>NC_081303.1:50728512-55727262 GCF_030435805.1 Mustela lutreola
CTCTTCCCCACTTTTGTGTGTGAAAGGTGGGGGTGGAGGTCTGTGCTCTGAAGAGGAGAAGAACTGGAGAACCAGCCCACCTCTCTCAGAAGACCTAGAGGCACCGGTCAGCGGCGGAGGCAGGCTGCGGGCGGAGAGCAGACACTCACCTCGGGGCCCGTGTAGGGCTTCCCGTTGACGATCTCAGGCGAGGCGTACAGGGGGCTCCCGCAGAACGTCTGCAGGAACTTGCCATGGTGGTAGAGGTTGGACAGCCCAAAGTCCGCGATCTGCGAGAGCAGGTCAAGCACAGGCAGGGGTCATGCCAAGGCCTGGAATGTTCTGCAGCTCTCAGCCCGCCCCTCTCCAGGTCCCAGGGGAACCCAGGCCCTCGAAGGAGGTTGGATCAGTGAGGAATGCCTAGGCGTGTGGAGGCTCCAGGGTCCTCCCTATTCCCCGGGCTCCTTTGTTCATGCTGGACCCCCGACTCCAGGGATGCCCTCTTCTGCCTAGAAACATCCTCCTGAACTGGCAAGCCCACCCCTCCTAAGACCTCCTTTTCCCGCAAAGCCCCACAGTTTCCAGTGGTCATCAGTCTGCCTCCTCACATTACTGTGTTGGCACCTTCCCTGGGCTCACCTTCTGCCCCCACCCTTCCTGCAGCTCTCAGCACAGGCGGGACCCACGGATGGGACTCAACCAACACTAGTGACTGAAGGAGGGGTCGACCAGATGTAGGGAGAGTATCACCTTCTCATGCCAACACCATGGCCCTCAGAAGCCAGCCAGAACCATTAAGGCTTTACCAGGCCAGGGTTGGCAAGCCCGTCCCAGCAAAGGGCTCATCTCTGCCCCTAGCTGGGCAGGAAGGCAGTGGAAGGGACCTGGGGTCACCTGGTATAGCTAAGATGCAATGGTGATGTCAGAACAAAGATCAGTGTTGTGGTTAGAGCCCAGAGGAAAGAATCTTCTTTCAGGATTCCCTGAGCTGTCTGATACTGAGGGCTTGAGAGGCCCCAAGCCCATCTGCTCACTCCCCAGAGAGACCCTTTTCCCCAACTATCCTCAGACAGAAGCAGAGGCCAATGGCCTGCTGCTCCCTACCTCTTCACCCCCAGCAGAGCGCCATGTGTGCCCAGGGTGGGGAGGGGCTGTTTATGAAACCCTGGCTCCTGGTTTATGGCTTTATTGGCCTCTTATCAAGCAGTTACCATTTGAAGCCCATAAAGAGGCAGATGATTGGTTGAGATGGGAAAGTTCATGCCTGTCTGGTTCTGTGAGTTTCCTGGCTCTGGCTCCCCTCCCCCTGCTTAGCATCAAAGAAAGCCCCACCTGCTCCGGGAACTGGCTGGGTAAGGGGAATAAACTCAGTGTCAGGGGACTTCAGGGCACGGGTTCAAGGGCCATTGAAGGGGAAGGACTGTGTGTTGGGTTCAGGAAGAGTCTGAGGAGTGTCCTACTGCAGAGTCAAGAGCCCGGCCAGGCACCTGCAGGGGCCAGCCCCGGTTATGTTCCCCTTCCAGCCCTGAGCTCTGAGCTGATGCCACCAGCACCTCTCAGACCTCAGCTTAACTATGTAGGCGTGGGAATTTGGCAGCTGCAGGAGGCAGAATGCCGGTGCTGGGGTGCTTGGTCTATGGAGGAAAGTGCCAAAGGGCTACCAAATGGTAGCAGATTGTGTGTGTGTGTGTGTGTTTGCATGCACAGACAGCTGGGGAGAACTCAGGCCGTGGCCCTCTCTCCCTGCTAGGCCCCAGCTTGCATGCAAAAAGTTGACCCTAGATCTAGGTTCCTATCAGTCGGTTACGTCAAGAGCACTGGCCCGGGAATCAGCAGACCTTGGTTCTAGCCCAGATGCAACCACTCCCTTGCCATGGGACCTTGGGTAAGTCACCCCTTATCTTGAAGCCTTAGGTTTTCATCTACAAAACAAGGTACTGGAAAGGATGATGGCTGAGTTCCCTACTGGTACCACCATCTAAACCTGAGCTTCTAGAATCTCTGTGCACTTAGAGATAGACACTTGGGTGAGGAAACAGGGCAGAAAGGCTGGGGTGGGGCAGGGAGCTGCGGGAAACAAAGAAGAGAGCCTCACCTTAATATTTCCATTGGCATCTAAGAGGATGTTCTCCAGCTTGAGATCCCGGTGGACAACCCCATTCTGAAAGATGGAGGGAGGAAAGGGAGTCAGAGGGAGGTCTCCAAGAGGGACAGGAGGACATGAAGGCCTAGTCTGGAAAGTGAGGCCCAGCATGGGTAGCATGGGTAGGTTGGGAATGCCCATCTCGTGGGAACACAGGACCATGGATCACAGAGACTTCCACCCCTAGGAGCCACATCCAGAGACGCCAACCTCCCCAGGGCCCAAGTCCAGATGAGTTTTTGCTTCTGTTTGTCTCCCTGTGGGATCCTGGACAGTCCCAGAGCCCCAGGGACCCCCTCGGAAGAGAGCTGGCAGGTGGAGCTCACCAGGTGGCAGTAGTGCACGGCGGAGACGATCTGTCGGAAGAAATGGCGGGCGTCCTGCTCGCTGAGCCGAGGCCTCTCGCTGATGTAGTCATATAGATCGCCCCGGCTGGCATACTCCATGACGATCACAATCTTGCTGCTGTTCTCAAACACTGCGGCGGAGCAAGGTGGGAACATCAGGCCATTCCAGAGCGCAGTGCTCCCAGTGGGGGTCATATACTCCTCCCCCTGCCCCAAGGCCGATAGGATCTTTCTGCAGGGCTATCTGCTCGCGGGGTGGGGCAGGGGCAAGTAAGGGCAGGAACAGGACTGCTGAAGCTCCCATCATTTTCCCGGAGCCACGAGGTGAGGCCAAGGGAACTGGCTTATCCTTCCTCTCTTTGGAAGTTCGGGCTTTTGAGGATTCTTTCCATCTCTCTATCTATTTGAGAGAGGGAGAGAGAGAGAGAGAGGCGAGGAGCAGAGGAGTGAGAGGGACAAGCAGACTCCGTGCTGAGCGTGGAGACGGACACGGGACTCGATCCCATGCCCCTGAGATCATGACCTGAACCTAAATCAGGGAGTGCAATGCTTAACCAACTAAGTCAACCAGGCGCCCCAGGCTTTTGAGGATCCTTAAGACCAGCCTGCAAGGGGCACCTGGGTGGCTCAGTGGGTTAAGCTGCTGCCTTCGGCTCGGGTCATGATCTCAGGGTCCTGGGATCGAGCCCCGCATCAGGCTCTCTGCTCAGCAGGTAGCCTGCTTCCCTCTCTCTCTCTCTCTGCCTGCCTCTCCATCTACTTGTCAAATAAAAAAATAAAATCTTAAAAAAAAAAAAAAAAAAAAAAAAAAGACCAGCCTGCAAATTCCCAGGAAGGCAGGGACATCAACGGATGAGAATGACAAGTCATGTCCTCTGGTTCAGAATCTGCTACTTTGTGCCTGGGGACGGTGGGCAAACCTTGTCCAGATAAACCAGTAGGAATTCAGGTTTGGGGTTTGAATCCTGGCCCCCTCACTCACTAGCTGGGTAACCCTGGCAAGTTATTTAACCAGTGTGCCTCCCATTTGCTCATCTGAAGAGATATAATGATAAGCTCACAGGGCTGGGGAAGACATCGAAAGAAGTCAGTGAGAACTCCGGGGCTCCTGAGCCAGGCTTGGGGTCCGACATAGCAGCAGGCACTCGACAAATAGTGCCTAGTGCTGATTTATAAACAGTACCCTCGTGCGTGAACTTGGAAAACAACACCATAACGTTTGCCTCCAGGATCCGAGGAGAGATAAAGGTACATGAATGTGGTTTGTAAACTATATGGTACCAAGGAAGGCTGATCTAGAGATCTGGTACCCTCAGCCCCTTTGACTTCCTGGCAATGAGCCCATCCCAGCTCACATGCCTCTCAGGCTTGTCCTGGCTCCAGCTGCCTAGAAACGTAGGGAAGGATTGGTTCGTCAAACTGGCTGGGTGTGTGTCCGAGCACGTGTGTCCGTGACGTTGCCATAGGAGTCTCTCCTGCTGATCCAGCCCCAGAGCTGCTGCTGTCTAGCCTGGGAGAAGGAGCTGAGAGAGGCGGCTTCTTCCCAAGGAATCCCGGGTGCCAGGTGCCTGGACACAGGGCCAGGAGGACTGAGCCCTTCCCCTCTCCCACATGGGCAAGCGGTCCCAACTCACAGTGACCCTGTCTCCTGGGGGTTACCCAAGTGAGAACCTACTCCTCTGGTCCTCCAGATGAAGTGCCATGAAGAGCCAGCCAGGGTACCTTCTGGAGAGCTGCTTGTTTCCTAAAACCGGAGCTTCTCCCTAGTCCATATCTCCCGAACACTGGGGCAGGCTGGGGATGTTTGGGGAGGAGGCACTGCCTGTCCCACAGTAACTGGGACACCCCTGCCTACAATCATGGAATCTGAGGGGCGGGAGAATCCACATCCTAAGCTTTAAGACTCAGGTCCCACATGTAGCTTGGAGGGATGGGTGTGGGGGAGAAGTTACTCTCTCTGCCCAATCACCAAGCTCAACCTGGCTTAACCGACACTCTGTCATCTACCCACTCTTCCCTGGGGGAAATACAAAGAGCTACAATTAGCCTTCTCAGCCACTTGCCGGGCTCCTTGTGGAGCTCTGGCCATGGGGCCATGTCAGTGGCTTGCCCTTAGTCTTCCTATGGACAGAACCCAAGAAAGACTTCTCCCTTACTTCCCACCAGGAATATTCAGACAGAGGGCAAAGCCACAGGCCTCTTCCCCTCCCTCCTGGCGCTACCAATACCCCTGGTTCCCATCTCACTGATATTATGTAAAGGCTGGAAGCAGACGAGTGTGGGTAGGAGTAGGCTCCCCCTCTTTCCCTCGGCACCCTCTCTTCCTCACTTTGTTGTCTGGGTCACAGGGAACAAAGCCAGTGGGGTGGGAAGGCGACACTGATGTCAGAGCAAGAGGAACCTAAGAAAGATGAGGAAAGGTGGGAGCCAGCCCCATGGCAGGAATGATTCAGAGTCCGGGGCAGACTGTAGGAGGCCTGGCTGTCGGGACCTGAGACAGGTACAGGTCTGTGTGCGCCCCAGCCTCCCCCAGGATGCTGGGGCTTTCCCTGGGTTGGGGAGGTAGTGTTCCATTATGGAAACCCCAACAATGACAACAAGAAAGCCTACAGTCCGTTGAGTTCCTCCCGTGAGCTGAATCCTCAGTGACATTTAATTTCATCTTTGCAGCTCCCCTGTGACGTAGGTGGGACGGGCCCGTTTGACAAATGAGGAACAGAGGCCTGCCCAGAGCCTAATTAAATTAGTTGCCCAAAGTCCTAGAGCTGGGTTTCAAATCCACCTTTTGTGCAACTCTGAAGCCTGTGTCTTTTTCACTTCTTTGTGTTCTCTGTCCTGACTGCTCCTACACACACGTACGCATCCACACACTCTGCCTCGATGCCCTGCCCCTATACCTTCATGGATGGCGATGATGTGGGGGTGGTTGAGTGATGACATGATCTCAATCTCTCGCCGAATGTGCATGAGGTCTTGCTCGTCTTTGATTTTGTCTTTCCGGATGGACTTGATGGCCACCTGGGAACAGAGAGTGCGGGAGCCTGAGGAGAAAGCTCTGGCAGGTAAAGGCATCCCCAAGGATACTCCGGGAGCTCTGCCCCGGGCCATCTGCCGGTGCTACGTGCACCCAAAGCAGCCACTCTGTCCCACGCCCAGATAGGTGACAGAGAGACTGGAGAGCACCGGGTTAGGCTAAGTCCACACAGCAGGAAGGAGTATGGGACGGTGACCTTATTCAGAGTCCGCAGACGAACAAGGAAGGTACAACCTGCATCTGTAAGGCCAGTGCTTTATGACTTAGAAAGCAAACCTACCATATGACACCGTGAAGACAAGGGTCGGCCTGGTTTTGCTCAGGACCGGATTCCTGATGCCACGGATTCCTGATGCCACGCAGGGGCCCTGAGCAAGCATCTGTCACCTCGTTACTAAGGCATTGGCCCTCCCAACCACCCGGGGAGGCAGGCCCAGAAAGTTTCATGGTCCTCACTGACAGGTGGGGAAACGGGTCCGTGGAGAGGTTAAGTGACCTGCTCAAGGTCGTGCAGTGAGGAACCAGCAAAAACAGGAATGAACTTTGAAGATATTATGCTAAGTGAAAGCAGCTGGACACACAAGTACAGATGGACGATTCTCCTTTTTTTTTTTCCTAAAGATTTTATTTATTTATTTGAGAGAGAGAGCACAAGAGAGAGGGAAAGGGAGCGCAACCAGGGAGAGAGGCAGAGGGAGAAGCAGACTCCCCGTGGAGCAGGAAGCCCCGGGGATCATGACCTGAGCCGAAGGCAGAAGCTTAACCCACTGAGCCACCCAGGGGCCTCTGTCTGATTCTCCATCTAGGAGGTAACCAGAATAGACAAATGCATGGGCAGAAAGTAGAACAGGGATTCCCAGGGTGGGGGGTGGTGGAGGTGGAGGGGGTGGAGCTATTGTTTCACGGGTACAGAGCTCCTGTGTGGGATGATGAAAAGATCTTACAAATGGGGGGGTGTGGATGTTTGCATGACATCGTGAATGTACCTAATAGGTCACTGAATTGAACCTTTAAAATGGGGAAAATGGTAAACTATACATTATGTATATTTTTAACCACAAAAAAATTATGAAAAAAACCCATACCAGTCCCTTCAGTCTAGGTAAGGAATGTTCCTCTCCTAGCAACAAACAAACAACCAGACAGTGAGAGTCCCCTGGGCTTTGCTGTCTCTTCTGCAAAGGTGAAAATACCATATAAGGATGGTGGGGGGAAGGGCTGGTAAGTGCGGTGGGTTCAGGAAGGGTGGGGTGAGGCGACAGGAAATGAAAGCAGTGCCAAGATGCCAGGCCAGTAAGCAGAACTCTTAGAGCCGGAGGAACCTCTGCTTTCCCTGCCCCGTCCCACTGAGCAGCCAGGGGGACAGAAAGAGAGTGACAAGGGCCCTTCCCCAGCCTGGGGGAGAGGCAGGAGGCCTGGGGTTCCTCCTCCTGCGGGCTCTGTCGCAGTCCCCGGGAGCAAGTCCCACCCCCTCTCAGAGCCTCGGTTGTCTTTTCTGCACAACCACAGGCTGAACCAAGCCCTGTGAAGGGCTTTCTGGCTCTGAGGCGGGGGACCAGCCCTACACATGCGGGGTTCAGGGGTGCCCTGAGGAGATGGGCGGGGGCCGGCTGGGGTGCCACAGGGCCGGGCAGATCCTGTCCAAGGACACGAACTGTAAATTCAAGACTTCCTCTTCAGGGGAGACGGACCTGTTACGACCAAATGTGAAGGGCCAGACTGAGGGAAACCGGCTCCTCATTCCACGTCCCAGGAGGGTTGGCCTCCCCTCAAGGTTCAAAAGGAGACCACAGCTCGAGGGGAGGGGCCTCTAATCCACCCTTTCACAGGGCTCTGGAGGCAGACAATGGCTTCCGGCTCGCGGGGACAGGGCAGTGCTCCCCATCGGACAAGAATGCGGAACAGCCTTAATCCCATAAGGGGAGCTGCGCACAATGGCCGGCCCGGTCACCGCGGCAACGGGCCAGGGATGGCGTGCCCTCCGCCCCGCTCCTCCCCTGGAGCTGCATCCTTGAAAGAGGGGAGGCCCAGCTCCTGTGCCCTCCCGGAGCAGGGCAGGGAGGACAATGGCAGCAGGAGGGACCTGTCACCATGGAGCCTTCTTCCCAAGATGCTGGAGAGGCCCATGCTGCAGCTGCAGGGGCGGGGTGGGACGGGGGGTGGGGGGTGGGGGCGGCCCCTCAGGGGCTTTCTTCACAGTCTGTCCCCGCTTCTGCTCCAAACCACCCCAATGAGCTAAGCAGAAAACTCTCCAGCTTAGAATGGGACAGGGAGGCAGGGATGGGGAGGAAGGGGCTTCAATTCTCCTTCACCGAAGGGGAGATGTTACAGACCCGTTCTTTTCTAGAATTCTTTGTTTTAAAAATCAGACAATAGATAAAGTCCTATGAGCTCTTCCAATAAAGAGCCATAAACCTTGTGTTAATAGGTAGTATTAAAAAAAAAAAAAAGACCATATATAAGTCACATATCTAGATAATGAAACAACAAACCTATACAGCAAGGAGATGAATCATCACAGGCTTAGGGGAGGGGGTCTCATAAAGACAAGGCCTAACAGAAAGGAGGTTCCAAAAAGAGGGTCTAAGCCATGCTAGGAGTCCCCAGGCCAGTAGAGAGTACAAATGTTGAACCCTGAGATCCATTTCTTTGAACTCTGGAGGCCTAGGATTCCTCAACGGGATTGGTAATCCTCAGTGAACCTCAGTGAACCTCAGTGAACCTCAGTGAACCTCAGTGAACCTCAGTGAACCGGTCTACCTTCCTGCAAACTTCCATTCTGGCCTCAGGGAACTAGATCAAGGACCTTCCCCCAGCCCAATATCCTCCCCACCTCCGGTTACCCACATGAGGTCCTAGGAGACCACAGCTGGTGGGCACTTCCTATGAAGGTGACAAGTTCTGTCATCAGGCCTCTGCTAGCCTCCAAGCGGGGTGACATACAAGAAGAATGATGTGTCACTGTTCCCCAATCTATTCCTGCCCCACAGGATGGGCCCCTCACCATCTACTGGCTGGTCTCTTCAAGTAAAGGAGACAGAGAAACAGCTGGCGCCTAGAAGGCGCTCGGCATACAGAAAGCACTCAACAGCTGCTTACCGGTGAGCACAAATCACAAATCCGTAGTTACTGGCTAAGTCATTGGACTGATCCCCTGACCGATAGGATGGCTACCCAGATAAGATTTTTTGTCCTGGGGCGCCTGGGCAGCTCAGTGGGTTGAGCCTCTGCCTTCGGCCCAGGTTATGGTCTCAGGGTCCTGGGATAGAGCCCCGCATCAGGCTCTCTGCTCAGCAGGGAGCCTGCTCCCCGCCCTTTGTGTCAAATAAATAAATAAAATCTTTAAAAACAAAAGAAAAAAGATTTTCTGTCCTTCTTCCCAGGTGTGGGTGGAAAACCAGCTTCAGTGACAGGACTGATTTGAGGGACCTTTGTTCTCCTATGCTAGTTGAGCAAACATTGTCTAAAATTAAAATACCCTAAGTAGCGCCAAGGAGGAGGGGAACAGTAAGCTGAACGGACCTCCCAGAGGTAGGAAGGCCGCAGCCTAGAGAATCCTAGTTCATCCTGGTATAATTATTAATAGAGCCCCTGTAGGGGCACCTGGGTGGCTCAGTTCCTGGATTTTGACTCAGGTCATGATGGCTGGGTTGTGAGACTGAGCTCCGGCTTGGGCTCTGTGCTCATCAGGGAGTCTGCCTGAGATTCTCTCTCCCTGCCTCCCTCCCTCCCCTCAAGTTTTGCGCTTTCTCACTCTCTATCCCTAAATAAATAAAATCTTGAAAAAAAAAAAAAAAAAAAAAGCTTACCCTAATTAAAAAAAAAAAAAAAAAAGAACCCGTTTATTCTCCAAAGTAAAAGGACCCAAGTTCAGGTGGTGGGTTTTATGACCCCCCTACTCAGTGGGGCAGGACACCCTGGAACGACAATTACATGATAATAGAAGTGTGAATGCCAGGTCAGTAGAGTGAGGGTCAAGAGCGCAGGTACCTGATTCTTATTTGTCCCCATGGAACCATGCAACGCGAGACAAGCCACTTAAATGATCTGGTTAACTGGTGTGGCTGGTTTTGATGTCCTCATCCGAAAAATGAAAGGGCATTTATTCTTCAAACATCCGCTGAACACCTACTACGTGCCTGGTGCTATGCTAGGTGTTGGAGATTTAGACAAAAAATGGATCGTCCCTGCACCAAGGCCCTCAGTCCCGTGGAAGGACCGGCAATTAAACCTACTGTGATGAACAGGACAGTTGACGTCCCTGACTGCCCAGGGGCTCCAGGAGATCTCGAAGGATGAGTAGGGTTTGCCAAGCCAGAGTGGGTAGGCTGGGGAGAGGCATAAAGGGCATTATAGGCAGACAGAAAGGTTTGTGCAAAGGCCAGAAAGAAAAGAACCATTCACAAATGTGTACATCAAGACCTCTAATCTCCCTTCCAAACTCCAGCATTTTCTGCTGAGCTTCTTCAGAAGTGGGTCACGGGCTACTCTGCCAGAAGGATGCTGGCCAAAGATTGGTTGGAATGAGCTTGTTCGGAGGCCCTGTGCTATGTCCGTTGTTAACCTGCCTGGGCAAAAGTCTATAGATGCTGGCCCATTTTGCAAAGATAGCAGGACTAATCCCCCATCCCCTTTTGCAGATGGAAGAATCACTCATGTCCAGAAAGGTCCACTGACTTCCAAGGTTCCATGACACACCAAGGTAGAACCAAGATGGAAGGGTGTTGTCTGCAGAAGCTGCCGTATCAGGAGACCAAAGTTCCTTGCAGGTGCCTTGCCCTGCCTTGGGCTCCCTGCCTCCCACCTTAGAGAAGGGAAGGCCTCAGCCCCTGCCTTGGGGCAGCACCTCCAGGCACCCATTACACTTAGAGGTCCACAAACACACCAGGGAGATGGGTGTTGGGGGCACGATTGGTTAGATGCTGCCTCTCCTGCAGGAACTCAGATGAGGAATAATCTGGACTCAGGAGACCACGGCAGAAAGGTCTTAGAAAAAGAAGATCTAGAGGGGCTGGTTTCAGGTCCCAGGAGACAGGGTGCAAGCTGGGCATCTCCGGTCATGGTTATCACCAGGAGTCGGAGCCAAGATCCTTGACTCCTCTCCGGCCTTTCACGGAGCAGCAGCCATCTGGGAGGCGGGGCAAGGAGCTGGAGGATGACCCACTTAGATAACGGAGGAGAGGTTAGGCTGGCCTGGGCTAGCCTGGGCAGAGTGGGGAGGGGTCTGGGGGTGGCTCACCAGCCCACCAAGCCCGCCAGAGACCCAGGCAGAGAGCAGGAATGGGCTCTGGGAATGAGGGGGACCTGAGCTGCCTCCCCTAAGCACCAGGCTGTGCCTTCCCCCTCCTTGCCACCCTCCTGCCCACTCTGCCGGCTTGCCGGGCAAGGCGCTTCCCTGCCCAGCCCTCTTGTGTGGTTTGGCCACAGCCCAAGGACAAGAGTCGCCTGCAGCCGGAGCCTCCCTCCCCGCTGCTGAGCAGGCAGGTGTAGTCGGGCCTGGGAGGGCAGCGTCACACAGAAGAGGCCTTTGGCTCCTGGCCAGATGGAGCCGTTCCCTGGAGCAGGAGCTGAAGGAGAGACCAGGACTTTGAACAAAGCAAAGACCAAAGTGGTTTGGCTTAGGGAAGCGCAGCACAACCCATTCTCTTGCTTGAGGCAGCACAGACCCAGGATGGGGTACCCCAGGAGAGGGTTGGGCCTAGAGTCAGACAAGCCAGCCCTGCTGGGATAATAACACCATGTGTGTCAGTTCCTGTGCTGAGCACTTGACCGATATCATCTTCTGTCATCCTCTGAGAGCCCCACAAGGTGGGAATTATCATAAGGCCCTCTCTATGGTCCGATCCTTCACTGACAGAGGAGGAAACAGAGATACACAAGAGGTCACAGAGCTAGTAAGCAAGAGAGTCCGGACGGGAACCCTTATGGTCTGACTCTGAGCTCCACAGCCTTCCCGACGAGGTCAAAACCAGGAATGTCGCGTAGTTCACTCATCCGGGATCCCTCATCAGAGTCAGCATGTGTGGGGGAGGGAGTTCATTCCCAGTGACTCTTCCCACCCTCAGCACTGCCTGGAGCTCTGGGAAAGGCAGCTTGTGCTCTGGGTTGGAATGACAAAGCACACGGAGGCAAGCCCGGGCTAAGCTCAAGGCCAACTCCCCGTCCGAGACTCAGAATTGATCACCCATGGCCTGGGGTGTTCAAATCAGGAGCCTGTGTTGCAGGGATGCCACTAACGAGCCACAAGACAAGTCCCATCCTCTCTCTGGGCCTCAGTTTCCCCATCTGTCAATGAAGGGATCAGATCATCTGGGTCATTTTCAAACGTTCTGACATCCCACGTAGCAGCCCAGCATATATAAGACAGAGAAGCATCCCCGTCCCAGATCACTGTCCACTCGGACTCCCCTAATGTTGCTCATGGCACCCCTGGAGAGAAGCCAGTGTAGACCATCCCAAGGGCTTTGGTGGATTCTAGCATTCCAGGGACTCCAGCAGGTGTTTTTCTTAAGCTGAGAGGAGCGGTCAGGGGAGCTGGGGAGAGTTACAGTAGGAAATGTCATTTGGATCCTAGGAATCCAGAGCAAATGTTTGTTTTTCCTTTGATGCCCTCCTGGAGTAGCCATTCGTCCTGCCCACTCTCCCTTCCCTCGGAACAGTCCCATCAGGGCCCTGCTAATCTCATCCAGGCAGGCAGGCAAAGGGAAATATGCTAGAAAGGTAGAGTCGGAATGGGAGTCACCCAGCAGGCCCTTCTCTGCCTCTAGCCCCCACCAACAACCTCCGCTCATTTGGAGGGATGTCAGCGGCCTTCTCATGTCCCTCTCCCTCACAGGAGATCCTGAGGCACCAGGTCAGCCTCTCTTAAGGGAGGACAGTGAAGAGGCAGGAGTGGGTGTGGGGTGAGGAAGAGGAGTCCTTTTCAGAAAGAAGAAACCATTAGCCCCACAGGCAGCTACTCTCCAAGCAGGACGGAGACCCTGAGCAGGTTTCCAGCCAAAGCACAGGGTGGTCTGTGGATCCGGGTGGTTCAGAGCAGCCCACAGCGAGAGGCAGGAGGCTGGGGAGTACCTTCTGAATTCTCTCTGTTCTGATGTAATAAGAGCTGGAATCCCTGCCTACAGTCACTGAGGTTTGAAAACTGAAAGCTGGTTTATCTCATTCCAGAATCAAAGAGATCTCTCTCTCTCTCTCTTTCTCTCTCTCTCTCTCTCACACACACACACACCCAGGTCAAGATTCTGATGGGATCTCAACTTCAATTTCAGTTTCCCAGTTTCTGGGTCGCCCCAGCCCCCCAACTCAGTCTGTCCTCCAACAAGAAGCACATACGCTATTTTGTAGCTAAGCCCCTGACAAAGCCTGAGTGCAGGGGTCTCAAGCCTGGAGCTTCACTGGGCCCTCACACTTTAGAGAAAGAGAAAGAAAGGAAAGCCAGGAAGTACAGGATTGCCCAATAGCTGTAACCTGGCAGCAGGCGACTGGGGACAGTGCCAGGCCCTAGCAGAAAAAACATACTCGGCCCTATTGATGAGGCCAGAATCCACTCCTTCTCTCTAGCATCCACTCTCCTTCACCAATGAAATGACTTATTGAATTTCAAACCAGTTACTGAGAAAGCAAACAATCTGGAGAGGCGACTGCTCCCGCAGCTCATAGGGTAAACCATGGACACACACACACACACACACACATGTCTCATAACCAGCACCGGACAGAATTTTGCAAAGGAGTCCCTAGACCACCTGCCCCCCAAAGCTTGTTAAAATGCCAATCATGAAGGGGAGGGGCGGGGGTGGTGGTGGTGGTGGTGGTGGTGGTGTGTGTGTGTGTGTGTGTGTCTGGGTGTCTCAGTCGGTTAGGCATCTGCCTTTGGCTCAGGTCATAATCCCAGGGTCCTGGGATGGAGCTCCACATGGCTCAGCAAGGAGCCTGCTTCTCCCCCTCCCTCTGCTGCTCCCCCTGCTTGTGATCTCTTATGCTCTCTCTGTCAAGGAAATAAATAAAATCTTAAAAAAAAAAAAATGCAGGTTACCTGGCCCCATCCTAGACCTTTGGAATAAAATCCTCTGGATGTGGAGCCAGACAGTAAGTATTTCAAAAGAAGCACCCCAGGTGATTCTTAATGCATGTGAAACATGTTTGTTTACTAACTCTTGGCAAACTTGCTACCCTTTCAGGATTTGCCTTTCCAGATACAAATATCAGTTCTCACTGCAGCTTCTGTGTATTGGGATCAATTCAAATTCACATTTGTACCTCATTCAATCCTCATCACAGCTTGAAAGGGTGGTTGTGGGGTTTTGTTTTGTTTTGTTTTTGTGGGTTTTTTTTTTTTTTTCCAGTTTTACAGAAGGGGAAACTGAGTATAGAGATAAAATAAATTGCTCAAGCTCTCACAAATCACGATTACTATCATTGCTACTACTACCCACGTCCCCCACCTCCACATTGACTGGACATCTTTCTGAAAAGGTCCCAAACCCAAAGGTATCTTGGGACACGGTAGACTTTGCACCAGAGCCTGGTTTCACATTTCCCAGAATAAAAACACTCATCCTAATGAAACTTGGAGTCGGTTTTAGAGATGGAAAGGACCTAAGTGTCAAGGCCATCTCCACCCCAGCCCACCCCAGCCCACCCCAGCGCAGCTCCCCACAGTAGGCTGGGCTGCCAGAGTATAAGAGCTAAGTCAAGAAACTGGAACTCACACATTCATCCCAGCTCACACTCATCTACTAAACTCACACTAAGATCAGGCACCTTCTACTTCCTCTTCCATTCCAGTCTTTTGGATGGCATGCTTCAAGCAACATTCAACTTAAGTCTCATCTTCTGTAGGGAGTCTTCTCGTCCCAAGACAGGACACTATGCATCTTCTCTGCACCCTGCACCCGCCATCCGCCTCACTAACCGGACAGTCCTCGTATGCTGGCTAGTGCTGGGGTTCTCAGGGCCAACGCATCCCCCCGCGGCCCCCACCACGCGCGCGTGCGCTGCCTGTTGGCCACTCCACCGAGGAGCGCGCGAGCCCCCGGCCCAGCCTGCCTGCAGCCCTCACCGTCCGCGGCCAAGCCCCGCGCCCAGCAGCGCCGCGAGAGAGAGTCGCACTTACCAAGCGCCCCGAGCTCTCCCGCGCCTTCTTCACCTTCCCGTAGGTGCCCTTGCCCAGGGTCTCGAGGAACTCGTAGCGGTGGCGCAAGTTGTGCTTGTGGTGGTGCCGCTTCACCGCCTGCTTCTTCATCTGGGGCTTGGGCGACTTGATGAGCCCGTCGGTCAGGGGCCGGGCCAGCTCCGCGGTCAGGGCGGGGGCGGCCGAAGGAGCGGGGCCGGAGCGCCGGGGAAAAGCCAACGGCTCCATGGCGGCCGGGAGGCGAAGGCGAACGGGGGCGCAGGGGGGAGCCGGCGGCGCGGGGAGAGCTAGAGTCCGGGGTACACGACCCGCACCCGGGCAGAGAAGCCGCAGCCGCACAACTGCGCGCGGCAAGTCGCGGCGTTCCAAGTTGTTATAAACGCTCGGAGCCCTACCCCCCCCCGGCCACGCCCCCGCGCGCCCATTGGCCTGCTCGCCGGCTGTATGTGACCAGAGCCGCGCGCATTGGCTCACCCGGGCCTCCGGCCCCGACTCCTCCCCTCGCCGAGTCCGCTGAAGGTGTCAAACGAGCCCCCCCCCCCCCCACGGGGGGCCCCAGAGGGTCTGGCTTCGCGGAATAGGAGACACCAGCGGAGGCTGCTTGGCTGGTGAGTACTACTGGGGTCTAGAACTTTTGAGCGGCCCTGGAACTGCTGTTCTTGCCTCTGAGTGGCACTCGGTCCTGGTTAGAGACACCTGTTGTCTGTCCTTCTACTGTACTGTGATCTGTTAGCGAGGGGCAACTGACAGTACTAGAAGTATTATTTCTCCATCCTAATTTGCATCTCTCATGCCAAAATCTACGAAGTCACTTGACCACTTCTTTCAGACCATAAAGAGGAAGGGAGGAATGGAGTGGGATGGAGGCAGACTCCAATGTAGCGGGACAGCTAGTGGAGAGATGTTCTTGGGTTCTGAGTTCACTCGTCTTCAGTTAGATCAACCCTAACTGGATCCCAGAAATGTGGTTCTGGAAAGTTCTTACCTCTTCATCAAAGAAGGCTTCTAGGATTGAGAGGCTCCCTCAAGATGACTGGTATTTATGAAGTGTTGGAAGGAGGTGGAGTAAGGCAAAGGGAAATATTCATTCATTAAAAAATGCATTACATGGGGCACCTGGGTGGCTCAGTGGGTTAAAGCCTCTGCCTTCGGCTCAGGTCATGATCTCAGGGTCCTGGGATCGAGCCCTGCATCGGGTTCTCTACTCAAGCATGGAGCCTGCTTCCTCTTCTCTCTCTCTGCCTGCCTCTCTGCCTACTTGTAATCTCTGTCTGTCAAATAAATAAATAAAAATCTTAAAAAAAAAAAAAAAGCAGTGGCACCTGGGTGGCTCAGTGGGTTACAGCCTCTGCCTTCCACTCAGGTCATGGTCCCAGGGTCCTGGGATCGAGCCCTGCATTGGGCTCTCTGCTCCTCGGGGAGCCTGCTTCCTCCTCTCTCTCTCTCTCTCTCTCTCTCTGCCTACTTATGAAGTCTGTCAAATAAATAAGTAAATAAAATCTTTTTAAAAAAATGCATTACACTCCTATCATTTAACTTGTGTTCCCTGAATCTGTATATAACTGCCCACTCATAGTTTTCCTCTTGTGATTCATGAGATTTGGCTTGGTATTTAAGGCCTGGAACACTAGAATCCCCATTCTGAGTGTCTAGAATCCCCATTCTGAGTGTCAATTAGAATGAAATGAGAATATCCACAGGCTCTCCTCCTTCCTCTAAATGTGAAGTGTAATAGGGAGAAAGAGACATTTTCCCTTGAGTCTTCATGCTAACCCAATGTTTTGAAGTGGGTCTTATTTTGCCAAAAGCTATACAGCCATACAGAGAAATTGGCTGAGCTGGGATTCGGAACCCCACAGGAGGATTGTGTCTCCAGCTGCATATTCAGGACAAGCTGAAGAGCAAGAAGGACTACATCCCCAGTGACTGGATTTTATATTTAGTGTCTGCCCGGTTTCCTCCTTCCACGGATCCTTTGATCCTTTCTAGTGTGAGTTAGGGATGGAGAATGCTTCCTTTGTAGCGGGAGAGAATCCACTTAGGGAGGAAACCAACTTCCCTTCCCCAACTCTGAGGGGCCACAAGAGGTAGCCAATTTGTTATTCCTCCTCCACCAGCCTCCCTCCTTGCTCTGTGTCATCTGCCCAAATAGAATGAGGCCCAGGTACCAGTCCCCCGAGATCCCCTTCCATCCTGGGATAGAAGCTAGCTGGGCCCATCCAGGTGGATTAGGGTCCTTAAGAAGAAGCAGGTGTAGTATTAGAGCAAGCACAGGGCCCTGAGTTCTAGTCCCGCTGACACCAAGCAGTTCTGTGGCCTTTTACCAATCACTTAATCATTCTATAAATACTGGTGCCTGCTAGATGCTGGATATTGGTCCCTGCCCTCAGAGAAGTCTGTCTAATGAGAAATAAACAAGCCAATCCTCAACAGAGGAAGATGTGTTCAGGATGGGAGAACAGAATGCCCTTGGGGTGTATAACAGGAGGGAGCCTTGGGCCCGGACAGGATGAAGTCGTCAGGCGAAGGTTCCAGCAGACGGGGCCTACTAAACAGAGACCTGAAGGGTGGGAGACAATTAGCCAGATGCATCAACACCTCCTCAGAAATAAGATGAAAGAATGATCCAGATGAGCCTAAGACTCCCTTTCAGGCTTCATCTAGACTCCTACCAATTCTTCCAGATACCCCCAATACTACTAGCACACTGCTAGGCACAAAAAAAGGTGCTTGGTAGATGTTTACGAACCAAAGGAACATATGTATGATAGAATTTGAAGACTAAATGACCGGAATGTGAATCCTTCTTTAGGGGGCAAGTCATGCATGATCAAAGAACCCAGAGAAAAGAAATCTGCCCTGTTCCAGCCAGGGGCGCCCTGGTGGTCCCTGAGGGACTAAAGGTGGTAGTGATGAGTGGACCAGGTTGCTGTCTGTCCGCAGAGACAGAGGAGGAGGCAGATGCAGACTGAGAAAGAACCAAAACAGCCTGTGACTAGGAAATGTGGTTCACGGCTGAAACTCAACTCTCAGACTCCTTACAGGGAGACCTGGTCTGTCGCAACAGAGCGATAATTCCCTGACAGGGCATCTGATTATAGCTGGGGCCTCGGCAGCAGCAGATTTCAGGACATTCCTGGGTCATGTGCTTGGATGTGGCTGGAAAGCTGGGCTGAGCTGGGCCATAGTAATCCTGCCTGCCCCAGCGTCCCCTCCTGGGAAGGGGAAGCCTGGCCCCCTCACCCCCTTGTCCTATCACTGATTGCTATGTGAAGAGCTCTGGGGATAACCATTCTTTGGGCCACATCAGGCAAGCAGTGAGAAACAAGCGTCTGTCCCAGTCCCTACACACCTCACCACCTGTGTGCATGCATGTCTGTGTGGGTTGGAGACTAGTAAAAACAGAAATTCATATGGCTTAGAGTAAGGACTTCTGTGGGGTGTGAAGTAAAGGGTGCAGGCGGGAGGGCAGGTGAGGAACACCAAAGCCATATTTTGGGGGTGAGGAGGGTGTAAAGCATTTTTTCTGAAAAAGAAATACACTTAAGATGAGCCTTGAGGGGTGACCCAGAATTCGCTCTCTACTGTCAGGAAGTATACAGTGTAGTAAGGGAAATGAGATGAACACACAGTTTATCCTATAACCCAAGGCAGAAAGTAGGAAGGACCTCAAGAGAAGTACAGGATGCCGTGGGAGGCTGGAAGGATGGGTCCTGCTGTGGCTCAAGGATTTGATGGAGGACCTTAAAGGGAGAAGTGTGGGGAAAGGCCCTCAGGGATGAAGTGGAGGTGGGTGGGTGGAGGTGACACTGAGTATGTGTGGAGGGGCTGGGGCGGAGGCAGCAGAGTAGGGAAGGGCCAGCCAAGCACTCTGCATCAGATGAACTTTAGGGGGTTCCCAAGTCCTAGAATATCTCCTCTTTGGGGATTTACTTCCGTATTAATACCTGAACCCATCTTTTCTTTGGCAAAAAGGATGCTGCAGGCCGGAGGGCCCTTCCAGCCTGAGACCCTAACCATGATATTCCCTTTCCCTGGAGCGCTGAGACAGGTTACAGCTCCCCCAGATGGTGGACAGTATGGCCTTGAAGGTGCTGCCCTTCCCCTGCCTGGAGCTGGTGGAATGGTCTGGATAAGATCCTGTGAGTTATAGGGCGCCTGGGTGGCTCAGTGGGTTAAGCCTCTGCCTTCAGCTCAGGTCATGATCCCAGGGTCCTGGGATCTGGGCTCTCTGCTCAGTGTGGGGGGGCCTGCTTCCGCCTCTCTCTCTCTGCCTGCCTCTCTGCCTACTTGTGATATCTGTCTGTCAAATAAATAAATAAAATCTTAAAAAAAAAAAATCCTGTGAGTTAGAAGTGGCTCTCCCAGATTAGGAGGTGGGAGTCCAAAGAGATGATTGTAAATTCTCAAGTGGCAGGCAAGTTAGGATGCCTGACTCAATGCTGCTCTCTACTGGCCAACTTAAGCCTAGCAAGCTTTATGGGACACCCAAAGCTGTGACCCCAAGCTCCCGTCTTCTTAGGTAATTATTCCTTCAATGAGCCAATCACTCCATTCATCCATTTGTCGCTTCGTTCATTCATTCACTCAACAATGACAATAATAGGTAGAATAATACCTAACATTTATTGGGCCAGCCCTGGTTCTAACTGTCTTAGATACGGTGTCCTGCCCAAGGCCACCCAGGCCTGACTGGGAGTAACAGCTGAGAGGCTAACCCTGCGGGTCCAACATGGCAGCTCGAGCTCCTAAGGATGGTATTGCTTTGTGGTGCCCAAATGGGCTCTGGAAATACAAGTTGGAACTAATGAGCTGCTTACAATCTAAATTTTGGAAGCCTTACCAGGAATTTGGGGGAATCGTGCGCAGCAAACACTGAAAGCGGTCCCCCAGGCTGTCAATTACAATGGGAAATTGAATCTTATTCACAGATGAGGCCTGGGAGGGACTTGACCCCATATCTTCTCCCCGAGGCAGCTTGCCTGCCTGTCTCCTGCCTGGAGCCACGGGAAGAGCTCAGGGAGGTGAAGAGTCAGGGGTCCTGGGTTCCAGCTCTTTTAACCACCAACGCCCCCATTTGGGTTATGGCCAAGGGATTTCTCTCTCAGGAATGTTTCCTCAGCTCTAAAAAGAGATTTGGGTAAACCAACTCTGTGTTTCCTTTCAGCTCTGCTGGGACGCCTCGGCTATATCTAAGGAAGGACAAATTAGAAATCTCCATCCCTCCCCTTCTTTTGCCCACCTCGCTGGTGATTCCATCTCTACAATCGGGGCTCCATTCCCTTTCCCAGCCCCAGACTGGAATGATGTTTTGGCTCCAGGATCTGCAACCCAGGCTCCAGGTTCTGCTCTCCCCCGCGCCTAACTATGACTCTTTTCCATCTCTTGGCAACTCTGTGGGCGAGAATTGTTGTTGTTGTCTTTTACACAGCTAACATGCTGCGTGCTAGCCGCTGTGTACATGAATTCCATCCTTGCCACAGCTCTAGGAAGCAGGTGTTGGCGTATGGTTCCCCCCATTGCACAGAGGAGGAAACTGAGACACAGAGAAATTCAAGAAAAGCTGGCAAGTAGTGGAGCCAGCCTGGAGTCCAGACCATCTGGCTTCAGAAACAGCTCTCTTAGCCCTCCTACTTCAGCTCAGAGAGAATACTTCATTTGCCCAGAGTCTCAAATAGACTGTGGCTCTCTATGTCATAGTTTCCTCAACCTGAAATGTGCCTCCTGACGGCCTCGTGGGCTCTCTGTGGGCCGAAACCATGTGAAGGGGCCAGATTGATGATTTCCTATGTCTGCTTGGGGTTTCAGTGAGCTCGGGTGCTCTCAAGTCTCCTCCCCCGAGTTCTGGCAGAGATCCCTGTGCGTGTGCAGGCTGTGACAACAAGGGGCTTATCAGACTCCCTGAGCTACAGCAGATCTGATCTGGGTCGCAGGACTGGTAAGATAATCACTGAAACTGCCCAAGGCCAGAGCTGTGTACTCGGGGA
The DNA here is from genome assembly GCF_030435805.1 of Mustela lutreola. Classification (NCBI taxonomy): domain Eukaryota; kingdom Metazoa; phylum Chordata; class Mammalia; order Carnivora; family Mustelidae; genus Mustela; species Mustela lutreola. The sequence goes on from NC_081303.1 coordinate 50,749,136, forward strand.
AGGCAGAGAGGAGCCTGCCTGGGGGGTGAGAAGAGGAAGAGCCTGGGGATTACTCTCCATGCTGCTCTGTGGCCTGAACAAGGATATTCTGGGAGTTAGGGGGTAGAGGGGGTGGCTGTTTGTGTAGACTCATGGCAGGGGTTCTAGGCAGGGTTTTGGAAAGGGCCTTCCTATCCTGTTGTTGATGGCAAAACGAAAAGATCTTTCTCTTTTGCTGCCTCTCATTCCTATGTCCATTTCTCAGTCTCGGAGCCTGTAGAACACCCATAACCGTGGGGTCTGCGGGCAGGAGTGGGGGCACCTATGCTTAGGACTGGGGTAAAAGTATTCATGGGATTAATGCACTGGGCACCCAGTCACTAGGTACTTTCCACTAATTCTGCTGTGCTGTTGCCTCAGTCATCGGAGAGCATGATGGACTGAGATGGGACAGAAGATATAAAAATAAGAGATGCCTCGGTGGCTCAGTAGTGAAGCACCAGCCTTCGGCTCAGGTCATGATCTCAGGGTCCTGGGATCGAGCCCCGCATCTGGCCCTTTGCTTAGTGGGGAGTCTGCTTCTCCCTCTCCCACTGCTTGCTGCTCCCCCTGCTTGTGCTCACTCTGTCAAATAAAAAAATAATAAATAAACAAATAAATAAAAGTAAGTCCTCATCCTTCCAGGGTCAGCGCTTCACACCCAGGATTTTATCGATCCTTCCCTGACCCTGTGAAGTCAGGGTCTTAGTTAGGTTGGATCCTGGGGTACAGAGGCTGCCGGTGTCCATGAGGCAAAGGGAACATGAGCCCCAGAAAGGCAGCCAGAGGATGGGGTTCCACACCTGGCTCTACCCCCGGTTAGCCACATGACCTGACTCGTAATTGGTGAAGAGACCCTGCACGTGGAAGGTCTTTGTAAACTGTGAAAGGCTCCCGGCTGCGGGGTTTTATGGTGGTGGCCCATGCTCGGGACTCCATCCTCCACCTAAATGCTCTCCCTTGAAGGGGCCATGTGTGCACTTCCTCCCGGCCCTGCCTCCACAGCCGCAACCCCCTGCACTTGGGAGTGGGCCCCTGAGTCCGGAGAGGGCCAGGCAGGGCAGGGCACAGGAGGTGTGCCCGGGGGGAAGGAGGGGGAGGGAAGATCTGCCCGGTGCCACCTCCCTGCCCAGGGTCTGGCTCCCACTGGCAACCTGAGCCCTTGGCCTCCCAAGCCGCTCCAGGAATGCAAACCCCAAACAAAGCACATTCTTGAGCCTGTCACCAGCTCCTGACCCTTGGTAAGGGAAGGCCAGAGCCAGCATTTCTCTTGGCCCTGAATGACACGAGCACAGTCTGGTGCTGGGGGCTGTTAGCACAAACCGGGATTAATAGGCTGGCTGTCCCCCAGAGCTTATGAAAAGCCCAGTCCTGAGCCAGTCCTCCCGTCCAAGCCTGCTGCAAAGGGAGAGGGGACCCGATCCCTAAGCGAGGGGACTTGGAATAACGCTGATTTCCTGAATCTGATTCTTTGTGCCAGTCACGGGCTGGAGACGGGCTCCGAGGAAGCTGGGGCTCTCCACGCTGGTGCTGTCTCTCGGCTCTTTGGTTTCTGGCTTCATTCAATTCAGCTGTTACACATTTATTTCACCAGTTATTTGTTACGCATCTGGACACAGCAAGCCCGGCTCTCTGTGATGCTCTGAGCGCCGGAGGGTGAATGGCATCGTATGGTCCTGAGAACCTACAAAGTTTTGTGTGGGGGGGTGGGGCACGTGTGGGGGCAGTGGCTGTGTTCACCAGGTGCACGAGGGGCAGGGACCCTGGGCAGAGGCAAGGAGGGGAGGAGCAGAGGCGGGGAGCTAGGAGCTGTGCCAAGGGACTCAGAGGCCCAGACTGAGGCTGGGAATTGCCTGAAGAGTAGAGGGTGCTCCTGGAGATGCTAAGCTTGGCAAGAACAGCTGGATTCGGAGACAGAGAAAGATTTCTGAAGCATAGGGGCTCTAACAGCAGTGCGAAGGGTGGGCTGGAGGAGAGTGCTGGGGGTGCCGCAGTGGGGAGGCTGTGACTTGCTGATGAGGGTGTGAACCCGAGTGGTGGCCAAGGGAAACGGGGAGGAGCCAACCTGAGGGGATGTGAGTGAGAAGACCAAAGGTGGCATGGTTCTTTGTCACCACGGTTGAGCCGGCTTTCTACAGGTGTTGGATGCAGAGGTCTGAGGTGAACAGAGACCCATCCTGAAGGGTCCCCAAAGATGGGGACACTGAATCCAGATAGGGGAGCCTGGGAAAATGATTTATCCCTTACTATTCCCTTATGATTGTTTGCTTTTAAGGATGTGAGTTGCTAAACAGATTAGGACCAAGCCTCACTTTCTGTTGAGTGGGAGGGAGGGTGCCCCCAATGTCCCCTTCTCATCCTCCAGATAAGGAGGGCAGGGCAGGCCCCCTTCGGGGGACAGTGAGTGGGAGCTTAGGAGTCCATCCCCTCAAGGGCACAGCCACACCCTCCCTTGCAAGGCTGACCAGAGGAGGAGCCTGGAAGGCCCAGCTCCAGCCCAGATAGGCCAGACCACTAGTCACAAGCCTGAAGGTCCTCACTCCAGCAATGCAGAGGGTGGAGGGAAGCTGGGGGGCGGGGGGGAACAGACTTCTCTCTGAACCGCCTAGAAAACTCACCAACTCTAGCGGTCCCCTCAGGTGGCCAGTCTTCAGATACTTCCGGGCCTCCAGTCCCTTATCCCACTGACCCTCTGAGTCATCTGCCAAATACTTCTTCTTCGGAGGGTGTTTTGCATGAAGAAAAGAAATTGTCTTGGGAGAGTCCAATTTGGCTAATGAGGAACTGGTCCTGGGAATTTTTCCCAGTTCTTCTCCTCAAGGAACCATCACCTAAACTCACTCAAGACACACTTCGCAGGCACTGGCTGGGTTCCGGGCATGAACCAGCTGCTGAGTACGTGAGGGCAAGCTAGAAAGCTTGGGCTCCCCCATTTCCGGATAAGGAAGTCACTATTCCCCCATCTGTAAAACAGACCGATCCCAGGCTTGCCCAAGCTCACAGGGATACCAGGATGTGAGGGGCCTCCAGCTGTCATGGCACCCATCTTTCTGGGCTTGACATTTCGAACTCCTTACATAGTACACCCCAGCTGATGTCCTTGTTGCCTCCGTGCGCTATGTCATTCGAGGCAATGGCATGTTTCGTTCAGAACAGTTGAAATCTCAGACATGGCTCAGTCACCTACTAGCTGGGGACTTTGGACAAGTTACGTAATCTCTTGGAGCCTTTAGCTTTCTCATCTGTGAAATGGGACACTCCTTACCTCATCGAGTTGATCTAAGGATTGAAGTGAGGGCTTCACCACCTTGTCAGATTGGGAGATGAAGAGGAGAAAGAAGAGGGGAGGGACCTTTCCAGAGAGGGATGGTGACAGGAAAGCCTATGCAGGGGTGGGGGTGGGGGGGTGGGGGGGGTGGAGCGGGGCCTGGAGCCAGGCCATCTCTCCCCAGATCCCGAGCCGCTTTCATGGTCCCTCGAGGTACAGACCACGTGGTTCACCACTGACACTTCCTGCTTCCCTACCTCAGCAAGGCACCCCCAGTCTTTCCCAGGAGGGACCTCCAAGAGGTAAGTCCTCAGCAGATGCCAGCTCCGGCTCTTAGTGGCCCTCATGGGCTGTGGTGGCCAGTCCCCCATTCTCATAATAGGGAGACCCTTTTTCAGGTTCATCGTGCCCCTGAAATTCTGACCATTTAAAAACACCTCAGTCCCATCCTTAGATCCAGTATTGTTCTGTGTACTTGGAAAGGCCCCTCCTCCAACACACACACACACACACACACACACACACACACACACACACACACACACGGCTTTGGCTTCTCTTGGAAAGGGCTTGTAAATGCCTTTCTCAGGGAGGGTGAAAGGGGACAGTGGAAGGTGGGGGGTGGGGGTGGGCAGACCAGGGCTGGACTTGGCATTGGCTTCCCAAACCCCTTGATCCCTCACGGGGGCTGAAGCTCTTCTGGCACATTCTTCTAACGGTTACTTCAGCAACAAACAGACCCGAAATAGGGGTGCCCAGAAGCAATAGGAAAGTCTCCCCCACAGTCTGCTCACCAGGGGGCACTGGTGGCCATCGGCTGCCTCTGGCCTGCGTGGGAAGGCCAGGCTGGGCCAGCAGGGGGCAGCACCCTTCTGATGCTGCATGAAAGGAGAAAAGCCCCAGATTCTATTGGTCCTGATCCCCAGAGCCAATCCTCCAGGAGGCTCCCCCTGAGCCCGGAGCCCTGAGCCCTGAGCCCTGACAGGTTTTCCTCCTCTGTTCCTGCCTCTCGGGAATGAATTACACCATCGCACAGTAAGTGCCGTCTGACTCCCCGGTAACCCCTCCCGAGGCAGGTTTTCTTTGTATCCCTGGTGCTGGTACAGCTTTTAAAAATAACTGGCTCAGTTGGTTGAGTGTCTGCCTTCGGCTCAGGACAGGATCCCGGGGTCCCGGGATCGAGCCCTGCATGGGGCTCCTTGCTCAGGGGTGGGGGGAGCCTGCTTCTCTCACTCTTCCCCTCCCCACTGCTTGTTGCTGCTCTCAAACAAATAAATAAAATCTTTTTAAAAAGAAGCAGCAGCAGCAGCAGCGGCTGCCTGGAGGGCTCAGTTAGTTTAGCCTTCGGCTCAGGTCATGATTCCAGGGTCCTAGGATCAAGTCCTGCATCGGCTCCTTCCTTGCTCAGCGTGGTGTCTGCTTCTCCCTCTGCCTCTGCCTCTCCCCCAGCTTGTGCTCTCCCCTTTCTCTCTCTCTCTCTCTCTCTGACAAATAAATAAATAAATAAATAAATAAAATCTTTAAAAGGGGGTGGAGGGACACCTGGGTGGCTCAGTCAGTTAAGAGTCTGCCTTCAGCTCGGGTCATGATTCCAGGGTTCTGGGATCAAGCCCCACGTTGGGCTCCCTGATCAGCAGGGACCCTGCTTCTCCCTCTCCAACTATGTGCTCACTCACTCTCTCTCAAATAAATAGATAAATCTTAAAAAAAAAAAAAGAAAAAAGAAAAAGAAGAAGAAGAAGAAGAAGAAGAAGAAGAAGAAGAAGAAGAAGAAGAAGAAGAAGAAGAAGAAGAAAGAGGTGCTCTAAAAGCTTCAAGTTGTTAAGTCCACGAGCAATCCCCTTCCCACTTGGGTAAGATGGCAGTGAACTTCAGCTGAGTGAACTGAGGCCACCGTGAAGACATCAGCTGCCGAGCGCAGCCCTTCCTGCCTCCTAACTGGAGTCTTGCCTACAGCTGTACTGGGAGCGAGGTGACACAGCCGGTCGAGGTTTGGGGATAGAACCTGCTCCGGGGGAACAGCCAAGGACAGCTGGCCACCTGGGGCCCTATTTAGACTGACACCGTCACAGGGACATATTTCGGGGGTCCCCTCTACCCATCAAGATACCCATCCACCCAACCCCGGCACCAGCTGCCCGAGAGGATAGGAATATAGATTTTAATCATTGTGCTGCTGCTGTTAACCCGGGTGTAGTCAATCCAGACTTTGTGGATTTTGATGCCACAGTGTACACGAGAAGGTTTTGTACAGAAACGCTCCAGGAACGCTGGGGACAAAAGAGCCAGGGAGGGGTGGCGGAAGGAGAAAGTGAGTGAGGAGAGGCGCGGGAAGCAGAGCCTGGGCTGGGTGTCTGCTCCTTCCTCATCATCGCGTTCCCATCAAGGACCGGAGAGGCCTGGGATCTTGCTGGCTGAGGCTGCTGACCTGGACTGGTCCATTTGAACCTGACTTCCCTTCCAGCTCAGCGGCCTCTGCTCCAGAGCCGAGTCGCTGAGCAGATGAGGGCAAGGGCAGGCCCGCTGCTGACCGCCAAACGGGGCAGGGATGCGAATCATGGGAGAGAAGACGGGCTCCGGACTCCTTGCAACCCCTCACCATTTTCCATCCCTAGAGACCCTCAAAGTAGCACAGAGCTGGGGAGAAGACAGTGATAGCCGTGGTCTTCTACCCCACCCACCTCCTGCTCTGGCCACTGGGGGAGGCGGAACTCAGAGGAAGGGGAGGTAGCCGGTACTCCTGGGCCTTCCTCTGCCTGAGCAGGAGGGGAGGAGCCTCCTCAGAGCTGGGCTGGGCTCCAGCTGCAGGTTGGCGGAGTCAGCGTGTCTTCTTATGGTTTCCTGGGATCGATACAGTTTGCAGGTGGGGGGAGGTCCCCCAGAGCCCCTAGGGCCTGACCCCCCCCCCAGTTGCGGACAGGAGCTGGCATCCTGGGAAGTCACCCAAACTGCTCTGATGAGACCATGTCTGTCGTCAAGAGTGGAGTGGTCTGGTCTGGGGCCAAGGCGCCAGGCCCGGGGGCAGCTAGGAGTCGGAGATGCACAGGGCTTCCACAGCGTCGCTCAGACCCTGGCTGACGCCCCCCACGGCCAGGAGGCAGTTCTTGATGACAATGCTGGAGCAGGCGCAGCGGGGCGTGGGCATGGTGGGGAGCACCTCCCACTTGTTCTTCCCCGGGTGGAATGCCTCTGCCGTCTCCAGGACCGTGGGTTGGTTCCCTGGAAGTGCCAAGGGAAGCGGACCTCACAAAGGAGACCAGCCACCAATCCCTGCCCCTCAGTGCCTCCACCTCCGTGGCCCCCTCTGGAACCCACAAGCAGAAGCCACGGACCTCAGTCCCTGGACTGCAGAACGGCTCCCTCCGGACCCTGGGCCTTGGCTCTTGGCCGACAGCCTCTTAGCCCTGCCTGCTTTCTCTCCCTCTTTTCATCTCCACCCACTGCTTTGACCCCAAGTCTCTAGACGCTGCTGCTGCCTTTCTTTTGCCTTGTACTAAACAGCTGTCCCCGAGGTCTGGCTCGCATTGAGCTCCTTCCATGCTCGGGCGAAGTGGGAGTCTGCCTACACTGCGTAACCTCTGGGCAACTAGAGGTTCTCTGCCCTGTTGAGGCTGGGATCCTGCCTTCAAAATACCTCTAGTCTCTGTGAGGAGTAGCCCAGCAAATCCTGAACCCATTACAAAAATCTGTCTAATCAGGTTGCTCTCCTTGTCCACGATGGAGCTGGATATCCAGGGAGTAGAGCAAGCCAGAGAAAGAGGACCAGGCTAATCCCTGCCATGCATTTGTCCCCAGGTGTTCCTGGTTAGGGCCCCAGGGAGCTGTGCTCAGCAAGCCTGCTTTCCAAGGTCGGCAGCCTGTTCCGCATGCTGTCTTGGCCTCAGTCCCCCTGTGTGAGAGGCTGGAAAGAGCACATAGGGACCCGTTTGTGGATACGTGGGAGGGCATGTTTTGAATTATTTGGGTTAAAGTGGTAGGCAGGCAGTGTGCAAGAAGCAGCCAGAACCTTCTCCTGCTCACGCAGAGCGCCAAGTGTCCACCAAGCACCCGACCCGCAGTAACAGCCTGAAAGCGCCATCCTTACCGAGTCCTCCGGCCACTATGACCCGTCCGCTCAGAGAGCCGGCCACAAAGTCTGCCCGCCGCTTCTTGAGGAAGAATGAGCGTTCCATCTTCAGCCAGCCCCCTACGGGCCATGGATCGTGGCGCATAAATTGAGAGAGAATTAGATGCTGACCTCCCCCACCAAATATACACCTTGTCCCCAGAGCTCACGCCCGAGGCCCAAGTCTATTCCAACCACCCTTTGTGCTCCGGGCAGAAACTACACCTCCTGCTGTTTGAAATGATGGGCTCCGAGGCCTCCCCCCTTTCCCACCCAGGCTTGCTCCAGTCCAAGGAACCAAAATCCCCTGCAACGAATCACCTCGTTCTTTCTCTGTTCTCGTGGGCTCCGAGCTGGAGAGAAGGCTAACTAGAGGCAGCGAGCAGGAAGGTCGGGATCCTTCTGGGTCTACATTGGTAAAAAGCAGGAGAAGCCCTCCCTCCCCTGGCCCTGCCTGGATGTCGTAAGAAGAAAATAGACGGGAAAGTCTTGGAGACAAATAACCAGCCAGCCAGGAGGAACCCTGTCCAGATGGAGGAAAGCGATCTCAACAGTAGCCCGGAATGGTGAGGGCTGTCCAGATCTCTGAAAGGCTCCCCCTGCTAGGGCAGGGGCCCTGGGCGGGTGCATGGGATGGGGGCAAGGTGCAGGGAGTCAGCCAGAGGGGTCGTGGGCAGCGAGTAGCCAGTGCCCTGCTCACCTTGTTCCATGTCGAACACATCCATGGTCCGGAGGAACTTGGGCTGCCGGTAGAGCCGACCTTGCCTCAGGCCCCCCAGGCTGTAGAGGCGGTCATCCAGGGTCACAAAGCTGGAGAAGGCCCGCTTGCTGGGAATGTTGGGGAACTTGGTCCAGGAGCGAGTCTCAATGTCAAAGACCTCAAAGGCATTGACTGCATACTTCGACTGTCGTCCCCCTGGGGGCCAGAACGGGGTTGGAGGGGTGTAAGAGGGGGGGGCCACAGTAAGTACCTGAGGGCAAGGGCTGGGTTTCCCCTTTTGACTGTTACCGAGCTGTACAGGGAGTGCACTGTGTGTCAGTGCTTCCTGTGGGAACGGACCCCAGGAGAGAAGAGATAGATGCGGGACAGATAGCATGTCCTTACCTAGCACGTAGATCTTGGAGCCTCGGAGGAAGGAGGTGGCAGCATATCTCGGGGTGGGCATGGGTGCTAGTGACACCCACATGTCCTTGAGCATGTCATAGTGTTGGAGGTGGTTGTGTGGACGGAGGTCCAGGCCCATCCCACCAGCCGCGTACACTCGGTAGTCTAAGGAGAAAGGCCACACACATACCCCTGGCTCAGCTTATCTGCACGATGAGACAGCTTGAAGACCAGCACTAAGCTCAGGCCAGGTTCCCAACCACTGCAACCTCCCTGAGTGGGGCTGATGAAACCACAAGTCCCTGCCGGGTTGAGCCTGGGTCTTCCTGAAACCGCATCACGCTTGCGTGTCTCAGTCGTCCTTGGTGTCTGGCCCTTGGCTGAATCTTGCACGGGGTAGACTGTGATGGAGTGGGGGTCTGGACAACCCTTCGCAGGTCTTGTCCTCTCCATGTTCCTCCCTCCTAGGCAGCCAGAGGGAATGCCAAAGAGGAGAGGTATTCGTCTGATGCCTTCCAATAGTGGACTGTTGCTTAGGCATTCCCAGACTGGAATGCTCCAGACCCAGCAGGAGCCTTTGGAAATGAGGTCAGCCCTGCTTGTCGCTGGCCTTGTGGGACACTGGCCTGCTGCTGATTTTCTCTGTCTGCCCCCTGCTCCCCCAGGAGTGCCTTCCTCCTTCGCACACTGGGTGGCGTGTGGGCTCCGGAAGGCATCCTGCACTAGATGAGACAGGGTTAGGGCTGAATGAGGGGGAGGCTTTGGAGGACAGAAGACTAGCCCCTTTAAGGAACCCTGCCAGGGCGGTAAGCTGGGTACTCTCAGAGCAGAAGTGAGTTTGCTCCCATTTTCTGTTGCTCATGGCGGCAAGTAGGCAGGTAGGCAAGCACCGCAGTAGGAAAGATAAGCTGTTTCCTAGGGCTTCCCTCCAGGGCCTCCTAAAGACCAGAGACACAGGGTCCCCTGCTCCCTGACCCCACAAGCCACTCGCCTTCCCGGGGACCCACCCGTGCCTGGGATTCTGTCTCCCAGTAGGCAGTCTTCCCAGCTTCTGGCCCTAAGAGGCTTTTATTCTTCAAGGGAATTACAGGGATGAGTACTATTTCCTTCTATTGAGCACTACCTCCAGTTTTATTGAAAAAGGAAAAAAAATCCCAACTGTAGCCTCGGGTCAGGAGATTGGGCCTGCTAATATTGGGAGGGTTTCCCTTACATGAGCTCTGCCTCGCCCATCCCTATGTCCCCCCGAAAACACACCTCCAGCAGAGAACCCTTGGTCCGTGCCCCACCACCACTCCTGGGCCAGCTCCTACTCAGTCCTTCACGGGCACTTGGGTGTCCCCCCACGGCAGAGCTGGGCTGAGAGCACCAGACCAGTGCCTCCCAAGGCATTGACTTTGCCCTACTTGCTATTTATTACCGAAATAATCGTCGTCTGTTTCTTCCACTAGATTGTTAGAGAATTTGTTCGTCCATGGCCCCAGACTTTGCTTCAGTGCTGGCCACACAGGCATAGGAAAGCTTATCAGACCCACTGCTGAACCCAGTCAGTGCCACAGTGAAGAGCAGAGACTCCATCATCACTCATTAGCCCTGTGACCTTGGGCGAGGTATTTAACCTCTTCGGGCCCCACATGGCTTCCCTCCAGAATGAGGGTAATCATAGCGCTTACCTCATCACCCAGCCTGTGAAGATCACATTAAAACACATAAAGCACCTACGGTAATGACTCAATAAATGTGAGTTCTTAATCTCCCAGCAGCACTTCTCGAGGCCGATGCAGGGGGGTTTGGGCGGCAAGGAAAACCCTTTCTCTCTCTTTCCCCCCACAACAGGCCTCCAGGTCTCCTGTCTTTCCTACCCAGGGTTCCTGGAGGCCTCACAGGCCACTGCCCTGAGGGATTCTGGGTTAGAGTTTCTCACTAGTCACCTCCACTGGTCAAGACCTGGACTTCTGAAAGTAGGGACCAGGACTTCGGTCTCTCTCCTTCATCCCTGGGACCTAGAACTATGCAAGGGACAGAGCAGGTATTCAAGAAGTACTGATTCCTGATCTACAGTAGACCCAATGGGTCAATGGGATGGTTTTGCCTGAGGAGGAGGGAGGATTGCATCTGACCAAGGCTATCTGAGCTGCACTGGGGGCCTTCTAATTCCTGTTGGACCATTTCTTATAAAGCCCTTTGCACTGGGGCACCTGAGTGGCTCAGTCGGTTAAGCATCTGCCTTTGGCTCAGGGTCCTGGGATTGAGTCCTGGGATCCAGCCCTGCCTCAGGCTCCCTGCTCAGAGGGGAGCCTGCTTCTCCCTCTGCGGCTCTTCCCACTCGTGCCCTCTCTCTCCCTGTCAAATAAATAAACCTTTAAAAAAAACAACAGCAGCAACAGCAGCAAAAAAAAAAAAAAAAAAAAAAAAAAAAAAAAAAAAAAACACCTAAAAAAACAAAAAACAAAAAACAAAAAAACACAAAAAACCCTGCATGTTTCAGCAAAAGAGAATCTGGAGCCCCCTCTGTGCTCTGGGCTGTGCTAAACCCAACGAGAAAGAAACAAGGGATTTTGAGAAAGTGAAACGAAGATCACGTAGCCTCCTGATCAGCACATGCTCGCTCCGAGACCTGTGAACCTGGGCAGGATGCTGCAGGAGCATGACCCTCAAGAACTTTCTAGTCCCCATTCATTAGCCTCTCTGAGATTAGGAGGCAGAGGGGGAGATAGAAGGTAGTGGGGAAGGCCCTGGAGTCAGGCCTCAAAGCCCCCGTGGTGGGGACTGGGGATGGTTCAAGGAGGCAGAGAAGGTTCCCAGGACCTCAGATATGTGTCTGGGGTGTTGGCCCCTAAAAGGCAGTGGGCAGGGGATAAGGTGTGGGTGGGAGGCTCTGTCGTTCTGCAGAATGAAGGTGTCTGCAGGGACACAGCACTAACCCTTTAGCTGTCCCCTCTGGCCAGGCGCACCCAGCTCTCCGGGAGGAGCCTGGTGGAATTACTAGACACTTCACCTGCTGAGCCTGTTTTCCCATCTGTAAAATAAGGCCAGTGGGTCTTCAGTTTCAGGTCTCTTCTAGGGATCAGACAGGATCAGGACTGTGAGAGCGGGCCCCCGACTCAGTGTCGGTTTCTATCCCTCTCCCGGTGGTCCCCCACTCCCTCCTCTCTGCCCTCCCGCCGCCCTGGCCCCACTCGCCTTTGGCCGTGACAGAAATGCCCATGGCGGCCTCTCGCAGCACGCTCCGCTTCTTCCACTTGCCCTCATCGATGTTGTACATCTCCACGACCTTCAGGGGCAGCTGACTGGTGCCCACACCCCCGATCACCATGATCCGCTTCCCCAGGGCGATGGCGGCCACCCCGGCCCGGGCTGTGGGCAGGGGGGGCAGGGCGGTCCACTGGTCGGCCTCGGGGGAGTAGACCTCAAAGCAGTCCATGGGGATGCCGTTGTCGTCACATCCCCCGATGGCATAGACCTGCCCCCCGCTCTCCAGCAGGGAGCAGTAAACCCGGCGGCTGGGCAGCGGCGCCAGGCGCTTCCACTGGAAGTCCTTGACGTTAGGCACCTCCATCGCAGCCCCGGGGGCCCCGCCCGCCGCGCCCCTGTGCCCGCGGAGAGCCAGGGCGCCGCGGGAGGTGCGAGCCCGGGGGGCCGCCCGTTACTCCGCGCCCCCTCTCGCCGCCTCCATCTGGCTCCCGTCCGCCGGCTCCCGCCCGACCCCGGGCAAGGGCCCCGACGCCGGCCAGCGCTTCACAGTCCCTCCAGACTGCGCGGTCCGGCGGCGTCCGCGCCTGGCCCTGCGGGAGGGATGGGGCGAATCAAGGGCGATCGGGGCCCCGCGCCCTCGCCTCCTCGCGCCGCCGGCCCGGCGGACTCCCGGCTCCCAGGTCCTTGCCAACTTTAAAGGAAGGACGCGGCGGCCGAGGGCGCCACCCCGCGGTGGCATCGCGCCCCGCAGCGCCCTGTCCCCCGCCCCTCCGGACGGGCTGCTCGGACGCTAGCTGGGCGCGCGCTGGGCTGGGGGCTTTCGGGGGCTCGCAGCGCCCCGCTGCCTGCCAGCCGAGCGAGGAGTTAACACCTCCGGGCGCCGCCGCCTCCCTGCCCCCGCCCTCCCGCCCACGCCCCCGCGCCACTTACACAGTCAGGCCAGAGGAACGCGGTGGCGAGGCGCAGACCGCGCATCAGCAGGGAGCGGGGAAACGGGGATCGAGGAGGCCCTCCGCCCCGGGGCGGCGGGTAGCCGGGGAGAGGGCGCGGTGTCCTTCCCCAGCGCGCACGCCGCCGTCACACATGCAGGCGAGGAGAAGGGACGAGCAGCGCCAAGGAGAAGCGGAGCCGCCCGCGGGGAGGAGGCCGGCCCGGCTGCTCCGCGCACCTCCCCACCCGCAGCCGCCACACCTGTGCAGGAGGCCGCGTGCGCCCCGCGGCGGAGCAGGCCGTGACCTCTTTATATAAGCGCTGGCAGCACCCGCCCGCGGGGGAGGGAAAGGGCCCCGCGGGAGCCGCTCACCTTGTCCACGGGGTCAGAGGGGCGGGGCACTGGAGCCAGGAACCCAGATTTCAGGGACCAGACTCCCTCCAGCTTGATGGTGGTGGTGGTGGTGGTGGTGTGTGTGTGTGTGTGTGTGGCGGGGGGGGGGGGGGCGGTTTGTGTTTGTTTTGGATGAGGAGGCGGAGAGACCAATTACCCAGTTTATCTACAGCACCCAGACCGGGTTCGTGACAGGCTGGCTCAGTAGTCAGCTTTGCGTTGGGGGAGGCAGGATCAAGTGCTTTAACCTCATAGAAACAAGGTCCGTGGGTGTGACACGTGCAGACCCGACACAGGTGCACCCAGTCAGAGCGGGGCCACTGACCCCGCGCACCTCTGTGTGACTTACACATCGCCCAAGCCTCTCCCGTCCGGAAACAGTAACTGACAAAGCACACACATGTGGACACGTAACCAGAGACACCGAAGTAGATGGAGGAAGGCGGGGGGGGGGGGGGGGACGCAGCGCTCCCCCATTGTCATGCCTTCTGCACACTCCTTGAGGAGGGGAGGCCTGGTTATGCAATGTTGCCACTCAGCACCGATCTACGGGGCTTGCCAAATAATTTTCTCAAGCCACATTCTCATAGCCTTTTCAGGATAGCAATCCCTTGTAACAAAGGTGCCCAAGACACCTGTGGGCCCCCTGGTCTGACTGCAAAGCCTGTGGGGTTCTCTTTCTTTCTGGTTCCCTTGAATACAGTCTTGAAACACTCAGGCTTGGGAGTCTGACAGAGGTGGGTTTGAATTCTGGCTCTGAAATGATTTAACTACTCCAAGACCCAATTTCCTTCTATTATTTTAATTTATCTTTTTATTTGGAGAGAAATTGTAGATTTACATGCAGTAGTAGGAAATAACACCCTTTACCTAGTTTCCCTCAATGGTAACATCTTGCAAAACTTCTAGTACAATAATATTACAAGCCGGCTATGGCAATTAATGAGGGAAGGTACTTCCTTCACATCACTAGGATTCTTTCTATTCCCCCTTTATACCCACACCTACTTCCCTCCCACTCTTTGCTCTCCAGGCCCTGGCAACTATTAATCTGTTCTCCAATTCCGTAATTTTGTCATTTCAAGAATGTTACATAAATAGGATGATACAGTAGGCAACATTTTGGGATTGACTACCCACCCCTCTCCTGGCATAATTCCGTGGAAATATGCCAGGTTGTTGTATGTTTGCCAATAGTTTATTCCTTTTTATTTCTGATAGAAGTATCCATAGTATTCCATGCTATGGATGGATCCTTGCAGATTTTCGTGAAGATTAAATGACATATTGTTTGTAAAAGGCTCTGTTCTGTTTTCCGGCACATAGCAAGGGCCTGGTAAATCGCTATTAACACCATTGTTACCTACTATCTGTCAACAACAGCAGAAGAAGGCAGACAGAGAACAAACACAGACATTTTGCCCCTTGCTCAGGAATGACTTCCTGTGAGAAACAGACGTCACGACTCACAGTAGGCCTATCTTAATATCTTGAGTTCTTGGCTTAGAAATTCCCCTGTTTCTTTTAGTTTGAATTCTCTGTACTTACACAGTAAGCACCTCTAGAACCTTCAGAGGAAGGTTGTGTTCTGTTTTCTCTATCCAGTAAGAACTCATAAATTCCAAAAGAATGTGGTCTGAATTAATGAAGTTTTACAGGAAACACCAAATATTTCTCTTCTGTCCTAGGGATCACAATCTCCCCGGGGAGACGAGGGAATAGACTTTCAACTCCCGACTTGAGCTGTCTTCACAAAACCAGCATAGGCTGATCAGGAAGACTGAAAGCCCTAGCCCTTCCTCAAAGGGGCTTGTGGGGTAGGTCTTCAGTCTCTTGTACCCACCGAGCTTTAAAAAAAAAAAGAGAGAGAGAAAAGAAAAACATTTATTTACTTTAGAGAGGGGTAGGGAGAGAATGTGAGCAGGGGGAGGGAAAGAGAAGCTCTAGCAGGCTCCCCTCTGAGCATGGAGCCTGACCTGGGGCTCCAGATCACAACTTTAAGATCATGACCTAAGCCAAGATAATGACCTGAGCCAAAATCAAGGGTCGATGCTTAATCCACTATGCACTCAGGCCTCCCTTGCTTACTGAACCTTTTTTTTTTTTTTTTTAATATTTTATTTATTCATTGGAGAGATGGAGAGAAAACACAACTAGGCAGAGGGAGAAGGAGAAGCAGGCTCCCCACTAAGCAGGGAGCCTGCTGCAGGGCTTGATCCCAGGACTCTGGGATCATGACCCGAGCCAAAGGCAGCCGCTTAACCAACTGAGCCACTCAGGTGCCCGCTTACTGAGCCTTTTACCAAAGCAGTGAGGCGAGGCTCCTTGTGCCCCCACCCACGCCAGCGGGGCAGCAGAGTCCCACACTACTTTGCGCTTGCAAAACTCATCCAGCTAACCCAAACCCTCACATACCCATTTTCTCACGATCTTTGAAACAACCCTGGGAAAGGTGACCCGGGTGGGTCTTAGTCCGCACTTTCACAGATGGGGAGTCTGAGACTTTGTGACATAAAGTAAAGGACTCGTGGCCTCTTGAGGGCCTGGACCAGTGCGGATCTGGTTTGTGAATTCTAAATCCAACATCACCCCACCCCCCGGCCCCAGGAACTTGAACAGTTAAATCACAAAGGAAAGCTTGTGTATTCTTAAGGACACCGAGCTTTTCCACTTACACCTGGCTTCCGGCTTTTTGTCCAGTTACAGTGAAGGAAGGAGCCCAGGCCCCCAAAGGGTTCCAGCGACTTCTGTCCCCCCATTGCCAGACTGTGTGCTGGGCAGCATCACTGGGAAAGGACTGGACTCCAGCCCCATCCAAGACTAACGCTCATGTTTTGCAAGCACCACCCTCTGAGAGGGCCACGAGATCTAGGGACTCAGACCCTTGGAAAAGTACTAAGAATGGGATGCCTTTCAGACCATGGCCTAATTGCTTGTTCTGGAAATACTGGCTTCTCTCCATCTCCCCTACTCCTTCCCCCATGGCTCTTCCTCCCAGCCAGGTGACATCCTTTAATCCTTACATTGAGTGCACATTGAGGAAACCTGTAACCTAGCAACCGCCACTTAAGATTCCCTGAGTCACGGGCGTGTTTCCATGTCTGGGCAGAGCGCACCAAACTGGGGCCTGAAGGCGTGCCAAGCAGAAGCAGGGAGTCTGGTGACCCCTTTGATGCCTCCACAGTCCGCTCTGGAGCGAGGCCACTTTCCCTCTCAGCATCTTCTTCCTCCGGTCAAACCTAAACCCTTCTCGCTCTGACACCTTGCATGCATCAGGTCCAGTTTTCTCTTCTCTCTTAAGAAGTGTTTGACTTTCTGCCTTGGTTACAAGGTGGCACAGGACAGTGGGGAAGCGGGGGAAGGAAAGTTGATGAGAGCCTCTGACAATAAATTCTTTCTTTGATTCTGCGGAGTCTTTCTTACTGTGATATTTCTGCACCAGCCTTGTCAAGGAGGTGCTCACCTCTAGAAAAAGTCACTCCCCCTGCTCGTGTTCTCTTTCTCTCTGACAAATAAATAAATAAAATCTTTTTAAAAAAAAGAAAGAGAAGAAAAGAAAACCCACTTTCTGGAGGTATGGGAGGAACCAGATGCCAGGCAGAGGTCCTGGGCACGAAGGAGGTACATCATTTCTCTCTGTGTGATGGCAAATCCCCGCACCCTGACTTTCTGGGCATCCAGGCCAGTGCGCCCAAACAGCAGGTGCCCGTTTCAGAGTAGACCCCTTAGCAGGGCTCAGCCACGTCTGCGCTGGCGTCTTGGGCAGGGCTTCTTCCCTCCTAGCATACTGAAATCTCACGGGACTGATCTGGAGAACGGCCGGGGCTCTTTCTGTAGAGAATCACCTCATCTTCCTTGGCAGGCGCGTGGCCATATTTGGGGGGTGGGAGTGTGGAGAGCTCCTCCAGGCAGGGCTGAGGCTGCAAGCGGATCCAGGGGGAGGTACATTCCTCCCCGACATGGAAAAACCTCATGGGGCCTCCTCCCGTCCAGTCAGTGTCAACAACAGCCCAGAAGAAGGATTCAGGGCTCCAGAGGACTCGGTGGGAGATGGTGTGACACTGGTGCCAGAGGGCAGAAGCACGCCCCTTTGGGGTTGGCAGTCTGGAGGCCTGCGGGATGGCGCCCTCCTCACCCCACAGTCTTGACTAGATAGAAGAACTAGCCACATGCCTTCAGCCACCCGCCCTGCCCGCTCCTCCTCCAGAACAGAGCACAGGCCTGGGGCCTGGAGGAACTTAGCGGCGTCCATTAAGGGGGCGTCTGCTGGAGAGCGAGTTTCAGGCATGGGATGTTGGGGTGCAGGCAGAGGTCATTTTGGTTTTCAGATTCAGGAGCTGCACTATTTACAAGAGTCGGGAAGCTGCCCCTTTGTCTGCTGTTTAGTGCATAGAGATGTGAGCGCCAGCAGCAAGCGAGACTTTCTGTGAGAGACCGTGGCCCCTTCCCTGCGCTGACAGAGGAGACTGTATGAGGAAATGGGGCTTAGAACAAAGCCTGAGCATCTGGGTTGGAAACAAGGAGGAGCTCCTGCCCAAGAGCGCCAGAAAATGAAAACACCAGCCTGAGGGGAGCTGCGAGGCCGTGGTGTCACCAGCCCCGGGGAGATACTGGAAATAGGAAAGACACAGGCCCGAGAGTCAGGAGACCTCTGTTCCAGCCACATGTTGTCGGAACAGGGCTGTGCACCCCTGGACCAGTTGTGTCCATTCTGGTGTCTGTGAAATGAGAAGGGAGAGAGAGGAAGAACACACCGGCTGAAGGTCTCTGCGCATGGACGCGCTCTTTACTCCTAGCGGTATCCAGGGTGGGAAGCCCGGGAGAAAGAAACATGTCACCAAGGTGACAAAGCAGCGTGTTCCAGAATGGACATCCTCACCTTCTTCCGGGTGGCACAAACGCAAGGGTCTGGCTCCATCGACTCTCAGAGGCCCTGCCCGCTGCCCAAAGTCCAGTGATCAGAGAGGACTCATGGAGGGCCTGGTCCTGTTGCTGCCACCACCCCCATTTCCAACAGCTACAGCAAGTGCGACCGGGCTGGCTCCTCGTGAGCCTTGGGCACCCACCTGGAAGCCTAATCACGCCTCCTCATAGGTCCTGACATCTCTGGGGAGGCAGGGTGCCTGGACAGGGGGCAGAGGACTCAGGGGCTCATGTCAAGTCGTCCTGATTCTGGCCCTTCCTCTAAATGCAAAATTGTGCCTGTTTGTCCCAGATCACCAGGTAGGAGCCGGGCTAGGTCCTTGGGGCCATGGTGGGGAGGGGGGTGGGGGTGTGTGGGGCGGTGGGGGGCTCATACGCTAACCTGTCTCCTGCAGAGGATAGCAGAGCCTTCTCGGCGGCCTGGGCAGCTCTGCGGAAGAGCAGAGGCGGCGGGCTGGGGAAGGCAGCAGCAGACCACCACTCGAACACGAACACGGCTCTTTAAATGCCCATTAGTAAGCTAATATCGCCATTTCCAGAGCCAGCAGCGCCCTCCATTCTTCTTAATTAAAAAGAGCTCCACGTCCTGGCAGAGCTGGGAGAGGGCTCGGAGTGATTTACACACCAGCCCCGCTGCTCCAGCCAGGAAATCAGCGAGGAAAATTGATTGGCAGACGGGCCAGCCTGCCTGTCACGGATGGCGCATGTGTGTGTGCTGGGGGAGGGGGGAGCGAGGGGAGGGGGGCCGGCTCCCCTGCTGACAGGCTCTGAGTGAGCGGGGCGGGGACTCACCCCAGGCCCATAGAGCTCTGCAGGCCCTTCTGCCAACAGAAGGCTAAACAAAGGCTCTCCTGCTCACCTCCCGCTGGGGTCCCTCATCCTGACAAGACTCTCTCTTCTGGAGGACAGGAGCTCAGGCTGTGAGGCTGTTGTCTCATCTCCCAGGAGAGACAGGGGCCACTCCCTAGAGGTTCCCCTCATTTCCAGTTGGATACCGCTCACCTAATAAGGAACATTCCTGGGCTTCTCTTTGGCCACTGCCACTTAAGCTGGCAGGAGGGTTTCTCCTGGTCTTGGCTCTCCTTCCTTGTCCCCCAGCTGACGCCCCACTTTTCTCTGAGCCTGATGTCCTGTGGGGTCCAAGGCTCTGGGCCCTTCCGGGGTTGGGAAGAGGCTGATGGGGCTCCATGGGGTGGACCATTTTGTGATGATGCCAGAGAGCCAGGAATGGGAGTGCAGTCACCCTCGGAGGGCCCAGCCCCTCTTCGGCCTCTGCCTTCTAGCCAGGCCCTGGGGCATCCTTCTGTGCTGCCCAAAAGAGGGGCCGGTCCCCCGGTCCACCATGGTCCGGGCCTCCACCGAGGTACAGAGCGTCTCTCACTCCAGCACCGTCTCACCTCACCCCTTCCCTACCCTCACGTGCTTGCACACATGCCCTCCTCCCCAGAGGCTCTGGAGAAGGGTCTGGGCAGAAGCTGGTTCCAGAGGAGGGGTGGAGACCGGAGAATAGGCATCATCCAGTGCGCAGCTTTAACTCCGCCTCCCCCTGGGGAGGCCGGCAATCTGCCGCAGCCCTGAGGTTGCCATCTGGCGCCGTGACCTGTGTTCCCTCTGTGCTAGAGACGGAGACCAGGCAGGAAGGCAGGACGGGCTCGCTGCACGGGCACTCTGGGTGTGTGTTTAAGAACAGATGTCCGAGAGCCCAGGAAAGGAGAGAAACAGGCCCAGCCTGGCTGAATCAGAGGGTCTGCCTGTCCTCAGCAGCGGGCGCTCCCAGGTGGGCTGAGGAGCCCAGGGAGCCTGCAGTGAGCTCTGAGGAGACAGCAGCAGGGTCTGTGCCCTTGAGCGCCCTTCTGGAACCCTGGTCTCAGGCCCCTAACCTGGGTCTCCTTCCAGCTAACACTCCCTCTCCTCCCGGTGCTGGACGAGGGCTTGTCACCGTGGGACTATGTCTCCTTGCTCAGCATCCAGGGGCCATTAGTTCTTCCCTAGACATCACTAGGAAGAAGCATAAGGACACCTGTACTCACTCCCTGATCTAGTGGTTGGCTCCCCAGCAGAGGCCACCACCGGGGATCCTGGGTGTCCTTTTGTCTTTGGTGGTCCCAGCCCAGAAAGGGCGATTTGCTTCCTTCGATGACTTGCGCTCCAAGAGGTTCCTCTTGCGCTCCAAGAGACTCCGCCCAAGTACACCTCCCCCCCCCCCCCCCCCCCCCCCCCGTGTGAAGGTCCCATCTTAGGGGAGGGGTGAGCAAGCGATTACTTGCAGGCCAAACCCAGCCTACCGCCTACAGCTCTTGATCTCAGAAGGGTTTTTACATTTTTAAATGTTTTGGGGAAAAAAAAATCCAAAGAAAAATATTTTGTGATGGGTGAAAAAATTGTATGAAATTCACATTTCAGTGTCTTTAAATAAAGTTATATTGGAACACAGCCACGCTCATTCACTTACGTGTTGCCTGTGGCTGCTTTCCCGCTACGACAACGGAGGGGAGTCATTGCTACAGAGAGAGCATATGGCCCACAAAGCGCCAAATATTTACTATCTGCCCCTTTACAGAAAATGTTTCTGTTCCCCCACCTCCCACCTAGGTTATTTTAAGGGAAAGAAGGATACCACCTTTTTTCTTTTCTTACCTACCTTGACAGGTTAAATTAGTACAGCAATTTCTTGAGACGATGGAAGGAACCTAACATTTGTTAGGCACCAACTGTATACCAGGCATGTTTTTTTCCTGCTTATCCTATATCTTTACAGCAATCTTGAGAGGCACAAAGCATTGATAGTGGCTTACTTTGTGGGAGCAGGGAGGCTCTGAGAGATTAGGAAATTGCCCGAGCTGTCATAGCTACTCAGAGGAGAATCCTGGATTCAAAACCCAGTCTGGCTGACGCCAAAGCCCATATCCTCTCCAGGCCACCGTGATGCTGAGATGACCTCCAGCAGCCTAGTGAGAGCCCACCCAAATGGCTGCTGGTTTGGAGATCCTCCTCGCTCCCTACCCTTTCCCCGAACAGATAGGGGAAATTGAGGATCAGATTTTAGATACCCAGGCCCTCTTCTGGCTCCCCAAGCACAGGCAGCAACAACAGTAACAACTCCACATGTGCTCCCCTCCCTCCTCCCTCCGGCTTCCTCCTCTCCTACTATCTATTTTCATCACTTATTAGTTTTTCTTCAGGAAGGTTCAATTTGCATTTAAATAGAAAACCTCTGGAATGGCTCTGCTAATTACAAATTCATTTCCTTTTAAAATATTAAGGCACTTTAGTTCATCTCAGGGGTGATGAAAGGCAGAGGGAATGCTTGGTATTGATGAGTAATGAATATTGAGCTGTTTACCACAAAGCCCTTACAACTCCCCACCAGTAGAGGGCAGAGAGGAGGTGTTCTGAAGACCCATGGGGGTGGTGTGTCTCCCGAGCTTAAAATCAACTAAAAATAAATGTCTAACAGCAGTAAGAAGCCGGACTGTGGCCAGGGGGATGGAAGCTGCTGGTGGAGCACAGGACACCCTCAGACTGCCAGTTCCGTGAGCTGCTTGTAAGCATTTCAGGGCAGGACCCATGACTGTCTTATTCACCCCTCTTTGCCATCTCCAAGCTTGCAGTAGGTACTCCAAGAACATGAAATGAATCAATGAATGAGTCAACCAATCCATCAGTTATGAAAGTGATCATTCAACTATTATTATGAGTCAGGCATTGTACTAGATGATTTTTCTTAAGCCTCCTTGTTAGGGATTTCGTCTTTTGCGTTTCCCCCAGGGCTGTGCAGAAGATACATTTAATTTTCCTTTATCTTGAACAATAGTTCTTTGCGTTTTACATACTGATTTACGACGGCATACTCCTATGTCGTGGTTAATAATGATAGTAAAATCGTCAGGTAAATCAAGTTGCCATCATTCTATTTCATAGGTGAGTAACAAACCCGGAGCAAGAGAAGAGGTCAGCCTCAGAGCCCCAAGTTCAACTGGGAGCTCAGCCAGGACCTGCACCCTGGTCTCAGGCTCCCAGCCTGGGTCTCTCTCAGGTGTCACACTCCCCCTCCTCCCAGGGCTAGCTAGGCTACTCCAGTATTCACAGTGTCACACCCCATATTTGGCCCTTGTCCTCAAATTGCTGGGGAGCCTGAAGTGCAGTCCAGCCTCTGGCCAGGCTCAGTGCCTGGGCTCCAGCCAAGCTCTTTCTGAGCTGGTGGCCAAGAGGCCTCTCTTTTCCCTTTTCCACACCTCAGCGGGATATACTCCTTCCTGCATGCCGAAACCCTATTCATTCTTCAGTGCTCAGTTTCAATCCCACCTTCTCCAGGAGCCTGGCACTATCCCTGCAGGTAGGCTCTCCGGTGTTTCCATAGAACTTTCTAGAAGTGCCACCGTGTTACCACTTAACAACTGCCTTGCATGATAATAACCATCACCATTGGTATTCCAAGGGCGACATCAAGTTCTTTACACATTTTCTATAATTTAAGTAATAGTAATAGTTAACAAGCCTATGGTGATCATGACCCATGATGAACTGACCTAAGTTTTATGATGGCGTGTGTGTGTGTGTCATTTAGCCTGTAAGGCACTATTATTATCCACATTTTACAGATGAGGATACTGAGTCTTGAGGGCTTATGGGACTTGGCCAAGGTCACATAGCCGGAATAGGGTACTGAGCTCAGCTTATCTGATCCCAAGGTCCGCATACCCGTCTGTGTAGGTGTTCGCTCTTTTTCACCAGATGGTGAGCATTTAAAAGCAGGAGCCCCGTTGTAGATCATGGTCGCAGCTCCTTTGGAGCCAAGCACGACAACTTGTATGTGGTTGATAATTGAATACGTTGAACCTAATCCAGACCAGAAGCCAGAAGTCTTGGATACTGGCTGTACGTCAGTCTGTGGTGCCCCAGACGCTGATCTCTGAATGTGATCATCTGGGTTAAAACCAGCTGGGAAGGAACCCTTAACTTCAAAGCCAGAGAGGCCCAGCTGAGCAAGAAAGGCACCTAGAGACCCTCACCTGTCCCCATCTCCCGCCAGCGTGTGTGGGTGGAGCAGCCCTCCTCCCATTAGCACCACCGCCTGCCCGCCCCCCCCCCCATCCCCCGTGCAGGCAGCAGCCACTGGGAATGCCAAGACCACAGTCCGTGTAGACAGATTGAAATAGAACTTACCTGACCAGGGAATAAAGGATATCAGGTGATCATCTGCCAAAGGGAAAGCAGGGGAGGGGGGTGGCGGAGGGCCAGGCAGGGGTTGGCTCAGAGGCTCCTTCCAGGAGCAGGTTGAAGCCCTAGAGTCCTGAGGGCTTCCTCTGCAATTGTCAAGTCCACAGCTGCTGTTTCTGGCGGATGAACCGAGGTATAGCCAGGGCTGTCTGCAGAGGGCCCCACCCCGAATACTCGGGAGCTCGGGGGTCCCTGAGCTCCAGAAGGCCTGACCCCACCCCCCCACCGCCTCACCAAGAGGACCTGAGCCCACCAGTCAGAGCCCTGGCGCCTCTGCCTGCCTCCCCGGCTGCCGCGCCTCCGCTGCGAGGGCCCGCTCTGGAAGGGGAGAGGGTGAGGGGCAGACTCGCTCACACACACAGACAATAACTGCCATGGAAACTAACCAACAGAAAGAAGATTTAGGGAGCCGGACTCCTTTGCCAGATGGAAGAGAATGGAAGGCAGAGGGAAAGGGAAGGGCGTTTATGCGAGGGGCAAAAGCCCACCTCAGCCCTTAATCCTGTTGATCGCAGGTTTCCTCCCTCTGATGTGGGGGTGCGCTGGGCAAAAGGCAGAGGGGTGGGGTGACCTTTTCGTGCTACAGACCCAAAGAGCCACCCCATTCCTTTGCCTTTCCGTTCTCAGATGGGGCGGCAGTGTTCAGAGAGGGCGAGCACCTCTCAGAAACGCTCAGTGCTGCTGGCCAAGCTAGACGAGTTCTACCAGGTCAGGCAGAACCTTTCAGGACAGTTTGGATCACTTTGCTTGGAGAGGTGGCCCACGGAAGTTTCTTAGATGAAAAGCCTAGTGTTTCAAGGGATTACAAAACAGCGTTTAAGCCTGGCAGCCTCCGTCCATGATGTTAGAGCAGCCTCTGGTGTGGAGGGAAAGCAGGTGAGGGCTCATGGAGATGCGGTCTGGGTGCTTCTCCTTTCTAGGAATTTGAGTTCTGTTTGGGGGCATTGTCTTTCCAGAGGGGGGAAAAAAAACAGTACTTTTTTTTTTTTTTTTAAGGAAAATAAAATCTTAACGAGGGGAACATTTTTGTACTCTCCGGGAAGGTACTGTTGGGGTAAGAATGTGAACTGAGGGGCACCTGGGCGGCTCAGTGGGTTAAGCGTCTGCCTTCGGCTCAGGTGATGATCTCAGGGTCCTGGGATTGAGTCTCGAGTAGAGCCCCACATCAGGCTCCACACTCAGCAGGGAGTCTGCTTCTCCCTCTGTCCCTCCTCCCCCACTTGTGATCGCTCTCAAATAAATACATATATACATAAAAGCTTTAAAAAATGTAGACAGAACACAAGACATCCACTCCCAACTGTTTAGCTGTGAGACCCTGGGCAAGTTCCTTGTGTATACAACGAGACCAGAGGGGTTGTGGAGAAGATTCAATGCGGGGAGTGTGTCACGGACTTGGAACAGCGCCTGGCCGTGTGTGTCTGCCACTGTTGTCGCTATTGTCATCAGGCTTTGGGTCCCGTTTCCGCAGCTCTAGCACTGAGAGGGTAACACGAATCTGTCTCATGGGTATTCATTGTGCGCTCAGATTCAGTGGGGTGGCTGCAGGGGTCTATACATTTGGCAAAAACCATCCAACAATGGATTTTGTTGTATGTTAAGTGACACCCCTTTGTTCACGTGTGTTTATGTGACCGGGTACATCAGCGTGAGCCTTTCAACGTAGGGACCAGTCACTCTGTCCTGACGCCCTGGCCCTCTCCCCATAAAGAGAATACAGAAAGTGAGCGCAAGAAGTTCGAGACTGGGGGAAGAGGGGTGTTAGCTGCCGAGGGAGGAGGGGCTTGTACCTCAGCCCTATAGATGTTGTCCGTAATGGGCCACCTATGGAGACGAGATATTCTGGAGGTTTCCTGAGGCTTCAACATCAGTCTCTTATCTGCAGAGGCAACACCTGGGTGATTGAGCTGCCTTTAGTAACGCGGTTCCTCATTCCATCACCAGGTATAAGGGGGCGAATGGCACTCCAGTTTTTTTTTTTTTTTAAGATTTTATTTATTTATTTGACAGACAGAGATCACAAGTAGGCAGAGAGGCAGGCAGAGAGAGAGAGAGAGAGAGAGGGAAACAGGCTCCCTGCTGAGCAGAGAGCCCCTTGCGGGGATCATGACCTGAGCTGAAGGCAGACACTTTAACCCACTGAGCCATCCAGGCGCCCCTCTGGTTTGCTTTTCAACATCTGTTCCGGGAGCCATTTCTTCACCATGGCCTCGCTGCCAGAGCTATCTGTCCCTTTGTCTCCCAGACTCCCCTCAGAGCTGTACTTTGGCCCCTGAACAGGGGGACATGGTGACCATGGGCTGCAAGCTGTCACACATTGGCCTGGGGAGACAGCTGTCCATTAGGACAGCCGAAAAGGAACTATGCGCCACATTAAAAATGCCTGAGAGATTGCTACAGCCCAATTAAAGAGAAGGTGTGAGTGTGTGCAAAGCGACTGGAGGGGGTGGAAAGTAGAATATAATTAAGAATCAAGTGAAACTGATCCCTGGGGACAGATTACAGACCACAAGCAAACAGCTTGCCTAAATGAGAGCTGCCTGGTGATGCCGGAGATTGGCCCCACGCCGCCTAACGGATCCAAGCCAAAGGGAAGCTTGCTGATCCCTGTTTGCCCTGTGGGGTGATGTCTCTAAATAAATAAATTCCATAATCCGTAATCTGAGAATAATTTGAACCTCAGTTGGTCCGTTCTAAGCAAATATTTGGAGGGGCTGGCTCTCCTTTCTTCTCTGTTTTGTTCGGGGTTCCAAGACTGAGAGACGGATGTGAAGATGGTGATGGATGAAGATGTTTCAAACGTGAAATCCGTTCGGGAAAATTCCCCTCACCTCTCCAGGGCCGCTCACGTCCAGAGGCAGGGAAGAGAAGGGGAGGAGGTGAGGTTATGACAGCAAAGGTAGTCATTAAGATGACGGTCACCCTAAATGACAGTTCTGAACGTGAAATCCTGGGGACAAGGAGGTCTGACGTGCAGCCTGGAACATTTCCAGTGATGAATACGACGCTTTTGGCAGTGGTCTGATATTAGGTGATGAAGTAAAGAAAGCATGTTCCAGTTGAAATTAGCAGGCCGGGGTCCAGGTTAAAAAGCAAACAAAGGAAAGCAGCCTAGAGTCAGTTGGGGTCCTGGGATACAGATAAATCACAAAGCTGGCTTTATCTGCAGGTGTCAGGATTGATCAGCCCAGGGTCTATTTCCATCTATTTCCAAGGCTTTTCTCAGCCACCACCATTATCACTCCCTGCCAAAAAAAAAAAAAAAAAAAAAAAAGGCCCCAGCAGAAATATGAAAAAGGTGCTGGATCTGAAATCCTGCCTAATTTAAGCTCTGCTCACAAAGAAGGCCAGAGAGCACAGGGAGGAGTGGAAATCAAGTAAGTAAATGTCAGCCCTGCAGTTGGGGAGAAGCCATTAGCCAGGCAGAGCATCCAATTAGAAAGCATTGAATTAGAGCAGTAAGAGAGGGGGCCTGACATCAGAGGGCATGGCGGGGAGGGCCAGTCAAAGTGGGCAGGAGGGAGCACGAGGCAAGGCAGTCGGGAGAGGATTACCGTAAGATGTACAAACGGCCAGAGCAGATGCCTTCCAAATGACAGAGCCTCCCGTCCAGACAGCCTTCATAAAACGCCCACATGATGCCTTTGTCCTCCCCCAAATCCTGTCTCAGGGAACTCAGCCATCCTATGGGCTATTTTGGAAAAGATTTCTCCCTTCTGCCTGAACCCAGAGACAAAAATGGGTAGCTTTCAGTCACTCCAGGGTTCACACGATAGACAAAGGAGGGGAGCAAATCCCTTGGCAAATAGTGCCCGGGGGATTTCATTTTTCCACTTTTCAGTCCAAACCTGCTCAAGCAGATGCGGAAATACGTCTGTCTGCCTGCGCACACAAGAGAACTCCGTTCTTGGGGAGATGTTCTCATTCAATGTTATGATTATTTTATTTTGTAACAGGTCTGGTGATGTGGAGTCTTTTGTCCCCCCTTTTTATAAACTCATGTTCCCTTGTCCAGAGAAGGAAAAGATGAACATTTTCCGCCTTTCTCCTAAATTGGAAGATTTCAGATTAAGTCTCTTAAAAAGCCATATATGCCAGGGAGGCCCATGTGTCATTGGTTGCAGGATTTAAGGGGGGGGGGGTGGTTTGAGGATCCACTCTGCAAATGAAAAGAGAAAATAGCTTTGATTTAAGGACAATCAAGTCTCTCTCTCTCTCTCTCTCTCTCTTTTCTCACTTAACACATATCTCCTGGGCACTTCCTGAGCACAAAGCATGAGACGGCACAGCAGGTATGGTCTGTGTGCTTGGGAAGCTTTCAGGCTCCAGAGGGGATAAAACACAGGACATCCACCCCCAGAGTGGAAGGAGGCATGTGCTGAGTGACACGACCAGCCTGCTGTTTGGAGGTGGAGAGGAAGAAGAAATCATAATTACCTGAGAATACCAGAGAACATCGTGTTGGTTTTTTTTTTTTTTTTTAAGGTTTTATTTATTTGTGGGGCACCTGGATGGTTTCAGATATTGAAGCATCGGACTCCGGCTCAGGTCATGATCTCTGGGTCCTGGGATCGAGCCCCATGTTGGGCTCCCAGTTTGACAGGGAGTCTGCTTCTCTCTCTCCCTCTCCTTCTTCTTCTCCTGCTTGTGCTCACTCTGTCTCTCTCTCTTAAATGAATACATAAAATCTTAAAAAAAAACAATATTTTATTTATTTGAGAGAGAGCGAGAGTGTGAGTGCAGAAAGGGGCAGAGAAAGAGGGAGAAGCAGACTTCCTGCTGAACAAGAAGCCCTACTCGGGGCTCCATCCCAGGACCTTGGAATCATGATCTGAGCCGAAGGCAGGTGCTTAAGTGACTGAGCCACCAAGCGCCCCCAGAGAACACCTTGTAAGAGAGGTAGGCTCTGAACCAGGTCTTCAAAGGCGTGTCGGGTTTTGGTAACTTAGAGCAGAGGGCATTCAAACAGAGATAAAGCATCCATGTTTTCAGACTATGGGTTGCCAGATAAAATACAGGACACCTGGTTAACTTTGAATATTTAGGATATACTTATATTAACAAAAATTTGTCATTAACCAGAAATTCTAATTTAACTAAGGTCATCTTGTATTTTTATTTACTGAATCTGGTAATCTTATGATAGGAGCAAATGGTCACTGTCATACATCAAGTCCCTACA
Source organism: Mustela lutreola (assembly GCF_030435805.1). Classification (NCBI taxonomy): domain Eukaryota; kingdom Metazoa; phylum Chordata; class Mammalia; order Carnivora; family Mustelidae; genus Mustela; species Mustela lutreola. The sequence goes on from NC_081303.1 coordinate 50,777,476, forward strand.
ATATTCCAGGGGCTTAAATGTGTTGTTTGTAACCCACTGCAATGACCTCTACAAAGGCAGCACCCATTTTACAGGTGAAGAAACTGAGGCTTTAGAGGGTTTAAGCAACGTGGGACTCTGGTCAAGCAGTTAACGAGTACTGAAACAGGGCTTCGCCCTCAGCCTGACCGACTCCTAAGATGCCTCGGGAGTGCTGAAAGGCCAGAAGAGGGGAGGCTGGACGAGCCAGAGCGAGCCAGACCTCGCTTGACTGTCAGGCTACAGAGCTGAGCTCCTCAAAAGGCAAGAGAGACTCCCTGAAGGTTTTTGAGAAAGGGAATGAAATGATCAGAGCAGTGTTTGGAATCTTAATCTGGTAACAGACTGTAAAATGGGTTTGGTCCAGGTAAAGAGCAGAGAGAGAAGGACACCATGAAGGCTTTCTTTAAAAAAATTTTTTTTTAAATTATTTTATTTATTTGGCAGACAGAGATCACAAGTAGAGGCAGGCAGAGAGAGGAGGAAGCAGGCTCCTGGCTGAGCAGGGAGTCTGATGTGGGGCTCAATCCCAGGACCCTGGGATCATGACCTGAGCTGAAGGCAGAGGCTTTAACCCACTGAGCCACCCAGGCGCCCCTGAAGGCTTCCTTTTTACAGTGGTATATAAACCCCTTCTAGGCACCAAGGGCATCCTGATGAAAAGGAATAGCATAGTCTTTGTTTTCTAACCTAATAGACTGACAAGCAGCTGATTTCATTACAGGGTGATGAGCTCCATGAGCGAGGAACTTGGCCTGCTTTGAACTGAGCAAATAGCATCCTGGCAAGGAGATGAAGACCTGAATTAGAGTCATGGAAATGGGAATGTATGTTGCTTTTGTAAACCAAGATTTTACCATATATTCAGGACATGACCAAGTGGTTTAATTCTTTTTAAACATTTTTTAAAATTTATTTTTATTTTTTAAGTAAGACCTGAACTGAGGTCAGGAGTCAGGAGCTTTTTTTTTTTTTTAAGATTTTATTTATTTATTTGATGGACAGAACACAAGTAGGCAGAGAGGCAGGCAGAGAGAGAGGAGGAAGCAGGCTCCCCACTGGGCAGAGAGACCAACTTGGGGCTCTATCCCAGGACCCTGGGATCATGACCTGAACCAAAGGCAGAGGCCCAACCGACTGAGCCACCCAGGCGCCCAAGAGTCAGGTGTTTAACCAACTAAGCCATCCAGGAGCCCCCTATTTCTTTTCTTTTTTTTTTTTTTTAAAGATTTTATTTATTTACTTGAGAGAGAGACAGTGAGAGAGAGCATGAACGAGGAGAAGGTCAGAGAGAGAAGCAGACTCCCCATGGAGCTGGGAGTCCAATGCGGGACTCGATCCCGGGACTCCAGGATCATGACCTGAGCCGAAGGCAGTCGTCCAACCAACTGAGCCACCCAGGCGTCCCCCCCTATTTCTTAATTATAAGGATAGTTGGAGAGGGAGAAACATAGATCACTGAAAGCCAGTAGTCACTCCAAATTCCAATTAGATAAGAATCTCATGCTTGCCTACTTGTGATCTGTCAAATAAATAAATAAAATCTTTAAAAAAAAAAAAAGAATCTCATGCTTGGGGCACCTGCGTGGCTCAGTGGGTTAAAGCCTCTGCCTTCAGCTTGAGACATGATCTCAGGGTCCTGGGATAGAGCCCCGCATTGGGCTCTCTGCTCAGCGGGGAGCCTGCTTCCTCCTCTCTCTCTGCCTGCCTCTCAGCCTGCTTGTGATCTCTATCTGTCAAATAAATGAATAAAATCTTAAAAAAACAAAACAAAACAAAACCAGAATCTCAGGCTCCAGCCTCCGTTATGGGCTGTGGATGTCTTTGTGTCCATTCAAGCAGAAAAGCGTAATGGCTAAGAGTGAAAGCTTTGACGATCTAAATATAAGAGTTACAACCATAAAACTCCTAGAAGAAAACAGAGGCATAAATCTTCATGGCCTTGGATTAGGCAATGTTTTTTTCAGCTTTACTGAAATACAACTGGCATATATGTAAGTTTCAGGTGTATCCGTGATGATAGGATCGGTACATGTCCATATTGCTGAATGATAACCACAGTAAGGTTAGTTAACATCTCCCATCACCTCACATCATTACCATTTTTTTGGTGGTGACAACATTTAACATATATTCTCTTAGCAACTTTCAAGTATACAACACAGTACTGTTAACTAGAGTTAGGTGATGGTTTCTTAGCTAGGACACCAGAAACAGGAGCCACAAGAGAAAAAAATCTTTTGTATCAGCACTTCATTTTTCTTTTCTTTTCTTTTCTTTTTGCTTCATAATATTCCATTGTACGAATATGACACATCTTTTTACCTATTCATCAGTTGATAGACAGGGTTTCTTTGTGGGGGTCGGTGATGAAAATGTTCTAAAAGGGACTGTGGTGAGAGTTGCACAGCTCTGTTTGGTAAAAGCCACTGAATCGTACACTTTAAGTAGTTGAATTGTATGGTATGTTAATTATATCTCTAAAGTTTTGGGGTTTTTTTGGTTATTTACTTATTTTTAAGAATTATTTATTTCGGAGACAAACCATAAGTGACTCTTAATCTCACAAAACAAACTGAGGGTTGCTGGGGAGAAGGGGGTTGGGAGAAGGGGGGTGGGGTATGGACATTGGGGTGGGTATGTGCTATGGTGAGTGCTGTGAAGTGTGTAAACCTGGCGATTCACAGACCTGTACCCCTGGGGATAAAAATATATTATATGTTTATAGAAAATAAAAAATAAAAATTAAAAAATTTAAAAAAAGAATTATTTACTTCGGGGCGCCTGGGTGGCTCAGTGGGTTAAAGCCTCTGCCTCTGGCTCAGGTCATGATCTCAGGGTCCTGGGATCGAGCCCCGCATCAGGCTCTCTACTCAGCGGGGAACCTGCTTCCTCCTCTCTCTCTCTCTGCCTGCTTCTCTGCCTACTTGTGATCTCTGTCTGTCAAATAAATAAATAAAATCTTAAAAAAAAAAAAGAATTATTTACTTCATGGGCACCTGGGTGGCTCAGTAGTTAAACAGCTGCCTTCGACTCAGGTCATGATCCCAGGGTTCTGGGATGGAGCCCTGCATTGAGCTCCCTGTTCAGCGGGAAGCCTGCTTCTCCCTCTCCCGCTCCCCCTGCTTCTGTTCCTTCTCTGGCTGTGTCTCTCTCTGTCAAATAAATAAATAAAATCTTTTTAAAAAATCATTAAAAAAAAAGGAATTATTTCCTTCAGAGAGAGACAAAGCGGCACACAAACCCATGTGGGGGGAGGGGAGTGGGTTGCGGCGGGAGAGGGAGAAACTTAGACTCCCCAAAACCTGTTGCAGGGCTTCATCCCATGACCCTGAGATCATGACCTGAGATGAAATCGAGTCAGTCATTTAACCAACTGAGCCACCCAGTTGCCCCTTTTTTTGTTTGTTTTTTCTAAGAGCAAAGTGGTCAGGATCATGTAGATAGGGGTTTCTCTCTCAGTTCTCTGCTTGATCTTTTCTTTTTTTTTTTTTTTTTTAAGATTGTATGTATTTATTAGAGCTAGAGAGAGCACAGGCAGGTGGAGGGACAGACAGAGGGACAGGGAGAAGCAGGGAGCCCACCACGGGACTTGATCCCAGGACCCTGGAATCATGACCTGAGCCAAAGGCAGATGTTTAACTGACTGAGCCACCCAGGCGCCCTCTCCACTTGATCTTAAATAAAATAACTTTCTGGATCTTCATTTTCCCTGATCTGTAAATTCAGGATTCTTATAGTCCCTATTTCTCAGCACTGCTGAGAGAAGTAAATGAAATAATGCCTATAAAAACACTTAGCCCAGGGACGCCTGGGTGGCTCAGTTGGTTGGACGACTGCCTTCGGCTCAGGTCATGATCCTGGAGTCCTGGGATCGAGTCCCGCATTGGACTCCCAGCTCCATGGGGAGTCTGCTTCTCTCTCTGACCTTCTCCTCGTTCATGCTCTCTCTCACTGTCTCTCTCTCAAGTAAATAAATAAAATCTTAAAAAAAAAAAAAAAACACTTAGCCCAGCTTCATGCATAGGATAAGCTTATAATTAAGGTTACCTGTGCCGTTAAGTTTGGGTGAGTACCAACTTTTTGTGTGACCACAGACCCTGCTTACTTCTAGCACCTTAATTTACACAGAAGTATGCTCTGGAAACCTCCTGGGCCTGTGTATATATTTAAGGAAGTTCCAACTGTGTCATTCCTTATGGCATTTCAGAACGAGGAAGTATGTTTATTAATTGTTAAAACTCAATCCTCAAAACAAATAAGCAAACAGAAGACACCCATGGTTTAACTTTGGTGAAAAGTTTCACAGCAGTGATGCCTGGGTGGCTCTGTCGTTAGGCGTCTGCCTTTGGCTCAGGTCATGATCCTCGGATAGAGCCCCTCATTGGGCTCCCAGCTTGATGGGAAGCCTGCTTCTCCCTCTCCCTCTCCCCCTACTTGTGTTCCCTCTCTCTCTTTCTCTGTCAAGTAAATTAATAAAATCTAATTTTTAAAAAAAAGTTTTACAGCAAACTCAGCATGGGGCATTTAGGTCAACCTCACACCCTTGGAGTGGAATTCAATGAAGATATCGTTGGTAAGTATGTGATTGATTAAAAGAGGGTAACACCAGGGCCAGAACAGCAAGGAAAAGTTCTCCCATGGTTTCTTCAGCCTCCATACATGTTTATTTTTCCGTCATTTAAAGGTGAACTTAATTAAACATTTGTATTTATACGTGCCAGGTATGCTGTGAAAACATAATTGCTTATGAACATATGAGAAGATTGGAAAATAATGTAAAAAAGCATAGAGCAAAAAACAAAACATTTAGAGGAACAGCTTTAACAGTTTAAATTCTCCTAATCCGGGCGCCTGGGTGGCTCAGTGGGTTAAGCCTCTGCCTCTGGCTCAGGTCATGATCTCAGGGTCCTGGGATCGAGTCCCGCATCGGGCTCTCTGCTCAGCAGGGAGCCTGCTTCCTCCTCTCTCTCTGCCTACTTGTGATCTCTCTCTGTCAAATAAATAAAAAAAAAAAAATAAAATAAATTCTCCTAATCCGCTTATCTGACTTCAATGGGGAAAGGCTTACAAGTGTAGAGAGGACAGCCAGCCAAAGGGATCTCCACTGGGGCCAAGCGACATGGCTTGTATTAAGAAGAAATGCTGCTTTTTGAATACCAGCTAGATACAAAGATTTTTCATATATTACCTACTGCACAAAACCTGTGCGGGGGTGGGTGGTGACGATTATTTTAACTCCCATTTTATGGATGAGAAAACGGAAGCCCAGAGTGAGTTTCCCAAGATCTTAGAGGTAGGAAGGAGGTGGTCCCACCAGAACCCGAAACCCATGAGTCTGACGCCGTACGGAAGCTACTTCGCCTTCTGCCACAGATCACTGGGGCTTCTCTCAGACCTGGCCTGGTTCTCCAGTGAAGATGAATCTTAAAGCCACACCCCTCCTCTTCTCTGAGCTAGATCATTTGAAAAGTTTTAACTTTCCCCACAGGGCCCTTCCCCTAAGCCTAGGCTCCTCCAGTGCCTCTGTTCCTCCCCCAGAAAATCCGATGCCACTGGTCTGGGGTACAGCCCGGGGTCAGTGAGCACTTAAAAGGTCCCCAAGTGGGGCACTTGGGTGGCTCAATTGGTTGAGCATCTGACTCTTGGTTTGGGCTCTGGTCATGATCTGGGGGTCCCGGAGTTGAGCCCCACATCGGGCTCTGCGCTCGGCATGGAGTCTGCTTCTCCCTCTCCCTCTGCTCCTCTCCACCCCAACTCCCTCTTCTCCTAAGTTAAAAAAAAAGAAAGTCTCCAAGTGATTCTAGTGGGCAGCCAGGTTGAGGACCACTGGATCAAGGGAATGTGTGTGGTAAGGATTCTGAGCCTTCAGTCCAAACTGGCATCATGAAGGGCTCCGAGGAGATGTCCCATGTCCACTTGCATGGCCAGATCAGATTTTCCCAGAAGTTGCTGGGCCTTTAAGGCAAAGAAGAAAAATACTTCCCTGCCAGGCCCAAAGGCAGCCCCGCCAAGACTTTTGCACTGCTGGCTCCTGTTAGATAAGAAGCCCAAAGCCTGGGCTCTCTGCCAGCAATCCCGGGGTCAGGCAGTTGCTTCGCCAGTTCAACAGTTGCGTGAACAAAATGCATCATTGCAGCAGTTTGTGGAATTCGAGGCTGGGAAATCCGACTCCCCTCCCACACCTGCCCCGTGGCCTGGACAGCAAAAATAGCTGGTTGAGCAGCCTACCTCTCTCATCTGGCATCTCTCCAACGCTCTAAGAGCAAGGGATGTCTTGGCCCCCAAACAGGCTGGCAGGATCTATGTCATTTCAGACAACACAGGAGAAAGACATCCAAGGAGAATGACAAGAAGGCGATCAGGAGCTGGAGGAGTCAGAAGCCCACGTGGCTTTTCCTTGGGGTTTCTCTGTTGTTGGCAGAACCCACAAAGACAGGCTGCTCATCTCAGGGACTGTGTAAGAGAAAAGCAGAATGTTAACTGTCAACTCACATTGGTTGAAGGATAAGATTCACCCTCCCCTTGTCCCTTTCAGGACCCACCTGCATATGAACACCCAGTTTAATCTCAAAATCGTTTACCCAGAAACCTCAGCGAAACCATGGGCTTGACTTCTGCTGCGACCGAGCTTCAGACCCTCGTTTCGAGCCTCTTGACCTACATTTTCTTTCCGGTCCTTATTAGAATTGTGTTCCCACTAACATTCCCTGGATCCTTCCTCTCTGTCAGCACTGGCTAGGCGCTGGGGGTTCTTCGGGGATCCAGACGGGGCCCTGGTGCTCTGAGTTCACCATCTAGTTGAGCGCTACACATATGTCCCTTACCAGGGATGAATCTGACTAGGCTAAGAGATTTAATAATAATAATACACCTCCAATCAATTCTTTTTTATTTTATTTATTTATTTGATAGACAGAGATCACAAGCTGGCAGAGAGGACAGGCAAGGGGAGGGGGAAGCAGGCTCCCCACTGAGCAGAGAGCCTGATGTGGGGCTCGATCCCAGGACCCTGAGATCATGACCTGAGCTGAAGGCAGAGGTTTAACCTACTGAGCCACCCAGGCACACCATCCCCAATCAATTCTAATAAGTCTGGTGAGAGGGTTTCTCCAGGTTGGTTGGTAACCTCCTTGGAAGCTTCTGGCGAAATCTGAAATTACATCCCCCTCCTTCCCCCCACGCCCACCCCACCACCCCCATCTCCACCCCACACTCAGAGGGCAGGGAGAGACCAAGAAAAAGCAGACCACTCCAAGTTGGTAGGTGCAGCTTTAACAAGTAAGGGGAACTTACACAGAAGGCTTGTCTTGGGCAGCAGCAAGATGAAAAGATCCCCGCAGCTGCCCCCCACTTCCGAAATTTACAGGGAGAAGGCCTTACCTGGGTTCAGGCGAGCATACTGTCCAGGTGTTCTCAACACCACATCACCATCTCAAGGCCACATCCTTGCGGCAGGCTCTGGGGGCGGAAAAGGCAAGAGGAACCCACATTCCGAGGACAGGGGAGAGGGTGAGGAGCCTCAGAGTCCCGGGGTCCAGGTCACCCATGAACAGACAGTCACATCTGCGTGATGACCTTCCCCAACATTCCAGCCTCCAGAAGACTACAGCCAGGAGATGCAAACGCGGGAAGAACTGCTGGAGATAGTTGATAGTTGAAAGCAGAGCGGAAAACAAACAAAACCAAAGGCTCGGAAAACATAGAAGTCTGGGGCCATTTAGTGCAGGGCAAGCCGTCTTACAGGCTTCTGTGGGCACCCCGATTTTCATATGGCAGTGAAATATGGCAAATGGTGACAACTATGACTTACAGCTAGATACCACCCCACGTGCTCTGGGTACAGACGGCTCCCAGCCACCCCGCGCGACTCGAAGTTCCCCACTCTGCAGCTGGAGGACGCCCCCTCCCCAGCCACGCCAGCCTCACAGCAGCCCTCAACCCCCCGCTGGCAGGTGCCAGGTCAGAATTTGAGCCCAGGTCGATCTCTTTTTCCACCTGTCCCCAAAGGGATGTCCATGGTTATAAACCAAAGACACATGAGAGTTGGCAGGGAGACCCTCATTTGGCAGAGGAGGAAACGAAAGGGAATGTCTCTCCAAATATGCACAACTATATTTATTAAGGGTCTTTGCTTAAAAAGGCAAAGAAGGGTGTTACATTTCGGGTGGATTTCCACCATATATGGTCCCCATAACACTGTCACGGGCTGGGTCGCTGGGGCACAGAGCCCGAGATAGGCTCTTGGGGTCTATGACTTGTTAAAAGGAGTGTTCTTCAGGGGGCGCCTGGATGGCTCAGTCAGGGAAGCATCCGCCTTTGGCTCAGGTCATGATCCTGGGGTCCTGGGATTGAGACCCTGCATCGGGCTCCGTGCTTAGGAGGAAGTCTGCCTCTCCCTCTGCTCCTCCCCCTGCTCCGGCTCTCTCTCTCAAATAAATAAATAAAATCTTGAAAAAAAGAAAAAAGAAGGGTTCTTCAGAGGTTGCCTGGGTGGCTCAGCTGGTTGAGTGGGCAACTCCTGGTTTTGGCTTAGGTCGTGAACTCAGGGTTGGAGGATGGAGCCCTGCCCTGGGCTCTGGGCTTGATGCGCAGTCTGCTTGTCCCTCTCCCTCTGCTCCTCCCCCCACCACTCACTTTCTCTCTCTCAAATAAATAAATAAAATCTTAAAAAAAATTAAAAAAAAAAAAAAGAAGAATCTCTCCCTATCTCTCCCTCTGCCCCTCCCCTCTCTAAAAAGAAAAAAGAAGTGTTCTTCGGAAAGACCTGTAATGCTCTGAAGCAGGATAAAGGGAAAGAGCCACATGGAGCTTTGATCCCAGGCAAACTGGAGCCCTGGCTGGATTCACGGTAGAGGGGTGGGCAGGCAGGGTCCTCTGGATTGTAAATAACATCGCAGGGTCGCCTGGGTGGCTCAGTCATTGAGTGTCTGCCCTTGGCTAGGGTAGTGATCCCAGGGTCCTCGGATGGAGCCCTACATCGGACTTCCTGCTTGACAGAAAGCCTGCTTTGCCTCTCCCGCTTCCCCGCTTATGTTCCTGCTCTCGCTGTCTCTCTCTCTCTGTCAAATAAATAACTAAAATCTTAAAAATAGATACAAAAATAACATTGCAGAGTTGTCCTCTCCCCATCTTGATGCCAAGGGGCTGCCCGTTCGTTTATCTGTATCAGTTAGTCTTTGGCTGTGAGCTGCTCAAGGCGGGTATAAACTGAGCAGGAGAAGTGGCCCTTAGCCGCTGAGGATGACTCTCAGAAAGAGGGGTCCTCCACGAGCTTTTGCAGCCAACCCGCACAGCAGGGCTGGGTATGCTGGGCCAGGGAAAGAAATCTGGGCAGAGCGCCAAAACAGCGTCCGCGGACATACTCTGGACAAGGCGTAAGCCTCGGTCTGTGTCTTTGCTTTCCCCGCTGGATTGTCTGCTTTTGTGTCATCAGATCGCAGTTCCCAGCACAGGCCTAGGCACCTGATAGGCTCTCTGTAAATATCAACAGAATGATTCACAGGAGGAAAATTGCCACTGCTTTCAAAGAAGCAAACTATAGTGGTCTGGAAAAAACTGCCAGCTAGGTGAGGTATCACTGGGGTTAGGGCCACGCTGGAGCTTAAGAGAGACTCATTGAATACGGGGGCCACAAACTCCCCTCGGCGGCCAGGTTTGCTGAGAATGCAGGTCTTTTCATCAAAGCAATACGGCTTTCCCACTTTGGGAGAGCATATCCCATCAAAAAGAACCTTTTGATGGCGTCTCACAAGCAGGAGGCATATGTGCTGTCACTGAGAATTAATTGTCGAAAGCCTAGCCTAAGGAAATGCCCAATTTTCTCCTTTTTGCTACCAGATTTGGTATAAGCAAGAAGTAGACTGGCAGATGATTACTGATGTGTTCTCTACACCTCTCCAAATGGCCTACTTTTGCAAGCAACATCCCACCTTTAAATAAAGCTGCTAGCAAATGCAGAAAGCTGTCTATGTTCTCTTGCCAAGTTGCAGTATTGGAGTTATAAGTGAAATACAGGAAACCTCTAGAATCTGCAAGGCCGCTGCTACTCTGATAAGGAAAAATCCCTCAACCCCGGGGATCTCCCACACTGGGATGTACTCTTGTTTTCCACGCTTGTCCAAAATGAAGAAGGATGGACAACGCTGTCTGACCTCTGAACACGGTTACAGAAACAGAGACCAGATACAGTGGGGAAGTGGACTGGTTTCAAAACAAAAACCGGGAGATGGAAGGCATCACGTGAGACGGGGCTGTTAAAGAGCTATTTCACGAGGCCTCCATTAAAACCAAACAAAATAATGGTAAGCATTAGTGGAACTTGGGGTGCAGAAAGTGATTTTGGGGCTAGAAAATGCATATGAGCACCTCAGATCCCAGATGGGCTCTGCTAGAACCACCCCAAGGTTGATGTTCATATACCCACCTGTTACAGTACGTACCTACATGGACCCTTCCTGTTCTGGCACATTCTGGTGGGGTTCCCATGGGCACAACGTGGAAAGTCGAGGGCTTATCCAGATTCAGTTCATCTGGGGGGGAGATGCTGGCAAGGAAAGAAGAAAAGGACAGCCATTGTGATATAAAGCGGCATTTACACAGAGGGAGAACACTGGAGGTCTGGAAGCGGAATGTAAACTGTGGATGCATTTTGTTTGGCCCAGAGGTGGGTTTTTTTTGTTTTGTTTTGTTTTCTGTTTTTTTACGAATTTTGAATCAGTTGCCAATTTGAAGAATTCAGAGATTTCACCTAAACATCCAGAATTTTCGCTTTTCTGGAAGAATCTACCCACGTTACTACACATGGCACATCCTGGTTGGGCTGGGGGGCTACTGCCCCCTCTGGTGTACCGTGCGCCCTGCAAGTCGCTGGGCTCGTGCCTCATTTACACTAGCCTTGCATGGCCCTTGTGAGTTGTGTGAGTTTGAGACCCCCTGATGCTGTAAGCAAATGCTGTGCATAATTGTTTGGTTTCTTTTTTTTTTAAAGTGTAATAAAATGTACACAAAATTTACCATTTTAACCATTTTTCAGTGTACAGTTTCATGACGAAGCACACTCACACTACTGTGCCATCATCGGCACTGTTCATCTCCAGAATGTCCTTCATTCTGCAAAATGGGAACTCTGTGTCTCTTCAACTCTCCACGCCCCTGTTGGCAACCAGCATTCTACTTTCTGTCTCTTGGAATTGGCCTCTTCTAGGTCTCTCGTAGAAGGGAAGTCCTACAGCATGTGCCCTTTTATGACAGGCTCGCTTCACTTAGCACAATGTCTTCAAGACTCCTCATGGCTTTGTTTCTGACTCAGAATTCTGGGGCTGAGTTTACGGACGAAACTGAGACCCCAAGAAAGCCCTACATTCCTATAAGCAGCAAGGGGTCCAGTTGGAATGGGAACCTGGATCCTCTCAGTCCCTGCTCTGGGCACTTTCCTCTTTGTCACTCTTCTTCCTTCTCTTTCTCCTTCTTCTTCTTCTTTAAAGATTTTACTTATTTGAGAGAGAAAGAGAGAGCACAAGCAGGGAAAGCAGCAGAGGGAAAGGGCTCAGTCCCAGGACCCTGGGATCAGAACCCGAGCAGAAGGCAGCTGCCTAACCCGCTGAGCTGCCCCGACGCCTCACGTTGCTCTTCTTAGACCAGATTTCAACTCCCCAGCAGGATAAGTAGGAAAGACGTGTTCTTCACAGGAGCAGAGTCATCCTTGTTCATAAGGGTCGTGAACCTGACCTTCTCCTGGTTGGCCCCTTGGAGGGGTTGCCCAACATCAGTCTCATGAAAGGGGAAAGAGGTGCCCCCGGAGGAGGACGGTCATGGACATTAATAACGTCCCCCCCCGCAAGGGCCTAAACACAGTTGCAACCACAAAAAAAAAAAAAAAAAAAAAAAAAAAAAGACAAAAGACAAAACTCACTCTGTCCCCTTCACATACTTATAGTGAATCCTTGAACTCCAAAGAGGATTTTAACAATGGCTCTCTAGGAAATTGTAGCTGTCACACCGTTCTTATTGCCAGGAAATGAAGAGAGCCGCCCTCATTCATGTCTGAGTATTTCTAGAATAACCCCCTTCTGGCTCTCCCGGGATTGATTCACAAGGTTACATACCCCCCACCCCCCCACACATGAGAATGTTTGCAGGAGCCATTATATGGCAGTGAATGTGGTCCTTGAAGGCTGAGAGGGAGCTTGCGGTAACCAGGCTGATGAGCGCACACATGTCCTCCCTGCTGCCCCCTGTACCCCCTCACCCCCCCCCCGTCTGCCCCTGCTCGGCACCCACCCACCTGCTTTGACAGAACACCCCAGAAGGACGTGGGAGAGGGCTGCCTACCCAGGCGGGCACGGGAGCCATGGGTGACGGCGGCGCTGGCATTCTGTACCCTCTTAATGGGTTCATTCCTTCTTGAGCAAGCTTGTTAAAAGTTAGAGGGGCTTCACACCAGCTAACTGGCTCCTGTCTCATTTTCTGCCACGCTGGTTTCTACGGGAGTCTTTCTCCCGAAGCACGGCTACGGTTGTTATGCACTTTCTCATTTTAGTCTTGAGATCATTTCTTGCTTCAGGCAAGAGTGAAGTTTAATTTTACTCCGCGTCAGCCCCTTCCCATTACTCTAATCAACAAGGCTTTTCTTGGCTGGGGGTGGGCGTGGGTTTGGGGAGAGAAGGAAAAAGGGAGGAAAAAAAAAAGGCAAGAAAAGGCAACCTCCCCAACGTCAATAATCCTTTTTCTTGAGTGAAGAATAATCATCAGCTACTATAGATATGAATAATGTGGTCTAGCACTTCTTTATTTATGACTGTGGCAATGAAAATAACTTGGTACTTAACCAATTATTTTTAAGAGGTGGTAGCACAGTGTTTCTTTGAATGTTAAAAACCAGAAATAGAGCCTTTAAGAATTTCTCCCATCTGCCAGCCTGGATGTTGGCTGGGTAGAGATTTTAACAGCACACATGTGATAGGCCGGGCCTCCTCGCCCCCTATGTAGAACACAGGCCCATGAAACCCAGCACCCCTCTGTGACACGCAATTAGCTGAATTCCGCTTCGCCAGCCAGCGCTCCACCAACTGAACCGTTGGGCAATCAGGGGAGACAGAGCCCCCGTCTGGGCGGCAGGTCCTCCCCGGAGGTAAGTAGTGACATTTACGGGAATGAACGCTGTGCTGCTCTGGGAATGACAGCCTGTTACCAGGGTAAACACTGCATAATGAGGTTGATTGGGAATGCCTTTCGGCAGTGCCTTGCTCATTTCAGGAACTTCTCCTCACAGGGATGAAAAGGAGGCAAAATCTGGGCAATTGGTTTTGTGGTTTCGCATGTGTATTTGGGTTGGAATCCACTTAAAAATGAAGTGGGCTCATTCTGCATAGAGGGAAGCCGGCGCTTTGAGAAGAGATCCAGACATGATTAAGATCCAGTCCCCAAGCCAAGGAGCTCCAGGAGTTGTAGGGGAAGGCAGATGAGTAGTTAAAACTGGAAAAATACCACAGTCCGATGGCTGGGAGTTTGCTCTGGACAAGAGGAGAATAAACCTCTATACAGATTCTCTTTCTATTACTGAGACTAGTGGGAAAGGGAGCCCTGCCTGGGAATTTGATTTGGCCCAAGGTAAGAAAATCTCAGTGTCATGGCTTCTGCCCGATCGGTGTGGAGCCGGAGGTGGGGTGGGGGCAGGTAGGGGACTCTTTGGGAAGACCACCCAAATAGGCTCGTTCTCTCCTGCCCACATTTTAGCTTCCTTATGTCTGAGATTTCAGAAAAGTGTCTTCTGCAGCTCGTGTTATACTGTGAAGAATTAGGGCAGTGGTGGAAGTGGCCTCCACTCCTCTGGCCCTCTGTTGAGGTCAGCTGGGTGACCTCACCTTGGCGGCCGGCCGTTTCCTATGGAGGGCGCTGCTCTTGGGGTGGAGGGGACAGTCAGCCCCACTCCCCACACACACTTTCCCCACATGACCAGGGGAGGGGGAGCCTTGGAAGAGAGGCTCCTGGAATACTTGGGTCCAACCCACATCACCAATATTCACACAACAGGACAAGTGCACTTTGTGGGGGGGGGGGTAACGGTTTCCTTTCATGCCCCACCCTATTTGCTCTGGACAACCGTGGCCAGTCCTTCTCTCCCTGGGCGACCCATGGAGGTGCCCCATGGCCACTCTCCCAATGGATGTCTTCTCTGCCACCCTGGTTCTCACCGCGTTGCTGCATTTGTTGGCACACACGATGGAGAGTGTGTCATGGTGTGCTGCCTCTCGTAAGTGCTGGGCTCCCCGCTCCTGTGGCTGCAGGGCCCGAAACACCGAGAAATGCAGTGCCCTCCCAACATCCCTGAGGAATTTGACCAATGACTCCTTTGGTTTGGCAGCTCTTTAAGAAGCCTTCTCTTCCTAGCTCTACTGGGAAGCCAGGGAAGCTGCGAGAACCAACAGAGAAGACAATAAGGGAGGCAGGGAATGTTAGCTCTTTTTTACTATTTTTTTTTTAATATTTTACCTATTTATTTGACACACAGAGAGAGAGAGAGAGGCAGATGGAGAGGGAGAAGCAGGCTTCCCGCTGAGCACAGAGACCATGGGTTCATCACCAGAGCCCAAGGCAGATGCCCAACCCACTGAGCCACCCAGGCGCCCTGGGAAGCTTAGTTCTTAGAGGTGTTCCTCTTCTCAAGTTTCTGCCTCTTCAGACTCCTTAACCTGGTTCCCAAGACCGTGATCTAAATCCTGCCTTCCCTCTGGCCCCATTTCTCACCACTTCCCCTTCCTTTTCCCTTGCGGTTCCCCAAACGTGCCTGCTTGCTCTCATATACTCATCTCCATAAATACTGTGCCCTTGACCTGAAGATGGTTCCCATAGCCTCACCCACTTTTCTCCCCCTTCTTTTGACTGCCTCCTGCTCATCATGCAGGATTTCGCGATGATCTTTCTCCCACGTGTGCTCCCAACACCTGTGAAAGTTGCCCTCTTCTGCGCTCCCAGAACACCCTGTCCTACCATCACAAAGATACCGCTGAACACTGTGCTGTCTGTTGGCATCCCTATCTCCCTGCTCAGACGGCATAGTCCTTGAGAACAGGGACTATACTTTATGTAGATTTTATTGATTTTATTTGATTAATCTGATTTATTTGATTTGAATATCTGATTTGATTTGATCTGAATTAAATCATTCGATGAGTATTTCATTTGAAAATCTGATTTATTTGATTACATCAAAAATATTGATTTTATTTGCTCTTCTTTTTGAGAGTGTGCAGGAGGTATTAAATAATTTATTGGATGAATGAATAGTGAAACATTTCCTGGAATCAAACCTGTATGCTTCAGTCTCTTCCTTTTAGATATGTTTTTCCCAAAAGGGGGACCCTTTCTGCAGAGTTCATAGACTCCGGATGGACCTACCCCATTGGTTCTCTGGCCTGACTCTGGGTCAGCCTGGCTGAGGCTTGAGCTAGGACTCTCCCTACATAAGCATCTGATGGTGGCGGGCTGCTCAGGGCTTTTTAAACCTTAGTATGTGTGGCCTGGGGTCCCGTGAAAGGCAGGTTCCAGCCTAGTCGATGAGGGTAGGTCCTGAGACGTTAATGCTGCTGGCTGGGGACTCACACTTGGAGTGGAAAGGCACTGACCAGGTGCCTTATGCAGTGCTTTCACTGATTCCAAGATTCCAATTTATAAAAATTAATTGGCAAAAGTAGAAAGTACTGAAGCAGCCTTTCTAGGAGACACTTGGGTCTTTCAATGCTTAATTATATTAAGAACAGAAGTGTCCTTTTTAAAGAACATACAATCATCACTGTAGGTTGCTTCCTCCTATTCTTATACCCAACCTTCTTCTCCCTTGTCTGTCTCAGACAGAGATTGCTAAAGCGCAAATGCTCACATCCCCAGCCTCCCTTAAACTTTTTTTTTTTTTTTGTAAGATTTTATTTATTTTGACAGAGAAAGAGAGAGAGAGAGCACAAGCAGGGGGAGCAGCAGAGGGAGAGGGAGAAGCAGGCTCTCTGATGAGCAGGAAGCCTAATGTGGGGCTCAATCCCAGGACTCTGGGATCACGACCCAAGCCAAAGGCAGACACTTAACCAAAGCGCCCCTCTTCCTACTGCTCTTGTGGAGAGGGATGTGGTTAGCCCTTGTGTTCTGCCTTAAATGCTAATGTGCTAGCCTGAGCTGCAGCACTAATTTCAGCAGTTCAAAGAAAGCAGGCTAGAGTCTTTGTGATTCTCTCAGCCTTTCTCATATGCTTTTTACCTCATGGTCACAGAATAGCTGCTGCTGCTCACTAAGATCTAACATCTCTCTCTCTCTCTCTCCTTTTAAGGAATCTCTACACCCAGTCTAGGGCTCAAACTCACGACCCTAAGATCAAGGGTTACATGGTCTACCATCTGAGCCAACCAGGCAGCCTCCAACATCTCTTATTATCACTGAATATCTAGTCCAGATTTTTTTTATCTTAATTTTTTTCTACAGCTGACTTACTTGAATCATTATGTTTGGTTATTTTTACCAATGTTATATGTCTTAACCTCCAAATTTCTTATGAGATAAAAATAAATTCTTACTTAAGTTCCCTTATCAGAGTTTTATGTTTCTTACAGTCGAACTGTAATACAGTATTACCATTTTAAATATTAAAATGTATTCTCTCTCATTAGCAAATTAACATATACTGCTTATAGAAATCTTTAAAAATGTGGAAAAGTAGGAACAAGGAAAAGAAAATTAGGGAATCTCATCATGGAAGTACTGTTAACATTTTTGTGTATTTTCTTCTGGTGTTGCTTGTACAGTTGGGATAACATATTTTAAAAATGCCATTTTTGGGGTGCCTGGGTGGCTCAGTGGGTTAAAGCCTCTGCCTTCGCCTCGGGTCATGATCCCAGGGTCCTGGGATCTAGCCCTGCATCGGGCTCTCTGCTCGGCAGGGAGCCTGCTTCCTCCTCTCTCTCTGCCTGCCTCTCTGCCTACTTGTGATCTCTGTCTGTCAAATAAATGAATAAAATCTTTTTAAAAAATACCATTTTTTAAAAAGTTAGTTTAAAAAAAATTTTAAATTTTAAAGTAAATTAGTAGTGGGGGCACCTGGCTGGCTCAATAGAGTGTGCAACTCTGAATGTTGGGGTCATGAGTTTGGGCCCTATGTTGCATGTAGAGTTTACTACAAAGAAAGAAAGAGACTTCCCAGGGCACCTGCGTGGCTCAGTCGTTAAGCATCTGCCTTCGGCTCAGGGGCTCAGGTCATGATCCCAGGATCCTGGGATCAGGTCCTGGGATCAAGTCCCCCATCAGGTTCCCTGCTCAGCGGGGAGCCTGCTTCTCCCTCACCCACTCTTCTTGCCTGTGTTCCCTCTCTCACTGTCAAATAAATAAATAAAATCTTTAGGGGAAAAAAAAAAAGGACTTCTCACTCTTAACTATAGAGAACAAACTGCTGGTTACCAGAAGGGAGTTGGGTGAGGGGATGGGTTGAACAGGTGATGGGGATTAAGGAGGGCACTAACTGTGATGAACTGTTGTTGTATGAAGCATTGAATCACTATATTGTACAACCAAAATTAACATTGCACTGTATGTTAACTAACTGGAATTTAAATAAAAACTTTTAAAAGCAGGTGGGGGGTTGTGCAGGGGAGGAAGACTTCTCTGTATCTAGAATTAGGTCCTCCAGGAAGTAGAAATAT
This sequence comes from Mustela lutreola, assembly GCF_030435805.1. Lineage (NCBI taxonomy): Eukaryota > Metazoa > Chordata > Mammalia > Carnivora > Mustelidae > Mustela > Mustela lutreola. Next base: position 50,795,175 of record NC_081303.1, read on the forward strand.
TGTGGCGAAGTGTAACACTGCTTGAGTATTTCTTGAAGGCTTACTACCCATCAGGTGGGGACCAGGCTAAGTACTTTGCATGGATTATTTCTTCAAATTCTTCATCCCCTAAGAGGTCTATTCTATCTCTAATTTTCAGAAGTTGAAACTGACACACAGAGAACAAGGAACCCCCCGCCAAAGTCCGAGGAGCCAGGCACCTCTCCAGCTCTGCCTGCTCCCAGAGTCCACCCCGATACCAACATTCCCTCACAAGGCACTAATTTATTCAAACCTTCTAGTTTCAATGGCAAAATTGCTATCTTGCTCTGAATTGCTTCCCTTTCACGACTGGTGATGCTGGATATGGCTTTGTGTTTACCGAACTAGACACATTCCTTTTTTGTTAATTACAGGTCGGGGGCCTTTCCCATAGTTGACTCTACCACTGGACGAGGGAATAAAGTGGGACCTATGGGCTTAGCCCTGTAGTTCAAAAGAAAAACGCGAGGCACAGTTTTCTTTTTGGAAGTATGCTCAAATGTGGTGGTGGTTTTATTGATGGCCAGCACGACCCAGGGGACTCCTTCTGCCCAAGCTCCTCGACAGGAGTGCCCCATTCTGTCCCTCGTTTCTGCCACAGTGGATGTTGGTTTTTGTTCATTTCGACTTTTGGCACTGTCCTCGACCTCCCCGGACTAGTTCCTTATTCTGAAACACGAGTGGTGAACCAGACAGCACGTGAGGCCCCTTCGGCTTTGAAATCCTGAGCCTGGGTACAGATTTGTGAGAGCAGCAGCACAATGGAAAGCAACCTGGCTGTGGGGCTGGGTGCCCCGGTTGGAGCAGTCTTTCTGTTCTTTTCCTGCAGCTGGAGGGCTTCGAGCCACGCTCAGCTGCTCCCTCCCTGCTCTGTTCTAAAGCACTTAGCCAAAGAATGGCTTCCTTTCCACCGTTATGTAGACAAAGATGACAATGATGAAGATACCAAGCACAGCGAGCTTCAAGCCCACGGGAAGCATTTCTAGGTTCCCGTACTCAAAACTCCTGTTCCCGGGGCAGTCGCCAGTCTCTCGGGTGCTCCATCCTCTGCATCTGGGGTTTGACGCTCTCTTGGGTAACCTGTGAAAACATGAGTGGTTCTTAGGGCTGTGGACTTGAGCACCTCTTTAACGTATGTGGACCTTGGGCCCCAAGGGAGCAACCGACGTGAGGCTACAATTGAGAGAGCAGCCCTCTACTTGTTTAAAACCTAGGCTGATTTCAACAAGGGAGGCTAACGAGGGATCCCAGGGATGTGAGATCCCTAAAATCCCCAAAAGCATTTTTTAGTAGGACCACCCGCTTGCACACCGTCTCCCTATGTTGGCCCAAGGCCTGCCGCAGGGACCCGCAGACCCGTCAGCCCCCACTGGGAATGGGTCCAGGTGGATGGGGGATGCCGGGACCCACGCTCTCTCCTTTCTCTCTCCACACGTGTAAGGACTGCCCCTCAGGGGTAGGATGGGAAATGCTTTCGAAATCTGCTAATGTTGATTTAAAAGGACAAGTGGGTAGGGTCTGAAATATCTTAGTGAGAGTTTATGTATGGACCCACTTGTCTAATCCTGGAAATCTGCCTAAGTTTATTCAGAAGTTCTGGAATTTTCCGGAAGACTTTTCTTTCTGAACAACAACTAAAATGGCCTGTCTTGAGCTCTTATTTCAACTACCTGCTCTTTTTTTTTTCTCTCTCTCCCTATTTTTCAGGACATAAATAGGAACGGATTCTGGTCTCAGTTTGTAGTGACTTTCAGTATCCAGCCTCTCCGGCCTATTTCCTTATCTCCAAACTTAAGTGGTGAACTAGATAGTTCATGCAAAGTCTTTTCAGTTTTGAAATGATGAGCTACAGGGATGCCTGGGTGGCTCAGTGGATTAAGCGTCTGCCTTCGGCTCAGGTCATGATCCTGGGGTCCTGGGATGGAGCCCCACATTGGGCTCCTTGCTTAGTGGGGAGCCTGCTTCTCCCTCCGCCTGCTGCTTCCCTGCTGGTGCTCTCTTTCTCTCCCTCTGACAAATACATTAAAACTTAAAAAAGAAAAAGAAATGATGAGATACGACGAATCTTTTCTTTCTCAACAGATTCTATTCAGCCTCAAGCCCTTCACAGAAATTTGAATAACAAATTTGTCCCCAGGAGTTATATAAGACAACAATATCCTCTCACATGCTAAGAAAAGCATTACCTTATTCCCTCGGAATGCTTATAAACCAGGCAGTTGATATCTAGGGCTTTTGGTTTGGTGATGGAAGTCTCGAGTCTCTAATGAACAGAAAGAAAAGAATTTATTGTTTCCCAGGTCTGGTACAAAGGACTTTATTTTTTTTATTCTATAAAAAGCCATATACTCTGAGGACTGATCGATATTTCTGTTACATCAGGTCTTTAGCCACCTCATAACACAAACTTCCAGTTTGCCTTTACTCAATAATTAGCAAAAACATTCCCATGCCGTGGAGTAATATTATACTGCAGTGACTCATGCCTTAACAATAGACGCTCTGGTAACAAACTCTTTATTTTGCTCTTCTTTGTGCCTTATTGCTTGGAGTTGTTTTTGTTTTTTTATGAGCAGGCATCATTTATATATAAAGAATAATGTTATTGCTCAATCAGTTGAGTGACCGACCCTTGGTTTTGGTTCAGGTCATGGCCTCAGGGTCATGAGATCGAGCCCCGCGTGGGGCTCCATGCTCAGCGGGGAATCTGCTTGAGGATTCCCTGTCCCTTTCCCTCGGCATCCACCCTCACCCCAATTTGCACACTCATGTGCACGCGCTCTCTCTCTCTCACTCTCAAGAAATAAAGAACTCTTTTTAAAAATTAAATAAATTAATTAAAAATAAAAATAAAATGAAAAGCAAGTTGGCCATGGACAAAAACTGGAAAGTATGGGGTGCCTGGGTTGCTCAGTCATTAAGCATCTGCCTTGGGCTCAGGTCATGATCCCAGGGTCCTGGGATTGCGCCCCGCTTCAGGCTCCCTGCTCAGTGGAAGCTGCCTCTCCTCTGACACCCCACCCCCACCCCCTCCCCCAACCCACTTGTGTTCCCCCTCTCTCTCCCTATGTCTCTCTCTGTCAAATAAATAAATAAAATCTTAAAAAAAAAAAAAACAGAAAAGTAATTTCAGAAAATGAAAATGCTGTCCTGTAAAAGGTATAGAAGTCAGGACAATCACATTTTCTGTTCTTTTCCCAAAACTTCCTTTCATTTTGTTATTTTTCCAATAAAGTGAAAAGGTACAGTTCTCTATGCCTTTGTTTCCTCCCTGTGAAATAGAGTTGTAAAGATGGAGCGACTTACCATATGCAAATGAGGGGCCCCTGGGTGGCTCAATCAGTTAAGCAACTGCCTTCAGCTCAGGTCATGATCCCAGGGTCCTGGGATCGAGCCCCACATTGGGTTTCCTGCTTAGTAGGGAGTGTGCTTCTCCCTCTACCCCTCCCCCTGCTCATGTGTGCTCTCTATCTCTCTTCTTTCTGTCTGAAATAAAGTCTAAATATATATATATATATATATATATATATATATGTGTGTGTGTGTATATATATATATATATATACATACATATGCCAAATGATTAAAACATCTCCTGGCCCATAGTCAGCATTCAATGCACGTTAGCAATAATAATTGTGATTCTGGTCATTATTATTAATTGCATGTTGCTGTTTTTCCTCATGTGTCTAGTTTAGCTGACTGTCCATTCATGGTTATGATGCGGGCCTCATCATCCTCAAACATCTGCAATGTCCCAGTCAGGTGTTGTGTCGGCAGGACCGATGGTCTCAGCCCAAGGTAGGCTGTGGGGAGAGCATGGCTTGGTGTACCATCATTTATGACTGGTCACCCGCTTCCCGGTACTGGCCACGGATGCCCAAGCAGCTATGGCCTCCCCCTCTCACCTCCACTCCCTTGCCTTGTCTTCTTAAAGAAGATGTTCTTTTTTTTTTTTTTTTTTTTGAATTTGACAGACAGAGATCACAAGTAGGCAGAGAGGCAAACAGAGAGAGAGAGGAAGGGAAGCAGGCTCCCCGCTGAGCAGAGAGCCAGATGTGGGGCTTGATCCCAGGACCCTGGGATCATGACCTGAGCTGAAGGTAGAGGCTTTAACCCACTGAGCCACCCAGGCGCCCCAGAGAGGTTCTTAACAATTGCTTAGTGATACCCAAGCCAGGCCTCTGCTGATGATGGGAAGCTATGCTCAGCACAGGAAGGCCACATCAAGAAAGCAGCCCAGTGCAGACACTACATATGTGCACACACCTACGATTTCCCAGAAGAAGGGGACACTTGCAGAAAACAGACTTTGAAAATCCTCAAGGATCCAGTGGTGGTTTGCTACCAAGAGACGCTTCAAACTCTTTTCAAGGGTGTAGGAAAAATCGTTTAAAAGCACATTTTTTTTCAACCTTTTTAATTACAGAAAGTTTCAAGCAGACACAAAAGTAGACAACAGGATAATGAGCCTCCACGTACCCATCACATGCAACTTCTTTTAAATTCTCCTACATGCAAAAATAGGTCTGTTCAACAAAACATTGGGGGTAGAAGTCTTTTGCAAAATCAAATTATAGGATTTCACAGCTCTTAGGCAATCCAGTATTCCCTTCTTTCTCTTCCCTCCTGCCACAAGGAGGTTTAGGTCTTTGATTGCCTCTCCTTTTATCATTTCTGTCCTTGACTATCATTCACACGTAGAGTTCCCCCTATAGCATATGAAATGTGGACATTTGGGTTTTCAAAAAAGGAGTAATTATGGCTTATCAACTTGACTGTTCAGCCATCAATAAGAATAATGATTATAAAGTCAGGGTTATTGATCATGGCAAACAGAGTAGAGAATTGTACACGCACAGTGATGACAACTGGCTAAACTTTCACCATGCGGTGCCCATAAACAACAGCTAGAGGGAAATAGAAACAATGAAACGGTTTTTGTGTCAGGTGGCGTGTTTAGAGTTGATTCATTTTTCATTTAAAAAAAAATTCCTTTAATGTTGTTAAAATACGGTTTTCACTATAAATGCCATTTGCAATGGAACTAAAAAATATTGGTGTTCATTAAAGCAATGGTTTAGTGAGGATGAAATCGTCCCCCTGGGGGAGTGTAATGCTCCTTTCTCCCTATGCCCGGAGCTAGAATTGGAAAAAAAAAAAAATAGGAAAAAAAGTCTGGCTGTTTTCAAAGCATTCACAGCTAAGGTTGTGGCCGCCTCTGCTTCCCCACCCTCTTCATTAACCCCCTGGCATTCAAGTCAGAAAATGTCACCCAGGGGCGCCTGGGTGGTTCAGTGGGTTAAAGCCTCTGCCTTCAGCTCAGGTCATGATCCCAGGGTCCTGGAATCGAGCCCCGTCTCTGCTCAGCGGGGAGCCTGCTTCCCTTCCTCTCTCTCTGCCTGCCTCTCTGCCTACTTGTGATCTCTGTCTGTCAAATAAATAAATAAAATCTTAAAAAAAATATCTGAAAAAAAAAAAAGAAAATGTCACCCATCCACATGTTATTGATCACAGCTGTAGTGACAGATGTAATTATCCTGAGATGCCAATTCGATAAACGAGTGTCTTAATATCATCTTGACACCTATGTAGTTATTTCCTGTGTGCCAAGCACCACTCTAAGCATCTTACATAAATAAATCCATTTAATTCTCAATACCAACACCCTGTGAGGAAGGTGCTTTTATGGCGCCCATTTCACAGACGACAAAACGGAGGCATGGAGAGTTTAAATCGCGTGCCCTTGGCCACACAGCTGGTGAGATGGCAGAGCCAGGAGTCAACCCAGGTGGTATAGTCTCAGAGCCCCTGCCATGCTCACTCTGCTATCCTGCAGAAGATGGATAGTGAGGCAGGCTTTACTAGAAGAGAATTAGAAAGATCATGTTTTGAGCATCTGTTGTCTTGGGCATTCAACATGCCCCCAGCCACATATTCTTTCTAATAACTCTGTAGTGGCCATTTTATTTTATTTTATCTTATTTTATTTTAAAGATTATATTTAGTTATTTGACAGAGAGAGACAGCCAGAGAGGAAACACAAGCAGGGGAGTGGGAGAGGGAGAAGCAGGCTTCCTGCAGGAAGCCCTGTGCGGGGTTTAATTCCGACACCTTGGGATCACAACCTGAGCCGAAAGCAGATGCTTAGTGACTGAGCCACCCAGATGCCCCATGTAGTGGCCATTTTATAAATGAGAAAATTGAGGTTTATAGGAGTAGGAGTGAAACTATTTGCCTGGGTTACATGATTAGGAGAAAGCACAACTGTAACCGAGCCCCCATATTCTGGACCCAGTGCTTTGTGTTCTTGTTTTGTAATATTTCTATTGGGGAAACTCATCATGAAAAACAGAGCAGAACATGATTGTAAAAACTGTTCTCACTAACTGATAAATGATCAAATCATTAATTCCCTTCCCATAGAAATGAAACTTGTAGCCATCTGATTTCTTATTAATTATCTTCGATGAATTGTTCATTTTTTTAAGGAAGATTTTTCTAGATAAACTAATTTTGTGCTAATTCTGGTTTACTTAGTATATCCATGGAATCTGCAACCAGAGTGTGTATGAGATATTATGTCCTACTGTATTATAGGGAACTACAAAACCCTGGGCTAATATCCAGAAAAAGATGAAAAAGAATCATTTTGTTTTCTCATTCAATCCTTACTCATCAAAAAAGGTATTTGATTTTTGAAAATGATCTACTGTGACTTAAAACAATTCATTTTGGGGAATGAGGAAATAAAAGTATGTTTGCATATCCACGAGACACGTATTTGACAAGGTAGACCCCCCAAACCTAGCCAGACCCCTGTCATAGCCTGACCCCTGCAGTTACAGGCAATCAAGAGAGGGGGTGTCGGGCACCATGCCGAACTGTGCCAACTTCTTCCCTGCTCCTTTCTCTTACTCTCCCAGGACGACAATGACTACTACTACTGCTACTTCTTTTTAAGATTTTATTTAGTCAGGGACGCCTGGGTGGCTCAGTTGGTTAAGCAGCTGCCTTCGGCTCAAGTCATGATCCCAGCATCCTGAGATCGAGTCCCACATTGGGCTCCTTGCTCCGCAGGGAGCCTGCTTCTCCCTCTGACTCTGCCTGCCACTCTGCCTGTGCTTGCTCTTTCTCTCTCTCTCTCTCTGACAAATAAATAAATAAAATCTTAAAAAAAAAGATTTTATTCATTTATCAGAGTGAGAGAGAGAGAGAGCACAAGCAGGCAGAGAGGCAGGCAGAGGGAGAAGCAGACTCCCCGCTGAGCGAGGAGCCCAGTGAAGGACTCGATCGCAGGACCCTGAGATCATGACTTGAGCTAAAAGACAGTTGCTCAACTGACCAAGCCCCCCAGGGACCCCTTACCCAGGATTTCTTACTGCTGGCCTCTGGGCGTGTCAGGAGGCAGTGCTGTTCCAAGGGTCGGGGATGAAACCCTTTCCTAACTACAATGTGTTACGCTTTCCAATCACGCTAGTTCATGGATGGCAGTTTTTCAAAAACAACTTATACTATAGAACCAGACATTTTTACCAATAGCTTGACAAACTGGCCGTTGTGAACCTGCTCCCAGCCAGGAAAAAACCTTTTGATTTAGAGCTCCTTAATATTGAGTTAACCTCAAAGTCCTTTATTGACTAAAAATGATTCCATTAATAACAGATCCTACAGTAATTTCAGACTTTTACTTCATTGTTTTTACCTCAGCCCTGATTTAATAAAGCTCTCATTTTCAACACTGTGCTCTGTTAACCTAAGTCATGATTTTGAATTAATTAAAAGCCTTCTAAAATAATCTCTACCACATTAAAAAAAGAAAGGTTGAAAACATTATGATCGTCACGATTCCTGGTTTGTTTATTTTTTTAAAGGGACTCTTCTAGCAAACCAGGAACAGAACAGGAACTTCTTTAACTTGACAAAAAGTGTCTTCCAATACCTACACCAAAAATCATCTCAAAGGCAAAATGCTAAATGTATTTCCTTTTTTTTTTTTTTTAATTTATTTATTTGACAGACAGAGATCACAACTAGGCAGAGAGGCAGGCAGAAAGAGAGGAGGAAGCAGGCTCCCTGCGGACCAGAGAGCCCGATATGGGGTTTGATCCCAGAACTCTGAGATAATGACCTGAGCCAAAGGCAGAGGCTTTAACCCACTGAGCCACCCAGGTGCCCCTGTATTTCCTTTAAAATCAGAACCAAGGAAAGGATTCTTATTACCATTCTTATTTAATGATGTAACAAAGGAGACTTAGCCAGTCCAATAAAACAAACAAATAAACAAAGAAAGATATACAAACTGCACTAAAAAAAAATCTACAGAAAAATTATTATAATTGCAGAGGGTCGTTGTTATAAGATCAATACGCAAAAGTCAATTCTATTTCTATATACTAGCAACAAACCCTTTAAACATGATTTTTAAAAGATACTATCCCCAAGAGCAACAAAAATTAAAAACTTAACACAGCTACCTGCTAAATCTAATAAAAGATGAACATGATCTACACTGAGAAAAATGATAAAATCTTACTGAAGGACATTAAAGAAAATTTAAATTAATGTAAAGAACAGGAACAGGAAGAGTCAACAAACAATAAAGATTTTGTTCTTTCCAAATTAATTCATAAAGTCCATAAAATTTCAATCAAAATTCTAGTCTGAATTTTTCATGGAACTTGATAAGCTGATTCTAAAATCTATATGGAAGGACAAAAGGACAAGTCAAATAGAGAATCTATTTTAAAACAGAAAGGAGGATGGGGGCTTGTTAAGGTAATTAAAACATTCTGCTGTTGGCACAGGCCAGACAAACTGATGAGAATAGAGACCCTGTTGAATTAATCACGGCTTTTGTTATCTGTGGTTTATGATGCTTTTTGACATCTTGACTCTTGCTAATCCTAGAGAGAAGGCACGTGAGCAAGCCTTTCAGAGGCAAGTCAACCAACCCCAAACCCATATCCCCAACTACCTCCTTTGCCTTTCACACACCAACCCAATATTTCCCCTGCTGTAATTCAGCCCGGGGCCGGATACTGGCCAATTAGGAACCAGTCCTGTGGCCTGGAGTCCACTGAAATAGTTAAAACTAGCCAATTCTAAAATGCGTACCTTACCTGACCAATTTCTTCCTACAAAAACCACGATGAATTCGGTGGCCATATCTTTCTCTCACCGCCCCCGGCCCCCATCCCCCACCACATCCATTGACCCTGGTCCTTCCCCACGTGGCCCTGCGTGCCACGAACTCTTTCAGTGGCCGCTGTCTCCACGTCTGTCCCCTTACCATACGTGGTTAAAACAAATCCTGGGTACATTTTGAAACAACCATGTATGTATGGAAATTGGATATAGGACAAAAGCTAACAGTGCAGATCAGAAGAAAAAGGGCAGACTTCACAAATGGGATTGGGAACAAGATGGGATAGATATGCTTCTCTCAATTTCTTCTACTGAGTATTGCTCCAAAACCTGGACATTACATATAAAGCAAATATAAAAAGATGCTGAAAGGTGGAGAGAAGCAGAGGGACTAGGGACCTTAGCACCCAGGAATGACACATGGTGAGTGTCCTGGGTCATGCTTTTACCCCCAGAGGGAGCGCTGGAGAAAGGTAACCTGAAAACCATAATGGGTGCAAATGGAAAAAGCCCCCAGAATAGCCTAAGGACTGAAAAGGAGAAAGGGGCAACCAAGCATGATGGGAGACTTTTTTGACAATCACTGTCATACCCCAGCCACAGGGCCCACCCCCATCCCCACCAGCCAAGATGCAGGGGGGAAGCTTGGACCACCAGCCCCAGGTGTCAAATCCTCCCCCTCCCCACAGGGGTGGAGTCAATGGAGGCCACACAGGAGCCCCCACCCCAACAGTAGCCCAGCAACAAGGTGCCCCCACACCCAGACCAGGGTGGCACTGGAGGCCCGGAGGGGGACCTGGACTTGTTTTTTTTTTTTTTTTTTTTCCAAAGATTCCATTCATCCATTTGACAGACAGAGATCACAAGCAGGCAGAGGCAGACAGAGAGAGAGAGGAGGAAGTAGGCTCCCCGCCGAGCAGAGAGCCCAACGTGGGGCCCAATCCCAGGACCCTGAGATCATGACCTGAGCTGAAGGCAGAGGCTTTAACCCGCTGAGCACTCCGGGGCCTGGACTTCTATCCCCACTTGACAGCAAAGAGCTGGGGCCCCTCTTCCCCCGCTTCCCCACAGTTCCTCAGTGTGGAGTCTGAGGAGCCCTGCTGAAACAAAAGATTTAACTGAGATCCGGAGTCTCATAAACATCAGCCAATGGAGATGACACAGATGTTGGAATTATCTGACCAGGATTTTAAAGTGGCCACCATAAAATGCTTTTCATAGGCAATATGAGCAATAGGAAATTTTTTGTAACAAAAAAAAATTAATTCCTTGCAAAAAAGTAGAATATATATACAGAAGAGCCCCGTGTAAATTTAGAAGTGAAAAAAAAAAATGCAACCACCGAAATTAAAAACTCACTAGATGGGCTTGACAGAAGAATGGGGAACACAGAGGAAAGAATCAATCTACGTGAAGATAGAACTGTATAAATCACCCACAACAAAACACAGAGAGAAAACAGGAAAAGAAATAAAAGCACACACACACACACACACACACACACACACACACACACACAAAACCCCCAGATAAACAGAGTCTAGGAGGATTACTGTAGAAGACTGAGCATTTGTGTCATCAGAGGCCCTGAAGGAGAGGAGAATGAGGTCAGGCTGAAAAAGATATTTGAAGAAATAATGGCTGAAAATGTCCCAAATTTGGCCAAAGACATAAATGTACAGATTCAAGAAACTCAGTGAATTTCTGAGGACAGAGCAGACACAAAGAAATCTATACCAAATACGCATCATAATCAAACTTCTGAAGACCTTTGAGACATCACCAAGAAAATAAAAAGGCAACCCACAGAATGGGAAAAAATATTTGCAAATCTTTTCTCTGATAACAGTCTGGCTTTCAGAATATATAGGAACTCTTATAACCCAACAATAAAAAAAAAGCAACCTAATTAAAAAACAGACAAAGGGCTGGACTAGACATTTATCCAACGAAGATATATGAATGGCCAATAAGCACGTGAAAAGATGCTCAACATCATTAGTCATTAGGAAAATGGAAATCCAAACTCACTGAGATAGCATTTCACATCCTCCAGGATGGCTACTAAAAACAAGTTGCATAGAACGACAGGTGTTGTGAAGGGTATGGTAACCCTGGGTCCTCAGGTATTAGTGTGAATGTAAAATGCTGCAGCTAATGTGGAAATTGATTTAGCCTCTACTAAAAACGTTAAGCACAGAAATACCACATGACCCAGCAATTCCACTCCTAGGTGTATATCTGAAAGAATTGAAAACAGAATTTGAATTTCCATTCAAATTGTCCTTGGGTTTTTACAGTATCACTTTTCCAAGAGGTGGAAGAGGTGGGAAAGACCTAAATGTCCATCAGCAGACGAATGAGTAGGCAAATGTGGTCTATTCATGTAACGGAACGTTATTCTCTCAGGCGCTGATACAAATGCAGGCTGTGATGTGGATGAACCTTGCAAACTGTTAGGTGGGTGAAAGAAGCCAGTTGCAAAATGTCACTGACTATTCCATTCGTATGAACCTGTTGGGAAGGACCTGCTTAACGAGTATTGAGTTTTATTTTGAGGTCATGAAAACCTTTTGAGACGAGATAGAGGTGATAGTTTCACAGCACTACGAATGCCCCCAAATGTCAGAGAATTGTGCGCTTTAAAGTAGTAAATTTTATGTCAATTTAATCCTAGTAGAAAAATTTCTGGGGCACCGGGGTGGCTCAGTCGGTTAAGCATCTGCCTTCGGCTCAGGTCATGATCCCAGGGTCCTGGGCTGGAGCCCCATAGCATCGTAGCATCGGGCTCCCTGCTCAGTGGGGAGTCTGCTTCTCCCTCTTCTCTCTGCCTGCTGCTCCCTTTGCCTGTGCTCTCTCACTCATGCTCACTCTTGAAGAAATAAAATCTTTAGAAAAAAAGAGAAATTTCTGATTCTTGTCACTGTAGTGTGAATATCTTTATGTCTTCAGTCTAAGGAAATATACACCGAAGTTTTGGGGATGGCATAAAAGATCATGATGTTTACAATTTAGTCCAAGAAAAGAACAGATAAAATGATATAACAAATATGGCAAAATGTTAAAAACCAGTAAACCTGGGTGAAGACCATAGAAGAATTATTTGTTAGAAACTTTTTGTAAGTTGAAATTATTTTTGTCATTACTTTTTTTTTTTAAGTCACTGAGGAAAGAGTGAAAATACAGGGCCCAAGCGGGGGATGGTAAAAGGGAAGACTATGCATGTATGGGAGCAGGGAGTAGAGAAGAAATCTCTGCACCTTTCTCTCAATTTTGCTGTGAACTCAAAACTCCTATTAAAAAAAAAAAAGATAAGCCAAGACTACTAGAAGATACGTGCTACACTTATGACTGACAATGGATTAGTATCCAAAATATACAAAGAGATCCTGTACCTTAACAAGAAAAAGATAACCTAATAGAAAAATGGGCAAAAGACACGAACCGGCACTTCATAGATGAGAAAACACAAGTGATCAAAAACATGTAAGATGGGGCGCCTGGGTGGCTCAGTGGATTAAGCCGCTGCCTTCGGCTCAGGTCATGATCTCAGAATCCTCGGATCGAGTCCCACATCGGGCTCTCTGCTCAGCAGGGAGCCTGCTTCCCTCTAACTCCCTCTCTGCCTGCCTCTCTGTCTGCTTGTGATCTCTCTCTGTCAAATAAATAAATAAAATCTTTAAAAAAAAACAAAACAAAACAAAACAAAACAAAAACATGTAAGATGCTCAACCTTATAAGCAAAATAATAAGCAAATTATCATTATACTGAAATACAATCTTATACCCACTACTTTGATAAACATTAAGTGAGGCGATATGAAATTTTGAAGATTAAGAATGACAGAGCTCTTCATATATTGCTGGTAGAAATGGAAAATGACTCGTCACTTTGTAGGGTTACTTAACATATCTCTAAAGTTGAAGAGGTCTGTGTCCCTGGTTATCCAGTAATTCCACTCCTAGGTGTATTCATTCAATCAGAAAAAAATTCTTGCACATGTATACAATGAGTCACATATCACAATGTTTGTAGCACCATAGCTCTTATTAGAAAAACCTGGAAACAATCCAAATGTCCAATAAATAAGGAATGGATAATATATTTTTACAATAACTATATAGCAGTACAAATGAATGAACCAGCACTATAAATATTGGAAGAAGCCCATGGCATAATGCTGAATGATAATTGGAAGTCACATAAAATATTTATATGATGCTGTTATTTATTTATTGAGTGAGTGAATGAGTGAGTGAGAGAAGGTGGGGAGGGGCAGAGAGAAAGAGACAGAGAATCCCAAGCAGGCTCCACGCCTTGTGTAGAGTGTGACTCGGGGCTCGATCTCATGATCCTGAGATCATGACCTGAGCCTAAATCAAGAGTGGGACTCCTGATCAAATGAGCCACCCAGGTGCCCTATGACGATGTCATTTAAATGAAATCTAACATCAGGAGAAACTAAAGTTTGTGGGTATATAAAGGAAGGGAAAAGCAGCAAATTCTGGATAGTGGTTACCTTGCGGGGAAGGAAGGAAGAGGAAGGAATACGATCGAGAAGGGCTCCACTGGGACGCCTGGGTGGCTCAGTTGGTTGGACGACTGCCTTCGGCTCAGGTCATGATCCCGGAGTCCTGGGATCAAGTCCCACATCGGGCTCCTAGCTCCATGCGGAGTCTGCATCTCCCTCTGACCTTCTCCTTGCTCATGCTCTCTCTCACTGTCTCTCTCTCAAATAAATAAATAAAATCTTTAAAAAATAAAAAATAATAATTTAAAAAAAAAAAAGAAGGGCTCCACTGGTCGTCAACAGAACGGATTTACTTTTTTAATCTCTGGGGTGGGAATCTACCTGCTCATTATAGAATTTTTTATATCTTTTTTAGATACCTAAGATCTATCATAAAACGTCAAAAATATTTTCAGGTTTGAATTTTTTTCTGTCCCCTTGGGTAAATGCCAGCTGCCTATCTGCATATATGTCAGCCCATTTGAACAGTGTTCATTTCTGTACCAGGGCTTCTGCGTTTGAGTGGAAGGAGCACAGAAGAGTGCCTCCTAAGGGCTCTCATTACAAAGCGATCTCCAGACCAGAAGCCCCTGCTTCCACAGGTGAACTCCTGTCCAGGAAGCCTTCTGCGATATCATGGAAAGAGACACTGGGGGGAGCTGTTTCACTACTCAGGTGCCTGGTTGCCCTTCCTCCCCTTTTGGCAGCCTGCTCTAAAGGAAAGGGCAATAGAATGGAAATTAGGAGGCTGGAAATGTATTTCTGATTCTTCTGCTACCTCTCCGTGTGGTCTTGGGTGAGTCATAATCCCTCTTGGCCCGTTTCCTCATCCTTCATCTGAAAGAGGCCACAGAGCCTCCTTCGAGAAGCCTTTCAAATAGGAAATTCCATGATCAATAATGACAAAAAAAATCACACCTGAACTTACGAATAGTGATGAACAGGGTCTGCTGCTTACAAAACCTTAAAAGTCCCAAGAGAGCAATATAATCTGGGGTTCTCATATAGGAGGTGCAGTGGGGAAACTCCTCTCCCTAAATTGATACATAGAGCCATAGACCTGTAATGCAGAGGATAAATTGGCCAAAGGTTATATTCGGAGGTGAAAAGGAGAAGCTGCATTTTCTAAATAAATTCATCTTTTTCTATAGGAAGAAAACACCGCCACTCATAATTCAGTTTTACGAAAATAATTTTACCTTTATTAACATGTTATCACTGTAATCAGAGTTTGTTCTCACTATAGCTTCCTGCTGCACTTGTATTTCAAAAACTGGGTTCTATTACACAGAAAGAATCAGCATGTCCTCAATAAGATAAAGACATATTGATCATTAAGCATATTTAAGTATATCTGCCAGGAGGTTAGTATTTTTGTAGGGAGAATGTTAAATTACATTCCTTGTAAAGACAGTATTTAGCTCCCATTAGCACGTTACAGGTAAGAAGAGAGGGCTTATTAAGTAGTTATAGAATATGTAATTTACTCTTCACTTTGACCCAAGTGGAATATACAACTACTACTGGGAATAAGGATGTTTTTCAATTGATTAAGAAACGGTTACAGCGATGTTTAACATGGGGTCTCCTAAAACCTTTTCATGCAACTCAGCTCAAACTGCATACTTAAGTAGTCCTTTAACACATACTCCCTTGGCACATCGGGCCTCCCGAGGGTAGCATTCGGGGTAGTCAACGCACGTGCTAATTACAGGCCAACATGGTAACTTATCATCAGTAATAGGAGAGTAAAAATCCTATTAGAGTTTTGGCACAAAGATATGGAAAAAGACCTCAGAATTGGAAGAAAAAAGAGACATGAGCTTTCCTTCCCTTCCTTTCCTCCCCTGGGAGTCAGTGTGGGAAGAGGGGACATGGGTGCTGAGGGCCAGCGTGTCCAGAGGCCAAAGAGAAGGAGGGCAGGGGGCTGTGTATATGGAGGGGGACATTGGGGTCCCTTATGGTTGAAGAAGGAGAGGAAGAGACAGCACGAAGGCATTTGTGTGCCCTGTGTCCAAGGAAGAGGGATGGCGAGAGAATGGCCACGTGGAGGGTTAACGTCCAGTGGCAGAGGAGGGGGTCATGGGAGTTTTGCAGAAGAGGCAGTAGCTGTTACGGTGGGAGACTTGTTACACTGACAAAAATTTTTAAATTGACCAAAAATACATTGGGGATAACAGAAGCCAGGTTTCTCACTGTCGTAGGAAGGGGAAAGGGTAGAAAGAACATTGAAATATTGGATCGGAACCGGAGATCAACATGGACCCATGGCTTTTAACTTTATGTAGAGAGAGAGACAAAATCGTTACAGATGTTTAGGTGTATGTGTACATACGCAGATATTTATTTTTTAGCTCTATTCACTCAGAGGGCCTGGAAGCCACGACTCCCCAGGAGCAATGAGCTCCCTAAATGCCTAAATTTTGGTTTCCAAATACCACCCTGCAATGAAAGGAACCAAGGCTCCCAGGGCAGGCAAAGCACAAGAAGGGACTGAAATTTCTTGTACCGGAAATTAAGAAAATCCTCAAGGAATAATGAGGACATATTAAAAGGACACAGTACACGTTTTGAAAAGGGCTCCCACAGGCCAAAATGAAACAATTTGAGCAGTAAAATGATATCAGTGAATACAACCTATGGGCCAAAAGGAATCAACAAGCCCATGCTAATATACACGAATGAATGAATGAGAAGGGGAGCTCTTCTTTATGGTAGAATGTCAACTAAAAAATACAGAAGGAAGGATAGAAATAGAAAATCTTTTTATCCTTATTTTTAATTTTTTTTTTTTTTTTTTGAGTAATCTCTCTGCCCGCCATGGGGCTTGAACTCAACCCCGAGGTCAAGAGTCACATGTTTTATCAACTGAACCAGCCAGGTGCCCCTAGATATAACAAATCTTAATGGGCCATCATCATAATGGAGGCGGAATCAGGCAGTCATCCATGGGTGCTGGGGACAATGGATGAGGTTTGATGAGGAACACTATGTTGGTATCATTTCAGAATAATTCCCCACAAAAGCCGGATCGGTTACAAAGGGGAGAAATCTGACAGACGCCAACTTTCCCAGGTGATTTAGGTTGCCGTCACCGGCAGTGGGACAGGATGACATTGTTCCCTGGTGTGATGCTCTGAGAAGAGCACAGCACTCCGTCTGAGGTATTTCTGCCCAGAATGCAAAGCCTCTATGAATAGTCAAAAGGAAAAATCAGAGAGAATGAAAGGCCTGTACTTTCTAAAACAGTCAAGGAATAGGATGACAGGGAAAGATTGAGGCACCGTTCCTCCAGACTGAAGAAGGCTGCCGAGAGGCAAAGTGTGTCCCTGGACTGGTCGTGGACCAGAAAGCCGAAAGACATTTTGGGGACAGTTGGTGAAATATGAATGGGGTCTGATTATTAGACGGCAGCATTGAATCCATGTGAATGTCTCTCTTCGGAGCACCACATGGTAGTTATGGAGGATGGTGTCCTTTGGGGGTAGCAGAAGACGTGCAGGGGAGCTGAGAGACTTCCTGTCTACAGTGGACCCTCAAACAGTTCAAAGACACAATAGTAGGGCATGTGCGTGGACACGTACATGTACGTGTGTGTACACGCGCACAGAGTGAAGGCGGTAAAAGCTAACCACTGGATAATCTGGGCAAGAGCAATCTAGGATTTCTTTATACCAATCTTGCCACTGTCCCTCAGTTTGAAGTTCTTTCAAAAATAAATTATTCTGGGACGCCTGGGTGGCTCAGTGGGTTGGGCCGCTGCCTTCGGCTCGGGTCATGGTCTCAGGGTCCTGGGATCGAGCCCCGCATCGGGCTCTCTGCTCAGCAGGGAGCCTGCTTCCCTCTCTCTCTCTCTCTCTGCCTGCCTCTCCATCTACTTGTGATTTCTCTCTGTAAAATAAATAAATAAAATCTTTTTAAAAAAATAAATAAATAAATAAATAAATTATTCTGGGGTGCCTGGATGGCTCAGTGGTTTAAGCCTCTGCCTTTGGCTCAGGTCATGATCTCAGTGTCCTGGGATCGAGCCCCACAATGGGCTCTCTGCTCGGTAGGGAACCTGTTTCTCCCTCTCAGTCTGCCTGCCTCTCTGCCTACTTGTGATTTCTCTCTGTCAAGTAAATAAATAAAATCTTTTAAAAGTAAATAAGTAAATAAATAATTTTTTCAATGTTTCAAAAAGCAGGGGAAGGATTTAGCATAGATTAAGAAGGCATCCTTACATACAAGGAGGACACATATGACTTTTTTTTCAAAGGTTGTTCTGCCCCATTCAACACACAGCACTGATATAGAGAATAATCTTTAATTACATCTGTATATTTAATTCGATAAATATACCTGTGGGCACGCTGAGAAACCCTTCTCTGTAGCACTTAGGAGTTTAATACTGACGTTCCGTTGCCATCATATTATTTTCCACTAAGTAGTTTGCTTTATTTTGTAGATAATTAAATATCATGTTTTTTCTATGATCGTACTAACGATATTACTAGCTATTAGTGTACCTATGTGACTCTTACAGTATGGCATCTGTACTCTGTTTCACATATTTTAACTTCATTCTCGCGACGCTCTATGACGTTGAGACCATTTATGAGCCTGATTTATAGATGAGGAAATGAAGACGGGGAGGTCAGGTGTCCTGTCTAGGTCAATGGCAGAGCTGGGATTTGAATCCAGGCAGTCTGGCTCTAGAGTCCAGATTTTTTTTTTTTAAGATTTTATTTATTTGACAGAGATCACAAGTAGGCAGAGAGAGAGGAAGGGAAGCAGGTTCCCTGCTGAGCAGAGAGCCCGACATGGGGCTCTATCCCAGGACCCTGGGATCATGACCTGAGCTGAAGGCAGAGGCTTTAACCCACTGAGCCACCCAGGCGCCCCTAGAGTCCAGATTTTTAATACACACATTCTTTGTTTCCAGAGCTCGTTTTTTAAGCTCCTCCAGGGCAAGAACCGTGGCTCCTCGTGCACCTATTTTCTTCCGCAGAAAGTTCTAGCACAAAGCCCAGAATAGGTAATTAGCTGTTAATTCACAGGCTGAGACCCAGGTGTGGAAAATCTGTTGCAACCATTCCCTGGGTGGTCATCAATTCACAGGGCCCTAAGCATTGTGCCTCAGGAGAAAACGTTAAGGTAGTTCTAAGAGAAAAAAGAGATGGTACAGAATGGGAAGTCAGAGAAAGGGAGATGGTCCACACCAATATAGGAAAAAGGTTTCCTTGGGTTCAGCCAACAAAGACTGAGCAGCTCAAAGACTGAGTAGCTCCCTCCCCTTCTCCCCGTAGGCCTGGCACCGGGTTCAATGCAGAGCATTCAAAGACTGTAGGTTTCCGCGCTCAGGGTTTTACAACCTGAAGCCGAAGCTCTTAGGCAGAGGGTGGCAGTCGGGGAGGACAGAAAGGGCAGACTGCAAGGCCCAGACTCATGGAACTCGTTTTTAGAAGCTCCCAGTGGAATGTGTAGCACAGGTGGCAAGATGCAACAGAGAGTTTTCTGCGCTGGGAGAACAGAGAACCGGGATGCTGGCAGCACTGGGCATGCGTGTCTGGGAGGAACCAAGGAGACACGGAAGGGGCCAGGGGCGCTGCAGAGCACACAGCTCCCGGGCCCAGCAGCCCTCTGGGGGTTGGACAAGCAGCTGTCCAGAGTTGGGAGTACACGTACAGACACCCCACCCCACCCCTGGAACCATTCCTAAGCCCCGGGTGCCCAGATGCCCCAGTTTGCCAGGACCGTCCTGCTGGATTCCCGTTATTCCGGCGTCCCTTCTAGAAGTGTCCCCTTTCGTCTCAAAAGCATCCTGTACGGGGTGTAAATGACAGGGTCACCTTACTCCGAGGCCACTCTAGGCAGCCTGATGTGGCAGATCATTCTGCTTCCCCAGCATCCCAAATCCCACTTCGCCCTCTTTGGTGGGCAGGACTTAGAGCTTGCGTTACACACATTGGCTTTCCTGCCTTCTCCATCACCGGAGGCACCCGCTGTGCGCCGAGTTCATGTGATGAAAAAATCCCCAATAAAAAAATACATTGGCCTGACTTTCTGAGGGGTCGGAATCGCCAAAGCAGGGGGTTGCGCATGTGGTCTGATAAAACACAGGCACCTGCGGGGTTACAAAGCGACCGGAAAGGGACATAAGCCAAATCTCAAAGTGGTTTGTATCCGCTGGGTAAGAGAGAAACAGGTGCTCGTTGGTGTTTCAAAGCAGCGCAAATTCTGCCTCTCCAGCTACTCACAGGACAGTTAGGTACACACCACTGCTCTTACATCGTTGAAGCCTATAGTGTTAGACAAGGGACTCCATAAACACACTTTTTACCACCTTTTACATGGAAATTTAAATGCTTATTTACACTTACTTCAGAATTTAAAGTTGAACAGATGTCTCGAGGCCCATCTGAGAATCAGAATGGCTTCTATATATCCTTCAGATGCAAACATTTTGGGACTCACAAACTTTCTATTGAGTTCTCTTGCCAATTCAAAGTATTGATGTGGTTTTATTTCAGGTTTATGGAAGGCAAAGACCCAAGGGCGCCAGTCCCACCCCCATTCACCGCAAATACTCAGGTTGGTTTTTTTTCTCCCCTCTGTGTCTGTGCAGGAAGTAGACAAAGGGGTGTTCTGCCGACAAGAGGTTTTCTGAATGGGAAGGATCCCTCTGATCTTCCCATTTGGAAGATTTAAAAAATTCTTTTAGAATGTTTGAGAAGCTACCAGAATTACTTCATCAGATCCAAATTCTTTCCTAATGGGAAACCAAAGCTACAGGAATGTGTATTTCGCGTTTCCTTCTCATTTACTGAAACTCAGCGAGGAGTACTCAGTACTGGGCTATGCTGGCAAACTAACCTGTTTGTCGCTAGAGCTGTTCGGTAGATGCGCTGGGGTGAGCTCTGGGCTCCTACTCTGTGCCAGGGCCCACGACAGCTGTTGAAGGGGATGGACAGCAATGTTAAGGGAATGCACAGGCATGGCCTTGGAGTCGGGTCCTTAAACAATCACAAGATTTTGACCAGAAGAAAAATGGGCAGGGGATGGAGTGGGGGGTTGGAGGCTGAAAAGAATGCCAGGCATAAGGAGCAGTTGAGGCAAAAGCACATGGGGAGGAAGTAAGAGAGGTGGGAAAGCAGGGAAGAATTTGTAGGAGGATGTGGGAGATACTGGGGTCTCCTCGTGCTGTATGGCAAGTTTGCCCCTTGTTTCCAGACGAGTGAATGACTCGGCCCAAACACTGCTCATATGTGTCCGATGGAATCAGGGAACGTTAGAGGCGGAGGTCAGTTAGGAGGATGTTACAATCGTTCCAATAAAAAATAAAATGCGTACTATAAGGGCACCTGGGTGGCTCAGTCGGTTAAGCGTCAGATTTGATCTCAGCTCAGGTCTTGATCTCAGGGTTATGAGTAATACGGATGCAAGCTAGGAGAGCAGAAAGGAGATATGGATTTTTAAAAATCATAATTCAAATCCACTGGCAACTCTTTATATGTGAGGGGCAATGGGTGTTCCAAAATAACTCTGAGACCTTGAGCCCGGGGCCACCGGAAGGTGGTGAGAGCATCAAGGTGAACAGAGGCCACAGATCCAGGTTTGGGGTGGGTGAAAACAAGCATGGTCCTGGATGTCCTCTGTGGGAGGAGCTGGGAGGTAGAGCTCACCCTGGGGAGAGGAATAAATATGCTTTGTGTAGTCTATGAAATGTCACAATTATAAGTAACATTTGCTGCATGAGGAAGGAACGAAAGACGAGGAAAGCAAAGGAAAGAGCTCTCCGGGAGGGGGCTGCATGTGAAGGCCTCTGCCTCGGGGGACAGGGCCCGTGGGGAGGCTTCTGTGTAGAAAGAGGACAGGAGGCAAAGGCCAGGGGTTGGGCAATGGAACTGATGCGGAGCCGGAGCAGAGGGGGCCCGAGACAGATCTCCCGGAGGGGCCTGAAGACAGCCAGGATGGAAACTGTCAGAAGGGCAGAATCAGGAACCAAGCCACCACTGTGTCCTCAAAATGGAAAGAGACAGGCGTCTCTAAATACGGAGGGACAGTGGTCAGAAGACTGGAAAAATCCTTGGGGTTGGCATCTTGGAGTTCATTATGTGAACTAATTATGTGCCTCATTCAGGCGCTTTCCCTTCGCCCCACGCTATGAAGTAGGTCCAGCTATCAAGCCGCACGAGGAGTTGACATCTGTTAAGTGACTTCCCGGAAGCCCCAGGACGAAGCCGGGGGAAGAAGGACTCTAAGCCAGTGAGGCATCATGACAAAACCTCTGACCTTCACACACTTGGCCATGAGCTTCAACATGGCACTGAGGGTAGAAGCCAGAGCTCAGTGTCTGGAAAAGAGACGGAAGCAGGGGGACGCCCGGGTGGCTCAGTCGGTTAAGCGGCTGCCTTTGGCTCAGGTCATAATCCCAGGGTCCTGAGACTGAGTCCCCATCGGGCTCCTTGCTTGGTGGGGAGCCTGCTTCTCTCTCTCTCTCTGCCTGCCATTCTGCCTGCTTGCACTCTCTGTCAAATAAATAAAATCTTTTTTAAAAGTCCTTTTAAAAAAAAGAGAGAGAGAGAGAGAGAAGG
This sequence comes from Mustela lutreola, assembly GCF_030435805.1. Taxonomy (NCBI): domain Eukaryota; kingdom Metazoa; phylum Chordata; class Mammalia; order Carnivora; family Mustelidae; genus Mustela; species Mustela lutreola. The sequence continues at coordinate 50,817,430 of NC_081303.1, forward strand.
AAGCAGGATTCTCTGCTCAAGGTGGGTGCCCAGGCGAATGTGGACCCTGTGGCAGGGAAAGGGGCGGGGGTGGCGGTCGGGGCGGGGAATGGCAGTCGGAGGGCAAAGCAGGACAGCTGCAAACTCAGGGAGAGACAGGGGGACGGTGACTCTGGGTCTTGAGCCAGAACATGGCAATAGTTTCACAAAACAGAAACCTGCATTACAGTGAACTATTGTAAACTAGGATTTTCCTGCTGGAACAGAATGCAGTCACTTTTGCGATTTCCTTTCTTAATACATAGGAGGAGTGCTATTTCCTATGTTTAATATAGTATGGGTAAAAGCATTCATGCATTAGAATTGTACATACTTTTTTGGGTTCCTTGTTTTTTTCTGATGAGAGAATGATATTTCCTTTCAAAATGATAGTGGCATTAAGCTCTGGATCATGAAAAACAAAAGGAGAATAGGCCATGAGAACATACGAGCTAGAGAAGGAAATAAACACCAGTCATCGGGGTGCATTCTCCCAATTGTAGGGCAGAAGAAGTTCATGAGGGGAAGAAAATTCACTTTGCTCTGCTGAGGGCAGAGGGCATTTCTGCAGTGGCCTTTGTGCAAAGCGCTGCGGCCTTCCCCTGGGAACACAGGGAGGGCTCCTAACAGGAAGGTCGTCATGTCTGTATGACTCCCGGAGCTCACAGCTGGCCACGCCTCTGGGTGGCTGTTTTCAGTCTAGTTATTGCCCCTTTGAACCAGCTGCAAGCCTCACCAGTCCCTGAATGTCAAGGTCGGCAGGAGGACTTTCTCCTTCCAGGTTGGAAGAAGCCCCCAGAGGCAGAAAGGTCAGACCTGCCCTAAAGCACTTTACCTCTGGGGACACTGCCAGGGGCAGGAAAGGTAGTTGTTCATCAACCCTTGGCTTCAGCCCGTGGAGAAGCATTTTGATAAACTCACAGCAATCATGACTGTTGCACATGGAGCAGAGCTGCTGGAGGGGATTTTAAAGGAGCCCCCTGACTCAGAAATGTCTGGGAAGCTGGAGAAGAGGTTCGACTAAAAGCTATGTCCACTCGGTGCCAAAACAAAGAGTGAAAATGAGAAAAAAAATCAAATCCCCCCTTTGTCTGGGTTACCTTCTGCTTCGCCTCTGAACTGACCCCTGCCACATGTTCCCCACCGTGACCACTACCCCCCACCCCGGGACAAGGTGTTTCTGTGAATCTCCCCAGGACTTTATCAGTCCCGTGACAACCCCTTCATTAAAATGGCACCAGGGTCTCTGAGGCTTCTCCAATGAGCAGATTTAAATATCTGATTCAGACCTGACCCGGAGAAAGCAGTCGTTGTGTACCTGACCTAAGCACTGTCCACTGACACCACAGAATTGCATGACAAGGGAGGGACTGACCCAGAGCTTTCACCTCTGACCTGACTGCCTGCATGTATCTGGCATCAGGTGAACACAGTCCGTAAGGTAATGGCAAAGCTTACAAACGGAAGGACCCATTTTTTCGAAGCCTGGGCATGCGTGCCCCTCTGTGAAGGGCTGCGTGCTGGGAAGCAGGAGAGCTCGGTCTGGGACCACCACAGCTTGGCTCTGCAGCTCTGACTTGCCGTCCTGGGCAGCTGTGAGCAGTAAGGACACAAGCCTTCCTCTCTGGAACCTTCCAGCCTGGCCCTCCTTTTCATCAGAGGGCTGGTCTAGTCCCTTCAGCTCCTGTCTAGGGCAGGAAACACTCTCAGTCGCAGGTCTGGGACAGGACTCTGAACATATCCCCCTTGCAGAAAGGGCCTGCGGTATGCTCAGGAGCTGGTGGGGTCCGGTCCCCCAGCCCTGCTGCTCTTTCCAATGAGGCTGACCCCGCAGGACTTAGGGAAATCTCTCAGAACTGTGCTCCGGCGATACCAGGCATCACCAGCAGATTTTTCAAAAGGCCCCAGGCACTTATCTTACTTGTTCAACTACTCCCTTGAGCTGTATGAAATTGCCGGGTTTTGGTAGGTCAAACACAGTCAAAAAGGTAATGTGTTCGTCCTCACAGTAGAGATCGTGAGAGCAGTGTAAGGCTTGGGCAAGAGCACAATGATGAGAACCAGACCTGGGTTCAAATCTCAGTTCGGTCACCCTCTTTCAACAAACACAACCTGCATTCCCACTCCGTGCCTGGGAATGTTCCAGGAGCTGCCTGTGTAATGGTGACGGAGACAACGGACCTTGCTGTTCACGGCACATTCTGGGGCCGCGTCCTAGCTATTCGATTTTTGGGTTGGTCACTCTGCCTATCGGAACGTCAGCTAAAAGTTTGTGAGACTTAAATGAGATATTGCACATTAGGCCAGAAGTGCACTGGGGGGCCTTCCAGCATGGCAGTTCCTGTTACTTTACTGTGCCTCTTAGATGACTCCTAATAAATTATTTACTGAATGAAACAGCCTTGGAATGGACTGTAGGAATCTCCGAGCCCACCCCCTACAGGAGAATGGTGCCTGTGGGGGCAGGGGCTAGTGGAACAGAAGCCACCCACCCCCCCAGCCAGATCCCAGAGACCACAGCTCTGCACCTACCCGGGAGCTCGGAGGAGACCTGCTGTGGTCAGCTCCCATGAAGCCAGAAGGGCAGTAGGCATAGGACTTTCGGGAGGTACTGTTTGGTTCATCTTTCTGAATGGATTTGAAATCATTTAATCTGAAGAAAATAATCGTCCCATTTATTGACTGAGGCAAAGCAGAGTTTGGGGTCTCAAAGGAGATGTGGAAAACGACCTGTAGGAACTCCCGGTTTTAGAAATCAAACACAGATTTGGCTCTGGCTAGTAAGAGGACCGGCAAATTGACCAGTTCTTCTCCCTCCTCCCTCTTTCCACCCAGTGGAGTTGCTGGCATGAACATGGCTATGGGATAATGGATTCCTTTTGTGGCCCGGGGACCAATTCTCCAGGCCATAAGGCCAATTCATAGGTCACCCTGCCTAGCATTTCCAGCTGCATAGAGCATCCCAGACCAGGTATGAATAAGCCCACAGTTGTTATCAAACAGTACAGCTTCTGATCGTACCATTACTGCCGTCATCATCCTGAGCTCCATTCAGCCCCTCAGGTCCATTCATCACCGGTGGTGTACAGGGAGGTGAGACCAACAGCTGCACTAACTTTTTTTCATACACTTTTCTGGTGGAAGCTGAAGAAGGAGGTGAAGAATGGATTAAGCTATGCCACTCCTGCAGGGGATCTCACTGTGCTCGCGGTATTTCACAGAGGGATCCTTATTCTTGTACCTTACATGGTTAATTACGGTCTTTACAATCGGGTCCACCCCACAGCTACTCAACGCACTCCTTTCCTTCCACAAGCAATTAAGGTGAGGTCTCCATTGGATATATCCAAAAGTAAGACTGACAAAATTGCACTTCCTATCTACGGGGAATATGAATATGTACATAAAGTTAACATAGTGCACGGACTAGAAACGAAAAAAAACCTAACAGGGTGATAGAAGCAAGAGTAACTAGGTTTCCTCATTGGAAGAAACCAGTCCTTTCTCTCGGGCACCCTAGTAACCTGTGCACAGAATCTGGGTGTATTTCTCACTCCTTCCTTCTTTATGGTTTTCTGCGTTTTTTTTTTTTTAATTTATTTTTATTTATTTATTTACTTGACAGACAGAGATTACAAGTAGGCAGAGAGGCAGGCAGAGAGAGAGAGGAGGAAGCAGGCTCCCCGCTGAGCAGAGAGCCCAGTGAGGGGCTCCATCCCAGGACCCTGGGATCATGACCTGAGCGGAAGGCAGAGGCTTTAACCCACTGAGCCACCCAGGCGCCCCGATTTTCTGCGTTTTAAGAATTTTTTTTTTTCTATTTCCATGTTAATGTTTTTTAGTTGCATTATGTCCCTTCCACAGTAAATAATTTTAAATCTTGGGAGGTAGTTTGTAAATAATAAACGACGAGTCTCTGATGTTTGCCTCATACGTACGGAGTATTGGTCCAGGTGAGAATCCGAGCTTACGAAGTTCATGCTGTAACTCATAGTCCCTCAGACACTTCACATCCACCATGGTGTGAGGAGGAGTTGGGTCTCTTTCAGACAGTGCAATCTACAAAAGAGGAAAACAGTCAACTCATTAAATCAGCCTTACAGAGAAGAACTAGAACTTTCCCAAAAGTCCACAGAAGGGCTTACAACCCAATCCCTCCACTTTTGGAGACGCGCAGGCAATAACACACCTCCCACCCCAAAACCACCATTCTCTACCATACATCTCTCTTGGGTTGAGGTTGCCTCTACACAAAGCTTTGGGTGGGTGCTACTTCCCTCAGTGTCTCCGGGGTTGAATTATTTCTAACTTTTCTACCCATCTCATGGGAGAAAATTCTTCTGCCTCAAATGAACACGGGAACAAATAACTTCCATGACAGCTTAGGAACTCTGAGTAGGATGTAGAGCTCCGAGAAGATAAGAAGTTAATTAAATATGAAAGAGCTGAGAGAGATTTTCTAGTGAGTTAAATAAAAGTTATTTATCCCTGCCCTCCTTTTGATGAGAGTACAGAGAGTCAAGAGCGTTCGGTTACTGCAAACACTAGTAGTTTTCACACTTGTAATTTAACTCGGAACATAACGAGATGGTAGTTTTTAATTAACCGCCAGCAGACTTTGTAATTGCTGAATTGGCATTTGGAAGAAGAAAAAAAAAGTCAGCTATTCATTCTCTGGCACATAAATTGATTTATACAGTCTTACACCAGTCATGATTGGCTTACCCGTCCTACACTAGCCTCAAGTTCCATCAGATCTATGCACCTGATAAATTTATCCCCCCAAAAGGACCCCTCCACCTACCTAACAAAGTCTTGGAAAAGACCCGTGTGTCACACCTTTCAACAGAGATCTGTAATACAGAAGTGTATGTGTTGTACCTCACTTCTATTATGTTTCCAGGTTTTTTAATATTGCTGTGAAAACCACTGCAAGACGATCACTCAGCGTAAGAGGATCTGGACCAATTTTAAGTAATGACTTTGCCTTTATTGGTGATCAATCAATGTCCAATTAGGAAGTACGTGGTATACAAGCTAGAAGAAGCTGTGAGTAGTCATGTATAACAGGGCTGTTGGAGAACGCCTTGCTTTACAGTTCTCCTCTTTAAAGCTGCACTTGGACCACAGTCACATTCTGGCGCACAGTAGGGGCTTAGTAAATGGAAGTTTCCTTCTTTTCTATGTGTTGGGGAAGCTGAATTAACATTTTTGGCCCTTAGGAAACAACCTAATATAGAAAGGAAAAGGACAATACACCTCGGATTTTTTTTTTTAATTATTCTTATTATCATTAGAAACTAGCTTGGGCACGCCCCGTGACATTTGTTCTTGAGAACAGCTGTCTGTTGTTTTGCCGCCTTCCCCAAAATAACCTCCAAAAGAACCCTCATCAATTTCAAGTGACACTAGGCAATTGCCTAGAGGGAACACACATACGGAAGAAAAAGATTCAAATGGAATCCAACGGGATGATTAATCCACTTACCCCTTTACATGGTTGTCTAAAGTCTATGCATTTGGGTTGGTTACTAAAGCTGGGGGACTTTCACCCAAGGGTTTCTAGTAACAACCGGTCCCTCTTTGCCTATTAGATATTACGGTAATCATAATCCGGACAGTGTGACATCAGTAACCCCCATAGCAACAGACTGATGTGAAAGCCAGATGATTAATTTAACCTGAGTTCAAACGGAAGGAGACACTGGTTGACTTTAGAGGCAGCCTGCCATGATAAAATGTCAAGGGATGCAGAGAAGTTATCATGTATGCACAGGAAGTGAGGGGAAAGACCTGCTACCCAACCAAACAGTGCCAGGAAACTGGGAAGATAAAGGAAAAATCAAACAAACTCAAGGGTCTCCGCCATCTTCAAAAGACTCACGGTGGTAGGTGGGTAATTTGGCCTTGGACTCTAGGCAGAAGTGAGAAAAGAGAAGATGGCTATATTAACTTGTCAAGGAATTGCTCGTTTAAGAGTAAGAAGATCCGTTAGGTGATCAGCTTGAGTCTTTTTAAAAAGAACGGCTGAGAATTTAGAAACAGTTACGCAAGACAAAACCTAAATATGGGAGAACACCCTGCCTTCATTAAATGCCAGGGATAGGAGGGAGTCACCTGAATGGGTTAAGGGGCCGCTTGGAGGCCGTCCTAACTCTTATTTCTTAGCAGCTGGGTGACATCAGGAAGGTAAGTTACTAACCTGTGTCTCCTTTTCCTCCTCTGTAATGGGGATGACAATAGTACCTATCTTACAGGGCTGTTACTCGGTGGCAACCGGGTTTATAATACACATAAAATGCCTGGCACTTAGTAAGCACTATATACATGTTTCCCATTCTAATTATTCGTGAGCCATATCTTCAAAGCCTCCATGTGTAGTTTCTTCCTAGGAGGCTCCATCCCATTCACACTTGTCCATGGGACTCGACCATTTCAACGCCACCCAGAGCCTGGGAAAAGATTAAACATCTTTCTGTGTATCGTCAGGAGGCTCATTGACTGATTCCAGGCTGTGGTTTCAAGGGCTACAGCTCCAGAGTTTCTGAATAGAGCATCAGTTTCCAAACAAACATGTAAGGCAAACATTTGCCAACATCCAAACATTGGATTCCCCAAACAAAGACTTGGAAAATTGACACATTTGTTTCAATGAAAGCAAATAAATGATAGGCTTGGGTTATTAGGATGCATAAGCATTTTGTTTACATTTCCCAGAATTGCTTTCAACAAAAAAGCAGCCAGCAGGTGGAACTGCTTGCATTTAAACAGACTATTAGGATGAAACAGGCATTTCTAGAATATTTTCTGAGACCTCAGCGGTTTAAAGGAACTACGTTGACAAAGGATTCTATCAGACCATCTGACTGGGTTGAGCCTCCTATTATGTGCAAACTATTCTGTCTGAAATTATTTTCCTGAAGATCCCACCAGCCTATCTAGGATTCTGTTCTCAGCATTACTCTGTTTAAGAATTCCTATACTCTGTAGGGCCCGGAAATACTTGATTTTGATGTTTGCAGCTCCCCTTTCCCTCCATGTTACCTGTGCAGTCCTGGGCACTTGTTTGTGTTTTGTTTCTTATTCCCTCCATGGCTGCAAAGATATTTTATTCCATTTCTTGAGGCAAGCAGGTTTTAATTGCCAATCGAGAAGGTATTCAACATGATAAGGTATCTAAACCCTGAGAGCTTCCTCTTTTCATTAAAATGTAGATCCAATTTCTTTTCCCTTAATGCCACATGCTGTTATTAAGCCGAAATAACGGAAATAGTAAAAGCCAGATGTCACTTCGGTCTCAGGTTTGACGTGGGGCACAATTTCCTCTCCTCAAGTTTAATCTGCTGTTATTTACTAACCCCTTCCTTTGGAAGAATGCACAATTTAAATGTAAATGCAATTTACATAGGGGAGCAGATAGTAGATTTGCGGTTTCAATTGCCAATAACCGTTTGCAAAGGGGGAAATCAGCTGAAGCAAAGATCAGCAGCTGTCAGGATGAAGTCTGCATCACTTGCCATTATCCTCGACTTTCCTCCTGAAGGCACCTGCCTCTGAGCCTCCGCGAGGCGGGCAAAAGGAAGTGGAGAAGTGAGGCATCTTCCCAGATATTTTGCACTGCATTTACTATTGACTAGGGGAGAGAGGAGGAAGTTTGGGCTTCAAATGGGCAAATTTAGTTGGCATCATCATTGGATGAGACTGACTCTAAGTCTTTCAACGGATATTTATTGATCGTCTCCTATGGGACAGACATCATGCTTGGCCTAAATTAGAGAGTGGTAGAGGAGAATCCGAAGATACAGTTCTCCCTTTAAGGGGCTCTTTGTCTCCTTTAAGAAAAAGAGAACAAATAATCATGGGGGAATCAGGTAAGCTGTTAACAGAGAGTTATCGGAGCCCAGATTCGGAAGCCTCAAAGTGTTGAAAGATTCATTTAGGCTAAGACTTCCGGAATGAGCTCTATAACAAGGGGGTTGGGGAGAGCCATTCTAGGAGCATAGTGATAGAAGAGAAATGAGCTGCAGGACAGGTTGGTCGCTGATTTGTGAAGGAGCCTGTGGGCCACGTGGAAGTTAACCCTTTACCTCTGGGCACATCTGGAAGTTTGGAAGTGGGATCTGGCAAGATTAAATTTCTCTTTCACACTGGCTGGGGGTTCCATGTTCATGCATGTGATGTAATTTAGGTTTGGTTCTAAGTGGAGATTGAGTCAGTAAATGCAAAGTCTGGAGGCTACTTGGGGAGTTGTTATAGCAGTCCAGAAAAGAGTTGACTCACACTTGGACCAGGCCAGGGGTGCGGGGAGGACTGGAGAGGAAGATCCATGATTCGTGAATGATTTAAGAGCTGGAATAGCCAGGACAGGATGTCTGATTGGATGTTTCCTCCTGACTTCACTGGTGCAGGCACGAGCTCCATCTAAATCCTTGGGTGACTCGGCTAAGCATCTGCCTTCAGCTCAGGTCATGATTCCAGGGTCCTGGGATCCCGGGCTCCTTGCTCAGCAGGAAGCCTGCTTCTCCCTCCCCCACTCTCCCTGCTTGTCTTCCCTCTTCTGCTGTGTCTATCTCCATCAAATAAATAAATAAAAATCTTTTAAAATAAATAAATCAATCTTTTGTCTCCTCCATGAGTCGCCTTCCAGAAGGAACCATACGGAGTGTGGTCTACACAGCACTGACACAGGAAGGCTTCCGTTCTCATCTAGTCAGCCCCGGTTTACCCACACTACTTGAAGGCGGCAGCGATGCAGATAATCCCTAACTCTCTCCTATTTGGCTTTGGAATTAATTACACCTTTTAGAGCAAATTTGCCTTCCTAATTAATCTTTCTTAGGCTAATATTAAAATTAACTAATATTCTCTGAGCCTGTAACAGCTGGGCAGGGGAGGGGGAGAGCAGGGAAGGGGAGGGCAGGGTAGCTGCTCAGATTCAGGCTGAGTGGCAGGAGAAAGCCACTTCACGTTAAAATTCGGGGTGAATCATCCACGGGGACCCTGAGCCAGGTCTAGCTCTCCAAGAGGCTGCATACAACCAGAGACTCAGATCCCCTGGGGGTTCAGTCGCTGAGCACCTACTATGCGCCGGGCACCTGCGCACCCGGCTGAGCCTCCAGGCGAACCCCACAGGATCTCTGCTGCCAGGGATCTAGCTGCCTGTTTGACAGGGACAACGGAGGAGTAAACAGATCGTTTAATCCAATGCAGTCAGGACTCTGGCAGAAGCGTCTTCTCAAGAGAATAAGGCATGAACAAGGTTAATGGAGAACAAAACAAAACAAATGTGTATGAAACAAAGGGGAGAAATCCGCTTAATTGCTGTTTTACAAACACACCAGCAAATATATTTTTAATAAAATGAGTGCATATAGTTTCCTCTTTCAGTAACTCCAGTATGTAAATTCCTCTTATGTGAAGTAAAATGTGATCCCCACCCCCCATGATTTTTAAGCCATAATACTTTGACCCCAAGATTTCCTCTGAGCTACCAAGGAGGGGTGCGGGCACAGAGTCACCCCACTCAAGGGCAGCCAGAAGAACTCTACCCCTGTCTGGTTTCCATATTGAGCTCTTATGAAGACTGCTTCTATTTGATTGATTGATTGAGAGGGAGAGACAGAGGGAGCAGGCACGCAAGTGGGGGGGGCAGGTGGCAGAGGGGGAGGGAGAGAGAGGATCTTTAAGCAGTCTCCATGCCCTGAGCGGAGCCTGACTTGGGCTTGATCTTACGACCCTAGGATCATGACCTGAGCTGAAATCAAGAGGAAGATGCTTAACTGACAGAGCCACCCGGGCATCCCTGAAGCCTATATTTAAAGGAAGAATTTCACTGCTATACAAAGTTAGGAAGCCACTCATCTAGACCATTTTCTGAACGGCTTCTTAAAACCAAAATGACATCTAGTCGTGTTATGAAGACAAACCAAACCTTAGATACTGACAAATTATGGTCCTGAGGGCTTCCCTCCTAGTGTTCTGTAAGCCCTGCATATGGAGATTGATTGTGCATAAACCTGCAAGAAATTTTGGATCATCCATGGTGACAGATATCTAAAGTGTGCTTTTTGTCCTCAAGGGGATTATGTTCTAAATGGAGAAACCAAAAACACACCAGGAAAAGGTAAATCAAATTTCATAATCGAATACCAACACAGTGGTACCCGTGGGTGCCACAGACGTTCAGAAGCAGAAAAAAAAAAAAAAAGTCAGCACGGATTGGGATGGTAAGTGTTCAGGGAAAGCTCCCCAGAGGAGACGGAATTCAGAGTGTGAGCTAAAGCACGGGCAAGGTCTGGATAGGCAGGAAGCAGGAGGGTGGGCATTCTAGGCAATGACACATCATGAACAAAGGAATGGAGTAGGCTGACTTCAGCAAAGGATTTGCTTAGAGAAACAGATGGATACGGTTGAACCAGAGAGTCCTTGGATTTCCTATTAAGGTATCCAAGACCATTCTGCCTCTAGGATCCTCCCCTTCCGGGGTGCTCTGATGGCAATGATGGGTCGCCCCTTGAGGTCACTGACAGAGGATGCCCGGTGATGACAGCAAGCCATCAGAAAGGCCAGGTTGGCAGTGCAGGACAAGATGCATTTCAGAGGAAGAGATACCACTGGGGAGACGCCATGGGTTCCTGACCCTAGTCTCCCCTTGAAATGGTCATGAACAGTCGTAGAGGGAATGCAAAGAGGCTTTGGCCTGCCAGAGCCTTGAGAGGCAAATGCGGAGTGGTCAGGAGCACAAACTCTCAGGTCAGACTGCCTCTGTCTGTGTCACGGACCTGCCATTTCCTATAAGCTCTGTGTCCCCAGGCCCTGGCTTTCACAGCTCAACAATGGAAACATAATTGTACATTCTTCATGGAATTACTGACAACCGAATTAATGCATCTTAAGTGCTTAAAACACTTAAAAATATATATTTTATTGGGGCACCTGGGTGGCTCGGTGGGTTAAGTCTCTGCATTCGGCTCAGGTCATGATCTCAGGGTCCTGGGATAAAGCCCTGCATCAGCTTCTCTGCTCAGCAGGGAGCCTGCTTCCCCCTCTGTCTCCGCCTGTCTCTTTGCTTGCTTGTGATCTCTCTCTCTGTCAAATAAATAAAATCTTTTTTAAAAAAAGAGACTTCAGGGGCGCGTAGGTGGTTCAGTGGGTTAAAGCTTCTGCCTTCAGCTCAGGTCATGATCCCAGGGTCCTGGGATCGAGCCCCACATCGGGATCTCTGCTGGGCAGGGAACCTGCTTCCTCCTCTCTCTCTGCCTGCCTCTCTGCTACTTGTGATCTCTGTCAAATAAATAAAATATTTTTAAAAAAGATACACACACACACACATATGTATTATTAACTTATTTGACAGAGCGTGAGAGAGCACAAGTGGGCAGAGAGGCAGGTAGAGGGAGAAGCAGGTTCCCCACTGAGCAGAGAGCCCAGATGTGGTGCGCTCAATGCTAGGACCCTGGGATCATGACCAGAACCAAAGGCAGACACGTAACCAACTGAGCCACCAGGTGCCCCTAAAACACTATCCAGCAAGTGCCCACAGATAAGTGCTCAAAGGTGTGAGTTGTTAGGAAAGCCTCATTTCTATGGTGTGGCATTAGGGGCATATCCAAGGGGTGTCCATGGGGAGGTGACACAGGTGTGACAGTGGCATCTCTCCACCTCAACCCCACCTTTCCTCCTGAAGCCAGGGAAACCAAAAGTAGCTTGTCCTTCTATAAAGAACTATAAAGCTATTACTCCAAGGAACATAGAGAGAGAGGGACTGCCCTGGGGTGGGCCTGGGCCTCCAGTGCAGTCAAGGGAGAGTGTTTGCTCAGCACGAGGAACACTCAGAACACTCAATAAGAAGCAGCCACGTTTGAGAGAAGACTAGACAAGGCAGAGGGAGAGGGCGTGATGGGAGAGCCAGTCCCGTCCTGAAAATCCAGGAGAGGTCAATTCTCATGGCTTAAAGAAGACTCTGCAAGAGTTTAGGACAGCCACGGAAAGATAATCAAGGTGGAAGCAAAAGAAGGGAAGAACGAGTAGGAACATGAAACAGAGCCAAGAATGAGCTGAGTGAGAAGGAAACCCTAATGGCCCATATACACGGTTACTGTACTTGCTGGAGGATTTCCAATTTGACCTAGCTTTCCAGCAACCATACAAAAATCTAGTCCATTCTATACTCATAAAACAAAAACAAAACTGTTCCAGAAAATTCGGTCTGTTCCTGGTAATAAGGAGTGTGGATGTTTCCTGGGGAATCCTCTGAGTGTGCAGAGCAATGGGGTGACAGCTAAGGGGCAGGGCCAAACACCGGTGGTGGGTGGGGGCTGGGGGCAGTGCTGGGAAGCACAAGGAGCTCTTGACTTTATCCTGAGGACAGTGGGGGATATTTTTTATTTCCATAATTTTTAAAGATTTTTTTTTAATTTTTAAGTAATCTTTACACCCAACATGGAACTCAAACTCACAACCCCGAAATTAGGAGTTGCGTGTTCCACCGAAATTATGGTGCACCTCCATAATTTTTAAACCCAATTAGCTTTAAACAGTTTCAAGCAGGGGCACCTGGGTGGCTCAGTTGGTTAAGCACCTGCCTTTGGCTCAGGTCATGATTGAGTCCCTCATTGAGCTCCCACTCTGCGGGGAGCCTGCTTCTCCCTCTCTCTCTCTCTCTCTCCCTCTGCAGCTCCTCCTGATTGTGCTCTCTCTTTCTGTCAAATGAAAATAAAAAGTTTCAAGCAGAAGGAAATTATAAGCAAGTAAAGTGAAAGTTTAACGAAACTCACACATACCCTTCACTCTGCTTCCACGGTTGTGAACATTTTGTCTGTCAGCAAAGGGCTATGAACAAAGGAGTAACCTGATGACATTTGCGACTGAGAGGGATGCCTCTAGACGCTTCAGAGAGAATGGTAGGAGTGGTGCGCGACTGGGTACAGGGTATCATTAGGTTATAGCAAGCCATTCGTTCATTCATTCATCCATTCAACAAATAATTCCCGAGTTCTACCACGAGCCTGACACTATTCTTAGTGCCGCGAATTTAAGGGCAAAATAATGGGGCTCCTGTCCTCCTAGAGCTCGTGTCCTAGGACGGGAAAGCAGACAAATGAGCAAATGAAATGAACAAAAATATTTCAGAGTGTGACAGCGAGACAGTCTGATGTGACAGTGAAGGACTCGGGGGGCAGGGGGCTCATTCAGATTGGGTGGTCAGGGAGGGTCTAGCTTGAGTGCCCAGAACAAGAAGCCCAGGGGTCCTCAACAGCATCAGCAAGAGCATGGGAGAGAGGAGACCAGAGAAACAAAGCAGGAAGAGGTGATGGCTTGGACTGAGGTGAAGGCGGTGGAGAAGCAGGTAAGCGTATCTGGGGGAGATGCAGGAGGGAGAGCCAACAGGATTTGGGGATGGATCAAATGTCCGGTGGGGAATGGGGTGTCAAGAATGGCTCTCTGGCTTGAATGGAAGGAAGATTTCTGGCTCCAACATCTAGGTGGACAAGGATGCCCTTTATTGAGACAAGAGGGATAATGAGTAGAGCTCAGAGCCCCAGGGCCCCCTCCCTCACAGGCCCTTTCAAAATGAGGACCTGGCAAAATGAAACCACTTCTACCCCCAGCTCCAGTCATGAAACCAATGACCTACATAGCTCCTGGATCAGACAGTTGCCTGAGGAAATTCCAACCACCACCATCACCCAAACCGTCCAAAGCTGGTAGTAACCCACTCCACTTCCAATTACATAGAGAGTATGGAAGGATGCTTCTGGGTCCAGCTTAATTTGCTTGGGCCGTGGAGGAGATGAAGGAGATGCCACAGCCTCTTGGGGAGGGTGAGAGCATTACGCTGAATCAGAGGAATATGGTCTCCATGGTGATGTTTTTATCATCATAGCAGGGGTCCTCTGAAGCCATGTCTGTGTCTCATGCCATTTTGGGACTTGGCTTATCTCAGTGTCCTCTGTCCCCATAGTCATGACGGCTGAAATTCAAAAGGTGTGGGATTTGGCTGGGAAGCAATACGCAGGTCTGGCTAGAGGGAAGCCTCGCATTAGAATTTCAATCCTTTGGCTTTTGCGTGGTGTACAAATTAGGGGGGACATAAAAGGTGGCCTGTGAAGACTGCTGGGGTAGGAAGGAAGATGATGCCCCCAAATGCAGTCTAGACAGAAGACCACAGTGGCTAGGCAGGTGTCTGTTTCTGAAAATGACACCTCCAACTCTCCTTCCCCCGATTTTCATCAGTCCTTGCATTTTGCCCTAGAACAGCATTTTCCCCCCAGCTGTCTATTTTGAGGGGGAGGGCAGGGACGGGCATTCAGCGTCATTGTCTGGGAATGAATCCTGGACAGCAGGAGGCTGCTGCTCTCACTCCCCGTCCCCATCATCTGTCACCCAGCGAGGGCCGCCGGCAGCCAGGCTGCGGACTTCCTAATGAAGACAGAGAGGTGGTTCCGGCTGTGCACAGGTGCCATTTCCCCATTAACAGAGGTGACATTCCGAAACACGACTCATTACAGAGCAGACATTGGACAGGGCTGGGACACATATTGATGGCAGCCGGGCCAGCCAGCGTCTGTCTCAAATCCCAATGCCCCTGAGACAGCAAGCAAGAGCGCCAGAAAGAAGCGTCATAAGGGTCGAACCCACTGGCCCCTCACTTTGCAGAGAAAAATGAATGCTTGCCACTCCACGGACATTTAGGGCTAAGTCATTCTCGCCGCTGCCCGCACACGCAAGGGTCTTCAGGCTACAGCCCCCCTCCCCCCACCCAACGCTGACCCACTCCCGAAGAATCCTTCAATTCCTTCCCTCCTGGGAAGGGCTTTCGGTGTGGATGGCTGGGGGTGTGGGTGGGGAGGCGGGTCCTCAAAATGGGATGTGGATCTGGACTGGGCCCGCGGTGTCGCTTAGAGCTACGGAGCCAGGCGAAGAGTTTGCAGACTGAGGGCGATCAGGGACGGGGCGCGTGGAAAACCACAGTCGTGGCAGATGCTTTCCACCGGACAGGGAGGAGTGGACAGAGCTCCACCTCGGCCAGGATGGGCCTCCGTTCCGCTGGAGCCAGGGACCACCAGGAACTGCAGAGCCAGCCGCTGCCGCGAGCAAACAGGCCAAAACTCGGGGCGCAGGGTCCCCGCGGCCAGGACACCCCATGGCCGGGAGCCCTGGAGCCTCCACGGCACCCCCACGGCACCCCCCCACGACACTCCCCACCAAGGGCGGGCGCGCAGGCGCGCTCGGCCCCACCGCCCGCCCCCTCGCGCCGCCGCGGGGCGCCCCCGCCCCCGCCCCGCCCGCTTCCCAACCCGCAGCAGACGGAACTCGGCTTAAAAATAACTATTTTGACAGTTCAGATGTAAATATGTGAGCGACGCGTGGGGCTGTTTTTCCTCCACACTTCCCTCTCCCCCTCGCTCCCTACCCCAGCCCCTACACTACCGACGCTGAGATGATGGGAGAGCGCCGCCTGCAGGACGCGCCCCCGCGTGGAGCTGGGGGAAGTGCGGGCCCGAGAAGGTTCGGCTCCTGGCGCGGGGTGGGGGTCGGGGGAGAATGCGAAGTTAGACGATTCCGAGCTCGCTTCCCCCACGCCACAGGGCGCAGCGCTTAGGGGCCAGCCCATCTACGCACCATTTCTTAGGTATTACCGGAGAAAGGAGACGTGATCTAGGACACCTTTGAGCTTACTTAGTAACTCCTGACTTACCCCTAAGCGTCTTCAATTCAGTTTGACCTGTGTTTACTGACTCCCTGTCCTATACCCAACACTGTGCCAGAGGCAGTACAAAAGGAGAGAGATGCAAAATCTTTTGCCCTGTGTAACTCTTTCTTTCTTTCTCTCTTTCTTTCTTTTTAATTAAGATTTTATTTATCCATTTGACAGATCACAAGAAGGCAGAGAGGCAGGCAGAGAGAGAGGGAGGGGGAAGCAGGCTCCCCGACGACCAGAGAGCCTGATGCGGGGCTCGCGATCCCAGGACCCTGAGATCATGACCTGAGCTGGAGACAAGAGGTCCCAACCCACTGAGACACCCAGGCGCCCCTGTAACTCTTCTTTCAAACGACCCTGTCGGGTAACTCGTCTTTAGCCCCTGAGCTAAGGAAGCATTTAAGCACACGCTATCTTTTTTGATAAGATGGGGGAAGGGCTGGGCATTATCACCTGCATTTTACTAGGCAAAACAGAGGTTTGGGGAGATTAAGTGAGTTCTCTGGACTGCCACAGCTAATGAAGAGAACAGATCAGAGCGCAAGTCTGGTCCTCTTTCCTCCATAGCCAATTCAGAGGAAGGGAGTTGGAGGCAGAGACTCACCCATTCTACAAGTAGGGAGGCTGAGGTCCAGACAGACAAAGACACTGGCTGTCTGACCACCTCCAAGCATCTTAGCTGGAGCAGAGCCAGGACAAAAACATTGTGTGTGGGGGGTGGCTTTAGGACTGCCAGCTCCCGCCCCTGTCCTCAACTTCTGGATGCAAGCAGTGCGCTGGGACTTGATGGAACATCATATGATGTCTTTGAGGTTTTCTGACAGTCTCTTTGGAAGGAAGGTAGAGGAAAAGGTAGTTGGTGAGAAAAAGAAAGGGAAGGGAAGAGGAGGGAGGAGGTCTGGAGAATGGAGGAGCAGAAGCAGGCACAGGCGTGCACAAGCCGGCTGGGCAGAGCTCGGAGGTAGAGGTAGTTCCTTGTCACACCTCCCAGCTACACTTTTCTTTGTCCCCTTTTCCCCACCACGTCATCCCCAGTCAGATGCCCATTGATGCTGTCACGCTTTTCCCCTCGTCCTGATGAAACCCGCTTCTGGAGGGCATCTGGTGTAGCTGGTGATGCAGTAGGGCAAATGCCTGAAAATCGACCCGTTTGCCTCCCTCCTGGATTACAAACCCAAGGGGACCAAAGCCTAGAGCAAAAGAGAGGAAGCACTGATGAAATTTCAGATATCAGACTCTTTGGGGGAGGAGAGGAATTTGAGAACAATAGGGCCCACCTGCGACGGAAGAGGCTATGTACAACACCTGCTTGCAAGGTTCTGGCTGGCTCTGGCTGGACATCTGACCACGGGCAGATGTCTGTAGACTGGCGAGGAGGAGAGGGGGTCCCAGGATCTGCGCTTTGAATGTTCTATCCTCTTCATCCTTCAAGGCTCAGCTGAAATTCACCTCTTCTGTGAAGCCTTCCCTGATTCCTCCCCATTTTCCAAACAGTTCTGCTCTCTCAGACCCCTGCAGCTTTAAAACACTTTGCTATATACTCTACCTAAGGCATCTTGCATCCTTAAGCTCTGGCATGTTGCTTTTTTTTTTTTTTTTAATTGTGAGTTCCGCAAGGGGAAGAGCAATGTCTGATTTCCCTGTTTTTCCTGCAGCTCCTCCCACAGAACTTTGCACAGTCAGAACTCAAGATCTTGATTGAAGGGCTTGAGCTGACAGCAGTACAGTGCACACCTTCCCCACACAGCGAGGTGAGGACCGGTACTGACAGCCTAAGGGCTAAAGGCGGCGTCCCAGGCTGACTCCCAGAGACTGAAAGTTGGAAGGCACTGACCTGCCGCAGACCATTTAAAGACACTCACTGAGGGGCAGCTGGGTGGTTCAGCCCCATAAGCACCTGACTCTTGATTTCAGCTCAGATCATGATCTCCAGGTCTTGGGATTGGCCAGTGTGGGACTGCCCGCTCAGCGGAGACTCTGTCTGGGATTCTCTCTCCCTTTGCCCCTACCCCTGCTCACATTCCCTCTCTCTAAGTAAATGGATAAATAAATCCTTAAGAAAAAAACAAACACCGAGTGCTTCTGTGCTAGGCAGCATGGTGGCTGGAGCAGGAGAAGCAGGGAATCCACTATTCTAAACCTTAGATTAGCCTTGTCCTGTCCCAAAACACTCCATGCCTACGGGATGCTGACTTTGGGGTTAGAACTTACGGCTCTAGCCTCCCAAACTCCTCTCAGGTCCTCCTATTTCAGGGATAATTTGGAATCTCCATCCTTCTGATCAAAGTGGAGTCATGGTATAATAATTCTTTTTTTTTTTTTTTTTTAAGATTTTATGTTTAAGTAATTTCTACACCCAACGTGAGGCTCGAACTCAGGACGCCGAAATCAAGAGTCCCATGTTCTACTGACTGAGCCGGCAGGCATCCCAAAGAATTTTTTCAAAAAATACTTTTATTGAAATGCAATTAACATACCACATAATAATTCTTTATCCTGAATATTTTGCCATCTTGTAGCATCTTGCTCTCCTTGTAAGTTTGGAAATTCCCATTTGTTCTGTCAACAGTCCTGAGAAGCCCGACTTAAAGGTCTTTATTCTTTCTGTAAAAAATGAAAGCACTTTTCAGCTTATGTGATTGTATTATAATCTTAAACAACGTTCCCCGCTTCCCAGCCCACCTCCTCCAGCCAGCTTGATCCGTTTCTCTGGGACTCTGAGGAGGTAGGAGGCCTGCCTTCCCTCAATGTATTATAGGTAGCACAAGGGAAGCTTGCAGCTCTAGGGGCTCAGTTCATGTCCCAGAGCCTCCTTCTAAGCCCTGTCACTTCGCTTTATGTCCACGCTCCTGACTTCTTCCTGCTCTTCATGCCCCTTTCTCTCCCCAGCAGAGCTGGTGGAAATAAACGTTGAGCTTCTGATGCTGGAACGTATCACAGTGCGAAATAAACACGGATACCCCATCTACCCTGACAACATAATTCATTTACTGCAAAGGGATATAATAAAGTCTGTTTATTACAGCAATTAACAGAGAAGCATTTGCCGGCATGCTTTTCAGAGGCAACCAGAAAAGTGCTTACTCCAGGTGCATGGATTCGGGAAACCGTGCAACTTGAGCCAAAATGAAACCAATTAGAGGCTTAGTACATGCATCCCAGCCACCCTAGACAACTGAGCCATCCCCGAGTCAGTTCAGCTGAGGTGGAACCTCACTGTAAGAGCCCGACACAGTATGATTGCCAATTTGTTGGGTTAAGACCTGGACCTGTCTTCAGGGTCATGGTCTTGAGGATGTCCCTGAGAGGCTCCCGCCAACCCAGCTGCCCCAGCTGCTGGGTTCAAATCTCACTGACCATCAGAGCATATAGGTGGGGAACTTTAGCACCATTGACTCTCAGCGTACCACTGTGGAGGAGGTGGGGACATAGGGAGAGGACCAGAGGCTGGGCCAGGCAAAAGGGACAGAGTAGGATCAGCCCTAAGAAATTCTTTCATCAGGGGTGGCTGGGTGGCTCAGTGGGTTAAGCCTCTGCCTTCGGCTCAGGTCATGATCCCAGGGTCCTGGGATCAAGCCCCACATCAGGCTCTCTGCTCAGCGGGGAGCCTGCCTCCCTCTCTCTCTGCCCGGTGCTCTGCCTACTTGTGATCTCTTTCTCTATATATTCAATAAATAAAATATTTTTTTAAAAAAAGAAATCCTGGGGCGCCTGGGTGGCTCAGTGGGTTAAAGCCTCTGCCTTTGGCTCAGGTCATGATCCCAATGTCCTGAGATCAAGCCCTGCATCGGGCTCTCGGCTCAGCGAGGAGCCTGCTTCCTCCTCTCTCTCTGCCTGCCTCTCTGCCTACTTGTGATCTCTGTCAAATAAAAAAATAATAATAATAAAATCTTAAAAAAAAAAAAAAGAAATCCCTTCATTAAACCCTGACTTTAGGGGTATTGTCAAAGTTTAAGACCTCAGGGTGCCTGGGTGGCTCAGTGGGTTAAAGCCTCTGCCGTCAGCTCAGGTCATGATTCCAGGGTCCTGTGATCGAGCCCCACATCGGGCTCCTTGCTCGGTGGGGAGCCTGCTTCCTCCTCTCTCTCTCTCTGTCTACTTGTGATCTCTGTCAAATAAATAAATAAAATCATTTAAAAAAAAAAGTTTAAGACCTCAATCCTGGGGTGAAGAAACATGGCAGTATGGGGGAGGGGGAGGGGAGGAAGGAGAGGAACTCAGCCTGGAGTGGATATGTGCTAACTTGCTTTGTGCCTAAAGCCTGGATGAAGACTCGAAACCCAATTGCTCTGGTCCTTGGGTGGAGGGGCAGAGGAAAGAAGGGAGATACTGGTTTAGAGTTCCCAGGGATGTTACGTGTATTTGATTGCTAATAAATCAAACGTTGCTCTCCGTCCCCTTTCAAGGGGCCGGGGCTTGGCTTGTACCAATAAGACATTCTGCAGAACGAGGTCTGACTTTCCCAAGAGGAGCAGCAGCTAACCCCTCACTTCCCCCGAACCACCACCACCCGTGTCACAGCCCTGTGAGAAACATCCAGAGTAGCCACTCTTCCTTTCTTCTCTGGAGCAGCTTCTGAGAGAGAACATGGGGAGTTTTGATCTCCTTGAAAATACGAAACAGAGCGCCTAAGTCAGCTCGAAAACCAAAGGCTCAAAAGTGCAGGGGCGAACCACCGCCAGGCAGTTCCTCTAGTTGAGGCAAGACCAAGGGTTCCCCCTTTCCTCCATTACTCTTTCTCCTTCTCAGGCCTCTGGGAGAAGGTGCTGTGTTGAAGGATGAGGGCAGAAGCCCGCCTGGCCTCTCTGGAACAGAGAAAGTCAGAGCTTTGAGCATCATGAACAACGGGATAAAAATAGCAGCGTTGCCACGGCGACGAAGGCTGGGGAGAGTCCTGAGGACCTGGCTGGGGCCTGCTGTCTTCCCCTGCAGCCTTCCTCCCACCTCTGCCTCTCGGATGGAACACCGGAATGAGACGACGGTGGGGGGAAGGCTGCCCAAGGACGGGGAGACAGACCAGTACCCACGAAGAAACCCTTGAACTTCAGAGACTGGAGCAGGGGCTGCCCCCTTTGGGGGATTTCTGGCTTTTGGATCTCCTTCCTCAGTATCACGAGTTCCTCCAGGGATGCCCAGGGTAGCTCCCCAACCTCACCCTCCTGTGGGATGGTCCTGATCTCCTGGCTCCCCTGTGGAGAGCCAAGGTTCCCGTGTCCTCTTTTGTGATCTGTAGCTCTGATCCCACAGGAATTTACAGACGGGAGCCCAGGCTGGATTGGCCACAACAACCGGACGCAGTAGGCACTGACCTGGGAGTGTGGCAGGGGGGATGGTGGGGGACAGAGGATTTACTCGGGCCAGCCAGCCGCCGGGACCCTGGATTGTCTAGCCACGGTCCAGCGTGCTGTTTGCACTGGGGACAGGGTGATGACAGCCAGCTCATGCTCTTGCTTTTGTGCCAGAGGGATGAAGGGTTTGTTCTTTGGGAACAGATTCTGGTTCTTGGTTCTGATGGGGTTGTCAGTCCCAACCCATGCTGGGCACAGCGGCCACCTTCAGCGTGAACACCGGGCTTTCTGGACCGGTCTACGAGGGGCACACCAAGTGCAGCAGTGAGATTTCCTTTGCTGGTGGAAGCCCACCTTCATAATGGTAAACCAAGTATTGTCTCCAAAAGTACAAGCCACATCGAGGCACCTCTGATACAAAGCGCCCTTGTAACCCGTGCCTTCCTGCGGGGTAGGGAGGAAATGGGTCTTGTCACCACCTTTTAGAGTCTGGGAGAGATGAAGCAAGTGGCTGAGGTCAGGAGGCAGCCTCCACGGAGACCTGGGAACCTGGGGGCTGCCGCTCTCTGTCCAGACACGGTCCGTCTGTCATCAGCCCATCCCACCACCCACGCTCCCAAACCAGTGGGCAAACTGCACATTCCTTCAGGAGACAGGGCAGACGGCAGCCCAAGGCCCCTCCCCTTGCAGAAGGCAAGGTGATGAGGCAGGATGGGTCAGGCAGCCTCCACTGAGATGCCATCCCACTTGCAAAGGCTGGTGTGTGTTGTGGGGTTGGGTGATGTGTGTGCAGGAGGGGACCCCTGGGGTGCAGCGACAAGCCTGGCTGTTGGAGGCAGGAGAGGCAGGACTCCACGGAGCACTGGCACAGGATTCCAGTGGCAGCTCTGGGAGCCTGGGCGTCCCTCTCACCACTCCCACCAGTTCTCAGATCTCCCATATCGCTTGCATCCGCCCTGCCAGCGCATGGGCTGCAGGCCAGGAGTGCGGGGCCCCTGCGACCCTCCTCTTCCACCGCCTGAGCCCAGCTGAGGCTCAGCGTCCCAGGGCCACACACAGAGCCCTGGCCTCCGGAGGGGGCTCCTTAGAGGACGTTCACGGGAAGAGACTGAGTCCCAGAAGTCAGACAGGATGATGAGGTTCAGGTCACACGGGGTCACCGGTATCGAAGCAAGGCTGGAACCTGGGAGAGCCGGTTCCCAGCCCAACGCCCTTTGCATCCCGCTGTGCTACCTCATGCACATTTCAGTTAAATGATTGCTCTTTTTATTTCTTCTTTTTTTTTTTCTTTTTCAAAAATAACAGTCTTATATATTTCTATGGACTCCTGTGCGACACCCAGAAAGCCCTTCCCTGGGAATGGAAAAGGAAATGACATTCTAATTAAAATATCCTGAGACAAGAACCCTGAGGGCCAGGCTCCCAGACAACATTCGAGGCACAAGCACCTCTCCCATTTCTTTATCCCCTACTCGGCAGCCCGCAGCACAACAGGGGGAAACTGAGGCCCAGGGAGGCCAAGGCATCCTGCCCTCCTACAAGGACTCAGGGCGACACAGTGAGGAGAGGCCTGCACCCTCCCAGAATCATCTACTCTCGTGCCCCTTGCTCCCACCCAGGAGCTCCCAGCCCCCTCCTCAACATGGAGTCTGGGAGAGAACCGTGGCGTGGAGGGAATCAGAAACAGGAAGGGCAACACGGTCCCACCTGTCCTCTGCGAAGGAGCCTCAATGCAGGGCAGGAAATGAGGTGGCCAGACCTCACTCCCCCAGAAGGAACAGAAGGAAGAGAAGCCTGGCCTACAAGGCAGAGGCCTGGGGGGGCATGGTCTGGGGACAGTGGGGCTGCTTCTGCCCTTTTGGATTAAACCTCTCGCCTGGGCTCACCCAGGGGCAGAGAGACAGGGGCGCAGGTGTCCAGACTGGTTCTCAAGAGGCTGAGAAGAGCAAAGTTGCCATTTCCCTGAGAAGGAAGCCGAGGGACAACAGAATGTGGGGGGTGTCTGGCTCAGAGCTGCTGCTGTCCGCCTACTTCCACAGTTCAGCACAGGCCCCAGCCTTCACCCTGATGAAGAAGGGGCCAGTGGCTTGGGGGCCAAGGGCTGCCGTCTGCAGGCATAACTGGGCCTCCACTCAGAGAGGCCTTGACCTTGGGACCGCTCCCATGTTCCCATAGCAGGGGCTCCGATATCCAGCATCCCTTTGGAGCCAAAGGAGTTCTCGGGGGGCAAAAGCTCTCCGAACAGGCTCACCGCCAAACCCTGCAGCTGAAATTCCTGCCAAGGCCTGAGAGGTGCGCAGGGGCAGCTCTCTCCTTCACCGCCCCTCCTGACCTCTCCTCGGGGTGAGCCTCTGTGGTCAGGACCTAACACCCAATCCTTCTGAGGCTCCGGGGGATTCAGTTTCATCCTCCACCGCAGGAGTGACTTTCCTGGGGCTGCAGCCTCGCCGGGTGACCGCTAGGGACACACGTGCCCTCCAGGCGGGCTCTCCTGCGGCAGGATCAAGGTACCCTTGAAAGCCTTTCTGCCCATCTCTGTGCCTCATCCAAGTCCTCTGCTGTGTAAGAGCCCAAAGAATCGGGGAGTTTTTCTTCCATCCCTTGTGACCCCACTGGCCTTTATTGCTGTTTCCTCGAAGGAAGGACTTCTGTTTATAATTCTTTGGATATAAAAGGAACTAACAGATTGCACAAGGCTGAGACTGGATGGTGGAGGCCAAGGAGGGGGTTGGAGGATAGGAGGAAAGAAATCAGCTGTGCTCCGGCTTCACAAAGATGACCTGGATCCCACCAGATCTGCCCCAAACTCTGGGAATCTCCCTGAGCATGGGGCATGAGCTGGACGGACGAAGGTTGCCAGGATAGAATGTGCCTTTGCTTCTTCCAGGTTCTGGATGAACCGGCGGAAGAGGACTTCTGCCCTCCCGGACTGCCCAGAGAGTCACATTCCAAGGGAAAGAGCACCCAGCCCCCTCCTTCTGTCCTGGGGCCCTGACCTTCTCTAGCCAGGCTACCTGTTAACTCTCAGAAAGGTTATTCTGTCCCTAGATGCTGCAGGGGATCTGACTTTGTTCCTGGGCTGACTTGCTCCGTAGTGAAGTAGAGGGGGGATTTGCTAAAGCTACAGAGTCTGCTGGAAGCGTCTCTGCCACGGGCCTGCTGTCCGTGTGACCCTCTAGCCCCTGAGCGGTTCAGGCACAGTGACAGAAGGTAAGTTCTAGCAAATGGGAGGAGAGAGGAAGGAAGGAGATAGGTTGTGGTTTGCTTCCTACCGGCTGGAAATAGGCTGGCGGAGGGGAAGAGACTGACCCTGGAAGACTGACTGAGGGGGGCAGAGAGAGGAGGGGGGAAGTCAAGGCAAGTCCTTGAGGGCTCCCTCTGCCCGGTTTCCCCTAAAGGCACAACAGCATGCAAGCCTTTCCCTCCCTATGGCTTCTGAGAAGAGGAAGAGGAGGCAAAAGGGCGAGGCAGGGCGAAGGGAGAATAAAGGGAGGACATGGTCTAGTCCAGGAAAGGGGTCCCACAGTCCGGCCCTGGAAGACAGTTCCTGAGAAGGGGATTCGGGGCCTGGGGAGCGGGCCCCCACGTGTGGGCTGCTGCAAGGCCTGGTGGGAGTGAGAGGGTCCCGGAGGCCAGGGCTGGAAGGAAAGTGGCTTTCCGGTGTGCGGGGGACACGCAGCTGGCTTCCTTCCACGAGGACACCGCCTGCCTCTCACTGTCCCGACTCTGCCGTCCGACTCGAGAGCAGGCTGCCCACCTTGGGCCCGGCTGCACCCGCCCCAGGAGGACGCGGGGAGGGGACAGGAAAAGACTCCTCTCTCGGGGGCGCTGCGCTGTAGAGGCTCCTGCCTCAGGTCCCGGAGTCCCCGGAGCGACTCCATCCCGGGCTTGGAGGGTCTTGTTTGACGCCTACACCCTGCCTAGGCTGCCTGCGTCCTCCTCCAGGGTCCGGGCTGCCGGGAGGTCCTCTGGCAGAAAAGCCCGCTTCCGATCCGGGAGCAGGGCTCCTAGCCCAAGGCGGTGCATCCCTCCCTCCGGGAGGACTTGCCCTGAGTGGAGCACCTGGAGCCCTTGGGGGCCGAAAGCAGTTTCACGCCTCAGGCCGCCCCAGGGCTTCTCGGTCTCTGGAGGGTTGGCCAGGTCCTACCAGAAGTGGGTGCCCTCAGGTCTGGCACCTGCTGGAGGCGGCAGGAGATGGGGGCCCGGGTCCTGCTCACACTGCCGTTTCCCGCTGTCTGTGAACTTCCTCCTTCTTCCTCTTCATCTTGCAGAAGCCGTGGAGGCCACAGAAGCAGGCGAAAGTGAACTGGGGCATGCCCTAGGCCAGGCTGGGGGGAGCTCACCAGAGAAGATCTGCAAGGAAAGGCAAGGGAGGAAGAGGGACAGGAGGAAAGCGGGAGAGAGAAGCAAGCTGGGGTTAATGTTCCCAGAGCCCTCCGGGGCTGACCAGTCACTGCCACTCCCTGAGGGTGCCCAGGCCCCCGCCAACCCTCTCACCCAGGCCAGGGGGAGGGGCCACCACACAACAGCCTCTGTGAAAGTCAGAGTGTCCTGATCTCTGGGGAGCTGATGTCATCCCTCTGATCAGAGCCTGGGAGAGTCCACGGTAGGCAGGAGAAAGCTACAGCACCTGCTGCCTGTTCTCCTCCTGCCTCCTCTGCCTAGCTCCTCACCGCACACCTCTGCTTGGGGGACAGGAAGGAGGAGGCTCAGAGTAAGCTCTGTGCCACCTTACAGGGGTTGGGGGGGTCCACTCGCCCCTTTAGGTCACACAGTCCCGTGATCCCAAGGGAGGACTTTGTGGACCTGTATCCAACACAGCCCTGACCTTGGTACCTGGAACCGAGTGCCGGGGATGATGGGGGGTCCCCCCTTTCCTAGCAGGCTCGGTTTATTTGATACCCTTAGGGAAATCTGTAGAGAACAGAATGGACTGTCTTTGACTGCTTAGAGCAACACAATTCACGGTTCTCCTCACGCAGAGAACAGACAGCAGAGTTCCTTCAGCCAACAGGCTATTTTATTGAGCACCTACGCTGGACCAAGAGGTTGGGAGGTAAAGGGTGCAGAGAAGAGCCTCTTCGCTGGCACAAAATTCAGTTGAGGCTGGATAGCTGAGCATGTCATTACGCCCCCACCCCTGCCCCCACTTGCACAGCTCTCAGCCCCCAAGGCAGGGCCCCCTTGTGGCAGTTGGGGCGGTCTGGCTAAGGATGGGAGGGGGCTGCAGGGGACTGGCACTCAGTCTGCAGATCCTTCCGGCTCACTTAGCTGCCCTGGCCTCCCTGGGAGAGAGCACACGTGTGTTCAAGCCGGCTCAGCCCTGCAGCCCGGCCCAAAGGGAACACCTTGCATGGAGGTCAGCCTGCCTCCAAGGCCTGCTTTGAATCACATCCCCCTCTAGAAGGGAGACAAGGGGTGCAGCCCAAATGCTGAAGTCAAGGAAGCACGAGGCCTGACTGTCGTCCAGCCTCTCGGGCGAGATTGCTTCCAATGGCCCAGGCCCTAAAGGCTAACCACACCTCCAAGGGGTTCCACTTTGTTTGAGGAATCTGGCCAGCCCCAGGTGCCAGCCCTCTGGACAGTTCCACAGATCTGGCCAGCCTTGCACCTTTGGACAAATGGCATGTTTCTCCAGGCAGAGCAGAGGCCCAGGTGGCGGGTTCTTGTTGAGCCCAGGGCACCCAGCGGGGCTGGGTCCTGTCGGGATCCTCCCCTCCTGTCCCCTCCAAGTGTCCTGTTAACAGAGCTGGTGACTGTAGTGACTGTAATTAATAGGTGCGATGCATTTGCAGCGGCGAGCTGGGTGGGCAGGAGGCCCAGCTTGAGTCAGCACGGGCAGGTAGACAGGTTATTCAATCGCCCACTTTCCAGCATACACCCACTCTCCTGGAGAATCTAGAGAGAGCAGAGAGCCATCTCCGGAATATATATAGACAGAGCTGAGACACAACTACTATATTTCTAGATCTCTCCACGGCAGCTATCTCTGGATCCCTCCTGTGACAAACCTAGAGAGACGGGGATCTAAACTGGGACCTTGATGGCCTGGGTTCTATTCTTGGCTGTGTCACCCTGGCAAGTGGCTGTCCCTCTCTGGGCTTTCATTTCCTCATTTCAGGGTACCACGAGGTGAATCAAGGTTTAACGGCCTCCAAACCTAAGGGGCTAGCAGGGCACTGGGCATCCTTGGCTGACCAGGGAGAAAGGAGGGAGGCCAGGTGGGCTTCCTTGCAATCGGTAATTTTAATGCCTACACTTTCTTGGCTAGGGGGATGCCTATCAAGGGTACTATCAACAAAGCATTTCCATGATTACAGGAAAAAGACATGGGGAGACATCGGGAGGCACAACAAAGCTGATCTGGGGAAGGAACTCATAATTAAAACAAGCCAGGAAAAAACAACAACAACAAAAAACCAAGCCAGGTCAAGTAGCTCTGGCCATGACCCTCCCACCCCAAGCCTGGGTCTAGGAGCAGCTAGGGGTCTCGGGGTCTCTGGTCCCCCCCTCTCCATTCTACTTCCCCTCCAATGTCTGCCTGTTCTACAAAAACAGCAAAGCATGCCCCTTGGCGTAAATATTCCTCCCCAGGGTCCTTTAGGAAAGACAAGACCATCTGGGCTTTTTTGCTCACTGTGGAAAGTGTTGGGGGGCAGAGTTTGGAGGCACCAGGACCTTTACTTCAGAGTTTCAGGAGGGTCGAATCAAATTGCCCCAGGGCTAGGGGGTGCCTGGGTGGCTCAGTTGGTTAAGCAGCTGCCTTCAACCCCAGGTCATGATCCTGGGGTCCTGGGATCCAGCCCCACATCGGGCTCCCTGCTCAGCAAGGAGCTGCTTCTCCCTCTCCCTCTGCCCACAACTCCTGTGCTTGTGTTTTCCCTCTCTGTCAAAAAAAAGAGGGAAAAAAAAAAAAAAGAAAAAAAAAATCTTTAAAAATAAATAAATAAATGGCTCAAGAGCTAGGCTAGAAGCTACAACCTAATTCCTGAGAGCTATCGGGGGGGGGGGGGGGGGGGGGAGGGTCGGCAATCATCTCCCAGATTCCTGGGTCCTGGGTCCTTGCTCCTCCGGAAGAGTCTTGTCTCTGATATAAATGCAGGTTTTCCCCTCTCCTCCTTCCCTACCAAGGCCTGGAAGCAGTCTGGGTCCTGGGTGTGATGCAGGTCCCTGGGCCAGCCCCTGAAGTGGGGACCTGTGGAGCAGAGAACCCCTTCCCATTTCAGGGTCCCTCCTGCCCTGGGTTCCCGTGCATCCTTCAGAATCCCTCTGCCAGCACGGTTCCTCCGCTCCGCTCCGCTCTCGGTGCTGCCCCCTCCCCTTCATCCTGTCATCCTTGGCAGTGTCCCAGCACCAACTGGAGGGCTCCCTGGATGTCAGGTCCTGGTGAACCTGCTCTTGGTAGGTCTACTTGAAGAGAAAGGGGTTTGAATGTTCAAAACGAAGGAGTCCAGAGTTTCCAGAAAGCAAGTGGACCAGCGCGTGGAAGGGACCCCCCCCACTTATCCGTGTTCATGATGGAAACGTCCGCTCCCACCCTGCAGCTTCCCCTCTGACCTCAGCTTTCATGCCTCCAGCCCAGGAGGGGCTAAGGGATAGAAAGCTGGGCCCCCAAAACTCAGAACAGGAAGGAAAGGAAGGTGGACACTGGACGGACCCCTGCTGGCTCACGGCTGGCTGCATCGGACTGCAAGCTGCTGGCCCAGATTTCTTCCCCGCCCTCCTCTCTGGCCTTTCCCCGGCTCAGGGCTGAGATGACCCGGGGTCTGGGGGCGAGAAAGATGCTCCACTTAGCCAGCTTTGTGGGAGCCCAAGCAGAAGAGCCGTCAACCCACAGCACATCACCCCCAACCGCGAGGGGGTTCCCAGCCTCTCTGGCCTCAACCCCACTTCTCCTCTATCCCAGGAACCCTCCCAGGGCCCCCCAGCCCCGGCACCTCCAGACAAAATGGGGCCGTGGGTCAGAGGCCGGTTAAACACATGGAGGGATCAAGAGGAACTGGGCTAGAAACTAAGAGAGGGGCCAGCCAGGGCTCCACGCTGGCAGACCACGAGCTCTGGGGAGCCTCAAATTTTGGTGGTGTCCTCCATCAAAGTGGATGGCAGTGGGGGGCTGAAGAGTGGGGAGGTATTTACAAGTGTTGGGACTTGCCCGGAATCCTCTAACAAACAAGAAAGGGGGTCTTTTCCCTCCTACCCACCCATCCCCTCAACCTCCCAAAGCAGAAGCAGAGAACTTCCCATGAGGCGCCCCCCCAGCTTCACTCTGCCCCACCCCCACCCCAGGTAAAGGGCAAAAGAGAAGTGACCCAGTGAGGAGGGGCGCCTCACGCCTCCAGAACAATGCTGAGCCCTCCGCCCCTCCCCAGCTCCCCTTAGCACCGCGCCTCAGTAATTAAAATATGAATTCACCTTCCCTCCCCGAGCCATTCATCACTGCGAAGGGAAGCAGCTGCGGCTTAGGAGACCGGATTTGGGGGATTAGCTCGGGCGGTGGAGCAGACACACCAGGAGAAAGAATTAAAAAGGAAGGGGGTGAATTGGGTTTTCTCTCCCCACCTCTTCCCTCTCCCTCCTGCTGCCACCGAGCCTCACACCCCACCCCTTCCCCCAAAGCCTGGCCTCTGCAGGTTTCTGGGAACTGTAGTCCCCACGACCGTGTTGACAAACAGGCAGGCCACGGGTGGGTGGTGACACAGACTACAGATCCCAGGACTTCTTCCCGGAGTTGGCAGCCGCAGAGCTGGGCACAGGCCTCCAGTCTGGGAGTAGCCCTCACTCTCCTTGGAGATTAACTCCTTCTTGGCCTGCTGGAGACTGACTTCCAGCCTCTGCTTTACGGAGCTCCTTGGAATCGGGAGCCAAGGTCCTCTCTGCCTCTGATGCTTGTAGGCCATTCCTGCTTATTTCCTCCTTGCCCACCTATGGAGAGAGAGGGGACATTCTTCCCACCTCTCAAGACTGCAAGGACAAACAGGCAGTTAGCAGTGGTTCTGAGGGACTTGGGGCCCCAGGGACTGGAAAGGTCATCCCCAGGGACTGGAAGGGTCAGACCGTGAAGTCTTGAAATGTCTTGAAGCCCTGACCTCCAGGGCCTTCCAGGAGGCCCACTGCTTGGCAGAGGCTGACCCACCTGAAGAGTCAACCTAAGTGTGTCTAGGGTCGTCAGCCTGACACGCTGGGAGCACAGCAGTCCAGGTCCAGACCGTTGGGGCCAGAAGGGCTTCCAGGGGTCAGATGTTAGGGCCATCCTCTTCTAACAATGGGGCAGAGATTTTTTTGAATAGTCTTTGCATTTGAAAGGAGCAGAGTTTCAGCAGTGAAACTCCACTTGCACTAAAAAAAAATGGGACACACACAACCAGAGATCGGCTTGAATCTGTGTTGCTCTACATGCGCCTGCTCTCTCAGAGGAGGCCATATGCTGGGTCTCTCTGAGCACTGTGACCAACACTGAGGTTCGGGGTTGTTTTTTAGGTCTCAGCTGTCTGCAGGCAGGGACCAGGATAGACACGGGCTTCTGATCCGCGAATCCTCCAGGGAGAAAGGGCAGGAGGCCAGCTTGCCTATTCAATTCGGTTGAACAATTATGTGAAATATATAATTACGTACCTCCTCCAGGCCAGCAACACCGGCAGTGACCAAGAGACAAAGAACAGAGAGAATCCACAACCTTGTAACCCCAGAGGCGCCCGGGGCCCAGGTCCAGCAAGGCCACCCTGCTCTGTGTCCCCCTTCTCCGGGCTCACAATTCATTTAACCAACATTTACCCAGCAACCCCCTGCTCAGAGCCTTGCCTTGCTGGAGCTTTAGAGAAGCAAAAGCTGGCCTGGTCGTCTGTTCTCTTCGTCCAGGCCCAGCCTGGGGCTGCGGGGGCCCTTCCCAGCAAACTGTGCACCGGGATTCCTGTTAGGGACCCTGCTGCAGAGGCAGGAAGGGGGCGCGGCTCCCACTTGACTTGTCAATGAGATCCGGGAGCAATGGGCAGTAAACTTGGATGTCCTCTAAGCAGAGGCTCATTCTGCGCTGGGGGCAGCTGAACAGGGAGGGAGGTGGGGGAAGTTTCTAGCCACCTCTGAGCTCTGGGCAAGAGAACTGAGGGGGAGAGTGACAACACCTGCCAATTCTCATCCCTGTGCCTCACACCACCCAGGCTGGGGCAAGTCGGGGGAAGGAGCTTGGAGCAGCCCCGGCGGAAAGCAGCTGGCTGGCCCTTTCTTTGCTTCTACAATTGTTTTGATTTTTTTTTTTTTTTTTTTTTTTTTTTTTTTTTTTTTTTTTTTTTTGCCCCTGTGATCTTCTTGCTGGAAAAAGAAAACCAGCGATGGACAAAGGGTGATTAGAGTTGGGCCACAGAGCCAGTTTGTGGACGAGCATGCAGCAATTTCCAGCTTCCAGAGTGGTTCTCCATGGGCTGCCTTGTTGGCTTTCCCTGCACCAGCATGATGGGATTTAAGAGCCAGATTCAAATCCCAGCTCTGTCCCTTACTAGCCACATGAACTTGGGCCCGTTTCTTAGTTCCCGTGTGCCTCAGATTTCCTAAAGTAAAAAGGGATAATAATAGTAATTTTTATCTTAGAGTCGTTTCCAGGATTAAACGAGTATAGGTCAGATGGATAGAATCTTGTCTGCTACCTAGCAGACACTAGATAAATGCTGGTCAGGGAGATTAAGGGCTCGGAGACATTGTAAGTAACTTGCCTTCTGATTCTCAATACCAAATATAGTACTCTCTGATTCCTCTTCAGTGGTCTTAGACAGACTGGGCGCTGAAAGGGGAGGGGAGGGGAGGGTACTTCCTCTCCTTCTCCAGCCAGACTGCCTGCCTTATTTCCATCTGCTGGAACATTCCAGGATGGCTGGGATGGAGTTAGGTAGATTTGCATGGGCTGGGACAGTAGGGCAGGAACGTGAGTGAGAACGGGCACGGGCAGTCAGGCAAGATGAGTGACAGGCCGTGGGAAATAAGAACAGGTCCCATTCATAGACCCGGGGAGAGGGAGACCAATGCCAGGGCAGGGTGGCCGACCAGGAGCTAGGAACCTCCCACTGCCCCTTGCAGCCCATAGCGGGAGGCTGTCTTCCTAGTTTCCCTCTGAGGAACTTCCTCTCCCTAAGTGGCCCGCCTGAGCTCTCCCGTTTCAGCCACTGACAAGTCTCTCTTACACAGAGAAGGCTGTGCATTCGAGCGGACCACAGAGAAGTGAGTGAGGCCAAGAAGCATGGACTGTTCTGGGGCCTCTGAAGGAAGGCCTGAGTGCTGTGTGGCCCCAGGCCTCTGGCTCCGGCCCCCAAACCTCTGAGCATAGGCCAGTCCTCAGTAACTTGGCAAGGGGTAGGAGACTTACAGACCTCAGCATCCCTCGAATGTGTCTCCATCCTCAGAGGGAACTCCCTCTGGAATCACCAGTACAGCCTCCTCATTTCAGAGCGAGGGCCCAGGCCCAGAGAGGGAGAGTGATTTGGCCAAGGTCACACAGCCTAGCCCCAGACCCTCCATTACCAGATCCCCTGGATAACCCCATCCCCAAGTGGAAGTCCCTCCCGATACCCCCTTTGTGGCTGGCTCCCAGCCTGGTCCTCTGGGGAGGGAAGTGCAGATCTCAGGAGAAGGAGTGCGCCCCTCACTGTAGCCCATGGCTTTTAGCCCTACATGAATTAGAAACAGCAATCACATAGGAATGAAAAGCCATAGGCCACAGCAGAGCTGAGGGGGTCCAGCGGTGGGAATCTCAAAAGGAAGCAGGGAACCCTCCCCACCAACCCTCCCCAGCCGCCCTGCCACCCTCGAGGTATGGGCCTGGTCACATTCTCTCACATCCCCCACCACCTGCCCTGGCTCCAGCATTAAAGCCTTCCCAGTAATGAGTTTCCAGTTCTGGCCCCACAAAGTCCCCACACAATGGGCCTCCCTCCGGTACGAGGAGGGGTGGCTTCCTGGCCATAAAGGACCTCCTCAAATTCCCTTAATTAGCCTCCAGCCCCCTGCTCAGGGTCCTTAACTCCCCCCCCCAAAACCCCCACCAAGAGTAAGGCCGAAGTTTTCAATGGTGCTGCTGCCAGGGAGGGCCCAGGGCCGGGCCCCATATTAGCTGCTCTCCTTACAAAACTTAACCCTTCCTAGTCCAGCCACGGGAAGCAGAGGGCAAAGGAGGGTCTGGGCAAAGGAAGGCTGAGATGAGGGCCTGAGTGTGGGGTTTGGGGGCCAGGGGCCCGGGGATGTGGACAAGGAGAACCGGAGGTCCTATTCTTTAGAGGAGTGAATGCGTTTCCGGAGCACCCCGGAGGTTGGGGGCTGGCCCACACTTCCTGGACTATCAGGGGGCCGCCAGCTACAGACCAACTCTACGGGTGCTCCTGTCGTTTAGAGGAAAGCGGGACCTTGTTTTCAGCCCCAGATGGAGGCAGGAAGGGGCCTGAGTTTGACATCCCCGGCTGAGGGCGGCAAGCTTAGGACCCACCCCTGGGTGATGCTGTGGGAGGGGTGCTTGCAGCTCGCTCTCCAGCAGTGTATGGTGGTTGGTATCGGCATCTCTAGGACTCGGGGAGTTCCTGAGTGGAGGGGAACCAAGGTCTCAGAACCCTGGAAAAGATGTGTTCCAAACACAAGGACTGTCTCCTCCTCTGCTCTGATGGGTCGCTTGTGGGCAAGCACCAGCCTCGGAAGACAGGAGTTCAGGGAGCCCAGGTTGAGGGAAGCCGCAGGGGCTGCGGACCCTGGCAGCAAAGCGAGAGACCTTTGGCTCAGACCAGGTCCCGCGTCTGCCAGGGAGCAGCGGCAGCCCTCACCTCAGGGCGCAGGCTCACTGGTTCTCTTCAGGACCCTGGGCTTCCGACCTCCCTAGACTGGGCTTCCCACACTGCAGGAACAACAGGGCACACACACAACATACCACATACCACACACACCCACGCGCGCGTCCTTTCCAACCTGTAGGCAAAATTGCTGGACATCTTCCAACTTCCCACCTGAACTTCTGGGCATCTGCCCCAACGCCAGGAGCGTCTGGTTCTCCCTTGGCTCCCTCTCCCGTGGGTCCCCATATCCCAGACTGAGGACCCGCGGATGCCCGTGGCCTCCAAGCAGAACCCCGTGGCCTTCAAGCAGAATGCCCTCAGTCCCCTTCCAAGGGACACTGGAGTCAGGGGCTGGGGTCCCAGGGAGGGCTCACCTGGTGGGCCCCCTGGCCCTGGAAGTCTCCTCAGAATTCCCGCAGAGCCACTTCCTGCCTTCCTGGCAGCCACTCACTCCCCCACTTACCCCCAGAAGCTCCACGCCCAGCGAGGGCAGGCCTCCTCCCTCTTCCCGCCCACCAGCCTGGTCTGAGCTGTGCCCAACTCAACTTGACTCATTGAGAAGCCCTGGCCTGCCCCTCCCCCAGCCCGGTGGCCGGTGGGGTGGGGGTGGGGGTGGGCTGGGCAGGCGGAGGAGGTCAGGTATTCCTTCAACCCTGACTTGGGCCTGGGTAACAAAGGTCTCATTGAGCCTCTGGCTGTCTGGTCGGTGAAGCACAAACCTCTTGTATCTACTCGCTTTTGATCTCACTCCCTCTGAACCAGCCGTGTATTACTCACATCCCCCTGCCGGGCTATTGGTGTGGAGGGACTGTTCCTCCCCTCCCTTCCTCCCCATCGCCTTTCTCTCCTTCCTTCCCCTGCTGCTCCCCTCCAGCTTTTTTATGGTTCAATTTTTGGCAGGAGACCTGAAGCGGCTCCCTAGAGGCCACCCTCTCCTGCCTGGCTGGCTCTCCCCATCTCTGTGCGCCCATCCTGTGTCCCTCCACGTCCTCTGCCCCTGCACTCGTGGATCCTTCTAGTTGGAAGATCCACACACCAGTTAGATCTGGGCCCCCCCCCCCCATTCCCCCCTCACCTGGTGGTTCCCTCAGATTCCTGGCCCCGGGCACAGGAAAACCCCTGCCCCTCCAGCCCCAGCCCACCTGACAAGCACCAGGGAAGCACCATAAAGAGCCGTGTCTGAGGTGTTTCTGGGGCCAGAAACGGGGTGGGGGAGGGAACATCTGTCCGGCAATGGCTCATCCAGACCTCGCTGGCAGGTGGAGGAAGGGGACACAGGTCAGCTCTCTGCTTCCTCCAATCCTGAGAATCTGCTTTCTAGCGAAAGGTCACTACTTGGAGAGGGCCCAAAGGGCTCGTCCTCCTCAAGCTGGGACCACCCCCACCACTCCTGTGTCCTCTGTGGTCACCCCCTGAATCTTCAGCAACTCTGCTGGTACTGAAAGCTGGGGCCCGGGCTGCCCACTGGCACCTTCTTTCTATGGCCTCCCTGGCTCTGTCCCCACAGAGAGACAGTCACCTTTGAGCTCTGAGCTCTCCCCAGAAATGCCACCAGATGCTAAGAATCCATCCCCATGGTGGCCGGCTCCAGGGAGCTCTGCCAGCTTCCCCCCACCCCCACGCCCTGCCTACCACCTGTGGCCTCTCCCCCCACCCCACCCCCCACCCCGCCCCCAGGTACTCCCATTCAGCCGAACTGAGGATTGGGGAAAGTTCTCTTGCCCCGACAGAGGCCCCATTCTTCCTGCTGCTGGCTCTCATTGTCCCTCATGACTCCACACATTCTTGAGCCTCTAATGAGAAGCCAAGACAGCCACCTTCCCGCCCTGTCTTGTGGTCGGCACAGCCTGGGCCCTGCCACGGACAGGGGCAGGAGGTGGGGGAGGGGCGGGGCAACCGGGAGGCAGTGAAAGGAGATGGGGGACAAAACAGAGGGAGGGGCAGGAGCGGAGGGAACAGCAAATGCTGAAGGAGATCGTGACGGGGGCAGAGCGGTGATGCAAGAGGAAATTAGAGAGGAGAAAGCGAAGGGGAGAAAGGGACAGAGACTAATATTTGAGGGAAAGATGTATGTCATGCGGGCGCTCGGTCTCTGTTGATTAATTATAATTATTCAGGGGGCGCCTGGGTGGCTCAGTGGATTGGGCCGCTGCCTTCGGCTCAGGTCATGATCTCAGGGTCCTGGGATCGAGTCCCGCATCGGGCTCTCTGCTCAGCAGGGAGCCTGCTTCCTCCTCTCTCTCTCTCTCTCTCTGCCTGCCTCTCTGCCTACTTGTGATTTCTCTCTGTCAAATAAATAAATAAAATCTTTAAAAAAAAAAAAAAAATTATAATTATTCAGGACTGCAAACCCTAATATTCTCATTCCCATTTAGCAGATGAGAAAACGGAGGCTTACAGAGGTGGGTGGGTATGGCCAATGCCCATGTGCCCTTGCCCTGTGCCTCGCTCTCCAGTGGTAGTGCCACTGAGCCCACGTGAACTGGAGAACGGAGGGTGAGCCTGGACACTGAAGCCTCTTCCCTCGGACAACAGGCTGCAGCAGGAGCCTCGGGTCCCACCATTCCCTGCAAGGGCACACCGTCACCCTGAACCTCAGGCTCAGTCTGGTCTCACTGGGGTTGGAGGCAGTTGGAGCTGAGGATAAGCCAGATGGGGAAGCAATCCTCTACAAGAAGAGGAGTGAGGGTGTTTCTAGGGGGCTCAGTTGTTAAGTGTCTGCCTTGGGCTCAGGTCATGATCCCAGGGTCCTGGGATGGAGCCCCGCATCGCATCGGGCTCCCTGCCTAGCGGGAAGCCTGCTTCTCCCTCTCATACTCCCCCTGCTTGTGTTCCCTCTCTCACTGTTTCTCTCTGTCAAATCAATAAATAAAATCTTAAAAAAAGAAGAAGAAGAAGGAGGAGGGTTGTGAGGTTGGGGCTAGCAAGCCATTTACCCTGCCCTCCATTGGCGAGAAAGCCACAGATGGAGGGGGAGAGGAACCCAGAGATAGAAGGGGCAAGGGGCTCAGACTGGGCTCTGCTCTAGAAAGGAGCAGCAGAAGAGGACCTAGAACAGCTCCAAAAGGAGCCACTGTGCTCCCTGCCTCCAGAGGAAGTCAAACACCGGGTACATAACCATGTCTCAGAGCCACTGCCAGGCACAAAGTAGGTGCCCAGTAAATGGTCTACCAGTGTAGAAGGGACCCTTGCACTTGGCAGTTGGCGAGATAGATCCAATCCAAGGTCCCATCAACTCCAAGATTTAATGAGTCTACGTTGGAGCCGACTTCTCCTCTCAGAACTTTTCATACTTATGTACCTTCTGGGGCAGCCTGGAGCCCGGCAGCCGTGCATCTTTGCCCTGGTGGGCAGGAAACCAGGCTATTGGGAAAAATCTGAATAGGAGGAGGTTCTCACCCCCTCACCCACACACACACACACTAACCTGGAAGGGATTAAGCTGGAAGTATACCAGATTCTTCTAAAGATGCAGGCTGAATGATGGAGGTATCCATTTGCCGAATGAATGAGTGGATGGCTGGTGAGCCTGGAAGGAGGAGAGATCTAGGCTCTCCCACGTTCCAGGTTTAGTGTGTCTGGGGCTCCCCCATGCCTCCGCTCTCTGGGAGGAGCGTCCCTGTGCTGCACCTTGGCATCCGACTCCACTTGCTGGGAGAAGGGAGGCACGTCTGAAACTTCAGAGGAGCCTCAGGGATTTGCCTCCGCTGCTTCTGCCCCAAACAGATGTCTGGCTTTGGAGTTGTAATCAGGATGATCAACGGGTACAGTCCCTGGCCGAGAACGGACTCAGGAGAAGACTAGTTCCAGATGGATTGCCAGTCTCCCTTACGTGGTCCTCCAGACCCGAACCGGACCAGCAGCGTGCTTGTCGCTAAAACAGGCTGAGCGCCTTATTTCTGAACCCTCCGGTAGCCTTCCCTGTGCCTCAGACTCCCACGACTCCTCCCTCCATCTCTACTCCAGAGCTTGGTCAGCTCAGGTCCCCTCTCGGTCCCTGGCTCCACCGGAGTAAGAAAGCAGAAAGGTCAGGCATGAATTTTCTTTTTCCCCAGGACTTTTGTGTTGTCTCAGGAGGGCTCACCTCTGAGCCCTCCCAGACCAACAGGGAGCTCCCTGCCCCTGGGCTCTCAGGGAAGGGGAGAGAAAGGAGACCTCGGGCAGTCTCAGGTAATCAAGGCAGAGAGAGACCAAGGGGAAGGAGAATGCAAAGACAGAAGCTGGGGGAGATGAGGGAGTGGAGAGGGGGTGATCTTTCCAGCCTTGATACTTGCTGCCCCTGCATTTCTACAAAGCTCCAGAACTGGGGTCTGGGAGGGAGAAGAACCCAGGGAAGTGCTTGCATCACCAGAATCCAGCCTCCCCAAACACAGGACCCAGGCCACAGTTCAGCCCTTCAGAGCAGTTACGCTGTTAAAGAAAAATACAATAACGGATCATTGGCAAACTCAATGCATTTCAACCTGAGCAATTCATGAATACCAAAATATTCTGATGTTCTGCCCAGGCCTAATTCTTCTCCCACTCCTTTCCACCCCTGCGCCCCCAAACCCACAAAGGGCAGGCAGTGGCAGCCTAGTCTAAAGAATTACACAGCTGGGCTCTCCCAAGTCTTAAAGAGTGCCTCTCAGAGGAAGAGGCAGGGCGCAATCAGGGTGGGGAGAAGGCCCTCGGGGGCAGCCACTCACTTAGCAAACACTGGGACAGACACAGTGCTAAGCACCGGGAGACAGCACTTGGTAAGGCCTGGCCACCAAGCAGGCAGTCCTGTGGGAAGATGCGCCCCTATACATATGATTGCATTCCGAGCCCTCCTACAACCTGATCCCTGTCTCCTCCACCAGCTAAAGCCACCACACCACCTCCTGGGGGTTACAATGAACTTGCTTCTCCTCCCTATTTGAGGGTTCCTCCTTCCTCTTAATGCCTTTAGGAGTGGCCGCAGCTGGATATACACTTCTTCCTCTGTGTGTGTGTGTGCACGCTCGGCCCATGTGTAAGAGATGTTCCTCTTTCTCCTGATTGTGATAGGCCCCAGTGGGGTGATGGGGAGCTGAAACAGAGTGACAGAAGCTGTTCCCAGTCCCAAGCCTCAGCATTATCCTCCTAGAGGATGCAAGCAGGGTTTTAAGGCCGCCACCCCCCTCCCTCAAAAGGGGGCTTCTTAGAAGACAACCAATACATAGCTCTGTGATCTCAGGACCCCTATCCCAGCCTCAAAAGAGCTGAATTTCCCTCTGAAGTTACCCCTTCTTAAGGCTTAAGTCTGGCCAAGTTGTTCACTGGCAGATGAAGGTACGCTGGAAAAATCACCAGGACAGAGTAAAATCAGACCTGAAGAGGAATTTCTTAATGAGGGTTGAGGGGAGGAGGGCAGGATACTACACTTTCAAAGGGAGACTGTGGAATGTCGGTCAGGAAGGGCGGGCTCTCCCTTGGGCAGCCAGGCGCCCTCTCCTGACAGGTCTGGTAGAGCCAGGGGCTGGTAGCCAGCCCGGTTCCCTAGGGGCACCCTGTCATGGACCCTTTCTCAGCAAAGGGAGCAGCTCTCCTCTCCAGAGCGGCCTCCCCCGCCCCCACCCAGGCCAAGGCTCCAGCTCCCGGGCGGGCCTCCAGCTCCAGCCCCTCTTCATGTGCGAGGGCGCCAGGGGCGAGGATGGAGGTGGGCGGAGGACCCCGGGCCAAGAGTTGGTGGTTTTGCTTCTAGAAATGGCTTCTCTCGGTCTCCCCAGCTGAGGTCACCTGAAGACCCCTGTCCCAGGGGTACCGGGCACCTCTGCTTTTCCCTTCTTAGTGCTAGACAAATGCACAGGTGTCACAAAGTCCTGATCCTTGCCTCATTCATAGCCCCTTCCCCAGCCCGCCATACCATGGGGTAAGGGAAGGGGGGGCACCCAAAACGGGTTTCTCTCTAGCTCCCTCTCCTACTCCCCCTTGAATCTTACCAGCTGCAAAAAACCTTTAAAAGGAACAAAGGCAATGGGGGCGGGGTGGGGGGTTTCCCTGTAGCGGACTTGGGGCTGCGGTTGACGCAGCCCGCTGCCGGTCAGCGCTGGCTTTCAGGTGAGTGCCCGAACCCGCAGCCCCGAGTCCGCCCCTGCCTCAAGGACCCCTCATCGTCCAGCCAAACACCCCCCCACCCCTCGGCAAAGAGACGAGTCCTCCACAGCTGCTCTCGGTCCTCAACCCGGCGGAGGGGTCCCCGACTCGCAGCACTTTCTGCCTATTTGGTTTCGCTCAGTACTCACAGTTCGGATGCTAAGCCGTCTCCTCTCGCACTCACTTCCTTTGTCTCTTTCTCTCTGTCCCTCTCCAACCTCTCTCTCTCTCTCTCTCTCTTCCCTCCTTGTCTGATTCTCTGCTGTAGCTTCCAGTGGAGAAAAATAATTATTCTTCTCAATGGGTTCGCACGGGGCGCACGCACACACGCGCGCGCACACACAGACACCGCCGTGGTACCCAATCAATGCACAAATCTTCGGGGTCCCTTTAACCTCTGCGGATGACTCCGGGAGTTAATTATGAAGCCTATTTCGGCGCAGCATAAATATGCATTAAGGTATGAAATGACAACCGATGCGCTGAACTTCAGGGAATTGGCATTTAGACAGACTTCGTCTCGTCGCCCCCCCCCGCTCCCTCCAGAGCCCCGCGAGCCACCTCCACAGCCTCGCGCCCTCCCGGGGCTGGCAGTGGCCCTCCCCGGGTGGAAGAGGGCCACGTAGCCGCGTCCGCGCCGCGCTGAGGGCCCCGGAACGCCCCCTCGTGCGCCCCCTGCGGTCGGGGCAGACCTTGCGGGGGGGGGGCACTCCCCTCCCCCACGCCCGCAGGCCGGCGCCCAGGCCGCCACGCCGCACCCCCCTCCGCACGAGGCCCGTCGGTGAACAAACTCCGCGCTCAGGGCTCTGAGAAGCGGGAGGGGGCGGGACGGCTACCTGCCCGCACGCCCGAGTCCCGGGAGGAGCGCGAGAGCCCCGGGACACGGCTCCACTCGCATTCAGGCCACGCCACCCCGCGTCCTCGGATCCCGCCGCCCCCGGCTGGCCCGGACCCGCACACACAGGCACGCGTTTGCACACGCGCGCGCACACGCAGGCACGCACACGTATGTGTGCACACACAGGCACTCCCGCGCGCGCTCACGCCCGCACACACTCAGGGTTATAACAAAGGAAGAGGGGCCAGCGCTGCCTTACTTTTCTCTCTCTTCTCCTCTCTTTTGCAGCCCCCCAGCCCCGGGCCGGCGTGCCCGGCCCACCCCGCCCTCCGCGCCCGCCCGACGGCAGCGGCGGCCGGCGTTCCGGAGCAGCGCGTCGGGGCGGCAACTTCGCTCCCGGGCGCCCGCGCCTCGCAGCCCCGGGCGGGCGGGAGACAAAAGCTGCGGCGCCGCCGGAGGCCGCGCGGCCAAGGTGTGCTCGCTAATTGTCAGGAAATGTGTGTGTGCGCGCCGGGAGCCCGCAGGGGCGGGGAGGGGGCGGCGGCGGGAGGGAGAGAGGGGACGAGGAGACCCACCCCCCCACCCCCCCAGTCCCCGCCGCTCGCCAGCGCCGGGCACCCGAACCGGGATTAGAGAATAAATTATCTGCTCTCTTCTCATTGGGCTGTGGCTGAGGACGCCGTCGGCGGCGCCGGGCTGGGAGCTCGCCCGGCTCTTTGCATTCACCGCACAGCTCCGGCTCGCCTCCCTTCGCGGGGGCCGAGAGCTCGGGGCCTTGGCTCCAGACACCAGAGGACACCAGCCGGCTGCCCGCGCCGCCCCTCCCCCGCCGCCCGGCTCCGCCTGACCCCTCTCCCCTCCCGATTCTGGCTGGTGCTTTGGGGACCAAGGGACTGGGAAAGAGAAGCCCAGAGACTGGAAATCTCAGAGTCCCTCCCCCACCCCCCTCGTTTCACCCCTTCTGCAAGGAGAATGATGGGGGACAGCTGGGGTCGGTCTATCTGAGCCAAGCCCACCTCAGTCACAGAGGGCTTTGAGAGCCCTGGGAAAGGATCCCTCCCAGAACCGAGTTCTCTCTTTTGGGGTCATCTCCTGTCCTCCACGCGGCAGCAGCAACGACAAAGAGGAGATGGCCCTCGGGCTCTTTGCTTTCTCCTCTCCAGCCCCACCAGCTCCAGCCCAATCGTGTTCCCCTCTGCTTGAGCCTTTCCGTGGCCGACCGGGGAACATAGTTTATGAATT
The DNA here is from genome assembly GCF_030435805.1 of Mustela lutreola. Lineage (NCBI taxonomy): Eukaryota > Metazoa > Chordata > Mammalia > Carnivora > Mustelidae > Mustela > Mustela lutreola. The sequence goes on from NC_081303.1 coordinate 50,859,418, forward strand.
GACTGCAAAGGAAAACTCTCTAGTTCAAAGCAGCTCCCTGGCAAGAATGAATTCATTCATTAATTCATTCATTCATTCTGCAATAGGCAGGACCATCCCCGTATCCTGACAAGGGCTATGCACCAGGAATAGGAGGGGAGAAGATTCAGATGACACAGTCATGTAAAAATAAAATAACAACTGTACAAGAGATGCTGTATGACACTATACAGGCAAGTTGGAACCCAGAAACAGGCGTGACTAACTTCAGCCATTCATTCAACAAATACTTCAGCATGACTTAAATGCCAGGCTCTGTGCTGAACCGGTGGGCTTGATGCCTGGAGCAGACAGTCTGGTGGACAAGATGGGCACTGACTGGTGCCACATGAGCTAATCAGAGGCATGGGGGCAGAGAGACTAGCAGGGGCTCCCTCTCTACTCTGGAGAACCCAGAAAGGCTTCTCTGAGGAAATGAGATAGAAGTCCAGCCTTAAAAGCTGAAAAAGAGATAGCTAGGTGAAGTTGGGATGGGGAGGGACAAGGGAAGAGGTCTGGACAGAAGGAACTTTTTAGAAAGGCCCTTGAGTTGCTGGTAACCGGCTCATTAGAAGGCAAGTCACTGGCCACCTTGCAGAGAGGGAGACGAGCCTGGGAAGAACTAGGAGAGCTGCCCAGAGTAGTATTTCCAGGTGTAACCCAGGGCAGACTTCTCCATGTTCTACACCCGAATGTTCTAGAAGAGGCTTACTTGTGTGTTCTGTCTTATTCTAGGCCAACCCTATACCTACCCCCATTTTACTTCTAGTCCCTGTTTTTTGCAACCAGACCAACTCTGTGCCGCCTAAAGACAACCTGAAAACAAAGAACATAGAGAAGAGCAATACTACTTCAATGTATCACTTCCCAGAGGCTTAGACCACAGTCTCCTCTGTCATTCAGTGATTCAGTGACCCTTGGCCCTCACACGGGGAGGCTGTCCACAGGACTGGCCTGGTCTCCTTTCCATGTGTTGGGATTGGATGCTCTCCAAGCAGTTCTGCATTTATAACCCTTATATTCTCACGACAGCCCTGTGAGTTATCTCCATCAGACAGATGAGGAAACTGAGAGTCAGTAAAAGGGGTGGCCTGCCTAGTGCCACCTACAAATGCTGTGGCCAAGCAGAGTTTGTCATTCCCTGTCTCCTCTCTACCAGACTTCAGGATTTCCCAGCCTCCCTCGCTCTTTGGTGAACCCCATGAAGGTAGGGTCTCAGTGATCCCCTCCTCTACGAGAGCCTTCAGCACCTAGGACAGGGCCCTGCACACTCAGGGTCTGGAGCCAACCCTGTTGTGTGAGTGGCTGCTGGGAGGGTGGCGGGGGAGCTGCTGACACAGCAGATTGGGATAAAGTTATAGCAGAAACTGTATCGGTTTTGGACTTACACACACCTCAGTTGGAAACGCTGTTATTACACACTATGTATGCACTTAGCCTTTCTGAGCCATGGTTCCCCTGTCTTCCAAACAGGATTCACAATACCCACCTGAGAAGATCACTATGAAGATTAAGTGAAATTATGTATGTGTGTGTGGCGTATCTCTGGAAAAAATACCCAAGACATTAGTAACAGCAATTACTTCTGGAAAGAGGATCCGAGTGGATGTGGCTCAGAAGTAGAGAGAAATACCAACTTTCCGTGATTTACCCTCTAGTAGTTGTGACATACCATGTGCATGTACTATCTGCATAGTCAGAGTGAGTAATAAAATATTTTAATGAGATAATATGCACAGCAACATAACAACAACAATAAGAGCAATGCTCCCTACACATTTGTTGAACTGAACTGAGTTTTCCTGTTTGAAACACCGGGATGTGTCTATGACTCTGGCCGGAATATTTGCACACTGCCCCGTCCGTCTCCCCAGGCAAAGGCGAAGATGTCTAACCAGGTGAGATATTTTCCAGCCCAGAAATTCTACAGTTCAAGCCTTTAGTCACAGGGGAAACAGCATGCCAGCAGGCTCATTGTTCTGTTATGAGACTCAACTCCGGGGACGTAACAGGAGATGGAAGAGGGTAGAGCAGGGGGGACACGGAAGGGAAAGCTGAAGGGTACGGGCAGCCCCTCAGCAGGGACCATGCTGTCCAGGGAAGCTAGGGCAGAAAGGGATCCTGGACCTGCCCCTTCCAAGGCTTAGCCAGCAAGCTGCCTGCCCAGGTACTCTGTAGCCCCCAAGGAAAGCTGAGAGCGGCAGGTGCAAAGCCTAAGGAGGGGAGTGGGCTTTCTCCTGTTACCCTCCAGGCATTGAGGTCCTGGGGCAGGACAGGGCAGCCATTCATCAGCCAACACAAAGGGACACTTTCTCAGCCACACAGAGACCAGGCCAGGTCACCTCAGACACTGGGGCATAACATCAGCGGGAACTCTAGAGGCCTCTTCAGAAAAGTTTTGGACTCCCAAATCTAGTGGCGTTGGGGGAGGGGTTGGGACAGGAAGGAAGCATGTCATGGGAGATTCTGGAGAGGAAAAGAAGCTTCTCCAGTGAGACAAAGGGAGGGCAAACAGAATCAGAAAAGCTAGAAAAATAGGAGTCAAAAGAAATGGACATCATTTCTTCTGGAGGAGCAGCAGGTAGGGGAGAAAAGGAAGCAAAGTCAGAGGCCCAGGGCTGGAACGGCCGTCTTTCTGCCTATGGGAAGGACATGGCTCTTCTCTTTTCTGCTTTGAGTTTCTGGAGAAGGGCCTGGGGCTGAGCATCTGAGGTAGAGCACGGAGGATTTAAACATGTCCCTTGCCTGGTCCCTGCCTTTGCCTCCTATCAACTTCTTCCTAATTAAGGCAGAACACAATTACAGTTCAGTCTCTGTTCAGTCTTGAACACAGGAATGGTTTTCATCAGAAGGGACAAAGTGCTTATATATTAAGCAATCAAAGGCACTTAGAGATTTTCATCACCTGCAGGATTCTGGAAACCTGTTGTATATAGTGCAATAGGTTATGGCTTGTCCTCTTACAGTCACCAGAGCATCAATTATATGTAGGGTTTTTTTTTTTTTAATTAATTTTGGCGGGGGGGGGCACACACAGAGGAGAGGGGCAGAGGGAGAGGGAGAGAATCTCAAGCAGGCTCCCCACTGACTGTGGAGCCCAACACGGGGCTTGATTCCAGGACCCTGAGATCATGACCTGAGCCAAAATCAAGTTGGACGCTCAATCCAAGGAGCTACCCAGGTGCCCCAACTACATGAAATTTTGATGGATGCACAAGCCCTGGGCCTGGCACAGCACTAGACTCAGGGATACGTGGATTAACGTCATGTGTCCTTTTCTTCAGTAGAGTTCTCATATAGGCCAGCTAAATACCCCAGACAGTATGTACCTCTACCTGACCACCCACCTCCTTTAATGACAGTATCAGGACATGCCCCATCGTGTCTCATATCCCAGATCCCAGTCTCCCACATCATCCATAAGCCCATAGACTAAAATGCCCTGACCACTCTGTGTACTGGCTGCCTGCACCCCATCTCCCACCTGTCTCCAATCCCCAAGCCTTGCCACTCTAGCCTCTGGAACTCAGTCTGCCACTGGCCAAAGAGCCTCCAACCTTGAACCCTCTCCTGAGCATTCTCTTCATTGTCTTACTCTACGGACACCTGGCTGTCCCCCAAAGATACTGCCTCCCAACGGCCTTGTCTGGAGGCAAGGGTGAAGGATAAAGAAAACAGGGTACCCCACACATCTCAAGGTCTAGAGAGGTGTTTCCAGCTACTTCTCCTCTTCCTCCTGCAAAAATGTCAGCGTGTTTGATGTGAATGGGGCGAGACCCTACCCTGTGCTACCTTTCTGCTATCTTCTCTACCTTTTTCCGTGGTCATACCCTAATTCTTGCCCTCACCAATATGTTTACCTTCAATAATCCTACTTTTAGGCATCCCAGCCCCTAATGCCTCCTCTAGTTCCCATCCGCTTTCACTGAGACCTCCCTTCCAAGTATTCTTTGATCCCATAGGGACCGGATACAGTGAGCAAGTTTTATTGTCCCTGTGCCCTGCGTGTGACCATCATCCCTTCATTGTCACGTTGCTGCTGTGATCTCTCTCTTACAAACACCCTCAGCTACTTTGCCTCGTCTCCTTGCCTCCATTATACTTTTCTGGTAAAACCCTAATTCTGGTTAAACCCAGCTAGCCATGTACCCTTCACCTGTACCCAAACAACCAAACATTACTGAGGATAATCATACAACCATGCTCATCAACTGGTCTTGCTCTAAACTTGCTACTTTGAATCTCACGAGAGCACTGAGCTCTACCTTGCAAACCTTCTACACTCCCATAGTGTAGTCCCCTTCCCTCCCTCTCAAAGGATTATTTCATGCCTCCTCTCTCCTACTTCTCTTTTCAACCCTCCAGCACCACTGATTCACTGATATTATAAATAAAAAGAAATGCAAACAAATGAGAGCTATTTCACCCTCCCACCAACCCATCTGCATGATTTGCTACTCATAGCCTGCCCCCCTTGCAGATGAAGAGGCTCTGTTCTTCTCTGAGGTCAGTCTCCCCCCATTTGTGCACTGGACGCCATCCATTCTTACTTCTTCCATGACTTTGCTTCTTGCAATTATTCCCTCTCTCTCCTGAGTCATTGGTCTCTCCTTAGATATATCCACTAACATAAAAAATGTGACTTAATATTGCCCACCTTTAAAAAACCCTCTCTTGGCCCCCACATCTTTTTCCAAGTAAAGTTCCATTTCTTTGCTGTTATATAGTGAGCTTCAAGTCAGTTCTCTGGCATTACTCTATACTTCCTTACCTACAGTCTCTCTTCAACTCACTCCACGTGGACTACTCTCTCCACCACCTGCTGACATCTCCTGCCAAGGTCATCGGCAACCTCCCTCTTTTTTTTTTTTTTTTTCTTAGCTCCTCTCTTACCAAATCCAAGGGCTAAGTCAGTCTGACTTACTTATGCCTCATGTTTGACACGATCGACTACTCTCTCCTCCTTGAAACACTCTGTCCTTGAAATTCAAGGGCCCTCTTCTCTCAACATTCTCTAACTTTCTCTCTAGGCAATCTCATGCAGTCCTGTGGCTCGAAGGACCAACTTCTCCCCTGCACTGTAGGCCTGCATATCCAACTTGACCTCTCCCCTTGAATGCTGTATTTGTCCCCTAGGACAGCTGTAACAAAGGACCACAAGCTAGCTGGCTTAAAACAACAGGAGTTTGGGGGGCCTGGGTGGCTCAGTGGGTTAAGCCTCTGCCTTCGGCCTTGGGTCATGATATCCCAGGGTCCTGGGATCGAGCCCCGCATGGGGCTCTCTGCTCCCCAGGGAGCCTGCTTCCTCCTCTCTCTCTGCCTGCCTTTCCACTTACTTGTGACCTCTGTCAAATAAATAAATAAAATCTTTTAAAAACAAACAAATAAACAGAAAAACAACAACAACTTAAATTTGTGGAGGCCAGAAATCCCAAATCAAGGTGCTGGCAGGCCCGCATGGCTATGAGGGCTATGGGGAGGATCCTTTTTTTTTTTTTTTTGCCTCTCCCAGCTTCTGGGACCCCCATAATGTTCCTTGGCTTGTAGCAGCACCACTCCAATCTCCATCTCCATCCTCATATGGCCATCCTCCCTCTGTGTCTATGTCTTCACACCATGTTCTCTCTGTGCAAGTCCAAGTGTTCTCTTCTTTTATTTTTTTTAAGATTTTTTTTTTAAAGTAATCTCTACACCCAATGTGGGGCTTGAACTCACAACCCTATGAGATCAAGAGTCACATGCTTCACTGACTGAGCCAGCCAGGCACCCCTTTCTTCTTCTTTTAAGGACACTAGTCAGATTGGATTAGGGCTACCCTAATGACGTCATCTTCACTCGTTACATTTGCAAAGATCTTATTTCCAAATAAGATCACTTTCAGGGGTGCCTGGGTGGCTCAGTGGGTTAAAGCCTCTGCCTTCGGCTCAGGTCATGATCCGAGGGTCCTGGGATCGAGCCCCACATCGGGCTCTCTGCTCAGCAGGAAGCCTGCTTCCCTCTCTTTCTGCCTGCTTGTAATCTCTGTCCAAAAAAAGAGATCACTTTCTTAGGTAATGGGGATTAGGATTTCAACGTATCTTTTGAGGGGGGACATAAGTGAACCCATAACAGATGTTTCAAACTTCACATGTTCACAATGGGATTCTTGGTTTCTCTACCTCTTGCCTCCAGCTTTCTCCTCCTCTACTTCCCCCCATCAGTTAACAGCACCACCAGCTCTGTCCCAAAGCCCAGAGAACATCCACGCTTCCTCTCTTTTCCTCACCCACTGTGTCCAACCAGCAAGACCCACTGGCCAAATCCAAGTCCTTGTCCTCTCTCTCCTGCTACCACGTGAGTCTAGTAATCTCCCCTCTCTCTGGGCGGCTGCACCAGCCTCCTGTTCCACTCGCCGCCCCCCTCCCACCACAGTCTACTTTCCATCGAAAAGCCAGAGTGATTGTTTTAGAACATAAATCAGATCACATCCCTCCCACTGCTTAAAACCTTCCAAAGACTTCTTACTGGAATTAGCATAAAATCCAAGCTTCTTAACTTGGCTTATGAGGTTATATAGGATCTGACCCCTCTTCTCTCATTTCCTACCACTCTCTCCCACTCTCGCCTCCTCTCCAACTGTACCAGCCTTCCTTCTGTCTCCCTGGAACATTCCAAGCTCCTTCCTGCCTCAGGGCTTTGCATTTGCTGTTCCTTTTGTCTGGAACACCCTTCCCCCATCTTGGCAAGAACAACATCTCCTCTCATTCCAGTCATATCTCAAATGTCACCTCCTGAGAAAACGCCCCCACGGCGACAGGCACTGTCTCTATCCTATTATTCTATTTTTTAAATTCATAACTTCATTACTATTTGTTCATTCCTGTGTTTACTGTCGGACTCCTATCAGACTGCAAATGCCATAAGGACGAGGGTTTAATCTGTCTCCTCTTTTTTTAGTTTCATTTTTATTTTATTTCACTTTTTTCTGTAAGCTCTACACCCAACATAGGGGGCTTGAACTCACGATCCGGAGATCAGGAGTCACATGCTGTCTGTACTGACTGAGCCAGCCAGGTGCCCTTGATCTGCCTTTGCCTCTTCGAAATCCCAGCACCTACAACAGAACACTGGTAGGGGGGGAGAAGAAGAAGCAGCACATTGTAGGTACGCCACAATGTCTATTAAATAAATAAACTTATCACTCCAGGCACTGTACTAGGGCCTGGGGATTTGATGACGAGTGACCAACAAAATCTGTTCCTTCTCCTTGAATCGGGCAGGGACTGATGCCAGAGCAATGTCACAGGGATAACCAGATCCCCATCAACCTCTCAACAACACTGACTCTAAGGCTGGCTACGCTCCCTCTTTCTCAGCCGCAGACGCTTCTCCACGCTAACACCACTCGACATTCCCCGGCCTCCTCATCTCAGTAGATAATCTTGTTTTCTATTTCCCAGAGAAAACTGAGGTCCAGACCAAGAACTCCTGAGGCCATCTTTTATTTCGTTCCTTTTACTTCTTCCTGTCTGCCCTTCTGGAAAGAGGGTGGGGTTTGCGTTCAGGGAGATGTGGCCAATGACTTAACCTCTGAGTCTGAGTTTCCTCCTCTGTAAAGTGGTCATGATAACACGGGCCTCAGTGGGTTGAGAATTAAACAAACATCCTCGGTCACATGCCTGCCTTTCCATAGATGCTCAGTAAATGTTTTATTCCCTTCCCTGCACCCTCCCCATCCCCCACCCAGTAAGTGTTTCATTCCTGGTTTATAACAGAGAAACCGAAGGCGAGTGTAATGCTGCTTAAGTCTATTGGTTAATTCACACAAAGTCACACCCCGCTATCCGGCAGACCCCAAATTAAATCCCAGAGCTCAGCCCCCAGGCCCAGGGCTCTTTGCATCGCAGCAAAAAGCAAACATAAAGACAATCTAGTGATTTTTTAATAAAGGCCAAATTAATTCAATGTAAAGGATTGTCCTTCGGTCTGGCATTTTGTCCTATTTCTTTTCTCCCTTCTCCTCCTTTCCTCTTTTTCCTTCTCTCTCCTTTAGTCTTAGAATGTCCTTTATCCGAAGAAATGACGTATTTTTATTTTTTTCCTTACTTGGAAACAAAGCTAGCTACACAACTAGCCCCACTATTACAAAACTGCCTCAAATCCTACAGAGGCTGCCACTCATTTTCCTGTGGCAGAGGGCTGACCCCAGGACTTCTGCATTAGAGGGGCAAAGGTGGTGGTTTGGTTGGAGGAGGGCGGGAGTTGCCTCGAAGCCGGTTGCGTAACTATTGACCTTGGTTTGGAAGCATTCATGAAGATTTCAGAGAACAGAGAGCCCCACCACCTATCACGGTAGCACACAGGACCCCCAAAGTGCTCAGACAGGCTCCTGCTGCGTCCTCCCCGTGTGGTCCTTCTCTGGCCACTTAGAGAGTCGTCTCTGCCTTTTCTCTCTAGATAGTTTCCAGCAAGTCTCCTGTGGGTTTGAGCGAGGAGTGTAAAAATGTGGTCAGCATATTGGCTCTGGTATTTTTTTCCTCCCATGCAACCGGCCCCAGGAGGTGACTGACCAGCTGGGCCAAGTGCACGGAACACCTTTTCTCTGGTTGCCCATAACTCCTGAGCTTCCCAGACCCCGCAGGACCCTCCAGGACGGCAGAGAGCCATAAATCCGGCAAGCCGGCAAGCCGGGGCTGGGAGCTCCCTGACTGCACTGGGGAAACACGGCCCATCTGATTGCTACGTGAGCTGGAGAGAGAAAAAGCGGTAACGGGAGTGCTGAAAATACGACCGGTTTGGAACAAAATGAAGCAACAGAGGACTGGCAGGCGGGACTGGGCGTTTTTCTGTCCGTACAACAAAGGGGCTGGATTACACATCCCTGAAATTCTGCGTTCCACTTTGTAACTAAGGTCAAGCACGATCAAGCAGATATGGGAGATGTCAGGGCAGGAAAGCAGAACTGGGGGACCCAGAGAAGCTGCTGTTCCACACCAAGCTTGTTCATCTCAGACAAGGGCAGCCGTGGGAGGCACGCTGGAAGGCCAAGGACAGGGCTCTCCACTGCCATCAATCCATGCAGAGCCACTGGCTTTGCAGACTCGGCCAGTGCCTCTGAAGGCCCTGGGTCTTGCCCCTCATCCTCAGACATTAGTCCTTGAAACCTCAACAGCCCATTCTGGGTGGCCTGGCAGGTCCTCTTGATGATCAAAACAGAGAGGGGTCTACACGACAGGATCTCCTGCTCCCCTGGTGAGCCGGTTGGGTGGACAGGGCAGCAGAAGGCACAGGACCAGCAGGGGTCCACAACCATCAGGTCCAAGTGCACCTCCTGCTCGCCTACTCAGCCCCTCTATCCTGTCTCCCTGCCTCTGCAGTTCACTGCCCCATCCCGCCTCCTCCCCCGCCACCCCTGCTCTCTTTGTAGGAGCAGGGACAGTGACACTCGTCTCTTCTTTGACTAGTTCCCTGAGCCCTGACTGAGCATCAGTCTCCTTCCCTGGGAAGACCAAGACACACAGTAGGCGTTCAGCAACAAGGAGGAGCCTGGATGCTTAATTCTTAGCATCCCATCAGCGGATTTCTAAAAAGACTGAGCATAGGGGCACCTGGGTGGTTTAGTTGATTAAATATCTGCCTCTTTTTTTTTTTTTTAAGATTTTATTTATTTATTTGACAGAGAGAGAGAGAGAGAGAGAGAGAGATCACAAGCAGGCAGAGATGCAGGAGAGAGAGAGAGAGAGAAGCAGGGTCCCCACTGAGCAGAGAGCCCAATGCTGGGCTCGATCCCAAGACCCTGAGATCATGACTCAAGCCGAAGGCAGAGGCTTTAACCCACTGAGCCACCCAGGCGCCCCAGCATCTGCCTCTTGATTTTGGCTCAGGTCATGGTCTCAGGGTCCTGAGATTGAGACCCCTATGAGGCTCCATGCTCAGCAAGAAGTCTGCTTGAGATTTTCTCTCTCTCTCTCTCTCCTCCTCTGCCTATCCCCTGACTTAAACTCACTCTCTCGCTCATACTCTCTCTCAAATAAATAAGTTTAAAAATACGGAGCATAGAATTACCTGGGGATCTTGTTAAAATGCAGAGTCCTGGCCCTCACCCGAGTCCTCCTGAAATAGGTTCTCTGGAAATGTCATTTATAACCAGCTCCAGCAGCTGCTGGTAGTACACGCAGGTGGCGTGGCGGGATGTTTTGGGAAACACTGCTCTGCCTGGGGATTCCTGTCTGTATTCCTACTCCATACCTGGACCTATGGGAAAACCACAGGAAGCTTATAAAATGCCCCACCCTCAAGGCACCTCGTTGGCTCAATCAGTAGAACATGCAACTCTTGATCTCATGGGTTGTGAGTTTGAGTCCCACGTTGGGTATAGAGATGAATTAAAAAAAAAAAAATCTTTAAAAAAAACCCCAAAACAACAAAACAGAACTTACAAAATGCCCCACCCTCGAAGAGTTCACAGTTCAGTGGGAGAAAGAAGACAGCACGGGAGCAATTAGTGCTCAGCTCCTGACAGATGCTACGTGCCCCGAGAGTCTGCCAAAGGGTGGGCTGAGTCAGAGAAAGCTCCGGGAAGGAAGCGAGGTTCAGGCAGGGCTAGGACGGTCAGGAGAACAGTTTTCCTCCCCACGCAGCCAAGATAGGGTTCATCCGGGAGGTGCTCTATTAGCCAAACTCATGAACTCTGCCCTGCCAACTGGCATTCGTGCACTCCCCCTCCTCCCTCCAGACCGAGCCCTCTGTTCCCTGTTCTGTGGGACATAATTACACTCTCCGGCCTGTTTTTTTTTTTGTTTGTTTGTTTGTTTTTAAGATTTTATTTATTTATTTGACAAAGAGAGATGGCAAGTAGGCAGAGATGCAGGCAGAGAGAGAGAGAGGAGGAAGCAGGCTCCCTGCTGAGCAGAGAGCCTGATGTGGTGCTCCATCCCAGGACTCTGAGATCATGACCCGAGCTGAAGGTAGAGGCTTTAACTCACTGAGCCACCCAGGCGCCCCTCTCCGGTCTTTTTTAATGAAGGCAAACGTATTCAGTATTTGTATGTGGCTTCTCTTGTGTTGGAGAGGGTGGGAGTGGGCTGGGCAGGGAGGCCTTTCTCAGGGAGAATGGGAGCGTAGTAACTTCACTGCTCACTTGCACAAGCCTCTCCTTTCTCAGCAGCTCTGCCCCCTAGCCCTGGGTCCACCCCTGCATTTTAGAACAGCACGTGCTGGGGCATCTCTCTGGGTGGCACAGTCAGTTAAGCGTCTGCCTTCCGCTCAGGTCATGATCCTGGGGGTCCTGGAATCCAGCCCCACAACCGGCCCTCTGCTCAGCGGGGAGACTGCTTCTCACTCTGCCTCTGCCTCTCTACCCCCACCATCCCACCACCAAAAATGTTTCCTTAGGGAATCAGTTTTTATTTCTCCTATGGTTTGTAGTGATAGTCACTAAACTGAGCCTACCGTGCTACAGAAACCTCAGACCACACAACAGAAGCACGATTATTTTACAAACCACCAAGAAAGTGAAGCGCTTTGCCAATTACTATGCAACCCCTGCTTGTACGCTGTGAGCTGATTTCAAAGATGCTTAAATACGAAAAATAACACATACTAAGATCAGCAAGATGACCTGAACGACAGAGAACACAACGCTGCTATCAGTCCACCTGGCTTTGGTATATGAATCTTTTTATTGGATGTTTATCCCAAATTCAATAGCAAATGGGAAGAGAGTACAGAAAGAGAGAGGGGAGAGGGAGTTTCCCATTTTTGTGATGCTCTCAAAGTCCACTAGAGATTTAAAACATTATGGTTTCATTGCATAGGAGGAATTGTAAGGCTGGAAGACATTACATGCTCCCAAACGCCACAGAGGTAGAAGTGATGTGGGACACAATACTAGGACTTCTGTCTCAAAATCCAGTGCCTAAACCACCCAAGTGTCTGATCAATAAACAAGATGTGGTATAACCATACGGCGAAATATTATTCAATCAGAAAACGGAACGAGGTACAAGTACGCACTGTAACACAGATGAACCTTGAAACCATTGTTCAGTGAAAGAAGCCAGACATCAAAAGCTGCGTGTTGTATGATTCCACTGACAGGCAATGTTTAGAACAGGCAAATCTATAGACACAGAAAGCAGGTGAATGGCTGCCCGGGGCTGGGGGTTGGGGGTTGGGGGAGAGGGAGGAGTAACTGTTAATGGGTGTGGAGCTTCCTTCTGGAGTGATGAAATTTCTGGAATTAGAAAGTGGCAATGGCGCACCATCCTGTGAGTGTACTAAATGCCCCTAATGGTAAATTTCATGTTATGCGTATTTCACCACGATTAGGAAGAAAGACCAGGGGCTGGGTGGGTGGAGTTCCATTCCTTTTCCTCTGTGATGCTATGATAGCAGCAGGGAGGAGGGGTGGCAAGGGAGAAGGAGAAAGGATGGGGGTGCCAGAGTAGAGGGCACCCAGGCACTTGGCAGGCCTCCCACCACCACGCACCCCCGTTGTGACTCTCCCTCCTCGGGCAGGAAGACGAGCAGAGCTGGCCTGGGATCATTCGTCTTCATTACACCATCCCTACCAGCTCCGTCACTTCTTGCCAGAAAACTCATCAATATTCCCCTGTGGCTTGGCAGACCCAGCCCCCCTCCCTCCCCTGCCCCCACCAGGCTATGGGCTTGGACCAACACACCCCAGCCCTCCACTCTGGGGTCCCTGCTCTTCTTTCTCTCTCCTGGAGGTCCAGTCGTGCCCTCCCTCCCGGGCTGCATTGGATACATGCCCCGGGGGTGTGGAGGGGTCTTCAGGAGCCCACCAGGCTCAGAGGTACTGAGTGTTGTCAGCCCCTTCTAGAAGCCATCCTCACCTCTCTACTTGGAATTTCTAAGCACTTCCTCGCACTCGTGGACTCCCTGTGTCTACTTCATTTTTCTCAAGTCTGAAGCATCAGTCACTTTCTAATACAAGTTACATATTAATAGCCTCTAGTACATACTTACGCTGTTTACTCATCCACCTATCAGAATGGATGCTCTGTGAGGGCAGGGCTCCGTCACACGCATTCACCAGAGCACGTCCAGCACCCAGACTGGTGCCCAAACTAGTAAATGGAACGAATGGATGTCTCGGGGCTGGGTCCAGATGCCCAGCAACAAGGTGTTCCCAACTTCTGCCTTTATCTCTGTTCTGTCTTACTCTGCCTCATCCTCTCTTCCAAAGCTACCCTGGACTTCTTGCAATTCCCCCTGCTTACTGCCAAGGCTATTCCCATTCTGGGTCTTAGCACTTGCTCTTTCCACAGCCCTGATTCCAGGGTTATTTCCCATTCCACGTTCAACCAGCCTTCAGATGGCCTGTCTCACACTTCCTTCGGGTGTCAGCTGAAATGTCATCTCTTCCAAGAGAGGACCCCCTGAGCTACCACAGCACCCCCTGAGCTACCACAGCACCCCTGCCTTCAGGCTAGGTCACCTGCCTATCTGGCTAGGTACTGCAGATCTTCCTTTCTCTCCCTCTCACTAGACTATAAGCTCCATGAGGGCAGGAATCTAGGCTCCCCCCAGGTAGCAGGTGCTGCTGGTGTCCCAGCTCACCTCCTTTGCCCTGACCCAGTCCTGCACAACAGATTTGACTCCAGCTGCGAGCATCTGCATTTCTTTGCATGATGGCTTGTTCCCGCTGTGCCCGCGTTGCTTGCATCTGCATCAAGCAAAAGGGAATTAACAGGAAATTAACACACAGATGCAGACACACACAGAAACACTCATCAGGGCTGCTGGGAATCGGTTTATACATCCCCTTGCTCCCTTCTCCTCTGGCAGGGTGGCTCTGAAGTCCAAGTTCTTTACGGACTCCCAGAGTTAGGCAGTGGCCTTTGAGCTTCAATTATTCTCAGTGGTAATTTTCTTGATAATAATCCTTTATTGGCTGCCTTCCCTTCTCTTTTTCCCTCCCCTACGCTCCTACTGGTGTATCCTGGGATCACTTCCCAAATAGAATCGTACAGTTAAACTCTTATCTCAAATTGGATCACCCATGCCTTGCTAGTGGGGATGTAAGATGGCCCAGCTGCTTTAGAAAACAGTTTGGCAGTTTCTCAAAGTGTCAGACATGGAGTTACCATATGACACAGGAATCCCATGCCTAGGCGTGGACCCCAAAAGAACTGAAAACATATGTGCACACATGTTCATAGCAGCATAATCTAGAATAGTCAGAGCACGAAACAACCTCAGGGACCACTCGCTGATGCATGGAGAAGCAAAATGTGCAGATCGATACGGGGAATAGTATTCAGCCAGAAACACAAAGGGAAGTGCCGGTCGCTGTTGCGGTGTGGGTAGCTGTGCTCAGGGAAGGAAGCTGGTCATGAAAGTCCACGTGGTGTATGATTCCATTCATACCGAGTGTCCAGAACAGGTGTATCTCTAGACAAAGCCCAGTGATGGCTGCCGGGGGGCGGGGAGCGAGGACAGCAGGGAAAGGCTGCTAAGGGCTGTGGGATCTCTTTAGGGGATGATGAAAATGTTCTAAAATTGAGTGTGCTGATGGTTATACAACTCTGTAACTATACTAAAAATCCCCAAAGTAGACACTGCGAAGGGATGAATTGTACAGTAAATGAATGCTATCCCAATAAAGCCTTTTAGTTTCTTTAGAGTCCTTTTCTCAAGGCCCACTCCTAAAGGAACCCAAAGGAAGGTCACCAGAACCTAGGATTGGGCCTGGCACATAGCAGGTGTTCGATCGACATAGAAATACACGTGAGGGGGCGCCTGGGTGGCTCAGTGGGTTAAAGCTTCTGCCTTCGGCTCGGGTCATGATCCCAGGGTCCTGGGATCGAGCCCCACATCGGGCTCTCTGATCAGCGGGGAGCCTGCTTCCTCCTCTCTCTCGGCCTGCCTCTCTGCCTACTTGCGATCTCTATCTGTCAAATAAATAAATAAAATCTTAAAAAAAAAAAAAAAAGAAATACACGTGAGTAACAATGAATGGGAAAGAGCTGCAGGCAAAGGCTTGATGACAAATCATCCCCGTGTGCTACTGGGAACAAATCCCCAATCTCACAGGCACTTCTGTTTGGAATTATCTCAGTGGGAGAAGGGAGCAGAGTGGTGTGTGTACCAGGGTGGGAGGGAAAGTGTGTGTGTGCGTGCACGTGTGTGTGTGTGCAAACACAAGTGTATCTGTGTGTGAGGGTGTGCCCATGTGTGAGCGTGGAAGCATGCATATGTGAGCATGTTTGTGTGTATGGTTTGCCTGGTGTGTGTATGTTTGTGCGTGTGCGTTGGGGGGGGTGAGGCAAGGGTCAGTGTAGGAGCCCCGGGGAATCTTTTTTTTTTTTTTTTAAGATTTTATTTATTTATTTGACAGAGATCACAAGTAGGCAGAGAGGCAGGCAGAGAGAGAGGAGGAAGCAGGGTCCCTGCTGAGCAGAGAGCCCGATGTGGGGCTCCATCCCAGGACCCTGGGATCATGACCTGAGCCGAAGGCAGAGGCTTTAACCCACTTAGACACCCAGGGGCCCCGAGCCCCGGGGAATCTAAGAACAGAATCGCTGGGTGCTGCGCCGGGGAAGGCTCTGGCTCTGAGCGAAAGGGACCACCTCCGGAGACCCGAGATCCAGGGAGGTCCTCCCTGCCCCCTTCTTATCTCCTCCGGGCCCATGAAGGGACGCTGTCCCTTCAGCAGAATGTTCCTACCTGCGAGGGCTTGGCCCACGTTCTCCGTGGCTCACTGCTGGGCGGGTCCCCGGCGCAGGGCGCAGGCGTGGAGGGCTGAGAGAGTAGAGCGACCCCTCCACGTGCATAATCCAATAATTCAGAACTTTTCTCTTCCGTTACCAATAAGACCAGTTCTTAATCACCTTAGAGCATAATCCCCGTTAGAATGTGCATCCAATTATCTGTGACTCATCATCCCACTCAACAGAGACTTCAGAGTCCCCCGGCCCAGCCGCCCAGGGCTCTGTCAAACTCCCCGGATTAACTCTGAGCCGTGCACGGAGTCTCCTTCGAGTCTGTGCAATGCGTGGGAAGCACCCACGGGTGACCAGAGTGTGAGCACTGGGTGGCGCGGGGCAGGGCCCCGCTTGCTCCCGGTGTGGTAAGGGCATGGGGCTGGGAGTCTGCTGACACTGACCTTCCATGTCCTGTGCAACACAGGACAGCCGTCCTCCTCTCGCCACCTCGGCAGCCACCATGACCACCCCCTCCTTCTTCACACCCCCCGCAGTTCCAGGCAGTTCCAGGAGTGCCTGCCCAGCCGCCCCGTCACATTCTGCAGGGCCATGTGGACTCTCCCTCTAGCTGTCCCCGGTCCAGGAGCTCAGGGGCAGAAGACTAAATCCTCTTGGCTGGCTCCGGACTCTGCCTCCCTGGGCACCTGCCCTTCCCGCCCCAGCAGATGGCCACAGCGCCCTCGGGAGCTGAGAGCAGGAAAAGAAGAAGCATGGCGCCGGGACCTGGCGTGCCCTGCCGTTGCCTCCCGTGACCCTGCCATCTTCCTTTGGACCCTGCCCCCAGAGAGCCCTGCTCCTGTCCGGGCAGCACTGGCTCTCCACCCCAGCCCATCCCAGCGCTCCTACTGACCATTTAGTCAGTCGGCTCCCAACAAATGTCCTTGGCCCGTCTAATCTAGGCCAGGCACTCTGCCAGGTCCGGAGAAGACCAAGATGAGTAAGGAAGTCAGAGGGTCCCTGCCCTCGAGGACCTGGGGAGAAGCAGACACGTAACACGTAACGTGTGGTAAGAGCAAGACTGGAGCTCGTAAAACATGGTGTGAGAGCTTACCGGGTCCAAGCACAGTTTGTTTTTGCGCAATTACTGTTTAAACACACCTCTGTTAAGTCATGAAGTCTCACAACGACGCCATAGCATGGCTATCACAAGGACAGAAGCTGAAGCTCAGAGAGGTTAGGTGACTTGTCCCGGGTCACCCAGCTAGTACAGGGGGTGAAGATGGATTCAAACCCATGCCATCCACCTCCAGAGTGGAACTTTTATGTATATATTTATTTATGTTTTAGAGGAGAAGGGGCAGAGGGAGGAGAGAGAGAATCTTAAGCAGGTTCCACGCCCAGCACGGAGCCTGATGCGGGGCTCGATCCCCCAACCCTGAGATCGTGACCTGAACTAAAATCAAGAGTTGGGTGTCTAACGTACTGAGCCACCCAGGCTCCCCTAGAGTGGAACTTTTAAACAATGTTAGTTTGCTTCCAAAGGAGTACAGGAGAGAGACACACAGGGGCCATCTCAGCTGCCTGGAGGAGGAGGGAGGGACTACTAGGTACTGAGAAAAACCTTAAACTTGGCTTTAAACACAAGGGTGGGAGGTACATGGCTGGCTCAGGCAGAGGAGGAGCATGCAACTCTTGACCTCAGGGTCCCGAGTTCAAGCCCCACACTGGGTAGAGAGATTACATAAATAAACAAACAAACAAACAAACAAATAAATAAATAAATAAATAAAGGGGGCTTTGAGGCTCCCAATATTAAGCCCTTAATGGTCCAAGCCTTTTCATGAACTGGAGGGCAGCAATGTGGTCCTTGGTATAGGGGGGCAGGGTCAAGGTGCCAGGAATCTGTGACCACGAGGGACCACAAGACACCACGTCTCTGGCAGCTGGTACCCCTGCATGAGCAGGGGGCAGTCCTGGGACCCTGGCAAGGATTTCCTTCACTCCCAGGATACACTGCACTTTCACGGTCATAATGCACCACACTGAACTTCACGGTTTCACGGTTTGTCTGCCTGTCTTGTAATTCTCCAAGTTCCCTGGGAGCCGGGGCTATGCGTGTCTTACTCCAGGTCATGCCCCGACTCCCAGCCACGCTTGCCTCCTACGGAAAACACACAGTAAAGTCATTGAATGAACGGGTGGGCAGGTGATGGGGTGAGTGAATGAATTTGAGCCTTACCATCCTCCAGGAAGGTGGAGTAGGTAATATCATCCCCTATTTGAAGGGGTTCAGAGCGGAGGCAGGGCAGAGCTGTCGCACCCTAGTGTTGGTCTGACTCCAGCCCAGGGAACTTCTTTGGGTCACACTAGGGCAGGTCCCCAGCATCACAAGAATCAGGGGACAGCAGACTTCTTGCCATCCCAGGTCCCATGTTCCTTCCTCTTTGCCTTCTCCTTCTGTTGGTCCCTCCGGCAGCATGTGCATAGACCCCAAAAGGTTGCAGTCCCTTCCTCTGGCTTGGCTCATTGCTGTGTTCTTCATGCCCATCGTAGCGGAACGGATGTATGGCTGGGGAGGGACCCAAATATTACACCAGCAAAATCCTCTACACCGGCCCCTTCACTGCAGTGAGGACCCATGTCCCCAACTCCCAGGGATATCACTCCATTCATTCGTTCACTCGCTCAGTACATACTTATTAAGGGCACACAGTGTACATGGGACCAGGGACGCAGGCATGACCTCAAGTGACTCCCAGTCTAGCAGGAGAGATGGACAGGCTGTCACAAGCCAATGGGCTAAGCAACAAGCATTGCGTTGGGTGCCCCGAGGAGGATAAGAAGGAGTCACCTCCCGGAGGGGCCCAGACACAGAGATGAGAAATAATACAATTTGCAGGGGGTGTGTGTGGCGGGGGAGGAGAGGGAGGATTATAAGAAAAGCCAAGCAGCTGAAGCAAATCCATGAGGCAGGAAGGTAGCAGGAGAGGAAGCTGGAGGAGGAGGTGGTAACCATCCCAGTCACCAGAAAAACTCATTTAATTCTCACAAGTCTATGAGGCCAGTAGTCTTAAAATTATGATCTGGGAAACGGTGGCACAGAGAGGTTTAGTAACTTGCCGTTGGTCACACAGCTAGGCAGCAGCCAGCAGGATTCGAACCCAGGAAGTCAGGCTCCAGCCTCTGTGCCTCTGATGGCACATGGCACAGCCTTGGCCGGCAGGTCAAACCCTTGGCTCTTTGTGGTCATGCTGAGGAGCCCAAGATGATCCCACAGGGGATGCGGAGATCCTGCAGACTTAAATGGGACAGAGGGCTGCTCAGCACGGCCCCTTGGGGGGTAGCCTGGAAGCCACGTAGAGGATGGATTTGGGGGTGAGGCAGAGAGAGCCGGTAGGAGGAAGCTGTTCCTGCAACCCAGGTGAGGAGAGGGTGCAGGGGTCGGGGGCGGGAGGGGGGGGGAACCCTCCTGATTTCTGGCTGGTGCTGAGGGCCTGTGCTCCTCCATCTGGGAAACAGAACTCAGGAGAAAGGTGGGGAGCGCCAGAGCTTAGGCGGGGACATGCCACCCCTGAAATGCCTTTAGGGGACACCCAGGTGGTGATGTCCCACAGGCCCACTGCTGCCTCCCAGGCCCCACTTCCTCCCACCGCCACCCGGCCCTCTCCCCCAGCCAACCACTGTCCCCCGCCCAGTCTTCCACAGCGCCCCAGAGCCACCGGCTTGTTGGAAAGCCCCTTCCAGGGCCCTGCGGTTCCCAGGGCCCCTCCCTGCCTCCTTTGGAGGGGGCCCTGCAGACCCTCCCTCACTTCCCACCTGCCCCCTGACAGTGGGATATGGGACTTTTCCACTTTGGTTTCCCCTGGCAGCGGCAGAACGTTCTCTCTCCTTACAGGACACTTTATGTGACACGACCGCGGCCCATGACCGCACCCCCGATAACCGAACTGGCGCCAGACTGAGGAAGACCCCGCGCCAGTGTGCCTAGGGGAGCGGGCACAGGGCTCCTGGTAGGGAGACCTCTGGTCTATGGCGGGAGATGGGGAAGAGCTGAGTCTGGCCGGCCATGCTTGGGAAGGGAGGGGACCCGAGGTGCACAGCGGGCACCGGTCACTGGGGACTGGGAGGCCTCGATGCTATCCTAGCCCTTTGGCCACCTCGACATGTGACCTTGGGCAGCACAGTCACTTGCATGGGTCTCCTTTGTACCATGCATGACATGAGCTCTCGGCCCTATTGCCCTCACCTCCCGTTGTGGGGAGCCTCTCCCTCCATTAGGAGAGGGGGAACCCAGAGGGCCACACAGTGCTGTTCCAGAGGGAGGCGTGGCACTTGGCAGAGAACTCAGCAAGGTGTTTTAGCAACAAGCCCAACAATAGAGCGGCTTAGAGCTGAGAGCTTACTCTGCCGCTTCCCGCTTCCCTCCCCTCTGTGTCGGGACTTGCCGGGGTTGGGTGTCTGTATTTCGGTAAGCCTCTTGCTACAATAGCATTCTCGGCAGCTTCAGTCACTCAGACCACAAGGGTAATCCGCTCCGGAAGAGCCCAGCCCAGCCCAGCCCAGGGGCCTCCTGTCTGGGGCAGGGAGCCCGCCCCCGGGTGCCATGGCTCCCACTGGTCTGCCTCCCCATCTCCCTTCTCCCCTCCCCTCACCCGCCATGCCCCACGCGCCCACCAGCAAGCACCTGTCAATGGGAGGGCGCACGGGTCACTCTCAACTGAAAGGAATCCGTTAGACTGTAGGAAGAACGGTCCCAGGGTTGGGGGGGGTTCAGTAAGAAGCAATGTGGTCCCTGTGTATCTAAAGAGTTCTAAAAGTATGCGCGGTTTTCTTGCCTGAGGTACAAGTTAGCTGAGTGGAGGTTTGGCAAAAGGGCAGGGAGATGGCCATTAAGCCTTCAGAACTCTCCAGAAAGGAGTTGAGTGGGAGTTTGGGGTAGGTGCTCTATCAAAGCTGTGCATGAGGAAAACCCCCCAGGAATAGCTCTCTGAGACTCAGCTCCCCTTTGTCTCTTGAGGTAATGAACTTGAGTGTGCGTCCTGAGTCCTGGGTGTGAGTCTGACTACAAGAACCTCTCTGACCCACTGTTTCCTCTCCGGTCACACAATTTTTGGATGGAAAAACATCTCTGACCTGACACCCTCAACATTTGATACTACTCATTTTCCTTCCATTTTGAAATCTTCTCCCTCAATTACCAAAAAGTGGCATTCTTTAGGTCCTCCTTCCTCTGTGTGAATTAGGGATCTTCCCTTAGCAGGAAACAGAAAACTCTACCTTACTGACTTAAACCACAAGGACCTTGGTTCATTCACCAACAGCTCAGGCAAGGATTGATGGGACAACCTCAGGACATCACCGAGGGCCGAGCTTCGTTTCCTCTCCCGCTGTCTTCCTCAACCTAAGGCTCCTCTGGGGGTCCCCGATGGG
The DNA here is from genome assembly GCF_030435805.1 of Mustela lutreola. NCBI lineage: Eukaryota > Metazoa > Chordata > Mammalia > Carnivora > Mustelidae > Mustela > Mustela lutreola. The sequence goes on from NC_081303.1 coordinate 50,880,516, forward strand.
GGTCAAGTTCTCTTGGTCTGACATGGCTCTTTGTTCATGTACCGATGGAAAGAGCTTCTTTGTCCCACTGTCGATCAAAAGTGCTGTCATTCTCTGATTGGCCTGACTTAGGACAAATGTTCCCCCTGGACCAATCGTGGTTGCTAGAGGGGCTCCATGTGCCCCACTCAGAAGCTGCTGGAATGAGGAAGGGGGCTGACCCCTGGGGAGACCCATACACACACCCGGCCCCGAGCCCGCCCCTTCTCTCCTTTCTCCCTGCTGGTCTCAGCCTTCCCCCACACCGGCAACAATACTCCCTCTCCCAGCTCCAGAGGTCATGTCCATGTGGCCGATTCCCTCCTGTCTATGTCTCGAGCTCTCTCTTCCAATATCCACGCAGGATATACCCCCAGAGCCTCACTGGGTGCCTGAAACCACAGAGAGGACGGAGCCCAATGTATGCGATGTTTTTCTCCATATGAACACACCTCCAATCAAGTTTAACTTATAAATTAGGCACAGTAAGAGATGAACAACAATAATAACAAAACAGAACAATGATAACAATAGACTGTAATAAAAGTTATACGGATGGGTTCTCTCTCTCAAAATCTCTCACCGTACTGTACTCATCTTTCCTATGATGCTGTGAGATGATAAAAAGCTTATGTGATGAGCCGAGGCGTGGGGAATGACACAGGTGCTGTGACCCAGCGTGAGGGTGCTGTGACCTACCGACGATACTCAGAAGAAGGGTCATACTCAGAAGAAGGGGTGGGGGGCTATGGTATCCTGAAGAATTCACAGAACATTTCTTCTTCTTCTTCTTTAAGATCTTAATTATTTATTTGACAGAGATCACAAGTAGGCAGAGAGGCAGGCAGAGAGAGAATGGGAAGCAGGCTCCCCGCCAAGCAGAGAGCCCGATGCGGGGCTCGATTCCAGGACCCCGAGATCATGACCCGAGCTGAAGGCAGAGGCTTCACCCACTGAGTCCCGCAGGTGCCCCTCACAGAGCATTTCTATGTGATGTCCTCGAATTCATCCTCATATAAAAAGAATAAATCATCTTTTCCCGCCCACTGACCCGTCACTCAGACACACCGCTTCCTCTCCCCTTCACCCTAACCGAGGCTGGTCCTTCTCCGTTGCCCTCCCACAGCCCGTCATCCTCTGTCTGGAACCCGTGCCTTCTCCACTCTGTCCACAGTCACCTTAAGCCTGTACCATAGAAACACCCTCCTCTGCCTCCTTCCCAGCGGCCCCCCCTCCTCGTCACTCTCGCCTCAGCCTTCCTGAGGCTTCTCCAAAGCCTTCTCGGCTCTCCCCATTGCCCACACGACCAAATCCTCCTCCCTTAGCCTGGCATGCAAGGCTCTTTGCCAAGCAGCCTCCTCGAACGTGATGGGCTCCCATTTTGCCCTCCGCTCTGGGGTCTGTTCCAGGCCCCCGCCTGGTTCGCTCCAGACCCTGAAGGACCTTGAGCCTTTCTGCCTCCTCACTCTGCTTCCAGCCGTTTCTGGAAGGCCATCCTCCTGACAGCCTTCCCTGACCCTTGGAGCCCAGCAGCCTCTCTGTCGCAGTCCGCTGCTGAGCCTCCCGTCTGCAAGCATGTGTGCCAGCCTGCCCTCGGCGTCCCGGCTGTGTCCACAGCCTCCGCACAGAATAGGTGCTGCCTCAAATCCCCTGGGAGAACCTGTTCTCGCTTGAAATGAGCTCACGTCTGTGGAAGCCCCTGGAAGGTTCCCAAACCCCCAGAGGAGTGGTCTGGGGTCTGACCAGCAGGAGTGGGACACGGAGAGAAGTCGCAGTGGGTGGAGACTCCAGGAGAGCGTGGCCATTGCCCAGGAGAGAGCCACGCCTGGCATCAGAAGACATGCTATGAGCTACCACCCTAGCCACCCCACTAACAAGCAGGGAGGTCTTGGTCAAGTCACGCCACTCCCTGAGCTTCAGTTCCCTCCCTGGGATGACATTATCCCACCTGCTCTGCCTGCATCCAGGGGCACCAGAGGATGACATGAGGTGGGAGAAAGAGTGTTTACCCAGCCGTCTGGTCTCAGCCCAGCCTGCCCGAGAAAGAGCAAGAAGGAAGCCTGACCCGCCCCCATTAAGAAGCCCTGCGCCAGTCTGGCCCTCAGCGGGGTGCGGGGGGAGCAGGAGCTGATCAAAGGCCAGGCTCGTAAACAGCGGGGATGGCACCTCTCCCCATCTGACACCCTCCTGGCGCCAGCAGGGCCCTCCCGCCCTCTAGTGGGCACCACTGGGAGGTGCACCCACTTCGATAGCAGGAAGGCAGGCAGAGCCGCCTACCAGAAGAGCAGCAAGGTCTACTGACTTGGGGGGATGCCGACATGTACACCGTGAACCGTGCTGAGATTTGGCTCCTTAGAGAAGTCTCCACAGTCCTCCAAGTTCTATGTTATCATCCCCTTCATAAAAAATCCTAGGGTTTAGAGGTTTGGGGATTGTATAAGCCCCAGAGTTCATACAGGTAGAGCTGGATTCCCAGTCCAGAGGCTGCGTGGAGGGGTACAGGTCCCTTCAGGATTCCCCTAGAGAGCTACCTAAGAGCTGGGAAGATGCAGGTTCATCACCGGGGAATCAGGGCAACTGGCTCCAGCAAAGGTTTCCCAAGAGCCCACCTCTTCCTTCTGCTCCTTGGCCCCACAAAGCCCACCCTTTACGCCCAACCCTACTTTCCACCCCACCCCGCACTTCCTACCCAGCAGCCAGGCTGCTTCCCCTCCAACATGGGGGCCAATTGTGTGGCTCAGGGCCCTTTTTCTCTAAGGTTGGGATCCACAAACTTTTCTACAAAGGGCCAAATAATAACCATTTGAATCTTTGTGGTCCTCTGGTCTGTGCTAGAATTCAAGTCTCCCCTGTAGAAGGAAGCAGTCCTAGAGAATGTATGAGTGAATGAGCACGGCTGTGTTTCAATAAAACTTTACCAACAGACACTGACATTAGAATTTCATGTGATTTGGGGTGTCGTAAAATGTTCTTTTTTTGAATGTGTTCAACCATTTAAACATGATGAGGGTTCGCCAGCCCTCCAGCTTACAGGAGACTCCCTTACCTGTGCATTTGAGAAGGCATTTTCCTTCTCCAAACCGCCAGTGGCAACGAAGTATGCTCCAGAAAGCGTGCCGGTGTTGCTGCCCCTGTGGCAGGGGTCTAAATCCTGATTCTGGCACCAGCAGGCATGGGATCCTTATGTTGTCCTTCTCTGGGGCTCTAACTGTGTCCGTGTCTCGTACTGTGTTGTTGGAGAAGCAGTGTGGTGCGGAGACATGAGAACTGAGTTACGAGCCAAGACACCAGGCATCTTGTCTCAGCTCTGAAGTTGGGGGGAATTACGGGGTGCTGAGGTGTTAAAGCCATTTGCATCGGGACACACAAACCTGGATCTCAGAAGAGATGAAGATTTGGGCTAAGAATAGATTGTAAATATTCTCACTCCCCCCATTCAAAACTTACCATGCAAGGCCATGGGATGTGTTAACTGACCTTATTGTGGTCAACATTTGTATATAATACATATATATACATATATCTCTCTCTCACATCGTAAGGTGTACACCATTAATTTATAATGTTATATTTCAACTACATCTCAATAAATATTGGAAAACAAAACCTGGAATAATTTATATATATATATTGAGAATCAGCAGCATACAAATGGTCACAATGCCCTGGGAGAGGATGACATCTCTGGAGGAAAGTAGAGAAGAATCCTAAAAAACGGGACGCCTGGGTGGCTCAGTTGGTTAAGCAGCTGCCTTCGGCTCAGGTCATGATCCCATCGTCCTGGGATCGAGTCCCACATCGGGCTCCTTGCTCAGCAGGGAGCCTGCTTCTCCCTCTGCCTCTGCCTGCCATTCTGTCTGCCTGTGCTCGCTCTCTCCCCCCCTCACTCTCTGATAAATAAATAAAATCTTTAAAAAAAAAAAAAAAAAAAAAAAAAAAAAGAATCCTAAAAAACACCCAAAGGGCAAGTCTTAACACCTTGTGGCCAGGAGGTGGCAGCATAGGCCATTAAGGAGCCTTCGGAGGGGCAGGAAACAGGCTGAGGAGAGAGAAGTAGGCCCCCCAGACTTCAGATTTGCCTAAGGGTTGGGCAGGTAGGGTCGGGTGTGGGGCTGGGCCAGGTGTGTGTGGGGGGAGGGGAACTGAATCAGAAGGTGTTGTATAGGGGCGCCTGGGTGGCTCAGTGGTTAATACCCTCTGCTTTCGGCTCAGGTCATGATCTCAGGGTCCTGGATTGAGCCCCACATTGGGCTCCCTGCTCAGCAGGGAGCCTCCTCCCGCCTCTCTCTCTCTGCCTCTCTCTCTCTGCCTGCCTCTCTGCCTATTTGTGATCTCTGCCCATCAAATAAATAAATAAACATCTTTACTAAAAAAAAAAAAAAAAAAAAAAAAAAAGAAGGTGTATGTATATGTTAGGTAGAAAGTATAGCTAGCTTTTTCCAACTAAAAACTCACTGGAAGGGATGAAGCAGGTTTTATCTGGCCTGCAGCACTGACCTGGGAGCCCAAAGGGCAGCCCTCATTTGGAGAAGCCTTCTCCAAATGATGATCTGATCCTAAGCTGCCTAAGTTCAAATCCCAGCTCTAGTGTTTAGGAGCTGTGTGACCTTGGGCAAGTTACTTAACTTCTCTGCTTCGGTTTCAACTATACAATAGGAACAATGATAGTATCTCTACCCATAGGGCTATGTAAGCATTGGATGGACTGATACATGAAAACTCTTAGGACTGTGCTTGGCACATAGAAAATGCTTAAACATGAGCAATTAATGTCGGTAACTTTAAGATCCCACACTGAATGAGAACCCCACCCTGTCCCTTTCTTCCTATGAGGACGCCCCATAGTCTCAGCCTGGGGATCCAGAGTGATAGCAGCCATGTCAGATCAGCCCCTGGGAGAAGGGTCCAGGCAGAAGTGGAGCACAGTTGACCAGCTCAGGGGTCACAGTTCTCAGGGGCCATGCCCACAGAAGGGTCAGAGGGCACATCCCCCCGATCCTGATCCCTTTTACCTGGTCTGGGTCCCCACCAGTCTCCAGGAGGAATTAGAGATAGAATAGAATAGAACCGTGGGGCATGTGTGTGTGTGTGTGTGTGTGTGTGTGTGTGCGCGTGCGTGTAGGACGGGCGTGGGGGGAGAAGACCTTGTCTCCACCTCTCACTTCCTCAGCTACCCCAGTCTGTCTCTGATCATGAAGTCCCATGAAGTGGAAGAACCCTGGGCTAGGCATGAGGTGACCCCGGTTCCAATCCTAGCTCTGTGACTTTAGTTGACGTACCTTCCCTCTCTGACCTGTTCCTCAAAGGTCCCTCAGGGCTCTGGTATCTCGTGGTCTTTGGGTGGGCTGACGCTTCCTCTCCCCCAGCCCCGCCACTCCATCCCAGCCACCTCTTCCACTGGCTTCTCCCTCATCGTCCCCCACCCGGCATCCTTGCAAAAGGCTCTTAGGTCTAGAGATGGGATAAGTCTTTCTCGAGAGCGAATAAGAGGAGACAGACAGCCTCGCGGCCTATCAGTTTCCCTCTCCCCTGCAGCAATGCTTCCCAGGGGTCAGTAGGTGGGTCCAGACTGCCAATTTAGCCAACGCTGGGCCCCTGGGAACGGGAGTCTAAAAACAGCTACAGGCGGGCAGACGCTGTAGAGGTCAGACGCCTGAGAGCAGTCAGCATCGGAGGGAGGGAGCGGGGGCTCCGGCTCCGCCTCGGGTTCCAGTCCTGCGACATCAGTGTCTCCAGTGCCTGCCTGGGCTGTCATTTCCTGACAGGCTGCAGCCCTCACCCCGGTGGGTGCCAAGGGCGCCTCCACCCTCCGGAGCCCCAGGGAGGAAATGAGTTGGGGGAGATGGAGGCTCCCAATGGGGGGTGGGGCTTTTAATACCTCAGGGGGCTGATAGCATGGAGGGTGGAACCTCCCTTGCCCACCAGACGCCAGGCCTCGAGGTTTTTCCCCAAAAGTCCCTCTCCTCAGAGCAAGCAAGATTGTGACCTTCTGGGGCAAGATTGTGACCTTCTGGGGCGCCTGGGTGCTTCGGTGGGTTAAAGCCTTTACCTTCAGCTCAGGTTATGGTCTCAGGGTCCTGGGATCGAGCCCCGCATCAGGCTCTCTGCTCGGCAGGGGGCCTGCTTCCCTTCCTCTCTCTGCCTGCCTCTCTGCCTGTTTGTGATCTCTGTCAAATAAATAAATAAAAATCTTTAAAAAAAAGAAAAGAAAAGAAAAGAAAAGAATGACCTTCTCCCGATACCACGGAGGTGCCCGAAGTGGACAGAGAGAGCGGCTCTGGCTGGCTCTCGGATTTCTTGGTAGCCGCACAGCAAGATACGGAGAGGAGAGGCTGAGAGACTTCGAGGGCACAGAGAATCAGGAAAGGACAAAGCAGTGGCCTGCTTGGGTTTGGGGCACAGTCAGTCCCTTCTGGATTCGGGGAACTGAACCCAAACAAATAAGCAGGATTGGCTTGATAATTTGCTGGACCCGAAGCAAAACGAAAAATGCAGGGCCCCTTGTTCAAAAGGCATGAAGAATTTCAAGAGGACAACAATATAGGGCGCCTGTGGCTCGGTTGGTTAAGCGTCTACTTTCGGCTCAGGTCATGATCTCCGGGGCCTGGAATCAAGCCTGTGTCTGGCTCTCTGATCAGTATCAGTGGGGAACCTGCTTCTCCCTCTCTCCCTCTGCCTGCTGCTCCCCTTGCTTGTAGTCTTTGCTCTTGTCAAATAAAATCTTAAAAAAAAAACAAGGCAACAATAAAGCATTCAACCAGGTGTGGGGCCTTCTGAGTGTGGGACCCCCCAGGGCACTGCATGATCACTTGTCTGTGAAGCCAACCGTGCCCAAAACTTTCATGTATTAAGCACCTACTATGTGCTAGACACTTGATTTACATCCTCTCCTGTGGTCCTCCAACGGCCCTATAAAGTAGGCACAATTAGATTCTCTTTATGGATGAGACAAATTAGAGAACTTAAAGCACTTGGCTAAGGTCACACATGCTGGTGAGTGCTAACAGTACCCAGATTCTTCCGAGGCCAGAACCTGTGTCTTTTCTCGAGCAGCGCTGGCCCTGATCTGCCGCGTCCAGGGGCTGCCAGGATCCCGGAGTTCGAGCGCGGGTACTCTGAGGTGGGGCAGAGACTCCCTGCACAGTGTGGCCGGCCTGGGCCAGGATGCTGGCGCCTGCAGGGGGTCCGGACCCGAACTGGAGCATCAGGGCCCTGTGGACTGTACACGGGCCCCAGACTCAGACGGACCTGGATCTGTAGTCAGCTCTGCACTACGCTGCGGGACTACGAAAGCCACTTAGCTGCTTTTGGCCTCAGCCTCCTCATCTGTAAAATGGGATAACAATATCGAGTTCATGTTATCATGAGGATTAACTGTGATTTAGATTATGTGCCTGACACATAACAGGCCCCCAGGAAAGTAAACACATTGGCTGCCCTCCTGCCCAGCTTTCCTCTCTTCTGAAAGCCCCATTCTCCACCTGTTCCCTATCTTTCCAAGAAGAAGTGGCAATTCCCTCTATCCCTAGGGCTTCTCCTCTGGGCCTGGCTGGCCAGGGAGATCTCCTCAACTGCTTTCCCCTAAATAACCTGGTGGCAGGGTACACTGATTTATTGCTAATTGTGCCAGGAACAATCAAAACGTAAATGTAGGTAAATGACCAAGTTTCAAGATTCTTACAGGGTCATGGTGGGTCCGACTCCTCTTGGGGGTGGCAGCTGCTGGTCCTGATGCCTGTGTCTGCCCGTTTTCCTTCCTCAGTGGGGTCTCAGCCCAGTGCACCTGCTTTCCTTGCCCGCATCCCCTTCCAGGGAAAAGTGAGCAGTCCTCTTCCTACAGGAAGGCCTCCTGCCCTGGAGGCCTCCAACTGGGTACCGGGGCAGGACCTAAGGGCCTTCTAATTCTCAGGGAGAGGCCTGGGGATCTGGCAACTCCCTGCTTAGGCCCCTCATGGACTTGACTTTAGGACCAAGTCTCCTTTGAGTCCCTCCCAGCCCACAGCAGGAAGAAGAGGTAGATGGTTGGGCTGGGGGACGCCTAAGGTCTGAGAAACACCCTAGTACCTGGGAACGCGCAGCAACTTCTCCCTTCCTCTCCCCTCCCCTCCCCCAGAACCCAGCCAACTTCGGCCTCAGGCTGCCTGGGGTGACGCCTGCCCCTTTGCCCTCTCTCCAGGAGTAAATATTGGATCAGCTTCAGTCACCAGCTGTTTAACTAAGAGCGAAGTCGTGAGCTCACCAACGGTTGGGATCCTGGGAAAGAAATGCTGAGCGGTATTAACACCCCAGGGGGACCATGGGCCAGCTCCCTGGGGCACACAGGAGGCCTGGGGGTCCAGACAGTTCACAGTTCCTTTCCTCCCCCCCGCCCCCCCCCCTTCGGCTCCCGGCTCTGCCAGGCACTGCCACATACGTGCCTGCTAGTGAGGCTGTCCCCTGGAGCGGCCTGTCGCCCGGAATCAGTCTTTCATGCCAGGTCACTTGGCGCTCTAGTCCGATTTGGGGCACTCTGGGCTTCCAGATACCGCACCTGGTCATACCTGTTCATTCTCTTAGACTTACCCTCGGCCTAGCCGCTCAGGTGTATTTCCTCGGGTAGCTCCTGACCTGCTCATATGTCTTTGGGTTGGACATACCTGCTCACTCAGGCAGAGGGGCCCCCGGCCCCAGCTGATCATTCAGGGGCATCCAACCCGAGCGGGCCCAGTATCCGCTCCATCACTCACAATCACTCACACGGGGTGCTCCTGGGAGCCCTGGTGCTCTCACCACGCTGGTCACCATCTCACCCCAGAGACTGAGGACTGAGTAAACCCTTTCTCACGCCTTTCTTGCTCCTCCCCCAACCCCAGGCCCCTCCAGATTCCTTCTGGTTCCTGATGCCTCCTGACCCCTGCCACTCACCAGGCACTTACCCCTCAGGCCACACCTGGCAGCTTTGGGGGCTCCACCCCTCCCAGGCGGGCAGGGAAAGGGGAAGTGGGTCTGGGAGGGGCCCCTAGGAAATGAGCTGTGACTCCAGGGCTGGGTTCACACGGGGCGGTGGTGCGGTGGCAAAGGGCTCCGGGCTGATCCCAGCAGGCCACAGGCGGCTCCTGCCTAGGCATTTCTCAGGGCCCTGCTAGCCTCAGAGGCCAGAGCCGTGAGTCACCGCTGGAAGGCTGTCCTCGCCTCTTCCCCTTTCCCCAGACTGGGGGTGGTGGTGCTGACCCTGCTGACCCGGGGTCCATCAGAGTCAGGATGACCGTGGGGGGGAGAGAGCCAGGGGCCGGAAGGATTTCTGGGTGCTTTTCTGACTGCAGGCGGTTAGCTCCCTGGGTGGCCGCTGGGCACTGGCCATCCACCCAACTGCTCTGTTTTAACCGTTAATGTCTTGCAAATGTATGTCAAACAGCACGCACGTCTCCTCTCTGTGCCCTGGTTTCAGAGGCTCTGGCTGCTGGGTCTCCTGGTCTCTGCCCCCCCCGATGAACTCGTCTTCTGGCCTGTGTAGACTGGTTTGCTCTGCGGGTCTGTCCTCCATCAGGATCCAGCTGCCGGAGCCGGAACTTGGAGCATGGAGTCACTGAGGCCCAGGCCACTCCGTTAGGGGACCAGGTAACTATGGAGGGGTGTAGGCACCCCCTCTCTGGGCCTCAGCCAGCCGCCTTCTCTCCCTGTCTCCTGTAGCTCCATCCTCACACGGGGCCCTCTCCGCGCAGTCACACTGGTGGAGGGCATGGTCTCTGCCCTTCGGCTGGAGATCAGGTTTGGCTAGAGACATATGGGTGCCCGGAATATCTTCTTGGTGTTTGTTCAAAGTGGACTTAGCAGAGAGGCCAAGTGCTGGGTTGGGGTGGGCACGGAAGACCTCTGGCTTTCCCAATCAGTGTGTGCTCCCCGCTGCGCAAAGCAGAAACCCTGCGGTTGGCCGACGCCACCATCTTGCCACTAGAGCAGACTTAACCCTGAGGAGAACTCACCTCTACCCTGAGAAGGATTGTCAGATGATTTCTCCTACACACGTCCTGTTATACGTCCAGAGATGGTCTGGGCACCTGCAAACTAGCCCACTCCCTCCTCCAGCTTTGGCTGTGGAAGTCTCTAGGGGCTGTCTTGTCCAGCCCGCTCCCCCCAGAATCCACCCCTTCAGCCCCCTTTTGGTTACAAACCAGTGGAGAGTGTGTGTGTGTGTGTGTGTGTGTGTGTGTGTGGTATGTGTGTGGTGGTTGTGTGTATGTGTGGGGTGTGTGGGGAGCTGTATGGTGGGCGTGTCTCTGTGTGTCTATGCGTGCGTGTGTGCACGTGTGCATGTGTGTTTGGCGGGAACATGTATGTGGTGTGGGAACATGCGTGTGGTGTGTGGGTGCTTACACGTCCTCAGACAAACCTGGAGCAAAGACTTTCCAACACCTCTCTTTCTAGAAGCCCGCTTCCTAGCGCCCGGCTCAGAAGTCTCTGCAGAAGCCGATGTGGCGCATTTGCCATCCGTGGGTCCTGGGGGTCCGGGTGGGGAGGAGGCCAGGTCCCGCCTCTCATTCCATGCCCTTTCATCTCCTTTTCCCAAGAACTTCCCAAATCTCCTCCCCAGCTCGGGGCAGAGTCCTGGGGACCCCCACTCGCAACTCACAGCCCTCCGTGTCCCTTCTCCCAGCAGGGTCAGAGCAAGGCCTCACCCCTGCCCAGCCCTTCCCCACTGCTCCCCTACCTCCCCACAGGAGGGAGAGGAGTTTGAGTTTAATTACGGAGCAGACGCTGGGCAAGGAGGTGGCTCCCGGCGGGGCGGGCGGCGTCTCGGCACCCCGGCTAATGAGACGGTGCCCGGCCGCTGACGGAGGCAGGCTCTGTGATCAGAGCTGTGAGGGCTGTCGCTTTTCCACACAGTCAAGAGCAATAGCCTCCTTTTTCTCTCTCTTTAATCTGCCTACCCCGGGAGAAAAGGAGTTCTGGTCTCTCCTGACGTGTTGTACCAACCTGGACATACCATTCGGTGGCACCGGGATCCGGGATCCCTTCGAATGTCTCTTCTGCATATGACGTTATGGGTGTTCATAGACCCGCTGAAGCCCTGTGTGGACTCCCCCCGCCCCGCCCCTACTCAGGGGTATGAAGTTCTCCACGTGCAGGGGGCCTGAACCCAGACGGAGATACCTGAGGGTAGGAACGGTGTCTGTCACCTTAACCACCGCATAAACAGTGCTTTAATTAGTGTTTACTGAAGGAAGGAAAGAGGGAAGCAAGGGACCCAGGAAGGGAGGGCATGACCCCTGCCTTTAAGAAGCTCAGAATCGAATGAGCTGGACAAGCAACACAAACTAAAAGTTTTAAATAACAGCCCAGGAGAAGAGTCCACCAGTAGCGGCCTTCGTTGTGCTTACTGGACAAAATATCACAGACGCAGGACAGAGGGCCACCGGTGCTGTGCGCCCTGGGATGGTGGCGAGGGTTGGTCTGGGGACAGAGGCGATGGCCTTGTAGCCTTCGAGAAATTGTTGTCGAAGTGTACACGATGTTCCTGATGCCAGTCTTGTTTGCTTTCTCTGCGGGGCAGTGGGATCGGGACAGATGGGCTGGGAGGCTGGTGCCCTCCGTAGGCTCCTGCTGCCCCGCCCCCATCCCTGGTCCAGCCCACTGGCTCCGCAGTCACCAGTTCTCCCAGCTGTCTCCCAGCCCACCGCATACAGGCTTCTGCCCCCGTCCTGCTTCCGGAACTGCCCTCATTAGGGTCAGTGATCCAGTCTCTGACCAACCACCTCCGTTGGCCTGGGGCTTCCAATTCCAGAACTGGGAGACTCCTGGGCAAACTGGAGCAGTTGGTTACGCCACCAATGGCTTCCTCCTTGCCAAATTCAAGGATGCCTCTCAGTCCTTAACCACAGTGACCTCCAGTCTCCTCCGGATACCTCGCTCCTCTTCGACACCTTCTCTCCTCTCCTGGCTCCAGTCCTGACTCCAGGCCTCCACGTTCTTCTCCTCCTTTGTCAGCTGTCTCCTCTGCCCATTCGGTCCTGCCGTTTGGGTTCTTCAGACCTGTGATGTGCTAGGGACTAGGGATATAGAGACTAAAGGTGTGGTGTCTGGCCGCGGGAAAGCCCGGTAAAGGTACTGGGAGACACGCAGTGAGCGGATACTTCACACTGAGGCGTGATCAAGCCTGTCCGGCCAGCATCAAAGACTGTGAGGTATGGACGCCCGAATGAACGTGTGGAGGTGCGTGCAAGGGGTGTGCACAGAGTTCCACGTGGCCTGGGCATGTACCAGTGTTGGGGGAGGGCAGAGTAAGCCGAGGAGGGAGGCAGAGGCCGACCACATGGGGCCTCTTGTGCCCTTCTTCCCAAGCAAGTCTGCAAATGAGCTTCAAGAGGCCCATAGCTCCCAAAAATGAATGGAAAATGCTGGACATGGATGTTTTTGATTCTAGGAAAGGAGTCCCTTCGCTTTCACCAGATTCTGAAGGAGGGGACCAAAGGCCCACGGTTGGGGAGCCATCAGGAGAAGCAGCGGGCAGCGTAGCCCTTTGTCAAAACTTCATTTGGAATAAAGATCTCCCTGGGAGCTGACCAAAGGCGGGACGAAGACGCGTGGAAGCCAGAAGCCAGGTTGCCAGGGACGCCTGCAGGGTCTGGGCTTCAGCCCGCTTCCCAGGCCCCGAGCAAAGTTTCCTCAAGGCAGTCTTCAGCCCTCCTCCAGCCTTGTCCAACAGACCTCCCCGCCATCTCCAGACGTCTCCACCAGCACGCTCTGCAGGCTCCTCACAGTCCGCCTGGCCCCCGCTGAAGCCAGCATCGGCGCCTTTCACGTGGTAAATACCAAGGAAATGTTTCTAGACTGAATTGGGGTCCACCTGTACAATGAGCTCATGAGCTGGACTTCGGCGTCCATCTGGGGGTAGGCCAACTTACTTTTACCCAGAAGTCTCAAAATTCTTAGGGTTTTCTGAAAAGACAACCTACCCTATTTAGTAGTTGAAAAGGAATTGCACTATGATATGATAACACAAGCCCATTCTATAGTACACAACACTGAGCATGTCTTCGACCCCATCTACAGGTGAGCAAACTGAGGCCCAGGGCTAAAAATAAAATGGACTTCACAAGCACAGGTGAACTAACTCTCTTTTCCTTCCCTCCCCGTGTGACAACCCTCTCCCCTTAGTGACCTAATGCTAGCCAGCTGTGGTCTGCGTGCTCACCCCAGTGGCGGGTCCGGTCTTGTTGCTAAGGGCCACTTTCCCATATTCCCTGCTTTGTGGGATGGTTTCGTTACCATGGCAGTGCAGGTTGTGTGTGCCTGTGGTGTGTTTGGGAGGCACTGCTGGACCCAGGGGTGGGGTTCTAATTGGTTTGGTGGTTGCTAGGGTCAACAGGGCTGTGATTGGCTTGCTCTGTTTATGTGCCCACCCCCTCCTGGAACCCTCTGGAGATGCAGCTGTTGCTCCATCTGAAGTCTGGAGCGGTTGTACATACCGCGCATGAGTATATGTGTGTGTGTGTGTGTGCGCGCGAGCTCACACGCACAAGGACATCCATGCCTGTACATTTAGCACAAGCAGTGAGGAGACGGTGTGATGCTTGGTGCCGTGACCAAGTGGCAGCTTCCGGGCTCTTTAGTGGAATCACACTGGAACCAGGTAAATGACATTTGTCTCCTAGTCATCCCCACTCTCTGGAAGTCACTGGAAAACAGTGGTCTGGATTTATTTAGAGGAGGAGGAAGAATTGGCTGCATCCAGCCAACTCTTGCTGTCCCGACTGACTAGCGCACTTGGAAGGAGCTAGGCCTCAGGGGGTTTGGTCCGTGGCCTAAGGTCCCCACTGCCATTCTCCTTCCTGAGGTTCTTGGGGAGGGTTTCTCTGTGGTCTTATTTCATTTCTCATTTCTCTGGTCTTCACTTGTCTCCTAAGAACCTTAAGAAGGGGGCGCCTGGGTGGCTCAGTGGGTTAAAGCCTCTGCCTTCAGCTCAGGTCATGATCCCAGGATTCTGGGATCAAGCCCCACGTCAGACTCTCTGCTCAGCAGGGAGCCTGCTTCCTCCTCTCTCTCTCTCTGCCTGCCTCTCTGCCTACTTGTGATCTCTGTCTGTCAAATAAATAAATAAAATCTTAAAAAAAAAAAAAAAAACCTTAAAAAAAAAAAGAACCCTAAGAAGGTCTCTTTGGCCAAACACTAATGATCTCATAATACATGCAGATCTTTCTAGAGTTTACAAAGTACCTTCACATTCACCCTCTCACCAAACCCTCCTGAGAGGCAGCTTCCACGTCATTCCCATTTTTCAGAGGAGGAAAACTGAGGCCCAGATAAATGAAACGACTCTTGTGCCTTAGGGCAGAGTCAGGTCTCTGGCCCTCCCCAGTGTCCCCGCAGTGCTTTGGAAGACTGCTGCCCGTGTGCGGGTAGGACCCGAAGGGACAGCCTGCGGTAGTTTGCAGAAAGGAGATTCTCTGTTGGCTGAACTCTCGCTGTCTGGATGTTGCCCCTCCCTGGGGAAAGGGGGGCGGGCTTGAACTTTGGTTTTTCAGAAGCTATTCGAATGCACTGCCCACACAGTCTGTGAGGGAGAGCTGTTTCCAGCTTCCCTGCTCAGCCCTCGGGCACCCAGGGACGCCTGTCCTCTCCGCAGAGCAGTGGCATGTTATCCGCAGCAGGGGGGGAGAGAAGGGATTGAGTGGAGGAGTGGCTGGGCTGCGCCTGCCCCCCGCCCCCCCCCCCCCGTTGTCATCCTGCCAGCACTGCCTTGCGGTGACCAGGGTCACCCCCAGATGCCATTTAGGCTAGCAGAGGGGAAGGGGCCTGCAGGGTCTAGAGGGGAGGGGTCCCGGAAGCCGGAGCGCCAGACACCGCTCACTGAGAGTCTCTTGTCTAACCCTCTGCAAGGAGGCTGTGATCAGGCAGAGAAGAGAAACAAGCCTTGACTGGGTGCCGAGTTTCCATCACATTTGAACCTCACGAGAGCCCCATGAGGAAGGGACTATTGCTGTCTCCACGTTACAGACTGGAAAATCAGAGGGGTCATAGTCTGTGGCTGTAAAGCCCAAGGTCTTGCTTGGTGGGGCAGGAGGGCAGGAGTCCTTCCTTTGTGGAGGACCAGGTAGGGCTGCTTCTTCTAAGCCGGGCTCCTTGAGAAATATATGGAAAAAATTGGCATGAGAGGCAAGGCGGGGGACACCAAATGGTTTCACAGGGAATTTTTAGAAGGGCACAGACAGGAAACAGAAAAATCAGGATGGCCCAAAGAGCACACACACACACACAGCTAGCAAGCTCTGCCCACATGGCCATGTTCGCTCTTACCTCGGTCCCTTCCTCTAACTGCCCGTCTGCGCGTGCCCTTCCCTGGGGCTGCCAAGGTTCTGCAAACAATTGCCTGGGTTCCACACAGACACCCCCCCCTGCAGTCCACCCCCTTCTCCCAGCCCCAAGGAGCATCACAAATGCGTTCAAATGGAACATTTCAGATTGTGAAACTCAATCCCATGTTAAGGAGTAGGGGGTTGGAGGGGGTGTGCTGGGACCATCTCTGAACAGATAGCTGGCCCTACGTTGTTTAAGTTGTCACCTCTCCTCTGTGAAGTTGTCCCTGAGTCTTTGAGCACCATTTCTTCCTCTGTCCCAGCCCATATTGCTTTGCTATATGACTGTTTCTCTGTGTATCTCTCCCCTACTGGATGGGGAGCTACATGAGAATAGGGACTGAGACTTAAGTCCCAAAGATAGAGGACAATTGGTGGCACATGTCAGATCTTCAACAAAGGCTTGTGGCAAGGACAAACAATGGTAATTACATCTACTATTTATTGAATTCCTCTTCGGAGTTGAGCCTTATGCTTTGGCACACATTATCTTTAATATATACAACAACCACGCAAGATGAATATTAGTATCTTTGTATTACAGATTGCAAAAACTGGGCTCGGAAAGGTTAAGTCATTTGCCCAAGGTCATACAACCAATAAAAGGAGGTTCTAGGAATCACAGCAACCCTAAGAAATATCCAGCTTGGTCTATCACACCAGAGGTTGCTCCCGTATCTTCCAGACTCAAACAGACACAAAGTTCTGTGATCCTGGCTCCTAATCTCAAATCAGCCTCTTCCCCTTTCCCTGCTACCACTGCTCCAGCCTAAGCCGGCATCAGCCTTCACTGCGATCAGCCTGCAAACTGGGGTTCCTGTCTCCTGAAGTGCCCCACCCTCCATCCCCCTCTTGACTGGGGATCATCCTACATCACAAACCTGAGGATTTCTCTTTCCCCCGAAATGTTCCACATTTCCGAATAGATCAAACGTGGGAAGTTTTTTCAGAATCCAGCACCGGCTCCCTCTATGACATCACCTCCAGTCCCAGCCCCTCTAAGCTCTGACCTCTCAACTCTCAACTCTGCACAGGTGTTACCTACCCTCCTGGGAAAACGGAAACCCCTTCCTGCCCTCCACTGTCCTCTCATCCCGAGACCCTCAGCGCAAGCAGCAAGACACCCCAAACAGACAGCCTCAGCTCTAAGCTGGGTCACACAACATCCCGACTCTTGTTCCCTGTCCCATTAGACTGTGAGCTCCCCGAGGGACTGTGTTCTTTCCATCCCTTGTGCCCAGCATGCTGGCTATTGTTGGGCATACAAGACATACTAAGAAAACTTTTGTTGAAACTTCTTGACCTCATCCATTCCCCTGATTCCTTGAAACTCTACCCTTTGGTCCATATTCTCGAATCCTCCAATACCCACAGTTCTTTAGCCATAGCCCTCTCCCCTGCCCTGCCTGTCCTTTCCTGCCTCTGTGCCTCCCGTGTTATTATTATACACATGGATTATGGAGCCCTGCAGCCTGCTGTCCCCAAACCCTGGAGTTCTGTATCCATCCAATCTTTGTACCCCTTCAAGCACTTGGCAGATTTCTTTTTCTAGAGGGCATGGCCCAGGAAATCTGCATGCCTTGGCAGAGAAAACAGAGGTAGCGGAGTTGGGAGGCCCTTTGTGGGGTGCCCCTGTGGACCAGCCAAAAGTCACTCTCTTGGAAGCACCCGGGGTCTTCCTTCTTTCTGCATCTCCAGCGCTCCTGGAGTCTCGAGTAATCTCGTGTTGCAGGACTAATGTGCGCTGGTGGCGGAAGGCAGGCGGTGGTCCTGAGAGAGGGACCTCAGACCCATGGCTTCCAGAAAGGAAACAAATCCATGCTGTGGACCACCCACCTCAAGACACACTCCCCCCAACCCCATGAGGACACCCAGATTTCAGGGGTCATGTCCACCAGCAAGGCAGAGGACACAGACCTCTCTGGTTTGCTGCCCATATGATCTGATGCCACCCCCCCTCTCCTCACAGTCTTCAGGAGGTAGCAGGGCTGGGCAAGGCCCAGATGGGGCCACTGTGATCTTCCCTGCTTCCCGGTCTCCCTTAGACCCCTGAAGTTGGATGGTGTGGCCTTTGGCCTGGGTCCTAGTTGTGGTTTGCCATTAACTCTTTGTGGGATGTTGGGCCAGTCCGATCTCCTTCCTGGGCCTCAATTTCCCCTTCTGTAAAATGAAACCCGGACTAGTGCTAGCTATTCTGTAAGATTTCTTGGATGATTCTCCGTTGGCCTGTGGGGTTTAATTCCAAAAGGACAAACTGAATTATCCTTCAGGGTAGGAAGTTGGGGGTGATGGCTAACGGGGAAGCCCGGAGAGGTGGAGTCAACCAGGTGGGAGCTTGGTCCCAAAAGGTAAGTGACAAGTCCCACTGGGCTGGGCCAAGGGAGAACCCCAGGGCCACTGCTGCAAAAGGCCACGATGGCCAACAGGATGGGCCTGGGCGCATTAGTGCCTGCGGTGCCCTGTGCTGGGATCCAGGATCAGACTCAGAAGGTGGGAAAGCTACCTTTAGAGAAAGGCACTGTCAGTAAATCACCCCTGGTGATCTGGCCCCAGTCCTGGGGTGCTCCGATCCAGAGGGGCTCAGTGCATAGTCAAGGCTCTCGGGGCCAGCCCCAGAAGGCTGGCAGACGCCGGGCCTAGGAACGAAACCGGAAGAGGCACTTGGACCCTGGTTCCCAGAGTGGGAGAAAGGGGTGGGCACCCGGGCAGAGGGAGCCCTGGGGATTGGCAGTGGCTGTGGGCAGGGCAGGAGGGACGGGGGAGGAGTCAACTTGTACACGTGAAAAACTCTGGCGGGGGCCGGGTTTTTCCCTTCCTCCTCCTCCTCCCCCTCCCTCCTCTTCCCCACCTTCCTCCACCCTCCCTTCCCCTCCCCTTCTCCCTCCTCCTCCTCCTTCTCCACCTCCTCCTCCAGCTCAGGTTGCAGCTTCTCTGGGGAGCCGCTCACCTTCCCGGAGTAGCCCCCAGCCTGGGCAGGGACCCCAGCAGGGCGCAGGGCACGGCGCCCAGCCCCGCGGCACCCCGGCTGTTGCGGGCGGGAGCCGGCGCGCCGCGGCCCCCAGGACACGCGCGGTGAGTCCCGCGGGCGACGCGCAGTGTCCGGAGGGCTGGGCGGGCGGCGCGCCGCGGGGAGGAAGGGGGCGGTCGGAGGAGGGGGCACCGCGGCGCCGGGGAAACCGAGCAAAGGTAAGCGGAGCGGCTCTTAAAGGCGCCGGTCTGCTTTTGCCCTGGGGCGGGAGGTTGGAGGGCAGTGCAGGCGCGCCGCGGGGAGATCGGAGATCACGAGGCGCGCTGGCTCGCGTGCTGGGGGTGGGCGATGCCCCGAGCAGGCCCCTCCCAAGTTCCAGGTGCGCCGGTTCACCTTCGCAGACCCCCGCCTCTCCCCGACCCGGGAGTCTCCGCCGAGACTCACTCCGGCCCCCGGGCTCCCTGAACCCTAGGAAGCAAAGTTTATAACCCAGGTTCAGACCTGGCGCTTTCTCATCGCCCTTCCTTCTGGGAAGGGCAAGGGTCGGAGTCTCCGGTGACGGGAGAACCCGCGCGAGTGTGGGGCCAGATTGCACCTTGAAGGGCTTTCTGGGCTCCGGTGAACTTTCCAGAGCGGCAGGCTGGAGGGTGGGAGACTAGAGCCCTGGGGTGAAGGTGGAAGGACAGCGTGGGGGCGCTGGGGCCTCTGGGGATCGCTGCCTCTTCTCTGCCCCCCAGGAGACCGCAGGGGCAGGGGCTCCCAGTCCGCAGCAGCAGTAAGCAAAGGGTTAATAGAGCCGTGGGGAAGGGCGGCTGGTGGCCTGTTGAGCTGTGCGGGTGAGCATTCGGCCGCTTGGGGGGCAGGGGATGGGTTGGGGGAGAGGCTCAGAGGATCGGGAGTCGGTAGGGGCAGGAGGCCTCCCTTCTCTCCGTGTTGGCAGCGGCGGGAGTTCCCGGAGCTGTCTGCAGGCCCTGTGGGCGTCGGGCTGTTCAGACAGTGACCGATTTTCTGTGCTGTAGGGTCAGCACCCTCCTAGGCACCAGCAGCCTCTTTAATGCATGCTGAACCCTTTCTGGACAGCAGGGGTAGGAAAGTTAGAGCTGTGTGAGGGGTGGGGGGGAGGTCAGCTCCCCCAGAATCTCATCCCCAGGAATTGCTCTGCAGTTCCTCAGCTGTGGCCTGGGCACTGTGACTCACTGCCAGCACCAGCTTGCCCTGCCCCCCACCCCGGCCAGGACCCTGTGAGATGCAGGGGGCATCTCCCAGGGTTGCTGGGCACACAGCACATTCTGGGACACTGGGCTGGGGGGCGCAGAATCCTGGAGGATGCTGGGAGGACTGGCTCCCTGGCTCTGCCCGCCCCCACAGAGATCCTCTACCTTTAGTCTAGCCTTGGGAAGCGACTGGGACACATGGCGAGGGGAGGCAAAGGTGGTTCGAGGCAACCCTAGCTTCTGGGTTTGGGTCTGCATCTTGAAGGCTGTCTAGAGAGAGGGTCACCTTGCCAGAGCAAAGCTACTGGCTCGGATTACTCTCTCTGCCCCAGCCACCTCCTGTGTAGCGGAAGTGGGGCTGGCTTCCCCCCACCCCTGCAACCTCACCAGCCTGTTGGGTTCCTGGGACTCTCCCCACTGGCCAACCATGACCCTCCAGGAGAATGGATCCCTCCTTCTTCCCATATTTATGGGGGTTTCCAGAGCCAGAGTGGACTCCGTAAGCTCCATCTGAATTCTGAATGCCTTGGTGGCTACCAGTTAGAGAGTATCTGCTGGGTTCCCAGCAGATGCAGTAAACATCGCCGTCCCGTTTTATAGGCGAGAAAACAGAGGCTATGAGAGACCAACTTTCCCTCAGCCTCACATTAAGTGGGATCCAGCCCACTTCCGTCTGAACCTGGGCTTCCTGCTAGATACTCCCTGCCCCATCTGGGGAGCTCCTGTCCCGCTCTGGAGTTCTCTGGTTTGACATCAGTCCCCAGGAGAAGGAAGGATGGGTGTGGTGCTCTGGGTAAGAACGTTCCCGCCAGGCTTTTCCGTGGGTCGCAGGAGAGGAGACACTAGATCTGAAGAACCTACAACTAGGTTCTTGGTCTGAGATCTCCTGGGATCCAGCCGCCTGCCCGGGAAGCCACCCCCTGGGTCCCTGGGGTCATGATGCTGCCTTTTGGACCGCACTTGTTTTCTCTGTAGGCCCAGACTCCATCATCTGTCAACGTGCCCCATGCTGTAGGGCAGAGCCTGGGTTGGTCTTCCCAGCTTCTACCCCAACTGTGCCTCTTCTTGGTGGGGGTTACCCTCTTTGGGACTTTGGGCTCGAACCTCTATCCATCCTTCCCGATTCCTTTCCTTCCCTGAGTTTGAGACCTAAAGGGGAGGGAGAACCGGGGTCTTGTTGGAATCTGGGTCCAGAACATACTAGCTGAGTCCCCTCGCCCCAGCAGGCACCTCCGAGCCTCAGTTTCCTGGTCTCTGAAATGGGAATCCTCGTAGGTCGGGTGGTTAGATGAACGAAATGAAATAACACACAGTGCCTGGCACGTAGCAGATGCTCAGGGACTGTTAGCTGAATCGTGCATGGTTATTTGGGAAGGAAATTTCCCAGTTATCACACCATGCCTGGCTCTGGGGTAGAGACCGAGGCAGGCTTTCCTAATCCCAGCAGGCTGGGCCCTGAGCATCTTTCCTGCTCTTCCAGCTTGGGGAGGAAGGGGTGGTTGGAAACCTGCCAGGAGGGGACCAGGAATCTGGGTTGTGGGGACTCTGCCCTCTAGTTTCTAGCACGAGTGAAGTGGGCACTGGAAGCTGGGAATCCAGCAGTTTCCGGCCGGCCTCTTTGCCCTGGGGTAAAAAGACCCTCGCTCCCTCCTTCATTAACTGCTGTCCCTTTTCTCCTCTGTCATCTGTGAGGGAGTGGCTGGCCTGGGTCCAAACTTATCTGATTAGCGTCACCTCGTTCCTTGGGAACAAGTCACATTTCTCTTCTGTAGCCCCGAGTCCTATCCCCAGCCCTTCTGTCGCCAACCCTGGACCCTTTGCCTTTGGCCCTGCCATCAGCTGCTGAGTGGGCGGCTCGCCATCTCGGGAGGGTGGAGCTGCCCAGGGCCGGGCTTGTCTTGTCCTGGCCCCCACAGCTGTGTGCATTTCCTGGAACCCAGCTCTAAGGCCGGGCTAACAGCAGATTGGTAGATCGGGCCAGGGCCTGGGGCCTGGGATCCCCACAGAGCTGGGGGCTGGGCCCGGCAGGAGCTGGCCAGGGGTGCTGCAGCCGATCAAGAAGGGGGAACGCTGTAGGCGCGTCTCAGCCAGGACTCCTGTCTGAAGGAGAGCCCATCTGCTTCTGAAATCTGCAGTTTTATCTGCAGGGGAGGAGGGACCAGGAGGCAAGTGTGAGGACTGGCCTGCAACCAGAAAGGGTCTTGAAGCTCCTTGCAGACACACGTGTCCCTGGTGAGTCAGGGCCCCCCTGGGTAAGAAGACATGGGCCAGAACTTTGGAAGGAACGGTGGTGAGACCCTCTTTCTTGGAACTGTGGACCGGGGTCTAACCCTGTACTGCCTTCCTGCCTACCAACATTAAATCGAGTCTGCCTTCGAATGAGAGGGGTGGGGACAGGCAAGGGGACTCTGTGATGGCCAGCTGGGGCGTTCCTTCATTTATATGTGA
The DNA here is from genome assembly GCF_030435805.1 of Mustela lutreola. Lineage (NCBI taxonomy): Eukaryota > Metazoa > Chordata > Mammalia > Carnivora > Mustelidae > Mustela > Mustela lutreola. The sequence continues at coordinate 50,902,496 of NC_081303.1, forward strand.
GCGCCCGCCTTCTGTCCAGCATGGGGGGCGGTTTGGCGACTTCGGAGTGGGTTCCGGTCCTGCCCCTGCTGCGGAGCGAGGGGCTTCCGGTGCAGGACCTCATTCACCCAAGCCTTGGATTCCTCTGTGAGAAAGAGAGCGGGAGCATTACACATGAGGATGACAGTGAGACACTGGCCACCACACTCCTGGCTTTTTGCCTCACCTCGTGTCGTTAGCGAGGGCTGGTTGCTGTCCGAGTCCCTGGGCCACACGTGGCAGTTCTCAGTAGCTTGACTTCTGCTCTGTCCCTGTAGAAACCACAGCTGAGGCCTCACGTAGGGGAAGGGGGCTGTCCTTAAAACGTTTCCACTCTCCCTCCTTCCAAGGACCTTCTGTGCTTTATTGTTATGGGGGTTAAGTTCTGACAAAACTCCAGAACGATTTCTCTCTTTACACCCTTACGTCTCTCAAGAAGCCGCCACTTTCTTGCCTTTGTGGGGCCGGGGGTTGAGGGGGAGGTCCCTTCAGGAACGAGGGCTGCTTCTCTCCTGTGGTCCCAGCAAAGGAGACCCTTGCTGGGGGACCAGGCCCTGCTCTGTCCTTTCCCGGGTTGTGGCAGGATCCAGTGCCTGGGAGCAGGTAGGAGACAGGTCTTGTGCCCGAGGTTTCACTCATAACGTCAGTAGTGCTGGGTCCCCAGACCACCTCTGCCACCCGGGTATGGGATGAGGCCCGAGAAGGGGTCCCAGAGCCCCTCCCTTAGCAGCTGGCAGTACCCCCCACTGTGGCTGGGCCGGGTGCCTTGCTCTGTGCGGAGGCCGTAGCTGAGATTGCTTCTTCCCGAGGCAGGGTGGTCCTTGGGTGGGCTTGCCCGGGGAACTCTGGGCAGGTCCTCGAAGTCCCCGAAGGAGCAAAGAGAGCACTGAAGTCCCAGTCACAGGCCCTCGGTTCTGGTCTCAGCTCTGCCCCTTCAGGCTGCATGGCCCGAGGCGGGTCATCCCCTTGGCTGAGTCTTGCCTTCTTCTCCTGAAAAAGGAGGGCACAGACCAAGGGATTTCTAAAGCTCCATCCAAGATGACTGGTTTGTGGTTCCAGCTTTTGGCAGTCCTGCTGCTAAGGTGAGCTGTGCTCTGGGACTCCGGGAGGGACCCTGCCTTCCGTTCTTTTAAACTCAGGAGCCCAGACGAGGGCTTCCCCCAGCCAAGGCCTGCCGTGGCTCAGATGACTGAGGAACCCCTGCGAGGCCTCCTCGCGTCAGATAAGAGGAGAAAAGAACCTCCCGAGGGAGTGGGTGCTGGATTCAAACCCTGTGCAGACACCGGGCGCTCAGGGGCTGCCTCCGGGAGTGAGGGCACGTGAGCCAAGAATGGTTGGCATGGTTTTAAACAGTGGGGAAAATTCAAAAGAAGGAAAAAAAAAATACTCTGTGCCACTGAAAATGATATAAAATTCAGATTTTTGCGTCCATGAGTTAAAGTTGACCGGAAGACAGCCGACTTGTTTGTGTCCATCCTGTCTTCGGGCACTTTCTACAAAGGGCGGGGGTGGGGGTGGGGTGCGGTGGTGTGATTGCGGCGGAGACGGTATGACCCTCAAAGCCGAAAATATTGACTATCTGGCCTTTTACAGAACAAGTGTGCCAATCCCCGTTCGAGATAATTATAGTCCTCCCCAGGCTTGCACTAAAGAGTTTTGGAATCTCAATCTAAAAATACTTTTCTTTTCATTTAAAAAGAAGTGTTACTTCTTTTAACATAAGCAGTGTGTGGCCATTATGCAAGTATTGGAGGAAGCAAATAAGCAAAAAAGGAGATATTAGAGTCACTCCTGGTTCTGCCACCCAGAGAGACCTGCTGTTAGCCATTTATCTTGTATCCGTCTGGAATGTATGCAGTGTCCGTGTTTATAAGCGTGAGTCTCCAGCGTGTGGATACCCAGACTGCAGGGAGCGTCACAATTGTACATGTCGGCCCTTCTCACTTGAAAACACATCTCAAACTGTCTGCTCCCTCCAGACCCAGTGAGGTTTATCCTGGTGTGTCACAACCCCTGGGGATGTCCAGACAGCTGGGCAGGGAGTCCTTTGGACCTGCTTATTGACACTCGGGGGCTTGCTGGGGCCAGAGCTCTGGGTCTGGGAGTCATCAGCACGAGGCTGGCGGTTTCCACCACGGGAAAGCATGAGGTCACCAGGAAGAATGCTCAGAGGGGAAGAACCGGAGGGCCAGGGCCGGAGAGGGAACTCTGGGGAGTGCCAGCTTTGAGAGACAGGTAGAGGAAGTGAATCTGGGAGATGGGAGAGGGAGAGGGAAGCAGGAGGAGAGCCAGGAGGCCAGGGGAGGGGAAGACTGGGCGTGGCACTTAGGACAGTGGCTGCCCACCGCCCCCACCCCCACCCCCGGCTTGTACCTGTAGCATGAGTGAGTGACTAGGAGAAACCAGCACCTCCCCCCCCCCCCCAGGAGCCTAGGCTCTGGGCAGCAGGTGCCACTGAAGGGGGCACTTAGAGAACAGCTGAAGGAGGGGGAGATGTTCAGAGGTTTCTCGGAGGGGGCCTTGGAGGCAGGGAGGAGCGGGAGGTGGTCCGGGCCAAGGGGGCTACCTGGGCCCAGCATGGCAGGAGGGAAGCCATGCAGAGCCTGAGGAGGCCAGCTTGCCCTGAAGGTTGGAGCATATTGGTGGGGGTCCTATTGGAACACAGGCCAGACTGGAGCGGGTGGGGGGTGCTGGGAGCGGACTAAAAATAGGACTGCAGGCTAGAGACGCTGGAAAAGCTCCTCCCGCCCTGCCTGCTCCTGAGACTGAGAGGTCCCCAGGGATGCCAGCACTTGAAGTTAACAAAGATCCCAGGACGACCACCGAGAAAGCTGGCTTCTTGCATGGCCGAGGGAGAGCTAGAGCGTGGGCGAACTTGGTCCGCCTTATTTCTCCTCCGTTTCATTGGGTGGAAGATGGTGGGCACCAGCCCTGGGGCTTAAGCAAATGGTGAGGAGACAGGTGTGAGCTGTTTCCTTGGGGACTGACCTCAGAAAACGTTCTAGACTTTGGGATTTCGCAAACGCTGAGCGAGGTGGCTGAGGGACCTCCCGTGAGGGTCTTCAGCGGAACCCGCGAAAAGGAGCAAGGAAACGGTTTCCTCTGCCTGGGAGGGAATGTGGGGATGGGTTTTGCCTTTACTGCCCCTTGCTGTAGCCTCTGGTCTAGAACGTTCTGCACAGCCCAGGACCCGAGCTGGTGGGAGGGCACCTTGTTACATCTTAACATTTGCAAATCCAGAGCCTCCCCAAAGACTGCAGACCAGACTTAGCTAGGTCTGAAAAAGGATCAAGAAAAAAAAAAAAAAAAGCGGAAGATGATAAATGGGCCTCCGTTTCTTGAGCCTTAGGAAGCCAAAGGGAGCAACAAAGTGAGCATCAGCAGGGCTGATGTGGGGCTAGAAGTGGACAGTCAGGGGGTCAGGAGAAGTCAGCTGTAGGGGTCAAGGCCAAGGTCTGTCCCAGGTAGTGCACCTGACCTGTGAGGTCCTAGGAATCTACCCCTGAAGGAATGGGAACCCCTGAGGAAGGTCTCAGGACCCTGTCAAATCCCCTTGCCACAAGCCCCATAGACCCCAACTCAATGGTGTTTGGTGGGAACCTAGCATCCCCAGTCAAGAAAAAAAAGTATCCCTCGCTGTGGGTCATCTGCCCAAGAGGAGACCTCCACAGACCTCGCTGAGGGAGTCGCTGCCCAGCAGGCAGCTTCCCCTGTGCTTCAGTGGTGCCCCTTCCTCCCCACCCCCCCACTGCCATCAGGGTCAAGAGCAGCCCAGGAAGGTGGGTTAGGTCACAGTTAAGGCTTCGAGTCCAGAAGACAACTGACAGTTCCTGGCTGCTCTCTGGTCTCCAGGTAGCCCCTAGAACTCGGGACTTGTAGCTTTCAGATACTCACTCGCTGGCCATTTGAGGGTTTGCTCAGTGCCAGTCCTGGGGGTGTAATGATGGGTCAGACCCAGTCCTTGCTGTTAACCTGCTCGCAGGCAAACCTGTGGGTTAGACAAATGAACAGGGACACCTGCGAGCCAGGTGCTCTGCTTGGGAATGTCCAGGATGCCATAGGCTGGTGCCAGTGGGCTTTCAGACCAGGGGAGAAGCGACAGTCCTCACAGAAGGCCTCTTGGAAGAGGTCGTGCCTTTCTCCAGCCTTGAAGATGCGGACACTTAAACTGGGTTTCTCCAGTCTCTGGCCCACCAGTCCCGCCGTTCCAGAGAACCAAGGATGTCCGGGGTCTTGGGCTGGTTCTCTGGACTGCACACCTTGCTATGCTTCCCCAGAAAGAGGGCAGGGTTGGGCCCACCCCAGGTGTGCGCAGGACCCACCTACTAGGTATGGAGCTGGCCTCGTGAGATAAACCTAGAAACGGGCCTTGGCCGGATTAAAGAAGGAAGAGCCCCAGCGTATACCGCCTTTGTCCTCAATGGGCCTTGTATGTATGTAGAGGAAAGAGTTTTAAATAAGCCTTTGGGGCTCAGTGGCCTGTGGCCTCATTCATTCGAGTAAGGCACTGGGCAAACAGCTCACCGAACCCGCTCTCATCCTGGAGGGCGTCACAGTCTGGTGATAAATGTACACAAGCTGGTTTAGCAGTGACAAGGAGGAAGCGTCCCAATTGTGGTCACATGTGGTTCTGCGGAGGAAGCGACACTTGAGTTTGGAAGTCGTCTTACCAAGGGAACAATGAGGAAGGGCATCCCAGGCCAAATGAGCAGCACGTGCAAAGCTGTGGGGCACGAGTGTGGTTTACTCTGGGAACAACAAGCACACCCCATAAAACTGGACCCTCCCGGGAGTGATGAGAGCCGAGACTCGAGAAGGAGACAGATCAAAACACAAGGGGCCTGATCTGCTGGGCCCTGGAGTTTGGACTTTTGTCTGAGGGCATTGTCAGGTTGAAGGATTTTAAAGAGGGGAGTGACATCATCAGAAAGCAACCAAGAAAGTTAAGTCCGGGAGTCTCTTGGCAGTTGGATCGGGGACTAGATATTCTCCCCATTAGGCAGACTGGGAAACCGAGGCATGGGCTGTTTTCCCAGGTCACGGTGCTGGTGAGTGGGAAGGTTAGCGCTGCACGCTCCCAGAAGGCCTTCCCCGCCTGCTTCCTGCATTCCCAGCAGAGGCAGTGGGAAGAACTTGTCCACTGGCCGGCTGCAGGCCTCTCTGTGGCCACCCAGGAGGCCCCAGGCTCCCAGCATCTCCTCCAGGCCGAGCTGGCACAGGGCGAGGTCAGCGATGAGGCCCCCCGGGGCTGCTGCTGCTGATTGCCCCTGAGGTTTGTCGCAAGCCCGGGAAACCAACGCCCCCTGGGCTGGGTCAGCTGCAGGATGGGGGAAGAGATGCTATCTTCCAGGGCTCCCTGAGGCTCGGTCTCCCTGGGAGGAGGGAGTGTCTCTGAAGTCCCAGCTCATGACGTCTGCAAGCTCGGTCAGCCGTGGCCTCTTGTTCTTTTGAAACCCGCCCAAAGGCCCAAAGTGGCTGAGTGGCCGAGGTAGGGGGGCGGGGCAGGGAGAGGGTGGCAGAGGGTGTCCTGGCCAGTGATCAGCCTTTGAGACCAAGGCTCAGCCCCTCTGGGCTCCCGAGAGTGAGCAGTTGTGAGTTAGAGCCTCAGGCCCTGCCCCTGGGCCCTCAGAGACTGAGACAGGGGGACTTGGAGAAGCACCTGATTCGTTCCTGGAGCCCAGAAGGTGCTCACTGTGGGCCTGTGTGATGTCTGTGAGGAGCAGAGTGGCCCCAGGGACAGAGGCACTTGAAAAGTCCTCGCCGGAGCCCGGGAGAGGATACGATCTCCCGGCCGCCTGGTGGCCCTGGGGGTCGGGGAAGCCTTGCCAGACTCCCGGCCTGAGCTGGCCTAAATGTGGGCAGGGGTACCGGCGCTGGAGCTGAGCTTGGGTTGTGGGGAGCAGGGAGACCAAAGCCGTTGGAGGCAGGAGGCTGGATTGAAGGACCTTGGGTGCAGGCTGTAAATTGGGGCTTCATTCAGGGAGGAGGGAAAGGGCTTCTCAGAGGGGTTTGCTTGAGAGAGGCTTCTCAGAGCCTGGCTCCCTGGAGGTTACGGGAGGAAGCTGGCTGCTGCCCTCCATACCTCCTTCCGGGAGAGGCTGCCCAGCTTCCCCGGAGGCTCTGCCAACCTCCTCCTCTGCCTCCGTAGTCTTCGCTGGCAGGGCCTGGCAGGTGGCCCGGGCCTGGGGCAGGTGGGGCTGGGACCTGGCAGAGGCTGTCCTGGGGGCAGCCGGCTGTGTCCGCCCTCCCTGGACACTGGGCCTGGGGGCCAGCCAGGCCTGCTCTGGGGAGCTTTCTCCCTTGCAAGGACCGGGGCTGAGAGCGGTCAGCTGGGAGGCTGGGGTCCTCTGCCCCGTCCGTCTAAGTCGGGGTTGGGGGAGGCCAGGCCCGCCTGGTCTTTCCCTCTTAGTCGGGAGCCTCGGGACTGCCCGGCTTCCTGCCCTTTTCCATCGGGGGTCCCGCAGCACTTCATACGCTGTAAGGAGGTCTGTGAGGGACACGTCTCCTGTGTTATCGGGGGCCTCCTTTCCGGCACATCTTTGCGTCTGAGCCGGAGCTTGCGAGAGGAGGAGGGAAGTGCAAGGTGTCCTGGTGTCCTCGTGCTAGGGCGGTGTCATGTTAGCTCACCCGGCGTCTGCACTCAGATGTCTGCTGGACATGAAACACTGGCCCCAAACCCAGTTTCTGGACTTGCCTCCTGAACCTGTGCGCCAACATTCCCCGCGTCCCGCGGTGGCTGCTCCGTCCTCCCAGGTGCTCCAGCCAGAGCCCCTCAGGGTCTTGCTCAACTCCTCTCTCCCCGTTCTGCAAATCCCTTGGGCTCCACCTGCAAAATACAACCAGATGCCAGACGCTTCCACTGTTCCCACACTGCTCTCAGCCACCACCTTCTGTCACCTGGATCTCTCCAGTAGCCTCCCAATAGGCTCCCTGCTTCCTCCCTTGCCCACACAATCTGTTCTCAACACAGTAGCCAGAGGGAGCCTGTTGAAATCTAAGTGCGACCACATCCCAAAGCTGCTGAAACCCTTCTGTTCCCTGCGGGGGGCCCACATAGTCTGCTCTATGCTCAGCTATGGCCTCCTCTGCACTCTCCTATGGCCTCCTCTGCCTCCACACTGCTGTTCCTAGAGCATACAAGCTCACTTCTGCCTCAGGACCTTTGCACCTCCTGCTCCTGCACTGATCTGCTTCCCCTAGATTCCACATGACTAACTCCCTTGCTTACACCTTCTTGGAATTATTCCTGAGATGTCACGTTCCCAGGGAGACCTTCCCGACCACCCTGTTTCAAATTGCAACATCCTACCCTCCCCACCCCCATTCTTCTCTGCTGCTTTCTTTTGCACCTGTCACCATCTAACTTCCTGTGCAGGTTATGTATTTATTTTCTTGTCTATGCTGCTCCCCACCATTCAAATGGAAGTGCCATGAGGGCAGAAATTATGTCTGATTCTTTCATACGTGGATTCTTAGGGTCTACAACAGTGCCTGGCATGTGATTCTGTTAATAGATACTTGTCAACTGAAGGACTGGCGCCAAAGCTCAGAAACATTATATACCCCAACTGCCACCCTCCAGCCCTGCAGAGAGTGGCACCAGAAAATGAATTTGGCTTTTAAGTCGGGGTGGGGGTGGAGGAGACTTGGAGGAGATCTGGAACTGGGAAACAGCTCTTACAGCCTAGGCCCCAGAGAAGGGCAGGGTGGGGAGGGCTCCCGTTAGGAGAAGCAGGGAGCAACGTGGTCACGGAGTTTGGGCCCTTACTAACAAGCAGGAAATTGCTGTATGGTTTTGAGGAAGTCGGGTCTCATCTGGGAGCCTCAGTGTCCTCCCCGGGGCCGCAAGGGGATGGAACGGTGGGTCTGTAAGTGCTTCTCCTGCTGCGGTTCCCAGCGTTCAGCCCTTTCTCACTGGAGTTCAGCCCTTTCTCACCGGGCACATGGTGGCCTCTGGGCAAGTGTCAGCTCCCTCAGGGCCTGGCTCCTCCCTCTCCTGGGCCACCCGCTGCTCTAGCACCAGCAGGAAGTTCTAGGCTGGTTGGTGTGTGCCCGGGAGGAAATGACAGGAGGTAAGCTGGGAACTCCAGGCTTACCTGGCAGGCGGGCAGGAGGGAAGGACTGGTTGCGGGGTCTGCTTGTGGGGAGGGGGGACGTCTGTGCCCATGGTTCCCGAGGGGGCCTCTTCTCCAACACCTCCCCGGCCAGCTCAGCCAGGCCAGCATCCCTGGATGCCCAGCTCCCTCTTCCCCTGGCACCAGTTGCACGAGGACAGCCCCAGATGGCTCCCTGGCCTGGGGACAAAGGCCACACTGTGCCCGGCCTGGGGCTGGCCTCAGGCTGGGTCACACTGAGCCCTTCTGTCCCCAGATGGGGGTGAGGGGCAGACAGCAACAAGGTGACAGGCCTTTTTCCTGTCTCCCTTCCCCCTTGACCCCCCAAAATTGAAGAGCTGATTCTCTCCAGGGAAAAGTGACAGAGGCATCTTATGTCTTGAGCGAGGGGACAACAGAGAGCATTCACGACTCCGTCTGCCCTGTCACACCCAAGACCCTGCCGGGTTCAATGCCCCGATTGTCCCCAGCAGAGCGAGGCGTCCACTCTCTGCTGTGGTCACCACCCCTGCCGCCTGCCTTGCTGTCGCCATCAGTAAGTCCCTCCTTACATCCGACCTCCATCCCTGTCCTGCTCCAGGGGAAACTGCTTCCTCTGGGTCTCTCTCGAGTGGGTGGAAGATAGCCGGTCTCCCTCGCTCTGTATCGCCTGGCCCCGCGTTCCTGCTAGAGATGCCGTCGCAGCTTTGCTCTTCTTCTAGCTCCCCAGCCCACCTCCCTCGCACCCCAGGCCCCAGCCGGTGGCCCCTTGCTCCTAACAGAGCTGAGGGGAGCCGAGGGAACAGCAGGAGCAGGTGCCCCTCAGGGCTGGCTCTCTATTGTTTTGCAGAAATCGAGGGCGCCTGGGTGGCTCAGTGGTTAAGCCGCTGCTTTCGGCTCAGGTTATGATCTCAGGGTCCTGGGATCGAGTCCTGCATCGGGCTCTCTGCTCAGGAGGGAGCCTGCTTCTGCCTCTCTCTCTCTCTGCCTGCCTCTCTGCCTACTTGTGATTTCTCTCTGTCAAATAAATAAATAAAATCTTTAAAAAAAAAAAAAAAGAAATCGGGGGTCTCCCTCCTAGAAGACTTCTGATGAGCCCCCCCTCCCCCACAGGCAAGAGCAAGGGTATAAGATTTATGGCAGCTACTGGTAGATTCCTGAACACAAACCCAGCATGCCATCCCATAAATCCCAGACGGCAGGACGGCTTTATGGGGGAGCCCTGTTTTTAGAAGGGGGCGTGCCTAGTCCCTCTTGGCAGAGCTCAGACCTGAAGGAGCCAAGTGCCTGGCTCCCCCCATTGCCCTAGGCTAGCCATGACCGAGCTGGGACATCAGTCTGCAGGGCAGACTTCCGGGTTGTGGGGTGTTGGGAAAGGGGGGGGGGGCTCTGCTGCTCCACTCAGCCTGACATCTGCCCTCCTTCTCCCCAGCTCGGAGGATACCGTGTCTCAGCACAGTAGGGCAATCTGGAATCCTGGGTGAATTACCATCCCTTAGCCAGACCTCAGATGCTTCTCACCAAGAATGCTTTTTTTTTTTTTTTTTTAAAGATTTTATTGGGGCGCCTGGGTGGCTCAGTGGATTAAGCCGCTGCCTTCGGCTCAGGTCATGATCTCAGAGTCCTGGGATCGAGCCCCGCATCGGGCTCTCTGCTCAGCAGGGAGCCTGCTTCCCCCTCTGTCTCTGCCTGCCTCTCTGCCTACTTGTGATCTCTCTCTGTCAAATAAAATGGATAAAGTCTTAAAAAAAAAAAAAAAAAAAAAAAAAAAGATTTTATTTATCTATTTGTCAGAGAGCGTGGGGGGCACGAATAGGGGGGAGTGGCAGGCGGAGGGAGGAACGGGCTCCTTGCTTAGCAGGAAGCCTGACAGGGAACTCAATCCCAACACCCTGGGATCATGACCTGAGCTGAAGACAGATGTTTAACTGACTGAGCCCCCCAGACGCCCCTGGGGATGCTTTTTTTAAAAATTTATTTTCACAGTCACCATCTTCAGTTCCAGACTCTGAGAGGGAGACCCAGGAATCTGAATTTTTAAAAATCCTCCCTGGTGCTACTGAGGTTCAACAACTCTGTAGACAACTGACCTGTCCAGTGGGGACATATCCACTCTCCTGTCCTGCTGGGAAATGTCCGACGACGGGTAGGGCACATCTAGGTCCCCCTGTTCCTGGAGACCATGTGCAGCTGCTGTCCCGAAACTTCTGTTAGGGGATACACTCTGGCCTCCCGCTGGCTGCACACGGCAGGGTAAGGCGGGGTGAGTGCCTGCTGGGAGCTTCACGTCTGTCCGTGCATCCTGCAGACCTGGGCCTGGGAGTGCAGGGGGCCAGGAAGGAGCGGCGGAGGGTGGCCGGCAGGAACAAGCTTAGGGACGGGGACTCAGGAAAGTCCAAGGTGTTGGGCTTTGCCAAGGAAGCTGGAAGAAGAGCTTTGGATGCCTTCTTAGAGGGGGCATCGGGAGCCCCTGAGTTCCTGGAGAACAGGGACCACACTCACTCCCCATGTGACTCCATGTGACCCAGGACGTAGTAGCTACTCGGTCCTCACCTGTCTGAACTGAACCTAGGGAGACTCCGGGGCCCAGGGACAGAGATGGCTCTGCCGGAGGCAACCTGAGGGAGGAGGGCCTGGCTGCCACCCGCCTTCATCTCTGCTCTCAGAGCTGCTGCAGGTAGCTGCCCCGGGAGTGTGGGGGCAGCCAGGACCCTGCTAGCCCAGGGAAGAGCCCTCTCCGGGCTGGCTGAGGACAGAGGATGACCGTGAAGCAAAGCAAACATGTTATGACCCAGAACCCCTTAAACCAGGAGGACTCAGAAGGGGTCTTTGGCCTCAGATTACCAGCTAGTGATTGGGAAAGGGCTGTGCCTGGCTGTTCAGGTAAAAGCTGGGAGGGGGTGCGGGGGTGGCCCCCCTCCCATCACAGGACTGGCCCTGGATGCCTTCTTGGCCCGTGTCAGTGGGGCGCTTGGGATGCCTCTTGGTCCTCTGTTCACCAGGGAGGTGTGGGCCGAGCAGGACCAGGGGCAGCTGCACCGAGAACTTAGGACATCATGGAGGGGAGTGGGGGGGTGGGGGTGAGGGTGGTGACTGGAGAGGCAGGTGGATTTTCAGGGCAAGATATGGAAAGAGGGGGAAAGAGGGGTGTGCAGGAAGAGGCAGTCTAACAGAGTGGACAGCAGGGTACCCCCTCGCTCACAGAGCACGAGGCCTGGGGAGCCCCGGGAGGGAACACTTTCTGGCTCTGGAAGGGGCCTTGAGGGGAACAGAGCAGCCCACCCTTCCTGCGCTATGTTCTCTGCGGCGTGGACACTCTACCCCCTCAGGGCTCTGGCATGGGAGGGCCTCCACCTCCTGTCCCTGGGGCCCTCTTTTTCCGGCAAGCTTCTGTGTTTCCCCTGAGACCTTCAGCTGCTCCTGACCTCCCACATCTCAGCTGGAGAGGTGGCGCTGGGCCAGCTCAGAGGCACATGTCCCCTCCCTTGTCTCTTCTCCTTTCCTGCCTCGCAGAGGCCTAGGACAAGCCAGAGAGGGAACTCCAGGTGTCCGTGCGAGGGTGAAGTGGGGTTTGGAGCAGACCGAGGCCGCGGGCCAAGCTGGGGTTCAGCTGCTGGGCGTCAGTAAGACTTACTGGCTGTTGACATACTCAAGCTCTTACACACAAGTTGGTGAAGAGCTATTGGCCCGAGTTCTGGTCCCCTCCCTGCCACTCCAGGCCTCTTGGAGAATTCTCTAGACCTCCAGCAGCTCAAAGGTCTGGCCCTGGTGAGGCCCCCAGGATCTTGCTGGCACGTATGGCTGTTAGGCAGCAGTTTGCTGGATTAGTCCATAGTGTGACTACCTCCCCAGGGGCGGGGGAGGGGTAGTGATGGGGGAGCGGGATTCACACGGAGGGAGAGGGCTATGTCCTGGAATCTCGGCGAAGAAGGCCTCCCTAGGTGCAGGCCTCAGAGCTTGATGGGCCAGCGGAGACCCAGACCCAGAATTCGCATCTGCTGTCAGCCCAGCCTTGTGCCTTGTTCTCACCCACTCTGTGTACCCACCCCCCCGCCCCGCATCCCAGGCCCCACCGCCCGGGACCCACTGACCATGAACAAGATGAAGAACTTCAAGCGCCGCCTCTCCCTGTCTGTGCCGCGCACCGAGACCATCGAGGAGTCCTTGGCCGAGTTCACAGAGCAGTTCAACCAGCTCCACAACCGGCGCAATGAGGGTGAGGGGTCCAGCTGCCCCCCTGCCCCGCCCTGGCCCTCCCTGAACCAGCCCTCATGGCTGGGGGAGGACAGAGGTGGGAGGCAGTCTCCCTTCCCCTCACCCCCAGCCCCGGGGCGAAGGGGCAGGGTGGGCAGCTGACGCCTCCCCCTCTCAGACCTGCAGCTTGGGCCTCTTGGCAGAGACCCCCAGCCGGAGTCCAGCACCTTCTCCCCGACGGACAGTGGGGAGGACCCTGGGCAGCTGTCCCCTGGTATGCAGTACCGGCGGCAAAACCAGCGCCGCTTCTCCATGGAGGTGAGGGGCGATGGGCTCTCCCCTGGGGACCCAGCAACAGTATATGCCCAAGGAGGGTGGCCGCCTGGGACCCCAACTTCATGGATTCACATCCCAGCTCTGCTGTCGGTCATCTCTGTGACTTTGAGCAAGTGTTTCAACCTCTGCATACCAGTCTCCTTGTGTTAAAATGGTCATCGGGAAGATTAAGCAAGTTAATATATACCAAGTGCCTAGAACAATCCTGGTACATAGGAAGCTAGACAACTTGACTGCTGTTCTTATTACTCAGAGACCTGGACCCATGTATGAGAAAAATAGGCTTCTTATCCATTGGAATCTCATTCTTTAGATGGTTATACTGCAGCCCAGAGAGGGGAAGGGAACTCCTGAGGTCACACAGCAACTCCTGCGTGTTCACATATGTCTCTGAGCGCAGCTTTGAAGCAACTTTGAGCCTGGGGTCACAGCCTGTGGTTTGGCCCTGCTGGGGTTGCTCTACGGGGAAAGCCAGGTCCTGGGTGATGAGTGAGGGTCCCACAGCACGAGGTAGCCTGGAGCAAGCACAGGTGTCCCCCTCTTACCCCGGCCATTGCAGGACATCAGTAAGAGGCTATCTTTGCCCATGGACATCCGCCTGCCCCAGGAATTCCTGCAGAAGCTACAGCTGGAGAGTCCGGACCTGCCCAAACCGCTCAGCCGCATGTCCCGCCGAGCATCCTTGGTGAGTCCTAAGAGGGTCAGGGGTCACCAGGGGAGACCCAGCTTGGACACATCAGATTGGGTTTGCCTGGCCCCGCGGAGCCCTGCAGCAGTTTGTGGGCCTCTGGCGCCACCTGCTGGCCTCAGCGGATTCCCAAGCTTGTACTCCTTGGTCAGTGACGTGCATTCCCCTAGGTGAGTCCCACCAGGGCTGGAGCAGAGCCCCTAGCCCTCTTTGGGCCCCCACGGTTTCCACTGCGGTGAGACCCCTGGACCAGATGGCATGTGCTTTCCGGTCATGGCTGCTTATCATATTTCTTTGGGAGCCCCTTGCAAAACGTGGACTCTGGCCCCCCACTTCAGATACCTATAGAGTCAGACTCCAGGTGGTGGGGCCCAGGAAACTCCGTTGCTAAGGGTCGGGTACCACTGAGCTAGAGGAAGTATCCTGATGAGAGAGACTGCTGGGGAGGCAGGTTCTGAACTGGACACTTGAGGTACAGTGGGGAACAAGGCAGTTTCTGCTACGAGGCTCTAGTATTCTGAGCACGGTGGAGACGGACAGGTTTTGAAGGTGCGTGGCAATCCCAGGTGCCTGGGCCCTGACTCCGCCCCCTCCACTGCCAGGGAAGGAAGAAACTCATACTTCCAAGGGTTCCTTCCTTTCTCATGGGGACAGAGGGGAGAAACCAAGAGGCAGGACTTGTAGCTGCCCTCATCCCTGCTAGGCTCTGTTGTTCCCTCTCCCTGATGGGGGTCTCATTCCCTTCCCTCCTGGAGGCTGGCGTGGGGGGCGGGGGTGTCCTGCACGTCGGGCTGTGTGGCCTTCACGCTCACAGGACCCTGTGTCTTTCCCTCTCAGTCAGATATCGGCTTTGGAAAACTGGAAACGTATGTGAAACTGGACAAACTGGGGGAGGTAAGAGGCTGGGCAGGCGGTGAGGAGCAGGGACAGGCTCTCCGGTGCCGCCCTGTCCTGCCTTATTGCCCCTGCCCCGTGGAGACATACCATCTTGGCCATCCAATCTGGCCCAGCCTTTTGCAGGCGTTGAGGGGGGCCTGGGTCCTGGAGGAGGGCATGAGGATGGCGTGGGGCCTGTGGGCTCTGGGCGTAAACCAGTTTGTCTGTTTTTCCTGCAAGTATTTCTCTGGGTTCGAATCCTGTCTCTGCCATTTATTAGCTCTGTGGCCTTGGGCCAGTTATGTGACCTCTCTGTGCCTTTTTTTTTTCCTCTGTCAAATGGAGATGCGACGGCTGTGTATCCTGGGGCTGTCGCGAGGGCAGGCTCCGTTACTATGATAAGCTTGCATGCACGCTTACACCGTGCCTGGCACAGGGGCCGCCATGTGGGCCGTTAGCTGTCTCTGTTACCACTGCGCCCTGCTTTGTGGCAGGGCCTCGGGGCGGCCAGAGGTTTATAGACAGGAGGAAGACACAGCCGTCTCCCTCCAGGAATCCAGAGAGGAGACCTACCTGTAAACATCAACATAAGGAAGAACAAAACTGGCGTTCTGACAGAAGGGCGCCTCCCCTGCTGGGGGCTCAGGGGAGGGACGGTTCATTCAGAACAGGGAGGAGGGAGGACGGAGTCAGAGAGAGATGGGCCTTGGAGCAAACAGGAATTTCAGTGACAGGAGAAGAGGGGGGCAAGGGCATAGCCCAAGCAGACACACAGAGAGGAGGGCGCTGGACAGAGGAGTGTGCGCCCTGAGTGTGGCCGGCGCTGTGGGGGTTCTTGTCCCCAGGGAACCTACGCCACGGTCTTCAAAGGGCGCAGCAAGCTGACGGAGAACCTCGTGGCCCTGAAGGAGATCCGGCTGGAGCACGAGGAGGGGGCACCTTGCACGGCCATCCGAGAGGGTATGGCACCCTAGGGTCCTGAGCTCCTGGGGGCTCCTGGGAGGAGGGCTTCATTGACGTGAGCCCCAGTGGGAGCCTTGGGGCAGAAGGTCATTGCCGGAGTGGGGTCTGCTAGGGCTGATCCCAGGAAGAGAGGGTGTGAGGGGTGTGTGGGGCCACAGGGACCCAGGCAGGCCTGTCACCCCACAGTGTCTCTCCTGAGGAACCTAAAGCATGCCAATATTGTGACCCTGCATGACCTCATCCACACGGAGCGGTCTCTCACCCTGGTGTTTGAGTACCTGGTGAGTTGGGCTGGAGCTAGTGGCTTCTCCCCTGTGTGGTGGGGCATGGGGGCGGGGTGGGGGGCAGCCCAGGCCTTGTTCTAGAATCAGGTTCTCAGATGCTCCCATGCAGGAGTGGGCCCAGGGGGTGTAAGGGCAGCTCAGACCCTGGGCCCTGCCCAGGGAGGGGCTTCTGGCCAGAGGTCAAGACAGGTCAGGGCTGAGCCAGGCTCTGTGTTCCAGGACAGTGACCTGAAGCAGTATCTGGACCACTGCGGAAACCTCATGAGCATGCACAATGTCAAGGTGAGGGCCTCGGTAAGGGCTGCCTACCCCCGGGCGCCCCATTTCGGTCCCCATCTATTCTCAAGCCCAACACAGGCACCCGTCTTACCACCAGGGGCCCAGCGGCGAGGTTGCTCAGACCTTTCAAGGTATGAGGGCGTGCAAAGTCACTGCCATTCAGGGAATCCCAGGAACTGTGCTAATAAGCACCCTACCCCACCAGTGCAGATACACACCCTCTGCCACCATCTAGCCGATGATACAAAATTCCCTCTCCAACTCTGAGCACCAGTTTTCCATCTGTCAAATGGGTATATGGACGAAAGGAGGCTTGTAGAGAAGCTTGAAGGGAGGAAAGACCCCTTCTGGCCATTGTGAGAGAACCAAGTGCATGGCTCCCAACCCCGGTGGCCTTCCTGGCCCTGCGTGGCCCCCCTCAGCTCCTGGCCAGACAGTGCACTGGCCGCCAGCACCCTGATGCCTCTTCCACACACCTGGGGCCCTCCCCTAGCGCCCCAGGGACCTCACCGCACACACCGCCCTCCCCACCCAAGCCATGGGGCAGAAATATAGATTCTCCCAGGCGGGACACACCCGCCTTCCACTGCTCACCTTTCTCATCCCCTCCTCCCTCAGATTTTCATGTTCCAGCTGCTCCGGGGCCTTGCCTACTGCCACCGCCGCAAAATCCTGCACCGTGACCTGAAACCGCAGAACCTGCTCATTAGCGAGAGGGGAGAGCTGAAACTGGCTGACTTCGGTGAGGGCGGGGCCCGCCGGGGCCAGGGGGCGCGTCCGGGCCAGGGGGCGGGGCCCGCCCGCTCGCAGGGGCTGGGTGCTGGTGGGGGGCAGGGAGCTGGGAGGCTCAGTGACGTGTCTGTCCCCAGGACTGGCGCGGGCCAAGTCAGTGCCCACGAAGACCTACTCCAATGAGGTGGTGACCCTGTGGTACAGGCCCCCTGATGTGCTGTTGGGGTCTACCGAGTACTCCACCCCCATTGATATGTGGTGAGTGAGCGCCGTGGGACCAGGGGGTTCCCACACCTCCACATTCACTTTTGCTGTCTCAAGGCCCTCTGCCAAGAACTGCCTAACCTCCTTTGACTAGAAGCCATGTGACCTCTTCCTGAAGTAACCGGATAGGAAAGAATTAAGTCTGGACTCTGTTAGCGTTCCCGGGGCTCTAAGTAGACCCTCCCTGGCTCTGCTTCTGAAATACTGCTGCAGGGATACCTAGGAGGTTCCCAGAGGGTGCGGGAGGGCCGCCACTGTAAATACGACGACTCTTCCCCAAGCATCAGTTCTACTGAAAATTTTGGAAAGGATCTATTATTTGTGTGTGTGTGTTAAAATTAACATGCATATGATTTGGTGTAGAATGAAAGAAAAAAAAATGAGCCCAATTTTAAAGCTGAAACCCAGGTTTCTGATTAATGCCACTGTGTTCTGTGCGCCGGGGTCCCCAAGAGAGTGGATTTGCAGACTCTGAGAATCCTCTGGACAGAGTCTGAGATAGCGCTGCTTTCGAAACTCTACATGGGTGCAGACCCAAACTCTATGGGGTGAGGGGAGAGGTTAAAGCGCCCTAGAGCCCAGAGGAGCCCCAGAGAGAGACCCCAGTGGCGCATGCGGCTGTGCTAGCCTCCGCTGTCCTGGGCCGCCCACCCCAGAGCCAGGACCCTTGGAGCCACGATGGCAGGGCGTCCTTGGTGCCCTGGTGGAACAGCCCTAGGAAGGGCGGGTGCGAAGAGGCCCAGCCTGACGCCGCCCCTGCCCATTGCTCCCCGCAGGGGCGTGGGCTGCATCCACTACGAGATGGCCACGGGGAGGCCCCTCTTCCCCGGCTCCACGGTCAAGGAGGAGCTGCACCTCATCTTCCGACTCCTCGGTCAGTCTCCGGCCGCTCCCCCCTCTCGCCACCAGGGGGCGCCAGAACTCCGCCCAGCCCAGGCTCACACAGGGACTGGGAAGAGGGGCTCCCACTCCCTCTCCACCGGGCAGCGACCCCTGTGGCCTCTGCCATTGTCTGCCCCCACCTCCTTCACTGCATCCTTCCCAGTCGCCCGTGGCCCTAGCCCCTCACTGTGCGCTTCCCACGCCTTCTCATCTCCCCAGGGACCCCTACGGAAGAGACGTGGCCCGGTGTGATGGCCCTGCCCGAGTTCAGAGCCTACAACTTCCCGCGGTACCTCCCGCAGCCACTCATCAGCCATGCTCCCAGGTAGCCCTGCTGCCCCACATCTTCTATCCTGGTCTTGGCCCGGGCTGTCCCTCCTGGAGGTGGCCTCCAGTCCCCCAACCAGGCCAGGCCTGTGCCAGTTCCTTCCTCCTGCAGGTTGGATACTGATGGCATCCACCTTCTGACCAGCCTCCTCCTGGTGAGTGTGCCCCCCTCCCCCCCCGTGGGGCCCAGGGACAGGCCGCCTGAAGGCCCAAGATCCCACCTGGGCCCTCCACCTGCCTCTGAGCTCACAGCACACACCCTCCCCCATATTCCACCCCATCCACTTACACCCAGCCCCCGCCCCCCAGCACTGGTTCCCACACAGAGGTGGGAGTGGGCGCACTCTGAACTCAAACCCTCTTACTATGTAGCCTTGGGCAAGTTCTAGAACTTTCCTGAGCTTCCATTTCCTCCATTGCAAAGGGGAATTGATAATTCATATTTCCTAAGCTGGTCACAAGGATACACTGAGATAATGGAACACACTTAGTGTGGGACCTGTCTTGAAGGAAGCGCACAGTAAAGGGGAGTTATTGGTATTACATGTTAGTGTTGCTGTTATTAATGTTATGATCACAGAGGCTTCAGCCTCTGGGTTTCCATCCCAAGAGGAGGTCACTCAGGAAGTCCCATTTCTGGTTTTCTCTTGGTGGCTGGAGATCTGGGAGCTGAGCCTGGAGACTGCCTCAGGCTGGCTTGGAGGGGGAGGCTGGCAGCAGACCCTGTGGGCTCCTGGGTTAGACTCGGGCCCCCCTCATGCTGGCCGTCTAACTCAGTGTAGGACTTGCTGCACTGAGGGGTCCCCAGAGTCCCCCAGCCAAGGCCCCATAGCCCACCCTGTGCCTTTCAGTACGAATCCAAGAGTCGCCTGGCAGCAGAGGCAGCCCTGAACCACCCGTACTTCCGGTCTCTGGGAGAGCGTGTGCACCAGCTTGAAGACAGTGCGTGTGGGGAGGTTGGGGGAGGGACCAGGGTCACCCCAGAGCCAAAGAAATGGGGCAGCAGGTGTGGGTGGAAGAGCTGGAGCAAAGAGGCCGGAAGCCCCCAGTGCAGCCAAGTGCTTGGGCACAGGACTTCCCCTCCTTGGGTTCCCGACTGTGACTAAGGGCAAAACTGGGGGATCTAAGAAGCCACCTGAAAGGCCCAGTTAGGTGCTCCTGGGGCAGTCCCAAATGAAGGGGTTCCCCAGCCAGAGGGCTCTCTGTGAGTGTGTGGGCTCCCCCCAGGGGCTCGGCCCTCTCCCTACCTCTCTCCTCTCTCCCCACAGTGGCGTCCATCTTCTCCCTAAAGGAGATCCAGCTCCAGAAGGACCCGGGCTATCGGGGCCTGGCCTTCCAGCAGCCAGGTAGGGGCTTGCGCCTCCCCCGCCCCCACCCCTTATTAGAAGAGACCAGGGCAGGCTGCTCCTCCCTCTTGAAGAACAGAGTGGGCAATCAGCATGGCCTCCCCGCAACGTTGGCCTCCCTTTGGGGGGCCCAGGGAGAGCAGGGAAGGGACTGGTTTCCCTATCTCCTGCCCAGGCTTCCTCCCACAGCGTGTCCCTTGTCAGCCCCAACCCGGCATCTGACAGAGCCCTGAGGAAGGTGCATGATCTCTGGCTACATTCTGTCTGCAAACCCACCTCCATTCTGGGTTCTCTCTGTTCTGGAATTCTCCACAAATCCATTCTGGAATTCTCCCACCTCCATTCTGGGAGAGCCATACCTTGTCTCTAGAACAACTGATGGCCTTAGATGTGACGAGTACATTATTTTTTATCATCCTAAAATATCCTGACAGAGCCCTGAGGAAGGTGCATGATCTCTGGCTACACTCTGTCTGCAAACCCTGGTTTGCAGGCTAGCAAGCAAATCCTTGCTAGCCCTGTCAGAGCAGCCCCCGAGGTTGTCTCGCCTGGTCCCCGGGGCACCCTGCTGCCCAGCCCCCTCTCTGCAGCCGCACCCTTCCCCCCCAACTCTGTTCTCCAGGCCGAGGGAAGAGCCGGCGGCAGAGCATCTTCTGAGCCGGGCCCACCCTGCTGCGGCCCCAGGGACGAGAGACGAGCGTTCTCCGAGAGCACGACGGCGGGCAGGAGGGTGCCTGCGTGACCCTGGGAGGACTGAGGAACAAGGGCTAATGGCCAGCCCAGAAGACTTCTTGGCAGCCCTGCTGGCCACGGCTGTTTCCTCTTCCTGCTTCCCACATGCCTCCCCTGTGGCCTTCTCCTCGACACCCACCCCTCTGTTGCTGGCCCCGGAGCTGGGCCTGAGCTGCTTTCCTGGGAGGAGATGAGGGGCAGGGAGGGACCACTGACCCTTTCCCACCCCGAGGTGCTTGGGCACCAGTGTGGGACCCACAGGGAGGGGAGAATCCGGGTGCCCGGCTGAGCAGGGTGCACTGAATGTGGGTCCCACCATAGCCCCCGCCAGGGGCTGCCTGGCGCACGTCACTCTCTTTCTTCCCCTCTGGGAGCAGGAAGCGCAGGGCACTTGTCTGGGACCCTGGAATCCTGGGTGCTGTTGTGGGCACCCAAACCCAGCCTCTACCTGGAGGGCAGGTGTCTCCAGAGCAGCCCAGCCCTTCTCCACATCCTCAGCCTGTCCCCGTTCCCTCTCCTGGCCAGAGGCCCCATATGCTGCTGGCTGCCCGGCTGAGTCCAGAGGCGGCCTGGTCCCACCAGCTGGCCCCCGCCCGCCCGCCCAGCCTGAATGGGATTGCCTTAAATCGGCAGGGGGTAGAGCATCACTGCCCTTGGAGCTCCGACCCAAACTCCTACTTGTCCCCCCTTCCCCAAGAGCGGCTCCTGCTTAACACTCCTGGGCCCTGATAACCCAGCCCGGGCCAGGGTCCAGGGGACGACACCCCGATAGGCAGGGTCACCCTGATTCTGGTACCAGACCAGCCTCAGCTCCTTGGGGCTCGCCCAGCCTCTTCCCTCCTTCCCAGCCCCCACAGCCCGGTCCATGCTGTACCCCACCCTGGCACCAGCCTCCCCATGACCCCGGCCTCCCCAGAGGGCAGGGTGTAAATGCCACAGTCTGACGTGGAGGAAGGTGGGACAGGACGCACAGGCTTTGAGCCGGAGAGCCCCACCCTGGGGAGCTGGGAGCATGAGGGCCCGCAGCCCCAAAGTAGGCCCCTCACCACCCCTTCCGAGCACGCCTGTTGTATTCCCAAGGTCTCCTCAACACTTGCCTGCATCTCTAATGGCAAGGCCAAGGGGAGGCCGGGCGCGGCTGTTCTCCACAAGCCCCCTGTCCGGCCCAACCCCTAAGCCTGAGGAGCAACCCCGGAGGGTCTTGGCCTCCGCATGAGTCCTTCACCCCCTCCCCCCACTGTACTGTGAATGTCCCGTGACTCAGCACAAAGACAGATAATATATTTAATTCATGTTGTACAGAAAAGCTGATTTTGACAGATTGATGCCAAAGATGGAGGACAGAAGACCCTTCTCCAGGCCCCATGAGTGTGGGTGGGGCTTGCTTGTATGTGTATATGTATAAAGTGGACAGAGAGTTTGGTTTGTGTATATCTGTGAACCCACCCTGGGCACGGGAGGGGAGCCCGCACCCTTCCTGCTGTATGCCGGAAGCTGCTGCCTCCGGAACCGGAAGTTCACTCTGGGTGTTGTGGGGAGGCATGGGAGAGGCCTTCAGCCAGGGACCAGGGACAGGGCCTGAGGGGTGGGGCCAGCCAGGAGAGCAAGAAGGAGTCCCCGGGGAAGGGTCTGGGGGGCCGGCTGCTGTACCTGCCCTCTTGCTCCCCCAACCAAACAGCTCCCTGACTTCTTCGGAGGGAAGAAGGGGAGGTTTAGGAGAGGGCCGACATGGGGGGTGGCCAAGGCCAGGGCCCAGAACGAGGTTGCACATGTCCCTAATCCAATCCAGGAATTTCTACAAACTTGGACTCCACCTTCTGTTGCCCAGACTGTCTCTTACCTTGGGGGCACACGACCTCCTTGCTCTCTCCCAGAGCTCTCCATGTCTTGCTCTGCTTTCCAGTTCAGTGTCCAGGTTTTTTTTTTCCCCCAAGAGCACTGTGAGAATGCCAGGCCCCAAACGATTCTTCCTGACCCTACCTGTCCAGCAGCCTCCTGGCCAGCCGTAAGGACTTTCCAATTTGAAGACATGCATGGGTTGGCTGCTTTCAGGGAAGGAAGCTAATGCAGAGGTTGGGTGATGTCTTCTGAGGTTGTGAAAATAAGGGGCAGACCGGGGCTAGGTTCTCTGCCCAGCACGACCACTGCCAGCCCAGACCTCCTCACCTGTTTTAGGCAGCTGGTCACCAAACGGTAGGACAGTTAGTGCTTGGTGGGAAATGCAGTGGTGGGAACTGGAGTCAGGCCTTTTAAGCAGAGTTTGGAAGGAGACAGGACAGACCTGAGGTCTGCGAGGCTCCCTCCTACGTGCCGGGCGTGGTGGAGGATCATCGCATTGACCCCGCACAACAGCCCACTTCTCTCCCCACTGCGGGTGAGGACAGTGAGTGTGAATGACCTCCCCCAGAGTCCTGTGCAAACAGGTCTGTTTGCCCTGCCAGCGCTGGTCTTGCAGGAGAGGAAGGAGCCAAAACAAGGGGAAGTGGAGAACCAGGCCCTGAGAGCCAGGGAAACCACACAGGAAGGAGCTGGGGGCAGAGGCTGCTTTGTGGGGCCTCCAGGAGAGAAATGGGCACTGGGTCCCCACTGTGTTGCAGGCAGTGGTGCTGCCAGTTCATCCAGGTGTCTGTCCCTTTAAGAACAGGTGTGGAGACTCACCTGGCTAGGGGGATGTTGGAGGTCTCTGTGGAGGCAGCAAGGCAGCCAGAGCTGCCCTGGAAAAGCCTGGGGCACCCAGGCCTTGTATATAGTTAGTGCTCAAAACCTTTCAGCTGAGAAGTAGTTCAGGAGGAGGCTGGAGGGCCCCAGTGACTCTGGTTATGAGTTGTAGGGGCAGACGGGCTTCAAGGGCTGGCCCCAGGGTTCCGGTGACCAGACTAAACAACGCAGCCCAGGTCCTGGAGCCCCATGTTCCCTGGGCACCACCACCATCATGTCCTTAAGCCTTATGGCTCTCACAGGCAGGAACCTGCCCATTTTGCTGGAGCCCTGGGCAAAAGCACGCCTTCGGGAGTCTTTCCTATCTCCTGCTGGCCCCCCTGGTGCCATCTGCTTCTGGGGTTGGTCAGGGATGCCCATGGTCCCGACTGGCCTTTCCCTTCACCACACCCACTTGGTCTTGGCCTTGGCCGGGGACATTGGTGGTTTGCAATAGCCCCACAGCTGCCTGACAAAAGATGCTCATGGATATCGTCTGCAGGGGTCAGGGTGGGGGCTGGGGCTGACTCTCCCCTGCCCCCCCCTTCCCTTCCTATGAGTTCCCTGTCGTCCTGACCCTACTGCATGGTCCAGTGGTCGGGGCTGTTGTCCCACAGGCCACCACTGCCCTGACCTGCCGGCTGCCCAGGCCAACTAAGTGGTCAACACTTCGGCCAGATCTCCTCCTCCTTTTCTTCCCGGAAGCAGCTCAGTGCCCTGCGGCCCATTTTCCCACCTCCATCCGCTTGGACCCCTTCTTCTGGTCTTGACGCTCCACGGCATTCCACCAGCCCTTCTGTTTCCAGAGCAAACCACCAGCACCATGAATTGGCCCCAGACTGACTGATCCTATGCCGGACGCCAGGACGCCCAGATGCATGAGTCTGCCTTCCCCTTCCAGGAGCTCAGGCCTGGGGCGCAGGGGGACTTTCTTTACACAGATTTCGGTCAAGCAGCCATTGGGTGCCAGGCACTGTGTTGGGCCCTGAGGAGGGGACACTGAATAAACTAGCACGTCCCTGGTGTCCTAGAGCTTAGAGAGATGTCACCCGAATAAACATACAGCCCATCAGGGGGTCAGCGGTGTGATAAAGCCAAATGAAGCAGGGGCGGGAGAGAGGTGATGGCCCAGGTTGGGGGCTCTCTGATAAGATCAGGGGGAGCGGTGAGTAGTGGCAGGGAGTCATGTGGACCCCCAAGGACAGAGCCTTCCAGCAAAGGCCCTGAAGGGCGTGCGTGTGTGCATGTCTGTGTGTGTGTGTGTGTGTGTGTGTGTGTATGCACACAAGGAGGAGGCAGGCTGGGTCACAGAGGCTGGGCAAGCTGGTGAGGTTAGGAAGGACCGATGCCCCGGTCTGGCTTGGATCCATTCGCCCAGACCCACTGGTGTGGGGCCAAGCATCAGCAGCCAGAAAAGTCTCCCCAGATGACCCTAACGTGGAGCCAGGCTTGTGAGCCACTCATATGGGGTCTTGTGGGCCATGAAGGGGAGAAGCTCTGAGTTTCACTGTGGATGGGAAGTCACAGATCTCTGTTTTCCGAGGCTCAGAGAGGCCCCAGGAGGAAGGCTGTGAGAGGGGGAGGGGAAGGACATCCACACCCTTCAGGACAAGCCCAGACCCAAGGGAGGAGGGAAGAGGAGCCTCTCTCATGCGGGCTGCTGTGAAGTGGGGGCGGCCATCACATCCCAAGGGTGAGGCGGCTGGGGTTTGGGGGTGAGCCTGGCCACACTGAGCTAAGGGGGCTGGTCAGAATTTGAAGCCAGGTCTGCGCACCTGTGCGGCCACAGGCTCTGTGCTGCACCACCTGCCTCCCAGGCAGATTCAGCTTACTTGTCTGCACGGAGAGCCACTTCTGGGATCCTGGGGACTGGGGGCAGCACCCTTGGCCCCACCCCATCACCTACAGGCATAGGTGACCACGGGCACCAGAGAATTAGCTGATAGCCACTGTCCCCTGTCCCCACCAGCCCCTCCTCTGGACCCTCTGGACTTCCCACCATCCACCAACCGAAGGGGCAGTGTGGGACCCCGGGGCCCGCGTCCTGCTCCAGCGCTCTGGCTGCTGTCCTTTCTGATGCTGCCCTCCCAGAGGCCAGCTTCCCCGCCCATCAGCCATTTCTCCTCCCCCTCCCTCCCTCTTTGTACCTCTCTCTCCCCTTTCTCCTCTACCGCCCCCTCTTGCTGCCCCTCCCCTCCTTCCTCTTCATGGGGGGCCCTTAAACCTGGGGAGCAGCCAGCAGACCCAGCCTCCTCCCTAAGGGAGATTTTGCAGACTCCCCAAGCCTCCGACCCTTGTGAATTCTCCGGGTGCCAAATGTCATCCTGTCTCTTGTCCTCATGGATTTTCTGGTGACGCCAACACAGACATGGGGGGCCATGGCCTGGCGGTGGCTGTAGGGGCAGGCAGGGGTGTGGCTCTGCCCTCCGGACCGGCTTCCGTCAGCACTCCTCCCTGCTTGGAGCTTCCAGCCCTGTCCTCATCTTCCTGACTCCTCCTCCCTCCTTCCCTCATTCATTATTCATCTGAGCGCTCCTGACTCCGTGCCAGACTGTTTCCAGGACCAGGGATACAAACTTGACCCTGACTTAGACCCTACTTGGGGGAGCTCAGAGTCTCAGAGTCAGTTAGGATGTGGTCTTGGCTTCCTCTCATGAGATCTCAGTTACTTGGGGGAAAGGGAGTTGTCTTTTAGTCATTCTTTTAAAATTTACCGAGTTCTTTTTTTCTTTTTTCTTTTTTTCCGTTAACATTTCAGAGACAACAAAACCCTTTTATGCCATTCACGTTTTCCCTGGAGGAGGGGTCAGCTGGGTTCTGGGTTCTTGAGGAGAACTCTTGCACACCCAGAGCTCCAAAATACGTGGACACGGATTCAAATCCGTGCAAGCTGGGTCGCCTTGGGCATGTTACTTAGCCTCTCTGTGCCTCAGTTTCCTTCTCTGTAAAACAGAGGTAGCAGCAACACCCATTTTTGCAGGATTTCGAGGATTCACGAACAAGTGCCTGCAAGGGGTCAGGCCCCTCCTGCTCATAATGTGGAAGCATCAAGACCCTACCCATGCCCACACCCTTCTCTAAGAGCAGGAATTCCAGCTCCCTCCCTCCCTCAGGGATCCCAGTCCTGGCATTAAAACTGGGCACTTTTTCTTTGCTTTCTTTCTTGACCCTTGATAAGATCTCGATCATTCGTAAGAATATATTAAGCACATTCTACCTAAAAGATTTTGCAAGACTTCTAGAAGACATCCTCAGCCCAGCGTTTTGGGATTTAAATGTAGCTGCGGAAGTCATTATGGAAGAGAGTTCACAATCAAAGCATTGGGTCAAGGTGTCTCAGAGTGGGTCTGCTGCCTTCTGAGCTTGTGAGTGCTCTGTCCCTAGAAGCGCTGAAGCAGAGGCCTGGGAGCACCTCTTGGGAAGTGCTCAGGGCGCACTCCAGCTCTACCAAGTCTCACCTGCTTGCAAAGGACGGTGCCATCTTTGGTCGGCCAGATCTGTACCTGGTCTGACCGTATTCCTTGGGTCTCTACTTTGCCAGGCAGGGCAGCATGGGATGGCCCACAGATGAGAAGCTGGGCTCAGAGCAGCTGAGGAAAACGTGGCACACAATGGTGCTGGTGTGTGAACCCCGTTCCCGCCTGGATTCCAGGAGGCTGGGCCACTCTCCCCATGAAGTCACTCACTTCATAATAAGACAATTGGCCTTTCCAGAGCAGGGAGTGACCCTGGAGTATGGATAATAACCAGACCTGGGATTTCAGAAGCCGGAGCTGATGAGTGGGAGAGTGGCCTTGGGGAAGAGGGGGTAGGCCCAGGGGTTAGGGGCCAGAACCATTTCCTGCCGTGGGCACCTGCCTTGAGAGGTTATCCTCAGCCACCGTGACTGTGCACTTCTGGCCGAGAGCCCCACTGGGTGATGGAGTTGACTGCCCAGCTCACTGTTCAAGATGGTGGGAAAGGCCGGGACAGATGAGCAAGGGAGCGGTGTGGCATGGAGGTCAAGAGTCTGATGGCCTCCACTTGGATCCTGCTCCCTCACTTCTTGGCTGTGGGACCACATCATGTGGCTGCTCTGGGCCTCAGTTTCCCCAGCTGTAAAATTGGCTGATCGTAGGAGTACTGTGGAGGTGAAATGAGTTAGCACATGGAAAGCACTCAGAAGGTATGGGCCACATAGAAAGCTCAGCATAAGTGTTAGTGTCCTTATCTGAGTCCCATTTAGATGGTGGATGGCCGCAGGGATCAACCGCCCCCCTGTTTTCACCGCTGGTGCTGTGACCAGAGGCCAAAGGGTTCTCACTAGGAAAGAAGGGCTGTGTGGGGGCTCAGGAATGAACAAACCCCCTTAGGGCGTATCCGTCCCCCCAAACTGCCGTCAGAGTTTGTGAATTCCCACGTCCGGTATCCTGACAGTTTCCGTGTTACGCAAAGTGCTGTAAGTTTAACAAACTACCTAAATGTTCTTTACTTTAACAGACAGTTATTAAAAATCTCCTTGGCCCTAGCAAGTCTGTGAAACACTGAAGATTTAGAAATGAGTAAACAGGGCGCTCTCCCAAGGAACTCCCGTCTGGTCAGGGAAAGATAAGCCGATTGCATAAATTACAGTAATGGCTTCGAAGTGAGCTTAGTTATCTGGACCTCACAGATGCCCCGATAAGCCCAAAGAGTGTGAGCGCCTGGCGGCGGGGGTGGTGGTGGTGGTGGTGGTGGTGGTGGTGGTGGTGGTAAGCCTCCCTCCCCTCCCCTTCCTCAGCCTCTGCAGTATCGGTGAGTTTTGCAAGCCTCCGAAAGTGAGTTGTACCTGTACCCTCAGTTCAGCTCTGGAGGTGAAGAAAAATGAATTAACATAAAAATGAAGCACCTGATACATCAGGAAACTGCTGGAACCCCCTCTTCCCCAGTACAACCACCTGCCCTTCCCTACAGCAGGGAGCATGCCCCACGCTACCCCTGCCTTGAGACGGGACCTCTTTAGGCGGCGTAAGTGCCCGTTCACAGTCACAAGGTAAAGCCAGTCTTGTTTCTAGGTGTTTCCAGACCCTACTCCCTCCACTCCCCGCTCAGAATGCTTAGGGGAACTTGGCAGCGGTTGAGCTCCAACATGCCATTGAGTGTCCTACTGTCGCTTCTCCTGCAAGGTTCCTGCAACCCGAGCCCTGTGTGCCCCAGCTCTGACCTTCCTTCTCCGGCTTGTATCCCATCGCCCACAGCATGCTCTGTGCTCTGCTGCTAGACCAAGGACCCATCATGCCCTGAGACACTTCCTCCGCCAAGTCTTTGCACCCCCAGAATGTATCTGTCCATGTTTCCTCTGCCTGGACTTCTTCTTCCACCTCCCTCAGTAACTCCAGCTGAGTCAGACTCACTGGCCCTTGAGCACATGCCTTCCCCTTGCTGGCACTTAGTGCCCCTGTTCCTGTCCTGAAGGGGCGTCCCGGATGCCTTGCAGGGCCCTCCCTGCTCCAGATTTTACACCGACCTGTCTGTTTCCACTTTAGTGTTTTGTAGGAGTCATTTCCCTCTCCTCCTTTCGAGCTTGCTCAAACTCTCTTCCTCCAGGAAGCCCTCCTTTTTTTTTTTTTTTTTTTTTTTTTAAGATTTTATTTATTTATTTGACAGACAGAGATCACAAGTAGGTGGAGAGGCAGGCAGAGAGAGAAGAAGGGAAGCAGGTTACCTGCCAAGCAGAGAGCCTGATCCGGGGCTCAATCCCAGGACCCTGGGATCATGACCTGAGCCGAAGGCAGAGGCTTAACCCACTGAGCCACCCAGGCGCCCCTAGGAAGCCCTCCTTAATCAACTCCGTGAACACTCTATGTTCTCTGTTCTGTTGGCATCAAGTAAGGCTGCACCCATTGCAAGGGCATCAGGGGTTTTCAGCCCCTCATAAGCTCCATTGCCCGAAAAGCCACCCAAATATGCACAACCTGAGTAAAAACAGAGCTTAGTATGGAAATGTGACGTCTAGGTAAGTCCTCCAACACTCTCCACCTCTCATCTGTTCTCCCCCAAGCCCGACTATCTAGAAAGTCTAACAGCTTGCATTCTTTTCAAGATTCTTTTTTATTGATTTGAGAGGGAGAGAGAGAGTGAGCAAGAGCAGGGAGGGGCAGAGGGAGAGGGAGAAGCAGACTCCCCACTGAGCAGAGAACCCAGACAGATACAGGGATCATGATCAAAGCCAAAGGCAGACATTTAACCTCTTAACTGACTGAGCCACCCAGGCGCGCCTCCCAGCCTGTGTTCCGTACTCAGGTTCCCAGTGTCTGCCAGGTCTCTTCCCAGGGTTCAGATCCTCAGTTCCCTGGGTGGTCTTCAGTGTGATCGCCCCCAGGATGCCACCCCCACCGCAACTGCTTTATTGGGGTCATGGTGCCCGTGGATGACCAGGTAGTCCCTTGGCAATAATGGTGGTACTTTCACGCACAGCAGACCATTTTGCTCTGAAAACATCCTATGAGGTAGACAGGGCAGGCACAATGACCCCATTCCACGGATGTGGAAACTGAGGCCTGAGGAGGTTTAACACCTTGCGCACAGGGTTAGTTAAATGACACAGCAAGGCCTCCCACCAGGTACACCTGAACTGCTTTGTTTGCCTGCTAGGACTTTAATTCATTCCGACCCTGAGCTGTGGAGCCCTTGGCCTCTAGCCCCGGCAAGGGAGCCAGAATAAGCAGATTTGACTTCTAATCTGACTTGCCCAACTGGTTCAGAATGCAGCCGCTCCTCACCTTCCCTCATCCACAGCTGCTCTGGGCCCCTCTGTGCACCCCTCCTTCTCCTCCCCGACCCCCCCAAAACTAGCTCTGGGAGCCCTGAGGTGGGCGTGGGGTGGGGTCCCCAGGAGGATGTGAGCCTAAGGACAGGCGGGATGTTTTTCCTAGTCCACATTGTTCTGCCCGTGCCCATTGTGTGGGCTGAGAGCTGGACGTCACCAAGTCGCCTGGCAGGCTTTCAGCAGAGCTGGGGAACATTTCCGGAGGGAACTGACCCGTTATGAATGACTGAAGCTTCTCGAAAGCGTTGGCATTTCTTTGGATCGGCCAGACTGGGGGAGGCGAGGCAAGGAAGACACCGGTCTCCTGGCCCACCTGCCGTTTGCCAAGAGGTCTTTGTCCCACAGAGCAAGGGGTTGGAAATGTCACGTGGAGGGGAAGCGGGGTGGGAGGGTGGAGGCGGACAGAGGGCTCGGCCAGGGGGAGCCAAATTGGACGATCATTTAGTTTATGTCACCTGATTCCAACTTGGAGTTCCCACACCTGCGGATGGGAACCCATCTAGACACCTTTGAAAAGCCCCCATTGAGTTCACCCCACAGGAAGTGCAAGGTCAGGAAGGTGTCAAAGCAGCTGAGGGTTTGTGGAGGATGAGTAATGCCGGCTGTCCACTCCCAGGGAAGGCATTTATTCACGCATCTCTCTCTCTATCCCCAGGCCGGGTGTGCCTCCAGACACGTCCCTCGGTGCCAGCGGCTGGGTAGCCGTGTTCTCTCAGGGTCTGATTGAATCCTCACAGCAAGACCAATGGGCAGGGGTGCCTGGGGGTCTCAGTCAATGAAGAGTCAGCCTTTGGCTCCGGTCATGATCCCAGGGTCCTAGGAGTAATTGAGTCCTGCATCGGGCTCCCTGCTCCATGGGGAGCCTGCTTCTCCCCTTCCCTCTGCAGGCCGCTCCCCCGGCTAGTGCTTGCTCTCTCTCTCTATAACAAATAAATAAAATCTTTTTTTTTTTTTTAAAGATTTTATTTATTTATTTGACAGAGAGAGATCACAAGCAGGCAGAGAGGCAGGCAGAGAGAGAGGAGGAAGCAGGCTCCCCGCTGAGCAAAGAGCCCGATGAGGGGCTCGATCCCAGGACCCTGGGATCATGACCTGAGCCGAAGGCAGAGGCTTAACCCACTGAGCCACCCAGGCGCCTTTAAAAAAAAAAAAAAAAAAAAAAAAAAAAAAGCAATGGCAAACACAGTAACCCACATCTTCTTCTTTTTTTTAAAGATTTTATTTATTTATTTGACAGAAAGAGATCACAGGTGGGCAGAGAGGCAGGCAGAAAGAGAGGAGAAAGCAGGCTCCCCGCTGAACAGAGATCCCAACTTGGGGCTCCATCCCAGGACCCTGGGATCATGACCTGAGCTGAAGGCAGAGGCTTAACCACTGAGCCACCCAGGCGCCCCCCCCCCCCGACCATAACCCACTTCTTATAGATGAGGAAATAGAGTCTCACAAAGGTTAGTTCCAGACCACACACACACACACACACACACACACACACACAGCTATTTCTTGGCCCAGCTGAGATTTGAACCCATGTCTCTGACACTGCGAAGTCCATGTTCTATAGCAGGGTTTCCCAAATATTCACAAGCATAAGAATAGACTGCGCGCTAGCTAAGAATGCAGCTTTCTGGGCCCTGTCCCCACACTACCGCCCCCCCCCGCACCGTTCCCCATTCTCATTCAATACAGCAAGAGTGGGTGGCAGGAATTTGCATTTTTGCCAAATAACACAGGTGGTTCTGAAGCAGCTGGACCACAGGCTGAGAAACACTGCCTTGGGGTCTGGGCTCCATTCTATGACTTTAGCCAAAACGGCCCCCCAACCTGGTCTGAAAACATGGGTGCAGCTCCAAGCCCCTGCCAGGACCTCAAGGGGTGGCCCTCTTACCTCGCTTGTCCCTTACCTGAGCAATGAAACCCAGGAAAGGCAGCCTGGAACCTAAGAAGACAGCCAATCTGCAGTCTAGAAAAGTCTCCTGTTGCCCTTTGTAACATTTTAAACCCACAAGAGGAATCCGTATAATAGAATCAGGGATAAAGGGGTCCTTGCTCATCCCTGGGATGTCTGTGGACCCCTGCCATGGGAAGAAGCTTGGCACAGACCCCTCAGAGAACCTCTCTCTCTGCCTGCCTCTCAGAGCTGGGTGCAAGAGGGAACCTCCTGCCTTAGAATTATTTGGGCTTTGCTAAGAATTCAGAGTCCTGAGCCCCAACCCAGACCTCCAGAGTCAGAAGCTCTGGGAGTCAACTCTGGGGCCCTGCATCTAAAACATACTCCTCAGGCAATTCTGAAGCACATAGAGGTTTGGGAAGCAGTGCCCAGGCTGTCTGGAAGGCAAGGAACTCCTGAAGCTCGGGGACCCCGGGAAGGCTGCAGAGCTACAGCACGGGCTGGGAGCCCTGGGCTGCCGCTGTGGGTTAGCAGAAGGAGTGTCACCCTTGGTGTGTGCACATCTGGGTTTGTATCCTGGGCAAGTGACAACCTCCCCCACCTCGATTCCTCACAGGCCAGATGAGGTTCATCTGGGTCACCTCCCCACATCACTTGGTGGCCCAGGGAGGGCGCTGTAGGCACAGAATGGGCAGCCGTGGGTGTGCAGTGGCAGAAGCTTATTCTAGGTTTTTAGGCGATGCCAACAGAAGGCTCCCGGCAGCATCCGGCATCCAGCTTCCAGCTGGCTCAGACCCACTCTATTTCACTGGGGAGCCAAAAGCGGGGTTGCGTGTGGGGGGTTGGAATTCAGAATTGTGCCTCTGGACTCCCGTAGAGTGGCCTGGGGCATCGTGGGACGGTCAGGGCTCGGGCTATGGCTGGTCGAACTCCGAAGCCCCGGTCAGACCTGGAGGGCCGTTGCCAGCTCTCCATCTGCTCCCCTGTCCGTCCATTCTCAAGCCCCTTCACTCCACTTCAGGGGGTCACACCGAAAGCATGGGCTCTGAGGAGTCAGCTTGAGCCCTTCCTTGTTGTGTTTCCCTTCTGCTGTCCCTGCTGAGCTGGGGGACTCACTGTTCCCCTCTCCTCCCCGCCACCCTCCGGCTGGTAGCCAGGTCCTTCCTGGAGACGGACCTGCTAAGCCAATTCACGGCCAGGCGTGAACTAGGCAGACCCGCGCCCTCCTCGGGAACATGAGCCCTTCATGAGAAGCTGCAAATGACAGACACAGTCAGCTTGGATTACACCCTCTCCTGGCAGTTTAGTCTTGTGGTTAGGGGCACAGCCTCTGGAGCAGAAGGGTTCAAATCCTGGCTAGCCCATCCACTAGCCAAGCAACCGGGGCCACCTGCTTTGCCTCTCTGTGTCTCAGTTTCCTTGTGTGCAAAACCAGAGTTGTCATCAACGTGCCCACTTCCTTAACATGGGGAAAGCACTCAGAACATATCTGGCGCATATTAAGCTCTAGGTAAATATTAGCCAGTAGTGCTTATTAATTCGAACACTGGGCTTCATAGGTAAGTGCCCTTGTCTGCCCAGGGTGTGTGCTTGCTGCATCTAGGCTTACTTAGCCCTGGTTCTTTCGTCACAGGGTTTTCCCCGAGATTTCCTGAGAGGATGAGTCCCAGCCTGAGACCCTCACCACTGGCTGGCTTAGGGGAGAGTCTATGAGAATATCCCTTAAGTCAGGGCATAAATGGTTGAGAAAGGAACTTGACCTCTGCCATTTCTTTCAAGTTCAGCTCCCCTGTGAACTGGGGGCGGGGCTTGGTGAGAGATGGGAGTACTGGGGGCCATTGGTGAACCACTGGGTCTGTCCACGCTGGGAAACCGGGAACAAGCCAAATTGTCTGGCAGCAGCTTTTTTCTGGAGGAATCTGCAAAATGGCCAGAAGACTCCAGTCCTCCGGGCAAAGAGATGGACAGTGGGGCCCTGCTCCACTCACTCCTCCTGCTCCCATCTCCTCCCCTCTGGCCAGTGTCCCTCCAGGATGGGGAGGGCAGGAAGACTGGAAGGCTCCTGGAGTGGGGTGGGGGGAGGGGTGGTGTGCAAATCTCTGTTCTAAATGTCACCTCATCTCCCAGCCCGACTTGCTCCAAAGACATGAGAGCAGACCCGCCATCCTGAGAGGGCCCTCTCCTCACATTGGACCAGCACGGGTCGGTCCAGCGCCCATCGCAGGCTTGGAAGACACCGCCCTATCCGAGGACACTGCTTCGGGAGCTAGGACAGCAGCCAGATCAGGCAGAACACTGAGTTCACACCCCAGAAACTCTGATACACAGAAAGGAGACACCAAAGCGAAGTGGGGACCGCAGCCAGCGGTAACTCTCTTAGGTCCTCTGCTGCGCAGAAGGTGGAGGGAGCACGAGGGCCTCCCTGGGAGGCCCACACCTTCCTGGCTTTCGTGGTGAGTCAGGGGCTGGCCTACACCTGGAAGAACAGTGACTCAAGACAAAGGCCACACACTTGCGGAATTCAGTGCAGAGGAGACAGTGGGTTACCGGGGCACGGAGGAGGGCGCCCCTGATTCTATCTGGGAGCAGGGACATTTGAGCTGGACAGGCTGGGTCGTGTTACTGAAGGACAGGGGACAACAGCCAGGGGACTTGCTCAGGGGTCACAAATCCTCCGGGGTGGGGCGGGGGTTGTCCGGGAGGGATGGAGAACAACAGAGGAGGGTGGAAAGGCGGGCAGGGGCCTCGAGAGGCCTGTGGAAGGGACCGAGCTTTATCCTGCCAACAGTGCGGAGGAGGAACGGACAGGACTTTTTCCTGATTATTGGAAGCTATATATCTTTATCATAAAAAATTGGGGGAGCAATAGCAAAAAGAGAAAGAAGGAAATTAAATCACTCGGATGCCAACTACCCAGAAATAACCACCGTTAACATCTTGATGTTTTCCCTTTAGATTCTTTTTTATAAAGAGAAATTTAAGAAGAGGATATATATGATCAATACGACATGTAACATACGGACTTTTTTTTTAAAGATTTTATTTATTTATTTGAAAGACAGAGATCACAGGTGGGCAGAGAGTCAGGCAGAGACAGAGAGAGGGGGAAGCAGGCTCCCCGCTGAGCAGAGAGCCCAATGTGGGTCTCGATCCCAGGATGCTGGGATCATGACCTGAGCTGAAGGCAGAAGGCCCAACCCACTGAGCCACCCAGGTGCCCCCATAGAGGCATTTTAATAGAGTGAGATTGTGTATTTCATACTAAAAGATTATGTTATATTAGAACATCTTCTGAATTCAGAGAATACATATTACCATACAAGTTATTTTATAGTAATTTATTTTTTTAAAAAGATTATTTATTTATTTGACAGAGAGAGAGCACAAGAAGGGGGAGCAGCAGGCAGAGGGAGAGGGAGAAGCAGACTCCTCACTAAGCAAAGAGCCCAATGTGGGGCTCGATCCCAGGACCCTGAGATGTACCTGAGCCAAAGGCAGACATTTTACTGACTGAGTCATACAGGTGCCCCATTTTATAATAATTTAGTATAATATGCATGCTTTTAACTTTTAACTTTTTCGGGTTTTTAAAATATTTTATTTTTAAGTCATCTCTGCACCCAACATGGGACCCAAACTCATGACTGTGAGTGAGATCAAGGGTCATGTGCTCCTCGTACTGAGACAGCCAGGTGCCTCTGTGCGTGCTTTTTGAAAAACTAGACTGAAATTCTACAAAGGCGGAGTTTTAAATTTTATTTATTTATTTTCAATAGACAACACATTCATGTGCTCCGTAATTCGAAAAGTCCAAGAGAGTATATAGTGAAAATGTTCCTTTCCGCCCATACCCCCCAGCTAGCTTTCTCCTTGGAGTCAGTGAATATTGCTGGAAACTTCCAGGGACTTTATGCGTAGACAAGATAAACACATCTTACCTTCTCCCCATTTCCCAAATGTTACACAAGTGTTAGCCACTGACTCTGCATTGCCCGGTTTTTACTACGTATATCTTTGATACTTTTCCTATCAATATATAGTTTTCTCATTTTTTTATGATGACATTTATTCCATGATACGAAGGTATCTCATTTCTGTCCCTACTTAGTCATTTTAGGGATCTTCTGCCTGCATAAACAGTGCTGCAACCAATAACTTTGGACAAGGGTCATTTTGCAGAAGAACACCTCTATCTGCGGGAGAGCCTTCTAGAAGTACGAAGATGACGAGGATGATGGGATCACAGGTCAGGGGTCAGGTGCAGTCATAAGTGTTGATGGCTGATGCCAAATAGCCCTCTGCAGACGTGACACCAATTGCTTTAAAGTGTCCCTCTTTGGGGCACCTGGGTGGGTCAGTCATTAAGCGTCTGCCTTCAGCTGGGGCCATGATCCCAGGTCCTGGGATTGAGCCCTGCGTTGGTCTCCCTGCTCAGCGGGAAGCCTGCTTCTCCCTCTCCCCCTGCTTGTGTTCCCTTTCTCACTGTGCCTCTCTCTGTCAAATAAATAAAATCTTTTAAAAAAAAGAAAAGTGTTCCTTTTCTGGGGCATCTGTCTGGCTCAGTTGGTTAAGCATCTGCCTTTGGCTCAGGTCCTGTTCTCGGCTCCTGAGATCGAGTTCTGTGTCAGGCTCCCTGCTCAGCGAGGAGTCTGCTTCTGCCTCTGCCTCTGGCTCACGGTCTCTCTCTCTCTCTTTCTCTGTTAAATAAATAAAGCATTTTTAAAAATAAAAATAAAAATAAATAAAGTGTCCTTCTTTTGATGTAAATGAGGTATGAAAGCAGGTGGGAACTTGGAGGCTAAGGAAGGCGGGACCCGCTGCAGGCAGGCAGCACAGGCGGGGAGGTGTTGCCATGGAGCAGGAGACACTGCCCGGGACTGGACTGTGGGTCAGAACCGCCCAACAAAGGCGGTGCTCGGAGCTGGACCTGCGGCTGCAACGCACGTGCCGGACCTAGAATTCACGGGCAGGGACACCAGCGAGCATTCAGAGGGGAGTGTGTGGAGGTCTGTGATGGGGCGACAGGGCAGTGGGACGGGTGGGGAAGCCCCATCTGATGTGAAGTGACAGCTGGGATAAAAGCAGCCAAACAGAAGGAAGGAGCTCCTCAGGTTTCAGGAAACTCCGGTTCCCAAAGTGTCAAGACACTAATGATGAGCACGAAACTGAATTTGGAGCATTCTCCTATGCTCTGGAAAACATGAACACAGACCATGAAGAAGGAACTGAAGGAGCTCCCGGCTGGCTCAGTCAGTGCAGCGTGAGGCTGGATCTCAGGGTCATGGGTTCGAGCCCCACATTGGGTGTAGAGGTTACTTCAAAAAATAAATAAAAACAAAACCAAAAAAGGAGGGAAGTGCAGATTTCCGTTTCCAGACCGACTACTAGCCACACGTTTGTCATCCCTCCTGGGACCCCCCCCCCCATGAAACTGACGATAAAGCAATGAAGAAAAGTCCATTCTCTTAATGAGGAGGAGAACAGAAGGGAGGCTGGCACAGAGGGACAGTTGGCGCGAGTATATAGGGACGGACATGGAGAAGAGCGGTCCCTGATGAAGGGGGAGGCAGAGTGGGAGGCGGCTGAGAAGGCCCCACGACATCCCAGCACAACCACAGTGGGGCTCAGAGAGGCCGGGGGTTGGACGGTGTAGAGGAGGCAGGAGACTGGCAGCGGTGGCTAAAAAGAGGCGGACTGGCCAACAGCACGGCAACAGCAGATCCCTAAGTGACATGAAGGGCAGCCAGGGATCCATCCCAATCGGAAGGTTCAACAACCCCAAAGAAGGGGCTTCCACCTCTGTTACTTGGAGTCCCCCCCCCACCCTTGTGACCTAGGCTTCCTCCCCGGAGGATATGAAGCCAACTGACCAGTCCAGCCTCGCTCTTCAGCACGGAAAGACAAAGACCCTCAGATATCTGGCAAAGCCTCTGGTGTGAAAAGGAAGCAAAAGTAAGTACCCAGGGGTGGCGAGGATGCTCCACGAGAAAGAGAAACCCCTTACGACACAGAAGACACAAGAAAACCTTCCAAACCTGATAGGTATTTTCAGGGAGATTTGAGGGCTGTTGCATCCCCAGACAAGGACAGGAGGCTATGAAAGAAACAACCAGAAAACAGTGTGAGTGGGGCACCTGGGGGGTGCAGTTGGTTGAGCGTCTGACTCTTGATTTCGGTTCAGGTCATGATCTCAGGGTCATGAGATCGAGCCCCGAATCCAGCTCCTTGCTGGGTATGGAGTCTGCTTGAGATTCCCTCTCTCCCTCTCCTTTTGCCCTTCCTCTTCTTCCCCTGCCCCTCATGCTCACTCTCTCTAAAAAAGAAAAGAAAAGAAAAGACAAAGAAAAGAAAATACTGTGGGCTACCAGAAATTAAAGTTAGGATTATAGAAATAAATATTTCAGTAAACAGTGTTGGAAGGTAGAGAATTAGAAAATCATTATGATAAAAGTCTATCCAGAACAAAAGTACAAAGAAATTCTAAAATAAAGAAATAAAATAATTCCCCAGAGCCAAAGAGCAGAATTTTTGAGTATAAAGTGGACACCAAGAATCACGAGTGAATAAGACACCATAAGCTCTGTTGTCGTGAACTTTTAAAATAGCAATGAGAAACACAAGATCCTCAAAGATTCCCTAGAGGGGAAAAAGTTTACCTCTAAAAATATAAGAACCAGGGGCACGTGGCTGGCTAAGTTGGTGAAGCATGTGACTCTTGATCTCGGGGTTGTGAGTTCAAGCCCCATATTGGGTGTAGAGATTACTTAAAAATAAAATCTTAAGGGGTGCCTGGGAGGCTCAGTGGGTTAAAGCCTCTGCCTTCGGCTAGAGTCGTGATTCCAAGGTCCTGGGATCAAGCCCTGCATTGGGCTCTCTGCTCAGCAGGGAGCGTGCTTCCTCCTCTCTCTGCCTGCCTCTCTGCCTATTTGTGATCTCTGCCTGTCAAATAAATAAAATCTTTTTTAAAAAAATAAAATCTTAAAAAAAAAAAGAATTAGACTGGCCTCAGGATTCCCATTAGCTAAGGCTAGAATAATATCTTTAACATTGTGTGAAAAAAGCAATTTTAAATTTTTTTAATAAATATTATTTATTTATTTATTAGAGAGAGAGAGAGAGAGTGCATGAGCAGGAGGAGGGGCAGGCAGAGGGAGAAGCAGACTACTCGCTGAGCAGGGAACTGGACCTGGGGCTCAATCCCAGGACCCTGAGATCATGACCTGAGCTGAAGGCAGACGCTTAACCCACTGAGCCACCCAGGGGCCACCCCCCAAAATAATTTTTAATGCGAAGTCTATATCCATCCGAATTACCATTCAAGTGTGATGGTGGAGCCAAGACACTTCCAGAAACGAGGAACTCAGAAAATCCATGTGCCATAAGCCC
Source organism: Mustela lutreola (assembly GCF_030435805.1). NCBI lineage: Eukaryota > Metazoa > Chordata > Mammalia > Carnivora > Mustelidae > Mustela > Mustela lutreola. The sequence goes on from NC_081303.1 coordinate 50,941,268, forward strand.
CCTCTTAAGAAATTACTTTGATGTAAAATGGGGTGTGGGAAAATGATAGCATAAACAAAGGAGGAAAAGAGAGGGAGGAAAGGCGGAAGGAAGGGAGAACAATGGGACCAGGCCAGGGCATCAGTGAAAGGAAGAAGTCCCTGGTGGACAACTGTGTGACAGAAAAGCAACACACCCAGGGGCGCCTGCCTGGCTCATCAGAAAAGTACGTGACTCTTGATCTCAGGGCTGTGAGTTGGAGCCCCACAATGGGTATAAAGACTACTAGATAAATAAATAAGCCAACAAACAACAACAACAACAAAACCAGCTTGCCCAAATTAGAGCATAAGAGAGAGGACCCTGTGTACGGGCTCCCTGAGGAAAAGGGGGACTTCATAAACAGAATCCTCGATAGGCTGAAACGCTGGAAGATAAAACTTGAGGAAATATGGTATCACGTGAAGAGAAGAAGAGAAGTACGAGGAGAAGGAGACAGGCAGTCGAACTCTAGGATAAACTAAAACAAATGAAAGGAAAGGTCATTCTAAGACATTACTGGCTGGGCCACAATTGGTATTTACATAGTCACAAACGTAAACATTATTTATTGGACTTAAACTTTTAGAACCAACCTGTAGGCAAAACGCGAAGACCTAACAACGGTTAGAAAGTTAGAATTTCAAGGAAATGTTCAGAAGACAGAAGTTGGGAAGGAGAGCCCAAGGGAAAGGTAGGCGTGATGGTAGGCTCAGCCTACAAGATGGCGAGTCCACACTAGCTAGAGCTGACGAGATGAGAAATAAGATATAAATATGTTACCTGAAACAGCAAAGGTCATCAACAGATTTATTTTCATTTTATTGAGAGGAACTGAATAAAAACAGCTCTCTAACCATGCTGGGAGGAGGGTGGGCAGAGGGCTGTACGGATGATGAGTGTGAACTCCATCCCCGTGCTCCCCAGTTAGCAAATCAATAGAGGCTGTCTAGAAAGGAGAAATCCAGAAACAGCAGCATAAGCACGTTATTTAGAGATGCGGAAGTCACTCCCAGAACGACGGAGGTAGAAGTGTTCGCCTCGGAGGAGTGAGACTAGGGGAGAGGATGAGGTAGGGCTGTTCACCGTAGGCGCCTCCGTTCAGCCGTCATTTTAACCAAGTGCAGGATGTTCTTGGATATAAACACTTAATTGTATCCCAAGGAAGACAAGAAGGCAGGCTCATGCACCTGCACGTGAGGACTGGAGGCCAGACTCCAAGGAATCAGACACCCGAGTCATGAAATCCCTTGCAGGTAAGACTGAAAAGCAACCAGGATAAACGGAGAGGACGTTGGCGACGAGAGAATGTTCTGATTTTCGCAAAGAGACAGACGGTATTTCTGGAAACAACGGACCAAATCACTCAATATAGAATCCTGGCAAAATTCTAGCACAGATTACTAAACAGATGGCTTGGGAGTGTTTGGGGATTTATTTATTTATTTATACTCTGCCTTGTTCCAGAAAGAAGGATTTGTAGAGGCTTACAGAGAGGCGAACAGTACCACAAGATAAAAAAAAAATAATAATAACTTTCCGTGAGGAAAGAGTCTCAGAAAGTTAACCACGGCGTTGCTATGTGACCCAGTAAATCCGCTCTGGGTAAGCGCCTGAATGACCTGAACCTCGTTCTTGTGAAAACTTGTGAGTGTTCCCAGCAGCGTTATTCGTGCCGGCAGAAAAGCGGAAACCCATGTCCATCAATGGATGAATGGAAAAGCAAATTGTGGCACAGCCCTGTGATGGAATTTCTTGTTCAGCCACAAAAAGGGTACTAGACGTGTGTCACAACATGGAGGGACCTCGGAAACATGCTAAATGAGGGAAGCCAGACCCAAAAGGCCACATATGATATGAGTCCCTTTCTGTGAATTGTCCAGAGTAAGTAAATCTATAAGGAAAGATGGTAGACAGTGGTTGCCAAAGGCTGAGAAGACAGGGGAAGGGGTTGTGACTGCTAATGGGGATAGAGTTTCCTTTAGGGGTAATGAAAATGTTCTGGAATTAGGTAGTGGCGATGATCACACAATCTTGTGCGTGTACTAAAAACCGCAGACTCATACACTTTGCTTTTTTATTTTTTATTTTTTTTAAAGATTTATTTATTTATTTGACAAACCGAGATCACAAGTAGGCAGAGAGGTAGGCAGAGAGAGAGGAGGAAGCAGGCTCCCCGCTGAGCAGAGAGCCCGATGCGGGGCTCGATCCCAGGACCCTGAGATCATGACCTGAGCCGAAGGCAGAGGCTTTAAGCCACTGAGCCACCCAGGCACCCCACACTTTGCTTTTTTAAATTAAAATTATTTGAGTAATCTTCTACATCCGACATGGGGCTCGAACTCACAACCTTGAGATCAAGAGTCGCACACTCTTATAACGGAGCCAGCCAGTCACCCCTGGGTCATTCACTTGAAAAGAGTGAATTTTATGGTATGGGGGTTATATCTAAAAAAAAAAAAAAAAAAGGAGGGGGATGAGGAAAGGGGAATAAAAGGACAGAAAATAAAAAGAGGAACCAAGTCAGCAAAGATACATGTACTATATGATTCTGTACAGGTGATGAAGGTGGGCCGTGACTTCAGCCATGAGATTTCTAGCAGCTTCTATCAGCTTGGAAAGGGTGTTAATTAAATCATACTCATACCCAGCATCCACAAGATAAAAAAAAGAACTGGATATTCAGGAGAATCACAGTTTTTTCTTGGTACGGATGCCTGGCAGGAATCTCTCCTGTGCATCTTCCTATAGGGATCCGTAGGCGGCAACATTCCCACCGTAACTGCAGTAAACCATCGTAGGCTCGCTCCAGCCAGGCAGAAAGCCCCGGTAGAATTCAACAAGGGCACTTTAACGCAGGCCCTAAATGGTCTGCCAGGGTATGTGAGCAATTCTCCAAGGGCGAAATGTCCATTCTCTGGAGCAGTGGTTTCCAACCTTGGCTGCACATGAGAAAACCCCCAGGAGCTTCTGCAAAATACCAGTGCAGGACCCCATCAACCAGAGAAGCTGACTGTCTTTAGCTTCCAGGTGATTCTGACCCATAGCCAGGTCTGAGAATGACTAATAGATGAAATGTACATCCCTTACCAAACCCTCCACGAATAGTATTTCTTGCCTCAGAGCTTATTCGTAAGTTCAAGCTTCTAGTAATGAAACTTGAAATTCACGGACTCCTATTTCCTGGATGTCTGCTGGGCACCAGGTAGGTGCTGGGCCATGCACCTGAGACAGAAGGATTAACGTGTGACCCAATCTCCATCCTCGGGGCACAGACATCCGATCTGCGTTAAGGACACCCCAGCTGGTGATCACAAGAAAGGGTGGTAAGTGGAGATGGAGGGAACACAGGCAGACCCCTTGGGTAGCAGTGGGGGGGTAGGGAGGTCCCCACAGGATGACTAGCTCACCTGAGCTCCGAATGAAAGGTTAATTAGAGGGTGGAGAACGGGGCACTGTATTCAATATTTTTCTCAATGAGTTGGATGACGGCTAGTAACCATCCATTATCAATGTGAGGGGCCATCCTCACTCTGGGACAGCTGGAGGAATGGCCCTTCTGCGGCACAGCTGAACTGGGATCTACAGTGTGCTGGCAGGGAAGAGAAACCCAAATGGAAATTACATGAGGCTCAGGGTAGGGGAAGACAACTAAAAATGTAGGCGGCACCGAACTCCGTGTTCTACCAGAGGCTCAAGTGTGCTCTCATTTCTTCCCACCGCAACCCTGTAAGGATGTGCTATTTTACAGTTTAAGAGAATTGGGCTGACAGTGTTGAGGGCGGAGATGACAGTTGAGTGCGGGACCAGAACCTAGTGCTGGTCTCTCCTGCTCCCACGTCCAGATTCTTCCCATTATTCCTCATGTAGACCAAGTGCTATACTGCATAGGACTTCCATAAGTCAACTGCGTTTCAACAACTGCGGTTCTGGGGGCGTGGCGTGCCTGGGTGGCTCAGTCGGCCTTCCACTCAGATCATGATCCCAGGGTGCTGGGATCAAGTCCTGCTTCCCGACACCTTGCTCAGTAGCGAGCCTGCTTCTCCCTCTGCCTGCTGTTCCCCCTGCTTGTACTCTCTCTCTCTGACAAATAAATAAATAAAATCTTAAAAAAAAATAAATAACAGTTCCTGGGGGAAAATGTCACCAGCTCTAAGCCTGCGCACCAGTCTTGGGTGTGTAAGTAGGAGTCGAATGTGAGAGGCAGATGGCGTTATGGGGAGGGTCCAGACTTTGGAGTGGGCTCAAAATTCAGCTGCGATACTTTCTAGCTGTGTGGCTCTGGGAAAATTACTCTGCCTTCTTCAGCCTCAGTTTCCTCATCCATAAGAAAGAGATAATAATGCCTGCCTCATAGGTTCATTGTGAAGATTAAAGATAATGTAGGTACAGACGCGGAGAAGATATTTATAATATACGTGAGAGAAGACTTCTATCTAGAATATAAACAAAACTCCTCAATAATATTTCTAAGGACAGACAACTCAATGTTGAAAGTAGGCAGAAGACAGGGGGCCCACGGGTGGCTCAGTCGGTTAAGTGACCAACTTTTGATTTCAGCTCATGTCATGATCTCAGGGCCGTGGGATCAAGTCACTTCTGAGCAAATCCTCAACAGACCGAGTATTTCCATTCCCCAAAAGACAAGTCATGAATGTTCACAGCAGCCCTATTTATAATATCTCCAAACTGGAAAAGACATGAATGTCCATCAATAGCGGATGGGATAAATAAATTCGTGTACATAACTTTGTATGCCATAAAACTGTATGCAAATAAACTGTGTGTATGTATACGGCGGAATATGGCACAGCAATGAAGAAGAACAAACTTACGCTCTCACAGACATAATACTGAGCAAGGCCATTACTGTTTCCAGGATGGGTGCTGGAAATATTCTGTATCTTGATCTGGGTACGTACACACATAAAAATTCAGTTTGTTTATTTAAGCCTTGCACATTTTAATCTACATAAGTTTGACCTCTATAAAAAAAAAAGTAAAGTAAACAGGGGGTGCCTGGCTGACTCAGTCAGCAGAACATGTGATGCTTGATCTCTGGGTTATGAGTTCGAGCCCCATGCTGGGCACAGAGCCTACTTCAAAAAAGGTAAACAAAAAGTCACTGTATGTCGTATGCTTAGCACAGAGTGGCCACTCGATAAAGCCATCAAAGTTGCCAGAAAAGAGGAAACAGCAAGCCCATTGTCCTCAGTACCCCTTAGACCACTTGGAGCCCAGTATGGTGCTGGGAGACCCCATTTTTATGAAGCTCACTAAAAATCAGAGCATGACATGATCGCAGAAAAGCATCGCAAGGGGTCTAGAATACATGGCCAGTGAGGGTTAGCTGAAGGAAGTAGAGAGGATGTTGCTGGGGACAATGAAACTTGTCAAGGGAGAACATGAGGAATGTCTTCAAATAGTGAATGGCTCTCTGTAGAGTGGGAATTCGAGTTCTCCTTTGTGGCTCTAATGCAGTCATTCGCACACGGCAGCTGCAGCCGAGTCCCCTGGAGGGTTTTACTGAAACAGATTATTTCTGACTAGCTGGTCTGGGGCAGGACTGAGAATCTGTTTCTTTCTCTCTCTCTTCTTATTTTTCTAAAGATTTTATTTATTTATTTATTTATTTATTTATTTGACAGGAGAGACCCAGCGAAAGAGGAAACACAGCAGGGGGAGTGGGAGAAGGAGAAGCAGGCTTCCCACTGAGCAGGGAGCCCAATGTGGGGCTCCATCCCAGGACCCAGGACCTGGCAGACACTTAATGACTGAGCTGCCCAGGTGTCCCTTAAGATATTGTTTTTTAAATAATCTCTGCCCAACGTGGGCACAAACTGACAACCTCTAGACCAAGAGTTACATGCTTTACTGACTGAGCCAACCAGGCACCCCTAGAGAATCTTCACTTCCTTCTTACTTTTTTTTTTTTTTTTTTTTTTTTAAGAGAGAGGGTAAGCAGCTGTTGTGGGAGCAGAGCAGAGGAAGAGAGACAGAGAAAATCTTAAAGCAAGCTCCACGCCCAGTGCAAAGCCACAGTGCAGGGCTCGATCTCACGACTCTGAGATCATGACCTGAGCCAAAATCAAGAGTTGGAGGCTTAACCAGTCGAGCCAGCCAGGGGCCCCAAGGATCTTCATTTCTAAGGAGTTCCCAGGACATCCTGATGCTGCTGGTCCGGGGACCTACTTCGCTAGCCCCTGTGCTAGCGTATAGACCAGGAGAGTGATTTGTGCTATTGTTGGGAAGGAGAACGAGGAGGAGGAGGAGAATCCGTTGAGCCTGGTACACCAGCTCCTCTATCACACCCTGTCTACACTTTCTCACAGGAAGGGAGGTATTATTCTCCCCCATTTTCTTTTTCTTTTAGTAAGCCCTGTACCCAGCATGGGGCTTGAACTCACAACCCCAAGATCAAGAGTCTCCCACTCTACTGACTGAGCCAGCCAGGTGCCTTCATTCCCCCCATTTTAAGAGAGGAGGAAACCAAGGCTCGGTTTGGCACACATCTTACAGCTTGACTCCGAGCCCGGGCACACGAAAGTTGAGGCCGAGTGGCTCCCTGGGCAGTGCTGTAAATGGGATTGGGTGTCTGGGTGGAAGGATAATTTCAGAGGGTCCTTCCAACCCTTAACTTGAGGCTAGCTTCAACTAGTCCCGTTCACCACTAACACATATTCAGCACCACCAGAATTCTCTCCAGGATGCGTGTGGCCACCAGTCTCATTCTTAAGAGGCTCCTGGGCCATCTCACCCACTCCTGTCTCTCCTATCCCTCCTGGAACCTGCAGTCACCACCCCCCACCCACACAGGCAGATAACTCGGTTCATCCAGATAGCTGGCGAAGGAGATTTTCCTACGCATACCCATCTCCGCTGTTGGCATTCGTGTAAGGGTAAGGTGGCCGGGTCATCTGGATACAGTCCTTGGCACCAAGCTGTCTGCCACTCCCCCCACCCCCCAGTGCCGAGCCCAGACCGAGCCTGCCAATCCACTCTGCACACTCTGGCCAGCAAGGAGATGATGCGGGGGCTGTGAAGATAAAATCCAGAAGTAGGGGAGGGGTGGCCTCATTCCCCAATGGCCGGAGGAACAGCAGATGTGCTTAATGACCTTAAACTGGAGACTTCTACTGCTCCTGCCTGCCTTCCTCCGAGCCTGGGAAGCAGAGACCAGAGGGTCCTGGGGACCCAAAGCAGGCCCACAGTCACGGAGAGGATCCTGCCAAATGCGAAATCAGGTCCAAGTCCAGGTGAAATGCTCTAGGCTGTGATCATCAAAACTTATCTTTTTATACATTCTTTTTTGAAAGATTTTATTTATTTGAGAGAGAGGGAGAGCACAAGCAGTGGGAGGGGGGGTTTCGAGAGGGAAGGAGAAGAAGCAGGCTCCCCGCTGAGCTGGGAGCCCAGATGCAGAGCTTGATTCCGGGTGGCTGATGGATTGCTTATCAACGTCCAGGTGTAAGCGGGAGTCAGGGAGTCAGGAGAGGGTGAACAGCTCTCACCGAAGAGCCAGTCCTGGCACTCAGTGAAGAGCCGAGCTCATAGCCCTTCCTTGGAGGAGAGGCACTGCACAGACATTTAGCAATGATTTAAGATGGACCCCCAAGGAAGGACCCTAGGAAGGTCAAGGAAAGCTTCCCAGAGGAGGTGACCCTTGAGGCAAATAAACAGATTTCAGTCTGCAAGCGCCTGAGGACCCCTCACTCCCATAGATCTTTATTGCCACTCTAGTTCATCTTCCCTTATTTTGGGGTCTCAAACTGCTTTCCAGAGCTAGTGAGGAATGGGGATAATTTCCTTCCAATGCACGCAAGAAGAAATCTGAGAGTGGCTAAGGGACCATCCAAGGTTTTGTCGTTAAAATTGAAGAACGAACCCAAGGTGCCCAGGGAGGGCTAGACATTTGGACAGTCGACACAGAAGAAATAGAGGACCGCTTCTGTCCTTAGGGAACTTGTTACCATGGGGAGATAAGATACATAGATGAAAAACCAAAAATAATTATAAGGGCAAGGTGCAAATAATTCAGTACCCATCTACTTATCCGGGACCTGCTATCTGCAAGGTGCTCTGTGAGGCACCTGGATGTGGGTGGGGAGAGTTGGCAAATATAATATAATATGATAAATATAGTCCCAGCCCTTATGAACTCACCGTTTAACTGGCCGCAGGGGAGGCAGGGTGGCAGGAAGAGGAAGCCGGCAGTCCCTGGGTCTAACAGCTGACCCTGAAGATTATAGGGGGCCAGGAGGGGATCGGGGGCTTGCTGGAATTCGGGGATTGGGTAGGATTTTTCCGGAGAAGTTTCTTGAAGAAGGTAGACAAGGTGATGATACCGAAAAATAGAGACAAAGAAGAATAAGAAGAGAGATTAAGCAAAACATTTTCCCATATTCCTCCTTCCACAACAGTCCAGTAAGGAAGCCTTCCCAGGCAAGAGGAGATGTTTCCCCCTGCAGGCTCTCAAAGCACCCCCACGACAGAAAGAACCTCACAGCTGTGCCAGTTTCCCTGCCTGTCTGACCCAGCTCAGGGGCCCTGCAGGCCAAAAGGAAAGGGAAAGAAAGGAAGGAAAGAAAGAAGGAAGGCAGGAAGGCAGGCTTCAATTCTAAGGAGGCTGGATATTGTGTTCACGGAGAGTTCTCACTTTGTTTTTGTTTACTTCTTTTACTTTTCACTATTTTATCAAACCATAGCTTACTTACAATAGAAGACACAAATCCTAAGTGTACATATGTTTGTACGTCAATGAATTTTTATGTATGTTTATATCTGTGTAACCACCATCCAGATCAAGTTATAGAATGCTTTGAGCACCTCAGACACACTGGGCTGCCTCACTGTACCAGGGTCACGGCCACTGTGGCTGGAGGAGCTGAAGCAGTAGGTGATGTATCTAGGGCGTATGTCTAACAAAATTATGAAAACATTTCAGGTGTTTGAGCTGAAAAGGCCAAGTACTGGGGCAAGGTCATATGCATGAAGGACTAACGTGCCCAGAGCCATTAGCCTTGTCCTGTGGGTGGCTGGGGGGAGCCACAGGGAGGGGCATTTCAGTTGAGCTCCAAACCCTTCCTTGCAACTGGAGCTGACTCACAGTGGAAGCGGACCCGCAGGAAATGATAGGTAAGGCCCCAAACAGTAAGAGGGATCAGTCAAGAACAGGACTGACAAGCTCTTACCAGCAGTGATGGGGTGGGAATAGGAGACTCAAGTTGGAGATGGTTCCTTCCAGCTTTGACCATCTATGGTTCTAGAAGTCTGTGAGAATGGCAGAGAGGACCTAATCAAATGTTCGTTGTTATGATTTATTTTTGGTTTTGTTTTTCAGAGGAGAACTTTTTTTTAATCTTTCTTTTAATAAAGATTTTATTTATTTATTTGACAGACAGAAATCACAAGTGGGCAGAGAGGCAGGAGCAGGGGGAACAGGCCCCCTGCTGAGCAGAGAGGCCAATGCCGGGAAAAGGGGTGTATGTGTGGGGAGGTTGGGCTCAATCCCAGGACCCAGAGATCATGACCTGAGCCAAAGGCAGAGGCTTAACCCACTGACCCACCCAGGTGCCCCGCAGAGGATAACTTCTAATTGAATCACAAATACTGTGTAGACTGACTTACCACCTCTGAATAAATAATTCTTATTACCTCCCAAACCACCAAGCCACAGAGACCCTGAGGCTCTGCTCCCAGGCGCTCAGAGTCTAGGGCGGATGGAGCAGAGGAGCGAGCGTGGCTGTGAGAGATAACCAGTGCCTGCAGGAGAAGTTGGTTACCTGTCCTAAGGCCAAGTTGTCAGGAGAGCACCCACCCTCCTACCTCCTCAGCCGCTTCAGCTCTGGTCCCCCTGGAGGGCCAGTGGCCATGATGTCGCGGCTTCTGCCACCCCTAGAACACCTGAGCAGAGGTGACAGTCTGGAACTTATTGCTCTGCCTCCAGAGGCCAAAGCAGGAACCCTGGCTCCCCCCAGAAGCTGGTCCAAGCAGGACTTGTCAGTTCCATGGCCACCTGGGGGGAGGCACAGGCTGTGTCAGCCACAGGCTCCTCCAAGAACTAGGGGTCTGGAGACTAAAATCTCTTCCCCCACAATCCCATCCAGGGTTTTCCAGCATTAAAAACAAAACAAAACAGGGGCGCCTGGGTGGCTCAGTGGTTTGGGCTGCTGCCTTCGGCTCGGGTCATGATCTCAGGGTCCTGGGATCGAGCCCTGCATCAGGCTCCCTGCTCCGCAGGAAGCCTGCTTCCCTCTCTCTCTCTCTCTCTCTCTGCCTGCCTCTCTGCCTACTTGTGATCTCTGTCTGTCAAATAAATAAATAAAATCTTTAAAAAACAAAACAAAAAAACCCAGGAATTTTCCTCAGAACTCTTGGCCCAAAACACCCAGAGAATTTTTCCGGAATACCTCATGGGATTTCTCCCGATCTCTGACCTTTCCTTCCCACCCCCTCCTCCCCACTCCCCACCGGGAAGAAGGAGAGAGACGGAGTCTGAAGAGAACATCTGCATCCGGCCACCTCCTGCACCTGCCCAGCGCCCCATGAGATGCGGCGGGCGAAGACCAGCTCTCGGGCGGAGCTTGGCGTGAAGATGGGATGTTTCATAAGGTTTTCTGTCTCAAGTGCTCACCCTCTGGAGGTGCTAATGAAAGCCATGAATACTCTCCCAAGAAAAGCATGTATGTAGGTGATTGTCTTCTATTCCATGGAAAGATGGGGGCGCTGTCAGACCCTCGAAGTCCATCTGTGAAGCCCCCGAAGTGTAGGGGGCTGTGCTCCGGGGTTCCTCCACGGCACAGCCCAAGCCAGGCTGGAGTCTGGGGGGAAACTGTCGCTCCCCGAGCGGACGCGCAGCGCTGGAAGAGCCCGCCCTCCAGGCTGTGCGAGCATCCAGGACGCCTCGGGCTCAGTTCGCCCAGCTCTGCAATGGGGGCTCAGGCCCCTCCGCCCCCGAGCGGGCCGCGCAAGGACGCGGGTGGGACGGGCAGCTGGAGAGGGGGTGGGAGCGAAGAGCGGCAGGCGGTCGGTCTCCCGCAGCCCGGGAGGGTGAGCGTGGGTTCGGGAAGCAAGGGGGACGCCGGCTCCCGGGGCTCTCGAGGAGGGCGCGGACCCCGACGCGCTGCCCGCCGGCCGCACACGCGCCCCCCTCGCTCCCCCGGCCCGAGGGCGGGGCCCCTCGCCGGGCCGCCCCTCCCCGCCCCTCCCTCCCGGCCGCCGGCCTCCCGGGCCCAGCCGGCCCTCCCGCGGGCGGCGCGGCACTCGGGCACCGGCGCGCGGAGCCACAGCCGCCAGCCCGCCAGCCGGGGCCATGGGCTGCGACGGCCGCGTGTCCGGGCTGCTCCGCCGCAACCTGCAGCCCACGCTCACCTACTGGAGCGTCTTCTTCAGCTTCGGCCTGTGCATCGCCTTCCTGGGGCCCACGCTGCTGGACCTGCGCTGCCAGACGCACAGCTCGCTGCCCCAGATCTCCTGGGTCTTCTTCTCGCAGCAGCTCTGCCTCCTGCTGGGCAGCGCCCTCGGGGGCGTCTTCAAGAGGACGTGAGTGCCCGGCCAGCCCGGAGCCCCGCAGCTCCGCAGCCCTGCAGCCCCCCAGCCCTCCAGTCCCCCTCCTCCGCTGCTCCTCCGCACGGCCGCGCCGACCCTTCCCTTCCTTCCCGTCCTTTCCTTTCCCTTCCCTCCCTCCCCTCCCCTTCCCGCCGCCGCGTCCCTGCCCCCGTGGGGCCGAGGCCGCCCGGCGCCCTAGCCTCCGGGCGGGCGACGACCACCCATCCCCGCGCCGCCAGCCGCGCCCCGCCTTAGCTGAAGGACTGCCTCCCTCCCCCACCCCAGCTCTCCCCGGAAAAGTCTCTCCAGGGACTGAAGGTGACTTCGGGATTATTTATTTGCCTTCGCAAAACCCGGCTCTCACCCGCTGCCCCGCCCGCGCGCCACGGGGCCAGGGGTGATGGAGTTGGCGGCGGCGGGAGAGTCTCCCTCCTGCTCCGCGGCTCCGAGCTTGGGCAGTAGCCCCTGCTGCCGGGGGCGGAATTGGAAGTGAGGTGGAAGGAGTGGGAGTGTCCCCTCAGGGGCCATGCTAGGTGCCAGAGCGGGCTGCTGCTTGACAGAGCGCCCTGGGGCGGGCTCCACGCACACCCTGGGCTCTGGTTCAGCTGACACACGCTAGTCCCGCTATTCCTTCTCCCCCGGGGGCCTCGGGGCCGCTGGGTCCTGTGTGGTCCTGCTTCCGAGAGACAGCAGGTTCCTGCACTGGCCCCTGGAGGCCAAGCCCTTCTGCCTCTGAGACGCTCAGGACCTGACCATTAGGGCCATGTGGGGGAGACGTGGGGTGTCTCAGGCACACCTTGGTAAGACGACCCTCCATCTCTGGTGCCAGGGGACCCCTCCACTTCTCCCACCCGGCCTTACTCCTCCTGCGCCTCTGTCCCAGGGCAGAGCTCTAGCATCTGCCTGCCATGGCCCCAGAGATGCCCCTTTGTATGCTTCTGCACAGCCTCAATCTCCGGCCTTAAATTGGACAGGGCCGCCCCCGCAGAGCCCTCTGGAAAGGCAGCAGGATTCGCTCTCCTAGTGCAGCTGGGAAAACAGACCCAAAGCAGGGAATAGATGACTTGCAAGCTGGAGACTGCTGGAGATTTCCCTAGCCCCAGCTTCTGGCTGGCTGGTTTTCTGGACTGCACCGACTCAAGCAAGCAGAGGGCCAGGAACAAAACCATAGTTAGGCTATCCCAGAGAAACATCGGGGGGGGGGGGGGGTGCTTTCTGGGTCAGTTACTCTCCCCCCCTTGGCTCACTCCTCCACATGAGAGTGGGTTTTCCTATCCACCTTGCTTCTGAAGCTGATGGAGAGAATGCAGGTGTCACATAGAGAGACCCCACTTTAAGGCACTCAGCTGACAAATCATTACCAATTAGGGTGTGATTAGCCCCATTATCAAATTCTCTTGTAAATGGAAGACTCCTCCTCTGAAGAAGCAAGTCTGTGTATGCTGGTTTTTCTGTGGGTTTTATATAAGATTGGATGCTTGGGGGGATATAGAAAATCTTCCAAAAAATCTCAAGATCCTTCCTGATTCTGCCTCGAGGTTTAATTAGAAATCTAGCCGGGTGTTTTTTTTTCTGTTTCTCCTTCTTTCTTTTTAAAAAGTATTTTGACTTACAAAAGCTTCCTTACCTGGAATTTTTTAGGACTTGGGGTAGTGCAAAGAACAGGAAGGGGGAATGAGGATTATTCTAAATGGCAGGTTGGTGAGCCTGGTTTTGTGAAAACAGCAGAGATCCACACCTAGCTGGGCCCTGTCTTCCTCACTTGCTCCACACCTCTGTCATGGCTCCCTCCCTAACCAGGAGCTCTGAGCAGGCAGTGGAAAGGGTTCAGGGGCTCACGGGAAAGAAAAATGATATTGGTAACAGCAATAACTAACTTCACCAAACTGTCGCTCAAGGCCGGGCACTGTTCTCCGTACCTCACTTGTACTGACTTACTTGTCTTCCCCACCACCCTACGGATTAGTACTATTTTCTCCCCATTTTGTGCATAAGGAAGCTGAGGCACAGAGAGAGCAAGACACTTGCCCCAGGTCATACCACACAGCTGTTTAAGTCAGGATTTGAACACAGGCATTTGTCTCTAGAAGCAGATGCGTGGGAAATGGCTCTTGCTTTATGAGCAGTCAGCTTGAACTGTGTAGGGCACAAGTTACACCCTGTCCTCTCCAGGCACAGGCATATGGGTTGCGGATTCCTGAGCTGACACTCCTGGGAAGGAAACCCAGGGCCTCTGGGGCTTCCTGCTGGGATCTGAGGGTGGGGGTAGGTTGCTGTGGAGGGCATTAAGTCCTATCAGTTCAAGTTCACATTTAAATTTGCGACCTCAGTCCTCCTGCCCCCAAAACAAAATGTCAGGAAGAACCCTTTCCTTTGGCTAAGAGCAGAGTGGACTTCAGTGGGAATGAAAGGTATGGCAACAGGGGTGGTGTGTGTGTCCACGGGAGTCACTACCCAGCTTAGACCTGACAGCTTCTCACAATCCCCAATTTCTCAAAGCCCCAAAACCAACCACTAAAGCTTAACTCTGTGGGCCCTCACTACAAGTTCAGATACTAGTACCCCTGCCCCCAATCCCCATACGCTTTTCAGCTTAAGTGATTACCAGCTAGTGCTAGTGCTCCGGGCTGGTACTGGTGAGAGCATGGGGGCAGGGTTGGTTTGACACATTGTGAGGGCCAGATGTTGTGGACAGACTCCCCGAGAGGCACTGGGCAGCTCAAGTCAAGAGCTGCCTACTGCTTGGCCCAGACTGAGGACCAGGGCTGAAGAGGGATTCTGGATGCCTCCATAGGGACATGCATTGGAGGATCTGCATGTGAACAGCCTTTGGATGTTAGAGTCAGACAGGACAGGACAGGAGCTCTCTGCTCGGGGTAGGATCAGGACCCCCGACCACCCCTCATCCCCCGCCCCTGTCTCAGTCAGTTAAGCCTCTGCCTTCAGTTCAGGTCCTGATCCTGGGGTCCTGGGATCGAGCCCCACATCAGGCTCCTTGCTCAGTGGGAGCCTGCTTCTTCTCCCTCTGCCTGCTGCTCCCGCTGCTTGTACTCTCTGTTAAATAAATAAATAAAAATCTAAAAAAAGAGAAAGAGAGAGAGAGAGAAATATCTTGCTTATCGGGAGTGAGGAGCCATTCAGAGAGAGAACACAAAGTCACCCGGTTGGCAGGGTGTATAGGTATGTGCTTTGTCACACAGGAAAGAGAAAGGAGTATTTAGATAAAAGGTTAGGGGTTTTTCTTCCTGGTTTCATGGGGACCTGTCTAACCACCTCAGGCAGTTTGGGAGACCCCTTTATCTCAAAGGCATCAGGGTAGATAAATGGCTTTCAGACCTTCCCTGGCCTTCTCGAAGCCTCGCCTTGGCCTCCCTCCCCTGCATGCACACTCTTAATTGAAGGCTTGACTTCCCCTCCGCCGTACTCACGGTCTCCTTCTCTACCTCTAATTTTCCCACTCCTGCAAGTCCTGCTCTGCCCCAGACCCAGCTCTCACTCCCTCCTGCCCCTTGCATGAAATCCAGTCTTCCTTCCATGGAGGGGTTTCCCAGGCCACCGTCAAACCTGCTTCCCCAAGACCCCGGCCCCCTGAAGCACCTGGAACGTAATACAAAAGTCAGTTTCATCCTCTGAACTGTGCCCTGGGTGGTCTCCCATCTAGAAAGGCTCTGCCTCTCTCTCCAGCAGCTTGTCCACATTTCAGCATGCAGCAAACCTGGGCTGAGAGCCTCCTGGGGGGTCTGGCCCCAGATGTGATTCTTGCTTTAAAAAACTCATCTCAGTGGGGCACCTGGGTGTCTCAGTCATTGGGCATCTGCCTTTGACCCAGGTCATGGTTTCAGGGTCCTGGGATCGAGCCCCAAATCCAACTCTCTGCTCAGCGGGAAGCCTGCTTCTCCCTCTCCCACTCCCCCTGCTTGTGTTCCCTCTCTCACTGTGTCTTTCTCTGTCAAAATGGGTAAAATATTTTTAAAAAAGAAAGAAAGAAAGAAACTCATCTTAGCCTGGGAGTTACCATACGACCCCACAGTGCCACTCCTAGGTATATGCCTCAAAGAACTGAAAACATGTCAACACAAAACCTCGTACAGGAATAGCGGCATTATTCATCATCGCCAAAAAGTGGAAGCCAACCAGATGTTCATCAGTGGATGGACGGACAAACAAAATGTAGTACACCTACACAGCGGGGTGGTATTCAGCCAGAAAAAGCAATGAGGCTCTTATGCACACTACAGCATGGGGGAAACTTGAAAACAAAATGCTAAGGGAAAGGAGCCAGGCACAAAAGACCTCGTGCTGTATGGTTCCATTTCCGTGAAAGTCCTGAAGGGGAAAATCTACTGATACAGAGCGTAGAGTGGTAGGTTCCCAGCATATGGGAAAGGAATGGTGCGAGGGACGCCCCGTGGGTACGGGGTTTCTCTCTGAGGTGAGGGCAATGTTCTAAACTCAGATGGTAGTGACGGCGTCACAACTCTGAACGGCTAAAAACCACTGAATCACATACTTTGAAGAGATGCATTTTATGGTATGTAAATTATCTCAAAAAATTTTTAAGATTTTGTTTTTTTAAGTAAGCTCTATGCCCCCTGGTGGGACCCAAACCCACAGCCTTGAGGTCCAGAGTTGCACACTCCACTGACAGAGCCAGCTAGGTACCCCTGTCTCCGTTTCTTTTTTCTTTTTTTTTTAAAAAGATTCTTATTTATTTATTTGACAGAGATCACAAGTAAGCACAGAGGCAGGCAGAAAGAAAGGTAGAAGCAGGCTCCCCGCCGAGCAGAGAGCCTGATGCGGGGCTAGATCCCAGGACCCTGGGATCATGACCTGAGCCCAAGGCAGAGGCTTTAACCCACTGAGCCACCCAGGCGTCCCCCGCTGTCTCCGTTTCTTAAATAAAAAAAAAAAGAATCTTGAAATGCAAAGGTTTCAAAACTCATCCCACCCCTTAATTCACTCATCCAACAAGTATCTTTCCAGCCAGACCCCGTTTGCAGGGGTGAACACAATGGACAAGGTCCCCGTTCCCATGGAGCTTACGCTCTGGAGCCCCCCATCCGTGAACCGGAGGCCGGGAAGCAGGGTGGGGCTGGAGCATAGCAGAGTTGAGAGGTTACTTTTACCAGCGGGTCAGGGAAGGCTGCTCTGAGGAGGTGACATTTGAGCTAAGGTCTGAAGGCCAGGAGGGAAACATGCATTCGAGTAACTGGAGGAGAGGGTTCTGGGCAGACGAAACTGCAAGTCCATCCAAAGCGGGGAAGTGCTCCCTGCAAGGCTAGCTCCCCAGCAGACCATGGGTGTGGTCACACACGGGGTGCAGCAGCCCCAACCCGACAGCCCTAACAGGCCCTGAGAGCTGCCTTAGGTTGGGATCTCCCCAAAGACAGGCTTTCTTGCTGCTCCCTCTGAGTCTCCCGAGCCTTAACACAGAGCCCTGAGCAAGCTGGGGTGTCATTGTGGGAATGACTGGTTAGAGGGGGACCTTCTCCTGGCCCCCTCAGTCTGGGTTGTCCCTTCCCTGTTGGGCAGCTTGAGCTCCGGTCTCCAGCCTGCCCAAGATCCCAGGAGATGCCCTGACTCCTGTTTTTTTGTCCCAAGCCCCCATTCCTCTCTTGGAAGCTGCCGGCTCCTTTCGGCGTGGGGAGGACCTGGGGGTGCCTCTGACTCTTTCTGGGTTCCAGGCACTTCTCCTTTTCCCTGGCTCCTCCAGGAAGAAGATTATCAGGGTGGGGATGTCCTGAGGCAAGATTGTGGGCACAGCAGTGCCCCGCCTGGGGTCCCTCATGTCGCCGTGGCAAGGGGCTGGTCCTCAGCAGCATTTCTCACCACCCAGCAGGCGTGGAGGGCAGGCCGTGCTGGCTCATGTCTTACTGCTTAAGCCCTTGCCCTGGTTGGGAGCCAAGCAGCCCCTCCTCTTATCACGGAACCGGGAGGGCCAGAGCCAGCACCCCGGCAAGGCCAAGTCAAGGTGATCACGTGTATCCTCGGGGTAAAGCAGAGTACTTGGGCCAGCAGGGTCGGCAGCGTGCTCAAGGTCACACAGCAGACTGGTGGGGCAGGCACCACAAGGCTCTCCCTCCCCCATTTCACCTTCTACATGGAACCATCAATGAGTAACCTGGCCATTTCTCAGGCTTCCTGAGGAAGGGTTCCTTAAACTCTCTGAGCTCTTCCTACATCTCCCCAGGCCTTAGGGAAGTAGGACCCCCTCTCTCACTGGCCTGAATTAACCTCTGAACCCAAGACCAGGGGAGGGAGGATCAATGAATGACACAATGCTGGCCTTCACCTGGATTGGGAGTCAGAAAACCCGATCCTGACTTTTCCCCTGTCGGGGCTCGGCTCTTGATCTATAAAATGAGGGGTAGGTCCTTGCTGCCACTGTAGCAGTTCCTTGAACCGACCTCCCACGGTCACCCCAGACCAGCAGGCTCTGCGGCCCAGCCTGGCTGGGACATCCGGGAGCTGCTGAGCACTCTCCCCTGGCAGGGAGGAGGTGAGCACTGGGGAAGGGAGCTGCCAGTGGCCGGAGAAAGATCCCAGGGAGCAAGCAAAAGACTGTAAGATCACACCGACTGCACATGCACGGCAGCCACAGGAGACAGAGCTTACCGTCCGCATTCATAAAGGAGCTAAGTATTCACCCCTGCAAGCTCAGAGGGGCTATGGCTAGGTATTCACCCCTGCAAGCTCAGAGGGACTGTGTGTAAATGCTGTGCCCTGAGCCGCCGCTGGAAAGTGGAGGGTTAGGAGGACCAGTCTTTTTTTTTTCTTTTAAATTTTTAATTTTCAATTGAAGTGTAGTCGACATACGTATTTTATCCGTTTCAAGTGCACAACATAGTGATTGGACATTTCTGTATGCTAGTCCGATTATACATCCGACTACATTTGTGCTGCCAAAGCCGTTTTGACATTATTATTCCATAATTTTCAATTACCCACATTCCTGGAAGGGGCCTTTGACCAAACCATTAAGTGACCAAACCAATTAGTCTATTTCAGTCTGGCTCTGGGATGTATCTGGGACTTCTTTTCCCTTGGCAGCAGTACGCCGTTCTCAAGAAATGTGTTCAGGCTGAGTTTTGGAATGCCCAGGCACAGCCCTGCTGAAGCCGTTGCTGGGGGGGAGACACAGGCTTTCCCGTGCCACAGCCGTCCCCAGGAAACGGGGCACGTCTCCATCCCCCGGGAACCTCAGGCCCAAGATGGGCTTCGCCCTCCCCAGCCCCAGCTGGTAAGTGGCAGGTTCAAATCATGCCCTGGGGCTGGCAGGAGATGCAGGAAGGGACCTTCCCAGGCCAGTTTCCCTCCAGCCTCTCCTTTCTGTTTTCTCATCCCTTCCTGGCTGTCCCTGAGCCCGGGAACAACAATCTTCCCTGCGGGCATCCCAGAACGACAAGGTGAGAAGGTACAAATGGAAGAGAGGGAGGCCAAGATGGGGCAGTCCACCGTGACCGTGGCCCTCCCCCGCCCCCCCCACCCTTCCCCAGCCTCCTGCTGCTGCACTGTCATCCCAGCCCTACCTAAGGCTTTATCTCTGGCCTCTGTCTCTGTCTCTCTGTCTGTCACGTACCACAACTCCCGCATCAGGCCCCTCTAAGTCTCCAGGCCATCCTGTGTGGGGTGACAAGACAAGCCTTCCTCAAGCACGTTTCCCATCTGGGCGGCAACAGCCAGCACCCCTGGATGGAACAGCAGCTCAGGGCCAAGCGCGGTGCCAGGCACGGGGCCCGCAGCGAACAGGTGACACACATGCCTTGGGAAGCTCGCCACGGAGCCAGGAGCCAGCAGGTATCCCAGAAAGGGCTTGAAGCTGCCAGAGGGACCCCTGGGGGCTCGTGTTCCAGCCACCACAGCTGTTCCCGCTGGTTCCTAGTGGGGTCTGTGGCCCAGCACCAGCTCTTTTACACACACGCGCGCACACACACACACACACACACTCCCTCTCTCTCCCTCTCTCTGTCCTCCACGGAAGCGCAGCATGACTTAGGAATTACCAAGATGAAGACCTGGGTTCGAGTCCAGATGCTCGGCTGCTTTACTCTCTCAGTCCTAGTTTACGCGTGGGTCCAGCAGGCACCATCGCCCTGGGCCTGTGAGCTAAGGTTTGCTGTCATTTTCTTTTCCCGCAGCTCTCCTGGCCACGCTCACTTGCTGATCCTATGTCCCATTCCCACAGAGCTTGTCCACACTCACTTCTACTTTTCATTCCTTCAGGACTTCACTACAGGGCTGTATTGTTTGTTTGTTTGTTTGTTTTTTAAGATTCTATCTGTTTATTTGAGAGAGAGAGCACGAGCCAGCAGGGGTTGGTGGGGAGCAGAGGGGGAGGGGGAAGCAGACTCTCCACTGAGCAGGGAGCCTGAAGCAGGACCCCAGGACCCCGGGATCGGGGCCTGAGCTGAAGGTGGACACTTAACGGACTGAGTCACCCGGGCAGCCCTACAGGGCTGGTCATTAGCCACATTCGTCTGGGTCTTTCGGGGCCACAGTGATAACGTGTGACCTCTTCACCAAAGTCTGCCCTTGACTTGGGGTGTCCACGCTTTACTGCAGAGTGGTGAGTGAGGTGGTGGAGAGCTCACCCCACCCCGTGTGTGCACGCTCGATGGGGAGAATAGTGGAGAGGGAGAGGAGGACCTTCTTGCTATCCCTGAAGTCAGGCCAGCCAGGAAGCTGCCGGGTTCATCTTGTGCAGGCAAAGGAACAGGAAAGAGAGAGTGAGCCATCATGAGAAGCCTGCCGCGTTCATCACCCGTGGAGACATGGACATCCCCTCCGCGCCGGGTGCCAGGGAGTGAAGGGGGACCCGAGGCCGGTTGCAGAGGCAGAAATGCACAAAGCTCAGTGGGCCCCCCAACTGTCAGCAGGGGAAGGGGGGGCCAGGAGAGACCTGAGCAGGCCTCCTCACGACACCACCCTCCTGACCCTCCTTCTAGTGGCTGGGGTGAAGTGTGGCCAGAGTCCGCATCTTCCTGCTCACACAGAGTTGGGAACAGACAGGGGTCATGATCAGTGATCTCCCCAGCAGATCAGCCTGGAAACAAGAAAAGAGGAAGTAATGAACTAGTGCTATCGGCAGAGGCCTTCTGATAAAGGAAGTAATCAAAGATGGACCAAAAGGAGAAGCAGAGAGCCAGAGGGGGCAGAGGCATGACCTTCAAGGGAAAGGCATAGCTGAGAGCTCTCCTGGGGCCTCCCTCTTTGCCTTAATGTGCCGGAACCTCAGGTCTTCTCGCCACTCGCCCCTGCCACCTCTCCAGGTCCAGCTGCCAGAACTTTTCATAATCTGAAAATCTTCCGTTATAACCTTTTTGTTCCAGAACCTTCTTCTTCTTCTTCTTTTGTTTTAAAAGTAGGCTCTATGCCCAGTGTGGTACTTGAACTCACAACTCTGAGATCAAGAGTAGTATATTCTGCCGACTGAGCCAGCCAGGCATCCCCAGAACCTTCTTCCTACCCAATGTCCTTCACCCATATTAGCCTTTCAGAGTGGTTCCAGAAAACACTAGACATCCTTCCTTTCTCAGAGTCTGGTTTTTAGGTAAGGCGTACCAACGTGATCTTGACAGAGCCCTAAGACATACCATTCACTCGCTCACTCGGGTTCCATTCACTTCCCCTCATTCCTGAGGGGAACAGGCCTCAGCCTGCCTGTTGTGGGCTCCTCTGCAGGAAGGTCAGCTTCCCAGATACCTCTCATTGAGGACAGCCACAAGGACTCCATTCCAGAAACTTGCAGAGCCAAGATCTCTGCCCAAGGGCCAGGGGGATGGGGTGGAGGAAGGTGCCAAATTACCCAAATACCTTGGCTTCGGGCTTTGGTTCAGGTGGTTTTAGTTGGCGCCTGGGAAGGGCCCTTTGGCCATTCCTGTGTGGGGAGAGCGCACTGCAGCCCGGCTGGGGAGGGGAGGGGTTCGGGCTCCGCCCCATGCCCCACCCCCACAGTTTCCCCAATATGGCACATTACCTTGGGATGCTCAAAGCAGATGCCCCTCACACATCTGTGAGAGGGACAGAAAGAGCTCTGTGTATAATAGTTTATGAGTAAACTATTCATTTATTATTTTAAAGGTTTTATTTTTAAGTTCTCTTTCTGCCCATCGTGGGGCTGGAACTCAAAACCCCAAGATCAAGGGTCACATGACTCTACTGACTGAGCCAGCCAGGCACCCCTCTACCTAAGCAATTTAAAACTGCTTGTACGTGAAATAGGAGCAGTTACACTTCCTTCAGTGCGTATCGTGGGCCGCCTCTGTGCGGCAGGGACTGCAACCCGAGAAGACGGGGGACACAAGGGACATCGCATCTGCAAGCTCCAAGCTAATGACAGAGCTTCTTCTGCAGCCCTCTCCCCTCTTCTACCAGAGGCATTCCCGAGGCTGCCCGGCGGGGGGAGGACAAGGAGGGGGCTCTGTATTTGAAGAACCCAGAGCCCCTCCCCTGACTCACGCCTCTGCCCCTGCAGCCTGGCCCAGTCGTTATGGGCCCTCTTCACGTCCACGCTGGCCATCTCGCTGGTGTTTGCCATCATCCCCTTATGCCGAGACGTGCAGGTGCTGGCCTCAGTCATGGCGCTGGCGGGCCTGGCCATGGGCTGCATCGACACCGTGGCCAACATGCAGCTGGTAAGGATCTACCAGAAGGACTCGGCCGTCTTCCTCCAGGTGAGTCCACTCGTGGGCATGGGGCTGCGTGGTGGGAGGCCACGGGGTGCTCCCTGGGCCCTGGCCACCTCTCCTGGGCCCCTCCCCGGGGCTAGGTGTCTTTTACTTTAGGCCAGGTGGTGATGCGGTAGGAGATGAGTCATGATCTCTGGACTTGGGTCTCCTCCTCTCTCAAAGGCAGCCATGCTCCCTGTGTGCCGGGTGGTCACGGGAGTCTAGGCGCCCCCCCCGAAGAGGTTCTTCGTGAACCCGAGAGTGCTGTGATGGCGAGACGGGAGGGCTTGTTGTTTCCTCGACTCCTTCCCCCTCTCTGTATTTCCCTTCCTGTCCAGCCCTGCCCTTTATCAAGCCCCCGTCCTTATGGGGGTGTTAGCTGGTCGATGTTATCATGGGGCCAGCCCGCAGGTGTGGTTAAGATTTGGGAAAGAAGGAAGTGGAAGGGAGGAGAAGGGCCACTGTCAAGTTCTCCCAGACCAAGAAGGTCGTGGAGAGGAACATCTCTCCTCACCTCTCCTGCTTCCCTATTGCTCCCTCACTCTGGGACCAGGCAGGGGCTCCCCAGATGGGGCACAAAGTGGGGGATGGGCTAGGAAGCGTGAGCCATCCCCCTTACCCCCACCACTTCTCTTCCCTCCTCAGGTTCTCCATTTCTTTGTGGGCTTCGGTGCTCTGCTGAGCCCCCTGATTGCCGACCCCTTCCTGTCTGAGGCCAACTGCTTGCCTGCCAACGGCACAGCCAACAGCACCTCCGGCAGTCACCTGTTCCACGCGTCCAGGGTCCTGGGCCAGCACCATGCCGAGGTGTGGCGTTTGTCCAACCAGTCACTCTCCAAGCTGCCTCCGCAAGACAGAGCCGGGACCCGTGTGTCCTACGCCTTCTGGATCATGGCCCTGATCAATGTGAGTGCCATGAGGGGAGGGCTGGATGGGGACAAGTGGACAGTCACACCTACCAGTCCATACCAGCTCCCAGGGTAGACTCTTCTGATTATGAGCAACGTGCTGGCCTGTGGGAAAGCAAGGGGATGGGAAAACTGACCCCCTCCACGGAGGTATCTGAAGGCAAAGGGGGGGGGGTCACAGGAGGTCATTTCGAAGGTCCTTGCTGGGGACAATCCATGACTGTGATCTCAAGGGAGATAAAGCCGTGAGCAGGTTTAGCACAATGGAATCAGGGTCAACTTTCAAGCCATCTGAGGCTCCATGGGAAACCAGCTCTTTTCCTCCGAGGCCAGACAAAGCACATCCAGGGACAGAGCCCTGTATGATGTCAGGCTCTTCCCCAGGGCCCTTCATCGTCGGTGGGATTCTCCTGCGCCCTGGTGTGAGGTGGGCTCCTGCGGAGGCTGGGGGATGGATGAGATGACCTCTGAGGGGTCCTGCCTACACCAAGGCTGCCACAGAGCAGAGCAGAGAGGTCACTCACGGTGACTGGGTCAGTTACTGAGGCCGCTCTGCTGCCCAGCTGCCGTCCTCCCCATCAGCCTGACTGAGCCTGACTGCAGCCTGGTGCTCTGCAACAGGTCCCCGCAGAGGAGCCCAGGCTGTGGCCAGAGGCACCTCTGCCCTCTCTCCAGCTGGGGAAGCACCGTCAGGAGCCAGGAGCACCAGCAACAGACCAGGTCTCCTGGCTGGGGCCCGGCCTGGGCTGGCGGTGCCGATGGAGTACTCCAGAGGGCCATTTGCCTGGCTGTGGGTGGAGGACCAGATGGCTTGTCATGACTGAGGGCCTCCGTTGGCTCCAGGCAGACTTGTCCCCCCTCCAGGGATAGGCAGGCTGGGTTCAGGCACCCAGCTGCTGTTGGGCCTCAAAGTGACGGGGAACATGTCACACTGAATGGGGTCTCTGAGATCACCCAGTCCTGCGGAGCAGCAGAGAGGGGGTGGCACGCCGTTTCTGGGACCATCGGTAGCTAGCAAGGACCCGATCAGTGGCTAGCAATGCTCTGGCCGGGCCAGAACCCTGGGTCCCCGCACAGACCCCCTTCCTCCTGCCCCAGAGTCAGCGCTCATTTTTCCTTTCTTCTGCTTTGTAATTTTCCTTGTATCAGAATCTTCCCTCAGCGCTCTCCAAAACCCAGGCCCCATCTCTTGCTCTTTCCATGTTCTGCCCGTGCCGATCGTTGCTTTGGAAACAATACAGCATTGGGCCTGTGGCTGCCAAGAGGGGACCTGTTTGGAGCACTGTCCAAACAATGTCGAAGCTAAGACTCTGGGATTAGGAAACTGGAAGGTCCGGCTTAAGTGGCCGGTCTGTTT
This sequence comes from Mustela lutreola, assembly GCF_030435805.1. Taxonomy (NCBI): domain Eukaryota; kingdom Metazoa; phylum Chordata; class Mammalia; order Carnivora; family Mustelidae; genus Mustela; species Mustela lutreola. The sequence goes on from NC_081303.1 coordinate 50,965,765, forward strand.
TCTGTTGCCCCACGAAGTGCAGACTGGAGGTGCTTGGCTGCAGGATGTCCGGACTTCCATACTGGTTTGTTTCTGAAGATAAACAGTGCAGCCCAGAAGAGAACGGGGCTGTGCACGCTTGTGGGCATGAATGTTCACACTCACTCACACACGCACCCGCACAGCCCACCTGCACAGCCCACCCAGCACTCTCTGACTTTGAAGGCGGAGCTCGCCTCCTCTGAATGGGCTTCTCATAAAGGCAGTGTTCCGCGGGGCCAGTCCCCTGTGTCGTCCTTCCCACCACGTGCCTCCCTGGAAAGCCCCACTTGCAGTGACCAGGCTCTTTACAGCTGTTTCCCCTTGGCCTTCACTCCGGCCTTCTGCTGCTGCAAGCCTCTGTGTGAGGGTTTCCTGTTTCCCCCATCAGACTGGAGGGAGGGCTTGTCTCCCCCATCAGACCCAGACTCCTGAGGGGGGGTCATCTCCTCCCCCTTGGGCCTGATGTGTGGTGTTGCCATGGCATGTCTGGCCTGGACGCAGCTCCGAGTATGGAGGGAGCTCCTGCAGGGACAGCACTGCAGGGAGGGGCCAGCACTAGGCTGGTGTTCTTGGGGGGGGCACCCCTGGGAAAATGCCCCCATGCACCAGCCTGGCTCCAGGGACTGGGAGGGCCCCTCGGTGCCACATGGGCCCTGCTGCCTCCCGCGTCCACAGTGGCTGCGCCCATCAGGGTGGGGGGGTGTGGAGAGGGCCTCTGGGGAGCTTCCGCAGCCCCCCGGACTTCCTCTCTTTCCTGAGCGAAGGGAACCGGGAAGAAGCTGTGGCAGGAAGCAGAGGTCGGACTTGACAAGAGCTTCCTGGAGGCGGGGGAGCTTGGATGCAGGCAGGGCACCCGAGGGAGGCGGCGGAGGCTTCTCCAGGCAACCACAGAGGCAGGAGACACCTCTCATTGCTCTGGGGCTTCCCGAAACCCCAGCGGCTTAGTGGGACTAGCCGCACGCGGAACACCGGGCTTGTGTGTACATGCTGCTCGGAGCCCGCATCAAAAGCAGCGCCTGTCTCCGCTTTCTAGTTTGCACACGAGGTCCCTGTGGACAGGCTCTGTACCTCCTCGGAATAACCTCAACCAGACAAGCCCTGAGGGGGCCTTGGCCCTGGACACAGTCAAGGCGCCCAGGCCCCCCTCCCACTCTGCCCCTCATCGACCGTGTGACCAGGCATTAAGGCTTTTAGGGTCTGTAGCTTCCCGTTCTGATCTCTTCCCGTTGCAACAGGTCATGACTGAGTCATAACTTTGAGCCTCAGTCGCCACATCTGGAAAATGGGCATAGTAAACAAACGCAAGCTGTCTTTGTAAAGTGTCACATGATGTCCCGGCATGAAGCAGTGTGGGGGCACCATTCAGGGTAAGGATCTTAGAAACGAGTTTATCTCTGGCCCCTCTCCAGGACCAGAGCCCTGGTATGAGTCCGAGCCTGGCATAGGACAAGGAGCTGTCTGCCAGAAAACGGATGTGGTTAAGGCTGGGCCGCAATTAAACCAGTCTGCGCTGGGTCAACACACCTGGCGCCCTTGGCCAGGGACGGTGTATTTCCCAGGTGGACACCCTGGGGAAAGAGCTGTCTTCCATCAGGACTGTGCAGACGCTCGCTGTTTGACCATGTGGTGGTGTCTGCTGCGGGCCAGGCTTGGGAAGGGGCCCGCCTGACGGGAATGGGGCTCTCTTGACCCTCTGCCCAACCCCAGCTCCCGGTGCCCCTGGCCGTGCTGTTTCTGCTGTCCAAAGAGCGGCTGCTGGCCTGCTGCCCCCAGAGGAGACCCCTGCTCCTGTCTGCCGACGAGCTGGCGCTGGAGACGCAGCCTCCAGAGAAGGAAGATGCCTCCTCCCTGTCCTCCAAGTTTCAGCCACACCCAGGTGGGAGCTCTAATGACCTCTGCCACCCACAGCCCCACACCGAGGCTGCCCTGGTGTCCCCTTACCCCAGAGGATGAACGTAGATTCCATCCTGGGTAATGGTGGCTGGAAACAAGCCACAGCACTGCTGGCCTGGCGAGAAGGGGCTGGAGCGATCCTGCCGAAGCGTGCGGGTTCGGGTTGCCATCCAACAGCCCCAGCCTCCCCTCTGCCTAGACCGACCTGCGTGACCTGGGCTGAGTTACTGGATCGCTCAGAGGCTTGCCTCCACCAGGACTGAGAGGGCCGTCCCTAACAGGTGGTGGAAGTTAGTAGAAGGTGGGAGGCGAGACGTGGTCCCCATTCTGCCAGGCTCTCTACCTGCCAGCTGCTTCTCCCGGGCCTACAGTGGGGGAAGGAGCAGGAGCTGAAACTCACCCTTGTCCTTGTGTCTCCTCCAGGCCACGAGGACCTGTTCAGCTGCTGCCAGAGGAAGAATTTCAAAGGAGCCCCTTATTCCTTCTTCGCCATCCACATCACAGCGGCCCTGGTCCTGTTCATGACCGACGGGATGACGGTGAGCCTGCCCTCCTCCCGGGAGACTCCAGCTGGGGGTAGCAAGAGAAAGAGCCAAGCACCGTGGTTTCCCAAAGGCCTCACCTCTAGTGCAGTGGATTCAAACATTTATGCTAAGTGGAGGAGACTGTCTGCAGAATTGTTCGCAGCCCCTTGGTACTATCTCTTCTGTCCTAGCCCATTGTCTTTATTTTCCCTAACTCTGTGGCTAGGGGCTTCTCTGGTTTGTTCCCAAGGGTGGGCTACCCACATTTTTTTTTAAAGGGGCAGAGCCCAGGGGCACTTGGGTGTCTCGGTCGGTGAAACGTCTGCCTTTGGCTCAGGTTATGATCCCAGGGTCCTGGGATTGAGCCCTACATCGGGCTCTCTGCTCAGCAGGGAGTCTCCTTCTCCTGCTGGCCCTCTCCCTTTCCCCCCACCGCTTGTGCACATACACTCTCTCAAATAAACAAAAAAATCTTAAAAAAAAAAAAGAATAAGTAAATGGGCAGAGCCCTATTTCTCCAGGTAGAGGTCATGCCGTGTAAACCCGAGGGCACTCTGCTTCCTGGAACACATTCCAAACCCCAGCTTCTCAAGCCGTGTGGTAAACAAGCGACAGGCAGGACTGGGCCCAGCTCCGCTGAGCCACAGGGGCCTCTGCTACTCTAGTTAGTGTCTGCCCTCGGAAGTCTCGTAGGATTCGGTCGGGGTCCTTTTGAATGGCTGACCGGATTAACTGACTACCACATCAGGGTCTCTCCAAAGAGGAGGTTCCAGGAGACAGATGGGCCAAGGGGAAATACACGTGCTAGCCCTGGTCGACTTCCAACTCTCGGTGTGACCTCGGGCAGCTCACTTCTCTCTGCCCCCTCATCTGTCAAATGAGACACTCTGACACCCCTTTTGTTCAGCCGTGGTACCCTTCCTTCCTGTGGCATCCTCATAGATAAGACATGTGGTGGAAGTCTGCTCCGGTGGAGGGACCGGATGCAGTGCCTGCGTGCCCAGACCTCCCGGCGCCCCCTGTGGAGACCCAGAGAGGCCCCCTCCCCCACCCCACCACTGCCTCCCTTGGCCTGCCCCTCAGGACAGGTGCAGTCTGTAAGCTGTGGCATGGCACGGGTCCTGTCCTCAGCTCAGGCCTGCATGTGTCTGGCGATCCTGGCTCCAAGCCCCCCTTTCACTGAGGCTCTAGGAGCAGGACCAGTCCTTCCTCAGCCCTCAGCACACCTGCCCCCACCCTGGGTTTCCTTTTCTGAGGGTCCAGCTGCCCCGCAGGTGTGCTCAGCAGGGCCTGTCTCTCCCCCCAGGGCGAGTATTCAGCCTTTGTGTACAGCTATGCAGTGGAGAAGCCGCTCTCTGTGGGGCACAAGGTGGCTGGTTACCTCCCCAGCCTCTTCTGGGGCTTCATCACCCTGGGTCGGCTCATCTCCATTCCCATCTCTTCCAAACTGAAGCCGGTCACCATGGTTTTCATCAATGTGGTAAGTGGCTTCCTATCACTTCCTGGAAGCACAGGAGGGCTATTTACTCCTGGCCCTCCTGCTGCCCCAGGACATTTGCTCAGGACTGGACTCTGCCAGCAGAGCAGGAATGTAGTAGATGGAGGAAAGCAGAAGTGAGAGGCGCTGGTGAGGAAGGGATGGAAATCCAGAAGGTGGAGCCTCTCTGTGTGACCTTGGTAAAACCTCTTTCCCTCTCTGATTCTCTGATTTTTGTACCCATAAAAGAAAGGGGCTATAAGAGGTGGTTACTGCTGTGAATGGAGCAGATCCCAGGGCACAAGCTGCCAAGGGTACAAGGGAAGCAGGTGCAGGCCTTGGTCCTCCTGTGTCCTCTTGGCGCCCAGCTGGTGAGAACCCCATGGCCACCCGAATCACCATCTCTGGGCTGGAGCCTCAGAATCTGCATTTTGAAATTCTCCCAGATGACTCTTCATAGCCAGACTAGAAGGGAGGATGGCATTCAGGGAACTGGCCCGTCTCAACAGCTGGGTGTCCTGGCCCAAACCTTCAGACCTGATGTGTGTCCGTGTCAGCATCTGTGATGAAGAGTCTAAATTACAGATTCCTGTAAGGTCATCTAGCCCAGCCTCCCTTCCGGGGCTCCAGGCACGTCTATAACATCCCCTCTAGGGGTCCACAGTCTGCTTACATACCTGCCGTGACTGGGAACTCATCCCTTTCCAGGTAGCCAAATCCACTGTCAAAAAGTACTTCCCTGCGTTGAGTTTCCAGCGGAAAGAGGGTCGGGAAATAATGCTGGGGCTACAGAGACCAGAGACCATGAGCTGCAAGAAAGGCCTTATCGTTAGCTTTGTGCTGGTCGATAACCTCTAAGAAAGAAATTCCCGTTCACTGTAGATGGGAGGTAGTGGGGGCAGAAGCCAAACTTGAGAGGGAGAGGGAGACAGGAAGTGGAGGTGTGACTGTGGCAAATATTTCTGAGCTGGAGAGTTCTGCTTGACAGGAGCCTGTGTGTAGGCAGAGGAGAAAGGGAGGAAGCCTGGGAGGAGGGGTCTGGGCAGATGCCATTGTTAGAGAGGAAGGGCCCTGGGGTGGGAATGGAGAAGGGAGCGTGAAGCTCAGTGAGGAGGAGGCCGAGGGGGTGCTCCAGGGAAGGAGCAGGTCATGGGGTGGAAGAGTCGGGGTACATGTGCTCCAGGTGGCCAGCCTCTGCGAGACCCAAGGTCAGCTGCTTAGACAGAGGACAGTGGGGTGGGACTCTGAGTCTGGGGGGAGAAGAACATCTGAAGCCCCCATATGACTTAGCCATTGATGATAAGAAACGCACCTGGACTACTGGCTTTTTTTTTTTTTTTAAAGATTTTATTTATTTATTTGACAGACAGAGATCACAAATAGGCAGAGAGGCAGGCAGAGAGAGAGGAGGAAGCAGGCCTCTGGCTGAGCAGAGAGCCTGATGCGGGGCTCGATCCCAGGACCTGGGATCATGACCTGAGCCGAAGGCAGAGGCTTTAACCCACTGAGCCACCCAGGCGCCCCGGACTACTGGCTTTTTAAAAGGAAACTCATATTCCTGGGCCCAGCCCAGGCTTCATGAACCGCAGTGTCCAGGGGAGGGAACCTAGCGATCTATACATTTAACCAACACCCCAGGGGTTCGTGTCATCAAGCAAGCGTGGGAAAACACCATCCTAGAGCAAATGACTCCCAAATACATTACCGGTGCTTTTGCAAAAGACAGATTCCTGGGCCCCTCCCTCAGAGATTCAGACTGGGGTGCAGAGAGAGGAGCCATGGTACCTCAATCGTTTTCAGGGCCTTTCAGCTGCCTTTGGTGGGCACCCAATCAGGGTTACCCTTCCACAGCCCTGCGTCAGTTTCCTGGCTCCGCACCTGCCCAGTGACTGTCCTATAGTCACTGCGACTTCTTCCGAACGGTCCTTTCATGTTTAAATTCATGGTCACCCTGCTGCCTATTCTCCTGGGTCTCCACGACCACTTCCCGGTGAATGAACAGCCATAGGGGAAGTTCAGCTAGGGAAGAAGATGGGCAGGGGAGGGTCGGGATGAGGGTGGCCTGCAGGTGGGAAGCAGGCTGTGTGGGAGGAGGGCTGCCTGGTGGAGCTGCTAGCTGGCCATGGGCGTATTCAAGCTTTTGTCACCCAGGCTAAAAGAAGAGAGGTGTTTTTCAAACTCCCCCAAGTCTAGGGATTTTCAGGGTGACTCTTCATGGCTTTCCTGTAAATTTCCTACAATTTCAAATCTGATTTGAAAATGGGGTGGCCAGGCAGCGGGGGCGGTGGGGGGAGCAGGAACAGCATCTTCAAAGCCCTGGTTCTGCCCCAGGCATGTAAGTTGGGAACTGACTTTCCAGAAGGGGCCAGTGCCACGGTGGCACGGAACGGGGAATGGTCTGGGCAGAGGCCACTGCTGGTTGATAGGCCCAAGGGTGGAGTTAACTGGGTAACTGGGAGGGAGCATGGTGGGCAGGGTCGGCGACAGGGAGCAGGGAACCAGGTTGGGGGCAGCCGACGTGGGCTAGATCCTGCAAAAGGCCTTGTAAGCCAGGTTTGGGTTTTTATTCAAAGTGGGAGCAAGGCAGGCCTTCAGTAGGTGTGAAGCAGGGAGTGGACATGATCTGCTTTGAATTTCAAAAACATACTCCCCTGTCCTGGGTGAGAGTCAATCAAGGAGAGAGATGGTGAGGAGCCCGTCTCGGAGTCCACACAGGAGAGGCTGCGACCGGATGAAGGTGGTCAGGATGGTTTTGGAGAGGTCCAAGAGTCTACCTTTTATCTGGGTGGAGGTGGTAGGATTTGCCCTGGCCTGAATGTAGGAGAGGTGGGAATAAGGAATTGAGGACTACCTTAGATCCAGGGCCTGTCCGCTGGGCCCACATCACTGATGTTGGGGGGCAGGGGGAAGAGTCGGTTTGGGGGAGGAAAGGCCAAGTTCTGTTTGGACAATCCTGTCAGCCAGCCAGTCACCCATCAAAGGGGCGGTATTTCGTGCCAGGCTGGAGCTCTGGACCCAGGTCGTGGCTGGAGGGATGAGTTGGACGAGACTGGCCGTAGAGATATTTGAAACCAGGGCGCTGGACCAGCAGGAAATGCAGACAAAGAAGAGCCAGGGGAGTCTGGGGCCGCGCCAACGTTTAAAGATTGAGCAGAGGAGGAAGAAAGAGCAGTGAGGCTGTGGGGCCATTTTCTGTGCCAAAGAAATACATTATATTTGGAAGCTTAACTATGTCGACTGCTTTTGCATTTTTACTGCATGAGAGAAGTCTTTTCTCCGCTGTGAAGAGAGTGTCTCTCCATCAGCCGCCATTTGCTGTGAACCCCCTCGGGGACAGGCTGACAAGGCCTCTGAGCCACAGTCTGAGACTGAGATCTTGCATAGAGACTGGGGGGCTGGTAAAGAAGGGTGAAGGGCAGGGCGCTCATGGGTGGCCGTTGCTGGCTTCCAGCTGGAGCACGTCCCTGGGGTCGGCCCGAGGAGGGTGACCATCCCTTCCCTCTGCCCAGGATCATTTTATCTGTCAATCAGCCAGGGTCGGGGTGGGGCTGGAGGTGGTTTCTTACATACCTTCTACGCTCAAAACACAAATACGAGGAGTGAGCGTTGTCTGAAGACTCACAGTTTAAGAGCCCCTGTGCGGCGGTCATTTCTCCAGCACTCTCCAGGGGAGCTTTGGTAACCCATTCTGCACACTAAGGGCCTAGAATCAGAGAGATCAAGGACCTCAAAGCCCCAGACTTGGTACTTACACCTGGATCTTCTGCCTCCAGACCCAAGCTGCCTGTTTCTTCCCAGCGGAATTTCCACCCCCCCCAGGGGAATTTTGCATAGAAAGTATTCAGTATTGGGGCGCCTGGGTGGCTCAGATGGTTAAGCCACTGCCTTCAGCTCAGGTCATGATGCCAGGGTCCTGGGATCCAGTCCCCAGTTGGACTCCTTGCTCAGCAGGGAGCCTGCTTCTCTCGCTGCCTCTGCCTGCCACTCTGCCTACTTGTGTGTGCTCTCTTTCTCTCTCTCTCTGACAAATAAATAAATAAATAAATAAAAACTTAAGAAAGAAAGAATGAATTCAGTGTTGACCTAAAAGCATTTTTAAGGAATTTAGAAAAAGCGTGACTTAACAAAACAATGCCCATGTGACAGAGACCCTTTCTGAACTAGAAAAATCTCTGGCCCCTGAGTCCACATCCCAGGGGTCTCTAACCGCAAGCAGGAATCTGGTCACAGGAGTCTGAGCTGAAGCCCTGGGTCCGGGGGCCCAAACTGCCACGGCCACCGACCCTCTTCCTGGGAGGTTCTCCTGGGTCCCCAGAGGGTGCGGACCCCACCACCCACCCCTACTACTACCCCCAGCCCTGCCAGCTTCTCCTGTTACCCCTGGGCTTCCTCTGCGAGCTCGTGGCTTTTGGGGCAAGAGAAGCAGCTTGTCTTCGTGAGGAGTGGAGGGCAGAGAGCTGATGGCTTGGCTGGAAGTCCCCGTGCTCACAGATGAGACCTTGGGGACAGACGGTACTGCCGCGCCAAGTGCTTCTTGAGTGTGATGACAGGCCTAGCGGTCTGGACGGCCCCTTCGCCGCCCCCTCCCCCAGCCGCCGCCCTCCGTTCAGTTCCCGGGGCTTCCTCCGCGGAGCCCCGCCTGGGGAAGGTGCAGTTCCCACAGAGTCCACAGGGAGGCGTCCTGGTCACACAGCGCCGCCCTGGGGTCAGGGTGGCCCTTTCCAAGTCAGGAGCCCGAGGCCCCCCCCCCCCCCCCCCCCCCCCGCTCTTCCCGATGGCTAACAGCCTCCGTCCTTACTGTCCAAGGTCGGCGTGGTGATGACCTTCCTGGTGCTTCTCGTGTTCTCCTACAACGTCGCCTTCCTGTTCGTGGGGACAGCCAGCCTGGGCCTGTTCCTCAGCAGCACGTTCCCCAGCATGCTGGCCTACACGGAGGACATTCTGCAGTACAAAGGTGGGTGGCCAGAGGTGCAGAGCCCCCAGCGTCCTCCCGGGCTGGGTGCCACGTCCTCCCGCCTGGCCTGCCTTTTCGTGGTATATTCCGGCTCCTTCGCTGTTCTGCCCCCTCCCCGAAATGCAGGGCCCCCACTAACCTCCGGACTGGGCTGGGAGCCGCTTCACAGGTGGGCCCACGTGGCTTGCAGCCCTCCACCTGGGGCCCCTGACTTCGGGGCCCTGAGAAGCAGTAAGCTTCTCGTTCCTATTTTCTGTTTCCCGTGGTAATGCCTACTGACCCGCAGCTGGCGATCATGGCTGTGCTGGAAATTCCGAGTCCCAAGACCAGGGCAGTGATGGCATTGGAAAGGGGTTGATCACTGCTCAGTGACAGCAGCTCCTGGCTCCACTGTGCTTCTGGGTGTTTTTGGAAGCCTAGAGGAGTGGAACAGCGGCTCTGCACTTGACTTAGGGTTATGACGATGGGGTTCTTTGATGTCAAAACCCTCAAATTCTCTCCACTAATCTTCCTCCTCTTTCTGGAGCCTTCCAGCTGCACATAGCAAAATATCTTTTCTTAAAATGAGTTAATTAAAAATAATTATGTTTCGAACACTTAATGTTACCCGTAGAAGCCACTAGAGTGTCCTAGGGTGTCGGAAAACCCAACGTCAAAGAGGAGTGATTTCTTTAGGGGAGGTGTGGTGCGGTTGGGGGTTGGGGGGCAGAGTCATAGAGCCAAGACCAATTCAGCTACCCACAGTAACAAGAGATGGGAGGCCTGGGTCCTGGAAGTTTAAGGATGATCTCCAAACCCCAAGTGAGTAAATGACGCAGAAAAATAACGTGGGTATCCCATATCACACGGAAGATCCCAGAGTTCTAAGTGGTCAGCTAGCGTAAGAGTCTAGGAGCTCCTGGCTGGTTCTGTCCATACAACATGTGACTCCTGACCCCGGAGTCGTGAGTTCAAGCCCCACCTTGCTTGGGCGCAGAGCCTACTTAAAAAGAAATTAATGAATGAACTAAGCCAAATGGAATAACAGTAATAATAACACCAGTTGGTATTGGTTGATTCTGCCTGCAAATGATCTCTCAAATCCATTTTCTCCTCTCTCACCATCCCTGCCGTAGTTCAGGCCTTTCCCAGCAGGTGCCTGCTTAGAATCCTTCACGGTGCCCAGCTTTTCCCAGCTTCTGATGACCTGCCTCCCTGCCTTAGCAGGTCTTGGCCTGTCCCCTTCGCGTTCGCCTCCCTCAGTGGCTCTCAATGCTGCTACAATCACCTGGAGCACTTGTAACAAACCCCAAGGCCTGGCCTTTGTTTCCACAACATTCGATGGAACGGATCCAGCCGCTAGGGGCTCTGAAGCGCCGCTGGCCTGGGACCACTTGGGAGGCTGTCCCCTCTGCTCTGCTGCGGAGGGTTCCCTGTGAAACAGAGCCGGCCTCGGCCTTCCTGGCTTCCTGGGGGGCTCTTTTCCTTTCTCACGCCTCCTCCCGTCCCGCTGCTTCCCAGGGCCTGCATGCTAGCCGTGGTGAATGACCTGCTGTTCTCTGCCCGGAGTGCCCACTCTGCCCTGTCCCTGCCCACCCCTTCTGGAAGCTTCTCTGAACTCCCCTTGGAAAACTGTACCCTTCCCCTTTGTATCTGCCTCAGCTTCTGTATCTGTGTCCTCTCCTCGACGACATGCTCCCTGCGGGCCCTGGAACGTCAGTCCTGCCTGCACGCTTTCAGGCTTGGTGATCTTGTACGATTCCCTTTTCTTCCCCTTTCTGAGCCTCAGTTTTCTCATCTACAAAATAGGGCGCACGTACTTACCTGGAGGATTGTTTGTGCATTTGAGGAGATGTAGAACACTTGACTTAGCAGCTTAACCGCTGCTCAATCTACATGTTAACTCTAAGTCCCCTGAGTCCTCTCGGTGTTCAGCTTGGCACCTGCCGCACAGAAAGTACTGGAGGGTTTTCGAGTGAATGAGTAGAACAGACGTGGATGCTACTGGAATTCAGAGAAGGGAGCGACCCGTGTAGAATCCACACACAGCTTCACGGAGTTGATGGGATAGGAGCTGGCCCAGGATCCGGAAAGGCAGAAGGAGAAAGGAAAGGCATTCCAGGGAAAGGTGGGGGGCAGTGGACAGGGTGACAGCAAAGGCAGAGAGAGAGACCAATACAAGCCAGTCTGCAAGAAGACCTTGACGCCCATAGTCAACAAAGATGATCTCTGTTTTATTCAAAAAACACTAAGCGTCTACTATATGTTGGCCTCTGAACTAAAATTCGAGGCACAGTTCTGTCTCCTGGGTTTGTAGACAGACAGTGGGGGACCTGGAAGAAGGGCGGGGTGGGGGGGTTGCTGGGGGAAGTGGAGGAAGAGCAGCTTAATGCGGGTTTGGGGCCGGGGGAAGAGTGCTGGAGGAGGTCTAACGGAGGGAGCTAGAAGATGAACAGCAGCTTGGCAGATGCAGAGAAGGAAGGGAGGCCGGTACAGCGTGCCAGAAGCTGCCTTCCAGCAGGAGTGGGCAGCGGGAGGAAGCCCGGTGGTTCTCCCGGTGGGAGGGAGAGGAGGAGAGATCGTGAGCAGGGGTGAGAGGTGGCTGAGCTCTCTGCAGGGATTATAAAGGGCCCTGCAAACCCCCATGAAAGCCTGGGAACTCAATCCTGAAGGGATGAGACTGAGAGCTGGCGGGGTCTCGAGGGTTCGCTGTGCACCTGCACGAGGCTAAGGACGTCCCTGTACTGCATAGGACCTCCCAGAGGGCAACCCTGTGGAGGTGTTTGTGCCCATTTTACAGAAGGAAACTGAGTCCTAGAGAAGGGAGAGAACGAGCCTAAGGTCACAAGGCTAGTAGCCCGGGGCCTGAGCCAGACTGGGAAGCTTGGACTTGGAAGGTCTGTGCCATGTTGCCGGAGGGAGCAGAGGTGTGGTCATCAGGGAGGCCATCCGTCTGCCCAGGGCAGGTCAAGAAAGCTTTCTGGAAAGGCAGGTGGCAGTCAGATTGGGAAGGACCCTTCCTAATGCCAGGCTGAGCAACTTGGAATTCACCCCCAAGATAAACCTGAGGACTTCAAGGTTCTAGAACCATGAAAACGTCGTGACAGCAGGACCCAGTTACTCCCACAGCCAAGTTAAGGGCCAGAGTGTGAGAAATCTGAGAAATTCGAAGTAGTCTTCTCAGGCCGTCGCACCATTTTCCGGAGTCTTCCCAGAAATAACTGGGGTTATACCAGCTGACTTCTGTCTCCTTAATTTGCCTTGACTGACCCAAACCCTTCTCTTCGGGTTAGGCTGTGCGACCACAGTGCTGGTGACAGGCGCCGGAATTGGCGAGATGGTTCTCCAGATGCTGGTTGGCTCGGTATGTGGGGAAGCTCGAAGGGAAGGGGCCAGCATTTGGGGGGGCCCCCCTCCGAGCGGGCGGGAGGCTGCAGCCAGCAGCTGTCCCTTCCCTGAAGGTCCCGCCCAGCAGGCAGGGCCCGCTCTGTGACCCGTTTCTGCCTCTGAGCCAGCTTGGAAAGCCGAGCTTCCGAATGTGGGACTTGGAGATGGGAAGGCATGGAGGGTAGAGTCCAACGCAAACACAAGGCCTGTCTGGGAGCGCAGCCAGTGGGGCCCCGTGGGAACGTTCGTTAGCTCCCAGAGCCTGGGATGGGACTGATGGAGTCGAGAGTTCGTTTCCCTCCCCTTCTCATTCCACTGTCCCCACCCCACCTCTCCTAGCCTTTGGCCACCCTCCACGGGGCCCAGCTGTCCTGCCCAAGTCCCGCCCCGATCAAGGGCCAGCCCTCCCGCTTCTCTTCAGATAGACCCATGTCTCATCTGCTCACCAGGGGGACAAAAATCTGATATTTATTAAAGAGTATAAGGCATATGTATTGATATAATTGTCATTGTCCTTCTTCCAAAGGGGGTTACTGAAGGTCAGGTAAATTAGCAACCTGCCCTCGGTCAGCCCGACTTCTAATAAGTAACAGGACGCTCAAGCCTAGGTCTCTCGGTCTCCCACATGCCCTAATCACAGCCCTCCTTCTCTCTTCTGGTACCCTGCCCGGAGGGGGAAGGTCTGTGTCGAAATGACGTGATGTCTGGGGTTTGCTTCAGTGAAATCTAGGGAAGAAGTGGGGCGGGGAGGGGGGAGTACCGAGGAAGTTGGTGCTAATTGTTCAAGTCAGGTGATGGGTCCCTGGGAGCTCCATATGCTCCTTCAGCCTCTGTTTTACATTTTCCGTGATAAAGGGACACCCATAAAATCCTCTGCAAAGTCTGGGCAGGTCTTGTGCATAGAGAAACCCTATGCTCAGACTTTTAAGGAAGAGATGGAGATTTCCAGAAGATCCCAGACAAGAGCCAGCAGGGACGGCAGGGGTCATGGGATCCAGCCCCTGCCTCAGAGCAGGATCTCTGCCTCCTCCAGAAACATAACCTTGAAGCGAGGCCAAGGTGGCCCTCCGGCCCATGATCCTGCCCATCGGGGTGGTGCCGGGGCTGCAGCCTGAGAAGCCTGCGGGGGGTCAGGGAGAGCTGCTGCCCGCTGTCCCCCTTTCGTGCGATGGTATGACGGTCTGTGTCTGTTCTCCCCTCTGGCAGATATTCCAAGCTCAGGGCAGCCATAGTTTCCTGGTCTGCGGCGTGATCTTTGGTTGTCTGGCTTTCACCTTCTATATCTTGCTCCTGTTTTTCCACAGGATGCATCCTGAACTCTCATCAGGTAAGGAAAGAATCTGTGTCTACACAAGAGGAGGAAAACGGGGGTGGGGAGGGGGGAACCGTGAGAGATGCCCTAGATCTTAGCTTGCCACGAATGCTATTCTGTTCCAAGTCAAATGCAAGGAAATGTTTATTTTTCTACAGCTTCCTTTCCCCCTCTTCCTGCTTTGCCCTGCGATTGTGTGCGCTGGATGCTTAGGGCAGGAGGGAATGGGATAGGCTGACTCATGCCTTCTCCAGGAGGAGAGGGGCATGGATTGTGAACTTGGCTTCCTGCGTCCCACCAAGCCATGGGACCACGGGCCAAGAATCTCTTTCCAGCCCATGCGGGGCCCTGAAAGGCAGAGTCTGCCTCCTCGGCTGGAACGCGGCCCAGAAGCCTAATTGGCCATCTCTTTGCAGTTTAGGATTTTGACTTTTGTCCAGATTTCTTTTCCAAAAAGAGGTCCTTCGGGCCAAGCGGCAAAGGAAAGCTCCTTCAGGGCAGAGATGCCTCCTAAGAATAGTTTTGGTTCCTGGAGACCCCAGGCAGGGGAGTCCCAAAGCTATTTTCATATCCCCGAGCCTCCCTGCCTCCCAGCCTTTCTGCCCAGAGATCTCAAGGCCCCAGCAAGCGTATCAGCTCTGCATGGAGCCAGTTCTTAAGAGAGCATGCCCAGGCAGAGCCCTCATCCTCTCCATAAAAGAAAAAAAAAATTACAAAAAAAGTGGAACAGGTATCTGCAGTCCTCTCTCAGCAGGCGGCCACTCAGTTTAAAGGCCCAGAAGACCGATGGGAGGCCCCCAGTCAGCACTTGGCTGTGGCCTTGCTCCCCAGGTGGCAGGTACCGAGCCTAGCGCTAAGCAGGAGACTTCATTCAGGTTCCAGAAATGTTTCCCGAATTTGCAAGGAGCAACACCTACAGAGTTCCCTATTCAGGGGAGACAGAAAGTCACCTCTGTTCCCCAAGTCCACACTAGTCTCAACAAACTGCCTCCACCAATGGTTACTGGTTCTGGTTTGCCATAACTAGTGAGTCTGCCTTTGGACTTGGCTCCCTGCCGAGCCGTAGAAAGGGCAGAGGAACAAAAGCCTGGGAAAGCGTTCAGAAGTAATCGTTGCTGCCACACTACCTGTTTTTTTCTCTCGTAGTTCCTACCCAGGACAAAGCCCTAGGGATGGAAAGCTCAGAGTGCTACCAGAGGTAAAGCTGGGTGAAGGGGCCCAGCGGAGACCGCCAGGCCCTTGGGTGCCAGCACAGACCGAAGTGTTCCAGACAGCCGGGGGAGGCCGTGGGGGCCATCTCCCCATGCCTTGGCTGGGATCTTCTCCACTAATCCTTGGTTGGGTAGAAGAGATTAAATTGACTTCTGGTACCTGGATCCTCCTGGGGCAAATCATTAGAAGTTTATGGGATGGATATTCAAGTTCCCTTCCTCTTCCCTGGTTTGGACCTTTAGTCAGAGCTGTCCAGGACACCCAGATGGGAAGGAGGAAGACAGCCACACGCTTCACTCCGTTGGTCTTCTCTTGCATGGACCATGCCCCGCCTGGGTTTGAAGATCACTTTTAGGTGAAGTTTGGAAGTATACGTTGAAATTGTGAAGTTCAAAGATCATGGCTAGATGTAAATATATTTTAAATTGGTCGAAAACAAACCCCAAGCTCTTCCCTGGCATGCTCAAAGGGTGTATGTGCTTTTTTGTTTTTGAGAGTCCGAAGTCCCTCAGATTCTGGTTGCTGCAATCAGTAGTTCATTTAACATCTAAAACATCATAAGGAAAAGTTAGATCTTGCTATCTTTGGGACCCTAATTCAGTGGTATGCTGGGCTAGCTCCGACTTGCCTTGTTAAAATTTCATTTCGAGAGCTGGTTGTTACACACAGCCATTATTCAAAATGAAATTACAGAAACTTACAACTAATTACATTAAAAACAAAGGTCATAACCACTCAAAACTCATCACTTCCTTGAGGGGTTTTTTTTTTGTTTGTTTGTTTTTTAATCTGTCTTGCATCTGTGTATCGGAAGGGTGTGCTTCTGAGCATCTCTTTCTGACAGCACTTTCAGGGATCACGTGTTTGGTGGCTAGAGATCGGCCACGTGGGAATATTCATCCCACAGAAACTGGTAAAGGCTATGATCCTGGCTCTTCTTCTGCGCCCCCTCCTGCCCCCCAAGAGCCCACTGTTAAACATCCACCAGCATACCACTGCTAACAACCAATGCTAACCGCCCCGAAGTTTCCGGGAAAATGGGATGAAGGTTCTGTTTTTCTGGACTGCACTTCTAGAAGGTGGAAAAACAGCACCAGAACTTCTAATTTTAAAACTAATTTTAACTTTCCATCGTTTATAGAGGAAAAAAAGCTCTTTATACCGTGTCAGCTTGTTTCCTTTAACAAAAAGCCAGGACTGCAGAGCCATTCAAACAGTGCAGCACACCGGAGGAGACCTCCTGCCCTGAGTGAGTCCCCTAGTAATGCAGAGGGTGTCCCCAGCCCGCCACTGGAAAAGGGCTGAGAGCACCGAGGCGGCCGTGGGTAGAGAGATGGCTGTCACAGCAAGTGTACATTCGTTTACCTGCAGGTTCTCTGTGTCGGTACAGATGTACGGGTATGAACGGGGAGAGTGCAGTGAGGTTCTCAGCAGCGGGTGTAAGCAGTGCACCCCACACGGACAGGTGTCTCCCAGAACTGTAGCATCTGTCCTGTGAGCCAGCTCCACTGGCACCCTGTGTGCTGGTGGGACTCCAGGGGGAACCAACCTGGTGGGGGCGTCCGCCTCCCCCTTCAGCTGCGTACGTGACCCTGGGCACACAGATCACGGACGCTCTTCCGGCCTGGCTTTTATTTTTTTCTTTTCTTTTTTTTTTTTTAAATCTAAGTGACATTTCTAAAAGCACGTACCCTACCTCAAAGGACTTCTGTAAGAAAGTGACTTTGTTTGAAGCAACGATTATATGGCTGACAGAAAAACCGCTTCGTCAACGTTAGCAATTTTTATTCTTAAAACCTCCTCGTTAGCAGCTCCAGAATTGCTCCTAGGGTTGGCACATATTTATTGTAAGTCAGATCCAAATTCGTTTTGAAAGCTGAGGGTCTAGGGGTGCTGTGTTAAGAAGATCTCTAAATACTTTGCTGGCTGCCAGACTTAAATTTGCACTCAAACTGGAGGGATCACTGACCTGGACACAAAAGAAAGCAGTTGTATTTTTCTTGTGGTTTTTCAAAAACAGCAACAAAATCCTTCCTTTTGATACAGGTTTAGAAGAATCACTGGCTTTATCTAAGGTGTCATGATTAATTTAAGGATATAGAAAACAAGATTGAAACAAATCTAAGTGTACCTTTCCTGAAATAAAATATTTTAAATTTAATAAGTGTGGTATCCATTATGGACAATGGATTCTTTTATATGGAGCCCAGAAACAAATGACCAAATATTTCCCGAAGAGTGGCCTCCCTCAAACCGTAGGTTCACATGGCTGATATTTTAGAAGAAGCAAAACTCTTAGGAGTGAGAATCACTGTTCCCTTCTATATATAATCAGAATAAAGGACGGCAGATATATTTTCATATCACACTTCAAAATCAGTTTCAGAGCAAGGAGGGCTTTTTAAATGGTCCTCCTTCTTCTAAGAGTGACATTTCTGAGCGCGGGAGATCATCCCGTTCTCATTCTGTTCCCAGCTGTCCCTCTGCTAGTCAGAGGCGGGACTCTAATCCACCCAAGTGCTGGCCTGTCACTGAAGGAAGACAGAGTGGTCTAGAAGTCTTTCAGAGGATTCCTTTATTCGTTTTTAAATGATTGATGGAGAACCTGCTGTGTTCAAGGCCCTGATTAGGCGCAGAGATAAAGCAGAGCCTGAGCAAGGGGTCCCTGCCTCCCGAAGGCTCACTGCAGCGGGAGGCAAGCGGACAAGAACGTGAGTGGGATAATGGAGTGCCACAGAGGAAGAAAAAGCAGCGGGGGGAAGGGAGTGGGAAGAGGGACTGTCAGATGCTCTGAGAAGCCTTCCCAAGGAGGCGTTGTTTGAGCAGTGATCTCAGTACCGGGAAAGAGCCTGTCGCTCGGACACCGGGCCGGGGACAGGGTGAGTGAAGGGGTGTTGGCCAGCTTGGGTGTGTTGTCCCCTGAGGAGCAGCCGGCAGGTCAGCGGGGCTTAAGTGCAGTGGGGAAGGTGGGGACAGAGGCAGGAAATGGGTGGGAGTGGCAGCTAGGGGCCGGATCCCACAAGCCACGGCAGGAGTCGGATTCTGTGGTTTCTATGTGAGCTCATTGGGAGTTGCAAGCAGACAGGGCACATAGTCTCATTTACACATTTGTTTTTTAAAGGTTTATTTATTTATTTATTTGACAGACAGAGATCACAAGTAGGCAGAGAGGCAGGCAGAGAGAGAGAAAGGGAAGCAGGCTCCCTGCTGAGCAGAGAGCCCGATGCGGGGCTCGATCCCAGGACCCTGGGATCATGACCTGAGCTGAAGGCAGAGGCTTTAACCCACTGAGCCACCCAGGTGCCGCCCCTCATTTACACATTTTTTTTTAAAGACTTTATTTATTTATCGGGGCAGGAGGGGTGGAGAGGTAGACAGGCAGAGGGAGAAGCAGACTCCCTGATGAGCAGGACTTCATCCTAGGACCCTGGGATCTTGACCTGAGCCCAAGGCAGACGCTTAACCCACTGAGTCACCCAGGTGTCCCTCATTTTTTTTTTTTTTAAGATTTTATTATTTGACGGAGAGAGACACAGTGAGAGGGGGAACACAAGCAGGGGCAGTGGGAGAGGAAGAGGCAGGCTTCTCACCAAGCAGGGAGCTCGACACAGTCTTGATCCCAGAACCCCCTGGCATCATGACCTGAGCCGAAGGCAGATGCCTAATGACTGAGCCTCCCGAGGGCCCTCCTCAATTTACACTTTTCAAAAGTAATGCTCTGGTTGTTGTGTGGGGAAAACCGTGGGACTGGTGTGAGACCAGGCCACCAGCAAGGACATAACTGCCTAGACTATGTAAGACAGGATGATGGCTAAGACAGTGTTGGTAGCATCAGAGGTAGTGAATATGACTGGGTTCAAGCTGTATTTTCAAAGTCAGGATTTGCTGACGGATGGGGTGTGGGTGTGAGGAAGGCGGGAATCCAGGATGATGCCAAGGCATGTGGCTTGAGTTACTGGCCCTATGACGAGGCCATTGACCACTGAAGAGGAAGGGGGTAGCACTCAAGAGTTCGGTTTCAGGGGCGCCTGCGAGGTCAGTGGGTTAAAGCCTCTGTGTTCGGCTCAGGTCATGATCTCAGGGTCTGGGATCCAGCCCTACATCAAGCCCTACATCTGGCTCTCTGCTCAGCAGGGAGCCTGCTTCCTCCTCTCTCTCTCTCTCTCTCTCTGCCTGCATCTCTGCTTACTTGTGATCTCTAATAAATAAAATATTAAAAAAAAAAAAAAAAAGAGGGGCACCTGGGTGGCTCAGTGGGCTAAAGCCTCTGCTTTCAGCTTGGGTCATGATCCCAGAGTCCTGGGATCGAGCCCCACGTTGGCCTATGTGCTCGGCAGGGAGCCTGCTTCCCCTTCTCTCTCTGCCTGTCTCTCTGCCTATTTGTGATCTCTGTCAAATAAATAAATAAAATATTTTTTTTAAAAAAGAGTTCGGTTTCAGACATGTTCATTTTTTGATGCTACCTTGGGTATCAAGAAGGCTGGGGAATTTCAAAGTTAAGAGCTTAAAAGCTGGAGCGCCTGGGTGGCTGTGGGTCAAGCCCAAAGATAGAAATTTCGTGGCCACATACATTAATAGCACTTAAAGTCCTGGGACTGGAGAAGAGACCATCGAGAGAGAGAGACTCTAGAGAGACTGGAAGCTTGAGCCCTGGGGTTCCTCAACACCTAGAGGTTAGAAGAAAGAACCCGGTCCAGCAGAGCAAGTGAGAGAAGCCAGAGGAGGAAGTTCAGGAGGCACTGTGGTTTTCCTAGAAGGCATCCTGAAAAGTTATCTCGAGGAGGAGGAAGTAACCGGTGCTGCCAGGAGTTCCAGTGAGGACTGAGCATCAGCCGCTGGCCTGGGCAACGCGGACAGTGGCCTTGACGCAGGGTTTCTGGCAATGACGACGACGGCGCCATATTCAGTAAGTGGGAATCCCGACGTCAGTGTGATGCTCCAGCAACCACCTCGACGCCAGGGCTTTCCATCCATTAGAAATGATGTCTCCGTTTCGGTTTTCATGCCACCATCCTCGGAAGGTAACTGATCCCAAAGGGCGTCCCCTTCATGGACTCGGGTTACAGGGCGTATCTCAGTGCTGTGCTTTCCAGAGACAACCGGTGTGAACGCCTTCCAGCGGCTCCTGATTCTCTCCCGCCTGGAAACGCGAGCTCTGGGAGATCACCCGCTGTTAGGCTAGAATTTTGTCATTAGAGGCATCTAAAAAAACACAGAAAGTGCAACAAAATGGCCCTGACGCTTCTCAGGAGAAGGAGTCCACAGGAAGATTAGAAAATGGTGGACCAGGGACACCTGGGTGGCTCAGTGGGTTAAGCCGCTGCCTTCAGCTCGGGTCATGATTGCAGGGTCCTGGGATCGAGTCCCACATCGGGCTCTCTGCTCAGCAGGGGGCCTGCTTCCCTTCCTCTCTCTCTGCCTGCCTCTCTGCCTACTTGTGATCTCTGTCTGTCAAATAAATAAATAAAATCTTTAAAAAAAAAAAAAGAAAAGAAAGAAAAAAGAAAATGGTGGACCAGATAAGCTTTTTTTACTGGAGGATTTCTTAGAGCTTTCCATTTTCTAATAATGCATTTTGACTCTCCAAGAGTTGGTACCCCCATTTCCCAAACTTATTCGACCTCACAGGACTTTCATTTTAGTGACTATTTTGACCACAGTGGCTTAGGAGGACCCAGCCCTCGTCAGAAGTGGTTCCCGCCCAGCCGCCTGCACATGGCTACCCACGACCTGAAGGGAT
Organism: Mustela lutreola; assembly: GCF_030435805.1. NCBI lineage: Eukaryota > Metazoa > Chordata > Mammalia > Carnivora > Mustelidae > Mustela > Mustela lutreola. The sequence continues at coordinate 50,986,264 of NC_081303.1, forward strand.
GCGTCACTGCTGCCCCCAAAGAACCCTCTGTAACTCTATCGGGTCCACACCCGGGGATGGGAGACAGACCTCTGTGATGTAATGGGTGCCACTTAGTAACCCCACTCTCCCCCATGGATCCTGTATCAACTCCCTTCTGAAAGGGCCTCATTTCATTTACTTCATGAACCCAAGTCTCTTATACTGAAAACTACATGAAGAGATAATGTCTAGGGCAGAAATAAGCAAGACATGCTTCTTGTAAGGGCTAGAACGAGTCTACATTTTTAAAACTGTAGAAATTTAAAAAATTTAAAAGCTACATTTTTAAAATTAAAAAGTGAAATTCACAGGTAAAATGAAAAGATTTCACGTGGTGAATAATTTTTCTAGCCCACGCAGTTCTCTTAATTCCTTTTTATATGAAAGATCTTTTACAGTCTCCCCTTTCCACCACCTTTATTCCAACTCAGGCTTTTAATATTTTAATGCAGATACGCATCAAGTAGTTGACAGGCAGGTTTTAATGACAACCGCTAGGAAACTGAACTTATAACTGACACTGATCCATTTAGCAAGGATGAACACAAAGTCCACACAGACCACCTCAAAGGAGGTGAGAGGAGTAATCAATTCAAGAAGTCATTTTGTTAAAAATATTTATTTAAAAAAATACAATTGTTGTCCATATCTAGTTGCACACATATCTATTAACATATCTATATAGTTTTGGACTTCAGTAAATTTGCTACAGTGCTTTCTTAAAGCTAGCTTGCCATTATACAAAGCAAGTTCCTCTGTCAGTTCCTGCATAAAAATAGTTGTTTTTAACATATCCTTCTACAAAGACACACATCACCATTACAGAATTTAACAAAATTTTTGCATAAAACTTGAAGTGATAGAAAAAAGGGTCACCTGACAGGCTATCAACGCAACCCCTGCTGTGTCTGGACCACGCTGAGAACCAGCTACACTCTTCTCTTTTGAAAGCAGCGTATCAGGAAGCCCTCAAAGTGCTACCGCCTTGTCCTCACCCACCTGCGCTCTGTGTGAAGGTGCTCGGCCACATCTGAAGGGAATTCCGGACTCTGGCTAGTTAATCCTAGCCAACCTTAAAACAACCCCCTCTGGTTCCCAACAGGCTAGGACAGACTGCTGAGCGAGAAGACACAGCAGCTGCTCTCCAGCTGCACCAATCATCCGTATGAGTTTAATAAAGGGCAGCGGTCACCATCATTTTAATTGCAGTGTTAGGAAAAAGAAGAAAAAAAGCAATTTTAATACTCTGCAGGTGCCCCTATGAAGACAAGTTCTTAGTGACGTGTTATCTGTCATTCGTGCCCCTGGTAAGTGTGTGCCTGCATCACCTAGCGGTCTCTCACGTACACAGAAGTGCTGGATACCAGACACGGGGAGAGATCGATTTCAACAAACAAGGGGGACAATAAACCAGGAAGGAACGGTCTTCCCAGTCAAGCCGATCCCGACTAGAGGAAAAACCCTGACAGGTTCTTACTACTGCGCATCCCAAACTAAGAGGCGAACGTAAAAGAACACTTCTCTCCGAGGTCTCTAGCAGACATATGCTCATCTTCGGCATCAGACACGGGGTGGATGAAAATCAAATGTTTACTATGTAGTAACACTCAGCCTTCATGCGAGAGCCACACCTGAAGATCCAGTAGGGCTCAGAGAAAATTACAGGTTTATTCTTCAAAATGCAAAGTTATACACTTTTTTTTTTTAAAGCCAACTTGATTATCTGGCCAATAAAGGGTGTAATTCTAAAAACCTGATTTTAGTCAAAAATTGTATTCACCTCAAACCAAGCTACCGGTAGCAGAATGACTGGGCTGAGTGTTTCATATTTAATCTTCCCTACCCACAGAGGTCAGTGAAACTACATGAAGGCAAAAGTGCAGAAACCGATATGACTGTGATTAGGAAACTCAAATGGCCAGACCAAAAAATAGGCCGCGAGTGATCAAAACACTTAATTGTATTAATTTCTATCTTTACATATATGCATATTAGTTAATTTCACTAATCATGAACACAGAAGTACATAAGACATTGCTACTTCCCACATAAGCACTGAATGTAATGTACATATATAGGCCTTGGTAGTACTGGCCTCAAAAACAGGAAATAAGAAATGTCTTTGAAGGGACTGCGTCCCCTAACAGACAATAAGCAACAACGAGTAAACAGAGAAGGAACAGGAAAGTGGACAGTTTACAAAGCTGAGTGTGTTCCATCAACTGTAAATTATTTAAAAAGTCATTTATTTCTACAAAGCACAATATTAAAAGCTTGCAAATGATTTTAAAACATCCTAGCCAAAAGAGCATACCTTATAGAGCCTGAAAGAATAGCCCATTAGGTAATCCATTTGTCTTTTCTCCAAAGAGTCTTAATTCCAGAAAACATAAATGAGAAATAAACATTACTTCTCTGACCCTCAGTATCCTTAGGTCAAAATTAAACAAAATAATCATTAAGTGCTTCCAGTTATTAGTAACAAAACAGTGCTAATAATGGTGCCCCAAAAAGTGCCAAGTGATTTAATACCAGTATGTGGCATTCCCACCCCTGAACTCTATTCTAGGCAGACTTGAATGATTCTACTGGCTAGAACTCTGGCTCGGCCACGGGGAGTGCCCACCCTTGTCCAGAAGGTCCCATGCCTATCCTAGAGTGGCTCATAATCCTTGGAGGGACAAGAGTCAGAATGGGCCCTTATGAGATGGGAAACAAGGCAAAGCTGAAAAGAACATTCAGCCCAAGATACTCTGAGGTTTCTGCTAATGCTGCTTCGGTACAGTTTGGATAAACAGTGCCAGAACTTCCCCAGCATTTCATCAATTCACGGTCAAATCTGTCCTTTAGAAATACTACTCTTGGTATAAAACCGCTCTGTGAGAAACTTAGAACCCACCTTAATGAGGATTCTACACAAAAGCAGACATGTAGAAATGTCAGGAAAGGGCCATGACACGTGTGCAGAAGAGCGGGTCAACATGACTTTGTTCAGCACACGTCATGTGCAGCCTTCTAGTTCTAAAAGGGTGGCAAGCAGTTAGTCTTTAAGGTCTACGATTCTAGGGATTTAAAAATAAATGTGCAAGGGATTTGTTTTTTCAAAGTGGCAACCGCAAAGTGTGGCCGATTTTAAGTTTCAGTATAAAATAGCCTAGGAGCCATCCAAGAGGATGAAAAGTATGTTCCCTCTGGAAGGTTTATTTACACGCACGCACGCGCACACACACGCTCAGTGCATCAGCATAGCCACACATACACAGGTACTCAGCCGATAAGCCAGAATGACTTGGAAGGAAATGCTCTTGTCTCCCTATTACGTCTTTAAAAATAAAATTTTAAACCTCACAAAACTTTCTGATGTGTATTATAACTAAAAAAAAAAAACTAGAGTTCAAGAGCCTTACTATGTTTGATTGTATCCCTCCTGAGTTTTATTAGGGGGTTCATGTAAAAGGATGTTAACAACAGCCTGAATGTCGTGATTTCTGCGGAAAGCCTGAGGGCCAACACCTCCCCTGTCACACCAGCCACTCTGGGCTTCCCGCGTTCGTGACGGATGGCAGCATCCCGGCGACAGCCATGCTCTGGCAGGCTGTCAGTCTATTGCAATTTTTTTTTTTTTTTTCTCCAGAAAAGCCTGAAGAAACTGGCAGCTTTAAATGGAACATGTAAAAACCACATCAACAACTCACCTTTCAGGCTACTCTGTTTACAGGTCAAAACATGACTTTTGTGCTAACAGGTTCCACCAAGTACGAGAAATGAAATCAAACTGCCTTCTTCTCTTGCTTAATACTCTACCACCCACAAGACTTCTAGATTCTAAGATTAAAACTTCAAACTGCAGTAAGCAGAATTCTGATGACTTAAGAGGGGTAACGGGGCTCCTTCTTACAGGTAAAGCCTGCCGCACTGGAACTAACATCTGTTGACCCAAAACCAAGAAGATAATTCACAAAATGTTTTCCACAGGCCCCATTCTCTGGTCAGGGTACTGGCTATAGAAAGATAATTAATGTGGACCTCCACTTCCCTACTGTGGGGTGAACAATGAACTTCTCAGCTCCATTTAGAAATAACAAGTTCTGTTCTCCCCTCAGATAACTGGTGAGTAATCTTTCTAACTTTCCCATTGGTTTGGTAATTCACTCGGAGCTCCAGGTTTCCGCACAAAGACACCTGCACTCGTCTACAGACTGGTCTACACGCCCAAGAGCGGCACCTGCACACAAGTCTAGATTTCGGGTCTAGATAACTAAAATATATACAAGTTAGTGAAATGATCAGTAGCACTGGCCTATTAAGGAAAGTGTTTCTTCAGATGCTGAAATGTTTCAAAAAATCAAAAATCAAAACTTACAAATGCAGCAAGGAAATGAAGGTGGTTATATAGTTCTGCATAAAGCAACTTAAAGTAATTGAGAATTTGTTGGTGAAATATAACATTAATAAGGCCAAAAGTTTGTAAGCAGACTAGTAAAAGTCCTACCTAATCTGGAGAGAAAAGAAACAGGCTGACAAAAATACTATGCAGGAAGCTTGGTAATGGCTTATGCAGGAAAGAAGAATTAATGTAAAATTTCAGGAAGCTGAAGACAAACTGAAGATTTCCTGAAGATTTCCAAACTGAACTTCTAGAGATTTGACATGAAAATCAAATCAAACACGTAAAGGATTTCTCCATGTATCACACAACAAAAGCATCCACCTTTTGTTTTCAAGATCAGACTGGAAATGATACCCCGAGGCAGTGGTCTGTGCGGTGGAGACTGCGGGCTGCCAGAAGTGTGCAAGACAATCTCCTGGGGGCAAGAAGAAAGACTAGAGCTTCCAGTCAAGACTTCCTTTTTATACCATCCTTAATTCTGACTTTTGTGTATGTCTTACGATGTACATGTGACTTTCACACAGTCGTTTACATCTTAATTTATACATACAGGATTTTGCAATAGGAAACTGGTGTTCAAAAACTTTCACGGAGCAAGCTGTGTGTTCAGAAAGGCTGGAGACTGCTTTTCTGAAATGCCAGGGGGTGCTTCCAGGTGCTTAACTTCCCGAGAAACCTACACAACTACCTTTAGAACTTCGTAATCCTAACAAATATTCTGAGATCGGGATGAAACGAGGTTACCGGGCCAGACCTCACCCAATGGGGCAGGCCTGCGGTCAGAGGACCAAGAGCCTGCTGTGCCGGCTACAGCATCCCCAGCCTCTGGCTTCCTTTCCCCTCCAAGCCCAAGTGACACACAGTATGGAAAAAACTAGAAATTGGGCCAGGTGAACAGATTCAACAGACCTGCCTTTTTGGATCTCTAAAACTGTATGTACATTGTCAAGGAATTCTTTTAGTTAAAAAAAAAATCCAGTACCCTTTCACCGTATTTACCCATGTGTGTGTAGATACTGGCTCATGGGCTTACTTTCCCCATCAACATCTGAAGAAGAAATTTACACTCATAATTTAATCATCAAAATGTGGAAAAATTAAACCTACATTTTAATTCTAAGATGCTTATGTTGACTTCTTGAGAATTTCTGGATTATTCCCGTGTATCTATTTTTAAAAATCAATGGAAGTTTTCACCTTTGTTAGAACACATAAAATATGCCATGAGGAATATTACATCACAAAAGCACTGATAAGCCATTAAAAAAAAAAAGATTACTGAAGTTAGACATATGATTTTAATTTTTTATTTTTAAAAATCAGCATATGAATAAGAAAAAAAAAAGATTTTAGAATTTATGTGAAAATCCACCCCGGGACGGAATAAATGAGGTGGCCACCGGCTGCGTGCACGGCTCTGTTCATCCCTTCTCAACACTAAGGCAGTGGCTTAAAATCAGCCAAAGGGGGAGTCATTTACATCATGGAAATCAGCAAATGCTACAATTTATGGACTTTTTCCTTTCCCTTCAGAGAGCCTGGTTGTTAAACATTTCCCAGCCTACAAATGAGCAGATATGGGCCAGAGTAGATGAAAAGCTCAGATGATCCCAGATGTCTCAGAAACTCATTCAACCTGCTCCTTTACCTTAACTTGGGCTACTTTTGGGATATAGCCACAGATACCAAACAGAAGGCTCTCCAGTGAATATTGATCTTAAATGGTAGGTCACCTATTTTGATGCTAAGAACGACCCTGGATATTCAAAAAAAAAAACCAAAAAACAGAAAAAAAACATGAAGCTGAAACTTTTCCAGGAAGGAGGTAGTTTACAAACAGAACGGTCTGCCTCATTCACTTGAGCTCAAGTTGTAAACTTTCATTTAGAAAAGGAAACACAGACACACACACACACACACACACACACCCCCCACACACTTTCCACATCAGTTGATCTCAAACAGAAAGCAGATCATCCGTCTCCTGAGGCCCACACCTCTTGGAGGCTTCCGGGGTAGGTTTACAGACAGAGGACTCACTAAAACTGGTTCCCAGGAAGGTGCTGCGACTGAGTTTTAACGGTGCCCTCGATTCCCAGGCACCCCTGTGCTGAGACAGTTAATCTTCAAAGATATTGTCTACGAAAACAACCAATGGCTTTTCTCCTTTACTTCAAAAAGATAAAATACTTTTGTGCTTTCAAAATTGAAAATATCAAGTTAAATCACGCCATCAATACTTACACTTAAAGTACAAAATAGTCATTAGCCTAATAAAACTATTCCAAAGTGCTGCCGAGAGGTCTACTTTCAAACAAGCATGCGAAGTAAGTGACTCGGTGTGGGAGACAAGTCCCACCGGCTGCTCCCCAGAGCCCTGGGACCCCGTAAGAACAGATGGCAGGTGGCGACCACACGCGAACCACTAACAGGTTTCTGATGCTACAAACAGAAAGACAGCTCCCTGAATATGTCCCTCCATTACCACTAACCTAGCTCGGCTGTCCCACACTACAGCGTCTCTACATGGTACAGAAACGTATTTAAAGTGAGTCTTACACATCTGGAAGATGCTGGTTTGTCTCGGTGTCATTCTGAGCTCTCAAATCCTGAATCCCTCTTTCCACTTAGTTTATGGGACTCAATGAACTGTTTCTAGAGTTAAAAGATGAGGTTAATGGGCAGTGTTGTGGTGGTAGCCGTGGCATATAATCTAATCCTAGACTCTATTTTTTTTTTTGAAGATTTTATTTATTTGTCAGAGAGAGAGAGAGCACACAAGCAGGGGGAGCAGCAGGCAGAGGGAGAAGCAGACTCCCCACTGTGAGCAGGGAGCCCGATGCGAGAATAGATCCCAGGACCCCGGGATCATGACCTGAGCGGGAGGCAGTAGTTTAACCAACTGAGCCACCCGGGCACCCCTAATGCTAGACTTCAAAAGCCACGGTTTTCACCAATTCCACTGCGATGTTGGTATCGATTCAGTCTGGAGGCTCCAGAGCATCGTCCGCATCTGCACTGATTACCGTGCGGTCGAAGTTTCTCAATGTGGTAAGAGAGAGAGGAAGGCCTCCGTTTCTCCCTACTAACATGAACAATGCAATCCCTGCATATGAGCTTCCAAACCAATTCTGCTGCTCTCTCACTAAAAAACACTTTGCCAAAGAAATAAGCACACCTTCACCTCACCGTAGACTTGGAGGCTTTGCCTTGCTTTGTGTCTTCCTCATCACATCTTTAAAACTAGCACAGCCCCTAACAACCTTAAGTTTAAAAGAAGGTAAACGTGCAGTAGAAAATAGGGTAAGACGAACAGAAAAGAGAAAGTCTCTTCTAACTGGGACAGCCCCGCATGTTGTTTCAAGTTATCCAGCTGAACGTTTTACTCAGAGATGCCTCCGGACTTCAACACCCGGTTTCCTCCTAAAAGCCATCACTTAACCAGGCTGTGTACCACGGGGGTGTAATCACCCCACCCAGAGAGCCGACGGCACTTCCATGCTAGAGGTGGGCTCCCCTGCTCTCACTGGTTGTTGCAAACACCATCTTAACCCCAGGTTTAAAACACCTTCCTATGTTGCAACAGACTAGGAGGCTCCGAGCTCTGTTCACAAGTTGAGACAAGATCACACATGCGGCTGAGAAACCCACCACGATGCAAGAGGTCTTTTCTGCGGATTGCTTACATACGTTACTCTTCAAGCCAGACAGAATCTCCCCCACAGTGTGTGTGGACAGGCATGACTGCTTTTTCTTCACTGCTTGTGCACAGCTCACTTTTTGTTTTTCCAGAGAACACACTTAGTCGTGAAGATATGACCAACTGCAGTTAACATTTCTCCAAATAATACACGCAAAGCATAACTGTTTTCCTGGCCAAAGGGTCCCAGTAAGGCAAAAGGAGTAACTTTGTTCTTAACTGCTCTTGCGAACCATAGCTAGCTGCTAAACCCCACCAAAAATTGAACACAAAGCTCAAAATATTAGAAAGGAAGGAAGGAAGGAAGGAAGGAAGGAAGGAAGGAAGAGGGAGGTGGAGCTTGGACTCCAATTAAGGCATTTTTCTATACAGTCCAACTTGAGTCATATTCAAAGAGAATCTTAAAAAGGCATTTCAATGGGGAATGGCAAAAATCACAATAGTCTATTATTAGCATTGTAGAACTATTAACTGCTCACTTCAAAGGTAATCATGTTGAATGTCTCTCTGTTTCTTTACTCCTCGGTTCTCTCATTCCACAAGTGCATAGGTTATGTTTTCTGTAAATCTGGGGAAAACGGGCCAGGGGTGGGTGGTCCATCAAGGCCAGACACAGTGAACGGTCCATGACTGTTCAGTACAGAAGGAAACTGGGAAAGAAAGTAAAACACATTATCATCCTATTACTCAACCCCAACTTTCAACTTTCTGTCCCTGCCAGAGTCCCTGAGGCAGAATGTGAAAGCCGCCTGTAGTGGCTCACCGGACAAAGGTAGTAACCATTTATCACCGAAGAATAGGATGTCACAGCAAAAACGTTAAAGAAAAAAGTGTTTGTCCTTCATAAGGACAAACTTCCCTCATAGCCTAAAGTATACAGGTTTACGTTTAACTTCACACGAAGGTTTTAGAAAGTTCACCCATGCCCTATAGAGTGTAACTCAATTACAAACCAAATCATAGACTGTCAAAAGGATATCCAGAAAGAGATGCCCATCTATGAACTCTATGTGTAACTGGTGCAAATAGCTATGGGGTGCTCATGCTAGAACAGAGCCCCCCATCATGTATTCTAAGACCAGTTCTATAGGGAGAACACTGCTAGAGCACTGTGCCTTTGGTTAATGTCTTAGATCATTCTAGAACTCCATCATCTGTGAGAGACAAAGAAAAATGGAAAAATAAAATATGAAACATTCTCAACACTTTCTATTCAATAATTCAAAAACTTTAAAAAAAAAAAAAAAGAAGTAGCTTTTTTAATTTTCTTTTTTTTCTTTACCATTTCATTTCCAAAAGAACAAATGAAAAAAATTGCAAAGTATAAGAAAATTTCCCAGCGAGCCACCCCTAAATAAGTGAATGAGTCAACCAAAATAAACTCTGCAAGCTGTAAAGTCTAGATGCTGGGGGAAAAATAATGGTTGAACGCTCTGAGACCTTCCCTGTGATCTCAGTTAAGGGATACTACAATATCCGTTTTTTAAAACATGTATTTAAAATGTTTGTAAGTATCAATTCTAAATGAGTGAGAAACAGAGGAGTATTTGATAGACCATTCTCAAAAGTTTTCTCTTTTTTAAAAATCCTCAGATAAAAGTAGATTCTCCTGCCAATTTTCTCTCACACAAACACACGCTTGTATTTGCCGTTTTTTCAAAAAAAGAGAAAAAAGGGGGGGATTTCTAGCACTTAAAATGACAAAGAAATTGGGTGTGTTCAAAAATCTACACAGTGCTGAACAATTCTGGGTCTAACTGAAATGCATGGAACAGTAAAGAATGCAAAGGAAGCATGGCTATGCGTATCTGCCAGAGCTGTCCACTGGCTTGCATTAACCCTCGGAAAGCGTATTTATTAAACAGAACTTTTGTAAGGACAAGGAGTGAAGACACGGTCTTTCTCCTCTTTCTGCCTGTGCCAGGCCCCAACAGCAGGAGACGGGCTTGGAGGTGACTCACCTGGAAGAGTGTGTTAGCACCTTGCAGTCTGGCTGGACTCAGGGGAGCGACGGGGCTGAGAGTACTCCAGAAGTGGATGCTGGAGAGCAAGGGGCTGGGCGTCAGCAAGATGGGCGTCTGCAAAATGCAAAACAAACCCAGTCACTAGGTGACTCACCAGGATGTGTTTCCACCTTATAGTAACACACCAAGAGCCCTGAACCCAAATCTTTTTTTAAAGATTTATTTGAGAGAGAGCGAGCGCGTGTGCGCGCACATGTACACAAGCGGGAGGAGGGGCTGAGGGAGAGGGAGAAGCAGACTCCAGGCTGAGCACAAAGCCCAGTTCAGGGCTTGATCCCAGGACTCCAGGATCAGGAACTGAGCTAAAGGCAGATCCTTAAATGACTGAGCCACCCAGACGCCTCAACCCTGAACCCAAATATTGTCCTCTTCTCCGCTAAGTAGGTCTGAGATTTTTCATGAGGAGAAACTCAGAAATTATTTTTACAACCTAAGTAAGATAAAGGGCAAATATTTTCTAACGTGTTTTGTAGGGTCTTTCCCAAATTGAGAGCCCAATCTGGTCACGTGCAGAAAAATAACGGGTAACTAAAGTCACAAACACAGTTCTCCTTAGTAACGGGGAGCCTGGGAGTCATCCATTTAAATGCTACACGGCTGGCGCCTGGATGGCTCAGTCAGTTAAGCGTCAGACTCTTGATTTTGACTCAGGTTATGATCTCAGGCTCCTGGGATCAAGCCCCACGTTGGGCTCTGGGCTCAGCACAGAGTCTGCCCCTCCTGCTCCACTCATGCTCACTCTGTCTCTAAAAAACAAAACAAAAAAATTTTTGAGAGATTCTCTCTCTTCCTCTCCCTCCCCATCCCCTCTCCCTCTCTTAAATAAATAAATGTTACAGGACACGAGCAAGTTAAGAAATAGCTAATGTAACTATACAACTTTGTTTCTCAACATCACACCAACTGGTTTTCTTTAGGTTCCCAGGATTTACTGTTTTCTAGCTTTTGACGCTATCATTATTTTTGTATAAAATACCACTGAGTCTTATAAGGACTCCCCTCCAAAAAAGCGAGAGTGACAGTCGTTGCTTTAGGAGGAGCCTGACAAGTATTTCTTGGTTTGCAGAGACAATGAGTCCTTTCAGAGCCCTTCTAGAGCTCCTCCAACCCTCGCCTGCAGCAGCTCCGATCAGGTGCAGAACCGGGTGACTCCCATGGGGGTCAAGTCCGCCTTTCTCGTGCAGACCCAAGCAGCGGCATGAGAACAGGCGGTTATCAGTTCTGGATTTGTTTTAAAAGGGGAGTCAATGCAATCATCAGTGGCCCCAGAAAGTGAGAGGCCGTTACCTGTGAGAAAAGGGCCGGCGTCAGAGAAGCTGTGGGGAGAGACGGGCTCAGTATCCCCAGCGGGCTTGGGTCGCTGCCCGTGATCACCAGGATGGGCGCCAGCTCTAACCCTTTGGGTTTCTTGGATCTTGAGGAATTACTTGTTTTGTCCTTTTCCAGCAAAGCTGAATCCTGGTCTTTAGGTTCTAGTGACAAGTTCTCTGGAAGCTCCATGGGCTGTGATGCCACTGACTCAAGGTCCGTGTCAAGGTCGGGATGCGGACTCAGTGGTGGCGAAGGTGTCCTCGGGGGCTCCTGCATAGAAGGGGAGGTCGAGGGCCCAGGGGATGCGGCAAAGGTGCCGGGGCCGCTGGGGGCAGTGGCCGGGGCTTCCAGGGCGGGCAGTCTGGGGGAAGCCAAAGTCTCCAAGGCTCGGAGAGGGTCTTCTGAAGACGGAGAAATGCCCGGGCAAGCCGACGCGGCGGCAGCAACAGGTTCAACCGGAAGCTTCTTGGAAGGCGTTGTTACAAATCTGATGACAGACGGTGTTGGCTCCTGGGGCGGCTTCTTCTCTGCCAGCTTCTCGGCCGGACTCTCGATCTTTATAGGTCTGAAGAGCTTCTTGTTGGAGGAGTTCAAAGAGTTGAGCGTGAAGGAAGAATACAAGCCGGAGTGGATGTAGTCATTGCGGCTAGAGGCCCGGGCCCCGGGCTGCAGGGGCTTCTCTCTGCCCCCGCTCTCGGCGTCCCTGGAGCCGCTGCCCACCTCGCTGCAGCTCACGACCTCACAGTCTCCCTCGGTCCTGCCCACGGTCAGGGGGTCCATTTTCAAAATCTCTGGGTAAGACACAAACTTGTACACAAACTTCTGACCATTCACTTTTTTAATGATATTCTGTAGATAAATGAAATAAGCATGCTTACACTTTCTTGTCAATGCACTTCCCACAGCTCAGAAGAAACAGACCTAATAAGGGTCTCTATTGGGCAAGCAGTTTCCTTAAGAGCTTCAAAATCACCCACACTGATCTAGCTGTACCAAACCCAGGTCCTAGCACTATGGAGCCGAAGCAGAGTGTATTTAAATGTCTTATGAACAACTGACATGACCTATTAGGTAAGTAAAAGAGAGGTTTTAGTTGCCTGACACCCTCAAGCAAATTATCTGTATTAAGTCAAAGATCCCTGAACTGCGGTCTCAAACAATCCCAAAGTGCCAGCCGTTCGCATCCTGAGTGAGCACAAGGAGAACACTCTGTCTGCTGGGCCCTCTACTTCCTTCTGCAGCTCCGGTCCTTCCTTACCCCACACCCCCATGGGGAAAACGGATAAGACCAACCACTTAAAGGTGAAAAAAATTAGGATCTCAGTTTCTCATTTTAACTTTATCCATTTAAGCTATTCGTTTCACCTCAGAGCCCAAAAACGTATCCAAAATAATAAGAAATTAAACAAAAAATAAACTTTAACTAAGAAATCAAATCTGTGCACTAACAGCTATTATTTAAAGTATTAATCTGGTTTCTCTGGGTTAAATTAAAAAGTGAAGCTACAAAACCGGCATGTATATGACAACTTTTAAATTGTGATACACATGAGAATGTTTTATTTTGTCCTCAAGAATCTCAAATTTTCTCTTCCTTATTCCCAACCCTACACTCACTTTTTCTTTAAAGACAACTGCAACTAGGAACAACGCATGCGTGAAGAGTGGGAACTAGAGCTGAACACTGACATGTTTCCCCCCCCCAAATCCCAAACTGCTGAAGTTATGAAATAAACTGGATCAATAAAGCCAGGACAGTGATCATTTTGCAGTGTACACAAGTATCAAATCATTATGCTGGACTGCTACAACTAATATAATGTTTTATGTCAATTACACCTCAGTTTAAAAAGGTTTCAAAAATAAACCAGGATGTTAGTCCCTTATAACCTCATCAGGAGAGAGGAACCGTTCTTGATCTGAGGCGGATGTATATTACCTTTACATAATAGTATCTGAGAGCTCGGCTGAGTTTGTCGTAATTCATATTAGGCTTGTTCTTACGAATCCCCCAGAGACGAGCCACCTCTTCCGCCTGCAAGAGCTTGAACTCCCCATCGTTAGAGGTCCAGCTGATCATGTGCTTGTTCTGAGGCTCCTGTAGGAGCTGAAGGAGGAACTGCCACAGGGTGATCGCACTGTCCATAGCAGTGAGCTGAAAGAAGCACACAGGTAAGACACATGAGAAATTAACAGCCGGCACTAACAGGACACGCACCGTACGCCAGGCACTGTGCTCCAGAAGCATTACTTCCTTTCCTTCCCCCAACAGTCCAATCCTACAAAACAGACAGCCTTGCAGCCTCATTTCACATTTGAAAAAACAGATTCAGAAAAGAGTTAAGTCCGAGGCCAAGGAGGTAAATGGTGGAGCAGACATTTAAACCCAGGCAATCTGCACCCAGAGCCCGAACTCTTAAGCAAGGAATACTGCTTAAGAAAAGTCCTGCTGGAAGATAAAGTGAGTTCCTTAAGTCACAGGAGCAGTGTGATGACTGCCGATCACCAGAGGACCGCTGTTACTGAAGTTTTATAGAAGCTCATGGCCCTACCCTCTGAGCCCACCATTTAAATCAAGCAACTTGGTTTATTTGCCAGAAGTATGTGTGTCTTCTGGCAAATAAACCAAGTGACCTGAAGATGTAGGGAGTAATCATAATCTACTCTTGCTCCACTGGCATTTCTCCTCCAAATCCTTTCTGTTCTCATAAATTAATTTACATTTAAATTGGCAGCAGTGAAAATTCAGAAAATGCTCCCTGATTTAATTTACAAATTCTGTCACCTTTTTAGTTTTTTAAAGGAGACTCCATTCCCAATGTGGAGCCTGAACTCACAACACTGAGATCAAGAGTCGCGTGCTCTACTGACTGAGCCAGCCAGGTGCCCCTACAGATCCTCCTTCTTTGATGAGTGGCCTTTATTTATCAAGACATGAAATAAAAAATCATTCAATGTCTCAGGTTTTAGGATTTCCCTGTTTAGGCCAGAGTTTCTCAATTTTGGCTCCTCTGATATTTGGGGCCAGAGAATTCTTTATTCCTAAAGGAATTTTTTTTTTTTGAGATTTATTTATTTGGGGGCGCCTGTGTGACTTAGTCATTAGGCATCTGCCTTCCGGCTTAGGATGTGGCCTCAGGGTCCAGGGAGCTAGTCCCATGTTGGGCTCTCTCTACCACTCCCCCTGCTTGTGTTCCCTCTCTCATTCTCTGCCAAATAAATAAATAAAATCTTTAAAAAAAAAGATTTATTTATTTGGGGCACCTGCCTTCAGCTCGGGTCATGATCTCAGGATCCTGGGGTCACACCCTAAGTCAGGCTTCCATTTATATGAAATGTCCAGAATAGGCAAATGTATTCAACACAGAAAGCAGATCAGTGGTTGTTAGGGGCTAGATGGAGAGAAGAATGGGGAGTGACTGTTTATGGGTTGATGTAAATATTCTGAACTTAAGACTGTGGTGGTGGTTACAAACTCTGAATATACTAAAACCACCATACTGTACAACTTAAGTAGATGAATTTTATCTCAATAAAGATGTTAAAAACAAACACTATAAATATTACAAAACCATAGGTCTTAGGAGCCTAATTCTAACAATGTGTAACTCACAAAGGATGGGATCCTTGAAGGTCAACTATGTCTGCTCCCAAAAAAGGCAGGAGATAAGAAACTACCAGAAGATAGCTGGGCTTCTAGAACTTTTCCGAGACACTCAAAATGTCCTTCGATAATCCTCAACTGCCACTTTGAAGCTAGTTACAGATACTGTCATCCAAAAGTAGAGATGGGAAAATAAAAAAGAACAGGAAACAGAAGTCTCCAGTCACATAGTTAATGGAGAGGCTGAGCCCAGGAATCCAAGTCTCTCTCCTCCCAGTCACCAATCTGTTCCTCAGGAGAACCACTCCCTAGGTGGGTAACTGCATCCACAGGGCAGTACAATTAGATACTAAGTGATAATGACCTACAAATTGGAAGTATGACTTTGATGCTAAGTAGCCCTCCCCTGCTAACCTTTCCCATAGCCTCACTTAAAAGGAGTTAAAAGAGTAGTTTTAGGGGTTACCAGGCTGGCTCAGGCAGTGGAGCATGAGACTTCTGATCTTAGGATTGTGAGTTCAAACCTCAGGCTGAGAACAGGGCTTACTTAAATAAAAAAGAGTGATTTTATAGTCTGATCCATCAAGTATTGGGGGGCGGCAGGAGGGGGATGCCATTTCTCTCAATTTACCAGAGACCCTTTCTTCTAATGATATCTGCTCATGGCTAGTTACTTTTTAAATTATACATGCTTCCCACTTAAATGACTTTTTTTTTTTTTTTTTTTTTTTTTTTTTAGTCTAAACCTGTTAAAAGTACTCCCTAGTAAATTTTAGCTTAACCAAAGAACTGTCTCCATATTTCCAGACACCATCTTCATACCAAGAATGCCTAGCCGGGCTCCTGTGACTTATCAGTTAGGTGTCTGACTCTTATCTCAGCTCAGGTCTTGATCTCAGGGTCCTGAGTTCAAGCCCCATACTGGGCTCCCATGGAGCTTACTTTTAAAAACTAAACAAAACAAAACAAAACAAAACAAAAAAAACAATGCTTACAGAGGTCGGGTATGAATGTGGGGGGTGGTGCAGAGAGAGAACATGATGGGGAGAGGAAACAGGGGAGACAGGGAGGGAAGGGATAGAGAGAGGGAGGGGAAAAGATGAAGGACAGAGCTAAAATCTCAGAACAATTACAAATTTGGTGCCTGTAATTCTATTTGATTTGGAAGAATTGCCATACTAAATTCTATAGTCTTAATACCTACCATGTAGATAATGCTTGAGCCCCATGGGTTTATAATGGTTAAGATAAACACGCAAAGACAGAAATAAGCATCAACATCTCCACAATGAGCACAGGAGTGCCATTCTGGGCAAAGAAGAGGGTCCCCCAAGTATGCGTGTACCCACAGGGGCTCAGGTTTCACCTTTCAACTTCTACTTTCCCTTCTGGTTATTAAGGGAGCGCAGGGACTGAGTCAAATGCTGGTGAGCTGCTGCTGCTGCTACTTTGGGGCAGAACCTAACTGTAGTGGAAAATGCTGATGCTTTTTTAGTATTTTACAGTGCCTCTGGGATAGAAGGTTGTTTAGAATCAAAGGACATTGTGGTTTTGGAATGAAGCACTGGAAAAGAATGTTCTTTTGCAAAAAACTAACATGGATATGAAATGGACATCTTCAGTGGGCGATTTAAAGGAATATTTTACTCATTCAATTCTAATATCAGGTCATACTCTATTGAAAAGTTGGGTGGACCTCTGGGTATACAGTCAAGCTGAACTCTTCATTTCAGTTTCTAAAAATGTGCTATCAGGGGCACCTGGGTGGCTCAGTTGTTAAGCCTCTGCCTTCAGCTCAGGTCATGATCTTCAGGGTCCTGGGATCAAGCCCCGCATCGGGCTCTCTGCTCAGCGGGGAGCCTACTTCTCTGCCTACTTGTGATCTCTCTCTCTCTCTCTCTCTCTCTGTCAAATAAATAAATAAATAAATAAAAATTTTAAAAAGGTGTGCTATCAATGTGAAATTCAATTATTTCCTCAGGCACAAAAGAGAACTAAGGAAAAAAACTTCCAGAAGGCAGTTATTAAAAAGGTGAAATGATGAGTCGAAAAATACAAATACTTTTATTCTAACTACTTATCAATAAAAACCTTTACTTTGTCACAGAAAAGCTCTGAGTTTTCTAAAGTTATACTTCAAGAAGAGCTTTTCAGAAGTGTAACAAGGGAGAGAAATACTTAACTGTTGCAAATAAAAGAACATGACTGAGAGTTAAATGTTGAAACTGTTAACACTTCAAAGACAGATCAATCCCAGAGGTAAACTGAAAGAAAGCATGTTGAAATAACCTATTAGGGAAAGGAAGTCTCTAGTAAATGAAACTTTTTCCACCCTAAACATGTTTATAATACACACAGCCCAGTTGCTGTGGTGACCCAGAGCCCAACTATTTTTCAGAAACAGCAGCTAAGATCCAAATATTAAAGGTCTCCAAATTCAGCGTGCTGCTTAAATAAAACCAAACCAAATTATGTATCAAGACTAGTTCTGAATTAAAATCACCATCGTTTATGAGAAGTAATCAGGAATCTCTTCACTGTTCAGTACCCTATATTACGAAAATAGTAAATGTATAGTTACATTGCCCTAAAACTTGAAAACAGTATTTCCCTAAGAATATAATGCATTTCACTTTTGCAGTTTTAAGTAAAATCAAAGAAAGGGAGTTCCTGACGGGGCGGTGGGGGAGGGTGGACAGAATCCTACAACATCTTCATGAAAACACCACTGACAGTCCTAAATATTAAAGCACCAAGTTTTCCCTCGCAGTGGGGTGGTGGCTAGGAGCGCGCAAAGGGGAAGGGAGGACCTGACCCACCGCTGTGATGAGGAAGAGACTCCAGAGTGAATGCCCTAAACTTCAAATACAACAGCCTGGGAAAAAGCCAAGTAAGTGAGTGAGTGAGAGAGAGAGAGAGTGTGTGTGTGTGTTTGTTTTGTTTTGTTTTTTACTACTTCCATCAGTGAACAATACCCCTTATTTCCTGCCAGGGCCAGTTAATTAATATTCCTCCCCCAAAAGATGTTTCCAATTGATCCTCCCAGGAACCAAGAAGCGACCAGCCTCGCCGCGGCTGTACATTAGGCGGAAAGTCAAGGGTGGAGGGGGCTCGCAGGACAGAAGTAGAAAAAGAAATGAAACTTGACACCGGATGAAGAGCGAGCTCGGGGAGAGGAGGAAACTTCGGCGACCGTGTGCCCCAGAGCAGATCAAAGTCCGGGGAAGAGCCGCAACCTCACGCGGCCTCGGGAAGCGCTGAATTACTGTACTTTCATTTTCCAACTTCCTGTCACCACAGAGAGTCAGAACTCACCCCCTCCCCGGCCGAAGAGCCACTGCCACCCTGTGCCCCAGGGACCTGAGGGGACCACGCGCGGCCCCGGACGCTCCGCGGTCCACCTGCGCGCGCTGCGGCTGCGGGCCGGGCAGGGCGGGCCGGGCAGGGCGGGCCGGGGGCGGGTCCCGGGGGAGCGCGCGCCCGCCCCCGCGCCCGCCGCCGCGCTCACTTCCTGTTGTGCTGCCGGCCCACCCCTGCCCCCCGGCCCCGGCCCCGGCCCCGGCTCCTGCTCCCCTTTCCCCGCGTCTGGGGGCGGCGGTCGCGAGAGCCCCAAGGGGCGCGGGGTGGACGGGGCGCGCGGGGCCGGCCGCTCACCGAGGCCGGGCGCGGGGCTGCCTCTGGGTCTCCGCCTGGAGCGCGATGCTTCTCTCTGCCCGCCGCCTCCTCACGCCGGGAGCTCGAGGACGGCGCGGCAGCGGCAGCGGCTGCGACCCCCGCGGCGGAGCCGAAGAAGGCGGCGGCGGCCGAGCGGAGCCCGCCGGGTACCCGCAGCCGCCCGCATCGCCCGCCGCCGCCGCGCCCGCCGCGGCTCCTCGCGCCCCGCCCTCCCCGCCCCCGCACGCGGCGGTGGCGGCGGCGGCGCGGGTCGTGGGGCCGCTACCCGCCGGGCGCGCGCTCGGGGCGTTCCTCGCCGGGGCCCGGCCTGCCAGTCGCTCCGCGGCCGCCGCCACTCTCAAACCCCCCGGCTACGTCGGGGCCCTTCCCAGACGCCGCTGCTGCCGCTGCGCGTCATTTCCGGGGCGGGAAGGGCGGAGCCGCTGCCGTCGGCGGTGCGGGGTCGTGAGCGACGGCGTCTTCGCGAGCTCGCGGGGACGGGTTGGGGCGCGGTGCGAGTGTCCCCTGGAGTCCCGCACTGGCCGCTCTGCTCCGGACTAAGCGTCCGACCGAGTCCGGCGCCCCGGAGCTGCATCTATGTGGGGCACTCCCGGACGGGTGGGGGCTCCGCGTCTCCCGCGGCTGGGAGAGGGGGTGCCGCTCGCCGGGCGGCGGTCGGGGGACCACCTGTGTTGTGGCTAAGCAAAAGCGTGAGAGCTTCTCTCTTCTGGGCCACTCGTCCTGCCTTTTCCCCGGCCGAGTGGACGGAGGAGTTGGTGCTGCCGCAGCTTGCTGTCCCAAGGACCGGCTCCCGGGACACGACGAACACCCCCAGTGACTGTGAAATCAGCGCTGCAGCTCACTGGCCCGGGGTGTGACGGATGAAGTCAGCCCTGGAATCCAGTCGAGCTTTCACCCCTCACTGTCTTGGAGACCTTAATAACTTTCTTAACTTCCCAAAAAGTTTCATCGTCTGTGAAACGGAGAGAGCCCAGTCTCCTAGAACTGTGACGATCAAAGCAGATCGGGCGCTCCAGTCACCCGGCAGAGTTCCTAGCACATAGGTTCTCATTAAATAGAATTCTTAAGCAACCAAGTCACACTTGGTACTAAATACTACTTGAGTAATTCAGCAGCAGAAGGGGTGCAGTCAGTATGCTAGACTGCTAAACAAACCCCCGAAGAAATAGATTGCATATTCTTTTAAAGGAGAAACCAGAAGGCTGGTGTGTGAGCTCCCTTTACGCGACCATTTACTACCTGGAAGACCTGCAGGGAGTTGCTTAACCTCTGAACCTCAGCTCCTCCTGTAAAATGAGGATGATCATGTGTAGCATTGCTGAAAAGATCGAATGAGATAAAGACTGTCATGTACTTAATGCATTTCCTGGCACATACTAGACACCCCACCAAATGGTGATGTCAATTACTTTTGCCTCCACCTCACCCCCAGAACTGGATTCAAGGTAAAATTAACTGAACTCACTGAGTAAAGTGTGATCCTATTATCCCGGGTAAGCTTCTCGAAGAGCATTGGCACGTCATTTTATTTCCAACCTCCTCCACCCTAAGACAGAGTAATTATAACACAGAGGTATTCCTGTAAAAGCAACACTGCCAAGAGATGTTACCTTTTTAAAAATAATTCTGCCAGAGGATGTAAACATATTTTCATTAAGAGGAAACGTGCAATAACTGAAAAACACTAGCACTCTTGGCTTCTGATATAAAATGTTTCCTCACAACAGTTTCCATTTTAGAATGGAGGGGTTGGTGGTGGAGGGGGGTGGAGGGGAGGGAAAAATAAGAATTATTAAAGTAGGCTGTTTAAGATACACCCTTGGGAACATTTGTTTATAGAAAGATTTCATTTCAAGCCTTAGACCAAGAACAGTGAAAGGTTGTGGAACTCGTCAACAGACTACCGTGCTCTGCCCAAACCATCAGGAAACCTGGGATTCAACCTCGGGGTCTGCAGTGGTATCACAATTTCTTTGGATGCAGTTGACAGTCTTGGCGATTGCAGTGTATTTTTGGAAAAGAGCCTACTTTGGGTGCTCTTAAATTAGTCATAGCAAGTCTGTCTGTTTTTAAATTGACTTTTTTTTTTTTTTTTAAACAGTCCATGTTGACAGCAGAGAAACTAGAAGGAAAGTCAGATTTCAGATTGGTGAACTGGGAGAAAAAAGTTTATTAATGTGCCCTGTTTTCCCACTCAAGATGCTATAAATACAGACTCTCTCTCCACAGTTCCTCACACAACAGATGGTTGTTTTTGCAAACTCCATGGTGATTATGTTGCTTTTTTGTTATCTTGTTTGGTCACTTTCCCACTCAATAGATTTCCAGTTGTAGCCTTGGCCCCTCAGGGTTATCTCGAATAAAATCGGCAGATTTTATTTAAGTGGTTTCCTATGTGTCTTTCTCCCAGGCCTGCCCTCAATTGTTCTTTTCAGTCATTTTATTTACCCCAGTCCTGCCATCCCTGTTCCCTTAACTTGATTACATTTCCTATCCCAGTAACACCTAGTTATGATAATTTCTTCTAGAAGCAACTTCCCCCTTCCCTCTTTTCTGTTTTGCTGCCTCGTCATTACCCCAAGTTAACATCCCTTTTTCCTAAAGAAATATTTCCTGGACTCTGAGCAAGCATGGAACCATCCGATTGCCTGTCCTGTCTTCCAGGCAATGTCTTGCAGCACATGAAGTAAAGAAGAGAGAGCTTTAAGTCAGAGGAAGCATCAGCAGCCCCAGATAGGGACAGATGTGAAGCAAACAGCAGCATGTGTGTCATGAAGGAATAAAACGCAGGGAATTCTGAATTCTCGCCTTTCGATCTCCCTAAACTCCAAGCTTGATCCTCCTGAGAAAATCCTGACAACTTATCACTTCTAGGCCTCACTTTAAATATCTTTAAAAATAAAAGCTATCTATCCATACCTTTCACTTGTAGTCTGCGGTGGATGGAGGAAAAGAAAAAGACAGTTGATCAAAGTAGACTTTGAGTTCTTTTTGAATGACCCTATAGTTATTATGTTTGTGGGGCTTGAAATGTTCAAGGAAAAGTTACCTTTGAAAATAAAACAGGCTAGCTGGATCCCGCAACTGGCAGCATTTGCTAACCCCACCACCGGTCAAGGCCCTAAGATTCACCAGTGACCCACCAGTGGCGTGATGGTTGGAAAGATCTCTACACCAAGACTATCATTCTGGATAAAGACATATCATCCCCAACAGTAGGACCTATAATCAGAAGGTATTCCAGGTCCAGAGAAAAACCCATGAAAAAGCCTTTGAACAAGGTATTTGTGGCCTCTAGACTGTGAGGAAAGCTCATGGAAACATCTTTCAGCCTGCGCTGTCATCTTTACACAACACCCTGTTTCCCAGAGAGGACATGACGATACATGACTTTATTGCAGTTACCTGCCTGGGGCATGGTACGGGATCTACCACACTTCATGACCTATCCCAAACACACTGCAGAAATAGCCTCATGTACTTTTCTTCACCGGAATCTACACTCAGTCTCTTTCCTCCTCCACTAATGTGTATATTTTTTAAGATTTTATTGATTGGTTGATTTCAAGAGAGAGGGCAGGAGAGGGGTAAAAGGAGAGGGAGAGAAAAAATCTTCCAGCAGACTCCACACCTCGCACAGAGCCTGATACGGGCCTCAGTCTTGCAACCCTGCGATCATAGCCTGAGCCAGAATCAAGAGTCAGATCTTAACTGACTGAAACATCCAGGTGCCCTCCAATATTTTTCAACCTAAAACAGTTTTATTGGTCTTTGATACATGTACTTTTTCTGCTTGTGAAAACTGCTGTTGAATATGTATATATTAGACAAAGAGGACAGAACTGATCACTTCTTTTTCTAACTGCTCTTTGGAAAAGGTGTGACTTGATTGAAAAGCTACCTTGTGGGTAACCATGTAAGATTCTGGGGGGTTGACTAAACTCATTGTAGGATACAGATTTCTCTGAATTTTAAGCCCAGAGTTGTTTCCTCTCTTGTGAATTATATGATAACTGGGTGGAATTTTTTTCACTTAAAATTAATTCAGGAAGGGGCACCTGGGTGGCTCAGGGGGTTAAGCCGCTGCTTCAGCTCAGGTCATGATCTCAGGGTCCTGGGATCGAGCCCCACGTGGGGCTCTCTGCTCGGTGGGGAGCCTGCTTCCTCCTCTCTCTTTCTGCCTGCCTCTCTGCCTGCTTGTGATCTCTCTCTGTGAAATAAATAAATAAAATCTTTAAAAAAATAATTAATTCAGGAACCACCACCAAAAGGCTTTGTTCTTTTTTCTTTTCTTTCTTTCTTTTTTTTTTTTTTTTTTTTTTTTTGGAATTTTCAGTCGTGGACCAGAGACACTGACACCTTCATAGACCATCACTCCTCTCCACGACTTCCGTCGACTTTACAGTTCTCTCGCATTATCTGTTATGATCCTATTGACATAGACAAAAAAAAAAATTCAGCTGAGGATCCAGAGATCATGGAGAAGGAACAGTCAGGCTGACCAATGTAGGGGTAAGCACAGCTCTTCGAGCTTCGCTGCGCTGTGGTGAGAAGGGCGGGGGAGGGAATTTAGCACCTCCCACTGCATTCAGGAACATTTCCTGAAAGAGGTGGAGTTTGGAAGACTTGGTGCTAATTCAAAAATGTGTAATGCCAGCTTTTTTCTGCCTTACTTTATTTATCCAGCTGCGAAACAAAATTAGTCTTGCCGTGCTGAAGAACGCGGCGCCGGCGAGTTGCATCCTCGGTTCAGAAGGGTGACACGGCCAGCAGCCTCCCTCCTTCAGACTCTCAAGGGAAGGAAATTTAAATTCTGTCTAGGCTCACCCTGTAAAATGGGGAAGTCGTTGGGTCCATAGGGCTTTTTCCCCACTTTCTTCTCTCAGCTTCTCCCTGCTGCTCTGAAGATACAACTGTGGTGCGTGGACTATGTCTAGAAATCGGCTTCCAACAGGAGAGCCCTGAAGTGGAGGGAGAAGAGGGGGTTCTCCCAGGATGGAGAAGACTCCAACGGCAAGGTTTCCCGGCTAAGAGAGCTCTCGTTAGATCTTGTTTGAAATTGTCTCCCTCCCCACTGGAAATATACTTGATCTTCGTTTTCTTGCTTCCTCCTGACCCCCCCACCCCAGCCCTCTCCCTCAGCCTTATTTTTCTTTCTCTGCCTACTTTTCCTTTCCCTTTTTACCTCTATGCCTTTACTGTGCCAGTGGCCCCCTTGAGAATTTACTAAAAGTGATCATCATCCTCAGAAAATGTCAGAGCAAAAGATCTATCTTGGGGAGCGCCCGGCTGGCTCAGTCAGGAGCACATGGGGCTCCTGATCTCAGGGTTGTGGTGTGAGCCCCATGTTGGGGGTAGTTTACTCAAAAAAAAAAAAAAAAAGCAATGCTTTATTATATATATATACACATATATATATGTATGTATATATATAATGTTTAAGCATTAATCACGTGCTGAGCACCGGGTACTTTTGGAGAGGCAAAGACGACAAAGATCAGTCTCTTCTCTTTACAAGTTTTCTAAAAGACGAGAAGCTACAACCCATTCTGTCACAGAAGGGGATGTTAGTTAAGTAGAGGCGAGAGGAGGGTGTTGGGGGAGCGGCGGGAGGAAGGGGAGAGGAGCCCACCAGGCCTTGGAAGAAGCAGGAGCGGATTTGTAGGGAAGCATTCTGTCTGGGATGCTTGTCCTGTTCCCCGGCCCACGCCGCCACCGCTGACTTTAGTGCCGACTCTAGGTCTCAGCTCAGGTGTCGCCTGCCCTGGGCTGGTGACCTCCTCTGTCTCCATGGTGGCCATTACCAACCCAGCATGCTCACTTTCTCCGTCTGTTCCACCGTTCAGGCTGAGTCCTTGAGGGGAGAGCCCAGGTCTCAGGCACCCTCACAGCCCAGCACCCGGGGCCATCCCTTCGCCAGGAGTTGCTCAGTAAGTGCTCATAGGCCACCAGACCAGCAAGGCCAAGGGGGGGCACCTGGCTCAGAGATGCAGACGGCAGTGGGAGGTGTGGGGTGCCCAAAGCTTGGGCCCTCCCCCTCGCAGCCTCCAGCTCCATCCCCTTGCCTCTTTTGGTCCGTAGGCTCTCACCTCTCCATCCTGCCGGTCAACCTGTGTGGTCTCACCCATCCTGAGAAAACTCCCCTTCAACCATCAGCCTAGCCTTTCCTTCTCTTCAGTATCAGACTTCAAAAAATAATGGTTTCTATTTGCCGCCTACCCTTGCTCAGCTTCCACTTGCTTTCCAATCTCCTGAATGTGTCTGCTGTCCCCACCAGTGGCTCTTCGAGGCATTGTCCCTCCCACCATCCCCGAGTCCTCCTCAAGCCCAGCTTGAACAAGACCATTTTAGGCAAACATCCCCGGCCTCCAAAGCAGGCTTAGCTGTCCCTTTCCGGTACCTTCCCCTGAAACGCTGGCCTCTTGTGGCTTCCATGAGTCTCCCTATATCTCTCTGACCAGTTTTTGTCTCTTTCGGGGCTTCTGTTCCACTAGCTCTAAAGAAAGGGTTCTAGCCTTGCCTCGGGCTTCTGTCTCTGGGTTATGGTCCCTCAGTGCAGTCCCCACGAGGGGCCTCATTCTCTCCAAGGCTTTGTTCACTACCCAAATGTTCAAGACCCCAAACCTTTTTTTCTGACCCTAAAATTTCCCCTGACCTCTGGATCCCTGTCTCCAGTTTCCTACAGAACTTCTCCTCCTGGGGCACCTGGGTGGCTCTGTGGGTTAAAGCCTCTGCTTTCAGCTCAGGTCATGATCCCAGAGTCATGGGATTGAGTCCCGCATCAGGCTCTTTGCTCAGCAGGGAGCCTGCCTCCTCCTCCTCCTCTCTCTCTCTCTCTCTGCCTGCCTCTCTGCCTACTTGTGATACATGAATGTGCTCAGAACCCCTCTATCTCGGAATATACAACTTGAACTCATTACCTATCCCTGCGACCGAGCCAAATCCTTCCCACTTCCAGCTGAGGGCATCGCCTCAGTCATCCCTGGCAATCCCTCCTCCCCACTCTCCAAGCACAGTGGGTCACCATGATCTGTTGTGTCGAATCTCTAGAATAGCAACCCCCACCCCCTCTCCATGGCTGTCCCCAAGGCTCTCACTGTCTCTGGCCAGGACTATTGCAATGGCCTTCTACTTTCTTTCCCAGGATCCGGGCGTGCCAGCCCATCTCCCCACGGCCACAAGGAAATGTTCTGAAACACATACTTGAGTGGGTCCCTCCTCTGTTCCAGAGTATCCAACGACTGGTTTCTTGGCTGCTTCCGCGAGAAGGTCCAAACTTTAACCTGAAAAACCTGTGAAGGGCAAGGTTTAAGGGCCACATCACCCTCCGGTGTTCTCTGTTTTGATTAGCGGCCCTTTCCTGGCTAGCCCCTTTTCAGTCTGAGCTCTAGCCTCGTAAGCCCTGACCCCTCGGTCACACCCAGCACTGCCAGGACACCAGCCTTTGGCTCACGTGACTCTCTCAGCCTGGAACATCTCCTCCGTTCCACGGAATTCCTTGAAAGCAAGCACTGAGTCCGTCACCTTCGCACACCCTCTGTCTCCTAGCTTTGTGCCTGGCCCATCACAGGGACCTCCTGAATATTGAACGAAGGGCTCCCAGTTCTCAAATGTCACTTCTCCGCGGCTTCTCCTGACCACTGCCCACCTCCCATCCCAGTGAGATATGCTTGTCCCTTCCAGGCCATTCCCTAAACAAATATTTCACAAGCTCCTGCTTCGTTCCAGGCACTGTGCTGAGAGGGATGGATAGGAAAACCTTCAGACTAGGGTAAGAGACCATCAAGTAAACAATTATAACACTGCGAGAAATGCCATGATGGGGGTCCTCTGTCATATACCTTTCCTGTAGAGAAATTAACATGGAAAGCCAAACCATGACCATCATGGTGTCTGGGCAGAGTGGGGAAGGGGGGTTGGATAAACTGCCTGCTCCATAATATCCCAGTCCATTCAGGCTGCTGTAACAATGTGCTGTAACAAAGAAATCTATTTCTTACCATCCTGAAGGCTGGGAACCCCAAAGGCAAGGCACCAGGATGGTTGAATTCTGATGAGAGCCTTTCTTGGTTCATAGCTGACAGTCCTCTCTCTGTGTTCTCCCATAGTGGAAGGAGTGAGGAAAAGTAGGGTCACTTTTATGAGAACACTAATCCCATTCTGGAAGGTTCCAGCCTCAGGACCTAAGCACCTTCCAAAGGCCTGACTTCCTAATACCATCATCTTTGGGGATTAAGATTTCAACATTCAACAAATGCTGGGGTGCCAACATTTGGACCATAGCCCGTGTTAACTACATGGGCCCATGGCGCTGGAGGGCTGCTCCTCCCACAGGCCAGAGAGCCCCTTTCCCGAACATCAGTGGGCCAGTCACTCCCAACACCTTGTTTATCTAGTCGCCTCCTTCTCTTTCCTACTGACCATCTGCAGAGACATTCTCCTTAGCTGTCTTAAAACAGTCTCATAGGTCCTATGCAAACTTGCCACCTTACCCTAGTTCTGTGCGGAGCAGACGAGGAAGAAGAGTGTCCATCCATTTATAGCTTCTGAATGCCCTGTTTCCTCTTAGAGCCATTTGTGTCCTTGGAACGGGGACCTTAGTTTCCCTTGCCGAGCAGAGTGCGTTATACACCACAGACCAGCATGTTTGGTTGGACAAATCGTCATCTTTTCCTCTCTTCAGACCCCACTCTTTGCAGCAACTGGCCAGCCTCTACAGCCTCCCGTTGGAGACTCTCAGGGTGAGTGGTGCTTCGAAGTAATGTAGATCAACCATTCCTTGTGCATGGCTCTCCTCCGTGACCTGCACTGAGTGCCGCTCCGGCCCGGATTCCAATGTCCTGAGCCCCGACCTCCCTCCCTCCCAGCAGCCTGCTTCCCCTCTGACTGTCAGAGTGGGTATTCCCAGAGCCTTTCCCAGCCCTGCTCTCTGGAGAACACAGCACGACTCCACTCCTGCCTCCCCAGATCAGCCCTCTGGGAACCCAGGACCACTCTCCAGCCTCCTGAGGGGTCTCTGGCTGAGCTCAACCCAGCCCCATTCCTGGCCCCTCCCGCACATGATGGGATTTCAAGCAGCTTCACCATCTTGCCCCGCCGCCCTTGCTCTAAATAGGAGGGGAAGTCACTGTACTGGACAGAACGGGGCTTTCTCTTTCAAGCTCTTGATCCAAAGAGAAGATCGATCAAAAGTGTCATACGAGCAAAAAAAGCAAAAACATTGCACCTAAGGTTTGAAAGTAGGCTACTGGTTGCCTCGCTGCTCCAAACACCCAACCACCCACTCTACCCACAACACATCCCAATGTAACTAGGAAGGCAGACGGCTGTGCGCTAAAAATGTTCTCTTTAAAAAGATGCGAGCGTTCCTGCTAGAAATCCATATTTTTTTAAGGATTTTATATATTTATTTATTTATTTGACATTGAGAGAGACAGAGAGTGGGAACACAAGCAGGGGAAGTGGGAGAGGGAGAAGCAGGCTTCCTGCCAAGCAGGGAGCCCGAAGCGGGCCTCCATCCCAGGACCCTGAGATCACGACCTGAGCCAAAGGCCGATACTCAATGACTGAGCCACCCAGGCACCCTGAAATCCATATTTTCAGGTTTTCTGTGAGTTCACTGGAATTAAGGATGGGGCCAGCTCCGTGGTGCATTCGTCCCCCCAGATGCAATGCTGTTTCCGCTTCCCAGCCTAGTGGGGCGGGCGCTGCTCTGAGCCAGCTCCAAAAAATAATAAGGAGTGAGGCCTCCGGGCTACCCCGTCCTTCCTGTCCCCTGTTTCCCATTGTCCTCAATACCTCTTCCTTTCACTTTCAAGAACTAAACCACGCCAGCTCCAGCTCTGCATAGTTCTCTTCGGCACATCTCCAACAAAGACCTCCAAGAGGGTAGAAGCTCTGTCGTTACATCCTGTAACCCCGACCTCCCCTTCAACAACCATTCTTCAGAAAATAGCAAGTCACCTACGTTCTCCTATGATATCAGTACCTTATCTTCCCAGGGATAATTGCATCTTAAGTCCTATTTCTAATGACTGTCTCCAGTTAAGGGGATTATGAGCATCAGCTAAGAGGGGAACGTGGTAAGAGGCGCAACCTTCATTCTGGGGCTTCTCAGGATCAAACACTCAGTGGGGAGTGTTTGATTTCGGGCTCTGGCATCTCTGAGACGCTGATTCGCTGAGTCGTCCGGTGTTAATAAAACCTCCTTGCGTTAGTCACTTCTCCAGGAAAACACAACCAATAGAATGCACCTGGAGGGAAAGGCGTGTTACAACGAATTGGCTTCTGGGGCGCCTGGGTGGCTCAGTTATTCATCCTCTGCCTTCAGCCCAGGTCATGGTCCCAGGGTCCTGGGACTGAGCCCCGCATCGAGCCACGCATCAAGCCCCACATCGGGCTCCCTGCTCAGCAGGAAGCCTGTTTCTCCCTCTCCTACTCCCCCTGCTCATGTTCCCCTCTCTCGCTGTATCTCTTTCTGTCAAATAAATAAAATCTTTAAAAACAAACAAAAAACCCCAAGGAATTGGCTCCAGACTATGGAGCTTGACAAGTCCCAAGATGTGCAGGTGGAGTTGGTGAGCCAGAGACCCAAGAGAGCCGGGGGGTTGTTCCAATCCAAGTCTGAGGGCCTGAGAACCAGGAGCATTGAGGGGAGAGTCCAGTTCGAAAGCCAGCAGGCTCAAGGCTCAGGGAAAGCCGATGTTTTAGTTTGGGTCCAAAGGCAGGAAAACATCAAAGTCCCAATCTGAAGGTAGTCAGGAAGCAGGAATCCTGTCTTGCTCAGAAGAAGGTCAGTTTTTATGTACTGTTCAGGCCATCACCTGATTGGACAGGGCCCACCCACAATGGCTTTACTCCGTCTTCAAATTCAAATGCTAATCTCATCCAGAAACACCTTCATCACAAACACAGCTAGAATAATGGTTGCCCAAGCATCTGGGCGTCCCATGACCCCGTCAAACCGACACATAAAATTAATCGTGAAAGTAGATGATGGATCAGGTTTGAGGTTTGAGAGTCTGGGGTGGCTGTGAAGGGCATAAAGAGGTGGAAGGAGCCCCCAGAGGCTGTGAAGGAGCTTCCCTGCGATACTCAGGCGAGTCCCCTGAGGCTGCTACCCCCCTAGTGGGGGCAGTGAGTTCAGTGTGCTGGGGAGGACGCAGGCGAGGGCCTTTCCGGCAGCGAGCGGGTGGAGACAGGCCACAGGATGGTGGCAGTGAGGTTAGCGGTGAGGTAATCAGCATTAGAACACTTAGGACGCAGGATCAATAAGACTCAGTGGTTTTCTTTATGACTAATGCATGGAGACCGAGAAAATCTATGTGCGATTGATTGAAATGTGCATGTATTTCACGTGTTCATTAGGTCAACACCACGTTGAACTTGTTTCGTAGAAGGAACTAGTCTTGTCCTGATGGTCTTTCTCCTCCTCCTCCTCTCTACACTCCTACGATTGGATGGTTCTTGTCAGGCTGCCTGCACCATTAGCGCTAACTTTGCCGAACCCGTCTTGTCTTCCCTTAGACCGACCTGAGCGCTCAAAGAGCAAGGACCACACTTCATATGTCTCCAGATGCCCCCCGCCCCACGTTGTATGCCCTGGGGCGCCTTCTGCCTCTCAGGTGGTCTGTAAACAGGAATGGTTCATTAGTTGACTGGTGCGTATCAGAGGTGATGAGTTAAAAGTCCTTCACTTTAAAAAAAAATAATAATAATAGGGACGCCTGGGTGCCTCAGACATTAAACATCTGCCTTGGGCTCAGGTCATGATCCTTGGGTCATGGGATCGAGCCCCACATCGGGCTCCATGCTCAGTGGGGAGCCTGCTTCTCCCTCTCCCTCTCCCTCTGCTCCCCCTGCTTGTGCTCTCTCACTCTCTCTGTGAAATAAATAAATAAAACCTTTAAAAAATTAAAAAATAAAAATAATAAATAATAATGACCTTTTTATTTTGGAATACCATTAGACTTACAGAAAAGCTTTGGGGATAATGCAGAGGCTCCTTGTGCACTCCTCACCTGCACATTTTGCAATCAGTGATAGAATAAACCTAGGCCTGGAGTCAGTGAGCCCTTGGACACGTCACACCTCCCAGCTGGCCCCAGTTCTGTCACTGGTGAAAGAGGTTACAAGTGTGTGCTCTGCCCTAGGCTGTCCCCGTGTCACTGGAATGAAGTCACTGGGATGAGGCCAGCCTGTGGGGTGGTCTGTGGGTCCAGCCTGCTGTCCCCAGAGCCGGCTGCCCCTGGGACCTCGGGCTCCTGGCAGCCAGCGGGCGGCACCCAGGGTGTGTCCTCACCACCCCGTCTGAGCTGCCACCATGTCTTTCGTCAGCACAGCCCAGGGCTAACATAGGCTCCAGCACACAGGAAGGTGGACAAACACTATCTGATGAAAGGAAGCGAGAACATTACCTGGGGGCTGTCCAGTGCTCAACAGTTTCCGGGAGGTGGGGGCAGACACAGGGCAAAGCATGATGGAGAAGTCAAATGCTGGTCAGGGGCAGATGGGGTCTGGTGACCCTGTCTCCGGGGCATGCCTCCCACTGTGTGCAGAGGTCCAGTGACAGTGTTGGGTGTCAGAAAGTCCCCTTCTCAAACGGGCCTCTAGCCAGTATGGTGACAAGAGCGCCAGGCTGCTGTAATCAAATCTGACCCTGGAAACCAAGGGTTTTTTCCCCAATGGCACAAGCGGTAACCCGAGATCCCAGCCGCCCACCGGCTGTTCCCCACTCTCCTCCTCCTGCTCCCCGATCCCACTGTAACTGGCTCTGGGGTAACTCACATCACCCCAGGCCCGAAAGAAGACCCATGAAGGCACAGGGACGGGGCACCACCCACCTAACCCCATCCCCGCCCCCTTTGTCCAATTCCTAGGTCAAACCACAAGCTAGCACCCAGGGCTCCATCCCTTTCTGGCGGGGAGCCAGCTGTGGAATAGTCCAGCCCTTCCTCTCTCCTCCCCAGAAAAGATCTTACTTCTCCCTCCTCTACACTCTCCGGTTTCTGCTCTGCATTTTCCACTCATATCCTGCCCCATACATGGTGGTACATCTGACTCACAAGTGCTTGTTCCTCTCACCTAAATTCAAGGGTCTTTTTTTTTTTTTTTAAAGATTATTTACTTATTTGACAGAAAGAGAGAGTGAGCGAGCAAGAGAGCACAAGCAGGGGGAGTGGCAGGCGGAGAGAGAGGGAGAAGCTGACTCTCCACTGAGCAGGGAGCCTGATGACTTAGGGACTCAGGGATCAGGATGCTTGACCAACTGAGCCACCCAGGTGCCCCCCAGTGGTCTTTATGGGCAGGACCAGACTGCAGTTGTCTAAGACCCCCGGTGGAGAGGACTGGGTGACTCCAGTGGGGAGGTCTTTGAGGCTACTTGCTGCGTCCTCCTCCGTCGGCTCCAGAGTCCCCTTTCTCCCTGCTTCTCTCCTCCGCTGGCCTTCCTAGCACGTGTGTTTCTGCAAGGAATGTAGTTGAAAACCTGAGGAACTCCCAACACAAGGCCCAGGGCCTGAGAGCTGGCATGGCCAGTCCCAGACATGGAATACTTCCACTAGAAAAGCCCCTCGAGCCCCGGCCTCCAGCTCCCACGTGTTGCAGTCTCCTCCGGTGCGCTCTGGAATGGTCTGTACCAGCCAAGGAGGGCTCCCGGCTGGTGGGCCAGGCTCTGCGCTCCAGCAACACAGGCTGACATGGATGGACGGGCGGTTCTTTCTGCTTCTTCCTACATCCCCCCCCCCCCCCCCACCAGGCAGACACTAACAGCCTCTGGGCCAGGCCTGTTTCAGTGTGGGAGAAATTAGAGAAGTAAACGGTGTGTGTGTGTTGTACTGTCTTGAACTTGAATTGGAAGTATCAGTATAAACTCGCAATGTGTTTACGTTTTAAAATTTTCCCCAGCTTAGTCCACTGGAAAGGCCTAAAACCGATGACGTACCCAGTAATGGGCACTCCTGAGGCAGATCTTTTGGTCTCCAAAAACCTGACCCCACACAAAGCAATCAGAGACCCTCAGAAGAAATAGCTCATTCCGAGTCGTGGCAGGAAACATACAAGATGAGCCTGGACATCTAATCAGGCCCGAAAATGAAAGAAGCTTTTGGGGACCAAAGATGGTGTGGAGAAAGGACTTGGAAATTGACTTGGAGAGGCTCCCCCCGCACCCCCCCCACCCCGGCCAACAGTAGGAGCAACATGGTGTGCACAACAGCTGTGGGGGACTGAAGGCCGGCAAACATGCTTAAACCCACGAACGCATAAGGACACGAAGGGAACAGACCTTCCTGGCAGTATCCGGGAAGTTGTGGAATCAATTCATTATTTTGAAAACTGGTAAATATAAGGGAGGAGTCAAGCACTTTTTGAAGAAATGTGATTTTCCACTATCTGTGAAATAACGGGCATAAGTAAAGAAATCAGGGACTATGAACATCAAAAAAGAAAAGACAGCCAGACAGCCCGTGCTCCCTTCTGTGGAAGTACACACAGCTATTAGGTATTCTTTTTTTTTTTTTTTTAAAGATTTTATTTATTTAATTTATAGACAGAGATCACAAGAAGGCAGAGAGGCAGGCAGAGAGAGGGGGAAGTAGGCTCCCTGCTGAGCAGAGAGCCTGATGCGGGGGGCTTGATCCCAGGACCCTGAGATTATAACCCGAGCTGAAGGCAGAGGCTTAACCCACTGAGCCACCTAGGCACCCCCCTATTAGGTATTCTTACAAAAACAAACAAATCAGATCTGATCTGGTCTCTGACTTTACCAATTTACAGAAAATACAGGGACAATAACATGTGAAATGTCACTCTGGGAATGTAATCCACAAAATCCAGAGGATCTATAGGAAAATAACCCAGTTTCTCTAACAATTGACAAGGAAAAAAAAAAAGAAAACTTGGAGGTACCTGCAGATTAGAAGAGATCTAGGAGACACATCTGCCAACTGGAACATCTGGAACTTATTTCTGTTCCAATTTGAGCAAAAACTCTACAAAATCATGAGACAGGGAAATGTGAACACGAGATATTTGATTACACTAAGGAATTATTTCTTGGGTCTGATTATAGTAATAGGATTATATTTTTTGTTTTAAAGTCCTTACCTTGTAGAAAAAGATTCTTTTTTTAAAAAAATTTTTAAAGATTTTATTTACTTGACAGAGAGGGATACAGCAAGAGAGGGAACACAGCAGAGTAGTGGGAGAGGGAGAAGCAGGCTTCCCACTGAGCAGGGAGCCTGATGTGGGGCTCGATCCCAGGACCCCGGGATCATGACCTGAGCTAAAGGCAGACACTTAACGACTGAGCCACCCAGGCACCCCGAAAACACTCTGATGTACTTTAGAATGAAGTATGAGTGAATAGAATGAAATCTGCTTCAAAATTATATAGACGTATACAGAGGTATTGTTAAGTGAGTTGAATATTTAAAGGCCTGTGTCGGGGCGCCTGGGTGGCTCAGTGGGCCTTCGGCTCAGAGCTGCCTTCGGCTCAGGTCATGATCTCAGAGTCCTGGGATCGCGTCCCGCATCGCGTCCCGCATTGGGCTCCCTGCTCAGCCGGGGGCCTGCTTCCTCCTCTCTCTCTGCCTGCCTCTCTGCCTGCTTGTGATCTCTGTCAAATAAATAAATAAAAATCTTTAAAAAAATTAAAAAATAAAAATAAAAATAAAGGCCTGTGTCCTTTTGATGCAACAAACACGCATATAATCAAGCCTTTGGATCTTGTCACCAGAGGGGAAAAAAGGAGAGAAAGAGGAACATCTTCAATAACACCAAGGATACAGTTACCCAACATAGAATGTAGACAACTCTGGTGGAAAACATGATGCTTTCTTCACAAATGCATGGCATAAAGAAAAAATTAAAAAGAGGGAAATTGTTACAGTTGAAAAGAAACCAGAGATACGGCTGCTAGACACACGTTTTCCAGTTTGGATATCAATTTGAACCAACCAACTGGGAAACGCCATTTTTTGAGCAACTGGGGAAAATTACACATGGATTGGGTAATCAGTGATAATAAGGAATTGCTGTTTGTTGGCTATGTTCATAGTATTGTGAGTTGCTAAAAAGTCCTACTTCTTAAAACACACGCTAAAGGGGCGCCTGGGTGGCTCAGTGGGTTAAAGTGGGCTAAAGCCTCTGCCTTCAGCTCAGGTCATGATCCCAGGGTCCTGGGATCGAGCCCCCCCACCCGCCCCGCCTGCCTCTCTGCCTGCTTGTGATCTCTGTCTGTCAAATACATAAATACAATCTTAAAAAACAAAACCAAACCACACGCTCAAGTATTTACAAGTGAAATGAAATTGTGTCTGCCGTATGCTTTAACACTACCTCCCCCTCAATGGGTTGGGGAGAAAGAGTAGATAAATTAAAAGGGAAAAAAAAAAATTAAAAGGGCAGAATGCTAATAATTGTTAAAATTGGGTTCATTGTACCAGGCTCATTACTCAGGTATGTTTGAAATTTTCCAGAACACAAAGTTAAATATAGAATTTTTTTTTTTAATATAGAATATTTTAAAGATTTTATTTATGTACTTGAGAGCAAGAGCAAGGCTGGGGGCGGGGCAGCCTCTCCACTGGGCCCCAGGACCCTGAGAGCATGACCTGAGCTGAACTCAGACACCGACTGACTGAGCTACCAAGGTGCCCCCCCCTTTTTAAAAAGATTTTATTTATTTGACAGAGATCACAAGTAGGCAGAGAGGCAGGCAGAGAGAGGAGGAAGCAGGCTCCCCGCTGAGCAGAGAGCCCAATGTGGGGCTCGATCCCAGGACCCTGAGATCATGAGCTAAAGGAAGAGGCTTAACCCACAGAGCCACCCAGGTGCCCCGGTGCCCCCCCCTTTTAAAGATTTTATTTATTTAGGATAAAATATAGAACATCTTAAAAATAAATAAAGCTAGTTCTTAAAAAAAAAAAAATGTAATCTCTGTACCCAGTGTGGGGCTCAAACTCCCGACCCTAAGATCAGGAGCCACGTGCTCTAACCACTGAGCCAGCCCAGTGCCCCCAGCACAGCTGGTCCTGCACATGGTGTTAAGTACACTGAGGAGGTGTTAACTACACTGTTCCAGGAGGAGCGGAACAGGAAGGCCAGCCAAGTCTGGAAAGGTGAGAGAGATGGCATGGCAGGGAAGACTCTGAATCCGCCCTCAGCCTGGCAGGAAGGGTGAAGGAGACAGGAACCAAGGCTCAGTGACGTTGAAATCCAAGCCTGCACGGGCCAGGTTCCTTCTTCCTTCCTATTGCTGCAGTTGATAGAGGGTGCTTGTTCCAACTTTTGGCCACATTATGAGCCCTTTGAGAAAGAGAATGCCCCCACTCTCCTGCACTCCATGTTTTCCCTACCGGCCACCCTCAAATTCCCAACAACTCTCCAATCCAAGGGGTAGCACATCCATGCCCAAGCGCCAATCATAGGTCGCGTACTGGTCTATGGCTCCATCTGCTGGTGACACTGGGAACTGAAGCTGCCCACACAGGATCCCTATTGAGAAGGAAGCTGAGGATAATTTGAGAGAGATCTGATCCTTCCCCCTCCAGGAAAGATAAACACAGGCCAATGAAACATATAAGAAGCCTTTAATTTTATCACCATAAACATTATACTCTGATTGCTCACAAACAGTATAAAATATTTACTCCACTAAATAAATAAGACATAACATTATTGCAAACGGCACTTTAAACCCCCCAGAGATAAGACCTCCTTAGCCCAGGCAGGGGGTACTCCTGAGATTCCGTGCGAGATTCCCCAAGCACGGATATGCCCTGGGGGCTGAGACGGATAAAAGCTCTTGAGGAGCCACACTCTGTGCTTCCGATCCTGGAACAGCCCCAGGGAGAGGGTTGTGGAGTCAGTGGGGAAACGGGGTGGAGGGGTGGCCAGCTCCTTCATCAGTCCAGCCCTGGAGAGAGCAGAGGGGAGTGGGGGTGGGGGGTGGGCTGGGCCAAGAGAGGAGGGGAGGCTAGGGAGGCTGCTGAGACCCGGAGCCCCCCACCTTCACTCACCCCCAGCTCCCCCAGTCTTGGGTAACATGATTTGGGATATCAGCTGGGTAAGCAGAGCTTCCAAGCTCCTGGGTTAGGCAGTTTTAGGGCCAGACTGATCACCCAAGGGAAGATGATTCTGGCAATGCTCAGCCCGATAAACCAGATGCCTCCCGGGGCCCACTGGCGATCTCACCTCTGAGACACCGAGATGGCAGAGCTGGGAATTGATTCCCCTCTACTTAGTTAAATAAATAAGTTAAATATTTAAAGGCCTGTGTCCCTATGATGGCAACATAGGGGCCAACAAGCCATGTCCTGATCAAATGTAGTTGTTGGGGGATGGGAGAAGGCAGTGCCATGCGGCCAGGCGGCTTCCTCTCTCCCCACAAATAACTTTCATAGTCTCAAATCCTGCAGAGGAGTTTCATACTAGAAACTTCCATGCAAGACAACATCAAAGGAATCTATGGGATAAGAGGGCTTGGAGATGAGAGACCAGGTGGTCGAGGTTACTGAGCTCTCCAAATCCCGTCTCTGGGTATGTCTTGACCAGGACACTAGCAGTTAACCCTGCCTGGGTCATCTCCCTGCAGAATCCCGCATTCCAGTGCACGGAGCTAAGGAAATGGCCTACCCTTCTGGCCTCCCTGGAGAAATCCAGACTGAAGCCCGTTTGGACCAACAGTCAGCCAGCCCGGAAGACTGGTGAGAGAGAGAGAGAGAGAGAGAGAGAGAGAAAGAGAAGCCCCAGTCCCCTACCTGTGCAGCTCTGCACCTCACCGCCACGGGGTGGCAGCAGAGAGCCACATCACTTTGGCAGGGACAAACTGGAAGGCCCCCCCAGGGGGCCAACTGGATCCACTGTGGGGGGTGGGGGAGGGGTTGGGACCCAGGGAGGCAGGGTCCTCAGTGGTGACCCTCAGTGGGTCACAGGGACTCTACACAGAGTATTTGGTCAAGTCACTCTTGTCAAATACCACCTGTGTAGCAAAATAAATGGCCACAAAACCAAGGCCCGCAGCCGACACCATGTAGGCAGTGACAGACTGGCTGAGCTGAACAATGGAGCCCATAAACAGGGACGGGGCCACCTGGGACAGCAGGAATGCACTGTCCAGGATGGCAAGGTCCAGGCAGATGCCCCGGCCCGGGATGACCCTGGTCTCAGGCGGCTCGCCCACCACCACCCGCATGGAGACGTCGCAGGCAGAGGCCCCACAGAGCACAGGTGAAGAAGGGAGGAGGCCGCCGCCTCCAGCACCCATGTGTCCATTGGGGAAGGGAGATCCGGGCTTGGGGCCAGGTGGAAAGTTGGGCATCAGGCTGTCCTCACTGGCACTACTTCCGGCATCTCCTCGGTATTTGGGCAGGAAAACCTGGGGAGGAGGAAAACGGGAGAGGTAGGAATCCAAGCACAGGATCCCAGCTCTGAGAAGAGACCCCAGCATTCACACCAGAGGCCGGAAGAAGCCAGGCCACCAGCCTCAATGACAGCTGCGCAGCAGGCCAGACCCTCCTTCGTCCGGGTCTAATGAAGACTCTCCTTCCAGGGCAGGGGATGGGGGGCACAGATCTGAATCCAGAAGTCTAGGTCTCCTCTAGCCTCTCCTGGAACCAGTAAGGAGCCGGCAAACTTCAGTTGCAGGTCAGGAAGAGAATGGAACCCCAAGGTAGAGGGAAACAGGTGAGAAGACAGACGTGTAAGAACTGAGGAACAAAATCCAGAAACGGGACCCCTGAGGGCCCAAATGCCCACACAGGGGGTTAACCCTCCTACTTTCTACCCCTCACCACTCTGCCTTGGGACATACTCCCCAACCTCGCAGAGAGATGCTCTGCTCCCACTGGGGTCCCAGGCCGTACTGTGAGGCACAAGGCCCCAGACTCAGGACAGGGAAGGCCCAACAGACTCAGCCTGGAGGAAGAGAGGAACAAGAGGAATCTTCCAGACTCCTTCAGCCTAGCTGGGCTAATGCTGAAGCCCTTCTTGCTTCTTTCTCACTGTGTGCTAGAACCCCCTACTTAAGGATAGGGCTAGAATTTAGCCTCTATGTCCCTATGCCCACTAGCGCCTAACGTGGAAGGGTCCTTGAGTCGGCTGCACTGGAGCTGGGACCCATGGCAGAGCTCAAAAGGGAAGGAGACAGCTCTTGGGGTGGCCAGAAGTAGGCAAGGCAAGTACAGATGGCGTACGTGGCCAAGTGTGCCATCAACTGCTTCTTGGAGTGGACGTCCCGGGACCTGTCCTCCCCGCCTGCCACCCCCGGAAAGACCAGTGAGCCTGGAGCCTCAAGAGGCCCCAAGGCTAGACACACTCCGCGGTCTGAGGGGAAGACCAGCCTGAGCATGTTCCCTGAGTGCAAGTGCGCATGCCCAAGCCTGGCGTCCGGACACCAGCCCCGAGCCCCCAGCCGGGGCAGCAGCAGAATGAAGGCCAATGAAGGTCATCCGTGTGCTGACAGGGGCCTCAGGGACCGGGCTACCCCAAGCAAACCCTGGCCCCTCCGTCCACATGCCCCACCCCTGCAGCTGCCTATTCAATTAACCACCCTCCTAGCTAGCCATTTCTCCGCTACTTCACTCGTGTCTTCCGGCGGACAAACTTCCTCCCTATGGTCTGGAAGCTCTAGGAGGGCAGGCCCTCCTAACCTCAGGACACCCCAACTTCTTACCCTCTGGCCAGAGCTCCCTGAGGCCCGTGAAGGGGACAAAGGTGACCACACAGCTTTGGTCGCGAGGCTTCCCACAGAACGGGGCCCCTGGAGGGGCTGGCTGGCGTGAGGCCAAGCAGGAAGGAGGCCCCCAACTTACAGCGGCTGGGTGAGCCGTGCCAGGTGCATCGGGCTCAGAGACCT
Source organism: Mustela lutreola (assembly GCF_030435805.1). Lineage (NCBI taxonomy): Eukaryota > Metazoa > Chordata > Mammalia > Carnivora > Mustelidae > Mustela > Mustela lutreola. The sequence goes on from NC_081303.1 coordinate 51,025,846, forward strand.
GCCGTGGGGGCGAGGGAGGGGACAGAGGCAAAGGTGAGAGACAGGAAAAGAAAAGAGAGAATTAGGCAGAAAAAGAAGATAAACCAGAAAGAGAAGGGATAGTGAGGACCCTTCTCCCTCTTGGAGACCAAAGCGGGGCAGGGCCCATCACAGTGCCCCTCCACGAATAAAGAGAGCCGTTGCCAAGGCCAGACCACCACTCAGGGCGGCTGAAGCCAGGAGCCCAGGAGGTCATCTGATCAGCCCCAGCACCACCTCTGCCTAGAACTACCCAGCCCAGACTGAGCGCCTCCTCCACTAGCCCAATTCTTCTGGATCCCCAAAGAAGGAGTTAACATTTCCTGCAATTATCCACTCAAGTGCTTTATAGCCCTGACACCAGGAAGTCATTCCCAGAATCTAATCTACACCCTCCTTCCGTGCAGCCCACGTCTCTGGCCCAGGGCTACACGGCTTCCTCTCCAGTCAAAGAAGGACTTCTCGCTCTCCAGCTCTCCAGCCGGACACCAGCCAGGCTCCTCGGGCTGCCCTCCGCCCCCGCCCCACCCAGCGGCCAGTGTGAGTACCTGCTTCTCCCGGTGGTAGAGGGAGGCCAGCGTGTAGGGCAGGATCTGCAGGGCGGAGAAGGTGAAGCCGGTGAGGGCAGCCGACGCGGTCACCACGGCCACGCTGCGGGACAGGCACATGGTGCCGGCAGCCACGGGGAAGGCCACCACGCTGGCCAGATAGACGGCCCGGGTGCCAAATCGCTGCACCAGCCGGTCCATGACCAGTGAGAAGAGCAGGGACACTGCGCACTGCAGGAACAGCCCCAGGCTGCCCATCCGGACCCCTGTGGGGTGGGGGTGGGGAGGAGAAGAAGTCGGCGGGAGCAGGAAGAGGCTGGTACAAACTGGGGAGGGCTCAGAACTGTGGCCAGGCCCGTGTCTCCCCCACCCCAGCCATCAGCCCACCCGACTGCCACACGTGCAATCTAGGTTCCTCCAGGCAGGCCGTTAGATGGTGCGGTCAAAGCCTCCAGCTAAGGGCAGGGGACCACTCCCTGAGGGTTGCTCCGGGCCTCAGCTAGTGCTCAGCTCTCTAAGACAGTACAAGGGAACCCAAAGACAGCTCTGCACTTGGCTCCAGGACAGAGCTTGGGAATGCTGAGCTGAAAGTCTGGCCAGGGAAGGGGGAGAGTCTACAGGGGGAGCAGAGGGCACACTACAGTTGGGGCTAGGTGGACCCGAGACGTGGCCTGGACTCCTCTGCCCTCTCTGTTCCTTAACTAAGCTGAGCCTTTTCTTCTGGCAAATGGAAGCAATGACTCTGAGCAAACTCTCCGTGGCCTGAGGTGCTGTGACCGCAAGCCACTGTGGCGGCCTCGTGCACAGACAGGCCCATTTTCCTGACCAGGATATCGGGAACAATCGGGAACCCAGACGCACAGTAATGGGCCTGGCTCAGACTGCACAGAGTGCGGGCCACCACAAGGCCATCCCCTGCAGCTGGAGGTGGGGGGGGATCTCTCACAGCAGGCCCCTCCTCGCCCCCCATTGCAGAGGCCTTACCTTCATCATAGTGTCTCCGGGCCTCGGTGCCCGGCTCAGCCCGGGGCACACCCTGGTACAGCCCCTCGCCCACAAAGTCCGTGTAGAACAACGTGAAGGTCATGAAAGCCATCCAGCTGCACAGCTCGGCCACAAAGAGTCTGCGCAGGGTGCGAGGCACACGGCAACAGAGCTGGTGCAGCCGGGGAAACAGGGCGCCCAGGCTCCGGAAAGCCAGGCGGGTGTGGCAGGGGCAGCAGTGTGGCCCCGGGGGGACAGCCAGCCCTTCCGCCGGCTCAGCCGGACCCAGCGCGGCCTCCTCGGCCACAAACAGTGTGGCCGCCACGCAGGTGAGGAAGATGACAGTGAGCAGGCCGAAGAGGCACTCCTCCTGGGTGCCCAGGTAGGGGGCCAGGGCGCTGGCGTCCCAGTCGATCGCAGGCAGGAGGTAGCCCAGGCAGCCCCCAAGGCTGATCATGAAGGCGTAGACGGAGAAGGCCTGGCGACAGTGGTCTGGGTCCCGGAAGAGGTCGGAGAGCAGGGCCTCCAGTGGGGTGAAGCACACCTGGCCGCAGAAGTCCAGCAGCCCCACGCCCAGGATCAGCAGGGCCAGCTCCAGGGGCCTGGCATCCAGGCACAGCAGCCCCGCCAGCCAGCCGGCCCTCGGGATGAGGAAGAGGCTCAGGAGGACGCCCAGGGACAGGGCCCATATGAAGGGCCTCCGGCGACCGTAGCGCCCACGCCAGTGGTCACTGGCCGAGCCTAGGAGTGGGACCGAGATGAGGCCCAGCACTGGACCAATGCCTGCAGGAAGGACACATCGTATGAGCCACAGGCTGCAGCCCTCGGGAGTGGTGGGGAAGGGAGACCGAGCTCCTGGAGGAGGACGGATATGACCACCACATGCAGGGCCACTTCTTTGCTTGACACGGTATGGGGTATGTCACGCAGATTCTAGGTTCGCCCTCGCAGCCAGGACCACTAACGCCGCATCCTCAGATGGGCACAATGATACACGGAACAACCGGTAAGTGAGCCTGAAGCACAGGGGCCAAGGGAGAGGTGGGAGGCACGAGGCAGGGTTTCAACAGGCAGTGTGACCCCCACCTCCAGCCCAGCATCCTGGGAGCCACCCCAGGGCGACCTCTTGCCTTCTGTGGCTTTTACAGAACACATCCGCAGTCGGGGCCCAGCCTGGGCCCTAGGGGATAAGAAAGAGCCCTAGCTGAGAGCCCCTGACCTTCCTAATCGGTAGCTAGCCCTCCAGCCTGCCTAAGTCACCCAACTGCTCAGCAGCCTCCATGACTGATGAAGCGGGGGACCCCAAAGGGTATTGCAAGGATTAAATGAGTAACAGATAGAAAGGGCTGAACTAAGGGAAGAGCTGTGTCTGCTACGTGCCAGGCACTGTGTGAGGGTCTGGGGTATTGAGGGGACCACGGAATGTCCCTGTGCTCTTTTCCTGCTAGGCACCCATTGCCCCACCCCTGCCCACAATCACCCATCCACCCAGCAGGGCCCAACCTGCTGCCTCCACTGGCTCTTCCTGAGCCAGCAGCCGCCTCTCCCTCTTTGGGCAGAGGCATCGTCACCCTGCCTCCTGGGTGTCATGGACCCGCAGCAGGAGGCAAGGAGGCTGTGCTGCACTCACCGAGCACCATGGTCATGAACTTCTCCTCGACCCCCACCTCCAGCAGCAAGGGTGGCACATAGGTGATGCCGGCGGCCAGGCACACTTCCAGGCCGAAGGTCAGCAGGTTGACCAGCAGGAGCTGGGCTTTCCGGTGCCGCAGCAGGCGGCCAGCCCACAGCCTCTGGACCATGGTGGGCTTCACGCGCTCCCCGGCTGCCGTGGCTCGGCCCTGCTCCAGACGCCCAGGCCTCTCCTCCTTGCTGCCACTGAGTGCCCCGGCCTCTGCCAGGAGCCCATTTCTGCCAGCCTTCCGCGCAGGTCCGGCTCCTCAGGCCACGCTACACGCCTGTGGGTGCGGGGAGCCTCGGTGGGGACATAGCTCATCCCTCAGATCCTGAAAGCACAATAACAGTCAAACCCAGACTGTGCAATCCTGGGAACCAGGCCTCTGGGATTTGCTCTGAGTTCTCTGAATCCTGTTCACTCCCAGGCTGACAATGGAGTGGCCGTGCCACCCCTGCTGCCAATCAGGAAATGCATGTTAATATTAGCCTAAGGCTGACATAACTAATAAGGTAAATATCATTTTTAAACCTCAGCACACTCCAGAGCCAAAGAGATGTCCATTTTTCTCTGTTTTGGACTATCTTTGCCTTTGCCCTTGCCTGCCGGTATGGAAAAAAGAAAAAAAAAAAAAAATCAGACCAATTGAATTCCCAGTTCCCCAGGCCCTGTTCTCAAGGTGCCTCTGGAGACCCTCTGCCGGGCCTGGTGTGTTTGCTTTTCTCTCTCCACTTCCCAAAGCTGGGCTGGTCAACTCCCCTCTGTTAGGAGCAGCGCTTCCTATCCCGAGCTGCTGGCCACAAGCCACGTTGCATCATAACCCCGGCCCCCAAGAACGAGGACAAGGGGGTGGGGAGGGCGGGGAGGCTGTGGTTTGTTGGGTTGAGTTTTAACCTGTCATTGAAACCACTTAAAGAGGGCGCCCCTGGAGGACCTTGGCCTGCAAACCTCTTCCTGGAGTCTCTCCGTGGAACGTTCCCACGTGGACTGCCCAACTGTCACGGGACAGGGGGGCCCGCTCCCAGGTCCCCACCTTTCAGGGGCACCGAACGGCACCAGCCCGTACAGACACCCGTAACTGGGCGCTGCTGGAAGGGTCCCCCCACTTTCCAGAAAGCCCTTCTCTGCTCCCCAGATGGTTCCATTCTCAGCAGAGATGTCCCCACGGCCCTCCCCACTAGGCCTACCTCCTGGGCATAGAGACCCCATTGGGGCAGCCACGCCACGCTGTGCCCCCCAGCCCCAGGCAATGGGCCTCCAGCTCTTGCTTCCTGACAACAGGACCCAAGGCGGTCTGCTCTGTTTAGGGGCGACCACGAAAGAGGGAAAATCAAGTCAGCCACAAAGAGAAGTAGAGAAGGTGGGTCTTGCTGAGAAAAGTGCCCTAACTTGTCATTCATTCCTCCCAAAGAGGTGCGGACAGAGCCTCCTGCCACTCCCAGTGGGAGTCTACATGCCCTCCCCTGCCTCACCAATTCACCCCCACAAAGGCCCAGGAATAGCACTGGGTCCACAGTCCCCAGGGCGCCTCACCCACAGTGGCCTTGGGCGCTACAAAGCCTGTGGTAGGTGCTCTCTGAAATACGCCACAGGGAAATCAGGTCGCTGCCAATCCGGGGAAGATGTGTCCTTCCCATAACTGCTTTCCAAGCCCTAGGAGACCAGAAAGGAAGGCCAGGCAACTTGTGACCTCTTCCCCAAAGCTCTACTCAGACCCTGACGATCCACTTTGGGAAGGGGCATGCACTCCTATGGGGGTGGCACAGGGAGGAGCGTAAAATAGGGGGTGGCATGGCTGGGAGGGGCCACACATCAGTCCCCGCTGGGCAGTTCTGAGCCACGCTCATCCCCCGCTGCAGCAGCCCCCGGGGAAGCCAGGAGCCTGCACACAGACCAAGATAGGGTGCTGTACTCTCCAACCTGGAGGGTGGGGTTCTGGGCCAAAAGGCTTCCAGCCCATTCTACTCCCCGCCCCCAGTCTGGGCAGGCCCTGGACATTCACCTGCTGTTGGGTCCTCCCTGAGCAAACAGACGGTCAGACCCAGACTCACCCACAACCTGCCCACATTCCCAAGCTCTCATTGCTCCCTGTGGTTGCAAGTAAATTGCAGTCCTGTGACAAAACCAGGCACCCCGCCTGCCTCCTTCCCTCCCTAAGCCGGCCCCTTGCTCCCTGGAAGACGCAGGACACCCTCCTTAGCCCACAAGAGAGAAAGACAAAAAGATGAAAGAGGGTGAAGAGAGGGCTTTCCCTTCTTCAGTCCAGATAGCTCAGGAGGGGCCTCCCCCTCCCTCCTTTCTCCTGCCCCTTCCCCTCCGCTGCACCAGGCAGCTGGGGGCTGGTCCAGGTGAAGAATTCATTCAAAGGAATTGGGTAGGAGGTGGGCAGGCTCAAAGCCCAGCGAGCGCCTCTCTGTTCTTAGGTTGCTAAGCCCATCCTCGCTCTTTTGACTTCAACTGTGCCCCAAGGTCCAGGGCACTCTTGCCCCACCTAGACTAGAGTTGATTCTTTCCAGCCCAGAACTGCCTAAGGAATTCCAAGCCCATAAGACTATTCTGCCCTTCCAAAGATCCCCCTCCTGGACGTTCCCCAGAGCCCCAGTCTCACCCCACAGCATCCCCACTCCGGGGTCCTCAGGGTGGAGGGCACCACAAAAGACTCCCTCAGTGCTAACCGGCCACCTGCTGTCCCTCCAGGGCAGAAGCACAGAAGCCCAGGTCCACAGCAGTGGGGAGGCAAGTGGTTTCCTGCCACTTTCCCACTTTCGTGGCCACCCCTCCCTCCCGCAGCCCGAGGACGCGCTGCCCAGCAAAGCTTCTAAGTGACGGATGACTGTCAGCCCCCGTTTGGGGCACCCCCGGTCTTCCTCAGGAGTGCAGGCACGGAGACCAAACTCAATTCTCCCCAGTACCCCGCCTGTCCCACTGCTCCTGGAGCACTGGGCCCATCTGGCAAACAGAAGATCCACCGGAAGAGCGGGCCTCCTCTGGAGACTCACCTGGTAGGGTCGAGGCAGGAAGAGGAGGGCAGCGGGGTACCCAGAGGGGATTGTGGCCTGACCTCCGGAAAGGAGCAGCAGCCTTCGGGGAGGACGAGTCCTTCTCAAGTTCTAGGTATCTGTCTGTCCTCCAATGACAGGACAGCAAGAAGGCTGGGAGAAGCCCAAGACCTCCAGGAACCTCCATGGAGCTCTGCCCCAGGCCATCTTTCCTCATCCCTGGGGGAGCAGAACGCAAGCCCGCTGGGCCTGGTCAGTGAGCCCAGCCCCGGAGCAGCAGCCCTATGGGCAACCTTCCTAACTCCCTAGCACCTGCGAAACGTTTTCCCCAAGAAGGCACGGCAGAAAGCAGTGTGGGGGTCGGGGGTGAGCAGCGGGAGAGATGGGAAAGTCCGAAGGGCCCCCCCATCCCTACCCCCACCAGGGAAATCCTGGCCAGACCCCCGGAAGGGGCAACTCTTGAAGTTTCAAACGTGGTGAGGGGACCCACAGCCCACTGGGCAGGAAGCCCCACGCTGGGTTCGGCCACAGGCGAGCGTGGGGAAACGAAACTGAGCAGCGAGAACAAACTTGGCCTGAACTTTCTCCAAAATTCAAAAGACAGAGTGAAGGCGGCGGGAGGAAAGGCGAGAGCCCACTTCTGGTGGCTCCCTGCGGGAAGGGAGGGTCAGAGGGACGCATAAAGAGGCCTTTGAGGGCTTTCAAAGGGGCTCCTGCCCCCCTCGCGCCCGAGGTGGGGCTGGGGGAGCAGATTCCCTGCGCTGACGGACAGAGGCCAGAGGAGCCGGGCTGCAGCCCGCCGCGGGCCAGTGTCAGGCCGCAATTCTATGGGCTCTTTATGCAGAAACCGGCGTTCCCCACCCGCCCAGGCACATCAAACAGCTCGGCCCCCACCCACCCTGACCCCAGCAGCTCGGCGACCCTGCGCCCTCCCGCCACACTCATAAAGCCGCCCGGCTTTCCCACACGCTCCTCTACCCCTCACAGCCCCCAGGCGGCCCCTCCCGTGGAGAAGGAAACGGGGTGGGCTGGGCTCCCTCCAGGAATCATGACTCGGCTGCAGGAAGGGGGTGGGGCCACTCCTGGCCAGGCTCCCCCACACAGGAAGGGGGGACCCCCATTCCCCCACACCGGACTGGATCCTAGGAGCTCATTCCAAACCGAGCTCTCCCAGTTCTCTCAGCGCTCTAGGCTGGGGGCACGGAAGAGGACTGGGGCGTTCACCAACCCCGCATCCCCGTGACCCAACCCCTTGCCTCAGCCCCAGGGGACCAATGTCCTTGGCCTTTACTGGTAAGACCTAGCACACTCCCGAAATGCGCTCTGCCCTCCTGGGGCCCAGTGCCGCCCCAGAAAGAGGCCGTGCTGGCCAGCCAAGGGCCCTGCAAATGAGCATCCTTTGAGGCGCCAGCTCTCACTACAGCCCCGGGCCGGGCCGGGGGCTCTGGGAATTGCTACCTGGGCAGCTGGGGGAAGGGCGGCACACAGGACACAGCGCCTGGGGCGTGCCTCCACACCCACATTCGGTCTTGGATTCTCGGGCTCAAACTTCGCAGGAAGGGCGGGTCTGCTCTCCCCCACCCCACCCTACAAAAAAAGGCAGCGTTCTGCAGAAAGAGGCCAGGCCTGGGCTACGCAGGATGCCCCCAGCCACCTGACCGCTCAGCTCGGGTTGATGCAACCTCTCCATCTCGAGGGAATGGGCAGAAAGGAGGAGGGGGAGGGCTGGAGCGAGGGGAGGAGGGCCCCACCCCTGGCCCAGACTGGCTCCCCAGCTCCGGCCTCCCCCAGGGCCTAGGGGCCAAGGATTTGGAGATGGCCCTGCTGCGCTGCCTTTTCTTCGCTCGGACTGGAAGCCTTCTGCTTAGCAGCTTGTCAGAGAGAGCGAGGGGGCTGCAGGCCGGGACACAAAGGGGGATTAGGGAGAAACCTCTCGGCCTGCAGAGTAATCCATCAAACTCTCTCCCGGCTGCCAGCACTGGCCCCTTCCCACTCAATTCCCCTTCCAGCTGCCGCGGCCCCCCCACCCCCTCCAGCTCCGGAGCCCTGTCACTTCGGGCAGCACAGAGAATCCCAGGCCCTGGGGGGGCAGAGGGGGCATAGCGCAGACACTGGGAAAGGGGCAACGGCCCCCTCCCCCCACTCACCCCCAATGTGTGAAAACCCAACAGGTGGCAGTGGCTTGGAGGAAAGTTGCTTTTGTTGCCCTGTCTGAGAGCCCCAGTCCCGCTTCTGAAAGGAAACAAATGCGAAGAAGAGGTTGGGGGAAGGGGAGGGGAAAGGCCCCAGAGCCCACTCTCCTCTCCTCTCCCCTCCCCTCTGCAACCCTGTGACAGGAGTTCTGGGGCTGCTCTGACCCTCGCCTTGGCCGGTCAGTCCTGGCCAGCCCAAGTGGAGGTGAAGCACCTTCCCAAGGGGTCACCTGGCAGTCCCGCAGTGACATTCTGCACAGACACACATCTGGCTCCAGGCAGAGACCTCCCAATCAGACTTCCCTTCGGACAACAGTGGCAGCCAAGGGTCACGCCAGGTCACCGTGACCAAGTGCCCTCCGACCCCAGGCAATCAGTTACTCTTCACCCTCGAGCTCTCTTCAACCCCCCCCCCCCCCCCCCCCGCGCAGGGCCACCGGTCATTGAACCCTGGAGGGTTCGGCAGGGTGCCCCTGCTGGTGGCAGCCTGATTTGGGTGTGCATGCCAGCTCCCCCACTCACATGACCTGGGTAGTGGCCCGCCGGACCCCGCGTGAGGTGGGGACCATGAGTACAGGCATTTGCAGGGCACGGAGACGAACGCCATGCCCCTCGCAGAGACAGCTCGTGGAAGTTCTGGCAGGGACACCTGGCAGAGGACTCTCTCACCCCCAAAGGGGAGCAGCGGGAGCATTGTCTGTCAGGGCGGAGGGACTAGCAGCCCTTCTTCTCCGGCAGCATTCCCCTCACCCACGTGCCGCCCACACCGCCCTCGCCGGCCACTCACGCCCCTTTTGGCCCCCGAGGCAGAGGAATGCCAGGAATGCAAATGCCTCCCCAGGTGCTGGCCCGGACAGGTGAGGAGAGGTCACTGCTGCAGACCTGGCGGGTGGCAGAGGCTTGGCGGAGGCGGAGAAGGAGATGGAGGGTGGAGTCAACCTCCCCGGTTGTGGGATGAGGGTGGATCCCCTTGCAGGGACAGGAATCGCAGTGGCTGACAGCCGCTGTCCAGAGGTGTCTGGCATGTACTGGATACCTGACATGCCTTTCCCTCTAATTCCAAGCATTCGAAATGCTGCCAAGTGCTCTGAACTGGGAACCAGGACAGAATAGTCCAATTTCAACAACTTTTGCTGCTATATAGCCTGGACAAGCTGTTTTATACACACACACACACACACACACCACGGACTCACAGGTGTAAAATGAGAACGAGTCTATATACGGTCTAAGGTTCTTTACAACTGAACGGCTAAGTGATCTCGTGCCCACCCGCCACCCATCCCACTCCCTGTCCAAGCCTCCGGTGTGGTGCTCTCCCTCAGGTAAGTGCTCACTGCCAAGGCCACATGGCACTGGGGAGGGGCTTTCACAGCCTTCCATGGTAGAGAGGCCAGGGACCCAGGTGGAGAGTGCCAGTAGTTAGCGGCCACCCAAGACTGAGCCAAGTAACCGAGACATCTGGGGGCAGAGTTGCCATCTTCCCTACTCCCTTCCAGAGCTGGACTCCAATTGCCTGGCAGAAATTGGTAAATTCTTTCTCTACTTGGGCCACAAGAAATGCTTCCCTACAACGTGGGGTAGAGGTACCAAGAGATCCCCTGGTCCAGGGTGGGGAGAATGGGGAGCTTGGCACAGTCTCCAGGCCGCTGGGAAGTTCTCCGCCTCTGATGCCTTCTCAGTTCCTACAGCCCCTGTGAAGTGAAACTTGAACAGCCTCCCTCCTAGTGAATTTGAACTTTGCCAGCCAGCCAGCCAGACCGGGCAGCTCTCCTCATCCCGCACAGCCAACCCTTGCCCCCGCCCTGCAGACTGGCCTCCCTCAGGAGGTGGAAGCACGCAGACAAGAGGCAGGGGATAGAGGGTCTGGACAGACCTAAGGAGGAGAAGAACCCCCGGCTGGGAGGAAGGACCAGGATGCTGGTCCTAGCTCTGCGATGTCCCACCTCTAAGGTTTCAAGTTCAACGGTCTCAGGCCCTTTCAGCCCTGATATCCTACAGTCTGTGACCAGTTCTATTTATCATCAGAAGGCTCTGGGCCAGAGCCAGCCCTATGAAAATGTGTTCTCAAAACCCCAGTCACTCAGTAGTGAGCAGGGTGCAGGGGGTTTCCAAAAAGGACTCTTTTATTAAAGAGTCCTAGTTTGCCCACGCTTGAAGGAAGTATGCCTCAGCGCCTGCAACCTAAGCTCCCCCAAAGGACTGTCAAAGAGCACAAAAATTAACTGGCTCACTCGTTCACCCATCCACCCATCCAATGCTCGCTGAGATCCAATTACGGGCCAGCCCACCATGAAGGTGCGGTGGATACAGAGACCACGGCCTGCAGCCCCCTTTGGGAATGCTAAGACCCAAGCCCCTAGAGTTGGGGGCCCGCGGTATAGGGCATAACCGGTTCTCCCAGGGCTTCCTGGAGGAAGAAGCCATGATGCAGAGCCTTGAGCAGGTCAGACCTATGCAGAAAAGGGCAGATACCTGCAAAACACAGCCACTAGAGACTGGTACTTCTACACACACCAACCTCTCCTTTTGGCCTCTCCCCGGTGAGGCATAGTGGCAAGAACACCAGACCCAAAATCGTGGCAATGGGTTTCAATCTCAGATCTGGACCAAGATGGGGAAATGTATCAGCCCCGGGGCTGATTTTCCTTCCAAAGTATGGCCATACTCCATTTACTTCCCCCGACACATCCTCATTCACTTGACTCCTGTCCAGCTCAAGTCCGAATATCCTCTTGGGCTCCCTGGAACCCAAGCCGTCAAGGATCCCCTCTTTCAGGGGCAGCTGGGTGGCTCAATCCGTCAAGTGTCTGCCTACAGCTCAGATCATGATCCCAGAGTCTAGGGATCAAGCCCTGCATCCAGCTCCTTGCTCCTTGGGGAGCCTGCTTCCTCTCCCTGCCGCTCCCCCTGCTTGTGCTCTCTCTCCCTGTGAAATAAACACATAGATACAATCTTAAAACAAAACAAAAAAGGATCCCCGCTTTCCTCGAAAACTTACTGCACTCAACAGGCAGCTCTCAGCGTTGGATGCTGCCAGTGGTCCTTCTGGTCTCCTTCCCTAACCTCTGCCCCATCAGCCCTTCAGCTCCTGGAAAGCAAGGACCACAGTCCCCGTCCAGGACCTAGAAGGAGGAGTCCTCAACAGAAGGACTGAATCAGTGAGGCTGAATCAGGATTCCTGTCTGCTGCAACATGAACGGCCTGCCAGGGATTCAGGCAGGGCCACGCTCGAGGTATCTGGGCGCCCAGCTCTTTGCAGCGACAGGAGCCAGGAGCAGGAAGCTAGATTGTCACATCCCTAGAGATGGGCTGTGCGATTCCAGCTCGGAAGCTATTTGTGCCAGCTCAAAAGGATATTCGAGATTAGAGGCTGGGTGAGAGGTAACAAAGAGCACTGGGGAAGGAGGGAATTGTCTCTGGCTCCTGAGGGCAAGGCTCCTGCTGGGCATTGGGTCTGGCCTGAACCTGGTGACTGAGGGACTATGGGGCTATGGGCCATGGGACGAGATGCTGCTCTCCAACCCATTCTTGCTGGCTCATCCCAGCTTCCCGGAGAGAGTCATCTCCCGAATCAACAAAGAAGCGGAAGGGAACAAACACGCAATGAGCCCCTGGCCTGTGCAGGCCCTCTGCAAAACATGCCTATCTCGTGTAATCCCCAGGGTAACATTGCGCGGTGAATATTATCCTCGCCATTTTATAGACACGGACGCCACGGCCAATCGGTGAGGCAGGCCCGTCTCCAACATCAGAAGCAAGAAGCCCTACAAGTCATTCAGGGGCAGTGGCAAAACTGTGGACTTCTTCCCATGGAGGAGGAAACATAGACCTCATAGTAGGAAAAGGGATTAAATAGGAAGTTCTGGCCAGATGTCAGGACCACCCCGTGACAGCTCAGTCAGCTCCTGCCCCCCAGCAGGGACACTTAATACACTAGACAAAGCTCCACACTCCAGCTCCAATGCTGGGAGTCAAGTGGCATCAGTGATCACGATGCTGGGCCTGGCACCAACTGGTCCAGCCTCTGTCCTTGCTGCTCAGCAAACAGGGCCACTGACTATTCAAAGAAAGGCAAGCTGGGTTTTTCTTCTGGCCATCAGAAAGCAAAGGGCTTGGGGGCCGGGTGTGGGGGAGGAACAGAGTAGAACCCCATCTTCAGTATGCCCCTTCTTCCTCATATGGTTTCCCTAAAAATCACAGCAAATAACCTTTCTGCAGAGGAGGCTCTTAATCTTTCAAGATACATATTCACCTCTATTATCTCCTGGTACTCTCGCTCACCTTGAGGAGATAGGCAGGGCCGGAGTTTCTGGACTGATTAAAAAACAAGTCACACACAGTATTTATGGAGAACAGGCCAGGATGTCCAGTCCTGGTGTGTTCTTTGCACTAGGCCACAAGTTCAACAGCAAGTAGGTCATTCACAGTTTACATATAATTATATATGGTCTCACTCCCCTGCTCAGAAACTCTGGTTTCTAAGCATAAACCACAAATATTGCCTCCACTGTCATCCGATAACAACAGCTGACATTGATCAGGCTCTGTTACACCCCCTGCGGCCATGGGAGCTCCACCTGTATCAGCTCCTGCAACTCTCAGAATCCGGTGACGCGGTGCCTTACAGAGGAGGAACGGGAAGCACAGAATAATGAAATAACTTGCACAAGAGGAAACGGGGTTGAAATCCGGGCACCTGGGTGCCGGAGGCCAGTCTCTTCACTAGTTATACAGACTCCCTGAGGTCGGGGAGACCTTGCTCCCAAAGAAACAAGAGCAGAACCCAAGCATGGAGTCCCAGGCTGGGTGTTGCTGTCCATTTGGTCCTGAGTAATAGACATAGTAAGTACTAGCTAACGTTTATTGACCACTTACTATTACCTAAGCCACAAAGTCCAGAGCTCTGTATGCATGATTTAATAAAGCTCTACATTTTTCGTATTTTACATATTATAGACCGTTAGCTATTTACATTTAAGAAACAAACAAACAAAAAAAAGCTACAGGGCACCGGGCTGGCTCAGTCAGAAGAGCATGCAACTCTTGATCTCGGGGCCCTGAGTTTGAGCCCCAAACTGGGTGTAGAGCTTACCTAAATAAACTTAAAAAAAAAAAAAAAAAGCTGCAAAGTATTGCCATTATCAGCCCCATTTTGCAGCCAGGGATATGGAGGCTTTGAAGATGTTAAGTAACTCACCCAATGTTTCCATACCCAAGAGAGCAGCCAAGGTAGAAAGCCTGTCTTTCTGACAATCTAGGTTCTTTTTTTTTTTTTAAAGATTTTATTTATTTATTTGACAGGCAGAGATTACAAGTAGGCAGGCAGAGAGAGAGGAGGAGGAAGCAGGCTCCCTGCCGAGCAGAGAGCCCAATGAGGGACTCCATCCCAGGACCCTGAGATCATGACCTGAGCCGAAGGCAGAGGCTTTAACCCACTGAGCCACCCAGGCGCCCCAATAATCTAGGTTCTTACCCATAATGCTGTGTTGTGGGTTCTAATGATCCAAATGATGGTACTTAATTTCACTTTCAGCATCCTCAGACCATCCCCACGTTTCTGCCTTGTCCCTCCAGAGCCCTGCCCAGGCTGCGAGACGGGCCTCCACACCAACCCACCACCACCTGGTGGCCTGGAAGGACTTGGGTGGGCCACCGAGAATCAGGAGCAGCTCTTTCTCCTCCTCCTTCGGGATAACCCGAGAGCCAGGAGGGGCAGGGAAGTTCACCACAAGCTCCATGAGGAAATAGGAAAACTTCCCCTCACACACCCCACACACATACTCTAAGTGGGGCCTGTATGTCCACAGCTGTACATTCAGCCACAGCTGTATTTTCCTCTTCAGACTCATCCTGCTGACTCAAACTCCATTTTTCTAAGCACCTTTAGAAAAACAGAGTCCTGGCTCCATGACAGGCCTGGGGGGAGGAGATAAGGGAGGAATGAGGAGATGGGACCCATCCAACAGAAGGGCCTGTGACCTCAAATACCGCAGCACTCACTCCCTAGGAGAAGCTGGGCTGCACATTTCCCGGGGCTTCCCTTCCTGCCTGTCCCTCCCGGGCCCTCCCTTCCCCACCCCCAAGGCCAGTCTGCTCCCCAAGCCTTGGGCAGGTGAGCCCCACACCAAGGCTGCTTGTTCTGAAAGGAGATCTGCTAGGTGCCTCAGGAAAGGCGGCCAGAGGCCCCCGGGGCCTCACCCCCAGCCCCGAGCAAGGCTTCCAGGAGCAGAGGTGAAGGTGGCCCTGGGCCTAGGTGCCCGGGCTGTGCCCCGCTGCAGACTGCAGGGCAGCAAAACAGCAGCTGGGCTATTCTTAGTGTCCGCTCCACTGGGATCAGGTCCGTGTAACAGCTGAAGGGCAAGTCCTCACCAGGTACCCACGATGCCAAACCCCTCCCAACCCCAACTGTGGCCCCTGGAGAAAGGAGGAAGCCGGGAGGCACGAGCAGCCCTGGGGGTGGAGGAAAAGCTGAGCAGGTCAAGAGTGTCTGTGAGGAAGATGGAAGCTGATTCAGAGGTCAAGGGCAAAAGCAAGTCACTGGGGGTTCGTGCGCTTCAGGGGAGCAGAAGACTAAGCGAAGGGCTGGCTCGCACTCGGGAGAAACGCCGCAGGTCCCAGTGAGCTCCTCCAGCAGGCCATGCCACTACCTAAGCCCAGAGTCCTGAGAAGCCAGCGCGGATGTCCAGGTACCATCTCATCACACCTGTTTGCTGATTTCAGCACTGTCACCGTCCCTACCGGAGGCCCCCTGGGGGCGCGGAGAAAAGGGCCTCTCCTTTTCCTCCCTCCCGCCCCCGCAAGGATGACCGAGGCTGCGGGGCAGTGGGCAGAGGAACCCACACACCCACACACTCCAGCCTCAACTCTCTGCCCGGAGCCCGGCCCCAACACTAGCGTCCGAGATCGCTCGGTCACCTCTCCCTCCCTTCTCAACCCCCGCACCTCAGCCCAAGCAAGCTGGCCCGAGCCCGGCGACCCCACGGCATCCCGGCCGCCGGCCCCTTTCCCGGCTCCCCAGTCCCGGACTGTGCGCGCCGCGGTGACTCATCCCGTGCCTTTCCGGCGAAGCCGCGACAAGGGAAGAAAATAAATGCAACTTTCCAAAGAAAACTCTGACGCTGGAGCTGCAACAGGAGCGAGCGGCCGGTCCGCCCGCCGTCTGCCCGGCCCGGGGCTCCCGGGAGGGCCAGCTCCCCGCCCACCCGCCGCCGGGCCCGGGACAGCGGGCGACCCGGCGCTCCAGCCCAACCCGCCCTCCGCGTTGGAAAGCCCGGCTCTGCGGGGACCGAGCGGCAGGACAGAGGGAACGCGCCCGGGGCCCGCCACCTCCCCCGGGAGTAGCGCGGGGCGCGGAACACGCCACCCCGCGGAGCTCCGCCGCGCGGCCCCGCTCCCTCCCCCGCGCCGGGGGTCCCCTCCCCCGGGAGAAGAGGGGGCGCGCGCCTACCTGGCCGAGGTGTGCGGCTGTCACCCAGGGCCGGCGCGCGCAAGCTTGTCCCCACCGCCTCCTCCCAACGCGCGCCAGCCGGGCCGCTTTTAAATCTCCAGGTTGCTCGGCGGGGGGAGAGAGCATGCGCGCTGGGGCTGCGGGAGGGGGAGGGGCGAGGCAAGGCGGGTCGGGGGTGGGGGGTGCGGGAGGGGTAGGGAGGGGTGGGAAGGGGTGGGAAGGGGTGGGGCTGGTCCCGGGGGAAGAAAGCGGGAGGTCTCGGAGCGGTCTTTGTAGCCGCGACCGAGACGGGCAGCCCCCGCGTGGCTCCCCGCCTGCCCTGTCATTACCTAGGGCCGTGCACCGCCCCCTCGCCGCTCGCCACCAAAACATTTAGGTAGAGACTGCCCGGCTCCGCGGGGCACCTCCCCTCCCCGGAGCCAGTCTGCGACCATTACCCGCACGTGCTGTTCTGGCAGTCCGCCGGTCCGGGGGCGGAGCTGCACCCCACCCAGCCGGGACCAGCCGTTCGAAGGAGATGGCACCCTCTTCCCCCGGTCGCTCTTCCTGCCGTTCGCCACCCTCCGAAGCAGAAAGCGTTTCCTAACTCAGTCCTCAGTCCCTCTGTTTGAAGTTAAGAGCCGAATTTCAATTTGGTGTCCCCTGAAAGATGTGACCGGGGGAGAGGGAGTGAGGAGCTGAAGTGAAATGTCCCCTTTGTCGGCTGTTGAGCAAGTTCCCAACAGATCCCGTGTTTCCAGAAGGCCTTTGACAAGAGCAGAACAATGCAGGTGGGAGACACAGAACTGGAGGCCCAGGCTAGCCTTGGCGTGGGGGAGGCCCAGCTGTGCCTTTTTCCTTCGGGGCATTGTATTGGGGTGGAGAGAAATCACAGGTGTGTGGTTTCTTCGCTTGAATACCACCGCATCACAGCAAGATGCCTCTGAAGGGGAGAACCTAGTTGGCTGTAGCCTGGACTGGGCACCTGGGTCACTGGGACCCAGTGCTGGCCCTGTCACCAACCAGGTGTGATGGGAAGCAAGTCCCTTCCCTACCGGCGCTTCTGTAAGCAGTTGGCCAGAACATCTCTACAGGCACGGGCACGGAAGCTGGGAGGCCAAGAAAAGTGGGAAGTACAGGAAGGGGCCAGGCGCAATGGAGAGCAGAGCGAAGTTGAGAACGTTCAAAGTCACTAGACACTTGGAAACTGTCTCAGCACTCATTCCTCCCAACAGGTGACCCTCTGGTGCCCCAGTGACTTTCCCAAGCCTTTGGCATACCCACGTTGCAGAGAGACTAGGGTAGAGTTCTGGGTCCCTGAGCTGGTGTCCCCTCTGCCCCAGAAAAGATGGCTGGAGTCAGAGGGAATCCCAGGTCAGCTGGAAAATTACAGAGCAGGAGAGAGTGGATGATGGTATTTTCCAGGCTTGGGGAAACAGTTCTGGGAGCAGGACAGACAAGTCTGTCCTGCCTCAGAGGAGAAGCAGCCCCTCTCTGCCCCCTTGACTTTTGGCCAGGAGCCGACCTGCTTCATGCCTTGTGCTTTGGGCGGTGAGCAGACAGCTTGGTCTGGGATCCTGGGCCCTATTCAGCAGTGATCACCTTGAGTGAGTAAGTACAGGTGAACTTCTTTACCAAGCCAGGTAGAAGCCCTCGCCAGGGCCTGCCCACTGGGCACAGGGGCCTGCTGGGCCATCTGTTATGAAGATTCTCCCTCCTTCTCTTTCTGTTGGTACAGCCTCATTGTCATGATAATAATAACTGACTCTTAACTGATGGTATCAGGTACTTTTCTACATGCTGCCCATATCTTAGCTCACTCCTTCCTTATGACAATTCGAGACACCAGTACCATTTTTGGATAAAGAAGCTGAGGCAATCCTTTGGTCCAATGACGGCTCCCCAGCCACACATCCCCATCATCTCTGGGCTCCAGAAACAAGGCAGAGGCTCACCAGCGACTTCTGAGTCTTAGAGAACATCCTGACACCCATAGTGCTTCTCAGACTGCTGGGTCCTTCTGCATAAATGGAAGCTTCCCTGGGCCTCAGTTCCCCTGGAAGTCTACTGTAGGAAAACCGCCATGTCTCTTTCATTCCTCCCTGCCCCCCACCACACACACACACACACACACACACACACACACACAGCCTACTCCCTAGCCACTTCCCATTTATAGGAAATGGGGGATGACGTGAGGAGCAAGGCCATCCTTGGGGAATGGCTAATAGTCTGACTGGATATTGGAGAAACCAAAGATGCTGGCAAAAACGCATTAGCAGCTTGGGCTCCACCCCCACCACAGTCCCTTCCCATTATCCCTGGACTCAGAAGAAGCATCGTCCTCTTTCTACAGAGATCAGATACCCAACTGGGGCTGGTTAGCCTGGAAGAAGGCTGAGAAGGTCTGAAGGCTCCGGCTCCCCTTGCTGTCCAGCCATCTCCACCATCAAGGGCCTCTTTGCTTTTTCCCCTGCCTGCCTCAGGATGAGGTGTGAGCGTCTGTTGAAGCACAAAGGCCACCAGCAGAGCCAGATCTTGGCTGTGGACTGGGAAGGGAGAGGAGGGTTGGGTCTCCTGGACACAGTAATTCCATTTACGGGATTTCTCTCGTGGCAAAATAATCAGAGATTATTTTGTATCACATAATGTATCAGAAATATGCACAAGGTGTTCATCTCATCATTCTTCATAATGTGAAAAACTAGAAACCATTTTTTAAAAGATTTTATTTATTTATTTGACACACAGAGAGAGAGATCACAAGCAGGCAGAGAGAAAGGGGGAAGCAGGCTCCCAAGAGAGAGAGCCCAATGCGGGGCTTGTTCCCAGGACCCTGAGATGATGACCCTAGCCCAAGGCAGAGGCTTAACCCACTGAGCCACCCCAGTGCCCCTAGAAATAATTTAAACAACGGCAGAATAATAAGCCACTGGTAAGCAATTTAAGGCAAATCTCTATAGTGGAACATGATGCCACCTTTACAGGGGCGCCTGGGTGGCTTAGCGGGTTAAAGCCTCTGCCTTGGGCTCAGGTCATGATCCCAGAGTCCTGGGATTGAGCCCCACATCAGGTTTTCTGCTCGGTGGGGAGCCTGCTTCCGTCTCTCTGCCTACTTGTGATCTCTGTCTGTCAAATAAATAAATAAAATCTTTTTTTTAAAATGGGGATAACATAGAAAAATTTTTTTATTTTATCTTATTTTATTAAGATTTTATTTATTTGACAGAGAGAGAGAGTGCACGCACACATGAGCACACAAACAGGGGGAGCAACAGGCAGAGGGAGGGGGAGAAGCAGGCTCCCCAGTGAGTAGGAAGCCTGATGCAGGGCTCAATCATGGGATCATGACCTGAGCTGAAAGTAAAGGCTTAACCAGCTGAGCCATCCATGAGCCCTTATTTTTTTAAGATTTTATTTATTTATTTGAGAAAGAAAGCATGGATGGGGTGAAGGGCAGAGGGAGAAGCAGGCTCCCCGCTGAGCAGGGAGTCCACTGCGGTGGGGGTGGAGGGGTGCTGGATCCCAGAACCCTAATACCATGACCTGAGCCAAAGGCAGATGCTTAACCAACTGAGTCACCCAGGAACCCCTGAAGATTTTATTTTTAGGGAATCTCCACACCCAGTGTGGGACTCTAACTCATAATCCTGAGACCAAGAGTCGCATAGTCTATGGACGGAGCCAGCCAGTTGTCCCCACGTTGGGGAATTTTAATTGACAGGGAAGCACTGATGATATATACCAATGGAAATAGCTGACTACAAACTAGCATGCACAGGGGGATATACATTTTTTTTTAATTAGGTATATACTAATACAATGTGGCATCTTGGATTGGATTATGGGATAGAAAAGGGAACTTAGTGGGACAAACTGAATAAAATCTGCAGTTTAGTAAATTGTACTCCACCCATATTAGTGCCTAAGGTTTGGTAATTGTACTGTGGTTACATTAACGTTCAAGGAAACTGGTGGAAGGCTATATGGGAACGCTGTATTATCTTCGCAACTTTTTTGTAAATATAAAATTATTTCAAAGTAAAAAGTTTTAAAAATTAAGTATATATTGGGGCAGTAGAGCATGCAGACTCTCGATCTCAGGGTCATGAGTTCAAGCCCCATGTTGGGCTGGAGCCTACTTAAAAAACTAACAAAACAAAAACCTTAAGTATATATCTAGACAGAGAAACGATTTTAAAAAATAGGGCACCAGGGTGGCTCAGTCCTTAAGCATCTGCCTTCGGCTCGGGTCATGATCCCAGGATCCTGGAATCGAGCCCTGCGTCAGGGTCCCTGCTTGGCAGGAAGCCTGCTTCTCCCTCTCCTACTCCCCCTGCTTGTGTTCCTTGTCAAATAAATAAATAAAATCTCTAAAAATTGGGACGCCTGGGTGGCTCAGTTGGTTAAGCAGCTGCCTTCGGCTCGGGTCATGATCCCAGCGTCCTGGGATCGAGTCCCACATCGGGCTCCTTGCTCTGCAGGGAGCCTGCTTCTCCCTCTGACTCTGCCTTCCACTCTGTCTGCCTGTGCTCGCTCTCACTCTCTCTCTCTCTCTCTTACAAATAAATAAATAAAATCTTTAAAAAAAATAAATAAAAATAAAAATAATAACAACAACAACCAGGGATGCCTGGCTGGCTCAGTAGGTAGAGCATGTGATTTGAGCTCCGAGCCATGTGTTCAAGGCCCACGATGGGCATAGAGCTTACTTAAAAGACATAAGTAAATAACCAAAAGGTGAACACTGGTTTTCTGTAATTGGGAAGGGTGATTTTGATCTGAGGCTGCGCACCTAGGGAAATCTCCATATCTCCACATTCCCTACATGGATCTTAAATTGCTTTTGTAAATAGACTCAATAGACACCATTTTTTAAAGGAAAAGAATAAAATAGGACGAAGGAAGGAGGAAGAAAGAGGGATGAGAAATCACTAAGGAGGGGCGCCTGGGTGGCTCAGTGGGTTAAAGCCTCTACCTTCGGCTCAGGTCATGATCCCAGGGTGCTGGGATCAAGCCCTGCATCAGGCTCTCTGCTCGGCAGGGAGCCTGCTTCCCACCCACCCTGCCTGCCCCTCTGCCTGCTGGTGATCTCTGTCTGTCAAATAAATAAATAAAATCTTTAAAAAAAAAAAAAAAAAAGAAGAAGAAGAAGAAGAAGAGGAAGAAGAAGAAATCACCAGGGACCTGAGCAGGAAAACCAGCCCCAGGGCCTCCTGCCCCTAGACGTTTGGGCGAAGAAATGAGATGGAGCAGAATTTGAGAAAAGTGAACTGGAGGGGTTATACCCACACACCTGGGCCACATTTCCACCCTGAACAAAAACTTCATGGGTGCAAAAGAGGAAGATATTGAGCCCAGTGAAAGGGGAACTGGGCAACCACGTCTTCCTCTCAAGCTCAAGGTTGGAAATGACAGCAGCTTCTGGTTCCTGAGGCCACTCGTGCTCCTCTTGGATTGTCATTTCTAGAAGGCAGAGCCTTGGAATCGCTGGCCAATGCAGCCCCCCATTACAATGCAGGGGACAGTCCCATTTGAGTGGTGCCCCATGCAGGGAAGGTTCTAAAACAACAACACAACACCTTCGAGGGTACTTCCTTCACGAAAATTCCCTCTGACCTTGAAAACCAAAAACCCTTTCACGAAGAGAACTTTCCTGTGGATTTAAACTTCCTTCTGATTTTTCTGCCTTTCCTCCCTCCCTCCCTCCCTCCTGACCCACCTGGGTCCCTTAGGGAACCAGGGGAGAGACCAAAACTGCCTCCAAAGCAGAGAGATCCAGCCGAGCAGAGAACAGAGGTGGGGAACCGTGGCGCCCGCCCAAGGTTCCTTGCAGAGGTGCCGGCTTTTGCAGCAAAGTCAGTGTCAAAAAGGAATGGCTTCAGAGGGCAGCCCTACAGCAGAGGAGAGAGTCACAGCAGCCAGATCACAGATGAATTCACTAAGTGTGCGGTTCCCAAGCAGCTGGAAGCAGGTTAAGGCCGGTAGTAGGGACCGGGGCGTCTGAGTGGCTCGGATGGTTAAGCCTCTGCCTTCAGCTCAGGTGATGATCTCCAGGTCTGGGATCAAGCCCCATGGGCTCCCAGCTCAGCAGAGAGTCTGCTTCTCCCTCTACCCCTTGCTTGTGTACTCCTGCTCTCTCTCTAATGAATAAGTAAACTTTTTTTTAAATAAATAAAATCTTTAAAAAAAAAAAAAAAAGTTGGTGGGGCCATTGCAAGGCTTTGAGGTACCAGGTAGAGGGTGAGCCTGGGTGAGCACAACGGCTCTTCCCAGCTCCGGAGCCAGCGAAACCCGCCCCATCCCACTCTCCTCTCTCAAAGGCCAGACCTGAGTCCTTTAGCATCCCCCGTATTTTAAGGACATCAGCAGAATGTTCGAGTCCAGGAGCCTTGGAACTGGAGCGGAGAGGGCTCAGTCTGAGAAACCAAACAGGCTGGTCGGGACTGGGGCTAGAGCCCGGACAGGACTCCTTCGGGGCAGTGCGGCAGAGGTGAGAAAGGTAGCAGTCTTCCCCGAACGGGTTTCAGGAGTGAACCGGGCAGCTTCCCTGTAAGGCCCTAACTGGGAAAGACACTTGTTAACTGGGCTGGGTTCTAAAATGCCTGAAGCAACGAGGTGATTAAGCCCCCGTGAATGCCAGGGATTCTGCTCCAGGAGCTCAGACCGCCGGAGGGGCCAACTAGGTGGGGGGGGTGGGGGATCGGAGAATGGGGAGGGACAGCCGGAGGCAACCCGGCTCCCAGGCTCCCCGCCCCGCCCGCCCTGAGCTCTCCCACCAGCTCGTCTCTGAGAGGCTGTGTGCTCCGGTGGAAAAAGTGTGGGCTCTCCAAGGCTCCTCACCAGGCATCCAGTCATTCATTTCTCATTCAACAAACATTTATTAAATAACAATTACAAATCAGGCTCTGTGCTGGGATGTAGTAATTTGATGCCTGCAAGCAAGTCCCTTAACCTGGGATTCTCAATTTTTATGCAGAAAGTTTGTTGGTAGGAATGCAGGCCGTTGCCTAAATAAGGGAGAAGCATCCAGGCCTACCTGCGGAATCCTCCCGGCGGCGCCGTGCAGGGGTGAGAAGGAACGGAGGGGGCGTGCTCCTCACCCTCACGCGCCATGCGGTCTTCACAGGGAAACAGAACGTGCTGCAAAACTCTGATTCAGCGGCAGAACTGCAAGTGCAGGACCCTCGGGGCTACACGGCAAGTCCAGAGGTCAGACGCAATCGCAGGGTTCAGCGCGGTAAATCCGGGGAAGCCGGGCCCGGCTGGCAAGTCCCCAGCCGGGGTTCTGAGGCCAGTGTGCTGGTGACAAGGAATGATAATTACTTGCTTCTGTGCTATACTTAACGGCTTACAAAGCACTTTCTCGCAGACATCGGGTTTGATTCTCACAGGTTCCTCTACGATAGGCAGGTGCCGACTTCCTTTTACAGACGAGGAAACTGAGGCCAAGAAACTCGCCCAAGGTGGCAGAGCAGAAGCCAGCGAGAGCCCGAGGCCCATCCTGTGGGTGTGCTCAGAGCCCCGAGTTCCCTGCCTGGTGGCCGGAACCGAGATCCACTCTCCCCCTCTCTGCTCTGCGCCTGGGTGCCCAGTGCAGGCCCAGACAGAGCCCAGACTGGGATGCCAACCGGCTCGAAGGGGATTTGGTTGCCGACTGTGACTCCATGGTCTTCAGAGGAAGGGAACATAGAGGGGTCAGGCAAGGGGCAGGAGGGTGCAAGGGAAGAGTCTCCAAGCAAGTTCTCCATCCATTCTCCCTGTGGGGCTGACCTGCGGGGCTGACCTGTGGGGCTGACCTGTGGCGCTGCAAGGCAGGACTGCAAGGCTCAGCCATACCCACCATTAATTGCTGTCACGAAGGGGCAGGGAGGGGTCAGGTGAGGTGTGTGTGGGGGGGTAAATGCTAGGACTGCAGCAGGAGGGGTGGGAGTCAGACTAGAGGAGGGACTTCCCAGGCAGCCCAGGTAAGGTGTGACATAACTAACCTCCCTGCCCTAAGTGCCCCCTCAAGCTGAACCCAGAGCAGTAGATCAACG
Organism: Mustela lutreola; assembly: GCF_030435805.1. Taxonomy (NCBI): domain Eukaryota; kingdom Metazoa; phylum Chordata; class Mammalia; order Carnivora; family Mustelidae; genus Mustela; species Mustela lutreola. Next base: position 51,049,730 of record NC_081303.1, read on the forward strand.
GGCTAAGGAAGGATGACCCCGCGGCAAGCCCCAACGTAGGGATCCGATAGGGGGAATCCTGTCGGCAGGGCAGCTTTTCCTCTTCTGTGAGGGATGACCTGAATGGGCCAGGAGTTGTGGGGAATAGGCTGGGTTGGAGTGACTTTTGGCAGGATTTACTACTGTCCCTGCATCTGTGTGCCTGTCTGCCGGGTGAGGGGGGAGCTGATACTAATTTAAGCGGCTGTAAAGCCATTCTCACGGTCCTGATGCAATGCTCAGTAAAATAAGCAAGTGAGTAATTAGTAATTAGATGGTGAACTAACCTCTTGCCTCTGGGTATGGTACTGCTTTTGCACAATCCATCCCCAAGCCTATGGGGAAGAGAGGCACAGGCCTGTAGTCTAGATCTGGGCAGGGCCACCAGTCCCCAAACTCTGCAGTCCCAGAGAAACAGAAAGAATTGGTAGGAGGGGCCCTTCTTCTGGGCTCCAAGGCCAGGAAAGGGTGAGGGATCAAGCCACAGAATCGATATCTTAGCTTTCGTTTGTTTCTTCTTTTCCTTTTCTTTCCATTTCCTTTCCTTTCTTCCTAAGTAAGCTCCACACCCAATGTGGGGCTTGAACTCACAGCTCCAAGATCAAGAGTCACATCTCTACTGACTGAGCTAGCCAGGTGCTCCTGGTTTTTCTTTACTTTAATTAATTTCAGAGGCCCTCCCAGGGCTGCCATGTACAGTTGTACATGTTATTCACCCCCCAGGCACAAGTAAGTGAGGCTCATGGCTGCATCCCCCTTTCTCTACATTGCATAAAAGCTCTGTACGGGCTGGCCATGGCCCTGGCTTCTTCCGTGGACCAGGCTCTGTGCCCCAGTCTGAGAAATACTTCCTGACTCTCCCCTCCTCCGCTTCGGGTCATTTCTGTCCTACAAAACCTCTGGTTTTGTTTGTTTGTTTGTTTGTTTAAAATTTTTACTTATTTATTTGACACAGAGAGAGATTACAAGTAGACAGAGAGGCACGCAGAGAGAGAGGGGGAAGCAGAGAGTCCGATGCGGGGCTCCATCCCAGGACCCTGAGATCATGACCTGAGTCGAAGGCAGAGGCTTAACCCACAGAGCCACGCAGGCACCCCACCTACCCCAGTTTTTAATCTTACACCTACAACCAGAATAGGGTCTCCAGAGACTTGGTAGGTGCAAAGATCATGGATTCTGGAGTTAGACTTGGGCTTGCTGGCCAATTGTGCCCTTACTAGAGGTAAACTTGGGGCAAATGATTTAACTTTGCTGAGCCTAGGTTGCCTTGTGCAAAATGGGGACTGTAGTACCCATCCCATGGGGTCGTGTGAGAAGTACGGGGCACTTCGCTTAGTGTCCGATGCAGAGCAGTAAATAATCACTGTCCTGGCCCCTCTCCCCCCATCCCCTGCCTCCCACTCCTTTCTCAGGGCCATTGCCAGTTTCTGTCCCCCTCACCCTGCCAGTCTGTGTCTTTGACCCCTGCCCCATCCATGAAAGTAGCAGTCCCTTGCCCGCAAATCGCACTGTTTTTAAAACCCTTGCCCAGACACCTCCCATTTGCTCCTGACCTTTCTGAGCAACAGACAGGAAAGGTGTCATTTCTGCGTTTCTAGGATGAGGACACAGGACTGGAGAGGTGACTTACCAAGGCTACAGAGTGGCAGAGCTGGACTAGAACCCAAGGCCCACCCTCTTTGTGCTGCGCTCCCCAGGGGTCACGTGGGGGTTTCTAGGACTTCACCAACACCTTCCAAGAATAAAAGAGGCAAGTGGCAGGCGCCACCTGAAATCCACACTTTTTTTTTTTTTTTTAAGATTTTATTTATTTATTTGACAGAGATCACATGTAGACAGAGAGGCAGGCAGAGAGAGAGAGGAGGAAGCAGGCTCCCTGCTGAGCAGAGAGCCCTATGCGGGTCTCCATCCCAGGACCCTGAGATCATGACCTGAACCAAAGGCAGAGGCTTAACTCACTGAGCCACCAAGACACCCCTGAAATCCATACTTTCAAAACCTCTCTCTCCCCCACCTTTTCTACCCTGGGCAGGTGAGCAGTGGGGGAGAGCCAGGGACCAGAGGCGCTGTTGCTCTAGGCCCGGCAGGAAGCAGACTACCATCTCCTGCTAACTGCTAAGGCAGGCACCGGAAAGCTAGGCCTTATCAGAGATGCTGAGATCACACCACACGAGGTGGGCTGCCTGGATGTGAGCTGTTGATAGTGTCCGTGAGGCCTCCCAGCTCCGAAGCAGGCCTCCCTCCCCTTACTCACACCCCTGAGTGTCTTAGCCTCCAGCCCCCCTTCCTCCTCTGCTTGAGACATGCTAGGGACATGCTAGGCCTTGGTGATTTCTAAGTCACTCAGCCACTTTGGGCCTGTAGGCTCACTCTGTATTGCAAGGGGTGGGCACGAAGATTGTAGCTCATTCCTGGGAATATTCCCTCCCAGGCCTTATGGCTTCGTGCTGGGCATGTCATTTGGTCCTCACGATGACCTTGGGAGACAGGTATTATTAGAAAAGGGTATTGTCAACTTCAGAGGTAGCAGGTGACTCGCTAGGGCTGCACATCTGCTGAGTGTTGGAGCCTGGCCCCAACCCCTAGCCCCTTGACCTTGATTACTTGAACGGGAGGCCACCTAAGCGGGAGGAGGGTGCTGGGACCTGAGCCAGGAAGGCAGGACCACGCTCTGGCTGTCTCTGCGCCCCCAGCAGTCTTTGCTAGGACAGGCACAGGGCAGCATGGGGGGGGGCTCTGCCCTGCCCTCCAGACTCCCCAGAGAGGTGGAGGGGGGACCCGGACCCGCAGAAGGATGAGGAGGGAACAGCAGGCTTCTGCTTCTGCCCTGGGCTGCGGCTGCACTGCCCTGCCATCCCCAGCGCCCAGGCCAGTTCAAGGACTGAGTCTCCGCATTTGCATTTTGATTCTTCTTCCTTCCCTGCACAGCCTGGGGGACTGCACACCCCTCCCCACCCCTAAGGCCACCGTCTCAGCCGCCACAGGGACTGGGAGCCTCCCGAGGTGATTATAAGCTCCCCAGGGAGAGAGGCCTGTCATTAGGAGCAGACTTGCCACTTCCTAGAAGCAGCTTGCTCTCCTGGTTTTTTTCTAAGAATCTACCTGGGCTCTCGCTGGCTGCCTCCTACACGGGGCCTGCGGTGTGGACGTGGCCCAGCTTCTGAGGAGAAAGGGTGCTAGGGGCTCCCGGCCTTTTACAGTTGCTGTGCCTGAGGTTAAGCCGCTGGAACCGCCACACCCCCTCCCTCCCCCCAGGGAACAAGGAAGGGGAAGGGGAGGCGAGTGGCTGCCACAGGGCAAGGGAGCTGTTGGGGGGGTGGGGGGCTCTTCCCCAGAAGGCTTAGCAGGTGCAGCCCCCTCTGTTTCTCTGACGGGGGCAGGGGTGGAGCAGGCCTTCCAGGGCAGGCCACAGGGAGCCCTGAAAGGGGAGGGGTCCCCCCAACCAGGTCATGCTGTCCTCCTCACTGCCAAGCAGCCTCTGAGACAAGCCCTTCGCTTTTGACCATCAGCCTCGGGGCCGCGCACTTCTTCCGGGGAGGGCCAAATAGTAAATTTGTGGGGGGCCACGCGGCTCAGCTCTTGCCAGCGCCCGGCCACAGATGCCAGGCCCGTGAGTGGGGGTGGCTGTGTTCCCATTTCATTTCATTTCTGGACCCCGAAATTTGAATTTCATACAATTTTCATGGGTCGCGCGTTAGTCTTGTTATTTATTTTATTTTTTTCCCACCCCGTATAAATGTAAAAACCCTTCCCTCGCTCTCAGGCCTCACAAAACCCAGAGGGGGCCTGGATCTGCCCGGTGGGGGGAGGGGCGGTTTTGTCTTTGTCTCTCCCTTGCCATCACCTTGCATGTCACCTTCCTTAAATAAAAAGGACGATAATGTTGATTAAAGGAGTGGCGAAGAGATTGGTGCGCTCCCGCACCTAGGGGCTATTTTACTGCCTTTGGATAACCGTGTGGGTTTATTTTTAAACCAGTGCTTATTCCGGATCTATTTTGTGCTTTCACATGATTCTCTCGTCCTCATGGCAGCTAAATGGTAGCATTTGTGTTTTACATCCGAGGAACATGAAATGCAGAGAGACAGGGTGACTTGTCTGGGGGCTGTGCAGTGAGTATGGCAAAGCGGGGATGTAAACCGCCACTGGGTTGTCCAGTATCCGGAACCAGTGTTCTGCCCACATTATGGGCCTTTTCCAGCCCCAGGGCAACCTCGGGCGGATTCATCTGCCATCCAACAAAACATTGGCTCAGCCCCTTCTAGATGCTGGGGACACACAGGTGGAGAAGACAGGCAAGGTCCCCATGTCTTAGAGTATACATTCCAGCAGGGAAACCACACAGATTCCTATCTAAATAATTTCCGATGGCTGTGAAGGAAGGAAAACAAAATGAAGAGTTAGAGGGCCTGTGGGGAGGAGTTGGGGAGGGAGGTCAAGAAAGAAAGGACCCTCTGAAGAGGGGAGGTGACACGTTTGGGTAGATCCTGAAAACTAAGGAGCTCACCCCTGGAAGATCTGACAGGAAAGCCCTGGATAAATGGAATAGCAAGTGCAAAGGTCCTGAGGCAGGACCTGCCTGTAAGGCCGACAAGTGCCAGGAATGGAAAGAAAGCCAGAGCAAGAGAAGGAGGTAGAGATGGGGTGGGGAAAAGTGAGTGGAAGCCAGATGACAGGAATTTCATTCTTGTGTGGCCAGAAGACACTGTAAAGAGTCAGGCAGAGGAAGGACGCAATCTAATTTATGTTTTTAAAGATCGCTCTGGAGGTATGGAGTTGCCAAGAAGAGGTATCAATAAATCCAGTGAAAAAAGAAGTTTGAAACAAAACAGGGTGTTTGGTGTGAGCACTGGAGCAGCGTGGGGAGGGTCTAGACAGGCTAGGAGATATATCCAGGGAGAACTCTAGGTCTCCACCTTCCCTCTCCTATCTCTCCTATCATCACCCTTGACTTGAGGAAGTCAGCCCTCTGAGACCCAAAGGGAGGAAAGGGACAACTGGCAGAGAGAAGGAGGCATTTGGGAAAACAGTGTCCTTTTGTCCCCTGCCACCCCAGAGACTGGCTTCAAAGGCCAGGGGCTCTTCCCAGGCAGGTCTCTGGACCCCAGCCTGCACCTGGGAGGCACTGGAGGCAAGAGGAGGAGATAAGAAGGGGAACTGGATGTCAAGAGTCTTCAATCTCCTCTTCCAGAGCAGAGACCCAAAGGGAGCTAACCCTTGTTCAAAGAAACAAGAATGGCAACAAGTAAGGAAGGTTCCGTTTCTCCCTTTCCAGGGGCCAAAGGCTGGGTACAGTCCCATGGTGGGATCAAAAGGTTAAGCATCTTGGTCAGATCAAAGTCTCCACTGGGAGGAGGGCCATGCAGGGAAGTTTCTGGAAGGCTCTGGAGGCATCAAGGACTTTGGCTGTTTGGGGTTTGGAATTTGAAGCGGGGAGGGGAGGGGGGTTGGTGGACGGTTGCTTGCATCTGGCAGGGAAGGGATTCTACGCAGCACAACCCCACTGCTTTTCCAAAGCGGAACAACCACTGTCCGTCTCAGGCCTCTAACATAGCAAGGAGAACTAGAAAAACAACACCAGCAGAGCAGTAGTGGAAGGGACGACCCCTTGGGCTGGAACCCCATTGGCATCGGCTCTGTGGTGAGGCAATGCCCGGCCACAACAGCAGAGAGAGGCGGCCTGTGTGGAATCCAGTGGGCTGCCGAGCCTGAGCTCCCCACCCTTCATCACACTCTCCCTGTTCCTCTTGTGCCTCTGTGGGCTTCCTTTAAACCAGATTTCTGAAGTCTTCTGATTAGCCCGTTCCGACGTCTATGGGCCCTCCTTCCCCTTTGGGAAGGGAGAGGAGAAGGAAACTAACATTCATTCGGGGTCACTTGGAGTCAAGAACTCTGAACGTACTGTTTCATTCATTCTTATGACTCCTACGAGAAAGAAATTTTCCTTTTACAAAAGGTTAGGGACCTTGCCCAGAACACAGCTGAAATGGGGTGCTGGCAGGATTTTGAATCAGGTATGCTTCCAAAGCCCCCTTCTCTTTGCTCTTAGAGCCGCCTGGGCGTCTCCGGGACTTCTCTGCGTACCAGAGCGCACTGCCCTGTGCTCTCTGTCCGCTGCTCTCATTCTCTTCCACCTGGAGACTGAGCCCTACCTTTGGGTTCCTCTTGCCGTCCCGCTGCTTCCCTCTAATGATGACCTTGCATCCTCTGATCGATCTTTTCTCAGAGGTGTCTTGATTTTTGGCTGGTTATTGGAGGTCATAGCCTCACGCGGGGTAATTCCTCTGTTCTCGTTCACCTGTCCCTGGATAGAAGTGCTGTTTGTCCTCCGTCATTTCCAAGAAACGGTAACTGAGGATCCCCGCAGGATGCTGTCACTGGATAGAAAACCACTCAGTGTTCACCTAAAACCTGGACGCCAATGTCCACAGCTGCCTTATTGGTAATAGGACCCAAACTGGAAACGACACGGATGTCCTTCAACAGGCGAGCAGTCAAGCAGACTCTGGCACTAACAGGCCACAGATTACGGCTGGAGAATAAAAAGGAATGAACTATTGATACACATAACAATTTGAGAGCCACCTTCAGGGAATTAGGCCAAGAGGCAAGCCAGTCCCATGCTATATGACAAGTCACATGCTATATGACTCCTTTCATATAGAAATAAAACTTGAAAAATGGAGCCCAGCGTTGCCAAGGGTCAGGGATGGCCTGTGGGGAGCCGGGTTACGGAAGGACAACATCAGGGATCCTGTTCCCTGTGGGGTAGTCATTCAGAATCTGGATTGCGACAGCTCAGGTGTACATAGGTGACAAGACTGTAGGAAAGTCAACACCCAGGCAAACACACACGCATGTCACGGGTGAGTCATGGGCCATCTGCATGAGATTGGTGGATGTATCCGCGTCCATGACCCGGATGTGATATTACACTAAGTTTTTGGTTTTTTTTTTTAAAGATTTTATTTATTTGTTCGACAGAGAGATACCAAGCATGAGCAGGGGGAGAGGCAGAGGGAAAGGAGAAGCGGGCTTCCTGCTGAGCAGGGAGCCTGATGTGAGGCCTGATCCCAGAACCCTGGGATCATGACCTGAGCCAAAGGCAGATGCTTAATTGACTGAGCTACCCAGGTGCCCTGATATTACACTAAGTTTTGCTAAAAGTTACCACTTAGCAAAGTGTATAATCGCTCTGTATTATTTCTTTTAACTGCATGGGAATTTACAATGATCTCAATTTTTAAAAAAGATCTGAGAGATTGCCTGCTCCCAAGGGCCTCAGAGTCTCTGTTTGTCCCCTGTTCCTTTTCTCTGTTTATGTCTGCCTCCCGCTAGGGCCTGAACATTGTTGAGACATAATAAAAGGGTGGTCTGATTTTTCTCAGGGAAGAAATCACTGTGTGGTCAGAGAAGGGCCATCAATTCCGGTTAATCTTCAAGCCTCTTCCTGATTTTCCCAATCCGGAGCTCCTGGACTTTGCATTTTGTTAAGGGAGAATTGGCAGGGGGAGTCACCTAGAACCTTGGGGATCCTCGCCCTTAGATCAGGGGTGTCGGAGGAAGGCCACAGAGAAGAGGCCAGAGAATTCACTCTGGCTCCGTGCCGCCACCTCTCCCGGAATCCGGAATCCCCTATGTGGGGCCGAAGGGACTGTGGGGCCCAAGGGACTGCGGGGCGGGTCCCCCAGTCCCGCCCTCTCCCTCTCTCCAGCGGAGGAAAGAGGAAAGGTGCCCAGAACCCTCACATCCAGGAACAGGCGTCATGAGTAACCCTTGCAGGGAAGCCTCAGCGCAGCTGTTTCCTGCTCCCCTCGCTGCTCCCTGCACGGCCCCCTCACCTATGCGCCCACGTGGCACCGTGTTCTACCACCGCCTCCCCGGGACTGGGCCGCCCAGGGAGGCCCCGGGGGGGGGGGGGGGGGAGATCCTGCCCGCCTGCCTGGGCCCTCCGCCAGCCTCCCCTGCCTCCCCGCCCTGTCCGCCCTCCCGCCCCCCAGCCAAGCTGGAAGCAGCCGGCGGGTCCCCAGCAGCTGGACACAGCAGGGGTGGGCCAGCCACACTGCTCCTCACTCGGAGCTGCAGCTGAGGGACTGTGGATAAAAAGCCCCTCGGGGACTCTCCGCCAGGCAGCCACCACCTAATCTCATCCTCTGCTGGGCTTCCCCCCACCCCCACCCCCCAGCATCCGTGTCGCAGCCATGCCCAGCGGCAGGTTGGGACAGAGGCCTCCGTGGTCAAAAGGAAGTGTCCTGAGTGCAGCCGGCCGGCACCCCTGAGCAGGGGTGTGGGGGAGGGGCGCGGCGGACAGACAGCTGCTTCCTTCTTGTCCACGAGGAGGGGGCACTGGGCCTGGGGTTTCCCAGCTTAACTGAGAAACTATTTCCTTTCACAAAGAGGCATGTAATTACCCTCGGGGGAATGGGGGGAACCTGGAGATCCGGCATCCCAGCCAAGCCTCGGTTGGCTACTCTGACAAGAGAGGGGCTACAGAGTGATAAGAAGCCCCCCTTCCAGCCTCCCAGCCTCCAAAACACACAAACACTGGGTCCTCTGTTTCTCTTGGACCCTCACCCGGGCCACACTCTGGGTGCCTGAGAAAGTGTGGACTGCCTTCATCACGGTGGGGGAGCAGGGTGGGGAGTTGGGGGTGTGGGTGCAGAGGGGCAGAGGCAGGATCACTCCTCCCCCCTCCCAAGAGGAGGGTGGTCCTGTGCAGCCCGCCTCCCCGCTCCACCTTTCAGGTTCTCTTTCCACTCACAACAGCCATCCCGAGAGACCCCTGTAGGTGTGGATGTCCGTTCAGGCTTCCCCACCACCCCGCCATCCCTCCTTCATGGGGACCTACTCCAGCATGAGAGAGACAGGGCGCAGTGGGGGCTTATGCTACTCTCAGCCCACCCTGACCTCAGCCCGCATTAGCACAGTCCTGTTTCCTAGGCAGAGCGCCCCTGGGAACCCTTTCCCCAGGGGTACTGGTTACCTGTGATGGGCCCCACAATCCACCCACCACCACCTAACCATGGAGATCTGACCCGCGGGGAGGGAGAACGCTGTTCTGAAGCAGGCCTGGCCTGTGCCCATCCCGAATGCTCGAGCATTCCAACACATACCCTGTCTGGCTCCATCCGCAAATACCAAAATGTACATAAGAAGCCTGTTGTTTGCCACCTACTTTGTAGGACAAAAATAAATAAACAGATAAGGCCTGAAGCAAGGCATTGAGGAGGCTCAGAGAATCAGGCGCCAGGAGCAGCCAGGAGCACCGAGGCAAGGAGGCGGGGTGGTTCCCATCCTAACCATCCATCCCCTTACACAGATTGCACCATCACCGCCCGCACCCCCAAGAGAAAACAGAGAAATGTAACTTGCCTTGCAACAAGAATGAAGGCCCTGTGGTTCCAGGGCTGGGCTCCTTGCTTATGCTATGGAAGCATTACTAACATACCTAGCATCCCCTGGGGGGGAGTTTCGCTTCGGATCCTCACTCCAGCTCTGAGAAGTAGACCTTACTGCCATAGTTCACAGTCTGAGAAACAGACCAGGGAGGTGAGGCATCTTGCCAAGCAAGGGCCCAGCTGGTTGGTTCGTGGAGAACCAAAACTCAAGCCCCGGTCCCTGAGTTTCTGTCAAGAGCTTTCGTTTCCTCTTCACTGGATCTCTCTTTTCGTCTGTTTTCCATCAATCCATTGCTCCCCGATGCTTCTGCTAGAGGCTGGATATTCTGGGAAGCCAATGAAGAGAGCCAAAATACAGCAGATCAGCATTGACCTTAGTCACTAAAAAGCTTGCTGCGTCGTGGTTGTTGGGTTATGGGATCTGGGGTACACGGTTCGAGTATGTCAAGGCCTCCGTGTCTTCCTCTGTAAATTGGGGATAGCGGTATTACCTGTACCTGAAGGGACCCTCGTGGGGACTCAAGGAGAGAAGGCGTGGTGAATGTTCGAAACGGTTCCTCCCACTCAGCAACGGGAGTTACTGGTACGGCTCACACAACGTCAGAAGAAGTAGAAGTCGACAGCCAGAATGAGCTTCCCAGGGTGAGATGGACATTATTTAAAAGATGTTACCGTGTGTGTTCTTGAACATGAATGTCTGTGGTTTGTCGAAGACGTTTTCAGGGTCCAGCTGTCTTTCCAGGAGGAGAATGAAAAAGCCCTCAAAACCAGGGCCTGGAGTCAATAGCAGGCAGCATCAGTCACAGGATAAAAAGCAGAGGTGCCAGACGAGGTCTGTGACAGTGCGATTCATCGAAGGGAGAACAATGGGTTTCGTCTCCACGGATTGTTACAGAGAGATGAAGCATCCAAGGATGGGGACAGTTATTTCCAGGAAAGGCAAATAAGGATTCAGCTATAGGATTTCACTGGGGCTGTGGAGCCAAACCCCAAAAGGATCCAATAGCTGCTCAGTCTCAGTATCATCCCCTCGGCCAAGTTGCCTTTTCCAATCAGGAGAAAAGGGCAAAGACCCAGGCAAAGGACCCGTCCCACTGATGCTCTGTCATCACTGAAGCCCCCAGTGGTTCTCAAATGTCCGCGTGCTCCAGAATCAACTGGAAAGCTTGTGAAACCCATCTGTTGGGCCCTAGCCCCGGGGGGAGGTCTGCTTCAGTAGGTCTGGGATGATACCAGAGGTTCTGCCCTTTGAACAAGTTCTCAGCTGATGCTGAAGCTGTTGGTCCCAAGATCACGGTTAAGGCCACTGGCTGAAAGTGCTTTCCTATGGGCGGCAAAGGATATAAAATTGCAGAACCCTTCATACTTTGCTTTCCAATGCATGTAACAGTTGCATGGCCTTATTAATTATTACGCTCTTCTAGGACATTAATTAGAAAATAAAGACGTGTATTATCAATTAAGAATTTTATGTTGAAGGGCACCTGGGTGGCTCAATGGGTGAAGCATCTGCCTTCGGCTCTGGTTGTGATCTCAGGGTCCTGGGATCAAGCCTAACATTGGGCTCTCTGCTCAGTGGAGAGCCTGCTTCTCATTCTCCCTCTGCTGCTTGCCCCGCTGCTTGTGTGCTCGCTCTCTCTCTCTGGCAAATAAATAAATAAAATCCTAAAAAAAAAAAAGAAGAAGAAGAAGAATTTTATGTTGAAAACAAAACTCAGCTGAAGAAATCTCTTTTGGGGGACGCCTGGGTGGCTCAGTTGGTTGGACGACTGCCTTCGGCTCAGGTCATGATCCTGGAGTCCTGGGATCGAGTCCCGCATCAGGCTCCCAGCTCCATGGGGAGTCTGCTTCTCTCTCTGACCTTCTCCTCGCTCATGCTCTCTCTCACTGTCTCTCTCTCAAATAAATAAATAAAATATTTTAAAAAAAAAAAAAAAAAAAAAAAAAAAAAAAAAAAAAAGAAATCTCTTTTGAAAGTCTGTTTGACATACTGTCAAGTGAGTAGAGCAAAAGGCCTCCAAAGGCAGAGGGGGTTCCTTATTCCTCCCTCTGGTCCTTCGCCATCGGATGCCTTCCTGTGGAGACCCTTGCCTTATGTCCCCCTCTGTGACCAAGCTAGTGTTGTGCATCCACAAGAAGACTGCAACTTCCTCGTCTTCCAGACAGGAAGGCTGTAAACTCTCTTAGTTCACAGCTAAATTTTCTTAATACCACACTCCTAAGAGGGAACAAAAATCCAGTTCTCATGACCTTAAATGCTGACACTTGTCCAAAATGCCTAACGAGGAGGAAGCATGTGTTATGGACTTTCACAGAGCTCAGTGATGGTAATTGGGTTGAGAAAAGCGAAAAATTTTACTGAAGTCAAAATGACCAGTTCTAGCTCCTCGGACACGATAACGTGACAAGAGGAAGCTTCGACTTCTGGGAGTTTATCTTATCTACACAACAAGCACAAGGGATGTTCTTTAAGATATGATGGAAGAGATTATTACAAGATGACAGGCTCTTGACCAGAATGTCAGGATTTATAGTCTGACCGTTACTGAACTTACATAAACCAAACTTGGTTTTTGGTTTTGTTTTTTTTTTTAAAGGCCTCCTTACTCTTTGTTGAAATTGGGTCTTTCTTCCCCAAGGCTGAAGAGAATTTGCGGGGGAGGAGGGAGGCGTCCATTTTGCTGTCGCTTATCCCTGAGGTTTTCAGTTGCCAAGATGGGCTTCGTCCATGAAAGGCTCTCCTGATAGGGGCTGTCCAGAAAACCAGAACAGTGAGGCTCCAGGATCGTGAGAACATAGGCAGCCACACTGCATCACAAACACAGTCCATTTGAGGTCCCTGGGTTCTGTCCCTGATCATGGCTCCCGGGGACAGTTTGGTGGCTTCCTCTCTGGTATGAAACTTGAAAGATTGAAGACACAAAATCATGCTGATTTCATAGCCCCCAAATATGCAACTGACAAGTATTTTGAGTCCGTTTTCTCATCCAAATGAGTGTGCCTCCATTGGCTTGGCGTCCCCATACCATTGGTAACCACTGGATAAAATTTTTTTCCCTCTAAGAGGCTGAAGAAACATTCAACTCCAATCAGCTCTGTGTACTTCCACTACTAAAAACACACCTTTGTTGTTTAATTTTTTTTCAAAGATTTTATTTTATTTTTTTGACAGAGAGAGAGAGAGAGATTCATAAGCAGGCAGAGACAGGGGGGGGGGCGCGGGGAAGCAGGCTCCTGGCTGAGCAGAGAGCCCGATGCGGGATGTGGGACTCGATCCCAGGACCTTGAGATCATGACCTGAGCTGAAGGCAGAGGCTTAACCCACTGAGCCACCCAGGTGCCCCTACTAAAATCACACTTTTAGGAGTGCTGGTGACCCAGGAGATGCTGTCCCTCTTCCCTCCCTTCAAAAGCTGCCCTATATTGTGGCTTGGTTAAAGTTTACCCTTCTGCAAGAGTGTTCTTACTAATAAATAACTCATTTGTACTTCAGAGACAAAGCTAAAAGGATTTGGTTCTGCAGGAAGGAGGTTTTCACCCCCACATACCTTGCCTGGAGGTACATTGCTGCTTTTGTTTGAGGCTGGTTGGTCGCCAGTGCCAACAGGGACCAGGGTGCACAGGGAGCACTTTCCCAGGCGTTAGGTGCACTGGGATCATCGGGCCCTTATTTATTTTTTTTTATTAACATATAATGTATTATTTGCCCTGGGGTACAGTTCTGTGAATCTTCAGGCTTACACACTTCACAGCACTCACCACAGCACATACCCTCCCCAATGTCCATAACCCCACCCCCCTTCTCCCAACCCCCCTCCCCCCAGCAACCCTCAATTTGTTTCCTGAGATTAAGAGTCTCTTATGGGAATCGGGCCCTTATTATTTCCCTTCTATAACAGGGGGAATCAGGCAGGAGGTGGGGGGAAGTGCGGGGGGCAGGTGGGTAGGTGACTTGTATGAGGTCACCCCATAAACTGATCTTCTGCTGTGGCCACCATCAGCCACAAAGCTTCTTGAAGCAGGTCACCAGAGGAGGAAAGATGACGGGGGTACAGGGGTGGGGGGGTGTGGGTTTCAGGAAAACAAAGGACTGCTCATGCTAGAGTGGGAATGACGTGTTCTTCTCAACTCTGCTGCCGCACGCATACAGTTTCTGAAAGAATCCAGTTTTCACTATTTCTTTCTTTCTTTTTTTTTTTTTAAAGATTTTATTTTTATTTATTTGACACAGAGAGAGATCACAAGTAGGCAGAGAGGCAGGCAGAGAGAGGGGGAAGCAGGCTCCCTGCTGATCAGAGAGCCCGAAGCGGGGCTGGATCCCAGGACCCTGAGATCATGATCTGAGCCAAAGGCAGAGGCTTAACCCACTGAGCCACCCAGGCACCCCCAGTTTTCACTATTTCATGCTTTAGTTCCTTAAACCATACCGATATCCCAGAAATGCCACTGAGATCCAAAGTGCATCTTTGACTGGGTTTCTTCAGGGGAGTAGGACGAAAGTCTTAGCTATACCACAGGTCCCAATTTTTGGTTTGGAATATAGTCACCATAATTTTTTTTTAAGGTCTTTTTTTTTTCTTTTAAGATTTTATTTATTTGACAGAGATCACAAGTAGGCAGAGAGGCAGGCAGAGAGGAGGGGAAGCAGGCTCCCTGCTGAGCAGAGAGCCGGATGTGGGGCTTGATCCCAGGACCTGGGGATCATGACCTGAGCCAAAGGCAGAGGCTTTAATCCACTGAGCCACCCAGGTGCCCCTAGTCACCATAATTTTCATTGTCAGTAAATATTACTGACTAAGCTCATCTGTAGGTGGCTCAGTTGGTTAAGTGTCTGTTTTCGACTCAGGTCATGATCCTGGGGTCCTGGATCAAGTCCCACACCGGGGTCACTATTTAGTGGGGAGTCTGCTTCTCCCTCTCCCTCTCACCCTCCCCTCTGCTCATGCTCTCTCTGTCTCTGTCTCACTTGCACGTGTGCTTTCCCAAATAATAAAATCTTTAAGAAAAAGATATTATTTTTTTAAAAAAAGATTTTATTTATTTATTTGACAGAGAGAGAGAGAGAGAGAGCACAAGCAGGGGGAACAGCAGAGGGAGAGAGAGAAGCAGGTTCTGCGCTGAGCAGGGAACCCGATGCGGGCTCGATCCTGGGACCCCAAGATCATGACCTGAGCTGAAGGCAGACACTCTACTGACTGGGCCACCCAGGTGCCCCTAAATAAATAAAATCTTTAAAAAAACATATTGCTGGTGAATTCGAGGGGATCTCTAGAAGCAACAAGTGTTCTGGAATCTCCCATTTGCACTGTCTGGCATTATTTATTTCTTAATTTTTTTCTAAAGTAATCTCCATGCCCAGTGTGAGGCTTGAACTCACAACCCTGAGATCAAGCGTCACATGCTCTACTGACTGAGCCCACCAGGGGCCCCTCCACTGTCTGGCATTATAACTGTCTGCACTTAGACTTGAATCTCCCAGAGTGGGGCACCTGCTTCTCAGGTTGGTGTGATGCCTGGAGAAGACTGAGTGGCCCTTGAACCAAATAGGTCTTGTTGTTTCACTTGAGGGCGTGGGGAGAGAGTGAGGAAAAGCGAGATGAGAGGAGGCATGGCCTGTTTCTCCCATGGCCCAAGACTGGCCCATTGTGTAGGCCTAGGACAACGGCTGATCTCTCTACCGAGATGCCCGGGTCTACCCTGCATACTGCATTCACACCAGCACTTCCCCTACAGTGAAGCTTGGCAAGCTCAGCTCTGCACTGCTCCAGGTTTGCCAGGAAATGCTGTTGGTCTTGTCCTCGAGCCAGCACTGTGGCTGTCCATAGGCTAGCAGGTTCCCCAACCACTTGTAGGCATACCTGGTTCATGGATAAACAATATTTTTGCCCCAGAAACAGTATCCCCATAGAAACCGTTCATTCACAAAAACAAGAGAAGGCGAGGAGAGATAGTGGTAAATGAGGTCAGAAGCAGGAGAAGAAGAGCAAACAGGCAGGGCTTGGAGTTTGTAACTGAGATGTGGCATGCATTAGATATGAAGTTAGGTCACTGAAGCCCTGGGCTGTTCCGAGATCGCTGCAGAATGTCGACCGAGTCCTCAACTGAAGAAGTATGTCCTTACAGGGACCCCTGGGTGGCTCCTTTGGTTAAGCGGCTGCCTTCAGCTCAGGTCATGATCTCAGGATCCTGGGATCCAGCCCCGCATCAGGCTCTCTGCTCAGCAGGGAGCCTGCTTCCCTCTCTCTCTCCCTCTACCTCTCTGCCTACTTGAAATCTCTCTCTCTGTGTCAAATAAATAAATAAAATCTTTTTAAAAAATTAAAAAATTTTAAAAAAGAGAGTCTTACAAAAGAGCTTTGCTATGTCATTATTGTTACAAACTTTAGATGTATGACCACATTTTAAGAAGGCTTCGTGGGACGCCTGTGTGGCTCAGTTGTTAAGCGGCTGCCTTCAGCTCAGGTCATGATCCTGGTGTCCTGGGAGTGAGCCCCTCATCAGGCTCTGCTCAGCAGGAAATGCACTTCCCCCTCTCCTGTTCCCTCTTCCCCTGCTTGCGTTCCCTGTCTCTGTGTCTCTGTCAAATAAATAAATAAAATCTTAGAAAAAGAATATACTGTTAAAAAAAAAAAAAGGCTTAGTATTTTATTCCATTAGGCTGACTGAGCGAACAAGAAAACCAAAGAGAGCATACATGTTTGTCAATGTCACTGTCTCTACACACCTGTTATTGATTCTGTCACTACACACGCTTGGTTCACTGTGGATGAGAATCACTTCTTGCTGCATAGCCAGTCAGCTAGAATTACCGAATTGGGCATCTTCTTTAGAGGTTTGGGCCATCATTGTTCTTGCTGCAATTACCTCCTACCTTTTTCAGAGCCTAAACTATCCACCCTCATCTCTTGTAGTCGGGGCAGCTCTGACCACATGTAGACTATGTATTCCTGTTCCTACCCGAGGTGGGAAGTGTACACCTATTAGATGCATTATGGTTCACATCGGCCTAGAACTTACACATTCTGCTAAAAGGGTTTGCATGTGTGTTCTCTACATATGTCATTATCTATTAATAGCTAACACATTACCAATAGTAGTCTTATATACACAATCTGCCATAACCTATTCCTTAAAGCCCAAATTTTTGGATAAATCATTTCTAGGTGCTACCTTAGAGCTAAGTCAACCCAAACTATTATTTCCAACATTTTGCTATCATATTTAAAAAAAAAGACTTTATTTATTTATTTATTTATTTGTCTCGGCGAGAGAGAGCGCGCACACAAGCAGGCAGAGTGGCAGGCAGAGGCAGAGAGAGAAGCAGGTTCCCTGCTGAGCAAGGAGCCTGATGCGGGATTCGATCCCAGGACCCCAGGACCATGACCTGAGCCAAAGGCAGATGCTTAACCCACGGAGCCACCCAGGTGTCCCTGCTATCATATTTTTAAGTTATCATTTGCTTTAGTAGGATGGAAACTCTGGGTGCACCCTCTCACTCCCTGACCCTGGAATTAGTAAGGCGTTGGTTTCACAATATTTGTCCAGGACTTTCTTACTGAAACAAGGGCACACCCATGAGTGCTGCTGATTTCTCCTGGCCAAACCATGTGAGAATGGGGACCTGTCCATTCTATTAAGATAATGGAGGGAACAAGACGCATGCCGTCAAGATAAAGGAACAAAAGGTACCACAGTTACCTTGAAAACAAGTTCCAGTGTTCATTTTATGCGAACATGTGTTCGTGTTGCTTGTGCAAGAGACAAGGCTTCTGAGCTGGAGGGCAATTTCAAAAGATAACACCTGTTTCAAAATAGGGCTGAGAGTTCACAGTTGCATTTTGAAATATCAACATATCCTTTCATTTTGGTATATTATCGTAGATTTCGGGAGTTGTGAAAAGAGAACATAAGCAGACCGATGTGCATGAATCAAGATCCCATTTCCCACTTAGAATAGAGAACAGACGACAGCTGCATACCCTTGGGTGTGAAGTGGGCAGACAGATCACAGAACCCGTCTCAGGCAAGGAGGTGGGAGGACGTCCTGATACAGAGGATACTGAGCACGAGGGGGCAGTACCTAAAAGTGACTTGGGAGGATGCCTGACTGGTTCAGTCAGTAGAGCATGTGAGTCTTGATCCTGGGGGCGTGAGTTCAAGACCCAAGCTGGACCTAGAGCTCATTTAAAAAAATAACAAAATAAGAGAAATAAAAATAAATAAAAATGAGCTGCGGGGGGGTGGGGGAGCACACAAGTCCTTTAGCTAAGTATATAGAGGGCAGACACTGCCCTCTACTGGCAGAGGATAAGGGCTCTGTGTGTGTGTGTGTGTGTGTGTGTGTAGCCAAGATGTCAATTACAGTCCTCCATAGTCACTATCTTAAGACATAATCAGAAAATAAAAGCTTTTAAATAACTTGAAGCTTCATATCTAGGGGTACAAGGACTTTCAGGTAAATTAACAATACATTTTCATATCTTACCGAAAAGAAATTTTTCCTTTTAAATCTTTGATGTTAGTTATTGGACGGGCTCCTGTCATCAGCGCTAGTGAGAGCTCAGCTAATGGTCCAAAGGTTATCAGGAAGGAAGCGCGGGGTCCACTTATACAAGATAGTGGGGGCCCGTTTTGGAAACAACGGCTGTGACCACTCAAAAGCACACAGAGCTAAGGACCTGATTTCAAAGCCTGGTTGTATCCCAGCACCAGCCAGGACAAACCACATCCTACCTGAACCAGTTTCTGTGCCACGACATTGGAGGAACAACAAACATCTGGCCAGTCTGTTGTTGGAAAAACTCAGTGAAGTATTATGTAGACAGAAACCCTTCCATCTATTGTAAAGTGCTGAATATCTACAGTGTCCGGTTACAGTGTGGTAATGCTCGTGGACAGGAGAGGAGGGAGTGACAGGTCTATTTATGCCTCTGATGTTTGTCCTCCTGATGGTTTTTGAAATTCCTTACACCAGACTACATTTCTCCAGCATTGTACTGAAACAGAAATTTGGTATGTTAATCACAAAACACCTAGATATAGATATAGATATAGATATAGATATATTTTTTGAGAGCGCGTGAGGGACAGGAGTGGGGAAAGTGGGAAAGGGCAGAGGGGGAGGGAGAACGAGAATCTTAAAAAAACAGGCTCCATGCCCAGGAAGGAGCCCTCCACGGGGCTTGATTTCATGACCCTGAGATCATGACCTGAACAGCAATTTAGAGGTGGACACTTAACCGACTGAGCCACCCACGTGCCCTGCAACACCTAGAGACTATTGAGGAAAAGTGGCTCGTTCTCCGGAAGTCAAATTCTCTGTAAGAAATAAAGTTATCTAGTCACTGATCAGTAACACCATGCAGAAAGCATTTAATTTCAAAGCCAAGCTGAGTTAGTATGTTAATTACAATATTTAGATGACAAGGCAAGAATGTAAACAAGGGGAAAGGTTGAAAAGAATTAAAACCCCAATAGCTAGAATATCAGCCCAATTCTAAACAGGGATCTTAAACCATGTATCTAATATTTAGCTCTAAGTTGCAGGTTAGTGTAGTCCGTATGGGTATCTGAAATTGAACATAATGTCTGATTTTTTAGTATAAATATTATCTTCTTCCATATATTATTGTTAAAGAATTTTGCCTTCCACAACTTTATAGCCTTGGCTGTGAACATGAGGAAAAAATGCTAACTAGGAAACCTCGTACACCCAGTCCAGTGCTCCCCCGATTATCAGAAGTTAGGGAATCTACTACCTATTCATTCCACACTTTTTAAGTATTAATTACTCCTTTTGACTTTTGAGAGAAGACATAGCCCCCCCACCCCTGCCCTTAAAAGATTTTTATTTGACAGAAATGGTGAGAGAGAGAGAACACAAGCAGGGGGAATGGGAGAGGAGAAGCAGGCTTTCCAGCAAGCAGGGAGCCGGATGCGGGGCTCAGTCCCAGAACCCTGGGTTTATGACCTGAACCAAAGGCAGATGCTTAACGACTGAGCCACCCAGGGGCCCCAAGACATGCCTTTCTTGTCACCAACAACAGTGATAGTCACTGTTAGTTTCTAAAGAATTCATTCAGGAAGTAGTTTCCCCCCTAAAGTCAGGCTGGACTGGGAGCTGACAGGTCAAGGTCATCACTGTATCACGAGTGTGTTCGCTGGAGAGTGTTGTAAGAAGTACACAGAGCACACATCTGGGTTATAAAAGCCCTTTTATAAAGCCATTTTTAAACAAAACAAAAAAAAAAGTTTACAAAAGGAAAAAAAAAAAGATACAGAGAAAGAATAACTTGCTTCATATGTCCCAAAAAGAGAAAAAAAAAAAAAAATAAAGGGGACAATGCCAACATGCTCAACAATAAAGGGTTCTTTTTCTTATTTTTTTTTAATACAAAATACAAGCAAAGGATACACATACTCAAAACAGAGCTCAGGAGCAGACACGCAGTCCTGGAGACCCTTCAGTAAAAGAAAGCAGGAGTTTGTCTTTTCTTTGTCTATGCAGATACATACAGAGACTGGGATATGTAAAAATTAAGTGTCACAAAAGACCATCACACAAGTCTACCAATGCACGTTGCATCTATAATTCACGAACATGGTCAACAAAATCATGTTCACTTCAACCTCATTTCATTTAAATTAAAAAAATCGTTTAAATAAAGTGGTTACATTCAAACTTTAACTTCCTTAGTACCATGCTGCGTCTGTCAGCACCGTGAAGGTATCACAAGGATGCCCATCCCCCGGCGTCTGATCATGGACCTAGCAACACTGTAGTATTAAGAAAGGGATGCCCCCCCCCCCGTCTCAGCCCATGGACTAATTAAATACATTTAAACAGGTTCCTCTCTATAATCCTTCCTGCTCAGAACACAGAAGATTAAGAACTAAAATCAAGGAAGACTGGGAGTTTTAGAGATGGCCAAAACGAAGTCTGAAAGATGAATCAAGGCAAACAATCACTGAGAACTTGGCTGCTGCTTAACCTGGCAAGTCTTCAAGTCCTTCTTTAAATCTTGCTTGAATTAGGTGTATAAGGTTTGCTGCAACATGTTCATGGTAAACAAACTCTACTTAGAGCTCTTATTTACAAATCTTGTAACAAATACTTCTGGAGGAAAAGAAGAAAAGAGTTCACTAATTTCCCGAAGACAAGTTTACTGCCAGACATATGCAAACACACACTCACACTCACTCACACACACACACACACACACACACAATACTTCGGGGGGGGGGCGGTTTATACATGTTATTTAGAGCATAAGCTGAGTACTATACCCCTACACCCCATTGAAAAAAGAACAACCAAAAAAAAAATCCCAATTTTACCCTCCCCCCATAAATCTAGAAAACCCTCCCTTCACCCCTGATGTACAAAGTATATGCACAATGGTGGCATTCCACCAGCTCAGACAGATGTCATCAGCTCAGTTCCCCCCATTGGCATGGCAACAGGCAGGTTGACAGGACTTTTCCCAATAGTGGTTAATACACAGTCAGCACCACTGTGAATTTTGTGAATTAGGCTTTGAAAAAAGGTGTAACTTAGGGATTTGGGATTCAGAGAGTCCTTTTGTATCAAGTTTATCCCAAGATGAAGGGAGAATGGGTTGTAGATCGAAACGTGGCTATAGATACCTTGATGTCCCAATATTCAAACTAAGTCCCTTTTCTAATAAACCCAGCTCTATGCACAGAGAGGACAATTTTCTGACCCCAAGAGCAAACAGCTTGTTTTATCTTCTCTATCCTGTGGCAGGAAATGTCTATTAACTTGTTCTGCTGAAGTTATGTGACTGCCATGAAAGAGCTGAGCCCAGGTTTTGCTCTTCCCAAACTCCCAAGCGGACAGTTTTCTTCACTGTGCAGCTACTGGTGATGCAGGAACAGAAAGAACTGGTCAAATCCAACCCCCCACTCTTTAGAACAGCAACGATGGCCACATGATCTTTTATAAAAAGCTTCCCTTGTTGCTCCTGGTAAATTCTGCCCTCGCCTACCTACTACGCTCAAAGCATCTTCTAAACTGGTTTAAAGAAAAGCACCTCCTTCTCCCAACCAGTCAGCCAAAATCCACTTGATACTTGTAGGTTCATGGATAAAAGATTTTTTTTAAAGGCGTCAAGTTCAGTCTAGCGGACCATATTCACAAGTGTCAATTACTGGATTATAACCTCAAATTCCACCTTGATTTGTTACCTGTAAAAAAATGCTCTTTCAACTTGTGCCAAGGAGAAGTATGAACTGAGAACTGAAACGGAGCAAACCAATTACCGTGGCGGAGGGGGGGGGGGAGGAGGGGGGACAATATCCAAGCTCCTTGGTGGGAAATCAACTACTCTTCTTCCGGAGGGAAACACTCCCACCTTTACCTCCCTAAAGGGCACACCCATTAATTTCCCTTCAGGGATGCCATAGCGGGTGAGGCTATGAAAGGGAGAGATGTTTCAAGAAAGCAGAACAAACCCACTATGGCTGAAATTGATGTGCCTCCTGGGGGGCCGCTCCACGGATTCCAATCTGAGGTGGGGAGAGCTAAAAGCAGCAGCAAGTTATGGATTTAAGATCCAAGCTACGCATTTCTAGCGGGGGATGTTGGGGAGGGGACGTCTGGAAATACAGAATGGTAAGAATGTAGTGTCAGTCAGCATAGCTGCCGAGATCCATGTTCCAGAGGTAAACTGAAGAGCTAAGAGAAATCGGGTACCACAAATAAGCACCTTGCCAGTGAACATCCCACTTCCTGAGCACTGCAAACAAGACTGTGAGTGACGCTCTTGCCACTTCACCATAGGCACGCTAGAGGGAGAAACAGGAGTTGAGTCAAGGGTGGTGCCAATGGCCAGTCACTGTCAGCTTCTAGCTTGTGACCCGGTTCTGATGTCGCAATCAGTCAAGCCTGTCTATTGAGCACCTATTTCCAGTTGAGACACCACAGCTGTCCTCCTGCATGCTTGCATGATTGGAGGGGAAGACCCTAGTGTTTTCAGTCATCAATAAAAAGTGGAGAAAACAAAGGTCATTCAGAGCCTGTCTCACTTGGGGACACAGATCCTTCTGTCTAGTCCATTAGAAATATAGAAGACATTTTTCAATCTCATGAATTAATTTTTTAAAAAAGGGATCGCAACCAAATGCACAAGTCACCTAGAAGACAAGATTACCTCTAAAGAATGAGCGTATATCACGGAGATGTTAGTGCAGATTAACATATTAGAGACCAAGTTACATAAAATACCGAGGCTAAAGTTTTAAAAGACCCCCGACCCCCCATCTTCACGAAACATAATCTAAGAAAAGTCCAAATGTTACTAGGAATGTAGGACTTAAAAGTTACAAACCCCTAAAAACAGAAGTGCATGGTGGAAACACTGAGAGGTCTTTTGTTACTAGATGAACGCGAACCTTCTTGTTAAAATTGGATACCCGAAAACCCACTAAAGCAAATAGAATAATCTTCATCCCCCTCATTACAAAGTTCACGACTCTAAAGTTAACCATCATGAAAGATAATAATCCAACTGAAACATACGTTCAAGTTTCGCATTTTTGGCCAAGTACTAAAGTCTCCAAATTCATTCTCTAACACACACAAGTGTGCAACAGTGAAATGACTCTGCCACTGGGTGTTATTTTTAAAAAGTCACAGAGGAAGGACAGTCTTTAAAGTGTCTTAAAAATCAGAGTAAAAATATTCCTTAAATAACCTTTTGTCCTAGGAACATCTGCAAGAAAGCCACGTGGTCTGAGAGAAAAACATGCTCTAACATAAAAGACAGAAAGAAAACCGCTTAAGATACCGAAGCAGCACACCTACATAAGAAGGCAAAGGTTAAATTTCACTATTTTTTTTTTTTTCAACATATTAGCACACTAAGCCCCCTAACCCTTGCTCCCATGAGCTCGTGGTTATCAGGATATGGAGGATCAAACCTACAGAACTATCTCCTGATTACTTTCGTAAGGCATGGACAGTCTGTTCTCAGCGGCACATGGGCTCCTAACTACATGGTCTCCCTGGCCTGGAGCCCCTGAAACTTCTGCTTTAAGCAAGGCGAGCAGTAAAGCAGGAGCACAAGGAGAGGGACAAAAGCAAACTGAAGGGTGTGGGAGTGGCCTTTACCACACTCCCTCTTAGTCAAGCACAGAACGTGAAGGAAGCAGAGAGAGGCTGGGGGAAATCATGTTCCAGAGCAGAGCTGGCGGGCTCTGGGGATGGGGTATGCAGTGGGACCCTAGTAGGAGCAGGAAGCGGAGATGCACTGCATGTGTCTACAAGGAAGTGGGAGGGTAGGTATGTGAAAAGAAAAGTGTTCTATCCCCAAATAAAAACAGAGCATGGTTCATGGGATCGGAATGCACATTTTTGGCATAAAAGAATTTCAATTTTCTGTTTTCATAAAGGAAAAATCTCAAGTCTTTGTGATTGAGTTTCACATTAATTGGTACTTTATTTGCTTAAAACCTAAACATTGTCAGTTAAGAAGAAATCCACTCTGGTGTATAGATCTTGCTGTTTAAATCCTAAAGGTTTTTTTCTTTTCTTTTCTTTTCTTTTCTTTTTTTTTTTTTGATCCTTGGTAATTTTATCCAAGAAACAGAATAGATACATATATACTTAAAAACATGAACCATTAGAGAATGAAATAGGAAATCAAGACTGATTTAAGTTTTGGTGGCCCTTGCCTTTTTTTTTTTTTTTTTTTTTTTTTTGTTCTTTTAAAGTTCCTGAAAGACTGTAGCAGGATAAAAGGATCACTGGCTCCGGGTCTCTTTGAGATAACAAGTGATGAAATTTACAAAAAAACCCCAAAAAACAAAAAACAAAACATCCCCCCCAAAAACCACACCCTCAAACAAGGTCAGGTAACACCATGCCCTGCCTTGCCCCCAAGATAAAAAATAGGAATACTTTTAGTAACAATTCAGAATTCATCTTTATGTCCTACCTGCCCCATCAGTGGGAAGTTTAACATCATGATTTTTTAGACATCTATACTTATGTATATAGACATATAAACTTGTATTAGATGACAGCTGATTTTTTTTAAGTCCAGGTAGAGAGAGAAGCAATCATTTTTAACTAAAACCCTTCTATGTTTTTTGATTACGGTTCATTTTCTACCATTTAGCAAAAAAGCAAAATTTCCGTAGTGTTCATCTCAAATCTTATTGCTTTACAACTGTGGTATACCTTCCATTAAAAATAAAAAGGTAAAGCCGTCAATCCAGTGATTATTCTGACATGGCTTTCATTGGGAAGCGGTGGGAAAGATGGGTGATGGCGAAGAGAGGACCAACAGACAAAAAGGTAAATTAAACTTACAATGGTTTTCTTAAAAAAAGAGAGAGAGAATGTTATTTTCAAGAAAAGGAAAAAAGCACTGAAAGCCCATGAGTCAAGCCATAGCCAAAACCATGTTCTATCTTAAGTAGGTTTTCTTTTTTTCCCCCTTTTTCTTTTTTCTTTTTTTTTTCTCTTTTTTTTTAATAAAATCTCTCCCCAAACCATCATCACTTTTTTAATCCTCCCCAGACTGGGCTTCATCTTCGGACCCTTCGTCCCCTGATTTCTCAGGTGGAGGGCTTGCCGAGGGCTTCTTTTCTGGAGGGCTCTCTGGTTCCTCGTCTTCTTCTTTGGGAGAAGGAGTCTTTTCCTTTGATGCCTTTGAAGCTGTAGGGCGCCCCACCTTCCCTTTGCCTTTCACAGGGCTTGGCGTCACT
This sequence comes from Mustela lutreola, assembly GCF_030435805.1. Classification (NCBI taxonomy): domain Eukaryota; kingdom Metazoa; phylum Chordata; class Mammalia; order Carnivora; family Mustelidae; genus Mustela; species Mustela lutreola. Next base: position 51,074,878 of record NC_081303.1, read on the forward strand.
GGGAGAAGAAAAATACCAACATGGGGAAGAGAAGAAAAGATATTAAAAAAAAAAAAAATCAGCTACAAAACAAAACTTTAAGAACTAAATGTATAGGGGCACCTGGGTGGCTCAGTGGGTTAAGCCTCTGCCTTTGGCTCAGGTCATGATCTCGGTCCTGGGATCGAGCCACACATCGGGCTCTCTGCTCAGTAGGGAGCCTGCTTCCCCCCTCTCTGCCTGCTTCTAGGTCTACTTGTGATCTTTCTCTGTCAAATAAATAAATAAAATCTTAAAAAAAAAAAAAAAAAGAATTAAATCTGTAAGGACCACAGCCCAGCTGACTACACATCAAGGGGGGGCACTGGTTCCCGATCACTCTTGCCAACACTCTTGGTGCTGTGTTAGCAGTGATGTTTATAATAAAGAAACAGGATGCTACAGAAACTGCATACTATCCTTAGTGGTTTGTGAACACAGGTTGTTTATGATAAAACTCAGGTTTAACAAGCAGGTCAAAAAAAAAAAAAAGCGGCTCAAAAAGCATGGATACAACAACGTGAGTAGAAACTGAAGTCATCAGATTTTTCAAAACTTTTCTTCCAAGGATTTGTCATTTACTTATTTATTTATTTTTAAAGTAAACTCTAGCCCAACACGGGGCTCGAACTCACAACCGAGATCGAGAGTCACATGCTCTACCACTGAGCCAGTCAGGTGCCCTCCTCAAGTCACTTTTGACAACCCTGTGATTCCCAGCCGTAAGAAATAACGAGTGAAAAATGTAAAAAATCACCAGTTCTATCTGTCAGAAAAAAAAAAAACAAAGCAAATGTAGCTTTCGGATTTCAAGCTGTGACTAGGAGACTGGCAGCACTCACAACGGCTCCAAGAAAATGAATCCAAGCTGACAAGTGTGGTTTTATTCTAGTACAAAGGATGGGGTAAGGATCACATCGGAGGCCTGAAATCTGTGATTACGGGTGTGCATTTTCCCCATTTCAGGTTTTTCCTAGTTGCTGGGGTTGTGATATGGGCAGGAAAAAGCACAGGCACAGCTCTACTATTGGAGTGTTTCTACCACAGGGCGACGGGTTGCTGCAAACCCTGTGCTGCACCGCCAGACTCTTGCAGGGGCCACTGGCCTTCCTAACAAGTAAGACATCCCTCCCAGTGTGGAAGACGGGATCCTTGCAGAATTCTTATTCTTGTGAGGCGTGTGGTCAATGCCGAGGCCTAATGAAGGATTTCTGTAGAGAAAGTTTACTGCTCCTTGAAATGTTTCAAAGCAGCCATTTAACTGTACTTGTAGACAACTCACCTGTGGCCTTTAGCCGGGGTTTGGGCATTTTCTTTTCTTTTCTCTCAGGTTTGGACTTCTTGACCATCTTTTTGTTTTTCTTTTTTGAACTGCCATAGTCACTATCATCATCATCTTCCATTAGGAAATCTTCATCACTGCCGGAATCTTCTGAGAGGAAAGAAGAAGTTCAACGTCCAACTTAATGTATACATCCTTCCAAGGGAATGAAGGGAGACAGCGCTAAGCATGACGGGAGGATGGGATCTGGGAGTCAAACACTCTCAGATTCTGGGGGCAGCTGGGCCGCCAGTCTGGCTGGAGTCCTCACCAGCCCTACATGTAGGACGGGGCTTAGCGCCCGCATACACACACACACACACACACACACACACACACGTTGCAGAACTGACTTGTTTAAAGAGTCGGTCGAAAACAGGAAGAGATAAAACTTAATATGAATAAAAACTGAAGATATCACCGAATATTTTTTTTTTAATCAAACAACTTTTGGTAGTTCCCTCATTCCCCTATAGTACTGGGGAGACCAGGAAAATCAAACAGAACCCATTTAGTGTCTTTGGTCCAACTATGAATAAATGAAACGAGAAAGCTAAAGACAAAGCAAAAACCATACATTTATTAATCTGAGTAACGTGTGAAACACCTAAATTCTGCTATTAACACTTTGTTGTTGTTGTTGGGGGAGGAGGTCTACCCCTTTGGCTCCGAAGCCAAAATACAAATCTTCATCACAACACCCACCATGTAACTGTTACTCTAACAATTGCTGGTTTAGTAGTTGAGCTCAAGCGATGGACATCAAAATCAAGAGAATCCCTGAGGCTCTTAAAATATCAACCAGTATCAAAAAGAGCCATCTCTGCTGATAGCAAATACCGAATTTAAGGGGCTGGCTGTCACGTCTGTCAGCCACAAGAATGCAGAAGTAGTCAAGGTCACGGTCACAGACTCTGGTCCCCACCCAAGTACCAAGCCAGCGGCACGTACTCTCCTGGAATGGCGTCTCGTCTTCTTCCTCTTGTTCTTCTTCGCTGCCTACATCTTCCATGAGCATTTCTCTCTGCTTGGAAGCTGCTTTAGAGGCTGCCTGCCGTTGCTGGCGTACATTTTTATGATCTTCTTTTTCATCTTCACTGTCCTCTGTAATATCAAAGTTACAATGCAGCGATCAAGGAGTTGTGCGTTTATCGGACAGCTGACTAGAAAAGCCAGTATGAGACAGAACCTGCAGCTTCATTTCATTCAAATGGGGTAAAGTCTATCCTTAAAAATGCCTACAAAATATACAAAAGAGGAGCTAAAATACAAAGAATGAACTTGAGAAAGATTATGTCCTCATTATTGCACAGAAAAATAGCGTAGGCATGGAGTTTTAAGTAGTCATGAAGCTGATTTAGGTGTGAATATATGCTTCCTGTAATGTATTTTAAACTTAAATCACTGTGTTGCCCTAAAATTATCAATTACATTTCAATCTATATTCACGGTTTTTAGAAACTAAAGCCAGAATTTTTGGAGAGCGAGAATGCACGTGTGGGGGGGTGGGGCAGGTGGGGAGCACAGGGGTGGGGTGGGGGGTGGGTGGAGGCAGGGAAGGGCAGAGACGCCATCTAAAGCAGGTTCCACCCAGACTCAGGGACCCTGATCTCAAGATCCTGAGATCATGACCTGAGTCGAAAGCTTAATTAGCTGAGCCACCCAGGTGCCCCTAGAAAAATATTTTTATTTTTATTTATTTATCTTAAAGATTTTGTTTATTTATTTGACAGACAGAGATCACAAGTAGGCAGAGAGGCAGGCAGTTAGAGAGGGGGAAGCAGGCTCTCTGCTAAGCAGAGAGCCCGATGCGGGGCTCAATCCCAGGACCCCAGGATCATGACCTGAGCTGAAGGCAGAGGCTTTAACCCCCTGAGCCACCCAGGCGCCCCTAGAAAAATATTTTTAAATAGAAGAGGGGAAGACTGTCTTCCGATGATACTGTTCTAAGTTACAAAACACGTTTCTTTACAATTTAGGCAGGCAGGTTAACAGGCTAGAAAAGGAATGAAAGCAAACAGCTCAGTGGCGTGAATTCAGTGGAACTCTGTCTACCCCTCCATGTATCGGCTCATAACAGTGATCTCATTTAAAGGGGGACGCAGGACACAAAACCAGGGGAGTGCAGGTCAAAACGAAAATAAACCCTCAGTACTGAGAAGAGTTAAATTCAGAAATAGAAATACCAACAAGCAATCAGGATTTAACATTTTATTTGCCATGGAGTCTCTATTAATTCTTTTGAATTTAAATGCTTACCAAGAAAGCTTTCTCTGCGGCTACTGTTTCGAAGGACTACTTGCCAGCTGGAACAGGGAAGGGTGAAACTAGCCTTTGCTTGCTCTTTACCCCAGAGTTCATCTCCACCCCCTCCCCACTTTAGAGTGCTACATCACTTTGTATTTTATATGCTCTTTCAAATCAGTTTAGTTTGATGTCTGTTAATTGTTCACATAAATTTTTTTTTAAGATTTTATTTATTCATTTGAGAGAGAGACAGAGACAGAGATGGAGAGAGAGAAAGCACAAGCAGGGGGAGAGGCAGAGGGAGAGGGAGAAGCAGAACCAGACTTCCCATTGAGCTGGGAGCCCAACATGGGGCCCGATCCCAGGACCTGGAGATCACGACCCAAGCCAAAGGCAGACGCCCAACCATCTTAGCCACCCAGGCGGCCCACTTAAATGGTTTTTCATGTTAATTATGCAGGAGAATCATCTGTAAATATTTTTAGTATATGTGCTGCCGAAGCGAGCGCTCATCTGTAAATATTTTTAAACAATAAAGCCCCAGTGTCCCACTGAGACCTACTAAATCAGAAATCTTGGGGTGGGACAGAGTGTGTAAGCCTGTTAAGAAAAACCCTTACAGGAGACTGCAGTAAGCCACCAGCATTTCAAAGTTCTTTGCTCTTCAAAAATTGAAAGCGGTTCGCCATGCCAGTATTTACAGCAGTGCCCGGCATTATTATGAAACCACTTATTAAAACATCCAATGAACGAAGACATAGATCAATGACGTATTACATTAATAACTGTTTACTACCTGCTGAGTGAGAATCGTCCTTCTTGGTTTTCACATCTTTTTCTTCGGAGTCCTCGCTAGAAAGGGAAAGACGGGAAAAGTTTAAAAGTCTTAGATCAAAATCTAAGTGAACACAGATCCCCAGTGTCTTTAACAGGTAAAGAACACCTCTTCTGTAGATGAAATATTCAAACAGATGCTGAGGACTGAAACTGCTTCCATTATTTCCCTAACTTGACAGGGATGCTAATGATTAAGCACAATTTTATCTACTTTTGGAAAATACTGCTTCCAAAGACCCAAAGGAAAAAAAGAAGGTATCTCAAACATGGGCTGAAAATGTCTCACCTGTGGATAAAGCCTGGTTCACAACACCACTTTCTTTTTTAAGGTTTTATTTATTTATTTGACACAGAGAGAGAGAGAGAGAGAGAAAACACAAGCAGGGGGAGTGGCACGCAGAGGGAGAGGGAGAGGCAGGCTTCCCGCTGAGCAGGGAGCCTGATGCGGGGCTCGATCCCAAGACTTCGGGATCATGACCACAGCCAGAGGCAGATGCTTAACCGACTGAGCCACCCAGGCACCCCTCACAGGAACATTTAGTAATAAAAAAAACCTCTCTGTTGTCAGAGGCGGAGTATAAAAATACAAAAAGTAAATTACACAATGTGTGAATAGTGCGAGAAAGTAGACAATTAAAAGGATAGCGCCAATGGGAAAAACACCTAGAACATGTAAGGGCCCATTCAGCCAGAGCAGCCCCACCCCGGTTGAACTGCCATTTTGCTGTAAAGCTTAAATTCACCTTGCCCCCCAGGGGAACTTATTTAAATGCAAGTCCGGGAAACCAGTCCCAGGTAACAATGTCCACGTACAAGGGTGGGTCAGGCCAGGTGGAGGTATTCAATCAGTGGGGGCGCATACTGACTCCTAGCTACCAAGGAGTATGGGCCCCCGCCCTTTGGGAGCCTTTTGGCGCCAATCCTAACCAAGGTGTGATAGGTTGGTTCAAATGTCTACTAGGGTAAATTGTAATTCAGTTGGTCACCTAGCGTCACTGTGGAGTTTCCTGTGTGTGCTGCAATCTCACTGGCCACCTGTGGCCACATGGCCTTTGCTCTATAAAAGTTAGTCTGGAAAGCAGGGAGGGGTCGTCCTCTCTGGAGGGGTGACCCCGACCGGTCTGTTTGCCTGTCGGTAGGATTCCTGATGCTTGGTGCGAAATAAAGCTTTGCTTGACCTTCGCTTTGTATCAGTCTCGCTCCTTTAATCACAGATCCATTATTGGGGGACCCAACAAACACAATTATTAAAGGAAATTGGAGTGCAATTATATAAATTACAATAGCCTTAAAAATTTATCTGAAACAAAATGAAAATAAATCAACTAACTATCTCCTTATATTTCTTGCCTCCAATATTTCTAGTATATAAGAAACACCAACACACAGACCTGCCCTGTACCATGGAGAAAATAAAAGTCAGCTCAAGATCACTGCAAAGTAAAATAATAAAAGAAGGTGCTTCAAAGGCGCCTCAGTTGGTTAAGCATCTGCCTCTGGCTCAGGTCATGATCCCAGGGCCCTAGGATCAAGCCCCGCATCAGGCTCCCTGCTGGGTGGGGAACCTGCTTCTCCCTCTCCCTCTGCCTGCCACTCCCCCCCGCTTGTGCTCCCTCTCTGTGTCACATAAATAAATAAAATCCTTAAAAAAAATAAGAAGGTGCTTTAAAGGTCAATGGAAAGTTTTATAGAACAGTTTTTTAAAGGCACTTTATGTTCTCACAAATCTTAACTCAAGAATCTGGGTTCTAGTGTCCTTTGCCATTAATTACTTGTATGATCTCAAGCAAATCACTTGGTACTCTTCAGTGCTAAAATTTTATGATTCAATGAGAAATTCCAACAAACAAAAACAGAAACACTCATATGTAAAAACTGCCTTCACAGCTTTTCAAACAGCAAGACTTGTAAATCTCTTTTGGTATTTCCTGTAATCTAGACCACACTCAAATGACAAACTACCAAACCCAAGATTCCTGAACAAAGAGAAAAACCAAAGATATTTTACTAAACAATCTAAGACACACTGTAATTCTGAAACTTGGGGCTGTTCCAGATGTTTTCATGCAAAATAAGCACTTAATTCACAAGTCACAATGCCGAAGAACTATTATGTTCTCTAGTTCTCTTATTATTGGGTTTATAGAGACCATTACTCCTTGAGTCCCATTACAATAAAGTCAAGTAAAAGCTGAACTTTTAAGTAGAGACCAATAAAAAAACTCAACAAGGGTTTGATGGAAGAAACTATACAAGGCAGTTAACACAAATGGCAATAAAAACTGTATTTCAAAGACTCTTGACATTTAGGAAAGAAAAATAAAACCAAATGATTAGAACAAGGAAAAGTTTAGGCTAGATATTCATTATATTGTTGAGACACTGTAACAGGTAACAGGGGACAGAGATTCATTCCTAAGAGAAAATATAAAAAATGAATATAATAAAAAAGAATCGAAGTTGGGCTGCTATATAAAACTGGATTAGAGAAATACATTACAAACCATGGCAGACTTGTCTCCCCACAGCACAATTTTGTCTTATTTTTCCTCAAAACCACGTTTCTGAAATTTTCCAGGAAAGAAAATATTGGTGGTAAATACTGTTATTTCTACAAATTTAGCATCCTGTGAATTCAAAAATGGAAAGATTTCTGTGTGGGGCTTTGTAAGATTTTAGTACTTGAAGTAAGTATCTTGGAAGAACTGGTAAGATTTCATTTCTTTGAACAGTATTATTTGGAAGTAGTATCGCCTAATGATTCAAACGTGGACTTTGGAATCCAACAGACATGGTTCCCAAACCTGTTGGTCCATTTGTAGGGTAACCCTGGATAAATCACTAAACCTTCCTCTAAGCTATTACCGTAATAAAGGTGTTATGAGAATTAAATGATAATAAATACAGGTTAGCCCTTAGTAGAGACTGGCAGAGAATCATAAACGGTAGCGATCATCACCATCACTACGGTCTTAGGGGCTGCACTGAGATCAAGAGTGTGTAGATCTGTGACAGCAGAGATAAAAATCACAATATCCTCGCCTCATGAAGCAATTACAGTTAAAATCACAACACCTGTGAGCCTGTTTATAAAACTAAAGGAAAGGGGGAAAAAAAAACAACCAAACCCACAAATGATTAAGGTTTCTGAACAAAGGAGAATTGATTATACACAGTGAAACAAAGCAAGCTACACGGCTTAAGATTCTAGAAGCGTTAGTTATGATTCTGCCAGTGCTGGGTGACTGAATGGGAGAGATCACTCATTTTGTTATCGCTCCAGTGAAAACGTCAATACTAACGTTAGGTAACAAATTACATACTTAAACAACCTCTCAGCTTATGTTCAGAGGTTAGAGGTAGTGAAAAAGGCATTCGTGGAGACAACCTTGGATTCCAGGTTGAGTCTAAGCAAAGCTCATGACCTTATTAAAGAAGGTAGCCTCTAGACTCCAGAAGCATTGACTGAGATAGGAAGAAATATGCAGAACAACATGAAGGGGACAGTAAGCACTTTCTCGAAGTAAACAGAGATTCCCCCAATTCAGAGATCAGAGACCACCCTCGCCTCCAGAGGGGCAGAGTAAACAGGAAGAGATTAATAATGCCTCTTACCTATCCTCCTGTGAATTCTTTCCAGATCGCCTCTTATTTTTAGCTTCTCGGGGAGATGACCGAATTTTCTTAGCTGGAGGGCCTGAATCTCTTCCATAATCTTCATCTAAACAGAGCATTTTTCAAATTCAATGAATTGTATTATGATTTTTACATAGAAATTACCACTGCTTATTTTTGGAGATAAATTATCTCTCAAGCTACTTAAATGGTGAGGGGGCGGGATTTCCCAAATAATTTTCTTTCATTTTTAAAAAATAAATTGTTTTCTACCCCAGTCCCTTTTAGTCCTCATGTGTTTACTTTAATACATTCAGAGCCCAGTATCTCTTACCATTTCATATCCTGCCCTTTTAATTTATTAAAGATACTGCCATGTTTCAACATCTTCCTATTTACTTGAACTGTTAAGAGTAATAAAGCAATACAAGCATTTTAGAATGTAGAGAACCCACAATTCTACAATCCTAACGCAATTACTGTTATCAAGTAAATTACTTTTAAAGTATTAAATGCAGCGTACTCTGACATTTGAGAAAAATACCTTCAATTTCCAAAGTTCTATAGAACTAAAGAAAATTACCCAATCTTAAAAACTGATCATTTCTTTTTTTAAAAGACTTATTTATTTTAGGAGACAGTGCATGCATGTGAGTGAGAATCTTGAAGCAGACCACGCCCAGCACAGAGGCCAACTCGGGGCTCAATCCCACTACCCCAAATCATGACCTGAGCCAAAATCTAGAGTCGGATACTCAACGTACTGAGACACTCAGGTATCCCCACAATTGATGATTTCTTTTTTTTTTTTTAAGATTTTATTTATTTATTTGACAGAGAGAAATCACAAGTAGATGGAGAGGCAGGCAGAGAGAGAGAGAGGGAAGCAGGCTCTCTGCCGAGCAGAGAGCCCGATGTGGGACCCGATCCCAGGACCCTGAGATCATGACCTGAGCCGAAGGCAGCAGCTTAAACCACTGAGCCACCCAGGCGCCCCCAAAATTGATGATTTCTATTTTATTACACTCTTATTACAATTTCTATTTTATTTACACTCTTATCTATAATAGTGAAGAGATCTGGAAGTAGTCTGGAGCTTCAGCAATTATTAAATGGTTGGACACATTATAAATTCCACAATGGCATATCATAAAACCATTAACAGGAGTTTCTCAAATAACTTTTAATAACAGGATAAATATAAGCAGGAGTGGGATAGGAGGAGGACAGAACCCAAAATTCTTTTTTAAAAAAATATTTTATTTATTTATCTCATACAGAGAGAGAGATCACAAGTAGGCAGAGAGGCAGGCTGAGTGAGGAGGAAGCAGGCTCCCCACTGAGCAGAGAGCCTGATGTGGGGCTCGATCCCAGGACCCCGAGATCATGACCTGAGCTGAAGGAAGAGGCTTAACCCACTGAGCCAACTAGGCACCCCCAGAACCAAAAATTCTACAGCAAGACTTCAACTACATTTTTTTTTAAGATTTTATTTATTTATTTGACAGACAGAGATCACAAGTAGGCAGAGAGAGAGGGGAAGCAGGCTCCCTACTGAGCAGAGAGCTTGATGTGGCGCTCAATCCCAGGACCCCGAGATCATGACCTGAGCCGAAAGCAGAGGCTTTAACCCACTAAGCCACCCAGGCGCCCCCAAATACATTTTTAAAAGGGAGAAAAGACACAGGCTTTTTAAACAAAAAGGCTAAAATGGCCATTTGCTAATCAAGGGACCTTGCATAATATCTCTGCCTCAATCTCCTTATCTGTAAGCAATAACAGTATTCCCCATTCTAATAGGACTGCTCTACTAAGGATTAAATGAATAACTGCAAGTATTTAGCAGCATTTAATAAGGGTTAGTATTTCTTCTGGGAGGCTGGATTATATGTTATTACTCTTTTTTATATTTCTGCATTTCCTAAGTTTTCCCAAAGTGCACATATTACTTTTACAAGTAAAATTGCATTAAAAAAATTAAAAAAAAATCTAAAGTAAACTTTTATGGCTAAGATTTAAGACAATACTACTCAGGGATGCCTGGGTGGCTCTGTTGATAAAGCATCTGCCTTTGGCTCAGGTCATGATCCCAGAGTCCTGGGATTGAGTCCTACTTCGGACTCGCTGCTTAGTGCGGAGCGTGCTTCTCCCTCTACCCGCCATTCCCCCAGCTTGTGCTCTCACTTTCTGACAAATAAATAAATAAAATCTTAAAAAAAAAAAAAAGAAAGACATACTATTAATTCCATGATAAATTAGTTGACAATCCAAGATGTTTTAGAAAGTACTTTCATCTTAGCTACTTTATGGTGCAAAAAACTTAAACTAATATAAGGTAAAAGTTTTGCTGTGATTATAGATGGAGACATTATCAATTAATAAATACTTCATCAGAATTACTACATATTTAAACTATGGAATCCAAAACCAGATAAGAAAAAATTATTTAAGTATTTATTATCAATGACTTACTAAGGAAAGCTAAAATTCATGCAAGTTCAACTTTTGTTTTGGATGACAGATCCTGACATAATTTACAATTTATTAAAATCATGAAACTTACCAGCATCATCAGATTCCTGAAACTGTGAATAGTCAACGACCTTCCTATTTCTGTAGAAAGAAGAGACTCTAATTAAGATCATAAAAATATAGGACTTTTCTATGATATTAGAACACACATTCCTATTTCATAAACAAATTTAGAACTAGCTCTGTGAAAATTATTTTTCTTTTTAAAGATTTTATTTATTTATTTGACAGACAGAAATCACAAGTAGGCAGAGAGGCAGGCACAGAGAGAGGGGGAGGCAGGCTCCCTGCCGAGCAGAGAGCTCGATTTGGGGCTCGATCCCAGAATCCTGGGATCATGACCTGAGCCGAAGGCAGAGGCTTTAACCCACTGAGCCATCCAGGCGCCCCTGAAAATTCTTTTTCTTTTCTTTTTTTTTTTTTTTTAAGATTTTATTTATTTATCAGAGGGGGGGGGGAGAGCTCGAACACAGGCAGACAGAATGGCAGGCAGAGGCAGAGGGAGAAGCAGGCTCCCTGCTGAGCAAGGAGCCCAATGTGGGACTCGATCCCAGGACGCTGGGATCATGACCCGAGCCGAAGGCAGCTGCTTAACCAACTGAGCCACCCAGGCGTCCCCCTGAAAATTATTTTTCAATAAGCCCCCACTTCAGCCAAAAAAACCTTCACATGTTGTTATAGAAAAGTTGAAACCAAAAGTATTTCAAACTGCAATTCTCCTACTGCTCATTTCAATGATAGCTCAAATACTATTCTCTCCCTCAAAACCTCCCACCTCCCAAAACACACTTAAACAGCAAAATGAGCCAAACCACCACATATATTCATAAGTGACACAGAACTATCCCATGTGCACCAACAAAACTGTAAATGCTTTACATTTTTATTCTTAGTGCTATACACACATATACATGTATACCTGATAAAATTATTATTGAGGTTTTTTTAAGGCAGTGATTTTTAAATATAAGTTACATTATAATATACAAATTATGGTGACAGCAGATCTAGCATTATATAGAAGAAACAAATAACTGATCCGTTCAGAGGATGCTTTTTATTAAAATGGTCTGTAATTAAGAAAAATATGAAAGTCTCATAAATTTATGTATCAACTTGACTCAATGATTTTAAGTACTTCTTACTAGTTAAGCCATCTTTAACAACTTGAACGAATCTTAATTTCCATTTTCCTACTTCACACTCTAAAAGTTTAAAATTCCTAACATAAAAGCTTCCCTGTTAGTATCCAAATAGCCTGGCTTTCCAAAAGAGCCTTTGAGGTACTGTACCATTTAGATACTAAGTAAGTGAACTGAAATCATTAAAAGAAACATGCCATCAACTACCCTTAAGCCTGAGCGAGGAATATTGCTGATTTTATAGATTAAGACATCATTTATATCGAAAGACAGGAAGCTCAGATCAAGCATACATACAACTGGGTACAGCCATACACTTGGCATAGGAGAAGAAAAGCTCTTAAGGGTTTTTGCCTTCTGTTTTTCTTTGGTCTACCAGCAAGGAATTATCTTTTCATGGTACTACCTCTGTAAGTTCAGGTGCAAAACTATAAAATGCGCTCTACATATGTTTTATTAAAAGCAGTTGGTTTTATAAACAAATGATACCGATGTATTAGGAAAATTGATTTTAAAAACATGACCATTAACTCCACTTGTATGAGACATCTAGAGCAGTCAAGTTCAGAGACAGAAACAATGATGGGGGCGCCTGGCTGGCTCAGTTGGTACAGCAGGCAACTCTTGATCTAGGGATTCTGAGTTTGAGCTCCCTGTTAGGTGTAGAGACTACTTAAAATAAAACCTGGGGGGGCGCCTGGGTGGCTCAGTGGGTTAAGTGTCTGACTCTTGGTTCCGGCTCAGATCATGATCTCAGGGTCTGGAGAGTGAGCCCCGCAGCAGAGTCTGTTTGAGATATCCCCCGCGCCCGCTTGTACATGCACTCCCTCTCGAATACATAAAATCTTTAAAAAAAGAAACAAAAAGGGATGCTTGGGTGGCTCAGTTGGTTAAGTGTCTGCTGTCTTTGGCTCAGGTCATGATGCCTGAGTCCTGAGATCGAGCCCCTCATGGGGCTTCCTGCTCAGTGAAGAGCCCGCTTCTCCCTCCGCCTGCTGCTTCCCCTGCTTGTACCCTGTTTCTCTCTCTGCCAAATAAATAAATAAAATCTTTAAAAAAAGGGTTAAACAAGACAACGAAAGAGAAAGGAGGGAAGGGATTGGGAGGGAGGGAGGAAAGATGGGTGGGTGGTCAGGGGCGCCTGGGTGGCTCAGTCTGTCAAGCATCTGCCTTGAGCTCAAGTCATGATCCCAGGGTGCTGGGATGGAGTGCCGCACTGGGGTCCCTTGTTCAGTGGGAGTCACTTCTCCCTCTGCCCTTCTCCCGCTCATGTTCTGTCTCTCGAAAATAAAGAAATAAAAATAAAAAAAAAAAAAAGAATGGGGGCACCTGGGTGGCTCAGTGGGTTAAAGCCTCTGCCTTCAGCTCAGGTCAAGATCCCAGGGGCCTGGAATGGAGCCCCGCATCAGGCTCTCTGCTCAGCAGGGAGCCTGCTCCCCCCCCCCCCCCCCGCCTACTTGTGATTTCTGTCTGTCAAATAAATAAATAAATAAATAAAACCTTAAAAAAAAAAAAAAGAATGGTGGATGCTAGGGAGAAGGGTACAGTGAGTCAACGACATATACAGTTTCACTTTGCAAGAGAAAGAGTTCTAGAAATTGGGTGCACAACAGTGTGAATGTCTTCAACATTATAGACCTGTACACTTAAAAATGGTTAAGATGATAAATTTCATGTGATTTTACCACAATTAAAAAATAAAATATTTTCTATTAAAAAAAGACTACTTGGGGAGCTGATAATTAAATGCCTACTATGTTTTAACAAAACTGATTTTAAGTGATAGATATTATGAAAAACAGAATTTTGACTATATTCTGCATTGTTTAGGATCAAGAAAAATGGGACATGCAACCGGGATAAGGAAAGTATCCAGAAGAGGGAGTTTGAAATCTTTTTTAAATTTTTTAAAAGAAATTGATTTATATGAGAGAGAGAAATCACAAGTAGGCAGAGAGGCAGGCAGAGAGAGAGAGGGAAGCAGGCTCCCTGCTGAGCAGAGAGCCTGATGTGGGGCTCCATCCCAGGACCCTGAGATCATGACCTGAGCTGAAGGCAGAGGCTTAAGCCACTGAGCCATCCAGGCGCCCTGAAATCTGAATCTCTAGTAGGTAATGTACAGGTTCTGAAATTGCAGGCCTGGTAATTCTAGTTTATCCATGTTGGTGGGAAAGCAACTAAAATAATGGTATGATTTCTGGGTACCATCTATCAATCGATCTATTCTATGAGACTATATAAAGAAGGCTAACCAGAACAGTGAAGAGTATATAATATGTAGGGCAACTAAGTAAACAGGAATTTTTAACCTACAAAAGAGAAAACGTGTTAGCTACTTTAAGGCTTTGAAAACAAAGGAGCAATAAACATACTGGTTTATTAGCTTCCTGATCAGATTAAGTGTGGGTTCAACATAAACAGCTTTTTAACAGTTTGCTAATTATAGTTACTTCCTTAGTCTGGTACTAGGAATACTCCAGAATGGAATTACACAATAAAGTATAGAATCTTTGTTAAGATTCCTATTAGGTTCTGGTTCTAGAACTTCGGGCAAATCACATAATTTCTCTGGGCCTCAGATCCTTCTCTGTTGGAACCGATGGCCTAAATTGCTGGACAGATCCAAAACGTTATGCCAGAATTTTTTTTAGTTTATTTAAGTAATCTCTACACCCAATAGGGGCTTTGAACTCATAACCCTGAGATCAAGAGTCGCACATAAGGAAGCCAGCCAGGCACTCCTATGAGATAAATTTAAATAAAATTACTGTTAAAGTTCAAGGAAGAGTTTTTCTCAATTGCAAATGGTCAGCTATTATTATTCTGTGTATCATACTTCTTACCTCACATGGCTGTTTTCTTCACTAATCTGAGCTTCCTGAGAGTAACAATGGTTTTGTAGCCTTTCCCCCACATTTTACCCCCTCCTTTCCTTGTTTCCTTCCTCCCCTCCTTTTCAACCACAGAGCAAGGTAAAAAGCAGACACTCAAATCTGTTGCTCTTAGGGCCAAATTTAAGAGCTCTGTTAGAAACCCAATTTTATAAGATACTTGAGAGGATAATATCCAATCTCCTTAAAGTCTCTGAAGGCCTTATCTTTTGCCACTTAAGCAACTTGGAAATTTGTAATTCCTCCAATCAGGTTGTTTCATACCAATTGGTCTACACTGCCGCTCGCATCACTCCCGCTCATATCGGATCCAAACTCACTTCCTCTCAGCACCTTTAATCCTCTACTGATACTGGATCATCTACTGAATTTCTGTCTTCCCTACTAAATGTGAGATTCTTGAGGACAGGGGTTGTCTCTCCTTCATTCAGAACATCAAAATCAAGACATTTTTTTTTTAAGGATTATTTATTTATTTATTTGACAGAAGGAGAGAGAGAGATCACAAGTACGCAGAGGCAGGCAGAGAGAGAAAGGGAAGCAGGCTCCCTGCTGAGCTGAGAGCCCAGTGTAGGGCTTGATCCCAGGACCCTGAGATTAACACCTAAGCAGAAGGCAGAGGCCCAATCCACTGAGCCACCCAGGTACCCCTAGACGTGTTTGATGAGCAAATGGACTTGGCATCTGCAAAGGGTCACGGTGGGAAAGGGAATCCTGTGGTGCGAGAGGATGTATGCGGGAGCCTTCAGCCCATCAGGCATTTATTTTCCACTGCCCTAAATGACAAAATAAAATTTAGTTTCCTCCATAGGAAGTAACTAGTTATTTTAAATTGAAGAAATTAAAAGGGCAACTATTTAGTACATTTTCTTCTATCATGGTTTTTAACAAGCAGAACTACTAAAAAAAAAAAAAAAAAAAAAAAGCCATGTAGACTATACTGATATTACAGGAGTAATCAAATTTATATTTTTCAATATTTATTTTTCAATAAATTCAGAAACCATTCCCTCATTTGAAAAACACAAAATATTTTACTCTCAATTATGTGAAAATGGCCAAAATTATCAGATCTTATATAGATAATAAATGTTACTTATCACAGACTTTAAAATCCCAAGCAAATCTGTCTAAAGGCTAACGACGTCAAAAAAAAAAAAAGGGGGGGGGGGAAGCATCCATCCATAAATGTTGTTAGAGGGAAAAGAAAAAATTATTTAAATAAAAGATCTATGATAACAAGGGTCACTCATAATAATTCATTTAATGACTTAGAATAATAATTTGGTTCATTTCCTGCCTTCTGAAGATACTTCAAAACAACAGTAGAAAAATACTATTCCATTACTTGCAGATTCACCTTATTTCAGGTAGAAATCACTTAAAAAAAAAAAAGATTTTATTTATTTGACAGAGATCACAAGTAGGCAGAGGCAGGCAGAGAGAGGAGGAAGCAGGCTCCCGCCTGAGCAAAGAGCCTGATGTGGGGCTCGATCCCAGGACCTTGAGATCATGACTTGAGCCGAAGGCAGAGGCTTTAACCCACTGAGCCACCCAGGTGCCCCTAGAAATCACTTTTTATGAACTTACTCCTGTGTAAACTAAATACTGAGAAGATATACTGGGATGAAAACACACCATTTATGAGTAATACTTAAGTTGAAGGGCATAGAAGTTCTACTTCAAGTCGAAAACAAAGAAACATTCTTATGTCCTCAAAATACCCTTTCTTAAAGGCCAAAGTTACACCAACTCTTCAGGGTAAAATGAGCATCAACAACTAGAACTGGAAGGACAATACAAAATTTCACTAGAGCACACAAGGTTAAAAACACACATTTTTGAACTGGGTTTAAATCCTGGCTCTGCCACTTACTAGTTGTATGTCATTGAGCAAGTTACTCCCCCCTACCCCTCACCTGTAAAACAGCAGTAATAACACCTAATCTCTCACGACTGTCCAATGAGGAGCAGCTATCATTACATGGAACTTCTACTTGTTCCACCCAGGATACCACTGCAATTATGAATACACACAAGCAACACTTTTTCAATTATTTGAACATGATGATGAACTCACTGTTCTAAAATATGTCTTAGGGAAAATCCATGTATAACTTTGGACTCCCCCCCCCCCACCAACTTAACCACGTAATAGCCTACTGTGGACCGGAAGCCTTACCAATCATACAGCCAATTAACACATATTTTGTATGTCACATGCATTCTTACGATAAAGTAAGCTAGAGAAAAGAAAACGTTATTAAGAAATTCCTAAGGATGAGAAAATAGATTTCTAGTACTGTGCTGTATTTACTGAACAAATCTGCATAAAAGTGGACCCAGTAGTTCAAACTCAGTGTTCAAGGGGTCAACAGGATAGGAACACAAAAACTTCAATTAAGTGCCTGCTCTTACTTTAACCAAAAGCATACATGGGGGCACCTGGGTGGCTCAGTGGGTTAAAGCCCCTGCCTTCAGCTTGGGTCATGATCCTAGGGTCATGGGATAGGGCCCCACATCGGGCTCTCTGCTCGGCAGGGGGCCTGCTTCTCTTCCTCTCTCTCTGCCTGCCTCTCTGCCTACTTGTGATCTGTCAAATAAATAAAATATTAAAAAATAAAAACTAAAAAAAAAAATACATGATCTCTCCGTCTAGATTCTAAATGCACTCTGGCCACAATGAGCCAATTCCTGACTGATGACCAGAGGGCTCTGGGATGAGAAGTTCTCACTTCTGCATCAGGTTAAAGTGCAAAAACAAAGGGTAAAGTGGGAAGCTAGACAAAGAACTTGAAAAGATCTGGTTTTGGTACCAAATGTGGATAACTCAGGCAATTCAGAAGCAATAGGGACTTTTCTCTTCCATTCTCTTAAACCTAAAATGCTTTCTCATAGCAGTGACTGTCTAAGACCAAAACATGAAACATGAGGCCATTCTCAAGAGTCAATAATCAGTGTTTGAGAGGAAAATGATCACACCTTTGAGATGACCTTATCTAACCTTCCCTCTCTTGCTTGGGAGGTGGGGGGTGGGGTGGTGGCTGGGGAAAGGGAGAGGGAGAATCTTAACTAGGCTCCATCTCACAACCCTGACATCACGACCTGAGCCAACATCAATAGCCAGAGGTTCAACCAACAGAGGCAACAACAACCGACCTCCACTCGCCGGAGCCCGCCATCTCTTTTTTAAAAAGTAAGCTCTTGGCCCAATGTGGGGCTTGATCTCATGACCCTGAGATCAAGAGTGGCAGGCTCAACCAACGGAGCCAGCCATGTGCCCCAAATCCTCTCAACTTTACAGATGAGAAAACGAAAACCACATACTCCAGCTCTACTTTGTAACAAGCCTTCACATCAAAATATGGAGACCGGTAACAAGCAAACTCTGGGGAAGGCAGCAGAACTTACAAATATAATTAAATATTGACACCCTAAGCTTTATATTACTCGAAGAGCACAAAACCATTTTCTCAAGGCAAATGGGAGAGCCTTTTAGACAATCTATTACATTATTAAGCTCCATCAACAGACTATAGTACCTTTTTTTTTTTTAAAGATTTTATTTATTTATTTGACAGAAATCACAAGGAGGCAGAGTCAGGTGGGGGGTGGGCAGGCTCCCTGCTGAGCAGAGAGCCCGATGTGGGGCTCCATCCCAGGACTCTGGGATCACAACCTGAGCCGAGGCTGGAGGCTTAACTCACTGAGCCACCCAGGCGCCCCTATACTTCTGTTTTTACACTGAAGTTGTTCTGGTCAATGCAGGGAGGAAGAATAAAGAAAAAAAATCCACCTTGCTAATTTTCTAGAATTTAACAGGTTCTTCATTAGGCACTTAAAGCACATTTGAAATTAGAGTTCTGAGAAACCTAAAATAACCAACACTGCTCTTTTCACTAATCACCTGGGTGGTATACACATTTGGTCAGATGAACGAGATCCTAAAGAACAATGTTTTTCAACTGATAGGTCACAACCCACGACTGAGTCCCTAAATGAATTTATTGGTGTATAACCAGCATTAAAACAACAACAATGCAAAACAAAAAAATCACAGAAAACTATACCTAAATAATAGTAAGTTCCAGAAACTTGTTTCAGATGTTTGTGTTCTTGTGTGTAGCGACCACATCAAACAAGTTCGAGACCCACTGCTTTAGAATAAAAAGTGGTCACAAAAAGAAACTCATTATTACTTTTGCCTTCACAACAAAAAAAAAAAAAAAAAGAAAGAAAAAAGTGTTACTGATCCATGGCAGAAAAAGAATAACATTTCTTATTTTAATTTCCTTATTTTTTAAAATATTAAGCAGGTGCCATGCTGGGCATGGAATAGGGCTTGAACTCACAACTCTGCAATCCAGATCTGAGCCGAGATCAAGAGTTGGATGCTTAACTGACTGAACCACCCAGGCCACCGCCACCTTTAAAGGTTTTATTTAGGGCGCCTGGGTGGCTCAGTTGGTGCGGCCTTCGGCTCAGGTCATGATCCCAGGGTTTTGGGGTCCAGTACCACATTGGGCTCCTTGCTCAGCAGGGAGCCTGCTTCCCCCTCTGCCTGCTGCTCTGACAAATAAATAAAATCTTTAAAAAAATAAAATAAAGGTTTTATTTATTTACTTACTCAGAGAGATCACTCTTGGGTGGAGAGGAGCAGGAGAGGGAGAGACAGAATCTGAAGCAGGCTCCACGCCCAGTGCAGAGCCTGACCAGCACGTCTTGGGACTGGATCCCACAAACCTGAGATCATAATCTGAGCTGAAATCAACTCACTAAGCCACCCAGGTGACCCAGGTTAAGTAACCTCTACCCCCAATATGTGGCTTGAACTCACACCCCGTGATCACGAGATGCACGCACCCTTGATTTCCTATCTTTTTAAAAAACTTAACTTTTTCAAGCTTAAGCACTTATGAAACCTACTCAAGCTTGGTGGCTAATGGTGGGGCAGGAAGTCTGGTGATAACGATGATGATGAGAATATCAGGTGTATTATATGTACTTGAACTACTAGACTTTAGACAATCTAATCCAATCTTATCCCAAACTTACTATCCTGGCAACAAATGTCCCTAGAAGGGAATCCCAAGACCTCTCATGACCTCCCAAGGCAGCCTATTTTAAGAAAACTCCAAAAATAAAGTTCTTTTCAAGAAGGTGAAATCTGCCTTTGAAGTCCTCTCACAGGTTCTGTCGTCTATCTCCTGGATGTACCATGGTTTCCATCTAACCCCTCCTCCAGAGTAGCCCTTACACTTTATAGGAGTTTCTGCTTTTTTCTTAAAGGCTAAATATACTAGGGTTCCTTCAACCCCTCCTCATTATTTCAAGCACCCTCATGACCTAATCGTTACCCTGCAACCCAGTAACCTTGGACTTAGTGAAGTCTATCAAGCAGTGCCCCAATCTAATCATAACAACATAATATGGTTTACAAAGGTATTATGTGGAGGACAGAGGGAGATCACGATTACAAATTTCCTCCTCCTATTCTACTCTGTATTTGTACTAATGCAATCCAAGAGCTCAGCTGCCTTTTGGGCTGTTATATCACACAATGCAGGAGATGTTGCAATTCCAATAATTAAGCCTTCTTTTCCAGAGATTGAAAATCTTTTTGTACCTCATTTCAACATACTATTTACCTTTCTCAACTTCCTATAATCTGCAAACTTAATCAACATAGGCCAAGAACAAAGTCCTTTAAGGCATCAGTGGAAATGTTCTTTTAGGCTGACCTAAATCTATTCACCTGCCTTCTCTGGGTCTGGCTACTGAGGTCCAAGTCCATGACAGTGAATCAGCATTCTGCCTACATTTCACTTTTCCCACAAGGACCTCATGTGAAGCTCTGTCAAAATCCTTGTTGGAAGAGAAACCCAGGGGGCTCGTGGGTGGCTCAGTCAGTTCAGGGATTGTCATGATTTTAGGATTATGAGATGGAGTCTCAGATGGGGCTCAGGACTGGGGGTGGAGCCTGCTTAAGATTCTCTCTGGGCCCCTTCCCTACCCCACCCTACT
This sequence comes from Mustela lutreola, assembly GCF_030435805.1. Taxonomy (NCBI): domain Eukaryota; kingdom Metazoa; phylum Chordata; class Mammalia; order Carnivora; family Mustelidae; genus Mustela; species Mustela lutreola. The sequence continues at coordinate 51,095,505 of NC_081303.1, forward strand.
CACTCACTCAGTGGGGAAAAAAGGGAGAGACTGACTCCTGGGTGGCTCAGTGGGCTCAGGTCATGATCCTGGTGACCTGGGATCAAACTGCATATAGGGCTCTCCCTGCTCAGCGGGGAGTCTGCTTCTACTTCTGCCTGCTGCTTCTCCTGCTTGTGCTCTCTCGCTGGCAAATAAATAAAATCTTTAAAAAATTTATAAAAAATTAGAGAAAACCAGTGTTTTTACGGTATTCTTTTACTCTTAAAAAAAAAAAAAAAAGGTGGGGCACGTGGGTGGCTTGTTCAGCCTCTGCCTTTGGCTCAGGTCATGATCCCAGGATCCTGGGATCCAGCCCCACATCTGGCTCAGCGGGAAGCCTCTCCCACTCCCCCTTGCTTGTGTTCCCTCTCTCAGTGTCTCTGTCACATAAATATATATTTTTTTAGATTTTTTTTTTTATTTGACAGAACAGAGATCACAAGAAGGCAGAGAGGCAGGCAGAGAGGAATGCTGAGCAGAGAGCCCGATGAGGGACTCGATCCCAGAACCCTGAGATCATGACCTAGAGCCTAAGGCAGAGGCTTTAACCTACTGAGCCACCCAGGTACCCCATAAATAAAATCTTTTTTAATGGGTTCATTTAAACCAATGACATTAAGCTTTTAAAAAATAAACCTTGGGGCACCTTGGTGGCTCAGTGGATTAAAGCCTCTGCCTTCAGCTTGGGTCATGATCCCAGGGTCCTGAGATCAAGTCCCGCATCCAGCTCTCTGCTCAGCAGGGAGCCCGCTTTCTCCTCTCTCTCTCTCTGCCTGCCTCTCTGCCTACTTGTGATCTCTCTCTCTGTGTCAAATAAATAAGTAAAATATTTTTTAAAAATAATAAAAAATAAACCTTTTCTGTTTCAACGAAATATCCCCAGGAAACACAAAATAAAACACAACTAGTAAAAAGTAAAAGCAGCATTTTAAGAGCATGAAGTTGTCTTATAATTTCAAATTTAAAGAATTTTCTCATTACAGATTTTCCCAACTGGTGTTGACATAGGTTTTCTGAAGATTTTCTGGCCAAATGAATTTGAATATTACCACCTCCTTAAACAAGTGAAATCTTCCAAAGTCCTGCATTAAAACTGCTTAACTTTGATCTCTAAAAATTACCAATATTTTAAAAACAAAATTTGAATCCAATGCTTGAGACATCCCCAAAAACCCAGCATTAAGACTACTGACCTGAGACTTTGTGAACCCATGCTGAATTTATAATTATTACAACAGCAGTTAGTATGATGTTCCAGATACCTCACCTAAATTCTCATTTAATCCTCACAATCTCACAAGAGGAGCTCATTAACATGAATTCAATTTTATCTGAATCTAATGCTCAAATAGGCTAAGTAACTTTCCTACCACTGCAAGTTATTACTAAAACCAATCTTTCAACTCAAGCCCATTTGAACCAATACCCCACAGGGCACTGTTGTTGCCTGTAACCTCTCAAACCTTCCCTTCCTGATTGTTCACAAAATGAAACTCCTCTACAGAACATAGCCCAATATAGATTCTGCCTATCTAGGTAAAGATCCTGTGTCACTACTCTACCCCATTAAAACTTAGGACATCTGTCTCTCTCCATTCTTCTACGCTCAAAGACTATTCACATGCCGAATCTGCCCAGGAGATATTAAAAACATTAGTTCACGGGAGTCAGGATACCTAACCTCCATTAAGAGTAACTTCTTATAATTGTTTCATTCATCTTCAGCTTCAAGTTCCTGGCTAAAATTTATTCCTTTGTATCTTGCATCATTCTGTTACAACTAAAGGTAAAATTTAAAAAGTCACAAGATGAGGGGTGCCTGGGTTGCTCAGTGGGTTAAAGCCTCTGCCTTTAGCTTTAACCCAGAGTCCTGGAATCTAGCCCTGCACTAGGCTCTCTGCTCAGCCCGGAGCCTGCTTCCCCCTCTCTCTGCCTGCCTCTCTGCCTACTTGAGATCCTTCTCAAATAAATAAAATCTTTTTAAAAAAAAGTCACAAGATGCAAGAAATCAGAAAGTAATAAAAAGAACATTCTAGGAAGGCATTCCTAGGTTTTTCACATGGAGTTTCTAATCTCTGCAGAAAAGGGGAGGCAGGGAAGGCGTTTTGAATAATGAACCAGGCAGGTGTGTGCAGTTTCATTCTCACCAATTTTAAACAGCAGAGTTTCTGATAGTCCCTGCTTTTAGAGAATCATTTCTTACTAGGAACGCAGTAGTCACTAGGAGGACTGGTATGTCTTGGAGCTGCAGCTTCTCTGTGGAAGGTAGCTGGCCATATTTTGTTATCCCAGCCTAACGAATGGCAGAGTGGATTTTTTATTTCGAAGTGCAGCTAATGTTTACTTTCCAAAGTAGTTCATCTTCTGGGTCATTTTAGCTTGAAAGATGAACTCTCCTTGAAGATCACCTTGGGCATACAACTCAAAAAAAGACATGCAGGAAGCAGCACCTGAAAATACCCAACACCCAGTAGAAATGCTTTGGTCTCACAGCCTCAAATATTTCAAAGACCTGTAATTGTGGCTAGGTAGATAGTAGTTATCTAAATATACGGCAATGCAAGTCTCTAACCATCAGTTCTACTTCTCAGAATCTAGATAGAAGTTTTTTGTTTTTTGTTTTTTTTTTTAAACAAAACAAAACCAATCAAAGGATGCTCCAGTTTGACTAAAGTGGGCCTGTGCTAAATCCGAAGGTTTCTATTGTGCACAACATGGCAGTGTTAAGTGCTCGCTCAAGTCTCAACAACCCAAGAAGCTACTTCTTCATCATCTGGAGTAAAGAGGTCATATTTATTTCCATCTTTGCAGCTGAGAATTTAAAAATGCAAACAGAAGTAACACTTCACAGCAGACTCAATAGCTTCCTTTATATCAAGTTCAAATAGTGAAAGTTTGCAAAGCAAAACCCATCTGGCTGTGCGGGCTCGAATTCTTACGAAGTCCAGAGGAGCACCATTCACATGGTGTCCTAGAATTACACAGCACGGTGGTGTCTGGGAAAAACAGGCCATTTACACAAATAAAACCAACTGCCCTTTTTTCAAAATGGTTTTCCTTATTAATTTTATTTCTCCAGTTGAAAGAAGCCTATGAAAACTGTAAAAGGCTTCGTGAAGGCAAGCTATTCTTCTTCTAATGGAGTGCAAATATCTCCATTATATAAACCTAAGTAGAAACCAGAGCCTAGGGACACCTGGGTGGCTCAGCTGGTTAAGCAGCTGCTTTCAGCTCAGGTCATGATCCCGGCGTCCTGGGATCGAGTCCCACATAGGGCTCCTTGCTCGGCGGGGAGCCTGCTTCTCCCTCTCCCTCTGCTCGATCTCTCTCTGACAAATAAAATCTTTAAAAAAAAAAAAGAACCCAGAGCCTACATCGCCTAATCCCCGGGTTTCTTTCACTGCACCAGGTTACCTCCCCCCAACAATTAGTTTTATTTAAAACACTAAAAATTCAACCACTTACCTTAGTTTGAAACTTTTGTCAAGTTAAATCAACTGCAATTTTTATTAATCTTAATTTTCCTTCTAATTTTAATATACTAAATTTTACAATGGGTGTTGAACCTTTCCATGCCATGTTTTTGCTTTGTCCTTTATTTTTAAGTGAGCTCTATACCCAATGTGGGGCGTGAACTCATGACCCCAAGATCAAGTCACATGCTGTACTGATTGAGCCACCCGGGTGACCCCTCTTTTTGTCTTTTGATATGGTGTATCCGTTATAGATTTTAAGTTTTGTTCCTGGGACAAATCCCATTGACCGTCTTTATTTTTAATACACACTGGACTCAGCTAATATTCTGTTTGGCGGTTTTGCATCTATACTTGCATGTAAAATGAGTCTTGTTAATTTTCCTATAGTGTCCTTTAGGTAGCTTTGACATCTATTCACTTAATTTAGTCAGGGAGCAAATGCCCTTGTATTACAATGTATACACACTGAAAGCAATGCCACTTATCTAATGTTCACATTTCCTCCCCCAAGTGCCACACTATTTCCCTCTCCATTCAAGTTATCTTCCTTTAACCCCTTCACATATTCTCCTATTCCTTAAAAATAATAATTCTTTCACCCTCCTCCCCCATTTTCAAGTTGGTCCTCCCCATCAAAGTCCTATTATGAACTGTTAACCCCTTTCAAAGATGGCAAAATGCGCTACTACCATGAGAAAGAGTAATACCCTGTGGTAGTGTGTCTCACGGGGAAGATCACATTGGTTGTGGGCTGGTCACATGTGGATTTGAATTTCTGCTTCACCTCTTCACAGGTGAACTGGGCCAGTTAATTTAGCCAAGTCTCAGCCACCTCACATATGAGATGGGAATAACATACACCTTGCTTGAAGAGTTGTTTGAAGACTGTGAAGTATGTGTAAAGTATCTGGCAGAAAATTTGGCACAAAAAAAGTTGCTCAGTGATAGCTCTTTTGGGTTTCAATGTGATTTTATTTTTTCTAAAATTGAAGGTTGAAAAAATACTTCTCTTAAAGGTCCACAATCTCTAATCTGTAATTTAGAAATTCAGAAAGTTCTGAGCACCAAATGTTTCAGGTTTACCTGAACAATAGGAGGGCTTTTTAGCTGTAATTTTTTTTGTTAGTGTGAAAATTCAGTTTTATTACAGAGACATTAAGGTGTTTGATTACAGAAGTACTACTGCAGAACTCAATGGTGATAGCCCGTTAATTCACAGTAGGCCCCATTACTTCTAAATTTTTTGAAAATAACTGAACTTCCAAAACACACATGGCTCCAAAGTTTTCAAACTATACAGGGACTGCGGACCTGTACTCCTGTCTATGTGGAATCAAATACAGGCAATGCAGATCTAGCAGAAACGAGAATGGTTAAAACTCATGCAGTTTAAATACAGTTTTGCTACTATTTTACACTTTAATTCCTTTGGCTTCAAAGTCATTACTGGTAAATTGAAGGAAGTGGACTCAATCTCTGAAGTTCTTTTTAGTTTTTCAAAAACGTACTTTCAGTTAAAAAGTATCTCTGAAAATTATTTTAAATTGAGTTGAACAAAACTGCTCTTATTTAGAACATTTATTTAAAATAATTATCAACCAATATGAACCTATGCTTTCACATCTAAACTTTCAAGGTTTAAAGTTCCTTGCAGTCTCAAGTACTAAACAAAAAAAACAACCAGATTATTAAGTGCACTTATGTTCTGAAGAAAGGAGTAAACATTGATCTGATGACTTGGGATCATTTTCAATAAGGGAGGAGGATCTTTGGAGAATACATTAAGCTGAATTTCAAGAAACCTGGTTTCTAGTCTGGGCAAGTCAGTCAATCTCTGATTTTTCTTTCTCATCTTTACAAGTAGGAACATTTTCCTTCCTTCCTCACAAGAATAGTGAAAGCACTCTGAAGAGTTGAAAGTGCCGGTATACTACAGTTAACATCAACACTTAACAGGCTGAAGGTAAAGCAATTATTATTCACAAAGGGTGAGGGTAAGCAGGCCTGAGAATTAAGAAATCTTAGGTTTAGCCCCAACCTCTGCATCTAGTATGTGATGCAAGACACTTCACTTGTCCAGGTCCCCATTAAGTCACTTGTAAAAGGAATTTGCCTAAATTTCTTCCTAGCTCCATGACTCTAACTTTATGCTATAAAACTGAACCCAAGGCCTAAAATATTTGAGCTCTCATTTATATAACATGAGTCAGATGCTGTAAAAGGTAGGGACAGCAACACTGTATGAGTGAACTACTCAGAAGTGTTGCACACATCTCTGGAAAAATCTGCTCCGGCTTATCAGTTCATCATTCCCTGCACATGGAAATTGGTGTCAAGTAGCCATTAGTACACTGCTAATTCTTCTTTTTATGCTCAGGTTAGTATTCAAATGAAAATGAGTAATGCTTACAATAAATATGAACAGCAGAAAAACCTCCAAAATTATATATATGCCCGAAAGGGCAGAAATGTCCTAAAAGAAGCAGCATTCACACTTATTTCCCAACTTGTGCTTTTTTTTTTTTTTTTTGGTTTTTAAACAGGTCGATCATTCTGATATCTGGTTAATGTCTACCATTAATTTTTTGTCAAATGCCCTCAGGTATACAGATTCTTCATTTACACCTTGGAACAAAGGCACTTCCCTAAGACAGGACTTTATTGCAAAATTTAACAAACCACCAAACTCAAGTTTAATTATTTCTGCTTTATTATTGGTCATGAGTATATTAAAAACTTTTTAAAGGTACAAAGAGACTTTAATCACTAAAATATATAATCAGAAACCAAGTTGCTTTAAAATAATATGAACGTGACCCCCAAAAGCCAATATATTTTCATTCTTCAATTAGGGGCAAAGACAATTAAAATTACTTTTAACAACATAATGAACAAGAAAAAAGTTAAGTCCCAAAGCCTCCAAAAAACGGAGAGACCCATGCTCAATATAGTCCCACCTGGTAATATTTAAAAAAAAAAAAAAAAAAAAAAAGAAAGAAAAAGAAAAAAATCAAAGTTTAAAGTAAAAAAAAAAAAAAAAAAAAAGTTTTGTTCGTGCTCCCATATCTAAATCTGGGAACACAAATTCAGGCAGATGAATATAGTAAGTCACAATAATATAAAAAGTCATCAAAACCTAGTGAACCGAAGCTGAAAGGTAGAAAAATGGTCCAATTTCACCACACAGTAATTTACTTCCAGAGACAGGAGATCCAATCCAGATGAATCAAATCTTTATTACGATATTGTCTACTTAACCTGATCCTAAAGAAAATATTCTACATAAATTGATGGGATACATTGATCATTTTCATGCCAAAAAAGGTATGCATACTATCATCTGAAAAATCTATCCAGACTCCTTGCCAGAAAGCGGGCAAACTCTTCCCGGTGGCGATGGTGAGTTACCAGAGATGCGGGCAGAAATTAGAAGGCAGAAAAGCAGTCAGGTAGTGAGTTAGCACTCTCCGCATGCCCACCCCGAGCGTGGAAGTATGCAGTCCCATACCACCACCAGTTGGAGACGGAGGATCTAGTCAGGAGCTAGAACGGTGTGGCCCAAAACCCTTTCCCGGGTTCCAAACCTCTCCTTAGAGCTCTAGGTCAAAATACTTCCGTTTCTCACAAAACTTGGAATGAAGAAGGGGAAGCAACAACTGTTAAAACATTTAAAATCTAAACCTTTACCTATTTATCTAGAAAACCCTATGCGAAGCAGCCAATTCCTTAACATCGAAAGCGTCACGGACATTACAAGAAAAGTAACAGTTATTTGCAACAGCTCTCCCTTTAAAGGCCTCAACACATTGGATTAAGCCACACCCCTCCATAAATGGCACATTCCATACAATAGCCAGGAGGACGGCAAAGGGCGAGTCCACCGTCCGCTGGGGAACTGCAAACTTGTGGAAATTCTCAGAATCGCGTCTACTGGTTACCTGAACCTAGTCCCTTTATTATTAGGTTATTGGGGGGGGGGGGCTTACAAACACATCCGAGACACGTACGCCGAGGGAGCGTAGACAGGCAGCGGGAACGAGAACCACACGGGATTTGGGTCGTGCTGTTAACCCGCACCTTCCTGAGTAGGGACAGTTCCCCGAGAAGGACATTTCTAGTCGGAGGGAAACAGCGAGCTCGGTGTGGGGGGAGGGGGAACAGTTAACCCGCTCCGAATTCCGAGTTGGGGGAAAGGCAACAGTCATTATTTTCCAGGGCCCCGTCCCGGGCTCTCACTTTTGCCGGAGGGGAAAAGAACGGGTCCCGCCCACGCCCGGCCCAATCCGGGAGGCGGGGCCCTGCAGCGACCCTGGAGGACAGAGGCGGGGCCGGGTGGCAGTACTGCCCCTCCCCCTTTGCATGGAACACCCCCGTCCGCTAGAGAAAGAGGGCTGAGTTCCCCCACCCCCACGCAAGCAGAGGGGGAAAGGGGGACACACGGGCGTCTCGGCCCCACCTCACTTAAAGTGGGGTGGGGAGTCGAGCCCGAGTCCGACTCGGCCGATCTCCCCGCAGGCTGCAAGGGGTCGGCCCCGAGGAGGTGGGGCCTGGGTGGGGGCGCTGACTTCACACCCCTCCCCCTCCAGCCGCTGGCGGTTCAGGGAACACCCCGCCCGCACCAGTGCGGCGGGTGGGGGAGGCAGCAGAGCAGCCTGGAGCCCTGCAGCGGCGCGGGGCGGGGAGGAGCGCGCGCATGGGCGCGCGGCCGCCACCCCCGCGCAGCCCCGCGCGCCAGCAGGGCCCCCCACGCTCAAGGGCGCGCGCGGGCCCCGAAAGGGAGGAGGCCGCGCGTGGCACCGGAGAGGGCCGACTGCAGGCTTCTGTCCCCCAGTCCTTCACCACTCACCCACAACCCCCTCCATCCCGCTCCAGGCCTCGGACTCCGCACTGACCTGACAGGCCGAGACATGTTCGCTGTCGAAACAGGACCGAGTCGAGAAGCCAAAGACCAGGACCCCCCCCACCCCGCGCGCTCGGCGCCCCACCCCCCCCAACTTCGGCCGATGGGGCCGCTGCCGCCGAACCCCGAGCTGCAGGCTTCTCAAACTCCGCTGCTTCTTGGTTCAGGGCCCCTTAATCAGACGAGCCCCCCGCTCCCCCGTCTCTTCAAAATGGATGAATCAAACCAGCCGAAAATGCGCCAAAGCCGCGATGCAACCAAACACACTAGGGCCTATGGGCTCCGCCCCATCACGCCCGGTCATTGGCGGTTTCTGCCAGATGCGACGAGCTCATTAGCCTGTTTGAATCATCACGTCTCCCAGGCCCCGCCCCGCGCACCGATAGGCCCCGCCTCCTCCGTGGGGTCCTGTTAGTCAAGATGCTCTGAGAGCGCACGGCCGCAAAACAAAAATGGTCGCTGGTTGGCCCGCCCCCTGGTTTCCACTCCGGAATTGCAGATTCGTTTTGGGTCGCATCTTGGAAAGACTAGAAAAAAAAATTTACATAGGGTTCAATGTCATTTAGTGGTAGTTTAACGATGTTTCATTTCGCCTGCCTTGATCATCTAGAAACTTCACTAATAGCAAAACCCGTGGGATAGGCAGCCGATTCGTCACTAAGGCACTGCTTCAGAATTGGAGGGAAATTTCATAGGTTCAAAATTTTTGACCTTAAACACGCAAGCCCTTTCCCATGCTTCCAGCAACAGCCCTCAGGGGCCCCACCCGCTGTTGGAGCGGCGAGGCAGGATCATAATTAAGAAATACCTTCACTTCCAATTTCCATTCTTCATTTTGGACCTTGGGATCCATTTCAGGGTCATTAGAGTCCCAGTCTCCGGCATTACTTCAGGGACTTAATGATTAGAAGCATGTGCTCTGGGGCCACAGCGCGTTTTGGTTTGAACCTCAGGTCCACAGCTTAGTAGTTGCAGAACTTTAATCACTGTGCCTCAGTTTTCTCAAGTGTAAAATGGGGACCAAAGATAATTACCTCATAGGGTTATTAAGATTAAATGAGTTGAAATACGAAAAGCCCCTAGGACAGTCACCAGCGCACAGTAAGCAATATCTTAAGTATTTGTTAAATTCAATTTTTGAAAATGGCCTGATCCTTGCATTCTTCTCTTAGGGAAGAGAATGGCACAGTCCACAAGCGAAGTATTAAACAAGTTATCTTCTCCCTTTAGCCATGTCACTCTACCCTTTCTTCCCTGAATTTGTGTGTGTGTGTGTGTGTGTAGTAAAAAAATGCAATCATTAAATTCACCATTTTAACTTTTTAAGTGCATAGTTCAGTAGCATTAAGTACATTTGCATTGTTGTGCAACTCTCACCACCATCCATCTCCAAAACATTTTCACCTTCCTGAGGCTTTGTACCATTAAACACTAATTCTCCATTCCTTGTCTCCCCAGATTTTGGCACCCATCATTTTACTTTCTGTTTTTATGAATTTGACTACTCTAGGAACCTCATATAAGTAGAATCATGTAATATTTATGCTTTTGTGTTGACAGATTTCACTTAGCCTAACGTCTCCCAGGTTCATTCATGTTTTGGCATGTATCAAAATGTTCTACTTTTTTAAAGGCCGAATAATATTTCAATGTATGTATATACCACATTTTGTTTACCCATTTAACTGTCAGTGGACACTTGGGTTGCTTCCAGATTTTCATCATGGTGAATAATGCTACTGTGAGCAGGGGTGTACAAATATCTCTTTGAGCCCCTGCTTTCAGTTCTTTGGGGTATACACCCAGAAGTAGAATTGCTAACCATATAGTTATGTTGTTTTTAATATTTGGGGACTCTCCATTCTGTTTTCCACAGCAACTGCATCGTTTTCATCCCCATCAACCCTGCACAAGGGCTCCAGTTTCTCCACATTCTTGTCAACACTTTGGGTTTTTTGGGTAGTAAGCTTCCTCAGTGTCTGAATATATTTTGACTAAGCGTATCGTCAAGCATATGATTGTCAAAATGCCAGTGCAGAGACTGGGGCAGTGCAGTGATCACAAGTGACTTTACTGAAGGTTGTTTTCTTAGGGCAGATTGCTATTATTTTAGAAAATACCTTTCTTTAGTACTGTGAGATGAGGCAGAGATATATATATATATATTTTTTTTAAGATTTTATTTATTTATTTGACAGAGATCACAGAGAAGCAGGCAGAGAGAGAGGAGGAAGCAGGCTCGCTGCTGAGCAGAGAGCCAAATGCGGGGCTCAATTCCAGGACCCTGGGATCATGACCTAAGCTGAAGGCAGAGGCTTTAACCCACTGAGCCACCCAGGCGCCCTGAGGCAGGGATATTCTTGTTACTCATTCATTAGGTAAAGAAGGGAACTGGCCATAGTCAACATGTCCAGGTCTTCCAGGCCTTGCCCTCCTAGTTTAGTTCAAGGCCAATTGATAGATGGCCACTGAATTAAGGCTCTTCCTCTTCCAAGGTGAGGGTCATACCCTACTCTCTCCTCACTTCAGCTTTAGCTAACATCTTCCCTCCATATGCTTCTTCATTCACTGAATCTTTCAACAAACACTGTCTCTTAAGAAGAAAGGAACTGAATATTTTAAACTTCTAGTTTACTTTTTAGTGGACAAGTACTGAATTATGCCTTCAGGAGCTCCAGCTCTGTGTCTCTGGATACCAGAACCGGGAATGCAATTTTCAAGGTCAGTTCCCTCTTGCCCATCCCCAAGTGCTCTGCCTTCGGCACATGTCTCAGCCACAACCCGTTTGTTGGAAACTGAAGACATCATACGGCAGGCTAGACTTTAAAAGCACCATCAGACAACACTGAACAGACAATATACATCATAAAACTATAAAGAACTATGAAAAGAAAAAGAAGCTAAGGAGACAGAAGAGACAGTCATTCCTTTCTCCTGGAAATTGATATTTAATGGGCCTTTTATTTAAAAGATTTTATTTATTTATCAGACAGAGATCACAAGCAGGCAGAGAGGCAGGCAGAGAGAGAGGAGGAAGCAGGCTCCCTGCTGAGCAGAGAGCAGATTTTGAGGCTTGATCCCAGATCATGACCTGAGCCAAAGGCAGAGGCTTTAACCCACTGAGCCACCCAGGTGCCTCTTAATGGGCCTTTTAAACTCAATGCTTTATTTCCCTATGATTGTAGTCATATCTTGGGAAGCAGTCTTTTCCTTCTCCCGTTAGGGTTTAAGATGCTAAGAAATGGCAGTGCTAGGGTGGCAGACTGAGGACTCTTTCCCTGTCCCTAACAAAGACCCATTTCCTTCAAGGCTATGCTATAGTAGCTGGAAGATGTGTAACAAATTTTGAGCACTTACTCTGTGCTGGGCACACTTTTAGTCCTGTGACTCATGAAAGTCATCCAACTAGATCTAAAGACAGACACTACTTCCATTGATTACAGGAGCACACAAAGCTACCTGTCTTTGAAGACCCTGCCAGGAAGTTAAAGAAAATTTCTCCTAGGCTTTTTTTTTTTTTAAACTTCTATCTCCAATCTGCTGACTCTTGCTCACCATATTCATAAGAAAGGATGGGACACAAGGGCTGTGTGTCTAGTTCGTCTGTCTACAACCCCAGAGGTTGGGTAGCTTCGGAGACATGTTCATGGTTAAGGAGGATGGTCCTCTGCCCTCAGATCACAGCCAGAAAGACGGGGCCCCAGTCAATTTAAACGTCTAATTTCATTTTCTCGTTTATATTTCTTCTGCCCCAGGCTTCTTTCTTCGTATTTTAAAGTGTTAAGAGCTAAGGTTAGGTGGATTTCTGTAAATAGAGGTTTTGTTTGGGTTGTGGGACTATGGGAGCATTCGATTTTTCTTCTTCATTTTCCTTCATGAGATTGAAAATTTTTCGTGACAAAAGTATTTAAAAAAATCTATGTACAAACTTACAAAATTACTCTTTGTTTCTGTCATACTGAGCATTTGTTATATGGAAAAAATTCAAGGATGCCACCACCAAAACACACAAGTAAAAAATGAGAAGCAGTGTATTCTGTAGTGAAGGGTCATTTTCTGGAGTCACACTGCTTGAGGCTAGCATACTTGCTTCGTAACCCTGGGCAAAGGCTGAAGTCTTTGTGCCTGTTTCCATATATATGCCTCTCATAGGGTCACTGTGAAAATAAAAATAATCCACGTGAAGTGCTTAGGGGAATACTTAGCACTCAGCACTCAGATGTTAGCTACTGGCAGCAACAGTTGAAAATGGAAAGGTGCTTAAAATCCCCGTACTTGCAAATCAGATAGCTGATATTCAAAATTAAATGAAAAAAAAAAATTAAATGATAGTCACTGCATTTGGGTGACTTTATCTTAGAAAGTGAAACTTGTTGATTAAATATCTTAGGGAGGGCGCGTGGGTGGCTCAGTGGTTAAGCCTCTGCCTTCGGCTCAGGTCATGGTCTCAGGGTCCTAGGATCGAGCCCCACATCAGGCTCTCTGCTCAGCAGGGAGCCTGCTTTCCTTCCCCTCTCTCTCTCTGCCTGCTGCTCTGCCTACTTGTGATCTCTGTCAAATAAATAAAATCTTTAATAAATAAATAAATAAATATCTTAGGGAAGGGGAACCTGGGTGGCTCAATTGGTTAAGCAACTGCCTTCAGCTCAGGTCATGATTCTGGAGTCTCCAGATTGAGTCCTACATCAGGCTCCCTGCTCAGCAGGGAGTCTGCTTCTCCCGCTGACCTCTCTCCTCTCGTGCTCTCTCTCTCTCTCAAATAAATAAATAAAATCTTTTAAATAAATAAATAAATAGATAGATAGATATCTTAGGAAATAGCGTACTGCGTGCTACTCAAACTGTACTTACTGGGCCCCCAAATTTACTACAGAAACATGCATGTCTCCATTCCATATATGAACATGGTCTCAAAAGCTAACATAAACCAGAAGCTCCAAACCCCAAAAGGGTCAGTTCTGTTTCTCTAAATGTTAGGACAGATTTTCCTTCTTTTTTTTTTTTTTTTTAAAGATTTTATTTATTTATTTGACAGAGAGAGATCACAAGTAGGCAGAGAGGCAGGCAGAGAGAGAGAGGAGGAAGCAGGCTCCCTGCCGAGCAGAGAGCCTGATGCGGGACTTGATTCCGGGATGCGAGATCATGACCTGAGCCGAAGGCAGCTGCTTAACCCACTGAGCCACCCAGGCGCCCCCAGATTTTCCTTCTTTAAAGATTTTTTTAAAAATTTTTAAGTCATCTCTATGCCCAACATGGGGCTCAAACCCATAACCCCTGAGGTTAAGAGTTGCATGTTCCAAGGACTGAGCCAGTGAGGAGCCCCTGGGCTTATTTTCTAAAATAGGTTTTTCAGGTCCAGTGTTCCCAGAAACCTAACTGACAGAACGGAGATGGGAAATTCAGACTTGCAGTTAAGTCTTGACTTTATTACAAATTCAACTGGCTGCCTTTCGGTCAAATTTCGAGATATTCCCTCAAACATAAAATGCGAAGAACTGTTCGTTTTCTTATTTCAAAGATGGTATAAGAAGCATACACAACTCACAGATCTGAAGGAAGAGTTTATATCATATTAGGTATTAGCAGCCAGTACTCCCGGGCTGCCCTCCTCACAGCATGACCAATTATAAAATGCTTACCTTATCTCCTTGCTCAGCCTATCTGTTCTCTCCTCTTTATTCTCATTACTGTGTGGTTAGTTCCTAATCCCACACACTTTGAGTGTGAATCAAATTTTGAGTGTGAAGAGGGATCAAAACACTACCATCGTGGGGCACCTGGGTGCCTCAGTCGGTTGAGCGTCTTAACTCTTGATTTCGGCTCAGGTCATGATCTCAGGGTCATGAGATCGAGCCCTGTGTGGAGCTCCTCACTCAGGTTGGGAGTCTGCTTTCCTCTCTCTCCCTCTCTCTCCCTGCCCCTCCCCCACCTCCCCTCTCAAATAAATAAATAAATCTTTTTAAAAAAATATTTTATTTATTTATTTGACAGACAGAGATCGCAAGTAGGCAGAGAGGCAGGCAGAGAGAGAGGGGAAGCAGGCTCCCCACTGAGCAGAGAGCCCGATGTGGGCTCGATCCCAAGACCCTGGGACCATGACCTGAGCTGAAGGCAGAGGCTTTAACCCACTGAGCCACCCAGGCACCCCAATCTTTAAACAAAACAAAATACCACCATTACACAATGAAATGCTTTGAAGGTTAGGTGATAGTCAATTTGACTAGGCCACGGCATGTCCAAATATCTGGTCAAACATCATTCTGGGCTGGGTGTTTCTGTGAGGGTGTTTTTGGATGAGAGTCACAGAAATTGGTAGACAGAATCCGTAGATAGAATATAGCGGATTATCCTCCATAAATATAAAAAGGTCTCATCCAGTCAGTTGAGGGCCTTAAGAGAACAAAAGATTGACCCTCTCTTGAGTGAAATAGAATCCTCCTGGGTCATGGCTTTCAAGCTGGAATTATCAGCTCCTCCAGCCTACCAGCTCTGAGACTCGAACTGGAACTCCAGTCTGCATGTTGGACCCACCAGCCTCCATAACCGCACGAAACAATTCCTTATAATAAATCTCTTTACGTATGTATCTCCTCTTAGTTGTGTTTCCTTGGAGAATCCTAATACAGAGCCGTACCGTTACATACTGAAACCCTGCAGATTAAATTTAAGAGGATTCAAATTATGCTTGAAAGCCAGACATAAGGCAGGGTTTCTCTACCAATGAAGGCCATATATAGATATATTCTCAAGTCACAGGTATTTATGGCCGAAGCAAAAATACATGTAGTACTTTCCAACACATACCATTTTCTAGTGGCTTCCTACCTATTCCAACCTGCACCTCTGGGGATTACTTGGCTTTCATAAATGAGTCACTTACATAGCTAAAGCTTCTTCAGGAGGGTACCGTGACCCAAGAGGGTAAAGGGGAAAAGGGCACTGAGGTTTGTTTCCTTGGGAAAACTGCCAGTGGATCTTATAGAATACCATGGAGACATTTACACCTTCTAACCACAGCCTGAGATCGTGTCAAAAGCAGACTCTGCTTACAAAGGGCACAGCAGACAGGAAAAGCCTCATGTTAGATGGGACAGTGTCCTGAGGACAGATGACAGACCACTTAAAGACGAGTTAAATCTGGAGATTATAGGACAGAGATTTTTTTTTTTTTAAAGATTTTAGTTATTTGAGAGAGAGAAAGCACTAGCAGAGGGAGAGCACCAGTGTGGGGGAGACGCAGACTCTCTCCATAGCAGGGAGCCCAATGTGGGGTTTGATCCTAGGACTCTGGGATCATGACCTGAGCCGAAGGCAGCCACTTAACCAAGCCACTCAGGCACCCCTGGAGATGACAAAACAAAATGAGGAACCCAAACATATCTTAGTAATAGCTAAGGCAAATGAATTTGGGAAATCATCTGGGGAGTAATTCTGGCTCATTCGTACTAAGTAACAAAAGAGCAAATATTATCACTTAGTGCAGAGGGGCCTTCCTTGACCTGTAGTCTCTTTTTCTCTGCTTGTTTGGTCATTCAGCTATTCTGTTCAAAGTCCAAAGCCAGGACAGGGTTGCTTGGGTGGCTCAGTGGGTTGAACATCTGACTCTTTATTTCAGCTCGCTTCATCATCTCGGGGTCCTGGGATCAAGCCCCACATCAGGCTCTACACCCGGTGAGGTCTGCTTGAGGATACTTCCTACCCCCTCTTAGCTTCCTCTCTCAAATAAATAAATAAATCTTGATTTTTTTTTTTTTTTTTTAAGTCCAAAGCCAGGGCAGTCACAATCCCATAGCTCTGTACTCAACCTTTCCTTGGGTCTCTTAAAAACACTTTGCAGGAAATGCTTGTTTTCTTTTTGTCCAAAGACCAGCTGAGTGGCTGGAGGGGTATACTGTCTGAAATATGGAACCTTCTCTAGGGAAGGGCCATAACAATATTCATGTCCCAAGCAATTATACCAAGACATAGCATCCGAATAACAGGATATAGTTATTTTTTGTATAATTGTATTTCTTTTTTTTTTTTTTTTAAGATTTTACTTATTTATTTGACAGACAGAGATCACAAGTAGGCAGAGAAGCAAGCAGAGAGAGAGAGAGGAGGAAGCAGGCTCCCTGCAGAGCAGAGAGCCCGACGTGGGGCTTGATTCCAGGACTCTGGGATCATGACCTGAGCCGAAAGCAGAGGCTTTAACCCACTGAGCCAACCAGGTGCCCCCAATTATATTTCTAATTACATAAATATTTCCCTCTTTTTAAAAATATTTAATTGCTTTCCTTTTTTTTTTAATGGAGAGAGACATAGAGAGGAATTAGTTATATTTCAATTTCTTCCTTAATTAGTTTCAGCCCTATAATGGTCACTACTTATGAGAGAAAATCCAGAACGGCCAGCAATGCTTGAAAAAGCAGGTAAATCCTGAGTCAGCACACAGAAAAAGAAAACATATTCCATTTCCCACAATGGTCATATTTCCAAGTGGTATTTGGAATGTCGTGTACTGAATTAGTAGTAGGCAATTGATACCAGTAAATTAATAGATAGAATAACATTTACCTTCATTTTTAAAGAAGGTATTTAAAAAATAGGGGTACCTGGGTGGCTCAGCTGGTTAAGCGTCTGCCTTTGGCTCGGGTTATGATCCCAGAGTCCTAGGATCGATATCTGCATCAGGCTCCTTGCTTAGCAGGGAGCCCTCTTCTCTCTCTCCCTCTGCCTCCTGCTCTGCCTACTTATGCTTTTTCTGTCAAATAAAATCTTTAAATAAAATTAGATAATAAATAAATAATAAAGTCTCCATTTCCCTAATACTCTTAAGTTTTAATAAACTCACA
The DNA here is from genome assembly GCF_030435805.1 of Mustela lutreola. Taxonomy (NCBI): domain Eukaryota; kingdom Metazoa; phylum Chordata; class Mammalia; order Carnivora; family Mustelidae; genus Mustela; species Mustela lutreola. The sequence goes on from NC_081303.1 coordinate 51,112,736, forward strand.
TTGAAAGCCAGTAACCACCATGAATACAAGACTTATTTCACCTTTATTTGTGAGTCTGCAGAGGTTTAAACCAGTAAATAAAAATCAATTTTCTTTTCATGTAAAGGAAATTTGCTATTCCACTCTTATCTTCAGAATCATTGTAATAAAAACCTATTTGAAAAGGGTAATACAAAAAAGAACTTCAAGGTCTTAAAACACTGTGCAAAAGTTAGTAACTGGGGGTGCCTGGGTGGTTCAGTCATTGAGTGTCTGCCTTCAGCTCCGGTCATGATCCCAGGGTACTGGAATCGAGCCCTGTATCAGGCTCCCTGCTCAGTGGGAATCCTGTTTCTCCCTCTCCCTTTCCCACTCCCCCTGCTTGTGTTCCCTCTCTCACTGTGTCTCCCTCTGTCAAATAATAAATAAAACCTTAAAAAAAAAAAAGTAACTGGTATTAAAAACAGACCAACCAACCAACCACTGAAGGCCTGACTCCTGTTTTCCTTCTCATATTTGGCTTCTGATCATTCGCTTAGGAGAGTAGTTTCCAAAGTCTGGGGTGTATCAGAACCACCGGGAGAGCAAAGAGAGCAGAGGGAAACCCAGGATCATTTACACAGGGAATGCCTGGGTCTCTGCATCTTTCCTAAATTCTCCAGCAGTGTCTTCCAAACCAGGCTGGTCAAATGACACGGGCAGGTTTGAAAAACAATCACAGTTATGTTCCCACACTATGCGCCTGGAAATTTTGATTCAGTAGGCTTGAGTTTTGGACCCAGAAATCTTAAAATGTACTCATTTGATTTTTTAAAAATTTGAACTAACTTCCCAGGTGGTTCTGGTAAGTCTGATTGGGGAATCACTTATTTAGGACAATGTATTTAAAATAAGTGTCTTTCAAAGAACTCTAGGACTCTGAGTTCACAAAGAATATTCGTAACTTTGGGTGGGTTATAAATCACCATCCTGTAAGAATTCAACAAATGAAGCTGTCTAGAAGTGATTTGATACTAAAAACCCTACCCGATTTAGCACTTAAATTGCTTAATGATTTTCTGTCTGTCTACTCTCCCCACTCAGGCAAAGGTCTGCACATAAAATGCGTTTCCTATGGCTGGTAAGTGGTAGGCACCAACGTGCTAAGAAGGAAGTGGCCCCGCAGGATTTTGTCCTGTTAACCTCTCCCTCTTCCATTCAGACTCCCCGGGCTGTAAAGAACAGATCTATTTCAGGGCACCACTGCCCAGCGATGTCACCTGCAGCCTTAGGCATCAAGACATCAACCCTGAAACCTTGTGAACCCTGCTCCCACCCCACTGGTAGGGAGATACTAGAAAACCCTAATGGGACAATTGTTTCTTTGGGGAAAGAAAGGCTCTCATCACACACCACAGATAGTTTAAAAGCTTGACTATTCTTGAAGCCAAGACAAGAGAAAGCCAATTATGACTTCAGACGTTTCAACAATGGTGTGACTTTTGGGTTACCTCCTGTGACCCATGACCCATGGATATCCAGCCCCACTCCTTGCCTGTCTCAGAATCAAGAGGTTTAAATTCAAAGTCCAAGACAGAAAGGATCTGAAAGAAATAACCTACACTGAATTTGGAAAATGCCCTTTGTTCTCATTTTCCTCGAAATCTGAAGTCATATAAGACTGAGATACACACATACAACAAATGGAAAAAGAAATGCAAAAACAAGTGGAAATTAGGATCCTTAAACCACAGGTGCTGATTCCTAGTGCTCCCCACAAAACCCTAGATCACAAATTGGGGGATGAGGTGATCTTCTTTATATGGAAGGGACTGAGCCCCGGGAGCCAGCAGCAAGCGGGAGCTTGCGGACAGATGCAGAAACACACAGGAGTCCCAGGTCTTTCCTTAGTGATGATGGTCCTCCTTCTGGACAGCTTGAAGGAGACAGTTCAAATGTGCTCAACAAGATTGCTGGGTGGGCATCAGAAGGGAAGAGATGACCCCCTAAACGTAGGAAGAAAAACAAGCCGGATGCTATGAGCAGCAGGCCCAGCTGGAGGTGGACTTGGTCTGTAGATTGATATAGTCCCCTTGGGTGGATAAAGACAGATCTTCTCTGGAATTGCTCATCATCTTCTCAATGAGGACTCTAAAAAACAAGGAAAACAGACAGAAGACGGATTAAATGGATAAAACAATGGGAGAAATGACAGACCTTGTCTGTCTTATCAGCAGATGGCATGCAGTCAAGCCATGAGGTTTAAATGCCCCTCTGTCCCCCGTTGGGAAAGGAGAGCATCCTTGACCTTCAGAAGCTGACATTCCAGTGGCTCAGTCTGCTCTGGTTTGCTCAGGAAAAGGAAAGAAGGTCCCGGGGCGTGGCAGCAGAAGGCAGATAAATCTGTGTGCCTAACTCCCGAACAACTCGAGCTACTCACCTCATGGCCTCATTAATATTTTTGTTCTCCTTGACTGATGTTTCTGTCCAGCCCGTGAAACCATTCTCTTTACTGAACCGGTCAACCTGGTCTCTGCTCACTGCCCAAGGGGACAGGTCACACTGGCAAAAAGAGAACATAAAAAGCAACACCATAAACTTCCGGCAAAGAGGAACACTGCTCAGATGCTTCTGGATGCAAAACCTTTCTGCCAGTGGCTGAGAACACCGGCATCTAAAATCTGGCCAACATTCTTCCCAAAGAAAGTCCCAGCATCCCTTGAAAGAAGGTAGAGATGATTTTGCCAACTTGAGAGGGGGAAATGGATGCCTGGAATCGGAGAGCCTTTTAGACATGCTTACTCTCCGACCACAGAGAGAGGCCAGGGCCCATTTTCCTAGATTGACCACATACTTTGTTGGCCAAGAGCAGGCAGGGCACGGGCTCTCCGTTAGGCAGGGTGAGCTTGCTGTCCAAGTCCTGTTTCCATCTCTGGCTATTGCTGAAGGTCGTGGCGTTGGTAACGTCAAACATAATAACGCAGGCTGACGCATCCCGATAGTACAGTCGAGTCATGGAGGTGAAACGCTCCTGCCCTGGGAAGAAAGGAGGGAGCCCTTGAGCAGGTAATACTGAGAACCAGTCTCAGAACGCCCTCCAACACCCTGCCCTTTCTACCTTCCTTGTTGGGGAGGGCAGTGTGCGCTATGGCTGAGTCCAGACCGCCCAAGTCCAAGTCCCTGCTCTGTCATTTACTATCTGTATGACTTTGGGCAAGGGAAGCTTCTAGTGCTTCAGATTTCTCATCTGTAGAGCGGGCATAGAGGCAGTAGCTTTCCTCTCAAGGTTGTGATGAGGATTAACGAGTCACTGAATCTCAAATGCTCAGGAAAGTGCTTGGCACATAGTAAAAAAGTCACCTATTGTTATTATTGTTTCTATTTTCTGGGGATCCTCTTTCTCCCCAAGGTCAGCTGAAACGCTGGAAAAAGCACCCACCTATGGTCTGGACAATCTACTGCCTTGCCAGCCATTCCACCCACAGAGAGACGGCTTGACATTTATTCATGGCAAAACATCTACAAAAAATATCTACACTCTCCATCCACCACAACTCAACTATTCTGGCTCCAGAAAAACATCTGCTGGTTGTGGGACACCTGGGTGGCTCAGTCCATTAAGCATCCGCCTTCGGCTCAGGTCATGATCCCAGGACCCCCCATCAGGCTCCCTGCCCAGTGGGGGTCTGCTTCTCTCTGCCCCTTCACCTCTCTTCCCACTCCTGCACTCTCTCTCTCTCTCTCAAACAAATAAATAAAATCTTAAAAACAAAACAAAACAAAAAACCTTCTGGTTTTGCTACCCCCCTTTTTCTGAGAGCTTGCTGATTTAAACCAAAATGTCTTCCCTGGTTCCTATCCCATCTCCCCAGCCTACCTGCAATATCCCACAGCTGGAGCCGCACCATCTCAGAGTCAGACCACTGGAGAACCTTCAGAGCAAAATCCACTGAAAATACATGTACAATTGAATAAAATTTACCTTTAAAAAAATCCGTGAATAAACTCAGATCAAATATGCGGTTACAACCCTAGAGACATACAACTCTGATCCCACGTATCTATTTATTTTTAGGCTCTCAATGGGTTGAGATGAGCCCACAGAAAGGCTTTTAAGAGAGGAACAGACAATTCTCTCTTTTTAAAACACTGTTATTTTTAAAGTGAACTCCACCTCCAGCGCATGGGATTTGAACTTACGACCCCAAGATCAAGATTTGCATGGTCTTCTGACTGGAACAGCTAGCACAGATAACTCATTACCACTCTCTGAAGGGGTCCTCAGCTTTTACTCTCTCAACAGACTAATATATTTGATACTACTTGTCCCTAAGGCTAGGGTTAGGAGGTATGGAAGCAATTATGAAACCAACTCCTGATCTCAAGTGAAACAGTTTCTGGAAGGTCTAGGGGGGTTTTCTGGGGGAAGGGATGTTAGGGCAAAAGGGGGAAATGAGGTAAGTGTGGCGGCTTTTGTATCTTCCACATTCAATTTCACTGTTGGTTTCTAATCCAACTGTATTAGGAGAAAAACACTGGGGGAATTCGACACCCTCCACAAGGCTGTAGGGATGACTCTGGGTGGGAATAGGATCAAGGGAACAGGTCCCAGAGGATTCTAAGGAAGAAGACCCCTATGGAAGGTGCCTGGGAGCTGTGCTCCGATGCTGAGAATCCAGAAGCTAAGCCGGAAAGAGTATGCCACAGGGACAATCTTTTGAGGAGAGAAACAGAGGAACTTCCCAGAATGGGAAACACATTTTTCCATATCTGTGACAGAAATGAAAGCTAGGGGAAATTGAGAATAAACAAACACTTGAAAAAAAAAAATTAGCCAGAGCCATTATTCTTTACTAAAGGAAAACTAAAGTCATTGCTAAAAACTAATTAGTGAAACACTTTTAACCAAACCCATGAAATAAGAGCCCTCCTATTACTTAGAGGAGTTTGGGGCAGAATGGTAGGGAAATCCTAAATGTTGCTGGATGTTTTCATTGCAATGTTCATGCTTGTTAATTTTTAAATTTAATTCAATTGATTTAATTCCCTAAGGAACCATCTTCAAAATTTACATTAGTGTAGGTTTCTTTCCTTAAAAAAGGTTCTCTTAATGTTTGTTAACTCTCCCCTTTTGCTAACTCTTCACAACTAAAGCCCTTAACAAAAAGGCCGTTCTACTTCTGGGAAAGACAAAGAGTTGAGCCCAAGGCCGTCCCTAAAAAGAAATTAATGAACTTGGTGTTTCCTTCCTTCCCACCGCTTGCAACCCCACACCCCCCCAACCCCGCAGCTTGAGAGAAAGGAGGGTGGGCAGACAGGTCGGATACCTTAAATAATTTCTAGCTGTCTTTATTTTAAGCAATCCATGGACAAAAATACACAGAGCTCCTCAGCCTTCGTGAGCATCAGAGATAGTGCGGCTCAGGGGCTCTTCCACGCAGGCATCCCCCAAACAAAGGGAGGCTCCTTAAGGCCAGGCGACACCTTCCTGTTCCTTCATCAGCTACCTGTGAGATGCGGGTCAAGGGCTCCAGCTGGCACCCAACGAGGCCTCCCCGAGGGGGTCCCAGCGGCCTGGGCTGATCGCAGGGATTTGCGGGTGACCGCTCGGGAGGCTACGGGAGACCCGAGTTCACGGTGCCCCCGAGAAACGAACCATTGCGTATTTCCTCAACCTCCCTACCCCATTCCTCCTCTTCACACCTTCGCCCAGTCCCTCTCCAGGCGGTCAGCTCCGACTGCGTGAACCTCATCGGGGGGAAACCAAGGGGAACGTGCAAATCGAACCCCGGCAGGTACTACTCCCTCCAGGCTCCCGGACACCGACTTCCTGAGCCGAGTAAGGACCCAAGGCCATCGAGCCCCCGGAGGGCTCCTCACCCGCGCGGGTCCACCCCGCCCCCGCGGCGACGTCTCACCTCCCACGGTGGACTTGTAGTGTTTGCTGAAGCTGTCCTGCGAGTACCGCTGCACGAGCGACGTCTTGCCCACCGCGGCGTCCCCCACCACCAGCACTTTGAACAGGTGATCTCTGCCGCCCATGGCTGGCGGGCCGGACGGGTGCAGGAGGCGGCGGGGTGGGTGAGTGGGTGGGGAGGTGTGTGTGGAGGGAGTCGTCTGTTTTAACCCCTTCGGCGCCGGACTCCCTACAAACTGAAGTTCGGCATTGCAGCCCACCGCCGGTTGGGGCTGCTCTGACGAGAAAAAAGAAAGGGAAACTTCGCACTCAGTCTTTACGCGCTTCCTCCCCGCGCGGCCTCAGCCTGGGTGGGGCCCAGGGCCCGAGCTCCGAGCCCCGGGGCTGTTTGCACCTTCTCCCCCACCCCGCCCGGCTGCCGGGAAACCGGACCCGACGCGGCCGTGCCTCGCCCACCGGGACTTCCCCGGAGCGGTGCCCGGGGCGACTGAACCCGGGGCCAGGTCATTTCACAGTCGGGGTCAGGTGATGGGGTCTTCCCCGCCCGGCACAAACCAAATTCGGGGGAAAGAGCGGCTCACGCTTGGATTCCCGAGACCCTGGACCGCCTCAGGCTGCGCGGTCCCAGTTATCCGCACGCGTCAGGAGCCGGGCAGCTTGGAGCACTACGTTTCCCAGGTTACCACGCGGCGAAGAGACCTAGAAGAGTGCAGAAACTCGCCGCGAGGCCACCTGGGAAATGTAGTTCATGAACTCCCCCCAAAAATCTACACCTAATTTCAAGGCTTTCAAACTCCTTCGACGGTTCGAAATCTTATTTTAAAGTCATTCTGTTATAGAAGGATCATTTGGAGGCTCTTTGTCCCACATGATTTCACCTGCCTGAATCCTTCTCCAAATTGATTTCTTATGCATGATCTAAAGGTTTTATGGAACTGAGGCATCTGGGTGGCTCAGCCGGTTGGTCATCCCGGAGTCGTGGGATCGAGACCCTTGTTGGGCTCCCTGCTCTGCCCTCTGACCTTCTCCCCTCTCATGCTCTCTCTCTCTTTCAAAAAAAATAAATAAAATATATTTTTTTTAAGTAAAGGTTTTATGGAACTAAGATTAAAAATTATTCCATAGGTTCCATAAATTATTCTACTAATAGAAACTCAAGCCTCATCCTTCATGTTCCTAGCAAAGTCCATTTGCTATTACTTTAATATATTTATTTATATATCTTTAAATTTATTTATATATTTATATTATTTGTATATTTATATATTTATTTATATATTTTTACTTATATTTACTTTAATTACTTTAAGATAGACATGTCCAGGATCCTATGAATATGAAGGTTAGCTCTTTTATTTGCCATATGACCCAGTATCAGTCAGGTTCGGGAACATCTGATCAAGAGACTGACCCTTAGGAAATCTCATGCCATTAAATGTCAGTTATTATCATTTGATAAGTGGCCACAGAAGTAAAGGTAGAAAACAAAAGACAGTTCCTCATTCTCACTTCCACCATTCCTAGCGTATCACTTGAGCTGGATGGAAGTCGATTAGAGCACACTGGGAGACCTCCTCCATCTGTTGTTGCTGTTGCTCATAAATAATGATTAACCTACAGTTTTGCAATGACTTAAATTTTTCAGCCCATAATTTTTCTGACCTGTCCCATCGTTAGTTAAAGAGTTAAGGGGACATGAGTTTCATGGCAAGCAAAATAGCTCTGTTCTCTGGGCTGTTGGCCCAGAGGAGAAGAGAAAAAACAACAAGGCTATGGGAAACACAGCTCTGCCCAGGTCTCTTGACAGAGAGGCTATAACTTATACCCTGGGAGGAAAGAACATTGGCATGGTCCTCAAGGTATTTAGCCCAAAATGTTTGTAACCCAGGTATGGGAGGTCAAGCTGGCTACCCATCTTTCCAGATGTCTGAGACCCCTTTCCAGCAGTCTCTTCTCAGTTCCCATTGGCTTTGACATTAACTACTCTGTGGCATTTATTTCTCACATGGCCTTCTTGTTCATCCTCCTATCTTTCTGATGATAATCACCTTTTTCTTTTATGGTTTCTTTTGCATCCCACAGCCCCCAAAAGGGGCTATTTTCTAAGGCTTGGCTCTTAATCCCTGAGTTAATCATTCTTTAAACTCTTTCTCTTTTTTTTTTCTTAAAGACTTATTTACTTATTTAGAGGGAGAAAGGAGAGTGTGCACACTAGCAGGAGGCACAGGGGGAGAGGTAGAGAGACTCTCAAGCAGACTTCATAGTGGAGCCTGAGGTGGGGCTCAATCTCATGACCCTAACATCAGGATCTGAGCTGAAATCAAGAGTCAGACACTCAACCAACCGCCTATGCCACGCAGGTGCCCCTCATTTTTTAAACTCTTTAATGAAGGGGCACCTGGGTGGCTCAGTGGGTTAAAGCCTGTGCTTTCAGCTCAGGTCATGATCCCAGGGTCGTGGGATCGATCCTTGAATCGGGCTCTCTGCTCAGCAGGGAGCCTGCTTCCTCCTCTCTCTCTGCCTGCCTCTGTGCCTACTTGTGATCTCTGTTTGGCAAATAAATAATAAAATTTTTAAAAAATAAAAAAAATAGATAAATTCTTTAATGAGTTGTCCTTGGCTTCATCTCTCTCTTTTTAAAAGATTTTATTTATTTATTTATTTGACAGAGAGACAGAGATCACAAGTAGGCAGAGAGGCAGGCAGAGAGAGAGGGAGGAAGCAGGGTCCCCGCTGATGAGAGAGCGAGACACAGAGCTCAATCCCAGGACCCCGAGATCATGACCTCAGCCAAAGGCAGAGGCTTAACCCACAGAGCCACCCAGGTACCCTGGCTTCATATATCTCTTAGTCTTGATTTTATTTATATTTTTTATCGCCAATCGGTTATGTTCAACTGCCATGAAGCTACCTCTACTTGGATGTCCTTTCATAGCTTCCCTCTTACTACAGCTTCATGAAAAGAGCTCCTTTTCCAGGTTCCCCATTTTTGTCACTGATCTCATTGTTTTTTCTTTCCACTCAGGCTTTGAACTTCGAGCACTTAAAAATTTTTATTTTACTGTGGCAGGAATGCTTAACATAAGACCTATTCTCTTAACAAAATTTTAAATGTGTGACGCCATTCAAAAAGTACAAATGTGTAAGTGTGCCATAGAGGTACTGTGTCTTACAGCAGATCTCGAGAACTTACTCATCTTGCTTAACTGAAACTTAGGCCCATTGCTTAGTAACTCCCAACTCCTCCCTCCCTTATTTTTGGGCAACCACTATTCCACCCTTTATTTCTATAAATTTGTCTGTTTTATTTTTATTTATTTTATTATTTTTAAAAAAATCTTTTATTTATTTATTTCAGAGAGAGAGCGCAGAGGGAGATTGGGAGGCAGAAGACGACTCCTTGCTGAGCAGGGAGCCTGAAGCAGCACTTGATTCCAGGACTCTGAGATGATAACCTGAGCCAAAGGCAGACGTTTAACCAACTGAGTTCCTCAGGTGCCCCATATTTTTATTTACTTTATTTTATTTTCAAGATTTTATTTGACAGACAGAGACCACAAGTAGGCAGAGAGGCAGGCAGAGAGAGAGGGGGAAGCAGGCTCCTGGCTGAGCAGAGAGCCCTACGCGGGACTTGATCCCAGGACCCTGGGATCATGACTTGAGCCGAAGGCAGAGGCTTTAACCCACTGAGCCACCCAGGAGCCCCCATATTTTTATTTTTATTTTTTTAAAGATGTATTTATCTAGAGAGAGAGAGGGCATTCATGTGTGTGCTCGCACACAGTGCCGGGTGGTTGGGCAGAGGGAGAAAGAGAATCTCAAGCAGACTCCCCGTTGAGCTCTCCGGGGACTGAGACTGACTGGGGACTCCATCCCACCACCTGAGATCGTGACCTCAACCAAATCGAGAACTGGATGCCCAGACACCCCTAAATTTGTCTATTTTAGATATCATATAAATGGAGTAGTTGTCTTTCTGTGATTTGGTCATTTCACTTAGCATAATGTCCTCAAGGTTCATTCACGTGGTTGCCTACTGCAGAATGTCCACTTTTATGGAAGGCTAAATGATATTCCACTATAAGCATACACACCTTTCCTTCATCTATTTGTCTATCAATGGACATTTAGGTTGCTTCCATGGCTTGGTTATTTGTGAATAGAGGTTAATGAACATGGTAGTGCTAATATCTCTTCAAGATTCTGATTTCAATTCTCTTGCATAATTACCCAGAAGTGGGATTGCTGGGTCATATGGTAGTTCTATGATTAACTTTTTGAGGAACTGCCATACCGTTTTTCCAGAATGGCTGCACCATTTTGCTTTCCCACCAGTAGTGTGCAAGGGTTCCAGTTTCTCCACATTCTTGCCTACAGTTGTCTTTTTTTTTTCCTTGGGTAATAGTGATTTTTTTTTAAGAGATTTTATTTATTTATCACAGAGAGAGAGAGCGAGCACAGGCAGACAGAATGGCAGGCAGAGGCAGAGGGAGAAGTAGGCTCCCTGCTGAGCAAGGAGCCCGATGTGGGACTCCATCCCAGGATGCTGGGATCATGACCTGAGCCAAAGGCAGCTGCTTAACCAACTGAGCCACCCAGGCATCCCGGGTAATAGCGATCTTGACAGGTGTGAAATAATATCCCATTGAGGTTTTGATTGGTATTTCCCTAATGATGAGTGACATTGAACATTCTGTTATCTACCTGTTGGCCATCTGCATGTCTTCTTTGGAGAAATGCCATTTTTTAATCATGTTATTAGTTTTATTATTATTATTATTATTATTGCTATTGCAGGCCTCGAGCGTTATGAACACTTCCTTTTACACACATCACTTTATAGCCCCCTCCTTTTAAAAAAGCTTGTCACCACATCATCTGATTCTTCTTTTTTTTTTTTAAGATTTTGTTTATTTATTTGACAGACAGAGATCAAAAGTAGGCAGAGAGGCAGGCAGAGAGAGGGGGAAGCAGGCTCCCCGCCGAGCAGAGAGCCAGATGCGGGACTCGATCCCAGGACCCTGAGATCATGACCTGAGCTGAAGGCAGAGGCTTAACCCACTGAGCCACCCAGGAGCCCCCTGATTCTTCTTTCAAAACATTTCTCCACCCACCCTTTTTGCTTCATGTTAGGGTCCCTTTCCTGGTTTAGGCTTTCATGATCTCATACCTCGATCATCTTCAATAACTTGTTCATTGGTTTGCCTGATTCAAGTTTCTTTGTCTTCAGTTCATCCTACGTACTGGCCAGGATGAGTTCCCTAAAACATCATTGTTCCTTCCACTGTCTAGCAAGTATGCAAAGATTTAGCAACCTTCCTGAGCTGGTATCCAACACCCTCTACCCTGCCACCCTCCCTGACCAATTTTCTCTCACCTGATCTCAAATGGGAGTTCCCCCCTTCAACAAGGTCAGGTTCCTTATACTCTTTAAAAGCCCTATTTCATTACTGACTTTGCACCTTTGCCCAGGGCCCCTTACCTATCAGAATACCCTGCAGGCTTCTCTTCACAAACCTCTCTTACCTCACTTCAAGTTCTCAAACTTCTGTGTGCACAAGAATCACCCGGGGCACTTGTTAAATATGGACATTGTGATCCAGGGAAAATTTTTTTATTTGCTACCAACGTGATTCTTAGACCAGATTCCACTTTGAGAAATGCTGTTAAGGCCTGACTTTCGTGTCCACTCACCATGAACATTTCCTTTATCACTGCAGCCCTCAACACCTGTAGCTTTTACAGTCCGCTTGCCTTGTAGTCACTTATGGGACCAATTTATAATAATCTAACTTAAAAGCAACCAGCATGTTGCAAAGTAAACAAAGACTTCAAATACAAAATTTTGGTTTGGGGCCCTGTTGTCTGTGAGAACTTCCCGAAGTTTCCCAAATCAGAAAGGTGAGGACCAAAGATTTAAGAGGGAAGATTAGCAAGTTCCTGGTGTCCCCCCCACGGCCCCATCACAGTTTCTCTCCTCCCTTTGTTGGGGGCCAGGTATATTTCTTCCATAGTAAGTTGCAGTTTCCGAGAGCGGCAGTTATAAATAAGAGGGAGGGAAAGCCCAAGCAGAGTGCCAAGCAACTGATTTGCATATGCATGTTTGGAACACAGTTGTTTGCAGGCTGGGGCAAGTGGTAAGCCTTGTTTTGTTACTATCACACTTCCTAGGGCTGTCTGCCTCCTTCCATTTTACATTTGATTTCTCACTTTTTATTCTGAAAATGTTCAAACCCACAGGAAATTTGAAAGAGGAGTTGAATGCATATCAGTATGTCTTTGAGCTGGATTTCAATGACTAACATTGTGCCCCATCTGCTTTGTCTCTTTGTGTGTAGGGAATCATTTGAAAATAAGTCATACATACTTCATCCCTAAATAGTTCAGCACACAGCTCCTAATAATGAAATTTGCTTACAAAACCCCAATACCATGATAACACCTAAGAAAAGTAACCTCAGTTGAGGAGTATCTGAACCTTTACATATTTCTATAGCATTGAAATATTTTTTCTTGCCTCTAATCTAGAATACTAAATTCATGCATTGTGTTTAGTTCTTTTATTTCTTTCATTTTTTTTTTGAAGATATTTTTATTTATTTGTCAGAGAGAGAGAGCACAAGCAGGGGGAGCAGAAGACGGAGAAGCAGGCTCCCCACTGAGCAAGGAGCCTGATGTTGATCTCAGGACCCTGGGATCACGACCCAAGCTGAAGGCAGACGTTTAACCACTGAACCACCCAGGCATCCCTCTTTCATCTTATTTTAATGCAGAACTACACTGTGTCCAGTACAGAACCCAGTAGCCACGTGTGGTTATTTATATTTAAATTAATTAAAATTGAATACATTTAAAAATCAGCTCATCAGTCATCCTGGCCACATTCCAAGGTGCTCAGGGGCCACATGGGCGCCGCTGGTGAACAACCCAGATGTGACCATTTCCACCATCTGTCAGACAACATCAGTCTGTAATCTTCTTTTCCTTTTCATAACATTGACTTTCTTTCTAACGAGTCCAGGCCATTGTCTTGTAGACAGTCTCACAGTCTGGATTGTCCGTTTTTTTCAGTGTTCGTTTCTGGAAGGCCATGTTTTGGCCAGAGCCCTACACAGAGGATGTGTTCCATCACTAATTGCAGAAGCCTGCTAGTGTTACCTACGGTATGAGTCGGTAAGTACTTACGTAAGTGGTGACCCAGCACTGGGCAGTCACTGCAGGGCTCAGGAGCTTGACTTCAAATAGGAGAGCAAAGGGTAGGGGCGCCGGGGTGGCTCAGTCGGTTAAGCCTCTGCCTTTGGCTCAGGTGGGGATCCCAGGGTCCTGAGATCGAGTGCCACATCGTGCTTCCCTGGGCTCCTTGTTTGTGGCAGGGCTGCTGCTCCCCCTGCTTGTGCTCTCTCTCTCTCTATGACAAACAAAAATCTTAAAAAAAAAAAAAAAAAAAAAAAAAAGAGCGAAGAGTTTATATGGTCTCCAGAGCCTCTATCACTGTGCCAGGACAGGGAGGAAAATGCTTTGTGACGTGAAATGCAGACAGAAGTGACACAGCAAGCAGCCCAGCAGCACAGAGCGAGAGGAGGCACGGACCCAGGAAGGGGGAGGTCCTGGGGCTCTGGCTGTCCCTGAGCCCCAAAGTCCATGCTCTTTTAAATAATCATAACTGTGGGGGCACTTGGGTGGCTCAGTTAGGTAAGCGGCTAGCTCTTGATTTCAGCTCAGGCCCTGGTCTGGGGGGAGGGCCCGGGGATTGAGCCCCACATAGGGCTCCGTGCTCAGCGGGGAGTCTGCTTGAGGATTCTTCCCCTCTAGCGCTGCCCTTCACCCTGCTCGTGCGTGCACTCTCTTGCTCTCAAATAAAGAAATCTTAAAAAGAAATAAATAATCATAACTTTTTGGTGACTGCTTTGGGCACAGGAAGCAGCTTGATGAGATGCCTGTGACCCAGCTAAGCATTCAGCCGGAAGGCTTCACAGCAAGGTCCCCTAGGGAACCCTCTAGAGAGAGGCTGGCAAGAACAACTGCCGCTCACTCCACAGGCTTGTGCCCTGAGTCGGGTTAACTTTGCCCTTGGGAGCATCAAGGGAAAACACCGAACTCTAGTTTTTACAGTTTTGTTGCCACATTACCTCCTTGGAAGGATCCCCTCCCTTCCACCTCCAAATAAGGACCAGGGAAAGAAGACAGAAAAAGGGCAGAAGCTAGAGGGGAAATTTTGGTTTAAAGAGCTGAGGGTATGGTCCCAGCTGTCCATGTTGGGAAGTCGCGTCTGTAAAATGAAGGTGTTCTCTTCCAACACGGATGGTTCTGCTCTAATTTTGTGTCCTTTTAGCTCTGCAAGAGGGGAGGAAGACCGAGATCATTGCACCTCTAGACCATCCTTATTGTCCACCGACAATCCCTTGCCCCTCCACTGAGACCTGGAAATACCATTGTCTCCCTAGCTCTTGGAGTTGAACTCTAACATGAACATTAATGAGAAGTCCCCAGGCAGGAGACTGACGAAAGTACACACAGAGCTAAAGAGAAATCGGTCAACCTCAGAGGCAGGGAGAGGACACTCGGGGAGTATACCGTTCACCCCTCTTCCGGCTGTCTGGTAGACACCAGAATCTTCAGGGAGTATCTGGCTGGCTGTCAGGTATCCTTATCGTGGAGACTCATGGAGCTGAATAACAAGACCCGGTACCTTTCTATCTTCAAGTTATAAAATTAACATTTTTGTTAGGATTTTAAACCCTCTGGGTACCTCCTGACTGCCGACCTTCCCACGAAGCTTGCTCTAGAGAGCGAATGTGCTGGGGAGGCTGATGTGTCTTTTGTGCCCATTTGGTCCTAAGCCCAGGCCTGAAGGAGTCTGTGTGGATCCAAGTCAGCCTCCCTGAGATGATTTCTGGATGGGAGCGAGTTTCTGAGCCTCTGAGGATGAAGCCAGGCTTGGGGGCGGGGTCTGTTCACCCAGTGGAGACCTATCTGTGAAGACAGCGGCCCCCGCTCCCTGCACAGCTCTGTCCAACTTCAGCTGCACTCATGTCCCTGATGGGTAATATCCAGGATGGATCTTGGTCTACTAGCTTCTGGATTCACTAGTTCCTTCCTATCACCCCAAACTCTGTATTCTGAGTATTTCTCTTTTTGTTTTGCTGTACCACCAAGTCAATCAACATTATATAGTAATAATAAAAGCTTCTGTTTATTGAATCTTCCATGTGCCCGATGGCCCCACAAGGAAGGCATCGTTGTCCTAATCTATAAATGGGACAACTGGGGGATCAGAAGAGGCGAATTATGGCCACCAGCTGAAAGAGGTGAGATTCAAATCTATGTCTGTCTACCTCTAAAACTTGTGTTTAAATGTTATTATTATTATTATTTTAAATATCTTATTTATTTTTAAAGAGAGAGAGAGAGCACATGAGCTGGGGAAGGGGCAGAGGGAGAAGCAGACTCCCCGCTGAGTGGGGAGCCTGATGTGGGACTCCATCCCAGGACCCTAGGATCATGACCTGAGCCAAAGGCAGATGCTTAACTGACCAAGCCACTCAGGCACTCTACTTAATATTATTTTAACGATTAAGCCCCACGAGATTAGGAGTTTTCTAAGTCTCCTCATTCTGAAAGTGGACATGGGCATTCTTACTTATGGAGGTCAAAGAATAAGAATCTGTCTTGACTGGAGAAGCAGCTTAGTGATTGTTTCTGGGGAGAGCAGGAGAATTCCAGTGCTGCCCTAGGGCATCCCAGGGGGTTCTGACTGCCATCTTTGACCATGATACAGGAAGGAAATAACCCAGATTCTACATGATGCCTTGTCCTGTCCTCCTCAGCTCCACAGTTACTAGGGGGAAGGATCAGTAGCTGCCGTGCTCCAAGCTTGGGAGTGGCTCCCCCGAGAGCACCTCAGGCCCCGGGGACATTCCTCCACCCCAGCCTGAACCTAGATGGAAGGATTGTTCAGATTTTGGCCTGGCAATCAGATCTTAGTAAATACTTCATATTTGACAGGGCATTTATTCTTTCGAAGCTTTAGTTTCTCTTTCTATAGATTTCTTTCTTTTTTATTTTATATATATATTTTAATTTAAATTCAAGTTAATTAACATACAGTGTAGTATTGGTTTCAGAAGCAGAATTCGGTGATTCATCACTTACATTCAAGACCCAGGGCTCATTCCAACAAGTGCCCTCCTTAATGCCCATCCCCCAGTTACCCCATCCCCCCACCCACACCCCTCCAAGCCCTCAGTCTGTTTCCATAGTTAAGAGTCTTTTATGGTTTGCCTTCCTCTCTGTTTTTATCTTATTTTATTTTTCCTTCCCTTCCCCTATGTTCATCTGTTTTGTTTCTTAAATTCCACATATGAGTGAAATTACATGATATTTGTCTTTCTCTGACTGACTTATTTTGTTTCGTCCCACAGGTTTCTAACTCCTCAAAACCAAACAAACACTTCGTTTCTGAATAACTTGTGAGGTAGTCAACAACTTGGGTAATGTACTTGAAACTCACACATGTGACAGCCTGTGGCAGAGTCAAGGACAGAAAAACATGTGGTTGTCCCTGGCCGACCGCAGTTTGGAGCAATGTTCTCTATCTACTCGTTCAACATTCCTTTGCTTCCTTTGAACTCCCTTTGATGGGAGTTAAGAGAAAAATAATTTCTATAATGTCCAAAATAAGGAAATTTTTTTTGAGGGGGCAGGTTACTGAGTGTGACATCACATTTAAACTTATTTGGAATTATTTTAAGTTTTTAAAAAAAGGTGACCAATAGCTTGGCAGTATTAGTCACCATACTTAACTAAACATGAACGTTGCCATAAAGTCTTTCAAATTATGGTTAAGAAAAACCTTTTCTGGCTGGCCAAACTGTTCTCACTTGTCGGCAATTTCTCTTTTCTTTCAATTTGTTTGTTTGCTTGTTTTTAATTTCCTGAAGCCAGTCATTTTCTTGGGAGACACATGAAAAGATGTTTGTATCTAGATAATGTAATAAAATGCAGTATAATGTGGTCAGCGGCCCGATACTGTCCATTAGTCAGTTTCTGGATTTTAGCTAGAGGAGAACGGATTTCAGGAGACTGTCCACTGGTGCTGGTGAATCTTGGGGCTGGTGTTGTTGTCTGTAATTATGTAGCAAAGATACCATCAAGGACAGACTGGAGCCTAGGAGGCCTGTTTTAAATGTCCACTGGAAGATATTATCTATTTCAGTAGACAATTAACACTGTGCGGTAATGTAAGGTGTCTCATGGGCAAAATTGACATAACAGGTACCACATTTCTGATCATTTCAGCGATGCCTTTGTCTTCTCTATATAAGGCACCTTGGCCAGCTGTTTCATCTGGCTCCAGGCACGGTGGGAAGGCACTGGGCTGAGAGAAGCCTGGGTGTGAATATGTGACCTTGGGCAAGACACTTAACTCCGCTGAGACTCAGTTTCTCTCTTGTAAAAGGGCAATAACATCAATTTTGCAGAGTTATTAGAAATAATATTGAAGTTGCAAATGAGACCCTTATTATTTAAAAAAGTATACGGTATAGTACAATATACTATGTATTAAAACATTATATAAATAATAATTAACAAGCAATTATCCTCTGTTAGTTCTTAATAAACCTTGTTAACATATTGCTTCTTTGAAGAATTAGTTCGAGAGCCCAGGCCTATTATAAAACACTGATTTCTGGACGCCTGGGTGGCTCAGTTGGTTAAGCAACTGCTTTTGGCTCAGGTCGCGATCCCGGGGTCCTGGGATCGAGTTCCACATCGGGCTCCCAGCTCCATGGGGAATCTGCTTCTCCCTCTGACCTCCCCTCTCATGCTCTCTCTCACTCTGTCTCTCCCAAATAAATAAATAAAATCTTAAAAAAAAAACCCAAACCATACTGATTTCTTTTTTTTTTAAACTATTTTCTTTTCTTTCTTTTTCTTCTTCTTTTTTTTTTTTTTTTAAGATTTTATTTATTTATTTGACATACAGAGATCACAAGCAGGCAGAGATGCAGGCAGAGAGAGAGGAGAAAGCAGGCTCCGCCTCGGAGCAGAGAGCCTGATGTGGCGCTCAATCCCAGGACCCTGGGATCATGACCTGAGCTGAAGGCAGAGGCTTTAACCCACTGAGCCACCCAGGGACCCCAACCTTACTGATTTCTTAAATGTTCTCATGGAAAAAAAAAAGAAAAAGAAAAAAAAGGAAAAGAAAAAAGAGGGGTGCCTGCATGGCTCAGTTGATTGGATGTGTGCCTTCGGCATGTTCATGATCCTAGAGTCCTGGGATCAGGGTTCCCTGCTCGGTGGGGAGCCTGCTTTGCCTCCCGCCCCTCACCTCACTCGTGCTCGCCTCTAATAAATAAACAAACAAACAAACAAACAAACAAATAAATAAATAAAATCTTTAAAGAGAAAAAACCGGTAAATATGTGAAGTGAAGGGTGTGTTCATTAACACAATGGGGGGGATCTTTTCTCAACGTATACGTGTACCAAATTATCATGTTCTATTTTAAATATTTTACAAATGTATTTGTCTATTGTACCTTCACGAAGCTGGAAAAAAAAAGGCTGAGATGAGTAATGCTCAGCATTTAGCATATGCTCGGCAAGGTTGTCACACGTCCTGTGGGGGAAGGGTCCTGGGTGGGCAGGGGTTCCCAGCAGAGGCTTTGGCGTCTGACAGACCTGGGGGCACCACACCGGGCCTCTGCTCTTCCATATCTGCCGTCTCAGAAACACAGCCTTGTCACAAACGTGTGTCAGTGTGCGTCTCATGAGGCCACATTGTCACCCTCTGCCCTCCAAACTCCAGCCACACGCGACTGCCCGTAGTTTCCCAAAGCTGGAGGCTCATTTCCCTGCCTCGCAAATCGCTCCCTCCTCCAGACGGCTCCCACTGTCTGCTAACTCCGATTCCCCTTGGCTTCCTCCCAGACTCCCCTGACCCTCGAAACTAGATTTCACCTTTTCCATCTGCCTGCTCCCGTAGCCACCCTCCGTGTACCCCTGTGGTCACCGTACTGACACTGCCTTGTCATTGACCCATCTCCCACCCTTTAAATAGTGACTGGTTAGTATCTTGGGGTTTAGTGCGTGCTAGGCACAGAGCCCAGTACTTTATGCATTGCCTCGCTGAAGTCTCCTAGCAATTGTAGGAAAGAGGTATTAGTGCAGATAAGGAAGGCCGGGCTCGGAGAGGGTCCAGGATTCCCTAAAATCAGGAATGCAAGCGGAAGATCTGGGATCTGAATCCGGGCTGGTCTGACTCCAAACCTTCTGCAGTCCATTGTAAATTTCTAAGGGCTTCCAGGGTTGAATACAGTGAAGGCACGTTCTCAGCACTCGACAAGTTAGAGCTGTTGATAATTTTGACCCGACCAGATGGTAAGACTCTGCAGTGAGGGAATCTTACCCCACAGACGCTTGTGTACCTCAGCACAGTACCCGAAGGAGGCGGGCTCCGTGTGGGGAAGGCGAGGACACCGCACTGGCTTCTGGTCTGTGTCCCAGAGCACCGCTCATTTTCAGTAAACGACTGATGTGCACTGTGGTTTTTTCTAATCACACATCTCTATTTAAGAGCTGTTTCTTTCCTGGTCACGCTCTGGCCCCTTTCCGCTTCTGAGCGAGGACCGCCCGGGTAAGACGCACAAGAGGGGACCGCTCTAGGGTAAGACGCATAGGAACCAGCCACCATCTAAATAAACGTCCTCTTTATTTTACCAAATATAATTTATCAGTTACGTTGACATTTGTCAATTCAGTTATAGTAACTATAAATAATTCTCTTAAGACACAGTTCTGTAACTTTTTAAGGATACAAGAGTAAACCAATGTCGCTCCTTGCAGCCAGGCCAAAAGTACATGCAGTTTGTGCAATCGGGAAAAGGAATGAATCTTCCACGGAAGTCCACTTCATTTTCTTTTCCCTCTCACCCCGCGGTCCTCCCTTTGCTCACGCACTTGGGGCTGGGGGCGCGCCCGCCTTCCTGCTTCTTCGGCAAAGAAGGAGGCTCCAGAGTCTCCAGGGTGGCCTGGCTGAACTCGGGAGATGAGGAAGAGGTGACGGACTGGGGCCAGGGCGACAGGGAGACACAGGGGAGCGGCCTCAGGGGCAGGGGAGCTGGTTTTGGTGCCGTACAAGAGTGTGTGTGCAACCGTGTTCGCAGGTGGACGGCGAGGCAAAGAGAGGGCCCTAGGGACGAGCAGCTGCAAGCCCAGGCTGGTGTTAATGAACTCCGCTGGCCCCAGCCCCAGTCCTGTGGTCTCTACCTTTCCTTCCAACTGAAAGACTCCAGAAGGTAGCATGGGTGGAAATGGATGGAAAGGACAGACAGTCTCTGGAGGAACCGGCCAAGTTCTGGGGATGAGGCACAGGGTCGGGAGGACCCGGGGTCACTGCCTAGCCTGCCCCTGGAGGTGGACCTTTTCCGCTACAGAGAGGAGGGTCGATGGTGAGGCTGCGGATGGGGAGCCTAGGGAAAAACCTGCATCCGAATGCTCAGATTCGCACACATGCGAGTGTGGACAGATTTCTCATCTGGTCAGAGCAATGGGTGGGGCGGATGCCGAGGCTCCCCTGTTCCCTGAAGCTTGTGCTGGGCAGAGAAGGGCAGCCACAGCCGGTGCCGTCCAGCCTACTGGGTCCAAATCCTCTGTCGGGCGGCTAGTGAGGACAGACAGGTGGAGGGAAGAAAAGGTGAGGAAGGGTATAGTTCAGGGAAGCGAGCTGCTGGTGGAGCGACGGGCCTGGGGGCTCTCGTGGGGGTCGGCCTGCACAGAGGGGAGATCGGGAGGCAGAAGCTGGCCTGATGACACAGATGCAAACGCTTCTAGCAGGGAAACTTTCTCCGCAAGATTGGAAGGAGCACAAGGCCTTTGTATCTGGGGATGAGGTGAGCTGAGAGCCGGCTCCCTTACCGCTGGCACAGGACCTACCATGCGGCTCAGCGGAAGCCTCAGACCACGCCCGCACGGGACTCCTCTTGGGGAGGCTGTGCACTGGCTGAATGGGTGACTGAGGGTGTGATGGACGAGGGCAGAAGCCAAGACACAGGAAACCTCCACAGCAGGACAGCAGGAGTGATCTCAGGAAGTGAGGGGGACTAAGGTGACCCCGTGAAATGTCATCGGTGGCACTGAAACAACCCCGGTTGCCCTCCGCCTCCCAACCATACCCCGCGTCCTTGCTCCCTGTCCCTAATCTCGGAACCCAACCTGGCAAGCTCTGGGAAAGCTAGTGTTGAGACAATTAGACATCAAGATTGAACAGAGATAAACAATCGATGCTCTGGGCCCTGGAAGGACGTAGATCTTGGTAAACCTATTGGTGGCCTTGGGTCAACAGAGACCAGGCTCTGGTTCATTTCTTCCCACTGTGACAATCAATGGGAAGAAGATCAAAGGGAGGGGTTCGCCGTGTTTATCAGGCAATCGGGTAAGAGGTGTGCGATTTGAATGGTTAGTCCACCTCAGTCTTTTTTGGGACAAAGGGCCGAGGATAGGGTTAGGGTTACCAGGGGCCAGGAGCAGCTATCTCTTTACTAGTGCTTTGAAGTTGGTCCATTTCTAGAAAAAAAGCGTGTGTGTGTTTTAGGAGCTGGCGGGGGAGGGGAATGATATTTATCTCTCTGTTCAATCAAAAAGAAAAAAAAAAAAAAAGGAAAAAAAAAAGAGAGAGAGAAAACAAAAACAAACCCAAAAAGCCAGAGCCCACGCACACAGGGTTTCTCATTAGGGCCACGACTGAGTTTGCTAAAGCTAAACCAAATGTCCCCCGACCCCAGATGGAAACCCCCGCCTCAGTCTACCTCGCCTGGAGGCACCCACCATGAAATTGCACTTGGTGATTGTCTCAAAAATCTACTTGTACTGCTTATCTCAGTCCATCTGTCCTGTCGGAATTCTTGCTATAGAAACTTGGCTCAATGTATAAAAATTCCCATTGAAAATAATGAGAATTCGGTATCAAAGTGAAGTCCTAGAAAGAGGTGGGAGTGTGGAGTCGGGTAGGGGGAAGGGGAACAAAAGAAAAAAATTTGAACAGAAAGTGCATGGGGCAGGGAGGGGGGCAAAGGTGGAGTGACCAGGCTAGTCCCCGACATCCGTGTCTCGGTCCCCGATGAGCCAGAGGACATGAAAGCTGAGTGCTAAGAGCCCAGTGCCAAGCAGGTCCCCCAGAGCCGTCAAGTACGGGATGGAGAAGTTGTCTGGGTCCAGGCCCCGGCCCCACATCCAGTGCACCATCCAGTCTGCGATGTACAGGAGAATCAGCACCTGCGGAGACAGACGGGCCCGGCCTATTGCCATCCCCTCTCTCCAGGGGGAGCCAGAGGCCACTCAAGAAAGCACATTCTTTGTAAGCCCGGGCTTGGCCAGCCACAGTCCTTATGCTGCGATGCATCTTTCCAGCCCAACCAGACCTTATGTTCCTCTGTTGCACAGTCACCGCCTGGGGCAGAGAGTCCGCGTCCCAGGAAGATACTGCTACTCCTCAGAAACCCCCCCCAGCAGCATTACAATCCTGCCCCCAAGTGCCTGCCACGGGGGCCTCTCCAGGGGCCTGGGGCCTGGAGCTGGCTTTTCATGCAGGTATTTCTCCTCGGAGCAGAAGTGTTTGAGGCTGCTGCTGGCACAGCTGCCTGAGGAACACTTGATTACGCCAAGCTAGCGTCCTCCTGGCCCTTTCCATTCTGCTGTTGTGGTCTCAGACAATGCAAGTCTAGTTTAACGTGAGCCCAGCAAAACAGAATTATGAGTAAGTCGGCCGAATAGAAAGCAGAGAGTGCACATCAATTCAAAAGACATTTTGGATTATCTGCTGCTTTATCTGTGCCCTTGCTTCCCTTCTATGTCTACAGATCAAGCATGATCTCGACTAGACCTCTGCTAGTGGGCCCAGGACCAGTGACATCAACAACAGCTGGAAGCGGGTTAGGAATGCAGAATCTTGGGGCGCCTGGGGGCTTGGCTGGTTGCATCTCTGCCTTCAGCTCAGGTTATGATCCTGGAGTCCCAAGATCAAGCCCCGTGTTGGGCTCCCTGCTGGGTGGAAAGTCTGCTTCTCCCTCTCCCTCTGCTCCTCCGCAGCTCATGCTCATGCTCTCTCTCTCTCTCTGTGTCTCTCAAGTAAATGAATGAAATCTTAAAAAAAAGAAAAGAAAAGAAAAGAAAAGAAATGCAGAATCTCAAGTCCACTCTTGATCTCCCAAATCAGAATTTGCACATTAGCAAGACTCCCATACACTTGAAGTTGGCAAAGCACTTGATGTGCAATACCAGGAAAGAGTGGGCGGGCCTGCATCTTCTCTACACTCAACACCAGTCCTGACATCTGGGCTCCTTAAATGACCGCATCTGCGTGAGGGTGAAATGCTTTCTAACGGTAAATCTCCAACTCAGTCATTTGGGAGGGAGGTTTTACTCTTGACTGTACTTTGCAAAAACTGTGGTATGTAAATTCTGCCCTAAGGGGCTCAGACGCAGGAAATGGAGACCTTGGGCGATCCTGAAGCCAGAACTGATACCTAATTTTAGGCCAGCTTTGTTGTTCTCCAGTTTTCTCTCTGAGGCTCTAACACCCTTCCTGCTGCCCCACCCCCCACCTTGCACACAGCTCCCTGGTGCTCCCATGGCCTGCCCCTGGCCCTGTATGAGGGCCAGTCCCCCATCGCCTTGCGTCCTTTCCAGCAGCTGCAGAAGAGTCCCAAATAAAGAGTGTGACCAGGACTTTGGGACATGCTCCAGGAAGGGCATGGTAGCAGCTGTCTGCTCATTCCAGCCTCATTCCAGAGACACATGGCTGAGCGGAGAGAGCAAAGTGATCAGGAAGCACTCTCCAGGGGACTCAGCACCCCGCTCTGGCCCTCCACAGGCCCAGAGGAGACCGCAGAGGTGAGAGTAGGAGCCCAGGGCTAAGCCCCAGCAGCAGACCCTCGGATCATCCCGTCACATCCCCCACCCCGCCTTCCCAACGGAGTATACTTAACTCCAGCTTGCAAGGGGGGTGTGGTGGCGAGGCAAGAGCCTATGGCTGGTTCTCGCTAAGCTGTCCCAACACACAGTCCTTTTAAGGTTTGAGGTGAGGGGCTAGAGGATGAGTGTTCACCCAGAGGGAACTGGTTACATGAGATGATGTAATCTATAGGGCAGAAGAATGCCGCCATAACAAATCAGGTTGCTCTCCTCCTTAGGTATCCATGTGGAATGATCTCTAAGATCAACTGTGCTGCAAAAACACAGGCTGTGGACAGTGTGTAGAGTGCGTGATGGGTGTGTAAAAAAAAAAAGGGGGAGGAAAACAAGGAAAATTATATGTTTGCTTGTATAAATATAGCAGGCGCTTGAAGGATATACAAGACACGGACTGCGTGGATGGCTGGGAGGAAGACGCTGGGGGACAGAGAGAGGGCGGGAAAGAAGAGCTTTCACTGTGAACCTTTAAAAAGTTTTGAATGACGGGACTGTTATTATTACTCAAAGTCATGTCTATGGAAATTGACAATGTCTAACGGGGTGAGTGTGGCCCCAAGCGGAGCATAGGAGGGGGCTTGTGAGGGGCGAACAGTTCTGTGTCTTCATGGGTGTTGGACAGATGGATCGGCACAGGGGACAGGACCGCACAGAATTATACACATGCGCGTGCACGCACACGGGTGTGCGTAAAGCCGCTGTCATCTGAGTGAGCCCCATGGATTGTTCCGAGGCTGAACGGCTGGTTCTTTGATGGGGCTGAACTATGTGAGAGGCTTCCAGTGGGGAAACCGGCTGAAGAGACAATAGGCCTCTGTGTACCTCCTATTTGCAGCCTCTTGTGAATGTATAATTCTTCCAAAATAAGTAGAAAAAAATAATGGGCTAACACTACCAGGGAGAGAGCGGATTGTGTCAAAGAACAGCAAGGCTGGGCAGGATCCTGCAGAGGACCCGGTGTGGTGGATCTGACACCGTTTTGAGCTCTGAAACCCTTCATTCAAATGACATCTTCTCAGGAAGCCCCAGCATGCAAAGCAGCCAAGAGGCGCTCTGGGGCCAGGCCAGTGGGGGCGCCCCCCACCCCGGGGCCCACCTGCCTGGCACCTGACAATGACCACCTGCCCACAAACCACTGCCTTGGGTCCATTTCTCTCAACTGGCAAATGTATCCCGGAGGCTCAGAGAAGTGAAGCGACTGGGCCCGAGTCACACAGCATGTGAGTGACCCTGCCAGACCCACACCCAGTTCTCTGGAACCCCTGTCCTGCGTCTCTTGGCCAGCCAGGCCCAGAGCACGAGGCGGCAGAGTGGGTGGCAGGCCCTCCCCGCGCTCCTGCCCGCCTGTACCTGGAGCAGTGCAGCTGTCATGTAGAAGATGATGAAGATGAAGGTGAGCGTCGTGTGCCCGCCCTGCATACAGCTGATGGTGTAGAGGAACACCAGGTGTCCTGGAACCACGAGGAGGAAGAGGACTCGGGCCGAGCGAGAATTCACATCTGGGGCCCGGGGAGAGAAGGGAGGAGGAGTGAGGAGGAGGTGCTCCCTATGCCCCAGGACAGCAGGGGGCTGACAGTCTCTACCTCACCACCCTGAGGCCCCCTGCCCCAATGGTGTTCCTGGAAAGGACAGTCTCCCTGCCTAGGATCTTCTCTCCAGAGAGCCAGTGCGGCCCGGCAGAGAGGGAGAAGCGACCTGGCCAGGTCCCAGCTGTTTCTGAAGGGAGGTTCCCTCCCTCACTGTCGGCCCCTCCCCCCAGGGCTGGCACGGACCAGGAGGCTGGGACTCTGCCATTACCGGGACTGAAGAAGGTGGTGCAAGGACTGGGGCAGCGGCGAGGGGTTTGCTCAGAGTTCTCGCCTGGCATCCCGTTCATGTGCAGGAAGGTGGAGATGCGGCTGGCCTGCACTGCCACCAGATTCCCCCCAACACCTGCAGAGGGACAAAAGTGCTTAGACGGGGTGGAGTGAGGAGCAGGGAGGGCGTGACACATCACTGGTCCCCCACTCCACCAGGGAGTCTTCTAGTTGCTTCTACCCTCCTCTCCATGGAGACACGGCTGTCCCACGTGCTCCCAGGGTGACTAAGGGTGCAGGAAGGGGCGCCGACAGATCTGCCCACTCAGGCAGCCTGATTTCACCAGCATAGCCTGCACACCTGCTGTCCCACCCAGCCGAGGGGACAAGGCCTTGCCCTGCCCAGCCCCTGTCCGAGCCGACCCAGGCATCCCACGCTCCTGTGCTGGTTCCAGGAACCAAGTTCAAGTGTCAGGTTTGAGCTCTGGACTCTGGGGCCTGTCCTAGGAACCGAGTTTGTTGTTTGCTCTCCCAGCCCCGACCTCTTCCCTGCTCTTGCCAGCCTTGCCCAGAGCTCTGAGAGGCTGACTACAGACCGCGTCCCCCAGGCTCCCTAGTGGGCTGCTCCTCATCCGGTTTGTTCAACAGGAGCCACCAGGACACGTCCTGGGAGGTGGAAGGAAGGCAAGCTCGGGTATTCTTTTTTCCTTTATCCCTCTCTTTTTGGCAGTGGCTTATCCCCGTCGGGGGCAGAAGAGTGTTCTCTCTAGGCTCCTATAACATTTTTTTCTCCCCTTGACCCTTGAGGATGAGGGCTTCCGGCTGTTGTTCATCTCTGGGTCCTGTCCCCGCTCCCCGCTCTGTGAGCCGCCCCTTCGCTCAGGTCTGAGCTATCTGAGCCGGATGCTCTTGCTGCGGGAGTCCTGACTGATCGGGAGGCCCCCGCCTTCTCTTCTCCTGCCCCTCTCCTTTTCCCCGGCAGCTGACGCCAAGACCTCACCATTAATCACAGGCGTGAAGACGGCCATCCCTGCAAAGTTGGGGTCAGAGACAGTCTTGTCCAAGATGAGGCCTCCCACACTACAGACGAAGACAAAGTGACACAGAGATCACTGAGACGTTGTATGTCAGTTCCGGGGAGGACAGGCCCATCTGGCCTTGGCGAGCAAGGGGCTCCCAGGAGTCCCTTGTCTCCTTTGCCAGAACCAGTTGCTGCTTATAATATTCAGACTGGGCACAGTGCCCCCCCAGAGCAAACTGGTGGTGTGGGGTCAGGCCCCTGCCACCTGTACCTGCCCCCTGGGTTTGCGAGAGGAGCCCGGGACGAGCCGCCCACAAAGACCGCTGGTGTTCTGCCCATTAGTCCCCCTTGTGGTAACAGCACTGGGCTCATTCTCAGGAACCACCTCTCTCAAACTCAGCCCCTATGGTTCAGGTGACATTGTTCTACGGATGGCTAGGCCCCAGCCCCAACCAATCAGAGCAGCACATCCCTGAGGCCACAGTGAGACAGGGACAGCCATGTGACTGGACGAGAGCCAGTGAAATTCTCTGGTGGGACTCCGTGGAACTGCGGACAGACTTCTTCCCGCCGGAGTTAGTTGGAACCTCAAGCCACAGGCCATCACAGGCACAAGCAGAACCAAGAGAGACCACCACAGCCCAGATGGTGTCATCAATAGCCCTGAAACCAGCTGTGCCCTTCTCGTGCCTTAAGCCAGTGCATTCTACTTTTCAAGGAAACCCACGTCAGATGGTTTCTGTCACATGTGACAGAAGGCCATGGAGCTGATACACTCTGGAAGGTGTTTCTAGACTCTGTACCACTTTTTCTCTCTCCAGGGCTCACCAGGGAATCTGTGAGTGGGTGTGAGAGGGCATGTCCCAAGGGCCTGAGCCTACCTGCTGATGGCCATGGCGATGATGACAGGCTCCCAGCCCGAGTACAACACCTCCCTTGTGGCTGGGCTCCGTCGGGCCAGCACCACCCACACAGGCAGCAGGGCCACGAAGAAGGCACACACCAGGGGGTAGATGTATTGCCAGTCATCTGAGAGAGGCAGAGAAGAGGGAGGTAAGCGCTGCAGCTGCCCGCTCAGGCCTGCCCCAGCTCAGCCTGACAATAATCCCGGCAGGAACCAAAAACGCAACACAACACGACATGCAACACAACACAACACAGGACCTCATTGATCCTCCCTGCAAGCCTGGGGGTGGGGCGGGGAGCCTTGTCCATTGTGTGGATGAGAAACCAAGCTGAGAGCCAGGGGCAGAGACCGGCTTCTAACGTCCCCTGCTTGGAGACCCAGAAGCACAGTCTCCCAGCCCCTTCTCCATGCTGCGGGCAGATTCCAGGCTTCAGCTTCTCTCCTTCAGCCCTTCCCTTTTACTCCTCCAAGGTAAGCAGGAGTCTGCAGGACCAGGCAGGCATAGAGTTCTCAGATCCTTTCCCCTGTGGCCCTGCTGCCTTGTGTGACTTTGAGAGTACTAAGCCTCAGTCTCCAAGCTCGGGTACAAAACTTCGCTCCAACCAGATGGTTAAGAACATAGAGGAAAGCCTTACACATGTGCAAACCCACCACCGTCTCCCCACAGCCCACCGGGGGATCCGCCCTGGTCACACCCCCAGTGGCCTCAGCCTCACCTCGCTCTAGGTAGAGTCCCCAGCTGATGCCTGAGAGCAGTGCCAAGGTGATGAGGTCACCCAGGCTGGCGGCAATGGGCGTGGCCACGTTGTCTGGGTTGATGCCAATCTTTCGAGAGCCAATGATGACTCCGATCATGATCATACCTGGGGAGGAAGAGGTAGGGCCGGGCAGGGGAGAAGAGATCAAGGGGTATCAATGAACAAAAGGAGAGACTGGAGGTGCCAGGCCCCGCGACACCTCTGAGGCCGCCTCCCTCCTCCCCTGCCCCGCCCGTCCTTCCTTACCCAGGACCAGGGAGGCGATGAAGGCCGTGGCCACGCTGCTGGCACAGAGCAGGAAGGCGTGCGGGATACTGAAGTGGCCATCAGGGATCCAGCCGAAGACAACGGCTGCGATGGATGCCAGGAAGCCCACGACCGTGGCCTGCACCTGAGGCAAGAGTGGTAACTCAGAGGAGCTCAGGGGCCGCGGGTTTCCTAGCGCAGGTCGCCCGAGTGCTGGGCCAGCCTTCTGCCTGACTCTTAGCAGCCCCAGGAGGCAGGCTGGGCTGGACTGTGCAGTCCTCCCAGGCCGGAATGATGTCTTTATTTATTTAGTTTCTCCCCAGACACTAGTCCTGGGCAGTGCACCCCGCAGGAGCCGGTCATCCCTCTGGGGATTGGGGTGAGAATCAGCAGAGCCTAAGCCTGCAGTCAGGAGACAAGGCCGGGACTCAAGCGGGGAGACTCCCAGTCTGGAACCCGTGTCGCCTCACACACAGATTTGACAACGGTGGTCGAGGACAGTCCGGCACTCCTGAGTCTGGTCTGTGGGAACTCGAGCCCAGCGGACCCCTGCGAGCTGGGCCCTGACATGGGACCTGCTGGGCCCTCCCCGTCTTGGCTGCTGGCCTGGGAAACTTGGTTCCCTCCTAGAGCCGCTTCGGGAGCGGCCAGCTCGGCAGGATGCTGGCGCCTCACTCTCAAGCTGGCTAGGGCTGAGCTCAGTCTTTCAGATTCCTGACCAAGGGGGGAGCTTAGCCCACCCTCTCTAGTCTCTGCTTTCTTACCTGGATGAGGGCCATGTTCCCAGTGATCATGCGCCAGAGCTCCTTGGGTGTGTCCATGTGCCCAATGTTGGCCTGGGAGAGGGAGGGCAAGGCTGGAGCTCCAGGCTGGAAAAGGCCTGCGGCTCCTTCGTTAGGACTCTGCCTGGATCAGGAGGCAGTGCACAGGGTCTAGGACTCGGGGACGGGGACATAACCCCCAGGGAACATGAAGCCGCATCAAGGAGGCCAGAAGGAAGGAGCTAACAAGCCTGAGTGAGCTCCTGCAGCTGGGTGGGGGCAGAAAGGAGGCTCCCAAGGCGGCCCCTCCTGGTCCTCCTCTTTTCAGGACGGCTCCATCCTGCGCACTGCTCCTCCCAGGAAGCCCGCGCCCGAGTGGGTCAGAGCGACCCGATCCCTGGCCCTGCAGCCAGCCTTCTGTTCCAGCGCAGGTGCTGGTGCGGGGCTGAGTCTGCAAGAGGGTTTGGGAAGAACGACGTGGCCCAGGAGTACTCGGGAAGTCAGGCCGTGGGTGGGGGTGGGGTGGGCTGGCTGGACCAGCTGCTGCTCCCTCTGCTGCCTCCTCTAGACTTGTAGCCACATGGGCCAGCCCTGCCCCCCGCCCCCCTCCCTCCGCCCCACTGAGCTTTTCTGCTTCTCACCTTCCACCCCAGAGCCCTGTATCTGGTCCAGTCTCGGGACTATCATGGCCCACCTACAGGGCTGTGGGCAGGGGGACTGATAAGCTGCCCCTTCTCTACTCCCTTAGTGAGGAGCAAGCTGCCTCGAGGGAAAGGGAAAGGGACGAATGGGGGGCTGGGAAGGCCTGGCTCCGCTCCTGCCCAGCTGCGGGGCAGGGCTGGAGATCAGAGGAGGCCCCCATCTGTGCAGGTGGAGGGACCAGCGTGATGCTCGCGGGTCAAAGCTGCACAAACAGTCACGAGGCGGGTTGCGGAGCAGGGGGCGAGGCAAGAGTCCAGGGATGGCCGGGACATCCAGAAACCAAGCCTGGGAACCACTCCGGGCAGGGAGCCCCTGTGCAGGAGCAGGACACGCGGGCCGGGATCTCCCCACACCTTCCCACCCCAGCCCCACACTCCGGGCCTGGGCTCTTGGGAAAGGCCTGCAGTGAGCTCTCAGTCTGGCTCCACGCCGCCCCGCGTCTTCTGTGTGTTTCCCCGCCAGGACACTCACTGCAGTGGACAGCCTCGACGCCAGGGTCATTTCCAGGTTCCCCTTAAGCCCCAGCAGCGCAGGCACTAGGATGAAGACCTCGGTCACCTTCTGGAAGACTTCCCAGTGCTACAAGGTGAAAACAGAACCCAGGGATTTCAGTGCCCCAAAGAGCTGGCACCAGGTTGAACAGATAGTCTGGGACCAGGGGCTTGAGGAGGAAGTGGAATCAGCAGGGCGTGAGCACGCCGGCCGCCTTTTCCCCAAGAACCCTGGACCCAAACCAAGACCACGGTGCTCCAACAACACAGCCCCCCCCTTCTTGCCACCCAGAAACAGGGAGACACGGAGGTGTTCTTCCAGGCGGAAGACCCCAGCCTGGCTCTTCTCCCTCTGCCTGCTTTCTGGAGCCGACAGACAGGAGGTAGGAACCCACAAGGCCATCACCCCAGGCTACCTTATACCCCAGAACTCCTTTGTGA
This sequence comes from Mustela lutreola, assembly GCF_030435805.1. Taxonomy (NCBI): domain Eukaryota; kingdom Metazoa; phylum Chordata; class Mammalia; order Carnivora; family Mustelidae; genus Mustela; species Mustela lutreola. The sequence continues at coordinate 51,143,703 of NC_081303.1, forward strand.
TCCCCCCCTCAAATAGCAATCCCCAACCTCTTTGCCTTCAGCCTAGTTTCTCCCTGGCCTCAGCCTTGGGTGGTGTTGTCTCAGCTGTGAGAGCTGGGCACCATGGGGCTGGGCTGGGGCCGAGGAGATTCGAGTTTGTTTGATTTCTGTGTCCAAGGGCCTTGGGCCTCAGCCACAGCAACTCTCCTCTCCAATAGGCTCTGAATTAACACAGAGGCCCGGGGCCTCTGCGTGCTGCCTGCAAGAGGCTTCTTATGCGTCCTCTGCAGTCCCTCACCCCACATAGCTTCCCCAAGCTCTCAGGTAGGAGAGGCGAGCGTACGCCTCCAGGAAGAGCACTGGATTAGGAGTCAGGAGACCTGGGTTCTAGTCCCAGGCCCATCAGGCCTCGCTCTCCTACCAGCTCCGTCAGCTGAGAGCTGTTCAGTGCCCACTGCGCACTAGGAGAAGTGCTCTCCGTGCACTTGCTCATTTCGGCAGATCAACAGTCTACTGCCGTGGGGGCTGTTTTGATCCCCATTTTGTGCGTAAGGAAAGTGAGTTTCAGAGGACACTGTGCTTGTTCCTGCTAAGGGGGAAAAGCCAAGGAGCCAGGATTGGCTATTTGAAAGCTACTTTAATTGCAAGTGAAACTGAAGACTTGCAAAAAAGCCTGGGATTGTGCCTCCCTGCCGGGGCTGACGGCTTCATGGGTTCCTTTCTTTGTTCTTTATTTGTTTCAGGAATGGAACGCCTTCAGGTTGGGAGGAGGGGGCAGGCAGCCAGGCAGGCTTATGGAGGTTGATGAGGGGGTCAGGAGGCAGAGTACTGTAGGTGTGAGGACACCGGACTGAGAGCCTTGGGTCTCGTACAGAGACCACGGTGATGGGCCTCATGATATGTCCCAGCATCTGCCCACAAGGCCCAGCGTGGGGACCTCAGGCACACTATGGGGGCCTCAAGCTCCCGACTATAAAATGTACAATCTGGGGCGATGCTGGAGGGTCCCTCAAGGCCGTTTCAGCATTGTCACTCCACAGTTGAGACACTGCAAATCAAACCCACAATGAGATTTATCACCTTATACCCATGAGGATGTTACTACAAAGACACCCCAGGAGATAACAAGTGTCAGCACGGGTGTGGAGAAACCAGAACCCTTGTACACTGTTGGTGGGGATGCAAAATGCTACACTGTCTATGGGAAACAGGAGGGGGTGTCCCCCCAAAATTAAGAGTCTCATGCTCTACTGACTGAGCTAGCCGGGCACACCCCCCCAAAATTAAAAATAGAACTACCATGGACCCAGCAATCTCGCTGCTAGATACATATCCCAAAGAAGGGAAAGCAGAGTCCTGAATTCATGTTTGCTCACCCACATTCCTAGCAACATTATCCACAATGGCTGAGACGTATGAGCAACCGAGGTGTGCACGGGTGGATATGGACACATGAAGGGTGGTACACACATCCAGTGGGATTGTATCCATCCTCCAAAAGGACATTCCAACCTGCGCTACAGCATGGGTCAACCTGAAGGACATTATACTAAAGTGAAATAAGCCAGTCATAAGAAGACCAATACGGTGTGATTCTACTCATGTCAGGTGTCCGAAGTAGTCAAATACACTGAATTGAAAAGTAGAATGGTTGGTTGCCAGGGGCTGCAGAGGATTTAGTGTTCAGGGTTTCCGTTTTGTAAGATGAAAAGTTCTGGAGATGTTTCACAATGATGTGCATATACTTAACACTACTGAACGGTATATTTAAAAATGGGTGAGGTGACAAACTTTGTTAGGCATTAAAAAAAAAAATAGTAGTAATAACAAAATATGAGCAAGGAATAGCAGAGGGGGCTAGGGCTAGGGCCAGAGACCTGGGGAGGCTGGACACCAGGAGCGCCTATAAGGTAAGGATTTCTCTTCTCTTGTCAGAGTGTGTTTTGTTGGGGGTGTGTGCCTGTGTGGTGGGGGGGGACGTCCACACCAGGACTCTGGGGGAAGGGCACATCTTCTTAGGGCTACAACATATGCTGACCTGAGCTCCTGGTCTGGTCCCTCACAGGCGGAGGGCCTAGGACTCGCTTTAGGGGACCCCCTCTCCGAGACTAAGGATGGGAAAGAACTCCTTTGCCCTGCTCCCTCTCCCCCAGCAACAGGTGCTGAGCTTTGAGGTACCCACAGGAAGAACCAGGCCCTTGCAAATGCTGGAAGGGATGCGAATCCCTTCTCACTCCCCTGGAGGAACTCGGGCACTGTTACTCTTAGACACGGCTGGTGCCTACCATTAGGGTTCCAGTTCCCTGCAGGCCTGGCCACACTGGGCTTTGTCCCATTCTTTCTCACCTGAACTGGACCGAAACTGGACAAAGAGCTCCAGAGAGGGGAAGAATTCTCCTCGGCTCCCCTCCTCTCATGAGGGTGGCTAACAGGGGGTTTTCGAAGCTTCTCTTGGAGCACAGCCTCATGCCCCTCCTCCCTGCAGACCACCTGCCCCTCCCAGCTTCCAAGCTACTAGCTTTGTGTTGAGGCGTCTGTAACGAATATGGGCGGGCAGCGTCAAGGAGCCTGGACAGACATAAGCTAAGCATATGCATGGAATATTGTCTCAATTGTTTGTAAGGAACACTGTCTGTGTGATTATTTAAAGACAAAATGTAGGAAGTACAGCTAGGCCCCTCTGGCTGCCCCCGTCCAGCACTCCCAGAGCCCTCCACCTCCCAGCACACACGTGAGCAGGACCCAGAAGGTATAGGGTTTCAGCAGTGATGAGCTGGGAGGCAGCCCAGGGGAACAAGGCGCCACAATACCAGGCTCTGTGCAGAAGTCTTCCCAGCCCACACGGAATTCAGCCCAGGATTTCACACCACCTGACCTCTAGCCCAGGGCTGGCCAATGCCTACACACATTCTCCACCCACAGAACCTTCTCGAAGAGGCAGCTCAGGCAGGGGGCAGTGGGAGCTTCTGACACACACACACGGGGGGCCCCCAGAGGCTGGGGATGTGGAACCAGCCTGGGGGGCAGGGCAGCCCTGAGGTTGAGCGGGTAGAACATGTCAGGGGAGACAGTGAGCATCTCTCTTTCTTCCTTTGGCCGAATTCAGGCCCATCCTGTTCATCCTGGCTGGGAGTGCCCGCCTGCTCCTGAAGACGAACCTGTCAGCCAAGCCCGCACCCACGCCTTCCTGCTCTGCTGGGGATAGGAAAGGGCACGTTCCAGGAAACACTGCCCCACTTGGCAGGGGGAGGGCGTCCACAGAGAGCAGTGCTTTGCAGAAATGCCGCTCCTCTTCCCTGCCTTTCTCCATCCTAGAGGGGCCTGAGGTTGGGGGCTCAGGGGGCTCTGCTATCCAGGGGTGAGAAATGAGACTGCTCCCCCATACCCCCAAATAATCCTGACTCAAAGCGATCACTGTAAGTTTCAGACCACAGCAGCCCAGCTGGTACCCCTTCTCTGTCCTCACTGTCAGTTTCAGACCGCAGCAGCCCAGCTGGTACCCCTTCTCTGTCCTTTCCTCTTGCCTCTTCTGTCCCTCACCTCCTCCAGCCCCATACTCTGACTCCTGCCTGTTTGGGGAGTTCGGCTCCGAGCTCTCCTCCCCACACCCCACACCCCACACCGGGACAGCAGAAGCAGGGAGGAAAGTCAAAGCCAGGAAGAGCTGGAGTCAAGACATTAAGAAGATGAAAATCCCTAGAGGTAAGCTCTGAGCACCAGGCTGTGGGGGACCCCAGAAGCTGGGCTGGGGTTGACCTTGTGGGGTGAGGACTGAGTCAGATCCCCTGTCTGAGGCTTTCCCCCTCTGTAGGCATCCCAGGCATCCAAGGAGGAGGGCCTCGGGGCAGTGCCTGGGTATTCAGGGCTGTACAAATTGTGAGAAAGCAGGTGGTCCAGGAGGACAGGTTCCGTCCAGGAGCGCAGGTGGCCCCGGGAGCAGGCCAACCAGGGGGGACCGCTTCTTTCCCCTCCACTCCACTTTCATCTTGGTGGACTCCTCTATACACACAGCAGGGAAGGGAAGCTGGACGAGGAGGTGTTTGGGCGACGGGTTTGTCTCCTTTCCTTGAGATCCTCAGCAAGTGAGTCGTAAGTTAAAATAAGGACCTAGGGGTCCCACCTGTCTTAACACAGCTGGGAATTCCGAGGAAGCAACCTTCCCCAACCTTCCCCAACCTTCCCCACCACCTCCTGTCTCCCCTATCCTTCAAAAGGCTGACAGCAAAGGGGAGTGAGATGCCCCCCAATGGCCTAGGACCAGACTTGAGGGGGGTGGCCCAGAGCACAGGTGGCAGATCCAGAGCCAACTATGTTCAACCAGCTCCAGTCCAACATGGGGCCTGATCCTGCTTTCCTTCCTAAATATCATGGGAGCTGGCAGCCACGGTGGGACCGTGGAGCGGGTGGCAGTCCATTTAGCCTTTTTCTACTTCTGGCTGGTACACCAGCCCCTTATCTCACTGTAGAGGCTGGCTGTACACGTTGACTGGGCGGAAGGGCAGATAAGAGGCAACAGAAATGACCTTCCAGAAAGAGACTGAGTCTTCTGCAGTAGTAGGGAAAGATGGGGGGCCCTGACCAAGGAGACACTGGCATCAACTCAGACTTCTGCTCATTTGCTCTGAGATGCTGGGGACACTCTCTAGCCATCTCCTCCAGATGGCCTCAGTCTCTTAGGCACTCCCAGATTCTGTCTCACTGAAGGCCAGCTTAGCTTATGGAAGGGGGATACGAGTGTGAATCCCTAGAAATCATCCTTCTCTTCCTGAATCTGAGCTTGTCAACCACCCCTCCCCCGCCCTGACCTTTGCCTCCCTGGATGTGGAATAAGAATGTCCCTGTGGTCCCATGTCCTAGTCTTTCTGCACCCTCCTCCTCCCCTGATATCACTGTAGCCATCTGCTTCAACCCAGCTGTGGCAGGAAGGCTGGGGGAGGGGGGCAAGGACAAACCAGCCATTGTCATCCACATCCAATGGACCCTAGCTCTAGGGGTGGGCCTAAGGGCCACACCGAGGGCAATTGCTGGCCCTCTGTGGGCATGTTGGGCAGGCACCAAAGGTCCTTACCAATGTCTTTGGCTCATGGGTGTGGAGGCTGGTGGTGGGGCAAGATGTCAGAAGCTTCTTCCAGCTCTGGAATTCTCCAAGTATGTGGGAATGGGGTGGGGGTGGGAGACTGCTAAGGACCTTTGCTCTTGTTCACTTTAGAATATGACTCCAATTGTTCCAGATTCTGATCCACCCTGTTCTTCAAGGGAAGACACAGAGAGCAGACTCCTCCCTAAGTCTTTAACCAATTGGTGAACCATGGACATGGTGTAGGCCATAGAGGTTCACGGCACCGGCTCTGAGTCAAGACGACCAGGGACAAGTTATCCAATCCCTCTAAGCCGAAGGTTCCCTAGCTACAAAATGGGAGATGATTATGTTTCCTCCTCACGGGCCTACCTCCAGAAGGGCCTAACAAATGCTCACCATTACTGTTATTAGTACCCAGAAAATAAAACAACTGGAACCTGGTGCTATGCCTCTATGTAAGTACCAAACCAGAACTCAAAACTCTTAAGAATGAGAATCAAGGTCAGAGGAAAGGGATGGAAGAGGCGGAGAAACTGCTACTCCCGTCTTATTTCTCCTCCTGCCACCAGCCCCCCTCACTGCCCTAGGAGGCAAAGCAGCCACTAGGGGGAGGGATCCAAGGCCTGCCTTCCCAGCTCCAGCCTGGCTTCCCAATCTCCTTGAGGAACAACCTGGAAGATAGTAAGTTAGGAGAGAGGGACCGCAGCACATTCTGGCATGACAAAAACACCATCCTCATTAGCAACAGGCTTCTCGTAAGGGCTCAAGTCAAAGTGGTCCGGGTGGACACCATTGACAGAACCACCTATAACCAACCACCCTCCGTTCCCTGGGACGCCAGCATAGTGACCTCCATCCACCAGCAGGCCTCTCTGCATCACTGCACCGGTAGGGCTGGCTTGGCACTGAGAGGGGATACTGAGTTCCAAGTCCTCCTGGGAGATTTCATGGTTAGGGACAAATTGGAAGGTCCCCAGGGCCAAGGCCAGATCTCCTCTAGTCTTTGCATTTCTTCAAGTACCTAGGACAGAGCTCAGCATCCAGCAGGAATTTGATACCTGCTAATGATTACCTTTGATAACTCTAGAGCCTTGGGGGAAACTCCACCGCGCTTGTCATCCTCAACTTCAAAACTCTCCCCTGGTAACAAGACTGGAATGATGTCTTGGACCTGAAGGTTCTGGGTGAGTCCTAACCTGCCGTGCGTTACATAGCATATTCCTGGCTCTCAGCTTCCAGGTCCTGCCAGTTCCCATCCTTAAATTTACCCAGTAGCCCCACAAAGAGCCCTCTTTGCCTAGGGCAGGTTCATGAAAGACAGGTAAGAAGCAAAGAGAAGAGGGAGGTCTGCCCAGGCCCGGTTATATCCAGTCCCCATTTACGCCCCATAATTAGCACTTCCAGGTCTTGCCATGTCAACCCCCCACCCCACCTCCTGCCCAAATCATGCATCAGATAGCATGTGCCCACCCCCGTTCCCCAAGGAGATCGTGCGGAGGTTACAGGCAGATAAGCAACACAGAATGCCTTTAAGAACCTTCCCACTTAATCTGAGACCCTCTTGGCAGCTGAATAAATTCCTACCCAGCAGGGGGATGGAGGGGAGACTTGAAACTGAACTTTCTACTGTGGCTATCCTTGAAACCCCAAGTGACGGGAAAAGAAAGCATAAAGAGGAGTCCCATGTAAGTCTCTCCCCTATGGAGCTGGCTCAGGAGGAACGCCCGGGAGGGACAGCAGGCAACAAGCTCATTCCATCTCTCCTCCTCCAAGCCTGAGCTCCGGAACAAATTCTGCTTCTGTTAAGCAATGCTGCGCTGACCACCTCCTCAGGGCTACTGGGCTTCCTCGAGGCTTCTGTAGAAAGTAACTAGACCAAGAAGAAATCGAGGACATGATCCAAAGGGAAACGGTTCTAGGAAGCAGCAGCTGCTTCTCACAGGGAGGTGGAGAGAAAGCTACAGGAGTCGGTTTCCCAGGAGGAAACGGTAGCCCCAGGCTCATGGTCAAGAGCTGCCCTAGCCAGGTCCTACCTGCACGATGTCCAGCACCATGCCAGCAGCCACAGTCCCAAAGCCTGCCAGGAGGAAGGGGAACAGCACTTGCAGCCCGATGGAAAAGGAGGTCTCCTTGAGTGGGGAGGGCGGTGCAGGGCCACGGTCCGTGCTGACATCATCACTTTCATTGCTCTGGCTCCCGTTCTCCAGCAGGGCGTCCTCCTCCCGGACCCCCTTGGCGTTGGCCCGGGACTCAATCACCACCACCTCCACCCCGGCCCCATCAGGCCCCAGGAACTCGGAGGTCCCGGCCAATGGCTCTCGCCCGGGGCCATCTGAAGAGCAGGGTGAGGGAGCAGGGCCAGTCCCGTTGAGCTGGTGGGTGTCCTTCGGCTCTGGCTTAGAGGACATGACGGGAAGGGAGGAAGGGAAGGGGGACCTTTCCTTTCTCTCTCCCTCTCTTTTTTTCTTTTTTCTTTCTCTCTCCCTAAGTCGGGAAAGCACTTAGTCTTGGGATGAACCCAGGCTTGGGCGCCGCGGAGCCTCTTCCCACGGCTCTCTGCTCCTACCAGGCGCTGCAAAAATGGATCCAGCGACAGGCAGCCCCATCAAGCACTGCAGCCGCGAGCTGGAGGGAAGCAGGAGACCCCCCACCAGACTCCACAGCCAGCCACCAGGGGTGCAGAGGCCTGACTCCGGCCGGCCAGCGCGCTGTTGCGGGGAAATGTATCTGGCCTCTTATCTTCTTTGGTTCTGAGCAGCAGGCTCCTCAGAGCCGAGGGCATCCAGAGTGGAAGAGCCTAGTCAAGTCGGGGGCACCCTCGGAGGTGGCCCTTCTTTCATGAAAAATAGCCTGAGTTCGAATCCCCCAGAAGGCAGCCTTGGCCTAGGGCTGTGGCTCCCGCCTACGCCTCTGGCTGGGCTCCTTCGGCTTCCCGCAGCTCCTCGGGCTCTGCTGGTCCAGGCGCACTGTCTGCTGTCCTTCCCCTTTGCTCCAGAGATTTCCTTCCTTCCTGGGAAGACCTTGTACTGCCCCAAATCCCTGGTCCTTCAAGTCACCGGAATCTGCGTGAAACACCTGGTGTGGGAAGGAAGAAGACAAAAAAGAGATGTCATGACCTAGCCGAGGACAGTTCACACCCAGACGACTTTCCCACAAGGCAGGCAAAAAGGGTTTGCTGATTTCCTCGTTCTTTTCACTAAAACTACCCATTCCTGCCCTGTGAACTCTGCAGGCCCAGCAGGAGCTATCCCTGCCCTCCTCCTGCCCAGCAGCCCACTGCTGCACAGGGATCATCTCACTGGTCAACAGCATTGAGATGAGGCCGGCCTGGGGATTGGGACGATGTGGCTGGCGCAAGAGACCTTGACATTGTCTTCTCGGAAACCAGGGGTGGACAGGGATGTCCTCGGGGAGATCCCTTCCTGAATGTTCATTAAAAACTCAGGATTATTTAAGTGTCGTCTCCCAGTGGGGTCAGTCATAAGTTCAGTCACAAGCTCCCTGCCACACAGCACAGACACCCCACTGTAGAAAGTGATTGTTTACAGTCACAAGACAGCTGCGCAAGAGAAACAGGCAGAATCTGATCATTAAATAAGAGTCTCCAGACCCCCAAATGTCCTAGCCCCCGAGACGGGGAAAACAAAACAAAACTAGGAGGACTCCCTGGGCAATGGGGCAAGGCTGCCAGACCAAGGCCAAGAGCCAGAGGCCTACCCACTCCTGCCCTTGAGAGTCAGCAATGTTACAAAAAGCTCAGACGCTGACTGGGATCCAGGCTTCTGTCTCTACTTCTCTCCCCCCTGCTCTTGGCCCTGTGGGTCTGTCAGATAGGACAAGAGAGTTATCTCAGTTTGAAGGGGGAGAGGGCAAAACTATTGGTTATTATGCACACGTTTCAGTTCCCTAGGTTCACCCTGTTCCCCTGGGTGACTGAGAGTTGGATATAGTGGAATTCTAAAAAACAAAAACAAAAAACAAAAGCAGCAAGCAAAAAAATAAAAAGTAAAACAAAGCAAAGCAGAATACAAAGCAGTATAAGCCAAAATGCACTTGCTCCCAAAGGCCACCATCTAGATGGAATGGCCCCACTTTTCTTGTTTAAGGAATGCCCAAGCCCTGATCCCACTCTATCCCGTTTCACCAACATAGTTCTTACGAGGAGAAAAATAAATTTAAAGAGAATTTCCCTAGGCAGGATGAACAAGTACTTAAGTATTCCAGACACACACAATTAGTCAACTCCAGTTTGGGAAAGGGTGATTCAAACTCCAGTAACTGACCCATGGGAATTGTTTTCTCTTTCTATGGGCTCAAGTCACACATCCAGATTCCCTTTTCCAAACTCCTAAAACACAGTCCCGTGGTTCTCTCGGGTTCTCTCAAAGACCCTCGCGGGAGATCCAGAAACTGCCCTCAAGGCGGGAGAGATGCCCCTATGCCAGCAGCGTCTGCTAGAACTTGACCCTCCCTCCTCCTCCCGTCTTCCTGCCAGGCCACCTAAACTGAAAGGGGGCTCGCAGGAAGAGAAGCCTGTCCCTCACCCCACTCCTTCCACTAAAGACACTCCGGACGGGCCTAAGGCCCTCGGATGAAAGCAGCAAAAGTGAACCAGGATGCCCTGAGGAGGGAACAAAAAAGACCCGTTTCAGTATCTGCAAACCCAGGGAGGGGGAGAAGTAACTGGGTGGCCTCCCCCGCCTCTCTCGCATTCAGACTCAGCAAATGCGCTGCGCGCCAGGGCTCCCGCCCTCCGCCACCCACCGCCCCAGACCCCACAGGACTGACCTGCCTCTCGCTTGGGAAGAAGGGGGGCGCCTGGCGAGTGGCAGCAGGGACCCGTGGTCTCGGGGGGTGCAGGGCTCCCCCTCTTCTCATCACTCCTCCTCGGCAGTCCTCCTCGGCCCCCGGCGTGCCCACCCCCCGCACCCCCGGCCAAGGCAAGCGTCCAGCCGCGACACCCGGCTCGCTACATTTCGCCTCTGCGTTACAGCGAGGCCGCCGCTCCGCTTCCACGAGGGGTAGGTGGCCGGGGAGGGCAGGATATACCGCCTCGGGCCCGGGCGGGGGGGACCCGGACGGGGGGACCGCGGGGCTGAACTCACTCGCCCCCAATCGCTTCTTGCCCGCGGACTTGGGCCCGACTGGTTGGCTGCTAGTGGCAAACGTGATCTAGGGCAGACTGGGTGGCACCCCCCCCCCATCAAAAATAGGTTCGGGATGGACAACGGCAGCAGCCAATCGGAGGCCGGGGAGGGGGCGGGCTCGGCCTCAGCCCGGCCCCTTTCCTTCGCTTTGTGCCCGGGAGGCGGGGCGCCGGGGAAACGCAGTGCGAGGAGTGACGGGAGCTGCGGGCCCGCGGCCGGTGTCGCGAGCTCGCGGGTCCCCTCGCCCGACGGCCGGCGACCAGAGGTTCCCGCTGGCCGGCGCTCGCGGCTCAGGCCACCTCCTCCGGGGTCGTCCCGCCCCGCCCCGCCCCGCCTTGCCGGGAGCCCCCCTCGCCCTTTAAAGGCGTGTGCGCCTGTGCGCGTTTCCTCGCGCGTCTTGAGTGTTTCCTCCAGCCTGTGGCCTCCGGGAGGGCCGGGAAGCGTCGGTGTGGGGCTTGCCAGCTCTGGCCCCGCGGGCTCAAGCAGCCATCCCCGGGCTCCTTCCCGCGCTCGGCACCGGGAGAGAACCGTCCCCACCTCGTTCTTGGACACAGCCCCTCTCTGGTTGGCTCGGCACCTCGCGCTGCCTCCGGATCCCGCCTTCCTCTAAGCAAATGGCTCAGCCCTGACGGAACCGGCCTTAATAACGTCCCAGTTTTGGAAGGGGTGGTGATGGGCGGGCGGGAGGGAAAAGAGGTCAGACTCGCGCCGAGGGTCCCACGGGCACCACCTGAGGGAGGGGCGGGTGGGGGGAGCCTGCCTTCCTCTGACCCCCTGATCCTGGTGGCAGCACAGGGGAGAGAAGTCTCCATCCCGGCCTAAACGAAATCCAACTTTCCCTGACGCACCTTGTGGGATCAAAGAGGGGTGTTCCCATCGCGCTTTTTTTTTTTTTTTTTTTTTTGCCACTTCCTCCCTGGGGTATCTCCACCTTTCCAAAGCAAACTCAGTACCAGCTCTCTTTGGGATGTTTTTGTGAGGGGGTGTGACCTACCCCAGAAAGGAATTGCCACCCCCCAGGTTTTCCCCTCTTGTCAGTGGAACCTGTGATCAGTGGTTCCTTCCTGCCCTCTTCCACTGGGAAAGTGGCTCAGGGGGCATTCTAGCGTGACTCCAGACCCCTGGATGCGGTTTGGAATAGAGATGGGACTGGGGAGAGAACACAGTACTGGGTTTGAAGCTGTTGGCTGCCCCTTCCTCTCTCAGACACACAGGAAAGCACAAGAACCTTGAGTAGGTAATTCCTTTGGATGCGGTGGCGATCATGAGCGCCTGGCCCCCTACCCCCGACTCTAGTATTTAGGATTATTTCAGTTTAGCTTAAAGGACATTTGCATCAACGGCCTGCCATCTCACAGGATCTCTAGAGGAAATGTCAGTGTCTTAGAACCCCAATTTTGGGGGCACCTGGGTGGCTCAGTCAGTTAAGCATCTGCCTTCAGCTCAGGTCAGGACCCCAGGATCCTGGGATAGAGCCCTGAGCAGGCTCCCTGACTTGAAGCCTCCAGAGCATCTCCCTGACTCTCTGCCCCTCCTCCTGCCCCCCCCACCTCTTTCTGTTAAATAAATAAATAAGTAAGTAAGTAAAATCTTACAAACAAAACAAAACAAAACAAAAAAAAAAACCATCCAATTTTGGCTTAAAACATTGAGTCTCTTTGCCTGGAGACAGAAGTGGCAGTTAGACTGGGGAAACAGTGGGCTCCAGCCAGAAGGACCCGATTTTGAATTAATAGAGGGTGTAGGATTAGGTGGGAAAGGAAGGCTGGTGTATCTGGAGACTTTTTGTCCAGGGACTGGAAACAATTCCTGTCCTGCTCGGTTCAACAACAGTCTTCCCTGCTGCTTTAAATCGGTGCCACAGCTCAGCCCCTTGGATGTAAAATCTTCATCTCCCCCTAGTCCCTCCCCACCTTCCATTTTTTACCCACCTGAAAACAGTTCGCTCTCCTGTGGGTTTTGTTGTTGTTTTAAATCAAAGTATACCAGACACGTGTGAACATGCACAAAGCCTAAGTGTACTGGTCAACAAATTATGACACAGTGAACATACCCATGTAACAGTGAACCAAGTCAAGAATTAAATCGTTGGGGCGCCTGGAAGGCTCAGTGGGTTAAAGCCTCTGCTTCGGCTCAGGTCATGATCTCAGGGTCCTGGGATCAAACTCCGCATCGGGCTCTCTGCTCCCCAGGAAGCCTGCTTCCTCCTATCTCTCTGCCTGCCTCTCTGCCTACTTGTGATCTCTGTCAAATTAATAAATAAAATCTTAAAAAAAAAAAGAATTAAATCGTTACTGGCATCTCAGAAGCCCTCCTCATTTCCCCTTCTAGCCACCACCTCACCCTCCTTACCAAAGGTGACCTCTAACACCATACAATGGTTTTGCCTGATTTTGAGCCAGTATCATTAGGTATCATTTTGTGTCTGGCTTCTCTCAATATTATGTTTGTGAAATTCATGCATATCACATTGTGGTAGCAGTGATTCCTCCATTTGCATTGCTTTACTGTATGGCATTAAATGAACATACTACAATTTAACTGTTATTCTCTCTCTCTATTTTTTTTTTGTTTGTTTTTTTGTTTTGTTTTGTTTTGTTTTAAAGTAGGCTCTATGCTCATGGAGCCCAACATGGGGCTTGAACTCACAATCCTGAGTTCAAGACCTGAGCTGAGATCAACAGTCAGTTATGATCTCATAATTAACCGAGCCACCCGGGTACCCCTATCTGTTATTCTGTTGGTGGACATTTGAGTTGTTCCCAGTTTGGGGTTATTATGAATAATGCTGCTGTAGCACTTTTGTTTGTGTCCTTTGGTATACTTACGTTCATCTTTCTGTTGGATATATACCTAGGAACAGAATTACTAGGTCATAGAGTAATCCTACGTTTAGTGTTAGTAAATGCTCCTAAATAATTTTTTGAGCTGCTCATGTTAATTATACTTCTGCCAGCAGTGTCTTAGAGTTCCAGTTACTTCACATTTTCAGCAGCATTTTGTATTATCAATCTAAAAAGGTTTAAAAATTTTAGTCATTTAAAATTAACAAGTCAGGAAATGACAGATGTTGGCGAGGATGTGAAGAAAGGGGAACCCTCCTACACTGTTGGTGGGAATGCAAGCTGGTGCAGCCACTCTGGAAACCAGTATGGAGGTTCCTCAAAAAGTTGGAAATAGAGCTACTCTATGACCCAGCAATTGCACTACGGGGTATTTACCCTAAAGATACAAATGTAGTGATCTGAAGGGGCACGTGCACCCGAATGTTTATAGCAGCTATGTCCACAATAGCCGAACTATGGAAAGAACCTAGATGTCCATCAACAGATGGATGGATAAAGAAGATATGGTATCTATATACGATGGAATAGTATGCAGCCATCAGAAAATGAAATCTTGGGGTGCCTGGGCCGCTCAGTAGGTTAAGCATCTGCCCTTGGCTTGGGTCATGATCCCAAGGGTCCTGGGACTGAGCCCCACATTGGGCTCCTTGCTCAGCGGGGATCCTGCTTCTCCCTCTCCCTCTGCCTGCCTGCATGCCACTCCCCCTGCTTGTGCTCTCTCATTATCTCTGTGTGTCAAATAAATAAGTAAAATCTTCAAAAAAATGAAATCTTGCCATTTGCAATGATGTGGATGGAACTAGAGAGTATTATGCGAAGGGGAATAAGTCAGAGAAAGACAATTATCATACGATTTCTCTGATATGAGGAATTGGAGATGCAGGGCAGGGGGTTGTTGGGGGTAGGGAGGGGAAAAAATGAAACAAGATGGGACCAGGGAGGGAGACAAATCGTAAGACACTCTTAATCTCGGGAAACAAACTGAGGGTTGCTGGGGGGTGGAGAGGGAGGGATAGGGCGTCTGGGTGATGGATACTGGGGAGGGTATGTGCTATGGTGAGTGCTGTGAATTGCGTATTGTGTAAGATTGATGATTCACAGACCTGTGAATGAATCGAAGAAAATAATACATTATATGTTAATAAGAAAATTTTAGCCATTCAGGGGGGTATATAGTGGCATCGCATTAAATTGACATTTCCCTGATAACCCATGAGGGGAAGCACCTTTTCATATCTTTTGTCATTTGGATATCTGTTCAAGTATTTTGTCCGTTTTGAGGGGTCCATTTTTTGTATCTGGCTTTCCGTCTTCTTGTTTTGTAGGAGTTCTTTAAATATTTCAAATATGATGGGGCGCCCGGGTGGCTCAGTGGGTTAAAGCCTCTGCCTTCGGTTCAGGTCATGATCTCAGGGTCCTGGGATCAAGCCCAGCATTGCGCTCTCTGCTCAATGGGGAGCCTGCTCTCCACACCCCTGCCCCACCTGCCTCTCTGCCTACTTGTGATCTCTGTCAAATAAATCAACAAAATACTTAAACAAAAAATAAATATTTAAAAATATATATAAAAAATATGAGTTCTTTGTTGGCTTTAGATATTGGAAGTATTTCTACACGTACATAAATACAGAAGACTTTGGTTTTGGGGTTTTCTAGCCCCAGGACCCCTGGGACAAGACTGTGAGCTCTGGGTCCATTTTGATCACTAGTGTATTCTCGGTTCCTAGCCCTTAGCAGGACTCGGAAAATACACTGCATGAGTAATGGATGGGAAGCTAAGACTCGTCCAGGTAGTTTGTCCTGTGTTGTGCTGATCCCTAGGGTCAGACCTCCAGAGGGGCTGGAGGGAGCAGATTTCCTTCCAGCCCAGCCAGCTGTGACCTTGGGAAGGGGAAGACACCCAGCCCTTCCCTACTAGAAGAGCAGAAATAGCTACAATCTGTGAAGACAGAAGCACGGATGTAGGGAGCAGAGGTCACAGATGAAAAGGCAGGAACTAGCAGCAGGTAGCAAGCCAGCCAGATGCTTCAGAATGAGGGACCCAGTTGGGAGTGGATGCTCAGAGACCCCCAAGGAGACGGTGAGCATCACAGCAGACAAGAACCTTCAAAGTTCACATGGGGCTCCTACTGCCTCAAGACATGCCCCTCCTAAAGCTTGACAGCTGAGGGAGCTCACCTCCACTTAAACACACCTCCCTCTCTGAAGGGGCTTCCTGGGGACTTCCGTTGCCTGGTCTCCTTCCCACCTCCCCATGCGGAACTCTTTTTTTCAGATTTGGGCCTTGATTTCCTCATGGCCTGTAATGTCTATCCTAAAGATGGGAAAAAATTACGTCACTCCCAGTCCCTTTTCCGGGAAGTCTTTGCCCAGGCCTGTGGCGTTCTCTAGCACTTCTCTGTCACTGTCCTTCTCTCCAGTGTCTTCTCCTTTCTTCCTTCAGCCATAGCAGATACCAGGTCAGCTCGGAAGTCTTTATAGGAGAGGGATTTCTCTCTTGCAACCCTCTAACACACTCACAGCGCCCCTCTCCCAGGTCCCTAGAGGACAGTGAGGTTAGTGGTGCCTTCAGAATTTTCTAGATAGGATGACTGTGAGGTAGAAGACTGGTGGGAGAGAAGCTACATGGCATGTCATGAAATGGTGTTTGTATCACACCCACAGTATTTTCCCTCAGAATATGAGATTTTTGGTGGGGTTGAAGGACTTGGGGGGAGGCGGAGGTGTTGCTCACTGATAGGGGCCTGTGAAGGAGCCTGTGAAGGAAGCATCTCTGTGGGGCAGGCTGCTTCAGTCTTGCATGGCATTTTTCCTAATATGGGGTTCAACCAGCCTCAATCCTGAGGTCCTCCATGTCTTGTGGCCTTCCTTTAGGGACAGCTGGTCTACCAATGGCTTCTCCATTGATTACCCGGATACTCATCCTGAAACATAAAATTCGAGAGCCCTGTTCATCCTGGATCCCCTAACGAGTGTGGCATAGTCACAAGACTAGCCCCTGACATGGCTGGAAACTTTTCTGTCTTTTGTTCCTGCTCGGGAAGGGATGCCCCCTCCCATTTTTCCCCTTGCCATAATCCCTCCCCTGCTATCTCCCTCCCAGAGGTCAACTTCTTTCCTGCTGCCCAGAGCTGAGGTGATATCCCCTTCCGGCTTCATTCAGTTCTAGGAGGATGTAGTGATGGGGGTGGGATAGGGAAGTGTGGCCATCTGTGCTCAGGGCTGGTTGCTCTCACCATTGCCTTTGCTTCCCTATAACTGAGCTCCCCTTTCCCAAAGTCCCCTGGATACTCTCTCTGGATTCCTGTGGACAAGAAGGTTCCAAGTATTTCCGAGCTGCAGTTCTGAAATCACTGGCTATTGTTGGAAAGCCCCAGCTTCAAGTCAAATCATCTGGTGAAGAGTAACTATCCATGCTCGGCCACATATTAGGCCCATGACCTTGGGCCTTTTATGAGACCTTTGGGCTCTTTTATGTCTCTCAGCCATATCTGTAAAATGGAGACACTACTCCTTTTGGCAGAGATGCTGCGACGGTTGGTGATAATAGAGCCTTGGGAACACTTCCTGCACATGGTAGGAAGATTTTGATTCCACCAAAGAGGAAGAGGACGAGGCATCAAGGGGCAGGTCGAGGCATATGGAAGGGGCAGGTCGGGTTCTCTCTGGGATGCACACCGAAGTGTAGGCTTGAAGACTGTGTGGGTACTCCTAACTGGGAAGGGTTAGAGATGGACAGTCTTCAGCATGCCCATGGGGAGCAAGCAACCAGATATGGGTCATCTTTTTCTTTCCAGAGCCACAAGGCAGGAGGATCCTAATTTACAAATCAGAGGATCATTTTGATCTGCCCTCCATGTTTTCTGTTCTCTAATTATTCAAAAGCCCAGGGTTTCTTCCTCAACCGGCCTGGTCCTCGGAATCACCTGCGAGCACTTCTTTTAAAATATGGATTTCCAGGCCTCTCTTCTGGAAATTCTGTTTCCAGAATCTGCTGCCAGGCCAGGAAATCCACTCTTTTAATTGGTGCCCCAGATGATTCCCATGATCTGACCAATTTGGAGAATGGCACCCCAATCTGGTGGTTTTCTTTCTTTCTTTCTTTTTTTTTTTTTTTAAATATTTTATTTATTTATTTGACAGATCACAACTAGGCAGAGAGGAGGAAGAGAGAGAGAGAGAGAGAGAGAGGAGGAAGCAGGCTCTCTGCCGAGCAGATGCGGGGCTCCATCTCAGGACCGTGGAATCATGACCTGAGCCGAAGGCAGAGGCTTTAACCCACTGAGCCACCCAATCTGGTGGTTTTCAACCACGACTGCCTATTAGAACCTCCCGGGAAGCTATAACAGAAACAGACCTTTGTTGTAGGAGGAAACACCGAACTTTGTCTGGGAAGGCTCTGGAAGTCTTCGAAGTCCTGGAGATGCTTCAGTTGAAACTTCCTGTGTGGATTTATCTATTAACTCACTTAATCCTAATGATTACACTATGAAGTGGGCTGTGGCAACACAACAGATCACAAACAGGACCATGATTCAGAGAAAGGTAGGTATATTGAAAAGTTATTTAGTTTAGTCCTTAGGGAAACGCAAATCAAAACCACAGTGTGATACCACATCACACTCACTAGGTAGGCCATTAAAAAAAAAAAAAAAGCAAATCCTAGGTTGGCGAGGATGTAGAGAGGTTGAAACCCTTGTACATTTGCTGGTGAGAATGTAAAAGGGTGCAACCACTGTAGAAACATTTCATTGTTTCCTCAACAAGTTAAGCTTAGAATGACCACATCCCCAGCAATTCCACTCCTAAGTTGATGCCCAAAAGAATGGGGAGTAGAGAAAAGCATTCTAGTTGGAGGAAATAGTGAAATGGCAGGACAGGGAGAATGTGGCATTTTGGGGGGAACAGGTTTTTCAGTATGTAGCTAGATGCGTGTTGGGGTGCAGAGGGAAAAGACAGTGTGGTTTGTGATGTTATCAGTTGTACAGCTTGAGACTTATTTTACATGGACCTTTTGTTGGACATACTGGTTTTGTTTTCCCAAGTAGATTGCAAGGTCTTTGAGCATAGATACTTGATATTCTTAAATGTATACTAATTTTTAATGCCTTATATTTTAAAATTTCTGTGCTGTTGGCTGACACATTCTATTTTTTTTTAAAGACTTTTTTTTTTTTTTTTTTTTTAGGAGTAGCTTTGGATTTACAATAACAAAGGCACAGATACTTCCCATATACCTCCTGCCCCATAAACACATAGCCCCCCGTCATCAATCTCACTCACCAGAGTGGTACATTTCCTACGAAGGATGAGCCAACATTGACATATTGTAATCTCCCAAAGTCTTTTGTTTACCTTAAGAGTCCCTCTTGGTGCTGTACATTCTATGGGTTTGGACAAAGGTATAATGGTACGTTCATCATTAGAGTGTCATATACAGTATTTTCAAGGCCTTAACAATCCTCTCTGCTCTGCCTATTCATAACACCCCCTCCCCATGACCACCGATCGGATTATTTTCCTGTCTCCATAGTTTTGTCTTTTCCAGAATGTCCTATAGTTGGAACCATACAGAGTGTAGCCTTTTCAGACTGGCTTCTTGCATTTAATAATACAGATTGAAGCTTCCTCCATGTCTTTTCATGGCTTGATAGCTCATTTCTGTTGAGTGCTGAATACTATTCCATCGTGTGGACAGACCCCAATTTATCCATTCACCTACTGAAGGACATCTTCTTTGCTTCCAAGTTTTGGCAATTGTGAACCAGGTCTTTGTGTAGATAAACGTCTTCCGCTCTTTCGGTTAAATAAATACCAGGGAGTATGATTGGTGGATCTTACGGTGAGGGTTTTGTGAGAAACCGCCAAACTGCTTTCCAAAGCTGCTGACTGTATTCTCCCCAACAATGAAAGAGTGTTTCTGTTGCTCCATATCCTCACCAGCATTTGGTGATGTCAGTGTTCTGGATTCTGGCCATGCTAATAGGTATGTAGTGGTAGTCTCATTGTTTTAATTAGCGTTTTCCTGATGATGTGTAATGTGGAGCATCTTTTCATGTGCTTTACTTGCCATCTCCTTTGATGAGGTGTCTGTGAAGGTCTTTTTATTTCTTAATTTTTAAAGATGTATTTATTTGACAGAGAGAGAGAGAGAGCACAAGCAGGAGGAGCAGCAGGCAGAAGGAGAGGGAGAAGCAGGCTCCCCACTGAGCAGGGAGCCCGATGTGGGGCTTGATCTCAGGACCATGATCTGAGCTGAAGGCAGACACTTAACGGATTGAGCCACCCGGGTACCCCAGGTCTTTTGTTTTAAACATTTTTAATTTGAGGGGCGCCTGGGTGGCTCAGTGGGTTAAAGCCTCTGCCTTTGGCTCAGGTCATGATCTCAGGGTCCTGGGATCGAGCCCCACATCAGGCTCTCTGCTTGGCAGGGAGCCTGCTTCTCTCTCTCTCTGCCTGCCTCTCTGCCTGCTTGTGATCTCTCTCTCTGTGTCAAATAAATAAAATCTTTAAAAAAGAAAAACATTTTTAATTTGAATTCAATTAACTATTATGTATTATTGGTTTCAGAAGCAGAGGTCAGTGATTCATCAATCTTATCTAACATTTATATAACATTATCTATACATAACATTATATAACGTGACATCACCTGCCCTCCTTGATGTCCACCACCCAGCTATCCCATCATCCCTTCACCTCCCTCCCTTCCAGTCTGTTAAAGTCTTTGGCCCAATTTTTATTGAGGTTGTTTGTTTTCCTGTTGTCCTAAGAGTTTTTTGGTTATGTTTTGGATAGCAGTCCCTTACCAAAAATGTCCTTTGACATTTTAATTTAAACTTACAATAAAGTTATGATACTTATAATAAAAGTTATAGGGTGCCTGGGTGGCTCAGTGGGTTAAGCCGCTGCCTTCGGCTCAGGTCATGATCTCAGGGTCCTGGGATCGAGTCCCGCATCGGGCTCTCTGCTCAGCAGGGAGCCTGCTTCTCTCTCTCTCTGCCTGCCTCTCCATCTACTTGTGATTTCTCTCTGTCAAATAAATAAATAAAATCTTTAAAAAAAAAAAAAAAAAAAAAAAGTTATAAAAGTTATAAACTTATAATAAAGTTAATTAAATAAACTTTAATTTAAACTTACAAATTGAGTTCTCCTTCCTCAGACCCTCAGATTGTGAGTCTCATTCACTCTCACCGTGTCAGTTTATGGTGTTAGGTTGATGACTCCCAGATACCTTTGCCTTAGTCTTTTCTTCTGAGCTCTGGGCTTGGATGTCTCAGTACTTTCAGCTCATAATATCCAAAATGCAGCTTGTCACTTCCTGGGTATCTGCTCCTTCTTCAGTGAATGAAGTCACACCTCTCATTTGCTCATGTCCGCCACCTGGGAGTACCTCTCGATGTCTTCCTCTACCCTACCTCCCTACTACCCATTGACTCAACCTTCGAAATACCTCAAAAAGAATTTTTTTTCTTGAGGTAAAATTCACACATAAAAATGAGCCATTTCAAAGCATACAATCCACCGGCATTTGGTAAACTCACCATGTTGTGCAACCATCAGCTTTATTTAGTTCCAGGACATTTGCATCACCCCAAGAGGAAATCTTTTACCCATTAAGCTCCACCCCCCTCTCTTCCCCAGATCTACTAGCCTGCTTTCTGTCTCTGTGGATTTCCCTACTGTGGACATTTCATATAGGAAATACGGAAACCATGCTATAGGTGGCCTTCTGCGTCTGGCTTCTTTCATTCAGCATGAGGTTTACAAGGTTTCTCCATGTTGTAGTGTGTGTCAGTATTTCACTCTTTTTTTATGGCTGAAAAGTAGTTCATAGTATGGATATAACATATTTTGTTTATCCCATTCATTCATTAATGGACATCTGGGTTGTTTCTACCTTTTGAATATTAGGAATAGTGAGGCTACGAGCTATTGGGTACAAACTTTTGTTTGAGAACTTCTTTTCAGTTCTTTTGGGTACATATGTAGTGGAATTGCTGGCTCATATAGTAACTCTATGTATCACTTTTTAAAAAGATTTTATTATTTATTTGACAGAGAGAGACAGCAAGAGAGGGAACTCAAGCAAAGGGAGTCGGAGAGGGAGAGGCAGGCTTCCCACTGAGCAGGGAGCCTGATGCTGGGCTCGATCCCAGGACTCTGGGATCATGACTTGAGTCAAAGGCAGCCATTTAATGACTGAGCCACCCAGGCACCCTTATGTTTCACTTTTTGAGGGAAACAACCAGATAATGAAATCTATTAAAAACCCAGGGGTTGGGGGGGGCACCTGGGTGGCTCAGTGGGTTGAGCCTCTGCCTTCGGCTCAGGGCATGATCTCAGGGTCCTGGGATCGAGCCCCTCATTGGGCTCACTGTCCAGCAGAGAGCCTGCTTCCCTCTCTCTCTCTCTCTGCCTGCTCTCTGCCTACTTGTGATCTCTCTGTCAGATAAATAAATAAAATCTTTATAAAAAACCCAAAACCTAGGGGTGGGGCTCCTGGCTGGCTCAGTTGACAGAGCACACTACTCTTAATCTTGGGGTTGTGAGTTCAAGTCCCACATTGGGTGTAGAGTTTATTTAAAATGACATCTTAAAGGGTGGTGAGATGGAGCCCTGCTTCCCGCTCCATGCTTGGCTTGGGGTCTGCCTGAGATTCTCTCTCCCCCTTCCCCTCCCACTTGTGCTCTCTTTCTCTCAAATAAAATTTCAGGACAAAAAAAAACAAAAAACAAAAAACAAAAAACAAAACCAAGGATGTTTCTGTCACTTAGGGTTCAGCACGTGCAGAGCAATCTGTCCCCCGACCCACATATTCCTGAGATGAACACAGCTCCAGCCCCAGAGAAATATGTCCCCACAGAGCTTGCCCTATGTTGTTGGAAAAGAAATGACATGTGAACACCCTGAGTGGACTTTAGAGATGCCCGTGGCTTTGGAGCACAGGGAGGAACTGAGCTGCCCATGTGCTTAGCTCAGAGCAAAGAAAATTGACTTGTCAAATCCTTCCTCTCAGATAGCATGACTGCAACGGATTCCTGTGTGACACGTTCTTTCTCAGGAGTGCTGACTGTCCATTTTCCGGCTCCTCTTTGAGTTCCAGTTTCTGCTTCTGGACGTGGTCATGAGTGTAGTGTTTACAGCATTGCCCATGGTGGCTGAGGAATACTTTCTGGTATTAAACACTTTATATATATTTTTGTATTTGTAGGTTTGGGTGTAACCTACATGAAGCGTGCTGCTTATCCTTTTTATTGACAGCTACACGGATCCTGAACACTAAAATGGAAAATGGTTTCATTTTTATACAATTATGTACATTTTCCAAAGAAATGAATGAGTACAGACTTTGTGTCTTTCTACTATCTCCTCTGGGGGGAGAAGAATATTGGGTCCGAAAGGGCCAAGTTTTTAGCAACCCGGCTTCAACCTCCAAGGACTCCAGCCCCACTTTATTCCTTTCCTTTCCCTACTTCTTTGCATGACTATTTTGTCTTCCTTCCAACCTCAGGGAGTGAGGTGTGAGTAAGAAGCTTGAGCCAAGTCCTCGATGGGGATGTAGAGTACACCTGCGATTACTGTAGGAGATTTTCCAAGGTGGATTTGTGCAGTGGTAGATGGATGCAGGTAGGGGTGGAGGAAAGTTCCAGATTCATTGCCCCTTCCTGCCGAGTCTTAGAGCTCATGTTGTCCTGGTCTGGCCAACAACCTTTGCAGAAGCCTTCAAGGACCACAGGGCTGAAAGGTCTGCATTCTTGGAACTGGGATTTGGAGCAGTTCCCTGTTGAGGGCTTTCCTTCCCACTGCATTGTTTGGAACTAGACTATCCTTTCTGGCACTAGAAGAGAGCGGTGACACCCAGCGGGGACAAGGTCCCTGCTCATTCTTCTCCCAGTTATCCTGTGGATGATTGGAGACCTAGCTGTCCCCAAACTCAGACAAGGGGAAAAAACCGAACTCAGAAGCTGGGGTGGGGGTGGTAAGAAATGTTGGCAGACCGAGGGAGAGGTGTGAATAGAGAGGGGTCAGCCGGGGGAACAGCGAGAGCTTGAGCTATGAACCAAAGCCAACGGTAAAACAGCCTTTGTCCTTGAGATCTCCTTGGCCGGGTATGAATGAGCTAAACACCACGGGTCTGGGGGCGGGTAGTGGGTTAGGACTGCAAAAGCGCTGGACTTGGGCTTTTTGCCTGGCGCTGGAACTCCAGGGCTGCCTCTTAAGAGCTGTGGGATCTTGGGCAGATGACCTCTCTGAGTCCCAGCTTTCTCCCTCTTCAGTACTCTTAGCACAGGCTTTGGGCTCCAAGAGGTTTTGCCCTGAACACCTACATGACCTTGGGCAAATTACTTTATCTCTGGGTCTAAACTGCCTCATCTGGAAAATAGGAACAGTTTTCTCGTTTCTTCCTTGGAGCTGTTGTGAGGATTCAGTACGATAATGGATGGGAAGTCGACTCCATTATTGATTGATTGGGACCATGGAACGATGGTGCACTTGGGGGCCAGGTGACATGGGCTCGATCTGCCCCCAGCTGGGTGTATGACCCTCTGAGAACCAGTTCCTCATCTGTTCGGAAGGCTGGGAATACTTTCTTCATGGAGCTCTTCTGCGGCTCCGATGAAATCAGGTGTACGAAAGCACTTTCCGCAGTAGGAAGGTGAAGGATTATGTCTGCTCTTCAGCTCACCCTCTAACAAAGGCTGACTAAGTTCTGAATTGGCCGGAAAAAAAGGAGGGTGAGGGAAGGAATGTGAATCTTAGGGGGAGGAGCAAAAAAGCTCAAATACTCCCCACACTGTGTTTCTAACTCTTTCCATGGAGCCTAAGCTCCAAGGAAGAGCCCGTGGCCAAGGGCACGGAGGGAAGTAAGGTGAATTGGGGGTATGGGGGTAGTGAGGTGGAAATGGGAGCCTTTTGCTGTCAAACCCCAGAACGGCATGAAAGGTCTTGGGTGAGGGAAGAGGAGGGAGTCTCTCAAGTCCCAGCTCCTCGGTCTCCCTCTCTGACCCCAGCTCCCTTGTGACTCACAAAGCTCAGCTCCCAGCCTTGAGCCAAGAAAGGCTGCCTTCCAGTGCCCCTACCTGGCAGCTACTAAGCAGATTCAAATCCGCTCAGGGTTGCATTCCAGAGAAAAAGGACAGGAGCGTTGCTGCGCCCTAAGGGAGCGTAGCTTACCCCTTCCAGGCCCACCCCATGGGGCAGAGCCCCTCAAGTCAGGCTCCTCCTTGCTCCCCCATGCCATACCCCCCACTTCCCTCTGAGAGGTCAGAACCAGGACCTGATGCCAGGGCCAGAGCCCTGCTGGTCCCGGGCCCCACTGCAAGGCGGGATCGGGAGTGCCCTTCTCTTGGGAGCTCAGCCCATAGGATGTGCCAGCAAAATGTTTCCACAGATTAGTGCCTCCCGGGGTGGGACAGCAGCAGCAGGTGGCAGAACAGGATAGGGGAGGGAGCAAAGCCCACGAAGCCCTTGGGAGGATCCCAAGGACAGAGGCTTTCTTCTCCAGCCTTCTGTTTCCAGAACCAAGAAGTTCTGGGGTTCCTCCTGCAAAGCCCCTTGCCTCAGTTTCATCTCTCAGTGACTGATCGACGCTGCCTTGCTCACTTTATTTGACCAGTTGTTGTGGTAATTACAGGGGTCTTACAATTTGACTAAGTTCTGCTCCAGATGTAGCATCAACTGGAGGGATGCAGGGGCAGGAGAGGAGAGATGAAGGGCCAGCTGAAAACGCCAAGGGAAGACAGAGGACGAGAAAGGCAGTTACAGCGCAAAGAAACGTTATCAGTGATGGAGGGCAGCCTGGAGAGTGTGCCCTAAATTAAACACTTCTAGAAGATAAAACCTGGCTGAGGTTTTCCAAATCTGCATTTGTCGAGTCAGGCCTTAACAAGCAGCAGTTAAATAACCAGCATGAGACCAGCAAGCCTGGTAACTTGTAAGATCAGGGCATGAAGGCAGTAAATGCTGGTTCAGCCGAGGTATGCGGATGTCTGGAGGAAGGAGGAAGTCAGGCTCCTGCCTGCCCACCCCTACCCCTTGGCCTTTTTGGTGACTCTGGAGTGAGTAAGGCGGGTGGGTGATGGATCACCAAGTGGTTTTGACCCAAAGTTTCATCAACATTAGCTTTCCCCTTGGGTTAGTCACGGCTGAGGTCAGGCACCCCAAATCCAGCTGGCTCCTTGACCTCACAGTTCGTGCTGGTGGGGTGCTGGCTCCTGGTCTGCGTCAGCATTCTGGATGAACTCAAAGAGGAATTTCACCTGGGTCTCATAGGCCTGGACTGAGATTTTCTCATTGATTCCGTGGATGCTGAGCAAGAAAGTTTGGGGAAGAGAGGAGAGAGCCATGTGCTGTAATGGGTATTACAGAGAACCCCTCCACCCCACGTCCCCTGAAGCCACCAGCCTTTGACCCTCCAGGGGTAAGAAGTAAGGTTTCAGGAGACACAAGATCATCTCTCCAGGGTCCAGCCCCATGGCAGAGAACAGTATGGGGAATATAATAAAAATAAAATCCCAGGGAGTTCAGACTCGTTTCCTGCTTGGGAATCTACGTGATAATTTCTCCTCCGAGGGGAAATTATTTTCTGAATTCTCTTTCTCTTAGGCCAGAGTCTCCTGGCCCCCACTTTAATCCCTCTCCAAAAGGAGAGGGAGGGTGACTGCCCAGGGTCGCTGTGGGGCCTTCACTTCACCTGGGAACTACCCATCAGATCTCGTGCTCACGACCTGCCTCCACACAGCGCAACACACAACCAAACCACACATGTACCTTCAAAGATAAATGTAACAGAGAGTAGCAACCTCCTCTTCCAGTTAACAGACAAAACCCACAAAGCTGTTCTTACACTCATATTCAAATGTTTTCGTTCTAGTGGCCTCTGACTTACGGGGAAATTAAACTGGGTATGATAAAGAACAGAAAGGTAAATGGAATTCAACGACCCCACCACCCCACACCCAGGACTAAAATTTTGCTGAAGAACCCACCCACAAAGTAGTAATTCACACACAGTAGTTGCAATTGGTGATCATGTCTTAGATTCCTACAGTGTGTTTTCTTCTGAGAATTCAAAGCATGTATCCATCTTTGACAACATACGGGTCTGGATTTCACTGAGTGGTCACTGACAAGTTTAGAGTCTCCCTTTTTGGGGAGAAAATGAAGTCCAGAGGGTAAGTACTTCTCCAAAGGGAGGAGGGAAAGGAAGGAAATCAGACCCAAGGGTCCTACTTCTACCAGGTCCTTTCCAATCGCCTGATTATCTCCATCCCCCCAAAATAGTGGCCAATTCGCCTACCTTCTGGGGAGTGGCAAGACTCTGACAATGAGGAAAAAGTTGGCCAGTTGGGCTCAATAATGTCTCCATTTTAGTTTGTGCAAACCCTGGCTTTGCCCCATTCTGTGCACTGGCAGGAGAATGCGGTGGGGGTAGGCCAGATGTATCTCCTCTTTGGCCCTTGCTGTCCAAAACATCTCCCTCACTCACCTACGGAAGCTCTGAGGAGTCATGTAGAGGGGGTTGAACCGGTAGATGCCAGCAGTGAGGTTTGCATAGTGTCTGCTGTCTGTGTTGCCAATACAAATGCCTAGATGGAGAAAATCAAGAACGGAGCTTTATGGGGGCCGCCAAGCCAAGGCAGATGGGGGAGGTGGGCTGACTGGGAAGTTAGGACTTCTGGGTCAATAAGAACATCACCAGGGCCCTCCAGGGAGCCTGCAGCTGTGAAAAGTTTTGTCCTTCAGGCTACCCATTCTTAAAACCTTACTAAAATGCTCTTTCGGCCAGAAGCATGGACTCTCGTCCCCATGACATGAGTGACCTACCCTTCAAATGACCCAGACCAAAGTGTCCTCTCTCCACGATGGCCAGGGAGGCCAATACCTTCATTTTATACCCTTAGCTGGGCTATTTCAGAAACTGAGCTCTCTAGAAATCTAGGTATCCCTTCTTTATTGCCTCAGCTCTTTATACCGCCCTAGCTCCAAAATAAACACCCTCCAGAGAGCGTTCCTGCTCTAAAGTGTAGTTCTCTTTAAGCAGAACATAATTTCCTGTTATTTTTATCCTCTGAAGGATGACTTTGTCTTCCAAGAGTCAAACTTCAGGTTAGGAAAGTCCCAGGACGGTCTCCAGTGTGTTCATCTCCAGAAGACAGTGGCAGCTCACCCCACGCTCTGGCTAGGGCTTGGGACCTGTCCCCACTGGGAGTGGTCTCTGAGAAAAGACATTCCCCCCACTCTCTACCCCGAATCACCAATTAAAGAATGGGGGGATGATCTGAGATGTTAACTGTGTTTTATTTCATTTTCCACTCCTGGTTTCCAAAGGGTAACTAGGCCCTTCAAACTCCTTGCTTTAGGGATTTCTACCAGTTGATGTCTGCCTATCTTTATTCTGTAAAGACCTAACCTTTAATGGGATTATGGTGGGTGCCCCAGAAGGGAGATGGTAGTTCAGGGAGGCTTTGAGGGCCAAGAAAGAAGAATTGGGACTAAGAGGGCCAGGATAGTGGAGACCCAGGCCTTGCTCTGTGGAAGGAGTTGGAAGAAGTGGCCGACCTCAGAGGGGATGGCTGTCTGGTATGCTCAGGGAGGTGGGGTCTTAGGTCCAGAGTCAAAGATCCCACTCCCCGCACAGGCCAGGAAATCAATGGAAATCTCCAACCTGAAGTGACTTTCTAGCTGGGCCATGGATGTCTAAGGTAACTGCCCAGGACCAATGAACAATGGCCCAGGGACTCCCACGCCATGTTGCTTCCTAAGACCTCGAGGACTGGATTAAAAATGAGGTGGTGGTAGGGGTGCCCCAAGACCCTAACAGTTCCTTTAGTTGAATTGCCTGAATAGTGGGACTTAGAGCCAGATTTAAGTCGATTAAAAACCAAGGCTGACCTTTTCACACCTGAGGATATAGAACACCTGAGGATATAGAACCGTGTGCTCCTTAAGGGGCCTGTGCCCAGCATAGAGGCGTGTCCGAAGTTTGCGCTTCCAAAATGAGGGACCTGGGGCATATGGGTGACTCAGTTGTTACGTGTCCAACTCTTTTTTCTTTCTTTTTTTAAAAGATTTTATTTATTTATTTGACACAGAGAGAAATCACAAGTAGGCAGAGAGGCAGGCAGAGGCAGAGGGGAAGCAAGCTCCTTACTGAGCAGGGAGCCTGATGTGGGGCTCGATCCCAGGACCTCAGGATCATAACCTGAGCCAAAGGCAGAGGCTTTAACCCACTAAGCGACCCAGGTACCCCAAGTGTCCAACTCTTGACTCTTACTTTTGACTCAGGTCATGATCTCAGGGTCCTGGGATAGAGTCCCACGTCAGGCTCCTACCTCAGTACAGAGTCTGCTTGTCCCTCGTCCCCCACCTGCTTTTGCTCTCACTCTATCTCTCAAATAAATTAACAAAATCTTAAAAAAAAAAAAAAAGCAAATGAGGGTATCCATGATTAAACCTAGATTTTGAAAAACCTGGTCTTAGCATTAGAGCATCCCCTCTCCACATCATGGACTGGAGATCCTCAAACTGTGGGCAGCCATCACCTGGTCCCAGGATGCCCTCAGGGGATTTGTTAAAAAGGTGGATTCCAGGGTCCTGCCCAGATCGGGTTAGCCTGAGTCTTTGGGAGTCCAGATTACCTGGACCCACTTTAATGAGTTCCCTAGGGAATCCTCTGCCACTCAAACTGGGGAGCCACTGTCTCCCCAGCCTAGGTTTGGAAGGCAGGCAGGACAGGTAGGGAAGGGGTACAGAGGCACTGCTGCTGGGACTGGTCTGGGCTGGGAGAGCAGAATGGGGTTCCTGCCAATGGTATAGGCAGGGAGGCATTTCTGAGCTCTGATGCTGAGCTATTATCCTAGGATGGGCCAGAACTAGCCTCAGAGAAACTTGGCCCCTTTTGTGGCTCCTCCAGAGGAGTGTGTGTATATGAGTGTGTGTGGTGGTGGGGTGGGTTCTGGGCTGGGCTGATCCTGTCCTCCATGCCAGAGAGGCTGGACTAGGCTAAGCTAGGACCCAGGCATGACTGACCTAATTTATTGTTTCTGCTCTTTTCCTGTTTGCTTTCTGACTTCCACTCCGAGGGGAAAATACAGTTCCAATCTCATCACGAGGGGAGGCAGCCAGATGTTTCCAGGCTGAACAGCTGGGGTGGAGGTGGGGCAGGAGACATTAGAGAGGAAAACGCTTCCAGCCCCCACCTCCCTCCAGCCACAGCTGATGAAGTCATTACCTGGGACAACAGTGCTGACTTCCGGGAAGATGGACTGTATGGTCTGGCGGAGCAACTGGTAGCCCAAGGCCTGAGAATCAGAGGGGCTGATGGGAAGGGGGTCAACGGCAGTCAACACGTGGAACTGGACCCGGTCGTCAGCCACAATGTTCTTGACGAGGTCTAGAACCTTGAGGGAGCAAGGAGAGGGAGTCTGAATTCGTACTAGCTGCTCTCCAAGTACCACGTGAACTGCAATAGCTCTGATCTCTCTGCAGTAAGGCAGAGCCCTGCAGCACACGGGGGAGCCCATTTCTGCACTGGGCCATCAATTTCAAGCACACCGGCTGTAGGAGATGGAAGAGTTGGGTCTTCCTGGCAAGCAATCTACAGCATGGCGGACTGAGGTTAAGTGTTCAGGGGGTTTGCCTCACAGCCACAAGGCAGGCAGGGAATTAGAAAATTAGGAAATCGCATGTCCTTCCTGTGGGCTGAGTCATGGGCCGGGTGGAATGCAGAAGACACAGCAGAAAGGGGAACACGACCATCTTGAGGCAGGGTTGCAGATGTGATGACCTCACTTCAACCTGGGAATCTGAGACAGCTGAGGAAAGGGTCACACACTTTTCTTCCTCATCTCTGGGCATCCCTGCTTCCTGTTTGTAACCAACTGCACTAGAGCCAGGAAGATGAGCTCAACACAGACAAAAAGTCAGGCGTTGGGGGACTGGTATTCAAGTTTTCTCTCTGCCTCCTTTCCTCAGGAAGGAACCTGAGGAAGCTCCTAGAAAATTCAGTCTGAAACAACTAGAGTTGAATCCAGCACAAGTCCTGGTCCCAGGCAGGACGTAGACCAGACCCTGAGGATCAGGTTACAGGGAGACATGAGAGAATGGACCCGGAGGCTGGCTTAGGGAGGCCCCCTGCCCCAGCCCACCCCATAACCCAGGGAAAGCCCCAGCACCGGTCTCATCCCATCTGATCAGCAGTTGTTTGAACTGCCTCTGCCCTAGAAAGAGGGGTGTCTCACAGCTGAGGATCACCTGCATGGGGGGGGCATTATCTCAAGAGTACCCCTTTTTATGGCACTGTCCCCTAGAATCATGCTAGGAACTGAGTCTGGAAAGGAATGAGGGTCCTATTTCTAGTTTAGAAACCAGCATTGAGCCAAACCAAACTCCCTGCTGCTGGATTAGTCTGAGGGTGGTAGAGGACAACTCACTTATCAGAGCTTTTTTTTTTTTTTGATGCCAGCACTTCTGTCCTAAATCCTCTAGTATGTGAATTAGTACACAGTTGTGATGTGCCTTCAACCAACAGGGAAGTTCCCAGTCATCCCCTTTAAGGTTGGTTGGGACTATGCCACTGACCTCTGTCCCAAATTACTTGAACATTCCAGCCTCTGGAAAGTGAAGAGCGCACACAGATGGGACCCCCTAGCTCTGTGAGAGGCCACAGGAGCTCCGATTCCCCACCAACTCTCAGGCCAGGTCCTGATGCAAGAGGAGTGGCTACCTCATTTCTGTGTTTTCAGAACCAGGAACGTAAAAGGCATGCGAGGGATGCTGGATACAAGAACTTGAAAAGATAGGAACCAATAAAAAGAGTGGGCCTTGGCTCATGAACTTGTCCAGGATGATAGTGCCGCTGGGCTGGGTTCTCTGCACCTGGTCTCTGACTTCACAAGGATGAAGCTTTACTGCTTCCAAAGCGCCCCCGGGCTGAGGTGGTACAGAGCCGCACCCGCAAGAGGGCAGGGTTCGTTCAGATGGATTCCTTGGTGGTGTGGATTCCGAGCCTGAATTTGAAAGAAGGTCATGAAATGCATGAAGAGACAGTCTGAGCGGTAGAGGGCGTGCACACAAACTGGGGAGTGACACCCACCTTGCGCTGCTGGGGGCCTCTTCGAGCTGTGTGACCTTGGGCGAGCTCCTTAAGCCCTTGTGAACGTAAGGGTAACTAACAGTAGCGCTGACCTGGGAAGGGGGCTGTGAGCGCTACTCCATCCCGCCTTAGAGCACCTTGGTTGTGAATGTCTTCCTTAAGAGGAACTCAGATGTGGCTTCCTGAGCACCTCACCCCTCTCTTTTTTATCTTATGTATTTTATATCCTCCATGGGATACAGTACTTACAAGCCAGATCAACGGCATCTTACCTCTTTTGAAGTTTGAGGCCTGTGCCCTTGCTGCCTGGAGGCTGTCCCCAGGTCTCTGTTCTGCATCATGTCCCAGGGTAAATGTCACCCTGGAGGACTGACTGCCTGTTCCTACCCCACCCCACAGTCACTTTGTGACACAACGTCCTAGGGTTTTCTTTATGGTACTTGCCTTTTAAAAAACCAACTTGGGGGGCGCCTGGGTGGCTCAGTGGGTTAAAGCCTCTGCCTTCGGCTCAGGTCATGATCCCAGGGTCCAGGGATCGAGCCCCACATCGGGCTCTCTGCCTGGCAGGAAGCCTGCTTCCTCCTCTCTCTCTGCCTGCCTCTCTGCCTACTTGTGATCTCTGTCAAATAAATAAATAAAATCTTAAAAAAAAAAACAAAACCCCAACTTGGTCATGTACTTGACCACTTGCGTGTTGCTGTCCCTTCCCCACTGGAACATCAGTGCCATCAGGATGGGAATCTTGGCTGCCGTGCGCACCGTTCTTCCAAGTGCTTAGAAGAATGTCCAGCTCATAGCAGCCACTCAGTAAACACTTGGTGAAGCAGTGAATGAAGGAAGGAAGGAATTTCCTGCGCTACGCTCTACAGAGGGGGGGCCATGACCCACCCCTTGAGTAGCTCATTACCATCCAAGGCGCCATATTCTTCCCCAACTCTCCTTCAAGTGGGGGCTTCCTGCAACAGCTCCCAGTGATTTTATTTTTACTCCTTGAGGCCCACTCAGAACAAACCTTCTACAGGGCAGCCAATGACATTTCTGAAGACTGCTCCTCACACAGAGGTGCTGGGGACCTCTCTACACTCACACCATGGGAGACACCAGTCGGAGATGGAGGACGAGGGTTCTGGGAACTGTGCATGCTCCTGCTGGACCCAGCCCAAGGCCCTGCACCCTTGGCCTTCAGACCAGCAGTGTCTGAGGGTAGAACCCGATGCACGGACAAAGCGGGGGTGGGATGGGGAGGGACCAGAACAAAAGGGTGCTGTGTGCTTTCAGATGCTGGAGGCTTTCCATTCCTCACTGGGCAGGTGGGCTGGATGCGCCCAGGGATTCCAGGGATTTTATGAGATAGACCGGGAAGGAAGGCCACTCTGGTGGGGGACCAGAGAGGAGGGAAGAGTGCCAGCAGCTGGGGAGATGAAAGCCCCAGCTGGTGGAAAACAGCCCTTGGAAAGGGCATGGAGTTGGAATGAGGCTGGAAAAAAACTGGTAGAAAGAAGTTCAATGAGGGGAATTCAGTGATTTCCTGGCCCCATGATCCTCTAGGGAGAGGACAAAGGTTGGCACTCGATGAAAAGCAGCAGAGCCCAGGGCTCACACCGGTCGCAGCTTCCCCCGAATGCTGGGTGATGCCGGGCTGGCCATCAATTCATTCCCCACCCCCCTGCAGGGAGGGTGTGCCTTGCACCCTGCGTGAGGATGAACAAAACCCTCCAGAGTGAAGAAAGTAGGGAGAAAGGAGTGTGGCTGACCCTCAAGGATTTGCACCAGAGACTCAGGGACCACAACCTGCCCCTAAGCCTGCTTCATTCTGGAATGTACTAGTCATTCCATAGTTGTTGCGCTGCGTCTTGAGATGAGTTTTTGAAGGATTAGATTTGCCTTTTGAACTTTTTTTTAGCTCAATCTGCTGTTTAAATAAGCTAGCCTTCCTGCAGATGCCAAACATTCTGCGCGACGGCTACTCAAGCCTGTATCTTTCAGGTCACATGTCACTTCCCCGGGGAAGCCTTGCCTGACCCCACGTGAGGTCTGGTTCCCTGTTACGTTCTCCACTAGCACCTGGTCCCTCTTCGTCATAGCACTCATCACAGCTTGCATTTATGCACGGATTTAAATCATTTTTAAATTGATGTTTCCAGAAGGTCACTCACTGTCAGGCTCTGTCCTCAATCCTCTTTACTTCTAATTTTATACATCCTTCCTATGGGCTTTTATTGACTCTAGAGGTTTCATTTATGTTAGTAACACTCCAGCCTGTATCTCTGGTTTATTCTATCTCCAGACCCGAGGTATTTATAATTGCCGAATTATAATTTATAAGCTTCTCAACCATTATACTTCTCTCCCAACGTGCTCTACTTCCTGAACTCTCCATCTTTTGGTTAAAGGCATCAGCTCCTGGCCCACAATGCAGGTTAAAACCCTCGGAGCCATCCCGCCTTCCTGTCTCCCCTTACCCATGACGCACGACATTCTGCTGAACCCAGCCTTCTCTGTCCCATCACCGCCACTACAACCGCTGCCTGAGAGGCTGTCACAGCTTCCCAGCTGTCCCTTCCTCCATGCCCACCTCCTCTGTATCGCCACCGGCACCGTCTTCCCAGAAGCACATCTGAGGACATCGGGACCCTGTTTGAAGACCTCTGACAGGTCCCTCTGTCCGTGGCACACAACACCCCGAGCCCCACGCTCCATTTTCACCACCTGCCACTTCTGCTGGGCTGTCCTCCTCTTCATCCCTACTTTACTTTAGCCGGAGTCTGAATGCCTGGCTTCTAGCTAAGTCCTACTTGTCTTTTATATGGTAGCTCACATGTCTTCTATACGGTAGCACTATTTCTACTGGTCAGGAAGCACTTTCTAGACCTTCAGAGACAGTGACAGTCCCCTTCTCTGCACCGGTCCTTCAGGAATTTATTCATCCCAAATCACTCTGGCCCTGGTCTGGTGTGGTGGTTGTGGAGCTAGACCCTTAGATGCGTCATCTTGAGTATATCACTTACCTGCCTTTTTGATCTGTGCCTCAGTTTCCCTGTTAAATAACGACCGTAGGGTGGCCATGGGCATTAAATGAATATGCACATACCTTAGAACAGTGTCACGTACCAAGCAAGCCTGCAGGATATTTCTGCTACTATTGTTATCATTCATCAGACTCCAAGCTCCCCCCGCCCAGAGGTCTCCTAATCCTAGTCACGTTCTTGGAAGCCTCCAGAGAAGGCTGAACAAATGCTATTGGATAAACCAACCAAGGTTGGTTGAAAAATGGTGGCTGGCCAGCCTTGGGACGGCAGCTACACCCACATCCTGAGCACTAAACATCCGTGATACTGAACCAATGGCTGGGAGCAGAAGTCACACACCTCCTGGACGGTCTGCGCAGAGTCAATCCGGAAGTTGACCATGGCCTGGGCCACTGAGGGGAGGACATTCACCTGGAGAGAGAACCACAAACCCTGGCCTGAGCCACACGTGCCTCCCACCCAGGAAAGGCCAACTACTACCAGTAGAGAAAGAGGAAGCTGATTTGATAAAGGCACAGAGCTCCATTTTCTGTCAGCTCCTTGTCTTCCTAGGGCTCCTGACAAGTGAGCAAGAGAGGTGTCTCTGCGATAGGCCAGACCTCCATGCTTCTTGGTCGTGGGGTGGGGGTCACAGAGAGCTGCTCAGTCCAAGACCGTTTTCTCTGAGGCCACGCAGACCTTGCTCTCCTGGCCCCATGCAGCATCGCGGGCTGTCTCCCGCACATGCTCTTTTCCAAGGCGCCTGGGCTGTCCCTGCAACAGCTAATGGTCACTCAGGACAGGGCGCCCTGAGCCACTGCAGGCCCCCATCACGCTGTGCCTGATCCCCACAGGCGGTGATCAGATGGTGGTCTCCCATATCTAACTGCAAAATGTGCCTCTGTTCTCTGCCTGCCCAGGAAGAACCCAAGACTAACTGGAAAAGAGAACTGGGCTCTGAGTGGAGTTTTTCCTTGGAGGCCATGAGAGAACAGACTCCCCAACTCTGAATCTTTCTTTGAACTGCTATGGTGCAAAAAATCACTAGAGTAGGGGCAGGAGAGCTGGGCTGTTACAAATTAGCCATGGGATTTTGCGTAATTATAACTTGTTTGTGCCTCTGTTTCCCGAATGTCAACTGGGGCAACAGTACCAGGAGGGCTGTGAGCAGATTGAAAGGAGTAACAAATGTGACGGTATTCTGGACGGAAAAAATGGCATTCACACGCAAGGACACGCTATTACGATTTCGGGGAATACTCTAGGCATGCTGGTAAGGACAGCTCGGGTCCAGCGGACACACTGGACACTCCGGTCAGTGAAGCTAGGAGGTCAGTGATGTGCCATTCATTGGGGACCAGAGCTCCACGAGGCCACCCGGTAAGCTAGGGGTATGGCGCTCCCTAAAACAGCGCTGGTGGGACTGGTAGTAACTGGGCCAGTCTCACCTTTCTCAAGACTGCAGGAAGGCCTAGGCCTGGGCTATCCAGAGAGGCTGTGGCTTGTTCCTTGAAACAGACACACCCCTTCGTGGCCAACCCAACTGGAAGTAGACCAATTTGCTGAAAAGCAGTTCTTGGAAAAGAAAAATCCATCAAAGTCATCATTCACTCAAAGTTTATCTCTACAAGTGAATTTCTCCTAGAACTGAGGTCCTTTCAGATTACCCAGTATTAGTGTGTTTTAGGAAATGACTAATATATGCCTTTAGGTGTTGTATATATCACAAATGTTATTGTAGACTTTTTAAGTGGCAGGTGAGTTTCTCTCTTTTGACTCAGAATAGCACAAGGGTAAAATACATTAATCATGCATTAAATCTGTCGGCAGGATCAACCTTTCCAAGGATGGTGAAGAATAACCAAAAGACCCTTGATGGTAGAAAAGTTAGAACCTTTAGTCTGCCTGATCAAAACGCTAAATATTTAACATGCTGAATGAGTATCCTTCCAGAAATTCCCAATAACTTCCCTTCAAACCAGTATCATGGCTGTTTTTTTTTTTTTTTTTTTTTTTGAAGGGGTACAGATAGATCCAAGGAACCTGGGAGGGGCCACAGACACCCCCTAAAATACACATATACAAAATCTGGCCAGCAATTTCAGAAGGTTTGTGACCCTCAGCTACATTTGTTTTTGAAGATTACCCAACTGGTACCACTGTGTAGTTCAGCCCTGGGCCTTCCTAGTATACGAACTGCAACCAGAGGAGGAAGAAGGGGTGGGAGACAAAGCCAAAGGTTGGAGAGGTGGGTGGACAGTGAGGAAAAGGTGTAGGGAGGATCCAGGAGATGTTACCTTGACTCCTGCGTTGAACATGGTGAGGGCCACAGTGGTCCTGACCAGAGCGTTGGTTATGTAATTCCTCTCCATATACCTAAAGCAAAAGGACTAAGGTCAGACATTAGGAAGAACCGTCCAATGTGGAGAAAGAATGGGTTAGAAGATCACCCACTTTCCTGACTCTTGGAGATCTTTAAGACTAGGAGGGACATCCTATGTGTGAATCAGATGTAGTTCTGGTGGCAAAGGGATGATTAATCAGGCCCTGTTAAGCCAAGAAGAGGGGACTGGGTAGGGGGTAGGTTTGGGCTGGAGGATGAGAAAGAAGGAAAGATAAAACTTTACCTGCTTACAAGCGGCCCAAATAGCCACAGGTTGCTCAAGATAATATTGGCAGGGAAGGGGAACTGAAAGGGAAAGAACCAGATCAGCCAGATTTCAGAGGGGTCAAGGTAACGGGGTCCCTGTACCCGAGGCCTGGGTCTCTCCCTCCTTTAGATCTGCCTTGAGGGCCCTCAGCGGTAGCCTTGAGTAAGGACGAGTGGGAGGAACCAGCTCCCAAAGGGTGCCTGGGTGTGCCAAGTCTTAGGGTCTCAGAGGAGCACCAACACCCCTGGGAAGAGTCAGATCCTGGCATTTACTGCCAGCTCTGTCTTGGCTCAGCCTCTGGCTGAAAACAGGTGAGCACATGCACAGCTCTGGTCAGCAGCGGGCCCCTCTACTACTCTGGAAGCTACATTTCTGCCACCCTTTCTTCCTCTTCCACAGCCAACCAGGAATGTGGGAGATGCCTTTTCCCACCTCGTGGGCCAGTTGCTGCAGTGTCATTTTCAGTGGCCCGCTTCCAAACATGTTCGGCATTGGGGTCTGCTCAAGGCTGGAAGAGAAACGGAATTCTCAAGA
This sequence comes from Mustela lutreola, assembly GCF_030435805.1. Taxonomy (NCBI): domain Eukaryota; kingdom Metazoa; phylum Chordata; class Mammalia; order Carnivora; family Mustelidae; genus Mustela; species Mustela lutreola. The sequence goes on from NC_081303.1 coordinate 51,181,048, forward strand.
CTTCCCCAACCCCGGTTAAAGGTCGGAGATCTGAACGCAAGAAGGAGGGAGACAGGATTTTTCAACAGGTCTGGCTAGGAGGTGTCGTCCCGTTCACCTGTCACCTCCACCTGTTTGGAGACCTCAACGCCCAAACAGGACACTTCAAGTCCATTAGCAGAAGCTGTCCCCGTCCGGCAAGTCCAAGCAGGTACCCCGACTCTCATACCACCTACCACACCGTAGCAGAGTTCTCAGTCTCTGTGGCTACCTGTGAGTTCCCTGAGGAAAGGGACGGTCTGTTCCTGGGCACGGAGCCTTAAACGTTGGTCATCAGTTACATCTTTAACTGAAGTAATATACTTCTTCTTCCCACTTTGCTAAGAACACCCAGCCGGAGGGAAGCTTTGTTGGGACAGACCCTGCTGTGCTCACCCTCAGTCTGCTGCCCTTAGGTCCTGCCCTGGCTTTTACTGCCAGCTCCTGCTTGCAATATGGGTAGATTCTTCTCTGACCTCTAATCCCTGCCTGGGTACTGGTGCCTCTGTCCTCCCAGCAGCCCCCATTGTGGCCTTTCAGCCCAGCTGCAGGGCAGGAAGCTTAGCCTCTTCCAACTCATAGTGGGAAAGTACCAGGTCTTCCATCCCGAGTGCGGCTAGGGAGCGGGGCCCATGCTGCTTACCGGCTAACAGCGGCCGCGAGGATGCCGATGGTGGTCTCCTTTGGGGGAGCTGAGGAGTGGCCTGGACTCATGTTTACTTCAAGCCTGAGGTTAATTAAACCCTTCTCTGAGAGCCCAATCCTGCAGGAGAGAATTGGAGAGGAGCTTCCTGACTTCCTCCCACCCTGAATTATCCCATGGGCCCAGAGGTCTGCCTGTACGGTGGTCCGGTGGTCTAGGAGATTGGCTTCATGCTGCCTAAAAAAACCAACCCTAGGGCGCCTGGGTGGCTCAGTGGGTTAAGCCGCTGCCTTCGGCTCAGGTCATGACCTCAGGGTCCTGGGATCGAGCCTCGCATCGGGCTCTCTGCTCAGCAGGGAGCCTGCTTCCCCCTCTTTCTCTGCCTGCCTCTCTGCCTACTTGTGATCTTTCTCTCTGTCAAATAAATAAATAAAATCTTAAAAAAAAAAAACAAAACAAAACAAACAAAAAAAACCAACCCTAGAGGAGAAAGGGAAAGGGGGAACCCAAACCTGGTGGGCATTCAGGAGCAGAGGAGTAAAATAAGGAGTTGCCTCAGTATGACTTACAGACACAAGGCTGGGGTCATCTGGAGGGGGATGAGAATACCTTCCAAAGTTGGGGTGGGCAGGGGTATTGCTCGGTGGTAGAGCATTTGACTGCAAAGTAGGGGTGGGGTACTTTACTCACATAGCAAAGGGCTTCTTGAGGTAGGGAATGAAACCATCCAAGATGAAGTTACCCTCGTCCACAATGAAGGCTAGCTTGACACCCCTTGCCTGTAGCAGGGCTGAGATCTTCTGGGCCCCATTATATCCCGACACCTGCAAACATTGAACCCATGGCCACGGTCCTTTGCAGCCAGACCTCCAGTAGCCAGTGGAGACACATTCAACATAGTTGGGGGCTCTAGAACCATCCTGCCCAGTCTCTTCCTGGGGAAGGGGCAGGGGTAAGGGGCCTAGACAATCCTGCTTCACTAGACCCTGGAATATCACAGCTGGACAGCCAGACCACCCTCATTTCACAGATGAAGAGACTGGGACCCACAGAATGGGGTTACTGGCCCAGGGTCAATGTAGGTGACATCACTGGAAACAAAATACTGATTCCTTGCTCCCTGTTGGTTCTCTTTCTATCACACCCATGTTTCTCAAGGTGTCATGGATGGAACCTGCCTTAGACATTACCAGGGAGTTTGTTAAAAAATTCAGCACTATGCCTATCGCTAAATGAAAGAAGCCGATCTGAAAAGGCTGTATCCTGGATGAGTCCAACTATAGGACGGTCTGGAAAAGGCAAAACTATGGAGACAGTAAGGAAAAAAAAATCTGTGGTTTCCAAGACTTGCGGGAGGGAGAGAGGGATGAATAGGGGGAGCACAGGGGATTTCTAGGGCAGTGACACTACTCTGTATGACACTATAATGGACCCTATATGGTGGACCCATGTCACTGTTGGACCAAGCCAACAGAATGGACACCAAGAGTAAACCCCAGCGTAAACTAGGGCTTTGGGTAATTATGATGTATCAGTGTAGGTTCATCACTTGTTTCAAATACCCCTCCGCTGGAGATGCAGACAATGGGGGAAGCTATAAGGGAAGTCTGTAGACCTTCTCAGTTTTGCTGTGAATCGAAAACTGCTCTAAAAAATAAAACCTTTTAAAACCAAATTCAGATCTATGGCTCAGGGTGTGGGAATCTGCACTTGGGTCCAGGGCCTTAGACCGTCCTGGCACAAAGATACCCAGAGAAGCTGGCAAAAACCCCACACCATATTCTGGAGACCCTGCAGCTGGGGAGCAAACTGGCCTAGAGTGAAACTCCCTACCACCCCCCCCCCCCCCACAAACAGAGGTTCTCGAGATGGTTTACAGGGTGAGGAGGCTTTACCTCTTCATCATGGCCCAGAGCAATGAAGAAAGATCTTCGGGGGATGTAGTTTCTGTTCAGCAGGAGCTCCAGGGCCTGTAAGATCGCCTGGGGTGGGGAGAAGCAGAAGGGAAGAGGGAAAATCAGGGCATCGGTGACATACAGCTGCCTGCATCAGGCCTGCTGGGGCTGGCACCAGACACTCTCTTTAAAGAGAACACATTCAAGGGGCCCAGGGGGAGGGTGCTGAGGAAGCTTAGCTCCTTTCCTAGCATACATGTATCAGTTCACAGCTGAAAGGGTCCCTGGAGATCATCTACTCCAGTCCTTGTTTCGCAGTTGAGAAATCAAGACCCAGAAAAGGACAGTGACCAAGCGATGGCTGGAACCCAGGTCGCCTGGAGCCAAGGTTCTTTCCACTATAACCCCCTGAATCCCAGGGGTCAGCAGAGCGTGCCCAATCTGGGGGACTCTTTAGGGCCCCCAGGCAGAGGGAACAAAGCATTTCAGACCATCAGAGAGTTCTTGTTGTCCACTGTGCCTCGGCCGTGGATGAAACCATCACGCTCCAAGCCGGAGAACGGGGGCACCTCCCAGCCTTCGTCAGGGGCGGGCACCACGTCACTGTGCGCCATCAGCATGTAGGGCTGCAAGCTGGGGTCTGAGCCTCGGACAGTGAGCAAGTGGCTATACTCTCCTATGACTTCATGCTGAATAAAGCTGGTTTTGAAAATGGTCGGAAAGACTAGGGACAAAGGGATGAAAAGCAGGGAGAGAGAAAGCCAGATTTAACACTTTCCTTTGGATTTCTTACCATTTCATAGATGTCTGCCCGGGGCCCTGCCTTTTTAAAAACATGCAGCGTCCTGTAGGAAGCCTTCCGTCCTGTAGGAAGCCTTCCCGAACAAAACCAGTGGGATTCCTGATGTGCCTGGCCACTCTCTAAAATTCCTCTTCCTCATATCTTAATGTGCTGCTCCTATGCAGGAATGGGCATATCAAGATTCTATCACGGTGACAGCTGATAGAGGAAGATCTGGTTTGGTGTGACTCACAATATGTTATCACAAGTATATGCTACTGGGCTATGAAGATGAGGAGTGTGTTAAATTTTAAATACAGCAGTCCCCAATATCCAAATTACTTGGAACCAAACATGACTTTTATATTAAAAAGAAAAAGAGAAAGGCCATTTTTTTACTTAAAAAATAATATTTCTACTGTGTGTATCACATGGAGAGAAGACTGCTCTGTCTAGCACAAGGCCACACTCCTGTGTGCTGGTGTGGATTTCTCAGGGTCGGTTACTTGGGTTGCAGACGACGTTAGAGAGGGAGTTAATCACTATACACCTGGGCCGACTCCCCCCAGCTCTGACAACTATGGAGGGGCTGTTTTTTCCCTTTGACTTAGGAAGAGGGCCTCACTACTCTCCAGGAGCTTTCCACATGACGACTGGGGCGTTCCAAGCCTCCTGTTTCTTCTTGACCCATCCCTTCTTTGGCTCACATCGGGGTGACGGGCTGATAGCGCAGCTCAAAGTTGCCAAGGGCTTTGAAACTCAGAAATAAGTCAGTTAAAAATCTGGGGAAGGGACCAGGTGGATGGAGTGTGTACAGAGGTGTGTAGGTGTGTGTATGGAGGTAGGGGTGGGAAGAGCCTGGGGTAGAGTTTCTAGAAACTTGCATGGGAAGAAGGAATGCCTATTCCTACCTTTTTTTTTTTTTTTGCTATTTAAATCTGAGTATAGTGACACAAATGTCCCCTCTGTTTTCGGTATACAGCGTGCTGTATTCACTGCAAGTGTAGCTACTATCTGTCCCGACACGAAGCTGTTAGACTAGGACCAACTATATTTGTTCACCTGTGCCCTTTATTCCCCTTCTTCATTCCACCTGTTGATTACATCATATTTACTGACCATAACATATTCAGGGCAAAGATCAGGAGAGTTCAAACTCCAACCCAACAGGGACGTGCTTTAATTTTTCAAAAGCCAAACAAAGCTTTAGTCTCTACTCTGCATTCAGACTCCTGGGGCACTTCTATTCCTCCCCACTGCGTGTAATAGGCCCACGGCAATTGGACTGTCCTCTGGTCAGTAACAAAAGACACTTCTTCATCACCTTATTAAAAAACTGTCTGCCGTTCTGCCCCCCCCCCCCCCGCCCCTTTCCACAGCTTGTGGCAGACCTGTCTGAAGGTATTCTCCAAACTGAGCCAGGGCTGTTGTGTTCAAGTTCTCGGGGCTGAAGGACACTGTTGGAATCTGGATAGCACCTGTCGGGGCAGATAGAGATGGGAGATTACGGATGATAACAACCAGTGGTTTTCCCATAGCTCTCTGTGCAGAGAGAGTTCTGCCTTCTTACTGTGGAGGACAGAACGATCCTATGGGGTTATTTTCTCTAATGCGAAGGTGGGAAAACAAGTTAGAGGGGTTGGATGAGCTACTCAGGACTGTCCTGAAATAAGCAGCAGAACTGGGATTAAAACCCAGATCTTTAAGATTTTTTAGACTAATATATATATTTTTAATTTATTTGACAGAGAGAGAGAGTATGTGCATGAGCGAGGCTAGGAGCCTGGGTGAGGGGCCTGTTTCTCCCTCTGCCTACTGCTCCCCCACTTGTGCTCTCTTCCTTTTCTCTATGACAAATAAATAAATCTTACCAAAAAAATGGTATGCTGACTATATTCATAGTTGCTTGGATTTACCCAGAAGATTTCCAGGATACAAAGGAAGCTAATGCAAGTAGCTACCTCTGCGTATTTGTGGGGGCAAGAAAATGGTGGTGGTTGGTGGGAAACAGGGCCACAAAGACAGGGTGGGACTGAGACACCCCTGCCCCCACCCCCGACCTCTGACACTATTTTTTGGTTTTAACTCTGTGAATGTATTACCTATCCAGAAATAAAGGAAACATTTTTTAATTGGCAAAAAAAATGTGTGTGTGTGTGCGCCTGTGTGTGTATATAATATTCAGCCACAAAAAGTGAAATCTTGCCATTTGTGACAGGATAGATGGACCTAGAGGGTATTATGCTAAGCGAGAAAGACAAACACCATATGATTTTACTCCTATGTGGAATGTGAAGGAAGGAGAGAAAGAGAGAAATTAAACAAATAATCAAATTAAAATAAACATAAATACAGAGAACAGACTAGGGAGTTCTAGAGGGGATCAACCATGTGTGATGGATGGGAACTAGACTTGTGGTGGTGATCATTTTTCATTGTATACAGATGTCAAATTACAAAACTGTACACTGAAATTTTAAAATAATAATAATAAGGAGTTAAAAAAAAAAGGAAAATAAAGTCCAAGATGGGGGGAAGGGTAGGGGTAGGTGGACAGGAATAGATTTTGTGGATCCTGGGATCCACAGTGGGAAGCTGCTATAAATTGCTTCTAAGCCTCACTCTGCTTCTGAAACCATCATCCCTCCAATGAACCGGAGAAGCCCACTATCCTGGATCCCTACATGAGGGAGGCTTTGTGTGCAGAAAGCAGATTTATTCCTCATGGACTGGCTCACCCAGAGTCTCACTGATCTCTCAACAAAGGCCAGCATTCTGGCACATGATGGAAAGTGTGGATTTAGGGGCCCCTGAGTGGCTCAGTGGGTTAAACCTCTGCCTTCGGCTCAGGTCAGGATCTCAGGGTCCTGGGATCGAGCCCCACATCGCATGGGGCTCTCTGCTCAGCAGGGAGCCTGCTTTCCTCTGTCTGCCTGCCTCTCTGCCTACTTGTGAACTCTCTGTCAAATAAATAAATAAAATCTTTAAAAAACAAAAAACAAAACAAAACAAAAAAAGGAAGGTGTGGATTTAGAAACTCCTCTACTCCTCAGTCCTTAATCATTTCATCCACTTTACCCAGATGTGTCAGGTCTTAAGTTGCTACTAGGCCTGAAGGCTTTACACTTTGATCCATTATTACATGAAACACCTGTGGGAGGGGAATGCAGTAAGATAGGAGGTATTGATTAGCTATCCGGAAACACAGTGAGAAGAACACACACACCCAGGCATGCAGGCATTTATCAAGGGAGGGCCTGTGAAAGATATGCTTCCCTTTGTGAGTTTTGCTAAGGATCCGCCCTGCATCACAGTCCATCACATGTCCCACATAAGGAGATGTAGGCCATATAGCCACATGGTTATAAGGTCCCTACTGTGGGTTCTTTAAATAAGGAATCTTTTGCTTTCTTCTAGGTGAAAAGACTCTGGGGTGAGCAGCTGTCCCCCGGCTTTCAGAGAACTCACTATTTGTGCTGCTCTGCCTCCAGACCAATCGTTCAGGCACATGGACAATGTATCTTCAATCACGGGGGTTAGCACTGGGTCCCTGCATCTGCCTGCACATGTTTATGTAGGCAGTTTCTTTTAATCCATTATTTTAATGAAAGGGAAAAGACTGGAGCTAAGCCCAGTGGTGAGGGTTTCATTATTCCTTAGAATCTAGCCCTCCACAGAACCTTTCCTCTTTTCTCCTGGAAAACGCAGACTGAGAAGGCAAATGAGTTTTTTTTTTTTTTTAAGATTTAATTAATTAATTTATTTGATAGAGAGAGATCGCAAGTAGGCAGAGACGCAGGCAGAGAGAGAGAGAGGAGGAAGCAGGCTCCCTGCTGAGCAGAGCCAGATGCGGGACTCGATCCCAGGACCCTGGGATCATGACCTGATGAAGGCAGCGGCTTAACCCACTGAGCCACCCAGGTGCCCGGCAAATGAGTTTTTAACCTTGGTTTGAGGTCTAGGGGAGAGATGTCTGTTAATTTGGAGAGGAAATCTGCAACATCTCACACCCCAGGGTTTCGGAGTCCTTCCGAGCTGGATGGATCCTACAAGCTAGAGATGCTATCACACCCTGCTCGCTCCTTGCCCTGGAGTCTCTGGGGAAGGTCATTTAATTGACCAAAGCGTCAATTTCCCTCCACTGTAGATAAGATTAAGATAATTTAGTTTTAAATCACAGAGATTTCACAGAAGTGAAAACTTTCTAAGGTTAAAAGTACGGAAGAAAAGGGGCACCTGGGCAGCTCAGTGGCTTAAGCCTCCTCCTTGGGCTCAGGTCATGATCTCCGGGTCCTGGGATCGAACCCCGTGTCAGGCTCTCTGCTTAGCGGGGAGCCTGCTTCCCCTCCTCTCTCTCTGCCTGCCTCTCTGCCTCCTTGTGGTCTCTGTCTGTCAAATAAATAAATGAAATCTTAGAAAGTACGAAGTACGAAGAAAATTATTGCAGTATTGCAATACTAAGGAAAAGCAGGGGGGTAGGCTGGGTGATGAGCAAGGCAGCAGGGGCGGTGGTGGAAGCTGGGGTAGATTCCGGACAAGGCAGGGAACACCGGAGTCCCCCAGAAGCCAGATCTGGGGCAAGAGTGACGTCCCCAAGCCCCGGCAGGAGGTGCTGGGACTCGGGCTAGTGCTGGTCTGGGGAGTGTGGTGGCGCTCCAGTTCTAGTAATGGACCCTCTGCGGAGGGCGTGGGGAGGCACGGGTTGGGGCCCCAGGAGAGAGGGACCCCGTATCTGGGCGAAGCTGGCTGCAGGGGACCAGGCTCACCTTTCAGCGCTTCCTTCATCGCGAAGCGCTCGCCTGGGCTGAACTGAGAAGGGATTTGCGGCGCCTTCTGATGCTTCTGGCCCTTCAGGTCCTGCGATCTGGAGACTGTGGAGGTACCTAGCAGCAGCAGAGCCGCCAGAGCCAGCACGCAAACACACTGCGGAACCATGCTTCCCTCCGGTCTGCAAGTGGAGTTTGCACCTCAACTACCGAGACGGAGATTGTCGTCCTGTCATTGCTCCAATTCCCGCAATTGCATTAGCCCCACCCTATCCCCAGATCTGACCAATCGTCGCTGGCCCGGGGCTGAGGAACAACCAATCGGCGGGACGGCTCCGCCCAGGTGCGAAGGGCCTTTCGGGAGTGGTGGTTTCTCGGTCTGGGGCAGGCAGAAGTAGGTCAGAGGTGAGGGCTCCAGGTCCACCGTAGGTCTGAGGCGCCCTTGATCTTCTGCTTTGAGGTTCTCGGAAATCCCTTGCTATATGACAAACCAATTAAAGGGGGGAAACGCAAAATAAAATCAGCAAAGCGTGTCAGACCTTAATCGGCTTCTCACTTCTGAAGTTTAGAACTTGATTACCAGCCCCCTGGATGGGGGCTCCTGGCTTTACTTATTACCGGGCCCCCGGCTTTATTTAACCTGAAATTGAAACAGTATTCCTCTATCTATAGACGTGGCTTTGAATCAGCTCAGAGGGCTTGCCCCTGTTTCGCTGGAAGTGTTTTAGATATTAATGTAAACACTGCATTTTTGCAACTCTAGGCAAATACATGAAGACTGAAGGATGTTGAGAAAGATTGTGCTTCAATAATTTTGATGTACTTAATAAACTGAAATTTTAATAGCTGTTCACAGTAAAGGATCATTTTGGAAAAAGAAAGAAAAGAAAATTGGGACACAGAATAAAATTAGATTTATGGGAGCCAGAAAAAAACATTCCTTTCATATCCCTTGATGCAATTTAATCTGCCACCAGTCACATATTTTAGAATTCTCTAGAAAAAAAATCAACAGTAGGGTTGCATAGCTACTCATGCCCAAAGCTGCAAATTCACACTCCTGGTGTCTGCCAAAGCTCAGAGAGGGAGTGTTTTGTTCCCTTTCAGGAATAATAATAACAACAACAACAACAACAACAACAATAATTCAAAAAAAAAAAAGACTACAATCATATATTTACTTTTCAATAGCAATCTAAAAAACAGTATTATGAAACATTTCACACATACTGAAAGGTATAAAGAATAATATAATGAACATTTCTGTATTCACCACCCAGCTTAAGATCTAGAATATTAAAAATAGAGTTAAAGTGAGTTTTTAAAATTATGAATAGTGGGGGTGCCTGGTGTTGCCCTGGGTCATTAATTCAGGGTTGTGGGGTGGAGCCCTAGGCCTATTGGGGTATCTGCTTGGGATTCTTCCCTCTGTCCCTCCCCTTAAAATAAATAAATAAATCTTTTAAAAAAATGTGAACATTGGCAGAATTTTTATACAAAGTGGCTTAATTTCTACCAAACTTCAAAAACATTTTTAATAAGATTTTTATTTATTTATTTGAGAGAGAGATTACAGAGGTAGAGGGGAAAAGCAGGCTTCCTGCTGAATGCAGAGCTGGACGCAGGGTTCCCCCACAGGACACTTACCCAGCTGAGCCACCCAGGCACCCCCAAACTTCAAAATTTTTATGATTTTAAGATTAGTACACGTTTAGGCCCTTGCGAATTATTTGGAGAATACAAGGAAATATAAAGAAAACAAATTGTGCTTCTTACACAGTCCTTTTTTATTTTCTTGCTTAATAAATCTTTCTCTAGTTCAATATCATACATATATTTTGATGTGTCATCTTTTACAGTTTTAAACTTTTGCCTTTTATATGAAAAATAAAAAATCATTATGCAGAGATACTCACGCATAATATTTTGATGTGTTATTCAACTTTTTTATGCCCTCAAACACTCACATATAAGGTGTATGTTTTATTTATTTATTTAAAGATTTATTTTATTTATTTATTTGACAGAGAGAGATCACAAGTAGGCAGAGAGGTAGGCAGAGAGAGAGAGAGAGAGAGAGAGAAGCAGGCTTCCTGCTGAGCAGAGAGCCCGATGTGGGACTCGATCCCAGAACCCTGAGATTATGCCCTGAGCCGAAGGCAGAGAACACACACACACACACACACACACCTCAATGCATACTTTAAAAAGGAACCAAAAGTAAGGAAAAGTGATAAAGGATAGAGAGGAACAGTTCTGCTAAAATACAGATAAAGGGCTGCTCCATACAAAACAACATTGGGACTCTGAATCCAGTCACTCTGAGCACAAAGAAAATCACTCCACAAGGAACGTGGCTAAAGCTGCCAGCAAATTTCATTATGCAAAGCATAGGGGCCTTACACCCATTTTCCTCTGTATAGCATAAGTGAACAACACTGCCAACAGGCCAGAGGATAGAAAGACATGCTCAGAGAAGGATGGCACCTGGGGATGAGAGTGGTGTGGTCTCACTCCCCAAAGCCCCTCTGTTCTTGCACCAGGCCAGGGCAGCTGATGGTTCTTCATTGTCTTGACATTTGACTTTCGACGATTTGATTTGGACCCTCACCCCCTCTATTCTTTCACTAGTGAACACGCCTTTATTTCAAACCTCTTAATGAACTTGAAGAAAAGTCCAGTGTTACTGGGGTGCCTGGGTGGCTCAGTCAGTTAATAATCCACCTCTTGGTTTCAGGTCAGGTCAGGATCTTGGGTCCTGGGATCAGCCGGGTGTTGTGCTCCTGGGATCAGCCGAGTGTTGTGCTCCTCCCTCTCCCTCTCTCTCTCTGGAAGGAAGAAATAAATCCTTACCAACCCCCCCCCCCAATGTTACTAAAATTAACTGCTGATATTCATACTGGCATGCTTTTTATTAAAAACTTCAAAACTTCAGACATGTAGCATACTTGGAAAAAATAATTTACTATGTGTAAATAACGATACAATAGGCAAGACCGAGAGTATGGTGCTCAAAGTATGCCCTAAAGGAGTCGATGACAGGGTGACATACACCAACAGAACAGTTGTGAAACTCTTAAGGCCTAACACCTGCAGTTTCCCAAAAAAATATGTGTTCCTCAGGTGTTAGTAAGGCATACCTAGAGACCAAGTAGAGATCTGAAGTAATGCGTTAGGAGGACGTTAGGTGGCGGAAATCCATTCAGGTTTGGTACACACAGAGCGTTACTCCGTGTTCAGGCAAGATGGGGAAGACAAAAAGGACACATACCTGTGCTTTGGGGGCACTTTCATGTGACTTGCATCTGGTACTGGGTTGTTGATTTTTCTCAAACACAAGATCCAAGTGCATTTAGGAGATCTAGCTCCGTTTCCCTGATTTAAATAGAAAGACCACCCAAGGGAGGGGGGTCAGTTAAATCAAACAGGGTGGGGTGTGGGGGTGCGGTGGGGGGCTTGGGGGATGGGGATGACTAAATAAGGATGTCCATCCACTGCAGTCATTTCAGAGGACAAAGAGGGAGAAGTGATATATTTATTTGGTTTAACATCATCTCTTTCCAGTAGATCGCAAGTGACTTTAAATTAAACTCCTTTTTTCCCTGTATGCTTCCAACCCCTGTGCTCGCTTTACACTCATAACATTCAACTAACTACATAGATACTGCCCCAAATCTCTTCAATTTAGGGGCTTCCAATGTGTGTCTGTTTCAAAAAAAAAAAAAACACAAAAAACAAAAAACCAGATACATACCATATACAAAGTCCTGTATTTTGCTTCTTTCCTTTAGCTTATATTAAAAACGTTTCCCTGAATTTAAATATCCTTTAAATTCTCTTACCATGTAACATTTGATACTCTATCTTTGCAATGAAAGTGTAAAGCAAATAACACGACCCCAAAATCAATAATGGTAAAGGTGTGTGTGTATCCTAGTGCCTCGCTTCTTCCGTTCCCTGCTCTAGGTGACCACGCCCTGAAATGGGGTGTGTCTGAGTGTGCTTTCAATTATTCCACCCTGTATCGGGTTAGGAGAAAGAGAGAAAGAGAGAGAATTTGGTTTCGCTTGCTTTTGTAAAAGTGACAGCACGCTTTTTACAGTCTTTGCAGTTTTCACCCTACCAGATGTTTGTGGGGTTTGTCCCTACTGTTCTGTCCCACTGCAGGCTGTTCGCATGCCCTGTGTAGGCTACTGCATTCTGCAAATACGTCAACACCCAGCATTCATGTGACCCGAGCCACAGGGGAAAGAGATTCTCGGAGGTCTCTACCTAGGAGTGGGAACGTTGGGTTGTATTATATGCGAATGATCAGCTTTATAAGATAATGCTGAATTATTTTCCAAAGCCATTGAACTAGTTCACTCCCCTCAATAAGCTGTGCTGAGTGTATGAGCTCCTGTTGCTTCATGTTCTGCATATTCTGACGAGCGAGTGCTTGGCATTTCAGACGTCTTAATTTTGCCCATCTAGCGGCCGGAAAAAGGATATCTCATCATGGTATTGATTTGTATTTCCAGTTTAGTAAGGACTTTAGGCATCTTCTCATTTGCTTACTGGATATTCTTGTATCTCAATAAAATCACTATCTCTGTCTTTTGCCCATTTTTATTTTGAGTCATTTGTCTTACTGTCTTAGGAGTTTCTATACATATATTTATTTATTTTATTTATTTGACACAGAGAGAGACAGAGAGATCACAAGTAGGCAGAGAGAGAGAGAGGGGGAAGCAGGGTCTCTGCTGAGCAGAGAGCCGGATGCAGCCCTCAATCCCAGGACCCTAAGATCATGACCTGAGCCAAAGGCAGGGGCTTAACCCACTGAGCCACCCAGGCACCCAGGAGTTTCCATATATTAAATACTAATATTTTATCAGTTATGCTTATGTTGCCATATTTCTATCCATTTGTGTCATGTGTTTTCACATTATGGTCTTTGATGAACTAAAGTCTTAATTTTCATGTTGGTGAACTTATCATTAAAAAAAATCATTGGTACTTTTTATTTATTATTTAGTAAGTCTCTAGTTCAAGGTCACAAGTCTATTTCAATATATTATCTCTTAAAAGGTTTAAACTTTTACAGTGAAGTTCTTAATCCATCTGGAATTGACTTTTTTGTAAGTGGTATAAGATCACAGTACAATTATATTTTTTTTCCAATGAGATAACCAGTTTTCCCAACACTGTTCCTTAAATAGGCTACCCTGTCCTCAGAGATTGGCAGAGCCAGCTCTGACATTTTACTATGTTTTCATATGTGAAAGGGCCTGTTATTGGGCTTTTTTTTTTTTTGCCTTGGTTTCTTTGTTTATTTCTATGCTAATATGACTAACTCAATTATTATAGCTTTAAAATGTGTTTCCATATCAGGCAAAATGCTTTTCTCCCTTAGTCTGTTAATGTAGTGAATCACATTAATAAATTAAAAAAATGTAAACCACCCTGGGAAAAACCATTACTTAGATAAACCCACTGCTGGATTTTTCCTTAAGGATTTTTGCAATTCTGTTTATGAATTTGATTTTGGCCTGTAGTTTTTCTTTCTAATAATGTCTTTTGGATTCAATATCAAGTGTTCTAATAGCCTTGGAAATCCCAGACAAAATGGTAGAGATTTCCAGCTGACCCCCTTATCCATTCCCCTTCTTTCTAAGTAGCAAGAATCCTGAGTTTGAGCTCAGCAGTTGAATATTCAGCTGCAAGACCACATTTCCCAGCTCCTGGCAGCTGACCTCTGCCCTGTGACTACATTTGGAGAATGGAAGGCAAGCCAAACTGCTGCATGTGATTCAAGGAGGTGTTTTTATAGACACACTCTTGTTAAAGCCTTCCCTCTGTGCTCAGATGTGATGGCCAACCGTGTTGGACCATGATGGTGAGTTCTACACCTTGGGAGGAAAGTAGCCCGAGTCCTAGGGGAACCTCATGACAATCCCAGCCCTGGCATATATACCTTTGGATTACTTTTACAGAGAGAGAGAGACTTATTTTTACTAAATTTACACTATTAAAGGAGTGACTTTCCTCTCTCTCTCTTTTTTGCATTCTCTGTAATATTATATATATATATATATATATGAAATTGGGCCCGAAACATAATATATTTTTCTAACAATTCTAAAAAATAAAGTAATCTGAGCCTGGTGCTTTCTCTGTTTTACCTAATGGCTGGAGGATTTTCAGACTTTCTACTGTTTTTTTTTTTTTTTTTTAATTTCATTTTGGTAAATTATATTTTATTAGCAATTTATTCATTTCACTTAAGTTTTTAACTTTGTAATAGTTAAGAGCTGAAGTTCTAGAGCCAGATTACTTGGGTTGAAATCTTTTTTTTTTTTTTTTAAGATTTTATTTATTTATTTGACAGCAAGAGAGGGAACGCAAACCGGGATAGACAGAGAGTGAGAAGGAGGCTTCCTGCTGAATAGGGAGCCCGATGTGGGGCTTGAGCCGGGGACCCTGGGATCATGACCTGAGCGGAAGGCAGCTGCTTAACCGACTGAGTCACCAAGGCGCACCCCTTGGGTGGAAATATTAAGCTCCTTCGTGTTCACGGAGTTGTGTTGAGTGGGAAACTTACATGAAACCTGTCTGGGGGCGCCTGGAAGGCTCAGTCGGTTAAGTGTGTGCCTTCAGCTCAGGTCCTGATCTCCAGGTCCTAGGATGGAACACCTCGCCCTCAGTTCCATGCTGAGCAGGGAGCTTGCTTCCCCCTCTGCCTCTGAGCCCCCCACCCCTTGTGTTTGACCTCCCGCTCTCTCAAATAAATAAATAAAAATCTTAAAAAACAAACAAACAGACACACCTTTATGAGTTTCAGTTTCCTCATCCGTGAAATGGGGATAATAATGATCCCCCCTTCCCCTTGTTGGGAGGATTAATTGAGTTAATATGTGTAAAGCATTTGGAAGCTTATAGTAACAGCTCAACAAATGTTAGCTATACTACCCTTACTATCTTTTTCTTTAATTTCTTTGAGTTTATTTGTTTGTTTTTTTTTTTTTTTTTTAAAGATTTTATTTATTTTATTTGACAGAGAGAGATCACAAGTAGGCAGAGAGGCAGGCAGAGACAGAGGGGGAAGCAGGCTCCCTGCTGAGCAGAGAGCCCGATGCGGGGCTCGATCCCAGGACTCTGAGATCATGACCTGAGCCGAAGGCAGCGGCTTAATCCACTGAGCCACCCAGGCGCCCCTATTTGTTTGTTTTTAACTACCACGGTTGAATATCTGGTTCATTAACTGTCAACTTTTTCTTTTCTGTTTTTGAAGATTTTATATTAAGTAATCTCTACACCTAGTGTAGGACTTGAACCCACCCAGTGTAGGGCTTGAACAACTGGAAGATCAAGAATTGCATGCCCTACTGATTCAGTCAGCCAGGTGCCCCTCCCTGCAGGTATTTTTTTCTTCCTTAAAGATTTTATTTATTTATTTGACACAGAGAGAGAGAGAGAGAGAGAGAGCGCGAACAGAAGCAGGGGGAGTGGCAGGCAGAGGGAGAAGCAGGCACTCTGTGGAGCAAGGAGCCCAAGGTGGGACTCCATCCCAGGAGCCTGGGATCATCACCTGAGCTGAAGGCAGGCACTTAAGTGACTGAACCAGCTAGGTGCCCCTCTCTGTACTGTTTTGATACATAGTATTTGCATTCTTGTTTAAGTCTGAATGTTTTCAGTTTTCCATAGGATCTCTTTTTGGACTCTGGGTTATTTAGAAGTATTTTTAAAAAAAATTCTAAAGGGGGGGTGTGTACCTGGGTAGCTCAGTTGTTAAGCATCTGGCTTGGGTTCAGGTCATGATCCCAGGGTCCTGGGATCGAGCCTTGCATCAGGCTCCCTCCTCCTTGGGGAGCTTGTTTCTTCCTCTCCCATTTCCTCTGCTATGTTCCCTCTCTCAACTGTTGTCTCTCTGTCAAATAAATAATAAATAAAATCTTTAAAAAAATTTTAAAGGCATCCTTTTTTGGTGCAAGTTGTCTTTTTGTAATTGATTTGTAGCTTCAATGTGGTCATTGCTTGTGGAAAATGCCTCTTCTTCAAAATTTGTTGAGAATGATTTAGAGCCTAGAATGTGATCAACTTCTATAAATATGTTATGTGTACTTAGGAAGTAGAAATTTTAAATGTTGTGTGTGCAGTTTTACACATGTCCACCAGATCAAGATAGTTGACTTTGTTGTTTAACTCTTTCATATCATACTTTTTTTTTTTTTTCCATCCGTATGATTTGCCAACAGTGAAAGAAATATCCTGAAATCTTCCATCGCATTGGTGGATGGCTCCTAGCCCTTTGTGTCCCTCTAGGACAGAGCAAAGCAAGGCCAGCCTATTCTGGAGGTGACTTACTTTGCCTTGATGTAAAACCTGCCAAACACATGCATCTGTTCACATTTCAAAACCACTTTATTACCAAAATGAACAAAAGGAGAATGCTGTTTAAATTAAATAAATTACACAAACATCGCGAGTCCCGGGCTTCCCCAGGGATCCCATCGTCACAGGTCAGTATCACGAAGAACATTCAAAAGTATTGAAATTCTGGATTATTTCGCTACCTTGCCCTCCTTTCCTGCCTCAGTCATGTCCAGACAATGGTCTGTTTGACTTTGCTTGGGTTCTTTTCAAAGTCTTCCAGTAGTGAGGTTTTTGTCAAATCCTCCCTCTCCCAGATGTGTTTCCAATTTTACCTCCACTGTCTGGACACTTGGTTCAAAGGACACCTCTGCTCGGGATGTCTTGAGGCTCTGTGACCTCCCCCTACCTCCTGGGCCTGAGATGGACTTTGAAGGAGGTGGAGTAAGGGAGATGAGTTGTCATTGGCTAAAGTTCTTGTCCTCCTGGAATTTGGCACTTCGGGGGCTGGGCACGGTGAATCCCAGATAACATTGTCTTCTGCCTTCCAAGTCTTGAGTTCCATTGGCAGCCAGATGGCATAATGAAATCACAGAGAAGCAATGCTTGTAGGCCAAGAATCTGTTGGCTCTTTGCCAGCACCCTCTCCTTTAACTCTAAGAAGACTTGCTAGCTGACCAGCTCACTCAACACACAGACACACAGCATAGGTCAGGCTGATGTTAGGAATTGGGGCTTTTTTTTTCCAGGTTGGGCCAGCCCAACCTGTTGGGCAGGGTCATTGAGTTGAAGGAGCTTGGAAGAAACAGTGGAGGGAAGACGGAAAGGTTTTCTGGGCACTTCCATGGGAATTTCCCCAAATACTTGCACACGCCGTCTATTTATTTTCAAGTCAACAGTAGGGTTCTTCAATTAACCCTTCACATCCATGAAGAACATATCCCTCTTCTCATTTGTCCTAGACGATGACTTCAGGTCCTGAGTCTGTTAAGGAAGCCCGTGGAGGAAGACCCAATCTGGATCAGCCCTTTGCCGTGTTCTGCCCCCACTTGGGGGGGTGCCACTGGCTCTTGGGGGGGGCTTCTTCCCCTGGCTGGCCGAAGGATCTAGGCTCCAAGCTGATAAGGGAGAGCTAAAATCATTGGCTCTTCACCAAGTGAAAAAGCACAAAGTTGATTTCCTAAGCGGGGGAGGCATTTGTGAAGTCAAGGGGACCATCAGGGCTCAGGTCCCACCAGCCCTTGGTTGCCCCTAGTACACCCCACCCCCAAGTCTCTAGTACAAGAAAGGATTTCCAAGAGCTTTTATGCAGAATAACTGGCATCTGTTACTAGGTTGCCAGAGGACTTTGGTGGCTACCCACCTGTCCTTTTTGGACCCCCCCCCCCCCCGGGTCTCAAGTGGAGGGGGGCAACCCCTGAAGGCAGCAGGGAGAGATGATGTTTGGGGACAGCTACATTGGTGGGCTGCCCCAGGGGAGGTAGCTCTGATGGCCCCAGGACCCTGGCCACCCCCAGGCTTGAGTCTGAAGTGCTGAACAGCAGCGGAGCTCCCAGCAACCTTGAGATGAGGAGGAAGGAGGCAGAGTCAAGACCGAGTCCTGGGTCGCAGGGAGCATGTGGTCCCAGGAGCACACAGCTGCCAGGGACAGAGTTGGGGCAGCAGGACGGGGCAAGCCATTGAGTCCTAAGCAAGTCCGTTCCTGTGTCCTGTGATGACTTGACACCATCTGACACCAAACTGTTGGGGACGCGAGGGCCTTTGCACACTAGGTCAGCAGGGGCCCATTCTCCCTTCTGTTCTTGGCTCACTCTGAAAGGCAGCAATCTGGGCCAGGGAGCGGGGGTGCAGTGGGGGTCCCATCAGCTGCCTTGGGCAGGGCATGGGTGGGTGCGGTGGGGTGAGCTGTAGGCTTTCTCCTTCTGGCCAGGGCCCTGAGCATCAGCAGGAGAGTGAAGAGGTGGTTTTCCTTGTTGCTGAGGTTGGCTGGCTCTAGAGATGCCAGGAGGCCCGCGGGGGAAGGAGAGAGGAGGAGGAGGAGGGGGAGGGTAGGGAGGGGCGGAGGTCCTGGTGGATGTGCTCTCCTCTACCCACCCCTCCTCATGACCCCAGGCTCGTTCTTCTTGGGAGTCCCGGATGCCACGTGCTCTGGAGACAGTGTGGGGGGCTGGCTGGGCCCTCACAGGGCAGTCAGGGTTTCCGTGTGAAACATACTCCCAAACATCTCCTGCAGGAGGACAAGGGAGAGGAAGGGAGGGTGTTAGACCTGTCAGATTCCCAGTGGCTGCCACCGTGAGGTGACCCCATGAGCCCCTGGCCCGAGAGAGCTTCCTGAGGCAGCGTGTGAGTGTGAGTGTGTGCGTGAGCCGGGGAGAGGCGGGCCCCGCCTAAGAGGCCAACTGGTACAGAGGTGAGGAGAGGAGATGCTTGGAACCTGTGCAGAGTCACCTCTGGCAGGCTCTGTGACCTCCAGGTGTCCTCCTCCTTCTCAGCTTCACTTTCTTTGTTAGCTGACAGGAGGGGGAAGATCAGACACGCTCTAAAGTCCTTTCTTGCTCTGATAAGCTGTTCGGGGGCCTAGCCAAGGTTTTTGGAATGTGCTGGAGATTCCACGGGAGAACAGAAATCAGCCTGCCAAGTCTTTGTAGCTCCGGCTCTCTTTCCTAATGCCTCCCACACGCCATCAGCACTCCCAGAGACCTGTTCGGAGGACACGGAACTCAAGCCCAGAAGGAATGAGAAGAGGTACAAAGTGAGATGCGACCCCCAGGCCCGAAGCCAGACTCCTCCCCAGCTAGTCATCTGGGTTTCTTGTAAGTCAGGCCAGAGGGGTGGTCCTAGTTTCCCTGTCAGGACAACGGGGCCCTGTGGGGATGCTGACGCCCCCCCCCCCCATGGCCACAAGCGCTAAAGGGCTGGCCGTAGGCGACAACATTTGTAGTCCTCGAATTCTGACCCTCCCCAAATAGAAGTATCCTGAGGGCATGGGTCTCAGCACTGGATGCGCTGAGAACTGGGAACTGGGCCAGAACCCTGGAACTGGGCCAGGCAAGTAGTCCTCACATGTCTGTTGCCTTCGTGAAGGAACATGTGAATCCCTCACGGATCCTGTGAGGTAGACGGGGCCAGCCGTCCCCCACAGCTCCCCGGCTCTACAGTGATAGAAACGGAGGCCTCGTGTGCTGTGCGTCCGTCCCAGATCACGTGTGGATACGGTGCAGAGTTCAGCATAGACGTCACCTCCTGAGAACCTTGTCCTGTGTCTCCCCCTTCCCGCCCCTCCCCCCTGTGATGCCTGTCAGGGAGTGAGAAGAGGTGGGATCTGCCATTACAGGAGAGTTGAGAGAGCAACATTGTGGCCTTCAAGGGGCCGGCTCCGGCTTGGTGGGGAGAGAGCCCGGTGAACACCGTGGGTTTGGGAGGGTCTCCTTCCCGCTCTGGGCCCCCCACCCCCCATACCTGCTGCCCCTCAGCTCACCTGCTCTAAGTCCCAGTAGCTGGGGCTGTCCTCCAAATCATATAGGGACAGCTCCGGGTCCACTGGAGCCTGGAAGGGGGGAAGATGGGTGCAGGATGAGCTCCTGGCAGCCTCCGGAGGGGCACCATGTTTTCTGCCACATGACTCGCCGTCTTGCTTCTTCCCTCCCCTCCCTCATCTACCTCACAAAAAGTAGCACGGGTGCATCTGGGGCTGCCCTCCTTTGTGGGCACCTTAGAGGCAGGGGAGGTTGGCCTAGCTGACAAGGACGACTGGCTAGCTGCCTGACCTTGGGGAATCCATTTCCTTTCTCTGGGAATCTGTCTCATCACCTGCCAAAGTAGGATAATTGAACTCATTTGGTGGGCTTTCTACCTCATGATGCTGTTGAAAAGGGGTGTGCGTGTGTGTATAATTTATATATATACACATATGTATATGTGAATATATTTTGTAATATGTAAATATAAATATAAATACATTCTACATCCATAAATCATTTTAGATCTATAACCATAGTAACTGAGCATCATTTCTGCAGTAATAAATGGCGAGGATTCTTACAGAATCTCCCTCTTTTTGCTCTGTGGAGCCCAAAGGCCTGTTGTTCCTGCTCAGCTGTTCTAAGAGTGGAAGACGGGTGCCAGGGCCCTGTGTTTTCCTGGGCAGTCTTTCAGCACTTAGAACAGATGGTTTCACCTTCATCAGTCTCTTCCAGCAAAGAGCAAATGGTTGCTTCAGGGCCAGAAAAGCCTTTCTTATGAGCCAGGACAGGGGAGGTTTTATATATAAGGAGGTCTCGGGCTTGGAGTCCTGGGAGGCCAAGGGCAGGGGCTGCTGAGCTGGGAGGGGCCCTGGGAGTGGAATGGGGGGGAGGCTGGGCAGGGCCAGTCTGGGGCCCCAGTCAGTGGGGTGGATTTCTTCTGCCTCCCAGCTTTCTGGAGTCCTAGACAGTGTGATTTGTAGCTCATTTGCATACCACTTAGTGAGCTAGCAAATTAAATGTCAAGAAACTGAGACCAAACTTGGATCCAGCTTCTTCATCCATCACCAGGCTGAAACCTCTAAGCTCTGCTAGATTAAAACGGGCAGAATCACTCCCCTCCCTTGCCCCAAACCTCTTCTAGAACTAGTGAAGGAGGAGGCAGGTAGACAATGCCAGAATCCTGGGCATACTCTAATATGCTTTGAGTGTTTGTGTGACCTGGAAATTAATACTAATAAAACATATTACCGAAGACAAAGTGCTTCCAAGTGACACAAAAGGCATGATTATCAGTTGATCTTAAAAAGGAAGCAAAAGAAAAACACTGTGAGGTAGGAAAAGTTAATTTAGGCTGCTTGTCCCAGATAAGAAACTCGGTAATGACAGTTTTAGAAAAGTGAAAAGACAGACTTGGTGTTGGAACCTAGACCTTCTCCTATGTTCTTTCTCATGCCCCCGGTCTTGCCATTTCAGTGCTCTGGAGCCTTGGCTTCCCAACGTGCAGGGACCTTACCCCTTGGAAGTCACGTCCTGGGACCACTTCTCTGGCGTTTGCCTGGGCAAAGAGGACAGCATCATGTATGCTGGGAAAGATGTGGTCGCGCTCTAGACACCCATCTTCAAAGACGCCGCCGTGGCTGATGTCGTTGTACACCTGGGCTGGAAGGAGGAAAAGGCTTTCAGAAAGGTAACAGTCATGTGGTCTGGAGCTGGGGGTGGAGGAAGGATGGCGACAGGGAAGGAAGGGAAAGAGAGAGGACTGAGGGTTGTACTCTGGGGCATTCGCAAACGCCGGACCCAGGCATTGGCCTTGCAGTATCCATTCTGGCCAGCAGAGGGCAACGTGAGCTTGAGGATGCCGAACCTCCAACCCAGGGCAGAAGGAAGCAGTTTGATTTAGAGTTGGTACTTTGTGGGGATTGAGAGGGAAAGGCTAAACTGTCTCCAAGGACGCTGCTGGCAATTCTATCCCTGGACGGTTTGTTCTTTCTCTCATTTCTCTAGAACTTTCCCACAACCTCCAATGCATGGAAAAGCCCTCACTTTTACCAAATGCTGGAGATGATTTCTGGAGGACCGCCCAGTGAGGGAGGAGCCCACTGACTCTAACTGCCATTGCAGGTTCTCCCTCTGAGCAGGTTCCTTGGAGCCTGGGTCCTGCTCAGGCTAATTCTGAAGTTGGGCCAGCCCCCAGGAGGGCTCTGGATCTCTGCAGGAAGTGCGGTGTATGTGCCCCATCAGTCCTGTTATATGTCTGTGTGTCCTTGCTTTCGGTCCACGACCTCGCACTCTGCATCCGCATAGACGATGTGAAAAGTCTTCTGCTCTGTGGGCATGTCCTCAGGGCCATGTCTATGCACCCTTCGGAGATGGTGTGTATATAAAACAGTGTGCCTGTGTGTTCCCCAGAGAGCTACCATGCGTGTGTGCCATCTGCTCATTCACGGGCTCACAGGTTTGGAGAAGACCCCAAATTCATCTAGTCAGCCCCCTAATTTGACATAAGTAGAAACTGATGCCTAGACATGAAGTGACTTGGTTAAGGATGCAGTCAAATTAGTAGTGGGGCAAATTAGAATCCCGGTTGTCCCTCTTACACGTCACACCCTTGCTTTCCTGCCTCCTTCCGTTACTGAGACCTCTAGGCTGTTTCCCCAGTCTGGCCACAGGCTCTTCTGACTTGTGCTCCAAGCACTTAGGCGCAGGCAGTGGTCGGGGGGAGTTATCTGAGTGCTCTCGTGTCCACCCTCCTACGCAGCGTTCCGCCAGCCTGGTCCTCCCCTCCCCCCCACCCCCAACCTTCGGGTCCTCTAAATGTCCTCCTCTCTCACCGTGGATGTTCACCAAGAAGACCTTCACACCGATCTTCCCATAGGTGGAGCTCAGCTAGAAGTGTTGGGGGAAGGGTGTTGGGATAGGGAGACAAAAAGAAAGGAATGTTCTGAGTAGGTCTCAAAGGTGATTCACAAAACGCACTTCAGAGGGGAAGCCAAACAAATAAGCAGCCCCAAGCACCCTGGCAGCCAGAGATAAACATAGCAGCAAAGCACACCCCTTCTCCCTGGAGTGCTGGCCGCCAGCTTTTCTGGAAAGCAGGACAGAAATGCACTTTGCCAATGAGGCGGGCACTTAAAGACACCGTGGCCCCTTCTTGTGGGGTCAGAGCTTTTCCCTCAGTAGCTTGGATGTCCGGGTTTCACCTCTCTTCCAACACTGGAGCTTCAGGCAGAAGCTGCGGGGAGGCTGGAGACAGGTCTAGACTCCAGGTCCCGGCTAGGGAAGCAGGCTGAGCCCACGGCTGGGGATGGGGGTCTTTCGGGCACCCAGCAGATGCTCTGTGTGTGATACTTGGTCTCTGTGCTGTCCATAGGCCTCGGTTTTCCCGGGCTGCCTCTATCTGAGCCAGCTCTGAGGCTTGCTGACTCCCTACCATCGGAGGCATTGCTGAAAAGGTATCAGATGGATAGATACCTCTACGCAGGGTGTCCCATGGACTGCCGGTTTGGCCTGGGAATGTGGGGCACTAATGTTATGTCTTTTCTTCTCGCTGGACTGGAATTGGCTGATGTTGGAGTATTTGGGTGAGGGTGGGAAGAACAGCAGACCGTGAACCGGGCCCAGGCCGTACTCTACTCAGAGGACCTTGGGGTGGGATCCTGGTGGCCTGAGAAGGACCTTAGGACGTCTCTCTGCTAGAGACAGGGGCTAAGGCAGGTGGGGCAGCAACTATCCCTCTGGGATTCCTTTCCAGCCGCTCATCACTGTGGGCTGTCTAGGCCTGCTTTCCAGAGAGCTGCCTCTCCTGGTCATGTCCAGAGGAAAGCTCCCTTTTGAAATGAATGAAGCTTCCCTTGTCAAAATGAGGGCTCCAAGGAGTGTGGGAGAGCAGCGGGGAGGGTGTTGGGGTGGAGGGTGGGCTGGCACTCCCTCTGCTTGGGGCCTCACCTTGCCCAGGGTTTTGATGCCCATCAAGTCCACAAAGCTGACCCCACTCATATCAAGGATGATGGTGTGGAAGGTGACAAAGGGTGGGACGCTGGCCAGCATGTCACTGGGCTCACTGGGGGTCTCAGCGGAGGCTGGTGGCTCACAGTGGGCAGCTGGGGAGCTGTCAGGGCTGAAGGTGATGTAGGAGACGCTGGCGCCGTTAGCAGGAGTCTGGTTGTTGTTGGGGTCCGTCGGGGAGGCGTTCTCGAAGTCCTGCTGAAGCTCCTGCAGGGAGACAGTCTGGGAATGGGGGGGTGGGGGGGCAAGGCATCATCAGACTGAATCAGACTTTGCTATAGTTGAGGCAGGGGCAAGGAATGTGCGGGGGGGCGGAGTCAGTAACGTCAAGAATGTCGCGGTGGTGAATACGAGCCCCCAGAAACCTGCAGAGAGGGCACCTCCCAATGGCCTTTCCCCAGGCGGGGACTGAGTGCTCCGTCTCCCACCATCCAGACAACGCTGGAGGAGGCATCCGGGAGAGGCGTGGACGCCTCGGCCCACTCCGCTGTGGGAGAAAGGGCCTCTGGAAACAGCCGTGCCCGAGAACTCTCACCCTCACATCTAACCTGGGTGGGTACCCCAGCAAATTCACCGCTGCTCCCCATTTGGGGTTGTTCCTAAGTCTATGCACCACATCCCGTCTTAGCCAGAAAATGAGGAGGGGCCGTGGGGCTCTGTGGTTACCCCCAGGAGCTGGCACCCCCTCACCCAAGGGGAAGAATGCCCAGAGACTTTATGTCTTTGCTTCAAGAGGTGCTGGGAGGGGGGGCCCCCGGGGGCACGATCCAGGAGGATAGGCTCCTAGCGTCAGTTCACCTTGGTTTTCATAAACAGAGACTTCCTCTGCTGTGTGGGCCTCAGCCTCCCCTTCTCCTGCCTCCTGAGGTATTTTTGCTTGGCTAGCAGCACTTTCTGGGGGTCCACACCCGTCTGCAGGGAGAGAACAATTGCAGTTTGGACCTCTTTGGAGGTGGCCTGCCTCCCAACCCTCTTTCTCCCATCATCTCTGATTGGCCCCTCTGGCCACCAGAGTCCTGAATCCTACCTTGGCAATGACCTTTTGCCTGAAGATCTCCGAGTTGGCAAAGTAGAGAGGGGAGCAGTAAGTGACAATCTTAACCCCTTCGATTTCCTGGACCTAGGACAGGGAGACTGAGCTCAGGTGGCAGGCATGTCTTTATTGGCTTTTTTTTTTTTTTTTAAACCCTCTTTTCTTTGGGGTGGGGGCAGGGCAAAAGAAATAGGTCTTAACTTTGGATTACTTACCCTGTTATAGGTCTTGGGATTAACATAAATGTCAGTGTCCATGACCTGGGCCAAAGCATAGCCATTTCGACTGGGTGAAAAAGGAAAAGAAAAAAAAAAAAATCATGCTAAAAGCCAGTGGGCCTAGAAGGATACTCGGATGGGAGCGGGGGCAGAGGCAGGATGGGGTGGGGTCCCTTTCTCCTCCCCGGGCATGCTGGGTTGGTCTTTCTATACTGGAGACACATGCCTGGTGGCCTATGGCTGGGCTATGACCTGAAGGATGACAGGTGGGGCCTTGACATAGCTCCCAGCCTGGGGCTCGGCACAGAGAAGAGGTAGAGTATGTGAGGTGACAAGCTTGGGTGGCCCTGAAGTCACCACTTCCTGGTTCTGAGTTCTCAAGGAGAGAAGACAGGGCTACCCTCACATAGAGCATCCTTCCTGCCGTGGCCTGAAACCTCTTCCTGAGGTGCCCCTGGCCTGTACCCTTTAACCTTTTTATAGGAAGGACACGGCATCTGTCCTCTGGCCTGGTATTCTCCTGGGGAGGGTCCCGTTTGGTCTGTTCTTCCCCTACTTTGTCTGGCCCCCAGCACTCCGAGCCCGGGAAGGCTTCCTCTGGGGCTTTTGAGTTATGGCAATCGGTCAGCCCAGCCTGGGCACGGGGTGGGGGTGGGGACACTGCTGTGCCTTGCGGGGGTGGGAGGGCTGTTACTTACAACTGAGTCTGGAAGACCACCACCAGGGCGGAGAAGGCGACGCCCACGGCCACACCGTACGGCAGACTCAGGAAGAACGAGGATAGGAAGCTTACCATCCAGACACACTGTGAGGACAGACACGTCAGAGCAGGCCTGGGGAGAAGGCTTGCCTCTTCTGGGAGGTCTTTTGGGAATAGCCAAGGCCTGTTTCTGCAAACTCAGACCCACCTTCCCCTTTTCACGGCATTTTTGCCCTGTCTTCTGTATTGTGGCTCTGGGCACGCTTGCCTGTCTCCCCCAGACGGAGCGTGGCTAGCAAGCTCGCTGGGTTTTTAGGAGGCGGCCAGGCCACCCAGGGAGGCAGTGTGGAGCACACTGAGAGCATGAGGGTCAGATCCACCCGGGGTTCAAAGTTTCATTCTCCCACTCACTAGTGATGTGAGCCGAGTTGCCGGACCCACAAAAGGGGAGCAGTGACACCTGTTTCATGAAAGGATGAAAGAGCTAAGCCACCTAAAGGTCCTAGCCTAGCAACAGGCACCCAGTGGTCACTCCACAAGTGTGAGCTCCCTTTCTCCACCTAACGGGAGGCTGTGTATGCCCGAGACAGGCTCAGTGGTCTTCCCCGCCTACCCACCTGGGGTCTGGCTATGTGGGTGGGGGCAGGGTTGGCTGCTGTTGGTTGGACCCCTTGATTGTCCTTTACAGTCCCCCAAATTCCTCTAAAGGAAACAAATCTGCCCACGTTCCTGCAGAGAACAGTGAGGCTCAGACCGGAGCCCAAACACAATGTAAATCTCAGGGACGATTGTCATGGGGGAGGATTCTGGCAATGCGGTAAAAGCAGATCAGTAGGGTGGGCATTGGAACATGACTTTCCCCTATCCTCATCACTCACTGGGGGACCCCGGATGGACCCCTCATTCCTCTGGCTTTAAGGATTTTCCTCATGCAGGCAACCCCAGGAGACAGTACCACGCAGAGGTTTGCCTATCTAAGATTTGGGTTCCAATCCTGACTACTACTTACTACCCCTGTGGCCTTTGACAAGTTCTGTAACCTCTCTGAGCCTTGGTTTCCTTATCTTTTTTTTTTTTTTTTTTAAGTTTTATGTATCTAAGTCATCTCTATACCCGACGTGGGGCTCGAACTCATAACCCAGAGATCAAGAGTTGCACGCTCGTCTGAGTGAGTCAGCCAGGGGCCCCTTGGTTTCATCATCTTGAAAGGAAGTCAGTAAATCCTCTCCTAAGTTATGGTGGAGCTTAACTGGGGATGGTGGTTGTAATTGTCGGTACCTGGTAATCTTAATACTCTTGTCCAACGCAAGATGCATTGGGACCATGACTAATCATAACAGTCATGTTTGCTGAGCATGGCATAGCTACCCGGTGCTTTCCCAGTGCTTTTCATTTAATCCTCAACCCCAGTGTGTGATGCGGCCATGACTGTCATCCCCATTACAGAGGAGGAAACAGCATTCCAGAGAGATCTGGCAACTCACTCAAGATCCCAGTACACTGGCTTTAGGTTCTAGGGTTTTTGTTGTCACTGTTTTTTTAAGAACTATTTCTTTCTGCTTTTGCTCTTTTTGTAGCTACAGATCATAAAAATAACCATAGCAACGTTTTACTGGACCCGGGGTACAAATCAGGTAACATGCTTCTTGCTTGTATTATCTCATTTCTTCCTCATAAACACCCCGGGGGGTGGGTGGGTACAGAGTATAGGATACCTATTTCTCAGATGAGAAAGCCAAGACTCAGAGAAGTTAAGGGACTTGCTGGTTTAGGGCCAAGCACAGAGCCAGTGAGCCGCTGAGATAAGGTGTGAACACAGGATGTCTCACGCCAAACCCTGGGCTCTCGGCAGCTGGTTCTGCGACGAGGGAGCCGCAGAGCAAAGGGATCCCGGACAGAAAGAGCTGATGGGGCTGTGGGGTTGGAGGAGGGAACCAGGGGCCTGGAGGGGGTACCCAGAGGCCCCCCCTATACCTACACAGTCCAGCTTGCTCTTCTTCCACAGGTAGTAAGGGTCAGCGAGCTGCCTGAGCGAGTTCTTGAGGTTGACAGCGATCAGTGCTCCCAGCACAGACTGGAGAAACAGAACATCACTCTTCCTCACCTGGGGGACCCCCTTCTTCCTCCCAGCCTACACACCCCCCGACCCTGGTGTCTCACAGGACAAAGCTGCAGTTCCAGAACATCTCTGCTGCCAGAGCCCCCAGATCTCTGCACTCCATCTTAGGGCTGGAGAGTGCAGGTCCAAGGCCGTGGGGCCCCTCCTGGCCCTTCTCCATGCCACCCCACCCCCTCTCCAACCCCCCCTCCCCCATGCCAAGAGCCTTCTGAGTCAGACACTCCTAAGCACTTGTAAACACTGATGGGGGGACTGACCCTGGGGTCAGAAGGCTGGAGTTGGCGACCAGCCCTGCACTTATGAGCTGTATCACCACACATCATTAAGACTGCCTCAGCCTCAGTTTCCCTCACCTATAAAAGGAGGAAAGTAAACCCTGTGTTGTCTACTTTACAGGTTGTGGTCGGGACAAAGCATGACCCCGTCGTCACTTTGTAGAGGGTCACACAATGCCTAGGGATTGTTCTTACTGGAGTCTCCCGTCTGCCTCCGCTTTCCTGCTGCACTCTTACCTTGGGGAGAGGGTATAGATAGGACCCCAGGACCAGCATGGTGATCATCACGACCAGGGACACACACAGGCTTGCCACCTGTTCCGGAGAAAGAGTTGGGAACAGGGCATAGGGGTGATATTCTCGTTGTTGACTTATTTCCAACAGATGCCTTTGGTGGAGTGGAGACCGATGGGGGAGAGGAAGGTTGGAGAAGCAGCTGGCCCGCCTTGCAGGTGTCCCAGCTTCTCTGGGGCTGCTGTTTTGTTTCCCTCTCACCTCTCCCCCCAAATGCCCTGCTACGGCATTCACCTGGGACTTTCCTCCAGCACCATCCACAGCCAGAGTGACAGAGAGGGCACAGCAAATGACGTGGATTTTAAAGAAGGAGCCAAAGAAGTTGCTGCAGCCCAGGGCGATCATCTCCTGTGGGGACAGGGGCAGGATTGGAGGTGGGGGCTATGGGGGGCGGGCAGCAGGTAGAGACCAACATAGTCATCCATGCAGGCTGGATGTTGGGCCTTGGACTTGAGAATGACCCTACAGCTAGAAGGCCAGACACTCCCAAGCAAGCTGAAGGCAGCCTCCTGTGGTCAGAGCCCCTCCTGCTCACCGGCACGCACCTTGCTCACCGGCACGCACCTTGCTCACCACAGCCCCAAGAGCCCCACAGTACTTGTCGCCAGGCCTCTGTGGGACGGGGCCCATCCTGCTTTGCCCTGTAGGTAGCTGGACCTACCTGGTTCGAATCCACATCATAGCCGTGCTTGCTGGCCAGGGTCCGGCCCATGGCCAGGTTGATGACATAGCCCACAATGGCCAACGAGAAGGCTGTGCCCATCATGTCCTTCCACTGGGAAACCACAGGCAACACGGGAGTGGGGAACCTGCCAAGGAGCCAGAGAGCAGGCAGGGCCCGGAAGTGTGAGAAAAGGAGGGCGAGTCCTTTCTCAACCCACGGGGACTGGCCAGGCTCCACAGTGTGCCCGGGTCTACGTCCTCAGTATGACCCTGTGAGGAGCTGCCATGCTCCCATCAACAAAACCAGAAGCCAAGACGTAGAAACTCACTCCTCTGAGGTCCTAAAGCCAGTAAGTGGTGGGGTCTCGTGTGTTCACGCCCAGGTTCTGGACTCTGTGCTCACTAGTCCACAGATCCACAATCCCCAGCTCCCCGCCCTCTCCTTCTCCCCCTCCAGCCTCTTCTCCAGCCCTGCAACACAGCCACCACCTTCCCCTCCCAGGGCCTGGCGTGGTGCCTGGCACAGAGTCGATGCTCCACACGTGTTGTTTTGAGGCTAATAGCTTCCTTTCCACATGGAGGAAAAGAGCCAACACATTAGAGCAGGCGAAGAGCCGGCAAAGGGCTGATCAGAGAGGCTTTGCTCTGGCAGCATCCAGTAAATGGGACATCTGGGGAGCTGTGTGGTGGTTAAGATTCGCTGTTTGTAATACAGCTAGCATTGGCTGATTGCATGGCTCTCTTCCAAAACAAATAACAGAAATCATTTCCACTTGGTCATTGTCATAGAGTCCTACAGTGCTTCCTCATCGAGGTTGTCCTCTCTGGGTCTCTGAGCAGAGGCCTTCATGCAGGACATGTTGTTGGGGGGTGGGCAGGCTTCTGGGGCACCCGGACTCACCCATGTTGGATCTCTCCCACGATCTGCATGTGATACTTTTGGGGCATCTTACAGCCCCCAGAGATAGCTGTCGCCACCACCACCTGCAAACCCCAAAATGCAGAATGGGAATGGGCAAGGCATGGCTCGCCCAAGCTTCCCTTTTCTCTGGGGACCCCAAATCCAACTTTCCTTCTCCCTCAAAGGGGAACAACCCAAGGAGCAGGGAAGAGTGGGAGCCATGTACAGGGGGATGGAATGGATTTACCCAACTGCCGGTTCTACTGGCTGCCAGTGGAGGGGGAGGCAGAGGTCGGTAGGGGCTCTCCCTTGGCCTTGGGTGGAGCTGAACTCCATTTCTCATGGCCTCTCCAGCCTGGCCCCCAACACTCCAGCCCCAGACGGGGTCCTTACCACGATCATCTCCGTAGGGATGGGGAAGCGGATCCTGTGCATGTAACGAGCGTTGAGTTCCTTCACCAGCACCAGGAAGACGCCACTGATGAGGGCGAAGATGAGCGAGGCGATGTTGGTGTGGGGGAGGTTTTTGCAAATGTCAATGAAGGTCTGGGGGAGAGAGCGCCGTGCTCATGGACTCCCACCTCTTCTTCCTGTGCTATCCCCACCCTGGGGTGTCTAACCCAGTGGAGGGATGTTGTCCATGTGAATGGAGGCACACCAAAGCAGTATTCAGACCCTGGTCTCCCACAGCTCCCCATTTTCCTCCTGCCTCTCCCAAAGGGTTTGCTGGGAGTTCACGCCAGTGTGGGAATGCTGATTCTTTTTCTCTTTTTCTTTAGAAAGAATCTGAGCTCAAGGAAGAGAGTTGGAGATAAGACGTAAGGAAGAAATTCCCAGGCAAGGAGGGGTTGAGGCACTCCATCAAGGAACTGATGGAGAATGGATAACTCCTTTTCTGCCGGGATTAACCATAGAGAGCCTCAGTGAGCCCTCAAGGTCATGGTTTCACCCTTGCTCCCAAAGTGGGAGCCCCCAGAGAATCCTTTCGGAACCGTGGGTCAACCGGGGGTCAACCTTGTTTGCGAACGTCGTGTAAGGAGGAGCTCACAGCTTCTTCCAACAGTAACACCTGCTCTGTGCCTGCTTGAGCCCCTCCCCATCTGCAGGGGTGTGCTCCTAGACTCACAAAGATGATGGACCCCGGGCCTGCGTAGGAAGGGATGGTCAATCCAAAGATGTATTTGAGCACCGAGATCAGGATCTGCAGGCCGGCCGCCGTCATGAAGCCCCGGATGAAGGACTCGGACAGGTAGATGGCCACAAAACCAAACTGCACGAAGCCCAGGCCCATCTGAGACGAGAGGGGTAGGGGTTAGGGGGATGAACGAGAGGGGTTGGCAGTGCCCGCAACGGCCGGACCCAAACCCGGGCTGGAGTTCCAGGCAGCAGCCCCAGGGAAATGAGCCTTTTGTGACCGGGTCTGGCCCTCTGCTGTGCCAGGCGGATCCCAAGTCGGCGTAGGGGCACAGGCCTCTTTGTCGCTTCCTCTCTCCGGCTTTGGTTTTCTTATCTGAAGAATACACCGGGTCCTCCCCCAGAGAGGCCCCTCCTCTCTCAGTAGACGACACCACCATCCACCCAGTGGGCTAACCAGAAACTCGGAGGTCATCCTCCCCCAACCCCACATCCAGCCTACCACCAACGCCTTTAACGGCCCTGGCCAAATGTTCCATAAGTCCGCCCAATCGCGGGGGCTCTCTCCGTGGCTGCCACCCTGGTCTAGCCCTCGTGAGTCTTGCCTGGGCCTCTGCAGTCTCCTGACAGGCCCCCTGCTTGGGTTCTTCTAAACCACTTCCCACTTCTCCTCTCTGTGGCCTGAATGACCTTAGAGACCGCCAATCCCACCCAAAGGCACTGTGTAGGGGACAGACCTCAGCTTCCATTGTCCAGCCTCTGCCTCTATTTCCAGCCCCGTCTCTGGCCCATCCCCCAAAGCCACCTGCTGTCCAGCCACCCCAAACTTCTTGCCTCATCATCCCTCAGTCAGTTCACACCCTCAGGTCTCCACGCTTTGGAGTGCGTTCCCTCTGCCTGGACTGCCCTTCTGTGCCTCGTTCATTCGGTTCCCGGCCAACCTCTACTCATCCTTTAGACTCAGGTCAAATGTCACCTCCTCTCTGAGGCGAGGCCTTCCCCGACTCTCGACACCCTCTTCGATACTCTCACACCCTTTGAACACAGCTCTGTTACGCAGCTTATCTCACGGCCTCCACGCTGATCTGTTGACACGACTACTTCCTCTGCGGGGCTGGGAGCAACTGGGGAACCGGGCCCCTTCTCTGCTTATTGTTCCCCTGAGGCCTAGCCCAGCGAAGCAACCAGAAACATCAACTGAATGAGCGGACGAATTAAAGGCGTCGTCTGAGGTTGGTTGCTTCCTGCTCTAGTGTCCCACCAGGCATCATTTCCCGTCATAAAACCTAGCAGAGGGGCGCCCGGGTGGCTCAGTTGGTTAAGCATCTGCCTTTGGCTCAGGTCCTGGGATGGAACCCCGCATTGGGCCCCCTTCTCCTTCTCAGTCTGCTCCTCCCTCTGCTCATGCTCTCTCTCTTTCTCAAATCAATAAAATCCTAAACCAGAAAACACCAAGCCCTCCCTCCCCCCACCAAAAACAACAACAACAAAAAAACAAAACAAAACAAAACCCACAAAAAACAAAAACAAAAAAACACCAAAAACGCAAACCAAACAAACAACCTAGCAGAGGCCTCTGCAATTTGTGTAACTGATGTGGAACAGGTGGGGCTGTGGCTTGGGGTAGAGGAGGTGGAGGGGGGTGGGGGATGTTAGAGAACTGGGATGACCGTGCTGGCAGAGGGACGGGCATTGGAGAGGGTGGCAGAGAGAGGCGGTGAGCCTTCCGGATAGTCTGGGACTCGGGACAGTTTTACCAGGGGCAGATGCTGGTCTCAGGGACCTGCGGGAGGCAGTGGGGAGAGACACCGATTTCTGGAGGTCTTTTGTGGCCCCAGGAATGGGGAAGTGGGAGGAGGTAGAGCCTTGAATCAGCTTCAGTGTCAAAAACTGGACTTTGGAGGCAGGGGCAGGACGGAAAAGATGCTCTCCCAAGGCTGAGCCCTCGGCAGGGTCGCGGCAGTCCCCTCACCTGGATGATGGCCGTCAGGCAGGCCAGGGTTGCGGACACGTGCAGCCTCTCAGCCTCCATGGCCGCCGTGTCCACGTAGCTCTTGTTGGTGGCATTGTCGAAGACCCAGAACTTCGACTCTGGGGCCAGCTGCAGACAGATGTTACCCACCAGGATGCTGATAACGGCAAAGGTACCTGCGGTGCCCACCCAGCCAGCGAGTCAGAGGTTTGGACCACAGCCCTGGACAAACAGAAAGGGGCCCAGCAGAGCTTCCCTGCCCTCGGAGGGATGGGTCCCCCCACCTCCAACGTTCCTCTCCTGCAACACAACAGTCGCTCACACGTAACCGTGACCTGCACTTTCAAGAGGCTTTCACCTCGGCTGCTAGTGTGATTTCGTCGGGCGCTTGAAGAAACGAGCTTGGAAACGCAAGCAGTGCCTGACCCAGAAACAGGCCTTGTGAGCAGGCCCTTGTCTCCCCGTCACTTAGCACCAGAGAGCGCCAAGTGTCTCTGCAGGGACCAGTGTGAGAGTGACGGGGCAGTTTCCCACGTCTGTTGGGCACTTTGGGGCTCACAGTATATCCTGGTCCACGGAGTGCTCCCCACATTCCGGGGAGGGGGACGGAACAGGGAGTGCTAAATGGGCTCACGGGCAGCTCCGTGGTTTCTCTAAGGTCGCAGGGGACCTGGGAGTGACGTTCACAGGGACAGTCCCTTCGGGGCCAACGGGCACCCGCTCTAGGAGAAGGCAGATGGAAGACAGAAACCCCTCTGCCATGCCCCCTGTCCTCGGGGTCCAGGCCACCTTGCCCGCTGAGAGGGGAGAGGCCTTACCTGGCACCATCTGGTGTATACCCCCCAGGAAGAAGTAGGTGAGGAGGGGGAAGAAGGAGGAGTAGAGGCCGTTGACGGCAGGAAGGTTGGCCAGCAGAGCAAATGCCATGCCTGCAGAGGACAAACAGATTGCAGGCTCAGGGGTAGGGCTGCGTTGTGGAGGTCACAGGGGGCCGGGAGAGAAGGACAGGGGAGCGGCAGGCCACGGGCACCTCCTAGGGCACGGACCCCTCACCTTGTGGGACCTGGATGGATCCACCACTGAGTCCACCCAGCAGGTCGGGGATGATGTAGTCTTTGATCTTGTACTTGGGGAGCCAGGAGAGCACAGGGAGCAGCCCAAACACCACAGCTTTGGTCTTGGCCGAGGAACATCTGAGGGAAGAGGAGAGGCTTCCAGTCAGCACGGCATGGTTTGGACACTCCGAGTTGCGGAGAGATTACAAGGTCCCGTTCCTGGTCATTCATTCATCCACTCATTCATTTGGAATTCATTCAGCATTCAGTAAGCACCCACGCTGGGCCTGATGCCGGGGACGCTGAGGAGAAGGGGGCGGGGCTTTCTTTAGGGAGCCGTCCACATGCCCTGGGCTTAGCTGGGCGTCTTCCGAAGCTGGCTGCTCCCCTGGGACATCACGTGACTTGGTGTGAAGGCACGGATTTGGGGTAGCTTAGCCTTCCAAGCCACAGGGTCCAGCCCCCATCTCAGATGGCCTTTCTCCAGTCTGACGGAACACAGGGCTGGGCACCCAGGTGAGCTTCCGCAGCTTGGTGTGTCTCTCGCTCACACTGGACAGCAAACCCCACCATGGCCAAGAGTCTGGCTGTCTTGTTCATCTTGTGTATCTTGTACATTGTATCGGGCTGCTTAGTAAATATTTGAGGAGTAACTGAATGAATGGATGATTGAAAGGGTGGGCTGGTGTAGTCGGAGTAGGGGCTACCGCCATCTTTCGCAGCACCGCCCCCCAAAGAAAGCTCCATTTTGCTTGCAGGGTATGCCTCTGCGGACCCACCGTCCCTCGTGTGTGAGGACTCCGATGTTGGAGTTCTTCTTACTGTTAATTCATCAGGGGTGTGGAAAGAATCGGGGAGCTGCTCGTTTGTCAGGGCAGGGTGGGGAAAGTTCCCCACCTTCCCTGTTTGTTGAACACCTGGAGGTCTTTTCATCGAAACTCAGGAGTGCTAGGAACAAGGGCCTACAAACTCGAGGGTGACAGCTCGTGGATTGATGACTGGAAGGAGGTGGGAGGCGTTTGCTTTTCTTCTCCCAGTTGAGGGAACTCAAATACTCGGGGCCCACGTGGTGACTCACTAGCCTGCTCCGATTAGGACTCCTTTCCTTCCCGGCACCAATTCCTGCTCTTTGCTGTTGTTCAACAATAGTTTCCCTGATCCCGGGTCCCCTGGATGGCACCCAAGACTAAAATCAATACAGACAATGCTTTGTAACCTGTGGAGAGCCTGGACAGATTTTCTGTCCCAGCCTCCACTCTGGGAAAGGCATCACCACCAACACCCTCTGGGGGCACGTGGCTGCCTCGCCCATCCTGGGGATGGTGGACAGGGCATTGGACCAGTGGCAAATAGCTGAAAGCATCTCTAAAGCTTTGTCCTAAGGGAGACCCAGCCCTTCAGGAACTCACTCAAGTTTGTTTGTGGCAGAGAAACTGGACTCCCCAACACAGAGCTGACTAGGGGAAGACACACCACCGCCCTGGAGCTCATACCTGCCTGGCTGTGCGGCAAACCTGCCGCATGTTGGGCAAGGCGATCTGAGGCCCCAGAGAAGGGCTGGAAACAGATGCCAAACACCTCTACAGAGGCTTCAGAGTCCAAGAGGGAAGTGGACAGAGGGATTAGTTTCTAGCCATTCATTCATTCCTTCATTGAACAAATATTTATTGGAGCGCCTTCTGGGCGTCAGGCACTGTTCAAGGCTCAGTGCCAGCCTCGTGGGAATTGTTGGTTCCCTCTACCACTTTATAGTTTTAATCTATAATCTTTTTGGCCAACAGCAGATACCCTCAACCCTCCAGCACAGAAACAACCCAAACTCCAGCATTTTGGGAACCATGGTTAGCAGAGCCCGCCTGTCCGAGGAACCCAGCTGTGGGTACGGTCCCCGGGCACTGAACACCCAAGCCTTTGGCTGTAGCCTGGCAGAAAGGAGTCTCCTGGGAGAAGCAGGGTTGGACCAGGGCTGGTAGTGAGGACTCCAGTGGGTGATTCCCCCAGCCTAAACCAGTTCCACCAGCATCTCCACTTCAGCCATTGCCAGTGACCTCAATCCAGGTAACTGAATCAGCTGTTTCCCCAGGGGCGTGAGGAAGAGCAAGCCAGCCCACAGCCAGGACCGAGCAAAGTCTGCCAGGACTGTAGGAAGAGGGAAGGTGAAGCTCATAGCCTCGGGTTTCTGCAGGATGAGCAGAGATCATCTCATGAAGCCCCTCCACCCCGCCAGTGGAGGTGAGGTTCTGCTGCCCCCCAGCACGGTGCCAGAGATCTGAGAGTGGAAAGAGCCCGGGGGTCTGGAAGGACTGTATCCTGGTAGGGCTCCTGTAGGAAAGCCCAGGAATTTAAGGGCTGCCTTTGGGCCATCTCTGGATCCACAGAAGGAAGGAACATCTAGGCAGGAAAGAGGACAAAGGGCAGGGAGGGGTGGTGGCTACAGATTTGTCTTGATCAGGAGGGAAAGGACATTAAAGGAAGGGCTCTGATGCCCCCACTGCCCCTGGGGTAGCACGCCCATCTAGAGCTCCCTTAAGAACCCAAGAGAGACTTGAGTGGACAGAGAATACGGCAGAATCTCATGCCAGGGATTGGAGATGCCCTACAGCTCTTCTGGAACTGGGGCTGCTAGTCCCTCCCCCCACACCCCCCGGCGCCACTCCAGGTGTGGGTGTCAGTCCAGGAGAGCTTGTGGGATCTTAAAGTCAGGGTTCCAGAACCTTCCCTCCCCACGGCTTCCCCCAGCCCTGTCTCAGCCGTACCGGTACAGGAGCCATACCCCGGTGCAGAAGGGATTTTTGGTGGGGAGCAGCAGAAAGAGGCGTCTGGGCTCTGGGCCATGTTACCTGAAGGCATGGCGAAGTTTCTCTCCCAGTGGGTACGTCCGGTCCTTCTTCTCAAACTCATCATCAAGGACGGTGAGAGAGTATACAGCTCGGTCTACCACGTAGCGGGGCCTGGGCTGGCTCATGTCTGGGGCATTGACAAGCTTTGGAAGAGGCAGAGGAGGGGGAGACGAGGGGCATCTCTGGCCGGCGCCGGCTCGGGCCTTCTCTCTCTCTCTCCAGTGCGCGCCAAGCAGGCTTTTATCCTGGTTTTTCCCCGCCCCCACCCAGCAAGGTGCCTCCCTTCCCGCTTTCAGGTCTTTCCACCAGACTCACTTCTTTTGGTGGCCTTCCTTCCCAGGCACGGATGAGGCACACACTTGCCCCGGCTGTTTTGCTTGGCGCCCAGCACGTGGCTGGCACACCACCCCTGTGACGTCACTGTCACCCCCGCCGCACACCAGGCAAAGAGGAGGTGGGAGTTCAAAGGCAGGAGTCACCGCTGGATATCAGCCCGTGGGTCCTGTCCCCCGCCCCCAGCCCCAGGCTCTGGTGCCTCCACAAGCCTCAGGGCGCTCTCCCCGGACCTCAGTTTCCCTGGCAGAAAGGCTCATACCGTTCAGCCAGTCATCTTGGGGGAAATCGAGAAAATGGCCTGCCTGGAGGCGGGGGGTGGGGGCGGGGAGGATGGCTGAGATGACCTCAGGAGGACCCTTCTTGAAAGAGACACCTAGGACTTCACCAACAGGTTTTCCCAGAGGGATAATGGCGCGTTTGGGGAAATCAGGATGGTCTGAACTGGCTGGCTCTCCCACGGCTTCCTGGGCCTAACCTTTCCCCCACCCTTGTGTACTGGTGTTTCTCTCCTCCTCGCTTTTTGCGCAACGCGGCTGATGTTCCAGGAGCTGAGCAGGGCAGAGCCGAGTGCCGGGGCCCCTGAGGCCCAGAGGAGCTCCCTGTGGGAACCATCCCCCATCCTTCCTACAACAACGGGTCCCTCC
Organism: Mustela lutreola; assembly: GCF_030435805.1. Lineage (NCBI taxonomy): Eukaryota > Metazoa > Chordata > Mammalia > Carnivora > Mustelidae > Mustela > Mustela lutreola. The sequence goes on from NC_081303.1 coordinate 51,219,156, forward strand.
TCTTGTCCCCTGCTCCTGGCAGCTGGGAGAACCCCCTGGGGGGGGGGGGACCTTGGAGGCAGGAGGGAGAGGGAAGAGGTAGGGCAGGTTTGAGGGAAGGAGGTGGGGAGTGTGGAGTGACCATGGCCAGTCTGACAAAAGATTGGAAATGGGGTTGAAAGTGAGAAACCACTTAGGGGGCTAGGGACAACCCTTGGCTTCCTCTGGGAGAACCTGGGTGCATAGGGCTTGTCGGTAAATGGTAAATGACTTTTGTGGAAGAGACCACGGCAGAGAGATGGAAAGTATATTAACAAGGGTCCAGAGGGGCACCTGGGTGGCTCAGTGGGTTAAAGCCTCTGCTTTTGGCTCAGGTCATGGTCCCAGGGTCCTGGGATCGAGCCCCGCATCGGGCTCTCTGCTCAGCAGGGAGCCTGCTTCCTCCTCTCTCTCTGCCTGCCTCTCTGCCTACTTTTGATCTCTGTCTGTCAAATAAATAAAATCTTAAAAAAAAACCAACAACAAGGGTCCAGAAACCTGGCTTCCGGTCCTGGTTTACTGGTGAACGGGAACAGACATCACCCCACTAAGCCTCAGATTCCTTGTCAGTAAAATGGGAGTAACATATCTATCTCACTGGGTTGTGAGCACAGATGAGCTATGGGCAAGAAAGGGATGTTTAAAATGTACAAAAGCCGAGGCAAATGTGAGTTGTGAGTTGCTATTATTGGTAAGATTTTACCCAAGCTGTTGAAGTTTGGGCTGGTGAATTCCATTTATTTGCTCATGGGACCCTGAAGCCCATCAGAACGTATAAGTAGAGGGACCTGGGAGGCTCAGTCAATTGAGCCTCTGCCTTCAGCTCAGGTCATGATCTCAGGGTCCTGGGATCGAGCCCCACGTCGGGCTCCCTGCTCATCAGGCAGCCTCCTTCTCCTTCTCCCTCTGCCCTTCCCCTCTGCTCATGTTTTTTCTCTCTCTTTTTCTTTCTCTCTCAAATAAATAAATAAAATCTAAAAAAAAAAAAAAAAAAAAAACCAAAAAAGAGCCTACAAGCAAAGGTGGGGTGCCTGGCAAACCCCCAGGGTGATACCCAGCTGGGAGGGAACTGGGGAGAGAAACTGCCCACAGTGCCTATGCCCAGCCCCTCGCCGGGCGCTCTGTACGTCCTCACCAAATGAATGCTTGTGGAACGAATCAATAAATGGTGTTTTGGAGAAGACATGGGCAGACATGAGTAAGAGCAATGACACAAGAGGCATTTCAGTGGGAGAAGCAAGAGGCAGAGTGGCGTAAAGAAAACCAGCACCTGCTTTAGAACCAGAATGAGCTGGGTTCAAAGATTCAGTTTCTTCATCTGTAAGTGGGGGTAATAACCGTCCCGGGTGGCTGCCGTGAGGACGAAATGAGACCGCGTGTGCGAAGTGGCTGGGCTTCCCAGGCGCCCAGGAGATGGTAACGGTGATGGTTACTATGATTAAGATGGGAGGTGCCTCCTTCGTCTTGCGAGAGACTACTGAAACACAACCAGCCCTCCACCTTCCAGTGAGGTGGGTGCCCTTCCCCCGTCTCCTCCCCACCCTCTCCAGGGGCTTCGAGGCTCTAGCTTTCCAGCGTCTTCCCTGGCTGGCCCTCTGGGACCGATGAGTAAGGAGCATGACCGTCCAGAGGAACCGGAGCTCCAGCCCGGCTTGGGAGTAGGACTTGTGGTTTAGAGGAAAGGGTCTGTCCCCGGCCACCCAACAGACTGTCTGCAAAGGAATGGCCAAGAAGTTCAAGGGGAGCTGGACCCGAAGAGAGAGAGAGCCCTTTGGGAGAGCCCCTTGGAAGAGGGGGTGGTGGGAGACCTTGCCTCCGTGCCCCTGGCAGGTGGTGGGGGGGCCCCTGAAGCCCCTTCCCAGGCTGCTCTCAAAGGTTCTAAGTTCTAGTGGGTGGGGGAGGGGGTTAACATCCGATTCCACCGAGCCCTGCTAACCCAGCGCCCCTCACTTCCCCAGTTCCTCCGTGGGATCTTCTTCCCTGTCACCCGGGCCACCTCCACATATGTCCCTGCCCTTTCTTTCCCCACCCGGCCTCCACCTTCAGCTGTTCACCAAATGTCATTGCCATTTCTTTCCACTGTCCCTCCTGTCTCTCACCCCCTCAGCTCTTATCTCACACCTGGACTATTGCATTAGTCTTCTGACTGATTTCCCCGGCTGCAGCCTACACCCCCTTATCAGAAACCCTCAGCCTCCTCATTTCCAGGTGGATCAAACCCCAACTCCTTATTTTGGCATGTTCGTCCTTTCACCATCTGGCCCTGTTTTGGGGGAGTTGGAAGAATTGTTGGCTAGATCCCCTGACACCATTCAGGAAACCACCCCCCCGTCCCCGACAGGCTTGGCCCCGTTTTACCCCTGTGCTCTGTCCACACTTTCCTCCTTTCCTGCTATGCCCTGACTCACTCTGCCTCCCTAGACCAGCCCAGCCTTAAGACCTGCTCCTCCCCTCCCCTCCCTCGCCTCTTTGCCGTGCCCTCTTCCTCCTCCTCCTCTTCCTCTTCTCTGAAGCTTTTCCTGACCACCCTGGCCTAGGATCTCTTCTTCTCCGCTGACCTCCCTTGATCTGAGCCCCTCCAGTCTGCACACCAGTGTTGGCTTTGGCTACTCCCAGCTGTCACTTCCAGGGAAGGGAGAGAGACAAGGGGGTGGTGGTGGCGGAAATCCTTCTGGGAGGGGGATGACTCAGGACTGTTTCTGCCCCAGTGGCAGGCTTCCTATGGATGGGGACCAGATGCTAGGGGAGTCCCCGCGTGCACAGGCTAACCGAGGAGAAAAACTCCCTTGCTTAACTGGAATGCAAAATCGGCCTGGTCCCCTGCACTCTGCCTGTTTCATTCAAGAAATAAGGTGTTGAAATCTAGAAGGCTCTGGGAGCTCTCCCAATCCCGACTGGGTACCCCACCAAAGAAGAGGAACCCAGCAGCCAGCTCCACTCCAGAACTTTTGTCTAGAAGGGAACTTACGCCTGAGGCCGGTCTAATCTTCTTGTTTTGTCGATAAAGAGACTGAGTCTTAGCAGGAGGTGGTATAGGGAGTTGAACGGGGGCCTTGGACTCCATCTTAGCTGCTCCCGTTGGGTCCCCAACCTTCCAGGGGCAACCCTGCTCTTGCTTTCTGGGGGTCGTCCCTTAGTGGCCTCCAGAGTACTCCTTTCGGAACACCCCAGCTGACAAGGCAGGACTCCCGGGTTCTGCCTCTCCTCTCCAGAGCTCTGTAGGGGCTGTGATGGCCTCTTCATGCCCTTGGCTTTCCCAGGATGATGACAGACCGTGTGGCGAATCTGCAGCCACGGGAGCTGCCCCAGCTCCTGGTGAGGAGGTGGCCCGGTCCTACTTCCTAATTCCAAGAGTAGGGTTGAGGTGGGGTGGGGCTTAGGAGGGGGGTTACTTCATCCCTGGGCCAGTTCTGTGGGCTGAGAGGGAGAGGGGGGATGGGAGAGGCCAAGTGGCAGGAGGCAAGGGCTCTGGAGAGGGAAGGGGTTCCCAGGGACCCCCGGAGAGGGCACCTGCAATGCTAGATTAGGGGTGGGAAGGTGAAAGAGGGAGCAAGAAAGGGAGAGGTGTAGGGGACAGAAGACTTGATCCCTGGTTAAACAAACACAGCCCTGCCGAGTGATGTCAGCCTCGCTGAAAAAAGTCGAGGCTCTGTTGCCCTAGGTGTGTAGCAAGGAGCCCGGCCTCTCGTCAAACAGTGTCAGCCCCTCTGCGCCTCCCCTCCCCCACTGGATCAGGGAGAAATGGCAGGTGCCATGTGACAATATTGAGGAACAAAAGGGTGCCCCTGCCGCCTCCTGCTCTGTGGAGAGAAGGAGGGGCAGGTCCCGATTTGCTGGAGAGACCTGGTGGGGGGGGCGGGGGAGAGCTGTGGGGTTTAAGGGAAGTAGAGGGCCAGAAGGAAAGGGCATGCAGAGGGTAGGAGGGGTGGGCGTGTGGACAATTTCCAAGGCTTGGCAGGGAAATGGGGTCACATCTGGGGCAAGGGGGATTCAGGGGTTTTGCGGCGCTAAGGAGCTGGTGGGGAACAAAGGGGAAATGGACTCCACGTGTGGGGCGGTATGGGCTGAGTAGACCTCCTCCCGGGCTTCTTTGGGGCCCCTCATCAGGATCCTAATTCCCCCCTGCAGTGAATTCATGCGAAAGAAAGCCCACAGGTATCTCTTCTCGGCACGTTTCTAACTGGGTCTGTCTACATCTGTACAAAACTGTGGGCAGAGATGGGCTTGGGCACGGTGCCCGAGTTAATGCGTAGAAAGGCTTGGAACGGTGCCCGTGTGAGCGTGCAACAGACTCTGAGCGTGTCCTTATTGTTACCGCTTTGATTACTCTGAGGATTCTCTTCCTCTCTCTGCAACCTCGGGCAGGTCCTTCTGCCTTTCTTGGCCTTTCTTTTCCTTCCTTGGCCACAGCCAGGCCACCCCTTCCCTCTCCATGACCTTGTCCGTCTCAGATTTCCCAGAACTGGTGAGAAGAAAAGCAGAACATCTCTTTACATGAGGGCAGGACATCTAGGGAGCCGGGAGGCCAAAAGCCCTCTGTGGGGTTTGGGTCAGGTCTGGAGGTGATTCTGTCATTGTGGCCCCGGGTGACTTCCTCCTCAGTCCCGCTGTGTGTTGGGGGTGGGGGGAAGGGGAGGGGTGTGGGGGGGGTTCCTGGATGACCACCTGTGCCAGGCACGGGAGCAGGCACGGGAGCAGCCCCGGCATGGCCAGCTCACCCTGGCATTCTTATCACTTGTCCCGACCTGGGCGGTCACTGTGTTCTGGGAAAGAAAAGGTCACTCTGAGGTTTCCTCTTTGCTTTAGCGGCTGCTTGCTTCCCGCCTCATCCAGGGCGGGACCCCCAGGGAAGGAGCCATCTCTGAGTGGGCTGGTGGGTGGGAGCTGGGGATGGGATAGGAGGCTTGGCGTCTCAGCTGGGGACTGTGTCCCCGACAGGAGAGGTGAAGGTATAGAGGCTATAGGTCTCCAAAGTGTTTTTATCAATATCCTTTTATTTTATTGTCCCCATGTTTCTTGGGCAAACTTCTCACCCCCTTTCTACCCTGGCATGATTTTTCTTATCAGTCACTTGAAGGGGAAGATGAGATGTCCCTGAGTGGCCTTCCTGTCCCCTGGCTTGTCTGAGGACACTTGCAGCCGAGAGATTCACAGTTACCAGCCCCAATCCCACTCCTTATCTCTACGCCCACTCTTCCCTCCTTCTCTGCTGTCCCTGCTGGGGACGGAGATGGGTGCTGGCTGAAGGAAACCATCTCCAGCAAAAGGGATCAGGGTCAGACTCTGAAAAGCACTTTCCAGCAGGGAGACCCGACCAAGGTCATGGGCTCCCTGATACAGACACTTAAAATAGACTCCTAGAGGTCTGCAAGGAGAGGAGGCTTAGTCTTACTTGGAAGTGGGCAAATGGACAAGGAGACCAGCGAAGGACCCTGCTGGTCTCGATCAAGGAGTCCAGAGTTTCGTCCACACAGAACGGGTCCCTCTTTCCCTCAAGGAGCTCGCCGGTGTCAGTTTGGTTCAGTTCAACACACACTCTCTAAACACGACGATGTGTCAGTCTCTGGGAAGGCTCTAGACATTAAGAGATAAGAAAGAGTCCATCTCTGCCTCCCAGGGATTTATCCAGATGAGCATTTAGAACAGTCTTTCAGGCCTGGGAAGTACCCGGAAGAGGCCATTATGGTGATGGAGGAGACGTGTGTGTTGGTGCCCATGCGGCCCCGAAGGAGGGTTTTGCCAGGTTCTCAACACCAGGACTGTGGGGCTCTGGGTGTGAGGAGGGAGTGGGAAGGATTGTGAGGCTCTGGGAGAGGGTTGTCCGTGTGAGTGAAGCCATGGAGCAGGGATAAACTTCTCTTTAGTTCGCCCCCCTTGGGGCACTGTCCCAGCCGAGGGGCACACTCTGAAAGTGGGTCTTCCTCCTGGTGGCTCAGACCCGATGGGGCCAAGGATAAGTGGGGAATTTATGCTAGAAAGAGAAAAGATTTCTTGACCTAGGCTGGGGACCTCACTGGCTGATTTGGAGGAATGGGGGCACCGTTGGAGGGTGACCTGGGACCCCTCACAGCCTCAGGATGAGAAGTTAGGAAGCGGGGGTGCTGATGGAGATGGCCCACACCACTGTCCTCACCCCTACCCTCCTGTGCTGAAGCATTTGCCTGGGACCAGGTCCCCTGGGTCCTGTCTCCCCGGCCCGATGGAGCTGGGCCCCTGCTGACCCTCTCCTAATCCTCCGGCTCCCTTCCTTCCGCCTCCTCCAACCTCTCAGGATTAATGGGGGCAGGTGGGATCCCACGCCGCCCATACAGCCGCCCTGAGCTGGTGGAGAGGTGAGTGAGCAAAAGAGAACATCTGGGGGGCACAAGGAGGGGGAGACAGCCACACAGAAGCAAGCCAGCGAGCCAAGCATGAAGAGCTTTTTGCTTCCAAGACTTGAAAAGAGGGGAGCGGTGCAGCCAGCGACTTCAAAGGCCGGTGTTCCGAGGAAGAGCCAATATTTTTGTTCTTTCCTTTGCGAAGGAAAGCGGCCCTTGGGAAGGAGCTAGCTCTTCCCCCTCACTCTGTTTTGGGGTCTGGCAGACCTCCTCCACGAGAGCTCCATTCCCACCAGCCCCCTTCAAGCCTCCTGCCCCACAGCTGAGGTCCTTCCATGCAAGGGAGGACCCTGGGGGCCCCTCACAGGTGAAGGGCTGGGGGCTGCTCTCACACTTGGGGGCCCCAGCGGCTTTCCCACATGGGCTCAGGTTGACCAACAGCCTACCCCGTGACCGGTGGGCTCCTGTCAGCCCTCGTCTCTATGTCCCCGCTGCCTGCCCTCCTCAAGGGAAGACCCCCAGCCCCATGGCGGAGGCCCGGGGCGGGGTGCTTACCAGTGGGTGAGAGGAGCCGGCCGGGCAGGGCTGCAGGTGTGTCTGGTGTCTGGGGAGCGAGGAGCCGAAAGGTGTTCCAAGGTGTGCAAAAGGGCTCTGCTCAAATAATCCAGGGAGGCGTTTATAAATAACTTTACCTCAGGGCCACGGGGTGAGCCCCGGCTTCTGATTGGCTCTGAGGGGAAGTGGTTTTGAACACTACACCATAGCTAAGCCTGAGGAGATAGGAAAAGGAGATAAGGGGGAAAAGTTCCTAAATGAACAGCCCTTTTTTTGTTTTACCTGAGGAGCAGAGCTGTTTGATGGGAGCTTGGCACTTCCTAAATCCACCCCGAAGACAATAGGTCACATTCAGCGGGGCCCCTGCCCCACAGGCTCCCCCAAGGCTGAGGAGGGGACAAGGGAGACCCCTCTCTGAGCTTGCTGTCCTGCCGCTTGGAGGGCTGGGGTCAAGCCAAAGAGCCTCTTGGACAATGGAACCCATTGAGGCCACCCGAAGGGTGGGGTCCCGGGGCTGCTTGCTTTGAAGAAGGGAGAGCTGGGCGGGTGTTGGGGGGACAGTAGACCTCTGAGCGAGGGGACGAGCCATGGCTGAGAGCCCGCTAGACATATGGGCTGCCATGGAGATCTGGTTCCCCGTTCTGTCCCCAACCTTAGGCACTCCTCTGTCTGCCAGTGCCACGGGGAAAGTACGGCTTGCCCTCCTAACTTGCCAGGTAGGGTGCATGGGGGACGTAGGGGCTTGGGATCAGGTAAAGGAGCTCAAGAAACAGGATTTACCACAATTATATGTAAGGTGACTGAGAGGCTGGCGAGTCTCTAAATCACAGGCCTCTGTCACTCTCAGGAATTAATGTTTGCCCGGTCAGGGCTCTGCTCAGGCTGCTACCTGCCTTCTTGACGAGAGCTGCCTGCCCATCCCAGGCCCACTGAGCACTGTGGGAGAGCCTCCGACAGGGTCGAGGGCTGGGGTAGTTTCTGGATATATCTCCTGGGAGGGAGGCCCTGAGGCCAAGAGCTCCTTTCTTTGGGACACCTGGGGTCAGTTCTGGTCCTGAATTTTCTTCCCATCCCTCCAGAAGAAAACAGAGGCTCTGAGGTGAGCTGAGACCAGTACAGAATGCTTCAGTAAGGCCTGCCTGGAAGTCAGCGTGAAAATCCCCCTGGGAAGGCAAAAGGAGCTAGTTTCATATAATAGGGACTCAATAAATATTTGTTGAATGAACGAAAGAATGAATTGTATGGGAGCCCAACCCAAGGGAGAGTTCATAGATGCATTGGCCGTGGGGACCAGAGAAACGCCAGAGGTCACTGAGAGTTGTCAGGGTGTAGCCGGGGGCCGGGACGTGACTGCGGGGAGCTAGAATGCAAGCCACCCTACTACCTGCTGAAGGAAGGATGATGTGTGTATGGACACTTCCTCAAGAAGCCCTTCCCCAGACTCCCACGCTGGCTTAGCTGCTGGGTTCCCATGATGCCCCTTGCTTCACCATGGTAACAACACACTGATCGCAACAGATGGGAATGATGCATTCAATTATCAGCGTTTCTCCAAAGACCTGGAACTCCATAAGAAGGGCGGGGCATGTCTATTTTGTTCACTTGGATATCTCTATGACCTTGTCCCGGACCTGCACTTAGTAGGAGGTCAAAGCAGACGTACGGAATAAGGGTGGTCTGATGGAGTCTCTAAGCAAAGCAGAGCCAGAGTACAGGGCCCCATCCATGGACCTCTAGCCTCGTCCAGTGGCATGGGGAGCTTAACCTGTTCTAAATTTTGGGCAGGCAATTCCTAGAAAGTAGATGAGGCATCAGGCTCTCCTGAAGCCAGGGTGATAGGGGCTACCAAGATCCCACAACTAAAATCCCCTTCCTGGGACACCAGGCCAGGCAGGGAAAATTTTGGTTATAATTTGATTCTTTGAGAACAGAGAGGCATCGCCCAACTGACTGGAGCATCTGGGCTGCCTGCAGGTACATTTATTGTTGTTGTTTTAAATTGGCCCGTGGACATTCTGGTCTATCAGTTGGCCTAGTGTGAGTTTTGTTAATGTGAGTCAGCCTCCCCTGAGTCTGATTGACTTTCCATTGTAACATTTGGCTTTCGCACAGGTGATCTGTGTTAATTCTCATAACAATCATGTCATATAGGTATGTTGTTCTTATTTTTCAGTTGAGGAATCTGAGGTTGACTCAAGTGAAATACCTTGTCATTAGGTCACAAAGGTCTGGAAGGAAGAGAAGGAATCAAGCCTGGATATTATGGTTTCAAATCTTACACTTACTCTACTATATCACTTTTATGCTTGAGCCTGCAAAGCTAGGAATGAGATCTTATCCAAGACCCCACCTTTTAGACACTTTCAGTTTCCCTTATAGGTTTATCTCCAAAGGTAACCTGGATAAAGACGACTGGGGCCTCCAGAATAGGTTCTGGGGCTAATAATTCATTGGCCGTCCTCTCTCAACCCCTCTCCTGCAGTTTTGGTGAAATTTGGGATGGACAGTTCTTGTATAATTAGGACAGGAAGGAGAGATGAACCCAGCGTTTTCTACAAAGTCACCAAGGGAGCTGGACAGAGGTCTCAGAATCTGGGGACTGGTTATGGGTGGGAGACCCAGGAAGGAGGCAGCCGGACCGGAGGTCAGATGAGCAGAGGACAGGGAGGGGGAGAAGCCCTGATCAAAAGGGCGTATTATGGGGGCCACCTGGGTAGCTCAGTGGGTTAAAGCCTCTGCCTTCAGCTCAGGTCGTGATCCCAGGGTCCTGGGATTGAGCCCCACATTGGGCTCTCTGCTCAGCGGGGAACCTGCTTCCCCCTCTCTCTCTGCCTGCCTCTCTGCCTACTTGTGATCTCTGTCAAATAAATACAAGTCTTTAAAAAAATAAAAATACAATAAAATAAAATTAAAAAAAAAAAGGGCATGTTATGGTATCTTGGGCGGAGTTAAACTGTGGGACAGAGGTAGGGCTGGTGGGGAGAAAACAAAGATAGGGAGAGAGGGCAGATGGCCGTGGTAAAAGTATGCAGAAAAAGAGATTCAGAAACAGAGAGAGGAGCAAAAACAAACAAACAAACAAACAAACAAAACCAAAAACACCTACTGTTTTGCTCCCCAAGCAGCTCAGCAGTGAGGTTTGCTAAATCATTGTTTTCACAACAAAAGCAGGTGAGCATCCTGCCTTTACCTCTCTCTGGGGCAGAATACATGTTCCTTTGCAAGCAAGCTACTTTGCCTCCCCCTCCAGGACTGGGAGCTGTGTTCATTCGTTCACTCATCCCTTCTCATTCATTCACTTAAAACCCCTAAACCTGTCCTGGGGATACTGAGATAAATAAGACACAACCTCTTCCCTGAAAAGATCTCACGCTGGTGGGGAAGACAGGTGAGGAAGGCACCGTCGTCTAGACCATGGGGTGCGGTGGGAGAGCAGAACAGAGACCCCATTCTCTGCCCTTGAGGGGAAAAGAGGTGGGAGCAGACTCCCCTGGGGTGGGGGAGCTGGGGGACCACAGAGGGCCTGCCAAGGCTAGAGACTGGAGACTAACCCCAGGGTGGCTACTGCTGTGAGGAGGTGGGACCGGGGGCTGCCTCTGGAAACACTATTTTTAGAAGGGGTTTCCGGCTTGTCCCCAAACTCACTGACTTCTGAGCCCACTCAAGGTTTTCTGCCATAAGCCCATTTCTGTGTTTCCCTGTGACCCAGAGGTTGATCATTCCCTTTAACCCTGTTGTTTAACACCTCTCAACACACACACACGCACGCACACACTCCCTCACTCATACCAAACAGGTTTTGGAGATTTACTGAGTTATGCAGATAAAGCCAAAGCATTCACAAATTGCCCTCCCGACACCCCACTTTTGAGCTGGTCCAGTCAAGTTTTCAGATAACCAAATGGGGGCTAAACCGCCCAAGAAGGAGCCTCATTCTGCCACCTCTGTCCATCCTTGGGCCTCTGGCCTTATCTGTACCTGCTGGCCTCTTGCAAGTGCCCTCTCTGTGGGACCTGTGCCAAAGGTGTGGGCAGGATCATGTTTTGGGCAGTGACTTAAACAAACACCTCAAGGCTGGGGACAGAAAAATCTTTACCACCCTGCCCTGCAGTGGCAAGGTGCCTCCACAGCGACCAGTTTCACGAGTGCATGGGAACTGGGCAGGCTGTGGAGAAACCCAAGGAACGGCAAATTCTCACCTCTTTCCGCAGGGAAGCCAGGGGCTCCATCCCCCAGCTGGGAGCATCTTAGGCTGGTCAGGAGATGGGAGCTGGGGTGAGTAGGGGAGGCCAGCCTGTGTCTGGCCTTTCCGCTCAGGGAAGCTGAGTTCCTGCCATGTGCCTAGAACAGTGCTTGGTGCTGGGGACACAAGACCCATGGGAGCCAGTCCTTAGGAGATGGAGTCTGAAGGAAGCAGGCAGAGGGCTTCCTGGAGTACATCTAGTGGCATCTGGGGGGCAGTTGTTGGAAGGAAGCTAGCTGGGGGCTCTGAGGTATGGAGGATAAGGGATCTCTGGAGAGTCAAATTGGAATTGGCCAAGAACCCCTGACATCCGAGGTCAGAGTAAAGGGGGTGTCGCAGACCCCCAGAACGTGGAGAAGAGCAATGAGTCTTAGGGTTCATCAGAGCTGTCTCTTCCCTGTGTGACAGATGAGAAGCTTGAGGCCCCAGAGATGGGAGGGCCTTGCTCAAGGTCACCCAGAGAGGCATTAACAGGCACCTGAAGTCAGTGCTCGCCCCAGGAATGCAGCCTGGCCTTGAAGCACAAAGCAGGTTCTGTGCCTACAGAGAGAACAGGGGATTACTTGGGGACCCCCTCCCAGTCCCCATTCTCGGTGTCGCTCAATTGTTACCCTGAGACATGCTGTTCTTCTTAGGTGGGCACTTGCAGAGGGACGGCCTTGCTCCCTGAGCGCCAGTTTTGTGAAGATTGGGGTTTGGGGGAAGCAGATGTTAAAGTTGCGGTTTGGGGGAAGCAGGTCTGTGTGTTGGGGCCCGAGAGCCCGGGGATGCGGTTCCTGGGTGGGCCAGTCCTGCAGCTTCCAGACAGAGGAAAAGATCCAGCTCAGAACTAGAAGCAGGCGGACTGGGCGAGGGTGGAGGCAGTTCCTGCCGCCCTGGCCATGCAGAGGATCAGGCTGAAGGTGGGGAGGGGGGAGTTCCAGGTTATTAACGTTGACTGACGGCCTCCTGGCTCTAATTCTGCTTTGGGGCCTTAAGCCAGGCACATATTAACCTGAGTGTCGGGACTGCCTCTAAGCGGGGTGGGGGTGTGTGTGTGGGGGTGGGGGGTGTGCAGAGGCCCAAGACCCCCAATTCAGGGAGGCTGAGGTAGCTGGAGGAGCTGGGCTCTGCTAAGGGAGGGTTCCAGGGCCTGATCCTGTCTCCAGGGTAGAGCTGGGGCAGCAAGAGAATTGGATCCAAACGTGTTGCTTTGTGACCTTGGGACCTTTGTGACCTTGGGAAAGTTGTAAGAAAATGATGTCCCCTTTCCTAGTGCACATTCTCCAGGACAGAGTCAGAGTGGAAGGGACCTGCCCCCCACCCCCCTTGCCCCAAGCTTAGTGCTTCCCACTCTTCCTCCCAGGTTGCTGCCCGGACCACACAGACCTGTTCTCTCCGAATGCTGCTGTGCTGCTCTCTGAACCCTGCTGCTGGCCCAAGTGGGGGTGTTGTAGGTCTTTCTGGGTGTCATCTCCCTCACAGCTCCTTGTCAGGGAGAGTGTCGCTTGCCCTTGGCAGGATCAAAGTAGACACTAAGGGTTTGCTAGTCATGTGACCTCCGGCCAAGTAGGGACCCATCTGAGGCTCAGTCTGCTCATCTGTAAAAGGGGTCACCGGGCAAAAATGAAGTGCTTTCGTCAGGCTAGGTCCTTTCCTTTGGACACACACACACATGCCCCCAGAGGACTGCGCACGGTACAGCCATTGCTTCTCTCCATCAGCTCTGATAGCCCACGGCTTCAGCCACATCCTGGCTGGTGACACCCTTCCGCCCCCTGCACGGTGAATGCCCCTTGTGCCTTCATCCCGGGGAACCAGCAAACTGGGGGTGCTGAGCTCCACTCACAGGTCTTGCCCTCACTCTCTCAGGAGACAGCCAGTTGGCAGCATGGATTCTGGAAGGCTCTTCTCCCAGGCTGCTATAGTAGAACAAAACCGTCACAGCGTCTCCTGCACCCAGACTTTGGAGCCCCGGTCCCCTCTGCCCCCTTTTGCCTCTGGGCAGTGCCGAGGGCGGAGGGCGGGAATGTGTGCTGTGCGGGCTGGGCTAGAGCGGCTGCCTCTGTAAGAGGGAGCGGGCTGGGGGCAAGCTCCTCCCTCACTCCCCCTCCTTGCCTGGTCCCGTGGCAGCCAGCAGTCTGGTGGCCTGAGGGGAGCCCACTCACCCTTTAGGTTCTGGAGCCCTCCTTCCTGAGGAATAAACTCGTCCCTCTCGGATAAGACTCACAGGCGTGGGCAGCCTTTGCAAGAACAGAACCTGGCAGGGGGAGCTGCCCTCAGTTGGAGCGAGGCCACGTGGACGGGAGCGTGTCTACCATGAGTTTGTTCCCAGAGGCCGTTTGGGGGGACATGTCCAGGAATTTGGCAGTTCCCCATCCCCCAAATAAACCTCCAAGTCATGTCAAATAAACCTCCTATGGCTCGTTTTTGGTTGTTTTTCCACCTTCCAAGGTCAGGGCGCTTAGCCCCCGATTCCTCCCTTGCTTCCTTCTGGCAAACTCCTCTGTGCCATGCTACTCATGGGGGACTCAGGCAGAGGTGGGAGCATGGTCACGGATAGCTTTTCAGCCCTCAAGGGGCTTGTCCACTCTGGGTACTGCCTGGGGCCAGCCGGTGCTGTGGCCTGGGACAGACGCAGGATTCGGGGTCCCTGAGGCTGCTCCGCTGACCAGCCTGAGCCCCGTTGTCCCTCTTGGAGTTGGGGGCATGTGGGATGTGGCTGGAATTCCCTGAGCACGTGGTCCCAGTGAGGGTGCAAGAGGGAGTTAGGGCACGGCCCCCCTGGGACTTCCGCCGTGGCCACTTGTCTAGGTTTTCCAGCATAGCTGGCAGCGGTGGGGATGACAGGGGCGGGCTGGGTGGCTCTGGGGTCCAAAACTCAAGAAGTGCGTTTCCCTCAACACACACAAAACAGATAATCATGTCAAAAAATGGGCAGAAGGCGTGAACAGACACTTCTCCAATGAAGACATACAAATGGCTATCAGATACATGAAAAAATGTTCATCATCACTAGCCAGCAGGGAGATTCAAATCAAAACCACACTGAGATATCACCTTACACCAGTTAGAATGGCCAAATTAGCAGGACAGGAAACAACATGTGTTGGAGAGGATTTGGAGAAAGGGGAACCCTCTTACACTGTTGGTGGGAATGCAAGTTGGTGCAGCCAATTTGGAGAATAGTGTGGAGATTCCTTAAGAAATTCAAAATAGAGCTTCCCTATGACCCTGCAATTGCACTATTGGGCATTTACCCCAAAGATACAGATGGGGTAAAAAGAAGGGCCATCTGTACCCCAATGTTCATAGCAGCAAGGGCCACGGTTGCCAAACTGTGGAAAGAACCAAGATGCCCTTCAACGGACGAATGGATAAGGAAGATGTGGTCCATATACACTATGGAGCATTATGCCTCCATCAGAAAGGATGAATACCCAACTTTTGTAGCAACATGGACGGGACTGGAAGAGATTATGCTGAGTGAAATAAGTCAAGCAGAGAGAGTCAATTATCATGTGGTTTCACTTATTTGTGGAGCATAACAAATATTTGTGGAGGACATGGAGAGATGGAGAGGAGAAGGGAGTTGAGGGAAATTGGAAGGGGAGATGAACCACGAGAGACTATGGACTCTGAAAAACAATCTGAGGGTTTCGAAGGGGTGGGGGGGGTGGGAAGTTGGGCCAGCCTGGTGGTGGGTATTATGGAGGGCATGTATTGCATGGAGCACTGGGTGTGGTGCATAAACAATGAATTCTAGTACACTGAAAAGTAATTAAATAAATAAATAATTTAAAAAAAAAAAAGAAGTGCATTTCCTACCTGCCCCCCCACAGCCCCCAAAGTGCAGGGAACAGGCCACAGCACGACTAGGTTCTGGGGAGTCCTGGGGACGGCTTGCTTGGCAGGGACTAGTTCCTGTCAGCTCTCCAGGGCCGGGCCCCAGCCTGGGTTACTCACAGAGCGGCTTTGTTCCCTGGGAGCCTCTCGAGCATTTAGCTTGTCTCGTCCTGCTGGGACATTCGTTGGCTGTGATTCCCACTGAAGACATCTTCAGGGGGCAGGCAGGGCGCCAGGCTTGTGGGCGGGACCAGACCTTGCCACTGAGCAGGGAGCTCCGAAGCAGCAGGGGCTCAGCAGCCCGTGGTGTGACCATCAGGGCCCTTGGCCAAGGGCCTCGGCAAGTTTGCCTGGGAAGTTCTGACGCCGTTGCTGGCTCCGGCTGGGAGGCTCAGAGCAGACACAGGACTGGCCCTGGCTCCCCGGCAACAAGCTGCCTGCTTATGGGCAAGTTACTGAACTTTTCTGAGCTGTCGGTTTCCTCATCCACAAAATGTGGATAATAACACACCTACCTCAGAGTGGCACTGGACGGATTAAACAAGGCCATGCGCGGAAAGCACTGGCATTTTCTACCCACTCCCCCAACACTGTCCTTTCTCTTCTGCCTTCTCCCCAGGCAGCTTGAAATACTCTCTCTTCCCTTCTCAGTTGTCCATCGGCTCAAGCCACACCTCCTCCATGAAGCCCGCCCTTTTTGCTCTGATTGCACCCACACTCCTGCAGCACTCTCAGGTGATAACCTAAGCTGGGAGCCTGACCACGTGCTGTTAGGGATTTGGCTCTAATGGTTTGCAGAAAGTTACCTTCCTGCACCATAGGATTTGGGTGTTTGACTTCTGCGGTGTCCTTCTCTGACCAAAGTGTACTCTGCAGACTAACACAGAGTGCCCCCGTTCTGGGCCCTGCCACAGCAATGAGAAGAACCAGCATTTCTTGTGGTTTCAGCCCTGAGCTGTGGAGGTCCACGGGCGCTGAAGAAGGATTCGGTCGCAGCCACACCCCAGCAGCTGGTGCGCTCTGATTATTGTGACCTGCCCACAATTTGCCAGCTTTTGCCCTCTCCCTGGAACTCAGACCCCGAGTCTCCCATGGCTTGGGAGGCTCCGGGGGTCTCTGGATAGGTTTTCTGCTTCCAGATCATTCTTACTGTCTGTGGTCCACCAGCCATGGAGAGAGGGCTCTCCTTTGAGAATTCTGCCTGGCTGCTTCCCGGGGCTTCAATCCCGAGGGCCCAGCATCTCAGCGCACACTGTAATAGGCACCCTCTTGATGTGTCACACAGAAATGTGGGTGGTGGCTTCTCCCCGGTCTGTATCACACTGCGTAGGCCCCACCCCGGGGTTGCTGTGGTACACTGCTAGCTCCTTACCATCAGGGACAGTATGACCGTGAGGCACATGGAGGGAGGCTGGAACCCGTTTCCCAGTTCTCCTTACAAGGAGGTGTGGCCATGTGACCGAGCCCTCAGCAGTGGCATGTAGAATGAGGCGGACCACTTCCGGGTCTGGCCTTAAAGAGCTGGGCATGCCTTGGTCACCCTCTTCCCTCCTCTTGCCACGCTGGGGACCCAGCTTCCATCGTGCATGGTGACAATGGCCTGGCAAACGGGAAAGCGACGGGTGGAGAGGACCTGAGCCCACGAAGGACCTCAGACAGCGGAGGGCTCCGCCAGGCTGGGCGGTTCACCTTGACACTGCTGTATGGGAGAAAAAGTCCTATATTCTGTGACGCACGGTGCTGGGGTTCTCCACAGTGTGCTGGACTTGAGTCTTTAACACACACAAGGGCCTGGTGTGATGAGAACACAGCCCGTCCAGCCTCTGCTGCTAGTTCCACACCCAGCACTCTTGGCTGGGTCTCCGCACCCAGGACTTGGCCTGGCAAAGGAGTGGTAGAGACCCATTTCCTGGGTTCTCTTTCTCTGTTCCAAAGACCTGACCACTGGGGTTCTTCTTCTCCTGTAAAGAAAGGTCTGGAGCGCCTCTGATTCACCCAGGCTCTGGATCCCAGTTTCGGGTCAGCTGGGATGCCCAGCCCTGTGTGCCTCTAAGAGCAGGATTTTCCTGGTGGATACCTGCAGTGAAGGCGAACCTCCCTGGGCGAGGAGGGCTCAGCCCTCCTGCTTGAGAAGACTGGGGCAGGCATAAGGGGTCTTCAGGGTCAGGAAAGCCCCCCATGGGGTGATAACTTCTAGGCTGTCCTTCATAGGCTCCCTGGGACTAGCAAGCTGGTCATGTACAAAGTTGTGCTACTAATGGAGGTTAAGAAAAAATAACGCTTTAATGACTGCTTGCGTCTGCAGACTTACCGTGTACGGGGTGCTTTCACATGGGTCATCTAATTGCTGGCCACGTCCTGGGACGTGCGTGGGGCTACTCAATCCATCTTACATTCTCGGAGACCGAGGGTCAGTTTCCCACTCAGCTGGGAAAGGCCCAGGCTCGCACCAGACCTCAAGGTTCCTGATCTTGTGCTCTTGCCGGGCTAAATAGCCATGTGTTCTGACGTAGGCTCGGGAGGTGCTGGGCACTGAAGGCCATGTTCAAAAGAAGGTACTGCGTAGACTTCGCTGAGCCTTTAACCAGCCCAGGCCTTAACTTCTTCTGCAAATGGGAAGGACACCCCTGTCATTCCCCGACCAGGCAGAGGCTTTGTTGTTCCTCCCATGCACCCTGTCCCCATCCAATTCCTGCCTTTACTCCAAGACTGCAAGGTGAATCGGTCTGTGGGCACAGTTGTCTTGTCCAGGGGAGTTGGGGTCTGGGGAAGAAGAGGCATCCTGAGGCCGTTGCCCCCAGATGGGCCCACCTGGGGAAGACCGCTCTAGGCTATCCCTGGGAAGTGTCATGGAGAGAAGTCCGCAGCCTGGGGAGACTTGGGGGAGGGGGAGGGGGACTTGCTCTTTCACCTTGAGCAGCCCGGCCATACCTGGTGCTTGGGTGGAGTGCAGGATAAGGGGCCAGTGGGAGAGAAAGGTTGGTTTAACCTCAGTGGCCCTGGTTTTGCTGCCCCACCAATTATACAAACACAGGCCTGTGCACCTCACACGAGAACACCCACGTGCCGGGCGCCACCGACCCTAGGGCCCACAAAACTTTAGCTTCTGTAGAAAAGCAGCCCGTGGGACTTAAGTTAGACACAGAGGAGAACTTTCTGGGGGTGAGAATATTAATCAGAGACTGAACAATATGAAATCTTCTGAAAGAAATATGGTAGCCTTGATAAGTGTGGAAGAAATGCTTATCCCTCTCCCTTACCCCTTACTATGGGGGATAAAGGTGGGAGAGGGGAGGCCCTTAAACCAGACTTGCCCGTAGGCAGCTGCGTAATAAAGGCGTGCAGTCCCTGTCGGTGAGCTGCTTCAAGCCCAGGAAGAAAGAAAAGGAATGAAGGACCAAAGTAAGAGATGCAGAGGAACTATACCCCTTATTTCTGTGCCTGGGGATGGGAGAGAAAGAGAGATTCTGGGCTTGGGAATTCAGCAGTGAGGGACTACTTGCCTGCTGGCCAACAAGTTATCCAGGAAGCAGGATTCTTCGGTCTTTAGAACAAGGAGGTGGTGAAGAGTCTATGTCCAGCGGGCTGGTGACAGCTGGAGCGGTCGTCAGGGCACTGGGTCCGCCCAGGCACCAGAACTCTGGTGTCCGAGCCGGAGGGGAACCTGGTGATGGGCACTAAGAAGGGTGACTGTCCCCTCTGCTCAGCCAGAATCTACCAAGTGGAATGAGCCGAGGCCCCGGGAGAGGGATAGAGAAAGTCCTAGGGAAGTAGGGTGATTCCCTGATGACTGGATTCTCTTTAAACCCATGTTCTGTTAGGAAAATTGTAAACATACAGGTCAGCGAGCTAAATTTCCACCATCAGAAATTCCGCAAAATGGCTTCATCACATCTGTCCAACTCGCCATCCTTCTATCTGTCAATCAGCCCCTCGTATATGGGGATGTGTTTTATTTATTTATTTGTTTGTTTGTTTGTTTATCTAAAGATGTTATTTATTTGAGAGAGAGAGAGAATGAGCAGGGAGAGGGAGAAGGAGAAGCAGGCTCCCCGCAGGGCCTGGGATCGTGACCTGAGTTGAAGGCAGGCACTTAACCGACTGAGCCACCCAGGCGGCCCGGGATGCATTTTAAAGTAAGGTGCAGACGTGAGTACCCACCTAGCCGGTTCCAGGACCATAGCCTTACCAAGAGTTCAGTATTTTTCGGTTAATTATTTAAGTCTTATTGGTGACAACGCGTGGATCTCAAGTGTGGTATGTATGAATTCCGACGAACACCTACACCTGTACAGTTCAAACCCCTCTCAAGGTACAGAATTTGGTGATGGCTCCAGAACGTTCCCTTATGCCCCTTCCCCCTAAATCCCACCCTTCCCCCACCCCACAACTGCCCTGATATTTTTCTACCACGGATTCGTTTTGGCCGTTCTACAACTTCATTCGTATAATGGGAATCATGCAATAAGTACGCTTGGAAAGGTTTCTCTCCCTCAGCAAAATGACTCCACATTCTCTGGGAAAGCGTCTACTTTAATAAAGTCAGGCGTTTTTTTTTTTTTTTTTTTTTTTTTTTTTTTTTCCCCCAAACTACCTAAAACCTTGTCCCCAAATCTAATCTTCATCGAGTGCAGGGAAGCTGTATTTACAAGGGCACGGTCAACAAACAGCTCAGCACGCCCATTCTGTTTGTCCTTGACCAGCCAAACAGGGCTGAGCCCCCGCTGATCTGTGGGGTGTGTGAGGTTTCTCAGCACGCCCTCCTCTCTGCTGCGAACTGCCCTCCCTCAGCCCCGTTTTGTATCTTCTTTCCACTTGGTGGCGGATGCACTGACTGGTGCCCTGAGGGCTCTGCCTTCACCACTCACTCCCCCAACCCAGCAGGATCTGATAACCAGTCATTTACACACCATAACTGATAGCCGGTTACACTGTAACTAGACCGCCTTCCACAGTCCCTGCCTCCTCTGGGTATAGACGTGTTCCCGCTTTTATCTCCCAGTGGGGCGTGGATAGGCTTCCCAGCCCTCTGTCTCTCTGACTTCCATGGAGGCTCCCTAAGGACAGGGAGCCCTGACCGCGTCCCCAGCTAACTCAGCAGTGCTCAGGGGGCGCTGAGTTTCTCCGAAAAAAAGCTATCCTAGGTTTTTAGTCATTATTAGGATCCACCCAGAGATCTAGCACCGAAGGCTTAAAACCTGGACGGCAGAAATTAATGCTGTGTGGCAGAAACAGGGAGTAGGGGTGGTAGGGTATGTTTCTGAAAGACCCAAAGGCAGCTGCCAGAAAACCCCAAATGACAAAAATTCGGGAAGTGAGTAGACCAGACGAACAGTTTCAAAAGTGTCATTGAAGAATTGTGTATTTCCTCAAAAGTGCCTGTGAGTGAGCCATCCCACGATAGACTATGTTCAGGTTTATTTATAATATGAGACGCCCCTCCCCCCAAACCCGCCAGATCTCTGAGTCAAAGCCAGCTTTAGGATTTTATCTAGATTTCCAGTGGTTCAGAGCTCTCCTGGGCACCCGGTCCCGCACACATCCTGGGTTGAAGACACAAACTTCAGCAAAGGCATTGTAGCCATTGGTGGGGAATAGGAAATGGGTATGTCGAGTCCACGGGACCCAGACAATCTCTCTAAGTCAACCTTGTTGGACCTGAAGGGAAATCCGAATTGGTCCTTTTATCAGGAGTTGGTTGTTGGAGGGGCTACCCAGCGGGCTGGACGCCTCTCCACAGCCCCCTGTCCCCAGGCACCCCCAACCCCTCTCTGGGCTCTTTAAGCAGTGGAATCAATGATACAATCTTGGTCTATGATCCCCAGAGAGGAAACTTGAGTTAAGTTATGGGGATCGGACTCCTCCTAGCCTTTCCTTTCCAGGGCATTGGTAGTAGGGGGAAAAAAAGAGAAAAAAAAAAGAAAAAAAATTCTGTAGGAAGAGGGTGAGAAGGGCCTAGCCCTAAAATAAAATTTCAAGCAGCAGGTGAAGGTGTCTTTCGGGATCGGGGACATTGTTGGTGCCCCTCAAATTGCAACCACTTTCTACAGTCCCCACTGTAAATGTGTGTGTGTTTGATTGGTTCATCCAAATTATGGCTTGCAAGTTGCCTCTTCCTTGTCTGTCAAAGGACAAATAGAGGAAGCGCCTACTAATACTGAGGGTATAAAAAATAAGTGTTATCTGTAGAAAACTCCTTTTGACCTTTCAAAGGAGTTTTCTCCTTTGAGGAATATATATATTATATATATATATATATATATAATATATATATTATATATTTCATATATTTTTAATATTTTATTTTTATATTATATATTTTATATACATACCATATATATATATTTAAATAAATGACCTTCAAAGAGCTTCAGGCAGTTCGTCCTTCACTGGTCTAGCCCAGGTTCAGGCTGGGGAGTGAGGTGGTGGAGCAGAGACAGAGCCAAGAGAAACACTCTGATAAGGAGCCTGGAACCCTTTCAAGCTGCCAATGAAACCACCTCTCAGCTTCACCCCAGCCTGGTCCCAGCCTAACGGAGCTTTAGCAGGGGGACACCAGAGCCCCGCAAATCTGCTTACTCCCTAGAACACATCAGCTTAAGTTGATGGACATTCCCCCTGGGCTGCCCTGTGGCAGTCAGGGAAAGGACTCCCCCAATTAATGAGCACTCCAGCCACTGCCTGGGGGCTGGAGTCAGACCCACTGCTTCTCCAGGCCCCGGGGACTTTTGACAGCTCCCTGTATTTCCCCCTCCAATTTCATGCTCCACAAACACCGTGCTTCTTAAAGTTCCATCGTATGCAGAGCAGCCTTTCCTTGTATATATATATTTTTTTCTGCTTACAAAAGTAATTCTTACTCAATGCAAAAGTTTCACCCAAAATAGTAATGTACAAATAAGAAAGCAAAAGCCTCTATAATCTAATTTTCCTGAGATAACCAGCCTTAGCAGCTGAGTGTACACCCTTCCAGATCTTTCTCTAAGCAGGTGCAGTTTATTCATGTCCTGCTACATGTTTCTCCACACCTCCGCTCAGGCTATCTGTACTTGCTTATTAGAATGCCCTTGCTTCGCTTTTGCTGGGTTCACAACTGTACATTCTTCTGAACTCAGAGCACATTTTCCTTTTGTCACCCGTCTACCCGGACCAGGTGCCTCTCCCTGGGCTCCTTGAGCCTCTGCACAGCCTTATCACAGCAACTAGCATGATGAACAATCAATTCCTTGTTGACGTGTTTGTCTCTCAATTCGAATCTAGGTTATTGGTCAAGAGATGAGGGTCATGGTGGACCGCAGCCCCTCTGGCTCTGCTGGGCTGTCCTGTTCACTTTGGCATCCTCAGGGTCTCGCACACTGCCTGACTGACCCATGATCGGCATTCCTTATGTGTTTGTTGAATGAGTGAGTGAATGAGTAAGTTCTGGGTCATGGCCGCTGTCCCCACCATGGGACTTTTATATGATGAAGGTAGAGAGCTACTGAGGGAGGCCACAGCCCAAGAACAGAAGTTCTATATGTTGCCTCGTCTCAAGAGCTGCCTCTAGTTTACTTACAGGGGTTGTGTAATCTTGGGGGAACAGTCCCTTCAGGGTGTTGTGAAGGTAAGAGTTTATGAAGTGAGCTTACCTCCCATCCTCTACCTCAACAGCTCTCCTGCTCGCACCCAGGAGGCAAGGGGCCCTTTTCCCTCAAGCCCAGATAAACACGAAGAGATCAGGTCTCGGATAGAGCTTGTCCTAACTGGCTTCCCAGGGGCAGAGCTCCGGAGCTGCTAGCTGTGTGACTTCAGACGGGTGGACGCAGGATGCTAAGCCCCCTTCCACGAGAATAAACTGAAAATGCTACTAAGGACACCTGCCTCCCAGGTTAGAGAAGACTCAATGAAAGATGATCGCTAAGCACTTTGTAAATTCCCCAGCCCTTATCCTTATCCGTCCCAGTGGGGTTCAGAGTAAGAGCAGCGTGCCAGGAAATCTGGACTCCAGTTCTGCCCCTCTCTTCCAAGGTGACCTTGGGCAGGTCACTTCCTGTTTCCTCATCTGTAAAGTGGAGGTGGGAGAGGGATGTGGTCTCTAAGTTTCCTTCCAGCTCTAACATTCAACACGGTCTGGAAAGTAAAAAGTATTGCAAAACATCCCAGTTCCCTGTACTATATCATCTGGCCATGGGCAGAAAGTTCTCTGCTAGTGGCCGGTACTGCTGAAGGTGGCGGCGGGGGGGGGGGGGGCGTCTCTCTTTCCCCAAAGCCACAGAATAGGAGCAGTGAACACTGCCACTGGCAGGTCCCCAGCTAGAATGCCCCTCCACCCCACCTCTGGTCCTGTTTTCTGTGCTGGGTCACTGTGACCTCACCTGATGTTACAGAATCCTCTGCTAGCTTCTGAGTCCCCAGAGAGGGACTGGCTCGGGGACAGCTTGAGCGATGTGTCTTTCAAGACATTTGAATTCTTTGGAACCTGATCATTTGAGGTTGGGATTAAAGAGATAAATTCCAGAGTCTGCTCTTGGGGAGGGCGGAGTGTCTGCGGGGAGAGAAGGCTGATGGGTGACCTGGTCTGGGGAGTGACGGAAGAATTCATACGTGGGCTGGAGTCTGCAGGCTTGGGAGTTGCTTAGGATTTGGGTTTACAGAGGGACGGTGTCTGAAGGCCATGGACAAGGCCAGGACAAGGCCAGGCCAATTGAGGCTGAGCGGCCAGTGTCTGGGCAACAGAGTGCACAGTATTTGATCAAGCACTCCTTTTCCAGAGAGTGCCAGATACCCCCCAGCAGGAGCACTGGGAGGACATGTTTATTTGGAAGTCACCTCCTTGAGCATCACAGAAGCTGACTAGACGACCGCTTCTGTTGGTTCCCCGGGCGGGCCTACGGTAGGAGCATGGAGAACATTCAAAGGGAGAGGTTCACATTAGACGTCTCCCGACAGTTTATCTCGTGGTCTGATTTTCAAGGGCGCACTCTGGGTCCCATTAACAGACAAAGAAACCAGTGCTCAGAAATGCCAGGACCCTACCCCAGGTCACAACGCTGGTTAGCGGCAGAGCCAGGTTTCCGGGGGCAGAAAGGCCTCCTGCTCCAAGTCCCGAGCACCATGCTGCCCGGAGCCCCCTGGGGCTCCCTGAGATGCGGCTGGGTGGGGGGCAGCGGGGTCGCACAGAGCCTAGCTGAACCTGGGGGTCGGAGTGCAGGACTGTGGAAGGGCCCCCGGACCAGGTGGAGAGAAGCAGCAATTTGGGATGTTTTCTGCTCGTCTTTAGGCTGAGGGACGCTCAAGAGCCTTGAGCTGTGCTGTTGAATGAATCCTGAAAAACAGAGGCAGAGACTGAAGGGACAAAGGGACAGCCATACAGGTCACAGAGGGACCACTCCCCTGGTGGAGGTGGATCATCGCCCAGCCCTTGCCCCCTCATCCAGCAATCAGATGTCCCCGTTAACCAGGCAGCCAGGCTGGGCTCGTTTATTGCCCTGGGACCCAGGGACCCAGGGACCCAGGGAAACCTTTGTCACTAGAGAAGTTGCCTGTCCAGGTTGTATCATTTCTTCTCTGGGGCTTGTCTGCCTTTCCCTCTCTGGCTTCTTGCTACTCTGGGCCCTGAGCTGAGGGATGGTGGGAGAGGGTGTCACTTTCCCATGGTGGCTAGATCCCAGATCCTGGCTCGTGTCCTGCCCCACCGCTCCGTCTGCCTCCCGCCTGGTGTGGGCAGCAAGACCGACTCTTTGCTTGCTTGCAGGAGCTGTCCACCTCCCATCCTGCCCTCTGGGCTCCTAGGAGGGGTGGTCTGGGGGCAGTGCTCTAGACCTGCAGCTCCTGGGAGGCTGGTTAAAGTCAAGGTGGTTGGGCTTTAACCCAGAACCTTGGGATCGGAATGCCTCAAGATGGGGCTCGGGAATCTGCATTCTGACAGGCTCTCTTGAAGAGTTCTGAGGAACTGAAGGTCAGGAGCCAAGAGCCCCGGCATGAGGTCATCATACCGTACCCTGCTGGAGGGACTAATCTTCCAGGATGCCAGGAAGGAGTCTGGGTCGGTAGCAGTGAGATAAGACCGGTTGAATGAGCAGAGTTTCAGAAACCCAGGCAGGAAGGCAGTCCCCTGGCTGGAGGCCCTTGAAGTGGAAAGTCGCTCTCACCTCCCACCCCCACCCCCACCCCACCCCCACCTCGGGCTTCTTCACAGGAGAGCTCTCTTGGCCCGAGCCAGCCAGGAATGCTCAGGTTCGGGTCCAAGGAGGAAATGTGAGGAAGGGCTTGGAGATGGGCCAAGAGGAGAGCCAAGGAAGTGATGAAAGATATTTTTAGGATTACTTATTCCAGCAAAGGCTGAGGGGGCGTCTTATCGCCATCCAAGAACTTGGAGAGGTTTATTAGACTCTTGACCTAACAATCAGAGATTAAACAAGAAAGGACCGAGCTAAGACGGCAGGAAGGGACCTTGTGAGGTGCTGACACGGGTCCAGGACCAAGGCTGTGGAAGCTTCTATTCTGGTGTTTTCTGAGGACAGTTTGTCCACTTGTTTTTCTCAGATACTGTTTAATGTCTTAAACAGTACACCGGTGTCCACCACTTCCTCAGTACAGGGAAGAGAAGGATCAACCAAGGCCTGATTCCTGTCCTCCTGAGCGGAAGTTTACGTGGAGAGTCCCTTCTGCCTGGAAAGCCTTTGTCCTTGTGTCCGCCCAGGGCAGACTTGGGAGGCTGTGGCTCACAGAGTTGTGGTTTTTGCCCAGAGGGACTGGCATGGTTTGGATCCCCAAAGCGGGGGCGGGGGAGGAGTGAAGGATGTGTGGGGTTCCTGTGAGCGTGGGAGGTGGTGCAGGTGGGGGGTGCTGGAATGCCTTTCTGTGGCGTCATTCTCCTCCCTGGGGAGATATCTGTCCCCGCCCCCCCCCTCCCCCCCGCCTTCATGATCCTGCCGGGAAACATCCAGAGAGCTGGACTGGTGGCCAGCTTTCAAGCATGGGACCGCATTTCCACAGGAGCCTCTTTCCATAGGACTATGAGGGCTGTGGGCAAACCTCTGACTGTCCCTTTGGGAAAACTCCTGTTTTCCAGTGCCCCCAGCCATGCCTGCCAGGGATCTTCCTGGAATGACCTTCCCACCCCCCTGGGGGCTGCCAGAGTCACTAGGGAGCTGCTCCCCACTGCTGGATGCCTGGGCCACCAGGGCACCCCTGCTGGGTGCTGGCATCCTCAGGTCGGTTCAGGTTTCCCTGGGGAACCTGGGTGATCAGGGAACTCCTTCTGCCTCACCGTCTGTCAGCCTCCCCGCTATTTTGTTTCTGAGGGTTCCTACAGCCCAGCACTGCCAAGGGGTTAAGAGGTACACGGGAGAAACCTCTGTCGCTGCGTCCTGGGGTGGCCTGGACTTGTACGCATGAAGTAATGAGAGAATGATTCAAGTCCCAAACCACAAGGAAATGGGAGTAGAAACTGGGGCACCCTAGGTCTGTCCAACTCCCCTTCCTGAGTCATCAGTAACCCGCGTTAAGTTCCGGAACCTCTCTGGGTTCTCCTTCTGTTAAATGGGAGGATGACCTGTGTGCTTCCCCAAACCGAGGTGAGGCTGAGTTCGGGGACAGGCTGAACAGTGGCTTGTCCCCCTCGAGCCCGTCAGAGGTGCGGGCAGCTCTGCTAAATCTCTTAATCATTTCATCAAAGCTTCTTGGCGGCCCCAGGAGGTAGCGCTGCTATGACTTCTGTTTTACAGGAGAAGACGTTGAGGCAGAGAGCGATGGGTAACTTGGGCCCTGAGTGGTTGGATTCAGCCCCCAACTGCCCAGGGTTTTTTGCTTCCAGTAACCAGGAGAGTGAAAGGGCAGGAAGGAATGGTATAGCTGTTTTCAGGCCCGGTTGCCTCCTGGGGTTTCCAGTCCTAGAGACACAGACTCTCAGTCTCGGGCTTCAGACCTGGAAGCAGGACCTCCATGTCTCCACCCAGCTCCTGTGACAGGTGGCAGCGGGGTGCCTGCTGGAACCTTCCACGTCCTGCCTGAAGAACCCCATTGCCACTCTTGAGGTGGCCTCCTTGCCCTGAGCCAGGGTCCTTCACATCTCCCCACGAAGCAGCTCATGCCTTAGCTTCTTGGCCATTTCCAGAACATTCTCTTCACCTTCCCATTGTTTTTCTTCCCATTTGCCAGAAGAGGGGACTGAGGCTCGGGGGTATGTGTGATTGGGGGGTGGGAATCAGAGACTCACCAAACATCCTATGGGTGGTAAACTCTCAGCTCAGTAGTACTCACCAGACAGATGCCTCCAGAAAGCCTGAGAGATTCGTGGTCCTTCCCCTCCCCAGGTCCCTTCATGACTCCACATCACTTTGGTCAGAATTCTGGGGACTCAAGGCCCAGGCATGGCCCACACCTGCTGAGTTCATTCAGCCATTCATTTATTGAACCATACTCACCTGCCATGCTCTGGGAGTTGTGCCGTGTGGGGGTGCCGTGGGGAACTGCCCCCCCGGGTTGCTCAGAGACGTGGATGTCAGAGGGGCGGGGAAGCGGACTCCGAACTGATGGTTATATTCCCAGGTTTGAGTACTGAGGAAGGACACCTAAATTTGAGAAGCAAAGATGGCTTCCTGGAGGAGGTGATGAGGCAAAATCTAATCAGAGACCAGAAGGATGAAGAAAACTAGCTTCGAAAAATGAGGCTGATGAATGGAAGGGAGGAATGTTCCAGGCGGGGGTAATAACATTTGGGAAGGCCTGATGGAAAGAAGTATTTATTTGGTGCCCTTGCCCCCGTGCCCAGCCCCCACTTCCTGTCTGCTGGGCAAGCGGGGTGTGGGCACCCTTGCATCCGCCTGCCCACTGCCCTGGCCTGGAGATGTCCGTGTGAATGTGGGTTATTTCCCTCCGGGGGTAACTGGAGAAGACGCGGCAGGTGAGGCGGCAGGTACATAGCCAGGAACATCCTGGCGCTGGCTCTGTCCTGGAGACCCGTGGAAAGCCTTTGTCCCCACTGCCTGTAATGGGTTTCAGGAGAGAGCTTTAATATTTGCAGCAAACAGAGGCACAAAAGATGTGGAGGGCTATTGTGGGCTCTCCAAAGAGGAGCTAATCCTCAGGCAAGCCACCTCAGCTAGAAGGGGTTCAAGAGCTGGGCGGGGGTGTTGTCATTTATGAGCAACTGTAGGAGATAATAGCAGCGAGGGGGAAGAGCTCTACACAGGTGGAGGGAGGCGGTGAGAGGCACAGAGGCACTGGTGGGGGGTGGGGTGGGGGAGGAGACAGCACCTGTCTTGAAAGCTCAGGGCACAGGCGACACTCTCCCACCCCCACCCATCATCGCTGGGCTCCTGTTCCGGCTCTGTGCCCCAAATCCGAATGGGCTCTGCAGCTCCCTCCAGGCAACCTAGACCGCCTTGTCAGCTGTCCTTTGCCCGGGGGTCAGCTGAGTCTGGGGGTGGGGTGTCCGCCAGGGCTCTGGGCCTCTCTTTCTTCCTTTTCCTTCTCTCGAGCTTGTTCTCTGGGCCTCTTTTTGGTCCACTGCACATAGACAAGTCATTTCTTGGCTCCAGGGGGGCCAAGGAAAGAAAACTCAGCTGTATTTGCATATAATTAGCATAAAAAGACTCTATTAGCATGAGTCTGTTTTCAGCTCCTCCCTCCTCCAAACCAGCCCCATCATCTCTAAGTCCGGTGCAACGATGTCCTATCCAGTCCCTAGGACAAAGAGAAATCTTGGCGGGGCGGGGGCGGGGTGTTGGGAACTCGGCTTTGCCCTAGAGCGGGTGTGGAGGGAAATAGCCCAAGTAAGAAATCTGCAGTCCTAGAAGGGAGAGGTTGAAAAATCCAACTCTGCAAGCTTTTCATTATTAGGACAGGGGGTCCTGCCAGAATCCCCTCACCCCCAAACAACTTCAGGGGTACAAAGGCTGAGGTTGGAAATAATGAGGAGGAAATGTGACTGTGTACTGATTGGCATTGCAATTTGCATAATTCAATGTGATTTGCCGGGCAGGGACGGGGGTGGGGGTGGGGTGATTCTGTTTTCTAGAAATTTTGAAATACAATCTTTTTGCTTCTTAAAAGTTGCTTTCTTGGAGTTTTCTTCCCTTTGCTTCTTATCAGCTTCCTAAGATGCGAATCTGCTTTCTCTCTAGGAGGGAGGAGAGGGCTAGATAGGAGCACAGAGAAGGGGACAGGGAGAAGCCTGGCTGTTAGATGCCTGACTTGGAGAAGAGAGGCAGGGCTCTGCCAGGACCCAGGACACCCAAGGATCATGACGTGTGTGGGATGCCCTCTTAAAGCCCTCCCTTGGCCATTGCTCTGTGGGATCTTGTCTCCGCTTGTACATTCATAGGCGTGGCACTGAGATGAGGCTGGGTCTGTCTGTCCACTTCCCATCACTTCCCACAGGACAGCCAAGGTTATAGGATAAGAACCCAGAGAAAGCCCGACTCCCAGGCCATGCTCCAAGGGAGACTGAACTGATGGGGAAATCCAGAGCCTTGCTCCTGGGGAGAAGGTTCCCCCAAAGGGCTCAACAGTACCTCCTCCAGACAGAAGGAGGTGGGTCCTCTCTTCCCCAGGGTTATGAGCCACCTCTTTCCTTGGGGTGGAAAGACAAGGGAGAAGAAATCTGATCCCTCTTGTAATGGAACCCTGGACATTGATTTAGTTATTTCCATCTGCAGCCCATTATTATTATATATAAGATGAATGAGGCTGAATTCAGTCGAAGCTGAGCCGAAGGAAAACACCTGCAAAGTCCTTTGTTCGCCGAACGACTTTCTCCACTCCCACCCTGCTCCACCTTCTCTGCCCTCTTTTGTTCACTCTCTTCTAAACACATTAAAAATATATTGTGGGACGCCTGGGTGGCTCAGTTGGTTAAGCAGCTGCCTTCGGCTCAGGTCATGATCCCAGCGTCCTGGGATCGAGTCCCACATCGGGTTCCTTGCTCCGCAGGGAGCCTGCTTCTCCCTCTGACTCTGCCTGCCACTCTGCCTGTGCTCACTCTTGCTCTCTCTCTCTCTCTGACAAATAAATAAATAAAATCTTAAAAAAAAAAAATGTCTTACACTTAATTAAAAAAAAATATATTGTTATATTTACTATTAACAAACCTCGATGCTATTTATTTATTTATATATTTTCAAAAGTTTTTACTTCCACCCAGCGTGGGGCTCAAACTCACGACCCCAAGATCAAGAGCGGCACGCTCTTCCCACGGAGGCAGCCAGGACCCCCTCCAATGCTATTTAAACAATAATAATATCTCTTCTAAAACACAAATCAGATCACATCCCTCTTCTGCCTGGAAACTCTGGAAGCTTCCCCGGTGCTCCTTTTGGCCGTGTCTAAGGACCGGCACGGTATGGGTCCGGCTCCCTTTCTCACCTCACCCCTTACAGCTGTCTGCCTTTCTCAGGACTCTTCAATAACTTTTTATTTTTATTTTATTATTATTATTATTTCTTTAAGATTTTATTTATTTATTTGACAGAGAGAGATTACAAGTAGGCAGAGAGGCAGGCAGAGAGAGAGAGAGGAGGAAGCAGGCTCCCCACTGAGCAGAGAGCCCAATGTGGGGACTCGATCCCAGGACCCTGAGATCATGACCTGAGCCGAAGGCAGAGGCTTAACCCACTGAGCCACCCAGGCGCCCCTTAACTTTTTATTTTTTAAAAGATTTTATTTGAGAGAGAGTGGTGCTGGGGGAAGGGGGAGAAGAAGAGGGAGAAGAGCAGCGGGGGAGGTAGAGGGATCAGAAAGAATCCCCAGTGAATTCTGTGCTGAGTGTAGAGCCCGACTCTGACTCTGGGTTCAATCTCACCACCTTGAGATCATGACCTGAGCTGAAATAAAGGGTTGGAGGCTTAACCCACTGAGCCACCCAGGCGCCCCTCTCCAGACTCTTTAGGCTCAATGGCCACCCTATGGCTTGGAGAAGCCCACCTCACTCCCACCTCGGCTTCTTTGTCTTTGTTGGTTCTTCTGCAAGGTCTGCTGGAGACCAGCTTCTTCCCACGGGGCAGTCTCAGTCTGCAGGCGCTTTCTCAGGCAGATCCTCCTTAGTCTCCCTCCCTGGACAAGAGTCTCGGAGTGTCACAGCAGCGCCAATCTTCCTCATTTGTTAAATCATTCATCATGCCTTCCGTCGGCCTCGCTGGCCTCCTCCATCTCCATGTAAAGCTCCTGGAACGTGCTCGTGAAATATTTGCTGCACGAAGGAGTGAGTGTGGATAACAATATCCAAGGACAGCTTGGGGTTGGTGACAGAGCGTGGATTTTGGAGTCAGAGAGATGCAGCTTCCTGTCATGGGTCTATCACTCCCTGGGGAATGGCCATGGGCAAGTTACTCTGTCCTCCTAGCCTCTGTCCCTCCTCTGGGAACAGGGATAACAGTAACATCTACAGGGAATATTAAATTCAGCATTATGTATGAGTGTCTGCCACTAGTAGGGGCAATTAAAGAGCAATTATTGGCATGAATAATTGTACCTCTGTTTCCTACTTCTTGTGTACCAGGATCTGGTCCTGCCCTCAAAAATGCACAGCTGAGGGGCACCTGGGTGGCTCAGTTACTTAGAGTCTGCCTTTGGCTCTAGTCATGATCTCCCAGTCCTGGCATCGAGCCCTGTGTTGGGGGGCCCCTGTTCAGTGGGGAGCCTGCTTCTTCCTCTCCCACTGCCCCTCCTCCCCCTCATGCTCTCTCTCTCTCTCAAATAAATTAATAAAAATATATTTTTAAAAAATTCATAGTTTATTGAGAGACACAGAAAACTACATGGCCAACTATGAAAACAACAGGGGGACACACTAAGTAGAGAAGTGAACTAAGCAGTACAGGAACAAAGAGACAACCACAAACGCTACAATGCCTGTGTTGGGAGAGCCTTTTATGGTTTATATGCCACGTAGACCTCCTGAGACAAAGCCCGTCTCAGTATGGCCACTCGACAAGAAAACAGTGGCCCAAAGAGATGACAACATTGGCCCCTGGACCCTCTATTCCCCTGCCCTGTTGTCTGTGTGTCCCTCTAAATTCATATGTTGAATTGTAAAGTTCATTTGTTTATTTTTTAAAAATAATTTCTATGCCCATCGAGGGACTCAAACTCATGACCCCAAGATCCAAAGTGGCCAGCTCTTCTGACCAAGCCACCCGGCGCCCCCATGTGTTGAATCCTAGTCCCCAAGCCGATGATGTTAGCAGGTAAGTCATGAGAGTGGAACCCTCCTGACTGGCGTTAGAGCCCTTAGAAAAGAGACCCCAGGGGAGCTAGCACACTTTTTCCACCTTTCAGAGACACAGCAGGAAGTCAGCCATCTGTGCCCCGGAAGAGGGTTCTTACCAGAACCTGACCTTGCTGGCCCCTGATCTCCGGCCTCCAAAGCTGTGAGGAATAAAAGTCTGCTGTTTATTCTTTTTGTTTATACCCAGTTGGTGGTATTTTGTTATAGCAACTCAGACTATGACACCTGCTTTGTTTTTCTTCCACTGCCCTCGCGGCTCTGGACACCTTGCGGGATTTTGGCGAGTGGATCTCCCACACTGGAATGCAGGCCCTGCGTCAGTCTGTCTCATTTCCTGGGGCAGCATTCGGTAAATATACGTGGCGTACGTATTTTAGTTGGTAAATGGCAGAGGTAGGCTTCAAAACTCTCAAGCAGGCAGCAGAAAAGGGCCAGATTCTGGAGCCTGACCGTTTGGGTCTGGATCTCAGCTCTGCAACATGCTAACTACTGTGCCACTTTGACAAGTTACTTAACATCTCTGTGCCTCATCCCCCCAGCTGTCGGATGGGGGTGATCATTCACCCCTTAGTTCGTAGGATTGTTGGCAAGGACTACATGAGTTAATATTCATAAAATGCTTGGAATGTGGATGGTGTGTAATAAGTCTCGGTACATAACTGACAGCTTACAACCAACCAACCAATCAACCAACCAAGTCAGTTCCATTTTCTTTTTTTTTTTTTTTTTAAAGATTTTATTTATTTATTTGACAGACAGAGGTCTCAAGTAGGCAGAGAGGCAGGCAGAGACAGAGGAGGAAGCAGGCTCCCTGTGGAGCAGAGAGCCCGATGCGGGGCTTGATTCCAGGACCCTGGGATCATGACCTGAGCCAAAGGCAGAGGCTTTAACCCACTGAGCCACCCAGGCGCCCCTCAGTTGCATATCTTGACTCTAAACGCAATATTCTTTCTCTACATCACATTATATAGTGCTGGAGAATTTCCAAATCACCCACATAGTCACGATTTCTTTTATCTTCACATCATCTTTGTGAAGGAGGCAGGAAATAATTATTGCCCCATTTTCGAGAGGAGAAAACCACATGATGCTAGACTTCAAGGCTGAAGGTCACCTAAATGCTTAAGATGGTCTGACTTCAGATACCCAACTCTAGCATGATCTCATACCTAATTCCCTCCCCCAGAGGTATCCTCTGAAGCGGGGTAAAAAAAATCTAATCAGAGATAGGTAGGGATTCTAGAAGGCCTACAAATATCAGTCTCTCCTATTTTCAGGGTTTGGAAAACCACTTATATTTCCCTTATTCATGGGCTGTCATTGTGTGTAAGACAAATGCTGCTGAGACTTGAAGGTCAAGGGAAGCTCCTACGATTCAGGGGTGACGGCCCAAGGCTACAAGAAGGTCCGGGAAGCTCCCTGCAGACCAAAGGCCTCTCATCTCCCAAAGCAGCTGTCTTGGTGAGCACTGCGTGGGCCCAGAACTCTGCCAGCTACTGTGGGGGCAGGGAGGACACAGCGAGCTCCTCCCCCAGGGATCTTTGGTTCGGTTTGGGGAGCGGAAGCAGGATCAACCCCTAAGCTTGCTGGCTGCCTGTTTCTAGCAACTCCGGGTGGGTGTGAAGAATGGTATTATAATTTTGTTTGAAGTGACCATGACGCTAAGCAGACCATTTGGATCTCGGAGCTCACTCAGGGGAGGACGCGTAGAAATACGGATGAAGGATTTCATTCGTTTATTTGCTCATTCATTCACTTAATTCCCATCTACTTCACCCTTAGCCCGCGACAGGGATGCCAGAGTCTTACGCCTTTATTTGCAAGTAGATTTAAAACAAACACTCCTGCAACTGTTCCTGACCCAGTGCAAACCACCGTCTATTGAATATTGAGCACGAATTAGACACCATACGTACAGTCTCCCCGGAAGCAGGTGAACTTCCTGACGAATCTCAGAAGGTCAGGAGCAGCCTCCTGGTTTGCCATAATGCCTCAGTCACTCCCCACACTTCATCTCATCAGGTAGACACGTTGTCATGTCCCATCATCACAAGAAGGGTGAGTACAGTACAATTAGAGATTTATTATAGTGCATTGTTATAATTGTTCTATTTTTTTATTCGTTATTGCTGTTAATCCCTTGCTGTGCCTTACTTATAAATATACATCCACAGGAACATATGTAGAGGAAAACAGCATAATACATAGGGTTCAGTACTATCTGCGGTTTCGGGCATCCCCAGGAGGGAGGGTCTAGGTATGTATCCTGTATGGGAAAGGGGTGGGACCGATTGTACCTAACTAGAACCCTGCAAGGTTAGCATCACAATTCCCACTTTACAACGGAAAACTCTGAGACAACAGAAGCTCTGAGAGGTCAGGTCATGTGCCCAAGGTCACACAGCGATGGAAGAGAGAGTCAGGGTTCAAACTCAAGTGAGCTTGACTCCAGAGCCCAGGCTGTTGTTGAAGTTTTAAAATCTGGATATTTGAGGGGTGCCTGGGTGGTTCAGTGGGTTAAGCCTCTGCCTTTGGCTCCGGTCATGATCTCAGGGTCCTGGGATCAAGCCCCCACATTGGGCTCTCTGCTCAACAGGGAGCCTGCTTCCTCGTCTCTCTCTGCCTGCCTCTCTGCCTGCTTGTGATCTCTGTCTGTCAAGTAAATAAATAAATAAATATTTAAAAAAACAAAACAAAAAGAATTTGAATATTTGAGTCATAAAAAGCATCTGTGTACCACACATCTAAGATGCAAAGTGTCGTAGTAAGGGTACTGCCTGTGGCCCCCCAGCCCCGCTGGAGGACTGGACGGTCCCCACATTGTCCAGTTGCCTTGTGTGTCTCCCCAAACCAGACCCCCATCCAAGGTAACAGCTGTCTGAGTTTTGGGCTCACCGTCCCCATTTGGATGTTTTTTTTTATTGTTCTATGTTGTCTTACCAGATGTGTTTGTGATAAATATGTGTGAAGATAAACTGTCTAGTTTTGCTTGCTTTTGAACTTTACTTAAACGGTAACCGTCTGTCTCCTTCCATGCTTGTTATCTTCCATACGCTTTTGAGATGCCCCCAGGCGATGTACGAGGCTTTCGTTATTCGTTTCCACTGCCTTGAAATTCCATTGTTTCACTGTATCACGTTTTATTTATCCAATTTTCTGTAGAACAACTGGGTCATTTCCAGTTTTGTTTTGTTTCTCTCCTTTTCTTTTTTCTATTACAAACAGTGCTACAGAGAAAATTCTCGATCATGTCCTAAGTGCCCACCAGCAAGGGTTACATATAGGCAGGGTGGAGTTGCAGGGTCACCGAGCCTGTATGCCGTGTTTTTATTCAATACAGCCCCGATGTACCTGTTTCAGTTGATCTTGGAGCTCACCCTTGGAGGAGGATCTTTTCTGGGGTCAGGGTTGGGCTTAGGAAAGGGGGCTCCAGAGTGTTGACTAACTGGTAAGTCTTGATATTAGGCTTGGGGAATACCTACCCCTGTGTATAGTCACTCACATGGTGATGCACAGAGCAGTGTGCAAACTAGATCGTTTCTCTCCCGTGCTAAGCTTCTGGGGTTGGAAACACCTGTTCAGTTATTGACCAACATCCCAGGGGAACCAAAAACCCAGACAATCTTGTCCCACCTGGGAGACTTGGCTCCTTGGCCAGAGCATGTGGGCTTGGGGGATTTCTTATGTGTGCCCTTCTACAACAGAGTCCGAATTCGTCAGCCCTGAATTTAGGGCTCTGTGTTGTAACTGACCGAAGGCAGCTGGGTCTTGGTTAGAATTTGACCCATTTCCCTGCTTGTTCTTTTGCCTCTTCTTCCTTCCACCAATATTCATTTTCATTTTTAAAGATTTTATCTATTCATTTCAGAGAGAGAAAGAGAATGCACAAGCAGGCAGAGGGGGAGAGGGAGAGGGACAAGCAGACTCCCCACTGAGCAGGGAGCCTGACCTGGGGCTCCTTCCCAGGACCTTGGGATCAAGACCTGAGCCGAAGGCAGGTACCCAACTCACTGAGCCACCCAGGCGCCCCTGTTCATTTTCCTTTTCAAAAATGTTTGATCACATAATAAATTCAAAGAGTTGAAAATTCAAAGTGTAAGATGACAAAAGCAAACTCTGATTCCTGTATCTGACTCCCACCTGCCCAGCCTCCCTTTTGAAAGGTAGTCACTTTTATTAATTTTGTATACATCCTTCTAGAGTTTTCTTTATGTATAAGCAAAATGAATACAAAGGGGCACCTGGGTGGCTCAGTCAGTTAAGTGTCTGCCTTCGGCTCAGGTTATGATCTCAGGGTCCTGGGTTCGAGGCCTGCATCAGGCTCCCTGCTCAGTAGGGAGCCTGCTTCTCCCCCTCCCTCTGCCTGCTGCTCCCCCTGTGTGTGCTCCCTCTCAGGCAAATAAATAAATAAAATCTTTTAAAAAAATGAATATAAAGTCTTACTTAGTGCTCTTTTTACTGAAAAGATAGCATCTTATACATAAGACTCCACCATTGCCTTTTCAGGCAGCAATGCTTCCGGCTGCTATACTCTGTGTCATCACCCAGAACGTTCCATCATCCTCTTTGACACACGTCTCTGCTGACTGCGGGGGGCTAATGGTGAATCAAGGCCAGCTTTAGGGAGCCCACAGTCCAAGGGCACGTGGACGAACGGTTAGGATGAAGTATTCCAGGAGCTGATCTTTCCAGAACATTTACCGGGAATCACGGACTTGTCAGGCAGTGCTCTGGGAGCAGGGCGGACAATGGGGAGCACAGCCGCAACCCCCGCCAACACCTGCCAACCCCAGCCAACCCCCGCCAACCCCCGCTGTGGCGGAGCTGGTGGTCTGGCACAGAGAATGGGGGGCCTGTGGGGGGCCCATGGAAGACCCCGACCTGGTCTGGGGGTCCGAGAAGCCTGGCTAGCAGCTGAGGAGGACTGGCCAGGGGAAGCGCTGGAGGGAGGCATCTTTGGGGAACCCAGAGAAGTTCCTGAGTGCCGAGCTGAGGGGGGGGGTGGCCAGAGCGGAGGCCCGGGCAGGCAGCACCCCGGTGAGGGCCTTGTGACCACAGAGAGATTCTGTCCCCATGGGTGCCACGGGGAGGGTCGGAGTGTGGAGTGGCTGGGAAAAGAACAAGAGGGCTGGCAGGAGCCCCACGGGGAGTGCCGAGGGTGGTCCAGGCATGACAGGCCAGCCGCCCTGGGAACGGTAGAGCAGGGGGGAAGGGGGAAGGGAATGGCTTCCCAGGGAGTCGGGGGGGGGGGTCACCAGGACACGGTGGGCTGTGTGGGCCAGGATGAGGGAACCTCAGCCATCTCCTCTGAGTCTGAGGCTGACCCCTCTTCCATGGGCTCTTCTGGGGCCTCGCTGACACAGGGAAAGCCCTCCCCGGTTACGGTTACGTTCCACCCCTCACCCCTCACCTCGACACCTATTGTACTGCTGTCATCCAGTCTTAGAGCTTCTTTAGAATCTTTCTGTACTTCAGTGAGGGAAACCCACTGTCTCGCCCTCTCAGTCCCTACTCCCCTCCCCACCAGCCACACAAACCCTCCCCGCCAACACACACACCATGCAGATCTAAAGGCACACATGTACCCCCCCCCCCCCCCCAGCACACATCCTAGAAGGAGCCATCAGGGACGCACACAGTGAGCAGGTCCTCGTGTCCTCAGGGCATGAGGTGACAGCAGGGCAGCTACTGGCTTGTGTGTTCCTGGGAACCAGCTGCCTGGTGGGTGCCGGCCACCCATCTGACTGCTGGGAGTCGCCTGTGGCTGGGGACAGGGCAGCGGGGGAGCCTCTGCCGAATGGGAGCAAGCAACAGAGAAAGTCAGCATTCCACCAAATCCCTGGGGGCCGTGCACCACCCCCCCACCCAGGCCCAGCACAGATTTACTTGGTAGTAATATTTGGTTTTGTTTTTTTCCCAAGGCCTGGGCCTGGGCGTAGACCCTCCCTGTTATTCGTAACAGCCTGGAGCGCCCCTCGGAGCAGGGCTGCAGGTGGGACAGGGGTGGCCTGGGTCGGAGCCGTCTTATTTATTGGGGTCCTCTTCTCCAAAGGGAGGGTGATGAAGAGGCCCCCAGAAGTGCTACCCCCCTGGGCCCTGGTGGTCTCACTTAGCCCAGAGTTGCAGCCCCCACAGGAGGTCTCCTTCTGCGGGGACCTGCCCTTACCGGTCTGTACCGAGTCACTGGAAAGTTCTGTCCTGCTCTTGATGCTGGGGAGGATGCAGAATGGCCAGTTTAGGCCTGGGGTCGACTTTCCGCGTGGTTATGGCAAAGACAGATCCTCACCTACAAGCCGCTGTGTGTCTGCTGCCAGATGGGCCTGGCCGGGGGCTCTGGCATTCTGGAGAACAGTGAACACAGACTTGCTTCCTCAGGACAGCTCCGGGTGTGTGTAACCTGTTCTCCAAAGACCATGCACTTGGTTTAAAGATCCGCTGTCACCGTCTTGAAATTCATTTTGGAACAAGGGGCGTGGTGTTTTCTTTTGCCCTGGGGCCCCCAGTTACTTAAGCCAATCCTAACTTTTTGTGTCTTCTCTTTAGTATCTTTTGAATTTTGAACTCTGGCAACATGTTTGTTTGCATTTTATTTCACTTAAAAAAAAAAAAAAAACTTTATTTGAGAGAGAGAGAGCATAAGCAGGGGTAACAGCAGAGGGAGAGGGAGAAGCAGGCTCCCCCCTGAGCAGGGAGCCTGATTCAGGGCTCCATCCCAGGACCCTGGGATCATGACCTGAGCGGAAGGCAGACGCTTTACCGACTAAGCCACCCAGGTGTTGTTTTTGAAACTTAATAAAATGCCAAAAAGAAGAACAATAAAGTACACATTTATTATTGTGGCGCACAGTTTGCAACAGTTCATACGCCCATTGCACGAGCTGCTGTAGATACATACCCAAACACCGTGTGTCCGAGCCACAGTCTGGGGGACTCCCAGGAAGCCCGCGTGACCTGCAGACCACTCCCATGAAGGACACAGACAGTGCCTTACTCCCAGACACATGCCGCTGCCCAGGATGAGCCAGTCCTTATCCCACAGCTGGGTGGGGAGACAAGGCTCCCCAGACTCTCCTGCTGACCCCTTCCCCCTAGGACTCCCTACTTCCGGGAGTATCGTCGGAGTCAGAGGGCATCCGAAGTCCTGTGCTCCCACGCCAGCTCTGCTCGGAGCTGAGGGCAGGGTACGTTGGTGCAGATAGGAGACCTCCGTGGCGGGCAGTCATGTGGCCTGGGAGCCTCCGAATGGTCATCTCGGCCACCCCTGTCAGCTGGGCCCTGCCTGTACTCTCTGTTGCCAGAGAGTCTGCAGAGACAGGGAGTCTACGAGTTTTCCAGAACCCTCATCCTAGTAGGGGTCACTGATGTGGATTTCTGGCCGGAATCATTCATGTTTCAGTTTCTGCCCATTTCTTGCCAGGTGGAGGAAACTGGGATTCTCCTACCCCTCAGATCTCACGGGTTAAACATGCCCACAGCCTGAGGACCAGCTTTGAGGACTGGCACGGAGAGAAAAGCCCTTGCTTCAAGTGTCAGGCGGTGGCCGTCAGCCACTCAGCCTGCAAGGAGCACGGCTGCCCTCTGGTGGCCAATCAGTGGCGGCTCAAGGAGCCGCTGTGGGGGTGCGGGGTCCCCTTTGCTTGTCTCTGGGACAGCAGCAGCTTTGAGTCTTCAGGTAAATGACTGTCCTTGCACTGTTGCTGGACCACAGCAAGCCTGTCCTCACCTCAGGGCCTTGGCTCTTGCTACCTCCTCTCCCTAAAATGCTCTTTGTCTAGATCTCCAGTGCCAGTCTCCTGTGCATTCTCTAGTCCTTATGCCAAATGATGCCTCCTCAGGGAAGCCTTCCTGGACCATTTTGTCTGAAACAGCAGCAACTGCCATTCCTGTTTCTTTCTACCCCATTTCCTTGTATGCTTTGTTCAAGCGCGTATCTACTATTTGAGAATAGGTTTCAATTCTGTGCCTGTGACTTCTCTCCCTTATCAGAACGTGGGCTTCCGGAGAGCAGGGTCCCTGTCGGTTTCATTTGTCACTGGACCTCCGTGCATTGTACCTCAGAGATACTCAATGATACTCACTGAAGGAATAAATAAATGCGTACCAACGAGAGCAACTGAGATTTAAGCTGACCTTCAGGTCCTCGAAAGCACACCCTGAGGTGGGCGGGAAACACACCACTCCCACTGGGCCAACCAGCAAGCCGAGGCTGAGAGAGATTTATAGGAGTCGTCTGAGCTTCCGGCAGAGAGGAATGAGCCAATCCTTGGTGCATTTTCCTGGGCTCCATACCCTGGGGGGGACAGAGCGATGTTCCAGGCCTGGACCATGGCCACCAAGGGTTGAAGCAGGCCCTCTCTCCTGGCCTGGTGACCAAGGGACCCTGAGCTGCGGCCTGATCCCAAGCTGTCCTGTGGTTTTGCGGGTGTGTGGTGGCCTGGACGAAGAAGGCCAGCTCACAAGAGCGTAGAACAGGACTCCGGAGACCACGGCCCATCTGCCCGCAGAGCTGCGTCTTCTGCAGCACGACTGTGTTGGGGAGGGCGGGAAGCAGGAAGGCTGGAGCCAGCGAGGGATCGGTGACTCCTCCGGGGTCCAGATTGGGCTGTGACATTCTGGGTTCCATGGGGGCCCCTGAGGGCCCAGCTGTGTCCTCACTGCACTCAGCCTGAGGTGGGGGCTGCACTCTGATCTGGGCCCGGCACAGATGCGAGGGGATTGGGGGCTCCAGCCGCAGAGCCTGGGTTGCTGGGGCTGGGCTCGAGCAGGTGCGGCGGGGGGGCGGGGGGCGGCTGGCGGGGGCCGGGATGCCCAGGTCCCAAGCAGGCTTCGTCTGAGCACCAGGGCGGGAGTCTGAAGGATCAGCAACATCTACTCCTGGACTGGTCTTCTGGTGAGAGCTTGATGGAGTCTGTGAGGTAGTTCTCTAAGATGCTGCGATACTGGGGAGGGAAAAGAGAAGCCAGAGCTCACATCCTGAGAGGTAAAGCACCTCACCTACCTTCGGTCTGGCTGCTGGTGGTTGGGCTTTTTATTCCTTCCCTAATGCTTTGGGAGGAAGCAGAGGTCCTGGTGGAGCGGGGGTGGGGGGTGGGGGGATGGGGGGTGGGGGATGGGGGTTGCAGGGGGGTGGGGGGGGCAGGCACTGATCTTCCCCACCTGCTTCTTTCCTCCCCTCCTCCAGCTTCTTCCCCGGAGCCCAGAGCAGGTGGACGGCATAAGTCTCCTGACCTCCAACGAGGTCCCACAACTCTCCATTCTCCAGAGGGAGAAACCGAGGTGACATCGGACCTCAGGCAGACATGACAACCCACTCCTTTCTGCTGGAGACCTCTCCTCACAAACACCCACCACGTCTGCCTCCCAGCCTCCCCCACCGCCGCCAGGGCACCTGGAGGGCCCCCGTCAGTCCTCGGCCCTTCCCATGGCCTCTGTCCCCCCTGAAACAGACTCAGCATTTCTGAGGGGCCTGTTTGCTTCTCCGCCCACCTTCCCAAACCCTTGGGTCCCAGCAATGTCCAGAGAAAGCCTCTCCCCACCCAGGGGGGCCGCTTCTCTCCCAGGACCCACCCTGCTTGGCTCTGGGTGAGGGCGGCATGGGCAAGGGGACCCTTCCTCCAGGAGATGAATTCAAGGGCGAAAGGGTCTCTACTTCCGGGGACCCCACCTCTTTACTCTGCCCGGCTCTCACCAGTCAGCAGGCTTAGGCGTCCGAGCCCGTGCCACTGGTACTGCGTGTGTGAGTGTGCGAGTCGGCCTCTTGCTGCCTTGGCGTGGACCCAAGCACCCCCGTCACTCCAGGTGAATGTCACAGCCCTTAACGCTGCGGCCCTGGGTCCCAGGAGGTGGTGTCAGGGCTCCCCTACTGTGCCCTGAGACACAGAAGATGGTCCCCTGAGGCCCCAGGACTCCCTGCCACCCCCGGACAGCGAGGTCATTTAGCCTGACGTGCAGAGCC
Organism: Mustela lutreola; assembly: GCF_030435805.1. Taxonomy (NCBI): domain Eukaryota; kingdom Metazoa; phylum Chordata; class Mammalia; order Carnivora; family Mustelidae; genus Mustela; species Mustela lutreola. The sequence goes on from NC_081303.1 coordinate 51,261,278, forward strand.
GGGACCCGGCCCTTTTCCACATAGTTTGTTTCTGGAGAGCCCTTGTCCCTCAGCTCTCCCACGGAGGGTCTTACGGGGCCTTCGTCAGCCTGGGTATCCCTGGACAGATTAATATTTAGAATTATTAGAATGTATATAATGTAATAATAACAATGATAATAATTTTAACAGGAAGGATTAGTGCCGGGGGTGAGGGGCTGTGTTTGCTCTGCAAGGGGTCCATCACTCTGGAGATGTCTCCACACCCCAGATCAGTCTCCCCCTGGCCGGGGTGGATGCCACACTTGACCCAGGGCCATCCTAGGGCTTCCCTGAGAGAACAGAACCCCACCCAAGGTGTCTGAGAAGAGTAAATGGGGCTGGGTGGCTCCTTCTCGCCAGCACCGTGCAGCCTGGCGTGCGGGCTCTGGCCTGGGCAGCTCCCCATGTGTCCAGTCCTCCCGCTGGCCCTTTCTGCTGGGTGAAGGGTCCCCTCACGCCACAGAACGAAATGTGACCATCCTGACATTTCTGAACCTCCCTGCGATGGCCAAGGAAGAGCACAGTGTCCCTGACTAAGGCCCCCATTACACCGAGAGATCCGGCTCTCGCTGAGAGGAAGGTTTCAGAAGGATTCTCCTATTGTCTGCTGTTTTCTGGGTCCCTCCCTCATCATGAAAGCCCGAGACCTTGGCTGGGATCTGGAACTTTCCTAACCGGATCTTCGGGCCCAGGTGGCAGGGCCTGTTGGTTCATCCCCCCAAGTGTGCCCCACCCTCACGTCCATGCAAGGCCCCGATGGGACCCCAGAGCCCCTCGTGACCAGAAGCCTGTGCCACTGTCCACAATGCTAACCTCTGGGGAAAGAGACTGGGTGCACCCGGGGGCGCTGCAGCCAAGCTTTCTGGCTCTTCTGCATTTTATTCTAGAGTCAAACAGATCATTGCCTCTGGAAGGTGCGAGAAACCTCCTCATTCATTACACTGGCAAAACCTGAGGTCTTCACACCAGCCATCTTCACCCACTAATAGTCACACCTCCTCGGGTCCGTGTCACCAGAGTCCTTCCCATTTCTGACATCATTTCCGTGCCCCTGGCAATGTGTGCGTCTAACTGGAAAGTCACACAGTACCATCCTCACGCACGCACCTGTGGGCCCAAGCGCTGTGACTGACTGTGGCATCTGTCCTCGCAAGCCTGGTCACCGCTATGGCCCTGCCTTTAGATCCTGCCTCTGGGGGACCTCAGAAAGGTCCTGCCCCTTCACCAAGCTTACTTGCTCACCAGCCAGCCTGCTTCCCTCCTGGACTTGGCGATTGTGTCTTTTTCCTGTTAGCTTAGAAGGAACTGGGCCTCCAGGCTGCAGGTCACGCCCACGGGGGCCAGGCCTGACCGCTCCCAGCCCAGAGAGTGTGCCAAGTTGGTAAGAGCAACCTCTCATCATCCCAGAACCCTTGAAGCAGGTGGTGTCCCTTCTTGGATCATGAGGGCATTCTTAGTATTTTGGAATAGCTAAGTAGCCCCATCCTTGAAAGTGGCCAGATCAGGATACTGAAGTACTTACCACCTTTCCTTTCAAAATGTTAGCCACGGATCTATTCTGGTGTTGAACTCACAAATCACTTTCCAACCAGAGTTTGCTGCAGAACTCCGATGTTCTGAGGGACCACGAGTGTGTCATGTGCCCCAGTGGACCGCAGCATTCCCTCCTCTAGATGCTTGTGTTCTCCCCTCTCTTCTCTAGCTTGATCCCTAGCATTGTACTTAATCCTGCCTCCGATTGCCAAGCTGGGAACCTGGTCATCGACTTTAAACAGCTACTGGTTCCTTCTCTCCTACATCCATCATCAACCGCTGAGGCTCTCCCTCCGAAGTCTGCTAAATCCACCCAGTCCTGCCACCTCCATTCTGTCATGCCTGGACTGTTGCAGTACCTTCTCATCTGCCCCTGGGGCCCGCTCTCCACGAAGCAGGGAGCTCCCCTGGCGGAAACCCTTATGCAGAGCTCCTGTGTTAAAACAGCTACCTTCTGTTCAGTGCCGTCTCTCTACGATGAATTGCTTTCTTCGGCCCTTGCAACAACTCCAGTAGGAAGATATTATTATTTTTACTTCAAAGAGACAGAAGTGGTGGCTGATGGAGGCTGCATGACTTGTTTTAGGACACACAGTTAAGAGGTAGAGTCTGGACTTAACATCAGATGCACTGGGCTTCGGAGCCCTAGCCTGGGGCTTTCCTCCCCGTCGACCCCTCATATCTCCCTCACTCCCTCCACCACCTCCCTGGGAAGGAGAGAAAAGCCCTTGGTAGAAAATGTCTTTGAAAACATGTTTGACCTTAAACTAGAAATGTGCAATCTCCAGTTTCGCTTTAAACATCCACGTGAATTTTAGATTCTACGCTCTAGTAATTATGTTTGTTTCATTTTAATGTGAAAATATTTCTCCTTCCAGTTTCTGAGTAAAGGACACGCATGGTGGGGTGTCAAGGTGCTGGGTGAGCCCCCACATGCCTCGGGTCCAGTGGTGCAGTCTGGAGAGCCCGCACCCGCAGCGTGAATTTCAAGTCCCTGTTGGGGCTCTCCAGGACCTCATGATCCTTGCTGTTGACCTTGGGGATCTTCCTTGCTTGCACCACACCCCTGCTTCCCTTCATGCCATGTTTCCTTCTACAGACCGACCCACAGTTGGTTCCTCACGTGAGCCCTGTGGGTTGGTCCCTGGGCCTCTGGCCATGCCCTTCTCTCCGTCCGTCTCCTGCGCTCCCCCGCCCCCGTGTCCACCAGCAAACTCCGTATTGTCTTTCAACACCCAGGTCACATGCCCCTTTTGTAGACAGCATCCTCACCCCGCCTTGCCACCAGCCAGCCTGCACTGAGTCATCTCTGTGCCTTGACCCTGCTCCCTCTGGGGCACGTAGCTCCACGACAGCCTGTCTGTGAACATCTTACTCCCCTACCTGACCTTAGAGCCCCTGAGGTCCCTAGCTCCAGCCCTAGCCTGAGAATCAATCAATGTTTCTGGGATTGCATTATTTCCATTTTACAGACGAGGAAACTGAGGCCCAGAGAGTCCCATGTCTTGCCCAGGGGTCCACTTGGAAGCACCAGAGCGGGATTCGAATGTAGGTCAGCCTGCTGTGGACACCGTATTTGTGACTTCCAGACTTCTCATTGGTAAGTTTCCACCATCGACATGAGGGACTGACCTGGGCTTGCTATGCTATTCTCTTACCAGGTAGGATATTAACACACCACCACCACCACCACCACCACCATCAGTAGAGAACTTCATAAAGTGGACACAGCAAGAAAGATGTAACTTTAAGAATAAAGGACACTCCTTCTTCAGAAAGGGCGGATGCCGGCCACACACAGACACGGGCTGTGGGCAGATGGTGCTTCCCCGTGACTCAGCATTTGGCAACCATTACACAGTGTTTGCGGAGAATCAGAGCGCCATACAGGGTCAGACAACATTTCTCCGCTTTCCAGCGGAACGGCATGAGCAGGCACAGCTGTGGGTTAAGAGCCAACATTGCCGACTGTGTCATAAAACCACACCTCTCGATCATGCGCTAGAGACGGACGCCTCCAGCTTCCCTTTAACACAAGGCAGCAGGGGCTGGGGGCTGAGGGGAAGCACAAAGACAGCCTGTGGGGGCAAACCCCAGGATGAAGGCTTGGAGATGTCTGGGGGGCACACACGGGGTGTCTCTCCGGGTGGGCGGCCGCTAGGAGGGGGTTGCTGCGATGCCCCCAGGCAGGGCCTCGGGGCCCGGCACCTGGTCACCCACAACATCAGCAGGCACCTGCATGGAGGGGAAACCCTCCATCTCTCATGCTCTTTTCCTCAATTCAAAATCATTGCTGCCATGAGCCTCTCCCTTCTTCTGAGAAGACCACCCTGATTACATGTGGCAGGCTGATGAGGCAAGCTGATCCGTGCCCTGTGCTGATCACTCAGGAACCCTCCTCTGAGTTTCCAGACTCCGTATCCGAAGGGGATGAAAACCCTGCTCCTGTCTTCCCTGATCGTCCCGCCCTCCCCGCCCCCCACAGCTGGGGTGCGCGCCGCTTCTCAGGGGCCCCCCACTAAATCCTTCCCCAGCACACACCTGTACTGTGACCATGTGTGGGCCTATCGGGCTGCCTCCAGAGAGCAAGGGGCCCCGAGCCTTGCGCACTGCCCCGCACAGATGACACACTCAACACGGGGGCCACAGCTACCTGGCTGTTTGACTGGAGCATGTCAGCAACTGCGGCAGACTTGATCTCCCCTTGGACAGATGCTTGGGCCTGTGGGGCTTCTTTCCCACCAGCCCGGATTGAGCTAGATCATTGTTCGCAAACCCTACTGCATGAGCATGTCCAGAGGTGAGGGGCAGAACCGTCTGTTTCAGAAACTGCATAGATGATACTCTGCCAGACAGAGGAGCACCAGCTCTCCCCCCAAGGAAGCCTCATACTTCTGGCCTTCTGGGGCTCAGAATCAGGGTACAGCTGAGCCCATTGCGTAACTCATTAGGACGACGAGCAAGCCTGTCCTACCCATGGTCCTACATGCACCCAGTGTATTCTCTGGAAGCTCCCAAGTTCCTCATCCTTGGGGGCCGGTCCCAGAGGTACAGTCCCCACAGCCACTCACCCTGGACAGAGCCCGGCTGGCCAGCATCTCGAAGGCTTGCACCACATTGATGTCATTCTTGGCACTGACTTCAAAGTAGGGGATATCCTTCTCTTTACACCAGCCTTGGGCTACCTCCTGGGGCACCTGAATGAGGGAAGACGTGATCACTGACCCTGTATCATCACCGCCACCATCCCCACCGTCGTCATATTGCCCGTCACCATATCCGCACCTCTGCTCCCATTTATCAAGAATCTTCCATGTTTCCGAAACTTGACATGCACTCCTTAAAAACAAACAAACAAACAGATGGGGGAGGGAAGAGAGAGAGAGAGAGAGAACAAGCAGGGAATGCTGCAGAGGGAGAGAGAGAAGCAAGCTCCCCGCTGAGCAGAGAGCCCGATGTGGGGCTCGATCCCAGGACCCTGGGATCATGACCCGAGCTAAAGGCAGCCACTTAACCCATTGAGCTGCCCAGGTGCTCCTACATACATTCTTTCTTAACATAGATCTATGAGGTGGTTACTGTTAGCTCCATTTTCCAGATGGCGAAACTGAGGTCCGTGCTCAGAGTGTATAGGGTTGAGCAGGACTTGAGCACAGACCTGGAAGAGAATTAGCGCTCACTGTACTATATTACCTTCCTAAGGTTCACACTAGGCACCTCTTCCTGCCGTTGGCTCCTCCTCCTGTCGCTTCAAAAGGAGATGAACACTGCAGACACCAGCCGGGATGGAGGACTTCCATCCCCGGAGCTGGCTGACTAGGGCCTGTGCCCAAGAGGTCTGCTGCTGAGGACAGACTCAGGTCCTTGCTAACCCTCCTTCCCCAGGGTGGAGTCCTAGGAACAGTGGGTAAGCCGCTTCCATGGGCTGGATGTCTTGTCCTATTAATTCATTCAGTCTTGCCCGTGACCTTGTGAGATGGGTTTTATCAGCTCCACTTTATAGATAAGAACAAGAGGCTCAGAGGGGTTTAGCAACTTGCCTCAGGTCACACAGCTAAGAAGGAAGGCAGCCCAGCTCAGGGCTCCAGTGACATCAGGGCCGCCCTCTGTAGGGCACCGCATGAGGACCGTGCCCCTCCTGCCTCCCCCGCTAGACCACTGGCTCCTGGAGCTCCGGTTCAAGGTCTTTTCAGCTACTGACCTGGCACCATGGGCCACTCAATGCGGGTGGAATGAGTGTACATCTCTCCCTGACTGCAAAAGGCCCATCAGGGTTTGAGCATGTTGGAAAGCACCCGGCAGCCCTGCGAGTTCCTTCCAAAGACAATTGGAGCCATTCAATTATTTCCGGGAGGAGGAAATGGCCATAGAGCGAACATTTGCTGTGCTTGGTACTTTGAAACCATGATTTCATTTTACTTAAGGGGGCAGGGTTAACATGGAGAAAGGACATTCTGCCTCTCTCCCAGAAGACAGCGCAGCTGGGGGGAAATCAGAGACGGCCTCCCTCACCCCTGCATGTCCTGGCAATGACTGTCTCACTGGGATTAAATAAAGGAAGGATCCTTGTCCCTTGTCTCTTTGGTTCTTGCTTCCCTGGGTCTTGGGTGTGACGGCAGCACCGGGGGCTCCCAGCTGTCCCTCCCAGGGCCTCTGCTGACACCAGCATCGCCCGGCGGTGGGAGGGGTGCAAAGCCTGGGGTCAGCCAAGCAGCCTGTCCTTTGGGGTGCTAGCAGACACCTCCACGCCCCATGCCCAGGTCCTGGGGGGGGAACCCTAGGCCTTGGTCTTGGCGTCTGATCTCTGGGACCCTCCTGCCTTTCTGGGGAGGGCCCCAGAACTGGCCCGGACTGCTTCCTTCCACGGAGCACGGATGCCCAAGTCCTGGTGAGCAACCACGAAGGCTCACAGTTCAGGAACATTCTGCACTCTTTGGAGGAAGGGTCAAGGGTGCCTGGTGATTTGTAGTGTCCTCACCGGTAACCACAAATAAATAGGCCTGAGGAGCTCCTCACTGTACCTGGATGGCTCCTTAGTAACGCAAAGGGCTTCCTGCCTTGTCAAGTCCTCCAGCGGCGAGGACGGGACCGACACTCCTTCCAGTGCCTTCCTGCTTTCCTTCTTTCTGTCCAGCCCCTCTGCGCCCCCGCCCAACCCTCTGCCCCACCCCAGGTGATGAGCATTTGACGAGACTCAACACTGATACACAGGAGGCAGATGCAGTAAAAACGGAAGTCAAGTGAAAACAAGTCAAGGCCTCTGCTTCTCCAGGATACAGGGACATCTCTTGTATTTCGTGGCAAGAGACGCAGAAGTGGGATGAGTGCCCACAGGCCCAGCAACCACAGAGCCCCGATGGCAACCCTGCAGCGGCAACCCACCTGGCTCGGCTCCCTCCCCTCTCCCACCACTGGACACCGGGCTGGGCAGTGACAGTGACAGGGCCTGTCTCCTGCCTGGTTCTAACAGGCATTTTATCTTAAGCACCCCTGATCTTACTCTGTTGGGTTGATACTGAATAGTTAAATACACGCTCCAAAACATCAGCTGAGATTATGTCATAAATTAACCTTCTTGGGGCGCCTGGGTTTGGCTCAAGTCATGACCTCAGGGTCCTGGGATCGAGCCCCACACTAGGCTGTCTGCTCAGCAGGGAGCCTGCTGCTTCCTCTGCCTCTCACTCACTCATGTTCCCTCTCTTTCTCAAAAAAACAAAGACAAAACAACAAAAACAAAAAACCTTTAAAAAGGTCCCTTCCCCTTCCCTTCTCAAACCCAGTGAGCCGGCCTGGGAACTAAGCCTCCCAGAGGCGCCTTTCACTACTGGCTTCCAGCTCTTGCTGTGGTTTCATGATTGTTTCAATCATCGTGTCTTTTATTTATAAAATGACAGATCTTTATACTCTAGGCTCGGACTGTGGAAATCAATTCAGGGTGTGCTGCTTGGGGACTTGGGAAATAGGAAATTTTTGAAAGCATTACTTTGGTTAACTTTGCTTTTGGCTGACAATATATACTATTAACATTTTTCTTCTGCTACAGTCTTGTTTGTCAGAGAGCAAATGTTTGATAAATCTAGCTCAATCTGCATAATTTTATGTATGACGCCTTTCCATCTCGTATGCATTATTTTATTAAATATTTTATTTATTTATTTGATAGAGAGGGAACACAAGCAGGGCGAGTGGGAGAGGGAGAAGCAGGCTTGCCACTGACCAGGGAGCCCGATGCCGGACTCGATCCCAGGACCCCAGGATTATGACCTGAGCCGAAGGCAGATGCTTAACGACTGAGCCACCCAGGCACCCCTAGTATACATTTTAAACGACCAACTGTATAAATGCTAACAGTGTGTCAGATACATCTCAAACCACTAGCAAAAATAAGAGAGAATATTTTCAGAAAATAGAATTCCCATGTTGGTGATGAGTCAGAAATTGCCTACATGGGCACAGAGCAAAGAATTTACATTCTAGTGAATAAATTCCTTGTAAGGATGGGTTCTAGTGGAGCTGTTCTTTCTACCAAACTGGTATTTTCCCACTATGACCTTCTATAGCAGGAATAGGGTTTTGTTTTGTTTTTTTAAGTCAACAAATCTCTCTAAAATCATTCTGGTGGTAAATATATGTATATATGATACATACATATATAACACATATGTGTTTTATTGTGGTAACATACACAGCATCTTCATAAACATAAAATTTACCATTTTAACTATATTTTAGGGTGCAGTTCGGTGGCATTGAGCACATTCGCGTTGTGGGTAGGAATGGATGGGTCTCCAGAACTTTTTCCTCATCCTAAATCTAGCAATACAGTTTTAAACATTTACTTCCTTTTTATTAAGTGGGAAAAACTCCGGTGTTTTCTCAGTCCATCGGTTGGAGGAAGTAAGAGGGAGGCTGACAGCGACTTTGGTGTATTATGACCCTCATGTGCCTTATGGTGCCACTTCCTTCAAGCCCCAGGCCAGCTCCTGAGGTCTGTGTCTGAGCTCCCTGTCCCCTGGATTTGAGCCCAGGGAAGGCACTTCTTCAGGGGGCCCCTGGCTCTTAGCCACTCAGCCCTGCGCAAGTGAGAGCGCAGAGCATTATCTCAGCTGGCCTTTTCTGTCCCCAAACCCTCTGCTAAGCAGGAGCAGAACAAGGACACCGAGGGGCAGCGGCTTCCCAGCCTCCCTCTCCTCACTGACGGTTCCTCCTCTCCACTTCTCTGCTCTCATTTCATTATTGCCCAGTGCTTCCCCACCTCCAGCCTCTGCCTCCCTCCACAGATGCGCTCCCCAGGGCTTGCCCATGGACAGACCGACTCCCCTCGCCCGCCCTCCTCCAGGGTCCTCTCTCACTTCTCCACCTTGGCTGAGCCCCGGCTTTTTTCCCTGGAGTCTCTGATTGGCGTGTCACCCTCACCAGTGGGGGGTTATCTCCAAATGATGCTCATTAGAGACCCCAGAGAAGGGGGATGGGCTTGCCTGGGTCCTCTCTGCTTCTTTCAAGTCTCTATCTTTCCTCTCTCTGCAGAGCGAAGACATCTCCCATGCCCGTGAGGCTTGGACAGACACCCGTCCACCCCTGGGAGTCATCACCTGTTCTTTCTAGCCTGCTTGTTGCCATCCTGACCCCCGTCGCCCGCGCCTCCCAGGGCAGCCTCGCCGTCCCTGCCCCTCCAGCGGAACACAGACTGAATCTTCTCTCCAGCTCAGCCTCCTCTTCCCAGGTCTTGACTCAGGGGACCTCTGTCAAGTGTTGAATCTGGACTCCCCTTCTGCGACACAGTCTCCCTCCCTTCAACCTCCTCCCACACCCCCCTTCTGCCCTGCCCTTCCGCCGTGGACACCGCAGCTGCCGGCTCCTTCAAACCTCTCCTCGGCTCTCTTCTTCCCTTGGTGGCTGTCCATGCCCCCACATCGCTACCCTTCAGCCACTCCTGTCTGGAAACACCTCAGTCCTCGGTCCCTCGTTCCTGGCTCTCAACCCGCACGTGGCTACTGGAGAAAAACCCATGTAGATGCCAGCTCTAACTCCTGGTCTCCGTCACCTGAGCCTCTAGTGTCACCCCTTCTTATCCTTGACTTTGACTTCTCTCCAGGGTAACTGGCAAAGCTTCACCGTGATTCCTGAAGACTTCTACTTGGCTCCCTTCCTCCTCCTGCTCAATAGAAGCTGGTGCCTCTGATTTCACTGAGAAAAAAAAATCAGACTCTCAGGCCTGAAATCCTTCAACTTCCCGCTCTGACCTGCAGGCTCATGAAGCAGGATGTTAAAATGGGAGTTTCGGCAGAGGTGCTACACTTTGGTGGATGTCAGATAGAAAGCAGGTTGGGGGACAGACCGTCCCAGGAGCTTGCCCATTTCCGAAAGTTCATGACCAAGCAATTGCTAGATGACTCTAAGACCCACAGCATGGATAGGAAAGGATTGAAAAGGATTTCTTTGGAAATAGCTGTGTTGTGGGTATACACCTTCCCCTCCTGCAAAAGAGAACAGGGTAAAGCCTGGCCTCTGCTGAAAGGAGGCTACAAGGAGGCCCCCTGAAAAGCCCAGCATCCGACCCCTGCAGTTTGGTGGGTACAGTGGACAGGTGCCTGACATGCCCCTGAGGGGTTTAAGGCAAAAGGTGACAGGGCAGAGAGAGAACAGACTGCCAGGAGAATGAATCCTTCCCTCCCCCCCCCCCCCCCCATGAGGGAGCCAGAGCTCGAGGGCAGGCCTCATGAAGCAGACAGGGGTGGGGGTGGGGTGGTGACTCCACAGCAAGCGCCAGCCTGGAGCTGTTATAAATTCCCTCAGCAGCACTGCCTGCAGGATCTGGTGCCCCCAGCTGTGTGGAGGATGGAAACTCAGGAGATGGGGGGTGGGGGGGGAATGCATGATCCTGGTCATGGGAGGGGCAATAAATGCTTCCCGTGGAGGCTGCTTAAGGACCCAAAGATAACCTGTGGAAGAGAGAACTTGAAACACCTATTAGGACCAGAAAGTAGAAAGTATCTCATGATAGTACCCATCAAACCAGGATTTTCCTGATCTCCTGCCTTCTCCCTCTTGCTTCTTTTTTTAATTTTTTAAAGATTTTATTTATTTGACAGACAGAGATCACAAGCAGGCAGAGAGGCAGGCAGAGAGAGAGGAGGAAGCAGGCTCCTCTCTGAGCAGAGAGCCCAATGGGGGACTCAATTCCAGGGCCCTGGGGTCATGACCTGAGCCGAAGGCAGAGGCTCTAACCCACTGAGCCACCCAGGCGCCCCATCCCTCTTGCTTGGTTTCTGACAGCGTCTGAAGCCAGAATTATCTGGGGGAGGGGGAGGAAGCATGGACACATACAATTGGCAATGAGATGTAAAGGACCATCTCCCCCACCTAGACCACAGTGTTCTCACCTATAACTGCCCCAAGCTGGAAAAAGAAAGGGAGACACCTGGTCTTTCAATGAAGTTAGGACTTTGATTATTACCTGAGATCGGATGTTTGCAATTAGAGAACTGACCCTAAATTTGCAACCTGAAGTGACCACAGAATCGATGTTGCCTAGATTTCTATTCCCAGCACAGACATCTCCTTTGAAGTTTTATTCTTATATATTCTACATCCTACTGTCATCTCCAATTCGTTGTTCTACAAGTTCCTTAAACTCTTTTTGAACAGGAGACTCTTCTTAATGACAGTGGTAACTTCGTTGGAAGCACCATCATCCACCCACCCATCCATCCATCCATCCATCGATCCACCCATACACGTGTTGGTCCATCTATCCATCCATCCACCCATCTATCCATCCATCCAGCCTGTCCATCTGTTCGTCTGTCTATCCACCCATCATTCCAAATGATGCCTCAGTTCTATCCTTTTCTCTGTTTGAACCGTTGTGAAAATATAGCTCAAAGATGACCGCTCATTCCCTCATTTCTCTATTTGAAACACCAAGACAACCTTGTTCAAATGGCTCTTTTCAGGGTCATTTAAGCTTCATCTGGCACAAGAGCATCTTTTACAAATTAAGTCTACCTCTATTGTTATCTCATTAGTATGCAAGAAGAAAAGAGCTCTAATCAATCCCACTACAGCGGTAAACACCTACATGAGTGGGGTCACTATAGCTATGGAGTAGACAGGCTGTCATATAGTTAGCCAGATGATCCAGAATACGTGAATGCTAATAAAAATATGTATTACTAACTTTCCCAGAAAATTTATAGAGTCAAGAATATATAACTGCAATCCCCTGTCTGACCCTGGGTGGAAATACTATTCTACAAGTTAATTCAAATTCCACCTGCCTTCTTCTGAGGTCTTAATTCTTCCATTCCCTGTCTCTAGATAGAATTGCTTCCACTTCTCAGCTCCCATCATGCTATTTCTTGCCTTTGCTCAGGCTACTTTTTCAGCCTGGAACCCACCTTCTCTCAGATGCCCTTTCTCTATTCTAGGCTTGAGTAGATCCTTTCACTGGGGTCCCCAAATATAGGTCTATCTCTATCATTGCATTTATCATAATCATCTTTTAGAGTCTCTGTATCCACTGCTAGACTGCGAGATTCTAGAGATAAGAACTATGTCTGATTCAGCTCGGTATGTGTGGGACCTACCAGGGGGCCTGGCACATAGTAGGTGCTCACACAATGTTTGGTGACCGAAAGTATGGACAGTACCTGCCGGTCTGCAAGATCAATCTTGTTTCCCAGTACCACCATGGGGTAGGAGGGCTCCATTGGAATAGTTTTGGCCAGAACATCACCCCGCCAGGTATCCAGCGCTTCAAAGGACTCTAGGTCGGTGACATCGAAAGCCAGGATGCAGCCGTCGGAGCCTTTGTAGAATGTGGACACCATGGAGCGAAACCGCTCCTGTCCGCCTGTGTCCCAGATCTGGAGGGAAAGAGCAGCCACCCCATCAGGCCGTGATGAGGGCCTGGAGGTAGGCCCAACAGGGCCACATGATGTCAAAGTTTCCTTTTCTGGGTCGGAGGCAAGACAGCCCTGGCACAGGTACTTGGGGTCCTTCTACACACGGGCATCTTCGCTCTCTCGCCCATGGACACCACAGCATCTTTGCACCATCGTCTGAGCTCGCACATTTCCCCTGGCTCATTAGGACAAGCACAGTTATTCTCATCTGTCAGATTTGGACCTTGGGAGTGACTTGCTCAAGGCCACTTACCAAGATTTCCAGAGGACCTGAGACTAGGAGTGAGGCCTCCCAACTCCTAGATTTGTCCTTTTTCTACCCCCTGCCCCCAGATCAGGGATCAGCAATTTTTTTCTTAAAGGGCCATGTTGTAAATATCGTAGGCTTTGCAGACCACACTGCGTGTTGCAACTACTCAGTTCTGCTGTAGCGGGGAAAGCAGCCATAGACTGTAAGTAAACAGCGGCCACGCTGTGTTCCAGTGAAACTTAATTTACTAAGAACAGGTAGTGGACCACGTTCAGCCCCTGAGTTGAAGTCTGCTGATCTCTGCTCCAGACCTTTGTAGCTCCTGGTGCACACTGCTCCGTGAGTGGCTAGCTAAGGAATGTGGGATGACTGCCAGCCATGCATGCTGAAGAGGGAAAGTCTGAGCTGCTCACCTGCAGCTTCAAAGTTGTGTCGTCCAGGATGATAATCTTGGAGAGGATGCTGGCCCCCAGCGTGGTCTGGTAGTCCTCATAAAATGTCTTGTGCACATACTGGTGGAGGAGGGAAGTCTTTCCTACACTGAGGACAAACCCCCAGACACATGTGAGCAGTGCATGCACGCGCGCGCGCGCACACACATACACAGCCCACCATTCTCAGATCTTGCCATGCCCCTCCTGCCGCCATCTCTCCGAGAGTCTGAATATCTAACACCTGCAGTCCCGTGACCACAGTGAGAAGTAGGAGACTAAGGAATGGACTCAAGAAGCCGGGACTCATCCACATAAACCAGAAACTAGGCAGCCCAGCTCTCAGGCTCTTTTGCTTATCTGAGCTCTCTCTCTTCCTGGGGGTGGGATGTCCTCCCTGGTGCCACTCTGAATCAGAGAGGGACCCATGGTAGGTGGGAATTATTCAGGAGGTCTCCCTGCCCTTGGGTAGGGGCCGCTTCCCAACCCCCATCCCCTGAGCCGATCTGGACTTACCCCAGGGCTCCGATGATGATGAGCTTCAGGTCCACCTTCTTCCGGGGATTCATGGAGGGATGTCAGAGCCTGCAGGGAAACAGAAGTCAGTTGCATGCTGGTCCGAGTCTCCCGCAGCCGCTGCTGCTGGGGCTGGCCTCTGCTTTCCCTTCCTTGATGTGCAGATCACTGCTCTGGGCCCAGTGAGGTGGGGTTCTTCGCCCACAGAGACGGATGATCAGCAATCCTTACGCCCCCTCACCAGCTTCCTCTTGGGGCCTCCCTGAGGCTGTAAGTGTGGTGGTCCCACAGGACAGGCACATGGCTTACCCTTCAGCTTTACCAACCCTGCTCTTGGAGGCAGCCTGGAGCGCCAAGACGACCAGACAGGACTGAACAGAGGCCTCAAGGACAGTCAAGCCCGGAGCCAGGGATGGAGGGCAGTGTGGGAAGAGGAGATGGGGGCAGGACAAGGGGTCTATTGTCAGGACTGCCCGGGAGGCTTTAGATGGGAGAGCGCCCCTCCCCCAGCCCGAGGTGTCGCTGCAATCCCAGAATCAAAAAGCTCTTCTCCAATGCAGCTGGTGGGGGTGTAACTGGTACATGTTTCTGGAAAGCTACTTGGCAGCAAGTATTGATAGCCCTAAAAATGTTTCTGCCCTCCATTTCTAGGAATTTGTCCTAAGGAAATAATCTGAGATGCGGGCACAGATTCTTGTTCAAGAATGTTCTTCACAGTATTATTTATAAACATTCAACAACAAGGAAGTGGGAAAGGATGCCTGGGTGGCTCAGTCCTTAAGTGTCTGCTCAGGTCATGATCCTGGAGTCCTGGGATTGAGCTCCTTCTCCCAGTCCCCCTGCTTGTGTCCCCTCTCTTGCTGTATCTGTCAAATAAATAAATACAAATCTAAAAAAAAAAAAAAGAGGAGGTGAGCAAATAAATCATGGCATGCAATGAGTCATTAATGTGGAGTTTTGGAGAATATTATATTAATGTGGAAAAACGCTTATACCATAGGGTCTAAAGGTTTTTTTTTTTTTTTTTTTTTTTTTTAGATTTTATTTATTTATTAGAGAGAGCAAGAGCAAGGGGGAGGGACAGAGGGAGAAGCAGAACCCTGCTGAGCAGGGAGCCTGATGTGGAGTTTGATCCCAGGACTCTGAGATCATGACCTGAGCTGAAGGCAGATGCCCAACCAACTGAGCCACCCAGGCTCAACCTCCTAAGGTCTAAATGAAAGACAGAAGACACTGAACTGTATATATGATACCACCCCAACTATTATGAACACAAGTTCCCACTGGTATAGAGAAAGGTCTAGAAAGAAATATACAACAAATTTAAGTGGTTAATTCTGGGTGGTAGGAAATTACACAGTTTAACATGTGTTCTCTTTGCTTTTTAGTATGTTCCTTTTTTAAAATAACATGGCAAACAGGTATTATTCCTGTAAGAGAAATACATGCACCTGTGTGTGTGCATTTTCTCTAGCATGCGTGTATTATCATTATTATTATTATTATTATTATTATTATTTAACAAGCTACAGCAAAACTGTTGCAAGGGGTTTGCTTAACTGGCTCTCTGGGTTCTACCCTTACAGGCGCACTTACATAAACAGAATTCCCAGCAGGAATCCAAGTCTCCCGTCCTTGGATGTACTCGGTAGGTGTACTGAGCAAACCTTGATCTGACTCGTCCTGGCTAAGGTGTCAGAAGAGCTTGAGCTTCCCCTGGTACTGGGAAAAAGCTCTACAGCAGATGTCCTCGGACCTTGTTCTCTCACTCTGCCACTGAGGGGCTTTGGGCCAGTTCCTTCCACTTTTGGAGTCTTGACTCTCCAACTGGAGAGTGGACAGGTTGGGCCCCAAAGACTCAAGGTCCCTTCTGGTTGAAACATACTTTATCTACTGGAGCTATAACTCATTGGCCACAGGGGCCCTGCCTGGGGTGCCTAGTGAGTGCAAAGCTAAAACAATGAGCCCTGGAGGCTGAGGGCTGCTCGTGTCCTTCCATGAGCATGTCATAGCCCAAGAATGATTTGAGGCTCTGCTCAGAGCTGCTTGTCCCAAGAGCCAGAGCTGGTGTCACTGGACCTTCTGTCATAACCCAGGAGGGCTGGGTTGGCATGGCGGGCAACAGGTCCTGGTGATCCATGACAGTCATTCCAGAAATACCTCCCTGTTCCCTGCTGCAAAGCCCTGCACTAGATACAGGGAGGAGCACAAGCATGGAACAAATAGGACCTGCCCACTAGGGAGTCATTATGGGAGAAAGCACAGGGCTGAGTGGTTGTGCCAGAAAGAAGGTGTAGTTTTACATCCTAACGGGTGCACAGAGAAAGTTCTGTGGGAATCTGCAGGTAGGGAGACAAGCTGGCAGTCCAACTGGGCCCTGAGACTTGTGGTTAGGGGGTGATATTTCAGAGGGAGGAGTGAAGTAATCAGAACTCTGGGAATAGGTGAATGGACAAGTTGGTTGGTTTGCTTCAGGGAAGGGTGAGGTGAAGGGCATGGAGATAGGAAAAAGCAGGGAGAAGCAGCAAGTTTTAAGAAGGGTCATGGGGATCAGGCCAAGATTCTGTCCATTCATTCCTTTGTTCCTTCAGCAAACATTCCCTATGCTCCAGACAGGCAGAGGAAGATCATTCCAGGTATTAGTCATGGTGACTTTTTATCATGGGTATCACTGCTCACAGGGAAACCACCCACGGGAGAAATGGCTCAGAAGCTGCTGAAAGGTAGCATGTCTCCAAGCATCAGTTTCAATATCAGGAGGGGAGTGGGAGCCATGGTAAGCTCTTTCGTAAAGGCTTTGGTGCAAGATGCTAACTTAGCTTCGAAAGATAATGCAGTGCCGTAGAAAGGGAGTCAGAACCACAGGGAGGCAGGGACAACTGGCAAAGGAATGAGAGCCTGCAGACCCCCTGCATGGGCTGCTCTGAGTTCTCTCAGAGCCTGGGGAATCCTCCAAGAGTCCTGTGAGATGAGTACCTGAGACTCAGAGAAGCCAAGTCACTCATACCCCATCAAGGCCATCCAGGTAGTAGGAGCGCAAGCCAGGGTTTGAACTGAAGGCCACAGAAGGCTCCTCTGCCATGCTGCTTCCTGACCTCCTGAGTCTGGACCCATAGAATCTGCGTGCATGGGATCTGGGGTGCTGGGCTCGGGTGTGGTGCGCCCCAACCAAACCCTAGCAGAGTTGGAGGAGATGGAGAGAAAAGCAGCCACATTGACAAGAGGTTCCAAATGGGACTGGAGGGGACCAGTCTGCGGAACGAGAGCTGTTGTGTGAGGACTGAAAACTAGGGTCAAGATTCAGCACAAGGACGTGGGGGGCAATGGGTTCGCAGGCTGTGACAGGGCCATGCCTCCATCTTGGAGTTGTCTGTGCTCACGCCATACGCTGTTTGCCCGGCACTGTATGGAGGACTTTGTGAATATAAAAATACAAATAGGCATCTCGCGGAGAAGTTAAATGAGAGAATACATTATCATAATACATGTACTGCCCAAATGAAAGGTTCAAAAAATGTTAGCTCTTTTATGACTCTTGTTAGCACACAGAAGGCACCTGTGGGACTAACACAACCAGTCTCTATTTTACCACTAAAGAAACAGATGTTTATAGACAGGAGGTAGTTTTTCTCTAAAAACACAGCCTGGAAGTGGTAGGGCCTGGACTTGGAGGTAGAATTTGAATTTAGGCCTACCTGCTTGTTCTAGTGTCTTCACAAGCCTAGGACAGCAGCCACTCAGAGCCCCATTAGCGAGGCTACAGGCTGGGTGGTGTGTGGGTTTGATGTGGGGCAGCGGAGCTGGGATGCTTACGACGGGGAAGCTGGTGGTGAGGGCAGGGGAGGTAGACAGTAGACGTGTGTAACAGAGAATCAGTAGTACTACTGGGGAAGCACCCTACAGGTAATCAAAGGTAATACACAACATAAAAGTGGGCAAGGCATAGGAATGGGTAACCGGCAAAAGGCTTGTGAATGGTAAGTAGTAAGCTTTGAAAGGATACTCAACCTTACTGATTTTTAGAGACCTACAAAATTGAAAAATACCTTTTTTTTTTAACCTGCCAGAGAATGGCAAATTTAAAAATACCGACGGTTACATTTAGTGTAGGCAAATGTACAGAGGATTTGCTATTGTATATTGTGGACAGACTGAATAGCACGGCCTTTTTTGGAGGGAAATTAGATAATGGCAAAATGTCATATCCCAGATTCTAATTTTAGAAATCTATCCTGCAGAAATGCACCTATGCGCAAACATATCTTTGTACAAAGATGACTGCTGGAGAACACTGCTGTGACCCAGTGTCCATCGATGAGCGATTCTCTACATAAATCGTGATCCATTCAGACTTTGGAATATGAGGCCGTTTTAAAAAGAGTTAAGTAATGAAGTAGAAAAATATGAGAGCAATTTAAAAAGAACATCCCCGAACATTTTGTATACTATGATCTCAGTTGTACAAAAACAACCACCTCCCGCTGTGGACCATATGTTTAGTATTATATTTCTGCTTGTCCTGTATACCCAGAAAGCTGTGGAGAGATACTCTCCATCTAAATGATTGACAGGAGCTGGGGAAAGGCAGATGAGAAGCTGGGAGCTATTGTTTTATTTTATGTGCATCTTGTTTTAAAATTTGTTACATAAGGTTCTGCTGTTACGGTAATTAAACAATATCAAATACAAAACCTTACAATTTCTTTAAAAAGAGCACATGGGTGGATGTCCTGAAAAGACAAATCCCTGGTAGCAGGGACTGATCACGAGTTTTGGAGTCCAAGTTCTCCACACATTCGTGACCTTGGTGAATTGCTTGACCTTGGTGAGTATGTTCCCTCCTGCGTAATACGAACGTGGTTCATGGCCTTGGCTTATCCTGCAGGGCGGCATGCCTCATTTCTTAGAGCAGCACAGGCTCCCCCAACTGGGGAAGACCCAGATAAATGGTCAACAACTGTATGGGATGGCGGTTGGTGGCAGAGACCGGAAATTGTTGCACCTGCCGCTTTCCATGGTGTAGACACTCCTGCCGTGGCTGATTTCAAGCCACCGGTGTGGATCCCGCCCCCGCACACTGGAGGAGGGACCTCAGAGATGATCTAGTCCAACACCGCCCAGTGTCTGAGCCATTTTGACTGCATCATGGTAAGACAGAACTAGACCTGCCCCACAGAACTCCTTCCCTCCACCAGTGGTGGGTTTCTCCTGGGGCCACACAAACATGCTCCCTCCCTCTGCCACATGCCAGACCTTCTGAGGTTTCAAGTCTACTCCTTGACTCTTTCTTGAGTCTTTTCTTCTTTAGACCCTTGTGACTCACCTTGGCCTTGACTCTGAGCTCCCTCCCTTACCCCCACCCCAGTCCCCTTCCACAGATTTGCCCTGGAAGTATCCTGCCACTGCAGATCTCCTACCCCACCCTAAGAAGGCAGAATTTTCTGAGCTGGCTTTTTACAATAGCCTGGTCCTTGCACTCAGGATAACTAGCAGGAACAGGAGGGTGACCAGGACCGTATCATTAGCAAGGGAAGGCAGGTTGGCAGAAGACACTGGCTGGGCTCATGAAGGAGGCATGGGCAGATTTCAGATGGTGGCCAAAGTCCCTTCCCATGTCCTCTGGGCTCTGCCCTTGGCCGGAGTTTGGCAACAGCTGTCCTTTTGAGCCTCCTCCCACTCCCTCAGCTGCCTCGGATGCTTCAAAGCTGGGCATCCTCTTAAAGCTCAGGCTGAGTCATCACCTTCCACTGTTAAGTAACAGGGAAAAGCTGGCTTGGGAGGCAGAGCCCTGCCTCCAGCCAGCCCTGGTCCGCCCAGAGCCGAGTGTGCGGAGACTCACTTTCTACTGCACGTGATTAACTCTTCTCCCCTTCTTGCCTGACATCCCTTCTAAGCCTGGAGCCCTGGTTGCCCACCAGCCAAAGCTATGGTTGTAGCCCAGTCCCTGGGGAGCAAGAAAGAGTGGGTTGAAGCCCACCCCACCCCCCGTCTGCTCCAACAGCCCTGGGGCTCGGGGCCAGCCTTACAAGAACTCCTGGATCTGCTTTCCTCTCACCCCCACACTTCCCTTCTCTCCCTATCCAGCTGGCCCCCATCAGGACCCAATTACAATCTCCCGCGTCGCTGGTGTTGGGTGCGGTGTCATTTCTGCGGACTAGGAGACCAGTGAGCAGGGGCAGATGTGAATTCCGAAGCAGACAGTCTCCCCACCTTGTTCCTACCGCCTTACCGCACCTTCACTGCCTCCCCTCCCTGCTCCCACATCTTGGAAACCGATAAATATAGCCGCCTTAAAAATAATGGGATTTAGGATCCTGGGAATAAAGTTTGTATTTGAAAGGAAGCTATCTATGGAGTGAAAAGCTTTATTGCTTTGAGGGAAGGCTCGTGACTCTGCTTTGCCTTCCTAAATCCCAGCAGGTCTAGACCTGCTCCCTCCACTCCACTCCAGGAAGCGTACTCATAGCCCTGGTTTCAGGAGGCTCAGTATTTGCTAGTGTTCTTTAAGTTCCTGAAGTGTTGGTCCCGTCTCGCTAAGTAGGCTGTCAGTGCCCCGAGGACAGGACACTGCCTCCCACTTCTCTATCCCTCCATAGAGCCTGACCCATGCCCGGAATAATGAATCTTCAATAAATAGTCATTCACTCATTTCCATCCATTCATCCATCCGTCCATCCATCCATCCGTCCATCCATCTAGCACATGTACTATGTGTCTACCGGGCATCAGCACTGTATAGATCTGAGGCTACAGACAAGTCACTATGTCTATGGGACTTCTGTGATGGGGCATCGACTGACAAGCTCGAATTATTTTTATTAATGCATAATGCCTTGCAGTTATAGGGCACTTGGCAGTTTACAAATGCCCGCACTGTCTGGTGGGTTCCTGAGTCAAGAGCAATGAATTAGTGGCAAGCTGAGACCAGAATTCAGAGCTGTCCAACTCTGTTCATTGCTTACTTAGCACTGCAGAGCTGTGCTGGGAGACACAGTCTTGATTTAGAACAAGAAGGATGCTTTCCTACTCTAGGAGTTTCTTGATCCCTGATGAGATCCACTGGCCAGCAGGTTCCACCCAAGAAGGTGCCCCGTTGATGTGGCAAGGCGACCCAGGGCGTTAGCTGGCCTTCCTCTACTGAGCCAGTAGCTGTATCTTCCCGCTGAGAATGATGGCCCGTGCAGAGCCCTGAGCCGGGCCCCAGCTCCCTGGGCTGGGCGGGGAAGTCCTTGCTGCCGGGCTCGCTGCCAGCCAGAGACGTTTCTCTGGCGTGGGGTGGGGGGTCTTTGGGTTGGATCTAAGCCCTGCAGCTGCCAGATTCTAAGCCTCATCCTTGCGTGCCTTGCCTCTCCTCCCCCCCAACCCCACCCCAAAACCCCAGTACCTCTGGGGGTTGCTGGGACAGACAGAAGAACCGAAAAGAACTTCCAGGGCGCTCACAGCTGTGGCTGCTTAGCATCTGGCCTCCGAGGGCAGGCGGCGTTCTCTCTGAGTCCGGGGGTCTCCTCTTAGAGCAAAGATCTCGGCCGGTTCAGAGGAAAAAGGCTTTGGATCAGAATGGCTTGTTGAAGCCAAGCGACTTCCTTCTGTTTTCCTCCTCTCCCTCTCACGCACAGACTTGGTAAAGTTGCAAAAGAGGCCGCCCCGGGTGAGCTCAGCTGCGTGGGTGGAGGGGGTGGGGTGGAATGGGAAGCCCGGTTTCAGAGCTCCCTCGGTGGGGTGGGCCCCATGAGAATTGGGTTTACAGGATGCTGGCCCCGAGGGTGGGGCGGGGGGGGGAGGAACAGGGAATGGGAGGCTCCAGTGTGGGAGCGTGCTGGTCGGAGCCCGCCGGGAAACACACAGGTTTGTGGGCGCCGTGCAAACCTTCCGGCTGGGTTAGGAACCTCTGCCGGGGCAGCTGGGAGCCCCCCAGGAAGGGGACCTTTTCTTTGTGGAAGGATTGGATTCCCATGTACAGCAGATTTAGTCCCACCACGAGCCTGGCAGGGAGATGTTCTGGTCCTCACGCCTGTCCTCACCCTAGTGCCATCCGTCCACTGCATCGCACCACCAGGCCACCGCGCGCGCGCACACACACACACACACACGGGGGCGTGCAAACACACATGCACACACACAGCACACAGCACCCTGTCCTCCTCAGGACGGGGAGGCAAGTCCTGACATTTCCCTGGGCTTTCTTTTTTTTTTTTTTTAAAGATTTATTTATTTATTTGATAGACAGAAATCACAAGGAGGCAGAGAGGCAGGCAGAGAGAGGAGGAAGCAGGCTCCCTGCCGAGCAGAGAGCCCGATGCGGGACTCGATCCCAGGACCCTGGGATCACGACCTGAGCCGAAGGCAGAGGCTTTAACCCACTGAGCCACCCAGGCGTCCCTTCCCTGGGCTTTCTGATGAAGGTGTGTGTCTCCACTTGAAGTACTTAAAGAGACTGCGGTAATTTTCAGCACTGTTAGCACGCGGCCAAGTTTGGTATTCTTGGAGCTGTTGGAACCATGCCCTGGGTAACCACGGCTGGCAGATAAAAGGGGAATAAAGTGAGTTTAGACAAGCCTGCATTAAATGGGTTCCCAGCTCCGCAGGGCTCTTCTTAAGGCTTGCAACACATTCGATGGCGCCCTCCTGCCCCACGTTCCTTCCTTCCTAGATCGGCTGTTTCCTCCCTGGTGGGCTGTCCCTTAGTGTGAGGGTCCTCACTCTGCTCAATCTTCCTCGCCTGTTGATCCTCTGGCCCCGCCCCTTTGTTACTGTCTGTGTCTGACCGGTCCGCTGGGCTCCCGTTCCGCAGAGGCAGAGCCAGTAACCTCGAACCCACATGTTGCCACACGCAGCACCAGGACAGGCCTGGGTAAGGAGTTTTCAGTGGGACAAAAGCTCCGGCTGAAGCTCAGGCCCTTGTTCCCGTTAGCATACGCACTGCAGGGAGGGCACGCGGATCTCCCGGAAGGCGGATCTTCCCGAAGCTAAGCTCGCTAGAGGACAGGAGGCGCCACGCTGGAAGAACTCCCGAGCACGTTTACGCATCACATTCTGCTTTGTTTGCCTGGGAAAGGGCGCACCCATCCACCCTTGGGAGGACCCCGGTGTAGGACATCTTATTTCTTCTTACGTGGCTGCTCTTTAGAATCCACCGGCCTCTCCCTGCCCTACATTCTTCTGCTTTTCTGAGACTAGGTTTTATTTTTTCTATTTTTCTTTTCTTTCTTTCTTTCTTTCTTCTTCTTCTTTTTTTTTTTTTTTAGTTAAATTTTAGTTAGTTAACATGCAGTGCCATATTGGTTTTTGGAATAGAATTCCTGAGACCAGGTTCCCCATGAATGTGTGTGTGTGAGAGGGAGGGAGGCCGAACCCCCACAGAGCGAGGAGACAGACGTGAGCCTCTCGGAAAGAACACGTAAAAGTCACCAACCACAGGGTCTGCCATGGGGGGTGCGTTCGGGGAGGGGAAGTGAAGTCCCCTTGCCTAGTCCTTACAGTCTCTGAACACAGGAGTGAAACTTAGACTTTCAGGGGATGTTTGCAGAACCGTCCCTAACACCTTTGAAAGCCACCGACAGGCTTTAGTTCCCACTTTTTTTGTCCGCATGGATCAAGGGTCAGCAACGTTCCTTCTCTTCCTCTGACACATGCCGCAGTGGAACATGGTGACCGGCCGCCTCTCCCCTGCAGGGGCGGCCCCGACCCTGCCTTCACGGAACTTCCTTCCTTCTTTCCTCTTGCTTGCGTTCATCCAGTCATCTGAGTATGTCCAGCCCTTTGGGGCACGAGACATGCACTTGATCAGTGGAAATAAGACACGGTACTGATAATGCTTTAAGAAATGCAGCTACGTGGGCGCCTGCTGGCTCAGTGGGTTAAGCCTCTGCCTTCGGCTCAGGTCATGATCTCAGGGTCCTGGGATCGAGCCCCGCTTCAGGCTCTCTGTTCAGCGAGGAGCCTGCTTCTCCCTCTCTCTCTGCCTGCCTCTCTGTCTACTTGTGTTCTCCATCTGTTGAATAAATAAATACAATCTTTAAAAAAATAAAAATAAAAAAAGTAAGTGCAGCTACGGAGTTGTGAGAATTTAGAGGATTTGGAGGAGGAGAAGGCTTTGTGGAATTGGAATTGGAGCTTGAAGGATGGGCAGGATATGACCATGCGCAGATCGTGACAAGCAGAGGAGGGAGTCAAGTTCAACGTAAGAAGTGATCAGTGGATGGAGGGAAGGAGGTGCCGACTGTCTGCGTGGCAGGAGAGAGTGCAGAGAGGAGGCTCCGAGTCAGGGCTGACCACGCAGGACAGTGATTTCAGTCTGGTTTCTCCAGGCACTGGCTCTTCCCCAGAATTTTAACAATTGTTGTCAAAGGGATGATTTTGCGGGAACTGCTCCCCTGTAAACAGGATAGAAGGGTTCCTTGGAGCAGAAGTGTGTGAGTGAGAACATGGGGACGGTTTGGATCCGGAGTAGAACAGGTGTGAGAGGAGGACAGGAGGTCAAACTGAGGCACGGCCCTAGAGAGCCCTCATCTCAGCTCGGATTCCATCAGCGTGCAGTGGGACCACTGGGGAGTCCAGCTGGGTTTCAGAAGTGTGTGTGGACAGAGGAGAGACCAAACTCAGAGCATCATGACGATCTTGAAATACACCTGGTGAAAGGTAATGACCAGGGATATGGCGACAAGGAAACAAGTTGTAGAGGCAGTTTTGTGACAGAACCAACATGGCAGGCAGGGTGCCTGGGTGACTCAGTCGTGAAGTGTCTGCCTTTGACTCAGGTCATGATCCTGGGGTCCTAGGATCGAGCCCCATATCAGGCTCTCTATTCACCGGGATGTCAGCTTCTCCCTCTGCTTGCCATTCCTCCTGCTTGTACTCTCTCTCTGTCAAATAAATAAATAAAATCTTTTAAAAAAACCACACAAAACAACCAACATGGCTGTCGTGAAGATTCAATCCCTGACTGTTGGGTCATTCAGCTGCTGTCACAGGAGTCCTCCTGCCTAGCCAGCCCTGAGCCAGGTGTTACGTGTTCAGTGGGCAACAGGAAGTCTTTTTTTTCCTTTTTAATAGACTTTATTTATTTATTTTTGAGAGAGAGAGAGCGCGCGCGCATACATGTGAGTAGGGGAGGGACAGAGGGAGAGAGATTCCCAAGCAGACTCCATACGCAGTACAGAGCCTGACCTAGGGCTCAATCCTGCAACTTGGAAATCATGACCTGAGCTGAAATCAAGAGTCAGATATTTAACTGTCTGAGCCACGCGGGCGCCCCAAGCTCTCAGTAAACCTTAATTACCACAGGAGACGTGCTACAGGAGTAGGAAGGAGCGCGGGCAGATGGAGGGATGAGCTTGGGTCAGGCTCTGCTCCCTGAGCCTGCGGAACCGCGGGGATGCCGATGCCCTTGCTGAGAGTGGAAACAGAGAGCTGGGAAGGGGATATGGGAGCTTCTGTTTTGTCTAAACTGAGGCTGAGACACCAGCAGGACGTCTCTGTGGCACCAGGGACGTGTGGTGCTGGAAGGTCTGCCGGGGCGGGCTCTCCCTGTCTTGTGCATGCTTTTGTCCCCAGACCATGGCATAGTGGGAGGTGCATGCTCAGTGCTCGGCCCTGACCCCCCCCCCCCCCGACCCTACCCAGGCCCAGCCCCTGCCCCTCTTCTCACATCCCGCCAGAGCAATTCTGGTGATGGCTCTTGCTGTTTTCCCGTCTCAAATCCACCAGCGCAGCCACCGCAGGTCTCGGGGCCTGCAAGCAGGGCACCAGGGCAGGAGAAGCAGACACAGGGCTGCATCTGGGCTGGAAGATGGGCAGAGCCCCTGGCCCCCCAGCAGCTTCCTGGGGAGGCCAGAGACATCAGAAGTGCAGGGACTCTGTGCCCACGGGCAAGAATCTGACCGACAGGGACAGGAGAAAGCAGAAACCTGCAGAGAGTTCACGCTCACCCACCACCCTGCCACCTGGTCATGAGACCTTTCTGAGCTGCACCCAGTCCCCACGGCCTTGCGGCGATGCCTGGGGAAGCGAGCAGCACAGGAGCTTGCTGCAAATGTGGCTTCGGCTCGAGTCACCTTCCTGTACGTTTTCCTTCTCTCTCTTCCTCACTGCCCTTTGTCTGCTCTTGTTTCCTCCACGTTGAACTTCCCAGTAAAATGTTAAATAGAAGCTTCTGACTCAAGAATGAAAAAAAAAAAATTCCCTGTTAGGGAACTTGGGCCAGGATAGGGCTCCACAAATACGTGCTGGGTCCACGGGGGCGTTAGAGGGCTCGAACTCCGGCTCCACCACGCAGGGAACGACTGAAGACCAACACTTCCCTGGAAAAAGTCAGACATTTACAAACCGTCTGCTTGGAAAGGTCGACATGGGGGTTGTGTCCGTGGCTCAGACCCGCGCAAGAGGCACCTCATCTCCTAAGGGAAGGGGAGAGACAGGAGAGAGACGAAGGCAGAGGAGGAACTGGAAACATGCTCACATTTGAGAAGCAGGAGAAAGAAAAAGATCCCAGCCGCAGGCCTGCAGAGGCAGACGCCACTGGTGTTCATTCAGCCCCCCCCACGTCAGGCCACCTGCAGATAACGTGTGGCCAGGGGTTACGGTTGAGCTGGTAGACAGAACTGACAACCAGACAGAGTTCCTGCCTCATGGAGCTTGAGTTGAATAGACGTGGGGGAGATGTCCTGCTGGTCCTTTCGCCTCCTTCAGATCTGCTGTGTCAGCGAGCTCGGCCACCCTCCTTGTGTCTGTGGGACACAAAGAATGACCCTAAGGTCCTAGGGCTGTGGGAACCACGAGACAGAAGGGATCCCCATTCTTGAGTTGTGCGACTCGTCCCTCAGACGGTTCACGTGAGAGAGACACTTTTACTGTGTCGAGGCACTGCGATTCGGGGTTTATCTGTTACAGTAGTTGGTGCTGCGTCATAACGTGGCGAGTGTTGGAAAAGCAAGAGGCGGATGGTGAAGCCGAGGAGCAGAAGCATGTTCTGGTCCCGAGGCCTGGCCTTGTGTGTCCTTCACACACCCCAGGTTTGTGGTCCGGGAGTAAGTTCTCCCATGTGTCTTTTCCGTCACCATCCCCGTGGGTACGATTCTTCTGGAAGAGCTGCCCAGCCAGGTGGCCGAGCCCTGCCCTCGAGCTTCACTTACAGAAGGGATCAGGCTTCAGAGTCCTGAGACCTCTGACTCTCACCGCGGGACAGTTATCTGGTCACCCTCCTGTGGCAGATGCACGTGCCGGAGCTCCTCAGCCAAGAACACAGAAGCAGCAGGAAGAGACAGACGACAGGACATTGGGAAGGACAGAGGCAGGGTAGTCGGGGCGGTCTCAGCACTGTGGACTTGGGAGCTATCTCCCCGGGTGCCTGCCAGGCCCCAACGCCCGTCCTCCCTGTGGGGCCCCTCAACATCCAGCTTCCCAGGAGAGAGAGAGAGTCTGGTGGGCTGACTGAGGCCTGTGCCTGGAATGTGGATGCTAATGAAAGGACTGCCTGCCCGCCAGCCTCCCACGGAACAGGAGAGGGACCTGGGAACAGGAGAGGGAACAGGAGAGAGCACCTCCAAAGAGGTGATGCCCAGCCCAGACACAACAGGTTCCCTGGAACCCTCACAGTGAGGTCTTTCTTCCACAGACAGGAAGAGGCTGTCTGGAGCGTCTTGGGATCAGCAACCGGAGCGTCTTGGGATCAGCAACCGTGGACTTGTTGGTAGCAAATGCGTTTTTATTTTAAAAGGTAACTATTATTGGAGGGAATGACCAAAATCTACCTGTCTTCCTTGCCCTGGAGACATCCTGAACTGACAGATACCTGGGCTTGGGGGAAGGGGAATAAATTAGAAGCAGAGGGGATGCCCGGCTGGCTGAGTCGGTGAAGTGGCTGCCTTCAGCTCGGGTCATGATCCCAGGGTCCTAGGATAGAGTCCTGTATCAGACTCCTTGCTCGACTGGGAACCTGCTTCTCTCTCTGCCTGCCTCTCCCCCTGCTTGTGCATGCATGCTCTTTCTGGCAAATAAATAAGTGAAACCTTAAAAAAAAAATTAGCAATGGGGATGAGGGGCCTGGAGACGTGGATTCTAATTTCACTATTACTTTTGACAAGTCATTTCATTATTTCATCACTCCAATTTCCTCATTTAGAGAACGGGGTAATAAGACCTGCTCTAATTTACAGATTTTTTTTTTTTTTTTTGAGTGGGGAAAACAAAGAGAAAAAAGGGAAGAAGTACAAAATACCAAAAGCTCCTGAAAGGACTTCCATAAGCCGAAAATAAATACATAAGAGCCGCTGGTTAGTGACGCATCTGTTAGAGGTTGAATTGTGTTTCCCCCAAATACATGTTGAGTCATAAGCCCCAGTCCCTCATTTGGAAAGAGGGTCTTGGAACATGCAGTTAGTTAAGTTGAGATGAGCTCGTACTAGAGTAGGGAGGCCCTTAGCCAATAGAAGAGAAGAGAAGAGACAAAAAGACAGATGCACAAGGGACCACCCGGCAGAGACTGAGGTGTGGTCGCTGTAAGACAAGGAACATGAAGGACTGTCAGCCCTCTCACGAAGCTTGGGAGAGGCAAGAAATATTCTCCCCTATGGGTTTCAGAGAGATAATGGCCCTGTTGAGCCCTTAATCTTGGATTTCTAGCTTCAGGAGCCTGTGAGCTGGTCCGTTCCTGTAGCTTTAAGCCACCCTGTTGTGGCACTGTTTCATGGAAGCTCCAGGGAACTGAATACACATCCTTTAACGGATTCCCAAGGTGCCGCAAAGCTTGGCCAAAGCTCTTGACCTACCACTGAGGAGAGGTTTGTGACCTAAGATCAGACATGGGACACGGGACAAGGACCCGAGTTTCAGGGGTAACAGCACGGATATGAGGGTCACAAAGAGCAAAGGTCAGGTTTGGGAAGCCCATGGGGCTAAGCTGGTGCCGAACCAGCAGAGTTTAGTCCACATGGACGGAAAGCATCACTTCTGCCTGGAGAGACAGCGCGCTCAGAGCAGAACTGGCTCTCGGCAGCCTCGGGCCTGCTCTCACTTCCTGCGGGCACAGAGCCAGCACCGCCCTCATGCCCCAGGCCTCCAGCACTCAGGCCCCAGGTCCGCAGGGACATGGAGGCACATGCAATCCATCGGGAGAGCCCGCTGCACGGAGATCGCGTTTAGGGAGCAAGCCTGCTGGGATGCTATGTGCCGGTGACCTCCCACATGGCTCTTGGGTGCTTGTTTTAGAGGCGTCATAAAGCTTTTTTGCTCTAGGCCCTTCTGCTCATGCTGAGTGTGGGTCTGGTCCCTGGGTGATGCGTGTTTACACATAGGCACTGTAGCTGTTGGATCCTCAGAATAACCCATGAGGTGGTTACTGTTAACATGCCCATTTTACAGATGAAGGAACTGAGGTGCGGAGCTCCCACAACTGGTATCGAGAAGCCAGCCCAGGCCTGTACGACTCCGGAGCCTGCAATTCTGACTGCTCTAGTATATTCCTTTGATAGTTTATTTGGATCAGGCTGTTCTGAATTAACTCTGGAAGTAATAATTTAGTAAAAAAAAAAAAAAATGAACAAAACCAAAAAAGTGTGTGTGTATATCTGTGAAGCCGGGATCACCATGACTTCATACTTTAAGTATGAAGGGGGAGGGGAGCTAACATGATGAGCTAAGTCCTTCCATCCAGGAAAACCCATAGCTCTGGGAGGTGGGCATCTCAGAGACATGAAGTCACTAGCCAAGGTCACCAGATTGATCCGGGCAGGGCACAAATGCGAATCCAGGTTTAAGTTCAAATGCAAACCTGGTATGTCTTTCATGACCTCTGTGCCAAAAGTGACAGTTGGGATCTGTCCCACCGATCATAGAGTAACTCACTTAGTGCCTGGCACAAAATACTTATGGGATTGGGTTGGATTAAACCCAAATAAATCTAATGTTCATTAAGAGAGGATCTGATCAATAAATAGACACCGTGCAGATGTTCGAAGACGTTCCAAGAGCTGACTGTGCTGATGTGGAATCTGTTACACGAGCAGTTTAGACACAAGAGTGTGTAGCATCACCCCCCCCCCCAATTTTTGTTTATTCATTTGAGGGAGAGGGAGCACATGAAAGTGAGAGCATGAGCAGGGGATGCGGCAGAGGGAGAGGGAGCAGCAGACTCCTCAATGAACAGAGAGCCCGATGTGGGACTCGATCCCAAGACCCTGGGATCATGACCTGAGCTGAAGACAGATACTTAACTGACTGCGTCACACTGGCACCCCATGATTCCTTTTTTTTTTTTTTTTAAGATTTTATTTATTTATCAAAGAGAGATGGGGGCAGAGAGCAAGCACAGGCAGACAGAATGGCAGGCAGAGGCAGAGGGAGAAGCAGGCTCCCTGCCGAGCAAGGAGCCCGATGTGGGACTCGATCCCAGGACGCTGGGATCATGACCTGAGCCGAAGGCAGCTGCTTAACCAACTGAGCCACCCAGGCGTCCCCCATGATTCCTTTTTTTTGCAGGAAAAAAATAATTCCTTACCTATGGCTATCTCTGTGTATACAAAGTCTGCATAAAATAACTTCAAATTAATAATAATGCTTATCTTTGAGGGTTAGGATCATTGAGGACTTTCACTTCATTTTTAATAAGAAAATCCTTGAAGATAGTTGAATTTTGCAAAAAGCAAGAGCAAAAGGAAGGAAAAGAAAGTCATGTTGTTCCTGGTGACACTAGATCCCCCCAGAATAGATTCCACCATCCCACCAGGATGCAACTTGGACCTGGATTTACCAGGTCAGCTCCCTCAGGATGGGCCCTGTGGCCCCATCGGAGAAAAAGGTTCATTCAGAGCCCCTCTCTCCCCATAGCCACTCCTTGCACATTCTGAAATATTTTCATTTACAATAAACTTAAGAGCGCACAACCAGGAACCAGGATTCCTTGGGACTGTGCCTGGAACATCTTTTCATATTGGGGTCAAGTCAAAAGTTCACAGAAACTACCTTGAAAGGGCACCTTCTGGCTAAGTGTGGGGTGCTTTGAATATTGACAAGACTACAGTAAGTTGAAGCACACTCACTTTTCTGAAAGCCGGTAAATAAAGGGAAAAAGCCAAGTAAGCTTGCCTTTTCTATATGAACTATACCTAACAGTAAGCAAATAGTTGATGAACACATTTTTTTTTTTTTTAACAGAACAGCTCTGACCAAAACAAAACAAAACAAAAAAACCCAGGTGAAAAAAAATTAGAATTCGAAAAAAAATCTGTTTTGCAGCCCTAATGATAGTGTGGATCTCGGCCATGATAATTAGTGGTTGCTGAAATCTTTGGGTGAAATGCTGAAGGAAATCGCTCATGGATGGATGTGTGAGCCCAACAGCTCCTGAACCCACTCATCAGTCCTAACCTTGTGAGTAAAGAGGCTCTAGGCATGATCTGCCTCCTGATGGGCTGCTAGGGAATGTGCCCGGCACTGTGGCCAGGCTCTAGAGCCCACAGCCATTTTGTAGGAAAGATGGACTCAGAGAGCCACATCGCTGGACATCTCGGGCTTTCAACCTGCAAAATTCAGAATGCGGTCGACTAGAGACAGTTCAAATTTGAATTTTACTTGCATCCTGATACACACAAGTCACCGATAAAAATGACCCAACATTTCCCCGACAATGGGGGAACATGTGAACACCGATTGCCTATTTAAGAGTATTACAAGGATTTATGGATAAATCTTGGATGTGATGATTTATGATGTGATGCCAGGAATTTGCTTCCGGATAATGCAAGCAGGTGGGCTGGGGAAAGGAGAGGTGGCGGGTACTGATACAACAGGCCTGGCCACGTGCAGGTCATCTCTGTGTACAATCTTTGCTTGCGTACATGTCTGGAGGTTTCCAAAAGGCAATGTTAGCAACAATAGGAAGCATTACACCTTAATGTTTCCATCATGATGGCAGTGGAGGTGGGTGCACGCGGGTGTGTGTGAGGTGTGTGTGAAGTGTGTCAGTGTGTGCGTGTGTTCTTACTCTCTTTGGACCTAATTCAAGTTGCAGCTCTAGAACTGTAGCTTCCTGAAAATGACTTTTTGATCTTCCATGAAGGGTGCCCCAACCCAACGGGCGCAGCTGGATTTCCAAGGGGTGTCAGACACGCAGGCACAGGCACAAGGCTGTTACTTAGGGGACTGCCGGAGCCAGCCCAACACGGTTATTCCCACGATCAAAGACCGAGTAGAACTGCCGAATGAAGACATCTCCCAGGATCCAGAGGGGCCCAGCGGGAGGCTGGATGTCAAGCCCTTGAAAGCCGCTGCTGCAGAACTCCATTCCATCCACAAAGTCCTGGGGAGGAGAAGGAGGTGTAAGTGACGTAGAGGGAGAATAGGGAAGTAGGAGGGCTGTACTGTGTGGTAGTGGTGGTGACTATACCGAATGGCCTTGGACAGTCACAGTGTTGGCTCGTTTTGATCTTCCTCCTGCTCTACACCCCTCCACTTGTTTGCTCAGCAAAGTGTCTGCACAGTCTCATATATGTGGACCTGGGCTTCTAAGTTTTACAATTCTGAGACTAGTTCACCTCTCATACATGCCCCCTGCCTCCCATTTTACAACTGGAAAAAGCGAAACCTTATTGCATGACTGCAAGAGCAAAAGGGTTGGCTTTAAAAGATCTTGGCTTAAATTCCGATTTCTTTAGTTTCTAGTGAAGCGCAACTTCGTTTTTTAAGGAGAGAAATCACACGGCTGTTTTCTTGATGTTCTGGGGGAGAACAAGGCAGGTAGGCATCCAGTGTCCTGTGGAAAGAGTGTTACTTCCCCCAAACTTACTTTTCAGTTTGACAAAAACTTGGGGTCTACTAGGCAGGTGTGGTCTTTCCAACAACTCTTTGAGATTTGAGGTTGCTGATGAGTGTCTGGGAAGTTTACAGAGGGCTTAACGCACCTTCTGGGGAGAAAGGGGATGACCACGCAATGCTGTTACAGGATCCTTGGCTGACTGAGGGGGCACCACGCTGGGCAATGGGAAGGAAGTGGGGTGGGCAGGGACTCACACAGGGTGCAGGTGGGAGAGACTGGGGGTAATGGGGGGCCAGTGGGTATATAGGCTGATGAGCTTGGCACAGCTAGTGTCTAGCTCGTCCCCAGTGTGGTGTTCATAGTGGCATCTCCAGAATCCCTTTGTCGGAGAAGCTTAGGGGGCTTGACATGAAGCTGTGTTTTAAAGCAAAAATTTGTTTTCTTAGTAGTGCAATTGCTGGATCATAGGGTTGTCCTATCTGAGGACCCTCCATACTGTTTTCTAGAGTGGCTGCACCAGTTTGCAATCCCATCATCAGTGCAAGAGGATTCCCTTTTCTCCACATCTTCTCCAATGCCTGTTGTTTCTTGCCTTGTTGATTTTAGCCATTCTGGTATGTGTGAGGTAACATCTCATTGTAGTTTTGATTTGCATTTCCATGATGATCTGTGATGTTGAGCATCTTTTCATGTGTCTGTTGGCCAACTGGATGTCTTCTTTGGAGAAATATCTATTTGTGCCTTCTGCCCATTTTTAATTGAATTGTTTTTTGGGTGTTGAGTTTTATAAGTTCTTTATATATTTTGGATACTAACCCTTTATTGGATACATCATTTGCAAATATTTTCTCCCATTTTATAGACTGCCTTTTAGTTCCATTGATTGTTTCCTTTACCATGCAGAAATTTTTTACTTTGGTGAGTTTCCAATAGTTTATTTTTGTTTTTTGTTCCCCCTTTGCCTCAGGAGACGTATCTAGAAAGAAGTTGCTGTGGCCAGTGTTAAAGAGGTTATTGTCTGTGTTCTCTTCTAGGATTTTTATGCAACTGCACTACTAAGTATTTATCCAAAGCATACAAACATACTAATTCAAAGAGATACATGCCCCCCGATGTTTATAGCAGCATTTTCCACAATAGACAATAGCCAAGTTGCAGAAACAGCCCAAGTGTCCACAGACTGATGAATGGATAAAGAAAATGTGGGATATATATATATATATAAATAGATGAATATTACTCGGTCATAAAAAGTCTTGCCATTTGCGATGTTGTGGATGGAGCTAGAGGGTAAAATGCTAAGCGAAGTCAGTCAGAGAAAGACAATTATGATATGATCACATTCACTTGTGGAATTTAAGAAAGAAAACAAATGAGCAAAGAGGAAAGGAGAGAGAGAAAGAGAGGTGAACTAAGAAACAGACTCTTAACTATGGAGAACAAACTGATGGTTACCAGAGGGGAGTTGGGTGGGGGGATGGGTGAGACAGGTGCTGAGGATGAAGGCGGGCACTTGTGTTGACTACTGGGTGGTATGGAAGTGGTGAGCCGCCATATTGTAACACCTGGATCTATTATTGCCCTGTATGTTAACTAACTGGAATTTAAATAAAAACTTTAAAAGAACATTTGTTTTCACTTGCACTGTCTTTATGCTTGGCGGCTTGGGGAAGGGGTTAATGGAGATCAAGGTGTGGGGGGTAGTTAAGTCTCTGAAGTGTCTACACTTTAGCACCTCCATTCTGATGCAATCACCCTGGGCCTGTGGGTGACTTTCTGGTAAAGTCTGTATGTTGAGTGTCACCAAAGGACCGCATGTGACATTGAAAATCTGGGCCAACTGTCGTGTGAAGAGATCACAGGTTTCCCCCAGGAATTCTCTTTCTGGGGAATTCTACCTCTCCCTACAAACTTAGGAATCTACTGCAGTGAAAGACATTTACTTGTCTGAGGAGAATGTTCATCTGAATGTGATTACAACCTCATTCTGTCCCTCCTTCCCAAGTAGCTCGTATCTTGAGCCTCCTAACTTTCCGGGGCTCGATATCCTCATCCACAGAATGGGATAATAATATCCAATCCTACTGGGTGTTTGAGGGGCTAAAGTTTTGGCCGTTAAAAAGTCTACAATCCTGTCAGAATACGTCACTAAATGGCTTGTCCAAGGTTTGCTGCTGCTTCGTGGCAGGACGGGAACTGAGAGAGAATCAGCCTGGCCACCATCTTTCCACCACAGGCAGCTCTGTCCTTTCTGGAGGGAACGCCCCTTCAGTGCAGGAGAAGATGGGAGGGGGGCTCGGGGTAAATGCAGCCTGAGTGCAGGCGACTGAAAAGAGGAAGTGGTGGGGGTGGGGGAGGCCCTATGACTTGCAGAATGAGGAAACAGTTCTTACCAGCAGGGTATAGGCGGTTGGTTGGAGGGTGTAGGAGACGCCATTGATGGTGAAGGTGACATCCGGCATGACGTTGAGGTTGGCACACTCCACCCCGTACTAAAACACAACACAGAGGCCTTTAGAGGCCTTCCCCCTCTCCCGCTCCCGCCTCTTCCCTACCCAGCAGGCACGGACTTCTCCATCCATGGGTTCTGCCCCAATGGCCTTCTGCAGCTGCTTGATTTTGTCCGAGGGGCCTGTGATGAGGGAAGTCCCCGTGTCCACGATGGCCTGGCAGCCCTCGGAGCAGAACATCACGGCGCCTCCCACCTGGATTCTGAGGACAAAAGAAATGTCATCAGCCAACCCCTCACCCCGTCTCCACCCCATCAGTCCCCCTTCCCCTCGGCCATGGAGTTCCCCAGGCTCCCCAGCGGCTCTCACCCTCTGCCGGGCTCTCAAACATACAGTAATGATACCCAGTCTGATGGTCTCACCCATCAATATTTGTCAGTTTTTCTGTAACTGAGATCCATAACTGGAAATACATTTACTTTTAGACTCTGTACACATACACACACACAATATAAAAATTTCACAAAATAGGGCTTAATCTTAGTATGTGAAGTGCACTCTGATATCTTCTATTTTATTCCATCTCATTAAAAATGTATGTCATGATCCCCTAAAATGAGACCATGACCCAGAAGTGGGTTAGCCCCGCTGGCTTGAAAAACCCTGAGCAGACAGTGAGCCCTGAGGCTTTCCACTGTTCTGTCCCTCGTGGCTCGCACAGGCTCTCACCTTACAGAAACATGTCCTTGGCAGAATTGAAGCGTGAGTTGCATTTCTTTAAATTCCTGCATTATCTGACACAGTGCTCAGTATGTGACGGGCATCTGGTCCCATGTCCCTGATTGCTCCATGCCCCACCCCCACAATGTCTGCATGTATGTAAGTCAAGGTCCAGTCCAGGCCACCTCCTCCGTGAAACCCCTGCTTGAGCAGAATAGGAGCTGTCCCGCCCCGTCTGCTGGGCCACTTTGGCGGTCTTTCAGACCACTGACCACCATGCATTTCACGATGGTAGTGGGACGTGTGTGTGTGTGTGTGTGTGTGTGTGCGCGCGCGTGTGTGTGATCTTCCGGACATACTTCGTGGAGGCAAAATCTGAGTCTGGTTCATTCCTGCACCCTGCGTCACCCACCCCAGGCCTTGTGTGTGAATTAATGTGAAACGAGCCTCGGATAATTGGCGGAGGGTTTGTATTTATCGTGTTGACTTGAGGGCGCAGCACGTGGACCAGGAGGGAAGCTGAGAGGTGGTACCACATACCCATTGGCCTGGCAACCGCGGCCCCCTCCTGCACCTCCACATTTCCAGCCCCATGCGGCGAGCGCCCCTGCCCCCCGCTCCTCTCCTGGGGACCAGCACGCTGATTCAGGTCAACTCACTGAACCCGATTTGCCTCGAGCCCGTCTTGAGTTCTTGCCTCGTACCGTAACTACGTTGGGGAGAATACTCACGCATCCAGGGCAATCTGCCAGTAGCCTTGCTTGGTGACAGGGACCCAGTTCAGATTCCCAGAAAAATGGGAGTGGTCATAGCCTCCAAAAATGAGTTCGCTCCCCGCACCGCCTTCTGGGTCACTACATGGAAAGAAAGGCAGATCGTCGGGGAAGGGCCACTGGGATAGTGTGGGAACAAGCTGGTTGCCTACCTCAAGCATCTAGACAGGCAG
Organism: Mustela lutreola; assembly: GCF_030435805.1. Lineage (NCBI taxonomy): Eukaryota > Metazoa > Chordata > Mammalia > Carnivora > Mustelidae > Mustela > Mustela lutreola. The sequence goes on from NC_081303.1 coordinate 51,297,800, forward strand.
AAATATCAGCCCGGGCTTTGAGATCAGGGCTCCTGATTACTGCAAGTTGATTAATCTGGGCCTTTTTGAGCAAAAGGTTGAAGTATAGAAATAGCTCTGCCTGATCGCTGGTGGACGTCTTCTTGTTTCTTTGATAAAAGGGCAAGGGAGGAAATAGATGGGGACCGCTGTTCCGTCATGCAGAACCAAGGCTAGGACCACTGGGGTGTGCACACACCACGTGACTTACATGCTCCCCTCCCCCACAAAAGCCTTTTCCCCTAAGTATTTTTCCCACTTTTGTTTTGATGGTGCCTGGAGTTTCCGTATGACTCATCCCAGCGACCCAAGGTAAGGAAGACTTCATGGGAATGCACCATGACTGACTAGAGCTGGAAAATCTATTTACTTTCCTTGGTGTTCCCGGTGCCTGGCACTGTGGTCGGCATGTAATAGGGACTTGATAAATATTTATTCACTGCACAAACAAAGAGCCAATCCCAGAGATTCCTCCCATTGGCTCAGTGCACTACAGTTTACAAAGTAAGGCAAACCTCGTTTCTTCAATGCCCAGAGAGGGCAAGCCCAAGGTCACGCAGCTGGTAATAGGAGAAGCAAGGGACCCACGCCAGGCGTCTGACTGCAAATGCTGATGCTCCCTTGGCTGCACCATGTTATCTCCCTGGGGTTGTCACTGAACTTCACCTTGGTTGGCTTGACGGGCCTACCTGCTCATGTACACGGAAAACATGGGTATATCCACCAGGTTCTGCGCCATCATGTTGTCGAACACCGGGGTCACCCCTCCCACAGCCAAGGAGGGGTAGCCCAGGCCCAGAATGCCATCAAACTCCGCGTTCACAAAGGTCTGGCCGGGCTCCGTGACGCTCTCTCCAAATTGCTGTCCGACCACAACTAGTCCTTCCACCTGACGGGAGAGAGCCCGAAAGAAAACTGCACGGGAGTTCTCCGGCACAGTCTCAGATTCCCGGATTCTCCCTCTGGTCTGAAGCGCATTCTTCCCCCACCCAGCTTCCCTTGATTACATGAGCCCAGGGGTTTCACCACGTTCCCACACCCTCAATGTTCTTTATGTAAACTTTTTTTTTTTTAAATTGAAGTTTAGGGGCGCCTGGGTACCTCAGTGGGTTAAGCCTCTGCCTTCGGCTCAGGTCGTGATCTCAGGGTTCTGGGATGGAGCCCCACATGGGGCTCTCTGCTCAGTGGGGAGTCTGCGCCCCCCCACCCCCCACTCCACCTGCCTCTCTCTGTGTACTTGTGATCTCTTTTTCTCAAGTAAATAAAATCTTTTTTAAAAAATATAAGTTTAGGGGCGCCTGGGTGGCTCAGTGGGTTAAGCCGCTGCCTTCGGCTCAGGTCATGATCTCAGGGTCCTGGGATCGAGTCCTGCATCGGGCTCTCTGCTCAGCAGGGAGCCTGCTTCCCTCTCTCTCTCTCTGCCTGCCTCTCCAACTACTTGTGATTTCTCTCTGTCAAATAAATAAATAAAATCTTAAAATATATATATATATATATAAGTTTAATGCAGAAATCCTAAGTGTATAGTTCGGTGAGTTTTCACAAACTCACCCTGGTCAGCGAGCTCCCAGACCAGAAGCCGCTTTAGGCATGCTGCTAACTGGTTGTACCTTTCCTCAAAAACACCCGTCTGCTGGCTTCCAGGTACTATGTTGTAATCTCGTTCACTGTCAGTATCCCATGGTATGAATACACTGTCATTATCCATTCTACCACTGCTGGGAATTTGGGTTGTTTCCTGTTTAGACTATGGCTAACAGTGCTGCCTGGACATGTCCTCTGGTGGACACGTGCGCAGACCTCTGTTGGACATATCCATGCCTAGAGGTAAAACATCTACAGTGTATTGTAAGTTTGATAATGTGTGAGGTCAGAGTCAAGATTTTTTTTTTTAACTTTAATTTTAGTTTAATTTAACTATGTGGCTATCCAAAGGACCTTGCACTGTATTTAATAAATACACTCTCATTTCCTCCCCTGCAGTTTTCATGGTCAACAGAATTCAGAGTAGTTTCTGAATTTTCCATTTTGTTCCTTTTGTCCTTTGGCTTACCTTGCGCCAATACCACACTGCCTCGATTACTACAGCTTTAAAGTAAGCCTTGATATTTGTAGTGTTTTCCTTCATCTAGGCTGTCTTGGCGTATTATGTATCCACATACATTTTAGAATTAGCTCATCAATTTCTAATAAAAATCATTATTGTTTTGACCGAGGTGACATTAAAACATATAAGTGGATTTGAAAAAGTTTGACTTGTCTATAATACTGGGTCATGAAATACTTAGTCATTTTCAATTTATGTAGGTCTTCCTTAATTTCACTCACTAATGTTTTGCAGTTTTTAGAGTGAAGATCTTGCACATTTTTTGGGTTAAGTTTACTTGTAGGTATTTGATGTTTCTGATGTAATCACAAATGTCTCTGAAATCTATTTTCCATTTGTTTTTCCCTGATATTCAGAAATAGAAATGATTTTGTTAATCTAGTATTCAGCAATTTTGCTAAATAATTATTAAACCCAAAGGGTCTGTACATATTTTCGGACTTTTTACATATAGCACCTTGTTATATGTGAATAATGACAATAGAGTTTCTTCTTTTACAATCTTAAGGCCCCTAGTTTCTATTTTCTCGCCTTACTGCACTGAGAGCATCTTTGACTCATTCTTCTTCTTTTCTTCTTCTCCTTCTTCAGGCTTCCCTCTCCTTCTTCCCTCTAATTCCGCCCTCTTCTTCCTTCCTCTCCTTCCTTCTTGCCTTAACTCATTCCCTGTGCACCGTATCTCGGTGGAATTCGTCCTTGCTGCCACTCTAGAACCCAGGACCCTGAGCAGACTGGCCCGCGGCCATGATCTCAAGCAGGAAGCACTACTCCCGCCTGGCCAGGCTTCTCCCTTTCCCTGGAAGCCAGTTCCTTGTTTCCTCCTCTTCCTGAGGCAGATCTGAATGTGTTCCCCTAATGGCTCTGAAGAATATTCTGTTTCCCAAGCTTCTGTCCAAAAGAGAAGAGATGAAGGAATTGTACTCACATTGACTTGGTCAGCTCCGAGGATTCCAGACAAGCTCCCGGTCCCATACTGAATGGAGAAATGACTCCCCAGTGTGCTGTATGTACTGGACTGGGAAGGGTAGAACCTGGTGTGTGTCTCTGGAAAAGCAAGGATGCTGCTGTTGCCTGGGCTGCCAGCTCACTCCCTTTTTCCTGCCCTGATACCCCACAGATGCAAGCTCTCTTCCCTCAACTCCCAAGATGGAGTGGAGGCCTCTAGAAAGGTTGGCCATGACCCACCTTAGTTAGTTACTTGTAGGCCACATGTGGTGGCCTAATCAGAGACCAACTAGTCATCTCTGGGCAAACATGACCACCCACAGTGACCTCATGAGGCACACCGAGATAAGTGTACTGTATCAGATGCCAGCAGAAGTCTCTGTCGACTAGTGTGGTTCCAAGCCTGACATTCAAAAGAAACCCAGGGGTAAACAAACCCCACTCTAGGCAACGATTCTCAACTCCTTGCTTAGCCTGCAGATACTTAATCCTGAGGTTTTCCGAGACATCGTGTCTCTAGAACTTATCCAGAATAGACTAGGGCATCTGTCTTTAGCTCTGCCCTTTCCAATGCTAACAAAGACGCCCGAGTTACCTCTGGGCCAATGGACCCACCCCTATATTGTGCTCCACCAGTCAAACCTCTGATATCCTGGGATGGGCCACCAAACCCTCTTGAAGCAGGTGAATAGGCAGCCTTGGAACCCAGCCCACCTACCTGCCCAGAAACAGGCATTTGAATGGCACTCTCCCTACCCCCAACATTCTTTTGGGTGTTCCAAAGAGAGTGAGTCATTGTGTATTCAAAGATTTGTACTGAGTTTGTATTTTCAGTGGCTGAATTTTCTCCTATTAATTCTGATCTGTATGAGAGTTGCTAGCTTGGCTAGCAGTCAATTTTAGCTCTCTCCCTGGCCCAGCACTGTCTCTACCAGAGGCACTGCCCGGGCAGACTCGAGGTGGAGAGGGGAAGGTGGTGTGGCATGCATGCCAGTTTCTGGAAGTAAGGGCCCCTCCCCCAGAGTGCCAGACCCCAGCTGCCATTCCCTGCTGGGGCTCCCGGCCCTACTTACTGCAGGCTGGGCTGGTGCAGTACACAGAGGGGACCCAGAGGTTGGAGGAGCCAGTGTCGAAGATGACTGTGAAGTTTTGCGGCGGAGAGCCGATGGAGATGGTGCCGAAGTATTCCATCTACAGGGGAGGGAGGGAAGGTAGCAGAGGGTGGGCGTGGGAAAGGGGAAGGTGCTCTCCAGGGGGCCTTGGGAGAGCTCTCTGGGACCAGAGCCTGGGTTAGCACGGACTGGAGCTCACAGAGCCTGGGGAGTGGCAACGGAAGGTAGGAGGAGCAGACACGGGACATCAAGTCTCCTGCACTTCTTTAGCTCTCATTCGCATTATTTCTCTTAATTGCTTTATGAGCAAGACCGAGGACTTGTAATGCCTTTGTTCTACAATCAGGGAGTGGAAGCTCATGAAAGTTAAATCATTTGGCCAAGGACACAGAGCAGGACCCTTCTGTTTGGGAGACCTTTTCTTCTGCAGAGAGCTCTGCCCATTTGGACGCATCGGGGCTTGCTCGGTCATATCCACGGGGACACAGGGGGTCAGTCCCTATGGGTTATCCTAGAAGAGAAATCCTCCCTGGCCTTCAGTGTCACTGACCTGACACTGGCCATGCCCAGGGGCCAAGCCATCCCCCCCTCTCCCCCTTCCCCAGCCCCTGCCCCAGGAGTGCCTCACATCCAAGTAGTTGATGAGGGGCTCGTTGGCATCCTGGTTCATTGCGCAGGACTCAGTGAACTGGATCATATCCAAATTCTGGGATTTCCAGAACTCAGAGAGCTGGCCCCGTGCCCGCAGCTTCTTCCGGAGGGACTGTCGCCTCTTGAGGGGCACCCTGAGGACAGAGCCCATGTGAGACACAGGTGCAGCTCTGCCTCAGACCCTCCCCCTCCCTACCCCATTCTTCCAGAGGTAAACAGGGAAATTACACAGGAGGAGGTCTGCAAGGCAGCAGAGTTGCCAGAATTGGCCACAGTTTGGCCAGAATTCGTGCCCTCTCTGCCCCTGGCCTATCAGTCTTGTTTCTGCTCCTTAAGAGTCTTAGAACCTTAGACTTGAAGTGGCCCCTCCCTCTCAGACATGAGCTCTTCGAGGTCGTCTAGGAAAACGGTCCGCGTTGTGTGTGAACCTCTTAAAGGATTGATTTAAAGGGAGAGAAAGACTCCTGGGGGCAGCCACGGTCATTCCCTCGGGGATATGCTCGGTCCTTCGAGCCCCCAACCCCAGCAGCAGGCTCCCGCTCTCCACTAGTGTGAGAAGCTCCCTGGGGCTTGGCCAGGGAGTTCCGTCAGAGGTCGCGGCAGAGGGATGGTTTGTCATGGGCTAGAGGTCAAGGCCAACACAGGACGGCCGCTTCCCCCAGCCCTTCGTTCTCCTCTTTATTTCCCCGTCAGCTTTTCTCGAGGGTAGCCCTAAGCTCGGGCGCAGGCAGCAGCGCCCGCTGGACCGGATCTGGGGACGGGCTTGGGGGATGGTGGGTCTGGGGACAGACAGGGTGCTGGGGACGTGGCCTCACCTGTGGAGCTGCTGTTGAGCCAGCCCCAAGTCCAAGAGCACCAGCAGCAAAAGAATGAGTGTCTTCATCATGGGCCCTGCCGGCAGCTTCCTCCTTGCTCGGCCGCGGCCTTCCCCGGTCCCTCTCCTTTCCTCTCTCCCGCAAGCCAGCGGGGACGAATCGCGCGAACTCTCGGATCTGATCTGCCCTGCCCAACCCAGCCTGAGGACCCAATGATAAGGCCTCTTGCGTCAATGGCCAGGCCCAGAACAAACAGAGCGAGCATGACGGGGTGTTTCCCTTCCTCCCCTCCGCCCCCCTTTCCCTCCTGCAGGGGCCGGGGCGCAGGCTTCGTGGGTCTGGGGTGGGACTTGGGGGTCTGCGCACCCTCTAAGAGAAGGATGGCAGCGCAGGTTCAGCTTCTCCCAGAATTTTGGGTGTCCTCTCCTGGCCCCTAGAAACCCTGTGATTATGACTTGGGAGAGCCCTGGGCCACGGACGCCGGGACCCCTCCGCTTACGTGTCACCACGACTGGTCTGGCTGAGGACTCCCGTGGGGTTGGAAGTCTGGTCGTCACCTGTGGGACAGGTTCTAACTCAGAATACCATCAATCAGGTCTCTCCCCTCATTCCCTCAGGAGCCTCCAGGGCGGTTGACCCTCCCCCGCCGTCCACTCTGAGGCAGAGACTAGTGCTCCTCAAAGCCGCTGACGTGGGAGACTGGGCTGTGAAGCTGGTTTTTTGCATCTGGAAGGCTTGATGAATGTGGGGCTGCATTGTGAAGGGAGGTTTGGAGAACACAGAGGCAGCCCTGGGCTGGGGATGGGGGTGGGGAGGTACAGCTCCTGGTGGGGCGGGGGGAGGGGGGAATGATTCTGGAGCGGGTGCCTGTATTCGTTTGCTAGGGCTGCCATAACGACTTACCACAGATTGGGTGGCTTAACAGAAAGTTATTTTCTCGGGATTCTGGAAGCTAGAAGTCCAAGATGAAGGTACGGACAGAATTTGTTTTTTCCTGAGGCCTCTTTCCTTGACTTGTAGGGATGGCTGCCTTCCCTATTCTTCCTCTGAGTGTGTCTGCGTCTTGATCTCCTGTCCTTATATGCCATGTTGGACTGGGGTCCACCATAAAGACCCCATTCCAACCTAATTACTCTTCGGAGGCCTGATATCTCCATACAGTCACATTCCGAGGCACTGGAGGTTAAGACCTCAGCATAAGAGTTTTGGGGGCTACAATTCAGTGCGTAAGACAGCAGGAGCCTCAGTCTGTTCCTGGAGTAGGGGGCAGTGGGGGCTCAGCATGATTAGCTACTGCTATCCCAGCCTGATTAGCTACTGCTATGAACCCATCTCTATGGCCATTCAACTTCCTAACCAAAGGGAGGGCTTTATCGCCTTGAGTGAGGGTGGAGGGTGGTGGGAGGAGCACCCTCGCCTGACCAGGACCCAAATCCAGGTTTATGGGACACTCTGAACCCGGGCCGTCGAGGCTCCGGAGTGAAGGCAGAGAACCAGGGTTGGGTCAGCTTTGCTCCGACGAGCCAGCGATCTCCACAGTGTTTTAGCTACCTCCTTGGCTCTGTTTCCATCTGAGGAGCCCCAGCCACAGACAGACTTGGAGTTTGCAGCTAAGCAAAGTGCTGCCTTGGGCTCCAAAAATGTTTAGGAGGACATCAAAGGGACTTAGGGAACAGCCTGGACCCTGGAAGTGCTGACCCCAAAGGCACAGAGCCTCTGCAACATTTGCCCATTTGGCTGTTGGCTTTGACCTTCACTGGGGACCGACGCCTACCTCTAGGAGGGCAGCCTGAGCCAGAAGAGGCTAGACGTTGAGATAAGCCACTGTGACATTTTGCTCTGTCATGGTTTGCCCATGATTGCCCGACTGCTACGTCCCTTAGATCTCTTACCTGGCAAAGAGCCCACATACATTGCTGAGTTTTATTTAAGGAGGATCAAAAATACAAAATATGGTACATGGAAGCACTTGAAAAAAACTGTACTGTGTCACCCGACTGAAGATCTTCGCTATAAAATCCTTGAACTGGGAGACTTCTTCTTGCCTTTAGGGCAAGGCCACTTACGTAACAGATGAGGACACTGAGGCACAGAGAGGCAGAGTGACAGCCCCAGGTGCGCGTGATTCCTTTAGTGGCAGGACTAGGGTTGGGACCCAGGCCTCCTCCTTCCCAGTCCGAAGATCTTTCCACTACGGGTGGGGCCGCAGGGTCTGGCTGGGTTTCAGAAAATTTGACGCAGGTTCGAGGCAGGAGGATGGAGATGTCTGTCAGACGAATGGGTTCTGTTCTCTCTGGAAATGACAGAAAGCTCGCCTCCCATGGTGGCAGATTAGGGGAGCCTCTCAGGCTGGAACCAAATATCACTGCAGATGATTTGGGAACAAAAGCCCCTAGGGGGCGCATGGGTGACTCAGTCGGTTAAGCATCCGACTCTTGATCTTGGTTCAAGGCTTGATCTCAGTCAGGGTCAGGGTTCAAGCCGTGTGTTGGACTCATGCTGGGTGTGGAACATACTTTAAAAAAAAAAAAAAAGCCCTTGGATATGTGCCTGTTGTGGTGTCTGTGTGTATGTCCTTTAAGAAGAGAGAGGGAAAAGCCTTTGGAGTGAAATGGTACCATGTGGGCAAAAACAGGCCATAGTATGGGCAATGATCCTGTCCTTTAGCCCTGGGAGAAGGTCTTTGGAACGAGAAATCCTCAGGCATGTGGGTTGGAGGCTGGTCAGATGCAGAGCTTTTGTCTGTTTCCAGAACATCTGAAAGCTCTTGGTGTGACACCGTCCAATCAACTTCTCGTTTCTGGAGCTTCAGCTTCAGAAGATAAATAAGTAATAAGAGGACGGTTACTCAGCGCTCTGTGGAAATCAGCTTCATCAGGGCTCCGGAGACAGAGTGTGTCCGTGTAAGACCCAAGCAGCTGCTTCTCCGTCGTGCTCGGCTGGCTCCTGATGGCCGGGCAGGAGGAATCCGCGATGCTCGGAGCCCTGGCTCCGGCAACATGACCGCCTCAGCACGAATGTGACCAACGAGAAAATGTCCCAACCTCACTTCTGCTCGAAGCTGATAAATGAAGGAAAGTCAACAATGCTTTGCGTGGTACAGTAGAAAGAGAGCTGGGCTGGGCTGCCTGGGTCTAGTCTTGGCTCTGCCACTAACTGGCCGTATGACCAAAATCACTTTTCTCTGAATCTAGTTTCCTTGTCTCTACCATGAAGAAGGTGGACAACAAGGAACATTTTGAGGACACACGCTAAGTGCCACGCTCTGAGCTAAGGACCTTGGAAGCATTAGCTCATTCTACGCCAATACCGACCCTAGCTGGTAGACATTATTTTAAAACCCACTTTACGGATGAGATAACTGAAGCACAGAGGGTTTAAGCAACTTGCATAAGGTGCTGTAATCAGCATTCAAACCCAGGTTTGTCGGACTTCAAAGCTGATGATCTGTACTGGGTGATCTTGAGGGTCTGACGTTCAAGAATTTCTTCCTGTAAGAGAAAGACCGAGAGAGAGGCTGGAGGAGGAGACGGGAAACGGAGGAGAGAAAATAATTTTCTGCCTGATGGAAAATTTGACTTTTAACTGTAAGAAGAGAGAAGGGTGTGTGCAGGGTGGCGGGGGAGGTGAGGCGCTGTGTAATGAGAAATTTTGTCATTGTTTCTTTTTGGCAAATATCTCCTATTTTGCTTTCAAGGAGCCTCTGAGCAAGGATCATGACTGTACCGCTGACAGGTGCAGAAATCCCACCACCACCCCCCCACTAGTTACCGCTGACCCAGACAATGACGTCTGAAAACTAAAATTTAAGTTGATTTTTTGCTTGTTGCTGTAAGAGAGCTCCCAACACAAAGGTGTTCTTTCCCCAGTGGCTTCATCTGCTTCGGTTTGGCAAAGCCTCTTGTTTTCATGCAACTGGAAAAAAGAAGGATCGGATGTCTCCAGCATCTTGCCATGTCAAGAATTCAGTTCGCGTGAGTCATTTCCAAAACCACTGTCAACCCTATTCTGGGAAAGCGCCTCTCAGACCAGAAATGATTGCCATATGCCCTGCAGAGGACACAGGCACTGGGGCGTTCCTCGCTTGAACATGGCCCGTGTGCTCACGTGCGCTTGTCCCTATACCTGTGAACAGGAGGGACAGTTCCTGCCGCGGGCTTGGTTCAGGGAAGGACGGCATGCTGAAGGGGTCTGTTTCTCTGCTTGTTACCGAGCCCAGGCTTTGGAAGTAGACAAAGCAGGATTTGGGGGACGTGTGATATTGGCATTGTTCAGGATCATCAGATTGCTCTGCGGTAGAAGAGGAAGGATTTCCTTGCAGACTGATGTGAGGACTCTGTGGGACCATCCTCAGGAAGAAGGCTTTCCGGGTGTCTCTCAGCCCAGGGCTTGACACCCAGTTAGCACTTAGTTCTAGAGCCCTGGCTACACCATACGGACCAGGGCAGGTGCTGGACCTGGACTAGGACTCATTCTATGCCACCCACTGTGCGAAGTGCCTTAAAAATCCTCACTCGTGCAATTCTCCCAATAATCCCATGAGGTCAATAGTCCTAGAGAGGTAAAGGAATTTGTCCAAGGTCACACAGCTGGTAATGATGGACCTGAGCATAAACTCAAAGAGTCTCTCCAGGAATCCACGATCTTTTACAACTCTCACTGCTGTCTGTAGTCTATATATAGGTTACTGTGTGTATATATATATATTTTTAAAGATTTTATTTATTTATTTGGCAGAGAGAGAGAGAGACAGAGATCACAAGTAGGCAGAGAGGCAGTCGGAGATAGAGGGGGAAGCAGGCCCCCTGCTGAGCAGAGAGCCCAATGTGGGGCTTGATCCCAGGACCCCAAGATGAGGACCTGAGCCGAAGGCAGAGGCTTAACCCACTGAGCCACCCTGGTGCCCCATGTTACTATACGTATTAGCTCCTGAAATACGTTGCAGAGACCACCATGCTTTTATGTCTTTTAACGTTTCACAAAAGCGATCAAGACTTCTGTCTGTCCTAGTTCTTCTTGTATGATCAGGGGCTAGACTATTTAAAGGCTGGGAAACGTAAAATAAATAAATAAAATGTATGAAGTGAAAGTGCTCTCTGACCCTTAGTTTCTTTATCTGCACAATGAATTTGTTCGGAAGATTAATAAAAGCATCTGGGAAAATGGATGGAGGACAGTGAGTGTGTCGTAAACACTTGATTAAAATTTTATTATAAGGGGAAGAGAGAGTGCACTCCGGCAACTATGACAGAAATGGATGCCTTTCCTCCGTGATCTCTGTGGGTTTTCGTTTGCAGACTTCTAGTGGCCTGGGGATACTCAGCCAACGGTGCTCTTCAATCTTTTCCTGCTGGTACCAGCTCTGCAGGCCTCAGAACTGGTTCCATCCTGAACTCCTGCAAGTGGCCCCAGGCTAGGAGTTGGGCTGCGGCTGAATAGGAAAAAAGGCGCAAGTTTAATCTTGGGATCTTTGTAAAGTGTGTGTGTCTCCATTTCTAAAAACTCTTGTCCCTCTTCCATTAAATGCCTTGGAAACCCACCAGAGAGAAAACATATTCTAGAGATGTGGTTAAGGTGAGGCATCTTCCAGGACGCCAAGATACCCGTCTGATCTTCCTGTCCAGTTTAACAAGCTTCTCTGATCAGAGAGTCTCCACACGGAGCTCCATTTCCCAAGTCTTGGCAAACACCACTCATTTACTCACACAAAAATCGGGACACCGAATCTCACCGATTTTTTTCAGAGACAAGAAATCCAAGGCTCCAAGAAGAGTTTTCCTGCCTCAAGGGTGGAAAGTAAGGACAGGAACGAGGGCCTTTCACACCAAACTCTCACATGCAGTTCTCTGGGGGGCGGTGGCAGGAGGTGACAGTGGCTGGGACTGGAGTGGGGATGGAACACTGGGAAAGTGTGGTGAGCTTAGATTTCTTCCAGAGATAGAACACGCAGGCCCCAATCTTGAGTTGGATGGGGACGAAAGAAAGGAGGGATCAGAGGCGCCTGGGTGGCTCAGTCGGTTGGGCACTGTTTGCCTACGGCTCGGGTCATGATCCTGGGGTCGTGAGATCGAGTCCCGTGTTAGGCTTCCTGCTTGGTGCGAAGCCTGCTTCTCCCTCTCCCTCTACCCACTTTCCCACTTTGTTCTCTCTCTTGCTCTATCTCAAATAAATACATAAATATTAAGAAGAAGGAGGAGGAGGAGGAGGAAGAGAGGAGGAGGAAAGGAGGGATCAAGAATGACCCTGGACCCCAGAGTCATAGACAGAGACATTCACAGACATAGACTTGTGTGAAATGCTGTTGGGTCCAGGCTATTTATTTATCAAACATTGTTTGTGATGGGACACCTTGGAAACAGGGGGTCCGGAAGAGATGCTGAATGATTATGGTGTAGTTCTACGATGGAATGCAGTGGGACAGTCACAAAATAATGAAAAACTCCAAAGAAGAATCTGTAGTCTATATAGTTGGCTTAAAAAGCATGTAACATTGTGTTGGTAGGCTACCATTGTAGAAAACAGAAGGGGGAGAAGGTGTATAGTCCCTTTTGCTTCCATAGGCATAAAACACCTCTGGTAGGCTCTACCAAGAAACCAGTAGCATCAGGTACTTTCTGGGAAGGTGGGCGGGGTGGGGTGAAGAGGCTTGTTGGATACTGTATTGTACTTTTTGAGTTTTGAGGCATTGACTATCTTCCTTCATTAGTTTTCATGTGGCTTTATTCCTTTATTAGTTTTCTTTTGCTGCTATAGGAAATTATCACATACGCATTGGTTTAAAACAGTGACAATTTATTCTCTTATGGCTCCACAGGTGAGAGGACTCACCTGGGTCTCACTGAGTTAAAATAAAAGGGTCGGCGGGGCTACATTCCTCTCCCGAGGCTCTAGAGGAAAATCTATTTCCTTGCCTTTTCAGGCTTCTAGAAGCTATCAGCATGCCTCAGGTTTTGGTCTCTTCCTCCACATTCAAAGCCAGCAGGATTGCATGTCTCTGAGCACTCTCCCATAGACTCATCCCCCCTTTGACTGTAGTGGAGGAAGTCATCTTTTCAGCACTCGTGGGAGTAGATCCAGCCCTATCCCTCCAGGTAATCTAGGATAATCTCCCCACATCGATTCCTTGATTTCACCTGGGTTAGTCATGTAATTCACAGAGTCACAGATTCCAGGGATCAAAATGCGGACATCTCTGGGGGGGCCACTATTCTGCCTACCACAATAACCTATTCAAAAACATTTTAAATGCAATAATAATAATAATAATTCCTCCACTTTGGGTATAAACTTTTGGTGGGGAGCAATAATGGTGTTCTTTCCTGAGTACAGGATTAGGGGAGTGGACACAGGTTGGGAGAGGTGAAGAATCAGTCTGTTTTGGATAAATTCTTTTGAGATGCTCATAGACTTCCCAGGAGTGATCGCAGATTGATGCGTGATTGTGTGGCTCTTGTGCTCTCCTAAGACTTGTTGAAGCTGAAGATACAAATCTGGAAGACATCAGCGTGTAGAAAGTGGTTAAGGCCATGAAAGGGGCTGAGGACACCCAGGGAGAGTGTGGGGGATGGGGAGGAGGAGAAGCTCCAGAACTGTGTTCTGAAGCCTGCAGGTGGGTGAGGGGAAAGAATGAGCTGAAGAAGCCAAGAGCGAGGCTGGTGGGCAAGCAGGAAACCCCATTACCTCCTCCCAGAGACCCCTCAGTCACCCAGACTGGAAGAAGCATCACCCACTCTGCTTTTCTCCATCACGCTCCCTTGCCTGCTTTGCCCGTTACGCTTGTTGCTGGTGTCCCCACCATGCCGTGAGGTCCCCGAGAGCCGAGCTCTGGTGGTCTGCATCAGGGTTGTCTCCCCAGCACCGGTGCCTGGCTCAGAGTAGGCATTCAAACATCTGTTAAATGAACAAGTGGAGGAAAACAAATCAACTTAATCCTTCTACCCCTAATCCATAAATAATGAAGATGGCTCTAAAATCTAAAAGAGAGAGAAGAAAGCAGCACAGGCTTTTCAATGCCCCGGTGACCATTCCCCATGGGTAAGTCTCCACAGGAGCTTTCAACAGAGTATGTTTTTAAAAGCTACCTCTGGGGGTGACTGGGTAGCTCAGTGGGTTAAGCCTCTGCCTTCAGCTTGGGTCATGATCTCAGGGTCCTGGGATCCAGCCCCTGGGATGGAGCCCATTGAGCTCTCTGCTCAACAGGGAGCCTGCTTCTCCCTCTCTCTCTGCCTGCCCCTCTGCTTGTGATCGCTCTCTGTCAAATAAATAAATAAAATCTTTTTAAAAAAATTAAAAAAATAAAAGCTACCTCTGGGGGGCACCAGGGTGGCTCAGTTGTTAAGTGTCTGCCTTCTGCTCAGGTCATGATCCCAGGACCCTGGGATCCAGTCCCACATCGGCTCCTTGTTTGGAGGAAAGCCTGTTTCTCCCTCTAACCTCTGCTGCTCCCTGCTTGTGTTCCCTCTCTTGCTGTCTCTCTGTCAAATAAATAAAATCCTCAAAGAAAGAAAGAAGATACCTCTGTTCTACCTGATGTCACCTGGCTTGGAATTCTATCACTGTCCATGTTTCCTCTAGAGCTAGACATTCTCCTTCGGGCTAGTGCTTAGCAAGCTCTCAATAAATCTTAGCTATTTATCTGAGCTTTTGAAAACGCAAATACCCAGAGAAAGAAGACTCATGGAGTCACTAACTCCTAAGAATGAATTAGTTTCTTGAAAGAAATGGTTTTCTGTTTTTCTAAGGTTTATTTATTTTTAGTAATCTCTACACCCAACCTGGGGCTCAAACTGCCAACCCTGAGTTCAGGAGTCCATGGTCTTCCGACTGAGCCAGGCAGTGGGAATAAAGAAAGCATTTAAAAGGGTGTGGGCCGGGTGGAGATGCGGAAAGGGAGAAAGTGTTTCCAAACGGATGCTAGAGAATCTAGAGCAAATCTCAGCTTGTGGTTTTGCAGAGGCCCACACCTGCACAGCCTGGAGATGGGCCACATCAGCCAGTGGCTTCTGATTTGGGGGATGGGGGGGGGGAGTGGGGTGTGAGTCTCCCTCTGAGCCCAGCCAGGCCGGGGAGGAAATGAAGAGGCTCTCGAGGGAGGGGCAGGGGAGAGAGGATGGGGTAGGGCGGAGGAGAGCGGCCACAGTGAGAGCAGCTGCCTCTTCCAGATGGAAGACTGCGGCCGCTGATGCTGCTCCCCGAGTCAGGTAAGTGGTTCCGTGGAGCGCTCCGAGCGCGCTTTCAGTTTCTTTCTTCGTGCCTGGAACCCGGGGCGCGCCTGTCGTAGAGTCCACGCTCTGCCGCTTAACGGGATGAGAGCAACGTACCCCCCTCTCCTTACGCCGCTCCCTAGGGTGCTGTGATACACCCTCGGTCCCCTCACCAGAGGCGTAGGCTGACAACTGTGTATGCGGATAATGGAGAGGAATCCTGTCCTTGTGGTTGGGGTACGTCTAAAGGCTTACAGGAAAAGGACTGAGCTGCAGGCTTAGTGCCTTATGATGAGCGGTTTGGGAAACAGCAGGCAGATGTGTATTGTTGGGCAGACGTATATGGGTCCATGGGTCTTCGATCCCAAACTAGACGGTGGGCACCTTGAGGGCAGCAGCCGTGCCCTAGTCTAGACATTCCAGTCCTCCGAAACCCAGCACAGTGGTTGGCACTTGGAAATTTATCTGCACTTGCCGGGTCCGAGACGGTGAATATCTGAAAGGGGACTAGTCCGAGCTGGGATGTGTTGCAGGTGTAAAATGCATACTGACCTCAAGGACTTGATAGGAAAAGAGAACAAAAAAATATCCTAATAATTTTTATATCAGTACAGGTTGAAATAGTCATTTTTTTTGATATATCGGATTAGATAAAATATACTATTAAGATTAAGTCCTCTGCTTCTTTTTGCTTTTTTTAAAGTGTGACTACTACAACATTTCAAATTCATGTGTGACTCGTGTTACATTTCTCTTGGACGTGTCTGGTCTCTGCTGCCCTGACTTTTGCCTCCCCTTCTCTCTTTCTCAGCTCTCTGATCAGAAGAGAGATGCCCTTCGCCCGGGGCATGTAAAGGCCTCAGAATCTTTTATTGGCCAGAGTAAGATCTCCTGTGTATTTTATACTTGTTGAATCCCTGATTACACCTTCGCAAATGTGTTGCTCGTACCATGTAATCTATCCCTTTGTTCTAGGATAAAGGAATTTGGGTGGCAGCAAGTGGGAGGGGGACTAACTTTTATTAAGCACTAGCTCAATCTATTTTCAGGACAGCTCTGCGAGGTAGACCTTATTGATTTTTTTCAGATAAAGAAACTGAAGCTCAGAGAGCTCTGACAACTTGCTCAATATCGCCTGCCTGGAAAGAAGCACAGGGTCAGGACTCAAAACCTGACGTGCCTGGCTCAGAAGGCCAGTTCCCCCCCACCCCCCCACCCCGACTCCTAGCATGTGGCTTTATTTTTGCATATTTGAAATAGAGTTTGCAGGAGGTTCCCACCCCTCCCCATTCATAAGTCCTATTATGCCTGCACACAGAAGGAAGTCATTAGGGAGACCCTGGATGATTTATTCTTTGTCACCGATTTCTAAATTGTACAAGGAACAAGCCCAGGGCTGGTTCTCAGAACACCTGGGAACATTCTAGTCCTGGCATGGCCCCAGTGTAACTAAGCGGCCTAGGATGCATAGCTTCCACCTCTGAAAACAAAGAGGACTTTTACCATTTGTGATCCCAATCCTGTTGGCTGGGGAAACCGAATGAGACTGATCTTGTTGCTTAATCCCTCCTGGGTTACACCTAGAGTTGAGTTTTTTTAACTTAAGAATTTTTTTTTTTTTTAACAGTCTGATAACCTGTTATTTTCTTATGTCGAGATTGCTATTGATGTGCTGGAAACCAAATTCCAGAAAAGGGAGTCTGCGTTGTGTGGGTGGGCAGGAAACCTCAAGTTCATTTTCAAGGATCCCCCTCCAGGCAGCTAGTGTTTTCCAGAGCCGATTCGTACATACGGCTTCATGCCTTGCAAATTCCGATCTGGTCTCATTGCTCCGATGACTAGAACTCCTCATTATCTGTTTAGCAGATGGGAAGGGAAGGCCAAGTCTCTTCATAAACCTGCTTATGAATCCTCCCTGAATAGCCATTTTAAAAGAGTGACATCAAATCTGGGATGCCCCGAGGAGTGTTGTCTTCAGGACTCCGGGGGCCTGTCCCCTCGCTGAAGTTGAGCGTAGGAGGAAACAAAGTCCCGGGGCTCTCCTGGTTGCAGCTCTGACCTGTCCGTTGCAGGCCATTCAGCTCTGGAAGCTCCCCCAGCCCCAGCGCAGACCCAGCTCAAACCTCTTGATCCAATGAGCGCTAACGGCTTAGGACAAGGCCTTTGAAGATTCATTTACCAGATGGTTCTGCCATTCCTTATCGCCAGTCTCTGGAGGGTCAGTCTAAGTATCCTGCAGTAGTTAGTTCTTCTGAATGGATTTCAGGGTGAAGAGTGATTTTTCTCTCTCCACCTTGGCAAAACTATACCTTAACTCGCTGTCAGTTTTTGAGGTTTTGACATTAAAAGAAATGGGTCAGGGAATATACCCTTAATCTAAATCCCTTTGAAACTTGGCTCTGGGGTCAAAAGCGTGGGTATGGGGGGAAGGGACAGACAGAACTGGTAGTAAGGTTTTGAAAGCCCGTTTCTTTTTTGTTATTAATTTCATTAATTGAATTTTATGAGATCATGGTCTGTATACTGTTGAACATTTGGCATTATTTTAAAGTTGTGTTTCTATTTAAATACACATTTTGTAACATTCTTAGTTGGCCCATTTTTACTGAATTCTACCTTGTATCATTTCCCTTACATATTAGGCGATGATTTCTGTCCGCTTTTATTTATCTGAAAATACATTTATTTTACTCTCACGTTCGAGGAATATTATCACCGGATATAGAATGTTTTTCATTGAAGTGTAATTAACATACAGTCATGTTAGTTTCAGGCGTACAATATAATGATCCAACAATTCTATACATTACTCCATGCTGACTGCTGTCACCATCTGTCAGCAAACAATATTATTACAATCTTACTAACTATAGCTCCTACTATGTACTTAACTCTCTGACTTATTTATTTTATAACTGCAAGTTTGTACCTCTTAATCCCCTTCACCTATTTCACCCATCCCCCCACCCACTTTCCCTTTGGCAACCATCAGTCTGTTCTCTGCATTTAAGAATCTTTTAGGGGCACCTGGGTGGCTCAGTGGGTTAAGCCTCTGCCTTCAGCTCAGGTCATGATCTCAGGGTCCTGGGATCCAGCCCCACATCAAGCTCTCTGCTCAGCAGGGAGCCTGCTTCCCCCACTCTCTCTTTCTGCCTGCCTCTCTGTCTACTTCTGATCTGTCAAATAAATAAATAAATAAAATCTTAAAAAAAATTTATTTTCTTCTTTTTTCTTTGTTCCTTTGTTTTATTTCTTAGATTCCACATATGAGGGAAATCATAGGGTGTTTGTCTTTCTCTGTCTGACTTATTTTACTTATCTTTATACCCTCTGGGTCTATCCATGTCTTTGCAAATGGCAGGATCTCATTTTTTATGGCTGAGTAATATTCCAATGTGTTTATACACCATCTCTTCCTTAAACCTTCATCAATGGATGGACACTTGGCTTGCTTCGTATCTTTGCAATTCTAAATTCTACAATAAACATAGGGGTGCATTTATCCTTTTTCATATGCTGTTTCATTTTCTTTGGACAAATACCCAGTTACAGATTACTGAATCATAGGATAGTTCTATTTTTAACTTTTCGAGGAAGCTCCATACGGTTTCCCGCAGTGGCTGCCCCAGTTTGCTCTTCTACCAACCGTGCACGAGGGTTCCTTTTTTTGCCACATCCTTGCCAACACTTGTTGTTTCTGGTCGTTTTGATTCTAGTCATCCTGACAAGTGTGCGGTGGTATCTCACTGTGGTTTTGAATTGCATTTCCCAGATGATGAGTGATGTTAAGCATCTTTTCATGTGTCCATTGGCCATCTGTATGTTTCCTTTGGAAAAATGTCTATTCAAGTCCTCTGCCCATTTTTAATCAGATTCTTTCTTTTTCTTTTCTTTTCTTTCTTTCCTTTTGTTGTTGAGTTGCGTAAGTTTATATATTATAGGTGTTAACCCCCTTATCAGGTATATTATTTGCAAATATCCTTCTCCCATTCAGTACATTGTCTTTGCTGTGTAAAATCTTCTAATTTTGGTGTAGTCCCAATAATTTATTTTTGCGTTTGCTTTCCTTGTCCAAAGAGACATATCTAGAAAAATGCTCCTACACCTGATGTCAAAGAAATTATTACCTACATTTTCTTCTAGTTTTGTGGTTTCAGGTCTTACATTTAGGTCTTTAATCCATTTTGAGTTTAGTTTTGTGTGTGGTGTGGGAAAGTGGTCCAGTTTCATTCTTTTGCATGTTGCTCTCCAGTTTTCCCAACAGCACTTGTTGAGGAAGAGACTTTCCCCATTGTATATTCTTCCTTCCTTGCTCATAGATTAACCGACCATGCAAGCGTTGGTTTATACCTGGACTCTGTATTCTGTTCCATTGTCTACTTTTGTGCTGGTCCCACACTGTTTTGATTATTACAGCTTGGTATTGTATCTTGAAGTTTGGAATTGTGATGCCTCCTGCTTCATCCTCCTTTCTCAAGATTGCATTGGCTATTCGGGGTTTTGAACCTGTTTCTTTCTTGAGTGTGCTTATCAGCATCAAGTTCCTGTCACTCAACACATTCCGTGACTACTAACTAATCAAGGACCGTTGCTCGAAACTGGGTAGCTGCAAATAAAAGGAGGGAAACATTTCATATGAACGAAAGCCCTGTTAAGTTACTTCTGGAAAACGAGCTCTTTTGAAGATCTTTCAACCTGTCAGGGTGCCTGGGTGGCTCAGTCGGTTAACCCTCTGCCTTCAGCTCAGGTCATGATCCCAGAGTCGTGGGATAGAGCCCTGCATCGGGCTCCCTGCTCATAGGGGAGCCTGCTTCTCCTTTTCTCTCTGCTTCTCCTCCCCACTTGTGTTCTCTCTCTTTCAAATAAATAAATAAGATCTTTAAAAAAAAAATCTTTTAACATGTCAACAATGAAGATCAAGATATATGTTACCCTTGAATTAATTTTTTTTTGCTGTGAAAATCCGGAAGTAAAGAATCTGTTGGTCAACTTTGCAGGCAGCAGCTCTGATGGGGAGGAAAAGACAGTGATGTTGTTCTGCTTTGCTAAAGCCCGTTATCTATATCCTCCTAAAAGATCATAACCTTCAGACTGTATCTCAAAACAAACAAACAAATAAACCAACAAAACTCCAAAGGAAAAGGACAAGGCTCACTATTAACATGGCTACCAGGACATGTCATCCAAGGCACAGTGTGGCACTTTCAAATTTACGTGTGCTTTTAACTGGGTTGAGAGCCTTCCAAGGCAGAGAGCACACAGTAGGCACTCAATAGATGCTGAATAATCAGGATGTGGTAGGGAGCCAGCCCTTGGCTGATTTGCCATTCTTGGGGCTCTCGCTGATTCCTGGAGCTGCTTCTGAAGCACCCCTCATGCTCTAAATCACAGAAGGGAGTGAGGTGCATTCATGTTCCTTCCTCACAGTGACATCCCCATTTAGATGCAAGTCTTGAGATCCTGATGGAGCAGGCTTGGCAGTGCTGCCCAGGGCATCCCTGGGCGGGGACGGAGATGAGAGAGGGAGGGAGGAAGGGTGTTGGAAGGAGCGCTGTTCCCATGCGGGTGGTGGCTGATGGTGCTCTGGGCGGGCCTGGAAGGCTTCCGAGGGACAAGGTCATGCTCCTCCTCCCTCTGGGCCATCCAGCAAGTCCTTCCTACTAGTAGCACAGACAGAGAAAGACAAAGGCAGACTGGCCTCCGGTGGGGGGCGGAGGGGTGGGTCAGACAGGAGGGTGGAAGGCGGGAGAATCTGGGACTAAACGGGGTGGTCCCTGTGGATTCTTCCCGGGCCTCCGGCCAGGCCACGCTCTCCTGCTCCCTCTTTCACAGCGGGCCCCTGTCTTGCTTATTTAACATCTACTCTGCCGGCAGCTCTGGATTTCAAAATGAGCTAAATGTAAAGTGACTCCAGCGAGGCTCAGGCACTGGGTGCACCTGATTATTAAGGTGACGTTTACTGGAATGTGTTTTAAAATAGGGTCTCAGGAACGTGGAGATCGTCCAACCCTCGCTCATCACGTATCAAAATCGATACAGGGCAACAAACAAACAAAATAGCCAACAACCCAGGTTCATTGCACAGCTGCATCACTGACCTACATTAAGAGCAGGCAGTACTAGAAGGAGGTCAGAGCCGCACGTGCATCCGGGCTTCACCAGAGGCAAGAAGGGGAGATGCTCTGTGAGCAGAAGGGGAAACCCAGGGTTGTTGAAAGAACCTTGACCATCAGGAGAAATTTTTATTCTCCTCCAGGCGCTGGGTTCACAGGCAGCTTCAAGGATGCCCGGGCTGCTTCTGGCAATTCCATTCGCCTCTGAATCCTTCTTGTTAAAAACAGTCTTCACTTTCCAACGCTTCTGTTCCATCAGAAGTGGCCTCTTAGGGTTCTCGACTCAGGCACCTCACACCGGCTTCCTCTCCTTTATCTTGATTCCCTCCCTTTTTTGAGGCTCACTGCCCCTTCATCTCCAGCCTGATGGCGGGAGGCCAGCTCTCTCTCCATCCTGCCCTCTCTCCTTTTCTCTTTTCCCCTCTCTTCTTTCTTGCTCCCCTTCCCCTTTTTTTAAAAAAAGATTTTATTTATGTATTTGACAGACAGAGATCACAAGTAGGCAGAGAGGCAGGCAGAGAGAGAGGGGGAAACAGGCTCCCTGCTGAGCAGAGAGCCCTTTGCGGGGCTCGATCCCAGGACCCTGAGATCATGACCTGAGCCGAAGGCAGAGGCTTTACCCCACTGAGCCACCCAGGTGCCCCCTCACTCTCTTTTAACATGGTAAATGCTCACTGCAGAAGAATTGAAAAACATGGAGAAGTAAGAAAGAAGAAAAGGAAACTCACCAGAAACCTCACCACCCCAAGATAATTATTGCTAACATTTGGGTACTTACTTTTCCCTGATGTGGACATGGAAAGATGGCCATAATATGTGGCCAAGTGGGGGAAACAGGATACTCAGGGCACACATGCACAGACACACATGCGTCTGGCGTATTGATTTTAATGGGACATATCTGACATTCTGCTGTGTTATCTGTCTTTTATGGACTTGACACAACAGTGTAAGCCTCTTCCCCCATTAATAAATGAGTTTTCATAGATCACTTTAATGGTCAAATGTTATTTCACTTTATGGATGTCCTACAATCCATTTCTCGGTATTAAAGACGTGTCTCAACTGCTGCTGTTGTAAATGACTTAACAGTCATAGTCTGACACCCAAATGTTTGCATATCGTTAGAAAACAAAATTCAAGGGGTGCTTGGGTGGCTCCGTTGGTTAAGTGTCCAACTCTTGATTTTGGCTCAGGTCATGATCTCAGGGTCCTGGGAGCATTTCCTGCTGGGGGAACTGGCATGGAGCCTGTGTAAGATTCTCTCCCCTCTCCCTCTCCCTCTGCTCCTCCCTCCTGCGCTCTCTCCCTCCCCCGTCCCCTCCCCTTACACACACACACACACACACACACACACACATTTCAAGTGAGTAAATCTGAAGATCTAATTAGCTTTATTCAGTGATTCATGAACTGGGCAGCATCTCTTCTAGCAAGTAGAGGGGAGCTCCAAAGTGTTACAGAAAGGGAAAGGTTTTTAAAGGCAGAACAAAGAAGTCATAAATAGAAAAAAAAATGAGTTCAGGAGAGGTCACTTTCATGTGGGGATAAAAGGGTATTAAAAGGTAGATTAGTTGATCTTCCTTTGGGGGATGAAGAGAACTGATGTGACAGTTTGTCTTCTTGGTCTTGACGGGAAAACTGACTGGTTGAGACTAGATTTCTGGGGCAGGTGGAAACTGCAGTTCGAGTAGGCTTCAAGTCCCCATTTGGAGAGTTGGCCTTAGGGACACTATTCTGGGTCTGCGGTTTTCTTTCGAACAACCCACATTCTTGGCTATTTTCTTAGGATAAATTCCTTTCAGTGAAGTTGCTGGGCCAAAGAAATAGGATCATCTGTAGGGTCTTCTGATATACACCACTGAATTTCCCTTCACAAAGATTCTAATAACTGACTTCCTGCCAGAGTGTCCAACCCGAGAATATTTGCCAGGACTGAGCCTTTTCCTTCTTAAAAACAAAACAAAAACAAGACAAAACAAACAAACAGAAAAATGGTTTTATTTTTTTTTAATTTTTATTTTTTTAAAAGATTATTTATTTATTTATTTGACAGACAGAGATCACAAGTAGGCAGAGAAGCAGGCAGAGGGAGAGGAGGAAGCAGACTCCCTGCTGAGCAGAGAGCCCGATGTGGGGCTCGATTCCAGGACCCTGGGATCATGACCTGAGCCGAAGGCAGAGGCTTTAACCCACTGAGCCACCCAGGCGCCCCAGAAAAACGGTTTTAAATTGTTTTAATTTAACTGCTTTGCTTATGACTGAGTTATACCTTCTTTCATAAATGTTTTATAGATGGATCTGGCCATTTGCATGTCTTTGTCCAGACATATCTTGAACATGGGTTCAGCGCTGGAGACTGGGAAATAGGGCAGCGTGCAAGGATTCATGAGACACGGCTGGTCTTAGAATTCATGGTTGAGATGACTCTCCTCTTTCCTTTTTCTACAATTTTTTCTTTTGGAGAAATTGTTATCAATGTCAAGAGACTACAGTTTCTTTAGATTCATATTCAAACTCTATGTCATGTGTTTGGGTTCTTTGCATTTTTTCCTAATTCTTCTTGGAATCCGTCAGTTATGGTTGACAATGGGGCCAAAAGGTAATTTCACATCCTGCTCACATTTCTGTGAGAGACTCATGCAACCAACGGTAGTGTGCTCTTTTATTACTTTTTTCGACTTTTACCTCTTTCTCCCCACTTTTATTCAACAATTCAAAGCATTTCGTTTCTTCTATAGGCAGCTTTTCATTTCCCATTTATCATTCAATCCCTTTTTTTTCTACTCCAATATCTTAGAAAAGCAGCATATGAACCTCGTATTTAATTTTGATATTTGTAACTTTAAAAAATAGTATGTAGCAAGCTATGACATTTAATAGCAATTAATTTTTATCTTGAAGAAACTTCCTTTTACAACCCATAAATAATAGCTGTGCTTTTTTTTTTTTTTAAAGATCTTATTTATTTAATTGACAGAGAGAGACAGCACAAGCAGGGGGAGTGAGAGAGGGAAAAGCAGGCTCACCACTGAGCAAGGATCCCAATGTGGGACTCGATCCCAGGACCCTGGGGTTATGACCTGAGCCAAAGGCAGATGCTTAACAGCTGAGCCACCCAGGCGCCCAAAAGCTGTGCTTTAATTCGCAGTCCATTATATAGACACTTCTAACGTATGGTAATGAAAATTAAAAGAATAATATTAAAATCAAGATACTAATGTTAAAAAGAAATGAAATACTAAAAATAATTAAAGTAATTATTTTATGGAGACAAAATAAAATGAGGATTAATTGTTACAAACATGAGTTATGGTATAATGAAAGCTGATAGATTATCATTAGGAGCTCCAAGCTACTACTATTCAGGCATCCATTTGAATTTTAGTGCAGAATTTCAAATTTACTGATACACCAATACTAATAGAGGATTTATTTATTTATTACTATTTTTTTTAGTTGAGGTAAAAATCAAAATAGCCGTTGGAAAAGCAGCTCTTGTTTTGAAACAGTTAATGTAGATGTCTCAGATCAGCGAGCTCTTTATCAACTCATTCTGCTTCATTGTGTGAAGTAAGTAAATGTCAACACTGTTAGAAAAAGTTTTTATTTCCATGTGTCAGAAACTTATCATAATAAATGGATTTGGTTAGATTTTAGACATTTATTTTTGTTATCCACCAGAAAATTAATAAGAATATAAACCACCTCGGGCACCCATGTGGTGCAGTTGGTTGACCAGAGAATTCTTGGTTTCTGCTCAGGTCCTGATTTTGGGGTCTTGAGATCGGTCACTGGTTCAGGCTCTATGCTCAGTGCAGAGTGTGGTTGGGATTCTCTCTCCCTCTCCTTTGCCTCCTCCCCTGGGCTCTCTCTCTCTCAAGTAAATAAATAAATCTTAAAAATATATATAATAATATATAGTAATATAATATATTATACTATATATATTTATATATAGTATATAGGTGTAGGTGTATATATACTCCTACCTATGGAATGAGCAGTTAAATAAAAATGTGAAAAAATTTCAAAATTAAATGATGTTTCTGAAGCCGGTAGTTGTCTTAGATGCCGTGCCCTTGAGCAATAAGCAACTTGAACAACCGTGCTTCACTACTCTAGACATTTATGTGGCCATTACAGGGAATACAGTGCTCCCACGTGCATAGAAACAGCCCACATAGGAAATGCAGGAGTGACTACAGGATCGTGAGACCTGTGTTTGGATGCCAGTCACCCTGTTTGCTGTGACCTTGGGCAGTTCACTCACTACTCCCTAGGAAACCTTAGTCACCCCATCTACAGATGAGAGTAAGTACTGTCAGCCAAGAAGCTGATATTCTGATTTTCTTAGGAAGCGAAGGTTAAGGCAATTGTCGGAGGCTTGCGAATAAGCCACTGTGCAAACTGAAAGCCTAAAGATCTTTAAAGCAGCCTCCAACCAATAAATGGCCTTGTCACAAACCTCAAGAACACACGGGTTTCTATTCTGAGAAATGAAATTTGGCAAAAACAACCTGAAAACAACAGTCAAAGTCCCAGAAATTGTGAGAGTATTTACTTCAGAGGAAACCAGGAGGAAATGGGCTTAAATGTCTTCCCCCCATTTCCAGGCCCTATCTGCTCTGCTGACCCCGCTCGATGACAGCGACACGTCTGTGTCCTTGGCCATCCTGGGGAAAAGGAATGTGTCCAAGGTTCCAGCTCTTCGCCAAGCGCTCACCGTAGCTGGCTCCGTTCCAGGCGCTGGCCTAGCCCTGGGGCAGATAAATCAAATCAGACAGGACCTCGGTCCGCACGCCCGGGGCTCTTGAAGTCGAGGTTGTGAATGGTCTTTCCTTCACCCTGTCCTGCTGGGTTCTGTCCCTCCTTCCTTCCTCTATCCAAGGCAGCAGGTTCCCTCCCTCCCTCAGGAGTTCGGCGCTCCTTCTTTCAGTGTCGCTTGTAGCTCTCTGCATGTCGTGGCCCCAGCACTGCCCAGTTATCTTGCCATTGTCCAGCCCCAGCACGAACGCCACCTCCCCCGGCTCCACACCAGCCTTGTCTTGTCACCCAAGCTGGAAAGGAACCGTCTTTCCTCTCTGATGCAAGAGCCATTTGTCTGTGTGTCACTCTCACACTGACCCACACCTGCCCTTGGTTACAACTGTTGGAGTCCCAGTCTCTCTTCCCTGGGGTGGGAGGGGGGATCTGGGAGCTCCCTTTCTGTGCCAGGGCCATGTCCAGCTCCTCCCTGACTCTGCCCGGAATTAGCTCGATTACGTCCTTCTGTTGGCGGCTCTCTGCCCTCCTGAGTCCAGGCATGGCTCTTATGGCTTAGTCATGTATTATTTTTTGGTCTCCTATATTGCCGCATGCCCGTTCCCTCCCACTCAACCACCCCACTCCTGCCATTGTTTTATTAATAAAAGCACAGCCTCTAATCTGTCTAAACAACCATAAAGTTATTTACACGTTTGTGTCAGCTTGAATGACTCTTGATGTTGTTTTGGAGTGAATTTGCCTATTGACTAAGGGAATGAAACACCGCCTTGGAATTTCAGGCACTGGTAGCCAGCCAGGAAGGGTTCCGGGCAGGGCAGGTGACCCTGGGAATTTCAGTGGGAGGCGGTCAGCAGCTTAGCCTGGTGTGTGCCTCTTTTCCTCCCCAGACTTCCTGGACTTCAGAGCCGTGTTTCCCCCACCCCTGGTGTCTACCGGCTCTAGCGGGGCCGTCTACATGCCTGCTGCATTGTCAGCCAGGAGGCTTGGAGAGTTTTCTGTTCCAAGAGATTCTGTCCTTGACATATATAGCCTTTCGAGGACAGCTAAGTCTGATTCTCCTGTGGCTTGTGGTTTGCACCGCTTGCAGAAATGCCCCCCTCCCACTCTCTGGTGCAAATACACCATGAGTCCCCCAGACCAGAGGTTCTCAAACTTTTTGTCTCAAGGTCCCTCTATATTCTTAAACATTATTATTATTTTTTTAAAGATTTTGTTTATTTATTCGAGAGAGAGACAGTGAGAGAGAGCATGAGAAGGAGAAGGTCAGAGGGAGAAGCAGACTCCCCGTGGAGCTGGGAGCCCAATGCGGGACTCGATCCTGGGACTCTGGGATCATGACCTGAGCCGAACATTATTAAGGAACCCAAAAAGCTATTGTTTATGCAGGTTATATCTATCTATAGTTTCCATTTTAGAGATGAAAACCAAGAATATTTTTTCAAAGATTTCATTTATTTGACAGCGAGTGAGCATAAGTGGGAGCAGCCGGGAGAGGGAGAGGGAGAAGCAGGCTCCCTGCTGAGCAGAGAGCCCGATGCGGGTGTCCATCTCAGGACCCTGGGATCATGACCTGAGCTGACGGCAGACCGACTGAGCCACCCAGGTGCCCACCAAGAACATATTTAACTATTTAATTTAATAAAAAATAATACTAAAACCATTTTGTATTAACATAAATAACACAGTTTTATGAAAAAAATTACCTTATTTCCCAAGATATGAAAACTGCAGTGACAAGAGAAGCATTGATTTACATTTTTGCCAATCTCATTATTAATATCTGGCTTGATCATTGGGAACTGGATTCTCTGATACGTTTCTGCATTCAGTCCGTAGCCCAATCACACGGCATGCAGCCTTGGGAAATTACACTTGAGTACAAAGTACTCTCAACAGTTGAGAAAGGCAACCAGCATCTTAGTACTGCTATGGGTATAGTTTTGACTTCACCAACCCTCTGAAAAGATCTCTGGAACCCCCAGGGAGTCCCCGGACTCTACTTTGAGAACTGTCTGCTGCTTGATACCATTGGTTTCTTGATGGCAAGGCCACCTTTTTTCATCCTTATAGCCTGGGTTTTAAGCAAATTATGGTGATGACTCAGTAAATCTTGTTTGAAATACTTGGAAATATCTGTGACATTGGGGGCACCCCCCCTTCCCCCGCCATGGCAGTAGCCCAATAGGGGAAATACTGCACTTATTTAGGTGATGTTACAGAGGCCGACAGCATTTGGATTCTTTGGGGGGGGGGGCAGCCTCAAGAGGCGCCGGCAGTTCTGTTTTGTACTCTCTGTGCTCTCAGATCTCTGTGTTTTGAGAAGCATTTTGATTTGGGGGAACAGCCAAAGGCCATGTAGAGTGAAATCTGGCTAATAATATGCGTAGCCAATTGGGTAACACTACATTTTGGATTTTTCAAAAGTAACACCGACTCCTTACAATTTGGATTGCAAGTCTACCTTAATAGCCATCCGCCAGGTCTACACCAATGTTTATATGTGTGCAAAGCGAGGTTCAAGCATGTTTGAGAATTGTGCCATCATTTGGAGAGCAGACATTGGAAACTATCTCCATGTCTACTACCAGAGACCCGTTTAATAAATGGTGGGCATCCATGGAATAGAATACTCAGCAGCTGAAAGAAAGTAAGTTCTGGAACTTGTTGATAATAAGTTAACTCCAGGATATATTCAGTGAAATAACAGAGGCAGAACAACAGATACAGCATGCCATCACCTGGCGGGAAAAAACTGTTTTGCTTGTGTGTGTCTGTATGTCTGCGTGTGTCTGTCTGTCTGCTTATGTATACACAAGCTGTATGCTAAACTGGAAATGCTGGTTACCTCCAGGTAGGGGAACAGGCTGACTGGGGTGAAGGGTGTGGGAAAGCAGTGTTTCAAAGACTCTCCTTTTGTACCTTTTAAATTCTGAATGATCTGAAAGCTCCTTGATGAAACAGGAATTTTCACTGAAAAATAAATAAATAAATAAGTAAAATAAGTAACATAAAAACTTTGAAAGAAGCCCCAAACCAAAAAGATGAATGTTTCCTCCTTCAAAATTAAAAATAAAACGATTCCTAACTCTTAGAAAGGCTATTCTCCAAAGAGTCCTCAGGACTATGTGAGTGGTGGGACTATGAGAAGGAATGTATAATGCGCATGGGGCCATGTGCAGAGGGGACACGAGAAGGAGGCAAGGACATGCGTTGGTGACAAGAACCGGCTATCTCTGCAGTGGTGCCTTAATCTCGTCACCCTGGCCCCGTTTCACAAATAGGGCAATGGAGTCCAGGCAGGCTCCGTGACTCACTCCCATCACCTGGGCTTTTGGTTCCAAATCTTGCCTTATTAAGGGATTTCCTTTCTGCTTCTGCAGGTCTTTGTGGGGGGTGTGGGGGGGTTGTGGGGGACAGAGGGGACAGATCCTCTTCTATTTGGTCTTAAACCTACTCTGTCCTTGCCTCAAACCCTGAACACGGGCTGAGTGGCTGCAATGGCGCCCGGTGGCCTGCGTCTGTCTGACTCTACCCCACGCCCAGGAAGGGCGTCCTCCTGCAGGTGCCTCCAGGACACCGCTCTCGGTGTGTGGTAGGCTCAGCTCCCCTGTTTCCCAAACCGGCGTTCCCCACTTTATCACTTTGCCACACCCATCTCTACTTTATCACTCGGTTTGGTTGTTTCGGGGGGACTTGGGGTGGTTTCAAATCAACTTCCCTTTCAAAAGGTAAAGATCTGCCAGCAACAAGGGAGGAGGCTCACCCCGGCTTCGATCGTTGGAGGGTCGGGTGCTAGAGAGCCATCTCTGGCTTCCGTTTGTTGGTTGGACAGATACATATGGAGGCTGTTGGGTGCAAAAGCACTGCGGGAGGCCCTGGGGCTGGAGGGGTGGTGGATGGACAGCAGTCAAATCCCAGATATGCCAGTGAGACAAATCCATACACTAGCAGATCAGAGGGTGCCGTCACAGGGAGATGCTGGGGGGTGCACTCCAGGCAGCATGTTTGCCAAAGGCCTAGCTGAAGATGCTTTGCTTCAGAAAGAATTGTTCTTGCAATGCTTTTGGGGGTTCTCCCCTGCAGCAGGGAGATGCTGATGTCCGCCCCACCCCGCGGGCTCCCGAGATGGAATGAGAAAAGTGGAGAAGAGAGGGGTACCCTGGGGTTCAGTGTCTGCCAGCTGCTGCTAAATACCTCTGAGAAACTCTGTTTCCATCTAAAGGAGACCACCTGTCAGGACCCGGTCCAGGAACAGGCTGGGTGGACTTCCTGGCAAAATGAATTGGACCAACTGTAGGTTCCAGAACACCAGAGCCAGCAGCAATGCCTTCCTGGATGAACCCATACCACGGCTCTGCTCCGGTAAGACCAGCTGAAAACCAGCCCGAGGCCAAGGGGCTATGATTCACTGTTAAACCATATAGTCAGAACACCTAGTTCTCAACCCTGTACGTGGGTATTCTAACTATGCCCATTTCACAGATGAAGAAAATGAGGCTCAGTGACTGTGCTAAGATCACACAGTTAGGAAGTGCCCCGAGACCCTAGAGCTCAGGCTCATTCACGACCCTCTTCATGCTGGTCCTCCTCACCCCCACTGACCCTCCTCTGCCTTCCCAGCTATGTCTTTGCCTTCTTAACCCTCTGCTCTCTGTCCTCCTCATTACAAACAAGGGTGCTCTATCCCAGCCAGCCCCCCCAACCCCAACTGGTGCCCCCGGCTCCCCTCTCACAGCTCCAGGCTTATGTGTGACTTCTCACCCCCCCCCCGTCCCCCCCACACCAAGCCCTATGGCTTGGTTCCTCATCTTCAGTGTTGGTGTCACAGGCACAAGGAAGATCTGGTTTCCAAATCCCCTCCCTACCCCTCACTCGGAAGGTGGGCAGGAGCTTGTCAAAGAGAAACTTGGTGAGGTCAACTGTCTTACTCAAAAGGGGGACAGAAGGAAAGGCAGAGGGGAAGTGGACCATTCAGGTGCGTGATGCAATTCTGTTTGGCTGTAGAGCCCCAAGAGGCTGGGATGCTTAGTGGGTCCCCTCCTAGGTGCTGTTTTTCATTAGCGGGCATCGGGTCGTCCTAGGGATGCCTTAGGTTCCCTTTGTCCAACCTGAGAGACAGCTCTGCTTTTGGGTGTCTGCAAGTCAACTCCCACGGTGTGTTTGGAGAGGTGCTCCCTGCCATCGGGGCTGGATTGGACAGCCCCACTTCATGGGGGGAAGGAAGTGGAGGGATCTAAGTGCACACAAAGAGAGCTTTGGGTTTGGAGTCCAAGCCTCAGTCCACGGCTCCAGCCCCTGTGTGAGCCATGTGGCTCGTGCTGAAGCTTCTCACATGTGCGGTGGGAGGGTTTGACGGGGTATGTTTTAAGATCCCTTCTAACTCTGAGAATCCAGGGATGGGCTGTGTCTGGAGAGGGGATGGACCTGGTGTCTCCATCCCTTGACGCGGGAGAAATGGTTTTATAGTGTGGAGAATAGCACACCCTCCCCGCCCCACCCCCCCGCCCTGAATTTGGGAAAGCTCTCACATAACACCCTCTAATTCCATCCATGTCACTGCAAATGGCAAGATTTCATTTTTGATGGCCGAGTAGTATTCCGTGATAGATATTAGATAGGTGGATGGTTGGATAGAGAGATAGATGGTTATAGAGAGATACAGCTGGATACAGACACAGATCTCTATATCTATCTGTCTGTCCCCCACATCTTCTTGATCCTTTCATCTCTGGATGGACATCTAGGTTCTCTCCATAGTTTGGCTATTATGGGCATTGCTGCTATAAATATTGGGGTACAGGTGCCCCTTCACCTGCTACCTCCACCCAGTATCAGCCTACCTTTCCAGGGTCCTGACCCCTTCCTATCCCACCACATGGTCCTCTCTGGGTACCCCTCATTTGCCTTGTTTTGGTTATCTTTTTTCTGGACATCCTGTCATATCTGGTGTCCCTTAATCCTTTGTAAGGGGGCGAACATGAGAGTGAAATAACCACACAAAGACAACAAAGGGTAACATGCATACACACACAATTTAAAGTCCAAGATATGTAGGTTCAAGTCCCAACACTGCCCCTCACTTGTACTGAGACCTTGAGCAAGTGTGATCTGTGTCTGAACTGGTTTTTCTTACTAACAATTGCTCCTGTCTCATTGTCTGTTTATGAAAATTGGCAGAGATACTGAATGTGCCTGGCATGTGTTAAGTCCCAGTAAACGGTAACTGATAAGACATTGATGTCCTGTAGAGCTCACTTGCAATGTGTGCTGTGAGTCCTTTTGGACTGCTCTGACAAATGACCGTAGACTGGGTGGCTGGTAAGCAACAGAAGTTTGTTTCTTAGAGTTCTAGATGCTGGTAGATCCAAGATCAAGGCACTAGCACATTCAGTGTCTGGTGAGAGCCCACTTCCTGGTTCATAAATAGTAACCATCTCCCCCCTCCCCCATGTCCTCACATGGTGGAAGGGGTCAGGGGGCTCTATGGAGGTCTCTTTCATCAGAGCACTGATTCTATTCACGAGGGCTCTACCTCATGACCTACTTACCTCCCCAAGGCCCCATTTCCTAAAACCATCACCCTGGGGCTTAGCAGTTAACATACGAATTTTGGCAGGACACAAACATTCAGTCTGTAACATGTGTGTAAAAGTCTTCTCAGATTTCCTTTCCGTTTCTTTTCTGCAGAGAACTTCACAACCCTGAAGCCAGAGGCTAAATCTGATGAGCTTAGCAGGTAGGTGAGAGGAGGGCTGGACCCGTGGGTGAGACGTACTGGGGACTGTGGAGGAGGGGTCTGCCTGGCTTGGGTGCAGGGACTTGGGTGTGGGACCATGGCTCTGGAAGTTGGGGCAGAGGAGAGAGGCTGAAAATGGAGGCAGGAAATGGGTAGGAATTGGATACATGGAAGCCCAGAGATGGAAGAACTCCTCCAAGTGTCGGAGGCCCCAGGGCAATTCTGTGGGTGGTCATGGACCCTGGGTCAAGGCAGCTGGAACACCTTCATTTCTCTCATTTGCTTCTCCCAGCTTGGGCACCGCGGCCACAGCCATTTCTGGCTCCGTCGGTGTTGTGGCTCTCATCTTGCTCCTGGTGGGTCTCTTGTCCATGACCCTGAAGAAGTGGAGACATGAGAGTGAGTTGAACAAGCTGGCCCTGGAACTGTGGGGTGGAGATGGGGGTGTCTCTCCCAGGGGCCGGCCTTGGGGGACGGCAGGAGAGGGGGAGCTATGGCCTCTGTTGCTCAGACCTACCAGACAGACTCTGCATAGAGCAACAGATTTATTTATGGTGCAAATTCTTTATGCTGAGAGTCATAGAGAAGCAATCTGCATATATACTTATGGCTTATAACATCAATGAAAAGAAACATTGATGCCACATAACCTCATCAAAGTAATAACCCGGATTATGAAGTTTACCAACAGTGCGCACTCTCCCATCACATTCCGGGCATTTCACTTCCTCTCAGGAGCCCTGTGGGTTCCATACAGTGAACTTGACATTTCAAGCAGAAGTCTAGCAATCAACCAAATCAAGATGGTTACTATGTCCACTCAAGCTGACTCTGAATGTATTCATTTTTCTAGGACTGTTTCAGAAACAGCTGAGGCACCAGACCGACTTTCTCCATAAAACTTCGGTAAGGAGATAGTCATCGTACCTAGAGGAGTGTCTAGTCACCTCTGCCACGATTCCAGGCTGTTTCCTATGTAGATGCCATAGAGGGAGTAGTGGGATGAGGCAGAAAACAGCCCTAAAAGAAACTGTTTTTGAAGATAGAAGGAAAACCGAGTT
This sequence comes from Mustela lutreola, assembly GCF_030435805.1. Classification (NCBI taxonomy): domain Eukaryota; kingdom Metazoa; phylum Chordata; class Mammalia; order Carnivora; family Mustelidae; genus Mustela; species Mustela lutreola. The sequence goes on from NC_081303.1 coordinate 51,331,328, forward strand.
TGTTCAGCAAAAACCCAATACTCCACTTGCAGTTCAGCAGGGGGCCAGTAGCTGGTATCATGTCTGGAAGTCTCCAGTGCGTAGGTCTCTGTGTCTAACTGGGGTTCTGTCTCTGAAGGAGATTTCCTGCCATGCTGATGCCATATATTCCAACGTGATCAACCTGGATCCCCGGAAAGAGGACGACTTTGCTGTCTATGGCAACGTGCCCCCTTTCGATCGCCCCAGGAAGACGTCCCCAGACCGAGTGGAATATGCCTCCATTGTATTCCGCTGATGGGAGGCTGGCGACATGCTTCAGGTGGAGTGTCAGACCCACACCCCAGCGGGATCCTGAGTCGGCTTGTGCTTCAGATGGGTGATGTGTGTGTATGTGTGTGTGTATGCACGCGCACGCGTGTGTGTTTAGAAAAATGCATAAAACATATTCTAATGGCTGTAAATGGCTGGTATTTCTTCTAATTTATTGGAAATAAAATGCAGTTCTAATGGAAAGGGGTGGCATACGAGAGACAAGGACATGCTGGTCCAAGCCACCCCGGCCCCAGAAGTAGATTCCTGAGACAGACGGACCAACAAAGACTTCTCTAGTTCTTGCCTTTCCTGAGGCAGGGTTCATACTAGTCAGGGCTCAGCTTCTGGACTGTGTCTCTCTTATTCTGTCTTGTCAAGAATTAACACCTTGCTGGCGTCTGTGGAGACGTGAATGGTTGCCTACCTTGTACGTCTGCCCAACAGAACCGCTGGGCAGTATACAAGAGTGGGGGTGTGCAGCGGAGGCCTGAGGAGTGCCCGCAGGCAGGGAGGGCCCTCCGGGGAAAGGAGTGTGGAAGGAATGTCACACTGTCACCACTGACCAGGGACAGCTCTGCGGGAACTTTGGAAGATGTCTGGAATTACGGTTGAGTGTCTCCTTTTCTTCATTTAAAAACACATATTAAACCTCCCCATGTTCTAGACTCTGGGAATCTAGCTGTGACCCCAAAAGACAAAACCTTGTCCTCACAGAGCTTACCTTCTAGGAGGGGGAAATAGTCAATGAACAAATGAGCACATACACAAACTGTCCGATGGGACCGTATGCTGTGGGGAAAAATAAAGCAAGTCGTGAAACATAGGCAAGGCCAGGTGGCTGCGGGGTGCTGTTTTGCATTGGATGACCAGGGGAGGCCTCCCCTTTGCTTGACCTAAAGGTAGGGAAGAACATTCTGGGAAGAAGGATTATCAAGTGCAAAGGCCCTGGGGTGGAAGGACACCTTACATGGTCAGAGAATAGCAAGGAGGTGAGTGTGTTTGTAGCGAAAGGGAAACAGAGTGAGGAGATGAGGTTTGTGCAACAAATCAGCCCCCGAGTTTGGGAATTAGGGATCCAAGGCAGCATTTCCCATAGCATCTTCCATGGGATGTTAGTTCGGAGCAGCCTGGTTTGGGAGGGATTGTGCCTCTGGCTGTACGTACCACTCTCTGTATTCCCATTCCTCTTCTCTGTGGATCTCCAGCATTCTCCTCACTTACAGGGGGACTCCTGGACCCCAGGCCTGATCTGCATGTCACCCTAACCCTGTCGTCACCCAAGGTGATTTAAGTGGCAAGGTAGACAGTCCTCCTTGCCTCTGAGCTCAGGGTCCCCCACAGTGTGTCATTCTAGTAACAGGAGACATACATCGATGTAGGGATGGAGAGATTAAACGAGATCTAGGACCAAATAAGTTTGGGAAATAATGAATAAGCAAAGAATAGTGGTGAAAAAGAAAGTTTCACTTAAAACCAAAGCTGATGAAAGCCACGGCTTGTCTTCAGAGTGGGGAGGCGGCCTGGTTTATGTCATGACACCATGTCCTATGCCTCCGTTCCATTCATAAGGAAAGAGGAGGAGTGGAGGAGGTAGAGAGGAAGCACTGACATTTCCAACCTTCTGCCACCTTTTCTGTGTCAGTCAAGGGCAAGTCCAGGAGCAGACAGCCCTTTGTTTCAGCAGAGACAGTATGCTTATCACGTGCCCTGGTGGGCTGGGGATTTTCCTAGCATACACCCACTGTCCCAGCAACATTCCTATGAGATCCCCTTTCGCTCTGAAGTATTGTAGTTTGTATGGGACAGTATGCGGTGACCCATTAACAAGGCAAAAGTGCAAAGAAGGTCTAAGGCCAAGTAAGGAGGGGAAAGTCAAGATGGTTTGCACCATTAAGAAAGAGTGAGTTGGGTGGGGGTGGAGGAGCCTGGGAGAATCATGAGTTAGGGGGGATAATGGGGAAAGTTTTGAGGGGAAGGTGGGGCTAAAGTCAGATAAAAGACTTCTACCACTACAGACCTCAGGAAAGCCTGCTGAACACACCGATGCCTGGTGTAGGTGTTTTGGGGAAGGGAAAAGGGGATTGAAATGCGCCTCTTTATAAAAAATAAAAAATAAAAAAAAAAAAAAAAAAAAAAAAAAAAAAAAGAAATGCGCCTCTTGGTCAGCACAGAGCAGAAATAAGAGGGAAGTGGTAAAAGGTGCTCTATGAATGAGCTGGACAAGTCGGCGGGGAGGCTGAACTCAGAGCTGGAAGTGAGAACACAAACCCTCTGGAAACTCTCAGAAATCTCGGGGAGGGCCCCAGAGTTTCCAAAGAACCAACAGCTAGAATATTGAGTGAGTAGTATTTAAATCTTAATGGGTAGATTGACCCCCTACATCAATCTGGCTTGTAAAATTTAAACAGGATTCTTTATTGAAGGACTTCTCAGAGCCTTCAATATGTAATGTATCCTGTGAATGGCCATGTAGTGGCCTTTAAACTCCTTTTCATTCCCCAAGGAGCATCCCATAGGACAGCAAATATTCCTTATAGCACCTGTGGGAAGAGTTGGTGGCAGTGTCACAGAGAGACCCCAGGGACCAGGCTAATTCTGCTTCTGCCCAGGGAGGGTGCACAGTAGCCATTAGACTTTCATGGTGGCAAATGGAGTGTCTGCTCAGCCTGAAGCCAGGATACCCCCTCTACCAGCCTTGGTCTGTGACAACAACTCCAAATTCTTAGTGAAGCAACATGAGACATCTCTCTATGGTAGTAGCTCTCAGCTGGGAGAAAATTCACTTCCCCTTCCAGGGGACATTTGAAATATCTGAAGACATTTTTGATGGTTACAATGAGGTGGGGTATGTGTGTTACTGGCATACATTGGGTAGAGGCCAGGATGCTGTGGAACATCCTATGATGCATTGCCCCCCCTTCCCCCCAACTAGAATTATCCTTCAGCAGCACTGCTCTTCAGAAATCCTACTCTAAGGTCTTCCTGGAGCCCATGTGCAAGCCCCCCCCCCACCCCGTGCTGGCTCCTATAGCTCTCTAAACTGAAGATATTGCTCTGCTTTCTCTGACCCAATCTTGGGGCCCATGGTGATTTTAACACCAGTAAAATGAACACTTAATAGTCATTAAGAAATGTTAGCACCTGGAATGAAGCATCCCAATTTGCTGGGGACTGTCCTAGTCCCCTAGTCCCGCTGAGAATTCTAGGTTCCAGGAAACCTCTCAGGTATGGGCTAATAGCTAGGACTCCAGTACTAAATCAACCTTTGTGACTTCGGAGGAAACGGCTGCCCTGCCCAGTTTGGATGGGAGAATTCTGGATATCTCCAGCTAAAGCCTGGAGGGCAAATGAGTTAGTTATGTGCTCTAAGAAGGTCCAGATCTTGGGCATTAAGACAAAGTCCTCCAACTCCAGCTCATCCTCAGAAGAAGTTGTCCGCAGCTCAACAGCCTTCCTCTCTTTGCTCTCCACCCGCACCCATGACTCCTGCCCGTCTCTGAGGAGCTGCTCAGAGCATTTTGCTGAGTGACTGAATGGATGCTGATCTTCTAGAAGATTCTTGGGAAATTCTGTTAAGTAGGTTGAGTAGCTTCTAGACGTTGTGGCAACTGTTCTTTCTTTTGGAAAAGCATAATCCTGCAGGGCTCTGAAAACCCTCAAAGAAAGTGTATCTGTTTTAACAAGGACAGGGATTTAGAACATGAAATACTTTGCAAAGTCCTAAGAGAAATCTCTCTGTGACCGGACATGAGGCTTACTTCCTCTCTTAATGTTTTATGACAGGAAAGAAAAGGCCAGAATTACTGGTGCATGGTGATAATAAAAAATAGGTTGCCTTTTGTTTTATTTTATTGTTCTGTTTATTTATTGTTGTTGTTTTGTTATTTATTTATTTGTTTATTGTTTTATCGTATTGTATTGTATTTGTTTTATTGTTTTAAAATCCTCTATAGACAACGAAGCCTTCTAACGCCTGCTTCGGGGATAGACGCTCCCATGGCCACCCGCACCACCCCCTTGGGTCACCACTGTCGGCTCTCCATCTCAGCCCTTCGGTTACTGTGCTCAGCCTTTGCCAAATAAACTAATTTCCCCGAGTCCAGGCTTTCTCATCTGTAAAACGGAAATACTAATGGCTACTTCAACAGGTGCCGTCTGATGATGTTACATGAAAATATTCTATAAACTAAAAGATGCTACAGAAAATGTGAATTGCCAACTGGTTATTACAATTGATTATGTTATCAGAAGTTGTTTCTCATTGATTAGTTGAGTGAACTAGATTGGCCGGACTGTGTTGCCATCATGAGAAGGGACTGGCCATTATCCATTAACACATATTCCTTTGTTTTGAAAACGTGCCTCAACTATCATTCAGGAGCAGCTCCTCATAAGCAGGAAGTCAACAAATAAATAAATCGCATGATTCCCAATTTTTCACTTCCTTAGGAGCTGATCATCTAAGTGGGGAGCTAAAATAGACACAAAAGAGTGGAAGAAAATTTGTGTGCAAGGTAGGCTAGCCCAGATGGAGGAAAGAACACAACATACAAAGATTCAAACTTAGCAAGGAATGTCCTTCATTTTCAAAGGATTCTTATTTTAGAAAAGGATGTACTTCGGGCTTTGCAAAAAAAAAAATGTGTGCTGTACTAATACACTCTGAAAATATGTTCCTGGGCATGGAATGTTGAAAACTAGATCTAGTAAATTCATTGACACCTGGAAACACACCAGCTGGGGCAATCCTGATTGCACAAGGAAAGTGGGGGGACAGCTGGGGGTTCCGATGTGTTGAATGGATGTTCCTTGAGGCCTGGTGTCTGTGCACTTCCGTTCCTTTCCTGCTATGTCTTTGGGATCTCTTGGTCAGGCTCCACCTGATATTGGAGCCCCTGGGGCCTCTCTCTCAGGACCTTTGTCCTCTCACTTTACTCCCAAAGGCAGGAACATTGGCCTGCTCGCCATAGAAGTCTGCCTCTCTAATGGCAGACAGAGGCTGGGGATTCTCTGACCAGAGACTGTGATGAGCCTGTTTTCCCTGCCTCCTTTTAACTTTCCAGAACACAGCATTCATCACATCTTTGTGTGGTTTCTTTTTATTTATTTGTTTATCTATCTATCTATTTATTTATTTATATTTTTTGAGAAAGGTGGGGCTGAGGGAGAGAGTGAGAGAGAATTTTAAATGGGCTCAGGATTTGAGCTCAAGATCCTGAGCTCCTGAGGTCATGACCAGAGATGAAATCAAGAGTCAGATGCCTAAGCAACTGAGCCACCCAGGAGCCCCCTTCTGTGCGATTTCTTCTCTGACATCCATGGTCCCGATCACATGAGGGCGAGGACCATGTCTGCCTTCTTCACTCCGTATCCCAAGTGCTTGGCACGGGGCCAGGCACATCACAGACCATCAAGAAATAACCCGCAGAATGAATGAATGGCAGAGCCGTTTGGGAGGAAATAACACAGTGGCCATCGTAGGAAAGTCCTCAGTCTTTTCTAGAATTCTTTTTTAATGGCACTTTCTTGGGGTAGAATTCACATACCATACAATTCACTCGTTAACACGCACGAGGTTTTTAGTGTATCCACAGAGATGTGAAACTAGTACCACAATCCATTTTAGAACATTTTGCATCATCCCGGCCCCTGGCAGCTGGCGCTCTCCATTTCTTGCAGGTTATTTTTGAAAGATGATGCAGCTTGGGATTGAGTCCCAGATCGGGACTCCGCGCCCATCAGGGAGACTGCCTGAGATTCTCTTCCTCTCCCTCTGCCCCTCCTCCTACAAGCTCTTTCTCTCTAAAATAAATTTAAAAATCTTTTAGAAAGCAAGGGGGTGGTGGGGAGGATAATACAACCTACCATTTGCAGAGTGTTTTGTCATTCATAGAGTACATTGCATGGACTCGTTGATTCTTGGACAACTCTATAAGGTGGGCATTTTAGGGCATCTGTCCCTGAGGTTAAGCTTCGGGTTTTGGAATGAGACCACCAGTCCACAAAAAGTTGCAGCTGGAAGGGAGGGCAGGGGTGGTGGTGGGGGGTGGCCGGGGGCAGGAAGCTCCCGGCGGTGGACTGCAGACTCTGGAAAGGCCTGGGGCTGGGTGCTTCGTATGCTCGGTCATGTGAACGTAGGGCTGTGCACTGCACCCTGCTCATGGTACGCTGACCTACTTCCCGATGCACAAAGGCCATTAGGGCATAGAGAAGGCACACAAATACTGCATAAAGCAAATGGCTTTTGAAATCATAGAAGATGTGAATGTGAAACCTGGTTCTGCTTCTTACAACAGTCCTGAAGTTGAGAGCCTCCCCAGTTTTCAGTTTCTTTATTTTAAAACGGGATCCTCCGTGTAAGTTTGTTGTGAGGATTAAATGAATTCATGTATGGGAAGCAACTGGTACAGTTGCTGGCGCTCAATAAATACCAAAACATTTTATTACTAGTGGTGAGAAGATTTGAAAAAAATAAAACCCTTGTGGCAGGAACACTATCATTACTGAAAAATGATAATTCATTGCTCTCCAGATTGTAGATAAATGGACACGCTCAAATATTGCTAGTGGAACTTATCTTCTAAAAGCAGAAGGTCAATATGATGCAAGAACTGTAAGCACTTTCCTTGGACTTAGATATTCACTTCCAGAACTTAATCCTAAGGAAATAGTCTGAACTAAGGGGCGGGGGGAAATGTCTGTGTGTACAAAGTTATCCATGATGGTGATGGTGTTATCTGCATTAGTAAAAACACTGGAAACAACTGAGTAGATGACCCAGGGGATGGTTTGAGATTTAGGGTTAGACCAGCAAGGTGGGCTATTAGGTAGCCATTAAAAATGCAGTGAAGGGGCGCCTGGGTGGCTCAGTGGGTTAAGCCTCTGCCTTCGGCTCAGATCATGAAATCAGGGTCCTGGGATCGAGCCCCGCATTGGGCTCTCTGCTCGTCAGGGAGCCTGCCTCTCCTCTCTCTGTGCCTGCCTCTCTGCCTACTTGTGATTTCTGTCTGTCAAATAAATAAATAAAATCTTTTTTTAAAAAATGCGGTGAAGGGGCACCTGGTTGCCTCAGTTGGTAAGCATGCAACTCTTGATCTCAGGGTTGTGAGTTCAAGCCCCACACTGGGTGTAGAGATTACTTAAAAATAAAATCTTTTTTAAAAAAATAGCACAAATACCATTTAGTCACCGAGGAACTCCCTTAAGCAGACACCCTGAGGATAGAGGGGTCCTCGAAGAGGGTAAAAAGAGAAAAGCGAGAAAATATCCAAATATACAACTTTAAAAGAGTAGGCAGCTGCCTGACAGTGCGAGCCTTATAGATCTTGTTCAAGATCTTGGATTTCATCCTACGTGTGGTGGGAAGCCGCAGGAGAGTTTTAGCAGAGGATGACATAACCAGAACTGTGGATTTTGAAAGCTCTTTTGTTATAATGTGGGAAACAATTTGGAAAAGTATTTTTTAAAAGCAAGTAAGGGGCGCCTGGGTGGCTCAGTGGGTTAAAGCCTCTGCCTTTGGCTCGGGTCATGATCCCAAGGTCCTGGGATCGAGCCCCACATCGGGATCTCTGCTCAGCAGGGAGCCTGCTTCCCCCTCTCTCTGCCTGTCTCTCAGCCTACTTGTGATCTCTACCTGTCAAATAAATAAATAAAATCTTAAAAAAAAAAAAAAGCAAGTAGGCAGGGGGAGTAGTAGGGGAAAATCTATTAGGGTGATTGCCTAGCGAGCAAGGTGTTTTCCCTTTGCCAGAACATCCCTACTCCTGTTGACACACCATTTTCCTCCCTTCAAGATGGAGAGAGAAAACAGTTTCTCCTGCAGAGAGTAGCTGTGTTCTCTGGGACACCCTGTATCCCGCAGCCGTTGGAGTCATTGCACGGGGAAAGGGCTTTGGAAGGGATGCGGTCTTATGAACCCCGGGGAGGGTAGGGGAAAGTATGTTATCGACCTCCATCAGCCACTCCAGCAGGTGATAAACTATCAAAAATAGCTTCCTGTTGCTGTTACAGATGTTATGACTTCTTTATCACCGTTCTGATCTCCCCTCAGATCCTGCCTTTGGGGCTGGAGTCCGTCGAGCTCAAAGTAGAAAGAGGAGGGCCATATCATGTGGGGTTTAGCAAATGCTCCCTGGACGGGGGACCATGTGAGGAATCCATTCCCAGTGGCCTCGGGCAGGAGCAGGCTAAGTGCCCTTGTGGGTGAATCCTCAGCTTCTTTTCGGCAGGTGTCTGCCGTCAGGTTAGGGGGTGTGTGAGCCCGGGGTGTATCCCGGGCACGTGTAACAGAGCACTTGGCTTTAGTCCCTCTCTTTCCATGCCACCAACCTACTAAAGCATAGGGGCAGAAGGAGTTCTGGCCGCCCAGGACACAGAGACCCTCAATAATTCGTACTTGGCTCCGTAAAGCCCAGTCATGGGTGATCTAGTCAAAACTCCCTCAATTCTGTATGAGAAAAATGCAGTCCAGAGAAGTCAAATGCCTCGAATCTCTAGGGCACTAACTTCCAAGTCAAGTGGATTTTCTATGGTTGCTTCACTGTCTAGTGAAAATGCACACACAAAAGACCCCGAATACGTCCCGTTCAAACAAAGATCCTTAATAACGACACGGCACTCTGAGCCTCAGAGTGGTATCATGGAAGGTTCTGGTCCAAAAGTGGTCCACACAGAAGCACAGAGCTGCGTGAAGCTTACACAGCTCTGGCTGCCGCCATAGCTACACCAGGTTCACGCCCAAGGGTAATCGCAGAGTTGAGACTCCCTTTGATCCCCGTAAGTTAACTGTAGCTCAAGTTCATTACTTAGAGGTCACGGCAGAGACGGGAGAGGAGAGGAGTGTTTTTGACACTGGCAGGTGAACTGGGAGGGGGTGGAGAGCCTCATTAGGAAATCACTCTTGTGGGCTCTTCAATCTTGACTGATAACAGGGCTCGATGTTCTTAACACAACTCATGCGAAAGGGAAGAAACGGAGCTCCAGCCACAGATGTATTTCCACGGTGAGCCAAGGACACATCAAGGACCACGGTGAGCCAAGGACACATCAAGGACCATAAAACACTGAGCAGGACTCAGCCTAAGGGAAGGCTTTCTAACGTTTTTAGAGAATATAAAGATAGATCACTGCCATTTGTTGTTTACCCCAGAAAGGAGCTTCTGTTAAGTGTTTTGCCTATTTATTTGTATTCTTTAACTTTAAACAAACTTATGAGTTTTTTTTTCCAAAAAATTGGGTATATATATATATATATATATATTAAAAGATTTTATTTACTTATTTGACAGAGATCACAAGTAGGCAGAGAGGCGGGCAGAGAAAGAGGAAAGGAAGTAGACTCCCTGCTGAGCAGAGAGCCCGATGGGGAACTTGATCCCAGGACCCTGGGATCATGACCTGAGCTTTAATCCACTGAGCCACCCAGGCACCCCAATTGGGTATATATTATTAACCCAATTTTACAAGTGAAAAAACTGAGGATCAGAGAGGTTAAACAACTTTCCTCAAGTCACACAGCTACCAAGTAGTGTAGCAGGGTTTACATCTGAATATATCTGATTCTGAAGCCATGATTCTACAGTGATTAATCTGTCGTGAATGGGGAGTTGACATCCCAGAGACCTATAAAATTCTGCTTTCTTTGTTTGACAGTTTAAGATCATTTCACCCTCATGTCTTCTCCACTACCATATCTCAAGGGTTTTAGGTTGTGACCTACCAAAAGCCTGCGGTTGACCTTCCTTGCCTTCCTGGTATGATCGCAGAAACCGCAACAAGCGTCTTAGGTTGGTGTCATTTAAGGTTTAATGGCAAAGAAATTGTCCTTGCAAAATGGTCCTCATTCGTTGACCTCTATCCTATCCACAATCCCTTAATCTAGGGCCACATCACACACAGATTCAAAGATGGGCCAGGCTGGAAGGGACCTTTGCCAATATTTAGAGACCTGCTTCTTTATTTTCTAGAGGAAGAGCAGGAGTTACCTGATGGGAACGTGGGTTGTCAGAACTCATGCAGCAAGTGAAAGCTCGAGGTGGGACTCGAACCCAGGCCTCTGGACTACCCTACCAGTGCTCTTTCCATGCTAGCAGGCCTCGTGCGTATTTGTGGTATTTAAATACGAGTTCACATGGAGATAAAGAAACTACTAATCTCCTCCATCTACGTAAACCGTCTGCAGAGAGGAGCAGGGTAGAGCCCTGCAGAGAAAGATAGAAGGTGCTATCTGCTGCTTCACTCCGCTCTCCGCAACTGAGCTAGATGATAATCTCTGAGCAGCGTGCCCCCGCCCGGCTGGAAATGGTGAAACATTTGTGACTGACCTCCAATGACCAAGAAGCTTCTGGGTGGGGCTGGCGCGCGAGGTGGGGGGGCGGGGGTTGGTGGGGACGCTGTTTCCATTAGGACAGTGCCGAAACACAAGCTGGGGTCAGACGTTGCTTGTTGTCCTGCGGTAAGTAGCCTCTGGGGAGGTGGATTTTTAAATTAGTTGGAAGAGTGTGTGTCTGTGAACATAGAGTACGGAGGTCTCAGAGGGGATTCTCTGCCTGTGTGCTGGGATTGCAGAGTGTGGAATTCACTTGTATTGGTCTTAGAGTGGACCTAAGATTGAACGGTTTGTACTAGATGGACATTAGTCTCTTGTTCCCGAGACCTAAGATGCGTGTGCGGTAACAGCTGTGGCAATCAGAGCTCCAGCTAGAAGCTGCGTAGACCTTGGATCCAGTCAGAGCTAGATCCAAGGAACTCTGCTAAACCTGTGTAAGCCTCCGTTTCTCCATCTGTAAAATGGGTTTACAACCACCTACCTTCCACCGTTGCTCTGAGGATAACAGACAAGTAGTACATTTGATGCCTAGTGAAGCAGTCACTCAATAATAGCTATTAATTAATCATTCTTGTTAAGTCAATGAGGAACTCAATCCCAGAGAATGTCGCCCTGCAGGAGAACTGTCTTTAAGATTTGTTCCAAGTTGCAAAAGACTGCCATATGTGGAGGGAAGGGACTGGGGTGGCAATTTGAACACGTTATGAGTGGGAGTCAGAGACTGCACACCGTCACAAGGAAAGTTGTGGAACAACGGCAAAGAGTGATACGTGATCCTTACGTAGAGTTTATCCTGCACCCAAAACCGTCCTAAGAGCTTTACATGGACTAATTCATTTTGTCCACAGAGCAGCCCTGAAGATGCTGGTGCTATTAACAGCTTCTCTTACAGTTAAGGCAACTGAGGCACAGAGGAGTTAAGTGACTTGACTGAAGTCAAACAGGGAAAGAAAAGCTTCTGGAGAACATTAGCGCCCAAGAGCGTGCTTAGAGCCGTCCTCTGGGAGTTCAGGAGGTGCAGCGCTCACGAGTGCCCATGAGGCTCTCACAGAGGACTTGGTGATGGGACAATCTGTTTCTCACTCTGTATAGTGACCTTGTCGTTTGAGCTGTGGCAACTCTGCTCAAAACGATACAGTGAGTGGAATAGGCTGTGCAATTGGCGGGACCCAGGGCAAATGAAAATCTGGGGTTCCTTGTTAAAAAATGATTAAGGATCTAGAGATGGCAAGAGCAGAGTCATAAACCAATCCAGGGACCCTCGCCCAGCTAGACTCCATAGGTGGCAGGCCCTGAGACCCAACTGTGAGGCAGAGACAGTGGAAGCTTCCACAGTCTCACTTACCCGCTGTGATAAACTCTAGGAGGGAGACATTTGACTTCCCAATTAGCAGGGGGGAAACTGAGACTCAGGGACGTTGCGTGGCTCCTCCAAGGCTAAATAGTGTTTCTTCTAGATAAATGGCTTGAATTGCAGTGTGTACAGAATGTGACAAAACGCGACAGAATGATTTGGCCCTTTCACTTTACCGGGAGCTTCGTGGGGCCAGCAAAACAAATCTATGAATACTGCTGAAGTTGCTTGCGATTCCCCGGGTACTTGCTGATTTAGGCTTAGAACTAAGTCGCATTCAGGTTGCATTGATCTCAAGTCATTGCTGATAGAAAATGCCTTCCCCCAGACTACGAATTTGAGATTTTGAGTAATCTGTTTTCCTTCTTAAAACTTGGCTGTGCCTGTCCCTATAAATGTGTACTACCAGAGATGCGGCAAATCTGGTGAAACTCAGACTTGCTATTTCTGGTTGACTTGAGTCTCTCATCATTGATGTCCATGTTACACTCAGGGAATTCTAGAACAACAACACATCGGAACTGGATCTATTTAGCACACCACCCCCCTCGGTTTTAGACCGAGAAACTGAGGCTCAGAAAGAAGTGACATGCCCAAGGCGGCTGAATTGGCAAAGTCACCAAGCTGGACAGTTGGTTGGGGTTTTCCTTTCTCGTTCCAGATTATGTCCCAGCCTCCTGGGGTGAGCCCCCTGCCATGGTAACCAGCGCTGGAGGGAATCCAGAGAAGATCTTTCTGACGCCCAGGACAAAGGTGATGCCCTTACTCTCTGTTGTCCCCTTCCCCACGGTGTCTTGCAGACCTCACTCCTCCCTTCTCCCTGTTGGGTACTTTGGCCTTCTCTGTCCGCTGGTGCATGGACACGGCAATAGTCATGGGAGTAGGGACTGTTTAGGACTAAGGACTTCCCAGGACCATATGGCTTTGTATCTTCGGTGGCTTATAACTATCATTTAAAAATCATGGCTGAAGGGCACCTGGGTGGCTCAGTCGGCTAAAGCCTCTGCCTTCAGCTCAGGTCATGATCCCAGGGTCCTGGGATCAAGCCCCGCATTGGGCTCTGTACTCAGCATGGAGCCTGCTTCTACTCACCCCCCGCACCTGCCTCTCTGCCTACTTGTGATCTCTAATAAATAAATAAAATCTCTAAAAAAAAAATTTTAAAAAGTAAAAATCATGGGGGAGCCCTGTTTTCTTACAGGGCCTATTAAAAATGGGTGCATTGTAATAGGTAAGCCGGTGTGTGTTCAAACCTCTGTTTGGCTCTGAGGATCCCTCCCTGTTGAGCACCTCTACATGCAGCACTTGACTAACCTTCTTAAATATTGCGTGCAGTATGGGAAAGGCTCTGGCCCCAAAATAGGGTTTGAATTCTGTCCTCTCCGTGGGGGATGAAAGTCCGGTTTTCTCATATGTAAAATTGGGACAACAACAGTTGCTACCTTGTAAGTTTGTTATCCTGATGTTTAAGCAAGATAATTTATAGGGCCATCTGGCTGGCTCATCTGGCTGGCTCGTGACTCTCAATCTGGGGTCCTGAGTTCGAGCCCCACATTGGGCACAGAGCCTCCTTTACAAAAATTCAAAAAATAAAAAACAGTAAGATAATTTATGCCAAGTGTTTTGCATGATGCTAGCATATAACAAGCCCCCATAACGTGTGTGAGTTAAGAAAATGAAGCAGGTGCTGTCCCCATTTTTCAGATAGAACACTGAGGCCCAGGGAGAGAAAGCAGTTCATAGCCAGGAAGGTCAGAGCTTAAATTCCAAACCGAAGCCATCTAGCCACCAAGTCCCTACTCCTCACCGTCTGCCTGTACCTACCCTTGCAGTGCATCCAGCTTCCTCCCACAGTATCTTATTTACGTGCGGCCAAATCTGTGTGGAAGCCTGCCGAAGACAGTGGCTTCCCCTGCAGTCAGGGCTGACAGACGCATTTCGCTGGACTGCTCCGTCCCTACTTCTCCATCATCCGTTGCCTGTTCTTCGAAGTTCCCCCTTGGCCTCCTCTCTGAGTGTTCTGTGCAGGGGGGATCAATTTCTCCTCCAAGACAGTACATATTACAGACATCATGCCTTCCTCCAACTTTGTTGTGACGTCTCTTCTGCTTTTCGATTTTTTTGTATGTTAATGTCTTGGTTTTTCAGGTACAATGAGAGCTTTTGAATGTTCAGATGGCATTCTCCCGTTCATCCTGTCCGTCAGACTACTTCACACAGAGCCACATACCTAGACCACTCACTATATATTTAATTGGAACTCACACATGGAGCTGATCTCTCAATGTTTTATTAACACAGTAAGACACAACTTATGTAAATAAACTTTTTATGTAGATAAATTTAGTACTAGGCTAATTGAGGGACTCAGAGTTTCTGGGCTTATTTCAATATTTTTAAAGTGTTTTTTTTTTTCCTGGGGCACCTCAGTGGCTCAGCCGTTAAGCGTATGCCTCAGGGTCATGATCTCAGGGTCCTGGGATTGAACCCCACTTCCGGCTCCCTGCTTAGCAGGAAGCCTGCTTCTCCCTCTCCCACTCCCCCTGCTTGTGTTCCCTCTCTCGCTGTGTCTCTCTCTGTCAAATAAATAAATGTAAGTAAAATCTTTTTTTAAAAAGTATTCTTTTTCTGATTAGAAAAAAGATACGTTAACTACCGAAAACTTTGACAGTGACAGATAGTATAAAGAGTTAAATAAAACACCACCCACAATACCCAGTTTTGTTAACATTTAAGTATATTTTCTTCTACTTCCCCTTTTCAAACAAAGTACATTTAAATGAAATCCCTGATTCAATTTCCATAAGTTTATATTTGTGAACAAATCTATATTTGATATGCAAAATTACTGTCAATGAACTATTCTGGATTTGATGAACCGAATCAGGTGACTGGGGGCTATTACTAAACTAATGTAAAAGACAAAAGAGTTGAATGACCCCAAATGTTCTTTTTTGTACAAGGTTTTATTCTTTTAATATTTTTAATATGTTTTGTATGTAGCTAAATATAAGTGCATGATATATCTTCATGGAATGGACTCCTTCCCCAGATTAATTTTTTCTCAATGTAATTTTAAATGTTGATGTAACATTCCATTCTGTACCTTCACCGTGATTTATTTAATCTTTGTTTTTCAATGAAATAGTTTCCCATTTTCACTTTTATAATTGGTAGTGGTAAGACTACCTTGTAATAGCAGCTTTGGTCCCATTCCGGATTGTTTGTAAATTGTTCCATGCCTTTTACCCATGTACCAATTGGGGGTTTAAGGGTTTTTCTTAAGAATTTTTGGGAAGAGGGGCGCCTGGGTGGCTCAGTGGGTTAAGCCGCTGCCTTCGGCTCAGGTCATGATCTCAGAGTCCTGGGATCAAGTCCCGCATCTGGCTCTCTGCTCAGCAGAGAGCCTGCTTCCCTCTCTCTCTCTCTGCCTGCCTCTCCATCTACTTGTGATTTCTCTCTGTCAAATAAATAAATAAAAATCTTTAAAAAAAAAAAAAGAATTTTTGGGAAGAAAAATCTGAAACCTTTTAAAGTTATACATAGTACACGCTCGTTCTAGTGTTTTTATCTATTTGCCTTTAAATTTTATTTGACTTAAACATATGAAGTCTTAATATTTTCGAGTCAAATCTATTTTTCCTGTTGCTTTGTGATTTCTTCCATTGCATATAAGCTGAGAAAGTTTTCTCTCATGTAGGATTTAAGAACTATTACTGAATTTGTGAACATCCAACCTATTTCCTTCTACTTAATGTCTACTTGAAAATATTAACTTCTTTAATTCCTTTGGAATTATTTTGTTACATCCCATCTGGATGCAAGCTATTTTTTGTTTTTCTTATAGGTAGCGAATTCAGTATTCTGTGCGTGACATTTCTAAATGACGCTTTCCTTTCCTCCCACTGCTTTGTGAGCCACCTTTGTGATTTATTTATTATACATCCTAGCCAATTTTTTTCAAGTCTATACCACCCTTTAAAAGTGGTATGTTAGGGGCACCTGGGTGACTCAGTGGGTTAGGCCGCTGCCTTCAGCCTGCCTCTCTATCTACTTGTGATCTCTCTCTCTGTCAAATAAATAAATAAATAAATAATCTTTAAAAAAAAAAAAAAAAAGGTGGTATGTTAGGAGGTTCCTGGGTGGCTCAGGCCTTAGGCATCGGTCTTCGGCTCAGGTCATGATCCCAGGGTACTGGGATAGAGCCCCGTGTCGGGCTCCGTGCTCAGTGTGAAGCCTCCTCTGTCTCTCCCACTCCTTCTACTTCTGTTCCCTCTCTTGCTATCTCTATCTCTGTGTCAGATAAATAAATTAAATCTTTAAAAAATAAAAAAAAATTTTTTTTTAAGTGGTATGTCACGGGGCACCCGGGAGATGCAGTCGACTGAGCGACCAGCTCTTGGTTTGGGCTCAGGTTGTGATCTCAGGGTGGCGAGATGGAGCTCCATGAGTTTCTCTCTCTCTCTCTGTTCCCCCTGCGCTCTCTCCCTCTCTCTCTCTCTCTCACACACTCAGATAAATAAATAAATCTTTTTTTAAAAAAAGTGGTATGTCAGGAACCTGCCTGGTCACAATTCCTTTTCACATATGTTTTAGCTCTTCTCAACTGTTATTCTTCCCCCTGGAAAAATTTGAGATTTCATTTGGAGTTGTAAAAAATTCTCACTGTAGTTTTGATTGCAGTTATTCAGAACCAACAAATTCATTTCAAAGTGATCTTTTTCAGTCTTCCAGATTCCTGATCTGAAATATCATGTGTCTATTAGTTTATGTCTTTTTTAATTTTTTATTTCTTTTTTTAAAAGATTTTATTTTTAAGTTTCTGCACCCAACGTGGGGCTCAAACTCACAACCCTGAGCTTAAGAGTTTTGTGTTCCGCTGAACGAGCGAGTCGGATGCCCCAATTTTTAGATATCTCAGTACATTTTTATTACTTTCTTCAAATTATTCTTCAAATTCTTCTCAGCTCTATCTGGTGTGATGGCTGCTGAGGCTCCTGGTTCTCGCTCCCTGCAATTCCATTTCCTAACTGGTTATGGCTGATCTAATAGGGAGAAGAACTGATAATTTTAGAATATTACCGTGCCTGGGTGTGCCTGGGTGGCTCAGCGGGTTAAAGCCTCTGCCTTTGGGTTAGGTCATGATCCCAGGGTCTTGAGATCAAGCCCCACATTGGGCTCTCTGCTCGGCGGGGAGCCTGCTTCCTCCTCTCTCTCTGCCTGTCTCTCTGCCTACTTGTGATTTCTGTCTGTCAAATAAATAAAATAAAATCTTTAAAAAAAAAAAAAAAGAATATTACCGTGCCCTCAGGACTTTCTCAAGTACTCTCATCAATTCCATTACTTTTTCAATCAGTTCTTTGGGGATTTCTAGGTATATAATCACGTCTTTTGCAAATAAGGATGAATTTGACTTGCCTTTGCCCCAAACCATGACTTTATTGCTTTCATGTATCAGTTAATAGCTCAGCTCCAGCACGAGCCTGCCTGGGCACCAAGCCCTGTTACCTCTTCTTATAGTCTTAAGCAAGTTATTTAACCTCTCCTTGTCTTCATTTTGCCCTCTGTAAAACGGAAATAATAATTATACCTGAATTTTTTAAAAAAGAAAAGGAAAAGGAAAAAATAGTACCTCCCTCTTTGGTGGCTGTGAGAATTAGACGAATGATATATAGAAAAGTGTCCCCAAGCCTGCCCCGTAACTATTCCAGACCCTTATGATTATTGGAGGTTGGAGGCTGGAAGGACTTCCTACTTCCCAGAGTTATAATTGCGAAGATTAATTTTTTTAAATGGTTACAGCAGACATCCTCGTTCTCAAATAACCGCTAAAACATTTTACCGCTTGGTAAGATGTTGATTATTGGTATAGAAGAGATAGTCTTTATTATGGCAAGAAATAAGTCTCATATTCTTATTTTATCAACTTATGAAAAAAGAAACGAGTATCTGACTTCATCCGACGATGGTGTTTGTATATTATGGAGATCATCATTGCAAAAACTCCATTTACTGATGCTCTCTTCATATTCTGTAACAGGCAGTTCCCTGTAATGACTGAGAGCTGAGCTTGGTTTGCTGTTTGGCTCTTCCAGCAGCGGGGGAGGGGGTGTGAGGAAGGGGGGTGGGGACCAGCGAAAATTGCTCACCCTTCCCAAGCCTTTTATGGTCCCACTAGGAAATCGGGATCATGTCTATTCTTGCAGAGCGAGAGCTCAAAAGAGCATGGTAAATACTCAACACCAGTTTTCATTATTGTCATAGTTGACTTCCTGGATGTCCCTGGAGTAACTTCTTAATATTATCTTATATTTACTTCTGTATTCATAAGTGACATGATCCGGCAGAGTCTTCCATCTTTTTCTGTGCCCTGGATCTGTATAATAGCACGGAAATTACATGTTCCTTAGAAGTTTAAAATAACTCTGGGGCACCTGGGTGGCTCAGTGGGTTAAGGCCTCTGCCTTCAGCTCAGGTCATGATCTCAAGGTCCTGGGATTGAGTCCTGCATCGGGCTTTCTGCTCAGTGGGGGGAGCTTGCTTCCCGCCCGCCCCTGCCTGCCTCTCTGCCTACTTGTGATCTCTATCTAATAAATAGATAAAATCTTTAAAAAATAAAAAAGAAGTTTAAAATAACTTATTTTCTAATACTATTTGGACACAAATTTTGAGTCGATTAATTGCAATAATGCTTTTATTTTCTAGAGTCATTTATTGCATGCTTATTATTATTATGTGACAAAAGCTATAATAAGTACTTCACATAGCTCCTCTTGTCATCCTCAGAAGCAAGTATCATTTATATTTGTCTTACTGAAACCTGGGAACTAGTTATTATTGGTCCCATCATACAGATAAGAAAACTGAGGCTTTGAAGAGTTCAAGAACTAGACCAAGTTCATGCAGGAATGAGCGGGGATGTGAACCCAAGCTGACTGCCGTTCTGTGCTTTTTGTGGCTAAATAGCACGCTGCCTCCAGAAGTCTTTCTTGTTACTTTGTTTTGATTTTGGTCTCTAAGTTTCCTGTGCCTTATGGAATCAATTTTTCTAATTTATATTTTTCTAGGAAATCATTATTTTTATTGATATTTCATTTTTAAAAAACACCTTAGTAACCTCAAAATCTTAGATCTCCTCTGTTTCTGTGGCTTTATTCATTATGAGTTTGGCTTATATATGTTACCTCCTTTTCTTGATTATTCCAAAGTGCATTTTAAGTTAGGGGATTAAAGTCTAGTAATGTGAAGGAGAATGGATGATATTATAAAATGGAAACAGATTTTTTTCTTTTAAAATATCCCATTTCTATCCAAATTTGTTTCTCTTCCCCGCTTCCTTACTTCAGTCTTTTTTTTTTTTTTTTAAGATTTCATTAACTTATTTGACAGATAGAACACAAGGAAGGAGCGTGGCAGGCAAAGTGAGAAGCAGGCTCCCCACTGAGCAGGGAGGCTAATGTGGGGCTCAATCCCAGGACCCTGGAATCATGATCTGAGCTGAAGGCAGACGCTTAACTGACTGAGCCACCCAGGCACCCCTTACTTCAGTCTTTAAAAAAACAGAATACTTGGATCTCAAAAGAGCCCGAGGAGCACTTTCGAGTGTCCAGCCGTTCATTCACCAGGGCCTAGAAAGAACGTCTACTTGTCTCAGCTCCACAGTGAGGGAGCGGCAGGGCTGGGAGAAGCAGCTCGGCTCTCATCTCTTTGGCTTTGTTCTCTCTCCACACCATTCAGCTATGCTATGGCTCAAAATTTTAATTTTAAAAATAAGCTAATGAAGATTGCAGAAAAAGTCTTTTTAAGGGATGCCTGGGTGGGTCAGTCAGTTAAGTGTCTGCCTTTTGCTCTGGTCATGATCCCAGGATCCTGGGATCGAGTCCCCGGGCATTGGGCTCTGCTCAGTGGAGACACTGCTTCCTTCTCTCCCTCTGCCTGTTGCTTCCCCTGCTTCTGCTCACTCTCTCTCTCTGTCAAAAAAAAAAAAAAAAAAAAATCAATAAAGCCCTAACTATATTGATAGCAATTATTGATTATTGCAATCTGTGTGGTTTTCATAGAAATCTTCTATTGTGCTCTTGTTTTAAACCACTCTTCATAGAGTGACTCTCTCCAAAGAAAGCATGTCAGGCAGGAACGCAGTGTGTCCCTACTATTTCACGTCAATGTTGGGTTGTACCAACTAAAGGCTCCTCTATCATTAGAAAGGGGAAGCAGAAAGATGGGATCCAGGTGTACCCGGAAGTCTTGGGATTTCCAGGCGGGCCTGAAGTGGACAGAAGAAATGCTTCCAGCACTCTTCTGGACTGTGGTGGGCAGGTCCTTGGCTGGAGGCTGCATTAGTGTTGGTTCATGTGTCAAAACTCAGCAGGTCAAAGAGGGCAAGACAGTCCCAATCTTGATGATGGGATGAGCCAGTGGCAAACTCTCTCATGGTCCAGG
The DNA here is from genome assembly GCF_030435805.1 of Mustela lutreola. Lineage (NCBI taxonomy): Eukaryota > Metazoa > Chordata > Mammalia > Carnivora > Mustelidae > Mustela > Mustela lutreola. The sequence goes on from NC_081303.1 coordinate 51,351,745, forward strand.
CACTGTTTTTCACAACCTAATTACCCTAATTTGCTCATTTCCTGGTTATTTGGTATGTGTGTGTGGGGGGGAGGTGCAAATGAGCAGATGCTTTTGCCCACTGTCTGATCAGCAAATCTGCAATTAGACCCCAAGGAACAACCTGTTCATTGTGGTTAGGGGCCATTAGCCACTTAAATAATGACATCTGTCATCATTTTTGTACCTCATCCTGTCCCAGTTCTTATCTTCAAACTATACTCAACATGAGTGCCTGAGTTTCCTCAAATAGACCGGCTCAATTCTAATAGCTCTACTCTAGGCGCCATCTTGGTGAAGTGTTTCAGATCTTCCTCCATTTACAATGGGGTTAGGTCCCGATAATCCCACTGCAAATTGAAAGCGTTTGAAGCCTGAACTGCATTTACTCTACCTAACCTACCAAACATGGCTTCGCCTAGCCCATCTTAAACAAGCTCAGAACACTATGGTTGGGCAAAGATCATCCAACACAGAGCCTATTATATAATAAAGTGTTGAATATCTCATGTAGCTTATTGAACCCAGCACTGAAAGCAAACAACAGAATGCGTATGGGGGTGTGGAAGGGTCGTGAGTGTATCGGTTGTTGACCCTTGTGATGGCACAGCTGACTGGGAGCTGCCCAGCATCAGACAGGGTACCGCACCGTGCCTGGCCAGCCCGCAAACAGATCCAGATGCAAAATTCCAAGCATGATTTCTACTGAATGGGTGTCTTTTCCACCACTGTCACGTCTAAAAGCCAAGTCAAATTGTCAAGAGTGCCCAACCGTAATTACTGAGTGCTTCCCCCATGCCTGGCATTGTATACCGGTCTTTAGAAATAGCATAACGCACCGAGCACACACAAGAACTCGGTGAGGCAGAGGCTGTCATTCTCCCCATCTCACAGGTACAGAGGCTGAGGTACTGAGAAGTTTAATAATTCCCAGTTGGAAGGGAAGAGAACTTGGACTCTATCCGACATCTGTTGGACTTTAGGCTTGATCCTCGCACAGGTACAGTGTGTCATTTGGCTGGTAAGATGTTTGTAATATATGAAAACGATGGAAGGAAGTAGAGGCACTATAATTTAATATAAAGAGCCAAAAGAAGGTATCGGTTTTAAAACAACGGGACATTGATTTAATGCAGTGATTCTCAACTGGGGGCAAGAATTGCTGCCTCGGGGTGAGGCTTTTGGAAATGTGTAGGGCCTTTCTCAGTCATTTTGGTTGTCCCATTAACCTATTAGGATGGTGGTCTCCTGGGATGTCGAAATGTGCAGCACAGAGGAAAAGAGTTCTAGACAACAATGAAAGATCTGTTGGAGCTAGATCTCAGAAAAAGTGCTCAGAAATACTGATAAAGAGGAATAGTAGTAACTCACAATGAAGCCATCGAACTCAAGAGTAGCACACTCAAATGGCTCAGGGGTCAGTCAGGGCCTCCAAATCCAACTCTTGAAAAAACCTCATCAAACAGAATCACCGAGGCACCAAATTTGGTCTGTGGGCCTCCAGTTTGGAGCTTTGTAATGGAGGTTTTTCTGATCTGGAAACATGTTTACGATACGTTCAGTGACGAGGAAAAGCTGCCGATCAGTACAATGCCGTGTTTAGAAAAGACTGTATACGTGTACACATGTATTTACACGTGTACACAGAAAGAGTACCTATAGTTATGAGAATATGTAGAAAATGTTACAGAATAAAATGCGGGTGATTTTGTGAAATGTTTTGCTTATTTGCATTTTAAATTCCACCACAAATGTCCGTTGGTTGTTTAATTTTTAATAAATAAGGAGAGAAAGGAGCCTTAAAAAAATATTAAAATTCGAGTGTGGTTTCAGAACACAGCCCTTAGTGGCTTTCTGGCCATTCCCTCTGATGAAAGAAAGAGAATAATTTCTGTGATTAAGGACAAATGAGACATTGAAGATGAGGTAATCAATACTAAAGCACTAGAGCGCCTTTGAAACTGGAACAACACTGCTGGTTTCCCAGACACACTGGTTTGGCTTCTAGCTCCTTCCTGTGATGTTCACATCTTTTGTGATTCAATAAAGCTCTTCTGTCAAAGTCCAATCTCCCTTTTGCCACTGCCCCAGAAATCAATACTGGAATTGGCTTCAGGAAATCAATACCTGTCAAAATTTTAGGCGGGCTTATCCAAAATAAGTCAAGAGCAAGGCATTAAAACTCTCATCTGTGCCTTTTTTCAAATCAAGTTGCCCCCACCTCTTGAAGATCATTGTTTTTTCCTGAAAAACCCCCATTTTGCTTCATCTCCATCATTTTTGTGTTTTGTGGTTTTGTTTTTTTCCAGCTCTGTAAATTTTATTTTGTGCACAAGTCACTTTTAACTGAGCTTTCTTTCTGGAGTTTGCTGATCACTGGGGGCAGGGGGTGGGGGCGATACTGGATTTTCTACGCACTTGTCTATGGACTTTGGGAACTGCCTGGAGTGTTTTCTCACCTGCCCGTCTGGGTTGTGTCTACTTCCCGCTCCCCTGAACCCCTTCTAACCAGCGCATGATACTCATAAGGCAACCCACCGCGTTCAACTTGAAAAGCAAAGGGTAATATTAGGTGCTTTTGGGAGAAGTAGCTAGAACTTATTATATAGGAAACAGGATGGGTTAAGGACGTAGGATGAATAAATTGGATATGTGTTGTTTCCAACATTTTGATCTTGTAAAGTCACGGCCAAGGACTAGCTTGATACTGTGTGAAAGAAGATGGTGGTATTTTTCTCTCTGGAAACTTCCAACTGGCCAACACCCACAGCCCTGGAGAGGCCTTCATGGCAAACCCCACACATCTTCCTGCCCAACACGGCCTTCTCTCTCTTTTGACTCTTGGTCCCAGTTCTGATCTTAGAAAGCCCTTGTGTGAGAACCACAATCAAAACAAAAGTTTTCAGGACTTTCCACAGCACCCTTAGCCCTTGGAAATCTTAATGACAGTAAAAGTCTTATAAAGGTTTACAGTGTACAGCAGGACAACTGGGGGGGTGTGCCCCTCATCTCAGGACAGTGTAAGTAAGTATCCTTTCAAAAGTTTTGAAGTTGTCCTGCCTTTGTCTTAGAGTAAACACCATATTCAGCAAAATGCTGATGAAATCCATACGCTGATTTTTTAAAATCCGCATATCTGTGGGCATACATTCAGATTCTTGGTCCTAAAACCCCACGAAGCCACACCCGGTGTGCGTGTGGGTGTGTGTGCGTATGTGTGTGTATTTAAGATTTGGGTTTCTTCCATGACTCCTTCTTGTTGCATTTGCTTGAGTGGAACCCTTGGCACTTCCAGCAGCAGGCTCCCCGGGAGCCGGGACCAGTGGTGGGACTTGTAGGCTTGAGTTTAGAGCCCAAAGCTAGGCCCGGCCGCGTACTGGCTGCGTGACCTCAGCTGTGTCCCTCTGCTCTCTGAATCCCACAAGTTTGTTATTGGGGGGGGGGGGGTGTCTCACAATCTCTCAGCCCTGGGCCGCGTGAAAGAGGTAGGAGGGGCTCAGCACTATGGCCGGCATCGAGTGGCTACCCCATGACCTCCACCCCGCTGCCCACTGTTGGGTACAAATACCTAACGACTAGTTACTCCTTCTTTTGTATATTCAGAAACTGCAATCTGGGGAGAGGAAAGCCAGTGCCCCCCCACCCCCAGCAGCCAAGTTTGCCTGAGTGGAGCTGGGGGTAGAGCCCCTGAGTCCTAGCAGCCGCCTTGCCTCCTGTGTTTCTCCTGGACGATCCTGAGGGTGCCCTGCGTGCAGACCAGGTGCCCAGCCTGGTGCCCCGCACGTCTCCTCCTCCTGCCCCTGGAAGAGCCCGAGCCTCACTGGCAACCCGCGGCCGCCCTGCAAGCCCATCATGCTGACAGAGTGAGTGGGGTTTTCCAATCAGACTCACAGGCGTAGCTGACTTCTGAGCACGCACACCACCCTCCCTGGCTGCCCAGAGAGGCAAAGGCACTGGCTCTGAGACACACAGCATCAACCGATGGCTGTCTCTGGCTGGGGGCCGGGATGGGTGTGTGGCTCTATGAGAATCTCTGCAGCCTCTGACTCCGACCCTTCTCCTGTCCCAACAGAGACATGAAGCTCTGGCACGGCTTAGTGATTGCAGCGGTTTCCCTCATCCTACAGGCCTGCCTCTTTGCGGCCATCAGCTACCTGCTCAGCAGGCACATGGGTAGGTGGCCTTGCATTCCCTTCTCTCCTAGCCACTTGCAGGGACCATACCCAAGCCTCCAGCAAGACAAGCCCCTGAACACCCCTGGAATACCTACTTGAGAATCCACTGGCCAGATCACCCCTTACTGGGGAATCCCCACTCTGACCTGACCTGTTTCTGGTTGGGGATGGCGGCCCACAGTCCTTCCACTATCCAGACCTTCTACCCAGAGACCAGCTCCTGCAGTGCTCTCGGGGGTGGGCGCATTCAGCCGGGGTCTGACTCATCTTCTTCATCGCCGCGGAAGGACTCAATGGCGAAGACATGGCTCTGGGTATGACTGGACTAAGAGACTGGCTTACATTCTTGAAGTGATTCTCGATGGAAAATAGAGAAGTTCTGTTCTGGGATGGCATTATAATTAGGGAAAGTAAAATAAAGGCAGTTTAAAATAAAGAAATAAAGGAAGTAAATAATGAAAGGCTTTTCAAGCCATCCATCCCAGCCAGCCAGCCAGCCATTCGTTCATTCATCACAACAGGGAACAAAACAAAATTCTATAACTTGCATTCATGGGGGGAACAGACAACAAACCAGATAAACAGGTAATACACACGCGTGTTGGATTATGGTGAATGCTAGGGAAGAAGACGATGAAGCAAGGCCAGGAGATAGGACAGGGATGATGGCCAGCATCACTGACACTGACATGCTGACATTTGCATATAAATCTCTGGAAGTGAGGGATCGAGATGCATCTGCAAAGGCCCTGAGACAGCGAGATGCATCTGCAAAGGCCCTGAGGCAGAAATGTGTTTGATAGCGAACAGCAGGAGCAGAGAGGCCAAGGTGGCTGGAACTGAGAGGGATAGTGATGCCATGGAGGTCCTTGGAGGCTGGGACTTCAGCTTGTACTCTGAGCTAGGCGAGGGCTGCTGCAGGGTTTTGAATGGAGGCCTGAGCTTTGAAGAGGTCCCTCCAAATGTTTTTGCCCTATTGAGGGCAGTGCTCAGAGACAGTGTGTGCTTGCTTGACCTAGAGAGCTGCCACTGTTGACCCTTGCCTTGTCCCCTTTAGCCAAGGAGAGTGAGCGGCTACTGAAAGGGACCAGGCTCCAGGCCCCGAACCCCAGCCCTGCCCACCATCAGCCACTTGCTGCCAAGGAGGAGACTCCCAGCACTTCTGTGTCTGAGCCCCATTACAGGCGTTATAGGCGTGAGTAATGGGGAGGAAGAAGCAGGGATGGGAGGGAGCGAACTTGTCCTAAAGCTTCTTCTGCTCTGTCTGGGTGCCCAGGGAGCCACCCTACAGTGGCTCTGCTCTGTCCCCGTCTGCCCGACCCCCAGCTGGAGGATTTCTTGCACCCACATCAGGGAAGGCCTTGCCAAGCCTACCTTTTGCAGTAAGCTGCTCTTCCTATCACACGGGGCGCATCTCGCTGGGTTTGTGTGGATCTGGGTTTGGTCCAGTGTAAGCCACTGCAGAAGGGGTTTGGGGCTGTCTCTGTTCTGTCTCTGTAATACTATGGCGCCGGTCAGTGGGGCGGCCAAGATATCAACTGCCTCTGGCCATGGGATCTGGGTGCTTTAATAAACACGAGTCTTGGTGATGGTTCAAATCCCCATTCCCCATGGGCAAGTGAACCAACAGGGACACCACCCTCTTGCTTTCTCTCAGGGCTGGGGAGATGCACCAGGCCACCGTTCACACAGTGGAAATGGCTGCTTCCACAGCAAGACCACAGCCCCGCTCTACTCACTCCCCAGAGATCACACTGTTTCTTATGGTTTATCGCTTGGCTGATTTGCATTTGCTCCATCTAATTTTAGTTTTTCAGTTGGAGGGATCTGGTGGTCAGGCTTCCCCCCGGCGCTGAGATAAGAGCCTGTGGGGACCAGAAGAGAGCACTCATGTGAACTGAGTGTTTCTGTGGGAGCGGAGGGGCCCTGGTGTCGCTGGGACCCTGGCCGGAGAGCTTCACTGGAGCCCTGGCCAGAGACTCAGCGACGCTTTGGCTCTCAGGGACCTGAGAGGAGTCATCCAACCCTCTTGCTTCACAGGAAGCAAAACCAGACACAAAGAGGGATGTCACCTGCCTAGCTAGAGCTAGGCGGATCTAGGTCAAAGCCTGAGCCGGTGAGGTCACCACGGAGGCCCCCGAGCTGTTTGCCAGGGGCTGCTCTGTGTCCGCATGTCTCTGCTTGCCCCTCCCGACACAGCCCAGCCCTGGGGTGTCAGCTACTGGTTTTAGATGGAACTGGACAGAGCAGTGGTGCCGGGACTCCTGGGCGCATTCCTGACTATTTTGGGGGACCCTTTCTCCTCCCCCTTTCTTCAGTTCCTTTTTTCTCTTTTAGGGGGGCTCTGTATTTCTCTTCCCCGCCTGGCTTCGCGAGGCTGGCTCTGCCTTTGTTTCCTTCTCCCTTCCATTGTGTCCATCCCCCCCCAACACTCCCTGGATCTCCCTGGAAGAACAGTTTCTATTTCTCCCTAGACGACAGCAACACATCCTCCGGTAGCTCTGACAGCTCGAACGGCTCAGGCAGCTCGTCTCCAACCTGCCAGGTAACAGACGCCCCCAGCAAGCCCAGCCCATCCTATGCCATTAGGGTCCTTGTTGCATAAGACTTAGCACCACCCAGGCTGCCCCAGCTACAGAGATGGGAGCAGGGCAGGCAGGCTTCTTGAATCTTTACAGCATCCTTAGGGGATGGGTGGGGGGGTGCGGGCAGGCTTACAGCAATGCAGATCTTCCACACAAAAGGGGGTCTGAGTGGGTTGTAAAAAGGCAAGTGCGAATGGGTCACCTCCTCCTCCCCGTACCCCAGTCACTGAGCCAAAGTCCCCTTTGAGTCCTGACCTCACTGGGATTCAGTCTCCACATCTTTGCTTAAACCCATGAATCCCCTACAGACAGGAGGCACGAGCGGGCAGACCTCCCCAACTCCCCCTTCCCTGCTCTCCAACCCCGGCGCCTTTCCCTTCCAGCTTGAGCTTGGGGAGCCAAGCCTCCTTGAGTGAGAGTTCTGTCCTGGGGTTCTCCCCTCCTCTGACCCTAGTAGGAATCTTGACCCCCATGCCTCTGCTTTTTCTCCCCTCTAAGGCCACGAAGAATATGAATTATGCACAAGTGGTCTTTTCCGCCACGAAAGGACTAAAAAGTGAATCTTCCCTGGACTATGAGAACATCAAGGAAACCACAGATTATGTGAACGTCAATCCAAAAAGCCACAAACCCAATTTCTGGACTTTTGCGAAGCCTGATGACTCTGAGCCGGTTGAGTACACGCAGGTGGCCCTGTGAGGTCTAGGTCTTTAAGGGGGTGCTGTTCTCTAGAAATTCTCACACTCACCTTGCAGGGGAATGACTATTTTTTAGCTCACTCAGCAAGAAAGAGCCAGCTATCAGGAAGAACTTCCACGATCAGTATGAACGAGGGGAGATAACAGTAGAGAAAGCAGGAACGTCTTTCTCCATTGAAAAGTGTGAAAAAAAATTTTTTTTAATCAACTGTAATGGAGTTCTGTTTGGCAATCTTACCATTAAATGACTCTTGGAGCTCTTTACTGTTTGGCAACAAGCAACTTCCTTAAAAGTTTTAAATAAAATGGTCTTGGTTTCCTCTTGCCCAACCCGGGGAGCTGCCCCCTTCCAGAGCTGCATCTTGCTGAGTCGTGCTACCCTGCCCTCAGCACTTTAAAGTAGGTCACTTAGAAAGCTCCCCATCATTCAACCTTTGAATTCCCCGTTTCTTAGGAACGAAAGCTGACAGGGCCTTGGTAAATACCAACTAGCAGCCCAATCTGTGATTCCAGGGGACAAAAAAATCTCCCCCAATTCAACCCAATAAAGTGCAATCTTCTTTTCTGGTTTGTTGTTTTTGTTTGTATTAAAACAATGAGGAATAAAAAGGCACTTTCTTAACTGCATGAAGCCCAGCTTGTCTCAAATCAGCCGACGCCGTGGTATTTATGGGTAAGGTCCTAGACACAGTTTGACTGAGTCATGAATGGAGTAAAAGTGTCCACAAGCCTGTCATTTCCTTCCTCTGACACTGCCTAGAAGTTCTCATCGGTGAAACATCAGAGTCAACAAAAATAAGGACTATCCCTGTTGGAAAGAAGGATAAAATTCGTCATCATTTGTAGCTACAAAACCTCAGAGGATTTACCTCACAGGTTCTAAAATTGATGATAAGATACACATACAATATACTTTTTCCAACAGGCAATTAAGCCACGAAGTGAAATTTTTTTTTTTTTTTTTTTTTTTTTTTTTTTTTTTTTTTTTTTTTTTTTTTTGCTCACAACAGTTAAACATCTCAAACAGTGGACGCCCCAGGACCTCCCCTAACCAAATTCACAAACCCCAGAGGAGGGGCATGCAGGACTTCGAGAGGACTCTAGCGTTACCTGTGCTCCACCTGCTGGCAGCAAATGACCCTTTGCGTCCTGGCACGGAGAGCAGTGGGCCGCTTTCATCTTCCCAGGCTCCTGGTCCCCAAGATGATCTGAAGACGGGGTTCTGGTTTGCGTTTCTGGGGCTGCGCAGTTCTGCCTGTTCATACATCCCTCCACCTCTTGGCTCTCATTGTGGTTCCTCTCCTGCTCCAATTCGGATGTCTGTGCCCCCTTAAATTCCTATGTCGAAATCGTAACCCCCACGGTGGTGGCATTAAGGGTGAGGCCTCTGGGTACGATTAGATGGGGAGGGTGGTGCTCTCCTGGATGGAATTAGTGCTTTTGTCAAAAAAAAGACCCCGCAGAACTCCTTAGCTCCTTTTGCTTTGTGAGAATACAACCCACGTGACGGCTTCCACCCAGAAGACAGTCCTCACTCTGCCTCGCTGACACCCTGATTTTGGACTTCCAGCCTCCAAAGCTGAGAGAAAGAAAGTTCTGTTCTTTATAAGCCCCCCCAGTTTGTGGCATTTTTTTTATGGTAACCGGAATGGACGAAGACATCTGCTTAGAGTGCTTTTCTTAGTGGGAAAAAGAATTTTTATTGATCAGAGGGGCAGAATGAGGAAGAAACACCAACAACATCACCACCAGCAACACTGTCTTTGTATCTAGAACTGAAACTCCACTTCTTATTGATCTCTTTTTAAAAAAGAAAAAAAAAAAGAGAGAATTTAAGGGTGTGCTGAAGAGGTTCAGATGAGTTATCATACACCCAAGGGAGGCTGGGCAGGCCCACCGTGGAGACAGGTCCCACACCAGGAGAGGGGACAAATGAAATAGTGCAGGTAGAGGTCCTCCTTTCTGCAGGATTCTGGAAGGGCCCCGGAATCCAGAGAACCACACATTAAAAGAACACTTGAACATCTGGGTGGGTGAAGTCAAGGCACTTAGACCCAGCTGTGGGGACAGGTAAGAGCTTGTACCAAACATGTGACAGAAGGAAATGAACACAGAGCAATGAAAACAGACCTTATAAATGTTTGGGCAGATTGGGTATGGAATGTTGAAATCAGACATCGTCAGCGAAAATATCCCAGAGAAGGGTGACTTCTGACCTCAGTTTAGAATGAAGGCTGAAAAGTCAATTGAAGGGAGAAGAGGCAGAAGGAAAGGGAGCAGGCCTGCCCAGCGCTGGCTCTCCATAAATGCTCCAGGAACTGACCTGTCCCGAACCACAGGAGTCTGTGCCAGGGCCGCCTGGAGCGGGGAGCTGATGTCAGTGAACACAGAGACCTGAATGCCACTGACCATCTCATTAAGGTCTGTAAGGAACTCTGTTATGACTGGCTTCCAAGGTATGATACTTGTAGCAAATAAATATATCCTGGAGGTTAATTAGCCCCCGCCCCCATTGCTGGTCCATTCTCGGAGGGTCCTGTCTCTAACTAGGGTGGAACGTGAGACTGCCCAGTGACTAATGGAGATTGGTGCCCATCGATGGTGCAGATGATTTCTCAGATGCCCTGATAAGGGAAGAGGAGGGCTGATTTCCCGTCCTAAGGAGTTTGGGCCAACAAGCTGATGGCTGAGGCCACCTAACAATGTGAAGTGACCCACAAGTTCATTGCTAACTTGTGTTGCTGGAAATACAGTGTCCTTTTTACCCCCGTGAATTTGGAAGGTCAGCTATGTAAATGTGTACGAACGGTCGCCTGTATGAGTAATCACCTTTTGAGGAGCTCAGTATTCAGCAAAACGAAGTCACTTTCTCCCATGTCATACACTAGCCATCGGGACATCCAAGAACGACCATACCGCCCCACTCCGCCCCCGCAAGTATGGACCGAATTAAAAATCTCTTCAACTTTATCTTACAAGATACAGAGAAACTGATCTGCTACCGGCAACGAGTGGTTGATGACATGCCAGTTATGAACTGGGACTCTCTAGTGGACCAGAATTAACATGACCTGTCATCAACGGAGTCTTGGTCTAACGGAGCTAGCATCCTAATGCCCACTACGACCACAGCCGAACTCCAGGAGCGATGCTGTGCTCCTGGCCAATGAGACCCACTAGAGTAAGGAGGTGTTTTGTGCCCACCATCAGTGGGCTTTTTGCTCCTGGGATCAGGATGCATTTCTGGGCCCAGGGGGCTCTCAAAAGGCCTCCTACCCCAAGCCCCAGCCTCTAAACTGAGAACATTATAATAACTTCAGTTCCTCTGTGTTTTTGAGGTCCTGTTCGCTCTCTCAAACACTCATCTTTTCAGGCAACAGTCTCTACACTCAGTCCCTCCCCTTGACCTTGTTCTTCGTCCTTTCTTTTTGTTGTTGTTGTTTAGAAGATTTTATTTATTTATTTACTTACTTATTTATTTAATAGAGAGAGCATGCAAGGAGAGAGGTCAGCGGGAGAAGCAGAATCCCGGCTGAGCAGGGAGCCCGATGTCGGCCTCGATGTCAGACTCGATCCGGGGACTCCAGGATCATGCCCTGAGCCAAAGGCAGTCGCTTAACCAACTGAGTCACCCAGGCGCCCTTCTTTGTGCTTTCTTGACAAATACATCCTCCATGAGTTTGACAGAGAGAAGCATGTGTCCAGGTTATCTCCGGAAAACTGGGTGAAATGGAGGAGACAGAACTCCGGAACTTGTATGGAAAGGTAGCGGGTGTGAGAGCGGAGAGGCAGGCTTCCCTGTGGGTCGGGTCAGCTTCGGACGCACTTTCAGCTCCATACTGCCACCTTGTGATCCACAGGGCAAATCCCAAGACACTCTTGTTTTCCTCTTTTTTTTTTTTAAGATTTTATTTATTTATTTGTCAGGGAGAGAGGGAGAGAGAGAGAGTGAGCACAGGCAGACAGAGAGGCAGGCAGAGGCAGAGGGAGAAGCAGGCTCCCTGCCGAGCAAGGAGCCCAATGTGGGACCCGATCCCAGGATGCTGGGATCATGACCCGAGCGACTCTTGTTTTCCTCTTAAGTGGGTGAAGTTCCCTTTTTAGCCCCTCAAACTCTCTTCCCCATCGCCACCCCACTCAAGGGGAGCAAATCTTATTTCAGCTTGAATATCCCGTTGTCCCCGCTCCTAGGAAACAAACACGCCCAGAAACATCCTGGTTATGGAGTTTCATGGGCCACTTGTAACCCCATCTCCAGATTCCTGACCCAGCAGTAAGCTACTGCAGCCTGGGTTGAGTCTAGAGCCCCTTGATAAACAAAAGATCCATTTACATACAAAACACAGACCTGGACATCCGGAAACTCACTGGCCTATAAAAAAACCCATTCTGAGAAACCTTCAATCAACCAATTCCCTCTTGCCATTCTCTGCCCTGACCACCCCTTACCCCCCTGCTCCCATGCAGGTTCTCTGGGACTGAGCACTGTACTCCAGAGTCCACAGGAAGGCATAAACACTTCATCAAAGTGCCCAGCCCAGAGACAGCATGGTTCCATCTCTCCCGGGGTTTGCTGTCAAAGTGAGACTAACCCCAGACAACAGAGACCCTCTTTCATGCTTCCCACAGGAGGTTACTCACCAGGAGCAATCTGGAGCTGGGCCGTCATTATCTCCCCTATAGAGTCTTCTACGGTCTACTGTCTTACAGCCCACCTTCCCCTCCCCCAGAAAGGTAGGCATTGTTGTTTCTAGTTGATATGGAACCTGTGGCTCAGAGAGATTTGAGGACCTGCCCAAGATCATACAGATAGAAGAGGGACAAGAGCAGGACTCGAACCCAGGTCTTTGGAGTACAAAGGTGGTGTCCCTCCTACCTCCCAGTCATCACGATAAGCAACAGTTTACCCGGTACTGACTTGGGCACGAGGGACCGGACCTGTGGTGTGAAGAGGGGGGTGGCTTACACACACAGGCAGGAGAAACTTCTGCTGCACTTGCTGGTGTGGGAGGCTCCTAAGCCCAGCTCCACCAGGACAGTTGGACAAGGAAGAAGAGGCTGGGTGTCAGGGACTGACATGGGCGACAGAACGTGGTGAAGAGAGACTGTGGGCCCTCACCTCTGCCTTGAGCCTTGGTCCCATTAGGTTTAGGTCCCATTAGGTCTAGATCCCACTGCCCGGTTGTTTAGTACTGAAGGCTAGGGACACTTTGCTCATTTACAACACAGTTCAGGGTCTTTTTAAGGAAGCCGAAGGAAGCTTCTCAGAGCTGAGAGACCCCTTAAAGCTCAAAGTTACAGCCATTTCCTGCAGTTCCATAGGAATAGAGGGCAGTCGACCTGGTCGCTGGGGCTGTTCTCAGGAGCTTTTCATTGCATCAGCAGCCCTGTCTTCTAGCAGAGAGCTCCTGGGTCTACCAACCACGTTTACACCCACAGTCCTATTTGACCCTCATAACAGAGATGGAGGATTAATCAGCATTCTCCCCACGGTGGCCATCAGTGGTGGCAGAACCGAGACACGATTCTCCTGACTTTCCATCTGATGCTCTTTCCATCACCAGGTCCATCTCTTAGATTAGAACTGAAATTTGGGAGGGGAAGTCACCCTGGGGTCTCAATCCCACTGGAGATAATGAGGAGGAACAGGGCAAAGCCCCAGAGTCCATGTGCTTGGCTGCCGCTCCTAGTTTCAACATCACAGAACTGAGAGCAAAAGTAGACAGCACAGCCACGGCAGGACCCACAGTCACCAGAATTGAGTCATTGTCATGAAAATCCAGCAATTCTTCTTCTAGAGCCTGTTGGTTAGAAAAGGCTCTACTGTAGCCCCAAGCCCAGTCTTGCAAAGTCATGACAGGGTAGAGATGGAAAAGATGAAGGCACATGATGATGCAAGTTGATCATCTCTGTCCTAACAGGTGAAAAGACAGAGGCCCAGAGAAGGGAGGGGACTGCCCGGGGACACACAGGCACCTGAAGGCAGAGCTGAGTCTCAAACCCTGGGCTCCCGACTTCATCATGGCAGGCATGGCTCGCAGTAAAGCTGTGAAAAGCCTCAAGGAAATCCAGAGCATAGATCCAGCCAGACTTTCTGTAAGGATGTCTCCTCTGGGTGTCCCAGAGGAAGGCGCCGTGTGGGTCCGTTGGGGGAGGAAGGAGAGCCAACAAGCCATGCTGCCTCAGAGAAACTTCGTCCACTCTCTTACTGGGCTCATTTTTATCTTCTTTCCTCCCTCTCTCACCGGCTCTCTCCCAGCGTGCACCACCCCTGAGGGTCTGCTTTGCCCTGGCACCCATCCTATAAAGGTGAATGATGGGGGGCGGGGAGAGAAACACTAGCATCCATGGATTTTTTCTAGCTACAGGTGCTGCACTAAGCCCCCCATCCCCCTTCAGCAGACAGGCTGGCGCAGCGGGCAAGGCTGGTGCACCTGCCGTACCCATCTTCCTCATTGGTTTCCTTCCTGAAAGAAGCCTCCCCGTAGAAAACAAACAAATCCAGGATCTGGGTAGAGAAATAGGACCCTTCTCCGGGGTTTTCACTTCTCCCCACTCCTGGTTGCACCAAGTGTGCTCTTCAGGGTAGGATGGAGACAAACGGTCAAGGCGGGAGACCAGCCAAAGTCCCTGCCCCCTGCTGGACCCCCCCTTGCCGTCCTAAGCCTGCCTGAGACCTGGGGCACCACATGGACCACATGGGTGGGTTCCCAGGCACGCTGTGAATGCGCAGGGTCAGGGAAGCAGAAGCTTTGACTCTCCCCGATTCCCAAGGTGTGAGACTGGGAGCAAACGAGCGTCCGCCCGCATACCAGAGGCACCAGTAACGCCAAAGGTAGGGAAGCCATTCTGGCCCCCTGACCCTGCCTCAAAGTGGGCTCCCCCTAACTCCAACCCGGGCCCTCCTAGCTTTTACAGCCAGTGCTGACACAGGCAGAGATCCTCGCTAGCCCCGCGGGCGACGGTTCCCTAAAAGGCGATGGTCTCAGTGGAGGCTTTGCCATGCACCTGCACTGAGCCCTTCCGGGAGCCTTCGGACCCGGGGCCCCCACGGAGCCTGGGGCTGAGGATGAGGGTGGGCAGGCCGCTGGAGCAGGTCAGCAGCGTGGTGTGGCGGCCCGAGGGGCTGTCGCTGGAGAGCTGCGGGCAGGGCCGGGGCCGGGGTCCGCAGCAGGCCAGGCGGCGCAGGGGGCGCGGTCGCAGGTGGCTGTTGAAACCCATGTAGACCCAGGGGTTGCAACAGCTGCTCAGGTTGCCCAGGAGCATGGAGATGGTGAAGGCCACGTTGGTTGAATCTGCAGAAGGAGAAACACAAGAAGCCTGAGAATTACCAAGCTGGGTGGGATGTGGGACACATTCCAAGCCCCCACTGCACAGAACTGAGCTCCCAGAGGGGAGAAAGGACTCCCTCGGGTTCTGGAAGCAGAAAGGAGCACAGCGGGACTTGGAGCTGGGACTCCAGCTCCAGACGCAGATGTCACTGGATCTCATCTGCGACCACAGGGTAAGGGTATGAGCTAAGGTTGCTCCAAGGTTGACTTTTGAGGTGTACACAGAGTCAGGGACAGGACTAGTCCAAACAGGAGACGGTGTCATTGTTCCAAAACCCAGAAGTTGCCTCACTTAATGGAAAATAACTATGATTTTAGAGCAAGTTCAGGCCCCTTGGACCCACATTCTCATTTATGTTGAAGATATGGGTGCACACTGTCCAGCGCTGTTCATCCTGCCATTCAGGAGTAGGGCATGGGAGCCCTGACAGTGCCAGGCCTCTGCTGGGGGCCTGGGAGGGCAATCAACCCCATGGGCCGCTGTGCAGGTCCCACGGCCTCATCTCTAACTGCAGTGGAGGGGCAGCTGCTAGGAACGGGGCCCCCAAGCATCCCGTTCCAGACGAATACTTGCTTGGATCCTCAGGAGTTGTACCCAAGGAATGCACTGTCCTGCAGGGAAAAACTCATTTCTCTCTTGGACAGTCAAAATGGGAGCATGCATACTGATAAGATCTCTCCCAGACACGAAATTCGTTCTGATGACCACATGGAGCCCCACAGGCCAGTGGGACGGCTTCCAGGAGGGGCTCTGACCGCCTGCGGGTTGCCCTACGTCCTGACCGTGGCACAGGTTGCACACTGCGGAACCCTCTGCAGAGGCTATGGAATCACTGAAAGCAAGGTCAAAGCTCTACAGAATCTTAGGGGTTGTGGCACAGATGTGAAGCCGGCCCCACCAACTCCAAGGCAGCCAACCTGCACTCTTGTGCAGTTTCAGCCAACAAACTCAAAGGCAAAACTCAACTGCCTACTCTGTAAAGCACGATGAGACCTTCAGAGACTCTGGTTCCTTGGGCACCTGGCCCATAGCTGTGTTCCGGGGTATGGCCCCAGCAAAGGGAAGGTGCCGGGTCAGGACGCTGGGGTGAAGACATAAAGCACAATGGTGAGAAGCTAAAGGCATCTGGGCCTGGATTGACCCATGTAGGGCAGAGAGTCAAGGGCAGCAGGGAGCACCTAGACGTGCAGGAGGGACCAACAATGAACGAGCCTCCTTCATTTTCCCTACATTGGGGCCTGCTCCCCGGCTTACAACACCAGAAGCTGCAGAAGATGTGGGAAGCTGCTTTGGCTAAGGGGGTGGTGTTCACCCTATCCCTGCCCTCTTTGAGAACAGGGACTGAGGGTTTCCATGAGTGCCTTCGCCTGGGAAACATCTGTTTGACTGGGCCCCCTCGGAGCCAGGCCCAGTGCAGGGGCTGGAAATGGGGCCCGAGCGCCAGGGTCTGCAGAGCATCCACCACTCAGGCCTAGAGGGCAGACCCGGACTGACCCGGACTGCTTCCTGGCAGGACCTCAGCAGACAGTCGGGGGCAGAGCAAGGGCAAGCAGACGGGCTCCAACCAGAGACTCACAGACAGGAGGCCAGGAAGCCGGAAGGCTATAGAAAGGAACTGGGTGTCCTGGAAAGTATGTTTAAAGTAAGGGCGGATCTCAGCCCAACTAGAAGGGCCTCAAAGGGTTTCCAGTTTCCAGAGAGAGCACGTTGCCTTGTAAGGTAACACACTGTTCCTGCCCTCCCTGCTCAGAGCAACTCTGGGTTAGTGGTTAAGTCACTAGGCAGGTGAGGCGTGTAGGGACGTACTGAGGGGCAGGCTCAGGGGTAGGGACATGGGGGACAAGCAGGGAAGCCCACACCGACGGGGTGGCAGGGTCTCCATCTTCTGGGAGGTTCTTCGATGAAGGGACAAATGACTCTCCACCGCACCCACACCCCCACTGCCATTGGCTAAGCTGAATTGTTGGAAGTCAAGCCAGGTCTTGGCTAATGCTCGGACCATAATGACCTTGGTTCGGGTCCTGGCACCATGTCTTACTAGCAGTGGCACTATGGACGAGTTATTTTACCTCCTTGAGTCTCAGGTTACTCAGACATAAAGCAGAGAAGGCCTCTGGTAAGCACCGAGGACCAAATGTGTTTGGCACTATTCTTCTTTCTTCTATTCTGTGCTTGACTAGAGCGGGGGTGGGTGGGTTTCCTATGGTCAGTTAGAATCAATGCATTCATTGCTTAAAGGGTAATTTGCAAATAGCCTCCTGTCTGGAGGGATGTCCAAAAGAGGGGACATATTGGGACCGTAATAGTTGGTGTTGTTTTCACACTTCTCTTGCGGGCTTGTGTTTAATTCTTGAACAGTCTGGCCCTTATTTAGTCTCTCCAGAAAAACAAAGTATTTTTCTTGAGTGTGTCCTAAGATGAGCAAAATGAGATTAGAAACAAAAGCACACCGCAATGGGGATCCACTGGGAGCTGGTAGGAATTGGTAGCGTGGGTCTGCTGGTCAGCAAACTCTCAGGAAGCTTCCGGAAGAACCTGTGCTTATGACCTCTCTCGGGAGGGTTACATTTGCACCCATTATACATCCCGGGCCATGCACATGACTTGCACTGCATAGAACCCAGACACCCCCATTCACAAACACGCAGACGAGTTAACTTGCTCTTGTCCCCACATCCCACTCTTCTTAGGGGAGCAGGAAGGGACGTCTTTGAACACTGTCTTCAACATTTAAGCTGCCCACACACAGTCCTACCTCCCAGAGTACACACTCATCCTCAGAAGGCTGGACTGTCCTGCAGTGTCTAAAGCTCAGGAGGTTTCCCTCGACCTCACGCCAGAAAAATGACAGTAGCAAGGCCTCCTTTGTGCTCACCAGAACATGGTCTTCATGAAAGATCCCAGGATCCCATTTTGTTTTTCACGTAGGAAGAAGTCCTCGCTGCTCGCCATGTCCAGATCCAGGATTATGAGCAGAGCAGGAGGTGAGGGAAAAAAGACACAAGGGGATAGCAGGCCTACTTTCAACTTTTCACTTTGCTACCCCATGGCTATGTCCTGGGGGGTCCTGTGTCCCGGGCAAGTCACCTTTCCCCTCTGAGCTTCTCTGCCCTTTAGCAAAATGAAAGGGTTGAACTTGAAATTTCAGAGTTGCCATGTGCCAACAGGATAATTAATTGGAAGCGGTTGCTGAGAAGGAGTTCAAAGTCATGCCCAGGCTCAGGAGGGGAGAGTGCTAAGAGACACAGCTCTCGGCTGTGGTCGCCAATCGTCATCTCAGACAACTTGAAAATTTCAACCCGGTGATTCTATGATTCTAATGCTCTTCTGTGAAACTGGAGGTACTTGGTTGGCCAAATCTGCCAACAGTCAGATTTTGCTAAGACCACGTAATATTTTTAAATGTTTAAATAGGTTCCCAAAATTTAAACTATGGAAATTTTACATAAAAGATATTCACAGACATCCGAGGGCTGGATGGGAGTTGTAGCCGCCCCTTTGCGCAGGGGACAGGCATCACCTTTGATAATTCCTTCGCTCATCTGTTACCGGCCAGGCCCTGGGAAGCCGTTCTCCCTTCCCTGTTCTTTTCCACTCCCCCTCCCCCACCAACACACACTTGCCTTCATCAGGGGCATTCTTGTCCCACACGGACCACATCTGGACGCTGAAGAAGGGCGCCCAGCAGGCGATGTATGCCAGCACGATGACAAAAGTCATTTTCACGGTTTGGATCTTGGCCCTGGAGATGGTGTTGATGCTGCTGACTCGGGATGGCAGCCCCCGTGTGGCCACAGCTGGGCCAGAAGGTGAGGTCCTGTCCCACGTCCTCCAGCCCCTTCCTTCCACCTTCCGGGCCTGTGTCTTGACTTTGAGGTTCTTACAGATCTCACGATAGATGAGGCTGTAGCAGGCCGTGAGCATGGCCACGGGCAGGACAAAGATGGCCAGGGTGGTCCAGGTGATGTAGACGCGAGGCCCCCAAGGGACGTGGAAGTGTGCCCAGCAGTCCAGCACCCCGGTGCCCTGGATCACCTCTCGCAGAGAAAAGATGAAGACTTGAGGCAGGCTGAAGACGGCAGCCAGCAGCCAGGGGGCAGCGATGAGTGGGTAAGCGGACTGGCTGGGCTGCTGGAGGCTGCGCAGTGGGTGACAAACCGCCAGGTAGCGGTCCAGCGTCATGGCCAGCAGCATGTAGGTGGAGGCAAACATGCTGAGCACCTGCAGGTACTTGACGGCCCGGCAGAGGAGGTCGGGGCCCTGGAAGCGGTAGGTGATGTCCCACAGCAGCTGGGGCAGCACCTGGAAGAGCGCCACGCCCAGGTCGGTCAGGGCCAGGTGCAGAACAAACAGGTGCATGCGGGAGCGCTTGCGGCTTCGCTGTCCCAGGGTCAGCAGCACGGTCAGATTGCCCCCTGTCGCCAGCACCAGGATGGTGGCCAGGACTCCGATCTCCGCCTTGGCCAGCTCCTCATCCCGGCCCAGCCAGGGTGTGGTGGCATTGGGGGCAGACAAGGTGCCCTGGGGAGTGGGGTTGGCAGCCCAGGCAGGCCCAGAATCCATGGTTGACTTTGCTGGGAGGGATGGGGAGGGGGAGAGGGAGGGGTGGACAGTGTGGGGGCAAGTGGAGGGGCTTGATGGGTGAAATGGAGTGGGAAGGGGAAGGTTTCCGTTGGCGAGAAAGCAGAAGGGGGAATGACAGGGAGAAGGGGACAATAGGGAGAAATAGAGACAGGGAGGGAGAAAGAGATAAGGAAGGAGAAGATGTTGATCACACAATGGGGGGGAAGCTTAGGAGCAAAGGGCAAGAGGGCTCAGGGAGGGAGACAGGCTGTCAGGAAATGAGGCTGTGTGCAGTGTGAGACTTGGGGAAGGGAAGGAGCTGCCACCGCTGCCCAATCCACCCCAAATTCACTTTCTCCCAACTTTTCTGGAAGCGGAAAGTAATGTCCCTAAGCCTGCTTGGAGGCTAGGTCGAGGCCAGCGGCGCCGCCCTCTGGACTGCAAGCTCCAGGGAAAACCGCGCCTGGTCAGGCACCCTGACCGGTGGAGAAGGGAGCGCAGCGGCTGGAGCCAAGCGGGTTTTATGCGCTTGCCCCGGGAGCCCCGCGGCCCCTCCGCGCTGGTTGGCTCCTGCAGAGGAGGGCGGAGTGAGGATCCCCGGCACTCAGCCAGCAGGAGGACCGAGAGGCTGGGAAGAGGGGCGGGGCTGGGGCGACAGAAGGGATAGCGAGGCAGCGACAGAGCGAGAGAAGCAGAAGACAAGCACTCACAGGCCTGCCAGACCCTCGGGCCGCAGAGACTTTGCTTGCACCCCGGAGACCCTCGGACAGGTGCACACGCAGCGAGGGGGGGGGTCACTCCCGGAGGCCGGGCCCTAAGGCTGGCAGCGCTGTTAGAGGTGTCCCCTGACCCAGGCTTCCTGTTAGCTCACGAAGGGTCCAGAATCTGCAGGGGTGGACGGGTGGGCGAGTTGGCATCCCTAGACGGAGCCCTCAAGCCCTTGGCCGGAAGTCTGACCGCAGCCACTGGTGGGAAACTTGGAGCCATAAGGCAGAAAGTAAAAGGGAGGACGCGTGTGGAGAGGGAGGGAGCGCTGATGTGGATAGGACAGGGGCGCCGGGTGAAGGGGCTGGACCTGGAGGCCTGGGGCGCTGGGTGGGAGCAGCCCACGGAAGGAATTCCTGTGTGTGTCCCCAGAAGTCTTTTTTTTTTTTTTTTTTTTTTAAGATTTTATTTATTTGAGAGACAGTGAGAGAGCATGAGCAAGGAGAAGGTCAGAGAGAGAAGCAGACTCCCCGTGGAGCCGGGAGCCCGATGCGGAACTCGATCCCAGGACTCCAGGATCATGACCTGAGCCGAAGGCAGTCGTCCAACCAACTGAGCCACCCAGGCGTCCCTGTCCCCAGAAGTCTTAACCCGCGGCTTCCCCCACAGTGCTTCATGGGCAAAATCACAAACGCAGTTAACCACCCTGAGGGGGAAGAAAACAGGCCTAGAGAAGCGGTGGGACTTGCTCTAGAAGATCCCGGAGCCAGAAGATCACAGAGGCAGGACTAACCCGAGCCCTGTGCCTTTCCCAGAGTGGACCTAACACCCAGTATGTGACAGGCACTGGTGCCCAGGGACAAATACACGAGGTAGATTATCGGGATTCTCTCTGGAACAGATTCCAAGTTCTTTGGGAGTGACAGCAGCATAGTCTGCCACCCTCCGAGAGCACGGGGTCCATCCTTGGTCAGAGGTCCTCTTGTCCCTCTCTTGAATCAAACCAGATGCCCTTTTAGAGTGTCACCCACCCACGCAGTTAGCATCACCTCTTAAAGACCCCCCCCAGACACCTACAAACTCATCTCCACTTCGCCCCATTGCCATCGCTCAAACGCCATCTCTCCCCAAAATACTGTGGGGTTCTCTCGTGGACTTCAGCCCAGGATCCACCTTCTCCAGGATTTTGCTCTCTGTGAATGATAATTTTAAGTCTCTCTACTGGTTCGTTTCTGTTTGCAGACAAACAAGCTCTAGTGTTCATTAAAAAACAAGTCATAGGGTGCCTGGGTGGCTCAGTTGGTTAAGCGACTGCCTTCAGCTCAGGTCATGATCCCAGAGTGCTGGGATCGAGTCCTGCGTCAGGCTCCCTGCTCCATGGGGAGTCTGCTCCCTCTGACCTTCTCCCCTCTCATGCTCTCTCTCACTGTCTCTCTCTCAAATAAATAAATAAAATCTTAAAAAAAAAAGTCATAACCCTCCTCAGACACTATACCCCCACCCCTCGCTATAACTGTCTTTCCCCTTCACAGCAAAATTTTTATAAAGGGCTGCCTAGCTGGTCTCCATTTTCTTGTTCCCATTTATTCTTTGATGTATGCATTGATGTTACATATATTTACACGTTTTTAAAACATTATGTATTATATAAGTGATACCATACTAGAAATACCACTCTAGAACACACTTTTTAAATTCTAGTTGATTTTTGAGATCTGTCCATGATCATACATAGGACAGATCTAGTTCATTCGGCTTAATTACTGCATGGTATTCAAGCACGTGAACTTAATACATTTTATTTATCCTGAACCCCATTTTTATCATTGAGTTTCATTCCAGCTTTTTTTTTTTGCAATTTTTTTTTACAATATGTGTATTTATTTTTTTACAGATTTTATTTATTTTTTCAACAGAAAGAGATCACAAATAGGCAGAGAGGCAGGCAGAGAGAGGGGGGAGCAGGCTCTCTGCTGAGCAGAGAGCCCGATGCAGGGCTCGATCCCAGGACCCTGGAATCATGACCTGAGCCAAAGGCAGAGGCTTTAACCCACTAAGCCACCCAGGCGCCCCTTTTTGCAATTTTTTTAAAATGCTACAATGAATATTCTTATGTATGCCTCCTTGTATCCATATATGAGAATTTTCTGGGGTGTACTTCCAGAAGTGTATGCTGGGCATTGGTAGTCTTGGGTCATACAAAGTATGAATTTTCAATTAGGTGAGATATATCCTAACTTTTATCTCTAAATTCATTGTATTGATTTATTCTCCCACTGCCTACACACAGCTTTCCTGACAGACTCACAGTCAGACTTCTTCATTTTCACGAATCTGATTGGTGTAAAATAGAATCTCATTTTGCTTTTATTTTTTCTCTGATTCCTGATTATTGGAGTGTCTTTCCATATATTTATTTGCAGTTTGGGTTTCCTCTTCTGTGAATTGTTCTTATTCTCTGCATCATTTTTGACCAGGATATTTTTCATACTTATGTGCAGGACATTTACACATTCTGATATGAACTCTTATGTATTCTGATAAGTCACAGATATTTTCTTCTATTTGCCATTTATCTTTTAACTTTGTTTATGAGGACATTTGTGACCCAGAAAATTTAGATTTTAATGTCATCAATACTTTCTTTTTTTTTTTTTTAAGATTTTATTTATTTATTTGACAGAGAGAAATTACAAGTACACTGAGAGGCAGGCAGAGAGAGAGAGAAGGAAGCAGGCTCCCTGCTGAGCAGAGAGCCTGATGCGGAACTCGATCCCAGGACCCTGAGATCATGACCTGAGCCGAAGGCAGTGGCTTAACCCACTGAGCCACCCAGGCGCCCCTCATCAATACTTTCTTTAATCTTTACTGGTTTGTGTTCCCTATCTTGAGAACAGAGATATGCCCTCTATATTTCTTTCTAACATGTTTAACATTTGTTTTTCATATTTAGGTCTTTAATCCACCAGGCACTTATTTTTGTGTATGTGTCAGGTAAAAACCCAACTTCATTTTTTCCCCCACATGGCAAAGCGATTTCTTCATTGATTGAGTTGTACATCATTTCTCAATTATTACCTGTATAATAAATATATCGAGTTCAAAATATGTGTGAGCTTATCTCTGGGATCTCTGTTCTGTGCCATTGGTTTATTTTTTATCCCTGCTCTAATATTTCTTTCTTTTATTACTAAGGCTTTATAATAAACCTTAATATATGATAAAAACAAGCCTTCCTCTTTTTCTTATTTTCAAAATTCTTTTCACGGTCTTAAAAGCTGTGAAATTGATATCAGTTTTTCTAGTTCCACAAAAAGTTCTGTGAAGCTTTTGGTTGGAAGTATTGAGTTTAGAGAATAATTTCGGGAGAATTCACGTTTTTTATTTTAATCAGATCTATTACTATGTCCTTCTGTAATGTTTCATAATTTTCTTCGTAGATGTCCCATCTTTTGATAGAGCTCTTTCTCTATACCTAACAGTTTCTGTTGCCATTATATACAGAGTTTTGTTTTATCACATTTTCTGATTAGTTATGGGAACAATACTGATATTTGTCTCTTGCTCTTATATTCAGCAATTTTGTTACACACTTTTATAAGTAAATTATTTTGAATTATCTGTGCATTTAATATTGTCTGTAAACAATGATCATTCTTTGTCTTTTATTTCCAGTCCATTTCCTTTTCTTGTCTTATTGTGATGGCTAAGACTCTACTACAAAGTTGAAAAGCAGGCATCATTGATATTTCTGACTTTAATGAGACTGCTTTTAAAGTTTCACCATTAAGTATTGTGTTCATGGTAGTCTTCTTCACTTTTAATTTTTAAATATACTTATTTTTACACATACATGGTATAAAGAGTTAAATAATTCTACAGTGGTTATGAAAAAAAGCAATCCCCCCAGAACTACTCTATTTTTTAACTCCTAGAGGTAGTAATTCTCTATTTTTAAAGATTTTTATTAAAAAATTCTTAACCATATACAAAAGTAGAGAGAATAGAGCTTCACAGGAGAACATAGTTGTTCCTCTTTCCTTTTTGCAATTGCTTGTCACTCCATTTTGTGGATTTACCAAACTCTAGGCATTGAATCCCCTTTGATGGGGATTTTTGTTGAATCCAGTTTTGCTATTACAAATAGTGCTTCAATAAATTGCCTTGTATATTTCCTTCTATACTTTGCCAGTATACCTTTGTTGTAGGCTTCTAGAAATGAGATTGCTGGGTTAAAGGGTATTTACATTAACAGTTTTACTATATATTGTCAAATTCTATTCTCTAGGAGGTGGACCAGTTGCATTCTCACTAGGAATGTATGAGGGTACCCATTTCCCCATAGTGTTGCCAACACTGTGTTCTTAAATTTTGGATTTTTTGACAATCTGGTAAGATAAAAACAGTATCTCAGTATTTTGTGTGCCTTTTATTATGAGTGAAGTTGAGTGTCTTAATGTCAAGAGCAATGCTTTTGTTAAGATTTGTTTTATTTTAAAAAGGGAAAGACAGAGAGAGAGAGAGAGTGAGCATGGACAAGCAAGGGGAAAGGACAGAGGGAGAAGGAGAGAAGCAGGCTCCCCACTGCCTCACAACTCTGAGATCACGACCTGTGCCGAAATCAAGAGTTAGATGCACCACTGACTGAGCCACCAAGGTGTCCCTGTCAAGAGCCATTCTTATTTCTTTTTCTAATGGTTATTGATATCTCTAGTGACTTTTTCTGTGATTGTTGATCTTTTTATTTTCTCTTTTGGAAACTTTATATACTTTGGTAATGAACCCTTGTCTGACATTCAAATTGCAAATATTTTTTCTTGTTTTGTCATTGATTTTTTTTACTTGATTAATGGTGTTTCTTGACAGAGGTCACCTTTTATTTTATGTTTTGTTTTGTTTTGCTCTATTAATTATTTTTATTAACATATAATGTTTTATTTGCCCCAGGGGTACAGGTCTGTGAATCGTCAGGCTTACACATTTCACAGCACTCACCATAGCACATAGCCTCCCCAATGTCCATCACCGAACCTCCCTCTCCCTTTCTCCCTCCCCCCAGCAACCCTCAGTTTATTTTGTGAGATTAAGAGTCTCTTATGGTTTGTCTCCCTCCCAATCCCATCTTGTAGAGGCCACCTTTAAAAACTCATCATTAGCTCTATTTGCTATCAACCTCCATATTTCTAAGTAACAAACATACATTGCAATTTTTTCAGTTTTGCTTTTTAAGCATTACCTTCTGGCCTTCTGTTTGGTAGGTGAGCATATAGTAATCTCTCAAAACAGACCTACCACCCACCTACATACTTCCTGTATCCTCATCTTCCCAATGTAGTAATGGGAACAGTGACTTATGGGTCCCCACTGGAAACTGACCTTGTATAAATTGAAAGTTGAATCTTTAGGGAATAATAAAGATTTGTAAAACCTTTCACCAAAAATATTTTAAAATTTGAAAAAGAGATGACTTCTCAAATAATTAAATCTAATCCTTTACAAAAGGATTTGCTTCCTAGGATTTAAATGTCAGTTTCTACATTACTGACTAGTAGACTAAGATGCAGAGAAATCAGAATCAAAATTGATAGGTGCCACTTCAATTAAAGAAGAAAGAAATGTTCCATTTCCACACATTCAACTTAAACACAGTGTTTTCAGGAATAGAGCTATCATGAAAAATGAACATTTTCTTTATATATTTAACTATATTTCTTCTCTTAATAATCTTCCATTTTGGCCAAAAGGGTGAACTCAAAATCCTTCCTGCATTATTACTAGCCAGCAAAGAGAGGAGTGTATGTCTCTCTTACACCACACCATAACCTGAATGGAAGAAAGTGGATAAGGACATTTTTCTCTCACAACCTCTGAGTGCCTGGCCTGCAGAGGTCTCTTCTTGGTTGGGACTCAGAACACGTTGAGTTAATTGCTAGAGCTGGGATTTCTCAGAGAGGCCTGGTCCCTTCTTGTCCTACTCATCATCCATCAGGCACTGGCATTTCTGCCTACCTGGGTAACCCTTGATTCACAGTCTCATAAATGTCTAGATGGAGGAAGCGGTCTGGGGAAGATGGGCCATTACTGGGACTAATGCATCTTTTACAGCCGGGAACGGGCCTTGCTGTTGCCACTGTCTTCTGTTAAGTTGGTTTAACTCCAAGATTTATGGAAAGCCAATGAGTAAAAGGGGCGGATGTAGAGGACAGGAGCGTAGACTAATCAGTGTTGATTTCAGGGACTCCCAGAAAGTCTCTATTTATTCCCCTTGCCGTAAAATAGCTGGTATAGTCACAGAATGTTGGTGTTGAAAGGGACTTCTTCTTTTGGTTCAGACCAAGAGGCTGAGGAGCAATGGAAAGGACCTCAGGGACAATCAAGTTCCATTCTCTCATTTTCCAGAAGGAAGTTCAACCTGAAAACCAAAGACACAAATGAGGTTCTCAACATCACATGGATATCGGAGGTGAGAGTCAGGACCCAAGCCCACCCATGTACGCTTTTCCCCAGCACCCTTTCAGGGCAGTGGCTCTCCACTCCGGCCGTACGTGGGAATCTCCCGATCAAAGTGTAAATGCTCAGGGCTCATCCCAAAGATCTCATCCACTGCTGAGAGGCAAAAGATCGAGCCCTGAAGCTGATAAGTCCAACTCGGTGTTTGGTGTATAAGAGAAGCTCAATAAACTTTTGTCAAATGTGAATCACAATTTAATGGGCACAAATGAGTGAATGAAATATCCCTGCTGGTTAATGTTCCTTCATTTTTTTTTCAACTTTATTGCAGAAAATTTGAAATATTCCCAAGAGTAGAAAAAGGAGTATAAATGATGTGCATAGTATATAATCTGCCTTTTGACGTTTTCTGGAGAGTAGACAGAAGGAGTGACTCTAATGCCACTAAGAATTCCAACAGCCCCACTAGGCCAGGCTCTTTGGGAACCTCTCAGACCACATCTCCCTGAACATGTCGCTGTGCAAAGTACAGGTGAGGACATCCAGTGTCCAGACATCCGGGTACCAAGAAACATAGCAGGCAGCTAAAAATGAGTGACCCTTCATAAGGTCTGGGTGTTCCCTTTGCCCAGCCCCAGGGCGGAGCACAGCTCCAAGTTAGTGCTGGACAGTGTCACTGGTGCTGGGATTAAGTCTCCAAGGCCTGCTTAGCTCTCTGGCATGGCTTCTTAGAACAGGAGATGACTCTATTACACTCAAATAACACCACCGTTGACTCCCTCTGCAGGACGGTTGAAACTTCTCCTATTTGTTATCATGAGTTCATGAGAAAATTTTAGCTTTTCTTTTAAGCTCATTGTAGCTATCAGATCTCATTAAGTGTTCTTGAAAATTAATAAAATGATGGCAATGTGGCAATGACTCCCAGAGAATCAAGTGCACAACATAGCCTCCTAGTTTCTGGGAAAGCTGGTCCCCCGCTGACTTAGTGGGCTTGAGTGTTTGAGGCTAGGAGCTGTGGAGAGAGTGGCCCTGGGGTGGGGACAAAAGTTAGGAGGGACACAGCTGCTGAGCCCGAGGTGGAGGATGGTGGGGGACAACTGTCAAGTGCCATTTTCTCCTCCAGGGATCCCCTTCCCCACCCCCAGAGAAGTAGTTTCAAGATGAATCCTTAGGAAGGCCCGTGTACCTGCCCACCACCTGCTTCATCTTATATGCAAGGTGTGGGGCCAGGGCGGAGGTTGTTCTCAGGGCCCTCACAAGCCTGTTCCCAGAGATCTGCCCTCTTTTTCCCTTCCTTCTTGCCTCACCCTCCCTCTACATCCCAGTGTACTAACGTCATACCTGGCAGCCCAGGGACCCCCACGGCTTTATTGCCCAGGTTGGGCTGGTGGATGGGTAGACAGTAGTACGCATTAGAGACACTCCTCTCCATTTATCTTCTCATTCATCAACACGTCCCTATTCTGTGCCCCACTGGTAGGTGGGCAATGGAGAGAGTTCGTTCATCTTTCCAACGTGTACAGGTAGGCAGCACGAAATGACCAAAGGGGTCTATTTCTCGCCCTCGATAATAGCATCCCCAGCTCTTACCATGGTTCTTGGCACATGGTGGGTTCTCCATAAACACTTGTTGGAAAGATGGATCAAGAAAGATCACTGGCTCTGAAGCTGGGAAACCCACTCTTCCCTCGTTAGCATCAGTAGTTCGGTGTGTCCGTGATGAGGTCCCCTCTTCACTCTGGCCTCAACTTCCTCTCATGTAAGCCGAGGTGGTTGGACTGGTTGAGCTCTCAGATACCTGTAGTGCCTCTTTTATGATTCCCTGGTGGAACAACTGCTCCCTATCCTGACCCATGTTAAGCCATTAAAGCCAAGTGCTACCCCTCTTGGGAGGTAGCTTATATTTGAAACAGGCCACCTGAGAAAGAGGACCTAACCCAAGAAATAGCTCTGATTCTGAACATTCAGAGTCAAGAGGGCTAAGAAATTCAAAGTCATGGGACCAGATTAGCCTCAGTCCCAATCAGTGGCTGGTCTTGGCAGCTGACCCTCAGAGGACATCAGCATGTCACACGAGGGACGAGACCGCAGGGTATTGTGGGAACGTGAGGTGATAGAGCTCATCCTGAAAGGCCATGCCCGTCTGTAAGACACCTCCCACCCTGGCTCTCACCCATATCCCCTGCCCAGGGTCAGACCTAAATTCACGCCTGGACTGAACATATTTTATTTTGGTCACCGTGGAGGCCGAGCTGAAGACGTGCAATGAGCTCTGGGCCAGAACTCCACCATGAAGCCAGGCTGCCCGGGGTTGAGCAAGGGCTTCTGGACGTCACACAGTGTGTGGGCTCAGCATTCAGGCAACCTTCTCCAGACCCCGAGGAGCACATGCTTCTGCTGCTCGCAAACTAAGTACAGAAGCCCCGAGCAGATCTCTTGGCCTCTGAAGGCCCCTCAAATGACCCCATGTTTTCTGCTGCCTGATTTCCTATCCCACTGTTCCCATCACAACCCTTCCCTGTGCATGTAGCCACATGGTTTTCTGCCTTTAAAAAAATTTTTTTTTAATTATTTATTTGATAGACAGAGATCACAAGTAGGCAGAGAGGCAGGCAGAGAGAGAGGAGGAAGCAGGCTCCCCGCTGGGCAGAGAGCCTGATGCGGGGCTCAATCCCAGGACCCTGGGATCATGACCTGAGCTGAAGGCAGAGGCTTTAACCCACTAAGCCACCCAGGCACCCTGGTTTTCTGCTGATTAAGTCACATGAAATTTCTTAAGCCTGGCCTCTGACACTATTGTTCACGAAGTTTCTGCTTTCCCCAGGCTGGCCTCCCATGGCTCTCCTGTCCACATGGCTGCCTTCATCCCCACGCCTTTGCTCTGATGCTTTCCTTACCTGAAAACGCTGTCTCCCTGCCCCCCGACTTATCCGAGCCCTACCAGCTTTCAAGGCTCCCCTCATCCCCAGCCGTGAACTGCAGAAAAGTCTCTCCTTTTCAGCCGAACCATGCAGGTTAACGGGTCTTGCCGGGAAATTGGTCCTGCTCGGTCGCCCATGCCTCCCCACCCAAGCAGTAAATGCCGCAGTAGCTGCAAAGAGCTGCTGATAGCTGTCTTGTGTGGCTTAACTAACTAAAGGCCACATGTCCCAGGCTTTCTGAGACATACTCAAATTCAAATGGTCTGCTTCTTAGATCACGCATCCTAATTTAGGATTCAGAGAACATAGGCTGTGTGCTAGCAGTGCAACTCAGTAAGTATACAGCAAGGGACACATTTGTATGCCCATGACCAATCTGGGCTGAGTGGCCTGGGTGTGGAATGGTAGGCTGGAGGCTCTGTTTGCTGGGGACCTTCACGGAGCGTTAATGGCTAGACCCACTGGGACTGATGGCTATTTGCAAGACTCAGACCCCGAGATGCTGGGGATCGATGACCTTTCCCAAGCTCCCAGACATTGTCCCCCATGGGAAGGAACTCCTCAAAGGAGGAAAGAGTGGCAGTCAATGCATGTGTATGAGCCTCTCGGAGCAGCACAGCAGAGTGGGCCCCAAAGCCAGCTGGGCAGGGATCCTCGGGAGATGAATATTTATGAAATCAAAGAGTAAGTTAAATGGAAGAGCCCTACCGCCAGACACGCTAGAGAACACAGAGCAGAGGCCACTCTGGCTGGGCACCTCGTGACAGATCCTAGCACTCAGGGGGTCACTCTGGAAGCCAAACAGGGAAGTGAACATGTCCACTTGGAGGCAGGAGTGACATCCTTGTCGTGCAACCGAGCATGTCAGTCCTGTGACAGGAGAGCCCAGGGTGGGGTGAGGCATGGAGGGGAGAAGGAGTGGGAAGGGTGGGAGGAGACACCAGGAAGCATCTGGGAGCCACCAGGTGAGTATGGGGAACCCCAGAGAGCGAACCTCACCAGGTGGCCAGAAAGACTACAACTCAGAAGTGTAGGTGAGGAAGACGCCCCAAGAGGAGCAGAGATTTCAAGCCTGGGGTGACAGCAATTCTGCGGATGGCTGGTCTGAGCCAGAGAGGTATTTTTATTCCTGAGATACAGAACCTTGATTGGTTAAATGGAATCAGGGCCTGAAGCAGGGCCAGTACCTTTAATAACTCGTCTTTGGCTGGTGATAAACAGAACAGATTATAGAGCCCCCAACACGTCCACGCCTTTTGGGGGATATGGGTACATATGCAAGAAAAAGTCAGTCAGTGAACACTTAGGAACAGAAGGGCCATTTCCTATCTGTTTAGGAAGTGCCTTGAGACTGAGTTTTCCCTCCCTCTTTTGGCCCTTTCCTTTTGGAGCTTCATGACAGACGTGCCTAAGGGTTGACTCTGGAATACGAGGATATGTCTTTATGCCGTTTTTTTTGTTTGTTTGTTTTTTGGGTTTGTTTTTTTTTTTTCCTAACTGCCCTTGCTTGAGTCATTGTGATGTCGTGGAAGGTAAGCAGGCAGTTTCTTTATCTATGCAATGGGGACACTTAATACCCCCTTGCAAGTTATTGTGAAGATTAAAGATTATGCGTGCGCAGGTGCTTACCTGAGCGTAGTACATAGTAAGTCCTCAGTGAAAATGCCCAGTGCTGCTCTCTGCAGTTCCTTCTGGCTCTGGCTTTCTTTTCTCTTTTTAAAAAGTGAACATTCGGATGGAAGATTAGGGCCTAAAATATATTTCCACAAACTATAGCTACTTTTGGAATTGTGCAGTGGAGGGACAAATGGTGACGGGGCAAGCAGAGACGGGAGGGACTTACAGCTGGAGGTCACAGATGATACCATGTGTCTCCTCACTACACCGCAGGGGTGCAGGGAAAGCCACGGAGATGCCCCCTCCTCCTCTTCCCTTCTCCGAATATTTTAAAAACTCACTTCAGCACGAGACTAATCAACACTCTACCAGATGCTGGGGAGAAGGAAATGGGGACAAATAATCCTTTTCAGGCTCCTGGGTGGCTCAGTTGGTTGAGCTGCCTTCCGGCTCAGGTCATGATCTCAGGGTCCTGGGATCGAGCCCCGCATCCGGCTCTCTGCTGAGTGGCTGCTCCCTCTGCCCTTCCTCTAGCTTGTGCTTTTCTCTCTCTCTCTCTCTGTGTGTGTGTCTCATAAATAAGTATTTTAAGAAAGGAAATAAAATCTTTTCAGGGCAGATAAAGTGAATTAATTTCAGAACAACTCAACTCAACTTCTATCCATTACCTATGTCCTGACCAGATTTCCAAGAAAACAGTTCTCAGCTTGTAGTCCATAGACCTCCAGCACCACGACTGCTGCAGGTACCAGCCTGGAAATCGAAGGCAGTGTCCCGACTTCAGCCTGGTCTCATCCGCCGAGCGTCTCTGGAGACGAGAACCAGGTGGTCACATTTGAAGTAAGCTCTCCTCTGAAGTCTGAGAGTCACCAGGACCTTGGAAACACAGAGAAGTGTAGCTTGTGTCTTAGGCAGCCTGCCACGCAGGTGGAAATGACCCCAAAGCAGGAAGGTAATATAATTACTGTGTGTTTTAGGAAGATGACTCGGGCAGCTGTGCCCAGGACGGCCTCGCGAGGGATGCTGGGAACAGGAGGTCATTCAGAGGTGTTGGCACTACGCCTGGCTGGAGGTAAGGGTAGGGACGCCACACGGGAGGGACAGATGCCACATGGCAGTCCCCGTCATAGATGTGCTTTCTTTTATGGGAGGCTGTCACCAATTCCTTGTGGACGCTGGAAAGCTGTAGATGACAAACAAATAAAAATAGTCCAAAAATAACGATTCCATTTACACTGGCAGAGGCCCCAAGCCCTGAAAAGAAGATGGATGGTCTGCCTTCTCCGCGTATAATCTAAAATAAACAACACTGAAGGTTCATGTGGATGTCGACGTTTAAAAAACTTCTTTCCAGATTCTACAGTTGAAGTTTTCGGGATACGTTCACCAGAGCTGTGCTTTCCTTATCTTTTTGGTTTCTGCGTTGTGGGGCCCTCAGTACGGGCTTAGCCTTTCTGGGAGGTTATCAGAACCAGCGAGTGAGGCAGGGCGGGTGGAAGGAAGTCAGGAGGTGCTTTGGGAGGGGTTGGGGGTGATGAGATTTGAGGCAGATTTGACATGGGATGATGAACTTGGGATAAAAGCAAGAAGGAAGGAAGTCCTTGTGGGAGGGAAGACTGACTGGGGAAAAGGAACTGCAGCTTCTGGATGGAGACGAATTGTTCTAGAATCTAAAAAATTGAGCTGGGTAAGAAATGGGAGCATCCCTCCAGAAGGGGGACAGGCTGTCTCTGACCTTGAGTTCCAATGCTGTCAGCATGGGTGCACAGCCTCTGAGACATCAGAAAAATGTACCCCTTGACTCTGGGGAGAGGTCAGAAAGAGCCAGAGACTAACATGAAGCCAGAAGAGCAACTGAAAGTGGACACTCTTGGCCATCTTTAGACACTCATTTTGGACCATGCAATGAGGCTGAGTTGGAGAACCAAATAGACATCAGTATCTGTCAGTATTTACCTATCTTATCAATATCTAAAAGGTCCTGTTAAGTTCTTTTAAAAAAAATTTTTTAAGATTTTATTTATTTATTTGAGAGCCAGAGAGAGCCAGAACATGAGCAGGGGGTGAGCCGCAGAGAGAGAAGCAGACTCCATGCTGAGCAGGGAGCCCACGCAGGGCTCTATCCCAGGATCCCAGGAATCAAGACCCAAGCTGAAGGCAGAAGCTTAACCGACGAAGCTCCCCACGTGAAGGGTCCTGTGAAGTCCTATCATGAAACACCATCAAAAATCTGCTTGGTTTTTGCTGCTTATTTTACTTTTTTAAGCCAGCACTTTCTAAAACATGTCATCGTGGGATGACATGAGGCCACACGAGGCCCAAGTTTCAATTTGACTGACTGACAGAATCTAGCCCCGGCACGCTTACGGCAAAGTTGTAACCTTTCCAAAGGCTGTTATGTGGCTAACAAATGAATAGGTGTTCAGAAAGAAACTTTATCATGAAAAAAGTCGGCTCGAGGTGTTCTAGGTGTGGGGGGCCCTGAGCGGGGCTCTTCCTCTGTCTCTCCACTGCCGGAGTAAAACCTCCTTCTCCATCCGCCCCCTCTTTGGGCTGATTCTGGGCTCACCAAGCAACGTCCTGGTTATAAATTCCATTCCGGCAAATGGGTGTCTCGGAAGGCAGGTGTGAATATCCTGGTTACCGGCCAGCCAGCCGCGCTCCTTTGTTACTCAGTTGCAAATTGGCCTCCTGCACCCCTGCTTCTTGGGAGGTGTGAGTGGCCTGAGTTCAGAGACCTGAGCTCCTGACCTTGGACAGCTATGGAGCGGGATATTGACAAGCGGAATCCTCACCGAAGGGCAGAGTCACCTACCAGCCCCCAGCTCACCTCGCAGGGAGATGGGCCCGTCTGGGGTGGCACCAGCCAGCCGCAGGGAGACGTGCCTGCCGGGGGTGTCACCTATCAGCTGCAGGTCTGCAGCTGGAGGCCAGGGCTTCTAAGTGTCCCTGGTTGCAGGAAGTCACTTGGGCGTTTCCTCCTGAGTTCTCACTGTCCCTGGGAGATACTACTGGCCTCTGACCCTGGGGAGCGCCCTGTGCTGTGCCCGACACAGAGAAACACCCTCTAAATGTCTGTGGGAAGGATTTCAAAAGGAAACATTTTGGCGGAAGTCGATGAGGCTGGGTGAATCCCGCGCCCCCCCAGCCCCCATCAGCGACATCCTGGGGGGACTCTTGCTCTGCTTGGGAAGCTGTATTTCTTGCTTCCACAAGGCCCTTTCCTCTCAGGCTCTACAAGTCAGCTCCTAGGCTGACGACAGCAGAGTGCGGGGCGAGGAGAATCGGGAATAGCCCTGGCTCCGGCCGGCGGCCGTCCAAAAGGAGTCTCTGAAGGGAAAGGGCAGTCTGGTCCCAGCAGACCTCTGGAAGCTTCCTGGTGACAAGAGCTGCTCTCCTTGGATCCCTGGATACCCAGGAGATGAAGAAAAGCCACACGGTGATCACGCAGCTCTCCTGTCAGTTCTCAGATGCCTGGTGAGAGCAGGGCACCCAGGGGCTCCTGCCGACTCAGAGGAGACAGGCAGGAGAGGCCCACGGCCAGCAAGGACGCTGCTGGGGCTCAGCACTTCGTGTTATCCAATGCTGTGCATCCTTTACCTCAGGAGAGCTTCAGGGCGTCGTCTGGTGTCCTGCCAACACTGCGGGCAGTGAGTGGCTGGAGGGGATGCCAGACAACCGCTCCCCCCACCCCACATGGCCTCTGGGCACTGCTCTGCTCCTGGCCTCTGAGGCCTCAGAGGAGAACTCTGTGGGTAACCTCTTCCTTCCTTCTGTGATGCCTATGTCTGCCATAGCCAAAAAGATCGCTTTCGTGTTTTTCAGAAAGAATATTATGATAGTACCACCTGGTTGTAACATTATTTTCATGTTTCCACGTTTACTTCTTCTTTATGCAAACCCCAGACATCATGGGATAGGAATCTTTAAAAAAAATAAGGACATTTCTCCCATAACTAGGATACCAATGACTTTCTCACAAAGCCATACCACCGTATCGTACCCAAGACAACGAGCAGTAAGTCCTTTGTTTCATCTAAGCCCCAGTCTACATCCCAGTTTCCCTGATGGTCCCACAAATGAGTCTGTGTGGTTGGTTTGTTGGCAGCAGAGCCTTTTCAACGTGTTCCCAGCGTCCTCGGGCTTCTGCCCAAATGTCTCAGAGACCAGCCCCAGCAAAGTAAGCCTGAGGAGGAAGGGCCAGGCCCCCTTGCCTGTTTTGGCCAGAGCAGATTTTATTATTAGGAACAAAAGGGGTTTTCTGTTAAGACAAAAAACAAAAAACAAAAATTTGAAAATCATTTCCATGAGGTATCACTTCTCTTGTACATTCAAGGAGAATGCCTATTGTCATCATTGCCTTAAATCAAAGGGACATTGGACACCCCAGGGGTGGGATCGTGGGAACTCAGGATTGGGGCAGGGAGGTTTGGCAGAGTCGAACAGTTATAGAAGGAGAGAGATTTTATTCCCACTGGACATGAACCTGGACTCACAACGTGGAATTTTCCAGAACCTGGAATACATTGTGTCCACTTGGTCGTTTCTCCCATAGGTACTCACACACCTAACTAACACTGTCACTCTTTCCTATCCAGGTACCTAGATCCTGCTCTGTGCACCCCACCTCATTCTGGCTTATTCCTAGGGCAGACTGGCCTGTTTGGAGCCAATGAATTTTGAAACCTCCCCTGCTCAGGTCATACTTCTGCTTGTTCTAGGTGAACTCTAAAGCACATGACCTCAGAGGAATGGCCTTCCAGAATTTTCATCATTACAGTTTGGCGTTACCAGAACAAGAGGAGCACAGGCAGCTGCACCACAGCCCTGTCGGTAGCAAAGCAAGAGCCGTTCTGACCCAGACGCAGCCTATGTGCAAGCAGAAGACGCTTTGTCACACGAGCCTGAGCAGCACAAGCCCCTGTAAGGAGAGGGGTGAGAAGCACTAGGACATTTTCAGGGAACCTTAATCATCATAGCTATCGAGAATAGCTTGAGCCCTTTCTCCTCTTCCAGGACAGGAGCCCAGATGAACCTGCCAAAATGTGCTTTTGAGTTCTTGAAGTTATTCTCCAAATGAGGATATTTGTCTGTCTTGTCTGTCCTGCTCGACTGCAGAATCGTAATCTCCACGCAGAAGGGAGGGGATATACACAAATACCTGCAAGTGCATGTTTATCCACTAATATGTGAATCAGACACAAATAAACCTAGTTTGGGTAGAGGAAAACTAAGGAATATTTGAAAGGAGTCATCCTTGGAGTGCCTGGTGGCTCAGTGGGTTAAAGCCTCTGCCTTCAGCTCAGGTCATAATCCCAGAGTCCTGGGATCAAGCCCCGCATCCGGCTCTCTGCTCAGCATCCCTTCCTCTCTCTCTGCCTGTCTCTCTGCCTACTTGTGATCTCTTTCTGTCAAATAAATAAATAAAATCTTAAAAAAAAAAAAGCAGTCATCCTTTCCCACCACTAATATTTTTTAATTTTTCAGTTAAAGTCTTTTAATATCTTAGCTTGCCTTTGAATCCAACTAATATTTATGGCTATCTACTAAGTACCAAGTTCCCCAGGGCACCTGAGTGGTGCAGTCGATGACCATCCAACTCTTGGTTTCAGCTCAGATTGTGATCTCAGGGTGATGAGATCAAGCCCCACGGTGGGCTCCACACTCAGTGTGGAGTCTGCTTCAGTTTTTCTGTTCCTCTC
This sequence comes from Mustela lutreola, assembly GCF_030435805.1. Taxonomy (NCBI): domain Eukaryota; kingdom Metazoa; phylum Chordata; class Mammalia; order Carnivora; family Mustelidae; genus Mustela; species Mustela lutreola. Next base: position 51,388,514 of record NC_081303.1, read on the forward strand.
CTTCTGCCTCTCTCTCTCTCTCTCTCTCGTGCTCTCTCTCCCTCTCTAAAATACATAAATAAATCTTTTTTTAAAACTACCTTAGTTACCTTTGAATATAAGAGATGCATGAACCAAAGCCCCCTCCCTAGGATGTTCGCGATTCAGTTGGTGACACAAACTTGCCCATCAGAAAGACGAAACCATGTAGGACAGTGGACACTCTCCCCTCCTTGCCTGTTCAACACGGTCCTGCCCGGTCACCATGTCCAGATCAAATCTTCCCCTCACACTAAGCATTCCTCTACTCAGCCAGCCTCTATGCAGGACCTACTGATGGTCAAGAACAGTATTGAAACCAGAGGTAGAGCAGTGAAGGAAACAGCTGCGCCTCCTAGTCTAGGACTTAAACCGATCTTGAAAAGTGACCTGTCACATAGGTAGGCACACTTGTTACTATCCCAGTGGTTAGCTCCCAAAGGGTGACGATGCTATCATCCACCCTTCTGTCATCCCCTCACTAGTTAGAATTTGGTCACAGAATTTACTAAATAAAGTTTGAAAGGTTGGGTTGTACAGAATTCTCAGGAAACATGAAAAGCTATAAATCAATAGCAAAATCTTAACGCAGGGGAATTGCAAAACACTAAGAACTTCCACTCACCCTTTAAAACACAGCTCTGAAGTTACCTCCTCCATGACGCCTTCCTTCACTTACTCAGGAGGACTTAATTCCTAATTTCTCTCCGAGTCCGTACTACTTGGTGAAGACCTCTATAGATAAAATTCAGCGTAGTAACCGTAAGTATAAGTTTACCTGGTCTCCCCTGAGACAAGCACCTGAGTGTGTTGGGGAAGGGGAAGGAGAGCCCATACCCTGTCCAGAGAGACCGCTCCTCCGTGTCTCGGCGGATGGAGGGAGCATAGAGGATACACGGCTCTGGCAGGCGTTTTCCTGACAGGATGACAGATGTGCAAATAAACATTTGCAAACTTCCCCCTCCACGTAAATATGTCACAGTCCTGCCGTCTCTCTTTCCTGAGAATATAAAGAAGAGGCGTTCTGAGGGGAAAGGAACTGGGAGGTAAGTGGTCAAGTGTACCGAGTTTCAGCTACGCAAGATGAAGGAGACCTAGAGATCTACTTACAGCATTGAGATGAGAGTTAGCAAGACTGTGTTGGAGACTTCAACTTTGGCCAAGAGGGTAGGTCTTAGTGAAGTATAATATAATAAGAGTAATAACAATGATACTAATAAAGAGGGTGGGAGGGAACTTTTGGAGAAGATATACTTCATTGTATCTCAATGAAGTGGTTTAAAGAAGAAGGGGGGGGAGGGGGAGGAGCAGGAGAAGAAGAAGCAGCAGAAAAGAGTTCCAGGCCTTTGAAAGAGAGAAAAAAAGAGATGATCTAACCAGAGGCTGTAGATTTTGAGGTTGTGCTCACCCAACCAGAATGAAGGAAGGACACTTGGGACAGTGCTTACTCAGTTTTTCCAAAACAAGGAAGATGGTGGTAGCAAATAACACTGGCTGTCGTGAGAAGGGGGTGACATCTCCAAAGAATCTGATAGTAAGGGCCCGGGAAAAATTTTACCTGAGAAGGTGGGTGTCTGAGCAGGAGAGGTCTGGGAGCCACAGACATTGGTTTAGCGGACAGAGCCTGGGGAGGGGGAGGGGAGGCCATGGGCTGAGGATCAGTCAGGAGGTAGAGGCAGGGACTTCCTTTTAACTTGGAGTTAAAAGGAAGCTTGAGATTCTCTCTTTCACTTCCTTGGACATTGAGGTTTAAAACTCATTTGTAAATGTTGGTTTGAGAGGAAATCTGGACTAGATGATGATCACAGGCTTGTGACTTTCACCTGAAGCCAAATTTCAAGGTTTTCTTGTACCCTGCCCAGTTAACTGGAAAATTTGAAAGTAAATACATTTTGAAGAGAGAAAAAAAAAAAAAAAAAAAAGATGTGAGCTGTGAGCTCCCACTGCTTCCTAGGAAGGCTTTGCAACCTGGGAGTGATGTCATTGTTTTGTTGCCTGTGAGAGAGCTGGATGGAAAGTTCTGTTTCCACCTTTTCCCAAAGCATTTATGTGTCCAGGAAGGTGGTAGTGGGTCTCCAGGAATTGTTTCTTAACCGCCTTGGTGCCCTCCTTTGGAAAATGAAGGCACATTATCCAAGTAGAGCACTCAGCAAGGTGGCTCTGGGCACCGCCCCACAGTGTTTGCTTTCTACGGACATCAGGAGTGGGAGTCATGGTGACCGGGCATTTCTGACAGTCACACGTCTATGCCCCAGGACCTAGGGAGCCATCACATGGGTGCTGGATCAAATGAACATTTCAAAGCCCGCTAATGCACTCATCACAACGTATCCAACTTGTCTGACGGATCTGGTGTTTGAGTCGAAGGGGAGGGGACGCCTGCCCTACGGTTGGAACTGAGGGATTTCCTGGGACGTGGGAGTAAAACCAGAATAGTATCCCACAAACTGGGCTGGTGGCCACCCTACTATAGAGCACCCCTCTTTCCTACCGTCAATGCCAAGAGAAGACCCAATGGAAGAGGAGAGACGCATATCCCTGCTCCTGTCAGATGGGAGCGTTTCTGGAGAGACAGCGCCAGGCCAGCCCGGCCAGCCACCCCGAGCAGGGCCTTCCAGGCCCTGGGCACGAGCTAGGGTCGTCATCCAAGTACAGTGGCAAGCCACTGGGGCGGGGGGACATTACTGTTTGCATTTTTATATATGTTTAAAATATTTTGATGACTGTTGTGTGGAAATGGAGGTAGAAAGCCTCTGGCTCAGGTCCTTCACCAAGGACACGTGAGAGTGAAGGGTTCAGGCGCTGAGAAATCACGAGAACGTGTCCCCCACGGGCAGCTGAGGCTCCGGAGGGGCTGCAGCTCTGTGCAGAGGGGGGATGTCACCGCCCATCACACGGAGTCAAGGTGGCTGGGCTCGCATCTCCTTTGTGCCCCGCGTGGGCTAATTCCCCAGATATTGGGTTACGTACATCGGTTTCACACCTCTGCCTCTTCTCGGTGTGGACTGGGGCTAGAGGCCGTTCTAATGAGGGGGCAGCTTTGCAGTTCCCTGCTAGATGAGCTGGGCAGTCTGGGGCCTCCGGCCAAGCAGGGAAGTCCAAAGCCAGGCCCCGTGGCCCGGGGGTCCCGGGTGCACGGCCATCTGCCGTCGCCCTTGGCCTTGTGTGGGGATTTGTCATCTATTGCCCAGATGGAGGGTTGCGTGAAATGGTTCTGGCAGGTATCCAGAGACCTGAGGGGGGGGGGGGGGCAGCAACATGGACAATCTGTGGAAAAGCCTGTCCTGAACCAGCAGGTGCCGATGCCCTCAGGGCAAGAGAAGGTGGCCGTCTCTCGATGCACCCATTTACTCTTTGTCACTCGAAAATCATTGCAGAATGTATATGAGCTGAGAGTAATGTTTCTTCTTCTTCTTCTTCTTCAGTAAATGAATATACCTCATGTGGCCTTCCGTGGCCAAAACCTTAACCTTGTTTTTGTGGACTAAACCGGGATAGTGTCCCACATGCAAAGGAAGGAGAGAAGTCAGGGGCTGGCTCCGAGGAGAGCAGGCCTGCTTAGGCTTGCAGAGCAAGAGCTGAGATCAGGGGCCCGGGCTGCCCGTCCCCGGCACACTGCTTCCCTCTTGATGATGGGTCTATAAGGAAGGACTTTGTGCTAGGGGCTGCACCCGGGAACACTTCGGTGCCTGAAGGAGGCAGGACTGGGGTGAAATGTGTGAAGATGGGTCCTGGTGAGGTATTCAGTAAACATTTACTGGCGGTACTGGGGTAGGTGCTGGGAACAAGAGAAGCCCTGCCCCCTGCAAGGGAAAGAGATGCGCTACCTACTTGCGTTGCCTCAACAGGAGACTCGGCCTCCACCTCTGGGAAGAAAGGCATGAGGTCCAGTAGGTGAGATGATGGGGGTGCCTGGGTGGATTAAGCATCAGACTCTTGCTTTCGGCTCAGGTCATGACCTCTGGGCCCCCACGGTGGGTTCTGTGCTCAGCGGGGGGTCTGCTTGAAGATTCTTTCCCTCTGCCCCCCGCCCCCATGTGCCATCTCGCTTTCTAAAATAAATATCTTTGGAGGAAAAAAAAGAATAAGGGAGATGATGACGATTTGGGGAAGAAAAAAAAAAAGAGAGAGGTGAGGATAAAGAAAAAAAATGCAGAAACTCAGGAGGGAAAAAACCTAGAGAAAATTTAATCAGAGCACATTCCATGTCCTGGGGTCAGCAATCTTTCAGGGTCATAAAAACCTAACACTATGGCAGAAGCCAGAGAGAAGCTGGGAATGTGTAAGTGTGGGAAAGACCCATCTACCACCGCCAGAAATATATCATGTCCAAGTATGGAAGTTCCTCAAAAAAATAAAACTAGAATTATCATAGATCCAGTAATCTCACTACTGGGTATTTACCCAAAGAAAACACTAATTCAACCTATATTTACTGCAGCATTACTGACAATACCCAAACTGTGGAAGCAGCCCAAGGGTCCATTGATAGGTGAATAGATAAAGAAGATGGGGCAGATATATACAATAAAGTACTATTCAGCCATAAAAAAAGAATGAAATCCTGCTGTTTGCAACAACATGGATGGAGTTGGAGAGTCTAATGCTAAGCAAAATAAGCCAGTCAGAGAAAGATACTCCTATGTGGAATTTAAGAAACAAAACAGGGCGCCTGGGTGGCTCAGTGGGTTAAGTCTCTGCCTTCGGCTCAGGTCATGATCCCAGGGTCCTGGGATCGAGCCCCGCATTGGGCTCTCTGCACAGCGGGGAGCCTGCTTCCCCCTCTCTCTCTGCTTGCCTTATGATCTCTCTCTTTGTGTCGAATAAATAAATAAAATCTTTGAGAAAAAAAAAAAAAAAGAAACAAAACAAATGAACAAAGGGGGAAAGAAAAAAAGAGACAAACCAAAACCAAAAACCAAAAAATCCTCCCCCCCAAACCAGGCTGTTAATTATAGAGAACAAACAGATGTTTGTCAGAGGGGATGCGGGGTGAGGGTGGGGGGGAGACCTGAACCAGGTGATGGGGACTAAGAACACACTTATCTTGATGAACACTGGGGAATATACGGAATTGCTGAATCACTGTATTTTGCACCTGAAATGAATACAACACTGTATGTTAACACACCGGGATTCATTTTTTAAAAAGAAGACGTCTAAAATTGAAAAATCCACACAAAGCATCAGACATTTATTTTTCAGATATATGAAGGACAAAGAGTTCAAATTGGCTGCCCTTGGGGAAAAGGACAGGAGATGCTCTAAAGAGGTCCTCCAGCCCTGGGTTAGTCAACCGGGCCTGCGACCCTCCTCTGCTCAGACCCAGGCAGCAGCCGGGTCTGAGTCCCCTGGCAACCAAGTCCTGTTACTGAAACAGAAGAGGCAAGAGCAGAGCTGTAAAATGGAGAACAAGGCAGGCCTTTGACTAGGAAGAGATCTTGAGGCACCCCAGGCAGCTGCAAGGCTAACTTCCAAAGCTGAGGCCTGTTAAAATGATATTTGATTTTCTAGGTTGAATGGAAAACGTCAAGTAAAAAAATATATATCTTCCTTGGGTAACAGCTGAAATAAGGGAGGAAGCCACAGGAGGTAGAAGGGGTCGGGTCATGTTCAAAGCCAGTCTTCAGGTTGCTCCTCGCTCAGATGGCCCAGTTTGCCCCGGATTAATTGGGCCTCACAGAGCTTGAAGACAAGGGGAAGAGGCTCTTATTAGACCGAAGCACAAAATGGGGGCAGGGAAGAGAACGCCAGGGCTGGAACCGTCTCTGCGACCATCTTTGCATGAAATGGAGGGTGGGAACATTCCGTGGTTGAGCGATCGCCAAGGACACAGAGGCAGATGGGCAGAGCCGCTGACACTGGGTGTTCTGACCCTTGTCTAGTTCTCTTTTCCTTTCCACACCACCGCAGAGAGAGCACTGTAAGCAGAACGATGGTCTGGTGCAGCGAGCCCTGACTGGAAATCTGCAGACTTGGGCTCGAGGTGCGGATCCAACAAAAACCAATTGCTAAAACTTGGGCAAGCCGCTTAACTTTAAGCCTGGATTTTCTCATTTGTGGACTAGATGACATTTTATGAGGTTCTGGTTTCACTCCCAGGTCAATTTCTAGCTTGGAGAGAGATGGTCCATACTCATGTCAAGCCTGGAAAGTCTAATTCCATATCTAGCGGGCCTCTACGCATCCAGGCCCAGATCCCACAACAAGAGAGCCAGATTCTAGGCCTGTAAGACAAGAATTCACATCGGGAGAAACTTTTCATGCCTAGAAAGTCAGATTTCATAGTTGGAGGGCCAAACTTTATGTCTACAAGGCCAGGTTTTGTGTGAAGGACCAGATCATATGCATGAAAAGGCAGAATCCACACATTAAAAAATCTAAACCAAGACTGGAAGTTCAGATTTCCTACACAGAGCTCAGGTTCCACGCCCTTGGAACCTCCCTCCATAACTCATACACCAGCTTCCGTGTGTGGAGTGCCAGGCACCACACCTTTTAGGTCATTTTTCATGATGACACATTGATTTCCACACAAACAGTGCCAGATTACCAGCTTGTAGATTAAGATTTTGCATATCTTGCATATAGAATACCAACTTTCCTGCTAATAGGGCAAGGTTTAATTTTCTTGAGAAGCAAACTTCTATTCTTGAATTCCCATGTGTCGTACCTAAAGTGACAATAGCCCACATATATCAAGACACGTTCCGGACTTGGAGGTTCAGACTCTACCCATGGGGTGCCAGTTTCCATGTTGGTAGGGCTGTGCTCAATTTTTACAGACTAAGATCCCATACATGGATCACTAGTTTCCAGCTTTGGAGAATAAGTTCCACATCTTGGACTTTTAAAATTTTTTAAATTTTTTATTATTTTTTTAAATCTTTTTTATTTTAGGATTTTATTTATTTGACAGGCAGAGATCACAAGTAGGCAGAGAGGCAGGCAGAGAGAGAGAGGGGGAAGCAGACTCCCTGCCCAGGGGAGAGCCCAATGCGGTGCTCAATCCCAGGACCCTGAGATCATGACCTGAGCCGAAGGCAGAGGCCCAACCCACTGAGCCACCCAGGCACCCTTAAAAGTGCTCCTTCTTAAGATTAATCTGCCTTCCAGTGCATCTGAAGTCAAGGTACCACACTGGCTTACCTGGTTTGTAATTACTATTTTCCATTTTATTGAAACAGAATAAGTGAATTGATGAATGAATGAGTGAGTGACTAACACTCCTCCTGAACTGAATTTGGAGCATTGCACTGAGGGGAATAAACTCCAGCGTAGTAGCAGAAAACTCAGCACATCGTACTTAGGGAAGGCTCCTTGATCCAAGACTGTCATCCTACCCCTAGGGCTGTGTATCTTTTTCTGTCTTATCCATATTTGTGAGGAGGGTGATAAGGGCATAGTGTAGAAAGGAGGTATTTGGGGATGTCCCAAATTCAGGTATGTTATAGAATGAAGTGGCAGGAAGGACAGCAAGTTTTCTTTGATGATCTTGCCTTTTCCACCACTTGGTTGTTGTCATAGAAGGCAATCCTACTAGAGTTCTAAGAGAGCAAAACTGAGAGGGTCAAACTATTGAACTTACCAGAGCCTTTTCATTCAGGTAACAAACTCATGGCAAGGCAATCCACCCCTCCCCCCCTCCCTCCCGTCCCCTCTTCCTAACTCTTGTCTGTCTTCCTATGCATCTTAGAATTAAGACATCAGAATGTATTTCTCCAGCTACGTTGGAGAACAGGCGTATGCGGCAGCGTATGCGGCAAAATGTCACCAGCATTCGCCCACACCTTAGCTGAACACTTTGTGTCCTTTCCAAGAGGAGAAGACGAGAAGCCTCACATTCACTTTCCATGTGTCAGCATTAGATCTTCAAGTTGGGAAAGGACTGGAAATTAAGTAGAGGCACTCTATATTCCCTTAAACACTCAGTGAGACTTGTGGAAAAAAATTTTTTTATTTATTTTGGCCAAAAGATTACTGATATCATAGACCCACGTTCCGCTTTCACTTGGGTGAAAAATCTCCCACTATCCCTTATCAACCACTGCTCTGCTGGGCCAGGCGTCTGGACTATGTAAGAATTGGACTTAGATGAACTTGATGGAGATACATTGTGAATTCAACTGTAAATAATGCACTTAAAATAAGAATTAGTATGTCTTTTGTAAGCACCACGCTTATCAGTGGCTTAAAACCTTCTTTTCCTTTTGCTGTTTATTTCCGTGAGGTAGATTAGCCTGCACTCTTAACAGCAGAATGTTTACTTATGTAGAATAAAACGTTCCTAAAATGCATCTAACATGTAATGACCTGAGCACTTTAAAAAACCAGCTTCATTACATTTATTTTGGAAGTACATAAATTAAAATACTTAAAGACCATTACCTTAGAGACTATGAGGTCCTTTGCTTAGTCTCAAGGAGAAAAAGAGAGAGATAGGAAACCAAGCTCAGAGTGTGGGCAACCAGAACTTATCTTGCTGCTGTTGTCCCCACCACTGGACAGGCCGAATGCCGGGCAGTGACAGGCTCCCAAACCCCTGCATCTACTTGGTCTGGAGGCCTGATGTCTCTGCCACCCCTACCCTCTCTCCTGCATGGGTCCCCCTCTTGGCCCCATCTTCATGGCATTGTCTTCCACACTGAAGTCCCACACAGGAGCACCGATGGGGGGAGCCTATGCCCGTGCCTACAGGTTGCTTTAAGGGAAGCTGGGGAAACTTGGCCTCTATTTTCTTTTTTTTTTTTTTTAAGACTTTATTTATTTATTTGACAGATAGAGATCACAAGTAGGCAGAGAGAGAGAGAGAGATGGGAAAGCAGGCTCCCTGCTGAGCAGACAGCCCAATGTGGGGCTCGATCCTAGGACCCTGAGATCATGACCTGAGCGGAAGGCAGAGGCTTTAACCCACTGAGCCACCCAGGCACCTCAATTGGCTTCTATTTTCAAAAAACGGACTTACTACATGGGAGAGTTCCCAAGTATAGAGTTCCCAAAGCATGTAGATGCCTGAAAGGAATGATATATGTTACTACTCAAAGTATGTAATAACGACATGATTTTAAATACGAGTATTTAAATCAGCACATGATTGAGGATTGCAATTTAATGTTCATTTTACTACAATGCTTTATTGTAACAATGTCCTGCTTTTCCTCATTCCACAAATGATGCGTGCTTCTTAATTTACTTTAAATTAATTGCAGTAAAGGGAATGATTAGTCAACAAAGAAATCTTTAAACAAAGACCTGCTTTATAGTGTGTGGTCTGGGGAGTGCATGTTAAAATACACATGGAAATTCAAGGCTTACAATTTTATTCTCCCATTCTACATTTGAGAAACTCATCAACCTTTAAGAATTTTTTAAAAAATGAAGTTGATACCAATCCCACTTTAAGTATGGAAAGGCCTTGGGAGTACATAACGAACCTGGCAGGTGTCAGAAGCCACTGGTCAGGAAACACTGCTTTGCTCTTCTCTGGATGACGCGTGAATTTTAACCTCTCAGAGCGTCCTGAATCGGCCTGTGAAATCATTACAACTGGAATGGTGATAGCTAATCCCAGACCCACCCGCTCCTGAGATCCAGCTAAGTCACGCTTCCACCCCGTCTTCGCTTGCTTGATGTTTAAATCCTATCACATGCTTGAACTGATCAACCAATGCCAGGTTCATGTTGAGTGGCTGCCTTCTAACCCCCCCTCCCCCAAAACAACATGAAATGACCCAAACCAAGAAACCAGAGGCCTCTGCTGATGAAGAAATCCAGAGTGGACTAGAGAGCCCCCCACAGCTTGGAAATGGAACCTTAGAGCCTGTCCTGCAGGGTCCATGGGCAAGCAGTCCCAGGTGGACCTTACGATAGCCTATCCTATTTGGCTTTTCATTTCCTGGGAATGAAGACTCTTTACACCCAGGACGTGTTATTTGCTGAAAAGTACTTATAAATAGCAGCCTGTCATCTTTCCTCATATTTGTTCATTTAGAAACAAAACGGTTGGGGCCTTATCTTTAGCTAATGCATACGGTATTCCGGTTGTAACCAGCGACCTTTTAGTTAAAAGAAAGTGACAGCAGCTTTTGCTTTCAACCAACCCATAAAACAGAGATGAGGAAACAGATTAAATGTTAGAACAGGGGCCTCATCCCTTAGCAGCCCGGTGGGAGTGAGAACGGAGACGTTCACTATGAAATAGTCAGACCCCTCTTGGAAGTCACGCAAAACCCATGTTAGCAAGAATCCCATCTTATGGGCCCCTTCTCCTTGAAGGGCCCCCAGCCCAGAGTAGCCAGAGCCTGTGGTCGTATAGACAGTGCCTAGAGAAGCGTGCCCTGAGCCTTCCATCCAGAGCCCAGCGCAAGTGTGGCTCCAGGATCTCTGAAGGCTTCCGGGCTATGCCCGTCTATGTTGTGCTCACCTCTTACAATTCCTGCTTACCAGCCAGATCCACCATTCTGCCTTCATCAGTGTGCCTTGTGCCATAGATTGCGTCTCCTGTGTATGTCTCACGTCTCTTTAAGAGCGGTGTATGGTTACTCTATTATGCTGATTATTGTCTCATTAAATGATTGTCCTGCTGTGCACTGGTAATGGGTGGGTACTGGTTAAAAAGAAAAGCCACAGGCCCTGGGGCTCCTGGCTGGCTCAGGTGGTAGAGCATGTGACTCCAGATGTCGGGGTCGTGGGTTCGAGCCCCAATCTGGGTGTGAAGATTACTAAAAAGAAACCTAAACCACAGACCCAAGAGGGTATCACGTAAGCCAAGTTTCAACTCCTGCCCCCCTGAAATGCAGTCTTAACCGGGTCGGTCAGGAATCATCTGATTAGCATGTATCGGTCTCGCATGATCTAGAGTCTTCCTACCTTTCTGGTTTTATCTTCTGCAGCTGCAACCACGATGCAGCAACCATTGATTCACGGTGAGCTTTTTCGAATCTCATCTGAGGTGTACGGCTACTCCTCCCTGGGACAAACTCATCCTTAGGCTTCAGGTTATAGTTTATGTTGCCTCTTCAAGGAAAATGTCCATGAGAACATCTCAGTTTTCATTTCCTGCCCTTCCTCTGGGGTCCCATTGTCCTAAGCTTCCCTCTTCATGACACTTACCACTCTGGGCTATAAACACCCGTTTGGCTGCCTGCCTCCCTCACTGGACTGGAAGCGTCTAGAGGCAGAACCAGCAGGTTTTTATCCTGTTATCCTTCTCAAGCCTCACACACCGCCTGGGATGCACAATGGGAACTCAGGTATCATCTACTGGCTGGAAGGTTGAATGAATGATGCACGAGATTTCTGAATGGAGCCCGAGGCAGGCAATTTTGGGGTCTTTATAACACTTGGGCCCAAAGAAGACCAAGAGGAAAGTGCGGGTGTGGTGCACTGTGTTTCCCCATGGCCTGGGGAGACAGGGTTGCCAGCTGGCTGGCCAGCTTGGGGGGCAGCAGGCCTCTTTCACAGAACAGCCTGTGAAAACTGAAGTGAGTACTTGGCCTGAGGCCCCCGAGACTTTGCACATCCTGCTGTGGGGAGTTGACCTCAACTCCCTTTAGGTCCTGTTTCATAGATAAAATTCATGAAGTCATTTCTTCAGGGTTTGCTTAACAGGATCCCATTGGGGAACCAGATTCAAAAGGTTACAAAGAATATGGGGCATTGGGCTTCTTTAGCACTTCTTTGCTGGGTGACCCTGGGCAAGTCACCTAAACTCTCCGGACTTCAATGTCCCCATGTACATGTCAGCCGAGTGTCCCTGGGCTTCCCACGCATGGGTACCCGTGAGGTCACATTAACATCAGTGCTAGAACATGCTGACCTCTTGGTTCCAGCCATTTAACAGCAGAGCCTGAGTGCCATGTTTTCCATTGCCTCCGTTATTTCTAGAGTCGAGAGGAAATCTCTCCCATATGTTCATGCTCTGCTGGCAAATTATCTGCGGAGGATCCTTGGCCACTGTCACTGCTGCCAGGCCTGAAGTCTGATTTAAAAAGCAAGAAGTTTGGGGGCTCCTGGGTGGCTCAGTCGGTGAAGCATCTGCCTTCAGCTTGGGTCATGGTCTCAGGGTCCTGGGATGGAGTCCCGCATTGGGCTCCCTGCTCAGCAGGGAGCCTGCTTCTCTTTCTCCCTCTGCTCCTCCCCACTACCGTCCTCTCTCTCTCAAATAAATAAGTAAAATCTTTAAAAATAAATAAAAAAAAAATAAAAAGTTTGTATGAACTTTTCTTATTGACAAAACTTCAGAGAAACCCTCTTATGATGCATTTTCAAGGGACCAGACAAGATGTAGAAAACATGAAAACAGGGTCACCAAGAAGACACCTAAACCTATAAGCATAGCCCCGGGGAAACTCTTGTGAGGACTGGAACTCTTGCCTGCTGAACCATGTTCAAAATGAGGTCTCATCTTTCCCAAAGTTGTTTCTGGCTTAAGGACAGCAGGTGGCAGCAAAATCAAGCTTTTTGGTAGCAGAAACTTCTGGAGCTTCAACGGGTTCTCAGAAGGAGGAGCCGTTGCTTTCAGTGAAAACCTTTCATCTAAGAATCTACATTCAGCACAAGAACAAAAGCAAAACAGAGAGAAAGGGCCGCAATCAGCCTTAGTCTCTTCAGATCCCAAAGTCATTCCCTGCCGGCCACCCACAGAGCCACACCTTGTCCCTCCAAGGAATTCTGGGATGTCTGTGGACCCTGGCCTGGAGAGGAGCCCCAGGGTCCATCTTTCCTGGACTAGATATTCCATAGGATTCCAGTCCTGATGGTGCCCTTGTCATATGTTGAAGCTGGTTCACCAGGAAACAGACTGTGGTCAGGGTTGGGCTCCCTGGAGAGGTCAGCCCAAATTCAGAACTAATTTGTGTGTGAAAGAAGGTGTGTTTTTGTTTTTGTTTTTGTTTTTTAAGAAATTCTGTAGGCAATAAAAAGAAATAAAGTAAAGAGAATGTGCTACAACATGGATGAACCCCAAAGACATACATCATGCCGAGTGAGAAAGACAGTCGTAGAAGACCGCACAGTGCATGATGCCATTTAGAGGAAATGTCCACAATAGGCAAATCTAGAGAGAAAAAATAGATTAGTGGTTGTCTAGGGCTGGGAAGGTGGTGCTTGCAGAATGACTTCTAATGAGGACAAGGTTTCTTTTGGGGGTGTTGAAAGTGTTCTGAAATTAAGATATGGTGATGATTGCATAAATCACCAAAAATATGCTATCAAATTATACACTTTAAATGGGTAAATTTTATGGGATATAAATGATCTCAGTAGAACTGCTTAAAAAAAGAAGAGGAAGGGGAAGTATACTTTGATCACTTATATATTTCAAGTGAAAATAAGCCTCAACTCACTATCCAAGTCCAACTCACTATCACTGAGAATGGAAAATTAGGTCAATAATAATATCAGGAGGAGGGGTCCCCTCTCCCTGGCTTCCTGAAGCACAAACCAGAGTGAGTTAGACGTCACTAACCTAGACAACAACAGTGGGATGGAAACACTGCCCCCACCAACACTACAGGTTTCAAGTTAGAGAATTTAAGGCATTATTGTCAAAAATATATCTGTTGGAATATTAGGATAAGATGTCAACGTGTTAGCCAGCATTGTGCTTTAAATTCATGTAAGTTATTAACTCCTCAGGCTTCTGACTAATTGGGGGTGGGCACAGTAAATTACACTGTTCATGGCATAATGGATAAGAAACTGGGCTTAGATCCCAGGCTGCGTCATTTCAAAACTTGGCTCTGTCTTCTGTGAAACCAGGTCAATTGAGGGAATAATCTTACCTACCTGCAAAGGTTTTTGTAAGGATTCTACATATTAATGTAAAGTGCTTGGCACACAGTAAATTCATTCATTCAACAAATGTTTATTGAATACAGTGGAGGTTTAATACGTGACACTGCGTTAGATGTTGGGAACCCTAAGACCAATAAGACAGATTCAGTCCTTGTTCTCATGGAGCTTACTTCCTGGTGGGAAGTGACAAGCAGGAACAAACATTACATATATATTGCTATGGACTGAATTGTGTCTTCTTCCCCAATTCATATGTTGAAGCTCTAACCCACGGTGCAATGGTATTTACATGAGAAGCCTCTGGGAAGTAGTTATGGTTAGATGAGGTCATGAGGTTAGGGCCCTTATGGTAGCATTAGTGCCCTTGTAAGAAAAGGAAGAGATACCAGAGTGCTCTTTCCATCACATGAGGACACAACAAGACGGTGGCCATCTATAAAATAAGAAGAGAGTCTTACCAGGAGCCAAATCTGCTGCCATCTTGATCCTGGACTTCCAACCTCCATGAAGAAAATAAATCTCCATGAGAAATAAATATCCATTGTTTAACCATCCAATCTATGTTATTTTGTTATAGCAGCCTGAGCGGACTCATACAGATGTGTATATTAATATATATTTGATATAGAAACCTTGTATGAGGGTGTGACTGGTTTTACTGATAGAAAGAGCCATATACTGACCCATGGTGAGGGCCCTGCTTTCCCATTTTAGCAATGACACCTGCTTTCTACAGTGTAGCCTTGGAGAAGGCACTGGGTGGCTCCTTACGTCAGATTCCTGCTTCTATATGTTGATGAACTGAAGGATCCTTGAAATGTTTGGTCCTGCCCATGTCGCAGTTGGAATAACAATTCACCCTTTAGGCAAATCACACACCCGGGTATGCCAATACTCTGAGTGACAGAGAGGGTGCCTTTAGATTCAAATTGTACTCTTTAGTGGGAAGATTAATTAAGTCCCTAAATTTGGATTTGACTTCCTAGTTAACAATGTTTCCTTTCTGGAAAATAAATAGCGTGTGTCAGACAGAACAGCTCCTTGGACCATTTTTCCCCTCTTCCTTGGCTTGTTGTGAGCTCTGACTGTGTCGTTCTTCTGGAGTGTCTTCCTTCCCAGATAACAGCGGAGAGAACAGAGCTCATGGTTTCCCTGACGTGTTTTTTGTTTTAATAAACGACTGACATCTGATTGATCCATTCTCATCTCACTTGTTACTTGCACGAAAAAAACTATAAGAAGTGTAATGGCACAAAAGAATCATTTTAAAGTTATTCAGACATGGGGCGTCTGCGGCTCAGGTAGAAGTGGGATCGAGCCCCACGCTGGGCTCCTTGCTTAGCGGGAAGCCTGCTTCTCCCTCTCCCTCTGCCCCTCTCCTGCTTGTGTTCTCTCTTTCTCTTGCTCTCTCTCTCAAATAAATAAATAAAATCTTCAAAAAATACTTTAAAATAGTTATAAAATTTTATTTTTCTGCTGCTCTCCCTTCTGAACACGTTCCGTGGGGTATCTTGGATGTAAAAGATTTGCTTAGATTCTTTTGCTCTTGCATAATCCAGGTTCTCGGGACAGGTGACAGCCTGTAGGAACCTTTCCAAGGAAGCATCTTATCATTTCCATCCACTGACCCCTGGGAAGCTGCCGCCACCAAATACACTGAAGGAAACCAAAGTCTTCTCCTGTTGTCGCTGGTGCAGTGGAATTGAGGGACAGTCACCAAGAATTCCGAGTATACAGGTATCCCCTGCTTTTTGCAAGTTCCTCTCACACCACTTTGCCTTTATGAAAGATCTATGTTAGTACCTGTTTTGGCCAACTGAAAGAAATCCAAAGAGGACTTTTGGTTTTATAAAAAATGCTGGAAAGTGAAAATAACATTTCACTGGGAGCCCTCACAGAGGCAGTGGGTATCCCGGAAACAGCACTGAGGGGGTCCTGGCTCACTCCTTTGCCCTGGAACGATGTTCAGCACGTCAGCGTCCAGCCATTGGAGTTCTAAACTGGGTCTGTGAGTATCCCTGCCTTATCTCCATTTGTTCTGTGCCTCTGTTAGCAAGATGTATGTCAAGGTATCAGAAAACCCTAAAGCTAGTTATTTTGGGGGTCTGAAAATGCTCAAAATTTTTTCCATATGAATTAACAGTCATTACATCTTTGCTTTACCCCATTTCAGGTTACAAAAGGTTTTGTAAGAAAGCTCTGTTTCAGATAGTGGGGGAAGCCTGTTTATTTCTGCCTGTTTATTTCACAAGGTAGCTTGTGATGGCAGAAATAATTTTTTTCTGGAGATTAGGCTAAAGGATCTTTGTAAAACAAGCATATGCATTATTTTTGCTCCTGAACAATCCATTTGATCATTGACTGTTTCTGAAAAAGGAACTAGAAGTGAGATTTTTAAAATATAAAAATATGCTTAATCTCTTAAGTGCAAACAAAAATTATAAGCGGATGTTTGGTGGATTGGCAAAAAAAAGGGGGGGGGATGAACAACCTCCTCTGTGGGCGTTTCCACACAAAGGTTGTGGGTGTATCCTTGTGTAGGGAGGGCACTTTGACAGTATCTACTACCAAATTTTATAGTGCCCAAAGCCTTGGATTCAGTGATTCCACTTTTAGAAATTTATTCCACAGATGTTCCAGATGTGCTCAAAGATGTAGGGATAAAGTTATTTATTGCAGAATTATTTATGAGAGCAAAACAAACAATCAAGCCCATAAACAAACACAGAAAAAAAAATCCCTTCATGAAGAAGTTTGGTTAAATGAGACAGTAAGCTAGAGTGCATTCACATGATGGGATATTACTAAACAATGACCCTCCACCATGTATTGCTGAGGGGGGAAATGGTACAGAGACATTTGTTGGGAACCACATTTGTTTAATACACAGAAATTACTGGTGCAGGTTGCATATGGGGAGGGAAATTAGAAAACAGTTTTTCATTTACATCTTTATCTTTCATTTATGCCTTTTTTAGACATTTGGATTTTGTACCATTTGTATGTAGTGTATTTTCAAAGATAGTTAAAATTTCAACAGCCACAATAGTGACACAGAAATTCCATAGGAATAATATCTTACATTCATTGAATTTTGCTAGATGTCAGGTACTGATTTTCTAACACTTAGCATACATTTTTTTATTTGATTCAACCACAACCTTGTAAGGTGGATTTTATTTATTTGTTTGTTTTTTTAAGAGTGAGTGAGTGGGGAGGGGCAGAGGGAGAGGGAGAATCCCAAGCAGGCTCCACAACCAGTGCGGAGCCTGATGCAGGTCTGGACCTCAGGATCCTGAGATAATGATCTGAGACAAAACCAGGAGTCAGATGCTTAGCTGACTGAGCCACCCAGGCACTCCAAGTGGGTACTATTATCTGCATTTCACAGAGGAGGAAAATTGTGGTAGAGAGAGATTGAGTAACTTGCCCAAGAATTCACACCTTGTCAGTTGTTGAGCTAGGATGTGAACCCAGGCATTCTGGTTCCAGAGACCAGTCTCTTAGCCACTAGACTCCTGTATAATCTCAGACCTCCATAATGAACTCTTAATTATAGTGCAGCCAGTATAAAACTAAGATAACAAGCTCAGATGTGCAAGAAATACTCACTTCTTTATTTTCTTTGAATCAACTTACATCTGATTCTTAGTTCCCATCCACCTTTATTGGCAAAAAATATAATCTCAGTCATTCCTAGGGGCTCCTCCCTCCAAGGGTTATGCAAGGTCTTGAGGTCTTACTGGGCAGCAAGGCCTGGCAGAGACCCTGCCAGTAGTCAACCCTCAGTGATGACCCCAAAGATATCCACCAACCCAGACCAACACTCTCCAGCCACAGAATGGAGTCCTGCCCACTCTCCTGCCCAAGCTGCAAACATCTTTATATTCTCAGGAAATTGGTTCCTTTTCTTTCCCCCACAGCCTTCAAAGGCATGAAGAACACTGTCTTCAATGAGCTCAGGTTTTATCTAAAGACAGCAAGATCATTCTGCAAAACTTCTGTATGGTGACAAATTACTCAGGGCCTCTCTAACTTGCTTAGACAAAAGGGGAAGAGAAAAATTGGGAAAGAAATTCAAGAAATTCATATGTCAATAAATTATCCTGCCACAGAGTCATAATCGTGAAAAAACAATACTTTTGAATTGGGAGTTCATCTCCCTCATCATTTCCATCTTCAGGTGTTTGAACTTGTGTCGTTCTGGAATGATGACTGTGGTGGATCAATAAAACTATGTTCTCCCATTGGCACAAATTTAGACTGAGACATGGGACAGTTAGTACTCACAGTCTGAATGCAAAGGCACACAGAGTATACTTTGCAGAAGGGACAAAAACCTAAATGGAAATGAGGATAGTTCCCCTTTACACCTTGAATATCCTCAAATAAAAATTAGACAGGTTCCCAGCCTCTGCTCAGCTAACCAGCCTGTAAGTGCAAAAAAGAAGACAAGATTGGAATCCAAAGCAGGAAGTGTTAGAATCCATGGGCCTGGAATCAAAGAAACAATGTTTAAATAGAAACCAGGTTGATAGAATTTTAACAGGGTTATAGCAGGAAGGAAAAGGAAGATGTATGATCTAAGCAAAGGATCTTTTGACTTCAGGAGCCTGGGTGAGAGGTCTGCCCCAAATTCCATCTGCCACCAATGAAAGCAGAAAGGAAATGTGTAGAGAGAGAGCCAAGCCATGGGGAAAGTCTCCAAGATGGGTGTGCCTCGTGTGTGTTAAGTAATCATGTCCAACTCAGCAAATCCGAGTTTCTTTATTCTTTGGGCTACTTTCCATTTTAATGAGCAGGGAACATTTGATCTTAAGCAGTTTCCGCTACCCAGTTTTACCCTAGCCTTTGTAGAGGAGAAGAAATGGCTGCAGTGCCGGTCATATTTGCTTGTGAAGGCTCCTGGTCAGCTAATCCCTGGTCCTTTGCTCCACCTAGTGGATTTCCAGGTTAGAGAGGATTTGGAAAGAGACCACTGATTGGAAGAACATACTCTTGCTGATAAATCTGGACTTCTGTCAGGTTCTTTAGGGACGAGACCCTGTTATACCCCCCCATCTGTCCTTACTCATGTTGAATGAGCTCTTTTATTTATTTCCATTCAAGCTGTGAGTCAGCAGAATCTAATGCATTCTTTTTCTCTCTCCCATATATATATATATATATATATATAATCGTACAGCATTATAGGAACAGAAGGCTCGTCAGCACAGAAGAACATATTCTACTCATAATTATATCCCCCAATGGCCAAACTCAATCAAACCTCCACAGGGTCACTTAATTAAGTAATGGCCTACCTACTTGTTAATCCCCATGGGGTTCCTTTGAACAATAATTGGTTAAATGCTTTTTTTTTTTTTGAGAAGTTTCACATTCAATTATAAAAACAGATGAACGAATATTATAAAGCTTGGGAAAGTTAAAGATTTCAGATACAAAGGGAGTCAGAGCTGACTCTTTACAAAAATCCATATATGGAGACAAAGGTAAGTACACTCTGTAGACTTAAATCATTAGTGTATACAAAATAAATTCAACAATCTATACTTATTTGCTAGCCTACCCTGCCCGTCAGTCACCAGCCTTAAAATCAATCAAGTCTTTGTTCTTTATTTCTTACATATAGTTGATGTTTAATTGCTGTTATGGATCGTATTGTGTCCCCTCAAATATTCGTGTGCTGGAGTCCTAACCTCCAGTACCTGAATGTGACCTCATTTGGAGATAAAGTCTTTACAGAGGTAATCAAGTAAAAAAATGAAGCCATCAGAGTGGGCCCAATGCCAATATGACTGGTGTCCTTATGAAAGGGGGTATTTGGAGACAGACATGTATAAAAGGAAGAACACCATGTGAAAACAACGATGGCCCTCTACAAGCCAAGGAGAAAGGTCTGGAACAGATCCTTCCCTCCTGGCCCTCAGAAGGAATCAACCTTCTCAACATCTTGCTTTTGGACTTCCAGTCTCCAGAACCACGAGACAATAAATTTCTATTGTTTACTCTACACAGTTTGTGGTACCTTGTTATGGCAGACCAAGCAAACTAGTAGAATTACCTCTGATAAATGATTAAGGAGCTCTCTGCACAAAACAAACTTAATCCATAGAATGCCAGAAGCGGAAGGGATCTCTGAGAACATATTGCTTGACCCTCTTGCTCCGAAATGAGATGCCTGTGGTCACACAGCAAGTTGGTGACTGAGTCCAACTTTAGTTGGTCATGTTCTGTCAGAGCCTGCCGGCCATTTCAAAGATGGCGGCAAGATCAGCCTACGATGGTGATTGGGCTAAAGCTTTGTTGGGAAGAACTTCCTGGGGGATACTACACAAGCTTTGACCTTTCCTAAGAATTGGCTAATGGAAGCTTGTGCTGAGTAGATGAATTAATTGCTGGTTGGATGCCAGCGAGAAGACTGATACCCCGTGGATCAGTGAGACAGGTAACTTGACCTCTGGCTGGGCTGATAGGATCCATCCTCCCTTTTCAGGCAGGCCCTTGATGGTGAAGGCCTGGCTCTGGCTGGAAGGCTCCCCCCACCCCAACGAGCATGATTCACCAGAGTGACTTAATCATCTGTGGGTCAGAAGCTCAGGTTCATGTGAGCAGGGTGGGGGCTGGGGGAATGGAGGCTGATGGAGGCTGAGTAATGCTTCGCAGTGGGTGTGGAGACTTGTTACAATGCTAAGCATGCTGTTGATTAAAGCACATGACACAAGTAATTGCTAGAGATCCTAAAACAGCTATCACCTAGGATTATGGAGATCTGATCTAATGTCAGACAGAAAGCCCAGTTTCGACTCTGCAGCAGAGGCCTTTGAAAAGTGTCCAGGAGTAATTGGCATTTAATCAATGCAATCATTATCACAGCACGTGGCTCTGGCCGCTTCAGGACCCCTTGCAACCACTGAACTGCAGAGGGTGGCTATGTCCATGCAATTTTTACCAGCAACAGCATTTGAGTCCCAGTCCCAGACGAGGTCCAAGTGGAAATGTATACATATCTTTATATTTGAGAAACACAGGTTCACCATCTGTAAGAATTCAGTCTGATATCAATGACGCTATAAACAGGAATGGTTACTCTCTTCTGTAGAGAGGCTTAATCAGCCTTAATTTGGATAGACAGGAGAGGAAAAGCTAGAGCAGGCTGCTAAGCATTTGCTTTTCATCCAATCTTCCCTAAACCTGCCAGGAAACACCGGGAAGAATAGGACTGCTAGGCCCTCCCTGAGATATGGAAGGAGTCTAGACGACTTGTAATTGTAGACAAAGAAATACTGACTCTGCTCTCATCAACTGCTCTTTGCTTTATGAAGTGTTACTACTGGGCATCAGACTGGGTATTTAAAGGACAGTCTGCTCCTTTGGGAGGGAAGACACTATGTTCAGGCCTTACCCTCTCCCCTTTCCCTGGCAGGAGTTTATGGTTCACTCCCCAACCCCCTCCCCACCACCCCCTTACAAAAGGGGTTTAGAAAAAAGAGAAGGTCCAACTTCCCCTGTGAGCATCTAACGAGTCTATGCATGACTGATGAGAGGAAGTGGGGAGAAAGAAAAGAAGTATCCTTGAACTTAAGGACCCATAAGAGGTTTCCTAAGATGATCGTAATCTATTTCAGTGTTTTTCAAAGAGCACTTCTGAATTACCCATTTCAGAATGACCTAAAGATTTTGCCAGTAATGCAGACTGCCAGGCCTCCTTATGTGCTCAAATCAGAATTGGAGGGACTAGGATTCTGGAATGCACACTGTTAACCAGGGTCCCCAGGGACTCCCAGATATACTCAAATGGATTCTACTCCTCTTCCCCATCTCACTGTGCTGTGCTCCAAGTCTCAACCCCTTCTCTATCTACACTCATCCCCTTGATTACATCAAGTCTCATGCCTTTAAATGTTTTGATATGCAAATGGATCTCAGATTTATCTGCAGCCCACAGCTCTTCCCCCAAGCTCCAGAATTCTATATCTCATTGCCAAACTGATGTCTAATAGGCGCATCCAAAAACAAACTCTTGCATTTTCTCTCTGAACTTGTTCTTCCTCATCTCAGTAAATAGCACCACAATGCATGCCAAAGCCTCGGAGTCATTCCTGACTCCATGCCTGGTATCTTCCTCACTTTCTCTTCTACTCACTTCCAGTCCATCAGAGTCCCTTGAGCTCTGCCAGGTCCTTCTCTGCCCTGTGGGCTACTTGGTCTCTCTGCTGGTTTTCTAGATCTGTCAGAGTTCAGTGGCAATAGCAGAAGCCATTCTAAGGGTTTGAAACAGAAAGGGATTTAATGCAGTTGTCGTAGATGGATGCTACAGTGGTCCTTTCCATCCACGTGCCTTTTCGGCAGTGTGGCTTTGCCACAACCCCCCAAAAGAAATGAAGTCTGATCTTCCCTTCTCTTGACCGTGGACCAGCCCTCTGGTTGACCAGCAGAATGATGCAGCTGTGATGCTGTATGACCCCCAAGCCCTCAGACCTAGCCATAAAGAGGCTCTTGCCAGGCCTTTTTACCCTCTTGGAAGGCAGCCTTCATAGAAAGCAGCTCAGCTAGACAATCGAGTGACGAGAGACCTCATGGAGAGATAGGGCTCTGACTTAAGCATCCGTGCAAGATCCCAGACATGGGAAGGAGGCCATCTAGGACCTTCCAGCCTGGCATCGCTGACAGTCAAATGCACCCACATATGTGAGCCCAGAGGAGATCAGCAGAATATTAGGCCCAGCCAAGCTAAGTTTTTTGGTGGGGGGAAGGGGGTATTCATGACACAGCAATGGATACCTGAAATGTCAGCCAAGTTAGGGCTTGCAAAACCTTTGGAGCACTATAGGGGCAGGCTCTAGGCTAGGCCTCCCAGGGTATCTTCTAGAATGATACCGCGGAACTGGCCTGCCAGACATGTCACTACTTCTGCCATAATCTAGAAGCTAACGGTCAGGAAGCCACCCACTGCTTTCTGGCACCAGAAACACACCGCCTCTGTTATGATCTGGACCTCAGGAAATCATCAGAAGATCTGCCAACTGCAGAGCCGTACCATGGTGACGCCATGTTAGCAGAATGGAGAGTTCAGGTGCTGTCACCACTGTTCCCTTGTTTAAGCTAGTTCTGAATTCATCAGACTTAGGTGAGCGCATCAGATTGGCAAATGGTAAATCCTGTCCGAACTTTTGGTGGTGAGAGGATCTGGAAAAAATACTTTCTAGCTTTTTAGCCTGTGCACTGCTGAAAAGCACAGAAGGAAGGATTTTTAAAAATGTTTTGTTCACTATTATAGCACCTAATGCAAAATCTGCACCTAAGAGATGCTCACTGGGGCGCCTGGGTGGCTCAGTGAGTTAAGCCTCTGCCTTCGGTTCAGGTCCTGGGATGAAGCCCTGCCTCGGGCTCTCTGCTCAGCAGGGAGCCTGCTTCCCTTCCTCTCTGCCTGCCTCTATGCCTACTTGTGATCTCTCTGTCAAATAAATAAATAAAATCTTTAAAAAAAAAAAAAGAGATGCTCATTAAATGTTTGTTACATGATCAAACTAAAGTCTGATAAAGGAAAGGCACAATTTAGAGATGATTGTCTCTAGTTAGCCCAGAGAATATTATTCTGTAGGTCTAGAACCCTGACTCTGTCATTCCCCTTTTTGACTACATCCTGGAATATAGAGAAAGATGTAGAACTCAAAAGACTTTTGGGTGCATGTGGGTGACTCAGTTGGTTAAGCATGAGACTCTTGATTTTGGCTCAGGTCATGATCTCACGGTTGTGAGATCGAGCCGTGCTTGAAGAGTCTCTCCCTCTGCCTCTCCCCCGACTTGCACGTGCATACGCATGTACTCCCTCTCTCTAAAATAAATGAAAATAAAGAGAAAACGCAAATAGAATTTAAGATGTCTTTCAGCCTAATACTTGCCCCCTTACCGTTACTGTAGAACCATCTTGAATCAGACACACTGAGCCCTTTTTTTGGTAATGAATTTTCATTTAAAAAGATGAATTTGGGAGGGTGGGAAGAAATCCTTGAAGGGCAATCTCTTCCATCTTTCCGGCTTCCCATGGCTTTGGCCATCTCTCTTTGAGAGCTGTTCTTCAGGATACTGACAGCTTGATTTCTCTGGGTAACATCGTGCAAAGGAAATTAGCTCAGTGTGTCTTCTCCTGAATTCCATCTGTAGCTCAATGTTTTAAGGTATTTGTGAACAAGGCTGCACAGCGATTTTGATAAGACAAGGCAGTGTTCCAGTCTCTGAGAATATTTCTTCCGAAAAACCTTTTTTTTATGAAATACCACTGAGCAGCCTGAAAATCCACCCACACATGAGCAATCTCCTGCGATATACAGAAAGCCTTTCAGGTGTCACGGCCATAATAGCAGGTGGTTCTTTTGGGTAGAAAAATCATGGCAAGGATGTAGAGACAGAAAGCAAACTGTTTTGATATTCTGGGTACAGCTTTCCCCAAGTGAATCATTCCCATATGCCTTCTTTTACCATAGGCCCTTTTCCAGAGGAAGTGGGTTGTGTGAATAGAGGTGTAGAGATGGACTGTGGTGGGCAAACTTCTATGGTGCCCATATCTGGCAGGTCCAATTAATCTTTTGATATTTGTCATCCCACTCTTACACAAGTTAAGGCAAAACTCGAATATGGATTTTTAAAAAAGATTTTATTTATTTATTTGACAGGCAGAGATCACAAGTAGGCAGAGTGGCAGGCAGAGGGGGAGGGAAGCAGGCTTCCTGCTGAGCAGAGAGCCCGACACGGGGCTCGATCCCAGGACCCTGGAATCATGACCTGAGCTGAAGGCAGAGGCTTAACCCACTGAGCCATAGGTGACCCTCGAATATGGATTTAATATCCGTTTTAATACCCTCAAAATAAATACCCAATCTCATTACAAAGATTCAGTAGTGCTAATCAGAGGCAAGGCTGCTTCTGAAATTCCGTATAAATAGATATTTAAGATGAACTTTTAAGGAAGGTGGAAGCTGGAGCCATTTGTACAGATGATCATTTAATTCACTTTTTTATTATGAAATATTTGAGACATACAAAAAGTTTAAAGAACAGGTATATAGGGGCGCCTGGGTGGCTCAGTGGGTTAAGTCGCTGCCTTCAGCTCAGGTCATGATCTCGGGGTCCTGGGATCGAGTCCCACATCGGGCTCTCTGCTCAGCGGGGAGCCTGCTTCCTCCTCTCTCTCTCTGCCTGCCTCTCTGCCTAGTTGTGATCTCTCTCTGTCAAATAAATAAATAAAATCTTTAAAAAAAAAAAAAAAGAACAGGTATATACTCCTTAGTGAACATTTGTTGCTTTTAAGATAAAAATCTGAATTAGTGAAAAAGACTTCATTTCCAGGTAGAAGTGCAGCAAAGCTGAAAATTGAGTTTTGCCTAAGATTTCCCCCCCCCCCCCTTTTTCCAGATTGTATAAGACTAGCATTCTTATCATGTACTGGCACACCAAGTCTCCCTTACCAAGAAGGGAGATACCGTTTTAATTAAAAGGAAAAAAAAAGAAAACCAAACCAGCAGCTAAGGTCTAATAGGGAAAGATGTGTATAGGAAGCTTGCTAATGGAAAACTTGACGTTTCTGAGGGGCACCTGGGTAGCTCAGTGGGTTAAGCCTCTGCCTTTGGCACAGGTCATGATCTCAGAGTTCTGGGATCGAGCCCCACATCAGGCTCTCTGCTGAGCAGGGAGCCTGTTTCCCCCTCTCTCTGCCTGCCTTTCTGCCTACTTGTGATCTCTGTCTGTCAAATAAATAAATAAAATCTTAAAAAAAAAAAAAGAAAAAGAAAACTTGACGTTTTTGGATGGAAGACAACTACATTGAAGACCAGAAAGGACACATGGTCATTAAGCTCATTAATTCTAGGCCCTTCAAATCTTAGAGTGTCAGTTACTAGCTGTGTGACAATGGTCCAGTTCCTTAACTTCTCTGTACCTTAGTTTCATGAACCGTGTGGTGAATAGAGTAATAGAATTTGCCTCTTAGGTTGTTACATGTCAAGCCCTTAGAATAGTAAGCCCTCAGCAAATGTTACCTCACTTTCTTTGTCCTCCTCAAAGGAAAGTTAATGTCACAGGAAAGCAAGAGCTGTCTTATTTAGATTCTGTGTCCTTGGCTTCTATTTTTCTCACAGTGGGTGCTCATTAAACATTAGGAGGATGGATTAATTAATGACAACAGCTAGGCTTTGAGGCTGAACGTCAAACAGAATTTGTCCAACCTTTTATAGCTAGCGAGGGGAAAAATGGACGTTGGGTTTAGAATAATCTAGGGAAAGAGGAAAGAACCCTAAACTAAGATTAGAAGAACCGCATTCAAGTTTAAATTTTTAAAATTGTATTTTTATTAAAAAACATTTTTTTAAAGATTTTTTTTGTTTGTTTATTTGAGATGGGGAGGGCACAAGCAGGGTGGGAAGGGGCAGAGGGAGAGGAAGAAGCAAACTCCCCACTGAGCAGGGAGCCCTGTGTGGGGCTTGAGCCCCAGGAACCTGGGATCATGACCTAAGTCAAAAGGCAGATGCTTAACTGACTGAGCCACCCGGGCACCCCTCAAGTTTAAATTCTTTCAGCTCGGGGCACCCGGGTGGCTCAGTGGGATAAAGCCTCTGACTTCGGCTCAGGTCATGATCTCAGGGTCCTAGGATCGAGCCCCACATCGGGCGCTCTGCTCAGACGGGAGCTGCTTCCCTTCGTCTCTACCTCTGCCTGCCTGTCTGCCTACTTGTGATCTCTGCAAATAAATAAAATCTTAAAAAAATTTTTTAATTAAAAGAAAATAAATTCTTTCAGTTCTTTGGGTGTTGAGATTAAGATTTTCTTTCTTAATTTGTAAAATGGGAATAATTCCCCAGGTTATTCTGAGGATTACGTCAAGGTGTATGTGAAAGCTCACAATAAATTATAAAGGGATAGACAAACACATGATATTATTAATTTTTATCTCAGTACGTTTACCCATTGGATGACAATAAAATGATTCTATGAGAGTCTTGGAAGAAAGAAGCTTTAGCTAACGATGTAAGTACTAAAAATATTCAACCCCAGAGGTACCACAGACGTAGACTAATTTTTTCCATCTGTGCAGTTTAGGGTAGATTTGGCATACGCTCCATACCAGGCAAGAAAGAAACTATGGTTAGGCTGCTTTGAAAGTAAAGAAAAAAAAAAGCAGAAAAGGAAACTATTTCCTTTTATAAGCATGAATGTTAAAATAGGGAAAGCCCTCACCGGATAATTTACCCCTGAAGCAGGACTGTTGGAGCCATATCCTCACTTTCCCCACTCCCCACTTACATTCTAATTAGTTCTCTCATACATCACGATTTATAGATTATGGTCACTTCCTCCTCACCGAGGAAAAACAACATAGATTACTCTTTATCAGTCATGGGTGACTCAGAGGTCAAAAGAGCAATTCTTTGTAGAGTACTCTCCCTAGATTAGTAGTATTGGAAGACCAGGGATTATTTAAAATATTAGGGCTTTGGGGCGCCTGGGTGGCTCAGTGGGTTGGGCCGCTGCCTTCGGCTCAGGTCATGATCTCAGGGTCCTGGTATCGAGTCCCACATCGGGCTCTCTGCTCAGCAGGGAGCCTGCTTCCTCCTCTCTCTCTCTGCTTGTCTCTCTGCCTACTTGTGATCTCTCTCTGTCAAATAAATAAATAAAATCTTAAAAAATAAAATATTAGGGCTTTGGGCGCTTGGGTGGCTCAGTGGGTTAAGCATCTGCCTTCGGCTCAGGTCATGATCTCAGGGTCCTGGGATTGACCGCCCCCCTCCGTCAGGCTTTCTGCTCAGCAGGGAGCCTGCCTTCCCCCTCTCTCCCTCTGCCTGCCTCTCTGTCTACTTGTGATTTCTGTCTATCAAATAAATAAATAACATCTTTTAAAAAAGAAAAGAAAAGAAAAGAATAAAATATTATGGCTTTACGATTAGGCCCCACCCAAGATGCCTCAACAGAGCCTGAGTTTGAGGTTGAGAAACTGACATGAGGAAAAAGATAGAGGAGCAAAAACAAACAAAAAAAAGCCATAGCGGGTGAGCTGATGAGTCACTGTCCCTTCCTTGAACTTTAGGAACGACAGGATGGAAGAGGGAAAAAAGAGGCGGTGCCCACTGCAGACCAGATGTTCCATGAAAGTCAAGAACTTCGGGGAACTTAATGAACTTCTTAGGGTAAAGGCAATAAATATAATTTCCATGGCTGAGTTGTTAATTGTATCCAGGAAAGGACACCAGGAGAACTTAGCTTGACTTCGCTTCATGCTCAGAGCGATCATCTTAAATCTCATCACTTTATTCTCTTGCTCAAAACCTTAATCACTCCACAGTGCTCTTGGAGTAAGTCTAAACCGAGCAATGGCGTAGACTATTCTTCGCGACATCATCTCAACCTTCCTTGGTAGCTTCTTCTGTCAATTTCTTCTTCTCCTCTTCCTCTTCCTCCTCCTCCTCCTTCGTTCCACACCCACGTGGAGCCCTGCATGGGGGTTGAACTAACTACCCTGAGATCAAGATCTGAGCAGAGATGGAGTTGGACGCTTACCCGACTGAGCAACCCAGGCGCCCCCCCCCCTTGATTAATTCTTATCATATCTCTTGGAACGTAGAGGGAACTACTTATAATTTACCAAATAAAGCCAGATACTTTTAAGTGCTGGTGCATTTGTTTATATATTCTCTCATCCCAGCTGGCAAACCCTTAACTGTACTTCAAAGCCTGGCAAAAGTATCATTTCTTGTCTGTAGCTTTCTCAACTCCCACTCTCTCCTACTACTCAGGATGATTGTTCTTTCATCTATGGTGTCATTGCACTCTGAGCATGTATCTGTTAAATCACTTACCCTGACGCATTAGGTAGATGCATCAGGTTTATGCTCTTCCCAACTCACTGCGTTCTCCAGGAACGCAAGTGTGAGCCCATCATTGTTCAATTCTTGGCACACCGTACAAACACAAGACAGATTTGTTGAACTGAATTAAAAATTAGAAGAGGGCCAAAGCAGAAATGGATTTTCTAGGCCTACGAATTATGCTAGGACTAGGAACTATGTACTAATTCTTCATGTCCGATTCTGCTTTTGGTCTTATCAGAGTGCATGTAACTTGCTTTTGTTAAGAAACAGTGTCAAAAATAAAAACCAGTGTCATGACTATGTTTCTTCAGATAAAACACTATTAATTCATTTATAGCTTAGAATTGCCCTTCCTATGACCCAGTTAGCTAAAAGGTAGCTGAATAATTTGAAATATTCTCCAGTTGGAATGGGATTACGTTTGCGGTTTGCTTTCATCAGTGCACCCTCACCTTGTTTTTGCTCTTCAAAGAGCCCCCTTCAAAAGCACGAACACAGTGGAAACTAGATGAACTCTACCGAATTTCAAACTTGCCACTTTCTTTCTAGCATTAAACTTTTCTTCTCTAATTGAACAAGTTAACTTGTTTATATATATATATATAAATGTATATAATGTAGTATCAGTTTATTTTTTCACCTTGTTCCAAAAAATCCTTAAGAGAGGTTAAAGGAAAAAAAAAATCCAAATCCAAAACCAAGTTGTTCCACATCTGGTCCACATTCACCCACAGCATCCCAGGGCTGACCATTAGTCGGTGTGAAAGACATTCGGAAAAATTTTCCAAGTACTAATAATAGCATTTCCTGAAGTTGGATGTTGGTTCACAGCAAAGGATTGTGTTGATGCCCACAGGTCACTTCTACCTTATGACCCAGTATGAGTTTGTTCAATCTTGAAATCAGCCATGGAGGCCCCCTCCCAGGGTACATAATGAGGCCGTTGTTACCCAGCAGGCATTGTGGCTAAATAAAATTGTAGCTGACTCACGTCTGAAGGGGAATATGGGGTAGAGCATAAAGAGTAAGAGCAGGAGTTCTGGAGTCAGTCTCTCTGTCTGTGTTTGAATCTGGCCACACCCCTGACTGGTGATGTGACCTTGGACAAGCTGTTTTAACTTCTCTATGCCTCAGCTGTGTCATCAATGAAAGCGGAATATTAAAATCTACCTTGTGGGTTTGTGGTGTGGGATAAGTGAATTAAATCTGCCAAGAGTTTAGAAGGGTGTCTGGTACATGGTGGGCACTCAGTGTTAGCTCTTGGGTGCTTTACTTTTCCATTTGGAGGTAAGAGAAGTGGGTACATTGAAAAATGAAAGGAAGGCTGGTATTTTTACAACAAAACTTTATTTACAGAAACGCAACTTAGACTGTTTTGGTATCTCTATTAACAAAATGCCTACAGCTGAGGTATTGCTAAAATCACAATCCAACACCATCCCGGTTTCCCCTTTCTGTGTGGCTCTGAATGCAGCTTAAAACAAAAACAAAATTCTCTTTATAACATACAATGGCTTAAGAAAAACCCTTCTTTAGTTTTTTTTCTATTTAAGAGTTGGAACAGAGACTGCTCATTTAAAATTTGCTATTTACAGAGAAAGTCCGAGAGAAGAGAATAATTGTAAGATGGAGGTTTAGTTGATCTGCTTTTATAACACAATAACCTTATGACTCTAGAAGAATGTAAATAATGTTGGTATACATACTGTTTACATACTGTTACATACTGTTGTGCCGAATTCATTTATCTAACATCGTGCTGAGGAATGAAGAGGATTTCTCCATAGATTTTCAACTTTCATCTTATTCTATTTGCTGATTCACAAAGTCTTGCTCTATTTTAAGGGATTTTCACCAGTTTAATGCAGGAGAACCTGTATCTATGGAAACCTAACAGCTTGGTTCCTTTAAAAAAAATATGTATGCATGGTAATACCCATAGATATATGCTTGGTTGACATACACACATGAATATGTACGAACGCCCCTTATTCAAGAATGTAAAATTAAGAGTATCTGGTATCTAGTTGTAAGAAAAATTCCCCAAGATTGTGAGGTAGTTGAGTGACACATGTAATAATCTTTTCCAGTCTGAACTTAAGAATACACCTTTACTGGATGGAGAGTTGTATAGAGGAAGAGGAATCAATAGAAGAAAAGAATTACAGTGGCTCAAATTAAATTCAGGTAATGAGTCTGAGATAGTAAATAAATAAATCAACAGATGTCTCATTTTTCCCCCCAAAAGAGAAATCAGTAATAAATCCTTACTAATACTTCTAAAGTCAATCCATTAATATGTATTTTAAATAGGAAAAAGTCTGAATATTACACATGTCATTTTTCCTCCCCTTCATCGAATCCAGTCCTCTGCTGAAATATCTAACGAGTCTTCATCTGCGTTCTCCTCTATCTCTGGTAAGTTGCCCCACAGTAGGAAGTTTACACCTGAAAAGAAAAATCATAAAATTACTTAGTGCTGATTGCTATCACACCTCAGAACATGCTGTAGGAAACCTTATAGGTTAACATTCTTGTATGAAACCATAGTGTTAACAGTAAAGAGAAAAGATATTAAAAAATATACCACAGATTTAAAAAATTATCTAATATTATTCATCTAGGACATAAACATTTTTTAGGTCCTTTGAAGAAAGGGTTTGAATTCTAGAAACTTCGAATTCCAAAGGATCTTAAGAGTCCATTTTCTCAAACACTGCCCCCAGCTATATTATTGCATAATCACTCTACACTAATAATTTCCAAATCTATTTTAATGATTTTTAAGGATGGAGATCTCGTAAGATTATTTTAAATCAAGTGTCTCTTTGGAGGGCCCAGGGAAAAGGCTTGAAATAAGTCTCTTCATCTCCTCAACCAGGATGGAAGTAGCTGGTGGCTTTTTCATGATTAAAAAGAAGCAAGGTTTTGAAGCCAGTTATCATCTGAACTGCAATCCTCACAACAGGTGGGTTTTGGTTTCGGGGGTATGAAAGTAGAACTTTGGGACCAGGTTGTAGCTGCCAACACAATAAACAAAACAACAATCTAAAGCCTCATAATGAAAGGACAGTCAGATTTCCTACTGAAGAACCTAACGTAGTTATGTAGTAAAATGACAGGAGCATGAGATGGTTTATTCTGGGCATGTACTCTATCATATAACTTGAAAGCACTAAATTGGGAAGAATCCTATTGTTAGTTGACTTCTAGGAGAGCCAATGGAGTCCAACAAGGAAATGGCCACATGGTAGAATGAAATGAGCCAGTATTTGGAGATTTGGTTTGGATCTAGTCACTGGTAGTAGCCACTACTACCAGGATACCATGGATATTTTTGATACCTCTGCAACAAATGTATGCAACTGCAGACAATATATATTACTTTTTGGGTGTATTTAAAATTTTTTATAGTGTGGCATTATCTGTATCCTTTCTAACTTGCTATTTTCATTCAACATTATGTTTTTGAGATTTACCTATATCCTTGTGTATAGCTTTAGCTCATTTCTTTTTATTTCTGTATTCTGTTCTGTGAATTAAATGTGTATTTAGCAAATATATACATATATAGCAAATAGAGCACATCTCTCATTGCTTCCTAACTTCCCATACTGCATAGGAATTCAAGGAGACATGTACAGTGAGGTGTACTGTTGCATTTTTGAAACAGTAGAAACAATCAACTGTCTCTCTTGGTTGAGATATTAGAATCTAATCAGGCAAGAAGTTAGCATCTCTTTCATGCTGGGGGGTGGATACAGATGTCTCTCATATTTTCTGTAATTTGTGTGTGTGTGTTTGCGCTGTTTATAATAAAAAATATTTCCCCTCCAAGAATGAATGGCATTCTGCTTTTGGTAATATGGCGTTGATGAGATAACAGGATAATAGGGAATTACCAGGCCAAAACCTAAGGGACCGTTAGAACCCATAAGGGTAAATGAGGGCTGTAGTCAACTTGCCTTTGAGAACATTTGTCATTCCCAGGGAATTCGAACTGAGTTCTCTCAAGCATCCCCAGGAGAGCTTTGGGAAATCAGGTCAACATGTGAAGCCTAGTCTAGAACACAGACTTGGGGCCCTTTCAGTCTAAACATTCTAGAATTTCATAAAGCTTGTGTATGCACTCCTTTGATGCTGCTGATTCAGGTGATTCAAGGACAGTCCCAACATCATGAGGAACCCTGTTTTATACCAAGCCTCTAGAAGGTTTTACTTTAAATCACAATATTAGGGTTACAAAGGAGAAGTTTGATATTTTTGGAGTGAATACTCAAGAGACATGAGTAGCTTGGCACAATTGGTTCAAAGGAGAAAAAATAAACTAAGAGATTGGATCTGACAGAAGGAGCACCTTCCTTTCTCTGTTAAGGGAGGAAGGAAATCCTGTGATACATCTGTTTCTCATGGATTAGATTCAATGCAAATGGAAGAATGCAGGGCTTTTATCTTTGAAAAATTGACCAATATTAAAAAGTAAATCAAAATGGAAAGATCTCCACCCTGTGTTTTGAATTCTGTGAAGCAGGAAAAATAGTATCAAAGCAGAAACTTCCTTTAATGTGTCCCATGATCAACACAAATATAAAACTGGAAGCCCAAGCTAGGAGCCCATATGGCAGGGGAATTCAGATAACTCCTTCCTCAAAAATGGCCCTCTTACATCCCAGAGTCTGAAATTAAGACCCGCAAATGATGGGTTGAGAACTACAATTGAGGGACAGGTGATTAAAAAAAAAAATTTGAGTCTATAAAAACCTAAGCATAATTGGTGGGTTTGAAGACCCTGAGAACCTAGCTTATAGTTCATGATCTTTAATCTGGGATGGCAAATCACCCTTAAGAAAAGGAATATGTTTTAGGTTGTGAAGAAGATTAAAACATACATCTAAAAACCTGAGAGTGTTAGTGCCAACCTGGATTGCTGAGTTCTTTAAATTTGTTCTGCAAACTTTAGTTGCCACTAAAAAAATCCCACTCAGAGTCAACCTGGTCTGTTGTGTAAATAGATACCAGACAGAGAAAACTTGTGTCCTACAACAAAACCACATGGCTCTAGACAAGATAAAATGTATCATGTAAATATCCTTTAAGAATTGGTTGTATGCTGGCTCCTGGGTGGCTCAGTGGGTTAAAGCCTCTGCCTTCAGCTTGGGTCATGATTCAGGGTCCTGGGATCGAGCCCCACATCGGGCTCTCTGCTCAGCGGGGAGCCTGCTTCCCCCTTTCTCTCTGCCCGCCTCTCTGCCTACTTGAGATCTCTCTCTGTCAAATAAATAAATAAAATCTTAAAAAAAAAAAAAAAGAATTGGTTGTATGTTACCTAATTAGGACAACATACTGGTATTAAATATTTCCCTTTAATAAAATTCCATCGTAATTTATTGCTATAGATGTCAAAATGTCTGTTTTTATCTTGGAGCAATATCACCAAATACAACGGTTGCCCAGTCATCTTCCCTCCCACCTCCCCACTGCCCCAGCCTCCCCTCCCCGCTTTCTTACACACACACACACACACACATGCATAATTGACTATCAAATCTAAAATCTTCCAAAATTCTCTGGAGTTATAATATGTATCAAGGCAACATTTTAGTACAACTAAAATATTAATTTAGGGACACCTGGGTGGCTCAGTGGTATAAGGCCTCTGCCTTAAATTTGCGGATCAAACCCCGCATTGGGCTCTGGGCTTGGCAGGGAGCCTGCTTCCCCCTCTCTCTCTGCCTACTTGTGAACTCTGTCTGTCAAATAAATAAATAAAATCTTTAAAAAATATATATATTAATTTAAAAAGATCGAGAAGAGGGGCATCTGGGTGGCTCAGTCGTTAAGCTTCTGCCTTCGGCTCACATCATGATCCCAGGGTCCTGGGATGGAGCCCCGTATTGGGCTCCCTGCTCAGTGGAAGCTTGCTTCTGCCTCTCTCACTCCCCCTGCTTGTGTTCCCTCTTTCGCTGTGTCTCTCTCTGTCAAATAAATAAATAAAATCTAAAAAAAAAAACCAAAACCAAAACCAAACAAAAAACGAGAAGAGCCATGTTTGAGGCCTTATATACAATGATGACAATAGAAATGGCAATGAAGTTTGGCTAGTAGTTTCCCTAACTGAATGCTTGGGATCAAAGGACTTGAGTTTCACTCTTTCAACCCAGGTAAGAGGGTTTCAGAGGGAATCCTAAAACGATCTATTGGGAGTTTCACTCAGGTATTGATAGACAAATAAATGTTAGGGGAATTTCTAAGTCAGCTGTTTCTTACCAGTGGAGTCTAGTCTGTTAATATCATAAACTGCTTGGCTGTGAAACATCCAGAAGTGTCCGTTGTTGCAGGAAAGAAGGCAGGAACAACATGGAACGATCACATGATAACCTACAATGTTCCCACTGAGACAGAAAGTAAATACAAGTTAGATACCCCCTAATAACTGGCCATATAAGCATTTTATGTGCTAAAGTAAGTAGATAGACCATATGAAGACCTCATTTCCTCCTAAGAACCTCCACTGCTAGGACCTTTGGGACAGGAGTCACCCGGCAATGTTAAATTTGACAGTGCTACTGCCAAATGGGAAAATTGTCTTCCAGGTGAGTAAAACAATACTAACATATTCTCCATTTCTTTCCTGGGATTCCTTTAGGCATTCTCCTTAAGCTAGTTTCTAGATGCCAGGCCCTAGGGTCGTGATGTGCTCTGTAAAGCACCCACAGTCGATGTGTTATGCGGACATGAGACATGAGATCAACTCAGCTCTGTGGGTAAAAGGTTTTTGCTGGTCCCAGGACTGTGGCAGGTTGGGTTCTTCTATGTTCTAGTTCAATGCCAGCACCTAAAAACTGTCTCAACAGATGGAGGAGTAGGAAGACAGCATGAGCCCCTGTAAACCAAACACAGGCTGGCTGCTCTAATTTTAGTTTTGGTGTTTTTGAAGGAATTCAGAAATAAAGCAAATCCATAGCTTCTTGAAAAAGTTGCAAAAGTTTTGACTGTCTTGTTCAAGAGTATCCATCTGATTATAAGTACCTCAGTTTCCACAGATATTTTTCTTCTATGTGGTCACTATTACATAGAGTGAATATAGAGGGAATGTCTTAGCTAGTGCTTAAAAAAAAATGACAACACAAGCTACTTATACCTTGGATTGTAAAAATTCTTATTATAGCTTGTTCCCATCCTGGAAGATGTGGGAGTCAGTCATTTTTGTGAGGCCCTATAAAAAAAATACTATAAAAGGTACCAGCCTACCTAAAATATGGATTCTAATCATAATCTGCTTGAAAGGCAAACAAATGAAAGCAAGTTGTTCTTGGACCAGGACTGACAGTTATTTGTAAGACTATATTGCAAGAGTAAATTCTATGGCTTCAATCATCATCTATATTCATTCACTCATTCAGCTCATGTTTATTGAACATCTACTATGTGCCAAGTACTGTTGTAGGTACTGGGAATCCAACAGTAGACAAAGTCCTTATACTCACGGAACTAATATTCTAGTAGGGACACATCAGACCATTTTGCTCCCGTATTAAAACCCCTTCAGTGGTTTCCCATTGGCCAAAACTCAAAACAAAAAACCCCTTCATGGCAAGGTCTAGATCTGTGCTAATCCAAAATGTGGCTATTAAGAACTTGAAGTCTGGCTAGACTGAATTGAAGTGTGTATAAATAGAAAACATACACAAGATTTTAAAGACTATGAAGAAAAAAATAGAATGTAAAATATTGCATTAATAATTTTTTATGTTAGTTACATGTTGAAATAGTATTTTGGTTATACTAGGTTAAATAGAACATACAACTTAAATTCATTTCACTTGTTCCTTTTTTACTTTTTAAAATGTGGTTATTATTAGATTTTATTTATTCACTTATTATTTTTTAAAGAAGATTTTAAATTAGATATATGACTTGTAGATTTCTTTTTTTAACATTAAAATTTTTTAATTTTATTAACATATAGTGTATTATTTGCTTCAGGGGTACAGGTCTGTGAATCATCAGTCTTAAAAATTCACAACATTCACCATAGCACATATCCTCCCCAATGTCCATAACCCAGCTACCCTTGTAGATTTCTATTGGATAGCCCTCATCTAGATTATCTGGATTCTGACTGTATCTCTAATTTACTCATACAACTCTTCCTTGATGTTCACAATGTCTTAGCCACTCGCCATTCTCTTCTTATTTCTTGAAAATGTTAAGCTTCTTCTTGCGTTGGGTTCTCCACACTTGATGTTCCATCTGCCTAGAACATTTCCCCTTGGGGTCCTTCTCATCCTTTTGGATTCAACTCCAATGTTACCTTCTCATGAGAAGGCTTCCCTAAGCATGCTACCTCAAAGAGTTTTTTTTGTTTTTGTTTTTGTTTTTTAACCTCAAAGAGCTTTTACCTACTCCCCCAAACTCTGCTATTCTCTATCATTTATTATAATAGTTATATATATATAACTATTATAATAATGATTTCCTTTGGAACACTTTCCACCCTATGAATTATTTTTTTTTAAGAAGTCTCCACACCCAGTGCAGGGCTTGAATTCACAACCCTGAGACCAAGAGTCACATGCTCCACTGACTAAGCCAGCCACGTACCCCAAACTTTATCTATCTATCTATCTATCTATCTATCTACTTATTTATTTATTTAAAGGAGGCTCCACATCCAACATGGGGCTTGAACTCACAACCCTGAGATCTAGAGTTGTGTGCTCTACTGACCGAGCCAGCTGGTATCCCTCATACTCTATTCAATATCTTATTTATTTAAATATCTGACTAACTGATTGTCTTCCCACTAGAATATAATGTCAGTGATTTTTGTCTATCTATTGCTGGGTTTCTAGCCCCCATATCAGTGGCTAGCACATAGAACTTCAATAGATAGTTTGAATGAATAAAAGAATGAATTTAAATCATCATTAACACATAAGAATTTGAATTATTAGGATTATAATTTATAACCCAAACCCCATTTAAGTGTAAAAATAATCTCAGCTTTCTTCTCTCTAAAATGGGACTAATAATGCTCAAGTTTCCCTACCTCTCAAAAAATAATAGTAATAGTTTTCATCTGTGTTATAATTCATGATCTAAGGGCACCTGAGTGGCTCAGTGGGTTAAATCTTTACTTTTGGCTCAGCTCATGATCTCAGGGTCCTGGGATTGAGTCCTGCATTGGGTTCTCTGTTCAGCAGAGAGCCTGCACCCCTTCCGCCCGCCTTCTGCTCTGCCTACTCGTGATCTCTCTCTCTGTCAAATGAATAAATAAAATCTTTAAAAGAAATAATTTATGACCTATTAAGCCTTTTAACATTCATAACATTCCATAACGTAAACACAAAAGATATTTAAATTTCTATCTTCTTAAGTTAGAAGATAGTTTCTGTCTTCTAAAGATATAAATTAGACAAGGAAACAGAGGTTCAGGGGTTTCGATGTTTAAGGAGTTTACGTGAGATCACATTGAGAGTAAGTGTAGGGCCAGGGCTCAAACCTGATTTGTTATGATTGTAACTGTGTTTTTTCCTCCTAAACTATCTTGCTTTTTTCTGAAAATGGAACCAGAGATTTGTCAATGTACTCTGAAAAATGATAAAATCATATACAAATGTGACACAAGACCCTTCTAAAAAATTATTCTAAATAACAAATGGGCTTTCAATGGCTCATTGCATGGGTTATAACCAGTGCTTGATACGGCCCACTGAACGTTTCTCCGTGTTGTGGTGTTAACATCCATCTTCCAAATGCAGGGCTATCTAGAATCTTGCCAAAAATTACCATTTTAAGCATGCGATGTCCTTCAGTTTACATTTGCAGATTTCAGTGAAATAGCATCTTCCAATGAAGTCCACTGCACTGGAGAGAGAAACGTGCAGAAATAGTCAAGGTATGTTGAAAAAGATTGCTGTAAAAAATGCACATAATGTAAAATTTACCAACTTAGTAATTTTTTAAGTGTACAGTTCCGAAGTGTTAAGTGTTGAGCAATGTTCTACATTGTTGAGCAATGAACCTCCAGGCCATTTTCATATTGCAAAACTGAAACTCTCTACCCATTAAACAACTCCCCATTTCCCTCTGCAACCACCATCTACTTTCTGTTTCTATGAATCTATTTTATATAGCACATATAAGTGAAAGCACACAGTATTTGTCTTTTCGTGACTGGCTGATTCCATTTAGCATAATGTTCTCAAGGTCCATCCATGCTGTAGCAAGCAGCGGGATAGCCCTCCTTAATAAGGCTGAATAATACTATACTGTATGCATATACCACATTTTATTCATTCATCTGTTGATGAACATTTAGCATTTTTGTTTCCATCTCTCCATTACTGTGAATTGAGAACATGTGCATGCAAATATACCTTTTAAATCCTGCAATGAATTTTTTGGGATAGATATAACTAAATATAAGCACACACTCAGATATATACACACACCCAGAAGTGGGATTCCTGGATCATATGGTAATTCTATTTTCAGTTTCTCAGGAACTTCCATGCAATTTTCCATAGCAGCAGCACCATTCTATGTTCCTACCAGTGGTGCACAAGGGTTCCAATTTTTTCATATCCTTGTCATTAAGTTTACTTTTGCTTGTGATTTAGCATGAATTTTGTAGGCCCAAAGAGCTGAAAGAAACTCTGGAGTAGAACAATAGTAGATTTTAGGGGGACCTGGGTGGCTCAGTGGGTTAAAGCCTCTGCCTTCGGCTCAGGTCATGATCCCAGGGTCCCGAGATCAAGCCCCACATCAGGCTCTCTGCTCAGCAGGGAGCCTGCTTCCTCCTCTCTCTGCCTGCCTCTCTGCCCGCTTGTGATCTGTCTGTCAAATAAATAAATAAAATACTTAAAAAAAAAAAAGAACAATAGTATATTTTGTAAGAGTCAGTTAATACTTGTGAGCTTACATAAATACAACAAAACTTTCATTTAAAAAAATTTCATGTGTTCATTAATCATACATATCTTAGCATGTTAATCCATTACAGTCATAAACAATAGAAAAAAACCTGGTTCCATTCTCAACTCTGGTTTTACCTCTAACAGTTCACATACCTGAGCCCTCATCTTACTGTTTACTACAGCCATTGCAAAGACGAATGGGTTAATATTTTAAATTTGTGTGCATCTGTGTGGATGCACTACAAAAAGGAAAAGCACTAGACAACAACTCATAGGATGTATGCAATAGTAGGTTCTAGATTTATTGTCTAGTTCTTTTTCTTTTTGCAACACACACACACACACACACACACACACGTACTCAAACTAGTAACCCAAATATCTTTGTATGACTACACTTAAACCACCTCAGAAAAGATTTCAAGAAAGGAAGAGTTTTACAGCTTGGAGTACGTTTTTAAAATGTTCAAGTTTCTATCATTGAAAAGTTCATTTTAAAGTGTTACGATTATTGGCCTGCTTCCTCTGGCTCTGTGTCCAAAGAATAGCTGTTTACCTGTATTTTGGATAATTACTCTTTCACTTTAATGATAAAGACCCAAATTTTGAAAATTATGTAAGGGCATATATATATGCTGACTATGGAAAGAGAAAGTACCTTTTAGAGCCCGAAATGGTACATTTGAGTCAAATAAAATCGCTATTCATCCAAATAGGTAGCAAATTCTTAAGGACTCTACCAACAAAAGTGGGTAGTGTCCGAAAACAGAATTTAAGAGGACTTAATTATGCAAATGGATAGTATCTGAAACAGTGAACAAGGATTGTTTCAGGGCGAAGTCTATTTCATCTCATACAAATTTATTTCTCGCTCACCAGGAGAGAGATTTTTGAGAAAAGAACACTGACTTACACGGACAATGAATCTGAATCAGCCTGCCAATTGCAAATAATGGCAGAAAATTATGAACATTTTTTGGCCTAAAACCTTATGGATAAAACTGAAAAACCTAGTGGCCTCTTCTTTCTCAGAGTACGGAAAATCTTGCCCGACTTTACCTAGAGTCTACGGTCTAAGTCCTGGCCTGGATCCAGTGAGATTAGGATGGTTGGGCAGGGCACAGCGCCAGGCATTCAGGTTCAGGGATGTGGTCACATGACTGTCATTGAAGGAGAAGCATGACATCAGGACTGACCACTCTGGCTAAACCACAGACTTTGTCCAGACAGTCTGCCCACTTAGTTATACTCCAAAGGGATCATCAGACTCTTGGGAGTGGCTGGAACACCAAAATGATAAGCTCCTTGTTGACTCCCCGAGGTCCAAACCATACACTTTTCCCATTTAGTTAAAGGCTACCGTTGCCCGCCACTAGCATGACTTACTTGGTAGGAGGGATGTCTGTAGAGAAAAGGTCTATTTCAGTATCAGCCAGCAAAACAGCCTTCATTCCCCTAGAGCTGAGCACTTGTTTACAGAATTTGCAACACAGGATGGACACGCACCGGTCCTTGAAACTACTGCTGGTAGACATGGCGTCCCGGGAAGGATGCGGGGTGGGATTTTTGAAAGAGGAGAGACAAGAGCAGCCCCTTTGCTCGTTTGATTCCCCCGGGGTCGACAATTAGATCGCGAGGTCTAGAGCTCTTCTAAGCCCTCGGTTGGGAAGGAAATGAGTTCTTTTCTGTTTCCCGTGGGAAGGTGAAAAGTAATATTTATTGAGGAGGCGCTCGGGGAAGGGAGTAGGGTTTGAAGCTGGGGAGGCGCGAGCTGCAAGGGGCCTCGGGAACTTCTCTACCGCCCGCTCCCCAGCCCGGAGGCTAAAAGGCTCCTCCACGCTTCAGCCCCCGCCCCTTGGAGCAATATCCTAAGCTTTCCCCCGCCGCGCCTTCCGGAGAAAGCTCGCCTCCTAAGCCCCTCCCTCGGAGCTCTCCAAGTCCTCGCGCTCGGACCGCCGGCCAAGCGTCCCTGCTACCCACGCCTCGTCTTTGGAAGTCCTTCTCCTCTTCCCAGGATCCAGAAATCCCCTCAGCTTTTCCCAGGACCCCTGGTTGTCCTCAGTCCTCCCGGGAGCCTCCCCCGCTCTGCTCGCTGGCAGCGAGCTCCCGCTTCTCTTCTCTCCAGGCAGCCCCCAGCCCTCAGCGTGCAGACGGGCTCTCGCGCCGTTTCTCTCGGTCCCCAGTCCCTCAGCTCGGCCTCGTGCCCCCCGCGGTCCCCTTAGGTCTCCCTCCGGGCGGCCGCTCCGGAGCGCGCGGTGGGGTTGGCGGGACGGGGCAGAGATCGCTTTGGGGGCTCAGCCAGCGCTGGGGTCTCTGTCACCGAACGCGTCGTTTTTTTGCTCCTTCTTCCGCTCTCTCTGCCTTTCCAACCGGCTGTCAGTTTGAATTGCCGGCGCCGCGCACCGATTGGGAGAACCAGAGTTCGCCCGCGTCCCGCATTGGAAGGTTCGG
Organism: Mustela lutreola; assembly: GCF_030435805.1. Lineage (NCBI taxonomy): Eukaryota > Metazoa > Chordata > Mammalia > Carnivora > Mustelidae > Mustela > Mustela lutreola. Next base: position 51,430,563 of record NC_081303.1, read on the forward strand.
GAGCCTTCCCCTGCTGAGCTCTTAGTGGCTTGGAGACCGTACGCCCCGCCTCAGTAACGGTGCCGAGATCTGTTCAGCTTTCTGGTTGGTGGGGTTTGGCTCCGCCTCCGCTCTCATTGGCCGGTCCCTGGAGGCTTGGGCAAATCCTACTCCTGCCCCAGTGAAAGCGTCAAGGCACGCCCTTCGCGCTTCTTATTGGAAGATTTTCTACAGTCCCCGCCGTACTCTACTCTCTATTGGCTAAAATTCTCCGCAACGCCCCTCCTTTCTACCCCGGTCCAATTGGTCGTGCTTTCTCTCAAGAGTTTGTGTTTGGCTGTTAGTTCCATTTTAACCCCGCCCACTAATTCTACTTTAGGGTTAGGCAACCCTGGGAGGAGCTTACTTTGTGACCACGCCTCGGTGGTGCTAGTCACACCTCCGAGTTTCGCCAGCTCCTCCTCCTCATTCCTGTCCTCTCGGGATCAGCTATTCCTATTGGCTGTGGGCCCCATCGGTCGATAGACTACGGGCTGTGATTGGTAAGGGGGTGGGCTCTGCTTCCCGGCGGGGTCCTGCGGAGTTGGCGGAGGCTCCTCAGGGGACTAGGGGACCGATCTGCGTAGAAGCGGGTGGCGGGGAAGAGGGGTAGAGATCTCTGAGTGGGAAGCGGAGCCGGGGGCCCGGGACCCGTCGCGTCAGAGCCAGGTAAAGGCTCCTTCCCTCTCCCCTTTCCTCTTCCCGGCCGCCGGAGCCCTGTCTGAACAAACTCCGGCAGGGGCGGGAAGGAGAGGGCGCGGATGCTGCTTGCGGCATCGCCTAGCAGTGCCGCCCGGAATCCTTCAGACCCCCTCCCCCCCGACCCTCTCCAAAGCTTCCAGTACAGCCCATAATACTTCTCAAGACTGCATCTCTCTCTGCCGTTCACCGCACAGCCTGGGACTCTGCCCTGGGACTCTGCCGCCGCGAAGCCCTCGCCCAGCCCCCTCCCCAAGTCCTCTTCACACGGGCACCCTTGGTCCACTTTTGGGTAACCGTCGCTGGCATCACCCGTTACCATCGGCTACCGCCTTCCCCTGTCTCCAAGCCCTGGTAGACAGCCGGGTTACAGCCCAGGACCCGGGATAGTTGTTCCGCCCTGCTTCCGGGGCTCTTGCCCTGTCCCGGTCCCCGGCCCGCCTGGAATGGCTCCTTTTATGCACCCCCGTTCCTAGACTCATAGCGGGTCCCCCAAGTTGCTAACATCCTTACGCACCATGTAACATCGTGGCCCGCGGCAGTCTCCTCACCCCCACTCCCTCCCTAGGTAATCTTCCCTGTGCCCTCTCTCTCCACCTCCCAAGCCCGTGCGGAGGCTCCAGTTATCCCCGGCTCCCGTGCAGCCTCTGGACCCCACCTCACACCCCCCTCCCCGCTTCCTGCCCGCCTGAACCAACACGCCGCCTGGGCTCCCTCTTCCTCCCGGCGCGGGAAGTGGGAGACACCGGCGGGAGCCCGCCCCCCTCACCCCCCAGCGGCCTCCTGACAAGGAGAGGGTAAGGGGCGACCAGGGAGGGAGGGTAGTCGCGGCGGCATGGTGGGGAGCTAGACGCCCGACTCTGCGCTCCGGCTGCTTCCCTCCCGCCTCCCGGGCCTGGGCCGGGGCGGGATTTCCTCCGGCACCTCCGGGTGCGAGGAGTCGGGACTGCGACCCTCCCGACCTCTCCTCCCCCAGCCTGGGTCTGGGTGCGGTATCGAGATACCGTGGGCATGGGTGACAAAAAAATATCTGGGGTGGTATTTAAGAGTCACTCTGGTCCCCGGCTTCGGGGAGGCGGTGGCTGCCTTCCGTCCCCCGCCCCTGGGTTTTCCCGACTCCGACCCTAGCCTCTAACCCGTTTCCTGCTTCTGTCGACCACATTGTTTTCCTGGATGTGCCCCGTGCCGAGCAGGCTTTTTCCTGCAGGTCTCCCCCCCACCCCCGCAAACATTTTGCTGCCAAGAGAAGCTAGTAACCAAAAACAAAACAACTGGGAGGAGGGGCGGGAGGGGAAGAAAAGTTGTGCCCGGGTGGCTTGTCCCTCCCTGGCTTTGATCCCTTTTGAGGTCCAGGGAGTTGCCCCAGCCGGGGGTCAGGGGCCGCGTCGGAGCCACTGCCGAGAGTGCTGCCTTCGGCTGGCAGCTGCCCAGTGCTGGCGGGGCTCGGAGGCCGCCGAGGTGCCGCAGTCCCCGCCCGGAGCCCCGCGTTCCCGCCGCAGTCCCCACCCGAAGCCCGCGCAGGCGGCTGCTCCAAAGTGTTTTCTTCCAGCCTTAAAACAAAATCCGGAGGGAGCTTCCTTCCTCCGCACCTCGCCGCGCCGGGCTTTGTGGGCCGGGCGGTGTTTGGCCGAGATGAATGGGCCCTGGCCGGGCTTGGAACGACGTCCCCTACCCCACCCCCGCCGCGATTAGGATCTACACTGGGGCTGATCGCCCCCTCCCCTTTTCCTTGCATTTACAGGCAAGTGAACCGGAGCAAACGACTTCCGATCCAGTCTGCGCTGCTGCGGCTCCCGTTTGGGATTTGATTTGCAGCATCTTCGAGCCTGTGCAACAAAAAAACCGCGAAGCACGCCCAGCCCTCCCCGGCACCCTGTTACGCACCCACTCCCTCCCGGGGACACAGCTGGGCGCGTCCACACCCCCGCACCCCCCACACCATGTTGTACGGAAGGACTTCCACTCCCTGCCTCTGTCGTTGATGTCAGACCCCAGGCCAGCCTCCGGGCGCTGCAGTTCTCCCGGCTAATGCTGAGGCTGCGGCTCCGGCTCTAGCACAGGAACCAGCCGCAGCTGCCGCGCCCGGCCCCAGCGTCCACCGTCTGCATGTGCCCGCCGTAGCCTTCTGCCCAGCCCGCAACCCGCGCTCCCCGGAGCGCTGGAGACCACCGCGGGGGGCCCCTTCTGCCCTTGGGAGAAGCGGTCTTGGAGGTATTGATCTCGGTGGTTGGATTTTTCCCGTGGATCTATCAGTTCACAATTTGAATTTGGAAGAAAGAAGGAAAACATGACGTCTCCGGCCAAATTCAAAAAGGATAAGGAGATCATAGCAGAGTACGATACTCAGGTCAAAGGTAAGGGCTTTGAAAAATAGCATAATGCATATGTTCTGTGGGCCATTGAGGCTTGCATTTCCATCCTGATTTGCAGGCTGTTCATTTCTTTGGGTGGAGCAGGTGGGGACAGGCTGAGCCCAGAGGTGGTTTCATAGGTGGGTTTGAGCCTCCGAGGGATGGACTGTGCCAGGGGCCACAGGCTCTGGAAAGGAATTTTTAGAGTGGGCTTTAGGTTTGCTCCTGGAGGGCTGGCCCTGATTTTGGCAGCCCTATCCCCCAAGCCTATATCGGGTGGGGGGAGGGGCGAGAGGTTCTTGGAGAGAGAAAGGCAGCAGTTTGCCTCTGGGTCTCTGGGTCAGGTTTCCTTGAAGGACAACTGGAATCTGACAGGTGTTTGGGAATTTATTTCTGAGGTTGAAGAGGAGTGCAGGTAGAGAAAGGCAACCTTGAGAAGGTGTACCATTTGGGGAGACCCAGGAGAGGCAGGGTTGTTTTTTTTTTTTTTTTTCCTGATGCACTATATCAAAAGGTGACATTTGCTGTGGCATCGGTTGCAGAAAGTCTCCAGCCACCTTGGGTGCTCCTTGTACCCGCCAGGTCTCCGGTTGCCTTGCATTCTGTCCGAGATGAGAGGACAGAAAGAATAAGGTCATTTCACACCCTGTCTCCGCCCTCACCTAAACATGAATGGAGTTGGCATGTTAGGGTTGCTGGGTGGTGCTGATTCTGGAGAATGGGAAGACATAATTGTTTAACCCTTCTGGGTTGTCACCCTCTGCTCCAGAATGCGTGCTTGTTAAAGGACCACTTCTCTCTGCAAAAATGCGAAGGGTAAAGCAGAAAGTGGACCCAGAGAAACCAGCTGTGCTGTCTGCAGGTTTAGTTGACTACCTGACTTGGTGCATGAATCCGAGCCCCTTCCCAGACAACCTTTTTTTAACCAGTCAATCCCACAGGAGGGGTTCCCGCCTGTTACAGAGCCCCAGGATGTGTTTGTGCAAGGCACTGTCCCTTCCTGGCCAGCTACTGGGAAGAGCCATGTGCTCCAGCCCATTGAGACTTCAGCTGGGGAGTGGGAGAGGTGGGTGGCCTTGAATGTTACACCACATGGTTGGAGCTCTGGGTTTTCCTTTGTTTCAGAGTACAGAGGGAGGGGCCCCTCCTTCTTTCCCTGCACCAATGCAAGGAGACCTTTTCCTATCATAGAGGACTTGGGAAGGGCCATGTCTCCTTTCTAATGATTGCCCGGGGTGGGGATAGTGTAGAGCTTGAAATGGGCAGCTGCCTTATCTCTTGGAAGGTTGGAATGTAGTTTGAAGTCCCCATTTTGCCTGTAGGGTCTTTTTAATGTCTTCAGCTTGGTCATTGCTGGAGGTGCCCTGAGGGGCCTTCTATCCACTTGGCTGCAGATATTGGTGGGTTTATTACAGAGATGGGGGAGTTGATTGATTGATGGCTTCAGTTGAACAGGGATTGGGAAAGGTGTGGTTGTGAGTTATAATTGAGGTCTTGGCCTCTTGTCACTGTTCATAATCTGGGCCTGTTTTTGTAAACAATAGGCCACTGGCCTCTGTGTCCTATCCAGATGACTGTATTCTGCTCCTGGAGTCCCCCTTGCCATTTTAACCAGATATGTCACTCTATTTTTTTTTTTACATATCCTATTCTTAACTGTTGCCATAGGGAGCGTTAATAACTTTGACTTTCCCAGATTTCTCTCGAGAAGCACGCTATTTGACTAAGGTGCAAAGTGATTTTACACATTTATTTTTCAGAAGGTTCAGGGCTGATAGGTGTTAATAGAACCTTGTCTGCTGATTCCTATTGGTGAAAGATTTCTCACGAGTGTCTCAAAATTGAACAGTTGTGTATTTACAAACATTGCTCATTGAGATGATGTAATGCAGTTGGCTATTTGGGGTTTATCTTCAACCTTGCCGCAAGCAGGAGGCTGTTTTGCTTTGCTCTGATATTTTCCATTGACACTCTTCAGGATCATAGAATTTTATAGGTGACCGAGCATGATGTCTTACCCACAGAAGGTGCCTGATAAAAAACTGATTTAAATGATTTAGTCCCTCATTTGATAGCGGAGGAGAGTACAGAGAAATTGAGAGGCTTGTCCAAGGTCACACAGCTAGGTGGTGGTAGTTGAAATGAGAAGGAGGTGACCGACTTCCCATTCTGTGCTTTATTCTATTCCTATGTACAATGAAACATCATCTGACCAGAACAGGAAACAAGAAATCCTTAAGAAGCCCAAATCTGTCAATGAATAATAGTAGTAGTGATAATAGTAATGGGTTACATTTTGGATGCCCATGATGTTCGAGCCTGTCTGAAGTGCTTTAATATATAAGTTGTCTTGTTTAATTCCCACATCAACCGGGAAGGTAGATACTATTTTACCCTCTTTCACTGCATGAAGAAACAGGCTTAGAGAGGGTGAGAAATCTTCCCAAGGTCACACAGCTAAACCCTGCCAGCTTGACTCCATTGCTCTATTCGTCAGCTCTTTATTTAGTGCCTTCTGTGTGTTCCAGGGACTGGACATAGAGCAGTGAACAAGACAAAGACCCCCTCCCTTACGGAGCTAACATTCTAGAACCCAAGTTCTTCGTGGAAGAGCATCGAAATCAGAGACAAAGGACCCGGGTTCTAGGTTGGCTTTGCTCTCCCACTAGGTAGAAGCCGTCGGTCAGAATTCTGACTTTCAGGTTTTTCTGTGTTACACAGGAGTGGTACTGCTGCTTGTCTTCTCTCCCAGATGCCAAGATAAAAAAGAAAATTGCTCTTTTGGTCTGGTGGCTGAGAGCACTGGTTTTTGAGTCCAAGGGACCGAGGTTTCAAATCTTGGTTCAGTTGCTCTTTGGGCAAGTTCTGTGACTTGTCTGAGCCTTAGTTTCCTCTCCGGAAAATAAGCAAAATCCCGTGCATTTCCTATGGCAGGTGTTAGGAGTCCGTGGGATCGTGTAAGAAAAGCCTTGAGCGTGGTGTGTGCTCACTAGTAGCGCGGGCTACTCCCCTGTTAGTGGGCCTCGCTTCCTGCTGCACTGGGCTAACCGGAAGGCCACACTGCCCGTTCACCCCCAAAGTGCCAGCGGTTCCATGGGGGGACACAAGTCTGGGAATGAAACTTGAGTTCTAGTTTAGGTTCCTCCAGTCGTGGTGAAAGGTATCTTAAACCCTGTAGACCTCAGTTTCCCTTTGTGAACAGGTAGACTAATTGTTGGCCGCCGTTGCCTTGTATTCTCTGACCCTCCTGGGTTTTGCCTTTTTTGGTCAGAAACGGTTTGAATCCAGTGAACTCGAAATGGACTCTGTGGGACCTCGTCTACCTGTGGCTTTTGCCTCCCTTTCAACCACCTGCTTGCATGTGCCCCGAAGGGCTTCTGAGGCTGCAGCCCCAACCCTCCCCCAGCCAGCGTTTATGAGGGGCGTGCCTCCTTAGTCAGCCTGCCCTGTAGCCGCCTTCTTCAAAACCATCATTGTTTCTGGTTTGTGGGTGTTCAGATTCCTTTGAAAGTTCATGCCTCTCAATGTCTGACTCGAAAGCAATAATATTCTTAATGCTTTTACATCGCGCTTTCCAATTAATGAAACGCTTTCATACATATGAATGTGTGGAAATTCTCGACAACCCTGGTCAGGTTCACGGTCATAACCGGAGGCCTTTTGGCCTGTAGCCTGTTGGCTTCTTTCAAGACGGGAGCAGCACAAGGTGGTAGAGCGCAAGGCCTGGTTATTGGCGGCGGTTTCCCATCCCTGCGGGGTCTCCCGGCTCGCTGTCGACCTTATTCAGGACCCCTCTCCTTTACCTTCCCATACCTTGAGTTTTTCTAGTGGCCCAGAAAGCTTGAGATTGACAGTTAGTGCACATGTTCCAGGAGGAATCCTCTGAAACAGAGTGACACTGTGTGCTGAGCAAATTTTCTTTCTTGAGAACATTGGGGGGCTTGTCTTTTTTTTTTTTTTTTTTTAATGTCTTAGAAGGGCAATATGTGCACAGCCCAGAGCTGAGAAGTGAAATTCTGTAATTTCCATCTGGAGAATTTTGATAGAAAAGCCTCAGGCCTCCGCCTGGAACAATTTAACCCTTTTAGGACCCTTTCCGAGCAGGAGATGAAATTTCAAACTCAAACTCCGCACACATTGTGTGTGCACACGCACACTTGGGAATGTGGATTGCTGGTATTTAAACAAGCTCGTTCCCCTGGGAGGCCGGAGCGCTTCTTCACTCGTGCCAACAAAGGTCTTCTCCGAAGCCTCTTTCCTCCCAGCCCCCACTCCCCAAGGGAGCTTTAAATATAATCAGTTTGTGAAAAGCTGCAGTAAAACATCTCCTTGGAATCCCCAAGCAGATGCTATCATCTTCCTGCGAGATGATGGAAGGTTTCTCTTCCCTTGCTCAGGGAAAATAGGACTCTGCTGTCAGCCGAGCTCCTGGAAGGAAAGGAGGCTCTGGGAAGACCGGGAGGAAGGTGGTGGGCGAGGAGCTGGGGATGCCGTGTGCTGTGCGAAGCAGCAGCGTCAGGAGAGTGTCTGCGACGAGCTTTTTTGCAATTTCAGGCCTCCTCTTAGGGCTCAGGAACAGAAATGCCTTCGGAGAAGCCCAACTGGTGGTTATGACCACAAGGTCATGAACCGTCCAGGTCGAAAGCCAGGACGAGGCCCAATCATTTCTCTGCTATGAGGTTTACACAGTGGGACCCGGCCCTGATCCGTAGGGTCCACACCCTCTTAAATCAGCAGGTGCCCCGCTCCTGACTCACATGCTCCCATTTTTTCCCTCCCGATAAACACGGGCTGCCCCGGGTACCTGTAGAGCCCTTCTTCCAGAAGAGACATTTTCTGTACGGGAATTGTGCCTACCTGCCACCCTAGGCCTCCGAGGGCTTTGTTAGGAAAGTATTAGGTCATGTGGCAGGAAAAAAGAAGTCAATGTGTAGATCTCTACTGGTAATAAAATGCAAGTAAACAGTTTTAACTTGGTGTCAGCTTTCAGACCTGGCCTTGGAGGGAATCTCAGAAAGTTACCTCAGAAGTTGTTTGATTGAAATAGCAAGGGGTGGGGTGCCTGGGTGGCTCAGTGGGTTAAAGCCTTTGCCTTCGCTCGGATCGGGTCATGATCGCAGGCTCCTGGGATAGAGCCCCGCATCAGGCTCTCTTTTCAGTGGGGAGCCTACTCCCTCCTCTCTCTGCTTGCCTCTCTGCCTACTTGTGATCTCTGCCTATCAAATAAATAAATAAAATCTTAAAAAAAAAAAAAAAAAGATAGCAAGGGGAACACTCAAAAAACCTTTTTAAGGGGGCCCCCGGGTGGCTCAGTGGATTAAAGCCTCTGCCTTTGTCTCGGGTCATGATCTCAGGGTCCTGGAATCGAGCCCCAAGTCGGGATCTCTGCTCAGTGGGGAGCCTGCTTCCCTCACCTCCCTACTTGCCTCTCTGCCTACTTGTGATCTCTGTCTGTCAAATGAATAAATAAAATCTTTAAAAACAAAAAAAACAAAAAAACACCTTTTTAAGAATTACAAAATAACACCTTTACTGATTTTACAATAATGTGTAGGAACTTTCTTCTCTTTCGTGGTGGGAAATTTAAAATGTACTCTCTTAGCCATGCTTTAGTGGACAGATGGGGCCGTAAGAACATGCCCGTTGTGCAAACCAGCGCTACCGTTGTCTCCAGAACTCTGCATCTTGCCTAGTTGAACTCTGTCCCCATCCAAATAGTCCCCGCTCGTCCTCCACCCTGTATCTAGGTCCCACATGTAAGTGGAATCAGGCTGTATTTGTCCTTTTGTAATTGGCTTATTTTACTCAGCGTAAGTCTTCAGGGCTCCTCCATGTGGTAGCATTTGTCAGAATTTTACTTCCTTTTTAAGGCTGTTGTATGTGTGTGCCACATTTTGTTTACCCATTTGTCTTTCTATGGACACTTGGGTTTTGTCTACCTTTTAGCTATTACAAGTACTGCTGCTATGAACAGTACGATGTATTTCTATTTACCCTCTACCCAAGTTTTATAAACCTGTATATGCATTTCCCTATAATCTTGTGTCCTGATAAATCTTTTTAGAGTTAAGATTTAAATATACATGTTCATATTTTCATGTTATGAATGTATATTTATGTTCATGATATGAACCTCGTATGTGGATAACAATTTTATACCTTTTAATAATTACATGGATTATTAAATTTTTATTGTATTTTTTTAACAGCTTTATTGAGGTTTAATTGACATGTAATAACCCACACATGTTTAAGGTGTACATTAGATAAGCTTTGACATATGTTATACACCCATGAAATCATCGCGATCAAGATAAGTGAGCAGAACCGTCATCACCAAGAATGTCTTCATTATGATATATTATTAAATGAGTGATATAATAACCATATTATAGAAATGACATTAGCTTAAAAATAAATCAGTAAAAGCCAGGTATTACCAGATTTAAAAACTATTTAAATAAATAGTGATCCAAGCAATCCAGGTTCCTGGAAATTTATTTATTTATTGCCTTAGTGAATAAAGATAAACAGCCTCCCAGAGAAGTTGGATTAGTAATCGTGCCTCAGCCTGTAGTGTGTGTTTGTGGGGGGAAGGTACAGGGTAGAGGGAGAGGGAAAAGAAAAAAAAATCTTGGACACGTTAGGCGTTGACGAGTGACAGGATCTGTTTTTCCTAAAGACCTTGCTTGAACCAGTCCCTAGGGCCTCGCACTTCTGAAAGGGTCACAAGTGAGCCAGATGCCAAGGGGTGGGGCTGGGGGCTCCCCTGGGAGATCTCAGAATGCCCTGAATATGACTTATTTCCTGTCATGACTGATTCCCTGCTGAGAAGAGACCAACCTGCCAGGTAAACATGAAGTTGGTCCTCAGTCTGAGTCTCACTTTTATCATCAACCATCTTTCTCACTTCACTGTAAGAGAGGACTGGAGGCCTATTGGCACTCTTTGCCCTACTTGAACACATCTACTATTAGCTACTGTTCTGCTTGTTCGGGGCCTTACCATGTACTTGTGCTAAATACTTGACACAGATTGTTCCTAACCCTCACACTAACCATGGGAGGAATACGCTGCTCTTATCCCATTTCGCTGATGAATAAATTGAGGCGCAGGCAAATCAGTGACTCGCCCAGGGGCTGCTGCTGGTGAGTGATGGGACAGGAATTAGGACCTGGGCTGTTCCCAGAGTCTGAGTTCGAGTGCTGTTCCTGGGGTGCTCCTCTCTCCCCACCCAGTTCCACATCTTCACCTACTGAAATCTCACCCTGCTGGGTGCCTTCCTCCGTTGCCCTGACTAGAGAGGACCCTTCTCTCTGGGATGACTCACACAACGCTATGGCACTCAACTCATACCGCCTGAAGTTCAAATATGTGTCTTTCAGCCTTCCCTCATCTCGACTTTGGGGGGAATGTTTGGAAGTTGTGTAGTGCCACGCAAAGAACCCAGGCTTTTTGGGATAGGCCCTCAGGGGGAACCTTGTCACCGTCACCTCCTTCCCCTGTGGCCTTGTTCATGTTACGCAGCTTTTCCTCCAAGCGTGCTCTTCTGGGACGTGGAAATAGCCAGATCTACCTGGCTGGCTGATTGTGAATGTGTGTCAAGTATATGGCAAATTGTAAATGCTAAATACATAGCTCTTATTATAGGGGACCCTTCAGGTAGGAGCGTGTCTAGAACAAGAGCCCTAAGTGGTGGCTCTTGGTGAACATTATCAGATAGAATGATGAATGCGTAAGTACATGACCTGAACTAGTACAAATGATCTATTTTTATTTTTATTTTTTTTAAGATTTTATTTATTTATTTGACAGAGAGAGATCACAAGTAGGCAGAGAGGCAGGCAGAGAGAAAGGGAGGAAGCAGGCTCCCTGCTGAGCAGAGAGCCTGATGCGGGCCTGGAGCCCAGGACCCTGGGATCACGACCTGAGCAGAAGGCAGAGGCTTTATTTAACCCCTGAGCCACCCAGGTGCCCCCTTTTTTTTGATTTTTAAAAAATAGTTTCTTAATTTGATCTTGGCAGTCTATCTTATACAATACCACCAAGGTGACTTAAAATACACACACACACACACACACACACACACACACACACACACTATTATGCTAAGATCATAGCATAGAAGACTATTTATACCCATCACTTGGCTCTGACCCTGCTTACGTTTTATACCATCACAAAGCGGAATTGTCTCCATTTTCCTTCCCATATTACATTATTCTGTGCTTCTTGCTTTATCCATGTTGTCTCCCGTCTTTGGAATGGATCCTTTCCCTTGAACCTGGAAAGCTCAGTCGTCCTTTAAAAGCCAGCCCAGATGCCACCACCTCCAGAAAGTCTTCCCAACTTGTCCCTTCTCACTGCATGGAGATCCTGTGCGCAGGCTGCCTGGCGGGATTCCTCTGCATCTCCCCCTTGCTTTCTGCACAGGGTTAATCAGCGCACCCTGAGCACTTCCTCAGCAGTGTCCTGGAGCTTCCATTACTGTATTCATTCTATTACATTGTAATCTCTTTGTTTACATCTTTTTATTTACAACTCACTGAGCACCTTGGGAATAGACCTATCTTATTCACTGCCATGTGTCCAGCTTCTGGCACAAAGAAGCCCAAAAAAATGCTTGTAAATAGAACCAGACGTTTTTTGAGTCGAGGAGGGATGTGACCCAGCCGTGCTTCTGCCTTTCTCCCCCTATTCCAGTAAAAAGCCTTTTCCTTATGTTACTGTTGTTTGAAATTCAGAGTGGATCAGAACATGGTGAAGATTGTCATTATGGAAGGGCAAGTACACAGTGTATAGCCTGTGAAGGCTCCCCAGTGTGGGGTGGTGGTGTTTTTCTTGATTTACATCGCCTCTACCCTCTTTAAAAATCACTGCCCTAAAGCTCTATTGAGTTGATCAGATTTTGTCAGTCATATTTCTTGCCTCAGAAACTGGGAAAAATATTAACTCTTAAATTGCAGAGCGTCAAACAAAGGTAGGGTTTTCTGTAATTGAAGCAAAACAAATTCTACATTTGTCCAGGATTCATTTGTTATTTTAAACAGATATTTGAGGTCCAAGGTTGAGAAAGTTGAGGTCCATTGTAAAACAGAGTTGATTCCACAAGGGGACTGTTGCGTTACTTTTTTGAAGCGTGGGTTTGGAGAGAGCTATTGGCTCTTTGAAAGCATCTGTCTAATCTATGGAAAACAGGGAGGAAAGGTCCAAAGGGAGAAGCAGGGAGACCTCCCTCCCCTGACTTCAAGTCATTGGGTATTCAGTAGCCTTGACCTTATTTATACATTATGAATGAATGGTTCTGAACTTGAAATTTATATTCGTGAGGAAGGCAAAACAGCTGGGGAGTGCGCCTTCTCCATTTCTGTGGGTATTTTAGGATGCCATCTGTTAGGGAGAAGGCAGTCTTTTAAAATAACCTTTTCTTCTGAAAATGCGCTAATCAGCGGGCAGGTGACCCGAGAGGCATGATGAAAGTTGGGACCTTATCCCAGATCCTGCTCTCTGATCCCAGATCCTGCATCTCAAATCATAGCTTGGCAGGCAGGGTCTGAGTGCTCTCCCTGGAGAGGATGACCTCACCAGCCATGGGCGTCCGGGTGGCCAGGGCTCCACAGGAAGTCGAGGCACAGAAAACAAAGGGATCCAAGAGCATGAGCTGGCCATGACTTGACATGCCATGAGCTTTTAAGAAATACATTCTGCTTCTAAAGGGTTGGCAACTGTTTCTCCTTGGGAGAGAGTTGGGCTCCTTTAGGGATCTCCGTTTTCCAGTAGTCTCTCTCCTGTGTTTTGATTGATTGATTGATTGATTGGGGTGGAGAGTATCGGGTCAGATCTTGTCGGATGAGTAGGCTGCTCTTTGGGGAGGCCTCCTGATGGGGTACCTATTTTGGAGCAACCCTCCCTTTTGGTCATCACAAATTGAACTACATAGGATTCTGTGCAGGGAGAATGGTTCCAAGGGAAGGAGTGCCATTTGGAGGCAGAAAGTTGGGTTTTAGTTTGGCTTTGCCATTTACCACTGTGATTTGGGGGTAACTCACCTCCAACCCCGTTGTGTCCTCATCTATGAAGTGGGGACGGTCATTCTTGGCCCTAGTTAACAACTGACGACGATGATTGTGGCTAACATTTACTGAGCGTTCCTTATGTTTAAGCTCTAAATGCTTTAGCACATTAACTCATGAATCTCCCAACAGCCCTATGAGGTAGCTGCTTTTATGATCCCCATTTCACAGATGAGGCATGGGGAGGCTGCCCAAGTTACTCCAAAGCACACAGCTGGTGAACGAGAGATGGAGAACGAACCCAAGGTGACTTGACCCTGTTCTAGTCCATAGTTCTCATTTCCTAGGATCATGATGCAAAATGGAGTTCAGGCCGTGTTCTAAATGTCTTTCCGGGACACACCGACTTGCCCCCCACCCCCCGCCTTGGTTTTCTCATCTAGGAAATTAGGGCTTGAATCAGAATATTGCTAATGCCCTCCCAACTTTCATGCTTATTCTTATTCTTGCTTACTTAAGATATTGAAGATTTGCCCCTATTAAGCCGGCACACTCGTAAGAACAAAACCCGCTATGATCTCTGAAGTTTGCTTTCCCTGGTTCTAGAGCTTTGCAGCGTCTGCCTGGCTGCTGCACGTATATGGGGCAGAAGGAAAAAGGAAGTGTGGGTTATTGTCTTTAGTTATGATTTAAGAAATAGGGAAATGGGAGGCTTTTAAATCCCTGACATCTGGGCTGGGACAAACTAAGGGGAGGCCGTGTGGATGTGGAACTGGGATAGGGTTAACGTAGACATCTGGGCCGTGGGGCCCGGGGCCCCAGGCTTTCTGAGGATGTAGGATGGCCTCTTGCCACTTGTACCCCTCTTCCCGGGTTAGACCCTTTGTCCACCAAGGGGTTTTTGTGGGGATTGTGATGAGGTACGCTTTAACGTGGACTTGAAATGTTTTCGCTTTGATGTTTGTTTTCTTTTCACCTAATGAATAGGCTAAGAAACAGTCTGTTGTTTGTAAATGAGTACTATTAATAATAATGACAGCTCATATTTTTATCATTACGGCACTTAAAGAAGATCATTCGCAGGGAGGCAGGGAAGGTTGTAGGATAATGGAGGACTGGCTGCATAATGTTGGACAAGCCCTTCCACCTTTGGTATTCCCATCTCAGTGGGAAGGTAGAAAGATGGGTCACTAGTTCTTTGCTTCATCATTTTTAGGGCCTGGGACCAAAAACTGGTTATTATAAAGAGAGTTGCTGGGTAGCGTTTCCGTGTTGATTATTGTCCCGAGGGACGGATAGAAACCAGAGAATAGATCCCATAGATTCTTTCTGCTCATCTCTCATACTCCTGGCTTAAAGTTTTATCTTTAAATGACATTAATAGGCTTTGTGTGTTAGTCGCTGTTGGAGTCAGTTGTGCTGTATCTCTTGATCTCTCTCATTTATTCCGTGATTTGTGGTGATGTAACTTATCTCAACTCTTTGCTGTCAGCAATTTTCAACCAAACATGGAAGCATTTTGGGTAGATGGTGTCTGTTGCCTTGATTCATGAGGTTCTCGATCTGGATATTTTAAGGTGGTTAACGACACAATTTAAACACATGTAATATTCCTTAAAAACTTCAGTAGCATTCCCCCTGCCAAAGCCTGAAACTGATTCGTACCACTTACCTCTTTTCAAGAGTCAGATGTGGGTGTGTGTGTGAGCTCTTATTTGCTCTTTTGACGGGGGAGCAGGACTGCTAGTCCAGAAATGCCAGCTCTTCTGTGTTTAGCAGCAAGAAGAGTTAATCATTATCTAGGTAGAAACAGAACTCTCCCAAGTTTTTAACCTGATATGGCCCCACACCTCCTCCTCACTGCTCCTAGAAGACCAGGCTCTCATGGGTGCAGGCGTGTACACAAACACACACACACATGCACACACACACACTTTCTCTCTTTCTCTCTCTCTGTCACACATGCACACACACACAACTTAATGTAAAACGATGTCATGTTTATGAGAGCTGGAATTCCTTGGGAGGGATACTTGGGTTCGGTAGGCTCAGTGGACACGATGTGAAAGCAGGCCTATCTAGCCTTGGAGTTTCCAGATAAGAGCGTGATATGTAATTGAGTAAGAATTTGAAAAATTATCCGATAACATTAGAAGCAGCAGAGCACTCACTTGTGTGTTTCTTTTTCTTTCTTTTATTTTCTCTTTCTTTCTTTCTTTCTTTCTCTCTTTCTTTTTTTGCTCAAAAACTATTCAGAAGAGGCGTAAGGAGCTAGCGTCGTTTTCAGGGTGTGGGCACCCCCTCCCCATCCCACAAATCAAATATGTTTGCCCTGGCAGAGAGTGTGAGGTCTCCGAGAGATCTCGATAGATCGTGTAGTACATTCTTCTGCACACCCTGGGCAAGTCTTCAGTCTAATCATAGGAAGAGAGCTGTCAGCTAACTTTTTAAAAATCTTTTCCAGAAGAGTACACCGCAGTCTACCTTCCCATCTTATTCCAGTGACCCCAAGTATAAGTGGTCTGTTCCTTCATTTGCAGAGCTTGAAACAGGATAAAAAGGAAGGCCTGATGAATTGAACTTGTGTTTTTGCTGCTGCCGCCACACCCTCTGTACGGACCTTTGCTTCCTTTGGGTTCTTGGGTTTGGGGAAGGAAGAGGCCACTGATGAAACTCTCCAGGCGTTGGCTTAGGCTTCTGGGGTGTTCTTTCCAGTTCCCTCCTCTCCTCATGTCTACCAGTGTGGGGATACTTTGTATTAAACACGGAAATCAGGAACTCGTTCCCACCAGCACCCATTATCTGGCACCTACTCTGTGGTTCTGTGCTAGGTTGTGGGCACAGAGAGATACAGAACAAGGTTTTGGCTTTCAGGAAGCTCCAGAGTATTAACAGGGATGGGCAGATTGCACCAGTACAATGAAGGACTGCGGTAGAGGGCTATGAAAGCCCGGTGACGAGAGAACGGTCTGACAGTGAGCAGTGGTTGGGGTGGAAGATGGTGGTTTTACCTAGTATTAACCTTGAGCTTGGTGGTCTACGAAGTGCCTTTCCATACTTTATGTCATTTAACCTCTGAATGGTGTGACAGCAGGACAGGGTGATGTTAGGCCTTTGACAAATTTTGGGTTTTTTTTTTTTGAAATATTTTATTTTGGGATAATTACACATCCCTATGCAGTTGGAAGAAACAATAGATTGCAATACCCTTTACTTAGTTTCCCCCCATGGTTAAAGTCTTTCAACACCATAGTACACCAGGACATTGACGCCGATACAGTCAAAATACTGAACAGCCTCATTACTGCTGGGATCCCTCATGTTGATCTTTTGTAATCCTGTCTCCTGCCCCATTATCCCCTCATCCTACCTCCCTTAATCCTTAGTCCTTAACTCTGGGAGCTGTCAGTCTGTTCTCATGACTATAGCCTTGTCATTTCCAGAATATCATATATGGAATCATATAGTATGTAGCCTTTTAGGATTGACTTTTTCTCACTCAGGGTTATTCTCTGGGGATTCATCTAAGTTGTTGGGGTATCACTAATTCCTTCCTTTTTATTATTGGCTAGAATCGCATGATAGGGATGGACATGGGTTTGCTAACCATTGACCGATTGAAGGACAGATGGGTTATTTCCAGTTTGGAGTTATTATGAATAAAGCTGCTATGAACATTCATGTATAGAATTTTGTGTGAACACGTATTTTCCTTTTAAAGTGGAGGCAGTTTCGTGTGTTTTTTAATGGAAAGATTATGGATTAGAAGGTAGAAAATTTAGGTTTTTGCTTCTCACTAGGAAGTGCTGAATATCAGTCCCTGAATTTATCATTTGCCTTCTTGAGTCTCAATTTCCTTGTCAATAAAATGTTATACTATATGTTCTGCCTACATCCCAGGGTGGTGGTTAGATAAATTGAGATAGTAATATGATAACAAGTTTATAAACTTGATAACAAGTAATATAAACATATAGAAGTGGGATAAGATGCCGTGTCACTGTGTTTCTGTTCTTTACATTCTGGGAGAAGATGGGCTGGAACCTTCCCCAGAGTAGTTCTTGAACCACAATCTAGAGATGGCTCTTTTAGGTTCTTTTTCTTTTTCTTATGGCTTTATATGTATTTCTTATGTATCCTGGTTACCCTTCCTTTATTGGTATACACAGAAGGGTTACTTACACCTCTCCCAGAGCTGGCTTATCTTTTCACTTTTTACTGGATTCTCTGATGTATAAGAAGTTTGGTTGCAAGATACTCACATCTATCTGGCTTTTTTTTTTTTTTTTTTAATTGTTTGAACTTTTTTTTTTTTTTAACACATACATCCTTTTCTGTCTTGAAATTATAAGAATATTCGCCTGTATTTCTTCTAAAGGTTTTAAAGTTTTGCTTCTCACATATCTGTCTTGATTTAGATGAGGAATTTATTTTTGTGAATGGTGAGGTAGGGACCTAACTTTATTTTATATTCCGTATGGCTAGCCATTTCTAGTTTCACTTATTGAAAGGGTCCATCTCTTTCCCCATTAATTTGTAATGTCACATTAGTATGAATGTCAAGTTTGCACGCGTTTATGGGCAAGACGAACCCTCCATCGAGCAGTAGAGGTATTAACACTGTGCCACCTGGGATGAGAACTTTCAAGTGCAAAAAATTTCCTAAGGCTTAAAACGACCATTTTAGCAAATTATGTTTAAAAAAATTTTTGGAGATGCTCAGGGGTCTTCTCTGTCATCTTGGACTGGACACGGCGATACCTCTGTGGAAGCCAGGACCTCGCAGTGAGGAGGAGAGCAGGTGTTTGGCACTGTTAAAAGAATACAGATTTTGCGATTGTCCTTATTTCCAGATATATCACCTGTGCCACAAATAATTACTGTGTAGGTTCCGTGAGAGATTTAAGGGTGTCTGGAGTCTAGTCTTTATCCTCTCCAGCCATATAAACTGGTGGAGAAAAAAGTCAGCGTATACGAAAAGTATTAAAAAAAATGAACCGACAGCAACACAAGAGATGATGTCAGCCAGTGGATGACTGCAAATGAGTAATGTTGATAAGAACTTGAGGAATTCCGAGATGGAGAGGTGTGGGCCCTCGTGAATAAGACCTTGACTGATGGAGTTGGCTTTGGCCGACTCCAGAGTAGGAGGGAAGAACAGAGGCAGTGTGTGCGCCTCCCCGGTGGTGTTCCCACAGCCCCCGCCGTGCTGACCAGTCCCGTATCACCTCCTACACCCGAATACAAGGATGGTTTTATCCGTCCTCCAACCCACCTCAAGCCCCTTTCCCCGGAAACACGCTCCCTACCAAAGGGACGCTTGTGAGCTCCTGAGGGTGGACAGCCCCTCACGGCCCTTTCCCGGCATCTGGTGCCATGTTTGCTTGTGGTCGGCGCCCGGGAAATGTTTGCTGAGTGAGTGAGCAGACGGACTCTGGTTGGAGCAGAGGAGGCTGAGACAGAGGAGGAGGATGGGGCTGGATGGTTCTGGATGATCTTAAAGGTCAGCCCGAGTCTGGCTCTGCGCTGAGGCCCGCAGCCGGGGGCAGTCTGATGGAGGCCTGGTGGGATGCGGCGGTGCTTCAGAGAGACTGCCTAGTTGGTCGAGGCGGGCAAGGGAGGCCTGCTTCTGGCCACACAGTGGACGCTCATCTGTGCCGGCGCCCTGCGGGGGGTGCTGCAAGGGTGTTGCTAAAGGTGGCCAGTTCGTAGAGCCACCAGTGAGGGAAACACAAATCTCCGTCAACTGAACTAGACAATTTGATCCAAGGGGACTGGTGTCTCGGTCCTGGTCTCAGGCCTTTGATCAAGGGCACTCGGGCCCAGGTCTTTGTGGCTCCAAAGTCAGCTTGTTCCTTTACCCGCAGTCCGTGCTTGACCACACTGGAGTCCAGAGGTACTACTAAGACGGGGAGCTGAGCTGCAGAGATGGGCGTGGGAGCCACGGGTGAGCTGGGAGTCAGGCGGGCCTGAGGTTCCTAGCTCCAGGCCCCGGGGGGGAGAAGGCTGGTGGCTATGGCAGAAATAGTCATGGAGAAGTCAGGAGAAGATGCTGTGCTTGGCAAGAGAGTGAGGGTTATTTTCGACTCCTGAGTTTAAGGTGACAGTTCCATTCAAGGAGGAATTTTATCAGGTAAGTGACAGTGCCAGCCCTTCCCCCCCACCCTTCATTAAATCTGTCATTTTCCTTTCTTCTAAATTAGGAACACTGCAGAGAAACTGGGAGATAAATGGCACCTCGGTGTACATGCCAAATACCTGACCTCGTTTGCAGCTTTTTTACATTTCAGTTTGAGAAATGTCCCCCCCTCCTTCAAGGGGACTCACTGTTTGTGTTTGAGAATTAATAGCATTTTCTTTCCTCACACCCTGTAGGGGATGAGCCCTGGCGAAACAAGGAAAGCAAAAATTTGAGTTCTGAGCCTCTCTGCTCTGCTGATGAGCATCTCTCCTGCTCTGAGAAATACAGAAAAGTGGATTGAAGCCCCCCCCCCACCCCCTCCGCCCCCTCTAACTCCCATGGTTGACAGAGAGCTGGCTAATGAATAAGTTATTTTAAAAGCATCCCAGGGAGTGTGGGAGAGGCCGAGTTCAGCAAAACATGACTGGGTGGTGCAGGTGCTGTTTCGTTTGGAGGTGTGGAGTGGCTAATCGCCTTAATTTGAATAGCTTTGGGATGGTGAGATAGCTCCTGGGTAGAGTTTCATTGGAGATTGTGATGTGGGATTTGTTGCGAGAGGGGATCAAGCTAAAGCTATTTATAGGCAAATATATTTTAGATATTGGCAGTAGCACTGAATGTATCCCATCATCACCTCCGAAGGCTTTGAATTTTTAGTGTTATTTCTATTCTGAACAGAATGGCCTGTGATTTACTGTCATCCAGTGTGTTGGGGCTAGCGAGACTGGAGGAATTACTGCCCTCCTTTTTATCTTTTCTTTCTAAGTAACAGACATGACCGACAGTTGGCTTGGGAATTTTAAGTCCCAATTTGGTAGAATGAAACACCCAACTGGAGATCGGAAGGCTTGAGTACCAGACCCAGCTCTGACCCGTGCCATTAATTGCGTAGCCCTACATAATTCCCTAACCTCTTCTGGCCTCAGCTTCTTCGAATAAAAGACGACCATATAATACTTAGAACTGAGGGTTGCTGTGTTGATTAAATGAGATAACCATTTCATAAATGCTTTGTAAATGACACAGCCCAAACACATATAAACCAAGATTGTAGTTGCTGCGACAGGAGGTGGACAGTCTCTCGGACTTTGTTTTCATGGTACTAACCTACATAACATTGACTCAAGCGTGTTTGTTAGAGTGAATCACCTGCTGCTCTCTGGGCCACACTTGAAAGGACATGCTATCTATGGTGAACCCTTCTAGCACCACCCCAAGTTCAGGTTGCTCTTACACAATCTGGGCGAGATTTATGCACACACATTCTTCCCTCTTGGAAGCAAAACAGCGACTTGGGCAGGGTAGACATCAGGAAAGTGACTTAGCCAGCAAATATGTGATTAATAACATAGATTTGGCCTCCGTGTTGGTGTGAGGCTCTGTACACGGATGGGTAAACGATAAATAGCTAGTCTGCCAAATAGAGCGTGTTGGGGGAATCCACTGGGCTCTGTTTATGCTGGAAGCCTACTGTGCCAGGGCTGTGGTCGGTACTGAACTAAAGAAATTCATACCAGTCGGCTGTTGCGCATTTATTTACTTGTACACATCTTTCTTGCCTGCTCAGCTGTGAGCTCCTTGAAGGCGGGGACCATCCCCGCGCACCTTTGTTTTTCTGGCATCTAGTGTGGTGCTTGGCACTTAGTGTTTACTGGGTTGTCGGATGGAGGGATGAGACTCTTTGCACTTTTATTCAGTTAGAGGGATTTTTGCGGAAGTCACAGACGTGTGATTATTTGTGTGGTCCTCTGATAACGTTGCAGATGTCTTCTCAACCATCGACCATCACTGAGTGGGGGAGACCGTATTCCTGCATAGCTGGGTCCTGCCTGCCCCCGCCTCCTGCTTTGGCTGCCTTGGCCTGATGGTGCAGTGGTGAGGGCTGACCGAATGCTCTTCCGCATGGACTCTACTGGAACTGTGCCCTCCCTCAGCCCCCAGCCCCCTCTGCCTCTCTGCCTAGGCTGGCAGCTCTGCTCATTCTCCATCAGGCGGTCTTGCTCATATGCATGTCCATCGTCTTCCTCACCCTCCTCTTTTCCAGGGCTTACCTAGCTATCAAGAGACTGTTCTCAGATCCTTCTGGATGGCGTATTCCCCTTCGTAGGTAAAACCCACACCAATCACTGGCAGGTGAACTTGAAAACGTGAAGACAGCCTGAAAGGGGGAACAGGCCCTCTGTGAGGTTGGCAGTGAAATGAAAACAATAAAAGCCCCAGGGCTGTCATGGTCTAGAGCTTCTACAGTGCCTCTGAGCCTCCTTTTGAATCACCAGAAGTTTCCCTTTACCTCCTCACCTTTCTCAAATGAAATTTCTTCTTTCTCAGATACCGGTCTTAAACAACAAAGCAAACAAAACACTCCACACCTATTTCTCATTCAGTTTGGTGCCAGTGGGTAGAGAACAGGATTTGTCACTGGAGCCTGGTGACTTTGAAGCAGTTTCTAGGCCTGTGCCTCAGTTTCCTCAGCCACTGGAGACGTTACCATTGTTCTACGAAACACCACCCATCCACAGTATCATGGTGACGTTTATGTATATGAGAAACTCGGTAACTGACAAAGTACTGTTCGCACATTAGAAATTTCTGGTGCTAGGCCAGTTTTCTAGATCAGGTTTCACTGGCACACACTCACTATTTCAGTTACATTGTGGGCTAAGTCGGTTCTCTACCCACCTGAGAACTGAAACTGGTGAAGTGTGTTTGAAATTACAAATACTCTTATTATGGGGGCGCCTGGGTGGCTCAGTGGGTTAAGCCGCTGCCTTCGGCTCAGGTCATGATCTCAGGGTCCTGGGATCGAGGCCTGCATCAGGCTCTCTGCTCAGCAGGGAGCCCGCTTCCCTCTCTCTCTCTCTCTGCCTGCCTCTCCATCTACTTGTGATTTCTCTCTGTCAAATAAATAAATAAAATCTTAATAAATAAATAAATAAATAAATATTTAAAAAAAAAACAAATACTCTTATTATGTAACAAATTCTGTTGGTAAATTAATTGAGGGCTATCTCTAGATTGTTAGGTGTGGATGATAAGGATTCTATTTTATACTTCTTTGGTACCCCTCATTGGTGTTTAACGCAGTGCTGGGCATTACAGGTGATCGTGACATACTGTGGTTGA
This sequence comes from Mustela lutreola, assembly GCF_030435805.1. NCBI lineage: Eukaryota > Metazoa > Chordata > Mammalia > Carnivora > Mustelidae > Mustela > Mustela lutreola. The sequence continues at coordinate 51,452,948 of NC_081303.1, forward strand.
TTGTTTGAAAGCATCTTAATCATGACCGTGAGTCATTCTTATTTACAGCAATCTCAGTGTCTTGACCTAATGTTAAACAAAATTTATTTCACTGCTGAGAATGGACCATTGGAGGACCTTATAGATCTGTTTTGGTATTGCAAGCTCCAACCTTATAGATTTGTTTTGGTATTGCAAGCTCCAAAATTGGATAAATTTGAGTAAAGAAAATCAAATCTGTTTGCAAAAATGTTGCACAAAAGAGTGGCATGTGTCTGCCAGTACCTGTCAGGGCCTTTTTTTTTTTTTCTTTTTCTTTATTTTTTAAGAAATAAAAAAATATTCTTCTTCTTTATTTAAGAAGAAATGTGCCCACTCTATGCCCACTGTGGAGCCCAATGTGGGGCTTGAAATCAGGAGCCTGAGATCAAGACCTGAGCTGAGATCAGAGTTGGATGCTCAAGTGACTGAGCCACCTAGGTGCCCCCCTTTTTTCTTCTGAAAGAGGACATTCCTTCTCAATTAACCCAGGGAGCCATTTTCCCCACCTCTTATCTTATTGGGGTGTTTTAGAAAAAGACATACCAAGTGTGAGAACCTGGAAGCTTGGAGTTCATTAATCCGCTTAAAACCAGTTTTCCTTCAAATAGGTGATCTCGAAGGCAACTATTGTAGTTGCCACGGGGACCAACTCAGGTTTGGTCCTGTCCTCAGAAAGAGGTTGAGAAGCAGGGTCAACATCAGGCAGAGACCCGGTGTTTGCCAAACAACAGGACGAAAGTATGAAGGAAGGCTGTTGAATAGTCTGTTCTGGAAAGTTTAGAGAAGAGAAGAGGTTGCTTTTTAAGGAAGGGTATGGTGGGCTTCTTCGGGGATGGAGGCCTAGGATCTTGAAGCCTTTGTTTCTTTTTAGAAGCTTTCTAAGTGTGTGCCAGGGTTGTATAATGGAATGGATTCTTGGTTAGGTTCCTTTTGTCTTATCTTGCAAGCATATCACTGTGCATACTTAAATCATTAACGACTCATTAAAACTCTTGGCCATTTTCATTTTCTACCCAGCTGAAGCCTGGGTGTGGTGGAAACCTGTGCTGGCCTGCTTGGCCCAGCGCACCTGAGTGCCTGAGCAGTTCCCAGCACTCGGGCCGTCAGAAAGGCCACTGAGTCAACAGGCTGTTGCAGAGGGAGGCTGATCAGTGCGGATCCTTGAAAAGAAGAGCTAGGTGGCTTCGAGAAGTGGAGGGGGAGTCAAGGGTGGCTCTCCTCAGCCTGAAGGGCTCTTCAGCAATGAACACCTTGACTCTTTATGCAACGTGCCCTCCCCCTACCCTTAGACACTATATTTGTACTTGTCCCCCCGCCCCCCTTAAGGATCTCTATAGCTTATTTCTTTCAGGGTCTCAAAGTGCTCTTAGTTCTGTTAACTCATTTGTTCTCTGTAGGGTGAGGATTGAAGGTGTTGTTGGAGATGCCTTCCTGGCCTTGGAGTTAATGTCCCACAGGCTTTGCAGTAGGATATTGACGTGCTGTTAGTTACTTTTGTCTAATTTATAGATACATACATCTGTAGGTAAATATGTTGTGTACTAATACGTATACACACGTGTATACATCTTACCTTATTCCAAAGAAAAGGGCGACGGTGTCACAGTTTAGTGTCTCCTAAAAGAAAATTTTAAGTATTAGTAATTTTCTGTATTTTCAATATCTTACTTAAGTCTTGTAAGGAAAGAAAGGAAAGACTTCCTGCCTCTGACTTGAGTTGTTGAGCTATTTGTCCCTTGGTAAGCTGATCAATTGCCACTTGGGTTGTGAGAAAGATGGGCAATCAATCAAAATATTTCTGCTACATTGGCATGCTTTGTAATGGAAATGAAAATGACAGCATGTTTTTGTCAGCTTAAATGAATAGGTTTCCTTCGGATCGATGTCAGAGTTGGAGTTATAGATATCACGGACGATGAGTGTCAATGATTAATTAGGGAGATGCCTGATGGAGGCACATGAGCTCACTTCCCATCTTATAGATAGATTTTCCTGTTGGTAAAGTGTGTGCCAGTGTTGGCTTTCCTTGGGAGCATAGGCGTGACCAAGGACGCTGTCTCTGTGGGCCCCACGAGAGGGGATCTTGAAAGACCTTCTGTTTAGTTTGTATAAAAAATATTCGTTCATTCATTTTTTTTTTCATTCAGGTAGCGTACTGTGTGCTAGGCTCTGGCCTGGTGCTAGAGATAGAGTGAGCAGCAAGATGGGACAGCTCTGCTTTCGGGGAGCTGTCATCTTAGTGGGAGAAATATCCAGAAAACAGATGCATAAGCAGGGAAATTCAGGCAGTTGAGTGTAGTGAAGGAAATAAAAAGTAAGGCAGTCTGTTCAGCTTGGGGGGGGCGTGGGGGCAGGGCATTGCTTACCAGGTGTGGTCCCAGAAAGCCTGTTGCAGGTAACATCTGAGCTGTCCAGGGGATGGGAAGAAAGAATCAGCCGATGGCAGGTCTGGGGGCCAAGGGAGCAGCAGGTGCTAATGTCTGAAGGCGCACAGATCTGTGCAAGTGTGAGGAGCAGAAATGTGTGCTCTTCTAGAAGGCAGAGAGTAAGCAGGAGAGGATCCAGAGGGAGGTGGAGCCGGCAGGCAGGGTCAGGCCACACCGAGCCTAGAGAGCATGGCCAGGACTGTGCATTTGATTCCCAGGGCAGTGGGAAGCCACTGGAGCGCCATAAGCAGGGGAGTAACACATCTGATTTGTTTTTTTAAAGATCACACTGCTTGCTGTGGGGGAAATAGACGTTAGCGGGTAAAAACTGGAAGGAAGATGCCAGTTACAAGACTCTTGCAGGCAGGAATCAAGCGAGAGATGACGGTGGCTTTGACTAGGTCAAAAGTGGACCAAGAGACTTGCTTCCTCTCTCCACCAGGTGAAACCAGAGTGAATGGTGTTCTGAAGACATGGATTTTAAGGGAGCATAGGCAAGGAGGGATGGCAGGGTGTGTCTGGAGTTCTGATTTCCATTTAGGCAAGACAAGTAACGCACCTTTCCGTGGGACCGTGCTACCGCTTACAGCACAGGCTCTAGAAGATAAGGCGAGCTTGTGGTTAAGACCTGAGCTCTGCAGGCCCACTTGAGCTTCTTTGTTAGCCCACTTGAACTTATCTGGACAAGTTTCAAGCTTTTGTTCTCTATTTGCCTAAGGCTAGATAAAAAACCAGCTCTTGGATCTGATTTGGGGGCTGTTGTCATGGCCCCTGCGTGAGGGTGGGCTGAAGAGATCTCTTGCACTCTTAACTTGACCTATTGAAAAATGGTCCCTTCCCTCATCTTACTCAAAAGTGCTATTTGTTTTTTTATACTTTAGTGTGAGGTCACATTTGTTTCCTATAAGAGCTGTGGATAAGGGTCTAAGGCTATTAGCTGCCGGAGTGGAGAAGGACAGGATCTTAGGGAAAGTGACTGTAAATTGGGGGAGGTGGTTGTGGAAGGGTTGAAGCACCTGCATTGGAACAAATTTTGCTTAGCCTTGAACTTTTGTCCTCGCAGAGAAAAACCTAAGTGGTTTTTTTTTTTTTTTTTTTTTTTTAAATGAAGGAGCTGGATTAGATCATCTCAGTCCCTTTTAGCTAACCTTTCCAGCTGGATAGATTTGTACCCAACTGCCCAGGCTTCTGTGTTTTTTCCCCAGTTTGTCGTTCTACGAGGAGCTCTCTGTAGCAATGCATAAAATGCCAACTCACTAGTTTCCCCAGAAAGGGAAGAGTCCTCAGTTTCAGAATGGTATCAGCCGTGGCGTCTGCGTTCTGATCAAGCGGCTGTGTTCAGAGGTCTGTGCTCCCATGTTGGGATACTTCTTTGTGGGAGCTAGAAGGGCCTGTGCACCCACAGTCGGTCACATTTACATAGGGAAGAGGTGGGCAAGCAGATATCCAGGAGAAAGAATTCTCAGGTCAAGGTTTTCCAAGGGAAAGATTTCTGAACCATCAGCAATTAAATAGATCCAAATTTCCCCTCCAGACCCTAAGATGAGTGGGAAATACACTGCAAGGGATGTCCCAAGTGTTGTAGAACGAACATTAACTACAAGTACCTCATATTTGTTTAGCATCTTGTGCTTTGTGACGTAAATTCGCATATATGATGTCATTTGGCCTCATAAATCCTGTGAAGTGAGCAGGGCAAAAATTATTAACCATGTTTAACAGGTGGGAAAACTGAGGCATTAGGTAGACTAAGTGACTTGTCCAAGGTCGCACGATTAATAAGGACAGAATTAGAATTTAGAATGCAGATTTTTAAATTTTTAAAACTTTATGGAGGTGTAATTTCTATACTATAAAATGCACCCATTTTAAACTTACAGCCCTGTTGAGTTCTGACCAGTGTGCATACTTGTATAACCACAGTCATAATCAGCATATTGAACATTTCTGTACTCGAAAGTTCCTTCATGTTCCTTTGCATTAATCAACCCCCCGCCAAAATCTTTTGATGTGTAGTCCAATGCTCTTTTGCTGTCCCACACTCTGATTTGACAGCCTTTTCAGCTGAGTCCTTTTAGGGAGAATACTGGCTGGCAGGCAGCCAGCCAGCCTCATCATGTTGAGTTATGAGAATGAATGGGAAGTTGGTGGGTTGGTTACTCCATTGTTAGTTCCTTCCTTCCCTTCTTTTACCAGCTCCAGGCTATAGACAGATAGTGTGGGCTGTCCTTGCCAGGAGAGCTTGAAGAACCAGACGCCCGCTCACCTGTCTGTACTGGCTTCCCTATAGTGTGCAAGGGGTAGGCGGGAGGTGATGGGCTGCTGGAGGGGACGACCTCTAGAGGAGGCCCTACTCCTGCATCATCTGCTCAGTCTCCTCCTTGGAAACCAGCTCTCCTGGTGCTTAGTTGTAATCCCCTAAGGCCTTAACCAGCCTGAACCCTGTATCTCAGGACTGGATCCCGAAGGTGTTGAAGGTCCCAGCTCTGAAAAATGAGCAGACCCTGGATTTTGTAGCTACGTCGAACAGGTCCTGGATAGAGCCACCCATTTGCACCTGAGTTAGGTTCTGTTCCCAAGTCCTGGATTTTGACCACAGTGTCCAGCATATTCCAGAGAATTAAGGTTTCTGGCCAGGTGTTGTGTGGCATCCAGCAAAACCAGGGAGGGAGCCTGGGGCCCCTGAATGGCTCAGCTGCTTAGACACCGACTCTTTGATTTTGGCTCAGGTCCTGATCTCAAGGTCGTGAGTTCGAGCCCCATGCTGGGCTCCACACTGGCATGGAGCCTGCCTAAGAGTCTCTCTCTCGCTCTCCCTGTGCCCCCCAACCCTTGCTCTGTTCGTGCGCGCTCTCTCTCTCTAAAAAAAAGAGGGGGGTGGTGAGCCTGATCCTTTTCATTGATGGCTTTGCCCCCAGACCAGCGGATAGAAGATAGTGCCCTAGCCAAGAGTGGCCGTGGGAGATGACTCGGAATGCGGTCTCTGCTTTTCTTGGTGGCATTGCTCCCATTTAGCCACTCAGTGTGCAGACGGCCCGTGTGCTACTAGTTCTGATGATAGTCGCTTTGATTTGTTTTGGGCTCCATGGATTTATGGGACCCTTTCCTATCTCCTTGTTCTTCTTTGGTACCTTCTGTGAGGGTAAAAGCCTCTTCTCATCTGACCTAGGACAGCTGCAAGGACAGAACAGACTCGGATTTCTCTTCTGCCAAAGCTCATCTTAAATCTGGGGCCCTGCCGTATTGATTTTCTTCTGGTTATCTTCGCAAGTTTCCCTGGCTTTGCTGAAGGGGAGAAAATTCACCAGGCTGCATGCTTAAGCTTCAGGTTTCTCCTCAGCTGGCAACCCTGGGCAGAGAAAATTCTTTTTTTAAAGAATCGAACCCCAAGCACTGGACTCTCTTCCGTCTGGCTCCCCGCAGCTGGAGGCCATCTCTCCGCTCTGAGTGTGCTGCCTACCTCAGCTCAGTGAGCCCCGGATCGCTGCCGTCTTTGCCCTCACAGGGGCCTCTTGCACTGTGTGGGCTTGGAAAACAGTGGGCTTCCTGTGTTTTGTCTACCAGCAAAGCTGGTTACCCCAAGGCCCATGTTGACAGTGCCACGTGTCTGACTCCAGGGTGCTGTGGGAAGACACTATGTGCGGAACAAAGACTTAGTTGAAAGCCCCAAATGTGGACATTTGAGGTGGTTGCACAGAGATGGGGGTCAAAGGGCTGCTCGTGTCTTCAGGGAGAGGGACAATTCTAGTTTTGCCGAGGTTACAGGCCATAGCAATGCTGTCTCTTGCATTTCCCATGGGGGTTAGGTGTTTAAAGGTCCGTGGAGGTTTTGTTCCTTTTCATGCCCCAAGAGAGCTTTCCATAGCAATGAAAGAAGTGCAGGAAATGGGTGGGATTGTGGATGCGTTCGGTAGGTGCTGCTGGTTACCTGGGAAGATCTTGGATTTATTTGACAATTCCGATCTTTCACTTTGGCTATATGTATACACTCTTTTGGGAACTAGGGAGGGGAATAACACCCTCCCCAAGGATCTGTGGCTGAGCTCCCAGTCCCCAGGACCAAATGGAGCTGCTACAGCTAAGAAGCAAATTGGCTCCATTCTCCCAGCAGAGCTCTGGGCTGTGTGGTTATTTCCTATCTTTTTCCCGCAGTATTTTCCTCTTTGCAGCCCTTGTCTTCTCTTTGGCACGGGAAGTCTCAGCTGCCTTGTCCACAGCCTCACCTGGGCCCAAATGCACTTCTGCTTCCTTCCCTTTTTCCTTATCCACTTTGTCACTTCTGGGTCGGAGACCCCCCGGGAGGGAAGCAGAGTTTTGTTTTGTCACCCGCCTCCTGGAAGGGCTGCACCCCAGCAGGACAGATGGCTGCCTGGGCTATTTTTAACTGTCTCTAGGGAAGAAGATTCCACAGCCTATTTTGGAACCTGTTCCCCTGATTGACAGCTCTCAAATTAGGAATTTCTTGCTGATACCTGACTTAAAATTCAACAGCTGTAATTGAAACTCTCTCTCTTTTTTTTTTTTCTTTTATTCCTTTGGAAGGAGAGAAATCCTGGAGGTCATCTAGGCTTACCCCTAATGAAGACAAGGCGACTCGCAGATTTTCTCACTCCAAATTGAACTGGAAACTAGCTCCTCATCCTCTCACTGGGGATCCCATCAGTTTTGGGATCTGCCTTTGAAAGTACACATTTGGGGGCCATTCTGTGAGACTCAATTTAATTTTCTCGGGGAAAAGCAAGTGATACTGGAGTTGGAAATTAGAGATAGAGAATGCAAGGCATTAACTGACTTCCTCTGTTTTGTTTCTAGGGAGAAAGTTAAATGATGCTTATAGAATTACCTTGCCTCTGTTGGCAGCGAGAGTAAAAATAAACTCAGCTCACAATGTACAAAGGTTCCCCCAGTGCTTTTCCCTCTTCTCCTACCAATCTCTTGTCTTTAAAGCAAAGAGAAGGGGGAGGGGTGGGGGGGTGGTATTTTTCTCTCTCCATCAGTGGGATTCTCTATATGTTAAATATCTCTTTTAAGAATGTCTGAGGTTGGGGCGCCTGGGTGGCTCAGTGGGTTAAAGCCTCTGCCTTTGGCTCGGGTCATGATCCCAAGGTTCTGGGATCGAGCCCCACATCTGCTCGGCAGGGAGCCTGCTTCTCCTTCTCTCTCTCTGCCTGCCTCTCTGCCTACTTGTGATCTCTGTCTGTCAAATAAGTAAATAAAAAATAAAAAAATCTTAAAAAAGAAAAAAAAGAATGTCTGAGGTCACTGAAACTGCTGGAGCCTCTGTTTTTCCCTTGTTCTGTGCTGGTGCAGAGTGCCCTCGGCAGGAGGCCCCGCGCAGCCTCTCTTGACAGACTGCATCTGGACCGCATAAAGCTCCAGCGGGAAGTTGATCACGGCCCTTCAGTTTCAGTGCCTGGAATTGTCATGTGGCATAGAACGCTATGCAAATGAACGGAAACATACTAGACTGGTGGTCAAGGGGTCCTGGGATGGGATCTCACCCCTTGACACTCCTTGATACTTGGTATTGGTGCCTTTTCTCCATAAATCATCACGTGAGACATTGTCTCCTTGCAGAGATGGCATCCCAGGCCCGGCTGGAACAGCAGGTGTTGAATCAACCGATAGGCTGTGTCCAGACCTGTGGTCAAAGATGAGCTGGCCCTTGGGGACATCCCTCATCTCTCAGCCCATGCTTAAGACTATGAGTAGTCTGTCTGTATGGCTCATGCTTACCAGGATCAGCATCTCAGGGCTCTGGAAATAAGGCTAACACTCAGTATTCTACCCACCACACGTTTTCTGTATGGGAGGTATTTAACAGGTCAGTTCTGTAAAATCCCAGGCCAATTTTCTCTGCTCCCTACTTAGATTGCACCAAGGGAACATAAACTCATTTTGCTATGGACCCAAGAGAAACAGGCAGGTAACAGAGGGAGCACCTTCTTATCTGGGGCAGTTGGACAAGTTGTTGGTCAATCGATCTCAAAAGCCAGTGAAATCAGAGAATCTTAAAAACAAAATAGATACCGTTCCTAAGCATTCTAACCTAAAAATATTTAAATGAACACACATTTCCAAATCTCTTGATGTGGGCTGGGGCTTTTTCTTCAAAAGTGGGTCTTCTGAATGGAGTTCTTTTGTCTTTCTTTCATAAAGTACATCCTTAATACATTACCTGTGACTTCCAATTTCAGTTTCTCTAAGCAAAGTGCGTTCTTAAATACATTGAGAAATAAAATGCATCATACTTCCCGACTTTTTAAGCTCCACCACTCCAGATTTTTACCATTGCCTCGCTCACACCTAATTAACCCATCAAACAGTTTGTTTTTGGCAACTTGTCTTCATCAAGTCTTTCCAAAGCTTTCAACTTGTTTTTCGTAGAAATGCTTTTTTGGTACTCCTATTTAATCAGTTTAAGTGATTTAATATGTAATCCAAATGGAAAGTAATGTCTGTTCTGAACAGACTACTGACCCGGGAAAACACCTAGCCTGACGGCTCCCATCAGTCAGGCTCAGTATGGGGGCGGATACACAAGGTAAGGGCCTGCTAGCAACCCAACCTGTGTAATGCAGAGTAAGTGAAGGCCAGATCTTACTTATCTGTATGTCTCTAGTGCCTAGGGTCGTGCCTGGCTGCTAGGAGGTGCTCCAAAGTGTTAAAGAGTGTGTGTGTGTGTGTGTGTGTGTGTGTGTGTGTGTGATGTGTGTAGTGTGTACACAGAGTTGGTGCTAAACTGTTCTTTCTAGATAGACAGATCTATGTGTGTATCCCTGCACATAGTGTACTCCAAACCAAATAAGAAACTTTATTGTTTAGGGTGGGGATTTTTTTTGTCATACTAGTTTTTTGTTTGCCTGAGAAACTGAAAACTGACTGTGGGATGTTTATACTTGGTTAGAATGACATGCCTTTTAGGAAGAGTTTTCTTTTCTCTTTTCTCTTTCTTTTTCTTGGTGGTTTTTATTTGATTTTTTTTTTTTTGGAGATGCAATAATAAATACATCTCATTTTTAGAATAATAAAACTAATCTCAATGATAACTACCTTATTGAGTTCAACCGATGTGCCGGGCAGGGTGCTAAGTTAACCAGCCCGCTCTGAAAGCAGACACAATGAAGCACGTGGCTGTTATTCCTCCTCAGGGTCAAGGAGCGTTGCCGGGGCTGGTGAGGATGTGGGAGAAGGCCTCCTCTTTGAACAGTTGAGTAACCAGTAGTTGGTTTCCAGGGCGCTGCTTCTTATTGGAGGGATCATGGGTCCGTCTGGGGGGCGGGGGGAAAGGAGCTCTTGAATCTAAAGAGGCTGCCTGGAGGGAGAAACTGATACTTGCTTTTGGCTTTCTGGGAACCAGAGCCACTCAGAGCGTTTGAATAGCTTCTGGTAGGTGGTGAAGCGAAGCCAAAGCGGCAGTGGAAACCAGCTACTGTGGGATAGGAGATCCCGCCTGTCTCTTTCCTCCCGGGCCCCTCGCTTATTGGAGGGCCCTTCTGAACTCTCTCGTTCTCGTGGTCTGGATGTGTGCGAACAGGCTGCTTACAGGGGCCAATACAAACAGCAGTGTGGGTCCCGGGGGCCTGGGCTGGGAGCTGGGCAGAGCGGGGAGGGGCCCCGTTTTGGAGCAGCAATGGCGGAAGTAATTTTCCAAGCTGCTGGCATGGCTTTGGGTCTGGGCTGAACTTGAGAGAGAGAGAATGGGAGTTGTGCTCTTTTGTCTTTCCACAGGTTGGGGATCCAGCAGATACCACAAACCTTGTCTTGACAGATTCACTCCGAGACAGAAATGAATCTGAAAAAGCCCGAGTCTGTGGGCCTCTTGTTCAGGAGGGTGGGGCCAGCAGCAAGGGCAGCAAACAGACAGAGACGCCCAGGGGCGGGCAAACAGAAGTGCTCTGCAGGGCCAAGTCTGCATGTCACACTCATCCCCCCCCCCCCTTTTTTTTTGGGTTAGAAGAAGAGAGCGTTTAGAAGTCACCTTCTCTAATCCCCCTTCTCAAAAGAAAAGCGGTAGCTAATTTTGTGGTTAGCTTTAAATTAATCTAGACACCGTGGCCTAGATGTTAAATGAAAGAATTCTGAATGTATTTTTCAGCCAAAGGGATTTTCTGCTGCTGTGCGGCCGTTTTTCCTACTTGTCTGCAGCAGTTATAATTTTTGACAGATGTCTTGACAAGAGTGTAGATTTTGATTGAAGAGGGCGATTTTATTTAATAGAAATGCTGATTTCATGTTAGAGTGAATTCTCTGGATCCTTCTTGGATTCCTTTATGTTCTTTGAGAAGAGAGACATTGACTGGGCTTGGCAGTCTTTGGGTTTTTATCCTGAGTGGAATAGAGTTGGCTAACTCAGGAATTCTACAGTAGGGAATTTTGCAGTGGTGTGGATCACGGCTGTGGGAATGTGCCGTGTCCCTCATGGTGGATGGCTTCTCCAGTTTGGCTCCCTGAAATGCACACAGGCAGAAATTGTCCATGCCCAGGTCGAATCTAGATGTCCCCTCTTCTTCAGTTTCGTATTTGGTTAGAATAAACTCGTACAGCCCTCACAAAGCCATGGCCTTAGCAGCTCCCCCAAAACATAATCCCCACAAGAGCCTTGGAAGGTGGATATTGATGTTTTTATCCTCATTTTACAAAGAGGAACCCGAGGCTCAGAGAAGTCACATGCCCGAGGACACATAGATCCTAGGAACTCGGAGATTTCAGGATTCCAAAGTCTGAGTTAAAGCCTGTGCTTTCCCCACATGGATTTTGAACTTGACTTCAACCCTTTGCCATTTATGTTGCCTTTTGCATTCCTTGGAAGTAATGGACTGAAATGGGTTTGAGAGACAAAAAGACAGAGAGAAACCTCACTGTGAGTGTTCAGTTAGGTGCTTGTGGAGGACCCTCGTTATCAGCCCAGAGCAGCCAACCCTGTCATTTTCATTGATGCTGACAGACTCATTCCTCCTCTGCTGGTGGCCAGGGGTGCCGAGCAGGGGAGAGAAGCTAAATGTGGCTTCCTGCGATTTACATAATAAAATAAGAATCTCCCCAGTGGTCTTTTCCTGTCTGCTGGTGGCTGTGGTGGACTGGGCCACCCTGGGGACAGCCTCAGTTAAGAGCCTCCCTGGGTCATCAGGCCCACAGAGGATCTTGGGATCAAATGTGCAGTTAAATTGATGAGAGCAATTCATTAGGATAAAGACTCCCTCTACTTCCAAAGCAGCATGGGGCTCGGGCCAGTCTCTCTCCTTTAGAAGTCAGCCTGAGATTTCATACCAGGAAGATATCTGTGCTGCCTTTTTCCACAGCTTTGATTATGTGACGGGAGGGAAAGATTTCGGGCAACATCAAAATATTCAACTTTGAAAGAAGAAATTTTGTTTTGAGGCTAGTTATCTACCTGCTCTTTCTTTCAGAAATGATTGCTCTGTAGGTTCAAAAGGTGACACAAATGGCTTTTTTAAGTCTGGGAGGCGTTTTGCAGACTGTGTTTGTGTGTGTGTGTGTGTGTGTGTGTGTGTTTTACCTCCTTCAACTGTAACCGCCTGACAGCTGGCCTAATCTCTCCCCTGCTCTTGATCCTTTAATTCAACATTTAATTACCTATTTTGGTGCCCATATGAGGTTGGGTTTTTTTTTTTTTTTTGAACTCATAAAAGGCACCCCAGCCCCCAGAGGGAATAATGCCGCCCCCACTGCCCCTCCAGTGGACCCTCCTTTGCAAAAGACAAATGGAGAGTGGTTTGGGTTTGTCTTCTTTGCTTCAGTTCACAAAACACCTTTCATTTCCTTTAGTCTTGATGGTCTTATACTTGGAAGGAAAATCAATTGAAATCAAAAGATGTTAAATTGAGAGAAAAAAAGATGTGACCACACTCCCAGCTAGAGGCTGACTTTATAATTTCAGACTCATTTTGATTATAAAGCTTAGTGCCCTCCCTCCCTTTTTTATTCTGCTTTTCTTTCTAGTTCTATAATGAGAAGTCTGCTATTCTCTTTCTACTGCTATAATTAGTAGTCTGGTCTAAAATATAAGAACCTTAAAAGTTCTTAACAGAAATACCGGTAACTCACCTCATTTTACAGAGCTCACTTCGCTTCTAAGGGTCATTCAGTCATTCAACAAACACCACTGAGCGCTGACTGTATGCATAAACTCTGCTGGGTGCTGGGAATTCAAAGACAAAGAGAACATGGTTCCTGCCCCCGAGTGTTGCAGTGTCTGATTGTGAGGCCTGCCTACGAACAACCAGGCGTATTCAGAGTGGGAATTGTTGTAATTGAGCTACATACAGAATTCTGATTTTGCACATGTCCATGGTGTAGCGGTTTCCATAGTGTGTTGTATTTGCCTGTTCACTTTCTTGTTCCTCTGTGAGCTCTCGAGGGCTAGGAATGGCTATGGATATGCATTGGGCTATGGCCTGAATGAGTGAAAGGTTGTCTATTACCAATGCCAGGCCTGTCTTACAAGGTGCTCCATAGGTTTTAATGTTCCTGCAAAATGTTTTAGTTACTAAAGATGAAGTGGAAGTGGTCTTGGGATGGAGCCACCTGGGAGATAATGGCTTTTGCATTCTTTCTTTAGCAGAATGTCTGATTTGCTTTTTTTTTTTTTTTAAAAGATTGTATTTATTTATTTATTTATTTGACAGACAGAGATCACAAGTAGGCAGAGAGGCAGGCAGAGAGAGAGGGGGAAGCAGGCTCCCTGCCGAGCAGAGAGGCTGATGCAGGGCTTGATCCTAGGACCCTGGGATCATGACCTGAGCTGAAGGCAGAGGCTTAACCCACTGAGCCACCCATGTACCCCTGTCTGATTTGCTTTTTAGGATCCTTTTTGGTTAAATCTCATGGAATTGTCAGTTTGCAGGTAGTTTCATGCGGTTCAGATTAATACAAAGAGACCATTTTTGCGGCCTTCTGGTCTTTACGTTTAGGCCATGCACTGAGGTAAGGTTCTGGGCAGGGACTGGACATCCTAAACATGTCACTGCGGGGTTAGTGTTTCTGAGTGTGTCTCCACTTGGAGCTTGAGAGAGGAAGCCTGTGCAACAGCTCTTCCTGTGACCCTCAGCTTGTGAGCGGAATTCCTTCAGGCAGTGCCTTTTTGCAGACTGGACAGGGAATGAAACTTTCTTTCTGTGCCTCTTTAAAAATATTTTCGTTTACCTTGGAGAAGTACAAGAACAGGGTTTTCTGCATATAGGTGGGGACACAGCAAGTGAAAAGGGTGGGATCATGACCTGTATGGGCTGCTCTTCTTAGCTGGGGCTCTAACTGAGACAAGAACAGGACACCAGGTGCTTCTGATTGTGGATTCTGGTGGCTGTGGGTGAGAGCCGAGAGGCTTCAGGTCACAGGGGGACTCGTGACAGCTATTGGTGTCCTCTAGACTTTCCTTTTGTGGTAGAACATTTTACATTCTCTGTGTCTTGGACTGAGACAGAGGAGGGGTGGCTCTCGCTTCCAAGGGGGTGTGGAGAGAAAGAGTAGATCAAGTCTGGGGAAGCGGACTTCCCACTGCTTTCCTTCTGCCGCAGGGATGGTCTGGGTCTCCATGGAACGTGGAGCAGCTCCTCTCGTTCTGAGAGCTTTAGCTCCTGAGAAGGAGAGGGGTGCCTTGGCCGACTGGACTAAACCTTCTTTGGCAGTTTAAGAATTCTTGGATTTGTCGTTCTGTCTTTCGTGTTGGGGTTGAACCTGATTTGCTTTTGAAGGTTAAAGACCAGGAAGAGAAATGCTGGCCACTTTCTAGTTGCTCAGTGGCCACTGACTGATTGGAGTATATCAATGTCTGGAAGTTGGACCCATCGCCCAGCTTCCCTGTCTGAGCGTGTGAGTGATAGGGAGGGCTTTTCCCACAGCATTGGGGTGGTGATGGGATTAGTAGCCAGGCTCCGTGTTGTCACTGTCACAATCCTGGAATGATCTTTATCATGCACTTACTGAGGCTGGGTATATATAGTGAGGTGACATAAATCTAGCCCCCATCTTACGTGCTTGTTGTCTAGCATTGACAATAGCTACAAGTCAGCATTATGACAAAGGGCATGTCGTTACTTATTTATTTTTCTATTTATTTGTTTTTTTTAAGTAAGTTCTATGCCTAACGTGATGCTTGAACTCACAACTTGGAGACCAAGAGTCATGTGCTCTGCTGGCTGAGCCAGCCAGGCACCCCCAAAGGGCTTATTTTTATTTTTATTTTTTTCCAAAGTCTTACTTTTAATTAGAGCCTGATATGAGATTTCTTTAAGAAGGGCCTGAAATTGTGGCATCACTGCCAAGCAGTCTCTCTGAAAGGGATGGGGTCTGTCTATAAACCATTTTACTTCCTCATTTCTCTAAACAGCAAAAAAAAAAAACCAGGGGCGCCTGGGTGGCTCAGTGGGTTAAGCCGCTGCCTTCGGCTCAGGTCATGATCTCAGAGTCCTGGGATCGAGTCCCACATCGGGCTCTCTGCTCGGCGGGGTGCCTGCTTCCTCCTCTCTCTCTGCCTGCCTCTCTGCCTACTTGTGATCTCTCTCTGTCAAATAAATAAATAAAATCTTAAAAAAAAAAAAAAAAAACAAACCAAAAAACAACAACAACAAAAAAAAAACCCCAAACTCATTTCCTTTCTTTATTTCCTACTCAGAGCACCAAGTCCATTCAGCCACCTCAGGAGACATGATAGCCAGGGCACGCCTCTTAGAAGTGAGGCTTTTTCTTCCTAGAGAGGGATGCATAGGAACTTCTCATTCTCCTTTGACTTCTCTCCTGATCTGGTTAAGATTTGAGTGAAATGAACGTTGGGGAGATATGGACTGCAGACAACTGCGAATCTGGGTAACAGCATGTTCCTCTTCGTGGTAACTATGTGCTCCGACTACGTGAGGTCCCCGTATTTTCCAGTTGTCACGCTATGTCACAGCTTCAGTCGTCTCTGTAGAGAAGACAGATACCAGTTAGCTGTCTTCATCTGATGGAGAGCTGGGTGGGAGAGGATGACTACTGTCAGCTTCTCCACGGAAGTGGTAACCATGTCAGAGCCAGGCCCTGGAGACCTGGCTTGGAAAAGCACCGAAGTTCCTGCCAAGAGCCCCTGTAGACCCCTAGACCTGACCTTCTCAGTGCTGAGTTCCATGAGTCGTTTAGACTTGAGGTAAAGTCATTTCCCAGTAACTGGGAGAACCTGCCCAGTTTGGTGTGGACTGTATCACATTTACTTTCTCTGGCTTGTATTTGCTACTGAATTTTTTTTTTCTTTTTAAGATTTCATTTATTTGTTTGACACAGAGAGAGAGAGAGAGACAGTGAGAGAGGGAACACAAGCAGGGGGAGTGGGAGAGGGAGAACAGGCTTCCCGCTGAGCAGAGAGCCCAGTGCTGGGCTCCATCCTAGAACCTTGGGATCATGACCTGAGCTGAAAGCAGATGCTTAACGACTGAGCCACCCAGGCACCCATTGGTACTGAATTTTTGTGTGAGACTTTTCCCCTGACTGCCGTCAGTGATGTCAGTGTCACCAAAGATTCCACTGAAGATAATTTTCTGTAAGTGCCATGGAAACAAGAGGGTGAGAGAATGAATCTTGCCCCGCTAGGTCATTGTCTCTGTGGGTGCAGAGTGTGTAAAGCCATCTGAAGTGAAGGCTGTCGGGACAGAAGAAATGATGTCTTTATTGGAGGCTGAAGGTCTCCTGATCTTCAGTAGCCATTCCTCCGCTGTGGGATGTATTTTGTCTAGCTAATTGGAAGTATGGTCTGGTTGCTGTCGCGAGAGACACGGCTGTTGGCCTTGGACTACTTAACTCTCTTTGCTCACCAAATTGATGACATCAGTCATAAGGCATGAGATCTAACGTTTGGAGTATGTTTTGGGATTCTAGGTTCCTTGCTGAGTGGAGGGAGCTGGGGTGAGGTGGTGTGGAGTAAGTAGAAACAAACGAAACCCTGGGGTCGGGTCCTGCCTGGCTGCATGAGGTGTATCGCTTTGGGTAAATTGCATCATCTCTCCGAACCTTAGTGTTCTCATTGCAAAATGTGAACAAAATGATTGGCTGCCTTTGGGGAGGGCGTGAGGTTAGTGAAGTGCCTGGTAAAGGCCTGGCATGTGGGAGCACACGTCAGCTCTGGCCATTTCTGTTATTAGCCACAGAGTTAGCTGTACACATCTGTCCCTGCAGGCCTCCCCCTCTTCCATTTGTGAAATGAACTTGACATTCCTTACTCGGTGGTTGGTAGGGAGCCAAGGGAGATATCTGAGCTGGTGGGGATGCATCCTGGGACCCTCAGTTGGGGCTCTGTACGTTGGCGAGTATTTTTAAGTTGAAGGACTCTATTAAAAACACAGCCTGCCTCTTTCCCCTTCTCAGCCTCCCATCCAGAGGGGGCTTGCTGGCTTTGTGCTTTAAATAGTCCTCTAACTTGGAGAGTAGATATGCACAGTCCTTGTGAATCCCATTTGCCCTGCGCTTGGATGCTCTATTCTTAGACCACAATCACCGGAATAGAAAGCCTGTGACCCGACATCCCACTGGAGCCATGTGTGCCTGGTTGTGGATTCTTTGGGAAGCAGGGACAAAGAACAGGGTCTGCTTCTGTCATTGAGTAGGCCGGGTCTGGGCCGGTCCCTTCCAAGCCAGGCTCTTCCTACTCGGAGCTTGTGAGCCTGGCTTACCTGCGTCATCCCAACATTATGACCCTCATTAAAGTTCAGCCTGTTTACCCTGCTCCAGCCGAGAGGTTATAGGAAAAGAAAGACAGATAAGATATATACGGGTGAACCCTTTTCTGTGTCTTGTTTCTCTGGATCTGTGATTAAAGGATTGGCATTTACTGAGTAGAGCTCCGGGAGGGATCCTGGCTTTAGCTCTTATTTTGCTCCTTCTGTGAGCCCAGGGCTGTGCCGGCCACGTTTCGCGTGGTCCTTCATTTAAGCCTCGGGGTCTTGAGCCCCATAATATGGAGGTAATAATTGAGAGTCAGGACTTGCCCGGGGGTTCATGATCATGGCTCTTTACTACTTCATACCTTGCACGCCATCTCCTAATAGGCAACCCTGTGATCGTGTCGGGAAGATACTGGTGATTTAAAAGCATCTCTGACTCTTTATGAGACATCTGAATGTAGCTATTATATATGTGTGATTGGGTTCACACATGGGGCTCCGGACATTATCTGCAAATATGCTGGCTCTGACCCCGCGTTTGGCACCTTTTTGGTCACCCAACTCCAGAGGCTTGGCGCTGGGGAGTCTCCGTAATGTGGGACTGTTTCTAACAGCAGTCTGACCCTTTAATTATCTTACTAAAGACATTGTCTGCTGTTCGTGGAGTGTCTTTCTCCAGAAAACCCCTGGAGCTTCCAGAGACATGATCTCAGCTTCATAATATCCTTGTTAAGACCGGAGGGGCCTGGAATCATTTGCTGTCCTTTACAGTGAGCGGGAGACTCAGGCACAGATGGGAGACAGCGGCACAGGAGTTAAATAATTAGTCTGAGGTCACATCGAATGATTTCCAATTCAGCTGACAAATCCGTCCAGGACATGGTCTCCCAAATGTCAGTTTCCCTTACGGTGTCGTTTGGTCTGCACCACGTTACATGTCTTCTCTTTCTTACTTCTTTTTCTAATTTGGTAAATAAGATGTTTTTCACACCTACTGCCTGATTAATGTTGGGTTTTAATTTAGCCTTTCAAGATGATCAATGACTTCATCGAGAAAACTGCTGCCAGAACGTGGTTTATAAAACACCTTTGTCGTTATTTCTCCCTGATGCAGAATTTTCTGCTCTTTAATTTTGCACACTGTCAGTCTCTGTGGGTTAAGAGCCTTGGGACTCTCAAGGACTCTCACAGAGTCCTTGACAGAGAAGCTTCTAGAGTTGGGAATTGACACCCTTTTTTCAGAGCAGTGGTATGGGGCAGGGGGAGGGGCGAATGTAGGAATTCCTGAACTCAAGGCTCTACAGAGGAAGGGGAGCACGGCCAAGGGCAGCCTACCTGCTTGTCTCATAGGAATAGCACAGATTTGCCTTGTGTTTGCCTCGCTTGTTAAATGATAATATTACTATTCGTAATTATACCTTCCTAGTTACCCTCATGACTCAGTATTCATAAAAACATGAGATTACTCATGAAACGTTTCTCCCTGTATTTTAGGTGGGAGTTGCTGAGGTGGTGTGAGGTTTGAAGAATACACATGGTCCCGTAGGGAAATGGCCAAGTTGTTTAGATGCTCAGCTGCCTTGTGTGAAGTTTTGGGTCGACTTTACTCCTTACTACTGTGAAGTAAATTATAAAGGGGAACTTTTTACAAAAAGAGAGTCCCCCAAGGGTGGGGGCTCCTTTGTAAACTATGGCTAGTTCCGAATGCTTTTGTCTCTGCATGACTTATGAAACTGCACATCTTGGCTTGGCTTTATAATATATTTTATTCTGAATTCATTCATTCAGCATTTTCTGCATACGCATTATGTGTGAGGTAGCCTGTCAGACAACAGATGACAGAGGTAAAAACCCCTGAATCTTAGGATCTCACAGTGGATGTTGGCATTTAGTGTCGCTTGACTTCATTAGCTTCTGCAGTAGTTCCAGGATTTTTCCAGATCCTGTCCCCCACTGGCCTGTTGACCCTATTTCAGAGGGTGTCTTAGACTCCTGAGTGTCTAAGACAGCAGCCACTCTGGGCCCATCTGCCATCATCTCTTACCTGCATGGTCCCAGTAACCTCCTATCTGGGTTCCCGTGTTCACTCTTGTCTTCTTTGGGCTGTTCTCAGTACAGCAGCTAGCAGCAGCCTTTTATAAAAATGGAGTTTTAGATCCTATTTTACTCCTCTGTTCAAACCACCAGTGGTTTTGCATTCCCTACGTGCTCAGGCCCCACTGGCTGTCTGACCTTGCCTTGGGCTACTCCCCGCTCTGACTGGATTGGAGGGAATCTGAGAGACCGTTAGGCCCACTTCTGTCTTACTGATGTGAGAGTAAGAGTCGAGAGGAAGTAGGGGAGTTACCCAGGGTCATAAAAGCTGGTTAGGGGGCTCAGTCTGAAATTAGGCCTTTGACATCTGGTTCCATTGTCCTTACTACATCTAGTCTCCCCTGGCTGAGAGAGTTCACAGGCTTTCCGATTTGACAGTTTTCTCTCTAGACTACAAAAAGGAGCTGAGATTTTATCTGGATATTCTGGGTTAGTGTTAGACGGATGGTGACCCTGTAATATGTGGAAAATTCCAAAGATTGACCAGCGTGAATGGGAACTCCCTGAGAGTGCCAAGAACACCCCAGGCACGCTCACTCTTCCATTGGCAGGAGGATGTAGGGTGGAAAGGAAACCAACATCAAGATTCTTTGCCGCTCTAGTTGTTTTATTACATGTCACAGTCAGAACGTGTCTTCCATTTAAATTCAGAGTTTTTGATGAATGGCCAGACCAGCTGCAAGCCCTTTAGGCCTTGATCTCGCCAACTGTTCATTTTCTTGATGGACTTCCTTATTTCGGGCGCTCGTGTCTAGCTAGTCTATTGTGGACTTGTCAGAGGGGTGTAGAGCGCTCTCTTTGGGATAGTCAGTCCCCCCATGCAGCATGTGTCCTGAAGCTGGCTTGCCTCCATCCTCTTTTTAAGTGCGTGTGGTCTTTTGTTAAGTAGGGTGAAGTGAGAGAGGACTCTTAAGGAGAGGAAAAAAAAAAAAACAAACCCTCCTCCAGCATTTGCTAGAACATGTTTGCGAGCTGACAGAGCCGTAATTGGGATGGCAGAAAAAAAAAGACTTAAATTTATTAATTTCTTGCCATCTGTTTTGTGATATAAGGTGCCCTGATTTGAGTTTAGGAGGCACTTAGATCAGACATGAAGTGTGTGTCATTTTTAATTCTATGCAGTGTGACCTCTTTGATGCAATCATGCAAAAAGCCCATGTTCTTGCTGCATCTAGTTTTGCCCAAACAAAGGCTCTAGATTTTCTTCATTTATGTCAGTGTACTTCCCAGTTTTCATACGAAATGGACTCTGGGGATGCTGATTTCCAGGTGGCTATTTTGGTGTCAAAGGAAGGTTAGTATCCTGAGTTCCAGTAGCCATACTACCTGGAGGGTTTCATTTTGGTTTGGTCACAAAATTTATTTTAGCTTCGTTTTCTTACATGAGGTGGGCAAAATAATAAAGGCTAGAAAGTTTAGGGCTGTGCCCTAAGATGCACAGCAAAATAATAAAACCTAGAATTAGGAATCAGGAGTTACTTTATTTGTAGATATTTTTCTTTTCAGGTTGGGGTAGTGGAGCTTCTGAGCACCACAATTCAATTCTCTTTTTACATCTTCAGATTTTGTAAGGTTACCTTTTAGCCCTCTGGGATTTAGGCAGTGCCTAGGTCCTGATCGCAGTCAGACACGGGAGCCCAGGATGTGTACAAGGTGAACCTTGAGTAGCTGATTTCACACAACAAGGGAGGCAACACGAGGCTTTACTCCTGATTATGTACATATTCTTACCAAGGAGCTAGAGGAGCAATCTCAAGGTCAGGAGGACTCCCCCTCAAGTTTTGGGTTGTTGGGGATTACACTGGACTCGGACTTGGGTTCTGTCATCAGATGCAGAATGCCCGGATCCTCAGACACAGAGGCAGCCTGTGGGGTCAGTGACCAGGAAATGGAATTCTTACCAATTCTTGTTTTCTATGCTAAAAGTTCTGCTTTGAAATTTGGGACCGTTTGCTTGCTTGCTTGCTTCCTACCTTCCTTTTCTTTTTTTTGCAACAGTTTTAAATTGTCTATTCATTTAGACAAAGCAAAAGGATATTAACCCAACCTTGGATATAAACCCATAGAGTCTTTTCCCAGCTTTTCCTCTCCCCCACCCCCCATCTTGGTAGGAAGTTAATTGTATTTCCTCTCTCAACCTTCCCCCCCTCCCCCATTTCTTTGGCAGACATTACTTGTCTTGGAAGAGCAGATGAAGAGCTGTTTTAGGACTTTTTGTAAGGGGACACAGTACAGATGACAGCCTCAGCTAATGGTAACCAGAGCCCGGGAGCTGGGCTTGGCCTTCGCAAAGCACTGAGTCTCAGTGGCAGCAATGCAGGTGACCACAGAGTGTTAAGCACATCTGGAAAGGGGTTCTGACATCATCCCCGGCATCTGTGGGGAATACACACAGCCCGTAGACCCATTCCTTTTTGACCCTATAAGGATTCTTTAAAGAGTGATGCCCTGAGTGGTTTTCTGGCCAGCTTGCCTGCTCGTTTATCTTTGAAGAGATGGAAGGAGACAGCCTGCCTGTGGAGTTCCACGGGCCCCGGAGGTGAATGGATTCTGCATTGGAAATTGCTGAAGCTGAGAGACTGGATCTTAGGGGACCCCAAGGGATCTGCTTTTCCTCTGCTCATTGTCCCTGCAAAACTTTCCTGGCAGCCGGCATTGCTGTTTAGACGGGCCCGTTCTCTGCTGCTTCAGTTGTTTGGCAGTGGTGTATCAGGATGCGGGTTTTCTGAATGCTTTCCCAGCTGGTTGCTTGAGCGGTGGTTAGGGTGGGGCGTCCCGACCTGCCCAGGCTGGCTCCTGTCTGGATGCTCACAGGGGGACCCATGGGGACTACGCCTCCATCTTCATTCGGCTGCCCGGCCGCCCGTTTGGTGGTGCTTGCGGGTGGCCCCTGAGATGCAGAGAAGGGGGAGTCTGGGGAATGATTAGGTCTATTTTGGTTTCTTTTGGTGAAGTAATCACCAATTCAGTGTGACTTTTACCCTTATTCTTGGCAGTCTGCGCTAGCCCTTGCCCCTTCCTCGTGCCTTTAATTTTCCTGGCTCCTCTTGGTTGAACTTGTATGAAGCCTCCATTTTCAAGACTTTTTAGTTCCTAAGCCACTCAGGACTGAAAAGTGAGCTTTAGAAGCAGCCTCAGATTCTCCACCTGCAAACCGTGGACCCACCAACCTGAAATCTGGGGTTCTAGGTCAAGTGCTGGGTACCAGCCATGATGCCTCTGTGCCTTGGCCTCTCACGATATCCTTCCAGTTGGCTCAGCCCAGCAGGGCTAAAATTTCCCCTTATATCCTAGTCCCTCTCATAGGCAGAGGTCTTGCCTAAACCTTAAGGTCGTGATGGCAGTGGTAGGGTTTTCTATATACACAAAAGAAATAAAAGGAACCTCTATTTACCGAGCACCCAGATAAAGCAGTTATCCCATTTTGCCAGATTTGTTCAATCTTTTCCTAGCCCCCTGAATATTTACTTTTTTTTTTTTTTTTTTTAAGATTTTATTTATTTATTTGTCAGAGAGAATGAGCACAGGCAGAGTGGCTGGCAGAGGCAGAGGGAGAAGCAGGCTCCCTCCTGAGCAAGGAGCCTGATGTGGGATTCCATCCCAGAACGCTGGGATCATGACCTTGAGCCGAAAGCAGCCACTTAGCCAACTGAGCCACCCAGGCGTCCCTGAACATTTACTTTTATACAGGGAAGACTGGATAAATAAATAAATAACTGGATAAATTTCCCACCTTCTTTTAAAATCATTTTTCAGAACAGTGAATTAGTAGCCTAATAATCTCCAATGGTGACCAACACTTTTTTTTTTGTTTGTTTTTTCTAAATACCATTACGAACTCATAGATTTATTGTGTATTTCATGTGTTTCTACCCATTGCAGTCATTATTTATTAACTGTTTTGGGTGCTCACTATCTCTCATCTTAAGTCAGATGGCATCCCTTCAAGTTGACTCCTGTGTTCTTTTGACATGACCCTGTTTAACTTTGACAACTTTCTCGCTTTCTGGCACAGCACCATCTTCCAGACTCTATTCTGCAGCAGATGTAGAATCAGCCATTTCTTTGCCAGCCTTGATTCCTTTTAGTAGAGAACGCAGTCTGGGCTCTAGGGCTGAATTACATTTGTGATGTCCTCCCCCAATACACACACGGCCAACATCCTGCTCTGCTCATAGCCAGCATGACATTTTTGCTGGGAATGAAAGATCAACAATCAACCATTATGAATCTCTGGTTAAGATTCATCTCTGAGAATCTTGTGCTCTACCCCTGGTTCTGACAATTCTACTTCGATTCCCCCTGAATTTTGCTCGCCCTGTGTATGCTGTGCCTTCCCTGGTGGGAATAGTAATCCCAGCCCATGCTTCATACCCCATAAGAAAGGTTCTGTCTTGGCTCAGCTTAACTTTTGCCCTTTTGGGTCCTGTGTTCTGCCAGTTCCTAACATTTCATTTATCTCGACTGTCCTTGTCCTCAAAATCATATCCGGTCTTTCAAGATTTACTGCTGAAGAACCAGCTCCGGAGTTCCTGTTTCAGTCTGAGAACCTGTAGGTCTGTCTCATCAGTTTAGTATCAACCTCCCGAGGATCAGGCAGGGCTGGGGGCCGGGTTAGAGTGTGCTGTTGGCTCAGCATGTCGCTGGCCGACTTCTTCTTAACCTTTTCTTTCCTCTTGTAATCCACGGATTTCGGCATCTTCGGAGTGGTGTTTTATAGGTTATCCTGTTGATTTTCTGCCAGGGAGAAGCAGAGGGCTTTAAGGATAGGTAATGGGCTACCGTTTCTTTAAATGGAACAATAGGAGAAGATGGCCTTGTGAATGGACTTGGCAGCTGGGCTCATTTGAACGATTGGTTCTTGGCTCCTGTGTTGGCACATCCTTGACAGGAATTTTGAATGGTTCCAGACCTGACAAATCATTGGTTCTTTCTTCAGAGGCAAGTCAATAAGTCACCCTCAAGGTTGATTGTCTGACTGTCTTGAGTGTTAGTTTTGTGGATCTCTGGAGGTACTGTCTATAAGGCTTAATTATTTAATCACCTTAGTTTAGCTTGCTTAGCTTCTTTACGTGGGACTAATAAATGTGGAAGAGAAGCAGACATTAAGGTTGGAAAACCCGGAGCCTTATTGCCCCCTCCCCTCTTTGGGTTGGGTGATTGGACCTCTCCGTAGCTGAGCGATGAAGAGCTAGGATCAAAATGAAGTCATCCCAGATCTAGGGATCTGTGCTTGCTCCAGTCCGCCAGATGGATTTGCTTGGAGGAGCACGTAGAGCCTCACTCAGGGCTGTGCTAATTTGCACTTCATTATATCACATGGGAGACCCGGTAATTTATAGCCTATCATTTTTGGAGACTGGAGATGGCTTAGCTTAGGCTTTGCTGAAACAGATTCTATTACATTAGAAGAGAACCTTGCTGGCTACACCCAAGATGCTAAGTGAGGAGGCCACGCAAAGGGAATAGAATGACGCTGGAACTCAATCCCCCACCTGAGAAGGAGAGTAATAACATTCTGGCTTGGCCTCTTTTCATTTCCCTTTGATTCTGAGTAATATATTCTCTCCCTACGTCCCACCTGAACGATTTGGGAGTCTGTATTCCCTAGAAAGACTCTATTCTTGCACCCATCAGACTGAATTAGGTGCCAACTCCTTGGCCTTAATGAATGTTGAAGGATTTCAAAGGGCTAATAGAAATTCTTCTAGAAGTAACAATTTCCATTCTATTGGTAAGGCAGTTCTGCAGAAATTCCCTGAATGCCTTGGGTTATTTTAGACAGCAAAACAGCTAGCGTTGGGTGTTTTTTGCTAATAGATGACAGAATGTGGACATTTGGAATTCATGGAGAATCCCTAAGCTGTATCGTAGCCCGAGCTCTGTCTTTTTCCCTAACCCCTTATCAGAGCTGCTTACAGAGAAGGACCTAGAGAGATTGAATTTACTTCTGTCCCTGCTTCTCTCCCTACTTCTCTCCCACTGTTCTTTTAGAGTAGGGTGAGTAGCTGGCTGCCTGCCAGGTAGAAGCCAGGACAATATCTAAAGCCAGATTCAGAATTATAAGCATAGCCCCTGCCCAGGTTGCTTACAAAGCATGGAAAGGAAAGCAAAATCTTGTGTCGTTGGCTTTAAATTT
Source organism: Mustela lutreola (assembly GCF_030435805.1). NCBI lineage: Eukaryota > Metazoa > Chordata > Mammalia > Carnivora > Mustelidae > Mustela > Mustela lutreola. The sequence goes on from NC_081303.1 coordinate 51,478,276, forward strand.
GGTATTCACCAAGTTATCAATTCTAATTTAGCGTTGTGCAAGTTGCTTTACCCCTGTTGATTGATCAATTTCATTCAGTGTTTATGAAGCACCTACAGTGTTCCTGGCACTGTGCTGGGCACTTGAGGTGGAAAGATGAACAAGACGTGGTCCTTGCTGCCCTGAGGCCACAGTCTGCTGGGAGAGCATCAGAAAGTGTGATAAGAGCTATCCTAGCCCGGTTGCATCATTGACATTTGTATCCTAAAGCCAGTGGGGGGCCGCAGACCTATCCTGTGCAGGGGGCGTGACATGATCCAATTTGTATTTTAGAATGAGGATGCCAGTGACTTAGAGGTGGTCACATTTCAGATGGAGCCTCTGCTTAGTGCCGGGCACAGTTCTAGGTGCTGGGAGCCTAGGGGCAAACGAATCAGACATTCTAGAGGTCATGTGAGGTTGGGTAGACAGACAATATACATGCAACAAATGGTGTTTTTCAGATGGTGATAAATAATTTGAAGAAAATAAATAGAGCCTTGGGAGCTAGAATGGGTGCTGGGGTGAGTGCTGACATATTGGCATAGTTTCAGTGAGGGCCCTTTTGGGGAAGTGACATTCAAACTGAGGCAACTATGGGGCGATCAGGGAGGAGTGGTCCGAATGGGGACAACAGCAAGTGCAGCAACCCTGGGATGAGAATGTACTTGGCATAGTGTTTGAGTGCCGCGAAGGTCGGGTGGTTGGAGGAGAGAGGGCAGGCGGTATTGAGATGAGGTTGGAGGGCCTGTGGGCCATGGGAAGGAATTCAGATTAATTCCGAAGGAGTGAGAAGCTGCGGTTAATTAAATCAGGGGTTGGCAAACTGCAGCCCCTGGGTCAAGTCTGGCCTGCTGCCTATTTTGGTAAATAAAGCATATTGGAACACAAGCACGCCCATTGGTTTACGTATCGCCCATGGCTGTTTTTACATTGGAAGAGCGAGTTAAGTAGTTGTGACAGAGAACATATGGCCTAGAAGCCTTAGATATTTACTTGCCGGCCCTTTATAGAAAGAGTTTGCTGACCTCTGAATTAAATGATCTATTTAATTTTTTGAGAAGCTACTCCTGGTGCTGTATAGAGAATGGTAGGAGACAAGAATGTATGTAAATAGTCCAGAGAAGCCCCAACACCAGAAAGCTCGGAGCATACTGCTTTTCTTCTGTTGAAAAGTACCTAGCTATGACCTACGCACAGCAAATGTGGTTGAATGAATGACAAGATACTGAGTAAGGCAGTGACCGTGAAAATGAAGAGAAAGCAAGGTCTGCAGAGATATTTAGGAGCTAAAAAGTCAGTACAGCTGATCATTGAGTGAGTGGATTGAAGTGGGGGCAAACAGAAGAAGTGTCAGAATTTGGTTTAGGTATTTCGGTGCCTGGCCGTACCATTAACCGAGACAGGGAAAGTAGAGCTAGAAAGAGCTTATGTTACCAGGGAGAAGGCTCTTGGGACATGGGACACCCAGCACATCCTGGAAGTGGTGTCAAAGGGTAGTTGAAACAGGTCTGGAGCTTAGTGGCATTAGCCCAGGCTGCTGTGGGGAGGGATTTTTTTTTTTTTTTTTTTAGTAAGATTTTATTTGTTTATTCGACAGAGGGAGATCACAAGCAGGCAGAGAGGCAGGGGGAGGCAGGCTCCCCACGGAGCAGAGAGCCCGATGTTGGGGCTCAATCCCAGGACCGTGGGATCATGACCTGAGCCGAACACAGAGGCTTTAACCCACTGAGCCACCCAGGCGCCCCTGCCGGGAGGGATCTTGAAGCGATCAGCTCGTGCTTGCTCTCCCAGGAAGAGGGCAAGGGTAGATCTCACAGAGCATTTATTTCCTATACAGATTTGGATCTAGGTAGGAGGCAAAGCTAAACTAACCGCCTGGGCAGTTTGTGTCAGTTAGTCATGACTGTGGGATATTTTTTCTGTGGAGGCTGGTGGGCTCCGGTGAAGGCCTGTTTCACGTGCTCTTCTGGATGCCATCCTGCTTCTCCCCTGGTGGGACGACTGGGGCAGCTCTGGGGACTCTTCCTGACCAGACTCCCTGCTAACACCGGCCTTTTGACTCTGCTCCTGATTTATATCTACTTGAGGGTGTGGATTGCTAGGAGTCTTTGTTGTCCCAGGAGTTTCACTGGAGCCAGAATTCTCTGATACTCGGGTTAGACAGTTGCCTTAATATCATTCATTTAGTGCCCCCATCTTAACTCACGAAGCTAGATAAACCTCCGACGTGCCCCTCTTCTTCTGTCTTCTTTGTTTTTGTCTGGGGAAGGGGAGCCATGGGAATGGTTTATAAAAAAAAATCACTTGTGCTGAAAGTAGCCTTAAGATAGTTGTAATACTAGACATGGATGTAAATCTTCCGTTTTCACCAAAGTCCCTTATGAAACGCCAAGAATAAAAGCAAAATTGTAAAGGGAGGAGGCGGGCCGCTCTACCTGTTCTCTGCCACCCGCACCATAATTAGCGCAGTGTCACAATTCTGCTGGTTGCACATTTTTAGAAGGCCGGGTTAACCTCATCTTACAGTGTTCAGATTTTATGTGCCCTTATGTGTGATCAGTTTCTCCTTCCCTAAGGAAAGAGTCAAGTCACAGTCTTGACACTTTCCTGACCTAAAGTCAGAAAGTCAGAAGAAGAATGCTTTCCTGATCTAAAGTGTTACTGTCCTGTGGTTAGTGACTTCTAGCAGGCCGAGGTAAGAAGTCTGAAGGCTGATCACTTGGTCCCCAAAGTGATGGCAACAAAACCCCTCCCAGCCCCCCCACTAATGAAGTAGGTTGTAAAGAGAAATTAAAAACATGAAAAAATTGGGGTGCCTGGGTGGCTCAGTAGGTTAAAGCCTCTGCCTTCTGCTCAGGTCATGATCCCAGGGTCCTGGGATAGAGCCCCACATTGGGCTCTCTGCTCAGCGGGGAGCCTGCTTCCCTTCCTCTCTCTCTGCCTGCTTCTCTGCCTCCTTGTGATCTCTGTCTGTCAAAGAAATAAATAAAATCTTTAAAAAATAAAAAATAAAAACATGAAACAATTATTTTTGAAATGTGTGTTTTGAGAAGTGTTACTTCCTTCTCAGTTCTGGTCCACCTCCTAGATCTCCTATCCCTTATTATATGCCTCTCAGTAGTTCCTTACACAACTCTCTAGAGTTTCTTTATGTAAATACAAGCAAATGTGAATATGTGTTCTTATTCCTCCCACAACTCTCTCTCTCTCTCTCTTTTTTTTTTTTTTTTTTTAAAGATTTTATTTATTTGAGAGAGAGGGTGAGGGAGTCCGAGCAGGGGAAAAGGCAGAGGGAGAGGGAGAAGCAGGCTCTCCGCCGAGCGAGGAACCCAATGCGGGACTGGATCCTAGGACTCTGGGATCATGACCTGAGCCGAAGGCAGACGCTTAGCCTACTGAGCCACCCAGGCACCCCCTCTTGCTACTCTTTTTTTATACAAAAGGCTGCACATTATATACCCCGTTCTGTAGCTTGCTTTCTGTCCTTAGTGGTAAGTTCTAGGGATTGTTCCGTGGTGGTACAGAGAGTGTCGTCCTTCTTTTCTCAGAGCTGCATAGTATTCCGTTGTGTGGACGAGGGCCTCCTGGCTTACTGAACCAGTCCCTTCGAAGGACGCTTGCGCTGCTGCCAAGATTTGCCATGATGAGCAATCCCTCTGTGAACAAAGGCAGCTTTGTAGAGAGTTATTCGTCGTTCTTAGAATGCTGGTTGGTTTTATTGGTTGATAAATTCCCAATTACTGGGATTTGTGAGTGCGGCATCGATGACGGGACCGACGTCCCTTCATCACTCGAGAGTCATTAGTATGACTGCCCCATGGCCACACTGCTCCTTCTCAGGTTTATTTTAATAATAAAACCTTTGGAAATTTTAATAATGAAACCTACTTAGGGCCCTGTGCTCAAGAAGTCTGAATCACTGATCACCGCAATTACTGCCGTGGCAGCTGTAGAGCAATTTAACAGGATAATAGTGAATAAGATAAATTACACTTCAGATTCTTAATGGATTGATGTGCAGAAGTATGTGAGGGAAGGTGGGGGCGGGGAGGAGCGCCTTTCCCATGGCAGCACATGGCTGTGTGAAGTAGGGAACTGGGCCACCGTAGCTACTACTTGGAGTGAGTCATTCCGTGCCAACCTCTGGGCTCTGTGGTGGGTAGAGCGTCCTGTTTACTCCAGACAACAAACTGCGTGAATTGTCTTGTTTGTGTGCCTCTGTGGAGTGGGTGGAAATTCTAGGTGACTTGCTAATTGTCTTATTTCAAGGACTCTCTAGTATTTCTACTAGAGAAATACTATCTTTGGTGTGAAAACGGGGAGACCGACCAGTTTTACAAACAGCTGCTGGCCAGGGGAATAGCAGTTCCTGCCAGGTGAGTGGTTAAAAAAAGGCAGACTGGAAAAAATCACTGTGGGATGGTAAGTGTTCTGCCCTTGTTTACAAAGCTCCCATAGTCTGCCTGTGTGTTGGGCATGGGGGGAGGGATAGGTCAGTTAAGAAGTAAGTACAGTGCTGGCTTTGTATGCCCCTCAATTTGTGTTTAGGGGAGAATAGTAAGGATGTGGGTCACGTGGCGGGGGAGGGGCTCTCAAAGGGGCCAAAGGAAGCAAATCCAGAAGACTTGGCTGCCGTTCCAGCTGTACGGACATTCCTTGGCACCTCGTCACATCGTGGGTGCCATAACATCAGCGGGGTATTGATCTCGTACGTTCACTCTGAGTACAAAACACTTAACACCCATTATCTTGTTCATCCTCACCAAAGCCCTGGGAACACAGGAGACGAGAGCAGAAAAATGAAGCCTTTTCTTTCTTAATGTTTAATCAGCATTAACACACCTTGAAGTGCTATTGGATTTGGAGTAGTGTTGTGTTAATAGTCAAGCAAACTCAGTGGTCTTGAAATACGAAAAGTCTTCTTGGACAAAGGAGCAGGGTTAAGCTGAGAGAACGGGGTAGGTGAAAGTGCTCTGTGCTCCTGTGAGCTGGAAAATCCTTGTGCCCAGGGAGGATGCCTCAGACAATATGGTCAGAGAATTTGGTGTTCAACTCTTAGCCCTGCCTCTTGTCTAGTTCTATAACGTCTGATTTGCAATTATTTTAATCTGTAAAATAAGGAGAATGATCTCTACTGTGCAGAGTCTTAAAAATGATTCAGTGAGATTGAGAGATACCAAAGAGGGTCTTATAGGTGGTAGCTGGTACTATTATTAGCAGAGAATCTTCCAGAGGGGCTTATTTATAGATTTGGCGAGAAAGAAGGTGCTTGCTCTTGCAAGAGGAGACTGGTACTTCTGGCAGTAGATCAAGAGGGCTGCCTTGAAGATTCGGAAACATATTGACAGTTTGGAGGAAGGTGTTAGTTACCATGGCAACTTGGGAATTCATTTGGTGGGAGAGTTGTAACTGGAGGTGATCTCACTGTAAGAGACTGACGATGGAGGTGAAAAAAAGGCCCATCTAGCAGGAATGAAATCAACATTTTATATCTGCAGGAAATACCAAGAGACATGCTCTAGAGAAAGTTCTGTACATGGGTCAGGCCTTCTTCAGTAGTAGGGGATGTGTCATAGTGGGCCCAAATGCTGCTGCTGGTTAATTGCTTTTGTTCACGTGTAGTGGGTAGAAAAAATAAATGTATGAATGGATTTTCAATTTTTTTTTTTAATCATCTGAAAACATGACATCAAACTGTTGCATGTTTTCCTACAGTTGGTTACTAGTTCCCAAGAGGGTTTCAGTTACAAAGAGCGTGTGTACTGAATGCACGGTAATCATTTAGTTTGTTCCTAAGATAAATGACATAGTGAATACTGGTATTTCCTCTTGATTGGGCAATTAAGATGTATTTTCTTTTTATAAGGCTCTTGTAGTAATATCACTCAATTACTGATTTTGAAAAGCTTTTTGGTATGATGTATATAACGTCCATTTTTGGTTTGATGCATTAGTACATCTGCTGTTGCCTGTTACCTTTTGTTAATTGCAACCTTGCCCAGACATGGAGGAATGAACCAAATGAAAGCCTTTATAACAGCATGATTCTAGATTTGCTCTTTGATTCTCCATGGGCCTCCAGTGCACATCACATCCACTTCTCTTTGGATATTCCCTTTGCAGTTGCTTCTGCCCAGAAGGACCACATATGGCCCCATTTTGCTGGCCCAAAAGCAAGTCACGTGGCCCTTCTGGGCAGAAGCAACTGCCAGTAGGAGACAACATAGCGTTCTCTTTTCCTGCCTCGGTAATGTGAAAGTTTGTGACTAGGTAGAGCCTCTGTCAACCTGGGTCCTTAAACAGCAATGATGGACATATTCTCCCCTCTTTACGCCTGTTGGTCACATATAATAAGGAAGAAATGAGCTTTTTTTGTGTTAAACCACTGAAATTTGGGGGATGTTTCTTACTGCAGCAGAAATCAGCTCATCCTCTCTACTTCAACAGACATTTATTGAGTATTTACTACATGCTGGGCATTGTTAGGTTGGGGTATAACACTGAATAAGACAGATAAAACCTCTCTCCTTATAGAACATTAAGATTCTATAAGAGGAGACAGACGACAGTAAATAAACAAATGAATAAAGATGATTACAAAGTGAGATAAGTGCTCTGAAAGGAAAGAAACAAGTTCATGTGATAAGCAAATATCCAAAGAGCAAAGAGGTCGTGAGAAGAAAATGACAGTCTCCTAGGATCCTTGTCACTGTCCTTTAACAGTTCCTGATATGTCTTAAGACCCTGGGTGCTTCTAGAGTAGTTTCTTTTGCCTTGGAAATAAGAGAGCACTAGAGGTAAGAGAGAAATGTGTTGTATTACTGGCGGCATTGTGACAAAATTAAGTAGCTGGTACATTTCAAAATAAAATGACAGCCGAGAATGAGATCAGTTTGCTTTTTTATCTTTGAAAACTCATTAGCATCCCACTGGGTTTACTGGAGATGAAATCTGAGTTTTGTTTATGTGTAGTGTGAAGTCTCTCCTGGAGAGCACCCATTTCCAGCTGCCAGCCTGTCCTGACATCTGCTTGCTTGGTGGATACTGGTCCAGTTTAGTGGTGTTAACCTGGCTTTTCAACTAAGGGGAAGTAGAACCGAAATAGACACAAATCCTTTTGCCTTATCTAAGATGATTTTGGAAGCAAAGAGAATGATGAAATATTTCCTTAAATTTTCCATAAATGTCCCCAGGAAAAGTCTATGGACTGACTATACATTTTCTGAAAGAAGCTTAGGGATAGAGCTCAGGTCTGTTTATTGAGAGACATTGATTCCATTGCCTGGTGGCAGTGATTTGCTTCGTGGGACCGTGAGATGGTAAGAGGTCTCTTGTTACGAGAGTGGACAATACCTATTCTGGGAAGAAGTGGGAAGAAGTGAGAAAAGTGGTGCTTGGAGTTGCAATGGGGAGAGGGAGTTTTATCTGCTTTTCTTTTCACTCTTTTCTTTGGGGCAAACCAGAGGATTGAGACTGGGAGAAGGTCAGGAGAGGAGGCATGTTTAAATGAGAGTTAAAAGGAGAACCGACTCATTCAAAGACTGGGTATTAGGAGAGGTGTGGACTGCTGAATTCTGTGTGCAAATTCAGAAAAATGCTTTTGTGACCACACTGAAAAGGACAGTAGAGGCTCCTGCATGCTGAAGTTTGCCCTTCATCAGTCAAACCAGTCTCTTTGATCACCATCTTCAGAGGTAGATTAAGAATCTGTAAGCTGAAGCCTAGACCTTTTTTTCCCCCCGTCTTGAATGTTTTAGTCATCTCATGTTGGCAAATGCTCTGAAAATCCCATCTGGGTGAAACTTCAGGGAAGTCGGAGAATGGATAAAATTAAGAACTACCCAGCATCGAAGATCTATATGTCCATGCAAATACATGGCTATGTTGATGTAGTGTAAATTTTCGTGCCAGGACACATGCCAATAATTTAATGATGTATATAGCAAAGTTCCTTGTTAGCTCCATTCAGAAACCCAAAAATGAATTGCAATACTGAAAGTATTGAAGCTGAAGGCCAAAAACAACGATCATGTTACCTAGGGTCTCATGAATAATTCAGCTGACTTTAATACTTTTTCCATGGTGAAAATAAAGCTGAAATATTTGGCATAATGCAGGCAAATTTTAACCTCTTTCGGGGGAGGAGATTGTTGGTTATGAGGAATGTGAGGAAGGGTGGAGAAAAATAAGGAATCTTTTCATATTTCTTTTAACCAAATATATGGAATCTCTCAACATTCCATGTCTAAAGAATATATAAAAATTCAAGTTGGGAGTTTAAAGGTGTTTCCTTTGAAAGCTCATTAATAGTGAAAGATTTTGTTTAGGCGTAAGAAACACTGAGAAAATTGCTCCTAAAGTCATAGAAGGGTAGTCATAGAAGGGTACCAAGAGAGAAGGAGTGCCTGATATACTTGGTGATATACAAGCCAAGAGTGTTGGGCTGTTTCAGGAAAATAATAATAAAGTAATAGTCCTTGGACATGAACAAAAAGAACTTACAGATGTTCTTGAAGGTGTGTGCAAATTGGGTTACTATAAATTGAATCATAATTTAATGAGTCTTTTTAGGAAGACATTATAACAAGGGATGCCAGAGATTAGAATTATTTTTTTAAAGTGAACATGTTTTCTTCTCTCTAACTTTAAATCTCCAGAATTTTTCTCCAGACTTTTAAATCTACATTTTAACTTAAATCGTGACTTTTGCTATCTTGAGGATAAAAGAGCTGGACATTCTGTATCTTCAGAGTCTAGTTCTTATCTCTTAAACAAATACATGAATTGTCCCATTTTTTTCCCTTTCATCCTAAAAATAATGAGAAGACAAGTGAGTTAATAGACTCTTAAGAATGTTCTGGCTAAAGTAGCTTAGAGGTCATCTAGTGCAAGCCACTCACCTGACAGAAACTGAGGCCTAGAGAGGTTATGTGACTTGTCCAGAGTCTCCTCTTACCATAGGGAAGGTGACTTCTTATGAATAGGGCAAAATAATTCAAAGGAAAAAATACCCAATTTACTAAAAAATATATGGAAAAGGAAATAGACGTGGTTGACATGGTCCATTTCTTTCATCCTCCATACTTTTTATTGCTTGGCTATGATGTGATGCCTGGAATTTCAGTTGCCATTTTGTGATATAATGTGTTATGCTAATTCACTAAAGAAGAACAGATGGTGCCCTGAATCCCTGATGACAACATCAAGGTGCTTAACCAGCTTTGCACTTCCTGCCTCCAGGCTTCTCTTTGAATTTCTTCTTTGAATATCATGGACAAGGTAATTCCACAGAGAAAACCAACAAATAGGACACAGCTTTTGAAAATCTGTTTGAAGTCATTGGAGAGCTAACAAAGCAATAAGATATGACGGGGCCAAGATTCTAGAGAACAAGGAAATGCAGAGTTGCATGGGGGCAACTTTCCCCCCTAGGGCATCTGTTGATTCTAGAAGAGGCAGCTGAGAGGATAGAAACCTAGTAGAACTTTCAAACACTCATGGGCTGAGGGGTAAAAAATTGTATTCAGAACCTGGCAGAAAGAGTGGGCTACAGTAAATGTCCTGAGCTTTGGGTTGGTAACTCTGCAGGGCTGAACTTTAGTATTAAGCATAACTGGAAATTGGCTAGTCTTCCCAAGGACTGAGGCTCGGCTTCATCTTTTCTCATTCCTTGATTGGATCAAGGATTTTGAATGGATGATCAGTTTCCCTGAATCCTCCTCTTTGGAGGAAAATAATGTCATCCTGCGTCTTATCTTATTATATAATCTTTTCATATAAAATGTTCAGGATACAATGAAAAATAACCAGACATACGAGATGATATGATGCCATGATTTGAAACCAAGAGAAAAAATAGGCAATAGAAACAGATCTACAGAGGATCTAGGTAATGGAGCTGTTGGACATGAATTAAGAGTAAGAAAAAAACCAAAATGAGTAATTCTGGCAGAGATCTGAAAACTAAAAAACCGATATGACAATTAGAAAAATAAAAAAATATGATAAATGAAAGTAAGAAGGTACTGACTGTGTCACACAGTTGAAAATAAGAAGAATTTGTAAGCTAATAATAGTAAAAGGAAGAACAGACACCAAAATTTTTTAAAAATATAAAAAAGATACTAGAGATACAAGAAATCTCCCATAGAAATGATCTAACACACTTAGCAATTGGGAGGCCTAGAACAAGAGAACAGAGACCAGGATAGAAACAATATTTAAACACATAATGCTGCATTGTTTTCCCAAACTACTAAGTATATCAAACTACAGATTCAAGAGGTATTTTGAATTATGCAGAATAAATCAAGAAAACCACACCATAGGCAATCATAGTAAAACTGACTAAGAAACAAAGACAATAAGAAAATCTTAAGAGCGGGGCGCCTGGGTGGCTCAGTGGGTTAAGCCGCTGCCTTCGGCTCGGGTCGTGATCCCGGGGTCCTGGGATCGAGCCCCGCATCGGGCTCTCTGCTCGGCAGGGAGCCTGCTTCCTCCTCTCTCTCTGCCTGCCTCTCTGCCTGCTTGTGATCTCTCTCTGTCAAATAAATAAATAAAATCTTTTAATAAAAAAAAAAAAAAAGAAAGAAAAAAAAAAAAGAAAATCTTAAGAGCAACCAAAAGGAAAACAAAGATCTATTATTATCCTCAATGGAGAATCGATAAGACTGACAGCCGAATTTTCTATAGGGGTAGGTGGGGGAAGGAAACCATACAAAAGCGAATTGATGTCTTCAAAGTGTTCGTAGACTATTTTAAGATAGATTCAAAACAAAAACATGGGTAGGGATAAGAGGAGAAGAGTAATATATATAAATTGTCTATGTTCTGACAAATAGAAATAAAAATGAGAGTAGAAGAGGGGGAGGATATAGAAAAGAGAGAGAACAGAGTCAGACTGCCACAGAATTAATGCACAGGTGTCAAAAGAGTCCTTGAAAGCTGACAAGCCAAATAGAGGGAGATTAAGTAAGGAAAAAAGGGAGCTATGGATATTATAAAAGTATTAGTGTAAAGATAACCCCTAGAACAAAGTATATACTCTTCCAAATGGGGGGGGGGCAAAAAAAAAAAAAGGACTATAGAATGAATGTAGCATAATGAAACAGCAAAAATAACATGAAATGTTGGAATTGAGACTGAATGTATCAATACAAGTATAAATGAGCCAAAATTCACCTAAATAAAAGAAAAATATTTTCAGGTGGTTCTCCAGCAGAACACATCTCTACTGCATACAAGAGATATACCTAAAACAAAAGGATTCAGAATGGCTGAAGTTATCAGTAGACTGAAAAACATATAGAAGGATGTTCTTAGTTACCTGAATGCCCATCAGAGGCGGAGTAGATAAGAGATTTTGGGTTAGTCGCACAGAGGAATGCTATGTCTGTACCCTAAGAATATATGAAGTGTGAGTACATACAACAACATGGATGTACTTCATGATCATGATTACGAGCAAAAGAAACACGAAGAGTACAGGGTATATGATTTCACTGAAGAAGTTTTCTACTTTATTTATGTGTGTTTCATCTTTATTGAGGTAATCATTGACATATATATAGTTGTATGATATTTGAAGTGTACACCATGGTGATTTGATATTTGATATTTGTATATTTGCACATTTAAGCCCTATTTTCTTAGTGAATCATAATTATATAATACAGTGTTATATGTGATTATTATGACCATAGATTCCTTCTGCTCGTTTTTAAAATTTCACATTGATTCCATTTATATGAAGTTCATAAACAGGCAGGCAGAAGGCATCTGTGGCAATAGTCATCAGGATTGGGGAAGGATGATGGGAAAGGGGCCACAAAAGGGCTTCTAGAACCACCAGAGGACACTTTCTTGATCTAGGTGCCGGTTGCATGATCTTGTTAACTGTGCTGAAAAAATTTTAAGCTGGATACTGGAGAGTTGTGTCTTTTCTTATATGTATGTTACATTTTAATAGCAGGTTTACATTTAAAAATATGAACTGTTTACAAGCAAAAAACAAAGCAATGGGTAAAGTCCCATGGACTATTGTATTTAGAGTCATTGGAGAGAGTGATTTTTAATTCCAACTTATATGAATACTGTCTTTAGGCTCTTGAAAGCCATTTCCTTTTTCTTACCATACCTCAGGGTTGCTCCCTGAATTTGTTCTTGCCACCTTCACATTAAAAATAGAGCCCAGAAAAATAGCATAAAGAATTCACAAGTCGATCTAAATCCATACAGGAATTTAGTGTCAAGTAAGAGCGTGTTATTTCAAATTGTTGGGATAGGAGAGAAAAATGGATTTTTTAATAACTAGTTTTGAGACAACTGGGTAGCCGTTTAGAAAAATTTTAATTGGATCCTTATCTTCATCTTTAAATGAAAGTTAATTTTAGATGGGTTGAAATATACATGTAGTAAAACCATAAAAATAGAAAAAACATGGGAGAATTTTTTGTTTGTTTGGGAGAACATTTTTTTGTAAGACCAGTTCTCTTAACTCCTGAGCTATGGAGCTGTCCCTTGTGAGAATGTTTTTTAAAACCATGGCGTATAATCTAAACAGGACAGAAAATTTAGAAACTATATGAGTAAAGATCGATATATTTTAAAAGTTCTTAATGATTAAATATGTAGTAAAAATATGAAGTGGGAAATCTATTTGTAGCATATGGCAGAGCGCTCATTTCTTTTATGGATAAAGTGCTCACACAGTCAACAAAAGTTAAGGAAAAAAAAAAAAAGACCAGTAATCCAAAAGAAACTAGGAACAAAAAGCATAAACTGTTGTTTCAAAGAAACAAACAAAACACCACAGCCGTATTGCAACATACAAGCATACCAATGTAGGAAAAGATGCCTGGATCTCACTCAGAGAAAAATACAAATTTAATTACACCTATAGTACTTAGTCATTTTGTACATATTAGATAAAAATATCTGCTAATACAGTGTGTTCTCAGGGTACAGGGCAGCAAGCAGTAGTGATCTCACTCACTGGTTGGGTAACATCTGAAAAAATTTGAAATGCATACACCCTTTGACTGCAGTTCCCTTCCAAGACTTTATTCTCTGCATATACTCATGTGTGCCTTCAAAACAAAGATCTTATGATAGCAAAAAATGGGGGAACAATGGCAGGGACCATCCAAAGGGGACTGGTTTTATAAATGAGAGCATAGCTGTCCAGTGGAGTGCTGTGTATCCCGTGGTAAGAAGGAGCAGACGGATGTGTGAAATGGAAAGAAACCTGGTGGAGAGCCGCATTTTAAAGAGGCGAGATGATGCCTGTACACCGATGCTTGTTTGTACACAGATAATTTCTGGAAAGATACATAAGGAAATAATACCAGTGTTTGCTCCGAGGTATAGAACTTTGAGGCAGGGTGTGGGGAAGGAGAGGAACCTACTTCTCCTTGTTTACTCCGAAAATGGCCTGTCCCTGTCCCTCTCTCCGCCCAGTGCATGTTACACCCATTCAGGAAAGCACAAGACAAGGCCACTTCTGTCCATGGCGATTCTTAGCAGAAATACTGTTGTCCTTCGGGGTTCTACTGTATTTCTATCCCTTCGAACTAAATGCCGGTAGCACTTCCCTCATCATTGTGCAACCCCACAAGGCCCCTGTGGGTTCCTGAGCATCCCAGGCCATGGGTTGGCGGGGCAGGGGTGGTGGTGGTGGTGCTGTCTGAGTTAAGAATCTAACTTCTCGGGGTGCCTGGGTGGCTCAGGGGGTTAAAGCCTCTGCCTTCGGCTCAGGTCATGATCCCAGGGTCCTGGGATTGAGCCCCACATCGGGCTCCTTGCTCAGCAGAGAGCCTGATTCCTCCTCTCTCTCTGCCTGCCTCTTTGACTACTTGTGATCTCTGTCTGTCAAATAAATAAATAAAATCTTAAAAAAAAAAAAAAAATCTAACTTCTCTTCAGGGTTTCTCAGGTCCCGGGTTCTGTTGGCCTACCAAGGTCTCCATGTGGGCAGCTGTGGACGTTTACCTGAAGAAGAACCTCAGGAAATGTCCTTTCTGGAGCTCAGGCTTTTCAGCCAGTAGCAGTGGACTGGTTAGGGAGCCATGACTGGGCCATGACTGGTTAGGGAGCTCTAACTAGGCAGAATTACACCTTCACGAGGGAGAAGGGTAGTGCTCAGGCTTTGGTAATAATGGGCAGGAGTTTAGGAAGCAGGATTTTGGTTCTCTTCTCTTAAAAGGTATGGAGGATTGGTTGTATCCTGATAGGATTGGTTGATTTTTTTCTGTGGTGCGCTTGGTAGCTTTCCTATAACAACAACAACAGAAATCCTCCCACACTGTTCTGTGCCAACAGTTTGCTGAGCTGGAAGGGACCGAGGTTTCAGTTGGGAAATTGGCATGTGTCTCGCCCTTCACTGTGGTGGATGCTTCCTCCAAGCCCAGGCCCATGAAACCTTGAATTAACATGATGTTTCTCGTGAGACTCATGGCGAAGAACCTGTCCGACTCTGGCCTTGCCGGAGTCCATAGGAAGAGTAAAGATGGAGGGTGGGCGGCAGCCTCCCCTGACAAGCGGGAATGGTGCTCCTGCCTTGTCTGCTTCACAGTGGCCAAGGGATGTTTCTGGCCCAGGAGGCGAGCTTTTGAGACACCAGAGACACCCTAAGCCTTTGGGGTTCTATTGTCTATCAGGGTCTTACAGCCCAGTCATGTGCAGGGGTAAAACCATGTATTCTCAGAACATACCCAGAAATAGTGATTCTTTATTTTGAGGACTTTCTTGGGCAGTGCATTGATCAGATGCCTTCGTTAGAATATATTTTCCTCTCTAAGTGGCCCACTAAATCATAGGAAATTCCCACCTTTTCCCAGCCCCCCCCCCCCGATTTTCTCTTGTTTTAAAAAACTGGATTTTCTTTCATTCTTTCTCTTCCAGCTTCCCATCCCCTGCCTCCCCTCTCACCACCAGCACCCATCACGCCTGCTCCAGGGTTGGGGCGCTGCCAGACCCCTGCCTCAGAGCACTGTGGGCCTCGTGCTTATACTGATTGTTAAAAAAATTTTAAGTCACATGTATTGCTTTTTTTTTCCTAATTGGAAAAGCAACATGTTTATCCTAGACAATTTAGAAAATACAGGAAAGCGAAATGAAGAAAATAATTATCAAGGAAGTCAATACCCTTTTTCTTTTAAAGCATTATTTTCTCTCCCTTTTTGCAGTCCAGACTCCTTCCCTGCTCATTTTACATCTTTGAGCGTTTGGGAATTGGCGCAGAGAGTTGGAGGTCCCTGGAACTCTGTGTTATAATTGTACCTGGCTGTCACAGGCGGCCCCCTGGCTGTCTCTGAAGCTTTGCAGAATGCAAGAGGACATTGCACGCCGGAGGACATTCGGCTTGTCACCTTCCAAAGAGAGTGGCTTCTGGAAGGGAGGAATGAGCAGAAGTAGTGGGTGCGCTAGACCGTGCCGCACTTTTCCTTCTTGATACCTGGTCAGCTTTTGCTCTTGGGCAGGGGAAAGAGGGTGTCTGGGGATTTGTGTTTTCTACTAGAATTCAAAACTCTGTCACCCAGGCTCTAACTCTGTGTCCTTTCATTTTTATGGCAGAACCTTTTTGTTGTGAAATACTGCTTTTTCATGCTTTTGAATTTTTCAGGGAAGAATTGGGATCCAGGATGGGAACCCTTCTGCTGGAGGGCTCTGGACTGTTGTGCTTGGCTCATTCCCTGCAACGACGGGGAGGACTGAGTGGACTAATTGGCAGAGACGTCTGATGTCCCTTCAGTTTTCAGACTGCCCCAGACCCCAGAGCCCCTCTTGAGGACGGCAGTGTGAACGATCAAAAGAGATGTGCCCCTCACGTAGAGTTAAGGCTCCTGGGAGAACTTCTCTCCCTTCTGTGAGTAGTCATTATGTTTCGAGGTGGCAATTTACAAGCTTTTCCAGCTGATGCCATTGCTATGGTGTCAGTTTCCACTGTTAGGTATTGACCTGAGGAGTGTAGGACATCGGGCCGGCAGCCTTGCAGAGTTCCTTTGCTTCCAAATGCTTTATTTTTTCCCGCCCTTTCCCCCAGTCGATTCTGATACCTTAGCATCCTTTCCTATACCGAATCGGGAGGTTATTTTTACTCCTTATTCTCTCTCTGAAAATTCTGTAACTTTTGGAACAGGGGAAAAGGGAAGCAAACAGGCTTCTTAGTAACTATGGTGGTTTGGAAAAAAAAAAAAGGTTGCAGATTCTAATTTTTCAGAGACGAATGTGATGTCAAGATTCTCTCTGCCACCCTTCCTGCCAGACGGCTTATCAGAAGTATACATTCCTGAGCATGCTGGCGGCCATCTGAGTTCTCTCTCCACTTTTGTCTGTCATCCCTTTTTTTTTTTTTTTAAGATTTTATTTATTTATTTGACAGAGATCACAAGTAGGTAGAGAGGCAGGCAGAGAGAGAGAGAGAGAGGAAAGCAGGCTCCCCGCTGAGCAGAGAGCCCGATCCCAAGACCCTGAGATCATGACCTGAGCCGAAAGCAGAGGCTTTAACCCACTGAGCCACCCAGGTGCCCCTGTCTGTCATTCTTTAACTTTCTTCTTGGTCTCTTCTGGGATGGGGCGGCACATGAATCCAGGAAGCTGTTAAGACAGTGGCCTTTAGCTGGGCCCAGCTTATTTACTATGTATCTCTAATCGAGAGCTTTGACTGCATTTCCCCAGAAGTCCTCTCTTGGCGTGTGGCTAGGAGCACACTGTGGTTTTGATTGATCAGGGCTCTGACCAATCACTTCTTGTCTTTCTCCACAGGGCAGAGTAGTAGGTGCTCAATCAAGAGTTATTGGATTGAGGTGGTTAGAATTAAATCTGACTTGTATGTAATTTTATATTCAAATGAATCTGTTCCCAGTCTAAGTTACTTTTAGATTGCTGCTCTGAAGATTGTCATTTCCCGAATTATCCTTTCTTGGTTCCTTTTCACCCGTTTGCTTCCACTGTTCCAAATTTAGGCATCTTGGAAGTGAGATTAGGTGGGTGTGGAAGGAACTTTGTGGAGTTAAAACGTTCAGTTAGAGGGAAATACGGGAAATGGCTCAAACCATCAGAATCTTTTGTCTGGGTTTTAGGGTCAGAAAGTGGGACCCGTGATGGAGCAAAGGTGACCGGAATACCTTGCTTTGCTTTAAATCCCAGTTTGCCTTAGAGCGTCCATTTGCACCGCGGTGACTGCAGACCTTCCAGAGTCCTTGAATTTAACCCCCACAGGCAACAGCAGCTCCTGTGGAATGGGTGGGGTGGGGACTACTGTTCCCTTCCATGGGGCCTTCCAGAGCCTTCTAGGCCTACCCTGGCCCCTTTTTCCTCCCCTTCAGCTCTTGGCCCTTGGTTTCCCACATCCAGTCCGCACACACCTGCCCCATGAAAGTGAGGTAAAAAAGCCCTTATCTGTTTGCCCTGCTTTCAGTCCTCTTCCCAAGGTAGCAGGAAATACAATCCCAGGCCCTTTCGGCCCCTTCTATGTGGGTTGTTAGAGCGTTTAACTTCTCCTTCTTATGAAAATGCACATTAGCTATTCAGAGACTTAATCTCCTAATGATTTGTGTACGTTGGTAAAGAGGAAAAGCCATCATCCCTGCCTGGTACACTCAGATGTTCCCTTTGGTACACTGATGGCAGGATTTCAGAAGTGAAGGACCATTTAATTTAATTTTGCAGATGGCAGGAGCTCCTGCAGGAAGCTTGGTCACAATATGCCCCCTCCCAGGAGAGGAGCTCCGGCAAATTCAGGTTGCCTGAGGGCCTTGGCTATCCAGAATCTAACCCTCTGACTTAATTTCGCCTCCCCTCCATTATAAAAATCTGTTCTGGAGGAGAGGGAAGGGGAGGAGAAAAAAATTGTCCCGGTTGAAAAGCCGGTGACTGCTGTGGGATTGCCATTTGTAGCGATGCTGTTCTGGACATATGGATTATGACCAGCTACAGATTAACCCATTCCCCCTTTAATTGTTTTATGGCCTCGTCTTTCTGAAATTGCCCCCTCGTGGCCTGAAATCCTTCCTGGGGTTTTCCTTGGTCTGGGGACTGTGCTTGCCATTGAGAAATAAATCTCCCCTTTTCCTGGGCACTAGGTCCTCACTGACACGGAGGAGAGGACCAATGGGGAATGTTCTTTTCACTCTTAATTTTATTTTTAGGGGATGTCTTCCCATAGAGAAGCAGGCTCAGGCTCCTGAGTTGGTACAGCAAGCAGTGCTGCCCAGTCCTCTTAATGTGTCGGGAGTGGAAGTCCCAAGCTGTTGGGACAGACCCCAAAATGTGTTTGTATGTCACCCTTGGGGCCAACAGACACACCCAGGATCTTGGTGGTTTTCTGTGGCTGGCCGTTGAATAAATCTGATTTCAAACCTTGCCTGAGAGAGGTGTTTCTCTTCATGTTTCAGAGCCCTGAGGCTCTGTGAAGAAATCCGCATTGGAGAGCCACAAACCTTTTTCTTCATAGATCATTCTAGATGTGGCTATATGCATTCAGAGACTTGAACAAAAATATCTTCCTCAAACTTCTGTTTGTTCCTCTCTAGGAGAAGGTAAACATAAATAGCTCATGAGTAAGTTGTGAGCTGTTAAAAGTTCTTGGTTTCTTGGACACTTCTTTCCTTTCTTTGCTCTTTTCATTTGTTGTGGCTGCCGTTCCCACCTGCAGAAAACTACGTGCGAACAGAGGAGGATCTGGTAGTATTAATTTCTACTTTTGGCTTAACCAGTATGGCCAAGGGTAACTGAACATTTGTACTTCAGTCATTGATTGATCTCCATCTGTGACAAGGAGCCCAGTTCTCATTTTAGCCATCACCAAGTAGGCGATGGGAGAGTAGTAATCTGTGCTATAGATTTTATTCCCTCGTGCATCTGTCCATTCAACAGGTAGTTATTGATCATCTATCATACCAGACACTACTGAGATGCATCATTTTATAAAACCAAGATCTCTGAGAGTAAACTTTTCTGCAGGGGAAGTAGGGGATAAACAGCACACATGATGAATATGTAAATTACTTAGTATTTAGAAGGTAATAGGTACAATCAGGAGGGTCAGGATTGCTGGGTAGTGGGGTCAGGTTGCATTTTTAAATGGGGGTGTGGGAAGCTTTTAGGGGAGGCCTTATAAAGCAGGGCACATTTGTGCTAGGATTTGTGCAAAGATTTGAAGGAGGTGAGAGGGTGTAAGTGGATACTGGGGAGAACATTCCAGGTAGAGGCAGCAGCCAGTGAAAGGACCTGGGGGAGGGCCCCAAGGCTCAGGTGTGCTCGCTATATTTGAGAAATAACAAGGAAGCCACTGTGGCTGAAGCAGAGCGGTCTGGAAGGGAAGCGAGGACATAGCAGGAGGTGACAGCAGACGGTGGGGGGTGGATATAGAGGGGAAGGACATGTTTGATCATGTTACGCCATGTAGGCCTTTGGCTTTTACTCTGTAAATATCTTGTATATATCTGTATCTCTCCATCCACATTTGTATCTGTATCCGTATCATTCTTGGTGTCATTAGATCTTATAGCTTTCCATCTCTTCCATATTTTTAACTCCATACCATCAGGTGTCTCTTAGGAGTTGGGGGTGGAGGGGAGTTTGATGATGAGGGGGAGGGTGTAGGAAGGCTTGCATTCAGACTTGCTGGAGACCTGGAACCTGTGCTTTTCTGACACTTGGCAAACTCATGAATCCCTCCCTTCCCCTTCCCTGACCCACGGAGCAGGAGGACTGCGTGGCTTTCTCTTCATCCAGCCTCTCCCCTTCTTCTGTTTCAAGAATCTCAACTATGATTTCTGGCATATCTGGCATAATTTTAGTCGCTTTCTCAAGGTGTTTCCCTGCTGTTAGCCCTTTTACCCCAGAGAGCATCCCGAAACACTTTTCCTTCTCCACCACCTATGCAGTACTTTCTCATTCTCCTTTCCTGACAGCGAAGAAGTGAGGAAGTGGAAGCGAAAACACCCCGAAACTCCCAACTCCGGGAAGCGACGGGCTGGCGGCGTCACTCTTCCTTACGCGCGTGCACGCCCACGGAAGCATAGTCAGAGGCTTAGTCATGAGGCGTTTCATTAGGGGAATGAGTTCTCTCTTGGCCTCACTGGGTGGCTGGTGGACGGGTCTGGGTCCAGTGTAGCGCCCGCCTTTTAACCAAGTTCCCCCTATTTCTTTGTGCTAAGAAGCGCAGGCGTGGTGTGGTTTTCCACGGGAGGATACGGAATGATCTATTCTAGGAGAGAATTTCATCTTGTGTCCCTGATTTTCTGTTTGTTTTCTTTTGAAAAGCTCTTGAGTTACTGCCTGAAGTCTCCAAATGGTTCTTGAGAACACTGACCAGAGCCCTGTCCATAGAGTGTTTTTCCAACTGCTGATCATGACCCCTTTGCTGAATGGGTGGTAAAACCAATTTAATCCACCCTTACTAGCTTCTTTGAAAACCTAAATAGAATAGGAGGGGGAAAAAGGATAGAAAATATCAAAGTGAATTGAATATAGAAAAGATAAATGTTGCATCAGACTTAGGGATGTGTGTGTGTATGTGTATTTGTGTGTGTGTGTGTGTGTGTGTGTGTGTGTGTGTGTGAGTGCACGTGCGTGTTCATACTGGAATCACAATGTAACGTGCGTTGCTCGCTATGGGCCATAGTCAGCAAAAGTTAAACACTGTCTTAGGGTATCCAGAAGTCGTGTTTGCTTCATATGTGACTGGCGAGGATAAGATGAGCAGTGAGTTCTTCAGAATGTTCTATCTCCATGAGATAAAAGTAGAAGTTCAAATGACAGTTTTTCACTAGAAAAACAACCCAGATTAGGTTCATTACTCCTTTGTGAAGGTTGAATGTGCCAGAATATTACGTTGTTCAGGTCAACAGGAACTAAGCTTGTTGTTTCTCTCTGCACAAAGAATCGTGCAATTTCCAGGGGAAACTCCCCTCTGGAGGTGGAGAGGGAAGGGGAAGGAAGAGCGGAGAAAGGAGGCAGTGAGGCAGGAATCTTCATTGTGAGTCAGGTTGACCAAGGATCTGCACATAGTTAACTTGAAGGCTTTGTTCGCATCTGCCAGAGATTCATTGTTGAAGACAGGGAAAGCACAACTCATTTCCATTTGTTTCAATTCAACATTTATGCCAGCTCTGTGCTAGGTGCTGGGATGTAACAAAGAATAAGACATGGTCTTGGACTTGTGGCGCTCCTAGCCTGGCAGGGAAGACAGATGTAAATTGCTAATTACTGTACACTGTGCTGCGTGTCATAATAGTGAGTGTGTATAAAAGGCTCCGGGATAGAGTTTATAAATTAGAGGAACTATGCTTTCAGGCTTTCTTTCTGAGAAATGTGCCATTTAATAATAAAGAACTGGAATAGGGATTTCTTCTCAGAAAGTTGGAGAAGACACTCCACTGGAAAGGAAAATGAAATTTCTGATAGAATCACATTCATCCAGTCAGGCTACTGTGTTATTTTGTGTCTTTTACTCTGAACATATTTTGATGTTTTAAAAAATTACTTTATTATTTTTTTAAAAGATTTTATTTATTTATTTAACAGAGATCACAAGTAGGCAGAGAGGCAGGGAGAGAGAGAGAGAGAGAGAGAGGAGGAAGCAGGCTCCCTGCTGAGCAGAGAGCCTGATGCGGGACTTGATCCCAGGACCCTGAGAGCATGACCTGAGCTGAAGGCAGAGGCTTAACCCACTGAGCCACCCAGGCACCCTAAAAATTACTTTATAATACATTTAGATGTAATCCCTGTCTGGAAAGTCTGGAGACACATAAAATAATTTATACAATGTCCTTAAAAAGCACTGGCAAACATAACAGATAGGAACTTGAGTTCTTCCTCTGATGGAACCCACAGAGGTTTGTTTTTCTTTTCTCATTGATGTTTAAAATCAATAGTAACTTTTTGGGACATGTAACGTCATGACTAATTATACATGAGAAATAAGAAGTCACAGAGTGTGTTCAAGGTCTAGAATGCGGGTCTTCCAAATCCAGGCTAATTTATTTCTATCAACTGTGTGTGGCCCATGACTGCAGAACCAGATTGAGTCAAGAGCTGAGTCTTAAGGTCTTTTATTTAATTTTTATTTTATGAAGTTTCAGTGGTGTTTGTTTTTATTTATTTATTTTTAAAGATTTGTTTATTTTCGGGAGGGGAGTGCAGAAGGAGAGAGCGAATCCCAAGCAGACTCTGTGCCCAGCTCTGAGCCCAACGTGGGGCTTGATCTCACGACCCTGAGATTACAACCTGAGCCGAAACCAAGCATTTCTAACTGACTGGGCCACCCAAGCATCCCTGTTTTTGTTTTTATTTTTATTTTTCAATTGTCCGCTGACTTCCCTGTGAATTTTGTTCCTGCTGACAAATTCTGAATACACCGATCTATGGATCTGAACAGCGGAGTATTTTTTTCCCCGAGGTGTGGAGTGATTGGGCAGCCTCGTCGCTGTAGACATACTGTATATTCTGAAGCATTTTCTTCTTCTTGTTTCTTTCTGGGACTGAGTAAAAGCAGCTGGTAAAATCCTTCCACTTACATCGTTGGAGACACGGCCTTCAAGTGGTGGGGTGGGTGGGCAGAAGATGAAGACTTAGCACAGTTTTTGGATGAGGAAAGTGAAACCCAGAGACCCGAATCTTCTGACTCGTGCAGATATCCTGCTGCGGTCTCTAAATGTCTAAAGGATGGCACTGATCTACCCGTAAGATCCGAGCTTGTGTTGTTTTTGTTGTGGTCGTTTCGTTTTGTGTTGTGATCGTGTTTGGAAGCACTGGTCTTTCTGTGTCTTGGGAGGTCTTTACATTTTACTTTATTTGGAAAATTCAGTTTGAGGCAATCATTATAACAAGAGTTTTGGAAGCCTTGAACTCTCTGAAAATAAAAAGTCTCCCATTTCCCCTCTGCTTTGGCTCTCTGCTGGAGGAGAGCACTTATGTCACTAAAAACAATGTAGTTTGCTTATCTAATTTCTGCCCTGTGTTCCTATTCATGGATTCCCATTGCTCTTAGCAAAAAATGCCCTTCTTCTTCAGACTATTTGCAGTACTCTCCAGGCTTCACCCCTGCCTCTCTCTTTAATCAGTCTTGTCTTTTTTCATTCTCCCACTTAAACTCTATGTTTCAGCTACTTTGAATTTCTTAGATTATTTCAATTCCTTGCATGTGTGTGGCTTCTTTTCTCTTGCTTCAGGGCCTTTGAACATGCTGTTCCCTTTGGGTTAGAACACTTTTCCTGCCATCTTCCTTTGGCTCACTGCAGTCCTCCATGTCTTCTGGGAGCCCTAGACTGTCCATTCCCACAGTGTCTGCTTTTCCTTTGTTAAAGGGCTCATCTCACTGAAGTTTCTTTTTATAGTCTGTCTTTTCTGATAGACTAGTTTCCTTGGGAAGGCAGGCCTACCGTCAAGAGAAAGGAAACAAGTTAAAATTACTGTAGTCTGATTAAAAAGACTTTTATATTAGACTGGCATTGCACAACATTTTAAAATTTATGAAGTCCTTTCAGTGTAATATAATTTTGTGAACCCCCTCAGGAATTTAAAAAATAATGGTGTCATTTTTATAAACTATGATAAAGAGGTGGATTTAGGTAAAACATTTTCTTTTATATCAACATTATTAACATTATATTGCACAGTTTATTTTAATAGAGACTTAAATTTTTAATAGCTTCCATTGTATAGAAGGTAATTTTTTTCTTTCCTCACTGAACAAATGATGTGTACTTTTTAATTTTTTAGCATAAATGATGTAACAAAGACTGTGATTTGCCAAAAATAAATTTAAAAATAAAATATTGTGCTTTGTTTGGGACTGAATACGCATGAAAGGATAGTTGGAAATTTAATGACCTGTGAATACATTTTTTTAAAAAAATAAGAGAAACTTTTTTTTTTTTTGACCTTGTGGTTAGAACTTTTGTATTTTGCACTCTATTTAAAAACAGCTTCTTGGGGCGGCTGGGTGGCTCAGTGGGTTGGGCCTCTGCCTTCGGCTCCGGTCATGATCCCAGGGTGCTGGGATCGAGCCCCACATCGGGCTCTCTGCTCAGCGGGGAGCCTGCTTCCTCCTCTCTCTCTGCCTGCCTCTCTGTCTACTTGTGATCCCTCTCTCTGTCCAATAAATAAATAAAATCTTAAAAAAAAAATAAAAAAAAATTAAAAATAAAAACAGCTTCTTGGGGCGCCTGGGTGGCTCAGTGGGTTAAGCCTCTGCCTTCGGCTCAGGTAGTGATCTCAGGGTCTTGGGATTGAGTCCCGCATCGGGCTCTCTGCTCGGCAGGGAGCCTGCTTCCTCCTCTCTCTCTGCCTGCCTCTCTGCCTACTTGAGATGTCTCTCTGTCAAATAAATAAATAAAATCTTTTGAAAAAATGACTTCTTATATATAATTTTCAAGTTTTGTTTCTAAATGGTGAGATACCAAAAATAGTTCCAACTGTGTATCTGCAAGGCGGTAACACATTATAGGTAGGGAATGCCTTTCTTCCAGAACTGAAAAGCCAGTAAACTGTAGCATGCTCAAAAAGCACCTTGGCCTGAATGGAGTTTGCTAGGGGTTGGGGGTAGGGGAGAATGGGGAGTTGGTGTTTAATGGGGACAGAGTTTCAGCTGGGGAAGAGGCACACATTCTGGAGATGGATGGTGGTGACAGTTGCACGGCAGATGTGAATATATTTAATGCCACTGAACTGAACGCTTAAAAAATGGTTAAAATGGTAAAATTTATATTGTGTAAATTTTACCACAGGAAAAAACCACCTTGGCCTAGTTAGTGATGTTTGACTCATCACTCCCAACCGTTGTGTGCACTCACATGATATACAGAGGCTCTAAACTGTCCAATTTTAAAAGGAAGATTGGGAAAACATTCCTGTTACTGATTTTTTAAAAAGACAATGGAGCAGCAGCCATTGGCTATGTGAAGGCTTTGGAAGACATGTGTCCACTGCTGGGCATTCACAATCTACTGCTTGGTCGACAGCCTTAGCGAATGTCGGTGGAAGTATCAGGAGACCAGGTTTTGAGTTCTACCCAGAGATGGATGTCCTCTACGGTAAGCCCCATGATGCTCGGCTACTAGACCACTTTTCCAGAGAGGACAGGCTATTGCTGCTTCCTTCCTAATCATGAGAAGAGCGGAAGATATAGGTAATAGGGGACTGGATACGAAGGAGAGACACTGAAACCATGGCCTAGTTTGTGTGCCACTTATACCTCCTATTTGCCATTGGCCTTCACTCATCAGTGACTGGGGATGGTCCTGTGCTCCCCTCCTTTCCCTGGGCCTCTTGGAGCGAGGAGGAAGCAGATCCTGCCACTTGCTAACTGACTCTGTGGGTGTTGCTGTGGGTCGGTGGAAGGGACAGGGACATGAACGTTTCCTGGTGGTTATGTGTGTCACTAGGGTTCACAGGGGCCTTCTGTAATCTTCTCACGGGCCTGTGTGATCTTTGTAATTCTGAAACCCTGGTTGTTGATGTTTAGAAAGCGTGAGCTTATTGGAAAGCGATAGTCTTATCTTCTATGTAAGTATTACCAAAGACCATCATACCTTTTCATTTGTAGTATGCTTACAGATTCTGGCATCTGGATTATGGAATAATCCATATTCAGCAATACTGAAAAAAAAGATTGCAAATGGGAAGTGATATTTAGGAAAACCCTGCCAATTCACATTCTCACAGGGGAGCCCTGTGTTCACCTTCTGGTCAGCCCTGGGCAATTAAAACTTTTGTTCCTGTAAAGTTTCCCCCTAAAAAGGTTTCATTGTGAAAAATGCCCTGTGGGCATTACATTGTGAACTCTTTTGTGGCTATCATAAATAATGGGGCAAAAACACTTGTCAGAATATGGTAGAGCTGATTAGATAATGCATCTCTCCTTTTAAATTTTTGGTTGGCTTTCTGTTTTCATTTTTAAAGGAATAGCTATTGCTTTCTTACAGAATAAGAAATGCTCATTATAAAAAATCCAAGCGAAACTGGGAAGTACAAAGAAATGAGCAATAAATTGTTACACCTCGCATTACACCAAGAGTTCTTTTTTTTTTCTTTTAAAGATTTTATTTATTTATTTGTCAGAGAGAGAGAGAGAGAGAGCACAGGCAGAGGCAGAGGGAGAAGCAGGCTCCCTGCTGAGCAAGGAGCCCAATGTGGGACTCGATCCCAGGATGCTGGAATCATGACCAGGGTTGAAGGCAACGGCTTAACCAACTGAGCCACCTGGGCATCCCTACACCAAGAGTTCTTCATTCATTTATTTAATGAGTATTCCTTGAGTGCTCCCTATGTGTTAGGGACCAGGGATCAGCAAGGAATAAAGCAAAGAATTCCTTGCTATCATGGGGCTTCTGTTCCAGCGGAAGGATGAGATGATAAATAAATACCTAAATAGATTTATAAATGTCTTGAAGAAAAATATAATTGGGTAAGGACATAGAGGAGCTCTTTCAGGTGGAATGGCCGCAAAGGCTCCTTCAGAAGGTGACATCTGGGCTGAGAACAGAGTGAAGTTAGGGAGCTAACCATGTGAATGTTGGGGAAGCATGCTTCAAACCAAGGAAAGCACATGCAAAGGCCCTGAGGTGAGATTGTACTTGGAATGTTCTATGAACAGAGAGACCAGTGTGGCTGGAGACCAGTGAGTAAGAGTGAATATAATGGAGAAACTGGTGAGACAGTCAGGGACTAGACCATGTCAGGCTTTAGAAATCCTTCAGCTTTTTTTCTCCAATGAGAAGCTGTTGGAGGGTAATGAGCAGGGGATAGGCTACAGGGGAGTGAAGGTGGCAGCAGCAGGACCCTTAGGAAGCTCCCACCGTAATTCAGAACAAAATGATGCTGATTTAGATTTAGTTGGGAATGGTGGGATTGGTGGAGGGGATAAGACACAGTTGGATGATGGACACATTTTGAAGGTAGAGCTAATTAAGGATTTGTTCGTGAATTGGATTGGGAGTTTGAGAGAGAGAAAAGAGTCAGTACTGACTCCTAAGTTTTTTTGGTCTGACAGGTGAATGGGGGTGCTCTTAGTGAGATGGAGAATCAGGATGAGTATTGAGAGCTGAGTTTGGGCATGTTTAGTTCTAAGTACCTGTTAGCCATCCGAGAGGAACTAACTATTAAGGCATTTATAGGAGGCAGGAGTTCAGGAAGCGGTCTAGACTAGGGATTCAAATTTGGAAATTACCAGACACAGAACTGGAAGAGATCTACAGAGAGCAATTAGAGATGGAAGTGAGGTCCTAGAACTGAGCTCAGGGAGCAGTGAGAGGTTGGAAGGAATGGGGGAAGGTCCAGCCAAGGAGACTGAGAATGTGTCTTCAGGGGCATATTAGGAGAGGATGGTGTCCCAGGACCAGGGAGTGAGCCCCTCTCTCCGGTCTGGTGGCGTGGAGGAAGCCACATCCTGTGAATCGGCATTGTGTAGGTCATTCCTGTCACCACCACGAGAGTGGACAAACACTGGCTCCAGTGAGCTAAAGAGAAAAAAGGAAGAGAGAAGGTGGAAGCAGAGAGTATGGACAACCATTTTGAGTTTTCTTGTAAGGAGAAGGCAAGATGGAAAAAGCTGAAAAGGAGCAGGGAGATCAAGGGAAATTGTGTGTGTGTGTGTGTGTGTGTGTGTGTGTGTGTGTGTGTATACACGGTTGTGTTTAATAAGATGGGGCAAATAGAGCCTGCTTGTTTGCTTATGGGAATGATCCAGTAGAGGGGAAAATGATGATATTAAACACAAGCATATGATTTTAGTGAGCAAGAACTAATTTTATAAGAATGGCATTAGGCCATATGTGCTTTAAAAATAAAAACAATTGAATTTAATTTTGCTTGAATTTAGAAGAAAAAAGAAATTGAAGTGAAGGTTAAGGACTTGCTGACCACCTCGTACATGTTTCTGTGCCTCAGAAGATCATAGCTCTTATAAGCTCTCCCAAAGGCTAAGAAAATGATTAGGAAGATCTTGTGGAGGCTGAGGTCATTGTTAATATTTTAAACCATATTTTTAGCTCAGTCTTCACTTTGAGACAGATTGGCTGATTCCTTGCCTGGCAGGATTAGGTGATTCATATCCTTACACTTTCTTGTACCTCTCTTCCCCATCTCCTAATTTTTAGAGCTTATCTGGATTTTTTCTTTTTTTTTCCTTGCTTGGCAGTATTGCTAACATTTACATTCTGCCCTGCACACTCTCCTGTGTTTGTTCTTGGCACTGTGTCTCCTGCCTCTTCTTTTACCACAGTGTCTCTCTGCTTGTGGTTTTATTTTGATTTATCTATTGGGTGCAGGATTTCTGTTTCACAGGAGGGGTTCATGGGTCTATATAGGCTGAGATCTTTCAAGTCTGCAGATGTTGGAGTCTTTTACACTTGACTCAGCTAGCCGTACTATTCTTGGATCACAGTTATTTTCCCTGATAACATTTTTAGAACATGGCGCCATCATCTTCAGGCCTCTGTCATTGCTTTGGAGAAATCTGACCCCTGTTTTGTTAGGAATGTTGCTTTATTCTCCATTGATTCTTAAATGATTCTTTCTTTATCCTTGAGGTTTAAAAATGTAAACATCATATGTCCTGATATTGACAGTTTATGTACATTTCCCGGTCTACAGTATGCTTCTTCTACCTGCAGATTTAGTTCTTTCATTTTAAGGAAATAGATCTGTGTTCTCTATCTGGTTATTTGTTCTGTCCTATTGTCTTCTTTTGTGTTTATGTATCTTAAGCCCCCCCCCCCTTTAAAAACATGCCATTAATTAGATTTAAAAAACCCTTTAATTGTGAAAAATTCTAGACATATAGAAACGTAGGTAGAATAGTGTTATTGACCCCCCCATGTACCCATCACCTTGCTCAGCTCACCGCAGGCCTGTTTTGTCTATATCTCCTCATCCCTCCCACTCCCTTCCATCACTTTGAAGCAAATACCAGACATTATTGATCCTTGAATATTTCAGTACTTGTCTCTAAGAGAAAAGAACTTTTTTTTGTAAACTTAACCACTAACAAAGTTCATCTCTTCTGTTTATAATCCATTTATTGTATATATAATGACATTGCTCTCTTTTGTTAGATCAGCAGTATTTTTTTTTTCTTTTTTCCCTCCAAAGATATGATGGGTGACTGTAGTTGCTGGGCCTCAAAATCAGGAAGGCGAAACCAAGGGAACGAGCCAGGGAACTCTCTCTGGTACAGATGGCACATCCGATCAGGCAGTCACAGAAGTTGTAGAGACGGGAAGTGTCCGCTGGTTCCTTGGTGGTCTCCGAATTTCTAGTGTTCACGTGAACTGTGGAGGGAATGGGAGGAGGACCCAGAATGTACAGTTTCTTTTCCAGCAGGAAGTGAAACTTAGGCCTTTTCTGACTCAGTAATAACCGTGAAGAAGGAGCTGAGTGGTTTGAAGACTGTGTTCTAGTTCTGTTTTTCGTGGTCATGTGGTTTATTCTAGAGCTTTTTAATCTGTAGGTCGAAAAATGAGCAGGTCATGAAATGAAATTAGTGGGCTGTAGCTAGCATTTAAAAAGGCATGGAAGAGCGCCTGGGTGGCTCAGTTGGTTAAGCCTCTGCCTTCCGCTCAGATCATGGTCCTGGGGTCCTGGAATGAACCCAGCGTCAGGCTTCTTGCTCAGCAGGGAGTCTGCTTCTCCCTCTCCCTCTGCCTGCTGTTCCCTGTGCTTGTGCTTGCTCTTTTTATCAAATAATAAATGAAATCTTTTTTTAAAAAAAGACATGGAGGTGCGCCTGGGTGGCTCAGTGGGTTAATAAGCCTCTGACTTCGGCTCAGGTCATGATCTCAGGGTCCTCGGATTGAGCCCTGCATCGGGCTCTCTGCTCAGTGGGGAGTCAGCTTCCCCCCTTCTCTCTCTCCACCTGCCTCTCTGCCTACTTGTGATCTCTCTGTCAAATAAATAAATAAAATCTTAAAAAAAAAAGACATGGAAAATATGAATTTATAGCATGTAGTAAGGATACATAGTTTATGAAACTTCTGGGGTGTGTGTGTGTGTGTGTGTGTGTGTGTGTTGTCTTGTAAAAGTTTGGAAGCCACTAATTTATTCTATTTGATACCTATGACTTTATGTACTTTCTTGTCTAGAGAGTTATAGGATCGCACAGCCCATGAGGCAGAGTTGGTTTGTGTGTTTAACAGAAATATATATAGTACAATGTACTTGGAACTGTTCTGATGAGTTTACAAATATTAACTCCTTAAATCTCTAAGAGGGTATCGTTATTGTGGAACTTTTACACATGGAGACATTTGGGCACAGAGCAGTTAACTAACTTGCCCAGAATCCCACAGCTAGTAAGTGGTAGAGCTGGCGTTTTGAGCCCAGCCAGATTGGTTTCCAAGCGGATTTTGCTCTGTGCCTCTCCAGTTGAAAGCATCTCTAGGTGGGGGCATGGACTTTTCCCTTTTGCTTTCAAGAGGAAATGAAAAAAGTTGTTTTGCTCCTCTTCCCTCTGCAATATACTTAAACATTCATAGCTGAGATAGTGAGAATGAGGACTTTTATTTATTCATTTATTTTTAAAAGAATTTTTATTTATTTGTCAGAGAGAGAGAGAGCACAAGCAGATGGAGTAGTAGGCAGAGGGAGAGGGAGAAGAAGGCTCCCTGCTGAGCCAGGAGCCGGACCCAGGGCTTGATCCCAGTTACCGGGATCATGAACTCAGCGGAAAGCAGACGCTTAACCAACTGAGCCACCCAGGCGCCCCATGACTTTTATTTGTTAAATTGAAGAAATTCAGGGATCCCTTTTATTAACCAATCAACATTGCCAACTGGGAACTGAAGGGTTCCTGTGTGAAAGACAACCAGACGAGTCCGTATCTCAGCTTCATACACAGAGGCAGGGGAGTGGTGAAGAGCGCGGTTTTTAGAAGTAAACATATCTGGTTCAAATCCTTTTGTGATCTTTAACTGTCTGGGTGACCTCGGGCAGTCCACTAATCTCTGAACCTCTGTGGTCCTTCATCTGTAAAAGTGGGAGGAGTCAAAGTTGACTTTTAATGGGGACTCACGGGGCACCCGGCTCATAGTCAGCCCTTCATCTCTTCAGTTTTCGTAACAACCCATGGGTACGGCTGCTGTTACAAGCTCCATTTTATAGATAGTGAAACAGATTGACAGAGATTAAGCATTTTTAAAAAAAGTTTTTAAAAGATTTTATTTATTTATTTTACAGAGATCACAAGTAGGCAGAGAGGCAGGCAGAGAGAATGGGGGAAACAGGTTCCCTGCTGAGCAGAGCCTGACACAGGGCTCGATCCCAGGACCCTGAGATCATGACCTGAGCCAAAGGCAGAAGCTTAACCCACTGAGCCACCCAGGTGCCCCGAGATTAAGCATTTTATCCAGGGATGCACAGCTAGCTCTCGGCAGAGCCAGAGTCGAAGCTCTGGTCCCTCCGAATGCAGAGTCTGCACTCTTTAACCACTCGGCTTTCCTGCAAGCTTACCCCATTGGGATGTTTTAAGGATTAAATGAGATCATGTACCTTTACACTTGAATGGTGACTCGACTTTCTGTGAGCTTGTTTGGCTCATAGTAAGTACTTAATAAATGGTTTCTATGATCCCTGTTGAATACCATCTTAGACAAGACAGTGCCTGTCCGTAACTTCAGTGGAGGCAGTTTTCCTTTCGAGAGAAAATAAGCTGTAGTCGACGACACGAGTTCTTATAACCAACCCATCGCTTGATGTATATGTTGACTTCTTGAAAAATAATCGGTTAGCTATTCTCAAGGATCTGCTTAGCAGAAGAGACGGTCTATGCAGCATCGAGAACAGTGCCTGGTACATGGTAAGTGTCTTCGTCTGGGTTTCTTAGAAAATAGAGCCAAACACACAGGCTTACACTTTCTTTGGGAGAGCCACCTCGGGGAAGCAGGAATGCGGAGACAAGGGAAGTGACAAGTGGCAGGGAAAGAGAGCAAACGTAAGAGGCCGCTTGTAAACTGGCGACAGCTTCACCAGAGTCTGATGGTTTGTCCCACGGGACATCTTCAGAGAAGCTAGAGGAAGCTCCTGCGTCTCTGAGGCGTTCCTTGGGGCAAGGAGAGAGAAGATTCCATTTGCCCACTCCCATCTGTTGGTTGAGGGTTGACTTCATGGAGTTTCAGCTCTCCTGTGCTTCTTGGTCGCATGGCTGGTGGCTGGGGCAGTCTGTCCAAACCTCAGGCCTCCGTGGCAATGAGGAGTCCCTGGGGCGGGACGTGAGAGGCCTGCTGCACGGGTACAGGGCCAGGCGCTGTCCGGCTTGAAGGCCAAGGCCCAGCCGCAGTAGCTGGAGCGGCATGAGCGGTTCCAGCCGGCCAGCCGGCCAGCCAGGCGGTTGTGCTGGTCTTGGGTGATGTATACACGGGGTCTGCCTAGCATGTTCTTGGTAGTGATTGACTGCTCTAACCACCCACGTTAGCAAACTGCCCGGCTCTCTTATTTAAGTGCTTTGCAGTTACTGACACTTGTAGATCTGTCTTTCATGCTCAGTCTACTTTCCCATCTCCTCTTCCTTTGCTTTCCACCTAAATGGAGGGGTCCGTAGGCCTAGGCTTACTTCTCGTTCATTCTGAATGCTTTCTATGGGCAACTGTGTTCACTTTTATCGTTAACGTCATACTTCTGTCTACTTGCTGATGGCTCCCAAGTGCTTGTGTCCAGACTTGACCTTCTCCTGGGAGCTCCGGACTGGAAAATAAAGCTGCCTTTTCCAACAGGAAGTTCCACAGGCACTTCAAAGACCAAGTGAATGTCTCGGTCCTCTGTAATCATCGTGGTTCCTCTCCCTGCCCCACAACGAGTGGGTGCTCGGTCCATGCTAGTTGAACTACACCTGGAATAACCTGTCGACCCCTCCTGCCAAGCTAGATCCTGTGCAGAAGGAGATAAGCCTTCCAGAGTCAGCGCTCTAGGAATTTAGGGTCTGGATTTTAATACTCATCTGGTTTGTATTTAGTTTGTGCTAGAATCTTGAGCAGCCTACAGTTTACTGTTGTCCCTTACTATAGTGGACACGTTTAAATTGACATTTTTTCTTTCGAAGCATTGTTCGATTGGAGATCGCTTGGGTTTGGACTCTGCTTGTGCCATCCTCTTGCTCTTCGAGACCCTTGCTTTATTTGCAGTTTACGGAGCCTTTATGAACTGCATTTGTATCTGACCTGCATCTTGCTTTTCTGTTCCGCTCCTTGCCCCACGATCCCATACTCTTCTGACCCAGAAGTGCTACTCAGAGCCTCCTGAGCCAGATCTGCCCAGTTCTGCCTCCTTGCCTTTGCCTTAGTAGCCGCAGCCCTCCTTCCTTTGGCACCTTTATGTCTCCGTAATCCTCCCCAGCTCGAGGCCCCAAGACTAAGGCAGATCCATGCTGGTTTATACTGATCTCGTCTCTGAGCATCTCAAACATTGTTTTGGTGCTTAGTATGCACAGGCTTATGCTGTTGAATACTATTGCATTTAGTCCTCCCCCCCCCCCCCAATTGGATGATAAACTCCTTGAGAGTAAGACAGTGTGTTAGATTTTCTTGTGTGGTCCTGTGATTCATTACTCGGACCTTTGCACAGGGACAGTGCAAGATAAATATTTGCTGGATTTGTTGGTTGATCACTGTGGTCCTGGGGAACCGACTTTCAGTTGGCCTCTAGCACCGAAATGAGGGCCATCAGGTGACATTTCCCAGAGGAGCTGTTGGTCATGTCATTGGAGATCTTTAGTTTGTAATACAAGTTAATTCTAGACTTTGGACTTTGGGAATTTTGTTTCTTAAACATCTCAGGCAAGGCCTAGGAGCTAAAATTACTACTTTGGCATTTGATGTAGCAGCCTGTTCATTTGGGAACCTTTTGTCTTTGACTTTCTGTTGAATCACTTGAAAGACCCAAGGCAGCTTGCCAGAGCAATTGCGATGATTCAAGTTCATTGAGATATTCCCCTTTGCACCCTCCTCCCCCTTGGCTTTACGAGGTTGCTTTCTGTGTTCATTGGGGGGCTTGCAAGTTAATGGGTGACAGAGTGTCCTTTGGAAACTCCTAGGACCATTTTTCTCCTCTTCCTTCCCATGGTCTGGTTTCCCTTTGTCTCCAGAGCTGTGTGTGTTGTTTTTAGATGGTGTGAAGTTAATGCAAGGAGAAGAGAGGTTCTTTTTTTATAACTTTGGGATAATCTACTGCTCAGGCAGACAGTTAGGAAGATGGCCAAACTTAAAAGTACAACAGAAAGAACCGTGGTGAAAAGGGAAGCCAGAGGGACCAGAACTTCACTCCTGCCTTCCTCCTGCCAAGATCACTGTCTTGCCTTTAGACCCAAAGATCTCTCTGACCTGTCCCCTCTGCTCACCACCGCCTAGGGAGGGATAGTTTAGAATCCCTAGTTTTTAGGACCACTGGCTCTAAAGCGTGTATTATTACTAATAATTAGAGCTAGTGTGGGCAGGGATTTTCCACTCATGGAATTCTCCTGCTCATGGTGACTTCTGTACCGTTCAGCCTGGATTGCACATTAATGCTCACTCCATCTCTTAATTTAGAAGGCCTAGGAACCCATCCAGCAGACCTCCTCTGATCTTCCTTCGGCTCTTTTTCATCATGACACACACTTTGACCAGCTCCATTTCTGGCTGCATGAAATCCAGACTCCTCTGTTAGCTTTTGAGCTGCTCCTCCCCACGTTACCCTTATCTCTGACCAGGCCTCAAGGTACTCTTTGTTCTAGCTCAACCATCCTCCTCACTACCTCACAGAAAGGCCATGTTCAAACATTCCCATTTCTTGGCTTAGGTCTTAATCTTCCTCTGGAATATGGCCTCTTCACCCTTCCACTTACTGAAATTCTAGCCATCCTAGGAACACCAGTTCAGACTTCTGTGTCCTCCCTTCTTCTCTGCCTCTTTCTCCCCCCTCCCTTCCTCCCTCCACAAATTTGACAGCCTGCCAGATGTTGTTCTGGGTCCCAGAGGTATGTTGGTGAACTGGAGAGACAAATTCTTCCTCTCAAGGACTTTAGTTTTCATCAAGAAGCCTTGCTTTAGTCATGTTAGTCCTCGCTACACTTTCTGAGACCTCAAAACTTTTATTAGTAGCATTTATTCCTAAATTCAAGTATACATATACAGCACACACCATATAGTATACAATAACATGAAAATTTAGGTAATACAGCTATCTATCTGTTAAATAAATACCGGGCATAATTTATGTAACATAATATCTAGCATAACTTAGGTAGTGCATTAGTACATAAATTTCAAAAATGTATATTTTGATTCCGTCTTCACAATTAGATTGTTAGTTCCTTGAGCATAGGGAACTTAATGATGCTTCCGAGCACTTTAGAATCCTTCACTTTATTCATGAGGACTCCTTTGTTTCTAAGGAACCAAAAATCCAATGCAAACTATTTTAAGCAAAAAAGTGAGTGAGTTGGCTTATGATGCTAAAGGGGCCAGGGATAAGCCTGGCATCTGGCCATGACTTGGTTCAAGGGCTCAAGTTTCCTTTTCCCAACTCTCAGCTCTGTTTTCTCCGGGTCAGCTCCATTCTCAAACCGGCTTTCCAGTCATGGTGGCAAAATGGCGGCCGCAGTCTCGGATACTCATTGTCTTCAGCTCTTGGCCTGTAGGTAATGTCCACCATCTTTGGAGAGGGCAGAGGTGGAATCCGCTTTACCAAAACCACATGGACTAAGAGTTGGGGAGGCTCTAGATGCAGAGAAGGAGAAAAGATAATTATCTATCACATCCCCTGTTCTGGAAGCTTCGTAGCTATTATTGTTTGGTTGTTGGATTAACTCATGTCTAGTTTTATGTTGTGTTTAATAGGGTAAAGTAACGATGAAAAAGGCCATCAGTCACTCTTCGAGGAGGAGTATTTGCTGTTTTCTACTTTATCAAAAGTAGCTTGATGATGGCCTTTTCTTGGAACAGTGACAACTCAACCATAAGTGATAGTATCAGGCATTGAAAGAAGGGGTATGGCAGGTGGACTGAAGCTGATATATGTCTCCTTTTCCTCTATTACTGTGAGCACACCTCGTTTATTTCTACTATTATTTCTCCTTGTTTGCTATAGGCTTTTTCACTGATTTCTTCCCTAGTGTTGTGCTAATTTGGAGTGAGGACTGCTGTCTTTCTATTCTTGGTGCACCCGTCAGGTGCACAAATACATTTTTATGATAAGAGTAGGTAAGAAAGGACAGTGGCTTGGGAACCCAATGACCTGGGTTTCAGTCCGACATCCACAGCTAAATAGCTATGTGATCTTTGGCAGTTCCTCTCCTTTCTCTGGGCTTTGGTTCTGTCATCTGTCCAATAAGGATTTTGGAAGACCCTCCCATTACTGAGTTTGTAGAAGAGCAAACCAGTAGGGTGAAGAGCCAGACTTGGCAGGGCATCCGAGCATTTTGTTTCCTGGGGAACAGTTTTGATAGGGGCTGATTACCCTTGAGATAAGAGGTCTTGGTAAGAGATACGCAGGGTAGAGCCTGATGAAAGCTTCAATTGTCTTCTTATATAACACTTGCTGGAAAGGTACTAGGAATTAATATTCCTGAGGTGGCTGAGGTGACATCATGTGTTTGTGAAAGGGCTAAAAGCAGGTAAGGCAGATTCTGTGGAAAAAGACTGGCAGTCAGTCCCAGTTCCAGTAGGGTACATGGGCTGATCTCATGCCCTGTGTTCTGAACAGAACCGGTGGAAGTTGCAGCTCCTATCCCTTAGGTGCCAGATCATCAAGGAGAAGGCGAGGGCCTGCCTGTGTAACCCTCCTGTGAGATTACATTTTTCTCCTGACCTACCCACCCATCCTCATTTTCTCCTCAGAAATGTGGGACTCCTAGGAGGGGATTTTGTGTGACTTCATCAGAAAATTCCTGAAGAAGGAATTTTGAAAGAGGGGAAGAAAGGGACTGATATCTCTGGATTGAAAGCAACAGACTGAACAAAATTCTCCTCTGCTCTGCTGACTGGTGAATTCCCTGGGTGTTCTCTGAAGTGAGGACAGTTTTCAGAGGACTGTGTCTCCTGTGTTGGCAGGTGTTCTATAATTTAGCATCTACATGATTAGAAGTGTGGCAAGGCCCTGTTTTTATTAAATGATCAGTATCCTGTTAGGGCTAATTTTTCTTCTAATTTCATCCTTCTTGTGATCTTTCACCCTCTTTCCAAAATGGAAATGAGCCTCCTTCTAACTCCCAGGACAGGTGTACTTAGGATCTCAGCTGTGGCCAAGTGTGGACAAGGAGTCGGCACCTGCCGGGGGAAGGTATGGGTATGTCTGCCGATCCAATATTTGAACTCATGCATAAAAGCATTCCTTGCTGGTTTTAATCTGACACCGTTTGGAAATGATGGAACAATGGTCTGCTCGTGGAGTTCAATGTCATGGCCAAGCTTTCCAGCCAGAGGGGCAGCTTCCGGTATAGGCTTTAAGAATATTCAGTGCAGAACTGAGATTCAGCCCATGCAAATGGAGAAATGGAAACCAAGAATTCCTTCCTCTTTTTGGTGCCACTTTGTTGGGCCATTTTCCCCTTAGCTAGCAGGATGGCGCTCAAAAGAACATGATTTTGGGGGGCGTTAAATTTTGTAAATGAGATGTAATTCACATACCACAAAATTCACCCTTTTAAAAGTACACGAATTCAGTGGGGTTGTTTTTCAGTGTGTGCACAAGCTTGTACAGTGATCACCACTGTCTAATTCCACAACGGTGGCATTAAATTTTGACTTGAATCTTTGAGTGAAGTATCAACCAAAGGTCAACTCTGATGTTCAGGAAACTAGTTTTAAAACTTTTGTTCTTTTTTTCAAAGGAAACTACAGAAATGTCATTAAAAAAAGAAAAAAGTAATAGAAAAAAGAGCCAGAGGATGTTGAATTTTTCTTAGGCTTGTTTTTTTTTTTTTTTGGTTTCTTTTGTCTCCTACTGATGATTTTTTTTCGTCCTTGGTCTTTGGGTTGGGACTTACTCCCGTGACTTTGCTATAATAACCAGTATTAAAAGTAAAAGCAATAAGACTGTCCTTGCTTTCTTTTCCTCTCTTTCTTTGTCAAGCCAGGCTTCGTTAGGGCAGGGCGCAGGGTTGTTTCATTCATCCCCACCATCACCTAGCTCAGGCTCTACTGTACAACAGGACTCAGTAAAGATTTAGTGAATAAATGGGCTGTGTTTGGTGCCCAGGGGAGGTCGTTTTGGCATGTATCACTCAAGGCTCATAGTGACCTTGTACTTGGGCTTTGTGGATGACCATGGAATTCATTTGCATCCCTTGAGGTACAGCTGCCTCTAGAAAACGAGAGCCTGACTTCTTCAAGTTCTAGGGACCGAACCTACAAGGACCCCATCACCTGCAGTTCCCAGGGACGCTCATCCAAACTGGACCTCACATGCCTTCCTGAGTGGATATGGTGAAGCACAGTGTGGGTGGTGCGAGTGTGTGTCTGAGTGTACACCCCGTGCACGTGCGTACTCGCGTGAGCACACGATGGGATTGGAAGGAATTCCTCCGTGTTTTTATAAATTGCCCCTTTCTTCTTTCTGCCCCTGTAGTTTATTGGTAGGCCGGGGAACAGAGGGGCCTCCAGCCTGGGCACATGGCCCAGGCGAGCTGGCATTCAGTGGCCTATTGTTTCCTGCCCCTTCTGTGCATGGACAGAGGACTGGGGCTGGCACAGCTGCCTTCTTGGGGACCATTGTTTGTCTTTGCAGTAGCAGCAGCAGCAGCAGCAGCAAAAGTCTGAAGCAGCACATTTTGTGCCGGACAGAGCAGCCATTCTGTCCTGGAGCTGCAGGCCTAGAGGTGGGGGTGGTTGGAGGCCCCCTTACATGTCGTGTGGGCATCCTGAGGCCAGCAGCCAGGGAGGTTTCTCCTTCTAGGCAGATTGTGTGTGTGTGGGGGGGAGCTGCTCTGTGGAGGGGATCAGGAATCCACCACAGTAGCAGTTGGGATCTAGTAGCAGAGACTCTACTTTTCTTGGATCAGGTAGGGGTGTCATTGCTTCCTCACTTTCTCTGCCCTCTGGGCATCCTGGCGGACCTCAGGGTGTGCTCCCAGGACAAAACAAAAAACAAAAAACAAAAAAAACAAAAACAAAAAAAACACTTTCTCCAAAGCTGCCCTGTAGAGTAGATGGAAGAAGCAGGGAAGGGGCCCAGACCAGTCGTGAGCTAGTCGGAACATGGCTCGCTGTCGAGTCAGTGGGCCAGTCCAGACTTGATTCTGAATGATTTCTCAGCTAGAAGGTGGAAAAGGGGATGTTCCATAGGTGGGAGCTATAGAAACTGTAATTTACCCAGAAATACTTCCAGAGCCTCCAGGCTTGTATTCTCTGTCTCTTGTTTCCCTGGTCCACAGTCAAGCTCTTTGGCAAGTTAGACCTTCATTTAGCTTCAGCCTCACTTGCCCCTGGTGGTATGACCCCTTGGTAAGTGACTTAACAGGTCTTACTTCACTTTTCTTACCTGTGCCGTCAGGATAATTGGGGATACCTGATGGGCTAGTTGTGGAGATGAGATGAAATGATGCATTTAAAGCCCCATGAAGGGTCCTCAGTAACCCTTCCTCTCAGAGTCTCCTTGGGGATGCCCGAGAGCGGGGTGTACTTTGTATTACGCTGGCCACTTGAGGCACCCAGGAAAGGCAGGGGCATGTCTGTGTTGGCTGGATGTGCCTGGGTCCTTCTTAGATTGGTTCACATCTTTCAGAGGCCGCCTAGGAAGTGCTGGTTCCTTGGCCAGGGCAATCCTGGAGGGGTCTACCTCTGGAACTTCATGGGTATCTTGGGAATGTGCCTACACTCCTTTTTTTGTTGGAGCGTGATGCATAGTATGTTGTACTGTGTTCCTTTCTGCCCTCCTGGTTAGTGAGATTACTGAGGCCAAGTCTTACGTGAATTTTAGGTGACTCCGAGGGGGCGGACAGACCCATTTCCCACCTACGTCCTCTTGCAAATCTGAAACTGACTGGGTACCTGGAGAGCCTTTTGGCCCCACGATGCTCTGATTTTTCCCTAATGGGCAAGTTGTAAGTAATATCAGTGAGCAGCGTGAATGCGCTCTCCACCCCCAGTCTGCCCACCCAGGGGCTACTACTGCCAGCTTCTACTTCTGTCTACCAATAGGTAGAAGGGGGACAGATACCTCTAGGAATAGTCTTGACAAGGGCTGTTCCCTTTAAGAGGCCCAGAAATCTCTGGCAAGAGCTAGATGCCTGACATTGCCCTCTGCACATCTTCCCCCAACACCCTTGTAATCAGACTCCCAAAAAACACAGAACAAGGGAGCTTTGATGAGTGATGAGGTAGGCGGCTTTTCAGCTCAGCCTTCTGTCTGCTTGAAACCATCCTCTGGGGCTCACTTTCAGTTCAGGTGAGGTTCCCGTAGGCCTGATTGGCATTGACGGTTGGCAAGGGGAAGGCATGGGGACGAAGAGGGTGAGAACTGCACTTACAGATCCCCCGAGATCACCCATAAAGAACCAGATACTTGTGCTACATTCTGATATGGGTGAAAACAGAGACAAAAATGAAGATAAGGATAGATTATAGACGCCCAGTCACTTCAAGGCGAAGCTAAAGGCACCATTTGCCCCTTGTCATTGCTTCCTAAGAGCCTCATAGCTCTGATCCTGGACTTGCCCCTGATTTATCCAGAGCTCAAATGAAAAGGCTAGATTTCCTTACCACCCCGCCCCCTGCATTACATGGCATAGATAGAAAGCTTTGTTATGACTCCATGATTTGGGAATGACTTTGGGGCACGCCTGAGGAAAGGCATAATTACATAGGTGCTCTTTTCCCCTGGGATTGGAACCACCGTCCCAGCCTAACGCACTGGAGCTGAGCAGGCTTGCAGGGGAAAGGTGTGAAAGGATGGCTCCCCTGCGACGGGACCGGGGGTTGGAACGTAGCTTCCGCAGCATACGCACTGCGGGCCTTCTCTGAGCCGAAAGCGTCTGGTTTTGGCAAGCTGCTCCCCGTGGGTGCCAGGGCTCTTGTCAGTAACAAATGCTGTGCCGTATTTGACACAGCTCTGGTTGCATCTGGAGCTGCGTTGCTGTGGTTCCAGAGAGGGTGTTGGCTAACCCTGGGTGAGGACTCTCGGCTAGGCAGAAATCCGCAAGCTAGGGCTTAGCCCGAAGTATTTCTAGCTTTGACACAAAAGAGGCTCTGAGCATCCTGAAGATGAAGCGACAACAGTGTGAGTGGTTATTTCTTAGTGAAAAAAAAATCAGCTCCTTGAAGACTGGTTTACATTCTGTGAAATTGGAAACTATGAAATCTGATCGATGCTCAGAGGTTTGCTTGGCTGGAAGTCTGGTGCTTGTTGCGTTCCTGATCCCCACTGTTTGATCTGGGGCAGGACCCTGTGTATCTCCATTAAAATATCCCGACGGTCACTCACCCTCCTTCATGAAGATGCAGAAATACATCTTGAGACCATGGGAGAAAGTATAAAAAGTAGGAGCTTGGGCTCTAGAGTCAGTCTTTCTGGGTTTGGATCCCAGCTGCACTACATTAGCAGCTTGACTTCCTTAAGAGTCAGTTTTCTCATCTTTAAAATGGGGATGAAAGTAGTGCCTACGGAACAGGATGGCTGAGAGGTGAATCATTAGGCTTTCAGCCAAAAGAGAGCTCAAGTTCTGGCAGTATGCCAGAAACACAGTAAGGTGCTCAGGACATGGTAACCCAAGAGCAGATGCCTGATAAGCAGTTTCTCTTAAATGATTCAGCAGATCCCTGGTTCCAGTTTCTTAGTGGTCTCAGAAGGGTTGGTGGAATTTTTGGAGGTGCCTCATATCCTATGGCCATGTTAAGCTTGAGCCCCCCCCTTTTTTTTTTAATTAAAGGCTTTAAGTTCCTAACTAAATAAAAGGGGTAAATGTGGGTATGTATGTTTCTGTTTTGTTGTGTCTTGACTTTAGGGATCGCCGTCTGACGGTCTAGCCTTGCTTGTGTTGCAGAGATCCGCGCCCAGCTCACGGAGCAGATGAAATGCCTGGATCAGCAGTGTGAGCTCCGGGTGCAGCTTCTCCAGGACCTCCAGGACTTCTTCCGGAAGAAGGCGGAGATTGAGATGGACTACTCCCGCAACCTGGAGAAGCTGGCTGAGCGCTTCCTGGCCAAGACGCGCAGCACCAAGGACCAGCAGTTCAAGTAGGGACTCCAAAAGGCTGCTTTCCGCAGGGACCTTGGGAATGGGGCCCGGAAGGGGGTGAGGCGGGGTGTGACACCTAGATCCGTGCGCATTCTCGAAAGGTGCGCCAGGGACTTCTGACTGGCTAAAGGTAGAGAGCCCTTTCAAGGACGTCTTTCCGTATGGGTCGGATATGCAGGTCAGGATCCTAGAGGGGTCAGAAGAGATGGTGAACTGTGCTAATAATGACAGCACACACTTTCAGAGCGCTTCCTGTGTGCTAAGCGTGGTTCTAAGAGTATTACGTATTTAATTTAATGTATGTATTTAATTTAATCATTTAATCTCCACAAGTTTGTGCATTGATTATTGTTATATCCCCAATTTACGGATGAGGAAACCATGTCATAAAGAAGTTAGGAGGTTGCTTAAGATATCTCTCTGTCTCTTTCTCTATCTCTCTCTCTCTCTCTCTCTCTCACACACACACACACACACACACCCTCTAGTAAATCAATAGCAGAGCTGGGATTCAAATCCAGGCAGTCCAGCTCCAGAGTCTGTGTTCTTAACAAATGACCAAACTGTCTTCAATCGGAAGAAGTGAATGGTGCTGTCGCCGTATGTCTGACTCACTGCCCACATGGTCTGTTCCTTGGGTAGCATTTCATGCAAGTGACCCTTTCACTCTGTCCTTACTGCCATGGCCCTAGTTTAGATCATCACCCCTGTTGTCTGAATGATTGCATTACTCATTATTATCCACAGCAGAGATTCTCAACTCTGCTTTCACATTAGAATTCTCTGGAGTACTTTTTTAAAATGCTGAAATCTGGGCCTCATTCCAGAGCAATTAAGTCAGAATCTCTGGGAGCAGGGCCTGGGTAACGGCATGGTGTAAAAGCTTTGCAGGTGATTGTAACAAACAACTAGCGTCGGGGTCCACAGTGTATGGCTTCTCCCCATTCCAGTCTGCCCAACCCGCTCTTAGCAGATTTAGCCTTCCTGGAACACACTGGAGATTGGACGGGTTCTCTGTGCAATGGCTTCCCACTGTCTATGTTCTTGATGCCCAGGGTGTGGTCTCCCGATATCGACACCACCTAGGATGTTGGAAATGTAGAATCTCCGGTCCCATCCCCAGACCTACCCTGACAAGAGACTCACGTGATTGGTATGCACTTTAAAGTTTGAGAAGTTCTGCTCTAGGCACAGAGGTATACACACCTGGGCTTTTTCTTCAAGCCCCTCTACATCTGGCCCTGACTGGCTTTCTAACCTTACTTCCTGTTCTGCTTTGTTTTTTTTTCCCTCTACTGTACCTTAGCCAAATAAAACATCAGCTCCAACGGGCCTTTGCCCATCCTGTTATTTGAACTTAGGTCCCCATTCTTTATATCTCTGCATGTCAAAGACATACCTGAGATGTATGTCAGACATACCTGGGCTTTGAGACCCGTCTCAGATGCATCATGGTCCAAGAAACTTTCTTGATTCTCCCAAAGGAAAGAATGCTCTCCCTTTTCTGATTTTTATAGCATTTTATTTGTTCTTTTATTAGGGCATTCTGGACTGTCTGCCTTTCATTTTCTTCCCTTCATGGACGGTGTAAGCTTTTTTTGATTCATTTTTCAGCCTCCCACAGTGCCTGGTACAGTATGTG
Source organism: Mustela lutreola (assembly GCF_030435805.1). Classification (NCBI taxonomy): domain Eukaryota; kingdom Metazoa; phylum Chordata; class Mammalia; order Carnivora; family Mustelidae; genus Mustela; species Mustela lutreola. Next base: position 51,522,083 of record NC_081303.1, read on the forward strand.
GTTATATAATAGATGCTCATTAAACATTGTTGAATGAGTAAATGAATGAATGAATGTAGGAACTAATGCCAAGTATATCTTGTTTTCCCCCATTCTCTATTTTTATTTATCACTCTAATAATTTGGGACACAAATTTTCTTTTACGAACCAGCTTTGAGCAATGAATATGGAGGCTAAGTTTAAGGAGAACAGATGATACTCTCAGTATAAGCCAGAATGAGAATTTCCTCCAGATGTTTTGTCCTCAGAGCTCCTTATCTTTCCCAAGTCCTGTTCTCTTTATAATAAGCAATCCGGAGAGAATAAAATGTTATTTTAGTATATGATAAATGAAGATTTGGGAGAGAAATCATTTGCTTTAGAAAAATGACTCAATGTTGGATTTATTCTGTTGGTAAGCTACTCCTAAGTTTAAAATAGCATTTGATTTTTAGTACTATCATATTTTCAGCTTAAAGACATATTTACTATATATTAAAGTACAGATGTGCTAATCTCTAAGTCAGCTGAATTGCTCTGATTAAGATCACATACAAGGGATAGGGTGTTTTGGAAGAATTGATTTCCCTTCTGAAAAAGCTGGTACCTGGCTTCATCCCACTGCTCCCCGCAAACAACCAGTGAGTATTTAGTAAGAGCTGTCTGTGTACTCCGTATTGTACAGGCACTGGAAGATACAAGAGAAGTTTATTTTGTGTCTCCACAGGGGGCCATATCTGGCTGGGGAGAAAAGATTTTTAATACAGGAAGCAACCAGAGAGCAAAGCAATACTGATCTCATTAAGAAATCATTGGTTTTGTGTGGAATATAGATGTGATATGAGGTCAGAGAGAAATCATCAGAGATAGATAAAGGATCTGGAACAGTCAGGAGAGTTTTCAGGAAGCAAGTGAGACTTGGGCAAGGTTTTGAGGGTAGATTTGTGTAGCAGAGAACAGCGCGTGTCCTTGAGAGGAAGCAGAAGCGTTTGCTGCCGAGGGGGTCCAGGGTACAGGGGGACGAGGGAGGGATCCACCTTCATTAGAAGGAAGTTTCTTTTCCATTCCTTCAACAAATATCCATTGCACATTCCTTGAACTCCTTCAAGCCAGACACTGTGCCATGGGTATAGCTGTGAACAGGCGCCACGTCTAGCGTAGGACACTTACAGCAGGATGAGGAAACGGACATTAAACAAATCACAGTTAGATGAGTTGAGGTAAGTGTTGCGGAACGGAAGTACAAGGTGCTCTAAGAGCTTGTAAGAGGGGACTTCACTCCTTTTGCTGTCCCTTGATGGGTAATTTACTTTAATAGCTTCCTATCTGATCTTATCCTGAGCAACAATCTACTTGCCCACCAACCCCCCCTTTAAGTACCTGCTGGGTGCTGCGCTCTGTGCCAATTCCTCTGGAGGCTGAGGTAAGCTCTGGAACCCTCGCTAACAGGCAAGAGAGACGTGGGAACAATGTAACGTGAAAGGGGCTTCGGTGGAGGTCTGAGCAAAATATTACGAGATTTCAGATATTTTCAAAAGCAGTGAAAAATAAGGTTAGGGAAGTGGAGCAGACCCCAAATGACGGCGCCTTGGCAGGCGGGCAGAGAGAGGAGCTCAGGTTTGATGCGACAGCGTGGTAGTGAGCCCTCTGGGTTCTTGCGGGGGGAGACCAGAAGGTAGAGTTTCTATTCATATAGGAGAAGAGGAAACATAGTAGGGGACTGTTTGCAGCCTTGCCACAGCATCAGTGAAAGACCATGTCCACCCTTCCATACAAAGCGCCATAAGTGCATAGGGAATAGACATCTTTTCTGGTTACAGACTGGGCGGGGCTTCACGAAGGTGAAGGTCAGCGGATGGGAAATGGGAAAACACAAGTGCAGGTGCTAGGTACTGGTCCTGTGAGCTGAATTCAGTGGAGACAAGGTGGAAGTTGCAGAAGGAGGATTGACGGATGGGGGAAGGAAGCACTTCAGGCAGAAGGAACAGGGTCGGTGAAGGCACAGAGTTGCAAACACAAGACTTGTGGGTACCTCATCTGGAGGAATGGAATAATGAGTGCAATCGTGAAACAAGCTTGGAAAAGGTGGAAGGGGCCTGATCCTAGTAGCGCGGGACTGCCAGGCGACAGGGTTTATTCTATAAGCGTGGGGAGCCATTGATAGTTTTTGAGCAAGGAACCTAATTATGGCCGTGCTTCAGGACGGTAACTATGGCAACACCACAGAAGATCAGTCTCGGAGACAGCCCGGGAAGCCCGAGCCCTGTTAAGGTGTGGCGGGGAAGGTTAACCTGGGCCTGACCCGAAGTCGTGCCCTCAGAAGTAGAGGCGTGAGGGCATGAAGCACTCCAGGCCAGAGAGGCTGGGCCAGAAGAAGGGCTGTGGGTTTCCCGGCTCTCGGGAGCGGCAGTTGTACTGTATTTTCATTCAGCCGGTGGAGTGTAGCCTCGATTTTGCTGACTCTAGGGCTGATCCCGAGAATAGTTCATTCTCTGCCCAGAGCGTCTCAGTGGGCACTCATCGCCTCCCCCGGAGGTGTAGCAGCTGTTGGCCCAGCAATGCCATGGATTTGGCTCTCTGCGCTGCCAGGAGAGCAGCTGCCAACGGCAGCTCCGGGCAGACTCGGCTCAGGGCGGTGGAGACTCTCCAGGTCCGGCTGCGGCAGGGTGGCCGGGGCCGAGGTCCGTCGACAGGGACCCGCCCCGCCCTTTTCCAGGCCAGTTTCTCAGCCTGGCTCCATTTCAGCCTGTCACACTCAGTTCGGTTGGGTATTCGGTGAGGGTTTTAAGTGACTGCATTTAGGGACAAACATTGCTGAGCTGCTTTTTTCTTCTTTTGGACAACTTCTTACCCAGGAAGCCATTAGGCTGTCACTCTTCGGCTTTGCTTCCCGTTCGGCTTTGCTCCTGCTCACCTTTTGTCCTCTCCCGCACTGTGCTCCGAGCCAACATCCTCATTAAAGCCCTCCTAGCTCTGACTCCTTTGCAGAGGCTGACCCTGCGGTCCCATCACGCTCCTTCTCTTCCCCTCCCCCCGCAGAAAGAATGAGAGATGCTGCGGATGGAACTACATAGCGTTTGATTCTACCGTATTCTGCTTTGTTTAAGAAGGGAACATGGCTTCCGCCTTCCCTTTGAATGGTGGGTGAACCTGCTCCTGTCTGAAATTCTATCCGCCTGGTTTGATTAAGAGCAGAGATAAAATACTATGTGAGGGTAGGAAGTCTTCCTAGGGAAGATGTTCTTGCATTTTCTTTGGCTCCTTGAAGAGTATAAATGTATTCCTACTTGCTGCTAAGCCTTTGATTGTCTCTTTTAAGTGGAATCTGTGTTAATATTGCCCAGCAGGACTCTAATTGATAATGCTTTGGCTGTGGCTGTGTTTTTTTTTTTTTTTTTTTTTTTTTTTTAACATAGACTTGTTGTAAATTACCTTTCAGTCATAGCTCACTTGGTTTTGATCTCCTACTTTTAATAGCTCAGTTCTTTCCTTCCTTTTTTTTTTTTTTTTGCTTGTCGAATCTTTAGAGGAATCCTCCTACATCGCTATCCTGCTGTGTTCTTTGCAGAGACCTTATGCTACTGTAAAACCCACTGCCAACATCTTTTCTTTCTTCCAGCTTTTCTTTTTCCTTAACAACAAATATTTGTTGAATATTTTTGAGATATTGTTCTAGACTCTTAGAGGAGGGAGATCCAAAGAAGTAGAAGGAGTGGTTCTTTCCCAAATGAATTTATTGTCCGGTTGGGGGAGAAATTCTACCTGAATACTATAACACATCTTCAGTATAAGGCAAGATGTGTGTGCTGCGGAAGGGAAGCAGCACGGTTGGCGTGGTCAGGAGACTTCAGGGAAGAAATGGAATTTGAACCAGACATTGAAGAAAATGGGTAGGATTTTGATCGATGGAGAGAGGGGATGTTGTAGGCACGGAGGGGCACAGCAGGAGGAAAGTACAAAGTGCTTTTCAGGACGCAGCAAGTGGGCTGGTTTGGCTGGTTAACAACGGTATGTGGAGGAGTTGGGCAAAAGTAGATAGGGCCATATTGTGGAGGGCCTTGACTTTCGACAGAGATTTGGCGCTATGCAATAGACACTGGAAACCTACAGGTTTGAACAGCTAGGATCCAAGCTGAGGTCTGAGTTCTGCTTACCAAAGCTTAACCTTAACCTTAATGGTGGTGATTGACTAAAGGACTGGAAACTCGAGATAGTGAAACCCGTTGCCACAGCAGATAATGAGGATCTAAATTAGGGTGGGATGGTAGGAATGAAAGGGACAGAAATTGATCTCTCCGACCACTTAGCAAGTATGTATAGTGCTCTTCCCATGTGACTGACACATGCCAGGCAAAAGGAAAACTGTCCCCCTATAATCCTGGAGCTTCCAGTCTAGAGACAGATGGAAAACACCTGGTGCAGGAAGAATCTACAGGAATTGCTGACAGATGGGATTCAGGTTTCAAGTGAACTTGGAAACACAAAAGAAGGAGGGCTGTTGAAGGTTCTTTTGGACTTGGGTGACTGGTAGATTAATGGTGCCTTTAATAGAAATACCAAAGGTCGGAAGAGTTGTTTTTGAAGGGGTACAGTACGAGAAATTTGGCTTTTGGATGTTAAGTTTAAGATGCTAGAAGGATATTGAAGCTGAAATTTTCAGTAATTGAGAGAAAATCAATGGCTGTGTTCAGGGCTAAAGGTCTGGGCTTGTGTTCAGGGCTGAAGTCTGGGTTTTGGGTAGATATTTGGGCATGTTCATAGCAAGGTGATGATCGAGGCTGTGGCAGTGTCTGATTTTCAACATTAAGGGTTTAGGAGGAAAAAAGAGGGAAACAGCCTTTGTATTGTCTGTGGTACTCAGATTGCAGAGAATGAAAAGTGACTTAAAAGATACATTTATTTGTGCATTCGTTCAGTACACATTTTGAGGACCAGGCATTGCGCTAGGTTGGGGATAGGAAGAAGACAATATCCTATTCTCACTAACATGAAATTAGCAGGACATTAAAGAGATACACTTGGAAAGTAAACCCTCTTATTTGGCTGATTATGAATTGTGCAACTCTGGGAAGGGAGGTGAGGGAGCAAGGACCCAGTATCTCAGGAATCTCGCAGACATTCAACCTGCAATATGCCTTTCAGTGGGAGGTTAGATACACAATTAATTAGAGAGACATTCTTGTAGAGTCCATGTTCTTGGCCCCGGGCCCAGTATTTGATTGTGTACTGTCTCTGCAGTTACGTCACCTACCATCGATGGATTTTTCCTCTGGAGTTAACTTCAGAGCTGTTCCTCAGCCTGACAGGATAGCAGGGGGTTGAAAAGCAGAGTCAGTTGGCCATCGAGGTTGTTACAGCTGTGATTGCAAATCAGAAAAGGGTGGCGGACCAGAAAGTTCCTTCTTTTGAGTAGTGATGACTTTGAGGACGGAGGTAGGAGGAGGCCTGAAGCTGCCGGAAAGGAAGAACCCCTCACTTCCTGGGAGCAGTATGTCACTCCTTCATTTTGGACATATTTGGGAGCTGTTTGTTCCCTTGGGGAAGTTTTTGCCCAGATGTAGCATCTGGTATTGAGCAAGGGTTGGCTTCTCTTTGCCATGGCTCAAGCTGTAATCTTTATTTAGAAACTAACAAAAGGTCCCCTGATGAGTGTCTTGTTGGCCTAGTCCATACAGAATTAGGTGGTGCTTGGGTCCTTTTTGGAAGACTTGGGAAGTCTCCTCACACATGGACAAAAGCAGGATAGAAGAGACACACGAAGGCAGTTTTGGGAGGGCAGGATGGAGGTCAGCAGGACAGGGTGCTGGCCAGTCTTTGGAACAAAGACAAAATTCATTCGAAAGCTCTTTGGTAGAGCTTAGTAGTAAAATGACTTAGTAGTAAAAGCTGAGAGCTTCATTATTATTTTTTATTTAATTTATTTTTTTTTAAGTTGAGAGCTTTAGTCCAGACACATTTGGGTCTGAGTCCTGTCTCTTCCACTGACAGCCCTGTGACCTTGAGCAAGTCGCTTAACCCCTTTTAGCTTCAGTTCACTCATCTGGGAAATGTAGAGACTAATAGTCACCTTGAAGAGTTGTTTAAGGATTAGATATAATACATACGAAGCACTAGCGTAGTGCCTCTAACTTACAGATGCTCAAAAAAAAAAAAAAAGGTAGCTGATATAATTATCACGACCACAGAAGGAGGATAACATGGCGGTCAAGATCACCAATTCTGGAAGCATATTTCCTGGGTTTGCAATCCTGGATTTCTCACTTACCAGCTGGGTGATTGTAGTGAAGGTTCTTGGTTGCCTCAGTTTCCTTGTCTGTAAATTCAGGGTCCTACCAGTGCCTGCCTCATGGAGCTGTTCTGCTGAGTAAGAGAATTAATGTACATGAAGCCCTTAGGACAGCACTTAGCACATGGAAATACAAGGGCTGCTCTTGTCCTCAGGAGATGGGACTGAACATACTTATCCCAGGTAAGACCTTGGTGGATTAGATGCCCTATTTATTCCCTGTGTGGAGTGAAGCATTCCTAAGCCTGGCCCCAGGTAGCATCATTTCCGTCTCCCTTTTCCTCAGTGACCCCTGTGTGTGGGCCCTTGTGAATGACCAAACTCATCCTCCTTCCTGATTTTTGTGATACGGCTGCACTGGGCGGGAGCGATGCAATTATGTGACTCTCTATAATTCTACGTCCGGTTCCTATAAAAAGCAGTTGCACGTTTTGTCTTATAAGCTGTCATGTTCACAAGGGGTCATGAGCTATGTTGAACCAGGTAGTTAAGCCTGGTATGTTCCTTTTAGACCCAGGCTCATAATCATCAAAAGGAGGGCATTTGTCTTCCCTCTGATGTCTAATGGGCAAATCGTGGGTTTCCATAAATATGTGCTGAGGTCCTGATTGCAAGCCGGGGTGGATGAAAGCACGCCACGCCTGGTCAGGTCTACCAGCAGCCTCGGTCGTGAGCATCCCAGATTGTGGTCTACTGGGTTGGCTCATGAGGTCAAACAGAAGCTGCTGCGTTTCTGCAACCATGGCTTTGTAGCATCCTTTCGGGGTATGAAATGATAGAGGGCATTTGGGAGCAAAACATGCTTTAATGAGCAGTTGGGACGATGCTGGGGCTTCCGGTGCCTCCGAGGCTCTGCCGTTGGAATGCTAGCAGGACACACCTCAGGCTTTCAGCTTGCCGGAGCCAGCCGCTGCTGATCGTGCCTCTTAACAACAGTGCTGGGGTGCAGGAAACTTTCAGTATTTGTTTTCTCGGCTGTCGTAAGTCTCATAATAATTCTGCGGTAGACACAGGAAGCAATGTGCGTCTGGTTCGAAGGATCTTTAATTTTCAGGAATTCGCAGCCAATTAAATGAATTGACTTTGATCCAGTTCCCTTTTAAAGGCAAAAGCCATGTCATCTTTATTGGGAGCTGACTGCGTTAAGTGGGAGGGTTTACAAGATAAGAAGAAAAGACAGTCTCTGCCATAAGGACTTTTCATAATTGAAATGGGGAACATCAGACGGGCTGACAGAGAATAATAAGAGCACATATGCGCATGGGCACATGATTCTAAAAATAGGACCCTGTCTGTGGCAGGTTCTAGTAGTCACCGGGAAGGGAGGGAAGGTGGATTACTCAGGAGGGACTTGTGCTTGGCTTAGGCAGGAAAAGGTAAAAGATAGCAGTTATGTTCTCAATTAGGTTTGGCCCCAAGTTAATTGAAGTAAAGACTTTAATATCCAGTTCCTTCGCTGTGCTGAGGCATCGTGCTGGGAAGAGACACAGAGTCATATGGGAAGAGCTCAGTGTTAATGAAGGATTTAGGGAGAATGAGAAAAAAAGGAGGGTTTGGATTTTTCAGAGTTGAAAAGGGATCATCTTTCCTGCTACCTCCTGGCCTTTTACACTGCCACCAATCACTGGATCATTGCCCCCTCGGGTTTTCAACTCAGGGAAGATCAATAAGCAGAGCTCTGCTTCTTAACATATTTTGGGTACAGCTGGTTAAAGAACCAGGATTAGAAAATGAATCGAACAAAGTAGGATTATCTTCAACGGTAGGATGCTGAGCTGTGTTTGCCAATTTCTACTTAAGCGGTCGAGACAAGGCATCCTTGCATGGAGTGTAGACATCCCTCCCTAGCAGCCTCTGTCTTCAAGGAGAGGTTGTGGAACAAGTCTGGCAGCTCTCAGCCTGCGCCCTTGTAAACAACAGATGTTCAGAACTACTGTGTTCCGGGGGTAGGGGCGGGGGTTTCTGTTGGTGCTTGAAATTCTTTGAATTTACAGGCAGCATCTTGAGGATTTAGCAAAAGGAGGAAGTCAGACGGACTTGATTCCACGGCATACAGGTGGAAATGATTTCCGAGACAGTTCCTTTGGAAAACAGAGCCCACGCTCCTGAGTAGACTCTGACAGAGAGCCTGGGAAGCCAGGCTGGCAGGCCCCATAAAGAAGGATCTGGCTTCTTTGGTGTATTGACTTTCTGCACTCCTCCCCGCCCTTCTTCCTATATAGATGCTCGACTGGTCAGCCCCCTCCTTGCTTCTGTTTTGTCTGGTCATGGGTGGAAACGTGTGCCCTTCCCAGCCACAGAGTCCCACATACACACACATACAGACATTCAGGTGGGCGTGCCACAGAGACTTTTCCATTAGCACCTCCGGAGGCCGTTCGGGTTCTCGGAACGTGCGGATTACATGGTATTGTTAGGGCCTTTGTCTTGGCTGCTAACTTAATTCATGTACATTTTCAGTGTTGGTTTTGCCAGGTCTCCGTACTGGAAAGTGAATGAGAGTAATGTTCCATGTAGAGAATTCAGCTAGACATCTTTTCTCCCCACCCCATTCCCAGCCCTGAAATACACATACTGAGTTTCCGGCTAGCCGGCTAGGCTTTAGGACACCTTCTTTATGGCATAGTTCAGGGAAGCCACAAGGAAAAAAGATACATAATACATCTTTCTTTCTTTCTTTCTTTCTAAGATCTGTGTGGGGGGCTTGAACTCACGAACCTGAGATCAAAAGTTCACCCTCTACTGGCTGTGCTAGCCAGGCGCCCCTATAATACATCTTTAGTAGGCGTTCTTGGTTCCAAATTAGAGAAGACTTTAGAAACATTCTCACCTTTAACCAAATGGAAAAAGCAATTTATCAGGTCTGGGCCAGTTTTCAAGTCACTCTCATCAGTAAGTATTGGCTTGAAAATCTTTGATAAGCTCCTTATTATGTTGGGGGCTTAAGAACATCCTTGTGCTTTTCTTTCTTCTGGAAAACAAGTCCATTCCTGGCCCTTTTGTTCATTAACACAGAAAGTTTTGGCGAACACCAATCATGGTAAGTGAGGTTCACCTGTACACTTCAACATTTTTTCAGTGCTTAGTCTACACCAAGGGGGAATTAAATCCACACAGAAGAATAAGCCACTGTTCTCATGGAGGTTCCCATTTAATGTGAAATATATTAAGGTTGTGTGTGTGTGTTCTGAGAAGGTGCAGAGTTCAAGGTTGAGGAATCAGCACTGTTGAGTGACCCTTTCAATCACCCGTATTATATGTGATTCAGTCATAACAGTTGGTTTCATCTTTATCCTCAGCCCTGACCAATGGGTTCTGGCAGGTACCTGGGGTCCGAGAGCCGTGTAGAACCCAGCTTCTGCCCTCAGGAGGCTCATTGTCTCATGTGGAAGACAGGAGGTTTATATGAAAAAAAGATAACACAAAGTCACGTATATTTAGTGCCAAAGGCGAGATGGAGAAAGGGTTTCTTTTCACTTTTCTCCAGAATGGGATCTTTATAAACATTGTTTTTGGTATCATTTTAGATTTACAGAAAAGTTGCAGGAATGGCAGGAGAATTTCTGGCATTTACCAGATTGTCCGGAAATGTTAGCATATTACTGCATTTGCTTTCTACTTCTTTTTCTCTCCAGACACAGCTCATGCACGTGCATGTTTTTTTCCTGAAACACTTGAGCATAATTTGTAGACATGATGCCCCTTGACCTCCGTATACTCCAGTATATAGTCACTTACAGTAAGGTTGTACTATGACATAAGGACCAATACAGTGACCAAAATCAGGGTATAAATATTGATAGAATAATATTGTATAATCCACAGATATTCAGGTTTACCATTTGTTCCCCCAGTTTTCTTTCTGGCCAAAGAGATTATGCATTTCATTCAGCTGGCTTGTCTCTTTAGTTGCCTTTGATGTGGAATGGTTTCCAGGTCTTTCATTGTAGTTCATGCCCTTGCTATTTCTGGGGAGCATTCAGCTCAGTTATTTTGTAGAATGTCTCTTAACTTGGTGTCTCTGATACTGTCTGGTATTTCTTTATGATTATCTTTAGGTTATGTGCTTTGGGCAGAAATACCATGGGAGCGATGTTTTATTCTCAGCACCTAATATCAGGAGTCACTGGCTGATGATTTCGCACTACTGGTGATGTTAACTTTGATCATTTGCTTAGAGTGGTGTCTGCCGGATTTCTCTACCATAAAGTTATTCTAGTTTATGCTTTGTAATTAATGCATTTTGGAGAGATACTTTGAGACCATGTAAATATCATGTTGCTTTTCAAAACTTCCACTTATCGGTTGTAGCATGCGGTGATGACTCTTGCTTGAATCAATTATTATGATGATGGTCACCAAACGGTAATTATCCTAGTTTCCATATCATTTTTTTCTACATTTATCAGTTGGGATGCTACTGTACGGAAGAACTTTCCCCATCCTCCCCCCCCCCCCCCAGATATTTGTCTAGCTATTTCTGTATATCAGTTTAGACTCATGGATTCTGCTTTTATTCAATAGGTTATAATCCTTTTTTTAAAAAACAAGGTTTTATTTATTTGAGAGAGTGAGTGAGAGGGCAGGAAAGGAGGCTGGGGAGGGGAGGCAGAAGCGGACCCCCAGCTGAGCAGGGAGCCCACTATGGGGCTCCAGCCAGGGACTCCAGGATGATGACTGGAGCCAAAGGCAGATGCTTATCCGACTGAGCCCTCCAGGTGCCCCTAGCAGGTTTTCACGTTGTCCTTTACTGTCTTTATTTATTTTAATGTTCATTCCAGGCTGGTTCCTGTATCCTTTTGACATGTTCCCACCATTCAGCTTTCTGGCCCAAAATGATGTTCTAGCCTCATCTTGTCCTTTCCTTGCTTCACCTCAGGAGCCCTTTCTTCCAGGAGCCCTGGATCCTGTTCATGGCGAATGGTATTTAGAAACTGTGGATGCTAGATGTGCTCCTTGTTACTAAACTCCTACTGTTTGTGGTCCCTCTTGGCAGACAGAGGCAGTTGAACGGGTATGTGTGTGCACACATGCACATACCCACACACTTCTCTGGGTTATGTCTCTATCTATGGACTTATCTCTATTAAAGCCACAAGTCTCATCCATATCTTCCAATTCTAATCCAGCCCCACATGTTTTAGTCTATTTTCTCCCTTTCCACATCTATAACCCTGTTCTCTGAGCAGTGAGAAATCTGGCACCCATTATCTGTAATGTGTGTATCTAATTGCCCAGTCCTAATATATCCACAAAATCGTTTCAGAACCGCTAACCCATGCCTCTGAAGAAGAAGATGACTAACTAGAATTTAATACTGCTTTAGAGGGTTTTGTTTGTCTGTTTGTTTACTTCCAGCCTTAAGGACCAAAAACACGGTGTTCAAAAAGTTGAGTGCTAATTCCTTCTCTTCCAACCTCCAGACCTTCGGTGTGATTTCAGTAGTTATTTGAAATACCATTTTGTTTATTCCTTTCTGCTTGTATTTTATTTTTTCCCCTTCCGAATGAGGTCCTGATGGACATTTATCACCACCCAATCTTTTCTCTCAAGTTGAGACTGAGCAGCCGTGGGAGAAGTAAGAGACCTGCCTATCCATAGATGTACTTAGGGCATTGTTGGAAGTCAATGCCGGGGCCTTAGACCGGACACAGGGCAGACCCTGAGGACTATCCTGAGGTCATTTCCCCCTCACTGCTGGGCCCATCGTGACTGTGGGAAAGCCACCGGATGGCTTATGACTCTTGCCACTTTCTCTCAATTCCCACAGCTGTTCTCCATGAGCACCTTTCTCGTGTCTAGGAATCAAAAGTCCAGCTCTCATTGCAGGTCTAGGCTGACTGTGAAGTCCTTTACCAGCAACTCATGTAATATGCTTGACACTGTACCTTGAATGATCTTGGTCTGGTCCCTCAGAGGCGAGGCTGCAGGGTACTGCTCAGTGACATCCAGACTTGCGGAATTTGGGGCCCTGTTGCTGGCCTGTTTGCTGGCGCCCCATTCTGACTCCCCCATTGTTTGTTCTCTTTGGCATTCTGTGCTCAGATGCACAGAAAAAGTTCTTTTGCGTCAATTCCGACCTGGCCATTGTCTCCTCTCTGCCTGGGGATGGCTTCCAGATCCCCCTTCCTTTGCCCCATGTAACTCTTCACACTTACCCTACTCCTCTCCTTCCTCCAGACACATAAAACATGGTCAGTGCTGCTGATTCCAGCTGTTCTGAGTCTTGTCTGCAGCTTAAGTTCAAAAACAGATGGACCCAAAGCATCCCCGATGCTGTGCCAGTTTCCACCGCAGGAAAACAAGTTACTGAAAAGCATCAGGAAATTTAAGATAGTCTTGAAGTTTGATGCTCTGTCTTCTTAATAGTCCTCCCTGCCCGACTTCGCCATCTTTCCTGACCCTTCTCCACGTCACAGGTGCCACATCGGACAAGGGCTGGCTTCTAAAGCCTTTGCTCCCAATTTCACCCTCACTTTGTGCGGCTCGGTCAGCCATTAGCATGAGGCCATGTAGGGGATCAAGCTGGGCTGCTGCTCCTTTTCTCATGGTCTTTGCCTCTTCTGAATCTCCCATCCAGGGCTGAAGAATTTCTGTCCTTTTGGGCATAGGGAGAAGATGAGACTGGGTCTCTGTGTTTATAAATGTGTGTGCATTTACTGGTCAAAGAAGTCACTAACTTGGGAATAAGCATGTTCTTCTGCTGACGTTACCAGTAGGGATGCAGAAAGGCACCAGTCCCACAGCCGACCCTTGCAGTGCTAGGGACAGGGAGCACCTTCCTTGGGGGAACACTGATGTTGTGACCACGCTACTGCTCCCCTCATTCTTGCCATTTGCTAATAGCTTTCTCCCAGTGTTCTGAGGGACACTGTTGACCTTCAACATTTCTAGTCACCCTGAATCTAAGAGAAAGAGAATCAACATGGTGAGGCCACTTAGGCAGATACTAGCAGTCATTTACCGAGCTTCCAGAGAAAGTCATTGAGACAGTCCGGAAATTATCAGGTGCGCACTGTGACCAGAGGACTAGGCTGCTGTCAGGAGTGTCCTCAAGAGAAGTCCTTAAGGCTGGAGCTTCTCAAAGTTTAGGGACCAATGACTCATACCTTATGGTGTGTGTGTGTGTAACACCTCCTCCCTCTCTCTCTCCTTCTCTCCTTCCTTTGGAGAATACTTGGAAGAGAATTCTTAGTTTCTCCAAAAGGATCTGGGGTAAGTAATCACCCCCAAAAAGATTTTATAAAAATATTTTGTAGTATGAGCTGGAATGCACACATGTATAGACATTTCACGGTGTATTTTTAATTAACTGAGAACAGCATTTTTGTAAAACAATCCCTATACGTCTTTGCTCTGTGTATTGTACTCTGCTATTTTCTGCTTGGTTCTGTGTTATTATGTCCGACTGTTTTCTCTTTCATTTTTTTAAGAAATGCTGGGTGGTAACCTGCTAAATTGATTTATTAACCCTACTAATGGGTTGTATCCCAGTTTAAAAAACATTGCTTTAAGAGCATTGGTTCTTAACATTTTGGTGTGTATGATATTCCCTGGGGTGTGTATTTAAAATGCAGATTCCTGGGGTGCCTGGCTCACTCAGTCGGGAGTGTGTAACTCTTGATCTCGGGGTTATGAGTTCGAGCCCCATGTTGAGTATAGAGATTACTTAAATAAATAAAACTTTCAATAAAATAAAATGCAGATTCCTGAGCATCACTCCACCCCTAGTAAAGCAGAAACTGGCAGAAGAGCACAGGAAACCGTACTTTTAAACAAAGCACCACAGGTGACTCTGATGCACAGTGATTTGGGGTCCTGAGGACTCACTCTTAGAGAAGCTGTGCTCAGACTTGGGAGCCTGGCTGCTCAAGGCTCCAGGCCCCATGCGCCTTGGAGACGGCAGATACTAGGCGGCTCTCATCTGAAACCACACTGAGAATCTTGCCATGGATTGTTCCCTCTTGGATCTTGATTGCCCTGCATAGTTCCCCAGTTCTAAGAACTGCTTTGACCCTGGTGGAAGCAGAGAAGGAGTTAACTCGAGGCCACAGAGCAGAGAGGGAAGGAACTCCAGGGTCATTTTACAGAGCGGCTAGGGTGTGGCCCGGGGCTTCAGTAGGTGCCCAGAGCCAGTCCCAAATTAGAATGGGGTGGGATTCAAAACTGCTTTTCCTAGTCACTTGCCTTTCATGTGTAACCACATGCAGCGTGTCAACATGCTTTCCGGCGCCGTCAGGCACCAGCAGTTTTGCTCCCTCCGGGTTCACGGACCCTTGGTATTCCGGTTATGTGCTGTCTTGGAATAGCTCTGTGCTCCGGGGCTCGGGCAGCTGAGCATTGTCCATTAACTCTTTCAGCACCAGGAATCCGCAGGTTTAGTGGAAATAGAGCAAATGTCACCATGAAATGAGGAAATGATGGCTACTCAGGAGAACTGAGTTCTCGCCCTGTTCCGTTATTGGAGCCTCGGTTTCCTCGTTTAGAAAATGACGTTAGGTCTAGACTTGAGACCACCTAGAAAGTCTCTTCTAGATCTGAAGCTCCGTGATGTTACTTTTCGTACCCTCTGGCTTTTCTCTCTGCACTTGAACAAGTCTTTCTTCTCAATTCTCTTCTAGGTTGGACATAGGAGAGTCACTGAGTTGGGAAGTTTCCAGAGAAGCAGGATGAGAAGTTAATAACAACAGAATGTATTTTTTCTTTAGTGTGCGCCAATGAAGTATCAAATTGATAAAGCCAAGTTCATTGCAAACTTGGGTATTAAGGCCTGGGAATTTTGAGACATCTTTGTCTTTTCAGACATGACTTAGCCACTTTGTTTTGTGGGTGTGAACCCATTGCATGGGCTGTCAAGTGATAATAATAGTTATAACAGTGATAATAAACAATGACAATACTGATTCGTAGGAGTAGAGCGCTTTAGTGTTTGTGAGCTTTTTTTAATGGGCATCACCTTGTTTGACTTGATCTTTATAATAGCCATGTGAGTTAGGCAGGGCGGGTCTGCTGTCCCCATTTATTCAGTTAAGTGGCTAAAGAAATGTTGAGGTCCAGAGTGCTTCTGTGGCTGATGCACGATTACCCTGCTCTAGCAAGTGGCAGAGTAAGACTAGACTCCAGGTCAGAGACATGGTTCAAGGTCTTTGCAGAGTGTACCGCCTCTCTGGGATGGGGTACTGTCGTTCATCCGTATTACTTACAGACCTGTAGAACTCAATCACCTGCTAACTGGAAATTGACCAGGGCATCTCTTACGCCACCCCAACCTGTAAAATTTTGCCAGAATAGTATCGGCCTGGTTAATAATATGCTGTCACTTAGAGCACACAGCCAGTGGGCGTGCAGACTCAGTCACTCAGTGACCGCCCAGATACATGGGACAGTGGTTGTTTGGCACGATTGATGGAGGTGGGTGATACTAACTATTCATTAAATGAGCTGTTTTACTGTGCTCAACATTTGCAAGATTTTTGTGACTGTGGCATCTGTCATTAGTCAGTGCTAATTAGGTACCTGCCCATTTCTTGGTGATAGATGTTCATTGACTGTTCCAAAATATACCCTGTCCTCAAGAGCATTCCTTCCAGTCAGGCAAGATAAATACCAAAACAACACATGAGACGGGCGCCTGGGTGGTTCAGCCGATTAAATGTCTGCCTTCGGTTCGGGTCATGATCCCGGCGTCCTGGGATCGAGTCCCATGTTCGGGGAGCCCGCTTCTCCCTCTGCCTCTGCCTCTCTCTCTCTGTCTCTCATAAATAAATACATAAGAGCTTTAAAAAAAAAAAAAAAAAAAAAACAAAACATGGGAACTGAGAGCGATGCATGTGCTGATCTGATGACTATTTAGACTTTAGTCTGTTTAGCTCTGTAGTTTCAAAGAATCAAGTGCTACTTCTTTATTCCTCCTTCTTCATTGTTGTCATGAACCATGGAAGGGAGCTCATGATCCCGTTCACAGGTATGCAGGAAAGGGAGGTCTGGAACTTAGGGATACCCTTTTTTCTCAGGTAGCCTGTTGGTACTTGGCATGCTTTGGCCAAGGCGGGAGTTACTGGCTGTAGGTCAAGGTTCTCCGCTTGTGACTGGTGCCGGGGAAATGCCTGCTCCCAAGGTAGTCGTTACTGCTTTGAAAATAAGTGTGTGGATTTTGGGGTGACGTCATTCCAGTTTGGCACAGACAGGTATTCTGTGGAATGAACTAGTAGGGAGGGGTGAGCCAGGCTGTCTGTCTCAGTCATCTCGCAAGATTTCATTCATTCAAAAAATCTGTTAACACATCTGCGTGTATTTTTTTTTTTTTCGTATGTTTGTCTTGTGCTGTAATTACTTATGGGGTTTCTGGTGACATCTTAATTAACTAGAGAAGAAAAAACTAAAGATATACTTATAGAGTTATTCACAGATCATTCTATGGAATTATTATATAAGAGATATGTGTTAACTGTATTGTAGATGGTCATAAAATCTTTTTAAATGGCGCCTGAGTGGCTCAGTTGGTTAAGCATCTGCCTTCGGCTCAGGTCATGATCCCAGAGTCCTGGGATAGAGCCCCATGTCAGGCTTCTTGCTCTGCGGGAGCCTGCTTCTCCCTCTCCCTGTACTCTTTCTTGTACTCTTTCTCTCTCTCTCTCTCTCTCTGTGAAATAAATAAATAAAATCTTAAAAAAACCCTTTTTAATTTGAGAAACATATTTTTGTTCCTTGCACATCGGTCATACCTTTGTTATATCTTTTGCTTTTGCCGTGATGTTTTATTTTAAGTGAGTTAGCTCACACCTTTTGATATGATCACAGCCTATTTTGGGGGACTTTCAGGATGGAAATGTGATACATAAATGAATTTCTAGGCCTTTGGGTTTGTGGATTACACGGGGGGTGGGGTGCATAGTGTTTGTTCTCTAGTATTTAGAGAATGCCCAGAGGATGCAGAGGGAATTTACTAGCTCTTTGTTTATACCTCCCTACAGTTCTGAGAACGCTAGTGGCAAGACAGTATAAACAAAGGGAAGGTCCCAGGTCTGCAGAAGCCCTGGAAGGCTGCTGGGCAGGCAGATCTACATCAGCAAAACCAGGGTTCCACAATGGGTCAGTGTCTACACGAGCATCAAGACTAGGATAATATGTGGGTTGTGGCTCGTGGAAGGTTCAGGAGCAAGAAGACCATGTGTTAGATCCAGGAGGTTCTGCAAATGTGGGAGAAGCTGGTCAGAAACAAGAACGTTGCTCCCGTTATCTCTGGTGCCCACGATAGTACCTGGAAGCTGGTAGGTGTTCAGTCAGTATTTGTTGAATGAATGAAATAAGAAGACTTTAGAGAAAGGACCTGACAATAAGATGTCAGAAATCTAGGCAAGAATCCTGAATGACAGAGATTTGAATCTTGTGTAGACACTCTCCATTGCTGCCGGGTCTGGTCTCATGGTGCCTGCAGAGCTGTCTTGAGTGATTAAACGAATCTCCAGCCTCCCTCTCCCTGCCGTGAGCACGGGCTGGGGTGGGGATGGTTGAAGGGAAAGCAAGGTGTCTTGCCTGTCATAAATTGATGGAGATATCTCCAGTTAGGGTCTGCGATGGCTTAGATTTGAGAACCCCTCCCAGTCCTCTGACCTAACCCAGGGGGAACGTTGGTCTTGTAATCATTCAGGAAATAGTTATTAAGATGTCAGACACGATGCCAGTTCTCAACTTCAAAGCAGACTCTTAAGCTCTCAGCTCGTGGACATGCCATGATCCCAGGGGTGTGGCTGGGCTCAGTGGAAGTAATCCAGAGCCACAAGAATTCCATTTCCATACAGTGCTTCCCCCAAACCTGATTATAGGGGACAATTGAGACTATTTTGAGGAAGGTGGGTACACCACTGCTTGAATCCTTTCTAATCATCTGTCTAGGCTCCTGAAGACAATTTGTGGGATGAACTTGTCCCTGAAAATGTGAAATCTGGTTTCTCCATACATAGAATATACATTTTTGCCTTTGGCCCTTTTTCTGTCTCAGAGCTCTCCTACTCTGATCTCACTGCTGGCAGAGCTGAAGCAGAGCTGTGATAAGCCCCCAGAAGTGTGACTGCCCCCTCCCTCCCTGCCTGCTGTCTTTGAAAGATGCCTCCAGGCTGCCACCGCACTCCTGGGTCGTACAACCAGCGGCCACCATTACAAGGAGAATCTTTTTCAAGTTGCTTCCCACCTTGGTGATTTTTTTTTTTCTCTCCCCTCCTTCTTTTAACATCTTCCCCAGCAAATCCCATCTATCCTCTGGCTTATGTGGGTCAGCAAGGGTCTGATTTTATGCATGGCGCTGTCAAACCATAAATCCGCCACAGCGTTCCCTCTCCATCCAGCCCGTCTGCTTCTGTCAGCATCAGCAAAATGCATAATAGAGAAAATAAGCCAGAAAGGCTAATAACATTCATCTGAATAAAATAATCTCTTTGGCTGCCTCAGTTCATTTCATTTTAATCAAGGTGCCAGGAGGGAATTTAGGCTTAAAAATCGGACTCCCTGCTTGTCACGAGTTCCCTGTCCGACTGTCACTAAATGATCTCTTTTATTAAGCAGGTACCTTTTTTTTTTTTTTTTTTTGTCTTTTTATATCCTCTTCTTAGTTGGCTGCTCAAGAACATATATCGTATGTATTTAACTCATTTTGGGTTTCGTCACTCATCACATATGTATCTATTTTCGAATGTAAGGAATGCTGTTTTTCTTAGATAGATTGATATTTGCCATCCCCGTGGACAGAGTGGCACATTTGATAGGAATTCCAAGAAAGAGAGGCTCAGAGAAAGTTGAAGCATCTTGGGCTCTGGTGATCTGAGCTCCCTTTGGCTTCCTTCCTGTCTCCTGCAGCACACAGTTCCCCATGTGGAATGCAGGATTGATTGTTCCACCCTGGTCCTCAGGGGAAGGACAGTGGAAGATTAAAAAGTCTGCTCTCCCGTTGGCATCTCTCACACGTCTTCCCAGAGACGTACAGCTGCTTGGTTAATTGCCGATTGCTGCTGTCTTATCCCCACCGTTCTCGGCCAAGGGCTGTGCAATTGCAGCAGGCTGCGCTCTTGGCCCTGACCCAGGGCCGGGTGAGGAGCCTGTTGGAAATTGACGAAAGCCGATCCCAGTTTGTTTGGAAATGAAAATAATAATATTTCTTCACATTTGTTCGGTGCTTTACTGTTGATGTAATTCTTGTGCATTCGGCATCTCATTTTAACTGCACAACAGCCCCATAGGTGGGTGGGTCGGGGGCCATTGGCCCAAAAGGAAATGTACCTCTGTAGAATTAGTGAAGCAGCTCCAGCCCTCTGGTAATGCCAAGCTCGTGTCACGCGTCCCATCTGCAGAGCTGGGAGCACAGCAGTTCTTCCTTAAATGGCACCTTCGGCCAGAAGGCCTCCTGGGATTTTACAGTGAGGCTGGGCAGATCTTTAAGGAGTGAGACTGTACACCGACAGGGCGCGTGTCCATTTTATGGGGGCGACAACTGAAACGGAACAGAGGGGATACGGCAAAAAAGGGAAGTGTCATAGAGGCCAACTTGGACCTTTCTTGAGTTCTCTCTTTACCTGACATGTTGTAGAGAAATCCCTTGGAGCATTTGCTGCTACATTTTCTTGAATTGTCCATGAATAGTCTGAAGTTGAAGTAGAAATACCGGCCTAATGGATTTGAAATGAATGATTCCGCTGTGCAGGTTGATCTTTCAGTGCATTTAGAATGATGATCTCTTCTGTGGTTCTGCGGGGGCATAGCCAGCTTGTGACTTTATGGGCCTCCTCGCTTTCTCTTTTTTTCTTGTTTTTTTTTTTTTTGGACTCCAGAGTAATTCCCTCTCAAGTGCCGTATTATGTTTTCTTGATCTGCCTCCTGAAAAAAAAAAATTTAAGTGAGAAAAATACTTCTGGATATTTTGTCTGCTTTTTAGGGATTAGTGTTTGAGGAGGTTTGCAGCTGTTCAGTACATTTCTAAAGGGATGCAGACCCTTTTCTTTAAATGCCCAAGTATTACACAACCTGACTCCAGGGGCAGGGAAAGTAAAGAAGCTGTACAAACAAATGATAGATGGAAAAGATATAAAGACAAATTTCAATCTCCTAACCAAACGAAGTTCCCTTGGCTCTGGCAGCCCCACGTAAAATAAGGCTGCAAAGTTGCTGAAGCAGGAAACCACTCTAGCAGAACCTGAAAGCGCTCCCTATGAAATCACGTCTCGTTGACTTGCTTATTTTCCAGCCTGAAGTGTGTTTCATCTTTGTTCGTGTTGGCCGGGAAAATTGTCTCTATGGTATATTTGTGTTCCCTTCCTACTACATGCCCTTCGCCTCTCCCGCTCTGCTGCTGCCCCAAAATAAATACATGCATTAATTAAAACCCCTCAGTTGAAAGGAGGAATATGTCCAAGAAAGCATACAAACTCAAAGAACTTAAAATATTGCCTGAAAAACTTCAGTAATAGTAAAAGAGACTAGGGACCCATAGGAGAAGCAAATGACAGAGTTTAATACTATCTTGAAAGGATTTTTTTTAAAGTAAAAATCATGCATGGAACCCCCATGTGTGCCGCTGATCCAAAGCAGTGTTTTATTGGTGTAAATCCACTTTTAAAGTGCAGGTTTACGATGTGTACGCCATCACAGGGTCAGTCAGTGGGAGCAAGGAAGCCGTGTTCATGACCCCAAAATATTGAAATTGGGATTATAAATCAGAGTTGTAGTTTTATATCAGTTTCAGCATCCAGGTTATTTCTGGTTCTCATTTGGGTTGCCCAGTATCAAGAAAATCCTGATTCACACAGATGAATTATAATCTTGAAATAGTTTTAAATTGAAAAAGGATATTTTTGTTTTGAAGTTGAATCACTAACATTACCTAGCAGGTGTTCCATCCCCCATCATAAGTATTATTGGGTAAGCCCAAAAATGCGTAACAAGCAAAAAAAACCCTGATAATGATGGGATGGTATTGAGCATTCTCACCACCCAGCCATTGTCTAACCTAAGCCCAGTCTAGGGCTCTGAGCCTTCTGTGGCATGTAATTGAACTTGGCCACTGTGTGTCCAATCATGTGCCCACCTGCACAGCTTTAACTAAGGAGGCACACAGGCTTGAATTAAAAATGAAACCTACGCAGAGCAACATCCGTTCTAACCAACAGCACAGTTTTCAGAAGTTCAAATACACGCCTCGATTCCTTATTCCAAAGTTTGCACAGAACGAAGCTTGCCTAGTGGCCGGTGAGACATTGTGATAGCATCAACCGCAGGGAATCTGGATGCCTTACACGTTTCGCTGGGGTTGCTCATTTGAATGGATGTGTCACAGTTGTTTGAAATTGAAATGTGTTCCTCTAATTCTGGGGTTTCTCAGAACACACTTTGAAAACTGCTGCTCACTGAAACCAATCATAGTCACCCCACCACTGGATGGTAGTGTATGTGTTAAAAGTATGTTACCACCCTCGAACTTCCTGGATTAATTATAAATATATAATTCTGACTGCATTTAAAAATTTATTGGTTTGAAGGCATAAGGCTTTTTATTTTAAAAGATGTCCACTTCTGCCCATTCTTTTTATTAACTCATCTTTATTTACTCATCCTTTCTTTTGAAGGTCCCCTGGGGATTTATGCTCTGAATTCTCTTCTATGGTATCTGATTGGTTTTGCCTCTCCTCCCTCCACTTGTGATCTGCCGTGTATGTTTGCAGGCTAGCTGGCCCTTTGTTCCTACCTCTGATGTTCTGCTGTGTTACAGGTCTTTCTTTCTCTCTCACACTGCTCTATGTTACCAGCACTTTTACAACTAAAAGCCCCTAATACTGTACTTTGTTCATTTCAGATACAAATGTTTACACACGTTTATACATTTGTGAAACTGAGTTGTAGTACCATTGTTACATGTATGAGCCCTCTAGGGAAAGATCTAATAGAGACCACCAAACCCAGGTCCACACATAAGCAGACCGAGCAGTCATCAAGCTCAGATCTTGTGAGATCTGCTCTTTTAAAAAAGCAAGTGTAATTGCCTGATCTATTCCATGCTTACTGAGGACATGGATACTTTGGCACCCAACAAAAATGTAAATTTGATTACTTAGGATTTGGTAACTGAAACTGATTTGGAATGCATTAGAAAGTTTTCTTGCACTGGAAACACCAAAGGTCACTGAACGCGTGTGTTCAACTTTGTGTTTAGGATTATTTCTTATTCACTTTTTTTGGTTTGTTTTTCAGAGACTAAATATTTTGAAAGGAGTAGATTAATTACATGTCTATCTCTCTCTCTCTCTCTCTGGGCTAGTGTGTGTGTGTGTGTGTGTGTGTGTGTGTTTCCACAGAAATCTTTCAATTTCTCTAGAAAAGTAAGAGGATGTAATACTGCTGAGGCAGTCTGAGCAGAAGTATTTGGTGTTCTGCCTGTAGAGGTGTCATGCCTGGAGCAGAGGTGGCGGTCAGGAGAAGATAGAGAACAGCTTCAGTTTGGACTCTAACATTCATTGGTTTGAAGAAGCTTCTTAGTGCTGGCTAGACAGATATTTGATGTAATGGTCTGGTGCGTTCTGAAGCCAGAGGACGTGATGAGTTGGGAGTCGTCACCTTACTACAGAATTGGAAAAGCCCCTTCTAAAGCTGAATTCCGTGCTCTACAAATCACAGCTGCCCGACAGCTTCCAGCTCTGAATGCAGGCAGTGCTGACTCAAGAACCAAGCCACTGTCCACTCATCTTCCTTTGCATTTAAGAGTCTGACTGTAGGGAGGGAAGGAGGGGAAGAGAAGTGAACAGGCTGTGATTCTTTGCAATGATTAAGACCCTTCTCTACACTTAACAGGACTTGGTTTTGAATTCCAGCTTTGCTACTTTTTAGCTATGTGACCTTGAAGAAGATATTTAACTTTTCTCTGTCAACTTCCCACATCTGCTGAATGTGGTTAATAATAGGCCCTTTACATCAGGTTGTTTTAGGGTTCAAGTTAAGTAATGTGAGTATAGGGCCGACCATGTGCCAAGTGCACGGTAAGCCCTTGATAAGAAGTGTAACAAACACCCCCTACTTTCAGTTTCTCTTTTTAAAGAAATCCAGCTCGCAGTTGCAGAACTTTCTGGTGCTTAAATCGGTGCTTCGAACTGTGTAGATCACCAGTTGATTCTCTTGGATCACAGTGTTTTCATTACAAATGAACACCCAGGTTTGGCACTTAACTGCTCTGCTCAGACTGTGAAGTTTTAAGGATACATGGGTTCAGGTATGGTTTGTGCTTGGTTGTATGGGGCAAGACATAATGGGTCAACCAGGGAGCTCAGCACCTCCTTACAGGGGTTCTGTGGGCCTGAGGAGTTTTTAGGGACTTTTTTTTTCATGGCATGGGCCTCAAAAGTTGTTGTCCTTACTGAATCCTAATATGAATAATGTGTAGGGATGTGGTCTCTAGTGCTTCCGTGATTTTTGTCTCTAGACCTCTAAGTTTTGTCTCCAAACCCAGACACAAACCAAATGTCTCAGTGGCTAAGATTATGGATTTGGAGTCAGACAGCCTAGACCTGTCCTAGTCAGATGACGCAGAGCTGTCGCTCTAGTCCCTGACGCCCTCTTACTGTCTCTGTGACTTCTTACTAGCTATGGGCAAATGAGAACTTCTCAGAGTTTCAGTTTTCTGATTAGTAAAATGGGGATAACAATAGTTCTTCTCTTACAGGGAAATGATGAAACTTTGGGGATAATACATATAAAACCTTCACCAAGTTCCTAGAACATAATGGATGCTCAGCAGATAATCTTGCTTTTCCTCTTTCTTCTCCTCTTTTCCTCTTCCTCTCTCCTCCCTCCTCTTCTCATGATTCTTATTTTCTCCACTGAGTTTTTAAATAAGAGAAAACTAGAAGTGTAGGCTTCAGGAAAGATACCTGTTTCTGCCTTGGCTTTGATCACTGTGATTTTATGACACGGACTATATTCATAGCTGTTGAACCTGGCTACTCACCAACACTGATTTTATTTTATTTTTTTTCTTGCTGTTTCTCTGCAGGAAGGATCAGAATGTTCTCTCTCCTGTCAACTGCTGGAATCTCCTCTTAAACCAGGTGAAGCGGGAGAGCAGGGACCACACCACCCTGAGTGACATCTACCTGAATAATATCATTCCTCGATTTGTCCAAGTCAGCGAGGACTCAGGAAGACTCTTTAAAAAGGTATATAGCTATTTCCGGGCACAGAAATACTTGGGTGGAGCAAATACTACCATCTTGTAAATAAGAGAAAGGCTACTGTTATTGGCCTAGTTAAAAGGCTTTCCATTGGTCATTCCATACCCCGGTCTCATGGAGAAAAAATACTAGTCATTCTTCTCTTCCTTTCTGAGTTGAATTAATAGTAGGCCTGGGAGAGGAACCATTTGCAAGGTACAACCCCACCCCTGGAAATACAATTCATAATCTGCATGTTTTAGTGATGATGGTGTTTGCTTGATTGATTTCCTTAAGGGATTTGTAAAGGCGTTGAGATTTGGGGTCCGTCAGTATCATTTCAGGTTTTCCTCTTCTAGTTCATGTATGCTTGTGTGTTAGATTAGTTTTCTTCCTAAGTACTCATCTTGGCCAAGGTGAACACATGGATTTAGTTATTCTTATCATGACATATCTTGGTCTTTGGGTCCCCGAATGCTTTTTGAAGCTCAGTTGTTTTTCACAATTCCATGGATGTAAGTTGAAAAGTCTGACCAAGGAAAAAACTCAAAATTAATTGTGGTAATCTTAAGAAACTTCTGCAAAATGGACCTTACCTGTTAGTGGTGGAAATCATCTCTAGGAACTAAGGAAACGCTCTTCTAAGCTCTCTCAGCCTGAGCTCTCAATGGAGTCATCGATTCATGACTTTTAGTGACAATTGATGGCAAAAGCCCCAACCATTGTACATAATGTACCATGTCTAACATCCAAGCTCTGATATCCCCCGAAGACTTTTCAGAAGGCAAATAATCCTCCCACAAGTTCTAGGTATAACGAGGGTGTGTAGGGCTATTTTGTTGGTTTCAAATAAAGGAAATTCATTGGTTTTCATTGAACAAAATCCAGTGTTGAAATCCGAGGCTGGTAGAGAAAGGACTTCAGTAAACAGGACTGTGGTCAGTCGTAGCTAGTATGCCAATTCCTAACATTAGGAAGTTTTCCAGATTTCAGTAGGTCTGGAATTAGAACCCAGTCTCTTCTGTTTACACCAACATGAAAAAAAGAACTGATTTAGAATATCCCATCAACATAATGCATCTGTGTAGGGGCTTTTCCTGTGTCTTAGAGACAGGATATGAAGAGTAAAAAGCATCTGACAATGAAAAGAAGGAAGAGCAAGAGAGCTCCTCCCGGAGTTCATGGACTATTTTTAGTGGCCTGGCTCTGCTGCGGTTGGGGCCATACCTCACTTAGGGGTGAAGGTGCTTTTCACCATTTCCTCATGGTTTCCAGCATCTGCTCTAGCTTCCTTATCATTCATCTGAATGATTCTGCAGCACTTGGTGATGTATGGGTGTGGCTAAAAAGAACCACTGTAGCTAAAACTGTACTGACTGCTGGAAATATGCCAGGGAGTAGATTTCATGTGCTCTTTTCACACACACACGCAGGTAACTGTGAGGTGGTATGTGAGTTGGCTTGGCTGTAGTGATCTCTGCACTATGTACACATCTGTATCCAATCGTAATGTCGTACTCCATGGGGCGCCTAGGTAGGTCAGTGGGTTAAGCCTCTGCCCTCGGCTCGGGTCATGATCCCAGGGTCCTGGGATCGAGCCCCACATTGGGCTCTCTGCTCAGCCAGGGTGCCTGCTTGCTCCTCCCCGCCCCCCGTCGCCCCCGCCGCCTGCTGCTCTGTTTACTTATGATCTCTGTCTGTCAAATAAATAAATAAAATCTTAAAAATAAAATAATGCCATACTCCTTAAATATATAGCTTTTACTAGAAAAAAAAATTAAACCTTTTTAGGTAGAACCTTGACAGTAAGACAGATGCCACTTCAGCTCTTCTCTGTGACCTTGACAGCTACTTCAGTTATCTCTAGAAGGACAGGGCTAACTGATCATTTCCTCCTTCATTTTCTCTGTTCATCTGTGAGGGACGTTCAGGTCTCTCGACCTCACCCAAGCCCCTCCATTCCCTTCCCTCCCAACTTAAGAAGGTTAGAGAGGAGCCACGCTGGAAGAGTATTACGGCCCCTCCAGATCTCTGAGAGTGTGCACTGAAGGCAGTTGCTTACCAAAGCCACGGATGCTTCTGCTTCCTCAAGTACCGTTCATGTCTCACCAAGAGCCCAAGCGCATGGCTCGTAGAGAAGATATGTGGTCTTTGCCCTCCAGAAGAAGAATTTGCCTGCGAATGATATTCCTAGCCATGGTCTCAAGAGTTGACCTCCATACACTGTGCATTGCTTTGCTGAGGGTATAGGGAAGAACTTCTCATTCCTCATAGGACTATTTATATTTTATATTTCCCTGAAGAAAGAGGCACATTTCATGGGCTGAGAGCTACTTGCATTTTTACAAACCGAACACACCCAGTAACTAGCGCCCAGATCAAGAAACAGATGATTTCGCTGCCCTAGAATCTCTGCTTGGGCTTCCTCCCAGTCCTTGGGTGCGGGGTTTGGGGAGGGGGGGTTCGGAGGGGTGGTCCCAACCCCCAAGGATATACAAGTGTCCTGACTTTTAACAGCAGAGATGGGTTTTACTTGATTTCATACTTTATATAAATAGAACCATACAGTGTGTCCTCTTGTGTGTCTGGTTTCTGTCATTCAACATATGTTTGTGAGACTTACTCATATTGTATATGGTTGGAGCTCATAGGACTTTCTCTTGATCTTTGTAACTTTTCATCAGTTAAATTATAGTTATTATGAGAGATATGCATAGGATTGCTGAATAGCCAATGTTTACTATCCCCCTGTGTGAATAATCTCTTTTCTCTCTCCCCTGGGGTCCATTGTAGTCGGAGTGTTCTAAGGTAGAAGCTGGCTTGGCTGATCACAAGTGTAAATTAATTCTGTTTTGGCTGGGAGAGAGCCTTTCTGCTTTCTAGTAATGGACACAGAAGCATTTTGTCTCCATAACTTAATTTTTTTATTCCCTTTTGTTTAAAGTGTGTTTCACATGAAGAATTAGAATCCCACTGGTTAAGGTAGAGTAATCAGATAAGAGAACTAAGGAATGAGCCTGGCCTCGCTGTCAGTTAAGTGAAGCTTCCCAGGGCTTGCAGTTGCTGTATCAGAGCAAAGGTCGCTTCCAAATGACCCTTTCTCTTGGGCTCAACTCTGGTAGCGACTCTGAAACCTTGGACACTTACTTCTTTCTATGCCTTAGTTTCCTAAAGTTAAAAATGTGCTTAACCTATCTGATCTTCATGCTGCCTTCAAAATTTAATATGTTATAATTCTGTGGTGAATTCTGTGATACCCAATATAGGGTATCCTGAGCTGGGGGCTTCCTTCTGGTGGTTGGGTGACCTTTGTTAAATTGTGATAAGGAAACTAGAATCCTCAAGACACAGACAAACAAAAGTGGGTGTGGGTATGGAGAGGGGGCTAGCTAGCTTAGGCAATTAAAGACCAAATTTCTTGAGGAATGAACCATTTTTTCAGATTCTTTTATCTATAATGGCCAGCAACCAAGATATGCCAAACAGGAATCCAAGTGTATAGAATAGTTAAACCTTTTGTTTTACCTGTAAATTTGGTGCCAGCCGCAAAAGGCAAATCCACATTTCTTTGGAGACACAGGCTTTAGGAACTATACCTTTATTTCTGGTTCAGCTATGGACACCTTTGAAAATTCACCTGAGCTTTATGTGAATTCGGGTCTATTTCTCCCTGGCAAAAGTCATGGGTTTTCCTCCTTTTTACATTCTTTTTAAAAAAAAAAACTCTATAAAACTTAATGATTCACTAGCAAAGGTTATGATAACAAAACTCACATTTTTAGAACCCTTATGTGCTAGGTACAGTGCTAAACACTTTATATGCCTAATCTTTACAATAATTCCATGAAGTAGTTGCTATTAAGAACCCTATTTTATGAAGGAGGAAACTGAAGCTTAGGGACATTAATCAAAAAAGGAGGTGAGGGGCGCCTGGGTGGCTCAGTGGGTTAAGCCGCTGCCTTCAGCTCAGATCATGATCAGGATCCTGAGATCGAGCCTCACATGGGGCTCTCTGCTCAGCAGGGAGCCTGCTTCCCCCTTTCTCTCTACCTGCCTCTCTGCCTACTTGTGATCTCTATCTGTCAAATAAATAAATAAAATCTTAACCAAAAAAAAAAAAAAAAGAAAGGAGGTGAGACTAGTAGTTAAATCCATTCATCTCACTCTGGAACCTGAGGTTTCCTCCTACATGCTGTGTTAGGTTAGGACTCTGGTTCTGGTGTGCCGAGTGGAGGGTATTCTGGATTTTCTTACTCTTTTCTGTTGAACCCAGATATTTCACTTAGTTCCAGAATTGACCTCACCTTTTCTCTTACACACAAACCTTCTAAAACTTTGGAGGTGTTAAACATCCACGTTGGGTTGTTTCTCCTACCTGGCGTCTGGGTGAGGCGCTGGAAGTTGACAGTGAAATAAATAGGACAGCAAGGTTTTCTCCCCAGGGGCAGGATCTCTAGTAAGGGGGAAACAAAGACTCATTAAATGCGAGAACTGGCCAGAAATCTGGCTCACAGCTAACTCAGCTAATTTGGGGATGTCAGGGTGGCTGCACAATTGGCCCTTCTGTACTACTGAACCCCCTTCAGGGATGCTCCTTGCTGGCCCTCTGGCTTGTGGTTTTGTCTGCTGGGACATACTTTACATTTTGCATGAAGCCATAGTGGAGATTCCTTTAGCTAAATATAACATCTAGAGAAAGTAACCTCCTGTCCAGAACTTAGAAACAGACCCACTTTGTCTAGGACTCCGGGGGAAATGGAGCCCATTTGGTACTCCTGACATCTCCTTTCACGTAATGAAAGCTCAGTCTGTCTCACCCCTGTTGGAACCGAGGTTTAGGCAAATATTATTGCTGCCACCTTCATTTGTTTAATGCGGTAGCTTCAAAACCAGGAGCCAACCCTGCCAAGTTTGACTTCCAGCTCCACATCGTCTCTGTGAGAGATGTGTTCTACAGAATCTCACCAGGAGGAGAAATCATTTTCCCCACTTTTTCATTTGAACCAAAGTAAACTTGGGTATGCTTTTTCCCACAGGGGAGAGGACAATCCTGTTCTCTCTTCTTCCTTTCACTTAGCTGGAACACACAGAAAGTACCTCGGACCTTGCTTTTCAGCTCACTGTTTCTAGCCCTTAGTTGCTCATGCGTTAGCCTTGGAAGCCGGTCAATTCAGATAGCCCCAAGGCTCTCAGTTTGCACTTTTTCTTTCTTTTCTTTTCTTTTTTTTAACAGTATTTCAGTTGACTGTACTTTTTGTTTTGCCTTTAGTAACCTAAGTTCCATGGATAGAAAGGTTAAATTGAGCAAGTTAGTTAGGTCAGATTCTTGGTAGACCAGTAGTTCAGTAGTTCTCATCTTTGCCTGTGTGTGAGAGTCATTGGGGAAAGTTTAAAAAAAAAAAAAAAAAAAAAACCACCTTTGTGACCTTGAAGAGACAGATTTCTTAGGATATAAAAAGCATGAACAGTAAAAGAAAAAAGATAAATTGGACACCATCAATTTTTGGACTTTTGCTCTTACAAAGACATTGTTAAGAAAATGAAAGACAAATCTCAGACTGTGAGAATATATTTGTGGTACACAGAACTCAATAATCAGAAGACAAACTGCCCAAATTTTTTAAAAATAGGTGAAAGATTTTTAATAAACACTTCACTGAGAAGATATATAAATGGCCAATAAACACATGAAGAGATGCTCATCATTAATCATTAAGAAAATGCAAATTAAAGCAATAACAAGTGTGCTACATACTCACTAGAATGGTCAGAATTAAAAAGACTGAGAGCAACAAGTGTTAGTAAGGATGGTTGGAATTCTCATATGTTGTTGGTGAGAATATAGAATGGTACAACCACTTTGGAAAATAGTTTGGTAGTTTCTAATAAAGTATATGTACTAACCACATGACCCAGCAACTCCAGGGATAGGTTACCCAAAGGGTATAAAAGTACATATCTTGGGGCGGCTGGGAGGCTCAGTCGGTTAAACGTCTGCCTTTGGCTCAGGTCATGATCTAGGGGTCCTGGGATCGAGCCCCACATTGGGCTCCCTGCTCAGTGGGGAGCCTGCTTCTCCCCTTCTCTTTCTCCCAGTCTCTCATGAATAAATGAATAAAAAATATTTTTTATAAAAGTATATATATATATATTTTAAAGATTTTATTTATTTATTTGACAGAGAGAGATGCAGAGAGAGAGGGAGGGAACACAAGTAGGAGGAGGGAGAGAGGGAGAAGCATGCTTCCTGTCAAGCAGGGAAGCCCCATGCAGAGCTTGATCCCAGGACCCTGAGATCATGAGCAGAAAACAGACGCTTAACTGACTGAGCCACCCAGGTGCCCCTAAAAGTATATATCTACACAAAGACGTGTATCTGATTTTTCATAATAGCTTTTGTTGTAGGTTGAGTAATGGTCCCCTTCCCAAAATATCCATGTCCTAATCCCTGGAACCCATGAACTTACCTTGTCCATTTAAAGACTTTGCATATATGGCAAATTTGAGGATTTTGTAATAAGGATATTTTTTTACTACGTAAGGGTAGTAATGCAATCATGAATGTTCTTATCAGAGGGAGGTACAAGGAAAGTACAGACAAAAGAGAAGAAGGCCATGTGATGGAAGATGAGGAAAGCAGAGTCACAGAGAGAAGGTGGTAGGCCACTGGCTTTGAGGTTGGAGAAGAGGCCATGAGCCAAGGAATGCAGCTCTAGAAGCGGGAAAATACAAGGAAATGGATTCTGCCTGAAAGCATCCAGAGGGAACACAGCCCTGTTGACACCTTGGTTTTGTCCCGGTGAAACTGGTTTTGGACTTCTGACTTCTGACCTCCAGAACTATAAGAGATTAGAAATTGAAAATAGAACTATCATATGATCCAGCAATTCCACTTCTGGCGTGTCTATCCAAAGAAAACAAAAACACAAATTCCAAAAGATAGATGCATCCCTATGTTTATTGTAGCATGATTTGCAGTAGCCAAGATATGGAAGCCACATTAGTGTCCATCATTGGGTGAATGGCTTGAGAATGGCTTGTGTGTGTGTGTGTCTGTGTGCGTGTGTGTGTCTGTGTGTGTGTGTATCTATATCTATAGATATAGATATAATGGATTATGATTCAGGCATAAAAATGAATGAGATCCTGCCACTTGCAACAACATGGGTGGGCCTTGAGGCCATTATGCCAAGTGGAATAAGACAGAGAAAGACAAATATCATGTGATTTTTTTTTTTTTTTTCTTACAGGTAGAATCAAGAAAAACAAAAAACCCTAAGCTTACAGATATAGAGAACAAATTGCTGGTTGCAAGAGCAGGGGGATGGGGGTGTGGAAGATATGGGTGAAGTGGGTTTTTTTGTTCATTTAGTTTAAGTAAATTGAATGCAAACTAAAAAAAAATGTTTTTTAAGATTTTATTTATTTTATTTTAGAGAGAGAGAGAGAGCAAGAAGGGGGACGAGTAGGGTAGGGAAGAGAGGGTGGGGGAAAGGATCCCAAGCAGGCTCTGCACTGAGTGTGGAGCCTGAAGTGGAGCTTCATCTCAACCAACAAGCTTGAGGTCATGACCTGAGCTGAAACCAAGAGTCTGATGCTTAAAGCGACTGAGCCACCCAGGTGACTGCAAATTTAAAAAAAAGAGAATAAATTCATGTTGCTTTAATTCACCAGCTTTGCAGTACTTTGTTATAACTGCCTTAGGAGATTCATATTGTATTCATCCTAGTCAAAACTGGAAACCACTCAAATATCCATCAACAGATGAATGGAAAAACATTGTGGTATATCCATATATGAATACAACTCAATAATAAGAAGAAAGGAAATGCTGATAGATAAGATAATGTAGACAAACCCTAGAAACGTTATACTAAATAAAAGAAGCCAGACGTAATGAATACATTCTGTATGATTCTATATAGATGAAATTTTAGGAAAGTATAGCTGTTGAAAGCAAATCAGTGATTTGCACTGGGGCCAGGGTGGGATAAGGGGTTGACTGCAAAAGGGACACAAGGGAGCTTGAGGGATTGTGGCAATGTCATACAGTCTTAATTATGATGGTGGTTACATGAATGTGTGAATTTGTCAAAGCTTGTACATTTAAAATGCATACATTTTATTGCATGTAAATTAAGCCTCAATAAAGTTGATTTTTAAAAAAATTTTAAAAATAGCATCCTGGGGCAATTGAATCAGAATCCATGGGACAGGGCCTAGGTGATTCTTGCATATGGCCAGGCTTGAGAACCATTGTTGTACGTATTCTGGTTCCTGTCTTGGGGAAACCCGAGACCACAGAGGACATCTGAGTCACAAGATCCTGTCTTTCTGTAACTGAGCCACATTTGCCCTGTAACAATGTTGACACATCAAGGCTAGTTTACCTAGGTAACCCATTGTGGCTTCCCTGAGGGTGACAAAAGTTAAGTCTGAATTCAGATAAATAAGTTACACTGCAGAAAGTGGGAGATACAAGAAGGATGCTGAGGAAGAAATGTAATAGGGCACAATTAATTCTTTCCTCTAGGGTCTTCAGATGTCCTTTCCCATTGGTTGATCAGTTACAAGAGACTTGTCATGACCACTCAGATTTCCGGTGGCACCAACGAAATGGGTCTGGCAGCAGAAGGATAAAGGGGGTTTCAAACTAAAAGCAGTACATGTTTATCTGCCTACCTATTTATCCTCAGTAGACAGGGACAGGATTTCCTAGAGTCTTTGAGGCCAGCAGCTTCCCATATGTGAAAAGACTGGATTTTATAAGGAGGCGCTTTTTGCGGTGGTGTTGTCATAATACAAAGTGATCCACAATGCCCGTATAGTTGAATGTCCCTGGTGGGTAGTGTAGATTGAATGAATGGAGAAAGAATGGCCTTCCATCCGTTGTGTTCTGCCCTTCTGAGAAAGAGTTTAACCTGGGGACATCTTTGGGAGAAGGAGTAGCTAGCTGACTGATTTACCCCAGCCTCTCTCCCCAAGTCCACGCAGCACCTCCTTGCAGTGGAACCCAGTATCTGCGATCGATTGGATTTCCTCCGCGTTCTAACATGATCACGAACAACGTGGTGATCAGCTTTACAGACAGCTGGTCCCGTTGCCCAATTTGTCTTGGTGGTGGCAAAAATCTGTTCTGATTAATTGAGCTTTATTCTCTCATATCTGATGAAGAGATCCTCTTTGGAGAAAAGAATAGGATGGGAAGCTGAGCGTATTGGAGTAAGGGATGGAAGGCTGCCAGCTACTTCAAAGGTATCTCTGCAGATAAGGGGTGTCAGGTTCGCTGCCAAAGCCAACACGGAGGGGAGCTTTGCAGCTAGTGCTGTTGGTGCTGTTTAGCTTTGGTTTCTGTGACACTTAGGTCAGCAGCATCTGTATCCTCTCCCTTGGGGCCTCTCTCTGGGTGGTCCAGGCTTTTTTAGACTTAGGAAGATTCAGCTCAGAGGGAGCGTATGCCTCAAAGATGCCTGCACTCTTCTGCTTCAGTTTATGTGTTTGCCTTTTTGGTGTCTCAGTTTTCAGACATCTGTCTGCCTTTTTGGAAAGAGCCCAAGGTGTTTTATGTGGAACATTCGAAGGTGTAATGGTACTGCCATCCTTTTAAGTCAAGGAATGGCTAGGAGTAATTGCGTAA
This sequence comes from Mustela lutreola, assembly GCF_030435805.1. NCBI lineage: Eukaryota > Metazoa > Chordata > Mammalia > Carnivora > Mustelidae > Mustela > Mustela lutreola. The sequence continues at coordinate 51,556,168 of NC_081303.1, forward strand.
GGACAATTGCAAAACGGAGAGGGGAAGGTAGAGAGTGTGGTGGATAGAAACAAGTGTCCAAATGCAACCTTGGTTCTGAATTCTATTCTAAACTGGGAAGGCATGCAATCAATAAGTGTTTTAACAAAGGCTATAAACACAGCACTGTGCAGGCTAAAAAGAGCTTAAAATGAAATTGACGGGGAAGGTTTGCCCCCAGGGAGCATACGGTTTCTCAGTCCCGATCTTCAGAGGGCTTAGCTCTCCCCAGACTTTCTGTGGGATGATGATAATAAGACCAATAATAACATGCTTATAGGAAATGCCTGCTATCACTATTATACACTGTAGTAGGCCCTAAATGTATAATTTTCCTATATTTTGTGAGGGTTTTTTTTTCCCTTGGCTTTTTGCAGAAGTTTAAAATGCTTAGAAGAGTGCACATATTGTAAAGTGCTCAATGAATCTTTACAAACTGAAAATAGCTATGTAATTAGCACCCAGATAACGAAAAAATGTTACCAGTATCCCAGGAGCCGCACTCTTGTCCCCTTCCCTTCGTTTCCCCCTGAAAAGTAGTTACTATCCTGACTTCTGACACAATGGAAGCATTTGCCTGCCTTAAAAAAAAAAAAAAAAAAAAAAAAAACCTTGTATAAATGGAATCATAAAATATTCTTTCAGCAATTTTAATATGTCATTCTTTTGTTTCCTGGCTTCTGGGGCTTCTGATGAGAAGTCGGCTGTGTGATGCTAATTGTTTTTCCCTGTATGTAATGTTTTGGGGATTTCAGGGGCTGCTTTTTTTTTTTTTTTTAGTTGAAATACAATATTATATTAGTTTCAGTTACATAGTGTAGTGATTTGACAATCCTATACATTACAAAATGCTCACTATGGTAAGTGTCGTTACCATGTGAAATTATTACAATATTATTGACTGTATTTCTGAGGCTGTACTTTTCATCCCTATAATTTATATATTTTATAACTGGAAGTTTGTATCTCTTAATCTTGAGGGCTGCATTAATTTTTTTTAAGATTGACTTATTTATTTGAGAGAGAGAGGGGAAGTGTGAGCCTGAGGGGAGGGGGAGAGGAGAGAATCCTCAAGCAGTCTCCCCACTGAGAGTGGAACCTGATATGGGGTCCAGTCTCACAGCCCATGAGACCAGGACCTGTGCCGAAACCAAGGGTCAGACACTTTTTTCTTTTTTAAGTTTATTTACAATCTCTACACCCTTGTGGGGCTTGAACTCACAACCGTGAGATCAAGAATTGTATGCTCTTCCTACTGAGCCAGCAAGACACCCCAATATTTTTTCTTCAGCACTTTGGGTATGATGAGTCTAAGTATAGTTCCACTGTATTTCTTTGGCTTAGATAAGTGCAATATCTAAATATTCTGGGTCTGTGGGTAGTAGTTTTCCACAATTTGAGGAAGTTTCTGGCAAATAAATACCCTTTTCCATCTCATTTTCTCTTCTTGCCTTTACTCCAACTGCACGTTCTTTAGACTGCTGGATATAGTCCCACAGGTCACTGAGGCATGCCTTTTTTTTTTTTTTTCCCTGTGTGCTGCAGTTTAGATAATTTCTAAAGTTAACCAATCCTTTCTTTGTTGTGTACAATCTGCTAATAACACTATCCAATGAATTTTTTATTTTACATATTATATACTTTAGTTTTATGATTTCCACTTGGTTCTTTTTTTCAGTGTCCATGTACCTTCTGAAATTTCTCTTGTTGTCTTCAAAACATATGTGGCAATACTTAAAAATTGTTATCTGCTATTTTCAACAGCCATATTATCTGTGGTTCTGTTTCTGTTTACTGGCTTTTCTCTTGACCATGAACTCATTTCTTTATTTTTTTCATGTTTACCAATTTTTGATGACATATTGGATGTTGTAGCTGATACATTATAGAGATTCTAGATGTCCTTATCTTCCTCTGAAAAGTGGAAAGTTTTGTTCTAGCAGCTAGTTAAATTACTGGTTGGTCACCTTGAACTTATGGGGAATTCATTTTATGCTTTGTTAAAGTGGGTCTAGTTTTGTTTTGTTTTTAGTTTTGGAACATATTCTGTATACTTAAGGCGTGACCTTTCTAGGGTTCCATGGAAAGGAGGCCTTGAACTCCAAATGCTATTTTCTCTGCAGTGGGCAGCAACTAGGATAACCAGTAGTTCCAGTTTGCCTGGGGTTGATGGGGTTCCGGGGACATGAAACTTTCAGTTTTATCCATTCTACAGTTGATGGCATTTGTGAGTTTCCAGTCTTTGACTAGTATGGATCATGCTGCTCTGAACATTATATTGGAAGGTTATTTTTCTTCACTTTAGAGTTGAAAACATTAAAGCTCACATTGGTAAAATACTCTTTTGTAAGGGCCACAAAAAGATGACAATGGAATTTGAACTCCCTAGCTCTTTCTGCTATATCCCACTACCACCCATGTTTCGGGATTGATAGGTGGTATCTTAAGAAGATAGTTATTGGCACATTGTTGAGGATCAAAATCTGAGCTTTAAGAATAGTGAATTCAAAACCTGCTTCTCTCTTCACCCTACCCTCTCCCCTTCTACTCTTCCCCAATTTCCTCTCCCTCTCTCCTTCCACTCCTCCTGCCTTCCCTCTCCCCTTTTATTCTTCCCCTTTCTTCTGCCTCTTCTCTTTCCACTCCTCCTCACCTCCCTCCCCCCTCCTTCTTTCTCTCTCTTTTTTCCTTTCTCTCTTCCTGCTCTCTATTTTGAATAATCTTTTCAAACATTATAGGATGTGTACACTGTAGGAAATATAAGAAGCAAATGTATGATAATGAAAAACCAAGTTGTAGTCTACAATTATTTTAGTCAAGCTTTTCACATTTCCAGGGTATCTGGCTGATTTAATTGGTAGAACTCAGGGTCATGAGTTCGAGCCCCACACCGCATGTGGAGCCAACTTAAAAAAAAAAAAATTACAAAAAAATAAAGATTAGCCACTTGGGTGGTGCACTTGGTTGAGTGTCTGACTCTTGGTTTCAGCTCAGGTCGTGATCTCGTGGGTCATGGAATCTGCCCCTTGTGGGATTCCACACTCAGCAGGGAGCTACCTCTCCCCACTGCGCATGCACTCTCTCTCTCTCAAACAAACAAATAAATATTTAAATTAGAAAAAAAAAAGATCCTCACTTTTCCATTTTATCTCATCTTTATTTTCATCTCTGCTAATGGCCAGTCCATATATTTATCTAAGTATCTGAAGAATGTCCTTGAAACTGGTTTGTCCAAGCTGGTATCTCATGCACACTCATTTTTTTGTCCCTTAAGACTCCTTTAATTTAACACCGATTTGTTGAATTGATCAGGCCAGTTGTCTTGCAGCTTGCCCCACCTTCTAGATTTGTCTGGTTGCTTCCTTGTGTTATTGCTTAACTTCTTCCTGTATCTTGTATTTCCTATAAATTGGAGGTTGATTCCATTGGCCAAATCTATTCAAGTTATACATTTTCGGCTAGGATGCATAACGGGCAATGTTATAACGTAATACTTACATTGTATTGCATTAGGAAATATACAATATCTGGTTAGCCGGCCGATGGTGATGCCAACATTGACCCTTCAGATTAGGGTGGCAACAGTTTGAACCTTTTGCACTCAGACTTTTTCCTTACATGATAAAAAAGCCATTGTATGGTGTTATATGTGACGCCATCATACAAAGGTCGGGGGTTAATTCAGTCATTCATCCAAGGGCTTTAACATCAGTGATAATTCCAGCCAAGTCACTTTAATATCATCTCCGTACTTCTTATGCTTGACTGTAAGATGCCTCTGTGAGAAAAGGAGTGGGTTATTAATACAACTCTTCAGGCACCATGCAAATAGATAGTAGTTTATAAAAAACTTAATACTCCCAGGAGAAATCCCACTAATGGTGTGGAAGCTGACTAGGTACCAATATTTTTTTATTGTAAGAGTCACAGCAATAATAAAAATAATAGTAATTATAACATACTAAATGAGTGCTCACTGTGCCCAGGGACTGTGCTAAGTACTTTATAGGTATTAACGTATTTAATCATCACAACAACCCTTCAAGATGGTTTCATCGTCTCCATTTGTAGGTAGACACAGAGCAGAGGGGCTAAGCCTTTGACTCAGGGTTATGGAACTGGATAGGGGCAGAATTGGGATCCATGTGTAGGCAGCCCGTTTCCCTGGAATCCTCTCTTCATGTCACCACGCTCTGCTGCCTACCCAGTAGCCTGGGGGCAGTGACTGGTCAATTGTGGGGCCAGGGTTTGGGCAAGGAAATAAGAGCTTGTGCATTCTGTATTTAGATGCTCCTGCCAGGCCAGACTTCCTGTGGTGCTGTTCTGATTCTGCTTCTCGCCCAGCTTGTCCAGAGAAAGAGAGAGAAGCGTCTTTGATTTCAGCCTCCCTTCTTGCAGGACTGGCTTCTTTTGATTTCCCTATTTATCTGTGTCAAGAGTTTTCCTCTGAATTTTTCCCTGCTTGTCTGAGTGTGATTTTTGTGTAAAATGGGGGGAAAAATAAATTCTCCTTCTCTTGAGATGACATCTTTAGTTTTCCCATTCTCATTTTCTTCTTTGGATATGAGAGTGGATTGTTTTCTGATCTCTTGGTTGTTTTACCTGATCCTACCTTTCTTTGCTTTTCAGCCTAGCTCTTAGGGTCCCCCCCCCCCCCCCACCGCCGCCGCTTCTTTAACCCTGTGCTCTAGAAATCATTTCAGTCTATTTCCAGCTTTTCCTAATATTTACTCATTATGAAATTTCCACCTACAGGTTAATTTTAATTGTCTGCACAAATTCTTGTCTTTAAGAGACCATTGGAACCTGGGAGCATCCCTCCTCATGGTCTCAAGAGCTCTTGGAATCATCCTCTTGTTGAGCTAAGAAGTTATTGTTAAGTCTTAGGGACAGGACTGTGAAGTCACAATAAAAATAACAATTTTTTTTTCTGTTTCCTTTGATTTCTAAGCAGACAAAACCCCCTGTAGCTTAGTTTTCTTTTTGCTTTTTACAGATTTTATTTATTTTTATTTTATTTAATTAATTAAGTAAGTAAGTAATTTTTTAGGGACAGAGTAAGAGAGAGCGAGCCATGGGGAGGGGCAGAGGGAGAGGGAGAGAAAGAATCTCAAGCAGACCCCCTACTGCGTACAGACCCAGTACAGGGCTTGATCCCATGACCTGAGCTGAAATCAAGCCTCCAACATTTAACCAGCTATGCCACTGAGTCACCCCAGTTGGGTTTTTTTTTTTTTTTCTCAATTGTAAAAGTAATTAATACATCTTTTTTCAAGATATTGCAGGGAAACAAAAAAATAATAAAAAGAAAATAATGGGGGTGCCAGGGTGGCTCAGTTGGTTTAGAGTCTGCCTTTGCTCAGGTCATGATCCCGGAGTCCCTGGACCAAGCCCTGCGTCAGGCTCCCCCTGCTCATACTCTCTATCTTTCTCTCAAATAAATAAATAAGATCTTTTTTAAAAATTAAAAAAAAAGAAAATAATGATTACCAGGAACCATTTATTCCAGTATTCTTTCTGTGTGCCTTTTTCTTTAGAAAATTATGATTATATTGGATATTAAGTTTTGTGTACTTCTTTTCATTTAACATTTTAAGTGAGTACTATGTCTATGTCGTTGTGCCTTCTTTCAAAATACTGTTTTTGATGACTATGCAGGAGGCCATTCCCTGGCTATTCATAGCTCTTCATATATTTTCCTTATGGTTCTTTGGTTGTTTGGTTTTGACTCCACTGGACCATGTTCTGGTACATCTAGGAGAAATCCAAAATCTCATTGGTATCTTCTTGGAAATTACTTGTTGCCTGTGTTCTCCTTTGGAAATCCCCTACTTCTGATCTGAAACAAGGAGAGGGGGTTTCCCCCATTTCTTTCCCTTTGTCTTCCTCTTATACCTTCCTCATCGTCTCTGAGCTCTGCTGGGAATCTAAATCTCAGAGCTGTGTCCGAGCCTAGGCCCTGGCTGGCTCAGTGGAGTACTTTTGCCGTGCTAAGTTTCAGTTTCCTTATCTCTACACTGCAGAAAGTGCTCATACCCTCACCCTGCCTTCCCAGAACGTCAGAAGAATCAGTAAAACCTGGGAAGCAAGGGCTCTGCCATTGTCAAAAAGACAAGAGATAACAAATGTTGGTGAGGACATGGACAGAACGTTATACCCTGTTGGTGTGAATGCAAATTGGTGCAACCACTATGGAAAACAGTATAGTAGTTCCTCAGAAAATTATAAACTGAGCTATGATGTGATTCAGCACTTCCATTCCTGGGTGTGTATCTGAAGGGATTGAAGTCAGTATCCAAAAAGATATCTGCACCCCCATTCACTGCAGCGTTACTCACAGTAGCCAAGATAAGGAGATGAGCTACATGTCTTTTGACAGATGAACATGTAAAGCGAATGTGGTATGTATATATACAATGGAATATTACTCAGTCATAAAAAAGAAAACCCTGCCATTTGTGATAACATGGATGATTCTGAAGGGCATTATCCTAGGTGAAATAAGCCAGGCAGAGAAAGACAAATATTGCATGGTATTACTTATATAGATAATTTTTTAAAAATCCAATTTCATAGAAACAGAATCCAGGGGCTATGGGAGGAGTAAATGGGGTGATGTAGGTCGAAGGGCATGGATTTTTAGCTGTCAAAGTAAGTTCTGCAGGTCTAGGGTACAGCATACAGTTGATGACACAGTAGAATGCACTTGAAAGTTACAGAGACTAGATCTTAAGCTTTCTCACCACACAGTCAAAGAGCTGACCGTGGGAAGTGATGGATGTGTTGATTATTTTGATCTCGGCAATCCTTCCACAATGTATGTGCATATCAGATCATCACGGTGTACACACTAAATGTGTACAATTCTATTTGCCGATTGTTCCTCGATTCAAGTTAAGATAAAAAGAAAGTGCTCTGTGAGGCTTGGTTCTGCTCACACAAGAGAGGGTGCCCTGTGCCTTCTCCGTGCTAGGGTGGGTCTCTGTCTCTCTAAGCTAATCTTTGTCAGCAGCGTGTTCTCCTAGAGGGTAGAGAGGAAAAAGAGAGGGCAAACTGGGAGACCCATTCTCTAGCTTTAATCATCTCCTCTCCAAAGCCAAGATAATCCAAGCCTTCTGCCCACATAAGCATCGCTTCCCTTCCCGCTTTGCCTCTTCCCATGACCTTGTTTTCCTTTTGATGTTCATTTTGAGGGTGGAGAGTAGAAAAAAAAGCCTTCTCTTTTCATAGCTGTCTGAGTCAGTGGCCTCCCTGGGCCTTTTGAGTTCTCAGGCAGGGAAACTACACAGCCCACCTGATTCTTCTTACAGGGACCTTAAAAGGGACGAGCGCTGCTTTATTTAAATCCTGGAGCACAAGTATCACTACTAGTTCATTCAGTTCAATGTAATAACTACTTTTGATTGTCTGTAATTGCTCAGTATTCAACTTGCCACTAGAGAAGTACGGTAGAGCAAGCTTAAAACATGGTTCAGGATCTTAGATTTTTTAATGTTTTAGCTGGATGGACAGGCCAGAGACTGCCGAAGCAGGTTATGACTTAAGACATCAATTTAAAGAGTGGTGCAGATAATGAGCTGTCGATAGGAGCTTAGAAAAGGAACAGATTCATGAGAGGTGATGGGACAAGTTTCAGAGAGGAGGAAGAGTTGGGCTGATGCTCTCTTAATTACATGCTGCCGGAATTCATAATTATTCATCCGTTTCTTATGGAAGTATCTTCTGAATATTTCCATATTATCTAGTGCCAACTTCCTCTCCTACTCCTTTCTGCCTATTAGAGATGCTCCCCATAATACAGCAATAGAAGCTTCCTGTTTGGCCAGGTATAGGAGAAGTAGGTGAGATGAGTCGGGAGCCTCATGCATTGAAGGCCAATTCAAAGCGTTTCAGCTACAGGTCAAAGAGAGCCATTGTTATCGTTGAAAATTCAAAAAAAAAAAAAAAAAGAGAGAGCCATTGTTCATTCTAAGTAGGGCAATGGGATATTGAAGACCATGGTGTCTGCAGTGTTCAGTGTGGTTTAGGGTAGAAGAAACTATTTGGGAGCCTACTGCAGTAATTCAGGGAGTAATGGAAGCCAGTTCTTGGGTCATGGCAGTGGGAACTAGAAGAATGGGACATACTAAAAGACAGAGCAAAGAAATTATAGGTGGGAGTGAGTGACCTGACATGAGGTGGGAGGGGGTAAGTGCTAGAGAGGACTCAACATTCATTTAATCATTCAGCAGATAGGTACAGTGTGCCGCCCGTGTTTCAGGGACAGCCATGGGCACTGTAATACAGCAGGAAACAGAACGGAAATGATTTCTGCCTACGCTCTAGTTGGAGAAACACGCCATGTACAGATGAACCAGTGAATGGATCATGGGCCCCATGATGATAAAATAAAGCAGGGCAGGAGCATGGCGGTGCTGGGGTATTACTGTTTTATAGAGGGTGGTCAGGGAAGGTCTCCCTGATCATTTGGCCTTTGAACTGCTCCTTAAATGCAATTAGGGCTTTCACTCTCTGAGGAAGGTCTTTCAGGCCAAGGGAACATGTCTAAGGTCATGAGAGGGGACTGTGGGCAGAGAAGCAATGAGCCCTTCTGTGCTGCAGGGAAGGGGAAGAGTGATAGACGTGGCTTGGGGGTAGGGGCTGGCTGCATCAGGAAGGGCCTCGGAGGCCACTGGAGAGGCCTATAAGGATCTGAAACAAAAAGGAATGATACAATCGGACTCCTGTTTCAGGAGGATTATTCTGGCTTTTGTGTGAAGACTGAGGGAGAAGCAAGGTGGGAGCGGAATAGGAGGAGCTGTTCCAGAGGCTTCTGTAAAGTCAGGCAGGAGGCGATGGCGGGTTGGAACAGAGTGGTGGCCGTGGAGGCTGGGAGAAGTGGTCAGATTCTGGGATGTCTTTTGAACCTGGAGCCAGTGGGAGCTGCTGCTGAATTGAACGTGCATGTGACCCCAAAAAAGCATCAAAGGTAACTGTTAGCATTTTCACCTAAGCAGTCCAAAGTTGGGGTGGCCATTTATTGGGGGAAGTATGTGAAAGAGCCATTGATTCTAGTCCTGCCCTGTGATTAGCGAAGAGTGTAAGAGCCAGGAGGTAGTGACTTGCGTGAGGTCACCCAGGCAGGTGGTAGTAGAGCTGGGGCCAGACCTCCATGATGGGTCCCCAGGCCTCCTGGGTTCAGCATCACACACGGCCCCGGGAGCGGGCAGCGAGGATGGGGGCCGAAAGGGAGAGCTGAACTCTGAGCACATACTAAACTGATAGGTGAAGCCATGAAAGCAGAGAGGGCAGCTGAGGCCTAGAGAAAGGACGGGGGACCCAGCAAGGAGGTCAGACGAGCCTATTAAAATGGGGGGGGGGGAATGAGTAACATGGCTCATAGAAGCCAGGGAAGAAGAAGCCGGCTCAGGGAGGGCCACTCTGAAGGGGTTTAGAAGAAAGGGATCTGAGCAGATGTCACTGGGTTTGGATTTTGGAGCCCTGGGGCGCTGTGCTGTCCTCAGTAGGACCTCCACTGAGCATTAAACATTTTTCTTACCCTTTCTGCTAATGGTGAGAAGGATTACAATAGTGTAAGCCTGAGACAGGGAGTTCAGACCAAACCAAAAATCTCTTCCGACTCGAGCATTACCTTCTTGTGAGCCTTACACAAGAATGTGGCCTTCCCAGTCCTCTGTAAATGGAAGGAGAGAGCATGCTCCTTGCCCACTCCGCCTCCTGGAAATGGTGTGAGGTTCAAGAAGACAAAGGCTATGAAACTCCTTTGGAAGAGGAACGTTACCCAAGTCAAGAAATCCTTTTCTGGTTGATTTTTAGCGAGTTCTTAATTCAAGAAAACTCTTGATTCCAGCGTAAAAGAAACTTTGCATTCGGAATGTATTAAATGCAGAACACATTGACCAATAAAATAGCGATTCCTCCTTGAAACAACATAAAATATGTCCGTATCATTTTGATTAAATCTTGCTTAATTACTGTGTCCATTAGACTCCTATCAAATCCTGCCTGGGCTTTTTAATTTAATTTAATTCAATTCTGTAGTCACTGTTACCCAACCACAAAAGAATTAGCCTTGCCCCCAAGGCCACAGAGGTCTGGCAGGCACTGGGAGGGTTAGCATCGGTCCCTCCGCGGGAACACGGAGCGAGGCTGGCCATGCTGAGTTCTGAGCTGTCTGCCTCCTTCTCAGCTGTGGGCTGCAGCCCCAGTGGAGTTTAATTTTGTCCTTGCAGTCCCCTTCACCTAACAGTATATGAGGAGCAGGAATGGGAATTAATTGTACCTGCTGGCATTATTAAAGTTATCAGTGCATATCCTCTCCTGGGCCAGGAAGATTAAAAAGGGTGTTGTAATCAGAGCAGATGATTTCTGACACATGGGATGGGTTTCCTCCCCAGGTTAGATGTAAGGACCCATGCGAGCTTGTTGCCTCTGGCCTGACAGTACGTAGCTCGGGGCTATGTAGAGGTCTGCCTCGTTCTCCCGCTAGCCTCCTCCTCTCCCTGGATCAGAGATCGTTTCAGGAGGAAATCGGGCCTTCTCACCGCAGATGAATGTATTCCCTGCTGAACCTTCCTGACCACCAGCTACAGTCCGGTGTCTTGGTTCGGCCAGGCCCGAGAGTCACACCTAGTTCAGTTAAGGCATCCTGTGGCTGCTCCCTGGTGATTCGGTTCATTTTAGCAAGCACTGATTAACTGCTCTCTGCCCTTACCCAGAACCTAGAGCCATAGGCTGTCTCAGGATTTGACGGGATCAGGAAAGCATTTTTTTTTTTTTAAATCAGCTTTTCTGGAAAAGAGAAATATTTGGCAAGTTGGCCAAAAGAAGGAGGGGAATGGGCAGAGAGCCAAATCTTACCTTAAGAAGCAGAAGAGGAGAGATGCTTATTTGCGAGAGGGTAAGTGAACTTTCTGAGTACGGCTTTGCAAAGGAGTCGAAAAGCATTTCAGGTTTGTAGAATTCCATGAGAACTCTGGGATTAGCCTGAGCCTTCAGGGTTGTCCTGATCTCAGGCCACTTGCCTACTCGAACCAGGCAGAAAGAGCTGGTATTAAGCTCGAGGTTCTTTTTGCTCCAAAAGCTCGGAAGGAGAACCCTTCTTACAGTCTGGAGTCCTGCTTGCTGGGTTTCTGTAAAACCCCCTCATGGGCCGGGAAACAATAGCCCTTTGACTGCATTTCTATCCGTGGTGACGTGAGCTGATGAAACTGGCAAGCAGATAATGGAGGGAATGGGTTAGATGTCCTAGGCGGGAGCTCGTGGCAAAATGGATCAGTGGTTGACGAGAGGAATTTCAACACATATCCTAATCAGTTCTGCAGATAGGTTGTCTGAGATGCCCTGCCTCCTACCTTCCGTGAATCCTTCTGGTCCACAAGACTCGGGCTCCAGAGGTTCAGCAGGGTGTTTGCAAATCAGCCCAGCCAGTGGCAATGAGCAGTGAGGCTCTCTTTGGGAGACGCCACAGCACAGGGAAAGAACATGAGACTGGGAATCAGGTAGCCTGGGTGGGGACCAAGGGCTCCAGATGGCTTCTTTGTTTATTTTTCTTATTGCTTTAATTCCCTACCGCAATTTTGAGATTCTCTAGAGGTTGGCTGTGGCCAGAGAAGCAAATCTGAATAAAAATCTGGTTCTTAGATAGGACAGACTTCTCAGATTCTGCAAAATCACCATGAGTGGAAGGGAGATGGGGAGGAAGAACAGGCAGCAAGCTCTGACTGTGGCAACAAGCTCTCTTCTAGTTCTGCATTCTAGAAACAGCCCCGATGAATTCTTTTTTTTTTTTTTCTTTGCTCTAACCCCCTTTGGCTTCTGAATGTCTGTGCACTTGCCCAAGAAAACATTTCTCAACCTCTTCAGAATATTTAGAATTAAATACAAATTATAAGAATATGTCACAACTTAGTGTACTCTTTATGGTTTGGGTTTACACAAAACGTTGACCTGCTCTGGCTTGGAGACCCTGACCTCAGCTCTTCAACCTGCTGTCTTCGGCCCCACATATTTTGCTTCAAACCCCTAAGGCCACGAAGAATGCGGAACTGACAAGTCCACCCCGACTACAAGCTAGGACATCTTGATTAAATTAGTGTGTGTGGAGGGGGGGTGGGGGGGTGCGGTGGAGAGAAAGGCACAGTGACACAAAGGGCGTTTTGAGGAGCCCGGTAGTGCCTGTGGAGAATGAATGTTCTCGGTAAATATGGCCATGACCTGTAGGTCCACACATGCCAGAGACACAGCTCAATTGTCCCCAGGAGTTGGGGGCTGGGGATGATCAGGGGAAGAGGCCAGTCTGCAACCACACTCCCCATCCCCGAGTGGAGAGGGCAGCCCAGCATGGAAAGGCAGGAATGCCGGAAGGCCCACCGTTGCTTTCTTTTTTCTATAACTTTTACGGCAAGCGATTCTTTGATCACGGTCCTTGTTTGGGGTTTGGATCAAAAAGTGCCTTCCTTTTCCTTCCCTCTGCTTCTCAGTTCCCCACTGGGCAGTAAGGGAACTCCTGAAAGCATCCTTTGTTTCATGCCTCTTTCCACTCCCTTCTTGGGGGCTCCCCAAGAAGATGGGTGCCTGAACTCTATAGGGCAGTGCCCCCAGGACAGTGCTCACCCTTGTCACGTACCACCGTCTTCATCCTATTCATCCTAAAGTCCCAAGACCAAAGGGAAGAACTGGTGGACCGGTGGACCATTAAAGGCTTCCACGCTGGCCGCCACGTAAGTGGAAGCACGGTGGTGGGTCAACCCCAGCTCAGCTCCATCCGCCCTGTGGTCAGGGTGCTCCTCAAAACGTGCGTGTGTCATTTGCCCTTTGAACTTCCAGCCATCCAGATTCAGCAGAATGGTTTCTTTAAAAGCTGATTATGTTTTGGATTCACTCACTGAGCATGGAGCCCAACACGGGGCTTGATCCCAGGACCCCGAGATCACGACCTGAGCCGAAACCGAGAGTCAGCCGCTGAACCACCCAGGCGCCCCTCCCTTGCTTTGCTTAAATTACATCTTCTAGTCAGTCACCTCTAAACAGCGTAATTTAATTTTGTGTCTTGCTTCTTTTGTTTGCCAAGTTTGTGCGTTCCACCCACGCTTTACCTTGTTTCTTTTCATTGCTGTAGGGGCCCATTTATGAATGTACCACAATTTACTTATCAATGTGCATTTTGTTATCAATGGGCCTTGGATTGTTTTGCTGGGGGACTATTGCAAACCGTGCTGCTGTGAACATTCTTATATGTGCACACCCGTGTCCACGTGGCCAGATTTCTAGGGTGTATGCCTAGTAATGGAATTGCTGGATGAAAAAATAAACATATCTCCTTCTTTACTACGTAATGCCCAACTGTCTTCCATAATGTCAATAGTCACTTTCACCCCCACCAACAATGTATGAGTTTCATTTTTCTACATCCTTGCCAACATTTAGTCTGGTCAGATTTTTAATTTTAGCTCTAGTTTTATCTTTAACTGTTTCAATGTTAGCTATTGTCAGATTAGTTTTAGTTTGCATTGTTCTGATTATTGCGATCAAGGGTCTTTCCTTATTTTTACTGACCATGTTAGATATATTCTCTAGTGAAGTACTAATATCCTGAATACTAGTCATTTTCCTGACTATATGTGTTAGACATATATTCTCCTACACTGTGACTTACCTGTTGTTGTTGTCTTTTTTAATATTTTCTACTGATTAGTAAACGTTCTTAATTTTAGTGTGGTTGCTCCCATTTTCTTTTATGGTTAGTGCTTTTCTACCATGTCGAAGAGAACGTTTCCTACCCTAAGGTCTTGAAGACACTCCATTGTATTATCTTCTTTAAGTCATAGTTTTGTCTTTCACATTATGGTCTAAAGCCACGCCCATGAAACCAGTTTTTATATGTAGTATGATCTATACTATATATATATGTGTGTGTATGTGTGTGTTTGTGTGTGTGTGTGTGTGTGTGTGTGTATAATATTATATATACTATAATATATATTGCAAGGTAGGGCACAATTTAATTAGAAAAAAGTATGTAATTTCCCTATGATCATTGACTGAAAATTATATCCCTCCTCCCCCACAACTACACACTTGCCATTTTTTTTTTTCTTTAAGATTTTTTATATTTATTTGACGAAGAGAGAGCAAGAGCGAGCACAGGCAGGGGGAGCGGCGGTAGAGGGAGAGGGAGAAGCAGGCTCCCCGTGGAGCAGGGAGCCTGATGCAGGGCTTGATGCTGGGACTTGGGATCATGACTTGAGCTGAAGGCGGCAGACTCTTAACTGACTGAGCCACCCAGGTGTCCCCCCACACACTTGCTTTTCTAAAAAAGTTGTGTCGAAAATTTACCCCATGCCAGGCATGGTCCTAAATGCTTTCCATGCAGAAAGCAGAGAGGTGACATTTGAGCTGGGTTTCTAGTGAATGAATAGGATTTTGTAATTAGAGACGGAAAAGGAAGGTGTTTGTGAGACTGTGTGGGGTGGGGAGAGAGGGGGAGCAGAGTGAAGGGACCTTCCATGTGGAAGGAACTGGCTTCAGGACAAAAGAGCACAGGCAGGAGGGAGGATTCTCCAGAGGGTGGTGAGTACAAGAGTTTGGCTAAATCGGAGTATTTATGAGGAAAGTAGTTGAAACAAAGCTGAGAAGAGCCCTGAATGCCCAATGAAGGAGTCTGAACTTTTTTCTGGAGAGCATTTAGGTACCATGGAAGGTTTATTCATAGGAAAATGACATAATAGAGCCGCCGTTCAGCGGGCCTCTAATCCAGGCGCAGGGGAAGCAGTGCCAAGAGGGATGAAAAGGAACCAGACGTCAGATGTGTCATGAAGGAAAAGTCAACAGCTGATGGCCACTTATTGGAAAGAGAATTGGAAGTCAATGATTACTTCTTTCTGTTTTTATGCTACTGTCACAGAGTAGAGGCCAGTGTGGTGTTAAGGAATTTAGGATAGCTGGTGAGCCTGACATTGTCACATATGTCCCAGGAACTAGATGCCAGACCTTCCTTGGAGCCCCACATGGCCCATTCATTACAGGTGCTCATTTTTAGAACTTCATGTGAAGTTCCTCCATTCTGCGGACTCTGGGCCACCAGAGAATGCCCGAGGTGTGAACCTGGATTCTGAATCACTATGGCAAATTTTATAAATTCCCTTCATGTGAGGTAGAGTGAGCCCCCTCCTGCCCTTTGGTGGACTGTGGTTTTTGAAAAGCCCCTAAGGAAGTAATGAGGAACCATATTTAAAACCTCAGATTTGCTTCTCTTTTGTTTTACCAGAATATTTTGGTCACCATGTCCTGGGAAATGGATAATTTTAAAACATAAATGTGGTAAGCCTTCATGTTCCCCAGTATCTATGCATTCTTTCATACAGAATATATTTTGGTACTTGTTCCGAATCCAGTATTGCACTGGACCTGGTGAGGGCCACATGCAAACATAACATAATCTCTGTTTTCAGAGTTTAGACTTTGGGTTGTACTTCTAGAAACAGCAGTTTATGTAATTCAGACCAATCTTATGCTTCTTTGGAGCTGTTTTTCCCCAGGGAGCATCTACTATTCTAGAAAAGACCACTGAGGGCCAAGAAGCTGAGCAGAGCTTTCAGTAGCCTTGTAGGGCTAACAGAACAGAAACTGGAATACAAGGCCAAGGAAGGGGGACCCCTGGTAAACTTCTCAGGCTTTAGGACCCCACAGGTCTATAGCTTAGAAGTGAGGGGGAACCAGAAATAAGACTTCAGCCGTCTTACAGGACTGAAGCCTAGCTTCAAATTATCTTAATCTTTAATTGGATTAAGGTGATCTAGGACAGTAGTCACTAGAGGCAGATGTAAATCTTCTCTAGTGGAAGGTCCTATCCTCCTAGGTCTAACAGTTCCCACTCATCATTTTGTATGTCTAGTGCTGCTAAGGAAAACAATATACCCACAGGAGATCCATGTAATGGTTTTCAGACAAACCTTAAATTAACTATGTTTAATACATTTATGATATCAAATAATAGCAAGTAACTGGAAATTATAAAAAAGAATCAACTTAAAATGGATCAAAGTTGTAACTCTAAGAGCTTAAACTCTTAGAGGAAAGCAGGCATAAATCTTTGACCTTGGATTAGGTAACATTTCTTAGATCTGACATCAAACACAAGCAGTAAAAGAAAAAAATACATAAATTGAACTTCATCAACATTATAAACTTGTGTGCATCAAAAGACACTGTCAAAGAGATTAAAAAGACGACCTATAGACTCAGAGAAATATATCTGATAAGGATCTAGTATTCAGAATATATAAGGAACCCTTAGAGCTCAACAACAAGAGGACAAACAACCCAATTTTGCAAAAGGTGAAAGGCTTGCGTAGACATTTCTATGAAGAAGATATCCAAATGGCCAACAAACAGAAGAAGATGCTCAGCAGTGGTAGTCATTACGGAAGAGCAAATCAAAACCACAGTGAAATACCACTTCGTACCCACTGGGATGGCTGTCATGAAAGAAAATAAGAAAAGGAGTGTAGAGATGTTGGAACCTTTATATGTTGCTGGTGGGATTGTTAACTGGTGCAGATGCTGTGAAAAACAATTGGGCAGTTCTTCAAAAATGTCACCAAAAACTTACGCAAAAACATAGGAGTTACCCTATGATCCAGCAGTTCTGTTTCCCTACATCTATACCCAAGGGAATTGAAGACAGGCTCACTGAAGAACTTGTACATAAATGTTTATAGTGGCGTTATTCATAATCACCCCCAAATGAAAACAATCCAAATATTCATCAACTGATTAGTGACTAAAAATAATGTGGCATATCCATGCACTGGAATATTTCTCACCCACAAAAAAGAAATAAGTATTGATACCAGCATGGAGGGACCTTGGAAACAATATGCCAGTTGAAAGAAGTCAGCCACATATTGTATGATTCCATTTGATAGGAAATATGGGCAAACCCAGAGAGACAGTAGATTAGTGGTAATCAGGAGCTGAGGGGAAGAGGTGGTGGTGCTGGGAGTGAATACTAACAGGTATGAGTTTTCTGTTTGGGGTGATGGAATGTTCTGGAATTAGAGAGAAGTGATTATTGCACAACCTTGTGAATATCCTAAATACCACTGAATCGTACACTGTATTTATTTATTTATTTATTTACTTACTTACTTACTTACTTAGATTTTATTTATTTATTTGACAGATGGAGATCACAAGTAGGCAGAGAAGCAGGCAGAGAGAGCCCGATGTAGGGCTCGATCCCAGGGATCGACCCTGGGATCATGACCTGAGCTGAAGGCAGAGGCCCTAACCCACTGAGCCACCCATGCACCGCTACTTTATTTATTTTTTAATTGTGCACTTTATAATATTGTATGGTATGTGAATTTTATTTCTATTTTAAAAAGGAAGACTCCAGCAGAAATTTTAGTACTAAAAATGCACAGTAACTAAAATAGAGAGCTCAGTATGTGAATTGAATGGATTAGACGAAGAGTAGAGAATTAGACAAAGAATAAAGAATTAATGAACAGAAAGGTAGGTCAGAATAAATAGATCTACTGAAGCTTAGAGAGGTACAAGGATGGGGAATACAAAAGAGAGCATAGAAGAATTATGGGATATGGCAAATGGGCGTAACATGCATACACGTGAAGTTCCAGAAGAAGGGACCAGAGAGAATGGGTAGAAACAATATTTGAAGAGAAAATGGTGGTGAATTGTCCAAACTAGAGAAAGATCTCAAGTTGTAGGTTGAAGAAACATTATGAACCCCATGTAGGGTAAACAAAGAAAATTACCTGTGGGCACATGATATTAAAATTATCTCAGAGAGAATCTAAAATTTTAAGACAGCTAGAGATAGTGAGGGGAAAAAAAGGCATATTAGCTTCAAAGGAACAACAAGGTTGACAGCTGAGTTCTCAGTAGAAATAGTGGAAAACAGGAGACAGTGGAATGAAAAGCTGAAAGAAATATCTTTTAAAAATGAAGGTGAACTAGGCATTTTTAGGCAAGAAAAAGGAGGAGACTTTATCACCAGCAGCCCTGCACTCAAAGGAAACTGAATGGTATTCTTTATGCAGAAAGAAAATGACCCCAGATAGAAGCCTTGAGATGCCAGAAAAGAAACAGTGTCCACCTAAATGAATAGTGACTGTTTAAAAAAAAAATTTCATATGAGGTGTTAAGCACATATAAAATGAATGAAAATGGCAGCAATAGAGCCTATCTTTAGGTGGGGGTGGGGAAATAGGTTTAACAGTATTGGGAAAAAGCTGTAAGTATATTAATTTATTATTAGCCTTCGGCAAGTCAGGCATATACATTGTAATTTAGTTAGGGTTACCAGTAGAGAAATAGCATCTCTACCAATCTAAGAGAGGAGGAAACTCAGTTAATAAGAAATGGCCCCCCAGAAGATAAGGATGATTCTGGTAAAGGCAAAAGTGTTGGGACATGGAACACAGTGGTGGCTTCCAGGGGTTAAGGGTAGAAGAGAGTTAGACTATGGAGGGGGGCAGCATGAGAGAATTTTTTTGGTAGATGATGGAACTGTCCTGTGTCTTAACTGTGGTGGATTTCACCAAACACACAGAATATGCCAGAAGAGTGACTGTATTTTTTAAAAATGGAAGAGAAAAAGAAAATAATAAATAAGAGGAAAGGAGGCTCTAGGGGCAGTTAGAACAAATGGAATATAGCCGTTTGGTGGATTTGAATGTATCAGCAATTAATTATAAGGATAAATCAACTCCTGTAAAATTAAAAGGTAGATTGTCAAACAGATTTTAAGAAAAACCAAAGTGTATGTTGCTTACAAGAGAAGACACATGACTTAAGTATAAGCATGTAGAAGGATTTAAAGCAGAATGATGGGAAAAGAAAGCTCGATAAGATCAGACCAACTAGATTTTAATTAAAAAATTATTATTAGAGATAAAGGGAGACATTTTATAATAATTGGAGATTTAAAGTTACCAGGAAGTAGTATATACTTAATAACGTAACCGTAAAATACATTAAGTCAAAAACAGACTATTAAAAGAAGGAACAGACAAACATCAACCCCAATGGGAGATTCAATAATACACATGTCTTGATGAGTGATTAAACAATTAGACCAAAAACAATTCAGTAAAGATGTCGAGAGTTGAAAACCAGTTAAACTGCCTAAATGGCATATATGGGCATGGTGCCTAACTGTAGGCAGACACACATTCTTTTCAAGCGTACCTGGAGCTTTTGTAAAGCCTGAATCAAAGAGAAACATTGAAGCACTTGGTGAAAAAATCAGAGCTGGAGATTGGAAATTGCCGATTTCCAAACTCTGGACATTTTCCTTCTTAGAGTTCAATGATTTTTCATCGGTACTGAGGTACTGGCAAGAGGGAAGGTGCCCTCTTCCAAGGATACAGGTTTTTTTTTTAAGAGTCTAAGGACCAGGCCGGATGGGAGTGGCAGTGGGGACGGAGTGCTGATGAAGACAAAAAGATCGCACACCCCCTCCTCTGTATCAGAAGAGAGTTGTCCCAACCCAGGTCTCCACCCCAGCTCCAGGGAAGTGCGTTCTAGTTCTCTGCCAACAAAGAGCTCTACTTGTCTCCTAGGGTTGGCCTTAGGTGACTCACGGGTCCAGCTCGGGCACCTGGAGTGCCAAGAAAATGGTCTCTCCACACTTGGACCTCCAGGAGCCTTTTCTCCTCGCTCCATGGTGGGATCTGAGGCAACTCCAGAAGCACTAAAACGACACAGATCCTTCAATGAATTGGCTTGGCTGCTGGGTTCCTCTTTCTCAAAGTATTTAATCAGCGATTTTCCCAGTGCCCCAGGCATTTCCTGTACGGGCGCTGCTGACTTTTACTTCCTACCAGGCCGCCCTCCTCTCTGTGTTCACGCTGCCAACTTTCAGATGAGCTCTATTAACTCCTCTTCTCCCTGCCTTTCCCCAGCCATCTGGGAGCCACGCAGGCCTTCTTCCCATCCCCCAGCTCCTGGAATTCCTTATTGTGGGAGGACATATGTTTGCAAGCACCTTATCATTCTGCCTTTCCTCCCTCTCTCCCTCCTCCTTGCCCAGTTCCAAGCCATTGATTGTTTTTTCTGCAGCGTTCATTTTACAGTTGCTGAGAGATTTGTACTCTCATGTTGCCTGTTTGCCTTTGTGTCTTTTGTCCCCTGTGTCCTGGTCTCTCCAGGGCACTACAGTTACCTAGATACCATTTCTATGCCTTTAGTGTCCTGCCATGGAGATCTTCAGTATGACCTCAAGAAATGCTTTGGCACTGGAGATCAGAGCCTGAAGACATTATTACACTCCTGCTAACATCTTTATCCAGAAGAGTTAAAGGTGGAAAGGTGCCAAGAAAAGGATCACAGTGGTGATTTAAGAAATGAAGCCTCAGACTTGGTAGTCTCTTCCCTTTTAAGGGATGTTGCTTTCAGCTTATTTTCTTAGTATGAGAAGGGGACCTTCTCAGAGATGGAAACAACCATAGAGGAACATTCAGGTTGTTATAAGTCTGTGCCATCCGAGGTCCTAGGAGAGCAGGGGGCCTTCAGCTTCTTCCTGGCCCCTAGCCCCATCTCTGGCCCTGCCCCAGTCCAGTGGGATTCAGTCTTGTCTGAATTATGTGTTTCCATGGCAGGAGGTTCGGTTCCTTGTAACAGAGCAGATCAAGCATCTGAGGAAGGTAGGAGCTGAATCCGCAGAGTTCACTGTCATGCCAGAGAATGGATTTTCTCCCAGGGCCACTAGTATTACTGCGGTTATTAAGTCTGGCGAGTCATACGTTTCGGAACTTTTGGGTGGAAAAGCCTTAAGGAAATGGCTTTCAGAAACAAGTGCCCTAGAGGAGAAAGCCCCTGGATTTCATTAAACCAGAACTTGGTAATGGACAGTCTTTGATTTTTCTGACCTAGGCAGTAGGGAGCTCCTACCTTTGGACATTTAATTATGATACCCATTGAACGAAGTCCCAGTTGTGCAGTTGAGAAGGATTTTTTTTCTGTTTAATCTTCCTGAAGGGATAGAACGTAATTCTATCCTCCTTATTTTCCTTCTACATTACCTCCCTCCGCTCCCAGTTTCCTCCTTTCTGCTAAACACCTACTCCCCCCTCCTTGGGAAAAGTGCATATTTCTTAAGGAGTCATTGTTACTTTGGTTCTTACTGAAACTGAGGAGGAGAATGGATTGTGCAGCAGGGGGCATAGGGAAAAGCAAAGATTCTTCTTCCCCGTGGGTTGATAGAGCCCTTCCATCGGAGGAAGTTAGCTACAGTCCTGCCTGGTGATTGGCTTCTGGGACCTTCCCAGTTCCACCTAACACAATTGTTATTGTATTGTGAGGGCCCAGAAGGAGGAGCACAGTGTGGTGGAGAGAGCGCTCAGGTGGGTGTTAGAGAGGTCTAGATTCTAATATCGTAATACCGAACCGTTACTGAACATACTCGGTGCCACATTCTGTTTCAAGGACTTTACATGGAGTATTATCTCCTTACTAACCCTATTTTGCAGATGTGGACACTAAGATATGGAGCAGTTAAGTAATTTACCGAGGTCCTGTGATCAGGTAGTGGAAGCAGGATTCAAACCCTGCTCCATCCCGAGCCTGGATGTCTCTTTGCCCACCTCCAGGACTGCAGTGGTCCCAGGCAGGGTGCTGAAGAGCTGCATGACCCTGGAAAAGTCATTTCACCTTTTGTGGCTCATCTGTGAGCCACAGATAAACTCCTGAGGGAGTTTATGTGGGCAACTTCTGATGCAGTTTCCACTTTGAATAATTTGTATGCAGAAAAGGCAACTATGTTATTTTATTCTTGTGGTTAGGTGAAAGCACAGTGTTTAAGTCTAAACTAAAATTTGATCTAATTGATTCAACAACTGATTACTTCCCAGTTCCTGTGCACAAAGCCGTGGGCTGGGCACTGTTGGAGAAAGAAGGGGGCTTTAAAAGTTAAAATCTGGGTGCCTGGGTGGCTTGTCAATTAAGTGTCTGTGTTCAGCTCAGGTCATGATGTCAGGGTCTAGGGATCGAGCCCTACATAGGGCTCCCTGCTCCATGGGGAGTCTGCTTCTCCCCCTGCCCTTCTTCCTACTCATTCTCTCTTTCTCTTTCAAATAATAAATAAAATTAGAAAAAATAAAAGTTATAATCTGTTCTGTTGTTTAGGCTAAGAAATTCAGATAATTAAACAAGGATCTCATTAAGAAACCTGTTGCGTTAGAAGGTGAATTCCGAGACAGGTATTTTGGGTCTCAGACTGTAACCGGTTTTGGACATTTTCTTTTAAGTTATGACTCCTGTCACCGGGAGTGCTTAACTACACGCATTCACTTCTGAGTGAAGGAGCTACTGGTGAGATTAGTTTTTACAGTGCTGACAAGCTCAAGAGGTTCTTTAAAAGTGAAACATGCCTGCTTGGGGAGTCGCTGATACTGAAGCAATGTCATTATAACCTGAAATTTCTATCCTCATTTAGAAAGGCAAATTCAAAGAAAAAGGATATGTTGTAGAATGCTTAGATTTTTTTGAAGTCGGATTTCTGTTTATGGGCATGCTGGGTTCCCCATCTAACTTGCTCTGGGGTTAAGTTAAAGTGCAGAATCCTCATAGCTGAAATAGGAAAAAAAAAAAAAAAAAAAAAAAAAGATGGACCTCAAATAGAAAACTAGCTTGAGACGTTCCCTTTCTAGTAAGGCCTTTGAACCCAAAAGAATTGTGTTCTGATAGGCTTGGACATCAGGGTAATGTAGATCTTTCTCGGTGGCTTGTAAATGTTAAACTCTTCCGTGTTCTGCTATATTCCCAGTCAGACCACAAGTGCTTGACACATAATAGGCATTCCGTAAATATTTGCCAACAGACTCCTTGCTCGCTCCTTGAAACCCAGCATTTCCCCCTTGCCAAGATCTAGGAGTTCAACCTGCTTCCAGACATCGGATTCCCCACCTTGAACGCAAGTCATTTAGCATCTTAGTTGGTGGGCTCTAGTCCCTAGCCCGCTATTTTCTTTATTAATTCCACAACTTCAGCATACCCAGTCTTTTTAAACCTGTGCATAAAGATTCATTAATGGGTTATAAAATGAACTTAGTGAGTTATGACTAATATTAAAAAAAAAAAAGAGAGAGAAGAGAAAAGAATAGGAAATAGCAGAATGCAGTGTGCCTAATAAGTACTTTCATTTAGACACACCATAATATATTGGATTGCAGTTCGAAAAATGTGTGATTCTGAAATCCCAGTCTCCCCTGTCTTTAGAAGTTAAAAGCACTTTAGGTGTCACTCTCACGGCAGCTCCCAGCCCACTTCTGTGTAAGTCTTGCAATTCAGTATATTTGTATTTTACCACTGGCCTGGGCTCCCCAGAGTATGAGGTCGTAACTGGAGCACAGCCTTGCTAGAACCATCACGTGGTACTCTAATGCGTGCACACCGACTAGAGACAGTCCCTCTGCATATACGTGAGCTGCGTAGCCGAGGGGACGTGGAGAAGTGGTGTCTGAGCTCTGACCTCCAGGATCGCCACTCGCGACTTCTGATGGGCCGAGGTGGGCTGGGGAAGGGCCAGACACGGAGTCTGCCATCCTGGAGCACCGGCCCTGCCGCCAAACACCCACTCCTTTTCCTCCTGTCCTCCCCACCAAAAAGCATTGCAGGCAGAGCGCCAGCTCATGAAATGGGGTCTCTTTGAAGTGCTGAATGAGTGTCCCTGCAGCTGTCACTCTACATCTGGTGGTGCCTCTCCTGCCAGAGCTTCATAGAGGCTTTGCATCCCTTTACTCAGAAAGCTCTACGTGTAAATTCAATTTTATTTTATTTTATTATTATTTTTAAATTTTAATTTATTTATTTGAGAGAGAGAGAAGTAGGGACAGTGAACCCAAGCAGGGGGAGAAGCAGGCAGAGGGAGAGAGAAGCAGACTCCCCACCAAGCAGGATGTCCAATGTGGGGCTTGGTCCCAGGACCCCAGGACCACGACCTGAGCCGAAGGCAGATGCCCAACCGACTGAGCCACCCAGGCGCCCCGCAAATTCAGTTTTCAACTGGATTTTTAACAGTTGGTCTCAGGAGTGTCTTTGGGGTTGGGGGGTGCTGGTGCTGATGGAGGGAGACACATGCCCTTGAAAATTGGATTCTTTTTTGGAAAACTGCTGGCACGGGCTCATCGGCAGGGAACTAAATGAACCACTGTTTCTACCTGCTGACAAGCTAAGCCTTGGGACAGCGCTGAGATTAGCTCTCATCACATGGCCAAGACATGCCTTCCTCTCTTCTTCCTTTCATACAGCCGGGGTAATTTTGTGTCTGTCAAATAATACGGCTTTGTAGTACAAATGCGTGTAAACAACAGCCCACTAGTGCTGAGCAAAAGCACTAGAGGATAAATTAAAAGGTGGTCTTCCTGATGATGGCTGGTTTTAAAACCCTTTCGTAATCCGTGTTCTTTGGGAAATGCCGATAGATGAACCCATGAACCCATCTGAGCTCTGGAGATGGAGCCATCCAGAGAACAGGGGCAGCCCAGTACCGGGCGGCCTAGAGCACGTGGCTCTGGTCTTCCTCTGTGGGAGGAGGCTTTGGCAGATTAGGGTCTGGGGGAAACAAGGCTGTGCATTTTCATTTCTGTCATCCAGTGCCGCTATCTGTTGGAAGAGGAGGATTCCCTGCCCATTTGGTAAACCGCACAGCTGGCAGGAGCTGTAGCAACCTCCCTAGGAGCAGGCCCGCCCCAGTGGCCTGGTGGAGTGCCCCCCCCCACTCTCCCCCACCTTTCCCCACCTCCCCCCTACCTCCCTATCCCCCCCAAACACACTCTGACCACAGGGGTGTGGGGAGCTTCAAAATAAAAGATCCCCGCCTGTCCCAGAGACCCGGCATTGTTCACTGTGCCACATTTCTATTCTAAATTTAGGCATCTTTTTTTTTTTTTTCCAGGCAAAGATTACTATGCAAACATTTAAGAGAAAAAAAACTTTGCCCAAAGTAATTTTTTCCCTCGACTTCTATTTGGTTTCCTGCAATGTTTAGATGACTCATTCTCTTCCAAGAAATTTTAAAGAAAAGAGATGCAGGCTGTGTGATAGCGTACAAAGACTGCTCTGTAAATTCTTATGCTTCCCTGCCTAGAAAACCCATTGCATTTTTTTTTTTTTTTTTTTTTTTTTTTTTAAAGCAGGGAACGGAAAGGCCCTGCAGACTTCATTGTCATGTACTCGGCCTCTTCAGGTTTTGTTGTTCCCGGGATTAAATGTCCCTTTTGTGTTTGGGTGGGGTCCCCTTGTAGCTTCCAAGCTCCGACAGCCCTTCCTGGCTTGCTGCTGGGGCCACTCTTGCCCCCAGAGGCGCATAGTTAAGGTTTCTGAAACAGAGAACGGTGGCCTTTTAGCATCCGTGAGTGGAGAGGGAGGCACTGGCCATTTCCTGCCTCTCCTGGTGGCAGCGTTGTTCCTGTTTGCTGGGGGCTTGGTGGGGCCACTGTAGCTGGGAGAGCTTCTCGTGTGTTCCCCGGCCCAGCCCTCAGCCACAGGGAGCCGTAAGTCAGAATCGCTTCAGCAGCCTGTTCAAATAAACAGGGATAATAGTTGAGTCGGTCCTTTTCCAGCTAATCGGTACACGAAAGGAAACATCTGCCTGGGCTTAATTGCTTTTTTATTGGTTATGCTTTTTCTCCTTCTCCTTTCCCCTTACCCCCCCCCCCTCCTGTGGCTAAGTTATTTAAGTCCTGGGTAAGCAACAGGGTAGAGGAATGGAAGCCTTCTTCCAGCAACCTCCACCATTTAAACACCACGAGGTGGTAAGGGAGGGAGGGTGGCTGGCAGGGGAGTTGGGACCTGGAGGGAGGGTCGGGTGTTTGGAGGGCAGGGCACTTGGAAGTGATACTCGAGGTCACTTCCTGGCCTCTGTTGCTGACTCTGGGGCTGGCTGGTGAGTCATTTTGCCTCACTTCACCTCCTTGGATCTCTGCTTCGATGGACCTCAGCTCTCCCCCCATGATGGGAAGGAGAAACCCGTATGTGAGAGTCTAGATGAAAGGCATTTCCTCTGTGGCTCTTCCAGTGGTTGAGGCTATTGAATGAGAGACATTTGGGAATGGTAAATTTAAGACGGGCAAGCTACCCTGAAGCCTTCCATTTTGTAGAGCATCTCTGTCCCCGAGGAGAACTTGCTCATTATCTTCTGCTTTGGGAAGTGAAGCCGACCAGCCGTACGCAGAAGTGGGTGGAGGGTGCATCTAATACGGACTCAAGAGGCCAAGCAAAATATCATGAAGGATCCTGGAATGGCAGAGGTTAGGAGGGGCCTTGGAGTACGCTAGCCTTTCATTTTACGGAAAAGAAAACAGAGGCCCAGAGAGAGGAATCGATCGCAAAGTTATCTTCTTGATGGTGGAGGAGCCAAGAATAGGAAACTCATGTGATGGCTTCTTCAAGGTTCCTCCCGCCGACTTCCACCCCACCAGCTGTGAAGAGTCTGTCTCCACACAACAAAGGTCACACAGATGTTGTGTTCCATAATTAATTCCTTAACAGAAAAAGGCAAAGCATTCAAGAGACACGAGAATGCCGAAAGAACATGTAAAAAAGAGAAAGTTCAAGCTCACTACAGTCAAAGGACCGCAGGTCATGAGAAGGTACCTGCTGAATCATCAAGAAAAAAGGCTTCTGGTAGTGTTTTTCATTGGTACAGTTTTTCTCAAGGGCAGTGTAATGGCATGAATGAATAGTCTTTGACTCAGCAATGTGACTTCTGGGACAAAATGATGAAAGGTGTGTGCATAGGTGATGCAACAAATAATTTAATGGAGCATGTTTTATCATAAAAATTTGTAAGCAAAATGGATATCCAAGAATAGGAGCTGTAGCAATATCATCTTCCATAATGTTTTAGAAGAAGAATATGGGGGGAACTGTTCACAAACTTTTGTTTGAGTAAGTTGCAGAGTATATAACGCAACCCCGATTTCATGAAAATCTTATGGAAGAAACTAGAAAAATAGATAAAGTCTCAAGTGGTGATTTCTTAGTGGTAGGAATTAAAAGTTGCTTTTCCTTTTTGCCCATCTTCTTGAGTTTTGGCTTTTTTGTTTTGTTTTTCTTTTTCCAGTCTTCTTATTAATTACAATAAACATATATTCCTTTTAGAATCAGAGAAAATAGTTTTAAAGTCCTACGTCTTGAATAAAGCAAGATTGCAAATGATTATGCTTCGGACATGCAAGACCTCTTTCTTTCTTCCCCTGGGAGTGGAGCCACACCAGGGGTAGTATCTACCTGCTGTTAGAAGGGCATTGTTGGTATCTGATGGGTAGGAAAGAACTAGAAGGAACTGGCAGAAGATAAAAGAGGGCTTCCCCTCTTGATGACCCAATGATGCCAATTAGTTTTATCCCCTGCTCTCTTGGGCTCGGCATAGGACGCTCGGTACAGAAGGCATGGCTCTTTCCTCCTTCGTGCTTCTTCACCCTTCTTTATTTCTACTATTTTGTCTATGTCATTAGATGCCCGAGAACCACTACTACTTAGTACAGACAGGTTGGAGACCCCTTCACATGTATTATCCGAATCGGGTACCATGAGCTGATCTCCAAAGCAGTTATTACTGGGGTACCACTACGCTGGGAGTTTGGGGCAGAAATAAATCAAGTAAGACCTATACTTCCTTCCTCCTTGGACATACCTATTTGGTGAGGTGCTTCGGAGCCCTTGGATGTTTATGTCCTTCTTTCTGTGGCGTCCTATTTCACATCTTTCTTCCACAATTCTCAAGAAGGCTCAAGTTCAAGTGTCCCAGAAGACTTACTCTGTCTAACAACAGTTGCTAGGTCAGATGTGGCTTTCAAGCCGGCTCTTCGGGGACCCACTGAAAAATCAAATCCTACACCCATTTGCCCTCCACACGACTGCCTTAACTAGGCTATAGAAGGGGCGCACTTCATTTTATTAAAACTCTTTGCGTAATCTGACCATAATTGAGTCTGATCGGAGTGGTTATCTGATTTGCTGGATTAAATAATGGGCCTTAATTGAGTCTGTGTAAGTTGTAGAGCCCATAATGCTGTTCTTGCTTTGTCGCCCCCTCCTCCCCCTTCTGGTTCCCAATTAACCTCTGTTCCTCTTTCCTTGCAGAGTAAAGAAGTCGGCCAGCAGCTCCAAGATGATCTGATGAAGGTCCTGAATGAGCTCTACTCGGTAAGTCAGATGGTGCCTGGCTCTTTAACAAGCAGGGAAAGCAGCATTTGGCAGCCTGCAGCTGAGTTCCCATCAGCGGCAGCACGGAGCTGAGCTTGAGGACACTGCTTGGTCCCCACTGGGGGTGACTCCACCCATTTCTTTTCCTCACACTCTTATTTTCAAATCTGAACAAGCCCAAGCCCAAAAATCTCAAAATGAGCTCCCTAATCAGCTACACAAACTAACCGTGACCTCGTGGGGGCATAACCGCCGGAGACCGGCCAAGGCCTTCATCAGCACAACTGACCCCCGGTAGCAGCAAGCCGGGGACCCCAAAGCTAATGGCGAGGAACACAGCCTGCATCGAGCCATTAGTATGTGCCTGCCGGGAAGGACTTCATGTTCAGGGTTGCGCATCAGTTTCTGGCTCCATCTATGTGTTTGCCACGAAAGCGGGTGCCCTAGAGGGCAGTTCAGGGTCCAAAATGCCCCTCATCGCAGGGGCTGATTCAGGCAGAGACTGGGCATCCACTCCCTGGGTTTTTAAAAGGCCTTTCAGGGCCCCCGTCTTCAGCGGGTCTGTGCCCAGCCTTTGTGTCATTGTCTAGGTTTGTACCATTCTGTCCTGGAGGTGAAATTGATTTCCTCTGTTTACCGTGTTTATTCACTGTGTTTCCTCCCTTTCTTCCTCTCTCTCTCTTTCTTCCTTTCTTTCTTCACAGGAAGACAGGCAGTGGTGACATGCATCACAGCCATTTGGGATCAGAGAATTCCATGTTCTTGATCCAAAAGCCTAGGTGTGGCTCTTTTGTCATAGCAACTGTTAAGCAAGAAAATAGGGTAGAGTAGTCATCAGACTGGCCTCCAGTGACGCTCAGCTTGTTTGGACTTCCTGCTCTGTGACTCTTCTGCTCTGAAGCCAAGCAGATAGACGGGACTCTTTAGTTCGACTCCCAAGTTCTCATTTCTTTCAAGTGCAGTTAAGGCTTTTTTATAAAAATAGAAGCCTGTTGATGTGAATCATTTACAGACTAGATGCATTTTCCTGAGCCCTGTTGTCTTTTTAATGTTTTACGTCTGCATTTTATTTTTAGAGCATCTTCTAGGCACCAAGAAGAGCTATTACTCCCTTTTCCTGGCAAAGAATTCACCAAGATAGAATATGACACATGAAGTCATTATATGAATCCTTTTATTTTCTCGTAAGCATCATGGGCCTCTGCTGTTTGCTCTTTCTGGGGAGGAGTAGGATGGATAGCCAGCAAACCCCAAACCAGCTCAAAACCAGGTTGCCACTTCTGCAGTGGGACTAGAGGGAACAACAAAAGAACAGTGCCCAGGGATCTGTTAGCTCTGCCTTGTGTCCGAGATCTCCCAATACGCTATGATTTTTTAAAAAGAAATAAGTGAAAGGGTATAGTTTGTGCAGGAATGAAGAAGAAAACTATGGAACTTGTTGCTCTGGTTTGAAGAGGCTAAACTGGCCAGTTGGACTACAGTCTTCACACAGTCCAACATCAGCCAGTGCTTCCGTGCTGACGCAGAGCGCGGAATCTTCCCGCTGGCGTACAGACTGAGAATCGGGTGGGCATGGAGTTTCCTGCCAGGAGGTGAATGGATATACACTATTTTTATTTCTACTTCATTTTATTGTCATGTAGTTGACACCCAGTGTTACGATAGTTTCAGGCGTACAACACAGTAATTCAACAAGCGCTCACGAGTGCGCCTACCATTCGTTCCATACAATGCTATTATGACACCACTGTGTTCCCTGTGCTGTATCTTTTATCCCTGGATACACACTCGTTTAATTTGTCCAAGGCCAAAATACAAATTTGACTCAGGTCTCCACATACTTCGTGTCTCTCCAGTCACACTTCCTAAAATATCCGACAGTAGTTAAGGGTCAAGTGAGTTTGCAGATCCTGTAGGCCATTAGAAAGTTGACAGAATTGAGTTGTTTCTTCTGTAGGGTGAGATGAGTGTAGGACTGGCTTCAGGAAGGCACCATGGCATTAGGGTCTCTGACTGTCCCAATTTGCCTAGAACTGAAGGGTTTTGGGGGCATGAGACTTTGAGTGCTACACCTAGGAGAGCCCTTTGGTAAGCAAGGAAAGTTGGTCACTCGACATTTGACAGTGGTTTCAATAAGGAAGAACTTGGCAGTCATATAATAGTGGCTTTGGGAAGCTACTTGCTGAATGTTCTCCTTCTCTCTCTCTCTCTCTCAGAGGAGTTAAGAAGAGAACAAGGGAGACCTTTTTATAGAGAGCTCTCACCTTATTTGCTTTTTGGGAAGGCAAGAGGGCCTTTTGCTTCAGTGACCCCCATGGGCAGTGGAAGTTACTCGTGGGCCATGGGATAAAGGAAACCAAGGATATAAGGAGCCCACCATGTTCAGTGCTCTCCTTGGCTTGTATCTCCCCTAATGCTCAAAATATTTCTTTTTGGGAGACTAATTACCCAAGGGTTGATAATTTAAGTACTTTTGAATCTTGTTGATCCAAGGGGCAGAGTCTCGGTGTTCCCAAATAAGGATGCCTTTGGGCAGGAGGCCCAGACTCATACCATAAGTGGCCAGCTGCCCCTCTGTACCTTCCTCTTTTCTGTCTGAAGGACCTTTGAATTTCCTGACTTGGCATTCTGTGCCAGGGGCTGCTTCCCACAGCTGCCATTCATAGAGCAGCCCTAGTGAGCTTTCTCCTCCATGTGTGTCTCCCCCCATATTGAGCTGGCTAGTTGGGAGGCTATGGTCATAAGCGGTTTTCATTTTCCAACTGGTGACCCAGGGATGCCTTTGAGGTTGGAGCATACTGCTTCCTGAAGAACTCTGGAATTCTCTGCCTCAGTTGTACTCACAGTTTGTATCTGAAAAAGTCCAGCAAGTACCCAAAGGAAGGAGGGTCTGTAGGGGCACAGAAGCCACATGGATTGGCTAAGTAGGAAGAGTCAAATAAGCCCTAGAATTGAGAAAGGAAGGAGAGGTGTTGTAATGCTGGGGTGTGGTTGCCCTAGAAGTTTCATGCTTCTGTACTCCCCTTGAATATATGGCTGCTTGATCTGGTGCACTAGCTGTCTGCTGGCCCAGCTGCCGCAGACTGGTACTGGGCACCTGCTCCCAGGAGACAGTGTCAGTGAATAGACAACCAGCTCTGCTTGCCTGTTTGTCCCCAGTACTAGGCACTAGAGATACAGACACAAATAAGAGATGTCCCTGAACTCAAGGCATTTAGTTTTAAGAGAAGAGACAGAAAAGTAAAGCAGCAAGTAAAGTATGAGGTGATGGTATTTACATGAAGTCAGGCTTCTTAGTGAGAGATTTGAATTGAATCTTAATTGCCAAGAGGTCTTTTATTGTTCCCCAAATGTTCCTTTTTGGTTGTATTCTGTTCTTGTTTCATGACATGATGTCTTTTTGTTTTTCATTGACCTCTCTGGAAATATTATTGATTGCTTTTGAAGTTTTCTTCTTTCTGTATACTTTCTGTTCTCTCTTAATTGCTTGTTTTGGTCTTGGCCTTTCATAGTAGATATTTTCCTTAAATTTTTGGTACTCCTTAGCTGCCTTTTCTTATTCTAAAGTGAGGCATTGAAAAGCCGGTTGAAAGATCTGTGCTATCTGTGGTCTTTACTGTAGGGTGATCTGACTGGTGTTTCCTTGGGGAAGCCCTGATAGTCACTAGTTCTAGGTCTTTTATCTTGGACAGTCAGATTCCCCAGACAAGGCTCTTTTGACTTCCTGCCTGTGTCTGGGGCCTGAGTTGTGTAAGAGGCCAGGGCCATCACAATGTTCAGTGTAGAATTTTCTGTTGATCTTCCTATTTTAAGTTCAGTACCCCTATTCTCAGCTTAGCCTGGTGTTCCCAATGCATAGGCCCTCTATAAGAGAAGGTGCCTCTAGTCTTCCCTGGAGGGGGAGAGGATGGGGCCTGGTAGTCCAGCAATTCTAGGCTTTCGGTAATTTCTCTTGTTTTAACTCCCATCTTCATCCCACTGCCACCAGTTCCTCTTAGGGCTTCAGTGATGTAAGTCAGCTTGCTTCTTGGCTCTGCCTTCATGTGGTTTAGGGTTTGGTGGATCATTCACTACTTGCCTCCCCGCTTTTTATGTGCTGTTTTCATTCTTTTTATTTTCCTCAGTTTATATCTAAGAAATAATAAAAACTCTTTTCTGTTATTTTAGTGTGGCTTGGGGAGAGATCAGGGCTAATGGCATAAATTAAGAATTTGTTTTTTGAAGTAAAGTGAATTCTCTTTGTATAACTGAGAATTTAGACTTCTGAGTTTTCCCCCTAGTTTATATTTGTCTCTCTCTCTCTCTCTCTCTCTATATA
Source organism: Mustela lutreola (assembly GCF_030435805.1). Lineage (NCBI taxonomy): Eukaryota > Metazoa > Chordata > Mammalia > Carnivora > Mustelidae > Mustela > Mustela lutreola. The sequence continues at coordinate 51,588,683 of NC_081303.1, forward strand.
TATATATATGTATGTATATAAATATATACACACACACACATATATATGTATATATGTCTATTTCTCCAAGTTTTGTCTTGACTTCCCTATTTTTCCCAATTGTTTTGGTATCACTTATTTAAGCTTTGACCCCTGGGTACCTCAGTTTTTCCTTGAGTTGAAGGATACTAGCTATACTTCTTCCATATTTCCATAGAGGACAGATTTGGTGTCATTAAGTCAAAGTCTTTCAGGCAACCACATTGATTGTAAAATTGTCAACTGTGGACATGACACATTTCCCAACTGTGGAGAAGAGAAGAAAACACAAAAGAGGAAGTGATGCTTACCTTTTGGAACTCATAGTTTCCTGGACTAGGTGGTGTTTTACTCTTTCACAGAGAGTTCTTTAGTGGAAAGGAGCAATATAAATCACTAAGTTTTATTACTTCATTGTTGTCTTCTTGGCATTATTCCTTTGAGTCCTTTTTTGATTCATATTCATTCATAGTGTTTCTTGTATCATTGTGAAATGAAAATTCACTTTTTTAAAAATCATTTTTCAACTATTCATTCAAGCTTTTGAATCATATTCAGGTGAAAAGAAAGAAAAAGTAGTCTACCCTTCTTCAGCCTGGATAATACGTGCCTCTTCCTCACTTTCTAGTCACTCTGGAATCTAGGGGATGGTTTGAATTACTTAGAAAAGTTTTTAATGATACCAGTTACTAAATATCATTTCACCAGTATAGAAGAGTGGAGAGTTGATCTTATACTTATGGAAAATGATGTCAGGTTGAAAATAAGGTGAAGAGTAGATTTAAAAAGTTCTGTAGCCAAAATGAGACATTTAAACTGTAATGAACTTTGATTTTGTCGATGGCCTGATATTCTTTATTCTTTCCACCACTTCTTGCTGACCCTAAGAGATTAGTATACCCATAAGGTCCATCCAGGATTTCTCAACCTCAGCACCATGGATGTTTTGGGCAGACAGTTTTGTGGTGGGTTGTCCCGTACCCTGGGTGGTTAGCAGCCTCCCTGGACTCTGTCCAGCAGATGCCAGTAGTAAGCTCCCAAGTTGTGACAATCAAAAATGTCTCCAGGGGGCGCCTGGGTGGCTCAGTGGGTTAAAGTCTCTGCCTTCGGCTCAGGTCATGATCTCAGGGTCCTGGGATTGAGCCCCGCATCAGGCTCTCTGCTCAGCGGGGAGCCTGCTTCCACTGCCTCTCGCTCTGCCTGCCTCTCTGCCTACTTGTGATCTCTCTGTGTTAAATAAATAAAAATCTTTATTTAAAAAAAAATGTCTCCAGATTAGCCCCCACTTAGGACCACTTCTCTAACACAAAGCCCTAATAAAACCAGCTCTTCTTTTCAACCCGGTCTTGATTAAACTAACCTTTCCTCCTAGCTAACCCAGCTCTGGTCCTGTTAAGAGGAAGACACTGGTGCCTAGTGGCTCAGAATGTGGACTTTGTGGTCTGACAGACCTGAGTTTGAATCCTGATTTTGCCATGTATGAGTGGTGTGACATTGTGTGGGATAGTTTAATCTCTTTGTGCCTCAGTTTCCCCATAGTTAAAAGTGGAGATAATCACATGTCTTTTATGGAGGAGTTGTGAGGGTTCAGTGAGACAGCTCACATAAAGCCTCTGACACGCAGCACATACTAGGTAAGCAGTGGATTTCATTGTCAGTATTATACCCTTACTCCCCATTGTTCTGTCTGCACCCTGCGCCCTCATACATGCACCGGGCTCCCACACTCTTTCTCCCTGTCAAAGAGATCACGCGGCATCAAAATGTCAGCACTCTCGAACTTGAGCTCGCTTGGTTGTAATCAGCATTTTTAATTCCCAGATAGAAGCCAGAGGCTCCCTGTGTAGAAACAGAGAGCTCCAGCAGGGATGAGCGGGCATCTTGCGGCTGGATGTACCTTTGGGAGGAAGCACGCACGAGTTCTAGCCTTCCCTGCCTCCTCTGTAAGAAAAGAGATTGGACCCCAGACAGTGGCTTTGGTGGGAAATGTGAAAATTGTTCTTTTCTCCTTTAATATTACTTCCTTCCTATGGCAACTCGAGCTTTACCCGATGTGGGTTTTATTTCTTCTTGGGCTCTCACCTGAATTGCTGTGTGGGTTAACAGTCTTCATAAGGTTGTTTTCTAGATCCCGGGGTCACTGTAAGGATGAAATGAGAAAATGTGTGTGTAGCACTTGGCACAAAGCCAAGCATATACTACATGCTCAAGAAACAAGAGCTACCATTGTTCTTGCCCCTGCTGTCCTAATTAGCTCCCGTGACGGAGGGTGCTTGACCCACATGAAGTGGGCCAGACGGATCCTTAGAATGCTAGGCCACTAGAAGGAGCTTTGGGAGCCTTTCTTCTTCCCCGTTTTGTATCTGAAAGGTCCCGAAAGTATTGACTGCTCCGTCTGTGTCTGTGCTGGACACTGGAGACTCCATCCCTCTCTGTGCTTTTTCCTCTCAGGGTTCCTGTTCTGCCCCGGAAGGGCTTTGCTCTTGGGATCCGAGTGGTGGTGACGTACATATCCTGTGTACTTGACCTTGTGATGGAAGGTCTTGTGATGGAAATCACTTAGCTGATATAAAAGAGTCATGATTACAGGTGTTGATAAATAGAAATAAATAACACATGATGGACGATGTAAAGTCCTTTTAATAAGAAGACATTGGCTCCGTTCAAATGCTGCTTTCCTGTGCTTTGGAGTGGTCTTTAATATGCAGTGTTGGCTGAGCGGAACACTTAAGAACCTTTCCCTTAAGAGGGTGAGGATGTTGCTTCCTTCCTATGGCACAGGTCAGCTGAATCTGGTAGTCTGTAAAGCGGAGAATTGACCCTATTGGCTTGACCTCTGGGGGTGGGGGCGGGGGTGTCTTGCAGGTCATGAAGACCTATCACATGTACAATGCCGACAGCATCAGTGCTCAGAGCAAGCTAAAGGAGGCAGAGAAGCAGGAGGAGAAGCAATTTGGAAAATCGGTAAAGCAGGAAGACCGGCAGACCCCACGCTCCCCCGACTCCTCGTCCAATGTCCGCATTGAAGAGAAGCACGTCCGGAGGAGCTCGGTGAAGAAGATTGAGAAGATGAAGGAGAAGGTATGTATGCGTCCGCAACTGTAGGGGCTGGGGAGGAACACTGTGGAAGTCAGGACTGAGAGTTTTTCAGTAGGTGCTATGAAGAGCGGAACAAAGAAACTCATTCCTTGAGTGCCTAATGGCCAAAAGTGAGTCCTTGCTATCTGCCCTGGAAGACATTGTAGGTACCAGAAGAACTTGGGTGTGGGGGCTCCAAGCTTTTGCCTGTAGCACATTCATAAGGATCAGAAGAAAGGCTTGGGAGAGGGCCCACAAGACCTAGGGCTGGGCTTCAGCTGTGCCGTACTCAGGGGCAGATGTAGGGACCCCTTCTTCCAGCTGGTGGTAAAGGATGGAGAACAGTGTTTGCCGACAGAACCAAAGTGGGACATGCATCTAAAGTAGGGAGCCTCATTAACCTTTCCTGGATTGATCTACATTATGCCCTTGAATCTCATTAAACAGAATTAGAACCCAATTTAAGGCAGACGCGCACAGGGAGTAGCCGCACTATTGTGGTTCTCAAATGTACTGTACTTTCATCTTTTAGAGCACAATCTCCCCTTTTAAAAAAAAGTAGAATTGAACTTTTGTTCTGTTTTCAGCGCCAAGCCAAGTACACAGAGAATAAGTTGAAGGCCATTAAAGCCCGGAATGAGTACTTACTGGCTCTGGAAGCAACCAATGCATCTGTCTTCAAATACTACATCCACGACCTGTCTGACCTTATTGATGTAAGTGCTTCAAGCTGGGGGCTCAGGGGCGCCTTTTTCCTGGGTTTGGAGAACTGGTCAGGTGTTGCCCAGTTCTGTAGTTCTGTTGCTCGGCCTCTTGGAGCATTTTGAGAAGAATTATGACAACAGTAGCTGTGGTCCATTAGCGGCTTGCCATGTACCAGGCAAGAAGAGGTGAAGCCCTTTTTACTTTATCTTATTCAGTTCTTACTACAATCCTGGGAGGAGGGCACTCTTTTCTTCGTTTGTACAGTTTAAAATTCAGAGTTTAGATGAGTTTACCCACAGTCAGCTAATAAGTGACAGAGGTAAGATTTGTCCCTAGGTCTGATGACGAACTCAACGCTCGTAGCTGCAGTGCACTTCTGTCTCTCAGGAACCGTTCCCTTAGGTCACTGCTTGCACACAGATGTGAATGGCTAGAGTTACAGAGGTAGAAGATCATGCCTTACATTTAGCTGGTACTTGACGTCTCTTAGTATTACTTCATTTGACTATCCTGTCACCCTCTGGATCAGTGCTACTGTCTCCAATTTGAAGATTAGGAATCTAGGGCTCAAGAAGGTTACCTGCCCGCAGTTACACTGCACTCGAAGGTGCTGGTCAATAAGGTAGCTAGATGCTCTTGACCTATGGCCCGTGCTTTCTGATTCGTGACGCAAAGATGATGAGAGAAGCCGGTAAATAGGCACATGTGTTTTGCACTCATTAGGCACAAGGGATATGCTTTTTGTCTTTTGCCTTAGGGGTCAACCTTGGCCTCGCTTCTCCTGCTGCTTTTCTTCAAACTTTACATTGAGTCTTACAGACACCCACCTGGCCCTGTTCCTGAGCCAGCCCTGACTATAGCTGCAGGAATACACCTTTCCTTCTAGTCTTCAAGTGGGGGGCCGGGAGCCAGCTGACTCAGGTGTACCCAGGCTGGTCTCCTCTCTGAAGCCTGATATTGGCCTCTAGCTGTCCGCAGGTAGCCACTGGGCTTTAAAAGCTTCTGGCCAGACCTGGCACACCTGCCTGACTTGGTTTCTCAGTGAGTGAGCCTGCCACAATTCGCAACAGCATTTGGGGTCTGGTGTAAGATTCAGGTTCTCTGGGGCTGGTTACTGACCTGTTTTGGAACTCTGCCGTGCTGCCCTCTCCCCCACCTCTCTCTCTGGCAAACAGAGGAACTGGACTTGATCTTGGTGCTGAAATCTGGCTTCACATGCTTGGGGAACTTTTCCAAACTAGTTCCTACAGCCAGGGACTTTTGATTTGGTAGACTTCTGCCTGTTCATGTCCTGGGTGTCGTGGTCCCACCGGGTAAGGGGAACCCTTAGGCCTATTCCAGGCACGACTTTCTCCTCTTTGCTTGTTGATGCTGTCTCAGCACCGTCCTTCGGTGGAGGTTAGAGCGCTAAACAGGATCCTTTCTCCTCAGGAGGGGAATGGCTCTTCACTGTCGGGAGCGACGCCTGTTCTCAGCACAAGAAAGAGAATCAGTTCTTTCTTATGTTCCATTTCTGCTATATATCTCACATTTGGTTAAAAAAAAAAAAAAAGAATCAGGGGCATCTGGGTGGCTCAGTGGGTTAAAGCCTCTGCTTTCGGCTCAGGTCATGGTCTCAGGGTCCTGGGATTGAGCCCTGTGTCGGGCTCTCTGCTCAGCGGGGATCCTGCCTCCGCCTGCCTCTCTGCCTACTTGTGATCTCTGTCTGTCAAATATATAAAATCTTTAAAAAAAAAAAAAAAAATCAGGCCATGCAGTCCATCACACCTCTTTGCCCCCAGAACAACAACTTTCCTGCCCCTTTTACCAGAATACTGACCTCAGACGGAGACAGGGGCTACAGCTGTGTCAGTCATCACCTTTGCAGTCCGTAGACCCTCCATCAGATGTGTGTGGGTGTTTTAAAATCAGTCCAAGAAGTAAGGTATTTTGCACCTTATTCTCAGTTAAAAAAAAAGATGTTAGGGCCCATCTTCATGTGATATGGTACAAAGTTTCATGAAAAAGCATCTTCTCGGCCTCCTTAGAGCTCAGCTCGGCTGTGGGTATAGGTTACTGTGGGCGGGTCCGTGTTAGTAGCCTTCCAGGCCACTCAGACGGCCGAATCACTCTTGATGTGTTTGTTGTTTATTTTGTTTTCATTTTTCCTGAAGTGAGGAAAGATTGATTTCTCTTTTTCCTTTTTAAAGCTGATAACATTATGTGGCTAAGTAAATATTTATTTGGAATGACGCTATGTGCTTAGCACCAAGGGTACAAAATGTATAAAATCATTTTTGCCCTAGAGGTGTTCATAGACCTACAAAAAGTTAATTTCTATGAAACTGGCTAACTGCAATGCTGAGGGAAGCCCGGGGGGCCCAAGGATTATGTTCTTCAAACTATAGATCATGTTCCATTAGGGGGAGTCATGAAATCACTTTTATGCATTTGACTTGTTTGTTTGTTTTTTTAAATGAATAAACTAGAATAGAACAGAACAGACTAGAATAGAATGAGAAGGAAATTAGAATATCTAAGGTATATCATACTTAGATTAAGTTTTATTTTGTGAAACTGTCAGGTGGGGGGGGTGGTGTGTGACAAGATGTATTTCTTATTGAAAGCTGGAAGTAAAAAAAAGTTTGACTGACTGCACTAGGAACAGAGGAATGTTTCTTAGTATCTGTACGCTCCATGAAGACGGGAACCAAGTCTTCTCTTTACCTTAATATAGAAACTGGGTCACCTGGCTGGCTCAGTTGGGAGAGCATATCATATGACTCTTGATCTCGGGGTTGTGAGTTCAAGCCTCATGTTGGGCATAGAGAAACTAAGGTTTCTTTTTTATTTATTTATTCATTAGAGATTTTATTTATTTGACAGAGAGAGAGAGAGAGAGAGCACAAGTAGGCAGAGAAGCAGGCAGAGAGAGAGAGAGAGGGAAGCAGGCTCCCCGCTGAGCAGAGGGCCCGATACGGGGCTTGATCCCAGGACCCTGAGATCATGACCTGAGCCTAAGGCAGAGGCTTAACCCACTGAGCCACCCAGGCACCCCTTCTCTTTTTTTTAAACATACGCACAGTGCTTAATACACAGCTGACCACATAGTATATTCACTGAAGGAAGACAGGAGTAAAAGGAGTGGGAAGAAGGTGATTTCCTAAGGCAAGACTTTTTTTTTTCCTTTTGGTGTCTTTTAATACTGCCTAGAGATATAATTTATATACACCGCCCAAGAGTAAGTGTTACAGTTTCAAAAGTTAGGATAAATTCAGACACGCTTGTAACCTACATCTCTGTCAAGACTGAGAATATCTCCATTGCCTCAGAAAGTTCCTCTTTTCTCTTCCCAGTCAGTCCTCCCCCACCCAAAGCAACCACTGTTCTGATTTCTTTCACCATAGATTAGTTTCGCCCGTTGCAGGACGTCACGAAGATGGGGTTTTGTAGCACATGCTCTTCAAACCTGGCCTTTTTTGTGCAGCCTGATATCTCTGGTCGGCACCCCTGCTAGTGCCCGTATCAGTGGTTTCTGGGATGATCAAGGCAATAAAAATGGCCAAAGGACACCTGGGCCACACAGCAGCAGTGGGGGCAGGAGTGAGTGGGAGCCTGGGTACCTTGCCGTTCTGATCGTGACAGGATCCAGAACTTGCTTTAGGACAGGGGATGAATCTTGTGCCCGTCTGTCGCCCTCTGCGTGACGGACACTATGCTGCCTCCCTCCTCGTGGTGTGCAAGGGCGGTGTATGTGAAGGCACTGAGGTTGAGTGAAAAGTTACTTTTGTCAGTGCCAGGACACTGACACGAGGACTAGCCTTTGACTTCATTTGATAATATAACAAGATTGAAACCTGGACTGTAGAAACCCGCATGAGGCATCTGACACGTACCAGGAAACCTTGACTTCAGGCCAGAAAGACACTCTGAGCCGACTTAATGGAGTCTGAGAGCTGTAGGCTCGTTGGAATGTGGCTTTCCTCCCCCGTCCTCCTGTGGCTTTCCCAACCCAGGAGCAGATGGATGAATGAAGAACAGGGCATTGTCCTCAAGCATAGCTGGGGGCTTGTGAGGGCTCCGCGCTTGGGGAGAGAATCCGTGACACCACGAGCACCCAAGCTGGCCATGAAGGAATGCAGCTTCATAGGAAACTTACAAAGGGCATTTATTTTTCCCTTCTGTGTGAACTAGAAGTAGATCTTATGAAACACCCATGTTTCTTTTCTAGGCCTTCTCCAGAGTCTCTGGGTGAGGACGTGAGCTAGTAAAGGGTTAATGAGCTGTCAACTCAAGTCCTCACACATCTGGATGGGCTATCATTAAATTCTTATAAAAATTTGATTTCCCCTGAGAGAGTTTTCATCAAACATTTATATAACCCAGAAATGGCCAGGGGAGCTCGGCATGGCCACGGAACTCATCAGAAGCCACTGAAAACCTACCTTGTCCCCATTGTGAGGGAAAATAATGTGCTGCCTCCACTCACTAGGATTCTCTTGGGAACAGAGATGAAATATTCAAATTCCGTTTACCTAACCTTGCCAGAAATTGCTTCTTTGCTAAGGCCTCAGTGTCCGGCTGTCGTGCTTGCGGAAATCTGTGGATAGCTAAGGCTCTGTAAAGCCTATCCTGGGTCTCCCTAGTTGGCTGGAGGCACAGAGGAGCCAGAGGGCACACTGTGAGTCAGGCCCCCACTCAGTGGCACAGAGAAGCTACAGAACAGCTAGATCAAAGAGGCAGCAGGCAGCTGGAGAAAGCTCCCTACCTTCCATAGGCCGCACAGAGTGAGCGACACAAAGGGCTTCGGTGGCCACTCGTCCATCTACTGATGTGTATGAAATGCCTACTACGAGCAAGGCCTTCGTGGGGTGGAGGAGGCTACCATGAAGGAATGACGCTGGCCAGGCCCTTTTTGAGGCTTGTCTTCTGGTGGGGGTGATAGAAAATGGTAAGTCTCAGAGTGAGGGAGTGTGTCCTGTGTCATGTGAGGGCTGGTGTGGTGTGGTCCTGAGTAGAGGCCAAGTTCAGTGGATGCCAGGGTTGCAGGGCTGGCTGGCTTTCCAGAGGCTGAGGATTTGATTTGGATTTTGAAGATGGGGTCCATTTCCGACAAGAGAGAAGAGCGGGAAATACGTCAAGAAGGGAGGATGCTGGGTAAAGGGCAGTGGTCAGTGGATTTGGGGATCTTGGGGACTGATGTGGAAGTGTCTGCATGATGCCAGATGTGCCTCAGGACATTGCCTGTTACCAGCCCCGTGACAACCGGTGAGGCCGGTGTTGTCCTCAGGGGAGGCTGAGAGAGGTTAAATTGCTCGCTCCGGGTCGTGCAGCTGACTTGCGGCCTGCTGCTTTCCCAAACTCTGCCCTAAGCAGGAGCATGTCCTTGGTTAGAGCCTGAGGAAGGGAACGGAGGGAGATGGTATCGATGGTCAGACCGCAAGACAGATGAGAATTAGTTCTGGCTGGTGACCTCGCCTCACCGTTCTGGTCTGGGAAATGAAGATAATACCAGCCTCGCTGGGATTAGTATGAGGATTCAGACGTAGAACGTACATAAAGCACTTAGCACGCGTCGGGCAGACGGTAAGCATACTGAGTAAAAAAAAAAAAAGAGGTATTTTTAAATTCCCAAACTGAGCAAGGTTTGAACGCTAAAAGCTTCTGTAGGTTCTTCATCAGCAGGGGAGTGGCCTAACAAAAGCCATCTTTGAAGACAGTGAAGCAGACAGCTCTGGTGTGGGATACGGGTCTGAATCGGGGCAGAGGTGCAGAGAATGGAGTCACCAGAAATACAAAGGTGAGGAAGGGCGCCCCGCCCCCACCCCCCATTCTCTCCTGCACTAAAGAGCTCCCCACTCGCTCAGCCCTGCGCGCTGCGCTGCCTTATTTCTGTTCACAGACTCTGCAGGCACCCAGCTCATCATCAGCGTCTGCGCAGGGCTCGTCAGGAAGGTTTCCAAGTTCAAGGGCAGCCTGGCTAGCCCAGCAGCGCCTTTCAGAGGAGGAAGGGCTCCTGCACATGAAGTTTCCCAATCAGCTGCTTTTGTCTCGCTTCCAGTTGCTCTTCCCTCCCAACTGGATTTGATGTCTTTCCATCCTCCGCCTCTAGTTAAGCTGTAACTGCTGTTCTTCCACGGCCGCCAGGCACCTGCCAGCGCCTGTTGGCAGCGACCCAGAGCCCAGCCCGACAGGCGCTCTGTCGCTGAGCTTCTTGTCAGATGCTCGGAGGAGGAGGCACGCCACGTGCTTTTTCTTCCCCAATCGTGGCTGCTCCCGATGTGAACATGATGAGGGGAGAGGCGGGGGGAAGTGAATATGATGCCTGCCTATGGAATGAAATAGCAGTCCGGCAGATGGTCTGACTCTACCCGTGGATTCTTCTCTGACGTTTCTTCTCAGGTTCTGGATCCCAGAGCTGCTTGGGCAATAGAGGGGATAATGGATGGCCAAGGAATTTGGATCTCGGGGTCCTTTGGGAGGGTTGGGGAATATTGTCATAGAGTTACCAAATGCCACTGCTGAGGAAGGGCCGTAGAGATTATAATTAGTACAAGTATTTTCAGACTTTTTCTCGAGCAGAATTCTTTCTTCAAATCAGACCTTACATAGAGCCCCAATCTACTGGGCGCCTGGGTGGCTCAGTCACTTAAGCGTCTGCCTTTGGCTCAGGTCATGATCCTGGAGTCCTGAGATTGAGTACTGCATCGGGCTTTCTGCTCAGTGAGGAGCCTGCTTCTCCCACTACCCATCCCCCAACTCATACTCTCTTTCTTTCTTTCTCTCTCAAAAATAAGTATATAAAGTCTGAAATTAAAAAGGATCCCAATCTGTTATGTAGATAAAAAAGCAGAGCTGGTTTGGTTGAACCAGATAGGAGGCTCCAAGTCCTACTGGTTGCTGCCCTTTTACCCCCTTCTCGAGAGCAGCCTAAGCACTGGCATAGAACCTCAGAGCTCTCGGGGCACCTGGGTGACTCAGTGGGTTAAGGCCTCTGCGTTTGGCTCCGGTCATGATCCCGGGTTCTTGGGATCTAGCCCCATGTGGGGCTCTCTGCTCAGCGGGGAGCCTGCTTCCTCCTCTCTCTCTGCCTGCTTCTCTGCCTAGTTATAATCTCTATCTGTCAAATGAATAAATAAAATCTTTAAAAAAAAATGCAATCTTTAAAAAACAAAAAACAAAAAACCTCAGAGCTCTCATCTGCAGCCTGAAAACCACCGACCTGGCCAAATCTGTTCATTTTGCAGCTGAGAGTACAGGTTCAGGGTTGGGGACTGGCTTTCCCAAGGTTGCTTGACTTCCTGTCAGTGCCCTTTTTTTTTTTTTTTGGATACTATTGCCTTTCTCATACCTTTTTTTTTTTCATTTTGCTTTAGAAAATCAGAATCCTTTACATGATCTGAATTTGCCCAGTTAAGACTGACACTTAAAGAAGTTTTCCATCTTTTAAATGCTAAATCCGAGTCTGCTGCTAAGGCCTGTCCTAGAACGGTGGGAGTGATGACAGAGGACAGGGTCTGCTCCCCATTCTCCTCTCCTCCCACTGGGGTTCAGTGTTGGTGTAAGTGAACTGCTCTTGGGAGACTTGTGAGTTGTGAACCTTAAATGCTGAGGTGGCCTGGTTTGGTTCATATGTCGTGACTTGACCACAGTGACCCTCGGGGAGTGGCAGGCTATATTTTCATTGTTGAATTTTGTTATAATGGTATCCCCAGAGAAACCCTAAGGTAGAAGAGGATTCCCTTCAACCCTCAGCTCTTCTGAGCGTTATTATTGGATAACCCTCATTGGATAGCCCTGTGCAGCGTGTGATGAAATAGTTTCCTTCTGTCCTGTTGAGTGCTCTCCTTCCAAGTCAGCCTGTAGTCCCCTGAGGTGTGTCTTCCACTGAATTGGGAGTAGAAACCAGAAATCTCACCTGGATTTTGGAAGTCAGGATGTCAGCCTTCTGGCTGCACAGCCAGTCGCTCTGATATGGTCAGAGATGCCCGGGGGCCACCTCCCTTCCTGCCAAGCCTTGGGATTGTCTATGGTTTGCTCATGTGCCTTCTCCGTCCCACAGCAGTGTTGTGACTTAGGCTACCATGCCAGCCTGAACCGGGCGCTACGCACCTTCCTCTCCGCTGAGCTGAATCTGGAGCAGTCAAAGCACGAAGGTCTGGATGCCATCGAGAATGCCGTAGAGAACCTGGATGCCACCAGTGACAAGCAGCGCCTCATGGAGATGTACAACAATGTCTTCTGCCCACCTATGAAGTTTGAGTTCCAGCCCCACATGGGGGACATGGTGAGGTCTTCTTCCCATCACCACACTCCCTAAGGAGCTTGAGCTCACTTGTGCCTGGATTCATACACTGAGGCCACATTATTCTGGGGAGAGCAAGGCCTGGGCTGGCTTCCTGTCAGGTGGGTGAGGAGCATTCCACTCACTCGGCAAATAGCTACGGAGCAGCAGGTAGCGACCGAGCACTTGCTGGGATTGACCGTGGACGTGGGGGATTAGGGCCCTCAGGGAGATTCCAGTCTAGTGTGTGGAGAGAGAGTTGGAAATACGCATAGGGAGGGGCACCCAGGGGTCCAGCAGGATCAGAAGAGGTGAAAGACAGCAGGTGTATAAAAACCAACAGTTCAGTATGGGAAGAGGGAAAGATTTGGAGAAGGCCTCCAAATGGTGAGTCTGGAGGAAGAGCTAACATGGGGAAGATACTCGCAGCTTTTGACAGGGACGGAGGGCTAAGTGCGGCAGTAGTGATGTCATCCTTTGTCACTTGGCAGAGATCTAAAGGATCTCATTCTCTTGATATTCGAAGACTGCAATAAAAGGTGTAGCTTTGCTTGGGTATTGAACAAAAAAGAACGGCTAAGACGGACAAGAAGGAGCTAAGATGTCATCCCAGAGGCCTGATGCTGTCTGCCCAGGCTGGGTAACAGGAACATGGGGGCCCTGTTTTGAACTTTTCCCCTCTGAGACTGAAACAAGAAGGGCGTAAACCAAGTGAGAGGAACAAGAAGCTCTTTGGTTTTAATTACTCTGAATCTTTTAGTTCCACTGGGGGTGGTTTTGCATGCATATCGGAGTGAACCCTACTCCGGTCTATAGAAGCTACCCTTTACCTTCCGGGCTAAACCGGAAGGAGGATGTGTAGGCTTACATAATAGAAAGATCTTCAGGCATGGTTGGATTTAGGAGTCGTAAGTTATCAAGACTCCGATTTTTTTTTTTTTTTCTTTTTCTCGGCGTCACATCTTGTATCTTGGCTCTATTCTCAGGTAGGCTCTCCTCCCGTAAGGCCAAAATGACTATATTTCCAGCTGAATCTTCTTGTACATCCAAACCCAGTAGAAGGAGTATCTGCTTCCCTCCTAGAAACCCCCACAAAAGTCTCACTGTGTCTTCTTCGTTCTGATTGGCTGATGTGTTTATCCCTGAGCCACTGATCGTGGCTGCGGGTCTGCAGTTGGCTGATTGGCTAATACCTACGTCACGTGCTCCACCCCCGAGTCGGGGAGAGCCTCTTCCGAAATGTCTGACCTGAGTTGTGGGGTGGGAGGTTCCCCCAGAAGCTAGTCAGGCCCGAGTTGCCAGAAGAAGGAGGAAGGGATGTGTGGTGACTGAGAAACAACCATGTCCTCTCAACAAGGGAATAGTATATCCAACAGGATTAGTATCCAGATGCTTTTTAGAAAACCCTGTCCCAGGATGACAACTGTTGGCAGTGTCACTAGAGGATTCGCTGTCATCGATAGTCCACAGTGGAGTATGGGACATTTCTATCGTAAAGACAAAAATGTAGAGATGATTTCTTTCCCCTCCTCAGGGAAAACCAAACCCTGCACAGTTTGTTTCCATTTCTGTGACTTAGGAAATGTCAGTGTCAGAACAGATGGGGAAGTGAAATGGCAGAGTGTGCAGTCAGAGGTGGGGGGGTGGGGGTGTGCCACCGAGCCCCAGGAAGCCCCATTCCTCACCTGCCCTGGCTTCTGGTCCAGCTTGTCTTCCAGTCCCCTCCTCCGGCTGCCACTGACATTCCTTCCCAAAAATCAGTGGAACTCTGGGACCAGCTGAGCGGAGTGATACATTTTTCTGGTGTTGACTGAGTCGCCTTCGGAGCCAAACAGCTTGTCTCCATAAAGGGAGAATGCGAATGCTGGGTGCTCGGGCCCCCTCGTAGCCTTGTCAGTGCCTCGGTTTCCTACCCCGGAGCACAGCTGGAACACATTACCGTGCACCCCGGTAGAGGACCTCGGCCAAGGCATGCATCAGCAGCCCTGCTGCTTCTTAAAGGCATAGGCATGGAGGTCCGTTTTGCGTACGTGGGTCCTCCCTGCTAGGTCTAGGTTGCTTTAAAATCAGTAGTTACTCTCTGGCCTTGGCCCTCCTTCCCTGTGATACAGCTGACCAGCCACAGAGCCAGGCAGGGGCCAGGGTCAGCCCTAGATCTTGCAAAGGTTCTGCGTTCCAGCCCCGCCTTCCTAGGAATAGAAAAGAAAAAGAGATGAGAAGGCAAGTTTCTCTTGGTCCCCACAGCCTGTCTGTCCCCACCGGTGTGGGCTGTCTGTAGACTATGGAGGCAACAAGAGGGAACTGCCTGGAAGTCCTTGAATTAGGGCCAAGGTTCGGGTGGCATTTTGACCGGAAGCCCTGAAATTGGCCAAGGCCCCACACTGACGGGTGTTCGGGGGCGCTCGGCACATGAGTGGATGCCAAGCACTCTCAGATGTACTAGGAGGAGGCGCTTGGCTCTACCCTTGGTGCCCCCAGAGGCTTGTGGGGCTCTGGATGCCTGACCAGTGACATCAGGCAGCCAGAGAGTTTCACTCTTGGCTCTAACCCATCCTGGCCACTGAGCTCTCTCCATTGTGTCTGCTTATCCAAGAGCCAGAGTGAAGTCAGCTCTCTTCAGATCTGAGAGCTGGCTCAGGCCAGCCCCTCAGCTGGGGGAGGAGGTCAAGTCCGTTGGGAGCTTAAAAGCCAATGGAGGAAAAGGTCAAGTCCCAGCCCTCTCCATTTGAAGAGAGGTTTTGTCTTCCCAGCAAGAGAATGGTCTGTGGGCATGTGAATGTGCCCACTCATTGCTGAGGAAGAGGGAGACCATTTTCTATCCAGATGTCTCTCTGCAGACGAGAGGCGAAGGGACACGTGGTGGCAAGGTGACAGGAGCTGCCTCCATGTGGGTCCTGCCTCCTAATCTGCCAGCCTTCTGTTCCTCATCTGTCATCCTGGAGACTGTGGGTGATCTCGTGCCCATGCCACAGCCATGCCCCCATCGGGAGATGGTGGCTCGGCCATCTTGTCAGAGAAGGAAAAGCTCGTGGACTACAGTCCTTAGGGGAAGGGCAGACTCCTCTCCTACACAGATCTGGTACGAACCTGGGGCAGAAGGTTGGCTCTTGGAAAGTGCCAAGTTCTACCAGATTCTGTGCCCTCTGGGGCCCTCAAGCACAGCCCGTGGAGTTGCTCCTGGCTTTACACTTTCTCTCGTTGAGTCAGAGCTCTCATGCATGGCCCAGATTTATAAACACATGCTGGCTGCCAGCAGCGGCAAGCTAGCCTCCTGACCCACTTCTCTGCTGCTTTCACTCTCATACATGAAGGGGAATGAAGGAGGGGCCGGAGAGGTGGCCACTCGGACTCCTGGCAGGAAACCCTCCCTGCCAAAGCATTGTGTCTATGGCGCTGGAGCACCCTGCGCTGGTCCAGCGCTGGCTTTTGCGGAGCCGCAGAGCCCACCAGGCACTAGCCTGGGGATGGGCCCCCTATGGAGGGACCTGGTCTTTCCAAACAGGTCCCACTTCTCATTCCCTCCTTGTGCTGTTTGGTCCTGGCAGAGGTTCACACATGCTGCCTTGGGGTTTTTGTTTTCACAGAGAAACTGTGAGGCTTCCAGCTTGAACATGAGTACTTTTATTAGTAGTAATGGGACTCTGGAACCTCCAGAAGAACCGTGTCCTCTTCCTGACCTGGTGTTGCTTTCTTTTGGCAGGCTTCCCAGCTCTGTGCCCAGCAGCCTGTCCAGAGTGAGCTGGTTCAGAGATGCCAGCAACTGCAGTCCCGCCTGTCCACTCTGAAGATTGAGAACGAAGAGGTGAGTTTCCTGCTTAGGAGACTGGGAGCCAGCCTCCGAGTTTCCCCGTGGAACCTCTTTCTTGCTGCCCATCTGGGAGCAGGTGGAAGGAGCATGCAGAGAAGGTCCGGGCTGCTGCAAACGTTTCCTAGCCAAGCGTAGCCTTGGATTTTCCCCCTCTGCTACATCCTGCCCTTGAACTCCAGGAAGTTGCTCTTGCATTGCCAAAGGTTGAGCTCTATTTTGAGCTTTTGCGAAATGCTTTTTTTTTTCCCCCTCTACACATTTAATCAAAATGGCACTTGGCAGCTGTGTGAACAATATTGTGTCTCTGAAACCACCCCCTCATGCCTGGCTTTTTCCAGCATTTTCAAACAAACAGAGGCCTTTGACTTTGACACTTAAAACATCTCCATCCTCTTAGAAAAGGGGGACTTTGTTCTGCACCCAGCGTCCTTGCTTTCAACAGCTAGTTCAAAAGGGCAGCATGATTAATTGTCCAGCTTCTTTCGTTTGTGCTCAGGAGACTTCTTACCTGGCATCTCAGTCTTACTCTTCCCAGGAGGATCAGGAAGGACCGGGTTGGGGTGGGGGGTGTGTCACTTCATTGGCCAATGGGGCAGCCAATCCACTGATTTGCTAAAGGTCATGAAACAGCATGGGGTGTGGTGGGACCAGGCCAATCTCACATTTTAACCAGCTCTTTACATCATGAGGTTGGTTTGGATTTGTTTTATTCTCCCCGTTAGCACTTCCATTGTAACCCAGAGCTAATATTAAATTTCAAAAGTCAACATTAAATAAAAGAGCTGGGTCATATACAGAGCCTGAGGAGGGGGGTGGTTTTAGGTCTTCTATAAAAAGAGGAGCACTGTGGAGCAGAGTCCGTGTGATGGTGGTCACTCTCTCAGCACCGTCCGATGGGAAGCAGAGCTGCACCTTCTGACAGCAGCGCCCCAGTCCCCTCCAGCCCCTTCTCTCCCACTCCTCCCAACTTCTCCCTTCCCTGCCCCTCACACGTTACATTGGCCCTTGTCGTGACAGGTAAAGAAGACGATGGAAGCCACTCTCCAGACCATCCAGGACATTGTGACTGTTGAGGATTTTGACGTGTCCGACTGCTTCCAGTACAGCAACTCTATGGAATCCGTCAAGTCCACGGTCTCAGAAACCTTCATGAGCAAGCCCAGCATCGCTAAGAGGAGGGCCAATCAGCAAGAGACCGAGCAATTCTATTTCACGGTGAGGGGGGCTTGATGGCTCTCGAGGAGCACCTGCAGCCCACAGGGAGACTTGGAACCCGGAGTCCTGGTCGAGTCTTGGAAGGGCAGACTTTGAATACTTTAATTTCGATCTGGGCATATTCAGAGACCATTCCTCAGCTTCAGTTAAGACACAGATATCTCTAAGTTGTAGGTATCAAACAGGGATCCCCCAAGAGAAAGGTGCTCCCAAGTACACTGCCAGGAAGATTTCTTTTCCTTTTTTTCCTTGCCCCTGAAGACTTTTCTTTTCTTTTCTTTTTCTTTTCTCTTCTTTTTTAAAGAATTTTTATTAACCAGCTAGTAGGCTTCTGTTGGAAAGTTTCCTACTCGGCCACGGGGAATCACGAAAGGAGATCTTTATTTCTTAGTTCTTGGGAATTATATCCAATGTATTCTGGCTAACACGTATCTTATTTCTAAAGTTGATAATCTCTTCTAGGTGATGCGATGACATTATTTTATAATTTTTGCTGATGGAAAATTATCTTTCATAAAAATGACTAAAATTCAAAAGGACAGGTCATGTGCAGTGTCATTGGTTTCCAGAGGATTCCAAAACACTGTATTTTCTTATCTGTGTATATCCTACTCTTCTGTTAGACAAACAGACCCGATTATTTTCAGGTTGTGTTAACAGTCCTTTGGAAGGTTGCTGGCTGGTCTTTGGTGCTGCTTTTTTAATAATTAAGTTATTTTGAGCTTGCCAAGTAGGATTCATTGCCTGGACTAAAATTTATTTTCTCATCTTCTGACAACCAAGAAAGGAGAAATTAAATTTGCAGATGTGAGATGAAATGTAGCTGGTGAATGTGCAAACTGATTCTGAATGAGAGGGATTAACTTGTTTTTTAGTCAAGAAACACAATCTGCATGCAGTAAATTGAATTTTTCCTCCCAACTGGAACAATTTGTTTAATTCTTCTTTGAACATTGCCCTTTTTCCATTAAGAACTAGTGATTTGCTATGTTTTCTAAAAAAAGAAATCTGTTTTTTTTTTACTTAAAACTAAGAATTCTTCAGATTTTTTTTTTTTTTAAATCTTGGAGGAGACTTTGAAAAGGAGTGATGTAACAGTATTATTCTTTTAAAATGACTTTTTTCTTGTTATATGAAGTGAAACATCCAAATGATATTAGTTTAGAAACAAAAAGGAAGAAAGTAAGAATCATCCATAATCGCACTACCTTGAGATAACAGTATTAGGGCATATTCCCTTCCTGGTGTTTTTCTCTGCGCAGACAAACATCTCTGTGAATATGTATTTAGAATGTGTTACAAAAAGTGGGATGTTGGCTATGCACGCTGTTTTATGATCTGCTTTCATTTAACAAATGATTAGTGTTTTCCCAGTTCATTTCATCATAACATTCTTGAATATTTTATGAGTGAAATACTAAAATCTACACAGAGAAATAACGGAATGATATTTTGTCCCATTCATCCTTTTTGTAAAATATTTCGCACACTGCCTGGTCTGTACAGAGTGCTCATTAAGTGCTGAAAATTTATTGTCACTACAGTCATTATTAACTTATTCATTAATCATTATTGAATTACTCATCAGTAACTTATCAAGGATCTTCTTTGTGCTAAACATGGTGCCAATGCTCGGAATGCTGGGAGTGCAGAGTGCAGAGGGGAATGATGGGATTAGGCATCCGAAGGGAGAGCCTCCATTTTCACTTTGTATGTTTCAAAAGTTACAGTAAGTTGATTTTTGCAATCAAAAAAATAAGTATGAAAATTTTCAGCTACGTGCACAGGCACATGAATGGTGGCCAGGATGGGTGGAGTTGGCGAAACATCTCATACAAAGTGACTTTTGTGCTTGACCTTGAAGGATGAGTGAACCAGGCAGTGAATCAAGCAGAGAATGGCATTCCTTGAGAAAAGAGCAGTCTGTACAAAGCATAAAGGCATGCAAAGCCCGGGCTAGACAGAACGAGAACTTCTTGTCTATCATGAGGGCTGTCTCGCCACCCCAAGCTTTCTTATCTCAGGAGGTTGTTGAACACTCTAAAGGCTTTTAATAATAGGATTGTTTGGCTGGTCTGTCTGCACTGCTTAGATAGAACACTACTTAATGACCCAATCTCATTACATTGCAGCAAATTTCCATTTTTCTTATTAAATAAGAAATTTTGACATAAAAATCTGTATTTAAGACTGTCAGAATTACTTTCTGGCTTTCAGCAAAGCAATGACATGCGTTCAAAGTTGACCCTTAGTAAGAGCAGGGATGACCATATCCAAACCGATGACCTCAAATCCTGCCCACCCTTTCGCTCCTAGTCCACTTCCTGTCTTTTGTGGCCGGAGGGCCTACTTACCAAAATTATGTCCAAATTTTCACGGCTAACAGGAGCACTTTTTTTGTCTGGGCTTCTGTAGTAATCGATGTATAAGAGAGTTCATCATTTTTGTAACTAGTGCTGGGAATGCACCAAATAATTCATTTCATGATAAAAGGGCTTTTTGGGGGGTAGCAAAATAGACATTTAAATAAGGGGGGGTGTGCATATTAGCATGATTACCTGTGTTTGCCACACTGTACGAAGCCCACAGAACTGTAGATGTGCTTTTCCTCGTCTGCTGCCTCCACAGACGTCGCCCCTGGTTTTTTCTGTGTCCTTCAGAAACATCAGAGTAGAGCATCCTAGAAGCTCCCCTCCCTTGGAAAGTTGGGAAGAGGTCCCCTACCATGGCTTTGACTTGTAGGTAGTGTGCCTAGCAACCCACAGGGCTGCTAGAAAGCTGTCTAGTCATTGTCGGCTGTCATCAAATCGATCTGCCAAGAGGACATCGATTGGAAATTTAAGCATGTTCTATAAAGGTCGGTCATTTGCAGGAGTCTCAAGAAAGTAAACATGGAATTTAAAAGCTTATAGTGATTTTTAGAAATCATCTAACCACATTCTCATTTGAAAGATGAAAAAACAAAACAAAACAAAACCAAAACCCCTCAATCCGGAGAAGTTGGGTAGCTGTTCCAAGGGACTCAGCAAGAGCTGAAGCTAGAACTTGGCCGGGTGCCTGGGTGGCTTACGTTGGTTAAGTGTCCAACTCTTGATTTCAGCTCAGGTCCTGATCTCAGGGTCACGGGATTAAGCCCCTTGACAGGCTCCACGCTGAGTGTGAAGCCTCTTTAGGATTCTTTCCCTCTGCACCACTGGCTGCCCCCCCACCTCCCCCACCACACATGCACATATTCTCTAAATAGGTAAATAAATAAAACTAAAACTCTGGTCAGCTGGTCTCAGGCCATTGGCTTCTTTCTGTCCTCTCTGCTGAAGAAGCTGAGGTGAAAGAAAGGCTCAGAAACAGGCCAGCTTTCTCCTCTCTCTTGCCCTAAGTGAGGTGATGTTTCCTGATCTTCTGGGCTGTGCATCTCTCATCTTTTGTAACACACAGCCCAGCAGTGTCTACTTTTTATCTCATTGCTTTTTTTTTACTGTGATTGTTAAAAATAAGGAAATTTTAAAAATATATAGAATATATATAAATAAAATATAAAATATATGTATTTATATATAAATATATTAAAATATATGTTTACCTATATAAATATATAAAATCTATATAAATAAAATATATATATATAATATATGTATTTGGGGAGATGCAAAGAGTTCAAAACAGTCTACACACAACAAGTCATGCTTCCTCCCCTTCTCTGGCCCTCACTTCCTCTCCCATCTTCCAGAGATTGAAACTGGTTTCTTCTGTGTTCTTCCAGAGATAGTCTCTGTGTAGACAACCATTGACTTATCCTTTAATGCAATAGAATTACATTAGAAATACAATGAAATCAAATAAAGAGAAGTATAAATAGAAGTAGCCCAATTCATACTGTTCTTCACTTTGCTTTTTTCACTTAATTTTTTTCATATTAGTCTAAAGAGCTCTGCCTCCTTTTTAGATCGCTGCACAGAATTCCACTGTATGAATGGGTTCACCATCATTTTTATTTAACCAGTTCCCAGCTTATGGGAAGTAACACTCCCTGTTTAGCCCAGGACTGGCATTTTCTCCTAAGTATTTCCCTGTATGGGGGTTGTTACGGGGTTTTATATGGGGGAAGGAGTGAAGAAGGAGTTAAAGGTCATGGCTGATAAAGATAAACTGCCTGAATTCTTGAGTACAAAATTGGTAAGAACACAGGGGAGAAGATGATATCTTGGCCATTGGGGCAGTGCTCTAGACCTAGATCTGGTGTGGTCCAAGATCTTCTTTTTTTATCTTGGTCCTCTCCTAAAGGCACTCAGGAAATGTGTGCTAAGTAGGTCCCTACTGGGCCCCTACCCTGTCAGTTAAAGAGGGAGATGCCTGCCATTTTACAGGTCTCCTCTGTTACGTATTCTGTCTGACAGCCGTTTCCGGCTTTACAAACTGACGAAGAGGAGAGAAACGTCAGGGTGCCTGGATGGCGCGGACGCAGCCACCCCATAACGACATTTGTGTGTCTCCGTGCATGGGGCCGGCTCAACACGGCTCCCTCCTCCACCCACCGCACCCCTTTGTAGCAGTGGGTGCTTATGGCCTTCAGTTCACACAGATTAAATGCAAGGCGGAGGGCCACCTGGGTGGCTCAGTCGGTAAGCATCTGTCTTCGGCTCAGGTCAGGATCTCGGGGACCTGGGATCAAGTCCTACATTGGCTCCTTGCTCGACAGGGGGTCTGCCTCTCCCTCTCTTCCCTGCTCATGCGCTCTCTATCTCTCAAATAAATAAATAAATAAATAATATTTTTTTAAAAAATCCAAGGCATCGGCAGCTTCCATAAGATTTATATACTTCCATCATACTAAAGGGAAGAGGTGTTTTAAATTAATTGGAAAAACATTCTTGGTGCCTCTTACTTTTTTGTTCTGAAGATCAGAAACCTGTTTTGATTCCACTGTCTTATATATTAGCACAAAGCAAAGAGGTTTGGGGAAGTTGTGTTTTTAGGCTATCTGAGCGGGTGATTCAGATACGAGGAAGGGATACTCCTGACCGCCGGATGATTGGGTTATGAGCTATAATCATGGCCACGCTTGTCATCCTGTGCTGTCTGCTAACAGCCTTGGGGGACAGGTAGATTATCCCGGTTCTTCAGATGGGGGGGTAAGTGACTCACCCAAGGTAAGCGGTAGGACTCCAGTTTCTCAACTCAGGCTCTTTCATCTTGCTGCAACAAAGTGTCTGTCAGGGAGGAAGGGCCCTGAGAGAAAAACTGTTCCATTAATACTTCTCAATAAATAAAATTCATCGCCAGCAGTTAATAATCAGTTAGGAATTGTTAAGAAGTAAATTAATGAGATCATAAAACTGAATTGAAGGCTTCTAGTGGCAAACAGAATCAAACCACTCAGTAGACTCTTTGCCTCCCTTCCTACTTTTTTTTTTTTTTTTTAAGATTTTATTTATTTAGGGGCGCCTGGGTGGCTCAGTGCGTTAAGCCGCTGCCTTCGGCTCAGGTCGTGATCTCAGGGTCCTGGGATCGAGCCCCGCATCCGGCTCTCTGCTCAGCAGGGAGCCTGCTTCCCTCTCTCTCTCTCTGCCTGCCTCTCTGTCTACTGTGATCTCTCTCTGTCAAATAAATAAATAAAATCTTTTTTTAAAAGATTATTTATTTGAAAGAGAATAAGAGAGAGAACCTGAGATGGGGGAGGGTCAGAGGGAGAAGCAGACTCCCCGCTGGGTGGGGAGCCTGATGTGGCACTCAGTGCTGGGACTCCAGGACCATGACCTGAGCTGAAGGCAGTTGGTTAACCAACTGAGCCACCCAGGCGCCCCAGCAGTTCTTTTCATAGCCTGCTGGTCTCCAGAAGTCATCAGAAAGCCGCTTGTGCCTTCCTAGCCTTCAGCTGCCTTGGCTCCTTTCTATCCAGTCAAGCAACCGAGGTCTTCTGCCAGTAAAGGCCAGGTCGTTTCTCCCAGAAACGACCATACAGACCAGGGCTGACTAACAGGAGGGAGAGGGAGGTGACAATATGCCTGTGAACTCCGGGACGGCTTTTCCCTCCCACCGCCTGCTTACCTACATGGAAAAACTTCCAACCAGTATTTCTGCTCTTAGGGATGCAGGTCAACCTCAGCATAGTTTTTGATCCTTCAGGATTTCAGGGGACCTGGAAAGGTGACCCATCATACATCTTTATCAGATTATTATTTATTTTAATGGTTCGCCAAGTGACAGCCAGAGTTAATTCTCAAACAGTGACATGAATGAAAAATTCATTTCCGGAATCACAAGTAGAAACATGAGTGAGAGGAAGGAATTTGCATCCATCTCCTCTGAGAATATTGGCTGTTTTCTGAGCAGTCTGGTCTTGTCTTAAGGGTTACAGTTTTCTTGGTGAGGTTTTTTTTTCCTCATTAGGAAACCTTTAGAGTCTCCTGGGGTGACCTGCCGAAGAGGGGCCTTTGAGGGTTGAGATGTTAGCAATAGATGTTTCCTGAATGTTTTCCACCTCTGGGTCCTGCCGTGCTGTTCCCAGCCCCACGGTGAGGCACTGGGTGGGGATTAGGCTGTCACCCAGGAAAGACCGACAGCAGGTGAGCGGGCAGCTGGAGCAGATGGAAAGGGGAAGGTGACAAGGGAGTCTTGTTGTCACACAGATGTTCTCGTGCACAGACACAAAGGAGCAGAGGGAACAGGTCAGAAGTAAAGCAACAGAAATGATTTGGTATAGGGTTTGTTTTTGTTTGCTTTAGACTTAATTGAGAGAGTAGGGCTACACTTGAGGGCTTGGATTGTGACCACTGAGGAAGGTTCTCTCAGAGGAGAATGAGACTGTTCGTGTCTTTCCTCATTCTTCAAGCATTTATTGAATGTCTCCTGTCAGCTGGGCATGGTACTAAGCATCAGGGATGCAAAGAATAATGACTTTGACCTTAGGGAAAAGGCAGTCTGGAGAGGAAGACACATGACTTGGAAGCTCTCTGTGCCCGGGCCATGTGCAGTTTGCAGAGGTACATGCAGGGGCACCTGGAGAACATGGGAAAGCCAGGATGTGCATCCCCGAGAAAGCAGGCTTTTTCTTTGTTTTTGCATGAGAAAGAGAGAGAAGAAATACACACTCTTGGTTAAAATTTTACACTGTACAGAAAGGTACAGAGTAAAAGTAACTCCTATTTTTTTTCACCTTTCTTTCCTGCCTTCATCCTATGTGGACACTTGATGTATAATTATCCTTGTTGCTTAATACATCGAAAGAAGGACAGAAGTATTGCAATTTGAAATGTTTTATCCACTTTTCCCTCCTCCACTATGTCGTGTGTCTCCAATGAGTCACGGATCATACCAATTTGCCTCTGAGTTTAGATGTGGGCAGATGACCCCCAGCCCAGCAGACGCGAGCCACTGTATAAGGAGACAACCAGGGTGAACGATGGTCCCTGTGAACGGCTGCAGGGTAGTGTAGACAGACACCGTGTCAAGGCTCAAAATGGCCTGGCACTCCCATTTCCTAGCTGGCAGCGACCTGCAGTTCAGCCGCCATCTCCCAAGGTCATCTTCTCATCTGTAGCATCTGTAGCAAGCAGCCAGCGATGTTGTCTTCCCTAACGTGCTCTGCAGAGTCACGTGGGTAATATGTGCTAAGGGGCTCTGAAAACTCCTGAACTGCTCCGCGTATATAAAGAATTAATACTCTGAAGTTTTGTTCTGCTCCTCCTTCTGCTGGGCACCCTGACGGATGGAGTGTGCTGTCTTGTCGGTTGAGTGCACGCCCCGAATTGTCAAATGACCTGTGTCTGGAAACTGACGCCACAGCTCACTCACTGTTTGACCTTGAGCAACCTGTTTAATCTCTCCAAATCTTGGTGCCCTCATCCGTAAAATGGGGATGTGCTAATCCGAGTTCGTAGGGTTATTTTGAAGATTTGATGAATTGTCCAGGGAAATCGAGTCCCTCCCGGGGCAGATAAGGGCTGAGAGAGGTCAGATCAGAAAATGCTGCACAGCGATGGTGTTTTGACGGGTGGAACAGCTAGGAGTACGTTTCCATCACCTTGTCTTGTGTTGAGAACTGCCTTTACATGTATATGCGGGGCGGGGGGCCGCAGCCCCTCTCTCCAAATGCTCAGAAATCCCAAGGTCTCTGCCAAGACTCCGTGCAGAAGAGAGGAAGGAGCCGAGTAAGAGAGAGCTCAGACGGAGATGCTGTGCGTGCTGGGTCGCAGCCCTTGGCATTAGTCGTGATGTGCTGGAATGCACCCCAGGGAGGGGCCAGGGTGTGGCAGGATATCAGCGGAGGTGACAAGTGGCAGGTGTGTGTCCTCACACCAAGAGGATCTGGGCTCAGTGAGTCCCTCCACTCCACACCTGGCCCATTGTTCTTCAGGAGAACCAGAAGGGATGGCTGAGGGGCTCTAAGAGATGGTTTGGGACTGGCCAGCATGGAGCTCGCTCCCCAGAGAACACAAAGCAGGCGACTCAGGCATCCTGGAAATCAGCAGCCATCCAGATGCTCAGGGCCTGAGTAGAAACAAAGAGATAAAAAAGGCACCTAGTAGAAATCGGGTCAGAAACGAAATGCTCTCTTGTAAAAAGGAAATTGTACAGCTGAGCATCTGTGATTTTTTTTTCCCCTCCTGCTGCTGCTTCTTCAGGAATCTGACCGCTCCTTTTCTTCCTCCCTTACAGAAAATGAAGGAGTACCTGGAGGGCAGGAACCTCATCACCAAGCTACAAGCCAAGCACGACCTTCTCCAGAAAACCCTGGGAGAAAGTGAGTGTGGGAATTCGGCTGGAGGTTTGGCGATGAGGGGAAGGCCAGGCCCCGAGCTACCTGGCTGAGCCTCCATCCTGAGCCCCTCGGGCCTGATCTTGTTATGTGAATGCATTGCTTTTCCTAGTCTGTTTGATGGGAAGTCGCTGCCCCAGTGACTGCTTGAGTAATGGGAGGAGGCCGGTGCTTAATGAAGCGCTGGTGTGCACCATCCATTGGTTTAAAGGGCGCGTGCTTGCTCTCCCCCGGCCCCCTTCTCTGCCACAGCTGGGGCACAGGAGCCGATGGGTCCCTTACCCTCCAGACACTTTGTGGAAACTCTCTGCTCCTCTGTAGCGGGACCGAGGCGGCAGCCGGCGGGCAGGGCCGGTGAGCCTGGTGAGCAGCGGCTCTGAGGAGAAGAGAGGCTTCTCGAAGGCGGGCCTGACCCCCAGACGCCTGTGTAGAGCAGCGCTTTCTTTCCGATTGGGAGGGTCCTGCGGCTCAGCGGCAGCCCTGTCCGCTGTGGCCGCGCTGAGGCCGTGGTACTGAACGGCCTGTCTCGTCCAGGAATCAAGGATGATTTTACCCAGACCCTGGAAAGTAGCAGAGCAGGGGACTGGACTGGCACTCTGGACTTTGTCTCCTCAGCTGTCAAACAGAAGACAAAGGCTGAGAGAGAAGCTTCCCTGGGGTTTTGGGCAGCCTGCCCCAGTCCTGCCTAGCTCTCAGCATCCTATGGTTAATGGGGTTCCCAGGTTGGGGGTGCCTCTGAGTGCCCCCCACCCTCCCCCGCCCTGCTCATCTCTCCACTCCGAGACGGGGCGCGGAGGCGACAGCAGTGTATGGCAGCACTGGCGGGAGGCAGACCAGCAGAGAAGGCACGCGTGAAAGGAACCCTTGAGCGCTTTTCAGACAAACTGCAGAGTGAAGAGAAGCATGGGGGGTACTTGCTGGATCATTGGCATCAGGAATGAGAGCCACACTTGTCACACCGGAGCCTCCCTCCCGCTCGTCCCATCCGATCCTCCTCCCGTGCTGGACGGTTCCCCCAGATGCTGAATTCTTTTTATCTCTGATATCTTTGATCCTGTGATTGTAGAGGCATTTTTTTTTTTTATGTGAAGAATGCCTGTGAGGTCACTCCTGTTCTCTTTCCTCCCTGCCAACCAAGGGACTCAGGCTGAACAGGTTTAGGTGTTGGGAGCCCAGCTTTTCTTACAGAAAAATCTTCACTCTTGGGTTATCAGATAGCTTCATCGGGTATCGGAGAAAAGAAAGCCCAGAACTATTTGAAGCAAGTTCTAACCTTTTTTTTGGGGGGGGGCTAAAACAATCTGAACATAGCTCATAAGTGAAATGGAGAACAGGACCTTGGGAGTGTGTGTGTGTGTGTGTGTGTGTGTGTGAGTGTGAGTGGGTCTGCACACACACAAACATGTACCAGATTTGCTGCTGCGGAGGGGCGAAGGTTGGCGTCCATTCATTAATGCCGCAAATTGCCTTCATCTAAAGATGACAAGCTCGAGCAGTAAGAAATAGCCACAGACCTTCCTGTGTGTAAGTCATCGCGGCCCGCCTTCTGAATGTATTTGTCACCGTAACGCGAGAGCCCCTTGTTCTTGCCACAGAGGGATAATTGATGTGTGTGAGTATTCCAGAATGGAAATGGGACAGATGTTGAAAATAATGGCTCGGAATAATATTTTCGCAGATGAAAGCGGAGCCGTTAGTAATGAGAGGCTGTTAGGGGAGGGGGAGGATGTTGCTCAGGATGTGCCGAAGTGTAATCGACAATTAGCAACCTTTAACGGCAAACAGAAGCCCTTCCTCACACCCCCCACCCCGCGCCGGTCCTTGGAGTTGTTTTTCCAGGAGCGTGGAGGAGGCTGGTGGGGCATGATCTCCCAGCTCAGCGCCGGCTGGCGTTGCCCCTGGTTTATCGAACGCAGACCACGCTTGGTGAACTGAAAGCAAACACATCACATCGTGGCCCATGTGCATATGCCTATGTATTTTTTGTTTTAAACATAAGAATTCTTAGAAACTTGAAGAGTTTCCTTTTTTTAAAGATGGCTGTGATCCATTAAACTTAGTATTAGGGCCTGCTATTGGATTGAGAACCACAAATTTGATAGCAATTAAATCTCATTTCTCCCTTGTCACCCCCAGCCAACCTAAGAGAATTTCATATGGATTGAAAACTAGAAGGTTCTTATCTGCTCCCTCCTCCCCGCAAACAATTCTTCCTTCTTCCTTCTTTCCTTGCCACTCTCACACCATGTGTGTTTTGTGTGTGTGTGTGTGTGTGTGTGTGTGTGTGTGTCCGTGTGTGTCCGTTACTCTGGAGCAAGCAGACTCATCCCTCCCTCGTCACACACACATCCACATACACAGAAGAGAAGCTGATTTCACCCCTGGGAAGGCTTCTAGTAATTTGTTCTCTAAAACACGGTCCGCCTTGCTGTTGTTCCCCTACAGCCACCCTGTTTTCCCTTTGGGGAGCGGGGCTGGCACACCTCAGCGTCAGGGACATAGCAGCAGCGCTGGGAACAAGCATGAGAACCAGCATTTGCCCAGGAAGAGGCTCTGGGCGTCTCTCTTCTTTTCTGCCTGGAAGGCCAGTCACTCCGTGAGGCTAGTGGCTTCCTGGGGAGAAGGGGAGGGCATTTCAGTCAACTCCTGGGAGTGAGTCTTCGTCTCTCTCTCCTTCTGCTTCCACGTGAGCTTTTTGCCTTTGTCTTTCCAACAGGTCAGCGGACAGATTGCAGTCTGGCAAGGTAGGCGTGGCCTGGGTCAGCCCGTGGGAGGGATGAAGAGAGGCCCGTGGGGGTCCCACGGTGGGAAGTTGCTGAGGAGTTGAAGTGCAGAGGCGTTGGGTTTCTGTGCAAAGGAGGGGACTAGGGCGGGGACTGCTTCCTTTCCTTTGCCTTGCTGAACCCATCTGGCCTCAGATGGAAAAGGGGGTCTGCTGTGACTTGGGGCGAGAGCTGAGCAGAATGGGATGAAGGGTTGTCATTTGCTGAAGTAGTTTCAGAGGCTTCCCCAAAGCCATCCAGTCTGCAAGGAAAAGAAGTGTTTGGCTCTGGAAGAACCTGGTAACCTACCCTTAGCTGCTGGATGTCAGCATGTGGTTTGGGGATATCTGTGACCCAGAGAAGGAAGATCAGAAGATAGCGTTTGACCTGAGATTTTCTGCGTGGAAAAGATGACAGCACCTCACTGTTGCTGGATAATGAAATACTACTTTGCACTGGCTTGCCAGACAGCATTGGTAGAAATCCATGCCTGATGTACAAGTTTGCAGCCCTCCCAGTCTTTCCCCACCTCCCCCTCCCTCCCCGACCCCAGCCAAATATTTTCCCTCCCAGTCATATAGCTGCTCTGAGAAAACTCGTGAGCTGGCCGAGAGCAAGGCATGCATCCAGCCAGCGGTTCTCAGATGCCTAAAAATGTGCTGATTTAACTGGGGAGAGAGCTTTCATGGGCTGGACTCCTGAGAGACCCTGGGTTAGCCCATTATATCAACCACTTATATCTGCCAACACACACACAATAATCATGAGGCCATTTACAATTATAGGCTCATTATTTAGAAATAGCTTCATTTGGCTTTCATTGTTTTGTCACTGTGGATTATGGTAAAGATCCCATTAATATACCAGTCTTGTTGACTAGAGGGAACCAGGATAATGGAATCCCATGGAATGAATATCGTCTTGGTGATAGAGTCTTAATGTAAGTTCACCTGAAGCCCCATATCTGGGGAAGGCTCTGTGGGAGTGAATAAAAGCTGAGTTGAATTCCCTTATGGTGGGTGACCGTGGGCTGCTCTTTTCCCTCCTTCGAACTCCAGTTTCCTCCTCTATGAGACAAGAAAGAACATTCCACTAGATCCGAGGAGCTCTAGGATTCCAAAGAGGTTCCTCAGGAGCGGCCTGGCAGAAGGGGCGGAGGGAGCCCAGCAGCCAGACTCTGGGCCTTCATGTCACCAAAGGCGGGGCTGCGCTGCTGTCCTTGCTTGGGGAGATTGTGTCTGAGTTCCAGTCCCTTTGAGAAGAGGTGTCTAAAGTTCCATGCAGCTTTGCAAGACAATCACACGAAGGATTGCCAAGGTTCCTTCCAGTCTGCTACTTTGTCCTTGAAACTCTAGGAAAATTGCTCCCTAAAGATTTCCAAGAGAAAGAAAACTGTAGCTTCCTTTGATGTTTCCTTGGGTCTCCTGCAAACAGAGAATCTTACTGTCCAACGCAGATACATGTTCCTGCACCTTGAACTAGTTCCTTCCTAGTCTGGTTTTGAATGGTGGCAGGTAGTAAGTACAGAGACCTCTGTTCTGAAGGAGCCTTATTGGGCTTAGTTTGGAAAGTAACTCGGTAAGTCTCTTAGCTGGTTCTGACACTGAACTGAATAATACTGCTTGCTTCATTAATTAACACACAGATTGTTTTTAATCCCGTTTTCTCTTTTTTCTCCCTGGTGCTGGTCCGTTCCTCTCTGATTTGGCGGGATCAACCACAGGCGTAGCTCTACCGTGAGGAAGCAGGTAAGGGCCCAGCAAGAGCTAGGCTGATCAGGTATGATGATCACATCCCATAGGTGTTTATGGAACCCTTGCTGTGGGCAGGACAGCCTTTCCTGACTTCTCACCTGCATTTGGAAGATACCATTCAGTCAGAGTACGTTTAACAGTACAGCGACTTCACTGATGTAGCCGGCTCAGCTGGATGGAGTCTTCCTGACATTCCTCCCTCTCTAGTCGTGCCTCCTCCTCCTCGTTGCTGGAGACTTGGTTTGACTTAGCAAATGCCCATGCTGTCGCTTCTCTAGGACACCGTGAAAAGGTCCTCACATTTTATAGTTAAGTTCCAAATGTGAGTAGCTCTCAGAAGCTGGTCACCTAGGTCAGACATCTACACCAGATGGCTGTAGGTGTGCAGATTTTTTTTTTGTTCTACTGGAGTTGTGGTCATCCTGGTTGCATCTCTTAGACATGCTAAAAATGCGAAGCTAAATCTGGCCCGAGAATGACTGGCCACCTGATGCTCAGCTCTGTGCTTTTGCGCGTGATCTTTGGGGTCGTACTAAAACCTGACGCTGGTCAGCCAGCTCTCGTTGCCAATCTCAGGGCAGCATCTTGGAAGGCAGGGCCAGGTAGTGCACATCAGTGGACAGTCTAAATAGTACTTGTGACTGTGCAAAAGAAAAAAATAATAATTACAGTATTTTCTGCAACAGCAAATTTTACTTCCTAATTATATTTTATCACAAATACTGAAATGATTTTGGGTCCCCAAAGCTCACACCAGCTATGTAGCAGGCCGTTAAGCAGGGAGGAGGGGGAGAGCGGTCGGCAGTGTCTTTTGTGTCTGCTGGGGGTGGGGAGAACTGATCCAGGCTTTAAAAAATCATTGTGGGTAATTCACAGTGGCGGTAGCCGCAGGGAGGTAATCGAATGTAGAGAGCACATGGTTTCTGTTGTGTCAGCGGCCCCAACAGCGTCTTCAGCCCCTGTGACGGCTCCACCAGCTGGGCACCCCCTCCAGATACTCAGATGGCAGTGCTCTCCCTTGTCCTAGCTTTTCTGTCACTACTTTTTCCGTGTCCCTGCTTTGGATTTCATTGTAGTGATATAATTATACATTTTAAAATTTATAATTAAATATAATTACGTATAAATGTAATCAGATATAATTATACATTTTTTAATTTATACAAATTTCATTGCATCTTTTCTTCCTCTGGTTCCTCTGTTTCTTTCTTCTGCCCCTTCTCCCATCATTTCATTTAAAACTGGAGAAGAATGGGGGCACCAGGGTGGCTCAGTTGGCTAAGTATCCGACTCGGGTCAGGCTCTCAGGGTCACGAGATGGAGCCCCACGTTGGGGTCCATGCTCAGCTTGGAGTCTGCTTGAGATCCTCTCCCTCTCCCTCTCCTCCCGCTTCCCTGCTCACACACTCTCTCTCAAATAAATAAATAAATAAAATCTTTTTTTAAAAAAAAATCCCTAGAGAAGAATGGAGTGCCTTCCAAGGATAATCTTTTGCATTTAAAACTAATAGGTGGACAGGTTTCAGTTCAAGTCATGATCTGAGCACTGTGGGATCGAGCCCCGCATCAGGCTCTATGCTCAGCAGGGAGTCTGCTTAAAGATCCCTCTCCCTCTGCCCCTCCCCCTCACTTGCGGCGCGCACACACACACTAGCATGCATGCTTTCTTTCTCTAAAACAAACAAATCTTCAGAAAAAATAAAATTAGTAGATGGATATTTTAAAGAGGGCGCTGGCTTTTTTCCCTTCGACACCAAGGATAGGGCTGAACTTAGCAATTGTTCGTTTCAGTTCCTGGGCTGAAACTGAGCGTCCTGCATCTGGCTGGAACAGAGGTACGAGGTGTGCGGGCCTCCCAGCCTCCCCTGTGGCCATGGACGTGCGGGAGACCACGGTTAGGCGGGCAGTAGGCGGCCCTGGCCCGGCGCGCTGTCAGGGGAGCAGCGCCCATCTGGTGCCATCCTGCCACGTCTACACAGCGGCAGGCAGAGCACATGTGCCTGGTGCTGGGTTTGCGTAAGAGCTTCAGGATGCACCCCAAATCCAATCAGATAAAGACCTGTTTCCATTCTGCTGTCCCAGTTTCTCTCCAGCAGCTAAGATTTTTATTAAATTGTATTTTATTATTTTTTAATGAAAATATAATGTAGTATTTGTTCCAGGGTAGGGGCCTGTGAACCATCAGTCTTACACAGTTCTCAGCACTCAGCATAGCTCACACCCTCCCCGGTGTCCATCCCCCAGCCACCCCACCCCTCCCAGCCCAGCAGCGGCTCAGATCTCATGGTGGGTCGGCAAAGAGTTGTTCTACACTCTGCAGGCAGGTGAATAGTCATCTGGAAGATGAGCAGTCTTGTATAAGGAAATAAATAATTGTTTGGTTTTTTATGGCAAGTCAGCCAAACAAGACAAAGAATCTGGTACCTTTCGAGGGTCCCTTGTGGGTTCCAGTTTTGACCCTAGCAAAGCCTGGGTTCAAACCACCCCAGCCTTTTCTGTCTCGGCTGCCTCTTCCCAGCTTTCCCTGCTACCCTCCAGCCCAGTATTTTCTCTTTCCCATCACTCTCGCCTCTTCCTTGTCATCTTTCCCCATTTCTCTAAGGGTAGGTTCACTCCCAAGGTTTGATGCCGTTTTGACTTTTCTCCATATTCTTTCCCTTCTCGCTTCATTCCCTTAGAGGAACCTTCCTCTCCTAACTCAAGTGTCCATTGTTCTGAGTCTTTGGATCGAATGTCGAACTGATCGGCGGGACATGAGCTTGGGAGCTGAGATAGCGCCTCCTCCCCAGAGCATCCGTCTCACCTGCCCCCGCCCCATTCTAACTCCCTTAGCACATCCCCTAACTTCTCTGTTTCTCCTGATGGTGGAGGGGGGGCTCTCTGTTCCTCACATTCCCAAAGCCCTGGATATTATCTGTGACGCCTCTTTCTTTCCCATCACCCACATCTAGTCAGTCGCATAGACTTGTATTTTCTCCCCTGGTAAAGTGGAAATCTAACAAATGTAATAGAGATCAGTCCCCGGCGAAAATCCTAACTCTCAACCTCAGGAGAAATTATGCCAAACCATAGCTTATTTAGGAACCATCTGGCCACATTCCTGATTGTTCTCTCCTACAAATCACAGGACTGCTTTACTGTTTTCCAAGGGATGCCTGCTACCTTTCTCCCTCTGCCTTTGGTTGAAATGACCCTTAATCTGGTCCAATGGAGATTTGGCCCAACTGTCCTTAAAGGCCCCTTCCAGCCCAGGATTATACCACCACATATATCGCAAACTGAAGAATTAAACATTAGATTCTAACATTGGAGAAGAGAAGGAGAGAGGAAGAAGGGGAGAGACAGACCCAGGAAGAGAGCACACACGACGCTGCTGGGGGCAGAATCCGTGGTGTGCAGAATCAGTGGTGAAGGGAGGGTCTTCGGGGCCCCATGGGAGCACACGGGCACATCCTGGGGAAACGAATTCAGTCAGAGCTCAGAAGTATTACAAGGAGGGGGTGGGCAGTAGGAGGGTCTGAGGCCTTCATGACATTGTCCAGTTTTTGCTCCCACTAGACTCTGTCTTGGGCTCCACTGGAGCAGTGGAGACTAGAAAAATAATGCTGTGTGGTGGGGCCGGTCTCTAGCCCACTCTTATCTGCCACCGATTGACCCTCTGGGCTACTTGCGACGTACCGCTGGTAACCACGGACAGGCAGGCTTGTGTCTTGCTCTCTGCAGTGCTGCTTCCCTTGACCATCACTGCTCCATT
Source organism: Mustela lutreola (assembly GCF_030435805.1). NCBI lineage: Eukaryota > Metazoa > Chordata > Mammalia > Carnivora > Mustelidae > Mustela > Mustela lutreola. Next base: position 51,622,795 of record NC_081303.1, read on the forward strand.
TCCTGCAAGTCTAGGCAGCACTGGGCAGTCCCATAACTTGCTGAAGCCAGTAACCCATGAGCTTCCCAACCTACCTCCTCTGGGTCTCTAAATACAAAGCCGGGGCCAGAAAACCTCTACAAACCCTCATATCACTAACCTCATTATCACTCTGACTACTCTTTAGAAGTGAAAACTGCAATAACGGGACACCTGGGTGGTGCAGTCAGTTAAGCGTCTGCCTTGGGCTCGGTCCTGGGATCAAGTCCCATGTCGGGCTCCCTGCTCAGTGGGGAGTCTGCTTTTCCCTCTCCCTCTGCTTCTCTGCTCAGCTCCTGCTCTCTTTCTGTCTCAAATAAATAAATAAACTCTTTAAAAAAAAAGAAAAGAAAAATGTAATAACAGTGTTGGTAAACATAAAAAGACCTCCAAAAAATGGAGATTGATTGATGGGTTGATTGATTTTTAATGGTGGAATCCAGTTTCTTCATCAGAGTATGGAAGGGCTGATGAAGATTCTTCCTCTCAGATCGCCCTGGACTGACTGGTGGAAGTCAGGGGTGGCAACAAGAGGGCAGATACCAGCTGCTATGGTGGGAAAACTGGAGGAGGCAGATGGGTTACGGGGTCATGACGACAAGCATTTGGGCCCCTGAGACCTTCCTGAGCCTTGCTGTACCTCGGCATCCTCACGCCTTCCTTTGGCAGCAATCCCAGTAAGCCTGGGAGTAAGAGGCCACAACACGCTTTCGGCAGCCTAATTTCTTCATGAAATCCAGCTCCTTCCCTGATCTTGGCCAAACCCCAGGGCCACAGCTGGAAACTTGAGGATGTAAGCAAACCTGTGAAAGGGGCAGAAGCCACAGGACCCATCCCACTTAAAAACCAGTCTCTGTCCTAATCTTTTTATTATTATTATTATTTTTTTAAGATTTTGTTTTGCTTGGGGGACACCTGGGTGGCTCAGTCAATTAAGTGTTTTACTCTGGACTCTGGCTTGGTGTGAAACATGCTTAATATTCTCTCTCCCTCTCTTTCCCTCTCTCTCTCCCCACTCCCTCTAAAATAATAATAAAAAATGAAACTAAGATTTTATTCTTTTTAAGTAATCTCTATATCCAACGTGGGGCTTGAACCCAAACCCCAAGATCAAGAGGCGCACTCTCCACCAATTGAATCAGCTAGGTGGCCCTGTCCTTCTACAGCCCTTTTTAGCTAGGTTTAGGGCCCTTTTTTTTTATGTTTTTCTTCCCCTTAGCTGAATTGTTTTGTGTTTAGCTGTATTATAAAACCCTGCTGGTTTTTAGTAATGGCTTGGCATGCATATTGGGTAGTGTTTGCTGAGCTCCAGGGATGCAGGCTGGGTATACACACTTGACAGTGTGTAGGGGTGTAGGCTAGGTAACAGCGAGATGTGCAATTTCAGATGTGCCTGTGGTTGATCCTGGCCCTGCCACTTACCGCCTGTGTCACTATAAGCAGCTGTTTCACCTTGCTAAGCCTTCATCTCCTGTTTTGTCCAATGAGAGTAATAATACACACCCGATGCGACTGTTACCAGGACTGATCCATCTAAAGCCCTTAGTATATCGCCCACCACCTCTATAAATTCCTCTGTAAATGGTAAGCACTAAGGTTCATGTGCCAGTAGGAAATACTACTCTCCTCACCACCCATCCCTCCCCAGCTGGCAGACATCAAATTGAGGCCCAAAGAAGTTGAGTAAGGGGGCGCCTGGGTGGCTCCGTGGGTTAAGCCGCTGCCTTCGGCTCAGGTCATGATCTCGGGGTCCTGGGATCGAGCCCCGCATCAGGCTCTCTGCTCAGTGCAGAGCCTGCTTCTCTCTCTGCCTCTCTGCTTACTTGTGATCTCTGTCTCTCTCTCTCTGTCAAATAAATAAATAAATAAGTAAAATCTTAAAAAAAAAAAAAAGAAGTTAATTAAGTGGCAGGGACATGTAGGAAAATGGCAGAGCAAAGGTTGATATCTGGGAGACTGGCTACTTAGTTTAGTACTAATTAGTTCCCACAATTTCTAAGAATTGGGTTTTTTTCTTTTTACCTTTTATGCCAAGTAAACCCCATTTCTTTTTTTCTTTTTCTTTTTCTTTTTTTCAAAGATTTTATTTATTTATTTGACAGAGAGAGAGATCACAAGTAGGCAGAGAGGCAGGCAGAGAGAGTGGGGGAAGCAGGCTCCCTGCTGAGCAGAGAGCCCGATGTGGGGCTCCATCCCAGGACCCCGAGATCATGACCTGAGCCGAAGGCAGAGGCTTAACCCACTGAGCCACCCAGCCACCTTGTAAACCCTATTTCTGATGTGCCCCTTGGTTCATTGTGCTATCCTCAACTGATAGTAATTAGCACCTACCTTGTGAGAATATCCTGGCCAATCGTGGAGAGCCAAGAATTGACGGGATCTGCCCTGTGAAGCGTGAGCTATAGCGGTGGCAAATGCAAACAAGATATTTATACTCACACTATTAAGTCACCACCAGGGTAGTGAGAGCCAAGCACAAGGTGCTGAGATCCTGTAGACAGGGGCCCTGATCTCATCTGGGAAGTCTAGCAAAGCATTCCTAAGAAAGTGATACTTGCACTGAGCCCCTGAGGGGTGGGATCCCAGGGTGAGGAGAGCATTCTGGAAGCAGGAGCAGCTCATGCAAAGCCATGGACAAAGAACTGATCTAAGGAATGGAAAGAAAGTCGGTGTGGCTGAAACAGAGCGACTAGAGGAAGAGCAGAAGGGGATGAAGCTGGAGGCAAAGGCAGGACCCTGGACACACAGGGCTGTGTAAAGACACTAACGGGAAGTCTTTGAGAGAAGTTAGCCTAGAAAGTGTGCAGTGGGTTGTGCGCGCTTTCAGAGATAACCTAGCCGCCACGGGAAGGAAGGATAACGTGGTTGGGAGAACGGCGAGGGTGGGAATTGAGATTCTGCTCTACCAACCGGATTGCTGGCAGTAGAGATGGAGAGAAGGAAGTGGACTTGAGCGGTATTTAGGAGGCAAACTTGACAGGACATACTGATTGATGGATTTGGGGTGGCTGAGGGTGGGGAGCTGATTAGGGATGAAAGGTGATCAGCCGCATTTAGGATGTGCTGAGTTTACGGCATCCATATGGCATTCCGAGGGGGTGGCCGTGGACGTGCTTTGGAACTTGCAGGACAGACCAGACGCTTCTTTGAGGACTGGCCCCTGAGCAGTCGAGACGAGTCCCGCACGGTCTGGCCCATTTTTTTCTGGCTGTGCTGTTTAAAGATTCTGATGTTATGTTTCTCTTTGGCTTTTCAGGATTCCAGCCAGGCAATTCCTCTGGTGGTAGAAAGCTGTATCCGGTTTATCAGCAGACACGGTAAGCAGGATTACAGTCTTGTCCATATTTGTGCAGAGTGGGGAAGAACTTCCAGGAATTCTTTGCAGAGTAAGAATAGTGATCGGCTCTTCATCCTGACATGCTCAGAAACGGAATAAAAGTCTTATTGGTTCACATAATGTTTGTTACCTCAGAATGGCCACAACTAGACATTGAGAGAAAGGCTTCACATGTTTTGACCCCAACTGCCTCAGCCACTTACCACACTCCCTTTTCTAGCCCAAGAGTGACTTTTAAATTACGACCGTGATGTGAGTACAGCCGGTAGGATGTGATGGTGGTTTCGCCATTTCTCACCATCTTTACGTGTGTCCGTCTCCCACCACACAGCCTGAGTCCTTATGTCACACTGCATTAGACTGCTCTGAGAACTACTCCTTTCGTGATGTTGCACCAATTCCTAATAACATTCGGGTTTTGTTCTGGTTTGATCTCACTGGATACAGCATCAACTGGGGCTCGGTGAGGAGTGGTTGGTCTTCGAGTTGTGACCAACAGATGAGAGTCTTTGGGGCCTGGCTTGTCCTTTGCCTAAGCTTGGGTCACACTCTGCTCCTACATGAAGTGGGCTCTCATAAACTCCATTCTTCACCAGCTCTCAGGCTGCTGGCACAGAATCTAGCGATGGAGAGGAACCGCCAGAGAATCAAGCTTCTAATTGTCAAGAGCGTGTAGGAGGCACAGATATCTGAGCAAGCAGCGTGAAGATTTCTAGGAACTGGACATCAGAAATTGTTTTGGGTTGCCGTCTTATCTCGTTATAGGAAAATGGACAGAATGAACCTTCTTGCAGCTAGAGAGGTACAGAGATGATCCTTGGAGTCTGTGCAGGGGCAGACATTTTCTCTCCCTTCCTCCCAGTAGGCTGACACATCGCTTGGGTTCATTTTTGGAATAGTAATTATTTTAGCACGCTTACAGCTTATCTCATTCTAATCAGCTACAATTTTTTTCATCTTGTCCCTATTCGCCTGAAGTAACAGCATCATATATCAACAGTCAACAAATATTTATCAAGCCCCTGATCAGTGCTGGGCGCTGTGCATTGTGAAACGGGAAAACAAAAAACAGGGATTGTGCACTGTTTCTGTGTCTGTTTGATCTTATGATGCAGTTGGGAGAAAATAAATACTCAGTGGGAGAGCTAAATAAAAAGAGATAAGCAGTAGCCATTCAGAATGGCAGTATAAGAAATTTTACAAGATAGTAATGATTAATGATCAGGCAATTGGCAAAGATAAGTCCTCCTGAGTACTGGGGAGGAAAAATTATTTGTGTCTTAAGGACAATAAGAAGAAGAGAGTCTGAACTCCTGTTCTTTCTGCTGTGCGGTCTCTTCGGTCATCCAGCACATTTATAGAGAGAAAGAGATTGCTCATTGTGTGCCAAGAAAAAGTTTCTGCCTCTGTGAACCTTATATTCTACCGAAGGCCAGATAAATAGATGATCAGCTGGTTAGCTAATAAATAAACACAGTAATGTACTGTGTGTCTGGTGATGGTGAGTGTCCCGAAGAAAAACCAGGCAAAGAGCCAGAGAATGGACAGGGGACATGGTCTAGGTGGGTTGGTCAGGGAAAGGCCCTAAGGTCACCTTGGAGGGTGACATTGGAGTAGAGTCCTGAAGAAAAGTGAGGAAGTGAGCCACGTGGTATTTCAGAGAGAGGGAACATCAAGTGCAGAGATCCTTGGCAAATGCAGGAGGCCCAGGAGGCCAGAACAGAGAGAGGAGAGGGGGAGGGGCAGCAGACCAAGCCAGAGGCCAGACTCCTTGGGCTTCCTCATCTAAGGGAGGTGTTCAGATTTTATTCTGAGTGAGGTGGGAAGCTCCTGGAGAATTCTGAACAAAGAGAGCTCTTTAAAAAGAGCTGCTGGGGCGCCTGGGTGGCTCAGTGGGTTAAACCTCTGCCTTCAGCTCAGATCATGATCTCAGGGTCCTGGGATCGAGTCCTGCAACGGGCTCTCTGCTCAGCAGGGAGCCTGCATCCCCTTCTGTCTCTGCCTACCTCTCTGCCTACTTGTGATCTCTCTCTGTCAAATAAATAAATAAAATCTCTAAAAAAAAAAAGCTGCTGGATGGAGACAAGGCCATGGGAGGAAAGAGGTGGCTGCAGCTTCCCAGGGAAGACACAACATAACTGTGGCCAGGCCCAAAAGGGTAGCTCTGGAGGAGCCCAGGAGGGGACACTTCCAGATCCTATGGCTCCAACGTTCCCGTCTCTGCCCTGCACATGCGTGGTGCATGCGGGGACATTTCCGTGGTGTGGCTCTGGGGAAACAGGTGTGTTTCCACAATGCTGGTGGAGCTACAGACTAGTACAACCCTTCCAGAGGGGAATCTGGCGATACCTAACAGAACTACAGATGTATTTATCTTCTGATCCAGCAGTCCTTGTAGGAATTTACTCTGAAGATGGACCTCCGACACTATAAAGATCCATATGCTCGAGGTGATTTGTTGCAACTCATTTGTAGAAAATATAAAGAACAACCTCAGTACCATCACACAGAAGAGTGGTTACATCAGCTCGACTCTACCTGAATACGAGGGAGTTAGGAAAAAATAATGAGCATGATCTCCATGAAATTATGTGGAGGGATTTCCGGAACATGTTATCAAGCCAAAAAAAAAAAAAAAAACAAAACAGCAAAGTGGGAAAGAATATCGAGAGCATGCTACCTTTTATGTAGAAAGAAGAAGATGAAAGAATGCACATGTGTCTTCTCACTTTGGCAAGAAGAAATGCAGGAAGGATGAGTCTGAAAACGAATACTGGATTGTTCCTGCATAGGACACGGGTGCAAGATGGGGTGCTAAGGAGGGGGGGCGGTGAGAGTGGGAGGGAAGTGGCATTTCTCTGGACATTGTTTTTTGTGTAATTGTGATGTTTAGAACTGCATTCGTGTTTCCCGTATTTGAGACATAGATACACAGATAAATAAAACAAGGATGTGGGTGAAACCCCAGGTGGAAAACAAAGACTAACAAATAAACTCAACGACAGAACAAATGACTAGCATCGCCACACTGAGGAGAGGAGGAAGCAAGGAATCGAAGTAACTTTTTTGAAAGCAGTGTTGTGATACTCTGCTGTAAGTCTAAAGACAAAAAGAGCTATAAGCGATTAAAAAAAAAATTTTTTTTTAAGATTTTTATTTATTTGACAGAGATCACAAGAAGGCAGAAAGGCAGGCGGGGGGTTATGGGGGAAGCAGGCTCCTTGCTGAGCAGAGAGCCCGATGTGGGGCTTGATCCCAGGACCCTGGGATCATGACCTGAGCCAAAGGCAGAGGCTTTAACCCACTGAGACACCCAGGTGCTCCTGTAAACAGATTTTTTATCACAAGGATATGTGCTATCAATTCTGAAGCCATCTTATGTGTAGTCTAGACTGAACAAATAGATAAACATATTGTCAATTAAAAAAAAAAAAAAGCCCTCATACATAGTAGGTGTTCAAAAACCTTTATTCAGCTAAATTGAATTTTCCCCCCAAATAGGGACTCAGGGGATTCCTGAAATCCCTATAAGTCAGGGTTAAAAATTGTTGTACACATGCATTCAGTGGAGATAGGTTCCATAACTCGGTTCCAAAAGGGTCTGTGACCCACCGGTGGCGGGAATGTGTCCATCGTTACTCTTCGTGTTCCCTGAGAGGTAGATGTTACTGTTCCCATTGTAGAGACAGGAAAGCTGAGGCTCAGCTGTAGGTGGTGGGTCGGGGTGACCTAGAGGGCTGCAGGGAATGACAGGCTGCAGTAGGAGGGGAAGACCCCGCCTCGCTTGTGCGGAAGGGAGCCAAGTCCCGCGAGGCGGTATTAGAACAACCATTTCAGGAGTTGTGTCCGAGAGCACCTAGGGGCCAGGGCAGAAAGGAAGGTTTCGTGCCACCTCCGAGTAACTTAGCTGCATCTGACTGGTTTTTTGCTTTATGGTAACATGCACGGAGAGCAGATCCAAAACTTCGCGATGTGTTGGGTTAGTCATGTGGGGCCTTCCCTGCGTTCTAATAAAATGGCCCCACTTTTCCCCTTTACTTCTGGAACCCAACCGTTTATCAGTCTCCTACTCTCAGAGTCATTAGATTAGACACTAAAGATTCTGTCTGCTGAGGGGCGCCTGGGCGGCTCAGTGGGTTAAAGCCTCTGCCTTCGGCTCAGGTCATGATCTCAGTATCCTGGGATCGAACCCTGCATGAGGCTCTCTGCTTGGCGGGGAGCCTGCTTCCCCCTCTCTCTCTGCCTGCTCTGCCTACTTGTGACCTCTCTCTCAAATAAATAAATAAATAAAATCTTTAAAAGAAAAAAAATTCTGTCTGCTGAGCAAGAATATCATGATCCTTGTAAAGCGTAGGTTCTCGAAGAGAAATGGGAAGCGCCAGCCCGAGGGGCTCTCAGTGTGTCTTGAGCCTGCTGCCTGACTTCCAGTTAGCTCTTCTCTGTTCGCTTCCCATCCTGGGTCTGTGGGCCAAGGTGGCTTTTCGTTAATGGTCTAATCTACTCTGAAGGACTGATGTGATCCTTTCTCAGCAAACTGTTGGCTTCCCCAAGGACACTGAGTAGGCTGGTCCCTGAGATGACATTTCCTTAGACTCTGCTGTGTTTTTGACAAGTAACAGGGCACGTGACTGTTTCTGTCAGAACACTTGCTGTTTGCATTCTGTGTTTAAATGACATTATTTGGCTGTTACATCCCATTGGTAACTAATACGGTATTATTACATTGGTACTAATGGGGTTTTAACGTTGCCTGCCATTCTCTGAGGAATATTCTGGAGATTCCCTTAGAGGAGCAGACAACTTAAGTCCTGTTACAAGCCAGGTAATTAAATTCCCCCTGCTTGCTTCTTAATATTGCTTCAATTGGATTCAAGATTGTAGTCCCGGTCTGCGTGATTTACCTTCTCCATTAGACCTTTGAGAATCCAGTCACCTCCTCACCAAGACGATAGCCCGAAGACAGTGGGCAGTTCTATTTTCTTAAAAAGTAATTTGTTTGAGATTTCCTGATAGGTCAAAGTTTTTGATGAATCACGCCATTATACAGGAACTTGGATGAATCACGCCATTACATAGGAACTTGGACAAGATGCCCAAGACGGGGACACAGGGATCCTGAGAAAGGCTGGCAAGCCCTATGTGGCTACAGATGCTAGTTCAGTCTGACCCCTGGGCCAACAGCATGTTTCCTGGATCTCCTGCTACCTCTGCGGCTCCCCATATGGGGTTGTGAGCCATATCCGTGTTCAGACTAACAAGCAGGTTCCTGCCCTCTCTGTACTTTGCCTCTGGCAGGCCCCACAAGTCTGGTGTCGAGGAGTGAGTACATGATTGCAAACAGAAGGCATGGGCTGACCTCCTGGCTCTTGTTCTTGTCACCTCTATAACCTAAGGCTGGTCAGCACCCATCACTTCCTTTACCTGGGAGATGGATGTGCTGGTGACCCCTCCCTTAGCAGCTGTTGTGAGAACCAATGGATTTATTTCTATGAAAGCATTTCTTAGTGGCAGTGACTGCACATGCATTGTATTTTTATGATTGTTTGTACTTTAACAAAACCCAAAGGGACTAGGTTTTCCCGCCCATTATCATGTCCGGGCACATTTGGGATGGAGGCCGCAGTCAAGGACCAGTGACTGGCACTTTTCCTTTACTGTCTTCTGATCACTTGCCTTTTCCTGTTCTCTCTCTTTCCTAAGGGTTCAAAACAGTGTGCCCTGGAAAGAGCCAAACGGTATTCGAAAAGCCAGAGCAATCACTCAGATCCCGGTCTCAGACCCGAGACTCCTCCAATGGTATCTGATGGCCGGCCTGCTATGCCCCTACTTCCCGTTCCCAGCCCTGGGTGACCAGGTGCCAGGGGTCACTCCGTCACTTTATAGATGGGAACAGAGAGGCAAAGGCAGGGGAAGGAACCAGCTTCCTAATCTTCCTCGGAATCAGAAGACCTCTTTCCCCTTAAGCCTCTGACTCAGTGCTTTCTTATACCTCCTGTCCGTTCTGGTGACTTCTCCAGCAGCCCTGCACGTGCTTTCTCCTTCGGCCTGAAGAAGACGGGTGCTTACCTGTACACTGGCTGGAGGACATAGACATTCAGCGAAGCTTGGAGCTGTGCTTGTGACTTGGTTTCTTCTTCTCCTTGATCACTTTTCCTTGTCTTTCCAGGACTACAGCATGAAGGAATTTTCCGGGTGTCGGGATCCCAGGTGGAAGTGAATGACATCAAAAACGCCTTTGAGAGAGGTAAGGAAACAGGCTTGGAGATCAGACCAGATGTGTGCCAGCCTCCGGGGCTAGTGGCTGCGCCCATTCCCGGCTAAGAGGTACCCAGAGGCTAGCAAGCCACTCTTACTCCTGACGCCTTCTCCCTTGTAGACAGTCCTCCCCAAGTCCTCCTCCTCCCCATTCATCCTACCTCTGTCCTGCGGATGATCTGCCGAGACCCAAGAAGTTAACTAGGATACTGGGCGGTTTATGGCTTCATCCAGAACCCTCGGTGGCAGTTAATATCAAGGCTAATGCGCCTGTTCATCGTAGCCCATTTATTATCTTGTGGGCTATTAAGGTAATGGGCAAGCTTTGGCAATTTCCGTCACTGTAATGGATATATATAGTTTCAATTTGAGGTTGGTCCTATCATTAAATCTAATTACATCTGATATGAAATTTTCCATAGGGAGCTCCAGCGTGATTGTTCTCCTGTAAGTAGGTGTCCTTTGTTGCGGGCCAGGAGGAGTGAGGGCCAGTCAGAGGGGTGAGCCTCCTTGGCCCCATTTTCCTCCCCCAGAGGCTCAGTCCCAACCCGGCTTCGTGATTCTTGTGAGAGGGCCGGTTGCAGTGGCCCATTCCGGCCCCTACGGAATATCGCTGAGCTGGTCTAGCAGAAGCGAATTTATCCTAGTGGACCCTTGTGCCCTCCTCTAGCCGTGGGGCCCCTGGGTCTAAGTAGTCTTGACTTTATCTAGTCTCTGGTCTGCCCTACTTATGGCCACCGTGCTGGGCAGAGAGCTGATGGACTCCGATGAGGACTGGGACAGGTCACCCCTTCCCCACCACTTCTGCTTTGTCCTGTGTGTTTTTACCTCTCTCACTCTCTCTTTCCTTTTTTGGGGGGGCTGCTTATCCTCAGGAGAGGACCCCCTGGCTGGAGACCAGAATGACCACGACATGGACTCTATTGCTGGCGTCCTGAAGCTTTACTTCCGGGGCCTAGAACACCCTCTCTTCCCCAAGGACATCTTCCACGACCTGATGGCTTGTGTCAGTAAGTACATCCCGACCTCAGCCAGGCTTCGGCAAGGACACCTTGTCACGACAGATAAGAAATGTCCGTGGGGTCTTTTTTTCCCCATAAGCTTCTCAATAATATTTTTTCTTTTTCCTTTTTCTCTGTGAAGTTTCTCCTCCTCGTCCTCTGTCCTGCACCCCTGGCGGGAGGGAAGAAAGATGGCTTTTCTGTGAGAGTCTAGGACCACAAGTCAGAACCCCTGGCTTTTTCTTTCTGATTCGCCTTAAACTCCTTGCCTTGCTGGGCTTTATTTTTCTTTAGTAAAATATATTTCTATTCATATATGAGATACAGTGCTTTTCAGCTATTGGGAGCTCATGCATTAGTGCCTATGCTTTTTATGATAGAAAGGGGAAATCGTTTCTGCTTTGTTGCTTTATTTCTTTTATAAAAATTAAGGTTCAAATGCATCTTTTATAAGATTGATTTTTTTTTTTAATTTATTTATCTGACAGACAGAGATCACAAGCAGGCAGAGAGGCAGGCAGGGGGGTGTGAGGGGGGGAAGCAGGCTCCCTGCTGAGCAGAGAGCCCGCTGCGGGGCTCGATCCCAGGACTCTGGGATCATGACCTGAGCTGAAGGCAGAGGCTTTAACCCACTGAGCCGCCCAGGCGCCCCTATAAGATTGATTTTTAAGTGGAGGGGGTAGGACAGAGGAGGAGAGAGAATCGTAAGCAGGCTCCACACCCTACAACCCTGAGATCATGACCAGAGCCAAAATCCAGAGTCAGACCCCGAACCAACTGAGCCACCCAGGTGCCCCTGCTTGTTGCTTTAAACGTGATGTGCCTTACCTGCTAGATGTGGTAATATGTGTTCTTTTAGGAACAAGAGCCCTCTGCACATTAAATGTCGCAGTAGGATGTTTTCCTAGAAAGAAATCTCGTCTCTGCTTCATCCTTTACTACAACCATCTACTTCATTCTTTATCCTTATGGGCTCCTGCCTCTTACTCTCAAATCTGGGGCTTGAAAAACTATGCTTAGCCATGTATTTTAGCTGGTTATCCTGAAACGTCCTCTCTCTTGTTTTCCATGGAAAACAATGCATGGAAATTTAGATTAATATCAGGTCATCCTGGAAGTAGACCCCCTTGGAATGATGGCTCCTGAGGTTGGAGAAGGCAGTGACTTTGAAATGGGGGAAATAGTCTTCTTCCCGGATACACCAGGGTCTTCATAGCCCCCAAGTCTCCAGCTGGCCTCAGTGTATGCCCTGAGCATTGTCCCACTCTGCTGTTGTAAGAGAGAAAGGTGCCAGGGCATTCAGTAAGCTCTCTTGTTGTATTTGTCGAGCCACTCTCTGTGGAACTCTAGTGGAAATCAGTTCGGTGCCTATTAAATATAGGCACCCCTCCTGTCTTCACATCTTGTTCTAGGACTGAGCTTAGATGTCTTCTGTGGACTGGGGCTACCAAGACCATTCAAGATACCCTGGCTGTCCAGTTCTCGCCTTGAGATGTGCTCCTGATCTACTGCTTTCCACTTCTTTTTCACAGAAAGGCATTCTTAGAAAATAACAGTATCCACGTAGCCCCCTAGTGGGGAGGCTGGCCGTGATGGAGGCCACCAGCCTAGGGTCTCACCTGTAACTGGTCTGTGCATAGCACAAAAAACAGGAAACCTTGGGTCTTCTTCCCCAGATATCATGATTTATACAGGGATCTGCCTTCTCTGGCCTCTGACCACTTTCTGCCCAACTACCCTGCAGATCAGAGAGGGGGTAGATAAGCCAGACCTGTCCAGAAGGTGAGATGATGTATATGTAGAGTGGGCGGGACAGGAGCTACACAGCCTGTCTCCCTCTGCATGCACGTCGATCCTCCAAGGCTGGAGGTCAAGTCTGCGGTCATAGCGATTTGGGGACAGTTCCTTGTCTGTGATTGCTTTAATAAGAGAGCAGCAGGTGCTTGGGGAATATCCCCAACCCCTTCTGAGCCCAGGGAGCATAGCCCTTCAGTCCTGCATCAGGACGCGTCTGGAGCCCAGCAGGTGCCCTGTGGCAGCAGTCCTGCCCCAAGGAGCCACAGGGTTGGAACTCCCTACATGGCACACCAGTGCTGCGTGGATGTGGCTGCTGTCTCTGCAGCACCTGCTGGTGGTCCCGGCCCTCACGCCGTTACTCCGAGGGATCTCAGTTGCGATGGACAATAATGCATGGCTGTCTTCTTTCAGCAATGGACAACCTGCAGGAGAGAGCTCTGCACATCCGGAAAGTTCTCCTGGTCCTGCCCAAAACCACTCTGATTATCATGAGATACCTCTTTGCCTTCCTCAATCAGTGAGTAGACTTCCCAGTGAACAATGGGATCAGGCCTGGGCTTCGGACCCCGAAGCTTACCTGTAGAGCTGTGTCAGTTCCCCCGGCCCCGTGCATGTCTGTGGGGGCACTGACTATGTGCGGGGCACAGTTGTAGGCTGTGCGAGTACATTGCAAAACAAGAGACAAGAGCCCTGATACCATTAAACTCACATTCCAGGGTAGGAGACAGACAGATAACAGATATGTCAGGCGGGAAAGGGTGCTTAGATGAAGAATAAAGAAGCGTAAGTACAGAGATAGAGTGTGGGAGGGTCGGAATGGGGGTGGAGGAGAGAGGGAGAGCCGCTGTAGAGGGGAGGTCAGCAGAGGCCTCTCTGAGGAGACTGCGTGAGAGCAGCAGCCCAAATGGAGTCACTGAAGGAGCCACAAAGGGTGTTGAAGGCTGTCAAGGCCCAAGAGTCATGGTCATAATGGGTTTGGATTTGGGAAGCCACTGGAATCTTTTAAGCAGGAGAATGATAAGATCTGATCTGTATATATGCTTTAAGCCCAACAACTTTGAGGAGAAGTTACCATCCAGGACTGTGAGGAGAAGCAGGGGCCCCTATGCAGAGGTTTAACGTGAGGTCTCAGCCACAGGCACTAGGGGCTTCAACAGGGGGATGGGGGGTGAGTCATGAGGGAGGGTGATGAAGTGGGTTGGGTTTGAGCACAGCACTGACGAGGTGTGGAGAACAGAATCGAGACAAGGCACCCATGTGGCCATGTTCATCTGAGGTGCCTGTCAGGCCTCCAAGCAGAATTTCTGACTGGGCAGTGGGATATAGGAATCTGACACTCGGAAGAAACCCAGAGTAGAGATACGAGTCTGGAGTGACCATGTACTGATGTTTTAGCTGGCTACCCAGGGAGTGAGCCTAGCTAGAAGAAAGGTCTGAAGACCAGAGGGGCCCTGGGCTTGGATGGGGCATGGCTTCCTGTGCGAGCAGTGTCCTTGCCGAGGGTGGGCGTTGGGTCCCCACAGGACAGCAAGGACATGTGGTGTTTGCCCCATGGGCACCTCTGTCTTCATGTTGTTCCCTCAACAGCCTGGAGCACAGGCTGTACATGGGCAACAGCAAAGCCAGGTAAGGCCCTGGAGGTGTTTCCTTTCAGTCTGCTGTGTCTTAAAAACATTGAAACATTTAAATATTAGGATATTTTACTTAAAATACCTCCGTTTCTAGCTTCTCTTGAAATCCCCGTTAAACCTGTCACTGATGTCCTCGCCTTCTGCAAGGAGGCCGTTCCGTGTGGAGTCAGGGCTGCTGCGGGGGGAGGCCGGCCCCCCGACTCCCCATACCTTGCCCTTCATCTTCACTTTTGCTTCCTGGGCTTTCCTCTCGTGGAGAGACAGTTCTCTAGATCCATGAATCTGTCAAAAGAGAAAACAAAATTTCTTCATCTTCCTGGTCAGTTTGGCCTTTGCTTCCGAGGAGAACAAACTTAGTGGCCATCTCATGAGCAGGGCTTGCCTACTGTTCACAGTCAGCCCGGCCTTCTGAGGGTCTAGGCTAGCAGCCCTGCCAGGGGCCTTGTCGGGGCACCCACGCCGTCCTTCAGCCTGGCTGCAGCCTGCCTCCTCCACGTGGCCATGTCTGCGCCTTCCCTTAGCCGAGCCCTGACTCAACACTGCTGCCGCCCACACTCAGCAGCCCTCACGGACCCACAGACAGTGTTCACATGCCATGCCTCGAAGGCTGCCGGAAATGGAAACCCCGTACTGACTGTTGAGCCAGTCAGCCCCTCGGGACCACCAGTTCTTATCTCCCCTCATTGACAGACACCTGCCCACACCAAAGGAGCCTGGTCTGGCCCCCCAGAGTGGGAGTGTGAAGAGGTGGGGGGCAGACAGGTCCCAGGGCAGCTGCGTGCAGAAGCACCATGGCCTCACTCTCCTCCCTGCGTCTTCTTCCTGCTGCGTAAAGGTGGCAGGGAGCTCGCGGGACAGGGGGAGCGAGAGAGGGAGCCTCTGGCAGAGGTGGACGTGGTGGCCACTGTCGTAGGAAGCATGGGAATTACACCAGTGTAACCATTACTTTTCTTTTGTTTTCCTTTTTTGTCTGGTTACAAAAAGGTGTATATGCTCATCAAAGTATTTCGTGGGAAAGGTACAGCATTCATAACCACAGTGTTTCCTAAAATAAAGGATGGAATTCAGGACACAGGTGCTAGAGAATACCACCTCTGGGGAAAGATGGCGGCTCGGAAGTGTACTCTTATCAACAGATGTGGCGACTGTTGACAGGGAGCTCCTGAGGGAGACTCTGCTGGGCCCCGACTTCAGGACCGCTCTCCTTTGTTGTTCTGCGTCCTGGGGTGTGTGTACTTTACTTCTGACTACAGTCTTTCTCTCAGGTTGTACACCTCCTCAATCTCAAGGAGCCAGAAAACTAGTATGTGTGTAAATGTGTGTGGGACTCCTTACACGTGCAGCAGCGCTGTGCGGACTTGTCCTGGTTCCATACGTGTATGTAGCTAGTGTCTTCTGGAGTGCCCGGCCCACTGAATGAACCTGGGCCTGTCCAGCAGGCCTTGTTTTTTTTTTTTTTTTAATAGAGTAAATCCTGGAACACCAGGGCCCTGTGTTGGGTTGTATATAAACTCCTGTTACAGACATGCAGAGAAACATCAGTACAAACAAGGGATAACATTTCTTTCTTTCTTTTTAAGATTTTACTTATTTATTTGTCAGAGAGAAAGGGAGAAAGAGTGAGTGAGCACGGGCAGTCAGAGTGGCAGGCAGAGGTGGAGGGAGAAGCAGGCTCCCTGCCGAGCAAGGAGCCCGATGTGGGACTCAATCCCAGGATGCTGGGATCATGACCTGAGCTGAAGGCAGCAGCTTAACCAACTGAGCCACCCAGGTGTCCCGCAGGCCTTGTTAATCATTAACATTATCTTTACTAGCATCTACATTAACTACCTATTGCTGTGTAACAAATTACCCTAAAACTTAGCAACTTAAACGAAAAAGCAGTTTCTGAGGGTCAGGAATCCCTAGTGTAGGTGCAATGTCACAGGGGGGCCTCTGGCTCTAGCTTCCTTGAGACTGCCGTGAGGGTGTGGGGGCAGGGCCGTCGTCTCCGAATGGCTCCACTGGGGGGGCATCCGCTTTCCAAGCCCACATGCGTGGTGTTGGCGGGATTCAGTTCCTCGCAGGTTGTTGGACTGAGGACCTTCCTTGCTGGCTGACTGTTGGCCAGAGGCCTTCGTCAGTGCTTCACCTTGCAGGCCTCACCACAGAGCTGTTCACTCCGTGGCAGCTGCCTTCCTTCCAAGCACGTGAATGAGAGAACACCCAAGACAGAAAGCATAGTCCTTGGTAACCTAATCTCAGAAGTGACGTCCCATGCCTTCTGCCATTTTCCATTCAGCAGAAGTGAGTCACTACATCTAGTCCACACTTCAGAGGGAGAACATTACAGCAGGGTGTGAAAACCGGTAGGCAGGGATCATGGGGGTCATTTAGAGGCTGCCTACCACAGCCCGTGTGCTGCGCAGGACTTTTTGGCCCCAACAATGTCCTTAGCTCCCCCTCACTGCAACCGACTCTGTTTTTTGCCTTTTGAAACCTGCTTTCTTCAGATGTCAAACAATATAGTCTTTTAGGCTCTTTTTGGTCAGGTGAGGTCCACGGACCATCATTTGGGAGATGGTTAAAAATGCCGCGTCTCAGCCCTTCCCGCTCAAAGACCAGTGAATCCGAATCTGTGTTTTAACCAGGTCCCCTGCTGAGTCTCATGCTCATGAAAGTCCCAGAAACACTGCTGTAGGCCCTCAAAGGCTCAGGTCCTCTTTTTCATCTGAATGAGAGAGTGAACCGCGGGTGCTTTTCGCCCTATTAAGGTGCCCCGGTGTCTCCAGAAAAGCTGAATCTTCCTCAAAATCTCACCAATCTCCAGGTGCCTCCTTGTTTGGAAGGATTCTGGGCAGTTCTTCTGACTTTCACAAGGAGCGTTTTGGCTTCCACACGCAGATGGACAAGTAAAGTTGTGGTTAGGGTGTCTTGGAGTGCCCACAGCTGCTCGTGGGCTTATCTGTTCCCTTATTTAACACATATTTATTAAGCATCCACTGTGGGCCAGGCCCTGTTCTCGGTGTTAAGCACCTAAGAGTGCACCGAACAGTCCAGGTGTCCCATGGGATCCCTTTGGGGTTCATGTTCTATGGAAGAAGACAGAGCAAGCGCTTGAGTACACATACCCTGTATCAGAGGAAGAGCGCTCTAGAGAAAAGGAAGCAGGTCAGGGAACTGGCGAGTGCAGGGGACAGGGCAAAAGTTTGCTCTTTAAGAGACAGTGGTCAGCAGGAGACCGTGAGAGGAGTGCGGAGGGGCGGGATGTTGCATGTTGTCTCTGTAAGGCAAGGCCGAGCCGTTTCCAGATGGATTGAGACTTGCTTCTGTTCTTAAGCTCTGTGCTTCCAGAAAGTCGGCTCGGCTGTAATGAGTGAAGTGGGAGGAGCCAGAGGAAGGTGGCTCCGGGGATGGAGAGGGCTCAGGACATGGTTTGGAGGTGGTGCTGGGCGTGTGAGGGTGTTCAGGGTGACTGCCATGGGTCTGGCATGAGGAACTGGGAGGTTGGAGATGCCATCTGTCACACTGGACGACAGAGGAGGAGCCAGATGAGGTTGGAGGCGCCCGAGGGACAGCTGGGCTCCGCAGGCTGAGCTCGGTGGAGGACCTAGAGAGAATGGTGTCCCAGTAGCCATGTAGAGGAAGAGGGAGTGAAACCAGAGGTAAAGGGGATGGCAGGCCTGCTGAGGAAAGGACTCAGAAACGGCTTAGCAGTGGGGAGGGCACTGGTGACCCTAAGGAGTGTTGCCCTGATGGAGTGGAAGGGGCCAGACCCGGATGGTGTCAGGTCGGGAGAGAAGAGCTGCCGCTGATGGCTAAATCACTGTGGTAGGTCCCTACAGCGGACCTACCTGTCTGGCCCTACAGTGGCATGCTGCAGCATGGATGCACCTGGAAAACATCCTCCTGGAGGAAAAAAGCCAGACACAGAAGCCTGTGTGGGGCCAAGGTCCATTCATCTGCTGTGTCCGGAACAGGCAAATCAGCAGTGACAGCAGATCCGTGGAGCCAGGGACTTGGGGGAGGGGAGGATGGTGGGGGTGGGGCGTGACTGCCAATGGACATGGGGTTTCCTTTCTTGTGATGAAAGTGTCCTGGAACTAAATGGTGGTGATGGTTGCACAACATTGTGAATATGCTAAATGGCACTGAATTAGACACTTTAAAATGGTGAAAATGGTCGATTTTGTGGTATGTAGATTTTACCACAATAAAGTTGGGGAAGGGCAAGAGAGATGGCCCATGTGTCTGCTCAGGCTGCCGTAGCAAAGTGACTAGATGACTTCAACAACAGAAATTCATTTTCTCGTGGTTCGGGAGTCTAGAAATCCAAGATTAAGGTGCCGGCAGGGGCAGTACCTTGGCTTGTAAGTGGCAGTCTTCCCTCTGCCTCCCCCTGTGGCTCTCCTCTGTGCACAGAGGGAGAGCTCTGGGGTCTTTGCCTCTTCCTAGAAGGACAGCAGTCCTCTTGGCTTCAGCCCTCTCCCTTAGGATCTCATTGAACCTTCATTATCTCCTTAAAGATCCTTTCTCCAAATACAGTCCCATGGGAGGGGGGTGGGTAGGGTTTCATCACAGGAGTCTGGGGAGGGGGGACACAATTCAGTCCATAGCAGAAGGGGTGGGGATGAATCGGAGAATCACAGACAACAGGTACAGATAAGTCCCAGAAAGTTTTCTAAGAAAATGGGTCAGTAATGTGGTCTGGACATGGGGTTTAGAGGGGATTCTTTTTCATGGGGCCAGTATTCCTGCATGTTTGTATGCTGGTGGGAATGGCCCAGTGGAGAGGAAAACTGATGGTGCAGTTGCTGGACTGATACTCTTGCTGGAGAGAGAGGATGGAGTTCACTGCAGGGGAAGGAAGGCGGGACATGAGGGCATAGAGGCAAGTCCCTTAGTAGATGCGGGGAGCACGAGGAAGCCGACGCTTGGCATCGGAGGTGAGAGAATGACAAGGCGAGTGACAAGATGCCTTTGAAGGACCATCAGGAAACATCAGCCAGAATTACAGCGGACTTCTTACCTCTTAGCCTTTTGGGGACATAGGGGAACGCTGTTAAATCATGGATTTAGGGAGGGAAGTTGTAGTGTCTTCTGTTGGAAAAGCTTTTAAAGGCCTGATGGATTCTCAGCCCCATGACTTGCCTGGGGCCATGGTGAATAATACAATTTCTCTTCATCCCTTTCAAACCTAAAATGAAATCCGATGCTTTAATGTCTTACCCATAGTCTGTTGGTTGTTGCCAAATCAAACCCCTGGGGCCAGTGAAGCTGAAGGTTTTTAAGTGAAATGTCACATATTTAAAACAGTCTGTTCGAAGCTTGGTGTTCTCCCTGAGGATTTAAGGTTTCGATTTTGGGATCTAGAGTCCTCAGTTTGATGATGTCTGTTGGAAAAGGAAGATGGCTAGCCCTCTATAAATCAATTGCTGGCAAATGTTGACAGCCCTGCTTCCCATTCCCTGACTAGAATCGAGGGTCCTGTATCAAGAAGCAATTTGGATATTATAATTACAGAAAATAGGGATGGAGCACCACCTGTGTACAAGGCACGGGGCTCAGTGCTCTGCGTGTGACAGCCCATTCAAGCTTTTTTTTTTTTAAGATCTTATTTACTTATTTGACACAGACAGAGATCACAAGTAGGCAGAGAGGCAGGCAGAGAGAGAGGGGGAAGCAGGCTCCCTGCTGAGCAGAGAGCCTGATGTGGGGCTCGATCCCAGGACCCTGGGATCATGACCTGAGCCAAAGGCAGAGGCTTTAACCCACTGAGCCACCCAGGTGCCCCCCGCATTCAAGCTTTAAAACAGCCCCGCTAAGGAGGGGAACTTAGGAAGAGATTTAGAAATCAGAATACTCTCCTGGAACTCGTACATGATGGGACCAGGACTCAAAACCAGGTCTCATTGACTCTAAAATTTGGGGGATGTTTTGTTTTTCTTTTTTAAATTTAATCAAAGGGACAAATGTGCATCATTAAAGGGTAAAAAGTCCAGAGAAGTGCATCATAAAAACAAGTTCCCCACCTCAATCCTGATTTTCTCATCCCTCCCCAAAGCCTGTGTTCCCAGTCCCTATCCTGAACCTTGTTAAGACGCACGGAAGATGAGTTTGAACCAATTAGAAGAATTTACTAATATTATGGATAGAAGTTCTAGAAATCTAGCCCAGTTCTGAGAAGAGATGGTATTATACAAGTTGTTACCAAAAAAAATTTTAAAAGAGGGACCTGTTACCAGTGTTTTCCATTGTAAGTATTTCTTTAAAAATAAAAATCCAGTATTTAAATTCTTATACTGGGCACAGACTTGAGGGCCTTCAAGGATTATTAGCACCGTTATATTGCATATGAAATGACATGCATTTGTATGTGTACATGTATGAATTTTGGGGGGAGAGGATCTCTGGTTTTTGTCAAATTCCTGAAGGAGGCTGTGACCCCCAAATAGTTGAGAACCATGGCTCTAACCCCTCAGTCTAGGTGTTCCCATTGTAGATTGGAAGAGAGGACCTTGGTGTATATTTTAATGGGAGTAAGAAATGGAACTGGCCCATGAGACTCCAGTCCACGAAGATGTGTCCCCCTCAAGCCCCTGGTCGTTGCAGCTGCCTGTGAATCAAACAGCCCTTCCCTTAGGAGGCTTGGCCAGGCTGCTCATCTCTTACGGGCCTTCGACTGGGACTCTCAGGGCTAGACTTTGTTTCCCTCTAACGGCCAGGCTTCTCAGAAATGACTGGTTTTCTTCCATGTTTGCGAATGTCATCAGATCGCACTAAAGAGACAGGGCCTTCCTCCTCCTGGTCCCTGCTGAGGTTACCGAGTTAATTATCTCTCTTGTCTCCAGTGTTTGTTTGACCAAGAAGTAGACTTGGAAATTTCTCCCCATCTTTTCTGAATCTCGGCTCTCTTTTAACTCAGGAGCAGGGGGGAGGCTTATGCAATTCAAACTTTCAGATCTTCTGTGAAGCAGCCCCACCCCTGAGACCCATAACCTCACCCATGGCTGGCCTCCCTGCATTTGACTAGGTCCTGGAGAGGAGTGACTCTCAACCGCGACCATTTTCTCCCCAGAACAGCTGTTTGCATCCATGGTATTGCTTCTGCAAGGTGGACAGGGGATGTATGCAAATCTGCAGTAGAGGAGAGAACCACTGGGTTAGAGAGAGGCCAGCTTGGTAATTGGAATCTGGGGGGCGGGATCCGCTAGAAATGAACTCTGTCCAGTTCTGAACAACACCCATGCAGATGAAGGCAGCGGGGCCTCGGGCCTCTGGTTCAGCATCAGAGGGCTTTGGGTTCTCCTCAGATCTGTCAGAATCAGGTGCTGGGGACCACCTGCTGAGGCCCATGGAGGAGGCAGAACTCCTTAGCAGAGCTCACAGCTCTACAACCTGGGGCTGGGGGCTGGGGGTGCACGTATGGAGCTGGTCAAGCCTTCCACCTGGGTGAACAGAGACCAGTGGGGGCCAGTGAGGCCCAGCAGCTCACTGAAGGGCTCGGGTCCTTGGCCAAGGTTGGAGGTGTGGCCAGAGCAGCTGCTGCCTGGGAAGGGCCAGTTGCCCAGCGAAATAGCCAATAACGAAGTCAGACTGCATCCAGAGGAGGCCTGAGCAGACACTGAGCATCATGCTGACCTTTTCCTGAATAAATCCTGATTGTAATAGTAGAGGATATTATGGAAATGAAAAACAATTACATTAGCTTCCAGAAAGAAATTCACTTGCTTAATGGAATACAAAAGCTAATCGGTTGGCGAATTTTTTTAATAAGTCTAAAGCTCAGAATGGAAGATCCCTAGTAATTTGATTATTTTGCTCTGCAGGAAGGTACACAGCGCACGACGCCTGCGTCTTCTGACCATGTCATTATGAGGGCAGCCTGAGGGTCTCCATCTGCTCTGGCAGCTTAGTGGGTTGGTGTGTGGGAGTTGTCCCCGCTCTACGGAGTGGTGTGTTCTCAAGGCGGGGAGAGCTGGCCGAGAAGGTGTGGAGCGAGGGTGGTGGTGGGCTGGCAAGTAGAATTTGAAAGAGGAGCTGGTGAGAGAGGAGGGGTGAGGCCCGCTAGGAGGTGGCTCCTGAATGACCGGTCACCGTCTTCTCCCTGTGGACTTTCTAGAAGGGCTCCCATGCCCAGAAAAGCAGGTGGCAGTTTGTGGAACTTCTGCTCTTGCTCTTGGCAGTGCCTCCCCTGATTGTGTTCTCTGGGCATTCATGCGAGTGCTTTCCAACTTGCCCCTTTCCCTTCTCCTCCAGTTTATCACAGTTCAGTGAAGAGAACATGATGGACCCCTACAACCTCGCCATCTGCTTCGGGCCCTCACTGATGTCAGTGCCCGAGGGCCACGACCAGGTGTCCTGCCAAGCCCACGTGAACGAGCTGATCAAAACCACCATCATCCAGCATGAGAACATCTTCCCAACCCCCAGGGAGCTGGAGGGCCCCATCTACAGCAGAGGAGGAAGCACGGAGGACTACTGGTAGGGGGCTCTGGGCTGGAGGCGGTGTGGGGGGTATCCCTGGTACACCCTGGGTATGGGGGCCAGATGGCCAAGCGAGACCCAAGGGAAACACCCGGAGCCTCTCAGCCTCCCACTTCAAGCTGCCGGGATCTGGGGGGTGGGGTGGTTCGGGCAGTGCCCTGCCTCAGCCCGACGTGTGGAGTAAGTGCCGTTTGGTGCCACCTCCCTGTTTCTTATGCGTTCTCAGTGGTGAGGAACCATTCTGGAAAATAATGACAGCAATAATAGGAATGTTAATAATCTCCAGGAGAGGAAAATTTATAAAGTTGTATTTAGAACAGCTGCTCATCAGTCAGCAATGTCTCTCAGGCTCCTGCTCTGGGCTGTGTGTCGTGAGAGACACAACCCCGGGTCCCAGAAAGAGGAATTTCTTTCTTATGCCTCATGCCTATAAGGTATGAGGCATGGTTCCCTCACTGTGAGTTTATACAATGATAATTTAGAATGATCGCAGAAATTTGTGAAGAGAAGGGGTGAGCTCTGTTTTTGGCAGATTAGGCATACTTCCACCCTAAAGCGAGATTAAGTCCTGCGGGGCGAGGTTTTTCATGACCGAGGCTGGGAACAGAGATGTAAAAGGAATCCCTAGGGCACATCTTTACTAGATCCTTCTGTTAGACAATTACCAAATTACTCTTTCCATACTACAGATAGAGTCACTGTAGCCCAGAGAGGCCAGTGACAATCTTTCAGGCCACTTTAGGGATGGGGATTCCAACCTTAACACGTCTTAGTACAGGACACCATCCAGGACCCCACACTAAACTCCGGGGGTACTACTGACAGTGTCATTTTCTCATCACACACAAAGGCAACCACCTCTGTCTTTCACTCCTTAACATCCCTCCCCTCCCCCCCATCCCCTCGCATGTTCCCCATCAAATGGTGCTTCAGCCTGAGCTAAAAGCATGAGCCAGCGCAAATCGGATTCCGCCTGAACGCAACATCTGGAAACAGTTCAGCAGCCCCATTGCTACCCACTGAGGCAAGAGGAGGAGGGGGAGTTTGTTGACTTCATTAGAGGCCAGTGGGCCCATGCTTCTCTCTGATCACCACGGAACAGCCTCCTGCCTGAGTGAAGAACGTGATATTCATGTGTCCGTGAATGTAAAAATACCACTGACACCCCTGGCTTTGGTCTTGTCGGCTGTCGCGCAGATCCCAGCACCCGAGTCAGAGCTGGAGAAGCCCACATTCGCCAGCTCGGAGAGAAAGCTTTCCGTCACTGACAGATGCTTGCTGGGGACGGGGGCAGTCGTTCAGGTCTCAGCCTACAAGCTGATGAGCTCCAGGGAGCTGTCCTTGGGCATGTGACTTGGAGCATCGGGTTCTCTCGCAGGAGGGTTGAAAAGCTGTGGAAGTAGTGCTCCCGGCGCCTGCTTTATCTTCCTTCCAAAGAGTGCCCTCACGTCTCAAATATCTCAGGGCCGATCCCTGGACACGGAGCCCCCCCCCCCCCAAGCCCTGTTCCCCCAGTCCCAGCCCAGGGGAGCAGACAGAGTCACTGCAGGGTTGACTCACAGGGAACAGCCCCCCTGCCCGCCCCCACCCTCCACTGTTGTGCATCCCACTATCATTAGCAGCCTCTGGACAAACCGCAAGATCAGTGAGGGGATGTTACTACCGCAGACTGGGTGGGAGGCAAAGCACCCGAGGACCAAGAGGAGGTCACCTTGGGTAAGAAGGACCATCTGACCGCTGGACTCACCCACTCAGAAGGCTCCCAGCCTCTCTTCTTTAAGAGGAGAAAGAAGTGCCAGGGAAGCGAGCTAAGATGGATGAAGGGTCGGGCGGCGGGGAGGGGAGTGGTGGAAGGGGTCTAGAGCCTGAGAATCCTGGAGAGTGGCCGGGAGACCGGAAGAGCCAGGGAGAGGGACCTGCTGGCCACTTGGCCTCCCCGTAGCTGTGAAGAGGAGAGGGCAGTCCCCCTTCACCTCGCTTACCAAGCGCTGCAGCTGGAATCCAGTTCCCTGGGACTGCCTGCTGTTCGGCCTGCGGGGCCTCTGCAGACCGCAGGTGTCCGCGGACTTGCGATGTGGCCAGCATGTGGATGTGGAGTCAAGCATAGAATTCCAGAGCTACCAGGGGCCTAGTAAAGGCATCATCTCACCTTTCTGTTAGAGCAGTGGTTTTCCAAGCAGAGTCTTTGGACCAACAACACCTACGTGACATAGCACTGGCTAGGAATACAGACATTCCAGCTCCGCCCGGCCCTCGAGACTTAGAAACTCTGGGGGTGAGCTAGTCCACTTGTAACAAGCTGTCCAGGACTCCCTGAAGTTGGAGAATTGCTGCCTTCGTGGATGGCCACATAACTATACTTGCAACTCTGGAGGAAACTGAGCCTTTGTCCTGTATGCCCGAGGGCTTCTAGATATCATGAAGCTCATCAGAGTTTTTGGCCCAGTAAACAGTGAAAAATTGTGCCCACATTTATTGATAAGGAGGACTCTCTGGGTCTTCCTTCCTTCCTCCCTTCTTTCATTCCCACACTCATCTGCCACATCCTAACTTTGTGGTCTCAGGAAAATTACATCGCTGCTCTGTGGCTTAGTTTCCACATCTATAGAATGGGAAACCAAGATTACCTGTCTCATAGGGTTGTTGTAATGAACAAATTAGTTCACGTAATGCGCTTGAAGCAGTGCCTTGCTGGTAGTTAAGTGCTTAGGAAATGGTTAAAAAAATTTTAAAAATAAAAATAAAAAAGGAGGAATCCTATTGATGCTCTCCCAGAAAGTTCTCTGGATTCTGGAGAGCCTCCTTGGAACTGACTTCTGAACTGGTCCCCTGGTCTTTGAGGAACCTTCTGGAGTGAAAGACCTGTCCCTGTTCCAAGGGGAGGGAAAGGCTATAGGCTCAAAGGTAGGAATCGTGAAGCCAGGGGGTGGGTAGAGGAGGTGGTAATTAATGCTTCCATAGAATTGCCTGGAAAGGCTCTCTTGTTACTACCAACTGCCAGAGGAAGAAGCTTTAGCAATGAATGGGAGTTTGGTCTGTTTCTCAGGAAGTTAGAATTTCCTGGTGCCCATCTCCATCCACCCTAATGTCCACAAGGCAGGAGACCAGGAGTGGAAATGGTTTTCCCGGGAGCTTCCCTGACCAGTCTCATTTCTCAACCCTGGATGATTTTAGACTCCATAAACCGTTGAAGAACCTGACCGGCTTCCATGCCCTGCCCTCTCACAGAGTCCGGCCCACAGCAGACCCTTCATCTCCCTCTGACTCACCTCCCACTCTCTCACCCACGCAAGACCAAACCACAAAGCCTAGAGACATAAGCAAAATGAGAAAGAAGGAAAGGAAGACCACTTACGGACCACTGTGTCAGGTCTCAGTGAATCTTCTGGCGACGCTGTGACATTTTACAGACCACTAGCCTCAGACCATCAACCTTAGGTGGCTGAGGCTTAAAGAGATTCCGTCCCTTGCCCAGGGTCCCACAGCTACGGAGTGTCAGGGCTGGTTTTCAGGTCCTGTCGTGTCCCTGGCAAAAGCCTAGTGTTTTCTTCCATGGGCTACCTCCAGGGACTATATCACCCAAAACAGCCCTTGAGGGGTTGAATTGCTCTGTATTTTCAAAAAGACTTATTCTGTAAGTTCAAAAAGGGTTCCCTCTGTCTCAGGATATTCTAAGCCCCAGGCAGTCTCAAATAGTTTTTGCAGGAGCGACTAGAGAACCTCGGGAGCCTTGTGTTTTACCATCATCATCGGGAGCAGTCCAGAGGTGGAAAGCGTGAGACGGCTTCCATGCCCTTGCTCCAAGGAAGCTGTGTGAAGGAGAAGACAAGAGTTTGGTCAGCGAGGGGCTGAGGTCCCCATCTCTCTTGCTTCTGTTGCAGTGACAGCCCTCATGGAGAGACCACCTCGGCTGAGGACTCAACCCAGGACGTGACCACAGAGCACCATACGAGCGATGACGGTAGGGGGCGCTACTTCCAGGACAGCTGGGCCACGGGATTGTGGCAGACGGGGGTGGGGGGGGGGAATGAGGACGGTGAAGTGGAAGGAAAGGATTATATAGCCTGTGCTCCCAGTGCACCTTGCTGCTCAGCAGCCCCCTGAAGACAGGCAGGGGGCTCTCCTGTCTAGTTTTCATTCCTTCCCTTTCCTGGAGTGACAGCCCACCTTCTCAAGAATGGTCTCTGTGCTAAAGCGGAGATGGAGCACTGGACCTTGCAGAGCCTTTAAAGCTTCTCGCCCCTTCTCGCTGCCCCTCACCCACCTTCAAGCTCCTTGTCTCGCCTGCCTGCCTCCCAGGCGTGGTGTTGGTCCCCCAGCCTAGACTCTGGCCAGGCAGCTGGAGACCAAAGTCAAGGAGAGCTCATTTGAGAAAACCATAGGCCTGGGGAATAGAGAAGCTGGTGCCAAGAGCCCAAGAGAAGCAGGCCAGAGGGGAGTGGGACTCAGGATGCAGAAACCACACGCTTTCACGCCTGCTGACTGGAAAAATTGACCCTTTCCAAAGTACAGACATGCGAGCACTGAGCAGCCTGGCAGTGTGCATCATGAGGTGGGATGTGCAGCTGTCACCGCCGGCTCCTCAGCAGCGCCCATGATTTATTAGGGTCTGTCCAGCCAGCACGCCGTCCCTCCTTCCAACAGTTCCGCGCCTTCATTTCTGGACCCCTTGGGCTCTTGGAAGACTCAACAGCTGACAAGGGGCCTCAGAATTTTCTGGGCACAAGAATGAAATGGCACAGTCTTTGGAGCCTTCCCTGCTTTCTGCCTCGCTGTGAATTCTATAATCCTAGGCCAGCTTTTTAGAAGAGAAGGAAAAAAAATTAGGGCTGCTTATTTGGATGCCGAAGTCAGATGGATCAGTATGATAATCTTCCCCATTACAGGAGCGGAGCAGGTAAAGGAGGGAAATTTGTCCGTGCTAGAAGCTTTGTAGGCCTTATCTCTTAATCCTAGTGAAAGAGAGCCACCCGCTATTATAGCTGAGCAGACAGAGGCCAAAGAGGTCAAGTGATATGCCCAAGGCTGTACAGAACTGAGATGGGATATTTAGCTAGGCCTTCTCTGGTGGGCCTCCTGGAGAGAAACCTCCAGGCCTGCCTCTCCTGGAGCAGGCCCACTGATCACGCTGGCTGGGCCTGGGCCTGCCTATAGGCAGTCTGATGTCCAGGCCTTGGAATACCGGCTTTAACCTCAGGGTCCAGGTTTCTGGAAGCCTTCTTGCTCTCTGACCTTCCCCCTGCCGCTCAGCGCAGATGATGGTAATGACAATACACTAAGAATCAGGGCTAATGTGTGCACTGTAGACCCGCCCTGTTCTTAGTGTTTTACAAATTGCTGATTAATGACTCCTAACAAGCTCATGAAAAAGGTACTTTTTTTATGCAGAGGAGACCAAAGCTCACCCAAAAATAAGTCACTGCCTTTGTAAACCCCTTTTTAATTTTCAAAAGACTTTTATGTCCATTTTCCCCTGTATTAGCTACAAAATATATTTCTGTATTCTGTATTTTGCTGGAAAGTAGATTGTTTGAGTTATTTTCTCCTTACAGAGATTAAAAGCTCATGGTCTTCTAGGGGGAATGGATAGTATAAATAAAATTGATTGTATTGAGAGTACAGTATGATAAATGTTCTGCAATTAATGGAGTTATTTTATGATCAGAAAAGAGCTTATAAATGCAGCAGGACAAGGTCAGCGATAGGGTTTGGCGCTATGAGCTGTGGACGCACCAAAGAAGTTCCCATTTGCCCTGAGCGAGGCTCAGCCTATTCGGCAGCATGACACGCTCTCCCAGGAGACACACTGTGTCCAAGCAGGACGAGACTCCCGCCACGCACGTGTGGTTCATTTTTGCACGAAAAACTGCCGAGAGAATAAAGTATTCTTTGTATTGTTTTGTGTCTTAATGATGCTGTTTCAGTTGTGACTCAGTGTGCTTCGTCAGGAGGATAAGAGAGGAGGCGCTTCCGGGTGGGGGGAGCAGCATGACCAAAGGCAGGAAAGGGCGCACACGTGCTTTCGGGGTGACGGTGCAGTCCGCACGGGGATCCCGGACTCAGCCGTCGGGCCTCCGTGGCTTAGTTCTCACACCGGGTTATCTTCCCACCTGTGTAAGTTCAGCTAAGTGGGCTTTTCCGCCCAGTTTCCTGAGCCTCTGGGTCCCAACAACATGTGTTTCCTTCTTTTCTGCCCTTCTCAGAGTGTGAGCCCATCGAGGCCATTGCCAAGTTTGACTACGTGGGCCGGACAGCCCGAGAACTGTCCTTCAAGAAGGGGGCATCCCTGCTGCTTTACCAGCGGGCCTCTGATGACTGGTGGGAAGGCCGGCACAACGGCATGGACGGACTCATCCCCCATCAGTACATCGTGGTCCAAGACACGTACGTTGGGTCCCCTGCCCCTCTAGGCATCCCCGGCTGCGCCGTGGGAGAGAGACTTTATTTCTGGCTCCGGAGGAGGGTGAGAGAGACCGACCCTCAGGGGAAGCCCACCCCATCCCCGAAGGACCCCACGCAGACTCCGTGGAGGACTGTTTCTCTCATCTCTTCCCCCTGCGAGTCGCTCGCTACCCACCCACCACCCTGCTAGTCATTTTGGAAACTTCCCAGCCCTCCTGCTCATCCACACTTAAACCTGATGAGTGGTTAATGAGGGGTTATTGTTTGACCACTTACATTTCCGTTCTGGAAAGCTCAGAGTGGGAAAACATTTGTACTTCTTTTCTTTTTAAAAACAAAACAAAACAAAACAAAAAAACCCCAAAACTAGGCTCATCCCAACCAGTTGGGCCGCTGATGGCACTTTTCCCCTTGCAAATGAAAATGATGCATTGCTTTTCTAGGAGAGATCTAGCTCAAGCGGCCTGGTGGAAACGAGCCAGTTCATTTAACCCAGATGAGGCTGACGTGGGGAAGAACAGGGAGAGGAGGGAAAAGGACTTCGGGGAGCAAAGGGCATGTGAACCGGGCCCAGAGAGACTTCATCAGCTGGGCTGTCGGGTGGCTCCCCGCTCTTTAAAGCAAAGTCTCTGGGGCAGGAGCACTTTTCCCCCCTCCGCCCCCGTGATCCCCCCGCCCCCGCCAGCCCCAGCCTGCCTCCTTGCCCCTTTGCCCTGCCTCTGCCCCCGACTCCCTGCCCTTGGATGTGATGCTGATACTGTCAGTGTTTTTAGTCCTTCCCTTAATATTATTTTTTAAAGGTTGTTATCCTGAGTGAGTCTGCACCCTCCCAGCCTCTCCCCGGCTCGTTCTGCAGGGAGATCCTCCCTCTGTTGATAACATCGCAAACCTGGTGGCCATCTGTGCGTGGACAGGACCCTCCCAAATTTAGCATTTTGACTTCACTACGGGACCGAGAGAAGATGAATTGTGGGGGAGAAGGGGCTTTCCTGGTCATCAGTAGCCAGAGGGGCCGGGAGAGCAGTGGAGTGACCTGGGAGCGGCTTGGACGCTCTAAGCGGGGCTCGATGCGTGACGACCGAGTGTGGTGGTGTCCTGCCTCAACGCCGGCATCTCCAGGGCCAGCGCAGAGCAGCCTGTCCTGGCCCTCAGTGCTCGAGACCTCAACAGATAAACCGCACTCTGGACTGGCAGCCTCCTTCTCCAGGAGGTTGCCCCGGCACAGCCGTCCCGGGAAAGCAGCGAGGGGTCGAAGGCAGATGCCTCGAATCCAGGTGTCCTCTAGCTCAGCCTTGTGGCGGCCGCACAGCATCCCACAGAACGCAGCGGGATTATTTATATTTATTTAATGACCCTCCGAAGGCCTTTAGCTTTCTTGCCTCTGCACGCAGAGCTAGCCCAGCCAGGTGTCCCTGCTGCCTCAGAGCTGTCGCGGGGGTCGCGTGTGTGTTGGGGGGCCATCTCGCCGATTTAACACTGCTTTTTGTGTTGTTGTTTCCCCCTCCTCCCTGCCTGCCTGCCCCTTCTCCCTCAGCGAGGACGGTGTCGTGGAGAGGTCCAGCCCCAAGTCTGACATTGAGGTCATTTCTGAGCCACCTGAAGAAAAGGTGACAGCCAGAGCGGGGGCCAGCTGTCCCAGTGGGGGTCATGTAGCCGATATTTATCTTGCAAACATCAACAAGTAAGCTCTGCTTTTCATTTTCTGCTCCCCTGAATGCCTTGTGACCCCTAGCCTCACCCTCCGGCCTCATGCCCCTCTCCAAGCCTGTGCCGCACCTCCCTGCCCCCCTAACACTGCATGTGCTCACCGCTGCTGCAGGGCGGACAGGGCTGAGGAAGCTTCCCCAGGCCCTGCCTGCAGATCCCAGGCTCCTGCTGTGGAAGGCCGCCCCACCCTGGGCTCATGCAGTGTCCCTCAGCTCGGTAGGGCCCCGGCTGATGATGAAAACTTGACCAAAGCTTTGGTCCCTTTATGCAACTTGGTTTTGCACTGTTTCTCAGAGGTGCCTTCTCTTTTCCAATACTTCCCCAAATACTAGTCTTTGATGTCTTCCTGGCCCTTCCTTTTCTGTCCAAAGATCCAACTTCGTGTGCGTCTTCCAGTAGGCTCATGTGACCCCAGAGGGGTTTACTGAGAGACCACGTGTCTGTTTCCTGCTCTGTCAGGCATTCGCTCCGTCAAGGAAAGGAGACCACTCTGCCCGCCCCCGCCCCCCAAGGAAAGCTTTGTCCTGAGCTCTTTCATCATTGCCTAACCCCCAGCTCCTTTCTGCCCTTTCATACCAGTAGAAGTAATTGTCCGTGTTTTCCCTGTTGCTTTAGCCCTGTGTCATCCGTCCCCTGTTAGTCCCTTTGCAGATTCCCATTCCTGTCCGGCAGGCTCTTAACTCTGGCCCCAGCTTTCCTTGCGGCTGTGAGCCCCATCCCAGGGTCTTAACTCCACCCACACCCGATCTGGCCGGCTAGAGGGATTCCACGCCCGTGCGCTGCTGCCTCCCCTAGAGACTTTCAGGTTATTGGAGAACTAATCTCATCTCAAGGGGCCAGACACCAAGTCCCAAAGCCTGCAGACCTCTTTCCGCCAGACCCTGAAACTTGGCCCAGTGCCAGCGGGATGACAAGCCCCAGGGCCTTCCTGATGAATACGGATTGCAGATGATGTACAGTTTTTATTCCCCTCTGGCTTTGGAGGAATGAAATGATTTGCACATTGGAAACCTGTTAACCGTAGCCTCTGGACACTGAAACTGGAAGGAGAATAAAAGATGCTTGTTGTTTTTAAACTGCACCAGCTCGCCCAGATCTCTTGGCTTTCTTCCAACCAGCCGGTAGCAGGGGGAGTGGTTGGGGCACGTGGCTCTTTTCCATCTTTGGCCCTCAAGTTAGTGAAGTCGCTGATTCAGCTCACTTAGCATAGGTATGATTTAAGGCAGACCAGTAAAAAAGAACGGGGAATTTATTTATTTCCCTCCAGCCCAGTACCCTGCTGGGAGGGCCGAGCTAGTAAAAAGTAACTGTGGATTAATCACATTTTCTTATTTATTTACAAGTCTGTGTTAATTATAAGCCTATCATCATAAGGTGGTAAGCCTCTAATTAACCCAGAAACCAAGGCGGGGTTGGTGGAGGGAGAGTTAAATAATTAGTTAGGTACATGTTTCTAAGCCATCAGAGATTGATGCCATCTATACCAAGAAATTGTACAGGATAATAGCTGAAATAGTCAAAAGATGAACACCAGGTGGAAAGTCAGGGTGGTTCCCTTGAGCTCCTTACCTGGTGACGTCAGGATGGGGTTCTCGGAGGACACGGGCTCCCCGGACACCAGCTAGTCGGTGGGCCAGTGGCAGCCCCCGGCTGTGCTTGCCCTGAGGAGTGACTCCGCCCTGCCAGGCCTCCCTGCCTGCCCCACACGCCCCTCCTTTCCCAGGCCCCGGGTTCTCTCACACCCCTGGATCTTTGCATCTGCTGCCCCCTTCCTCCCGGATCAGCTCCTCCTCTCCCTTCAAGTCGTAGCCCGAGGATTGACCTCTTTGGGGAAAGCCATCTGCCACTCCCGAGGTCCTCGGGACCTGAGTTAGGTGCCCGAGTCCTGTCCTCCCACAGCAGTTTTAGTCTCTCCCAGGACCGAGGCCGCACTTGGATAACCCACCAGGCTGAGCATCTTGAAACCAGGAACTCTGCCTTCCTCTCCTGTCCCCGGGGCCTGGCCAGAGACCTGGCCCACACCGGCCGCTCCATAAGCTGCCTCCTCAGCAGTTTGAGCTCTGTGAGTCAGCGACCCTCAAGTGGAAAAAGGAAATCAGCAAAGAGTTATTTGGGTGTGGCGTTCGATTTAGTTTCACACATTGAGTGAGGGCTCCCTGTCGGACCGAGCGCCCGTGCTGGTTTTTCAGAGATGAGTAAGGGGGTACTGGGCCTCAGCGCTCAGTCCGGCAAAGGAAAGGCTGTATGGACAGGTGACTAAAAAGCAGCACCATCAGAAGCCCCGAAGGAACAGAGGAACAGAAGAGGGAGTGATTGCTTCTGCCTGCCCTTGGACTTGGGGTACCTGGGAAGAGCCGTTTCGGCCAGGCCTTATAAGACTCTGAGAACATCCTCTTTCTGCTCAAGAGTGGCTGACGCCCAGGGCTTAATGGCCTGAGCGGGCAGCTGCAGGGAGCGCATGGAGAAGAAATGACCCGTGAACGGGACCGGGACTGGCTTAGGACACTGGCTCGGCCACATAGACCAGCACCCCACCTTCAGTCCTACCCTTCCCTTCCTCCACCTCAGCTCCTGCCTCGGCCTTCGTGGTCCTTGGTGGTTTCGAGATCAGAGCTGCCCAGCTGCCAGCCCAAACCAGAAGTCGGATTTCTTCTTAGATTAGATCCTTGTGAACCTGATTCCAAGGGAAAAAAATGAAATTATTCGGCAGTAGGCAACACCCATGCTACTAGGATTCTGCCAGGCCATCTTGTGGGAGAATCTCAGCGGGCTGAAGGAAGCTCGCACAGAGCCAGGGTTCAGCCCAGTACTGGGTGATTTAGGGTCACATAGATGTATTTCCACCCTAAGAAAAGGCACAAACTTGGCCCTGACCCTGCCACACTGCAGCCTCCTGAAAAGTACTCTCTTCCATGTCTGCCCAAGAAGCAACAACGGCCTCTTGCCTGAGTCCAAAATGATCACAATCTTGTGCTTGGACTAAGAAAATGCTAGAATTTGGAAAAACCAGTTCTCCTCTTGCCTTCTTGGTGATGGTGAGAATTTTCTCCTACCTGGGTAGGTTTCTTAGGTTTCTGTTCAAAACAGGTAATGGAGGGGGCCTTTCTGTGAATCTGTCTTCCATTAGAAACTTTAACTTAATCAGACATTTTTCCTGGCAACACCTTACATCTCCAGAACTCAAAGCTCAAGACCACCAAGTAAGTATCTGTTTCTGCTTTGCCCAGGTTGGGGGTGGCAGGGGAACAGAGACACATAGAAAGCAAGGGAAGGTGAGGCCAAGGAGAGAACGTGCCGTGTGTCCCTCTTCTCCCAGAAGTCGTGGAGGTCAACACCTGCTCCTCTCTCACTCCTGACCTAGCTTCCTCGGGGACAGAAATCCCTGATCACGCTGCCCTTTCTGTTTGTGATTGAAGGCAAAGGAAGAGACCAGAATCTGGGAGTATCCGGAAAACATTTCGGAGCGACAGCCATGGGCTGAGCGGTTCCCTGACTGACTCGGCCACCCCGGGGGTGGGGGCTAGCTGCCGCCCATCTTCCCAGCCCATCATGAGCCAGAGTCTCCCCAAGGAAGGGCCAGATAAGTGTTCTATCAGTGGGCATGGGAGCCTCAATTCCATCAGCCGCCACTCGTCCCTGAAGAATCGGCTGGACAGTCCACAGATCCGGAAGACAGTGACAGCAGGGAGGTCAAAGAGCTTCAATAACCATCGGCCCGTGGACCCTGAGGTCATTGCACAGGTAAGGTGGGGTGGGGCTTCTGGACACCCGGCTAGCACATCTCCGTTTGTTGCGCCCACGTAGCGCCACGTTAATTATGTTAATTACAACGGGCCTTGAAACCGCGGAAGTCTGTGCATCATATACCAAGTTCAGAGGCTGCTAGACGTCTGGACCCGAGAAGGCAGCTCTCTACGCAATTCGTCTATCCCACTCTCCCCAAGAATTCGAAGACAGAATAAAAGAATTCAGACTTTTTATTCACATACAGGCTCTCGAGGCTTGTACTTTTTAAAGCAGCACATTAGAGTCTTTTGATAGAGTCCATTCTGCCCAAGTTTCGGGTTTCGAGAGCCTGGTAGGCTTTCGTGAAGCTGTGCGAGTGTTGAGGCTCAGATGTAGTGCTGGCCATGTTTTTCTGTCACCCCGCCCACGCCCCAGTCCTGCTCCCTGCGGCTGATCCCTGGTCCCTAATGGGAGGAGGAAGACCACCGACAGCTCCTGGGTTCATGGGGGGGCGCAGGTAACAGAAGGGTTTCCAGCCCCAGTCCCCAGGCACAGTGGCCGTGAGCTCCCTGGTTATGGGGTCTTCCTTCCGCGTAAGCACCACACTGACAAGTCTCTGTTTTCCGTGGACTATTAGCGATCCAGCCCCACCTCTAGAAGTCCGACTTCTGGGGTCGCTGCAGGCAGTTCATTCAGACGCCTCTCCCAACTCTATAATTTTCGTTAGACCAGGTAGGAGCGAAGGGCTCCCCGCTGTCCTCCTATGTTTCAACTGAGTTGAGATTCTTCTTGCCCCGTCTTCCAGGGGGCAATAGAGGCTGCGTCCGGTCTCTATTGGCTTAATTGGGATGCTCTGCTTAGGGAAGGTGTACCCGGCAAGCATAGTATTAAGCAGCGGGCCTGCGATGTCTTGCTTTGCTAGCCCTCTCCTCCTGCGCGTCTGCTGAAGCTCGTGGCTGCGATCTGCCTTGCACCGTGGGAATCCTCCCAGCTCCCTCCTGAGCCAGGTGTTAAGACGAAGCTAGAATACATTCCCGGGACAGACTCTACTACAGAGCAGGACTGAGGAGATGATGGGATTCTTCCTGAGCATTTTTATGGTTTGAGAACAATCATAGGGATGAGTGAAAATCACCGTCAACAGAAAGCATAGCTCACCCTGTAAGGGCCTTAACCAGGGCCTTGGCTTGGGACATGTCATCTTGACATGTGAGCCTGATTCTGAGGAGGAGCCCTGTGGTGGTTTGGGGGTGCCCGACACAAGTGTGTGGAGAGGTGGGGAGGGAGCTGGGAGGTCTCCCTGAGGGGCAGCTGGCTGCGGATTGAGGGTCTTTGGTTCTGCTGTTTCCTGAGAGCTGGGTGGTTCCACTGTGGCTCCCAGGAAGTGATTCACCTGTGCGGGCTCTGGCTCCCCCTCCTGGTCGCTCTTCCGTCCCCTCTGGTGGTAATGGGTAGAGGGAAATGGCTTCCTCAAATTGGGCTCTCTGGTGGGGTAGGGGTGGGCATGGGGGGGGGAGGTGTCCTGATGAATCTTCAGGGCGAGGGTTCTGGAACCTTTCCTCAGCCCGTGACCCTTCTCGACCTTTGGCTTTGAAGCCAAGAAAACAAAGATCATACTTAATCTCCACTACTTAGTGAGAAATAGTTTATTATGTACAATACCAAGCATACACAAAAGTAGAGAGAATTGGATAATAAATCCCACATACTCGTGACCAGACTCCTGGCCACTCTTACTTCAGCAATCCCCCCCCCTGCCCCCACACTGGATTATATGTCATTTCACCCAGAATTATTTCAGTGCATATCTCTAAAACCTGAGGACTCGATTTAAAATAACATCTCCGCCATTCTTTTCTAAAGGAAGAAAAAAGAAATCTCCTGATAATGAAAATCCCTTTTTTCCCCTTCCCCACATTCTGAACATTCATATGTTTAAGGATTTCGGCCAAGTAAAATAATCTGGACATCTCCCTCCAGTTGGTTTCTTCATGATTTGGCCTATGCTGTTGAAATAGGATCCTTGGGGACTTCGCCTTCCACCGGCCTCACCTCCTCTTTCCTGTTTTGCAGGATATTGAGGCAACTATGAACTCTGCCCTGAACGAGCTGCGGGAGCTCGAGCGGCAGAGCAGTGTCAAGCACACTCCTGATGTGGTTCTGGACACCTTGGAGCCCCTCAAAACCTCCCCAGTGGTGGCCCCCACGTCGGAGCCCTCCAGCCCGCTGCACACCCAGCTCCTCAAGGACCCCGAGCCCACCTTCCAGCGCAGTGCCAGCACTGCCGGGGACATCGCGTGCGCCTTCCGGCCTGTCAAGTCAGTCAAGATGGCTGCCCCCGTCAAGCCGCCAGCCACACGACCCAAGCCCACGGTCTTCCCCAAAACAAACGCCACTAGCCCTGGTGTCAACTCATCATCTTCCCCACAGTCCACTGACAAGTCTTGTACTGTCTGAGGGATGTAATTTAATTGTTCTAGACAAGGGGACTGGAGGGACTGACTGTTATTAAAAAAAATCTTCCTATTTAACTAGCTTGGGGACTTCAGTTGAAAATTAGATTCTAAGTTGTTCTTGCAGGAATTAGCCTTCCCGTCACCCAAAACCTTGAGAATGAAGCCCTGGTGACCACCCAGCCCTGCCCTTCCCACTGCCCTCTGCTTCTCCCCGTCGTCGTAATTCAGCCAGCCGCAGTACACACTGTTCTTAGGTTAGCCAGAGATAGGTTTTTCCATTATCAGGTCACTGTGAAATCTGGCACGGCGAGTCACGAGGACACGGGCTCACGTCTCCGTCCCCTCAGACACAGGGGATGCCTGACCAGATGGTTGGCTGCTGAAAGCCAGCTCTCAGTGGCATCTTGTTTTGGGTACTGACTATAGAGAACCATATATAGTCCATTCTTCGTTTTACACACACACACACACACACACACACACACACCACACACACACACACACACACACACACACACACACACACACACACACACACACGGTTTTTTTCTAGTCTCTGGCATGTGGAACCTCTCCTGGTCCCAGACCAGTCTCTTTGTAACTTATTGTGGCAGTTCACACAAGAGCCACCAGGGGTCTCTGTTTCTGTTCCAAATCTTGTTCTGTCTGGGCCAGAGAACCTAACCTTTGAAATCTCTCCATCATAAAAAATTGAGCAGGATGGAACTGGATCCTGTAATCTGTCTGGGGTTGGGGGCTTTCTCTCTGTCTTCTTTCCGTTGGTGTGAACTGGTCATTGGTGTTTGCTTTTGCTCTCCTCCATCCTCTAGGAATACAACCCAGTCTTTTTATAGAACTTCTGAAGTTTTTCTGAATGTATAGACCTTTCTCGGGTTCCTATCTTTGTCTCTGATGGGCCATTTTCCATTTAAGACACTTTCCTGTATAAGACAGTTTTATAGCTGGTTCCTTTTAGGGTAAAGAGTCTTAAGAGAGTTTCACTTGTGTTTATGGCAGGTTTGGAAAAGCTGAGAAATAGGTCCTTCTTCCTCCCACTGTTTTTGGGCATTTAAGACAAAATTCATTATCTTATTCAAAAATTAAATTCAGCTTTGCTAACCCCCCAAATTGTTCCCGAATGAAAATGTAACCTAAAGTTCACCTCTCTAGTTTGGTTATTCTGTAAGATCTCTCTTCAGGGACCAACAGGGGCTTGGAGAGCCCTAGTTAGATTAAAGAGAGACATTACTCCTTAAACCTGCGGGGTGTTCTTGTTTTTGTTTTTTTTTCCAAATAAGAACAACTAAGAGAGCTTTGGCCCTGTGGGCTCTAAAGTCCTCCCGAGACCGGAATCTAACAAAATAAAAAATTGGATACTGAATATTTTGGCCTTCTGTTGGCCTTTTTTCTGATTCTCCTCCCAAAAAAGCAGAAATGATGCCCTTGCCTACTTTAATCTGGTCTCTAAACCTGGTGCCCCTGGTCCCGGCTTCCCTGGCTTCACGCTGTCCTGGCAGTACCAGGGCTGGGGACTGTTCCACCCCCTGTTTCATTAGTCTCAGACAACTCCTTCAGTTAAAGCTGAAGCTCATTCCTTTTTATCTCCTGGCTTTAAAGCTATGCTTTTAGCCTTATTTTCTATAGATCAAGAGAGGTGGTGGGTTGCCATTCAGATAGGAAAATCTGAGTTTCCTTATGTTTAGCCTAGAAGATCCTTTTTGGATCTTCTGAAGTTGGCAGTTGGTGCTGTGGAAAGTGGAAGGATTTTCCTCATTCTGGGTGAAGGAAAGAGCAGCTTTGGGGGTGGGGGGGCGTCGCTAATCACTACAGGCTAAGCTGGCACACCAGGACGACCACCCCAAGAGCTAGAAAGGAGAAAGGAAGAACTCGTCAGTCGAGTGCGTCAGCCTAGGAGAAGTGACCCGCAGGCCTCTGGTTCT
This sequence comes from Mustela lutreola, assembly GCF_030435805.1. Classification (NCBI taxonomy): domain Eukaryota; kingdom Metazoa; phylum Chordata; class Mammalia; order Carnivora; family Mustelidae; genus Mustela; species Mustela lutreola. The sequence continues at coordinate 51,661,531 of NC_081303.1, forward strand.
TGGCTTTTGTTGCTCTGTTCGCTGGCCTGTCATCATCTGTCACACGAACTTGCACAGGTCTTGAGCCAACAGGGGCTTTCAGACCGAAGGATGTTTCCTTAATGAAAACGGAAGCCCTCCCCTTCACTTTACATTCCTTTTGCTCCAACCAATCAACACTGGGACCCACACCTGCCCTTTCCCCCTCCTCCCAGCAAACTCCTTTCTGAGAAAGTCAAAGCAAAGCTTTCTGAATGACAACGCTTTGGGCCCCTTTGGTTGTTCCTGCCTTATTTCTCTCGCGGCCCTTGTACATGACTTGTGTCCACCATCCCCTTGGTCAGTGTCCCTCTGCTGATTTGCCTCATGAACTGGACAGTGTGTGAGCAGCCACCTACTTCCCCCAGCTCTGGGAGCCACGTTGTCTTCCCCTCTCTGGTGCTCCTGATACCTGCGAGATCGACCTGTCGAGGGGACTAGGAACCCACAGAAGGAGAGTCCTTCTCGGCAGAGCTCCTGCGGCCAACTGGAATTCAGGCTGCACACTGTGATCTTTACACCGAAGAGCCAAAAGGAGCTGGCCACCCAGGGCCTAGGGAGACCAGTCTTCCTCAGATCTGCTTGCCTCAACCAGCATGATGCTTCAGAGAGCCCCACTCTGCCCCTTGAGGCATGGATCCTTCTTTTGGTGCAGACTCGGGTCAGTCTTTGGGGGATCGGAGGTGGGGTGGGGCTACCAGCATCCCAATCTGGAAGAGAGGAGTTTGCAGCCAGCAGCCCGTCAGCTGGAAACACTGGTCTCAGCCAACCTCCTCAGGGCGCCCTGGTTTCTCCCCAAGGAGATGAGGAGAGATGACGCCAGCAACAGGATGAACAGACCACCAGAAGGGCTGGTGTGTGTGTACCCCACGTGCAGAAGAGAAGCTTAGATCTTCCAGGGAATTGCAATGTTGTGGCGTCTGACTTGTATGTCACGTTTGTGTAAAATGGTATATTCTTTAAAATAGTGTTGATAACTGGAATATTGTATGTATGCTTGGAGATGCTTTGTGTGAACCTAAGACTGTCACTCAACAGATGTTGGATTGGGGAAAATCCAAAGCACAACTTCGAAATAAAATACGTTTTTAGGTTTCGATGCTGCCAGTTCATATCCCCTTTCTGCCCCCTGAGATCTCCAACCCAGGAGTCCAGCTGCCCAGGAGGGATTGTGATTGGTCTGTGGTGAGAGAGCCCTGCTGGCAACAGGAGAAATGTAACCTCAGGAGCCAACCACCCTCTCCCTCCCAGCAAGGCATGGCACAAGTGCATCTAGAATGTGCATTTCCCCCCACAGCATTTCCAGTCACTGCAAGTGTGAAATGTGAAATCTACGAGGTTTTGTAGGAAGTCTTCTAGCTCCCCATTGGGCAGTCTGTTGCCATGAGAACCATTTCCTCCACAGAATGCACCCACCCTGTTTTCAGGGAGGACCATTCTGGTTTCTGTCGCTGGTCAGATTTCCCCACTTGGGAGAGTGGGGCCTGTCCGGTTGCTGGCAGGTTTTGCCAGCCGCAACCAAGGGTGACTGAAGGTTGTATTTCCTCCACAAGCCAAGCCCTGAGTCGTCCTGCCTTTGGATGCCCCCTGCCTCTGGGAGAAGAGCTGAGCTCTATGCTTGTGCTGTTGGTGTTGAGTCGGGGGCTGGGTGGGGGAGACATAGGAAATGCTTTCTTGCCTATAGATTTTGATTCTAGCAGATCATAAGTTCAAGGGTGAAGCTATTCAAAGGTAGCAACTGATAATGCGTCCGAGGGCTTATGCTTATTTTTACTGGGCTTTTTCTAATACCAGAAGCCCCAGGTTGAGATCAGATCTCTCCTCTCCAAGGGGTCGCCCAGTGTTCAATGGTAATACGAGGAATCCTACCCCAAGCCCCGGGCCAAACACCATGCCCTGAAGTCCAACCCTTCCATCTGTCTCATGCCTTTCCAACCTGTCCTCTCTTCCCCCTCCTTCATTTTAGTAGTAGAGCTCCATCTTGAGCTTCAATTGCTGGCCCCTTGGTCTTGGAGAAGTCAAAGGTAAGGCCGTCCTGCCCCCCGTGCTCTGGGGGAGTTCATCCCTGAGTGTAGGTGCTGACCTGGCAGATGGAGATGGTTTATAAGCTGCGGGCAGAGGACCAACGAGCCTTTTCAGAGAGCCTAAAGGGCAGGCTACCGTGGAGGGTCACTTCCTATATTCAGAGGGGAGCTTGATGGAAGTGAGTGACAATGAACACAGTTGAAAACAGACCCAGACAGCATCCCCAAAAGGAGACCGGGGGATCTGAATTTAGGAAATGGCCTTAATAAGAATCTACTCTAAATGTCTCTCTTGATACAAGAAACTTTTTATTCTGGAGTTAGCCACCCTGGCACAGTGCATGTGCCAAAGACTCATTCATCAGTCAGTCAACAAACTCTAAGGCTCACTGTGTGCCAAGCGCTGTTGTACAGGAGGAAGCAGGAGAAACAGATAATGGAGCTTTCTGGTGTGAGGGAGAACAGATAAGCCAAACAGGACTTGGAAAGTGAAACAATGTAATAATAGGTCCTTAGTGCCTGAGGGAGGAGTAGGACAGTTCATCAAGAATTCGGCAAAGTGGAAATGACGACTGGATGTCCAAATAGAAATATCAAATAGACTCTTGAATATATGAATATGGGGGTTTAGGGACAGATCATACCTGCAAAGAAACTCAGGATCTCTTTTATTATGTATATATTCAAACCACGAAATTCCCAGGAAGAATGTGTAAATGGAAAAAAGCAGGTCCCAGTAATTAGAAGTCCAGTAACGAGGAAGGAGCCAGCACAGACAGAGGGAGAGGTGACACAGACACCAGGGAGAGCTGTCACAGACACCAACCGAAAGATGTTCGGGAAGGAGGGAAGCTCAGGTGTCTGGTGCCAGCGGGTAAGAGGAGGCCAGCTAGAGGCGCTCATTCTCTGGTGACGTGGAGCTTTCAGTATATGGGAAGTGGGTTGGATTGGAGTGGGTTGGGTGGTCTCTGCAGGGCAGTCAGGAAGTCCTGGCAGCTTATGCAAAGGCATGGTTTTGAGGGGAGCATCAGGAGGGAGCAAGGGGCCAGGTGTTTGTTTTTTAGATGGGCCCTGGGGCACCCAGGTGGTTTAATCCTTGGACGTCTGCCTTTGGCTCAGGTCATGATCCCAGGATTCTGGGACCCAGCCCAGCATCAGGCTCCCTGCTCAGCAGGAAGCCTGCTTCTCCCTCTTCCCCTCCCCCAGCTTGTGTTCCTTCTCTCGCTGTGTCAAATAAAATCTTTTAAAAATAAATAAATAAAATGGGACTCTCTTTTTTTAAAAAAAGATTTTATTTATTTATCTGACAGACAGAGATTATAAGTAGGCAGAGAGAGAGGAGGAAGCAGGCTCCCTGCCAAGCAGAAAGCCTGATGCAGGGGTCGATCCCAGGACCCTGAGATCATGACCTGAGCCAAAGGCAGAGGCTTTAACCCACTGAGCCATCCAGGCACCCCTATATAAAATGGGTCTCTTGAGGCATATTCGCTCACAAACAGGAGCCAGTAGGAGGGGAAGAAGGAATGTGCCGGAGAGGGTGAATCACAGAACAGAAATGGAAGGGCTGGCCATGGCGGCGGAAGAAGATGCTTCCAACTTAGGGGAGGGAAAGCAGCTTTGAGGCAAGGCAGGCAGAGGATGTAGGGGGAGAAGATGATGGGGTTCCCTTTCGATGGCTTCTTGTATGTCAGTGAAGCTTACGGCAGAGGCTTGGAGAGTCTAGAGAATGAGGGAAGTGTTTTTCCACACCAAGAAAGACAAACGCTTGGTGGCACAGTGCTGTTTCCCTCAGTGGCTGCTCCCGTGGCTCCTCTCCCCAGTCCTTGTGGGGATAGTGCCAGGTCTGGCTGCCGAGTGTGTCCCTCCTTCTCCACCCAACGCTCCTGGCTAGAGCTGACTGGTGACGGCGGCGAGAAGCGGGGCTCTGAGACCTGGTGTCTCAGCCCCTCACCGATGGGGGAGCGTGAGGAGTACACCCACCCGCCCTCGCCCATCTTTTCTTTGTGGCACCGACACGTGAGTCAGCCGTGACAGACAGGCTCAAGCCATGCAGGGACAGGAGAAGCAACAAGGATGTGTTCAGGGCCCACCTGGTAGCGGGTACTGAATCTTATTTTGCTCTTACACCAACTGTCTGAGAAAGGTCAGGTGACTTGCTCAAGGTCAAGACCCAGTAGGTTGGGAAAAAGGAACTTGCAGGAAAGGGGGACTTGCAGAGCAGAGATGGAAGGCTGGCCGTGCAGGTCATGCAGAGCAGGGGCAGAGTGGGGACTCCCACCCCCCCGATGGTCAGTTCCTGTCTTTCCCACCACACACGCGGCCCCGCTTTGTAGAAGGTGGACGTGAGCTTTCTCCCCGAGAGCTGCCATCAAAGACCTGCTCCTCCCACCTTTGGCCCTTGTCCTGCCTTTGGATTGCCACTTCTGTTTCTAGGACTTCTCAGAGCCACTCAGGAAAATGTGCTGTGGCCTCTTCCAGGCTTCCTCTTCCCCTCAGGAGCCCGCCAGGCTCCCGTGCCGCCCCACAATGAAACAAGGGCTGTGCTGTCCAGCTGGGACTAGAGTGTGTCCACACAGAGGATGTGACCTCATGGAGGGTGGCCAATGAAACTTTATCTGTCACCACACAGGGCTTCAGGCCACCAACCCACGCTTCTCTAGCCTGATCCCTGGTGGGGTCCTCTCCTCATACCTCTGGCCCTCTGCACCTGTTCCCCGGGAACGGCGCGCCGCGGACTCCAAATTCTCTGCCTCACTCCCTCACCTCCGAAGCCTGGTTGAGCGTGCTTTCTCCTGGCAAGCCCTCCTGGAGACCACCCCGCGTCTGCTCTCCTGCCTTGTTTCAGGTTCAGGTCACCACCAGCTGCAGTATGCTTCCCCCAGCGTTCACCACGGGGGCTGAACCCTAGCTCTAGGGGGAAGCCTGGGTCTTAACCCTCGTGTCCTCAGCACACAATGCCTGCCCACTTCCCAGCAGCTGCTAGACACAGGTTCCTTGTGTTTGAGGGTGTCAGATCCTGGGAAAGACCGGCTGGGCTTGCTGGAGAGAGAAAAGCACGTGCTGGTGAAGACTGAGCAAGTTCATCAGGGAAAAATGAGACTTTTAGGGAGAGTCTGTGTTCTGTTGCTAACCTCTGGCAGACGACAACAAAGGTCAGTTTCTCATCAAAGGTCCATGTCCCTTGTGGGCCAGCAGGGGGCTCTGCTCTTGATGGTCAGTCCCCAAGTCTGACAGAATCACAGGGTCAGAGGGCAGGTGCCCTGGGTGGGCTCTTTGGTTGGGCCCAGCTCAGCAGAGGGTGCCAAGGAAGTGCCCTTCTCCCACCGCTGAGTGGGTGGGAAGCTGGGAGTCCTGGGTGGGGAGCCTGAGGGTCAGGGACAGCTTTTGCTGGCCCTGCTGTGAGAGGCTAGGCCTGGCACCTGGAACCCCACCACCTGCCAGGAGCAATGCCTCGGGCTCCGTTATCAGCAGGTAGACATCAGTCGAGCACCGAGGCAGTCCTCTGCTGGCTCCTGTTCTGGTGTCACTGTGCTAGGGGTGGGGCCGCCAGAGGAAACCACCAGGTGTTGCCATGGGAAAGTCCCTGCAACATTCTCTAGAAACACGGAATTTCCTGGTTTTAACCATTTCTTATCCAACCGCCATCTCAGGGTTGACCTGAACAGGGCCAGCCTCTCCATTCTCCTGGGACATCGGGTGTGGGGCGTGGAGTCCTGACTGGGAAGTCGGCACACCTGGGTTCCAGCCCCAGCAGTCTCTGAAGATCACGGGCAAATGTCTAAAGGAGTGTGGGCCTCCGTGCCTTCCAAGTCTGCAAAACGCTTTCTTTCCTGTCTCCCTAGCCTTTCCATACTTAGTGTTCCAAGTCATCCACCGCACCAGTAAGAAAGGTCACTAACCTTGGATGAGAAACACTGGGAAGGGATGTGGGCTCTGCTCAAGGTCACCAGGAGGGCACAGTTTGGGTTCCAGGGTTTACTCCTGGGCCTCTTCAGGCTCCCTGGGAAGAGTCAGACGCAACTTCTGGAGTGGCTAGGCCTAGGTCCGGGACCTCGCTGGGGCTCTGGGCGTGGGAACTCCGCCTTCCCAGGAGGCTCTCCACTTGGTTAACTTGCCCAACCTGCTAGGTTGACTGTGGGCCCAGTCCTGGACTTCCCTGCTCCCAGGGACGGCAGATGCCCAAAGGGCACGCCGCTGCCGCCGCCGCCCAGGCTCGGGTCCCGGCCTCTCTGTGGCTCGGACTCTGGTCCCGTCACCTCCACTTAGGAACTCAGAGCATCCTTTCGCCTTCCTGTCGGGTGGCGGCTGCCGCCCCGAGGCCTCTGTCCCTTTAAGAGAGAGAACGAACACAATCAGGAAGTGTGCGAGCGCGGAGCCGGCTCGGAGCCCAGCAGTGCCTGCCCGCGGGGAGCCGGGGAGGAAACCCTCTGCTGCAGCCCCCCCAGCTCCTGCGGTGGCACGGCCCCGCCGGCCCGCCCAGCCTCGGGGTCCCTGGGGCCGTGGCCTCTAGGATGCTGTGCGCCCGGCCCGTGGATGACTGCGAGCTCTGAAAGCTTGGCGGGTGCCACGCGCTCCCACCAGCCTGCCAGTGCCCCAGCGGAGATGGGGTGAGTGTGCGCAGCGGGCAGCGGGGGCTGGGTCGGGGCGGCCCGCGAGGGGCGGCGGCGGGGCCGCTCTCCGCGGAGTGCCGGGCTGCGGGCGCCGAGCCGGAGCTCTCCCGGCCCCGCGGCGCCTCCCCCTGCCGCTTCTGGGGGCCCCGGCAGTGCCCCGCGCGCCGCCTGCGGTCGTCACCCCTGCAGAGGGCTGCGACGGAGAGAGGCGGGGAGGGCTGTGGCAGGGAGGAGAGCGGCCACCCGCCCACCACGCTTTTTCAGCGCTCGGCGTCACGTCCAGCTGCTGCCTCCGTCCTTTCCTCCTGCCCGGCTCCGGGGGCACGGAGGACTGCCCTCACCCCACCTGGGGTCTTTGTCCCCGGCGCCAGGCCCGGGGAGTGGGGAGGAAAGTCTCCCGGAGCCGCTGGGGAGATGGAAACCCCCCAGCGCTGGGGGAGGGTGACAGACAGGAAAGGGTTAAAGGGCTGGGGCCGGTGGCCTCCGACCGAGCCTGAGAAGCGCACAGCACCATCAAACAGCACCGAGGGGTGCCTCTCCGCCCTCCTCTTTCCGGTGCAGCTCAGCTCCTGGACTTGCCACAGACGGAAAGCATAACAGACACTCGCCCGGGAGAGTCTCTGCCTGATCCGCGGCTGCTCGGAGCGCGGGGTAAGTGCGCTTGGCCGAGGGAGAGTCCCCGGGAGGGGGGAGGAGGAGTGGCGGTGGTGGGTGGGGCCGCGGGTGCCCTGGTCCCAATGCCCACCCTTCTTCAGCCAGCCGCCCCCAAGGAGAGCAGCCTTCCCTGCACGGGGCACCCACTCAACGTGCCCCCCTCCAGCTCCTAGGCACGGCGCTGGGAGGAGCAGGAGCAGCACCCAGGACCTGCGGTCCTTCCAGGGCTGGGCATTTTGCACAACCCTGTGCATTCCCGGGTCTGCCACTGCGCCCTGCCCCCAACACCAGGCCCGGGGGTGGAGGGGAGGTGGAAGGGATGGGGGGGTGGGGGTGGGGAGAAGACCAGCACTGGGAAGGATTATGAAGGGGATGGAATATGCTGTCCGTGGGCTCCCCAGACTGGACCTCTTCCCTGGCCTTGATTTCAGGTCTCCCTGCCAGGCTTCACATCTCCAGGCCTGCTGGCATCCTGATTCTTCCTCAGCCTCTGGGATGAGGGGGTGGGGGACTTATCTGATCAACTCATTCAAACCGAGTTGTTATATTATCTTCAGGGAGTCTCTCTGTATCTCAGCTGCTTCTGGAGAATGCAAACACGAATACATTTTCTGAAACTAGGACTTAGCCTCGGAGTCTCTTCAAGTGGCTGCTGGCTCAAGGAATTGACATTCTCAAGATCTGCATTTTAAAAAAGATTAGAGAAAGAAGGCTCAAAGAAAGCTAGGGAACTGTAGGGTTCCAGGTGTGGTGACCATGCGTTGAGAACCCAGCAGACAGATGTTAGAGCCTAGTCCAACGTTACTGGAGCGTATTTGAGAGGCGGCCACCCTTCTCAAGCTCCTTCTCCCAGTCATCCCATTAAGACCAGCCCTGACCCTATTTTTCAGAGAGGATTTGAGTTTACTTTCCGGGGCTACACTCTCCGGAGCCAGTTGCTTTATCGGGACTGGCCTTTGGGGAGAAGAGGATGAGGGCAAAGATGGAGAGTGGAGTTGTAGAGGTTTCAGACTCTCCCCCAGGGTTCCTGGGCCCTTGGATTTGATGGTGTCCCACCCACCCCCCCACGCCCTCCACAGGCACTCGCGGGCACACGCACATGTTCACACTCTCTCACATACTCACACATACACTCATGCACACACACATTCAGACACAGGCACACTATCTCGCACACACTCACACGCACACTCTCTCACACACACGTACACACACGTACACACACGCACACTCCCTGCGACACCGTGTGCGATCCTTTCCAGAGCAGCGCTGACCTGGCCACACTGGCCACCCGTGCAGCTGTTCGCTCACAGCAGCAGGAAGTGGTGGGCCCAGGCGAGTGGGTGGGGAAGGGCTCCAGGCTCGTGTTGCAATCCTGGAGATTTGTGGTGGTGTGGTTGACGCTGCCTGACCTGGGGCCCTTCCTTCAAGCGCTATTTCTGCTTCCTGGGACAATCCCAGGCCTGGATGCCAAAAACCCAGAATTCTCTGTGCTTGGGAGAGGTAACAGAGAAAAAGGTCTGTCTTGGCAGAGTGACCTCTGGGGAAGGGGTTGGAGAAGACTGGGAGTGAGGACAGGTAGAGTGCCCTGTGGCGGGACAGGTACGGGCTGTGGGCTGAGGGCCCCAGTGGCTGCATTTCTTGTTGGAGAACTTTCTTAGCTTTTCTGCGCTTCTCACTTCCTCCATCCCCTCACCTTGGGAATGGCCACACTGGAACCATCTGTGGGATGGTCTTGGACGCAGCTCCCTGTCAGGCCACCTGTGTCCACCCCAGGTCAGGAATGGAATCCTAGACCCCAGTGTGTTGTTTTTCTAGGCCCAGGGCGGCCGGCCAGCCAGATGCAGAGCACCGTCAATTACCTCTGGCACACGGACGACCTGCTGGGGCAGGGGGCCACTGCCAGCGTGTACAAGGCCCGAAACAAGGTAGGACACAGCCCTGCCCAGGCCCCTCAGACCCGGAAAGTTCTTGGCCCTCTCAGCCCCTGGTGGGCAGCAAGGGTGGTGTGTGGTGAGGCGGAGGCTCACTCTGGAGTGAGGGAGATGCTCAGGCTTTGGGAAGAGGTATGGGGAACTGTGAAGGGCTCCTTGGGATGCTGCGTCTGTCAGGCACAGTTTGGGGCTGGAGAGAGAGAGAGAGAGGAAGACACAAAGCCATCAACCTGGGATGAGCAGATCTACGAATAGCAGAGCTGGGCAGTGGGACTCGTTTGGATTTTCCTAGCCTTCGTCGCAGCTCTGTCCTGTGAGACCTGGTGCACAGTCTTGTCTCCAGAGCCAGGGCCAGAACAGGTTCCCTTCCTGGCTTCGCTGCAGCCCTAGGGGGCGATAGGCACTTACGTGGTTGGTGCCAGTAGAAAACAGGAACACCAAGCCATCCCTGCACCTGCACCATCTGGTGCCCCATGTCCTCGGTCCCTCCCAGGGCTGGACCAGCCCCTGTTCCCTCTGAGTGCAGGGAGGAGCTGAGGGGGCAGCCCCCAGCCCCAACCCAGCCATCTTCGCTCATGTCTGGTGTTGGGCAGGTGGGAGACGTTCCATGGAGGCCTGGGGGAGGAGGTGTGCTCCCTGGGGCAGGAGGGGCAACTGACGTTCTCCCCCATGGCAGAAATCTGGGGAGCTGGTTGCCGTGAAGGTCTTCAACACAGCCAGCTACCTGCGACCCCGCGAGGTACAGGTGAGGGAGTTCGAGGTCCTGCGGAAGCTGAACCACCAGAACATCGTCAAGCTCTTTGCGGTGGAGGAGACGGTGGGTCCAGTGCTTGGTCGGAGGGAGGTGGTCTTGTCCTTGACCCTCACAGGCTGGAAGAAGCGGGTCACATAATAACGGCAGTCAGCGGGTCAGCCAGAGCAGCAACCCGGAGGACAGAATGCCAGGGGGTGGGGGGTAGTACCTGGGGAAGTAAAGATCTGAAGGAGGGCCTGATCCAAGAGGGCTGCCTGGAGAAAGTGACCTTGGGCTCAGGTGCGTGTGGTCACCGTAAGGAAGGAAGGCCAGGCCGGAAGCTGGGACCTCGAGAATGGGGCTGCTGGCTCTAGGCTGAGTCACCCCCTCTGGACAAAGCCATCGTGACGGAAGGGCAGGAGATGTGCTTTCCAGCCAAGCCTCCCTCTCTCTGTCCCACGCGCAGGGGGGCAGCCGGCAGAAGGTGCTGGTGATGGAGTACTGCTCTAGCGGGAGCCTGCTCAGCGTGCTCGAGAGCCCCGAGAACGCCTTCGGGCTGCCCGAGGAGGAGTTTCTGGTGGTGCTGCGCTGCGTGGGTGAGCCCCTCCCTGGCCCCCACCAGGACGCCCCCTTCCCTGACGGACCCACCACACACCCTGCCCTCAGTGGGAGGCAAAGTCCCGGAGGGGCCGACATTTCTGAAACAATCACCCAAACTCTGAAGACATTCTGTCCCTCAGAGGCTCTGCCTTCATGGACATGGGACAGAGACAAGAGAACGGACGGAATCCAAGCGTCTGATTCCTGCTAATCAGCTGTTTAAAACCCTGGCTTAAAGAAAGATATTTATTTATTTATTTATTTTAAAGATTATTTATTTATTTATTTGATAGACAGAGAGCACAAGTAGTCAGGCAGGCAGAGAGAGAGGAGGAAGCAGGCTCCCCTGAGCAGAAAGCCTGATGTGGGGCTCGATCCCAGGACCCTGGGATCATGACCTGAGCCGAAGGCAGAGGCCTCAACCCACTGAGCCACCCAGGTGCCCCAAGAAAGTTTTTTTTTTTAAGCAGGTCATACACCAGGTTCGGGGCAGTGTTATTCACAATAACCCCGAGATGAAAATAACCCAATGTCACGGGCAGACGGAAGGAACAAATAGAATATATACGTAGAATGCAATACTCTTCATCCTTCAAAAAGAACGAAGAAGCTCTGACCCAGGCTACCTGCGGGTGAACCGGGAAGGCTCTGCACTCCGTGAAGTCACAGGTTCTCTCTGATTCCACGTACATGTGGGGCCTCGCCCAGTCACATGCAGAGTCAGGAAGAAGAGCAGTGCGTGCCGGGGGCTGGGGAGACGGAGGTGTGAGCGTGACTGCTTACGAGGTAGAGATCCTCTGTGGGCACCAACAGAGCTCTGGAGGTAGATGGTGGTGACCGTCACACCACACTGGGAACGTGCTTAAGCCACTGAATGGCACACTTAAGATAGTAGATTTTGTGTGAGGTCTATTTGATTACAAGTTTTTAAATTTTTAAATTTTAGATTTTGTTTTTTTGAGAGAGAGAGAGCGTAAGTGGGGGGGCAGCAGCAGGCTGAGGGAGAAGCAGGCTCCCGGCTGAGCAAGGAACCCGATGCGGGACTCGATCCTAGGACCCTGGGATCATGATCTGTGCCAAAGGTGGATGCTTAACTGACTGACCCACCCAGGCACTCCATATTTTATTACACTTTTTAAAAATAAATCAGACAGGAGGGAGGTGCCGTCCTTGGGAAGGCAGAGGCGTGGACCCTCTTGATGTCTTAGAGAATCCCGGTGGAACCTCCACACCATGTCTTTGGGAACCCCCTCCTTTGTCCTGTGCCCATCTCTCTTCTCCTGCATGTCCTGTGACCTGTCAGCCCGTGTGAACACTCTCTCTGGATCCAAGGACAGCCTTCCGCCCAAAGTAAGCCCCAGGCATGAAGCTGTCCCTGGCCAGAGAACTAGCAGTCCGCTCTCTGCAGTGGCCGGCATGAACCACCTGCGGGAGAATGGCATTGTCCACCGAGACATCAAGCCTGGAAACATCCTGCGCCTCCTAGGGGAGGAGGGGCAGAGCATCTACAAGCTGACGGACTTCGGGGCCGCCCGGGAGCTGGATGATGATGAGAAGTTCGTCTCTGTCTATGGCACTGAGGAGTACCTGGTGAGGGGGAGGTTGGGGACTGACTGCCCAAGCTGGGGGCCCGCCCTGACAGCTAGTTGCCCCTCTACTAGTGACTGTCCCGGAGCGCCACCCCCATCCCCCCCAACCCCCCTGCCAGCCAGCCAAGGGACTCTGTTCAATCCCCCTGCGTGTGTCAGGGCATACATCCCCTCTGCCCCCCAACCAGAAGATTGTAGTCTGTTCTCCAAGATGGAAAGGGTGACGCTGCAGCCTGCCTGGGCCTCCCCGCTGCCATGTCCCTGCCTGGCCCCCTGCCTGGACCTCCCTTGTGCGGTTCATTCTCTGCTACGATCCCCACCAGGCAGGGAGCACCCCTGGTCACTACTTTCCCCAGGGTAGAGGCTGGCCAGATAGACACGCGCTCGGTGGGCTAAGTCCACACCAGTTTTTGAGGTGACGAAGGAGCTGGTTCTGATCGTTCTGTTTTCCCTGGAAGGTGGCGGAAGGAGGTCTGCTGGGTGGGGCTCGGCCCCGTGCCCACCCGCCCCCTCCGTGGCAGCTCACTGGTTCTCTCTCCCGCAGCACCCCGACATGTATGAGCGGGCCGTGCTTCGCAAGCCCCAGCAGAAGACATTCGGGGTGACTGTGGATCTCTGGAGTATTGGGGTCACCCTGTACCATGCGGCCACCGGCAGCCTGCCCTTCATCCCCTTCGGGGGGCCACGGCGCAACAAGGAGATGATGTATGCATACAGTGGGCCCTGGGCAAGGCAGGAGACGGGTCAGACCCTGGGCCTTCCCCACAGGTCCCTGCTGTGTGTCTGCTTCCTCCGCTCCCTCTGTCGTCCTCCTCGGGGCCATCTCCATCATCAACCAGTCCCACAAGAAGCTGAGGCCTGCCCTGACTGGTGGGAGAGCAGTCCTTTATCTTAGCTCAGGGCGCCCTGTTAGCGCTCCCTTCGTGCGCGTGTGGCCCGCCCACGTTGGTTGAGGCTCTAAAAGAGACCTGCCCAACATGGCAGAGCCTGCCAGGGACAGGGGTGGGGAACGGGAGGAGGACCCAGCCTCCTGATCCCAGCTGCAAAGGCTTCCCGGGTTTCCTGCGGTCTGGTCCAGAGGTAGTTGGGGACGGTGGCTGCTCCCACCAAGGGCACGGCCCAAAGCAGGGAAGGTGGAAGGTGGATTGTGGCACGGTCGAAACCCTCACTCTCAGCTCAGGAGTCCGGCTGTGTGGAACCTAGATTAGGTTAGGGGAAGGGGAAGGAGACAGACAAGGCAGAGGCTGGCAGGGAAGGCTGGACTTTGCAGAGAGGGGAGGGTTAGTGGAGTGGGGCACAGTGACAGCAAAGGTGCAGGGGCAGGCCAGACTGGGGGAGGTGCGGGAAGGGGCGGAGGAAGTGGGCCGTGGAAAGGAGCAGAAAGCTTGACATTTCCAGGCTAATGGGGAGGGGCTGGCTGGTGTGAACCAGGGCTCTGAGAGCCCTCCGTGCTGAGTTTGCTATCCCTTGAGATGCGATGGGCCAGGGGTCCCGCTGACCAGGTCCCACCTCTGCCCAGGTACCGGATTACCACGGAGAAGCCAGCCGGGGCCATCGCGGGCACTCAGAAGCAGGAGAACGGGCCCCTGGAGTGGAGCTACACCCTCCCCGTCACCTGCCGACTGTCCTTGTGAGTAGACACAGACCCGAGTCTGGGCTGGCTTCCTTGTCCCCCGCCCAGAGTCGGGCCCTACCTCAGAGGCCCCCGTGTGCCCGGGCGGCTCAGGTAGCCCACGTTCCCAGTCAGGCCTCAGTCTTCTCATCCGGATGCTGGAACGAGTTCATCCAGCTCTCCCTCCCCATCCGGCCCTGACCCACCGCCTGGGTCCAAGCTCTTCAAGACATTGTCATGTGACGCCCCCGACCCACTCAGAGAGGATGAGTCTGGGCCCTGGTGCCTGACCATCTCTGCGTCCTGGGGTCCAGGGGGCTGCAGAGCCAGCTGGTGCCCATCCTGGCCAACATCTTGGAGGTGGAGCAGGCCAAGTGCTGGGGCTTCGACCAGTTCTTCGCGGAGACCAGCGACATCCTGCAGCGAGTCGTGGTGCACGTGTTCTCCCTGTCCCAGGCCGTCCTGCACCACGTCTACATCCACGCCCACAACACGTGAGTGCGCGGGAGCCGGGGGCCCATGCGCGAGAGCCTTCCCTACCCAGGCAGAAGGGTGCGTCCTAGGCAGTGCTCTGTGGGCTCTTTAGAGAGAAAAGCATCCGGGTCCGACCTTAGTTTGGAAAATACCAGTTGCACAAATTTAAAGTTAAACCATTCTTCCTGCTGCTGGACTCCAGCAGGAAGAAGCCCCCCCTACCCCCACCGCCCCCCCACCGCCGCCAATGCAACACGCATTAGGCTTCTGAGGGGGGTGTGTGTGCGTGTGTGTTGGCGACGTGTTCCCCAAATATATTGCTCAGAGGACCCTCTTTCTCTAAAATTCTAGGTGAATTTTAGTGGGAGTGTTGCCGGAAGGGCTGTGAAGGCAGAGACCGGGTACTGGGGTTCCTGCATTCGGTTCCTACTCTGTCCTCATCCACCCCGTTAAGGCCCGAGCTCTAACCTTTGTCTCTTCACCCTTGATAAAACAGGCAAAACCCAGTCCCTCCCTTGGCAAAGCGGAGTCCTCTCCGTGGATGAAGACTGAGATGGGGTTTGGGTCACCTGGACCCTATATCTTGCTGACACTTCCCGTCCTGTCTCTTTCTCCCCCATCCCCGGAACCCCTTTGTGTGTCTAGGATAGCCATCTTTCTGGAGGCCGTGTATGAGCAGACCAGGGTGGCCCCCCAACACCAGAAGTTCCTCTTCGAGGGTCACTTCTGGGTCCTCGAGCCCGACCTGTCAGCACAACACATTGCCCACACGACCGCAAGCAGCCCCCTGACCCTGTTAAGCACAGCCAGTGAGACCCCCATGGGGCTGGCCTTCAAGGACCGTGAGTGGGGCCCACAGGCGGGATCTTTTCTCCTTCCCACGTTCTATAAGGGGCAGGGGCTTATGATCCAGGATATTGATTAGTATCTTTTGTGGGTATATCTTGGGGCTCCTGGGGTGCAGAAGCAGATCTGGTCTCTGATCCTCCCACACCTCTGCGATGCCACGTGACTCAGGTTTCGCAGTGTCCACCGAGCTGGGGAAGAAACTCCAGTCAAAACGGGGAGATCTGGAATTAAGAGGATTTCCACAATCTCTGTGATGGGTGGGGAAAGCCTCAGGAGACCAGAGAGAAGGGAAGTTTTCCAGGGGTCCAGAGTTTTATCTTCCAAGTTCTAGAAAAAGTATCATTTCTTCTCCCTCCTTCTCAGGGTCTCCAATGTTGGGAAGGGGGATTAACCTTGAAATTCCTGGGTATGAGGGTGGTTTTAGCCCGTTTTCTGGCTGTTTCGGGGACTTTGGGCCTGAGGCTGTATGTAGTTCTCCAAAGAGGACACAAGGGGGCAGTGAGGGACTGCAGTTGTAAAGCACAGCGCGTGCATTTCTGTAGGCTTAGGGGGCCGCTCTGCGCCAGGTGGGAAGCTGGGGGTGGTAGACTGGGAGAGAGGGGTGTGAGTAAGGAATAAGGAAAGGTGAACTTAGGGTTCCTCCAGGTCACACAGGCAGCCCTCTCAGACAGGGTCTTTGTCTGCAGCTGCTCAGGACATCCCCAAGTTCTTCCCCAAAGTGGACCTGCAGGCAGATTACACCACCGCCAAGGTGAGAGGGGGCCCAAGGGGGTGCAGGGAGGGGTCTCGGGGAGCGGGACTCCTAACCCCGCCCCCTGTGTGTCCCAGAGCGTCCTGGGCGCTGGCTACCAGGCCCTGTGGCTGGCGCGGACCCTGCTGGCCGGGCAGGAGCTCATGCTTCGGGGGCTGCACTGGTGTGTGTGAGTACCCCCAAGGGCTGGATGGGCTGGACGGGCAGGGCAGGCGGGGTGGACCTCTCCCGCGCAGCCCCGCGGCTGTTCCCTCGGGCACGGTGCCCTGGCCCCCTGGCAGAAGGGAACTCCGACTCAGTCCCCCCTTTGCAGGGAGACACTCCAGGCTACGTGCAGGCGGACGCTGGAGGTCACGCGGATGGCGCTCCTCTTCCTCAGCAGCAGTCTGGGCACTGAGAGGTGGGTGTCTTGCCTGGGGCAGGGGGGCTGCGGCCAGTGCGAGGCTGGCTCAGTCAGACCCTTAGCCCTTCTCCATCTGCCTGTTCCTCACCCCCAATATTTCCAACAATGGCCCTCGCCTCCCCCTACCCAGAGCTCCCACCCGCCCTGCCCTTCAAGAATACAAGACAGCCCTACCTGTCCCTCATCCCCGCCCCCGGCCTGGTGACTGTACCTCCCTCCCCCCTCCACCACCCAGTCACCGCAGGGGGAACGGGGCCACAGGGACACTGTCCCAGCAGGTAGGAAGGCCCAGAGCAGCGCTCTAGGGAAAGCCCCCTTCGCCTCACCCAGCCCCCCGGGCCTGACAGGATGGGGATCCAGGCCGACCCTTCCTCCACGCTCTTCCTTCTGTCGCTCACACTGTCCTCACCTTCCTCACCTTTCCTGGCCCTGCCTCGGGGCTCCATGCCCGCCACTCGTCTGACTTAAACTGATCAGGTGTGACAGGCCAGGCAGAGGGAAAGACTAGGGAGAAGGGAACCAAGCTGGAGGGTCTGGAGATGAGAAGCAATTGGCCATGGCACTTCTGAGCCGTGGGCACAGCCCCCCACCCCCCAAATCTTGGAAGGCAGCAGCTGTGGTACAGGGGAGAGGAGGAAGCTCTGCAGCTCAGGGAAGCTGATGGCGGCTGGAACCTTCCCCACTGGGAGGAGACGAGGGGTGGCAGAAGGGCAGAGACTGTGCTGAAAGTGCTTGATGTCCCTCCCCTTCACATAACCTGACCTTCTCCCTAGGAAGGTTCTGGGAGTTTCCCAGCAGCGCAGCAGCCACTAAGAGGAGGGGACAGATGGGGTGACAGAGATGTGGGAAGAGGCAGAGGAGAGTCTCCAGATGACAGGGGCAGAGTCCCTGGCCTGGCTGAGCCCCCTTTGAATGGTGACAGAAATGAAGGGCTGCAGGGGCACAGCTTGGCTTGTCACGAGGAGCTTTGTCCGGGGCACAGAAAGGGGGTCCCGGGATAGATGTGGGAGAACATCCACATTCCCCTGGAGGAGATAGCCCTTCCAGGCACGAAAGATAATAAAATGGTTGGGAAAAGGAAGACTAGAGATAAGAAGAGGCAATCATGGAGGTCTTCCTGGAAGAGGTGAGGCTTTTAAGGCCACAGTGAAAGAGAAGACCTCGAGTTGGGAGGTCCTGTGCAGAGACAGAAAAGGAGACCATGACTGGGGAGATTGTGGGAGGGGTTCTGGTGAGGTCTGTTGAAGCCACAGTTAAAATGGAAAATATCCCAGAGTGAAGGTGGAGTGGGACAGAGGATGGAAAGGGGAGGAGAGAACGCATGGAGGTCCTGGCCAGTCAAGTTGGTAGATTGAACCCAACAAGAGGACCAGCGGAGTTCTAAGTTCTACTGTAGGTTCTTGAACAGGAAAGGTGTGTGTCGAGAAAGCATTTGGGATATTTGTCTGCCCATTTGCCCTGGACTGAAGACACTGGAGAAGGGACAGGCCAGCCCTGGGACTGGAGTCCTGGGTCTGCTGGCCACTGTTTTTCCCTTTCTGGATCCCAGGCCCCCCTGGAGGGATAGTATATCTAGAGAGCTTGGGCTCAGAGGAGGGCCTGCTTCGAAGCATAGTTCAGCCTCCCTCCTGCCAAAGAGGAACACAGAGCCGAGACACAGAGGCCCAGTCCAAGCTCTTCACTTGGGACCTCAGGCCACTGTTCTCTCTTCTGACCTGAGCCACTATTTCCTCGTTTTCAAAATGAGAGAACTGGATGATCTCTGAGGCTTCCTGCCTCCGACACTTTGCAATTTCTTCCTTTTTTGAACATCCTCAGACACGTTGATTCTGGAATCTGAGATAATTTAATGAACACTAGGCATAAAGTGGCTGCCATTGCCCAGCCTGGTGACTCACCTCTCCCATAGCGTCCTCCTCCTGCTTCAGGCTCCCCAAGCTAGGCTCCCTTGGCAGAGTGTCTTTGCCTCTGTTCTGAAGCTCCCTGGTCCTCGCAGCAGGAGGCAGTGTATAGGCAGCCGGAACTGGCTCAGGAACCCCCATGCCTCCCCCACCACCGCCAAGTGTGTGTCCATACTCTCTAGCCAAGCGCCTTAGCTCTGAGGTCCTCTTTGATGCCCACAAATACGGAGATTCATCTCTGTTATGTACACAAAGGTCTGAGTCTGGCAGAGCTGAAGTGACTGACCCCAGATCCCGCAAGACGGGCGAGGGGAGCAGCTAGGACTGGCACTCAGACCCATGTCCCCGGCCTCCCTGCCCAGCTGGACTCGTCCGCTTCAGCCACTTCTGCCAGCCAAGCATTGCATGTGCTAAAATCCATTTGTACGTTCACTAATTCATTCAACAACCATGTATGGAGGAAGTACCGCGTGCTGAACCCTTCACGAGCTACTGAGGATATAATGGAGAACTCCTGCCTTCACGGAGCTTCCCCTGCAGTCCTGATTCTCCCCCCTCCTCTCACCTTCACACTACTCCCAAGCCCAAGCACAGAGGATTCTTTCCCCGATCATGACTGTGATAGAAATAGTATATGCTAATTGTAGAAAGCTGGAAAATACAGACAGATAGGCAAAAACGAAATAAAAAATACCATGTCCTTGCCATCCAGAGCTAGCTCATGACACGGTAGTAATCGACGTTCTTCTAGGTAGTTTTCGGCGACGTGTCTTTAAGTATATATATTGACAGACATGAGATCTGATGCTACTTGTGCTCTTCTAACCTGCTGTTCTCAGCTCATGAGCCCTCCCGCCTCATGTCCATACCTTGTCATCTCCTCTAAAATCAGCCATACACAAAGTTCTCTAGCTAGCTCCCTCCTTTCCTTTTTTCACTGGTTTTATCCAAACCAGGCTCCAACGCAAGATCACACTTTGCATCTAGTTGTTTCGTTCCTTAAGTCTTTTTTAATCTTGACAGACTGCCTCTCCCCGAACCCCCTCCTGATTCTGGCGTTTTGGGGGAGACAATGCCCGTTGTCCCACTTTCTGGACTCTAGGGATTCCTCTACATCCTCTGGGTTTTTTTTTTTTTTTTCTTCCTTCCCAGCATTTCTTATAAACTGAAAGTTCTGAAGGCTAGACGGATTCAAGGGGAATGTTTTTTGGATAAATATATCGCAGATGACACCAAGTACACTTCTTTCCCTCCCGCCACTGGGTGGGGACAGCTGATTCCTCGATCGTGTGGTCACATTTTCCCTGTCCAGGCCTGCATTAGTCACCAGGGATTTGGCATCGTGCCCAAGCGAGTCACTTCACTTTGCTGGGGCCATGGGATGCTAACAATCCGGGTCCCAGAGCATTATTGGTAATATTCTAGGAAATACATCTTTTCCCTCATTAGGAAGCTATTGCTTATCCTGATGGATAGTTTCGACTGGGAAGGCACTTGGGTCTTTTCCTTTAGTTATAAATATTCCTAGTAAGGGGTCCGCCTCGCTGTACGGACTCATCGATGTTCGTAGCTTCACGTTGTTTCTATCTACCCTCATCTTTAGTCTCTGCGGTGCTCAACAAAGGTACAACTTTGAGGTTGGTTTCTCCGATCCAACCGCAGTTCTCCCCAGATACCCCCAAAGGCAGCAAGGCTGTCCCAAAGATGTATTCCCGTCCCGTGGTCACGGGGTTCTGCCTCCCAACCTCCCAGCCGTGTCCTTTCTCTGTCCTTCCCTGAGGTTCAGCAGTGTGGCCGGGATGACTGAGATGCAGGAGCTGAAGAAGGTCACGGAGCTGAGGTCCAGGCTGCGGGCTGTGAGTGAGGCGGGCGTGGGGGGGCTGTAAGAGCAGAGCTGGGGGGCCGTGGTCCAGCGGGGCTGCTGTCAGAACACCAAGCTGAGGACCCCCGGGGCGGTCTGCCTTTTTTTTCTGTCCTCCAGTTGGCAGAGGCCCTCTCCAGATGTTCCCACAGTATCACAGAGTCCCAGACAAGCCTGAGCAACCTAAGGTCTGAGCTGCTGAAGAACCGGGATCAGGTACATGCGGACAGAAGGTCTGTGGGATTTTCCTTCTTGGTGGGGTGGGCACAGGGACGCACAGCTTGGAAGGTCCAGTAGCCGTTTTAGGCATCAGTCTGCTTTCTCCCTTATCTTGGCCAGGGTGCTGGGGTAATAGGTAGTGGTGTGGGATCCAAGAATGAGCAAGACCCTCCCCTGAGACTGGCCAGATGGAGAAAAGCATCTGGGGTCCTGTCCCCTTCTGGGCGTTTAGAGAGAGAATTAGAAATCCTAGCAGGTGCAATAGTTCTAAACAAAAGAATAATTTTGTTCCCTTCCTCTTCTGAACCCTTGCTCTGCTCATTCCCTGGATTGGCCCTCCTACTTCTATCATCTTATTTAATCCCTAGAATGCCACTGCTGCTATACGCCCCTTTTGTGGCTGGGGAAGCTCACTCTGGGAGTTTAATGTGCCCTGGGACACAGACGGTCCATGACACATGACAGTGGTGGGACTTGACGTCACGTTTGCCCACCTCCAAGGCCTATGTTCTTGGCCTGCACCAGGGATTTACAGCTTTGAGAGCCTCATTCAACATATATAAGAATGCCTGCCCGCCCCCTCACAGCCTGGGGTACGGGCCCTGCCCTGACCACACAGCCCATTCTTGGTACCCACTCTGCTCAGTGCTGACGGGGATTCCCTAACCCGGTCCCCCAGATCCGAAATCAAAGAGCTCCGAAAACTGTGGGGTTTTGTTTGTTTGTTTTGGCTGCAAACCCTGACCTCAGTCTTTTGCTGCGAGTCGTCTTTTAGTCTGTGTTTCCCTCTTAGAGTGGATACTCTTACTTTTCCTTAAAGGCTGAAGGTATTGGACCCCAGACCCCAGACCCCACTCAGGCTGTCCTACAACATAATCTATGTCTGCTGGATTGCCTTTCTAGCATCAGAAGACAATTCTGAATTTGGGATGTATCTGGCCTGAGTCTTTTGGATAAAGACTGGATTTGAGGTCTTATCCACCCCAAGTTCTCCAAAGGACGGGTGCTTGGATCCAGCTTGGGTCCAGTCCAGAGTTCAGCTCCAGGAGTAGCTGAGATGGGGTCACTGGGAAGAGCTTCAGGAGGGAAGTGGAGCTAAACAGGCCCAAGGGTGGGGAAGAACACCCCCATCCCCCAGAGACACACACATTCAACATCTCAACTGTCTGTATCCAGCCCAAAAAGGGAAAGGAAGAAACACTACTGACCTTAAACCCCAGCAGGTGAAGGTCCTTGAGAGGTCATCTCGCACATCCGTCTGCCTCCAGGCAGGACTGTGGACTGAGGACTGTGGACTCATCCGTGTTTTATTTCATTTTATTTTTTTTTTTAAAGATTTTATATATTTATTTAACAGAGAGAGAGAGAATGAGCACAAGTAGGGGGAGCAGGAGAGGGAGAAGAAGGCTCTCCACTGACCAGGGAGCCCGACTCAGGGCTCGATCTCAGCACCCTGGGATCACGACCTGAGTCAAAGGCAGACGCTGAACCGACTGAGCCCCCCAGGCGCCCCTCACCTGTGTTTTAAACAGGGGTTGTCGGTTCATGACTTAAGCACCTTCCATGCGCCGGGTGTGGGATAGACCATGAGGCCCCGACTTCCGCTCTGCCCAGGCCACCAGGAGAAAGGCTTCTGCCGCCCCGCTGTCCTCAGCGGGCCCTGCCGGACTCGCAGGGTCCAGACTCCTGCCTGGATCCTGTTCTCAAACCTTCCAGTGTAGCAAAGGCCATCCTCCTGTGGCCTCTCCTGCTTGGCTTTCTGTCTGTCTGGTCTTTAATGAAATACCTCGAGTGTGTGAAAGAGAGAGAGAGAGAGACAGAAAGAAAGAATAAACATGTGACTCAGAGGTGGCTGGCTGGCCCCACGGCACCTCAGACAAGCTTAGGGACAGGAGAGTCACCCCCACTCCCAGACTGGCCCCCCAGACTGTGGCGATGAGGCTCCTTCTGCAGGCGGACAGCTCCTCTGCTCCCTCGGCCACCGACCTTCTTCCCGCCCAGCCTCGTCATCCCCCCCCTTCCCTTTTACTCTGTGCTATTTGATTCTCCCCTTGCCTGGTCCCCATCTCCTGCCCACAGCGTCCAGCAGATTCAGTTTTGTTTGGACAAGATGAACCTCATCTACAAACAGTTCAAGAAATCCAGAATGAGGCCAGGTGAGCCGTGGGGAGAGCAAACTGTTCCTGCTTCCCTCCCTTCCTCCTTCCTGCCCTCTGCTTCTCCGGCTGTTCCATGCCATCCCTGCGGCTGCTGGGGTGCCGCTGGCCTAGGGCAGGGTCCCCGCTTCTAAGCTGCCTGCGGACAGTGAGGGACAGGAGGCCTATGACTGTTGCCCTGTGAGAGGCGTGGACGGCATGCATGGGGGGCTCAGATGGCCGGAGCCTGGCTGTGCTAGGAGAGGTGGCCCTTGGAAGAGAGCCCTCACCTCTGCGGAGCACTTTACAGTTTGAGGAATGTTTCCTGAGCCATCGTGTCTTTGGCTCATCGAAATAGCCAGGATTTCCAAATGAGGGAGGGTCTGAAGACATATCCTGTACTCACTGGCCTGCTCCTTCCCCGGCACTCTCTGCTTGTCCTCACAGGGGACCTCCGGGGGCACAGGCAGCTCATTTCCAGGCTTAGGAACAGGCGGCTGCTTGTCCACGGTGACCGCCATCATGGGGCATGATAGGCTGGAACCCAGGGGCAGGCTGGGGCTGGGGCTTGGTCCTGGGAGACCCCAGCTGACTCTTGGGGTTGAGGAGCTCACAGACAAGGACCCAACCCTCTTCTTCCCCGGCCGTGCCTCCAAGCTTCTCCTGACATGTGGACTGCAGGCTTTGGGCTCGAGGGCCAAATTCTCCTCCAGCTCTAGGATTATCTAAGAGCACTGTTTCCTAGAAACTGGATGCCAGCAATGCACCAAACTTTGAGTTCTCCAGTAGCGAAAATTTTAAAAGTAGAAACCAACAGGTGAAATTAATTTTCATAAGACGTTTTACTTAACCCAATATATCCAAATTGTCATTTCCACCTATAATCAATTTTTAAAAATTATATTAAGGAGATGGTTTACATTCTTTTTGTGTGTGTGTGTGTGAGTTTGCTAAGTCCTTTTAATCCTATCTATATTTGACACTCACAACACATCTTTCTCCGGAAGCTAATCTTTTAGCAGACGGAACTGTCATTCTTACCAAAGCAGTAAGGTTGTGTTCATTGGTAAAACAATATTTTCCACCGCTCCAGCTTTAAAGTTTTAGTTAGTTGAATTAATGAAATTAAGATAAAAATTATTTTCCTCAGGCGCGCTAGTCACCGGCAAGGTGCTCAGTAGCCACGTGCGTCTGGTGGCCACTGGCTTGGACCTACGGATCTCTCTAGATGATCATCTGTTCCCGGGAGCCTCACTGCTGCCTCTGGGGTCTGGCCAGGGAGGGGAAGGGGAAAGCAGCCCAGGAGTGGGGTGGGGCGGGGCGAGGGGGACGGATGGACAGAGACTTTCCCATTTCTGATGCGCCACTGGCCTGTTTGGCTGTGATTTTCGGAGAACTTCAGGGGCTTTTCTGCCTCCCTCCCTCGGACTCTGCCCTCCGAGCCTCCCCCACTTCTGAGCCCCTCCCGTGCATCCGACACCATCCTCTGGGCTCTTTGGGATCCTCCTTTATTTCATGCCTGTAGGAACTCTGGACGGCACCCCCCTCCCCTGTTTATAGATAAGGAAACCGAGACCCCGGGAGGTGCAGTAGCCCAAGCTGTCCTGGTCTTGGGGGTGTTTAACCCCTTATGGCTCACAGTTTTGTTCCTTTTGGTTGCAAGAGTCCTTCATGAAGATTAAACGTGAAAGGGAGAATAACCCTTGACAGCTAACCTCTGGAATCCTGAAAAACGCCTCTCTGTCGAAGGCTTCCTGGTTTTCTCTCTCCCCTTGCACCTGCCCTGAGGAAGCCGATTCTGTGCTGCGAAATCCCGAGTCTGCAGCTTCCTGCCACTCGGAAGCCAGTCTGGGACTTGCAGCGGGGACTCAGCTCAGTGCTCAGCTGGCTGAGAGCAGGACCCCAGATGAAATGCCCAGGGAGGAGGTTCCGCTGTTAGGGAACTGGGAAACCTCTAGCTGGGAGGCCATTCCCTGCAACCCCAGCAGGGGGCAGCATCTCCCTAGCTGGTGAGCATCCTCCCGCAGTGGCCAACGGACAGAACTAGGACTTCATGCACAAGTGGCTGGTCCGCGAAGGGGAGGCGGAGGGAGAAGGAGAGGTGCAAGGTGGTGGCCTGGCTTATCCAGCTTCTGGCTCCAGAGCCCCCAGCTGGCTTTGCCCACACCTTGAATGGTCGGGAATGGGACCCGCAGGCTGCAGGCAACCACCTCTGGGAGGGGTGTTGGATGAGCGGCTGGGGCTGACCACGTATCCTTCCAGGCCCCCTCATCCACCACTTTCCTCCTGAAGTGTTCCCCAAGTACTCATCTCTCCACCTTCCTGGCTCCACGAGGCTGTGAGCTCCCCAGGGCCAGGCTGAGCTCTCTGCATCCTTGCAGTCGTCCCCAAGCCTTGTGGCATTCTGTTTTGTTGACCGACTGGACTGGCGACATCATTCCTCCTTGTTTCCTCCAGGGCTTGGCTACAACGAGGAGCAGATTCACAAGCTGGATAAGTGAGTAGCCCGTGGCAGGTGGGTGAGCAGTAGGGTGGGGGTTCCCGGGGCCGAGCCAGCCTCTGCTTGACAAAGGGTCCTGCTCCCAGGCCGTAGCTGGGCAGAAGCAAAGCAGGTCACTGTGTCTGGGGCAGGTTATCTGGGGCCAGGGGAGGGAGACTGGGTAGCTGGCTCAGACAGAGCTTTCTACTAAGCGGGCTTGATGTCCCTGGATTTATTTCCAGCATGAACACGATCGTGTGTAGTATTTCTTTCCCTAACTGTCTTCCCTGATTTACCGCTTCCTGCTTCCTACTCCTGACCTTCCCTGTGCTCCTCTCTGCCCCTCTGTTCCCTAGACACTCATCTTCCCGGAGGCCCTCCCTGATTTAAATGGTTGTTTGGAGACTCACTCCCCCAGTTCCACGCCCACCCCTGACCCTCACGCACTCTCTTTCCCCCTCTCAGTCTCTGAAACCATCTCGCCTTCTGTGTGAGGACTCGCCTTGAATGTGTCTGTTTCCTGAGATCCCCTGGTCCTTCTATGTCTCTCTGTCCCTGGGTTCTGTGTCCCAGTGCACTGACCTCCCCAGTTCACGTGTATGAGCCTCAGTCCCTCCTTGTGTGGAGACATAGCCCCGCTGGGGATGCCAGCCCTTGGAGGAGGTCTCCTTGCTGGAGACACAGGGACGCTATGCATGAGTGCGGGCGAGTCCAGCTGCTTCTCTCCGTGTCTCAGTGTCCCTGTCTTTTCAGGGTGAATTTTAGTCGTTTAGCCAAAAGGCTCCTCCTGCAGCTGTTCCAGGAGACGTGTGTGCAGAAGTATCAGACGTCCCTGGTCACGCACGGCAGGTGGATGAGGTAACAGTCGGGCCCTCCCTCCTGGGGTCACGGACCTGGAGGCCCTTCCTGGCCTGGCCCTTCAGGCTTCAGAGAACCCTGGGGTTTGCAGAGCCCTGATTGAGGGGAGGTGGTCATAAAGGAACAAAGGAAAAAAAAAAGGGTGGTTTTGTGCACGGGGGT
The DNA here is from genome assembly GCF_030435805.1 of Mustela lutreola. Classification (NCBI taxonomy): domain Eukaryota; kingdom Metazoa; phylum Chordata; class Mammalia; order Carnivora; family Mustelidae; genus Mustela; species Mustela lutreola. The sequence continues at coordinate 51,687,397 of NC_081303.1, forward strand.
GATTTCTGTACATTAGCTTCTTTAATCCCACAATGTGGACCCCATGCAGTAGACACTATCAGCCCCCATCACAGATGAGGAAACTGAGGCTCAGAACACGGGTCTCATTCTCAGTGCTACACAGCCAGTAAGTAGCAGACCCACGACTAGTACTGGTTCTGTCTCTAAAATCTGAGTTCTTTCCACATTCCCAGGTGGGTGTGCTGGGAAACCCCTTCTCGGGGGAGAACACAGGATCCCCCCTGAATGAGGCCAGGAGGCAGGGTTAAATAGAATCCACTCATACTGTCCCCTGGAGGGGATTTGGGTTTTTCCTTCTCACCTGAGCCCCTCCCCGCTTCCTCTGTCTGTGGGAACGTCGGCCCCTCCCGAGAAAAGAAGGCAGGTTCTCAGGCCTGTAGGACCCGTGGGCTCATTATGGGGCTGCGACCCAGGCGCTCACCCAGCCCCCTCACATTAGAATATGGCTTCTCCACCCCTAACCCGCCCCAAATTCTGATTTAATTGGTTTGAAGTCAGGCTTGCATATCAGCATTTTAAAAGCACCTCCAGGTCATTCTACTGTACAGGTCGGAATGAGAATCGACCACCCGCTTGTCTGTGCTTGGATTGGTTTCCTTGTTGTGCAGTGGAGACAATGTTCCTGCCCCCTCCCTCCACTCAGAGAAAAAGAGAATTCCTAGAGGATCCTGACCTTGCTCTGCTCTGGCAGTGGGGCAGTTCCCAGAGCATGTGCGCTGGCTGGGCTGTCCTCTGCCTCTCAGGAGCTGACCCTGGCCCTGAGCTCCCCCTCAGCAGCATGGGTGCTGCGCCCCAGCCACGTGTGGTTTTGCTCCCTGTCGTTCTGATGGGACCATCGGCAGCCTCGGTCACAAGTGTCATCGGTCTTACCCCAGTGGGACAGGGAAGGGTTGAGGGCATACCTAGGGCGACAGAGACAGTGAGGGAAGCGCATTCTCAGAATCCCTCAGCTCCTGCTGTCCCCCATGTCTGTTTGGTGACCTTGACAGCTGGAGGGGCCACGGGAAGAGCCAGCAAACCCAGCTCGGACTTTTTATCTGCTCTCTCCAGGGAGGTGCACGAGACCAGGAACCATTTGCGCATGGTCGGCTGCTCCGTGGCTGCCTATAACACGGAAGCCCAGGGGGCCCAGGAGAGTCTCAGCCAGGTGCGCGATGGTCAGGGGCATGGGCGCCTCGGAAAGGAGCCAGGCTGGTCTGGCACCCTGGGGACATGGGGCTGTTTCCTGCCTCTGGGCAGGCCTGCCCTTGGCCAAGTTCAAGCACACTGTGGCTAAGGAGGTTTCTGACAAGCAAATGTGCACTTTCTGGTGACCTCAGACTGTGGGTCACTGCAAGGACAGAGCTTCCAGAATGCTGGGACATTGTCCTCATGCCTCGTGTAGCCGGGGAGGTTCCAGGCTACTCCAGAGAGAGGCAGAGTGACCCCTCCTCTGTCTTCTGGTCTGGTCTCTGGGAAGAGACTAATACAGGGAGCTCTGAGAAGGCTGCTCAGGTCCCTGGCCCGTAGCTCAGGTCCCTGGCCCGTAGCCCCCGCAGCAGCCCCATTCCTCAAGAGGCTGGCAGGCTGCCCTGCCCCTCCCCCTCGCTCCTGGCTCGTGCTGGGCCATCAAGCTCCAGAGGAGAACGTGGCTGTCTGGACCATTACATCCAAGCACAGACAAGTGAGGGTGGCTGTGTCAGCTGTGCTTGCGTGGGAAGGAAGGGCCTGTGGGAAAGGCTCCGGCATTCTGGGTTCTCCAGGGATGCAGGCTGGGCGCCATTTTGTTACGTTTTTCTTATCCTTACTCAGACCTCTCTTGCATAAAAACACAAAGAAACACATCTGTGGCCCATCCCACCTGACTAACGTGTGGCTTCCCTTCAGATCCTTGACCGGGTCTCTCACCAGCTCCTTCAGGACAGAACAAAGGAGGCTCAGGTCTCCCCACCCCTGACAGCCCCCTATCCCAGCCCTGCACTGACAGACCTGGTTCTCCAGTAAGTGCTGGAGAGAGGGGCATGTGGGGTGGTGGGGTGGGAGAGGGGTGTAGGGTGCAGATGTCAGAGCCCGAGGGGTTCTACCTCAGGCCCTCAGGAATAAAGAGTCGGGGTGGCGGGCTTCTCGGGGAAGGGGGCTGGCGGGACGACATCGGCCTCAGCGACAGATGCCTCTCTTGCCTCTGGCCCGCACAGGATGCAGGAGCTCTGTGAGGAGATGAAGCTGCTGGCCTTTGACCTTCAGGACAACAATCGCGTCATTGAAGGGTGAGAAGCTCCCACTGTGTGCAGGAGGGGCTGATGACCGTCCTTTCAGAGCTCTGGCCTTGTCCGCAGGCCGGTCGCCATCCTTGTGAGGATGTGAGCCTCAGCGCAGTCCGAGGGGGCGCTTGGGGGCCCATGGAACTATGGCCACGTCCTGCTCCCTGTGAATGCGGACTCTGCCCCACGCCTCCCCCAGACCCACTCCTGCCCGCTTGGCCCCCGTCCGCGGACTGCTGCTCTTCATCTCCGTGTCACATGCCGGGAAACGGCAGCACCGAGCTTGGCGTGACTGTCCGAGGCCTGGGTTTCTCCGGCCTTGCTGGGCTCCGGCCTCACACCCAGGCTCCCAGGGCAGCCCGGCTGCAGGCCCAGCCTCCCTGACTCTGCATCACGCCCTGGTTAGACTCCCCTCCTCGGGGGAATGAGGGGTCCTGGAGAGGGTGCAGGGAGCGTGTCTCAGCACTCAGACTTTGGGATTTTTTGGCACCAGTAAAATTCACAAAAGTGAGCTGGGAAATAACAGAGGGACCGACTTCTCGTATAAGGAAGCAGATTTGAAAGGGAAAATCCTGCCATCTAGTCGTCGTGTTTTATAAAGCATGTTTTCTAACCCCAAAGAGAAGGAAGGACATGATCTCAGCGTCAGGGATGGTCCTCGCCCTGAAGCTCCGTGGCCTCTTTCCATACATACACACTTGGGGTGTGTGTGCCCATATCCCCCCCACACAGCTTCCCCACTGCCCTGTGTCTGTCACCTTCCCACGGGAGGACCAGTAGTGGCACAGTGGAAGGAGTCTGCAGACTTCCATAGGGTTTGCATGACCCTGGGAGGTTTTGCTTGGCTCTGGGCCTCAGTTTCCTCCCCTGTGAATTAGGAATAATGATCCCAAGCTTTCTGGTGGGGGCTAAGGGTGAACTGGGATGAGATAGGCCACGTGCTGGGGAGGGGAGGGGGCACAGAGGGAGGGGCTCACTAAATGCTAAGTGTTCCTCGGAGGCCAGGCCAGTCTGGAACCTGGAATTGGGATGACGGGCAGGGGTGTTGGGAGCAGAGCCTGTGGTTGTCCCCAGAGTTGGGGAGTGTCTCTGGGCTGAGGGGGCATCCCCTCCAGGTCCCAGCTTCTTAAATACCCTCAAGGAGGAGATTCTTTCTAAAACAAGCCCTCAGGGGCAGGAAGTTCTAATTTTAGTGCCATAAATTTTTCTCGCTGTGATACAGAGTCTATTTACAGATAGCTCAAAACTTTATTTTAGTGAATTTTTACTTCCTTATTCAGGGTGGTAGCCAAAGAGCCTGCAGAAGCCATCTGAATTCCTGTTCCCTCCTCTTGACCTTTTGGCTGCCCCAGATTCACCAGGGGAACTTTTAAGAGTGCAGCCCCAGACTTTGTCTCCAGAGACTCCGGTGCTGACAGGGGTGCGGGATTTTATAAACCTCCCCCCAGGGATTCTAATGTGTAGTCAGGGGTCAAAGACTTGATGAGGGGACAACTGAAGACTTGAATGGCTCGGTGCTCCCTATAGCTGAGTGTGCTGGGTCCTGACACGGCCCTTGGGCTTCTCCCCTGCATGGGAGAAGCTAATCTGCACCTTTCCTTACAGGTTAAGTTGGCCCCCGTCGGCTCCTGACTCCTGATCTCTGAGCTGTGGGCCGCCCGCCATCCTGAAGCATTAGAATCATCCGAACACTGCTCTCCTGCCTGCAGTGTGGGGCCTACCAGGGGACGCTGTCTGGTACCCTCTCATCAGCCTACCTCCCTCCTGGCCGACAGCTGGGAGACGTCACCAGCATTACCTTCCACTGCCTCTCTGCCCAAAGCGGCATGGCAGGACTTGGGGCGGCAGGTGCTCTGTCAGGACCCCTTGCCTGGGCTGACCTTGGCGCCTCGTGCAGGCTCAGGTCACCTCTGGCAGGGCCGCAGAGAGAAGAGGCTCCCATCGGCCTGCCTGCCCACCTCCTCTGGGCTGTAGGGCTTCGCTTCTCAGGGAACAGAAGGGGAGGCCGCTGGGGGTTTCCCTAGGATGCTGGGTCAAAAGGCCTCATTTCAGTCTTCCCTCATCTTAAGGGGTTTTATGGTGAACATGCAGCCCTGCCCTCTCCTGTGACTTCTGAGGGCTCCTGCTCTCCGCCCCAGGCAGGGCAGAGCCTGATTCTCCCTCTACTCTGGGTCTGGCAGAGCCTGGGAGGAGAGAAGGGGGGGTCCGGGCCAGGTGCTCGTGCTCGGGCCTCGGGCACCCTCACCTTCCTCTCTCCCTGAGGCCTGGCCGGGCGCCGGGAGCCACAGCCGCGGTCCGCCGTGAGCACAGGCCTGCAGGTCCAGATAAGAGGCCTGCGCCTTTGAGAAGGGGAATAAATGTGGCCTTCTTTTCTACTTCTGAGTGGCTCTCGCTGGGCTGCGTCTGTGAGGCAGGGGCGGGCTCTTGGCAGAGTGCGCTTCGCCTCCCAGCAAGCGCTGGGTGGGGATCTGTGAGGACAGGATTGGGAAATGCAGGAGGGACCCGTCACTTCCTGATCCCTGCCTTTCCCTTACATGGGCCCTAATTTCAGGGAAGATCCTGCTGGGAAGGCTTGTCTTCCCATTCCTTCTCCTGCCCCCAGCCATTTGGGGGAGCTGTCGAGGGGGGAGAAAGGAGACCTCTCTTTTCTCCCCCCTAAATCCACCATCGAAGTGCTTACTCCTTTCCCCCAGCCGCCCCCCCCCCCCACCACTCTTCAAAACCTAGGCTGTGTCCTAAATACTGAGCTTGAGCACTACTGTGGGTCATTTTGAGTTCCCCTCATTTTGCCTAGAAGCTAGAAAGGTGCCTGGACATTCAGATTCGGACAGACTTGTCTTTCCCCGGAACTCCATCCAGCCTCCCCTTCACCGCGCTGCGCTCCCCACCTGGCCTAGTGCGTGGGCAAGAATGCAGTGAAGTGGCCCTCTGAGGGGAGGGGGGGAGCTGGGAAGCCCCATTTGTGCACCGAAGCATGAAAACAACATTGTGCTTGACTCTAGATAACCCTAGAAACCTTTCCTGCCCATCTTCCTGAAGCCTCCATGTCCTCAGAGGCTGCACTGCCTCATGACCCAGAAGTGAGGAAGCCCAGGTCCTCGACTCTGATGCCCTCCCTGCTGCTTCTCTATGGAAAAGACCAGCAGCCTCTAAAGACCCAGGAGAGGGTTGCTGGGGCAGGGGTTCCTAGCACTGAGCCTAAGCGGCTTTATGTATGCCATTTGGGTGTGTGTGTGTGTGTGTGTGTGTGTGTGTGTGTGTCTCCATGGGGGTCATTTAAACCCAGTGGGTTCCAATTCTGGGGCCCCTGGAGCCAGTTGCTACCTTGTGCCCCTGGGCCCTGGGTCATCTCGGGCCTTCTCCGCCTGCGTGAAGCTGGGGCGGACCCTTCTAGCTCATCAGGATCCCCACAGGGACATCCCAGGATGGATTTTCCCTGGCAGCTGTGGCTGCCTCTGGCTCACACACGCTTGGTGGGGCTCAGCAAAAGAGCCTGGGATCCCTGAGAGCCAAGCACAGATTTTTGGGGGATGACAGGATCCAGACTCTGTGTGCTCACGAGGAAAGCCCAGCAGAGAGACACTCGAAGGCTTCGGTTTGTTCCCGTGCAGGACAGAGGCCCCGTCGTGGACGCCTACCCCCATTCCAACTTCTGCGGAGGCTCTGATTCTCTGTCAGTAGGGAGCAAGGAAGTGTACCAAGGCCCGTGGTGCACTCGGCTCCTCAGACTTGACCTGAGCACCCGCAGGGTGCCAGGTGCTGTTACTGGTGGCCCAACCGTGGAGGTGACCACTATGGCTTGTCTGCCCCCCGCCAGGAGCTCACTGGGAGGTGGGAGGGGGGCAGTTCAGTGTCACGAGGAGAGGGCCGGGCCAGCGACGCACGGCTCAACAGCAGCGTGACCTCCCTGTCTCACGGGGCTGTGCTGAGGTCAGCCTGGGAGGGTGTCAGGGAAGGACTTGGGGACACGTAGGCTCCGGGGTGCGGCCTCCGCGGAATTACCTAGCAAAGAAGGCACGGCAGGCATCCCTGGCAGTGGGGACAGCACAGGCCGTGGCGTGGAAGGAACTGTAGGTATGTGTGTCCCTGAGAGGAAGCTCTGTGGGAAGTCGGGGTTGAGGAAAGGGAGAAACCAGACCCAAAAGGTCCTTGTGGGCCACGATAAGGAGCTCGCGCTTTGTCTCAGGGAACCACAGGTGCAGGTTGATGTCAAGTCCAACTGGGATTTTAAAGACCGGACTCTTCCGTGGAGGGTGTGTTGAAACACTGCGTGTCGGTCTCCTGGGCTGAGAAAGGGTGGTGATGGCCGTCCAAGGGATCCGTAGGAATAGGTCAGGTATTTCCACACGGGGCCTGAAACACCATGGGAGTTGTCGGCACATTCTGCCTGCCCTGACCTCACATGGCTGTGAGGCCCCTGAGCAGGGGAAGGGTCAAGATACAGATTCTCTTGTCTCACTGGGCCGGGCCAGGCAGTGGCTCAGTTCTGTCACTCAGGTCTGGGAAGGACCCACACGGCCTTCAGATTCACGTGGAGCATCCTCTTAAAACAGGCTGGGCCGGTTAAAAATGGGCCTCCCTAGGAGGACATGGGGGCGCGTCCCAGCTCCCCACGCGAGAAGGGCAGGCCGCCTGGTACCTCCCTCCGTGCCCTGGCGCCGCGGGGCCGACGGTCTCCCTCAGGAGCTCCTCGCTGTCCTCTTTAGAGGCTGTCCTGGTTCAAAACAGAGCTTCTGGGACCCACCCACAGGATTCCAGTCAGCCCCGGGGTGTGGCCCAGGAACCGCATTGTTGCTGAGCTTCCCGGTGATTCTCGCACAAGCTAATGCTGGCGAACCCTGAGGCAGAGTGTGCAAACCCCCTGCAGAGGACACGTGAACGGCCCCCGCAAAGGGCAGGAGGCTGACCGCTGAGGCCAAGGGAGCCAGGCTAGGGGACAGCAGAGACCCCCACAAGGGCCCGACTGCTCTCCCACCGCACCCCACCATTTGCTGTCACGGGGCTGCCTCACTTCAGCGGGGGGCCTGCGAGGGTTTCCACAAGGAGCCCTTCGGGGTTCACTTCCGAGCTGCCTCAGGGATTTTGCCCAGGATGGCATTCCCGGCTTCTTTTCCCTTTTCCTTGCAGAGAACCTTTAGGCAAGTGGCACCAAGGGCAGGGGGGCTGGGGGGGGGGGTTGAGGGGGCACTCAACTGCTTGAAGGAGCTTCCAAGGGAAATAATCCGAGGCTACTTCCGATTTTTTCCCTTGGGGAGCTCCTTCAAGCAGTTGGGTCCTTTCCCTGCCCGTTTGCAGAGAGACATGGCGTGTGTGTGGTGGGTGGGAGACGCGGGATGGGACTGAGGACAGGAGGGGGGCGGGAGAGAGGACGGAGAGGAATGGAGTGACAAAGAGATGGAAAAGGAGGAGGAGCATGGGGGGGAGGGGACAGAAATGAGGGGAACCAGATAGAGACCCCTAAGGAATGGGGTGGGGCGTGTGCGGGCATGGGGGTACTGCGGTGAGAGCAGGGCTAGCCTGGAAGGCCACCCAGGCCACTGTGCTTGTACTGGTCTGTCCCAGTCCCGGTCCCTGGCTTCCCGCCACAGTGATGGGCCCCAAGCAGGCTTAGTGCTGGAATGTAAGTGGCTGTGGCTTGGAGCCTCCCCTCTGGCGGAGGGGGAAAAGCTGCTGACAAATCCGCCTGGAACAGCTGAGTTTTTCCACATGGAAAGAAGAAACGTACGCACCCCCGGGCTTATCATAAGCCTGGCGGAGTGACTTGGGATGGAAAAATTCTGTAATTGAGAGGCGGACGGGGGAGGCACCACTGAATCCTGGCCAACACCCCCACCCCCCACCCGGCATGGGGACACCTTTCCAGGAGCCCTCACATCTCTACTGAATCCCCACCCTCGTTTGTCCTCCTGTCCTAAGTACTGTCAAGGACCTACCTACCTGTTCCCCGTGGGAGCACGAGCACTCGGTGACCAAGAGAAAACCCAACACCTGAAGTGGGGATGGGGTCCTACCAACCTTCACCCGTGGCCCAGGAGGCCAGAAATCCACCCCAGTGACCATCAACTTGGGAGGATGCACGTGAGTCTTAGAGTTCCCGACACCACCACGGCCACCCAGCCCCAGCAGGTCACTGGGTGCCTTCCGTTCTCATCGGGCCAGGCAATTCCTGGTCTCCTCACCCTGCAGGGGCCATGGCCTAAAGGGTGTTAAGAGATGAGTTTGGAATCAGGTACCGGTGGGAGCTGACAGCTGAATTCATTTTATTCAACACTGAACGAGCACCTCTTACTTTCCCTGGATTGTGTGATCAGAGAGGCCAGCAAGACCCAAATGAGGAAGGCAAAATGTACAACGTAATTGTGACTCACATCAGGATGATGTGAGGGTTAGAGACACAAGCGACTTGGAGGGACCTAGAAGAAAGAGTGAGGGGTCGGGTCTGGGCAACTCTGCCAAAGCTCCATGGCATTTGGGTTGGACCTCGAAGGTTGAACAGGATTTCAACAGGGAAAGAAAAATGGGGAAGTATTTTGCTGATTCTTTAAACTCCATCTGCAAAGTGAGATCGGAGATGTTTAAACACGGCCCTTTATACCATACCAGCTGGGTCGGGCAAGGCCAAAATCATGCGTTTGAGTCCAGACCATGACACCTTTTGGGGCCGGTCACATGACTTCTCTGAGCCTCAGTTTTCTTACCTGTAAAATGGGAATGCCAGCCATTTCACAGAGCTGCCTGGAGAGCAAGTCAATCAAGCCCAAAGTGCCAGCCCATGGTAAGCCCTGGATGCATATTTTTTGAGTAAATATGTATAACACATAGCATTTGATGAGAGACTTTTACAAACATTTTAATTCTCCAACAATATTTTATTATGGTCCCGGCTCACAGTCCAGCAACAGAAGGTGTTACTAATCCCCATTACTTGGACCCCGTGACTCCCCACTTCTGTGGGGGGCTGAGCGCTGGGTCCAACAGGCTGCCCAATGAGGGAAGGAAGTCGAGGGCCAAGCTTGAACCCTGCGCTCAACAAGGGTGAGAGCATTTCCCCTCAGATGTCTACATCAGGGCACACGATCCCAGCTACCCCCCTGCTCCAGTTTTCAGAGTGGGGTCGGTGAGGCACTTTATTCAACTCCTAGAAAACACAGCCAGTACCCAGATTTCTTGGATCTCTGGAAGTGAAGTCTGGGGATACATATTTGGAACAAACTCCTGTTCTTAAGGTACCGGAAAGTTCGGGGCTGTTGTTGCCTTAGCCTGTCCCGCCCTTGCTCAGGCAGACGCAGGGCTTCCTCCATTCGGGTCTGCTCCGCAGAGGGGTCTCTCCTGGCCCTCGAACCTAAGAGTTGTCCCTGCCTTTTTCTGTCCTCTTAACGTGCTTTACTTTTCACTCTAAAGTACTCAGGACCCGACATTACCAACATTATGTCTGCACGGTTATAATCTGGCTCTCCCACCAAATGGAAGCTTCAGGAACATGTCCATTTCGCTCCTGGACCTTTAGCACCGACAGCAGCGCTCGGTCACTTAGCTACTTGTTTAAGTGAAGAACTGCTCTGTGCCCCTGAAGCTTTGCCTTCGGTGCTGTTTGCCAGATACTTCAGCTCTTTCCCCATTCTGAGCACAGGACGGCATTGCGCTTCTTGCTCCCCTTGTGGGGCTGGCTCAATGCATAAGAGCCTCCGGGGTCTCTTGGCTTCCCTCCGGCCCCAAGGCTGGCAATGTGAGATGTGGTGGCCGCTCCATCAGCACGGGGCCCTGAGTGGCTTTGGGGAAGAGCCTCCCTGCCAGCTGGCAGAGGACATGTCATAGGAGTGAGAAAGAAGTTTCTGGTTTAAAGGCAGTGAGGTTTGCAGGCTGTTTATTACCGCAGCATAACCTAACCTGTCCTGACTGGCCCGGCCAGCCCATGCAAACAGCTGGTCTTTCAGAATCACTGGGAGGTCCCCTACATGCTTTGGGGATTTCAGCGGCTTCAGATGCCTCAAAGCCAAACAAAACCAAAAACTTCCCCTTCAGAAAGTCAGGATGCATTCTGTCCTTCCCCTTTCCTTCCTACTGGGAAACTCAGCGGTGGTGGTTGGGGGAGGGGGGGACAGCCCTGACACAGCTTGCCAGCCCCCTCCCCCCATGGAGGAACCAGCATGCTCTGGACCACATCTGAAGTGACCTCACACACTGACCACACACTCAAACGACTGTCATAATCCTTCCCCTTGGTCCAAAATAAAAACAGCACACCTACTCCTCGGGGAGTGAGTCACACACAGAAAAAAAGTCGATGGCTATGAGCCAAAAGGATGTGCGAACATGGGAAAATCTGCCAGTGGAGGTGTCTCGGCAGATGTTGTGGTCTTTCCCTGCTGGCCTGCCTGACCAAAGAGCGTCCAAACAATTCTGAAGCTCAAGCATCAACTCTCCACGACGCCAGGCATCGTCCTGACCCTCCAGTGAGACTGGAGTTTATTTAGTACTTCCTCTCTGGGGAAGGAGGACTGACTCGTGAGAGAGAGAGAGAGAGAGAGAGAGAGAGTGTGTGTGTGTGTGTGTGTGTGTGTGTGTGTTGTGGGAGGGGCTGCTCCTTCAGGGAAGAAGGGGACTGGGCTGGGAAAGATGGTATCAGAGGACGCAAGGAGCCTCCTGTTGGGGGTCGGGGGTGGCAACTACCTCTCCCGACCTCAATTTCTTGGCTCAGGCACATGAACCTTAAGATAAACTTGATAAACTTTTGGGGTTGGTTACATGAACTTACATTATCTCCCTCTTCATCTCCGTTCCATCCCAGAAGCCAAGTGTAGGGCTTTGGCCGGGCACAATCTCCTCCACCATTCCTGGCTGAGAGCAGCCACCCCCATTCCTGCATATCAGAGCTATAGCAGGAAGGGAAAGTCAGTTTTTCTGTGCAGCTCAGGCAACTGGGAGGGGGTTTACATCTGGTTGTTCTAGATGGTCCTCAGTTTCCCAGGGCTCAAGGAGACACTCATTCCATAAGACTCTCTATCGGGGGGATCTGGGCTGGGCTGCCCAAACTCATGCTTGCAAGGAGAGGAACAGAGGACAGAGATGGCAATTGTTGGTAATTATTTCACAAATGGCATTTCAGAACTGGCCTTTCAGTGATGTGCTCATTGCCAGGTCTTTTCTTCTTGCCAAGCTGTCACCCAGAGCTCAGGCTGGGTCCACACCCTGGACCCCACCCAGCTCCCCGCCTCCTGGGAGGCAGTGATCTCCTCCAATGAGCCTCAAGCCTGTGGTGATGGATGGATAACAGAGGGGTGGGTACAAGCAGATCTTTATATGCAAGGCAGGTTTCTGCAACAGCCCCGAGAAAGCTGTTTGCAGAAAAAAAGTGGAAGAGGTGGGAATAAGAGACCAAAAAGGCAAACTGTACTTTCCTGCATGAACATGCAGCAGAAGGCATTCAGGGATCGCAAACTCCCCTCCTAATGAGTTTTTCTCAAAGTGTCCACTGAAGCTCATCTGCCCCATGGGGGGAAAATGGTGAAGCCCACCTTATCACCACCTTAGATCTAGAGTAGTGGGCTCCTTGGGCACAAGGTAGCAGCAGCAACACCACTTGGAAATCTGTTAAAAATGCAACATCTCAGGGCGCCTGGGTGGCTCAGTGGGTTAAGCCGCTGCCTTCGGCTCAGGTCATGATCTCAGGGTCCTGGGATCGAGTCCCACATCGGGCTCTCTGCTCGGCAGGGAGCCTGCTTCCCTCTCTCTCTCCGCCTGCCTCTCCGTCTACTTGTGATTTCTCTCTGTCAAATAAATAAATAAAATCTAAAAAAAAAAAAAAATGCAACATCTCAAACCTCAGCCCTAAACTCCTACTGACTCAGAAACTCTGGCCGTGGAGCCAGTAATTTGGGATTTAACAAGCCCTCCAGCGGATTGCCCGCCAAAGTTGGAAACCACTGATGAGAGGGAAAGCAAGGTTCAGAGGGAGAAGCAGAAAGGTGGGGGAGGGGAGTAAAAGGGGTGGTTCATCGTGCACCCTCCCTCATCTCAGTTCCTTCTGCTCTGGAACACTGTGAGGTTGGCTCTTTTCCCTTGTGCCTGGAAATCACCTCCTCAGGTGAGAAGCTCCAGCCTCTGGTGAGACCCGGGGACCCAGCACATGTCCTCCACTACAAATGGGGACCACTCTCTGACTGCCGCCACCACGGAGGAAAAGCCATGGACCCAAGCGGTCTGGGAATTCCCTGAGCACTTGACTCTTGAAATTTCAGGAATTACCTAAAAATTATCTCCAAGGTGAAAGAAAAAGCAAAAGTGGAGATTCCCCTGCCAGACACTAGGGGGAGTCCCATCCCTGGCCTGGGAAGAAGAGGATGCGTCTCAGGTCGAGAGGAATTTAGCTTATTTCCAAAGTTGGTGGCTGGCGACCTCTGTTAAATCAACCAAACTGAACCCCAAGTTGTAAAAGGATAGTCCGTGATCACTCGTGATCATTTGGGGCTTGTCTTCCCAGCCCCAAACTAATTTACAGGCAAAAAACCCCCCCACAAAACCCCAAAAAACAACAACAAAAACCAAACAAAAACAAACAAACAAACAACTGTAGAGGCCGGAGAGGGCCCCGGATCATGCAGCTGGCCTGTTTAAAGACCCAGCAGTCCTGTTCTCCGCCCACGTGAGACGATCAGGACCTGCTACGTAATTTGTGGGACCCAGTGTAAAGAAAAAATGCTGGAAATTATTGAAATGTTATTAATGTTTGAATAATAATTCAAAAATTATTAAGACTTTCAAGATGGTGAAATCAGAGCATTCAAATGGAAGTTACGAAGCCGGCTCTGGTTCTGCTGAAGGAGTCCGTCACAACTGAGCTGTCCGTCCCTAAGGCAGCGTGGGGCTTTCGGGGCTGGCGTTTCCACAGTGGTTCCTGGAGCAGCCATGGGAAAAGGCAGGTTTGACTTGGGAAGGCAAGCTGTCCCAAGCCACGGGGCGAGGGAGCGCTCTCACGATCCAGGGCCCAGGATCATGTAACCCCCGTTTTCCGGGAAAGGAATATCTTACCAGGCAGGGCCGCCCAGGGAGGGGAAATCCAGCAAGAGTGAAAGTCGCAGGCTGACAGCCTAGCCGGCCGCGGAGGCGGCTTCCCGCGGTCAGCCTCGGAAGCGTCCCCCGTCGCGCGTCCCTAGGAGTCACGCGACTCGGCGCTGCTGCGGGAGCCGGAGCGCCGGCCGGGCCTGCCCGACCCACGCGCGGCCGGCTGGCCTGGAGGCGGCGGCGAAGGGGCGCCAGGGCGCACACCCTCCCGTGGGCAGGAGAAGCGGGAGGGGGGCGCGCGGACACCTGGCCCGGGGACCTCTCCATAGACCCATCCCCAGCTAGTTCCCAAGCCCTTCCCTGCCGCCCGCTCCCTCACCTGGGCGTGTTGGGGTGCGGGGGTGCGGTGGAGGCGGGGACCTAGTGATGGAGGTGGTGGGAGAGCGAAGGAGGCAGGGCTGAAGGCTGACGGTCCCGACAGCAACTCCTCTTGAGCTGCCCCAGTCGTCGGGTCTGCTTCTCGCAGACACCCCGAAACCCGCGCTCGCCCCGGCTCCCCGCCGCTTGGCGGATCGGTAGTTCCCCTAGGCGCCTTCCTGCAGCGCGCCGGTCTCCCCGCCCCCGCCCGCCTCGCCCCGCCTGCAGCTGCGGTCCCTTTAAAGGCGCGCTCGTGCGGGGCCGCCCTTCTCTCGAGGCTGACTCGGGAGCCGCGCCACTGCTGCGAGCCGCGGCGCTCGGCCGGCATGACCATGGCGTCCCCGGCCATCGGGCAGCGTCCCTACCGGCTGCTCCTGGACCCGGAACCGCCGCGCTATCTGCAGAGCCTGAGCGGCCCCGAGCCGCCGCCGCCCCCCGGCCGCTCCTCGCGCCGCTGCGCCCCCGCGCCCCTCTCCACCGCGCCCGGGGCGCATGAGGGGCGCGGCGCCCGGAGGGCGGCCCGGGGGGACCCGGAGCCCCAACCGCGGGCCTCCCGACCCGCTCGCCCTCTCCGGCCTGGTCTGCAGCAGAGACTAAGGCGGCGGCCTGGGGCGCCCCGGCCCCGCGACGTGCGGAGCATCTTCGAGCAGCCGCAGGATCCCCGCGTCCCGGTGGAGCGAGGCGAGGGTCACAGCTTCGCCGACCTGGCGCTGCGGAGCGGCCGGGGCTGGTGCGACCTGTGCGGACGAGAGGTGCTGCGGCAGGCGCTGCGCTGCGCTAGTGAGTGTGAGGGGCAGGGCAGGGGAGGGGCGCGCGGGAGGCCCGCAGTCCGAGCCCGGGGGCTGCCACGGAGCTGGCGCGGGGGACTGGCATTGCCCTTCTCCACTTCAGCCAAGGGAGACAGGCCCGGGAGACTCTGCTCTTAGCCCCCTGGCGGGTATGCTTTAGTGACTACCTACCGCCCGGGTATGGTGGTGCTGTGTTTAACAAATACCCCTTTCCCTGACAGGTGCATACCTCGCCCCGACACACACACGCACACGCGCGCGCACACACACACACACACACTCAGGCTGGGGATGATGACCACCGTGGCAAGGTCATTCCGTTGTCTCTCACGCACTCTCTTGCTTTTGTTGAAGCTTCTTGACAGTGGGTCATGAGACTGGTATTGATATGGCCATTTGACCCCTGCTTATTAGCGTTAATGGGAATATGGCTTGTTTGTTTGTCGCCGGTGGTACAGGCCCTTGGCACATGCCCCCTTGTGGTACGCCTCTCCTTTAGGGCACACTGATGGGACAAGAAAGAGTCCTGGTTAGCCTTTGAATGGAAATGGACTGTAAGGTTGACGTGAGCTTGAGGTCACCCTGGGCCTGTGCCCCGCCCCCGTTGCCTTTCACCTCTGACCCTCAAACTTTTGGACTCTGCTCTAAATATTTGGCAATGCCCTGTCTCCCCCCCTCCTCCTCTTCCCCCTCCATCTCCTCCTCCTCCTCCTCCTGGGTTACTGCACCAGTCCTCAGGCTTTAAAATTCCCCAACTTCCTGTCCAGTACTTTCCTCCCCAGAGCTCTCAGGCCTCTCCAGCCTCCTTCAGAGTCAGACTCTTTTCAAAGCTGGACTGTGGACCACTAGACACCCAGGGTGTAGACTTACTGAGCAAATTTGCAGTCTTTTTGGAGGTTGGGGTTATTTTCAGGTGTGTGTATTTCTTTAAGGGGTGCCTTCTCCCCACCCCCATATTTGTGGTTGCCATGTTTGGTGGAGGATATCTACATCCATGTGTTTATGTGTTTATAGAGATAGTTTAAATATCTGAAGTACAAAGCACAGAGGAGGGCAGAGCCCCTAACAAGCCTCTCTGGAAATGGTGTGTGGGTTGTATCTGTCAGCAAAGGCCCTTCCCCCTTGCCCAAAGGCCGGGGGCTCCCATCTGACTGCAGCAGCCACTTCCCTATCAGGAAAACCCTACTTTGCCCCCCCCCCCCCCCCCCCCCCCGGCCCCAGTTCACAGCAGAGGCTGGGCAGGGTGCCTCCTAGCTTCAGGGAAGGAAAGTTCACATTCTAAGCCAGTGTCAAGTGGAAGGGAAAGATTGGAGGGAAAGGAGGTGGTGCTCCTTCCACCAGCAGAACTCACCGTTTAGGTGCTAAGACAAAAGGAAAGAGCAACCTTTAGAGAGGCGTGTGTTGTGGGTGGAGGACTGCTGTCACTCCATAAAGGCTCCTGACCTTATAGTAGAATCACATGAAACTTGTCCGTGGATGTCTTGGCAACGGTCACTCTCTCAAGGGTCGAGTCTCCTTTACCATATCCACTGATTCTCTAAACACAGACAGAGGCGTTATTCTCACTGTCCTGGATTTGGTTGTGCTGGAACCCTGGCAAATCCAGTTCACTGGAATTCTAGTCTGTAGTAAGGCGTTTGGGGACTCCATCAAGCAGGGATATCTGAATGCCAAAGAGGGAGCAGAGCTGGTGTTTGTCATTATTAATATTTAACTGCATGTGGACCCGTGGCTGGATGGGAACAGTTGAGACACGTTCTGAGGTGCAGATGAGCCTCGGGCAGGTGGAGACACAGCTGGCCAGAATCACTGAGCATCTTTCTTTAAGTTGAAGATCTAATTCCATGATGGGCTTGGTGTGTTTTATCTTTGTTTCAAAAAGCAAGGTTCAGGGGCGCCTGGGTGGCTCAGTGGGTTAAGCCTCTGCTTTCGGCTCAGGTCATGATCCCAGGGTCCTGGGATCGAGCCCCACATCGGGCTCTCTGCTCAGCAGGGAGCCTGCTTCCTCCTCTCTCTCTGCCTCTCTGCCTACTTGTGATCTCTGTCTGTCAAGTAAATAAATAAAATAAAAAAAAAAAAAGCAAGGTTCAGAAATATGACTTTAAAAAGGCAGCAGCAGACAGCGATTAAGAGAACAGACTGAAACCAGAAGACCTGAGTTTGAATCCTTACTCTGCCACTTAATCTCTGTGTCATGCTGGGCCTCTCTGTGCTCTGCTTCTTGTTATAAAAAAGTGGGGATAAAAACATTACCTGCTTTACTGTGTTAATGTGAGAATTAAGTGAATTAATGTATGTAAAGTGTTTAACAGAGTGCCTGGCGAAAGGCGTTATGAACGTTCAATGTAATATGAATGTTAGTGTTACCCCCTCCCATCCAACAGCTGTCACAATTTGTCTGGGCTCGTGACACCTCTGAGGTCACTTTTCCAAGCAGCGAGTATAGTTCTCAAACCCTGCGTGGCTGAACTAAGAAGGGAAGTGAGTGCCGTGAGCATCCCAGAATGAGTGGGTTTGAATTGTCCTCCAGAAACACTTCTGCTTCCTGTGGCTGAGGAGTGTCCCTGCTGAATGAATGCCAGTGGCTTCGAGAGCACTGGGACATTGGCGCCTTGTCTTTGTATCACTTGCCTCCAGCAGAGTGCCAGGCACAGAGCAGCGTCAGTAAGTAGCATTTGGTGAAGGTGGTGGCTTGTTTTTCCTCCTAAATCTCTCTGTTCTTGGAAACAAGCAGACGGTCAATGGTACAGGAAGGACCTCTGTCTGGGCAGGAGGCTGACAATGGATGGGAGCTATGTTAGCCAGATGGACTTTTAATAAGGAAAATTTTAGAAAGCTGTCTTCCCACTGCCTGCCTGCCTCTGCAGTGAAAGACCTTCCAACCTAGCCTAACCCCTATGTCCAGGTCTGTAACTGACTCTGGGTAAGGCTGGATTCGCCTGTCAGGAGGTTCAGAGTTAATGTTAATTGCCAGGATTAAAAAATCGTGTTTAGTAGATAGGGGAAGAACTCCAGTGGGGACTGGAGGAGAGAGAGAGATACTGAGAGACAGAGAGAGAGAGAGATTCTGTGGGGGCATGTGTGTTTTGGGATGGGGGCAATTGCAGTGGTGAGGGCCCACTTCCAGCACTCCGGGGATGCAGGGCCGGCAGCAAACACCCTGCAGAGTTACCCGCTGCCCTTTGGCTTTGCGATCAGGAAACACCCGTTAGAGGTTTTGGACCCTTTCTTCTATAGAAGGCACAGAGTTGACCTTTTACCATTCATCTCGTTTTGTGGACACGCGAGCCATCCCGGACCAGAGAAAGTCTGGAAAATGGGGAAACTGAAGTCCAACTCCACGGGCAAGGAGGGATGCTTAGACACACCTTGCATGAGGCTAGTGAATGCTCACGGGCTTCTCCGGAGCCGTCGTCCCTCGTTCAGGACTCTGAGGTGTTATGGGATTGGAATTATAGGGTTGAAAGGGGAACCCTGGGGCTCCTTATCCTACCCCCTACTTGATAGATGTGTAATTATGATGTGAAGAGGAGGTGCTCTCCATGAACCTCAGGGACAGGGGACTTCCTGGGGTGAGACTGATGTCCCACAGGGCCCCCCTGGCCAACTCCCAGCTCTGCCTTGTTACTTCATTGATGGCTGGGCTCAGCCCACCTCTCTGTGAAGACTGGAACCGCCCATGCAACAGCCACGGGATCCTGGGGAGGCCCCTCTTGCCATGATTTCTTTGTGGAAGAGGTTACTGGACATTGACCCTGAGTTACCCTACAACAGACCCGAGAACTCTTGGGCACCTGGAAAGTATTTTATTTGTCTAGTATGCCCAGCAGCTTTAAAGTGTGTGACTTGAAGTCTTCTCACGGGCCGTGGTTTGGCTGGGGGAGGTTAGGGAAAAGGATGCTGAGCTTTTAAAGAGAGTGGAACCCCGTCTCCAGTTCCCTCTGCCCCGGGCTCTAATTGGGGCTTTTCTTCTAGAAAAGAGAGTCCTAGTGGAATGAGTGTGTGTGTGTGTGTGTGTATTTGGGGACAGAGAACAGATCTGGAATGCTTTGAGGGAGGCCTCCTGAGGTCCCCAAGCTGTATCTTGTTTCCTGTCCTCCCTGCTTCCTGTCTTCTGGAGAGATGAAAGTGAAAGCCTTAAATGTGGGCTTAATTGTCCCCCCATTTCATCAGAGCATGAAATTTTCTGATTATGGAGGGAAGGGGGCTTGAATCCCAGGTACAGTCAAAAATGATTAATGCCACTTGTCTGCCAGCCTAATTAGACTTGGTAATGAACGTGTGTGTTCGCCTGCTGATCCTGAGGAGTTGTTAGGTGGCAGTGAATTGGCATCTGCCCTCAGCTGAGGCTTTGGTCTGGGATCCTCTCTCTCCCCTCCCAAGTTTATCAGTCACTCAGGCCGGGCCCAGCCCTGTGCAGATCGGCCCAGAGTGACAGGGAAAGGACCGCCCCCTGCCTGTCTCCCAGGGCTGGCTCGTGGGGGGCAGGAAAGAGTGTGAGGACAGGGGCGGGAGGTGCAGGCTGCGCCCAGCCCGCCTCCGAGTACAGGAAGGATTCTTCACAGGCCAGTAGTGCCTTTTCCCTGAAGAGCCCAAAGGATTTCCATGCTTGCGTCTGCATTCATCCTTGGAATGGCTTCCTGAGGTCAGAGCACAGGGATGCTGCTGCCCAGGGCTTATGTGGGCAAGGAAGCAGTGCCCGTCCACTGGGCTGGGGCAGGACGAGGTTAGAGCCTCTCAGGTGGGGCAAACCTGGCTGGCTTCGAAGGCCGTGGGGCTAGCTCAGGCTGTCGGGTCCTTTCCCTCCTTCAGGCCATGCCCAGCATTTCTGAGTCAGCAATCATGCCCCTAGGGGCTCTTCTGTGGAGACCTCTCCGGCTCCCAGCCCGTTCCTCAGTTTCCCCATGGAAGGAGCGGCTAGCCACTCTTGCTCTGCCCAGGGTACTATGACGGCTGACGAGGAAGCTGTAAATACTCCTCTGGCCTTATCAGAGGCCCTTCCTGTTCGCATTCCTCAGATGACAAGGTGAATATTCTTGGGCAGGTGAATATTTGTGGGTGCGCAGAGCACGCGAATGGAATGTACCCCCCAGCCCCAGCCAAGCTTCCGTCGGCAGCCAGCCTTCCCTCTCACTCGGAGATCTGCTGTGCTGGGGGCTGGGGGCTGGGTGCTCTCTGCCCGCCAGACCACCCACCGGCTCGGCTGGGTCCCGGCTCTCTGCTGCCTGGGTCGGGGAGGGCAGGCGGCGCTGAGGCTGGGAAGACCAGTCCTGACGGGGGAGATGGCTGGGCATTTAGTCATCTGTGGGTTTTTTTTCCAAGAGACTTTGGCAAGCTTCTCGCCACATGCTCAGGGCAGAATCTTGGGGTTGGGAGGGGAGCTGAGCAAGGAGGCCAAGGTGGTGATGTCAGACAGGGCAGCGGGCTCTGTTTTCCGGGGGCTCTGGTTTAAGTGGAATCACATCCTCGTGGGGGACTCGCTGTGGGGGCCCCGTCCTGAGGTTAAGACTATCTTGACTCAGGCCTGGGGGCGGAGGTGATGTTTGGGTGCTCTCTGCAGCACCCCACACGCCATGCAGAGGAGACCTGGGCCGAGCCCAGCGCACCCCGAGAGCGCTCCGTGGTGTGGTCATTGGCTAGAGTGGCTGACGAGTTCATGTGGGGCCTGTTGCTGCCTGCCTGTGGTTCTTGGCATAGAGAAAGTTCTTGAGAGACACACCCACAGAACAAGCAGGGATGTTGGCTTCCTATTTTGCCCCCTTGGGACAGGAAGGAAGAACAGCAGGGATCTGTCCCGGCATTGAGCCAGGTGTGCGGCCTCCCTGTGGAGCCTCTCCTGTCCTGACTGAGGGGTCTGGTGCCTGCTCGTTTCTGTACGACATCCCAGGTTTTCGTCAGGATTTTCCTACCCACCCACGCCGACCGCTTTGACTTCACGGAGAGCATCAAGGAGAAAAGCTCGAGCTCACGTGGTACCGAGGGGTTTGTAGGAAGGTGGTGCTGGAGAGTCCGGTGTGTTCACTCCTGCCTGTCACTGGGAGGCAGGGAGCTGGGTCTGTCACTCAGCTGTGACCACAGCGGGGCTGGCTCATGTTTACTCTGCCAGAGAGGGCCTGGACCCCACCTTCGGCTCCCCCTCCCTGTTTCTTGAACAAACATTTCCAGGGCAGGGCAGGTCTTACCCAGATGTCTGCAGTGGCTGCTAGAGAATGAAACCTTGGCTTACATGGACCTTTAAGAAGTCATACCTAAAGGTCAGGGAGAAGCAGACTCCCTGCTGAGCAGGGACCCAGAGGCAGGACTTGATCTCTGGACCCTGGGATCATGACCTGAGTCAAAGGCAGAGACTAAACTGACTGAGCCACCCAGGTGCCCTGGGGTTCTTGTTTTTTTTTTTTTTTTTTAAATCCTTTTGTATTTTGTCCCCCTTTTATTGACTTTTTAATCCTTTCATGTTTTGTTTCTACTGAATGCTGGTTCTGGAAAAGAATTATCCTCATGTTTGCTGTAGATACAAATTGGTGTCCCATGAGCCTCCTAGGATGGGAGTATTTACATGAAACAAAGTGAGTTGAGAATGACAAGAATTGTGGGAGTGGAGGTGGCCTGGCCCCATCTGAAGCCCTTTCTTTCTTTCTTTCTTTCTTTCTTTCTTTCTTTTTTTTTTTTTTTTTAAGATTTTATTTATTTATTTGACAGAGAGAGAGAGAGAGAGAGACCGTGAGAGTGGGAACACAAGTAGGGGACAGTGGGAGAGGGAGAAGTAGGCTCCCTGCTGAACAGGGAGCCCGATGTGGGGTTTGATCCCAGATGACTTGAGGCAAAGGCAGATGCTTAATGACTGAGCCACCCAGGGGCCCCTGAAGCCTTTTCTTGGCTTGCACAGTGGGCTGGAGCTGGTGGATCATGGCCCTCTCACAGGGGAGAAAACACAGCATTTAAGGAGGCGAAGGACTGCTCTAAGATGACCCAGATGGGAAGTAGCAAAACCAGCACCAGAACCCAACACAGCATCTTGCCTTATAAGCTAATGTCATTCAAACACACAAGTTCATTGAGTCCTCCTCCTTCGTCGGCCCCCCTTCCACCAACGAATGCTGAAATGTCCATAAAAAGAGGTACAGAACAAAAAAAGAGGGTGAGCCAATGGGTCGATGAGCCGTGTGCCAGCTAGACGGTCAGCCAGTGCCTGGATAATCGACAATTGGCTGCACGTAAGCTGTTTCCAGCGTGTGGTTTCTAAATAGATTTTCAGCATGCGTAAATCATGAGATCTTTGAACAAAAGGTGAAGTTTTTCTACGTCCCAAGTTAAAAGAATAAAGAGTCTTTCTCTGGCCCTGCCTCACCCCCACTGGTGATCGGAGTATGTACAGTTGGCATGGAAATACAGGTAGGAGGTCTTTTCCTGTTCCATGCCTCCTCCTTGCCCTGACCTAGGGTCAGAGTGCATGACCAGGAACCACAGCAAAATCAGGTTGCATCTCAGAAGGGACAGCTAGGGTGAAGGGCTTTAATATAAAAGCTGTCCCTCAGAAGGGACAGCTGGTTAGGGGCTTTAATATAAATCGAGGTTTGCCTCACGGACCTCTGGCCCTATCCCAGGCGGTGGTGTGGCCACATGGGGACCCGCGAATCTGGGGAACCCCCTGCCCCAACTCTTCTCCTATCTCTGACCCTCTCTGTTTCTCCAGGTCAGTCTTACGTGTGGCTGTCATTGCTTACTCGCCTTGCTGACTTGGAGGAAGCTGTTTTTTCCATTCAAAGCTGAATGGAAGCTGGAGGTTTTGTGGTTTCTGTTGAAACAATTGTGTCTTTTCTGCAAGAGAGGAAAGGATTTAAAGGAAAACAAAACCCCTCATCGATCCCTTACTATCCAAGGGAACAACAGATCCCAGCTGTCACTTGATTTGTGAGAGAAAGGGATGGAGAAATGCATATTCGGGTGACAAATATTTTCAAGAGTGATCTGGAGATCCCCTTATGGGAATGGGGCATTTCAAGGTAAGAATGTATTGTAGCCCCCGTTTTTGAGATAGGGAAGGCTGTTTCTCCCAGTTGTGCTGGGCCTTGGCTGGACTCCCTCCCCAGCACGCAGGTCATCTGGTCCGTGCTTAGACGCTGGGTTACGAGAGTTCGCCGCATAAAGCCCCCAGCCCCAAGATAACGCTCCTCCTAGATCCTCCCTACAGTTTTCTATCTGTCCAGCTTTCACAGGGTCAGGAAGGAAGATTCTAGAGCCTCCTAAAGCTCATCTGCCCGTGTCTGCCCGTTCTCTCCTGCTGGCTCCTTCAATGGCTTAACCTCTCAAAGGACAGCTCTGTGATGGGGAGAAAGGAGAAGTGAGATCAGTAAATCCCCGAGCCCAAAGGGGGACCTTCAGGAGGGGCTTTTCCCGCCTTCACTGTGACTCTTAGTAGAAGTCCTCTAGCATGCGTGTTGCCTTCCCTGAGAGTGGGAATGGGAACGCCACCCCATCCGGGGCTCACCCAGGCAGGAGTTCTAGAACCTCTGGGGACCTCCCAACCCTTGCTTGATGGCTCCAAGTATCGTTTTTTGACCAGCCTCTTCTCTGCAGAAGCTGCTGGGTAAAGTAGAGGGCAGCCCTGGGCAGCCCAGTCTCCCTGAGGAAGAACGAGGGAGAAGGAACCAATGTCCAGGCCTGAGGAAGGGTGCCATTTTAGGGCATTTCTGTCTTAAATGAAGGACTTGCGAACAATGAGCTTTTATTGTCAAGAGTACAAACAAGTTTTTATTGTTCCTGCACCACGTACTGAGGCCCTCAGCCGTGGTGGGTGATCTAACAGGGGGACCCTCTACCCGGATTTCCTAGGAGGAAGGCAGATGATGGCGGTCCAGTTTGGAGGAACAGAGTGTTGCTTGGGTTTTTCTGCCACTTCTCTAAGTGGGCCGGAGGACATGGCCTTTGGCTCAGATGCCGCTCCGTGTTCTCTATGACCTGGGGACAAACAAAGGCACAGGGGAGTGGACCCTGGATGGCGGTTGCAGGAGGTCTAGCAGAGCTAACACTGGAACCCACAGGTGTTGACTTCTGGATCTAACACCTGGGGACTGGAGCATAGATGTGTAAATGCACCTTTATTTCTATGCACACCTGAGTCCTCTGCAGGCCAGGACAAATGGCCCTCCCTTGTCTGAAACTGGCCTCATCTGGCAGTTGGCAGATGAATTCTGGAATCTCTGGCTTTCCTTTTCTGGAATCCCCGGTGGCTTTCCTGGAAGGCTTTGCAGCCGGTCTGGTGCTGGTTGCCCAGCTCAGCCTGGGTGACAGGGCTTCTGGGAACTTCCCCGCTAAGGACTTGGTGGCTTCTGGGAGTCAGTGTTGAGGGATGCCCAGTGAGCACCATTCTGAGGCCAGAGAACATTTCTATCCTATTTATGAGAGACTCTGTTCTTCTCTTCTTTTCTCTTTCTTCCCCCTTTTCACTGCTTACCTCTCTCTGCTCACCGGCTCCTTCCCAGCCCAGATGGCTGAAAGCCGACACTCTTCCCCACCCCTGGGCTTAGCGTGGGAGAATGTGAATTAGCCGCCTCATTCCCCCAGGAGCCTATATAGCTGGTAAAGCATTATTAATCCGCCGTCCCCAAAGAAATCCATTAATGAGCTCCTGGGTCGGGCTTACGGTGTGAGATAACCGGTCACTTCTGCTGTCTGCTGAAACTTTGGAGACATTGATTTTCAGGCTCACAGGCAGCACTGAGCAGTGAAGCTTGGGGCAGGCTCTTTCCTGCAGCCTGTTTGGTGGGGGCATTTTTATCTTATCAAGCTAAAAGCCCCAGGAATAGAAAGTTTTCCATTGGGGGAGGTGGTGGGAAGGGACCTCAGCTGCGCAGGAGAAAGGCGCTGTGCAGGCTGAGCCGGTACCCGGGCCCCACGTCCCAGGTGCCTGGGACTCCCTTTGGGAAAAGGAGCTGGGTTGGGCTGATTGGAGCAAAGCCCCAGTCACGGGAGCCCCCAGACTCTCCATTCATCATCACTCCATCCCCGCCGGCCCGGAGAGAAGCCGCGGATCCCCCACAGCGGGATGACCGAGGGCTGCTGGGATGACGAGGCGGCTCCTGCCTGCTTCCGAACAGTCCTGGCGAGGCTCCAGCGGCTCTTCCGCAGGCTCCCCAGGAGCCGTTCGGGATCACAGAGGCTCCAAGCCCTGCAGCGGTTCTGCCATGAGGCCCGGCTGGCTCGCGGTAGGTCCAAGTGCCCTAGCTAGGGGCCTTCGGGGGGTTCTTGGGGTCCGAGGCCTTGGCCAAGTGGCCTTCCCCATGGGGAAGGGAGTGCAGGAGCCAAATGGTGGCCTGGGATTTGCTGCTGAGCCCAGCAGCCCTCCAGGGGCCAAAGCTCAGGTGCTGACACCCTGCCAGCTTTAGCTGGAAGGGCAGGTCTGAAAGCACATGCACAGAGGCCCAGGCTGCCTGTGGGTCTGAACGGCTTTTAACTGGCTGAGAACGAGGGCTGAGCAGTCATCTTCATCTGGGCCCCTGAGCTGGGGAAAGATGGACACTTGGATGACACTGTTTTCCACTCTGCTGTGCTGGAGCTCTGAGGGGTGTGAGACCTTGTCACAGTGTGGAGTCAGCAGCCTCCCAAGGACCTAGGCACAGTGACATTTCCTAGGCAGGGTGTTTCTCACCTGGAAGCTTCTCTAGTGCTCTTCTGACAAAGAGCTGAAGCACTTATGTTTGTTTGTTTACTTTCAATATCAGGTACTCCCTCCAGACGCCTGAGCAGGGGGAGTGGGAAGGGGGTTTGGTTATTTTACAGATGCAGCAGCTCAGAGAAGTAAGGCCCCTTGCTAGGGACCAGAGCAGCACAGCCAAGCCTGGAACCCCTTGCCTTGGGTTCTAGTCCCCTTACTGACCATCTGCCACTTCTTGCTGATGGTTGGATCTTGGGAGCACGATAGCTTCCTCGAGGTTTCCTGTCCCACTTGTCTCCATGCTGTTCTTGAACCCATTCAGGCATGGGTGGATGTTCAGTGGGTCACAACACTGACTTCTAGAAATGGAACGAAACCAAACAATCCTCTCTGGGCTGAGATTTCGGAAGCAGAGTTTAAAAAGATGACATGGTCTTGACTCTGGAAAATATGATTTTTTTCTGATCTAGGTTTTACCTCTTAAGAAGTGGGAATTGTAATTCAACTAGACCTAATCCCCACTTGGAGACAAATACTCTTAGCCAGCCTGCATAATTTATCCTCCTCAATGGCCTAATACACACTGCGGCCCTCACTGAGAAGACAGCTGGATGCTGAGTTTCTCAATTTAAATGCTCACTCGTGCCTTTGCGTTCCTCCTCCCCTGCTGCAAGAATTATTCAACAGATCATTCCCTTGCTCCTTTGCTATTCAGCCCAAGGAGTTATAGATTTAAGAAAATCAATCAGACCTGGAGTGGCAGCATTAAGGTCTAGGCGAATGCTGCATTGCCTCGAAGGCTCGCGAGCTCGTTTAGCTTGTGTTAGCATTTAGACTTAATGGATCGGAAGAGGGGAGACAGCGCGCTCAAAGATGATGGCAGCAGTAGACAGTAGACTGCAGATTTCTTGAAGAGCTCATCTTACTTGCGGGAATCTATCAGCAACCTATAGTAGGGCATGCAGGAACACTGGCTTCTTCGAGCCGAGCTGAGTGGAGTCCGGATCTTGGATTCTTGGCGGGAGGGCCTTCCTCATACAGAGGAACCTCTCTGAGCCTTGGTTACTCTCAGTGTAAACTGGGCAAAGAATCTCGATCTCAGGCTGCTGTCATTTAAGTTAAATGTGACATCGGATATAAACCAGTTGACATGGTGCTTGTCACATAGCAGGTCCCTTCTTGGCAGCTGTTCTAATTTACTGACTTCTAGTAATGGCTTCTGGTAGGTCACCTGTGCGAGCCCCCTCTCCGCCCCCGCCCCGACCCCCGCTGCATCGGGTTGCCTGTTCTTCCATCATACCTGCGCAAGGGTGGGCTAGCCTTTGTGAAAGAGACAGGGTTTGAAGATTGCCCAGGGAACAAGTGGGGGAGGGGCACGAAACTCACACATCTTCTCTGGAAAAATTCCTATCATTAAGTTTGCCACACCGCTTAATGAACGAGGAAGGCTAGATGAGCCCACGGGGCATCATTCGAGCTGAGCAAGCATGTGGCCAAGGAGCAAGTCATGTATCATCTGAAGAGCCTGCTGGGGGTCACTGGGAAACAGTCTGGGTCTGTCCAGAAACCTCAGGTGGTCTTGGCTCTATAGGGACACAGCTGTAAAGCAGCCTTTGTGAGTCTCCTGCAGACGTCATCTATTTACTTTTCTTTTCAGGCAGAAAGTCTTTCACCCAGTTGGTTGGTGATCGGCACTTTGAGGGCAAGTGACATCAGTGCAGGTGTGGAAAAACCAGCTGGAGGCAGCAGCCTGGCTGTCCCCTGGAGGATGGCCTCTGGGTGCACCCAAGCTCCTGGGGCCTCCTGGTCCTGATGGGCATACCTGTGTGCATACACCTGTGTGCGCCCTCAGATCCGCACATCCGTCTCAACTTCCCCTGCTGCCTTGCAGGCTGCAGACACCTGGGCAGAGCTTCTTGCAAACTCGTTTAACTGTTCTTCTCCTTGGGGACACTGCCAAAAATATACCGTAGGCACACGAGAGGCTAGACTGCCCTTTGCCCCTGCTCAGAGATGGTGTCTGCTTTAAAAGCACTAAGACGGGGCCCCTGGGTGGCTCTGTCGGTTAAACGTCCAACACCTGGTTTCAGCTCAGGTCACGATCTCAGGGGTCGTGAGATCAAGCCCCATGTTGGGCTCTGGGCACTGAGCAGAGTCGGCCTGAGAGCCTCTCGCTCTTCCGCTGCCCCTTCCCCTGCTCATGCATGCACATGGTCTCTCTAAAATAAATAAACCTTTGAAAATAATAAGAACAATAAAACAAAAGCAAAGCAAAAAACAAACCAAAACACCCTCCTTAAGCTCTTCGTTCTGTATCTGTCCCTCATTACTAGGGATCGTGTCCTTTCTTTATCAGCTACCCAGACTCCTGGTGTCTTTGCAGGGGCCCAGGGACGAGTGGAGAGGAACCTGAGCCCCTGGGGGTGGGGGACCCCACCTGCTTTGTCTCTCTTACACCCCGAACATAGTGACACATGCCTGGGGTGGGGGGGCAGAGGCCCCTCCTGTGCAGGCCTGAAGCCGAGAGGGCATCTGGCAGCCCCACACTGGCCTCGGATACCGTGAGCTTGTTACTATTTGTACAACTCCCTTAAACCCAGCTGCCTACAGCGTTTTAAAGTATTTTTTTTTCTTTTCTTAAGGTGCTCTGGCAATAGTATTTATTTTTTTCCATGGTGGTAATCAAAAGTGTGTGTGTGTGTGTATGTATGTGTGTGTGTGTGCGTATATATATATATATATATATATATATGTATATATATATATATATATATACCTAATTTTTTCTTTTGTCCACTTATTTTTTTCCATGGTGGTAATCAAAAGTGTGTGTGTGTGTGTATGTATGTGTGTGTGTGTGCGTGTATATATATATATACATATATATATATATGTATATATATATATATATATATACCTAATTTTTTCTTTTGTCCACTTGTTCCTATTGTGGAAAGTCTTTGGGTATAAATGCTATCCTTTAGAACAGTGGCTCACCTCGAAGGCCCTCAAAAAATACATGTGGGATGAATGTATACCTGCATACACGGGAAACTGACTAATGACTAGGTTTCTGTGGAAAGACAGGGGCAGAACTGTATGAAAAGGGAATGTTCTCTCTGTGCCTCTCTGAGCACACATGTCCTGATGGAGGCTGGGGGCACAAGCTCTAATTGCCCCTCTTGAAAAATGGTGCCGTATCTTTGCATGTCTGTCTGTCTGGCCATGTCCTAACTTGAACTTCTTTGGATGTGGAGTCAGCTGGTCCTGCCGACAAGCCCACAGACCCTTGCACACAAAGGATGAGATCTGTTTGGCTTTGCCATCCTGGGGTCCCACCTGAAATCATGAACTTTAACATTTCCCCCCAAAAGCCTCTTTCTATTCTTGTCCAAGGGTGTGATGGCGGGGGCTTCTCAGAGATGCTCTGGGATACCACACTGAGGGTCTGCAGACTCGCCTTCACCCACAGCCCCTCCCCACTGCCCCTGTCACCCAGTAACCGCCGTGGAAGCCACCATACCGCGGCGCAGCTTCTGCAGCAGGGGCGCCGCTCTCCCAGACGCTGGCATGGTTGGGAAACAGAGTACATGTGGAAATATGCCAAAAAATGTCCGTCAACCAGAAGATTAATTAGAATAAATGAAAAATAGTGTCGCTCTTGTAAAAAAGACTGAATCGATTTAAAAGTAGAAGGAACTACAGATGACTGTGGGAATTACAGCTACAAGAGGGTGTCAAAGTTACAAATATCGGAAGTGTAAATAATAGGAAAAACCAGGGGGTGGGGGCCCAAGAGCCGGAGGGAGCGTGCTGGAGTCGTCCCAGCGGGGGGCCAGTTAGTACTAGCTGTGGTTGAAGCATGCGCTGCTACAAATGGCTCAACCCTATAAAGCGTGCTTATATATATATATATATATATATTTTTTTTTTTTTTAAGATTTTATTTATTTATTTGACAGGCAGAGATCACAAGTAGGCAGAGAGGCAGGCAGAGAGGAGGAAGCAGGCTCCCCGCAGAGCAGAGAGCCCGATGTGGGGCTCGATCCCAGGACCCTGAGATCACGACCTGAGCCAAAGGCAGTGGCTTAACCCACTGAGCCACCCAGGCGCCCCAGCGTGTTTATATTTTTAAACATATATACGTGTATGCACGGGACAGGGGACATGCAAATGTGGTTCAGGATCAGCACCCCCAAAGACTGACATGGCACGAAACAGACCGTGTAGAAAGGTGTCCTGTGGTCCCCTCCTGCCCCCGCCCCAGGGAGGGCACCGTCTGCGGCCTCCCTCACTTCCTGCATTGTCTGTCTGAACTTGTGAACTGTCCTGCCCTCTTTTGCCACACCTGCCCCTCCTCAAATACCCCTCCCCCGCAGCTCACATCCCCAGCCCTGCCTGGCCACAGCGCCTTCCTTTTGTGGCTGCTTTTGGCCTCAGGATGTGTGGTTGTCTTGGAGGTAGATGATTAATGGGCCTGCCCAAGAGGCACACCCCCACACACCCGCCCACACGGGGCAGGACTGGGCCTCTGCAGGCCAGCCTGGGCACCCAGGGTCTACACCCAGAGTCAGCCAGGCTGGTAGGGGACGAATCACGGGAGAAGCCAGGCTCAGGCATTAACAACTTACACCTGATGCCTAGCAACCAAGGTCTCAGAAAGAATCTTATAATCTGCTTTGGTCCCTGAGCAACAGGGTGGGACCCTTTGCCCTTCCCTTCTGCACAGACGTTGTCACTCAAAAGCGCTTGTCCAACCCCACCCAGGCCTGCCACATGCTGGACCTCTCCGGTCGCTTTGGGAGAGGATGAAGACCAGGATCTTAGGGTGGCCTCATGGCCTCAGTTTAGCTGAGGCGTTCCAGAATCACCCCACCTCTGGGGCACTCTCTATGCTCAGCACACCTGACCTGGGGGAGCCTGCTTCCCGTAAAGCCCGCCCACCCCAGCCCTCTGTTTTACGTGGGAACTGAAAGTCCGATCCGGCTGGGGCGTGTTCAGACGCATCTCCTCTTGGTGCTTCCCGCAGACACCGAGGCCTCCCTGTGCCCAGCGGCCCACCTTCCCTGTCTGTGGGAGGGACCTGCCTACAGTCTCTGCCTTGGGATGTGGGGCCTGGCTTCCAGGTCGCTCCCCTGCCACTACGGCGGCTTTTGCTGTTGGCTTCCTGGCCTGCTTTCTGGTCCATTCCATGGGCTGTGTGTGTGTGCCGGATGGCGTTGTGCAGTGGGGGTGGGGAGCAGTGGTGCGTCTGCAGACCGTCCAGTCTAGGGCAAGGGGGTGCTGAGTACCCTCGGGGGTGGTCTGGCCTCCGAAACAAGAAATTACAGTATGTGGTCTCAGCAGGGCTGGGGTTTGCAGGCCTTCCTGGAAGCACAGAGATGCAGATGTCCCGACCCGACTGGCTGACCTACGAGGCAGACAGGGGTGCCTCTCCGAAGTAGGGAAGGGTCACCCCCTCACCAGGCTAGCTCTGTGTCCACGTGGCACCTCACTCATGCAGGGAGCTGAGCCCTAGCGCCTCCCTTCTTGGGGAATAGGGGTTCAGCGGAGGTCTGCCCTTGCCTTGCCCCACCCTCACTCCGAGGTTAGCCAGGAGTATGACAAATGTGTAGATGGTGTTGGTGTTGGCAGTTGCTGCAAACCTCCAAGCCTGACAAACCATAGCCTTTACCTTTCCACCCTCCAACACAACTCCCCCGCTCACATCCCTGGCTTCCTCCTCTGGACGCATCAGTGGCAACAGGTCGGGGAGCTCCCTGGGCAGTCGCATGGTTCTTCTCCCTGCAACACTCTGGGAGAGGGCCCCGAAGGAGAGAGGCCAGCACCACACCCTGGGGCCAGACCACCCAGACGCAGGAATCCCAACGTGTAGAAGGTGATGACTACCCTTAATTGAGCACCTACTATGTGCCAGGCAGTGTTGGATGCTCTACCAATATTCTCTTTAATTTTGGCAACAAATCTGCTGGCCAGGAAGATAGGACTGCTTCCATTTTGCAGATGAAGTCTTCGAGGCTAAATAAATTCTCTATTTTACTGAGGTTAGGTAAATTGCCCAGGCATCTCATACTCCATTAGAAGCACCAAACCCAGATGTGTGGGACTCTGGAGGCTGGATTCTGTGCATTCCCCAGCTCCCGATGAGGGGCTCCATCCCCTGCACCTCTTCGCAAAGACCTCCTCATGCCCAGCATGCAGCGCGCCTTTAGGTACCCCATGGTCTAAGGATTTCTGATTTGCCACTGCTGAGTAGGGCCACTTGGTGCCTCTGTGAGGCAGGTGGTGCTGGGAGCCATGTTTAGAGAGTCAGGCCAGAGCAAGCAGACAGGATGGTTGGGGTCTGGAGCTCCCAGGCTGAGGGTTTTGATTGGACTGGGACTAGAAATGTGAATGGACGCTTCCCAGGACGCGGTGGGGACCTCAGGGAGGAATACTGTGGCCATGACCTGCGGGGGCAGAGGGAAAAAGCACTCGCTACTCAAATGCCATTGGCTCACACTATTTTCTGGGCTTGGACCAGCCACCCTGTCCCCCAGCCTCGATGACGCCACCCGACCCGGCCTCAAGTAGTGAAGGGTAGGGGAGACAGGACCGAGTGAAGAGGATGGCTCTGAGGAACAGCTTCGCAGAAAACAGGGCTAGTGAGAAGGAGTCAGTTATGGTGGATTTTCTCGTCAGCTCTGCTGCTGACTCGCTGGGAGGCTCTCACCCCTCCAAGTCTCGGTATGCACATCCCTAAACTTGGAGTAGACCAAAGGATCTGGAAACCTATGTCCACACAAAACCCCACAGGTAGACATTTATAGTAGACTTGCTCATAGCTTCCTGGAAGCAGCCAAGATGTCTTTTGGTAGGTGAAAATGGACAGAGAAGCTCTGGTCCCTTCACACGATGGAATGCTTCTGTTCAGCACTCCATGAGCTTTCAAGCCATGAAAAGCCACGGAGGAACTTTAAATGCGGTTCCGAAGTAAAAGAAGCCGATCCCAAAATGCCAACAAGATGACATTCTGGAGAAGGCAAAGCTCCAGAGGCAGGAGAAAGATCAGTGGTTTCCAAGGGTGAGGGGATGGGAGGGATGAACAGAGGATTTTTAGGGCAATCAGGCTACTCTGCACGACGAATAATTGTGGGTACATATCGTTACACACTTGTCCAAACTCACTGGATGTACGTCACCCCCATCACTGAACCTGAAGGTAAACAGGGGCTCTGGAGAGTGACATGCTAATAGGTTCATGAGTTGTAACAAATGTGCCCCTGGCGGAGGGCGGGGCGGGGGGCAGGACGGGGATAATGGGAATTGACTAGGAGGCAGCCGGAAGTACATGGAGGGGCTCTCTATACTTGTGGTCAGTTTTGCTTCAAACCTAAAACTGCTCTAAAAAATAAAATCTATTTTTAAAAATAGGGAAAGCAACATGTCCTACAGGCATAGTATTGACTTTGTGAAATCTTGTATACAAAGCGTCTGGCATGCATACAGGGAGTGTAGAAAGGCTCTTTGCTGTTACTACAGTGTAGGTTACGTGAGTTTTCTTCGTTCCTTTTCTGTAGCATTTTTTCCCTATTGGCAAAGAATGTATGTTCATTGTGGAAATTTAGCAATGATGCAGAGAGGTAAAACACTTGAAATCCCATCCTCTGAGCAAGCATGTCCCCTTCCTTCCAGGTAGCTGTCTGAACAATGTGTCTAGCCACATGTGTATTTTTATATTATTAGAACTACAGAACATGACCTTTTTTTTTTTCAAGTGATATGTTTGTGGACATTTCCCCAAGTTGACCAGTATCAATCTGCCTCATCTGATACAATGGCTAAGTAGTATGTATTTTAAAAAAAGAGCCTATATCAGACACATGAAAAAATGTTCATCATCACTAGCCATCTGGGAGATTCAAATTAAAACCACATTGAGATATCACCTTACACTGGTTAGAATGGCCAAAATTAGCAAGATAGGAAACAACATGTGTTGGAGGGGACGTGGAGAAAGGGGAACCCTCTTACACTGTTGGTGGGAATGCAAGTTGGTGCAGCCTCTTTGGAAAACAGTGTGGAGATTCCTCAAGAAATTAAAAATACAACTTCCCTATGACCCTGCCATTGCACTACTGGGTATTTACCCCAAAGATACAGATGTAGTGAAAAGAAGGGCCATCTGTACCCCAATGTTTATAACAGCAATGGCCACGGTCGCTAAACTGTGGAAAGAACCAAGGTGCCTTTTAACAGACAAATGGATAAGGAAGATGTGGTCCATATACACTATGGAGTATTATGCCTCCATCAGAAAGGACGAATACCCAACTTTTGTAGCAACATGGACCGGACTGGAAGAGATTATGCTGAGTGAAATAAGTTAAGATGAGAGAGTCAATTATCATATGGTTTCACTTATTTGTGGAGCATAACAAATAGCATGGAGGACATGGGGAGATAGAGAGGAGAAGGGAGTTGGGGGAAATTGGAAGGGGAGGTGAACCATGAGAGACTATGGACTCTGAAAACCAATCTGAGGGTTTTGAAGGGGCGGGGGGTGGGAGGTTGGGGGAACCAAGTGGTGGGTATTATAGAGGGCACGGATTGTGTGGAGCACTGGGTGTGGTGCAAAAATAATGAATACTGTTACACTGAAAATAAAAAATAAATTTAAAAAAAAAAAAAAAAAAAAAAAAAAAAAAGAGCCTAACTGTAGCTGGCCACCTATAGGTGGGTATGGGTATTTCTAGCAATTTTGTTGTCATAAACAATCATGAGACGAACAGTTTAGTGAAGAGATATTTAGATACAAATAGATACACACTCAGGATGAATTATTGTAGGAAATTAGTATCTTAGACGTAAGGACCTTCTCACTTATCCATATCCCCTGAATATGGGACAGTATCTACTTGGTTAACAATTTTCTTTTCTGAAACCTGAGTAAGATTGTAGAAGTTCAAATATTGGAGGGGTGAGGGGAGGAGGGAGGGGAAGGGAGCCATCCGGGGGCAGACAGGGGTGCCTCTCCAAAGTAGGGAAGGGTCACCCCTCACCAGGCTAGCTCTGTGTCCACATGGCACCTCACTCATGCAGGGAGCTGAGGCCTAGGGCCTCCCTTCTTGGAGAATAGGGGTTCAGCAGAGGTCTGAGGGTGCCTCGGGACCTTTTGCATCATGACTTAGTGGAGGTCTGGAGGAAGGTCAGTGGGTCTGGGCAGGATATGCACAGACAGGCTTCTGGAATGATGATGCTACCTTGGGTTTTGGCCAATTAATAAGAAGAGTTAATACGTATTTGAACTCTTTGTATCAGATCTTGTGTGACTTTTACCTGAGTATCTCATTCCATTCTCACCGCAACCCTGCGAGGCCAATACTACTATCCCTCCACTTCACAGAGAGGAAACTGAGGCACAGGGGACAGTAGCCTGAGATCTGACTCTGGCCTCTGCTTTGGCAAAAGGGAGAGCACCCGTCCTCACTCTGGTCACTTACCTGGTTCACACCAAACCCCTTCTGAATGTTTAATAGTGTTAGGTCCTCTCACATACTGAGCAGGGCCCAGAGCAAGGCTCGAAACTTGGAGGGCAGTGTTGCTGAGGGTCGATTAACCCGTGGGTCCTTTGCAAGAGGGCCTGAGGTCTGAGGGGAAATCTTGGGGTGACATAGAGAGGGTACTCACTGGCCAGGACAGCAGGCAGGCTGGAGGCTGCAGGGTAATGGTGTGGGGGTGGGTGTGTGCAGTGGGGGAAGCAGGCCGGTGGCTGGACAGACAGGTGCAGGGGTGTTGGAGGCGATCTGGGTGGTCTCTGAGTGGCCACAGCTGGTCCAGCCCAGAGAGTTGTGTGGAGGGACTCCCAGCGCAAGAATGGGAGTCCCTTGAAGTGTCCTGAGAAGGTCTGAGAAGGGACCCCTGATATTGGGGATTGTCCCCACTGACTTGCTCTGGAGGACCAGGACAACCCTGACTACTGCTTCTTATGTTATGTTAACTTAGGTTAATACTGCATTTTCTAGCACCAGTTTGTTTTTGTTTTGCTTTGGCCTGTACAGTCTTAGAACCAAATAACTCTATAACTAAAGCCACCTGTGTGTTGCTTTGAAATGACTAGCTGGAGGAAGGTTGGTGAGACCAACCGCAGATCACCACCAGGAGCTGAGCTGAGGCATCTGCCTGGCAGGGCAGGGCTGGGGCACAGGGGTGGAACGCTGACCGAGGGCCCCCGTGCAGTGCTCTGCATCAAGACCCCATCCCGAACCCTCATGGTAGCCCTGTGAGCTGGCCCGTTCCCCTTTCAGAATTGAGATTAATGCTCAGAGAAGTTCAATAACTTACCCAAGGTCATGTTGCTGGTAGAGTGACTGAAGGCCAGGTCTACCTCTAAGTGCATCCTCTTGCCATCAGACCACAGTATGGGCCGGGTCCCTGAAGGCAGAAAGGGGGAAAAAAGAAGGTTCGTTTTCAAGCTGACCTTCACCAAGGCGGCCTGCTCCTAGATTCAGAGGTTGTCATGCTTCCCCCTTGGGCCTCAGAAGTGGCTTTGGCTATACGGGGCAAGAAGCTGGTCTTCACTGAGCCCGGAGTGACTGTGAGAGTGGCCTGAGGCCTCGCTGCAGACCCAGAGGTCATCCTGGGTGCAGGCCTCGCCCTCCTCCCACGCCTTGGCCTCAGAGGGAGTTAAGCAGAGAGCTCCACCGTGTCGTGGGGTCTGGTGTGCCACTCTGGGGTGAAAGGGCTCGACGTTTCCTTATCAGACTCGCTTGACGTTTCCTTATCCAAATCCAAACAAATACTGTTTTAAGCCACTAGTTCATGGTCCTTTGTTACAGGACAACTGGGGAACTAATGTCATCTGGGTGCTGAGGGCGGGCCCTAGCTGCTCCTGTCCATCCTGGCTCAGGGGTCCCTCCTCGGAGAAGGAGCCCTTTTGTGATTTGTCTCCATTATTTCTCCTTAGGGTTGGCCCCTCTGTTTCCATAGGCTCCTCTTCCAGGAGCTGGAGGCACATTCATTTTCTCCGAAGCAGCCCCTGGGAAGGGGGCCAGGGGTTAGAGCTGCAAGGGAAGGGCAGAGCCCGGAAGGAAGGGATAATAATTCTATTTTATAGATGACAACACAAGGGTCAAGAAATGCCAGTTCTCCCTAAGATACTCCGATTAGAACATAGGAATGTTGCTCCCTGATCTCTGCTGCCTCTGGACGGGGAGATCCTCGTCCTATCTGTTCTGTGATGTCGGAGCTCCCTGCCCCTTCTTGGCCCTGTGACATGGGAATACGCGTTTCCGGCAATCTGGTCCTCTCTTCCAGCTCTCCAGACCCTGCCTCACCCAGAAAACTTCCCAGACTGCTGTGGCTGGGAGGGGCTGCTGTGCCCTGAGCAGGCAGGCTTCCTGGAACTGTTGGGCAGTCAGGCCCTTCCCTGTGCTGTCTTACTCGTTAGTTATCTTCAGGCATGTGTGTCCTGTCTGCCCAGGCAGCCTGACTTCCCCAGGGGTCCTGTCTCATTCCTCATCACCCTCAAGTGTAGGGAGGTCTGTGTTTAAGACATTGGAGTTGTTGCCAAAGATGGCAGGCTGGCTGTGCAGGGACAACTGAGCCGTTCCCAGGTGCCTCTGTGGCTTTGTGCCCCCCAGGGGACCTCTCCCTTTCTGTGTCCAGACTGAACACCAGCTGAAGCCTGGAGAAGGCAATGGATACCAAGGAGTTGTCTTGGTAGCCGTCATGATGAGCTGTCTTGGGGGAAAGATGGCCTGCGGGGGTCACCCACCTAGTCCCAGGGGAACGCAGCCCTGTCTCTGGAACCTCCTGGATCTCTCCAGCGGAGTACATCAGGCCTGCAGGCTGGTGGGCCAGTGGGGCTTGCTTCTGTGTTTGGATCAGGGCATGGGGCTCTGACTTCATCTCTGCTGTCCTAAAAGCCCTGGGCTTAGCATTTCCAGGGGCCTGGAACTATCAAGACATGCTCCAGTGGTTTTGCTACAGTCTGTGATTACACGGTCTGATGGAACAACTTCGTTGGTGCTCAAATGTGCTTTTTATAAAATCCCCGATACTCTTCCTGGAGTCTTCTGTTCCCTGGCTCTGTCCAGCGCGGCGTCAGGACTGTAAAAAGGAAAAAAAAAATCTTCCTGAGGTTTTGGTGCTGTTTTTGGGTGTTTGTGTGTGTCAGAGAGACAGACAGATGGATAGACAGAATGTGAGAGAACTGGACGCACAGAGGGACCTACAGAGCCTGTGTCAGCAGTACCAGGAGTTCAAAGAAGAGACTAGAAGACCTTCTCCTGTCTTGAGCCGCTTCCCCATTTGTGAGCTGGCGACAGCTCTTGCCTGCTGTAGAGTTAGGAGAGCTTCTAGTCCTTCCTTCTCTTCCTTGTTTCCCCTGCTTGGCATCCCCATGGCATTCTTCACCGCTCAGTGCGCTGCCAGAGGTGGTACAGGTGCGTCCCAGGAGCGGAGTCCCAGAACAATGCTCCTCTGTGTGGACTCTGGCCTCGGGGCTGCCTTAGCAGAGCCCCGGCATTTCCGGGCACTTCGGGCAAGGGAGACCTGGCCCGCACACCCCCTGTGCTGTTCACCCCACTAGGCGTGAGGCTGTCTTTGTGCGGGGCAGGGATCTCCTACAGGGGCAGGGGGCCAGAAAGGCATGTGGGCACTTGGAGGCATGGGGTGCCCCCCTCAGACAACGGCTTCGCCATTCCATCCCCAGGTGAGGGGAAGGCTTCTATGGAGGAGAGTCAGGAAGGCTTAGACAGCGGTGGGGTCTGAAGGAATAGATGTTGGCGGCCTTTGGCAGGAGGCCGGTAAGTCCGAGAGCTTCGAACTGCCATCCTAGAAAGGCGGCCGGGGGCTTCAGACCGTTGAGTGAGATGGTTACGGGGTTCTGGAATCTGCGTGTCTCTGCATTTGTGTGCTCTCCGGCAGACGTTCATGGCAAAACCTGTGGGAGGAATGTGGCCCAGGTGCTCACCTTTGGCGGCGGGGGGGCGGGGGGGCGGGGGGTAAAGGGAGAGGGAAGCTGGGGAGAGTGGGGGCCTCCCTTCCAAACTCCCCAGAAGAGTGGGAGAGGAGGGGACCCACCCCTGGCCCAAGATGGAGGGTGCTACAGCGGCTTTCGAAGGAAAAGTCCAAATGGGCTGGTTTCTGGAACTTGTTATAAGGAAGGAACAGAGTGTCAGGAGCCTGAATTCTTTTTTTTTTTTTAAGGTGTTATTTATTTATATGAGAGAAAGAGAGAGAGCATAAGCAGGGGGAGGGGCAGGCAGAGGGAGAAGCAGGCTTTCCCTCTGAGCAGAGAGCCCAATGCGAGCAGAGATCCCAGCACCCTGGGATCACGACCTGAGCTGAAGGCAGACACCAACCAACTGAGCCGCCCAGGCATCCCAGAACCGGAGCTCTTATCAGCCAGAAGTGGTTCCCAGGTTATCCAAATGAGGGCGGGCTCTCTTACCGCCTGCCACGAACCCTGCCCACACCCGCCCATCCCCACACACCCGGCTGCAAAGTCAGGAAGCCAGTCCCCAAGAGCGACTTCACACCCAAGCTGGAGGGTCTTCTGGCTGAGCTGTGGTACCTCTAGGACAAGTGAGCCCAGCAGGCTCAGCAGCTCTCTGTGGGGGCTCCACTGAAACCGGAGCAAGTCCGAACATTTCACCTGCTGGTGGGTGTGTGTGGGTGTCTTTAGCGGCCACCGGTCGCTTCACAGCTGCCCTCTGCAGTACCGGCCGCCTGGCCGAGCCTCACTGGTCCCAGCAGAGGCTGAGCTGGGTGTCACTGGGCAAACTCACTCACCCCTCTGAGCCCCGGTCTCCCCATCTCCAGAGTAGTTCCCAAGGCTCTTTTCAACCCTGGAAATTAAGTCCCACCTCCATGGAAATGAATATTGTCTATGAGACATATGCTCTCCCATGGGGCACCTATGGGGGATGTTCACCGTAGACTCTTTTAGCTGGGTTAGAGAAGCCACCTCCACATTTCGAGCTGGGTCAGGGTTGGAGACAGGCAACAGCCCTTCCTGTGGATGAAATGCCTCTGTCCCTGGAGGCACTTTTAATTTGTTAAGACCTATTCTCCCCTGGAACCAGAAACTTCCTTGTGCACCAGGCAGGGAAGCTATTACCTGTATTTTACAGATTGGCAGAATGAGGCCCAGAAAAGTGAAGGCTTTCTCTGGGGATCCATGACCCCCCGGTGATTAATATAAATTAGTAGAAAGAGCACCAGCCTGAAGTCAGACAATCTGACCTTGAGAAAGTCCCTAAGGTCTCTAGACCCCAATTTCCTGTCTGTGAAGTGGCAATAATCATGACTGCAAGGTTACACAAAATAATGGAGGTGGAAACAGTTTGCCAATGTGTAAAACACGCGTTAACTCTCAGCATCTCTGCTGGCCCCAGGCTCTTCTCCCAGCTGCCGCTTCTCTCCTGCACATTCTTCCTTCTTGGAGCTAAACGCAGTCTCCTGGGGTGTTTCTCTGGGTGGAAGTGGACAGGATCCTACCTGACTCCTAACCTCCCGGTGGTTCTTTCCTTCCAGACTGTAAATTCACCTGCCACCCGGAGTGCCGTCACCTGATCCAGCTGGATTGCAGTCGGCAGGAAGGCCCATCCCGGGACAGACCCTCTCCAGAAAGCACCCTCACGCCGATCTTCAGCCAGGTAGGGAGCAGAGCTCCAGGACCGGGCGGGGAATGGCTTCTGCTGGTAGCCTAGGCTCTACGTTCTTTGCCCAGGAGCTCTGGTCAGCATGCATTCCATGCAACCTGGATGCTGGGGTCCCCTTCTGGCCAGACACACCCCTTTTCAAGGGAACAGGCAGATGGAACAAGAACAGTGACCCCGAGAAGTATGTAGATATTCAGAAATCCTTATTAGGTCTCTCCAAGCACAGGGCCTGCTTTGACCTGGGATTCTAAGCCAGAGGTGCAGTTGTAGTGAGGATTGAAAGGAGATAGGGCTCCTGAAGGTCCCTTGAAGCCTCGTGGCCCTGGGGCAGTGGGGACTTTCGGGGTGAGGCTCTTCAAGCATATCATGCCGTGGGCCAATCAGGCAGCCAATCTAGATTCAACCTCAGAAGGGCCAGGCAGATACTCTTTCCTTGTGTTAAAGAACTAGGGAATTGATGCGTCCAAACTTTGATGTCTAGGATTTGGAATGGAGACGGGAGAACATTTTCTGATTCTTGCACTGAACAAGGATTTATTGAGTGTCCCCTGTGTGCCGAGCACTGGGGAGAGCGGGGATTGTAAATGATACATCATTGCAGTTCTTACCCACAGAGAGCTTACATTCTGGCAGGGGAGGCAGAATACAACCAAGTAGTGTATACCATGATGCATGTTGCAATGGAAAGTATGAATCAAGTGTTCTGAGTATAGGAGGCAATTGGTTCTGTTGGGAGAAATCAGAGAAGACTTCCCAGAGGAGGTGACATTTGATCTGATCCCTAATGTATGAGTCCATGGTTGCTAGTCAAGGATGTAAGGAGGGTCCCTAGATACCATTCATTCATTCATTTAGCAAATATGTTTTGAAGGTTGACTGTATGCAAGGCCCAGAGATGCCAAGGACTTAGTGATGAAGGGAGCAGACATGGCCCCTGGCCTCTCTGGGCTGGCAGCAGCGTCAGGGAACGAGATAATCAAATAAGCACCATGTTTATGAGGAAAATGCCCAGAGTGTTGTGAGAGACAATATAGGTGCTGAACGACTGGTTATTTCCTGAAGAGAATACCAGTGGCCCTGGGAAACCCCAAGTCGGCCCCAAATCCTGAGATTAGCTGACCGCAGTAATCACCACCCCCCACCTCTTTTCTCCCACTAAGAAAGCATTGCTAGAAAGCAAATATGATGTATGTTTTTATAAGCGTGAGATTGAACCGACTCTAAGATCAATATTTTAAAAACTCTTTGCCTCTTCCACACACTTTGCAATTGTAACTGTTTATGGTGTAGCCTGAAGGTAGCCCGGCCTCCCGGGAGGGCCTTGCCTCATGAGGGGTGAGGAGGAAAAGGACCTCCTCAGGTCCCTCCTCAGGGACCTGCTGCAGAATTTTGCTGAAGGTTTGCCTTATGAGAAGGAGGAGGGTGGTTACACAGCACACCGTGTGACAACGTTTCCTAAAAATGTCAGTTTCTGGAGACATTTTTTGTTGTCACAACTGGGGTGATGCTACTGGAGTCTGATGGGGGAGGCTAGGGAAGCTGCTGACTGCCCTCCACGACACAGGACAGGTCCCCACAACAAAGCATCGCCTGACCCTGAATGTCCCCAGTGTGGAGGTTGAGAAAGCCTGGCCTGGAACAGGTTAGCCTGGCAGGTGACGGGGGCGGAAGGCCCCAGGGCAGGCCCTGGAGTTTGCTCTATACCTCGTCTCCTGCTTGGGATGCCAGCAGCACACGAGGCCTTCCAAGTCTGAGTCTTTGGAAGCGGAGTGGCCCCTTCTCCTCTGTTGGGAAGAGGATGCCACCTCAGAACCCTCTGGAAGCTGAATCGAGGCCGTGTCTAGAGTAGATCCCCACTGAATTATAGAAGGAGCTATACAGAACCATGTGGGGGGATCCAAGTGTCCCGCATGGGTGCCGAGCGGCCCCCAGCCACCGACGGCCTGGAGTGAGGTTTGCTCCCGGCTGGGTCAGGCTGTTCTGTTTGCCTTGGCCAGGCCTGGCTGCCTGCTTCAGCACAGCGAGGGCAGGACTGAGCCTTCTATCAATAAAACCCGGGCCGTGCTCCAGGCTCACTCCCCTTCTCTAAAAAGCTTGTTTGTGCTGATTTCCGCCTTGAGTTGATTTTCAGTTAAATACCAGGATGGAGCTTTCTTTCACCTTGACATGGTCACCTGGGCTGAGCTAGCTTCATGCGCCAGCACCGTCTTCCCGGGGGGCATTTGCTGTGGTCCCGTCTGAACTCAGCTAGTTTGGGGGCCGTATGGCTGCTGGGGGGGGGTCTCAATGTCATGTCCTTTCTCCTCTCCACTCTTTAAGGAAAAGAAAAATCACTGATTTTCCTCCAACCGGAGGAGACTGCTGTTGGTTAACTTTTTTATATTTTCCTCCCGTACGTTCATACATTTTTCAAAACATGGTTGAGATCACCCTGTAGATACATTTTTGGCATCCCCCTTTGGAAAGCAGTAATCCCAAGGTTCCAGCTGTCTTCTCTCTGCCTTGCCGCCTCCTGCATGGAGGGAGGGAGGGGGGGCAGGAGTGTGTGTTGTGGGGAGGCAGAGGTGGACTCAGAGCCCTGGCTGCAAGCTGACAGGGCCATGTGGAAGACACCCAGGGCCAGCAGAGGAAGGGCAGCTGCCTGCCTATGCCTTCTCCACCACGAAACTGT
The DNA here is from genome assembly GCF_030435805.1 of Mustela lutreola. Classification (NCBI taxonomy): domain Eukaryota; kingdom Metazoa; phylum Chordata; class Mammalia; order Carnivora; family Mustelidae; genus Mustela; species Mustela lutreola. The sequence continues at coordinate 51,729,837 of NC_081303.1, forward strand.
TGCTTTTAGAGTCTTTCCTTAGAGGTCTCCAAGGTCTGACACATGCGATTTTTCCTTAAGCACCTAGCAAATCTCCTTCATGTGCACCCCAGATCCCTTCTTCATCTGAAGCCTGATTCCTTTTTTTTTTTTTTTTTTTAAAGCCTGATTCCTAGAGAACATCGTTGGCCTTGGCCAAACAGCACAACAAATTGCCAGTATGGCTGTAGCATCCCAAAGACCTTATGCTTCATGTGTTCTTAAAGTTGCTCCTCTGGTGGAAAAACAAAACAAAACAAAAAAACCCCAAAAAAACACAACCAAAAAACCCAACCCTCAGGGACTCCCCAGTACCCTCACAATGGCGTGTGAGTTTGCCAGTTTGGTCCGTGCCTTTCATTGCCTTCAGGGAAGCAACCCCCAGAGTGGAAGTTTCTGGCCTCAACTGTTGATTCTTATAACCCATGGCAGGCCAGGGTGTTCCTGGCAACCTCTCTCTTGTCTCAGTACATCGGATGAGCAGAGGATGAGCAGAAAACATAACCACTCTTCCTTCCACTCAAATCACAGCGGGTTGACATCTGCCGGGCGTGGGTTCCCTCCCCTGCCCCTGCCCCTTCAGGAGCGGGAGCGGCCCCTGGAAGCCAGCCTCCCGGCTCCTGGCCGCACAGCCCGGCCCCTCCCTCGGGAGCTCCCAAACCTTGCTCGGGTACTTTCCTCACTTGGAAGCCAGCCATAGCCATGTTCCACCTGTGCTACTATTTACCCAATATTTCTCTTTAAATAGATTCATTTCATTAAACTTAAATAAAGCGTGTGTTAAAGGAAATTTAGAAAACCCTCAAATCACTGGTTTGATGTACGGAGGATTTTTTTCCCCCTGACATGTGTTCAATTAATACTTACTCTCTGAAATGAAAAGAACCGTGTGTTTCTAGGGACGACCTCAGATTCTGTCCACATTTGTCTAGCCGGGCATGACTCTAAAATCCTTCCGGATGCCATCAGTGGGACACGCCGCAAACAGAGGATAGTGTCTTAGGTCATTGGCTCTTTGATGACCAGGGCCCTGGGTCCAGCTGCTGCCTAAGGGGCACTGTAAGCAGCGGAGACAGCCCGGGTAGCTGGGAAGAAAGTTCCAGCTGTCCAAGCCAATTCTAAGGCATGCATCCGAAGGAGAGCTCAGTCCATACGTACTGTGGGGAATAGTGCAAAGCAAGAACGAGTGCCTACCCCCTATCTGTATTTTGCACACATATGTCTGTGTGTGTTAGTGTAGAGTGAGGGCTTGGACCCACCCGGCAAACCACTGAAGAGGTTTCATTCACCTTGGGGCTGGGTAAGAGTCCCAAGGGGGTAGAGTTAGATTCCTTTCAGCTTTTGCTGCTTGCATCAGTGCTGCTTGAATAACTGATGCTTTTATCTGTTTCCAGGGTGGAAATTTTTTTTAAAGCAATAAATATTTTCTTAAAGAAAGCAACGAGCTTCACAGTGGCAGAAGAGCTAGGTTCTGATCCAGACTGTGTAGACAGCACACTTGCTATGTGGCCCGGGGCCAGCCTCCTAGTTCTCTGGGCCTTGGGCTTCTCCCCTGAGGACTGGGTGGTGTGCTGGGTGGTGAGGCTCGGGGGGGGGGGGGGGGGGAGATGTGTGCGAGGGCGTGTGCAGACCAAGGCCTGCGAATCTGCAGGTAACGTGGGAGGGCTGTCTCTGCTGCCTCCAGTGACCCTACGGGAGGGTCGATCCTGTCCTCCCCGTGATGAAAACCTGTGGTGGCTTCCCACGGCCCTCGAAATCAACCTGAATCTGCACTAGGGCAGAAATCTTTCATGGTCTGGCTCTGCCAGCTCTCCAAAATGCCAGAAAGATGGGTTACTGTCCGGGGCCTACAACCAGGACACTATGACTCTATAACGGTCCGCATAGTCTATAACTATGACTCTATAACGGTCCGCAGCCCGTTTGCTTCAAGAATAACAGTTGCCTGTTGCTCCCCTCTATAGACCAAGACCTACACACCAAAGGGATAGCCAGGCAGCTTCCCAAGCTCCAGGGTGGATCAGTCGCACGGGGTGCCTTTCTGTCACCACCCCCCAACCCCCACCCTCTGCAGTCGCTGCGTGGTGGTGACTCAGCTGGCGTGGAGAGCCCAGTTTCCTGGCTCCTGGCCCTGTGCTCCCCTCCCGCAGGCATGCCACCATCTCTCTCTTTCCCCGAGGCTCTGCCTTTCCAGAACACTGGTCACTCCTGCCCCAACCCTCTGCCGGAAGGCCCCGTGCTGAACCCAGAACTACCACACGGGGGAGCCAGAAGCAAGTTGGGAGAAACTGGGAGGCGGGGGTTTGTCCCTGCGGGGCGGCACCTGAACACACACTACTGAGGGACACCTGCAGGCACCTCCTCCTGTTCTGGGTCCTAGGTCTCCTCAGAAATGCTCCCCAAGGGTGTATCACATTGGATTGTGACCGGTAACAACTTTGTTAAGGCACACCTTTGCCCTGTCTACTTGTTTTATCCGTTATTGAAGGAGAGGGACTGAAATGTCCAAATATAATTATGCCTAAAATATATATATTATTATATATATTATATTATATATAAGCATATATATAGATATATATCTATATAGGTTAGGTATATAGATTTATCAATATCTACAGATATCTATATCTATAGCCTCTTTCTCCTTAGGCTTCTATCTTGCTAAATTTTGAAGCTCCATTATTCATTACATAAACATTTAAGATTATGTTCTCTTGATTAATTGACCTCGTCTCATGATGAAATAACCTTCTTTATCCCTGGTAATATTCGTTGTTTTTTTTTTTTTAAAGATTTTGTTTATTTATTTGACAGACAGAAATCACAAGTAGGCAGAGAGGCAGGCAGAGAGAAGGAAGCAGACTCCCTGCGGAGCAGAGAGCTGGGATCATGACCCGAACCGAAGGCAGAGGCTTTAACCCTCTGAGCCACCCAGGCGCCCCTCCCTGGTAATATTCTTGACTCTGAAATCTACTTTGTCTGATTTCAATACAGGCCACTCCAGCTTTCTTTTGATAACCAGGAGCATGATATTTATAAATCCATCCTTTCACTTTTAGGCTAGGTTTGTCTTTATATTTAAAACTCATTTCCTGTAGACAGCAAATAGTTGGATCTTGTTTATTTTAAAATCCAATTGGATGATCTCTGCCCTTTAATTGGGTTATTTAGATCATTTGCATTTAATATGATTATTGATATAATTAGATTTTAAGTCTATCATCTTTCTATTTTTTTGTCCTTTCTGTTCTGTGTTCCTTCTCCCCCCGCCCCCATCTTATTTTGGATTAATTGAATATATTTTATGACCCCATTGTATTTCATTTGTTGTCAGCCCATCCACATGTGCCAAAGGCAGGGCCAGTCCCCAGCTGTCCTGTTCCACTCTGGCTACATTTGAGACAGCTTCTCTACCTTCCACAGACTTCCTTCCACGCTCTAGAAGCCAGAAGTGCTGGCCCAGGCTGTCAGTGATTCATCTCCGCTAGACAGCTGCCTCTCACAGGAGCTGCCCCAAGGCCTATCTGACCAGCTCAAGCCAACCCACAGAGCTTGTTTCCAGTCTGGCAGAGCGGAAAGTGTTCCCAACCTGAGATCCTGGCTCTGGGGAGGGGCAGAGCTCTAGAACTTATTTCTCTAGAAATCCTTAAGTTTTGGAGACCTTTCCCGGGTGTTCATCACTGCCCCACCTCCTCTTTCTACCTGCGAAACAGTGGCTGCCTGAGATATCCTCTGGCTGGGCCAGGTCAGTCCCGAGTTTCTGAGGAGGGAGCTTTATATGTGTCACGGTGAGAGAGTTGTTTGTGTCTTACCCTGGAGACCACACTGCCCTGGGTAACTGGTCTTGCCTGGAGAGGGGCAGATGAGAGATGGGGATTGTGGGTCAGAATCATCTTTTGTGATTCTCTAGTCTGATGAGAAGGGGACAGTTAGAAGGTACTCCCCAGTGGCTGAGTCAAACCTGGCAGGAGCTGTTTAGGACCTGTGCCTCTTGGTCTGGGCTAATTTCACTGCATTCAGTGTTTTTAAGTGGAAGGGTCCTGTCAAAGCTCTTAGGCTAGCAGCCAAACAACAGAAGTGCTGTGTAGGCTAGGACCCACGAGAAAGCAAATCTCCTGTGAGCCCACCCTTTTATGACAGGAAGTCGTCTGGGGAGAAATTGAGCTCTTCGCTCTGCACAGCTGGTTTAATGCTGTAAAACGAAGCTCTTGGGATGGAGAGTGGAATTCTTAAGGTTCAACACCCCCACCACCACCACCAAGAGGACATCTGGGAAAGGTTGCTTCTGACAAACGTGGGGAAGGTGGAGGCCGTCCTGTTGGGATTGGTGAACATGTGTCAGGAAGAGGGGAGGACCTGGGGGGTTTTGACAGGCAGAGAAAACAGCAAAACAAACCACAAGAGGGCAGGGCAGCTGCCAGGAATGTGAAACAAATTCTGCACAGCTTAAGGAGGGAGGCTGTCTTGTGGCTAGAGGTGGGTGTGAATGGACTGCTGGCTGGCCATGGGTCCGGAAGGGCCTTGAAGGGCCTTGAAGACCTGCTCCAGAATTTGGAACCTCCCTGCAGGCACTGGAGAGTTGTTGGATGAAGGACAACGATTGTCGTGGAAAGCTGTCGGACATAGGCGCTCTGGGTTTAAAATCAGATCCTACCCTTTACTTGCTCTGTGACCTTGGGCAAATGAACCACTCTGAGCCTCAGTTTACTCATCTGCAAAATATCTCCTTGCAGGGTTGTGCCGATCTGGTGAGATCAGAAAATGTGTAAGAACTTGGCAATTCTTTTTTTTTTTTTTTTTTAATAAATTTCTCTTGTTTTTTTTTTTTTTAAGAATTTATTTATTTGATAGAGAAAGATCACAAGTAGGCAGAGAGGCAGGCAGAGAGAGAGAGAGGAGGAAGCAGGCTTTCTGCAGAGCAGAGAGCCCGATGTGGGACTCGATCCCAGGACCCTGAGATCATGACCTGAGCTGAAGGCAGTGTCTTAACCCACTGAGCCACCCAGGCGCCCCAAGAACTTGGCAATTCTAATATAACTTCTTATTTCCTGCCGTTCTATTAGACTGTGTGGTGAGAGGCAGAAACGATGTCTTATCCAGGCCTCAGTCCGAACTCCTAGTTTAGTACTTGTCATGTAGAAGGTGCCTGGTAAATATTTCTTAAATGAAAGGATGAAAGAATAAGCGACTAGAGCTGGGCACAGAGTAAGGAGTATAGTGCAGTGATATTCAGTAACTATTAGTTGAAATTTGAATAGAAGGTTTTATAATAGAATAGCCCTGATCAGATCTTAGTACAGAAGGGTGACTTTGGCCACAAGGAGGCGGGGAGTTTGGAGAAGGCTGAGAGGGAAACAAAGGAAACTACTAGAAAGCTTTGCAATAATCTATGTTCATGGCATTCGTTGAGCGAGGACCTACTCATGGTGAAGGAGCAGGGGGAGGGGAAGCAGGGAATAACGAGCTCAGTTTCGGACTTGTCGCCCGCGAGGCTTCAGAGGGGAGCCCCGGGTACTCGGTGAGCTGTGGCTGGAGCTAGATGTAGCTCCACCTGGGGCTACCTGGAGGGAGAGGGTTCTGAGGCACGAGTCTGTGAGGTAGGATGGACACCACTGGCAGACATCAGACTAAGCTCCTGGGCTGGGGGTGCGGGGTGCCAGGACCAGAAGACTCAGTGGCTGGACCCTGGAAAATCCCAACAAGCTGACGGGAAGACAGGACATAGGTAGGCTGGGAAAGCAGGTCCTGCGTGGTTTGTGATGGCCTGTGATTTCAGGCAGGAAGGTACTACGGGAGCAATAACGTACTATTACGGAGTGTTCCAGAACTGGGTTCTGAGGTCAGACCCGCTAGGTTCATTTGGCTCCACCATGAACCAGCATGTACGACTACATGCAGATTGCTTAACCTGCCCAAACCTCCTTCTCCTTTCTGTAAGAGAGAGATAAGAACTGTAGCTTCCTCATCAGTTGGTTGGAGGGAATTAAATGAAAGGATACACACGAAGCTAGCCGTACGAGGCCTGCACGTACCGGCTAAGAATAATTTCAAACTCTGTTTCAGGGATCGAGGGGCACGTCACCCTGGTTTTCAGCCTCTGAATGTGTTGGTAGGTCACAAGGCCCCCCCATCTGACCTCCACCCCCACACCCTGCAGCAGGACAGTGGGGGAATCCTCGGGTGCTGAGCGGCTCCAGACGCCGAATCAAGCCGGAGTTGGAGCTGGGATAGAGTAGCAGCTCCCGGCTCCCGGTCTTGTGATACTGCTTTTCTGGAACACGTGGAACCACGCGGTGGATCAAATGAGGGGATCTGGGCACATGTCAGGATCACATCTGAGAAAGGAAGGAAGCTTAAAATAGTGTTTTTCATCATCTGAAACTTTGAGCCAGGAAAGTCACCCACTTCACCATCTCAGTGGGGCTTCCAGAACCCCAGCACGATGCCTTGGATTTAAGGCTCCCGAGGCTTAGGCTGCAGCCGGAGGTCCAGACGCCCCTTCCCTGGCTCAGGGACAAGAACAGCCAGTCCCTGTTTTTTGCATGTTCCCCGCCAGTGGCTCCTGCGTTCCCCTGCCCCTTCTCCCCCTCTCCCAGTTTCTCAGTGCTGATTACTCATAGGGAAGAGGTGCTGACGGGGTCATTAGACACTGAAAGGAATCCAGTCTTCCTCTCTTAAGGCCCCTGGAGCTTCAGTCTAGACTTTTCCTCCTGGAGGCTGGCCAACTTTATTGTGTTTGATCTTTGCAGATTTCTTCGAATCCCAGGGTCCTCACCAACACAGTCTCTGTGTTGCTGACTTCTTACTCATGGCTCCCTTGCAGGCCTGGAGTCATAGGCAGGTGGAGCGGGGTGGGGGAAGGACACTAACTTGGAGGGAAGAGACTTGGGAAGCAGGAGCTGTGATGGAACCTGTTATTTCCCTCACTTTCCTACCTGTGAAATGGGTATAACAACCTGCTCCAACCTGCTCTTCTAGAGCTGGCCAAGCAGTGAATGGTAAAAAGGCTTCCAGAAGCCCTATTCAGACAGCAGCAAATATGCATAATATTTGGAATGGCATGTAGCTGCACCCTAAAAGAACACAGTGTCACTTAGAACTTCTCCTAACCAGGTCTCACAGCGGGCATGTTGTGCACAAGAAGAGAGGCATGCCAACTCCTGGGGCACTTTGGTTTGGGGTTCAAAGAGGTTGTCACCTGCTGTCTCTTAGGATTGTGCCTTTTGAATGCGTGGCATTGCAATTGCTTTGCAGAGGTCCCTGTGTGACTCCAAGGACACAGTGTGGCCACAAAGAATCTGGGCCCATTTTTTCCTTAAATATTGGATTCCCACAGAGCCAGGAGGTTCCTTTGATAAAGAGAAGTGCATTTCTTTGCTGGCTGGACAAAACAGGCTACTGAGGGCCCGAGGCTCATGTAGGGGCTCCCTCCCTGCAGCGTTCATCAGTCAGCATTGGATTTGGAGGTACTGGTGAGGCTGACACGATTCTTTTGCCTGAATTGCTGTCTCTGGGGACATCTCTCCCTCACCCCCAAGAAACTAGCACTAAAATACTCATTTGAAGGAAAGATTGTTCCAGACCAAGCCAGAGGTTCTTCAACCCTATGAGCGGTGAGCTCTTCCTCCCAAAACACCCAGTAGCTCACTGTAGCCCACCCCCCAGCTGCTCACCTGCACTTGCTGCTGGTGTGGACCGATCTCCTGAGCCCAGGGCGGTGGGCAGCTCTCAGCTGTCTTGTGCTTCTACCTGCCAGGCACTCACAGGCTTCTGGGAGAAAGACTGTGTTGGAGGATAGAGCCAAACTGGGCTGCAGTTTGAAACCCTCCTGAGCACTGACAGATTTGGCTAAGGTGGGGGAGGGAGGGAGTTTCTCATAAAAATAACGATAGCTTAAAATGGAGCGGGCAGCTTGGTATCTGGGGGCTGAGTCTAGCCCTCTGGCCAGCTTGTGCTTCCCCCGGATTGGAGTGTTCCAGACCTGCAAGGAAGAACCGCGCAAACCCGGAGAGAGTCCTGATCGCCCCTCTTAGCCACTCTCTGGGACACACCAGTGTCCCCAGGGCATCAGGCTCTGAGAACGGTGCCCCTGGCCTTGCCTTGCTGGTCATGGGACTCCAGGCTCCACTCTACTGAAAGATGGCAGAGTGCACACCAGAACAGCCCCATTTCTGTGGAGAGACTGTAGATCAAGAGACTAAAAGCATGGGCCCTGGAGTTGCACAGGCCTGGGTCTGAGTCCCAGGACACATATCTTCCTTGTAGGACTCTGAGCCTCAGTTTCCTCATCCATAAAATGGGAATAATATTCTCTACCTCAAGGCGCTGGGGAAGTTTACTGCCCAGGCACAGGAGTTATGCAAGCAAGCAAGGGTACCTCTAACTGCTATTGCTGTGCAGACCTGGGCCGAAAGGTTATGGGAGTATCACCCTAATTGCTTGGAGGGCTAAACCCTGGTCGAGGAAGATGTTCCTTCATCCAGTCTGATGGGGACATGTAATGAGCCGTCTTTGATAGAAATGACAGGAACTGGCAAAGACCCCCTCCTGGCCAGACTGTCAGGAAAAATGTATAGATAACTTGGGTTATTTGGTGTGTGGAGGCTCCTTTGGTATCCTGAGTCTTCCGGAGGGCCAAGTGCTGCGCGTGGGAGGAAGGGGAGGCTCGCGCTCCAGGTTGCCATAACTTTGCATATGATTTGCATATGTTTGTGGGGCCCCTGCAGTTTCTTCTCGCATTTCCAAGTTAAAATACTGCTGCTTCTCCAGGCAGACCAGATATTGATTTTCTTCTTCTCCGGTTACTTCTCCAACCACTCTGATTGACCGGGCTCCTGGTGAATGGGGGATGTGAGAGTGGATGAGGAGGAGGGTGGGAGGAAGGGAGGGGAGCCGGCGAGGACCTTAGAGCCCTTTCTACTCCTTGAACATGAGCCATCATGGGTGACGAGAAGGAGCTGTTTCCAGAGGCATGAAGAAAGGCCATAGGGAATTTTCTCCCTCGCGCGCGTCCCGGTCTGTTCCTTCCCGGCATCCCTAACCTGACCTCTGGTGCCCCAGGCCCACCTGTCCCGGGGATCCAGGGCCACCGAGGGAGGTGGGGAGGCGCAGGCCAAGGGCGGGCGGGGGGAGGGGCGCCGCGACAGCCCAGCCGGGCTTTGGGGAACCTTGCGAGAGGAAGTGGCTTCCGACTCCTCTGCGCGCAGGGCGAGGGGCAGGAAAGGCGCGGGCAGGCGGGGGAGGTGTCGAGATGGCGTTCTGCGCGCGGGGCGGAGGGGACGAAACCGCGGATGCCGAGTGAGCCGGGGAGCGCCGCGCGCGAGGCGGGCGCCCACGTCCCACCCGGGAGCTTGCAGCCCGGGCGGCGCGCAGAGAAGGGCGCAGGTTACCCCTCCACCGGAGCCGCTCGGGGCCCAGCCTGAGAGCCCAGGCGGCGGATGGGCTGCGCCTAGACGGGTGACAGCACCCCCCCACCCCAGCCCGCTGCGAGGCTGGGAGCTCGCGCTGGTAGATCTTGGGGGCGGGGATCCCCTCCTCCCTGGGCCGCCGCAGGAGCCCGGCCGGTGACACGCGCCCTGTGCCTCGCGGGGCCCCGGGCTAGATGACGGTGGACAGCAGCATGAGTAGTGGGTACTGCAGCCTGGAGGAGGAACTGGAGGATTGCTTCTTCACTGCCAAGACCACCTTCTTCAGAAATGTGCAGAGCAAACATCCTTCCAAGGTAAACATCACGATCCAATGCAAAAGCCTTTGACTGCGGGTTTAGGGGGTAGGGGCCAGAGAGAATCACTTCCGTGGTCCAGGAGGGAAACCTGCATCCTGGCCAACAGGCAAGGCCATGTGTTATCAGAAGGGGTGGCCAGTTGCCCTGGGACCCTCTTGAACTTGTGGGCTAAGTGGACCAAAGGTTGGATCTGGAGCCCTTCCAGGACCACCAGCAAACACTCTTCTCTTTTTAATGCCCTTTTCAGTATTTCCTGGCCCTGGACCTTTTCAAAACGGCTCTCTATGACTTGGTGACAGTGCTTGGCTCAGTCTGGTGACATGATCACCTGTGCCTGGGAAGGTGACAGGCCAACTGCTCTGTGTCAACCCCCCCCCCCCCCCCGCCCCAAACCTGAGCTTTGAAGCTCTGGGTGGAAAATGGATGGCACCCAGTAGGGTAAACACTCACAGGTCGACACTTCCGTATTGTGAGTGGCCAGAAACCATCTTAAAACACAGTTGTAGTGACTTTGCAGAAGTGTAGGGAGTTTTTAGAAGCAAACTAAACCTTCTCTAAGTCTCTGTCTTGCTACCATTTTAACTTACTGACTTTGTTGGGGTCACCTGAAGGGGGTCGTATGTGCTTCCTGTAGCAACTCTGGGCACCCGGCGCGCCCGAGTCCCCTGGCCACACCCTCCCGGCTGCTACCGATCACGGATCTGCCACATCCTTGGTGGGAGCGGCAGAAGAGCTCTATTTGTTTGTTTGTTGTGCTATTTAGATGAGAGGCTTCCAAGCCAAGGGGAGAGATTGCCTAACAGGGACTGCTCACAGACAGAAGTGAGCTGCTAAGTTTCACAGGTTTGTGCACACTCATCAATTTAGCGGTCCTACATGGGCAGATTCACCAGAAACTTCCCCAGGCCTGACTCTGGGGCCTCCTTCCTGACTAATTCATATTGCCTGTAGACCCTGCACTTCCTGGATTCTGACATTACACCAATGTACTGGACCTTTCGGTTGTGAGAGGATGCCCAAGAACCAAAGGAAAGTTTTGATATTGGTGTTTGAAGGAATCAACTAAAACGACCCCTGGAACCAGCGCCTGCTATCTGGGGCACCCTGTGATGAGGCTGGGGAGCAGGGCCGGTACTGGGGGGCTGGGGAACAGGAGTAGGTAGGGCATGGCTGCCAAGGGGTGGTGCCCTGCTCTCTGTTGGGGTTCTTGCCTCATGGTGTGGACAGCCCCTCACCCCTCACCCCACAGGCACTCTGGCTGTCTGGGGTCTTTAGACCGGTGGTTCTCAGCCTTAGCTGCACCCTAGAATTAGCCGGGGAGCTTTAGAAAATGTGGGTACCTGTCCAGAAGTAGAGAGTCTGACTTACTTTGGCTTAGGGTATGGCCTGAGCATCAGGATTTTGAAAAGCTCCGCGCGTCCTTCTGATATGCAGCTAAGGTCAGACCATGGCTCTAGAGAGTTTTGCTGCTGCCTGGGGAGGAAATGGTTCCTGTTTTGAAAAGGGGGCTTAGCTGCGGTGCTTACTGTCAGCCAGGCTGCGAGCCCTTGGTCCCAGAAGGTGGGCTTTTGGCAGGATGGGGCGCACGAAAGGGCCCTGCAAAAGCTGGGGTTTCTTTTCCTTGGCAAAGGAAAGCGGTAGCTGTGTCTGGTACTTCTTGGGAGAGATAGAAATATCTTGTAAGAAAATATTCCCGGGGTGGGGTTGGGGATGGTGGGTGACTTGTTTCTTGGCCCAGACCGCCTTCTGTGCTCCTCCTCGTCTCCCAAAGCGTCGTTCCTGAAAATACTCCTTTGGTTTGGCGCCCACGTCAGCTCTTTCTTTACTCTGTCTAGATCTTGAATCCATGCCCTGAGGTGAGGTCTCTGCATACCTCATTTGCCCCAGCACAGAAGCCCTCAACGGGGCAGGAATCCCTTCTAAGAAACTTGTTTGTTGGACCCTGCATGGGGTGATGAGGCTGAGTGCTCCTGACGGGAAAGGATGGTGGGCATAGCCCCTCTGAGCTTGGCCTTTGCCGAGCCCCTGGCTGAGGAGATCCCGGGCCGGACAGCAGTGCTTCTCAGCCCAGGCTTGCTTTCAGCACGGCCCAGTCTGGGGAGTGAGGCCTGGGGGGTGAAGGGGTGTGTGCCTGACTCCGGAGCTGGGGAAGCTTCATCCAAATGTTTCTGTCTTTCGTCCTTTGAAGGGTCGTTCTGCCTTTAATCACATTTTCAGTTCCGTCTTCTCCCCTGCAGCCGCTACTGGAGGGGGGTTTCAGAGAAACCTCCTGTGCTATCACGATCCCTTTCTGATCCCTAAGAAGGCTGCTTCCTTCCTCCCCGAAGACAGGTCACGTCCGAGCTCCTAAGGGAATTCCTCTTTCCTGTCTCCAAGGAAAGGCGTCTGTGTGTTTCCCGGTCGCAGAGAGACTAGGGCCCTCATCCCAGCAACGTTGTCAAGACGGTGGCTATAAATAGCCTTGTCAGAACGACCTGTATCTGCCTCAGGCCTGCGCCTGGTGGGGCCCAAGCTGCTCTTCCTGGTGCCGCCACCTGGGAGCTGTCACTGGTCCCGCCTCCAAGGAGTTCCCCTCTCCAGCCCCTTCGGTGGGAGGTTGGGGGGTGAGAATGAGGAGCTGGCAGCGGAGAAGGGGCACTGTGCCCTGGGCCCTTACAGAAAGTGACAGATGTGTGCCGTCCTGCGGCTTGTCTAAGGTGACAGGGACAGCAGGAGGCTTCAGGGGGCTGAGGCAGCGCTGGATTCATGTGAGGGCACTTACATCACGTTGCCGTGGGTTCCTGTGTCCAAACGGGGCTCCTGGGGGCCTGGGGGAGAACGGACCTGCATGGCTGGTGATGTCGTTGGGGCTGCAACCCAGCAGGCTGGGGCAGCCCAGGCTGGGGGGGGGGGGGGTCTGTCCCAGGTCACGCGGCAAGTTTAGGATGGAGCCAGGGTTAAAATCCACACCGCTTGCCTCCTGACCCAGAGATTTTTCTGGGTTAGTCCGACTAAAGGCAGCATGTGGCGTTTAGCAGGGCTGGTGACAGTGAGGCCACGCCCTCTGGCCATCCTCACCATCTGCTTCTTTATTCCTGTCTGGGGTCTGTGGGGTCCTGTCTGTGGCCCCATCGGTCTTCCCAATGCCCTCAGGTGGTGGCAGCTTGGGTTTTGGCCTCTGAGCTCTCCTCGTGTCTCCAGGAGCCCCAGACTCTGGAGCCACCCAGAGCTTCAGGGTGGCTGAGCTTCCTGAAAACACAGGACGCCTGCTTCTTGCAGAATGTCAGAGCTGAAAAGGATCCATTTGGTCGAGTGCCCTCCTCTGAGATGGAGAAACTGAGGCCCAGAGAGGTGGGAAGGCTGCACCAGGCCACATGGGTGTCAGGCGGAGCCAGGACTCACCCCCTTCTTGGGCTTCTTGTCACATGCTCTTCTTGGTCCTCTTCACCCAGTGGGTGACCCCGGACCAGCCATGGTCCTTGTCCTCCCAGAGCCTTCTACAGAATGGAAAGACCCAGACAACTTCAGGCTCCGTTCCATAAGGCACGCTAGTCAAGGACACACTGACTCTCCATTTAACTAGCAGGGGGTTCCCTGTCATTAGTTCCAAAATCTTACAATTTTAGTCATTTAAAAAGAACTTTTGGGTGTCTAGCCCTAAATCCCACTTGCTGGATATTCCTCCTCGTGGTTGTTTTCTTTGTGGATACGGAGGACAGAAGGTTGACTCTCTCTGTGGTTAAACATCCTTCAGCGCACGTGGATCACGCTCGCATCCCCCCCTGCACTCCCGCTCCCAGGTTTTCTCTGTGCTGACTCCATGGATTCTTGAAAAACTCGAGACAGATGCAAAGAGAAAGAGGGCCTCAGGGGTCAGAGTAGAAGCCACCTCTGGTTCTGTTCCTGCACGTGTCTGGCCTTCAGCCCCTCCCTGACAGGGCCTCTGTGGCACGACGGGGATGTCAGCCCACCATGACGGCCCCGGGACCAGTCAGGGAAATCCCGTCTCTCCCCGGAAGCAGGCACACCCGGGCCTCAGGCACAGCTCCTGCCCCTGCCCTTCTAGGCCAGAGAGAAAGGCATACTAAAAAGACATGAGTTCCAAATTTGAGCAGTAGAAATAACTTAAGAATCTTTGGAAGTATTGGGATAGCTCACATTTTTAGGCATTATCTCAGGAACCTGCACAGACCAAGATTAACGGCCAAAGATGCTTCGTGCCGGCCCAGACCCAGGATGGCCTTCCTTTTAGGCGGCAGCCTGTCTCCCCCTCCCGTGGTGTTTACCACCCATCGCTGGCTCTGGCCCTCCCTGGGGTTGGCTTTTCTCTAGTGCAGACGGGAAACCCGGGAAGACACAACGCGCATCCCCTTCGGGTGCGACACGGCACCAACACTGGGTTCAAAAGCAGACTTGTGAGTGCAGGTTGGCTGTAGTGGCTCTGTCTTCTCTCTCGCATCTTGTATCATCAGGATGGATGAGAGGTTATGGCCAACAGCCCCCTTTTTTCCGTCCTGGCACATAAGAGCAAGTTATTAGCCCCCCTTTAAGTCAAGTTACATTGGCAGGTGGGGGGCTCCGGTTAACACATGGGAGGTTTCGTGGGCCAGCCCTGAAATGGAGTCTTCTATAGCCGCACGCCATTGGCCAGAACTGGGTCACGTGGTCACACCTCACCACAAGGGAGGTTGGGAGATGCAGTGCAGCTGTGAGCCCAGGTGGCCGAGGAAGCAGGTTGCGGTGAGGGCGTTTCTCTGGCGCCGGCACGAAGCCTTCCTGCCCGCCTCTTTGCCCGACACCCACTTTTGGAAGCTCTGCTCATACTTTCTTGGAAATGGGCCGAAACTCTCCTCCATGGGTCACCGAGCATCTGGCGCTCCCGGGATGAGGTCCCGTCTTCCCCAGCCACACTGGCAGCTCCTTGAGCACAGATGCTCGCCTCACTCGGCCCTTCTCGGTGCCTCCGTAGCATCTGAAGCCTCCAGCGATGCGGCAGGTGGTCCAGCCTCCTCCTTCAGACGCACCCTCGGGATCACTGTTTGAAAATGGAGACTTGGGGACCCTGTCTCAGACTTGCTGGGTCCTGCACCTTTGGAGGTCCGACCCTCAAATATTTAATTTGGGCTAAAGTCAGGGAAACCCCTGTTTAGAAATACTTAATAATTTCCATTAAAATACGAGATGGCATTTGTCACGGATTCCAGACGGGTTCCTAGGCTGGAAGTTGAAGCCAGAAGCTACAGAGATTTGTCCTTGCTCACACAGCTCAGTAGAGACAGAACCGAGGCCTCAGGGCCCCTGGGTCCCTGTTACCCTCACCATGACCCGCTGAGTGAGGCTGTCGGAGTGGCGGCCCTTTGCCACGGTGAGCAGCCCGTGGTGTGGAAGCCCCAGATCTGCGAGCCGAGACCTGGCCGGTCACGGCAGCTGCAGCTGTTACCTGAGGGGCCGTGGTCCAGCCACGTCATCTCTCCAGACCGGGGTCACCATTGTCCTTTCAGCAAGAACACTTGTGAGAGGAGCCTGTCTCGATTTTCTTCCCTGAGGATCCGTCCTCTGTGGGAGCAGATCCTTCTCACCACCTTTTCATGGAGCTAATGGATACAGTCTACTGGGTTCTAAGCTGTAAGGATTTCCGCAGGGAGGGGTCAGGAGGAGGACCTGCCTGGCTGGCACACGTCCCCTTCTCTAGGACTATTTGGGACTTAACTCAAACACCGCTGTGTTCCAGAAACCTCCCCTTCAAACCTCCCCTCCCTGTTCCACCAGGCTAGACCATTTATCCTGACGTAGCTGGATTTTCCCTATAAAGCAATTCCAGTTACAGTTTGGGGCACATGCAACATCTATCCCCCCAAGTAGTTTAAGGAGAAAGGAAGAAAGATCCCACACTAGAAGCAAAGCCTGGATTCCAGCTCTTAGTTCACAATACCAGGTTGGACTCTGGATCCAGCTCCCAGCCCATGAGCTGGAAAGGGTGACCCCACTGGCTCAGCCTGGGTGCCCAGGAGCCTGGGTTCCCTTCTCTCTTCCACCCAACTCTCCAGGTAACCCACATCTGTGCATCTGGCTTTGGGATCCTTATGTATGGAGGACCCAGATCCGTCCCCCTCCAGAGCCTCAGTTTCCTCTTCTCGATGGCTCAATTTACCCATAAAAGAACATGGGGACACTGGCCTGGCCTAGCATATTCCCTGGGGACGAGAGGATGAGCTAAATTTGCCAGGAATCAGGAGCACTACATTTCTAGGGCCAGGAGGAAGAAGGGAGCTGTAGTGGCAGAAAACTTTGACTCACGGGGGCTGTGGCTTCTATGCACGGTGCCGTCCTGACCACCCCCCCCTTCTCTTCTCCCACCCCCACCCTGCTTAGCTTATGGCCCCCATCCTACCTCACTTCCTGGCTCTAGAATGAAATTCTCTGTAGCCTATTGGAGGTCTTGCATGCCCCTCAGATGGCTAAAATTTAGTACGTCCAGAACCAACTCAGTCAGAGTTTCTACCTGCAAGTGATTTCTTGCTGTGTTTCTGGCCCTCCTAGTCCCCCGTCCTTGAAGACTCATGGGTCTCCTCTCTTCCCTTCACCCAGCCCGTCACTGTGGGTTCAGTCTCCTGTGCTGCGGAGGTCAGGCTCTCCTTTGTGCTCCCCCCAGCCCCCGCCCTGCCCTCTGTTGGGTGTTCATCACCTCTCACCTGTACACGTCAGAAAGTCACCCAACTGGCTTCCGTCCTGTTTCTCCCCCTCTTGCACATCCTGCTCATGAGTGCCAGGGGCCTATCATTCCAGTATCACAAAGCCCCTAGAGCCTTCCCTCTGCTTCCAGAGCGAAGCCCACCCTTGGTCCCTGTTCCTTATACAGCATCCCCAACCCTGCAGTACAAGCAAGCCATTGGCCTCAAGCAAGCCATTGTGTTTTTAGCTTTCTTGTAGCCCTGAGGACCGGGGGTGGGGGGGTGGGGTGACAGACAGATAATAGTACATCTCAGTGCTTACAGACCTGAGGCCCCAGCTATGTTGGGCCACAGACCTTCGTTGCTCCCCTCCCCATTCGTGGAGGATTTGGATGCGGGCGGCTGGGCGGAGGGACATCCCGGTGGAAGATGCGGTCTCTGCCTGGCAGCCACATGGCTTTCATCAGGACGTGGCGGCATTCATTCTCTCCATCCTCCTCCAACCCGGTTTCCAGTCCTTCCTTGTCTGGGGGGCTGTGGTGTGTTGGATCTCCACCTGCTTGGATCCCTGCTCCGGGGGGTGCCTCGAAAGTCAGGAGGCTACTGAGAGCCTCTGACAGACCACACAGGCAGAATCGCCCTTGCTATCAAGCCGAAAGATGGGCACATTCAATGAGGTTGTATGTGAAAGAGGGTTAGTCAAGGGCGAGGCCTCCGCCCCACGTTTGTCCAACTCCAAAACACATGTTCTTTCCACTGCACACATGGCACCTTGGGTGAGAGTCAAGTTTGAAAATCTCCAGAGGAGCTCCAGCCTCCTGCCTCAAGCGCTGGTGACTGGCTCTAGGCAGCGGGGGTTCTCATTCAGCCTGCTCCCTGGTGCTGAAATCCAGGTCCCTTTTCCTGCTCTGGTCTGGGGAAATCTGGGCCCCCAGCCTCACCATTGCATCAGCTTCCAGCTGGGGAGCCCCTCCTCGTCCTTCTCATCGCCTGGCTGTCGCTGGTGTGGAGAGTGGCATTGAGTGGTCCCCCAGGGCTGTGGTGGGGATGGCGGGCACGCAGGTGTGCAGGGCACTGGCCTTGCCTTGGGGCTCGAGAGGCAGGTCCTCTGTTGACAGAAACATGTGGAGAGGCGGTAGGTGTGGCCGATCACCACATTCACACACGGCGGGGAAAGTGTGGGTTCCTGAGGCCAGAGTGGCAGCTGGTGGATCTGGGGTGTCTGGAGATCATGTCCACATGCGCTCACTTCTCTGTGCGCCCCAAACGCCAGTGCTGATGGGCTGAAATGTTCCGGACGAGGGGCCACATCTTGGTCATCATTGTGTCCTTGGCACGGAGGAGGGACATGAAGCAGGTTTGATAAAGGAAGAGCGGGCTTGGAGCTTCCCTGCAAACAGAGCATCCTGAGAAGCCACAGGGACTCGCCGGGGGGCACAGGCACAAGCTCCTCAGAGCACACGGTGTGTGAAAGCTGATCTCCGGACTGTTCTAAAGGGAAGCTGGCTAAGATTCCGGACGTGGAATCAATGGATTTTTCCAGTAACTCTGAAAAGAAAAATCTCACTGAGTGAGCAGAAAATGCAAGGACAACTTTCCAAACATAGAGCAGCTCTCTCGTCCCATCTGTGATTGCTCAGCTGTTTGCCCTGGAGGATGAGGGCAGGCAGGACTGGGTCACTAAGCAACGGAGCCCTGGCACCTGCTGGCAGGATTTGGCCTGGTCCTTCCTCAAGAGGGGCCTGGCGGCAGCAGGGACAAGAGCTCATGCCCAGGGGCTCGTGTGAGGAGGCGGGAGAGCCTCCTATGACAGGTTTCTCCGGCTGCCTTTCCGCCATGGAGAGGGGCAGGTTCAGGGGGAGGAACAAACGCACTTCTTGTTTGTCTTCATTTCCCAGTTAAATTCTGAGCAGGGCCCCGGTTGGACAGTCCCAGTAGTCTGAGCATCCTCTGTGGGCCCAGGTGGAGTGGGAAGGGGGCTGCTCAAGGGACCCAGGCCCTTAAGTGAGCCCATTATGGGGCCTGGGAACCCAGACCACAAGCCTTTGCCATATGTACCTCGGGAAGAATGCTCACTGCTCCAGGACTCACTCTCAGTCTTCTGGGATAATAAAGGCCATTTCGAGAAATGCAGATGGGTGATGAATTTTGATGTGGCGAAGTGGGGTTCATGATTAGGGCGTGTTGAAGCATAAAGCTAGGGTCTGCTGGGAGATGGTCAGAATGTATAATAGTGGCAGTGAATTATCGGGCCTTGACGTGTGGCATGCCCTGTCCTAAGTGCTTTCCATCGAATAATGGGGAAACTGAGGATTCAGGATTTGGGCCCAACTCTGATGCCAAAACTCTTAGGCCCTAAGCCGTACTGCTTTTCTGAAAGCTCTTTCCAGAATTTTCCTAGCTGAAACTCTGGCCATGAGGCTCGGAGTTGCCCACCAACGCAACCCCGCATCGGCAGTGTCCATCCTGGAGGCTCTGAGGATGGCGCCCTTTGCCAGGCTGTTTGGGAGCCGGAGGAAACCAAATGTCCCTGCCCCTGAGTCTTTGTGACACAGCCAGAGGACACACACTGGAGAAGACTCAGAGTTACCTAACAACCCACTGAGACATGTTTCAATGTTCCCTGTTGGTCCCCAGGCAGCAGCGTGGGGTGGGGTTCACAGGGCAGGCAGCACTGTGACAAGAGGACGTATGTGGGCTGCTGCAGAAGCCCCAGCATCCCTCCCCCTACCCTGGGCTTGCAAAGCCCAGGGCACAGGTGGGGTTTCCAGGGAGAGGGAGCCAGGGTGACTGCCCTCCTTTCTATAGGGCAATGCAGGCCGGTGTCCTGGCTGCTGGCACAAGTCCCTGTGAGGGTGGGCAGCACGGCTGTTCTGGGCCCTGGGTACCAGCTCCCTGGGTCGCTCTCCACTGCTGAGTCAGATGAGTCCTCTGGGGAGCTCTGCAGGGAGCTCCAGCCCAGCTGAAGCTGGCCCGTGGAGGGGGGGGGTCCTGCAGCCCGGGTGCCCACGTCCCCGACAGCCCAAGAGAGGTCCTGGAGTTAGAGCACACAAGCTGGGTTTCTAAAGCCGCCCCCTCTCACGGCCTTGGGACACTGATGCTTTGACTCTGTGCTCTCAGAGCACATGGATTGTTCACGAAGCTGAGGAAGCCTTCTTCAGAGTGTTCTTGTGCAGGGAGGTCCGGTGTGTGAGAGAGAGGGCGCGGTTTGGGGGTGGGGATGGGTGCCCTGAAGGCCAGCCTCTTCCCAGCTCCCAGCTGGGTGACTTTGAGAGAGTGCCATGGCTCTGCGGCCTGCAGAAGAAAGAAGACACGGAAAGAAAGAAGTGTTTCCCCAAATATTCCTTTTGTGGATGCATCTGTTTCCCGACGGGGTTGGGGGTGGGGGGAAGAAGCTGGAAAGCCAAACGTAGTTCCTTGACCTTGACCGGCCATGCCAGGTTGGAGGGAGAGTGCCTGAGGCAGGCTGGGGAGTCCCCGGGCATTGAGTCATCTAACAACTCTGGTTGCTCCAGAATGCGGCTGCCTCAGCCACTTCATCTCCGGGCCCCTTCTAGATCTCTGAGCCCAGGCTTCCGTGTGCCTGAGCCCCTCTCTGGAGAGGCCCCTGGGAAGCTCTGAGACCCTCCCCTTGCTGTAGAGCTCCTCTGAGTTGGGCTGGGCTGTTCAAGTCAGCCGGAGGATCCAGTGACTTCTTCGTGCGTGCAGGACAGTGGCCGGGGCCCAGGAAAAGAGCCGACCCCCAGAGGATGAGGGCCCACCTTGCTCTCAAGTAGGCTGGACTGCTCACTTGCCTGGACGGCAGAAATTATGGGACACCCCAGCTATACTGGAACCAGATGAAGCCAGCTGGCTACGAGGCCTCCTGTTGCCCCGCCCTTGGAATCCTCTTTTTCTTTAATTCTGATAAAATATACCTTACAGAACATTTACTGTTTTAACCCTTTTTAAGTATAGAGATCTGTGATGCTAAGTACATTGCCTGTGCTGTGTGCTAATCCCACCACCATCTCCAGAATATTTCCATCTTCTCCGCCAAAGCTCTGTCCCCATTACCAGCACCTCCCCACCCCCTCTCCCCACAGCCAGCCCCAGTCTACTTTCTGCCCCTGGGAATTTGACGACTCGAGGGACCTCCTCTAATTAGAATCATACAGTCTGTCCTTTGGTGCCTGGCTTATTTCCCTCAGTGTGATGTCTTCAGGGTTCCTCCCTGTAGCAGGTGCCACGGTTTCCTTCTTTTTAGGGGTGCATAATATTCCATTGCCTGTCTACACCAACTTGGTTCACCTATCCATCCATCGGGGCTTGCTTCCATTTTTTGGTCATTGTGAAGAATGCTGCTGTCAGCAGGAATGTGCAAATACCCGTCGGAGTTTTTGTTCTTACTTCTTGTAGGTATCAACCCAGAAGTAGCCTTGCTGGATAATCTGGTGATTCTTCCCGTTTAATCTTTCGAGGACTTGGTGGTCCGTTTACGAGGTGGCTTTGCCATTTCACCAGCAATGCCCAGGGCTCCAGTTGTCTCCGTGATCTTGCCCATACCTGCTGTTTTCTTTGTTTTTGATGATGGCCATCCCAATAAGTACGAGGTGGCCTCTCATTGTGGTTTTGATTTGCATATCCCTAATGATGAGTGATGTTGAGCCTCTTTCCGTGTGCTTATTGGCCATCTTTTTATCTTTGGAGAAATGTCTATTCCAGTCTTTTGTCCATTTCTAAAATGGGGTCTCTTTGTTGTTTTTGTTGGATTGCTGGGATTCTTTATATATTCTGGCTAGTGATCCTTTGTCAGACATGTGGTTTACAGTGGAATCCTCTTTAAATTGGTTCTGAAAGAGCAGCATTCAGGCTTCGGAGAGACTGGAGCCTGGCACGGGGTTTTGGACCCACTCTGTCGTGCTGCCCACCATCATTCCTGACTCACCCCACAGTGCTCTCTGGTTCTGGGTGCCCTGGGGACACAGAGATGGGAAAGGTACAATCCCTGGTTTTGGAGTCAAACTAAGGGGTCAGGGAGATGGAAAGGGGGCTGACCTATGTGAGGCTGGGTGAGGGGAGAGGAACTAGGATGGAAATCCCGTAAGGAGAACTGACATGGAGAAAGACCTTCACGTGCCCTAGAAACTCTCAGGGCATCAGAAAATGCCCCAAGGGAAAAGTTCTGTGGCCGTTACAGTAGAATAGGTTGGTGTCACCTGGATTCACAGTTGAGACCTCTGAGCTGGGAGGAAGCTTCCACAAGTCTCAGGGGAGGGAGAGCAGAAAAGGAAGGGGTTTGCATCACCTGCTCTCAGAAACAGGACAGGAGTTTCCTCTGGTTTCTAGCTGTTGTCTCAGAAGTCGATAGGTGCCGTGGACCAGGAACCCTATAGGAGGAGCCTTATACGATTCTAGAACCTTTTACTCTTCCTATATTTATTTTGGGCTTTTATGTGCATGTGTCTGTATGTGTGTATATGTGCGTATATATGTATGTATTTATGTTCATGTGTATATATGTGTGTATATACGTGTGCATGTGTGTATGTCTTATTACTCCTTTATGTTTTATTCAGTTCATTAGGCAAATGGTTGATGAGCTCCTCATGTCTGCCAGGCACTGTTTTGGGCACTGCTGCCGTGATCAGGGCAGGCCCTGTCCGCAGGGAGTCTGCATTCCGTGATCGAGCGGGTCAGCAGAGGCCACCAGGGCCATGTGTCTAGTCCACTGCCAGGCTGTGGGGAATGGGGGTCCGGGGGGAGCGTCAGGAAACCCCCCAAGCAGAATGCATATACAGCTTTCTAGAGAGTGGACGAGCAAACAGTGTCCCTGGGGCCCACAGTCATGAGCTGTGAAGGACAGCGAGGGCCTCCATCTAGGCCTGCGAGGGGGTTCCCAGGACTAGGGTACCAAATCGCTGGTTTGCCCAAGACTGTCCTGACTCTAGCACTGAAGGTCCTGGGTCATAAGAAAACTTTCAGTCCCTGGTCAGCCTGGGACTCAGGAGCTGAGAGCATTGCTGACTTATCCCGAGGCACAGTGGTCTTGGTGTCTGAGGGGCCCACAATTCCTCATGCATCCACAAAAATGGCTTAATTTCTTTTGAAATCAGGAGGGAGAAAAATGAACTCTTGGGTTGAAGAAGTTGCTTCTTCTGTATATATATATATATATATATATATTTTATATCAATGCTATCATAAAGTAACATTTCCCATCTTTTTTTTTTTTTTTTAAAATGGAGGAAGAGGGGCCCAGGGCCCTGACGACAGAAGTACTTAGGACACACAGAGTTGTAACATGGCTCTGGCTGAAGGGCCTGTCAGAAATCAAGGTGAAGGCAGAGGGATCCCATGTTGAGCCAGCCCTACCAACCCGCCATTCCTCAGCCTCACTGGAGAGCTGCCTACTGATGGCGATGGTGGCCACAGTGAAGGTTCACTGGCTACTGTTTATTGGGTGCCTGCTGTGTACGTGCACTAGCTGTTGATTGAGTGCTGGGTGTGTGTGCACTAGTTACTGTTTATTGAGTGCCTGCTGTGTACATGTACTAACTTTATTGAGTGCATGCTGTGTACATTCACTAGCTGTTTATTGAGTGCTTGCTGTGTATGTGCACTGGCTATTATTTATTGAGTGCTAGCTGTTTATTGAGTGCCTGCTGTGTATGTGCACTAGCTGCTGTTTATTGAGTGCGTGCTGTGTACGTGCATTAGCTGTTTATTGAGGTGCCAGCTGTGTACATGCACTAGCTGTTTATTAAGTGCCTGCTGTGTATGTGCAGTGTGCTAAGCACTTCCAGATGTTTGAACTCATTTCATCTCTGTGACAAACATGTAAAGAAATCCTGTTGTTTGCACTTCATAGACAAATCGGAGCCTTGGGAGGACCGACTCGCGTGCATGCACAGACTGAGGTCATGCAGCGGTGGGAGCACTGGGGTCTGGGGATGAGGGGCTGAATCATTTCAGGGACTAAAAGGGATTGTGACTTGTGAGGTGCTGGTCTATCAGTGACTTTATCATGATCCTGAGGCCCTGTAGGTCTGGAACCTGAGTCACCGCCGCTCCAAGGGCAAGGGGCTCTCCCAGCCTCCTGCAGATGGCTGGTGTTCTTTGCCCCAACTCACCCCGGCTGACCCGCCCCTGCTTGTGGGAGGGAGGGACCATGCGCAGGCTCTGGGCCATGCTGGCCCCCTGGGGAGCCCGCTGGTGCACAGCCTTCACCCCTACACGTGGAGATGACGTGGCTGCCTGGAAAGCACCGAGGCTCCGTCAGCCCCATGCTGCCCTGTGCTTCTTAACAGGCCTGTGCCTCTGCCTTCCCTCTGCAGGTGGTCTGTGCACTCCCATGGACCATGGCCCACTGGCTTCCTGTCCCAAGGTGACTTTCACAGCCTCACCCGTGGGCAACTCAATCAGTTACTGTTGACTGACTGTCTGCATGGACCATCTGCTCTAGGGTTTTGTCTTCAGCTTCTTTCCAGTTTCTCAAATCCCACCCCCTTTTTTTCCTGCTCCTCTGTTTCCCACTCCTCCCCCAGAGCAGCTCAAATCCCGAATCCTGCAAGGTTATGCTCGTTCGCATGGCTCCCTGCTGAAACTCCTTCCTTCCTTGCTCTGCTGGGAATAGCCTCCTGGAGAACACAATTGAGGAGTTTCCAACCCTTATTATTTCTGGGATGTTGGCTGGAGCCAGAGAAGAATCTGGAGGAATAAATCCCTTCCCTACCCAGGGTGTGGCTGGGCAGCCATTCCAGAAGACAGGCCCTTCTGCACTTGGGGGAGGGCCCTACAGTGAGGACCCAAGGGGCTTCCTTCTTCCCATCTGCTTGAGGCCATCGAGAAGGGACCAGTGAGCCTTGCATGTGGTCTGGGCATTGAACAGGGCATTTGGTACCCAGCCCAGGCAGAGGGCTGTCTGCCCCTTTGGTTCGGAAGTTCCCAGGTAGGAGGGGCACGTGCGAGGCATCAGGTGTGTGGCGCCCCTGCCGCTCGAGGCCAGCAGGCTATCCTGGAAGGTGTCTGCGGATGGTCCTTCGCTCGCAGCAGAGCCTGACGCTCTCGCCCCTGACATAGGCCTGGAGGTGCTTTCTGTCCAAGGGGCAAAAGAACGGCTGCTGAGAGATTTGCTAAGAGCTGAGAAAGAGGAAATGCAGCAAAGGCTCATGGACACTGGCTTCCGGGGTAGTTTTTGTTTTGTTTTCTTGAGTGGTGTGAGTTAGGAAGGTGTAGACCTCCTTGAGCCTTGGGGACGATTGGAGAAAGCAAGCAGCCGGTACTGAGACCAGTCACGCCACAAACGTGGCTTCCTGATACTGTCTCAGGCCAGTTCTCACCCCTGTGATTCAGACAAGCCAGCTGTCCTCTGAGGGCCCCAACCCCCACCCCACCCCCAATTCTCTGAAATAGAAGAGGAAGCAGTGATGAAAGAAACCACCCTCTCCTCATAGAGCTGCAAAGGCGTCTCACTTCATGATTTCACAGAGGAGGAAACTGAGGCCCTCAGATGGGAAGTAACTTGCGAGAGGTCACAGGTCAGGACGGTCTTGCATTCGTTCTGATCAGGAAGCTGCAAAGAGCTGAGCAGGGCCGGCCGCCAATTGGGAGCCCGCAGCCTGTGCCTTCACATCAGCCCCTTGGGGTGCGGGTCCGTGGGAGTGGCTCCTGGACCTGCCTGCAGTCCGTGGCTCAGCTCTGGGCTGGGCGCCACCCAGGCTGCCCCACCCTGTCCTGGCCACCTCCTTGGAGGTTACAGAGAGCTTGACAGAGCCTCGAAGGGGGTACGAAAGAGGCACAACCATCAGCCATCATATCTGTCTCTCTCCAGGGAACATCTACTTGGGAAGACGGGACTAACACATGTGCCATAAGAATGAAACCAGAAAAGGCAGGTCCAGGTAGATCCAGCTGCTGCCGCACAGGCTGCGAGGACACCTCCACGGGCCTTGTGGGGTGGACGTGTAGGCCAGCAGGTGCAGAGGTCCATCGTACGTGGTAATTGGCAGCTTGGCCACGACAGGAGCCTGAGGCACTGGGGCCACGGGGCTGGGGTTTGGGAGTCTGTCCCCGAGCCGGTGACTGAGCCTGGCCTCCCAGATGCGTCCCTTCCTCAGCCAGCTTGTCGCCTCCCCCGCCGGGAGCCGGGCGCCGGGAGGAAAGCAGGCCCAGGTCCGCTGAAGCCATGAAGCCTCTGGCGACTTGTGCAAGGGGTCATGACAGAGCGAAGTACAGAAGGCCGGTCGGCTGGGGACATGCAGGGACAACACAGCTGTCGATGGGACTCTCCCTCAGGGGCAGGCGGCGCCTAGCACAAAGCCCCGTATTGGCCTTTCTCAGCTTGGGAACTGAAATGGCAGGGATCTCCTGCTTGAGAGCAGAGAAGGAGGAGATCGCCATGGGCAGGGGAAACCTCACGATGCCGGGGAGATGGCGCTCAGGGAGATGGGGGCTCCGCACCCTGAGCGGGAGGGGGCAGACTACGGGTCATGCGCCAGGCACCATAGATAACGTGCTACCGACCCCCGGCCGCGCTCATCCCGGGGCTGTTCCAAGCCATGATGGCAGAGGGATGTAGTTGTAGCCAGGACTGTACGGTCAGCAAAGCCTCGGGTGTTTGCTCCCTGGCGCTGGACGGGAAAAGCGTGCCAGCTGCTAGTGTAGAGTGTGCCACGCTCTGGGGCACAGCGGCCAATCCTGATGGAGTTCTCAAGGAGAGTGAGGCGTGGGCTTGGCTCCTAGGCGTCGGGCTTTGTAGGCCCGGGAGGACAGTCACAGTGTGTGCCTTTGGGTGGCTTTGATGATGTCCGCAATGTGTTTGCCCCGTGCTCTCATTTGGTCTTCCTATCTGTGCATGAATTCTATTAGGCAATGAAGGATTTGTATTTCAAATCGATAGCTGGAACTGAGGACAGAGTCTGAGGCTTGAAGAGGTTATCAGATTTCCGCAAGATCACTTAGTTAGTCTTGGGAGCCAGGCCTCAAACACAGGCTTATGTTCATCCTGTAGGTGTTTTCTGAGCCTCTTAGGCTCTAGGATGCCACGACAGGTAAGACAGGCGCAGGTGTGTCTCCCACAGAACTCAGTCCATGCTGATATCCGAGGCTCACTGCACTGCAATTCCTAGGAAAAAAATAAGTTCTTTCTCCTCCCGCCCCTTCCTTGTAGGCAATGGGGAACCACTGGAGGTTCCTGAGCAAGTGTCTATTGTTTACTTCGTGCTCGGTATGGACATAAGAAGAAACAGAAGTATGGTACAAGTTATTAAGAAAATTCACTCTAGTTGGGAAGACAACTCAAGATAGTTAGTCTACTTGGAGGTTAATACAAATAGATGCATATTTAAGTGCCAGGCAGTATAGTGCTAGCTTTACATGTGGGTAGCTTTAACCTTGCTGGGGCTTGGTTTCCCCATCTGTGAAATGGGCATTCTCATGGACTTGTGGTGAGGATGACACGGACTGAGACAGATCATCATCACCATTGTTCAGGGCAGGAGTGGCCAGAGAGGCCGGGACAGAGAGCAGGACCTCAGGTGGGCAGATGGGAGCAATATGATGAAAGCATCAGGAAAGAAGAAGCAGCTGAGAAGTTTAAGAAGAGGGAGAGTAAAATTTTCAGCAAAAATGAGGTTTGTTTGATTTGGGTCAAAAGACAATGGGCACAAAGTTATCTGAGGTATCAGAGTGTCTGATTCTCCTCAACCTGCTCCTCCCCTGCCCCCGACCCCCACTGCTGCCCTGGGTCCACCTGGGGATACTAGGAACCACAGGACTCATTCGGAGCTGCTTCTTCCACCGTGACCATGTGTCCTTGGTTCGGATGCACAATTTACCAATGTTTGGGTTTCTTCATAAAGTAAAATTCAGCTTGGGGTAAATCGGCTCTGAGGTAGGCCCCAGAGCACATGGGATGGTTCTCTTCATTTTGTTGTTAGGGATATATATGTATATGTTTTAATTAATTAATTAATTAATTAAGAGAGAGAGAGAGCGGGCACGTGCACATATGACTGGCAAGGCGGGGTAGACAGAGGTGGGGGGGGGGGAGTCCCCGTACTGAGTGCGGAGCCTGATACGGGGCTCAGTTTGGGGCTTGATCTTACGGACCTGGAGATCCTGACCTGAGCCCAAATCAAGAGTCGATGCTTAAGGGACACAGCTACGCAGGAGCCCCAAAGATATTTTTAATAGAGAAGTTTGGGGCTCACTCTCAGGGGAGCTTGGACTCCTAGCACCCAGGCTCTTCACGTGGCTGTATCCTAATACCCTTGAGCCCTGAGAGGCAACACAGCCCCTTCCGTAGCTCCAGATGGCAGAGCACACACCTCTTTTCCACCAGCACCCTCATTTGCCAGCCGCCATGGGCACAGCTAGACCATCTGGCACCAGTGCCGGGGGCTCAGAGCAGGTGTGTTCCATGCCAGGTGCCCTGAGAGACATAGACCCCCAAGGAGAGACACATCCGTGGCCAAGGCCAGTGTTTGTGAAACCCTAACAGAGTGAGTTCCCTGTTCTTTCTCCATCTCGGGCCACCCTGAGAGATACAACTCTATGTTTCTGGCTCTGTACCCATGGACAGAAACAAATCTTTCACTTTGAGGACATGAAAATCTGACAGGTGAATAAGAATTGAGGTCTTTGCCTTACACTCTGAAGACGACTCTATTGGTGTTGATCTTGTTCAGCCTAAACCTTGGCGGAACCCTACACCACACATCAGAAGCTCGGAGACGGAGCCCAAGCAGGGTTTCTAGAGATCCCCTAGATGATTCCATGTGGAGCTGAGTTGAAGAACCACTGGC
This sequence comes from Mustela lutreola, assembly GCF_030435805.1. Taxonomy (NCBI): domain Eukaryota; kingdom Metazoa; phylum Chordata; class Mammalia; order Carnivora; family Mustelidae; genus Mustela; species Mustela lutreola. The sequence goes on from NC_081303.1 coordinate 51,758,018, forward strand.
CTAGATTTTGTGCCATCCCTGGGAGGGGAAAGGATTAGTGGGTGCTTGTGACTGACTCGCTGGCTGACTGGCTGGCCCACTTTGCAGGTGATTCATGCAATCCACCCGTCAGATCTTGTCTGCCAGAGGTGGTGTGGGCAGCAGCCATGTCAGCCCTGGGGGCTGACGTTCCAGCCTGGGGGACTTTGCCTGTTGGCCACACAGGGCTCCTGGCACCCCCAGATGGGGTGGTGGAATCAGGACAGCCATCTTCTGCGTCAGTCCTGGAAGGGGTAGCCTCCGATGTTCGCGTCACTTCCCCAGGTTTGTGGTGGGCAAGGGGAAGGAACAGATGAGTTATCTGCTGAAGAGAAGGGGAACAGGAAGAAGAAACCTCTAGTTACAGCCGCTGTGACTATTGCTGTATACAAACCCAGGCCTGGAATAATCGACTTTTGAAAGCCGTGAACCAGCTGCCTTTTCTTATAGGGAAATGGCTGTAGTTCAGTTGGAAACTATGAGAGGAGAACTTCCCAGAACTTCTAGAGTTTCCTGTCCATCATTTATTTTATTTTATTTTATTTTATTAATTTGTTTAGTAGATGATTATGAGAAAGCTGTCAGCCCCTGAGGAGGGGAGAGCCTGTGTGTCTCAGAGATGGATAGGATGGACCACAGAGTAGGAACCAGATAACTAGTCTGTGTGACTGGCAGCTCCCACGGTTGGGCCACGGCCAGGCACACGTGGTCCCACAGAGATGGTCCAGGTATGGGGAAGGGCAGGGTTGGGAGGGCTTCCGGGGAGGTACGTGTCCCTGGGAATGGACTGTGGGAACAGATGAGCTCCCTCTGAGGCTCCCCGGATTGATGCTTTGCCAGTGAATGAAGATACTGCCTGAGGCTCACATCTGTTGTTGCTTACCTCAGGCAAGCAGGAGAACCCCTGGGCTGTGTGCTGCCCCTTGGGGCGCTTGGATGGTCCAGTTCTAGGGCCCGAAGGGCATGCAGGGAAAGGATGGCTCCCTCATGCCACCCGAGAGAGTAGAAGGCCGTCCTTGGTGGCTTTGTTGGTGACATGGTACCCTGGGTCCTGAGTTCTTTGGGGGCCTGACCCATTGATCTGATAAACCATGGACGAATGTTTCACAGGTCCCGTCATTGATGGGCCTTCGTTTGGCAGCTGCAACCCTGGCCCTCATGGACTGGCATGGGATTTCAGTGATCGTTATGGGAGTGGCAGAAGCGCCGTCCTAGAGTGCCCGGTGGTGGATTGAGAAAAACATGGGCTCCACACTTGGATGGACTCTGTTCCAGGCTCTACTCAGAGGCTTGCTAGCAGTGGGACCACAAGTGTGTTCCGTAACCTCTCCAGGCCTCAGCTTTGTAATCTGTGAAATGGGAGTGACGGAGGTGGTAACGCGAGACAGGGTATGTGAGAGCACGGAGCGCAGCGCTGGTCCCTCAGATCTCTGAGGAAGAGGACTGGAGCAGACAGGCCAAGGCAAGAGGCTGGGATGGAAAAGGGCTGTCGGCTTATCTCCATGCAGAGGGGTGGGCGGTGGGCGTTGGGAGGCCACACCGGCTCTCTGGGGCAGCCTCAGAGTCGGCCACGTTATCTGCTGTGTGAGGTCGGAAAGTGAGAGGAGGCCGCGCAGGCATCGTGCTGAGCGTGCCCTCTCCTCCCGCGGCTTGCTGACTGCTGACGGGAGGCACTGCAGGGACAGGCTCCAGTGAGCGGGGGGGGGGGCTTTGTGTTCCACTGGGTGCTGGGGTCCTGACAGGACGACCGTGAAATCCTCCAGCCGAGCCACACCCCTCCAGGAAGGTGCTGGGTGGTGGCAGGGAGGCAGCCAGAAGAACACAGGGGCCCCGCCTCTCTGGGCCTCAGTTTCCTCATTTGCCAAAGGAGGATCCTGACTCGAGTCTTGAGTCTGCTCGATTTCTAAAATCAGATGAATTCTGGGCAGGTTTTTACCAACGTATTTGTTTCCCCAAACCGTGGCCCCCGCACCCCCGGCCACACACGGGCAGCCTGAAGACATCATCAGGAAGGTGGGCGGTGGTGACGAGGAGGGAAAGGCAAGGAACTGATCAGGGGACAGAGTCGCTTAGACCCCAGAACTCACCCTGCAGCGCGAAGAGCGATGACCTCCATCCCCTTCCTCAGCCTTCTTCTTCCCTCACGCTTCCCTGGGGTTGGCGGCGGGCACAGGAGAACCCCTGGGAAGAACACAGCAGAACAGTCTGGAATTTCCTTGTAGGTCTGCACCTGCAGACTCAGGGCTTTAGGCAAGTTACTGAGCTCCTCTGAGTCCCGGTCGTCTCACCTGAAAATGTAGGTAATAATCTCCACCTCACAGCGTCTTGGTTCGTGAGGATTAAAGGAGACGGTGCGTGCCATATTCTGGCACAGGGGAGGTGCTGAGTGGATGCTCTTGTCCCCGTTCCCCGGGAGGGGAGGCTGAGTCTCTCAGTTATTGTAGAAGGACGACCCCTGGCTCCTTCCGGTTCATTCATGCATTTGACAAATACATAAAGTTGACCCCTTGAGCAACTTGGGGGTTGGGGGCTCTGACCCCCTGCACAGTCAAAAATCTGAGGCTAGTTTTTGACAGCTCCCAGACTTAACCGCTAATAACAGTCTGCTGTTGCCCAGAAGACTTACGAATAACATGAACAGGCGATGAACACAACTTTGCATGTCATACGCGTTATATGCTGCACTCTTACACTAAAGTAAGCTAGAGAAAAGAAAATGTTATTAAGAAAATCATAAGGAGGAGCACCTGGGTGCCCAGTTGGTTGAGCGTCCGACTCTTGATTTCGGCTCAGGTCATGATCTCGAGGTGGCAGGATTGAGCCCTGAGCCTGGCATTTCTCTATTCCCACAGCATCTAAATGCAGTCTTGTCCCTAGTAACCCTAAATAAGCAAATGCTGTTCTGCTGATGGACTGAATTCATCATCCGTGCTTGCGTGCTGGGCACGTTCATATTAGTCTCTCAGCGAGCCCAAGGGGTAGACCTTGTTCCCATTTCACAGGTGAGGAGACTTGGAGATTTAAGTCACTGACCCAGAGCCGCTGGGCTTCCCAGGGGCACCACTGGGATTTGATCTCTGATTCTTCTCACCCTGCACCCAGGAGATTAGTTTTCACTGTGGGACTGGTGCTCCCTTCTTCTTGGTCAGGGAGGTCTTTGGGAGGGTGTGATCCTCCCCTTTCTCATAATGAGCACCACTGCGTACCCACTGTCACTTCTGTGTCTGTTCCAGAATGTCTGTAAACCCGCCGAGGAGGCCACGCAGCGGCCGCCCACACTGCAGGAGATCAAGCAGAAGATTGACAGCTACAACACCCGGGAGAAGAACTGCCTGGGCATGAAGCTGGTGCGTGCGGGGGGCCTGCCCGCCTGCCCCCACCTGGCCCCGGCCACCTCTTCCACTGGGGCTCCTCTGTTCTCCCTCTGGATTCTGGGGCGGCCCCTCCCCTTTCTTCAGTCCTGGGGAGGCCTAGGGGCTTGTGGGAGGCTGTCGGGGACCCCCCCCCCCCACCCCTGTGTGCTGCAGGGAAACAGAATGGACTTTAGATAAGATCCAGGTCCATCTCTGGCTCTTCCCCTTTTTCTGCTTTGGGAAACCCTTTTAACCTCCCTGGGCTTTGGAGTAAAATAGTGGTCAGAGCTGTTGTGGGAATTAAGTAAGGTACAAAGACCTCAATAACTGGTATTGCTTGGCCCCCAGGAAGGCTTTATTATTATTATTTTTTTAAAGATTTTATTTATTTATTTGACAGACAGAGATCACAAGTAGGCAGAGAGGCAGGCAGAGAGAGAGAGAGAGAGAGAGAGAGAAGCAGGCTTCCTGCGGAGCAGGGAGCCCGATGCGGGGCTCGATCCCAGGACCCTGAGATCATGACCCGAGCCGAAGGCAGCAGCCCAAACCACTGTGCCACCCAGGCGCCCCCCAGGAAGGCTTTATAAGAGGGAGTTCCCAGCTCCTGTCCTCTCCCTTTTCTTGTCTGTGTCCCGGGGAAGCTTCCGGAGACTGCGGAGCTCTGAGAGGGGAGGCACCAACTCTGCGGGGCTTCCAAAGGCCGTAAGCAGCCGGAAAGGGAGAATGTAGAAGATCCCTGCCCCCTGCTGGTCGCTGCTAGCAACTGGCTCTCTGGGGCTTCAGCCCAATGGGGCACTAGAAAACCCAGTCTCCCCTGGTCCTGGGCTTAAGCCTTGCAGACTGCTGGGTTTTGGAAAGAGATGCAGAAGGAAATGCAGTGGGCTCATTTTCCAAGGACCTCATTACGGAGCTTTCCTGCTCCTCCTTGGTTTGGAGGGACAAACCCTGCCTCCTAGGAACAGGGACTCAGAAAAGGTAAGGGACTGGGACAGGGAGCCTGAGCCCTGGGAGGGCAAGCTCCTCCTGTCCTCTTGCATTGCTGGATACTGCAAGCCTTTTCCTGGCCCTATGCAGGGTGGGCAGGGGGACATTGTCTCTGCCCTCCAGCACCCCCAGGTCGGCAGAGACAGGAACAACTTGGGGAGACAGGTCGGGGACTGACTGGGATGGCACTGCTATTAGGAAAGGCCTCTGCAAACCGTGACTCCCCCACCCCCGCCCTGACCCAGCCTGACCCATAGCACATCCCCTGCTCCGCAGAGTGAAGATGGCACCTACACGGGTTTCATCAAAGTGCATTTGAAACTCCGGCGGCCGGTGACGGTGCCTGCTGGCATCCGGCCCCAGTCTATCTATGACGCCATCAAGGAAGTGGACCTGGCGGCCACCACCGACAAGCGGACGTCCTTCTACCTGCCGCTCGATGCCATCAAGCAGCTACACATCAGCAGCACCACCACGGTCAGCGAGGTCATCCAGGGGCTGCTCAAGAAGTTCATGGTTGTGGACAATCCCCAGAAGTTTGCACTTTTTAAGCGGATACACAAGGACGGGCAAGGTATGCAAGGGCGAGCTCCCGGTCCGAAACCATCTCCCCCGCTACAGGCCTGGCAGACTTGGTGCGGAGGAGGACTGGGCTTCCCTGGGGCGCCACTGTCCAGCCGCGCGGCAGAGAGCTGGCCGGGAAGCTCATGCCTGCTCCCCGCGCCCCTCACTTTATATGTGACTACAGGAAAACCACACCCCGGGCTCCCACTTCCTTATCTGTAGAAGGGGAGAGAAACCGCCCGCCGTTCCTAATCTTTGTGGTGATGCGAATGGAAACACGCTTCAAACTCTGGGCAGACATCAAAGATAAAAGGGCATTCCCTATTCATGTCAGGTTCATCTCATTAGGTTGAAAGGATGGTTACTTCCGGTCATGACCTTCCCGTGTCTGCATTTCCGCGCCTGTCCCACCTACACTGAGTCCCTGACCCTCTTTTCCGAGACGCGCCTCCAGGTCCCTCTCTTGCTTTGCAGTGCTCTTCCAGAAACTCTCTGTTGCCGATTGCCCTCTCTACCTGCGCTTGCTCGCCGGGCCTGACAATGACGTCCTCAGCTTCGTGCTCAAGGAGAATGAAACTGGAGAGGTGGAGGTGGGTCTGGGCCCCTTTGCGCGGTGCAAAAGCCCAGCCCTCAGGGCACCCTGGCTGGGTGCTGGTGGGCATCGTCCTCACCACCGGCATGGGTGGGGGCCTTGTGGCAGCCGCGGAGGCAGCTGGGAAAATGTCCTGGGGAAGTTGAGCCTGGGGCAGTGCCGGGCTGCGGAGTTCAGCGTCTAAAGCCGGGATTGTAAGCATCCTGGGGGAGCAAGTCAGGGCCTGTGTCTGGCAAGGCCTGTGGAAAGAAAGGATTTCGTGTGCTTTTTTTTTTTTTTTTTTTTTCTGAAAAGCCGGGGTGGAGGGACACTGAGAAAGGCCCATGTCCCGGCCGGGGTTGTTTCGCTCCAGGATGGTTGAGGTCCAGCCAGCTCCATCTCTGGCCTCCACTGGATACAGAGATTTTGGAGCCATTTGTCTCTTCCCGGTGCGTAAAAACTGGCCCTTTTCCTCAAAGCGCCGCTCATCGGAGTCCAGTCCAGTGGCACGGAATCGGGTGAAATCAGGCTGGTGTTCCCTGTGGCCTGGGATCCTGGGGCTCAGGAGTCACGGAGGAGTGACTGAGGCCAGGCGTTTGCCACTCTGTGGTCAGCGGAGGCCTATGGTTTGGGGCAACAATCTTGCAGGTCACTCGGCGGTCTGGGGGATCCAGGCAGTTCGGGGCCCTGTTCCTTCTCCCTGCTTCAGTCAGGCAGCTCTGCTTCATCTGATTTACACGTTAGAGTGTGTAAGAGTTTGTTCGGGAAAAAGTACTCTGCTGACAGTGTTTGGACGCTGCTGGCCCAGTGCAGACCTCTGGGGCCTGGGAGTTTACAGACCAGGCCCTAATTCCCTTTCTGCTGCTGCCAGCTCTGTAGCCACAGCTGTACCTCCTCCTGTCTGTGGACTTCAGTCTTCTCCATTATGCAATGGGGGGATTAAACTAGATAAACCTTAATATCCTTTTGTGCTCAAAATCCCTGGCTCCACGGGTGGTGGGGGAATTGGTGAGGGGTGGGGGCGGGGGTGGGGGCTCTGCTCCTGGGTCAGTCTGAGAGTGGTCAGGTCCCACTTGGGCAGGCCAGGGCCAACAGGGCTGTCTGGAGCTTTCTGGGTTCTGGGATCCCATTATCTGCTCTGCCAGCCAAGGGAGGCAGGGACCCTCATTCCGTGGCAGATGAGCTAACCAGACAGAAGGGCACAGTGATGTGCCCAAGGTCACGTGGTGCTGTTGGGCTGAAACCCCGTCTCTGGAGGCCAAGCCCAGCTCTCCTCCACCTGCCTGTTGAGGGCCTGCACACTGAGAGCCTTTCGCTCAGCACCCCCAAAATGGACATCCGGACAGGCCAGCAGGGGCCTGAGCGGCCCCAGTATCACTGTTCAGACCTTAGCTGCCACACAGAAAATATCAGATGGTTGATTCTCCAAATAAAACACCACTCATGGAGGGGTACCTCTGGGTCATGAGATGTCAGGATTTGAAATCTGGTGGCTGGTAACACGGGAAACCCAAGCTTCCTCCATGGCAATGGTCTACTCGGTAGTAAGCCCAGTGTAAGCTGTGTGCAGGTGGAGGCAGCGGGGGCTGGGGGCCCCTCAGGTCATGTGGCTTCTGACCTGTCTCCTGTTCCTTTCTCCCCCATCGCTCTCACCCTGGTTGGCTCACAGTGGGACGCCTTCTCCATCCCCGAGCTCCAGAACTTCCTAACGATACTGGAAAAGGAGGAGCAGGACAAAATCCAACAAGTTCAGAAGAAGTATGACAAGTTTAGGCAGAAACTGGAGGAGGCCTTAAGAGAATGCCAAGGCAAACCTGGCTAACCGGTCCTGCTTCCTCTTCTTCTGGTGCCCATGGATTTCTTTTTATTATTAATTATTATTTTGCAACAGACACTTTTTCTCAGGACACCTGTGGCGGGTGCATCTGTGCCCCCCTCCCCGGCCGGGCAGTTCCAGACGTGGCACGAAACCTCTGAGGGACACGTGTGCTCGCAGGCTTGGCCCCACCTGCCACACGCTGCCAAGGAGCGGGACCCCATGGGGAGAGAAGAGCCTCGGACCTCAGCGCGGTCCTTGAGCTCTTCGGAAGCCAACCAGCTGCCTCTCTCATCACCAAACTGGAACTGTTTGCACCAGCCGGCAAAGGAAAGAAGAAAGGTTTTAGAGCTGTATGTTCTTTCTCTGGCTTTCATTCTTCCTCAGTCTCTTATTTGCCACTCCTAGACCTTTATTTATGAGTCAAAAATTATAGTATGTTCCTTGAGCAGGTCTGGGCTAAGCCCCGAAAGTAAGAGAATGCTCGTAAGAGGATTGTCCTTCACTGTCCCAAGGTGCCTGTTGTTCATGCTCAAGGGAAGGTCGTAAAGCCACTGGCCCCAGATGCTCAGGTAGGGAGCCCTAAAGCCGAGGCCGGCTCAGAGATTTCCAGAGAAGCTGCAGCCTGCCTCAGCCCTCATCGCTCAAGTCTGCACCCATGGAAACCCAAAGGCATATCTATTTGCGCATGTGTGATGCCTCGTCACGTCTTTGTCAACAAGTGTTTGTTTTTGAGTTACAACTTGGAGTTCGTATGGCCTTCATCCTCATGTGTTTCCATAAAGGGAAACCAATTTACCAATTTTAATGTCTCCTGAGGAGTACGGAAATCAGGCAGTCGGAGAAAGCCAAAAAGCGTTGCAGAGAAATGTGTCCACCTTGTCCTCGGCCTTCCCCCAGCTCGAGAGCCGGGGAGGGCTTGGCTGCCCTGCTTTTCCTGCTCGGCCTTCCTCGCGGCCTGTTCCCTCCCCCCGGGCATGCTGGGGTCTCCAGGTGCCGTGGAGGAGCTGCCCTGAGGACTGATGGGGGAACCTCCCAACTCAGCCCAAATGGAGTCCTTTGTGCTCTGAAGCCCAGGCCAGCCCAAGGCGTTGTGCTCTGTGAGCTTGCGGGCTGGCCTCCGGCTGATCTCAGTGCCTTTTTGTTTTCAGAGAGAGACAGGAGCAGGGTGTACTTGCTTTGCTGCCGGCTTGCTCCTGCCAGGAAGGGGACGGCGGTGGTGTGGGAGGCGAGGCCAGGAGAGCTCTTCCGCCGAGAACGGGGCAAGAGTCACAGACCTCCTTCCCCTCTAAGGTCTTGGGCTTTGACTCCCAGGAAGTGATGTTAAACCACATGGATGGGGTGGATGAGGTCCCCAACCTACATCTGTACCGGCTCTTGTTCGGGTGCAAAATGAAAAATAAACTCGCCAAGCAACTGAAGCAAGTGGCTAGGCTGCAGACAGTCCCTTGAGACGGAGGAGGACTTTTCACGGTCAAAGCAGGGCCGGCTTTCCAGTCCGGCCTCGGAGAGATCCCTTCTTCACTCTCCTCTGCCTTCCCAGGTCCTTCTTGGGTTGGGTTGAGCCCCAGCTTCTTCGTGTAGCCTCAGAAGTCCCTTCCCTGACCCTTGCTGTGTCCACACTGCCCTCGATCCCAGAAGGAATGCTGACCCCAAGTCGTACAAACTGTGTGTAGTCTTTAGAGCTGCAAAAGCAAGACAAGCTAGCAGCTCAAAGAGTGTTTAGGTTCCCCAGAACCCTGGTTCTCTGCCATCTCATGCTCAGCCTTATTCCTTCCCTCCCTGAAAAAACCTCTCTCTCCCTGCTGTGTATTAAAGGGAGCGGGGGGAGAGTCCTTTTCCTTCATGCTGCATGTCTTTAACATTAAAGGAAGGCACGGCTCCTGCTGCAGCCCCCGTGAATGCTGCTGAGAACCTCCCTCGGATGGGGGCGGCTATTTTTATTTTTGAGAAGGAAAATAAAGTCATGTATATATATATACATAAAGGCATATAGCTATATATAAAGAGATAGGGGTGTTTATGAAATGAGAAAATTCTGGGAAAATTCTGACTTTATCTAAAGCACAGTTAGACCCAGGACCCATGCTGAGGTCCGAGCCTCGGCGAACAGTCTGTATAAAGTATCCCTTCCCCCAGAGGTGGGTATGACTGCTGGTAGTGCCTTCGATCCTTGTGTTGCCCTGTGTGTACGTGTTTGTTTTGAGGATATTTTCCTTTTACATGTCTTTCTTATATGGATTTTAAAAAAAGTAATAAAAGCTTGTTGCAAAAATGACCCAGTTTGGAGACCTCTTCTTTGTCCTTTACCATCTCCTGGAAATTGGGAGCCAGGGGAGAGTGTGGGAACGGAGAAGAGCACGTACTTCTGGGGAAAGTCAGATTTTCTTCTGCCAGCGAACAGAGAAATGAAGGCTGCTCTTCAAAGAATCTTGAGAAAGCTGTCCAAGTGCACGGGCTGACGGGCGCTGCCCAGGTGCTTGGCTGCTGTGCTGCCCCACAGAGCAGGAGAGGAAAGGGCATGTATTCTAGAAGGGGATCCTGAGTGAGAAAAGAGGAGGGGCTTTCTGGAGCTAAGCATCGGGACAGACTATTGAGGTAGATGATGATTCTTCTACTTCAGGAATTATTTATCTGTGAAAATTTAAGGTCATCTAACCTAGAGGAGGAAGGTTAGATGAGGCGAGTCAAACAGTCCTTTCACATTAGCATTATTTAACTTCCATGGTGGGGGGCAGCGCTCTGTCATCACGGAAATAACCACACAGGGTTATTAAGAAGAAACTGCTGCCCTCCTTCTGGTAGGGACCACACATAATGCACTGAACGAGGGCCCTCGGGCCACAGAGGCTGGTCAGAGGGAGACAGCTCACTCCCTACCTCCCTGGCGGAGAGAACATTCCATCCAATAGACATTCCTAAAATTATCCGAGCACGGGGCACCTCTGTAACATCTGTTCACCTAGACCTCCAAGAAGTAGGTCTTTCAATAACTTTGCCAAAACCTGGACATGAACCGGTTTCTGCTTTTCACTGCAACCCATTTGGTAACATTATGGGAGTAAGTTCAAAGTTACAAATTTGACTTTGAAAGAGACTACTGGGCCTCGCAGAGAAAAAAAAAAAATCCATTCACCAGCCTTCTTACACATGCCTATGGTGCTCCGAGGAGGAGAGGGAAGGTGAGTCAGCGCAAATGGGTAATTGTTACTGGAAAAACCATTCAAAACACAGGCCCTGACAGCACGGTCATAGCAGGACTCTGAGTTAAACCACAGCCAGGAGTGAAAGTGCATTTTAGACCCACCCAGCCATTTACTGGCTTTGTGTCTTTAACAGAGATCAACAGGACGGGACACAACCTCTCTGAGCCTCCAATCCCACCAAGACTGGGCAAGGTAAATGATGTTTGTGAAAGAACCTTATGAAATCCTACACGTTATCTGTGTTCACATAAGGACCGTGTTCCATTATACTATACATACCACACTCCCTCAGATCAAACTGTCTGTCCAAAGGTTCTGTTGTCATAGAATCTTGTTTGGGGTCAATTTCCAAAAATTCCTTCCTCGGTTCCATAGGCTCATGCTGGCAGAGAGAGGATCAGTAAAATTAAGGCATTTCCTTACAGTGAGTCACAAGTGATGGGGACTTTTATTTTGGGTCTAATAGGGACACATAGGAAGCAACACACACATACTCCCCTTCATACCCATCCCTTTCTTCCTTTCTAGCTCCAGAGGGGTAATTTGTGAATATTGTGGATATTTTCAAGTCTTTCTTACCCTGATTTAAAAAAAAAAAAAAAAAAGGGGATAAGAAAGGAAAAAAAAAGTAAATTAAACTTTGTTTTTTGAGGGTAAAACCAAAGACCTCTAGAATTCAGGTCAGCTCTCACCCCATCCTTTTGTACAAGGAGAGCTTTGTGGTCACAGAAGCGACTCCTGGGAACTAACCAGGGACCAAAGCAGCGGTTCTGAACCTTTCTGGCAGCCAGTGACTCCACTGGGTATGTGACAAAGACACAGGAACCCGAGGAAAATGAGCGCACAAAATTCTGCGTACCATTTCAGGGGGTTCGCCAACTCTCAGACGACCAACTGAAGATCTCTTCCGTGAGCCCCCAGTGTTGTACCCGAGTTTCTGCATCCGAGAGACCACCGAGGGGCCGACACCGATGCAATCACATGAGGGTTTATTCGACAAGCTTAAGCTTGGGCCCAAGTATACCCAACAGCGGAGTTGGGACTTGGACCCCGAGCTTAGTTAAGGCAGGGGTATTTATGGGTTCCTGTTACTAAAGCAGGGTGGGGGTCTCTAGAACCAAAGCAGGCTTGGGGTTGTTACTAAAGCAGGGTGGGGGTCTTTAGAACTAAAGTAAAGTAGGGGAAAGTTCAGCCCTTCGGCACAGGGGTCTGAGATGGCTGTACTTAGGCTAAGGCTAAACCTGAGGTGGGATGGCCTTTATTTTTCTCGGCCTCCACACCCAGCAGCATCTGCTGGATAAGACTTTCCTGTGACAAAGCCACATCTGGAAGCCACACCACGACTTACCACAGCCGGCGGCAGCGCGCCGGTGCTGGGACGGTTATCGCTTTTGCAGGCGATCCAGATGCTTTCAGGACTTCTGATTTCCATCCAGCCGGGACGGTGCTGCCACTTAGAGCCAAGCCTCTCTTCTTTGGCCTGGCATGATGGCAGAGAGTGGCTGAGGGCTGCTTCTGTGTGACTAACCCTTTCGAGGTGTGAGGGGACTCTTCTGGGGCTAGGAGATTAATTCGGTGGTGGGAACAGATGGGCCAGACGCTGTGGACCACTTGCTAGAGGGGCTTTAAAAACAGAAGGCCCTACCTGCCCGAGCTTAGGAAGAGCCACCCAGTGCTGATAGCAGGAAAGGGACTAAAATCACTGAAATCACATGAATAGAAAAGGTACTCCACGGCCACTGTTCCTGTCCACATAAACTGACGTATGACTTGGAAATTTAGTCCAATATTCTAGCTAAGTGGAGGAAACGAGAGGAAAATCAGATTTAGATTAGAATAAAAATTTATTTTGGTAAAGAATTATATTTTTTCATTTGCAAAAGCTTAAAATGCTCATATAAATGACCAGCCCAGAGCTCGGATCTCCACCGGATTGACCACATGAAACAGGAGTCTGTTACTTCTTCTTGCTGGGTTTGGGGGCCTTTTCTAGGCCTTGGATGTATTTTCGAGGAAGGTGATAGTCTTCTACAATCCAAAAAGCAGAAACTCCTCAGTGGGGCATACCATCTCCGCCGCTACCTGCACTTTGTGTTACAACGTCCCTCCTTGGCCCTGACCCCAGGGAGCCCCGACCCACATCACTACCTGCCCCCCTACCCCCGCCCCACTGTGTGCTTATCCCTGGAGTCAACTTCTCCTCAGTCAACCTGCACCACGTGACCTGCTCTTCCACACGCGGCTCGAACCCAGCTGCTCTGTGTAGTAGACGGGCCATTTATCCTTACATCGCACGACTAATGTGTATATTTTAGTGATTTTTACACTGAGAGCCACTTTCTAGGTATACTTGAGGTATTCTGAATTTTCTCAGGAGAGAGAACTTGTGTGCCTGTGTTCAGTCATGTGCTTGTCTATTTTCCTCTATATTCCTTCTTAGCACCTCCTACTGGGTTCTTCACTTAAAGGGGTCAACTCCCAAAGTTTACTATGAGGCCCTAAAATATATTTGCTTATCGAGCATTTACTATGTGTCAGGCCCCGAGCGTGAAAAACGGATGAAGAAGGCAAGGTCTCTGAATTAAGTTGCTCAGTCTAGCAGGGGGGTTCAGACATTAGAAAAAACTGGCTAAGTGGCAGACACGAACCAGAAAAATTAATATAAGCAGAAAGTGCCACGCTGGCCATTTTTGAAATGCTAATTTAAGGACAGAAAAAACTGGGACATGCTCTGAGACAGGCTTCCCATGCCCTGAGCTGGGCCGATGAGGCCCTCCAGTCGGGCAGACGAGGGCTGTGGGAGGGCGCACTGGGTGAGGGAACAGGGATGCGAGCACCAAGTATGTGTGGGCAGCAGCGAGGACAGCAGCGCGGCTGAGGCCTGGGGTTGGGGGGCGGTGAGAGCTGCCAGAGAGCCCGAGGTGGATGGGATTTGGATGGGGAGGGTCTTAGGTATTGAGCGAAGGGGTTTATTCCGAAGGCACTGACGCGGCACAAGGAGTGTTTTGAGGAGCATGATGGAAAGCTGACTCAGGCAGTTTTCAAATCAAAGTGACCCGGAGTTGGGAGAAAGACGAAGCCAAGTCAGGGGCCCAGCTGCAGCACCGAGCAGCTGACTACCGAGGGCGAGGGACTGAGCCTCGCTGAACCTCGGCTTCCCCAGCTGCCGAACACAAACACTTCTGCTGATTGTTAGATGAGGAGAGATAGGGCCTGCGAGAAGCCCAGCAAAGTACCCAGCATGGCCGGAGTGGTCCACGGATGTCTTATAAAAGGGAAAACCAGGAACAAAATTACTCCAGTAGTCTGATGGAGACAGCCCTGGATGTGGGGGCTGCAGCATCTGGCTCAAGTACCAGCTCTGTCCCTTGCTGGCCACTACACACTGTGTGGCCACACACACACACACACACACACACACGGCTGTGGTGACTAGAGGGGCTTGAATCCGTGGGAAGATTCTAGCCATGCTCCTGCGTCTTCAGAAGGGATGCTCACCAAGCAACAGCCGGCTGAGGTGATGGATCTGGTTTCCCTGGATCTGGACCTGCAGGCTGTCCTTGGCCCCGGGGGCAGGAGTGACCGTCGTGCTAGCCTGGCACCGCTGCTGGAGGACGGCAGCCACCGAGCACGGGTCCAGACCATAGGCCTCCAAGTTCCGGACCACCGTCACCTGAGAGGACAGAAGATTGGTGGCGGGGGGGGAGCCACACGCCCTCCCGTCCACAGGGCCTGGAGCCTCTGCGGCCTCTTCACCCGCCACGTTCACCATCCCTACAACCACGGTTCCTTCCCGTCCACGTCGCTTGTTTTATACTTACTGATTCTTTCTGTCCCATCTAGTACATGTGCTATATCCTTAGTGGAATTCTCTCTAGCCCACATGTAACATACACTTTTTACAGAGGCTTTTTATTATAGAGAATTAAAAACATAAATAAAAGTAGAATTGAATACTGTGCACCTGTGTTCCCATCACCAGTTTCAACAACTATCGACTCACGACCAACCTCAATTCACCTATATGCCTGTCCATATTGCTTTAAAGCAAATCTTCCTAAACATTAGATCATTTTATCTACAAATGCTTTAGTACGTATCTCTAAAAGGTAAGAGTTCTTTTAAACATAAAGACAAAACCATCCCCATACCTAAAAATAAATGAACAATAATTCCTTAATATCAAGCATCTCATCAAGAACATATATATTTTTCTATTATTTATCAAATGCACAAATGACATATATGATTTTGAGAGTAAGAAAATAACTGGCACTTAAAAAAAAAATCACAATTTTCCTGTTTTTGAAACGAGTTCTCCTGCATTCATGACTAGAGATGGTAGAGCGTGTTACCATCAGGAGTGGGTTGGTAAGGGCTGCTTTCAATAAAGTCCTCGGTTCCAAATAACCCAGGCTTGTGCGGGGACTCCAGCCCCTGAGAACCTTGGAATTGAGAAGGCATTAGAGGTCACACCTCTTCCATCCCCCACGCGATGCACACACCCTTGACAACATCTTCCCCCAACATCTTCACCCAAGCGATGCCTGGAGACCTCTAGACAGTAACTCCCTTTTTTTGGAGAGCACCAGTTTTAGTTTTGGACAATTCTAGTTGTTACCATTAATATTTATAGTGTTTCAATAAGCTGATACAAATGTCCCCTGCTTTTTCAAAGTTCATGGTATGCTGCTTCGCGCTTATGGAAAGACCTACATCAGTCCTTTTTTTTTTTTTTTTTTTTTTTTTTTGCTAACTGAAAGAAATCCAGAGGTTTTCACTTTTACACAAAAGGTGAAAAGTGAATGTAGCGCTCAACACTGGTTTTACAGGGAGCCCTGAGAGGCAGTGTGTACCCCCAAAACAGCACCGGTCGGGGGGTAATTGCCTACCTCCTGCCCCTGGAACTATGCTCAGCACCTCAGCGTCCAGCTGCCGGAGCTCTGAACTGGGTCTGTGAGTATCTGTGCCTTATCTCAGTTTATCCTGTGTATCCATTAGCAAGATGTGGCCTGAGGTATCAAAAAAGCCTACAAGAGTTCTTTTTGGGGTCTGGGAATGCTCAAAAATTTTTTCATATAAATTCACTATGTAATTGCTTCTTTGTTTTACCCCATCTCAGCTTACGGAAGGTTTCATAGGAATGCTCCACTTTTAGCTAGCGGGGGAAACCTGT
Organism: Mustela lutreola; assembly: GCF_030435805.1. NCBI lineage: Eukaryota > Metazoa > Chordata > Mammalia > Carnivora > Mustelidae > Mustela > Mustela lutreola. The sequence goes on from NC_081303.1 coordinate 51,773,706, forward strand.
ACATACAGAAATTGCTTAGTACAGTGTCTGGCACATAATTACACGCCCAAGAAATAGTGGCTATTGCTGGTTATTCCTGAGGTTATCGTTACTGATTCTCATTTACTGACTGCTTAAATGCCAAGTACTAGTCTAAGTGCTTCACCCATACACTTCCTTCATTTGGCCCTCATGGTGCCTCATACGGTAGGTATATTATTCTCATTTTTCACATAAGAAAACCCAGGCAAAAAAACACTGATTTTTCTCAAGGACAAGCAGCAAGGCAAAGGTCACATTTGAACGCATATCTCTAAGGCCAAAGCCCGCTCACATAACCCATACACCAGGAAGTTCTTTATCTGGAACCTAAGTCTGTCTTCTTGGAATTTGCATCCAATAATCCTATTTTTGTCTTCTCAAGGTATCTCGGCATCAAGTGCACTCCTTCTCCCAAGGACAGCTTTTCACGAACTTGAGGCTAGACAGAATTCGCTCCCTAGGACTCTGTGTCACCAGGCTACGCCACTCATTTCCTTCAGCAATTCTTTCTAAGCTGTTTTTCCCTGAACAAGAAGGCCCAAGAGGTAACAGAATGAGTAAGAACTGAAAGCCCTTAACAGGTCTAAGAAAAAAATAAAAATAAAATCTTGTTTACCTTTGGAACTAGGCTCTAGCAAGTATCCTAGCACAAAATCCTAGAGGGTTGGGGGTAAGAGGGTCAGCTGTGCCTATTTTATACCAGCCCACTGACACAATCATGGCTCTTTCATAAATAATCTTTGTGGTACCTGAGGCCAAATTCTAAAAACTTCCAATCATAGGGCACCTGGGTGGCTCAGTTGGTTAACTGTCTGCCTTTGGCTCAGGTCATGATCCTAGGGTACTGGGATCAAGCCCTGTGTGGGGCTTCACGTTTAGCAGAAAGTCAACTTCTCCCTCTCTCTCTCTAGCTCCCCTGCTTGTGTACTCCTTCTTGTTTGCTCTCTAATAAATAAAAGCTTTAAAAATAAATAAATACATACATACAGATACCTCCAATCACATTAGAGAGACCAAAACTTAGCAGGGACATTAAATAATCACCATCTTTCAACACTGTGTTTTTTTGTTTGTTTGTTTGTTTTTAAGATTTTATTTATGTGAGAGTGTGTGTGCAAGAGGGAGGGAGAGAAAGAGAGTGAGTGAGCAAGCAAGTGTGCATGAGCAGGGGGAGAAGCAGACTCCCTGCTGAACAGAGAACCCAGCGTGGGGATCAATCCTAGGACCCCAGGACCATGACCTGGGCAGAAGGCGGAGGCTTAAGCAACTGAACCACCCAGGTGCCTCTCAACACCGTGTCTTTTTAAAATTACCTTTTTGTTATATGCTCTCTGCGCTAGGGTGATGTCAACTGGGCAGATTTTGCCTTTCTTCACAATGGGCTCTTGTCCTGGAAAGGTCACTTGATAGGCAGGCTGTAATCTTTCCAAACACCTGCAACAGGAGTTCGTGAGCTATAGATTGATAAACGAACAGAAATCATCTCCTCATTCCCCACTGCTATTGGGCAGCTCGGGGGGAGCCAGTGTCGCGGGCACTGGTTCGCTCCAGGCTACACAGAGAATCACTGACGTCATCTAGGGGCTGCCCCCAAGGCCAATTAAATTAGAAGCTCCAATTAGGCATATATGGTTTTTAAAGATCCCTGAAGTATGGCCAAAGTCAAGGCCCATGGATTCAGGGAAGGGACTCCCCAGTGACTGGAGTCCCTGGAAACCGTCCAGTGGCCTGGTCTTCTGACAATCTGCCCAGGCTGCCTTGTGGAATTTACTTCCTGTCTTAAGCCGCTCATGTACACGTCCCCAGCCTGGTAAATTGCTGCTTCACATCTGTGACATGTTCCAGTCCATCTTCTAGAGAAAGCTTAACCACAAAGAATGTCTACCTTTCATCTAACCAGATTTTCTTTTGGTACCATATATACTGGGATTGAACAAATGTTCTATAAAGGGCCAGACAGCAAATATTCTAGGCTTTAAGGGCCGCTGGGTCTGTGCAACCCAACTCTGCCACTGTAGCCCGAAAGCTACCCACAGACAATGAGCAAGTGGGTATGGTTTATTGACGTCAACAGGCAGCAGGCCGGATGGGCTGTCCTTTGCGAACTCCTGATATAAATTATTTTCAGTTTTGTTCTGTGGAAAAGAAAGAGCATAGAATCTTCCCTTTGATGATTTTAAGACAATTCCTCCCAGCCTCTTTTTTGCTTCTAAATCTTTTTGAAGTTCTTATTTTTAATTAATTGCTCTTTTTCTTTCTCCCTTTTAAGTTCTCCTCTACTGTGTTGGCTCCAATCATTCCAAGGCTCGTCCACCTCAGAATTACTGAGCCTGTATTTATGTAGACTACTTATCAGTTGAATTGTGGAGAGAAAGTCAAAGCCTAAGACAGGGATGATTCTAAAGTCCACAGGACAGACATTATGGGGAGGGGATAGAAAAGCTGGAGAGGGACTGGCTGCCAATCCCCACTACCTGGTCAGGAGACTGTCCCATGGAAGCTTCATGACTGTGTGCTGTTCGTTCTTCTCTAAGATGCAGTCACATAGAATGGGATCTAATTTCACGAGGCTAAAGGGAAAGAAGAGGCAATAGAGAAATGTCAGCCCCACCCCTTCTGACCCAAGGGCCAGCTCAGGATTCACCTCTTATATGTCCTTTGTAGTCATTCAGGACCATGAGAACCAATTCAGGGAGCAGAGCACAGGAAGCAGCGTGCCCCGTGGATGGGAGGTGCGGCAGGTTTCCCAGGCCAAGGGAGGAGCCGGTGGCAGAGGGGAGAGTGGGATAAATCCGAAGATCAGGATTCTTGGCCCAGTTCTGCTAACTAACCGTGACTGCACTGTTAGTTCCCAATTTTTTTGTTCATGGGGATATCTTTTGAAAGTAAAAAAGAAAAATGGTAATGGAATGGTCTTCATTTAGTAGATTACCTTTTGTACTACCTTCCTAAGAAAATAGAGGATATCAAAAAGCCACAATGACGTCAGTAAAATTTTTCTAAGCTGCATTTTCTTCCTCACAGGGGCATGTGGACTTGAAAACCAGTTCTGGATGTCTACGAGCTACCATGTACCCAGGCTATGGCTGCTGCCGACCCCCCCATGTGGAGCTGAGCACCCTGGACGAGTCTAGGTGTCCACGGCCCACGGTTTGAAACCACTGGTCTTGATTCTTTCTAAAAGGCCATGAGCTGCTCTGTTCCCCTCTAGCCTGGACATGCTCCACAGTGTGTCCCAAGTCTGCGCTGTCGGGCTGATCTTCAGCAGAGCTCCCCGGCCACTCACTTTTTGTTGTCCGCATCGACCAGGTCATTCTTCTTGGCATAGTTGATGATGATGGTCCGGACCTCCCCACCCTCGAGAACGCTCCCCTTCCTAGGTCAGAAGTGATGCGGGTGGGGGGTGAGGTTGGGAAGCGGGGGGTTAGTTTGTGCTGTGCCAGGGGAACAAACCACAGGCACCAAGACTCACTCTCTGCTCGGCAGGCTGCTTTCCTTGGCTTTTTGAGCTTGATTCTTCCCTTTCCTGACTGAGGTGAGCAGGACCTCGTGAAGAATAGTTACAGAGAGAAAGGGAGACGCCTACTCTGGTTCATTTAGTCAGAGACACTTCCCAGGGGAAAGAGGCTTGAAGCTGGATGTGGGAGAAGGAGGGAACTGGGGCGCAGCAGGTTCTGCCCGTCACAGAGGAAGGCTACTCAGCTCGAGAGGAAACAGGCCAGAACACCAAGCAGGCAGAGGAGGGCTGCTCTCCAAAAACTCACTTGTGGCCAGACTCCTGGAAGAGCAGGGTCATGCTGGCTGGGACACAGTAGAGGGATTTTATATCTGGAGGGTGATAGGGCTGTTCCCTGCTACCCTCCTGGATAGTCAGGGAGGTCGGGGAGGGCTCGGGTATGACGAAAGATGTGATCCTAAAACCCAGCAGAAGGAAAGAAAAAACACATTTTATACTACCGTCTGGGCAGTTCCCGGCCCGGGGCCCAGGTGCCCTGGCGCCAGCTGAGCTACGGCGAGCAGGCCCCCGGCACTCACTCACCTTGGGTGCCTCCAGTCCACAGCCACAATGCTCTCCACCCCTCTGCTCAGCTCCTCCACCTGTATCATCTGCTCCTGCTGCATGTGCCGCAGGAACTTAGAGAGCTAAGGGAGAGAGGGCCAGGGCTAGGGCCTCCATGGATCCCACGCCCATCCTGAGCTCTTGATGTGCCACACACTGAGCGACGCTGCTCCTGGGAACGGACGCTTGACAGTCCCTGCTCCCATCAAACCGGGAACGGGGAGGCCCACACCCTGAGGCTCAGGGAGTGAGAAGCTGCTACCGGCGGACTGGTGAAGGCTTTCAGAGCTCCGGTCAGAGAGGAACGGGTGGAAGGGAGGGAGGGGGATGGGTGCTCGCCCAGCTGCCTTGACCTGGAAGAGTTTTCCAACCCCTACCCCCCATACCTAGAACCAAAAAGCTTAATTCTAGCCTGAGCCCTACAGATGGGGCTTCCCCAGTGTGCATCCAGCTCATGGCACAGGAAACCGCACACAACTCTCTGTGTGAGAGTGCAGAGAAGGTACCTCTTACTTTTTCTTTTTTTTAAAATTTATTTTCAGCGCAACAGTATTCATTATTTTTACACCACACCCAGTGCTCCATGCAATCCGTGCCCTCTCTAATACCCACCACCTGGTTCCCCCAGCCTCCCACCCCCCACCTCTTACCTTTTTGTAGCTTGATTTCTTTATGTCCAGCTGTCGTCCTTCAGGGCTGGTGGCAGACGGAAAAAGCAAGTTAAGCTAATGAAGCAGTGGTGGTGGGACCTGCCTGCCGCTGAGAGGAGGGCATTTCTTCCTCAGCCTTCCTCTTCCGTGTTCGGAAAGAAGCTGATATTCCAGAACCCTCTGCCCAGTGGTGGCATCAGAGAGGGATACCAACCTTAGGATACTCTGGAGTACCACTGTACAACAGCCCTTTCTGTAAATACGGACTGTTCTCTATCTGTTCTCCAATATGGTAGCCACTATTCACACGTGGCTACTAAGCACTTGACACACAACTAATGTGACTGAGGAACTAAATTCTATTTAATTTTAATTAGTTTAAATTTAAATAGCCACATGTGACTAGTGGCTACTGTACTGGATATAGTTCTAGAGTCTTCTCAAGCTAGACCACCTTCTGTGGCCTCCAAAGTTCTGCCTCAAGATGAATCTTTCCAACACCAAGCTCACTGAAGCCGCTGGGCCAAGGGCAGGACTGGCAAACCTAAGGGATCTTAGGCTCTGCGACAGAGACTCACTGTCTAGCTCTTGAGAGGAAGAGTTTGCGGACCCCTATCCTACCACCGTTAGTTTATTTTTTATTTTCTTTCTTTTCAGCTGTTAGTTTTTTGGGGGAGGTTCCTATGAAAGCTGTAATCAGTCCCTCTACTCAGAACTTACGTCTTTTCTCAAAATGTGACAAGCAAGGCTTGGGATTCATAGAAAGTCCTTCTAGAACCTGACGCAGGTTAAGAACCTCTAGCCTAGAGGAAATTCTAGGATCTTTCCTAGTTACTTATATCCCAGCAGGGTCAAGACAAATTATCAAGTATCCTGCCACATGCTCCAGACCCCACACTATACAGGATGCCTTAAAGGAGTCCACATGTAAACAGGAAGAGAATTACATCAAAACCACTTTTTAAAAAATGGAACTAAATTCTCAAAAATACAAAAGTTGAGTTGTGTTGTACAAATCAAGAAGCAAAGCTTCTGACAGCGTATTTCCTGGGGGCTTATTAAATGTGAGGCTAGTGAATCTTGACAACAATCCTACAAGTGCTGGAAATTTGGGTTCAGAGAAGCTCAGTAACAAGTTCAAATTCACCTTGCTCCAAAACCCTAGGGAACTGCATCCAGATGATTGCTTCCAAAGCCCAGGTTCTACATACATGTAATACTGTCTCTTCTGGTGGCCTGTGTTTGCGGTATGGGGTTCACACTGACTGTTCCTCCTGATACCACTTAATGTGGCCCACCTACTTTGCAGGGAAAGTGTGAAGGGGTTGAATATTCCAGAAGAAGCCTCTTGACAAAGAGGCTTTGTCAAGGATGCTTCTGGACGGGACGTGCTGCCTAATTCATGAGCCAGCCCAGAATCACCTCAGCAGAGACAGTGCTCAGAGAACCTTGGGAATTTTAACCTTCATTTTTCCAACAACCCTTCAATGGCTAAAATTTACGTTTTTGAAACTCAGGACCTGATTTAGTCGCCAGATCAACCCTCCACTCCACTCTTTCCATATTATGTCCTTCAGCTAACCCCCCCATCACACACCTGTCCTGACATACCACCAAGGTACCAGAGAAAGCCCTGTGGCCCACATCTGCCTCCCGTACCAGCAGGAGAACATGTGGCTGCCAAGGAATGTGCTGGTGAGTAAAGGCAGGTCAGCTTTTTTGACGTGGCACTTTAAGGCGTGTAAGAAGCATCGCTGTAAGAGTTCATCCATTTGCTCTGCAAAGGAAACACAAGAACCATACTTTTCTGAAGGATACAGAATGGCTGGTGCAGTACAAGTAAACTCCCCGCTCAGCTCCACCCCTGCGTCACCCCCTTCACTCTGGAAGGAGCTCATTCCCGGGTCCCAAAGCTCCCAGACTCTCTTAAGCACTGAGCTTTTAAAGAGGGCTGACTCCAGAGAAGGGGTCCGGCCCACTGAGGCCCACCCAGCCAGGAGCACATGCTGCCGGGACAGAGAAGTCAGAGCCGGAAGAAACCATAGAGGCCTCTGAAGCTGGAAGCACTCCAAACTCCAGGGCAGACCGGCATCCAGGGAAATAGGACTTATGTGGCAAAGACCCCCGGTGAGATGGCAAAGGGCTGCTGGTCGCACCACCCTCAACAAAAATACGGACTTTCCCATTCTCCTAGAGCTTCGGCACCACTCTGGTCAGAAGCAGAGTAGAGCACGTTTCCTCCATTGAGAGGAGATGGGGCCTTCTACTCCCAGACCTATACCTTGAAGGGTCTTGCTGTCTGTGGGTTCTGGGTTCAGGCCCCTGACACCGGGATCTTCTGCGGCTTCTGACAGGGACTTCTCCCCACAAAGCTGCTGCTGAACCTCCCCATTCTCCTTGTCCTCTCCCTCCAGGGTCAGGCGCTTCATTTCTCCCTGCAGGGCCGGCTCTGCCTGGACAGACCCCTTCTCTTCATTGACATCTGGGGTATCCTGGGCCGGTGGAGCCAGAGACGGCGGAGAAGACTTGTCTCCAGATCGCCTGGAAAAACTGCATGTCAGAAATGCCAAGCAGCAGCCACAGCATTCTCTAATCCTGGTCGAGGTCAGCTGGGAGTCCGGAAAGAGTGAGATGCACAGGCAGGGATTGTCCAGGAGAGGGCAGAGAGCTCGGGCCCTCACCTAAACCCCATTTCCAATTCGGGGCCCAGAAAAATCTCTCAGCATCCTCATCTCTGAAATGTGGACATAATTCTTGCCTCCTCCCTACCCTATCCAAAGGGATAGTATCACTCATCCACATCTGGGGACAAAAAATGATGAGTGAAAAATCAGTTCGAGGAGGCCCCAGAAGGATTCCCGTCACATGAAATAAAAATAAAACCATTTTGAATTAAATAACAAAAGTCAGGTGGCAGGTGCATCTGTTGTACCAGTTTGGTGAGACCCGAAGTCCGAGGCTCAGAGTACGTGGTAAGTACAAGCACCTGGGCGGCTCCGGGACCGCAAGCCAGTTGCTTCTATGTTCTAGCAGGAGGCACTCGAACCCGCAGCCCAGTGATGCCCTGCTTTCATGCCACTAAGCCTTAGGACAGGAGACAAGAAAGCGACGCCGCATACAGGGAATGTCAAACCAAGTCTTCACTAACGGTTGCAGCAAAGAGGCCAGACTATGTGTTTAAGTGATTCTGATAAGTACACAAATATTTTTAAAAGCTGGGGATAGGGGGAATGGAAGCAGCCACTGGTGGAACAATTTAGGCAACAGGACCTTGCCAGCCATTGTGCAGACTGACAGAAAGCGAGGTGCCTGGAGAACATCGGTAAGCAGCCCTCAAGTGTCTACCGAGACACAGGCTGCGGCTGGACCTCCAGCAAAGCGGGGTTTGGCCAGTCCTCATTAAAAAACTCCAAGGCGGGGCTAGAAATACTGACAGGCCACGACACTTGGCCAAAAGACCAGCTATACCACTTTCAAGGAAACCCTATTTACGGTTTTGGTAGAATGACAAGAAAATAACCAGAGAATAAACTAGTATATGGTTTTAGAAAGCAACTGTCACAGTGCGAAGACGTGGCTTCTGTAATGGGGAGGAGATCTGATGGCGCCTGAGGATCTCCTCTGCTTTGATCTGGGTTCAGAAGTGAGAATTCCCGAGCTCTCACCACAGGGCAAGAAGATGCCTAAATGTGGGTGACAGAGCCATAAGAATAAAGACTATCACAGTGCAGAGAGGCACAGGAGAAGTCCCCCAGGTCTTCTTCTAGGCCTAGGATTCTACAGTTCACCTAGAAAAGAATCAAAGTTCTCTGTAATTTCTTCCCCAAGTAAGAAAAAAAAAAAAATTTCGACCAACCAATCCATCCATCCATCTTTTCCTCCACAATTAGTGAAGAAAAGAATGTCTGGAATCAGCAACTTGCCTATGGACATGGCAGGGACCCTAACTCTCACTTGTGAATCCAGGCCCCATGCCCTCTCCACCCACCCAGCTCTCTGTAAAACAGGAGAGACAAAGGACCCACCACAAGTGGTCCAGGTAGGTGTGTAGCACGGAGAAGCCCCTTCCTTTCAGGCCCGAGGTCAGCATCTCAGTTGTGGACATGGCAGCGACTCCGACGGCGACAGGGGCTCTGAGGAGAAGGAAGCCAGAAACATGCGTTGGGGAAAGCCTTCTAGGAGGACACACATCAGGGGTACCTTTCCACTCCCCGCTGAGCAGAGAGCCCGATGTGGGGCTCGATCCCAGGACCTGAGATCATGACCTGAGCCAAAGGCAGAGGGTTTAACCCACTGAGCCACCCAGGCGCCCTTGTCCTCTTGATCTTAAGTGAAAAAACAATTATCGATAAAGTATAATTCTGTTTATTTGCATTTTTAAACATACATACCCAAACGTACATTTTCATACACACACGTATACATGCATTTAAGAAGGCTGGCAAGATGATAATGGTTACTTCTAGCAGCAAAGGGCTGTGGGGTGAGGGCGCTTTGATTTTTCAGAACTGTTTATACTATTACTTCCTAATTAATTTTTTATAGATATTTATTTATTTATTTGACAAACAAAGATCACAAGTAGGCAGAGAGGCAGGCAAAGAGAGGAGGAAGCAGGCTCCCTGCTGAGCAAAGAGCCCGATGCGGGGCTCGACCCCAGGACCCTGGGATCATGACTTGAGCCAAAGGCAGAGGCTTTAACCCACTGAACCACCCAGTGGTTCATAATTAAAAAATTAATTAATTAACCCTTAATTAATTTTTAAAAAGAAGCTGTGCAATGATGGCCAAACAGCTCTGTAAAATCACAAATCACTGAACTATACAAGTGAAATAGGTGAATTTTAAAGTATGTAAACCACATTTGAATAACTCTTAAAATAATTTTAAAAGAAGGATGATGGGGGTGCCCAGGTGGTTCATTTGGTTAAGCGTCTGCCTTCAGCTCAGGTCATGATCCCAGATTCCTGGGATTGAGCCCCATGTCAGGTTCCCTGCTCAGCATGGAGTCTGCTTCTTCCTCTGCCTCTCACCCTGATTGTGCTCTGTCTCTTTCAAAAAAAAAAAAAAACTTAAAAAAAAAAAAAAAGGATGATGATGTGGATGATGGAGAAAAAAGTGTTAAGTCCATGAAAAACCAGGGAAGACCAAAAAAATGTCATAGACAAGAGACTAAGAAGACACAACAACTAAATGCAATGTACTGTCCTAGATCGGATGCTTGAGTAGAAAAAAAGACGTTTTGTGGAAAAGCTGGAGGGATATGAATAAAGTATACAATTCTACTAATACAACTGTACCAATGTTAATTCCACAGTCTGGACCACAGTTTGGATAACCGTGCTATGGTTGTACAAAACATTATCATTATAGGAAGCTGGGTAAGAACTCTATACTATCTTTGAAACTCCCCTATAAACATAAAATTAGTAAGAAGGAAAGAAAGAAAAGAAAAGAAAAAAGAAAAGGAGAGAAGGAAGGAAGAGCGAGCGATATCGGCAGTAGCAGCAAACACACTTGGCTGAGATACGCATATGCCCACACAGGCTCACCGCCATTCTCCCATGGCCTACTCTCTGCTTCTGGAAGAAGGATCTGTTTTTTTTTTTTTTTTTTTTAATCCTTTATCCATAAGCTTTGGAAGTTGTTCTTTCCCACTCCCCTCCCCAGTTTTACCTAAGTTTTTCCCCTAAAGGCACAGGGGACTGGCACAGTACCTGTTCCCCACCAAGGCAATGGCACAGAGGTCACCCTTCTGTACCTGAGGCAGACCAGCAGGGGGCACCACAAGGCCGGGCAGCATCAAATCTGTAGGAAACAAGACAAAGGCATCACAACCCCCATTCTGCCTTTAAGCAATTCCAAGTTTTACTTCAACACTAATTCATTCACTCAACCAACAAACACTTATTAAGTATCAACTAGGTTATTCATAATGAAAATTAAGAAATGCAACCCGAGTATCAGACCTTTTCCCTTCCGGGGCTAGTGGTCAAACTGAAGCACCAAGCTGAGGGTCAGTTTCCATGATCTCTTATTCTGCTTTTCCTAACATTAGCTTATTGATGTAAAGCAGAGCATATGGTCGTTCACAGAGTATTTTCTGGACAAAGTATGAAGCTTATTGAAGCCTTTCAATGGGGTCGTAGAGGCCCAGGGACCTTATGGAAGCAGCCAAGTGAGGGAGGAAACACACATGCGTGAAAAATTCCATTTTTCAATGGTATGAACCCAGGAAATGGGTGCATTTATTCAAGCAGCTGGCCCTTACTAAGTTTCAGCCAATAGCCAGAATACAGGAAAATCCTCTTACCTGCCCCCCCCACCAGTTTTTCGAGCACCAGAGGCCATGTTGTGAACGTTGGGAGAAGATCAGGATGGGACCACAAGGTGTACACTGCTCAAAAAGAGACACAGGAAGACTTACTGCCAAAATGTCAAACTCTGAGGGAACTGGGTAAGTCAAATACCAAGGTCACTTGAAGTAAGAAACAGAAAAGAACGTCAACTTGAAGCTAGATAGGAGGCTGTGAGGCCCTAACAGGTTTCCTTCTTAAAGCAGGCAGATTCTTAAAAAATGGGATGTTGCTTGAGACTGGGAGGCCCCTGTGATTCCACCTGGATGCAGCAGCAGCCACAGGCACAGGCGATAGAAGCGGGGACAGAGACCCAACAAGGATTCCATCTGGGACCTCAGAAGCAAGTTAAGTGAAGAACAGGGCACCGGCCTGTAGGACATCTTGAACTTCCCCATGTTTACTCCTTTTATTCTCCCTGTGTTCCCAGTGACTAGCAGTAAAACCTTAGATTGAAAAGGGCCTGCGTCTGCATAGCCGCAAAGTGGGCTGGGGGCACAGGTAACCTAAGGAGACCCCGCTGCACTGCTGCAGCCAAGCTGGGGGAAGAAGAGCCCAAGTGACAAAGACAGAAAGCAAGGATCGCGAGAGCCAGGCAGAGCCTAAGAAAGAATCCCTGTGAGATATCTGCACTGAAGGACATCACTGGACAGCTGGGTATGTAGTTCCATTAACCCAGCTTCCTTCCTATTCAGTTTCTTAAGAAAATCCTGCTACTGATAATTTTAAGAATATCTTTTACATGTCCTGAAATTCCACCCTTTTTAAGACCTCTCCTCCATCCCTACTTAACCCACGATGAACTATTATTCCTTCATCTCAGACCATCCCTACCCAACTACCTGTGTTAGCCCTTTTATTCTCCCTCCTACATCAGTTTTTTGATCTTTAAAGACCCAATTCTAGCGATGCTGGGTCCAAAAAGATCCTTGGGGATGATATTGGAGATTCTGTACTTCCATTTTAAGTAAGGCAGGTTAATGAAAGAAAGGAGGAGAAACAGAGGTTAGGCAAGGATTATAGTAACGGCCCTCTCCATCCTACTGGCATACCTGTTGGGTATAGATTTTTCTCCAGTTCAAACAGGATGGGGTTACCAGCACACACATACACAGTCACCGCATCCCCTCTGTGAGCATATAACTTCACAATGTTGAGCTCTTCCTTTCCAGGTACTAAGGCAGAGACCTGATCTGTTCCAAGAGTGGGGAAAGCAGTCGCCACATCAGCCCGAAGCTTTCTCCTGCAGAAAGCAAACCAACAGGTGGCATGAATCTTGCCTGGATGGATTTTAATAAATTCAAAGGACTCTGGAGGAACTACTATAAAATCACAGGGGCCAAGGAAAACTGGTTTATGATGCCCTATATATGGTATATGACGCCCTACTCTTCCAAAACATCCTATCCTCTTTCTCATTCAATGTCTCATCTAGTTTCACATATTCCTGGTGATGAGGGAGCAGGAGGCTGGCTGAGGACAAAGCAAGAGCTGGCGCCTTGCACCCCCCTTTCATCCGCTCCCCTCAGGTGTAGCATTCCTCAGGCACCCCTGACTGCCATAAAATGATAAATAGTTAACTTGCTGAGATCACAATCCTGCAAGACAGGAGTCTCCCTTGGTTTGCAAATTTCCTTGAGATTACAACAAAGAAGTTACCTTATCAATAGCTTCATCACTGGGGGCAAGTCTTTCCATTTCACAAAGGAGGAAAACTGAGATCTAGTGAGTAACCAAGTTAGCCTGACTAAAAACTCAGCCTTGCCCTCCGCCCCACTCCTTTCTCTTCTCTGCCTCGCAAATCTGTCAGCTTGTGGTCAAAAAGCTATAGGAAGGTACCAAGAGTGACAACTAGGGAACACTGGTCCCCAACTTCGCAACGTGGTACCAGCATCAGCAACACTGTGCACAGACACAGCAACACTGTGTAACAGACGCAGTTCTTAAAATGCGTCCTTGGTTCTCTCCCACCTCACCCTCCATCCGTCTCTCCTGCGACAAGTAGATCCCTTTTCTCCTGTAGTTGTAGTTTTCGGTGTCCCATCGGATTTTTGTGGAGGGCGGGCCCTGTCACTGTTCGTGTTTGCACCGCCCACACCTTATCTAGCCGGTCAGGAAGCGCTGGCTGGATTACGTTTTCCTTTACTAGCCTGGGAGACACGCTAGGCCTGTGCTCCGTCTTCGCCCTCAAAACGTGTCTAACCCCCCCTGGCTCTCCGGGGTCCCATCCTGGCTGGACTTTCCCCGGCCTCCACCCAGGGCGGCGGACCCAGCTCAGAGAGGGCTGTGGGCCAGCCCGCACTGGGAGATGTCTGGGTGCCTGGTGGGCGGAGCGGGCCCCTTCTCTCCCTCACCTGTCCGACCCCTTGATGGCCGTGTTGGACTTGACCCGAAAGGCCTTGGCAAACATGTCTGCTGGAGTGACCTGGGGAAGGCAAGGCGCGCACAGAAGCCGGGGGCTGTCAGGGAAACCAGAACGCGGCGACTTCCCGACTCGCAGCCATGTTGCGGCCCAGCTGGAAAATAGGCTCGGCTGGAAACCCGGCCCACTCAGCTTCGCAGCTACAGGCGCTGCGAGGACCGCGGCCGCCCCTAGTGGCAATGCCGGGAACTGAACCTGGGTGGGCGGGGCCTGGGGAAGGTGGGGCGGATTCCCGCTCCATCGCCTTCCCTCGGCCGGGCTTTGCGCTTGCGCGAACTGCAGGCACGCCCTCAGGTCTCAGTGACCCGGCAGTGGCGACCCTGATGATTTAGTTTCTGCTCCGTCGGTGTTGCGTTCTGCCAGACCTCAACCGCTCTTGTTCCATTCAGTTTCAGTTCCACAAAATTAATTGAACTCTTGTGTTCTATTAGGGTTTCAGGCCTCTGAGTAATTTTCTTAAGGGCTTTTGTTTATTAAAGTCTTATTTTATTTTATTATTTAATAAATAATTCTATTAAATAAATATTTAATAAAATATTTTATTGCACGCTAGAGGTCCCAGGATTTTCTCATTGTTTTAATTTATGTGGCGTGACAGTAACAGTAACAGAGAACGCTCCTTTGTCCCAGGTTTGCCCCGCATGTTCTGAGCAGAAAACTACAAATGATCTTCAAGTCTATTTTAAAATTTTTTTGGCCACTTTGAGATAAAATTTTCAAAGCTTTATTGCTTTTTTGAGTTCAGGCGTTATTTGGAGAGGGGAGTTTCCAATACTAATGAAATAACGTTGCTTATTTTAAAAAAAAAATCTGTGAGGCAAATTAGTTTCAAATTATGGTTTGGCTTCTCCCTATGGATGTCACGTGCCAACGGCTTTTCTTACTGAAACTCTTGCATTCTCTGGAAGATGTGGAGGTAATACCTACGTCATAGGGTTTCCATTAGAAACGATTGAGGTAATGTATGTGATAGGTTACACAGTCCTTTACAAATTTCCAGTAATATATTTAAAAACTCTAGAACAGCGTTGAGAGAGAGTGATGGTTTCCTGGTAGGGGGCTGCTGTGCACACCTGGGGTCCTGGCCCCTAATAAATCAAATTTTGCATATGAAAAGTTAAGGGTAGAGTATCCATCCACCAAGAAAAATTAATCCTAATTATTTCTTTGGATGGCACAGTTATACAAAGAAAAATTCCACATTGGCTGTGCAAAGATGAGGCCTTCCACAGTGTCTGCCCACCACCACCAATTGGAGAGACCCGGAATCCCACCTAGGAGCGCTCTGCAAGTTGGGCTGCTCCTACCCTTCGGACCCACCAGACCTTTATTCTGAAGCATCCCAGCCACAAGGCCAAAGTCGGAAGAGCCCAAAGGAGGACCATGCCCCAGAACCTTCTTCCTTTAGACCCTGACCCCAGCAACAATTGGGTGTGGGATGATGCCAGACTGTGTTGTTGACTAGGTCCATTGTAGCACAGCTACTGAGGCAGCCTCTGCCTAGGGAGCTGAGGAAGATTATTCAAGGGACTATTAGAAATAGATACTAAAAATAAATAAATCATAAGTAAATACAAAAATGGCAACGTACAAAGGTGTAAAAAAAGGAGATTAATGAACACTGGAAAGATGTCAGAAACCAATAAAAATATAACTATGAAATGAAGGGACAGATATGATGAAAGTAAGACTACTCCGCATACTTCTCATATTACTTTGACTTTTGAAGCATGCAGGTGTTTGGGGCACCTAGTGCCTCAGTTTGCTTAAGCGTGTGAATCTTGGTTTTCAGCTCAGATGATACTCTCTGGGTGGTTAAATTGGGTCCCACATCAGGATGGTCCTTGGCATGGAGTCTGCTTGAGTTTCTCTTTCTCTCTCTCTGCCCCTCCCTCCTTTCTCTCTCTCTGAAATAAAGAAATAAAATCTTTTTAAAAATGTAAATTTTTAAATATTTTTTTTAAAAAGTTTAGCTTAAAAGAGAAAAGTGAAATCTAAAATAAAAAAAATACTAATGCAAATAAATGTAAAATTCTATTAATTTGGTAAGTGAGCCAATCAGAGGTAAGGATTATTTCAAGTCATTTTTAAAAAAGATTTTATGTATTTATTTGACAAAGAGAGGGAGATCACAAGTAGGCAGAGAGGCAGGCAGAGAAAGAGGGGAAGCAGGTTCCCTGCTGAGTAGAGAGGCCGATGGTGGGCTCCATCCCATGTCTCTGGGATCATGACCTGAGCCAAAGGCAGAGGCTTAACCCACTGAGCCTCCCAGGCACCCCTATTTCAAGTCATTTTTGAGGAGAGTACTTAAACTCGAGTCAAACCTTCTGGGACAAAATAAATGCAAAGGTATTTTAACCTTCATTCAGTAGTTTAACTGCTAATAGTAATGTTTGCATTATTATTTTTTAAAATATTGAAATATAAGAATAAAGAGAAAAGACAGAAAATGTATTTAAAAGTTTCTTATTCCTGCATTATTTATAACACTGAATTGTAAGATCCAATAGGAGCCAATGAATTTTAAATTTCATTTCTACTTCAGATTTCTCACAAGTAAAAAGATATTTAAAGACATTTCAACAGGATTGAACATTCCCATGTAGTACCAATAACACAATTCTTGTGTTTTAAACAGTATTTCCCATTTAAAAGAATCAGACCTTTTTGGAAAGCTGTATGGGTATTGGTCAGGGAGGGATACACTGAGGTATACACTGAGCCTATAGCATTGTGTTGTGCTAAAAAGAAATGACTAGTGTGTATAACAAAGCAATCAGGAAGACTGAGTTCAAGAGGCACTCACTAGCCACATTTGAGATAATTTGAGCTTCAAAGAATAATGACCATAATTATTTGTGACAAATTGAATAAATAAAAATTCCATGCTGATAGATGTTGGAAAAAAAAAAAAAGAAAAAATCTTTAAAGCCATCACTGGTCACTATCATCAAGTTCTTACTCTAAATATTAGAAATTAAAGAGCATAAATTAATACCCATCTTCACACAAGAATGACAATTAGTAAGTACAGAAAAAGAATAGGATTCATTTTAAAATCACTGTTTTGTAGCTAACAATGAAAACGATTAATTATACGCTATATTGATTACAGGTTAAGTGTCATAAATAGATTCCACAAGCATTAGGTGAAAAGTTTTGGAGAAATAGTATATATATATATATATATATATATATATATATATATATATATATACCAATATTAACAGCAAAGATAACTTGCCAATTGTAACAATGTTCCTTTTTCAATGTGAGAAAACTGGCTGTCGCTTGTGTTTCAGATTTAGATCAATTGACTCCATTGGAGACAGCCAGTTTCTCATTCTAAGAATGTCACTGGATTTGATGCAAAATGAAGTAATAAGATATCACCTTGAAGTATTTTTACCTTAATTATATCTTTATTTTCATCTTAAAGTTTTCATGGTTTTGTGGAAGATAAAAATGTTCACAGTCAACTGATATCAACTAATTATGTTGTTTGAAATGTATGAACATAAAAATCATATTTCAGACTCTTGTTGTTGAATGATTCCAAAACCCCCTTGAGCAGCAAAATCACGAGGATATCATTAGATTTGAAGATCATTGTCAAAGAGGTCCTCATAATTCTCCATATATACCATCTTACTTTTAATATATTCTTATTTTATTTTAATTTTAAAATGATTTATTTATATATTTAAGTAACCTCTACAGCCAACGTGGGGCTCAAACTCACGACCTTGAGATTGAGGGCACACTCCACTGGTTGAGCCAGCCAGGCACCCAAATAAAATAACCACCTTTATTGTAGTTCAAAGGTGATACAAAGATAGAAAACATGGAAAATACAGGTGAGCATTAAGGACTTAAACACCAACTCTTTTTTTTTTAAATTTTTACTTATTTTTTAAATTTCTTTTCAGTGTTCCAGAATTCATTGTTTATGAACCATACCCAGTACTCCATGCAATAGGTGCCTTCCTTAATACCCACCACCAGGCTCACTCAACTCCTCACCCCATGCCCTTACCAAACGCTCAGTTTGTTTCTCAGAGTCCACAGTCTCTCCCCCTTCTGGTTGCCCAACTCCTTTCTCCTCTCCATCTCCCAATGTCCTTCATATTATTACTCATGCTCCACAAATAAGCAAAACCATATGATAATTCTCTCTCTGCTTGACCTATTTCACTCAGCATAATCTCCTCCAGTTCTGTCCATATTGATACAAAAGTTGGGTATTCATTCTTTCTGATGGAGGCATAATACTCCATAGTATATATAGATCATATCTTCTTTATCCATTCATCTGTTGAAGGGTCCCTTGGCTCTTTCCATAGTTTAGTGACTGTGGCCATTGCTGCTATGAACATTCAGGCACAGATGGCCTTTCTTTTTACTACATCAGTATCTTCGGGGTAAATACCCAGTAGTACAATAGCAGGGTCATAGGGAAGCTCTATTTTTAATTTCTTAAGGAATCTCCACACTGTTTTCCAAAGTGGCTGCACCAACTTTCATTCCTACCAACAGTGTAAGAGGGTTCCCCCTTCTCCACATCCTATCCAACACATGTTGTTTATGGTCTTGGTAATTCTGGCCATTCTAACTGTGTAAGGTGGTATCTCAGTGTGGTTTTGATTTGAATCTCCCTGATGGCTAGTGATGATGAACATTTTTTCATGTGTCTGTTAGCCATCTGTATGTCTTCTTTGGAGAAGTGTCTGTTCATGTCTTCTGCTGATTTTTTGACATGATTATCTGTTTTGTGTGTGTTGAATTTGATGAATTCTTTATAGATCTTTATAGATCTGCACTGTCACTTGTGAATATTTTCTCCCATTCCGTGGTTAACCACCAACTCTTACCCCTAACATTTCTGAATTCAACTATAATTATTATAAATATTTTATTGTACTTCCTAGAAATCTTTGTTCTATAAACATTTATGCAGGATCAAATTATACTCTGTGTGTGTGTGTTTATACTTGATATAGGAATTTTTGGTCATTTTCATGTTATAGTATGCCAGTTACGTACCCAATTAGATTCTAATTTCTCTTTATGATTTGTTCAAATTTTTATGTGTGCTAGGTATCTATCTTGTAGAAGATCTTGCATTTCATCATTTGGTAGATAAGCAAAAGTAGATAATAACTACTTACATCTTATTACTAGTGTAGGTATGACATAGTTAGGCCTTTATTTTTGAAGTAAAATAACCTTAAAGATGGAGAAAAGCATTTTCTCCCATTTCCTCTGAACAGAGAGTCTCAGACAGTCCCAGAAGTTATGGAAGAAGCTTTGAAAAAGTTAGAGGGAAAGATGGACAAAAGTAGGCACTGGAGTGATTGAATCTAGTTTCTTGCTTTAAGTATTTTATGAATAGGACATGAAGCATTTTGGTTGGCCAAGTTTAAATGAGGTGCTTTTAAGAAGTGATTTATTCATTCCTCTGATTATCATCACATCATGCATATAATATTCAATACAAATTCTGATTTAAATACAAATGAGTTACACAATACTTGAAAAAATAAACTGAGAATTGGATTGATAATGAAAAATTCTGAGTAAATGTACATATTTTAATTTTAGGACTGCATCTTAATCATTGTTTTATCCACATACAGGATATAACAGTTTCCCATCATGACACGTGGCTCGGAATGTTTGTGCTGGTGTCTTTTTACGATATCCATGAAGACATTCAAATTCAATCACATCCCCTGTTGGAGAATATATTTTTTTCTTATAAGACCATCGAAATGTTATATTATGTCTTCTCATGACTTCTTCTGATGCTGTACAGGGCTCTAATATATAAAAAAAAGAACATAAAACATTGAAAACAGAATTTCAGACTTTCAAGTAGAATCTTCTACACTGGTCCAGGGCTTCATTTTCAAAACCTTTTTCAAACCAATTCATTGAAAGACCATTGAGTCCATTTTAATCACTTTAAATGATTAATGATGTAAAATGAGGTACTATGTTTAAGCTGTGATAATTAAATGTTGTAATCAAGGATTCACAGTATATATTTTAAAAAGAAGAAATCAAGTTCTTTCATTAAAGGATCTTTTGCTTGAACAGCTGGTTTTTCCCAACTTTATTTCATTACACATTAGTATTTGGTAGTTAGCATTCAACAAATGTTTGTTAACCCATGACAAGTCTATTAATAACAGCAAAGCATCTATTATACTGATTTTCCCAGGATCCATGAGAATAGAATAGTGAAATATTTACCTAAGCATTTTGGTGGTGGTGACCACTTTCCATTTCTGCATGTTACGGTCCTGGGTCCCTGAAGTACATAGTAGGCCTGACATTTGTACTCTACTGACGATCCCGGAGCATATGCTGCTAGTGGGAATGAGGTAATGTCTCCATTGTCAACAGATGGAGGAGACACACATTTTCCACTAGGTTCTAAAAAAAAAATTTGATTTATTGAAAGACCAAAGAAAAACAGGTTAAAACAAAGCAAATAAAAAAGCAATATCAAGACTTGTGATTTCTGCTTACAGAAATGATTCATTTAAGAAATTTTATTTTATTTTTTAAAATAATTTTATGAATTTATTGAGAGAGAGAGTGAGAGTCAGGGAGACAGAGAAAGCAGAAGCCAAGTAGGGGGAGGCAGGGAGCCTCCCTGGGCAGGGAGCCTGATGTGGGGCTCCATCCCAGGACCCCAAGATCATGACCTGAGTAGAAGGCATACACTTAAACAATAAACAATGGTTAAGATGCAGTCCTAACATTAAGATATGTCACATTACATATGTTATAAAAATATGTAACATTAAAATAACCAACTGAGCCACCAGGCACCCCTGCTTAAGAAATTTTAAACACGTAAACTGAGAATCACACTTTTAAACCTTTCCTTTATAGATCATATTTTATGCCACATAAAAGCATACAAAAAAAAAAAAGCATACATAAAGCATTAACATATATGTCGGCTTTACCATATTCTGGTGTTAAAAAGTGTTTTTCCTCCTGAATCAGTACTGGGCAGATGGATAGGTAATAGGAACAAGGAAACTTTCTTGTTATATACAACATACTGCAGTTTCTATTGGATCTCTAGTCCTTGTTTATTGATTGTCATTTCTATTACAAAAGGAACATCGACTTTGTTAATTAAAGTGAAAGAATTACACATTTGTGTAATGGGAAAGGGAATTGCTGGCTTGCTGTTCTGGACAGAATGAGGTAGGAAACTTTGTGCTTATTCCTTCTGCTCAATATCACTAAAAATCCTGAACATGTTATAAAGACCAACAAAAGAGATTGTGAAGGATGCAGAGAAGACGTCGATCTGATCTGAGGCCTTGGTATTCAAGGAATTATACTGCAGTGAGTTGTTTGGGTTTTCATGTTGTCGCCTATGGATCCTGGACTGGGCACTGAAGAAGACTGGAACCTGAAATGAGATCAAGTTCAGGGGGAAAAAAGTCCCAAGAATTGCCTGCTGTCTTTAGCCAAAGGCTCAGGAAAGGAGTATTCTAGCAAGACAGATTTTTTTTTTTTTAACAATACTTGAATTACTCCTGAAGAAACTCCTACAAGAAACCTCGACCAGCCCTCTCCCCATGTTGATCAGAGGTCAAAGGTTCCAGACACAGTCAGGGAACAAGATACCTCACTGCTTTCCACGGTGTCAGTGGAGGCCAAGTGGGAACCCTGGAGTTGCACTCTGCAGTTACAGAGGCCTGATAAATAAGATATTTCAATAAAATCCAGAGTCTTAAAATATAGCACCCAAAATTCTAAAATATATTTGAAAATCATTCATCATAGCAAGGACCTGGAAAAATTTCAGAAGAGAAAGATAATCAACAGATCACAACACTGAGATGGCACAGCATTTGATGATGGTTTTCAAAAATCTAGTGGGAATAATAGAACTGAAAAATATAATAGTGGAATTAAAAAAAACCTCACTGGATGGACTCAATTATGGATTACAGATGACAGAAGGCTAAATAAACTTGACTATAGAATATAAATGACTCACTTTGAAAATAGATTGAAAACAAAACCAAAAAAAAAATTCAAAAATATGGACAGAAAATTTCCCAAATTTTTACAAGGCATAAACATTCATATTGAAAAAGCCAAACAGGACAAACCCAAAGAAAATCTTGCCAACATACACCATAATTAAACTGAGGAAAAGTAAAGGAAAAGAAAAAAAAATCTCAAAAGCAGCGACATAGAAACTATGCAAACTAATAAGGGAGAAAGAATTCAAATGTCAGTGGGGTCCTCATCTGTGACCTTCAAAGCAGAAAGAAGTGACAACATTTTTCAAGTGCTAGAAGACAAGAACTGTCAGCCCTGAATGCTATATCCCGTCATTGTATCCTTTGGGGTTTAAGGGAGAGAAGAAGATATTCTGAGACAAAGGGAAACAGAGCATTTATCTCCAGCAGATTGGTCTTTAAGTAATTGCTAAAGGAATTCTTCAGATATCAGGAAAAAAACAGAGTAAGGATTGAAACTTCACTAAGGAAGAAAAAACAAAAGACTTAAATAAGGGTAAATATGATGGACTTTCTTTTTCCTAAGGAGTTTGTTAGGTTTGGTGTTTGTGTGACACTATATCATTTGATATGGGGCTCCATATATGTAGGAGAAATACTTCAGACACTTATATTTGAACTGTGGGGAACGTGTGGGTGCCTGGGAGGCTCAGTCAGTTGGTTAAGTGTCCACTCTTGACTTTAGCTCAGGTCATGATGTCAGGGTTGTGAAATTGAGCCCTGTGTCAGGTTCCAAGCTGGGTGTGGAGTCTGCTGAATATTTTCTCTCTCCTCCCTCTACCACTCCAATCCCTTTCTCTCTCTCTTTCTCTCCCAATAAATTAAAAATAAAATAAAATAAAATAAAATAAAATAAAATAAAATAAAATGTGGGGAGGGTGAATGGACTTAAGTGGAAGTACGGTTTCCTCATTTCACCTGAAGTGATAAAATGTCCAAACCAGGGGGAGAAGTGACAAGCTATATATTTACATCTTAATACCTTGCGCAACCATGGATAAAACTATACAAAGAGATATGCTTCAAAATAACAAAAGCATATCAAAATAAAGTTATTTGAAAATGTTCCAAAAATCCACAGGGATGGGAAAAAAAAAAAAAAAAAGAAATGGGAGTGAGAAACAGAGGAAAGAAACTCAAGGCAAATAACAAAATGGCTGACCCAGCCCCTAATCTATCAATAATTACTTTAAGTGTAAATGGTTTAAATTCTTCAGTTAAAAGACTGAAAGTGGCAGAGTGGACATGCAAACAAGAGACGACTATATGACAACTAAAAAAAACTAACTTCAACATGAAAACATAAGTGGGCTCAAAGTAAAAGACTGGAAACTATATATGCCAGGCAAAATTTGATTTGAAAAATAAGCAGCTATTATATCTCCTCCTATAATATTTCCTAAACTCTAAATACTTCAGTGTCCTATAACCAAGTTCTCAGAGTTTTTTTTCTATATATACAAATTCTCTGGTTGAGCTTAGCTAGAAACCTGCCTTTTTATAGTCCACATGCTGAAGAAGCCCAAATTCATATCACATTCCATGATCATGCCCCAGCTGCTGATCGATTGTGTGTCTCAAAGTGAAGTAGCCCCCACCCCCAACATATGTTTAGTACATTTATTCCTCAGGAAATAACTGAGCTTCTTAACACTTAAGATAGAGAATTTTCTGGGCGCCTGAGTGGCTCAGTCGATTAAACGTCTGACTCTTGATTTCTGCTCTGGTCATGCTCTCAGGGTCGTAAGACACAGTGTTGGGCTCCATGCTCAGTGTGGTGTCTGCTAAAGATTCTCTCTCTCCCTCCCCTCTGCTCTTCCCCTCACTGCTTACACGCATATGCTCTCTCTCTCTAAAAGAAGAGAGAGAGAAAATTTTCCATGATTCCAACAGTCCTAATGTGGCCAAGTATTTCATAAAATAAATATATATTATCACTATGCAGTCCACAAAAAGAAAAAATCGGATTTTAAGCACCATCATTTTATTTGAGATTAAAAAAAAAAAAGAGTTCATAAGAACTACGTCACTATATTTATTCATATTGACATATTTAGTCCCTAATATATTCTCTAAAACCCAAGGTGAAATAAGATACTTCACCTGCACACTGAGGTGGTTGTGACCAGTTCCCATTAGAACATGTCACTTCTACATCCCCAAACAGTTCAAAAGGTTCGGTGCATTCATAACGTGCAGTCTCACCAGGTAGATACCTAGGCTTCTCATCTAGGATAATAGCATTTTCCACTTTGGGTGGATTCTCACAGGAAATATCTGAATAGAAAGAAAAAAATAGCATCTCTAACGTAATGATCATTTTGAGTAGCAAGTCAATGAATGGGATAAGGGAGATTTAAAATCAACAATCTGTCATGAAAGAGTGCCAATTTAGGAAATTTACATATAAGATTGAAGAAAAGGAGATAAATATTTTTTGGTAAGATTTAAGCTTGTATGAAAATGAGAGTTTTTCTAGACATTTCCCATTTTTAGTAAAATCAATATTACAAAATATATAAATTCAATATGAATTTGTAAACCACAAGAAAATAATAATAAAAAAATCATTTGATGTCATATTTTGGCTTGCAATCATCCTGTTTATGAATGTGATTTTAGGCCCTTAGAAAAATAAACACAGTAGGCACCTCCTTAGACAATAAATGAAGAATTAACACACTTTGAAGAGTACTAGATTTGAAGGGATAAGATGATTAACTGAGGATTCAAACAGGAGATGAAGAAAGAACAGAAAAATACATGTTTAATTTCTAAAAGCACTCTTCAATTATAATAATTATTATTTTTTTTGCAAATGCTTAAGGACATTTCAATGAGAATTCAAAGTGTAATTCACTGGTGAAATTCAGGTGGGTATAAAGAATAATAGGCCACAGCTACAGTTCTTAAACTGGAGCACACATTGAATCCCTTGGGAATTGTTGAGACACTTACAGGGTTGCAGCCCCAGAGCTTTTGACACGACAGGTCTGAGTGAGCCAGTGAATTACATCTGCATTTCTAACAATTGTCCAGAAGATGCTGATGGGGCTATTCCAGGGACCATAGTTTGAGAACCATTGGGCTCAGACTAACCAATGAGTACACAGTTTCATTCCTTTATGTTAAAGCATAAACGTTCTTTGACCTGGCCTCAAACAATCATCTACATCCATTGTTTAAATGAAGTTAGAGGGAATTGTATCTTATATTACTTAAGACATTTTGATAAATAGATTCTAAAATTTTATCGAAGTACCTTTGCATTTTGGCTCTCCTATCCATTGGCCCTTAATGCACTGTACAAAATTGGGTCCATCCAATTGGTAAATCTTTGGACACACAAAAGTTACTTTTTCTTCTGACCTATATAAGTCCTTCTTCCGGCCTATGGGTATGGCAATACCAAAGTCAGGTAGGCCAAAACAATCCGTTTCTGAAAGAAAAGAACATGTACTTCTTTGGTAAATCTTTTAAAACACATAATGACCAATAACTAGAATGTAGAATAATAAGTACACATCAAACCAATGGGCACTAACACAATTTTTCTAAGTTGAAAAACTCTTAGACGTCTTTTGACTTAATTATATTGAATTGTCCTATGTTTATCAAAAGTAAAATATGGGGATGATGATAAGGGAAGTCTGAAAAGGTAGAAATACATGTAATGCTTGATATCACATTTCTTCCACTGAAATTCTTTTTTGCTCATATGAGCCACCTACATTATGTATGTATTTGTATTTTTTGCTTCTGTCAAAATCTGTTACTTTTAATTATGTTAAATATCTTAGAAAAGTATAGACTTATAAGGAGATAACTGATAAACTAACACTACATTGAATAATGATGAGCTTGCTGAGCAGGGACCAGCTGTGATCCAGGCACAGAGAGGAGTCATCTGTGGACGTGTATCAGAGGATGTTGAATGTGCACATGAAGTGACGTGAAAGTGAAATAATTTGGGCTCATGCTTTCATACTTTTTTTTTTTTTTTAAAGATTTTATTTATTTATTTGACAGAGAGAGTTC
Source organism: Mustela lutreola (assembly GCF_030435805.1). Lineage (NCBI taxonomy): Eukaryota > Metazoa > Chordata > Mammalia > Carnivora > Mustelidae > Mustela > Mustela lutreola. Next base: position 51,799,313 of record NC_081303.1, read on the forward strand.
ACAGTAGACAGAGAGGCAGGCAGAGAGAGAGAGAGGGAAGCAGGCTCCCTGCTGAGCAGAGATCCCGATGCGGGACTTGATCCCAGGATCCTGAGATTATGACCTGAGCCGAAGGCAGCGGCTTAACCCACTGAGCCACCCAGGCGCCCCAACATACTTTTATTATTAGTAGTATTATTAATTCTCTACCAGACTCCACAAGTTTCCAGAGATACCTTGTTAAATTCTAGAATTACTGCCTGGTTTTATATTTGTACCCATTTATGCTCTGAATTAAGAATATTGATCAACTTTAGAGTAAAATTAAATACACTGTACTTATGCATTCTGGTGGATGAGACCATTTTCCTCCTAAACACTTTATAGATGCAGATCCATTAGTCCCAAAACCTTCTTCACATTTGTATACTATTTCTTCTCCATCCTGGTAAGTGTCTGATTTGTGAAGAGGAAGACTATATGGAACCACATATTCTGGTGGGTCACAAGGAAGCCCTAATAAAAAAAGAAAGAAAGAAAGAAAGAATGACTCCATATTTCATTAACTCTGAAATTTCATTTTAGGTACTGGTTGCCATATTTGGCAGTCTAATTGGAAAAGGAGCTACGATCATAACACAGAGAAGGTGCACAAATGCTTCGTAAAACCACCACTCTGATGTGTGTCCAGCTGGCAATCTGAGCAAGAGCTGGAAACTAAAAAAAATCAGTATATTATCAGCTGTAGCAGCTTCTTTCTAGATATGTTTCCTGAGGCAAGGGAAACAAAGGCACAAATAAACTATTGGGACTACATCAAAATAAAAAGCTTCCGCACAGTGAAGGAAATAATAAAACTAGAAGGTAGCCTACAGAACAGGAAAAGATATTTGCAAATGACATATCTGATAAAGGGTTAGTATCCAAATATGGAAAGAACTTATAAAACTCAGCACCGAAAAAGTGAATGATCCAATTAAAAATGGGCAGAAGTCATGAACAGAAAGTCTTCCAAAGAAGAGTACAGATGGCCAACATACACGGAAAGATGCTCGTTATCACTCATCATTAGGGAAATACAAATCAAAACTATAATGAGATACCACCTCACACCCGTCAGAATGGCTAAAATTAAAACAACAACAACAAAAAAAAACCCACAAGAAACAACAGATGCTTGTAAGTATGTGGAGAGAGAGAAACCCTCTTGCACCGTTGGTGGGAATGCAAATTGGTGCAGCCACTCTGGAGAACAGTATGGAGATTCCTCAAAAAGTTAAAAATAGAGCTACCCTGTGAACCAGCATTTGCACCAGTGGGTATTTATCCCAAACAAACAAAAGTCCAATTCAAAGGGATACATGTACCCTGATACTTATAGCAGAATTATTTATAATAGCTAAGATATGGAAATGGCCCAAATGTCCACTGATAAATGAATGGATAAAGAAGAGGTAGTAAAGAGGAGGTAGTATTATGCCTCCATCAGAAAGGATGAACACACAACTTTTGTATCAACATGGACGGGACTGGAAGAGATTATGCTGAGTGAAAGAAGTCAAGCAGAGAGAGTCAATTATCGTATGGTTTCACTTATTTGTGGAGCATAAGGAATAACACAGAGGGCATTGGGAGATGGAGAGGAGAAGGGATATGGGGAAACTGGAGGGGGAGACAAACCATGAGAGACTGTGGACTCTGAGAAACAAACTGAAGGTTTTGGAGAAGAGGGTGGTGGGGGGATGGGTGAGCCTGGTGGTGGGTATTAAGGAAGGCACATATTGCATGGAGCACCACGTGTGCTGCATAAACAATGAATTTTGGAACACTGAAAAAAAATTAAATTAAATTACAAAAAAAGGAAAAGAAAAGGTAGTATGTATATTACTCAGTTGTAAAAAAGAATGAAATCTTGCCAATGGCAATAACACAGATGGAGCTAGAGACTATAATACTAAGTAAAATAAACCAGAGAAAGACAAATACCATATTCCAGTTAGGCAACATACAGTGTAATATTAGTTTCAGGGTTATAATGATTAAGTGATTAATCAGTTCCATAGAACAATCAGTGATCATCAAAGGGCCCTCCTCAATCCCCTTGACTAACTGGAATTTTAGTGAAAACTTTAAAAAATAATAAAATAAAAAATAAAAATGTCAACATATTTATGAAAGAGACTGTTAGTGCTTCTTAAACCATTATAGTGGATAGCAAAAAGAAAGCATTGAGAATTAATCATCTTACGATTAGTACCATATATTGTAAGAAGTCAGGAAGAAAGTGATAGGAAAAGCAACAAGAACACAAAGCTGATGGCAAAGCAAAGCAAAAGTTATATACAACTTACATAAATAGGTAGGAATATGAATAGTCATACCTATATGAATAGGTAGGTTTAATTACACTACACACCTAGTCCTAGTTTTAATTAAAAAATTGTCATCATTGAAAGTGATTCTAGGTGCAGGAATTGAAACCGCGCTGCTGCCAACAAGAACTTGAAAGCTGCAAATTTTCAGCCTAGGAGGGGACCATGGTGGGGCTTGTGAGGCATAAGAAACCAATCAATTACTCACAATTGGAGAATTCTGACAGCGGTGATGACTGTTTCTGCGACCGCACCTTTAAATAAGAAACCCAGAACAACACCAAAGGAGTTAAAACTAGAAACAAGGAAATCTAAGCTGAAGAATCTCCAGAAAGAAGATATCCTACTACAAGAGAAAACACCTAAAAAAAAAAAAAAAAAAGGATGGCTTTAGATGACAAGCTGTACCAGCGAGATTTAGAAGTCCCACTAGCTTTATCCATGAAGGAACTTCCAAAAGTCACCACTGATGTAGAAGAGGCTCAAGATAAAAGCATCGAAAAATGTGGCAGCAGTGGAATCAGAACAGTGACTAAGTCTCCCCATATCTCCAATTGCAGTGTGGCCGGTGATTATTTAGATTTGGGTGAGATTACTGAGGAAGATGATTTGCACGGTGTTCAAGGGAAAAGAAAAGCAGCATCAAAACCTGTGGTACAACAGAGGAAGATCCCTTCGGAAGGCGGTGAGGACGACAGTGCTAATGACCGAACCAGACTCTGCAACTGGTGGAGAATCTGAGGATGACTCTGCTTTTAGTGAGAGTGAAGACGATGATGAAGACTTCACCATGGGAAAAAATAAAGTGAAAGAAGTTAAAAAGAAAGAAGTGAAGGTAGAATCCCCAGTTGAGAAAAAGAAGAAACCTAAATCCGGATGTGATATTTTGGTGACTTGAGAGATTCTGCTCCAGCTGCTGTGAAATCAGAATCTCAGCCTTCACCAAAAAAGGTTTCTCTTTCATCAGAGTCCACTAGGAAACCATTACAAATACGCAGCCATTCAGCTGAAAGCAGAAAACCTAAGTGGGTCCCACCAGCGACATCTGGAAGCAGCAACAGCAACAGGAGCCCACTGGCAGGGGTGTCTGTTAAGTCTCCAAATCAGAGTCTCCGCCTTGGCTTGTCCAGATTGGCACGAGTTAAACCTTTGCATCCAAATGCTGCTCATAGCTGAGTGTGGCAGTAAACAAATGTTTGATTAAGAGAATCAGAGTTTTACAATGTATTTCTATTTGAGTCGTGTTTCTAGTTAAGGAGAGTGTCACAATATAAAAGAATCCTTTAATGTCATGTGAATTGCCTCTGCCTGTTTTGTGAAGATGTTCTCTGAAGCTGTTCAAGACTTCAAGAAGGTTGTTTATAAGAATTATCTTGTGGTAAATACCCAATAGTGCAATTGCTGGGTCATAGGGCAGTTCTATTTTCAACATTTTGAGGAACCGTGGTGATGCAACATGGGGGCTTAAGTGGGTAGGAGAAGAATCAATGAAACAAGATGGGATTGGGAGGGAGACAAACCATAAGTGACTCTTAATCTCACAAAACAAACTGAGGGTTGCTGGGGGGAGGGGGTTTGGGAGAAGGGGGTGGGATTATGGACATTGGGGAGGTATGTGCTTTGGTGAGTGCTGTGAAGTGTGTAAACCTGGTGATTCACAGACCTGTACCCCTGGGGATAAAAATATATGTTTATAAAAAATAAAAAATTAAAAAAAATTATCTTGTGGTATCATTTCCTCCTGAAGAATGTATTCTCTTTTTCCTGTATATATAATAAGTCATTGTCATTACGTGGTTGTCTGTTTGACAAGGAGGAAGTCCGTGTTGCATACTGCTCTTTTCTAGTAAGATGATTTTGCTTTCTAGCTTTGGCACCTTCTATGGCACCTTAAGTTTCACTGTTGAAAATTTATCTGGTGAACGGAAACATTCCCATTTTTCCCAGGAGTCATTTCTGAAATCTTAAGTTGCGTGATCAGTTTTACTGCAAGGATGTTTCATATTTTAGCCAATATTTCATAGTAAGAATCAGAATTGTTTTACATATTAAAATGGTTGCTGTAATATGGCATATGTCTCCTACTCAGAAGTAGATGTTTATTAGAGAGCCAATAGAATTTCATGAGATTTTATGAAGCTCTCATTGTCAAAACCTGTAATAAAAGAGGAAGAGTCTCTTTTCCTTGATACCGTTACATCCGTCTATCTCTGATTGTCTACATTTCACTATTAAATGAATGTTTTGAGCAAAAAAAAAAAAAAAAAGTGATTGTATAACGAATCAATAAAATTACCAAAAATGGGATAGATTTGGTTATGCAAAAATTGGTAAAGTACATGATTATATAAGTGATTTTAGATATTCAGATATAAATGATTTTAGATACTTAGAAACCTAACGGACTCTTTCTCATGACTTTGATGACAATATTGTTTATTGGATTGTACTGAAAATTAAAAGTAGAATTTTAGTTTGTATACTGCCCTCACCTATACACCGGGGTAGAGAACTCCATTTTCCCATTTCGCATGTTATCTCCTCTTTTCCAGATATCAGGAAACCATCCTTACAAGTGTAACTTAGTTTGCTGCCATGTGGGTAAAGCTTAGGTTTCAACGTTTCTTTTATTTCTTCTGAAAATTCAGATGATTTAATGCTTCCATGTTCTATATGAGGTGGTTGAGGACACCCGAGTTTTTCTGTATGAAGAACAGAGATCAAAGGGTCAAGTATAGATACAATGTATAAGTTGAAAAATGCAATCAAATACCATTTGGCGTTTTAAAATAAGGATAACTTGAACAAATTAAATTACTGAAAAACTGAAAAACATTTGAAACTTGCAAGCATATGTATCTCCATAAAATCTGTGCTATTATCTACTTGTTTGCTATGCCCTTTCATTCTTGTCCTGTTCATTATGAGGAGTAAAATAGGTGTAAATAGAAATTTTCTATGGCATTTACACAATAACTCAAAGTTGTTTAATCATTTCACAGAAGTGAAAGAGTTCTGCTTGATGTGTATACTAGTTTGTAATTTACTGCTTCAAGGTAAAGTGAAACAGATCTAGAGAAAGGTCTTCATCTTGTTCCTTTACACAGAGCACAGAGGAGTGTTAACCTCATTTGGAAGAATGTTATAAAGCAGGTTATGGGCTACTGACCAGCACAGCGTGGTATTGACTGCCAGCTTCCATTTCGGCACACAATTTCTTCTGCATCCTGAATAATATAATTGTCTTGACAGACAACAGATACTTTTTCTCCATCCTGATAATTCACTGTCGTTGTCATATTTTGAGCATTGGGAATCTGAGGTGGTGGGGGGCACGGCTGCGTGATAACTTCTAAAAATATTAAAATTAGATTTCTTGATTAAAAATCATAAGTTAAACATATTAATAAGATAATTAAACAAAACTCAATAGCAATATATCATTAATGATCAAATAATGACATTATGGTCTATATTTAAAAATACTCTTCAGCTTGTAGAGAGAGCACTTTAATATATCACATGTGGCTTATATTCTCACCGTCTTATTTGTAGTATCTTCATTATATTCTTTCTGTGATAAATCTTGCATAATTTATGTTAAAACTTATTTTTTAAAGATTTCTTTTTTTTAAAAATCATTTATTTATTTATTTGACAAGCGAGGAGTGGGAGAGGGAGAAGCAGGTTTCCCACCCAGCAGGCAGCCTGATGAGGACTCTGGGATCATGACTGAGCTGAAGGCAGACACTTAATGACTGAGCCACCCAGGTGCCTCTCTTCCAACAATTTCTCTTTCTTTCTTTCCTTCTTTCTTTCTTTTTCTTTTTTTTTTTAAGTTTTTTTTTTTTAAGATTTTATTTATTCACTTGACAGACAGAGATCACAAGTAGGCAGAGAGGCAGGCAGAGGGAGAGAGGAGGAAGCAGGCTCCCCACTGAGCAGAGAGCCCCGTGCGGGGCTCAATCCCAGGACCCTGAGATCAGGACCTGAGCCGAAGGCAGAGGCTTAACCCACTGAGCCACCTAGGTGCCCCTCTTTCTTTCTTTTTTTAAAGATTTTATTTATTTATTTGACAGACAGATACCACAAGTAGGCAGAGAGGCAGGCAGAGAAAGAGGAGGAAGCGGGCTTTCAGCTGAGCAGAGAGCCCGAAATGGGGCTCGATCCCAGGATGCTGGGATCATGACCTGAGCCGAAGGCAGAGGCTTTAGCTCACTGAGCCACCGAGGCGCCCCTCTTTTAATGTTTCTAACCATTTGGAGATTCTAGTAAGTAAGTAGTAAGAGGCACTACGTAAATACTGAGTGGACAATTCAGTTAGAACTTGAACTTAATGACTGAGCCACACAGGCACCCCAAAAGAGAGATATTTCTTCAAAAATACAGCTTCCTTGCATTGAGAAAAGATAGTAAGAAAATCTGAATATTTCACTACTTATTAAAGAAATTGAATTCTTCATCAAGAAAAACTTCCAAAAAAAGCAAATCATATATCAGATGACTTTGTAGGTGAAGTCTACCAATCATGCAAGGTAGAATAATAACATGATACTATGCATAATAATAATATCACATAAATACTTTCAGAAAACAGAGAAGCAGAGAACAGTTCTCAATTTGTTTTATAAGGCCACAATAATCCTAATAACAAAACTTGGGAGATGCATTTAAAGAAAAAGTAACTATGGATTTATATTCCCCATGAATATAGATGCTAAACTCCTTAAAAATATATCAGCAAATTGAGTACATGAAAATATAGAAAGAATAACATCTCATCACCTAGTAGAGTTAACTCTGGGAAGGAGAGATTTGTTCAACATTCCAAAATTTATGTATATAACTCACTGTATTAACAGAATTAAGGGAGTCATCATATCGAGAGATACATAAAAAGCATTTAAAAACATTCAGCATTGATTGATCATAAACTTTCTCACTCAGTTAAGTGAGAATAGAAGGCAATTTCCTCAAGCTAATAAGGGGCATTTACAGAAATCCTTAACTGACATTATACTTGTGGTGAAGTGTTGAATACCCTCTCCCAGTGATCAGGAATTGGACAAAGATGTATGTTCTTATCTCTTCCTTTCAACAGTTTAGCAGAGGTCCTAGTCAGTAAATAAAAATGAACAGGCAAAATTAAAATCTTGTATTTTCAGTGATAAAATTGCTTACAGAAATTGCAACAGATCTACAAATAGTACTTAAAATGAATAATGCAACTGGCATAGTGTCAGAGTATAAAATCAATGTGCACAATTCAAGTGGGACCAATGCATAGGAAGAAACTGACCTCACCTCCTCCCAGCGACTCACAGGTGTATATGGAACAATTTCCTCTGAAAACTAGCTGGATATCTCCTTCAAAACTAACAGTGAAAGGGCCACTTCCAGGTAGGCAGGAGAGTCAAGACCCAGTAGGGACAGAAACCCCACCCCTGGCAGGGCCACACATAGTCAGGTGTTCTCCCACACAGAGCCACTCCCTGAGGAGAGAGAGGTTCATATCCCACATCAGCACCCCAAACTCTGGGACCTGAAAAAGCAAGATGAGCCCCCAAAACTCCTGGCTTTGAAAACCAAAGGGTCTCACATCCAGGAGACCCACTGGGCTGCAGAGAACAGAGATTTTTTTTTTTTTAAAGATTTTATTTATTTATTTGACAGAGAGAGAGAGGAAGAGCGAGCACAAGCAAGGCAAGCAGCAGGCAGAAGGAGAGGGAGAAGCAGACTCCCTGTTTAGCAGAAAGCCTGATGTGGGGCTCGATCCCATGACTTTTGAGATCATGACCCAATTGGAAGGTAGTCACTTAACCCACTGAGTCACGCAGGCGCTATGGTCCCTCAGGGGACCCACCTGAAAAGAAGACTTGGAGAAACACCTAGACATATGAGAAGGAGATTCATTTGTTGATCTTAAAACATCTACCTGAGGGGCAGGGGTCTGTTGGGACTCTTTCCCCCATGGAGATGCTGACACTTTTCACCTTGGTAACACCCGCGGGTGCACTCCAGCCCAGGGCTCTCCTGGGGCCCCAGCCCTGTCTTCCGCTGTCTCGCTAACGCTGGCAAGCATGCTCAGCGCAAGGAGGGGACGCTCCTTGATTTCCTGGCTCTCCTGGCCAGAGGGGCTTGCCTTTCTGGGTCCCACAGGACTGTAACACTGGAGAGGTTATTCGTGGCAGTCTACCACCTCCAGGGCACTCCACAGACAGCGGACTGACACACGCCCCCAGGCTTGCTGTGACAAAGGCCTATTTGCGTGTCCTGGAACCTTAGCTCCAGGGGCACTTCGGGTTTGCGGCACATCTGGAGGCTTCTCCTGGGACGGGACCTTTGTGCTCTCTTCAGCCTCAAAGAAAACCCAGACACTAATTCTTAAAGCTACCTGATGGGATGTTAATTTAAGGCCACCACATTTCTGGGTTTTGTTTTATAGCTGACTGAGGCACTGATGCAATTAATACTTAGGAATAGTGTTTGGGCTAGTTTTTGAATTTACTTCCAGCTGAAAAATTATGTGTAGTGATACATAAGCAAAAAATTTTAAAAGATGCAAAAATACTAAAATTACAAGTTAGGAAGAAATAGAGTAAATTTTTGAAAACAAGAGCTTACCTGTGCAGCTTAGTTCGGGGTTCCATCGCCCATTTATGCATGTTGAGAGTTTTGACTTTGTTGGTCCTTTGCATTTATAACTTACATTCTTGTTATGATCATATATAGTCTTACCTAATGGTTGTGTCTGTTTGGTCAAGTTGAATTTACATTTTTCAAGTTCATTGGTTGCTATAAAATGAAGATATTCCCTTGAAAAGACTAATAAGAATCAAAGCAACTACTACAAAAAAATATCTTAGAGTCAATAGTATAATGAAATTAGCATCTGAGCCCATAAATCCCACCAACCAATCTACTCCCGACCATATGGCATGAGATGGGCTCTTACGTATGAACACAAGTCTCATGTCCAGTCCTGGAGATTTCTGGGAAAATGTCCATCATAAATACCTTCTGCATATTGGGGATTAGAAAAGTGTAAAAGGCTCACTTTTTAGGATCATCTACATACTGAACAGTCATCGCCTTGACTACATTTGGTCCCACATTTATCTGTGGAAGTAGAATGTATGAAATTGCTAGCTTAAATATATTTTTTCAATAAAGGTAATACAATAAGAAAAGTAAAGCTAAGATGTCTCATACAGAATGTGAATATTTAAGTAGATCTTCGGCATGATCACTAAAAAATAGGAACAGATTCTTGGAATTAGAAGCCGATTTTAGTTTTACTGACTCTGAGTTAAATATACCAACTGTTTATATAGCTACATATTCCAAAAATTCAATGCAGATTGAAGTAAGTACAGATTGATATAGAGGTCTTTGTTAATGATTTGTTCATGTTGGCCAAAGAAGTAATGATTTTGTAATAAAAAATAAAACAAAGGAGACTAATTCAAAATACATTAGAGGCTGAGAATTAGTCCTGTTTTTAAGGCTTGTCCACAATGTTGAGTGAGACAAAACAAGGTGTTCAGGTGATGGTAACTGAAGGACAAAAGGGGTGGTGGTGGTTGTTCTCATTGCGCTATGACTGATTGGTTTCTGAAAGAATTTCTTTGTTTATTAGGAGAAAATAAACATTTGGAGAAGAGTGAACAGCTAGACTAGCTGGAGGTACGATATTAATACTGAATGAAGAAAATTGGAGTAAGGGCTATGATAGGTGTAAGGGGATTATGCTAAGCTGAATATAGGTAGAAGATTAATCATTGGAAGGCAAACTCTGAGATCAGAAGAGAATTATAATTGAAGCAGGTATTTTAGAATAAGAATGAAAAGTTGAACGTTTTCATGCCTGTTATAACTTTGGGTTTTTCCCTGATGTGAAACAAGGGGTGATCATTTGTGGAGATAGAAGAGGACAAAGATGAGGTTTGGTCTTGAAGGACTGACAGTACGTCCAATGGGAATGTGTTCAGCAAAAACATAAGGATTAATAAACAACAAAACTTATGATTCATTCAACAAACTCCTGTTTAATGTGTGCTGTATGTCTGCCAGTCTTTTGGGTATTGGGAATACATCACGAACAAAAGAGGTAGTAAATCTCTGCTCTCATGGACGGTGTGCCTAAGCCCTGCCTTCTCCTTGGAACAATTAATGCCTAGAAATCTGATGAATAAGTAAGACGGGACACTCAGAGCTCTCTTTGAATGTAGGACTTAGGAAAACTCTAGGAAAGAACTCATTCCAAGAGAAAAATGAAAAGGTTCCCCAATATTTTCCATGTTAGTCATAAAAGACTTGGTCATCCAAAAGTCAGGATGATTTACATACATCAACCTGAGTGAAGTCATCCATCAGATTGGTTTCCTGGCCTAACCCTGACTGCCTCTTTTGACGGAGTTCTTTGTCAATCTACTGATAGAGAGGGCCTGCGGCCCACCCACCCTCAGCTCATAAACTTGTTGCATTTGAAACAGATTGGGAAATTGTTAGAGACTTCGAGAAAGGCAAGATTCCTACAGGAATGTAGCCAGTGGGTATTAACTTCCCTTTTCCAGGGTTTGAAATTAAGAGTACTACCTAAAAACAAAAGTGTTCTATTTTCCTGGAAATTAGTACTCATATTTAAATCATATGAATAACCATAAGAAAAATTTAGCTTCATACTTATAAACAGTGTTAATATCAGGGACAGAAATATTGATAAAATTCTATTGTAATTTGTAGACATAAAATGAACTATAAGCAATGTCTGCTTTCATTATAATTGAAGAACCGGCTTTTTTAAAATAAGGTTTTATTTACGCATTTGAGAGAGAGAGAGAGCATGAGAAGGAAGGTCAGAGAGAGAGGGAGAAGCAGACTCCCTGCTGAGCAGGAAGCCTGATGTAGGGGTCCAATCCCAGGATCCTGAAATCACGAGGTGAGTGGAAGGCAGACACTTAACTGACTGAGCCACCCAGGTCCCCCTGCAATGGGACATTTTCAAGAATATATTTAAATTTCAAAAATATGTTAGCAAATATAGCTTTTAAAATAAAATATTAAATTTCATTGACTGTCAATTTGAGAAGTGTCTTCTCACCAATGCACTGAGGAAGTGGGGTCCACATTCCATTAAGACATGTAATTGACTTGTGTCCAATCATTGTAAAGTCCTCCATGCAATTGAACTCTACCGAATCTCCATGGTGATAGGGAGGGGCAGAAGGCTCAACAACAGAGCCGTAATGAAGTTCAGGTATATCTCTACATGTACTCTCCACCTCTGCAAAAATTTCACAAAAATATGTTTACTTACAAAATGCAATTTATGTGTTTATATGAATACACTGTTGATTTCTGTTTAAATATGAATACTTTTTATACATTACCAATACATATAGGCAAGTCTGTCCATTGTCCGTCAACACACTGAATTTTTTTAAAACCCTTCATCAGAAATCTAGTATTGCAAACATATTCCACCAAATCATTGTGTTCATAGATTTCTTTTTGTGTTTCTTTAACTTCCCCATTGAGGAGTTGAGGAGGTGGAGCACACTGTTTTGTTTGATCTAGAAGAGAAATACTGTGTAAATAATGGTTAAATTATCTATCTATTCTACGACTTAAAAATCCATAAAATAGAGAGTTTTAAAAATTAATTAATGTAATTTACAATATAATTTTTATAGTATTCTCAAACAACGGCATTACATCAGAAACATGTTTCCCAGTTCTATTACTTACACTGAACAAGGGTATTGGAAGTATATTTAAGCCCAGAAAATATGTTTAATAATCTAGATATTCTAAAGATGTATTAATAAATGTGATTGTGTAAATTACAGCAATATTCATATTTCATGGAAACATTTTATCAAAAGTGTTGGAGAAAATGCCATGATTTGAGAAAAGCATTTGATCAAGATGTTTTAACTTTGATTAATCATACATATGATTGAATTGATAATAAGTTGCTTGAATATTATTTAGACACAATGAAACTTGAGGAAAGGCCCATGCTATACAAAGTGTCCAATATTATTGGTGAAACTGTAGACAAGGAAAAACAACAAAAGGAATGTGAGACGTCATATGTGTATCTATGCATACTTCCACTACATATTTCAAGAAACAATTGGAGATTAATTGCTTAACTAAGGGAGTCTGAAGGATCTACCCACCCAGTACATGTCCTGGCTTAATGCACTAGATTATAGACACACTCAAAGCCAACAGAAAATTAAGATGTAAAAAAAAGGCTGATATCCAAATCCTAATTCTTATTTTAGCAATTGTTAAGATAGATATTCACCTTTACATGTTGGAAAATTAGGGGACCATCCAAAGTGGTAACATTGAACTGAATCTGGTCCAACTCTTTTAAGTCTTGGTTTGCAGGAGAATTTCAACATGTCTCCAATTCTATATTTGTTCTTTCTGGGATTAACAATTAAGTTTTCTTCTACTTCTGGAACCTTGCATTCTATTTCTATAAAAAAATGTCAAACAATTTAGTGAGAATATTTAATCAAACATCACCGAAGTAAATTTTATGTGTCTTATAAAAATGAGGATTTGAATACTGCATATACAGAGGGGCATCAGATAAATCCTCCTCCCCAAAATATTCCATATTAGATTTTACACACCTAAATTCATAGAGGACTAAGGAATATTAAGGCATTGAATAGCAGTATATGTATCCTGAAAATTTATTTGTAATGTCAACTTGCTTATTTTGGATCTAATTTTATAACTGCCATTTATTTATAAAATATAAGTGATATTGTTTTGTACTCTCAAAACAGGAAAGTATTCTCTTGCATTAAAAAAAGTGATGCTATAATTTTAAATTGCACTCAAAAAAGAATTGGTATTTTAATTTAATGTAAATATAATTGGAGAACCAGAACACACTTAAGGCATTTCTAATGTGGCTTAAAGACACTATTAAAATTGCTTAATTTATATTATATTATATAATATAAATATAATAAATATATATAATATATAAATATTATATAATACAAATTATAAATTATATATTATATAATAATTATATAATAATTACTATGATTATATTATATAATTATATTAGTAAAGAAATAAAACTGAACCATAAACTGAAACATGAAACAAAGTAAAGAAACATGTTCAAGGTCACATAACTAGGCATATTCTAGGTGTCCTGAGTATTTATATAATATGCAACTATCTATTTTTATTGAACCTCTAATTTATATCATCTGTTAATAAACTGTTGATTATTCTCATTCAATTTAAGAATATGAAAATTAGGGGCGCCTGGGTGGCTCAATGGGTTAAAGGCTCTGCCTTCGGCTCGGGTCTTGATCTCAGGGTCCTGCGATCGAGCCCCATGTGGAGCTCTCTGCTCAGCAGGGAGCCTGCTTCCCTTCCTCTCTCCCTCTGCCTGCCTCTCTGCCTTCTTGTGATCTATGTCAAATGAATAAAATCTTAAAAAAAAAAGAATATGAAAATTATTCCTTTAAATATGTCAAATTTGTGACATTTATGACATTCCTAAATATTATAAAAATGCATTTTTCAAATTTGGAACCCTCCTATCTTGCTAATTAATTTGCAAAATTGAAAACTGGGATTTAAATATTAGAATCATACTAAAATGAAAAACAATCCTTTGACATAGCAGAGCATTTGTAATTATTAAAACATTTTACAGATGAAGAAGAGTGAACAAAGCTCCAAATAAGCTTGGTTATTGCCCTAGGATACATGTTTAGTCAACAATGGAATTAGAATTTAGTCAATGATGGAATTGGAATTGACTTGGCTGACTCCACAGGATTCACTTCCTTATCCTTTAATCACTTCCTTCTCTCCACATCTATGAGAACAGCCATTCCAAAATGTTTTCTTCTCCCTGTTCTCTGGGTCCTCCTTTTTTCTAGCTACTTTGCCACCCACTTCTCTTCTGCCTGACACTTAAACTTTGGAATGCTTCAGGGCTCAGTCTTGAGGTCTCTTCCTTTTTATTCTGTATTCTTTTCCAGTTTGCTGTCATCATTTATTGGGTGACGATTCTAAATATATCTTTCTTAGTTAGACTCATATATTCAGCTCTGTAGTTTACATATCCAATTTTGACTGTCCATGGGCAACTCAACCATAACGTGCTCAAGTCAAAAGCTGTGATGTTCCTCCCAAAGTGCTCTTTCTTCTGTCAGCACCATCTCATAGAAAAGCATTGCCATTTAGCCGCTTGCTTATGAAAAAAATTTAAAACAAGCATGTGAATCCCTTGACCATTACTCTGTCTTGCATCCAATATTTAGTAAACATCAGCTGTGTTTTCTACCAAGAAAGTAGATCTTGCATGTGTTCTGCTTTGCAGCTCGTCAGCCATCTCCTTATCCCATTCCCCACACTTACTCATCCTGCAAAAATTCCTGAATCTTCTCTTGCCCACCACAAGTACAACATATAGAAAAAAAAAAACTTTAAAAAAATCTAAATAAATTTATATTCTTTTTTCCTTAAGACTTCTTTATGGGTTCTTATCAATGAAAAAAATTAATCTAAAGGCTGACATGCCTTGAAAATAACCTGAATAATCCTTTTTTGCTTCCTATCCCTCCTCAGTTCATAACTCTCCCAAATCTTGAGTAGAATCCACTGACCCTGATTTTTCCCAAATATTGTTTTGTTGTCAAGGTTTTGCATATACTGTTCCTTTGGCTTGGAACACCACAAATCCACTCTAGTTTCCCAGATTCAAGTCTTACTCCTACTCTTAGAAAATAGTGGATTCTCAAACACGAAAGAGAGTCATGTAATAATTGTCCACGGAACTTGTCCAAGTCAGAAAAGAAAGAGCTTTGGGACCTACAGAAATTAACACTCGAGGTAGAAGGTGTAAAAGCTGAAACTCAAGAGCAAAATAGCTGAGGAAATTGTTAGAAGCTATAATTTTGGTTTTCTTATGCCATACACTAAGAGAACCCCATTTAAAATAATATGAAAGACTGCATTTGGATTAAGAAACATTATTATACTTTATTTACAAATCTATCATGTATATGGCCCATAGGAAACATTAATATACCGTGTTAAAGATTAATTATTGTATTTGGGCTTTAAAACATTCTGTTCTCCCAGTTTACATTAAATCAGGAGACACCTGATTTTAGTCATTCTCTCTTAAAAATGACGTTAAATAATGCAAATTTGTTCAAAACGGAACATTTTAAACACGTTTTGTTGATTTTGTTAATCTTGAAAAAAGAATACCTGAAAAAACAGCACTTACCATAACATGCTGGTTTATGAGACCAACCGTCATTATCACACACTATGGAACCTGCACGCCCATCTCTGCTTTCATATCCGTCAAGGCATTCATAGTCCAACGTGTCATTGACTTTAAACCACTGGCTCTTGTTTCTGATTCTGGCATTCTCCAATACTGGCACATCACAAGATTCTAATGCATAATAGAATCCAAGGTTTCATTTCTAATATCATTTAATGGACAGTGTAATTAAGCCTCATCCCAAGGAGGTCAAAAAAGCTTTATCAATTAGTATGTGCCAATAAATTAAGTATCCATATTAAAAGAATCTAATACCAGTGATAAATCATTGTCCTGAAAAAGTTACTCAAAAAGAAAAAAATATGTTTCTACACAGAGTTTTTCTTATCACTGTGAAAAATTTATTCTAAGAACACTTTTCTCATTTATACTTATATGTTTATCCCATGTTTATAATAATATAGGCTGTTACAGGTGTATCAATACTTTATCTAGCGAAGTGGAAGAGCATTTTGTGAATTAAGATGCCAAACTCATTAGCAGTGTGACAAATAGGCCAGATTGGTTGATTCAAGATTAATTTTCAACAGTGCGAGTAATAAACATCCAATAAAACTGTACTTTACAACATAATAATTTCCAAAGCTCATAAGCTTATTTTCTTTCCCCAATATATTCCTAATGGCTGTGTATTCTTTAAAACTTACCAAGATTGAATAGAGAGCTAACTCAACTTTTTAAAATTTGTTATAAGGAAGTAAAGTGTTAAAAGTGTCAATTTTTGCTAACACAGTAGTAGAATGATGTTAATAAAGGTTGTAAATAATTTATCTCAAATGTTATACTGTGTTATGTAGGCAGCTAGAAAGCAAAGCTATACTAGTGAAAAATGAGAGAGAGATTTTCTCTTCCATAATAAGAATGTTTTAATGGATAACTGATTGCAATTTAGTATAAAATGAGTTCGATATGGGAAAAACTTTATCATTTTTCCCCCTGTGGCTAGTGCCCATAGTAAACATGGAAATGGAAAGAAATATGGAAATGAAAACAGTAGAAATGGATATTCAAATATCCACTTTACTCTAAGTGAATATGCTACATATCAGTTCAGACTATCACTGTGTAGCTTTGGAGGATAAGTTAAACTGAACAAATTGTTCTTAGAAAATCTTCATAAATATCTAAGGACAGGGAAATCTTTCAACACAACTGCATTTGGTATTATCTAGAAACATTTCTGTCTTTAATAAATAGATATTTATGCAGATTTCCTAAGGGAGAGGATTTTTTAGAAGTGGATTTATCCTGGATTATCAAACATGTAAATTCTATAGGTTAAATTAAAATTATGCACTATGGACCCAGGTCTTCACTTAAAAATGTAACTTTTAGGGGTGCCTCGGTGGCTCAGTGGGTTAAAGCCTCTGCCTTTGGCTCAGGTCATGATCCCAGAGTCCTGGGATTGAGCCCCGCATCAGGCTCTCTGCTCAGCAGGGAGCTTGCTTCCTCCTCTCTCTCTGCCTGCCTCTCTGTCTACTTGTGATCTCTGTCTGTCAAATAAATAAATAAAATCTTTGAAAAAATGTAACTTTTATGTCTGGGAACAAAGAATGACATAAAGTTTAATCACCTTAAAACAGGTACAGTAGGCACAAGGATGTCAGCTAAAAATAAATGAGTTTATAGAAGAATACATATAAGCCTCGCTATCTAGTTTCCAAATCACAGGATGTTTTATTTTAATTAATTAATTAATTAAATCAGAAGAAGTTTTAAAGTGGAAGAAAACTTGAACTGAAAGATGGACTGATATGCCACCTTACAAGTGATTAAAGAGTGAAAAAATGTATTTTTTATTTATCTTTTTAAATGAGAACCATGTCAGCCCTTGCCTGCAGAGAAGAATTAAGTTAAAGTAAACTTTTGCACAACGATCATCAGGATAATGAATATGAACACAAAATTACTCACTAATACATGTGGGTTGACGAGACCATCCACTTTCCAGACATGTAATTGATCCTGAAGTTTTACCATCTGGTGTTACATATCCTGGTTTACACTGATATTTTGTTTCTTTATTCAAGGAATATTCACGTTCAGATTCAGAAAAAAATCCATTTTCAATTGTTATATCTGATTTTAAACATCTTTCTGAAAGGGAGAAAGTACAAGGAAAAGATAAGCATGTAAATATTTTTATGAAGGCTCAAATAATGTAGCAATATAAAAAATAAGGAGTCATTTATAGATGAAAACCCAGAAAATCCAAATCACCCAAATTCTTGAGACAGAGAAAATAAGCTATGTGTTTCCAAAGACATTAAATCAGGATAGTTCATTAAAAAAATTTTTTTGTTGTTCATGTCCTCTGCCCATTTCTTGATTGGATTATTTGTTCTTTGGGTGTTGAGTTTGCTAAGTTCTTTATACATGTTTTAAAAAAATTAAAAAAAAATTTTTTTTTGAATAAAGAAGCAAAATTTAGAATACTCAGAATCCCTTCTAGGAAAATATTAGAAATTTGTCTAATGCATCTGGAATCCTACAGCATTCCAGAATTATACGGGCAATGGATCCTCTCCAGGAACTTGTTTTAAATATTGTGTGCTTAGCATCTCTTTAGCAACCCCAGCATTCAGTTAACTAATTGAGATATCTCAATCTGGTGGTGATCTCAGAGAATCTGCCACCATAGCTACTACAATTCTGAGAATTTGAAGTGTTTGTCATCATACCTGTGTGCTTGAAACCACATGGATAAATGGAGTTTGATGAGTATGACACAGATTAACACATTACATTCATTTATCATCTAATACCAAAATGATGATCCTCAAATTATGTATGTATAACTTCCCTTGAAACAATAAAGACTTCTGTCAGTTACCAGGTCTCTTCACAAAATTCAGCTTTATTTATTGACTAGCCCATGGATAAAGAAGAAATCAAAGGAGAAGACATGGAGTATATATTTTTTCATAATTGGTAATTTTATTCCTTCATGTGGGACACCTAACACTCAGGATATGGAATTAAAGTATATAATTTTTTTTTTTTTTTAAAGACAAGCAGCGCCTGTGTGGCTCAGTTGGTTGAGCATCTGACTCTTGTTCTCAGCTCAGGTCTTGATCTCAGGGCTGTGAGTTCAAGCCCAGTGTTGGAATCCAAGCTGGGCATGGAGCTTACTTAAAAAAATACATTAGAAAAGACATTAAGTCTTTTCAATTGAATGATAAGAAAAACATTTTAAATAAAATTTTGTGAGATGGTACTAAAGTAGTGCTGAGAGGGAAATTTTACCATTATATAACTATGATAGAAAAGAGTAGACAGCCTATTGACTCATTGTTTCTGCTTTAAGAAATTAGAAAAAAAAAAAAAACGAAAGAGAACCCAACATATACATAAATTTGAAAATACAGACTGTTTTTAGGGAGATGGTAGAATAGGGTGCTTTATTATTTTCTATTTGATTTATTTGTGCTCTAATTTTTATTATTTCCTCCCTCTAATTTTGGGCTTATTTTGTTTTTCCTTTGTTTCTTGAGGTAGAAAGTTGGGCTGTTTATATAAGATTTTCTATTTTAATGTAGGCATTTGTCATTAAAAACTTCCCTCTTCCCATTGATTTTGCAGCATTTCTAAATTTTGTTACATTGTGTTTTTATTTTCATTTGTCTCAAGATTTTTTTTAAAAAATATTTTATTTTTGTGAGGCACCTGGGTGGCTCAGTGGGTTAAAGCAGACTTCAGCTCAGGTCATGATCCCAGGGTCCTAGGATCGAGCCCCGCATCGGGCTCTCTGCTCAGCGGAGAGCCTGCTTCCTCCTCTCTCTCTGCCTGCCTCTCCATGTACTTGTGATCTCTGCCTGTCAAATACATAAATAAAATCTTTATTAAAAAAAAAAAGATTTTATTTTTGTATTTGACAGAGAGAGGAGACACAGCCAGAGAGGAAACACAAGCAAGGGGAATGAGGGAGGGAGAAGCAAGCTCCCCACTGAGCAAGGAGCCCAATGTAGGACTCGATCCCAGGACCTTGGGTTCATGACCCGAGCCAAAGGTAGATTCTTTTTTTTTTTTTTTTAAGATTATTTATTTATTTATTTGACAGAGAGAGATCACAAGCAGGCAGAGAGGCAGGCAGAGAGAGAGAGAGAGAGGAGGAAGCAGGCTCCCTGCTGAGCAGAGAGCCTGATGCGGGGCTCGATCCCAGTGTTGGGTTCCCCAATGTTGGGTCCCCCAATAATGGGTCCATGATTAAAGGAGTGAGATTGATACAAAGTGAAAGTCAAGCAAAGTTTTATTTCATGCCAAGCATCAAGAATCAAACTGACCATTCAGGACAGTCTCTTACAGAGAGGGTGACCCCTCCCTGCCTCACAGGCTAACTTTTATAGAGCAAAGGCCATGTGGCCTTTTATAGAGCCTGGCCACACACATGTGGCCGATAAGATTGCAATACACAGAGAAAGCTGCACAGTCATGCTAGGTCACACACGGGTGGCCAAATGAACTACAATTCACCCCATAGTAGCTATTTGAACTAGCCTATCACCTTAGTCAGAATAGGTGCCCAAAAGACACCCAAAGGACAGGGCCCATACTCCTTGGTAGCTAGGGGACAGTATGCTCCCCCCACTGATTGAATGTCTCCACCTGACCTGACTCATCCTTGTATTTGGGCTTTGTTACCTGGGATTGGTTTCCTGGACTTGCTTTTAAGTATGTCCCCCTGGGGGGGAGCAGGGCCAATTTAGGTTCTACTGCATAAACAACAAAATTGCAGTTCACCCAGGGCGGGGCTGCTCTAGCTGAATAGGCCCTTACACCAGGACCCCAGGACCATGACCCAAACTGAAGGCAGAGGCTCTAACCCACTGAGCCACCCAGGTGCCCCAATTTTAAATTTTTCTGATAGAAGTATAGCCACTCCAACTTTCTTTGGTTGCCATTTACATGAAATGCCTTCTTCCATTCCTTTACTTTTAGCCTATTGTGTCTTTAAATCTAAAGTGAGTTCTTGTTTTTTACTTATTCAGGTACTGTATTCCTTTTAATAGGTAAGTTTAATCCATTTACATTTAAAGGAATTATTGATAGATGAAC
This sequence comes from Mustela lutreola, assembly GCF_030435805.1. Taxonomy (NCBI): domain Eukaryota; kingdom Metazoa; phylum Chordata; class Mammalia; order Carnivora; family Mustelidae; genus Mustela; species Mustela lutreola. The sequence continues at coordinate 51,820,076 of NC_081303.1, forward strand.
ACTCACTAGTTACCTTTGGCTAATTGTCTTCTGTTTTGCAATTGCTTTTTTCAATATCTTCCACTTTTAATGACTTTCTTTGCCTTATAGTTATTTACTTTTTCTTATCTCCTTATCTTTTGTGTGTCTATTATAGGTTTTCCTTCCTACTTTGTTGAAATATAATTGAAAAAATTGTATATATAAAGTGTACAATAAGATGATTTGATACACATATACATTTGGGTATGATTTTAAAAATCACATTAATCACCTCATATACTTATTATTATTATTTTGTAGTTGGAATGCTTAATATCTACTCTTTTAGCAAATTTCAGCTATGCAATACATTATTACTAACTACAGTCATCATACTGTACCTTAGATCTTCAGAATTATTCATCTTATAACTGAAGGCTTACAGCCTTGGACAAGCGTCTCATTTCCCTCAACTTCAAGCCCCTGATAATTACCATTCTACTCTCTACTTCTATGATTTTGAACTTTTCTTTCTTCTTTTTTGATTTTATCTACAAGTTTAATCATGAAGTATTTGTCTATCTCTGGCTTATTACGTTTAACATATTGTCCTCTAAGTTCGACCATGTTGTTGTAAATAGCAAGATTCTCTTTTATCTCGTGGTTGAATAATATTTCATTGTACATATATATATCTATATATCACATCTTCCTTATCCATTCAACAGCAATGGACACTTAGGTTGTTTCTATATGTTGGCTATTGTGAATAAAGCTATAATGAACACAAGGGCACAGATATTTCTTCAAGACACTGATTTCATTTCCTTCAGATATATACCCAGAGATGAGAATTCTGTATTATATGGCAGTTCTATTAGCTTCTTGGGGAATTCCATACTGTTTTCCATATGCCTATAACATATTGCATTCCCACACAGAGTATACAAGTATTCCGTTTACTCCACATTCTCACCAACATTTGTTATCTCTTGTCTTTTTGGTAAAAGCCATTTTGACAGGTATGAGGTGATAGTTCATTGTGGTTTTGATCTCAATATGTGGTTTTGATACACACACACACACACACACACACACATATACTCAGATCTATGGTTTGCAAATATTTTCTCCCATTCCATTGGTTGCCTTTTCATTTTTTTGATTTGCTGAGTACAAACCTTTTAATTTGATATAGCTTTATTTATTTCAGCTTTGCTGTCTGTGTTTTGATATCATGTTCAAAAAATATCATTGCCAAAACCAATATCAAGAAGATATGTATCTTCTAGGTCTTCTATAGTTTCAAGTCATGTTTAAGTCTTTAATTCATCTAGAGTTAATTTTCATTAGTGTTTTAATATTGTGTTTTCTTTCTTTCTTTTTTTTTCTTTGGCTTGTGGATATCCAGCTTTCCCAACACTATTTACTGAAGATTTTACTTTCTTCATGTGTGTTCTTGGCTCTCTTATCAAATTTTAATTAAGGATATATCTGTGAGTTTATTTCTGGCTTCTATTTTTATTCTGTTGATCAGCCAATAAGATATCATTTTTATTTTAATCACTTTATAATATAGATTTAAATTAGGAAGCATAATGCTTTCAGCTTTGCTCTTCATTTCCTTCAGCTTAGCTCTTCTTTCTCAAGATTGCTTTGGCTCTTTGGGAGTCTTTGTGGTTCCATGTAAATTTTAGGATTATTTATTCTACTTCTGTGAAAAATGCCAGTGCTATCTTGACAAGAATTGTGTCTATTAATAGCTAATTGTGTCTATTAATAGAATTGTGTCTATTAATTCTTCCAATCCATGAACATAGACTATCTTTCCATTTATTTATATCTTCTTCAACTTATTTTATCATTGTCTTATTGTTTTCAGGATACAAGTCTTTCATCTCTTTAGACAGATTATTCCTAGGTATCTTATTATTTTTATGCTATTGTAAATAGTGCTTTAAAAAAAAAAGATTTTATTTATTTATTTGACAGAGAGAAAGAGATCACAAGTAGGCAGAGAGGCAGGCAGAGAGAGAGGAGGAAGCAGGCTCCCCGCTGAGCAGAGAGCCCAATGTGGGGTTCGATTCCATGACCCTGGGATCATAACCCGAGCCAAAGGCAGAGGCTTTAACCCACTGAGCCACCCTGGTGCCCCGTAAATGGTACTGTTTTTAAAATTTCTTTCCGATAGTTCATTATTCGTTACACAACAGATTTTTGCGTATCGATTTCGTATCCTGCAAATTTATTGACTTCATTTATTAATTCTTACTTTTTCTTTTTTTGGTGGAGTCTTTGGGTTTTCTCTATATATGTCATCTACAAACAGAGATAATTCTACTTCTTTATTTTTTATTTGGATATCTTTCATTTCCCTTTATTCTACAGTGATGAAAGTGTATATCCTTGTTTTTTCCCTTATCCTTGAGCAAAAGCTTTCAGCATTTCACCATTAAATATGATGTTAGTTATAGGCTTCTTATTTATGGCCTTTATTATGTTGAGGTACATTTCTTCAATACCTAATTGTTGAGAGTTTTTATCATAAATGGATTGTGAATTGTGTCATATGCTTTTTCTTCTTCTATTGGGATGACTATATGATTTTAACCCACTGAGCCACCCAGGCACCCCTAAGGGATGACTATACGATTTTAATCCTTTGTATTGTTAATAGGGTTTGTGATACTGATTTTCATCTGTTGAACTATTTTTAAGGTCCATGGATAAACCCAACTTCATTATGGTGTATGAATCTTTTAATATGCTGTTGAATTCACTTTGCTAATATTTTGTTGAGCATTTCTGTATCTGTGTTTATCAGTGATACTGCCTCTCATTTTTTTTTTTTCTTTTAGTGTCCTCATCTAACTTTGGTATTAAAGCAATTCTGATCTTGTAAAGTAGTTTTGGAAGTGCCCCTTGCCCTCAAATTTTTGGAATGGTTTGAGAAGAATTGTTATTAATTCTTTAAATTACAATAAAAACTTTGATTCCAGAATTTTTCTTTGCAGAGATATTTCAAATTAATGATTCAGACTTGTTCCTTGTTATTGGTTTGTTCAGATTTTCTATTTCTTAATGATTTGTTTTGGCAAGTTTTGAATTTCTAGGAATTTATCCATTTTTTCTATGTTATCCAACTTATTGGTAAGTGTTTATTGGTGTCTCTTATGAACATTTGTATTTCTGTGGCATCAGTCGACTATCTCCACTTACATTTCTCATTGTGTTTTATTTGATCTTTTTTTCTTAATCAGATTTAAATTTGTCAATTTTCTTTATCTTTTTAAATAGGTAGGTATTAATTTTGTTGATTATTTTTTGGTCTTTATTTCACAAATTTCTTCTTTGATTTCTGTTATTTCCTTGCTTGTGCTAATTTTAGGCTTAGTTTGTTATTCTTTTTCTCATTTTTTTTTTAAAGATTTTATTCATTTGACAGAGAGAGAGAAATCACAAGTAGGCAGAGAGGCAGGCAGAGAGAGGGGAGAAAGCAGGCTCCACAGAGCCCGACGCGGGGCTCGATCCCAGGACCCTGGGATCATGACCCGAGCTGAAGGCAGAGGCTTTAACCCACTGAGCCACCCAGGTGCCCCTTTTTCTCATTTTTTTGATGCATAAGATTGGTTGCATATTTGAAATCATTTCTTTTTCTTAGTGTAGGTATTTATCACTATTAACACCTCTCATAGAACTGCGTTTATATATGAGGCATTTTTTTTTTTTCCCCTCTTGCTGCTTTAGAAATTCTCTCTGTTTTTGGTTTAGGCAGTTTTATTGTAAGGTGACTTGGAGATTATTTCTTTGGGTTGAATCTGTTTGGGGACTTATGAGCTTCTTGATTTTGATAGTCTATATCTCTTCCTCGATTTATAAATTCTCAGCTTTTATTTCTTTAAGTAAACTTTCCCTTTCTCCATCTCTTCTCCTTTGGGACTTCCACAATGCCTAAAATGTTTCCTCTGATAGTCTCCTGTAATTCATATGGGCTCTCTCTACTCTAATTCTTCTTCATTTGTTCTCCTCTGACTAGAAAATTTCAAATGCCTTCTCTTCACAGATTCTTTATTCTGCTTCATAAAGTCTGCTGTTGATGCCTTCTGTTGTATTTTTAATTTCATTCATTGTATTCTTCAGTTTCAGAATTTATGTTTGGTTCCTTTCATGATTTCTATTTCATCATTTTCCTGATTTCTTTGAATTCTCTTTCTGTGTTTTCTTATAGCTTGCTGAGCTTCCTTAAAACTACTACTTTGAATTCTTTATCAGAAAAAATCATAGACCTTCATTTTTGGGGGTAAGTTACTGGAATATTATTGTGTTCCTTTGGTGGTGTCATGCTTCCTTGATTTTTCATGTCCCTTCAAGTCTTGCCTTGCTGTCTTCATCTTTGAAAAAGCTCCTACTCCCTCTAGTCTTTCCTGGAACTAGAGAGACTTGGGAGAGAAATACTGTCACACCTGTTAGGGATCTGAGGCTTTTTAAAGAACATTTTAATGGATACATCTGCTCCCTATGTTTAGCTACAATTTGTGTGTGTGTGTGTGGGGGGGATTCTTAGATTGCATGCCTTCTTTCAACCCTGCAAAGCCAGTCAGGGTCCTGACAGCTTCGTGTTTGCTGGGTGCAAAGCTGAATGCTCAACTATGTGCTTTCTGCCATTCCTGTGGGGTCAGTTTGGCTTTCTAGGTATGCTCACTAGGCATCTAAAAATTGCTGCCTTCACTACCTTTGGGGCATACACAAGGAGCTGACCAATGGATAGTGGGTGTGCAGAATGTTGGGGGTGCTATTAGGTGAGGAGGATCAGCAGGCCAGTCATCCCCAGTGTCTAGTGCGAAGAAGTTAATAGGATCTTTGTCCCTTGATGACTTCTGAGGCTTGATTGCTGTGCTCCAAGCCTTCCCCAATCCCATCAGTCATGAAGATCACCTGAGTATTCTGGATGTGGTGAGAAAGAAATGGGCCTTTTGGTCAGAGACCCACACAGCTGAGGAAGCCAGACTCTAACTCATACACTCTTTGCCCCAGTGGAGAAGTTGCAGGCTGAGTGGGTCTTTCCTGGCACTGAACTGTGCCACTTTTGGGGGAGGAGTGACTCAGGTCATTAAAACTGTTCCTCTCACCCACTTCAATGCACCCACTCTTGGATCTTCTTGCCCTACCAGTGTGCTGAAACTTCTGCTAGATTCCAAAATTCCCAGAAAGATGCTGTTGTCTGTGTGTGGTTGTCAAAATTGGTGTTCTTTGACTGGAAAAATAGAAATTTGTATTCTGGCATCTTGCTGGTGTCACTCTATTTTTTTTCTAGATTGAATGTATGTATGTATTTAAGTTTTTATTTTAATGTCAGTTGGTTAACATACAGTGTTATATGAGCTTCAGGTGTATGATATAGTGATTCCACAATTCCATACATCACCCAGTGCTCTTTGTGATGAGTGCAATCCTTAATCCCCATCACCTATTTTACCCATCTCCCCTGCCCCCTGCCACCTCTCTCCCCTCTGGTAACTATCACATTGTTCTTTACAGTTAGAGTCCTTTTTCATGTTTTGTTTTGTTTTATTTTGGTTTGTATCTCTCTCTCTACCCCCTCCCTGCCTTTACTCATTTGTTTTGTTTCTTAAATTCCACATATGAGTGAGACCATATGGTTTTTGTCTTTCTCTGACTTATTTCACTTAACATTACACTCTCTAGCTTCATCCATGTTGTTGCAAATGGTAAGATTTCATTCTTTTTATGGTTGAGTAATATTCCATTTTATAACACCTCTTCTTTATCCATTCATCAATCAATAGATACTTAGGCTGCTTCCATATCTTGGCTATTCTATATAATTCTTCTATAAATATAGGGGTGCATGGATCCCTTTGAATTTGTGTTTTTGTTCTTTTTTTTTTTTTAAATTTTTTTATTTTTTATAAACATATATTTTTATCCCCAGGGGTACAGGTCTGTGAATCACCAGGTTTACACACTTCACAGCACTCACCAAATCACATACCCTCCCCAATGTCCATAATCCCACCCCCTTCTCCCAAACCCCCTCCCCCCGGCAACCCTCAGTTTGTTTTGTGAGATTAAAAGTCACTTATGGTTTGTCTCCCTCCCAATCCCATCTTGTTTCATTTATTCTTCTTCTACCCACTTAAGCCTCCATGTTGCATCACCACTTCCTCATATCAGGGAGATCATATGATAGTTGCCTTTCTCTGCTTAAGCTGGTGCAGCCACTCTGGAAAACAGCATGGAGGTTCCTCAAAATGTTGAAAATAGAACTGCCCTATGACCCAGCAATTGCACTATTGGGTATTTACCCTAAAGATACAAATGTAGTGATCCAAAGGGACACATGCGCCCGAATGTTTATAGCAGCAATGTCCACAATAGCCAAACTATGGAAAGAACCTAGATGTCCATCAACAGATGAATGGATCAAGAAGATGTGGTATATATACACAATGGAATACTATGCAGCCATAAAAAGAAATGAAATCTTGCCATTTGCAACAACATGGATGGAACTAGAGTGTATCATGCTTAGCGAAATAAGTGTTTTTGTTCTTTGAGTAAATACCAAGTAGTGTAATTGCTGGGTCATATGGAAATTCTATTTTTAACTTTTTGAGGAACCTCCATACTGTTTTCCAGACTGGTTGCACCAGTTTGCACTCCCACCAACAGTGCAAGAGGGTTCCCCTTTCTCCACATCCTGTCAACACCTGTGGTTTCCTGTGTTGTTGATTTTAGACATTCTGACAGGTGTGCGGTGATATTGCATTGTAGTTTTGATGTGCATTTCCTTGATGATAAGTGATGAAGAGTACCTTTTTGTAAGTCTGTTGGCCATCTGTGTGTCTTCTTTGGATAAATGTCTGTTCATGTCTTCTGGCCATTTTTAAATTGGTTTATCTTGTTTTTGAGGGTTGAGTTTTATAAGTTCTTTATATATTTTGGATACTAACCCCTTAAAGAGTGTCATTTGCAAATATCTTCTCCCATTCCAAAAGTTGTCTTTTTAGTTTTGTTGATTGTTTCCTTTGCTGTGCAGAAGCTTATTATTTTGATGTAGTACCAATAGGCTCTTTTTTCCCTTTTCCCTTTTGTTTCCTTTGTCTCAGGGATCTATTTAGAAAGTTGCTGTGGCTGATGTCAGAGAAGTTACTGCTTGTGCTTTCTTCTAAGATTTTTATGGTTTCATGTCTCACATTTAGATCTTTCATCCATTTTGCATTCATTTTTGTAAATGGCATAAGAAAGTGGTCCAATTTCATTCTTTTGCATGTTGCTGTCCAGTTTTCCCAACACCATTGGGTAAAGAGACTGTCTTTTTCCTATTGAATTTCGTTTCTTGCTTTGTCAAAGATTATCTGACCATATAATTGTGGGTTTATTTCTGGGTTTCCTATTCTGTTCTATTGATCTGTGTGTCTACTTTTGTGCCAGTATCATATTGTCTTGGTCACTACAGCTTTGTAATATGACTTGAAATCTGGAATTGTTTTTCTTTTTTAAGCTTGTTTTTCTTTTTTAGCTTTGTTTTTCTTTTTCAAGGCTTGCTTTGGCTGTTCAGGGTCTTTTGTGGTTCCACATAAATTTTAAGATTGTTTGTTCTCAGTCTGTGAAGAATGCTGTTGGTGTTTTGATAGGGATTGCATTTAATGTGTATATTGCTTTGAGTGGTGTAAACATTTTAACAATATTTGTTCTCCCAATCTATGAGCAAGGACTGTCTTTCCATTGCATTATAACATCTTCAATTTTTTTAAATCAGTATTTTACAGTTGTCAAAGTGCAGTGCTTTTTGGTTGCTTTACTCTTATGTATTTTATTATCTTTGGTGCAATTGGAAATGGGACAATTTTCTTAATTTTTCTTTCTGCTGCTTTATTATAGTTGTACAGAAAGACAATAGATTTCTGTACTATGATTTTGTAACCTACAAATTGAATTCGTCGATCAGTTCTAGTAGGTTTTGATGGAGTCTTTTGGATTTTCTATATAGAATACCATGTCATCTGCAAATAGTGACAATTTTACTTTTTCCTTACTGATTTGGATGTATTTTATTTCCTTTTGTTTTCTGATTGCTGTGGGTAGGCCTCCTGGTACTATGTTGAATGAAAGTGGTGGGATAGGGGCACCTGGGTGGCTCAGTGGGTTAGGCCGCTGCCTTTGGCTCAGGTCATGGTCTCAGGGTCTTGGGATTGAGCCCCGCATCAGGCTCTCTGCTCAGCAGGGAGTCTGCTTCCATCTCTCTCTTTCTGCTGCCTCTCTGCCTACTTGTGATCTCTCTCTGTCGGGTGGATAGGTAAAATCTTTAAAAAAACAAAAAAGTGGTGGTATATCCTTGTTTTGTTCCTGACCTTAGGGGAAAAGCAATTTTAGGGGAAACTCAGTTTTACCCCATTATGGGAGATGTTAGTTGTGGGTTTTTCATATGTGGCCTCTATTATGTTGAGGTATGTTCCCTCTAAACCTACTTTGTTGAGGGCTTTTATCATGAATGGATGTTGTACTTTATCAAATGCTTTTTGTCAAAAAAGCAATTTCTGTTGAGATGATCTTATAGTTCTTATCCTTTCTTTTAATGATGTGATATATCATGTTGATGGATCTGTGAATATTGAACTGCCCTTGAAACCCAGTGATAAATTCCACTTGATTGTGGGGACTATTTTAAAAAAAATGTATGTTGGATTGAGTTTGTTAATATCTTGTTATGGATTTTTGTGTCCATGTGACATTTTTGTGTCTTTTGTGTCATCAAAAATACTGACCTCTAGTTCTCTTTTTTGTGGTGTCTTTATTTGGTTTTGGTATCAGGGTAGTGCTGGCCTCATAAAATGGATTTGGAAGCTTTCCTTCCTTTTTTATTTTTTGGAATAGTTTAAGAAGAATAGGTATTAACTTTTCCCTAAATGTTTGGTAGAGGGGTGCTTGGTTGACTCAGTCAGTTAAGTGTCCGACTCTTGATTTCAGCTCAGGTCATGATCTCCGTGTCATGAGATCCAGCTCTGTATCAGGCTCTAGAGCTCAGCAGGGAGTCTGCTTGGATTCTCTCTGAGTTCCCCTCTGCCCTTCCATCCCCATCCACTCTCAAAACATAAAAGTAAATCTTAAAAGAAAATGTTTGGTTAGTTCATCTGTGAAGCCATCTGATCTTGGACTTTTGTTTATTGGGTTTTTTGATTACTGATTCAATTTTTTTTTTTTTCTGCTGGTAATTGGTTGGCTCAAATGTTCTGTTTCTTCCTGTTTCAATCTTGGTTTATAGGTTTATATTTCTGAGAATTTAGTAATTTCTTCTAGGTTGTCCAATTTGTTAGCATGCAGTTTTTCAGAATATTCTCTTATAATCATTTGTGTTTTTGTGGTATTGGTTGTTATTTCTCCCCTCTCATTTGTGATTTTATTTATTTGGTTCCTTTTTCTTTTTGATAACTTTGACTAGGGGTTTATAAAATTTATTATTTTTTTCAAAGAATGAGTACCTGGTTTCACATTCTCTTCTATTATTTTTCTAGTTTCTGAATCATTTATTTCTGCTCTAATCTTTATTATTTCCTTCCTTCTGCTGGTTTTAGGTTTTGTTTCTTGTTGTTTTTCCAGCTCCTTTAGGTGTAAGTTTAGATTGTTTAGTTGACATTTTTCTTGCTTCTTGAACTAGGCCTGTATTGGTATAAACTTTCCCCTTGGAACCAGTTTTGCTGAATCCCAATTTTTTTGAACTGTTGTGTTTTCATTTTCATTTGTTTCCATGTACTTTTTAATTTCTTCTTTTATTTCCTTGGACCCATTCAATGTTTAGCAGCATGTTACTTAACTTCCACGTATTTGTGGACTTTTGTTTTTTTTTCTTGTGGTTGATATCTAGTTTCATACTATTGTGGCCAGAAAAGATGCATGGTATGACTTTGACCTTTTTGGATCTGTTCAAGTTTCTTTTGTGGTATAATATGTGTTCTATTCTATGTGCACCTGAAAAGAGTGTGTATTCTCAAGTTTTATGATAGAATGTTCTGAATGTATAAATCCATCTGGTTCAGTGTGTCATTCAAAGTCATTGTTTCCTTGCTGGTTTTCTATTCAGATGATCTGTCCATTGATGTAAGTGGGGTGTTAAAGTCCCCTACTATTATTGTATTATTACTGATTAGTTTCTTTATGTTTGTTATTAACAGTTTTATGTATCTGGGAGCTCCCATGTCAGTTGCATAAATCTTTACCATTGTTGTATCTTCTTGTTGCATTATCCCCTCTATCATTATATGTTGTCCTTCTTTGTCTTTTGTTACAGTCTTTGTTTCAACATCTATTTTGTCCAATTTAAGCACTGATACCCCAGCTTTCTTTTGACACCCATTTGCAGTGATAAATATTCTCCATATCCTCAGATTCAATCTTCAGGTGACTTTTGTTCCAAAATGAGTTTTGTAGGCAGCATATAGATGGGTCTTGTTTTATTTATTCAGTCAACTTGTGTCTTGATTGGAGCATTTAGCCCATTTCTGTTCAAAGTAATTATTCCCATTCAAAGTATTTATTGCCATTTTATTACCTGTTTTGTGGTTGTTTCTGAAGATTTTCTATGATCCTTTCTTGTCTTTCTCTCTTTTTTGGTTTACTGGTTTTCTTTAGTGACATATTAGATTTCTTTCCCTTTATTCTCTGTATATTTATTAGTGGTTTTTGGTTTGTGGTTACCATTAGGTTTGTATGTAAATTTCTGCATATAGCAATCTATATTAAGTTGATGGTCATTTAAGTTCGAACCCATTATTACTCCTCTCTTTCCCAGGTATATGGTGTCATATTTTATATCCTTTTATTTTTTGAATTCATTGACTGATTTTTTTTTACATAAATATTCATTTTTATTGCTTTGTATTACTTATGTTCATGCTGTCACTTTTGCTGTCTTCTCACTTGGAGTCCCCTTTAATATTTCTAGCATGGCTGGTTTAGTGGTCATGAACTCCATTAATTTTTGATTGTCTGGGAAATTATTTTTCCTTCTATTCTGAATAATGGACTTTCTGGTTAGAATATTCCTGGCTGCAGATTTTTTGCATTCAGGACTTTGAATTTATCATGCCACTCTCTTCTGACTTGGAAAATTTCTGCTGAAAATCCCATGGTAGCCTTCTGGGTTTTCTCTTATATGTTACTGTCTTTTTGTTTGTTTTGTTTTGTTTTTATCTTGCTGCTTTAAAATTTTTTTCTATATAACTATGTTTTGCCAATTTAATTATAATATGTCTTGGTATGGGTCTGCTTTTGTCGATTTTGCGGGGTTCTCAATACCTCCTGTATCTGGATATCAGTTTCCTCCCCAAGACAATGGATGTTTTCTGCTATTATTTCTTCAAATAAATTTTCTGCCCCTCTTTTCCTCTATTTTTCTTCTGGGAATCCTATAATATGAGTGTTGTTTTGTTTGATACAGTCACTGAGTTCCGTATGTCTATTTTTATTTTGCATAATTCTTTTTTCTTTCTTTTGTTCAGTGTGATTACTTTCTGTTACTGTCTTCTAGGTCATTAATTCATTCCTCTGCTTCTTCCAGTGTGCTGTTCATTCCATCAAGTGTGTTTCTCATTTTGTTTATTGAGCCCCTGATCTCTGCTATGTTATTCTTTATCTCTGTGTTAAAGGTCTCACTCAGGTCTTTGACTTTTTTCACAAGTCCAGTGAGTATCTTTATAATCATTACTTTAAATGATCTATCAGGCATAATGCTAATATATATTTTACTTACATTTCTGACTGGGGTCTTTTATTGTCCTTTTATTTGGGACAAATTCTTCTTTTTTTTTTCCCCCTAAATTTCTGTGCATACTTTTTTGTTCAGAAAGTCAGCTACTTCTCCTGTTCTTGAGGGTAATGGCCTTATGAAGAAGAGGTTCTATAGGGCCCTGCAGTGTTTTGACCTCTGTGTCCCAGGGCCTGAAACTTTAGGGTATTCTCCAGTGTGTGCTGTATGCACACTGCTGTTGTGTCCTGACTGCTTTATCCTTTAGGCCAGTCATCTGCAGACGTCCTCTTTCTATATTGTGGTCAGTATTTGGTCCCTGACCTGACTGTGGTGAGTTTTAACTAGGTGTTTGTGGTCTGTTTGCAAAATGAGACCTCTTATCACCATTCCTGGAATCAAGGGTCTCCAAACTCCCAGGCTGGGAGATGGGGTGGGGGCAGGGGTTTGGGTCGGTCTCCCAAGGGAGGAGTCTGGCTGCTCAGGGACTGAGGCACACATGACTGGAAGTGTGTTTCCACTGGAGCACAGGGAGTTGGGACTTGGTACAAACAAGTTAGGTAGTGAGTGCTGGTCCTGTGCTGGTTCCCACAGGGGGCTCTGTGTTTATGTTGAAGGGTTGGGGGTGGGGGAAGGCATCTGCTAGTTCCTTTGTTCCCAAAGGGGTCTCTCTGGAGTAACTGCCTTTTTGCAACACACTCCTCACTGTGTGCCCCGGGTGCTCTTCAGATTGCTCTTCCCAGCTATATGTTCTCAGGCTGTTTGTTATCTTTTCTCCAAGTCCCAATGCCCATTGAGCTGTCCCAGAGCCAAACACTGACCTTTAGGACCCTAGCCTTTAAATCCCACTAGTTATAAACATTATGAAATTTGGGCTCTCTCACTTTCCAAGACAATTACCATGGTGATTCATTTCCCCATGTGCTGCCTTGTGTGTTAATCTGTCCCTTGCCTTCCTCTCTAACCATGGCTTTCTCCCCACCTCAGTGATCACAATCCATTCCTTTCAAACTGTGTCTCTATACATCTTACTTCTTCGATGTGGTCTCTCCATGACCTTTAGTTGTCGGATTTGTTCTGTCAGTCTTCAGGCCGATTTCTGAAGAATTTAGGATGATCTGATGGTTATCTCAGTGTATTCACCGGACAAGGCAAGCTTGGGTTCCTCCTACTCCACTGCCATCTTTTTTTCTCCACTTCTGGTGTCACTCTATTATTATAGGTTTCTTCTTTGTCTTTCTTTTACTGTTTTCTTCACTAATACCTATCAGTAAACATTTATTTTGCTATATATGTATCAAGAAATTTGCATATCTATTCATACATACTTGGAAAAAATAAGGATGAGTATATGCATTGGCAGAAATCAGAAAGTTGATATAAACATTTTGCTACAGTTAATAAAAATGTGGGTTAGAAAACCATAAATAACTGGGATCTCAGCCCATGTACTTACTGAGAGAAATACATTCGGGAGGAGGGAACCAGTCATTCTCTGTACATGTCATTATAGTCTGCTTATCTTGAAGACTGTAACCAGAATTGCATTGAACTCTCACAGATTGACCTTGGGAATATTTTTCTGCATACCTTGGATTCTTTCCATTTTTCAAATAATTGAAAGTACATTGTCCTAAAAACCATAAAACCCATAAAAACATTTAAAAAATAATAAGTTAAAAACTATTTGTACAATATTTCAGCTATAACATCTAAGTATCCAAAAGTAACATGCAGCTCAAGAAAGACTAAAGCTACTATCAAATGTGTAAAAAGATAAAATCAATATTTGATATTATTTATCTTCAGTTTTTATAATTAAAATGCATATGAATGATATGGGTGTTTTTGAAAAGCTTCTATCTTTATCTGTAAAGTGATTTTTATGAAGAGCTCCTTATAAAAAGAAAAGCGTGTATGGGTCGTTTTGCTCATAAAACTCATCCTTTGGCCTTATTTTGTCATACAAGGCTTAATGGTACTCACTTATGCATTTTTCTCCCTCTACTATTTGAAATATGTTGGAGGCCACGGCACGGCTGGAGTCGAGGGCCAAACCAGGCCCTGACTTGTGTCTCCTTCAAAGTCCGGACACCTTGACAAGGTTAAGGACGGGAAAGTTGAGTGCACTGAGAAAGGGTCTGTGCTATGTGTCGTGCGCTCGCCTATGTGACTTCCCACACCCTCTCCCTGCAGTAGGGAACAATGTGGCCAGAATCCTAAGTTCTTAGTTAATCCTTGTTGTTCTGTACCTCCCATGATCCACTCCCTGGTTGATTGTCTTGCTAATGGCTTTATCCGAAACTACCTGGGCTCCCGAGGTTTGCTTGTAGTTAATATAAACTTGTTATAAGAACTTACGGTCATCTGACTAGGTACTGATGTAATGCTCCTATTCTGCTTTGCCTTATAAATGCTTGTAAGACGTGAAATAAATTTGGCACTGTAGGACATCCTCTTCAGTGTCCCTCCTGCCCCCATTTCTTTGTCTCTTAACTTTTTTTCATCATCCTCTTAGCCCCCACGGTTACCCTGGTCGATTCGTTGCACTGGCTGCGACAGAAATATTTACAGATACACAATTGGAAAAAGATTTACTTACTCTGGCATGGTTCTGCTGGGTCCCATCCTTTCTGTGTGCAAGTAATGTGTCCCCGACTATGTTTTGAAGGAGTCACAAAATTGGTATCACAGCTATAGTAAAAATATGCTCCTAACTGTGCTGGAAAGGGTGATCTATACGTATATCCAATCTGTAACTGTCCATGTTTTATTTCTGGAGCATCACAGGTCTTTGCTTGCAATACAAAGAAAAGAAACAAAAACAGTATAAATAATGTTTTACCTTAATAAAAAAATCAAATTAGAAATGAATTGTTTCATTTCTTAAGGAATCTCCATGCTGTTTTCCAAAGTGGCTGCACCAATTTGCATTCCCATCAACAGTGTAAAATGGTTCCCGTTTCTCTACATTCTCTCTAACACTTGTTGTCTACTGGGTATTTACCCCAAAGATAGAGATGTGGTGAAAAGAAGGGCTATCTGTACCCCAGTGTTCATAGCAGCAATGGCCACAGTCGCCAAACTGTGGAAAGAGCCAAGATGCCCTTCCACAGATGAATGGATAAAGAAGATATGATCCATACATGCAATGGAATATTATGCCTCCATCAGAAAAGATGAATACCCAACTTTTGTATCAAGATGGCTGGGAATGGAGGAGATCATGCTGATGAAATAAGTCAAGCAGAGAGAGTCAATTATGTGGTCTCACTTACTTGTGGAGCATAAGGAATAACATGGAGGACATTGGGAGTAGGAGAGGAGAAGGGGGTTCGGAGAAATTGGAGGGGGATATGAACCATGAGAGACTGTGGACTCTGAGAAACAAACTGAGGGTTTTGGAGGGGTGGGGGTTGGGAGGTTGGGTGAGCCAGGTGGTGGGTATTATGGAGGGCAAGTATTGCATGGAGCATTGGGTGTGGTGCATAAACAATGAATCTTGGAACATTGAAAAAAATAAAGTTTAAATAAAAAAAACTTAATCTCTCAAAACAAACTGAGGGCTGCTGGGAGGTGGGGGGTTGGGAGGTAGCTGGGTTATAGACACTGGGGAGGGTTTGTGCTATGGTGAGTGCTGTGAAATGTGTAAGCCTGATAATTCACAGACCTGTAACCCTGGGGCAAATAATACATTATATGTTAATTAAAAAAACCTTATGATGTACTAAAAAATATATATGAATTTCATGTAAATATAAAAATAAATAAAAAATGAAAAAAGTTGTTTCTTTGGTGAATTATATCCTCTTATTAGTATAATTTCACTCATGACAACAGGATTTCTAGGACAAGAAAAGTTGCAAAATTCAGATGACAGGGATATGTGATGAAGTTATTGTTAATGAAGTTAAAATTATATCTTGTGAGTGATACGATATATAAACTTGTAGGAAGACTCTTTTTTTAAAAATATTTTTTAAGATTTTATTTATTTGACAGACAGAGATCACAAGCAGGCAGAGAGAGAGGAGGAAGCAGGCTTCCCACTGAGCAGAGAGCCCAATGTGGTTGTCAATCCCAGGACCCTGGAATCATGACCTGAGCTGAAGGCAGAGGCTTTAACCCACTGAGCCACCCAGGTGCCCCTGTAGGAAGACTCTTGAGGAATAAGACAGTACAGACCTATTTAATGAATTCCCCTTGAGTCTGTATATCCTAGCCCTGATTGATTAAATGAGCATCTTGGTTGAGAGATGAAAATACTGATTTTATTGTCCACATCATCTATCTTCTTTTCCATTCTTTTCTGTTCTCAATGGAAAATCAGGGCCCTGTCTTTCTTCTCAAACCAACTCAATGTAGGGAGATAGTGTTTTTTTTTTTTTTTTTTGTAAGTTAACATTCATTAACTTATTTTTCTATTTATTGTAAATGGTGTAAGAAATACAGAGAAACACAAAAATTTTCCATTTGCCACATTATACAGAAAAATAATGCCTGAAACCAGTCATTGAGGCAAGTTTTCCTCTTTTTATTTAATCAGAGAAATGGAGTAAAATATTTCTTTTTTTAAAAAAAAGTATTATTTATTTATTTGACAGAGACTGACAAATCACAAGTAGGCAGAGAGTAGGGGAGCAGGCTCCACGCTAAGCAGAGAGCCTGATGTGGGGCTTGATCCCAGGACCCTGAGACCATGACCTAAGCTGAAGGCAGAGGCTTAACCCACTGAGCCACCCAGGTGTCCCTAAAAATATTTCTTAATATCTAAATAGTTAATTAAGATTATAGTAAAAATTTGATTATTACTAATCTTAATTGGTGAATGAGATATTGTAAAATGTCATACATATGTCATAATATATATGACATATATCATACATATGGCATATTTAAAAATGTCATACAGAATATGTCATATTATATGTGGTATATTAGATACATATATTACATATATATCATATATAATGTGACACACATGTCATAGTATATATATATATATAGTGTATGTGAGGTGTTTAAAATGTCCTAATTACATAGTATGTCATATATACCATATATATGAGATGTTTTCAAACATGTCATATGTCATAATATGTATATTTTAGGAGAAAAGTGAATATTTGATGCCACGATAGTTCAATTCTTTTAAAACACAATGAAAGTGTCCTATTTTTATTGAGGTATAATATAATTATATTTTATTGAGTTATTCTTATATATTGAATATTTCTTACATATATGTTTAAGTGTTCTGTTGTTTACAAGACATTTATGTATAATATTTTCTAGAAAAATTTTTCCTTTTTGTTGGATGATTTAGAGATAATCTAGTACTTTTAATACCAGAGTAAGATTAGGTGTTTTTTTCCCATAAAATGATTTGATTGCAAGGAATCTTGACCAACACATGAACAAAATTTCCAACACACACACACAAAGTATTCATTATCATCTTTATATACTTAAGTTCACCGATCCATTTTCTTTTTTGTTTAATTAGAGAAATTTTCTAGTAGTCTCTGCAGACTTGTTATTTGGATTATACACTTTGAATCCTTTGCATATACTAATGTTTTTCTTTAATAAAGATTTTTAAAAAGATTTTATTATTTATTTGAGAGAGAAAGAGAGAGAGCATAAGGGGGGTGGATGGACACAGAGAAAAGCAGACTCCCAGCTGAGCAGGAACTAGGGATCATGACCTTAGCCAAAGGCAGAGGGTTAACCAACTGAGCCATCCAGGTGCCCCTTTAATAAGTATTTGTAAATGATACCTTTTCTAGGTATAGATTCTTGGCCTACAGTCCATAGCTCTCATTGCTAGATCCCCCCTCCATCTCTTTTCAAGCTTCCAATGTTGAGATTAAGATACTCATTTACTCTTAGTTCCTTTTAAGTAAACTTTTAGGGTTTTTTCCTACTAATTTTGGAAGATTTAGATTATTTTCTCTCTATCCTCGAATGAATTTCATCATGATACATCAAGATATGTTTCATTTAACAATAATTCTACCTTGTGCAAGCTTCAGTCTTTGGATTTGCAAGAACTGAGTCTTAAAGAATTCGACTAAATTGGCTGTGAAATTGTAAAGGAGAGATTTGAATCCTGGTGGTATGATTTCAGAACAATTATGGTTATCTACCTATTATGGTGTTTCAAAGGATGTCAATTAAAGAAAACAGCCTGATGAGATTTCTTCTCAAAAGCTATACAAAGGGGATAAAATTAAAAGTAAGTATTGGCTTGAACCTCTTTACTATATTCCTCTTTCATCTGGGCACACTTAAATATGTTTTTATACTCTGACATGATCATCTCTGAAGCAAATATAATATTTCATATTTAGTCTGATCAGCACTGACATTGGCAAGACTGACACACAGAAACTTGGAAATGATAAAAGTTTGTTGTTTGAAGACAATGTATTTTGAGGGGAATTTGTTACACTGAAATAAATAATACATTCTAGTCTTACCAAATGTTTTAGTTCAGATGTTAAAATTACTTTAGAGAAATTTATGTTCATACACAGCATATTTAACATTAAATAGCAAAAAGAAAGAATTTATAATATTAAATACCATGTTCTTGATCCTGCTTAGAATTGTCTACTTTGAAGAGAGAAGAATATCTCTGAAGCCTCTGCTTTACATACAAGGTAAGGCAAATATTTGGATTTATTGTGTCCCCATTTTTGTTGTTGTTTAAGAGACAGTAATTTCAGAATTAAAAAGTAGGTCAAGGTAAGAATGGAACTTACGAGAACATTTCGGAGAAGGGTCCCAGTGTTTACCATAACATCTTGCTCTATTTGTACCAGTTGGATAAAAGTCCTTTTTACAGAAATATGTGATTTCACTTCCAGGTCTGTATTGGATGGCTTTTGGTGTGTAGTCACCATTTTGAATATCAGGAGGACCACATACTACTTCTGAAAAAGAAATAAGGACATGTGGATAATGCTGAAATCACCACCCATTAAAATAATCACATACATAAAAATAAAGGAAGCTGGATATTTTTTTTTGTCCATGTCACAGCACAAAAGGGAGTAAAATAGTCTCATATTCTTCCCACCATATCACTCACATCCCACCACTGTATCTCTCATCTGATGTATCTGTGCCCCTTGAACTTTTCGCTCTCTCTCTCTCTTTTATGATTTTATTTATTTGAGAATGACACAGTAAGAGAGAGAAAACACGAGAGAGGGGAGGGTCAGAGGGAATAGCAGATTCTCTGCTGCATGGGGATCTCGATTTAGGACTCCATCCTGGGACTCCAGAATCATGACCTGAGCCAAAGGAGATGCTTAACCAACCAAGCCATGCAGACTCTTGAAACCTCTTTCTCCAAGTCATCACATACATCACGATATTTCATATGTGGCAATAAATTCATGGCATATCCCTTTGACTATTCTTTCCAACTGTTCTTCAACTGCCTTGACATATGTGGTTCTCATTCAGACTCTTTAAAAATATTCCAGGACTCTCCTTTCCAGACGCTTAGTAAGACTGCATATTCCTACCCATTTGAAATAGACATGGCCCTATGATTTGCATAGGACAATGAAATAAGTGTAAAGTATCATGTTTTCCTTCAGGGAGGAAGTTTAAAAAGCCATTCTGTAATTTTATTTTCTTAATGTTCTCTTCTCCATAGCTGCATTGATTAGGGAAAGCCATGGAAAGATGATGTCTCTATCTGTTGGTTTGCACAATGAATATAATGAAGAGAATCCCTTCAGACCTACATTGGAAATGAGCATAAATAGGAAATTAAGTTATGTCAAAATAAAGTTGGATTCAGATTCTGAGGTCTTACTTTAAAGTAGGTAACTTCATTGAAACCTGGAATGATGATTTAGTCTAATGTTCTTTGACACCTGGAATGATGATTTATTCTAATATTTATAAAGGACAAGAGGACTCATCCAAAGTAAGTGGTTTATAAATTATATTTTGATGACTGGATAGATAACTTAAGTATTTAATATTTTGGTGCGGCTCTGGAAGTAAAACATGTGACAAAAGTTAATGCCAGAGGATTTGTGCACCCATGTTCTTTGTGTAGGAACCATGAATGCCATGAAGACCCATGGACCCCACACACCAACAGCTGAACATGGATCTAATGTGAGTGATTATTGTTCTGTGTTCATTAACCTCTTCATAAAATATTTTCTTAATAATGCCTGAAAATGGAGGTCGCTCAATTGTAGGAGGGTATATTTTCCAAGGAGCTGTTTGTGAACTCAACCATTTTTTTTTCCCTTGTGGGGGAGGGGGTTCCTGGCTGGTTCAGTCAGCAGAGCATGTGATACTTGATCTCAGGGTTGTGAGTTCAAGCCCCATATTGGGTGTAGAACTTACTTAAAATTAGAAAAAGTCAACTAAAATTTTTTTTAAAGAATAAAATCAACTCAGAAGCTAACTAGTTTTTGCAGAAGAGGATCATTGAACAAGGTGTACATGTAATTATGAATCATATGATTAAAAGTTCAGAGGGCTCTTAAGAATTCAACTCTTCTTACCATCTCCCCGCCCATCCTGGCCCACAGTATGACAATATATGTAAAACTCACCCTTTTAGAAAGGCACTCAACCTCTGATTTTATGTTTCTTGTTTCACTCACTGCTGCAGCTCTCAACAGAAGTTGACTCACTCTTTTCCATATATGTGTGCAAATATCTCAACACAGTTGTTACCATGCTAAGCTGTATCTTCTTGCTCTTCTTCTCATGATATGATTTCTTAAACTCAACTATCTACATTCTCTCTTTTAGGTCATGGTTTTGAAACCACCTCTTTTAAAATGAGGTAGGCTAAGCAGAACACAATATTCCAGACATAACTTTTGGTGGGCACTAAACCCAGTTGAGAAGGATTCTAGCTCTGTACAACATCCTTCCATTCTGAGCCTAAAAGAGTTTTTGTTTTTGTCCCCCCCCCCCAATATCATCATCATTGTTGATTCATATTAGGTCTATGGTTAATGAAATCTCCAGTTACTTCCACTTAATGCCATTTTGTCAATGAAGGGTTTCCTCATCTGGTATTAATAAAATTTACTTTTTAAAGCAAAATTCTTGGGTTTACAAGAACAATCTGGGAGGTGTATATAGCTGGGAATTAGGAAGCCCATTACAACACTGGCTCTGCTCTAGACTTGCTTTTTGACCACAGACCAACTACTTAATGAGCTATTGAATGTCTCTCATCCTTTTATCTCTGTCTTGAGAATGAGAGGATTATACTAATTGATCTCAAAATGGGCACTGCACACAAAGTGTTAAGTATATTGTCTTTATAATCGTTGATTTCTATAAACATTAATACTCCACTGTAAGAAAAAAACCTGCTTAACTATAAGGAGTATATGCATGAAAACAACTTACAAACTATATGGTAAAATGTATGGAAAAAATGTAACATCACCTTTACATGAAGGACTTGGAGTCCACCCAGATTTAGTACATATAGCATCTCCTCTATCACTGTATTCATAACCACTGTTACATTTATATTGAAGTCGTTCATTTTCCTTGTAAACTTGCTTCGGAGAAGAAGACTGTCCATTTGCAATTGCTGGCTTTTGGCAGGAAATTTCTAAATGGAAGGGATTAAGTTCCAAAATGTTTGTTATATATTAAATGATCTTGTCAAAGACATAGTTATATTTAGACACAAATTATGTTTCCATTAGGCAAATCAGGCAACCAATCAAAATTTCTAACATTATTGAAAAGTAACTGACGTGTTTTTTTGTGGCATCACTATCAATTCAAATTTTCTTTCTAAAAAACCACCCAAAAAACAATAAAACAAAAACTGGCCATCATCTTTGACCCCATCTTCTGTCAAACATTTCCCCCTAGGATTATAGCAACAGTAACTAATTTCCCAAATCCAATTTTCCCATCTTTCGGTTTTCCTGTTTGTAACTTAATGGCCTTTTTCTTGTCCCTTCATTGCTCCATTTAAAATCCTCCATTGATTCCCAATTCAGTCTGAGTAAAAGCCAAACTTTTCAGCATGACATGGAGCACTTTAGAACCTTTTACTGGCCTATCTTCAGTTCCATCACTGACTTACCTTTACTTGCATCCTACATGTCTCCCAAGCACATGAGAGCAGGGGAGACTCATAGTCACAACAGGGTCCTTGTATTTGTACTTTCCTCTCTGTGTGTTCCCATGACTGGTATGCGTTCCCTTCCTCAACTTCATTTGAATAATATACCTCAGTTATTCCAGGAAAGTTTCACTAACCACAGAAGTTAAGTTTTAAGAAGGAAACCCTGTCTGTGAACCTCTAGAACATACAGTATTTGCTGTGCTGAATATAAAGAGGTTTACCATCTCTGATTTGAGGAACTAGTTTTGTTAGAAAGTGTTTTGAAGAAGAGGATGATTTTCTCTGCATCTCACTGTTGGATAGCTAGACTAAGACAGTGAAAATAATCAAGAGATTTTAGATAATGTTAAAAAATAAATATGGCAGAAATTTCTTTTGCACAAGTACTGGTAAAATGAAGTATGGCACTTTTAAATAAATTGACCATAATGTTTCATTACAAAAACCCCAGTCATCAAACTGGTCATGATAGACCAGTTAGCAGCATCATAACTAAAGAAATCTTGACTTACAGTTTACTATAGAACTTTTTTTAAAAGGCAAAAATTTATTTAGTGGATGCAGTTCAATTCCACATACTTATCTAAACCTGCAGTGTATATAGAAGCCAGGACCCTTTTCTAGAAGAATTATTCAAGCACAGAAGGTCATTGCAATTCCTCAGTAGAAATAAATAATGATTTTTTCACTTTTCAAATGAAAAGAAAGTCTATTCTATAGGCCAATATAAAAAATTGCTGACCAGGAGGACCTTATTAAATTTTATTAATATTATTAATTAATATTAAAAATTGCCCTCCTGTATTTGTGCAGACCACTCTTCTATTTGAGCATGAAAACCAATCATAATTTAATTATGGTTAAGACCACAGACTTTGGTTTCAGATGATCAAGGTTTGACTCTTAACTCTGCCATTTATGCCATGATAACCTTGGTCATGGGATTTAGCTTTTTTGCACCACAATTTCCTTGATTATAAAACAGAGTTTAGTGCATAAATCACAGACATTTTGAAAGTAACGTGGAATGATATATGTAAAGAACTTGGATCAATTACTGGCAAATAGTAAGTGCTCAATAAATATTAGGTATTAGTGTTATTCATATTCTTAAGGATGCACAATATATGAGAATGCATATTTTCATGAGAAAAACTAAAATCAATCCCATGAACAGTAAATGTATCTTACCCACACATTTTGGTGTTTCTCCACTCCAAACACCATTTGCTGAGCAATGAATTTCTGCAGGTCCATCAAGCTTGTAGCCTGAGTTACAGTGAAAATGTACAACATGTCCAAAAGTATAGTCTTGGTCTTGTTCCAATGCAGTGCTGGTAAGTCTCCCATTCTCTGGTTCTGTCACTGGTAAACACTTAACAACTGAAAAAATAAATAAAATTTTTCCCAATAGAATTTAACAACTTTACTATGAAATGTATGTATATATTCATATAGATGGATAAAATCATCAGCAAAGTAAGATTGGGGAAATTACTTAATTCTTTTAAAGAAGCATTTGATAAAACTGTTGGATATAAAGGCTAGTAAGTTAAAAAAAAAACAATAAGCCTCTCTCATTCTTTTCTGTGAGAGTGGACAAAGAAAATTACTTCTTTGAATGACAGTTTACATTGTTATAGTTAACAAACAAGTGTTTCTTAAATAATTGAAAAATATAAAGCTTGGGATAATTAAACAAAAAATTTCACCTAAACTCCAGAATAATATAATGCTGTATTCCTAAAAGGTATAGAAGCAAACTTTCTGATTCTATTTACTTCAATAGACAAATAGTACTTAATTTTCCTTCCTTTTCCATGTCAGTGCTCAAAGTAATTTGAGTAATCCTTTTGATTTTACTTAATATTTTCCAATATCTCTTAGGTTATGCCATTTTAACTTGATTTTATAGTGGGATCATCCAGGGTAGAATTAAAATGGAAATTCTATGGTTATCTCCCTGTCTCCCTGCCCTATTACCCAAGGGATACTGGTTTAGTAGGTTTTTAGTAACCAAAATTTTCAGCTTTAAATAAACACCTCAGGTGATTCCAGCTTAGAAATTTCTTAAAGCATTTAGATCTTCATTCCACATTTCCATAGATGAAAGATCTTTCATTCTCTTCTTTAGATAACAGGATTTTTGAGTGGTCCCATTTCTTCTTCCTCCTCCCTTCCCTCCTCCTCTCCCCTCTCCTCATGGCTCTCCTCCTCCCCCTCTCCCTCTCCACCTCTTCCTTCCTCCTATCTCCTTTCCTCTGTTACTCCTCCTTCCCTTTCCCTCTTGACTTATTCCTCAGCATGGAACTAAGAAAGACTATTCTGACTCATTTCTCTTATTCCCATGATGACTGGAGAGTGGGATTACTAGCTAAAAATTTGGAGACAGGATCTACATTTTCTCACTCTCATTCTTGGATTTATGAGTCACTAAGAAAAAGCAGAGCTCTCCCTCACTTCCCGTCTCTTTTCAATAAGACTAAGACCACAGGAAAATCTTCCTTGTCACACAAGAGGGGAGAAATGTCTAAATCATGTTCTTCACTTCAGCTGTTATCAGAGATCCTTTTAATAAAGCTGAAATTCTGATACTCATGTTTTCTTTCTAGTGGTTAGAATCAAAAAGGAAAAGAAAATAGGTTTTAGATTCCCCAAGTTCAAATACTTAGACTATTAGATCAGATGAGTCTGTATTCATATTTGGTTAATGAAACACAAAATAACGCCTAGGTATCCATTCTGTACTATATTAGAAGCAACAAAAATACTTTAAGTAAAAAAATTTAATTACAAATTTTAAGAATATTTTAATGTAGGACATCCAAAAAAATCTTTGACATTTGAATATATTGATAAATCAATTTTACATATACCTTCACAAAGAGGAACATCATTGGACCATCCATTTGGTTCACACTCACGGAAATTAATCCTACCTAGCAACTGATATCTGAAAATAAAAAATAACAGAGTGGTGAGCTAATGTGTATTTATATGCAATTTTTATTTTTTAAATTTTTTATTTTTTATAAACATATATTTTTATCCCCAGGGGTACAGGTCTGTGAATCACCAGGTTTACACACTTCACAGCACTCACCAAAGCACATACCCTCCCCAATGTCCATAATCCCACCCCCTTCTCCCAAACCCCCTCCCCCCAGCAACCCTCAGTTTGTTTTGTGAGATTAAGAGTCACTTATGGTTTGTCTCCCTCCCAATCCCATCTTGTTTCATTGATTCTTCTCCAGCCCCCTTAATCCCCCATGTTGCATCACCACTTCCTCATATGCAATTTTGATACCATTCTGAATGCCCAGAAACTCCATTTCAGAGACAATTAACAGCATATGCATTTCCTTTCTTCCTTCCTTTCTTCCTTTTTCCTTCCTTCCTTCCTCCTTTCCATCTTCCCACTCTCCTTCCCCTCCTCTTTCTTTTCCTTTTCTTTCTTTTTCTTAAATTTCTTTTCTTTCTTTCTTTAGCTTTTTTCACTTAAGAAAGGCCCTCAAGTCCTCAGGCACATGGACTTGGAATAATCATAATCCTTGGTTCATAACGCAAACTCAATATGATTTTGTGCACAATATCCTTTTATCTTTTCACTGAGTCAGTCAGTTAGTTACACTGAACAATGTTATAATCTCCTTGAACCCAAACCCCAAACCAGAAACATGGTAGTAATCAAGAGCTAACAATATGTTACCCTTCCTCCAGTTTTGTTCTATACTCCTACCCTCCACAATTATGATATTTGTGAAACGTTTTGGACTTTTAACATAATCAAGGATAGCACTAGCCCAAATTTCTTAGCATGTGGTTTATTTTTTATTTTAAAATTTTTATTACTTTTAATTAACTTTTTCCAGAGTGTAAGTCATCGAGACAAGTCTGTATATATAACACATTCAATGTCAAATTTATCTAACTGTGGTAACACATTAAACCTATCCTTAAAAATCTACAATGCTTTACTTGAATGAGATATCCTTGGAACAGATGCAAAATGTACAATCATTACCAGATGCTTTAGATCAAGGTAAAGCATCCTTCTTAATATTGTAGTGAACAGTCAGAGGTAAAAACTTTTTCTCAAAAACAAAATAATGGACAGCATTTTAATAAATCCAAGAGAGATACTTTTGAGAACAGAATTTTTATAAACTTCTAGATAATTATACCTAGACAATTATTTCCTTTATCTGCATATAAGGATTGTTTCACCCATTACACAAGAAAAGAAATGCTTTCTGCCTCAAAAAACAAGCTTTATTTGAATGTTATTGGTTTGTTCCTAACTTTCTAAAAGAAGAAAACATTTCAATAGATTCAATGAGAGTCACAGAACTTGAAGTCAAACATTTACTCTATGACTCTGTTATATAAAGGAAAAACAATTGGCTATTAAAATTCCTTCTCTGTCTCCTCTCCTTGTAACCCCTTCCAATATGGAAAGTATATTTCCAGAAACCCATCCATTTCCCCAAAGCTCTTTCAGGAATTCTGCAAAATGCTACACAAAACTGCCTAAGGCCTATATATATATATATATATATATATATATATATATGGAAAGAGGGAAGAAAAAGAGATTGCCCACATTGATTGGGGAAAAGTAACAGCTCATGTTTCTGCAATCCTGGCCAGGAAAAATACCAGAAAAACTTTTTGTAGAATCCTTACTTAAAACTACCCACCTCTAGGATACTGAAACTGAATATCCTGGTAAGTGGCTAGTATTCAGTTAAATTGGTACTCAGAAGAGAAAACTGCATGAGGACAAGGGGTCAAAAGAGGGTCAGTTGACTGGCAGAACAATAGGCACAGTAAAGTCATTCTACACTGATTCCACAGCTGGGTAAAAAGAGTTAAGTCCTTCAGATAGGTAAAATCATCCCTCAGAAATATAAAAATAGAATAAAATAATGATGCTTGCT
This sequence comes from Mustela lutreola, assembly GCF_030435805.1. Lineage (NCBI taxonomy): Eukaryota > Metazoa > Chordata > Mammalia > Carnivora > Mustelidae > Mustela > Mustela lutreola. The sequence goes on from NC_081303.1 coordinate 51,846,888, forward strand.
TATTTGTAAGGTCCAAGAACTTTTAATTCACTGATGAATATCTAGTCCTTTTTGGAGGCTCAAGGTGAGCAGTGGAGATTGTTACTCTTAGTCTCTAGCAGAGTTTACCCATAATTTACATAAGCAGAAGGAAGCAAAGATGAATTAAGCAGAGTCAGAGTCAGAGGTTAATATGTGGAAAATTTCTTTTATCAAATTATAAGTATTTTTTATTACTGAGATTTAGGGAATCTAGTAGAAAGAGTCTATGAGTTTTGACCCTTTCTTTTTTTCTTTTTGAAGATTTTATTTATTTACCAGAAAGAGAGAGAGGAAGAGAGAAATAGAGAGTGTGAGAGCATGAGCAGGGTCTACAGTAGGCAGAGGGGGCAGCTGGCTCCTTGCTGAACAGGGAGTCCCACTTGGGGCTGGGATCCCAGGACCCTGGGATCATGATCTAAGTGGGTAGGTAGAGGCTTAAACGACTGAGCCATCCAGGTGTCCCGAGTTTTGATCCCTTTTTCCAGGTCAAATGTGGAACCTAAAGGTGCCAGACTAGCCTGGATTGAGAGGGTTATTTCAGAGGTGAAGAGTGAGGCAATTGGAAATCTATTTTGTCATGTGTAATTAAAGCCAGCAGTAATAATTGAAAGTTGGGCTGAAAAAGTCTTGGAAATATCTCCCTCAGGTAGTGGCCAAGGAGAGTCTAATTCATAAGAACTAAGACTTATTGGGTAACAATATCTTAGGCACTCTTCAAAGGGCTTCAGTGTGTGTCATATTTATTTCTTAGACCAGTACTATGATGCACCTACTGTGTTTCTATTTCTAGAATTGAGAAAATGGGAGTTAAGAGTCATTAAAATGATAATACAGTTACTGAGTTGTGAAGTTTTGGAATGCAGGCTTACTCCAAAGCCCAAGCTTTAAAATATTATATTTTATTGCCTCAAACCAAGAAATAAATGAAAATAATTAGAATAAATTCATAATTTCCTTTTTAAAAATGTATTTATTTATTTATTTATTTGAAAGTGAGATCGAGAGAGCAAAAAGAAGGGGCAGAGAGGGAAGGAGAAGCAGACTTCCTGCTGAGCAGGGAGCCCCACACTGGGCTCAATCCCAGGAACCTGGGAGCATGACCTGAACTGAAGGCAGAGCCTTACTTAATTGAATAAGCCACCCAGGAGGCCTCAGTTTGTAATTTCTTGATCCTATTTATATTTATGTATCATAAAATTGTACTGATATTGTTTTTCTCATGTATGAAACTTTCTTCAAAACAATTTTTGATGTGCCTAGCAATAACAGAAATCAAGAACACTGAAGAGGTATCATAGTGTTAAGATTAGTCATGAACATCTAGTTGGTGGTTAGAGAACAGAGAGTTGATGACTATGAATGTAGTAGCATTTTTGGTCCATGTGACAAGAATAATTTGCAGACCATGGAGACCTAAAGAATGGTATTTACTATTATATCAGTGTAAAATATTTGCTTCTTCTACATTTTATAAGCTTTTATTAAAGGAGGTGTGTAATCTGATTTTGTTATCATTCCCTCTGTCCAGGATATGTTGAACTCCCATATACTCTGCACATAATAGAATGTAGTCAGGACTTGCTGGAATAAACTCTTATCTATATGTATATTATTTTCTAGCCCTCTTATAACTACACTCAACCTGAGTAATTATAATTCATTTTAATTTTTCAATGTTGAGGAGGTAACTTGGTATCCAAATATAATCATTTCCATTATAGTTTAATTTTTCAGACTACTTATATGGTACTTATAAAAATGCTCATAGAAAAATAAAGTAACTTCAAAAATACTAATTAGTACAGTTCTTATTTGCTACCTAAATTATAATTATAACTGTTTCAATTATAAACCTCTTTTAATATTGACTACATACCCCTCATTACATGTGTAAACAACCTTTGCACCATATACAAACTCTTCTCCTCTTTCAAGTTGGAAAGAACCAAAAGGAGTATCTCCAGGATGTCCACAGGGCCTTTCTAAAATGAAAAAAATATGATATTATTACGTAACATGGGGAAACACATTTTATGTAGGAGTTCAAGAAAAATTACATTTGATATTATATCAGTGAACATAATTGAAGATGTGCAAAAGTGAAAAATGTCAATTATCATTTTAAAATTAAACTTATCTGTATGGTTGTTTTTTTTAAATTTTAGAAGATTACAACACCTTATTAAGAATAATGATGGCATATGATTTTGTATTTAAATGACAGTTGTGATATAATTCAGCTGATACTGCTACAATATCAAACACTCAGGATTTTCATAACTAAAGTTTTTACAAATTTCACAAATGTATGAATTATTTACCCCGACATATCCTCAATGGATTAAGAGACTCCCATTGTCCATTCCTGCATTCCATTATAATAGCTCCAAGAGTTCTAAATCCAGGTCGGCATTTATAGGTAGCCCGAGTGCCCTCTGGATATGTTTGTGCAGTCCAGGCACCTGACAACACCTCAGTTTGTTTTCTTGGAGGGGGTTCTTTGCAATCTATAAACAATAAAAACAAAGTAAGTGCTTAAAGTGCTTATTTAAATTTACAATATATTTAAGTCACTTTTTTAAAAAAGATTTTATTTTATTTTTTTAATTTAATATAATTTTTTTTATTTTTATAAACATATATTTTTATCCCCAGGGGCACAGGTCTGTGAATCACCAGGTTTACACACTTCACAGCACTCACCAAAGCACATACCCTCCCCAATGTCCATAATCCCACCCCCTTCTCCCAAACCCCCTCCCCCCAGCAACCCTCAGTTTGTTTTGTGAGATTAAGAGTCACTTATGGTTTGTCTCCCTCCCAATCCCATCTTCTGTTGATGGGAATGCAAGCTGGTGCAACCTCTCTGGAAAACAGCATGGAGGTTCCTCAAAATGTTGAAAATAGAACTGCCCTATGACCCAGCAATTGGACTATTGGGTATTTACCCTAAAGATACAAACGTAGTGATCCAAAGGGGCACGTGTACTTGAATGTTTATAGCAGCAATGTCCTCAATAGCCAAACTATGGAAAGAACCTAGATGTCCATCAACAGATGAATGGATCAAGAAGATGTGGTATATATACACAATGGAATACTATGCAGCCATCAAAAGAAATGAAATCTTGCCATTTGCGACAACATGGATGGAACTAGAGCGTATCATGCTTAGCGAAATAAGTCAGGCGGAGAAAGACAACTATCATATGATCTCCCTGATATGAGGAAGTGGTGTTGCAACATGGGGGCTTAAGTGGGTACGAGAAGAATATTTAAGTTACTTTTGCTTTTAAAAATACCTATGGTGTTACAGGTCCATCCAAAATTATGTCTTAAAATATATAACATATATATTTTTACCTTACAGAAATTGAAACAATATAAGTTTGTAAAAAAAAAAAACTTTCCAAAGAAATTGTTTTCCTTTTCTATAATTTTAATCAAAATATTCTATTTAATATTTTATCACTACATTAGACATAAAAATAAATTGAAAAGCTGCAACTGCATGCCACTTCATGAAGATTATGGAATAATAGAGACATCCACTGTAGAAAGTTAAAAGTGACTTCCTTTGGGAATGCAAGTCCAACACACACAAAAGTCATCAAAGGTGAGATTATTGGCAATATCTGCCAGCTGAAATTTATGTACAAATGGAAAGTTTTAAAATGAACATAAGGAAACATTTCCTACCTCTGACCTCGTAGCCAGGGAGTTTGGGGGAGATAGTGTATACATTATTCTTTTTTAAAAAAATTTATTTTTTATTTATTTTCAGCATAACAGTATTCATTGCTTTTGCACCACGCCCAGTGATCCATGCAATCTGTGCCCTCTATAATACCCACCTGGTACCCCGACCTCCTACCCTCCCCCCCGCCCCTTCAAAACCTCAGATTGTTTTTCAGAGTCTATAGTCTCTCATGGTTCACCTCCCCTTCCAAACTCCTCCAACTCCCTTCTCCTCTCTAACTCCCCATGTCCTCCATGCTATTTGTTATTATACATTATTCTTATTGCTGCACTGCATTCTACTATCCATTCATTGATTTGGAAAATACGTACTAGGCACTATTCTAAATTCTGAAGATGAAACAATAAATTTTAAAAGAGACAAAGTACCTGTTTTCAAGTTTTTCCATTCTACTAGGGAAGTTATTTATTAAATAAGTAAATAAATAAATGTATAATATACATTGCAGGTAGATAAATTCTATTTAGAAAAATAAAGCTTGGCAAGATGATACAAACTTGAATGGGAACATTCCAAGGACGATGGAATAGGATGGAACAGAACAACATTTCTACTGCAAATTGGAAAAACAACAAACTCGTGTGTGTGTGTGTGTGTGTGTGTTGAAAGCAACTGGAAATTGTGAGGAGAAAAGGGATTAAATGAACTAAACCAAAGTGGGAAGAGCCCGTTTTATGCAAACATAAAGTTTTCGGCCATTTCTTAACTGGTCATGTTTGCCAGGCTTTGCCTGAACAGAGGAATGTGATAGGAAAAGAAAAGAGACAAACTTTTGGAAGCATGTCTAACATGAAAAATTCTGAAACCCTGCAGAATGAGGGTGCTCTGCTGGAGCATAAGTTGTTTCTTAAGAGTGGAATGGAAGTTCCTATAGTCTCATAGAAAAAGTCCTGGTAAGAAAAGAATCTTACTTCAAATACACAACTGAATCCTCATCAAAACAGTTGACATATTTCAAAGTCACTCGGGGTGAGATTTAAGAGCAGAGATCGAAACATCAGAAAAGCAGTATCAATCTCTCAGAGTGTTCTGGGATGGTGGAAGAGGAGACCAACCAGGTACTTCATAAAAACCCAAGAAGGTCTCTACCTGGAGACTTTTGAAACCAGAAGTGGACTAACTCAACATAGAAGTGCAACCCCAACCCATCTGAGTTCACTTCTTGATTAGATCAAGAGCAAGCACTTGTCAATGGGAGGCAAATAATATAAACATTATCATTACATTTATTTTATATAAAATGTATAGCTTTGGATAAAAATTAAAAGACACATAAAGAAGTAAAAACATGTGATAAAGAAATAAAGCAAAAATAAATGGTTCATAGGAGCAGACACTCAGATCCAGATGTTGGAATTAGTGTCAAGGTTTCTTTAAAATAGCTGTTTTAAGAACGTTAAAGGAAATACAGGAAAATAATAGATGAAAGGAGTAAAAAGACAAAGATATCCAAAAGAAAATTGATGCTCTAAAAATAATCATGTGTTATACTAAAATTACAAAACAAATATCCAAAATTAGGATGCATTGGATGGTCTTAAGAATGAAATGGAGATAGCAGAACAAAAACATATTAAATCTGAAGAATATTGATGTAGAACTATCCAAAATGAATACAGAAAGATAAAAGTGTAGAAAACACCAATAATAAATAAAGGAGAGTACAAGAAATGTGTGGAGCAGAGTCCAGTGATAGGTGTACGTCTAAATAAAATTCCAAAACTAGAGAAGAGAAAAGGCAGAAATATTTGAAGAAAGAATAGCTCAAAGGTTTCTAAAATTGATGAAAAAAATCAACTCTCAGATTCAAAAGCTCAAAAACAGAACAAAACAAGAAAAACAAACAAACAAACAAAAACAAATAACCCACAACAAATCAAAAGGTAAATACGAAGAAAGACTATACAGAGGCTTTGCAGAAAACCAAAGATAAAGGCAAAATCTTAAAAGCAGACAGAGAAAGGAACACATTTCTTTTAGGAGAACAATAAAAATAGCAGTATGTTTGTAACAGTAACAACTGAGGCATGAAGACAATGTTCTGCCATTACAAAACTGCTGAAAAATAAATGGCAACAGAGAACTGAATCCAGGGAAAACATACTATGAAATGAAGGAGAATAGAAACACATTCTCAAACAAACCAAAAAGAGAGAGAATTCAACAATAGCAGACTGACACAACAATAAGCCCCACTAAAACTTTCTAGACTGAAGGAGAATGATCCCATAAGTAAACAAAGGGTATTAGGGCACGGATTGCATGGAGCACTGGGTGTGGTGAAAGAATGATGAATACTGTTTTTCTGAAATTAAATAAATTAATTTAATAAAAAAAGGGTAACAGTAAATGAGCAGAACTGAAGAAAATAAACATATGGATTAATAAAAAGACTACTGATAAATAATAAAAAATGTGCTATGTATATTTTAACAAAATTTTAAAAAGCCTTCGTTTAAAATCAATAACAACGTCTTAGAGTGTTAGCAAAAAGTTTCAGGAGTATAATACATAAAAATAATAACAAAAATGCCAAGAGATAACAAATGAAGTTAAATGGATTTAATGTTTCCATAGTTTAGAATGTAGTGAAAGTATCGATTAAGGGTGAACTGTAATAATTTGAGTATGCTTATTGTAAAACATTAAGAGTTATATAGCTAATGGAAATGATATAGTGAGGTAGTAAAGAATATTTGATTAACATTTTTAAAAGGCAGGAGAGGTGGAATAGAAGAACAAAGACATGACTTAAAAAATAAATAGCAGTATGTTCGACTTGAGCTTAACTGTATTAGTAATTACAATAACTGTAAATGGATTACCGCCCCCGTTAGGGTATAAATTAATTGGAGGTATAAATTAATTGACTGGAGAAAAACAGAAAATAAAACTGAAGTATATGCTGATTACTTTTAATAAAATGGAACCTGGGCTCATGGGTGGCTCTGTTGGTCAAGCATCTGACTTGGATTCAGGTCAGAACCTGATCTCATGGCTCCTGGGGACCAGCCTCCTGCTGGGCTTCCTGCTCAGCAGGAGTCTGCCTGGATATTCTCTCCCTTTGTCCCTTCCCCTGCTAGGGTTCTCTTTCTCATATAAATAAATAAATCCTTAAAAAATGGGACAGATAATTTGAAAGTAAATGATGGAAACTAATACTCTATGAAAATGTTAGCCAAAAAAGAGAGGGTTAATATATAATTTCAGGCAAATAATAATTGAAGGCAGAATGTATTGATAGATAAAAGAGGGGCTTTTCACAATAATAAAAGAACCATTTGAACAGAAAGATGCAATAATTCTAAATGTGTATGAACATTTAGAATGATTGCTGGAGTTGGCTCATACCAACTCACAGGAGATAATTATAAACATCTCTTCCCAATGAAGAATTGAGTGATATCATATTGATAACTGGAAATTGACCATATCATGTGTATTAACACATTGAGTGCTGGAAAATTTTACAAATCAAGACTCTTTTTTACATAGTTGATTGTTATATACTTGCCAGCATACCCCTGTACATAAACCTAGTAATATGTCTTCAAGATAGAACAGAAGTAAGAAAAGTAACAAATCTCATGGCTTGAGATTTAAATACACGTCTCCAAGTATTTGATAGACAAGGAGATAGACAAATAAGGATATGAACTTTTTTTTTTTTTTTTTTTTTTTTGTTACACGAGGGAGAAGGAGAATGAGAGTGAGTGGAAGGGGGAGGGGAGAGAGAAAAAGAATTCTAAGCAAGAATCCTAAGCAAGCTCTCTTTTTTGGTGGGATCCTTGTCTGGTTTTGGGATCAAGGTGATGCTGGCCTCATAAAATGAGTTTGGAAGTTTTCCTTCCATTTCTATTTTTTGGAACAGTTTCAGGAGAATAGGAATTAGTTCTTCTTTAAATGTTTGGTAGAATTCCCCCGCGAAGCCGTCTGGCCCTGGGCTTTTGTTTGTTTGGAGATTTTTAATGACTGTTTCAATCTCCTTACTGGTTATGGGTCTGTTCAGGCTTTCTATTTCTTCCTGGTTCAGTTGTGGTAGTTTATATGTTTCTAGGAATGCATCCATTTCTTCCAGATTGTCAAATTTATTGCCGTAGAGTTGCTCATAGTATGTTCTTATAATAGTTTGTATTTCCTTGGTGTTAGTTGTGATCTCTCCTCTTTCATTCATGATTTTATTTATTTGGGTCCTTTCTCTTTTCTTTTTGATAAGTCGGGCCAGGGGTTTATCAATTTTATTAATTCTTTCAAAGAACCAGCTCTTACTTTCGTTGATTTGTTCTATTGTTTTTTTGGTTTCTATTTCATTGATTTCTGCTCTGATCTTTATGATTTCTCTTCTCCTGCTGGGCTTAGGGTTTCTTTCTTGTTCTTTCTCCAGCTCCTTTAGGTGTAGGGTTAGATTGTGTACCTGAGACCTTTCTTGTTTCTTGAGAAAGGCTTGTACCGCTATATATTTTCCTCTCAGGACTGCCTTTGTTGTGTCCCACAGATTTTGAACCGTTGTATTTTCATTATCATTTGTTTCCATGATTTTTTTCAATTCTTCTTTAATTTCCCGGTTGACCCATTCATTCTTTAGAAGGATGCTGTTTAGTCTCCATGTATTTTGGTTCTTTTCAAACTTCCTTTTGTGGTTGAGTTCTAGCTTTAGAGCATTGTGGTCTGAAAATATGCAGGGAATGATCCCAATCTTTTGATACCGGTTGAGTCCTGATTTAGGACTGAGGATGTGATCTATTCTGGAGAATGTTCCATGTGCACTAGAGAAGAATGTGTATTCTGTTGCTTTGGGATGAAATGTTCTGAATATATCTGTGATGTCCATCTGGTCCAGTGTGTCGTTTAAGGACTTTATTTCCTTGTTTATCTTTTGCTTGGATGATCTGTCCATTTCAGTGAGGGGAGTGTTAAAGTCCCCTACTATTATAGTATTCTTGTTGATGTGTTTCTTTGATTTTGTTATTAATTGGTTTATATTGTTGGCTGCTCCCACATTGGGGGCATAGATATTTAAAATTGTTAAATCTTCTTGTTGGACAGACCCTTTGAGTATGATATAGTGTCCTTCCTCATCTCTTATTATAGTCTTTGGCTTAAAATCTAATTGATCTGATATAAGGATTGCCACTCCACCTTTCTTCTGATGTCCATTAGCATGGTAAATTCTTTTCCACCCCCTCACTTTAAATCTGGAGGTGTCTTCGGGCTTAAAATGAGTTTCTTGGAGGCAACATATAGATGGGCTATAGACCAATATCCTTGATGAACACAGATGCAAAAATACTCAATAAAATACTAGCCAATAGGATTCAACAGTACATTAAAAAGATTATTCACCACGACCAAGTAGGATTTATTCCAGGGCTGCAAGGTTGGTTCAACATCCTCAAATCAGTCAATGTGATACAACACATCAATAAAAGAAAGAACAAGAACCATATGATACTCTCAATAGATGCTGAAAAAGCATTTGACAAAGTACAGCATCCCTTCCTGATCAAAACTCTTCAAAGTGTAGGGATAGAGGGCACATACCTCAATATCATCAAAGCCATCTATGAAAAACCCACCGCAAATATCATTCTCAATGGAGAAAAACTGAAAGCTTTTCCGCTAAGGTCAGGAACACGGCAGGGATGTCCATTATCACCACTGCTATTCAACATGGTACTAGAGGTCCTAGCCTCAGCAATCAGACAACAAAAGGAAATTAAAGGCATCCAAATTGGCAAAGAAGAAGTCAAATTATCACTCTTCGCAGATGATATGATACTATATGTGGAAAACCCAAAAGACTCCACTCCAAAACTGCTAGAACTTATACAGGAATTCAGTAAAGTGACAGGATATAAAATCAATGCACAGAAATCAGTTGCATTTCTCTACATCAACAGCAAGACAGAAGAAAGGGAAATTAAGGAGTCAATCCCATTTACAATTGCACCCAAAACCATAAGATACCTAGGAATAAACCTAACCAAAGAGACACAGAATCTATACTCAGAAAACTATAAAGTACTCATGAAAGAAACTGAGGAAGACACAAAGAAATGGAAAAATGTTCCATGCTCCTGGATTGGAAGAATAAATATTGTGAAAATGTCTATGCTACCTAAAGCAATCTACACATTTAATGCAATTCCTATCAAAGTACCATCCATCTTTTTCAAAGAAATGGAACAAATAATTCTTAAATTTATATGGAACCAGAAAAGACCTCGAATAGCCAAAGGGATATTGAAAAAGAAAGCCAACGTTGGTGGCATCACAATTCCGGACTTCAAGCTCTATTACAAAGTTGTCATCATCAAGACAGCATGGTACTGGCACAAATACAGACACATAGATCAATGGAACAGAATAGAGAGCCCAGAAATAGACCCTCAACTCTATGGTCAACTAATCTTCGACAAAGCAGGAAAGAATGTCCAATGGAAAAAAGACAGCCTCTTCAATAAGTGGTGCTGGGAAAATTGGACAGCCACATGCAGAAAAATGAAATTGGACCATTTCCTTACACCACACACGAAAATAGACTCAAAATGGATGAAGGACCTCAATGTGCGAAAGGAATCCATCAAAATCCTTGAGGAGAACACAGGCAGCAACCTCTTCGACCTCAGCCGCAGCAACATCTTCCTAGGAACAACGCCAAAGGCAAGGGAAGCAAGGGCAAAAATGAACTATTGGGATTTCATCAAGATCAAAAGCTTTTGCACAGCAAAGGAAACAGTTAACAAAATCAAAAGACAACTGACAGAATGGGAGAAGATATTTGCAAACGACATATCAGATAAAGGACTAGTGTCCAGAATCTATAAAGAACTTAGCAAACTCAACACCCAAAGAACAAATAATCCAATCAAGAAATGGGCAGAGGACATGAACAGACATTTCTGCAAAGAAGACATCCAGATGGCCAACAGACACATGAAAAAGCTCCATATCACTCGGCATCAGGGAAATACAAATCAAAACCACAATGAGATATCACCTCACACCAGTCAGAATGGCTAAAATCAACAAGTCAGGAAATGACAGATGCTGGCGAGGATGCGGAGAAAGGGGAACCCTCCTACACTGTTGGTGGGAATGCAAGCTGGTGCAGCCACTCTGGAAAACAGCATGGAGGTTCCTCAAAATGTTGAAAATAGAACTGCCCTATGACCCAGCAATTGCACTATTGGGTATTTACCCTAAAGATACAAACGTAGTGATCCAAAGGGGCACGTGTACTCGAATGTTTATAGCAGCAATGTCCACAATAGCCAAACTATGGAAAGAACCTAGATGTCCATCAACAGATGAATGGATCAAGAAGATGTGGTATATATACACAATGGAATACTATGCAGCCATCAAAAGAAATGAAATCTTGCCATTTGCGACAACATGGATGGAACTAGAGCGTATCATGCTTAGCGAAATAAATCCAGCAGAGAAAGACAACTATCATATGATCTCCCTGATATGAGGAAGTGGTGATGCAACATGGGGGCTTAAGTGAGTACGAGAAGAATAAATGAAACAAGATGGGATTGGGAGGGAGACAAACCATAAGTGACTCTTAATCTCACAAAACAAACTGAGGGTTGCTGGGGGGAGGGGGTTTGGGAGAAGGGGGTGGGATTATGGACATTGGGGAGGGTATGTGCTTTGGTGAGTGCTGTGAAGTGTGTAAACCTGGTGATTCACAGACCTGTACCCCTGGGGATAAAAATATATGTTTATAAAAAATAAAAAATTATTAAAAAAAAAAAAAAGAATCCTAAGCAAGCTACACACTCAGCACGGTAGCTTATGTGGAGCTCAATCTCATGACCCTGAGATCATGACCTGAGCTGAAATCAAGAGTCAGACACTTAACCAACAGAGCCACCCAGGCACCCCAAATATATGAACATTATCAACCAAATCGACCTTTTTTTTTTTTTTTAAAGATTTTATTTATTTATTTGACAGAAATCACAAGTAGACGGAGAGGCAGGCAGAGAGAGAGAGAGAGAGGGAAGCAGGCTCCCCGCTGAGCAGAGAGCCTGATGTGGGACTCGATCCCAGGACCCTGAGATCATGACCTGAGCCGAAGGCAGCGGCTTAACCCACTGAGGCACCCAGGCACCCCCAAATCGACCTTTTACATATGGATAGAATGCAACCTTCATCATCTGCAGCTACAGATTCATTCCAAGTGCACATGGAATGTTCACCAAAATAGACTATAAGCAAGGCTCAACAAATTTCAAAAGATTGAAATCACCCTAAGAGCACACCTTATACAGAAAATAACTGGAATAATCTCATAAGTTTTGAAGTTAAGGAACTCTTCTAAATTACTCTTGGGTTAAGAAGAAATCACAATACATATTAGACTACAACTTGCACTAAACAATATTGAAAATATGATATATATCAAAATTTGTGGGATGAAACTGAAGCAGAATTCCTGAACTTTCCATCCAGGAGCCCTGTCCACAAAAGGCCTGCACTATGACCTCAGGTAGTGCAGGAAGGGGTCTGGCTCTGGACAGATTTTCAGTCCTTCCCCTGAGTGGGTAGAAGCGGCAATCTTTCAGGAGGGAGGATATCGCTATTGCCAGGAGATTTCAAAAACCTTGAGTCCTGGTTCAGTTTGTAGGGCATGTGACTCCTGATCTTGGGGTTGTAGGTTCAAGCCCTACATTGTGTGAAGAGATTACTTAAAAATAAAATCTTTAGAACAAAACAAAACAAACCTTAACAGTCCCATAACAAAAATATGTCAAAACCCCCCTCTAGGCTCAGTTTGGAGAACTAGTTGGCTTCCCCAACCATTTCCACACAACATGCAAGGAGAACCTTGCTATTAATACCTGAAAAAGTTAGGGGGAAAAAAGGATAATGGTGAAGGATCTAAACAAGTATTTCTCCAATGAGAAAATGCAAGTGATTAGTAAACTGATGAAAAATTGCTCAAACTGAAAATGAAAATGAAAACCGTAATAAACCATGAATAAAACAACATGGCATTGGTTTAGAAAGTTTAAAAATCCCACTATTTGAAAATAATGTGGAGCATTAGGAACTACTGGTCCAAAGGAAAATGGGAACCACCGCAACAGCAAAGAGTTTAGCAACTTGCAGTGAAGTTGAAAACATGCATTGGTTATTACTTAGCAGTTTTACTTCTAGGAATATGTCACTGAGAGCACATGTCACATATAGCACCCATGCCAACTAGGTTTCATGTGCGATGGTATTTACAGAATATGATTTTTTAATAGCTAAACGTGAAAACAACTTCACAGTATCTATCAATAGTTGAGTGGATAAAAAATTATGATGTATTTGTGCAATGGAATAGTACACCAATGCTACAAAATGACATGAAGCGATAAAACAATGATCACATGCACTAAAACGGCACATAGGTACATTGATATTATAGGATGATTTCACCTATATAAAATTCAAGAACAAACATATATATTAGGGATGTGTCCATGGGCTGTGAAGCTATTAAAGAAGAACAAAAGTGTAATTACCAGAAGTATTAAGAAAATGTTTTCTTCTAGAGGAAAGTTAGGGCTACTGACACAATAGAAAGCCACTGGGATTTTCTGGGATACTGGGAATGTTCTATGTGTTGATATGGGTGATATGTTATATTTGTAACACAGTACCTTCATATTTTATTCACTCTTACATCTTATATCTCACAATAAATGTATTAAACTAACAGAATCTGCATATAGAGTATGATTCTTATTTTGCAAAAATTAACTGACATATAAAGAGATCACAGGATGTTAATAGGAAGCTCATGCCTACTGAGTGTAACTGCTAATATTTTTAATACTTCCTGCTGTTTAATTTGGGTATAAGTACCCTTGCTACTAGAATGACGACAGGAAGAGCTAAGATGGCAGGGTGGTAGGAAGACCCTGGGCTTGCCTCATCCCTTACACACAGCTGGAGAAATATCAAATCATTCTGAACACCCACCAAATCGACCTGCATATTGATAAACTGCACAACTAGGGAGAGAAGGGGCCACATCATGGAAGGTAGGAGGTGTGGAGACTGGATTTAGGGGAGAAATGGATCACAGGTACTGTGGAGGGGAGCCCTGGTCATGGAGAGAAACAGGAGAAAGAAAGAGGGAATGAGAGAGAGAGGAGCACACCGGGGAGTGCACAAGGAAAACACATCCCCAAAGGCATTGACTGGGAAAAAGAGAGGGGCTGATTTTTGTGAGATTTTACAACCAGTGGGTTCAAAGACTAGAGTTTTCGAAGTCTGCAGTAGGACCAGTGCTGAGCCCTGAGGGCCCTGCAGTGGTCCTGCGGAGAAGGAGGGCAGATAGTCTGGGGGCAGAAGATGCAGTCTGAGGATCCGCTGGGATGTTCTGGGAGAGACTGTTCCCTCCTCTTGAAGCACATCTGGGAGAGGTGCCGTTCATTGTCTCTCTGGGAGAAAAAACAGGCACCATTTCCCAAGACACCTGCTGAGAGCAGCTAACCCAAACACTGGTTCTTTGACACACTTGTCTCCAAACTACCATGCCCTTGTGCTTTGGTGTGATTGCCCTTCTGGGATAAACGTGCATCAGTCCCTGCATGGTGAGACCTTCCTGCAGAGGACCAGCATGGGTCTGCACCATGCCAGGTCGCTAAAGTTTTGAGTTCTAAAACTCAGCTGGCCTGTCTTGGATAGAACACAGGTGCACTGTGCTGCTGGGCAGGCAGACAGCCCAGATACAGTCAGGGTCAAGACAGGATCTGAGGGAAATCTGGAACACATAAGGGGAGACTGTTCCCTCTTTTGTGAGGGCTTCCCAGGCAGCAGTGAGCACGAACTCCCCTTTCCAGGGACAAGGGAGAGGGCTGGCAGCATTTCCTGCCCCCGTGACTTTTCTTGTTCTTTCTTTTGGGATGAATTCCTCCTCAGTCCTGGCATTTTTGTCTAAAAATAAACATTTGACAAATTAGAGTAACCATTCTTGATAAATATCCTCAATAAAGTAGGGATACAGGGAATGTATTGCAACATCATAAAGCCTGAATATGAAAACCCACGTGTAATATAATTCTCAATGGGGAAAACTGAGAGCTTTTCCTCTACCACCAGGCACAATACAGGGATATCCATTCTCACCATTGTTATTCAACATAGTACTAGAAGTCATAGCTTTCAGCAATCAGAAAACAACAACTAAAAGGGAATTCACATGGGGAAGGAAGAAGTCAAATTTTCACTATTTGCAGATGACATGATACTCCATGTAGAAACCCTTAAAACGCCACTAAAAAATTGCTAGAAATGATACACGATTCACAGAAGTTGCAGGAGACAAAGTCAACATACAGAAATCTCTTGCATTTTAATACACCCATAATGAGGTAGCAGAAAGAGAAATCAAAGAATTGATCCCATTTATAATGGCACCAAACCCCATCTGATACCTAGGAATAAACTTTACCAAAGAGGTGAAAGATCTGTACTCTGAAAACTATAGAACACTGATGAAAGAATGTGAAGATGACACAAAAATTTGGAAAAACATTTCATGCTCATGGATCGGAAAAACAAATACTGTTAAGATGTCTCTACTACTCAAAGCAGTCTACACATTTAAAGCAATCCCTATCAAAATACCACCAGCATTTTTCACAGAGCTAGGACAACCTATCCTAAAGTTTGCATGGAAGCACAAAAGACCCCAAATAGCCAAAGGAATTTTAAAAAAGAAAAGCAAAGCTGGAGGCGTCACAATTCTGGACTTCAAGCTGTATTACAAACCTATAGCCATCCATACAGATTAGTACTGGTACAAAAACAGATACATAGATCAATCAATGGAACAAAATAAAACTCCCCAAATGGGCCCACAACTATAAGGTCAACTAATCTTTAACAAAGCAGAAAAGAATATCCAGTGGAAAAACAACGGTATCTTCAACAAATGGGAACACTGGACAGCCACATGCAAAAGAGTAAAACTGGACCATTTCCTTACACCACACACAGAAATAAATTCAAAATAGATGAAAGACCTAAGTGTGAGACAGGAAACCACCAAAATGCTAGAGGAGACAACAGACAACAACCTCTTTGACCTAGCAAATTCTTACTAGACAGATCTCCAGAGGAAAGGGAAACAATAGAAAAAATGAAATATTGCGACTTCATCAGATAAAAAACTTTTGCACAGTGAAGGAAACAATCAAAATTAAAAGGCAACCTTCAGAATGGGAAAAGTTATGTGCAAATAACACCTCTGGAAAAGGGTTAGCACCCAAAATATATAAAGAACTTATCAAACCCAACACCCAAGGAACAAATAATCCATCGAGAAATGAGCAGGAGACATGAAGAAGCATTTTTCCAAAGAAGACGTACAGATGGCTATGAGACACTTAAAAAGATGCTCAACATCACTCGTCATCAGGGAAATACAAATCAAAACCACAATGAGATATCACCTCACACCTGTCAGAATGGCTAAGATTAACAACACAGGAAACAACGGTGTTGGTGAGGATGTGGAACCCTCATGCACTGTTGGTGGGAATGCAAGCTGGTGCAGCCACTGTGGAAAACGGATGGAGGGTCCTTAAAAAGTTGAAGATAGAGCGACCCTAGGACCCAGCATTTGCACTACAGGTTATTTAATCCCAAAATACAGATGTAGTGAAAAGAAGGGACACCTGCACCCCAGTGTTCATAGCAGCAATGTCCACAATGGCCGATCTGTGGAAGGAGCCGAGATGTCCTTCAACAGATGAATGGATAAAGAAGATATGGTTTATATATGCATGGGATACTACTCAGCCACCAGAAAGGATGAATACCTACCACTTGTACTGACATGGATGCAACTGGAGGGTATTACCCTAAGTGAAATAAGTCAATCAGAGAAAGATTATTATCATATAGTTTCATTCATATGTGGAACATAAGGAACAGTGCAGGGGACCATGGGGGAAGGAAGGGACAACTGAATGGGAAAGAGTCAGAGAGAGGAAAAAAAAAAAAAAACACGAGAGGCTCTTGACTCTTGGAAACAAATTGGGGGTTACAGAAGGGAGGTGGGATGGGGGATGGGGTACATGGGTGATGAGCATTAAGGAGGACACGTGATGTGATGATCATTGGCTGCTTTATGCAACTGATGGATCATTGAACACTGATGATGTACTGTATGTTGGCTGATTGAATTTAGATAAAAAATAAAAATGGGAAATTCAATAATACTGGTCACCATACATATTTATTAGCATTACTTTAATTGCTAAAGTCCTTTCTCTACTTGGTTTTATGACAATGGCTTAACGGTCCATTCTAGAATTTCTTTTTAAAAGGCAAGGGGCAAATAACCAACCGAGCTGAATCCCATCATGGAACATATTCATTGTGAAAGTGTTTATCATTTCATAGAAGCTCCATATAAAACTGTATTTTGTGTCGTAAATAATACCTGTGTCGGTTTTCATATACATTCATTTTTCTTTGATGTTTTAGCAAATTTTTAGCACATTTATGTTAGGGAACTTTTATTTTATTTTTTTTTCCACAATAGCCAAACTATGGAAAGAACCTAGATGTCCATCAACAGATGAATGGATCAAGAAGATGTGTTAGGGAACTTTTTTTTTTTTAATTAATTTTTTATTTTTTATAAACATATATTTTTATCCCCAGGGGTACAGGTCTGTGAATCACCAGGTTTACACACTTCACAGCACTCACCCAAGCACATACCCTCCCCAATGTCCATAATCCCACCCCCTTCTCCCAAACCCCCTCCCCCCAGCAACCCTCAGTTTGTTTTGTGAGATTAAGAGTCACTTATGGTTTGTCTCCCTCCCAATCCCATCTTGTTTCATTGATTCTTCTCCTACCCACTTAAGCCCCCATGTTGCATCACCACTTCCTCATATCAGGGAGATCATATGATAGTTGTCTTTCTCTGCTGGATTTATTTCGCTAAGCATGATACGCTCTAGTTCCATCCATGTTGTCGCAAATGGCAAGATTTCATTTCTTTTGATGGCTGCATAGTATTCCATTGTGTATATATACCACATCTTCTTGATCCATTCATCTGTTGATGGATATCTAGGTTCTTTCCATAGTTTCGCTATTGTGGACATTGCTGCTATAAACATTCGGGTGCACGTGCCCCTTTGGATCACTACGTTTGTATCTTTAGGGTAAATACCCAATAGTGCAATTGCTGGGTCATAGGGAGCTCTATTTTCAACATTTTGAGGAACCTCCATGGGAACTTTTAATAAATGATTCCACAGTATAGTTTTGATTTTTAGATTTAGGTAAACATACTTTTTCTCCACTAGATGGTGCTGATGCCCTATTATAAAACCATGCAAACTCCATCTTCGGCGTTTCTGCCCCTCCAGCCAGATCTTTGTTGTTGTTTGTTTTAAATTTAGTCTTCATGTTTTGATATGAAAATTTTATGTGTGCTTTTCAGTTTAGAAATTCAGATCCACCTCATGGCATAAAGATTACTGGAAAAATAAATTAGTTAAATTTCAAATATGATGCTATATTGTGCATACAGAAATATTTTTCATTAGTATATTAACATTTTGATAGAATTAGTTCCTATCCTACTAAGTTAATGCAAGGGAAGAGTAATAAAGTTTTTTTTATCAATTAATTTACTCAACTTAAATTATTAGTTTTTAAAGGATTTATTTATTTGATAGAGAAAGCAAAGGAGCACAGGCTTGCATGGGGTGGGGAGGAGGTGGGATGGGAAGGGGGAGGGGCTGAAGAAGTGAAGGACAGAGTGTTAACCTGACTTTATGCTGAGCTCTGAACTCCACAGAGGGCTTGATCTCAGGACCCTGAGATGATGACCTGAGTCCAAACCCACAGCGAGGCGCTTAATGGGCTGTGCCAAGCAGCTTCCTCTTAGTTTTTTTTGTTTTTTTTTTTTTAAATAACGCATCTACCAAAGGCATAATCCAACCACAAAACAGCAATCAATACACAGACACATACACATGGGGTCAGCCCATTAGCTAGCCTGAGGCAAATGCATTCCCTCTTGGTTGTATTTCAAGATAATTCTTGATCTTTCAATTTTATTAATTTCAACTTTATTAACTGCTTTTAGCAACCAGATATAAAAGACAAGGACATATCTCTTTGATGTCATCTTCCTACCACCTTCTCATGGTATTTCCTGTTATGTATGTTTACTACAGAGGAAGAGTTCTCCTATCGATTAGTCTTTTTACTTCAAGTAATTTGTAAGAATTTCCATGAATTTTAAATGGCAGCTCTTGACTGTAAGAAAACGGCATCACCACCCCCTATTTGTCCATCCTTCTACTGCCATCTCCAGAATCTCAGCTCTGATTATGATCCTTTGCCACCTTGACTGGGAAACAGCCTGCTAACCAGTCTCCAAGCCTCCGTCCTCGCATTCCCCACAGGGCTACACAGGAGTTACTGCAAAATTGGTCACACCGCTCCTGTGTTTAAAATTCTTTGGTGACTTTCCCTTTAACGTGTAAGACATTCCAAACTCCTTACTCTGCCCTGGGAACCCCCTATCTGGCTCTTGCCATTCTCTCTGGGATCATCTTGTTTCCTCTACCACATATTCACTGTGCCAAAGCCTCCCTGGTTTCTTCATGTTTTGTCCAGCATCTCAAATGTATTTTTTTCCTGTACATCTTTGGGTTGTTTTCTCTCTTGCAACACGTGCACTGGAGACTTTTGGTGGTTGCCTTTGTCTCATCTTTCAGGTTCTGCTCAAATATTATTTCTTCAAAGTGACCCAGTTCAGACCAGCCCAGCCAAAGGCTCTTACCCCACTACCCCATCTCTGTTTTCCCTCAGCCCCTACTTTATTTCCTTCCCAACATAGTTCACGATTCATAATTATTATTCATAATGTTTTTATAAGGATTTCATCTATCCTGCCATCAAAATGTAAGCTCCCTGAGAAGAACGACCATCTCCATCCTGTTTTACAGAAGGATCAATTCTCAATAATACTCAGATCCTCTAACTTCAAATTCACCTCCTGTCTGCTTTGGTTCTAATCTTCAATACACTGAGCATTATCAGTTCATGTCATAACGAGCTGATAATGATTCACTATCTTGTGTTCTAACAAGAATTAGGCAAAGGGGGCCTGGGTGGCTCAGTGGGTTAAGCCTCTGCCTTGGGTTCAGGTCATGATCCCAGCATCGTGGGATCCAGCCCCGCATGGGGCTCTCTGCTCAGTGGAGAGCCTGCTTCCCCCTCTCTCTCACCTGCCTCTCTGCCCACTTATGATCTCTCAGTCTCTGTCAAATAAATAAATAAACTCTTAAAAAAGAAGAATTAAGTGAATCTTACAACATAATTTTTGTTTGAATTGATAAAAAAGCGTTCAAGTTCAGTTAAACCGTGTTCTCAAAAAATTTTTTTAAGGAGACAAAAGGAGTAATTTCAGCCTGTGTAGTCAAACTGTTGGCATGAACGTGTAGTAACCACATTTGCTTGAACTAAATTGGCAGTTTTTGAAGAGAAGGGCAGGAAGCTTATTAAATAAGTAACATAAACATATTTCAAAGGCATACAAGCATTTTAAGGAAGGCTTGGCTGATGATTCTATTTTTTTTTGTCTGAATAGCATCTCGCTTCTCAAGTTCTAAGTTAATGAGTGAACTAAGTTTTCTAAAGTCTTAGGTTTAAACAACAAATATTTCAACTTATGTGTTTATGTAGTCACTTAAATGACAGTTAAATTAAAAAAAATTTATAAAGCACTACCTGGATGTACTTTTTATTCTTTTGGTCTGATTTTGTAATTTAAAATTATTCTGTCCATAAATAAGAGTGTGAATGGTTTTGGCTATTGGATAGGAATAGCATTCACTTTGCTTTCATTTGAGAGACATAGTTATAAAAAATTGCTTAAAGTTAAAAACAATTATCCTTGATAATTTAATAATTATCATTTATTTAATTTTTCCAATTTCAATTTTTTAAAAATTTTATTTGACAGAGAAGAAGAGACATCTAGAGAGGGAATACAAGTGGGGAGTGGGAGCAGGAGCCAGGAGCCCGATGCGGGGCTCTATCCCAGGACCCTGGATCATGACCTGAGCTGAAGGCAGATGCTTAACAACTGAGCCACTCAGGCGCCCCTCCAATTTCAAATTTTAAAGGGATATTATTAACATATAACAAGAGTTAATTACTTGTTTTTAAATTGGTGTATCTATAAGCTGTTATTTGATAAGTATTCTTAATCAAGTGAAATAAATCATAATAAAATTATATATTTTAAAAAACCTTTATCAAATGTGTACCAGATTGCTTTGGTAGACTAAAGTTGTTCTCTTCATACAATTATTCTGTTTTTCTAAAATAATTTTGGGAAAAAAATAACAGGAGATACTATGTTTCGGCTAGCCTAATTTTAAATTTAGTAAATATTGGAATATATTATAGAAGAAAACCAAAAATCAATTTAGGAAATATAAATCAAATAGACAAAATGGAAATAGCAAAAGTAGATATTTTATGTTAAATTTCTTTCCCAACTTCTTATTGGTTTATATGCATATTAGTTATATTTGCATATATATATGATTAGCTTTTCAAAATAGAACATATTCAAAGTATTTTACAAGTAACATGAAAATAATTAAAGGTATTTGGCAAATATATATATACTTGTATAAAGAAAACATCAATTGCAATAAAGTTTTTATTTTTTATTTTAATTTTTAAAAAGATTTTATTTATTTATTTATTGAGAGAGAGAGGGAGCACACATGTGTGCACATGTGAGCTGGGGTGGGGAGTTGTCGGGAAAGGGTAGAGGGAAGAGAGCATCTCAGGCCCTCTGTACTGACTGCAGAGCACTGTTCAGGGTTTGATCCCATGATCCTGAGATCATGACCTGAGCTGAAATCAAGAGGTGGTTGCTTAACTGACTGAGCCACTCAGGTTCGCACAAATGGAGTTTTAAAAAATAACTCTAGAGAAAACAGAAATTATTTTGCATTATTAAAGCATTTGAAGAAGTAAAGTGATATGTTTAAAATTTAGAAGTATGATTATGCAATTTCTTCTTCAAATTTTAACAGTGTAAATACCATGAAGATAATTCCAGGGTTATGAAAAGCAAATGGAAGAACAGATAATAGCTAAAAGAAATCAGGTAGAAAACAAGTATGTGATAAAGACGGTTGAAACAAGCTACTCTCAGGATACAACTTGAATACATCACTGAAATCAAGTTTCTTGGAATGTGTAGTGTTTGGATCACTAAAACAATGCCAATGATTGTTCAAGTCAAAATGGTAGCTTCTTAAAATAGTTAGTCTATACCGACTGGTTGCTGTAAAGTGGAGTTGGGTCAGAGGGTGACATAATTCAAAAAACTGTGTAGCAGGAATGATTTGCATCTGAATAATACTCATGACGATCTCGAAGGATAAGTATTGAAAAAGAAAAAGAAGAAAAACAACACACACTATACCCAGTTACACCTGCAGCACTTGTGGAAATGTCATTGATGGAAGATTTAGAAATGTGGGGGCTGATCTCAATCCCCCATTTTTGCAGATCTACTGTTAGTCTGTTGTACACCAACTGATGTTTCTTCAGTCTTAAATGTCCTCCTTCCTATCACACTTATCTGGTTAACTCCTATTCAACCTGCAAAGCCTACCCAAGATGCCATCGTGGCCCTGACCTATTTCCCTCTCTCCATTCGGGCTCTTACAAATCAACTCCTCAACCCTATCCCACTCCATCCTCTCATTGCTCTTTGGGTTTCTTGCCTCCTCTAAATGATCCTATACTCTCACTCTCTCTCTCTCTCTTTTTTTGCTTATCTCCATCATAATACCTTATATGATAAAATACAGCATGTTAATAAAATCCAAAGCCATTCCTTTTGTTTTCCCCACTAAAAATGGTCTTTTGGAAAATGCTGATCATAGGGCCTGGCACTTAACAGTCACTCAAAAAATGATCATTGAATGAACAAAGAAACGAAATAAGAAAATGAATGGATGACTAGAGAATTCTCATGGAGCCTTTCCATTACATCTGCAGATTGTAGACAACCTTAGGAAAGAGCATAGTGGATGGTAGCAAATGTAATAGATAAGACTTGGGAACAAACGTTTAGTGATTTTAAAGCCGTACTGCATGAATTCAAGAAACTCTGATATCTGTAATTCCATTGTATGTCTTGTCCACATGTCCTAAATTTTAATTTATAATTCTGAAGTCAGGAATGATTTTAGGTCAGTTCAAAAAATAAAAACGTGGGGCGCCTGGGTGGCTCAGTGGGTTAAGCCGCTGCCTTCGGCTCAGGTCATGATCTCAGGATCCTGGGATCGAGTCCCGCATTGGGCTCTCTGCTCAGCCGGGAGCCTGCTTCTCTCTCTCTCTCTCTCTCTGTCTGCCTCTCCATCTACTTGTGATTTCTCTCTGTCAAATAAATACATAAAATCTATAAAATGCAAACTATTTAAAAAATAAAAAAATAAAAACTTTTGGGAGCTATGAAGTGAACATTTCAGTAACCACTTTTCTGTCTATTACATTTTTGGTCAACAAGGTTTGAGAAACTTGTGCACTGAGTTAAAATGCCAAAGCAAATAGAAGTGTTCTAACAAATATTTTTACCCCTTTCCTTCTGTTATTTTTGTGATTTTTTTCTCTGTTCTATTACAATAATTTCTTTGAGCCATTTTTATAATGTTTTCTTATAATTTTAAGCTGAAATGTTAACACTTTTTCCTGCCCGATTACTTCATGACCTTTCTATGCACGGTATCTGAAACCAGTTAAAGTTGTTAAATGGGTAAAGTGAGCACAGGAGAGATCAGTTGGCAAGAATCTCACAGGCCTGGGCAGGTGGGGGATGGTGTGTGGGGTGAGGAGGGGGAGGCATTGCTGGGAAGAAGGAAAAGTGCAAAGGCTGTCCTACAATCAGGGATTGAGCAAAGAAATGTGAATTGATTTAGACTTTGGCTCAAGCCCTAGCAATCAAAGGCCAAAAATGAAGACTTTTACTAATTTGTGTGTCATTTGGGAACTTACTTCTGGCTAAGAATAATTTCAGCGATACTCAATAATTCAGTTGTAGTTGAACATTACGTGCAGGCGGAAGAGTAGCATGCGCGTTCTTTGGACATGTGTACCCTTAAAATAAACAAGGTTTGCTTCGGCTGACCTCCTCCTCTCATGACATTCTGGGGCATCTGCTCTGACCCTTCTCATGGGCTCTTCTCCTCAGATCTCCCCTCAGGAATACCCCACGTGCCAGACTTGCTTAGTCCAGTTCTTCACCCTCATCTTCCCTTTCTACCTTTCCTCACTGAAATGCTCCAGAGAACTTACCAACTTTGATAATTCACAGTGAACTGCAGTGAGGAACACTAGCTTTCACTCTTCTAAAGTATTTGTTCAGAGTATTTGTCATTCCACATAAACTTCAGGTTTGTTGAGTCTGGTGATATCAAATTTTTGAAGAAGAGAGGATACTAGAGACAGTTGGGTCAATGCACAGCTTTAAATCACACTCTATGGGTAAGCACCACACAACTATCTCTGAAAATGGGGGGTTTTGGTGAAGAAAGAAGGAGAAATCTTATTTTTTTTCTTATTGGAATTGAAACAGAATTTTGGATTAAAATTTTTGGATTAAAAATTTTAATCCAAAAATATTTAATCCAAAATATTTGTTATTTTTGGATTAAAAATTTTGGATTAAAAACCTCTACCTTAAGTTTTCTGGATTAGTTAACTGTGTATTTACATATAACCTCATAAAAGAAGATATTTTAGAATTAATTCTTATGATTTATAATGTCAATTATTTTTTCCTTTTTAGGGTTAACTCAAATTTGAAATCTTCTTGTACTTGAAACAATACATAATTTTTTTCCTTCTCTTTCTAATAGAAGAGAATCTCTCTTCCTTTGACCTATAATGTATTTAAAGCCCCGAAAGAACTTTTTTGACCTTAAACATCCCGAATTAGAAAATACATATATCTCCACACAAAATAGCCAGTGTGTACTTGGACATTTTTCAGTGGGTTTTACTTTATTCGCAGGAATTTCTGGGCTTTCTCTGTCAAATAAATAAAGTCAGGAATTTCTGGACTGTGGCTAATTTCAAAGAGTATGTTTAAGGGAACATTATTCTCAACTTTGTCCTGTAAATCTGACCAGATTCTTAGCAGCCTGTGGGGACTCCTGCAAACACAATGTTTTATAAGGAAGTAACTCATATTTCTACACAAATGGAATGGGAATGCAGAGAGCCTATTGTATTAAAGCAGAACTAGTTGGTCTCTGAGAATTTGAGTCAATAAATTCTTCTTATCAGCTGTTATTTCTCTTTAATGGTGACTAATATTTTTTGAAGAATGTTCACTTTAAACAGAGCAGATGCCGTTTATGAAATGCTAAAATGTCAAACCTGGTTGAGTAAAGCAGATTGTGAAAATATTCAAACCTGTATTCAACCAGCAGAAACTGATATCACATTTAAACACATTTTGATGAAATATAAAATACAGATGAAATGAATCAGCTGGAATCAATTACATAAGGAGTTTAAATCACTACGATTTAATTTTTATTACATACTTTGTAGCACCCAATTTTAGTATTTCTAATTCCATTTTGTAATCACTTAAAAAGTTTAATTAAACTTGCCCTCTATTCTTGAGTTTTGAGCATCAACTAGAAATAAAATAAGTCTTCTTTATATGACAAATGGTATCTGCATAAAGCCTCAGCAAACGGTATGTAAATATTGAGACACTGAAATTATTCCTGTTAAAGGAAAGACAAAAAAACACTTATGTAAAGAAAAAGATGTTTGTGGGGCGCCTGGTTATGCATTTGCCTTCTGCTCAAGGCATGATCCCAGAGGACTGGGATCCAGTCCCACACTGGGCTCCCTGTTTACCCTGGAGCCTGCTTCTCCCTCTCCCCCTGCCACTCCCCCTGCTTGTGCTCTTTCTCTCTGTCAAATACATAAATAAAACCTTAGGAAAAAAAAAAGAAAGATGTTTGCTACGATTGATAGCATTAACAGGGTTCTGAAACTCTTTGTCAATACAATAATATTTTACTAATTGTAATATTTATGTGTGCAGGGAATAATGGAATATCTAGGTTTGGATATAAGATTTCCAAGCTAAAAATCAAGCAGTAGCATATTAGAATAAGAAACTGAAAAAAAAAATCTCTATCCTAGAAAAAAATTAAACACATTTAAATCAACCTTACAAGAATGACTAAAGGATATAATGAAAGAGATATCTTTACTTTGATTTTCTAGATAGAAAGATGCTCAAGGAGAGAGATTTTATGTTATTTGCTAACATTTCTCAATGCTTAGAGGCTGACATGAAGTAAGCATTTAATCAAAATTTGTTGACCTAGTGAAAAGTTTTCGAAATTTATGGATGATAGGTAACTGATTTGGTTTAAAAATGCCAGTCAAATATTATCACATAATTTAGTTGCCTATCATGAATTAGAAACAAAATTTCCTCCAAAGAATCTTCTTAATCTATTGAGAAGCAGTGTTACAATTAAAATTTAATATAAATCTAGTAATTTTCTTACTGATACCAGAAAGAAAACTTCTACATTCATATTCACTACTCTAAAGACTGGTCTTCTAGAATATATCTCAAATACACTATCGGAAAAAACCCCGTTAGAATAACTTAGATGTTACAAACACTGCATGTTCAAGTTTTTCACACTTATGTGATATTTTCATTCTAATGACAAGCAACTAATGCTTGCTTGCCTACAAGACTTCTAATTTCTGTTCTGGTTCTACATATGTTCATATGCTTCTTAACACTTTCATACAAAACATTTTGGTGAAAATTTTAAACAAACAAAATAAGTTATGATGATTTGAAGGGAAATTATTATGATATAGTACAGTTTTCAAAACATTTATTAAAACATTTTTTGAGAGCACCTAGGAGGTTCAGATGGTTAAGCGTCTGACTTTGGCTTAGGTCATGATCTCCAGGTCCTGGGATGGAGCCCCAGAGGGTGGGGGTGGGGTTGAGGGTAGGGGGGTTCCAGCTCAGCAGAGTCTTCTTCTCCCTCTCCCTCTGCCTCTCCCCCTGCTTGTCCTCTACTTCTCTCTCTCTCTCAAGTGAATGAATAAACTCTTAAAAAAAACCCCTTTTTGAGTGTGTACATTAAATAAAACCATGATAAATAATAATATCACTTAAATAAACTACTTATATTTTTTAAAACTTAATGTCAAAAGCTAGTCACACACAAATCTATAGAACAGTAATTAAATCACATTTTCTAGACAAAATTCCTGTTACCACTGTGAAAAGCATGTTAGCAAATGTCTCATAATATAGAAAAAAGCCTTTTTTTACTCTTACCTTGTGCAACACAAACCGCCCACAATATAAGCCAAACGATCTCCCCTAGAAATCTCATTCTGAGGTCTTTTAGGGGTACATTTAATTGCTGAGAGTGCTCACACGATGTCAAGTTTTCTTCCTCTACGAAATCTGATTAGTGCAGGAAAGCACTTGCTCAAAAGGAAATTGAAACACAACTCGGGAATTAAAGGGAGTACCAGATGCTCCGCCCCTCAGAAATTTTGCAAGGTAGAAGAGAAAATTCAACCCCAAACCCCAGCAGTGTCAGAGTTTGAATCTGATTCTTCCTGCATTCCCACGGAATGTTAATGCTGTGACTTGCTTTTCATTTGTTTTCATAAACCCAGGCATGTTCTCTGCTGGAACACGTTCAAGTTCTTGGAATGTGCAAAGCAGTAACTGCTGATATCCTCAGGATTTCAAAAACCCTCAAAAGGAGCTTAAAAGAAGCTCTTTTAAAAATCGTTTACGATTCACCAACCAGTACCCCTGGGCCAAATAATACATTATATGTTAATAAAAATAATTCATAAAAATGAAAAAATCATTTACAGAACTTGGAGTGAGTCAATGCTTCCACAAATAAGACCCATAAAATGTGGGTAAACGTTGCCAAGAATGTAGTGCTGGCCTGCTTTTCCCACAATCCAGGAAATTACTCTTTTAAAGCCTTCTTATATATGTGTGTGAAGCAACAGGATCACTCTCCTTGGTCATAACTGCGTTTAATAATTCAAAAATCAAGAAATTTGAACACTGAGTTTTTAAACCTTTTATTGAAACATAATATGCATAGGGAACATTTAAACAAGTGGGTTAATGAATATTGAGATGGTGGAGACATGTATGAACCCAGCGCCAAGTTTAGTTCACTGAAGAGCACTAGCTCTCCAGGAAGCCCCAGCTGTCCCTTTCGGTGAACCTCTCTCAACCTCTCCCTCACCACCCACAGAGGGACCAGTGTCCTGATCTCTAAGAATATGGAATCCATTCGTCTATTTTGTATTTTACATAAATTGAAAAATATTTTTTTTTAGTGTGTAGAGCCTTTCATGAAAATTTATGCTTGTTATTCAACCACACTGCTGTGTTTAATTACAGATTACTAATTCTTATTGCTGTGTAATATTCAATTCTGTGAATGTACCACATTTCATTTGTGCATCTGTTCGTGGGCATCTGAGTAGATTCTAGTTTGGAGCTGATAGAAAAAGGGCTGCTGTTGTGAGGGTTTTGACAAAGACATGTCCTCATTTCTGATGAGTGCACACCTCGGGGGGGAACGGTAGGACAGAACGATGAACATGTCTAGGTGTAAGAAGTCGCATCAGAAAGTCTTCTGAAAGGATTATGCGAGTTGGTGTTCCCATCAGCAGTGAATGAACTGCTCCAAATCCTCAACACACTTGATGTTTTTAATCTGTGTAATTTTAGCCATTCTGGTGAACACAGAGCTGTAATTCTCTGGGACTTTAGTATGCATTTTCCTGAGGACAAATGAAGTTGAGTGACTTTCATGTCATGATTGGTCATTTAGAGATTTTCTGGTGAACTATGCATTCAAGTCTTCTGCGTATATACACACATATATTTTCTATTGAGTTATCTATCTTCTACTTATCTCATTGTAGGAATTCTTTTTTATATTCATAGACATTCTGGACATATTTATTATGAACATCTTCTTCAGTCAGTGGGTTGTCATTTTGTTCAGTGTTTTTTACTTTTATTTATTTATTTTTTTATTTATTTTTCAAAGGATTTTATTTATTTATTTGACACAGAGAGAGAGAGATCACAAGTGGGCAGAGAGGCAGGCAGAGGGAGTGGGAGAAGGCTCCCTGCTGAGCAGAGAGCTCAATGCGGGGCTTGATCCCAGGGTCCTGGGATCATGACCTGAGCCAAGGCAGAGGCCCAACCCACTGTGCCACCCAGGTGCCCCGCTCAGCGTTTCTTAATGGGTAGAATTTCTGCATCCTAATTGAACAATTAAATGTTTTGTTTGCATAATTGTGCTTGACTCCCATTTTTTCAAACACATTCTTGAAGAGTCCAACTGACAAAGATAGCCTGCTTTTGAAGGTGGATGGTTTTTCAAAGGGTTCAAATCGCAAAGTCATTCTGAATTCACTGCCATGTTTAAGCAGAAAAAAAATTGTGGGTCACTAAGGTCCCTTGCATGTTTATTGTTCTAACTACAGGAGAGCATTTCCTTGTAAATATCACAGGATATAACAATTGCAATGGAAAAAAAAATGCTTGAGACTTAAGAAGAAAAGACATTTTTAAAATAGAACAAATTTTCATTTTTTTTCTACTGGGGTTAGTGCATTTTGTGTCCTTTTTAAGGATTTCTTGTCTACTCCTAGGATACAATGATGCTTTCCTCTAAAAGCATTGTTTTCTCTTTCACATTTAAGACTGCATTTGACATCTGTGTATGGTATAATGAAGGGCAACAGATATATTTTTAAAATACCACGATCCAACTCTTCTGGCACTACTTACTGAAAATATCATCTCTTTCCTAGGACACTGCTTTACTCTGACTTTCATCATAAATCAGACAACTGGATATGTGTGAGTCCATTTCCTAATCACTTCTCTAGGCTTAGTGAATTCACACAGCAATATCTACAAGTCCCACTTTAATTTTTGTAAAAAATTCTGACGAAGTGTCAACATCTGGGAACTTGGGGATTTTCTAGTTATCTTTTAAGTTGATTTCTTATAAAGACAAATACTGTATGATTTCACTTATATGGGGAATTTGAGAAACATAACAGATGAACATGGGGGAGAAAAGAGAGAGGAAAACCATAAAAGAGACTCATAACTATAGAGAATAAACTGAGGGTGGCTGGAGGGATGGTGGGTAGGAGGTATGGGTTAAATGGGTGATGGGTATGAGGATGGGCACCCGTGATGAACACTGGGTATTGTATGTAAGTGATGAACGACAAATCCTACACCTGAAACTAATATTACACTGTATGTTAACTAACTGGCATTTAAATAAGAACTTGGAAGAAAAAATTTCAAAAAAGTTGTTTTCTTGTTTAATTCTGTTGTGATCTAAAGATGTACTCTCAGTAATTCTATTCTTTCAAAATTTGACTAGATTAATATCCAAAATATATAAAAAACTTATCAAACTCCTCATCCCCAAAATGGATAATTCAATTAAAAATGTGCAAAAGGCTTGAATAGACATGTTGAAGGCCAACAGGCAAATGAAAAGATGGACAACATCACTTATCATCAGGGAAATACACATCAAAACCACAATGAGATGTTACCTCAGGATGTCAGAATGGTTAAAGTCAACAACACAAGAAACAACTCGTGTTGACAAGAATCAGAGAAAGGGGAACTCTCTGCCCTGTTGGTGGGAATGCAAAGTGGTACAGCCACTCTGGAAAACAGTATGGAGGTTCCTCAAGAAGTTAAAAATAGAACTACCCAATGATCCAGCAACTGTACTACTAGATATTTACCTGAGGAAAGCAAAAATACTAATTCAAAGGTTACATATGCTCATTACTTATAGCCATATTATCAACAATAGCCAAATTATGCATACAGCCCAAATGTCCATTGATTGATGAGTGGATAAATAAAAGGTGGTGTGAATATACAATGGAATATTACTCAGCTCTTGCTGAGTTGGCTGAGAATGAAATTTTACCAAATGCAATGACATGGGTGGAGCTAGAATATAAGGCCAAGGGAAATAAGCCTTTCAGAGAAAGACAAATACCATGTAATTGAACTCAAATGTGGAATTTAAGAAACAAAACAAACAAGCAAACGGGGAAAAAGAGGGAGAGAAGCAAACCAAGAAAGATTCTTAACTATAGAGAAAAAATAATGGTTTCCAAGGGGGAGGTGAATGAGGGGATGGGTTAAATGGGGGATTAGGGGATTAAGAAGTGCATTTGTTGGGGCGCCTGGGTGGCTCAGTGGATTAAAGCCTTTGCTTTCGGCTCAGGTCATGATCCCAGGGTCCTGGGATTGAGCCCCACATCGGCTCAGGTCATGATCCCAGGGTCCTGGGATTGAGCCCCACATCGGGCTCTCTGCTCAGCAGGGAGCCTGCTTTCCTTCCTCTCTCTCTGCCTGCCTCTCTGCCTACTTGTGATCTCTGTCTGTCAAATAAATTTAAAAAAAAAAGTGCACTTGTGATGAACACCTGGAGGTGTATGGAAGTGTTGGATCACTATATTCTACTCTTGAAACTATTATTATACTGTATGTTAATTGATATTTAAATAATGAAGAAAATGTGATGAGATTTTATTTATTGCCATTATATGGTCAATATTCTACCTGTGTTAGTAGGTGAAGTTTAACATTCCATTGTTCAAATCTTTTATATTTTTACTATGTCTTAATCTGTTTATTCTATTAGGTATTAGAAAGATGTGTTAAATACTCTATGGTGAGTGTGGATTTGTCTATTTTTCAGTTTACATCAATCTTTTTAATATATTTTAAAGCTATGATGATGTCTGCATATTTATATAAAATAATGATTGCCTTCTTTTGCATTGATCATTTTATCATCAGATGTCCCTACTTACATTTAATTTTGCTTACAGTATGATTTTCTGGTTTATTTCTTTTCTTTTAGTTTGTGTATTCAAAAATTTGGTACACGGAACGAAACTTGTCTTTTATTTTGAGAAAAATAAGAAATTAAATAGTATATGTGGAAAATCAAGCAAATATGAATTTTTAGCTGTGAAAGTTGAATTTCATTTAACTGGTGGTATACAAATTAACAGCATAGATTTAAACATCCTCTTTATTTTTTTCCTAGATTTTATCTCTCTGAGTATGAATCCAAATATATTGCATTATTTAGATTTCTAGTAGTTCTTGTCTAATAACAATACTAACTTAACACTTAAAGAATACTTTAGAATGTTATCATGATTAACACTAGTGAATTCCAACTGTATAGCAAACACGGATCTAAGCACACTTAGCAACACTGTACTTATAACAATATAATTAAATAGAAGACTATTCCTATCTTCAATGTATAGATGAGTGAACTGAGCTGTAGAAAATTAAAGCAATTTTGTCAAAGTCACGAGATATAGATAGGACCAGGTATCAAACCCAGAGATGATCTCCTGAATCTTACTTTTTAACTTATGCAGATATGCCTCTCAAATAATTTAGTTCTGATGTTACTAATTTTACATAAATTTAGCTGTCGATAAATAACTCCTTTATATAATTAAAATACTATAAAATATTTACGTATATATTCTAGCATATGCATCATAGTTACCTATGTATTTTATAATTATACATTCATATTATTATAAAGATTTTTTAACATATACACACATTTATGACAAATTTAAAGTATGCTTAGGGGTGAATTTACTATACAATTTTTCTTTTACTTGAAATTGTTGAATGTCAGATGCCACTACATTACTGAAGTGCAAATAATTGAATTAATTTTGATAATATCTTTTAGCAGCATTATTTTTACTGTTTTTTCCTCTTTCATGTGATTCAAAGATCAATAGATAAGGTATTAATTGGGGTGCCTGGGTGGTGCAGTTGGTTCAGTGTCTGACTTGGTTGCGGTTCAGGTTGTGATTTCAGGGCTGTGGAATGGAGCCCAGCGTCAGGCTCTGAGCTCCGCATGGAGTCTGCTTAAGATTCTCTCCCTCTCCTTTCCCCTGTCCCCCACACTCTCTCTCTAAACTAAATAAGTAAATCTTTTTAAAAAAGATAAGGTGTTATTTGAATGCTATTGTTGTCTTTTTAGTCTTCATCAATTCTTTAAAAAAAAAAACAAATGTTTATTTAAAAGAGATTTAGAAGAACATAAGAAAAGTACCAACATGTTATTATTTAATAACATAAAGTTGTTAGGTAGTACTAGATTACCATTAACAATTACAGACAACAAATAGTTAACTTAATACTAAGAGAGTTGTAAATTTGTGTTAGAGAAAAATCTCATATTGTTCAAACTAGAAGTATGTAACATCTATGCTTAGTGAAAAATGACTGGTGTGGTCAATATGTACCATAAAAGTTAGGAGAAAGGAGAAATTACTTTCCCAAAAGGCTTTATATGGGATGATCTCAAGAATATTGGGTTATTAAATTGTAGTTTAAGGGACAAGTACACCTGAGCAAGGGTTATTAGGTAAAGGAAAGTGAAGAGAGTGTTCTAGAATTAATGAGAAGACTAACACCAGAGCTGTGGTTTTGCAAAAGGAAGATGCGGAAGAAAGAAGAGGAGCTTTGAAGGAGAAGAGGTTTGAATTTTGCAAAAAAGATTTCCATATTATTTTATAGGCAATATGTAATCTTTAACAGATCTAATCAAGGAAAAGAATGTAGGATATGCAGTATTTTAATGTTGCTTTGGCAGTTGCATTACAATGGCTGGAGGGAAAAGGACTTAGAAGAATGGATACAAATTAAGCAGATGACTGAATGAATTCATCATGAAACAATTATATGGAAGCCCAATGAGAAGAACAGGGCAAAAAACTGAAGAATACAGTCAGAGCTTGATTTCCTTTGAGGCCAATGAAGTTTAAGCTTTAGGCCTTTTTATTTGAACAAATACCATTGAGGACATGGGAGGGATCTTTCTTTCTTTCTTGTAAAAATTTAAAATTGTACCTTAATTGCAAGAAATAAAGTATTGTCTTTTTCTATTCTGATTTCCCCTTCATCATACTTTCACTGAGTTAGTTGACATCAGAGAATTACAGGCTTTGGAGGACTCAATCAAGAAGTCAAGGAGACAGTATATTCAGTTTGATATCAGAGAGATACACTCTTGAATATAATTTGGTTACTGATGGCCATCTAAGTTTATGAATGGCTTCTAGAAATACTCTTATCACTCCTGTGCCAAATTGATTGGCTTCAGGATGCAAAGATGCAGGATGAAAGACACAGCACATATGGATGGATATGTGGCATAATGCCTGGCACCAGAAGGATATGGCTATTAAGGGAAAAATATTTATGAAAGTATGGAGACAATCATAGCATGTGTACAATTTTAAATAGATGATTCAATTCTCATTGCTGCCTAATGAAAATGGAAGTTTGCTTCTGCCACACATGATATATTAACATCAATAGAAATACCATAACTCTTATGTCTCTATAATGAGGACATTGAGAGCAAACTAATTTATAATACCTCACTCAATTCAACCCAATATTTATAATAATAATATAATTAAATACAATATAATATAATGTAATAACAATATTATTATAAATATTTATAATATAAATATTATTATAAATAAATAAAATATATTATAATATAATAATCCAATATTTAATATTAATGATAACACAAAACTCTAAATGCCCTGAAATCTTATAGTTCATTATATCAGGGAAACTTGACAGAGGTTTTCCAAAACTTGACAACAATCTTAAAAATTTATAGAACATTACAAAGCATGAGTTATGAACCTGAAAGAACTTTTCTAATATTTCAATAACAATACTATATTTAAATCAAACACGCTAAAGGAAAGACTGAATTATTTTTCTACTATTTTTAATTTGAAAGTATTAGAAAATTATGTCATGTAAGGATATATTATCTCCAAGAGTAGTCAGTCACAAGTGTAAGAATTTAAGGTATCATAGAATTGTACAAGACAATATACATACTATGTTAACTTTCTGGTTTTTATGATGTCTGTGGTATTTGTCAACTTCTTTAGCTTTTAATTTGTAATAATTCATTTTTAATTTTAATTACTTTTTTTATTTCTAATTAAAAAAAAACTTTACTTTTAAGCTCAATTTTTGTTTTCGGTTTGTGGTCTTTTCCTTAGGGACGTCCATCCAAATTGCATGTTACATTAAAAAAACTGGATCTTTCCATGTATAAAAACAGAGAACAGACTGGTGGTTGCCAGAGGGGATGGGGGAAATGGGGTGATGAGAAAAATGGCGAAGAGAAGTGGCAGATACAAGGTTCCAGTTATGCAGTGATAAGTCATGTGAATCAAAGTCACAGCTTAGAGGATATACTTAATGATATTGTAAATAGCACTGTGTGGTGACAGTGTGGTGACAAAATCTGTGAGCACATTAGTTAAAAGTTGCATTCTAGAAGATGGCAGCAGAGTTGGGGACCTCGTTTCATCTGGTCCCTTGAAGTTAGCTGGATATCTATGAAACCATTCTGAACACACATGAATTCAGCCTTAGAAGTAAGAAAATAGATCTGGAACTGTACAAGTAGTAAAATGACTGCTTTTTCAAGATAGGAGGTACAGAATCATGAATCTCTGGGAAATCTCAAAAGATAAACAGAGAGGGGAGGGAGCCTCCATAAGTTGGCTCCTGAGAAGTGATATAACACCAGAACCTTAGGAATTTGTTCCAGTGAGAGACAGTGAGAGACATCTCTTTCTGAAAGGGACACAGAGAATGAAATAGCAGAATTCTAGGTGGGTCATTATGGGCTCATGATCCTAAGAGACACAGAAAAAATGGGGGTGCTTGTTCCAATAGAGTGCCCAAGCAGTGGAGCAGAGACCCTGGTTATGATCAGAGAGCCCAGAAGGGAATCTCAGCCCAGGTCATCATAAACCTCAAGCTGGGTCAGTAGGAAGACTGCGCTTTTCTTGAGCACCCTCAGAAGGACTGGAACTTGGGGTCATTTAATATCCCTTGGGAAAGATGAAATAGTTATGTCCATGACTGATTAACAGTCCTCAGGTTGGTGAAGGTCCCAGAAAGTACAGTAGGATGCCACCCAGCCATGACCTGGGAGCAGCAGAGCAAGGACACAAAATGCAGGGATGTTCATGGGCCCCTGGAACTTCCCTCAGGAGGACTGAAGAGGGGTCAAACCTTGATATTCTGAGGAGTGGCTCACACAGAGGCTGCACCCATGACTGGGTAATAGCTCTCAGGGCAGTGGTCACTCTAGAAAGAACAGTAAGACGGCCCCCAGCTGTGACCTAAGTGGAGTGGATCATGGTGCTCATGTGAACCCACAGTACACCTGGTCACAAAGACACAAAGTGAAGTGTTCCTCACAACTGTGGGGACTCCCCTGGGAGTACCGATGTGGGGGTGAATCTTGGGAGTCTGCAGTTTTGGTGCACACAGAAGTGGAGAAGTTTTGACCTAGGGAGTTTATGAAGGAGAGGGACAGAGGTCTTGTGGCCCAGGCATTTTTGCTCTGACCTTCTGAAAACGTGCAGGAAGCAATCAGGGAACAAAAGCCACAGAGACAATCAGCTCACCTTGAACCCATCCCCCTAACGAGGGGTGGGGCAACTTCACCCAGGCAGAGACACCTGAGAAGCAAAACAGCAGGCTCATCCCCCAGAAGACAGACTAGAAGAATAGGGGAATGACAAGGCTACAGATCCCACAGGATGGGAAAACTTCAATCCCACAGGAGAATAGTATATTGAGCTCCAGATTTTCCCACAAGACTCATTTAATCTTCAGTTTAAAATTTAACATTTCTTTTTTCCCCCAATTTTTCCTGTTTCGACTAGATTCATATTTTACCAGCTTATGTTTTTAAGTTAGTTTTTAACTTTTTCTCATTTTACATTCTATATATCTTTATAGATTTTCTCATCTACATTTTATAGATTTATGCCTCATTTTAGTCCTCTCTCTCTCTCTCTATATATATATATGTATACATATATATATATATATATATATATATATATATATATATACACATATATATCTCAAAGCTTTGCTTTACTTGCAATTTTAGGGTGTAGTATCTTCTAACACAGGGACCAAATTTCAATCAGGAACAAGAAGATCACCATGCTTTGTCCACCCTGTGAGATTATAGTGTCTCTCCACCTCCACCCCCTTTTTATTGTTTGGACTCATGCTGGCTTTGTTTGCTTTTCTGTGGTAACTTATGACCACTTTCTGACCAGTTTGGATTTTTTCTAGGGCACATTTTGCTTGGGCAATGGTTGATATTTTGGACTCTGTTCATTTGCTTACCCATCCTTCCTTGGGCAGAATGAATAGAAGGAGGGTCTCACAACAAAGGAAATAACCAGAGGCAATATTCTTCACCATAGAGCTAATCAATATGGATATAAGCAAGAAGTCAGAGATTCAGGATAGCAATTACAAAGATAATAGCTAGGCGTGGATAAGTATAAATGTCTATACAGAATTTTTAAGCATGGAAATGAGATCTAATCTGGCTGAACTTAAAAATGCTATGAAGGAGATCCAATCTAAATTGGATGTTTTAACAGCTAGGATCAATGAGGCAGAAGAAAGAATAAGTGATCTAGAGGACAGGCTGATGGAAAGGAAGGAAGTTGAGGAAAAGAGAGAAAAACAATTAATTGCCCATGAAGAAAGTCTTTAAGAATTTAATGATGCATTGAAAAGACCACTGTAAAAATCATCAGGATCTAAGAGGGGGTGGAAAGAGAGAAACGGGTAGAAGGTATATTTGAGCAAACTAAGAACTTTCCTAATCTGGAGAAGGAAATGAACATTTATGTCCAAGAGGCAGAGAGGACCCTTCCCAAAATCAATAAAAACAGATAAACACCCTGAGATATAATAGTGAAGCTTGAAAATCTTAGAGTCAAAGAAGTTATCCTGAGAGCAGTTAGGAAGAGAAGATTCCTTACCTCAGAGGAAGGAACTTCAGAATAACATCAGACCTATGCATAGAAACCTGGCAGGCCATAAAGGGCTGGCAGGTTATATTCAGGATACAAAATGAGAAGAACATGCAGCCAAGAATACTTTATCCAGCAAGGCTGTCATTCAGAATGGAAGGAGAGAGAGAGAGTTTCCAAGACAGGCAGAAACTGAGAGAATATGTGACCAAGCCAGCCCTGCCAGAAATATTAAGGAGGATACGTTAGCAAAGAGAGATCCCAAGAGTCACATAGACCAGAAAGGAACAGAGACAATCTACAGAAACAGGGACTTTGCAGGAAATATACTATCACTAAATTCATATCTTTTTTTTAAAAGATTTTATTTATTTATTTGACAGAGAGATCACAAGTAGGCAGAGAGGGAGACAGAGAGTGAGGGGGAAGCAGGCTCCCTGCTGAGCAGAGAGCCTGATGTGGGGCTCAATCCCAGGACCCTGAGATCATGACCTGAGTTGAAGGCAGTGTCTTAACCCACTCAGCCATCCAGGCACCCCTAAATTCATATCTTTTAATAGTCTGAATGTAGATGGGCTGAATGTTCCCAACAAGACACAGAGGATCAGACTGGATAAAAAAGCAGGTCCCATCCATATACTATCTACAAGAGACTCATTTTGAACTTAAAGACATCTCCAGATTGAAGGTGAAGTGATGGAGAACAATTTATCATCCTAGTGGACATCAAAAGAAAGCTGGGGTAGCAACCTCATATCAGACAAATTAGATTTTAAATCAAAGACTGTACTAAGAGATATAGAGGGACACTATATCATACCCAAGGGGCCTATCCAACAAGAATATCTAACAATTGTAAATATTTATGCCCCTAATGCAGGAGCAGCCAATTATACAAACCAATTAATATCCAAAGTAAAAAAACATATTGATAATAACACGTTAATAGTAGGAGGCTTCAACACCCCACTCGCAACAATGGACAGAAATTCTAAGCAGAAGATCAACAAAGAAATGAGGGCTTTGAATGACACACTGGACCAGATGGACTTCAAAGATATAGACAGAACATTCCATCTAAAATAACAGAATACTCATTTTTCTTGAATACACATGGAGCTTTCTCCAGACTATATAGTATACTGGGTCATAAATCAGGTCTCAACTGACACCAAAACATTAAGATACTTCCTTGCATATTTTCAGACCACAATGCTTTCAAACTGGAACTCAATCACAAGAAGAAATGTGGAAGGATCTCAAACCCTTGAAGGTTAAAGAACATCCTGCTAAAGAATGAATGGGCCAATCAGGAAATTAAAGAAGAACTTACACAATTCATGCAAACTAATGAAAATGAAAGCACATCGATTCAAAACTTATGGCATACTGCAAAGGCAGTCCCAAGAAGGAAGTACAAAGCAGTGCAAGCATTCTCAAAAAAATTAGAAAAGTCTCAAATACACAAGCTAAGTTTATCCTTAAAGGAGTTGGAGAAAGAACATCAAATAAAGCCCAATCCAAACAAGAGAAGGGAAATAATAAAGATTAGAGCAGAAATCAATAAAATAGAAATCAGAAGAACCATAGAACAGATCAATGAAACTAGAAGCTTGTTCTTTGATAGAATCAATGAGATCAATAAACCTCTGGTCCAACTTACCAAAAGAAAAGAGAAAGGACCCAAGTAAAATCATGAATTAAATGGGAGAGATCACAACCAATACCAAGGAAATATAGGTAATTGTTAGAACATATTATGAGCAACTATATGCCAACAAATTTGGCAACATGGAAGAAATGGATACATCCCAGAAACTTACAAATTACCAGACTGACACAGGAAAAAGTAGAACATCTGAACAAACCAATAACCAGTAAGGAATTTAAACAGTAATCAAAAACCTCCTGAAAAACAAGATTCCAGGGCCAGATGGCTTCCCAAGTGAATGCTACCAGACATCTAAGAAGAAATAATACCTATTCTACTGAAGTTCTTCCAAAAAATAGAAATAGAAGGAAAATTTCCAAACTCAGCTATGAGGCCAGCCTTATCTGGATCGCAAAAACCACACAAAGACCTCATCAAAAGGAGAATTACAGACTAATATCCCTGATGAACATGGATGCCAAAATACTCACCAAGATCTTAGCCAATAGGATCCAACAGTGCATTAAAATGTTTATTCACCATGACTAGGTGCAATTTATTCCTGGGATGTAAGGGTGGCTCAACATTTGCAAATCAATCAGTGTAATAGAGCACATGAATAAAAGAAAAGACAAGAACCATATGATCCTCTCAGCTGATGCAGAAAAAGCATTTGACAAAATACGACATCATTTCTTGATGAAAACTCTTCAAAGTATAGGGATATAGAGACCGTACCTCAATATCATTAAATCCATCTATGAAAAGCCTACAGCAAATATCATTCTCAATGGGAAAAGTTGAGAGCTTTTCCCTTAAAGTCAGGAACAGGACACTGATGGCCACTCTCACCACTTTTGTTCAACATAGTACTACAAGTCCTACCCTTACGAATCAGACTGCAAAAAGAAGTAAAAGTCATGTAAATTGGAAAGGAAGTAGTTGTCGTTACATTTCATGTGGAAAACCCAAAAGACTCCACCCCAAATTTTCTAGAACTCTAAAAACAAGTAACATGGCAGGATGCAAAATCAATGCACAGAAATCAGTTACATTTATATTCATTAACAGTGTGTCTGAAGAATGAGGTATTAAGGAATTGATCCCATTTACAATTACACCAAAATCCATAGGATACCTAGGAATAAACCCAACAGAAGAGGTAAAGGATCTATACTTAAAACTTAAAGTTATATTACAAAGCGGTGATCATCTAGACAGCATGGTACTGGCACAAAAACAGACACATAGGTTAATGGAACAGAATAGAAAGTCCAGAACTGGACACTCAACTCTATGGTCAACCAATCTTCAACAAAGCAGGGAAGAATATCCAATGGAAAAAAGACAGGGTCTTCAATAAATGATATTGGGAAAATTAGACAGCCACATGCAGAAGAATGAAACTGGACCATTCTTCTACACCATACACAAAGTTAAACTCAAAGTGGATGAAAGACGTCAATGTGAGACAGGAGTCTATCAAAATACTTGAGTAGAACACAGGCAGTAACCTCTTTGACCTTGGCCCAGCAACTTCCTACAAGACACATCACTAAAGGCAAGGGAAAGAAGAACAAAAATTAACTACTCGTACTCCATCAAGATAAAAAGCTTCTGCATAGCAAAGGAAACAATCAACAATAAGAAAAGACAACCCATGGAATGGGAGAAGATATTTACAAATGACATTACAGATGAAGGGCTGGTATCCAATATCTATAAAGAACTTCTCAAACTCAACACCCAAAAATCTAATAATCCAGTTAATAAATAGGCAGAAGACATGAACAGACACTTCACCAAAGAAGACACAAATGGTCAACAGACACATGAAAATATGCTCCATATCACTTGCCAGCAGGGAAGTGCAGATCAAAACCAAAATGAGATACCACCTTACACCACTTAGAATGGCCAAATAACATGACAGGGAACAACACATGTTGGCAAGGATGCGGAGAAAGGGGAACCCTCTTCCACTGTTGGTGGGAATGCAAGTTGGTACAGCCACTCTGGAAAACAGTATGGAGGTTCCTTAAGACGTTAAAAATAGAGCTACACTGCCACCCAGCAATTGCATACTGGCCCAAAGATATAGGTGAAGTGAAAAGAAGGAGTACCTGCACCCCAGTATTCATAGCAGCAATGCCCACAATGACCAAACTGAAAGAAGTTGAGATGTCCTTCAACAGATGAATGGATAAGGAAGATATGGTTCAGACATAAAATGGAATATTACTATACCATCAGAAAGGGTGACTACCTACCATTTATATCAACATGGATTGAACTGGAAGGTATCATGCTGAGTGAAATAAGTTAATCAGAGAAAGACAATTGTCATATGGTTTTACTCATATATGGAACATAAGGAATAGTGCAGACTATAGGAGAAAGGAGGGAA
The DNA here is from genome assembly GCF_030435805.1 of Mustela lutreola. NCBI lineage: Eukaryota > Metazoa > Chordata > Mammalia > Carnivora > Mustelidae > Mustela > Mustela lutreola. The sequence continues at coordinate 51,888,813 of NC_081303.1, forward strand.
AACTGAATGGGAAGAAATCAGAGAGGGAGACAAACCTAGAGAGATTCTTGGTGCTGGGAAGCAAATTGAGGGTTGCTGAAGCGGGGGGATGGGATAACTGGGTGATAAGCATTAAGGAAGGCGTGTGATCTAACGAGCACTGGGTTAATATGCAACCAATGAGTTACTGAATACTACATCAAAAACTTTTAATATACTATATGGTGGCTAATTGAACATAATAAAAAAAAAAGATCTGTGAGCAAAGTCTCTTGTTTGGCCCTGCAGTGACACTGTTTCAACTTTCCAAACTCTACTGATCTAATGATAATTGCTGGTTAATGATTATTTTTTGTGTGTCAGTTGCTGTATTAAATGTACTATTTGCTTTTATTTCCTTATAAACCTTGTAGGATAGTTCTATCATTCCCTTTTGCACATAAAGAAGGATGAATTTCAGAGGGAATTATGTAGATTCCTCAAGTAGACTAGAAGCCAGGCTGCCTGGTATCATATTTGAAAATTTACCACTAGGGTAACCATTTTTCTGACTTCTAGTATATACAGAGTAGTCCCCTCTTAGCCATAGTTTCAGTCACCCATGGTCACCCCCAATCTGGCAGCAGGTGATCCTCCTTCTGACATGTCATCAGAAGGTCTGTAGTAGCCTAATGTTAGATCACAATGTCTCATCATTCACCTCATTTCATCTCACTATGTAGGCATTTTATCATCTCACATCATCACAAGAAGAATGGTGAGTATAGTGCTGTAAGATGTTTTGAGAGAGAGAGAGGTAGACCACATTCACATAAATTTTATCACAGTATAGTGTTATAATTATTCTATTTCATGGTTTGTTATTGTTTTTAGTCTCTTATTATACTTTTTTTGTTGTAAACTAAACTTTATCATATTTTTTATCATTTTTTTTTTGTAAACTAAACTTTATCATGGTGATATATGTATGTATGTGCAAGAAAAACATCAAATATAGGGTCCATAGTGTTGGGGAACTAACTGCAAGCTGACACAGTCCTTTAGTCAAGGGAGTCTTGCCAAGGACTAGCTCCCACAATCCCTGCAGTTCACTCACTACTTGATTTGGCTCACTCACGGGATCAGTCTGGGTCATGCTGACACAGTTCTTGAGCTCCTCTGTAAATATGCTTGAGAAAACTCTCTTGTTTTGAAGCAAGGTGGTCATGTGGGACTTGTGGTCCTCTGACCTCAAGCTCCTTGATAAACATTCTTGTTATTGAATTATAAAATAAAGTCTCTTAGGCATGTTTTGGCTTCACTGGGTCATCTGCCCAGAGACCTCCTGATCCCAGCTTTCAGTCTCTTGTTTTTCTTAATTCCCTACCATTCACTCTCAGTCTTTCCTGGGACTTCTTGCACTGGTTTGTGACACAATACTATCTGCAATTTCAGGTATCCACTGGGAATCTTGGAATGTATCCCCTACAGATAAGTGGGGGGTTACCCTATTCCCAAACTCTGTTACCAGTTTTTGCTCTGGGCTGAGGAAACTCTTACAATTAATCTTTTTCTTGTCTTTAAAGAAGACTTACAGGAAGGAACACAATGTAAGATTTTGTGTAATGATACTAAGCTGTATTTGGTAGAATATAGTTTCTTTTTGCAAGTTACCTTTCTAGAAATATCCATTAAATTATGTACTGCAAGAGGGAAGTGAATATTTCTTGGGAAAATAAAATAAGTCTTGCCTATGATGTGTAGTTAGTTGAAAGTAAATGGTTAATAGCCCAGTTAATACAGCCAGTTAAGTCAGCTTATATGTCATCACTTAAATGAAATTCAAACATAAAATGATATCTGAGAATTTCTGTTTGGTTCAGTTTTGACAGGTATTTAAAAATCAAAGGGAATAAAACATATGTAAAAGTCAGGCTGCATACATGACCAAATTTTAGTAGATTAGATATAAGGTTCTATTTATATTTTAAAATTTGGTTGCTTCCAGTTCCACTGTTAAAGTTTATATTCTGTTAAGAACTCTTGTTAATTAGTAATTAAACATCATGCTGTAATATTTCTAATGTCACTAGTAAATCAACAAAAAATACAATTGATTATAAAGCAGAGATTTTTTTTCTTTTAGGTATTGTGGGAGAATAAAATTCCATTCACAAAGTATTTTTCAAGAGTTAATTTATAGTAATCATCTCCAAAATTTAATTTGTAGAAATGCCATAATTTAAAAACCAGCCCATAGCACAGTTTCAATAAACAAAAAGATGGAACATACTTTCAATTCCTTGGGCTCCTCCTTAATGGTATTCCAGCTTTTATTTTTCTCTGTAATGAAATGATTAGAAATAAACTGAAATGATCAGAGATAAATCTGAAGGCCAAGGTTATAAAGATCCCTTTAGATTGTATATAAAAATCAATTTTTTAATTATTCACAGATTAAAATTGTCATTTCCTGAAGGGTGTAACTCTGGGAACTTATATATGAAAAATAGTTGAACTGTTGAATAAAATAGTCAGCCATCCTTCTCTCATTTGTTATCTTTAGTCCTGTTATCCTCAGTTGTGGTATAAACTGAGGCTTACTGCAGTGTTCTGTTTCATGTGCCATGAAGGAAGAATGACTGTTCTAATACTGACATCCTGAAATGGTTACAGCATTTAATTTTAAAAAGCATTAAAAGTGGGGAAAAACTGGCTAAACCCAGCAGCTTTGTGATAAGATTTGCTGGAGGGGAGGGGCAGGGCAATGGGTTAATTGGGTGATGGGCATTAAAGAAGGCAATTGCTGTGATGAGCACTTCATGTTTTAAGTGATGAATCGCTAAATTTTATTCCTGAAACCAATACTACAGTATTAGGTAGCTAACTTGAACTTAAATAAAAACTTTGAAAAAAAATGTTATGTAATCAATAACTTTCTGTTGTTCTTAAAAACAATGGTCAAAATTAGTTGAAGTCTATCCTTAATGAAAAAAATGGCTGCTGCTAGCTTGGATATAATCTCTCTAACAGCAGTACCTAGTTGATGGCAAACACAGTAGAGGATTCTGGGTTAGTGGAGCTAAAAAGAAGTATTCTTTTATTCTTTATAGTATTTTAAGATTGAATTACATATTGACCTTAGTAACAAGAAATGAAATGGTATCCTGGTCTTTCCTCATAGAACTGGCTATGAATAAAAGTTGAATCAGATTACACAGTAGGGAAAGAAAGGAAAGAGAGAAAAAGAAAGAGATACGTCTTACTTCATTATGAATTTAACTGTGAACATTGATTATGTATTATTGACTAAAATAAATTTAGGATGGAAATTTCTAAAATGAGAATAGATTTGTGAAGTTACAGATGCTATGAATTTTTATGTTAAAATCTCTTTACATTGTTGTTCAAGAATGTCATCCGATTTCCCAATACCCTGATAACACATTAAAACATGTTGTTAAGGATTTTGATAACCTGGCAAAATTGTTTAATATAAAAATTTTAAATAATTATTATAAATGAAAAATCATAATTTAATTTTGTTTTGATGAATTCAAAAATTTTGAAGTGATGGCTTTTGATTATGAAATTAATTTCCTCACCACTCATGAGCTTCCCAGCTACTTGTAAATTTGGTTTCTGTCTCCCATCTAAAACAGTTTTCTTGGAGTGCTCCCAGTGAGCTTCCTAATCATTTATTTAGTCCTTTTCAGTTTATTGTTTTTTTTTAAGGCTACTACAATAGATTACCACAAACTGGGTGGTTTAGAAAAGAAATTTGTTTCCTCATAGTTCCAGAGATCAGAAGTTGGATGTGAAGGTGTTGGCAGGGCCTCACTATTTCCAGAGATACTAGAGAATATCTTTCTATGATCTTCCTAGCTTCTGATGGTTGTTGTCATTCTTGTAGTTCCTTGCTTTGCAGTGGCATCACTCCAATCTCTGCCTCCATTGTCAGGTGGCCTTCCTCTTCATTTGGTCTCTCCATATTTCTGTGTATAAATCTCCCTCTTTATTTTACAAGAACACCAATCACTGATTATGGACCCTAATCTAGTGTGACCTAATCTTACCTCGATTATATCTGCAAAGGTACTATTTCCAAATAAAGTCACATTCAAAGTTATGGGAGGTAGGACTTGAACATACTATTTTGGGGGCCATAATTCAACCAACAACACTTAATCTTATTAAAATTCCTGATAACCTCTTTGATGCCTTTGACATTTTGATTTTTTTTCTTTGACACTCCTTCATCTTGTCTTTCATGATACTCAATTTTTCTTGTTCTTAGTCTTCTCTAACTTTGTTCAGTTATGTTTTCTTGATTGTTTCATTTTCTGGTTGTTGTTTCCATATGGCATTCCTTTATTGTTGTTTTTAGGTCTTTCTTTTCCATAGTCTCAATCTCCATGCATTAATAAGGACATACTGGTAACTACATGTACTTATGTTAGCTGGATGATGACCATAAACAGAAAAATAATGATAGTCCTACTTGTGAACTTATGGTAAAACAGAGGGACAGAGGTAAACATACCAATATGTGTAACACTGAGTAGAAAAGGAACATAAGTCATGCAGTCATGCAATAGGGAATCCTTCAAAATAGAGAACATAAGGGTGGAAGCAAGATGGCAGAGGAGCAGTAAACTGAAATATCATTAGGTCCCAGGAATTTAGCTAGATCATTATCAAACCATTCAGAACACCTACAAACTCAACAGGAGATAGAAGAGAAGAAGAGTAGCAACTCTAAGAACAGAAAATCAACCACTTTCTGGAAGGTAGGACATGTGGAGAAGTGAATCTGAAGAGAAAGGAATATAGATTGTGGCCAGCTCCCAGCAAGTGATGGAGCAGGGGAGTGCAAAATCAGAAATTTTAGAAGTCTGCTCCACTGAGGGACATCACTCCAGAGGTTAAGTGGCAGTGGAGCCCTCATGGGAGAAGGTGGTCTCAGGACCCACAGGATCACAGAAAGACCTGGGCTGTCTGAGTGTGGCAGAGCTCCCAGGTACTGGAGTGGGGAAATTGGCTGAGAAGCTGAGAAGTGAGATCTCAGCTCTGGGTTACCTTAAACTGTGATCCAAGGCATAGTAGGGCCTCTGCTCTTTGAGCAGGGACCCTTCAAGAAGCAGATCAAGAGAAATCCCCTATTTCCTCCTCTTGGAGGAGTGGCACAGAAACATGCTGCAGGAATCTGTTGGGTTTGGGGACTCCAATCAGGGCCCATGAGCCAGAGATAGAAATGCTCAGATACAGGCTGGTTTGCATGGAGCATTGCCAGAAACCAGGGAGATGGGAGGGATTGACTGTTTTTCTCTGAGGTCTTGACTGCTTTTCTCTGAGGGCGCACTGAGAAGTGGGACCCTGAACTCTAAGCTCCACCTGGCCAGAGATTGAGAGGCCGCCATTTTCATTCCATCCTCCAGACCCCTACAGAAAGCTTTCAGGGCACAGACACTGGAGAAGATTACTTAGCCTGGGCCCCTGGCAAGGGTGGTGCAATTCTGCCTCAGGTAAAGCCATTTGATACTCACTGCAACAGACCCCTCGCCAAGAAGATCAGCAAGAACATCCAGTCAAGACCAAGTTCTCCAATCAGTGAAAACAGCAAAACTCCAGAGCTAGGGGATAGTAACACATAGAATTCATGGCTTCCCCTCACCCCCATGATTAGTCTTACAAAGTCAAATTTTTTTAAATTTTATTTTTTTCTTATTCTATTTTTTAACTTTTTTCTCTTTTAATGTTTTAAAACTATTTTAACAAATCATTAAAAAAACATTTTCCAATGTTAATTGTTATAGTCATTTTATCCCTTCATTGTATATAACCTTGTTTTTTTGTTACATGTAAGTTTTTTATTTTCTTTAAAATTTTGGGATACAATTTCTTCTAATAGATAAAAATATACCCTAAATCTAGCACATGGCTTTGTTTTAATTTCCAGCCTGATCACATTCTCTCCTCTTTCCAACTTATCTTATCAATTATTTTTTTAGAATCTTTTTAAAATTTTCATCTTTACAATCGTATTCCATCCCTTCATCATGTTACCCTTATTTTTATATATATATAAGCATTTCTCACTTTAAAGTTATGGGAGGTAGGTTTCTAGGAGACCATAATACACCCAAAATCAACCCCCCCCCCTTTTCTCTCACTCTGCTTTCATGTCTCTTCTGATTTGGTAAATGTATATTTTTCTGGACTCTTTGCACATTTTAGTATTTTATTCTTTTGTTTATATATTCCAAACTGGATAAAATGACAAAAATGGTGAAAATGGTGAAAAAAATGGGACCTAATCAACATGGACATTGGTAATATGTCAACCTAGAGTTCAGAAAAATGATTATCAATGTGCTAGCTTGGATTGAAAAAGGCATGGAAGATATGAGAGCATCCCCTTCTGGAGAAATAAAATCCCTTTCTGGAGAAAAAAAGAACTAAAATCTAACCAAGTTGAAATTAAAAAAGCTATTAATGAGGTGCAATAAAAAATGAAGGCTCTTACTGCTAGAATAAATGAAGCAGAAGAGAGAATAATTTACATAAAAGACCAAAGGACAGAGAATAAAGAAGTTGAGCAAAAGAGAGACAAACAATTACTGGACCATGAGGGGAGAATTAGAGAGATAAGTGATACCATAAGATGAAACAATATTAGGATAATTGGGATTCCAGAAGAAGAAAGAGAGAGGGGGCAGAATGTATACTAGAGCAAATTATAGTAGAGAATTTCCTTAATATGGCAAAGGGAACAAGCATCAAAATCCAGAAGGCACAGATAACCCCCCCTCAATATCAATAAAAATAGGTCATCTAATAATAACTTACAAGCATTAGTGACAAAGAGAAAATCCTGAAAGAAGCTTGGGACATGAAGTCTGTAACATACAATGGTAAAAATACTAGATTGGCAGCAGACTGATTGGCAGCAGACTAGATTGGCAGGGGACTTCTGGAAGGCCAGAAAGGACTGGCATGATATATTCAGAGCACTGAATGAGAAAAATATGCAGCCAAGCATACTATATCCAGCTAGGCTGTTAGTGAAAATAGGAGAGGTTAAAAGCTTCCAGGACACACACACACACAAAAAAACCCAAAAAACAAAAACAAACTAAAAGAATTTGTAAACACCAAATGACCCCTCAGGAAATATTGAAAAGGGTTCTCTAAACAAAGAAAGAATCTAAAAGTAGTAGACTAGAAAAGGACAGAGACAATATACAGTAACAGTCACCTTATAGGCAATACAATGGCACTAAATTCCTATCTTTCAATAGTTAACCTGAATGTAAATGGGCTAAGTGCCCCAATCAAAAGACACAGGGAATCAGAATGGATAAAAAAGCAAGACCCATTGATATGCTGTCTACAAGAAACTCATGTTAGACCAAAACACACTTCCAGATTTAAAGTAAGGGGGTGGAAAGCAATTTATCATGCCAATGGACATGAAAAGAAAGCTGGGGTGTCAATCCTTATATCAGATAAGTTAGATTTTAAGTAAAAAATTATAATGCAGGGGTGCCTGGATGGCTCGGTGGGTTAAAGCCTCTGCTTTCGGCTCAGGTCATGATCCCAGGCTCCTGGGATCGAGCCCCACATTGGGCTTTCTGCTCAGCAGGGAACCTGCTTCCCTTCCTCTCACTCTGCCTGCCTCTCTGCCCAATTGTGATCTCTGTCTGTCAAATAAATAAATAAACTGTTAAAAATTTTTAAAAATTATAATACATAAGGAAGGACACTGTAACATACTTAAAGGGTCTGTCCAACAAGAAGATCTAACAATTTTAAATATCTATGCCCCTAACATGGGAACAGCCAACTATATAAACCAATTAATAACAAAATCAAAGAAGCACATCTACAATATTACAATAATAGTAGGGGACTTTAACACCCCCCCCCCTCCGAAATGGACAGATCATCCAAGCAAAAGTTCAGCAAAGAAATAAAGGCTTTAAATGATACACTGGACCAGATGGACATCACAGATATATTCAGAACATTCCATCCAGAAGCAACAGAATACACATTCTTCTCTAGTTCACATGGAACATTCTCCAGAACCAATCACATCCTGGGTCCAAATGAGGTCTCAACCTGTACCAAAAGACTGGGATCATTCCCTGCATGTTTTCAGATGACAATGCTTTGAAACCATTTCTCAATCACAAGAGGAATTTTGGAAAGAACCCAAATACATCAAGGCTAAAGAACACCCTACTAAAGAATGAATGGGTCAACCAGGAAATTAAAGAAGAATTGAAAAAAAGTCATGGAAACAAATGAAAATAAAAACACAACTGTTCAAAGTCTGTGGGACACAGCAAAGGCAGTCCTGAGGGGAAAATATATAGCAATACAAGCCTTTCTCAGGAAAAAATAAGGGTCTCAAGTACACAACCTAACCCTACACCTAAAGGAGCTAGAGAAAGAACAGCAAAGAAAGACTGGAGAACAGAAGTCATAAATATCAGAGCACAAGTCAATGAAATACAAACCAAAAGAACAATAGAACAAATCAATGAAACTAGGAGCTTGATCTTTGACAGAATTAATAAGATTGATAAACCCCTGGCCAGACTTATCAAAAAGAAGAGAGAAAGGACCCAAATAAATAAAATCCTGAATGAAAGAGGAGAGATCACTGCCAACACCAAGGAAATACAAACAATTATTAGAACATATTATGAGCAACTATATGCCAGCAAATTTGACAACCTGGAAGAAATACTCATTCCTGGAGATGTATAAACTACCATAACTGGATCAGGAAGGAATAGAAAACCTGAACAGACCCATAACCAGTAAGGAGATTGAAGCAGTCATCAAAAATCTCCCCAAAACAAGAGCTTAGGGCCATATGGCTTCCCAGGGGAATTCTACCAAACATTTAAAGAAGAATTAATACCTATTTCCCTGAACTGTTCTAAAAAATAGAAATGGAAGGCAAACTTCCACATTCATTTTATGAGGCCAGCATTACCTTGATCCCCAAACCAAATAAAGACCCCATTAAAAAGGAGACCAATAGCCTTGATGAACACAGATGCGAAAATTCTCACCCAAATACTAGCCAACAGGATCCAACAGTACATTAAAAGGATTATTCACCATGACCAAGTAGAATTTATTCCAGGGCTGCAAGCTTGGTTCATCATCTATGAATCAATCAGTGCCATATAACACATTAATAAAAGAAAGAACAATAACCCTATGATACTTTCAATAGATGCTGAAGAAGCATTTGACAAAGTACAGCAATGTTTCTTGATCAAAACTCTTCAAAGTGTAGGGATAGAGGGCACATAACTCAATAGCATCAATGCTATCTATGAAAAACCCACAGTGAGTATCATTCTCAATGGAGAAAAACAGAGTTTTCCCCCTAAGGTCAGGAACATAGCAAGGATGTCCCCTATCACCACTGCCATTCAACATAGTACTAGAAGTCCTACTTCTGCAATCAGACAACAAAAAGAAATAAAAGGAATTCGAATTGGCAAAGAAGAAGTCAAACACTCACTGTTTGTAGGTGATATGATACTTTATGTGGAAAACCCAAAAGACTCCACTCCAAATCTGCTGGAACTCAGACAGGAATACAGTAAAGTGTCAGGATATAAAATCAATGCACAGAAATCAGTTGAATTTCTTCACACCAACAACAAGACAGAAGAAAGAGAAATTAAGGAGTCCATCCCATTTACAATTGCACCCCAAGCCATGAGATTCCTAGGAATAAATCTAACCAAAGAAGCAAAGAATCTGTACTCAGAAAACTAGAGAATACTCATGAAAGAAATTAAGCAAGATACAAATAAATGGAAAAACACTCTATGCCCATAGATTGTAAGAACAAATATTGTGAAAATGTCTATACTACCTAGAGCAATCTACACATTTAATGCAATTCCTATTAAAATACCAACAAATTTTTTCGAAGAAATGAAACAAATAATCCTATAATTTATAAGGAACCAGAAAAGTCCCCGAATAGCCAAAGGAATGTTGAAAAAGAAAACCAGAATTGGTGGTATCAAAATTCTAGACTTCAAGCTCTATTACAAAGCTGTCATCATCAAGACAGTATGGTACTGGCACAAGAACAGACACATAGATAAATGGAACAGAGTAGGGAGCCCAGAAATGCACCCGCAACTCTATGGTCAACTAATCTTAGATAAAGCAAGAAAGAATTTCCAGTGGGAAAAAAAAAAAAACAAACTCTTTAACAAATGGCGTTGGGAAAATTGGACAGCTGCATGCAGAAGAATGAAACTGGACCACTTCCTTACAGCACATACAACAGTAGACTCAAAATGGATGAAAGACCTCAATGTGAGAAAGGAATCCATCAAAATCCTTGAAGAGAAATCAGAAAGCAACCTCTTTGACCTCAGGCACAGGAACTCCTTCCTGGACATATCACAAAAGCCAAGGGAAGCAAGAGCAAAAATGAATTATTGGGACTTCATCAGGATCAAGAGCTTTTAATGGCAAAGGAAACAGTCAACAAAACCAAAAGACAACTGACATGGGGGAAGATATTTGCAAATGACATATCAGATGAAGAATTAGTATCCAAAATCTATAAAGAACATTTCATACTCAACACCCAAAGAACAAATAATCCAATCAAGAAATGGGTAAAAGTCATGAACAGATATTTCTGCAAAGAAGACTTCCAGATGGCCAACAGAGACATGAAAAGGTGCTCCACATCACTTGGCATCAGGGAAATACAAATCAAAACCACAATGAGATACCACCTCACACCAGTCAGAATGGCTTAAATTAACAAGTTAGGAAGTGACAGATGTTGGCAAGGATGCAGAGAAAAGGGAGCCCTCCTACACTGCTGGTGAAAATGCAAGCTTGTGCAGCAACTCTGGAAAACAGCATGCAGGTTTCTCAAAAAGTTGAAAATAGACCTACCCTAGTACCCAGCATTCACACTACTGGGTATTTACCCGAAAGATTCAAATGTAGTGATGTGAAGGGGCATGTGCACCTGAATGTTTACAGCAGCAATGTCCACAATAGCCAAATTATGGAAAGAACCTAGATGTCCATCAACAGATGAATGGATAAAAAAGAGGTGGTATATATATACAGTGGAATACTATGCAACCATCAAAAGAAATGAAATCTTGCCATTTGCAAGGACCTGGATGGAACTAGAGGGTATTATGCTGAACGAAATAAGTCAAACAGAGAAAGAGAATTATCATATGAACTCTCTGATATGAGGAATCTGAGAGGCAGGGCGAGGGGTTTGGGGGTAGGGAAGGAAAAATTTAAACAAGATGGGATTGGGGGGAGACAAAGCATAAGAGACTCTTAATCTCACAAAACAAACTGAGGGCTGCTGGGGGGTGGAGGGTTGAGTAATGGACATTGGGGAGGATATGTGCCATGGTGAGTACTGTGAAATTATGTAAGCCTGATGATTCACAGACCTGTACCCCTGGGACAAATAATACATTATATGTTAATAAAAATGATTAAATAAATAAAAAAATAGAGAACATACTCTAACTGAATTTTGGAAAAAAACTGAGTGTTACAAAGTCTAAATTTCTATTCCACTTCTCTTTTCTTGATGGAAAGGTTTTAATTATGAAGTACATTTTTAAAATCGATATAAGAATATCCATATTGCCATTTCTCCTTGTGCTAACATTCAATAGACTTTCTTTAGAATAATTTTCAATTTAAAGACATGTCGCAAATATGTGCAGAGAATTCCTGGTTACTTCAATTCAGTTTCCCCTGTGGTTAACATTTTAGATTACTAAGGCACATTTGTCAAGACTAATGAAACAATAGTGATACATTGTAATTAACTAAGCTCCATGCTTTACTCATATTTTCTTAGTTTTTACTAACATCACTTTTCTTTACCAAAATCCCATCCAGAGTATCACATCATACTACTTTAGTCATTATGTCTTCTTTGTCTCCTTGACAATTTGTTCAGAAATTTTGAAGTGTCCCTCAGTTGCAGTTTAAAGTTTTTTTCTTCATTTTATTTAGGTTATGCATTCTTGGAGGAAGATCACAGAATGGAAGTGTCATTCTTATTACATCATTTCAAAGTTACATATTATCAACATGACATCATTGTGATGTTAACCTGAATTACCTAGATGAAATGGTGTTTGTTGGGAATTAAGAATTAAGCTCCACCAACTTTTGGGGAGTACTTCCATAAATTATTTAGAATTCTTCAGCATGGAAACTCATTTCTTTACTCCCATTTATTCACTCAAGTCATTTATGAGCATCTGTATGGATTTCTAGATGTTTGGTTTATACTTCAAATGATAACCTTATATTTGAACTTAAAAACAAGAAACCAGTTCAAGAAGCAAAGCTTTTACCTGGGATCAAAGAATTGCAATTTAGGGTACCGATTTAGGTAGAAACTCAAATAGTGTACTGATTACAGAAGGTGGACTTAGGAATTTTACTGGAAAAAAGGAAGATTAGGTAAGTTGTTTTTGAAAAGAGTTCATTGGTGCTGAGAAGCAGGGCTATATTTGTACTTCCTTGATTGGTCAGGCAAAGGGATCATTAGGCAAATGCTCAGTTTTATCAGTCTTCTCAAACAGGGTATTTGCTTTTCTGCTGACTTCCTGGAATGCTGGTATTTTAGTCCAATTCAAAGATTCAGAAATTTTACATGGAAGGCATTTCCTCTGAAATGGCTGCTCTGGCTCCATTTCAAAATGGCTCTACTTATGTTCATGAATGCTATATTATTTATTTTGTTCTCAAATCCAGCTTTGGCCATTTTGAACTCTTTAAGGTGACTTCTGTGTACTTTTATCATATCCCTATAATTTTGATTTTTTTTTTTAGCATTTCCTTATTTTCTAACTGTACAAGATGACTCAGGATCATCTTGTACATTTCCTGCTCCAGACCTAGAACCAACAATTTCTCTGGGAGTCCTGGGTCCTTTTATTAGAGGACAATATTAGAAACCATGATCCAGATGCTGACGTGCTTATTGTTACTGGAGTTCTTGCTGCAAGGCTCTCTCAGCCACCAGAACTAAGAAATATATGTATATACACTAGCCTATATATAAACATATTTCCATATTTCTTTGTATTTTCATGTTCAGACCAATGGCTCTGACTTTAACCCAATACTCGAGAGTTCATTCTATTCTCTCTCCTTGCTTATCTGTAAGCTCCCTTTCTAACACTAAGGAGCTTGGCCCCTACCATTTGACATTGATTTCCTTTTGTTTAATTCCGGTATACATACATAATATTTTCAGATTCATCTATCCACACCCACATGAGAAATAGCTTCACCAACTATAGTACTCTTTATGTACAGTTCCTTTGGATTTAGTCTTACATTCCCAATAATTTCTTAAGTTATTTAGGTAAGTACCCTTTACCCCTCCCGCTTCAGTTATGTTATATAATGCATTTATAATGTAGCTTATTTGTTTTGTTACATTTTGCATTCCATTCTGAGACCCTTCAACCTCCTAACTGATTTTTAAAATTTTGAATATATGAATTTTTACTTTCTGTGCTGTAAAGTTTTATGAATTTTGTCAAATTCATAATGTCATGTATCCAACACTTGAGTACCTTACAAAAGTTTTCCTGCCCTAGAAATAATCCTCTGTACTTCACCTATCAAATTGTGAATTTCCAACACATTAATTTTTATTACCTACATTCTGTATTCTCCAGTAAATTTCTTTTCTTTTAAATTTATTTTCTGTGTTTCAGAATTAATTGTTAACGCATCACACCCAGTGCTCCATGCAATATGTGCTCTCCATTATACCCACCACCAGGCTCACCCAACCTCCTACCCCTCTCCCCTCCAAAACTCTCCTCAGTTTGTTTCTCAGAGTCCACGGTCTCTCATGGTTCATCTCCCCCTCCAATTTCCCCCAACCCCCTTCTCCTCTCCATCTCCCCATGTCTTCGGTGTTATTCCTCATGCTCCACAAATAAGAGAAACCATACGATAATTGACTCTCTCTGTTTGACTTATTTCACTCAGCATAATTCTTTATTTTTTCTTTCTTTCTTTTTTTTTTTTTTTTTAAATCTATCCATTTGACAGAGAGAGATCACAAATAGAGAGTCAGGCAGAGAGAGAGAGAGAGAGAGGGAAGCAGGCTCCCTGCTGAGCAGAGAGCCCGATACGGGGCTTGATCCCAGGACCCCGAGACCATGACCCAAGCCGAAGGCAGCGGCTTAACCCACTGAGCCACGCAGGCGCCCCACACTCAGCATAATTCTTGCACTACCCTCCATGTTGATACAAATGTTGGATATTCGTCCTTTCTGATGGAGGCATAATACTCCATAGAATATATGGACCATATCTTCCATATCTATTCATCCTTTGAAGGGCCTCTTGGTTCTTTCCACAGTTTGACAACTGTGACCATTGCTTCTGTTAACATTGGGGTACAGATGGCTCTTCTTTTCACTACATCTGTCTCTTTGGGGTAAATACCCAGTAGTGCAATTGCAGGGTCATAGGGAAGTTCTATTTTGAATTTCTTGAGGAATCTCCACACTGTTTTCCAAAGTGAATGTGCCAACTTGCATTCCCACCAACAGTGGACGAGGGTTCCCCTTTCTCCACATCCTCTCCAACACATGTTGTTTCCTGTCTTTTTAATTTTGGCCATTCTAACTGGTGTCAGATGGTATCTCAATGTGGTTTTTATTTGAATATCCCTGATGGCTAGTGATGATGGACATTTTTTAATGTGTCTGTTAGCCATTTGTATGTCTTCATTGGAGAAGTGTCTGTTCATGTTTTCTACCCATTTTTTTTAAAAGATTTTATTTATTTATTTGATAGAGAGAGATTACAAGTAGATGGAGAGGCAGGCAGAGAGAGAGAGAGAGAGAGAGAGAGAGAGAGATGGAAGCAGGCTCCCTGCTGAGCAGAGAGCCCAATGCGGGACTCGATCCCAGGACCCTGAGATCATGACCTGATCCAAAGGCAGCGGCTTAACCCATTGAGCCACCCAGGCGCCCTTTTCTGCCCATTTTTGACATGATTATCTGTTTTGTGTGTGTCGAGTTTGAGGAATTCTTTATAGATCTTGGATATCGGCTCTTTGTACTGTCATTTGCAAATATCTTCTCCCATTCCATGAGTTGCCTCTTTGTTGTGTTGACTGTTTGCTTTGCAGAAGCTTTGATCTTGATGAAGTAAAAAAAAAAAAAACAAAAAAAAACCAAAACACTTCATTTTTGCTTTTGTTTCCGTTGTCTTTGGAGACATATCTTGAAATAATTCGCTGGGCTGATGTCAAAGAGGTTACTGCCTATGTTCTCTAGGATTCTGATGGATTCCTGTCTCACATTCAGGTCTTTTATCCATTTCGAGTTTATCTTTGTGTATGGTGTAAGAGAATTGTCAAATTTCATTCCCTACTCATAGCTGTCCAATTTTTCCCAGCACCATTTATTGAAGAGACTGTCTTTTTCCCACTGTATATTTTTTCCTGCTTTGTTGAAGATTATTTGACCATAAAGTTGAGGGTCCATGTCTGGGCTGTCTACTCTGTTCCACTGGTCTATGTGTGCCTGTTTTTGTGCCACTACCATGCTGTATTGTGATCACAGCTTTGTAGTAAAGCTTGAAATCAGGCACCATGATGCTGCCAGTTTTGTTTTTCTTTTTCAACATTTTCTTAGCAATTTGGGGTCCTTCTGATTCCATACAAATTTTAGGATTGTTTGCTCTGGGTCTTTGAAAAATGTTGGTGGAATTTTGATCAGAATGGCATTGAAAGTATAGATTGCTCTAGGCAGTATAGACATTTTAACAATGTTTATTCTTCTGCTCCATGAGCATGGAATGGTCTTCAATCTTTTTGTGTCTTCTTCAATTTCTTTCATGAATGTTCTGTAGTTCCTTGAGTACAGATCCTTTATCTCTTTGCTTAGGTTTATTCCTGGGTATATTATGGTTTTTAGTGCTATAGTAAATGGAATTGATTCTCTAATTTCCCTTTTTGTATTTTCATTATTATTGTATAAGAAAGCAACTGATTTCTGTACACTGATTTTGTATCCTGCTACATTAATGAGTTGTATGTGTTCTAGTAGTTTGGGGGTGGAGTTTTTTGGGTTTTCCATATAAAGTATTATGTCATCTGTGAAGGCAGAGAGTTTGTCTTCTTCATTGCCAATTTGAATACATTTTATTTCTCTTTGTTGTCTGATTACTGTTGCTAAGACTTCTAATACTATGTTGAACAAGAGTAGTGAGAGTGGGCATCCTTGTCATGTCCCTGATCTCAAAAGGAAGGCTGTCAGCTTTTTCCCATTGAGGATGATATTTGCTGTGGGTTTTTCATAGATTTTATGAAGTTGAGGAATGTTCCCTCTAACCCTATACTTTGAAGAGTTTTTAGTCAGGAATGGATGCTGTAGCTCATCAAATGCTTTTTCTGCATTAATTGAGAGGACCATGTGGTTCTTCTCTCTTCTCTTATTGATTTGTTCCATCACATGTTAATGTTGAACCACCCTTGCAACTCAGGGATCAATCCCACCTGATCATGGTGGATAATCTTTTTAATGTATTGTTGGATGCTATTAGCTAGGATCTTGTTGAGAATCTTAGCTTCCATATTCATCACGGATATTGGTCTGAAATTCTCCTTTTTTGAGGGGTCTTTGCCTGGTTTGGGGATCAGGGTATTGCTGACTTCATAAAAAGAGTCTGGAAGTTTTCCTTCTGCTTCAATTTTTTCTGAAACAGCTTCAGGAGAATAGGTATTATTCCTCCTTGAAAGTCTGGTAGAACTCCCCAGGGAATCCATCAGGTCCTGGGCTCTTGTTTTTTGGGAGGTTTTTGATCACTGCTTCAATCTCGTTTCTAGATATTGGTCTATACAGGTTGTCAATTTCTTCCTGATTCAGTTTTGGAAGTTTATAGGTTTCCAGGGATGCATCCATTTCATCTAGGTTACTTAACTTTTTGGCATATAACTTTTGGTAATAATTTCTGATGATTGTTTCTATTTTCTTGGTGTTACTCATAATCTCTCCCTTTTCATTAATAATTTTATTAATTTGGGTCTTCTCTCTTTTCTTTTGGATTAGTTTGGCCAATGGTTTATTGATTTTATTGATTCTCAAGAAACCAGCTTCTAGTTTTGTTGATGTGTTCTATTGTATCTCTAGTTTCTAGCTGATTGATCTCTGTTCTAATATTGATTATTTCCCTTCTTGTGTGTGGAGTTGGCTTAATTAATTGTTGTTTCTCCAGTTCTTTAAGGTGTAAAGACAGCTGGTATATTCTGGATTTTTCAGTTTTTTTTGAGGGAGGCTTGGATGGCTATGTATTTCCCCTGAGGACCACCTTTGCAGTATCCTGTAGATTTTGGACTGAAGTGTCTTCAGTCTCATTGGTTTCCATGAATTGTTTAAGTTCTTCTTTGATTTCCTGGTTGATCCAAACATTCTTAAGCAAGGCGGTCTTTAGCTTCCAGGTGTTTGAATTCCTTTTGAACTTTTTCTTGTGGTTGAGTTCCAGTTTCAAAGCACTGTGATCTGAGAATACTCAGGGAATAATTTCAATCTTTTGGTATCAGTTGAGTTCTGATTTGTGACCCAGTATGTCTATTCTGGAGAAAGTTCCATGTGCACTTGAGAAGAACAAGTATCCTGTTTTTAGGGTGGAATGTTCTGTATATATCTATGAGGTCCATCTGGTCCAATGTGTCCTTCAATGCTCTTGATTCTTTATTGATTTTCTGCTTGAACGGTCTATTACTGAGAGTGGCATGTTGAGAGTGGCACTGAGAGTGGCAAGTTCCCCTACTATTAATGTATTATATCAGTATGACTCTTTATCTTGATTAACTGTTGTCTTATGTAGTTGGCTGCTTCCATATTGGGAGCATAAAAATTTACAATTGTTAGATCTTCTTGGTGGATAGACCCTTTAAGAATGATGTGGTGTCCTTCTGTATCTTTGATTACAGTCTTTAGTTTAAAATTTAATTTATCTGATATGAGAATCGCTACCCCAGCCTTTTTTTGAGGCCCATTAGCATGAAAGATGCTTCTCCATCCCTTCACTTTCAGTCTGGATGTATCCTTAGGTTCAAAATGGGTCTCTTGTAGACAATATATGGATGGGTCCTGTCATTTTACCCAATCTGCAACCCTGTACCATTTTATGGGAGCATTTAGGCCATTCACATTGAGAGTGATTATTGAAAGATACATTTTTATTGAAATCGTGTTACCTGTGAAGTCCTTGTTTCTATAGGTTGTCTCCATAAATTTCTGTTCAATGACACTCTTGGTTTCTTTCTTCTTTTATAGAACCCCCCTTAATATTTCTTGTAGTGCTGGCTTGGTGGTCACATGCTCTTTTAAACCTTACCCATCTTGGAAGCTCTTTATCTCTCCATCCATTTTGAATGTCAGTCTTGCTGGGTAACAACATGGCTGTATGTTCTCTTCATTTAGTGCCCTGATTACATCTTGCTTGCCAGGTTTCTGTGGTCAGGTATGACATCATTCTGATGTGCTTTCCTCTGTATGTAAGGAATCTCTTCCCCCAGCTCATTTTAAGAGCTCCTGTCTAAAATTATGATTCATCAGTTTCACAATCAGGTGTCTCCAGATCTTTCTAGATTCTATGACCTTGGGGGGATACCTTTCTTCCTCTAGCACACAAACGCTGTTTCCATTTCTCAGATTGTGAAAATTTTCATGGGGAATTTGTTCAACTATATCTAGTCTTCTTTCTTTCTCCTCCCCCTGAGGGATTCCAATAATTCTGATGTTGGAATGTTTCATGGAATCATTTATTTCCTTAATTCGATTTTCATGGCTTCTAAGCTTGTTGTTCCAGGCCTCCTTCTGATCAATTTTCTCTATCAGTTTGTCTTCTAGATCACTAATTCTATCTTCTGCCTCAGTTACCCTAGCTGTTAGAGAATTTAGATTAAATTGGAACTCAGTGATAGCATTGTTAACATCTTCTCTGGTGGCTTTCACTTCTGCCCTAATCAATTCCATTTTGTCATTAATGGTTTTCTCCAACCTGGCCATTGCCTGGATAATTGTTAGCCTGAATTCCCTTTCCGACATACTGTTTATGTCCATATCCAAAAGCTCTGAGGGAGAGGACACAGTCTCTGAATTTTTCCTCTGCTGGGCATTCCTCCTCCTAGTCATTTTGGTGAGAGATGGCTGAGGGAATGTGTAGCTGAATGTATCAACCATGATCCAGGCAAGGTGCACCCTGGAATGCTTCTGAGCAATCGGGAGTCCCCACCAAAAAGAAAGGAAAAAAAGAGAGAGAGAGAAAGAGAGATAGGAAAAAAAAAAAAAGAGAGAAGACCCAGCCTAAATGGGCTCCAAAGTTATGATTTATAAAGCATACAAACAAAAAGAGACAAAGAGATTGACAAAAGTAAATGACAAGAAAAAAAAAGAACCCAGCCAAAATGAACCCCGAGTATAAGGTTTGTATACTACCAGAACAAAAACAAATACACAGAAACATTGACAGAAGGAAAAGATGGGAGGGCGGCTATAAATTCTCAGTGTGGGCTAGGAAGTTTATTTTGATTCTTCCTGGGTGTATCTTGGTATCATTCTTAAAAGACTCATCTTTCCTGAGATAAAGGGGGATTAAAACTGGTTTATAGGGGCTCCTAGGTGGCTCAGTAGGTTAAGCCTCTGCCTTCAGCTCAGGTCATGATCTCAGGGTCCTGGGATCGAACCCTGTATTGGGCTCTCTGCTGAGCGGGGAGTCTGCTTCCCCTTCTCTCTCTGCCTGCCTCTCTGCCTACTTGTGATCTCTCTCTTTGTCAAATAAAACTGGTTTATATATAGGGGTAGTATTGACTGGGGAAAAAGGATTTCCTTGAAGCTTATCTCTATATGAATATAAAAAAATAGGAAACTAAAAGAAAAACACAGGTATATATATCAAAAAAGTTCAAGTTAAAAGGTTATTATGGAATTTGTTGTAGTGAACCTCTGTACACAAACTTGTGATGGCAAATAGGTTAAAAATTAAAAAAAATTAAAAAGAATGAGAATAGGGGGAATGAATTAAAAATAAAATTTGTATTTATGACGTATACAGGTTTTAGGGGAATACTGGGAGTTTAATATCTTCTTTTCCCCTGATATTGGGGTTTTTCAGTTTTATGAAGACCCTGTTGTGGTTGTCCTCTTGTTTTTTGTTTGTTTGTTTGTTTGTTTTTGTTTTCTTTTTTCTTTTGGCTGGCTTTCTGAGGGAGGGGCCTGGTGCGTGGTATTACAGGCAGTCTTGCTAGACTTGAATTCTCCTGCCCCCTGTCAAGGGGCTGGGCTCTGAGGAAACCGGTTTTTCAGGCATTTGTTTTCTGGAGGTTTTTTTTCTTCTTTTCCCTGCTTAGCAGCTTTTGGTGGTTCTTCAGAGGTTTAGAGGAAAGCAAACTGCACCCAGACCTCCGTCTCAGAGAGAAACCTCAGTCTGTTCCTCTCTGGGTGATTCAGAGCACACAGACTCCTCTCTACCACCTCCACAGGCAGAGCATATCCCCAGCCCCAGTCTCAGGAGTCACAGGAGCTCCTGCTTGCAATTGAGTGCTACTAAAACCAAAACTAAAACTAAAACTGGCTTCCAGTTGCAGCCTTTGCCGTGGCTGTCTAGGCAGGTCCAGACCACCAGAGAGATCCCAACCAGAGATAGTCTCTGAGATTTTCATGCTGGACTCTCACCAGTCCTAGAGAGCACTGGCTAGCGCCTGCATGGACCTCTCTCGGGGGAGGGTGTGGAGTGCGACTCAGGCACCCCTGACACGCAGCATGAGTGCAGAGTGCAAAAGGCTGTGGTTCTAGAGAGCTGCAGCTGGCGGCCAGACTCTCTTGCGTGCGCCACCACTCAGATGCTCTCATGAGCTGGTGGCTCAGGGACCATGGCCTGGATGCTTCGCGGCACTCTCTCTGGCACGGTGCCAGCGATGGCTGTCCTGGGCCCGTGGTCTTAAGCCCATCCCCCTAACCAACCGATTCCACCAATTTCCCCTTAAGATCTTTTGCTCTTTTTGAGTGCTTTTAACTAGACTCCAAGTTAATGTTCGTCCCCAATCACAAGGCATGCTTGTATTGAGGTATTACTTTCCAATGGGTTACTTCTGGTTGCTCCCTCCCCCTTTTGTTTATCTTCTGATGTCAGTCTGACGTTTGCACTCCATTTTACCTGTCCACTGGCATCTTCTGCCCCCGTAGAGTTCCAGAAGTGTATAATCCTACATCTCAGGCTGATTTCATGGGTGTTCAGAGTGTTTGGTAGATAAGCAGCTCACTTTAGGGGACTGGTTGAAACAGTGTCTCCTACTCCTTGGCCATCTTGCCCCCCTCCTCCAGTAAATTTCTTACTGTCTTGTTTAATGCCCTGAATTACCACTGTTATGGGCTGTTATGATGGAGGCTGGAAGAAGAGGGGAGTACCACAGGGAAAAATTCATGTCGCCAAAGAATCCTAGCTCTGCAAAACTACTTTTCTTCAAGTTCTATTTCTTAATGCCTTAATGGACTTTTTCAATGAAACAAATCTGTCTAGATATTAACACATGTATAACAAACTTCTACTGTATTCACATTTTATACACATCATTTATTTATCTTAAATAATTTTGTTTGCCACATTAATATAATTGTGGCTAAAGTGTCATATACTGACATCAATAAAAATTCTTTCAATGTTTCATCATTAATGTGCAAATTTTCATCTATTTTCTTTCAAAGATTTTATTTATTTATTTGACAGAGATCACAAGTAGGCAGAGAGGCAGTCAGAGAGAGGGAGGGAAGCAGGCTCCCTGCTGAGCAGAGAGCCAGATGTGGGGCTTGATCCCAGGATCCTGTAATCATGACCGGAACTGAACGCAGAGGCTTTAACCCACTGATCCACCCAGATGCCCCTTTCATCTATTTCTATTCAATTCAGTTTTTTAAATAAAAGAAATGACTGTAAATTTTGCCAAATTTCTTTTTACGATATATGACAATAGCAGGTGGACTTTTTCTTCCAGTTTATTATTACAATTCTGTGAAGAGATTCCCCAGACTGAGGCATCAATAACTGGTTAACACTAACAGGCATCCAGAACCTAACATATATAATACAAAACTCTTAATTCAGCACTCCATTCCCCCCCAAAACCTATTCTACCCTTAGTCTTTCCATCTTAATGAATCTTAATCAGTTGCTCAAGGCCAAATCCAAGGCTCATCTTCAATTTCTCATTTTCTTTTTAATGGCACAGCTGATGTATCTTAAGACAAGTTTATCCTGTCCCCAAAATATATCTCCAATCCCCTTATGCTGCTTCATTTTCCTCCACTGCTTATATATATTTACATACATAAATCTCCACTATATTTACTGGTATATTCATTGGCTTGTCTGGGTTCTTCTTTTTTGTAATACCTATTAATTAATTTGCCCAACTAAAACAATAAGTTGCATGTCTCTTCTATTATTGATTTGTAGGAGTCCTTTATACTAATTAGTAACATGTTACTAATTATTTTTCCTCTGTGTTTTTAAATATTTCATGTTTTTTTGAGTCCTTTGTTCCATAAAAACTTTAATTTTAAAGTAGTTTAAATTACCTACAATTATAGATTAGGACTTTTTTTTTGTATATGAAGTAATTCCTTACACTGAAGGCACAGTGATTCTATATTTTCTCGTAAAAGTTTCAAAATGTTCCTTTCATGTTTATATCTATCTAGAACTGTGTTTCTGTAGATAGTGTGAAAGAAAATCCAATATGATTTTTTCCAATATAGATAACCAATTTTCCTAACATAATTTATGTACAAGATATTCCTTTTCATATTGATGGCCAATGTCACTTTTAGTATATCATAGTTGCCTACATTAATGGTCATGTGCAGGACACTGAGTTTTAGTCCAGTAACTAATTTTTGTCTTCCCACTGGCAATACCATACTTATTTAATTATCACGACTTTCTGATAGATCTTGATATTAGATTAAACAATTTCTCCACTTTATTCTGGAATATTTTAGAATCTTTTCTCCTCCAATAATTTGAATCTGCTTGTAGGTTAGGATATTTACTGAAACTACACTTAACATGTAGGTCAATTTACATTTTTTTTCATTTCCACAAATATTATATAAATCCTTTTGGTTTTCTTTAAATTCTTCCAATAAAATTTATTTTATTATATAGGTCTTCAACCACTTTTTAAAATATTTATGCATTGCAAATTTATGTAATTTTTAAAATTACATTTTCTAAATCTGCTAATTGGCACAGATTTAAAAAAATTATTTATTATTTTTTATTTAAATTTAATTACTTAACATATAATGTTTTATTTATTTCAAGGTTACAGGTCTGGTGATTTATCAGTCTTATATAATCCCCAGTGCTCATTACAACACATACTCTCCCCAATGTCTATCACCCAGTTACTGTATCTGTCTATCCCATCTCCTCCAGCAACCCTCAGGTTGTTTCATATGATTAAGAGTCTCTAGGTTTGTCTCCATCTCTGGCTTCATCTTGTTTCAGTTTTTCCTCTCTTCTCCTGTGATACTCTGCCTTGTTTCTTAAATTCCACATATTAGTGAGATCATATGATAATTATTTCTCTGATTGACATATTTCACTTAGCATAATCCATATCATTGGAAATGGCAAGATTTCATTTTTTTTTATGGCTGCATTATTCCACTGTGTATATATATATCACCTCTTCTTTATCCATTCATCTGTCGATGGACATTTAGGCTCTTTCCATAGTTTGGCTACTGTAGACATTGCTGTTATAAACATTGCGGTGCATGTGCCCCTTCAGATTACTCTGTTTGTAACCTTTGGCTAAATATCTAGTACTGACTTGTTGGGTCATATGGTAGTTTTATTTTTTACTTTTTGAAGAATCTCCATACTGTTTTCTAGAGCTTGTATTCCCACCAACAGTGTAGGATGGTTCCCCTTTCTCCACAACCTTAACAACATCAGCTGTTGCTTGATTTGTTAATTTTAGCCATTCTGACTTGCGTGAGGTGGTATATCATTGTGGTTTTGAATTGTACTTCCCTGATGCCGAGTGATGGTTGAACACTTTTTCATGTGCCTGTTGGTCATTTGGATGTCTCCTTTGGAGAAATGTTGGTTCACGTCTTCTGCCCATTTCTTGATTGGATTATTTGTTCTTTGGATGTTGTGTTTGAAATGTTCTTTATAGATTTTGGATTCTAGTCTTTTATCTGATAGGCTATTTGCAAATATCTTCTCCCATTCTGTCAGTTGTTTTTTGGTTTTGTAGACTGTTCCCTTTGCTGTGTAAAAGCTTTTGGTCTTGATGAAGTACCAATAGTTCATTTTTGCCTTTGCTACCCTTGTCTTTGGCAATTTGTCCAGGAAGAAGTTGCTGCAGCTGAGGTTGAAGAGATTGTTGTCTGTGTTCTCCTCAAGTATTTTGATGGAGTCCTGTCTCACATTTAAGACTTCCATCCACTTTGAGTCTATTTTTGTGTGTGGTGTAAGGAAATGGTCCAGTTTCATTCTTCTGCATGCAGCTGTACAATTTTCCCAACACCATTTTTGGAGTTTGGCTTTTTCCCACTGGACATTCTTTTTTGCTTTATCATGCTTTTCCTGCTTTATCAAAGATTAATTGATAATTGAATTAATTAATAGGTTTTTTTCCCAGTGGACAGTCTTTCCTGCTTTATCATGCTTTTCCTGCTTTATCAAAGATTAATTGACAATTGAATTAATTAATAGGTTTTTTTTCCACTGGACATTCTTTCCTGCTTTACCATGCTTTTCCTGCCTTATCAAAGATTAATTGATAATTGAATTAATTAATAGGGTTGAGGGTGCATTTCTGGGTTCCCTATTCTGTTTCATTGATCTATGTATCTGCTTTTATGCCAGTACCATACTGCCTTGATGATGACAGCTTTGTAACAGAGCTTGGAGTCTGAAATTATAATGCCACCAACTTTGGCTTTCTTTTCAAACATTCCTCTTGCTCTTTGGGGTCTTTTCTGGTTCCATACAAATTTTAAGATTATTTGTCCCATTTCTTGAAAAAAGTTGTTGGTATTTTGATAGGGATTGCATTAAATGTGTAGATTGTTTTAGGTAGCATAGACATTTTCACAATATTTGTTCTTCTAATCCATGAGCATAGAATGTTTTTCCATTTATTTGTGTCTTCCTCAATTTCTTCATGAGTGTTCCCTAGTTTTCTGAGTATAGATTCTTTGCCTCTTTGGTTAAGCTTCTTTCTAGGTATCCTATGGTTTTGAGTTCAATTGTAAATGGGATTGACTCCTTAATTTCTCTTCCTTCTATGTTCCTGCTGATGTACAGAAATGCAACTGATTTCTGTGCATTTATTTAACATCTTGACACTTTACTGAGTTCCTGTCTGAGTTCTAGCAGTTTGGAGTGGAGTCTTTTGGGTTTTCCACATAAAGTATCATGTGAGAGTTTGACTTTAGCAGATTTAAAGGTCTTTAATTTCTTTTTGTTTTCTGACTGCCCAGTCTAGGAGTTCTAGTACTATGTTGAATTGCAGTGGACGTCCCTGCCATGTACCTGAACTTAGATGAAAAGCTCTGTTTTTCCCCATTGTGAATGATATTTGCTGTGGGTTTTTCATAGATGCTTTGATGATATTGAGGTATGTACCCTCTATACCTACACTTTGAAGAGTTTTGATCAAGAAACATCGCTGTACTTTGTCAAATGCTTCTTCAGCATCTATTGAGAGTATCATAGGGTTCTTGTTCTTTTTTTTAATAATGTGTTGCATAGCACTGATTGATTTGTGGATGTTGAACCAACCTTGAAGCCCTGGAATAAATTCTACTTGGTCATGGTGAATAATCCTTTTAATGTACTGTTGGATCCTATTGGCTAGTATTTTGGTGAGAATTTTTGCATCCATGTTCATCAAGGATATTGATCTGTAATTCTCCTTTTTGATGGGTTCTTTATCTGGTTTGGGGATCAAGGCAACGTTGGCCTAATAAAAAGAGTTTGGCAGTTTTCCTTCCCTTTCTATTTTTTTTTATTTTTAATTTTTTTATTTTTTATAAACATATATTTTTATCCCCAGGGGTACAGGTCTGTGAATCACCAGGTTTACACACTTCACAGTACTCACCAAAGCACATACCCTCCCCAATGTCCATAATCCCACCCCCTTCTCCCAAACCCCCTCCCCCCAGCAACCCTCAGTTTGTTTTGTGAGATTAAGAGTCACTTATGGTTTGTCTCCCTCCCAAACCCATCTTCTTTCATTTATTCTTCTCCTACCCACTTAAGCCTCCATGTTGCATCACCACTTCCTCATATCAGGGAGATCATATGATAGTTGTCTTTCTCTGCTTGACTTATTTCACTAAGCATGATACGCTCTAGTTCCATCCATGTTGTCGCAAATGGCAAGATTTCATTTCTTTTGATAGCTGCATAGTATTCCATTGTGTATATATACCACATCTTCTTGATCCATTCATCTGTTGATGGACATCTAGGTTTTTTCCATAGTTTTGCTATTGTGGACATTGCTGCTATAAACTTTTGGGTGCATGTGCCCCTTTGGATCACTACGTTTGTATCTTTAGGGTAAATACCCAATAGTGCAATTGCTGGGTCATAGGGCAGTTCTATTTTCAACATTTTGAGGAACCTCCATGCTGTTTTCCAGAGAGGTTGCACCAGCTTGCATTCCCACCAACAGTGTAGGAGGGTTCCCCTTTCTCCGCATCCTCGCCAGCATCTGTCATTTCCTGACTTGTTGATTTTAGCCATTCTGACTGGTGTAAGGTGATATCTCATTGTGGTTTTGATTTGTATTTCCCTGATGCTGAGTGATATGGAGCTTTTTCATGTGTCTGTTAGCCATCTGGATTTCTTCTTTGCAGAAATGCCTGTTCATGTCCTCTGCCCATTTCTTGATTGGATTATTTGTTCTTTGGGTATTGAGTTTGCTAAGTTCTTTATAGATTCTGGACACTAGTCCTTTATCTGATATGTCATTTGCAAATATCTTCTCCCATCCTGTCAGTTGTCCTTTGATTTTTTTAACTGTTTCCTTTGCTGTGCAAAAGCTTTTGATCTTGATGAAATCCCAAAGGTTCATTTTTGCCCTTCCTTCCCTTGCCTTTGGCATTGTTCCTAGGAAGATGTTGCTGCAGCTGAGGTCGAAGAGGTTGCTGCCTGTGTTCTCCTCAAGGATTTTGATGGATTCTTTTCGCACATTGAGGTCCTTCATCCATTTTGAGTCTATTTTTGTGTGTGGTGTAAGGAAATGGTCCAATTTCATTTTTCTGCATGTGGCTGTCCAATTTTACCAGCACCATTAATTGAAGAGGCTGTCTTTTTTCCATTGGACATTCTTTCCTGCTTTGTCGAAGATTAGTTGACCATAGAGTTGAGGGTCTATTTCTGGGCTCTCTATTCTGTTCCATTGATCTATGTGTCTGTTTTTGTGCCAGTACCATGCTGTCTTGATGATGAAAGCTTTGTAATAGAGCTTGAAGTCCGGAATTGTGATGCCACCAATGTTGGCTTTCTTTTTCAATATCCCTTTGGTTATTTGAGGTCTTTTCTGGCTCCATATAAATTTTAGAATTATTTGTTCTATTTCTTTGAAAAAGATGGATGGTACTTTGATAGGAATTGCATTAAATGTGTAGATTGCTTTAGGTAGCATAGACATTTTCACAATATTTATTCTTCCAATCCAGGAGCATAGAACATTTTTCCATTTCTTTGTGTCTTCCTCAATTTCTTTCATGAGTACTTTATAGTTTTCTGAGTATAGATTCTGTGCCTCTTTGGTTAGGTTTATTCCTAGGTATCTTATGGTTTTGGGTGCAGTTGTAAATGGGATTGACTCCTTAATTTCTCTTTCTTCTGTCTTGCTGTTGGTGTAGAGAAATGCAACTGATTTCTGTGCATTGATTTTATATCCTGTCACTTTACTGAATTCCTGTATAAGTTCTAGCAGTTTTGGAGTGGAGTCTTTTGGGTTTTCCACATACAGTATCATATCATCTGCGAAGAGTGATAATTTGACTTCTTCTTTGCCAATTTGGATGCCTTTAATTTCCTTTTGTTGTCTGATTGCTGAGGCTAGGACCTCTAGTACTATGTTGAATAGCAGTGGTGATAATGGACATCCCTGCCGTGTTCCTGACCTTAGCGGAAAAGCTTTCAGTTTTTCTCCATTGAGAATGATATTTGCGGTGGGTTTTTCATAGATGGCTTTGATGATATTGAGGTATGTGCCCTCTATCCCTACACTTTGAAGAGTTTTGATCAGGAAGGGGTGATGTACTTTGTCAAATGCTTTTTCAGCATCTATTGAGAGTATATATAATATGTTTCTTGTTCTTTCTTTTATTGATGTGTTGTATCACATTGACTGATTTGCGGATGTTGAACCAACCTTGCAGCCCTGGAATAAATCCCACTTGGTCGTGGTGAATAATCCTTTTAATGTACTGTTGAATCCTATTGGCTAGTATTTTGTTGAGTATTTTTGCATCTGTGTTCATCAAGGATATTGGTCTATAGCTCTCTTTTTTGATGGGATCCTTGTCTGGTTTTAGGATCAAGGTGATGCTGGCCTCATAAAATGAGTTTGGAAGTTTTCCTTCCATTTCTATTTTTTGGAACAATTTTAGGAGAATAGGAATTAGTTCTTCTTTAAATGTTTGGTAGAATTCCCCCGGGAAGCCGTCTGGCCCTGGGCTTTTGTTTGTTTGGAGATTTTTAATGACTGTTTCAATCTCCTTACTGGTTATGGGTCTGTTCAGGCTTTCTATTTCTTCCTGGTTCAGTTGTGGTAGTTTATATGTTTCTAGGAATGCATCCATTTCTTCCAGATTGTCAAATTTATTGCCGTAGAGTTGCTCATAGTATGTTCTTATAATAGTTTGTATTTCTTTGGTGTTAGTTGTGATCTCTCCTCTTTCATTCATGATTTTATTTATTTGGGTCCTTTCCCTTTCTATTTTTTTAAAGAGTTCAGGAGAATAGGTATTAATTCTTCTTTAAATGGTTGGTAGAATTCCTTTGGGAAGACATCTGGCTCTGGGCTCTTGTTGGGACATTTTCGATGACTGCTTCAATCTCCTTACTGGTTATGGGTCTGTTCAGGTTTTCTATTTCTTCCTGATCCAGTTATGGTAGTTTATACATCTCTAGAAATGCATCTATTTCTTCCAGATTGTCAAATTTGCTGGCTTATAGTTGCTCATAATATGTTCTTATAATTGTATTTCCTTGGTGTTGGCTGTGATCTCTCCTCTTTCATTCATTTTATCTATTTGGGTCCTTTCTCTTTTCTTTTTGGTAAATCTGGCCAGGGGATTATCAATCTTATTAATTCTGTCAAAGAACCAGCTCCTGGTTTTGTTGATGTGTTCTACTGTTCTTTGGGTTTCTATTTCATTTATTTCTTCTCTGATCTATATTATTTTTCTTCTCCTGCTGGGTTTAGGTTTTCTTTGTTCTTTCTCCATCTCCTTTGGGTGTAGGGTTAGGTTGTGCATTTGAGACCTTTCTTTTTTCTTGAGAAAGGCTTGTATTGCTATATATTTTCCTCTCAGGACTGCCTTTGCTGTGTCCCACAGACTTTGAACAGTTGTGTTTTTATTTTCATTTGTTTCCATGACTTTTTTTCAATTCTTCTTTAATTTCCTGGTTGACCCATTCATTCTTTAGTAGGGTGTTCTTTAGCCTTGATGTATTTGGGTTCTTTCCAAAATTCCTCTTGTGATTGAGAAATGGTTTCAAAGCATTGTCATCTGAAAACATGCAGGGAATGATCCCAGTCTTTTGGTACAGGTTGAGACCTCATTTGGACCCAGGATGTGATTGGTTCTGGAGAATTTTCCATGTGAACTAGAGAAGAATGTGTATTCTGTTGCTTCTGGATGGAATGTTCTGAATATATCTGTGATGTTCATCTGGTCCAGTGTGTCATTTAAAGCCTTTATTTCCTTGTTGATCTTTTGCTGGGATGCTCTGTCCATTTCAGTGAGGGGAGGGTGTTAAAGTCCCCTACTTTTATTGTAATATTGTTGATGTTTATGTCCTTGTAACATTTAGAACCTTGCTTCTTCTATGTAATACTATCAATAAATATTGAATAAATGATCAATATTTATTGAGTTGACTTTTAGGCTTGGGCTTCTTTTCATAAATATGAAATGAATTCATCTCATATAGTCGTTTAAAATTGCTTTTGTTTGTAAATTCATATTTTCATCTCAGAGACAAAACTCCATGATCAATGTGAAGGATTTTTTTTTTTTTTTCTTCCTACAGGGTATGGATTTCTTCAGAATAGGAAGTACATGCATTACAGAGATTTAGAGACACCAAAAGAATTGACAATCAAGTAGCTTAGTTTCTTTTATTTCTACAAGGGGTGAAAGGCCTTAGAATTTCACGAGACACTAAAATTAATGATACATCCTAATTAAGTAAACGTTTGAGTTCTTTTCCTGATTGGAGTCCTGTACAAAACACAAGGAGAAAATGATAAAATTGTTTCGTATCCATCTTTCCATGAAAATAAAAATCCACTCCCTGTTAGTCTCTTGTGGGCTTGTTTTTGTTTTTGTTTTTAAGGTTTTTTAAAAAAATATTTTATTTATTTATTTGAGAGATCACAAGTAGGCAGAGAGGCAGGCAGAGAGAGAGAGAGAGAGGAGGAAGCAGGCTCCCTGCTGAGCAGAGAGCCTGATGCGGGGCTCAATCCCAGGACCCTAGGATCATGCCCTGAGCCGAAGGCAGAGGCTTAACCCACTGAGCCACCCAGGCGCCCCTTGTGGTCTTGTTTTGATCTCACATTTCTTTTAATATTTTGCTAATTTTCACTGGTAGAAATTTTGAACTTACTGTTATTGTGCTTAGTATGTATTCTTTATACCATCTCATTTTTATACAATCTTCAAATGCAATGATCGTTATTTACTTACAGCTATTTCAATATTTGTTACACCCAAATCAGCATGAATTTGATGCTAATATGTAAGACTCTATGCGAAGTGGTACATACCAAATGAATAAAACTATGCAACATTATATGTTCTCAAATTGTTAGTTTATTTTGGATACTAGTACTATTGTCTGGTTGTCCCCACCCTGGTTCCTATTCACTCTCTATGTGAAAAAAACCCAATTTCTAATTCTGAATCTTCTACTTACTTTGTGACTTTGGGCAAATTAATGAAGCTCTTTGAGACTGTTGCTTCTTATGTGGAATGTTTGTAACCAAATTGTCCAAGTGATATGGAGAAAATCTATTTTAAAAGACAGGCCTACATAGGTTCTTCAAAAAATTCTGTGAATTAGGGCACCTGGGTGGTTCAGTTTGTTAAGTGACCGACTCTTGATTTTGGCCCGGGTTATGAGCTCAGGGTTGTGAGATCATCAGAGATCAGGGTCAGACTCGATCCCTGGGCAGGACTCAGAGAGGACGCGAGAGCCTCACCGCCTGTCACCCCCCCCCCCCCCCCCCCCCCCGGGAACCGTCCTCGGGGCCTCCCAAGCTCTAGCTTCTAAAACAAGGCATTTGGAGCTGAGGTTTCGGATGGAAGGGAATGGCCTCGAGTCGCGGGCTGCAGCATTCTCCGAGAAAACCCAACCTGGGAGGCTCCTGCTGCCGCCGCTGCAGCTCATAACTGCGGTTCCGCGCCCCCTTGCCTGAGCCTCGGCGCAGCGCCCCCGAAAGCGCCCGGCGACTTTGGCCTCATCCGCATCTTCAGCCCTTTGACCCCCACCGCCTCCCCCACCCCCCATGCAAATCGCTGATGATTTGGTCATCCTAAAGTGACCCTAGTGGTTTATTTGGGGGGGTTGGCTGTGCTGGGCTTCCTTACTACGCCTCCCTCAGTCGCTGCGAGCGAGGGAGTTCAAGGGAAATCCTAGTGAAACACACTGATGGAATACTATTAATCCTAATAATCATGTTCCCAGCGCAGGTAACTCTTAACGATCTGAGAGTGAGAAGATCAGAGCAGGATTTCAAAAGCAGTGCCCTCTTGAATTCTCACTGGCCTTCCCAGCAGCCTCAATC
This sequence comes from Mustela lutreola, assembly GCF_030435805.1. NCBI lineage: Eukaryota > Metazoa > Chordata > Mammalia > Carnivora > Mustelidae > Mustela > Mustela lutreola. The sequence continues at coordinate 51,920,926 of NC_081303.1, forward strand.
ATTCTTGCTGCTGTATCTTTCAGGATGACTAGAGTCTTCAACACATCCTTTTACTTCTCTTTGCAGATTTATCTGTATTTCAACTTAATTTCTCTGGGGTTACACAGCTTCTATTTCCCCCCACGGTGTGGGATTGTACAGTCAGTAAATTTCACTTTGCCTAAGGATCATTACAAATAACCCCCCCCCCCCAAAATAAAGGGCACCTCTCGCACATTTTTTTCTTTTCCTTGGGGGTTCATGGCTTTCTGTGTAACTGGTTTTTAGGTGGTTATATGCCACCAGGAACTGCTGATTTTTTCAAAGTTCCACCACCCTGCAGCTCATCACTATTTTGATTTGGAAGATCATGGAATATCTGTTTGCATCCTGGATATATTTTTCTCACAGTTATTTTGCTTCCTGAAATGTCCTCTGGTAAGTTATTTTCCTTATATTTTATTAGAAATTTCTTGCTAGTGTTATTTTTAATAAGCTTTACTTCAGCAATATCTCATTTTTAAGATATTTTTGTTACCTTCAGAACTCAAAGATCTACATGACTGTTCATTAATTAGTATATTAGTTGCAATTGTGCTACTAAGATAGAGCTCACGTAATGGATTATCCCATCACCTTTTACATTATTTATTTCTGTCCTCCTTTATATAACAAGTTATAGGAAACATTAACCATCCCTCCCCATCCCATCAGTGCTTCTTGGCACACATTCCTGTGCCATTTGAAAGGTCAAATTTTATATGTTTATCTAACAGTAAGCTTAAAGAAACCTTGTGACAGTTTCAGCATCTGAGAAGGTTCACTAGTCTCTTATCTTCACAAGGTTGTTCAGGCCAGCATTTGTTCATTGGAAGTAATTGCATGACTGAAGGAAGATTTTTGTCAATGTATTTTTATGGGTTTAGCAGGACATTAAGCACTAGAAGCCACTTGATGGTAAGAAGAGTGGGAGTTTAAACGCACCACTTTTTTCTTACAATAACCCAAATCACACAGGAACACATTGTTTTGGACATTGTATTTCAATTCAGGCATCATATTTAGTACACTTCTGATTTTGTGAATTTAGCTGGTGAACAGCTAATTGGACACAGAGTGCTCATTTCAGAGGACGAGGGCTATCGGAAGGAAGTACTGATTATCTTGGTTCCAATAAACTGGAAATCAGGGACAGATTTTGTATGAAAAATGTAATTGCCTCACTCTTCACACTTGTTTAACTCCCAGACTCAACTTTTAATAGGTATGTTAATATGTCAATATTAATATTTTGCTTTTATGAACATTTTTTAATGGGTTTACCTGACAGTTATGATTATCACTTCCCCTTTAAGTATATGTATGTTGAAGAACACTTAAGTCTCAGCTTTTACTTCACATACTGACAAGGGCATGGCATTAATTAAATGTCAAGGCTACGCGTATTGTAATCTCAAATGCATACTAAGGTTTTAGGGTTTCCTCTGTGACACCCCCGTCCCCTGCCAGCCCCCATCAGAACAAATTCCTGGTTTCTACATTTTCTTTTTATTGGGATGGATGGAGGTGAGAACGTATTGTTTAAACTTTCCTTCCTTATGTCTTTTATTCCTTCATCCTTCTTTTCTTTTTTCCTTTTCTCCCTCTTTTTAAAATTTCTCAGAAAGAACTATCCCTGTCCTCATTGATGGCTGACGCGACGACCTAATTAATTATTATTATTTTTTTAAATTCAAAAGCCCATTTAGTTTCCAGACACAAAAGTACTCCAGCTGCAGCGTCACCCCAGCCCCCAGTCTCAGGATTCAAGGGCTTCCCCCCTCGGCTCCCACCACCAGCCCATCAGAGCAGGGCTGAGACTGTGGTCCGCACCACTAGGCGCCCCTCACCCGTCCCTAGTTTCTACAGACAGGTGTCTCTCCTTCCTAGTCTGGTCGTCCTGCCTGACAAGTGCCATCAGTTGCCGCGACTCTAGTTTCAGAAATGAGGGCTTGGCATAATTGACCAATTCAAGATTCCTCTGAGGACTGGTGCTATTGCGCAGGGGTGGAATAGCGCGCACACACACACACACACACACACACACACTCACACTCACACACACACACAGAAAACGCAACTTTCAGTGCAGTCAGATCTTTCCTTCTTAACCTAGTCTACTCCAGTCAAGCCCAGCCCTACGCTGTTAGGTAAGTGCGCTCTGCTGTATGGAGCTTGAAACTCCAGCTTGCGAGGGGGACAGTTGGTCTGCGAGGCTGCGCCGCCAAGGACGCTTTCAGCGGAGGGCTAGCAACCGGCGACCGAGCCTGGCGATTTCTCCGCAGCTCTACCTGGGGAGGTGGGGGTGGGGGAAACACAGCTGGATTTCAACTTGGAGCTGGAGCTTGGAATACAAGGTTGAAGTTCAAACAAAGAGTGAGGTTGGGAACCCTTTGGCTTATATGAGAAGCACTTTCAAGTTGGGTTTTTATTCTTCTGTTTCCCATTTTCTGGAGGTGGGGGGAGAAGCAGGAGGAGGGGAGACCCGAGCGCTCCCCTCGGTGTCCGCCCGAGAGGGGGTGGCGCTTCTTGGCCGCGGGTTCCTGCCGGTTCCGCAGCCAAGCAGTGTAAAGTTTAGGTCTCTGATGGCTGTGCTCCCAGCCCCTAAGAGTTGAACCAGAGAGTGTTTTACTCTGCACCAGGTCGAGAACGTGATCAGCCTTGTAGAGCAGGGACTTCCTTCTAATGGGAATCCGTTTGGGAATCGCTGGGGAGGCTTTACCTCCAAAGATGCCCCTTTCGAGCTGTGTTAGATGCCAGCCAGAGGCTTGAAAAGGGGAAGAGGAGACTGGGGTTGCAAGAGAACCCTAGTATTGCTTACAAATATCCTAGCCAGTCAGATGCATGTAAGCAAAGAAGAAAGCATCAGGGTATAAAACCGTCTCAACCTCTTGGAAGACAGATTCAGAATTTTGGGACTTTTGCATGATGTTTAGATTTGTTTGTCATCATGCAGTTAAGCAGGTAAAGACTGAATGTCCATATTTTATTGGCAATCATATAACCTGTATGTGACCCATCCTGGGATAATTTTTTGCTGTTTCAAGTAATGGGATACATGTATTTTCAGATGGTTCTACTATGATGCATACATTCTTAGTATTCGCGTTGGAGAAGAACTTGAATCTATTTAAATATTTAACCTGCATTCGTATCAATGTTTAACAATGTTACAAAAATCATAAACTGGGCAAGGGTGAGAGGAAGAAATGAGAGGGTACAGAGTGGAGGAAGGGGTGCATAACCCTAATGTAGTTGCAGAAATGCAGAAATGCCTTGAAATACTATTCCTTGTTAAAATCACAGACCTTAATACAGTTGGGGAATTTTAAAGGGCATCTTGAACTAGCACATTAACTCTGATCTGAGAGAAACATTTAGTGGGTTATATTATGTTTAATAATATATTTAGTGGGTATATATTTTACATATATGTAATATATATAATATATATTTGTATTTGTGGGTATATATTATCCATATATATATATATATATTAGTGGGTATATAATTTTAGTGGGTTATATTATTTTCGCCTTAAAAAAAATTCTTGGGGTGGTGTAGAGAGCAAAATGGAGTCTCTCATGTCAAGCAGGAACCTGTGTCAAGCAATGATGCAAGCAGTTAATGTACTACAGCTAGGAGATCTCCAATGCGGATATACAATGGGGACCCATGTCAGCTGACACCCCAGAACTGATAAGGAGCAGAAGCAGAGGAGGTCTGCAGCGACCCAACACAGATTCAATCCCTTTAAAAAGGGAAGGATTTGGACAGGAATCTGTCAAACTCTTTAGACCTGACCCTTCTATGTCTGACCCCTTAAAAAAGCCAACTGCCCCTGAAGGTTCTGCCTCATGGATCTCCGAACAGAACCGAGAGCCTTCCCTGTTTGAACATCAGAAGGTACTTGAGGAAATGATAAAAAAATGTGCTCATTTTGAAAAATAAGTCTTAGAATCATATTATTATACAGAAATTGTATGTGAATATTCTAAAAAGTGTTACCTTTGACAAGAGAATAGATATGAGTGCAAGACAATAACTGGATTACACATTAAGAAAATTCCTGTTGAAGTACAATTTCACTTTAAAATGCTCATGATTGGGGCACCGGGGTGGCTCAGTGGGTTAAAATCTCTGCCTTCGGCTCAGGTCACGATCCCAGGGTCCTGGGATTGAGCCTTGCATCAGGCTCTCTGCTTAACAGGGAGCCTGCTTCCTCCTCTCTCTCTCCCTCTGGCTGCCTCTCTATGTACTTGTACCTACTTTTATTAATAAACAAATAAAATCTTTAAAAAAATAAAATGCTCATGATGTTCATCACAAATTATCATTTTTCCTAGCATTACCAGATCTAATAATATTTTAATACATACTATTAATGGTCTTAAAATGCTGATGTTCATATAACCACACGTCCATACTTTAGTGAATTTCTCTTTTTTCCTTTTTTAAATATATAAATAGCACTATATATACATATATACATATATATATATATAATAAGTTTATAAAAGAAGTGTATATGTATATTGAAGGCCTCTTTACTTTTATTATGAAATCTATATTTACAAGGACATATAATATGGTTCCCTAGTTACAACTCATGGACCTATCTCTGCCTTCATATACATAATTATAATATGTTCTTTCATTGTTTACTGTTTAATGTTTGCTCCGTTTTCATAAGAAAACATGCTCTCTGTGTGCAAGACCCATGCTGGTTTTATTCAGTGATCACCACAGCTGAGTGTCTGACACATAGTAGGAGTTCCAAAAATACTTTCCACAACTTTGACTAAATGAGTAACTTGAGAAAATTTTAAAACCTTTGAACTTGCCAACATTCATAAGAAACCACAATATTTTTTGAACAATATAAAGAATATAATTAGATGGAAATACTGAGTTTTTAATGATCTTTGAAAGGCTAATGATAATGCTATATATAATACATAGAAAGGAAAATAAATATACTAACATTTTTAATGCTGTTGGATTACAACTATATTTTCACAATTGTTGGTATTTTTTACAAGATTTTATTTATTTATTTGACAGAGAGAGAGACACACAGTGAAAGAGGGAACAGAAGCAAAGGGAGAGGCAGAGGGAGAAGCAGGTTTCCCCTGAGCAGGGAGCCTGACGTGGGGCTTGATCCCAGGACCGTGGTATCATGACCTGAGCTGAAGGCAGATGTTTAATGACTGAGCCACCCAGGAGCCCCCAAAATTATTTTTAAAGGCCTGAATGCATGTGCCAAAATGGTAGGTGTGGTTTATTTTAACCTGTGGAGTAATATGGGATTATTTTCTTATGCATTAATACTTGTGTAAATTCCAGTAGAGTCAGCAGATATTGGTACTCAAAAGAAGGAAAAAAATAGAATATAAACACTAAATTTTATTTTGTCATTTACGGTTGTTCATAAAATTGAATAACTTCTTGCTCAGAATTCAGCTTTAACTCTGTATAAATGCACGGAATGCCCAGCAATCCCTGCACCCACGGATGGAAGATTATTCCCGACTTTGCTGTGAAAGACAGGAGGCAGGGGGTCAACAGTCAGAGACAAAGACCCTTTCCTCTTCTTTGCTCCCACCTTTACTCCTGCTTCTGGATAATCACAAATCTTTATTACTCTGTTTCTCAAGCAAGTGATGTGTAGCAAGGGGTCTTACAGAAAACAGAAGAGTCTGATTACGGGAAAGACACAAGGTGGGGTTCACTTGTTCTATGCTGCTAAACATAGCTTTAGGGGACAATGCCTACATCTCTTAGATCACATGGCAGCTGTCTGGGCTAAGAAAGCTGCAGGGGAGGCAACTTCCTGCAGGCATCCTCAGGTAGAGGGGTTGCCAGGCCTGACATTCGAAAGGCCTATGCCCTTCTCTGAAGCTGTCCATCTCCTGCAGCAGCCTCCGTGTTACATTTTAGCAAGCCAGGTACTATGGATGACTTCATACTCTACATTAACCCTAACAATAAAGATATTTTACAGCCCCTACACATAAATCCATATATCCTCCAAAAGGTTAAAAATCCCTTTTTCTAGAAACTTTTGATGAGGGAGCAGAAGGCCAGCTGAGGGCAAAGCAGAAGTTGGCGCCACACCACACCCTCATGTGATGTGTGTGACATTCCTCAGGCATTCCAGACTGGTTAAGGGAAAAACAAATGGTTTCTAGAGATCACTGTGATAAAGATCACTGTCCCACAGGACTGGAGTGTCCCTCAGTTTGCAAATGTCTTCGTGATTTACAAGGAAAAAGCTTTCTTACCAGAGACCCATGTTTCCTGGAGCCCTAACATCACCCTCCCCTTCAAGAAATTGAGGGAGGCTGAGGCAGAAGGAAATGTAAATAAGATTGAAATTCTTTTGAACCTGTAGCCCATGGACAAGGATGTGTGAAAGGAGGAATATAACATTCCTCCGGGAAACTCCCAACTGTCTTCATGTTAGTGCCTCATTAGAGGGAAAAAGAGCCTTGGCTTGACGATCACTAGGCCTCCAGTATCCCGAGAGTCATAGGACATAGGACAGTCCTTTGGACACCCCCTTTGTCCTCACCTCCCCAACTTCCAAATATCTAACCAACCACACCTCACAGCAGCTGCTCTTTCTACCCATGGGTCCTGTCCCCATGCCTTAATAAAACCACCATTTTGCATCACAAATGTCTCAAGAATTCTTTCTTGGTTGTTGGCTCTAGACCTCACCCCACCAAACCTCACCAGTATTCCAAAACTTCATCACTTTGATATTCTTAGATATAATTATATATTTCCTTAGATCATATCTGGTATATAGTTACTGCAGTTTTTTAAAAATAATAAAACATTTGAATATTTCTATCTTAAATCAGTCATTAATTCATGCTTATTGTTATTTGACTACTATTAATTATATTTTACTGTTTGCTAGAGAACATTCTGGTTTCTGGAATTACCGCAATGGGAAAAAATAAAGATAAAAATGTCTTACTTTATGGAAACTATGATCTAATAGAGGGCATATGTTAAACAAATGAATGGGTATGTACATGTGTTGGATGTGATAGGTATTATGAAGAAAAAACACAGCAGGGAAGATGGACAGGGTATGTCTTTGTGTGCTGGAGTCAGGGTTTGAAAGCTAAGGGGAAAACAGAAACAAACCATCAAGAGGTCATGTAGAAATCAAAGAAGTTTTATGTCATACCTCCAATCTGTTCTTCATAGAAACCCCATAGTAAACTTTGTGAAATTACTTTTATTAATCCGGCAACCCATCAAAGGTAAAAATATAGCTTTGCCTCCAGTGCTTACACGATTTTGTCTATGTTAGTTATTCAGGTGTGTTCCTCACATAGCTTGTCCTTTGGGTGCGGCCAGGCTTGACTCTTTTGTCTTATGTTCATTCTAATGTAGATTCTGCTCAGACATTTCTTTGTCTAATTGCATCATTATGGATTGTTTTCCAGTGATTGTGACCCATTATTTTTATAGGAATGACATCAGGGAAACATTACAATTCTAGTCATTTCTCATAAGAATTTAAAAAACAAAGTTAAAAAGTTAATCATGTTGGGCGCCTGGGTGGCTCAGTGGGTTAAGCCGCTGCCTTTGGCTCAGGTCATGATCTCAGGGTCCTGGGATCGAGTCCCGCATCAGGCTCTCTGCTCCGCAGGGAGCCTGCTTCCTCCTCTCTCTCTCTGCCTGCCTCTCTGCCTACTTGTGATCTCTGTCTATCAAATAAATAAATAAAATCTTTAAAAAAAAGTTAATCATGTTTTAAAAATCATGAAAGCACTGTATGGAGTTGTGATAGGCATAATGTATGGAAACATGAAATGGTGCAGAAAAGCCTCTGAGAATCATAAAGGATATGAAGAAAGTTTTATGTGAGGATCAGTAGAGAATATTAGAAAGTTTGGAGATAAAAAATTTTATATTGATTACAGATTATAGACAGTGATTTCAGGTCTCTTAAAATCCCAATCATTAACATATGCTCTTTATGTTGTGTGGGGTCTAAATAGACAAAAATGCTATTTATGTACATAATCACATATATAACTAATTTCAAGAAATGGAGTGAAGGTTTATGTCATAGGGAATGACATTTACTTTTCATAAAATATATCTTGTGACAGTGCTTTATCGTGCCTGGAGAATCCCATTTAGTCTGACTGATACATAGTGATACATTTCTACATAAGAATGAATAAATTAATGTAGAGATTCATCTTCCGTATCCTTTTTTTAAAGATTGTGTCTTCAATAGTTCATGGGTCACAGATGGACTAAGAAACCTGCTGAAAGGCAGGGTTTCCCAAGAAGCTTAGTTGCTTTTTAAACCACTTCAAATAGCAGTAAGAAAAACATCTTGCCCAAGTAATTTCTACTGTTCTTCATGAATCAGCTAGTCATTTTTACATTTCAGTTGCATCTAGCATGTAAAATAAGACATTTGTGACTTTGGGAAAAAGACCATTATTGGGAATACATATGAAAAATCTAGTGATTAGTCATTTATTGGATTAGAGTATGAATAATTTTATTTCTAATGACAATTAGAGCTAAGTTAAAGGCTTGTGCACTTGTCAATAGAACAGCTAGTACCAAGATGATACCTGCATCATTCTTTTCATACTAAGTGAGAATCATGCAACTATTACATTTGCTAGAGTCATAAGGGCAAGGAAACTAACACCTCTGCACTCGAGAGGTTTCAGTGAATAAGCTTGTTCTGACCTCTTTCTGGTACCTAAAACAGAAACATTTAGATAATTGGAAGGGCTGAAATCTCACTGGAAGCACCGTATTTTGCTCACATCCTCATTCAGACTCGGCAATCTATACAACTCAGCTGTCTTTGCTGGATCTTTGAACAAGATAGCTGATGCTACCCGAATAAGTGACAGGATTCAGGATGTTTCACTTTCAAAGAATAATAAGACTTGGCCAAGGTTTGATGACATTTTCTAAAATCAGAGGACTAAGCTCATTTTTCTAAACTGAAATTTATCAAAACCTAACACTTCACTAAAGATACGTGAACAATTCATAGGTTAATTACACACAGTCTGGTGTTGAGAGTGTAACTTGTTTCTATAAAATGTGACATTTTTTTAATAAATGAAAGAATTGGTCAATTTGGCTAATTCAGGGTTACAAATAGAATGATTGTTAAATATTTGATTTTATTCTATTCTTATGATGAAAGTGGGAAGTCTGATCTAACTGCATTACTAATAGAGTTTTCTTTTCTGTTTTTGGATCCTCTCTAGGTCTGACAATCTCCAGCCTTTCTCACACATGTCATATACACCTGTTCAAGATGTACATTCAGGGATGGTAAGGCAAGAGGGTAACATATTGAGACAATTGGAGACATTCGAAGAGCTTCCATTATTGAGACATTACCACCTGCAGGAACCACCTGTGTGCTTATTGAATCAAATTTAAGATTCATATATAGATATAATTTTACAAGTCTACTTTGGCCCATAAATTTGGTTTGCTTGCAAACATATTATACAAACACAGCTGATATTTGTAAAACCACTGAAGAGAAACAACTTATTCTAAAAAACAAAATGCTTTCAAATGACATTTGCATATTGACCTAGAAATATATATTTTTTCTAAATAAGGAATGTTTTATTCTTATAGTTGGCAGAGGCCTATATACTAGTAACTTACATTAACTTACTGTTGTTCTCTTTACAGATTCTTAGGAACCTAAAATATGTGAGTGTGTGTGTGTGTGTGTGTGTGTGTGTCTTTGTGTGTGTGTGAATGTATATGTACATGTAATCTTTAAGACTAGGAACCATACAAAGAAAATATATAAAAACTAGGGGAGGGAGTAGGGTTTGCCATCTTTGTTCACTTGGCATCAGATACCAAAACTTGACAAAAACTACTTCTATATGTAGTTTAAGTATCCATTTATTTACAATAAAATATTTTTAGAACTATGCTTAGGTGGAATATTTTCCTTCAAACTCAATTATAAATATTACTCAACAAAATTTTTTTATAAGAGTGACCAGTGATTTGCACTTAAAATTCATATAGATTTTTACATTTTGTCCTTGTGAAACAAAAATAATGAAAAAAAATATACCAGATTTGGTTTTCTAAACTCTATTACTTTAATAAGAAATTAGTGAGCAGGCAACAACTTCATTTTTGTTTTTAAAAATGGATTTCAGAGTTCTGAGATTAAAGTTTTTTAAATATAATGATGTCAAACATTCAGTTTTTCATGTAATTAGAATTTTCTAACATTTGAAGTTTAAGGAAGGAATATTGATTTTAAGATTTGCTTTCTCTTTTATACAAGCTAAACAGCCTCTAGCTTGCAAGTGGGTACTCACATGGAACATGTAGAATTATTTTAATTTTCCACGGAAGTTCTTTAATATCAGGGGCACAAATATTTCAGAAAGGATATTTATATGGCAAAACAATTCTTATTAATTAATTTTTAGAAGATTTTATTTATTTGAGAAAGAGTGTAAGCTAGCTGGTGGGAGTGGGGGATGGGGCAGAGAAAGAGGGAGAGGAAGGAGAGAGACTCTTCAACAGACTCCATGCAAGTGTAGAGCCTGATGTAGGGTTCAATCTCAGGACTCTGAGATCACGACTTGAGCCAAAACCATGATTAACCCACTGAGCCACTCATGTGCTCCCAAAGACTTATTTATTTGAAAGAGAGAGTGAGAGAGAGAAAGAGAGAGGGAGAGGGAAGTGGGGGATGGGGCCATAAGATTTAAATTTTTTTAGAAAAAGTAAACTGTTAGAGGCACATTTTCTGGAGGGATCCATCATGCATTGCTTTATGTTTGACAGCAATATAATGAGTATGTTGAAGGCACCATTTGTTTTTAAATCATAACCAGTTTTATTTATTTATTTATTTATTTACTTATTTATTTTGAGAGAGAGAGAGAGAACTGGTGGGGGTGTAGGGGGAGGGGCTGAGGGTGAGAGAGAATCCCAAGCAGGCTGCATGCCCATCTCAGAACCCCATGAGGGGCTTAATCTCAGGACCCTGAGATCAAGACCTGAGCTGAAATCAAGAGTCCGATGCTTGGGGCGCCTGCGTGGCTCAGTCGTTCAGTGTCTGCCTTTGGCTCAGGTCATAATCCCTGGGTCCTGGGATCCAGCCCCACATCAGGATCCCTGTTCAGTGGGAACCCTGTTTCTCCTTCTCCCACTCCCCCTGCTCTGTTCCCTCCTCGCTGTGTCGCTCTGTCCAAAAAAAAAAAAAAAAAAAAAAATCTTAATAAAAAGAAGAGTCTGATGCTTATCCAACTGAGCCACCCAGGTGCCCCAATCATAGCCAGGCTTTGAAGCCATAGCATATGAAGGGTCACATGGAGGCTGAAACTTCTATTAGGTTTGAGTCCTGCAAGTTGAAGAAGCAAAAGATGAGGCCGGCAGTTGGAAGGCAGTTGAAAGCCTTATAGGGGCTCATGATAAGTCTTCACTATTCTTTTTTATTTTAAGATTTTATTTATTTGAGAGAGACAGAGAGCACAAGCATGGGGAACAGCAGAGGTTAGCAAGGAGCCCAATGTGGGGCTCCATCCCAGGATCTTGGCACTGTGATCTGAGCCAAAAGTAGATGTTAACCAACAGAGCCACCCAGGAGTCCCTTATTTTTATTTTAATATGAGAACAAGAAATTTAGGTTCTCCTGAATCTAATGGCCCACTAAAAATGTTAAAAAGAAAACAGAAGAAAACAAAAACAGAGAATATCTTTGTGAATGACCTCATACAAAGCACAGTTAGATATTTACCTGAGATTAATAGAGAGGAAAATAATACTTCCAGGAATAGATGAGTGTCAATATACTAATTTCAAGGACCTCCATTCATAGCCCTGTTCCACCTGCACCACTGAGAAGACACAAATCAATATTGTATCTATTCTGAGTTGTCAGTTTGCTAAACCCATGTGATGAAAGCACTTGAGGAAATTTAAAATGAGGCTGGGTCTACATGACCGCAGTGATTGAAATGACTACAGCGTCTGCTCTTCCCAGATTGGATTGGGAAACTCACTCACATGGCTGGAACCTCAAGGCCCATAACCAGGGCACTTTTATTTGGATCTCACATTGTAAACAGACCTATTAGAACTGTTGGCTTTGGCCAATTCAGTGGCTGGTAACTTCATGAAAGGAAATTTATCATGAAAGAGAATTTTTAATATTTGAGAGCAGGTGAATTTCATTAGAAGGACATTTGAATTGTCAGACAGAGGTCAACTTTGAATGGTGTGATCTGAAGGGACAAAAGTTCAATAAAAAAGTTTAATAAATATATACTTTTCTTCAGTATTTGCCAAAGGTAAACTGTTCTTTTCTCAGGAAGATTAAGCAATTAGTGTCCCATTCCCCTCTAAATAAATTCATTCTTGGCTCAGTGTGATCTTTTGTAGAACTTTGTAGTTTCGGACTTTTTTCAATTTGTTACACTACTAAGCTGAAGTCTGAGTGTGTTAAGACTTCGTAAATGAACACACATTTCTAATTTCCTCAACAGCTGTTGAGTATGCATTTGGAACCAAAAACAATGTTTTCATTTGGGATGGTGTATTAGGAGAGAGAATGTAAATCCCAGGTGTGTAGACAAGGAAAGCTGTGACAGGATTTCTAAGTATGAACTAATTAAGAAAAGTTGGGAGGATTAAAAAAAATTTCAAGATTCTTTAGAGGTATGCACATGCATCTTGGGATATTTTTGTTTTTGTTTTCAATTTTATATTTCATGTCAATTAAAAGGCAAAATGTTAGTGAAAGAATCGTGGTAATGAAAGTAGATTTCCTTAAGTAGACAAAAATACTATATTTTAAAACAAAAGAGCTAATATTAAAAGAAAAAGTATTACCACATGTTCTTTGCAAGGTGTGACTGACTTTATGCAATATATGTATCTATGTTTTGTATAAGCACATACAATTTTCTGCCACTACCCATTATTTGTGTCTTTTTACTTTCAAATTTGCACATCATAAACTTTACCCAGAGCAATTAAGCTTAATATAAAACTTTTTAACAAGGAAATTACCATATAGAATCTGAAGAAGTTATTTTACAAATTATCTTTAAGAAAAGGAAAAGAATATTGAAATAATCCTGGAAATAAGTACTGATCCATATGCCTGAGACCAACAAGATATCACTGTGTGGTGAATGAAGTTGAGTTAGAACATGAATGAGTATTAGCTGATAGATTTAATGAAGAAGTACTTTTCACTACCACTCATTTACATTATTTGATAATGAATATTTTTATATGATTTAGGGTAATGGAAAACTCAAGGTCATTTGAGATATATCTCTAAATACATAATTACCAATTAAAATTTTAAAGATTCTGTAAAGTTAAGAGATAGCAAGTCTAAGGATAGAGGTAAGAAACTCAAATACATGCTTATATTTTCTTCAAATTCATTACCCTTTAAAAAAGTAAAGTTGCCATATCTTATAATAAAAATAATATGAGTATTGTTCCTGAAGCTCAAGTCTGGCTTAGCACATAATGGTAAGTAGCGATGCCAGTGGTCTGGGCTCCCTGAAAGCCTGTGCTGCCACAGATACTGCGATCACCAATGCCTTTTTGATGGAGGAAAATATTAAGGAAGCAGAGGATAGTGAAAATGAGGAAACTGGACTAACATAACTAAAGGGTTTTAAGATAATAAATGTAGGGGGGCCTGGGTGGCTCAGTCAGTTAAGTGTCTGGCTCCTGATTTTGGCTCAGGAAATGTTCTCAGGGTGGGCTCTTGAGCCTGTGGAGGGCTCAAGTCTGCTTGAGATTCTCTCCCTCTCTCTCTGCCCCACACCCCCACTCACGCTTGCTCTTTCATTCTCAAATAAATAAATAAATAATAAATATTTAAAAAAAAACCCGGTAAATGAAGAAACTAAAATTTGCTTTATAATGACCAAGACTAGATAGGAAACATGACCTCATGGGCTCTGGGGAAGAGAGTATTTGTGGAAGAGTTGAGACTTGAACACTAGCCATGACACTACTAATTATCAGTGTGAACGTGAACAAACTGTCAAATATTTTTGAGGCTCCTATTTTTCATTGATAAGAAAATGGGGATAACTGGACTTATCAACCTAACTTCATTGGTTTATAATATCATAATGAGGAAGATTAAACACACTTTTTATGACAGAGTGGTGTGATAGAAAGAGCTTAGACTTCAATGCCTGGCTTCTCTATTCTATTAATTATGCAACCATGCACAGGTTGTTTTTTCTCTATGTGATCAGTTTTGCTATATGTAAAGTAGGTGAACTATAACAACTATCCTTAAGAATTGTCAGCATCTTGGAAGCAGTGAATATACAACATCAGACGTGCACCTTACGTCTAGATTTAAGTGTATGTCACTTGATAAGATTCCTTCTTGATTTGGTTTGAATTGGAGATGTTTTAATTGATCATAAGTGATCGAATACTCCTCATCTAATAATTGTTTCCTTGCCTGAAATTGCTGTCCTGGTACATCTTTCCCTCTTAAACGGGAATATCTTTCTGAGGAATCCCATTCAGTCTCACCCATAATATTAAATACAATGTTTGCTGATACAGATATATTACATTTGTTTCTTCAGTCCAGATTTCTCTTCAGAAATCCATCCTGATTCTAATATCCATCTACTTTTCTGACATCTTATTTTGGATATTAAATGGTTCTCTCAAAACCAGTATGTGGGAAATGGGCTCTTGATATTCCTTAAAAAATTCAGCCTTCTCCCATTTCCTCACCATCATTCAGCTATTTGTTCAAGTTTAAAATCTATGGATTATTTCCAATACCCCCTTTTCCCTCATTAACCACACTCGGTCCATGAGCACTTCTGATTTCTAGTCCATCCCCTTGCCTGCATGCCATACTTCAGCCTTAGCCAAAGACACTGTAATATTTGATCTGAACCATTGTTCCAAGCATCTGGCAGGGCTCAGACAATTTGCTCACAGTAGCCAGCCAGATTTCTCAGCAATGTAAATTAGATTACATCCATCCTTTGAACAGAAACATTCAGTGATTTTTTCCCCATTGTTTTCAGAACAAATTCTAAATCCCTTCCCATGACTCATGCACCTCCTCTCTCCATTTCTCTGATATTTCTTTTAGAATTCTTCACCTTCTCACTACCATCTAGACACCTTGTCCCCAAGAACCCTTCCCAAGCCTTTCCACTATTTATCTGCTTCGGAGTGTGTTTCTTGGCCTTTCTCACGACCCCCTCATTCTCACCGTACAAGTCATAACTGCAATGCCACTTTCTCAGAAAAGCATTTCTTGGCTGCTCTATCCAAGTTGGATTTTCTTATTACTTTTTATTTCAGAATTATTTTGCATTTTTTTCTTCATAGCACTAATCTCAAGCTACTTGTTTTGCTATTGTATTTCTCCACTGATTTATTGTTTTTAGTCTGCTACTCTTACTAGAAGGTAGTTTCTACAAAGGAAATGTCTCAATGTGACTTTTGTGCAGCTATATTCCCATTGCCAGGAAGAGTGGCTAGCACACAGCAGCTCCTCAATAACTATTTGTTTAATGAAGAGTTGAGTGGGAATAGACAACCACACATGACACAGGCAAAATTCTAAAACAAGGCAAAACGTGATGGAGGAGGCAGTTGTATGTACAAGTTAGAATGTGACACACATGGGATGGAAACACTAGTGTGTGTGAAATAACATGGAGAAAAGCAGAAGGAGCAGATAATTTGGGCTGGGAATGACTTGACAAAACAAAGGGAGATAAGTTTACCTGACACTTAAATGAATAGAGAGAATTTCTCCAGGATAGCAAGGTAAGTAAGAATATCAGAGTAAGAGAAAACAGTTTTCATATTTGTAAATGTGGGCAAGCATCTGGTGGGTTGGGGACCTCCAAGAAATCCAAAGTGGTCAGCATCACAGGTCATGGGGACAAGATGAGGAAGTTGCTTCTCACGAACTAAAAATATTCACAAGCAGAATGATCTCTTTTGATGTATCATTTTTTTTTATTTTTAAAAATTTCTGATTGCCTAAGAGTTGAACTTGAGCTATAATAGATTTTACAGGAAGCGTGAGAAGGGTAAGTAAAAGAACATCTCTTCAAATAGATATTCTAAACTTTTTTTTACTCAAATCAGCAAATGGTGACTTCACTTTCATCATGTAAATGAATGAATCTCACAAAAGTTTTTCATAACTTTAGATCCAATGTGTTCATCAGCCGAATATATTTTATTGGGTGTGTGTGCTTTGGGGTTTGGGCGGGGGGGCAGGTGCAGAGGGAGAGGGAGCGTGAGTCTCAAACAGACTTTGCCTGAGCACAGAGCCCAACACGGGGCTCAAAATCATGACCCTGAGATCATGACCTGAGCCAAAACCAAATGTACAACTCTTAACCAACGAAGGAACCTAGGCGCCCCTTGGGTGGGTGTGTTTTAATCATGTACTAAATCTGGAGGTAGATACTCCAAGATTGGTACTGTGGTTCTGTCAGAAGTTCCAATCTTTTGCTCTACTGTTCTCAGCAAGCTGGCTCTTATTGTCAAACTTGTGTTTGTCAGGAACTGTGAGGTCTGATACTTCACCCTGCTTGCAAAATAAGTACAGTGGACCTTTGAATGCTTTAACTGTGTGGGTCCACTAACATACGGATTTTTTTTTTCAGTAAATATAATACAGTACTGTAGTTTCTCTTCTATATGGTTTTTAAAATAACATTCTTTTCTCTAGCTTGATTGTGAGAATACAATATCACATACAAAATATGGGTTAATTCTGTTTGTGTTATCAGTTAAGTCTTTTTGGTCAACAGTAGGCTATTAGTAGTTCAGTTTTAGGGGAGAGTCCAAAGTTGTATGTGGATTTTTGACTGCGTGGGTGTCAGTGCCCCAACCCCCTGCATTGTTCAAGGGTTAACTGTAGTTACCCCATCACAGCTCCCAGCTGCTGGCAGAAGGCACTGAACTCCTGGATCAGAGACAGAGGAATTTATTGGTCTTAGCATACCAGGTGGCATGAACTTCACACTCACAGTGTGTCCTGCAAACCCTCAGAGCTTCTCTGGAGTAGGTCAGACAGATGCTCTGCACACACTCAGGTTGTGTCACAGTCGAGTAACCCCAAGGTAGGAAATCCCAAATCTTATAAGTAGACCGGCACCAAACATGCCCAACCTTTGTACTGGAGGAGGGCATTGGCTTTGCTATCCAAGTCAGAAAACAAATATGCCCTCTTGTCCAATGGAAATATTGTTTCTAAGTTTCAAAACAGTTTGCCATGCAAACATTTTTGAAAAAATAATCCAAAATGAAAGCTGTCACAGTAGGAATAGAAACACCATGGAGAAACACCAGTCTGGTGTTGCAAGAAGTCTACCTTAGCTCCAAAATCGTGTCTTCGCACAGGTCTGTTCAAGGCAGAAAGGACAGAGCAATGTAAAAAGAGCCTTTTTCCTGTACCTTTTTTTTTTCTTTTTTTTTTTCCTATTTGCAATGCTAGTCTTTTCAGGGGAGATGCCAGGAGATTTTTATTAAGATTCTTTGACCAGAACTGGATCACATATTTACTTCTAGACTAAAACCTACCAAGCAGGAAGGGAATTTATATGCTGGATTTAGCTCAATTGAGATGCATCCTTTAAAACCGGGTATAAGGCCTTCTTCCATTGAGAAGATGCCGCCTGCTAAGTACATCAACTGTGTTCTTTTGGTAAGGAAGCAGCAGGAAGAAGGAGGAAGAAGGGAAGATAACTCTTGGGCGATAATAATAATAACAAGAATAAAAAATGGATCACACTTGTAACATTTATCATGAGCCAGACATCAATCTGAGGACTTACATTATAGTAATTAGTGTTATACCCATAACATAAGTTATGTTACACCCCTAATGGTCTCATAAGCTAGGTTTTATTTTTATCCTGACTCTACGTGTGAGGAAAAATTGAGACATAGTAATTTACAAAGCCATGCAGGTAGTATGTGGTGAGGTTTGGATTTAAATTTTAGTAATCTGGCTCCAGAATCCAGGGATTTAAATACAACACTATGCAATTACCTTCTGAACTGCAATAAAATAAAAATAAAAGCCCACATCTGCACATTGCATAAACATGCACTAGCTTTGTAGACAGTCAAAAAACCTGGTAAAAATCTTAAAGTGGAAATCAGCTTAACACATTCAAAACATGATTATAGGAGCAGTTAATGGCATGAGGTTGGATAAGTAGACAGGAGCCAAATCACACGAAGGCTTGAAAGCTTAGATAAGGAAATTTAGATTTTATATTTTAAATGATGAGCAGCTATTTGGGGAACTTTTTTTTTTTTTTAAAAGATTTTATTTATTTAGTTGAGAGAGAGAGACTGTGAGAAAGAGCATGAGAGAGGAGAAGGTGAGAGGGAGAAGCAGACTCCCCATGCAGCTGGGAGCTTGACGTGGTTCTCAATCATGGGACTCTGGGATCATGACCTGAGCTGAAGGCAGTCGTTCAAACCAAATGAGCCACCCAAGGTGCCCTTGGGGAACGTTTTTGATGACAGATATGATTTTTAAAAATGCGCTTTGAGGTTTTGTTGTCAGTTTACTTTTTTTATAATTATGGTAAAAATATATGTTCATAACAAAAACTGTCATTTTAACAATGTTTAAGTATAAACTTCCATGGCATTAATTAAATTCACAATGCCGTGTAAGCATTACTATTAATATAGGTTTTGAAAATTTTTATCAGCCCAAACAGAAACTCTGTACCGATTAGGTAGTAACTCCTAGTTCCAACCTCCTCCCAGAACCTGGCAACCTCTAATACACTTCCTGTCTCTATTAATTTGCTTTTTTAGAAAAAAGACATTTCATATAAATATTTTATAGGAATCACACACTTTTTAAAATTTTTGTGTCTGGCTTATTTCGCTTAACATAGTGTTTTTAAATTCATCATGTTGTAGCATGTATCAGAACTTCATTCCTTTTTGTGACTGGATAATATTCACTGTACACATATGTATTTTGTTTATCTGTTCATCTGTTAATGGACACTTGGGTTGTTGCCGCCGTTTGATTGGTGTGAATGGTGTTACAATAAATACTGACATATAATCATCTGCTTGCGTCACTGCTTTTGGTTCTTTTAGGTATAGACCTGGGAGTTGAAATGGTGAGTCATTTGGTAATTCTATGTGTACAGTTTTGAGGAACTGTCAAACTTCTTTCCACAGCACCTGTGTCATTTTCAATATCCACCAGCAATGTCCAAGAGTTCCAATTTTTTTGAGGCACCTGGGGGGCTCAGCTGACCGTCCCACCCTTGATTTTGGTTCAGATCATGATGTTGGGGTCCTGGGATCCAACCCAGAATTGGGTGCACTTAGGGAGGAGTCTGCTTGTCCCTCTCCCTCTGCTCCTTCCCACTTCCCCTCAAATAAATAAAATTAAAAAAAGAGAGTTCCAATTTTTCCATATTTACCAACAGTTGTTTCTTTCTCACTCCGCTTCCTTCCTTTTCAAAAATTCTAACCATTCTTGCAAGCATGAAGTAGTATTGAATTGTGGTTTTGATTTGTGTTTCCTGAACGAGCAATACTGTTGCGTATCTGTCATGTGCTTATTGGCCATTTGTGCATCATCTTTGTAGAAATGTCTATTCATGTCCTTGGCTCATTTTTCAAATTGTTTGTATTGTTTTTGTTGAGTGTAGGAATTTTAATATTTTTGAACCTTGAAACCTATTTAGTAATACACTTTATAAATAACATTTTCCCATTTTGTGTTTTGTTTTTTCACTCTCTCGATTGTGTGCTTTGATAAACAAATGTTTTTAATATTATTTAATGATGTCCAAATATCTATTTATTGTTGCTGCTTTTCCTGTACTTTGGAGGCATATTTAAGACGCTATTGCTAAATCCGAGGTCATCCAGATTTGCCCCAAAGTTTTCTTCTAAGACTTTCGAGTGTTCTACAATTTAGACCTCTGATACATTTTGAGTTGATTTATGTATCTGGTGTAAAGTAAGGGTCCAATCTCACTCCTTTGCGTGTGGATATACAATTTTCCCAGGATTATTTGTTGAAATAATGTTCTTACTCCATTGAATGGTCCTGGAACTTTTGTGGAAAATCAATTGGCCATAGTTGGGAGAGTTTATTTCTAGGCTCTCAATTTTATTCCATTGGTCTACTTGACTATCCTATGCCAGTACCATACTCTTTTAATTATTATAGCTTTATAATACATTTTTAGATTAGGAAGTGAGAGACTTCCAACTTCGTTATCCTTTTTTGAGATTGTTTTGACTGTTCAACTCTCTGGAGATTGCATATGAATTGTGGTTTGCCACACCACCAATTGTGGTTTTAGGATTGGCTTTTACATTTCTGAAAGTTTGCTCTTGGGAAATTGGTAGGTATACATTGAATCTCTGTATTGTAATGGGTAGTGTTGTCATTTTAACAATGTTAAATATTCTAATCCAGAAACACGAGGTGTCTTTCCATTTACTTAGGTCTTCTTTAATTTCTTTCAGTAACAATTAATACTTTTCAGTGCACAAGTCTTATGCCACCTAAGTTAAATTAATTTCTAATTATTTTAACCTTTTTGATTTTATTGTAAATGGAATTGTTTTCTTAATATTATTTTTGAGTTATTCATTGTTAGTGTATAGAAATACAACTGATTTTTATGTGTTGATTTTGAGTCTTGTACTTTGCTGAATTTCTTTTTTTATTTTTTATTTTCAGCGTAACAGTATTCATTATTTTTGCACCACACCCAGTGCTCCATGCAATCCGTGCCCTCTATAATACCCACCACCTGGTAACCCGACCTCCCACCCCCCGCCCCTTCAAAACCCTCAGATTGTTTTTCAGAGTCCATAGTCTCTCATGGTTCACCTCCCCTTCCAATTTCCCACAACTCCCTCTCCTCTCTATCTCCCCATGTCCTCTATGCTATTTGTTATGCTCCACAAATAAGTGAAACATATGATAATTGACTCTCTCTGCTTGACTGATTTCACTCAGCATAATCTCTTCCAGTCCCGTCCATGTTGCTACAAAAGTTGGGTATTCATCCTTTCTGATGGAGGCATAATACTCCATAGTGTATATGCACCACTTCTTCCTTATCCATTCATCCATTGAAGGGCTTCTTGGTTCTTTCCACAGTTTGGCGACCGTGGCCATTGCTGCTATAAACAATGGCTGAATTTCTTTATTAGCTTTAACAGTTTGTGTGTCTGTGTATTCATTATGCTTTTTTTCTACATAAGATCATTTCACCTACAAATAGAGATAGTTTTACTTTTTCCTTTCCAGTTTGAAAGCCATTTATTTCATTATTAAGCCTAAGAGCTCTGGTTAGAACTTCCAGTACCATGTGAAATAGGGTGGTGAGTGCAGGAGTCCTTGTCTTGTTCCCAAACTTAGGGAAAGGCTTTCAATCTTTCACCATTGAGTATTACGTTAATTTGAGTTTTTTAAATGCTCACTTTTATTGCTGCCTGGAGAATGGACTGCTGGGAGTAGAAGCAGGTTACTAATTAGAAAGAAATTGCAGTGTTCATTGCTATGGTGGAACAGATGAAAAAAAGTGGGGCAATTCGGGATACGTTTGGATATTGGATGACGGGACTTCCATCATGACAGGGTGGTGGTGTGGCAAAGACATTGGATGTGCACTGTCCCATACAACATCTATTAGTCACACGTAGCTACTAACAATTATAAGTACTTAAAATTAAATGAAAATCTAGTTCTTTCTTGTATTAATCAAGTATGTCATACTTTAGTATTCTATTATATCCCCAGAACTTATTCATCTTATAACTGGAGGTTTCATCCTTTCTCCCCATGTGACTAGTAGCTATCATCTCAGAGAATGGAGACAGAACCAATCTATAATTACAGAAAATTCTATGGACAGCACTATCCTAAATCCTGCCTGTGTGTTGGTATCTGCTTTTCTTCCCTTTCCAGGGATAAGAAAGAGAAAATAGAAAAAGAAACGAACATTAACATTTAGAGAGAGAAATGTACTTTTCTAATTGTAACATACTTAAATCAACTAGCATTGAGGCAAAGTTAGATGCATTTGTTTATGTCAGAAGTTCAACAGAATACATTTGTTATACATGAATATTCTTGACAGTATTTTGGGGCAGACAATATAGTCTAATGTTTAAGAAATTATGCTATGAAGCCACGCTTATTAGTAGTCTACCTCAAATTGTGAGGTAGACTACCCTCTTCCTGAGTTAGATCTTTTATTCTCCCTCCTATAGCAGTTTTTGATCCTCAAAGACCCAATTCTAGGGACACTGGGTCCAAAAAAATCCTTAGGGATGATATTGGGAGATTCTGTACTTCCCGTTTTAAGTAAGGCAGGTTAATGAAAGAAAGGAGGAGAAACAGAGGTTAGGCAAGGATTATAGTAACGGCCCTCTCCATCCTACTGGCATACCTGTTGGGTATAGATTTTTCTCCAGTCCAAACAGGATGGGGTTACCAGCACACACATACACAGTCATCGCATCCCCCCTGTGAGCATATAACTTCATAATGTTGAGCTCTTCCTTTCCAGGTACTAAGGCGGAGACCTGATCTGTTCCAAGAGTGGGGAAAGCAGCCGCCACATCAGCCCGAAGCTTTCTCCTGCAGAAAGCAAACCAACAGGTGGCATGAATCCTGCCTGGATGGATTTTAATAAATTCAAAGGACTCTGGAGGACCTACTATAAAATCACAGGGGCCAAGGAAAACTGGTTTATGATGCCCTATATATGGTATATGATGCCCTACTCTTCCAAAACATCCTATCCTCTTTCTCATTCAATGTCTCATCTAGTTTCACATATTCTTGGGGGCAAGTCTTTCCATTTCACAAAGGAGGAAAACTGAGATCTAGTGAGTAACCAAGTTAGCCTGACTAAAAACTCAGCCTTGCCCTCTGCCCCACTCCTTTCTCTTATCTGCCTCGCAAATCTGTCAGCTTGTGGTCAAAAAGCTATAGGAAGGTACCAGGAGTGACAACTAGGGAACACTGGTCCCCAACTTCGCAACGTGGTACCAGCATCAGCAACACTGTGCACAGACAGCAACACTGTGTAACAGACGCAGTTCTTAAAACGCGTCCCTTGGTTCTCTCACCCTCCATCCGTCTCTCCTGCGACAAGTAGATCCCTTTTCTCCTGCAGTCGTAGTTCGGTGTCCCATCGGATTTTTCCTAAGGGACTCGAAGCGCTGTGGAGGGCGGGCCTGTCACTGTTCGTGTTTGCACCGCCCACACCTTATCTAGCCGCAGTCAGGAAGCGCTGGCTGGATTGTTTTCCTTTACTAGCCTGGGAGACACGCTAGGCCTGTGCTCCGTCTTCGCCCTCAAAACGTGTCTAACCCCCCCTGGCTCTCCGGGGTCCCATCCTGGCTGGACTTTCCCCGGCCTCCACCCAGGGCGGCAGACCCAGCTCAGAGAGGGCTGTGGGCCAGCCTGCACTGGGAGATGTCTGGGTGCCTGGTGGGCGGGGCGGGCCCCTTCTCTCCCTCCCTGTCCGACCCCTTGATGGCCGTGTTGGACTTGACCCGAAAGGCCTTGGCAAACATGTCTGCTGGAGTGACCTGGGGGAGGCAAGACGCGCACAGAAGCCGGGGGCTGTCAGGAAAACCGGAACGCGGCGACTTCCCGACTCGCAGCCCTGTGCGCAGCCATGTTGCGGCCCAGCTGGAAAATAGGCTCGGCTGGAAACCCGGACCACTCAGCTTCGCAGCTACAGGCGCTGCGGGGACCGCGGCCGCCCCTAGTGGCAACGCCGGGAACTGAGCCTGGGAGGGTGGGGCCTGGAGAAGGCAGGCGGATTCCCGCTCCATCGCTGTCCCTTGGGCTGGGCTCTACGCCTGGGCGAATTGCAGGCGCCTGCGGGTCTCTAGTGATGGCAGTGGCGACCAGGATGACTTAGCTTCCACTCCGTTGGTGTTGCGTTCTGCCAGACCTCGCCAGCTCCTGTTCCATTCAGTTTCAGTTCCACAAAATTAATGGAGCTCTTGTGTTTTATTAGGTTTTCAGGTCTCTCGAATAATTTTCTTGAGGGCTTTTATTAAAGTCTTTAAATTTTATTGCACGCTAGAGGTCTCAGGATTTTCTCATTGTTTTAATTTATGTGGCGTGACAGTAACTAACAGAGAATCCACCCTTGTCCTTGGTTTGCCCCGCATGTTATGAGCAGAAAACTACAAATGATCTTCAAGTCTATTTTAAAATATTTTTGGCCACTTTTAGATACATTTTTCAAAGCTTTATTGCTTTTTGTGTTCAGGCGTTATTTGGAGAGGGGAGTTTCCAAAACTAATGAAACAACGTTGCTTATTTAAAAAAAAAAAATCTGTGAGGCCGATTAGTTTCAAATTATGGTTTGGCTTCTCCCTATCGATGTCACGTGCCAACGGCTTTTCTTACTGAAACTCTTGCATTCTCTGGAAGATGTGGCGGTAATACTTACCTCATAGGGATTCCATTAGAAACGATTGAGGTAATGTATGTGATAGGTTATACCGTCCTTTGCAAATTTCCAGTAATATATTTAAAAACTCTAGAACAGCGTTGAGAGAGAGTGATGGTTTCCCGGCAGGGGGCTGCTGTGCACACCTGGGGTCCTGGCCCCTACTTAATCAAATTTTGCATATGAAAAGTTAAGGGCAGAGTATCCATCCACCAAGAAAAAAAAATCATAATTACTTCTTTGGATGACACAATTACACAAAGAAAAATTCCACATTGGCTGTGCAAAGATGAGGCCTTCCACAGTGTCTGCCCACCACCACCATTCTTGGAAGGACCCTGAATCCTACCTAGGGGCCCCCCTGCAACTTGGGCTCCTCCTACACTTTGGAACCACCAGACCTTTATTTTGAAGTATCCCAGCCATGAGGCCAAAGTTGGAGGACCCCAGAAGAGGACCATGCCCCAGAACCTTCTCCCTTTGGGCCCAACTCCAGCAACACTTGGGTGAGGGATGATGCCAGACTGTGTTGTTGACTAGGTCCATTGCAGCACAGCTACTTAGGCAGCCTCTGCCCAGGCAAATGACGAAGGTTATTCAAGGGGATATTAGAAATAGATACTAAAAATAAATAAACCATAAGTAAATACAAAAATGGCAATGTACAAAGGTGTAACACCATCTCCCTTCTCTATAAAAAAATGAGATTAATGAACACTGGAAAGATGTCAGAAACCAATAAAAATATAACTTTATGAAATGAGGGAACAGATATGATGAAAGTAAGATTACTCTGCATACTTCTCATATTACATTGACTTTTGAAGCATGCAGATGTTTGGGGCGCCTGGTGCCTCAGTTGCTTAAGCCTGTGAATCTTGGTTTTCAGCTCAGATGATACTCTCTGGGTGGTGAATTCGGGTCCCACATCACAATGGAGCTTGGTGTGGAGTCTGCTTGAGTTTCTCTCTCTCTGCCCCTCCGTCCTTCCTCTCTCTCTGAAATAAATAAAAAAAATCTTTTTAAAAATGTAAATGTTTTTTTATATATATTTTTAAAAAAGTTTATCTCAAAAGAGAGAGAAGTGAGATCTACAATTGAAAAAAATGCTAATGCAAATAATTGTAAAACTCTATTAATTTGGTCAGTGAACCAATCAGAAGTAAGGATTATTTCAAGTCATTTTTTAAAAAAGATTTTATAATTTATTTGACAGAGAGAGGGAGATCACAAGTAGGCAGAGAGGCAGGCAGAGAGAGAGGGAAGCAGGTTTCCCACTGAGCAGAGAGCCTGATACAGGGTTCAGTCCCAGGACCCTGAGATCATGATTCATTTTAAAAATCACTGTTTTGTAACCAACAATGAAAATGATTAATTATATGCTATATTGATTACAGGTTAAGTGTTATAAATAGATTCCACAAGCATTAGGTGAAAAGTTTTGGAGAAATAGTATATATATACTAATATATAAACTTGCCAATTGTAACTTGCCAATTGTAATGATAACTTGCCAATTGTAACAATGTTACTTTCAATGTGAGAAAACTGGCTGTTGCTTTTATTTCAGATTTAGATAAATTGACTCTATTGGAAACAGCCAGTTTCTCATTCTAAGAATGCCACTGGATTTGATGCAAAATGAAGTAATATCACGTTAAAGTATTTTTACCTTAATTATAACTTTATTTTCATCTAAAATTTTCATGGTTTTGTAAAAGTTAAAAATGTTCCCAGTCAACTTATTTCAACTAATAATGTTGTTTGAAATGTATGAACATAAAAATTGTATTTCAGACTCTTGTGGTTGAATGATTCCAAAACCCCCTTGAGCAGCAAAATCATGAGGATGTCCTTAGACTTAAAGATCATTATCAAAAAGGTCCTCATAATTCTCCACATATACAATCTTACTTTAATATATTCTTAATTTTAATTTTAAAATGATTTATTTACATATTTAAGTAACCTTTACAGCCAACATAGGGCTCAAATTCACGACCCTGAGATTGAGGGCACAATCCATTGGTTGAGCCAGCCAGGCACCCAAATAAAATAACCATCTTTATTGTAGTTCAAAGGTGATACAAAGACAGAAAACATGGAAAATACAGGTGAGCATTAAGGACTTAAACACCAACTCTTTTTTCTTTTTAAAATTTGTATTTATTTATTTATTTTTCTCATTTTATTTATTTTTTTAAATTTATTTTCAGCATTATTCATTATTTTTTCACCACACCCAGTGCTCCATGCAATTCGTGTCCTCTATAATACCCACCACCTGGTACCCCAACCTCCCACCCCTCTACCACTTCAAACACCTCAGATTGTTTTTTAGAGTCCATAGTATCTCATGGTTCACCTCCCCTTCCAATTTCCCCCAACTCCCTTCTCCTCTCTAACTCCCCATGTCCTCCATGCTATTTGTTATGCTCCACAAATAAGTGAAACCATATGACAACTGACTCTCTCTGCTTGACTTATTTCACTCAGCATAATCTCTTCCAGTCCCATCCATGTTGCTACAGAAGTTGGGTATTCATCCTTTCTGATGGAGGCATAATACTCCATAGTGTATATGGACCACATCTTTCTTATCCATTCATCCGTTGAAGGGCATCTTGGTTCTTTCCGCAGTTTGGCAACCATGCCATTGCTGCTATAAACATTGGGATACAGATGTCCCTTCTTTTCACAACATCTATATCTTTGGGGTAAATACCCAAGAGTGCAATTGCAGGGTCATAGGGAAGTTCTATTTTTAATTTCTTGAGGAATCTCCACACTGTTCTCCAAAGAGGCTGCACCAACTTGCATTCCCACCAACAGTGGAAGAGGGTTCCCCTTTCACAGCATCCCCTCCAACACGTTTCCTGTCTTGTTAATTTTGGCCATTCTAATGGTGTAAGGTGTATTTGTTTTTAAAATTTCTTTTCAGTGTTCCAGAATTTGTTTATGCACCAAACCCAGTGCCATGCAATAACTGCCTTCCATAATACCCACCACCAGGCTCACTCAACCCCCCACCCCTTTCCCCTTCCAAACCCTCAGTTTGTTTCTCAGAGTCCACAGTCTCTCCCACTTCTAGTTGCCCCAACTTACTTCTCCTATTCATTTCCCAATGTCCTCCATGTTATTACTCATGCTCCACAAATAAGTGAAACCATATGATAATTCTCTCTCTGCTTGACTTATTTCACTTGCATAATCTCCTCCAGTCCCATCCATGTTGCTACAAAAGTTGGGTATTCATTCTTTCTGATGAGGCATAATACTCCATAGTGTATATGGACCATATCTTCTTCTTCTTTTTTTTTTTTTTTTAAGTTTGGCAACTGTGGCCATTGCTGCTATGAACATTCAGGTACAGATGGCCTTTCTTTTCACTACATCAGTCTCTTCGGGGTAAATACCCAGTAGTGCAATTGCAGAGTCATAGGGAAGTTCTATTTTTAATTTCTTAAGGACTCTCCACACTGTTTTCCAAAGTGGCTGCACCAACTTGCATTCCCACCAATAGTGGAAGAGGGTTCCCCTTTCTCCACATCCTATCCAACACATGTTGTTTACTGTTTTGTTAATTATGGCCATTCTAACTGTGTAAGGTGATATCTCAGTGTGGTTTTGATTTGAATCTTCCTGATGGTTAGTGATGATGAACATTTTTCATGTGTCTGTTAGCCATCTGTATGTCTTCTTTGAAGAAGTGTATGTTCATGTCTTCTGATCATTTTTTGACGTGATTATCTGTTTTATATATGCTGAGTTTGAGGAATTCTTAATAGATCTTGGATATCAGCCCTTTGTATGTCTTCACTGTAGAAGTGTCTGTTCATGTCTTCTGCCATTTTTGACATGATTATCTGTTTTGTGTGCGTTGAATTTGAGGAGTTCTTTATAGATCTTGGACATCAGTCCTTTGTCTGTACTGTCACTTGCGAATATTTTCTCCCATTACGTGGTTAACCACCAACTCTTAGCCCCAACATTTCTGAATTCAACTATAGTTATTATAAATATTTTATTGTACTTCCTAGCAATCATTGTTCTATAAACATTTATGTGGAATCAAATTATACTCTGTGTGTGTGTGTGTGTGTGTGTGTGTGTGTGTGTGTATGTGTGTGTCTATACTTGATATAGGATTTTTTTGGTCACTTTTCACCTTATAGTATGCGAATGATATACCCAATTAGATTCTAATTTCTCTTTATGATTTGTTCAAATTTTTATGTGTGCTAGATAGCCATCTTGTAGATCTTGCATTTCATCATTTGGTAGATAAGCAAAAGTAGATAATAACTACTGACATCTTATTACTAGTGTAGGTATGAAATAGTTAGGCTTTTATGTATTTTTGAAGTGAAATTACCTTAAAGATGGAAAAAAGCATTTTCTCCCATTTCCTCTGAACAGAGAGTCTCAGACAAGTCCCAGAAGTTATGGAAGAAGCTTTGAGTAAGTTAGAGGGAAAGATGGGTAGAAGTAGGCACTGGAGTGATTGGATCTAGTTTCTTGCCACAAGTATTTTATGAGTAGAGCACAAAGCATTTTGGTTGGCCAAGTTTTAATGAGGTGCTTTTAAGAAGTGATTTCTTCATCCCTCTGATTATCATCACATTCAATACAAATTGTGATTTATGAATATAAGAGAGTTACACAATATTTGAAAAAATAAGCTGAGAATTGGATTGAAAATGAAAAATTCTGAGAAAATGTACATATTTTAATTTTAGGACTGCAACTTAATCATTGTTTTATCCACATTCAGGATATAACAGTTTCCCATCCTGACATATGGCTCGGAATGTATGTGCTGGTGTCTTTCTACGATATCCACGAAGACAGTCAAATTCAATCACATCCCCTGTTGCAGAATAATGCATTTTTGTATCATGAGTCCATCGAAATCTTATATTCTGTCTTCTCATCATTTCTGCTGATAATCTACAGGGCTCTGATATAAAAAAAAGAACATAAAACATTGAAAACAGAATTTCAGACATTCAAGTAGAATCTTCTACACAAGTCTAGGGCTTCATTTTCAAAACCTTTTCAAACCAATTCATTGGAAGACCACCATGTCCATTTTAAACACTTTAAATGATGAATGATGTAAAATGAGATATTATTTTTAAGCTGTGATAATTAAATGTTATAATCAAAGATTCATAGAATCTATGAAATCAAGTTCTTTCATTAAAGGATCTTTTGCTTGAACAAGAGGGTTTTTCCCAACTTTATTTCATTACACATTAGTATTTGGTAGTCAGCATGCAATGAATGTTTGTTAACCCATGACAAGTCTATTAATAACAGCAAAGCATCTATTATACTGATTTTCCCAGGATCCATGAGAATAGTGAAATATTTACCTAAGCATTTTGGTGGTGTTGACCACTTTCCATTTCTGCATGTTACGGTCCTGGGTCCCTGAAGTACATAGAAGTCAAGACATTTGTACTGTACTGACGATCCTGGAGCATATACTGCTAGTGGGAATGAGGTAATGTCTCCATTGTCAATAGATGGAGGAGACACACATTTACCACTAGGTTCTAAAAAAAAAATTGATTTATTGAAAGACCAAAGAAAAACAGGTTAAAATAAAGCAAATAAAAAAACAATATCAAGACTTGTGATTTCTGCTGACAGAAGTGATTCATTTAAGAAATTTCATTTTATTTTTTAAAAAAAGATTTTATGTATGTATTGAGAGAGAGAGTGTGAGAGTCAGGGAGACAGAAAGAGTACAAGTCAAGTAGGGGGGGTCAGAGGGAGAATCAGCCTCCCTTCTGAGCAGGGAGCCTGATGTGGGGCTCCATCCCAGGACCCCAAGATCATGACCTGAGTAGAAGGCATACCCTTAAACAATAAACAATGTTTAAGATACAGTCCTAAGGTTAAGATATGTCTCATTACATATGTTACAAAAAGGTGTAACATTAAAATAACCAACTGAGCCACCCAGGCACCCCCACTGAAGAAATTTTAATCACTTAAACTGAGAATCACACTTTTAAGCCTTTCCTTTTATCCCCCATGAGAGCATACATAAAGCATTAACAAATATGTGTTCTTTACCATATTCTGGTGTTAAAAGTGTTTTTCCTACTGAATCAGTACTGGGCAGATGGATAGCTAATAGGAACAAAGAAACTTTCTTGTTACATACAACATACTGCAGTTTCTATTGGATCTCTAGTCCTTGTTTATTGATTGTCATTTCTATTACAAAAGGAACATCGACTTTGTTAATTAAAGTGAAAGAATTACACATTTGTATAATGGGAAAGGGAATTTCAGGCTTGCTGTTCTGGACAGGATGAGGTAGAAAACTTTGTGCTTATTCCTTCTGCTCAGTATCACTAAAAATTCTGAACATATTATAAAGACCAACAAAAGAGATTGTGAAGGATGCAGAGAAGACGTCGATCTGATCTGAGGCCGTGGTATTCAAGGAATCATACTGCAGTAAGTTGTTTGGGTTTTCATGTTGTCGCCTATGGATCCTGGACTGGGCACTGAAGAAGACTGGAACCAGAAATGAGATCAAGTTCAGGGGAAAAAAGTCCCAAGGATTGCCTGCTGTCTTCTGAGACAAAGGAAAACAGAGCATTTATTTCCAGCAGATGTGTCTTTAAAGAATTGCTAAAGGAATTCTTCACATATCAGGAAAAAGATAACAGAGCAAAGATTGAGACTTCACTAAGGAAGAAAAAAACAACAGACTGAAGAAATAAGGGTAAATATGATGGACTTTCTTTTTCCTAAGGGGTTTGTTAGGTTTGGTGTTTGTGCAACATTATATCACTTGATTTGGTGCTCAATATATGTAGAAGAAATACTCCAGACACTTATGTTTGAACTGTGGGGAATGTATGGGTGCCTGGGAGGCTCAGTCAGTTGGTTAAGTGTCCACTCTTGACTTTAGCTCAGGTCATGATGTCAGGGTTGTGAAACTGAGCCCTGTGCCAGGTTCCAAACTGGGCGTGGAGTCTGCTGAATATTTTCTCTCTCCTCCCTCTACCACTCCAATCCCTCTCTCTCTCTCTCAGTAAATAAGTAATAAATAAAATAAATAAAATAAAATAACATGTGGGGTGGGTAAATGGACCCTAAGTGGAAGTAAGTTTTCCTCATTTCACTCGAAGTGGTAAAATGTCAAAACCAGGGGGAGACGTGACAAGCTATATATCTGCATCTTAATACATCGAGCAACCACAGACAAAGCTCTACAAAGAGATCTGTGCCAAAACAATAAAGACATATCAAAATGAGATTATTTAAAAATGTTCCAAATATCCACAGAATTGGCAAAAAAGGAAATGAGTGAGAAACAGAGGAAAGAAACAGAAGGCAAATAACAAAACCACTGACAGCCCTTAATCTATCAATAATTACTCCAAGTATAAATGGTTTAAATTCTTCAGTTAAAAGACTGAGCATGGCAGAGTGGACACAAAAACAAGAGCTGACTATATGGCAACTAAAAGAAACTAACTTTAATGTGAAAACATACATGGGCTCAAAGTAAAAGACTGGAAACTATATATGCCAGGCAAAATTTGATTTGAAAAACAAGCAGATATAATATCTCCTCCTATAATACTTCTATCTCCTTATAATATCTCCTCCTATAATATTTCCATAACTCTAAATACTGGAGTGTCCTATGACCAGGTCCTTAGAGTTTTTTCCTGTATATATGAATTCTCTGGTTGACCTCAGCTAGAAACCTACATTTTTATAGTCCACATGCTGAAGAAGCCCCAATTTATATCACATTCCATGATATGCCCCAGCTGCAGATTGATTGTGTGTCTCAAAGTGAAATAGCCCCCGTCCCCCAACATATGTTTAGTACATTTATTCCTCAGGAAATAACTGAGATTCTTAACACTTAAGATAGAGAATTTTCTGGGCGCCTGGGTGGCTTAATTGATTAAATGCCTGCCTCTTGATTTCTGCTCTTGTCATACTCTCAGGGTCGTAAGATAGAGTGTTGGGCTCCACACTCAGTGTGGCATCTGCTAAAGATTCTCTCTGTCCCTCCCCTTGTTCCTCCCTTCACTGCTTACACTCATGTGCTCTCTCTCTTAAAAAAAAAAAAGAGAGAGAGAGAGAGGGATAAAGAGAGAGAGAAAATTTTCCATGACTCCAACTGTCCTAAAGTGGTCAAATCTTCCATAAAATAAATATATATTATCACTACACAGTCCACAGAAAGAAAAAAATTGAATTTTAAGCACCACCATTTTATTTAAGATGAAATAAAGATTCCATAAGAAGTATGTCACTATATTTATTTATATTGACATATTTAGTCCCTAATATAGTCTCTAAAACCCGAGGGGAAATAAGATACTTTACCTGCACACTGAGGCGGTTGTGACCAGTACCCGTCTAAACATGTCACTTCTACTTCCCCAAACAGTTCAAAAGGTTCGGTGCATTCATAACGTGCAGTCTCACCAGGTAGATACCTAGGCTTCTCATCTAGGATAATAGCATTTTCCACTTTGGGTGGATTCTCACAGGAAATATCTGAATAGAAAGAAAAAAATAGCATCTCTAACGTAATGATCATTTAGAGTAGCAAATCAACGAACAGGATAAGAGAGATTTAAAATCAACAATTTGTCATGAAAGAGTGCCAATTTAGGAAATTTACATATAAGATTGAAGAAAAGGAGATAAATATCTTTTGGTAAGATTTAAGCTTGTGTGAAAATGAGAGTTTTTCTGGACATTTCCCATTTTTAGTAAAATCAATATTACAAATTATATAAATTCAATATGAGTTTGTACACCACAAGAAAATAATAATAAAAAAATCATTTGATGCCAAGTTTTGGCTTGCAATCATCCTGTTTATGAATGTGATTTTAGGCCCTTAGAAAAATAAACACGGTAGGCACTTCCTTAGAAAATAAATGAAGAATTAACACACTTTAAACAGTATTAGAGTTGAAGGGACAAGATGATTAATTGAAGACCCAAACAGGAGATGAGGAAGAGAACAGAAAAATACATGTTTAATTTCTAAAAACATTCTTCAATTATAATAATTATTATTTTTTGCCAATGCTGAAGGACATTTCAATGAGAATTCAAAGTGTAATTCACTGGTGAGATTCAGGTGGGTGTAAAGAAGAATAGGCCACAGCTACAGTTCCTAAACTGGAGCACACATTGAATCCCTTGGGAATTGTTGAGACACTTACAGGGTTGCAGCCCCAGAGCTTTTGACACGACAGGTCTGAGTGAGCCAGTGAATTACATCTGCATTTCTAACAATTGTCCAGAAGATGCTGATGGGGCTATTCCAGGGACCAGAGTTTGAGAACCACTGGGCTCAGACTAACCAATGAGTACACAGTTTCATTCCTTTATGTTAAAGCATAAACCTTCTTTGACCTGGCCTCAAACAATCATCTACATCCATTGTTTAAATGATGTTAGAGGGAATTGTATCTTATATTACTTAAGACATTTTGATAAATAGATTCTAAAATTTTGTCGAACTACCTTTGCATATTGGCTTTCCTATCCATTGGCTCTTAATGCACTGTATAAAATTGGGTCCATCCAATTGGTAATTATTTGGACATATATAAGTTACTTTTTCTTCTGACCTATATGAGTCCTTCTTCCGGCCTATGGGTATGGCAATACCAAAGTCAGGTAAGCCAAAACAATCCGTTTCTGAAAGAAAAGAACATGTACTTCTTTGGTAAATCTTTTAAAACACATAGTGACCAATAACTAGAATGTAGAATAATAAGTACACATCAAACCAATGGGCACTAACACAATTTTTCTAAGTTGAAAAACTGTGTTAGAAGTCTTTTGACTTAATTATATTGAATTGTCCTATGTTTATCAAAAGTAAAATATGGGGATGATGATAAGGGAAGTCTGAAAAGGTAGAAATACATGTAATGCTTGATATCACATTTTTTCCACTGAAATTCTTTTTTGCTCATATGAGCCACCTACATTATGTATGTATTTGTATTTTTGGTTTCTGTCAAAATCTGTTACTTTTAATTATATCAAATATCTTAGAAAAGTATATACTTCTAAGGAGGTAACTGATAAACTAATAGTAAATTGAATAATGATGAGCTTGCTGAGCAGGGACCAGCTGTGATCCAGGCACAGAGAGGAGGAGTCTGTGGACGTGTACCAGAGGATGTCGAATGTGCACATGAAGTGACGTGAAAGTGAAATAATTTGGGCTCATGCTTTCACACGTTTATTATTAGTAGGGTTATTAATTTTCTACCAGACTCCACAACTTTCTAGAGATACCTTGTTAAATTTCAGAATTACTGCCTGGTTTCATATTTGTACTATTTATGTTCTGAATTAAGAATATTGATCAACTTTAGAGTAAAATTAAATACACTGTACTTATGCATTCTGGTGGATGAGACCATTTTCCTCCTAAACACTTTATAGATGCAGATCCATTAGTCCCAAAACCTTCTTCACATTTGTATACTATTTCTTCTCCATCCTGGTAGGTGTCTGATTTGTGAAGAGGAAGACTATGTGGAACCACATATTCTGGTGGTGCACAAGGAAGCCCTAAAAAAAAAAAAAAGAAAGAAAGAAAGAATGGGATTGGGAGGGAGACAAACCATAAGTGACTCTTAATCTCACAAAACAAACTGAGGGTTGCCGGGGGGAGGGGGTTTGGGAGAAGGGGGTGGGATTATGGACATTGGGGAGGGTATGTGATTTGGTGAATGCTGTGAAGTGTGTAAACCTGGTGATTCACAGACCTGTACCCCTGGGGATAAAAATATATGTTTATAAAAAATAAAAAATTAAAATAAAAAAAAAAGAAAGAAAGAATGACTCCATATTTCATTAACTCTGAAATTTCATTTTAGGTACTGGTTGCCATATTTGGCAGTCTAATTGGAAAAGAAGTGGTAACACAGGAGCTACGATCATAACACAGAGAAGGTGCACAAATGCTTCGTAAAACCACCACTCTGATGGGTGTCCAGCTGGCAAGCTGAGCAAGAGCTTGAAACTAAAAAAAATCAGTATATTATCAGCTATAGCAGCTTCTTTCTAGATATGTCTCCTGAGACAAGGGAAACTAAGGCAAAAATAAGCTATTGGAACTACATCAAAATAAAAAGCTTCCGCACAGTGAAGGAAATAACAAAACTAGAAGGTAGCCTACAGAACAGGAAAAGATATTTGCAAATGACATATCTGATAAAGGGTTAGTATCCAAATATGGAAAGAACTTATAAAACTCAGCACCGAAAAAGTGAATGATCCAATTAAAAATGGGCAGAAGTCATGAACAGAAATTCTTCCAAAGAAGAGTACAGATGGCCAACACACATGAAAAGATGCCCAATATCAGCCATCATTAGGGAAATACAAATCAAAACCACAATGAAATATCACCTCACACCTGTCAGAATGGCTAAAATTAAAAAAAAAAACAACACATAAGAAACAACAGGTGCTGGTAAGTATGTGGAGAGAGGGAAACCCTCTTGCACCGTTGGTGGGAATGCAAACTGGTGCAGCCCTCTGGAGAACAGTATGGAGATTCCTCAAAAAGTTAAAAATAGAGCTACCCTGTGAACCAGCATTTCCACCACTAGGTATTTACCCAAAACAAACCAAAAAACTAATTCAAAGGGATACATGTACCCTGATATTTACAGCAGCATTATTTACAATAGCCAAGATATGGAAGTAGCCCAAATGACCATTGATAGATGAATGGATAAGGAAAAGGCAGTATGCATATTACTCAGCCATAAAAAAGAATGAAATATTGTCCGTTGCTATGACATGGGTGGAGCTAGAGACTATAATGCTAAGCAAAATAAATCAGAGAAAGACAAATACCATATGATTTCACTCATATGTGGAGTTTAAAAAACAAAACAAAACAAATGAGCTAGGGGGAAAAAAGAGAGAGATACAAATGTAAAAACAGACTCATAATTATGGAGAACAAACTGATGGTTACCAGAAGGGAAGTGGTCGGGGGGATGGGTGACATAGATGAAGGGGATTAAGGAGGGACCTTGTAATGAGCACTAGTTGCTGTATGGAATTGATTTATTATTATATTGCACACCTGACACTAATATTACACTGTACATCAACTAACTGGAATTTAAGAAAAACTTAAAAAAATAAAAAAAATCAAAAATAAAAATGTCAATATATTTATGAGAGAGACTATCAGTGCTTCTTAAACCAATATAGTAAATGACAAAAAAGAAGGCATTGGGAGTTAATCATCTTAAGATTAGTACCATATATTGTAAAGAAATCAAGAAAGAAATGATGAGAAAAACAATGCTGATGGCAAAGCAAAGCAAAAGTTATATAAACTTATATAAATTGGAATATGAATAGGCATAGCTATATGAATAGGTAGATTTAATTGCACTACACACCTAGTTTTAATTAAACAATTGCCATCATTGAAACTGATTCTATAGCAAATCAATAAAATTAACAAAAATGGGATAGATTTGATTATGCAGAAATTGGTAAAGTACATGATTATATAAATGACTTTAGATATTAAGAAACCTAAAGGACAGTTTGTTTTCTTTCTTTTTTTTTAGGACTCTTTCTCATGACTTTGATGACACTTATATTAATGGCTCTTACTGAAAATTGAAACTAGAATTTTAGTTTGCATACTGTCCTCACCTACACACAGGGGTAGAGAACTCCATTTTCCCACCTCGCATGTTATCTCCTCTTTTTCAGATATCCTGAAACCATCCTCACAAGTGTAACTTAATTTGCTGCCATGTGGGTAATGCTTAGGTTTCAATGTTTCTTTTATTCCTTCTGAAAATTCAGACGATTTAATGGTTCCATGTTCTATAGGAGGTGGTTGAGGACACCCGAGTTTTTCTGTATGAAGAACAGAGATCAAAGGGTCAAGTATAGATACAATGTATAAATTGAAAAATGCAATCAAATACCATTTGGGGTTTTAAAATAAGGATAACTTGGACAAATTAGATACCAAAACACTGAAAAACATTTGAAACGTGCAAGCATATGTATCTCCATAAAATCTATGCTATTATCTACTTGTTTGCTATGCCCCTTCATTCTTGTCCTGTTCATTATGAGGAGTAAAATAGGGGTAAACAGAAATTTTCTATGGTATTTGCACAATAGCCCAAAGCTGTTGTCTGTTCATTTCAAAGCAGAAGTGTTAGAATACCGATTGATGTGTATACTTAGTTTGTAATTTACTGCTTCGAGGTAAAGTGAAACAGATCTAGAGAAAGATCTTTATCTTATTCCTTTACACAGAGCACAGAGGAGCATTAACCTCATTTGGAAGAATGTTATAAAGCAAGTTATGGGCTACTGACCAGCACAGCGTGGTATTGACTGCCAGCTTCCATCTTGGCACACAATTTCTTCTGCACCCTGAATTATATAATTGTCCTGACAGACAACAGATACTTTTTCTCCATCCTGATAATTCACCGTCGTTGCCATATTTTGAGCATTGGGAATCTGAGGTGGAGGGGGGCACGACTGCGTGCTAACTTCTAAAAATATTAAAATTAGATTTCTTGATTAAAAATTATAAGTTAAACATATTACAAAGATAATTAAAACAGAAAACTCAATAATAATGTACTGTTAATGATTAAATAATGATTAAATAATATTTAATACTTAAATAATAATAACTATTACTTAAATATAATGATTAAATAATTATGGTCTATATTTAAACATCTTATACTCATCAGCTTGTAGAGCAATTTAATATATCACGTGTGGTTTATAGTCTCACTGTCTTGTAGTAACTGTGTTTTATTCTTTCTGTGATAAATCTTGCATAATTTATGTAAAACTTATTTTAATGATTTCTAACCATTTGGAGGTTCTAACTGAATTGTCCACTCAGTAAGAGGCACCAAATAAATACTGATATTGGGATCCTATTTACAGATATCCATAATCAAATGTATTGTGATTGGATTAAAAACCTTCACAAGATGTGGAATGTAAGCTAATTAGTCAGAGGAAAAATTACATACAGTTAATGATCAGTTATCAATTGATACAAACTGAAACAAATGATAATTATCAGTTACATATTCTTGGCTAAGATAAGGATTAGATATGGTCCTTAATAATTTATAGTGTTTTTGTTTTTGTTTTTTAAGATTTCATGTATGTATTTGACAGAGAGAGACACACAGAGAGACAGAGAGGGAACACAAGCAGGGGGAGTGTGAGAGGGAGAAGCAGGCTTCCCACTGAGCAGGGAGCCAGATGTGGGGCCTGGATCCCAGGACCCTGGGATCATGACCTGAGCCGAAGGCAGACACTTAACAACTATGCCACCCAGGCACCCTTAAACTGTGTTTTTAAAGTTACAAAACTCTTTGGAGGTACTGTTTCCTAGCTTGCCTACACTGTTGAGAGATAGGAAGGTTAATGAAATGCACCCTCTTGAACAGATCAGACAGGCTGGCTTCAGTTGCATGACCAGCAGGGACACATGATTCCTCTGTAAACTTGTGTTTGAGCTCTTAAAGAACTGAGATACCACACATGTATGGTGGCAGCTCTTAATCTGAAGACAAAGCATGTTTGTTCAAAACTGAGGGAAGACTCTGGATGGCTCTACTTGGAGGCTTTTGGACCTCTTTATGATTCCTTGATTTTGCTTTCTTCTGTAGTGCATTTATTTCATTAAAGGCCTTATGTGAGTGTACATGGGGAAGTCTTTTTTTTTTTTTGAAGATTTTATTTATTTGTTTGACAGACAGAGATCACAAATAGGTAGAGGCAGGTGGAGAGAGAGGAGGAAGCCAACTCTGTGCTGAGCAGAGAGTCCAACATGGGGCTCGATCCCAGGACCTTGAGACCATGACCTGAGCTGAAGGCAGAGGCTTTAACCCACTGAGCCACCCAGGCACCCCAACTGGGGAGTCTTGTAAGTCCCTTCAGATACCCAAGATTTTGTAGTCAATGCAGAGAAATATTTGACTGAATACACTCTATTCATGCTTACTAATATTTTCTATTTCTATCTTATATTTTCTCTTTCTCATATTTTCTATTTCTAAGTGTAGAAGTATTTTATATTTAACCAGAAACTTTTTTCTTATTTGTTCCAAATATCTTGGCATATTTTTTCAATGCAGTATCAAGGGCTGAGTTTCTTCTGTATCTGATATTTAACCATTTCTGCCCTAATAATCTTAATTTGTACTTCTGATACATTTGCCAGAGTTTGGTCTAGCAACTAAATTTCCCTAAAGGCAAAATTACTATTCTGCAAATCATCTGTTTATGCTTTAAAAAAAAAAGTTTCTCTATATTTTTGTGTTTTAATTAATTATTTGTATTTTATTTTACATCCAGTTTTTAAAATTATTCTTTTCTTTCTTTCTTTCTTTCTTTCTTTTTTTTTTTTTTGCAGTACTTTGTACAGCAATCAACTCTTAAAAGAGAATGAATCTATTTAGGAAAAAATAAATATTTGGAAATTAAGCAAAAAATTTTAAATAAATGACATATTAAGGAAGAATTCACAAGGAATATTAGATACCATTTCAGATAGAATTAAATGAAAATGAAATGTATATAAAACTTTTGAGACTGCTACAGCAGGGAGGGAAAAATGGAGTTTCTTTTTAAAAAGTAGGATGGTTTAAATCCATGTTTCAATTTTCTACCTTAAGAAATGAAATATAAAATTAAAATCAATGTAATTCAAATTAAAAAAAAACAGTTAAGTCCACAGAAGAGAGAAAATTGAGAAAGACAAATAGAAAAAAGAAAACAGAAAAGACAGTGAATGTTAATAAGGCTAAAAAAATAGATGAGAGAGTAAATGAAGAAAATTAAGTGTTAAAATTGGTTATTTGGAAATATTAATAAAACTGAAGAAAAAATCCCCAGGAAGAATAATCAAGTATAAGAGAGAAACAAATATCAATGTCAAGAATGAAAGAAGTGATACCAACAAATAAACTATATAATTAAAAGGAAGATAGAATATTAAGTGACTATTAAAATAATTGTATACCAATCAACTTCATAAATTAGATAAAAGAGAGATATTTCTTCAAAAATATAATTTCCTTGCATTGACAAAAGACAATAAGGAAATATGAATATTTCATTATTTATTAAACAAATTGAATTATTCATCAAGAAAAATTTCCAAAAAAGGAAATTATATATCAGATGACTTTGTGGGTAAAGTCTATCAAACATTTAAGGTAAACATAATAAAATAATAATATGTGTAATAATAATATTACATAAATACTTTCAGAAAACAGAGAAGCAGAAAGCAGTCCACATTTTGTTTTATGAGGCCACGATAATCCTAATAAGAAAACTTGGGAGATGCATTTGAAGGAAAAAGTAACTATAGATTTATATTCCCCATGACTATAGATGCAAAACTCCTTAAAAATATATCAGCAAATTGAGTACATGAAAATATAGAAAGAATAACATGTCACCATCTAGTAGAGTTAACTCTAGGGAAGAGAGATTTGTTCAACATCCCAAGATTCATGTCTATACCTCACTGTATTAACAGAATTAAGGAAGTCAGATTATCATATCAAGAGATACATAAGAAGCATTAAAAAAAATTCAACATTGGTGATCATAAAATTTCTCAGTAAAGTGAGAATGGAAGGCAATGTCCTTAAACTGATAAGGACATTTACAGAAATCCTAAACTGACATTATACTTGTGGTAAAATGTTGAATACCCTCTCCCAGTGATCAGGAATGGGACAAAGATGTATGTTCTCATTGCTTGGTTTCAACAGTTTACCAGAGGTCCTAGTCAGCAAATAAAAATGAACGGGCAAAAATAAAACCTTGTATTTTCAGTGATATAACTGCTTATAGAAATCGCAACAGATCTACAAAATAGTACCTAAAATGAATAATGGAATTGATATAGTGTCAGAGTATAAAACCAATGTGCAAGACCCAGTAGGGACAGAAACCCCATCTCTGGCAGGGCCACACACAGTCAGGTGTTCTCCCACAAAAGCTTCTCCCTGAGCAGAAAAAGGTTCATGCCTCACATCAGCACCCCAAACTCTGGGACTTGCAAAAGCAAGATGAGCCCCTAAAACACCTGGCTTTGAAAACCAAAGGGTCTCACATCCAGGAGACCCAATGGGCTGCAGAGAACAGAGTTTTTTTTTTTTTTTTAAGGGTTTATTTATTTATTTGACAGAGAGGCACAGTGAGAGAGGAACACAAGCAGGAGGTGTGGGAGTGGGAGTACCAGACTACCTACTGAGCAGGGAGCCCCATGTGGGGCTTGATCTCAGGTCTCTGGGATCATGACCTGAGCTAAAGGCGGACACTTAATAACTAAGCCACCCAGGTGCCCCCCCAAAACGCTAATTCTTAAAGCTACCTGACCAGATGTTAATTTAAGGCCACCACGTTTCTGGGTTTTGTTTTATAGCAGACTAAGGCACTGATGCAATTAATATTTAGGAATAGTGTTTGGGCTAGTTTCTGAATTTCCTTCCAGCTGAAAAATTATGTGTAGTAATACATAAAAATACATAACATTTTAATACAAAAAATTTTAAAAGATGCAAAAATACTAAAATTACAAGTTAGGAAGAAATAGAGTAAGTTTTTGAAAATAAGAGGTTACCTGTGCAGCTTAGATCAGGGTTCCATCGGCCATTTATGCATGTTGAGTGTTTTGGCTTTATTCCTTCTCTGCATTTATAACTTATTTTCTGGTTATGATCATATACAGTCTTACCTAATGGTTGTGCCTCTTTTCTAGTCAAGCTGTATTTACATTTTTCAAGTTCATCCGTTGCTATAAAATGAAAATATTCCCTTGAAAAGACTAATAAGAATCAAAGCAACTACTGCAAAAAAATAACTTAGAGTCAATAGTATAATGAAATTAGCATCTGAGCCCATAAATCCCACCAACCAATCTACTCCTGACCAATGGCATGAGATGGGCTCTTATGTATGAAAATAAGTCTCATGTTCAGTCCTGGAGATTTCTGGGATTAGAAAAGTGTAAGAGGCTCACTTTTTAGGATGATCTACATATTGAACAGTCATCACCTTGACTACATTTGGTCCCACATTTATCTGTGGAAGTAGAATATATGAAATTGCTAGCTTAAATATATTTTTTCAATAAAGGTAATGTAATACAATATGAAAAGTACAGCTAAGATGTCTCTTACAGAATGTGAATATTTAAGTAGATCTTTTGTATGATCGCTAAAAAATAGGAACAGATTTTTGGAATAAGATACTGAGGGGAT
The DNA here is from genome assembly GCF_030435805.1 of Mustela lutreola. Taxonomy (NCBI): domain Eukaryota; kingdom Metazoa; phylum Chordata; class Mammalia; order Carnivora; family Mustelidae; genus Mustela; species Mustela lutreola. The sequence goes on from NC_081303.1 coordinate 51,963,815, forward strand.
AAAAATATATGTTTATAAAAAATAAAAAATTAAAAAAAAAAAAAAAGATACTGAGTGCTTAAAGCCACAACCTGTTTCCTGTTTATACTCTTACAATCTATGAAGAGCTATTTTATATACCAGATCACCCTATAATTCAACATTATAATGTTATAATAGTACATTTTTACTGACTCTGAGTTAAATATACCAACTTTTTATATAAATACATATTTCCAAAATTCAATGCAGATTGAAGTATGTTTTGGATTTGATAAAATATGAGTTGATGTAGGTCTTTGTTAAAGGTTAGCCAAAGAAGTAATGATTTGGAATAAAAAATCAAACAAAGGAGACTAATTCAAAACACACTAGAGGCTGAGAATTAGTCCTGTTTTTAAGGCTTGTCCACAATGTTGAGTGAGACAAAACAAGATGTTCAGGTGATGGTAACTGAGGGACAAAAGGAGTGGTGGTGGTTGTTCTCATTGCGCTATGACTTATTGGTTTCTGAAAGAATTGCTTTGTTTATTAGGAGAAAATAAACATTCGGAGAAGAGTGAACAGCTAGACTAGCTGGAGGTACGATATTAATACTGAATGAAGAAAATTGGAGTAAGGGCTATGATAGGTGTAAGGGGATTATGTTAAGCTGAATATAGGTAGAAGATTAACCTTTGGAAGGCAAACTCTGAGATCAGAAAAGAAGAATAATTGAAGCAGATAATTTAGAATAAGAGTGAAAAGTTGAGGGGTTTTCCCTGATGTGAAACAAGGGGTGATCATTTGTGGAGATAGAAGAGGACAAAGATGAGGTTTGGTCTTGAAGGACTGACAGTACATCCAATGGGAATGTGTTTAGCAAAAATGTAAGGATTAATAAACAACCAAACTTATGATTCCTTCAACAAACTCCTGTTTAACGTGTGCTCTATGTCTGCCAGTCTTTTGGGTATTGGGAATACATCCTGAACAAAAGAGGAGTAAATCTCTGCTCTCATGGATGGTGTACCTAAGCCCTGCCTTCTCCTTGGAACAATTAATGCCTAGAAATCTGATGAATAAGTAAGATGGTACACTCAGAGCTCTCTTTGAATGTAGGACTTAGGAAAACTCTAGGAAAGAACTCATTCCAAGAGAAAAATGAAAAGGGTCCCCAATATTTTCCATGTTAGTCATAAAAGACTTGGTCATCCAAAGGTCAGGATGATTTACATACATCAACCTGAGTGAAGTCATCCATCAGATTTGTTTCCTGGCCTAATCCTGACTGCCTCTTTTGATGGAGTTCTACTGACTGAGAGGGCCTACAGCCCACCCACCCTCAGCACATTAACTTGTTGCATTTGAAACAGATTGGGAAATTGTTAGAGGCTTGGAGAGAGGCAAGATTCCTATAGCAATGTAGTAATGTAGCAAGTGTGTATTAACTTCCTTTTCCAGGGCCTGAAATTGAGTTCCACCTGAAAACAAAAGTGGTATTTATGCAAATATAGTTCCATTTTCCTGGCAATTAGTACTCATATTTAAATCATATGAATAACCATAAGTAAAATTCAGGTTCATACTTAAAAACAGTGTTAATATCAGAGACAGAAATACTGATAAAATTCTATTGCTAATTTGTAGACATATAATGAGCTATAAGCAATGTCTGCTTTCATTATAATTGAAGAACTGACTTTTTAAAAATGAGAGATGTACCTGAACTTATTTACATATTTGAGAGACAGAGAGAGCATGAGAAGGAGGGTCAGAGGGAGAAGGAGAAGCAGACTCCTGGCTGAGCAGGGAGCCTGATGTGAGGGTCCAATCCCAGGATCCTGAGATCATGAGGTGAGTGGAAGGCAGATGCTTAACTGACTGAGCCACCCAGGCACCTCTACTGACTGGTCATTTTCAAGAATGTACCTAAATTTCAAAAACATATTCACAAATATAGCTTTTACAATAACATATTAAATTTTATTGACTGTCAATTTGAGAAGTGTCTTCTCACCAATGCACTGAGGAAGTGGGGTCCACCTTCCATTAATACATGTAACTGACTTGTGTCCAATCATTGTAAAATCTTCCATGCAATTGAACTCTACTGAATCTCCATGGCGATAGGGAATGGCAGAAGACTCAACAACAGACCCGTAATGAAGTTCAGGTATATCTCTACATGTACTCTCCACCTCTGTGAAAATTTCACAAAAGTATGTTTCCTTACAAAATGCAGTTTATGTGTTTATATGAATACAGAAAGTGTTGATTTCTGTTTAAATATGAATATTTTTTATACATTACCAATACACATAGGCAAGTCTGTCCATTGTCCGTCAACACACTGAATTTTTTTAAAGCCCTTCATCAGAAATCTAGTATTGCAAACATATTCCACCAAATCATTGTGTTCATAGATTTCTTTTTGTGTTTCTTTAACTTTCCCATTGAGAAGTTGAGGAGGTGGAGCACACTGTTTTGTTTGCTCTAGAAGAGAAATACTGTGTAAATAATGGTTGAATTATCTATTCTACAACTTAAAAATCCATAAAATAGAGAGTTTTTAAAATTAATTTATGTAATTTACAATATAATTTATTATAGCATTCTTAAACAACATTGTTACACCAGAAAGATGTTTCCCAGTTCTATTACTTACACTGAACAAGTGTATTAGAAGTATATTTAAGCCCAGAAAATATGTTTAATAATCTAGGTATTCTAAAGATGTATGCAAAGCAATTAATAAATGTGGTTGTATAAATTACAGCAATATTCATATTCCATAGAAACATTTTATTAGAAGTGTTTGAGAAAATGCCATGATTTGAAGCATTTGATCAGATGCTTTAACTTTGATTAAAGCATACATGTGATTGAATTGACAATAAGCTGCTTGAATATTGTTTAGACACAATGAAACTTAAGGAAAGGCCCAGGCTATACAAAGTGTCCAATATTATGGTGGAACTGTAGGCAAAAGGAAAAATAACAAAAGGAATGTGAGACATCATATGTGTATCTATGCATACTTCCACTACATATTTCAGGAAACAATCGGAGATTAATTGCTTAAATAAGGAAGTCTGAGGTATGTACTCCCCAGCTCATGTCCTGGCTTAATGCACTAGATTATAGACACACTCAAAGCCAACAGAAAATTAAGAGGTAAAAAAGGGATGATATCCAAATCCTAATTCTATTTTAGCGGTTGTAAGATAGATATTCACCTTTACATGTTGGAAGATTAGGGGACCATCCAAAGTGGTAACATTGAACTGAATCTGGTCCAACTCTTTTAAGTCTTGATCTGCAGGAGAATCTCAACACGTCTCCAACTCTGTATTTGTCCTTTCTGGGGTCAGCAATTAAGTTTTCTTCTACTTCTGGAACCTTGCATTCTATTTCTAGAAAAAATAGGTCAAATAATTTGGTGAGAATATTTAATCAATCATCACTACAGTTAACTTTATGTGTCTTATAAAAATGAGGGGGGCTCCTGGGTGGCTCAGTGGGTTAAGCCTCTGCCTTCGACTCAGGTCATGATCTCAGGGTCCTGGGATCAAGTCCTGCATTGGGCTCTCTGTTCAGCAGGGAGCCCGCTTCCCCCTCTCTCTCTGCTTGCCTCTCTGCCTACTTATAATCTCTGTATGTCAAATAAATAAATAAAATCATTTAAAAAAATGAGGATCTGAGTACTACATATACAGAGGGGCATCAGATAAATCCTCCTCTTTGAAAAATACTCCATATTAGATGTTACACACCTTCTAAATTCATAGAAGACTCAGAAATATTAAGGCATTGAATAGCGATATATGTATTCTGAAAATTTGTTTGTAACATCAACTTACTTGTATTGGATCTGATTTTATAACTGCCATTTATTTATAAAATATGTGATATTGTTTTGTACTGTCAAAACATAAAAGTATTCTTTTATATTAAAAAAGTGATGCTATAATTTTAAAATTGCACTCAAATAATAGTTGGTGCTTTTATTTAATGTAAATGTAATTGGAGAACCAGAACACATATAAGGTATTTCTAATATGGTTTAAAGACACTACTAAAATTCCTTAATTTATATTATATCATGTTGATTATATTAGTAAAGAAATAAAACTGAACCATAAACTGAAACATGAAAAAAAATAAAGAAACATGTTCAAGGCCACATAATTGGGCATATTCTAGGTGTCCTGAATATTTATATAACACACAACTATCTATTCTTATTGGACCTAGAATTTATATCATCTATTAATAAACTGTTGATTATGATAATTCAATTTAAGATTATTCTTATTCAATTAAGAAAACCATCCCTTTAAATTTATCAGGTTTGTGACATTTGTGACATTTATAACATTCCTAAATATTATAAAAAATGCATTTTTCAAATTTGGAACCCTCCTATCTTGCTAAATAATTTGCAAAATTAAAAACTGGAATTTAAATATTAGAGTCATACTAAAATGAAAAACAATCCTTTGACATATTAAAGCATTTGTAATTATTAAAACATTTTGCAGATGAGAAAGAGTGAACAAAGCTCCAAATAAGCTTGGTTATTGCCTTAGGATACATGTTTAGTCAATGATGGAATTGGAATTTAGTGAATGAGGGAATTGGAATTTAGTGAATGAGGGAATTGGAATTGACCAGGCCCACTCCACAGGATTCACTTAGACCTCCTTATCCTTTAATCACTTCCTTCTCTTCACATCTATGAGAACAGTCATTCCAAGATGTTTTCTTCTCCCTGTTCTCTAGCTACTTTGGCACTTATTTTTCTTCTGCCTGACACCTAAACGTTGGAATGCTTCAGAGCTCAGTCTTAAACTCTCTTCCCTTTTTGTTCTGTATTCTTTTCCAGTTTGCTATCATCATTCATTGGATGACAATTCCAAATATATCTATCTTGGACCTATATATTCAGCTCTGTAGTTTACATATCCAATTTTGACTGTCCATGGGCAGCTCAACCATCATGTGCTCAAGTCAAAAGTTGTGATGTTCCTCCCAAAGCGCTCTTTCTTCTGTCAGCACCATCTCATAGAAAGGCATTGCCAGGGGTGCCTGGGTGGCTCAGTGAGTTAAAGCCTCGGCCTTTGGCTCAGATCATGATCCCAGAGTCTTGGGGTCGAGCCCTGCATCGGGCTCTCTGCTCAGCAGGGAGCCTGCTTCCTCCTCTCTGCCTACTTGTGATCTCAAAAAAATATTTATTTTCAGTCAAATAAATAAATAAAATCTTAAAAAAAATCTAAATACATTTATATTCTTTCTTAAGACTTCTTTAGGGCTTTTTATCAATTAAAAAAATTAATCTAAAGGCTGACATGCCTTGAAAATAACCTGAATAATCCTTTTTTGCTTCCTATCCAGCCTCAGTCCATAAAACTCTCCCAAATCTTGAGGTAGAATCTGCTCACCCTGATATTTCCTAAGTATTGTTTCATTGTCAAGGTTTTGCACAAACTGTTCCTTTGGCTTGGAACAGTCTAAATTCACTCAGGTTTCCCGCAGATTCAAGTCCTACTCGTACTCCTAGAAAATAGTGGATTCGCAAACACAAAGAGAGTCATGTAATAATTGTCCACAGAACTTGTCAAAGTCAGAAAAGAAAGATCTTTGGGCCCTGAAGAAATTAACACTTGAGGTAGAAGGTGTAAAAGCTGAAACTCAAGAGCAAAATAGCTGTGGAAATTTTTAGAAACTATAATTTTGGTTTTCTTATGCCATACACTAAGAGAACCCCATTTAAAATAATATGAAAGACTGCATTTGGATTAAGAAACATGATTATACTTTATTTACAAAACTATCATGCATATGGCCCATAGGAAACACTAATGTACTGTGTTAAAGATAAATTATTGTCTTTGGGCTTTAAAACACCCTGTTCTCCCAGGTTGCATTGAATCAGGAGACGCTTGTTTTTAGCCATTATCTCTTAATAATGACTTTAAATAATGCAATTTTTTTTCAAAATGGAACATTTGAAACATATTTATTGATTTTGTTAATCCTGAAAAACAGAATACCTGAAAAAAACAGCACTTACCATAACATTCTGGTGTGTGAGACCAACCGTTGTTACCACACACTATGGAACCTATGCGCCCATCTCTGCTTTCAAATCCGTCAAGGCATTCATAGTCCAACGTATCATTGACTTTAAACAACTGGCTATTGCTTCTGATTTTGGCGTTCTCCAATCCTGGCATGTCACAAGATTCTAATGCATAATAGAGTCCAAGGTTTCATTTCTAATATTATTTAATGTACAATGCAGTTAAATCTCATCCCAAAGAGGTAAAAAAAAAAAAAACTTTATCAATTAGTATGTGCTAATAAATTATTTATTATATTAAAAGAATCTAAGAATACCAGTGATAAATCATTGTCCTGAAAAGGTTACTCAAAATGAAAAAAAAAATGTGTCTACACAGAGTTTTTCTTATCACTTAAATACTGTGAAAAATTTATTCTAAGAACACTTTTCTAGATATACTTACATGTTTATCCCATGCGTATAATAAGATAAGCCATTACAGTTGTATCATACCTTACTAGCAAAGCAGAATGACATTTGGTGAATTAAATTGCCAGATTCATTAGCAGTGTGACAAATAGGCCAGATTGGTTGATTCAAGATTAATTTTCAACTGTGCAAGTAAATTTTTAAACTGTACTTGACAACACAATAATTTCTAAAGCTCATATGTTGATTTTCTTTCCCTAATATATTCCTAATGGCTATATATTCTTTTAAACTTACCTAGACTGAATAGAGAGATAACTCAACTTTTAAAAGTTTGTTATAAGGAAGTAAAGTGTTAAAAGTCTCAATTTTTGCTAACAGAATACTAGAATGATGTTAATAAAGGTTTAATAATTCATCTCAAATGTTATATTGTGTTATGTAGGCATCTACCTTAAAGCTTTAAAAAAGAAAGCAAAACTATACTAGTGAAAAATGAGAGAGATTTTCTCTTTCATAATAAGAGTGTTTTAATGGATTTAGTATAAAATGAGTTCGATATGGGAACAACTTTTATCATTTTTTTCCTGTGGCTAGTGCCGATAGTAAGCATGGGAATTGAAAAAAATAAAGAAATGATAACAGTAGAAACAGATATTCAAACATCCACTTTACTTAAAGTGAATATGCTAAATATCAGTTCAAACTATTACTGTGTGGCTTTGGAGAATAAGATAAACTGAACATATTGTGCTTAGAAAATCTTTGTAAATATCTAGAGACAGGGAAATCTTTCAACACAGCTGCATTTGGTACTATCTGGAAACATTTCTGCCTCCAATAAATAGATGTTTATGAGATTTTCCAAGGGAGAGGATTTTTTAGAAGTGGACCTACCCTGGATTATCAAGCATGTAAATTCTATAGGTTAAATTAAAATTATGCACTATGGACCCAGATCTTCACTTAAAAAATATAAATTTTATGTCTAGGAACAAAGACTGACATAAAAGTTCAGTCACTTTAAAACAGGTACAGTAGGCACAAGGATGTCAGCTAAAAATAAATGAGTTTCTAGGAGAATACACATAAGGCTCTCTATCTAGTTTCCAAATCACAGGATGTTTTATTTTAATTAATTGATTAATTAATTAAATCACAGGATGTCTTAAAGTGGAAGAAAACTTGAACTGAAAGATGGACTGATATTCCACCCTACAAGTGATTAATCTTAATAGTAAAAAATATTACATATTTTTTTATTTATCTTTTCAAATGAGAACCATGTCAGCCCTTGCCAACAGAGAAGAATTAAGTTAAAGTAAACTTTTGCATAACAATCATCAGGATAATGAAATGAACATAAAGTTACTCACTAATACATGTGGGTTGAGGAGACCATCCATTTTCCAGACATGTGACTGATCCTGAAGTTGTACCATCTGGTGTTACATATCCTGATTTACACTGATATTGTGTTTCATTATTCAAGGGATATGCAAGTTCAGATTCAGAAAAAAATCCATTTTCAATTGTTATCTCTGATTTCAAACATCTTTCTGAAAGGAGGAAAGTATAAGGAAAAGATAAGCATATAAATAAACATTTTTATTAAGACAAGTAATATAACAATTTAAAAAAATAAGGAGTCATTTATAAATGAAAACCTAGAAAACCTGAATCACCCAAATTCTTGTGACAGAGAAAATAAGCCATGAGATATTAAATCAGGATAGTTCATTAAAATTTCTTTTGGAATAAAGAAGCAATATTTAAAATATCCAGAATCCCTTCTAGGAAATTATTAGAAGTTTGTTTGTCTAATGGATCTGGAATCCTATAGCATATCTGAATTACACTGGCAAGGGATCCTTTCCAGGCACTTGTTTTAAATACTGTGTACTCAGGATCTCTTTAGCAACCCCAGCATTCAGTTAACTAATTGAGATATCTCAGATCAGGTGGTGATCTCAGAGAATCTGCCATGATAGCCACTACAACTCTGAAAATTTGAAATGTTTTTCATCATAACCTGGTGCTTAAAACCATATGGATACAAGGAGTTTGATGAATATGACACAGGTTAACACATTACATTCATTGTTTTTCCAAGACTAAAATGATGATCCTCAAATTTTGTATAACTTCACTTGAAACAATAAAGAAGACTTCTGTCAGTAACCAGATCTGTTCACAAAATTCAGCTTTTGCCTTGCCCATGGATGAAGAAGAAATCAAAGGAGAAAACATGAAGTATGTCTATTTTCATAATTTTATTTTATTTCACAATTTCATTTCATAATTTTATTCCTTCACTTGGGGTACCTAGTAGACTGGATATGAGATACCTGGAATATTAAACACTGAGGATATGGAATTAAAAGTATATAATCTTAAAAAAGAAAGACATTAAAGCAGCACCAGGGTGGCAGTCAGTTGAGCATCTGACTCTTAATGCTCAGCTCAGGTCTTGACCTCAGGGCTGTGAGTTCAAGCACTGTGCTGGGCTCCATGCTGGGCATAGAGCCTACTTAATAAATAAATAAAAATAAAAGACTATGCAACCACCAAGCTGACACTGCAGGAAATATTAAGGGGGGTTCCATAAAAGAGGAAAAATCCCAAGAATAGTATTGAACAGAAATATAGAGACAATCTACAGAAAGAAAGACTTCAAAGGTAACTCGATGTCAATAAAAACATATCTATCAATAATCACTCTCAATGTGAAAGGCCTAAATGCGCCCATAAAATGACACAGTGTTGCAGATTGGATAAAACGACAGGACCCACCCATATGTTGTCTACAAGAGACCCATTTTGAACCTAAAGATACACCCAGACTGAAAGTGAAGGGATGGAGAAGAATTTTTCATGCCAATGGGTCTCAAAAGAAGGCTGGGGTAGCGATTATCATATCAGATAAATTAGATTTTAAACTAAAGACTGTAGTCAGAGATACAGAATGACACTACATAATCCTTAAAGGGACTATCCACCAAGATGATCCAACAATTGTAAATATCTATGCTTCCAGTATGGGAGCAGCCAATTACATAAGAAAACTGTTAATCAAGATAAAGAGTCATATTGATATGAATACACTAATCATAGGAGATCTTAACACACCTCTCTCAGAAATAGACAGATCATCAAAGCAGAAAATCAATAAAGAAACAAGAGCATTGAATGACACATTGGACTAGATGGACCTCATAGATATATATGGAACATTCCACCCTAAAACAACAGAATACTCATTCTTCTCAAGTGTACATGGAACCTTCTCAAGAATAGACCACATACTGGGTCACAAATCAGGACTCAACTGATACCAAAAGACTGAGATGATTTCCTGCATATTCTCAGATCACAGTGCTTTGAAACTGGAGCTCAATCACAAGGATAAGTTCTGAAGGAACTCTAACACCTGGAAGCTAAAGACCACCTTGCTTAAGAATGCTTGGATCAACCAGGAGATCAAAAAAAAAAAAAAAAAAAAAACTGAAACAATTCATGGAAACCAATGAGAATGAAGACACCTCGGTCCAAAACCTATGGGATACAGGACATGCGGTCCTAAGGAGGAAATACATAGCCATCCAAGCCTCCCTCAAAAAGATTGAAAGATCCAGAACACAGCAGCTGTCTCTACATCTTAAGGAACTGGAGAATCAACCACAAATCAAATCAGCTCCACACATAAGAAGGGAAATAATCAAGATTGGAGCTGAGATCAATGAGGTAGAAACCAGAGATACAGTAGAATGTATCAATGAAACTAGAAGCTGGTTTTTTGAAAGAATCAATAAGATCAAAAAATCATTGGCCACACTAATCCAAAAGAAAAGAGAGAAAGCCCAAATTCATAAAATTATGAATGAAAAAGGAGAGATCACAACTAACACCAAGGAAGTAGAAATAATCACCAGAAGTTATTATCAACAGTTATATGCCAATAAGCTAAGCAATCTAGATGAAATGGATGCATCCTGGAAAACTATAAACTCCCAAAATTGAGCCAGGAAGAAATCGACAACCTGAATAGACCGATATCTAGTAACGAGATTGAAGGAGTGATCAAAATGTGTTGGAGAGGATGTGGAGAAAGGGGAACCCTCTTCCACTGTTGGTGGGAATGCAAGTTGGTGCAGCCTCTTTGGAGAACAGTGTGGAGATTCCTCAAGAAATTAAAAATAGAACTTCCCTATGACCCTGCCATTGTACTACTGGGTATTTACCCCAAAGATACAGATGTTGTGAAAAGAAGGGCTATCTGTACCCCAATGTTTATAGCAGCAATGGCCACGGTCGCCAAACTGTGGAAAGAACCAAGATGCCCTTCAACAGATGAATGGATAAGGAAGATGTGATCCATATACACTATGGAGTATTATGCCTCCATCAGAAAGGACGAATACCCAACTTTTGTAGCAACATGGACGGGACTGGAAGAGATTATGCTGAGTGAAATCAGTCAAGCAGAGAGAGTCAATTATCATATGGTTTCACTTATTTGTGGAGCATAATAAATAGCATGGAGGACATGGGGAGTTAGAGAGGAGAAGGGAGTTGGGGGAAATTGGAAGGGGAGGTGAACCATGAGAGATTATGGACTCTGAAAAACAATCTGAGGGTTTTGAAGGGGCGGGGGGGTGGGAGGTTGGGGTACCAGGTGGTGGGCATTATAGAGGGCACGGACTGCATGGAGTACTGGGTGTGGTGCAAAAATAATGAATACTGTTATGCTGAAAATAAATAAATAAATAAATAATCTTTAAAATTTAAACAAACAAACAAACAAACAAAAAACCCCAAACCTCCCAAAAAAACAAGAGCCCAGGACCTGAAGAATTCCCTGGGGAATTCTACCAAACTTTCAAAGAAGAAATAACACCTATTCTCCTGAAGCTGTTTCAAAAAATTGAAGCAGAAGGAGAACTTCCAGACTCTTTCTATGAAGCCAGCATTTAATGCTGTATAATGTGATAATTACTTATGCATCTTCCTTCTATTTTCTCTAGCATGTTTGCAAATGGATATCAGACACATGAAAATTGTTCATCATCACTAGCCCTCAGGGAGATTAAAATTAAAACCACATTGAGAGAGGTGATATCTCAATGTGGTTTTAATTTTAATCTCCCTGACCTTACACCAGTTAGAATGGCCAGAATTAACAAGACAGGAAACAACATGTGTTGAAGGGGATGTGGTGAAAGGGGAACCCTCTTCCACTGTTGGTGGGAATGCAAGCTGGTGCAGCCTCTTTGGAGAACAGTGTGGAGATTCCTCAAGAAATTAAAAATAGAACTTCCCTATGACCCTGCCATTGCACTACTGGGTATTTACCCCAACGATACAGATGTTGTGAAAAGAAGGGCTATCTGTACCCCAATGTTTATAGCAGCAATGGCCACGGTCGCCAAACTGTGGAAAGAACCAAGATGCCCTTCAACAGATGAATGGATAAGGAAGATGTGGTCCATATACACTATGGAGTATTATGCCTCCATCAGAAAGGACGAATACCCAACTTTTGTAGCAACATGGACGGGACTGGAAGAGATTATGCTGAGTGAAATCAGTCAAGCAGAGAGAGTCAATTATCATATGGTTTCATTTATTTGTGGAGCATAATAAATAGCATGGAGGCCTGGGGAGTTATGAGGAGAAGGGAGTTGGGGAAAATTGGAAGGGGAGGTGAATCATGAGAGACTATGGACTCTGAAAAACAGTCTGAGGGTTTTGAAGGGGCAGGGGTGTGGGAGGTTGGGGTACCAGGTGGTGGGTATTATAGAGGACACGGATTGCATGGAGCACTGGGTGTGGTGCAAAAATAATGAATACTGTTATGCTGAAAATAAGTAAAAAATAAATTAAAAATAAATACATAAATAATAAATAAATATACATTAAGTTCCTTGAATTGAATGAAAATAAAAACATTTTAAATAAAATTTTGTGAGATGATACTAAAATAGTGCTGAGAGGGAGATTTAACCATTGTATAGCTGTAGTACAAAACAATAGACTCCATATTGACTCATTGTTTCTGTCTTAAGATATTAGAAAAAAAAGCAAAAAGATCTAACTTCCATACAAATTTGAAAATAAAGACTGTTATTAGGGAGACAGTGGAATAGGGTGATTTATTATTCTCTATTTGATTTATTTGTGCTCTAGTCTTTATTATTGCTTCCCTTCTAACTTTGGGTTTCGTTTGTTTTCTAATTCATTGAGGTTATTTTTTTTGGTTATATAAAATTTCTTTTTTTTTTAAATTTTTTATTTTTTATAAACATATAATATATTTTAATCCCCAGGGGTACAGGTCTGTGAATTGTCAGGTCTACACACTTCACAGCACTCATCAAAGCACATACCCTCCCCAATGTCCATAACCCCAACCCCCTTCTCCCAACCCCCCTCCCCCCAGCAACCCTCAAAGCAACCCTTTGTTTTGTGAGATTAAGAGTCACTTAGGGTTTTTCTCCCTCCCAATCCCATCTTATTTCATTTATTCTTCTCCTACCCCCTTAACCCCCATGTTGCATCACCACTTCCTCATATCAGGAAGATCATATGGTAGTTGTCTTTCTCCGCTTGACTTTTTTCTCTAAACATGATACGCTCTAGTTCCATCCACGTTGTCGCAAATGGCAAGATTTCATTTCTTTTGATGGCTGCATAGTATTTCATTGTGTATATATACCACATCTTCTTTATCCATTCATCTGTTGATGGACATTTAGGTTCTTTCCATAGTTTGGCTATTGTGGACATTGCTGCTATAAACATTTGGGTGCACGTGCCCCTGCGGATCTCCACGTTTGTATCTTTAGGGTAAATACCCAGTAGTGCAATTGCTGGGACATAGGGCAGTTCTATTTTCAACATTTTGAGGAACATTCCTGCTGTTTTCCATTTAAAGTTAGGTTGTGTATATAAGATTTTCTATTTCAAAGTAGGCATTTGTCACTAAAAATTGCCCTCTTTCCACTGCTTTTGCAGCATCTCTAAATTTTGTTATATTGTGTTTTTGTTTTCATTTGTCTCAAGGTACTTTAAAAAAATTCTCTTGCACTCTCTTCTTTGATCCATTGTTGTTCAAGAGTGTGCTATTTTCTTTCTATTTATTTGTGAATTTTCCCATTCTTTTTGCTGTTACTGATTTCTAATTTTACTACATTGTGGTTGGAAAAGATACTGCATAGAATCTTTCACGTGCAGTTGAGGAGAATGTACTTTTCCACTGTTGGGTGGAAAATTCCATATATATCTATTAGGTCCATTTTTTTATATTGTTTTTCAAATCTAGAACTTCTTTCTTGAATTTCCGTCTGGGTATGCTATCCATTATTCAAAGTGGGGTATTGAAGTCTCCTAATATTATTGTGTTGCTGTCAATTTCTCTTCTTTAGATCTGTCAATATTTGCTGTATATATTTAGGAATTCCAATGTTGGATCCACATATGTTGAGAATTGCTACATTTTCCTCTTGAATTGACTCATTATTATTATACATTGTCCTTCTTTGTTTCAAGAGACAGTTTTAGATATAAAGCCAAATTTTTTCCAATAGAAAGATAGCCCCTCCAATACTCTTTGGTTGCCATTCATATGAAGTATCTATTTCCATTCCTTCACTTTTAGCCTATTGTGTCTTTAAATCTAAAGTGAGTTCTTATTTGTTTTACTCATTCAAGTACTATATTCCTTTTAATAGGTAAGTTTAATCCATTTATATTTAAAGCAATTATTGATCGGTGAACACTCATTTGTCACATTTGGCTAATTGTCTTCTGTTTTGTGATTGTTTTTCAATCTCTTTCACTTTTGATGATTTCCTTTATTATTTGATTATGTTTTATAGTTATTCACTTTATTATTATCTTTGTACATCTATTAATGGTTTCCTTTCTACTTAATGAAGTATAATTGACAAAATTATATATATAAAGTGTACAATGAGATGACTTTGTACACATATGCATTTGGAAATGATTTTCAAAATTGATTATTCACCTCATAATTACTTTTTTGTAGGTAGAATGCTTAAGATTGACTCTCAGCAAACTGCAGATATACAATATATTACTACCTACTGTAGTCATCATGTTGTACATTAGATCGTCAGAATTATTCATCTTGTAACTGAAGGCTTAAACCCATGGACCATCATCTCATCCCTACCCCCCTCTCCATTTGCAAGCCACTGATAATTACCATCCTACTCTCTGCTTCAATGAATTTGAGATAGGCAGAGAGAGAGGAAAGAGGAGGAAGCAGGCTCCTCACTGTGTGGAGAGCCCAATGTGGGGCTCAATCCCAGGACCCTGGGATCATGACCTGAGCTGAAGGCAGAGGTTTTAACACACTGAGCTACCCAGGTGTCCCATAGATTTAAAAAAAATTATAAAAATATCTGGGTGACCAAAATCACCCAGATATTCTCTTGGTCTGATTTTGTAATTTAAAATTATTCCGGGGACTCCTGGGTGGCTCAGTTGGTTAAGCGGCTGCCTTTGGCTCAGGTCATGATCCCAGCGTCCTGGGATCGACTCCTGAATCGGGCTCCTTGCTCGGCAGGGAGCCTGCTTCTCCCTCTGCCTCTGTCTGCCTGTGCTCACTCGCTCTCCCTCTCTCTCTCTGACAAATAAATAAATATAATCTTAAAAAAAAATAAAATAAAATTATTCTGTCCAGAAATAAGAGTATGAATGGTTTTGGCTATTGGATAGGAATAGGATTCACTTTGCTTTTAATTGAGGGACATAATTATAAAAAATTGCTTAAAGTTAAAAACAAATATCATTGATAATTTAATAATCATCATTTATTTAATATTCCCAATTTCAAATTTTAAAGGGATGTTATTAACATAAAACAGAGAGCTAATTACTTGTTTTAACATCAGTGTATCTATAAACTGTTATTTGATAAGTATTCTTAATCAAATGAAATAAATCATGATAAATTATATATTTAAGAAAACCTTAATGAAATGTGTAGCAGATTGTTTTGGTAGACTAAAGTTGTTCTCTTCATACAATTATGTTTTTCTAAAATAATTCGGGGAAAAAAAAAGGAGATACTATCTTTCAGCTAGTCTAATTTTAAATTTAATAGATATTAAAATATATTATTAAGAAAAATAAAAATCAAATTAGAAAAAATAAATCAAATGGACAAAATGGAAATAGCAAAAGTAGGCATTTTATATTAAACTTCTTTCCCAAATTCTTATTGGTATATATGCATATTAGTTATATGTGCACATATATATGATCCAATGATCCTTTTTAAATTTTTTTTCTAAAATTTTATTTATTTATTTGACAGGGATCACAAATAGGCAGAGAGGCAGGCAGAGAGAGAGAGGGGGGGAAGCAGGCTCCCCGCTGAGCAGAGCATCTGATATGGGGCTAGATCCCAGGACCCTAGGATCATGACCTTAGCTGAAGGCAGAGGCTTTAATCCCCTGAGCCACCCAGGTGCCCTTCCGATTAACTTTTTAAAATAAAACATATTCAAAGTATTTTGTAAGTAACATGAGAATAATTAAAGGTATTTGGTAAATAATATGTATATCCATATGAAGAAAATATCAGTTGTAATGGAGTTTTTATTTTTTGTTTTAATTTTCTATAAGAGTTTATTTATTTATTTATTTTGAGAGAGAGAGAGAGAGTGGAAGCACACTTATGTGCACATGTGAGCAGGTGTGAGGGGTTGGGGGGAGGAGCAGAGGGAGGAAAGCATCTGTACCAACTGCAGAGCATTATTCAGGCCTTGGTCCTCTGACCCTGAGATCATGACCTGAACTGAAATCAAGAGGTAGTTTCTCAACTGACTGAGACCCTCAGTACCCAAAATGAAGTTAAAAAAAAAAAAATAACAACTCTAGAAAAAGAGAGATTATATTGCATTATTAAAGCATTTGAAGAAATAAAATATATTTAAAATTTAGAAATATGATTATACAATTTCTTCTTGAAATTTTAACAGTGTGAATACCATGAAGATAATTCCAGGGTTATGAAAACAAATGGGAGAACAGGTACTAGCAAAAAGAAGTTAGGCAGAAAACAAGTATGCAGTAATGAGGGCTGAAACAAGCTACGCTCAGGATATAGCTTGAATACATCACTGTAATCAAGTTTCTTGGGGTATGTGGTGTTTGGTTCACTAAAACCTAATGCTGATTATTGTTCAAGTCAAAATGGTAGCTTCTTAAAACAGTCTAGACCGACTGGTTGCTGTAAAGTGGGGCTGGGTCAGAGGGTGACATTAATTGAGGACCTTTGAAAACTCTAGCAGGAATGATTTGGCATCTGAATAATTCTCATGACAATCTTGAAGGATAAGTATTGAAAAAGAAAAAGAAGAAAAACAACACACACTATACCCAGTTACAGCTGCAGCACTTGAGGAAATGCCATTGATGGAGGATTTAGAAATGTGGGGACTGATCTCAAGCCTCCATTTTTGCAGATCTACTGTTAGTCTTTTGTACACCAATTGATGTTTCTTCAGTCTTAAATGTCCTCCTTCCTATCACCCTTATCTGGTTAACTCCTATTCAACCTGCGAAGTCTACCCACGTGACCCTATTTCCCTCCCTCCATTCTGGCTCTTACAGATCAACTTCTCAACCCTATTGCACTCCATCCTCTCATTCCTATTTGGGTTTCTTGCCTCCTCTAAATGATCCTGTAGTCTCTCTTTTGCTTATCTCTATCACAATACCTTATGTGATAAAATACAGTATATTAATAAAATACTACAACCATTCTTTTTGTTTTCCTACTAAAAATGGTCTTTTGGGAAATGCTGGTCATAGGGCCTGGCACTTAACAGTCACTCAAAAAATGATTATTGGATGAACAAAGAAATGAAATTTAAAAAAAAAATGAGTGGAATACTAGAGAATTATCATGGAGCCTTTCTATTACATCTGCAGATTGTAGACAACCTCAGGAAAGAGCATAGTGGATGGTAGCAAATGTAATAGATAAGACTTGGGAACAAATGTTTAGTGATCTTAAAGCTCTACTTTAAGAATTCAAGAAACTCTGATATCTGTAATTCCATTGTATGTCTTGTCCACATGTCCTAAATTTTAATTTATAATTCTGAAGTCAGGGATGATTTTAGGTTAGTTCAAAAAATAAAAACTTTTGGGAGCTATGAAGTGAACATTTCAGTAGTCACTTTTCTGTCTATTACACTTTTGGTCAACAAGGTTTGAGAAACTTGGTGTGCTGAGTTAAAATGCCCACGCAAATAGAAGTGTTCTAACAAATCTTTTTACCCCTTCCCTTCTATTATTTTTGTGATTTCTTTCTGTTCTATTACAATAATTTCTCTGAGCCAATTTTATAATGTTTCTTTATAATTTTCAGCTGAATTGTAACACTTCCTCTCATCCCCAATTACTTCATGTCCTTTTTATGCACCATATTTGGAAATCAGTTAAAGTTGTTAAATAGGTAAAGTGAGCACAGGAGAGATCAGTTGGCAAGAATCTCACAGGCCTGGGCAGGTGGGGGATGGTGTGTGGGGTGAGGAGGGGGAGGCTTTTCTGGGAAGAAGGGAAAGTGCAAGGACCATCCTACAATCAGGGATTGAGCAAAGAAAAGTGGATCGATTTAGACTTTGGCTCAAGCCCTAGCAATCAAAAGCCAAAAATGAAGACTTTTATTAATTTGTGTGTTATTTGGGAACTTACTTCTGGCTAAGAATAATTTCAGTGATATTCAATAATTCAGTTGTAGCTGAACAGAATGTGCAGGCAGAAGAGTAGCATGCGCGTTCTCTGGACATTCCTACCCTTAAAATAATCAAGGTTTGCTTTGGCTGACCTCTCCGTCTCATGACATTCTGGGGCATCTGCTCTGACCCTTCTCATGGGGCTCTTCTCCTCAGATCTCCCTTCCTTAGGAATACCCCACGTGCCAGACTTGCTTAGTCCAGTTCCTCACCCTTATCATCCCTTTCTATGTTTCCTCTCTCAAATGCTCCAGAGAAGTTATCAACTTTGATAATTCACAGTGAACTGCAGTGAGGAACACTAGCTTTCACTCTTCTAAAGTATTTGTTCAGAGTATTTGTCATTCCACATAAACTTCAGGTTTGTTCAATCTGGTGATCTCATATTTTTGAAGAGAGAATATTGAAGGCAGTTGGGTCAATGCACAACTTTAAGTCACATCATAAAGGTAAACACCACACAATTATCTCTGAAAATGGGGGGTTTTGGTGAAGGGAGAAGGAGAAAACTTATTATAATATTGGAATGGAAACATAGAATTTTGGATTAAAAACCTTTACCTCAAGTTGTCTGGCTTCGATAACCATGTATAACATTCACAATATAACTTCATAACAGAAGATAGTTTAGAATTAATTCTTATGATTTATAACGTCAATTATTTTTTCCTTTTTAGGGTTAACTCAAATTTGAAACCATATATAAAATTTCTTTTCCTCCTCTTCTGATTGAAAAGAATCGTCTAGCTTCGATCTATATTTTAAGTCCTTAATTAAATTAAAGAACTTTTTTGCCCCTTAAACATCCAGAACTAGATACTCATATATCTCTCCATACAAAATAGTCTATATATGTGGACATGTTTCAATATGTTTTAATTTCTTCACATTTATCAGCTAGGAATTTCTGGGCTGTGGCTAATTTCAAAGAGTATGTGATATGTTTAAGAGGCTGTTATTCTCAACTTTGTCCTATAAATCTGACCAAATTCTTAGCAGCCTGTGGGGACTCCTGCAAACATGATGTTTAATAAGGAAGCAACTCATGTTTCTATACAAATGGCAATGGGAATTCAGAGAGCACGTCACATTAAAAAGGTACTAGTTGGTCTCTGAGAAACTTGGGCCAATAAATTCGTCATATTGTCTGTTATTCCTCTTTACTGGTGAGTAGCATTTTTTGAGGAATGTTTAGTTTTAAAAAAGACCAGAGGCCATTTATGAAAGCTAAAATGCCAAGCTCCTTTGAATAAAGCAGATTGTTGTAGTATTCAGGCCAGTATTCAACTAGAAGAAACCTATATGACAGTTAAACACATTTTTTTTTTTGGGGGGGTTTTCAATTTTTTTTTAAATTTTTTATTTTTATAAACATATATTTTTATCCCCAGGGGTACAGGTCTGTGAATCACCAGGTTTACACACTTCACAGCACTCACCAAATCACATACAGTTAAACACATTTTGATGAAATATAAAATACAGATAAAATGAGTCAACTAGAATCAATTATGTAAGGAGTTTAAATCGCTATGATTTAATTTTTATTACATATTTTGTAGCACTAAATTTAATTCCAATTCCACTTTGTAACCTCTTAAACCATTTAATTAAACTAGGTCTCAATTCTTGAGTTGTAAACATGAACTACAAATAAAACAAATCTTCCGTATGTGACATATGATATCTACATAAAACCTCAGCAAACAATATGTGAATTTTAAGACACTGAAAGTATTCCTGCTAAAGAAAACACAAAAACCACTTAGGTAAAGAAATAAAGATTTATGGGGTCCCCGGGTGGTTCAGTTGGTTAAGTAAGCATCTCCCCTTAGCTCAGGTCACGATCCCAAGATCCTGGGATCGAGTCCCACATTGGGCTCCTACTTAGGAGCTTCTCCCTCTCCCTCTGTCTGGTGGTGCCCCTGCTTGTGCTCTCTTTCTCTGTCAAATGAATAAATAAAATCTTCAAAAAAAAAGAAAAAGATATTTGGTATGGTTGGTAACTATAACAGGGTTCTGGAAGTCTTTGCCAATACAATATTTTACTTTTGAATACTAACTGTAATATTTATGTGTGCAGAGGAACGATGGAATACCTAGTTTAAAAGGTGACTAGATTTAAGGTTACCATGGTAAAAAGCAAGCAGTGGTATATTAGAATGCAAAACTGAAAAAAGGCTCTATCCTAGAAAATACATTTGAATAAACCTTACAAAAACGACTAAAGGATATAATTAAAGAGAGAGCTACGTTTATTTTCTAGATTGAAAGATGCTCAGGGAGAGAGATTTTCTGTTATTTGCTAATATTTCTCAATGCTTAGAGGCTGACATGAAGTAAGGGTTCAATCAAAACTTGTTGACTTAGTGAAAAGTTTTGAATATTGATGAATGCTAAGTAACTAATTTGGTTTAAAAATGTCAGTCAAATATTATCACATAACTTAGTTACCTATCACTAATTAGAAACCAAATTGCTTCCAAAGAAACCTTTTAATCTATTGAGAAGGAAGGTTAGAATTAAATTTAATTATAAATCTGGTAACTGTCTTACTGTTACCAGAAAAAAACCTTCTACATTCATATTCACTACTCCTAAAGACTGTTCTAGAATATATGTCAAATACACCACAGGAAGAAACCCTTTTGAATAACTCAGCGTTACAAACATTGCATGTTCAAATTTATGTGATATTTTCATTCTAATGATACAAGTAATGCTTGCTTCACTGCAAGACTTCTAAGGCTGTGGCATATCAATTATAAATGATGCATGGATTTTTCTTTAGAGAGAGTTATCATCTATCTCTGAAATAATTTTAATTATTTGATGATTTGATGGTTTCTATTGTCTAATTTCTTTTCTGGTTCTATATATGTTCTACACTTCTTAATACCTTCACCCAAAACGTTTTGGTGAAAACTCGAAGCAGAAAAAATTATGATAATTTCAAGAGAAATTATTATGATAATTACAGTTTTCAAAATGTTTATTAAAACATTTTTTGAGAGTACCTGGGTGGTTTAGATGGTTAAGCGTCTGCCTTTGGCTTAGCTCATGATCTCCAGGTCCCGTGATGGATCCTCAGGGTGTGTGTGTGGGGTAGGGGGAAGTTCCAGCTCAGCGGGGCGTCTGATTCTACCTTTCCCTCTGCCTCTTCCCTTGCTTGTCCTCTCTCTGCCTCTCTGTTTCTCTTTCTTGAAAATGAATAAATAAAATCTTAAAAAAACCCATTTTTGAGTTTTTATATTAGATAAAATCATGATAAATAATCATATCATTTAAATAGGCTACTTACAAGTTTTTAAACTTAGCAATGTCAAAAGGCACTCACACACACATGAAGCTAGAGAACAGTAATTAAATCACATTTTCTAGACCGAATCCCTACTGCCACCATGCAAAGCATATTAGCAAGTGTTTTATAATATAGGAAAAGTCTCCCTTTTCTTACTCTTACCTTCTGAAACACAAACAGCCCACAATATAAGCCAAATGATCTCCCCTGGAAATCTCATTCTGAGGATCTTTTATGGGTACATTTAATAGCTGACAGTGTTCACACTATGTCAAGTTCTCTTCCTCTACGAAATGCGATTAGTGCAGGAAAGCACTTGCTCAAAAGGAAATTGAAACACAACTCGGGAATTAAAGGGAGTACCAGATGCTCCGCCCCTCAGAAATTTTGCAAGGTAGAAGAAAAAAATTAACCCCAAACCCCAGCAGAGTCAGTTTGAATCTGATTCTCCCTGCATTCCCACTGAATGTTAATGCTGTGGCCTGCTTTTCATTTGTTTCATTAACCCAGGCATGGTCTCTGCTAGAATATGTTCAAGTTCTTGGAATGTGCAAAGCAGTAACTGCTGATATCCTCTGGATTTCATAAACCCTCAAAAGATAAAAGAATAGAAACTCTTGGTTGGGGGATGGGTGAGCCTGGTGGTGGGTAGTAAGGAGGGCCCCTATTGCATGGAGCACGGGTGTGGTGCATAAACAATGAATCTTGACACTGAAAAAATAAAATAATATTGAAAAAAATCATTTACAGAACTTGGAGTGAGTCAGTGTTTACACAAACAAGACCCAGACCAATGTGAGCAAACTTTGCCAAGAACGTAGTGCTGGCCTACTTTTCCCACAATCCAGGAAATTATTCCTTTTAGGGCTTCTAAAATATGTGTGTGAAGCAACAGGATCACTCTCCTTGGTCATAACTGCATTTAATAATTCAAAAATCAATAAATTTGAACACTGAGTTTTTAAACCTTTTACTGAAACATAATATGCATAAAGAGCATATAAACAAGTGGGTTGATGAATATTGAGACAGTGAAGATGGAGACGGCTCTGTATGAACCCAGCACCAAGCTCAGGACACTGAAGAACAGGAGCTATCCGGGAAGCCCCAGCTTTCGGTCCCTTTCGGTGAGCCCCTCTCAACCTCTCCCTCACCACACACAGGGAGACCATGGTCCTGATCTCTAAAATCATGGAATCCATTCGACTATTTTGTATTTTACATAAATTGAAAGATATTTATTTTTATTTGTTTTTTTTTAAAGATTTTTATTTATTTATTTGTCAGAGAGAGAGTGAGCGAGAGCGAGCACAGGCAGACAGAGTGGAAGGCAGAGTCAGAGGGAGAAGCAGGCTCCCTGAGGAGCAAGGAGCCCGATGTGGGACTCGATCCCAGGACGCTGGGATCATGACCTGAGCCGAAGGCAGCTGCTTAACCAACTGAGCCACCCAGGCGTCCCGAAAGATATTTATTTTTTTAGTGTGTAGAGCCTTTCATGAAAAATATGTTTGTTATTTAACCACACTGCTGGGTTTAATTCAGATTACTAATTCTTATTGCTATGTAATATTCAATTCTGTGAATGTACCACATTTCATTTGTGTTTCTGTTTGTGGGCATCTGAGTAGATTCTAGTTTGGAGCTGATAGAAATAGGGCTGTTGTTGTGAGGGTTTTGACAAAGACATGTCCTCATTTCTGATGAGTGCACACCTAAGGGGGGAAGGTTGGACAGAACGAAGAACATGTCTAGGTGTAACAGGTCGCATCAGAGAGGCTTCTGAAAGGATTATGCCAATTGGTGTTCCCATCAGCCATGAGCGAACTGCTCCAAATCCTCAACACACTTCATGTTTTCAATCTGTGTAATTTTAGCCATTCTGGTGAACACAGATCTGTAATTCTCTAGGGCTTTAGTTTGCATTTTCCTGAGGACAAATGAAGTTGAGCGACTTTCATGTCATGATTGGTCATTTAGAGATCCTCTTTGGTGAACTATGCATTCAAGTCTTCTGCGTATATACATACATATATTTTCTATTCAGTTATCAGTCTTCTACTTATCTCATTGTAGGAATTCTTTTTATATTCCTAGACATTCTTGGACATATTTATTATGGCTATCTTCTTCAGTCAGTGGGTTGTCATTTTGCTCAGTGTTTTTTTTTTTTTTCTTTGTCTGATAGTTTTTTTTTTTAATAATTTTTTATTTTTTATAAACATATATTTTTATCCCCAGGGGTACAGGTCTGTGAATCACCAGGTTTACACACTTCACAGCACTCACCAAAGCACATACCCTCCCCAATGTCCATAATCCCACCCCCTTCTCCCAAACCCCCTCAACCAGCAAATTCAGTTTGTTTTGTGAGATTAAGAGTCACTTATGTTTTGTCTCCCTCCCAATCCAATCTTCTTTCATTTATTCTTCTTCTACCCACTTAAGCCTCCATGTTGTATCACCACTTCCTCATATCAGGGGGATCATATGATAGTTGTCTTTCTCTGCTTGACTTATTTCGCTAAGCATGATACGCTCTAGTTCCATCCATGTTGTCGCAAATGGCAAGATTTCATTCCTTTTGATGGCTGCATAGTATTCCATTGTGTATATATACCACATCTTCTTCATCCATTCATCTGTTGATGGACATCTAGGTTCTTTCCATAGTTTGGCTATTGTGGACATTGCTGCTATAAACATTCGAGTACGCGTGCCCCTTTGGATCACTACGTTTGTATCTTTAGGGTAAATACCCAATAGTGCAATTGCTGGGTCATAGGGCAGTTCTATTTTCAACATTTTGAGGAACCTCCATGCTGTTTTCCAGAGAGGTTGCACCAGCTTGCATTCCCACCAACAGTGTAGGAGGGTTCCCCTTTCTCCGCATCCTCTCCAGCATCTGTCATTTCCTGACTTGTTGATTTTAGCCATTCTGACTGGTGTGAGGTGATACCGCATTGTGGTTTTGATTTGTATTTCCCTGATGCCGAGTGATATGGAGCACTTTTTCATGTGTCTCTTGGCCATCTGGAAGTCTTCTTTGCAGAAATGTCTGTTCATGTCCTCTGCCCATTTCTTGATTGGATTATTTGTTCTTTGGGTGTTGAGTATGCTAAGTTCTTTATAGATTCTGGACACTAGTCCTTTAGCTGATATGTCGTTTGCAAATATCTTCTCCCATTCTGTCAGTTGTCTTTTGATTTTGTTAACTGTTTCCTTTGCTGTGCAAAAGCTTTTGATCTTGATGAAATCCCAATAGTTCATTTTTGCCCTTGCTTCCCTTGCCTTTGGCGTTGTTCCTAGGAAGATGTTGCTGCGACTGAGGTCGAAGAGGTTGCTGCCTGTGTTCTCCTCAAGGATTTTGATGGATTCCTTTCACACATTGAGGTCCTTCATCCATTTTGAGTCTATTTTCGTGTGTGGTGTAAGGAAATGGTCCAATTTCATTTTTCTGCATGTGGCTGTCCAATTTTCCCAGAACCACTTATGCCCCCAACGTGGGAGCAGTCAACTATATAAACCAATTAATAACAAAATCAAAGAAACACATCAACAATAATACAATAATAGTAGGGGACTTTAACACTCCCCTCACTGAAATGGACAGATCATCCAAGCAAAAGATCAG
Source organism: Mustela lutreola (assembly GCF_030435805.1). Classification (NCBI taxonomy): domain Eukaryota; kingdom Metazoa; phylum Chordata; class Mammalia; order Carnivora; family Mustelidae; genus Mustela; species Mustela lutreola. The sequence goes on from NC_081303.1 coordinate 51,988,977, forward strand.
CAAGGAAATAAAGGCCTTAAACGACACACTGGACCAGATGGACATCACAGATATATTCAGAACATTTCATCCCAAAGCAACAGAATACACATTCTTCTCTAGTGCACATGGAACATTCTCCAGAATAGATCACATCCTCGGTCCTAAATCAGGACTCAACCGGGATCAAAAGATTGGGATCATTCCCTGCATATTTTCAGACCACAATGCTCTAAAGCTAGAACTCAACCACAAAAGGAAGTTTGAAAAGAACCAAAATACATGGAGACTAAACAGCATCCTTTTAAAGAATGAATGGGTCAACCGGGAAATTAAAGAAGAATTGAAAAAAAAATCATGGAAACAAATGATAATGAAAATACAACGGTTCAAAATCTGTGGGACACAACAAAGGCAGTCCTGAGAGGAAAATATATAGCGGTACAAGCCTTTCTCAAGAAACAAGAAAGGTCTCAGGTACACAACCTAACCCTACACCTAAAGGAGCTGGAGAAAGAACAAGAAAGAAACCCTAAGCCCAGCAGGAGAAGAGAAATCATAAAGATCAGAGCAGAAATCAATGAAATAGAAACCAAAAAAACAATAGACCAAATCAATGAAAGTAAGAGCTGGTTCTTTGAAAGAATTAATAAAATTGATAAACCCCTGGCCCGACTTATCAAAAAGAAAAGAGAAAGGACCCAAATAAATAAAATCATGAATGAAAGAGGAGAGATCACAACTAACACCAAAGAAATACAAACTATTATAAGAACATACTATGAGCAACTCTACGGCAATAAATTTGACAATCTGGAAGAAATGGATGCATTCCTAGAAACATAAACTACCACAACTGAACCAGGAAGAAATAGAAAGCCTGAACAGACCCATAACCAGTAAGGAGATTAAAACAGTCATTAAAAATCTCCAAACAAACAAAAGCCCAGGGCCAGACGGCTTCCCGGGGGCATTATACCAAACATTTAAAGAAGAACTAATTCCTATTCTCCTAAAACTGTTCCAAAAAATAGAAATGGAAGGAAAACTTCCAAACTCATTTTATGAGGCCAGCATCACCTTGATCCCAAAACCAGACAGGGATACCACCAAAAAAGAGAGCTATGGACCAATATCCTTGATGAACACAGATGCGAAAATACTCAATAAAATACTAGCCAATAGGATTCAACAGTACATTAAAAAGATTATTCACCACGACCAAGTAGGATTTATTCCAGGGCTACAAGGTTGGTTCAACATCCGCAAATCAGTCAATGTGATACAACACATCAATAAAAGAAAGAACAAGAACCATATGATACTCTCAATAGTTGCTGAAAAAGCATTTGACAAAGTACAGCATCCCTTCCTGATCAAAACTCTTCAAAGTGTAGGGATAGAGGGCACATACCTCAATATCATCAAAGCCATCTATGAAAAACCCACCGCAAATATCATTCTCAATGGAGAAAAACTGAAAGCTTTTCCGCTAAGGTCAGGAACACGGCAGGGATGTCCATTATCACCACTGCTATTCAACATAGTACTAGAGGTCTTAGCCTCAGCAATCAGACAGCAAAAGGAAATTAAAGGCATCCAAATCGGCAAAGAAGAAGTTAAATTATCACTCTTCGCAGATGATATGATACTATATGTGAAAAACCCAAAAGACTCCACTCCAAAACTGCTAGAACTTATACAGGAATTCAGTAAAGTGTCAGGATATAAAATCAATGCACAGAAATCAGTTGCATTTCTCTACACCAACAGCAAGACAGAAGAAAGGGAAATTAAGGAGTCAATCCTATTTCCAATTGCACCCCAAACCATAAGATACCTAGGAATAAACCTAACCAAAGAGACACAGAATCTATACTCAGAAAACTATAAAGTACTCATGAAAGAAACTGAGGAAGACACAAAGAAATGGAAAAATGTTCCATGCTCCTGGATTGGAAGAATAAATATTGTGAAAATGTCTATGCTACCTAAAGCAATCTACACATTTAATGCAATTCCTATCAAAGTACCATCCATCTTTTTCAAAGAAATGGAACAAATAATTCTAAAATTTATATGGAACCAGAAAAGACCTCGAATAGCCAAAGGGATATTGAAAAAGAAAGCCAACGTTGGTGGCATCACAAGTCTGGACTTCAAGCTCTATTACAAAGTTGTCATCATCAAGACAGTATGGTACTGGCACAAAAACAGACCCATAGATCAATGCTCAGTGTTTTTTAATGGGTAGAATTTCTGCATTTTAAATTGAACAATTAAATGTTTTGTTTACATGATTATGCTTGACTCTTATTTTTTGAAACATATTCTTGAAGAGTCCAACTGACAAAGGTAGCCTACTTTTGAAGCTGAAAGTTTTTCAGAGGGTTCAAATCACAAAGTCATGCTGAATTCACTGCCATGTTTAAGCAAAAAAGAATTCTGGGTCATTAAGGCCCCTTGCGTGTTCATTGTTCTAGCTACAGGAGAACATTTCCTTGCAAATGTTACAGGATATAACAATTGCAATGGATAAAAAAAAGAAAATGCTTGGAGCATAAGAAGAAAAGACATTTTTTAAAATTTTAAAATAGAACAAATTTTGATTTTTTTTTTTATTGCTACTGGTTTAGCACATTTTGTGTTCTATTTAAGGATTCTTTGCCTACTCCTAGGGTACAATGATGCTTTCCTCTAAAAGCATTGTTTTCTCTCTCACATTTAAGATTGCATTTGACTTCTGTATATGGTATAATGAAGGGCAACATTGGCTCTGTTTACTGAAAATATCATCTCTTTCCTATGACAATGCTTTACTCTGACTTTCCTCATAAACCAGACAATTGGATATGTGTGAGTCCATTTCCTTATCACTTCTCTAAGCTTAGTGAATGCACGCAGCAATATCTACAAGTCCCACTCTAATTTTTAAAATAAAAAATAAAAAAATAATAAGAAAATGAAATTTCTGAGGAAGTGTCAGTTTCTGGGAACTTGGAGATTTTCTAGTTATCTTTTAAGTTGATTTCTTATAAAGACAAATACCATATGATTTCACTTATATGAGGAATTTAGGAAATGTAACACATGAACATAGGTGGAGAAAAGAGTGAGGAAAACCATAAAACAGACTTGTAACTGTAGAGAATAAACTGAGGGTGGTTAGAGGGGTGGATGGTTTAAAGGGTGATGAGTATGAAGGAGAGCACCTGTGATTAGCACTGGGTTTATTATGTAAGTGTTCTTGTTTAATTTTGTTGTGATCTGAAGATGTACTCTCAATTATTCTCTTCTTTCAAAATTTGACTAGATTAATAACCAAAATAAATACAAACTTATCAAACTCAACATCCCCCAAATGAATAATTCAATTAAAAAACATGCAGAAGGCATGAATAGATATTTTTCCAAGGAAGACATGTTGATGGCCAAGAGACAAATGAAAAGATGGTCAGCATCACTTATCATCAGAGAAATACACATCAAAACCACAATGAGATGTCATCTCACATCTGTCAGAATGGCTAAAGTCAACAACACAAGAAACAACTGGTGCTGACAAGGATTCAGAGAAAGGGGAACTCTCTTGCCCTGTTGGTGGGAATGGAAAGTGGTACAGCCACTCTGGAAAAACAGTATGGAGATTCCTCAAGATGTTAAAAATAGAGCTACCCTACCACCCAGCAATTGCACTACTGGCCCAAGATGAAGTGAAAAAAAGGGGTACCTGCACCCCGATATTCATAGCAGCAATGTCCTCAATGGCCAAACTGTGAAAGGATGTGAGATGTTCTTCAACAGATGAATGGAAACAGAAGATATGGTTCAGTGGTTCAGACATAAAATGGAATATTACTCTGCCATCAGAAAAGGTGGCTACTGGGGCACTTGGGTGGCTCAGTGGGTTAAGCCTCTGCCTTCGGCTCAGGTCATGATCTCAGGGTCCTGGGATCGAGCCTCACATCGGGCTCTCTGCTCAGCAGGGAGCCTGCTTCCTCCTCTCTCTCTGCCTGCCTCTCTGCCTACTTGTGATCTCTGTCTGTCAAATAAATAAATAAAATCTTAAAAAAAAAAAGAAAAGAAAAAAGAAAAGGTGAGTACCTACCATTCCCATCAACATGGATTGAACTGGAGAGTATTATATGAAGTGAAATAAGTCAATCAGAGAAAGACAATTGTCATATGGTTTTACTCATATATGGAACATAAAGAATAGTGCAGACTATAGGAGAAAGGAGGGAAAACGGAATGAGAAGAAATCAGAGAGGGAGACAAACCTAGAGAGATTCTTGACCTGGAAAACAAATTGATGGTTGCAGGAGGGAGGGATGAGACACCTGGGTGATAGGCATTAAGGAAATCAGGTGATCTAATGAGCGCTGGGTTAATATGCAACTAATGAGTCATTGAACACTACATCAAAAACTATCGATGTACTAAATGGTGGCTAATTGAACATAATTAAGAAAAAGATCTGTGAGCAAGCCTCTTGTTTGACCCTGCATTGACACTATTTCAACTTTCTAAGCTCTACTGATATAATGGTAACTGCTAATTAATGATTAATTTTTATCTCTGTTAAATGTATTATCTGTTTTCATTCCCTTATAAACCTTGTAGGGTAGTTCTATCATTCCCTTTTTCCACATAGGGGAAGCTGAATTTCAGAGGGAATTAAGTAGATTCCTCAAGTAGACTTGAAGCCATGCTGTCTGGAATCATATTTGAAGATTTAACACTAGGATAACCACATTCTACTCCAAGCATATACACAGGATGCTCTCTTGCCCATAGTTTCAATTACCCATGGTCACCCCTGGTCTGGAAGCAGGTGATTCTCCTTCTGACGTGTCATCAGAAGGTCAGAAGTAGCCTAATGTTAGATCACAATGCCTGCATCATTCACCACACTTCATCTCATCATCTCACATCATCACAAGAAGAATGGTGAGTACAGTGCTAGAAGATGTAGAGAGAGGTAGACCACATTCACATAATTTTTGTCACAGTATAGTGTAATAATTATTCTATTTCATGGTTTGTTATTGTTGTTAATCTCTTATTATACCTAAATTGTAAACTAAACTTTATCATACTGATATATGTATGTATGTGTAGGAAAAAACATCAAATATATATAGGGTGCAATATTGTTGGGGAACTAACTGCAAGCTGACACAGTCCTTCAGTCAAGAGAGTCTTGCCAAGGGCTAGCTCCCACAATCCCTGCAGTTCCCTCATTACTTGATTTGGCTCACTCACAGGATCAGTCTGGGTCACGCTGACACAGTCCTTGAGTGCCTCTGTAAATATGCTTGAGAAAACTCTCTTGTTTTGAAGCAAGGCAGTCACGTGGGACTTGTGGTCCTCCGACCTCAAGCTCCTTAATGACAATTCTTTTTATTAAATTATAAAATAAAGTTTCTTATGCAGGTTGGGGCTTCACTGGGTCATCTGCCCATGGAGACCTCCTGATCCCAGCTTTCTGTCTCTTGTTTTTCTTAATTCCCCACCGTTCTCTCTCAGTCTTCCCTGGGACTTCTTGCACTGGTCCGCGACACAATACTATCTGTAATTTCAGGCATCCACTGGGAATCTTGAATGTATCCCTACAGATAAATGGGGGCTACCCTATTCCCAAACTCTGTTACTAGTTTTTGCTCTGGATTAAGAAAACTCTTTTTTTTTTTTTTTTAAAGATTTCATTTGTTTATTTGACAGAGAGAGATCAAAAGTAGGCAGAGAGGCAGGCAGAGAGGGAGAGGGAAGCAGGCTCCCTTCTGAACAGAGAGCCCGATGCGGGATTCGATCCCAGGACCCCAAGATCATGACCTGAGCTAAAGGCAGAGGCCTTAACCCACTGAGCCACCCAGGCACCCCTGGACTGGGGAAACTCTTACAATTAATCTTTTCCTTTTTTTTTTCTTTTCTCTAATGAAGACTTATAAGAACACAATGTAAGATTTTGTGTAATGATACTAAGATGTATTTGATAGAATATAGTTTCTTTTTGTCAGTTGTCTTTCCAGAAATATCCATTAAATTATGTACTGCAAGTGAGTATTTCTTGGGAAAATAAAATAAGTCTTGCCTATGATGTGTAGTTAGTTGAAAATATATGGTTAATAGCCCAGGTAATATAGACAGTTAAGTCAGCTTATATGTCATCATTTAAATGAAATTCAAACATAAAATGATACCTGAGAACGTCTGTTTGGTTCAGTTTTGACATGAATTTAAAAATCAAAGGGAATGAAACGTATGTAAAAATCAGGCTGCATACATGACCAAGTTTTAGTAGATTAGAGATGTAAGATTCTATTTATATCCTAAAATTGTGAATGCTGCCAGTTCCACTGCTTAAGTTTATATTCGGCTAAGAAATCTGGTTAATTAGTAATTAAACATCATGTTATAGTATTTCTAATGTCACTAGCAAGTCAACAAAAATACAATTGATTATAAAACAGATTTTTAAAAAGTATTCTGGGAGAATAAAGTTCCATTCACAAAGTATTTCTCCAAAGATAATTTGTAGTAATCATCTCCCCAATTTAATCTGTAGAAATACCGTAATTTAAAAACCAACCCATAGCACAGTTTCAATAAACAAAAAGATGGAACATACTTTCAATTCCTTGGGCTCCTCCTTAATGGTATTCCAGCTTTTATTTTTCTCTGTAAAGAAATGATTAGAAATAAATTGAAATGATCATAAATAAATCTGAAGGCCAAGACTACAAAGATCCCTTTAGATTGTATATAAAACTCAATTTTTTAAATTATTCACAGATTAAAATTGTCATTTCCTGAAGATTGTAACTCTGGGGACTTATATACGAAAAACAGTTGAACTGTTGAATAAAATAGTCAACCATCCTTGTCTCATTTGTTATCTTTAGTCCTATTATCTTTAGTTGTTGTGTAAACTGAGGCTTACTGCAATGTTCTGTTTCATGTGCCCTGAGGAAGAATGTTCTGATACTGACATCTTGAAATGGTTACAGCATTTACTTTTAAAAAAACATTAAAAGTGGGGGAAACTGGCTAAACCCAGACAGCCTTATGATATGATTTGTTGGAGGGGAGGTGGACAGGGGATTGGGTTAATTGGGTGATGGGCATTAAGGAAGACGCTTGCTGTGATGAGCCCTTGGTGTTTTAAGTAAGTGATGAATCACTGGGTTTTATTCCTAAAACCAATATTACAGTATTAGCTAGATAACTTGAATTTAAATAAAAACATTGAGGGGCTCCTGGGTGGCTCAGTAGGTTAAGCCTCTGCCTTCATTCAGGTCATGATCTCAGCATCCTGGGATCGAGACCCACATTGGTCTCTCTGCTCAGCGGGGAGCCTGCTTCCCACCCCCCCTTCTCTGCCTGCCTCTCTGCCTACTTGTGCTTTCTCTCTCTCTCTGTGTCAAATAAATAAATAAATAAATAAAACCTTTTAAAAATAAGTAAATAAATAAATAAAAACATTAAATAAAAGGTTATGAAAACAATAACTTTCTTTTGCTCCTAGAAACAATGGTCAAAGTTAGTTGAGGTTAACCCTTAATGGGAAAAAATGGCTGCTGCTTGTTTGGATATAATCTCCCTACCAGCAGTAACCATCTGATGGCAAACACAGTGTAGGATTCAGGGTTAGTGGACCCAAATTGAAGTATTCTTTTATTCCTTATGTTATTTTAGGATTGAACTATATATTGACCTGAGTAACAAGAAATGAAATGGTATCCTGATCTTTGCTCATAGAACTTGCTGTAAAGAGAAGCAGAATCAGATTATGCAGCAGGGAAAAGAAAAGAAAGAAAAAAAAAGATACGTCTTACTTCATTATGAACTTAACTGTGAAAATCGATTATGTATTATTGGCTAAAATAAATTTAGGATGGAAATTTCTAACGTGAGAGTAAACTTGTAAAATTACAGATGCTATAAATTTTTATGTTAAAATCATTTCAAATTGTTGTTCAAGAATGTCATCCTAATTCCCAGCCCCCCAATAGCACATTAAAACATGTTGTTAAGGATTTTGCTAACCTTGCAAAATTGTTTAATATACAAATTATAAATAATTATTATAAGTGAAAAGTATAATTTAATTTTGTTTTGATGACTTCAAAAATTTTGAAATGATGGTTTTTGAGTATGAAATTAATTTCTTCACCACTCACGTACATCCCAGCTACTCATAATTTTGGTTTCTGTCTCTCATCTGAAACAGTCCTCTTGCTCCCAGTGAGCTTCAGTGCTCCCAGTGAGCTTCCTAATCTTATTTAGTCCTTTTCAGTGTATTGTTTCTGTAGGGCTACTACAACAGATTACCACAAACTGGGGGTTTAGAACAGAAATTTGTTTCCTCATAATTCTAGAGGTCAGAAGTCTGAAGTGAAGGTGTTGGCAGGGCATCACCATTTCCAGAGATACTAGAGAGTAGCTTTCTATACCCTTCCAGTTTCTGATGGTTGTTGTCATCCTTGTAGTTCCTTGTTTTGCAGTGGCATCACTCCAGTCTCTGCCTCCATTGTCATGTGGCCATCCTCCGCATATGTGGTCTCCATGTTTTTGTGTCTATATCTCCTCCTTTCTTTTAAAAGAACATCAATCACTGATTATGGACCCTAATCTACTATGACCTAATGTTACCTCGATTATATGTGCAAAGATCCTATTTCCAAATAAAGTCACATTCAAAGTTATGGGAGGTAGGACTTGAACATACTATTTTGGGGGACATAATTTAACCAACAATACTCAATCTTATTAAAATTCCCCATAACCTCTTTGATGTTTTTGTCACTATTTTTTTCTTTGAAACTCCCTCTTCTTATCTTTCATGATACTGAATTTTTTTTGTTCTTAATCTTTAATTTGTTCAGTTTTGTCTTCTTGATTGTCTCATTTTCTGGTTGGTGTTTCCATGTGGCATTCCTATATCATTGTCTTTAGTTCTTTCTTTCCCATAGTCTCAATCTCCATGCATTTAATAAGGACATACTGATAACTACATGTACTTATGTTAGCTGGATGATGACCATGAACACAAAAATAATCATAGTTTTGGGAACTTACGGTAAGACAGAGGGACACAAGTAAACATACCAATAAGTGTAACACTGATTAGAAAAGGAACATAAATCATATAATTAGAAGGCTTCAAAATAGAGGAGATACTCCAACTGAATTTTGGAAAAAAAAATGAGTGCTCAACAGGCTAATTTTCATGAACTTCTACTCCATTTTCTTTTCTTGGTGGAAAGATTTTAATTATGAAGTACATTTTAAAAATCGATATAAGAATATCCATATTGTCAGTTCTCTTTGTGCTAACATTTAATAGACTTTCTTTAGAATAATTTCCAACTTAAAGAAATGTTGCGAATATAGTGCACAGAATCCCTGGATAACTGTATTCAGCTTCCCCTGTGGTTAACGTTTTGCATTACTATGGTACATTTTTCATGACTAATGAAACAAGAGCGATACACTGTAATTAACTAAGCTCCATGCTTTACTCCAATTTTCTTAGTTTTTTATCTAACATCCCTTTTCTTTACCAAAATCCCACCAATAGTATCACATCACGTTACATTTAGTCATTATGTCTTCTTTGTTTCCCTGACAATTTGTTCAGCTATTTTGAACTGTCCCTCCGTTGGAGCTTTTCTGAAGTTCTTCTTCATTTTATTGAGGTTATGTGTTTTTGGAGGAGGATCACAGAATGAAAGTGTTGTTCTCATTACTTCTTATCAAAGTTGCATATTAGCAACATGACATCATTGATGATGTTATCCTGAATTACCTAGATGAAGTGGTGTTGGTGCACCATCAGGAGGTGGCAATACCTAGTGATCATTACTACACATACCCTACCCAATGTCCATCACCCAGTTACTATAAACCTCCACCCTAACCCCTCCAGCAACTCTCAGTTTGTTTTACATGATTAAGAGTCTCTTAGGTTTTTTCATCTTGTTTCATTTTTTCCTCTCTTCAACTATGATCCTCTGCCTTCTTCCATAAATTCCACATAGCAGCAAGATCCCGTGATAAATCTTTCTCTGACTGACTTGTTTCATGTATCATAGTCCGCATCATTGCAAATTGCAAGTCTTCATTTTTAATGGCTGTATAATATTACATTGTACATACATACCACTTCTTTATCCATTCATCTGTTGATGGACATCTAAGGTCTTTCCATAGTTTGGCTACTGTGGACATTGCTGATATAAACATTGGGGTGCATGTGCCCCTTCAGACCACTATGTTTATATCCTTTGGATAAGTACCTAGTAGTGCGATTGTTGGGCCATACAGTAGTTTTATTTTTAACTTTTTGAGGAAATTCCATATTGTTGTCCAGAGTTGCTGCACCAGCTGGCATTCCCACCAACTATTTAGGAGGGTTCCTTTTTCTCCACATCCTTAACAACGTCAGTTGTTTCCTGATTTGTTTCCCATTCTGACTGGTGTGAGGTGGTATCTCATTGTGATTTTGAATTGTATTTCCCTGATGCTGACTGATGGTGAGCACTTTTTAATGTGTCTGTTGGCCATTTGGATATCTCCCTTGGAGAAATGTCTGTTCATGTCTTCTGCCTATTTCTTGACTGGATCATTTGTTCTTTGGGTGTTGTGTTTGAAAAGGTCTTTATAGATTTTGGATACAAGCCCTTTATCTGATATGTAATTTGCAAATATACTCTCCCATTCTGTCAGTTATCTTTGGTTTTGTTGGCTCTTTCCTTTGCTGTGTAAAAGCTTTTTATCTTGATGCAGTTCCAATAGTTAATTTTTGCCTTTGTTTTCCTTACCTGTAGAGACATGTCTAAGAAGTTGCTGTGGCCAAGGTTGAAGAGGTTGAAGAGGTTGCTGCCCGTGTTCTTGAGAATTTTGATGGATTCCTGTCTCACATTAAGTCTTTCATCCATTTTTGTCTACTTTTGTGTGTGGTGTAAGGAAATGGTCCAGTTTCATTCTTCTGCATGTGGCTGCCCAATTTTCCCAACACCATTTGCTGGAGAAACTGTCTTTTTCTTCCACTGGATATTCTTTCCTGCTTTGTGGAAGATTAGCTGACCATAGGGTTGAAGGTCCTTATCTATATGAATCTTCAGTTACTTCTCTTATATTCATGCATTGTTAATTCATGTAATTAAAAAAATTACATTTTCTAATTTTTTTAGAAAAAATTGCTGCATTGGCGCAGGTTGATAGAACAACACTGATAAAAGCTGAGTAGACATATTCTTTGTTTTTTTCTCTGATGATAAAGAGACTGATATGAGTATGTTTTCATTAAGAATGTTTGCTCCTCTTTTACATTAAAGAATGTTTCATATTATTTCTTGTTTTTTTATGATTTTTCTACCCTTAACCATTTCTACCATTAATGGGTGTTAAATTTTAACACTGTTTTCTTCACTTATTCAGTTAATTACACAGTTTCCTCCTCTTAATCTGCTATATATTTATAAATTCTAAAAAATCTATAATATCAACATAACCTTATATTACTGGAATATATTCAAATTACTCATCCTGTACTAATTCTGATTTATTGCTGAGCTGGGTTCTTTTTTTCCATCTGTTTTCCTTAAGGAAGATAATCAACTGGAATTTCACCCCCATGAAGCTGAAACACACACACACACACACACACACACACACACACACAGAGTCAGTCAATGCTGGTGACTGGTCTGACTTTGAATTCACAGCCACAACTTTAACTGAGTCCTTAATGCTGCCCTAAAATCATACATTGCCAGGTACATGTGTATTTCCATATTTTTAGACAACTATTTCAAAGTTCCACTTTCTCTTTCAAATGTCCAATTCCTTCTGCCTTATCTTTAATCTGAGCTAGGGCCCATACTTCTATTTCTTTGAAAAGAACTGAAGCAACAAACAAAAATATCCACATTCCCACCATTGCATCTATCTTATGCAGCCATTAGCACCCTTATTTCCTGCTCTCTTCCTTCTCACCTTTGACTATAAACTGCCTCTGCACCTACCTAGACCCAGTCCTTCTCTTTGTGGAGTCAATTCCATCTGGTCTTTCCATTAAAAGCATCACTTTTATTTGACAATGTTCTATGGCGTCCACCAATCCTGGACTTTCAGAGAAATTGCTGAGAATTCTATTCAGGCTTAAGAGGAGGCAGGACAGACATGGAGTTGGCTAACTCAGCACCTAGCAAGACTTTGGAACTGCCTGATGCAGGCCCCAGGGAGAATGGAAAAGAGTAGAAGAGTTTGTTAGCCTCTAAATTCCCCAAAGCAAACAAGTCATTTGAAAAAGAACTGGATTTGTACAAAAAGAAAAACCCCAGCTTTTAGATGGCTGATAGCAGAGATGAGTCCAGGTCCTTTGGGATCTGGAGAAAAACTGTAGAAAGGTAAATGCTCTATGACTGAAGGCCAAGAAAATGATGAAATAAGAGACAAGTGGATCCATAGCAGCCTAGCATTAGGTTGGTGCCAAAGCCTGGACTGCCCCTCAAAGAATTAAAGAAGGAATAAGTGGGATAAGAACCAGTTATAGGACTGGATCCCCTACTTTTCTCCCAGGGAAGATTCCAAACATTCTTGAATTTATAGATGCCAGATTTCCTGTTTTGTCAGCCTGTATAGTTGATTAAGTAAATAAGAAAAACACATTTTATTTTTACCTTCACTTCTTACTCTGAATTTTTTTTATATCTGTAGATCCTATCTTCTGATCTATATTATTTTTCTCCTTCTGATATTCGAATTACACATATTTGACACCTTTCAAAATTTTCCTGTATTTCCCAGAGGTTCTTTTCTACTTAACTGTTAATATGATTTTCTCTTTGAATATTAGTTTGGAAATTTTCTGTTGACCTATTTCCCACTCACTGGTTCTTTCCTTGGCCATGTTCAGTCTAGTGAAGAGAACACCAAAGGCATTTTTTTTCATTTCAGTTACTATGTTTCTGATTTCTAATGTTTCCTTTAGATTCTTTCTCAGAATCTTTATCCCTTAATTCCCATATGTTTTTGCATGTTGCCTATTTTTTCCCATTGAAGCTCTTAACATTTAACATTAAAAAAAAAATGTTTGGCAGCCTCCCAATCTCTGACCTGGAGGAGCTGAGAGCTGAGGACCCCACTCCTCACTGTACCCTCTGAGAAAAGCAGTCAATCCCTTCTGTCTCCCAGAAGAGACAGAAGGTGTCCAGCTTCTATGTCCAGCTGTGCTCTGAGCTCACCCAGCCAGAATGTGTGTCTCCCCAGATCTGCTGTGTGCTGTAGATCATGGTTGAGGGCAACCCCAGTTTATGGCATCCCTGAGCTGAGACTCCACTCCTCAGCTCATTCTTTGTGACAGGTTTTCTTGCTCCAATACCTAGATATCTGCAGCACTCAGGTACTTGTGGTCTTTCTGTGACCCTGAGGGTCCTGAGGCCACACTGTCCCAGTGAGGGTTTCATCCCTCTGCTAAGCCACTGAAACATTATCCCTCATGGAAGCAGATTTCTACAAGCTCTGATTTTTTGCACCCTGCTCTCTCTTGCTGGCAGCTGGCTGATGGAGGCTCCCTCTCCCCACTACCTTCCTGTAAATCACCTCAGATTAATTTCTCCACTGGTGTACCTTCCAGGAAGTGCTCATTTTTATGTTCCTAGAGTTGCTGCTATTCTTTTCTTCCATCTCGAATTAAGTTTGCAGGTGTTCAGAATGGTTTTATAACAATCTAGCTGAATTTCTGGGACCAGACAAAATTTAGGTCTCTTACTCCTCTGCCACCTTGGATCTCTTACTTTACGGCCTTTAATGTTGTGTATATAAACAATATTTACTAAAATATGTTTTGTCTTGTCCCTGAGGAATAGGTAGAAAATTAACTGAGGCGTCTATAGTACATACGTGTAAATTGATTTTAAACATAGTTCTTCATTTATATTCATAATATTTAGGGAAATTAATTCTCTTACTTTATAGCTTTAAATAATTATTTCCTTTTATAATACGGATTAAAATATTTTTTCCTATAATTAATAATCTCAATTACTTAATTATATGTACTAATGTGTTAGGAAATAGTATAGGTAAAAGCATGAACTGCTACATTAGTTCAATTTTATTTCTTCCTAGAACTCAATTAGAATTATCAGAAAGGGGGAGGAGTCAAGATGGCGGAGAAGTAGCAGGCTGAGACTACTTCAGCTAGCAAGAGATCCACTAGATAGCTTATCTAAAGATTGCAAACACCTACAAATCCAAAGGCAGATTGAAGAGAATAAGAACAGCAATTCTAGAAACAGAAAATCAACCGCTTTCGGAAAGGTAGGACTGGTGGAGAAGTGAATCCAAGGTGATAGGAAGAGGGGCTGGGGCAGGGAGGGGCTGGCTCCTGGTAAGCGGCGGAGCAACGGAGCACAAAATCAGGACTTTTAAGTCTGTTCCACTGAAGGACATTGCTCCAAAGGCTAAACCGGAGTGAAGCCCACGCAGGGTCAGCATGGCCTCAGGTCCCGCAGGGTCACAGAAGGATCGGGGGTGTCTGAGTGTCGCAGAGCTTGTGGGTATTGGAACTGGGAAACTGGCTACAGAGACAGAACCGACAGTGAGCTCAGAGCTCGGGGTTACCTTGAACCGGTCGCAGGCTTGGTGAGCTCAGAGTGCGGCCAGAGGCCATGGAGACCAGAGTAATTAGGTGCTATTCTCTGAGGGTGCACTGAGGAGTGGGGCCCGGGCTTTTGGCTCCTCTGGCCCAGAGACTAGGAGGCCGCCATTTTCATTCCCGCCCTCTGGAACTCTACTGAAAGTGCTCAGGGAACAAAAGCTTCTGAAAGCAAACCCGAGCGGATTACTCAGCCCGGCCCCTGGTAAGGGTGGTGCAATTCCGCCTGGGGCAAAGACACTTGAGAATCACTACACCAGGCCCCTCCCCCAGAAGATCAACAAGAAATCCAGCCAGGACCAAGTTCACCTACCAAGAAGTGCAGTTTCAATACCAAGGAGAGCAGCGGAATTCCAGAGGAGGAGAAAGCAAAGCATGGATCTCATGGCTTTCTCCCCGTGATTCTTTAGTCTTGCAGTTAATTTAATTTTTTTTCTTTTTCAGTTTTTTTTCTCTTCTTCTGCTAAATTTTTTTTTAACTTTTACCCTTTTATTTTTTAACATTTTTTAACTAGTTTATCTAATATATATATATATATATATTTTTTTTTTTTTCCTTCTGAACCTCTTTTTATTCCCTTTCTCCCCCCTCACCATTTGGGATCTCTTCTGATTTGGTTAAAGCATATTTTCCTGGGGTCTTTGCCACCCTCTTAGTGTTTTACTTGCTCCTTCATATACTCTTATCTGGACAAAATGACAAGATGGAAAAACTCATCACAAAAAAAAAAAAAAAAAAAAAAGAATAAGAGGCAGTACCGTAGCCTAGGGACCTAATCAATACAGACATTGGTAATATGTCAAGGTTCTAGCTGGGCTCGAAAAAGGCATGAAGATATTAGAGAAACCCTCTTGGGAGATATAAAAGCCCTTTCTGGAAAAATAAAAAAAATAAATTCTAACCAAGTTGAAATAAAAAAAAAGCTATTAATGAGGTGCAGTCAAAAATGGAGGCTCTCACTGCTGGGATGAATGAGGCAGAAGAAAGAATTAGTGATATAGAAGACAAAATGACAGAGAATAAAGAAGCTGAGCAAAAGAGGGACAAACAACTACTGGACCATGAGGGGAGAATTCGAGAGATAAGTGACACCATAAGACGAAACAACATTAGAATAATTGGGATTCCAGAAGAAGAAGAAAGAGAGAGGGGAGCAGAAGGTATACTGGAGAGTATTATTGGAGAGAATTTCCCCAATATGGCAAAGGGAACAAGCATCAAAATCCAGGAGGTGCAGAGAACCCCCCTCAAAATCAATAAGAATAGGGCCACATCCCATCACCTAATAGTAAAATTTACAAGTCTTCGTGATAAAGAGAAAATCCTGAAAGCAGCCCAGGGAAAAAAGTCTGTAACATACAATGGTAAAAATATTAGATTGGCAGCAGACTTATCCACAGAGACCTGGCAGGCCAGAAAGAGCTGGCATGATATTTTCAGAGCACTAAACGAGAAAAACATGCATCCAAGAATACTATATCCAGCTAGGCTATCATTGAAAATAGAAGGAGAGATTAAAAGCTTCCAGGACAAAAAAAAACCCCAAAAAACAAAAAACAAAAACAAAAACAAAGAATTTGCAAACACCAAACCAGCTCTACAGGAAATATTGAAAAGGGTCCTCTAACTAAAGAGAGAGCCTAAAAGTAGTGGGTCAGAAAGGAATGAGACAATATACAGTAACAGTCACCTTACAGGCAATACAATGGCACTAAATTCATATCTTTCAATAGTTACCCTTTATGATAATGGGCTAAATGCCCAAATCAAAAGACACAGGGTATCAGAATGGACAAAAAAACAAAACCCATCTATATGTTGCCTACAAGGAACTTATTTTAAACCCAAAGACACCTCCAGATTAAAGTGAGGGGGTAGAAAAGAATTTACCATGCTTATGGACATCAGAAGGAAGCAGGAGTGGCAATCCTTATATCAGATCAATTAGATTTTAAGCCAAAGACTATAATAAGAGAAGAGGAAGGACACCATATCATACTCAAAGGATCTGTCCAACAAGAAGATCTAACAATTTTAAATATCTATATCCCCAACGTGGGAGCAGCCAACTATATAAACCAATTAATAACAAAATCAAAGAAACACATCAACAATAATAGTAGGGGACTTTAACACTCCCCTCACTGAAATGGACAGATCATCCAAGCAAAAGATAAACAAGGAAATAAAGGCCTTAAATGACACACCAGATGGACATCACAGATATATTCAGAAAATTTCATCCCAAAGCAACAGAATACACATTCTTCTCTAGTGCACATGGAACACTCTCCAGAATAGATCACATCCTTGGTCCTAAAACAGGTCTCAACTGGTATCAAAAGATTGGGATCATTCCCTACATATTTTCAGACCACAATGCTCTGAAGCTAGAACTCAATCACAAGAGGAAGTTTGGAAAGAACCTAAATACATGGAAACTAAACAGCATCCTTCTAAAGGATGAATGGGTCAACCAGGAAATTAAAGAAGAATTGAAAAAATTCATGGAAACAATGATAATGAAAACACAATGGTTCAAAATCTGTGGGACACAACAAAGGCAGTCCTGAGAGGAAAGTATATAGCGGTACAAGCCTTTCTCAAGAAACAAGAAAGGTCTCAGGTACACAACCTAACCCTACACCTAAAGGAGCTGGAGAAAGAATAAAGAAACCATAAACCCAGCAGGAGAAGAGAGATCATAAAGATCAGAGCAGAAATCAATGAAATAGAAACCAAAAAAACAATAGAACAAATCAATGAAACTAGGAGCTGGTTCTTTGAAAGAATTAATAAGATTGATAACCCCCTGGCCAGACTTATCAAAAAGAAAAGAGAAAGGACCCAAATAAATAAAATCATGAATGAAAGTGGAGAGATCACAACTAACACCAAAAAAAAAAAAATACAAACAATTATAAGAACATACTATGAGCAACTCTACGCCAACAAATTTGACAATCTGGAAGAAATGGATGCATTCCTAGAGACATATAAACTACCACAACTGAACCAGGAAGAAATAGAAAGCCTGAACAGACCCATAGTAAGTAAGGAGAATGAAAGAGTCATCAAAAATCTCCAAACAAACAAAAGTCCAGGGCCAGACGGCTTCGCGGGGGAATTCTACCAAACATTTTAAGAACTAATTCCTATTCTCCTGAAACTGTTCCAAAAAATAGAAATGGAAGGAAAACTTCCAAACTCATTTTATGAGGCCAGCATCACCTTGATCCCAAAACCAGACAAGGATCCCACCAAAAAAGAGAGCTATAGACCAATATCCTTGATGAACACAGATGCGAAAGTTCTCACCAAAATACTAGCCAATAGGATTCAACAGTCCATCAGATCCTAGAGGAGAACATAGGCAGTAATCTCTTCGATATCAGCCATAGCAACTTCTTTCAAGATATGTCTCCAAAGGCAAAGGAAACAAAGGCGAAGATGAACTTTTGGGACTTCATCAAAATCAAAAGCTTCTGCACAGCAAGAAAACAGTCAAGAAAACAAATAGGCAACTCACAGAATGGGAGAAGATATTTGCAAATGACAGTATAGACAAAAGGTAGATATTCAGGATCTATAATGAACTCCTCAAACTCAACACACACAAAACAGACAATAATATCAAAAGAAGATATGAACAGACAGTTCTCCAATGAAGACATACAAATGACTATCAGACACATGAAAAAATGTTCATCATCACTAGCCATCAGGGAGATTCAAATTAAAACTACATTGAGATATCACCTTATACCAGTTAGAATGGCCAAAATTAGGAAGCCAGGAAATAACATGTGTTGGAGGGGATGTGGAGAAAGGGGAACCCTCTTACACTGTTGGTGGGAATGCAAGTTGGTGCAGCCTCTTTGGAGAACAGCGTGGAGATTCCTCAAGAAATTAAATATAGAACTTCGCTATGACCCTGCCATTGCACTAAAGGTATTTACCCCAAAGATACAGATGTCGTGAAAAGAAGGGCCATCTGTACCCCAATGTTTATAGCAGCAATGACCACGGTTGCCAAACTGTGGAAAGAACCAAGATGCCCTTCAACGGACGAATGGATAAGGAAGATGTGATCCATATACACTATGGAGTATTATGCTTCCATCAGAAAAGGCGAATACCCAACTTTTGTAGCAACATGGATGGGACTGGAAGAGATTATGCTGAGTGAAATAAGTCAAGCAGAGAGAGTCAATTATTTATATGGTTTCACTTATTTGTGGAGAATAACAAATAGCATGGAGGACATGGGGAGATAGAGAAGAGAAGGGAGTTGGGGGAAATTGGAAGGGGAGGTGAACCATGAGAGACTATGGACTCTGAAAAACAACCTGAGGGTTTTGAAGGGGCGGGGGTTGGAGGTTGGGGTACCAGATGGTGGGTATTGGAGAGGGCACAGACTGCATGGAGCACTGGGTGTGGTGCAAAAATAATGAATACTGTTATGCTGAAAATAAAAAATAAGTTTTTAAAAAAAAAGGATCAATCACCAGAACCAAGTGGGATTTATTCCAGGGCTGCAAGGTTGGTTCAACATCCGCAAATCAAGCAATGTGATACAACACATCAATAAAAGAAAGAACAAGAACCATATGATACTCTCAATAGTTGCTGAAAAAGCATTTGACAAAATACAGATCCCAACCTCATCAAAACTCTTCAAACTGTCGGGATAGAGGGCACATACCTCAATATTATCAAAGCCATCTATGAAAAACCCACCGCAAATATCATTCTCAATGGAGAAAAACTGAAAGCTTTTCCGCTAAGGTCAGGAACACGGCACGGATGTCCATTATCACCACTGCTATTCAACATGGTACTAGAAGTCCTAGCCTCAGCAATCAGACAACAAAAGGAAATTAAAGGCATCCAAATCGGCAAAGAAGAAGTCAAATTATCACTCTTCGCAGATGATATGATACTATATGTGGAAAACCCAAAAGACTCCACTCCAAAACTGCTAGAACTTATACAGGAATTCAGTAAAGTGTCAGGATATAAAATCAATGCACAGAAATCAGTTGCATTTCTCTACACCAACAACAAGACAGAAGAAAGAGAAATTAAGGAGTCAATCCTATTTCCAATTGCACCCCAAACCATAAGATACCTAGGAATAAACCTAACCAAAGAGGCACAGAATCTATACTCAGAAAAGTATAAAGGACACATGAAAGAAATTGAGGAAGACACAAAGAAATGGAAAAATGTTCCATGCTCCTGGATTGGAAGAATAAATATTGTGAAAATGTCTATGCTACCTAAAGCAATCTACACATTTAATGCAATTCCTATCAAAGTACCATCCATCTTTTTCAAAGAAATGGAACAAATAATTCTAAAATTTATATGGTTATGGACATTGGGGAGGGTATGTGCTATGGTGAGTGCTGTGAAGTGTGTAAACCTGGTGATTCACAGACCTATATCCCTGGGGGGTAAAAATATATTATATGTTTATAAAAAATAAAAAATTAAAAAGAAAAAGAATTCATCAGAAAGAAGTAGACTGGACAATGTTTGTGGATTTTTCTGACCTGAATATTTGGTCTGAGTGTTAAAGGAAAGAGGCTGAAAAGATACAATTTACATGAGAAAGGGAAAATGATTATATTTCAGACCTCTTTTAAATATATTTACATGATGATTTTAATTGATCATTAATATTCTGAGTATACAAAATTTATAGTAATTTCTCAATTAAATTTTAATTTTCAATAGTTATTATTTTGCCTTATTCTTCCTTTATTATATTATGAAAATCATCACCTTTTAACCTATAGTGAATTTCAGCTTCAAACTTCCTTTGCCTTTTTTTATAGTGTGGTGTGAACAGGTGAACTAGGTTCACAGTTCAGACCCAATCTGAGATTCAATTTTTAATGTTACAAATTAAAGAAACAGTTATGTGGTTGATCCAATATTCTGAAAGTAATAGGAGTGGAGGCATTTGGTTTTCGAGGGCAGCAGTGGTCCTGAGTCAACTATCTAGCCCTGTTCTGACACATTAGACAGCATACTGGAAAGTGTCCTAGTGAAGACCAAGAACAAATATCTACACTAAAAGAAAAGCACATTCCTAGATATAGATGGATTCAAATTCATCACTCCATGTTTCTCCTACTTATAAAACTTTTACATTCTTGTTCTAAAGCAATGTGGGTAATAGCTGAATATTTTAATACAGGAGTCCTTTTCGATTTCCTCACCTAAAGGAAAAACAGTATCAGTTAAAGTGCTGAGTGTTCTGTTTTGTATTGTTTTTAGTTTCAATTAATTAATTAATTTTTTATTTTTTAAAAACATATATTTTTATCCCCAGGGGTACAGGTCTGTGAATCACCAGGTTTACAGCTGACCACATGGTATAATACCAAGGTGCTTTCTGTTTGCAAGAGATAACCATTAAATAAAATCAATTTTATAAATTTACCTTTGAGAACCTGATTTTAGAGACCTCATCACAGGGTTTTTTTTCTACTCCATTAGAACACATTTTAATCCAGAGAATTTTTAGTCTAATGTTTAGAGCACTAGATACAGGACAGTTCTTTTACTTACAGATAGTTAATGGAAGTCCTCTCAGCCAGGGGAGAGGAGAGGAAAGGAAGAGCAAGGTAGAAGATGCGTATAAGGAGATAATTGGAAATCTCAGAGATATTTCTGTTCCTCTTTTCTCCTAAAACTTTGGAAGAAAACACCTTTCAATGGGTGATTTACAGTAAAGATCACACTGTGGTATTTTAGAAAGAAAAGAAACCCCAAACAGTACCACCTTGTTTCTCATGTGTGTGATGGAGAATTATCCAAGTTTTCAAGAGGGAGATTGTTCTGAACAGCTGTTTTTACACCCAATGAGCCCTGGGAGTAGGATCAGGTAAGTATAAAATGGGAATTCCTCTCAATATGATGGCCTTAGAAGGCGCATAACTGGAAATTTCTGCAAAGAAGTCAATTTGGCTGCAGGAGAGTGCTTATAAATACAGAAGTAACAGACTAGGGACAAAAGGAGGATGAAGAGTATATATATATGCTTAATAAATGTATAAAAAAGGGCACATGTATATTGGAAGCCTCTTTACTTATATTATGAAATCTATATATGTATATTGACAAGGACACGTGGGTTCCCCCGTTACAATCTCATGGATCTATCTCTGCCCTGCATATACATGATTATAATATGTTCTTCCATTGTTTACTGTTTAATGTCTGCTCCCTTTTTATAAGAAAACATGCTCTCTGTGTGCAATACCCAGGCTGGTTTTATTCACTTATCACCACAAATGAGTATCTGACACATAGTAAGAGTCCCAAAATATTTTCCACAACTTTGACTGAATGAATAACTTGAAGAAATTTTAAAAGCTTTGAAGTTACCAACATTCAGAAGAAACCACAATATTTTTTGGACAGTATCAAGAATATAATTAGATGGAAATGCTGAGGTTTTAATGATCTTTGAAAGGCTAATGATAGATAATGCTACATACATTTATAGAAAAGAAAACAAATATACTAACAGTTTTAATGCTGTTGAATTACAACCATATTTTCACAATTATTAGTATTTTTTACAAGATTTTATTTATTTATTTGACAGAGAGAGAGACACACAGTGAAAGAGGGAACAGAAGCAAAGGGAGAGGCAGAGGGAGAAGCAGGCTACCCCCGAGCAGGGAGCCTAACGTGGGGCTTGATCCCAGGACCCTGGTATCGTGACCTGAGCTGAAGGCAGATGTTTAATGACTGAGCCACCCAGGAGCCCCCAAAATTATTTTTAAAGGCCTGAATGCATGTGCCAAAATGGTAGGTGTGGTTTATTTTAACCTGTGGAGTAATATGGGATTATTTTCTTATGCATTAATACTTGTGTAAATTCCAGTAGAGTCAGCAGATATTGGTACTCAAAAGAAGGAAAAATATAGAATATAAACACTAAATTTTATTTTGTCATTTACGGTTGTTCATAAAATTGAATAACTTCTTGCTCAGAATTCAGCTTTAACTCTGTATAAATGCATGGAATGGCCAGCAATCCCTGCACCCACGGATGGAAGATTATTCCTGACTTTGCTGTGAAAGACAGGAGGAGGGGGGTCAACAGTCAGAGACAAAGACCCTTTCCTCTTCTTTGCTCCCACCTTTACTCATGCTTCTGGATAATCACAAATCTTTATTACTCTGTTTCTCAAGCAAGTAATGTGTAGCAAGGGGTCTTAAAGAAAACAGAAGAGTCTGATTACGGAAAGACACAAGGTGGGGTTCACTTGTTCTATGCTGCTAAACATAGCTTTAGGGGACAATGCCTACATCTCTTAGATCTCTTACATGGCAGCTGTCTGGGCTAAGAAAGCTGCAGGGGAGGCAACTTCCTGCAGGCATCCTCAGGTAGAGGGGTTGCCAGGCCTGACATTCGAAAGGCCTATGCCCTTCTCTGAAACTGTCCATCTCCCGCAGCAGCCTCCGTGTTACATTTTAGCAAGCCAGGTACTATGGATGACTTCATACTCTACATTAACCCCAACAATAAATATGTATTTTACAGCCCCTACACATAAATCCGCATACCCAGCAGAAGGTTAAAAATCCCCTTTACTAAAAACTTTTGATGAGGAAGCAGAAGGATAGCTGAGGGCAAAGCAGAAGTTGGCATGCTACACTCCCCCCCTCCCTTTCCATGTGATGTGTGTGACATTCCTCAGGCATTCCAGGCTGCCCTAAGGGAAAAACAAATGGTTTCCAGAAATCACTGTGATAAAGATCACTGTCTCACAGGACTGGAGTCTCCCTCAGTTTGCAAATGTCTTCGTGACTTACAAGGAAAAAGTTTTCTTATCAAAAGCCAAACTTCCAGAGACCCATAGGTTTCCCAGAGCCCAAACATCACCTTCCCCTCCAAGAAATTGAGGGAGGCTGAGGCAGAAGATTTACAATAAGATGTAAATCTTATTTACATTTTACATTATGAAGGAAATGTAAATAAGGTTTACATTTTACATTACATGTTCAATTTATTTTGAACCTAAAGCCCATGGACAAGGATGTGTGATAGGAGGAATGTAACATCCTCTGGAAAACTCCCAACTCTTTTCATGTTAGTGCCTCATTAGAGGGAAAAAAAAGCCTTGGCTTGACAATCACTAGGCCTCCAGCATCCCAAAAGTCATAAGACATAGGACAGCCCTTCTGGACAACTCCTTTGTCCTCACCTCCCCAATTCCCAAGTATATAATTAGCCACACCTCACAGCAGCAGCTCTTTCTGCGCACGGGTCCTGTCTCTGTGCCTTAAGAAAACCATGATTTTGCACAAAAGATGTCTCAAGAATTCTTTCTTGGTTGTCGGCTCCAGACCTCACCCCACTAAACCTTACCAATATTCCAAAACTTCATCCCTTTCATATTCTTAGATATAATTGTCTATTTCCTTAGGTCATGTCTGGTATATAGTTATTAAAGTTTCTGTTACAATAAAACATTTGAATATTTTTATCTTAAATCAGTCATTAATTCATGCTTATTGTTATTTGACTACTATTAATTGTATTTTACTGTTAGCTAGAGAACATTACCACAATGGGAAAAAACAAAGACAAAAATGTCTTACCTTATGGAAACTATGGCCTAGTTGTGGGCATATTATTAAACAAATGAATAGGTATGTACATGTGTTGGATGTGTTAGGTGTTGTGAAGAGAAAACACAGCTGGGAAGATGGATAGGGTGTATATGTCTTTGTGTGTTGGAATCACGGTTTGAAAACTAAGTGGAAAAGAAAAAACTCATCAAATAGTCATATAGGAATCAAAGAAATTTTATATCATACCTCCAATCTGTTCTTCATAGAAATCCCATAGTAAACTTTGTGAAAATTACTTTTATTAATCTGGCAACCCATCAAAGGTAAAATTATAGCCTTACCTCCAATGCTTACAAATTTTGTCTATGTTATTTATTCAAGTTTCTCACATAGCCTGTCCTCTGGGTCCAGCCAGGCTGACTCTTGTGTCTTATGTTCATTCTAAATGTAAATTCTGCTCAGAAATTTCTTTATCTAACTGCATTATTGTAGATTGTTTTCCAATGATTGTGACCCATTATTTTTATAGGAATGACATCAGGAAAACATTACAATCCTAGTCATTTCATATAAGAATTTTTAAAATAAAATTTAAAAATTACTCAGTCATATTTTAAAAAATCATGAAAGCACTGTATGGAGTTGCGGTAGGCATAATGTATGGAAACATGAAATGGTGCAGAAAGGCTATGAGAATCATAAAAGGTATGAAGAAAGTTTTATGTGAGGATCAATTGAGAATATTAGAAAGTTTGGAGATAAAAATTTCATGAAGACCAGAGATTATTGACAGAATGATTTCTGGTCTCTTAAAATCCTAATCATTAACATATGCTCTTTATGTTGTGTGAGGTCTAGATAGACAGAAATGATATTTATGTACATAATCACATATACAACTAATTTCAAGAAATGGAGTGAAGATTTATGTCATAGGGAATGACATTTACTTTTCATAAAATATATCTTGCGACCATGCTTTATCACAGCTGGAGAATCCCCTTTTGTCCGACTGACATATAGTGATATATTTCTACATAAGAATGAATAAATTAATGTAGATGTTCATCTTTAGGATCATTTTTTTAAAGATTGCATCTTCAATAGTTCATGGGTCACAGATAGACTAAGGAACCTCTTGAAAGTCAGGGTTTTCCAAGAAGCCTAGTTGCATTTTATAGCACTTCATATAGCAGTAAAGAAAACATCTTGTCCAAATAATTTCTACTGTTCTTCATGAATTAGCTAGTCATGTCAGTTCCATCTAGCATGCAAAATAAGCCATTTGTGACTTTAAACAAAGGACAATTATTGGGAATACATAAAAAAAAATCTAGTGATTAGCAATTTATTGGATTAGGGTATGAGTAATTTTATTTCTAATGACAATTAGAGCAAGGTTAAAGGTTTGTGCACTTGTCAGTAGATCAGTTAGTACCAAGATGATATCTGCGTCATTCTTTTCATACTAAGTGAGAATCATGCAACTGTTATATTTGCTAGAGTCATAAGGGCAGGAAACTAAAACCTCTGCACTCGAGAGGTTTCAGTGAACAAGCTTGTTCTGACCTCTCTCTGGTAACTAAAATAGAAACCTTTAGATGCCTGGAAGGGCCAAAATCTCCCTGGAAGCACCGTCTTTTGCTCACATCCTCGTTCAGACTTGGCAATCTGTACAACCTCTGCTGTCTTTGCTGGATCTTTGAACAAGATAGCTGATGCTACCTGAATAAGTGACAGGATTCGGGATGTTTCCCTTTCAAAGAATAATAATATTTTTGCCAAGGATGATGGTTTGAAGACATTTTCAAAGATCAAAGGATTAAACTCATTTTTCTAAGTTAAAATTTATCAAGACCTAACACTTTAGTAAAGTTATGTGACCAATTCATAGATTATTTACACATAGTCTAGTGCTGACAGTGTAACTTGTTTCTATAAAGTGAGTTTTTTTTTTTTTTTAGAAATGGAAGAATTGGTCAATTTGGCTAATTCAGCATTACAAATAGAATGATTGCTGAATATTTGATTTTATTCTGTTCTTATGATGAAAGTAGGAAGTCTCATCTAACTGCACTTATTAATAGAGTTTTCTGCTTTGGGATCATTTCTTGGTCCAACAATCTCCAGCCTTTTTCACACATGTCATATATACCTGCTCAGGATGTACATTCAGGGACAGTAACATGAAGACTGTTGAGAGAGTGTGACATGCTGAAACAACTGGAGATATAGTGGTGGCCAAATGATTGGCAGATGATGTCAACTCAATGGACTGGAGAATTAGAGCAGTTGTGTATGTCCATTGTTACTTTGAGACCCTAACACGTGCTCCTTCTTGAAGAGCTCCTGTTGCTGAGACATAGCTGCCTGCAGAACCATCTGTGTGCTTATTGAATCTTATTTAAGATTCATATATAGATTTATTTTAAAAATCTCCTTTGGCCCATAAATTTGCTTTGCTTGTAAACATATTGTACCAATACAGCTGATATTTTAAAACCACTCAAGAGAAACAATTTGTTTTAAAAAAGAAAATGCTTTCAAATGACATTTCCATAATGACCTAGAAATATTTTTTTATAGGGGCTGTTTTATTCTAATAGTTTCAAAGGCTTATATTCTAGTAACTCACATTATGTTTCTGTTTCTAAATAAACATTGATTTCTTTACAGATTCATAGGAACCTAAAATATGGAGTGTGTGTGTGTGTGTGTGTGTGTGCCTGTGTGTGTGTCTGTGTGTGTGAAGGGATGTAGGCACATAATCTTTAAGACTAGGAACCATCCAAAGAAAATATATAAAAAACACTAGGAGAGCGAGTCGGGTTTGCCATCTTCGTTCACTTGGCATCAGATACCAAAACTTGACAAAAACTCCTTCTATATGTAGTTTTAAGTATACAGTTATTACAATAAAATATTTTTAGAACTAAGTTTAGGTAGAATAATAATGGGATAAATAACCGTACTATTTGTCTTCAAGCTCAATTATACATATTACTGAACAAAATGTTTTTATAAGGGTGACCTATTATTTGCACTTAAAATTCATATAGATTTTTATGTTTTGTCCTTGTGAAACAAAGATAATGAAAAGAAATATACCAGATTTATTTTTCTATACTCTATTACTTTAATAAGAAATTGGTGAGCATGCAACAACTTGATTTTTGTTTTTAAAAATGGATTTCAGAGTTCTGAGATTCATTTTGAGTTTTCTAAATGTAATGATGTCAAAACACTCAGCTTTTCATTTTCCCTTTTGATCACAGAGGAACTCTTGTAACTAGAGTTTTCTAATATTTGAAGTTTAACTAAGGAATGAATATTGATGTTAAGATTTGCTTTCTCTTTTGGACAAGCTAAATAGCCTCTAGCTTGCAAATGGGTACTAACCTGGAAAATATAGAATTATTCAAATTTTCCGTGAACGTTTTTTAACATCAGGGGCACAAATATTTCAGAAAGGATGATTTACATAGCAAAATAATTCATATTATTTAATTTTTTAGAAGATTTTTTTATTAGAGAAACAGTGTGAGCTAGCTGGTGGGAGTGGGGGATGGGGCAGAGGAGGAGGGAGAGGAGGAAAGAGAGAGACTCTTGAACAGACCCCATGCAAGTGTGGAGCCCGATGTAGGGTTCAGTCTCATGACTCTGAGATCACGACCTGAGCCAAACCAAGAGTTCCATGATTAAGCCACTGAGCCACCCACGTGCCCCAAAGATTTATTTATTTATTTGAGAGAAAGAGAGAGAGGGAGCGAGAGAGGGAGAGGGAAGTGGGGGAAGGGGCCATAAGATTTAATCTTTTTTAGAAAAAGTAAATTCTTAGAGGCACATTTTCTGTAGTGATCCATCATGCATTGCTTTAGGTTTGACAGCATTATAATGAGTATGTTGAGAGCACCATTTGTTTTTTAATCATAACCAGTTTTACTTATGTATGTATGTATTTAGAGTGAGAGAGAGAACTGGTGGGAGTGTGGGGGGGAAGGGCTGAGGGAGAGAGAGAATCCCAAGCAGGTTCTATGCCCAGCTCCATGGAGCCCCACAAAGGGCTTAAACTCAGGACCCTAAGATCATGACCTGAGGTGAAAATAAGAGTCAGATTCTTAACTGACCGAGCCAACCAGGTGTCCCAATCATAGCCAGGCTTTGAAGCCATATCATATGGAGGGTCACAAGGAGGCTGAACCTTGTATTAGGTTTGAAGCCTGCAAACTGAAGAAGCAAAAGATGAGGCAGGCAGGTGGAAGGCAGTTGAGAGTCTTATAGGGGCTCACAGTAAGTCTTGACTATTCTTATTTATTTTAGGATTTTATTTATTTGACAGAGAGAGAGCATAGGCAGGGGCAGCAGCAGAAGGAGAAACAGGCTCTCTGGTGAGCAAGGAGCTAGATATGGGGGCTCAATCCCAGGACTCTGGGACCATGACCTGAGCTGAAAGTATAAGTTTAACCCACTGAACTGCCCAGGTGTCCTTTATTTTTATTTTAATATGACAACAAGAAATTTAGATTCTCTTAAAAATGTCACAAAACAAAAACAAAAACAGAGACTATCTTTTTGAACGACCTCATCCACAGCACCCAGTTGGATATTTTCCTGAGGTTAATAGACAGGAAAAGAACACATCCAGGAATGGATGAGCGCCAATATACAAATTTCAAGGGCCTCCTTTCATAGCCCTGTTCCACCCGCACCACTGAGAAGACACAAATCAATATGTATCTACTCTGAGTTGTCAATTTGCCAAACCCATGTGATGAAAGCACTTGAGGAAATTTAGAATGAGGCTGGGTCTACATGACCGCAGTGATTGAAATGACTGCAGCGTCTGCTCTTCCCAGATTGGATTGGGAAACTCACTCACATGGCTGGAACCTCAAGGTCCATAACCAGGACACTTTTATTTGGATCTCACACTGTAAGCAGACCTATTAGAACTGTGCTTTGGCCAATTCAGTGGCTGGTAAGTTCATGAAAGGAAATTTATCATGAAAGGGAATTTTTGATATTTGAGAGCAGGTGTAATTCATTAGGACATTTCAATTGTCAGACAAAGGTTAACTTTGAATGGCATGATCTGAAGGGACAAAAATTTCAATAAAAAAAGTTTAATAAATGTATACTTTTCTTCAGTATTTGCCAAAGGTAAACTATCCTTTTCTCAGGAAGATTAAGCAATTCCCCTCTTCTCTAAATAAATCCATTCTTGGCTCAGTGTGATCTTTTGTAGAACTTTGTAGTTTGGGACTTTTTTCAATTTGTTACACCACTAAGCTGAAGTCTGAGTGTGTTAGTAAATGAACACACACATTTCTCATTTCCTCAACAGCTGTTGAATATGCATTTGGAACCAAAAACAATGTTTTTATATGTGATGGTGTATTAGGAGGGAGAATGTAAATCCCGGGTGTGTAGACAAGGAAAGCTGTGATAGGATTTCTAAGTAGGAAGTAATTAGGAAAAGTTGAGAGGATTTTGAAAAATAACAAAAAACTTCAAGATTCTTTAGAGGTATGCACATGCATCTTGGGATGTTTTTGTTGTTGTTGTTGTTGTTTTTCAACTTTATATTTCATGTAAGTAAAAAGGTGAAATGGAACTTAAAGATTCATGGTAATGAAGATTTTTAGATTTCTTGAATTAGACAAAAATATTACATTTTAAAACAAGAGCTAATATTAAAAGAGAAAAAGAATTATTACATGTTCTTTGCAAGGTATGACTGACCTTATGCAATATGTATATCTATGCATTGTATGTGTGCATACAATTTTCTGTCTATACTCATTATTTTGCCTATTTATTTTCTAATTTGCACATCATAAGCTTTGCCCAGAGGAGTAAAACTGGTTAACAAGGAAATTACCATATAAAATCTGAAGAAGTTAATTTCAGAAATTATCTTTAAGAAAATGGAAAGAATATTGAAATAATCCTGGAAATAAGTCCTGATCCATATGCCTAAGACCAATAAGATATCAGTGTGTGGTGAATGAAATTGGGTTGTAACATGAATGAGTGATAGATTTAATGAAAAAGGTACAATTCTCTATGATTCATTTACATTATTATTATTTGATAATTAATGAATATTTTAAAATGATTTAGGCTAAATGGACACCTTGATGTCACTGGGATATCTGTGTGTTCCCAATGAAAAGTTTAAAAAAATTGTGTAAAGTCAGAGATAGCAAAGTCTAAGGATAGCGATTAGAAACGCAAATACATGCTTATATTTCCTTCAAATTCATTACCCTTTAAAAAAGTAAAGTTGCCATATTTTATAATAAAAATAATATGAGTATTGTTCCTGAAGCTCAAGTCTGGCTCAGCACATAATGGTAAGTAGCGATGCCAGTTGTCTGGGCTCCCTGAAAGCCTGTGCTGCCACAGATACTGAGTAGGCGAATGCCTTATTGATGGAGGAAAATGTCAAGGAAACAAAGGATAGTGAAAATGAGGAAACTGGACTAACATACTTAAGAGTTTTGTAAATAATAAATGTAGGGGGGCCACGATGGGTCAGCCGGTTAAGTGTCTGACTCCTGATTTCATCTCAGGACATGCTCTCAGGGTCGTGAGGTCAAGGCCCATGGAGGGCTCTGTGCTCAGTGAGAAGTCTGCTTGAGAGTCTCTCCCTCTCTCTCTGCCCCTCACCCTTACTCATGCTCGCTTGCTCTCTTAAATAAATAAATAAATAAATAAATATTTTTTTAAAGACCCAGGTAAATGAAAAAACTAAAATTTATTTTATAATGGGACCAAGACTAGATAGGAAACATGACCTCATGGACTTTGGGGGAAGAGAGTATTTGTGTAAGAGTTGAGAACTGAACACAAGCCATGACTCTACTAATTATAGGTATGAGCATGAATAAATTATAATATATTTTTGAGGCTCCTAATTTTCATTGAGAAGAAAATGGGGATAGACTTATCAACCTGACTTCATTGGTTTATAATATCATAATGAGGAAGATTAAATATACTTTTTTTGTGACAGAGTGGTGTGATAGAAATGAGCTTAGTCGTTAATGCCCGGCTTCTTTATTTTATTAATTATGCAACCATGCACAGATTGTTTTTTCTCTACGTCATCAGTTTTGTTATCCGTAAAGTAGGTGAACTATAATAACTATCCTGAAAGATTGTCAGCATCTTGGAAGCAGTGAATCCACCACCTCAGACGTGCACCTTACGTCTAGATTTAAGTGTACGTTACTTGATAAGATTCCTTCTTGACAAGGTGACAAGATGAAGTTGCTTCTCAAGAACTAAAAATATTCTCAAGCATAGTAACCTTTTTTGATGTAACAATTTTTTCTTAGATTTTTTTAAATTTCCTGATTGCCTAAGAGTTGAACTTGAGCTATAACACATATTACCGGAAGTAATAGAAGGGTAAGTAAAAGAAGGGTAGGTAAAGGGTAAGTAATAGAAGTGTAAGTAAAAGAACATCTCTTCAAATAGATATTCTAAACTTTTTTCTTAGTACTGAAATCAGCACATGGTGACTTCGCTTTCATCATGTAAATGAATGAATCTCACAAAAAATTGTCATAACTTTAGAAATAATGTGTCCACTAGCTGAATTTGTTTTATTGGGTTTGTGTTCTTTGGGGTTTTGTTGGGGAGTGGCAGGTGCAGAGAGAGGGGGAGCGTGAGTCTCAAACAGATTCTGCCTGAGCACAGAGCCCAACATGGGGCTCAAAATCACGACCCTGAGATCATGACCCGAGCCGAAACCAAGTGTGCGACACTTAACCAACTAAGGAACCCAGGCGCCCCTTGGATGGGTGAGTCTTTTTTTTTTTTTTTTTTTAAGATTTTATTTATTTACTTGACAGAGAGAGATCACAAGTAGGCAGAGAGGCAGGCAGAGAGAGAGAGGGGAAAGCGGGCTTCCCGAGGCGCAGAGAGCCCGATGCGGGGCTCAATCCCAGGACCCTGAGATCAGGACCTGAGCCGAAGGCAGAGGATTAACCCACTGAGCCACCCAGGCGCCCCGGTGAGTTTTAATCATGTAATAAATCTGGAGATAGATACTCCAAGATTGGTACTGTGGTTCTGTCAGAAGTTCCAATCTTTTGCTGTTCTCTGTAAGCTGGCTCTGGTAGTCAAACTTGTGTTTGTCAGAAACTGTGAGGTCTGATACTTCACTGTGCTTGCAAAATAAGTACAGTGGACCTTTGAACATTTAAACTGTGTGGGTCCACTTACATATGGATTTTTTTCGGTAAATACAATACAGTACTGTAAATATAGTTTCTCTTCCATATGGTTTTTTAATAACATTCTTTTCTCTAGCTTGATTATGAGAATACAGTATCACATACAAAACATGGGTTAATTCTGTTTATGTTATCAGTAAGTCTTTTGGTCAACAGTAGGCTATTAGTAGTTCAGTTTTCGGGGAGAGTCCAAAGTTGTATGTGGATTTTTGACTGCATGGGTGTCAGTGCCCCAAGCCCCTGCATTGGTCAGGGGTTAACTATAGTTACCCTGCCACGGCTCCCAGCTGCTGGCAGAAGACACTGAACTCCTGGATCAGAGAGAGAGGACTTTTTTGGTCTTAGCATAGCAGGTGGCATGAATTTTACATTCACACTGGTTCTCTCTGTCCTGCAGACCCTCAGGATCTCTCTAGGGCAGCTTGGACGGATGCTCTGCACACACTCAGGTTGTGTCACAGCTGAGTAACTCCAAGGTAGGAAATCCCAAATCTTAAAAGTCGACTGGCAGCAAACATGCCCAACCTTCATACTGGAGGAGGGCATTGGCTTTGTTATTTGAGTCAGAAAACAAATATGCCCTCTTGTCCCAGGGAAATATTGTTTCTAAGTTTCAAAACTGTTTGCCATGCAAACATTCTTGAACAAATAATCCAAAACGAAAGCCGTCACGGTAGGAATGGAAACACCATAAGAATCGGCTCCTAATGGTCTGGTGTTGGAAGAGGGCTACCTTAGCTCCAAAATCATGTCTTCACACAGGTCTGTTCAAGGCAGAGAGGACAGAGCAATGGCAATGTAAAAAGAGCCTTTTTTCCTGTACTTTTTTTTTTTTTCCTATTAGCAATGCTAGTCTTTCTTGGGGAGATACCAGGAAATTTTTATTAAGACTCCTTGACCAGAACTGGATCACATATTTACTTCTAGACTAAAACATATCAAGCAGGAAGGGAATTTCTATGTTGGATTTAGCTCAACTGAGATGCACCCTTTACAACTGGATATAAGGCCTTCTTCCACTGGGAACTTGCTGCCTATGAAGTACATCAACTGTGTTCTTTTGATAAGGAAGGAGCAGAAAGAAGGAGGAAGAAAGGAAGATAACTCGGGCAATAATGATAATAATAAGTGGAATACAGTAACATTTACCATGAGCCAGACATCGATCTGAGGACTTATATTACAATACATTAATTAATGTTGTACCCATAACATATGTTAAGTTATACCCATAACAGTCTCATAAGGTAGGTTTTATTTTTATTCTCATTCTACATGTGAGGAAACTGAGACATTAGTAACTTACAAAGTCATGCAGGTAGTATGTGGTGAGGCTTGGATTTAAACTTTAGTAAGTATATAGTACAGCACAGTTAACTGTAGTCACAGGCTGTCCATTATATCCCCAGAACTTATTCATCTCATAACTGGAGGTTTATGCCCTTTGACCATTTTCATCCTTTCTCTCCATGTGACTAGTGGCTCTCATCTCAGAGAATGGAGACAGAACAAATCTGTAATTACAGAAAATTCTATGGGCAGCACTGCCCTCAATCCTGCCTGAGTGTTGGTCTCTGCTTTTCAGGGATAAGAAAGAGAAAATAGAAAAGTGAATAGAACTATTAGCATTTAGAAAGAGAAAAGTATTTTTCTAATGTAACATACTTAAATCAACTAGCATTGAGGCAAGTTAGATGCATTTGTTTATGTCAGAAGTTCAACAGAATACATTTGTTATACATGAATATTCATGACAGTATTTTGGGGCAGAGAATATTGTCTAATGTTTAAGAAATTAAGCTATGAAGTCACACTTCTTATTTGTAGTCTACCTCAAAACAGATTAAGGAATATTTGTTATCATCTTTCTCTTCAAAGATATTACAGGGATATGATACTTTTAAGTATGTATTGTTATGAGAATAAGGAAATAAAGCTTATAACACAATTTCTTGCACATCTGAAATGCTTACTGAATCACAGAGAGATATTTATGAAAACAGGTTATAAATGATGAGCAGATAGATGATACCATGATTTTGTTACACAGCTCTAATTTCCTTATGCCTGCTTTAAATTCTGAGAAATATTCACAGATTTAATATGAAATTTATTAAAGGTGGCTTTCCTTGAGTATTCTGAACATTCTGTATTTGATGCTATTTCTACATTTCACTTAATAAAAGCAATTACTGAATGAAAAAGCTGCAAAGACCCAAAGGTAAGCAGTTACTCTCAGTGAGCTGTTAGTATATGAACAGAAGTCATGTTCATTTATGAACTTTAGTATTACACGTATTAAACATATATACTTTAGTATTACACATACTAAACACTGCAGGGATAGGATCTATAATCCTCTATCTCTTCATAGAATAATGAGGATTTTTTAAAAGTATTTGGTTTGTTATGAAAATAAAAAAATTGGTTACACTTTGTGGCTTGGAAAGTTTGACTTCCTGAATATTTAAAGATGCCCACAGTCGGAAGGGTGTGATTTTGGTTACAAGGGTATTGTTTTCATCAGAAAAACCTATAAAGGCATTATGCTTGAAGAAACTCTTATTTTTATTATAATGAAGAGCATATTTTACTTAAAACTAAGAAGGCCATGAAAGGGAATTAAGAACCATCATTACATAAAATGAATAAAGATCACTAACCTATTTATTTACTTCTATATACTCAAAATGGCAATATTTTCAGATGTCAAATATTTCAGAGATCCTTTTTGAGATCATTCTTTGATCATTGTGGAAATGAAAGTTGAGAGGATGTTTCAAGTTAATTTTTCATTCATATATATGAACAAAAATAGGTTAGCAAAAAGCTGTTTTTCTCCAAAATCCAGCTATATAAGTGATGACTTCTTGCTCAATATATATAATTGCCTATTCATATGTTTTGCATATTTTCTACTGAACTTTTCCTTATTGATATATAGTGCTTTTTATACATTAGGCATGTTTGCCTTTTTATATGTAATGTGAATTCTAATTTTGTTCAGTTTGTTCTGTCTTTTGCCTTTGGTTACCATGATTGGGAAGGGGGGTGGTTAAACACACATTCTTATTTATATCAACTAAAAAGAATATTTTATTGAGTAAAGTTGAAACAACATTTTCTTCTATACTTTTGCTGGAGATTATATATATATATATATATATATATATATATATATATATATTTATATATATATATATGTATGTGTGTGTGTGAATATATGTATCTTTAACTGATTTGAATTTATTTTAGTGTGTAATGTATCAATTGAACCCCATTATTTTTCAAATAACTACCCAGTTTGTCACAACACCATTGATTTTAAAATTCCAAGACTCCCTGATATATTTGAAATGCTACCTCTAGGATATAGTACATTTCTTCTTCTTCTTCTTCCTTTTTTAAAGATGTATTTATTTTAGAGAGAGAGAGAGAGTGAATAAACAGGCAGGGCAGAGGGAGAGGGAGAGAGAGAATTTCAAGCAGATCCCGTGCTAAGCACAGAACCTGACGATAGGCTCAATCTCAGAGCCCAGAGATCACCATGGGATATAATAAATTTATGTACAGATTTGGTCTATTTCTGAAAATTTATTTTGTTGGTCTGTGTATCCAGAAGTTATTAACTTAATTTTAAATTGAGTTTTGTTTTTTAATAGGCCTAATCTAATCACACTTGTCATCATTGTCACTCTTCTTTCCAAAGTTTTCTTGGGTATTTATGCCTATTTGTTTTTCCCATATAGCCTGTCCATGACACCTTTATGAAACTGTCTTTCTATGGTATTTATTTCCATGTATTTCATTTTATGTTTGTGATTAAGAATGTTGAAAATATTTTCTCACATAGATTTTTCTCAACTTTTGTTTTTTTCTAAGCTTTTATTTTTGCAGAAAATATAAATAAGGCCTTCTTTTACCTTTTATCTTCAATTGGTCATTGTATGTATTGATGAAGGCTATTGATGTCTGTATTTTAATTTCACTCCACACCACT
The DNA here is from genome assembly GCF_030435805.1 of Mustela lutreola. NCBI lineage: Eukaryota > Metazoa > Chordata > Mammalia > Carnivora > Mustelidae > Mustela > Mustela lutreola. Next base: position 52,025,474 of record NC_081303.1, read on the forward strand.
AATGAATTACTTTGTCATCTGTAGAATCTTTCCACTGAAGTCTAGTGGAATCGCTGGGCTTAAACCATATCATCTGCAGATGCTGCTGCCCCTCGGAACAATTTGTTACTTAAACTGTAACCCCTGGAGTATTTTACTAGTTGCCAAGCACATTTAGATATGGCCTTAAGAAATACATATACTTACAACAGGTCTTTGGGGAGAAGGACGATGTACGACCGTGAAGCTGGGCAGCTGGGGATGCCCGGCTCGCTCAGGGCGGAAAGTTGCCCCTTCACAGAAGCTGGGCAGCTGGGGATGCCTGGCTCGCTCAGGGCGGAACGCCACCTGCTTCAGGGAAGCCGAGCACCCGGGAACGCCAGGTCAGCTCAGGGTGGAAGGAAAACCGCCTGCTTCCCTTTTTCGTGATCACTCCTTTATCTTCCCAGAAGTGCTCGTTGTTAGTTAGATGAGTCCTTTGAATGTGCTTAGTTAACTAGAAACCTGATCCTCCTTCTTGCTTGTGTGCAAAACGGGATTAACGTTTGACCTTCATCAGTCCTTCTGTTGGCTATTGTTTTCTATCCAATAAAAGTGAGACTGTAGAGTTGCTCGAGGCAGCAGTCCTTTTCGACTGTTGTTCCCTGCTCCCAGTCTTTTCCAGCTGACTTGTTTGTGCCTAATTCTTCTCTCGTCGCCAACTGGGAGCGGCATGCAAATATTGATATTTTTAGTGTTCTCTTTCTGATGTTTATGCTTCTAATTTCTCTCTTTTGACCAGTTACATGAGTGAGAACATCTAGTGCTGTGTTAAACAGTAGAGCTGACTATAGTACTTCCATCTTCTTGACTTAGCAATAAAGCTTTCAGTATTAGCCCATATATACAATGCTTACTTTTCATATATATATGATACACATAATAGATATATCTAGGTGTACATATATGCATACATATGTATTTCATATTTCTATATGCATTTTATGTATGTGTGTACAATACATACTCGTACACACACAGACACACACATTTTTCCTGCTAATAATGTCTAGAAAATAACCACAAAAATCTATATTAGCAAACACTAAACCATTGCTCCTTGGGGTATTATGTGTACATGTATTTATGTGTGTGTTTGTGTGTGGGGGGGTGTGGATAGAGACATACCTCACATATAATCTTAATTCCTAAAGCATTTCATCCTGGTAGATTATACTTGCTTTGTTTTATAGAGAAAAAAGTAGGTTTAGAAGTGTTAAGTGACCACCCCAATAACAGTACCAGAGTCGACATTCAAACCCTACCTAACTGGCCATAGAACCTGTGTCTTGTACTACACGGTGCTGCCCCCTGCTGTCTCCATCCAATGGTCCTCTCCCTCCAATTGCTGAAAAGGACAAGGCAGAGCAGCACCTTGGACCCCAGCAGGGGATATGCGCATATGGACGAATCTAATTTTTCACTGCTCTGTGTGTGTACGTGCCCTGGAATGATGGTGAAAAAGCCCAAGGTATTAATTTTAGGGTTACAAGTAGATTTTAGCCAGTAGGTGAAACTGCAGATACGGAACTGGCAAATAACAAGGATCAGGGTTCTAAGCATTTGTAAGTTACGTTAGTGAACTCCTCATCAATTTCTATTAAGGTCAGTGTTTTTTTAAAACCAGTAATTAGTGTTGTAGACATTACTTAAAAATAAACTCTTAAAAATGTATATTTCTTATTTATCAATAACACAAATAATTCTGCAAATGAGAAAGCTGACTTGGGACAAAGTACCAAGTAACAAGAAGTGTTGATTATTTTATCTTGTCTTTTCTCATTAAACCCACAGATTCTCTGGCAAGATCTATTAGTGTGTAGTGTTTGCAAGATACACTGGCTGTGCGCCTTCACGCTTCTTTCATTGGACAGCATTTTATCCCTTTTTTTCTTCTAGTTATTTCCTTTCTGTTCATAGGTCAACCCAAATTTCTTCAAAGAAACTTTCCTTCATCTCTCAAGTTTTGAAATTCTCCCCATTTCACTCTCTCTCATAGCCCTCTTTGTGGCATGTATAATACTTTTGCTAGAAATATTAATTTCATAGAATTTGTTTAATATCCATACCCCCAGATAAAATGTAAGCTTCATGAGGGCAGGGATTCTGTCTGTTTAGTTCACCATGTATCCTCAGCACCGAGAAAAGTCCAGGCAGAGAAGGCAAGCAAGTAATGCCTCCATGAGTGGGCATGAAAACGAACAGGTGGGTGGATGAGCACAAAGTCTTTCTCACACTGTTACAACACGTCATTCATTGAGTGGTCGTGTCTGATTGTATGGGACGGGCAGCCTCAGACTCTGCTGTGGAGCTACTTCGTTCTCAGGAGTCAGGCAGGAGTCTGGCATGTTTGAGTCTTTCTTCATAAATTAATATTCACTGAAGTTAATGATGATAAGTTGATAATGATAATCAAAAATGACTGATTTGTGATTCGGATCTCCTGGTGATTTAATGTCTCAGAGGGCAGCTTTGGTTGTGGCGAAGTAAACAGCCCATTCTCCCATGTCACCTTTGATTTTAATTGGAGTGGAGGTACTTGTGGCCAAACTGATTCCAGATCATATTGGAGGGTTATCAGCTCATAGCACCTCCAGCTAGTCTTCCTGGGCAATTCTATTTATTCGTAAATTAATTTTCTAGATAGTCTCATAACTCAGTCATTCCTTCTTTTCTCCCTTCTTTCAATTCTTTTTTAAATTTGGCTGGATTGGGAACCCAATTCTAGCTTTTAGTGTTTTCTATAAAGGATATTTGCAAAAGCAGTTTTTCCACCATTTTGTTTAAATAAATATATATACATATATACATATAATATATGTATATATATGTATATATAATATTTATATATTTACATATTCACATATGTGTGTGTGTATTTTATATATATGGATGTTATTTATTTATTGGAGAGACAGAGGGAACCCAATGCAGGATTCAATCCCAGGACCCTGGGATCATGACAGGAGCCCAAGGAAGACAGTCAAATGACTGAGCCACACAGGCATCCCTAAATACAGTATATTTAATATATGTTATCATTAATGATTATAACTGTTACAAAATACAATGGTTACATTTAATCTGTGTTTTCACACAGCAAGGTTCTTGTGTTTTTCTGGTTCTCAGCTTTTTGATTGTCCCATTTCTTTCTCCTTCCTGGGCTCCACTAGCTCTATCTTATCCTCTAATCTTTTCCACAGAATGCAGACTGATACAACTAACTTCTTACCAGACAGATCATTCTCTCAAATAAAATTTTCAAAATATTTGAAGAGGACCATATATGCAAGTATTATTTTAACCTTGAAACAAGGATTCCTGATTCCCAAAACAAGCAAGTTAAGATTTAGGCTTGTGAGAGACATCTAAAAGGGGGGCTGGGTGGAGTCATAGAATATCCATGCAAAATTAAAACAGGAAAATAAAAAACGTGGATGATTAGGTTCTTTGACTGACAACTAACTGAGTGGGAAGCAGCTTCATTTCCCAGAATTGGCCTGAATACCATTAAAAGTTTATCTTGAAATTATTTGAATATTTTATCAGAAACGCTAAATTTTTCCAATGTTATGAATTACATTTCAAGCAAAAAGGAACTACATATTTGGGACATCATTTATTCTTCAGAAATCTTCATTTTCTTCTGTAGACACCCCAAATACAATGTTTTATAATTTAATTCATCATTTTGTCCCATTCACCAAGTCAAATCTATACCAAATGTGTTTCCATTAAAGGTTGTAGCTCATCATTCATCGGGACATACACAGTTGAAATCTCAGAATCATTCTAGACAATTTTTTGTTCCTTTGTCTTTGACACCTGTATTATGTCCATGCCTGTCACCTCACATGTTCATTTTATTTAACGCATTCACTTCACTCTGACCACTTTGGCTGTCCCCAGGCTCTCTTCCCATATCTGCTAGGTGGGAGCAGCAGCCTCGTACATGGTTGTGGTAACTCCTGCATATCTATCCTCTAAACTGCAGCCAGAGCAACCTTGCACAACTGAAATCTGACCCCTGCACCCTCGCTTGTAACCACCCAGTGATATTGCCATGATCCACAAAATGAAGCCCATGTTTCCTTAAAAAGCTTCAGAAGATTCACAAAATCCTATCTACCTCTCCTATATCTAGTTTCTTTTAGTTTCATGTTTTACGATCTCTACGAATGTAGTAGCTTCTTCTACCTAACCAGTTACCAAAGTTGGCTGCATAAAACAGCAGAGACTGACTGTCTATGGGTCAGGAACCTGGGTCCTCTGGTCAACTTGTCACAAGATTGAAATCGAGGTGTTGGTTGGCCTGTGTGTTTCTTCTGCAGGTCGGTGTCCTCTCTCAAGCTCACAGGGCTGCTGACAGTATTCAGTTCCTTGCAATGGTAGAACTGAGGTCTCATTCTCTTGCTGGCTCATGGCCGGGGATGGCTCTGACCTCTTTCAGGCTCTTCTCAGTACCCTCCCCAGGGACCTCCTCCACATGTCCTCTCACACCTCAGTCTCTCTTCAGGATGGCTCTGGATCCTGCTAAGGGCTTTTCTGGTTAGTCAGACATGCCCAGATGAACTCAAAATCAATTGACTAATAACCTCATCATAGCACTGATATCTCATCATGTTTGCATTTCTTTCTGGAACTAAGAGAATAAAGTGAAAATCTTAGAGAGGTCGTCTTAGAATAAAAGTAAATAGGGGTACAAGTCTTTCTCAAGAAACAAGAAAGGTCTCAAATACACAACATAACCCTACACCTAAAGGAGTCAGAGAAAGAGCAGCAAATAAAACCTAAACCCAGCAGGAGAAGAAAAATAATAATCAGAGCAGAAATAAATGAAATAGAAACCAAAAGAACAGCAGAACAAATCAATGAAAGTAGGAGCTAGATTTTTGGAAGAATTGATAAAATTGATAAGCCCCTGGCCAGACTTATTAAAAAGAAAAGAGAAAGGACACAAATTAATAAAATCATGAATGAAAGAGGAGTAATTACAATCAACACCAAATAAATAACAAACAAATACAGAAATAAATTATAAGCAACTATACGCCAGCAAATTTGACAATCTGCAAGAAATTGATGCATTGATGGAGACATATAAATTATCAAAAGTGAACCAGGAAAAAATAGAAAAACTGAACAGACCGATAACCAGTAAGGAGATTGAAGCAGTCATCAAAAATCTCCCAACAAACAAGAGCCAGGGCCAGATGGCTTCCCAGGGGTATTTTACCACACATTTAAAGAATTAATTCCTATTCTCCTGAAACTCTTCCAAAAAATAGAAATGGAAGGAAAATTTGCAATCTCATTTTATGAGGCCAGCATTACCTGATCCAAAACCAGACAAAGACCCCATCAAAAAGGAGAATTACAGTTACTATATCCTTGATGAACACAGATGCAAAAATTCTCACCAAAATACTAAGCCAATAGGATTCAACAGTACATTAAAATGATAATTCACCATGACCAAGTGGGATTTATTCCTGAGCTGCAAGTTTGGTTCAACATCTGCAAATCAATCAATGTGATACAATACATTAATAAAAGAAAGAACAAGAACCATATGATACTCTCAATAGATGCTGAAAAAGCGTCTTACAAAGGACAGTATCCTCTCTTGATTAAAACTCTTCAAAGTGTAAGGACAGAGGGTACATACCTCAATACCATCAAAGCCATCTATGAAAAACCCACAGTGAATATCATTCTCAATGGGGAAAAACCGAGAGCTTTTTACCTAAGGTCAGGAATATGGCAGAGATGTTATCATCACTGCTATTATATTCTTTTCCATTATCACCACTGCTCTTCAACATAGTACTAGAAGTTCTAGCCCTGGCAATCAGACAACAGCAACAACAAAATTTATTTTGTTGCATCCGAATCAACAAAGAACAAGTCAAACTCTCACTCTTTGCAGATGATATGACACTTTATGTGAAAAACCCAAAAGACTCCACTCCAAAATGGCTAGAACTCCTTCAGGAATTCAGTAAACTATCAGGATATAAAATCAATGCACATAAATCAGGTGCATATGTATACAAGAACAGCAAGATAGAAGAAACAGAAATTAAGGAGTCAGTCCCATTTACAATTTAACTCAAAACCCTAAGATACCTAGAAATAAACCTAACCAAAGAGGCAAAGAATCTGTACTCAGAAAACTAGAGAATATTCATGAAAGAAATTGAGGAAGACACAAAGAATTGGAAAAACATTTCATGCTCATGGATTTGAAGAACAAATATTGTGAAAATGTCTATGCTACCTAAAGAAATCTACACATTTAAGGCAATCCCTATCAAAATACTATCCATTTTTTTTTCAATGAAATGGAACAAATAATCCTAAAATTTATATGGAACCAGAAAAGATCCCGAGCAGTTAGAGGAATGTTGAAAAAGAAAGCCAAAGTTAGTGACATTACAATTCCAGACTTCAAGCTCTATTACAAAGCTGTAATCATTAAGACACTATGGTACTGGCACAAAAACAGAGACATAGATCAATGGAACAGATAGAGATCTCAGAAATAGACCCTGAACTCTATGGTCAACTAATCTTTGATAAAGCAGGAAAGAATGTCCAATGGAAAAAAGACAGTCTCTTCAACAAATGGTGTTGGGAAAATTGGACAGTCACATGCAGAAAAAATTAAACTAGACCACTTCCTTAAACCACACACAAAAATAGACTCAAAATGGATGAAAGACTTAATGTGAGACAGGAATTCATCAAAATCATTGAGGAGAACATAGGCAGCAACCTCATTGACCTCATGTGCAGCAACTTCTTCCTAGAAACTTCACCAAAGGCAAGGAAAGCAAGGGCAAAAATGAACTATCAGGAGTTTATCAAGATCAAAAGCTTTTGCACAGCAAATGAAACAGTCAACAAAACCAAAAGACATCTGACAGAATGGGAAAAGATATTTGCAAATGACATATCAGACAAAGGGATGGTATACAAAATTTATAAAGAACTTGTCAAATCCAACACTCAAAGAACAAGTAATCCAATCAAGAAATGGGCATAAGATATGAACAGATATTTCTACAAAGAAGACATTCAGATGGCCAACAGACACATGAAGAAGTACTCCACATTACTCAGCATCAGAGAGATATAATTCAAAACCGCAATGAGATACCACCTCACACCAGTCAGAATGGCTAAAATTAATAATCAGGAAACAGCAGATGTTGGAGAGGATGTGGAGAAAGGGGAACCCTCCTACTGTTGGTGGGATGCAAGCTGGTGCAGCCACTCTGGAAAACAGTATGCAGGTTCCTTAAAAGGTTGAAAATAGAGCTATCCTATAACCCTACAATTGGACCACTGGGTATTTACCCTAAAGATACAAATGTAGTGATCTGAAGGGGCACATAAACCTGAATGTTTATAGCAACAATGTCCACAATAGCCAAACTATGGAAAGAAACTAGATGTCCATCAACAAATGAATAGATAAAGAAGTGGGGTGTGTGTGTGTGTGTGTATGTATTTTATATATATATATATATATATATATATATATATATATATATATATAATGGAATACTATGCAGCCATCAACCCCCCCCCCCCGAAATCTCACCATTTGCAGTGTTATGGATGGAACTAGAAGGTATTATGCTGCATGAAATAAGTGAATCAGAGAAAGACAATTATCATATGATCTCTCTGATATGAGGAATTTGAGAGGCAGGGCAGGGGGTTTGGGGTATAGGGAAGGGAAAAATGAAACAAGATGGGATTGGCAGGGAGAGAAATCATAAGAGACTCTTAATCACAAAACAAACTGAGGGTTGCTGGGATAGGGTGGTTCGGTTATGGACATTGGGGAAAGTATATGCTATGGTGAGTGCTATAAAATGTGTAAGCCTGAGGATTCACAGACCTGTAATCCTGGGGCAAATAATATATTGTATGTTAATAGAAATAACTTTAAAATAATTTAAAAAGCACTGTGTGTGTGTGCATGTGTGTGTGTATGTGTGTTTATACTTGATATTGGATTTCCTTTTGTCACTTTTCATGTCGTAGAATGACAGTTATGTACCCAATTAAATTTTAATTTTTCTTTATGATTTGTTTGAATTTTTTTTTATTGTTAATATAATTTTTATTTTCTTATAAACATATATTTTTATCCCCAGGGGTACAGGTCTGTGAATCACCAGGTTTACACACTTCACAGCACTCACCAAAACACATACCCTCCCCAATGTCCATAATCCCACCCCCTTCTCCCAAACCCCCTCCCCCCAGCAACCCTCAGTTTGTTTTGTGAGATTAAGAGTCACTTATGGTTTGTCTCCCTCCCAATCCCATCTTGTAAGATTTGTTTGAATTTTTATGTGTGCTAGATAGGCATCTTGTAGAAAATCTTACCTTTCATCATTTTTGATATATTTATCTACTATACAGATTACTAACATAGGAATGGCACAGTTATTCTTTTAGGTGTTCTTTTTTAAATTTTTTAAATTTATTTTCAGCATAACAGTATTCATTGTTTTTTGCACCACACCCAGTGCTCCATGCAATCCATGCCCTCTCCAATACCCACCACCTGGTTCCCCCAACCTCCCACCCCCTGCCCCTTCAAAACCCTCAGATTGTTTTTGAAGTGAAATTATTTCAACTATTTTAAAGGTGGAAGAAAGCATTTTCTCCCATTTTCTCTGAAATGGAGAGTCTCAGGCAGCCCCAGAAGTTTTGGAAGAAGCTTTGAGAAAGTTAGAGGGAAAGATGAATAGAAGTAGGCACTGGAGTGATTGAATCTAATTTCTTGCAAAGCATTTTGGTTGGCCAAATTTCAATGAGGTAATTTTAAGAAGTGATTTATTCATCTCTCTGATAATCATTACATCATCCACATAATATTTAATACAAATTCTGATTTATGAATATAAATGAGTTACACAATACTTGACAAAATAAACTGAGAATTGATTGATGATGAAAAATTCTGAGTAAATGTACTTATTTTAATTTTAAGACTGCTTCTTAACCATTGTTTTATCCACATTCAGGATATGTCACTTTCCCATCTTGACAGGTGGCTCGGAATGTATGCGCTGGTGTCTTTCTATGATATCCATGGAGACATTCAAATTCAATAACATCCCCTGTTCTAGTATAAATTTTTGTATTATGAGACCATCGTAATCGTATATTATGTGTTCTCAAGATGTTCTCTGATACTGTACAGGCCTCTGAAGATTGAAAAAAGAAAGAACATAAAACACTGAGTAGTAAACAAATATTTTCCTCAGATTTTCAGACTTTCATGTGGAATCTTCTACACTAGTTCAGGGCTTCGTTTTCAAAACCTTTTCCAGAACAATCCCTCGAAAATCCATCATGTCAATTTAAATCATTTTAAATAATTAATGATATAAAATGAGGTACTATGTTATAGCTATGAAAATTAAATGTTACAATCGAAGATTCATAATGTCAATTTTTAAAAATTTTATTTATTTATTTGAGAGAGAGAAAATGAGAGAGGGAACATGAGAGGAGAGAGGGTCAGAGGGAGAAGCAGACTCCCCATGGAGCTGGGAGCAGGATGCAGGACTCGACCCCAGCACTCTGGGATCATGACCTAGCTAAAGGCAGTTGCTTAACCAACTGAGTCACCCAGGTGCCCTCATAATGTCAATTTTAATATGAATAAATCCAGAGTCCTTTTGTTAAAGATCTTTTGTTCCTTGGACAAGAGTTTTCATTTCCAACTTTACTTCTTTACACATTAATATTTGGTAGTCAAGCATTCAATAAATGGTTGTTGTTAGGGAAGATTCTAATAATAACAGTAAAGCATCTTACTGCATTATACTGATTTTCCCAGGATCCCCAAGAATAGTGAAATATTTACCTAAGCATTTTGGTGGTGGTGACCACTGTCCATTTCTGCATGTTATGGTCCCGTGTCCCTGAAGTACATAGAAGGACTGGCATATGTACTCTACTGATGATCCTGGAGCATATGATAATAACGTGAATGAGGTAATGTCTCCATTGTCAATACGTGGAGGAGGCCCACATTTTTCTCCAGAACCTAAAAAAATATATATTTATTTGATTTATTGAAAGACCAAAGAAAAACAGGTTAAAATAAAGCAAATAAAAATATAGCACAATATGCAATATCAAGACTTGTGATTTCTGCTGACAGAAATGATTCATTAAAAAAAATTTATTTTATTTTTAAAAGATTTTTATGTATTTATTGAGAGAGAGAGAGAGAGAAAGAGTGAATCAGGGAGAGAGAGAGAGAAAGAGAACGAGCGCATAAGCCAAGGGAGAGGCAGAGGGAGAAGCAGAGTCCCTGCTGGGGAGGGAGCCTGACATGGGGTTCCATCTCAGGATGTTGGGATCATGACCTGAGTTAAAGGCAGGTGGTTAAACAACTAAGCCACCCACATGTCCCCATTGAAGACATTTTAATCACTTAAGCTGAGAATCACACTTTTATCCCCCATGAAAGTATACATAAAGCAATAACAAAAGCTAAATAAATTTGAATATAGAATATAAATGACTCACTTTGAAAATAGATTGAAAACAAAACCAAAACAACTTTGAAAAATATGGACTGAAAATTTCCCAATTGGGCACAAGGTATAAGCATTCATACTGAAAAAGCGAAACAGGACAAACCCAAAGAAATTCATGCCAACATAACACCATAATCAAACTGAGGAAAAGTAAAGGGAAAGAAAAATTCTCAAAAGCAGCTAAATAGAAATTATGCAAACATATAATGTAAAAAGAATTCAAACATCAGTGGGCTTCTCACCTGTGACCATCAAGCCAGAAGAAGTGACATTTTTTTAATTTCTTTTTTATTTTCAGCATAACAGTATTCATTATTTTTGCACCACACCCAGTGCTCCATGCAATCTATGCCCTCTATAATACCCACCACCTGGTACCCCGACCTCCCACCCCCTGCCCCTTCAAAACCCCCAGATTGTTTTTCAGAGTCCACAGTCATTTTTTAAGTGCTAGAAGACAAGAATGGTCAACCTCAAATGCTATATCCTGTGTTACTGTCCTTTGGGGTTTAAGGGAGAGCAGAAGATATTCTGAGACAAAGGAAAACAGCATTTAACTCCAGTATATCTGTTTTTGAAGAATTGGTAAAAGAATTCTTCAAATATCAGGGAAAAGATAACAGAGCAAGGACTGAGACTTCATGAAGGAAGAAAAAACAAGGGACTGAAAAAACAGGGGTAAATATAATGAACTCTCTTTTTCCTGAGGAGTTTGTTAGGTTTGGTGTTTGTGCAAATTATATCATTTGATATGGTGCTCCATATATGTAGAAGAAATACTTCAGACATTTATGTTTGAATGGTGGGGATCGTATGGACACCTGGGAGGCTCAGTCAATTGGTTAAATGTCCACTCTTGACTTTAGCTCAGGTCATGGTTTCAGGGTTGTGAGATTGAGCACTGTGTCAGGCTTTGAGCTGGGTGTTGAGTCTACTTAAGATTTTCTCTCTTGTTCTCCCACTGTCACTTCACTCCCTCTCTCTGTCTCTCTTTATCTCTCAATAGATAAACAATAAATAAAATAAAATGAGATAAAATGTAGGGAGAGAAAATGGACCTAAGCGGAAGTAAGCTTTCATCATTTCACTTGAAGTAGTAAAATGTCAAAACCAGGGGTAGAAGTGACAAGCTATGTATGTGCATCTTAATACCTTGAGCAACCATGGATAAAGTTATTAAAAGAGACATGCTCCAAAACAAAAAAGACATATCAAAATAAAATTATTTTAGAATGTTCCCCAAATCCCAGGGATGGCAAGAAAAAGAAAGAAAGAAAGAAAGAAAGAAAGAAAGAAAGAAAGAAAGAAAGAAAGAAAGAAAGAAAGAAATGGGAGTGAGAAACAGAGGAAAGTAATGCAAGGAATATAACAAAATGCCTGACATAGCCCCTAAGCTATCAATACTTACTTAAAGTGTAAATGGTTTAAATTCTTCAGCTAAAAGACTGAAAGTGGCAGAGTGGACACATAAACAAGAGGAGACTATATGGCAACTAAAAGAAACTAACTTCAACATGAAAACATAGGTGGGCTCAAAGTAAAAGACTGGAAAATACATATTCCAGGCAAAAGTTGATTTGAAAAAGAAGTGGCTGTATCTCCAATATTGGCTCCTCTTATTTCCACAGATCCTGGTGGTGCACAAGGAAGCCATTAAAAAAAAAAAAAAGTGAAACAATGATTCCATGTATCATTAACTCTGAAATTTCATTTTATGTACTGGTTGCCATATTTGGCAGTATAATTTGAAAATAAATGACAACACAGGAACTACAATCATAACACAGAGAAGGTGCACAAATACTTTCTAAAACCACTACTCTGATGTGCGTCCAGCTGGCAACCTGAGCAAGAACTTGAAACTAAAAATGTCAGTATAAAATCAGCTGTAGCAGCTTCCTTTTAGATACATCTCCTGAGGCAAGGGAAACAAAGGCACAAATAAACTATTGGGACTACATCAAAATAAAAAGCTTCTGCACAGTGAAGGAAATAATAAAGCCAGAAGGTAGCCTACAGAACAGGAAAAGATATTTGAAAATGACATATCTGATAAAGGGTTAGTATCCAAAATATGGAAAGAACTTATAAAACTCAGACCCAAAAAATGAATAACCCAATTAAAAATGGGAAGAAGTCATGAACAGAAATTCTTCCAAGAAGACTACAGATGGCCAACATACATGAAAAGATGCTCAATATCACTCATCAAAACCACAATGAGATACCACCTCACACTTGTGAAAATGACTAAAATAATTAAAAAAAAAAAAACAGGAGAAACAACAGGTGCTGGTAAGTATGTGGAGAGTATGCTGGTAAGTATGTGCACCATTGGTGGGAATGCAAACTGGTGCAGCCACTCTGGAGAGCAGTATGGAGACTCCTCAAAATATTAAAAGTGGAGCTACCTTATGAACCAGCAATTGCACCACTAGATATTTACCCAAAACATACAAAAAGACTAATTCAAAGGGATACTTGCACCGTGATATTTATAGCAGCATTATTTACAATAGCCAAGATATGGAAGCAGCCCAAATGTCCATTGATAGATGAATGGATAAAGAAATGGCAGTATATAAATTACTCAGCCTTAAAAACAAATGAAAGCTTGTCAGTTGCAATGACATGGTTGGAGCTAGAGACTATAATGCTAAGTAAAATCAATCAGACAAAAACAAATACCATATGATTTCACTCACATGTGGAATTTTAAAAAATGAGCAAAGGGGAAAAAGGAGAGAGGCAAACGAGAAAACAGACCCTTAATTATAGAGAACAAACTGATAGTTACCAGAGGAGAAGTGAGTGAAAGGGTAGGTGAAATAGGTGAAGGGGATTAAGGAGAGCCCTTGAATGAGCCTAGTTGTTGTACGGAATTATTTAAACACTATATTGCACACCTGAAACTAAAATTACATGGTATGTTGACTAACTGGAATTTATATGAAAACTTAAAAATAAAAAATAAAAAAAATCATGGAAACAAATGACAAAGAAAAAAACAACTGTTCAAAATCTTTGGGATGCAGCAAAGACGGTCCTAAAAGAAAGCATATAGCAATATAAGCTTTTGTCAAGAAACAAAAAAGGTCTCAAATATACAATTTAACCCTACAACTGAAGGAGCTGGAGAAAGAAAACAAAGAAAGACTAAACCCAGCAGTAGAAGAGAAATAAAGATCAGAGCAGAAATCAATGAAGCAGAAACTAAAAGAACAGTAGAACAGGTCAAGGAAATTAGTAGCTGGTTTTTTGAAGGAATTAAGAAGATTGACAAACCCTTGACAGATTATCAAACAGAAAAGAAAGGATCAAAAATAAATAAAATCATGAATGAAAGAGGATCGCACCCAACACCAAAAAAATACAAGCAATTATAAGAACATATTATGAGCAACTATATGCCAACAAATTAGACAATTTGGAAGAAATGGATATATTCCCAGAGACGTATGAACTACCAAAACTGAACCAGGAAGAAATAGAAAACATTGAACAGACCCATAACCAACAAGGAAATGGAAACAGTAATCAAAAATCTCTCAACAAAGAAGGATCCAGGGCCAGATAGCCCTCCAGGGGAATTCTACCAAACAGCTTCAATTTATAAAACTCTCTCACAGCTTGAGTAGAATTTGCTCACCCTGATATTTCCCAAACTGTTTTGTTGACAGAGTTTTGTACATACTGTTCCCTTGGCGTGGAGCAATCTAAATCTACTCAAATTTCCACAGATTCAAATTCTACTCTTAGTCCTAGAAAATAGTGATTTGTAAACATGAAAGAGATTCATATAATAGTACACAGAGCTTGTCAAAGTCAGAAAATAAAGAGCTTTTCGAACCTGAAGAAATTAAAACCCAAGGGGCACCTGGGTAGCTCAGTGGGTTAAGCCTCTGCCTTCAGCTCAGGCCATGATCTCAGGGTCCTAGTATTGAGTCCCTATTGGCTTCTCTGCTCAGCAGGGAGCATGCTCCACTCCCCCACCTGCCTCTATACCTACTTGTGATCTCTCTCTGTCAAATAAATAAACAAAGTCTTTTAAAAAAAGAAGGAAATTAACACTCAAGGTAGAAGGTGTAAAAGCAGAAACTCAGGAGCAAAATAACTGAGGAAATTGTTAAAAACTATAATTTTGGTGTTCTTACACTATATACTGAAAGAACTCCATTTAAAATAATATGAAAGACTGCATTTGGATTAAGAAACACAATTAAAATTTATTTACAAATCTATCATGTATATGGCCCATAGGAAATATTAATATACTGTCTTAAAGATAAATTATTTTCTTTGGGCTGTAAAAATCTTAAAAATGACTTTAATGCAAATTTGTTTAAAATGGAACATTTGAAATACATTTTGTTAATTTTGTTAATCCTGAAAAAAAGAATACCTGGGAAAAAAGCACTTACCATAACATTCTGGTTTATAAGACCAACCATCATTACCACACACTACAGAACCGGTGTGCCCATCTCTGCTTTCAAATCCATCATGGCATTCATAGTCCAACGTGTCATTGACTTTAAACCATGTGCTATTACTTTTGATTGTGGCGTTCTCCAATACTGGCATGTCACAAGATTCTAAAGCATAATAGAATCGAAGATTTCATTTCTAATATTACTTAGTGGACAATGTAACTAAGTCTTATCCCAAGATGGTAAAAAAAGCTTTCTTAATTAGTATGTGCTAGTGTATTAAGTATCATATTAAAAGAATCTAAGAATAACAGTGATAAATCATTGTCCTGAAAGAAGTTACTCAAAGTGAAAAACTATTTTTCTACACAGCATTTTTCTTAGCACTTAAACACTCTGGAAAACCTATTCCTTTTATGTTTTTTTAGAGATTTCCAGATTTTTATTTCTGGAACTGTACACCAGGTATTAAAGTACAATACAAAACAATGCTCAAAAAATCAGTTTTTATGTACAAATATTAAGATCAAAGTAATAACAGCAACTTCCTCTGGAACGTCTGATACTAAAACTTGTGATTTTCACTAATTAATCTCATACTCAGGTATGTATTTAATCTCATATTAAGGGTACTTATTTCAAACGTGGGCAATTGGAATTACCGGTCACCTAAGAGGAATTTTATTACCTACCATATTTAACACTAGAACTAATAGCTTCCTCCTTTTAGTGAAAAGATTAAGAACTTTTTTAAAAACACGGTAATGTCAATGTTTTTATAAATTTTTTTAGTTTCTACTTGTAAACAATGTGCTTTGAAACTCTGGGCAAACAATCTCCTTGGTGATCAGGTTTACTCATTAATTTACATTTAAAGTTGAAATATTTATTCACAAAAGACTTTGATTGAATTAAATATCACTGTGCTCTATTAGATATCACATTCTCATATATTTGAATGGAGAGATAACTATTGTTTATAATTTGTTAAAAGGAAGGAAAGTATTAAAAGTCTCAATTTTGCCAACACAATACTAGAATGATGTTAATAAAGGTTTAAGTAATTCACCGTGAATGTTGTACTGTAGCTAGGTACTTTAAAACCTTAAAAAAGAAAGCAAAACTATACTAGCAAAAAAAGAGAGAGAATGAAAGAGATTTCCTCTTCCATAATTAGAATGTTTAAATGGTTAACTGCATACAATTTCATATAAAATGAGTTTGATAAGGGAAAAGTTTTATCATTTTTTTCTATGGCTAGTGCTCATAGTAAGCATGGAAATTAGAAAAAAAATAAGGACGTGAAAGCAGTCGAAATGGATATTTAAATATCCACTTTACTTAAAGTGAATATGCTAAATATCAGTTCAAAGTATCATTGTGGGAAATTGGAAGGGGAGGTCAACCATGAGAGACTATGGAGTCTGAAAAACAATCTGAGGGTTTTGAAGGGGCGGGGGGTGGGAGGTCGGGGTACCAGGTGGTGGGTATTAGAGAGGGCACAGATTGCATGGAGCACTGGGTGTGGTGCAAAAATAATGAATACTGTTATGCTGAAAATAAATAAAAAATAAATTTTAAAAAAGTATCATTGTGTAGCTTTGAAGTATAAGATAAACTTGAGAAAATTATTCTTAGAAAATATTCAGGGACACCTGGGTGGCTCAGTGTGTTAAGCCTCTGCCTTTGGCTCAGGTCATGATCTCAGGGTCCTGGGATTGGGCCCGAAGTTGGGCTCTCTGCACAGTAGGGAGCCTGCTTCTTCCCTTTCTCTGCCTGCCTCTCTGACTACTTGTGATCTTTCTCTGTCAAATAAATAAAATCTTAAAAAAAAAAAGAAAATTTTCATAAATATCTAGGGAAGTCTTTCAACACAGTTGCATTTGGTACTATATAGAAGCATTTCCGTCTCCACTGCATAGATGTATGAAGATTTCCTAAGGGAGAGGATATTTTAGAGGTGGACCTACCCTGGATTATCAAACATATAAGTTCTGCAGGTCAACTTAAAGTATGCACTGTAGACCCAGATCTTCACTTAAAAGCATAACTTTTGTGTCTAGGGACAAAGACTCTGACATAAGAGTTTAATCACCTAAAAACAGGTACAATTGGCACAAAGATGTCAGCCAAAACTAAATGAGTTTGAAGAGAATAGACATAAGTCTCCCTATGTAGTTTCCAAATCACAGGATGTTTTATTTTAATTATTAATCAATTAGTTAATTCACAGGATGTTTTAAAGTAGAAGAAAACTTGAACTGAAACATAGACTGATATTCCACCCTGTAAGTGATTAATCTTAAAAAATTTTAAAAAAAATTTAAAAAAATTAAAAATTTTTAATTAAAAAATTAAAAAAATTAAAAAAATTTGTAAAAAAAATTACATATTTTTTCATTTATTTTTTCAAATGGGAACCATGTCAGCCCTTGCCCACAGAGAAGAATTAAGTTAAAGTAAATTTTTGCATAACAATCATCAGGATAATGAAATGAACATAAAATTACTTACTAATACATGTGGGTTGAGGTGACCATCCACTTTCCAGACATGTAATTGATCCTGAAGTTTTACCATCTGGTGTTACATATCCTGATTTACACTGATATTTTGTTTCTTTATTCAAGGGATGTGCAAATTCAGATTCAGAAAAAAATCCATTTTCAATTGCTATCTCTGATTTCAAACATCTTTCTGAAAGGGGGAAAGTATAAGGAAAAGAAAGCATATAAATAAACATCTTTATGAAGACTTAGGTAATATAACAATATAAAAAATAAGGAGTCATTTATAAATGAAAGCCTAGAAAACCTGAATCACCCAAATTCTTGTGACAGAGAAAATAAGCCATGAGATATTAAATCAGGATAGTTCATTAAAATTTCTTTTGGAATAAAGAAGCAATATTTAAAATACCCAGAATCCCTTCTAGGAAATTATTAGAAGTTTGTTTGTCTAGTGGATCTGGAATCCTACAGCATGCCAGAATTACACTGGCAACGGATCCCTTCCAGGCACTTGTTTTAAATACTGTGTACTCAGGATCTCTTTAGCAACGCCAGCATTCAGTTAACTAATTGGGGTATCTCAGATCAGGTGAGGATCTCAGAGAATCTGCCACCAAAGCTACTACAACTCTGAGAATTTGAAATGTTTGTCATCATAACCTGGTGCTTAAAGCCATACGGATACAAGGAGTTTGATGAATATGACACAGATTAGCACATTGCATTCATTGATTTTCCAAGACTAAAATGATGATTTTATGAATTTTATGATTTTATTTTAACATTTTTATGAAGAATCAAATAATATAACAATAAAAAAAATAAGGAGTCATTTATAAACGAAAACCCAGAAAATCCGAATCACCAAAATTCTTGTGACAGAGAAAATGAGCTATGAGTTTCCATAGATATTAAATCAGGATAGTTCATTAAAATTTCTTTTGGAATAAAGAAGCAAAATTTAAAATACTCCGAATCCCTTCTAGGAAATTATTAGAAGTTTGTTTGTCTAATGGATCTGGAATCCTACAGCATGCCAGAATTACACTGGCAACAGATTCTTTCCAGACACTTGTTTTAAATATTGTGTACTCAGGATCTCTTTAGCAACCCCAGCATTCGGGTAACTAATTGGAATATCTCAGATCAGGTGATGATCTTAGAGAATCTGCCACCATAACTACTACAATTCTGATAATTTGAAATGTTTGTCACCATAACTGGATACTTAAAACCATACGGATACATGGAGTTTGATGAATATGACACATTCATTTATCTTCTTAGACCAAACCGATGATCCTCAAATTAAGTATAACTTCACTTGAAACAATAAAGAAGACTTCTGTCAGTTATCCGGTCTCTTCACAAATTCATCTTTATTTATTGTCTCACCCATGAATAAAGAAGAAGTCAAAGGAGAAAACATGAAGTATGTATATTTTCATGGTTTTATTTTATTTCACAATTTTATCTCATAATTTAATTCCTTCACTTGGAGCATCTAGTAGATAGGACATGGGATACATGGAATAATAAACACTATATGGAATTAAAAGTATATAATCTTAAAAAAAAAGACATTAAAGCAGCACCTGGGTGGCTCAGTTAGTTGAGCATCTGACTCTCATGGTCAGATCAGGTCTTGATCTTGGGGCTGTGAGGCATTTGCCTCCATTAAAATAGAAGTTCATATATAAACAATCCAACTTTATGCCTCAAGGAAGTATAAAAACAAACCAAGCCCAAAGTTAGAAGGGAAGCAATAATAAAGATTAGAGCAGAAATGAATCAAATGGAGAATAAAAAAAAAACCACCCTATTCCACCATCTCCTTAATAACAGGCTGTATTTTCAAATTTCTTTACTACTTCATTGATGTATAATTGACAAAATTCTATATATTAAGTATACAATGAGATGACTTGGTACACATATACACTTGGAAAATAATTAAAATTGCATTAGTCACCTCACATAATTACTTATTTTTGTGGGTGGAATGGTTAATATCTACTCTCTAAGCAAATTTCAGCTATACAACACATTATTACTAACCATAGTCATCAGACTGTATGTTAGATCTTCTCCATCTTATAACTGAAGGCTTACACCTTGGACCACCGTCTTCTCATTTCCCCTATCTGCAAGCCACTGGTATTTACTATTCTACTCTCTGCTTTATGTTGACTTTTTCTCTTTTTCTTTTGATTTTATATATAAGTTAGACTTGAAGTTTATTTGTCTACATGTTGTAAATAGCAAAATTTTACTTTCTCTCATGGTATTCCATTGAAAAAAATGTATATATTTATCATATTTTCCTTATCCATTCATCCATAAATGGACATTTAGTTTTTTTTCTGTATGTTGGTTATTGTGAATCAAGCTGTAATGAACACGAAGGAGCAGATATTTCTCCAAGATACGAATTTCATTTTCTTCAGATATATACCCAACGATGAGATTGCTGTATCATACTGTAGTTCAATTAACTTTCTGAGGAATTTCCACATTGTTTTCCATATGCCTATAACAAATTACATTCCCACTGAAAGTATACAAGTGTTCCCTTTACTCCACATTCTCAACATTTGTTATCTCTTGTCTTTTTGATAAAATCCATTTTAACAGGTATGAGATAAATAGTTCATGGTGGTTCTGATCTCATATGCCTGATGATTAGTGATTTTGAGTACCAATTGGCCATTTGCATGTATTCTTCAGAAAAATGTTTACTTAAATGTTTGCTCATTTTTATTTGGCTTGGGTTTTTTTTTTTTTTTTTGCTCTAGAGTTGTATATATATAATACAACTTATACACACATATATATGTAATACATATATATATAATATGTATGTGTATGTGTGTATGTATATATAGGCATATATATGTATATGTATATAATGTATATATATATATTTCCCTCATCAGGTTTATGGCTTACAAATATTTTCTCCCATTCCATAGGTTACCTTTTTATTCTGTTGTTTTGCTAAGTAGAAGTTTTTCATTTGATACATTTACTTATTTCAGCTTTTACTATCATATCCAACGAATATCATTGCCTGGACCAGTGTCAAGAAGATATTTCCCTATGTATCTTCTAGGACTTCCATAGTTTCAAGTCAAATTTGAGTCTTTAATTCATCTAGAGCTAATTTTTGTCAGTGGTTTAATATAGTGTTTCTTTTTCTTTTTCTTTCTTTCTTTTTTTTTTTTTTTTTGCTTGTGGATATCCAACTTTTCTCTTTCCTGAAGACACTACTTTCTTCATGTGTATTTTGGCTCCCTTATCAAATTTTAATTAAGGATATGCATGTGAGCTTGATTATGGCTCCTAATTTTGTTCCTGCCAGTTGATCTGCCAATATGATATTGTTTTCATTTTAATCACTCTATATTAGTTTGGAACCAAGAAGCACGATGGCACCAACTTTGCTCTTCTTTCTCAAGATTGATTTGGCTACTTGGGAATCTTTGGTTCCATAATTTTAGGATTGTTTATTCTACTTCTGCAAAAAGTGCCAGCAGGATCTTGACAGGAATTGTATCTGTTGGGCAGTATGCACACTTTGATGACATTAATTCTTCCAATCCATGAACATGGACTATCTTTCCATTTATTTATATCTTCTTCAATTTATTTTATTATTTTATTATTGTTTTCAGGATACAAGTCTTTCATCTCTTTGGATAGATTTATTCTGCATCTATCTTATTACTTTTGATGCTATTGTAAATGGTACTATTTTTTAAATTTCTCTTTTTGATAGTTCATTATTCATTACACAACCGATTTTTGTGTATTGATTTTGTATCCTGCAACTTTGCTAAATTCATTTATGAATTATAACAGGGTTTTGCTTTGTTTTCTTTTCTTTTTTTTCACACAGAGATAATTTTACTTATTTTTTTATTTGGGTACCTATAATTTCCCTTTGTTCGACAGTGGTGGAAGTGTGTATCCTTGTCTTTTTCCTGATCCTTGAGGAAAAGCTTCCAGCTTTTCACAATTAAATATAATCTTAGTTATAGGCTTCTTATTTATGGCCTTTATTATGTTAAGGTACATTTCTTCAACACCAAATTGTTGAGATATCATAAATGGATTGTTATCTGTGTCAAGTGTTTTTCCTCTATCTATTGGGATGATTATATGATTTTTACATTTTGTATTGTTAATTGGGTTTATCATATTATTGATTTGCTTATGTTGAACCAATCTTGAGGCCCATGGATAAACCAAACTCATTATGGTGTATGAATCTTTTAATAAGCTGTTGAATCACTTTGCAAATACTTTTTGAGCATTTCTGCTATGTTTATCAGCGATACTGGCTTATAATTTCTTTTTCTTGTAGTGTTCTTGTCTAGTTTTGAAACTAACATTCATGCTAATCTTGTAAAGTGGTATTAGAAGCCCCAGCCCTCAAATTTTTGGAATGGTTTGAGTAGAATTGGTATTAATTCTTCTTTAAATGACAATGAAACTTCTGGTCCCAGACTTTTCTTTGCAGAGTTTTTTTTTTTTTTTTAATATTTTATTTATTTATTTGGGAGAAAGAAAGGGAGCATCAGTGGAAGGGGAGGAGAGGCAGAAGGAGAGGGAAAAGCAGACTCCCTGCGAAGCAGGGAGCCCCGCATTGGGATCAATCCCAACATCCTGAGATTGTAACCTGAGCTGAAGGCAGCCACTTAACTCACTGAGCCATCCAGGTGCCCCTCTTTGCAGACATATTTTAAAGATTTTGTTTATTTATTTATTAGAGAGAGAAAGAGAGCATAAGCAGGCAGAGTGGCAGGCAGATAGATGCAGAGAGAGAGAAGCAGGCTCCCTACTAAGCAAGGAGCCAATGTGGGTCTTGATCCCAGAACCCTGGGATCACAACATGAGCTGAAGGCTGCAGCTTAACCGACTGAGCCATCCAGACATCCCTGCAGAGATATTTTAAATTAATGATTCAGTCTTGTTCCTTGTTATTAGTTTGTTCAGATTTCTTAATTTCTTAATGGTTTTGTTTTGGCAAGTTTTGAATTTCTAGGAATTTATTCATTTCTTTATTCATTTATTGGTGTGTAATTGGTTATGATTTTCTCTTATGAACGTTTGTATTTTTGTGGCATCAATTGAATGTTTCCACTTTCTTTCCTCATTTTGTTTCTTTTATGTTCTTTTTTCTTAGGTTAGCAGCTTTAGGTTTGTCAATTTTGTTTATCTTTTCGAAAAAGGTAGGTATTAACTTTGTTGATTTTTTGGGTCTTTCTTTCACATATTTCTTCTCTGATTTCTGTTTTTTCCTTGATTCTGCTAATTTTAAACTTTGTTCCTTTTCTAGTTTTTTTGATATATAAATTTGGTTGTATATTTGAAATCATTTCTTTCTCTAAGTGTAAGCATTTATCACTATAAAATCTCTCATAAAACTGCATTTGTACGTGAGGTATTTTTTTCTCTCTTGCTGCTTTCAAAACTCTCTGTCTTGGTTTATGCAGTTTTATTGTAAGGTGTCTTAGAGATGATTTCTTTGGGTTAAATCTGCTTGGGAACTTATGAGCTTCTTGATTTAATAGTCCATATCTATTCCTGGATTGATAAATTCTCAGCCATTATTTCTTTAAGTAAACTTTCTGCCCCATTCTCCACCTCTTCTTCTTTTGGGACTTCCACAATGCCTAAAATGTTTCCTCTCATAGCCTCCTAAATTCATATGGGCTCTCTCTACTCTTTAATTCTTCTTTCTTTGTTCTCCTCTGACTAGGAAATTTCACATGACCTCTCTTCTACTTCACAGATTCTTTCTTCTACTTTATAAAGTCTGCTTTTGATGCTCTCTGTTGTATTTTTCTTTTCATTTATTGTATTCATCAGTTCCAGAATTTCTGTTTGGTTCCTTTTATGATTCTATCTCATTGTTTTCCTGACTCCTTTGAATTCTCTTTTTTGTGTTTTCTTATAGCCCACTGAGCTTCCATAAAACTACTGTTTTGCATTCTTTATCAGGAAAAAATCATAGACCTTCATTATTTGAGGGTACATTTTTGGAATTTTATTGTGTTCTTCGTTAGTGTCATGTTTCTTTGATTTCTCATGTTCCTTAAAGTCTTGCATTGCTGCCTCCATCTTTGAAGAAGCTCGCATGTTCTCTAGTCTTTCCTGACTGACCTTGGGAGAGAAATACATTCTATCACACCTGTTAGGGATTCTGAGGCTTTTAAAAGAACTTTTAAATGGATATATCTGCTCCCTATGTTTTGCTACAACTTGGGAGGGCAATCTTAGATTGTATGCCTTTTTTTAAACCTGAATAGCCAGCTTCCAGTTTTCTGGCTCCAATGCTGAATGCTCAAGTATGTGCTTTCTAGCACTCCTGTGGGTCAGCTAGGCTTTCTAGATATGCTCACTAGCCATCTAAAAACTGCTGCATTCCCTACCTTTGGAGTGTACACAAGGTACTAACCATGGATAACAGTGTGTGGAATGTTGTGGGTACCATTAGTTGAACAGGATCAGTAGGCCAGTCATCCCCAGTGGTTAGTGCCAAGTAGTTAGTAGGATCTTTGTCCCTTGATGACTTCTGAGGCTTGATTGTTGTGCTCCAAGCTTTCCCCAATTCCTTAAGTCAGGAAGATCACCTCAGTATTCTGGATGTGGTGAGAAAGAAATGAGCCTTTTGGTCAGAGACCCACACAGGTGAGGAAGCAGACTCTAACTCACACACTCTTCCCTCCAGTGGAGAAGTTGCAGGCTGAGTGGGTCTCTCCTGGCACTGAACCATGCCACTTTGGGGGAGGAGTGACTCAGATCATTAAAACTGTTCCTCTCACCCCCTTCAATGCACCCACTGTTGGATCTTCTTGCTCTAACAGTGTGCTGAAACTTCTGTTAGATTCCCAGATTCCCAGACAGAAGCTCTTGTCTGTGGGTTATTGTTAAAATTGGTGTTCTTTGCCAGGAAGAATAGAAACTTGTATTCTGCCATGTTGCTGGTGTCACTCTATTTTTTTCTAGATTAAATGTGTGTATGTATGTGTTCAAGTTCTTATTTTTTATTTTATTATTTTACTTTTTTAAGATTTTATTTTTTTTAATTTTTAAGTTTTTATTTTAATACCACTTGGTTAACATACAGTGTTATATTAGTTTCAGGAGTATGATATAGTGATTCCACAATTCCATACAACACCCAGTGCTCATCATGACAAGTGCAATTCTTAATCCCCATCACCTATTTCAACCATCCCCCTGCCCCTGCCACCTCTCTCCCCTCTAGTAACTATCACATTGTTTAGAGTCATTTTTTCTTTTTTTGTTTTGTTTTGTTCTGGTTTGGGTTTGTATCTCTCACTTTCCCCCCTTTGCTCATATGTTTTGTTTCTTAAATTCCACATATGAGTGAGATCATATGGTATTTGTCTTTCTCTGACTTATTTCACTTAGCATTATACTCTTTAGCTTCATCCATGTTGTTACAAATGATAAGACGCCATTCTTCTTTTATGGCTGAGTAATATTCTGTTTTATATCATCTCTTCTTTTTCCATTCATCAATCAATAGACACTAGGCTGCTTCCATATCTTGGCTATTCTATATAATGCTTCTATAAATGTAGGGGTGCATGGATCCCTTTGAGTAAGTGTTTTTCTTCTTTGAGTATATACTGGGGAGTGTAATTGCTCGGTCATATGGAAATTCTACTTTTATCTTTTTGAGGAAACTCCATACTGTTTTCCAGAGTGGTTGTACCAGTTTGCATTCCCACCAACAGTGCAAGTGGGTTCTCCTTTCTCCACATCCTTGTCAATACCTATTGTTTCCTGTGTTGTTGCTTTTAGTCATTCTGACAGTTGTGAGGTAATATTGCATTGTAGTCTTGATTTGCATTTCCCTGATGATAAGTGATGGTGAATATTTTTTCATAGGTCTGTTGGCCATCTGTGTCTCTCTGGAGATGTTCTGTTCATGTTTTCTGCCCATTTTTAAATTGGTTTATTTGATTTTTGATGTTGAGTTTTATGAGTTCTTTCTATATTTTGGATACTAACCCCTTACCAGGCATGTTTTTGCAAATATCTTCTCCCATTCCAAAAGTTGCCCTTTAGTTTTGTTGGTTGTTTCCTTTGCTATGCCGAAGCTTTTTATTTTGATGTAGTCCCAATAGGATCTCCCCCCCCCCCTTTTTTTACTTTTGTTTCCTTTGTCTCAGGGATCTATCTAGAAAGTTGCTGTTGCTGATGTCAGAGAAGTTCCTGCTTGTGCTCTCCTCTAGGATTTTTACTATTTCAGGTCTCACATTTAGGTACTTCATCCATTTTGAATTTATTTTTGAATATGGCATAAGAATGTGGTCCAGGGGCACCTGGGTGGCTCAGTGGGTTAAAGAATGTGGTCCAGTTTCATTCTTTTGCATGTTGCTGTCCAGTTTTTGCAACACCTTTGGCTGAAGGGACTTTTTCCTATTGGATTTTGTTTCCATCTTTGTCATAGATTATCTGACCATATAATTGTGGGTTTGTTTCTGGGTTTTCCATTCTGTTCTATTGATCTATGTGCCTATTTTTGTGCCAGTATCATATTGTCTTGATCACTACAGCTTTGTAATATAACTTGAAGTCTGGAATTGTGATGCCTCCTGCTTTGTGTTTCTTTTTCAAGTTTGCTTTGGCTATTCAGGGTCTTTTGTGGCTCCACAGAAATTTTAGGATTGTTCGTTCTAGTTCTGTGAATAATGCTGTTGGTATTTTGACAGGGATTTTGTTGAATGTGTAGATTACTTTGAGTGGTGTAGACATTTTAACAATATTTGCTCTCCCAAAGCATGAGCAAGGAGTGCCTTTTCATTTCTTTGTGTCATCGTCCATTTCTTTCATCAGTATTTTATAGTTGTCAGAGGGCAGATCCTTTACCTCTGTGTTTAGTCTTACTCTTGGGCATTTTATTATCTTTGGTGCAATTATAAATGGGACAGTTTTCTTAATTTTTCTTTCTGCTGCTTCATTACTGCTGTATAGAAAGGCAATAGATTTCTGTACTTAAATTTTGTAACTTAAAACTTACTGAATTCATTGATCAGTTCTAGCAGATTTTGAGGGAGTCTTTTGGATTTCTATGTAGAATACCATCTCATCGGCAAATAGTGACAATTCTACTTTTTCTTTACTGATTTGGATGTATTTGATTTCTTTTTGTTTTCTGATTGCTGTGGCTGGGACTTCCAGTACTATGTTGAAGAAAAGTGGTGGGACATCCTTGTTTTGTTCCTGACCTTAAGGGAAAAGGACTTGATTTTTCCCCATTATGGGTAACGTTAGATTTTTTCATATGTGGCCCTCATTATGTTGAAGTACGTTCCCTCTAACCTTAATTTGTTGAGGGCTTTCATCATGAATCGATGTTGTACTTTGTCAAATCTTTTTTCAGCATCTGTTGAAGTGATCATATAGTCCTTGTCCTTCTTTTACTCATATGATGTATCATGTTGGTTGATCTTTGAATATTGAATCACCCTTGAAACCCAGGAATAAATTCCACTTGATTGTGGTGAGTATTTTTTTTTAAATGTATGTTGGATTCAGTTAGTATCTTGTTATGGATTTTTGTGTTCATGTGTCATTTTTCTGTCTGTTGTGTCATCAGAAATTTTGACCAGCAGTTCTCTCTTTTTTAAAAATTTTTTTAATTTTTTTAAACATGTATTTTTATCCCCAGGGGTACAGGTCTGTGAATCACCAGGTTTGTGGAATCTTTACCTGGTTTTGTTATCAGGGTAGTGCTGGCCTCATAAAATAGATTCAGAAACCTTCCTTCCTTTTTCTTTTTTTTTGAATAGTTTGAGAAGAATAGGTATTTATTCTCTCTTAAATGTTTGGTAGAGGGGTGCCTAGGTGGCTCAGTCAGGTAAGGGTCTGACTATTGATTTCTGCTCAAGTTGTAATCTCAGAGTCATGAGCTGAAGCCCTATGTCAGTCTCTGTACTCAGAAGGGTGTCTGCTTGGATTCTCTCTCTGCCCTTCTTTCTTCCCCTGCTTCCCTCCCACCCCACCCAAAATAAATAAATCTTTAAAAAAAATATTTGGTAGAGTTCATCTGTGAAGCCATCTGATCTTGGACTTTTATTTATTGGGTTTTTTGATTACTGACTCATTTTTTTTTCTGGTAATTTGTCAGTTCAATTTTTCTGTTTCTTCCTATTTCTGTTTTGGTAGGTTTATGTGTAATATTATCCATTTCTTCTAGGTTGTCCAATTTGTTGGCATGCAGATTTCAGAATATTCTCTTATAATTCTTGGTGTTTTTGTAGTGTTGGCTGTTATTTCTCCTCTCTTATTTGTGATTTTACTTTTTTGGATCCTTTTCCTTTTTGATAAAACTGACTAGGGGTTTATCAAATCTATTAATTTTTTCCAAGGAAGAGTTCCTGGTTTCATTGATCTGTTCTATTGTTTTCTAGTTTCTGTATCTTTATTTCTGCTCTAATCTTTATTATTTCCTTCCTTCTGCTGATTTAGGTTTTTTTTTCTTGTTGTTTTTCCAACTCCTTTAGGTATAAGCTTAGGTTGTTTAGTTGACACTTTTCTTGCTTTTTGAGCTAGGCTCTATGGCTATATAAACTTCCCCGTTGGGACTGATTTTGCTGAATCACATAGTTTTTGAACTGTTGTGTTTTTATTATCATTTATTTCCAAGAATGTTCACATTTCTTCTTTTATTTCCTCTTGACCCATTCATTGTTTAGCAGCCGGTTACTTTACTTTCATGTATTTGTGGTCTTTTGGATTTTTTTCTTGGTGTTGATTTCTAGTTTTATTGTATTGTGTTCTGAAAAGATGTATGGTATGGCTTTGATATTTTTTTAATCTGTTGAAGCTTATTTTGTGGCTTAATATGTGCTTTATTCTATGTGCACTTTAAAAGAGTGTGTATTCTGATGTTTTATGATAGAATATTCTGACTGTATAAGCAGTGTGTCATTCAAAGCCATTGTTTCCTTGTTGATTTTCTATTTATATGATCTGTCCAGTGATGTAAGTGCAATGTTAAAGTTCCTATTATTATTGTATTATTATTAGTTAGTTCTTTTATGTTTGTTATTAAAAGCTTTTTGTTGTTGTTGTTTTGTTTTTGTTTTTAAATGTGGCAGCTCCCATGGTGCTTCCATAAATATTTACCATTGTTACATCTTCTAGTTGGACCATCACCTTTATTATTATATGTTGTCCTTCCTTGTGTTTTGTTACAGTCTTTGTTTCAACATATATTTTGTCCAAAATAAGCATTGATACCCCCGGTCTCCTTTGACACTCATTTGCATGATAAATATTCTCCATCTCCTCACATTCAGTCTTCAGGTGACTTTTGTTCCAAAATGAATTTGTAGGCAGCATATAGATGGGTCTTGTTTTATATATTCTGTCAACTTATCTCTTTTGATTGGAACATTTAGTACATTTTCATTCAAGTCATTTTTTTTATAATATAATTTTTTATTTTTTATAAACATATATTTTTATCCCCAGGGGTACAGGTCTGTGAATCACCAGGTTTACACACTTCACAGCACTCACCAAAACACATACCCTCCCCAATGTCCATAATACCACCCCCTTCTCCCAAACCCCCTCCCCCCAGCAACCCTCAGTTTGTTTTGTTTGATAGATATGTATTTATTAGCACTTTATTACCTGTTTTGTGATTGTTTTTGAAGATTTTCTCTGATCCTTTTTTGTCATTCCTTTATGGTTTGCTGGTTTTCTTTAGTGACATATTGGGTTTCTTTCCCTTTATTATTTGTATATTTATTGGTGGTTTATGATTTGCAGTTACCATTGGGTTTGTATATAACATCTGCATGTAGCAATTCATATTAAGTTGATGGTCATTTAAGTTTGAACCCATTCTTACTCTTCTTTTTCCCAGGTATATGGAGTCATATTTTATATGCTTTTATTTTGTGAATTCCTTGACTGACACTTTTTACATAAATATACGTTTTTAGTGCTTTATGTTTGGTGCATTTGTACTGTCACTTTTGGTCTCTTCTCACTCAGTGTCCCCTTTAATATCTCTTGCAGGGCTGGTTTAGTAGTCATGAACTCCATTAATTTTTGATTGTCTGGGAAACTCTTTGTTTTCCCTTCTATTCTCAATAATAGACCTTCTGGATAGAATATTCTTGGCTTCAGGTTTTTCCCATTCAGCACTTTGAATTTATCATGCCACTCTCTTCTGATTTAGAAAATTGTGCTGAAAATTCCCTGGTAGCCTTATGGTTTTTTCCTTATATGTTACTGTCTTTTTATTTGTTTGTTTCTGTCTTGTTGCTTTAAAAATTGTGTATATATCACTATGTTTTGCCAATGTAATTATGATATCTTGGTATGGTTCTGCTTTTGTTGATTTTGGGGAGTTCTCTGTGCCCCCTGGGTCTGGATATCTGCTTCTTCCCCCAGATTAGGGACGTTTTCTGCTATTATTTCTTCAAATATATTTTCTGCCCCATTTTCCCTCTCTGTTTCTTCTGAGCTTCCTATAATATGAATGTTGTTGTATTTGATGGGGTCATTGAGTTCCCTTTGTCTTTTCTCATTTTGCGTAATTATGTTTTCTCTCTTTTGTTGTGCTTGATTACTTTCTGTTACTCTGTCTTCTAGGTCATTAATTCTTTCCTCTACTTCTACCAGCATACTGTTCATTCCAAGTGTGTTTCTCATTTTGTTTATTGAGCCCTTGATCTCTGATATGTTATTCCTTATCTCTGTGTTAAAGGTCTCACTCAGGTCTTCGATTGTTTTCACAAGTCCAGTGAGGGTCGTTATAATCATTACTTTAAACTATCTATCAGGCATATTGTTAACATATATTTTACTTACATCTCTGGCTGTGGTCTTGTATTGTCCTTTCACTTGGGGGCAATTTCTTCTGTTTTCTCATTTTGTCTAAATTTCTGTGCATGCTTCTTTGTTCAGAAAGTCAGCTTCTTCTCCTATTCTTGAGAGTAATGGACTTATGCAGAAGAGGTTCTATAGTGCCTTGCAATGTTGTGGCCCCTGTGTCCCAGGGCCTGGCACATTAGGGAGTTCTCCAGTATGTGCTGTATGCACACCACTGTTGTGTCTTGACTGCTTTATCCTTCAGGTCAATCAAGTGTAGAGGCCCTCTTTGCCTGTGGTGGTCAGTATTTGGTCTCTGGCCTATGGTGAGTTTTAACTATGTGTCTGTGAACTGAGACCTCTTATGACCATTCCTGGAATCAAGGGTCCCCAAAAGTCCAGGTTGGGAGATGTGGTGGGGACAGAGGTTTGGGTTGGTCTTTTGGGGGAGGAGGCTGGCTGCTCAGGGACTGAGGAAAGTATGACTGGAAGTGTGTTTCCATTGGAACACAGGGAGGTGGGACTTGGTGTGAATAAGTTAGGTAGTGAACACTGGTCTGGGCTGGTTCGCACAGGTGGCTCTGAGTTTATGCTGAAGGGTCGGGGGTGTAGAGAAGGCACCTTCCAGTTTTTTTGTTCCCTAAGGGATCTCTGGGGAAACTGCCTTTCTGTAATAAACTCCTCACTGTGTGCCCTGGGTGCTCTTCAGATTGCTCTTTCCAGCTGTATGTTCTCAGGCTGTTTGGTTGCCTTTTCTCCAAGTCCCAGTGCCCTTTGATCTGTCCGAGAGCCAAGCACACTGACCTTTAAAATCCTCGTCTTTAAACCCCACTGGTTATAGGAATTATGAAATTTGGGCTCTCACTTTCTAAGACAATTGCCACAGTGATTCTTTCCCCATGTGCTCCCTTGTGTGTTTATCCGTCCCTTGCCTTCCTCTCTGACCATGGCTTTCTCCCCACCTCAGTGGCCACACTGAGGCCACACTTTCAAACTGTGTCTCTGTACATCTTACTTCTTCAATGTGGTCTCTCCATGACCTTTAGTTGTCGAATTTATTCTGTCAGTCTTCAGGCCAATTTCTGGGGAGTTTAGGATGATCTGATGGTTATCCCAGTGTATTTACAACAAAGCAAGCTTAAGTTCCTCCTGTTCCACTGCCATCTTTTTCCCTCCACTTCTGGTGTCACTCTATTACTATAGGTTTCGTCTTTGTCTTTCTTTTACTGTTTTCTTGACTAATACCTATCAGTAAACAATTATTTTGCTATATATGTATCGGTAAATTTGTATATCTATTCATACATACTTGGAGAAAATAAGGATGAGTATATGCATTGGCAGAAATCAGAAAGTTGATATAAACATTTTGCTACAATTAATAAAAATGTGGGTTAGAAAACCATAAATATACTGGGATTTCAGACCATGTACTTACTGAGAGGAATGCATTCAGGAGGAGGGAACCAGTCATTCTCTGTACATGTCATTATAGTCTGCTCATCTTGAAGACTGTAACCAGAATTGCATTGAACTCTCACAGATTCACCTTGGGAATATTTTTGTGCATACCTTGGATAATCTCCATTTTTCAAATAATTGAAAATACATTGTCCTAAAAATCATAAAACCCATAAAAACATTTAAAATAATAAGTTGAAAACTATTTGTACAATATTTAAGCGATAACATCTAAGTATCCAAAAATAACATGCAGCTCAAGAAAAACTAAAGCTACTACCAAATGTGTAAAAAGATAAAATCAATATTTGATATTATTTATCTTCATTTTTTATAATTAAAATGCATACGAATGATATGGGTGTTTTTGAAAAGCTTCTATCTTTATCTGTAAAGTGATATTTATGAAGAGCTCCTTATAAAAAGAAAAAACGTGTATGAGCCTTTTTGCTCATAAAACTCATCCTTTGGCCTTATTTTGTCATACAAGGCTTAATGGTACTCACTTATTTGAAAGTACTCTACTATTTGAAATATTTACAGATACACAATTGGAAAAAGGTTTACTTACTCTGGCATGGTTCTGCTGGGTCCCATCCTTTCTGTGTGCAAGTAATGTGTCCCCGACTATGTTTTGAAGGAGTCACAAAATTGGTGTCACAGGTATAGTAAAAATATGCCCCTAACTCTGCTGGAAAGGGTGATCTATATGTATATCCAATCTGTAACTGTCCATGTTTTATTTCTGGAACATCACACCTCTTCACTGGCAATACAAAGAAAAGAAACAAGAACAGTATAAATAATGTTTTACCTTAATTAAAAAATCAAATTAGAAATTAATTGTTTCATTTCTTAAGGAATCTCCATGCTGTTTTCCAAAGTGGCTGCACCAATTTGCATTCCCATCAACAGTGTAAAATGGTTCCCGTTTCTCTACATTCTAACACTTGTTGTCTACTGGGTATTTACCCCAAAGATAGAGATGTAGTGAAAAGAAGGGCTATCTGTACCCCAATGTTCATAGCAGCGATGGCCACAGTTGCCAGACTGTGGAAAGAGCCAAGATGCCCTTTCACAGATGAATGGATAAAGAAGATACGGTCCATACATGCAATGGAATGTTATGCCTCCATCAGAAAAGATGAATACCCAACTTTTATATCAAGATGGCTGGGAATGGAGGAGATCATGCTGATGAAATAAGTCAAGCAGAAAGAGTCAATTATCATATGGTCTCACTTACTTGTGGAGCACAAGGAATAACATGGAGGACATTGGGAGTAGGAGAGGAGAAGGGGGTTGGGAGAAATCGGAGGGGGATATGAACCATGAGAGACTGCGGACTCTGAGAAACAAACTGAGGGTTTTGGAGGGGTGGGGGTTGGGAGGTTGGGTGAACCAGGTAGTGGGTATTAGGGAGGGCACGTATTGCATGGAGCACTGGGTGTGGTGCATAAACAATGAATCTTGGAACACTGAAAAAACAAAGTTTAAATTAAAAAAAAAATCTCTCGAAACAAACTGAGGGCTGCTGGGAGGTGGGGGGTTGGGATACGGTAGCTGGGTTATAGACACTGGGGAGGGTTTGTGCTATGGTGAGTGCTGTGAAATGTGTAAGCCCGATAATTCACAGACCTGTACCCCTGGGGCAAATGATACATTATATGTTAATAAAAAACTTATGATGTACTAAAAATATATATATATATGAATTTCATGTAAATATAAAAATAAATTAAACATTAAAAAAGTTGTGTGTGACTGAGGGTTGCTGGGGGGAGGGGGTTTGGGAGAAGGGGGTGGGATTATGGACATTGGGGAGGGTATGTGCTTTGGTGAGTGCTGTGAAGTGTGTAAACCTGGTGATTCACAGACCTGTACCCCTGGGGATAAAAATATATGAAAAAAAAAAGTTGTTTCTTTGGTGAATTATATTCTTATTAGTATAATTTCACTCATGGCAACAGGATTTCTAGGACAAGAAAAGTTGCAAAATTCAGATGACAGGGATATGTGATGAAGTTATTGTTAATGAAGTTAGAATTATATCTTGTGAGTGATATGATATATAAACTTGTAGGAAGACTCTTTTTAAAAAATGTTTTTTAAGATTTTATTTATTTGACAGACAGAGATCACAAGCAGGCAGAGAGAGAGGAGGAAGCAGGCTTCCCACTGAGCAGAGAGCCCAATGTGGGTTTCAATCCCAGGACCCTGGGATCACGACCTGAGCTGAAGGCAGAGGCTTTAACCCACTGAGCCACCCAGGTGCCCCTGTAGGAAGACTCTTGAGGAATAAGACAGTACAGACCTATTTAATGAATTGCCTTGAGTATGTATATCCTAGCCCTGATTGATTAAATGAGCATATTGGTTGAGAGATGAAAATTCTGATTTTATTGTCCAGATCATCTATCTTCTTTTCCATTCTTTTCTGTTCTCAATGGAAATCAGCGCCCTGCCTTTCTTCTCAAACCAACTCAATGTAGGGAAATAGTGGTATTCTTTTTTTTGTAAGTTAACATTCATTAACTTATTTTTCTATTTATTGTAAATGGTATAAGAATACAGAGAAACACAAAAATTTTCCATTTGCCACATTATACAGAAAAATAATGCCTGAAACCAGTCATTGAGGCAAGTTTTCCTCTTTTTACTTAATCAGAGAAATGGAGTAAAATATTTCTTTTTTAAAAGACAGTATTATTTATTTATTTGACAGAGACTGAGAAATCACAAGTAGGCAGAGAGTAGGGGAGCAGGCTGCATGCTAAGCAGAGGGTCCGGTGCGGGGCTTGATCCCAGGACCCTGAGACCATGACCTAAGCTGAAGGCAGAGGCTTAACCCACTGAGCCACCCAGGTGCCCCTAAAAATATTTCTTAATATCTAAATAGTTAATTAAGATTATAGTAAAAATTTGATTGTTATTACTAATCTTAATAGGTGAATGAGATATTATAAAATGTCATACATATGTCATAATATATATGACATATATCATACATATGACATATTTAAAAATGTCATACAGAATATGTCATATTATATGTGGTATTTTAGACACATATATTACATATATATCATATATAATGTAACACACATGTCATAGTATATATATATAGTGTATGTGAGGTATTTAAAATGTCCTAATTACATAGTATGTCATATATACCATATATAGGAGATGTTTTCAAACATGTCATATGTCATAATATGTATATTTTAGGAGAAAAGTGAATATTTGATGCCAAGAGAGTTTGATTCTTTTAAAACACAATAAAAGTGTCCTATTTTTATTGAGGTATAATATAATTGTATTTTATTGAGTTATTCTTATTTATTGAATATTTCTTACATATATGTATAAGTGTTCTGTTGTTTATAAGACATTTATGTATAATATTTTCTAGAAAAATTTTTCCCTTTTTGTTGGATAATTTAGAGATAATCTAGTACTTTTAATACCAGAGTAAGATTAGGTGTTTTTTTTCCATAAAATGATTTGATTGCAAGGAATCTTGACCAACACATGAACAAAATTTCCAACACACACACACACACAAAATATTCATTATCATCTTTATATACTTAAGTTCACCGATCCATTTTCTTTTTTGTTTGATTAGAGAAATTTTCCAGTAGTTTCTGCAGACTTGTTATTTGGATTATACACTTTGAATCCTTTGCATATACTAATGTTTTTCTTTAATAAAGATTTTTAAAAAGATTTTATTATTTATTTGAGAGAGAAAGAGAGAGAGCATAAGGGGGGTGGATGGACCCAGAAAAGTAGACTCTCCACTGAGCAGGAACTAGGGATCATGACCTGAGCCAATGGCAGAGGGTTAACCAACTGAGCCATCCAGGTGCCCCTTTAATAAGTATTTGTAAATGATGCCTTTTCTAGGTATAGATTCTTGGCCTACAGTCCATAGCTCTCATTGCTAGATCCCCCCGCCAACTCTTTTCAAGCTTCCAATGTTGAGATTAAGATGTTCATTTACTCTTAATTCCTTTTAAGTAAACTTTTAGGGGTTTTTCCCTACTAATTTTGGAAGATTTAGATTATTTTCTCTCTATCCTTGAATGAATTTCGTCATGATACATCAAGATGTGCTTCATTTAACAATAATTCTACCTTGTGCAAGAATCAGTCTTTGGATTTGCAAGAACTGAGTCTTAAAGAATTCAACTAAATTAGCTGTGAAATTGTAAAGGAGAGATTTGAATCTTGGTGGTTGATTTCAGAACAACTATGGTTATCTACCTATTATGGTGTTTCAAAGGATGTAAATTAAAGAAAATAGCCTGATGGGATTTCTTCTCAGAAGGTATACAAAGGGGATAAAATTAAAAGTAAGTATTGGCTTGAACCTCTTTACTATATTCCTCTTTCATCTGGGCACACTTAAATATGTTTTTATACTCTGACACGATCATCTCTGAAGCAAATATAATATTTCATATTTAGTCTGATCAGCACTGACATTGGCAAGACTTAGAACAGCCTCATTCTACCTTAGACTTCTATCAGTGCAGGTTGTGGTCCCATTGTACTGGTGACTCTGTCATAGTTTTGACTGAAGCTAGTCTCAAAACAAATTAAAGTATTAACTATTTTTTTTAAAGTAGGCTCCACACCCAGCATGGGGCCCAGTGTGGGGTCTGAACTCATGACACTGAGATCAAGCCCTGAGCTGAAATAATGAGTCCAACACTTAACCAACTGAGGCCCCTTAGACACCCCAAATAATCACTAATTTTAAAAGTATTTCTCATCTGTCTATACTTGTACTTTGACCAAAGTCCAGGATCTTATAGGAGAATACATACAACTGATATCAGAAAAATTTAAAGGCTCATAAAAGACTACTATAAATGATTATACAACATAGGAGAGATGGGTAAATTCCTAGAGCTATACAACCTACCAAGACTAAATCATAAAGAAACAGAACATCTGAAAGACCAATTACTAACAAAGAGATTAAATCAGTAATCAAAAACTTCCCAAAAAACAAAAGTCCAAGAGCAGATGGCTTCATTGGTGAATTCTACCAACACTTAAAAAAGATTAATGCCAACCTTTTTCTAACTCTTCAGAAATATAGAAAACTAGGGAATACTTCCAAAGTCATATTATGAGGCCTGCATTACCCTGACACCAAAACCAGAGAAAGACACCAGAAGAAAAGAAAATTACAGGCCAATACCTGAAAAAATTAGGTTTAACAATCTTCAACAAAGTATTAGCAAACTGAATTCAACAATACATTAAATGGATAATACACTTGGATCAAGTAGGATTCATTTCAGAGGTACAAGGATGGTTCAATATCCACAAATCAATGTGATACACCACATTAACAAAATGAAGGATAAAAATCCTATGATCATCTTAATAGCTGCACAAAAAGCATTTGATACATTCAACAACTTTTATGATGAAACTCTTAACAAAGTGTACATGGTGTAGAGAGAACATACCTCTCAGTGTATAAAACCTATATATGACCAGTTCATACCAACCTTATGTTCAATAGCAAAAGCTTTTCCTCTAAGATCAGGAGCAAGATAAGAATGCTCACTTTCACAACTCTTTTTTGAACATAGTGTTAGAAGTCTTAGCTAGAGTAATTAGGCAAGAAAAAGAAATAAAAGGCATCCACGTAGAAAAGAAGATGTAAAACTTTCACTATTTTCAGATGATGTGATATTACACACGAAAAACCCTAAAAACACCACCAAAACTTGTTTTAATTAATAAATTAACTCAATTAAATTGCAGGATACAAGATCAATGTACAAAAATGTGGTGTGTTTCTATACACTAATGATAGAATATCAGAAAGAGAAATTACTAAAACAATCCCATTTACAATAGCATCAAAAGGATAAAATATCTAGGAATAAATGCATCCAAGGAGGTGAAAGATCTGTACCCTGAAACTAGAAGACAATGTTGAAATAAATCGAAGACACAAATGAAACATAGCCCATGTTCATGGTTTGGAAGGGTTAATATTATTATAATGTCCATACCACTCAAAGCAATCTATAGATTCAATGCAATTCCTATTAAATTCCAAAGACATTTTTCACAGAAATAGAACAGCCAACCCTAAAATTTGTTTGGAACCACAAAAGAATCCAAAGAGTCAAAGAATTCTTGAGAAAGAAGAACAAAGCTGGAGACATCATACCTCTTGGTTTCAAACTATATTACAAAGTTACCAAGTATGGTATTGGCATAATAGCAAACAAATAGCTCAACAGAACAGAATAGAGAGCCTAGAAATAAACTCATGCAGATAAGGTTAGATAGTTTATGACAAAGAAGCCAAGAAAATACAGTGAGGAGAGGATAGTCTCTTCAATAAATGGTGTTGAGAATACTGGACAGCCACATGCAGAGGAATGAATCTAGACCACCATCTACACCACATACCAAAACTAACACAGAATGGATTAAAGAGTTGAATGTAAGACCTGGAACCACACAACTCCTAGATGAAAAGATAGGGGATAAGCTCTTTGACATTGGTCTTGGCAATTATTTTTTAGATTTGACACCAAAAGCAAAGGCAATACAGGCAAAACTAAACAAGTGGGACTGCATTAAACTAAAAACTTCTGCATAACAAAGGAAACCATCAACAAACTGAATGGGCAACCTATTGAATAGGAGAAAATATTTGCAAATCATTTATCTGATAAGGGGTAAATACTTTAAAATCATACAAGTCAATAACAACAACAACAACAACAAAATCACAATGAGATATTAATTCACACTTGCTAAAACGGCTGTCAACAAAAAGAAAAAAATAAGAAGTGTTGGTGAGGATGTAGAGAAGGGGAACTTTTCTGCACTCTTTGTGGGGATATAGATTAGTGCAGCCAATATGGGAACAGTATGATTTCTCAAGTAATTAATAGAACTACCATATAATCCAGCAATTCTACTTCTGGGTATTTATTTGAAAGAAAGGAAAACACTAACTCGAAAAGATATATGTACCCCATGTTCCCTGCTACATTATTAGTAAGAGCCAAGATAAGCAATCTTAAGTGTCCATTGCTGGATGAGTGCATAAGGAAAATCACACACACACACACACACACACACACACACACACACACACACACACACACAAACTACTTAGCCAAAAGAAGAAGGAAATATTGCCATCTGTGATGACATGAGTGGACTTTGAGGGCATTATGCTAAGTGAAATAAAGAGGACAAAGAAAAATACCATATGAGCTATATTTGGAATCTGAATATACCAAATTTTTAGATAAAGAGAATAGGTTGGTGGTTGCTAAAGGCAAGGCACTGGGGTGGCAGAAATGCGCAAAGGGAATAAAAATGTCAATCTTCCCAGAATAAAATAATTAAATTATGGGGATGTAATAATGTGCAGCATGGTGACTCTAGTTGTTAATACTGCATTGTATATTTGAAAGTTGTTAAGAGAGTAGATCTTAAAAGTTTTCTCAAAAAAGAAAAAAAAATTTGTAATTATGTGTGGTGATGGATTTAACTAGAAATGTGTTTGTAATTATTTCACAGTATATACAAATATCAGATCATATTGCATACTTAAAACTAAGATAAAATTATATGTCAAGTATATTTCAATCAATCAATATTTTCATTATAATTGTTTTACACATTAAAGTATATTTCATAGTGATGATGGAATCTTCTTTAAGGGTTTTTGATTTGAAAATTCATTCAGGACTTATGCCTAGAGTTACCAAATTGAGACTCCTGACCTATTATTTGTATCATGACATTTTTTTATTCATGTATTGTCCAGTTTAAGTATCGTATACCTTTACAACCAACTGCGGATATGTAAAGAAAATGGCAGAGGAAACATCTCCAGAAATAAAATACAGTACCTTGTTGAATTGAATGTCATTTTGTTACATGGGATGGCTTTAGAAAATTCCACAGGGTCTTTTCCTCCCTCCAAAATGTTTAGTCTAATTCTCTTCCCCTTGAGTATGGTAGACTTAGACACTCCCTTCTAGAGACCA
The DNA here is from genome assembly GCF_030435805.1 of Mustela lutreola. Taxonomy (NCBI): domain Eukaryota; kingdom Metazoa; phylum Chordata; class Mammalia; order Carnivora; family Mustelidae; genus Mustela; species Mustela lutreola. The sequence continues at coordinate 52,065,400 of NC_081303.1, forward strand.
GATATGGTTAAAGGGACAATGCTCATAAATGGTATGAGGGTTCCATCTCTCAGATCATGAGCTCTGGAGAAAGTTAGCTGTTGTTCAAGTAGTCTATGGGGATGACCACGTGGTAAGGTATTGAGGCTTCCTGCCAAAAACCTGATGAGTAAGCCATCTTGAAGGCAGATCCTCTAGCCCAGCCAAGCCATCAGGTGACTGTAGCCAAGGTCAACATTCTGACTACATCACAAGAAGTGTCTGGCTCAGAAGTAGCTATCTAAGCCACTCCCAAATTTCTGACCCACAGAAACTTGGAAATGATAAAAGTTTGTTGTTTGAAGACAATGTATTTTGAGGGGAATTTGTTACACCAAAATAAATAATACATTCTAGTCTTACCAAATGTTTTAGTTCAGATATTAAAATTACTTTAGAGAAATTTATGTTCATACACAGGCATATTTAACATTAAATAGCAAAAAGTAAAGAATTTTTAATATTCAGTATATGTGTTGCTGAAGCAAGCACAGAATTTTTCGTATTCAAAACCATGTTTTTGATCCTGCTTAGAATTGTCTTCTTTGAAGAGAAAAGAATATCTCTGAAGCCTCTGCTTTACATACAGGGTAAGGCAAATATTTGGATTTATTGTGTCCCCATTTTTGTTGTTGTTTAAGAGACAGTAATTTCAGAATTTAAAAAGTAGGTCAAGGTATGAATGGAACTTACAAGAACATTTTGGAGGAGGTTCCCAGTGTTTACCATAACATCTTGCTCTATTTGTACCAGTTGGATAAAAGTCCTTTTTACAGAAATATGTGATTTCACTTCCAGATCTGTATTGGATGGCTTTTGGTGTGTAGTCACCATTTTGAATATCAGGAGGACCACATATTGCTTCTGAAAAAGAAATAAGGACATGTGGATAATGCTGAAATCACCACCCAATAAAATAATCACATACATAAAAATAAAGGAAGCTGGATTTTCTTTTGTCCATGTTACAGCACAAAAGGGATTAAAATAGTCTCACATTCTTCCCACCATATCACTCATGTCCCACCACTATATCTCTCATCTGATATATCTGTGCCCTGTAGACTTTTCACGCTCTCTCTCTCTCTCTCATGATTTTATTTATTTGAGAATGACAGAGTAAGAGAGAGAAAGCACGAGAGAGGGGAGGGTCAGAGGAAATAGCAGATTCCCTGCTGCATGGGGAGCTCGATTTAGGACTCCATCCTGGGACTCTAGGATCATGACCCAAGCCAAAGGAGATGTTTAACCAACTGAGCCATGCAGACTCTTGAAACGTCTTTCTCCAACTCATCATATACATCATATTTCATATGTGGCAATAAACTCATGACATATCACTTTGACTATTCTTTCCAACTGTTCTTCAACTGCCTTGACATCTGTGGTTCTCATTCAGACTCAAAAAATATTCCAGGACTCTCCTTTCCAGACACTTAGTAAGACTGCATATCCCTACCCATTTGAAATAGACATGGCCCTATGATTTGCATAGGACAGTGAAATAAGTGTAAAGTATCATGTTTTTCTTCAGGGAGGAAGTTTAAAAAGCCATTCTGTGATTTTTTTTTTTAATGTTCTCTTCCCCATAGCTGCAGTGATTAGGGAAAGCCATGGAAAGATGATGTCTCTATCCCTTGGTTTGTAGAGTGAATATAATGAACAGAATCCCTTCAGACCAACGTTGGAAGTGAGCATAAATAGGAAATTATGTCAAAATAAAGTTGGATTCAGATTCTGAGATCCTACTTTAAAGTAGGTAACTTCATTGAAATCTGGAATGATGATTTAGTCTAATGTTCATTGACACCTGGAATGATGATTTATTCTAATATTTATATAGGACAAGAGGACTCATCCAAACTAAGTGGTTTATAAATTATATTTTGATGACTGTATAGATAACTTAAGTATCTAATATTTTGGTGGGGCTCTGGAAGTAAAACATGTGACAAAAGTTAATGCCAGAGGATTTGTGCACCCATGTTCTTTGTGTAGGAACCATGAATGCCATGAAGACCCATGGACCCCACACACCAACAGCTGAACATGGATCTAATGTGAGTGATTATTGTTCTGTGTTCATTAACCTCTTCATAAAATATTTTCTTAATAATGCCTGAAAATGGAGGTCGCGCAATTGTAGGAGGGTATATTTTCCAAGGAGCTGTTTGTGAACTCAACCATTTTTTTTCCCTTGTGGGGGAGGGGGTTCCTGGCTGGTTCAGTCAGCAGAGCATGTGATACTTGATCTCAGGGTTGTGAATTCAAGCCCCATATTGGGTGTAGAACTTACTTAAAATTAGAAAAAGTCAACTAAAATTTTTTTTAAAGAATAAAATCAACTCAGAAGCTAACTAGTTTTTGCAGAAGAGGATCACTGAACAAGGTGTACGTGTAATTATGAATCATATGATTACAAGTTCAGAGGGCTCTTAAGAATTCAACTCTTCTTACCATCTCCCCACCCACCCTGGCCCACAGTATGACAATATATGTAAAACTCACCCTTTTAGAAGGGCACTCAACCTCTGATTTTATGTTTCTTGTTTCACTCACTGCTGCAGCTCCCAACAGAAGTTGACTCACTCTTTTCCTCAAAGTTCTTACCATGCTAAGCTGTATCTTCTTGCTCTTCTTCTCATGCTATGATTTCTTTTTTTTAATTAATTTTTTATTTTTTATAAACATATATTTTTATCCCCAGGGGTACAGGTCTGTGAATCACCAGGTTTACACACTTCACAGCACTCACCCAAGCACATACCCTCCCCAATGTCCATAATCCCACCCCCTTCTCCCAAACCCCCTCCCCCCAGCAACCCTCAGTTTGTTTTGTGAGATTAAGAGTCACTTATGGTTTGTCTCCCTCCCAATCCCATCTTGTTTCATTGATTCTTCTCCTACCCACTTAAGCCCCAATGTTGCATCACCACTTCCTCATATTAGGGAGATCATATGATAGTTGTCTTTCTCTGATTGACTTATTTCACTAAGCATGATACACTCTAGTTCCATCCATGTTGTAGCAAATGGCAAGATTTCATTTCTTTTGATGGCTGCATAGTATTCCATTGTGTATATATACCACGTCTTCTTGATCCATTCATCTGTTGATGGACATCTAGGTTCTTTCCATAGTTTGGCTATTGTGGACATTGCTGCTATAAACATTCGGGTGCACATGCCCCTTTGGATCACTACATTTGTATCTTTAGGGTAAATACCCAATAGTGCAATTGCTGGGTCATAGGGCAGTTCTATTTTCAACATTTTGAGGAACCTCCATGCTGCTTTCCAGAGTGGCTGCACCAGCTTGTCATGCTATGATTTCTTAAACTCAACTATCTACTTTCTCTCTTTTAGGTCATGGTTTTGAAACCACCTCTTTTAAAATGAGGTAGGCTAAGCAGAACACAATGAACACAATATTCCAGACATAACTTTTGGTGGGCACTAAACACAGTTGAGAAGGATTCTAGCTCTGTACAACATCCTTCCAATATGAAGCCTAAAAGAGTTCTTGTTCCCCCCCCCCCAATATCATCATCACTGTTGATTCATATTAGGTCTATGGTTAATGAAATCTCCAGTTACTTCCACTTAATGCCATTTTGTCAATGGAGGGTTTCCTCATCTGGTATTAATAAAATTTTCTTTTTAAAGAAAATTCTGGGGTTTACAAAAACAATCTGGGTGGTGTATATAGCTGGGAATTAGGAAGCCCATTACAACACTGGCTCTGCTCTAGACTTGCTTTTTGACCACAGACCAACTACTTAATGAGCTATTGAATGTCTCTCATCCTTTTATTTCTGTCTTGAGAATGAGAGAATTATACTAATTGATCTCAAAATGGGCACTGCACACAAAATGTTAAGTATATTGTCTTTATAATAATTGATTTCTATAAACATTAATACTCCACTGTGAGGAAAAAAAAACAAAAACCTTCCCTTTCCATGTCAGTGCTCAAAGTAATTTGAGTAATCCTTTTGATTTTACTTAATATTTTCCAATATCTCTTAGGTTATGCCATTTTAACTTGATTTTTTTTTAAAGATTTTATTTATTTATTTGACAGAGAGAAATCACAAGTAAGCAGAGAGGCAGGCAGAGAGAGGAGGAAGCAGGCTCCCCACGGAGCAGAGAACCTGATGCGGGGCTCGATCCTAGGACCCTGGGATCATGACCTGAGCTGAAGGCAGAGGCTTTAACCCACTGAGCCACCCAGGCATCCCTTAACTTGATTTTATAGTGGGATCATCCAGGGTAGAATTAAAACGGAAATTCTATGGTTATCTCCCTGTCTCCCTGCCCTACTACCCAAGAGATACTATTTTAGTAGGTTTTTAGTAACCCAAATTTTCAGCTTTAAATAAACACCTTAGGTGATTCCAGCTTAGAAATTTCTTAAAGCATTTAGATCTTCATTCCACATTTCCATAGATGAAAGATCTTTTATTCTCCTCTTTAGATAACAGGATTTTTGAGTGGTCCCATTTCTTCTTCCTCCTCCCTTCCCTCCTCCTCTCCCCTCCTCCTCATGGCTCTCCTCCTCCCCCTCTCCCTCTCCACCTCTTCCTTCCTTCCTATTTCCTTTCCTCTGTTACTCCTCCTTCCCTTTCCCTCTTGACTTATTCCTCAGCATGGAACTAAGAAAGACTATTCTGACTCATTTCTCTTATTTCCATGATGACTAGAGAGTGGGATTACTAGCTCAAAATTTGGAGATAGGATCTACATTTTCTCACTCTCATTCTTGGATTTATGAGTCACTAAGAAAAAGCAGAGCTCTCCCTCACTTCCCGTCTGTTTTCAATAAGACTAAGACCACAGGAAAATCTTCCTTGTCACACAAGAGGGGAGAAATGTCTAAATCATGTTCTTCACTTTAGCTGTTACCAGAGATCCTTTTTTGGGGAGTTCTCTGTGCCCCCTGGGTCTGGATATCTGCTTCTTCCCCCAGATTAGGGACGTTTTCTGCTATTATTTCTTCAAATATATTTTCTGCCCCATTTTCCCTCTCTGTTTCTTCTGAGCTTCCTATAATATGAATGTTGTTGTATTTGATGGGGTCATTGAGTTCCCTTTGTCTTTTCTCATTTTGCGTAATTATGTTTTCTCTCTTTTGTTGTGCTTGATTACTTTCTGTTACTCTGTCTTCTAGGTCATTAATTCTTTCCTCTACTTCTACCAGCATACTGTTCATTCCAAGTGTGTTTCTCATTTTGTTTATTGAGCCCTTGATCTCTGATATGTTATTCCTTATCTCTGTGTTAAAGGTCTCACTCAGGTCTTCGATTGTTTTCACAAGTCCAGTGAGGGTCGTTATAATCATTACTTTAAACTATCTATCAGGCATATTGTTAACATATATTTTACTTACATCTCTGGCTGTGGTCTTGTATTGTCCTTTCACTTGGGGGCAATTTCTTCTGTTTTCTCATTTTGTCTAAATTTCTGTGCATGCTTCTTTGTTCAGAAAGTCAGCTTCTTCTCCTATTCTTGAGAGTAATGGACTTATGCAGAAGAGGTTCTATAGTGCCTTGCAATGTTGTGGCCCCTGTGTCCCAGGGCCTGGCACATTAGGGAGTTCTCCAGTATGTGCTGTATGCACACCACTGTTGTGTCTTGACTGCTTTATCCTTCAGGTCAATCAAGTGTAGAGGCCCTCTTTGCCTGTGGTGGTCAGTATTTGGTCTCTGGCCTATGGTGAGTTTTAACTATGTGTCTGTGAACTGAGACCTCTTATGACCATTCCTGGAATCAAGGGTCCCCAAAAGTCCAGGTTGGGAGATGTGGTGGGGACAGAGGTTTGGGTTGGTCTTCTGGGGGAGGAGGCTGGCTGCTCAGGGACTGAGGAAAGTATGACTGGAAGTGTGTTTCCATTGGAACACAGGGAGGTGGGACTTGGTGTGAGCAAGGTAGGTAGTGAATACTGTCCTGGGCTGGTTCCCCCAGGTGGCTCTGTGTTTTTTTTTTTTTTTTAAGATATTATTTATTAATTTGACAGAGAGAAATCACAAGTAGACGGAGAGGCAGCCAGAGAGAGAGAGAGAGAGAAGCAGGCTCTCCGCTGAGCAGAGAGCCCGATGTGGGACTCGATCCCAGGACTCTAAGTTCATGACCTGAGCCGAAGGCAGCGGCTTAACCCACTGAGCCACCCAGGTGCCCCAGGTGGCTCTGTATTTATGCTGAAGGGTCGGGGTTGTAGAGAAGGCACCTTCCAGTTCCTTTGTTCCCTAAGTGATCTCTGGGGAAACTGCCTTTCTGCAATAAACTCCTCACTGTGTGCCCTGGGTGCTCTTCAGATTGCTCTTTCCAGCTGTATGTTCTCAGGCTGTTTGGTTGCCTTTTCTCCATGTCCCAGTGCCCTTTGAACTATCTGAGAGCCAAGCACACTGACCTTTAAAATCCTACTCTTAAACCCCACTGGTTATAGGAATTATGAAATTTGGGCTCTCTCACTTTCTAAGACAATTGCCACAGTGATTCTTTCCCCATGTGCTCCCTTGTGTGTTTATCTGTCCCTTGCTGGAGTTGGCTCATACCAATTGATAGGAGATAATTGAAAAACATCTCTTCCCAATGCAGTATTCAGTGATGTAACATTGATAACTTGAAATTGACCTTATCATGAGTATTTACATGTTGAGTGTTGGAAAATTCTACAAATCAAGACTCTTTTTCTGAATAGTTGGTTGTTATATATTTGCCAGCATACCACTGTACATAAACCTAATAATATGTCTTCGAGATATAAGGGAGTCAGAGAAGTGAACAAATCCATCCTCATAGCTTGAGATTTAAATACACTTCTCCAAATATTTGATAGACAAGCAGATAGACAAATAAGGATATAGAGTATATGAATACTATTTTATTGAGAGAGAGAGAGAGAGAGAATGGATGGAGTGGGGAGGGAAGTGGGAGAGGGAGAGAGAGAGAATCTTAAGCAAGCTGCACACTCAGCATGGACTCTGATGTGGAACTTGATCTTATGACCCTGATACCATGACCTGAGCTGAAATCAAGAGTGAGACGCTTAACCAACAGAACCACCCAGGCACCCCAAATATATGAACATTATTAACTAAATCGACCTTTTATATCATGATAGAATGCAACCTTCAACAGGTTCAGATATCTATTTATTCTAAGTATGCAATTTGGAATATTCACCAAAATAGTCTATAAGCAAGGCTCCACAAATTTCAAAATATTAAAGTCTTTCTAAGTGCACACCTTGACACTAGACATTGTTAACAGAAAATAACTGGAAAAATCTCAAAGTTTTGAAGCTGAACAACACTTCTAAATCACTCATGGGTTAAGAAGAAATCCCAGTATATATTAGAAAATAATTTGAAATAAACAATAATGAAAATATGATATATATCAAAATTTGTAGAATGATACTAAAGCAGAATTCCTAAACTATACATCTGGGAGCCCTGTCCACAAAAGCCCTGTACTGTGACCTCAGGTAGTGCAGAAAGGGGTCTGGCTCTGGACAGATTTTAGTCCTTCCCCTGAGTGGATAGAAGCGGTAATCATTCAGGAGGCAGGATATCGCTATTACCAGGAGATTTCAAAAACCTTGAGTCCTGGGGTGTCTGGCTGGTTCAGTTTGTAAAGCATGTGACTCTTGATCTCGGGGTTGTCAGTTTGAGCCCTACATTGTATGTAGAGATTACTTAGAAAATAAAATCTTTAGAACAAAACAAAACAAACCTCAACAGTCCCATAAGAAAAACATGTAAAAAAAAAAACCCTCTAGCATTATTTTGTAGAACTGATTTATTTCCCCAGCCACTTCCACAAAACATGCAAGGAGAAACAACCTTGCTATTAATACAAAACAAAAACAAAAACAAAAACAAGCAAACAGACAAAAAAACCTGGGGGAAAAAAAGGATAATGGTGAAGGATCTAAACAAGTATTTCTTCAAAGAGAAAATGCAAGTGATCTGTAAACTGATGAAAAAGTACTCAAACTGAAAATGAAAATGAAAATCATAATAAATCATGAACAAAGCAAGAAGACATTGGCAAAAATTTGGAAAGTCTAAAAATCCCACTATTTGGAAATAATGTGGAGCATTAGGAACTGCTGGTCCAAAGGAAAATCGGAACCAGCACAAAAGGAAAGAGTTTAGCAACTTGTAGTGAAGTTTAAAATATGCATTGGTTATTACTTAGCAGTTTTAGTCCTAGGAATATGGCAATAAGAAACTAACACACATGCCAATCAGATTTCATGTGTGGTGATATTTATAGAATATGATTATTCAATAGCCAAAAATGCAAACAACTTTACAGTATCAATAGTTGAGTGGATAAAAAATTATGATGTATTTGTGCAATGGAATAGCATACCAATGCTATAAAATGACACGAAGATATAAATTAATAATCACATGAACTAAAAAGACACATAGGTACATTATTATTATAGGAAGATTTCATCTATATAAAATTTTAGAACAACATATATATTAGAGATGTATCCATAGGCTGTGAAGTTATTAAAGAAGAGCAAAAATGTAATTATCAGAAATATTAAGATACCATTTTCTTCTAGAGGAAATGTAGGGCTATTGACATAATAGAAAGCCACTGGGATTTTCTGGGATACTGGGAAAGTTCTATTTGTTGACATGGGTGATTTCTTATATTTGTAATGCACTACCTCATATTTTATTCACTCTTACATCTTATATCTCACAATAAATGTATTAAAGTAACAGAATCTGCATATAGAGTATGATTCTTATTTTGCAAAAATTAACTGACATATAAAGAGATCACAGGATGTTAATAGGAAGCTCATGCCTACTGAGTGTAACTGCTAATATTTTTAATACTGCCTGCTGTTTAATTTGGGTATAAGTACCCTTGCTACTACAACGCTGACAGGAAGAGCTAAGATGGCAGGGTGGTAGGAAGACCCTAGGTTTGCCTCATCCCTTCCACACACCTAGAGACATGTCAAATCATTCTGAACACCCACAAAATCGATCTGCATATTGATAAACTGCACAACTAGGGAGAGAAGGGGCCACATCATGGAAGGTAGGAGGTGAGGAGACTGGATTTAGGGGAGAAATGGATCACAGGTACTGTGGAGGGGAGCCCTGGTCATGGAGAGAGGCAGGAGAAAGAAAGAGGGAATGAGAGAGAGAGGACTACACAGGGGATTGCACAAGAAAAACAGATCCCCAAAGACACTGACTGGGAAGATGAGAGGGGCTGATTTTTGTGAGATTTTACAACCAGTGGGTTCAAAGACTAGAGTTTTAGAAGTCTGCAGCATGGCCAGTGTTGAGCCCTGAAGGCCCTGCAGTGTTCCTGTGGAGAAGGAGGGCAGATAGCCTGGGGGCAGAAGATGCAGTCTGAGGATCCCCTGGGATGTCCTGGGAGAGACTGTTTCCTCCTCTTGAAGCACATCTGGGAGAGATGCCATTCATTGTCTCTCTGGGAGAAAAAAGAACTGAGAGGCACCATTTCCTAAGACATCTGCTGAGAGCAGCTAACCCAAACACTGGCTCTTTGACACATTTTGCTCCAAACTACCATAGCCTTGTGCTTTGGTGCGACTGCCCTTCTGGGATAAACCTGCATCTGTTGCAACATCGTGAGACCTTCCTGCAGAGAACCAGCACAGGTCTGCACCATGCCAGGTCGCTAAAGTTTTGAGTTCTAAAACTCAGGTGGCTTGCCTGGGATAGAACATAGGTGGGCAAGCAGATGGCCCCGACATAGTCAGGGTGAAGGCAGGATCTGAGGGACATCTGGAACACATAAGGGGAGATTGTTTCCTCTTTTGTGAGGGCTTCCCAGACAGCAGTGGGCTTGAGCTCCCCTTTCCAGGGACAAGAGAGAGGGCTGCCAGCATTTCCTGCCTCTGTGTTCTTTCTTTTGGGATGAAATTCTCAGTCCTGACATTTTGTCTAAGAATAAGCATCTGACAAAGTATAGTATACATTCTTGATGAAAACCCTCAACAGAGTAGGGACACAGGGAATGTATCACAACATCATAAGTCTGAATATGAAAAAGCCACAGCTAATATAATTCTCAATGGGGCAAAACTGAGAGCTTTTCCTCTACCAGCAGGAACAAGACAGCAATGTCCATTCTCACCATTCTTATTCAACATAGTACTAGAAGTCATAGATTTCAGCAATCAGACAACAAAAAGAAATAAAATTTCCCATTCAAATTGGGAAGGAAGAAGTAAAACTTTCACTATTTGCAGATGACATGGTACTCCATGTGGAAAACCCTTAAGACTCCACTAAAAAATTGCTAGAAATGATACATGATTCAGTGAAGTTGTAGGATACAAAGTCAACATACAGAAATCTCTTGCATCTCAATATGCTCATAATGAAGTAGCATAAAGAGAAATCAAAGAATTGATCCCATTTATAATTGCACCAAAACCCATCTCATACCTGAGAATAAATCTAACCAAAGAGGTAAAATATCTGTACTCTGAAAACTATAGAACACTGATGAAAGAACCTGAAGATGACACAAAAAATTGGAAAAACATTCCATGCTCATGGATCGGAAAAACAAATAGTGTAATGATGTCTATACTATCCAAAGCAGTCTACACATTGAAATCAATCCCTATCAAAATACCACCAGCATTGTTCACAGAGCTAGAACAACCTATCTAAAATCCATGGAACCACAAAAGACTGCCCCGCCCGGCATAAAGCCAAAGGAATTTGCTTTTGAAAAAGCAAAGCAGGGCGCCTGGGTGGCTCAGTGGGTTAAGCCGCTGCCTTCGGCTCAGGTCATGATCTCAGAGTGCTGGGATCGAGTCCCGCATCGGGCTCTCTGCTCAGCAGGGAGCCTGCTTCCCTCTCTCTCTCTCCGCCTGCCTCTCTGTCTACTTGTGATTTCTCTCTGTCAAATAAATAAATAAAATCTTTAAAAAAAAAAAAAAAAAGAAAAAGCAAAGCAAAGCTGGAGATATCATGATTCTGGACTCCAAGCTATATTACAAACCTGGGGTCATCCAAACAGGTTAGTACTGGTACAAAAACAGATACATAGATTAATCAATGGAAGAAAAGAAAACCCAGAAATGGACCCACAACTGTAAGGTCAACTAATTTTTGACAAAGCAGAAGAGAATATCCAATGGAAAAAAGATAGTCTGTTCAACAAATGGTGTTGGGAACACTGGACAGCCACATGCAAAATAGTGAACCTGGACCACTTTCTTACACCATACACAAAAATAAATTCAAAATGGATGAAAGACCTAAATGTGAGACAGGAAACCTCTAAAATCCTAGAGAACACACGCGGCAAATTCTTCCTAGACACATATCCAGAAGCAGGGGAAACAAAAGAAAAAAAATGAAATATTGGGACTTCGTCAGATAAAAAACTTCTGCACAGTGAAGGAAACAATCAACAGAACTAAAATGCAACCTTCAGAATGGGAAAAGGTATTTGCAAATAACATCTCTGATAAAGGGTTACTATCCAAAATATATAAAGAGTTTATCAAACTCAACACCCAAGGAACAAGTAATCCAATCAAGAAATGGGCAGAAGGGGCACCTGAGTGGCTCAGAGGGTTAAGCCTCTGCCTTCGGCTCTGGTCATGATCTCGGGGTCCTGGGATCCAGTCCCTCATCAGGCTCCTGCTCGGCAGGGGAGCCTGCTTCCTCCTCTTTCTCTCTTTCTCTGCCTGCCTCTCTGACTACTTGTGATCTCTGTCTGTCAAATTAAAAAGGGGGGGGGCAAAAAAAATGAATAGTCATTTTCCCAAAGAAGATATACTGATGGCTACCACACACTTAAAAAAATGATCAACATCACTTGTCATCAGGGAAATACAATTCAAAACCACAATGAGATATTACCTCACACCTGTTGGAATGGCTAAAATTAACAATACAGGAAACAATGTTGTTGGAGAGGATGTGGAGAAAGGGGAGCCCTCCTACACTGTTGGTGGGAAGGCAAGCTGGTGCAGCCACTGTGGATAACAGTATGGAGGTTCCTCAAGACATTAAAAATAGAACTTCCCTACAACCCAGCAACTGCACTACAGGTTATTTATGCCCCAAATACAGATGTAGTGAAAAGAAGGGGCACCTGCACACCAATGTTCATAGCAGCAATGTCCACAATAGCCAAACTGTGGAAGGAGCAGAGATGTTCTTCAACAGATGAATGGATGAAGAAGATGTGGTTTATATATGCATGGAATAATACTCAGCTGTCAGAAAGGATGTATACTTGCTATTTCCATAGACATAGATGGAACTACAGGGTATCACCTGCAGGAAGTAAATAAGTGAAAATAAGTAAAAGCGAATAAGTAAATCAGAGAAAGACAAATATCATATAGTTTCATTCATATGTGGAAAATAAGGAATAGCGCAGAGGACCATAGCAGAAGGGAGGGAAAACTGAATGGGAAAGAGTCAGAGAGGGAAACAAACCATGAGAGGCTCTGGACTCTGGGAAACAAATTGGGGGTTACAGAAGGCAGGTGGGTGGGGGATGGGGTACCTGGATGATGGGCATCAAGGAGGGCACGTGATGTGATGATCATTGGCTGGCATATGCAACTAATGAATCATTGAACACTAATGATGTACTATAGTTTGGCTAATTGAATTTAAATTAAAAAATTAAAAAGTGAAATTCAATGATTCTTATCACCATACATATTTATTATTACTTTAATTGCTAAACTCCTTTCTTTACTTGGTTTTATGACAATCATTTAACAGTCCATTCTAGAATTTCTTTTTAAAAGGCAAGGGGCAAATAACCAATTGAGCTGAATCCCATCATGGAACATATTCATTATGAAAATGTTTAACATTTCATTCAAGTTCCATATAAAATTGTACTTTTGTGTATTAAATAACACTGGTGTTGGATTTCATATATAGTCATTTTTCCTTACAGTTTTAGCAAATTTTTAGCACATTTATATTAGGGAATTTTTAAGAAATGATTCCATAGTATAGTTTTGATTGTTTAGAATTTAAATGAACATACTTTTCTCCACTAAATAGTGGTGATGCCCTATCATAAAACAACACAAACCCCAACTTACCTCATTTCTACCCCCCCACCAAAAGCCAGATTCCTTTGGTAGTTGTTAGTTTTATGTTTAGTGTTCATGTTTTCATATGAAAATTTTATGCTTCGTTACAGGCTAATATGTGTGCTTTTCAGTTTAGAAATTCAGATCCACCTCATGGCATAAAGATTACTGGAAAAATAAATTAGTTAAATTTCAAATGTGTTCCTATATTGTGCGTACAGAAATAGTTTTTACTAGTATATTAACATTTTTTTTATTAATTTTTTATTTTTTATAAACATATATTTTTATCCCCAGGGGTACAGGTCTGTGAATCACCAGGTTTACACACTTCACAGCACTCACCCAAGCACATACCCTCCCCAATGTCCATAATCCCACCCCCTTCTCCCAAACCCCCTTCCCCCAGCAACCCTCAGTTTGTTTTGTGAGATTAAGAGTCACTTATGGTTTGTCTCCCTCCCAAACCCATCTTGTTTCATTGATTCTTCTCCTACCCACTTGAGCCCCCATGTTGCATCACCACTTCCTCATATCAGGGAGATCATATGATAGTTGTCTTTCTCTGCTTGACTTATTTCGCTAAGCATGATATGCAGACACATGAAAAAGTGCTCCATATCACTCGGTATATTAACATTTTGATAGAATTAGTTTCTATCCTACTAAGTTAATGCAAGGGAAGAGTAATAAAGTTTTTTAATCAATTAATTCACTCAACTTAAATTATTACTATTTTTTAAGGATTTATTTATTTGCTAGAGAGACCACAGGAGCACAAGCTTGGATGGCGTGGGGAGGAGGAGAGATGGGGAAGGGGGAAGGGCTGAAGAAGAGAAGGACAGAGTGTTAACCTGACTCTATGTTGGGCTCTGAACCCCACAGAGGGCTTGATCTCAGGACCCTGAGATGATGACCTGAGTCCAAACCAAGAGCAAAGTGCTTAATTGGCTGTGCCATCCAGGTTCATCTCAATTATTTTTTAAAAAGTAAAGAATCTACTAAAGGAATAATCCATCCCCAAAGTAGCAATCAATACACAAACACATACACACAGGGTCAGCCCATTAGCTAGCCTGAGCCAAACGCCTTCCCTCTCGGTTATATCTCAATATAATTCTTGATTTTTCAACTTTATTAACTACTTTTAGCTACCAGGTCTAAAAGACAGGGACATATCTCTTTGACGTCATCTTCCTACCACCTTCTCCTGGTATTCACTGTTATGTATGTTTACTAAAGAGGAAAAGTTCTCCTATTGATTACCCTTTTTACTTCCAGTAATTCTCAAGAATTTCCATGAATTTTAAATGGCAGCTCTTGACTGTAAGAAAACGGTATCACCTACTCTATTTGTCCATCCTTCTACTGCCATCTCCAGAATCTTAGTTCTGATTTTTATCATTTGCCACCTTGACTGGGAAACAGCCTGCTGAACAGTCTCCAAGCCTCCATCCTCCCATTCTCCACAGGCTACACAGGAGTTACTGCAAAATTGGTCACAACGTTCTTGTGTTTAAAATTCTTTGGTGACTTCCCCTTTAACATGTAAGACATTCCAAACTCCTTACTCTGCCCTGGGAACCCCCCTGTCTCACTCTTCCATTCTCTCTGACATCATCTTGTCTCCTCTACCATGTACCCATTGCACCAAAGTCTCCCTGGTTTGTTCACGTTTTGTCCAGCATCTCAAATGTATTTTTTTCCTGTAGGTCTTTTAGTTGTTTTCTCTTCTGCAACATGTGCACCAGAGAATTTGGTGGTTGCCTTTGTCTCGTCTTTCAGGTTCTGCTCAAATATTATTTCCTCAAAGTGACCCACTTCAGACCAGCCCAGCGAAAGGCTCTTACCCCACTAGCCCATCTCTGTTGTTCTCCCTCAGCGCCTACTTCACTTCCTTCCGAACATAGTTCACGATTCATAATTATCATTCATAATCCTTTTACAAGGATTTCAACTATCCTGCCATCAAAATGAAGGCTCCCTGAGAAGAACGACCATCTCCATCCTCTTTTATAGAAGGAACAATTCTCAGTAATACTCAGATCCTCTAACCTCAAATTCATCTCCTGTCTGCTTTGGTTCTAATCTTCAACACGCTGAGCATTATCAGCTCATGTCATAACAAAATATTTCAATGATTCACTATCTTGTGTTCTAACAGGAATTAGGCATATCTTACAAAACATGACTTTTACCTGTTTGAATTGACCAAAAGAAGTAAAGTTTACTTAAACTAAATTCTCAAAAATTTTTTTAATTAGACAAAAAGAGTAATTTCAGCCCATGCAGTCAAATAATTGGCATGAATTTACAGCTACCACTATTGTTTAAATTAAGTTGTCAGTTTTAAGTAGGTAACATATACATATTTCAAAGGCATACAAACATTTTCAAGGAAGACTTAGCTGATGACTCTATTTTTTTAAATAATATCTCTCTTCTCAAGTTCTAAGTTAGTGAGTGAACTAAACTTTCTATTGTCTTATGTACTATTTATGTTTAAACAACAAATATTTCAACTTATACATTTGTGTAGTCACATAAATTTGTAAAAAAAATTATAAAATTATCTGGGTGAACTATTTATTCTCTTGGCCTGATTTTGTAATTTAAAATTATTCTCTCCATAAATAAGAGGGTGGATAGTTTTGATTATTGGATAGGACTAAGATTCATTTTGCTTCTATTTGAGGGACATAGTTATAATTGATTGCTTCAAGTTAAAAACAAGTATCCTTGATAATTTAATAATCATCATTAATTTAATATTTCAAATTTCAAATTTTAAAGGGATATTATTAACATAAAACAGAGAGCTAATTACTTGTTTTTAAATCAGTGTATCTATAAACTGTTATTTGATAAGCAATCTTTAACAAATGAAATAAATCATGATAAATTATATATTTGAGAAAACCTTAATGAGATGTGTACCAGATTGCTTTGGTAGGAGATACTATCTTTCAGGAGATACTATCTTTCAGCTAGTCTAAGTTTAAATTTAGTAGATATTAAAATATATTATTAAGAAAATAATACTATCTTTCAGCTAGTCTAAGTTTAAATTTAGTAGATATTAAAATATATTATTAAGAAAACTAAAAATCAAATTAGAAAAAAATAAATCAAATGGGCAAAATGGAAATAGCAAAAGTAGATATTTTATATTAAAATTTTTCCCCAACTTCTTATTGGTATATATGCATATTGGTTATTGTGCATATATATATGATCCAATTAGCTTTTTAAAAGAAAACATATTCAAAGTATTTTGTAAATAATATGAGAATAAGTAAAGGTATTTGGCCAATAATATATATATCCATAAAAAAGAAAACATCAATTGTAATGAAGGTTTTATGTTTTATTTTAATTTGAGTTTATTTATTTATTTATTTTGGGTGGGGAGCACACTTGTTTGCACATGTGAGCAGAGGTGAGGGGTTGGGGGAGGGGCAGAGGGAGCAGAGCATCTCAGCCCCTCTGTACTGACTGCAGAGCACTATTCAGGGCTCGATCCCCTGACCCTGAGATCATGTCCTGAACTGAAATCAAGAGGTAGTTTCTCAACTGACTGAGCCACTCAGGTGTCCACAAATGAAGTTCAAAAAATTAACTCTAGAAAAAGAGAGATTATACTGCATTATTAAAGCATTTGAAGAAATAAAATATGTTTAAAATTTGGAAGTATGATTATACAATTTCTTCTTGAAATTTTAACAGTGTAAATGCCATGAAGATAATTCCAGGGTTATAAAAAGCAAATGGGAGAACAGATAATAGCTAAAAGAAATCAGGCAGAAAACAAATATGTGATAATGAGGGCTGAAACAAGCTACACTCAGGGTACAGCTTGACTACATCACTGAAATCAAGTTTCGTGGGATGTGTAGTGTTTGGATCACGAAAATCTAATGTCAATTATTGTTCAAGCCAAAATGGTATCTTCCTAAAACAGTCTATACTGACTGGATGTTGTAAAATGGCTCTGGGTCAGAGGGTGACACTAATTGAGGACCTTTGAAAACTCTAGCAGGAATGATTTGGCATCTGAATAATTCTCATGATAATCTTGACGAGTAAGTATTGAAAAAGAAAAAGAAGAAAAACAACACACACTATACCCAGTTACACCTGCAGCACTTGTGGAAATGCCATGATGGAGGATTTAGTTGGGGGCTCATCTCAATCTTCCATTTTTGCAGATCTACTGTTAGTCTGTTGTACACCAATTGATGTTTCTTCAGTCTTAAATGTCCTACTTCCTATCATCCTTAACTGGTTAACTCCTATTCAACCTCCAAAGCCTACCCAAGATGCCATCGTGATTTACCTCTCCATTTGGGCTCTCACAAATCAACTCCTCAACCCTATCCCACTCCATCCTCCCATTCCTATTTGGGTTTCTTGTCTCCTCTAAGTAATCCTATAGTCTTTCTTTTGCTTATCTCCATCACAATACCTTATATGATAAAATACAGTATATTAATAAAATACAACAACCATTCTTTTTGTTTTCCTTACAAAAAGTGCTCTTTTGGAAAATGCTGGCCACTGGGCCTGGCACTTAACAGTCACTCAAAAAATGATTATTGGATGAATAAAAAAATGAAACAAGAAAATGAGTGGAAGACTAGAGAATTCTCATGGAGCCTTTCCATTACATCTGCAGATTGTAGACAACCTCAGGAAAGAGCATAGTGGATGGTAGCAAATATAATAGATAAGACTTGGGAACAAATGTTTAGTGATCTTTAAGCTCTACTGCATGAATTCAAGAAACTCTGATATCTGTAATTCCATTGTATATCTTGTCCACATGTCCTAAATTTTAATTTATAATTCTGAAGTCAGGGATGATTTTAGTTAAGTTCAAAAAATAAAAACTTTTGAGAGTCTGTGAAGTGAACATTTCAGTAACCACTTTTCTGTCTATTAAATTTTTGGTCAACAAGGTTTGAGAAACTTGTTGCGCTGAGCGAAAATGTCAAAGCAAATGGAGTTTTCTAAGAAATATTTTTATCCCTTCCCTTCCGTTATTTTTGTGATTTTTTTTGTTCTACTACATTAATTTCTCTGAGCCATTTTTATAATGTTTCCTTAAAATTTTCAACTGAATTTTAACACTTCCTCTCACCCCCAATTACTTCATGTCCCTTTTACGCGCCATATTCTGAAAACAGTTAAAGATGTTAAATGGGTAAAGTGAGCACAGGAGAGATCAGTTGGCAAGAATCTCACAGGTCTGGGCAGGTGGGGGATGGTGTGTGGGGTGAGGAGGCGGAGGCATTGCTGGGAAGAAGGAAAAGTGCAAAGACTGTCCTACAATCAGGGATTGAGCAAAGAAAAGTGGATCGATTTAGACTTTGGCTCAAGCCCTAGCAATCAAAGGTCGAAAATGAAGACTTTTACTAATTTGTTGTCATTTGGGAACTTACTTCTGGCTAAGAATAATTTCAGTGATACTCAATAATTCAGTTGTAGTTGAACATTACGTGCAGGCAGAAGAGTAGAATGCGCGTTCTCTGGACATGTGTACCCTTAAAATAAACAAGGTTTGCTTCAGCTGACCTCCCCCTCTCATGACATTCTGGGGCATCTGCTCTGACCCTTCTCATGGGGCTCTCCTGCTCGGATCTCCCCTCCTCAGGAATACCCCACGTGCCAGACTTGCTTAGTCCAGTTCTTCACCCTCATCTTCCCTTTCTACCTTTCCTCACTAAAATGTTCCAGAGAAGTTATCCATTTAGGATAATTCACAATGAATTGCAGTGAGGAACACTAGCTTTCATTCTTCTAAAGTATTTGTTCAGAGTATTTGTCATTCCACATAAACTTCAGGTTTGTTCAATCTGGTGATCTCATATTTTTGAAGAAGACACAATATTGAAGGCAGTTGGGTCAATGCACAACTTTAAATCACATCCACTCCAAAACTGCTAGAACTTATACAGGAATTCAGTAAAGTGTCAGGATATAAAATCAATGCACAGAAATCAGTTGCATTTCTCTACACCAACAGCAAGACAGAAGAAAGGGAAATTAAGGAGTCAATCCCATTTACAATTGCACCCCAAACCATAAGATACCTAGGAATAAACCTAACCAAAGAGACACAGAATCTATACTCAGAAAACTATAAAGTACTCATGAAAGAAACTGAGGAAGACACAAAGAAATGGAAAAATGTTCCATGCTCCTGGATTGGAAGAATAAATATTGTGAAAATGTCTATGCTACCTAAAGCAATCTACACATTTAATGCAATTCCTATCAAAGTACCATCCATCTTTTTCAAAGAAATGGAACAAATAATGCTAAAATTTATATGGAACCAGAAAAGACCTCAAATAGCCAAAGGGATATTGAAAAAGAAAGCCAACGTTGGTGGCATCACAATTCCGGACTTCAGGCTCTATTACAAAGCTGTCATCATCAAGACAGCATGGTACTGGCACAAAAACAGACACATAGATCAATGGAACAGAATAGAGAGCCCAGAAATAGACCCTCAAATCTATGGTCAACTAATCTTCGACAAAGCAGGAAAGAATGTCCAATGGAAAAAAGACAGCCTTTTCAATAAATGGTGCTGGGAAAATTGGACAGCCACATGCAGAAAAATGAAATTGGACCATTCCCTTACACCACACACAAAAATAGACTCAAAATGGATGAAGGACCTCAATGTACGAAAGGAATCCATCAAAATCCTTGAGGAGAACACGGGCAGCAACCTCTTCGACCTCTGCCGCAGCAACATCTTCCTAGGAACAACGCCAAAGGCAAGGGAAGCAAGGGAAAAAATGAACTATTGGGATTTCATCAAGATCAAAAGCTTTTGCACAGCAAAGGAAACAGTTAACAAAATCAAAAGACAACTGACAGAATGGGAGAAGATATTTGCAAACGACATATCAGATAAAGGACTAGTGTCCAGAATCTATAAAGAACTTAGCAAACTCAACACCCAAAGAACAAATAATCCAATCAAGAAATGGGCAGAGGACATGAACAGACATTTCTGCAAAGAAGACATCCAGATGGGGAACAGACACATGAAAAAGTGCTCCATATCACTCGGCATCAAGGAAATACAAATCAAAACCACAATGAGATATCACCTCACACCAGTCAGAATGGCTAAAATCAACAAGTCAGGAAATGACAGATGCTGGCGAGGATGCGGAGAAAGGGGAACCCTCCTCCACTGTTGATGGGAATGCAAGCTGGTGCAGCCACTCTGGAAAACAGCATGGAGGTTCCTCAAAATGTTGAAAATAGAACTGCCCTATGACCCAGCAATTGCACTATTGGGTATTTACCCTAAAGATACAAATGTAGTGATCCAAAGGGGTACATGCACCCGAATGTTTATAGCAGCAATGTCCACAATAGCCAAACTATGGAAAGAACCTAGATGTCCATCAACAGATGAATGGATCAAGAAGATGTGGTATATATACACAATGGAATACTATGCAGCCATCAAAAGAAATGAAATCTTGCCATTTGCAACAACATGGATGGAACTAGAGCGTATCATGCTTAGCGAAATAAGTCAAGCAGAGAAAGACAACTATCATATGATCTCCCTGATATGAGGAAGTGGTGATACAACATGGAGGCTTAAGTGGGTAGAAGAAGAATCAATGAAACAAGATGGGATTGGGAGGGAGACAAACCATAAGTGACTCTTAATCTCACAAAACAAACTGAGGGTTGCTGGGGGGAGGGGGTTTGGGAGAAGGGGGTGGGATTATGGACATTGGGGAGGGTATGTGATTTGGTGAGTGCTGTGAAGTGTGTAAACCTGGTGATTCACAGACCTGTACCCCTGGGGATAAAAATATATGTTTATAAAAATAAAAAATTAAAAAAAAATAAATAAATCACATCATAAAGGTAAGCACCACACAACTATCTCTGAAAATGGGGAGTTCTGGTGAAGGGAGAAGGAGAAAATTTATTAAGATATTGGAACTGAGACATAGATTTTTTGATTAGAAACCTCTACCTCAAGTTGTCTGGGAATGGGATAACCATGTATCACATTCACATATAATCTCATAAAAGAAGATAGTTTAGAATTAATTCTTAGGACTTAAAACATCAATTATTTTTTTCCTTTTTAGGGTTAACTCAAATTTGAAACCATATATAAAGTTCCTTTTCCTCCTCTTCTGATTGAAGAGAATCATCGAGCTTTGATCTATATTTTAAGTCCTTAATTAAAGAAGTTTTTTGCCCTTTAAACTTCCAGAATTAGATAACACATATATCTCTCCACACAAAATAGCTTATGTATACTTGAACATGTTTCAATAGGTTTTCATTTATTCACATTTATGAGCCAGATAGTCCTGGGCTGTGGCTAATTTCAAAGAGTATGTGTTATGTTTAAGAGGCTATTATTCTCAACTCTGTCCTGTAAATCTGACCAGATTCTAGCAGCCTGTGGGGACTCCTGCAAACATGATGTTTTATAAGGAAGCAATTATACAAATGGCAATGGGAATGCAGAGAGTCTATCACATTAAAAAGGTACTAGTTGGTCTCTGAGAAACTTGCGCAAAAAATTCTTGCTATTGTCTGTTATTCCTCTTTACTGGTGAGTAGCATTTTTTGAGGAATGTTAAGTTTTTAAAAAGACCAGAGGCCATTTATGAAAGCTAAAATGCCAAGCTCATTTGAATAAAGCAGAGTGTTGTAGTATTCAGGCCAGTATTCAACTAGAAGAAACCTATATGACAATTAAACACATTTAGATGAAAGATAAAATATAGATAAAATGAGTCAGCTAAAATCAATTATGTAAGTAAGGAGTTTAAATCGCTATGATTTAATTTTTATTACATATTTCACAGCATCAAATTTAATTCCAATTCCACTTTGTAAATTCTTAAACCATTTAATTAAGCTTGGCTTCAATTCACTACAAATAAAACAAATCTTCTTTATGTGACAAATGATATCTACATAAAGCCTCAGCAAACAATATGTAAATGTTGAGACACTGAAAGTATTCCTGTTTAAGAAAAGACAAAACAAAACAAAACCAAACAAAACAAAAATACAAAAAAAACTTGGGTAAATAAAAAGGTGTTTATGGGTCCCTGGGTGGCTCAGTTGGTTAAGTAAGCATCTCCCCTTGGTTCAGGTCATGATCCCAAGGTCCTGGGACTGAGTCCCACATTGGGCTCCTACTTAGTAGGGAGTCTGCTTCTCCCTCTCCCTTTGTCTGTTGATCCCCCTGCCTGTGCGCTGTCTGTCAAATAAATAAATAAAATCTTAAAAAAAAAAAAAAGAAAAAGATATTTGGTATGATTGGTAACATTAACAGTGTCCGGGAAGTCTTTGCCAATACAATATTTTACTTTTGAGTACTAACTGTAATATTTATGTGTGCAGAGGAACGATGGAATACCTAGTTGAAAAGGTGACTAGATTTAAGATTTCCAAGGAAAAGTCAAGCAGTAGTATATTAGAATGCAAAAC
Organism: Mustela lutreola; assembly: GCF_030435805.1. NCBI lineage: Eukaryota > Metazoa > Chordata > Mammalia > Carnivora > Mustelidae > Mustela > Mustela lutreola. The sequence continues at coordinate 52,088,018 of NC_081303.1, forward strand.
TGAAAAAAGGCTCTACCCTTGAAAAAAATTAAACACATTTGAATAAGCCTTACAAAAATGATTAAAGGATATAATAAAGCGATATTTACCTTTATTTTCTAGATTGAAAGATGCTCAGGGAGAGAGATTTTCTGTTATTTGCTAATGTTTCTTAATGCTTAGAGGCTGACATGAAGTAAGGGTTCAGTCAAAACCTGTTGACTTAGTGAAAAGTTTCGGAAATTGATGAATGATAGGTAACTAATTTGGTTTAAAAATGTCAGTCAAATATTATCACATAACTTAGTTACCTATTATGAATTAGAAACCAAATTTCTTCCGAAGAAACTTTTTAATCTATTGAGAAGGAGGTTAGAATTAAATTTAATTATAAATCTGGTAATTATCTTACTGATACCAAAAAAAAAAAAGCTTCTACATTCATATTCACTTCTCCTATAGACTGATCTTCTAGAATATATCTCAAATACACCACAGGAAGAAACCCTTTTGAATAACTCAGTGTTACAAACATTGCATGTTCAACTTTTTCAAATTTATGTGATATTTTCATTCTAATGATACAAGTAATGCTTGCTTCACTGCAAGACTTCTAAGGCTGTGGCAATATCAATTGTAAATGATACATGGATTTTTCTTTAGAGAGTTAACAACAATCTCCGAAATAAATTCCATCATCACATGATTTCACAGTTTCTATTGTCTAATTTCTGTTGTCGTTCTATATATGTTCATATGCTTCATAATACCTTCACCCAAAACATTTTGGTGAAAATTCGAAGCAGAAAAAATTATGATAATTTCAAGGGAAATTATTATGATAATTAGTTTTCAAAATGTTTATTAAAACATTTTTTGAGGGGTACCTGGGTGCTTGAGATGGTTAAGTGTCTGCCTTTGGCTTAGGTCATGATCTCCTGGTCTTGGGAGCCCCAGCCTGTGTGTGTGGGGTAGGGGGGAGTTCCAGTTCAGCGGAGAGTCTGCTTCTCCCTTTCCCTCTGCCTCTTCCCCAGCTTGTCCTCTCTCTCACTGTTTCTCTCTCGCAAATGAATAAATACAATCTTAAAAAAAATTTTTTTGAGTTTTTACATTAAATAAAATTACGATAATCATATCATTTAAATAAGCTACTTACAATTTTTTAAACTTAGCAATGTCAAAAGCCACTCACACACACATGAAGCTAGAGAACAGTAATTAAATCACATTTTCTAGACCGAATTCCTATTACCACCGTGAAAAGCATATTAGCAAGTGTTTTATAATGTAGGAAAAAGTCTCCCTTTTCTTACTCTTACCTTCTGAAACATGAACAGCCCACAATATAAGCCAAATGATCTCCCCTGGAAATCTCATTCTGAGGGTCTTTGAGGGGAACATTTAATAGCTGACAGTGTTCACACGATGTCAAGTTCTCTTCCTCTACGAAATGTGATTAGCACAGGAAAGCACTTGCTCAAAAGGAAATTGAAACACAACTCGGGAATTAAAGGGAGTACCAGATGCTCCGCCCCTCAGAAATTTTGCAAGGTAGAAGAAAAAAATTAACCCCAAACCCCAGCAGTGTCAGAGTTTGAATCTGATTCTCCCTGCATTCCCACTGAATGTTAATGCTGTGGCCTGCTTTTCATTTGTTTCATTAACCCAGGCATGTTCTCTGCTGGAACACGTTCAAGTTCTTGGAATGTGCAAAGCAATAACTGCTGACATCCTCTGGATTTCATAAACCCTCAAAAGATAAAAGAATAGAAACTCTTGGTTGGGGGATGGGTGAGCCTGGTGGTGGGTAGAAAGGAGGGCACCTATTGCATGGAGCACGGGTGTGGTGCGTGAACAATGAATCTTGGACACTGAAAAAATAAAATAATATTGAAAAAAATCATTTACAAAACCGGAGGGAGTCAATGCTTTCAAAACAAGACCCAGACCAGTGTGAGCAAACTTTGCCTAGAATGTAGTGCTGGCCTGCTTTTCCCACAATCCAGGAAATTATTCCTTTTAGGGTTTCTTAAATATGTGTGTGAAGCAACAGGATCACTCTCCTTGGTCATAACTGCATTTAATAATTCAAAAATCAAGAAATTTGAACACTGAGTTTTTAAACCATTTATTGAAACAGAATATGCATAAGGAGCATATAAACAAGTGGGTTGATGAATATTGAGATGGTTGAGATAAAGACAGCTCTGTATGAATTATGTTTGATTCATTTTTCCAAATATATTCATAAAAAGTCCAACTGACAAAGGTAGCCTGCTTTTGAACTGGAAGTTTTTCAGAGGGTTCAAATCACAAAGTCATGCTGAGTTCACTGACATGTCTAAGAGAAAACAATTCTGGGTCATTAAGACCCCTTGCATGTTCATTGTTCTAGCTATAGGAGAACATTTCCTTGTAAAGGTCACAGGATATACATTTGCAATGAAAAAAGAAAAGAGAATGTTTGGAGGTTAAGAAGAAACGATATTTTTAAAATTTTAAAAAAGAACAAATTTTCAGTTTTTTTTTTCCTACTGGGTTAGCATATTTTGTGAGCTATTTAAGGATTCTTTGCCTAATCCTAAGGTACAATGACACTTTCCTCTAAAAGCATTTTTTTCACTCTCACATTTAAGACTTCATTTGACTTCTATGTATGGTATAATGAAGTGCGACAGATACATTTTTAAAATATGGCAATCCAATTCTTCTGGCACTGTTTACTGAAAATATCATCTCTTTCCTAGGACACTGCTTTATTCTGACTTTCATCATAAATCAGACAACTGGATATGTGAGAGTCCATTTCCTTATCTCTTCTCTAGGCTTAGTGAATTCACACAGCAATATTTACAAGTCTCACTTTAATTTTTAAAATAACAAATAAAAAATAAGAAAATAAAATTTCTGAGGAAGTGTCAGTTTCTGGGAACTGGAGATTTTCTAGTTATCTTTTAAGTTGATTTCTTATAAGGACAATACTGTATGATTTCACTTATATGAAGAATTTTAAAAATGTAACAGATGAACATAGGTGGAGAAAAGAGTGAGGAAAACCATAAAACAGACTTGTAACTGTAGAGAATAAACTGAGGGTGGCTAGAGAGGTGGTGGGCAGGTGGATGGTTTAAAGGGTGATGAGTATGAAGGAGGGCACCTGTGATTAGCACTGGGTTTATTATGTAAGTGTTCTTGTTTAATTTTGTTGTGATCTAAAGATGTACTCTCAATAATTCTATTCTTTCAAAATCTGACTATATTAATATCCAAAATGTAGAAAGAACTTCTCAAACTCAACAACTCAAAATGAATAATTCAATTAAAAAACGTGCAGAAGGCATGAATAGGTACTTCTCTGAGGAAGACATGTTGATGGTCAACAGACAAATGAAAAGATGGTCAACATCACTTATCATCAGGGAAATACACATCAAAACCACAATGAGATGTCACCTCACACCTGTCAAATGGCTAAAGTCAACAACACAAGAAGTAACTGATGTTGATAAGGATGCAGATAAAGGGGAACTCTCTTGCCATGTCAATGGGAATGCAAAGTAGTACAGCCACTCTGGAAAACAGTACAGAGGCTCCTCAAGATGTTAAAAATAGAGCTACCCTACCACCCAGCAATTGCACTACTGGCCCAAAGATATAGAGGAAGTGAAAAGACTGGGTGCCTTCACCCCAGTATTCATAGCAGCAATGTCCACAATGGCCAAACTCTCACAGGAGCTGAGATGTTCTTCAACAGATGAATGGATACGGAAGATATGGTTCAGATAAAAGGGAATATTACTCTGCCATCAGAAAGGGTGACTACCTACCATTCCCATCAGCATGGATTGAACTGGAGAGTATTATGCTAAGTGAAATAAGTCAATCAGAGAAAGACAATTGTCATAAGATTTCACTCATATATGGAGCATAAAGAATCATGCAGACTATAGGAGAAGGGAGGGAGAACTGAATGGGAAGAAATCAGAGAGGACAAACCTAGAGAGATTCTGGACTCTGGGAAACAAATTGTGGTTTGCCAAAGCGGCGGATGGGATAACTGGGTGATAGGCATTAAGGAAGGCGTGTCATCTAATGAGCACTGGGTTAATATGCAACTAATGAGTCGTTGAACACTATCAAAACTATTGATGTACTATATGGTGGCTAATCGAACAACAACAACAAAAAACGATCTGTGAGCAAAGTCTCTTGTTTGGCCCTGCAATGACACTGTTTCAACTTTCCAAGCTCTACTTATCTAATGATAATTGCTGGTTAATGATTAATTTTTATGTGTCAGGTGCTGTATTAAGTGTATTATCTGCTTTCATCCCCTTATAAACCTTGTAGGATAGATCTATCATTCTCTTTTTGCATATAAGTGAAAATGAATTTCAGAGGGAATTAAGTAGATTCCTCAGTAGACTAGAAGCCAAGCTGTCTGTTTTCATATTTGAAGATTTAACACTAGGGTAACCATTTTTCTGACTCCAAGTATGCCCTCTTAGCCATAGTTTCAGTTTCCCATGGTCACCCTCAGTCCGGAAGCAGTTGATCCTCCTTCTGACAGATCGTCAGAAGGTCAATAGTAGCCTAATGTTAGATCACAATGTCTGCATCATTCACCTCACTTCATCTCACCATATAGGCATTTTATCATCTCACATCATCACAAGGATAATGGTGAGTACAGTGCTGTAACATGTTTTGAGAGAGAGAGAGAGGGAGACCACATTCACATATTTTTTATCACAGTATAGTGCTGTAATTATTCTATTATGGTTTGTTATTGTTGTTAATCTCTTATTATGCCTAATTTTCAAACTAAACTTTATCATAGAGATATATGTATGGATTTTTAAGAAAAAAATCATACATATAGGGTCCAGTACTGTTGGGGAACTAACTGCAAACTGACATGGTCCTTTACTCAAGGGAATCTTGCCAAGGGCTACCTCCTGCAATCCCTGCAGTTCACTCCCTACTTGATTTGGCTCACATGATCTGTTGGGTCACGCTGACACAGACCTTGAGCACCTCTGTAAATATGCCTGAGAAAACTCTCTTGTTTTGAAGCAAGGCGGTCATGTGGGACTTATGGCCCTCCAATCTCAAGCTCCTTGATAAACATTCTTGTTATTGAATTATAAAATAAAGTCTCTTATGCTTGTGGGGGCTTCATTGGGTCATCTGCCCATGGAGACCTCCCGATCCCAGCTTTCTGTCTCTTGTTTTTCCTAATTTCCCACTGTTCTCTCTCAATCTTCCCTGCAACTTCTTGCAGTGACACGGACTTCTTCTCTGTGACAAAATACTATCTGTGATTTCAGGCATCCACTGGGAATCTTGGAATGTAACCCCTACAGATAAATGGGGCTACTCTTTTCCAAAACTTTATCAATTTTTACTCTGGACTGAGGAAACTCTTAGAATTAATCTTTTCCTTGTCTCTAATAAAGATTTATGGAACAATATTAAATATTAATATTAATATTAAATATTAAATATTTTGTGTAATGGTACTATGCTGTATTTGGTAGAATATAATTTCTTTTTCTAAGTTATCTCTTTCTAGAAATATCTATTAAATTATGTACTGCAAGAGGGAAGTGATCATTCTTGGGGAAAATAAAATAAGTCTTAACTATGGTGTGCAGTAAGTTGAAAAGTGGTTAATAACCCAGTTAATATAACCCGTTAAGTCAGCTTATATGTCATCATTTAAATGAAATTCAAACATAAAATGATACCTGAGAACGTCTGTTTGGTGAAGTATGGACATGTATTTAAAAATCAAAGGGAATAATACATATGTAAAAGTCACTGAGTACATGAGAGATTAGATGTAAGGTTCTATTTATGTCATAAAAATGTGGTTGCTATCAGTTGCACGTTAAAGTTTATACTCTATTAAGAAGTCCTGTTAATTAGAAATTAAACATCATGCTATAATATTTCTAATGTCACTAGCAAATCAACAAAAATCCAATTGATTATAAAACAGATTTCTTTTCTTCTGGTATTCTTGGAGAATAAAATTCCATTCACAAAGTATTTCTCAAAGTATTTCTCAAAAGTTAATTTATAGTAATCATCTCCAAAATTTAATTTGTAGAAATATCATAATTTATTTTTTAACTTTTTAAAGATTTTATTTATTTGAAAGAGAGAGATCACAACTAGGCAGAGAGGCAGGCAGAGAGAGAGAAGGGGGAAGCAGGCTCCCTGCTGAGCAGAGAGCCCGATGCGGGGCTCGATCCCAGGACCCTGAGATCATGACCTGAGTCGAAGGCAGAGGCTTAACCCACTGAGCCACCCAGGCACCCCAAAATACCATAATTTAAAAACCAACCCATAGCACAGTTTCAATAAACAAAAAGATGGGATATATTTTCTTTTTTTTTTTTTTTTTTTTTAAATTTTTTATTTTTTATAAACATATATTTTTTATATACATATATTTTTATCCCCAGGTCTGTGAATCACCAGGTTTACACACTTCACAGCACTCACCAAAGCACATACCCTCCCCAATGTTCATAATCCCATTAAAATTTTTTTAAGATTTTATTTATTTGTTTGACAGAGAGAGATCACAACTAGGCAGAGAGGCAGGCAGAGAGAGAGAAGGGGGAAGCAGGCTCCCCGCTGAGCAAAAAGTCCAATGCAGGCCTTGATCCCAGGACCCTGAGATCATGACCTGAGCTGAAGGCAGAGGCTTAACCCACTGAGCCACCCAGGCACCCCAAAATACCATAATTTAAAAACCAACCCATAGCACAGTTTCAATAAACAAAAAGATGGGATATATTTTCAATTCCTTCGGCTCCTCCTTAACGGTATTCTAGGTTTTATTTTTCTCTGTAAAGAAATAATCAGAAATAAATTGAAATGATCAGAAATAAATTTGAGTGCCAAGGTTATGAAGATCCCTTTAGATTGTATATAAAAATCAATTTTTTAATTGTTCATAGATTAAAATTGTCATTTCCTGAAGGGTGTAATTCTGGGGTCTTATATTTGAAAAATAATTGAACTGCTGAAAAAAATAGTCAAACCATCCTTGTCTCATTTGTTATCTTTGGTCCTGTTATCTTCAGTTGTGGTGTAAACTGAGGCTTACTGCAATGTTGTGTTTCATGTGCCATGAGGGTAAGAATGACTGTTCTGCTACTGACATCTTGACGTGGTTACAGCATTTAATTTTAAAAAGGCATTAATACTGGCTATACCCAGACAGCCTTATGATAAGACTTGCTGGCGGGGAGATGGGAGGGGCGTGGGTTAACTGGGTGATGGGCATTAAGGAGGGGACCTGCAATGATGAGCACTGGATGTAACAAGTAAGTAATGAAACACTAAGTTTTATTCCTGAAACCCATACTACAGCATATGTTAGCTAACATGAATTTAAATAAAAATTGAAAAAAAAAGATTATGTAAACAATAACTTTCTCTTGTTCCTAGAAACAATGGTCAAAGTTAGTTGAGGTCTATCCTTAATGAAAAAAATGGCTGCTGCTAGTTTGGATATAATCTCTCTACCAGCAGTACCCATCTGATGGCAAACACAGTACAAGATTCAGGGTTAGTGGAGCCAAATAGAAGAATTCTTTTATACTTTATGTTGTTTTAAGATTGAACTACATATTGACCTTAGTAACAAGAAATGAAATGGTATCTTGATTCTTTGTTCATAGAACTGGCTGCAAAGAAAACCTGAATCAGAGTACACAGCAGGGAAAGTAAAGAAAGAAAGAGAGTCAAAAGAAATATGTCTTTCTTCATTATCAATTTAACTGTGAAAATCGATTATGCATTACTGGCCCAAATAAATTTAGGATCAAAATTTCTCAAATGAGAATAAATCTGTGAAGTTACAGATGCTATGAATTTTTATGTTAAAACCATTTCAAATTGTTGTTCAAGAATGTCATCCTAATTCCTAACCCCCCAATAGCACATTAAAACATGCTGTTAAGGATTTTGCTAACCTTGCAAAATTGTTTAATATACAAATTTTAAATAATTATTCCAAATGAAAAGTATAATTTAATTTGGTTTTGATTACTTCAAAAATTTTGAAGTAATATTTTTTGATTATGAAATTAATTTCTTCACCACTCACGTACATGCCAGCTACTCATAATTTTGGTTTTTGTCTCTCATCTGAAACAGTTCTCTTGGAGCGCTCCCAGTGAGTTTCCTAATCATTTATTTAGTCCTTTTCAGTGTATTTTTTTTTTAGGGCTACTACAATAGATTACCACAAACTGGATGGTTTAGAACAGAAATTTGTTTTCTCACAGTTCTAGAGGTCAGAAGTCTGAGGTGAAGGTGTTGGCAGGGCCTCACCATTTCCAGAGATACTAGAGAGTAGCTTTCTATGCCCTGCCTAGCTTCTGATGGTTGTTGTCATCCTTGTAGTTCCTTGTTTTGCAGGGACATCACTCCAGTCTCTGCCTCCATTGTCATGTAGCCTTCCTCCCCATGTATGGTCTCCATGTTTCTGTATCTAAATCTCCCTCTTTCTTTTATAAGAACACCAGTCACTGATTATGGACCCTAATCTAGTGTGACCTAATCTTACCTCAATCATATCTGCAAAGATCCTATTTCCAAATAAAGTCACATTCAAATTTATGGAAAGTAGGGCTCGAACATACTATTTTGGGGGACATAATTCAACCAAAAATACTCAATCTTATTAAAATTCCCCATAACCTCTTTGATGCCTTTGACATTATTTTTTTTCTTTGAAATTCCCTCTTGTTGTCTTTCATGATACTCAATTTTTCTTGTCCTTAATCTTAAACTTTGTTCAGTTATGTCTTCTTGATTGTTTCATTTTCTAGTTAGTGTTTCCATGTGGCATTCCTATATGGTTGTCTTTAGTTCTTTGTTTTCCATAGTCTCAATCTCCATGCATTAATAAGGACATACTGGTAACGAAATGTACTTATGTTAGCTGGATGATGACATGAACAGAAAAATAATCATAGTTCTACTTGGGAACTTGTGGTAAAACAGAGGGACAGAGGTAAACATACCACTAAGTGTAACACTGAGTAGAAAAGGAACATAAATCATGTAATAGGAAGACTTCAAAATAGGGAAGATACTCTAACTGAATTTTGAAAAAAATGAGTGCTCAACAGGCTAATTTTCATGAACTTCTACTCCATTTTCTTTTCTTGGTGGAAAGATTTTAATTATGAAGTACATTTTTAAAATCGATATAAGAATATCCATATTGTCAGTTCTCTTTGTGCTAACATTTAATAGACTTTCTTTAGAATAATTTCCAACTTAAAGAAATGTTGCGAATATAGTGCACAGAATCCCTGGATAATTTTATTCAGCTTCCCCTGTGGTTAATGTTTTGCATTACTATGGTACATTTGTCATGACTAATGAAACAAGAGCGATACACTGTAATTAACTAAGCTCCATGTTTTACTCCAATTTTTTTAGTTTTTTATCTAACATCCATTTCTTTACCAAAATTCCACCAATAGTATCACATCATGTTACATTTAGTCATTATGTCTTCTTTGTTTCCTTACAATTTGTTCAGCTATTTTGAGGTGGCCCTCAGTTGGAGCTTTTCTGAAGTTCTTCTTCATTTTATTGAGGTTATGTGTTTTTGGAGGAGGATCACAGAATGAAAGTGTTGTTCTCATTACTTCTTATCAAAGTTGCATATTAGCAACATGACATCATTGATGATGTTATCCTGAATTACCTAGATGAAGTGGTGTTTGTTGGGAATTCAGAATTAAGCTCCACCACTTTATGGGGAATCTTTACATAAATGACTTACAATTCATCAGTATGGAAATTCATTTCTTTACTTCCCGTTTATATACTCGGTCATTTATGAACATTTGTATGGATTTCTAGATGTTTGGTTTATACTTCAAGTGATAACCTTATATGCCAATCTAAAAACAAGAAATCAGTTCAAGAAGCAAAGCTTTTACCTGGGACCAAAGAATTGCAATTTGGGTTACATCAATTTAGGTAGAAACTCAGTGTACTGATTAGAGAAGGTGGACTTAGGAATTTTATGGGAAAAAAGAAGAAGATTAGGCAAGTTGTTTTGAAAAGAGTTCATTGGTGCTGAGAAGCAGGGCTATATTTGTACTTTCTTGATTGGTCAGGCAAAGTGATCACTAGGCAAAAATTCAATTTTATCAATCTTCTCAAACAGGGTGTTTGATTTCCTGCTGACTTCTTGGAATGCTGGTATTTCAGACCAATTCAAAGATTCAGAAATTTTACATGCAAGGCATTTCCACTGAAATGGCTTCTCTGGCTGCATTTCAAAATGGCTCTACTTATGTCTTATGTACGTGACTGCTACATTATTTATTGTGTCAAATCCAACTTTGCCCATTTTGAGCTCTTTTAGGTAACTTCTGTGTACTTTTGATATGTCCCTGTAATTTTGATTTTTTTTTAGCACTTCCTTATTTTCTAACCCTGCAAGATGTCTCAGGATCATCTTGCACATTTCTTGCCCCAGACCTAGAATCAGCCATTTCTCTGGGAGTCCTGGGTCCTTTTATTGAGGGCAATATTAGAAACCAAGATTCAGAGGCTGACACGCTTGTTGTTACTGGGGTTCTTGCTTCTAGGCTCTCTCAGGATGCAGAGCTAAGAAATTAAACACTAGTCTGTGTATATACACATATTTCCATATCTCTCTGTATGTACATGTTCAGACCAATGGCTCTGACTCTAAGCCGATATTACATAGTTCATTCTAGTCTTCCTCCTTGCTTATCTGTAAGCTCCCTTTCTAACACTAAGAATATTGGCTCCTACCATTTCACACTGATTTCCTTTTGTTTAATTCCAGTATACATGTATAGTATTTTCAGATTCATCTATCCACACCCACATGAGAAATAATTTCACCAACTATAGTACTCCTTATGTACAGCTCCTTTGTCTTTAGTCTTACAGTCCCAATAATTTCTGAAGTTATTTAGTTCAGGACCCTTTTCCCCTCCCTCTTCTGTGACATTATATCATGCATTTGTAATACCATTTATTTGTTTTGTTACATTTTGCATTCCATCATGAGATCCTTCAACCTCTTAATTGTTTTCTAAAACTTTGAGTATATGAATTTTTACTTTTTGTGCTGTAAAGTTTCTTGAGTTTTGATAAATGTGTAATGTCATGTATCCACCACCCTAGTACCATACAAAATTTTACTGCCCCAGAAAAAAATCTCCTGTACTTCACCTAATTAAATTGTGAATTTTCAGCTCATTAACTTTTATTACATGACTCCCTTATTCTCCAGGAAAATTCTTACTGTCTTGGCTAATGCCCTGAATTACCACTCTTCTGGACTGTTATGATAGAGGCTGGAAGAAGAGGGGAATATAGCAGGGAAAAATTCACTTCATTAAGAAATCCTAGGTCTGCAAAATTACTTTTTTTAAGTTCTATTTCTTAATGCCTCAATGGGCCTTTTCAATGAAACAAATCTGTCTAGATCTTAACATATGTATAATAAACTTGCTATTATATCTGCATTTTATTCCCATGATTTGTTTATCTTAAATAATTTTGTTTCTCACAACATTAATATAATAGTGGCTAAAGTGTTATATCTGACATCACAAAAATTCTTTCAATGTTTCATCATTAAAGAGCAAATTTTCATCTATTGCTACTTAATCAGTTTCTTAAATAAGAGAAATGACTGTAAATTATGCCAAATACCTTTTCGTATTGTATGACAATATCAGGCGAGCTTTCTCTTTTGGTTTATTACTATCGTAAAGAGACTCCCCAGACTGAGACATCAATAACTGGTATTATATTAGTGTTAAACTAATAGGCATCTAGAACCTTACATATGTAAAACAAAACTCTTAATTCATCATCCACCACAAAAGCCCACTTTAGCCTGAGTCTTCCCATCTTAATGAATGTTAATCAGCTCCTCAAGCCCAGATTCAAAGGGCCATCTTCAATTTCTCATTTTCTTTCTATACCACAGCTGATGCATCATAAGACATATTTATCCTATCCCCAATTATATTCCCAATTCAGCCCTTTTCACCCTTTATGCTTCTTCATTTTCCTCCATAGTGCATATATGTTTACATACATAAATCTCCACTATATTTATTGATATATGGGAAACATTGGCCTGTTTGGGTGCTTTTTCTCTGTAATGCCTATTAATTAGTTTGCCCAGTTAAAAAAATAAGTTGTATGTCTCCTCTATTACTGATTTGTAGGAATTCTTAATAAGATTTTAACATGTTACTAATTTCTTTTACCTCTGTGCTTTTTAATATTACATGTTTTTGGAGTCCTTTGCTCAATAGAAATTTTAATTTTATTAAATACAATCAATATTTATTAAATACAATCTATGTTTGTAGGTGATTTCCACCTACAAATGTAGGTTAAGACATTTTGTTTGTACATGAAGTGATTCCTTAGACTGAAAGCACAGTGATTCTCTATTTTCTTGTAAAAGTTTCAAAATATTCATTTATGTTTATGTCTTTCTAAAACTATATTTCTATAGATAATGTGGAACCAAATACAATGTGATTTTTTTCCAATATAGATAACCAATTTTCCTAGCATAATTTATGTACTAGATATTCTTTTAACATTGATGGCCAATGTCACTTTCATTATGTCATATTTTCATACATAAATGGTCATATGCAGGACACCAAATTTTAGTCCATTGAGTAGTTTTTGTCTTCCTACTGGCAATACCATAGTTATTTAACTATAACAACTTTCTGAAAGATCTCGATATTAGATAAAAGACTTTCTCCAAAGGGGAACCCTCCTACACTATTGGTGGGAATGCAAGCTGGTGCAACCACTCTGGAAAACAGCATGGAGGTTCCTCAAAAAGTTGAAAATAGAGCTACCTTATGACCCAGCAATTGCACTACTGGGTATTTACCCTAAAGATACAAATGTAGTGATCTGAAGGGGCACATGCACCTGAATGTTTATAGCAGCAATGTCCATAAAAGCCAACTATGGAAAGAACCTAGATGTCCTACAACAAATGAATGGATAAAGAAGTGGTATATATATATATATATATATGATGCAGCCATCAAAAGAAATGAAATCTTGCCATTTGCGATGATGTGGATGGAACTAGAGAGTATTATGCTTAGTGAAATAAGTCAATCAGAGAAAGACAACTATCATATGATCTACCTGATATGAGGAAGTGGAGACGCAACATGGGGGCTTTGTGGGGTAGGAAAAGAATAAATGAAACAAGATGGGATGGGGGGGAGACAAACCATAAGAGACTCTTACTGTCACAAAATAAACTGAGGGTGACCTGGGGGAGAGGGGTAGGGAGAGGGTGGTGGGGTTATGGACATTGGGGATGGTATGTGATATGGTGAGTGCTGAGAAGTGTGTAAACCTGGTGATTCACAGACCTGTACCCCAGGGGTTAATAATACATTATATGTTTATAAAAAAAGTAATGAATTAGAAAAAAAAGAATTTTTCTATTTTATTCTAGAATATTCTAGAATCTTTGCTCCCTCAATAATTTCGAATCTACTTGAGTCAGTAAGGACATTTAGTGAAACCACACTTAATGTGTATCTAGATTTTCATTTTTTTTTTCATTTCCATAAATATGGTATAATTCCTTTTGGCTTTCTTTAAATTCTTCTAAAAAATTTAATAATTTTATTTACACAGGTCTTCAGCCACTTTTCTTACATTTATGCATTGCTAATTTATGTAATTTTAAAAATAACATTTTCTAAATATCTCTGCTACATTGCCACAGATTTTTAAAAAATATTTAGTTTTAACTTAAGTTTAATTAATTAACATAAAATGTACTTGTTTCAGGGTTACAGGTCTGGTGACTTGTCAGTCTTATAGAATACCCTGTAACTGTCCCTCAGAACAATGTACTGCTTAAAATATCACCTATGAGAAATTATACTAGTTACAAGCATGCTTACAGATAGCCTTAAGAAAAACATGTATTGGCAAGAGGCCTCTGGGGGAGAGGATGATATACGTCCTTGAAACCAAGCAGCTGGGGATGCCCGGCTTGCTCAGAGCAGAATGCTGCCTGCTTCATTTTTCCGTTATCACCCCGTCCCTGGAGAGCATCAGCAGTCAGTCAGGCAATCCTTTCATTTAAGCTTGCTCACTATAGGTCATGTACTACATAACCAGACATATTTGGTCTTTCTTTGTATGTATTTACAAGACTCATGGTCAATGTGTAATCTACTTTGGCTTTGTTGATTGTTATTCACTTTCTAATAAATAGGAGACTGAGAAGTTGTTTGGGGAGATAGTCTTTTTTACTGTTGCCCCTGCTCCCATTCTCTTGCAGCTGACTTTGTGCCTCATTCTTCTCCCATGCACCATCAGGAGGTGGCAATACCTAGTGATCATTACTACACATACCCTACCCAATGTCCATCACCCAGTTACTATAAACCTCCACCCTAACCTCTCCAGCAACTCTCAGTTTGTTTTACATGTTTAAGAGTCTCTTAGGTTTTTTTTTCATCTTGTTTCATTTTTTCCCACTCTTCCACTATGATCTCTGCCTTGTTCCATAAATTCCACATAGCATCAAGATCCTGTGATAAATCTTTCTCTGACTGACTTGTTTCACATAGCATAGTCTGCATCATTGCAAATTGCAAGTCTTCATTTTTGATGGCTGTATAATATTCCATTGTACATACATACCACTTCTTTATTCATTCATCTGTTGATGGACGTCTAAAGTCTTTCCATAGTTTGGCTACTGTGGACATTGCTGATATAAACATTGGGGTGCATGTGCCCCTTCAGACCACTATGTTTGTATCCTTTGGATAAATACCTAGTAGTGCAATTGTTGGGCCATACAGTAGTTTTATTTTTAACTTTTTGAGGAAATTTCATATTGTTGTCCAGAGTTGCTGCACCAGCTGGCATTCCCACCAACTATTTAGGAGGGTTCCTTTTTCTCCACATCCTTAACAACGTCAGTTGTTTCCTGATTTGTTTCCCATTCTGACTGGTGTGAGGTGGTATCTCATTGTGATTTTGAATTGTATTTCCCTGATGCTGACTGATGGTGAGCACTTTTTCATGTGTCTGTTGGCCATTTGGATATCTCCCTTGGAGAAATGTCTGTTCATGTCTTCTTCCCATTTCTTGACTGGATTATTTGTTCCTTGGGTGTTGTGTTTGTAAAGTTCTTTATAGGTTGTGGATACTAGCCCTTTATCTGATATGTCACTTGAAGATACAGTCTCCCATTCTGTCAGTTGTCTTTTGGTTTTGTTGACTGTTTCCTTTGCTGTGCAAAGGCTTTTTATCTTGATGCAGTTCCAACAGTTCATTTTTTGCCTTTGTTTCCCTTACCTGTAGAGATATGTCTAAGAAGTTGCTGTGGCCAAGGTTGAAGAGGTTGAAGAGGTTGCTGCCCGTGTTCTTGAGAATTTTGATGGATTCCTGTCTCACATTAAGTCTTTCATCCATTTTTGTCTATTTTTGTGTGTGGTGTAAGGAAATGGTCCAGTTTCATTCTTCTGCATGTGGCTACCCAATTTTCCCAACACCATTTGCTGGAGAAACTATCCTTTTCTTCCATTGGATATTCTTTCCTGCTTTGTGGAAGATTAGCTGACCATAGGGTTGAGGGTCCTTATCTATATGGATCTTCAAACACTTCTCTTATATTCATGCATTGTTAATTTATGTAATTAAAAAATTACATTTTATAAATCTCTTTGCTGCATTGGCGCAGGTTGTTAGAACAACACCGATAAAAGCTGAGTAGACATATTCTTTGTTTTTTTCTCTGATGGTAGAGACTGATATGAGTAGGTATTCATTAAGAATGTTTGCTCCTCTTTTTTAAAAATTTTTTTAAATTTATTTTTTATTTTCAGCATAACAGTATTCATTATTTTTGTACCACACCTAGTGCTCCGTGCAATCCATGCCATCTATAATACCCACCACATGGTACCCCAACCCCCCAACCCCCCTGCCACTTCAAACCCTCAGATTGTTTTTTAGAGTCCATAGTCTCTCATGGTTCACCTACCCTTCCAATTTCCCCCAACTCCCTTCTCCTGTCTAACTTCCCTTGTCCTCCATGCTATTTGTTATGCTCCACAAATAAGTGAAACCATATGATAATTGACTCTCTCTGCTTGACTTATTTCACTCAGCATAATCTCTTCCAGTCCCGTCCATGTTGCTACAAATGTTGGGTATTCGTCCTTTCTGATGGAGGCATAATACTCCATAGTGTATATGGATCACATCTTCCTTATCTATTCATCCGTTGAAGGGCATCTTGGTTCTTTCCACAGTTTGGCGACCATGGCCATTGCTGCTCTAAACATTGGGGTACAGATGGCCCTTCTTTTCACTACATCTGTATCTTTGGGGTAAATACCCAGTAGTGCAATGGCAGAATCATAGGAAACTTCTATTTTTAATTTCTTGAGGAATCTCCACACTGTTCTCCAAAGAGGCTGCACCAACTTGCATTCCCACCAACAGTGTAAGAGGGTTCCCCTTTCTCCACATCCCCTCCAACACATGTTTTTTCCTGTCTTACTAATTTTGGCCATTTGGTATATGGTGATATCTCAATGTGGTTTTAATTTGAATCTCCTTGCTGGCTAGTGATGATGAACATTTTTTCATGTGTCTGATAGCCATTTGTATGTTTGCTCCTCTTTTACATTGAAGAAGGTTTCATATATTTCTTGTTTTTTTTTATGATTTTTCTACCATTAATGAGTGTTAAATTTTATCACTTTTTTCTTCACTTATTCAGTTAATTACACAGTTTCCTCCTCTTAATTCGCTATATATTTATAAATTCTAAAAAATACTATAATATGAACATAACCTTAAATTACTGGAATATATTCAAATTATGCATTCTGTGTTAATTTTGATTTATATTGCTGAGCTGGAGTTTTTTTCCATTTGTTTTCACAATTGACATCAGTCTATAATATCTCCTTCTTATAATACCCAGACCTAAAGTAGATAATAAGTTATAGTATCTTTTTAAAGTGACTCTAGGAGTTGTCCTGTTTTTTGTATGTTCTGGGAAACTTTATATAAAATTTGAAATATCTATTCCTTGATAGCAGGGTATAATTTGGACTAAAATCATCTGGACCTTGGGGTGTCTGGGTGGCTAAGTCAGTTAAGCCTCTATCTTTAGCTCAGATCATGATCCCAGTGTCCTGGGTATATGTCTCACTTTGGACTCCTTGCTCAGTGGGGAGCCTGTTTACCTCTCTGCCTGCCACTCCCATAGCTTGTGCTCTCCCTCTGACAAATAAATAAATAAATAAATAAAATCTTTAAGACATTAAAAAAAATCTTCTAGATCTAGAATATATTTTCCATATTGGTTGAGTTTTAATTGCAGATTCAATTATCTTGCTAGTTATTGGGCTATTGTGGCTTCCTTTTGATTCATGATTCAGTTTTATCAATTTTGTTTATTTTTGCAAATATCCTGCCAGAAATGTTTATATATTACTGTCATCATGAGTTGTAGCTATAACTATAGTGATGTTCCTTTTTGTTTTGTTCTCAACATTGCATGTGTGTTCTTTTTTTATTTGATCAATATTGCCAAAATGTTAATTTATACTCATCTTTGCCAAAAAAACAACTCTGTCTTTTAAGGAAAATGTTTATTTCAGTATAATTTGTAGTCAGTAAAATTAATGCTATTTTAGTGTATGGTTCAATGAATTTTGGGAAACGGTGTCATATAACTACCACTACATTCAAGATAGAATATTTCCATCACCAAACGTGTTCCTTAGTGTCCTTTTAGGTTCCATATCCTTTCATTTCCATTATTTCTCAAATATTAATTTTATTACGGTCCGTATAGCTTTCTTTTTACCAAAATTTTCTATAAATAAAATTATAACATATATAGTCATATGTTTCGAGTTTTTTTCATTTAGAAAAGTGACAAACATTTAGGTTATTTTCTGCTTCTGGAGATTATTCATAAAGCTCTTATAATCACTTGCATACAGGTCTTCATATGGACATAAAAATCTCTTTTTCTTGGGTAAATACCTCAGGGTGGAATTGTTGGTTCCATCATAAGAGTTTAATTATGTTTATAAGAATCTGCTAAATTGTTTTCCAAAATGGCTGTAGAGTTATGAAAGTACTAGTTGCTCTACCTCCATATCAGTTTTTTTTTAATTTTTAATTTTTTATAAACATATATTTTTATCCCCAGGGGTACAGGTCTGTGAATCACCAGGTTTACACACTTCACAGCACTCACCAAAGCACATACCCTCCCCAATGTCCATATTCCCACCCCTTCTCCCATCCCATCCATATCAGTTTTGATATTATCAGTCACATATAAGTTCAAGTTTTAAACAGGTTTGTCAATTTAAATTAAACCTTACTGAAAAAATAACATTTGAGCAAGGCTTGAAGGAGGGATAAAAATTCATGCATATGTCTGTGCAAAAAAAAAAAAAAAAACAACCAGGATGTAGTCTGAAGCTGAAATGTGGAGGAAAACAGCAGTAAGATTATTTATTTATTTATTTATTCACTTTTGGAAGAAGGAGAGAGAGTGCATGAGGAAGGGGAGGTGCAGAGGGAGAAGCAGACTCCCTGCTGAGTAGGGAGCCTGATGGGGGACTCAAACCCAGGACTCTAGATCATGACCTGAGCCCAAGGCAGATGCTTAACCATTGATCCACCCAGCTAGTTGAGATATGGTTGGATTCTTGATACAATTTTAAGGTAAGCATAACTCAAATTCCTAGTCAAAGAGATATAGTGAGTTATTGGAAAATAGGAGTAAAAAATGCTCTATGGGCTTTTGGTCTAAGCAACTGAAAAGTTGGATTTATCCTAAAAAAAAAAAAACCCTTGTATTTAGAAACTTTAGAATCACTGACTACCTTGACCAAAATAATTTAAAATCTTCGAATGGGATTAAAACAGTGCAGCAATAACATTGAATACAGTCCATGATTTTTGCTATAAATAGGACATAAATACCTATGTAAAACTTGAGGTAGGGAGACATGAAGATAACATTTACTTTTGTTCCTTCTTTTCATAAGATTGAGAGATAAAATACAAGCTAGTAGGGAGGACCCAGTATATCATAGAACATAGTCAAATAAAAGTGATGCTCTTAATGGAAAGACCAGATGGAATTGACTCCACAAAGAGAAGGACTGGCTCTAGGTAGGTGCAGAGGCAGTTTATAGTCAAAGGTGAGAAGGAAGAGAGCAGGAAATAAGGGTGCTAATGGCTGCATAAGATAGATGCAATGGTGGAAATGTGGATATTTTTGTTTGTTGCTTCAGTTTTTTTCAAAGAAATAGAAGTATGGGCCCTAGCTCTGATTAAAGATAAGGCAGAAGGAATTGGACATTTGAAAGAGAAAGTGGAACATTTGAGCAAGGCTTGAAGGAGGGATAAAAATTCATGCATATGTCTGTGCAAAAAAAAATAGTTGTCTAAAAATATGGAAATACACATGTACTCTGGAAAGGTATGATTTTTAGGGCAGCATTAAGGACACAGTTAAAGTTGTGGCTGTGAATTCAAAGTCAGACCAGTCACCACCATTGACTGTGTGTGTGTGTGTATGTTTCAGCTTCATGGGGGTGAAATCCCAGTTGATTATCTTCCTTAAGGATAAGTGGACCAGCACTATTTATAGAAAGGCAGCTTCTTGTAACATAAGTGGGGTCTACAATCATGGATAGTTCTCTCTTTAAGCAGTTAATTCTGTTCCAGTGGCCAATTTACTCATTCATTCCCATGTGACTAAATAATAAAATGCAAAAATAAAATAAATAAAATAATAAAACCACACTGCCTCAGTCATTGTATCCTGGTAGGGTGAGTCCCCCCAGTGAAGTCCTGGGAATGTACTCTTTCATAGGCCTTACAGATTTAGCTTGTCAAGGTTCTTTTTTTTTTTTTTTTTACTTTTTAAAAAATTTTTAATTTTTAATTTTTTATAAACATATAATATATTTTTATCCCCCGGGGTACAAGTCTGTGAATCGCCAGGATTACACACTTCAAGGTTCATTTTCAACGAGAAACTAGTCTGGCTGGTCCTAAAGGTTCATCTGCTTCCCCACTGAGATCACAAAGCAGAGAGCTGACTCAGCTGGAGCAAGACATTCTGTGGACTATCAAAGCTTTTGACTTCTTGATATTTTCATGCTGTTCTAGGGTTTTTGAGGTGCGGACTATGGTCCTTCAGGTACACATTGTTAGGGTTTCTCCTGGGTTCTGAGATTCCTTGACACATTTATTTAGAGAAAGATGTTCTTTAGTCCCTCTTAGGCTAACCTACAAATATGGAGCATGCAGTGGGAGTCGGGCTTGTTCTTCTTCGAGGAATCTCAACGGAGCAGTCCTCTCTCTTTTGGAGTCTATACTCGACTTATGTTGTGAGGCAATGAAAATTCAGGAGAATTCTTGTGATCCCTACTTCTCTGCTTGCAAATCTACTCCCAGCTCCCAATAAATCCCATGCTATATACATACTGTAAGGCACTAATGGTATTTGTCTGTGACTTCCTTGTTTGATGTTAAGACATGGGACATGCTCTACTTCTCCTGGTGCTGTGTGTTTTTGGAAGCAGGAGTTTAATTGGAGTAAATTGAAGTTTTCCAACCTTGAGACAATGACAGGTCACTGGAAGACCAGTTATCAGGTAGCCAGTAATCAAGACTGGGCAGGGCGTCCACCAATCCTGGACTTTCAGAGAAATTGCTGAGAATTCTATTCAGGCTTAAGAGAAGGCAGGACAGACATGGAGCTGGATAACTCAGCACCTAGCAAGACTTTGGAACTGCCTGATGCAGGCCCCAGGGAGAATGGAAAAGAGTAGAAGAGTTTGTTAGCCTCTAAATTCCCCAAAGCAAACAAGTCATTTGAAAAAGAACTGGATTTGTACAAAAAGAAAAACCCTAGCTTTTAGATGGCTGATAGCAGAGATGAGTCCAGGTCCTTTGGGATCTGGAGAAAAACTGTAGAAAGGTAAATGCTCTATGGCTGAAGGCCAAGAAAATGATGAAATAAGAGACAAGTGGATCCATAGCAGCCTAGCAGTAGGTTGGTGCCAAAGCCTGGACTGCCCCTCAAAGAATTAAAGAAGGAATAAGTGGGATAAGAACCAGTTATAGGACTGGATCCCCTATTTTTCTCCCAGGGAAGATTCCAAACATTCTTGAATTTATAGATGCCAGATTTCCTGTTTTGTCAGCCTGTATAGTTGATTAAGTAAATAAGAAAAACACATTTTATTTTTACCTTCACTTCTTACTCTGAATTTTTTTTATATCTGTAGATCCTATCTTCTGATCTATATTATTTTTCTTTTGCCTAAGGGAAATCTTTCAACATGTCTTATAAGGCATGTCTATCAGTGATGAAATCCCTCAATTGTTTCATTGAGAAAATTATTTCCTTTTCACTCTTGAAAGTCAATTTTGCTGGATATAGACCTCTAGATCAGTAGAATGCTCCTTAAGTACTTGAGTACTTTATTTGACTCTATTATATTCTTGCTTTTGCAGTTTCGGATGAAAATTTGGCCATAGTTCTTACCCTTGTTCCTCTGATAGATAAGGTGATTTTCTCTATATAGTCTTTAACATTTTGTGTGTGTTGAGTCTTTGGTTTTCTGATGTTTGAATGCGATAAGCTTAGGAGTACTTTCTGGAAGTTGTTCTGCTTGGTGTTATCTAAAGTTCCTGAATTTGGTGCCCAATATTAATTTTTGAAAATTCTTGGCCATTTTTATTTCAAGTATTTCTTCCGTTTCTTTCTATGTTTCTTCTCCTTCTCACATACTTGACACCTTTCAAAATTTTGCTGTAGTTCCCAGAGGTTCTGTTCTACTTAACTGTTATTATGATTTTCTCTTTGAATATTAGTTTGGAAAGTTTCTGTTGACCTATTTCCCACTCACTGGTTCTTTCCTTGGCCATGTTCAGTCTAGTGAGAAGAACACCAAAGGCATTTTTTTTCATTTCAGTTACTATGTTTCTGATTTCTTTTTTTTTGTTGTTGTTGTTTTTTAAAGATTTTGTTTATTTGACACAGAGAAAGAGATCACAAGTAGGCAGAGAGGCAGGCAGAGAGAGAGTAAGAGAAGCAGGCTCCCTGCTAAGCAGAAAGCCTGATGTGGGGCTCGATCCCAGGACCCTTAGCCCACTGAGCCACCCAGGTGCCCTATGTTTCTGATTCCTAACGTTCCTTTAGATTCTTTCTCAGAATCTTTTATCCTTTCATTCCCATCTGCTTTTGCATGTTGCGTATATTTTTCCCATTGAAGCTCTTAACATTTAACATTAAAAAAAAATGCTTGGCAGCCTCCCAGTCTCTGACCAAGAGGAGCTGAGAGCTCAGGTCCCCACTCCTCACTGCACCCTCTGAGAAAAGCAGTCAATCCCTTCTGTCTCCCTGTGTCCAGCTGCGCTCTGAGCTCACCCAGCCTGAATGTGAGTTTCCCCAGATCTGCTGCAGATCATGGTTGATGGCAACCCCAATTTATGGCATCCCGGAGCTGAGACCCCACTCCGCAGCTCATTCTTTGTGACAGGTTTTCTTGCTCTGATACATGGAGATCTGCAGGACTCAGGCACCTGTGGTCTTTCTGTATTCCTGAGGGTCCTGAGACCACACTGTCCCAGTGAGGGTTCCATCCCTCTGCTAAGCCACTGGAACATCCTCCCTCATGGAAGCAGATTTCTAAAAGCTCTGATTTTTTGCAAACCTGCTCTCTCTTGCTGGCAGCTGGCTGATGGAGTCTCCCTCTCCCCACTATCTTCCTGTATATCATCTCGGATTAATTTCTCCACTGGTTGTACCTTCCAGGAAGTGCTCGTTTTTATGTTCCTAGAGTTTCTGCTATTCTTTTCTTCCATCTCATATTAAGTTCGCAGGTGTTCAGAATGGTTTTATAACAATCTAGCTGCATTTCTGGGACCAGACAAAATTTAGGTCTCCTACTCCTCTGCCATCTTGGATCTCTTACTTTATGGCCTTTAATGTCGTATATATAAACAATATTTACTAAAATATGTTTTGTCTTGTCCCTGAGGAATAGCTAGAAAATTGACTGAGGCGTCTATAGTTCACATGTGTAAATTGATTTTAAACATAGTTATTCATTTATATTCATAATATTTAGGGAAATTAATTTTCTTACTTTACAACTTTAAATAATTATTTCCTATTATAATCTGGATTAAAAATATTTTTCCCTATAATTAATAATCTCAATTACTTAATTATATGTATTAATGTGTTAGGAAATAGTATAGGTAAAAGCATGAACTGCTACATTAGTTCAATTTTATTTCTTCCTAGATCTCAATTAGAATTCATTAGAAAGAAATAGACTGGACAATGTTTGTGGATTTTCCTGACCTGAATATTTGGTCTGAGTGTTAAAGGAAAGAGGCTGAAAAGATACAATTTGCATGAGAAAGAGAATATAATTATATTTCAAACCTCTTTAAAAAATATATTTGCATGATGATTTTAATTGATCATTAATATTCTATGAGTATACAAAATTTACAGTAATTTCTCAATTAAATTTTAATTTTCAATAGGCATTATTTTGCCTTATTCTCCCCTTATTATATTATGAAAATCATCACCTTTTAACCTATAGTGAATTTCAGCTTCAAACTTCCTTTCTCTTTTTTTTTTTTTTTTTAAAGATTTTATTTATTTATTTGACAGAGAGAAATCACAAGTAGATGGAGAGGCGGGCAGAGAGAGAGAGGGAAGCAGGCTCTCTGCTGAGCAGAGAGCCCGATGCGGGACTCGATCCCAGGACCCTGAGATCATGACCTGAGCCGAAGGCAGCGGCTTAACCCACTGAGCCACCCAGGCGCCCCCTTTCTCTTTTTTTATAGTGTGGTGTGAACAGGTGAACTAGGTCCACAGTTCAGATCCAATCTGAGATTCAATTTTTAATGTTACAAATTAAAGAAACAGTTATGTGGTTGATTCAATATTCTGAAAGGAATAGAAGTGGAAGCATTTGGCTTTTGAGGGCAGCAGTGGTCCTGAGTCAAATATCTAGCCCTGTTCTGACACATTAGACAGCATACTGGAAAGTGTCCTAGTGAAGACCAAGAACAAATATCTACACTAAAAGAAAAGCACATTCCTAGATATAGATGGATTCAAATTCATCACTCCATGTTTCTCCTACTTATAAAACTTACATTCTTGTTCTAAAGCAATGGGGTAATAGCTGGATATTTTAATACAGGAGTCCTCTTCTATTTCCTCACCTAAAGAGAAAACAGTATCAGTTAAAGTGCTGAGTGTTCTGTTTTGTATTGTTTTAGTCCCAGTTGACCACATGGTATGATACCAAGGTGCTTTCTGTTTGCAAGAGCTAATCATTAAATAAAATGAATTTTATAAATTTACCTTTGAGAACCTGATTTCAAAGACCTCATCACAGGGTCTTTTTTTATTCTGTTAGAACACATTTTAATCTAGAGAATTTTTATTCTAATGTTTAGAGCACTAGATACAGGGCAGTTCTTTTACTTACAGATAGTTAATGGAAGTCCTCTCAGCCAGGGGAGAGGAGAGGAAAGGAAGAGCAAGGTAGAAGATGCGTATAAGGAGATAATTGGAAATCTCAGAGATATTTCTGCTCCACTTTTCTCCTAAAACTTTGGAAGAAAACAACTTTCAATGGGTGCTTTACAGTATAGTAAAGATCTCATTGTGGCATTTTAGAAAGAAAAGGAACCCCAAATAGCACCACCTTGTTTCTCATGTGTGTGATGGAGAATATCCAAGTTTTCAAGAGGGAGATTGTTCTGAACAGCTGTTTTTACACCCAATGAGCCCTGGGAGTAGGATCAGGTAAGTATAAAATGGGAATTTCTCTCAATACGATGGCCTTAGAAGGCGCACAACTGGAAATTTCTGTAAAGAGGCCAGTTTGGCTGCAGGAGAGTGCTTACAGATATGGAAGTAACAGACTAGGGATGAAAGGAGGATGACAAATGTATATATATATTATATATATAATATATATTATACACACACACACACACACACACTTAATAAGTGTATAAAAAAGGGCACATGATCTGCCTAAGCTGAAGGCAAATGCTTAATGACTGAGCCACCCAGGCGCCCCCAAAATTATTTTTAATGGCCTGAATGCATGTGCCAAAATGGTAGGAGTGGTTTATTTTAATCTGTGGAGTAATGTGGGATTATTTTCTTATGTATTAATACTTGTGTAAGTTCCAATGCAGTTAGCATATATTGTTACTCAACAGAAGGAAAAAAAAAAAACAGAGTATAAACACTAAATTTTATTTTGTCATTTACAGTTGTTCATAATATGAAATTGAATAACTTCTTGCTCAGAATTCAGCTTTAACTCTGTATAAATGCACGGAATGGCCAGCAATCCCTGTACCCACCGATGGAAGATTATTCCCGACTTTGCTGTGAAAGACAGGAGGCGGGGGTCAACAGTCAGAGACAAAGACCCTTTGCTCTTCTTTGCTCCCACCTTTACTCATGCTTCTGGATAATCACAAATCTTTATTACTCTGTTTCTCAAGCAAGTGATGTGTAGCAAGGGGTCTTACAGAAAACAGAAGAGTCTGATTACGGAAAGACACAAGGTGGGGTTCACTTGTTCTATGCTGCTAAACAAAGCTTTAGGGGACAATATATACATCTCTTAGATCACATGGCAGCTCAAGAATTCTTTCTTGGTTGTCGGTTGCAGACCTCACCCCACTAAACCTTACCAATATTCTAAAACTGCATCACTATCATATTCTTAGATATAGATGTCTATTTCCTTAGGTCATATCTGGAATATAGTTACTACAGTTTCTTTTACAATAAAACATTGGAATATTTCTACCTTAAATCAGTCATTAATTCATGCTTATTGTTATTTGACTACTATTAATTGTATTTTACTGTTAGCTAGAGAACATTCTGGTTTCTGGGATTACCACAATAGGAAAAAACAAAGACAAAAATGTCTTACCTTATGGAAACTATGGTCTAGTTGAGGGCATATTATTAAACAAATGAATAGGTATGTATGTGTGTTGGATGTGATAGGAGTTGTGAAGAAAAAACACAGCAGGGAAGATGGATAGGGTGTGTATGTCTTTGTGTGTTGCAGTCACAGTTTGAAAACTAAGTGGAAAAGAAAAAAATTAATCAAATGGTCATATAGGAATCAAAGAAATTTTATATCATACCTCCAATCTGTTCTTCATAGAAATCCCATAGTAAACTTTGTGAAAATTACTTTTATTAATCCGGCAACCCATCAAAGGTAAAAATATAGTCTTGCCTCCAATGCTTACAAATTTTGTCTATGTTATTTATTCAAGTTTCTCACATAGCCTGACCTCTGGGTCCAGCCAGGCTGACTCTTGTGTCTTATGTTCATTCTAAATGTAAATTCTGCTCAGAAATTTCTTTATCTAACTGCATTATTGTAGATTGTTTTCCAATTATTTTTATAGGAATGATCAGGAAAACATTACAATCCTAGTCATTTCATATAAGAATTTTTTAAATAAAATTTGAAAATTACTCAGTCATATTTTAAAAAATCATGAAAGTACTGTATGGAGTTGGAGTAGGCATAATGTATGGAAACATGAAATGGTGCAGAAAAGACTATGAGAATAATAAAAGGTATGAAGAAAGTTTTATGTGAGGATCAATTGAGAATATTAAAAAGTTTGGAGATAAAAATTTCATGAAGACCAGAGATTATTGACAGAGTGATTTCAGGTCTCTTAAAATCCTAATCATTAACATATGCTCTTTATATTGTGTGGGGTCTAGGTAGACAAAAATGGTATTTATGTACATAATCACATATACAACTGATTTCAAGAAATGGAGTGAAGATTTATGTCATAGGGAATGACTTACTTTTCATAAAATATATCTTGCGACCATGCTTTATCACAGTTGCAGAATCCCCTTTCGTCCGACTGATACATAGTGACCTATTTCTACATAAGAATGAATAAATTAATGTAGAGGTTCATCTTCAGGATCATTTTTATAAAGTTGCATCTTCAATAGTTCATGGGTCACAGATAGACTAAGGAATCTGTTGAAAGTCAGGGTTTCCCAAGAAACCTAGTTGCATTTATAGCACTTCAAATAGCAGTAAACAAAACATCTTGTCCAAATAATTTCTACTGTTCTTCATGAATCAGCTAGTCATTTTTACATGTCAGTTCCATCTAGCATGCAAAATAAGCCATTCTTGGCCTTAAACAAAGGACAATTATTGGGAATACATATAAAAAATCTAGTGATTAGCAATTTATTGGATTAGGGTATGAGTAATTTTATTTTATTTTTTTAAATCTTCCGATCCAAGAGCATGGAATGATCTTCCATCATTTTGTGTCTTCTTCAATTTCTTTCATGAGTGTTCTGTAGTTCCTTGAGTACAGATCCTTTCTCTCTTTGGTTAGGTTTATTCCCAGGTATCTTGTCGTTCTTGGCGCTATAGTAAATGAATCGATTCTCTAATATCCCTTTCTGTATTTTCATTGTTAGTGTATAAGAAATCCACTGATTTCTGTACATTGACTTTGTATCCTGCCACGTTGCTGAATTGCTGTATGAGTTCTAGTAGTTTGTGGGTGGAGTCTTTTGGGTTTTCCATATAAAGAATCATGTTATCTGCGAAGAGAGAGAGTTTGACTTCTCATTGCCACCTGGGACACCTTTTATTTTTCTTTGTTTTCTGATTGCTGTTGCGAGGACTTCTAATACTATGTTGAACAAGAGTGGTGAGAGTGGGCATCCTTGTCATGTTCCTGATCTCAATGGGAAGGCTGCAAGCTTTTTCCCATTGAGGATGATATTTGCTGTGGTCTTTCATAGATAGATTTGATGAAGTTCAGGAATGTTCCCTCTATCCCTATACTTTGAAATGTTTTAATCAGGAACAGATGCTGGATTTTGTCCTATGCTTTTTCTGCATCGATTGAAAGGACCATGTGGTTCTTCTCTCTTCTCATATTAATTTGTTCTATCACATCGATTGATTTGCAAATGTTGAACCATCCTTGTAGCCCAGGGATGAATCCCACCTGGTCATGGTGGATAATCTGTTTAATGTGCTGTTGGATCCTGTTTGCTAGGATCTTGTTGAGAATCTTAGCATCCATATTCATCAGTGATATTGGTCTGAAATTCTCCGTTTTGGTAGGGTCTTTGCCTAGTTTGGGGATCAGGGTAATGCTGGCTTCATAGAAAGAGTCTGGAAGTTTTCGTTCTGCTTCAATTTTTTGAAACAGTTTCAGGAGTATAGGTGTTATTTCTTCTTTGAAAGTTTGGTAGAATTCCCCAGGGAATCCGTCAGATCCTGGGCTCTTGTTTTCTGGGAGGTTTTTGATCGCCGCTTCAATCTCATTACTAGATATCGGTCTATTCAAGTTGTCAATTTCTTCCTGGTTCAGTTTTGGGAGTTTATAGTTTTCCAGGAATGCATCCATTTCATCTAGGTTGCTTAGCTTATTGGCATATAACTTTTGATAATAACTTCTGATGATTGTTTCTACTTCCTTGGTGTTAGTTGTGATCTCTCCCTTTTCATTCATAATTTTATGAATTTGGGCTTTCTCTCATTTCTCTTGGATTAGTGTGGCCAATAATTTATCGATCTTCTTGATTTTTTCAAAAAACTAGCTTCTAGTTTCAATGATACGTTCTACTGTATCTCTGGTTTCTACCTCATTGACGTCAGCTCTAATCTTATTTCCCTTCTTATGTGTGGAGTTGGTTTGATTTGTTGTTGATTCTCCAGTTCTTTAAGGTGTAGATACAGCTGCTGTGTTCTAGATTTTTCAATTTTTTTGAGGGAGGATTGGATGACTATGTATTTCCACCTTAGGACCGCCTTTGCTGTATCCCATAAGTTTTGGACCGAAGTGTCTTCATTCTCATTGGTTTCCATGAATTGTTTCAGGTCTTCTTTGATCCCCTGGTTGATCCAAGCATTCTTAAGGAAGGTGGTCTTTAGCTTCCAGGTGTTTGAGTTCCTTTGGAACTTTTCCTTGAGATTGAGCTCCAGTTTCAAAGCATTGTGATCTGAGAATATGCAGGGAATAATCTCAGTCTTTTGGTATCAGTTGAGTCCTGATTTGTGACCCAGTAAATCACTTTATTAATTTATTTTCAGCATAACAGTATTCATTGTTTTTGTACCACACCCAGAGCTCCATTCAATCATGCCCTCTATAATACCCACCACTTGGTTCCCCCAACCTCCCACCCCCCCACCACATCAAATTCCTCAGAATGTTTTTCAGAGTCCATAGTCTCTCATGGTTCACCTCCCCTTCCAATTTCCCCCAACTCCATTCTCCTAACTCCCCATGTTCTCCATGCTATTTGTTATGTTCCACAAATAAGTGAAACCATATGATAATTGACTCTCTTTGCTTGACTGATTTCACTCAGCATAATCTCTTCCAGTCCCGTCCATGTTGCTACAAATGTTGGGTATTCGTCCTTTCTGATGGAGGCATAAAACTCCATAGTGTATATGGACCACATCTTCCTTATCCATTCATCTGTTGAAGGGCATCTTGGTTCTTTCCACAGTTTGGCAACCGTGGCCATTGCTGCTCTAAACATTGGGGTACAGATGGTCCTTCTTTTCACTACATCTGTATCTTTGGGGTAAATACCCAGTAGTGCAATGGCAGGGTCATAGGGAAGCTCTATTTTTAATTTCTTTTTTTTTTTAAGTATTTTATTTATTTATTTGAGAGAGAGACAGTGAGAGAGAGCATGAGCGAGGAGAAGGTCAGAGGGAGAAGCAGACTCCCCGTGGAGTTGGGAGCCTGATGCGGGACTCGATCCCGGGACTCCGGGATCATGACCTGAGCCGAAGGCAGTCGTCCAACCAACTGAGCCACCCAGGCGTCCCATCTATTTTTAATTTCTTGAGGAATCTCCACACTGTTCTCCAAAGAGGCTGCACCAACTTGCATTCCCACCAGCAGTGGAAGAGGGTTCCCCTTTCTCCACATCCCCTCCAACACATGTTGTTTCCTGTCTTGCTAATTTTGGCCATTCTAACTGATATAAGGTGATATCTCAATGTGGTTTTGATTTGAATTTCCCTGATGGCTAGTGATGATGAACATTTTTTCATTTTTTCATGTGTCTGATAGCCATTTCTATGTCTTCATTGGAGTAGTGTCTGTTCATATCTTCTGCCCATTTTTTGATATGATTGTCTGAGTTTGAGGAGTTCTTTATAGATCCTGGATATCAACCTTTTGTCTTTACTGTCATTTGCAAATATCTTCTCCCATTCCATGGGTTGCATCTTTGTTTTCTTGACTGTTTCCTTTGCTGTGCAGAAGCTTTTGATTTTGATGAAGTCCCAAAAGTTTATTTTGGCTTTTGTTTCCTTTGCCTCTGGAGACATATCTTTGAAGAAGTTGCTGTGGCTGATCTTGAAGCTTTCAGCCTTCCCGTTGAGATCAGAAACACGACAAGGATGCCCACTCTCACCACTCTTGTTCAACATAGTATTAGAAGTCCTAGCAACAGCAATCAGACAACAAGGAGAAATAAAAGGTGTCCGGGGTGGCAATAAGTCAAACTCTCTCTCTTCGCAGATGACACGATTCTTTATATGGAAAACCCAAAAGACTCCACCCACAAACTACTAGAACTCATACAGCAATTCAGCAACGTGGCAGGATACAAAGTCAATGTACAGAAGTCATTGGATTTCTTATACACTAACAATGAAAATACAGAAAGGGAAATTAGAGAATCGATTCCATTTACTATAGCACCAAGAACGACAAGATACCTGGGAATAAACCTAATCAGAGAGGTAAAGGATCTGTACTCGAGGAACTACAGAACACTCATGAAAGAAATTGAAAAAGATACAAAAAGATGGAAGACCATTCCATGCTCTTGGATTGGAAGAATAAACATTGTTAAAATGTCTATACTGCCTAGAGCAATCTATACTTTTAATGCCATTCTGATAAAAATTCCACCGGTATTCTTCAAAGAGCTGGAGCAAATAATCCAAAAATTTGTATGGAATCAGAAGAGACCCCAAATCACTAAGGAAATGTTGAAAAACAAAAATAAAACTGGGGGCATAATGTTACCTGATTTCAAGCTTTATTACAAAGCTGTGATCACCAAGACAGCATGGTACTGGCATAAAAAGAGACACATAGACCAGTGGAACAGAGTAGAGAGCCCAGATATGGACTCTCTATGGGCAAATAATCTTCGACAAAACAGGAAAAATATAAAGTGGAAAAAAGACAGTTTCTTCAATAAATGGTGCTGGAAAAACTGGGCAGCTATATGTAGAAGAATGAAACTTTACTATTCTCTTACCCCGTACACAAAGATAAACTCAAAATGGATAAAAGACCTCAACATGAGGCAGGAATCCATCAGAATCCTAGAGGAGAACATAGGCAGTAATCTCTTCGATATCAGCCACAGTAATTTTATT
Organism: Mustela lutreola; assembly: GCF_030435805.1. Classification (NCBI taxonomy): domain Eukaryota; kingdom Metazoa; phylum Chordata; class Mammalia; order Carnivora; family Mustelidae; genus Mustela; species Mustela lutreola. Next base: position 52,119,613 of record NC_081303.1, read on the forward strand.
TCTAATGACAATTAGAGTGAGGTTAAAGGTTTGTGCCCTTGTCAGTAGATCTGTTAGTACCAAAATGATATCTGTCATTCTTTTCATACTAAGTGAGAATCATGCAACTATTATATTTGCTAGAGTCATAAAAGCAGGAAACTAACACCTCTGCACTCAAGAGGTTTCAGGGAGCAAGCTTGTTCTGACCTCTCTCTGGTAACTAAAATAGAAACCTTTAGATGCCTGGAAGGGCCAAAATCTCCCTGGAAGCACCGTCTTTTGCTCACATCCTCATTCAGACTTGGCAATCTGTACTACCTCAGCTGTCTTTGCTGGATCTTTGAACAAGATAGCTGATGCTACCTGAATAAGTGACAGGATTCGGGATGTTTCACTTTCAAAGAATAATAAGATTTTTGCCAAGGATGATGGTTTGAAGACATTTTCAAAGATCAAAGGACTAAACTCATTTTTCTAAATTAAAATTTATCAAGACCTAACACTTTAGTAAAGTTATGTGACCAATTCATAGATTATTTACACATAGTCTAGTGCTGACAGTGTAACTTGTTTCTATAAAATGAGTTTGTTTGTTTGGTTTTTTTAGAAATGAAAGTATTGGTCAATTTGGCTAATTCAGCATTACAAATAGAATGATTGCTGAATATTTGTTTTTATTCTGTTCTTATGATGAAAGTAAAAAGTCTGATCTAACTGCATTTATTAATAGAGTTTTCTTTTCTGTTTTTGGATCTTTCTAGGTCCGATAATCTCCAGGCTTTTTCACACATGTCATATACACCTGCTCAGGATGTACATTCAGGGACAGTAACATGAGGACTGTTGAAAGAGTGTGACATGCTGAAACAACTGGAGATATAGTGGTGGTCAAATGATTGGCAGATGGTGTCAACTCAATGGACTGGAGAATTAGAGCAGTTGTGCATGTCCGTTGTTACTTTGAGACCCTAACACATGCTCCTTCTTGAAGAGCTCCTGTTGCTGAGACATAACTGCCTGCAGAACCATCTGTGTGCTTATTGAAACTTATTTAAGATTCATATATAGATTTATTTTAAAAATCTCCTTTGGCCCATAAATTTGTACCAACACAGGTAATATTTTAAAACCACTCAAGAGAAACAATTTATTTAAAAAAAGAAAATGCTTTCAAATGACATTTCCATATTGACCCAGAAATATTTTTTTATAGGGACTGTTTTATTCTAATAGTTTTAAAGGCTTATATTCCAGTAATTCACATTATGTTTATGTTTCTTTTTTTTTTTTTTTTTTTTATTTTTTTTTTATTTTTTATTTTTTATAAACATATATTTTTTATATACATATATTTTTATCCCCAGGTCTGTGAATCACCAGGTTTACACACTTCACAGCACTCACCAAATCACATACCCTCCCCAATGTCCATAATCCCACCCCCTTCTCCCCAACCCCCTCCCCCCGGCAACCCTCAGTTTGTTTTGTGAGATTAAGAGTCACTTATGGTTTGTCTCCCTCCCAATCCCATCTTGTTTCATTTATTCTTCTACCCACTTAAGCCTCCATGTTGCATCACCACTTCCTCATATCAGGGAGATCATATGATAGTTGTCTTTCTCTGCTTGACTTATTTCGCTAAGCATGATACGCTCTAGTTCCATCCATGTTGTTGCAAATGGCAAGATTTCATTTCTTTTGATGGCTGCATAGTATTCCATTGTGTATATATACCACATCTTCTTGATCCATTCATCTGTTGATGGACATCTAGGTTCTTTCCATAGTTTGGCTATTGTGGACATTGCTGCTATAAACATTCGGGTGCATGTGTCCCTTTGGATCACTACATTTGTATCTTTAGGGTAAATACCCAATAGTGCAATTGCTGGGTCATAGGGCAGTTCTATTTTCAACATTTTGAGGAACCTCCATGCTGTTTTCCAGAGTGGCTGCACCAGCTTGCATTCCCACCAACAGTGTAGGAGGGTTCCCCTTTCTCCGCATCCTCGCCAGCATCTGTCATTTCCTGACTTGTTGATTTTAGCCATTCTGACTGGTGTGAGGTGATATCTCATTGTGGTTTTGATTTGTATTTCCCTGATGCCAAGTGATATGGAGCACTTTTTCATGTGTCTGTTGGCCATCTGGATGTCTTCTTTGCAGAAATGTCTGTTCATGTCTTCTGCCCATTTCTTGATTGGATTATTTGTTCTTTGGGTGTTGAGTTTGCTAAGTTCTTTATAGATTCTGGACACTAGTCCTTTATCTGATATGTCGTTTGCAAATATCTTCTCCCATTCTGTCAGTTGTCTTTTGATTTTGTTAACTGTTTCCTTTGCTGTGCAAAAGCTTTTGATCTTGATGAAATCCCAGTAGTTCATTTTTTCCCTTGCTTCCCTTGCCTTTTGCGTTGTTCCTAGGAAGATGTTGCTGCGGCAGAGGTCGAAGAGGTTGCTGCCCGTGTTCTCCTCAAGGATTTTGATGGATTCCTTTCGTACATTGAGGTCCTTCATCCATTTTGAGTCTATTTTTGTGTGTGGTGTAAGGAAATGGTCCAATTTCATTTTTCTGCATGTGGCTGTCCAATTTTCCCAGCACCATTTATTGAAAAGGCTGTCTTTTTTCCATTGGACATTCTTTCCTGCTTTGTCGAAGATTAGTTGACCATAGAGTTGAGGGTCTATTTCTGGGCTCTCTATTCTGTTCCATTGATCTATGTGTCTGTTTTTGTGCCAGTACCATGCTGTCTTGATGATGACAGCTTTGTAATAGAGCTTGAAGTCCGGAATTGTGATGCCACCAACGTTGGCTTTCTTTTTCAATATCCCTTTGGCTATTCGAGGTCTTTTCTGGTTCCATATAAATTTTAGAATTATTTGTTCCATTTCTTTGAAAAAGATGGATGGTACTTTGATAGGAATTGCATTAAATGTGTAGATTGCTTTAGGTAGCATAGACATTTTCACAATATTTATTCTTCCAATCCAGGAGCATGGAACATTTTTCCATTTCTTTGTGTCTTCCTCAATTTCTTTCATGAGTACTTTATAGTTTTCTGAGTATAGATTCTGTGTCTCTTTGGTTAGGTTTATTCCTAGGTATCTTATGGTTTTGGATGCAATTGTAAATGGGATTGACTCCTTAATATCTCTTTCTTCTGTCTTGCTGTTGGTGTAGAGAAATGCAACTGATTTCTGTGCATTGATTTTATATCCTGACACTTTACTGAATTCCTGTATAAGTTCTAGCAGTTTTGGAGTGGAGTCTTTTGGGTTTTCCACATATAGTATCATATCATCTGCGAAGAGTGATAATTTGACTTCTTCTTTGCCGATTTGGATGCCTTTAATTTCCTTTTGTTGTCTGATTGCTGAGGCTAGGACCTCTAGTACGATGTTGAATAGCAGTGGTGATAATGGACATCCCTGCCGTGTTCCTGACCTTAGCGGAAAAGCTTTCAGTTTTTCTCCATTGAGAATGATATTTGCGGTGGGTTTTTCATAGATGGCTTTGATGATATTGAGGTATGTGCCCTCTATCCCTACACTTTGAAGAGTTTTGATCAGGAAGGGATGTTGTACTTTGTCAAATGCTTTTTCAGCATCTATTGAGAGTATCATATGGTTCTTGTTCTTACTTTTATTGATGTGTTGTATCACATTGACTGATTTGCGGATGTTGAACCAACCTTGCAGCCCTGGAATAAATCCCACTTGGTCGTGGTGAATAATCTTTTTAATGTACTGTTGAATCCGATTGGCTAGTATTTTGTTGAGTATTTTCGCATCTGTGTTCATCAAGGATATCGGTCTATAGCTCTCTTTTTTGGTAGGATCCTTGTCTGGTTTTGGGATCAAGGTGATGCTGGCCTCATAAAATGAGTTTGGAAGTTTTCCTTCCATTTCTATTTTTTGGAACAGTTTCAGGAGAATAGGAATTAGTTCTTCTTTAAATGTTTGGTAGAATTCCCCCGGGAAGCCGTCTGGCCCTGGGCTTTTGTTTGTTTGGAGATTTTTAATGACTGTTTCAATCTCCTTACTGGTTATGGGTCTGTTCAGGCTTTCTATTTCTTCATGGTTCAGTTGTGGTAGTTTATATGTTTCTAGGAATGCATCCATTTCTTCCAGATTGTCAAATTTATTGCCGTAGAGTTGCTCATAGTATGTTCTTATAATAGTTTGTATTTCCTTGGTGTTAGTTGTGATCTCTCCTCTTTCATTCATGATTTTATTTATTTGGGTCCTTTCTCTTTTCTTTTTGATAAGTCGGGCCAGGGGTTTATCAATTTTATTAATTCTTTCAAAGAACCAGCTCCTAGTTTCGTTGATTTGTTCTATTGTTTTTTTGGTTTCTATTTCATTGATTTCTGCTCTGATCTTTATGATTTCTCTTCTCCTGCTGGGCTTAGGGTTTCTTTCTTGTTCCTTCTCCAGCTCCTTTAGGTGTAGGGTTAGGTTGTGTACCTGAGACCTTTCTTGTTTCTTGAGAAAGGCTTGTACCGCTATATATTTTCCTCTCAGGACTGCCTTTGTTGTGTCCCACAGATTTTGAACCGTTGTATTTTCATTATCATTTGTTTCCATGATTTTTTTCAATTCTTCTTTAATTTCCCGGTTGACCCATTCATTCTTTAGAAGGATACTCTTTAGTCTCCATGTATTTGGGTTCTTTCCAAACTTCCTTTTGTGGTTGAGTTCTAGCTTTAGAGCATTGTGGTCTGAAAATATGCAGGGAATGATCCCAATCTTTTGATACCGGTTGAGTCTTGATTTAGGACCGAGGATGTGATCTATTCTGGAGAATGTACCATGTGCACTAGAGAAGAATGTGTATTCTGTTGCTTTGGGATGAAATATTCTGAATATATCTGTGATGTCCATCTGGTCCAGTGTGTCATTTAAGGCCTTTATTTCCTTGCTGATCTTTTGCTTGGATGACCTGTCCATTTCAGTGAGGGGAATATTAAAGTCCCCTACTATTATTGTATTGTTGTTTATGTGTTTCTTTGATTTTGTTATTAATTGGTTTATATAGTTGGCTGCTCCCACGTTGGGGGCATAGATATTTAAAATTGTTAAATCTTCTTGTTGGACAGACCCTTTGAGTATGATATAGTGTCCTTCCTCATCTCTTATTACAGTCTTTGGCTTAAAATCTAATTGATCTGATATAAGGATTGCCACTCCTGCTTTCTTCTGATGTCCATTAGCATGGTAAATTCTTTTCCACCCCCTCACTTTAAATCTGGAGGTGTCTTCGGGCTTAAAATGTGTTTCTTGGAGGCAACATATAGATGGGTTTTGTTTTTTTATCCATTCTGATACCCTGTGTCTTTTGACAGGGGCATTTAGCCCATTCACATTCAGGGTAACTATTGAGAGATATGAATTTAGTGCCATTGTATTGCCTGTAAGGTGACTGTTACTGTATATGGTCTCTGTTCCTTTCTGATCTACCACTTGTAGGCTCTCTCTTTGCTTAGAGGACCCCTTTCAATATTTCCTGTAGAGCTGGTTTGGTATTTGCAAATTCTTTCAGTTGTTGTTTGTCCTGGAAGCTTTTAATCTCTCCTTCTATTTTCAATGATAGCCTAGCTGGATATAGTATTCTTGGCTGCATGTTTTTCTCGTTTAGTGCTCTGAAAATATCATGCCAGCTCTTTCTGGCCTGCCAGGTCTCTGTGGATAAGTCAGCTGCCAATCTAATATTTTTACCATTGTATGTTACAGACTTCTTTTCCCGGGCTGCTTTCAGGATTTTCTCTTTGTCATTGAGACTTGTAAATTTTACTATTATGTGACGGGGTGTGGGCCTATTCTTATTTATTTTGAGGGGCATTCTCTGAACCTCCTGAATTTTGATGCTTGTTCCCTTTGCCATATTGGGGAAATTCTCCCCAATAATTCTCTCCAGTATACCTTCTGCTCCCCTCTCACTTTCTTCTTCTTCTGGAATCCCAATTATTCTAATGTTGTTTCGTCTTATGGTGTCACTTATTTCTCGAATTCTCCCCTCGTGGTCCAGTAGCTGTTTGTCCCTCTTTTGATCAGCTTCTTTATTCTCTGGGGGGAGGAGTCAAGATGGCGGAGAAGTAGCAAGCTGAGACTGCTTCAGCTAGCCGGAGATCAGCTAGATAGCTTATCTAAAGATTGCAAACACCTGAAAATCCATCGGCAGATCGAAGAGAAGAAGAACAGCAATTCTGGAAACTGAAAAACAACCACTTTCTGAAAGGTAGGACCGGCGGAGAAGTGAATCCAAAGCGACGGGAAGATAGACCCCGGGGGGAGGGGCCGGCTCCCGGCAAGCGGCGGAGCAACCGCGCACAAAATCAGGACTTTTAAAAGTCTGTTCCGCGGAGGGACATCGCTCCAGAGGCTAAACCGGAGCGAAGCCCACGCGGGGTCAGCGTGGCCTCAGGTCCCGCAGGGTCACAGAAGGATCGGGGGTGTCTGAGTGTCGCAGAGCTTGCGGGTATTGGAACGGGAAAGCCGGCTACAGAGACAGAGCCGACAGTAAGCTCGCAGCTCCGTGTTACCTTGAACCGGTCGCAGGCTCGGTGAGCTCGGAGCGCGGCCGGAGGTCAGGCAGACGGGAGTAACTGGGCGCTGTTCTCTGAGGGCGCACTGAGGAGTGGGGCCCTGGGCTCTCGGCTCCTCCGGGCCGGAGACCAGGAGGCCGCCATTTGTATTCCCGGCCTCTGGAACTCTACGGAAAGCGCTCAGGGAACAAAAGCTCCTGAAAGCAAACCCGAGCGGATTACTCACCCCGGCCCCGGGTAAGGGCGGTGTAATTCCGCCTGGGGCAAAGACACTTGAAAATCACTACAACAGGCCCCTCCCCCAGAAGATCAACAAGAAATCCAGCCGAGACCAAGCTCACCTACCAAGGAGTGCGGTTTCAATACCAAGGAGAGCAGCAGAATTCCAGAGGAGGAGAAAGCCAAGCACGGAACTCATGGCTTTTTTCCTGTGATTTTTTTTAGTCTTGCAGTTAATTTAATTTTTTCTTTTTCATTTTTTTTTTTTTTTCTCGCCTTCGGGTAAAATTTTTTTTTTTTTAACTGTTACCTTTTTCTTTTTTAACGATTTTTTACTAGTTTATCTAATATATATATATATATTTTTACATTTTTCTTAGGTGTTTTCTTTTTTAAAAAAAAATTCTTTTCTTTTTTTTTTTTTTTTTTCTTTTTTCTTTCTTCCTTTTTGAACCTCTTTTTATCCCCTTTCTCCCCACTCACGATTTTGGATCTCTTCTAATTTGGCTAAAGCATATTTTCCTGGGGTTGTTGCCACCCTTTTAGTATTTTACTTGCCCCTTCATTTACTCTTATCTGGACAAAATGACAAGACGTAAAAATTCACCACAAAAAAAAGAACAAGAGGCAGTACCGAAGGCTAGGGACCTAATCAATACAGACATCGGTAATATGTCAGATCTAGAGTTCAGAATGACAATTCTCAAGGTTCTAGCCGGGCTCGAAAAAGGCATGGAAGATATTAGAGAAACCCTCTCGAGAGATATAAAAGCCCTTTCTGGAGAAATAAAAGAACTAAAATCTAACCAAGCTGAAATCAAAAAAGCTATTAATGAGGTGCAATCAAAAATGGAGGCTCTCACTGCTAGGATAAATGAGGCAGAAGAAAGAATTAGTGATATAGAAGACCATATGTTTATGTTTCTTATAAACATTGATTTCTTTACAGATTCCTAGGAACCTAAAGTGTGTGTGTGTGTGTATGTGTGGTGTGTGTGTGTGTGTGTGTGTGTGTTTGTGTGTGTGAAGGGATGTAGGCACATAATCTTTAAGACTAGGAACCATACAAAGAAAATATACAAAAAAACTAGGGGAGTAAGTGGGGTTTGCCATCTTCGTTCACTTGGCATCAGATACCAAAACTTGACAAAAACTACTTCTATATACAGTTTTAAGTATACAGTTATTAAAATAAAGTATTTTTAGAACTAAATTTAGATATAATAATAATGGGATAAATAATCATACTATTTGTTTTCAAGCTCAATTATTCATATTACTGAACAAAATGTTTTTGTAAGAGTGACCAATGATTTGCACTTAAAATTCATACAGATTTGGGCGCCTGGGTGGCTCAGTGGGTTAAGCCACTGCCTTCGGCTCGGGTCATGATCTCAGGGTCCTGGGATCGAGTCCTACATCGGGCTCTCTGCTCAGCAGGGTGCCTGCTTCCTCCTCTCTCTCTGCCTGCCTCTCTGCCTACTTGTGATCTCTCTCTGTCAAATAAATGAAATCTTTAAAAAAAAAATTCATACAGATTTTTATGTTTTGTCCTTGTGAAACAAAGATAATGACAAGAAATATACCAGATTTAGTTTTCTATACTCTATTACTTTAATAAGAAATTGGTGAGCATGCAACAACTTCATTTTTGTTTCATAAAATGGATTTCAGAGTTCTCAGATTCATTTTAAGTTTTCTAAATGTAATGATGTCAAAACACTCAGCTTTTCATTTTCCCTTTTGACCACAGAGGAACTCTTGTTACTAGAGTTTTCTAATATTTGAAGTTTAACTAAGGAATGAATATCAATGTTAAGATTTGCTTTCTCTTTTAGACAAGCTAAACAGCCTCTAGTTTGCAAGTGGGTACTCACATGGAAAATATAGAATTATTCGAATTTTCCATGAATGTTTTTTAATATCAGAGGCACAAATATTTCAGAAAGGATGATTTATATGGCAAAATAATTCGTATTATTTAATTGTTAGATTTTATTTATTTGAGAAAGAGTGTGAGCTAGCTGGTGGGAGTGGGGGATGGGGCAGAGGAGGAGGGAGAGGAGGAAGGAGAGAGACTCTTGAACAGACCCCATGCAAATGTGGAGCCCGATGTAGGGTTCAGTCTCACGACTCTGAGATCACGACCTGAGCCAAACCAAGAGTTCCATAAGATTTAATCGTTTTTTAAAAAAGTAAAGTCTTAAGGCACATTTTCAGTAGGGATCCATCATGCATTGCTTTAGGTTTGACAGCAATATAATGAGTATGTTGAGAGCACCATTTGTTTTTTAATCATAACCAGTTTTACTTATGTATGTATTTACATATGTATTTAGAGAGAGAGAGAGAGAGAACTGGTGGGAGTGTGGCGGGGAAGGGTTGAGGGAGAGAGAGAATCCCAAGCAGGCTCTATGCCCAGCTCCATGGAGCCCCATAAGGGGCTTAAACTCAGGACCTTAAGATCATGACCTGAGGTGAAAATAAGAGTCAGATTCTTAACTGACCGAGCCAACCAGGTGTCCCAATCATAGCCAGGTTTTGAAGCCATATCATATGGAGGGTCACAAGGAGGCTGAACCTTGTATTAGGTTTGAGGCCTGCAAACTGAAGAAGCAAAAGATGAGGCAGGCAGGCGGAAGGCAGTTGAGAGTCTTACAGGGGCTCACAGTAAGTCTTGACTATTCTTATTTATTTTAGGATTTTATTTATTTATTTGACAGAGAGAGAGCATAAGCAGGGGCAGCAGCAGAAGGAGAAACAGGGTCTCTGGTGAGCAAGGAGCTAGATATGGGGCTCAATCCCAGGATGCTGTGACCATGACCTGAGCTGAAGGTATAAGCTTAACTGACCGATCCACCCAGGTGTCCCATATTTTTATTTTAATATGAAAATAAAAAATTTAGGTTCTTCTGAATCTAAGGACCACTAAAAATATTAAAAATCAAAAACAAAAACAGAGAATATCTTGGTGAATGACCTCATACAAAGCGCCCATTTGGATATTTTCCTGAGGTTAATAGATAGGAATAGAACACATCCAGGAATGGATGAGCACCAATATACAAATTCCAAGGGCCTCCTTTCATAGCCCTGTTTCACCCGCACCACTGAGAAGACACAGTTCAATACTATATATCTACTCTGAGTTGTCAATTTGCCAAGCCCATGTAATGAAAACACTTGAGTAAATTTAGAACGAGGCTGAATCTATATGATGGCAGTGATTGAAATGACTGCAGCTTCTGCTCTTCCCAGATTGGATTGGGAAACTCACTTAAAGGGCTGGAACCTCAAGGTCCATAACTCGGTCACTGTTACTTGGATCTCACACTGTAAACAGACCTATTAGAACTGTGCTTTGGCCAATTCAGTGGCTGGTAAGTTCATGAGAGGAAATTTATCATGAAAATGAATTTTTAATATTTGAGAGCAGTTGAATTTCATTAGAAGGACATTTGAATTGTCAGACAGAGGTCAACTTTGAATGGCGTGATCTGAAGGGACAAAAAGTTCAATAAAAAAAAAGTTTAATAAATGTATACTTTTCTTCAGTATTTGTCCAAGGTAAACTATCCTTTTCTCAGGAAGATTAAGCAATTCCCCTCTTCTCTAAATAAATCCACTCTTGGTCAGTGTGATCTTTTGTAGAATTTTGTAGTTCGGGACTTTTTTCAATTTGTTACACCACTAAGCTGAAGTCTGAGTGTGTTAGTAAATGAACACACATTTCTCATTTTCTCAACAGCTGTTGAGTATGCATTTGGATCCAAAAACAATGTTTTCATTTGTGATGGTGTCTTAGGAGGGAGAATGTAAATCCCAGGTGTGTAGACAAGGAAAGCTGTGACAGGATTTCTAAGTAGGAAGTAATTAGGAAAAGTGGAGAGGATTTTGAAAAATAACAAAAAACCTCAAGATTCTTTAGAGGTATGCATATGCATCTTGGGATATTTTGTTGTTGTTTTCAAGTTTTATATTTCATGTCAGTAAAAAGGTGAAATGGAATGTAAAGATTCATGGTAATGAAGATTTTTAGATTTCTTAAATTAGACAAAAATATTACATTTTAAAACAAAAAAGCTAATGTTAAAAGAGAAAAAGAATTATCACATGTTCTTTGCAAGGTATGACTGACCTTATGCAATACGTGTATCTATGTCTTGTATGTGTGCATAGAATTTTCTGTCACTACTCATTATTTTGCCTTTTTACTTTCAAATTTGCACATCATAAGATTTACCCAGAGGAGTTAAGCTTAACATAAAACTTTTTAACAAGGAAATTACCACACAAAATCTGAAGAAGTTAATTTCACAAATTATCTTTAGGAAAAGGGAAAGAATATTGAAATAATCCTGGAAATAAGTCCTGATCCATATGCCTAAGACCAATAAGGTATCAGTGTGTGGTGAATGAAATTGGGTTGTAACATGAATGAGTAGTAACTGATAGATTTAAAGAAAAAGGTACAATTCACTATGATTCATTTACATTATTATTATTATTATTTAATAATTAATAAATATTTTTAAATGATTTAGGCTAAATGGAAATCTTGATGTCACTGGGATATCTGTGTGTTCACAATAAAAATTTTAAAGATTGGGTAAAGTTAGAGATAGCAAAGTCTAAGGATAGAGTTTAGAAACACAAATACATGTTTATATTTCCTTCAAATTCATTACCCTTTAAAAAAGTAAAGTTGCCATGTCTTATAATAAAAATAATATGAGTATTGTTCCTGAAGCTTAAGTCTGGCTCAGCACATAATGGTAAGTAGCGATGCCAGTGGTCTGGGCTCCCTGAAAGCTTGTACTGCCACAGATAGAGAGATCGGCAAGGCCTTTTTGATGGAGGAAAATGTCAAGGAAACAAAGGATAGTGAAAATGAGGAAACTGGACTAACATACTTAAGAGTTTTGTCAATAATAAATATAGGTAGGCGGGGCCTTGGTGGGTCAGCCAGTTAAGTGCCTGACTCCTGATTTCATCTCAAGACATGCTCTCAGAGTCATAAGGTCAAGCCCCATGGAGGGCTCTGTGCTCAGTGAGAAGTCTGCTTGAGATTCTTTCCCTCTCTCTCTCTCTTCCCCTCACCCCTACTCACACTCGCTCTCTCACTTAAATATATATATATATATATATATATATATATATATATATATATATAATTTTTTTTAAGAAAAAAAAACCCAGGTAAATGAAGAACCTAAAATTTATTTTATAATGGAGCCAAGACTAGATAGGAAACATGACCTCATGGGCTCTGGGGAAGAGAGTATTTGTGTAAGAGTTGAGACTTGAACACTAGCCATGACTCTACTAATTATCAGTGTGAATGTGACAAATTAGCAAATATTTTTGAGGCTCCTATTTTTCATTGATAAGAAAATGGGGATAATTGGATTTAGCCTAACTTCATTGGTTTATAATATCATAATGAGGAAGATTAAATATACTTTTTGTGACAGAGTGGTGTAATAGAAATGAGCTTAGACTTCAATGCCCGGCTTCCCTATTTTATTAATTATGCAACCATGCACAGGTTGTTTTTTCTCTATGTCATCAGTTTTGTAATCCGTCAAGTAGGTGAACTATAACAACTATCCTTAAGGATTGTAGCATCTTGGAAGCAGTGAATCCACAATGTCAGACGTGCACTTTATGTCTAGATTTAAGTGTATGTTACTGGATAAGATTCCTTATTGACAAGGTGACAAGATGAGGAAGTTGTTTCTCAAGAACTAAAAATATTCTCAAGCATAGTAACCTTTTTTGATGTAACAAAATTTTTGATGTTTTATTTTTTATTTATTTTCAGCATAACAGTATTCATTATTTTTTTCCCCACAACCAGTGCTCCATGCAATCCGTGCCCTCTATAATGCTCACCACCTGGTAACCCAACCTCCCACCCCCCCGCCACTTCAAACCCCTCAGATTGTTTTTCAGAGTCCATAGTCTATCATGGTTCACCTCCCCTTCCAATTTCCCCCAGCTCCCTTCTCCTCTCTAACTCTTCTTGTCCTCCATGCTATTTGTTATGCTCCACAAATATGTGAAACCATATGATAATTGACTCTCTCTCTGCTTGACTGATTTCACTCAGCATAATTTCTTCCAGTCCCGTCCATGTTGCTAAAGAAGTTGGGTATTCGACCTTTCGGATGGAGGCATAATACTTCATAGTGTATATGGACGACATCTTCCTTATCCATTCATCTGTTGAAGGGCATCTTGGTTCTTTCCACAGTTTGGCAACTGTGGCCATTGCTGCTGTAAACATTGGGGTACAGATGGCCCTTCTTTTCACTACATCTGTATCTTTGGGGTAAATACCTTTAGTGCAATGGCAGGGTCATAGGGAAGTTCTATTTTTAATTTCTTGAGGAGTCTCCACACTGTTTTCCAAAGGGGCTGCACCAACTTGCATTCCCACCAACAGTGGAAGAGGGTTCCCCTTTCTCCACATCCTCTCCAACACATGTTGTTTCCTGTCTTGCTAATTTTGGCCATTCTAACTGGTGAAAGGTGATATCTCAATGTGGTTTTGATTTGAATCTCCCTGATGGCTAGTGATGATGAACATATTTTCATATGTCTGATAGCCATTTGTAGGTCTTCATTGGAGTAGTGTCTGTTCATATCTTCTGCCCATTTTTTGATATGATTGCCTGTTTTGTGTGTGTTAAGTTTGAGGAGTTCATTATAGAACCTGGATATCATCCTTTTGTCTGTACTGACATTTGCCAATATCTTCTCCCATTCCGTGGCAGGATACAAAGTCAATGTACAGAAGTCAGTGGATTTCTTATACACTAACAATGAAAATACAGAAAGGGAAATTAGAGAATCGATTCCATTTACTATAGCACCAAGAACCATAAGATACCTGGGAATAAACCTAACCAGAGAGGTAAAGGATCTGTACTCGAGGAACTGCAGAACACTCAAGAAAGAAATTGAAGAAGATACAAAAAGATGGAAGACCATTCCATGCTCTTGGATTGGAAGAATAAACATTGTTAAAATGTCTATACTGCCTAGAGCAATCTATACTTTTTTTTCTAATATAATTTTTATTTTTTATAAACATATATTTTTATCCCCAGGGGTACAGGTCTGTGAATCACCAGGTTTACACACTTCACAGCACTCACCAAAACACATACCCTCCCCAATGTCCATAATACCACCCCCTTCTCCCAAACCCCCTCCCCCCAACAACCCTCAGTTTGTTTTGTGAGATTAAGAGTCACTTGTGGTTTGTCTCCCTCCCAATCCCATCTTCTTTCATTTATTCTTCTAGTACCCACTTAAGCCCTCATGTTGCATCACCACTTCCTCATATCAGGGAGATCATATGATAGTTGTCTTTCTCCGCTTGACTTATTTCGCTAAGCATGATACGCTCTAGTTCCATCCATGTTGTCGCAAATGGCAAGATTTCATTTCTTTTGATGGCTGCATAGTATTCCATTGTGTATATATACCACATCTTCTTGATCCATTCATCTGTTGATGGACATCTAGGTTCTTTCCATAGTTTGGCTATTGTGGACATTGCTGCTATAAACATTCGAGTACACGTGCCCCTTTGGATCACTATGTTTGTATCTTTAGGGTAAATGCCCAATAGTGTAATTGCTGGGTCATAGGGCAGTTCTATTTTCAACATTTTGAGGAACCTCCATGCTGTTTTCCAGAGAGGTTGCACCAGCTTGCATTCCCACCAACAGTGTAGGAGGGTTCCCCTTTCTCCGCATCCTCGCCAGCATCTGTCATTTCCTGACTTGTTGATTTTAGTCATTCTGACTGGTGTGAGGTGATATCGCATTGTGGTTTTGATTTGTATTTCCCTGATGCCGAGTGATATGGAGCACTTTTTCATGTGTCTGTTGGCCATCTGGATGTCTTCTTTGCAGAAATGTCTGCTCATGTCCTCTGCCCATTTCTTGATTGGTTTATTTGTTATTGAAAAAGAAAGCCAACGTTGGTGGCATCACAATCCCGGACTTCAAGCTCTATTACAAAGCTGTCATCATCAAGACAGGATGGTACTGGCACAAAAACAGACACATAGATCAATGGAACAGAATAGAGAGCCCAGAAATAGACTCTCAACTCTATGGTCAACTAATCTTCGACAAAGCAGGAAAGAATGTCCAATGGAAAAAAGACAGCCTCTTCAATAAATGGTGCTGGGAAAATTGGACAGCCACATGCAGAAAAATGAAATTGGACCATTTCCTTACACCACACACAAAAATAGACTCAAAATGGATGAAGGACCTCAATGTGCGAAAGGAATCCATCAAAATCCTTGAGGAGAACACAGGCAGCAACCTCTTTGACCTCAGCCGCAGCAACATCTTCCTAGGAACAACGCCAAAGGCAAGGGAAGCAAGGGCAAAAATGAACTATTGGGATTTCATCAAGATCAAAAGCTTTTGCACAGCAAAGGAAACAGTTCGCAATCTATACTTTTAATGCCATTCTGATCAAAATTCCACCGGTATTCTTCAAAGAGCTGGAGCAAATAATCCAAAAATTTGTATGGAATCAGAAGAGACCCCAGATCACTAAGGAAATGTTGAAAAACAAAAATAAAACTGGGGGCATAATGTTACCTGATTTCAAGCTTTACTACAAAGCTGTGATCACCAGGACAGCATGGTACTGGCATAAAAAGAGACAAACAGACCAGTGGAACAGAGTAGAGAGCCCAGATATAGACCCTCAACTCTATGGTCAATTAATCTTTGACAAAACAGGAAAAAATATACAGTGGAATAAAGACAGTCTCTTCAATAAATGGTGCTGGGAAAATTGGACAGCTATATGTAGAAGAATGAAACTTGACCATTCTCAAACACCATACACAAAGATAAACTCAAAATGGATAATAGACCTCAACATGAGACAGGAATCCATCAGAATCCTAGAGGAGAATATAGGCAGTAACCTCTTCGATATCAGTCTCAATGACTTTTTTCCATATGTCTCCAAAGGCAAAGGAAACAAAAGGGAAAATGAACTTTTGGGACTTCATCAAGATCAAAAGCTTCTGCACAGCAAAGGAAACAGTCAAGAAAACAAAGAGACAACCCATGGAATGGGAGAAGATAACACATTTTTTTTAGATTTTTAAAAATTTCCTGATTGCCTTAGAGTTGAACTTGAGCTATAACACATATTACAGGAAGTGTGAGAAGGGTAAGTAAAAGAACATCTCTTCAAATAGATATTCTAAACGTTTTTCTTGGTACTCAAATCATGGTGACTTCACTTTCATCATGTAAATGAATGAGTCTCACAAAAAATTTTCATAACTTCAGATACAATGTGTTCACTATTTGAATATATTTTATTGGGTGTGTGTGCTTTAGGGGTTTGTTGGGGGGGGGAGGTGCAGAGGGAGAGGGAGTGTGCATCTCAAACAGACTCCGCCTGAGCACAGAGCCCAACACGGGGCTCAAAATCACGACACTGAGATCATGACCTGAGCCGAAACCAAGTGTGTGACCCTTAACCAACGAAGGAACCCAGGTGCCCCTTGGGTGGGTGTGTTTTAATCATGTACTAAATCTGGAGGTAGATACTCCAAGATTGGTACTGTGGTTCTGTCAGAAGTTCCAATCTTTTGCTGTTCTCAGCAAGCTGGCTCTTGTCGTCAAACTTGTGTTTGTCAGGAACTGTGAGGTCTGATACTTCACCCTGCTTGCAAAATAAGTACAGTGGACCTTTGAACGTTTAAACTGTGCGGGTCAACTTACATACGGATTTTTTTTTCAGTAAATATAATACAGTACAGTAGTTTCTCTTCCATATGGTTTTTTAATAACATTCTTTTCTCTAGCTTGATTGTGAGAATACAATATCACATACAAAGCATGGGTTAATTCTGTTTGTGTTATCAGTAAGTCTTTTTGGTCAACAGTAGGCTATTAGTAGTTCAGTTTTAGGGGAGAGTCCAAAGTTGCATGTGGATTTTTGGCTGCGTGGGTGTCAGTACACCAACCTCCTGCATTGTTCAAGGGTTAACTGTAGTTACCCCACCACAGCTCCCAGCTGCTGGCAGAAGACACTGAACTCCTGGATCAGAGACAGAGGAATTTATTGGTCTTAGCATAGCAGGTGGCATGAATTTGACTTTCACACTGGTTCTCTCTGTCCTGCAGACCCTCTGGGTCTCTCTAGAGAAGCTCGAACGGATGCTCCACACACACTCAGGTTGTGTCACAGCTGAGTAATCCCAAGGTAGGAAATCCCAAATTTTAAAAGTAGACCGGCAGCAAACATTTGTTTTACTTTGTTGGAGGGCATTGGCTTTGTTTTCCGAGTCAGAAAACAAATATGCCCTCTTGTCCAAGGGAAATATTGTTTCCAAGTTTCAAAACTGTTTGCCATGCAAACATTCTTGAACAAATAATTCAAAATGAAAGCTGTCACAGTAGGAATAGTTACTCCATGGAGAATTAGCTCCTAGGGGTGTTAGAAGAGGGCTACATTAGCTCCAAAATCATGTCTTCGCACAGGTCTGTTCAAAGCAGAAAGGACAGAGCAATGTAAAAAGAGCCTTTTTTTCCTGTACTTTTACCATGTAAAAAGAGCCTTTTTTCCTGTACTTTAGCTCAATTGAGATGCATCCTTTACAACTGGATATAAGGCCTTCTTCCACTGGGAACTTGCTGCCTACGAAGTACATCAACTGTGTTCTTTTGATAAGGAAGGAGCAGGAAGAAGGAGGAAGAAAGGAAGATAACTCGGGCAATAATGATAATAATAAGTGGAATACAGTAACATTTACCATGAGCCAGACATTGGTCTGAGGACTCATATTACAATACATTAATTAATGTTGTACCCATAACATATGTTAAGTTATACCCATAACAGTCTCATAAGGTAGGTTTTATTTTTATTCTCATTCTACATGTGAGGAAACTGAGACATTAGTAACTTACAAAGTCATGCAGGTAGTATGTGGTGAGGCTTGGATTTAAACTTTAGTAAGTATATAGTACAGCACAGTTAACTGTAGTCACCAGGCTGTCCATTATATCCCCAGAACTTATTCAACTCATAACTGGAGGTTTATGCCCTTTGACCATTTTCATCCTTTCTCCCCATGTTACTAGTGGCTATCGTCTCAGAGAATGGAGACAGAACAAATCTGTAATTACAGAAAATTCTATGGGCAGCACTGCCCTCAATCCCGCCTGCATGTTGGTGTCTCCTTTTCTTCCCCTTTTCAGGGACAAGAAAGAGAAAATAGAAAAGTGAATAGAACTACTAGCATTTAGAAAGAGAAAAGTATTTTTCTAATGTCACATACTTAAGTCAACTAGCATTGAGGCAAGTTAGATGCATTTGTTTATGCCAGAAGTTCAACAGAATACATTTGTTATACATGAATATTCATGACAGTATTTTGGGGCAGAGAATATTGTCTAATGTTTAAGAAATTATGCTATGAAGTTACGCTTCGTATTTGTATTCTACCTCAAAATAGATTTAAGGAATACTTGTTATCATCTTTTTCTTCAAAAATATTACAGGGATATGTTTTAAGTATGTATTGTTATGAAAATACGGAAATAAAGCTTATAACAATTTCTAGCACATCTGAAATGCTTACTGCATCACAGAGAGATATTTATGAAAACAGGTAATAAATAGATGAACAGATAGATGATACCATGATTTTATTATACAGCTCAATTTCATTATGCCTGCTTTAAACTCTGAGGAATATTCACATATTTAATATGAAGTTTATTAAAGGTGGCTTTCCTTGAGTATTCTGAACATTCTATATTTGATGCTATTTCTACATTTCACTTAAAGCAATTACTGAATGAAAAAGCTGCAAAGACCCAAAAGTAAGCAGTTACTCTCAGGGAGCTGCTAGTATATGAGCAGAAGTCATGTTCATAAAGTATTATATGTATTAAACACTGCAGGGATAAGATCTATAATCTTCTGTTTCTTCATAAACACAACGAGGTTTGCGGGTTTTTTTTTGTTTGTTTGTTTGTTTGTTTTTTAGTATTTGGTTTGTTATGAAAATAAACATAAAAATGGTGTGGTTTTGGTTACAAGGGTATTGTCATCAGAAAAACCTATAAAGGCATCTTGCCTGAAGAAACTCTTGTTTGTTTTTTTTTAGTATAATGAAGAGCATATTTTACTTAAAACTAAGGCAGCCATGAAAGGGAACTAAAAATCATCATTACATAAAATGAAAAAAGATCACTAACCTATTTATTTACTTCTATGTACTCGAAACGACAATATTTTCAGGTATCAAATATTTCAGAGGTCCTTTCGAGATCATTCTGTGATCATTGTGGAAATGAAAGTTGAAAGGATGTATCAAGTTAATTTTTCATACATAATATGAACAAAAATAGCGTCTTACCAAAAAGGCGTCTTTCTTCAAAATCCAGCTATGTAAGTGATGACTTCTTGCTCAATATAACTGTCTATTCATATGTTTTGCACATTTTCTACTGAACTTTTCCTTATTGATATATAGTGCTTTTTATAAATTAGGCATGTTTGTCTTTTTATATGCGCTGTGAATTCTGATTTTGTTCAGTTTGTTCTGTCTTTTGCCTTTGGTTACCATGATTGGAAAGGGGGGTGGTTAAACACACATTCTTATTTATATCAACTAAAAAGAAATATTTTATTGAGTGAATTCTGATTTTGTTCAGTTTGTTCTGTCTTTTGCCTTTGGTTACCATGATTGGGAAGGGGGGTGGTTAAACACACATTCTTATTTATATCAACTAAAAAGAAATATTTTATTGAGTAAAGTTGAAACAACATTTTCTTCTATACTTTTGCTGGAGTACACACACACATATATGTATATATAATATGTATATATATATAGTGTGAATATATGTATCTTTAACTGATTTGAATTTATTTTAGTGTGTATCAATTGAATCCCATTATTTTTCAAATAACTACCCAGTTTGTCACAACACCATTCATTTTAAAATTCCAAGACTCCCTGATCTATTTGAAATGCTACCTCTAGGATATAGTACATTTCTTCTTCTTCTTCTTCTTTTAAAGATGTACTTATTTTAGAGAGAGAGAGAGCATAAACAGGCAAGGGAGAGGGAGAGAGAGAATTTCAAGCAGATCCCGTGATAATCACAGAACCTGACGATGGGCTCAGTCTCAGAGCCCAGAGATCATCATGGGATATAATAAATTTATGTACAGATTTGGTCTATTTCCGAAACTTTATTTTGTTGGTCTGTGTATCCAGAAGTCATTAACTTAATTTTAAATTGAGTTTTGTTTTATAATAGCCCTAATCTAATCACTCTTGTCATCATTGTCACTCTTCTTTCCAAAGTTTTCTTGGATATTTATGCCTATTTGTTTTTCCCGTATAGCTTGTCCATGACACCTTTATGAAACTGTCCTTCTATGGTATATATCTCCATGTATTTCATTTTATGTTTGTGATTAAGAATGTTGAAAATATTTTCTCACAAAGATTTTTCTCAACTTTTTTTCCCCTAAACTTTTATTTTTGCAGAGGCCTTCTTTTACCTTTTATCTTCAATTGGTCATTGTGTGTATTGATGAAGGCTATTGATGTCTGTATTTTAATTTCACACCACACCACTAACTGAATTACTTTGTCGTCTGTAGAATCTTTCCACTGAAGTCTAGTGGAATTGCTGGGTTTAAACCATATCATCTGCAAATATTGATATTTTTAGTGTTCTCTTTCTGGTATTTATACTTCTAATTTCTCTCTTTTGACCAGTTACATGAGTGAGAACATCTAGTGCTGTGTTAGACAGTAGAGCTAACCATAGGACTTCCATCTTCTTGACTTAGCAATAAAGCTTTCAGTATTAGCCTGTGATGCTTACTTTTCACATATATATGATACACCTGATATATATCTAGTGTACATATATATACATACATATTTCATATTTCTATACGCATTTTACGTATGTGTGTACAATACACACCCGTACACACACAAACACTCAATTCTCATTTTTCCTGCTAATAATGTCTAAAAAATCACCACAAAAATCTATTATTAGTAAACACTGAACCATTGCTCCTAGGGGTATTATATGTACACGTGTTTTTGTGTGTGTGTGGGTGTGGATAGAGACATACCTCACTTATAATCTTAATTCCTAAAGTATTTCATCCTGGGGGATTATACTTGCTTTGTTTTACAGAGAAAAAAGTAGGTTTAGAAGTGTTAAGTGACCATCCCCATAACATTATCAGAGTTTACATTCAAGTCTTGTACTACACGGTGCTGCCCCCTGCTGTCTCCATCCAATGGTCCTCTCCCTCCAATTGCTGAAAAGGACAAGGCAGAGCAGCACCTTAGACCCCAGCAGGGGATGTGCGCATATGGACGAATCTAATTTTTCACTGCTCTGTGTGTGTACGTGCCCTGGAATGATGGTGAAAAAGCCCAAGGTATTAATTTTAGGGTTACAAGTAGATTTTAGCCAGTAGGTGAAACTGCAGATACGGAACTGGCAAATAACAAGGATCAGGGTTCTAAGCATTTGTAAGTTACGTTAGCGAACTCCTCATCAATTTCTATTAAGGTCAGTGTTTTTTTAAAACCAGTAATTAGTGTTGTAGACATTACTTAAAAATAAATTCTTAAAAATGTATATTTCTTATTTATCAATAACACAAATAATTCTGCAAATGAGAAAGCTGACTTGGGACAAAGTACCAGGTAACAAGAAGTGTTGATTATTTTATCTTGTCTTTTCTCATTAAACCCACAGATTCTCTGGCAAGATCTATTAGTGTGTAGTGTTTGCAAGATACACTGGCTGTGCGCCTTCACGCTTCTTTCATTGGACAGCATTTTATCCCTTTTTTTCTTCTAGTTATTTCCTTTCTGTTCATAGGTCAACCCAAATTTCTTCAAAGAAACTTTCCTTCATCTCTCAAGTTTTGAAATTCTCCCCATTTCATTCTCTCTCATAGCCCTCTCTGTGGCATGTATAATACTTTTGCTAGAAATATTAATTTCGTAGAATTTAATATCCATACCCCCCAGATAAAATGTAAGCTTCATGAGGGCAGGGAGTCTGTCCGATTAGTTCACCATGTATCCTCAGCACCGAGCAAAGTCCAGGCAGAGAAGGCAAGCACGTAATGCCTCCGTGAGTGGACATGAAAATGAACAGGTGGGTGGATGAGCACAAAGTCTTTCTCACACTATTACGACACGTCATTCATTGAGTGGTCATGTCTGATTTTATGGGACGGGCAGCCTCAGACTCTGCTGTGGAGCTACTTTGTTCTCAGGAGTTAGGCAGGAGCCTGGTGTGTTTGAGTCTTCCTTCATGAATTATATTCACCAAAGTTGATAACCCGCCAAATCAGAAATGACTGATTTGTGTGATTTGCATCTCTTGGTGATTTAAAGTCTCAGAGGGCAGCTTTGGTTGTGGCGAAGTAAACAGCCCATTCTCCCATGTCACCTTTGATTTTAACTGAAGTGGAAGTACTTGTGGCCAAACTGATTCCAGGTCAGATTCGAGGGTTATCAGCTCATAGCGCCTTCAGCTAGTCTTTTTGGGCGATTCTATTCAGAAGCCAATTAATTTTTTAGAGAGTCTCATAACTCTATCATTCCTTCCTTTCTTCTTTCAATTCTTTTCTAAATTTGACTGGATTGGGAGCCCAAGTCTAGCTTTTAATGTTTTCTATAAAGGATAGTTGCAAAGGCAGTTTTTCAAATATTTTGTATAAATTATATCTGTATGTGTATATACAGATATAGATATATATTTAAAGACAGTATTTATTTATTTGAGAGAAAGAGTGAGAGGGGGAGCCCGATGTGAGGCTCGATCCCAGGACCCTGGGACCGCAACCCAAGCCAAAGGCAGAGGCTTTAACCCACTGAGCCAACCCTGGTATATGTCACATGCACCAGGCACCCCTGGTACATATATTTAATATATGTTATCATTTACAATTATAACTGTTACAAAATATAATGGTTACATTTGATCTGTGTTTTCACACAGCAAGGCTCTTGTGTTTTTCTGGTTCTCAGCTTTTTGGTTGTCCCATTTCTCTCTCCTTCCTGGGCTCCACTAGCTCTATCTCACCGTCTACTCTTTTGCACAGAATGCAGACTGAGAATACTAACGCCTTCCCAGACAGATCACTGGCTCAAGTAAAAGTTCCAAAATATCTGGAAAGGACCATATATGCAAGTATTATGTTAACCATGATATAAAGATTCCTGATTCCTGAAACAAGCAAGTTAAGATTCATGCTTGTGAGAGACATCTAAAAGGGGGGCCGGGGGGAGTCACAGAATACCCATACAAAATTAAAAGAGGATGAAAAAGAAAAACGTGGATCATTAGGTTCTTTGACTGACAACTGAGTGGGAAGGAGCTTTATTTCCGAGAATCTGCCCGAATACCATTAAAATTTACCTTGAAATTGCTTGAACATTTTATCAGAAATGCTAATTTCTTCTGAGAAGAAGGTTATGAATTACATTTCAAGCAAAAAGGAACTACAGATATGGGACATCATTTATTCTTCATAAATCTTCATTTTCTTCTGTAGACACCCCAAATACAGTAACATAATTTAATTCATCATTTTGTCTCATTCACCAAGTCAAATCTATACCAGATGTGTTTCCATTAACGGTTACAGCTCACCATTCACCAGGACATACACAGTTGAAATCTCAGAATCATTCTAGACAATTTTTTGTTCATCTTCGACACCTGTATAATGTCCATGCCTGTCACCTCACATGTTAATTTTGTTTAATACATTCACTTCACTCTGACCACTTCGGCTCTCCCCAAGCTCTCTTCAGGTACCTGCCAGGCCAGAGCAGCAGCCTCATATATGGGCGTTGTAACTCCTACATATCTATCCTCTAAACTGCAGCCAGAACAACCTTGCACAGTTGAAATCTAACCCCCGAACCCTCACTTGTAACCACGCAGAAGTATCTCCATGATCCACAAAATGAAGCCCATGTTTCCTTTAAAAGCTTCAGAAGATTCACAAAATCCTATCTACCTCTCTTATATCTAGTTTCTTTTAGTTTCATGTTTTATGATCTTTACGAATGTAGTAGCTTCTACTGGTACCTAAGTTACCAAAGTTGGCTGCATAAAACAGCAGAGACTGATTATCTTTGGGTCAGGAATCTGGGTCCTCTGGTCAACTTGTCACAAGATTGAAATCGAGGTGTTGGTTGGCCTGTGTGTTTCTTCTGCAGGTCGGTGTCCTCTCTCAAGCTCACAGGGCTGCTGACAGTATTCAGTTTCTTGCAATGGTAGGACTGAGGTCTCGTTCTCTTGCGGGCTCATGGCCGGGGATGGCTCTGACCTCTTTCAGGCTCTTCTCAGTTCCCTCCCCGGGGACCTCCTCCGCAGGCCCTCTCACACCTCAGTCTCTCTTCAGGATGGCTCTGGATCCAGCTAAGGGCTTTTCTGGTTAGTCAGATATGCCCAGATGAACTCAAAGTCAATTGACTAATCACCTCATCATAGCACTGATATCTCATCATGCTTACATTTCTTTCTGGAACGAAGAGAATAAAGTGAAAATCTTAGAGAGGTTGTCTTAGACTCCCGCCCATCACAGATACCGGTCACCAGTGTGGATTTGTTGCCAATACTCACGTTCCTGCTTATGCTATTTCTTCTGATGAAACGTTCCTTCCTAACTTTTGGTCCTGGTTGATCCTTGTTCACCATTTGAGATTTTGCTTAGGCATAATATTCTACAGAATATGTACTTTCCCTGAATTCATGACCTCAGCTAACTTTTCCTCTCATAAGCTGTGATAGTGATGCTATGTGTGAATGTCTCCTAGCGTGAGTCCTATTCACCTAAGACTGTGTTAACTGGTTTGTTTCCCAAGGGCAGATTATTAGGCACTGATGCCACCATAACAAAATACCATAGACAGCGGCTTCAACAACAGACACTTAGGTTTTCAGTATTCTGGAAACCAGACGTTCAGTTTGCCAACATGGTCAGGATGCCAACATGTCAGTTTCCTAAGAGATTTCTCTTCCTGGCTGCTACAGGTTGCCTCCAACCGGCTGTGTGTTCTCATGACCTCTTCTATGTGAGGGGAGAGAGAGAGAGAGAGAGAGAGAGAGAGAGAGCACTCGCGCGTGTGCTCTGTTGACTCTTCTGAATGAGGGCACTAATCCCATCACGAGGACACCAACCTTCATGATCTCGTTTAACCCTAATTACATTTTATAAAGGACTTGTCCCCAACATACAGGCACATTAGAGGGTAGAGTTTCAATATATGAACTTGGGGGACACAAACATTCAGTCCATAGCAGGTAGGGATGGTGACTACTTCACCTTTGTAATACAAATGCACAATAGCCTTTCAACAATATTTTTAACTGAACTGGTCTTGTATGGCCAAACTCATCATATTTGTTGTCTTTTGTCATTGATTACCTCTATCATCCAATTAGTTACCACTTCTTATGCTCTAATATTGCGATATATCCTTGTAAATAATTTAATGCCTCGAGGTCCAGCTTTGACCATACCACCTCATTAACTAATTAGTATACAAAAATAAATCCAATATTCCTTAACCTAATCTGGCTCCTGAGGTCCAGAGAGAGATGAAAATACTGAGATAAATATCTTCCTTTTAATTGAAACAGTATACCCTTAATCCAAAATAAAAAGACATAAATGTTCTATGATAGGGGATTGGTCATGCTAATTACATGTTAACAACAGTAAATAATGTATTCATTGAAATGATATTATAGAAAATACTAGTATCAGAAAATAATCATGCTGGATTATTAAGTAAAAAATCAATTTAAACAAACTATGTGTTGTTATTGTATTACTTGTTTTCTATCTAATTCCCTGGCCCCTTCACATAAACTGTATGATCTTTCAGGAAAAGGGCTGTATTTTATATATCATTATGTCTCTAAACAGTAAACAGACAGTAAACACTGAAAAATGTTTCTTGCTTTGACTGAGTTGGCTGAAACCAAGTGGGAGAGATATAAAATGTGAACATATTCTTAGTAACACAGAGATACACATACAGAATACTGCCACATATTAGTGTGGAACAGTAAATATCAAATATGTCACATACACTTTGGAGCAAAATTAAAACTATCAGTGTAGTTATAAAAATAAATACACCTTTGGAGATGGAAGGCATTAAACGATTTCCTATGCCCCTTCTAAGTACAGGCAGCTAGTCTTATCATTTTAAAATATTTCTTTACCTGGTATAGTTATAATATTATTTCAGTTTTACAAATAGGCTAAATGTATTCTTTTCAAAAATCTTTTGACTGTTAAAAAAAATTCTTTGACTGTTTTCCTTGCTCTATATAGTTTATATAGAACACAAATGCATTCTGATAGACCCCTATGAACATCTGCAGGTGAACAGTTCTTTAAAGCCTGCAGCTTTAACGGTCCGAAGTAGCTAGAGAAACAGTTCAGTTGGTCAGAACGAACCGCTCCAGTCCTGAAATTGGGCGATCATTTAGTTATGGATTGTATTGCCTGTATGTTCTTCCTTTTCCTACATAAAGAGGTTAGTTTTTTTCTTGCTGTGGGCACTCTGCATTTCCTGAAACAACTATCTTTTGACATGAAAAATAATTTCCTACACTACGTCAGCAGGACCTGCAAGAAGAACAAAAATAAGTGATTGTATGTGACTTATTATTTCCCCAAAGTTCAGGGGGTGTGTGTGGGTTTGAAATTATCTATGTGTGCATGTTTGTATTTAGTAGACAACAGTAATTTTTATAGATGGAACAAACAAGACATAGCATCTTGCTTTATTTTGAGATCAACACAGAACTATCAGGTACAAATATTCATTTACCTATTTAACAAATATTTGTTGAATAGTCACTATTTGCTATCATGTCAGAAAGTAACTTTAAAGTAGTGAGTGAGAAAGACATATAACATCTTCTCCAAAGCTTATTCTTTTTTTTTTTTTTTTTTGGTGCTTATGTGGCTAGAAGTCAGTGGTGAGAGGAGGTAATTCGTATTCTCTTAGCAAATTTCAGTTATATGATATTGTTACCAACTATAATCGCCTTGTTATCCATTAGACCTTCCAACTCGATCCTATCATTGAAAGTTTGCATCCTATGACCAAACTCTCCCTATTTCTCTCATCCCCCAACTCCTGGCACTCACACAGGCTCACTAGCATTCTCCCAAGGCCCACTTTCTGTTTCTGGAAGAAGAATCTGTTTTTTTTCTTTTAATCCTTTATCCATAAGCTTTCGAAGTTATCCTTTCCCATTCCCTCTCCCCAGTTTTACCTAAGGTTTTCCCCCAAAGGCACAGGGGACTGGCACAGTAGCTGTTCCTCACCAAGGCAATGGCACAGAGGTCACCCTTCTGTACCTGAGGCAGACCAGCAGGGGGCACCACAAGGCCGGGCAGCATCAAATCTGTGGGAAACAAGACAAAAGCATCACAACACACATTCTGCCTCTAAGCAGTTCCAAGTTTGACTTCAACATTAATTTATTCACTCAACCAACAAACACTTATTAAGTATCAACTAGGTTATTCATAATGAAAATTAGGAAATGCAACCTGAGTATCAGACCTTTTCCCTTCCGGGGCTAGTGGTCAAACTGAAGCACCAAGCTGAGGGTCACGTTCCATGATCTCTTATTCTGCTTTTCCTAACTTTAGCTTAGTGATGTAAAGCAGAGCGTATGGTCGCTCACAGAGTACTTTCTGCTGTAAGTACAAAGTACGAAGCTTATTGAAGCCTTTCAATGGGGTCGTGGAGGCCCAGGGACCTTATGGAAGCAGCCAGGTGAGGGAGGAAACAAACATGCGTGAAAAATTCCATTTTTCAATGGTATGAACCCAGGAAATGGGTGCATTTATTCAAGCAGCTGGCCCTTACTAAGTTTCAGCCAATAGCCAGAATACAGAAAAACTTCTTACCTGCTCCTCCCATCAGTTTTTCGAGCACCAGAGGCCATGTTGTGAACGTTGGGAGATCAGGATAGGACCACAGGTGTACACGGCCCACAAAGAGACACAGGAAGACTTATTACCAAAAGGTCAATCTCTGAGGGAACTGGACAAACCAAACACTAAGGTCACTTTAATTAAGAAACAGAGAAGAACATAAACTCAAAGCTAGAGAGGAGGCTGTGAGGCCCCTGTGATTCCACCTGGATACAGCAATGGCCACGGCACAGGAGATAAAAGTGGGGAGACCCAGCAAGGATTCCATCCGGGACCTCAGAAGCAAGTAAGCAAAGAATGGGGTGCCAGCCTGTAGGACGTGTTGAAACTTCCCCATGTTTACTACTTTTATTCCCCCTGTGTTCCCAGTGACTAACAGTAAAACCTGAGATTGAAAAGGGCCTGTCTCTGCATAGCTGCAAAGTGGGCTGGGGGCACAGGTAACCTAAGGAAACCCCACGGCACTGCTGCAGCCAAGCTGGGGGAAGAAGAGCCCCAAGTGACAAAGACAGAAAGCAAAGGATCCTGAGAGCCAGGTAGAGCCTAAGAAAAAATCCCTGTGAGATATCTGCACTGAAGGACATCACTGGACAGCTGGGTATGTAGTTCCATTAACCCAGCTTCCTTCCTATTCAGTTTCTTAAGAAAATCCTGCTACTGATAATTTTAAAAATATTTTTTACATATCCTGAAATTTCACCCTTTTCGAGACCTCTCCTCCATCCCTACTTAACCCACGATGAACTATTATTCCTTCTTCTTAGAACATCCGTTGCCAACTACCCTCTTCCTGAGTTAGATCTTTTATTCTCCCACCTACAGCAGTTTTTGATCTTCAAAGACCCAATTCTAGGGACACTGGGTCCAAAAAGATCTGTAGGGATGACATTGGGAGATTCTGTACTTCCCGTTTTAAGTAAGGCAGGTTAATGAAAGAAAGGAGGAGAAACAGAGGTTGGGCAAGGATTATAGTAACGGCCCTCTCTATCCTACTGGCATACCTGTTGGGTATAGATTTTTCTCCAGTTCAAACAGGATGGGGTTACCAGCACACACATACACAGTCACCGCATCCCCCCTGTGAGCATATAACTTCACAACGTTGAGCTCTTCCTTTCCAGGTACTAAGGCAGAGACCTGATCTGTTCCAAGAGTGGGGAAAGCAGCCGCCACATCAGCCCGAAGCTTTCTCCTGCAGAAAGCAAACCAACAGGTGGCATGAATCCTGCCTGGATGGATTTTAATAAATTCAAAGGACTCTGGAGGACCTACTATAAAATCACAGGGGCTAAGGAAAACTGGTTTATGATGCCCTATATATGGTATATGATGCCCTACTCTTCCAAAACATCCTATCCTCTTTCTCAATGTCTCATCTAGTTTCACATATTCCTGGGGGCAAGTCTTTCCATTTCACAAAGGAGGAAAACTGAGATCTAGTGAGTAACCAAGTTAGCCTGTCTAGAAACTCAGCCTTGCACTCCACCCCACTCCTTTCTCTTATCTGCCTCGCAAATCTGTCAGCTTGTGGTCAAAAAGCTATAGGAAGGTACCAGGAGTGACAACTAGGGAACACTGGTCCCCAACTTCGCAACGTGGTACCAGCATCAGCAACACTGTGCACAGACAGCAACACTGTGTAACAGACGCAGTTCTTAAAACGCGTCCCTTGGTTCTCTCACCCTCCATCCGTCTCTCCTGCGAGAAGTAGATCCCTTTTCTCCTGCAGTCCTAGTTTTCGGTGTCCCATCGGATTTTTCCTAAGGGACTCGAAGCGCTGTGGAGGGCGGGCCCTGTCACTGTTCGTGTTTGCACCGCCCACACCTTATCTAGCCGGTCAGGAAGCGCTGGCTGGATTACGTTTTCCTTTACTAGCCTGGGAGACACGCTAGGCCTGTGCTCCGTCTTCGCCCTCAAAACGTGTCTAACCCCCCCTGGCTCTCCGGGGTCCCATCCTGGCTGGACTTTCCCCGGCCTCCACCCAGGGCGGCGGACCCAGCTCAGAGAGGGCTGTGGGCCAGCCCGCACTGGGAGATGTCTGGGTGCCTGGTGGGCGGGGCGGGCCCCTTCTCTCCCTCACCTGTCCGACATCTTGATGGCCGTGTTGGACTTGACCCGAAAGGCCTTGGCAAACATGTCTGCTGGAGTGACCTGGGGGAGGCAAGGCGCGCACAGAAGCCGGGGGCTGTCAGGGAAACCAGAACGCGGCGACTTCCCGACTCGCAGCCCTGTGCGCAGCCTTGTTGCGGCCCATTTGGAAAATAGGCTCGGCTGGAAACCCGGACCACTCATCTTCGCAGCTACAGGCGCTGCGGGGACCTCGCCGCCCCTAGTGGCAATGCCGGGAACTGAACCTGGGTGGGCGGGGCCTGGGGAAGGGGGGCGGATTCCCGCTCTATCGCCATAGCTTGGCAGGCTCTGCGCCTGCGCGAATTGCAGGCGCCCCCGGGGTCCCAGTGACCTAGCGGTGGCGACCATGATGACTTAGTTTCCACTCTGTCCGTGTTGTGTTCTGTGAGAGTTTGCCCCGCATGTTATAAGGAGAAAACTACAGATGATCTTCAAGTCTATTTTAAAATATTTTTGGCCAGTTTCATATAAATTCTTCAAAGCTTTATTGCTTTTTGAGTTCAGGCGTTATTTGGAGGGGGAGTTTCCAAAACTAATGAAACAACGTTGCTTATTTAAAAAAAAAAATCTGTGAGGCAGATTAGTTTCAAATTATGGTTTGTCTTCTCCCTATCAAAGTCATGTACACTTGAATGGGGAATGATGCCAGACTGTGTTGTGGACTAGGTCGATTGCAACACGGCTACTTAGGCAGCCTCTGCCCAGGCAGAAGACAAAGGTTATTCAAGGGAATATTAGAAATAGATATAAAAATTAAACCATAAGTAAATACGAAAATGGCAGCTACAAAGGTGTAACATAATCTCCCTTCTCTATAAAAAAAGGAGATTAATGAACACTGGAAAGATGTCAGAAACCAATAAAAATATAACTTTTTGAAATGAGGGAACAGATATGATGAAACTAAGATTACTCTGCATACTTCTCATATTACCTTGACTTTTGAAGCATGCAGGTGTTTAGGGCGCCTGGTGCCTCAGAGGCTGAAGCGTCTGACTCTTGGTTTTCAGCTCACACCATACTCTCCCGGTGGTGAGATCCTGTTCCACATCAGGACGGTGATTGGCTTGGAAGCTGCTTGAGTTTCTCTTTCTCTCTCTCTGCCCCTCCCTCCTTTCTCTCTCTCGCAAATAAATAAATAAAATCTTTTTTAAAAATGTAATAGTTTTTATATATATTTTAAAAAGTTTAGCGTAAAAGAGAAAGAAGTGAAATCTAAAATCGAAAAAAATACTAATGCAAATAATTGTAAAACTCTATTAATTTGGTAGGTGAACCAATCAGAGGTAAGGATTATTTCAAGTCATTTTTTAAAAAGATTTTATGTATTTATTTGACAGAGAGGGAGACCACAAGTAGGCAGAGAGGCAGGCAGAGAGAGGGAAGCAGGCTCCGTTCTGAGCAAAGCACCTGACACAGGATTCAATCCCAGGACCCTGAGATCATGACCTGAGACTAAGACAGAGGCTTAACCCACTGAGCCACCCAGGCGCCCCTATTTCAAGTAATTTTTGAGGAGAATACTTAAACTCAAGAGTCAAACCTCCTGGGACAAAATAAAGGCAAAGGCATTTTAAACTTCATTCAGTAGTTTAACTGCTAATAGTAATGTTTGCATTATTATTTTTAAAAATATTGAAATATAAGAATATGTGAATAAATAGAAAAGACAGAAAATGTATTTAAAAGTTTCTTATCCCTGTATTATTTATAACACTGAATGGTAAGATCCAATAGGAGCCAATGAATTTTAAATTTCATTTCTACTTCAGCTTTCCCACAAGCAAAAAGACATTAAAAGACATTTCAACAGTATTGGACATTCCCATATAGTACCAATAACACAATTCTTGTGTTTTAAACACTATTTCCCAATAAAAAGATTCAGACCTTTTTGGAAAGCTGTATGATTATGGGTATTGGTCAGGGAGATATACACTGAGCCTAGAGCATTGTGTTATGCTAACAAGAAATGAAACACTCAAAGACAAGTGGGTATAACAAAGCAATCAAGACAAGGTTCAAGAGGCACTTACTAGCCAGATTTGGGATAATTTGAGCTTCAAAGAATAATGACTGTAATTATTTGTGACAAACTGAATAAATAAAAATTCCATGCTGATACATGCTGAAAAAAAAAAAAGAAAAAATCTTTAAAGCTATCAATGGTTACTTCATCAAGTTCTTACTCTAAATATTGGAAATTAAAGAGCATAAATTAACACTCATCTTCACACCAGAATGACAATTAGTAAGTAAAGAAAAAGAATAGAATTCATTTTAAAAATCGCCAGCAATGAAAATGATTAATTATACACTATATTGATTACAGGTTAAGAGTCAGAAATAGATTCCACAAACAGTAGGTGAAAAGTTTTGGAGAAATAGTATATATAAACCAATATTAACAGCAAAGATAACTTGCCAATTGTAACAATGTTCCTTTCAATGTGAGAAAATTGGCTGTAGCTTGTGTTTTAGATTTAGATAAATTGACTCCATTGGAGACAACCAGTTTCTCATTCTAAGAATGCCACTGGATTTGATGCAAAATGAATTAATAAGATATCGCCTTAAAGTATTTTTACCTTAATTATATCTTTATTTTCATCTTAAAGTTTTCATGGTTTTGTAGAAGTCAACTGATTTCAACCAATTATGTTGTTTGAAATGTATGAACATAAAAATTGTATTTCAGACTCTTGTGGTTGAATGATTCCAAAACCCCCTTGAGCAGCAAAATCATGAGGATGTCATTAGACTTGAAGATCATTATCAAAAAGGTCCTCATAATTTTCCACATATACCATCTTACTTTTAATATATTCTTATTTTATTTTAATTTTAAAATGATTTATTTACATATTTAAGTAACCTCTACAGCCAATGTGGGGCTCAAACTCACAACCCTGAGAGTGAGGGCATATTCCACTGGTTGAGCCAGCCAGGCACCCAAATAAAATAACCATCTTTATTGTAGTTCAAAGGTGATACAAAGACAGAAAACATGGAAAATACAGGTGAGCATTAAGGACTTAAACACTAACTCTTTTTTTTTTAAATTTTTATTTATTTTAAAAATTTCTATTCAATGTTCCAGAATTCGTTTATGCACCATACCCAATGCTCCATGTAATAGGTGCCTTCCTTAATACCCACCACCAGGCTCACCCAACCCCCCATCTCCCTCCCCTCCCAACCCTCAGTTTGTTTCTCAGAGTCCATAGTCTCTCCCACTTCTAGTTGCCCCAACTCACTTCTCCTATCCATTTCCCAATGTCCTCCATGTTATTACTCATGCTCCACAAATAAGCAAAACCATATGATAATTCTCTCTCTGCTTGACTTATTTCACTCAGCATAATCTCCTCCAGTCCCATCCATGTTGCTACAAAAGTTGGGTATTCATTCTTTCTGATGGAGGCATAATACTCCATAATATATATGGACCATATCTTCTTTATCCATTCATCTGTTGTAGGGTATCTTGGCTCTTTCCATAGTTTGGCGGCTGTGGCCATTGCTGCTATGAACATTCAGGTACAGATGGCCTTTCTTTTCACTACATCAGTCTCTTCAGGGTAAATACCCTGCAGTGTAATTACAGGGTCATAGGGAAGCTCTATTTTGAATTTCTTAAGGACTCTCCACACTGATTTCCAAAGTGGTTGCACCAACTTGCATTCCCACCAACAGTGGAAGAGCGTTCCCCTTTCTCCACATCCTATCCAACACATGTTGTTTACTGTCTTGTTAATTCTGGCCATTCTACTGTGTAAGGCGGTATCTCAGTGTGGTTTTGATTTGAATCTCCCTGACGGCTAGTAATGATGAACATTTGTCATGTGTCTGTTAGCTATCTGTATGTCTTCTTTGGAGAAGTGTCTGTTCATGCCTTCTGCCCACTTTTTGATGTGATTATCTGTTTTATATGTGTTAAGTTTGAGGAATTCTTGATAGATCTTGGATATCAGCCCTTTGTATGTCTTCATTGGAGAAGTGTCTGTTCATGTCTTCTGCCCAATTTTTGGCATGATTATCTGTTTTGTGTGTGTTGAATTTGAAGAGTTCCTTATAGATCTTGGACATCAGCCCTTTGTACTGTCACTTGTGAATATTTTCTCCCATTCCGTGGTTAACCACAAACTCTTAGCCCAGCATTTCTGAATTCAAGTATAATTATTATAAATATTTTATTGTACTTCCCGACAATCTTTGTTTTATAAACATTTATGTGGGATCAAGTTATACTCTGTGTATGTGTGTGTGTTTATACTTGGTATAGGATTTTTTGGTCACTTGTCATGTTATAGTATGCCAGTTATGTACCCAATTAGATTCTAATTTCTCTTTATGATGTGTTCAAATTTTTATGTGTGCTAGATATCCATCTTGTAGAAGATCTTGCATTTCATCATTTGGTAGATAAGAAAAAGTAGATAATAACTACTGACATCTTATTACTTACAGGTAGGTACGACATAGTTAGGCTTTTATGTATTTTTGAAGTGAAATTACCTTAAAGATGGAGAAAAGCATTTTCTCCCATTTCCTCTGAACAGAGAGTCTCAGTCCCAGAATTAATGGAAGAAGCTTTGAGAAAGTTAGAGGGAAAGATGGATGGAAGTATGCACTGGAGTGACTGAATCTAGTTTCTTGCTGTAAGTATTTTATGAGTAGAGCACAAAGCATTTTGGTTGGCCAAGTTTTAATGAGGTGCTTTTAAGAAGTGATTTATTCATCCCTCTTATTATCATCACATCATGCATATAATATTCAATACAAATTCTGATTTATGAATATAAGTGAGTTACACAATACTTGAAAAAATAAACTGAGAATTGGATTGAGAATGAAAAATTCTGAATAAATGTACATATTTTAATTTTAGGACTGCATCTTAATCATTGTTTTATTCACATTCAGGATATAACAGTTTCCCATCCTGACATATGGCTCGGAATGTATGCATTGGTGTCTTTTTACGATATCCACGAAGACATTCAAATTCAATCATATCCCCTGTCATAGAATATATTTTTTTCTCATAAGACCATCGAAATCTTATATTATGTCTTCTCAAGATTTCTTCTGATACTGCACAGGGTGCTAAAAAAAAAAAAAAAAAAAAAAAAAAAAAAAAAAAAAAACATAAAACATTGAAAACAGAATTTCAGACTTTCAGGTAGAATCTTCTACACTGGGCCAGAGCTTCATTTCCAAAACCTTTTTCAAACCAACTCATTGAAAGACCCTCGTGTCCATTTTAAACACTTTAAATGGTGAGTGATGCAAAATGAGGTGCTATGTTTAAGCTGTGATAATTAAATGTTATAATCAAAAATTCATAGTATCAATGAAATCAAGTTCTTTCATTAAAAGATCTTTTGCTTGAAACAGAGGTTTTTCTTCCAACTTTATTTCGTTACACATTAGTACTTGGTAGTCAGCATTCAATGAATGTTTGTTAACCCATGACAAGTCTATTAATAACAGCAAAACTTCTATTATACTGATTTTCCCAGGATCCATGAGAATATTGAAATATTTACCTAAGCATTTTGGTGGTGATGACCACTTTCCATTTCTGCATGTTACGGTCCTGGGTCCCTGAAGTACATAGAAGGCCTGACATTTGTACTCTACTGACAATCCCGGAGCATATGCTGGTAGTGGGAATGAGGTAATGTCTCCATTGTCAATAGATGGAGGAGACACACATTTTCCACTAGGTTCTTAAAAAAAAATATTTGATTTATTGAAAGACCAAAGAAAAACAGGTTAAAATAAAGCAAATAAAAAAAGCAATATCAAAACTTGTGATTTCTGCTGACAGAAATGATTCATTTAAGAAATTTTATTTTATTAAAAAAAAGATTTATGCATTTATTGAAAGAGAGAGAGTGAGAGTCAGGGAGACAGAGAGAGCACAGGCCAAGTAGGGGGAGGCAGAGGGAGAATCAGCCTCCCTTCTGGGCAGGGAGCCTGATGTGGGGCTCCATCCCAGGACCCCAAGATCATGACCTGAGTAGAAGGCATACCCTTAAACAATAAACAATGGTTAAGATGCAGTCCTAACGTTAAGATAGGTCACATTACATATGTTACAAAAATATGTAACATTAAAATAACCAACTGAGCCACCCAGGCACCCCCACTGAAGAAATTTTAATCACTTAAACTGAGAATCACACTTTTAAACCTTTCCTTTCATACCACATAAAAGCATACATAAAGCATTAACAAATATGTTTTCTTTACCATATTCTGGTGTTAAAAAGTGTTTTTCCTCCCGAATCAGTACTGGGCAGATGGATAGCTAATAGGAACAAGGAAACTTTCTTGTTACATATAACATACTGCAGTTTCTATTCGATCTCTAGTCCTTGTTTATTGATTGTCATTTCTATTACAAAAGGAACATCAACTTTGTTAATTAACGTGAAAGAATTACACATTTGTGTAATGAAGATTTTCTCTCTCCTCCTTCTAAAACTCCAATCCCTCCCCCTCTTTCTATCTCGATAAATAAGTAATAAATAAAATAAAATAAAATGTGGGGTGAGTAAATGGACCCTAAGTGGGTCCATTCCACCCTAAGTGGAAGTAAGTTTTCCTCATCACTCGAAGTGGTAAAATGTCAAAACCAAGGGGAGAAGTGCCAAGCTATATATGTGCATCTTAATACCTTGAGCAACCATGGATAAAACTATACAAAGAAATATGCACCAAAACAATAAAGACACATGAAAATGAGATTATTTTAAAATATTCCAAAAAAAATCCAAAGAATTGGCAAAAAAAGAAATGAGAGTGAGAAACATGGGAAAGAAACACAAGGCAAATAAAATCACTGACACAGCCATTAATCTATCAATAATTACTCCAACTGTAAATGGTTTAAATTCTTCAGTTAAAAGACTGAGGGTGGCAGAGTGGACACACAAGAGCTGAGTGTATGGCAACTAAAAGAAACTAACTTCAATGTGAAAACATACGTGGGCTCAAGTAAAAGACTGGAAACTATATATGCCAGGCAAAATTTGATTTGAAAAACAACCAGCTATAATATCTCCTCTTTATAATACTTCTATCTCCTTATAATATGTCCTCCTATAATATTTCCAAAACTCTAAATACTGGAGTGTGTTATGAACAGGTTCTCAGAGTTTTTTCCTATATATATGAATTCTATGGTTGACCTCAGCTAGAAACCTACCTTTTTATAGTCCACATGCTGAAGGAGCCCAAATTTATATCACATTCCATGATATGCCCCAGCTGCTGATTGATTGTGTGTCTCAAAGTGAAATAGGCCCCACCCCCCAACATATGTTTAGTACATTTATTCCTCAGGAAATAACTGAGCTTCTTAACACTTAAGATAGAGAATTTTCTTGGCACCTGAGTGGCTCAGTCGATTAAACGTCTGACTCTTGATTTCTGCTCTTGTCATACTCTCAGGGTCGTAAGATCGAGTGTTGGGCTCCACACTCAGTGTGGCGTCTGCTAAAGATTCTCTCTCTCCCTCCCCTTATTCCTCCCTTCACTGCTTACACTCATGTGCTCTCTCTCTTAAAAAAAAAAAAAAGAGAGAGAGAGAGAGGGATAAAGAGAGAGAGAGAACTTTCCATGACTCCAACTGTCCTAATGTGGTCAAATCTTCCATAAAATAAATATAAATTATCACTATGCAGTCCACAAAAAGAAAAAAAAATTGTATTATAAGCACCACCATTGTATTTGAGATGAAAAAAAAATTCCATAAGAAGTATGTCACTATATTTATTTATATTGACATATTTAGTCCCTAATATATTCTCTAAAACCCGAGGGGAAATAAGATACTTTACCTGCACACCGAGGCGGTTGTGACCAATATCCGTCTAAACATGTCACTTCTACTTCCCCAAGCAATTCAAAAGGTTTGATGCATTCATAACGTGCAGTCTGACCAGGTAGATACCTAGGCTTCTCATTTAGTATAATAGCATTTTCTACTTTGGGTGGATTCTCACAGGAAATAGCTGAATAGAAAGAAAAAAATAGCATCTCTAACGTAATGATCATTTTGAGTAGCAAATCAATGAACGGGATAAGAGAGATTTAAAATCAACACTTAATCTGTCATGAAAGAGTGCCAATTTAGGAAATTTACATATAAGATTGAAGAAAAGGAGATAAATATCCTTTGATAAGATTTAAGCTCCTATGAAAATGAGAATTTTTCTG
Source organism: Mustela lutreola (assembly GCF_030435805.1). Taxonomy (NCBI): domain Eukaryota; kingdom Metazoa; phylum Chordata; class Mammalia; order Carnivora; family Mustelidae; genus Mustela; species Mustela lutreola. The sequence goes on from NC_081303.1 coordinate 52,157,771, forward strand.
GACATTTCCCATTTTTAGTAAAATCAATATTAAAAATTATATAAATTCAATATGAATTTGTACACCACAAGAAAATAATAGTGAAAAATCATTTGATGCCAAATTTTGGCTTGCAGTCATCCTATTTATGAATGTGATTTTAGGCCCTTAGAAAAACAAACACGGTAGGCACTTCCTTAGACAATAAATGAAGAATTAACACACTTTAAAGAGTACTAGAGTTGAAAGGAGAAGATGATTAACTGAAGATACAAACAGGAGATGAGGACACCCAAGTTATTCTGTATGAAGAACAGAGATCAAAGGGTCAGGTATAGATACAGTGTATAAATTGAAAAGTGCAATCAAATACCACTTGGGGTTTTAAAATAAGGATAACTTGGACAAATTAGATACTGAAAACCTGAAAAACATTTGAAACTTGCAAGCATATATATCTCCATAAAATCTGTGCTATTATCTACTTGTTTGCTATGCCCCTTTCATTCTTGTCCTGTTCATTATGAGGAGTAAAATAGACGGAAGCAGAAATTTTCTATGGTATTTTCACAATAACCCAAAGCTGTTGTCTGTTCATTTCACAGCAGAAAGAATACTGATTGATTTATATACTTAGTTTGTAATTTACTGCTTCGAGGTAAAGTGAAACAGATCTAGAGAAAGGCCTTCATGTTGTTCCTTTACACAAAGCACTGAGGAGCGTTAACCTCATTTGGAAGAATGTTATAAAGCAAGTTATGGGCTACTGACCAGCACAGCGTGGTATTGACTGCCATCTTCCATCTCGGCACACAATTTCTTCTGCACCCTGAATTATATAATTGTCTTGACAGACAACAGATACTTTTTCTCCATCCTGATAATTCACCGTCGTTGCCATATTTTGAGCATTGGGAATCTGAGGTGGAGGGGGGCACGGCTGCGTGCTAACTTCTAAAAATATTAAAATTAGATTTCTTGATTAAAAATCACAAGTTAAACATATTACAAAGATAATTAAACAGGAAACTCAGTAGTAATGTACCATTAGTGATCAAATAATGACATTATGGTCTATATCTAAACATGTTATGCTCATCAGCTTGTAGAGCACTTTAATATATCACATGGGGCTTATAGTCTCACCGTCTTGTAGTAACTGTTTTATTCTTTCTGTGATAAATCTTGCATAATTTATGTAAAACTTATTTTAATGATTTCTAACCATTTGGAGGTTCTAACTGAATTGTCCACGCAGTAAGAGGCACTAAATAAATACTTATATCCATAATCAAATGTATTGTGCTTGGTTTAAAACCTTCACAAGATGTGGAATAGAAGTTAATTAGTCAGAGGAAGAATTACATATAGTTAACGATCAATTATCAATTGATATAAATTGAAACAAATGACAATTATCAGTTACAGATTCTTGGCTAAGAAAAAAATTAAGAAGAAAAAGAAAAAATCCTTAATGATTTATAGTGTTTTTGGTTTTGGTTTTTTAAGATTTTATGTATTTATTTGACAGAGAGAGACACAGAGCGAGAGAGAGGGAACACAAGCAGGGGGATCAGGAGAAGGAGAAGCAGGCTTCCTGCTGAGCGGGGAGCCAGATGTGGGGCCTGGATCCCAGGACCCTGGGATCATGACCTGAGCCGAAGGCAGATGCTTAACAACTATGCCACCCAGGCACCCTTAAACTGTGTTTTTAAAGTTACAAAACTCTCTGGAGATACTGTTTCCTAGCTTGCCTACACTGTTGAGAGGTAGGAAGGTTAATGAAATGCACCCTCTTGAACAGATCAGACAGGCTGGCTTCAGTTGCATGACCAGCAGGGACACATGATTCCTCTGTAAACTTGTGTTTGAGCTCCGAAAGAACTGAGATACCACACATATATCGTGGCAGCTCTTAATCTGAAGAAAAAGCATGTTTTGAACAAAAGCAAGTTTTGTTCAAAACTGAGGGAAGACTCTGGATGGCTCTACTTGGAGGCTTTTGAACCTCTTTATGATTCCTTGATTTTGCTTTCTCCTGTAGTGCGTTTATTTCATCAAAGGCCTTATGTGATTGTACATGGGGAAGTCTTGTCAGTCCCTTCAATTACCCGAGATTTTGTAGTCAATGCAGAGAAATATTTGACTGAATACAATTCATTCATGTAACTAATATTTTCTATTTCTATCTTATATTTTCTCTTTCTCATATTTTCTAAGTGTAGAAGTATTTTATATTTAAAAGAAACCTTTTTCTTATTTGTTCTAAATATCTTGGCATATTTTTTCAATGCAGTATCAAGGACAGAGTTTCTTCTGTATCTGATGTTTAACCACTTCTGCACTAATAATCGTAATTAGTACTTCCTCTGATACATTTTCCAGACTTTGGTCTAACAACTAAATTTCCCTAAAGGCAAAATTACTATTCTGCTAATCATCTGTTTATGCTTTTTTTTTAAATAAAAAAAGCTTCTTTATATTTTTGTATCTTAATTATTTATATTTATTTTATTTCTAGTTTTTAAAATTATTATTATTGTCATTATTTTTTGCAGTACTTTGTACAGGAATCACACCACCAAAAAAAGTCTTAAAGGAGAATGAATCTATTTAGAAAAAAAAAAAAATCTGGAAATTAAGCAAAAAAAAAAAAAAAAACCCTGTAAATAACTGACAGATTAAAGAAGAAATCACAAGGAATATTAGGAAACATTTCAGATAGAATTAAATGAAAATGAAGTGCATGTAAAATTTTTGAGACTGCTACAGTAGTACTTGGAGGGAAAAATGGAGTTTCTCTTTAAAAAGTAGGATGGTTTAAATCCATGTTTCAATTTTCTACCTTAAGAAATGAAATATAAAATTAAAACCAACGTAATTAGAATTAAAAAAAAAAAAAAACAGTTAAGTCCACAGAAGAGAGAGAATTGAGAAAGACAAATAGAAAAAAGAACACAGAAAAGACCATGAATGTTAGTAAGGCTAAAAAATAGATGAGAGACTAAATGAAGAAAACTAAGTGTTAAAATGGGTTATTTGGAAATATTAATAAAACTGAAGAAAAAAAAAAAACCCAGGAAGAGTAATCAAGTATAAGAGAGAAACAAATATCAATGTCAAGAATGAATGAAGTGATACCAACAAATAAACTATTTAAAGGAAGATAGAATATTAAGTGACTATTAAAATAGTAGTACACCAATCAACTTCATAAATTAGATAAAAGAGAGATATTCTTCAAAAATACAACTTCCTTGCATTGACAAAAGACAAGAAGAAAATCTGAATATTTCACTACTTACTAAACAAATTGAATTCTTCATCAAGAAAAACTTCCCCCAAAAAAGCAAATTATGTATCAGATGACTTTGTGGGTGAAGTCTATCAAACATTTAAGGTAAAAATAATAAAATAATAATGTGTTATAATAAAATTACATAAATACTTTCAGAACACAGAGAAGCAGAAAGCAGTCCTCATTTTGTTTTATGAGGCCACGATAATCCTAATAAGAAAACTTGGGAGATGCATTTAAAGAAAAAGTAACTATAGATTTATATTCCCCATGCATATAGATATAAAACTTAAAAATATATCAGCAAATCGAGTACATGAAAATGTAGAAAGAATAACATGTCACCATCTAGTAGAGTTAACTCTAGGGAAGAGAGATTTGTTCAACATCCCAAGATTCATGTCTATACCTCACTGTATTAACAGAATTAAGGAAGTCATATTATCATATCAAGAGATACATAAGAAGCATTTAAAAACATTCAACATTGGTGATCATAAAATTTCTCAGTTAAGTGAGAATAGAAGGCAATTTCCTGAAACTGATAAGGGCATTTACAGAAATCCTAAACTGACATTATACTTGTGGTAAAATGTTGAATACCCTCTCCCAGTGATCAGGAATGGGACAAAGATGTATGTTTTCGTCGCTTTGTTTCAACAGTTTACCAGAGGTCCTAGTCAGTAAATAAATATGAACCGGCAAAAATAAAGTCTTGTATTTTCAGTGATATAATTGCTTATAGAAATTGCAACAGATCTACAAAATAGTACCTAAAATGAATAATGCAACTGGTATAGTGTCAGAGTATAAAATCAATGTGCACGATTCGAGTGGGAGGACAAATGCATAGGAAGAAACTGACTTCACTCCTCCCAGAGACTCACAGTGTATATGGAACAATTTCCTCTAGCTGAATAGCTCCCTCACAATAAACAGTGAAAAGGCCACTTCCAGATGGGTATGAGAGTCAGAGACCCAGTAGGGACAGAAACCCCACCCCTGGCAGGGCCACACACAGTCAGGTGTTCTCCCACACAAGCTTCTCCCTGAGCAGAGAGAGGTCCGTGTCACACATCAGCACCCCAAACTCTGGGACTGGCAAAAGCAAGATGAGCCCCCCCAAACACCTGGCTTTGAAAACCAAAGGGTCTCACATCCAGGAGACCCAATGGGCTGCAGAGAACTGAGATTTCTTTTTTTTTAAGATTTTATTTATTTATTTGACAGAGAGAGCACAAGCCACACAAGCAAGGGGAGCAACAGGCAGAGGGAGAAGGAGAAGCAGACTTCCAGTTCAGCAGAAAGCCTGATGTGGGGCTCGATCCCCCCGACCTTGAGATCATGAGGGCATTGGAAGGCAGTCACTTAACCCACTGAGCCACCCAGGCTCTGCGAGTCAGGAACCTCAGGGGACCACGTGAAAGGAGGAGTTGGAGAAACACCTAGACGTATGAGAAGGACATTCATTTGCTAATCTTAAAACATCTCCCTGAGGGGCAGGGGTCTGTTGGGACTCTTTCCGCCATGGAGATGCTGACACTTTTTCTCCTCCTTGGTACCACCCGCGGGTGCACTCCAGCCCAGGGCTCTCCTGGGGCCCCCTCCCTGCCTTCTCCCACTGCCTCGCTAAAGCTGGCAAGCACGCTCAGCCCACAGAGGGGACGCTCCTTGATCTCCTGGCTCTCCTGGCCAGATGGGCTTGCCTTTCTGGGTCCCACAGGACTGTAACCCTGGGGAGGTCATTCATGACAGGGTACCACCTCCAGGGCATTCCACAGACAGCGGACTGAAACACACCCCCAGGCTTGCTGTGACAAAGGCCTATTTACCTGTCCTGGAATGTCAGCTCCAGGGACAGACTTCAGATTTGCAGCACATTTGGAGGCTTCTCTGGGAACGGAAACTTGAAGGGGAGGAGGGGGACACCAACTTTGTGCCCTCTTCAGCCTCAAAGAAAACCCAAACGCTAATTCTTACAGCTACCTGATTGGATGTTAATTTAAGGCCACCACCTTTCTGGGTTTTGTTTTATAGCCGACTAAGGCACTGATGCAATTAATACTTAGGAATAGTGTTTGGGCTAGTTTCTGAATTTCCTCCCAGCTGAAAAATTATGTGTAGTGATACATAAGCAAAAAATTTTAAAAGACACAAAAGTACTAAAATTACAAGTTAGGAAGAAATAGAGTAAGTTTTTGAAAACAAGAGCTTATCTATGCAGCTTAGTTCGGGGTTCCATCGCCCATTTATGCATGTTGAGAGTTTCAGCTTTGTTGCTCCTCTGCATTTATAACTTACTTTCTCGTTATGATCATATACAGTCTTACTTAATGGTTGTACCTCTTTTCTATTCAAGCTGTATTTACATTTTTCAAGTTCATCAGTTGCTATAAAATGAAAATATTCCCTTGAAAAGACTAATAAGAATAAAAAAAAAATAGCTTAGAGTCAATAGTATAATGAAATAAACATCTGAGCCCATAAATCCCACCAACCAGCCTACTACTGACCATATGGCATGAGATGGGCTCTTATGTATGAACGTAAGTCTTATGTCCAGTCCTGGATATTTCTGGGACAATGTCCATCATAAATAGCTCCTGCACTTTGGGGATTAGAAAAGTGTAAGAGGCTCACTTTTTAGGATGATCTACATACTGAACAGTCATCACCTTGACTACATTTGGTCCCACATTTATCTGTGAAAGTAGAATATATGAAATTGCTAGCTTAAATATATTTTTTCAATAAAGGTAATGTAATACAATATGAAAAGTACAGCTAAGACGTCTCTTACAGAATGTGAATATTTAAGTAGATCTTCTGCATGATGGCTAAAAAATAGGAACAGATTTTTGAATAAGTAATTGAGTGCTATAAGCCCCAACCTGCTTCCTGTTTATATTCTTATAATCTTTGAAAAGCTATTTTATATACTGGATCACGTTATAATTCAACATTATAATGCTACAATAGTACATTTTTACTGACTCTGAGTTAAATATACCAACTTTTTATGTAAATACATATTTCCAAAATTCAGTGCAGATCGAAGTACATTTTGCATTCGATAAAATATGAGTTGATGTAGGTCTTTGTTAATGATTTGTTAATGGTTAGCCAAAGAAGTAATGATTTTGTAATAAAAAAATAAAACAAAGGAGACTAATTCAAAACACACTAGAGGCTGAGAATTAGTCCTGTTTTTAAGGCTTGTCCACAATGTTGAGGGAGATAAAACAAGATGTTCAGGTGATGGTAACTGAGGGACAAAAGGAGTGGTGGTGGTTGTTCTCATTGCGCTATGACTGGTTTCTGAAAGAATTTCTTTGTTTATTAGGAGAAAATAAACATTCGGAGAAGAGTGAACAGCTAGACTAGCTGGAGGTACGATATTAATACTGAATGAAGAAAATTGGAGTAAGGGCTAAGATAGGTGTAAGGGGATTAAGCTGAATATAGATAGATTAACCTTTGGAAGGCGAACTCTGAGATCAGAAAATAAGAATAATTGAAGCAGATAATTTAGAATAAGAGTGAAAAGTTGAACGTTTTCATGCCTGTTATAACTTCAGGTTTTTCCCTGATGTGAAACAAGGGGTGATCATTAGTGGAGATAGAAGAGGACAAAGATGAGGTTTGGTCTTGAAGGACTGACAGTACTTCCAATGGGAATGTGTTTAGCAAAAACGTAAGGATAAACAACCAAACTTATGATTCATTCAACAAACTCCTGTTTAACGTGTGCTCTATGTCTGCCAGTCTTTTGGGTATTGGGAATACATCATGAACAAAAGAGGAGTAAATCTCTGCTCTCATGGACCGTGTGCCTAAGCCCTGCCTTCTCCTTGGAACAATTAATGCCTAGAAATCTGATGAATAAGTAAGACGGGACACTCAGAGCTCTCTTTGAATGTAGGACTTAGGAAAACTCTGGGAAAGAACTCATTCCAAGAGAAAAATGAAAAGGGTCCGCAATATTTTCCATGTTAGTCATAAAAGACTTGGTCATCCAAAGGTCAGAATGATTTACATACATCAACCTAAGTGAAGTCATCCATCAGATTGGTTTCCTGGTCTAACGCTGACTTCCTCTTTTGACGGAGTTCTCCTACTGATTGAGAGGGCCTGCAGCCCATCCACCCTCAGCACATTAACTTGTTGCTTTTGAAACAGATTGGGAAATTGTTAGAGACTTGGAGAGAGGCAAGATTCCTCTAGGAAGGTAGCAAGTGGGTATTAACTTCCTTTTTCCAGGGCCTGAAATTAAGAGTACCACCTAAAAACAAAAGTGGTATTTATGCGAATACAGTTCTATTTTCCTGGCAATTAGAAATCCTATTTAAATCATATGAATAACCATAAGTAAAATTTAGCTTCGTACTTAAAAACAGTGTTACTATCAGGGACAGAAACACTGATTAAATTCTATTGCTAATTTGTAGACATATAATGAGCTATAAGCAATGTCTGCTTTCATTATAATTGAAGAACTGACTTTTTTAAAATAAGATTTTATTTACGTATTTGAGAGAAAGAGAGAGAGCATGAGAAGGAAGGTCAGAGGGAGAGGGAGAAGCAGACTCCCGGCTGAGCAGGAAGCTTGATGTGGGGGTCCAATCCCAGAACCCTGAGATCATGAGGTGAGCAGAAAGCAGAAGCTTACCTGACTGAGCCACCCAGGTACTCCTACGACTGGTCATTTTCAAGAATAAACCTCAATTTCAAAAATACGTTCGCAAATATAGCTTTTACAATAAAATGTTAAATTTCATTGACTGTCAATTTGAGAAGTGTCTTCTCACTAATGCATTGAGGAAGTGGGATCCACATTCCATTAAGATATGTAACTGACTTGTGTCCAATCATTGTAAAGTCTTCCATGTAATTGAACTCTACCGAATCTCCATGGTGATAGGGAGAGGCAGAAGACTGAACAACAGAGCCATAATGAAGTTCAGGTATCTCTCTACATATACCTTCCACCTCTGTGAAAATTTCACAAAAGTATGTTTCCTTACAAAATGCAATTTATGTGTTTATATGGATACAGAGAGTGTTGATTTCTGTTTAAACATGAATATTTTTTATACATTACCAATACACATAGGCAAGTCTGTCCATTGTCCATCAACACACTGAATTTTTTTAAAACCCTTCATCAGAAATCTAGTATTGCAAACATATTCCACCAAATCATTGTGTTCATAGATTTCTTTTGGTGTTTCTTTAACTTTCCCATTGAGGAGTTGAGGAGGTGGAGCACACTGTTTTGTTTGCTCTAGAAGAGAAATACTGTGTAAATAATGGTTAATTTATCTATTCTACAACTTAATAATGCATAAAATAGAAAAATTTAACATTAATTTATGTAATTTACAATATAACTTATTATAACATTCTTAAACAATGGTGTTAAACCAGAAACATGTTTCCCAGTTTTATTACTTACACTGGACGAGTGTATTGGAAGTGTATTTAAGCCCAGAAAATATGTTTAATATTCTAGCTATTCTAAAGATGTATGCAAACCAATTAATAAATGTGGTTGTGTAAATTACAGCAGTATTCATATTTCATGGAAGCATTTTATTAGAAGTGTTTGAGAAAATGCCATCATTTGAGAAAAACATTTGATCAAGATGTTTTAACTTTGATTAAAGCATACATGTGATTGAATTGACAATAAGTTGCTTGAATATCGTTTAGACACAATGAAACTTGAGGAGAGGTGCATCCTATACAAAGTGTCCAATATTATTGGTGGAACTGTAGGCAAAAGGAAAAATAACAAAAGGAATGTGAGACATCATATGTGTATCTATGCATACTTCCACTACATATTTCAAGAAACAATTGGAGATTAATTGCTTAACTAAGGAAGTCTGAAGGATCTACCCACCCAGTACATGTCCTGGCTTAATGCACTAGATTATAGACACACTCAAAGCCAACAGAAAATCAAGAGGTAAAAAAAGGCTGATATCCAAATCCTAATTCTTGTTTTAGCAATTGTAAGATAGATACTCACCTTTACATGTTGGAAAGTTAGGGGACCATCCAAAGTCATAACATTGAACTGAGTCTGGTCCAACTCTTTTAAGTCTTGATCTGCAGGAGAATTTCAACACATCTCCAACTCTGTATTTGTCCTTTCTGGGGGTAACACTTAAGTTTTCTTCTACTTCTGGAACCTTGCATTCTATTTCTATAAAGAAAAGGTCAAATAATTTGGTGAGAATATCTAATCAATTATCACCACAGTAAATTTTATGTGTCTTATAAAAATGAGGGGGTGCGCCTGGGTGGCTCAGTGAGTTAAGCCTCTGCCTTCGACTCAGGTCATGATCTCAGGGTCCTGGGATCAAGCCCCGCATTGGGCTCTCTGTTCAATGGGGAGCCTGCTTTCCCCCTCTCCCTCTGCCTGCCTCTCTGCCTAGTTATGATCTCTGTTTGTCAAATAAGTAAATAAAATCTTTTTTAAAAAATGAGGAAATGAATACATATAAAGAGGGGCATCAGTTAAATCCTCCTCCTTGGAAAATATTCCATATTAGATGTTACACACCTTCTAAATTCATAGAGGACTCAGAAATATTAAGGCATTGAATAACAATATATGTATCCTGAAAATTTATTTGTAACATCAACTTGCTTGTATTGGATCTAATTTTATAACTGTCATTTATTTATAAAATATGTGATATTGTTTTGTACTGTCAAAACATAAAAGTATTCTTTTTTTTTAATTCTTTGCATTAAAAAAGTGATGCTATAAGTTTAAAATTGCACTCAACTAATAGTTGGTGTTTTGTTTCATGTAAATGTAATTGGAGAACCAGAACACACGTAAGGTATTTCTAATATGGTCTAAAGACACTATTAAAATTCCTTAATTTATATTATATCATGTTGATTATATTAGTAAAGAAATAAAACTGAACCATAAACTGAAACATGAAACAAAATAAAGAAACATATTCAAGGCCACATAATTAGGCATATTCTAGGTGTCCTGAATATTTATATAACATACAACTATCTATTCTTATTGGACTATAATGTATATCATCTATTAATAAACTGTTGATTATGATGATTCAATTTCAGAATGTGCAAATTATCCCTTTAAATTTATCAAGTTTGTGACATTTGTGACATTTATGAAATTTCTAAATATTATAAAATATTTTTCAAATATGGAACCTTCCTAGCTTGCTAATTAATTTGCAAAATTAAAACCTGGAATTTAAATATTAGAGTCATACTAAAATGGAAAACAATCCTTTGACATATTAAAGCATTTGTAATTATTAAAACATTTTGCAGATGAGGAAGAGTGAACAAAGCTCCAAATAAGCTTGGCTATTGCCTTAGGATACATGTTTAGTCAATAATGGAATTGGAATTTAGTAAATGAGGGAATTGGAATTTAGTGAATGAGGGAATTGGAATTGACCAGGCCCACTCCACAGGATACACTTATACCTCCTTATCCTTTAATCACTTCCTTCTCTTCACATCTATGAGAACCGTCATTCCAAGATGTTTTCTTCTCCCTGTTCTCTGGGTCCTCCTTTTTTCTAGCTACTTTGCCACCTATTTCTCTTCTGCCTGACACCTAAACGTTGGAATGCTTCAGGGCATACTGTGAAAAATTTATTCTAAGAACACTTTTCTCGGTATACCTACATGTTTATCCCATGCTTATAATAAAATAGGCCATTACAGATGTATCATACCTTATCTAGCAAAGCAGAATGGCATTTTGTGAATTAAGTTGCCAGACTCATTAGCACTGTGACAAATAGGCCAGATTGGTTGATTCAAGATTAATTTTCAACTGTGCAAGTAAATTTTTAAACATTCTATAAAACTGTACTTGACAACATAATTTCTAAAGTTCATATGCTGATTTTCTTTCTCCAATATATTCCTAATGGTTGTGTATTCTTTTAAATTTACCACGATCAAATAGAGAGATAATTCTATTTTTTTCATTATAAGGAAGTAAAGTGTTAAAAGTCTCAATTCTTGCTAACAGAATACTAGAATGATGTTAATAAAGGTTTAATAATTCATCTCAAATGTTATACTATGTTATGTAGGCATCTACCTTAAAGCTTAAAAAAGAAAGCAAAGCTATACTAGTGGAAAATGTGTGAGAGAGAGATTTCTCTTTCATAATAAGAGTGTTTTAATGGATAACTGATTACAATTTAATATAAAATGAGTTCGATATGGGAACAAGTTTGTCATTTTTTTCCTGTGGCTAGTGCCCATAGTAAGCATGGGAATTGAAAAAAAATAAGGAAATGGAAACAGTAGAAACGGATATTCAAATATCCACTTTACTTAAAGTGAATATACTAAATATCAGTTCACACTATCGCTGTGTAGCTTTGGAGGATAAGATAAACTGAGCAAATTGTTCTTAAAAAATCTGTATCTAGAGACAGGGAAATCTTTCAACACAGCTGCATTTGGTACTATCTGGAAACATTTCTGTCTCAAATAAATAGATGCTTATGATCTTTCCCAAGGGAGAGGCTTTTTTAGAAGTGGGCCTACCCTGAATTATCAAACATGTAAATTCTATAGGTTAAATTGAAATTATGCACTATGGACCCAGATCTTCACTTAAAAAATATAAATTTTATGTCTAGGAACAAAGACTGACATAAAAGTTCAGTCACTTTAAAACAGGTACAGTAGGCACAAGGATGTCAGCTAAAAATAAATGAGTTTCTAGGAGAATACACATTAGGCTCTCTATCTAGTTTCCAAATCATAGGATGTTTTATTTTAATTAATTGATTAATTAATTAAGTCACAGGATGTTTTAATGTAAAAGAAAACTTGAACTGAAAGATGGACTGATATGCCACCCTACAAGTGATTAATCTTAATAGTAAAAAATATTACATATTTTTTCATTTATCTTTTCAAATGGGAACCACGTAAGCCCTTGCCCACAGAGAAGAATTAAGTAAAGTAAATTTTTGCATAACAGTCATCAGGATAATGAATATGAACATAAAATTACTTACTAATACATGTGGGTTGAGGAGACCATCCACTTTCCAGACATGTAATTGATCCTGAAGTTTTACCATCTGGTGTTACATATCCTGATTTACACTGATATTTTGTTTCTTTATTCAAGGGATATGCAAATTCAGATTCAGAAAAAAATCCATTTTCAATTGCTATCTCTGATTTTAAACATCTTTCTGAAAAGGGGAAAGTATAAGGAAAAGATAAGCATATAAATAAACATTTTATGAAGTCTTAAGTAATACAACAATATAAAAAATAAGGAGTCATTTATAAATGAAAACCTAGAAAACCCAAATCACCTAAATTCTTGTGACAGAGAAAATAAGCCATGAGGTATTAAATCAGGATAGTTCATTAAAATTTCTTTTGGAATAAAGAAGCAATATTTAAAATATTCAGAATCCCTTCTAGGAAATTATTAGAAGTTTGTTTGTCTAGTGGATCTGGAATCCTACAGCATGCCAGAATTACACTGGCAACGGATCCCTTCCAGGCACTTGTTTTAAATACTGTGTACTCAGTATCTCTTTAGCAACCCCAGCATTCAGTTAACTAATTGGGGTATCTCAGAACAGGTGATGATCTCAGAGAATCTGTCACCATAGCTACTACCACTCTGAGAATTTGAAATGTTTGCCATCATAACCTGGTGCTTAAAACCATACAGATGCATGGAGTTTGATGAATATGACACAGAGTAACACCTTACATTCATTTATCTTCTAAGACCAAAATGATGATTCTCAAATTATGTATAACTTCACTTGAAACAATAAAGAAGACTTCTGTCAGTTACCAGATCTATTCACAAAATCCAGCTTTTGCCTAGCCCATGGATGAAGAAGAAATCAAAGGAGAAAACATGAAGTATATATATTTTCATAATTTTATTTTATTTCACAATTCCATTTCATAATTTTATTCCTTCTCTTGGGGTACCTAGTAGACTGGATATGGGATACTTGGAATATTAAACTGAGGATATAGAATTAAAAGTATATAATCTTTTTTTTTTCTTTTATTTATTTTCAGCATAACAGTATTCATTATTTTTGCACCACTCCCAGTGCTCCATACAATCCGTGCCCTCTCTAATACCCGTCACCTGGTTCCCCCAACCTCCCACCGCGCCCCCCCCCCCACCACTTCAAACCCCTCAGATTGTTTTTCAGAGTCCATAGTCTCTCATGGTTCACCTCCCCTTCCAATTTCCCCCAACTCCCTTCTCAAAAAAAGACATTAAAACAGCACCAGTGTGCTTTGGTCAGTTGAGCATCTGACTCTTAATGCTCAGCCCAGGTCTTGACCTCAGGGCTGTGAGTTCAAGCCCTGTGTTGAGCTCCATGCTGGGCATAGAGCCTAGTTAATAAATAAATAAATAGAAATAAATAAACAAATAATAAATAAATAGACATTACGTTCTTTGAATTGATTAAAAAGAAAAACATTTTAAATAAAATTTTGTGAGATGATACTGAAGTAGTGCTGAGAGGGAATTTTACCATTGTATAGGTGTAATAGAAAACAATAGACTGCATATTAACTCATTGTTTCTGCTTTAAGATATAAAAAGGCAAAAAGACCCAACATCCATATAAATTTGAAAATACAGACTATTATTAGGGAGACGGTAGAAGAGGTTATTTTTTTTATTATTCTCTATTTGATTTATTTGTGCTCTAATCTTTATTATTGCTTCCCTTCTAACTTCGGATTTGGTTTGTTTTTCTAGTTCCTTGAGGTATAAAGTTAGGTTGTTTATATAAGATTTTCTATTTCAAAGTAGGCATTTGTCACTAAAAATTTCCCTCTTCCCACTGCTTTTGCAGCATCTCTAAATTTTGTTATATTGTGCTTTTGTTTCCATTTGTCTCGAGATTTTTTTTGTACTTTTCTATTTTTTTTTAAATTTATTTTCAGCATAACAGTATTCATTGTTTTTGCACCACACCCAGTGCTCGATGCAATCCATGCCCTCTCCAATACCCACCACCTGGTTCCCCCAACCTCCCACCCCCCACCCCTTCAAAACCCTCAGATTGTTTTTCAGAGTCCATAGTCTCCCATGTCTCAAGATATTTAAAAAAAATTCTCTTGCTCTCTCTTCTTTGATTCCATTGTTGTTTGAGAGTGTGCTGTTTTCTTTCTACTTATCTGTGAATTTTCCTATTCTTTTTGCTGTTACAGATTTCTAGTTTTACTCCACTGTGGTTGAAAAAGATACTGTATAGAATCTTTTACGTGCAGTTGAGGAGAATGTACTCTTCCACTGTTGGGTGGAAAATTTCATATATATCTATTAGGTCCATTTTGTTTATATTGTTGTTCAAATCTAGGGCTTCTTTCTTGAATTTCTGTCTGGGTGTGCTATCCATTATTCAAAGTGGGGTATTGAAGTCTCCTAATATTATTGTATTGCTGCCAATTTTTCTTCTTTAGATCTGTCAATATTTGCTTTATATGTTTAGGAGTTCCAATGTTGGATCCTCATATGTTGAGAATTGCTACATCTTCCTTTTGAATTGACTCCTTATTATTACACAATGACCTTCTTTGTTTCGAGAGACAGTTTTAGACATAGTCAATTTTTTTCCAATAGAAGTGTAGCTCCTCCAATACCTTTGGTTGCCATTCACGTGAAATATCTTTTTCCATTCCTTCACTTTTAGCCTATTGTGTCTTTAAATCAAAAGCGAGTACTTATTCGTTTTACTCATTCAGGTACTATATTCCTTTTAATAGGTAAGTTTAATCCATTTACATTTAAAGCAATTATTGATTGGTGAACACCCATTCCTTACATTTGGATAATTGTCTTCTCTTTTGTGATTATTTTTCAATCTCTTCCATTCTTGATGACTTCCTTTATTATTTGATTATGTTTTATAGTTATTCACTTTGATTCTTATCTTTGTACATTTATTAGTTTTTTTAATGGTTTTCTTCCTACTTAATGAAGTATAATTGACAAAATTGTATATATAAAGTATACAATGAGATGACTTGGTACACCTATGCATTTGGAAATTATTTTCAAAATTGTTTATTCACCTCATAATTACTTTTTTTTTTTTTTTACATGGAATGCTTAAGATTGACTCTCTTAGGGGGCACCTGGGTGGCTCAGTGATTAAGTGTCTCCTCTTAGCTCAGATCATGATCCCAGGGTTCTGGGATCGAGCCCCGCATCAGGCTCTCTGCTCCATGGGAAGCCTGCTTCTCCCTCACCCACTCCCCCTGCTGTGTTCCCTCTCTCACTGTGTCTCTCTCTGTCAAATAAATAAATAAAAATCTTAAAAAATATATTGACTCTCTTAGCAAATTGCAGATATACAATACATTACTACCTACTATATTAATCATGCTGTACATTAGATCTTCAGAATTTTTCATCTTATAACTGAAGGCTTAAGCCCATGGACCATCATCTTCTCACCACCCCCCCATTTGCAAGCCACTGATAATTACCATCCTACTCTCTGCTTCAATGAGTTTGACCTTTTCTATTTTTCTCTCTCTTTTTGATTTTACATACAAATAAAATCATGAAATATTTGTCTGTCTAGGACTGTCTGTCTTCTCGCATCTAACATAATATCATCTAGGTTCAATCATGTTGAAGTAAATAACAAAATTTTCTTTTTTCTCATGGTTGAATAATATTCCATTGTATATATATATATATATATATATATATATATAGCATCACCTTATCCATTCACCCATCAATGGACAGAAGCAGGTTGTTTCCATATATTGTCTATTGTGAATAAAGTTATAATGAACATAAGGGTGCAGATATTTCTTCAAGATATTGATTTCATTTCCTTTAGATATATCCCAGAAATGGGATTGCTGTGTCTTATGATAGTTTCATTAACTTTCTGAGAGTTTCCATATTGTTTTCTATATGCATATCACAAATTACATTTATATCCAAATATACAAGGGTGCCTTTTACTCCACACTGTCACCAACACTTGCTATCTCTTGTCTTTTGGATAAAAGCCATTTTAACAGGTGTGAGGTGATATTTCATTGTGGTTTTGGTTTGAATGTCTGATGTTTAGTGATTCTGAATATCAACTGAGAATTTGCATGTATTCATCAAAAAGGTATTCTAAGTTCTGAAGAGAAAACTATAATTTAAAAAAGAGACAAGTTACCTGTTCTCAGGTATTTCCATTCTCTTCAGAAAGTTTGTTATTAAATAAGTAATTAAAGAGATATATGATTTGCATTACAGTAGATAAATTCTATTTAGAAAAATAAAATACAGCAAGGTGATACAAATTTGAGTGGGAACATTCCAAATATAGTGGAATAGGATGGACCAGAACAACATTCCTAATGCAAATTGAAAAAACAACAAACTCATGTGTGTGTGTGTGTGTGTGTGTACGTTGAAAGGAACTAGATGTTCTGAGAAAAAAATAAAAAAGGATTAAATGACCTAAACCAAAGAGAGAGAAGGGCCTGTTTCATGCAAACATATTGTTTTTCATCATTTATTACCTGGTTGTGTTTGCCAACTCTGGATATGGATTGAAGATAAGGCTTTGCCTGAATGTGTGACTATGATGAGAAAAAGAAAAACTAGGCAAATTTTGGAGGAATGTCTAACACGAAAAGTTCTGAAACCCTGCAGAATAAGCATGCTTTCCTGGAGCCTAAGTAGTTTCTTACGAGTGGAGTAACAAATAGCATGGAGGACAAGGGGAGATGGAAAGGAGAAAGGAGTTGAGGGAAATTGGAAGGGAAGGTGAACCATGAGAGACTATGGACTCTGAAAAATAATCTGAGGGTTTTGAAGGGGCAGGGGGTGGGAGGTTGGGGGAACCAGGTGGTGGGTATTGGAGAGGGCACAGACTGCATGGAGCACTGGGTGTGGTGCAAAAATAATGAATACTGTTATGCTGAAAATTTTAAAAAAAAAAAAAAGAGTGGTGTGGAAGTTCCTATAGTCTCATAGAGAAAGTCCTAATAAGAGAAGACTCTTGTTTCAAATACACAACTGTATTGCCATCAAGACAGTTGCTACCTTTGAAAGTCACTCAGAATGAGACTTAGAAGCAGAGGTCAAAACGTCAGAAAAGCAGGATGAATCTCTCAGAGTGCTTGGGATAGGGGAAGAGAGACCAACCAGGTTCTTGATAAAAAGCCAAGAAGGTCTCTACCTTGAAACTTTTGAAACTAGTAGTGGACTAACTCAAAATAGAAGTGCAAACCAGACCCATCAGAGTTCGCTTCTTGGCTAAATCAAGAAAGAGAAATCACCTGTCAATGGGAGGTAAACAATATAAACATTATCAGTACATTTATTTCATATGAAATGTATGGTTTTGGGTAAAAAATTAAAAGACAAACAGAGAAGCAAAAAAAAAATGATAAAAAATGAAACAAAATAAATGGCTCATAGAAGAAGACACGCAAAACCAGATGTTGAAATTAGTGCCAAGTTCTATAGCTATTATGTATGTTAAAGGAAAATAATAAAGTGATAAAAAAAGATAAAGATATTCCAAAGAGAAATGATGCTTTAAAAATAATCATGTGTTATACTAAAAATACAGAATTGATGAAAACCCTCAACAAAGTAGGGACACAGGGAATGTATCACAACATCATAAGTCTGAATACGAAAAAGCCACAGCTAATATAATTCTCAATGGGGAAAAACTGAGAGCTTTTCCTCTACCAGCAGGAACAAGACAGCAATGTCCATTCTCCACCATTGTTATTCAACATAGTACGAGTCATAGATTTCAGCAATCAGACAACAAAAAGAAATAAAATTTCCCATTCAAATTGGGAAGGAAGAAGTAAAACTTTCACTATTTGCAGATGACATGTTACTCCATGTGGAAAACCCTTAAGACTCCACTAAAAAATTGCTAGAAATGATACATGATTCAGTGAAGTTGTAGCATACAAAGTCAACATAAGGAAATTTCTTGCATTTCAATACACCCATAATGAAGTAGCAGAAAGAGAAATTGAAGAATTGATCCCATTTATAATTGCACCAAAACCCATCTATACCTGAGAATAAACCTAACCAAAGGGGTAAAATATCTGTACTCTGAAAACTAAAGAATGCTGGGACACCTGGGTGGCTCAGTTGGTTAAGTAGCTGCCTTCAGCCCAGGTCATGATCCCAGCATCCTGGGATCTAGTCCCACACCAGGCTTCTTGCTCAGCAGGGAACCTGTTTCTCCCTCTGCCTCTGCCTGCCATTCTGTCTGCCTGTGCTCACTCTCTCTCTCTCTGACAAATAAATAAAATCTTTAAAAACAAACAAACAAGCAAACAAAAAAACAAACAAAAAAACTATAGAATGCTGATGAAAGAACCTAAAGATGACACAAAAAATTGGAAAAACAATCCATGCCCAAGGATCAGAAAAACAAATACTGCTAAGATGTCTATACTACCCAAAGCAATCTACACATTTAAAGAAATCCCTATCAAAATACCACCAGCATTTGTCACAGAGCTAGAACAACCTACTTAAAATTTGCATGGAACCACAAAAGACTCCCCCCCCCCAATTCCCCACAAAGCCAAAGGAATGTTGAAAAAGCAAAGCAAAGCTGGAGACGTCATGATTCTGGACTCCAAGCTGTATTACAAACCTGTAGTCATCCAAACAGGTTAGTACTGGGACAAAAACAGATACATAGATCAACCAATGGAACAAAATAAAACCCAGAAATGGACCCACAAATGTAAGGTCAACTAAATTTTGACAAAGCAGAAGAGAATATCCAATGGATAAAAGATAGTCTAGCCAACAAATGGTGTTGGGAACACTGGGGACAGCCACATGCAAAAGAGTGAAATTGGACCACTTTCTTACACCATACACAAAAGAAAATTCAAAATGGATGAAAGACCTAAATGTGAGACAGGAAACATCCAAAATCCTAGAGAACTCAGGCTGCAAATTCTTCCTAGACACATCTCTAGAAGCAAGGGAAACAAAAGAAAAAAAATAAAATATTGGGCTTTATAAGATAAAAAAAACTTCTGCACAGTGAAGGAAACAATCAACAGAACTAAAAGGCAATCTTCAGAATGGGAAAAGATACTTGCCAATAAAATCTCTGATAATGGGTTACTATCCAAAATATTTAAAGAGCTCATCAAACTCAACATACAAGGAACACATAATCCAATCAAGAAATGGGCAGAAGGGGTGCCTGGGTCGCTCAGTGGGTTAAGCCTCTGCCTTCGGCTCAGGTCATGATCTTGGGGTCCTGGGATCGAGTCCCTCATCAGGCTCTCTGCTCAGCAGGGAGCCTGCTTCCTCCTCCTCTCTCTCTCTCTCTCTCGCTCTCTCTGCCTGCCTCTCTGCCTATTTGTGATCTCTGTCTGTCAAATAAATTTTTAAAAATGGGCAGAAGACTTATGAATGAAATTGAAGAAGACAAAAAGATGGAAGACCATTCCATGCTCTTGGATTGGAAGAATAAACATTTTAAAATGTCTTATTGCCTAGAGCAATCTATACTTTTAATGCCATTCTGATCAAAATTCCACCGGTATTTTTCAAAGAGCGGGAGCAAATAATCCTAAAATTTGTGAGGAATCAGAAGAGACCCTGAAAGGCTAAGGAAATGTTGAAAAACAAAAATAAAACTGGGGGCATCACACTACCAGATTTCAAGCTTTACTACAAAGCTGTGATCACCAAGACAGCATGGTAATGGCATAAAAACAGACACACAGACCAGTAGAACAGAGTAGAGAGCCCAGATATGGACCCTCATCTCTATGGTCAATTAATCTTTGACAAAACAGGAAAAAATATACAGTGGAAAAAAGACAGTCTCTTCAATAAATGGTGCTGGGAAAACTGGACAGCTATATGTAGAAGGATGAAACTCAATCATTCTCTTACACTGTACACAAAGATAAACTCAAAATGGATAAAAGACCTCAACGTGAGACAGGAATCCATCAGAACCCTAGAGGAGAATATAGGCAGTAACCTCTTCCATATCAGCCACAGCAACTTCTTTCAAGATATGTCTCCAAAGGCAAAGGAAACAAAAGCGAAGATGAACTTTTGTGACTTCATCAAGATCAAAAGCTTCTGCACAGCAAAGGAAACAGTCAACAAAACAAAGAGGCAACCCATGGAATGGGAGAAGATATTTGCAAATGACAGTATAGTCAAAAGGTTGATATCAGGATCTATAAAGAACTCCTCAAACTCAACACACACAAAATGGACAATCATATCAAAAAATGGGCAGAAGATATGAACACTTTTCCAATGAAGACATTCAAATGGCTATCAGACACATAAAAAAATGTTCATCATCACTAGCCATCAGGGAGATTCAAATTAAAACCACATTGAGATACCACCTTACACCAGTTAGAATGGCCAAAATTAGCAAGACAGGAAACAACATGTGTTGGGGGGGATGTGGAGAAAGGGGAACCCTCTTACACTGTTGGTGGGAATGCAAGTTGGTGCAGCCTCTTTGGAGAACAGTGTGGAGATTCCTCAAGAAATTAAAAATAGAACTTCCCTATGACCCTGCCATTGCACTCCTCGGTATTTACCCCAAAGATACAGATGTAGTGAAAAGAAGGGCCATCTATACCCCAATGTTTATAGCAGCAATGGCCACGGTGGCCAAACTGTGGAAAGAACCAAGATGCCCTTCAACGGACGAATGGATAAGGAAGATGTGGTCCATATACACTATGGAGTATTATGCCTCCATCAGAAAGAATGAATACCCAACTTTTGTAGCAACATGGATGAGACTGGAAGAGATTATGCAGAGTGAAATAAGTCAAGCAGAGAGAGTCAATTATCATATGGTTTCACTTATTTGTGGAACATGACAAATAGCATGGAGGACAAGGGGAGATGGAGAGGAAAAGGGAAATTGAGGGAAATTGGAAGGGGAGGTGAACCTTGAGAGACTATGGACTCTGAAAAACAATCTAAGGATATTGAAGGGGGGGCGGGTGGGAGGTTGGGGAAACCAGGTGCTAGGTATTATGGAGGGCAGGGATTGCATGGAGCACTGGGTGTGGTGCAAAAACAATGAATACTGTTACTCTGAAAAATAAATAAATTTTTAAAAATGGGCAGAAGACATGAATAAACATTTTCCCAAAGAAGACATACTGATAGCTACCAGACACTTAAAAAAATGATCTACATCACTTGTCATCAGGGAAATACAAATCAAAACCACTATGAGATATCACCTCACACCTGTTGGAATAGCAAAAATTAACAACACAGGAAACAACAGTGTTGGAGAGGGTGTGGAGAGAGGGGAACCCTCTTACACTGTTGGTGGGAATGCAAGCTGGTGAGCCACTGTGGATAACAGTATGGAGGTTCCTCAAGACATTAAAAATGGAACTTCCCTACAACCCAGCAACTGCACTACAGGTTATTTATGCCCCAAATACAGATGTAGTGAAAAAAGGGACACCTGTACCCCAATGTTCATAGCAGCAATGTCCACAATAGCCAACCTGAACCCCAATGTTCATAGCAGCAATGTCCACAATAGCCAAACTGTGGGAGGAGCAGAGATGTCCTTCAACCTATGAGTGGATGAAAAAGATATGGTTTATATATGCATGGAATATTACCCAGCCATCAGAAAGGATGGATACCCACCATTTCCATAGACATAGATGTAACTGCAGGGTATCACCTGCAGGAAGTAAAAAAGTGAAAATAAGTAAAAGTGAAGTAAGTAAATCAGAGAAAGACAATTATCTTATAGTTTCATTCATTTATGGAACATAAGGAATAGCGCAGAGGAACATAGCAGAAGTGAAGGAAAACTGAATGGGAGTCAGAGAGGGAAACAAACCATGAGAGGCTCTTGACTTTGGAAAACAAATTGGGGGTTACATAAGGCAGGTGGGGGGGGGGATGGGGTAACTGGGTGATGGGCATTAAGGAAGACATTTGATGTGATGATCATTGGCTGGTATTTGCAACTGATGAATCATTGAACACTAATGATGTACTATAGTTTGGCTAATTGAATTTAAATAAAAAATAAAAAAGTGAAATTCAATGAATCTTATCACCATACATATTTATTTTTACTTTAATTGCTAAACTCCTTTCTTTACTTGGTTTTATGACAATCATTTAACAGTCCATTCTAGAATTTCTTTTTAAAAGGCAAGGGGCAAATAACCAACTGAGCTGGAACCCATCATGGAGTATATTCATTATGAAAATGTTTATCATTTGATTCAAGCTCCATATAAAATTGTACTTTTGTGTATTAAATTAACACCTGTGTTGGATTTAATATATAGTCATTTTTCCTTGCAGTTTTAGCAAATTTTTAGCACATTTATATTGGGGAAATTTTAAGAAAATATTCCACAGTATAATTTTGATTGTTTAGAATTTAAGCAAACATACTTTTATCCACTAAATAGTGGTGATGGCCTAACATAAAACAACACAGATCCCAACTTCCCTCATTTCTACCCCCCGACCAAAAGCCAGATTCTTTTGGTAGTTGTTAGTTTTAAGTTTAGTGTTCATGTTTTCATAGGAAAATTTTATGCTTCGTTACAGGCTAATATGTGTGCTTTTCAGTTTAGAAATTCAGATCCACCTCATGGCATAAAGATTACTGAAAAAATAAATTAGTTAAATTTCAAATATGTTGCTATATTGTGCATACAGAAATATTTTTCATTAGTATATTAACATTTTGATAGAATTATTACCTATCCTACTAAGTTAATACAAGGGAAGAGTAATAAAGTTTTTTTATCAATTAATTTACTCAATTTAAATTATTATTATTTTTTAAAGGATTTATTTATTTGATAGAGAAAGCAAAGGAGCACAGGCTTGCATGGGGTGGGGAGGAGGTGGGATGGGGAAGGGGGAGGGGCTGAGGAAGTGAAGGACAGAGTGTTAACCTGACTTTATGCTGAGCTCTGAACTCCACAGAGGGCTTGATCTCAGGACCCTGAGATGATGACCTGAATCCAAACCAACAGCGAGGCGCTTAATGGGCTGTGCCATTCAGGTTCCTCTTAATTATTATTATTTTTTTTTTTTAATTTTTTTTTTTTTTTAAGATTTTATTTATTTGTTTGACAGAGAGAGATCACAAGTAGGCAGAGCAGCAGGCAGAGAGAGAGAGGAGGAAGCAGGCTCCCTGCTGAGCAGAGAGCCCGACGCGGGACTCGATCCCAGGACTTTGAGATCATGACCTGAGCCGAAAGCAGTGGCTTAACCCACTGAGCCACCCAGGCGCCCCTTAATTATTTTTTAAAAAGTAACTAATCTAACAAAGGAATAATCCAACCACAAAACAGCAATCAATACACAGACACATATACATGGGGTCAGCCCATTAGCTAGCCTGAGATAAATGCATTCCCTCTTGGTTGTATTTCAAGATAATTCTTGATTTTTCAATTTTATTAATTTCAACTTTATTTGTCTGCTTTTAGCAACCAGATATAAAAGACAGGGACATATCTCTTTGATGTCGTCTTCCTACCACCTTCTCATGGTATTTACTGTTATGTATGTTTACTACAGAGGAAGAGTTCTATTGATTAGTCTTTTTACTTCAAGTAATTTGTAAGAATTTTCATGAATTTTAAATGGCAGCTCTTGACTGTAAGAAAATGGTATCACCACCCCCTATTTGTCCTAACCTATTTGTCCATCCTTCTACTGCCA
Organism: Mustela lutreola; assembly: GCF_030435805.1. Taxonomy (NCBI): domain Eukaryota; kingdom Metazoa; phylum Chordata; class Mammalia; order Carnivora; family Mustelidae; genus Mustela; species Mustela lutreola. Next base: position 52,181,827 of record NC_081303.1, read on the forward strand.
TCTCCAGAATCTCAGCTCTGATTATGATCCTTTGCCACCTTGACTGGGAAACAGCCTGCTAACCAGTCTCCAAGCCTCCATCCTCCCATTCTCCACAGGGCTACACAGGAGTTACTGCAAAATTGGTCACACCGCTCCTGTGTTTAAAATTCTTTGGTGACTTCCCCTTTAACATGTAAGACATTCCAAACTCCTTACTCTGCCCTGGGAACCCCCTATTTGGCTCTTGCCATTCTCTCTGGGATCATCTTGTTTCCTCTACCACATATTCATTGTGTCAAATTCTCCCTGGTTTTTTCATGTTTTGTCCAGCATCTCAAATGTATTTTTTTCCTTTAGGTCTTTTGGTTGTTTTCTCTCTTGCAACACGTGCACTGGAGACTTTTGGTGGTTGCCTTTGTCTCATCTTTCAGGTTCTGCTCAAATATTGTGTCCTCAAAGTGACCCACTTCAGACCAGCCCAGCTAAAGGCTTTTACCCCACTACCCCGTCTCTGTTGTTTTCCCTCAGCCCCTACTTTACTTCCTTCCCAACATAGTTCACGATTCATAATTATTATTCACAATCTTTTTACAAGGATTTCATCTATCCTGCCAACAAAATGTAAGCTTCCTGAGAAGAATGACCATCTCCATCCTGTTTTATAGAAGGAATGATTCTCAGTAATACTCAGATCCTCTAACCTCAAATTCACCTCCTGTCTGCTTTGGTTCTAATCTTAAACACACTGAGCATTATCAGCTCATGTCATAACAAAATATTTCAATGATTCACTATCTTGTGTTCTAACAGGAATTAGGCATATCTTACAAAACATGACTTTTATTTGTCTGAATTGACCAAAAAAAGGAAAGTTTACTTAAACTACTTTCTCAAAAAATTTTTTTAATTAGACAAAACGAGTAATTTCAGCCCTTGCAGTCAAATTATTGGCATGAATTTACAGTTACCACTATTGTTTAAATTAAGTTGGCAGCTTTAAGTAGGTAACATAAACGTATTTCAAAGGCATACAGACATTTTCAGGGAGGGCTTAGCTGATGACTATTTTTTCTTTTCTTGAAAAATATCTCTATTCTCAAGTTCTAAGTTAATGAATGAACTAAACTTTCTATTGTCTTACATACTATTTAAGTTTAAACAACAAATATTTCAACTTACATGTTTATGTAGTCACTTAAATTTGTAAAAAAAAAATTATAAAACTATCTGGTGAACATTTTATTCTCTTGGCCTGATTTTATAATTTAAAATTATTCTCCCCTTAAATAAGAGTGTGAATAGTTTTTTTATTGGATAGAACTGGGATTCATTTTGCTTCTATTTGAGGGACATAGTTATAAATAATTTCTTTAAGTTAAAAACTAGTATCCTTGATAATTTAATAATCATTATTTATTTAATATTTCCAATTTCAAATTTTAAAGGGATACTATTAACATAAAACAGAGAGCTAATTACTTGGATTTTTGTTTGTATGTTTGTTTTTTTAAAGACTTTATTTATTTATTTGACAGAGATCACAAGTAGGCAGAGAAGCAGGCAGAGAGAGGAGGGAGCAGGCTCCCTGCTGAGCAGAGAGCCAGCCCGATGCCATGCGAGGGGCTTGATCCCAGAACCCTGGGATCATGACCTGAGCCAAAGGCAGAGGCTTTAACCCACTGAACCCCCCAGGGGCCCCTAATTACTTGCTTTTAAATCAGTGTATCTATAAACTGTTATTTGATAAGTATTCTTAATCAAATGAAATAAATCATGATAAATTATATATTTAAGAAAATCTTAATGAGATGTGTACCAGATTGCTTTGGCAGACTTAGGTTGTTCTCTTCATACAATTACTCTGTTTTTCTAAAATAATTTGGGGAAAAAAAAAACAGGAGATTCTATCTTTCAGCTGGTCTAATTTTAAATGTAGATATTAAAATATATTATTAAGAAACTAAAAATCAAATTAGAAAAAAATCAAATGGACAAAATGGAAGTAACAAAAGTAGATATTTTATATAAAAATTCTTTTCCAACTTCTCATTGGTATATATGCATTAGTTATATGTGCATATATATATGATCCAATTAGCTTTTTAAAAGAAAACATATTCAAAGTATTTTGTAAATAACATGAGAATAATTAAAGGTATTTGGCCAATTAAATATATATCTATATAAAGAAAACATCAGTTGCAGTAAAGGTTTTATTTTTTTTTTAAATTTTTTAAAAGAGTTTATTTATTTATTTAGGAGGGGAGCACACTTGTGTGCACATGTGAACAGGGGTAAGGGGTTGGGGGGAGGAGCAGAGGGAGGAGAGCATCTCAGCCCCTCTATACTGAATGCAGAGCACTATTCAGGGATCGATCTCATGACCTTGAGATCATAACCTGAACTGAAATCAAGAAGTGGTTTCTCAACTGACTGAGCCACTCAGTTGTCCACAAATGAAGTTTTAAAAATTAACTCTAGAAAAAGAGAGATTATATTGCACTATTAGGGCATTTGAAGAAATAAAATAATTTTAACATTTGGAAGTATGATTTTACAATTTCTTCAGAAATTTTAACCATGTAAATACCATGAAGATAATTCCAGGGTTATGAAAAAAAAATGGGAGAACAGGTACTAGGAAAAACAAGTCAGGCAGAAAACAAGTATGCAGTAATGAGGGCTGAAACAGGCTACTCTCAGGATACAGCTTGAATACATCACTGAAATCAAGTTTCGTGGAATGTGTAGTGTTTGGATCACTAAAACCTAATGCTGATTATTGTTCAAGTCAAAATGGCAGCTTTTTAAAACAGTCTATACCAACTGGTTGTTGTAAAATGGAGCTGGGTCAGAGGGTGACAGTAATTGAGGACCTTTGAAAACTCTAGCAGGAATGATTTGGCATCTGAATAATTCTCATGACAATCTTTTTTTGTTGTTGTTGTTCAAAGTATGTTTATTTTTTTTTCTTTCATTTATTTATTTTCAGCATAACAGTATCATTATTTTTTCACCACACCCAGTGCTCCACGACAATCTTGAAGGATAAGTATTGAAAAAGAAAAAAAGAAAAACAACACACACTATACCCAGTTACACCTGCAGCACTTGTGGAAATGCCATTGATGGAAGATTTAGAAATGTGGGGGCTGATCTCAAGCCTCCATTTTTGCAGATCTACTGTTAGTCTTTTGTACACCAATTGATGTTTCTTCAGTCTTAAATGTCCTCCTTCCTATCACCCTTATCTGGTTAACTCCTATTCAACCTGCAAAACCTACCCAAGATGCCATCATGATTTCCCTCTCTTCATTCAGGCTCTCACATATCAACTCCTCAACCCCATCCCACTCCATCCTCTCATTCCTATTTGGGTTTCTTGCCTCCTCTAAATGATCCTATAGTCTCTCTTTTGCTTATCTCCATCACAATACCTTATATGATAAGATACATATATTAATAAAATACAATAACCATTCCTTTTGATTTCCCTACTAAAAATGGTGTTTTTGAAAATGCTGGTCATGAGGCCTGGCACTTAACAGGCACTCAAAAAATGATCATTGAATGAACAAAGAAACGAAATAAGAAAATGAATGGATGACTAGAAAATTCTCATGGAGCCTACCCATTATATCTGCAGATTATAGACAACCTCAGGAAAGAGCATAGGGATGGTAGCAAATGTAATAGATAAGACTTGGGAACAATTATTTAGTGATCTTACAGCTCTACGGCATAAACTCAAGAAACTCTGATATCTGTAATTCCATTGTATGTCTTGTCCACATGTCCTAAATTTTAACTTATAATTCTGAAGTCAGGAATGATTTTAGTTTAGTTCAAAAAATAAAAACTTTTGAGAGTCTATGAAGTGAACATTTCAGTAACCACTTTCCGTCTATTACATTTTTGGTCAACAAGGTTTGAGAAACTTGGTGCGCTGCGTTAAAATGTCAAAGCAAACAGCAGTGCTCTGTAAAATCTTTTTACCCTTTTCCTTCTGTTATTTTTGTGATTTTTTTTCTGTTCTATTACATTAATTTCTCTGAGCCATTTTTATAATGTTTCCTTATAATATTCGGCTGAATTGTAACACTTCCTCTCATCTCCAATTACTTCATTTCCTTTTTATGCGCCATATTCTGGAACCAGTTAAAGTTGTTAAATGGGTAAAGTGAGCACAGGAGAGATGGGTTTGCAAGAATCTCACAGGTCTGGGCAGGTGGGGGATGTTGTGTGCGGTAAGGAGGCGGAGGCATTGCTGGGAAGAAGGTAAAGTGCAAAGGCTGTCCTACAATCAGGGATTGAGCAAAGAAAAGTGGATCGATTTAGACTTTGGCTCAAGCCCTAGCAATCAAAGGTCGAAAATGAAGACTTTTACTAATTCGTTGTCATTTGGGAACTTACTTCTGGCTAAGAATAATTTCAGTGATACTCAATAATTCAGTTGTAGTTGAACATTACGTGCAGGCGGAAGAGTAGCATGCGTGTTCTCTAGACAAGGTTTGCTTAGGCTGACCACTCCCTCTCATGACATTCTGGGGCATCTGCTCTGACTCTTCTCATGGGGCTCTCCTGCTCGGATCTCCCCTCCTCAGGAATACCCCACGTGCCAGACTTGCTTAGTCCAGTTCTTCACCCTCATCTTCCCTTTCTACCTTTCCTCACTAAAATGCTCCAGAGAACTTACCAACTTTGATAATTCACAGTGAACTGCAGTGAGGAACACTAGCTTTCACTCTTCTAAAGTATTTGTTCAGAGTATTTGTCATTCCACATAAACTTCAGGTTTGTTCAATCTGGTGATCTCATATTTTTGAAGAAGAGAGAATATTGAAGGCAGTTGGGTCAATACACAACTTTAAATCACATCATAAAGGTAAGCACCACACAACTATCTCTGAAAATGGGGGGTTTGGATGAAAGGAAAAGGAGAAAATTTATTATGATATTCGAATGGAAACACAGAATTTGGATTAAAAACCTCTACCTCAAGTTGTCTGGCTTCGATAACCATGTATTACATTCACATATAACCTCATAAAAGAAGATAGTTTAGAATTAATTCTTATGATTCATAATGTCAATTATTTTTTCCTTTTTAGGATTAACTCAAATTTGAAACCATATATAAAGTTCCTTTTCCTCCTCTACTGATTGAAGAGAATCATCTAGCTTTGATCTCTACTCTAAGTCCTAAATTAAAGAACTTTTTTGCCCTTTAAACTTCCAGAATTAGATAACACATATATCTCTCCACAAAAAATAGCCTGTGTATACATGGACATGTTTCAAGGAGCTTTAATTTCTTCATATTTATCAGTCAGGAATTTCTGGGCTGTGGCTAATTTCAAAGAGTATGTGGTATGTTTAAGGGGCTGTTATTCTCAACTCTGCCCTGTAAATCTGACCAGATTCTTAGCAGCCTGTGGGGACTCCTGCAAACATGATGTTTTATAAGGAAGCAATTATACAAATGGCAATGGGAATGCAGAGAGCCTATCACATTAAAAAGGTACTAGTTGGTCTCTGAGAAACTTGGGCCAATAAATTCTTGCTATTGTCTGTTATTCCTCTTTACTGGTGAGTAGCATTTTTTGAGGAATGTTCAGTTTTAAACAGACCAGAGCCTATTTATGAAAGCTAAAATGCCAAGCTCCTTTGAAGAAAGCATGTTGTGATAGTATTCAGGCCAGTATTCAACTAGAAGAAACCTATATGATAGTTAAACGCATTTTGATGAAATATAAAATACAGATAAAATGAGTCAGCTAGAATCAATTATGTAAGTAAGGAGTTTAAATCTCTATGATTTAATTTTTATTACATATTTCACAGATTTAATTCCTATTCTACTTTGTAACCTCTTAAACCGTTTAATTAAACTTGGCCTCAATTCTTGAGTTTTAAACATGAACTACAAATAAAACACATCTTACTTATGTGACAAATGATATCTACATAAAGCCTCAGCAAACAATATGTAAATTTTGAGACACTGAAAGTATTCCTTTTAAAGAAAAGACAAAAAACACTTAGGTAAAGAAATAGAGGTTTGTGGGGTTCCTGGGTGGCTCAGTTGGTTAAGTAAGCATCTCCCCTTGGCTCAGGTCATGATCCCAAGGTCCTGGGACTGAGTCCCACATTGGGCTCCTACTTAGTAGGGAGTCTGCTTCTCCCTCTCCCTCTGTCTGTTGGTCCCCCTGCTTGTGCTCTCTTTCTCTGTCAAGTAAATAAATAAAATCTTTTAAAAAAAGAAAAAGATATTTGGTATTGTTGGTAACTATAACAGGGTTCTGGAAGTCTTTGCCAATACAATATTTTTCTTTTGAGTACTAACTGTAAAATTTATGTGTGCAGAGGAACGATGGAATACCTAGTTTAAAAGGTGACTAGATTTGAGGTTTCCAAGGTAAAAATCAAGCAGTAGTATATTAGAATGTAAAACTGAAAAAAAAGGCTCTACCCTAGATAAAAATTAAATACATTTGAATAAACCTTACAAAAATGACTAAAGGATATAATTAAAGCGATATCGACCTTTATTTTCTAGATTGAAAGACGCTCAGGGAGAGAGATTTTCTGTTATTTGCTAATGTTTCTTAATGCTTAGAGGCTGACATGAAGTAAGGGTTCAGTCAAAACCTGTTGACTTAGTGAAAAGTTTCAGAAATTGATGAATGATAGGTAACTAATTTGGTTTAAAAATGTCAGTCAAATATTATCACATAACTTAGTTACCTATCACTAATTAGAAACCAAATTTCTTCCAAAGAAACTTTTTAATCTATTGAGAAGGAGGGTTAGAATTAGATTTAATTATAAATCTGGCAATTGTCTTATGATACCAGAAAAAAAGCTTTCTACATTTGTATTCACTACTCCTAAAGACTGATCTAGAATATATCTCAAATATACCACAGGAAGAAACCCCTTTGAATAACTCAGTGTTACACACATTGCATGTTCAAGTTTTTCAAATTTATGTGATATTTTCATTCTAATGATACAAGTAATGCCTCCTTGTCTCCAAGACTTCTAAGGCTGTGGCAATATCAATTGTAAATGATACATGGATTTTTCTTTAGAGAGAGTTAACAACAATCTCTGAAATAAATCCCATCATTGAATGATTTGACGGCTTCTATTGTCTAATTTGTGTTCTGGTTCTATATATGTTCATATACTTCTTAATACCTTCACCCAAAATATTTTGGTGAAAATTCGAAGCAGAAAAAACTATGATAATTTCAATGGAAATTATTATGATAATTACAGTTTCCAAAATGTTTATTAAAACAGTTTTTGAGGGGTACCTGGGTGGTTCAGATGGTTAAGTGTCTGCCTTTGGCTTACTTAGGTCATGACCTTCAGGTCCTGGGACGAAGTCCCAGGGTGTGTGTGTGGGGTGGGGTAGGGTGGAGTTCCAGCTCATTGGGGCTTCTGCTTCTCCCTCTCCCTCTGCCTCTTCCCCTGCTTGTCCTCTCTCTGCCTCTCTGTTTCTCTCTCACAAATGAATAGATAAAATCTTAAGAAAATCAAAAATTATGATAAATAATCATATCATTTAAATAAGCTACTTACAATTTTTTAAACTTAGTAATGTCAAAAGCCACTCACACACATGAAGCTAGAGAACAGTAATTAAATCACATTTTCTAGACCAAATTCCTATTATCACAGTGAAAAGCATATTAGCAAATATTTTATAAAATAGGAAAAAGTTTTCCTTCTTCTACCCTTACCTTCTGAAACACAAACAGCCCACAATATAAGCCAAATGATCTCCCCTGGAAATCTCATTCTGAGGATCTTTGAGGGGTACATTTAATAGCTGAGAGTGCTCATACGATGTCAAGTTCTCTTCCTCTACGAAATGTGTTTAGCGCAGGAAAGCACTTGCTCAAAAGGAAACTGAAACACAACTCGGGAATTAAAGGGAGTACCAGATGCTCCGCCCCTCAGAAATATTGCAAGGTAGAAGAAAAAAATTAACCCCAAACCCCACTAGTGTCAGAGTTTGAATCTGATTCTTCCAGCATTCCCACTGAATGTTAATGCTGTGGCCTGCTTTTCTTTTTTTCTTTTTTTTTTTAATTTATTTTTTATTTATTTTCATCATAACAGTATTCATTATTTTTGCACCACACCCAGTGCTCCATGCAATCCGTGCCCTCTATAATACCCACCACGTGGTACCCCGACCTCCCACCCCCCCACCCGCCCCTTCAAAACCATCAGATTGTTTTTCAGAGTCCATAGTCTCATGGTTCACCTCGCCTTCCAATTTCCCCAACTCCCTTCTCCTCTCTATCGCCCCATGTCCTCCATGCCATAGTTATGCTCCACAAATAAGTGAAACCATATGATAATTGACTCTCTCTGCTTGACTTATTTCACTCAGCATAATCTCTTCCAGTCCCATCCATGCTGCGTATTTGTCCTTTCTGATGGAGGCAAAATATTCCACAGCGTATATGCACCTCATTTGTTTCATTAACCCAGGCATGTTCTCTGCTGGAACACGTTCAAGTTCTTGGAATGTGCAAAGCAGTAACTGCTGATATCCTCTGGATATCATAAACCCTCAAAAGATAAAAGAATAGAAACTCTTGGTGGGGGGATGGGTGAGCCTGGTGGTGGGTAGTAAGGAGGGCCCCTATTGCATGGAGCACGGGTGTGGTGCATAAACAATGAATCTTGGACACTGAAAAAATAAAATAATATTGAAAAAAATCATTTACAAAACCGGAGGGAGTCAATGCTTTCAAAACAAGACCCAGACCAGTGTGAGCAAACTTTGCCTAGAATGTAGTGCTGGCCTGCTTTTCCCACAATCCAGGAAATTATTCCTTTTGGGGTTTCTTAAATATGTGTGTGAAGCAACAGGATCACTCTCCTTGGTCATAACTGCATTTAATAATTCAAAAATCAAGAAATTTGAACACTGAGTTTTTAAACCTTTTATTGAAACAGAATATGCATAAAGAGCATATAAACAAGTGGGTTGATGAATATTGAGATGGTTGAGATAAAGACAGCTCTGTATGAATTATGCTTGATTCATTTTTCCAAATATATTCATAAAAAGTCCAACTGACAAAGGTAGCCTGCTTTTGAACTGGAAGTTTTTCAGAGGGTTTAAATCACAAAGTCATGCTGAGTCACTGGTATGTCTAAGAGAAAACAATTCTGGGTCATTAAGACCCCTTGCATGTTCATTGTTCTAGCTATAGGAGAACATTTCCTTGTAAAGGTCACAGGATATACATTTGCAATGAAAAAAGAAAAGAGAATGTTTGGAGGTTAAGAAGAAATGATATTTTTAAAATATTAAAAAAGAACGAATTTTCAATTTTTTTTTCTACTGGGTTAGCTTATTTTGTGAGCTATTTAAGGATTCTTTGCCGAATCCTAGGGTACAATGACACTTTCCTCTAAAAGCATTTTTTTCTCTCTCACATTTAAGACTGCATTTGACTTCTATGTATGGTATAATGAAGGGCGACAGATATATTTTTAAAATATGGCGATCCAATTCTTCTGGCACTGTTTACTGAAAATATCATCTCTTTCCTAGGACACTGCTTTATTCTGACTTTCATCATAAATCAGACAACTGGATATGTGAAAGTCCATTTCCTTATCTTTTCTCTAGGCTTAGTGAATTCACACAGCAATATTTACAAGTCTCACTTTAATTTTTAAAATAACAAATAAAAAATAAGAAAATAAAATTTCTGAGGAAGTGTCAGTTTCTGGGAACTGGAGATTTTCTAGTTATCTTTTAAGTTGATTTCTTATAAGGACAATACTGTATGATTTCACTTATATGAAGAATTTTAAAAATGTAACAGATGAACATAGGTGGAGAAAAGAGTGAGGAAAACCATAAAACAGACTTGTAACTGTAGAGAATAAACTGAGGGTGGCTAGAGAGGTGGTGGGCAGGTGGATGGTTTAAAGGGTGATGAGTATGAAGGAGGGCACCTGTGATTAGCACTGGGTTTATTATGTAAGTGTTCTTGTTTAATTTTGTTGTGATCTAAAGATGTACTCTCAATAATTATATTCTTTCAAAATCTGACTATATTAATATCCAAAATGTAGAAAGAACTTCTCAAACTCAACAACTCAAAATGAATAATTCAATTAAAAAACGTGCAGAAGGCATGAATAGGTACTTTTCCAAGGAAGACATGTTGATGGTCAACAGACAAACGAAAAGATGGTCAACATCACCTATCATCAGGGAAATACACATCAAAACCACAATGAGATGTCACCTCACACCTGTCAATGGCTAAAGTCAACAGCACAAGAAATAACGGATGTTGACAAGGATGCAGAGAAAGGGGAACTCTCTTGCCCTGTCGGTGGGAATGCAAAGTAGTACAGCCACTCTGGAAAACAGTATGGAGGCTCCTCAAGATGTTAAAAATAGAGCTACCCTACCACCCAGCAATTGCACTACTGGCCCAAAGATATAGAGGAAGTGAAAAGACTGGGTGCCTTCACCCCAGTATTCATAGCAGCAATGTCCACAGTGGCCAAACTGTGAAAGGAGCTGAGATGTTCTTCAACAGATGAATGGATATGGAAGATATGGTTCAGATAAAATGGAATATTACTCTGCCATCAGAAAGGGTGACTACCTACCATTCCCATCAACGTGGACTGAACTGGAGAGTATTATGCTAAGTAAAATAAGTCCATCAGAGAAAGACAACTGTCATAAGGTTTCACTCATATATGGAACATAAAGAATCATGCAGACTATTGGAGAATGGGAGACCTCCCGATTCCAGCTTTCTGTCTCTTGTTTTTCTTAATTCCCCACAGTTCTCTCTCAGTCTTCCCTGCGACTTCTTGCGGTGACACGGACTTCTTCTTCTCCGTGACACAATACTATCTGTGATTTCAGGCATCCACTGGGAATCTTGGAATGTAACCCCTTCAGATAAGTGGGGCTACCCTATTCCAAAACTTTATCAATTTTTGCTCTGGACTGAGGAAACTCTTAGAATTAACCTTTTCCTTGTCTCTAATGAAGATTTATGGAACACAATTAAATGTAATGATACTATGCCGTATTTGGTAGAATATAATTTCTTTTGTTAAGCTATCTCTTTCTTGAAATATCTATTATGTACTGCAAGAGGGAAGTGATCATTCTTGGGGAAAATAAAATAAGTCTTAACTATGGTGTGTAGTTAGTTGAAAGTAAGTGGTTAATAACCTAGTTAATATAACCCGTTAAGTCAGCTTATATGTCATCATTCAAATGAAATTCAAACATAAAATGATACCTGAGAACTTCTGTTTAGTTCAGTTTTGACATGTATTTAAAAATCAAAGGGAATAAATATCAAAGGGAATAATACATATGTAAAAGTCGCTGAGTACATGACCAAGTTTTGGTAGATTAGATATAAGGTTCTATTTATGTCATAAAAATGTAGTTGCTATCAGTTGCACATTAAAGTTTATACTCTATTAAGAAGTCCTGTTAATTAGAAATTAAACATCATGCTATAATATTTCTAATGTCACTAGCAAATCAACAAAAATCCAATTGATTATAAAACAGATTTCTTTTCTTCTGGTATTCTGGGAGAATAAAATTCCATTCACAAAGTATTTCTCAAAAGTTAATTTATAGTAATCATCTCCAAAATTTAATTTGTAGAAATACCGTAATTTATTTTTTTATTTTTTATTTAAAAAAAATTTTTTTTACAGAATTTTATTTTTTTTATTTTTTATTTTTTTTAATTTTTTATTTATTATAAAGATATATTTTTATCCCCAGGCGTACAGGTCTGTGAATCGCCAGGTTTACACACTTCACAGCACTCACCAAAGCACATACCCTCCCCAATGTTCATAATCCCATTAAAATTTTTTTAAGATTTTATTTATTTGTTTGACAGAGAGAGATCACAACTAGGCAGAGAGGCAGGCAGAGAGAGAGAAGGGGGAAGCAGGCTCCCCGCTGAGCAAAAAGTCCAATGCAGGCCTTGATCCCAGGACCCTGAGATCATGACCTGAGCTGAAGGCAGAGGCTTAACCCACTGAGCCACCCAGGCACCCCAAAATACCATAATTTAAAAACCAACCCATAGCACAGTTTCAATAAACAAAAAGATGGGATATATTTTCAATTCCTTCAGCTCCTCCTTAACGGTATTCTACGTTTTATTTTTCTCTGTAAAGAAATAATCAGAAATAAATTGAAATGATCAGAAATAAATTTGAGTGCCAAGGTTATGAAGATCCCTTTAGATTGTATATAAAAATCAATTTTTTAATTGTTCATAGATTAAAATTGTCATTTCCTGAAGGGTGTAATTCTGGGGTCTTATATTTGAAAAATAGTTGAACTGCTGAAAAAAATAGTCAAACCATCCTTGTCTCATTTGTTATCTTTGGTCCTGTTATCTTCAGTTGTGGTGTAAACTGAGGCTTACTGCAATGTTCTGTTTCATGTGCCATGAGGGTAAGAATGACTGTTCTGATACTGACATCTTGACGTGGTTACAGCATTTAATTTTAAAAAGGCATTAATACTGGCTATACCCAGACAGCCTTATGATAAGACTTGCTGGCGGGGACATGGGAGGGGCGTGGGTTAACTGGGTGATGGGCATTAAGGAGGGGACCTGCAATGATGAGCACTGGATGTAACAAGTAAGTGATGAATCACTAAGTTTTATTCCTGAAACCCATACTACAGCATATGTTAGCTAACATGAATTTAAGTAAAAGTTGAAAAAAAAAAGATGATGTAAACAATAACTTTCTCTTGTTCCTAGAAACAGTGGTCAAAGTTATCTGAGGTCTATCCTTCATGAAAAAAATGGCTGCTGCTAGTTTGGATATAATCTCTCTACCAGCAGTACCCATCTGATGGCAAACACAGTACAGGATTCAGGATTAGTGGAGCCAAATAGAAGAATTCTTTTATTCTTTATGTGATTTAAGATTGAACTACATATTGGCCTTAGTAACAAGAAATGAAATGGTATCTTGATTCTTTGTTCATAGAACTGGCTGCAAAGAAAACCTGAATCAGAGTACACAGCAGGGAAAGGAAAGAAAGAAAGAGAGTCAAAAGAAATATGTCTTACTTCATTATGAATTTAACTGTGAAATTTGATTATGCATTACTGGCCAAAATAAATTTACGATCAAAATTTCTAAAATGAGAATAAATTTGTGAAGTTACAGATGCTATGAATTTTTAGGTTAAAACCATTTCAAATTGGTCAAGAATGTCATCCTGATTTCCAACCCCCCAATAGCACATTAAAACATGCTGTTAAGGATTTTGCTAACCTTGCAAAATTGTTTAATATACAAATTATAAGTGAAAATTATAATTTAATTTTGTTTTGATGACTTCAAAATTCTGAAGTGATACTTTTTGATCATAAAATTAATTTCATCACCACTCACATACATCCCAGCTACTCATAATTTTGGTTTCTGTCTCTCATCTGAAACAGTTCTCTTGGAATGCTCCCAGTGAGCTTCCTAATCACTTATTTAGTCCTTTTCAGTGTATTTTTTTTTTTTTTTTTTTTAGGGCTACTACAACAGATTACCACAAACTTGGTGCTTTAGAACAGAAATTTGTTTCCTCACAGTTCTAGAGGTCAGAAGTCTGAAGTGAAGGTGTTGGCAGGGCCTCACCATTTCCAGAGATACTAGAGAGTAGCTTTCTATGCCCTTCCTAGCTTCTGATGGTTGTTGTCATCCTTGTAGTTCCTTGTTTTGCAGGGGCATCACTCCAGTCTCTGCCTCTATTGTCATGTGGCCTTCCTCTGCATGTGTGGTCTCCATGTTTCTGTGTCTAAATTTCCCTCTTTCGTTTACAAGAACACCAATCACTGATTATGGACCCTAGTCTTGTATGACCTAATCTTACCTTGATTATATCTGCAAAAGATAATATCTCCAAATAAAGTCACATTCAAAGTTACGGGAGGTAGGACTCGAACATACTATTTTGGGGGACAAAATTCAACCAACAATACTCAATCTTATATAAAATTCCCCATAACCTCTTTGATGTTTTTGTCATTATTGATTTTTTCCTTTGAAACTTCCTCTTCTTGTCTTTCATGATACTGAATTATGCTTGTTCTTAAATTTCTCTAGCTTTGTTCAGTTATGTCTTCTTGTTTCATTTTCTGGTTGTTTTTTTCATATGAGATTCCTATATTATTGTCTCTAGGTCTTTCTTTTCCATAGTCTCCATGTCCATGTATCAATAAGGACAAACTGGTGACCACATGTACTTATGTTAGCTGGACGATAACCACGAACAGAAAAATAATTATGGCTCCTACTTGGGAACTTATGGTGAAACAGAGGAACACAGGTAAACATACCAATAAGTGTAACACCAAGTAGAAAAGGAACATAAATCATGTAATAGGGAAACCTTCAAAATAGAGAAGATACTCTAACGGAATTTTGAAAAAATGAGTAAGGGTTACACAGGCCAAGTTTCATGAATTTCTATTCCACTTTCTTTTCTTGGTGGAAAGGTTTTAATTATGAAGTACCTTTTTTTAAAAAATAGACATAAGAATATCCATATTGCCATTTCTCCTAGTGCTAAAACTTAATAGACTTTCTTTAGAATAATTTTCAACCTAAAGAAATGTTGCAAATATAGTGCATAGAATCCCTGTTTCTATTCAATTTCCCTGTGGTTAACATTTTACATTACTATGGCACATTTGTCATGACTAATGAAACAAGAATGATACACTGTAATTAACTAAGTTCCATGCTTTACTCAAAGTTCCTTAGTTTTTATCTAACATCCCTTTTCTTTACAAAATCCCATCCAGAGTATCACATCCCATTATATTTAGTCATTATGTCTTCTTTGTTTCCTTGACAATTTGTTCAGCAACTTTAAAGGGTCCCTCAGTTGCAGTTTGTCTGAAGTTTTTTTCTTCATTTTACTGAGGTTATGTGTTTTTGGAGGAGGATCACAGAAAGGAAGTGTCAATCTCATTACATCATATCAAAGTTGCATATTATCAACATGACATCATTGATGATGTTAACCTGAATTACCTAGATGAAGTGGTGTTTGTTGGGAATTCAGAATTAAGCTCCATCACCTTATGGGGAGTATTTACATAACTCACTTAGAATTCTTCAGTATGGAAATTCATTTCTTTACTTCCCATTTATTTACACAGTCATTTATGAGCATCTGTATGGATTTCTAGATGTTTGGTTTATACTTCAAGTGATAAACTTATATGCCAACCTGAACACTAGAAACCAGTTCGGGAAGCAAAGCTTTTACCTGGGACCAAAGAATTGCAATTTGGGTTACATCGATTTAGGTAGGAACTCAAACAGTGTACTGATTACAGAAGGTGGACTTAGGAATTTTACGGGAAAAAAGAGGAAGATTAAGTAAGTTGTTTTTGAAAAGAGTTCATTGGTGCTGAGAAATATTTGTACTTCCTTGATTGGTCAGGCAAAGTGATCACTATACAAAAGTTCAATTTTATCAATCTTCTCAAACAGGGTATTTGCTTTCCTGCTGACTTTCTGGAATGCTGGTGTTTTAGTCCAATTCAAAGGTTCAGAAAATTGGACATGTAAGGCATTTCCTCTGAAATGGCCTCTCTGGCTGCATTTCAAAATGGCTCTACTTATGTCTTATATTCATGAATGCTACATTATTTATTTTGTTCTCAAATCCACCTTTTGAGCCATTTTGAGCTCTTTCAGGTGACTTCTGTGTACATTTGGCACGTGCCTATAATTTTTATTTTGTTTAGCACTTCCTTTTTTTTTTTAACCCTACGAAATGGACTCAGGATCATCTTGTACATTTCTTGCCCCAGACTTAGAAACAGCCATTTCTCTGGGAGTCCTGGGTCCTTTTATTGAGGACAATGTTAGAAACAAAGATCCAGAGGCTGACCTGCTTGTTGTTACTGGGGTTCTTGCTTGTGGGCTCTCTCAGGCAGCAGAGCCAATAAATATATGAATAAACACTAGTCTGTGTATATACATATATTTCCACATCTCTCTGTATCTACATGTTCAGGCCACTGGCTCTGACTCTAACCCAATACTCGATAGTTCATTCTAGTCTTCCTCCTTACTTGTAAGCTCCCTTTCTAACACTAAGAAGTTTGGCTCCTACTATTTCACACTGATTTCCTTGTGTTTCATTCTAGTATACATATATAGTATTTGCATATTTATTGATCAACACCCACATGATAAATAATTTCACCAACTATAGTATTCCTTATGTTCAGCTCCTTTGTCTTTAGTCTTACAGTCCCATTAATTTCTAGTTATTTAGGTCAGTACCCTCTTTCCCTCCGTCTTCACTGACTTTATACCATGCATTTATAATACCATTTATTTGTTTTGTTACATTTTGCATTCCATACTGAGATCCTTCAACCTCATAATTGATTTTTAAAACTTGGAATATATGAATTCTTACTTTTTGTGCTGTAAACTTTTGAGTTTTGACAAATGTGTAATGTCATGTATCCACCACTCTAGTACCATACAAAAGTTTTACTGACCCAGAAAAATTCTCCTGTACTTCACCTAATCAAATTGTGAATTAATTAATTTTTAATTAATTTTTATTACCTGTCTCCCTTATTCTCCAGTAAATTTCTTACTGTTTTGGCTAATGCCCTGAATTACCACTCTTCTGGACTGTTATGATGGAGGCTGGAAGAAGAAGGGATTATAACAGGGAAAAATTCACTTTGTTAAGGAGTCTTAGCTCTGCAAAATTACTTTTCTTAATGCCTCAATGGGCTTTTTCAATGAAACAAATCTGTCTAGATCTTAACACAGTATAATAAACTTGCTACTATATCTGCATTTTATACACTTCTATGTATCTTAAATAATTTCGTTTGTCACAACATTAATGTAATTGTGGCTGAAGTGTTATAACTTGACATCACAAAAATTCTTTCAATGTTTCCTCATTAAAGAGCAGATTTTCATCTATTCTTATATAATTCAGCTTCCTAAATAAGAGAAATGACTGCAAATTTTGCCAAATTTCTGTTTATGATATATGGCAATATCTGGAAAACTTTTTGTTTTGATTTATTATCATACTTATGTGAAGACACTCCCCAAACTGAGGCATCAGTAACTGGTTAACACTAACAGGCATTTAGAACCTAACACACATAAAACAAAATTCATAATTCATCACTCCATCCACCAAAAAAGCCTACTTTAGCCTTAGTCTTCTCATCTCAATGAATGTTAATCAGTTGTTCAAGGCCCAAATCAAGGGGCCATCTTCAATTTCTCATTTTCTTTTTTATACCACAGCTGATGCATTATAAGACATGTCTATCCTATCCCCAAAATATATTCCTAACCCAGCCCCTTTCACTTATTCCCGTATGCTGCTTCATTTTCCTCCATAGTGCATATATATTTACATACATAAATCTCCACTACATTTATTGGTATATTCATTGGTCTGTTTGGGTGCTTTTCTCTGTAATGCCTACTCACTAGTTTGCCCAATTAAAAAAAAAATAAGTTGTATGTCTCTTCTATTATTGATTTGTAGGAACTCTTTATAAGATGATAACACGTTACTAATTGCTTTTACCTCTGTGATTTTTAATATTTCATGTTTTTGGAGTCCTTTTCTCAATAGAAATTTTAATTTTATTAAATATAATCAATATTTATTAAATACAATCTACATTTGTAGGTGATTTCGACCAACAAATATAGATTAGGACTTTTTGTTTGTACATGAAGTAATTCCTTACACTGAAAGCACAGTGATTCTTGTAAAAGTTTCAAATTATTCATTTCATATTTATGTCTACCTAGAACTATGTATCTATAGATAGTGTGAAATCAACTACAATCGATTTTTTCCAATATAGATAACCAATTTTTCTAACATCATGGACAAGATATTCCTTTTCACATTGATGGCCAATGTCACTTTCATTATGTCATATTTGCATACATAAATGGCCATATGCAGGACACTGAATTTTATAGTCCAGTGAGTAGTTTTTGTTTTCCCACTGGCAATATCCTACATATTTAGTTATCACAACTTTCTGACAAATCTTGATATTAGATAAAAGAATTCCTCCACTTTATCCTAGATATTCTAGAATCTTTGCTCCTTCAATAATTTGAATCTGCTTGAGTCAATTAGGACATTTAGTGAAACTACACTTAACGTGTATGTCAAATTACATTTTTTTTCATTTCCACAAATATGGTAAAATCCCTTTCAGATTTCCTTAAATTCTTACAGTAAAATTTAATTATTTTATTTACACAAGTTTTCAGCCATTTTTCTTATATTTATGCATTTCTAATTTATGTAATTTTTTTAAATTACATTTTCTAAAGCTCTCTGCTATATTGGCACATTTTTAAAAATTATTTATTTTTAATTCAATTAATTAACATAAAATGTATTATTTGTTTCAGAGTTACAGGTCTGGTGATTTATCAGTCTTGTATAATACAGAAAGCTCATGACTACACATACCCTCCCAATGTCCATCACCCAGTTACTGTATCACTCCACACCATCCCCTCCAGCAATTCTCAGTTTGTTTCATATGATAAAGAGTCTCTTGGGTTTGTCTCCCTCTCTGGTTTCATCTTGTTTTATTTTTTCCTCTCTTTCCCTATGATCCTCTGCCTTGTTTCATAAATTCCACATAGCAGCAAGATCCTGTGATAAATCTTTCTCTGATTGACTTACTTCACTTAGAATAAATCATGTCACTGGTAATTGCAAGATTTCATTTTTGATGGGGGTATAATATTCCATTGTATATATCACTTCTTTAGCGATTCATCTGTTGATGGGCATCTAAGGTCTTTACATAGTTTGGCTATTATGGACATTGGTGCTATAAACATCGGGATGCATGTGCCCTTTCAGACCATTAAGTTTGTATCCTTTGGATAAATACCTAGTAGTGCAATTGTTGGGCCATATAGTAGTTTTATTTTTAACTTTTTGAGGAAACTCCATACTGTTGTCCAGAGTGGCTGCACCAGCTGGCATTCCTACCAACAATGCAGGAGGGTTACCCTTTCTCCACATCCTTAACAACATCAGTTGTTTCCTGATTTGTTAATTTCAGCCATTCTGACTGATATGAGGTGGTATTTCATTGTGGTTTTGATTTGTATTTCCCTGATGTTGAGTGATGTTGAGCACTTTTTCATATGTCTATTGGACTCTTAGATATCTCCTTCGGGGAAATGTCTATACATGTCTTCTACCCATTTCTTTTTTTTTTTTTTTAAAGATTTTATTCATTTATTTATTTGACAGACAGAGATCACAAGCAGGCAGAGAGGCAGGCAGAGAGAGAGGAGGAAGCGGCTCCCCGCTGAGCAGAGAGCCCGATGTAGGACTCGATCCCAGGACCCTGAGATCATGACCTGAGCCAAAGGCAGCGGCCTAACCCACTGAGCCACCCAGGCGCCCCCTACCCATTTCTTGATTGAATTATTTGTTCTTTGGGTGTTGAGTTTGAAAAATTCTTTATAGATTTTGGATACTAGCCCTTTATCTGATATATCATTTGCAAATAGCTTCTCAGTTGTCTTTTGGTTTTGTTGACTATTTACTTTTTTTTTTTAATTTTTTATTTTTTATAAACATATATTTTTATCCCCAGGGGTACAGGTCTGTGAATTACCAGGTTTACACACTTCACAGCACTCACCAAAGCACATACCCTCCCCAATGTCCATAATCCCCCCCCGTTCTCCCAAACCCCCTCCCCCCAGCAACCCTCAGTTTGTTTTGTGAGATTAAGAGTCACTTATGATTTGTCTCCCTCCCAATCCCATCTTGTTTCATTGATTCTTCTCCTACCCACTTAAGCCCCCATGTTGCACCACCACTTCCTCATATCAGGGAGATCATATGATAGTTGTCTTTCTCTGCTTGACTTATTTCGCTAAGCATGATACGCTCTAGTTCCATCCATGTTGTCGCAAATGGCAAGATTTCATTTCTTTTGATGGCTGCATAGTATTCCATTGTGTATATATACCACATCTTCTTGATCCATTCATCTGTTGATGGACATCTAGGTTCTTTCCATAGTTTGGCTATTGTGGACATTGCTGCTATAAACATTCGGGTGCATGTGTCCCTTTGGATCACTACATTTGTATCTTTAGGGTAAATACCCAATAGTGCAATTGCTGGGTCATAGGGCAGTTCTATTTTCAACATTTTGAGGAACCTCCATGCTGTTTTCCAGAGTGGCTGCACCAGCTTGCATTCCCACCAACAGTGTAGGAGGGTTCCCCTTTCTCCGCATCCTCGCCAGCATCTGTCATTTCCTGACTTGTTGATTTTAGCCATTCTGATTGGTGTGAGGTGATATCGCATTGTGGTTTTGATTTGTATTTCCCTGATGCCGAGTGATATGGAGCACTTTTTCATGTGTCTGTTGGCCATCTGGATGTCTTCTTTGCAGAAATGTCTGTTCATGTCCTCTGCCCATTTCTTGATTGGATTATTTGTTCTTTGGGTGTTGAGTTTGCTAAGTTCTTTATAGATTCTGGACACTAGTCCTTTAGCTGATATGTCGTTTGCAAATATCTTCTCCCATTCTGTCAGTTGTCTTTTGATTTTGTTAACTGTTTCCTTTGCTGTGCAAAAGCTTTTGATCTTGATGAAATCCCAATAGTTCATTTTTGCCCTTGCTTCCCTAGCCTTTGGCGTTGTTCCTAGGAAGATGTTGCTGCGGCAGAGGTCGAAGAGGTTGCTGCCCGTGTTCTCCTCAAGGATTTTGATGGATTCCTTTCGCACATTGAGGTCCTTCATCCATTTTGAGTCTATTTTTGTGTGTGGTGTAAGGAAATGGTCCAATTTCATTTTTCTGCATGTGGCTGTCCAATTTTCCCAGCACCATTTATTGAAGAGGCTGTCTTTTTTCCATTGGACATTCTTTCCTGCTTTGTCGAAGATTAGTTGACCATAGATTTGAGGGTCGATTTCTGGGCTCTCTATTCTGTTCCATTGATCTATGGGTCTGTTTTTGTGCCAGTACCATGCTGTCTTGATGATGACAGCTTTGTAATAGAGCTTGAAGTCCGGAATTGTGATGGCACCAACGTTGGCTTTCTTTTTCAATATCCCTTTGGCTATTCGAGGTCTTTTCTGGTTCCATATAAATTTTAGCATTATTTGTTCCATTTCTTTGAAAAAGATGGATGGTACTTTGATAGGAATTGCATTAAATGTGTAGATTGCTTTAGGTAGCATAGACATTTTCACAATATTTATTCTTCCTATCCAGGAGCATGGAACATTTTTCCATTTCTTTGTGTCTTCCTCAATTTCTTTCATGAGTACTTTATAGTTTTCTGAGTATAGATTCTGTGTCTCTTTGGTTAGGTTTATTCCTAGGTATCTTATGGTTTTGGATGCAATTGTAAATGGGATTGACTCCTTAATTTCCCTTTCTTCTGTCTTCCTGTTGGTGTAGAGAAATGCAACTGATTTCTGTGCATTGATTTTATATCCTGACACTTTACTGAATTCCTGTATAAGTTCTAGCAGTTTTGGAGTGGAGTCTTTTGGGTTTTCCACATATAGTATCATATCATCTGCGAAGAGTGATAATTTGACTTCTTCTTTGCCAATTTGGATGCCTTTAATTTCCTTTTGTTGTCTGATTGCTGAGGCTAGGACCTCTAGTACTATGTTGAATAGCAGTGGTGATAATGGACATCCCTGCCATGTTCCTGACCTTAGCGGAAAAGCTTTCAGTTTTTCTCCATTGAGAATGATATTTGCGGTGGGTTTTTCATAGATGGCTTTGATGATATTGAGGTATGTGCCCTCTATCCCTACACTTTGAAGAGTTTTGATCAGGAAGGGATGCTGTACTTTGTCAAATGCTTTTTCAGCATCTATTGAGAGTATCATATGTTTCTTGTTCTTTCTTTTATTGATGTGTTGTATCACATTGACTGATTTGTGGATGTTGAACCAACCTTGCAGCCCTGGAATAAATCCCACTTGGTCGTGGTGAATAATCTTTTTAATGTACTGTTGAATCCTATTGGCTAGTATTTTGTTGAGTATTTTCGCATCTGTGTTCATCAAGGATATTGGTCTATAGCTCTCTTTTTTGGTGGGATCCTTGTCTGGTTTTGGGATCAAGGTGATGCTGGCCTCATAAAATGAGTTTGGAAGTTTTCCTTCCATTTCTATTTTTTGGAACAGTTTCAGGAGAATAGGAATTAGTTCTTCTTTAAATGTTTGGTAGAATTCCCCCGGAAAGCCGTCTGGCCCTGGGCTTTTGTTTGTTTGGAGATTTTTAATGACTGTTTCAATCTCCTTACTGGTTATGGGTCTGTTCAGGCTTTCTATTTCTTCCTGGTTCAGTTGTGGTAGTTTATATGTTTCTAGGAATGCATCCATTTCTTCCAGATTGTCAAATTTATTGCCGTAGAGTTGCTCATAGTATGTTCTTATAATAGTTTGTTTTTCTTTGGTGTTAGTTGTGATCTCTCCTCTTTCATTCATGATTTTATTTATTTGGGTCCTTTCTTTTTTCTTTTTGATAAGTCGGGCCAGGGGTTTATCAATTTTATTAATTCTTTCAAAGAACCAGCTCCTAGTTTCGTTGATTTGTTCTATTGTTTTTTTGGTTTCTAATTCATTGATTTCTGCTCTGATCTTTATGATTCCTCTTCTCCTGCTGGGCTTAGGGTTTCTTTCTTGTTCTTTCTCCAGCTCCTTTAGGTGTAGGGTTAGGTTGTGTACCTGAGACCTTTCTTGTTTCTTGAGAAAGGCTTGTACCGCTATATATTTTCCTCTCAGGACTGCCTTTGTTGTGTCCCACAGATTTTGAACCGTTGTATTTTCATTATCATTTGTTTCCATGATTTTTTTCAATTCTTCTTTAATTTCCCGGTTGACCCATTCATTCTTTAGAAGGATGCTGTTTAGTCTCCATGTATTTTGGTTCTTTTCAAACTTCCTTTTGTGGTTGAGTTCTAGCTTTAGAGCATTGTGGTCTGAAAATATGCAGGGAATGATCCCAATCTTTTGATACCGGTTGAGTCCTGATTTAGGACTGAGGATGTGATCTATTCTGGAGAATGTTCCATGTGCACTAGAGAAGAATGTGTATTCTGTTGCTTTGGGATGAAATGTTCTGAATATATCTGTGATGTCCATCTGGTCCAGTGTGTCGTTTAAGGCCTTTATTTCCTTGCTGATCTTTTGCTTGGATGACCTGTCCATTTCAGTGAGGGGAGTGTTAAAGTCCCCTACTATTATTGTATTATTGTTGATGTGTTTCTTTGATTTTGTTATTAATTGGTTTATATAGTTGGCTGCTCCCACGTTGGGGGCATAGATATTTAAAATTGTTAGATCTTCTTGTTGGACAGACCCTTTGAGTATGATATAGTGTCCTTCCTCATCTCTTATTATAGTCTTTGGCTTAAAATCTAATTGATCTGATCTAAGGATTGCCACTCCTGCTTTCTTCTGATGTCCATTAGCATGGTAAATTCTTTTCCACCCCCTCACTTTAAATCTGGAGGTGTCTTCGGGCTTAAAATGAGTTTCTTGGAGGCAACATATAGATGGGTTTTGTTTTTTTATCCATTCTGATACCCTGTGTCTTTTGACAGGGGCATTTAGCCCATTCACATTCAGGGTAACTATTGAGAGATATGAATTTAGTGCCATTGTATTGCCTGTAAGGTGACTGTTACTGTATATGGTCTCTGTTCCTTTCTGATCTACCACTTGTAGGCTCTCTCTTTGCTTAGAGGACCCCTTTCAATATTTCCTGTAGAGCTGGTTTGGTATTTGCAAATTCTTTCAGTTTTTGTTTGTCCTGGAAGCTTTTAATCTCTCCTTCTATTTTCAATGATAGCCTAGCTGGATATAGTATTCTTGGCTGCATGTTTTTCTCGTTTAGTGCTCTGAAAATATCATGCCAGCTCTTTCTGGCCTGCCAGGTCTCTGTGGATAAGTCAGCTGCCAATCTAATATTTTTACCATTGTATGTTACAGACTTCTTTTCCCGGGCTGCTTACAGGATTTTCTCTTTGTCACTGAGACTTGTAAATTTTACTATTAGGTGACGGGGTGTCGGCCTATTCTTATTGATTTTGAGGGGCGTTCTCTGAACCTCCTGAATTTTGATGCTCATTCCCTTTGCCATATTGGGGATATTCTCCCCAATAATTCTTTCCAGTATATCTTCTGCTCCCCTCTCTCTTTCTTCTTCTTCTGGAATCCCAATTATTCTAATGTTGTTTCGTCTTATGGTGTCACTTATCTCTCGAATTCTCCCCTCGTGGTCCAGTAGCTGTTTGTCCCTCTTTTGCTCAGCTTCTTTATTTTCTGTCATTTGGTCTTCTATATCACTAATTCTTTCTTCTGCCTCATTTATCCTAGCAGTTAGAGCCTCCATTTTTGATTGCACCTCATTAATAGCTTTTTTGATTTCAACTTGGTTAGATTTTAGTTCTTTTATTTCTCCAGAAAGGGCTTTTATATCTCTCGAGAGGGTTTCTCTAATATCTTCCATGCCTTTTTCAAGCCCGGCTAGAACCTTGAGAATTGTCATTCTGAATTCTAGATCTGACATATTACCAATGTCTGTATTGATTAGGTCCCTAGCCTTCGGTACTGCCTCTTGTTCTTTTTTGTGTGTTGAATTTTTACGTCTTGTCATTTTGTCCAGATAAGAGTAAATGAAGGGGCAAGTAAAATACTAAAAGGGTGGCAACAACCCCAGGAAAATATGCTTTAACCAAATTAGAAGAGATCCAAAATCGTGAGTGGGGAGAAAGGGGATAAAAAGAGGTTCAAAAAGGAAGAAAGAAAAAAAAAAGAAAAAAGAAAAAAAAAAGAAAAGAAAAGAATTTTTAAAAAAAGAAAACACCTAAGAAAAATGTAAAAAAGAAAAAATATATATATTAGATAAACTAGTAAAAAATCGTTAAAAAAGAAAAAGGTAACAGTTAAAAAAAAATTTTACCCGAAGGCGAGAATAAAAAAAAAAAAAAAATGAAAAAGAAAAAATTAAGTTAACTGCAAGACTAAAAAAAAAATCACAGGAAAAAAGCCATGAGTTCCGTGCTTGGCTTTCTCCTCCTCTGGAATTCTGCTGCTCTCCTTGGTATTGAAACCGCACTCCTTGGTAGGTGAACTTGGTCTCGGCTCGATTTCTTGTTGATCTTCTGGGGGAGGGGCCTGGTGTAGTGATTCTCAAGTGTCTTTGCCCCAGGCGGAATTACACTGCCCTTACCCGGGGCCGGGGTGAGTAATCTGCTCGGGTTTGCTTTCAGGAGCTTTTGTTCCCTGAGCGCTTTCTGTAGAGTTCCGGAGGACGGGAATACAAATGGCGGCCTCCTGGTCTCCGGCCCGGAGGAGCCGAGAGCCCAGGGCCCCACTCCTCAGTGCGCCCTCAGAGAACAGCGCCCAGTTACTCCCGTCTGCCTGACCTCCGGCCGCGCTCCGAGCTCACCGAGCCTGCGACCGGTTCAAGGTAACACCGAGCTGCGAGCTTACTGTCGGCTCTGTCTCTGTAGCCGGCTTTCCCGTTCCAATAGCTGCAAGCTCTGCGACATTCAGACACCCCCGATCCTTCTGTGACCCTGCGGGACCTGAGGCCACGCTGACCCCGCGTGGGCTTCGCCCCGGTTTAGCCTCTGGAGCGATGTCCCTCAGCAGAACAGACTTTTAAAAGTCCTGATTTTGTGCGCGGTTGCTCCGCCGCTTGCCGGGAGCCGGCCCCTCCCCCCGGGGTCTATCTTCCCGTCGCTTTGGATTCACTTCTCCGCCGGTCCTACCTTTCAGAAAGTGGTTGTTTTTCTGTTTCCAGAATTGCTGTTCTTCTTCTCTTCGATCTGCCGATGGATTTTCAGGTGTTTGCAATCTTTAGATAAGCTATCTAGCTGATCTCCGGCTAGCTGAAGCAGTCTCAGCTTGCTACTTCTCCGCCATCTTGACTCCTCCCCCTTGTTGACTATTTACTTTGCTGTGCAAAAGCTTTTTGGTGAAAAGCAAAAGCTTTATCTTGGTGAAGTCCCAATAATTCATTTTTGCCTTTGTTTCCCTTGCCTGTAGAGACATGTCTAAGAAGTTGCTGTGGCCAGGGTCGCAGAGGTTGCTGCCTGTGTTCTCTTCAAGGATTTTGATGGATTCCTGTCTCACGTTACGTCTTTCATCCATTATTGTCTATTTTTGTGTGTAGTGTAAGGAAATGGTCCAGTTTCATTCTGCATGTGGCTGTCCAGTTTTCCCAACACCATTTGTTGAAGAGACTGTCTTTTTTACATTTGACATTTTTTCCTGCTTTGTGGAAGATTAGTTGACCATATGGTTGAGGGTCCTTATCCTAGGTCTTTAGCCACTTCTCTTATATTTATGCATTGCTAATTTATGTAATTTAAAAAATTACATTTTCTAAATCTGTTTGCTGAATTGGCACAAGTTTTTAGAACAACACTGATAAAAGCTGAGTAGATATTCTTTTTTCTTTTTCTTTTCTGATGGTAAAGAGACTGAAATAAGTATGGCTTCATTAAGAATGTTTGCTACTCTTCTACATTGAGGTTTCATATATTGCTTGTTTTTTATGATTTTTCTACCTTTAATGGGTGTTAAATTTTATCACTTTTTTCTTCACTTATTCAGTTAATTACACAGTTCCCTTCTTTTAATCTGCTATATATTTATAAATTTAAAAAAATCTATAATACCAACATAACCTTATATTACTGGAATATATTCAAATTACTCATGTTGTGTTAACTCTGATTTATATTGCTGAGCTGGTTTTTTTTTGTAATTGTTTTCACAATTGACATCAGACTGTAATATCTCTTTCTTATAGTACCTAGATGTAATGTTGATAATAATTATACCAGGTTTTTAAAGTGACACTTGGAGTTGTCCATTTTTTAAAAATTTTCTGGGAAAATTTGTATAAAATTGGAAATATCTATTCCTTGATAGTGGGGTAACATTTGCTCTAAAATCATCTGGACCTTGGGATGTCTGGGTGGCTCAGTCGGTTAAGCCTTGGTCTTCAGCTGAGATCATGATCTCAGGATTCTGGGAAATGTGTCCCACTTTGGGCTCCTTGCTCAGTGGTGAGCCTGCTTACCTCTCTGCCTGCCACTCCCACAGCTTGTGCTCTCCCTCTGACAAATAAATAAATAAAATCTTTTTAAAAATTAAAAAAAACCTTCTAGTCTAGATCATGTTTTTTCATGTTGGTTGAGTTTTGACTGCAGATTCAAGTATCTTATTTTTTATTGGGCTATTGTGGCTTCCTCTTGATTCATGATTCAGTTTTATCAAAATTTTTGCAAACTTTCTGTCAGAAATGTTTATATATTACTGTCATCATTGTCAGTTATAGCTGTAGCTGTAGTCATGTCCCTTTTCTTCATTTTCAACATTGCATGCATGTTCTCTTTTTATTTGATCAATATTGTCAGGATGTTAATTATATTCATCTTTGCCAAAAAAACAACTTTGTCTTTTAAAAAAATGATTATTTCAGTATAATTTGTAGCCAGTGAAATTCATGTAATTTTAGTGTATAGTTCAATGAATTTTTGGAAATGCTGTCATATAGCTACCACTACAATCAAGATAGAATATTTCCATCACCAAATGTGTTCCTTAGTGTCCTTTTATGTTCAGTATCTTTCATTCCATTATTTCTCAAATATTAATTTTATTTCTGTCCTTACAGGTTTCTTTTTATATAAATTTTCCTATAAATAAAATTATAACATATATAGTCATTTGTTTCAAGTTTTTTTTTCATTTAGAAAAGTGATTTTGTGATTCATCCGTGGTATTGAAACATGCCCTACAGGGTTAAGGTGGTTAAAACTAGCAGAACGTTTAAAGCATATTTTTCAGAAAACTGAATCAGAGTCCCCTAATCAGCTATTGTGTTTTTTGCAGGCCCCACTAACACATCCACTGGCTATTTCTGCAAAAGCCTGGATTCAGGGTCAGCTGGTATGATTCCAGCCTATAAACAAGAAGGTCTTGCATTCCTTACCCAAAAAATGAGCCCAAGACTCCAACCAGTTTATACCTGCTCTCAGAACAGGCCTATAAACACTTCTCTTTGTCCTATGTTAACCTTCCAATGTCAGGGGCCAAATTTTGCCTCCTTCGGGAGTTAAGTCTCCATCTGAAAATGAACGTGAGATGTAGGTTACATCTATGTTTGCTCAGTGCGCATGCTCCATCTTCCCTCATGATTACACCTAAATTTCCCTGCCCCTTTTCATCAATATGTTTGTAATCTCCCACCCTGAATTTCCCCTGTTAAAGTGCTGCTCCATAACCTAGAACTCCAGAGGTGATCCTTGGACATCCTTCAGCTGTTTCCCAGGTTGCTGGCCTCCTGAGTAAAGCAACCTTTCCTTTCCAACCAACACGTGTCTCTTAAGTATTGACTTTATAGAGGTGACCAACAAAGCTCGAGTTTTAGTAACAATGTTGCACAGACCAGTGGTTCATTTGTTTTTATTGCTGAGTAGCATTCAGGTGAATAGATATATCACAGTGTTTTTTTCACTTACCAGTTGGCAAACATTTAGGTTATT
The DNA here is from genome assembly GCF_030435805.1 of Mustela lutreola. Taxonomy (NCBI): domain Eukaryota; kingdom Metazoa; phylum Chordata; class Mammalia; order Carnivora; family Mustelidae; genus Mustela; species Mustela lutreola. The sequence continues at coordinate 52,210,483 of NC_081303.1, forward strand.
TCCTATTTCTGGAGATTACTAATAAACCTCTTACAATCATTTGTATACAGGTCTTTGTATGGACATAAACAATCTCTTTTTCTTGGGTAAATACCTAGGGGTGGAATTGGTGGTCCCTACATTACGTGTTTGCTTAAGTTTATAAGAATTTTCTAAATTGTTTTCCAAAATGGCTGTACAGCTATCAGTTTTTTATATTATCAGTCAGGTATAAGTTCAAGTTTTAAACAGATGGACTAAGGAAACTGCTGAAAGGCAGGGTTTCCTAAGAAGCTTAGTTGATTTTTAAACCACTTCAAATAGCAGTAAGTAAAACATCTTGCCCAAGTAATTTCTACTGTTCTTCATGAATCAGCTAGTCATTTTTACATTTCAAGCATCTAGCATGCAAAATAAGATATTTGTGACTTTACTAAAAGGACAATTGTTGGGAATACATATGAAAAATCTGGTGATTAGTCATTTATTGGATTAGGATATGAGTAATTTTATTTCTAATTACAATTAGAGCTAAGTTAAAGGCTTGTGCATTTGTCAGTAAATCAGCTAGTACCAAGATGATACCTGTGTCATTCTTTTTATACAAAGTGAGAATCATGCAACTATTATATTTGCTAGTCATAAGAGCAGGAAACTAACATGCACTCAAGAGGTTTCAGTGAACAAGCTTGTTCTGACCTCTTTCTGGTACCTAAAATAGAAACATTTAGATGGGTGGAGGGGCCGAAATCTCACTGGAAGCACTGTCTGTCTCACATCCTCATTCAGACTTGGCAATCTATACAACCTCAGCTGCCTTTGCTGGATCTTTGAAAAAGATAGCTGATGCTACCTGAATAAGTGACAGGATTCAGGATGTTTCACTTTCAAAGAATAATAAGATTTTTGCCAAGGATGATGGTTTGATGACATTTTCTAAAATCAGAGGACTAAACTCAATTTTCTAAACCGAAATTTATCGAAACCTAACTACTAAAGTTTTGTGATCAATTCATAGGTTAATTATACATAGTCTAGTGTTGAGAGTGTAACTTGTTTCTAAAAAATGTGACATTTTTTAGAAATGAAAGAATTGGTCAATTTGGCTAATTCAGGGTTACAAATAGAATGATTGCTAAATATTTGATTTTATTCTATTCTTATGATGAAAGTGGGAAGTCTGATCTAACTGCATTTATTAATAGAGTTTTCTTTTCTGTTTTTGGATCCTTTCTGGGTCCAACAATCTCCAGCCTTTTTCACACATGTCATATATACCTGCTCAGGATGTACATTCAGGGATGGTAACATGAGGACTGTTGAGAGACTGTGACATGTTGAGACAACTGGAGACATAGTGGTGACCAAACGATTGGCATAAGATGTCGGCTTGATGGACTGGAGAATTAGAGCAGTTGTGCATGTCCATTGTTACTTCAAGACGCTAACACATGCTCCTTCTCGAAGAGCTTCTGTTGCTGAGACATCACCACCTGCAGAACCATCTGTGTGCTTATCAAATCTTATTTAAGATTCATATATAGATTTATTTTAAAAATCTCCTTTGGCCTGTAAATTTGGTTTGCTTGTAAACATATTATACCAACACAACTGATATTTGTAAAACCACTCAAGAGAAACAATTTATTTTTAAAAAGAGAATGCTTTCAAATGACATTTGCATATTGACCTGGAAATACTTTTTTTTTCTAAATAGGGAGTTTTATTCTTAGAGTTGGTAAAGGCCTATATACCAGTAACTGATATTAACTTTCTATTTCTTATAATCACTGTTCTCTTTACACTTTCTTAGGAACTTAAAATATGTGGGCATGCGCATGTGTGTGTGTGTGAATGTACATATCTTTAAAACTAGGAACCATACAAAGAAAACATATAAAAACACTAGGCGAGTGAGTCGGGTTTGCCATCTTCGATCACTTGGCATCAGATACCAAAAATTGACAAAAACTACTTCTATATATAGTTTTAAGTATACAGTTATTACAATAAAATATTTTTAGAACTAAGTTTAGGTAGAATATTAATGGGATAAATATCCATTATTTGTCTTTAAACTCAATTATAAATATTACTGAACAGATCTTTTTATAAGAATGATCAATGATTTACACTTAAAATTCATATAGAATTTTACATTTTGGACTTGTGGAACAAAGATAATGAAAAGAAATATATCAGATTTAGTTTTCTATACTCTATTACTTTAATTAAAAAATGGTGAGCTTGCAACAACTTAATTTTTGTTCTTAAAAATGGATTTAAAATAATTGATTCTCTCTGCTTGACTTATTTCACTCAGCATAATCTCTTCCAGTCCCGTCCATGTTGCTACAAAAGTTGGGGATTCGTCCTTTCTGATGGAGGCATAATACTCCATAGTGTATATGGACCACATCTTCCTTATCCATTCATCCATTGAAGGGCATCTTGGTTCTTTCCACAGTTTGGTGACCGTGGCCATTGCTGCTATAAACATTGGGGTACAGATGGCCCTTCTTTTCACTACATCTGTATCTTTGGGGTAAATACCCAGTAGTGCAATGGCAGGGTCATAGGGAAGCTCTATTTTTAATTTCTTGAGGAATCTCGACACTGTTCTCCAAAGTGGCTGCACCAACTTGCATTCCCACCAACAGTGTAAGAGGGTTCCCCTTTCTCCACATCCTCTCCAACACAAATTGGAAGGGGAGGTGAACCACGGGAGACCATGGACTCTAAAAACAATCTGAGGGTTTTGAAGGGGCGGGGGCTGGGAGGTTGGGGGAACCAGGTGGTGGGTATTGGAGAGGGCACGGATTGCATGGAGCACTGGGTGTGGGGCAAAAACAATAAATACTATTATGCTGAAAATAAATAAAAAAATTTTAAATAAAAAATGGATTTAAGAATTCTGAGTTTAATTTGAAATTTTCTAAATGTAGTGATGTTAAAACACTCAGTTTTTCATTTTCCCTTCTGATTACAGAGAAACCCATGTAATTAGAGTTTTCTAATATTTGAAGTTTAACTAAGGAATATTGATTTTAAGATTTGCTTTCTCTTTTAGACAAGCTAAACAGTCTCTAGCTTGCAAGTGGCTACTCACATGGAAAATACAGAATTATTATAATTGTCCAAGAAAGTTCTTTAATATCGGGGCGCAACTACTTTTGAAAGGATGATGTATATGACAAAAAAATTGTATTACTTAATTTTTCTAGAAGTTTTGATTCATTTGAAAAAGAGTGTGAGTTAGCTGGTAGGGCTGGGTTGGGGAGAGGGGCAGAGGAGGAAGGAGAGAGAGACTCTTGAATAGACTTTATGCAAGTGTGGAGCCATCAGGCTCATGACTCAGATCTCACGACTCAGATCACAACCTGAGCCAAAACCAAGAGTCCCATGATTAACCCACTGAGCCACCCAGGTGCCCCAAAGATTTTACTTGAAAAAGAGATAGAAAGAGAAAGAGGGAGGGAAGTGGGGAAAGGGGTCATAAGGTGCATTGCTTTGGGTTTGACAGCAATATAATGAGTATGTTGAGGGCACCATTTGTTTTTTAATCATAACAAGTTTTATTTATATATATGATTTTTTAATCATAACCAGTTTTTTATATATATATATATATATATATATATATATATATATATGTGTGTGTGTGTGTGTGTGTGCATATATATATATATGATTTATTTTTAGATAGAACTGGTGTGGGTGTGAGGGGAGAGGCTGAGGGCAAGAGAGAATCCCAAGCAGGTTCCATGCCCATCTCAGAGCCCCATGAGGGGCTTAATCTCAGGACCCTGAGATCATGATCTGAGATGAAATCGAGATTCTGATGCTTGGGGCACCTGAGTGGCTCAGTCATTAAGCATTTGTCTTTAGCTCAGCTCATGATCCCAGGGATGGAGCCCCGCATCGGGTTCCCTGCTTCTCCCTCTCCCACTCCTCCTGCTTCTGTTCCCTCCCTTGCTGTATCATTCTCTGTCAAAATAAATAAATAAATAAATAAATATTAAAAAAAAAAAAAAGTCTGATGCTTAACCAACTGAGCCACCCAGGTGCTCCAATCATAGGCAGGCTTTGAAACCATAGCATATGGAGGGTTACAATGAGGCTGAATCCTGCAAGGTGAACAAGCAAAAGATGAGGCAGGCAGGTAGAAGGCAGTTGAGAGCCTTATAGGGCTTTCCTGACTATTCTTTTTAATTTTAAGATTTTTATTTATTTGAAACACACAGAAAGAGCACAAGTAGGGAGAGCAGCAGAAGGAGGAGCAGGCTCTCTGGTTAGCAAGGATTCCAATGTGGGGCTCGATCCCAGGACCCTGGGACCATGACCTGAACAGAAGGTAAAAGTTAACTAACAGAGCATGCCTTATTTTTATTTTAATATGAGAACAAGAAATTTAGGTTCTCCTGAATCTAAGGCCCACTAAAAATGATAAAAACAAAACAAAAAAAAAATGTGAATAACCTCATACAAAACACCCAGTTGGATATTTTCCTGAGGTTAATAGACAGGAAAAGAACACATCCAGGAATGGATGAGCGCCAATATACTAATTTCAAGGGCCTCCTTTTATAGCCCTGTTCCACCCTCACCACTGAGAAGACACAGTTCAATACTGTATCTACTCTGAGTTGTCCATTTGCCAAACCCATATGATGAAAGCACTTGAGGAAATTTAGAACGAAGCTGGGTCTACATGACGGCAGTGATTGAAATGACTACAGCGTCTGCTCTTCCCAGATTGGAGTGGGAAACTCACTCACATGGCTGGAACCTCAAGGTCCAGAACTACGGCACTGTTACTTGGATCTCACACTGTAAACAGACCTATTAGAGCTGTGCTTTGGCCAATTCAGTGGCTGGTAAGTTCATGAAAGAAAATTTATCATCAAAGGGAATTTTTAATATTTGAGAGCAGGTGAAATTCATTAGAAGGACATTTGAATTGTCAGACAAAGGTCAACTTTGAATGGCGTGATCTGAAGGGACAAAAAGTTCAATAAAATAGAAGCTTAATAAATGTGTACTTTTCTTCAGTATTTGCTAAAAGTAAATTGACCTTTTCTTAGGAAGATTAAGCAATTAGTGCCCCACTCCCCTCTTCTCTAAATAAATTAATTCTTGGCTCAGTGTGATCCTTTGTACAACTTTGTAGTGCGGGACTTTTTTCAATTTGTTACACTACTAAGCTGAAGTCTGAGTGTGTTAGTAAATGAACACACATTTCTAATTTCCTCAACAGCTGTTGAATATGCATTTGGAACCAAAAACAATGTTTTCACTTGTGATGGTGTATTAGGAGGGAGAATGTAAATCCCAGGTGTGAAGACAAGGAAAGCTGTGACAGGATTTCTAAGTAGGAAGTAATTAGGAAAAGTTGAGAAGATTTTGAAAAATAACAAAAAACCTCAAGATTCTTTAAAGGTAAGCACATGCATCTTGGGATATTTTTTGTTGTTGTTTTTCAATTTTATATTTCATGTCAGTAAAAAGGTGAAATGGAACTTAAAGAGTCATGGTAATGACGATTTTTAGATTTCTTGAAGTAGACAAAAATATTACATTTTAAGACAAAAGAGCTAATATTAAAAAAGGAATTATCACGTGTTCTCTGCAAGGTATGATTGGTTTTATGCAATATGTATATCTGTTTTGGATGTGCACATACAATTTTCTGCCACCACTTTGGTGCCACCAAAAAGCACCATTATTTGTGCTTTTTACTTTCAAATTTTCACATCATAAGCTTTATCCAGAGGAATTAAACTTAATATAACACTTTGTAACAAGGAAATTACTATATGTAATCTGAAGAGTTTAATTTCACAAATTATCTTTATGAAAAGGAAAAGAATATTGAAATAATCCTGGAAATAAGTACTGATCCATATGCTGAAGGCCAACAAGATATCAGTATATGGTGAATGAAATTGGGTTGGAACATGAATAAGAATTAGCTGATAGGTTTAATGAAAAAGGTACTATTCATTACCATTCATTTACATTATTATTTAATAATTAATGAATTTTTTATATGACAGGCTAAATTCAAGGTCATTGGTATGTATATGTTACCAATTAAAATTTTAAAGATTCTGTAATGTTAGAGATAGCAAAGTCTAAGGATAGAGATAAGAAATACAAATGCATGGTTGTATTTCCTTCAACTTTATTTACCTTGTAAAAAGTAGTCATATCTCATAATAAAAATAATATGAGTATTATACCTGAAAATCAAGCCTGGCTCAGCACATAATGGTAAGTAGCCATGCCAGTGGCTCCCTGAAATCCTGCCACAGATACTGAAAATTTTATCTGTATCACCAATGCCTTTTTGGTGGAGGAAAATGTCAAGGAAGCAAAGGACAGGCAAAATGAGGACTTGGACTAATATACCCAGGAGTTTTTAAAATAAATGTAGGGAGACCTGGGTGGCTCAGTTGGTTAAGTGTCTGACTTCTGATTTCAACACAGGACATGCTCTCAGGATCATGAGGTCAAGCCCCATGTAGGGCTCTGTGCTCAGTTTGAAGTCTGCCTGGGATTTCTCCCTCTCTCTCTCTGCCCCTCACCCCCACCCATGCTCACTCTCTCTCTCTCTCAAATGAATGAATGAATAAATAAATATTTAAGGAAAAAACCCCAGTAAATGAAGAAACTAAAAGTTGTTTTATAATGGGGCAAAGACTAGATAGGAAACGTGACCTCCTGGGCTCTGGGAAAGACAGTATTTGTGGAAGAGTTGAGACCTGAACGCTAGCCATGACTCTACTAATCATCAGTGTGAGCATGAACAAATTGTCAAATATTTTTGAGGCTCCTACTTTTCATTGATAAGAAAACGGGGACAATGGGACTCATCAACCTAAATTCATTGGTTTATAGTATCATACTGGGAAAGATTAAATACACTTTTTTGTGAGAGTGATGTGACAGAAATGAGCTTAGATCCTAACGCCTGGCATCTCTCTTTCATTAATTATGCCACTATGCACAAGTTGTTTTTTCTCTATGTGATCAGTTTTGCTATCTGTAAAGTAGGTGAACTATAACAACTATCCTTAAGGATTGTCAGCATCTTGGAAGCAGTGAATACACAACCTCAGACATGCACCTTACATCTAGTTTTAAGTGTATGTTACTTGATAAGATTCCTTCTTGATTTGGTTTGAATTAGAGATGTTTTAATTGATCATAAATGATCGAATACTCCTCATCTAATGTTTTCCTTGCCTCAAATTGCTGTCCTGGTACATCTTTCCCTCTTAAAGGGAAATATCTTCCTGAGGAATCCATTTCAGTCTGACCCATAATATTAAATACAATATTTGGTGATACAGATATATAACATTTCTTTCTTCAGTCCACATTTCTCTTCAGAAATCCATCCTGAGGGGTGCCTGGGTGGCTCAGTGGGTTAGGCTTCTGCCTTCAGCTCAGGTCATGATCCCAGGGTCTTGGGATCAAGCCCCGCGTCGGGGCTCTCTGCTCAGCGGGGAGCCTGCTTCCACCTCTCTCTCTGCCTGACTCTCTGCCTACTTATGTGCTCTACTCTGTCAAATAAATAAATAAATAAATAAAATCCATCCATCCTGATTCTAATATCCATCTACTTTTCTGACATCCTATTTTGGATATTAAATGGCTACCTCAAAACCAGTATGTGGGAAATGGGCTCTTGATATTCCTCCAAAAATTCAGCCTTTTCCCATTTCCTCACCATCACTCAGCTACTTGTCCCAGTTTAAAATCTATGGATTATTTCCAATACCCCCTTTCCCCTCATTAACCACACTCGGTCCATGAGCACTTCTGATTTCTAGTCCATCCCCTTGCCTGCATGCCATACTTCAGCCTTAGCCAAAGACACTGTAATATTTGATCTGAACCATTGTTCCAAGCATCTGGCAGGGCTCAGACAATTCTCTCACAGTAGCCAGCCAGATTTCTCAGCAATGTAAATTAGATTACATCCATCCTTTGAACAGAAACATTCAGTGATTTTTTTCCCATTGTTTTCAGAACAAATTCTAAATCCCTTCCCATGACTCATGCACCTCCTCTCTCCATTTCTCTGATATTTCTTGTAGAATTCTTCACCTTCTCACTACCATCTAGACACCCTGTCCCCAAGCACCCTTCCCAAGCCTTTCCACTGTTTATCTGCTTCGGAGTGTGTTTCTTGGCCTTTCTCACGACCCCCTCATTCTCACCGTACAAGTCATAACTGCAATGCCACTTTCTCAGAAAAGCATTTCTTGGCTGCTCTAACTAAATTGGATTTTCTTATTACTTTTTATTTCAAAATTATTTTGCAATTTTTTCTTCTTAGCCCTAATCTCAAACTACTGGTTTTACTATTGTATTTCTCCACTGATTTATTATTTTTACTCTGCTTCTCTCACTAGAAGGTAATTTGTCTTTTTACTTTCAAATTTGCACATCATAACCTTTACCTAGAGAAGTTAAGCTTAATATAAAACTTCACAATACAATACAGGCAGAGGCTTAACCCACTGAGCCACATAGGCACCCTGGAATTGTATTCTTAATGTTATTTTTGGGTTCTTCATTGTCAGTGTATAGAAATACAACTGATTTTTATGTATTGATTTTGAGTCTTGCACTTTGCTGAATTTCTTTATTAGCTTTAACAGTTTGTGTGTCTGTGTATTCATCAGACTTTTTTTCTACATAAGATCATTTCACAGTTTGGCACCAAACTGTGGAAAGAATCAAGAAGCCCTTCAACGGACGAATGGATAAGGAAGATGTGGTTCATATACACTATGGAGTATTATGCCTCCATCAGAAAGGATGAATACCCAACTTTTGTAGCAACATGGACGGGACTGGAAGAGATTATGCTGAGTGAAATAAATCAAGCAGAGAGAGTCAATTATCATATAGTTTCACTTCTTTGTGGAGCATAACAAATAGCATGGAGAACAAGGGGAGTTAGAGAGGAGAAGGGAGTTGGGGGAAATTGGAAGGGGAGGTGAACCATGAGAGACTATGGACTCTGAAAAGCAATCTGAGGGGTTTGAAGTGGCCGAGGCGGGGGTGGGAGGTTGGGGGAAACAGGTGGTGGGTATTATAGAGGGCACGGATTGCAAGGAGCACTGGGTGTGGTGCAAAAACAATGAATACTGTTATGTTGAAAATAAATAAATGTAAAAAAATAAATAGCATCTTTTCTGTGGAGAGAGAGCCCACAGTCATTATTTTGAAAAATTAAAAAAAAATCATTTCTACAAATAGAGATAGTTTTACTTCTTCCTTTCCAGTTTGAAAGCCATTTATTTTGTTTTGAAGCCTAAGTGCTCTGGCTAGAACTTCCAGTACTATGTGAAATAGAAGTGGTGAGTGCAGGAGTCCTTGTCTTGTTCCCACCGTAGGGGAAAGGCTTTCAATCTTGCACCATTGAGCATTATGTTAATTTTGAGTTTTTTAAATGCTTACTTTTATGGCTATCTGGAGAACAGACTGCTGGGAGTAGAAGCAGGTGCACTAACTAGATAGAAATTGCTCAATGTTTGTTGCTATGGTGGGACAGATGAAAAAAAGTGGAGCGATTGGGGATATGTTTGGATGTAGAATGACGGGACTTACATCATGACAGGGTGGTGGTGTGGCAAAGACATTGGATATACACTGTCCAATACAAGATCTATTAGTCACACATAGCCACTGACAATTATAAGTACTTAAAATTAAATGAAAATCTAGCTCTTTATTGTATTAATCATGTTTTCATTTATAACAAAAATTTAACACTTTTTCCAGCTTTACTGAGATATGATTGATAAAAAAAAAAAACAAACATTGTATATGTTTAAGGTTTGCAGCTCCATGATTTTGATGTACATATGTATTTCGTCCTTACCACAATAAGGTTAATTAACACGCACCACCTCACCTAGTTTTTTTTCTCTTTGTGTGTGTGTGTGTGTGTGTGTGATGAGAATATTTAAGATCTATTCTCTTAGGAACTTTCAAGTATATAATACACCATAGTTAACCATAGTCCATTATATCCCCAGAACTTATTCATCTTATAACTGGAGGGTTATGACTTTTGACCATTTTCATCCATTCTCCCCATGTGACTAGTAGCTATTGTCTCAGAGAATGGAGACAGAACAAATCTGTAATTACAGAAAATTCTATGGGCAGCACTGCCCTAAATCCCACCAGTGTGTTGGTCTCTCTGCTTTTCTTCCCTTTTTCAGGGATAAGAAAGAGAAAATAGAAAAGGAAATAAACTATCAGCATTTAGAGAGAGAAAAGTATTTTTCCAATGTAACATACTTAAATCAACTAGCACTGAGGCAAGTTAGATGCATTTGTTTATGTCAGAAGTTTAACAAAATACATTTGTTATAAATGAATATTCATGACAGTATTTGGGGGCAGACAATAAGGTCTAATGTTTAAGAAATTATGCTACGAAGTCACACTTCTTATTTGTAGTCTACCTCAAAAGAGATTAAGGAATATTTATAATCATTTGTTTCTTCATAGATATTACAGGGATATGATTATTTTTAAGCACATACTGTTATGAGAATAAGGAAATAAAGCTTGTAACACAATTTTTAGCACGTCTGAATTGCTTACTGAATTACAGAGAGATATTTATGAAGACAGGTTACAAATAGATGAGCAGATAGATGAAACCATGATTTCATTACATAGCTCTGATTTCATTATACCTGCTTTAAACTAAGTAACATTCACTGATTTAATATGGGATTTATTAAAGGTGCATATTCTGAATGTTCTATATTTGATGCTATTTCTACATTTCACTTAATCTAAGTAATTACTGAATGAAAAAGCTGCAAAGATCCAAAGGTAAGCAGTTACTGAGCCAGTGTAGGTCTTGTTTCTGAAGGAGCTGCTAGTATATGAAAAGTCATGTTTATAAAGTAACACACGTATTAAACACTGCAGGGATAAGATCTGTAGTCCTCTCTTTCTTCATAGACACAATGAGGATATGATTTTATTTTTAGTATTTGGATTGTTATGAAAATGAACAAAAAAATTGTGTGGTTACACTCTGTGACTTGGAAAATTTCGACATCCCTAATATTTAAAGATGCTCCCAATCATCGGAAGGGCGTGGTTTGGGCTAAATTACAAAGACGTTTTTGTCATCAGAAAAATCTATAAAAGATATTTTGCCTGAAGAAACTCTTGTTTTTATTATAAGGAAGAGCACATTTTACTTATAATTAAGAATACCATGAAGTAGAATTAAAATTCTCATTATATAAAATAAAAAAAGATCACTAACACATTTATTTACTTCTGTGTCCTGAAAATGGCAATATTTTCAGATACCAAATATTTCAGAGGTCCTTTTTGAGATCACTCTGTGATCATCGTGGAAATGAAAGTTGAGAGGATGTTTCAAGTTAATTTTTCATACATATATATGAACAAAAATAGGTTAGCAAAAAGGTGTTTTTCTTCAAAATCCAGCTATATAAGTGGTGACCTCTTGCTCAATATATATAATTGCCTATTCATATGTTTCACACATTTTCTACTGAACTTTTCCTTATTGATATATAGAGCTTTTTATAAATTAGTATGGTAGCCTTTTTGTATGTACCGTGAATTCTAATTTTGTTCAGTTTGTTGTGTCTTTTGCCTTTGGTTACCAGGACTGGGAGGGGGGTGGTTAAGCACATATTCTTATTTATATCAAGTAAAAATAAATATTTTATTGTGTAAAGTTGAAACAAGTTTTTCTTCTACATCTTTGTTGGAGATATAGATATCTATCTATCTACATATATATCATAAGTCTGAATATATATATATATATATATATATACACCTTTAACTGATTTGAATTTATTTTAGTGTGTATCAATTTAACCCCATTATTTTTCAAATAACTACCCAGTTTGTCACAACACCATTGATTTTAAAATTCCAAGACTCCCTGATCTATTTGAAATACTACCCCTAGGATATAGTACATTTCTTCATCATCTTCTTTTCCTTGTTTTTTTTTTTTAAGATGTACTTATTTTAGAGAGAGAGAGAGAGAGAGAGAGAGAGAGAGAATGAACAGGCAGGGCAGAGAGAGGGACTGAATTTCAAGCAGATCCCATGCTAAGCACAGAGCCTGATGCTGAGCTCAATCTCAGGACCCAGAGATCACCATAGGATATAGTAAATTGCTGTACATATGTGGGTCTATTTCTGAAACTTCAGTTTATTTTATCGGTCTGTGTATCCAGAAGTCACTAACTTAATTTTAAATTGAGTTTTGTTTTTTAATAGGCCTAATCTAATCACTCTTGTCATCATTGTTACTCTTCTTTCCAAAGTTTTCGTGGATATTTATGTCTATTTGTTTTTCCATATAGCCTGTCCCTGACACTTTTATGAAGCTGTCTTTCTATAGTATATATCTCCATGTACTTCATTTTATGTTTGTGATTAAGAATGCTGAAAATATTTTCTCAGGTAGGTTTTTCTCAACTTTCGCGTTTTTTCTAAGCTTTTATTTTTGTTGAAAATGTAAGTCAGGTCTTCTTTTACCTCATATCTTCAATTGATCATTGTGTGTATTGATGAAGCCTATTGATGTCTGTATTTTAATTTCACACCATACCACTAACTGAATTACTTTGTCATCTGTAGAATCTTTCCACTGAAGTCCAGTGGAATTGCTGGGTTTAAATCATGTCATCTGCAAATACTGATATTTTTAGTACTCTCTTTCTGATGTTTATGCTTCTAATTTCTCTCTTTTGACCAATTACATGAGTGAGAACATCTAGTGCTGTGTTAGACAGAAGAGCTGATTATAGTACTTTCATCTTCTTGACTTAGCAATAAAGCTTTCAGTATTAGCCCATATATACAATGCTTACTTTTCACATACATATGATACACACGATATATAAGATACATACGCGTACATATATATACACATATGTATTTCATATTTGTATATGTATTTTACATATGTGTGTACAATACACACCCATACACACATAGACACTCAATTCTCATTTTTCCTGCTACTAGTGTCTAGAAAATCACCACAAAAATCTACATTAACAAATACTGAACCATTGCTCCTAGGGGTATCATATGTACATGTATTTTTGTGTCTATGTTGATAGAGACATACCTCACATATAATCTTAATTCCTAAAGCATTTCATCCCGGTAGATTATACTTGCTTTATTTTACAGAGAAAAAAGTGGGTTTAGAAGTGTTAAGTGACCATCCCAATAACAGTACCAGAGTTGACCTTCAAACCCTACCTAACTGGCCATAGAGCCTGTTTCTTATACTACACAGTCCTGCCCCCTGCTGCCTCCATCCCATGGTCGTCTCTGTAGAATTGCTGGAAAGGACAAGGTAGAGCAGCACCTTGTTGGACCAGCAGGGGATGTGCACATTTGGACAACTATGATTTTTCACTGCTCTGTGTGTGTACGTGCCCTGGAATTATGGTGAAAAGGCCCCAGGTATTAATTTTAGGGTTACAAATAGATTTTAGCCAGAAGGTGAAACTACAGATACAAATTGACAAATAAAAAGGATTTGTAAGTTATGTTAGTGAATTCCTAATCAATTTCTATTATGTTCAGTGTTTTTAAACCAGTAATTAGTGTTGTAGAGATTACTTAAAAATAAACTCTTAAAAATGTCTATTTCTTATTTATCAATAATACAAATATTTCTGTAAATGAGAAAGCTCACTTGGGACAAAGTACCAAATAGCAAAAAGTCTTGAATTATTTTATCTTGACTTTTTTCAGTATACCCACAGATTCCCTGACAAGATATTTTAGTGTGTAGAGTTTGCAAGATACACTGGCTGTGAACGCTTCTTTCATTGGACAGCATTTTATCCCTCTTTTTCCTAGTTATTTTCCTTCTCTTCTTCATAGGTCAACCCAAATTTCTTCAAAGAACTTTCCTTCGTCTCTCAAGTTTTTAATTTCTGCCCATTTCATTCTCATTCATAGTCCTCTTTGTGGCATGTACTATGTTTTTGCTAGAAATACTAATTTCATAGGATTTATTTAATATCCATACCCCCAGATAAAATGTAAGCTTCGTGAGGGCAGGGATTCTGTCTGGTTAGTTCACCCTGTATCCTCAGCACCGAGCAAAGTCCAGGCAGAGAAGACAAGGAATTAATGCCTCCATGAATGGATATGTAAACAAACAGGTAGATGGATGAGCAAAAACTCTTTTACAGACAATTATGGACATGTCATTCATGAGTGGTTGTGTCTGATTTTATGGGATGGGGCAGCCTCAGGTTCTGCTGTAGAGCTATTTGATTCTCAGGAGTCAGGCAGGAGGAGTCTGGCATGTCTGAGACTTTCTTCATAAATTAATATTCACCGAAGTTGATAACCCACCAAATCAGAAATGACTGATTTGTGATTCGGATCTCCAGGTGATTTAGTCTCAGATGGCAGCTTTGATTGTGTCAAAGTAAACAGCCCACTCTCCCATGTCACCTTTGATTTTGACTGGAGTGGACGTACTTGTGGCCAAACTGACACCAGATCAGATTTGAGGGTTATCAGCTCAAAGCACCTCCAGCTAGTCTTTTTGGGTGATTCTATTCACGCACATATTAATTTTCTAGATAGTCTCATAAATCAGTCATTCCTTCTTTTCTCCCTTCTTTCAATTAATTTCTTAATTTGGCTGGATTGGGAGCCCAATTCTAGCTTTTAATGTTTTCTATAAAGGATATCTGCAAATGCAGATTTCAAGCATTTTGTATAAATATTATATATTTTAAGGATATTTTTTATTTATTTGAGAGAGAGAGGGAGCCCGATGCAGGATTCAATCCCAGGACCCTGGGATCATGACGGGAGCCCAAGGAAGACAGTCAAATGACTGAGCCACAGAAGTGCCCCTAAATACGGTATATTTAATATATGTTATGATTTGTGATTATAACTGCTCCAGGCAGGAGCAGCACCATTGTACATGGTCGTGGTAACTCCCGCATATCTATCCTCTAAACTGCAGTCAGAGCAACCTTGTACAACTGAAATCTGACCCCTGCACCCTCGCTTGTAACCACCCAGAGATATCGCCATGATCCACAAAATGAAGCCCATGTTTCCTTAAAAGCTTTAGAAGATTCACGAAATCCTATTTACCTCTCCTATACCTAGTTTCTTTTAGTTTCATGCTTTATGATCTCTATGAATGTAGTAGCTTCTACTGCTACCTAACCAGTTACCAAAGTTAGTTGCATAAAACAGCAGAGACTGTCTGTGGGTCAGGAATCTGGGTCCTCTGGTCAACTTGTCACAAGATTGAAACTGAGGTGTTGGTTGGCCTGTGTGTTTCTTCTGCAGGTCGGTGTCCTCTCTCAAGCTCACAGGGCTGCTGACAGTATTGTTTCTTGCAATGGTAGGACTGAGGTCTCGTTCTCTTGCTGGCTCATGGCCGGGGATGGCTCTGAGCTCTTTCAGGCTCTTCTCAGTTCCCTCCCCGGGGACCTCCTCCGCAGGCCCTCTCACACCTCAGTCTCTCTTCAGGAAGGCCCTGGATCCAGCTAAGGGCTTCTCTGGCTAGTCAGATATGCTCAGATGAACTCAAAGTCAATTGACTAATCACATAATCATAGCAGTGGTATCTCATCATGCTTACATTTCTTTCTGGTACTAAGACTAGAGTGAAAATCTTAGAGAAGTCATCTTAGGATTCTGCCCATCACAGATACCGGTCACCAGTGTGGATTTGCTGCCAATATTCACATTCCTGCTTATGCTATTTCTTCTGATGAAACGTTCCTTCCTAACTTTTGGTCCTGGTTGATCCTTGTTCACCATTTGAGATTTTGCTTAGGCATAATATTCTACAGAATATGTACTTTCCCTGAATTCATGACCTCACCTAAGTTTTCCTCTCATAAGCTGTGATAGTGATGCCATGTGTAAATGTCTCCTAGCATGCTTAAGCCACCTAAGACTGTGTTAAATGGTTTGTTTCCCAAAGGCAGATTATTAGGCACTGATGCCACCATAACAAAATACCATAGACAGCGGCTTCAACAACAGACATTTAGGTTTTCAGTATTCTGGAAACCAGAAGTTCAAGTCAGGATGCCAACACGGTCAGTTTCTGAAGAGATTTCTCTTCCTGGATGCTACAAGTTGCCTCCATCCTGCTGTGTGTTCTCATGACCTCTTCTATGTGAGCAGAGAGAGAGAGAGCCCGCTCTGGTGCCTCTTCTTAATGAGCGCACTAATCCCATCATGTGGACACCAACCGTCATGATCTCATCTAACCCTATCTACATTTTATAAAGGACCTGTCCCCAAATACAGGCACATTAGAGGGTAGAGTTTCAATATATGAACTTGGGGGACACAAACATTCAGTCCATAACAGGTAGGGATGGTGACTTTTTCTCCTTTGTAATACAAATGCATAATAGCCTTTCAACAATATTTTTAACTGAACGGGTCTCGTACGGCCAAACTCAGCATATTTGATGTCTTTTGTCATTGATTACCTCTATCATCCAATTAGTTACCACTTCTTATGCTTTAATATTGCTTTATACCCTTGTAAATAATTTAATGCCTCAAGGTCCAGCTCTGAGCATACCACTCCATCAACTAGTTAGGATACAAAAATAAATTTAATATTCCTTAATCTGATCTGTCTCCTGAGGTTGAGAGAGAGATAAAAATACTGAGATAAATGTCTTCCTTTTAATTGCAACATTATATCCTAAATCCAAAATAGAAAGACATAAATGTTCTATGATACAGGATCGGTCGTGCTAATTATATGTTAACAACAGTAAATTATTTACTGTTCATTGAATTCATTAATTCAATGAATACAATAATGTATTCATTGAAAAGATATTATAGAAAATAAAAGTGTCATATAATAATCATGTCAGAATATTATGTACAAAATCAATTTAAAGAAACAATATACTGTTATCATATTATTTGTTTTCCTATCTAATTCCCTGACTCCTTCACATAAACTGTATGATCCTTCAGGAAAAGGGCTGTGTTTTGTTTTATACCTTATGCCTCTGGAACCAAAGAGATTACTGACAGATAGTAAACACTGAAAATTGTTTATTGCTTTGACTGCATTGGCTGAAACCAAGTGGAAGAGATATAAAATATGAACATATTCTTAGTAACATAGAGATACACATACTGCCAAGTATTAGTAATAGTAAATGTCAATATGTCACAAACACTTTGAAGAAAATTTAAAACTACCAGTGTGATTACAAAAATAAATCCCCCTTCAGAAATGGAAGGAATTAAACTATTTTCTGTGTTCCTTCTAAGTACAGACAGCAAGTTGTCTCATTTTAAAATATTTCTTTACCTGGTGTAGTTATAATATTATTCCAGTTTCATTAAATGGGCTAAATGTATTGCTTTTCAAAACTCTTTGACTGTTTTCCTTACTCTATATAGTTTATATTGAACCCAAACGCATTCTGATAGACCTCTATGAGCATCTGCAGGTGAACAGTTCTTTAAAGCCTGCAGCTCTAACGGTCCAAAGTAGCTAGAGAAACAGTTCAGTTAGTCAGAATGAACCATTCCAGTCCTGAAACTGGGCAATCATTTAGTTATGGATTATATTGCCTGTATGTTCTTCCTTTTCCTATGTAAAGAGGTTAGTTATTTTATTGCTATGGACACCCTGGATTTCCTTAAACAACTATCTTTTGGCATAAAAAATAATTTTCTATACTATCTCGGCAGGGTCTGCACAAGAACAAAATAGCAAGTGATTCTATGTGACTTGTTTTTTTTCCCAAAGTTCAGGGTGCATGTGTGTGTGCACACATGTATGGTTGAGATTATGTATGTGTGCATGTTTGTATTTAGTTGACAATAGTAATTTTTATAAAATGAATAAACAAGACATAGCATCTTGCTTTATTTTGAGATCAACATAGAACTATCAGACATAAATATTCATTTACCTACTTAACAAATATTTCTTGAATATTCACTATTTACTATCATATTGTGTGGGAAAGTAACTTTAAATAATGAGTGAAAAAGGCATATCCCATCTTCTCCAAAACTTATTCTTTTTTCCTTTTTTTTTTTAATGCTCTTATTTAGCTGGGGGTCAGTGGTGAGAACAGGTAAATTCTACTCTCTTAGCAAATTTCCGTTATACCATATATGTTACTAACTATAATCACCTTGTTATCCATTAGATCTTCCAACTCGATCCTATAATTGAAAGTTTGTATCCTTTGACCAAACTCTCCCTATTTCTCTCATCCCCCAACTCCTGGCACTCACACAGGCTCACTAGCATTCTCCCATGACCCACTCTCGGCTTCTGGAAGAGAAGATCTGTTTTTTTCTTTTAATCCTTTACCCATAAGGTTTTGAAGTTGCTATTCCCCACCCTCCCTCCCCAGTTTTACCTAAGTTTTTCCCCCAAAGGCACAGGGGACTGGCACAGTACCTGTTCCCCACCCAGGCAATGGCACAGAGGTCACCCTTCTGTACCTGAGGCAGACCAGCAGGGGGCACCACAAGGCCGGGCAGCATCAAATCTGTGGGAAACAAGACAAAGGCATCACAACCCACATTCTGCCTCTAAGCAATTCCAAGTTTGACTTCAACATTAATTCATTCACTCAACCAACAATCACTTATTAAGTATCAACTAGGTTATTCATAATGAAAATTAGGAAATGCAACCCGAGTATCAGACCTTTTCCCTTCCGGGGCTAGTGGTCAAACTGAAGGAACAAGCTGAGGGTCACGTTCCATGATCTCTTATTCTGCTTTTCCTAACTTTAGCTTAGTGATGTAAAGCAGAGCGTATGGTCGCTCACAGAGTACTTTCTGCTGTAAGTACAAAGTACGAAGCTTATTTAAGCCTTTCAACAGGGTCGTAGAGGCCCAGGGACCTTATGGAAGCAGCCAGGTGAGGGAGGAAACACACATGCACGAAAAATTTCATTTTTCAATGGTATGAACCCAGGAAATGGGTGCATTTATTCAAGCAGCTGGCCCTTACTAAGTTTCAGCCAATAGCCAGAATACAGGAAAATCCTCTTACCTGCTCCCCCCACCAGTTTTTTGAGCACCAGAGGCCATGTTGTGAGTATTGGGAGACGATCAGGATAGGACGACAAGGTGTAACACTGCTCAAAAAGAGACACAGGAAGACTTACTGCCAAAAGGTCAATCTCTGAGGGAACTGAACAAGCCAAACACTAAGGTCACTTTAATTTAGAAAAGAAACTCAACTCAAAGCTAGCAAGAAGGCTGTGAGGCCCTAAGAGGTTCCCTTCTTGAAGTAGGCAGATACTTAAAAAATGGGATGTCCCTTGAGACTGGGAGGCCCCTATGATTCCACCTGGATGCAGCAATGGCCTTGGGCACAGGAGATAAAAGCAGGGACAGAGAACCAACAAGGATTCCATCTGGTACCTTAGAAGCAAGTAAGTGAACAGCCTGTGGGACATGCTGAAACTTCCCCATGTTTACTACTTTTATTCCCCCTGTGCTCCCAGAGAATAGCAGTAAAACTGTAAATCAAAAAAGGCCTGTGTCTGGATAAGCGCAAAGTGGGCTGGGGGCACAGGTAACCGAAGGAGACCCCACTGCACTGGTGCAGCCAAGCTGGGGAAATAAGAGCCCCAAGTGACAAAGACAGAAAGCAAAGGATCCTGAGAGCCAGGCAGAGCCTAAGAAAGAATCCTTGTGAGATATCTGCACTGAAGGACATTACTGGACAGCTGGGTATGTAGTTCCATTAACCCAGCTTCCTTCCTATTCAGTTTCTTAAGAAAATCCTGCTACTGATAATATTTTAATTTTTTTTTAAAGATTTTATTTATTTATTTGAGAGAGAGAGACAGTGAGAGAGAGCATGAGCGAGGAGAAGGTCAGAGGGAGAAGCAGACTCCCCATGCAGCTGGGAGCCCGATGCGGGACTCGGTCCCGGGACTCCGGGATCATGACCTGAGCCAAAGGCAGTCGTCCAACCAACTGAGCCACCCAGGCGTCCCCTGATAATTTTTAAAATATTTTTTACATATCCTGAAATTTCACCCTTTTCGAGACCTCTCCTCCATCCCTACTTAACCCACTACGAACTATTATTCCTTCTTCTCAGAACATCCCTTGCCAACTACCCTCTTCCTGTGTTAGATCTTTCGTTCTCCTCCTACAGCAGTTTTTGATCTTCAAAGACCCAATTTTAGGGACACTGGGTCCAAAAAGATCCTTAGGGATGACACTGGGAGATTTTGTACTTCCCGTTTTAAGTAAGGCAGAAACAGAGGTTGGGCAAGGATTACAGTAACGGCCCTCTCCATCCTACTGGCATACCTGTTGGGTATAGATTTTTCTCCAGTTCAAACAGGATGGGGTTACCAGCACACACATACACAGTCACCGCATCCCCCCTGTGAGCATATAACTTCACAACGTTGAGCTCTTCCTTTCCAGGTACTAAGGCAGAGACCTGATCTGTTCCAAGAGTCGGAAAGCAGGCGCCACATCAGCCCGAAGCTTTCTCCTGCAGAAAGCAAACCAACAGGTGGCATGAATCCTGCCTGGATGGATTTTAATAAATTCAAAGGACTCTGGAGGAACTACTATAAAATCACGGGGGCCAAGGAAACTGGTTTATGATGCCCTATATATGGTATATGATGCCCTACTCTTCCAAAACATGCTATCGTCTTTCTCATTCAATGTCTCATCTAGTTTCACATATTCCTGGGGGCAAGTCTTTCCATTTCACAAAGGAGGAAAACTGAGATCTAGTGAGTAACCAAGTTAGCCTGTCTAGAAACTCAGCCTTGCCCTCCGCCCCACTCCTTTCTCTTATCTGCCTCGCAAATCTGTCAGCTTGTGGTCAAAAAGCTATAGGAAGGTACCAGGATTGACAACTAGGGAACACTGGTCCCCAACTTCGCAACGTGGTACCAGCATCAGCAACACTGTGTACAGACAGCAACACTGTGTAACAGACGCAGTTCTTAAAACGCGTCCCTTGGTTCTCTCCCACCTCACCCTCCATCCGTCTCTCCTGCGACAAGTAGATCCCTTTTCTCCTGCAGTCGTAGTTTTCGGTGTCCCATCGGATTTTTCCTAAGGGACTCGAAGCGCTGTGCAGGGCGGGCCCTGTCACTGTTCGTGTTTGCACCGCCCACACCTTATCTTGCCGGTCAGGAAGCGCTGGCTGGATTACGTTTGCCTTTACTAGCCTGGGAGACACGCTAGGCCTGTGCTCCGTCTTCGCCCTCAAAACGTGTCTAACCCCCCCTGGCTCTCCGGGGTCCCATCCTGGCTGGACTTTCCCCGGCCTCCACCCAGGGCGGCGGACCCAGCTCAGAGAGGGCTGTGGGCCAGCCCGCACTGGGAGATGTCTGGGTGCCTGGTGGGCGGGGCGGGCCCCTTCTCTCCCTCACCTGTCCGGCCCCTTGATGGCCGTGTTGGACTTGACCCGAAAGGCCTTGGCAAACATGTCTGCTGGAGTGACCTGGGGGAGGCAAGGCGCGCACAGAAGCCGGGGGCTGTCAGGGAAACCAGAACGCGGCGACTTCCCGACTCGCAGCCCTGTGCGCAGCCATGTTGCGGCCCCTCTGGAAAAGCGGCTCGGCTGGAAACCCGGACCACCAGCTTCGTGGCTACAGGCGCTGCAGAGACCGCGGCCGCCCCTAGTGGCAACGCCGGGAACTGAACCTGGGTGGGCGGGGCCTGGGGAAGGCGCGGAGGACTTGGGCTCTGTAGCTAACCCAGGGCTGGAGTCTGTGTCTGTGCAAATTGCTAGCACTGGCGGGTCTCTGGCGTCCCGGCAGTGGTGACCCGGGCTTAATTTCCACTCCATTGTGTTCGATCGGAACTGTGCCAGCTCCTGTTCCGTTCAGTTTAGTTCAGGTCCACAAAATTAATTGAGCTCTTGTGTTTTATTAGTTTTGCAGGCTTCTTGAATAAATTTCTTAAGGACTTTTGTTTCTTAAAGTCTATATTTTATTACACGCTAGAGATCTCGGGATTTTATCTCTCTCTTTCTTTAATTTATGTGGAATGACAGTAACAATAACAGAGAATCCACACTTGTTCCAGGTTTGCCCCACATGTTATGAGGAGAAAACTACAAATGATCTCCAAATCTATTTAAAAATATTTTTGGACACTTCTATATATATTTTTCAAAGAGTTACTGCTTTTTGAGTTCAGGTGTTATTTGTAAAAGGGAGGTTGTTTTTAAAACTAATGAAATAGACTTTCTTATTACAAAAAAATCTGTGTGATGGATTAGTTTCAAATTATGGTTTGGCTTCTCCCTATCAATGTCATCAAGGGGCAATGGCTTATTCTTACTGAACCTCTTTAATTCTCTGAAAGATGTGGAGGTAATACCTACCTCATAGGGTTTGCATTAGAAACGATTGAGATAATGTATGTGATACGTTACACGGTGCTTTCAAACTTACAGTAATATATTTAAAAAGTCTCTGACAGCATTGAGAGAGTGGAGGGTTTCCCGGCAGGGGGCTGCTGTGCACACCTGGGGTCCTGGCCCCTACTAAATTAAATTTTGCATATGAAAAGTTAAGGACAGAGTGTCCATCCACCAAGAAAAAAAAATCCTTATTATTTGACTGGATGACACAGTTACACAAAGAAAAATTCCACATTGGCTGTGCAAAGATGAAGACTTCCACAGTATCTGCCCACCACCACCATTCTTGCAGGGACCCCAAACCCAATCTGGGGGCCCCCTGCAACTTGGGCTCCTCCTACATTGTCGGACCCACCAGACCTTTATTCTAAAGCATCCCAGCCACAAGGCCAAAGTTGGAGGATCCCAGAGGAGGACAGTACCCCAGAACCTTCTCTCTTTGGGCCCCTAGCCAGCAACACTTTGGTGGGGGATGATGCCAGACTGTGTTATTGACTAGGTCGATTGCAGCACAGCTACTAGGGTAGCCTCTGCCCAGGGAGCTAAGGAAGGTTATTCAAGGGGATATTAGAAATAGATACTAAAAATAAATAAATAATAAGTAAACACAAAAATGGCAATGTACAGACAAATGTGTAACATAATCCCCCTTCTCTATAAAAAAAGGAGATTAATGAACACAGGAAAGATGTCAGAAAGTAATAAAAATATAACTTTATGAAATGAGGGAACAGATAAGATGGAAGTAAGACTGCTCAGCATACTTCTCATATTACTTTTTCTTTTGAAGCATGCAGATGTTTGGGGCACATTAGTGGGTCAGATGCTTAATCTTCTAACTCTTGGTTTCCTGCCCAAGTCATGCTCTTAGGGCCCTGAGATCCAGGCCCACATCAGGATCACGCTTGGCTCAGAGACTCCTTGAGTTTCTCTCCCTCTCCCTCCGACCCTCCCTGCTCATTCTCTCTCTCTCTGAAATAAATAAATAAAATCATTTTTTAAATGTAGGTGTTTTTCATACTTTCAAAAAAGTTTAGCTTAAAAGAGGAAGATGCAAAATCTAAAATTGAAAAAATATATAAGGCAGGGGTGCCTGGGTGGCTCAGTTGGCAATTGCCTTCAGCTCAGGTCATGATCCTGGAGTCCTGAGATCAAGCCCGACATCGAACTGCCTGCCCAGCAGGGAGTCTGCTTCTCCCTATGACCTCTCCCCTCTCATGCTCTGTCTCTCTCTCTCAAATAAATAAAATCTTTAAAAAAAAATATAAGGCAAATAAGTGTAAAACTCTATTAATTTGGTAATTTGGTAAATGAACCTATCAGAGGTAAGGATGATTTCAAGTCATTTTTGAAGGGCGTACTTACACTCACAGTCAAACTTCCTGGGACAAAATAAATGCAAAGACATTTTAACCTTCATTCAGTAGTTTAACTGCAAATAGTAATGTTTACATTACACTTTTAATATTATTTTAAATACTGAAATATACGAATAAAAGAATAAACATAAGAGACAGAATATGTATTTAAAAGTTTCTTAACCTAGTATTATTTATAACACTGAATTATAAGATCCAATAGGAGCCAATGAACTTCAATTTTATTTCTTTTTCATATTTCTGATAAGTAAAAAGACATTTAAAAACATTCTGATAGTATTAAACATTATCATCTAGTACCAATAACACAGTTCTTGTGTTCTAAACACTATTTTCCAGTAAAAAGAATCAGACCTTTTTGGAAAGCTGTATGATTATGGGTATTGGTCAGGGAAGTATACAGTGAGACTGGAGTACTGTGTTGTTCTAAAAAGAGATAAAACACTCAAAGACTAGTGGGTATAACAAAACAATCAGGAGCCAGTTTCAAGAGGCGCTCACTAGCCAAATTTGGGACAATCAGAGCTTCAAAGCATAATGACTATAACTGTGACAAATGAAATAAATAAAAATTCATGAATCCATGCTGATAGAATGTTTAAAAAAAAAAAGAAAAAAAGCTTAAAATCCATCACAGTCACTATTATTAAGTCTTTACTCCAAAAACTGGAAATTAAAGAGCAAAAATAAAGATTTTCCAAATCATTTTTAGGCAAAATTTTTTTTTAATTTTTTATTTTTTTATAAACATATATTTTTATCCCCAGGGGTACAGGTCTGTGAATCACCAGGTTTACACACTTCACAGCACTCACCAAAGCACATACCCTCCCCAATGTCCATAATCCCACCCCCTTCTCCCAAACCCCTTCCCCCTAGCAACCCTCAGTTTGTCTTGTGAGATTAAGAGTCACTTATGGTTTAAGGATCTGGCAAATTAACATTCATCTTCACACAAGAATGACAATTAGTAAGTTCAGAAAAAGGATAGAATGTCTTAAAACTCATTATTTTGCAGCCAACAATGAAAATGATTAGTTACAGGCTATATTGATTACAGAATAAGTGTCATAAATAGATTCCACAAGAATTAGGTAAGAGATTTTGGAGAAATAGTGTACATACCAATATTAACAGCAAAGATAACTTGCCAATTATAACAATGTCCTTTAAATGTGAGAAAACTGGTTGTCAATTGTGTTTCAGACTTAGATAAATTGGGTCCATTAGAAAGACCCAGGTTTCTAAGAATTCCACTTGATTTGATACAAAATGAAGTAACAAGTTACCACCTTAAAACATTTTTACCTTAACTCTATCTTTATTTTCATCTTAAAGTTTTCATAGTTTTGCAGAAGTTAAAAATGTGTATGGGCAACTGATTTTAACTAATTATGTTGTTTGAAATGTATGTATATAAAAATCGTATTTCAGACTCTTGTGTTTCAGTGTTTCCAAAATCCTCTATAGCAGCAAAATCATGAAGATGTCATTGGATTTGATGATCGTTACCAAAGAGGTCCTCATAATTCTCCACATATATTGTCTCACTTTCAATAAATCATTATTTTATTTTATTTTTTTTAAAAAGATTTATTTATATATTTAACTACATGGGGCTCAAACTCATGACCCTGAGATTGTGAGCACTCTCCACCAGCTGAGCCAGCCAGGCACCCCATTAAAATAACCACCTTATTATGGTTCAAAGATGATACATATAATGATAGAAAGCATGGAAAATACAGGTGTGCGTTAAGGACTTAACCACCAACTTTATAGCATCTCTAAAATCAATTGTAGTCATTATAAATATTTCCTTGTATTTCCTGACAATCTTCATTCTATAAATGTTTCTGTAGGGTTCAAAGCATACTGTGTGGGGAAGGAAGCAAGATCACAGAGGAGTAGGAGACTGAAATAGTATTACGTCACAGGAGTTCCGCTAGATCGTTATCAAACCATTCTAAAAACCTACAAACTCCAAAGGAGATGGAAGAAAAGAAGATCAGGATTCTAGCAACAGAAAATCAACCACTTTCTGGAAGGTAGGATGTGCAGGGAAGTGAATCCAAAGTGACAAAAAGATAGACTGTGGGGGTAGGGGCCGGCTCCTGGCAAGCAGTAGAGCAGTGGAGCACAAACTCAGAACTTTTAGAAGTTGGATCCACTGAGGGGTGTCACTCCAGAGGCTAAGCGGGATGGAACCCTCACAGAGACAGAGTGGTTTCAGGCCTATGGGGTCACAGAATGACCGGGGGTGCCTGAAATAGGCAGAGCTCCCAGGTATTGGAGCAGGGAAGCCAGGTACAGAAATGGAGCCAAGGTGGGGGCTCTCAGCTCAGGAAACCTTAAACAGTGATCCAAAGCACAGTCAGACCACAGCTCTTTGAGCAGGGACACCACAAGTGGTAGATCCGGGGATACTCACCTTCCTCTTCTGGGAGGAGCAGTGCAGCCGAAATATGGTTGGTTTGGAGACTCCAAAGAGGGCTGTGTGTCATAGAAAGGAATGCTTGGTCACAGGCCAAGTGAGCTTGGAACATGGCTGGAGAAGGAGATAGGAATAATTGACCACTTTTCTCTGAGAGCACACTGAGGAGTGGGGCCCCGAGCTCTCTGCTCCTCTGGGCTGGAGATTGTAGGCTGCCATTTTCATTCCCATCCTCCAAAGCTGTGTGGAAAGCTTTCAGGGAACAAAAGCTGCTGAGAGCAAACCTGAGCAGATTATTTGGCCTGGCCCCTGTAAGGACAGTGCAACTCTGCCCTGGCAAAGACATTTGAGAATCACTGCAACAGGCCCCTGTCCCAGAAAATCAAAAAGAACATCCAGCCAAGACCCAGTTTACCGATTAAGGAAAACTGTGGAACTCCAGAGCTAGGGGAAAGCAACACTTAGAATTCGTGGCTTTTTTCCAACAATGCTTTTAGTCTTGCAAGGTTAAATTTTTAAAATTTTCTTTATTTCATATTCTATTTTTTTAACTTTTCTGCTGAACTCTTTTAATGTGTTTTAACTATTTTACCTTATCCATAGCTTCTAGAAATCTTTTAAAATTTTCATTGTTATAGCCATATTTTACACTGTTATTATATTTAAACTTCTTTGTTGCATACATGTAGGATTTTTCTTTAAAATTTTGGGATACAATTTATTCTAATAGATGAAAATATACCCTAAATCTAGCTGCAGCCTGATCACATTCTCTCCTCTTTTTTTTTTTTCCTCTTTCCAACTCACTTATCTTAACTGATTTTTTACAATCTTTTTAAATCTTCATCTTTACAGTCATATTCCACCCCTTCATTGTGTTTTCTTATTTTTGTATGTATATATATGTGTGTGTGTGTGTGTGTGTGTTTCATCCTTTAAAATTTTAGGAGGTAGTTTCTTCTAAGAGAGCAGAATATACCCAAAATCAAGCAGGTGGTTCTGCTCTATTCACCAGTCTAATATATATATATATATATATATATATATATATATATATATATATTTCCCCCCTTTCTTCTCCCCCTGGTTTCAGGTCTCTTCTGATTCAGTTAGTGTATATTTTTCTGGGGCCTTTGCCACTCTTTCAGTATTTTACTCTCTCATTCACATATTCTTATCTGGGTAAAATGACAAGGCAAAAAAACTCACCACAAAACAAAACAAAAACAAAAACAAAAACCAAGAGGCAGAACCTATGGCTAGGGGCCTAATCAATATGGACATTGGTAATATGTCAAATCTAGAGTTCAGAATGATGATTATCAAGGTGCTAGCTGGGCTCAGAAAAGGCATGGAAGATATTAGAGAATCCCTTTCTGAAGACATAAAATCCCTTTCTGAAGAAATAGAAGAACAAAAATCTAACAAAGTTGAAATTTTAAAAAAAGCTATTAATGAGGTGCAATAAAAAATGGAGGCTCTTACTACGAGGATAAATGATGCAGAAGAGAGAATTACTGATATAGAAGACCAAAAGACAGAGAATAAAGAAGTGGAGCAAAAGAGAGACAAACAACTACTGGACCATGAATCCCCCTCAAAATCAGTAAAATTAGGTCCACACCCCATCATCTAATAGTAAAACTTACAGTCTTAGTGACAAAGAGAAAATCCTGAAAGCAGCATGGCACAAGAAGCCTGTAACATACATACAATAGTAGAAA
The DNA here is from genome assembly GCF_030435805.1 of Mustela lutreola. Classification (NCBI taxonomy): domain Eukaryota; kingdom Metazoa; phylum Chordata; class Mammalia; order Carnivora; family Mustelidae; genus Mustela; species Mustela lutreola. The sequence goes on from NC_081303.1 coordinate 52,238,476, forward strand.
TATTATATTGGTGGCAGACTTATCCACAGAAACCTGGCAGGCCAGAAAGGATTGGCATGATATATTCAGAGCACTAAATGAGAAGAATATGCAGCCAAGAATACTATAGTCTGATAGGCTGTCATTGAAAATAGAAGAGGTAAAAACCTTCCAGGACAAACAAAAATTAAAAGAATTTGCAAACACCAAATCAGCCCTTCAGGAAATATTGCAAGAGGTCTTCTAAGCAAACAGAGATCCTAAAAGTAGTAGACCAGAAAGGCACAGAGACAATATACAGTAACAGTCACCTTACAGGCAATACAATGACACTAAATTCATATCTTTTCATAGTTACCCTGAATGTAAATGGGCTAAATGCCCCAATCAAAAGAAACAGCGCATCAGAGCGGATTAAAAAACAAGACCCCTTGATATGCTGTCTACAAGAAACTCATTTTAGACACAAAGACACCACCAGATTTAAATTGAGGGGGTGGAAAACAATTTACCATGCTAATGGTCATCAGAAGAAAGCTGGGGTGGCGATCTTCATTTCAGATAAGTTAGATTTTAAGCCAAAAGCCATAAGACATGAGGAAACACACTACATCATACTTAAAGCATCTAACAATCTAACAAGAAGATCATCTAACAAGAAGATCTAACAATTTAAAATATCTATACCCCTAACATGGGAACAGCCAAATATATAAACCAATTAATAACAAAATAAAAAAAAAAAACACATCAACAATAATACAATAGTAGTAGGGGACTTTAACACCCCCCTCACTGAAATGAACAGATCATCCAAGCAAAAGATCAACAAGGAAATAAAGACTTTAAATGACACACTAGACCAGATGGATATCACAGATATATTCAGAACATCCCTTCCTAAAGCAAAAGAATACACATTCTTCTCTAGTGCACATGGAACATTCTCCAGAATAGATCACATCCTGCATCAAAAATCAGGTCTCAACTGGTACAAAAAGATTGGGATCATTCCCTGCATATTTTCAGACCACAATGCTCTGAAGCTAGAACTCAATCACAAAAGGAAAGTTGGAAAGGACTCAAATACATGGAAGCTAAAGAGAATCCTACTAAATAATGAATGGGTCAACCAGGAAATTAAAGAAGAATTGAAAAAAATTCATGGAAACAAATGAAAAGTAAAACACAACTGTTCAAAACCTTGGGGACACAGCAAAGGTGGTACTGAAAGTATATAGCAATACAAGTCTTTCTCAAGAAACAAGAAAGGTCTCAAGTACACAACACAATGCTACACCTAAAGTTGTTGGAGAAAGAAGAGCAAATAAAGCTTAAACACAGCAGGAGAAGAAAAATAATAAAGATTAGAAAAGAAATAAATGAAATAGGAACCAAAAGAACAGCAGAACAAATCAATGAAACTAGGAGCTGGTTCTTTGAAAAAATTAGTAAGATTGATAAACCCTGGCTGGATGTATCAAAAAGAAAAGAGAAAGGACCCAAATTTAAAAAAAAAAAAAAATGAATGAATGAGGAAAGATTACAACCAGCACCAAAGAAATACAAACAATTCTAAGAACATATTATAAGTAACTATACGCCAGCAAATTTAGCTTTCTGGAAGAAATGGATGCACTCCTAGAGATATATAAACTACCAAAACTGAAGCAGGAAAAATTAGAAAACCTGAACAGACTCATAACCAGTAAGGAGATAGAAACAGTCATCAAAAATCTCTCAACAAACAAGAGCCCAAGGCCAGATGGCTTCCCAGGGGAATTCTACAAAACATTTTAAAGAATTAATACCTATTTTCCTGAAACTATTAAAAAAAAAAGAAATGGAAGGAAAATTTCTAAACTGATTTTACAAGGCCAGCATTACCTTGATCCCAATACCAAAGACCCCATCAAAAAGAATTACAGATCGATATCTTTGATGAACACAGATGAAAAAATCCTACCAAAATACTAGCCAATGGGATCTAACAGTTCATTAAAAGAATTAAACACCACATCCAAGTGGGATTTATTCCTGAGTTGCAAGGTTGGTTCAACATCTGCAAATCAATCAATGTGATACAATACATTAATAAAAGAACAAGAACCATATGATACTCTCAATAGATGCTGAAAAAGAATTTGACAAAGTACACCATCCCTTCTTGATCAAAACTCTTCAAAGTGTGGGGATAGAGGGTACATACCTCAATACCATCAAAGCCATCTATGAAAAACCCATAGAAAATATCATTCTCAATGGGGGAAAATCTTAGAGCTATTCACCTAAGGTCAGGAACAAGGTAGGGATGTCCACTATCACCACTGTTATTCAACATAGTACTAGAAGTTCTAGCCTTGGCAATCAGACAATAAGAGGAAATAAAAGGCTCTCGACTCAGCAAGGAAGAAGTCAAACACTACAGATGTAGTGAAAGGAAGGGGCATGTGCACCCCAGTGTTTATAGCAGCAATGTCCACAATGGCTGAACTATGGAAGGAGCCGAGATTTCCTTCAACAGATGAATGGATAAAGAAGATGTGGTTTATATATGCATGGGATACTACTCAGCCACCAGAAAGGATGAATACCCGTCATTTGCACTGACATGGGTGGAACTGGAGGGTATTACCCTAAGTGAATAAGTCAATCAGAGAAAGATAATTATCATATAATTTCATTCATATGTGGAATATAAGGAACAGTGCAGAGGACCATAGGGGAGAGGAGGGAAAACTGAATGAGGAAGAATCAGAGAGGGGAAAAAAGAACTTGAGAGACTTTGACTCTGGGAAACAATTTGGGGGTTACAGAAGGGAGGTGGGTGGGGGATGGGATAACTGGGTGATGGGCATTAAGGAGGACACGTGATGTGATGATCATTGGCTGCTTTTATGCAACTGATGAATCATTGAACACTAATGATGTACTGTATGTTGGCTGATTGAATTTAAGTAAAAAATAAAAATGGGAAATTCAATGATACTGATCACCATACATATTTATTAGTATTAATTTCATTGCTAAAGTTTTTTCTTTACTTGGTTTTATGACAATCATTTAACATTCCATTCTAGAATTTCTTTTTAAAAGGCAAGGGACAAATAATCAACTGAGCTGAATCCCATCATAAAACATATGCATTATGAAAATGTTTAACATTTCATAGAAACTCCATACAAAACTATTTTTGTGTAGTAAATAACACCTGTATTGGCCTTCATATATTGTCATTTTTTTTTTGAGTTTAGCAAATTTTTAGCACTTTTATGTTAGGGAACTTTTAATAAATGATTCCATAGTATAGTTTTGATTATGTGCACGTGCGCGTGCGTGCACACACACACACACACTGGAATACTATGTAGCCATCAAAAGAAATGAAATCTTGCCATTTGTAATGAGGTGGATGGAACTAGAGGGTATTCTACTGAGCAAAATAAGTCAATCAGAGAAAGACAAATATCATATGATCTCCCTGATATTAGGAATTTGAGAGGCAGAGTGGAGGGTGTGGGGGATAGGGAAGGAAAGAACGAAACAAGATGGGATTGGGAGGGAGACAAACCTTAAAATACTCTTAATCTCACAGAACAAACTGAGGGCTGAGGGTTGCTAGGGGAAGGCAGGTAGGGAGGGGGTGGTTGGATTATGGACATTGAGGAGGATATATGCTATGATGAGTGCTGTGAAGTGTGTAAGCCTAACGATTCACAAGCCTGTGCCCCTGGGGCAAATAAAACATCTGTAACAAAAATAATCAAAACAAAACAGAATTTAAGTAAACATACTTTTTACTCCACTAGATGGTGCTGATGTCCTATCATAAAACAACACAAACTCCATCTCCCAGCATTTCTGCCCTTCACAAAAGCCAGATTTTTTTTTGTTTTTGTACTCATTAGTTTTAAATTTAGTGTTCAAGTTTTCATGTGAAAATGTTATGCTTAATAACAGGCTAATATGTGCGTTTTTCAGTTTATAAATTAAGATCCACTTCACAGCATTCAGATTACTGGAAAAATATAATAGTTAAATTCAAACAAGGTTGCTATATTGTCAGTACAGAACTATGTTTCACTGGTGTATTAACATTTTGATAGAATTAGTTACTATCCTATTAAGTTAAGGCAAGGGAATTGTAATAAAGTTTTTTTTATCAATTAATTTATTCAACTTAATTTTTTTTTAAAGATTTTATTTATTTGACAGACGGAGATCACAAGCAGGCAGAGAAGCAGGGAGAGAGTGAGGAAGAAGCAGGCTCCCCGCTGAGCAGAGAGCCCGATGTGGGGCTCGATCCCAGGACCCTGGGACCATGACCTGAGCCAAAGGCAGAGGCTTTAACCCACTGAGCCACCCAGGTGCCCCATATTATTATTTTTTAAAGGACTTATTTATTTAAAAGAGAGAGCACAGGAGCACAGGCTTGCATGGGGTTGGGAGGGGAGAGATAGGGAAGGGGAAACAGAAAAACTTTTAAGCTGACTCTGAAGTTTGAAGCTGAGATCTGAATTCCACAGACGGCTTGATCTCAGGACCCTGCATGACCTGAGTCCAAACCAAGAGTAAGGCACTTAACTGGCTGTGACACCCAGGTTCTTCTAAATTATTTTTTAAAAAGTAAAGATTCTACCAAAGGAGTAATCCATCCACAAACAGTAATCAATACACAGACACATTCACACAGGGTCAGCCCATTAGCTAGCCTGAGCCAAATGCATTTCCTCTCGGTTATATTTCAAGACAATTCTTGATTTTTTAAATTTCTTTAACCGCTTTTAGCAAGCAGATATCAAAGACAAGGGTATATCTCTTTGGCGTCATCTTCCTACCAGCTTCTCACAGTATTTACTGTTATGTATGTTTACTAAGAGGAAGAGTTCTATGGATTACCCTTTTAACTTCAAGTAATTCTTAAGAATTTCCATGAGGTTTTTTTTTTTTTTTAAGATTTTATTTATTTATTTATTTGACAGACAGAGATCACAAGTAGGCAGAGAGGCAGGCGGGGGGGGGGGGGAGCCGGCTCCCCACTGAACAGAAAGACTGACGTGGGGCTCGATCCCAGGACCCTGAGATCATGACCTGAGTTGAAGGCAGAGGCTTTAACCCACTGAGCCGCCCAGGCACCCCACATTGTTAAAGCATTTGAAGAAATAAAATATTTTTAAAATTTGGAAGTATGATTATGCAAATTCTTATCAAAATTTTAACAGTGTAAAGACTACGAAGATAATTCCAGGGTTATGAAAAACAAATGGGAGAACAGGTACGAGCAAAAAGAAGTCTTGCAGAAAATAAGTATACAATAATGAGGGCTGAAACAAGCTAGTCTCAGGATACAGCTTGACTACATCACTGAAATCAAGTTTCGTGGAATGTGTAGTGTTTGGATCACTAATACCTAATGTCAATTATTGTTCAAGTAAAAATGATAGCTTCTTAAAATAGTCTATACCGACTGGTTGCTGTAAAGTGGAGTTGGGTCAGAGGGTGACACTAATTGAGGACTTTTGAAAACTCTAGCAGGAATGATTTGGCATCTGAATAATTCTCGTGTCTACAGCCATACCACCCTGAACGCGCCCGATCTCGTCTGAATAATTCTCATGACAATCTTGAAGGATAAGTATTGAAAAAGAAAAAGAAGAAAAACAGCACACACTATACCCAGTTTCACCTGCAGCACTTGAGGAAATGCCATTGATGGAAGATTTAGAAATGTGGGGACTGATCTCAATCCCCCATTTTTGCAGATCTACTGTTAGTCTGTTGTACACCAATTGATGTTTCTTCAGTCTTAAATGTTCTCCTTCCTATCATCCTTATCTGGTTAACCCCTATTCAACTTGCGAAGCCTACCCAAGATGCCATTGTGACCCTATTTCCCTGTCTTCATTCCAGCTCTTACAGATCAACTCCTCAACCCTATCGCACTCCGTCCTCTCATTCCTATTTGGGTTTCTCGCCTCCTCTATATGATCCTATAGTTTCTCTTTTGCTTATCTCCATCACAATATTTTATATGATAAAATACAATAGTTAATAAATTATAAGAATCATTCCTTTTATTTTTCCCACTAAATGGACTTTTGGAAAATGCTGGTCATAGGGCCTGGCACTTAACAGTCGCTCAGAAATGGTCAATGGGGAATGCTTGGGTGGCTCCAAAGGTTCAGCATCTGCCTTTGGCTCAGGTCATGATCCCAGGGTCCTTCGATAAAGCCCTGCATCAGGACCGCTTCTCCCTCAGCCGGCCACTCCCCCTGCTTGTGCTCTCTCACTCTGACAAATAAATAAATAAAACCTTTTTTTTTTTTTTAAAAAAATGATTATTGGATGAACAAATAAATGAAAGAAAAAAAATGAATGGATGACTAGGGAATTCTCATGGAGCCTTTCCGTTATACCTGCGATTATAAGCAACCTCTGGATAGAGCATAATGGATGGTAGCAAATGTCAAAAATAAGACTTGGGAATAAATGTCTAGTGACCTTAAAGCTCTATTGCATGAACTCAAGAAACTCTGATATCTATAATTCCATTGTACATCTTGTCCACACGTCCTAAATTCAAATTTATGTCGTAATCTTGAAGTCAGGAATCATTTAAGGTTTTAGTTCAAAAAATAAAAACTTTGGGGAATCTCTGGTGAACGTTTTAGTAACCACTTTTCTGTCCATTACATTTTTGGTCAAAAAGTTTTAAGAAACTTGGTGTGTTCAGTTAAAATGTCAAAACAAATAAAAGTGTTCTAAGAAATCTTTTTACCCCTTTCCTTCTGGTTTGTGTGTGTGTGTGTGTGTGTGTGTGTGTGCTTTTTTTTTCTGTTACATTAATTTCTCTGAGCCATTTTTATAATGTCTCCTGATGATTTTCAGCTGAATTGTAACACTCCCCTACCCCCAATTACTTCAAATCCTTTTTATGCACCATATTCTGAAACCAGTTAAAATTGTTAAATGGGTAAAGTGAGCACAGGAGAGATGGGTTTGCAAGAATCTCACAGGTCTGGGCAGGTGGGGGATGGTGTGTGGGGTGAGGAGGTGGAGGCATTGCTGGGAAGAAGGAAAAGTGCAAAGGCTGTCCTACAATCAGGGATTGAGGGAAGAAAAGTGGATTGATTTAGACTTTGGCTCAAGCCCTAGCAATCAAAGGTCAAAAATGAAGACTTTTACTAATTCCTGTGTCATTTGGGAACTTACTTCTGGCTAAGAATAATTTCAGCGATACTCAATAATTCATATTCTATGTGGAGGCAGAAGAGTAGCATGCGCGTTCTCCGGACATGCCTACCCTTTAAATAAACAAGGTTTGCTCCGGCTGACCTCCCCCTCTCATGACATTCTGGGGCATCTGCTCTGACCCTTCTCATGGGCTCTTCTCCTCAGATCTCCCCTCCTCAGGAATACCCCACGTGCCAGACTTGCTTAATCCAGTTCTTAATCTCATCTTCCCTTTCTACCTTTCCTCACTAAAATGCTAGAGAAGTTGTCAACATTGATAATTGACAGTGAACTGCAGTGAGGAACACTAGCTTTCACTCTTCTAAAGTATTTGTTCAGAGATTTGTCATTCCACATAAAATTTCAGGTTTGTTGAATCTGGTGATATCAAATTTTTGAAGAAGAGAGGATACTGAAGGCAGTTGGGTCAAAGCACAACTTTAAATCACACTCTATGGGTAAACACCACACAACTATCTCTGAAAATGGTGGGTGTTGGTGAAGAAAAAAGGAGAAATCTTACTTATGATATTGGAATTGAAACATAGAATTTTGGATTAAAAACCTCTACCTTAAATTTTCTGGATTAGAAAACTGTGTATTACATTCACATATAACCTCATAAAGGAAGATAGTTTAGAATTAATTCTTATGATTTATAGTGTCAATTATTCTTCCATTATAGGGATAATTCAAATTTGAAACCCTCTTGTACTTGAAACAATATATAATTTTTCTCCCTTCTTTTTCTGATAGAAGAGAATCTCTCTACCTTTGACCTATAATATATTTTAAATCCTGAAAGAACTTTTTTGACCTTTAAACATCCAGAATTAGATAACACATATATCTCAACACAAAATAGCCAGTGTGTACTTGGACATGTTTTAGTACGTTTTAATTTATTCACAGGAATTTCTGGGCCTTTTCTGTTTGTCAAATAAATAAATTTAAGTCAGGAATTTCTGGGCTGTGGCTAATTTCAGAGAGTATGTTTAAGGGAATGTTATTCTCAACTTTGTCTTGTAAATCTGACCAGATTCTTAGCAGCCTGTGGGGACTCCTGCAAACACAATGTTTTATAAGGAAGCAACTCATATTTCTATACAAATGGAATGGGAGCCTATTTATTGTATTAAAGAAGTACTAGTTGGTCTCTGAGGCACTTGGGCCAATAAATTCTTCCTATCATCTGTTATTCCTCTTTAATGGTAACTAATATTTTTTGAGGAATGCTCACTTTAAACAGAGCAGAGGCCATTTATGAAATGCTAAAATGTCAAGCTTCGTTGAGTAAAGCAGATTGTGAAAATATTCAAACATGTATCCAACCAGTAGAAACCAATATTACATTTAAACACATTTTGATGGAATATAAAATATAGATGAAATGAGTCAGCTGGAGTCAATTATGTAATGAGTTCAAATTGGTATGTTTTTATTTTTATTACATACTTTGTAGTACCCCATTTTAATATTTCCAATTCTACTTTGTAATCACTTAAATGGTTTAATTAAACTTGCCCTCAATTCTTGAGTTTTGAACATGAACTAGAAATAAAACAAGTCTTATTTACATGACAAATGATTGCTACATAAAGCCTCAGCAAACAGCATGTAAATATTGAGACAATGAAACTATTCCTGTTAAAGGAAAGACAAAAAACACTTACCTAAAGAAAAAGATATTTGTGGGGCGTCCGGGGTGACTCAGTTTGTTATGCATCTGCCTTCTGCTCAGGTCATAATCCCAGGGTCCTGGGATCCAGTCCCACACTGGGTTCCTTAGCAGGGAGCCTGCTTCTTTCCCTATGCCACTCCCCCTGCTTGCGCTCTCTCTCTCTCTCTCTCTCTCTGTTTGTCAAATAAATAAATAAAATGTTGGGGGGGGGGGGAAGGAAAAGATGTTTATTATGATTGGTAACATTAACAGGGTTCTGGAACTCTTTGCCAATACAATAATATTTTAGTTTTGAATACTAACTGTAATATGTATGTGTGCAGGGGAATGATGGAATACCTAGGGTTGGATATAAGGTTTCCAAGCTAAAAGTCAAGCAGGAGCATATTAGAATGCAAAATTGAAAAAAAAAGGCTCTGTCCTCGGAAAAAATTAAACACATTTAAGTAAACCTTACAAAAATGAGTAGAGGATGTAATTAAAGAGGTATCTTTGCATTTATTTTCTTGATTGAAAGACGCTCAAGGAGAGAGATTTTATGTTATTTGCTAACATTTCTCAATGCATAGGGGCTTAGATGAAGTAAGCAGTTAATCAAAACTTGCTGACTTAGTGAAAAGTTTTGGAAGTTTATGAATGATAGGTAACTGATTTGGTTTAAAAATGTCAGTCAAATATTACCACATAATTTAGTTACCTATCATGAATTAGAAACAAAATTTCCTTCAAAGAAATTTTTTAATCTGTGAGAAGGACTGTTCGAATTAAATTTAATATAAATCTAATAATTATCTACCGATACCAGAAAGACAACTTCTACATTCATATTTACTACTCTTGAAGACTGATCTTCTAGAATGTATCTCAAATACACTACAGGAAAAAGCCCTTTAGAATAACTAAGATGTACAATTGCTGGGTCATAGGGCAGTTCTATTTTCAACATTTTGAGGAACCCCCATGCTGTTTTCCAGAATGGTTGCACTGAAATAAGTCAAGCGGAGAAAGACAACTATCATATGATCTCCCTGATATGAGGAAGTGGAGATGCAACATGGGAGGGTTAAGGGGGTAGGAGAAGAATAAATGAAACAAGATGAGATTGGGAGGGAGACAAACCATAAGTGACTCTTAATCTCACAAAACAAACTGAGGGTTGCTGGGGGGAGGGGGGTTGGGAGAAGGGGGGTGGGGTTATGGACATTGGGGAGGGTATGTGCTTTGCTGAGTGCTGTGAAGTGTGTAAACCTGGCGATTCACAAACCTGTACCCCTGGGGATAAAAATATATTATATGTTTATAAAAAATAAAAAATTTTTTAAAAAAGAAAAAAAAGAATAACTTAGATGTACAAACATTGCATGTTCAAATTTTTCAAACTTCTGTGATATTTTCATTTTAATGATACAAGTAATGCTTGCTTGTCTACAAGACTTCTAATTTCTGTTCTGGTTCTATAAATGTTCATATGCTTCTTAATACTTTCATACAAAACATTTTGGTGAAAATTCTAAACAAACAAAATAAATTATGATAATTTCAAGGGAAATTATGATGATATATTACAGTTTTCAAAATGTTTATTAAAACAATGTTTGAGGGGCACCTGAGTGGTTCAGATGGCTAAGCTTCTACTTTTGGCTTAGCTTATGATCTCCAGGTCCTGGGATAGAGCTCCAGGGGATGGGGGTTGGGATTCCCCTCAGCGGAGAGTCTGCTTCCTCCTTTCCATCTGCTTCTCCCCCTGCTTGTCCTTTCCTTGTCTCTCTGTTTCTTTCTCTCAAAAATGAATCCATAAAATCTTAAAAATTTTTTTTTGAGTTTTTACATTAAATAAAATCATGATAAATAATCACATTATTTAAATAAGCTACTTACATTTTTTTTTAACTTAGCAATGTCAAAAGCCACTCACACACATGAAGTTACAGAACAGAAATTAAATCACATTTTCTAGACCAAATTCCTATTACCACTGTGAAAAACATATTGGCAAATGTTTTATAATATAGGAAAAAGCCTTCCCTTTTTTTACGCTTACCTTGTGCAACACAAACAGTCCACGATATAAGCCAAATGATCGCCCCTGGAAATCTCATTCTGAGGATCTTTGAGGGGAACATTTAATAGCTGACAGTGCTCACACGATGTCAAGTTCTCTTCCTCTAAGAAATGTGATTAGTGCAGGAAAGCACTTGCTCGAAAGGAAATTGAAACACAACTCAGGAATTAAAGGGAGTACCAGATGCTCCGCCCCTCAGAAATTTTGCAAGATAGAAGAAAAAAATCAACCCCAAGCCCCAGCAATGTCAGAATTTGAATCTGATTCTCCCTGCATTCCCACTGAATGTTAATGCTGTGGCCTGATTTTCATTTGTTTCATAAACCCAGGCATGCTCTCTGCTGGAACACGTTCAAGTTCTTAGAATGTGCAAAGCAGTAACTGCTGATATCCTCTGGATTTCATAAACCCTCAAAAGATAAAAGAATAGAAATTCTTGGTGGGAGTTTAGGTGAGCCTGGTGGTGGGTAGAAAGGAGGGCCCCTATTGCATGGAGCACGGGTGTGGTACATAAACAATGAATCTAGAAACACTGAAAAAATAAAATAAAATTTAAAAAATCATTTACAGAACTTGGAATGAGTCAATGCTTTCATAAATAAGACCCAGACAAGTGTGAGCAAACTTTGCCTAGAATGTAGTGCTGACTTGCTTTTCCCACAATCCAGGAAATTATTCCTTTTAGGGTTTCTTAAAGATGTGTGTGAAGCAACAGGATCACTCTCCTTGGTCATAACTGCATTTAATAATTCAAAAATCAAGAAATTTGAACACTGAGTTTTTAAACCTTTTATTGAAACATAATATGCATAAAGAGCATATAAACAAGTGGGTTGATGAATATTGAGATGGTGGAGATGGAGACCGCTCTGTGTGAACCCAGCACCAAGCTCAGGACACTGAAGAGCACTAGATCTCCAGGAAGCCCCAGCTGTCCCTTTTAATGAGCCCCTCTCAACCTCTCCCTCACCACACACAGGGGGACCATGGTCCTGATCTCTAAGAACATGGAATCCATTGGTCTATTTTGTACTTTACATAAAGTGAAAGACACTTATTTTTTTAGTGTGTAGAGCCTTTCATGAGAAATTATGTTTATTATTCAACTGCACTGTTGGGTTTAATTACAGATTAGTAATTCTTATTGTTGTGTAATATTCAATTCTGTGAATGTACCACATTTTATTTGTGTGTCTGTTCATGAGCATCTGAATAGATTCTGGTTTGGAGCCTATAGAAATAGGGCTGTTGTTATGAGTTTTTTGACAAAGGCATGCCCTCATTTCTGATGAGTGCACACTTAGGGGTGGAACGGTAGGACAGAACGATGAACATGTCTAGGTGTAATAGGTGTAATTATGCGAATTGGTGTTCTCATCAGCAGTGAATGAACTGCTCCAAATCATCAACACACTTGATGTTTTCAATCTGTGTAATTTTAGCCATTCTGGTGAACACAGAGCTGTAATTCTCTGGGACTTTAGTATGCATTTTCCTGAGGACAAATGAAGTTGAGTGACTTTCATGTAGCGGTTGGTCCTTTAGAGATCCTCTTTGGTGAACTGTCCATTCAAGTCTTCTGCATGTATAAATATTTTCTATTGAGTTATCTGTCTTCTACTTAACTCAGTGTAGGAAATCTTTTTATATCCTTAGACATTCTTGGATATATTTATTATAAATATCTTCTTCAGTCAGTGGGTTATCATTTTGCTCAGTGTTTTTTTTTTTTTTTAAAGATTTTTTTTATTTATTTATTTGACAGACAGAGATCACAAGTAGGCAGAGAAGCAGGCAGAGAGAGATGAGGAAGCAGGCTACCCGCTGAGCAGAGAGCCCGATGCGGGGCTCGATCCCATGACCCTGGGATCATGACCTGAGCCGAAGGCAGAGGCTTTAACCCACTGAGCCACCCAGGCGCCCCGCTCAGTGTTTTTTAATAGGCAGAATTTCTGCAATTTAAATTGAACAATTGGATGTTTTGTTTACATAATTATGCTTGACTCGCATTTTTTCAAACATATTCTTGAAGAGTCCAATTGACAAAGATAGGCTGCTTTTGAAAGGGACAGTTTTTCAGAGGGTTCAAATCACAAGGTCATGCTGAATTCATTGCATGTTTAAAGCAGAAAAGAATTCTGGGTTACTAAAGCCCCTTGCATGTTTATTGTTCTAACTACAGGAGAACATTTCCTTGTAAATATCACAGGATATAACAATTGCAATGGGAAAAAAAAGGAAAATGTTTGGAGCTTAAGAAGAGACATTTCTTAAAATTTAAAATAGAACAAATTTTCAATTTTTTTCTACTTGGGTTAGCGCATTTTGTGTCCTATTTAAGGATTCTTTGCCTACCTCTAGGATACAATGATGCTTTCCTCCAAAACCATTGTTTTCTGCCTCACATTTAAGACTGCATTTGACTTCTGTGTATGGTATAATGAAGGGCAACGGATACATTTTTAAAATACCGCGATCCAACTCTTCTCACACTGTTTACTGAAAATATCATCTCTTTCCTACGACACTGCTTTACTCTGACTTTCATCATAAATCAGACAACTGGATATGTCTGAGTCCATTTCCTAATCGCTTCTCTAAGCTTAGTGAATTCACACAGCAATATCTACAAGTCCCACTTTAATTTTTAAAATAAAACTTCTGAGGAAGTGTCGATTTCTGGGAACTTGGGATTTTCTACTTATCTTTTAAGTTGATTTCTTATAAAGACAAAAACCATATGATTTCACTCATACGAGGAATTTAGGAAACATAACAGATGAACATTGGGGAGAAAAGAGAGAGGAAAACCATAAAAGAGACTCATAACTATAGAGAATAAGCTGAGGGTGGCCTGGAGGGGTGGTGGGGAGGTGGATGGGTGAAATGGGTTATGGGTATGAAGGAGGGCACTTGTGAGGAGCACTGAGTGTGTATGTAAGTGATAACTCACTAAATCCTACACCTGAAACTAATATTACACTGTTTATGTTAACTAACTGGCATTTAAATGAAAACTTGGAAGAAAAAAATTTCAAAAAGTTTTCTGGTTTATTTTTGTTGTGATCTAAAGAGGTACTCTCAATTCTATTCTCTCAAAATTTGATGAGATTAATAACCAAAATATGTAAAAAAGGTATCAAGCTCAACACCCCAAAAACAAAATAATTCAATGAAAAAATGGGCAAAAGGCATGTATAGACATTTTTCCGAGGAAGACCTATAGATGGCCAACAGACACACGAAACGATGTTCAACGTCACTCATCATCAGGGAAATACAAATTAAAATGGCAATGAGATATCTCCTCAGACTGTCAAAATGGCTTAAATCAACAATGCAAAAAACAACTGGTGTTGACAACGATGCAGAGAAAGGGGAACCCATTGCACCTCTGGTGGGAATGCAAAGTGACACAGCCAAAGTTTCTCAGAAAGTTAAAACTAGAACTACCTGATGATCCAGCAACTGCACTACTAGGTATTTATCTGAAATATGCAACAATGTAATTCAAAGGGTTACATATGCCCAATATTTATAGCAGTATTATCAACAATAGCCAAAGTATGGAAATAGCCCAAGTGTCCATTGATTCATGAATGGATAAAGAAAAAGTAGTGTATGTATACAATAGAATATTACTCAGCTATTGGCTGAGTTGGTTGAGAATAAAACCTTGCAATTGCAATGACATGAAGGAAGCTACAGTATAATGCTAAGTGAAATAAGTCAGTCAGAGAAAGACAAATACCATATAATTTCATTCATGTCTGGAATTTAGGACACAAAACAAACAAGCAAAGGGGGGAAAAAAGAGGGAGAGACACAAACTAAGAAACGGACTCTTAACTATAGAGAAAAAACTGATGGTTACCAAGAGGGAGGTGAGTGGGCGGATGGGCTAAATAGGTGATGGGGATTAAGTGCACTTGTGATGAGCACTGGTGTTGTATGAAAATGATGAATCACTATATTCTACACTTGAAACTAATATTACACTAAATGTTAATTGGTATTTAAATAAAAATTTACAAAAATAATTGAAAAATGTGATGCAATTTTATTTATGGCTCATTATATGGTCAATATTCTACCCATGTCAGTAGGTCAAATTTATGATTCTGTTGTTCAAATCTTTTATATTTTTACTATGTCTTAATCTGTTTATTCTATTAGATATTGGAAGGATAAGTATTCCATTGTGATTGTAGATTTGTCTATTTTTCAGTTTATATCAATCATTTTTATATATATTTAAAGAAATGGTGATGTTTATATACATATTTAGAATTGTGATATCCTTCTTTGCTCTGATCATTTTATCATAAAATGTCCCTTTTTACCTTTCATTTGCTTCCCATATGGTTTTCTATTTACTTTCTTTCCTGTTTGTGTATTCAAAAAATTTGATACATAGAACTAAACTTGTCTTTTGTTTTGAAAAAATAAGAAATAAGATAGTACATGTGAAAAATCAAGCAAATATATATTTTCAGCTATCATTCTGAAGTTGAAGTTCATTTAACTGGTAGCACACGAATTAAGAGCAGAGGTTTAAACATCCTCTTTATTTTTTTCCTTGGTTTTATCTCTCTGAGTAAGAATCCAAATATCTTGCCACTACAACTTTGATTGAGAGCACCGCTGCTAATGCAAAATACAAATATTAAAGTTGTAAAAACCTATGAAGAGTCCTTTATTATTTCTCTAATAAATTCAGACCAGGAACAGGTTGTCATTTTGGTCACTGTACCTGATCTCCTGTCCAATTTTCCTCCCTTATTGACTCAGAGAATTTTCCTCTGAGGTCAAATTTTCCTCTCCTTTCTTTTGCTACCTGATAGAGCTTAAAACATCCTCACAAATTTCATTATCTCTCCTCATTGATGACATGAAAAAAATATATATAAATTATCATGTGTAAGCATGGCCTAAGGTAAAGGTCATTCTTCAGATTAATTCCAGAATGTCTCCTCACTTGTACACTTGTGCAAAGACGAAACCTTCTAGAATTCCCTTTCCCACTCCTGAGGAGGGTAGCACCTTAACTTCTTTCTGAGAGGACACTGCTAACATAATCCAGTTTAACAATTTTCATAGAGGTGAAGAACTCTTAGATTTTCTTTAATTCTAGTTGTGGAAAAGTGAAAACATGTAAGTGTCTTCATTGCTATTTATTGCACTTATTTTATTAGATGCATTTCTAAAACTAGATTGCGAGCTCATCAAGTAATCAGCCCTTTTGAAAAAAAAGAAAAATAAAAAACAAACAAAACTACTATGTCCGTAGCAACTTCCTCAGTCATACTGGAACACATGCAGAAAGCTCTTAAAGTTTGTTGTTTTTTTTTTTTTTTTAAGATTTTTAAATTTTATTTATTTGACAGACAAAGATCACAAGTAAGCAGAGAGGCAGGCAGGGAAAAAGAGAGGAGGAAGCAGGCTCCCCACGGAGCAGACAGCCCAATGTGAGGCTCTATCCCAACACCCTGGGATTGTGACCTGAGCTGAAGGCTCAGGTTTTAACCCACTGATCCACCCAGGTGCCCCAGCTCTAAAAGTTTTAAGAGAAAATTGGATCTCCTTTCCCTGTACCAGCTCTAACCTCTAATGTCTGCTTTCCTAGAGTCCTAGCCATTCATCTTAGGGTAGAACTTAAAACACAACTTTTCTCTTCTCTTTTTCTTTCTAGTGATTTATTTATATATTTTAGAGAGAGAGAGAAAGAGAGAGAGAGAGAGTGCACAGAGGGGATGGGCAGAGGGAGAGGGAGAGAGAACCTAAGCTACCCCACCTTGAATGCAAAATCCAATATCAGGCTTGATCTTACAACCCTGAGATCACAACTTGAGCAGAAACCAAGAGTTGGATGCTTAACTAACTGTGCCAACCAGGTGCCCCATTCATGCACATTTCTGAGTCTCTTCCAGGCTATATTAAAAAAACTGTGAGCAGGGTAGTTGAAAGTTGCATTCTAGAAGATGTCAACAGAGTTGGGGACCTCATTTCATCTGGTCCCTTGAAATTAACTGGATACCTATGACACTGTTCTGAACACACACGAATTCAGCCTTAGATGTAAGAAAATACATCTGGAATTCTACAAGCAGTAACACAACTGCTTTTTCAAGATAGGAGGTGCAGAATCATGGATGTATGGGAAATAGCAGAAGATAAACAGATGGGGGAGGGAGCCTCCATAAGCTGGCTACTGGAAAGTGATATAACACTGGAGTTCAAAATTGGAACCCTCAGGAATCTGCTCTAGTGAGAAACATCTCTTTCTGAAAGGGACACAGAGAATGAAAGAGCAGAATTCTAGGTGGGTCATTGTGGTCTCAGGATCTTAGGAGACACAGAAAGAATGAGGTTGCCAGATCCAATAGAGTGCCCAAGCAGTAGAATGGAGAACCTGGTTATGGTCAGTGAGTCCAGAAGGGATGATCAGCTCTGTTTGCCATAAACCTTGAGCTCAGCTGGTAGGGAGACTGCTCTTTGCCTGAGCACTCTGAAAAGGACTAGAATATGTGGGCCATTTAACAGCGCCTGTGAGAGACAAAACAGCAACACTCATGACTGGAAAACATCTCTCAGGGCAGCAGTGACAGCGCCTGTGAGAGACAAAACAGCAACACCCATGACTGGAAAACATCTCTCAGGGCAGCAGTGACTCTGGAAAGGACAGTAGGATGCTATCCAACCATGACCTGCAAGCTGTGGAGCAATGTATGTGTGTGAGTCCACAACTGCTTGCAGTTGCAAAGACACAAAGTGAAGTGTTGTTGGTAGCCCCACTGACTCTCCCCAGGATAACTGCGGTGGAAGGAAAACCTGGGAATCTGTGGGTTTGGTGTACACAGAAGTGGAGATGGTTTGAACTGGGAGATTTATTGAAGAAGGGGAAACCACAATCTTGTGCCTCTGATCTGAAGATTTGAGCTCAGCCATTTTTGCTCTGACCCTCTGAAAAGTCTTAGATAGCCACCAGGGAACAGAAGCTGTACCAAGGACCAGTTCACCTTGAGCCCATCTGCCTGACAAGGGGTGGGACAACTTCACCCAGGCAAAGACACCTGAGAAGTAAAATAGGAGGCCCCCCTGCAGAAGACAAAATGGAAGAATAGGTGAATGACAAGCTTGTAGATCCCACAGGACTATAAACACTAGTGCCAGGGAGAATAATATATTGAGCTTCAGGTGTTTCAACTTGACTCGTTTATCCTTCAGTACAAAATTTTACATTTTTTTGAAAACATTTTCCCCATTTCAACTAGATTCTTATTTTACTGACATGTTTTTAAGTCATTTTTAAAATTTTTTCCTCACGTCTACATCTTATAGATTTATGTCTCATTCTAGTCCTTTTTTCACTCTGCTCAATTTTATTTATGTATATAAGCTCTGCTTTCCTTGCAATTTTGGGATGTAGTATCCTCTAACACACAAATCAAAATTCAGTCAGGAACCAGATCACTCTGCTTTGTCTACCCTGTGAGATTAGAGTCTCTCTCTTCCTACCCCTTTTTATATTGTTTTGGTTCATCCTGGCTTCGTTTACTTTTCTGTTGTGGCTTCAGTCCAGTTCGGATTTTGCATTTTGCTTGGGTCATGGATGATATTTTGGACTCTGTTCATTCACTCACCCATCCTTCCTTGGGCAGAATGACTAGAAGGAGGAACACACAACAAAGGGAAGAACCAGAGGCAATTTTCTCTGCACAGAGCTAATTCATATGGATATAGGCAAAACATCAAATATAGAATTCAGGATAGCAATTATACAGATAATAGCTAAACTTGAAAAAAGCATAAATGACAATACAGAATCTCTAACTATGGAAATGAGATCTAATCTGGCTGAATTTAGAAATGCTATGATGGAGATGAAATCTAAACTGGACGCTCTAACAGCTAGGGTCAATGAGGCAGAAGAGAGAATAAGTGATCTAGATGACAGGCTGGAAAACAAGTTGAGAAAAGGAGAGAAAAACAACTAATAGTCCATGACGAAAGGCTTTGAGAATTTAATGATGTATTGAAAAGAACCAGGGTCACAAGAGGGAGTAGGAAGAGAGAGAGTTGGAAGGGATATTTGAGTAAATTATGGCTGAGAACTTCCCTAATCTGGGGAAGGAAGCAAGCATTCATGTCCAAGAGGCAGAGAGGATCCCTCTACAAATCAATAAAAACATATCAAAACCCTGATATATAATAGTGAAGCTTGAAAATCTTGAAGCCAAAGAAGCTATCCCAAGAGCAACTAAGGAGAGGAGAATCCTCACATATAGAGGGAGAAATCTCAGAATAATATTAGACTTGTCCACAGAAATCTGGCAGGCCAGAAAGGGCTGGCGAGATATATTCAGGGTATTAAATGAGAACATTTAGTGAAGAACACTTTATCCAGCAAGGTTGTCATTCAGAATGAAAGGAGAAGTAAAGAGTTTCCAGGAAAAACAGAAACGGAAAGAATATGTGATCATCAAGCCAGCCCTAAAGGAAATAGTAAAGGGGATATAGTAAGCAAAGAGAGACCCCAAAAGTCACATGGACCAGAAAGTAACAGAGACAATCTACAGAAACAGGAAATTTGCAGACAATACAATGGCACTAAATTCATTTTTCAATAGTTACCCTGAATGTAAATGGGCTGAATGTTCCCATCAGACACAGGGTATCAGATTGAATAAAAAAGCAGGACCCATCCATATGCTGTCTACAAGAGACTCATTTTGAACCTAAAGACACCAGCAGATTGAAGGTGAGGGGATAGAGAACAATTTATCATGTTAGTGGACCTCAAAAGAAAGCTGGAGTAGCAATCCTCATATCAGACAGATTAGATTTTAAACCAAAGACTGTAGTAAGAGATGTAGAGGGATACTATATCATACCCAAAGGGTCTATCTGACAAAAGATTTAAAAGTTGTAAGTATTTATATCTCCAGTGTGGAAACAGCCAATTATATAAACCAATTAAAATGCAAAGTAAAGAAACATATTGATAAATATTAAACATAGTCGACTTTAACACCCCAATCACAACAACGGACAGAACATCTAAGCAGAAGATCAACAAAAAAACGAGGGCTTTGAATGACACACTGGACCAGATGGACTTCACAAATATATTCAGAACATTCTATCCTAATACAACAGAATACTCATTTTTCCCAAGTGCATATGGAGCTTTCTCCAGAATAAAGCACACATTGGGTTACAAATGGTCTCAATAGATATCAAAAGACTGGGATCATTCCCTACATATTTTCAGACCACAATACTTTCAAACTGGAATTCAATTCACAAAAAGAAATTTGAAGGTGAAGGAACATCCTGCCAAAGAACGAATGGCCAACCAGGAAATTAAAGAACTTAAACAATTCATGGAAACTAATAAAAATGAAATCATACTGATTCAAAACTTATGGGATACTTCAAAGGCAGTCCTACAAGGAAAGTACATAGCAGTGTAAGCCACTCTTAAGAAATTAGAAAAGTCTCAAATTCACAAGCTAAGTTTGTCCCTAAAGGAGTTGGGAAAATAATAGCAAATATAGCCCAATCCAAGCAAGAGAAGAGAAATAATAAGGATTAGAGCAGAAATTAATAAAATAGAAACCAGAAGAACAGTAGAATAGATCAACAAAACTGGAAGCTGGTTCTTTGATAGAATTAATGAGATCAATAAACCTCTGGCCAGACTTATCCAAAAGAAAAGAGAAAAGATCCAAATTAATAAAATCATGAATGAAAGGGGAGAGATCACAATCAATACCAAGGAATAAGAGGTAGTTGTTAGAGCATTTTATGAGGATCTATATGCCAACAAAATAGGCAATCTGGAAGGAATGGATACATTCTGGAAACTTATGAATTACCAAGACTGAACCAGGAAGATGCAGAACATCTGAACAAACCAGTAGCCAGCAAGGAAATTAAAACCGTAAACAAAAACCACCCAAAAAAACAAGAATTCCAGTGGCAGATGGCTTCCCAAGGGAATTCTACCAAACACCTAAGAAGAAATAATACCTATTCTGCTGAAGCTGTTTCAAAAAATAGAAATAGGAGAAAAACTTCCAAATTTATTCTATGAGGCCCGCCTTATCTTGATCCCAAAACCAGACATAGACCCCATCAAAAAGAATTACAGACCAATATCCCTGATGAATATGGATGTCAAAATACTCAGCAAGATCATAGCCATTAGTATCCAAAAGTACATTAAAATGTTTATTCACCATGACCAGGTGGGATTTATTCCTGGGTTTCAAGGGTGGGTCAACATTTGCACATCAATCAACATAATAGAGCACATTAATAAAAGAAAAGACAAGAACTCTATGATCTTCTCAACTGATGCAGAAAAACATTTGACAAAACACAACATCGCTTCTTTATAAATACTTTCCAAAAATAGGGATAGAGGGAACAGACCTAAATATCATTAAATCCATCTATGACAAACTCAAAGCAAATATTATTCTAAATAGGGAAAGACTGAGAGCTTTTCCCTTAAAGTCAGGAACACAACAGGGATGCCCACTCTCACCACTGTTGTTCACCATAGCACAAGAAGTCCTGGCCTCGAGAATCAAACAAAGAGAAATAAAAGGCATTCAAATTGCAATGAAGAAGTCAAACTCTTTCTCTTTGTAGATGACATGGTACTTTATGTGGAAAACCCAGAGGGCTCAACCCCCAAATTGTTAGAGCTCATACAGCAATTCAGCAACGTGTCAGGATGCAAAATCAATGCAGAGAACTCACTTGCATTACTATAAACTAACAATGTGCCTGAAAAAAGAGGAATTAAGGAATTGATCCCATCTATAAGTGCTCTAAAACCCATAAGATAACTAGGAATAAACCTAACCAAAGAAGTAAAGGATCTGTACTCTAGAAACAATAGAACAGTTATGAAAGAAATTAAGGAAGACAAAAAGAGATGGAAAAGCATTCCTTGCTCATGGATTGGAAGAATAAATATTGTTAAAATGTCTATACTGCTCAGTGCAATCTACACAGTCAAGGCAATTCCTATCAAAATACCATTGACATTTTTCACAGAGCTGGCACAAACAATCCTAAAATTTGTATGGAAACATAGACTTCAAGCTATATTACAAAGCTTTGATCATCAAGTACTAGCACAAAAGCAGACACATAGATCAATGGAACAGAATAGAGAGCCCAGAAATGGGCCCTCAACTCTAGTAAACTAATCTTCGACAAAGCAGGAAAGAATATCCAATGGAGAAAAGGCTATCCGATAAGTGGTGCTGGGAAAATTGAACAGCCACATGCAGAAGAATAAAACTGGACCATTCTCTTGCACCATACCCAAAGATAAACTCAAAATGGATAAAAGACCTAAATGTGAGAAAGGAATCCATCAAAATCCCAGAGGAGAACACAGGCAGCAGTCTCTTTGATTTTGGCCACAGCAACTTTCTCTAAGACACATTTCTAAAGGCAGGGGAAACAAGAGCAAAAATGAACTATTGAGACTTTTTCTAGATAAAATATTTCGGCACAGTGAAGGAAACAATCAACAAAACTAAAAGGCAACCTATGGAATGGGAGAAGATATTTGCAAATGACATTGCAGATAAAGGGCTGGCATCCAAGATCTACAAAGAACTTCTCAAACTCAACACACCAAAACAAAAAATTCAAGAAATGGACAGAAGACATATGAATGACTAACAGACAAATGAAAAAATGCTCCACATCACTTGTCATCTGGGAAATGCAAATCTAATCCAAAATGAGATTCCACCTTACACCAGTTAGAATCACCAAAATTAACAAAGCAGGGAATAGCAAATGTTCACACTGATGTGGAGAAAGGGGAACCCTCCTACACTGTTGGTGGTAATCCAAGCTGGTACAGCCACTCTCAAAAAGTGTATGGAGGTTCTTCAAGATGTTAAAAATAGTGATACACTACAACCCAGCAATTGCATTACTGGAAAGATGGGGCACCTGAACCCCAATGTTCATAGCAGCAATGTCCACAATAGCCAAACTACAGACAGTGCCAAGACGTCCTTCAACAGATGAATGGATAAGGAAGATGTGGTGCATATATACATTGGAATATTACTGAGCCATCACAAAGGATGAGGTGCTTTGACATGGATGGAACTGGAGGGTATTATGCTAAGTGAAATAAGTCAATCACAGAAAGGCAGTTATCATATGGTTTCACTTACATGTGGAACATAAGGTTTACTGCAGAGGACCATAAGGGAAGTGAGGGAAAACTGAATGGGAAGAAATCAGAGAGGAAGACAAACTATGAGGTACTCTGGACTCCAGGAAACAAATTGAGGTTACAGAAGGGAGGAGTTGGGGTTTGGGAAACTGAGTGATAGGCATTGAGGAGGTTACATGATCAGATGAGTAATGGGTGTTATATGCAACTAATGGGTCATTGAACACTACATCAAAAACAAATGATGTACTATATTTTGGCTAATTGAACTTAATAAAAAAAAATCTGTGAGCAGAGTCACTTGTTTAGCCCTGCAGTGACATTGTTTCAAGTTTCAAAGCTCTACTGATCTAATGATAATTGCTAATTAATGATTAATTTTTGTGTGTCAAGTGTTGTATTAAATGTATCATCTGCTTTCATCCCCTTATGAACCTTGTAAGATAGTTCTATCATTCCTTTTCCACATAATGGTAGCTGAATTTCAGAGAGGATTAAGTAGATTACTAAAACAGATTAGAAACCAGGATGTCTGGTTCCACATTTGAACATTTAACGCTAGGCTAACCATTTTTCTGACCCAATTGTATACAAGTCCCCTCTTAGCCATAGTGTCAGTTATCCATGGTCACCTCCAGTTTGGAAGCAAGTGGTCCTCCTTCTGACAAATGGCCAGAAGGTCATTAGTATCCTAATGTTATATCACAATGTCTGCATCATTCACCTCACTTCACCATGTAGGCATTTTATCATCTCACATCATCACAAGGAGAATGGTGAGTACAGTGCTATAAGATGTTCTGAGAGAGAGAGAGAGAGAGAGAGAGACCATATTCACATAATTTTTATCATAGTATAGTGTTATAATTATTCTATTTTATGATTAGTTATTGTTGTTAACCTCTTATTATACCTAATTTTTTAAATTTAACTTTATTATAGTTATATATATATATATATATATATATATATATATATATATATATATGAAAAAAATCATATATGTAGGGTCCAATACTATCTGCGATTTCAGGCATCCACTGGGAATCTAGGAATGTATCCCTTGCAGAGAAGTGGGGCTACCTTATTTGCAAACTTTGTTATCAATTTTTGCTCTGGACTGAGGAAATCCTTAGAATTAATCTTCTTCTTGTCTCTAATGAAGACTCACAGGCACATAATGTAATACTTTGTGTAATGATACTACACTGTATTTGGTAATAGGACTATAATTTCTTTTTGTAAGTTATCCTTCTAGAAATACCTTTTAAATTATGTACTGCAAAATAGAAGTGATCATTTCTTGGGGAAAAATAAAACAAGTCTTGCCTTTGATGTATAGTTAGTTGAAAGTCAATGGTTAATAGTCCAGTTAATATAACCAGCTCAGCCAGATTATATGTCACTATTTAAATGAAATTCAAGCATAAAATGATACTGAAAACTTCTGTTTGGACATGTATTTAACAATCAGAGGGAATAAAACATATGTAAAAGTCAGGCTGGGTATATGACCAAGTTTTAGTAGATTAGATATAAGATTCTATTTATATCACAAAAGACATGGTTGCTGCTAGTTCTATTGTTAAAGTTTATATTCTTTTAAGAAATCCTGTTAATTAGTAATTAAACATCATGTTATAATATTCCTAATGTTATTAGTAAACCCACAAAAATACAACTGATTATAAAACAGAGATTTTTCTTTTAGGTATTCTGGGAGAATAAAATTTCATTTACAAAGTATTTCTCAAAAGATAATTTTAAAGTACTCATCTCCAAAATTTCATTTTATAGGAATACTATAATTTAAAAATCCACCCATAGCATAGTTTCGATAAACCAAAAAAATGGAACATCCTTTTAATTCCTTGTGATCCTTCTTAATGGTATTCTAGTTTTTATTTTTCTCTGTTAAGAAATGACTGGAAATAAATTGAAATGATCAGAAATAAATTTGAATGCCAAGGTTATGAAGATCCCTTTAGATTGCATATAAAAATCTATTTTTTAATTGTTCACAGATTAAAATTGTCATTTCCTGAAGGGCACAACGCTGGGGTCTTATATATGAAAAATAGTTGAACTGCTGAATAAAATAGTCAACCATCCTTGTCTCATTTGTTTTTTGTTTTTGTTTTTGTTTTAAAGATTTTATTTATTTATTTGACAGACAGAGATCACAAGTAGGCAGAGAGTCAGGCAGAGAGAGGAAGGGAAGCAGGCTCCCTACTGAGCAGAGGACGTGATGTGGGGCTTGATCCCAGGACCCTGGGATCATAAACTGAGCCAGAGCCAGAGGCTTTAACCCACTGAGCCACCAAGGCACCCCCTCATTTTTTATCTTCAGTCCTGTTATCTGCAGTTGTGGTGCAAACTGAGGCTTACTGCAATGTTCTGCTGCATGTGCCATGAGGGTAAGAGTGACTGTTCTGATACTGACATCTTGAAATGTTTACATCATTCAATTTTGAAAAGACATTAAAGTGGAGTAAATTGGCTATACCCAGGCAGCCTTATGATAAATTTTGCTGGAGGGGAGGTAGGCAGGGGATGGGTTAATTGGGTAATGGGCATTAAGGAAGGCACTTGCTGCGATGAGCACTTGGTGTTATAAGTAAGTGACAAATCACTACGTTTTATTCCCGAAACCAATACTACAGTATTAGTTAGCTAACTTGAATTTAAATAAAAACGTTGAAAAACAAAAAGGTTATGTAATCAATAACTTTCTTTTGTTCCTAAAAACAATGGTCAAAGTTAGTTGAAATCTATCCTTAATGAAAAAAATGGCTGTTGCTAGTATGGATTTAATCTCTCTACCAGCAGTACCCATCTGATGGCAAACACAGTACAGGATTCAGGGTTAGGGGAGCTAAAAAGAAGTATTCTTTTTATTGCTTATGTTATTTTAAGATTGAACTACACATTGACCTTAGTAACAAGAAAGGAAATGGTATCTTGATTCTTTACACATAGAACTGGCTGCAAAGAAAACCTGAATCAGATTACACAGCAGGGAAAGAAAGAGAGAGCGAAAAAGAAAGAGATAACTCTTACTTCATTACAAACTTAACTGTGAAAATGGATTAGGTAGTATTGGCTAAAATAAGTTTAGGAGAAAATTTCTAACATGAGAGTTAACTTGTGAAATCACAGATGCTACGAATTTTTATGTTAAAACCATTTCAAATTGTCATCCAAGAATGTCATCCTAATTCCCAACCCCCCAATAGCACATAAAAACATGCTGTTGGGGATTTTGCTCACCTTGCAAAATTGCTTAATATAAAAAAATTAAATAATAATTATTAAAATAGGTGAAAAAGCATCTTTTTCTTTTGATATAAAATTTTTGAAATGATTTTTTTATTTATTAATTTATTTTTATTTTTTAAAGATTTTATGTATTTATTTGACAGAGATCACAAGTAGACGGAGAGGCAGGCAGAGAGAGAGAGAGAGGGAAGCAAGCTCCCCGCCGAGCAGAGAGTCCGATACGGGACTCAATCCCAGGACCCTGAGATCATGATCTGAGCCGAAGGCAGCGGCCCAACCCACTAAGCCACCCAGGTGCCCCTTGAAATGATGTTTTTTGATTATGAAATTAATTTCTTCACCTCTCATGCACTTCCCAGCTATTCGTAATTTTGCTATATGTCTCTCATCTGAAACAATTCCCTTGGAATTCTCCTAGGGAACTTCCAAATCATCTATTTAGTCCTTTTCAGTGTATTGGTTTCTTAGGGCTACTGTAATAAATTACCAGAAACTGGGTGGTTTAGAACAAAAATTTGTTTCCTCACAGTTCTGGAGGTCAGAAGTCTGAAGTGAAGGTGTTGGCAGAGCCTCATTATTTCCAGAAATACTAAAGAGTAGTTTTCTATGCTCTCTCTAGCTTCTAGTGATTGTTGTCATCCTTGTAGTTCCTTGTTTTGTAGGGGCATCACTCCAGTCTCTGCCTCCATTGTCATGTGGCCTTCCTCCGCATGTGTGGTCTCCATGTTTCTGTGTCTAAATCTCCCTCTTTTATAAGAACACCAATCACTGATTATGGACCCTAATAGTATGACTTAATCTTACCTCCTCTAAACTTCCCCCTCTTGTCTTTCATGATATTGAATTTTTCTTGTTCTTAATTTTCTCTAACCTTGTTCAGTTATCTTCTTGATTGTTTTATTTTCTGGTTGTTTTTTCAATATGGCATTCCTGTATTTTTGTCTTTATTTTTTTCCCTTCTATAGTCTCAGTCTCCATGCATTTAATAAGGACATGCTGGTAACTACATGTACTTACATGAGCTGGATGCTGACCATGAACAGAAAAATAATCATAAATTCTACTTGGGAATATACGGTGAAACAGAGAGACACAGGTAAACATATCAATAAGTGTAACACTGAGTGGAAAAGGAACATAAATCATGCAATATGAAAACCTTCAAAATACAGAAGATACTCTAACTGAATTTTGAAAAAATGAGTGAGTGT
Source organism: Mustela lutreola (assembly GCF_030435805.1). Classification (NCBI taxonomy): domain Eukaryota; kingdom Metazoa; phylum Chordata; class Mammalia; order Carnivora; family Mustelidae; genus Mustela; species Mustela lutreola. The sequence goes on from NC_081303.1 coordinate 52,266,144, forward strand.
TCAACAGTCTAATTTTCATGAATTTCTATTCCACTTTTCTTGGTGGAAAGGTTTTAGTTATGAAATACATTTTAAAATAGATATAAGAATATTCATTTAAAAATAGATACAAGAGGGGCACCTGGGTGGCTCAGTGGGTTAAAGCCTCTGCCTTCGGCTCAGGTCATGATCCCAGGGTCCTGGGATCGAGCCCCGTGTCAGGCTCTCTGCTCCGCAGGGAGCCTGCCTCTTCCCCTCTCTCTCTGCCTGCCTCTCTGCCTACTTGTGATCTCTTTCTCTCTGTCAAATAAATAAAATCTTAAAAAAAATAGATACAAGGATATTTAAAAATAGATATAAGAAAATATTCATAAGAATATTTAAAAATAGAATATAAGAATATTCTTATAAGAACAAGATATAAGAATATAAGAAAATTTTAGTTATGAAATACACTTAAAAAATAAGTCAAGCAGAGGAAGTCAATTATCATATGGTTTCACTTATTTGTGGAGCATAACAAATAGCATGGAGGACAAGGGGAGATGGAGAGGAGAAGGGAGTTGAGGGAAATTGGAAGGGGAGGTGAACCATGAGAGACTATGGACTCTGAAAAACAATCTGAGGGTTTTGAAGGGGTGGGGGGTGGGAGTTTGGGGGATCCAGGTGGTGGGTATTGGAGACGGCACGGATTGCATGGAGCACTGGATGTGGTGCAAAAATAATGAATACTGTTATGCTGAAAAAATTAAAAATTAAAAAATATAGATCTATGGATATAAAAATAGATATAAGAATATTAATTTAATAGATTTATTTAGAATAGTTTTCAATATAAAGAAATGTTGCAAATATAGTAAATAGAATCCTTGGATACTTCTACTCAGCTTCCCCTGTGGTTAATATTTTACATTATTATGGTATATTTGTCATGTCTAGTGAATCAATATTGATACACTGTAATTAACTAAGCTCCAAGCTTTACTCAGATTTCCTTAGTTTTTAATCTAATGTCCCTTTTCTTTACCAAAATCCCATTCAGAGCATCACATAACATGTAGTCATGTCTTCTTAGGCTCACCTAAACGATGATAGTTTTTTTAGATTTTCTTTGTTTCCTTGACAATTTTGATCAACAATTTTGAAGAATGTCCCTCAGTTGGAGTTTGTCTGAATTTTTTTCATCATTTTTTTGAGGTGATGCATTTTTGGAGGAGGGTCACAGAAAGGAAGTGTCATTCTCATTACATTGTATAAAAGTTACATATTATCGACATGACATCATTGATGATGTTAACCTGAATTACCTAGAAGAAGTTGTGTTTGTTGGAATTAAGAATTAAGCTCCACCTCCTATGGAAAGTTATTTACATAAATTACTTAGAATTCTTCAGTATGGAAATATGTTTCTTTACACCCATTTATTTATTCAATCATTTATGAGCATCTGTATGGATTTCTGGGTATTTAGTTTATACTTGAAGTGATAACTTTATGTGCCAACCTAAAAACAAGAAACTAGTTTAAGAAGAAAAGCTTTTATTTAGGATCAAAGAATTGCAATTTGGGGTATACAGATTTAGGTAGAAACTCAAATAGTGTACTGATTACTGAAGGTGGACTTGGGAATTTTACGGGAAAGAAAAGGAAGATTAGCTAAGTTGTTTTGAAAAGAGTTCATTGGCATTGAGAAAAAGGCCTGTATTTGTACTTCCTTGATTGGTCAGGCGAAGTGATCACCAAGCTAAAGTTCAATTTTATCAGTCTTCTCAAACAGGCTATTTGATTTCCTGCTGACTTTCTGGAACACTGGTGTTTTAGTCCAACTCAAAGGTTCAGAAAATTGGACATGCAAGGCATTTGTTCTGAAATGGGTGCTCTGGCTCCATTTTAAATGGCTCTACATATGTCTTATATTCAGAATACTATATTATTTATTTTGTTTCTTAAATTGGTCCAACTTTGGACATTTTGAACTCTTTCAGGTGACTCCTGTGTACTCTTGGCATGTCGCTATAATTTTGATTTTTGTAGCACTTCCATACTTTCTAACCCTACAAGATGATTCAGGATCATCTTGTACATTTCTTGCCACAGACCTAGAATAAGCCATTTCTCCAGGAGCCTGGTCCTTTTATTGAGGACAATATTAGAAACCAAGATCCAGATACTGGTGTGCTTGTTGTTACTGAAGTTCTTGTTTGTAGGCTCTCTCAGCCAGCAGAGCTAAGAAATATATGCATATACACTAATCTGTGTATATACCCATATTTCCCTCTTTCTCCGTATCTACATGTTCAGACCAATGGCTCTGACTCTAACCCAGTACTAGATAGTTCATTCTGTTCTCCCTCCTTGCTTATCTGTAAGCTCCCTTTCTAACACTAAGAAGCTTGGCTCCCACCATTTGACACTGATTTCCTTTTGTTTAATTCCAGTATACATGTATAGTATTTTCAGATTTATCAATCCACACCCCCAAGAGAAATATCTTCACCAACTATGGTACTCCTTATATACAGCTCCTTTGCCTTTTGTCTTACAGTTGCATTAATTTCTAAAGTTATTTAGGTCAGTACCCTTTTTTCCTCCCCCTTCATTGATGTGGTATCATGCATTTATAATACAGTTTTGTTTTTGTTTTTGTTTTTGTTACATTTTGCATTCCATCCTGAGATCCTTCAACCTCCTAATTGATTTTTAAAATTTTGAATAGATGAATTTTTACTTTTTGTGCTGTAAAGTTTTACGAGTTTTGACAAATTCATAATGTTATGTATCCATCACTCTAGTAAGATAAAGTTTTACTGCCCTAGAAAAAATCCTCTGCACTTCACTTAATCAAATTGTGAATTTCTAACTCATTAATTTTTATTACCTATCTCTCTTATTCTCCAGTAAATCTCCTACTATCTTGGCTAATGCCCTGAATTACCTCTCTTCTAGATTGTTATAATGGAGGCTGGAAGAAGCGGTGGATATAACGGGGAAATTCACTTTGCTAAGGAATCCTCACTGCAAAATTATTTTTTTTCAAGTTCTATTTTTTTTTAATTTATTTTTTATTTTTAGCATAACAGTATTCATTATTTTTGCACCACACCCAGTGCTCCATGCAATCCGTGTCCTCTATAATACCCACCACCTGATACTCCGACCTCCCACCCCCCTTCAAAACCCTCAGATTGTTTTTCAGAGTCCATAGTCTCTCATGGTTCACCTCCCCTTCCAATTTCCCCCAACTCCCTTCTCCTCTCTATCTCCCCATGTCCTCCATGTATTTGTTATGCTCCACAAATAAGTGAAACATATGATAATTGACTCTCTCTGTTTGACTTATTTCACTCAGCATATTTTCTTCCAGTCCCGTCCATGTTGCTACAAAAGTTGGGTATTCATCCTTTTTGATGGAGACATAATACTCCATAGTGTATATGGACCACATCTTCCTTATGCATTCGTCCGTTGAAGGGCATCTTGGTTCTTTCCACAGTTTGGAGACCGTGGCCATTGCTGCTATAAACACTGGGGTACAGATGGCCCTTCTTTTCACTACATCTGTATCTTTGGGGTAAATACTCAGTAGTGCAATGGCAGGGTCATAGGGAAGTTCTATTTTTAATTTCTTGAGGAATCTCCACACTGTTCTCCAAAGAGGCTGCACCAACTTGCATTCCCACCAACAGTGTAAGAGGGTTCCCCTTTCTCCACATCCCCCCCCAACACATGTTGTTTCCTGTCTTGCTAATTTTGGCCATTCTAACTGGTGTAAGGTGATATCTCAATGTAGTTTTAATTTGAATCTCCCTGATGGCTAGTGATGATGAACATTTTTTCATGTGTCTGATAGCCATTTCTTAACGCCTCAAAGGGCTTTTTCAATGAAACAAAGCTCTCTAGAGCTTCACAAATGTATAATAAACTGACTACTTTGTTCACATTTTGTATACATTATATATCTTAAATAATTTTATCACATTAATATAATTGTGGCTAAAGTATCATATCTTGACATCAGCAGAAATATTTTCAATGTTTAATCATTAAAGATCAAATTCTCATCTATTCTTATTTAATTCAGTTTCTTAACTAAGACAAATAACTGTAAAATATGCCAAATATCTTTTTATATTAATCAGGCAATCAGGTAGGCTTTTTCTTTTGATTTATCACTATAGTTATGTGAAGAGACTCTCCAAATTGAGGCATCAATAACTGGTTAACACTAGTAGTCATCTAAAACCTGACATATATAAAACAAGATTCTTATTCCATCACTCCATCCCACAAAAAACCCTACTCTATCCTTAGACTTCCCATCTTAATGAATGTTAATCAGCTGCTCAAGGCCAAAATCAAGGAGCCATCTTCAATTTCTCATATCTTTTATACCTCAGCTGAAGCATCTTAAAATATGTTTATCCTGTCCCCAAAATATATCCCCAATTTATCCTCTTTCACCTACCCAAATATGCTGCTTCACTTTCCTCCATAGCTCATATATTTTACATACATAAATCTCCACTTCGTTTATTGGTATACTCTTTGGCCTGTTTGGGTGCTGCTTCTCTGTAATGCCTATTCATTAGTTTGCCCATTAAAAAATATAAGTTGTATGTTTCTTCTATTATTGATTTGTAAGAATTCTTTACAAGATGATAACATGGTACTAATTTCTTCTACCTGTGGTTTTTTTTTAGTATTTCATGTTTTGAAGTCCTTTTCTCAATAGAAACTTTAATTTTAATGTAGGTGAAAGTTTTTCATTTACAAGAAAGTAATTATAAGAATTACAAGATTATTACAATTACAAAAGGTAATTACAAGCATATTAACAATGATCACAAGAAGTAATTCCTTACACTGAAGGCTCAGTGACTCTTTTGTAAAAGTTTCAAAATACTCCTTTCATGTTTATGTCTATCTAGAACTGAGTTTTTGTAGATAGTGTGAAGTAAAATCCAGTATGATTTTTTCCAATATAGATAACCAATTTTCCTAACATCATTTATGTACAAGATATTCCTTCTCACATCGACGGAGAATGCCACCTTCATTATATCATATTGTGTATGTAAATGTTCACTTGCAGGACACTGAATTTTTTTTTTTTAATTACGTTTCATAGCATGTGTCAGATGCTAGGGATATTCTTTTTTTTTTTTTAAGATTTTATTTATTTATTTGACATACAGAGATCACAAGTAGGCAGACAGGCAGGCAGAGAGGAGGAAGCAGGCTCCCTGCTGAGCAGAGAGCCCGATGTGGGGCTCGATCCCAGGACCCTGAGATCATGACCTGAGCCAAAGGCAGAGGCTTAACCCACTGAGCCACCCAGGCATCCCAGGACACTGAATTTTATTTTATTTTTTTAATGATGTTTAGTTAGCTAACATAGAGTACATCATTAGTTTTTGATGTAGCATTCAATGGTTCAATGATTAATTTTTGTCTTCCCACTGGCAATATCTTACTTATTTAGTTATTGCAACTTTCTGATAGATCTTGATATTAGATGAAACAATTTCCCATTCTATTCCAGAATATTCTAGAATCTTTGTTCCTCCAAGAATTTGAATCTGCCTGAGCCAGTTGTTAAGAAATTTGTGAAACTATACTTAACGTATAGATCAATTTACATTTCTTTCATTTCCACAAATATGGTATAACCCCCTTTTGGCTCTCCTTAAATTCCTCCAAAAAATTTAATCATTTTATCTATATAGGTCTTTAGCAACTTTTCTTGTATTTATGCATTGCAAATTTATGTAATTTCTAAAATTACATTTTCTAAATCTGCTGCATTGGCACAGGTTTTTAGAACAACATTGATAAAAGCTGAGTACAGATATTCTTTTTCCTTTTTTTTCTGATGGTAAGGAGAATGATATCAGTATTTTGAATAAGACTGTTCGCTACTCTCCTACATTGAGGAACGTTTCATATATTTCTCGCTCTTTTTAATGACTTTTTCTACCATTAATAGGTGTTACCTTTTATCACTTTTTTCTTCATTTATTGTTTATTACACAATTTCCTCCCTTTAATCTGCTACATATTTATAAATTTAAAAAATTCTATAATATTAGCACAACCTTATATTGCTGAAATAAATTCAAATTATTCATGTTCACTTTGATTAATATTGTTGAGTTGGTTTGCCTTTTTTTTTGTTTTCACAATTGATATCAGCCTATAGTATCTCTTCCTCATAATACCCACATCTAATTTAGATAACAAGTTACACCAGCTTTTCAAAGTGAATACTGGAATTGTCCCTTTTTTTGTATTCTCTGGGAAAATGTATAAAATTGGAATTATCTATCCTTTGGAAATGGGGTATAATTTGTTCTAAAATCATCTGGACCTTGTTTTTTATATTGGTTGAGTTTTAACTGAAGATTTGAGTATCTTAATAGTTACTGGGCCACTGTGGCTTCCTCTAGATTCTTGATTCAGCTTTCTCAATTTTGTTTATTTCTGTAAATTTTCTGTCAGAAATGTTTATATATTTCTGTCATCATGTCAGTTATAGCTGTAATTGTAGTCATGTTCCTTTTTTTCATTCTCAACATTGCATGTATGTTCTCTTATTTGATCAATATTGTCAGAAAGTTGTTAATTACACTAATACTTGCCAAAAAACAAACTTTACCTTTTGACACAGATGTTTATTTCAGTATAATTTGCAGGCAGTAAAACTCATGATATTTTAGTATATGGTTCAATGAATTTTGGGAAATGCTGTCATATAACTACCACTACAATCAAGATAGAATATTTCCATCACCAAAAATGTTCCTTAGTGTCCTTTTGTGTTCAGCATACTTTCATTTCCATTCTTTCTAAAATATGAATTTCAATACTGTACTTATAGTTTTCTTTTTGCCTAAATTTTCTATAAATAAAATTATAACATATATAGTCATTTGTTTCAAGTTTTTTTCATTTAGAAAAGTGGTTTTGTGATTCATCCATGGTACTGAAACAATGCCCTATAGTATTAAGGTGGTTATAACTACAGAAAGTTTAAACTTATTTTTCAGAAAACTGTTTTCTCCTAATCATCTAATAGCTAATAAAACATCCACTAGCTATCTCTGCAGAAGTCTGGATTCAGGGTAACCCTGATATGATTCCAGCCTATAAACAAGCAAGGTCTTGCGTTTCTTATCCAAGATAGTGAGTCCAAGTCCCCATCAAGATTATACCTTGTTCTCAGAACAGGCCTCCAACAACTTCTCTGTCTTATAACCTTCTCATGTCAGGGGCCGAATTTAGCCTCCTTCCATTGTTAAGTCTTCATCTGAAAATGAACGTGAGATGTAGGTTACATCTATATTTGTTCAATGCACATGCTCTATCTTCTGTCACGATTAGTCCTAAATTTCTTTGCCCCTTTTCATCAATATGTATGTAGTCTCCTACCCTGAATTTCCCCTTTTAAAAACCTGCTCCTTAACCTGGAACTTCAGAGGTGATCTTTGGACATCTTTTAACTGTTTCCCTGGTTGTTGGCCTTCTGACCAAAGCAAACTTTCCTTTCTAATCCACACTTGAGTATTGACTTTTCAGAGGAGAGCAGCAGAGCTCCAGTTTTAGTAACAATGTTGCACAGACCAGTGGTCCACTTGTTTTTATTGCTGAGTAGCATTCAGGTGACTAAGTATATCACAGTGCATTTTTCACTTACCAGTTGGCAAACATTTAGGTTATTTTCTGTTTCTGAAGATTATTAATAAAGTTGCTAAATCATTTCTATACATGTCTTTGTGTGGACATAAGAATCTCTTTCTTGGGTAAATACCTAGTGGTAGAATTGCTGGTTCCTATCATAAGTGTTTCCTTAAGTTTATAAGAATCTGCTAAATTGTTTTCCAAAATGGCCGTACAGTTATGAAAGTACTAGTTGCTCTACATCCTTATCAGTTTTTGATATTTATCAGTCAGGTATAAGTTCAAGTTTTATATAGGTCAGTCAGATTAAGTCTCACATAAAAAGTAACATTTGAGCAAGGCTTGAAGGAGGGAGAAAAACTCATGCATGTGTCTGAGCAGAAAAACCAGGATGTACCCTGAAGTAGGAATGTGGAGGAAGACAGTAGTGAGACATACATTCAGAGAGGGAACAATATTCTCTAGGGCCTTAAAGACCTTAATAATAACATTGACTTTTACTCTGAGTAAATGGGGATTTATTGTAGCATCTTAAGCAATGGAAAAAGATGGCATTATCTTACTTACATTTTTAAGGCTTCTCTGGCTGTTGTGTTGAGAAAAAGCTATAGCAGATCAAGGAAAGAAGTAGAGGAAACATTAAACTGAGTGCTAATGGTAGATCAGACCAGAATGCTAGCACTAGAAGTCCTGAGAAGTAATATGATTCTTCTCTTTTTCCTTTCTAGATTATTTATTCATTTATTTATTTTTGTGAGAAAGAGAGGGAGAGAGAGAGAGTTCATGAGGAGGGGTAGGTGCAGAGGGAGAAGCAGACTCCCTGCTGAGTAGGGAGCCTGATGGGGTACTCAGACACAGGACTCTTGATCATGACCTGAGCCCAAGGCAGATGCTTAACCAATTGAGCCACCCAGGCACCTGAGATACAGTAGGATTCTTGATACAAGTTTAAGGTAAGCATAACTCAAATTCCTAGTCAAACAGATATGGTGAGTGATTAGAAAATAGGTCTCAAAAATGCTCTATAGATTTTTGGCCTAAGCAACTGAAAAGTTGGATTTATCCTTAAAAAAAAAAAAAAAGATCATTGGATTTAGCAACTTTAGAATCATTGATGACCTTGACCAAAATAATTTTTGGTGGTACAGAAAGGTTAAAGTCTTCCTGGAATGAGGTTAAAAAATGAAGTGATGACACTGAATATTGTCCATTACTTTTGCTATAAATAGGACATAAATAAGTAGATAATACTTGAGGTAAGGAGACATGAAGTCAACATTTACTTTTGTTTCTTCTTTTCATAATATTGAGGAGATAAAAATACAAGCTTGTAGGGAGGACCCAGTATATCATAGAACATAGTCAAATAAAAGTGGTGTTCTTAATGGAAAGACCAGATGGAATTGACTCCACAAAGAGAAGGACTGGCTCTAGGTATCTGCAGAGGCAGTTTATAGTCAAAGGAGAGAAGGAAGAGAGCAGGAAATAAGGGTACTAATGGCTTCATAAGGTAGATGCAATGGTGGGAATGTGGACATTTTTGTTTGTTGCTTCAGTTTTTTCCCAAAGAAATAGAATCATGGATCCTACCTCAGATTAAAGATAAGGCAGAAGGAACTGGACATCTGAAAGAGAAAGTGGAACTTTGAAATGGTTGTCTAAACATGTGAAAATACACATGTACTCTGGAAATGTATGATTTTGGGGCAGCATTAAGGACTCAGTTGAAGTTTGTGGTTGTGAATGAAAAGAAGACCAGTCACCACCATTGACTGTGTATGTGTGTGTGTGCGCACGCATGTGTGTTTCAACTTCATGGGGGTGAAATCCCAGTTGGTTATCTTTCTTAAGGATAAAGGGATCAGCATTATTTGTAGAAAGACAGCTTCTTGTAACATAAGTGCAGTTTATAATCATGAATAGTTCTTTCTTTAAGCTGTGAATTCTGTTCCAGTGGCCAATTTACTCATTCATTCCCATATGAGTAAATAACAAAATAATAAAAATAAAATAATAAAACCACACTACCTTAGTCATTATTTCCTGGTAGGGTAGGTCCCCTCAATGAAGTCCTGGGAATATACTCTTTCATAGGCCTTACAGATTTAGCTTGTCAAGGTTCATTTTTATGAGAAACTAGTCTGGCTGGTCCTAAAGTTTCATCTGCTTCCCACAGAGATCACAAAGCAGAGAGCTGATTCAGTTGGACCAAGCCATTCTGTGGACTATCAAAGCTTTTGACTTCTTGGTATTTTCGTGCTATTCCAGGGGTTTTGGTGTGCAAACCATGGTCCTCCAGTTACATACCATCAGTGTTTTTTCCGGGTTCTGAGATTCTTTGATTCATTCTTGACTCATTTCTTTTATTTAAAGAACTTTTATCTAAAGATATTCTTTAGCCCCATTAGGATAACCTACAAGTATGAAACATGCAGTGGGAGTAGGAGTTGCTCTTCCTTGGGGAATCTCAACTGAATAGTCTTCTCTCTTTTGGAATCTATACTCAACTTATGTTGTGGAGCAATGAAAATTCAGGAGGGAATAAGTGGGGATAAGAACCAGTTATAGGACTTCATCCACTACTTGCCTCCCAGGGGAAGACTTCAAACATTCTTGAATTTGCAGACACCAGATTTGACATGGTTATTATTTTGTATTTTGTGTCTCAACTGTACTTGCTGGTTTTTTGTGTGTTTGTTTGGCAGCCTATATAGTTGAGTAACTAAAAAAGAAAAAAATAGATTTTAATTTACCTTCATTTCTTATTTTGAAGTTTTTCCCCTTATGTATATAGATCCTAGCTTCTGATCTATATTATTTTTCTCTTGTCTAAGGAAAATCTTTTAACATTCTTTATAAGGCAGGTCTATCTGCAATGAAATCCCTCAGTTGTTCTCTATTTGAGAAAATTATTTCCTTTTCACTCACAAAAGTCAATTTTGCTGGATATAGAATTCTAGGTCATTAGATTGTTCTTTCAATTGTTTTGAAACAATTTCATTGTACTCTCTTCCTGCTTTTGTAGTTTCTGATGAAAAGTTGACTGTAACTCTTATCTTTGTTCCTCTGATAGATAAGGTGATTTTCTCTATATAGAATTTACGATTTTGTTGTATCTTTGGTTTTCTGAAGTTTGAAGTGATATGCTTAGGAATAATTTTTTTTTAATTTATTCTGCTTCATGTTATCTAAGCTTCCTGGATCTGTGGTTTGGAGTCTATCATTAATTTTTGAAAATTCTTGGCCATTAATATTTTAAGTATTTCTTTTGTTCCTTTCTATGTTTCTTCTCCTTCTGATCTCCTAATCACATGTATTTGACTCCTTTTGTAATTTTCCTAGAGTTCTTAGAGGTTCTGTTCTGTTAATTGTTATTATTATTTTCTCTTTGAATTTTAGTTTGGAAAGTGTCTGTCGACTTATTTACTACTCATTGGTTCTTTCCTTGGCCATGTTCAGTGAGTAGAACACTGAAGGCATTTTTTTCATTTCTGATTTGTTACATTTCCTTTGGATTTTTTTCTCAGAATCTTTATCTCCTGGTTCCCATCTGTCTTTGCATGTTGCCCATTTTTTCCCATTGAAGCTCTTAACATTTAAAAAAGATATTTGGAGTTGCGGGTCCATATCTGGGCTCTCTACTCTGTTCCACTGGTCTATGTGTCTGTTTTTGTGCTAGTACCATGCTGTTTTGGTGATCACAGCTTTGTAGTAAAGCTTGAAATCAGGCAACATGATGCCCCCAGTTGTTTGTTTGTTTGTTTGTTTGTTTTAAATTTGTCAGAGAGAGAGAGGGATAGAGAGCGAGCCCAAGCAGAGAGAATGGCAGGATGCCTCCAGTTTTGTTTCTCTTTTTCAACATTTCCTTAGCAATTTGGGGTCTCTTCTGGCTCCATATGAATTTTAGGATTGTTCATTCCAGCACTTTGAAAAATGCTGGTGGAATTTTGATTAGGATGGCATTGAAAGTATAGATTGCTCTAGGCAGTATAGACACTTAACCAATGTTAATTCTGCTGATCCATGAGCATGGAATGCTTTCCCATCTTTTTGCGTCTTCTTCAATTTCTTTCATGAGTGTTCTGTAGTTCCTCAAGTACAGATTCTTTACCTCTTTGGTTAGGTTTATTCCCAAGCATCTTATCGTTCTTGGTGCTGTAGTAAATGGAATCGATTCTCTAATTTCCCTTTCTATATTTTCATTGTTAGTGTATAAGAAAGCAACTGATTTCAGGACACCAGGGTGGCTCAGTGGGTTAAGGGCTCTGCCTTCAGCTCAGGTTATGATCCTAGGGTCCTGGGATTTGAGTCTCTGCTCAGCAGGGAGTCTGCTTCCCTTCCCCCCTCTCTGCCCACCTCTCTGCCTACCTGTGATCTCTGCCTGTCAAATATATACATAAAATCTTAAAAAAAAAAAAAAAAAAGAAAGAAAGCAACTGATTTCTGTGCATTGATTTTGTATCCTGACACATTACTGAATTGCTGTATGAGTTCTAGTAGTTTGGGTGTGGAGTCTTTTGGGTTTTCCATATAAAGTATCATGTCATCTGTGAAGAGAGAGAATTTGACTTCTTCATTGCAAATTGCATATTTGAATGCCTTTTATTTTTATTTCTTTTTGTTGTCTGATTGCTGTTGCTGGGACTTACTTTTTTTAAAAATTTTATTTATTTATTTGACAGAGATCAGAAGTAGGCAGAAAAGCAGGCAGAGGGAGAGGAGGAAGCAGGCTCCCTGCCAAGCAGAGAGCCCGATGCGGGGCTTGTTCCCAGGATCCCGGGATCATGACCTGAGCCAAAGGCAGAGGCCTTAACCCACTGATCCACCCAGGCACCCCTGTTGCTGGGACTTCTAGTAGTATGTTGAACAACAGTGATGAGAATGGACATCCTTGTCATGTTCCTGATCTCGATGGGAAGGCTGTCAGTTTTTCCCCATTGAGAATGATATTTGTTGTGTGTTTTTCATAGATTTTATGAAGTTGAGGAATGTTGCCTTTATCCCTATACTTCGAAGCATTTTAATCAGGAATGGATGCTAGATTTTGTCAAATGCTTTTTCTGCATCAACTGAGAGCACCATGTGGTTCTTCTCTTTACTCTTATTGATTTGTTCTATCACATTGATTGATTTGCAAATGTTGAATCACCCTTGTATCCCAGGATTAAATCCAAACTGGTCATGGTGGATAATCTTTTAAAAATACTATCCTATTAGCTAGGATCTTGTTGAGAATCTTGGCATCCATATTCCTCAGGAATATTGGTCTGAAATTCTCCTTTTTGATGGGGTCTTTGCCTGATTTGGGGATCATGGTAATGCTGGCTTCATAGAAAGAGTCTGGAAGTTCTCCTTCTGTTTCTATTGTTTGGAACAGCTTCAGGAGAATAGGTATTATTTTTTCTTTGAATGTTTGGTAGAATTCCCCAAGGAATCCATCAGGTCCTGGGCTCTTGTTTTTTTTTTTTTGGGGGGGGTGTTGATCACTACTTCAATCTTGTTACTAGATATGAGATATCACCTTATATCAGTTAGAATGGCCAAAATTAACAAGACAGTAAACAAGTGTTCGAGAGGATGTGGAGAAAGGGGTACCCTCTTACATTGTTGGTGGAAATGCAAGTTGGTGTAGCCACTTTGGAAAACAGTGTGGAGATTCCTTAAGAAATTAAAAATAGAGCTTCCCTATGACCCTACAATTGCACTACTGGGTATTTACCCCAATGATACAGACATAGTGAAAAGAAGGGCCATCTGTACCCCAATGTTCATAGCAGCAATGACCACAGTTGCTGAACTGTGGAAAGAGCCAGGATGCCCTTAAATAGATGAATGGATAAAGAAGATATGGTCCATATATACAATGGAGTATTATGCCTCCATCAGAAAGGATGAATACCCAACTTTTGTATCAACATGAATGGGACTGGAGGAGAATATGCTGAGTGAAATAAGTCAAGCAGAGAGAGAATTATCATATGGTTTCACTTATTTGTGGACCATACGTAATAACATGGAGGACACTGGGAGATGGAGAAGAGAAGGGAGTTGGGGGGAACTAGCAGGGGGAGACGAACCATGAGAGACTGTGGACTCTGAGAAACAAACAGGATTTTGGAGGGAAGGGTGGTGAAGGGTTGCGAGAGCCTGATGGTGGGTATTAAGGAGGGCACGTATTGCATGGAACACTGGGTGTGGTGCATAAGCAATGAATATTGGAGCACTGAAAAAATAAAATTAAATTTAAAAAAAAGGTGTTTGGAGGCATAGTTGACAAACCCTTAATATATTAATTATGGTTCCAACAACTGTGTCATAGCTGATGTTTGGTTCACTCTGTCTCTTCAGACTGTGTTTTGTTGTCTTTTTGTATATCTGTTACTTTTTTGTTGAATGCCACATAGGTTATATCAGATTATAGGAACTGAGGTAAATAGGTGTCTGCTGTGAGGATGTATGTGATAGATTAGGAGCTGGGCTTTGTTTCATGTTTGCTGAAGCTATAGGTGCCAGAGAATTCAAATTTCTTTAGTGTCCTTACTGTTGTCTCCTTTCTGGACTTTCCGCATCCCTACATTCTTTTCTTCAGAAAAACTGTGTCTTGCGGCTTTTTAATCTGTAATCAAATGGAGGAGGGAGGGGCATTCTGTCGTCTTCCAGTTAAATTTCATTCTTACAGTGGGCTTGGATCTTGGGCCTGTTACCTGCACAGGAGGTTTTGTTTGTTTGTTTGTTTTTTCAAATCTTCCCTCTTAAGGTGAGGCAGGAAGAGGAGATGGGCCTGGAGTAAGAGGAATGTCTTCTTCCCCAGGACTCTAGAAGAAGGCTCTGGTAGTCTTTACTCTGGAGAGTGGACCTTTGTTATGGAAAAGACTCAGCACATTTCAGAAGTATTTCTCTCTTCTTCTGTAGGTCTAAAAGGAAAATCTTGTCTCTTCACTGTGAGACTCTGGTGTTCCTCAAAGTAAAGCCCACAAAAATGCAAGTGTTTCCTATAGGACTGCTGCCCCAGGAGTTTCTCTTTCTCACACTAGGCCATACGTAGTCTTAGCAACTTGTCAAAATTATCATTTAAATCTAACCGGTTATGGCTTCAGTGACTTCTGGTCCGGATAAACAGACCTGGGCCATGCCTGTCTAGATTTACCCCTCAACGGATGTTGGGGTGGTGGTTTGCCTGCAAACCCAGGTCTTTTTTGGGTTCAAGAAATCATTGATTTTTTCAATTTGTCCCACTTCTTCTTCTTGTTAAGGTAGAAGTTATGACTCATTGAAGCAGAGAGTTCTTAATTTTGTTGATATGAATTTTCAACTGCTCAAATGTACGAGCATTTTATCTGAATATAATTGTTGGTGATCCCTGTCCCTCACTTATAAAAAGTCAGAGGAATAGTGACTAGGAATGGCCATGCACTAAGGGATGCTTGCCTAGCTTGTGCAATGACACCATGTTTTAGACTAGAAAAAACAGTATTAGGTGTTCTCACAGAATAATTCGTGCAAGCAGACACAATATCTTCAGTTATTTACAACTTTTATAGCCTGACCAGGCAATGGAAGCCACTTCAAGGCTTAGATAAAAGAGTGGCCATTATTGTTCTCATGCTGATGTAGGAGTGCCTCTGAAGAGAAAACCAAGTCATGCTAATGACAGATCTTAGAACAGTATTAACTCTCAGGGGATGTTCAGATTCTGTAACAATAATGACTTTTTAAAAAATGACTCTTCTGAGAAAATTGTTTATATTACATCATGAGCCCTTGTAGTACAACTGAAAAACCGGTTGACCTTGAGCAAAGTCAAAGTCCAAGGTACCATTCAAGCTACCATGTTGGGAACAATTTTTTGAAGAAATTCAAAGAAATGGCATCATAGACTATATTATGTCTGCCTCAAATTCAAGTCATAGCATTATTTAGATGCACTTCTTTATTCTTAATATTGTTTAATTCTGTTGCTCTCTTTTAGTTCTCCTTAATCTTATCAGAGGTTTATTCATTTTATTAGTTATTTCAAAGAAATTAACTTTTAACCTATTCATCCCTGTTTTCCCAACTTCATTATATTATTATCTATATTATTTACCTTTTACTTCTGTTGGATTTATTATCATTCTACTTTTAATTCTATAAGATACCTAATGAATTTTTAGTTTATTAACTTTTATACTATTTTTTAAAATGTAAGAATATTAGACCTCTGTTTTGCTTCAACCCAACACTCTGAATTATGATACCTAGTATTTCCATTTTTCTAAATTTCTATGTATTTCTTAATTTTTAATGGTGATTTATTCTGTGATCCAGGGGTTGTATGTGTTTGTTTTTGTATTTCCAAATGCAGTTTTACTTTAGTCATCTTGGTTATTGTTATCTTAAGTCACTGTCATAAGACATTGAAATCCCATGACAGCAAGTATTTGTAAATTTTACTTTTTTATTATTTTTTAAAGATTTTATTTATTTTTCAGAGAGATAGTGTGAGAGAGAGTACAAGCAGGGGGAGCAGCAGGCAGAGGGAGAAGAAGCTCCCCACTGAGAGGAAACCTAATGTAGGATCCTGGAATCATGACTTGAGTGGAAGGCAGACATTTAGCCAACTGAGCCACCCAGGTGTCCCAATTTGTAAGTTTTAAAAATACTTTTATGACATGACACATTATCACTTTTCATAAATAATGATGATCCCTTTGTCAATCTCCCCTTGCAGATCTCTTATTTCACTTTCTTTTCTATCTCTCCCTGCATCTTCCTTTCCCTTCTTCCTCCTTCCTCTGTTTTTAGGTAGACATAATTTAAAACTTACAAGAAATTGTTAAGTGAACATTTTGTCATTATGCACAGATGCTCTTTTACTCTGTTAATGTTTGCGGCATAATGGAATTTTGTTTCAGTTCAATTTAAAACTCTGTCTTTTCACTGTAAAGTTTAACCCAGTTAGCTTTAACATTTTCTTTTCGTCTTTGGTGTTCTTATATTTTATTAATATATGTCTAGGTGTGGATTTTTATTTACTTATTTACATCCCTTCTGCATTCCCTGCTTCCTATCTGTTTTCCATTTGGAAAAATGGTCTTGATCACTTCAAATGTTCTTTTTCTTTTTATATGTTCTCTTGATGGGACTCAGGTTAGAGATATATGATACCTTCTCCATATATACACTCTTTCTCTTATATACATGCTGCATTCTAGGTTATTCAGACTTAAATATATTATGTGACTGATAATTTTAATATTTAAAGTCCATATAATTATCAATTTTTTGGTTTTGGGTTTTGCTTACTCTTACTCCTGAAAGCAAGATTCTGTGTGTGTTGATGATCTTTGATAGTCAACTGATATTTTCTTTCCTTTTTAAAAAAGATTTTATTTATTTATGTGTCAGAAAGAAAGGAAGAGAGGACAAGCAGGGTGAGCAGCAGGCAGAGGGAGCAGCAGGATCCTTACCCAGCAAGGACCCCCATGCAGAGCTCAATCCCAGGACCTTGGGATCATGACCTGAGCTGAAGACAGACAGTTAAACAACAACTGAACCACCCAGGTGTCCCTCAACTCATATTTTCTTGATAATGTGAGAATACTGATGGTTTATTTGGTTTTTTGGTTGTTTGTTTGTTTTTGTAAGAGACAGAGTATTTTCATTTAATTCTGCAATGTTCCAGAAGTCAATACTATGCCATGGAAAATTTCAGATAGTTCCAAATGCCCCAATAGTTAGATAAAGTGGTGGTTAAAAATAAACATCAAAAAAAAAACACCCAAAAACAAAACAAACAAACAAACAAACAAAAATAAACATCAAATCTTAATGGCTTACAATGGTATTTCTAATTGTTTTTAAATATAAAAATACATATATACAAAAAACAGGCATATACAAAATATATTTGTATTTAGAATGTATAAAAATACAAAAAGATTAAATAAACATTGTTTTATAATATGTTTATATAACTATATTATATTTGTCTATACTATTTCTCACTCATGTTGTATGTTCTTAATGGGCAACTCATGGACTGACTACAGTATATCTTGTTCTTACCTCAAGATCTAGGCCATCTCGAATGCCGTTAGTCACCAGGACAGAAGGAAAGCTGTCTAGCTAATTGTATATAATTCTGAAAGCTTCTGCCTAGAGATCACACAAATCACTTCAACTCTCATTTCATTGTCCAAAGCATGTATTTCATATAAAAATCCTGAAGTGTACTTCCATCATCCTCCTTTCATTACTCCCTGATTTTGTTAGATTTAACATTTATTCTATGGTTCTAAGATTTATACTGAATTTCATAAGTAATTTTTCCATTTTCTTCAAATCTTAGTTTTATGTCTAAGTGGGTTTCTTTTTTTACCACCAGTGCTTTCCAACTGTGGCTTCTCAGTTATTGAGATCTTAATTTTGATTCATCTTTTTTATCCCTTGCATTTCATAATCAAAATTTTAAGACAGGCTTTTGGACTCTATTCCATGGTTTCTTGCATATTCATGAATTTTATACTAAAATGTCAACTTAACTGAATATAAAAAGTCTTGAGTCACGCTTCTTTTTCATACGTACTTCATAAATATTTCACTCATTTTTAACATAGGATTCTGTGCGAATGCCTAATGTCATTCATATTTTTCTTTTTTGCATGATTTGTCCCTTGGATGCCCATAAGATGCTTTTAATTTTTTTTTAAGATTTTATTTATTTATTTGAGAAAGAGACAGTGAGAGAGAGAACACAAGCAGGATGAGGGGCAGACAGAGGGAGAGGACTAGATCCCAGGAACCAGGGATCATGACCTGAGCCAAAAGCAGATGCTTAATTGGCTGAGCCACCCAGGGGGCCCAAGATGCTTTTAATTTTTTTAAGCCAATTTAAATCTAATTTTATTTACTTTTTTAAGTGAAAATAAATCTGCTGTTCTAATAAATCACATTGCTCAGAGATGTGGAAAATCCAAAGTCTTTACATCTTCCACCAATCTCCTCTCCAAGGCTTGTTTTTCTATTCTTTAAAAAAAAATGTAAATATTTATTGAATTATAGCACAGATACAGAAAATGTGCATATATGTCCAAAGCGAATTAAATTTATAAATGTGGATACACCAATATGAACAGTATGTGGATAAAAACAGCACAATACCAGCTTGCTGGAGGTTCCATGCTCCATGCATGTTCCTTCCCCAAGAAGTGACCATTTTCCTGACTTCTAACAGGTAAAGAGTATTGCTTATTTTTTAAAAAACAAAAAACAAAGAAGTTCTTTGGTAAATAAAATTTCACATATACAAAGAAAGATGGAAGGTAACAATAAAGTTTACATAGTTTTTATCAAGAAAAGCAGTTGTTTATGGAGTGTAATAACAAGTGAAAAGAGGCATGTATATTTTCAACAATCACATTTGAGTTGAATTTTGTGAGCAATTTGAAAGTAGACTAAATTTCCATGCCTGAAAGTATTCATGATTGTACTTCTGTGAAAACGATGTTTAAATTTTGACTCATTCTCATATTTTCATAATTTTTTTTTAACCTTAGGTTAGTGAGGTAAGCCTATTTAGCAAGGTGTCTTTGGAAAAAACTTTTAATTGAAGTTTTACATACAAATGAAGATGAATCACAACCACACAGGGCCCATGAAACCTTTAAACAAAAAAACTACCAGCATCCCTGAAGTCCCTTTTTGCTCTCCTGATGTCTACTATCAAGAGTGTTTGTGTGTACTATATAAGTGGTGTCATACACTATTCTTTCACTGAACTTTATATTTGTTAAATTCATCCTCACTGTTGTGGCTAGTTGGACTTTGTTGCTTTTCACCGCTGACTCATATTTTATTGTGTGACTGAACCACGGTTTTTTACTCCATTCAACCATTAATAGGTATTTGGGCTTTTGGGGGAAGACCATTACAAATAGTGTTTCTATGGGCATTGTTATACATCACATGTCTTCTGGTGCACATGTATATAAATATTTTAAGCACAGACCTAGGAATGGAATTGTTAAATTGTAGGGTATGCATGTGTTTAGATTTAGTAGATCCTGTGAAAGAGTTATCTAAAGAAGTGATAGATACCAAGGTTCATTCTTATCAAAAATAAACAAGTTCTGGTTTCTCTATGTCCTTCTCAGTACTCAATGTTGTCTTCATTTCAGTAATTTTTAGTGGGTTTGTAGTGATAATGCAATGCAGTTTGAGAGAAATCATTTAGCAGCTTTATACTATTCAACAGATTTTTTCTATATTAATATACGAAGATCTATCAATTTTTCCATTCTGCTCTAATTTTTTATTCAACATTTAACACACATAATTATTTATAACATATATATGAAGAACTACTACTGAACAAAATCACCACTGCTGAATAGAACATTATCTTTGTACAATTCTTCCTCCACCTTTGAAATTCAATATTTTAAAAAATGTTTTTCTTTCTTACTAATTATTCATCATTTTAACACATGTTTTGTAGTAAGATACCTTCGGAAGCAGCGGAGGTAATCGTACTCACTAGCTCAAAGTTGCCTTCCTTATTTCATTTTCTTTACTTACCCCCCTCCTATTTCTTTCCTGCCTCCCAATTGCCAAATACATTAAAATATTTGACGGGCAAACATTTATTTGGGCCATTTCTTCCAAAATATGTAATTCACATTTTTTGTATATATTTGTTCTCTGTAGACCTCACACTAGTTCTTAGTTTTTTTACTCAGCATTATATTGCAGTGTCCATGTTTCTATATGTATTGCTGTGGAGTTTTCCATAATGTGCACCTATCACAGGTAACTTGTCTGTTCCCTCAGTGATGGTTACCACCTATATTGCTCCAGCTTCTTGCTACCCCACTGGGGACATAATGTACCTCTTTGTACTGTCTCCTTATGAGTTATTGTGAAAACTTCTGGAGCTATGTTGCCAGCCCCAAAACTTACATATGCCAAATATAATTCATACTAAAAGATGTTGTCTGGAATAGCTACACCAGTCCATATTCCCATACAGTACATGAAGTTTTTTACATCCTTCTCTCACTATAGTTTTAATTTGCATTTCTCCAGTTATACCATATGCAAACACTTCTTATACTTCATAACTTATTAGCCTTTTTTGTTTTCTTGAGAAGTCAAACTTTTTGTTGCTAATATGAAGGCATTTCTTATAATGCCTTATACATTATTTACATATTCTAAGTTAACCCTCATTGGTTTTAGATATTGTAATGTCAGGATTTTTTCTAATGTGATTGTTCTGTTAATTTTAACTAGGTGTCCTTCACTTAGAAAAGATTTTGTATGTCTATTTTACAAGCAATGTTGATGAACTCTTTTATCAATGTTGATAACTTATCTATTTATTCAGCTTCTTCCAGTACTTTTCTTAATTTTATTGTTCTTGACCAACTTTTCCTAGAATGCAAATATACCTTTTTAATGTATAAATAAAGCAGTTTTTTCTTTACAGGAAAGTATGCTTATGGAAATACCTTTGGATTTTTAAAATATGTGCTGCATGTTCATGTATTACTGTGCTCTGTTCTCATATTTAGTAACAACAATTATATAGTGTACTTCTTTTCTCTTCAATATCTATGATTTGATCTCTGTTTTATTTAGTCTTTATTCAACTTGTATTTGATTCTTTAAAGTTTGTTCTTATGTCCCAAAATATAGAATGCAATGTGTATGTATATATGTATATATGTATAAACTGCTTCTAATGTTGATTTGATTTCTATAATTGTTTTATCTCACTTTTTTTTCTGAGTCTGTGATCTTATTTCGCATCTCTAGGCTTACTAATTTTTTCTTCATGTTTTCTTCAATTCATTTGAACTCAAGAAGACATGATTAATTAGATACTAATCTTCTGATTCATGGTAACTTTCTTCTAGTGGTATTTCCTTTATAAATTTTTCTGTTCTTGCATTGCTCTTGTCCTACTCATTAATTTTTTTATCTATATGTATGCCATTTCTTTCTGATTTTTACTAATTTTAAATATGACATATATACCTGGTTCAGACATTTGCTGAAATTAATTAAGAGTGAGAGGTGAAGGCTGAAGCATCAGAAGTTTAGGACACACTTTCACCATCTCCATTTTGTCACGTCACTGAGGAACATCTCCTCTCATTATTTACATTTCTCATGTCTGTTGAGCAGAAAGTCTTTAGAGTTTTCACAGGAAAGCCCTATGCGCCCAGTGTCTATGATGTATTTAGCAGCTATTTATTTTTCCTTGGCTTTGATTAGCTATCACTGAGATGACACTCTTCTTGTCTGCTTTCTGAAACAATAACATATCTATGGAGCTTCTTATTCAGCCTTCCCTCCCTCATCAGCCTTGCTTTAGGGCACCTGTATTCCACTCACATCTTCCAAGTAAGTTCCTTGATGCTTTCAGGGCTGTGTCCTCTAGTTTGAGAGAACTCTGTACTACTTAAAGTATCTCTAGAACTCTGTACTTGCTCCTGACACCTTCTGCCATTTGGTCCCAATATTTTTTTTTTTTTAAAGTGAGGGGGTGGAAAAGAATTTTTTTTTAATTTCTATTTAGAGATTATGACTTGGGCTGTGACTTCCTCTGAGTCCCACTGAAGACATAGCAGCCTTCATTTTTTTTATATTTGTTTTCTGTTTCAGCTGCCATTCAGGAGAAAATGGACAAAATTATAGAAGGGAAGAATGCTTAGTTTACTGAAGTTGGATAAAACTAACCAGTAAAAATTTTTCTAGTTGCTTATCTTTTAAAGCTTGTTATTATTATGAAATATATTTCATTTTCCTGTGGGATCAGGTGGTCTGATGCTTTGTGGAGAGTGTGTAATTACTGCAGAATGCAAAATTTGGGATCTGAATGTCGGATAGTGGTACATGCCAAGAATTTGGAAATTAACATCCAAAGAGCAGTGGAATTTGCTGAAAAACAAAATGTAAAGCTATTATATCACTTAGTTTTATTAGGAAATCATTCTGATATTGGGGCAAAAATAACTAGTAAGTATTCATAGCACCGTTGAGGAGGTTGCCATAAGTAATGCAAATATATTTATTAGGAATTTTTTTCAGGTACAAGTGATAGGAACTCAGTTGAAACTATCTTAAGTAAAAAGAGAATTTATTGATTCTTGTGACTGGGTATTCTTGGAGTGGTGCTATCTTTGTCCTGTGCTGCTGCAAAATGTTGATTATTTTCAAGTCATTCATAAGAAAAACACACATTTTTCCCAGTTAGATACCCCATCAGAAAGAGAATTTCTTGCTCCCAATATCCATACATGAAAGATTCCGCTTTCCTATTGTCCATACTGCTTGACCCAACGTTGATAATGTCTATGTGAGTATGTGAGAATGGGTGGTAGAATCCCACCCCAATCAAAGCACGTGCACTGTCACTGAAGTCTGTTCTGTTTTGTTTTGAGAGGGATTAGGGGAAAGAAGAGACCCTAAGAATGGCCTATTTCAGGGATCTTTATTCTTTAGTTGCAGATTGGAAAACCAACAACTCAGGGTATTTATCCTGGTAGCTCCAAGTTTTGTAGGGAATCCTAGGTTTAAAGATGCTGTTGTTTCTGGGGAAAGTGAATGAACTGGGCCTCAGAGCTTCCACCATCCACTTAAATCACAGGGAGAAACCTGTGAGGAGGTAGAGGAACCGAGTCTTTTTGTGACATCATATTACTATGTCAAGTCTTGGCTAAAGAGGCTCTTCCTCTGATTTGTTTCCATATGTGATATAATAGAGTTCTTTAGTTTTTAAAAGGCATTGTAGATGAGTTATTCTGTTACTAATAATCAAGAACATGGTAGGTAATACAGCAGGATATTTCATTAATAGTGTCAACATCTCCTTTTCTGAGAATTAAAAATCTACTAATTTGGACATATCATATTCACTTAATGTTATACTTATAACCCTTACTGTTGTTTCTAGGATCTCCCCCCTGTATAGGATACTCAACATTTCACTTTTGACTTGACTTGTTGACTTGGTTCTTCCTTCAGGATCCACCCGGCTTCTGCAGTATCTCTAACATGGATCTCTTTATTACTATTTAGTGATGATTTGAAGATTTATATTTTCTCTCCTACTTGATGCATTCCTACTTATTAGCTTGCACATGACTCAGCATAAATAAATGACCTACCTTCTAGTTTGCTCTAAGTGACTGTGCTTCACCTAGAAACTTGGCATCAGTCCTTCTTCTGTGATTGGGTTTATCAGGGAGCTGATCCTTAGCAAGAGCTTTAAACATTGGAGAATAATGGGAAAGAAGGAACAATTGGTGGGGAAAATAAAAAGCAAAGATTTTTGAATTTATTATTTCCACAATCTTGATTCTATTTGAATCATGTTCTATTATATTAAACTATGGATATATTATTTTTAAAGTGTTGCTTGGGTAAAACAGATAAGCCACAGAGAAATCATGGTCTTATACAATTTAGTAGTTAACTCCTAGGAAAATAATCTATTAAAGATAAAGGAAATTGGGTGAAAAACTCACTTTTGGCTGTCTGGTCATTAACATCTGATGCATTCAGCTTTTCTGCACCATAGTTTGCAACTTGGTGATTTTCCCAGGGCTGAAGTCCAAGTGAAGCTCGTAGGCTTGTAGGCAAAAAGACCAGAGGACAAATTAGAGTTGTTTCTTGTTTATGTTTCCTAAATCTGAGTGAATGCCTTGTTAAAAATGTTAGTCTTAATGGTCTTAAATATCGTATATTGCATTCCTGCATATTAATCCATATTTCAATATATTTGTATTGATATTTGAGTAGGAGATGATGAATGTCCCTCTTAATTATTGATTTGATTATGACATTTCCAGATTGCTTTTCGCCATATCCTTATTTTCTGCAACTGCAAAGTTTGCGTGGACCCAGTGTAAAAATTGCATTACTCATTTAGCTCTGTAGCACATGTTCAGCTTCTTGCATCTGAACTCAATATGGTGCATATTTTTTTTTCTGCTTTGCATGTGAATATAATTCAAGATGCTTGTTTTAATTTTAAATGCCTACATGATCTGGCTTCTAAGTAGGGAATATTTAAGGTACTTTTCTGATTATCCATATTTATTATTTCCCTGGGAGTTCAGGAGAATCACTGAACAGCCAGGTTTTCTTCTATGTAACTTTAGTACATTTATATTGTTTCGATTGCTCTGAGGATACATACTTTAGTTTATCTCTTAAAAGGTAATCAAAGCTGTTCAACCAGTTGTGTGCAATTTGAAAAGCATAATTAAATTCATCAGTTGCTAAACAGCAAAGATGAGTTTATATTAAAAAAAAGACTTCTAAATGTGTGGATGCCTACATTTTGAAAAACACATGTAATAAAAATGACAAATTATGTGGTGAACACCATTCTAAAATATTTAGATGTATTAATGGACTTGATCCTCCAAAAATAAGCACTCTAATTATTCCATTATGTAGAAGGGGAAACTGAAGCACAGTGAATAAATTGCTCAAGGTCAAGCAGCAAATAAATGCCAGGGTCAGGATCTAAATCCAAGCAGTCTACATTCAGAACTTGTGTATGTGATCACAAAGAGTACTACTTTCGGATGGATGGAATGGGAAGCAATGGGCTAAGTGTAAGGGGAAGCAAAGAGTAAGGGAAGGTTTAGGTCAAGTTCTACCCAATGCTGGAATTCAGAGCCTAAATTGCAGCAAAGGATTTACTAAGAATTGCTAAGAATTAGGATTTACTAAGAATTAATGTGTGTGGGTGTGTGTGTCTAAAAGGTAGCCTACAACTTTTGTACCCTTCAGGTTAGAATGATCTAAGGCAGAAAAGGAAGCATTTTCACTGAAAATGAGATACATATTAGCTCATTACCTTCAATGATACATGCAACATGTCAAATGAAGCAGTCCGATCTCAGAAAGCTAAAAAAAAAAGGTAAAATCGTGAATAATGTATCACCTTTACATGTCTACCTCTTCAATCATTTATCTTTAGCTTCAATGATGTATCTCATATTCTGTAATTTTGTTCTTTTCCTAAATACTGAAAATAGCTCAAGTGAGCTAAACAGCTGCTGATTATGGCCATGCCTCTCAATTTCCACTTTTTTCAATCTCGAAGTATGAATATCTAACATCTTGTCATTAGTATCCGTATTTACACTTTTAAAAATTTCATTATTTTTGTATAATAGAAAAAGGAATAGTAAATGCTCATGTTTTTTATAATTTGTTATACTCAAACCGTACAAATTAAGATGATAATGAACACAGAGTCACCATTTAATATTTTGAAGTGAAGCTATATGAAAATAAGCAAAAATCTGAATTTGGTATATAAAGGTAATATAATTAATATTTACAACATATATAGGTAAATATATGAATGTCAAGGATTTTACGTGTTCATATGTACCAGTAACCTCAATGTATCTAAAGCTGTTGTGAATAAAAAAACTGCGTAAGTTTTCTTTTTTGACTTGTTATATACCGTGTTTACACCATCACGGTATTTGCAATGAAAACTACTGTTAGCTTGTGGCCTAGGGACATTGCATATTAATCAGGAAAATTGGACTTCTATATCACTTATACTGAAATGGCTGCTGAGTGACTTACTTTAGCTTTTTTTTTTTTTTTTTTGCCTCTGTTTAATCATTTTCAAAATGAGAAGAATATCTACCTACTTGTTAATATAAAATGCTGTCAAATTATTAAACATTTTAAACTAATGAGTCTCTGGTCATTTTAAATACTAGAATGAATAGATAGTAATTTTATAAGTTGCTGATACATTATAGAAATAATACAGAATCACCTAAAGTTTTTCTCCTTACAAATTAAATTTCTAAATCAGAGGAATCAATAAAGTCTAATGACCGTATTTTAATGCAAGAAAAACCATTTCAATTACTATGACCATACCTAATATGCGTTTTTTCCTTCATGAAAACATTACTGGATTTCTCAAATCAAATCCTGAATGAGAAAGAATCTATTACATCTCAATATAAGGCTCTGACAAATGTTATTTAAATCTTCATGCCTTACTTAGTTTTGTATGATATGTGCACATGCATACATATATAATCATTTAAAAAAAATGTCTAAATGCACAATGCAATTTTCCCAGATTGGAATGGAAAAATCTAGGTAATTACTTAAGCAAATCTCAAATTTCTCCTCCTGCTCCCCCCTTTTTACCCTTCCTTCCTTTCCTTTCTTGTTTTTCATCACTGACCAAACTATGTTTTCAAGCCCATACTATTACATTAGACACTACTCTTGCTGGCAAGACCAAAAGGGTCCTTACCCGTATGGAGCAGACATAGTGTTGGGAATGGAGGAGCAAGGAAAAAATAAAGCAAAGAAATAAACACAGTAAAGTTGGATACTGTTAATATTTTAAAGAGATAGTTGAAATTGATGATAGAGCAGTTTGATATAACAGAGAGTGACTAGGTGGTCTCTTTGTGTTGGGTGAGTAGGAAAGTTTTCTGTGAAGAAGTGAGGAAGAAATTATGAGGCAGTTGTGGGAAGAAGGGAAGAAAAAGATTAGGGCACAAGTGATGGGAAGTCCCTCAGGTGGAAAAGAAGGTAATTGAGGCTGGAGCAAAGTGGATCAGTAGGGAATTAATGGGGCAATTTTTTGAATTCTATTTCTTTTTTTTTTTTTTTAAGATTTTATTTATTTACTTGAGAGAGAGCATGAACGAGGAGAAGGTCAGAGAGAGAAGCAGACTCCCCATGGAGCTGGGAGTCCGATGCGGGACTCGATCCCGGGACTCCAGGATCATGACCTGAGCCGAAGGCAGTCGTCCAACCAACTGAGCCACCCAGGCGTCCCGAATTCTATTTCATTATTTAGATTACCAATTAGTAAACATAAATATCTACTGGTATTGACCATAGACCTTCTCTCTCAGCTATACTGGGAAGTTTATGCACTTGGAAGTCACAAAATCAATGTTTTGAATCATGGCCTGGCACCTTAGAGCTATGTGGTTACATCTCAACCTATTTTCCCTTCTTTTAAATTTGGACAGTGTTATCTAATTTTCAGAATTGTTGCAAAGTCCTGACCTAATATATGACACATAGTAGTTACTTACACTGTAACTATTCATTTTCAAATATTTCAAGCTCTGATGTTTGACAAAACTATGACCTCATCCATTCATGTATGTAGCTTCTCATTTCCTTACTAGATAGTCATCTACTGATTGATAATTACCATGAAAAAAGTAAAGTGGTAGTTGTCATTCCTTACTTTAGCAGGCTAGGAGATGACAAGGGCCAGGGCTGAGGGATGAGCATGAGCAAGGTGATTCCTCTATCAATAAGCAAGGTTTGGGATCCTACCAACATAGTGATCCAAGATGAAAACTGGAGTTTTCCCAAACTGCTGGAGGTTTTTCCTCCCTAAATGTGTGTGTGTGTGTGTGCATGTGCGTGTGCGTGTGTGTGTGTGTGTGTATAATATGTAGAAGAATAATGTGGGTGTTATTCCTGGATTATGGTAGAAGAACATGCATCAAAGTTATTGAAGCACATTTGGCACTAAATAGTTCTCCCTCTGTCTCTATATTCTCCGTCCAAAAAATTCGGTCAAGTGAAGAGTGTTTAGAAGCAGAAAAATGGAAATATGTATTACTGATAAGAATGACACTGAGTAAGATGTGTATTTGGAGGAAGCTATGAGAACAGGGAAGAAAGCAAGGAGGAAGATCACAGATTTCATTATTAATACGATAAAATGTCACCTGTCTCCTGACAGGTTTCCATTGTAAGTTTTGCATACACATTTTACCTCTCAGCCAAGTTTCCCATTTAGAATGACAAATGACAAGAGAAGTATTGGGTAAATAATGTTAAGTATTGGCATAGCTTCTTATGAATTCTCCAAATGGCCTTTGCTTATACAGGTTACCTGTGCTTTTTTTCAAGTGGAATTTGTGAATTGAGTATGGTATTCTGCCTTTTCATTTTCTCTCTATTGCTTCTTCTTTTCAAAGTTACTGAACTAAAAATGATTCTGCTCATGTAGCTGGACATGCTTAGAATATAGGACAGGATTTGTTACATTTTTCTTCTTGTAGACAGAATCTATTTGAGCTTGAATCAAGGGTCACAGAATAAAACTAATCAAGAAAATAGAGAAACACATGTCTCTCTATACTCTGGCAATAGAAACTGAATTCTCTTTGGCATTGTGCCCACCTCCCTAATCCATCCCTTCTCCTTGGGCACCTTTGTAGGTTCCACCTCTGCATGACTCTGCTCACAGTACTAAGGGTCAGGTGAATTTATCTTTCCTCTGTTGGAACAGCCTCCTTTATACTGATGCTCCCTAATTTGATATCTCTGGAGGAAAATTTGCTGCTGGTCTTAAGACTCACATATCCAAACTTTCTGGACTTCTCCATTTGATGTTTTGCTGATGGCTCAAAGTGTAATAATTTGCTTACTCAGACCTATTTCTCTATTCCCATCTTACCCAACAGTACTGCTTGTCATCTATTTACTCATCCTCAGAGTCCGGAGAGTATCATTGATTCTTCACTCTCCATTAACTTTCACAGTCTCTCAATTATCAAGTCCTGTCAATACTGTCTTCTTAATTTCCTATAGATCTGTCCTCTACTTTCCATCTGCATTGTAACCACTGCCTCATTTCAGACAACTGGAAAAGCTCACCTAAAATACTGTATAGGTCATAAATGGTTTCCCTTCTTCTACTCTTGTCCTCCTCACCGGTCAATTAAATCCCAGCTACCATGTGATCCTTGTCACTTACCTACTTAAAATCTTCAAAAGATTCATCGTGTTCAGTTAAAACCCAAACTTTGTGGGCATGGTATGCAAGACCCCTTCAGATGTGGTTCTTAGTAAATGGTTGGCAATCTTCCTGCTGATTTTTCTCCCTCCCTTTCTCCTCTCTCCTCAGGTAGGGACCCACCTAGAAATCCCACTACAGGATACTTCAGCACTCGCTAGGGTATGCCATGGCTTTCTTTTTCTTTCTTTTCATTTTTTTTTGAGTTTTTTTTTTTGTTTATTTAAGTAATCTCTATACCCAATCTTAGGCTTGAACTCATGACCCCCAGAGATCAAGAGTCACATGCTCTTCTGACAGAGACAGCCAGGCTTTTTAATGTTAATTATTTGTACCTACAATATTTGCTTTCTTATATTAATTATTTGTACCTATAATATTTGCCGCTGCTTCTGCCTCCACCGTCCTCTCTCACTCATTTTTTTCATCCATTAATATAGACATCAGCTTCTTCTGAGAGATTTCCCTGATTTTCCAAAACCAGAATTAGAAGTCTGTATGTGCTCCTTAGCAAGAGAGCAGGGAGTGCTAATTACGACCGGGGGCTCTCACATTCTAGTGTGGCTATTGGATGGTCTATCCTCTCACACGTACTCCTCTTCCTCTCACCTGTTAGACCATGAGAAGTTCAAATCATAGTAACTACTTAATAAATATTTGTTAAAAAAAATCGAACATATGTCTTCTTCACACTGAAATGTTACGTAGCTAAATGATGCTATCAGAATAGATGTGGAATATGCTTTTTCTGCCTCCACAGATGAAGCAACTATGAAGTTTGTAAAAAAAAAACCCAAAAAACAAAAAAAAAATCATCATATTCTATGATCCTAACTATACTCATTGTTCACAAGATAATTATCAATAAATTATTTTTGTTAATAAAATCCTTCTTCACTCGTGGGAATGAATCTTTTTTATATTTAAATATTGGCATAATCATCAAAGTACAGAAATAAAAAAATTAAGAATTTTTTTCCTACTGAAAAAAGAGACTGGAAGATACTCTCAAAAGTATTCTTTAGAATAAAAATTAAATCTAGAGAATCAATCTTCTTCCTAATCCTCATTCTTGATATTTTCTATTCCATCAACATAATAAATCAGATTTTTGGTGAGCACTCTTTTGTTCATGTGTGAGTACTCTTTTGTTCATGTGGGATCAAACTAGTCCATTGCTCTGATCGACACCAGCTGTTCATTAAGGGGCTTAAGCACACCATTGAGTAAGGTGCAAAATTGTGATGTGCAGAACCACGTTTGAAAATTGTTTCTAAAAATCGAATGTCATGTTATGGTAGAATGAAAGCTTTCATACACACAGAGAGAAAAAGAGTCTATGAAATGGGATATTAAAAGAACACAGTGGAAAAAGGAAACCAAGATAAAAAGAGTGAGAGAGGAAAATATATTTTAACAGCAGGAGATGACATGACATGACATGGAAAAAAAAAAAACAGAATAAAAGTGTAGAAAGACAGGTGGGAGACTTAAAGTCAAAATTAATGACAAAAATAAAAAAGTCTGCTTAAAGAAAAATGAAAAGGAAATATAAAGGACAGCAAGAGGATCTTTCAATTATAAATTTAAGTTTCAGTGCTCAAATATTGCTTTATTTTAACAATCAGGATAGTTTTTTTATATTGCATTATTTTTAGGATTTTCTTTAATTTAGAAGTGTAAGATTCTTCACTGTGACAATGTGAAAGCACACAGAACATCAGTGTATCATTACTGCAGTAGTCTCCAACCAGTTTGGCTTGGCACATCAGGATACCTTGTACCATTTGTATCCTTAACAGCTGGGCTATACCACTATTAGCTGAATAGGTTTTTACTTATTTCTTTAATTTTTTTTTTCTTTTTAATACATTTGCTTCCTCCTCAAATGTTATCTGGGCATTTGGAAGCCAAATAATTAAGTCTGTAACAATAAAATAAGGATGCATAGCTCTTTTTAAAGTAGAATATTATTGCTTTACTCTAACGTCCAGCTTCTCAGGAATCTAACATTCAATAGCTAATTTTTTCTTTTTTAGTGCCCCCCTTTTTTTGAGTCTGTTACTGATACTAAATATTATAGTTTTATGCCAAATGTCTAAAGGCAGACTATTAAAATAAAAAAAAATTAACCTGGGATATTAAAAAAATAAACTTCATAGAATTATCATAACAGCAGATAATAAGCTCCAGAATATAAAACAGATATTTTCTCCTCCCACGCCCAAACTAACAATGCAGTGATATAACATTCTCATTTGGCAAAGTGATTACCAAAGTTCATGCCAAAGAAACACAAACCAATACATAATTCTGGAGCTACAGCAAATGTGAAAAAATATTAATTTTCTAGGTTTTAATGCATCTCTACATAGATCTGCTGAGATTTTGCTGTTTTGAAGGTACTGCGCTAGAAAGATAAGCCACAGGCAGAGAGAGGAGATAGACTACAGTAAGTACTAAAAGCAAAATACTCACAGGGGTAGGAAGTGTTCAAAGGAAGAAAGGCATCATCATTAGCTGGAAGAATCAGGAAATCTAATAAAGGATATGTCATTTGAGATGGGTGGGATTGGGAAGATAGAGACGCAGGGTATGACTATTTCTATTATGATTCTTCATGTTTAGGTACTCATCCTATTTTATCTGATATTATCTTTCTGGTGATTTCTTCTTGCATTTCCAACTTTGTGTCTAAACCCTCCACTACATGACGTCACTGAGAACTAGCCATACCAAATTAACCCCTGTCTCCTGAATAAACCAAACTTTTTTTTTT
This sequence comes from Mustela lutreola, assembly GCF_030435805.1. Lineage (NCBI taxonomy): Eukaryota > Metazoa > Chordata > Mammalia > Carnivora > Mustelidae > Mustela > Mustela lutreola. Next base: position 52,298,399 of record NC_081303.1, read on the forward strand.
TTTTTTTTTAATCACTTAGCCCCTGCTCTTACTATTGTCCCCACCCCCTTCACTACTTTCTTCACTTGCCTTACAGAGGTTGCAAATGAATATAGAAGGTTTGGTTCACTTTCAAGGTCTTCCTTGACCTCTCCATGAATTAAGTGTGTTATCTCACAGGGACTTCCACATCTCTTTATCTGAGGTTTGATAACTTTGTCTCCTATCAGGTGTCACTACACTTCTAAACTTGTTTTTCCAAGCCAAGTATGAGATTCCTGAGAGCCTGGGGGACGGGTGGTCAAGTCTCTGAGTCCTCAGGGCCTGTGCCTCCCAGGTGGCTAAGTACTGAGGGACTGCGTATACCCTGATGAAATCAGTGCTTGGCAGGAGACAATCCGCGCAAACATAGCTCGGGCTTGTACCCCAAGGTTCTTATCAGCAGAGGATGATACGGAAAAATCAACTCTAGACTCTTGGATTCACTTCTTCCTCTGGCTGTCTGGGCCACTAAGGGGGAACTCCGAAGGCTAAGGCCGTGCAACCTGGAAGCCCACAGCGCTACTAGCAGCAGCAGCAACAGTAATATAATTGCCACCGCTGGTGCTAAACCTCCAGGCGTTTCGATGTGGTTTCCTAGCCCTCATCTAAATGTTTCTCTTTAACGGCCTAAAGTGGCCCCTTCATTCTTACCCAGAATCTGGGAAACACCTTCCTTTCTTTCAGACTGTGAGAAAAAAAGAAAAAAAAAAGGGGGGGGGTGCTTTCCTGAGGCTTGGAGCGGGGATTCCCTCTCCACGTTGGTGCGCTCTCCACCCCGCTTACCCGAGCCGAAGGCGAGCCCAGCGACGGCGCGCGGGGCACCTGGGAACACTCCCGACACCCTGCGGCCCCCGCCCCCGGGAATCCGCTAATTAGGCTCGCCCCCATTGGTTGTCCCCAAGGCACCTCCATGCCGTCATGGTGTTATGCTAATGAGGGGGAGTCTCATTGGCTCGGCCCCCGGCGGCAGTTGCGAAGGCTCTGGCGGGGAGAGCCGGGTTGGCCGCAGCTGGGACCAAACCCACGGTCCCCCTCGCGCCCGCTCGGGGCTGTGCCGCGTGCACGCCCGCGCGGGGACCCGCGGTCGGGATCGCCCTCGGAGGAGGCTCCTCGACCTGCCTTTTAGGAAAGTGCCTCCCCAGCGCGCGGCTCGCACGCCTCCTCCCCTCTTTCTAGGCACCGTGCGTGTTCGGGTTTTCTTTCTTTCTTTCTTCCTTTTTTTTTTTTTTTTTTCCGCGAAGTAACTTTTGCGTTCCCGCCTCCCCCGAGTCCTGGGGACCAGAGGCGGTGCCGAGCCTGGGGGCGGTTCCTTGGCAGCGTAGATTCTTGTCAGAGCCAGACTTTTGCTCCTGGGCTCGGTTTGCATCATCCCCATCACACCCTCTGGAGAGAGGCGCCAGCCCCCTTTCGGCCTCAGCTTCCGGCACGGAGCCGACCCCTCCCCCTCCCGAGCCCCTTCCCCTTCCCCGTCCCTCTGTGGCCCCCCACATCTTGTCAGTCCTCTCCCTCTACTCCGCAGAATTTTCTTTCTCTCTCCCTCCTCTTCTCCGTTCGTCGTTTTATGTTTCCCACTCTTTGAGGAAGGATGGTTGATTTGGAGAGCGAAGTGCCCCCTCTGCCTCCTAGGTACAGGTTTCGGGATTTGCTGCTAGGGGACCAGGGATGGCAAAACGACGACAGGTGAGTGGTGCGGTGCAGTCTTGCTCCGGCAGCACGGCTGAAAACGAGCCAGAGATGAGGGAGGCTGAAGGGGGAACAGGGGAGAAGAAAAAGGGAGCCCGAGACTGGGGGAGGGACTGAGAGGGACTCTTTGATTTGTCTCTCCATTTTGACTGCATAGAGCAATTGCCTTGGACAAGGAGCTCTTCCTTTTCACTTTCTGATCCTTGCAAAGCATTTATTGCATTTATTGGGTACTTACTCTTTTGTCTCTCTGCGCTTTCCTACGGTGTGTATAAGGCGGCTGCTAGAGGTACAATACATCCAAATGGCACGCAGTGTCAGTGCCATGTAATTTTCATTTTTTTTCCCTTAAGGTGTTCCTCAAATTTGAAAAACGTATCCAAGTTGATTGAAAAAGCACATAAGAAACTTAAAATCTCTTGCACCCGTTTGCTTACTCCTTGTCAGTGTTTTCTTGTTAACGTGTTCACCTGCTACTGGGAATTTTATGCTCTTTAAACGTTTGGAGTTACAGACAGACAATTGGTTTAAATATGTAACAGGTAGTTAGGGAAAATGACGTCAACTGAAAATACTCAACTTTGAACAGGTAACTGTGACTGTAGTTAGTAATGGTGTTTGTAGAGCATGACCCAACCTTTTGGTAGTTCATAGATTTTTAACCTAACTAGTATGTATGTCACAAGATTAAAACTAAGTTTGAGAGCGAAAATGTTTATTACTAGCAAAATATTGTTCATGTGTTTTATCCAGAGCATCACTGCTTTACCTAGTTGAACTTCTGAAATTCCTCCAGCCATCTGATTCATTATTTAAAAGGCACATTTTATGTTTCATTGAATTTAGTATTTTCTGGAATAGTCATTTCATGTATCACATGTCATATGTTTTTGTTTTTAAATGAGCTATGTATACTAACTAGGCTCTTAACTCAATTGAAATATTTCCCTGAAGTTCAGTTTGGTACTAATGTTCTATTTTAATTACAAAGTAGATCCATTATTGGTCCTGTTCACAAAATCTCATCCCGATTCAGCACTGGGAAATATTCTCCTTTTCTTCCTCACCATTTCAGCTCCCAATACCAACTCCTGTCTCTACACACACAGGCTTTTATCTTGGGCATAAATTTTAGACTTCTTCTTTGGTTTCATAATAATTTAAAGGGGCATGGATGTTTCTCAGAGGGTAATATTTCAATGCAGCCTCTTTTTTAAGGCAAAACACATGTGTTTGTTAAGGGTTAAAAGAAAAAATGCCAGTTTACCAGTATGCTTGGAAAGTAAGGTGTTCTGGATGACTGAAGAGAAGGAAATGGATATCTAAATAAATAGGAAAGTTAGTTGATGTTTAGATAAACTGTAGTAGCCTGGTTAAATGACTTATCAAACGCACCATTATGATTATAGGGATGGAATCTATATTTATTACTTCAGGACTACGCGATCATTATGTAGAATAGAAATCTTCATTCTAGAAATTGTGAGATGGACTGAATTCACAGAGGATATATTTTGGACTTGTGGTGACAAGATTGTTTGTTTTTTAATATTGTATCCAAGATGTTAATTGTTCCTGAGATTTCCTTCATTTTTCCAAGGATGCTGCAGATATATTTCAGTAACTAGGAATTTTGGTTAGTTGAATACTACCCAAGTAAGTCACTGCTATTAAAAATAAGTTTTACATAGTTAGTTAAAATATCCATTATAATAGAAGTTTATGCTAGCACAACTTTAATTTAAAATGTAGGCCATATTTACTATTAAAATTAGGCATTAAACATTAAAAAATTGTTCATCCATTTGGCTGATTTTGTAGCTTCATGAAAACTTAATATCGAGTTTTAGTTCCATTTGTTGTCCTTTGAAGACAAGATCCTTGGGTTAATAGTGACTCAGACTTCAATCCTTTGCTTATTTTCCCACTAGCTGAGTGTCCTTGGGCAAGTCATTTGACCACTATGAAATTCAATGATCTTATTTCTGTAAGGTACAAAACTAACACTTAGTTGGCACTAAGCACTGGCTAATCTAATTTGTTAACTACGCTAATGGTGTGTGTGTGCGTCTGTCTGTCTGTCTGTCTGCAGGGGTTTATGTGTGTATGTGTATTTTAGGAACTAGGAAACTAAGTTTCTGGGAAATTAAATGCTTCTTTTGGTAATCTATCTTGTAAGCGCAGGGATGACACTTGAATTTGGTTCTTTGTGACTCAGATTCTTCAAGAAACTCCTAAGTTCTTTCCATTAAGTTTGTTTGAATTTGTAGGAATAATTAAGCAGCATCTAGCACAGTTTACATGCTCATTAAATGTTAGTTCCCTTCTTCACTTCTGATTAGCAATTTTCAGTTCTTCTGTTATATTTCTTCAGAATTCTAAATTAATATGCAGTAAGTAAAGTCATCTCTTTTGTCTTGTGCTCACAACTTCCTCTTTGCAACTGAGTCTAAGGAGCTTTCTTATTCGACTCAGTTATCATGGACTAAATTCCTATGGAGCTGAAGAGAAAGCATTCTTTCATAGAAGAGTGGGTAGATGGTTTATACCAACAGATACATTTAGTGATTTGTTCATAATCTTTAGGCTATTTTCTATGAATATTCTTTGCCTGAAATTTTTGTTTTTTGTTTTGTCATATTCCCCCAACCCCATCACCTCCTCAGTCTCAGGGTTCCCCAGGTCAAAAGTGCCTCTGAGTAAATGAATAAATAAGGAATTGTTAGATAAATACCTTAGCTTTCTAACTCCTTGGTTGTGATAATTCTGAAACATGTTCTACACTGTGTCCAATGGGACAAGCTCCAGTTGCCCATAGTTATAATTGGTTTAATATCACAAGCTTAATCGGATTTCTTCCCCTCTCCCCCTACTGATATTTTCTGGGTTCAGTTCCCAAAGAAACTACTTATGCTCCAATCCTTATCTCAAGGTATGCTTCTGGGGGAATCTGAACCAAGATTGGGTATCTTCTTCTAGAGTCACATCCTAGAAATGATGGAGAAATCAGCTGATGGGAAAGTAGGCACATTCTACTTTGCTCTTCATGTTAAGAATTTTAAATTAAAGGATGCTGGGGTAGCTCAGTTGGTTAAGCATCTGACTTTAGCTCAGGTCATGATCCCTAGGTCCTGGAATCAAGTCCCACATCGGGCTTTTTGCTTAGTGGAGAGCCTGCTTCTCCCTCTGCCCCTCCCCCTGCTTGCACTCTCTCTCTCTCTCTTTCTCTCTGTCAAATAAATAAAATCTTTAAAAATTTTTTTTAAATTAAATCTTAATAAGGCATGATTGTCTTATGAAAATGAGTAAGCCATATGATAGATGTGTGGAGTGTGGTGAAAGTGGAATTTTGGTGGTCTCTACACCATAGATTTTCTGCGAACTAACTTTGGATAGTTCAGTTTATACTGTATCACATATATGGAAATACACGTGCTTAAGTGTATACGTAATGTAATATGTATGTACATGTGACACACATATGTATAGAATTTGTGTGTGTGTGTATGAATCAGTATCATCTTTACATAATTCCCTCTCCCTGATTTGCATTCTGATGACCTTTTCTGAGTAGGACATAAAGGAGCAGGGTTAGATGTAGCATTGCAGAGAACTGCACATTTAGCACATGAATAACATTAGTTCTCTGAGGCCATGAAATAACTTTGAGAGTTGCTAAATGAGAACACTGCTAATGCCTAGAGATGTAGAGATGTCTGTTGCACATATGACTCACATTTATTTCTTTGGCATCCTGAGTAAAACACAAAAATCTAATTCAAGTGGCTCATGAAACATTTCTTAATGGTCATTTATCCATTCAGCTAGTATTTGACTCCATGCTGCATCTCAGGGCCTTATTAAGTTAGGTTTTAAGAACAATATAAGGAGGAATGTGAAGCAGTGCTTTGTCAGGAGGTGTTCACAGATGTTTTTAGAGATAAGCTCCCCTCCTGAATATTGACAGTATTGTTTATGCTATGATGATGTTTTTGTGGAATTTCAATTTTAAGACTGTCAAGGTAATCATACACCCTTTTTCATAGGCTAGTCAGTGTTGTTTGAAAATAAAGTAGCTGAAGTCACTGTATTAGGGATGACTCAAGGTATTCTATATATTTTGAATCTAATATTTAGGATTCTTAGTATCCTCAAAGTTACTCTATGATTAAAACTAATATGATTAGAGACTGATTTTAACCGGTTTATATGGAAGCCATTCTGTCATATGTAGAATTGTTGCAGCCTTCACGTCTACTGTTTATTGTTTTAACATTTCTACGATTCATAAGACAATAAAGATTTAGAATGTGCTCTTGCAGTTTAGTGTTGGTAAATTTCAAGTTTTAAATGTCTTAAGACAGAACAAGCCCTTCTCATCCTCTTATGACTTAGTAATTTTAAAGTTCAGAACACAATGCACTGGATGTGGATGAATTGTCATGACTGTTGATAATTCAGTAATTGTCATTACTGTTAGTGGACAATTCTCAGTTGCAGTCACAGAGGACTAGGCCTTTTATTTAATTAACACCACTCAGTTTTCAAATATCTGATCAGTTGTTTCAACTCTAGTAATTTTAAGTGTTATCTTTCATATTTTATAGGTGGCATTCAAAAGTAATGTAAGCAAGTAACCTAATGCACTGTAGTAATTGAAATCATAAAAGGATTTGAACAAAGAGTGCAATTCAATGAATTAGTAGTTTAAGAGGTATTTATAAAATGGCAAAAAAAGTTTGGAAAGCTTTTGGAGTATATGTAATTTTAGATATCATATAATGCAAATATATTCATTTATTTTATAAAGTTAAATTGGAAGAATGGGTGTGGAGTGGCACATTTATATAACCTACTGATTTTTATCTCCCTTAATATAATTATATATTATTTTGAAAAGTAGCCATTTGATATAAAGTACTTATTATAAACTAGTAAGTTCAGGTCATTAAATACAATCTTAAAATATTTTGTGTTAGTAAAAAGAATCGAGTATTATTTTTACTGTTTAATTATATAGTTGAATCAACTTGCATATGTAATATCTATAAAAATGATTTAAGCATTTATTGTTAAGAGAATATAGATAATGCTATATTTCTTAGCACTGTCTATTACATTAAGGGAAAGCTCCATGAATAAGGAAAGAAAAAAATTGCCTACTACTGAAGTAGGTAATGGTGCATAAAATGACTTTAGATACATACAGTGTAAATCATACAATGCAGAGAAATATTCATTTTTAATAATTTTTGTTTATCAGTAGCCATAAGAATTCAAACATTAATATTTTATATAAAAATGTATTTGATTTCTTCCTTTTGACCTGACCTTATAATTGAAATGCGGCTTTTTGGGGCACCTGGGTGGCTAACAGTTGGTTAAAGCCTCTGCCTTCTGCTCAGGTCATGATCCCAGGGTCCTGGGATGGAGCCCCCCTTTGGGCTTTCTGCTTAACAGGGAACCTGCTTTCTCCTCTCTCTCTGCCTGCCTCTCTGCCTACTTGTGATCTCTGCCTGTCAAATAAATAAATAAAATCTTAAAAAAAAAAAAAAGAAAATATATTTTAAAATGTGGCTTTTCAGATTATGTAGAATTTATTTATTTATTACTTTCTTACATGGAATTTATTTTTAAAGTTTGCACCATTTACCTACTCTCATATATATATCCATTTTCTGTATATGCTTATGTGTTAGTAATACCTCTTCTGTGAATATTATTACACTTGTAATTTTTTGGAGTACTTTTATGTATAATAAGTCTTGAATAAGGAATTTTGGAATGTAGAAATTTCATTTTCTGCATAAGTTATGTGACATTTTAAGGAAATTAAGCTTCCTTTTCTTTTTTCTTTATAAGAGAGTGAGGGGTACTGGGGCAAAGGGAAAGGGAGAGAGAGAGAGAACCTTAAACAGGCTGCATGTGGGGCTCGATCTTATGACCCTAAGATCATTACCTGAGCTGAAATCAAGAGTCAGGCATTTAACAGACTGAGCCACCCAGGTGCCTCAAGGAGATTAAACTTTGTACTAAATAGGTTCTCCATGGCAGCTTCCAGTTAGTCTTGAGGATGGCTGCAAAAGCATACTTCTTTATGGCTGCCAAAGAAAATGATTTCAGCTAACTTGTTTTATCAAAATTATTAACAAACTTTACCCCTTCTCTGTTAGTAATGTAACTCAACTTCTGCAAAAATACATTTGAAAGGTAGTACAGGAAATAATACAAATGAAGGCTAAACACATAGAGCTTTCATCTTCATTATTAGTACAAAATAAAAATTAAACTAACAATATATTTAGTCATATGTGTACCTGTGGCTTAGGCCAAGCTTTTATTTTCTTCTTGTCAATAGTGGATGTGGTATTTTTGTGGGCTTTTCTAAATCATGTTCTTGTTTATTAAAATGTTTTACATGTTCATAAATCCCTTTGTCATTGGTTTGCCTGTTTTTATCAGCATATTTATGTATTGCCAATATTGTCTTACTTATGCACCATCCTTATCTAAGTTACTTTTAGAAAGTAAAGCAAAAAGAAATACTTTTTCAATAAGATCTAACCAGATGCTTTATATATTTATAGTTTGATTTTTTATTTTTTATTTTTTTATTTTTTATTTTTTATAAACATATATTTTTTATATACTTTGAAATTAAGTTAGCATGACCTCTTGGGAGCAGTATTTATTTATTTATTTATAAAAGTCTAGGTATGTATATATGCATGTATGTATGTATTTAAGTAATCTCTACGCACAACATGGGCCTCAAACTTATGACCCCAAGATCAAGAGTTGCATGCTTTTCTCACTGAGCCAGCCAGGCATCCCATGTGAGCAATATTGAATACATTTGATCAAGATGTTTTTAAACTAATACTTTTATGTGTTTTAAATTGCAAATTAAAATTAGTTGAAGTAGTAGATAATGAACCAGAAAGACCATTACTTTTACTTTGTGTCAGTCCTTGACTCAATATGCTTTTTTTTTTTTTTAAGTTTTTAAAAAGATTGGGAGAAGAAGAGGAAAAGTGAGTTAGGGGACTAGGAGGAGGAGAAGAACCATGAGAGACTGTGGACTCTGAGAAACAAACTGAGGGTTTTGGAGGGAGGCTGTGGGGGTTGGGAGAGCCTGGTGGTGGCTATTAAGAAGGGCACATATTGCATGGAACACTGGGTGTGATCAATAAACAATGAATCTTGGAACACTGAAAAAATAAAATAAAAAAATTTTAAAAAAAGATTTTATTCAGTTATTTTGAGAGAGAGAGAGAGTGTGCATAAGCAGGGGAAAACGTTGGCAGAGGGAGAGCAGGCTCCCCAGTGAGCAGGGAGCCCCATGCAGGCTCTTTCGGGGACACTGGGATCATGGCCTGAGCCCAAGGCAGACACTTAACTGACGGAGCCATCCAGGGGCCCTTATTTTTATTTTTTTAATGGATCATGAAAAAAACAATTCTTTTCAGAAGGATCTTAATCATCAGACAGTACTAAAGTTGCAATGTCAGAGAAAGTCATTTAGAGCACAGAGTGAGAAGACAAGGTATATCTAGGGCACTGATAACATCTCATCCTCAGTATAAATTCAGAAGTGGTTGTGTGGAGTTGAAGAAAGTGAAATAGAGGTGAATGTACTGCCTAGATAGAGGAGATATGGATAAGCAGGGCCAGAAATGTCTGCTTTGCATACATCTCTTATAGCAGAGTGACCATGTGCTTGCTTGCAGCAGATGAATAAAAACCCCAGCTTCATGAAGGCAAAGAAAGTGCTGTGAAAATGGCTTTGGGTCCTTTGCATCTGATCATCTGGAGGCCTAAGAGTGGATTAGAACTTTGTGACCTTGATTCTTGTAACTAGATACAACTATAGCAAGCAGACTCTTAAAGAGAATCTAAGATGTAGTATAATTTCAGGGGGAAAAAATAAATCATTTATGTAAGCTAATTCAGTACACCAGTGGCATTAGATTTATTTGTCTCCTTTGCCTGGGAAGTAGAGATGGTTTGGAGTTGTGGAGTGAATCAGAGGCTATAAAAGCCCCAGTTGCCTGGAAGGAATAGGGGAGAAATGCTCCTGGGTGTGGGGGAAAAGAGGATCCTCAAAAGAGGGGGACTGAGGACAGTGAGATTTCTTTCCATAATATTCTTTTGGATTGCTCATATTTATCTTTATCTTTTTCTGACAAATAGGAGCAGTAAAAATAAACAGAAGCAGAAACCCTGACTGGCAAGCTTGGCTGGTCTGTAGGGGACTGTGGCTGGCAGTAAACCCTCACTCTTTGACCCTTTCCTGTTTCCAGTTTTCAATGGGCTTCTCTTTGGAACTGTGCTTTAGTACTCTGCACTCCTGCAACTATGGCATGGCTTTATAGAGTGAGCATCGTGCCCTCTGTGTATGCATTCTTTGAACGCAGAGCTATATTAATTCCAATTTTCACAGTATGTAAATATGTATAAGAAATGGATTTTGCATGCAAAGCCAAGAACAATGAATCTAAGAAATAAAGGACTGCTTTTTTTTTGGTTTTCTTGCACTGGACTTTGCACCGAATCATAAAGATGAATCGCTAGTACAGGCGCACACTTAGCCCATCTTGTAAATCACTGTGGATAGGGATAAAAGAGGATTAACACATTTCAGCCTCATTTGACTCCCTGTGGGAAAACTTGTAGATTGTCCACATATTGCAAACAACCAGTTATTAACAACAAGGACCAGATGTGTGGTTTAATAATGGACAGCCTGCTGTCTCGGTCCTGTCAAAAACTGAAATACCACTCGATCCCCTAGGAATCAGATAGGGTGATCAGTAAGCCGCTCAAGTACCAGTAAGGAGCGATGGCAAGGACTTTAATCACTGCCATAACACGCGGTGATGATTTTGGCAGATTATAAATGGAAGCGTTCAGTATTTTGTTTCTTTTTCTTGCCTATCTCTCCAGAAGGGTTCATGTACCATTTCACCTATTTTTGCTGGGAATATAGAAGATCCGGTGAAAACGAATGGCACCGCATTGCTGCTTATAAAGGCAGGGGATGTTTATCAGGAGCTGAATGTATGCCACACATTGTTCTGAGTGTGTTACATGTATTATTTCATTTAATCTTCACATCAGCTCTTAGGAATTCTGTTTTCCCCCCTTTTTTAATGAATAATCTGAAGTACAGAAATACATAGCTTATCCAAGTTATGTAATCACAAAAGGTAGAACCAGAATCCAATTATTATGCCCAACAACTATGTTTATAATGTAAGCAGATGTGATTTCATGCTACTAAATAACAGGACAAAATGTAAACAAATGTTAATGCTTCTAAAGGTAGAAAAAAAATCATATAACATCTATGTCCCTCTGAGCCCATATTACAGTAGTTAATTTATAAGGAAAGCTATGGAGTTTTCAAAGTTGGTAATATTTTCTGGGAGAAAAAGGTTTTTTTTTTTTCCTTTAAATATAAAGCATTATTCTTTCGACAGTCTGGAGAGAGTGGGTTAAAATAGGAAATTAGTAAAACAAATAAAACAGATTTTGTTTGTTTGTTTAAACAAAAACAGGATGTAGGTGAATCAAAAGGCGTTATATTAAGATCATATAATTAACTTACTAATACTCTTAAAGTATTCACTTAGGAAGCTTTGGCTAAGGTCATCCATTTCCCATAGTCTCATTTGACTTTAGTTAATCTATAATCTATAATTACTTTTCTTTAGATATGGCTAGGTGTTTTGTTTGTCTTTTTATGTTCTTTAGTAGAACTTTGGAGCTTCCTGCTTAGACTTTTACTCTGTAAGGTATTTGTATCTGGGTGAAATTAATTTTTCTCAACCACTCTACTGGTGATAATGAAAACCTTCTTGCAGAGATGCTATGAGGTTTAAATGGGGTAATGTGAATTTATTGACTGTGAGTTTAACACTCAGCCCTACCTATTAGTTTCATATATTCCGAAGAAAATTTCAATGGTTCATATAAATATGTGCAGTAGCTTAAAATAAGCAAAAAATAAAGCACAGAAAAAAGGTAATAAGGGGAAAAATCCAAACCAGGCATAGAGTTGGTCTACAATGTGAATTCTGTGAGTTCCTATATAGTTCCTGGAGATGGGCCACAAAATTTGCCAGAGCAAAGAAGACATGATCAGTTGCATAAGATGAGAAATAAACTAGTAATTCAGGAGAAATACAGCTTCCCTTGGTGTTCAGATTGAAAGGACATTCTCCTGTGGATCTTACAGTATCCTCATTCAGTCTCTATCATAAAAGAATAGCAAGTTTCCTAAGACTTTGTCACATCCTTACTGCCAGGCAGTGATGTAACTAGAAAGAATTATTCACTTGAAGTAGATTTTCAGGACACTTATAAATGTATTTCAGTTATATTATGTAGGACAAAAGAGGGAACACTTGGGATTACTGAGGGATTATGAGCCTTTTATGTATCTTCTTTAAAAATTTTAAAAAATAGTCTATACTACTGAAAGCAATCTATAGATTCAGTGCACTCCCTATCAAAATGCCAATAATGTTTTTCACAGAACCAGAACCAATAATCCTAAAATTTAAATGAAACCACAAAAGGCCTCATATAACCACAGCTGGAGGTATCACAATCCCAGATTTCAAGATGTACTGCAAAGCTGTAGTAATCAAAACAGTATGATACTGGCACAGAAATAGATACATAGATCAATGGAACAGGATAGAAAACCCAGAAATAAATCCACATGTATAGATCAGTTAGTTCATCTACAGAAGAGGGAAAGATATACAACAGGGAAAAGACAGTCTCTTCAATAAATCTTGGGAGAACTGGACAGTCACATGCAAAAGAATGAAACTGGGCCACTCTCTTACACCATACACAATGATAAACTCAAAATGGATAGAAGGCCTAAATGTAAGACCTGACACCATAAAACCCCTAAAAAAAAAAGGCAGTAATCACTTAGACATTGGCCTTGACCAACATTTTTCTAAATATATCTCCTGAGGCAAGGGGCAAAAAAAAAAAAAAAAAAAAAAAGCAAAAATAGATTACATCAAACTGAAAAGCTTTTGCACCGCAAAGGAAACCATCAACAAGATGAAAATGCAGCCTACTCAATGAGGGAAGATATTTGTAAATGGTATATCCAATAAGGGATTGATATCCAGAATATATAAAGAACTCTTATAAGTCAATACCAAAGAAACCCAAATAATCCAATTAAAAATGGAGAGCCTGAATAGACATTTTTCCAAAGAAAACATGCAGATGGGCAACAGACACATGAAAAGATGCTCAACATCACTTATCATTGGGGAAATGCAAATGAAAGCCACAATGAGATACCACCTCACATCAGTCAGAATGAATAGTATCAAAATGACAAGAAATAACAAATGTTGGTGAGGATGTGGAGAAAGGGGAATGTCCATGCACTATTGGTGGGGATGTAAACTGTTGTAGGCACTATGGAAAACAGTATGGAGGTTCCTCAAAAAAATTAGGAATACCTTATAATCCAGGAATTCCACTACTAGGTATTTGCCCAAAGAAAACAAAACATCAGTTGAAAAAGATGCATGCACCACTATATTAATTGGAGCATCATTTACAATAACCAAGATATAGAAACAATCTAGGTGTTCATCAGTAGATAAATGGATAAAGATTTACACACACACTCGAAAGCTCACAAAGACTCACACACTGTGATATTACTCAGCCATAGAAAAGAATGAAAGTTTGCCATTTGTGACAACAGGAACGGACCTAGAAAGTATTATGCTAAATGAAGTAAGTCAGATAGAGAAAGATAAATGCCATATGATTTCACTTGTATGTGGCATCTAAAAAACAATACAAATGAACAAACACAAATAGAAATGGACTCATAAATACAGAGAGCAGCCTGGTTTTTGCTGCAGGGCTTGGGAGGGCAGGTGAAATAGATGGAGGGGATTAAAATTAAAAAATTAATAAAATTTTATTAATTAAAATTAAAAAATTAAATAAATCACAGGGATGAAAAGTGCAGTATATGGAATATAGTCAGCAATACTTCTAATGTTGTATGGTGATAGACGGTAACTACGCTTATCATGATGAGCACTGCATACAGTATAAAATTGATGAATCACTATGTTGCACACCTGAAACTAGTATGACATTGTACATCAACTAGATTTCAATTAGAAGAGTCACATAAAGGAAATGGGAAGAATATCAAAGCCAAACTTAGCCTCTTTCATGATGGTTTTAAAAACATGAATGCTTTCACAAAACTAAATTTAGTTAACTAAAACCGCCCCCCCCCCCGAAATGTAAAAAAAAAAAAAAAAAAGCTTTGATTAATAATTAAGCAAAGCAAAGAGTTATAGTCTTCATTGCATACCTGAGGTGTAAACATTCAGAGGCTTGAATGGGAGTTGCTTTATGCAGATTCTAACCAAAACACAAGGCTGAGTTGGGGTCATTCTCATCTCCTCTCATTGGATTAATTCATTTGTTTTCTTTTCACACAAATGCCTAAAGTAAATATCATGGAATTTAACATTCCACTAGGACTTTGTAAGTATCCTGAATTTATTTATGTAGCACTAAGAATTTCTATATACATACAGAGATACATGTTAAGGACATAATTATATAGCAGACTTCTGAAAGTAACCCCAAATTACAGTATTTTCAATTTATCTCTCACCACCAATCTCATTGTAGTCTCCCTGAATTCTCCATTTCAAACCTTTGCAGTGTTTTTGTGCTGTTTTTTTAGCTTATTTTCCTAAGTTCTTGATCTCCATTTATTCTTTTTTGATAGGATTTCAGTCCTTTTTATTTAAATGAATAGAACACTTGCCGGCATGCTTCCTGGTTCCAACTCTCTTTCTATGCACTCCACCTCTAATAATCCCCCATCACCAACTCAATCCTCATTTAACTCTTGCAACTTCATCATCATCTTCTTGAACGTGATTTTAACATGTGTTCATGTTTTGAAACCTATGCTGTGCCACTAATGCTTATTATGTGAAATTTAAGCTGCTGAGTTCAGTATTCAGTGATCTTCAGTCATTGATTCCTCTGTCAATTCTTCCTACACTGTTATTTGAAATTCAATCACTATAGTTATTCATAGAAATTACCCCTCTCCTCATATGCTGATAGCTGCTGCTCTTTGCTTATATTGTCCTATGAATTTAGGCTGTCTTGCATCTCTTCCTGTTCATGCCATCCCCCTTTTCATGAGTGGACTCTAGCTGGACATAGAGCCACAGTTACTAAAGACATTTTCCAAATCAGGCTATTGAATATAGTTTACTTACTTTTCTGTTGTTTTGTGATTACTCTTATTTTATGTATAACATGTAAACTTTAGGGAAAAGGCTATGTCTTTTCTTTTTTTTTTTTAAGATTTTATTTATTTATTTGACAGAGAGATCACAAGTAGGCAGAGCAGCTGGCAGAGAAAGAGGGGGAAGCAGGCTCCCTGCTGAGCAGAGAGCCTGAGGCAGGGCTCAATCCTAGGACCCTAGGACCTTGAGATCCTGACGCCATCCGCCATCCGAAGGCAGAGGCTTAACCCACTGAGCCACCCAGGCATCCCAAAGCTATGTCTTTTCATAATTCAAATTTCCTTAATTCATTTTGGATCCTCTTATTTATCCAACAGAAGTGGTTTACACAAAGACTTCCAGAATTTCAGTTTTGTAATATAAGGAAGGCACTTTTCAAAGGAAAAAAAAAAGTTACAGCTGTGAATATATGTGTGCACTTCTTATATGCATATATACATTATTAAAGTAAAAATGGAGGTCATTTAAATTTGAGATTATTTTTCCTCATGGAAACGTGAGCATTTTTTAAAGCTCATTCTAAAACCAGGTATGGTAGTTTAAATCACTTGACTTGAAATGCCTTTCCCACATCTAGTTTGATATTCACGAGGAGCTTTCCTTTGGAAATGGTGAAGCAGAATGTGCTTCAGTCCACAATTCATATGGTGACAGTTCAAATGACTGTTAAAGTGAATTCTGAAATTTGCATCAGGAGCAGCTCAGTGAAAGCCATCAATCTGCTGACAGCCAGCAGCATGCCATCGTCCAAGGGGCTTGTGGAGGTGTGAAAGATCAGCTTCATCTCAGGCTCACTAAGTTGGTGGTAGCAATACTTACATAGTTGGAATGAACAAAAAGAGGGTTTTTTTTTTTTAATTTTAAATCTTGTAAAATATGTTTTCTTATTGAGAAACAGTGCTGACAATAGTTTACAGTATATTTAATTTTGCAGTGTTCAAATGAAGAGAATGATTTTTTTGAGGAATAAAAACCTATGTGAAATTCATCAGTGATAGTTATGTAAACATGTTTGGAGTCTTTGAATAGAAGGCACAATATTCTAAAACATGTATATTCCTATTATTCTATTTCCTAAGTCAGATCATTATCTATTTGTAATGGTGGAATGAGCACTCTTGATTTAACTTCATTCCTTTTCAGTACTAGAAAGAGGCTTGTTTTATATCTCTATACTTGCAGCTTTACTATCACATAGAAGATAGAGAGAGACAAATTGCAATCACTTACGGAATTATATAATTAAATGTTTGCTTTAAAAAAGACTAACTAAAATGTTCACTATAAGATTGTTCTGACTTGCTGATTCTCTTCCCTCAGCAACATGTTCCAAGTAATGTCTCCTTTTAGTAAACTCATGTGATGTAGTAATGGGAAGCTCCTCTCTGCATCCCAAATTCTGGTCCAGTTGAACTTACTTCTGCTGTCACTGAGGTGTGATGATGTATGAGAAGTACTGGAATGATGCGATCCCACACTCCCACTATCCTTGAGCTTGTGTTGTGTTGAAGAGATAAGACATATAACTACTATATGAATTAGAACATGGGACAAGAGACAGTACTGTGGGAATATTGGAAAAGCTTCTAGGGAGAAAGTAAATTTTAGGATTCATTTATTAGAAATAAAGTAGCAATGGCTAGCATCAATGTACGGTGTATCTTCTACAGGGCATGTTCTAGGAAAGCGAGCAATAAGCAGACTAAATTGGAAACAATATAGGACACCTGAGGATCAATAATGGATATTAATAGTTTTGGGGGAAGGCTGTAGGAGACTTATATTGGCAAGTGAAAGAGTTCTTTTTTTTAGACTGGGGAATTGTTGAAAGGTTTTGAATAAAGAAATGACATGGTCAAAGTTGTAGCTTCAGTGTAATTACTCTTTTGGAACTATGCAAGGATTTAGAAGAAAAAAAAAGTGGGGAGATGAAGCTACAGGCTAAATAGGCTAAAAGGAGTAGAACAGGGAGAATGAAGATGGCAAAAAAAAATACAATAGAAAATTTTGAAAGTGTCATCAACAAAACTGAGAATGGATTAGGGTGAAGATATCCATGTTTTGGAATGAGAGAAAATATTAAAAAAGTGTTTGCCATGTCCATTCAGTGCAGCTTGATATTCTTTATTTGGATGATAAATTCTAGGAGGCAACAATTGTAGTATGTAGTATCTAATTTTGCCTTGCAAAATGTCCAAGAAGTTGTGATTTGTATGCTCACTTTCACTGGTCGAATGTAATTCAGTCCAACAAACAATAGTTAAGGCCTGACCCTGAATTGTGATATGTGCAAATATCTCTGAAAACAAAGATTCAGATATTCCTAGCCTTTCACTTATCTGGGAAAGGGAAGAAGGACAAATAAACAAGCAATTATTATATAGCATACTATATAAAAATGACATAAGTATGAACCAATTATGAAACTACCTCAGAGGGAGAACAATTATGTGATGATATGGTGTACACGTAATATGTACACATAAAATTACTGTATTGTATTTTGACCTTTTAAAATTTATTGTTTTTGTATTCTTTATAACATGAATGTAAAGGTAAAGCAATCCCATGTGTACTTTACAGGTAAAAACTCAACTAAAAAGAACTTAAATGCCTGCCACAAATAGAAATTCTCTATTGCTTCTTTTAGTTGCAAATTATAGAAAGACACTCTTAAGATAACCTCAATAATTAATACATTCAACAAAACAAGAATTCTGGAACCAGAGTAGTTTCAGGGTTGACTTTAGAGCCCAGGATATTTCCATTTTTCCCTTGGCATCCCTTGATAGGTATTAAATTTATCTATCTTTGACACTGGTCCCCCTGGTCCCTGGAAGGTTGTTCCAGTTCCAGGTTTGGCATAAAATGGCAAAGTCCAGAGGTGGAGAAAAGCATTGTCCTGTCCTTGTTGTATGCCTTTATTTAAAGTGAATAAATTCTTGCCAGAGACATCCCAACAGATTTACTCTCATGTGCTATTGAATAGAATTGGTTTTGTGTCATGCCCAAATGAAACTGTGGTAAGGGTAACAAGACTCATGGTTGAATAGCTTAAAACAGTTTCATTCAACCTCTGGGACTAGAGATGAACTCAGCTTCCTTGAAATAACTTTGCCACTTTGAGATATATGAACAAAATCAGATTTGTTTTTGGAAGAGGGGTGTGTGTGTGTGTGTGTGTGTGTGCACGCGCGCGTGTGTGTGTGTGTGTGTTGGTGGGTAGATGAGGAGGGATGCGCATTGGGCGAGAGATGATGGCTATCATGAGGTAGAGAACTCATAGTTCCAATTCCAAGTATAATTTTAACTTGAAGTATGCTTTTTAAGCCATTTGATTGTTTTCCTTCACGTCTGAGCAACTCTCAGAGGAAATTATAATTTCGGCAGGTATCCTATATTTCTTGATAAGCAGAATGGCTCCACATGTGAGTGTTCTCAAATTCCCTTTTGGAAATCATGTTAATAAATACTACATCAGCTTGTAACTGGGTCCTTTGGAAAATTGTATATCACTCTAAATTGCCCCTGTGGCATGTTGATTAATGAGTCTCGAGAATGCAAATCTTTTTTTTTTCTTTTAAGATTTTTATTTATTTATTTGACAGAGAGAGAGATCACAAGTAGGCAGAGAGGCAAGCAGAGAGAGAAGGGGAAGCAGGCTCCCTGCTGAGCAGAGAGCCCGATTTGGGGCTCAATCCCAGGACCCTGAGATCGCGACTGAGCTGAAGGCAGGGTCTTAACCCACTGAGCCACCCACATGCCCCTCGAGAATGCAAATCTTAACAAAATCAGCATTTAATTGTATATGTGTTGAGGAAGTTTGGTATTTTCAGTGCTAGATGATAGGAAGGGAATATGTATATATATAAGCTGTAACCAAGGTGAAATCTTCCTTACTGGTAAGTAACCTTAAAATATTAATTTAGAAGCAGCAACTTTGTTTTACCTAAAAATTTCAAGGAGACCAACCGTCAGGATTACGTGTAATGGAACACTTGTCCACACCAGCCCCCTAACTGAAAAGTCATTCTTCACCTGGAAGGGTATATCTCACGTTATCAGAAGGTCATCGAAGAAGATAATGAAGGTCCTGTCAGGTTAAGGGAATAGCAGAAGGACCAGGCTCCAGAAGAGAAGGTGGATGGTGGGCTTGGGGCCATCTTCTGAAACCTAGCCTGCATCTCAGCGACTGTGGCGCTGTATCTCTTTCTTAAAATCAATCATCTGACGATTCTAATTTGTCCTGCTCATTAATAAATATATTATCTGGCAGTAACAGACATGTGTTGGTCCCTTATGGCAGACTGTAGGATTTTCATATAATCTCCACTCCTCCCCTCTTTCTGAAGTCATTTTTATATTTTTGCTGATTTGACATATTTAAAATGGATTATGTGAAAGGCCATAACTAATCTAGTGTGGGGAGAAGTAAAGCTGGACAAGTAACATATACTTAGCTTTATTTCTTTTAATTTCTACTTTTACATTTTGATGATTTCCCTAAGTCTGGAGGGCCATACTATTTTTAAAACAATGGCTATAAAAATGTGTTCTCAGGGATTGAAATGGGGACAGCAGAAGGAAAGTCAGAGTTATTTTATTAAAAAAATAGCTTAAGAAAGTTTCTAGGGTGGGGCGCCTGGGTGGCTCAGTGGGTTAAGCCGCTGCCTTCAGCTCAGGTCATGATCTCAGGGTCCTGAGATCGAGTCCCGCATCCGGCTCTCTGCTCAGCAGGGAGCCTGCTTCCTCCTCTCTCTCTCTCTGCCTGCCTCTCTACCTACTTGTGATCTCTCTCTGTCAGATAAATAATAAAATCTTTAAAAAAAAAAAAAAAGAAAGAAAGTTTCTAGGAGCACATCCTGGTAATGCTTAGTAAAAACTGGCAAGTATTTATATGTCTAAAGCAAAGATCTCTTTTAATGAAATGATGGTAGACTATACGTTCAGTGACAACATAGTGAATGAAAGGGATGGTTAGATCTATTCAGCCTCTAGAGATCAAAGAATATCAGAGAAATTCATGAGTCGTCAAATATAATGGGTATTAATGAGCGTAATAAATATCATAAACATATATACTCATAGTGCATACTTTTATAGAGAAGGGGCAACTTCTTAAGATTGAGGATAGTGGGGTGGTCTCAGAAGGGCTGGTGCATGGTTGGGTAGACATCCCAAAGGTAGCAAGTATTAGTTTTATAACAGAAAAATAAGGCAACATGTTATGTTTAAATTTATTTGAAAATTCAGTTGCTAACACATTTTTTTAATATAATTTTTTATTTTTTATAAACATATATTTTTATCCCCAGGGGTACAGGTCTGTGAACACATTTTTGAAATAATTTTATTCTTTTATTTTAAAAATCAAATTTTATACTTTACTACTTCTAGAGTACACATACTATGCTAAATAGTTATTTTGAGAACACTTTTTAATACATTTGGGGCATTTTAAGGAGCACATAAAATCTTTGACTGTTTACTCATATACATATACATACTTATTTTGTATATATTGACATTAAGGGTTATGCTTAGATGAATGGAGTTACACTAGAGAAGATGCAGTTTTATTAACCATTGTTTTCACTTAACATACTGTTAAGTACATCTACTTTAATCTGTTAAGTGAAATGTTATCTGTAAGTAGATTCTGAAACAAGATTACTTATGATTGCATCGTATACGATAATATGAATGTATTATATTTATTTAATTAGGTATTATTTTTGTTAGTCATTTCGGTTGTTTCATGCTGATATAGTCTTTCCTTTATAGACATCTCTAAGGCCCTACTGATGATTTTCTTAAAATAAATGTTTAGATGTGGGATTACCCTTTCAAGTAGGAACATTTTATGGCTTTTAATGAATATTTCTGTATTGCACTACAGGAATATATTTCAGTTCCTATGTTCAATAATTATTTCATGTATTATTATTTGATAAAAATTACTGGTACCCATAACTATACAGATTCTAGATCATTGCAACATGGCTGACTAGAGAGCTCTATATTAGTCCTTTTTCCTTTCTTTCTGAATCACCCTTGTGTCATTATATATTTACTTTCCTTGTGTATTTTCCTTGTTTTAGTATATATTTGAATCACTGGCCAAATGAAAAAAAAAAAAAAAGAAAAAAAACCAAGGAAATTGACATATCAGTGCATGTATTAGGAACAGCAATAAAAGTTACTGCTTTTTAAAAATGTCAGAATGCTTACTGTGTTTTTGTTTGCTAATAAAATCTCTATTTTTTCTGTGTGCTGATAAGAAAAAAAAGAAAAAGAAGAACAAAACACACCTAGATCTTACCCTCTAGGAAAAGCTGATGATGTACATGAATAATATTCAGGTTTTATTATTTCAAGTAAATCATCACATCTGTGGCTTAATGTACCTGAGACAATAGGGCAATAGCTTTTACTTTAAATGTTTTATTTGCTTTCTGAGTTTTTTTTCTGCCTATTTAACCCATGTTCAAATACTATCCCTGCAGAATTTGAGCTACAGAAGCTGATATTCAAATCTCTTGAAATGACAGTTTAGTTTAATAAGAGTATTTGCCCCCACCCTGACTCAGCTGACAGGAAAAGTGGTTTAAAGTATTGATTATGATGATGATGATTATGGTGATAGTAATTTTTCCACACTATCTTATCAAGGCAAGAGTCAGCCAAGCATTGAGCCAGAGAGCTCTACTGCTATTGAAAAGATGAATTCATTTTTCTCTGGAATGAATTAAATAGTCAGAAGCAATGGAGCATGTCAGTATGTCAAAACAGGGCAATTTGTGCTGCCTTAGCTTTGTAGTGGACCTTTATTTTATTTTTTATCATGTTACACTTACCTAGACCACTGGATAGCCCATTTAATTCTAAAAGCAAGTATCAAAGAGTTGGTATTACATGTGCTATGGGCTATTTGTGGCACTTTTTTTTTTTTCACTAAAATTGTAGATTAGAATTTAAATGAAAAGTTAAAATAATTTTTCTGTATTGAGTGCTTATATAAACACGTGTCTATAAATTATTATAATTAAAGCCTACAGTGATAAAGGTTATAAGCATCCACCTAAATTAGGACTCTGAAATGAAAACATGATACTTAGCAATGTGAATAATGATAGAGAATGTTAATAAATAATACTTCATGAATTGTGCTATTATGGTATGCAACTAAGTAATTAAAAGGGAAAGGTTGTGTACTTTTAATGCCACTATAGTGTAGCTGTTGAGAGCATATTCTCTTAACCAACTCTTTTTTTTTTTTTTAAGATTTTATTTATTTATCTGACAGACAGATCACAAGTAGGCAGAGAGGCAGACAGAGAGAGAGGAGGGGAAGCAGGCTCCCTACTGAGCAGAGAGCCCAATGTGGGGCTCAATGTGGGGCTCGATGTGGGGCTCGATCCCAGGACCCCAGGATCATGACCTGAGCCGAAGGCAGAGCCTTTAACCCACTGAGCCACCCAGGTGCTCCTCTTAACCACTCTTAATTGCTGGGCTTGGGTCTGTCCTCTAGCATTTAGTGACTGTGTAGTTTTGGGGAATTATTTAATCTCTGTAGTTATCAATGTCTTCATCTACAAAATGAAGATTATAATTTTACTGTCTTTGGGCGGTGAGATAATCCAGGAAAAGTTCATAGCTCAGTACAGGTAATAATTACTGCTAAGTAAATTTTGTTTTGTTTTGTTAATTTTTTAGCAGTATGTTAGAGTTTTTAGGATACCTAATCAGACTTTAGAAGTCATCAGTACCTTGCTACTTGACTTTTTGTTATAATTCAGAAAAATTATTTTTGAAAAAATAATTTGTGAAAAATTATATGTGAAAAAGTATTTCAAATATATGAAGTATTGGTTCTGTTAAAGTTTTATTTGCCTTTTTCTGTGTAAAGTATATATCCTACATTTCATTACATAGCTGTGAGAAAAGTAGGATCTTGATTCTTTTTTTTTTTTTAAAGGTTTTATTTATTTATTTGACAGAGAGAAATCAAAAGTAGATGGAGAGGCAGGTAGAGAGAGAGGGAAGCAGGCTCCCTGCTGAGCAGAGAGCCCGACTCGGGACTCGATCCCAGGACCCTGAGATCATGACCTGAGCCGAAGGCAGCGGCTTAACCCACTGAGCCACCCAGGCGCCCCAGGATGTTGATTCTTGATAGCAAAAGTTTATTGCTGTTTCGCGTTCCATAAGCTCTGAATCTGTTTTAGCAATATTATGGTAATTGTGCTTTGGGGAGTCAAGCTCCATGATAAAGGATTCTTTAATTACTTACAGACAACAAGACTTGTTCTCATATGAGCACTTACTATATACACTTAAAGATCAAGCAAGAACCCATGAAAAATAGTTTGTTATGATAGGATATAGTGAAAGAAATTATAAATTGTACCGTTCATTATTTAAAAAAACAATATTTTCTCAGTTTTAGTTTTGGTAGCTGTCTAAACTATCTTCCCCGGCTATATATTTCTCTTTGTCTTCCTGAAAACTCATGTTTCGTAGGAGGAAAGGTGATTGGCTATTGGTTCCCCTTATAGTAGGATAAGAAGGTGACTCAGTATCAAATCAGATGCTGTCTATTAATGGTAATACAAAAGAATACTGATGTGTTTAAGAAATGTTATTCTTCTGGTAATGAAAGACATCAGTCAACCATTATAAAAGCAATTTAAATCCCCAAATGATCAAATTCTTAATAATATTGCTAATTGTTTAAAAACTTTAAATGAACAGTTTAAAACTCACTTTTTAAAAAGATTTTATTCATATTTATTTGAGAGAGAGAGGGAGGGAGGGAGAGCAAAATTATAGAGAGCGACAGAGGAAGAGGGAGAAGCAGGCTCCATATTGAGTAGGGAGTCTGACGTGGGGCTTGATTCTGGAACCCTGAGATCATGACCTGAGCTGAAGGCAGATGCTTAACTGACTGAGCCACCCAAGCACCCCAAAATCCCATGTTTTTAAACAAACCTACAAAATGGGAAGTCTAGTAGTAGGAAGTGATAGGATTGATTAGTGTACCATTATAATATTAAGAACTTAATAGAGTTAAGATTTATGTGCATTTAAAATAAATGTTTACCTTTGGATTTATATGCATTTAAATATATTCCAAAAGGTGATGTCATTCTGAATATACAAAAGATATAAAAATGCATGTATGCATTTAAAATACTGCAAAAAATGTTCCATTACCTACAACTAAAAAAATTAAGCGTCACCAGTGTTTATTATTTTTATAAAAAATTGTTCATGGGATATACACACTAAAGTATTTCCAAGTATGAAGTGATTCTAAAATTTTAAGTCTTGAACCTTTAAATGAGCTACTCCATTCTCTTCCTATGAATTCCTAAGACTATGTTCGAGAAGTTGAATTGATATATCTAATAGATGGATGAGTGAAAGATGTTTTCCCATTAAAAAAGAAAATAATTATTCTAAAATAATTTAATTTCCCTTTTTGCTCTGTTATTCACAAGTTATCAAATTCATTTTGTGATCTTTTAAATGAGCATTACTTTGAATTAGTCAGCTTCCTTTTGGCCATAATAAATAGTTCAGTCATTTCCACTAAATTGACCAATCAATTCCATTCATTTGGGCATTTTGCTTATTGTGGTAGGCAGAATGACAAAGGGAATTCATTGATCTTCATTGTTCAAGTTAGTGTGCCTAGCTGAATAATCAAAATATAAATCACATTTGTGTATAGGAAATCTTTAAAGACCATTACGTTTCTTCCCCTCACTTCACAATTTACTTACTACCTCTTACTTGGGGTGCTCTTTCCACCTATTCTTGGAAGAAATAATTTGTGTAAAGATTTGTCAGAGTTGCTAATTCTCTTAGCTTTCTGATTTTTCCCATTCTCCTTAAACTTCATTCCTTTCCTTCCTTTCTTTGGATTGACTTCATTTTTATAATGACTCCCTTGAATTGTCATTATTTTTTATATCTCCCTATTTCCCCCATTTGACCCCAAGTTTGTTTTATATCTCACTGTACTCATACTTGGAAAAACAAAGTCAGCAAATACTAAGAAGTAAGCCTCTTCTCACTGGGAATGATCTTTAAACTGAACAGAGCACAAGTATGGTAAGTCTTCTCCATGGTGCCAGGTCTAATGGAAGCATCTTCTTTACCCAGAGTTTATTTTTGCAAAACACGCTTCTCCATTCCTCTCCCCTAAAAAAAAAACATTGTGTTTGTTTTGTTTAGACCCTAAGCAGAGTCTCCTGAATACTAGATTTGGTGACAGATCACACATTTTACTTTTACTTGGGTAAAACTTACCCAGAGTTCCATCTGGGATCTTGAAGCCAATTCCCAAGGTTCCTGGTCTAGCAAAGCTTATCAGTTTATTATTAAAATAAAACTTGATTAGAAAAAATTGAGAGGAATTCAGGGGATTTTTGACAACAATATTTCTGTCATAAAAATTTTTAGCTATTTAATTTTCTGAGAATATGTTCATTCATCTGTACTCTGTTCTGTCTCATCCTCATACTCTGCTGATTTAACTGTTGAGGCACTGTCCTTTGCTAATGCTTTTTTCTTTTGAGCCTTCGGAAATTCTTACACAATCCTAAATAAATTTCTCTACACTCTCAGTATTTTTCAAAGAAAGTTCACTCCATTTGCTTATTTTCATAGGAACTAAACTGTAACATTAGAATCTTTTCCTTCTGTTCCCCTGTCTCTGGGACTGAGTTTCTCTTCTCACCAATTAAAGATTATTGCATCTCCTTATCTTTGAGATGTATATGCAAACATCTCTTATATTATGACTTTTGTTTTTTCCTTGCTACTGTGTTGTGTGTCAGCCTTTTGGTGATTCCTCTGTAGTCATGGAGGGTATGGGGGCAGATTTCCATTCTTTCTTCTTCTCCCAGATTCTGGCATAGATTCTGCTATATTGTTATGTTCTTTACCTAGTGAACAACCAGTGCAAGACCCTGTCTTTATAGTTTTGTAGTTTGATGACTTTCATGTCTAGTTTTCTTCATCCTCTTGTCAGGCTGGACCCTAACATGAACACCATTACTTCACTTCTGGTAACTTACATTGCAAAATCCCACTGTCTCACTGATTGTCCTTCTGGCCCACATGCTTCCTTATGAACATTAACCTGATTCAATTTTATGTATCATGAAGATCTTCAGTCCCTTGTATATTCCGCTTCCTTGCTTCTCTCACATTCATTTTTAGCATCTGTTTTTTCTTGTCTGCCTCTTATTTTCTCTTTTATCTTTGGCATTTTCTTTTGTCTTACTACCCCTCTGACACTCTTCTTAAAGTTCCTGATACCACACCAATGAACAGTTTTCTCTGATTCTCCTCTTGCTCTATCTTGAAACTTCCTTCTCTTGATTTCTATGATGTCATTCTGCTTTAGTTTATGTCCTGCTCATTCTATTTTCCTTTTAAGTTTCCCTTCTTTTACCTACTCTTTTTTTTTTAATTTTTTATTTTTTATAAACATATATTTTTATCCCCAGGGGTACAGGTCTGTGAATCACCAGGTTTACACACTTCACAGCACTCACCAAAGCACATACCCTCCCCAATGTCCATAATCCCACCCCCTTCTCCCAAACCCCCTCCCCCCAGCAACCCTCAGTTTGTTTTTTGAGATTAAGAGTCACTTATGGTTTGTCTCCCTCCCAACCCCATCTTGTTTCATTTTACCTACTCTTAAGATTGGACTTTACCAAGAATTATTCCTTGTTTTGATCTTTTCACTTCTTATCTCTTTCTAGTTTGCTTCATTTAAGCTTCAATAACTTTAACAATATATTGATGATTTCCAGATCTTTATATTTGTCTTACATATTCAGAGCTCTAAAATTATACATACTTTTTCCACTGAATGTCTTTGCCACAGTTGTCCAACAGACACCTCAACCCAGAATCAGTGTTCAAAATCAATTTTATCATCTTTTAAAAAAAATTTATTTGAGGGCACCTGCGTGGCTCAGTGGGTTGAGCCTCTGCCTTCAGCTCAGGTCATAATCTCAGGGTCCTGGGATCGAGCCCCGCATCAGGCTTTCTGTTCAGCAGGGAGCCAGCTTTCTCCTCCCCCTCTGTCTGCCTCTCTGCCTACTTGTGATCTCTGTCTGTCAAATAAATAAATAAAATCTTTAAAAAATAATAAAAAAAATATTTCAGAGAGAGCAAGAGACAGGAGAGGGAGAAGCAAGCTCCCCATTGAGCACCACCTTTCCCCTTCCAATGTGGTGCTCGATTCCAGGGCCCTGGGATCATGACTGAAGCCAAAAGCAGATGCTTAACCTGCTGAGACAACCAGATGTCCCATCAATTTTAACATCTTAAAACTACCTTTTCTGTTGTATTTTCTCTTTTGGGGAGTGGTAGCAACACACAACCAGCCACCTGAATGAGGAGCATTAAATTCCACCTAAAGCTTAGTTTACTATAAGTTTCATTGATTCAGCTCATAGATGGCTCCTATAAATGTCCTTATATTTCTATTTTGTTTCTTACTCTTATAATTGATGTGGCTATTGAGAATTGTCTTAACTTTTCTGCCTCAGGTTTCCCATCTTAGGCTGCTGCCTAAGAACTCCTTCATTTAGAATGAGTAACCACTTTTAGAGACATCCCAATTCCTCCCAGTCCTGCCACTCCATAGTCATCCGTATCTTTTAACCAGGTATTACTTATCTTTTACCTCAGCATTTTTAGGAAGACTTTCTTTTCTGTAGTTCTCTCTTCTCATCATATTATATATTTTGCTCTTTCCAAACCATCATACTTTGTTCGTTCTACTTTATCTAGTTTGGATAAGCTGAAGCAGTTGACGTGGTTCGTCGGTACCCTGGCCAGATGGATCATTGCTGTGTAAAGGGTGTGGTGGGGAGAAAAAAATTCAAGGTGCTGAGTCTTTGAAACAGGTCCAGTCCAAGCCATCCTATCTTGAGTGTTTGCTGGAGGCACTATGGTATAGTGGACTCCAGGACTGAAGAAATGGCAACTGGACCTTCCTTGTTAAGGCAGCTTATAAAACTTGCCCTGCATCATCCTGCCTAACCCCTGAACCTCACCAAACCTTAGCTCTGCTTTGCAAATTCATTTTCTCTTTTTGCATAAGGAAGAAGGTAACTCTTTTTGTTGAATACCAAAGGTCCCCACATTAGACATTACATTTTTGACCCATGTCCTTATATACTACCAGAGATTACGATTTATACCTTACCATACAGAATCTAAACAGAGAGCACAACATGTCAAATAGAATGATGTGCCTTTCCTGCATTTTTTTCCCACCAGATTTTCTTCTCCCTACTTCTTTTTTTTTTTTAAATTAGGATAACATAGAAATATAAGGTAATAAATAGATAAAAGGATGCAGAACCTAGATTCAAGGAAGCTGGATGTTTTTTAGATCTGTACAGCTACCTCTAGGGTATTTCCTCCTGCTCTAAGTAATATGGGTTGGAATCTATTCATGGACTTTAGCTCCCTAATAGACCATTTATATAACATTATTCCTCACCAGGCATTCTTCTCTAAGTGCTTTACATGCCCCATGAGGAAGTATAATATTATTTCCATTTTATAGATGAAGAAACTTAGACAGAGAGAGATTAAGTGACTGAGTGATGGTTATAAAGCTAGAAAGTAGCAGAGCCAGGAACTCAAACCTTATTCTTCTTGACCATTAGGTTGTGCCCAAAGAAGTTAGGAAAATTAGGGGGAAATAGGGATGGGGGAGAGACTGTCTTTGGTTCATTTTTCTAAAATCTAGTGTTGTTAAATAAATAATCAATTAGATGTTAAATAGATACATATTGATTTTGAAATATATAATACATCTTTTTAAAAAAGATTTTATTTATTATTTACTAGAGAGAGAGAGAGAGAGAGAGAGCACAAGCAGGGGGATGGGCAGAAGATGAGGGAGAGGGATTAGCCGACTCCCCACTGAGTGCAGAGCCTGATGTGGGGCTTGATCCCAGGACCTTGAGATCATGACCTGAGCCAAAGTGAGACACTTAACCCATTGACACCCAGCTGCCCCTATAATACATCTTTTTAAGGTAAGCTTTCCTGAAGGACTGGCAGTAGTGATTCTCCCACAGAATTTTCTTATGAGAGAGATTCAATTTTTCTGAAGTGTAAAAATTTAGACATTTATAATACCCATAATGCAGTTATCATAGGTTTGTTCATGTACACATTTACTATAATTTAAATAAGACAACAACAAAATGGAAGACTTTTTTTTTCAAAACATAATAATATATGAAAGATAAATTTGGTGTTTTTATAAGACATTACTTTTAGCAAATACTTTTTAGATTAGTTGAGGATAATTTGTATTTGACTAGGACTCTTTTCTCTATTGAGAAAATTGTTATAAATGAATGAAAGTAATCTCTTCTTCAGTAATACTCCTCCCTGTGCACCCCAGCCTTCTTCTTCTGGTATTTATGGAATGCCTGTGGAATGAGTCAGGCTGCCAAGAAATTTTGGATTACATTAACTTCATTAGTCTCAAATTCTGGAGTACACTTAGGGAAAAGGGATGAGGGAAAAAAATGAGTCAGTATTTCATTTTCAGGGAAGCAATCAAAATTCAAAACCCTCCATATTATTAAATTTATTATTTATTATTTTATTTTTTTAGTTTTCAACATATAGATAAAAATAAAACTTTTACTAAACTGGTCAAAATCTAGGTATTTGTAAGCATATAGATGTGGGAACTTACAAAAATGAAATAGAAATATTTTCTGCTTCCTGTTCCTTAAATATCAAGTAAGAACAATATTTTTTATTACAGTAAAAAAGGTGAAACACTAAATTAGCATTTTCTTAGCACAGATTGGCATTTATGTGATCTTATTCTATGCCTATGTGATATAGAAAGCTAAAAATGCCAAAAGAATGACTAATTGCATATATAATAATGTTTACATGCTTAATCTGTTCCAAATACTTGTATGTTTTGTAAATCGCTGTAATAGCTATAATTCCTTGAGAACAAATGACCTGATTGGAAAAAAAAAGGGGGGAGGGTTTCTATCAGAATAATGCATGAACATAGTTCAAGGAGTCAAAAAGCTTAAACAGGAAAACAAAACAAAAAAACCCAAAACAACAAAAATATCTGTCCCCTTCCTCCACCTTAGCAGCTTTTCCATGATCTGCCTTTCAAACAGAAGTACTTTTAAGTCTTTTAACTGTTTTTTTTCCAGTTTTTAACTCTCTGTAGTATGCTTCTTAGTTTTTCCATTGTAGCCACTAACCAGTGACGTCCTTCTATGGAAGATGGAGTTACAGTCCAACGACACAACCACAGCACATACCTCCCATGCCCTACCCACCATACATACTCCTGATTTCTGCTGAAGGAATATAAAGTATGTATGTGACATGACTATTTAAATATTGTTCAGAGCTTACTAATGCAGTATATTATGATTATAGTTTACTTATTCAAATTTTGTTTCTTAAGAATTTGATTTTTTTAATATTTTGTTTGCTCAGTATTCTAGTTACTTATTGATAGTGCTTCCCCAAACACTCAAGCAGAACTATACAGTCTTTCTCAATGTAGCCAAACCCATCAGTCAGGATGATTCAAGCTATCCGAGGTCAGAAAGAGTCTCAACATGTTCGTGGTTTTCTTTGGAATGGCTTAGGAACCCCTTCTCCCTCTGAATCAACCTTCATTCTGGACTCAGAACTGTCTAGGCTTATTCATTGCTTTCTGTCTGTTGAACCGGGTCTTTCATTCATCATTAGTCCATCATCATGGGAATGCTCTTCACTTTCTTTTATTTAGGTCTCCTTTTCCTAAATTTGCTTCTTCCTTCATGCTGGGGGAGAACATCCTCCAAAAGCTTCCTGAGAAAGAGGGAAAACTTTGAGCTTATGCAAGTTTAAAAATGTTTTTATTTTACCTTCTATGTGACTAAATATACAGTTTTATTTGGAAAATTATTTCCTCTCACAATTTAGACGGAATTGCTCTATTGTCTGTTATCCTCCTGTGTTGCTGTTGAGAAGATCATGAACATTTCAATTAGAATTGCTCCTAGTTAGTAAAAGCTTTTATCTTCACTCATCTGATATTTCATGATGATGTACTTTGGTGTAGGTCCCCCCCTCCATTAATTTACTAGTGAATTATAAAAATTACCTGGAGGCTTTATGAATCAAGGGGATTTCTTGCCTGTGAACTTTACTGGGGTTGGTACCCAGAGGAGCTGGTTGTTTCTTTGTCAGTGCTGCTCTCCATCCCGCTGTCCCAAATGCCGGTGTTTGTAGTTCTTGTCTCTTGGGTCAGTTTCTCCAGATTTGAGTTTTCTAGAAGCTTAGTGAAAAAGGAGTCCTTTATACATTAATTTGCAATATGCAGGCTCTAGCATAAGCCCCTGTTTTTGGACAATGCAGTCTCCTATCCCCATTTCTTTTCTCCTTTCCAGCCTGTTAGCAACTACTCATCCTCCTGTGTTCTGGGGGTCAGGGAGTGATACTTGCCCAATTGCATGTGGTCAAGAAGGGGATATTGCTGCTAAAAGACCTTGCACCCATTCTGTTCTCTTGCTAGCCCTTCATTTCCTCTCGAGACTCCCCTCACTGTCTTTCCAGGGGCTTCTTATTGTCTTTTGTTAGCTAACATCTGTATCAATTCTGGATCAGTTTCAAAAGGATTGGTTTTTCTCTTAACTGTGTTATATGTAATGACTATTTGTTCCAAATTTTTATTATAAACAAAATCTTTTTCTAATATCAATTACTGTATTTTTGAGCACTGTACTATATCAGAGACCTAGAACAGTAGACGGTAAATAAGCAGTAAGTAAAATCCCACAAAGTGCTAAAAACAGTGCAGTTTACATTTCTCATGCTCGTTGCCCTTTTTTCCTAAGAGAAGAGTATCTGCAGATTATAAAATAGTATACTTGAGAAGGAAATAAAAGAACTTAAAACCTTAATGGATTATATATATATTTTTTGCTTTTTAAAATATTTTCCGTGATTTTTAAAATTAGATTCCAATCATTGTGAATTACACCTTTTGGCGAAGATATCTTGTATTTCTATAAATATTCTAAATGTGCATTGGAATGTTGTTATTTGGAAACTGTTTAACCTTTTTGGGTCTCGCTTTTAAGATTTGTCAGGCAGCTGTAGAAGAGCAGTGCTTGGGTTAAGGTTTATATGGTGCGTTTTGTGGCCTTGAAATTTTGCGTGTGTATATGTCATCAGTATTTTTTGGCTGTTTTGGGGGAGGGTAAATCTGGTACCTGTTACCCCATCTTGACTAGAAGTAGAAGCTACAGAGTAGATATTGAGTTTTAGGTGATTCTTATTGTACATCCTTTTAAAATTTTCTTTAAAAGATTTTATTTATTTATTTGACAGAGAGCGAGAGAGCACAAGCAGGGGGAACAGTAGGGAGAGGGAGAGGGAGAAGCAGACTCCCTCTTCAGCAGAAAGCGAGATGTGGGGCTCGATCTTAGGACCCTGAAATCATGACCTGAGCTGAAGGCAGATGCTTAACCAATTGAGCCACTCAGGCGCCCATCTTATTGTACATTGTTATAAGAAGTCTATATTTTTTCAAGTAGTTGGTACACTTAAGTATAAGTGGTTACCATAATTGAGTAAAAATTATCGAAATTCCTCTAGGATGTTTTTTTTTTTTTTTTTTTTTTTTTCTATTCAGTATGTTACCAGAGGTCCTTACATGGATATCTATTTAGAAATTATTTGTGCAAGGAAAAAAATGTTGATCACTTTTCCAAGAAAATGCTTTGACAGGAAAGATGAGTTTAATTGGCTTCACTAATTTTATCACTTAAGAACATATAGGCAAGAAGGAAGGGGAAATAGCGCGATTGGACTGGTTGCTCTGTGAATTCACATTTAGCAGTCTAAAAATGAACTTCATAAGCAACAATGCTTAGTGATTTAAAAAGTTTTAATTAACTGCATAATATAAACATGTATATTTAGATGTAACCAAAGGTGTTTCTTTTTTTTTTTTTTTAAAGCAGGTATGTATAGATATGAAAAAATAACATAGGAAGTTGCAGGTCATATTAACAGTATTTTTCATTTACTTTATAATTTTCAAATATACATGTTTATTCATACTTTGCCCGTGAGACCTTACAGATGTTTTTAGAATTGTACACTTAGAATTATGTGTAAACTTTTCACATAATCATGTGTATGACAATATCTATTTTACTCTGAAGTATGCTACTAGCTGGTGCTCCTAATGAGTTTTGCTTGGAATGTTTTTCTAAATAGTATAGGTCCTTTAGGAGACAGTAGATTGAAATAGAAAAACCACTCAAATTCCTGTGATATCACTGCTTGTGTGTGTCTCCTCGGATAATTAGTTTAATACCCTGAATCTCAGCTTTCTCTTTATAAAATGGTAATAAAGCCAAGAACACTAGCTTTTGAACCAGATACATCTGTGTTTATACTGCTTTTTATATCTTCTAGCTTTGAGTTAATTAATCTTGGGAGTCTCAGTTCCTCCCATTGTAAAATGAGTGTAACCATATCCATTTTGCACTGCTGATGTTAGGATTCTTTGAAGACATGTATATAAAGAACTTAAAACACTGGCTGGCACTCCACAAATATTCACAAAATGTTTGTTACTATACCTGCCCCAACATGAGCTAACAAGATGGCGGGGACAGTGCATCTTAGGTTATAAACATAGACATCTGGGAAATATTAAAAACAATATGCATATTAAATGGTAATGTTATATCTGTGGTAGTTATGTAGGCTGTAGGATGTAAGGTTAAAGCCAAGTCATCTGTAGGTTTGTACCATAAAAGTCCAAATTAAAATCAGCTCAACTGACAAACCTTTCCAAATCTGAATAATTGTTGAAATGTTTCTTGGCTAGAGGTTAGAGCACTCACAGCTCTGCTATAGTCAAAGGACATGTGGACATTTTACTTATGACTCATTCACCATAAAACTGTAGTATATTATGTAAATCATCTTAGAAGAGAGATGTTGAGTGAAAGGAAAAAAAAAAAAAAAAACCTAATGTAGATATCATTGGTGACACAGAAAATTACCCAGTCAAAGCATGCTAGTTCCAAGAAGTCTAAATTTAGAAGAGGAATTTAAGAACATGGTCAATAATTGGTTTAATCCTTCATGGATTAAAAAATTTCATTTATTCAGTGAATACTGTTGAATTTTCACTGTGTAGCATGCACTCAAGTAAGGATAGGTATTTTGGACACAGTGATGAAAGTTACAGTCCCTAGCCCTCTCAAATGGGACTAATATGTATTTCAAAACTATAATGGGTTATAGTACATGAGATAAAATTTGTACATAAAAGAAGTTATCCAGACCAAAATAAGCTTGTCAAAATACTAAACTGAAGGTTGCACCTGGGTGGCTCAGTCAGTTAAATA
This sequence comes from Mustela lutreola, assembly GCF_030435805.1. Lineage (NCBI taxonomy): Eukaryota > Metazoa > Chordata > Mammalia > Carnivora > Mustelidae > Mustela > Mustela lutreola. The sequence continues at coordinate 52,332,903 of NC_081303.1, forward strand.
TCTTGAGGTCATGAGAGTGAGCTCTTGTTTCGGGCTCTGTAGTCAGTGAGGAGTCAGCTTAAGATTCTCTCTCACCCTCTCCCCCCACTTGCACGTGCTCTCTCTCTCATTCTCTCTCTCTAAAATAAATAAATCTTAAAAAAAATAAATTAAATTGGAGTCAATAATAGAAATCACCAAAGACCACTCTTGACTGTCCTAATCTGTGTTACTCAAACATGACACCTTCCCCTTAATGTCTCACAGAGGTGTCAAGGTTATGGGAAAAAGTGAATTTGGGGTTCCAGAAATAGTGGGGTTCAAGACACAGTTACAGCAATCATGGATCTGAAGACTCAACATAGTAAAGATATCAGAGTCTAATATTTACCTGTTGGTCTAATGTAGTGCCTATCAGTATTTCAGCAGGTTATTATTTTTTTTATTATTTTTTTTAGACATAAGTAAATTTATCCCAAAATATACGGAAAGGAAAAGTCTTTAGAATAGCCAAAACAACTTTATGGGAGGAAAAATAGTGTGGGAGGAATCCGTGTTCTCAGTGTTAAGCTTACTATGTAGCTCTAGTATTTAAGACAGAGTAGTCCTGGAGGAGGGATAGACACATAGCTCAATGGGACTGAATAAAAATTTCAGAAGTACACCCAAATGAATATGTTTAATTAAATTTTAACAACAGAGCAAAAGCTGCCCAATGAAGGAGGAATAGCCTTTTCAATAAATGCAGCTGGAACATTTGGCATCCATAGCTTTAAAAAAGACACCTCAATGTAAATCTCACACTTTATACAAAACCACACAAAATGGATCATAGAGCTAAATTCAAAACACAAAACAATAAAAGTTCTAGGAAAAAAAAAAAACAGTAGAAAAATCTCTGAGACTTACAATAGGCATATAGTACACAGGCTTGACACCAAAGCACAATTCCTAAAAGGAAAAAAAATGCACTTCACCAAAATTCATCAAAATTTTTGCTGCCGCCTCTAAAGAAGATGAAAAGACAAATTACAAAAAGGAAATATTTACAAACCACATTTCAATAATGGAGTTGTACCTAGAACATATAAAGAACTATCAAAACTCAGGATTTAAAAAGAAACAAAACAACCTAGTTAGAAAATAGGCATGTACAGATATTTCACCAAAGAGGATATATAGATGATTATATATGAAAGGTACAGACATTTCACCAAAAAGGATATATAAGTGGCAAACAAACAAATAAAAAGGTATTCAGTATCATTAGCTATTATAGAAATGCATAGTAAGACCTCGAGGATAATTGCCACATTTTTCTCAGAATGGCTAAAAGTAAAAAAACAAAACAAAACAAAACAACAATAAAAATAAAATAAAATAGCAATTCCTTCTAATGCTGGCAAGAATGTGAGGAAACTTGATCACTCATATATTGCTGGTGGAAATATGAAATGGAACAGCTACTCTAGAAAATTGTTTGGCAGTTCCTTTTAGAAACTGAAAATGGATTTATCATATGACCCAGCAATTCCACTCCTCGCCATACATCCCAGAGGAATGAGAGTTGATTTTCACAGACACTTGTATACAAATGTTCATAGAAGCCAACCCCTGGTTAAATAAACTGTGGTAGATCTATACTAAGTAATATTAGTCAGCAATAAAAAGAAAAAAGAAAAATTACACATCCAACAACTTAGATGAACTTACAGGAAATCATGCTGAGGGGAAAAAAGTGAGTCCAAGAGAATATATACTGTATGATTGCATTTATTTAGCATTATTGAATTAGCATGATTATGGGGATAGGGAACAGATTAGTTGGTTGGGAACTATTAAGGATAGGAGTAGTGGGTGTGGCTACAAGCAGATACCTCTTGGGTACCTCATGGTAGAGTTCAGCATCTTGATTGTGTCGATAGTGAGATGAAACTACAAGTGTGATGACGTTGCATAGGGCTACACACATATACCGTATACACCCACCAATGAGTGCATTCATAGCTGGTGAAATCAGAGTAAGCTCTTTGGATTGTATCAGTTTCAGTTTTTCTGGTTTTTGTATTGTGTTATAGTTACAGCACAAGCTAGCATCAGGGGAAGCTGGGTGAAGGGTAGGTAGGACATCCTGAACATTTCTTTGTCCTTCCTGTGAATTTATAATCATCTCAAAATAAAAGATTAAAAAAAAAAAGCAAGCTATAAAGAAAATAAACAAAATAAATACCTCCTGGGGATATGTTTCCACATCTCTTCCATTAAGCACTGCAAATTGTTAGAAATAAAATTACTGAATCTTATGAATATTTCAGCCAGTTTTCCGTGAGGTAGCCCATCGGATGATCCTCCCTCCCATGCTTTCTCCCTCTCTTCTTTTCTTCCTTCTTTTAGTCATCAATAATTTTGTGTTCCAAACACCTTGAACGATCCTGGATAAATAGCTAGAAGAAAAATAGAATAGCATGTGTCAAATATTCAATCTAACTTTGAGTTCTATATAGTAATTCATCAATTTAAATTGTTAAGATCATTTTCACCTGGTCTGATTAGAAATCAAGATGATGCCTCAGTAGTTTTTTTAAAGATTATTTTTATTTGTTTGAGAGAGAGAGAGAGAGAGAGAGGGCACATGCAGATGACAGGGCAGAAGGAGAGGGAGAGGGAGAAGCAGATTTCTAAAGATTTCTCACTGAGTAGGGAGCATGATGTGGGGCTCAATCCCAGGACCCTGAGATCATGACTGGAGCCAAAGGCAGATACTTAACTGACTGAGTCACCCAGGCGCCCCTCCCTCAGTAATTATTTAAAAAGATAATTAAGCAAGTAGATGTAGTGCTGGGCATATAAACAGATCAAAAGCACTGTTTCTGTTAGTTCCTAACATGAAAAGTGCAGTTGATTTTAGATGTAAATAAGCCATAAAGTGAACACACACACACACACACACACACACACACACACACAGAGTTAGGAATAATATTCTGTACATTCACAGAATTTTAAATGTATCTCTCAGGATTCTTTCCCTTTTTTTGGTGTGTCTTTATTTTAATCTTAAAACTTAAAATTAGTTGTAACTGTCATATTTTTCTATGAAGAAGACTGTTAACGTCATTTTTTGAAATTAAATCCAATGATCCAAATTTCTGTGAAGGAAACAGTTGTTTCCTACTCCTCACATTTGGTAAGATTTGGTCAACTACCTATTATGTGTCTTGTGGAAATTAAAAGCCAACATTCTAGTTTTTCAAAATTCTGGAAAGACAAGACCTACTATGGTTAGCACAAGCTCAGATATACAGTTCCTGGTGATTTTTTTCTTCTCATTTACATGTGGTCTTCTATTTTATCCTAGCATCCATCTATACCCGGGGCACTAGATTCCCTTTCCATTTATATCCCTATTTATGTGGAGTAGAAATTATGTTTAAAGTTTTCTAAGAAGCAAGAGTCAGCATGCATCATGAAATAATTGAAAATTGTGCATTAGACATTCTTCTTGTTAAAGCCTCTGTGGCAACTCCTCTATTGGTGGTTCCCATGTTACTCATTCTACAATCGCCTGGCTTTCTATCATTTGTAAGTTCTTTTTCCTTTTTCCTCAGCCTTTCTTGAAAACCTACATTTGCCTATCAAAATGCATCATGGTGTTCAATAAAATAAAACAGCTTTTTATTAACAATATTCCCTCTTATTAGAAATGATTTGTGGGCTGCTTGGGTGGCTCAGTTGATGAAGTGTCTGCCTTTGGCTCACGTCATCATACTGGGGTCCTGGGAATAAGTCCTGTATCAGGCTCTCCGCTCAGTGGGGAGCCTGCTACTTCCTTTCCCTCTGCTGCCCCCCCCCCCCACTTGCACTCTCTTTCTCTTTCACTCTCAAATAAATAAAATCTTTAAAAAATTATAATTTCATTCCTTCTTTCCTCTCCCTCTGCTCCTCCTCCTGTTCAAGCTCTCTCTCCTTCAAAAAAGATAATAATAATAATAATAAAAATTTAAAAAGGGACACCTGGGTGGCTCAGTCCATTAAGCACCAGACTCTTGATTTTGGCTCGGGTAATGATCTCGGGGTTATGAGATTGAGCCCTGCATTGGGCTCTGCACAGAGTGTGGAGTGGAGCCTGTTTTAAGATTCTCTCTCTCCCTCTCCCTTAGCCCCTCGCCCTGCTCATGCACTCTCTCCCCGCCCCCCCCCCCAATAAAATAAATAAATATTTTTCATTCTGTAACAATGATGCCTTGCAAATGATCCCACCCAAAGTGCTAATGCTGACTGAGGTTTGCTGACAAGGTGGCAAAACATATTTATGTTTCTCATGTGGATGCTTCTTCCTCAGACTTATCCGATTCACTTCATGGTCCTTTCTCACTCTTTTTCACCTTCGAGAAAGCCAGTATTAAGAAACTGAGGATCCATTTTGTGTCATCTAGATCTGCCTTCTTTCCTAGGTGCTGTGAGAGCTCCTTATTCAAATCTTATCCAGTCACTAGGTCACTAGGTCATCATGCCATCATCTTCTGCCACCCAAGCTTAAACTACTCTGGATTTCGAGGATCCTGTGTTAAGCAGTTTTCCTTGAACTGGGAGGTGTTCCAAATCCTTAGGGGGTCTTTTCAGATACAAAACTTGAAATTGCTGGGTAAGTAAACTCTCAAAATATGTCACTACCGTATTCTCTTCTTTTACAGTTACAATTTGTTGTGGTTTTCTAGTCCACCAGAGGAAGAGATTAAACGGGGAGCACCTTTGAAGCCCATCAGCCTCTGTCAGCAGAATCTGAGCATTATGTAGGGCAAGAGGACAGTGGTGTCACTTGGACCTTTTCATTCATGGTGTCAGAATATATTACCTCTCAGGCTTTACCTCTCATTAAAAAAATCTCCTTTAGGCAAGTTTTAACATTTGCACAATTAGGGTCAGATTTTTTTGTGTGCATATACAGTACCAAAGATATAATTGCTATTTCTACTACGAAAACAAAAGAATTGACTTTGTAGTTCCAAGAACACACGTTACCTTTCCTTAAACACACCTCATTCCAAGCTGATCTGGATTCTTTCTATGAAAGGAGATTTCTGCATCTCTTGGACAATAACAGAGTTTACTGGATCTCTTGAAATGTGGGTCTCTGCAGTCTTATGCCTTCGTCTGGATTTGTACTATCAAGACTCTTCCTTGCTAGGTGTTAGGACCTGATTGACCTATTGTTCACAACGATCTTGCTTATAGATAAGAAGTTCACAATGGAGGCAAATTAATCAGCATGGTTAATAATCAGGAACACATTTACCTCTCATTTTTCCTTCTCCAAATTTATTATCCTGAGAAGGGTGAATCTGGGGAATTCTTCATGTTTTTTCCCATGCTGCTTAAGCTCTTCCAATAGATACTATAAAAGGATCCATAAGCATTTTCTACAAGTGAATTTATTTCTTCCTTTTCCATTTAATAGCAACATTCTGTCTTTTTCTTTGCAAAAATATCTGACTTCAAAGCATTTATTATTTGATCAATTATGTGTTAAGCATTTCTGATGCATGAAGCACTGGTTATATAAGTGAATAATATAGGCAAATATTTCTGTCCTCATGGGACAGGGAAAGAGGAGGGAAAGACAAATTAATACTGGTAGTTTGTCATATGGGACCACATCAGGATAGTGTGGCAAGATAGGCTAGGAGAGTGGCTGTGTGCTCATGTAACTTACTTTTGCCTTCTAAGAACTTCCCTTAGAGGAAATGATCAATGCTTGACTTTATGGCTGCATGAAGCAGATGCAATCAGTTATTTATGGGACACCTTCAAGATGAACCCTTTGGTGTTCAATAGTTGGACATTTAGTCTTTACCTTGATTAAGTAGAAAGCCACAATGTTGCTGTTTCTTTTTTTCTTCTTTTTAATTTTTAAAAATTATTAATTATTTTTATTAACATATAATGTATTTTTTGTCCCAGGAGAAAATGATGGTTACTCACCCAAGAAGGACTTATTCTTGCTTCAGAATCCTAAGCACCCTTGTTTTGTCCTTAAATATGAAAGCTTGTCACACATTCTATGACAGCACCCTAATCTGCTGCAGACAATTAGTGTACCATTACATCTGCCAGCTTATAAGATGAGTAAAGTATTTTTTTTGCTTTGAGAGTACTCAAAGTATTATTCTGTACTCAAAGCTCAAAACTTTTGTATTGAGTCAGAATGTAACACCTTTATGTGATATAAAGTGTTGGGATGAGGGACCCACAGATAAGTCGAACTCAGTAAATCTGCCAATTCCTTTCATTCTTCATGAAAAAGTATTTGATTATTCTAAAGTCAGGTTTATTCAGGTTCAATCAAAATGATGTAATAAAAACGCATTGTAAAAACCTGCAGCACCAATATTTAATTGGCTTTTAGCAATAAGAACTATCAAATTCCAGCAGTTTCTCAAAATGAGACTTTTCTTTCCGCAGTTACTGCATTTTATCCTAACAACAGATTATCCTTGCTTTTTGAATTTTTTTTTGTTTCTTTTTGTTGTTTTTAGTGGATTGAAGTGCAAGTGTTGTTTTGCATTTTTTAGCCCCCACCCCCCCAGCCCCCATCACATGAAATCAGTTTATACAAAGGGCTTTTTCTATTCCAGCTTAGGCTTCCTGGGCCCTGGAGATTTATTGTTGGTCAGAACTTCTTACAAAAGCAGAAGACCCCTGGAGTCCTTGAGTGACTTTGGAGGTCATTAACTTGATTGTAGGTTTCCTTCAGTCGCCACCCCTCTCCCCACCTCCCAAAATTGTCCATCTGCCCTGTAATCAAAACAAAAGCATGAATTTATTTTTGATAGAAGTTTCTGGCAGTGTAAGAAATTGCAGTCTTTTAATTTTCTCCCCTGTCTGGCCAATTTGAGTGCACATGAACTCCAGTTGCTTAAGTTGGAATAGGGATCTGTAGCCCCGGGTCTGCTATTCTCTTCCTTCTCTATGGGTGGCCAATATTACTTCCCTGTTGTTATTCCTTTGAATTAACCTCATTAGGAATTCATGGGCTCTCTGGGTCTCTCTGCAAGTTTGAACTCCTTCAGTAATGTTTTGCCATAAATAACTATAGCAGTAAATTGTTCCAAATGATTCTAAATAAATCTATAAAATTTAATCTGGATATGTAAAATAGAGACATAACAAGTGTCAAAGTATATCTTTATCCTCATGAAGTCACCAAATATAAGATAAATTCATAACTTTATTACAGTTCCAAAACAAGTTTAAATATAACATTTGTTGAAAAAAGCAGCACATCACTGTTAATTTGAAGAATAAATGTTGAGAATACAAGAGGTTATTTTGAAAAATAGGCAGGCACTACCCAATATTAAGGTATATTTTAAAAGGACAAAATGTTCTTTTAAAACTTTTATTCAAAATAGTTGATCAATGAAATAGTATAGATAGTCCTGAAATGATAGGAATTCAACATAATTTAATGTTATTAGAAATAATTATCTTTTGGGACGCCTGGGTGGCTCATTGGTTGGGCAGCTGCCTTCGGCTCAGGTCATGATCCCAGCACCCTGGGATCGAGTCCCACATCGGGCTCCTTGCTCAGCAGGGAGCCTGCTTCTCCCTCTGCCTCTGCCTGCCTCTCTGTCCGCTTGTGCTCACTTGCACTCTCTCCCTCTATCTCTGACAAGTAAATAAATAAAATCTTTAAAAAAAATAAAAAAAAAAAGAAATAATTATCTTTTAAAGAAACAAATTTAGAAATACAACTGTAAAAATCAGGTAAGTTTACAAATGTTTCAATAGATTAGGAAGCTAAACAAAACAAAGTCTAAAAAATTAGGAGGAAGTAGAAATCAATTTCAGGATATCAATGGCAGGATGTAAACTTAGTAGGAATAAAATTGTAATAGAGTGAGCCAGTACCTCAATGATTTCTGCCCTATCCATTGTCCTGGATTATCATTTCTCCCATCCAAGTACTAACCAGGCCCGACCCTGCTTAGCTTCCGAGATCAGACGAGATCGGGCGCGTTCAGGGTGGTATGGCCGTAGACAGGATTATCATTTCTTTAAAGGGATAGAAAATTATCGTAAGGACCACATCAGTCGATTTGATTGTATCTACTGAGAGTTGTTTGAGCTTAGAGCTATGTCTTATCTCCATATTCCTAGCATAGTATCTTTCTGCCATGCATTCAACCAACATGTACTCTTTGCTTCAACTCTATTAGACTCTGGAGAGAGAAAAAAAGTCCCATTATATAACATATCAAAATTTAATTTGTGGTGAATGAATGAATATACAAATTAGTATTGGGTATTAAGACAGAAGAAAGAAAAGGTACTTACATGTTTTTTTAATTTATTTTTTATTTGTTTGCATTATCTTTTCATCTTTTTTAAAAACTTAAATTCAGTTAATTAACATATAATGTATCACTAGTTTCAGAGGTAGAGGTCAGTGATTCATCCATCTTAGATAATAGCCAGTGCTCATTACATCGCATGCCCTGCTTCATGCCCATCACCCCGTCACCCCATCCTCTTCCCTCCTCCCCTCCAGCAGCCTTCAGTTTGTTTCCTATGATTAAGAGTCTCTTATGGTTTGTCTTCCTCTCTTGACAAGAGTTCATCTTGTTTTATTTTTTCCTCTCTTACCCTATGATCCTCTGTTTTGGAGAAAAGGTACTTTATATCTTACTCAAACGGGAGCAAGTTTCAGGGTTTTTTTGAGAGCTGACTCCTTCTATGTGTGAATATGAGTGCTGCTGAGAATTGTGATGAAAACCATAGAACCTAAGGCTAAGGGCATAGAGTTATGACACATGAAATCAAAGTCCTGGATGAAGGAAGGCATGAATACTCAGGGAGGGTTAGTTGGCAGTATGGACCAGCAGTTCTCATGCCATTCCATAATATTCCATTTCCCACAGAGGCTCTTTGAAGGCTGTCCACTCTCCTCAGTAGTCCCTCTTCACCACCTTCATCTCTGTCTCAGAAGAAGTCCTCACTGTGCACTTTCGGAATAAGATAGAAGCTGCCACACAGGAGAGTTTTCTCAAGTTCTTATAACTAAACCTAAATGAGCACCCTCCTGCACTAACTGCTTATGACAAAATGAAGATACCTCTTTCCAGGTAGTGAACAACATACTTCTTCTGGACCCTGTCTTCTCTCATTTCCTGACGAATCTCAAGTATCAATTATCAATCCTATTTGTAAAAATTGGAGGAAAACATTAGAAAGTCCTAGATTAATGTCAACAATATTTGAGATTCAATCTCATCTTACAGAGACCTAGAAGCAATGTTACTACAAGATTAGACTTTGGGGGAAAAGGGGATATTTGAGGTTTGCTCTTGACAGATAAGGAAAATCTGAAGAGGTTACACTGTCAAGAAGGCATTGTAGGTAGATGGAATAGGATGTCCAAAAGTGAGTTATGTTCAAGAAATGGTCTTTTGTGTAGTGTGGTTTTAGTTAAAATAGTTCAAATAGTCAAGAAGATTGTGTGACATGACTGGATAGACTGAACTGCTTTATGATGGACTGATTCTAAATGGAGGAATTCATATTTAATTTTGTAATTAATATTTAACTAGTAAAGTTTTTGATTAAAGGCTGTATTAATAACTATTTTCTCAATTAGATGTTGTATAAATCTTGCTTTTTTATATATTACTTATTTATGTGCTTATGCATTAGTACATATTTTTGTCTATGGACCTTATGTGTATTTATTCATTGATTTTGCAAAATACTGTCTCAAACATTTTAAGTATATACTCAAAACCTAGCAATATTTTTTTTTTATCTCGCTTTTAAAAATATCTTGTAACAGAACAAAGTGCTAGATCTCATAATCTATTTATGTACATCCTATACTTTTCTCATAGCAGGTACTCGCATTAAGTTGACATCTGTATGAGCCATTCATCTACCACATTTAGCTATGGTAATGATGTGTAATTTCCTTCTTATCTCTAAGGAAGTGTCCTTTAGATAGCTATTTGTCAGTTGGCCCCAGCATGATGAAACCATAAAAAGTTTATCCATTGTGAAACCATAGGTAAGTTTCCATTTATAGTTCATAAAGTTTTCTTGTTTCTCATTCTTACTCCCACCACTGAACCTATTTTTTGATTACTTCACATCTGGCCTTGAAATAGTCTTTAAGACCTTGTTCCATTGCATTTGACTATTTTGCACGTCGTTGCCAAACTCCTATTCATACAAATGACTTTGATCACATCGCTTCTCACTGAAACAACCTTGTGCCTCTCCCTGTCTTCTTTGTGGTCCAAGGACACAGTTGAAACTATGCAACTTAACATTGACAGACCACCAATTCTGATACCAAACTACCTATGGAATTACTCAGGCTGCTTTTCTTAGGAGACTTTGTCCTTTGCTATTTTATTACTTTTCCCTTTCTGGAAGTTCATTTTTGTCACTGTTTTAACCTAATGGTCCCACTTCTCTTGTCAGTAAAGGATTGTTAGTGATCTCATGCTCTGAATTATCTTTTCCTTCAGTGACTGCTTATTTCTGTTTTATTTAGCTCACTAAATATTCACTGAGGTCTTAATGGGGGGCATTTTTTCAGTTTTTGAAATGAACAATAACAACAAGGCCCATTGTCTTGAAATGATTGCATTTCTATGTAGCAGCACACACAGATGATTTCAATAACACAGCAACTCTTCAACATCCAGGGACAATTATATTAAGCCAGTCATCATAATTCTTCATTACCTGTGATTGGACAAGGAATGGCAGTGGCTGGGTGGGAGACATTGAATGGAAAATTGTTCCTTCTTGAGATAATAAAGACAGTAAAAAATGCTTTCTCTTCTCTCATATTCCTAATATTGTTGACTTTCCTGGATAATTGGGAGGGCTAAGGAATAGGATCGAGGTTAAGGTCTCTAGAATCTTTGCAGTTGTTGAGAAAGACCCACAACTGAAGGCATTGAATAATAATTTGAAGCCCAAGTTCTAGATATAGGAAAGGCCAAATACTGGGATAGCCTTTAAAGAAATTAAAGATATTTAAGTCTCTAAACATCTCCTCCTTTTTATTAATTTTCTTTACAGAAAGTAGATTCAGGTCATATATGAGTTTGAAACAAAGATTCTGTATTAGATTTAGACAGTGGAATCTAGTTAAAAAGAAAAATACCTACTGTGAAGGGGAAGAGTGTTTTCATTTGGTTGTCACTTTTTCTGGTTTTGTTCAATTTGTTTGCATTTGGTAAGAGAGGACTTTATCAAAACCACTAAGCTAAAATAGAATTCGTCCTGGAAGTAATTAGCTATTCAGAAAACAACAATCACAACAACAAAAACAAAAACCAAAGAAAAGAAAAAGGAAAAAAAAAGAAATTAGAACTTTACTTCAGACTCACCAAAATAAAATACAAGATAAATGACCCAATGGCCAACTTATTATTTTCATTTGATTTTTTTCAGTCACCTCAAATTTAGTTTTTCCCAACCAAGCAAACTTGTTCCCCACTCTGTGTTCTTATTTCTCAGATTATCTATCTAATATAAAAATACCTTATAAGTTATCTTTACCCAAATTACCGTAACATCCTATTCATTGCCAGATCCTATTGCTCTTATTCATGAACTATCCATGAGACCATCCACTTCTCTAACCCTCCCATCTTCTTCCAAGCTTCTCCCATTTCTCATCTGGACTTTTCATTAGTTGGATGAAACTATTCCATTCCTCTCCTTCCATTTTCTCCTTTATAGCCAGAGACCATTTTGAAATAGAAAACTAAACAGATTTTCCCTTCCTTCACATTGTTGAGGAAAAATAATAAAAAACAAAATCTTCTTCTTACGCTCTATGTTACTCTTGAATAAAAAAAAAAAAAAAAAAAAAAGCAAAAACAAAATAGCAATAACAACAAAAACCCCCAAATCATCTTCCAGTCCAGAAATTCTTTCCACAAAGGTAGGAGAAAAAGATAGAACTTTTATCACTGAATAAGCATGAAATCAGAATGTGATACATTACAATCCAGTAAGACATCTCAAGAATGGATCTCACCCTCTAATCTAGCCAAGCATATACAATCTGTTACCTGCATGTTCTCAGGTTAAGCAATAATTCGTCCTCAAGTAAGGACTTGACAGCACCATTTGTCACACACAGTTCTAAAGAACTTTATCTGGTGGTTGGGGTAACTATTTGGGTTAACTAATTGGCTTTATCCAGAGGGAAACGAACTTCTCAGCTCATTATTACAGAAAGTAGTTTTGCAACTTGGGATACTAAAGTTAGGCTACCATCCTACTATAGCAACGAAGATAGGGTGCTATCTCCCTTGATGTTTATATTTCAAAGAGATGACTCACAGCTTAAGACAGTCCTGAGTCTGTCTATAAACTCACAAGAGGCTTACGTAGTTTTCAAAAGGATTTATATCATTGTAGAGGAGGAAAGTACTTACAAACATGCATTTCCTAAAGTAAATATTCAGAGAAAAGGGAGTGGAGAAATCTCTTCCCCTGTTTTCAGCTGGGAGAATTAAGCCTCTTATTTTTAATTTGTGTTTGTCTTTACAGCACTGGAAACCTTTTAATGCTTTCCATTCTTCTTAGCATAAGGACCAGAATTCTTAAGAGGCTTATGGTGCTGCCTGGTCCCCTTGCTTATCTCTGGAGCCTTATCTTTCCATGCTCTCCTCTCACACACTTTCAGCTCCATTGTTCTTACTTTACTGTATTAGAATGCACAGCAAACTGCTTTAGCACAAGACTGTTCTGCTTCACCATCCCCTTCACCCTTTAGACTGACTTGGTCAGACATTCTACCTCTGGTCAAGCATTCCTTTCACTAGTGGCTGTTTCTTGCATTAGATTTTAGGTCACATGAATACAGGTGCTGGATCCTGTTTTGCTCACTATTGGTTTATGTCAAGCTTAAAATATGTTTTCTTGATGCTTGCTAAGCACCTTACTAATATTTTTAGAGGAATGAATTAAAAGAATAACATGAAAAAAATAAATTAGTAAAATAGTAAAAGAGAATGTAATTGAATATTTATCAAATATATGAATGGAGGAAAGCTTCCTAAGATTAAAGAAAAATACTGTAGAACCAGTTTCTTTAAGAAAGCGAAGGGTGGGAGGAGTCAAGATGGCGGAGAAGTAGCAAGCTGAGACTGCTTCAGCTAGCCGGAGATCAGCTAGATAGCTTATCTAAAGATTGCAAACACCTGAAAATCCATCGGCAGATCGAAGAGAAGAAGAACAGCAATTCTGGAAACAGAAAAACAACCACTTTCTGAAAGGTAGGACCGGCGGAGAAGTGAATCCAAAGCGACGGGAAGATAGACCCCGGGGGGAGGGGCCGGCTCCCGGCAAGCGGCGGAGCAACCGCGCACAAAATCAGGACTTTTAAAAGTCTGCTCCGCGGAGGGACATCGCTCCAGAGGCTAAACCGGAGCGAAGCCCACGCGGGGTCAGCGTGGCCTCAGGTCCCGCAGGGTCACAGAAGGATCGGGGGTGTCTGAGTGTCGCAGAGCTTGCGGGTATTGGAACGGGAAAGCCGGCTACAGAGACAGAGCCGACAGTAAGCTCGCAGCTCCGTGTTACCTTGAACCGGTCGCAGGCTCGGTGAGCTCGGAGCGCGGCCGGAGGTCAGGCAGACGGGAGTAACTGGGCGCTGTTCTCTGAGGGCGCACTGAGGAGTGGGGCCCTGGGCTCTCGGCTCCTCCGGGCCGGAGACCAGGAGGCCGCCATTTGTATTCCCGTCCTCTGGAACTCTACGGAAAGCGCTCAGGGAACAAAAGCTCCTGAAAGCAAACCCGAGCGGATTACTCACCCCGGCCCCGGGTAAGGGCGGTGTAATTCCGCCTGGGGCAAAGACACTTGGAAATCACTACAACAGGCCCCTCCCCCAGAAGATCAACAAGAAATCCAGCCGAGACCAAGCTCACCTACCAAGGAGTGCGGTTTCAATACCAAGGAGAGCAGCAGAATTCCAGAGGAGGAGAAAGCCAAGCACGGAACTCATGGCTTTTTTCCTGTGATTTTTTTTAGTCTTGCAGTTAATTTAATTTTTTCTTTTTCATTTTTTTTTTTTTTTTTCTCGCCTTCGGGTAAAATTTTTTTTTTTTAACTGTTACCTTTTTCTTTTTTAACGATTTTTTACTAGTTTATCTAATATATATATATATTTTTTTACATTTTTCTTAGGTGTTTTCTTTTTTAAAAAAAAATTCTTTTCTTTTTTTTTTTTTTTTTTTTCTTTTTTCTTTCTTCCTTTTTGAACCTCTTTTTATCCCCTTTCTCCCCACTCACGATTTTGGATCTCTTCTAATTTGGCTAAAGCATATTTTCCTGGGGTTGTTGCCACCCTTTTAGTATTTTACTTGCCCCTTCATTTACTCTTATCTGGACAAAATGACAAGACGTAAAAATTCACCACAAAAAAAAGAACAAGAGGCAGTACCGAAGGCTAGGGACCTAATCAATACAGACATCGGTAATATGTCAGATCTAGAGTTCAGAATGACAATTCTCAAGGTTCTAGCCGGGCTCGAAAAAGGCATGGAAGATATTAGAGAAACCCTCTCGAGAGATATAAAAGCCCTTTCTGGAGAAATAAAAGAACTAAAATCTAACCAAGTTGAAATCAAAAAAGCTATTAATGAGGTGCAATCAAAAATGGAGGCTCTCACTGCTAGGATAAATGAGGCAGAAGAAAGAATTAGTGATATAGAAGACCAAATGACAGAGAATAAAGAAGCTGATCAAAAGAGGGACAAACAGCTACTGGACCACGAGGGGAGAATTCGAGAAATAAGTGACACCATAAGACGAAACAACATTAGAATAATTGGGATTCCAGAAGAAGAAGAAAGTGAGAGGGGAGCAGAAGGTATACTGGAGAGAATTATTGGGGAGAATTTCCCCAATATGGCAAAGGGAACGAGCATCAAAATTCAGGAGGTTCAGAGAATGCCCCTCAAAATCAATAAGAATAGGCCCACACCCCGTCACATAATAGTAAAATTTACAAGTCTCAATGACAAAGAGAAAATCCTGAAAGCAGCCCGGGAAAAGAAGTCTGTAACATACAATGGTAAAAATATTAGATTGGCAGCTGACTTATCCACAGAGACCTGGCAGGCCAGAAAGAGCTGGCATGATATTTTCAGAGCACTAAACGAGAAAAACATGCAGCCAAGAATACTATATCCAGCTAGGCTATCATTGAAAATAGAAGGAGAGATTAAAAGCTTCCAGGACAAACAACAACTGAAAGAATTTGCAAATACCAAACCAGCTCTACAGGAAATATTGAAAGGGGTCCTCTAAGCAAAGAGAGAGCCTACAAGTGGTAGATCAGAAAGGAACAGAGACCATATACAGTAACAGTCACCTTACAGGCAATACAATGGCACTAAATTCATATCTCTCAATAGTTACCCTGAATGTGAATGGGCTAAATGCCCCTGTCAAAAGACACAGGGTATCAGAATGGATAAAAAAACAAAACCCATCTATATGTTGCCTCCAAGAAACACATTTTAAGCCCGAAGACACCTCCAGATTTAAAGTGAGGGGGTGGAAAAGAATTTACCATGCTAATGGACATCAGAAGAAAGCAGGAGTGGCAATCCTTATATCAGATCAATTAGATTTTAAGCCAAAGACTGTAATAAGAGATGAGGAAGGACACTATATCATACTCAAAGGGTCTGTCCAACAAGAAGATTTAACAATTTTAAATATCTATGCCCCCAACGTGGGAGCAGCCAACTATATAAACCAATTAATAACAAAATCAAAGAAACACATAAACAACAATACAATAATAGTAGGGGACTTTAATATTCCCCTCACTGAAATGGACAGGTCATCCAAGCAAAAGATCAGCAAGGAAATAAAGGCCTTAAATGACACACTGGACCAGATGGACATCACAGATATATTCAGAATATTTCATCCCAAAGCAACAGAATACACATTCTTCTCTAGTGCACATGGTACATTCTCCAGAATAGATCACATCCTCGGTCCTAAATCAGGACTCAACCGGTATCAAAAGATTGGGATCATTCCCTGCATATTTTCAGACCACAATGCTCTAAAGCTAGAACTCAACCACAAAAGGAAGTTTGGAAAGAACCCAAATACATGGAGACTAAACAGTATCCTTCTAAAGAATGAATGGGTCAACCGGGAAATTAAAGAAGAATTGAAAAAAATCATGGAAACAAATGATAATGAAAATACAACGGTTCAAAATCTGTGGGACACAACAAAGGCAGTCCTGAGAGGAAAATATATAGCGGTACAAGCCTTTCTCAAGAAACAAGAAAGGTCTCAGGTACACAACCTAACCCTACACCTAAAGGAGCTGGAGAAGGAACAAGAAAGAAACCCTAAGCCCAGCAGGAGAAGAGAAATCATAAAGATCAGAGCAGAAATCAATGAAATAGAAACCAAAAAAACAATAGAACAAATCAACGAAACTAGGAGCTGGTTCTTTGAAAGAATTAATAAAATTGATAAACCCCTGGCCCGACTTATCAAAAAGAAAAGAGAAAGGACCCAAATAAATAAAATAATGAATGAAAGAGGAGAGATCACAACTAACACCAAGGAAATACAAACTATTATAAGAACATACTATGAGCAACTCTACGGCAATAAATTTGACAATCTGGAAGAAATGGATGCATTCCTAGAAACATATAAACTACCACAACTGAACCATGAAGAAATAGAAAGCCTGAACAGACCCATAACCAGTAAGGAGATTGAAACAGTCATTAAAAATCTCCAAACAAACAAAAGCCCAGGGCCAGACGGCTTCCCGGGGGAATTCTACCAAACATTTAAAGAAGAACTAATTCCTATTCTCCTGAAACTGTTCCAAAAAATAGAAATGGAAGGAAAACTTCCAAACTCATTTTATGAGGCCAGCATCACCTTGATCCCAAAACCAGACAAGGATCCCACCAAAAAAGAGAGCTATAGACCGATATCCTTGATGAACACAGATGCGAAAATACTCAACAAAATACTAGCCAATCGGATTCAACAGTACATTAAAAAGATTATTCACCACGACCAAGTGGGATTTATTCCAGGGCTGCAAGGTTGGTTCAACATCCGCAAATCAGTCAATGTGATACAACACATCAATAAAAGAAAGAACAAGAACCATATGATACTCTCAATAGATGCTGAAAAAGCATTTGACAAAGTACAGCATCCCTTCCTGATCAAAACTCTTCAAAGTGTAGGGATAGAGGGCACATACCTCAATATCATCAAAGCCATCTATGAAAAACCCACCGCAAATATCATTCTCAATGGAGAAAAACTGAAAGCTTTTCCGCTAAGGTCAGGAACACGGCAGGGATGTCCATTATCACCACTGCTATTCAACATCGTACTAGAGGTCCTAGCCTCAGCAATCAGACAACAAAAGGAAATTAAAGGCATCCAAATCGGCAAAGAAGAAGTCAAATTATCACTCTTCGCAGATGATATGATACTATATGTGGAAAACCCAAAAGACTCCACTCCAAAACTGCTAGAACTTATACAGGAATTCAGTAAAGTGTCAGGATATAAAATCAATGCACAGAAATCAGTTGCATTTCTCTACACCAACAGCAAGACAGAAGAAAGAGATATTAAGGAGTCAATCCCATTTACAATTGCATCCAAAACCATAAGATACCTAGGAATAAACCTAACCAAAGAGACACAGAATCTATACTCAGAAAACTATAAAGTACTCATGAAAGAAATTGAGGAAGACACAAAGAAATGGAAAAATGTTCCATGCTCCTGGATTGGAAGAATAAATATTGTGAAAATGTCTATGCTACCTAAAGCAATCTACACATTTAATGCAATTCCTATCAAAGTACCATCCATCTTTTTCAAAGAAATGGAACAAATAATTCTAAAATTTATATGGAACCAGAAAAGACCTCGAATAGCCAAAGGGATATTGAAAAAGAAAGCCAACGTTGGTGGCATCACAATTCCGGACTTCAAGCTCTATTACAAAGCTGTCATCATCAAGACAGCATGGTACTGGCACAAAAACAGACACATAGATCAATGGAACAGAATAGAGAGCCCAGAAATAGACCCTCAACTCTATGGTCAACTAATCTTCGACAAAGCAGGAAAGAATGTCCAATGGAAAAAAGACAGCCTTTTCAATAAATGGTGCTGGGAAAATTGGACAGCCACATGCAGAAAAATGAAATTGGACCATTTCCTTACACCACACACAAAAATAGACTCAAAATGGATGAAGGACCTCAATGTACGAAAGGAATCCATCAAAATCCTTGAGGAGAACACGGGCAGCAACCTCTTCGACCTCTGCCGCAGCAACATCTTCCTAGGAACAACGCAAAAGGCAAGGGAAGCAAGGGAAAAAATGAACTACTGGGATTTCATCAAGATCAAAAGCTTTTGCACAGCAAAGGAAACAGTTAACAAAATCAAAAGACAACTGACAGAATGGGAGAAGATATTTGCAAACGACATATCAGATAAAGGACTAGTGTCCAGAATCTATAAAGAACTTAGCAAACTCAACACCCAAAGAACAAATAATCCAATCAAGAAATGGGCAGAAGACATGAACAGACATTTCTGCAAAGAAGACATCCAGATGGCGAACAGACACATGAAAAAGTGCTCCATATCACTCGGCATCAGGGAAATACAAATCAAAACCACAATGCGATATCACCTCACACCAGTCAGAATGGCTAAAATCAACAAGTCAGGAAATGACAGATGCTGGCGAGGATGCGGAGAAAGGGGAACCCTCCTACACTGTTGGTGGGAATGCAAGCTGGTGCAGCCACTCTGGAAAACAGCATGGAGGTTCCTCAAAATGTTGAAAATAGAACTGCCCTATGACCCAGCAATTGCACTATTGGGTATTTACCCTAAAGATACAAATGTAGTGATCCAAAGGGACACATGCACCCGAATGTTTATAGCAGCAATGTCCACAATAGCCAAACTATGGAAAGAACCTAGATGTCCATCAACAGATGAATGGATCAAGAAGATGTGGTATATATACACAATGGAATACTATGCAGCCATCAAAAGAAATGAAATCTTGCCATTTGCAACAACATGGATGGAACTAGAGCGTATCATGCTTAGCGAAATAAGTCAAGCAGAGAAAGACAACTATCATATGATCTCCCTGATATGAGGAAGTGGTGATGCAACATGGAGGCTTAAGTGGGTAGAAGAATAAATGAAACAAGATGGGATTGGGAGGGAGACAAACCATAAGTGACTCTTAATCTCACAAAACAAACTGAGGGTTGCCGGGGGGAGGGGGTTGGGGAGAAGGGGGTGGGATTATGGACATTGGGGAGGGTATGTGATTTGGTGAGTGCTGTGAAGTGTGTAAACCTGGTGATTCACAGACCTGGGGATAAAAATATATGTATATAAAAAATATATGTTTATAAAAAATAAAAAATAAAAAAAAAAATAAAAAAAAAAAAAAAAAAAAAAAAAAAAAAAAAAAAAAAAAAAAAAAAAAAAAGAAAGCGAAGGGTGAGTTTGATGTAAAGTTTCCATCTGTAAGCGCGCACGCGCGCACACACACACACACACACACACACATATGTATAAATCAAAAGACAGATGGAAAAAAGCACTGGGAAAATACAGCAATGGGTTAATTGGTACATTAACATTTTTTCAGAGGATATTTTGCAAAGAATTAAGTGAAAAACTCAGGAAAGATAAAATCCAAATAAATGCTAACCACAGAAAAAAATACATTGCCAATAACTGAGAAATGCACATTAAAATGAGATGCCATATTTAGCAGTGCTTTTTACAATCATACTGTTTAATATAGAAGGAGAGAATGTAAAATAGGAATTTTCTTACATTATGACTGGAAATGTAAATTTGTACAACACTTTGCAAAATGATTTGGCAATATTTATCAAGATTCTTGAAATGTCCATACTCTTTGAACAAGAAATCCACTTTTGGGAATCTCCTGTGGAATGCACTAAGCATTTAGCATTTAAATTATTCTTCACAGTTCATTTTTAACAGTTTAATGCTAGAGACCATGTAAATATTCAAAATTGGAGGAATGGTTTACCTATTTATGAATATGTGTATTTATGGAATGCATTTCTCTGCAGGAAGAAAATGTGATCTCTTCAGGTAGTTTTTAGCAACATGGGAAATGCGTTTTTTGTTTTTTTTTACTGCCAGGTTTAACATACAACACACACATATAATACATACATGTATAATACCTATACATATAAATACATACAAATATGCATATATAATCCATGCATACATGTGCAATGTTAAATAACAAAAACAACATTGCACTTATTTACTGTGACCTATTTTAAAAGTAAGTAGATTATACATAAGACATTTTGCCTTAGGTGATCTTAAAAAGCTCTTATTTAGGTATGATCAACTTAAGGAAAGTATGCAGTGAATATTTTTTTCCCAAGTAAAACAAAGATTGTTTACCTACTTTTTTGATTATATGTACCTCATTTGTATTGCAGATAAGTGTGCCTCTCAAGATATTGCTTGCTTTATGAACGCTGATGTATTGTCCCTTTTCCATAAAACTATATATAAACCTGTGTGTTGGAAATAGAGATCTGTAACTAAATTTTTTTACATACTAAAAATATTTTTAAGAACTGGCACATTAATCAGTAGTTTTTAATTTTACTATATTTTCACAAAATAACTAAAAATAAGTTTCAAATCTGAAAGAAAATGGATCTACACTAAATAAAAAGGGAGAGAATAGGAAACCATCTGAAAAATATTTGGAAAAAAGGCCGATGTAAGAGAATTGTGAACTTACTGAATTCAGCATTTTCTCTATTTACCATTAGTTTATAGCTTATTTGTTTTTGGTTCTGTTTTCCTGAAAAATCATTGACCAAATCCCCAAAGACATTAGAGATTCTGGTAAGTTACACATTACTTGGCTTGTTATACTGGTCTTAGAGATATTATTCCTCCCATTTCCTACAAAAGCTGCAGGCCAAAACAAAACAAGAAGAAAGGAAAAAGCCCCACAAAAGTGAAAACAAAATTTAAAATTATTATACAATTACAAATTGTATATAATATCCTTACTTTATGTTCTTTTTTGTTAATTGGTAACTAGAGGTGGATTTTAATAGATTTAACTACTTGATTCTATTTGGTATCTATGATTTCCACATGTACCTCTTCATATGGTGTGGGAATTGCCTTTGTAATTTCTCCAACAGTGGATAAGATACGGGACTGTGGCTACTGAAGAACTTTCTTTGGTCTCATTATATCATGTTATTTTCTAATTAGAAAGATCAATCACTCACTGTACTATGATAGCAGCTTGCAGTAAAAGAATGCTTTTTGGAAAGTATTAGACATCACACACTTTGCCAGGATGCTGATTTGTAACATTTTGGTGACAACAGTGAGATAAAATATTAGAGTCTTTTTGTCAAGATGGTGCAGCCTCTCACATCTCACCGCCTAATAGTAATTAGATCATCTTGCTTTTTCTTAATAATTCTGAAAGGCATTTTTTTTACTTCAAAAGTTTGATTTCCTTGGGAAAAAAAAAGATGCATCTTAAAATAGTAGATACATGTTTTCATTTAAAAGAATGTAGATCATTGGAAAACTGGTAACCTGCTTCATCAAGTAAATTACCTGTTCTTGTTAACAAATAAGTCTTCAAAAATAAGAATTTTTTTAACTTCTCTTTTGAGTGATCTTATAATTTTCTCCTTTTTTTTCTTTTTGCAAACTTCTCATCACTTTGATATTAAATGGGCCTAATTGTGGTAAACAAAATTGAGTTACTGTTATTTAATAAATTCTCTGTGCATACTAGACCAAATTGTCATTTTTCTTATAAGCCCACCATTTGGGGGGCGTACAGAGATTATGTTGAGTCATAAACTTTGTAAGAGGAGACTATCTACAGGGACCATGAAAAAGTACATCTTGACTGTTAACACCAAGTTGCTTACTACAGGTGACACAGTTCAGGGGGAATGTTCCTTCACATCATTATATTTCTCAAGAAATGGGATAGGACGATATTTGCTATATTTTTGGTTAATTCTTAATCAAAATTATGATACATACAAATACTATAAGAATTATGAAAAAAGATTTTATGCTGTTGTTGTCTTTCTAAAATGGGAATGGTTTAGCTTCTTATGGAGACATCTGGAAAATGAAAATACTCATGATTTTAATAATAAAACAATCAGTAATTCTTAAAAGAAATATGATGTAAGAATGAACATGGATCCTGGGAGAGTTGGGAGGTGTCATTTAGGATTAGAGTATGGCCTCTGTTTTCCATTGGCATAAAAATACTTATTTGTTCTCTTCTTCTTTTTTTTTTTTTTTTAACTTACTTTATTTGGGTTCAAGATAGGGATTGGAATTGGGTAGGCAACCATTCTGATGACCTGATATACAGGATAGGAAGGACAGGAGTCTTGTCAAGAGTTTGAGGTTCATTGTTATTTATAAATATTTCTGACGTATCACAAAATTCCATTATTTTTAATATAGTGCCTAGATTCCTATTACATTCTGAACTTCTCAAAATATATCTCGCATGTCGTGGTTAGTTACTGGTGTAACGATTCAAAAAGGACACCAACCAGGAAAGAAAGAGGGGTGAATTGTTCTCCTTATAATAGAAGGGAACATATCAGGGTGGAAAGTCTAAGACAAATATGTTCCAATGCCTGGACATATTCAGGTTCTTCAGAGAAGTGACCACCTTGCTTATTGAAGTTGGTATGATAGACTTTCTACCTAGCGTTAACTGTAGCCCATAGTGAATGTTTTTATAAATTAATGTAATTGGGAAAGGAAACTTGTTTTGTCATGATTCAGAGATAGCAAGAAACTACAGGAAAGCACATAGAAGAGCTGTCCCAGATTAAGGATCAGACTTCATCCTAATGAAGCGGGTTCCCTATCACACTGACTGCAAAGCCTGGACATTTATCTTTTCTAGCTGATTTAGAAGTTGTCTCTCTAAGGAATAGAAGAAAGTAGGTTTTAAGGAACATTCACATTTTAATTTTATAGGATCCTACTTTATATATCCTTCGCATACAAAAACTGCTGTCACCACTCTCTAAATGAAATAACAAAATAGTCAACGTTTATTAATAAAAGCCCCCTTTCCACCTGAGAGTTCCTCTCCTTTTAAAACCAGTCCTTCCATCTTCAACACCCTGAAAATCCCCGGGCTACCTGCCACACACTGGCCCTCCTCTTCCCTCAAGCTGTACTCTGTATACAATTTCAAATACCAACTTTCTGTTTTGTTCCTCAAACCAAAACAAAAACACTTCTTACTGCTCAGTGCTTTTGTGTTATAATCTGGTGAAAGTAACTTAACAGGGATTATGGATTTAAGATAGATTGAACGATCTTAAAGGGTATTTAAGCATGGATTAGTCCTCATCAATCTCTAAGGAGTCAGGCATGGAAGAGGCAAGAACCAGGAACCCTCTGAGCTTTACTTGCCTCCTGCTCTCACCTACTCATTTTCTTCAGTGACTCCCCTAGAGACAGTGCTGTAAACACATGCCCTGTGAACAGAGACAGCATGTCCTGGCACCACTTCTGCAAATATCTGAACTCATGAATCATAAATATATGAATGTGAAGAATTTCGTGTATTTTGAAAAAAGAAAATACATAATTAGGAACATAATCTTCCCGTGTTGCATTCAAATTTTCCATGGGGTTTAGCTGAATTTACTTCATCTTTCTCCTTTCTACCATTGCTTTTTTTTTTTTTTTCCCCCTTTTACTGCCCCTACAGTCTTTGGTTCAGAGAACAGGAGCATCTACCTGAAGGAAACAGAGGTTCCCAAGATAACTAAGTAGACAGGGAGTAGAAGGGAGAAACTGAACAAGTTCAGTTTTTTCGTGTTTGCTGGCTGGCTTATTTTAGGACCCGTACAAGTGATCTTGTGCCTATTTTTAAGCCTGTGTACATGGACACAGTGAAAGTGTGGTTTACATTTAAAATCTTTTTAAAATTAGTTTTTAATTTTAATTCCATGTAGTTAATCCACAGTGTTATATTAGTTTTAGTATGTTTAAAATCTTAAATGGTGTCGTATCTGTTAACACAATACATGACTTACTAGAGAAGGACTACAAGGCCAAAGTTATTTTCATGATTTTGATAATAATTTATTAAAATAGTATTTCTAACAGAAATTATTTATATGCATTGTAAAAACCCATGTTTTTCTGACAGAGTGATCACAGAATATGCCATGTTTAAAATAACCAGTCTTCATTCTGTGTTTTTTCTTACACATGGTACTTGAAGTAAAACACTTAAGAGGAATCTAGACGATCCAAATGTTTGATTTTCGAAATGATTTTGCCAGAATCTTTGGGCTTAAATTTTTTTCTCTCACTCCTGCTGAGAAAGTGCATACATTTTGAAATTTAGTCTATTTGAGCAATGCTTTTTTTCCCTTTAAGCTGATAATAAGCATATGGGAGTGGGATTGAATTTGAGACAAGCTGTTGATTTCTATTGAACACCCAAAAAAAAGTAAGGTCTCAAAAATTTTTTTTTTAAATAACTCTTCACTGATAGGCTAAAAATGTATTAGAAATTCAGTAAATTGATATAAAATCAACCTGATGTGGGACTTATAGGAAGAAAAGTGTGGTTGTGGTATATTTTATCATTGGGGTTGTGATTATTTTGCCTAGTTCTTAGAGTTATAAAGTTACAGTTTTCAAGGAAGATAATTAAGATTCAGATAGGGATACAGATACTCACAAAATGGTGGCAAGAATAATATTATCCTACCTATTATGTCACCATTCTTCTGTGATCTTATGGTTTGGTATTTTTAGAACCATATCTTAGGAATTACACATATATCATTTTATATAGTTAGATAGATATCCTTCTCTACCCCTAAGAAAGATTTTGAACATACAGAGAACATACATGAAAGATATGAATGGATTTTAAAGAACATAGCCATAAATTTTCTGCTGTTATGTATTGAGAGAGCAGGTTTCAGAGAAATCAAGTGGTATATCTAAAAAAAATTGAGACCTGGGTTTCAAAGTCTCTTTATGATGCTACATACATGCAACCATTTACCTTTGCTGGTTCTCAATCTCTCTGTAAACCAATAAGGCTGAATTAGAATAGCCATTTCTACCCCTAGTTAGTCTGACCAGAGAAAGGAATAGATATCTTAGAACATTTGTAAACTCATGAGGTCTGCGTTTAGGACCTTTTGGCTTCCATTTTGTGGCTAATGTGTCCTCTGTCTTGCTCATCCTCTTTCTGCTTAATATATTAGAGGCCTCAAGGCCCATGAGATTTCCTACCAAACTCTCTCCTTTTTGTCATTTTCCAAGATTTATTGTGTCTTTTATAATATGTTGCTTTGTTTAACCTCTGTTGAAATACCCAGTTCCTATTCAAATAAACTCAGCTTTTGGCTAGCAACAAAAATACTTGAGTTTTTTAGGAACCTCCAGACTTTTTTCTAGAGTGACTATCAGTTTGCATTCCAACCAACAGTGCAAGAGGGTTTCCCTTTCTCTGCATACTCACCAGCACTTGTTGTTTCTTGTGTTGTTGATTTTAGCCATTCTGACAGGTGTGAGGTGATATCTCATTGCAATTTTGATTTGTATTTCCCTAATAATGAGTGATGTTGAGCTTCTTTTCATGTGTCTATTAGCCATCTGGATGTCTTCCTTGGAAAAATGTCTGTTCATGTCTTCTGCCCACTTTTTAACTGGATTATTTGTTTTTTGGGTGTTGAGTTTGATAAGTTCTTTATAGATTTTGGTTAGTGATCTTTTATCAGATATGTATTTGTAAATATCCTCTCCCTTTCTCTAGGTTGCCTTTTAGTTTTGTTAATTGTTTCCTTCACCGTGCAGAAGCTTTTTATTTTGATGAAGTCCCGATAGTTTATTTCGGCTTTTATTTCTTTTGCCTGAGGGGACATATCTAGAAAGAAGTAACTGTGGCCAATGTTAAAGAGATTACTGCCTATGTTCTCCTGTAGGATTTTTATGGTTTCCAATCTCATCCACCAATTGCACCACCAGGAATTTACCTAAAAAAATTAATTCAAGTTGATATATGCACCCCAATGTTTATAGCAACATTATCTACAATAGTCAAATTATGGAAACAGCCCAAGTGTCCATCATCTGATGAATGGATAAAGAAGACATGATACACACTCACTCACACACACACACACACTGGAATATTACTCACCATAAAAAATGACGTCTTGCCATTTGCAATGATGTAGATGGAGCCAGAGAGTATTATGCTAAGTGAAATTCAGAGAAAGACAAATAACATGTGATTTCACTCATATGTAGAATTTAAAAAAGAAAATACATGAGCAAAGGGGGGAAAAAGAGAGAGGGAGGCAAACCCAAGAAACACTCTTTTTTTTTTTTTTTAAAGATTTTATTCATTTATTTGACAGACAGAGATCACAGGTAGACAGAAGCAGGCAGAGAGAGAGGAAGGGAAGCAGGCTCCCTGCTGAGCAGACAGCCCAATGCGGGGCTCGATCCCAGGACCTTGGGATCACGACCTAGGCCAAAGGCAGAGGCTTTAACCCACTGAGCCACCCAGGCGCCCCAAGAAACAGACTCTTAATTAAAGAACAAAGTGGTAGTTACCAGAGGGGAGGTGGGTGAAGGGATCAGTAAAATAGGTGACAGGAATTAAGGAGAGCACTTGTGATTAGCACCGGGTATTGTTTGGAAGTGTTGAATCACTGTATTGTACACCTGAAACTAATGTAATACTGAATGTTAACTCACTAGAATTTAAATAAAATAAAAACTTAAAAAAATAGATACTTGAACGTATCTAAATAGAATTACCTGTTTTTCAAATTTTAGTGGCCTTACTTATTGAAAACCCACATTTGGATCCTGCTCCCTAGAGCCCTTTAACATATATATATATATATATATATATATATATATATATATATAAAATTTTATTTTTTTTCTTTAAAGAAGAGATATTAGGGGTGCCTGGGTGGCTCAGTGGGTTAAAGTCTCTGCCTTTGGCTCAGGTCATGATCCCAGGGTCTTGGGATTGAGCCCAGCATCAGGCTCTCTGCTCAGCAGGGAGCCTGCTTCCTTCTCTCTCTCTGCCTGCCTACTTGCGATCTGTCAAATAAATAAAATCTTTAAAAAAATATTAAAAAAAGAAGAGATACTAGATTTTAAGTCTCATAAAATGTGATGATGTCATGGGACGGATGCGTTTCAAGTGTAGACATCTGTTATCTGT
Source organism: Mustela lutreola (assembly GCF_030435805.1). Classification (NCBI taxonomy): domain Eukaryota; kingdom Metazoa; phylum Chordata; class Mammalia; order Carnivora; family Mustelidae; genus Mustela; species Mustela lutreola. The sequence continues at coordinate 52,360,267 of NC_081303.1, forward strand.
CAAATGAAGGATGAGGAAGTAAATATCATTGCACTGCCTCACACTTCCACCTCCCAATTTTATTTCTTCAAAAACAATATTTTTTCTAATATTCACTCTAAAACCATAATTTCAATAATTGTTTGAGCTTATCTAGGGTTGTACTTACCTGTAGTACTTATCATAGCATCTCCCATCCTCAGTTTTTATTGTGATTCATCTTTTTTTTTTTTTTTTGAAGATTTTTTTGTTTATTTTAGGGAGAGAGAGTGTGGGAGGGAGACAGAGAGAGAGTCTTAGGCAAACTCCATGCTGAGCTGAGAGCTCCACACGGGGTTTGATCTCATGACCCTGAGATCATGAACTGGGCAGAACCCAAGTGCACCACCTAGGTGCCTCTATTTTGATTCATCTCGTAAATGTAGGGATTTCATTAAATATTTTCAGTTTCTCTCCAGAAACTCTAAGGAATATTTGTTTTCTGTAACTTTTTGCATGCTTGAGGAGGTATGTTATTTAATTTAAATTTTTTATTGAAAGGCAAAATTGCATGAATATATAATTCTTTTGTTGTTTAATATTGTAGATATCACTGTTTTAAGATATTATTTGCTTTAAGAAATACCAGATCACTGTAATTCAGCTATACCCCTTGTAATTTACTGAATGTATGTTAAAACTATTTTTCTATGATGTTTAATAACTTTACTAGAATATATCTTATTTGCTATCAGTTTTTTAACATCTATAGGGTACCATAATTTGTTGCAGATTTAAGTTTTATTTCAGCACAGTTTTCTTCAATAATTTTAATTTTTTTTTGTTTTGCTTTCTCACTTCACTTGTTTTTTTTTTTTTTTTTTTTTAAATGAAAGTCTCTCTCTATTCAGAGTTCTTTGTTTTTCTTCTGTTTCAAACCAGTAGTAAAAGTAACACAGATTTTGTAACAAGTAAGTTAATCACTCTCTAGATTTTGATGTAGAGGTTTTGCCTTCTATACTCTCACAATCCTTTGGGAATTAAAAACCAGCATTCCTTTCCAGAACCTAATGAGTATTCTGAACTGTGGCCACAGGGCAGAGGTGACTTGGAAAACACACAGAGTTATGGAAGGTGTCCATCTGTTGATAATATAAGTATCAAATTATTGGCTGCTATCCCTAGAAGGTCCATATGTCCCAAAGCCAACATGTAGCTCATAAGCTTCCTCTCTTGGAAGATACATAGTTTGCTCTCTGATAAAGATAAATTGTATGATACAGGAGTGCATGTGACATGAGGGAAAAAAATAGATAAATTTACTTGATCAAAATTAAAAATCTTTGTGCTTCAAAGGACATCATCCATAAAATGAAAAGATAATCCTCAGAATGGAAGAAAACTCTTGAATCATGTATCAGATACTAAAGATATTTGTATCTAAAATAAGTACACAACTTTTCCAACTCAATAATCAAAAGACAAATAGCCCAGTTTAAAAAAAAATTGGGCAAAGGATCTCTATAGATACTTTCCTATAAGAGAAGTACAATTGGCCAGTAAGCAAAAGCTGCTCAGCATCATTAGCTATCAGGGAAATGCAAATCAAAACAACGAGAACTTACTTTACTCCTACTAAGATGGTTATGCTGAAAGGGACAGTAACAAGTGTTGGTGAAGTTGTGGAGAAGTTAGAACTCTTGTATATTACCAGTGGGCATATAAAATTGTGCAGCTGCTTTGGAAAACAGCCTGGCAATTTCATTTCTTGAAAGGCTAAATATAGATTTACCATATGATCCAGCAGTTCCCCCTCCTTGGTATATACTCAAGACAAAAGGGAACATATGTTCATGTAAAAACTTGTACATGGGTGTTTATGGTAGCTTTATAATAACCCCCAAAGAGAAACAACCATATACCCATCAACAGATGAATGGATAAATGAAATATAATATATCTATACAAAGGAATATTACTCAGAAATAAAAAAGTGTTAAGTTCTGATACAAGCTATAACATGGATGAACCTTGAAAACATTATGCCTGGTAAAAAGATTTCACATAATATGATGCCATTTACATGAAGTATTCAATAAATACCATAAATAGCAAATCTATAAAAACACGAAGCAGTTTAGTGGTTGCCAAGGGCTGGGGGGTGGATGGGATGGAGAGCCACTCTGCTAAAGGGTGAATGAATACACAGTGTTTGGGGAAGGCTGAAAATGTTCTAAAAATAGGTTTGGTGATGGTTGTATAGCTCTGTCAATAGACTAAAAACCATTGAATTGTACACTTTAAATATGTAACATTTATGCTATGTGAATTGTAGGACAATAAACTCATTTTAAAAAGCCAGGTAGAGTGTAGTCTTACTTCCAGGTTTATCTTTGATCACTCATTATGCATTCTCATTGTGGACACGTTAGCCATCTCCCTAGCCTGACCTTGCTTTCCCAAGGTTACAACCTCTGCTCCCTTTCCCTGGTACCATTTCTGTATCCCATTGATGCTGTTCCCTCTTCCTTTCAGCCCCAGTGATTCATTTCATGTTGGTGGTGATGATGGAGCTAAGTGGATAGAGGTGCTTTTATTCTTTTCTTGTTCTCTTTTTAGTTTTATAGTTGCTGCGTAATTATATCCTTCTTACCTCCCAAGGCCTTCTCTTTTGATTCCAAAAACCTCTTGGGAAAGTAAAAATCTAAACTTGGGCAATTTTTCAATTTTTCTTTTTTTTTTTTTTTGAATTAGAGCTGTGGGAAATATTTCATAATTCAAAAGAGTTGTAACTTTTGCAGGTAGCTTTGCATGCCTGGATAAAGTATAAACACATTTGAACCAAATTATGTTATCCAAACCTGCTGGCTTTTGAAAAGTCCACTGGTCTTATTTTTTTTTAATCTTTTCTTAATAATGAGGATTATTTTTTCTCTTTTCCAGAAAAGCATTTCATAAACTAGTTTTAAACCCAATATTCTTATTTTTGTGAAGTCAGTTATTATTTCAGAGTTTTTTCTCAACTGCTCACGTCCTGAGAAAAGTCACACTGCTTAGTCTCACAGGAGACATTATTTGTATTACAAAACAAATTTGATCATGTATAATGAGACAAGAAAGTGCCAAGTCTGCCATTGTGCCTTAATGCTGCTCAGGGCTTTCTTTTTCCAGTGAACTCTGTCTGAAAACAAATTAGGATGAAAAGCCTACTCAGTGAGGGTGTGGAATCATATCAAAGAAAATGCCCAAGCCATTGGAGTATTTCTGACACCAGCAATTCTCTTCCAGACCAGTGACATATTAGGCAAATTTATTTCCAACTTCTACACCCAGAATTTCCCATATTTCACCTTACCAACTGGAATCACATTTATATCAAAACCCTTCTGTAATTTTCAGAAGAGAGTTATTAGGGGCTTAATATATATATATATATATATATATATATATATATATATATGTGTGTGTGTGTGTGTGTGTGTGTGTGTGTGTGTGTATGTATATAATTAAAAAATTATTTTTTAAATAGGTAATATATCTATATGGTTTCAAATTTTAAAACTTATGGAAACAGGTATAGAAGGAATCGAGTGAAAATTCTCTCCTATCTCTGCCTCCACCCTATTTGCATTTCCAAAGACCATCAGTTTAACTGGTCTTCCATTTCTTGCATATTTGAGAAACATTCTATAAATTTGGAAGCAAATATGTGGAGGTATCTATATTTCTTCTCCTTTATACAAATGATAGTAACTATATAGTTGTATTATACATTTCTTCTTTTACTTTATAAGAAGTCTTGAAGAAAGTTCATGACCAGACGTCAGGTTATTCCATTTTTTAAAAATTTGTGATGTGATCTCTTATGTGGGCATACTATAAGTTTTTGATACAGTGAACTTTCTTGGATGTTTAGGTTGCTTTAGAATTCATCTGAGTTGTTCCATGAATGAGTAGTTGTTTCTGTTACTGTGTAGTATTCCGTGTTATAGATGTACCAGAGTTTATTTAACCATTCACTCACTGAAGGACATCTGGGTTTTTTCCAGCTTTGAGCTATTACGGATTAGCTGCTCTGAACATTTGTGTGGAAGTTTTTGTGTGAACATAAATTTTTATTTTTCTGACATTAATGCCTAATGCTGGGTTCCATAGTAGTTGCATGTTTAGTTTTTTAAGAAATAGCCAACTTTACAGCTTAGTGGCTGTACCACTAAGATTCCCATCAGCAATGTGTGAGTGAATCAGTTTTCCACAAACACCAAAGACTAGGAGTTGAATTCTTATTATTGTGGCCATTCTTTTAGGTATGTAAGGGGTCTCATTTTTAAATTATGAAATATTACAAACATCATTCAGTAAGAACTATCCAGAAAATTATAGTGGACATCCATTTTTCCTACATGAGATGATTCTTCAAAGATAAAGTAGTTACAAGTTAAGGATTATACTGTACAATTTTTTAAATTAAGTTTGATATTTTTCGGACTTTATTTATCTCCCATTTTTTTTTTTTTTACCTTCACAGATTTTTCTTTGAGGGTATTAAGATGGTGTTGAATGTGATTTTTATTTTTGCTATTTAGTCTGACAGAATTTATAGTTCTGAGGTTCTACTAGAAGAGACTTCTGATTGATAATACCTCGTGAGAGATACACAAGGCATTTTACTGAGATTAAACTTTAGTTTTCTGATTTTAGAATCCTCACAATTGCAGTATGTTAAAATGTTAATTCTCTAAGATATTGCCAAGAGACAGATGGGGTAATTATCTACATATCAAATATAATTGTTTGGAAGCTACAAATTAAATCATGAGCTAAATTTCTTATGCATGTAGCCTAAGTCTAGTGAATTCCCTTGAAGAATTTTTAAGTTAGCAGCTTTCGAGACCACCACAACTATATTTAAAATTAGTGTTTTGCCTACGTATTTGCTAACAAGTTATATTATCTATTTATAACTTCATGTAAAATATCTCACAGTGTTTTTGCTTTATACTTTGTCTCAAACATTTTCTGCTTTCGATGTCCCACTAACTTTTTCTCTAGATGACTCTTACACTCTGATCTCTCTTCCTTCATTATTTTTCTCAGTGAAGTCTCTACTGACCTCTGTCATTCTTTCACGGGCGCCATGCAGATGTTCTCTGTACTGTTGCAGTTTTAGTGTACGTGCTGCCAAAGAGAGCACTGCTGAAATCTGGGCCAGGTTATATGCTCCTTCCATATGTTTCCTTCAATCTGGTTTCATAAACATTTACTGGCAGTTTCTCACCCTTCGTTACCTGTTAACAAAACCTTTTGTTTCTTGTCCTCATGAGAGGACAAAAGCTTTTTTCTTCACTGTTGCTCCTCCAGTACCAACCTTGGCATTGTCCCCCTACTAGGCACTGAAAAAATGTATATATTTTTGTTGAACGGTTGAGGGAATGAAGCAATGAACTTGAAAATACCTCCCAACCTCTTCGTTCCATGGGAATGTTTGGTACTCTTTCTTTGATGAGGTATTTGTTTTTAACTTTTGTTTTTTTTGAACAGGTTGAAGAACTCAAAAGGGAGACTACATGAGAAGGGAGTATTGTAGAGAGTTGTTCAGAGTTTGGATTCCTCCAACCACTTTCAGATATCTTAGACTGATATTAGAGCGCCATCTCTTTTATCTGGTATCTTACCTGTTGGCAAATCAGAGTTCTATAAAAATGTCTATGCGTTTACTTCACGTTAGTGATTTCTGAAGTTTTATACTCATAAATGCTATCAGGTTTCTCCATTTTCTTGTCTGAAAAGACTTGATGTCATTTTTTGGCTTTGTCTGTGGGAGAATAATGCATATTTGGGTCAATTCATAGAAAGTAATTAAGAAATTCTAACTAAACAGAAAGTACAGGTTAGAAACTATATTCTCTTCATAAGTAAGTTAGGCAGATTATGGCTCAGTGTAAATGACTTAACCATTTAAATCATGATTTTAAAATTATGAATGCTCTTTTATATTTCTTCCTTTGTAAATTAAACTGTATACACAAATTTTTGATTAGAGAAAATGATTTGTTTAAAGTGTTTGATCACCTCATCTTTAAAAAATAAACATATTTCTTTAATATTTGAATAAGTAGCATTTACATATATTAATAATCACTAGCTATATAAGAATGTAGTGAAAATTCTTTCTCCCAATTTTGTCCTCAAGCCAGTTTTCGTCTGTCCCCCCAATCACTAAGCCTTACTCTTAGTTTCATAACATTTTCTCATCTCATAGGAGATGGCTTGTTTAAAAGTGTAGAGTGTATTATCAGATAATTAAAATAAATGTTCTGTAACCAAAAAGTAGTTTCTTAAAATTAGTGCTGCTAAAATGTAGCAAAATAGGTCATGGGAGAAGATAGGCTGTCCTCCTCACTAGAGCAGAGATCAGCAAATTTTTCCTATGTAAAGCACCAGATAGCAAGTACTTTAAGCCCTATAGGCCATAGTTCTCTTCTACAACTATTCACCTCTGCTGTTGTAATTTAAAAGCATCCATGGACAAAATGTAGATGAATGAGCATATTTCAGCTTGAATAAAACTTTGTGGACATTGAAATTTGTTTTTCCTAAAATTTTCATATGCTATGAAATATTATTCTTCTTCGAATTTGTTTCTAGCCATTTAAAAATATAAAATCGACCTTAGTTCACAGGTTGTATAACAACAAGCAGTGGGCAGGATTTGGCTCCTTGGCTATTTGCTGACTCTTGATGTGGCTCAAGATAATGTTGGATTCCCACACAGTTTCATTTCTAATTGATTTTTTCTTATATATATTTAAAATACTGTTTATTAAATATCTTTTTTTTGTCTTATGCATCCTATTCCATATATTAGTTAGGGAAGAAGACGTAACAATTGTTGCATGATGGTTAAGTGCTAGACACTTTTTGTTTATTATCTCAATTAATCTAGTCACTAACTCTGTGAAGTAGATATTATTTCTGTTTTATAGAGTAATGAGGAAGAAGGGGATTAGTAACATTCCCAAAGTCATATACTTTCTAAGAGGTGGACTGTAGAGTTTAACAGAGGTTTATCAGATTCCATGTTTTTAGAATTGGACAACTATTTTTCAGCTGCATAAATATGCTGCTTCCACTTCGAGTTCTTTGCTCTGTTTAGGTGTTTCTGGTTTTGTTGTTTTTAACTTGGTTAATATTCAATGCTGTTATTTTCTCAAAGGTATAAACAGGAAAATTTAATTCATATTTATTTTCATTACATAATTTTCACCTTGGTGATTTTACTTCACGTAGCTTCCTCTTAAGGAGAACTGGATTGGGAAAAAGGCAAATGGAGTTTGAAATGCAGAGTAATTTTTTTTTTTTTTTCAAATATGATCCCTGTCTTGCAGTTATATGTATAATTCAATTTTTAATTTTGCAATTTCAGTTCATTTCCTTTTGAATCCTCAGATGTTCAGAACATTTGATGACACACCAATATTGGAAGATTGTTTTTCACAATGGTTAGAGGAAGAATAAAGTGCTTTTATATGGGGATTATAAAATATGTTAAAGTACATAGTCTTTTTCTGAACTTAAAAACAATTAAGGGTGATCTTTTTATTCAACAACAATATTGAATTACAGTCACAATGTTGATAGTAAAATTTTCTAATTTTTAAAATATAATTCAACACAAAAAACATTTTAATTCACTTTATTATTCTTTAAATTTATACTTACCTTCATTGATACTGATTTATTCTATAGAGATCATTTCAAAATATGTAAGGGTTCCTTAAAGTATTTGAACAGGCTTGTTAAAGTAAAAGCAAAAACTAAATAGCATGCCATTGTAACTAATATCACTTGTTTGTAAAAGGTTAAATTGTAAGTTTATTTAAATCTTGCACTAATAGCTTGAAATATGTTAATTAATTGGGTGATTGGGACCTTCTGCACTTATCAGCCATGCCATAAAGTATTTTCTCTCCAGCTCTGGGAAATACACATTTTTGGAAGTCTTTTAGGGATTTGCGGGTTAATCTCTGGTCTACAGGAGCATTCTGTAATTGAATAATTAAATTATTGGTTCCAAATCATAGAGTTTTAGAGATCAGACTGCTTCTTTAATTTTAGTGATTGTTTAAAGACTGATCATTAGGAGATTAGCCAAACGACCTGTAGTTGTCAGAGAAAATGATTTCATATCTGCCTCCAGAATTTAAAGCAGTAGCTAGTACTGAGTTCATGCCGTTGGATTTTGTTTTATTGATAAGAGTTGCAGTCATTACTTCATGACTACCAAGATAAATGAGAGGGGAAAATGCCCCTAGTTTATTTAAAATAAAAACTAAATACTGCATGTGGCTAAATTGAAAACAGCTGCAAGAATGTAGCCTAATGCTATCCTAAATTAGGGACATTAATATCATTAAAAACATTAGTTGGACTTAAATTTAAAAAATTTTATACACTGCAAAATATTAACATTTTGAGATTTATAGACATAAATCAGAAATCTCTAGTTAGGACATGGTATGTTTATTGAAAAATATCAATGTATAAATAGTTACACTTTCTATACATGCCATAATGATTGAAAAAAACCTTGTGAAGTAACTGCATTCCCAGCAACCCATGCAGTGCCCAATACATGTCAGGTATGCAAATATTTATTGAGTTAATGAACGACGCCTATCTTCTGTATACTTTGTTTCTGAAAGAAAAGGAATATACTTATATCCTTATATCAGTCCTCAGTGAAATTGTACTATTATTTCTTTTTGTAACCAAAGAATCTGAGTATAAACCAAAGAAGTTTAAAATGGATAATTTTATTAAAATATATTAGTTATTTTCAATTTTCGTTTGTATTTATATTTGGTTTTTGTCTTTAGGATTATTTTGCATGAAATTTATGAAATGCCTCTGCTTACACAAAATATAAAACTGTGTCACATAAAACACAAGGAAGAGGTTCAAGCCATTTTTAAAAATTTTAATTGAAATATAGCTGACTTACAATATACTAGTTTCAGTTGTACAACACAGTGACTCAATAATTATGTACATTATGACATGCTCACCATGATAAGTATAGTTACCATCTGTCACCATACAAAATTATTACAATATTATTGACTGTATTTCCTGTGCTCTACTTTTCATCACTGTGACTTGTTTACAACTGGAAGTTTATACCTCTTAATGGATAAGGGGGATTAAGAGGTACAAATCCATTTATTTATTTTTCATTCAAATAGAGTTAGGATTTCATGGAAGTACATACTTCATTTCTCCAGCTCTAATCTTTTAAATACATTTTAAAGTTAAATTTCCAACTGGTTGGTGCTAGGATAATAAGCACAATTTTAAGAATAATCAGTATAGTCAAATGGTCTACTGAAAATTGAATATTACAATTTGGTAAAACCTAATTTTTAATATAGCTTGATATTATGTACAGTTATTGATACTTCAGATTAGGGTCTCTATGAACATTACTTATCACTTGCATTATGTATAACACCTTTGTTTAGTAAGGTGGCAATGCCAACAGAACCAAGGTCATAAAAGTATATGAAGAAAGTGAGCATGATTCAAAAACAATTTTTTGAGGGACTTTTTTTTAAGAGCCCAAATTGAGCTATACTATATTACATTCTCTCAAATATTTGTTAGAGTGGCTTTCAATTGTCATTTTAAATTGGAATGATCATTAACTGATTTAGGCTTCTACAGTTTTCCAACTTCCTGTATGTGACAGATGCTACCTTCAGATGAATATTGTTTATATTCAAATACTTCTACATAGATAACAATTGAAAAATTGGGATTTTATCCTTGAAATTTCAAACTAGGAACACCTGGGTGGTTCAGTTGGTTAAGCATCTTCCTTAGGCTCAGGTCATTACTTAAGGGTCCTGGAGTCCACCACTGTGTCAGGCTCCCCGCTTAGTGGGGAGTCTGCTTCTCCCTCTGCTCTTCCCCTTGCTTGTTCTCTCTCTCTCTCTCTCTCAAATAAATAAATAACATCTTTAAAAAAATGAAGCCAAACTAAAGAAAATTGAGATAGTGGTTGGCCATGGGAGAAACACATCATAGTGACCTTACGTAGATGAGGCCATGGTGTAGTGTTTCAGACTCATCCTACAATGCTTCTCATTTTGTGACACATCTCAACCTGTGCAATTTCAAATCAACTGCTTCATGTTTAGCAAGCAGAAGTATGGATGAGATAGAAACCATAATGCTAGGGTAATGACTTTGTTCATATTAAAATCATATGTGTGGGAAGGGAAATTTAATCATAATTATCCTTTGATAACATGGATCAGAAATAGAGAACAGGCAAGTGTGTGATTTGAAATACTCTGTAGTATGTGGTCCATGTTGTAGCTTATCTCTTGTAGGAGAATTACAGAATTTTCCTCCATATTGAGGTTGACAATTCATCTCTTCCATTGAGATGATTCAGCATAGAGAAATCAGTGAAGTTGTGTCTGTTCTATAATATAGTCAGCTTTTTCTTGCAGTGGACTTTAAGATCTATTTATTACACAATAAAAATGTAGAAACCTTTTTTGTTTGGGTTTTGAATTTGCTTCATCTCCATGTTTTACCTTTTAATCAAATGCCCAAGAAGTAGGCACCATTTTTTGTTTCCGTAAGAAATTATAAAGGCTAAGATGGGAGCTTTCTTTTAATATGTTTTTTCCCTACTTAATGTTAACTTAGTTCTCAGTAACATTCTTGGTTTCTCCATTTCCTTCTTATTCTTCATCTGAGAATAATCTCAGGACACAGATGTTTCTGTATCAGCTCAAATAATTGGTCTCCCAAGTCTAGCAAATACATGTTAATAATTCTGTGGCTTACACATATTTATTGCCTGGAGCAGGATTTCAAAATGAGAAAGTTTGAGTAACGTACCTAGCCAGTTGTGTACTTGGAATGCAGAGACAATTTCCCTGATAGTCTTGTAAGAAATCATTTTACTCCATGGAATAGTATCTCCGTTTATGATTTTCTCTCAAAGTATAAATGTACTGAATATGGTTATCTATCAAAGGCATTCAACATTGAAGTACAGACACTCATTGACTGTGGGAGGCAATCTTTGCAAATTGTGGTTTTCTGAGATAGTGAATTACATATCCTTTTTTTTTTTAAAGACTTATTTATTTGAGAAAGAGAGAGACAGCATGCACATGCAAGCTGAGGGAGGGCCAGGAGGAGAGGAAGAAGCAGACTCACAACTGAGCACAGAGGCTGACTCCCAGCTCAATCGCATGACCCTGAGATCCTGAAATCATGATGTGAGCTGAAATTAAGAGTCTGATGCTTAACCGGCTGAGGCACTCAGATGCTCTGTGACTCACATATCTTACGTGAAACAATTTTCGCCTTTTTTCCCCCATCCATCACATTCCAAGCTTTTGTCCAGAGTGCATGAATACTGGACCTTAATGACATATATCATGCATTATCTCAGGTTGTAAATGAAAACCCACTTTCAATTAATAAAATTATTTTTGGGCTGACTGCCTATGAGATGATAAGTCCCTTGGTCCAGGCAATATAGTGCAAGTTGAGAGGCCCTTGCTGTTTCCCACCTATTCAATCTATCCAGTCTTTCAGTGTCTTGGGCTTTGTATTCATAACATTTATTCCAATAGGTAATTGATCATTTATTGTTATGGTTTTGTTTTTCATTTTTTTTCTTCTGACTATAATATAAGCTTTGTGAGAGCAGAGGCTATTTTTTCTTTTGTTCACTGCTTTATACATGATGCCAAGCTCAATAGAGGGCATAAAAATTATTGAATGAATGAATAAATGCTTCGTGTAACCAAGTTGAGATTTTTTTTTCCACATGAATAGATTGAAAGAAATGCTAGATTTCTGACCAGGGAGGAAACTATTCAAATCTCATTTTATAGGTGGGGAGATTAAGCATCCCTAAGGATGGAAGAAACTGCAAAGTTTCCAAATGCATTTTGATCCACAAGAGTGCTTTCAATTAATGGTAGTATAGTTGGCTCTTATTTCTACTTCTTTCTGGATCATCATATTTCTCTTTTTAAATGATTCTTCTAGTTATGAGACATAAAGATATGAAGACATCTCCACAGAGAAATAAGGATCATGATCTCTTTTTGTAGTTGAGGGATAATTTTCTTGTTATACATAGAGTCCTGAGAAAGCTAATAATTGTTAAACATTGAAAGAGAGCTTCACTACAACAGTAGCTTTTCTCATACTATTCTGTTAGCATGAAAATGAATACTATATACTTTAGAAGATGTTAGCAGTTGTGAAGCAATACCCAAATTGGGCTGTGATATCTTTGATAACCCACTTTGTCACTAACTTGACAATACACATTCTATTCATGATATCATTTATATAATCCTTGGTTTGCCCAGGGACAGATTGGAAATATAGTGTGACCTGTCAGAGGTCTCTGTATGTGTCGGTTATTTGAGAGTTTCCTTTGCTTTTGAATTGCTACTTGAGAAAGGGTAAATTTTGAATTATAAAATCCCAAAGTATATTTGGGAGGAAGCAGTGTTTCTAGGATCAAATGGAGGAGTAAGTTGTCTGAGCACTTTAGTTCACTGCAATGCTTTTTGTTATAAGTTTAAGTTATAATGCTTTTTGTTATGGTTTTAATCCTTGGTTTATAAGAATGATCAATAACTTGATTATTTATCAAAGCACATTAACAGAGTGAAAGATTATCCTATATAACATTCCTTTAACATGCAGAAGTTCAGATAGAGAGTGGAAGTAACTGACTTTGTATCAACTATAGGAAATCGTTAGATACATTAAAAAGTATGTTCTTGTTGATAAATTATTGGGAATTGCAACATAGTCAAAATTTTCTATTTTTTTTCTATTTCATTTAATAAATACTATGCACATTGAATTCTGCTAGGTATGATGGAAATTCAATGATGGAATAAGAAGCATATGGTCTCAAGGATTATATATGTCTTTTCTCTTGTTTATTTCAACAGTTTCCTTCTTTTCTGGTTAATACGACTCATCTTCCAAGATTGTGCTTGGAAATGTTAAAGAGTTCCAGGATGTTAAGTTTAAAAATGAACTTAGCTGTTGAATGGTTCTGTTGATGTTAGTCCTGGAAACTCAAATGATGTCCAAATACATTACATGGAAACTGAACGAATCACCTACTTATCCCTGTTTTTTGCTTGGCTACTGCTGGTGTTTATGATACTATTCAGAGTCAGAATGAGTTGTTCCTGGCAACATGTACTGTTAGCCCAAACTCTGATGTTTTAAAAAGATGTTTTATGGACTGAAGTTTTAAATCAGAATATTATTTCTGTTGATCTTCATTTGCTATCCCTGTGAAATAAATAAATTCCAACATGTGATAGGACATCCCTTTCCCAAAAGGGGAGAAAAAACTAATGAAGACATGCTTACTAAAAAAACCCTCACTTCACTATGTAGTGCTGTGTAAAGGAAGCTGAACCACAAATCTGACTTTCCTTTTTTTTTAATTTTTAATTTTCTTATTTTAGTTTTTTCAAGTTTTTATTTAAATTCCAGTTAGTTAACATATAGTGTAATATTACTTTCAGGTATAGAATTTAGTGACTGATCACTTATATATAAAACTCTGTGCTCATCACAAGTGCACTCCTTCATACCCATTGCCTACTTAACCCATCCCCCTGCCCACTCCCCCTCCAGTAATCCTCAGTTTGTTCGCCATAGTTAAGAGTCTCTTTCCTGGATTGTCTCTCTCTCTCTCTTTTTTACTCTCCTGTGTTCATCTGTTTTGTTTCTTAAAAATTCCACGTATAAGTAAAATCACATGGTATTTGTCTTCCTCTGATGGACCTATTTTGCTTAGCATAATACTCTTTAGCACCATCTGCATCCTTAGAAATGGCAAGATTTCATTCTTTTTTTTTTTTTAACCACTGAGTAATATTCCATCGTGTATATATACACCACATTTTCTTTATCTATTTATCAGTTGATGTACATTTGGGATCTTTCCCTACTTTGGTCGTTGTTGATAATGCTGCTATAAATAGGGTGCGTGTTCCTCTTTAAAACACTATTTTAATATCCTTTGGGCAAATACCTAGTAGTGCAATTGCTGGATTGTAGGGTAATTCTATTTTAACCTTTTGAGGGACCTCCATGCTGTTTTTCAGAGTGGCTGCACCAGTTTGCATTCCCACCAACAGTGTACATGTGTCCCTCTTTCTCCATATCCTCACCAATACTTGTTTCTTGTATTGTTGGTTTTAGTTATTCTGATAGGGATGAGGTGATAGCGCATTGTAGTTTTGATTTGTATTTCCCTGATGATAAGTGATGTTGAATATCTTTTCATTTGTCTGTTAGCCTTCTGGATGCCTTCTTTGGAAAAAATGTCTTCCGGAAAAGTGTCTTCTGGAAAAAGTGTCTTCTACCCATTTTCAACTGGATTATTTTTCGGGTGTTGAGTTTGATAAGTTCTTTATAGATTTTTGGATACTAACCTTTCATCAGCTATGTCATTTGCAAATATCTTCTCCCTTTTTATAAGTTGCCTTTTAGTTTTGTTGATTATTTACTTCACTGTGCAGAAACTTTTTATTTTGATGAAGTCCCAATAGTTTATTTTGGATTTTGTTTCTCTTGCCTCAGGAGACATATCTAGTAAGAAGTTGCTATGGCCAATATCAAAGAGATTACTGCCTGTGTTGTCTAGGATTCTGATGATTTCCTGTCACAGTTAGGTCTTTCATTCATTTTAAATTTATTTTTGTGTATGGCGTAAGAAAGTGGTCCAGCTTCATTTTTTTTTTTTTCGCATGTTGCTGTCCAGTTTTCCCAACACCATTTGTTGAAGAGGCTGTCTTTTTTCCATTGACTATTCTTTCCTGCTTTGTCAAAGATTAGTTGGCCATATGGTTGTAGGTTTATTTCGGGGTTTTCTACTCTGTTCCATTGATCTCTGTGTCTGTGTTTGTACCAGTACTATACTATCCTGATGACTACAGCTTTGTGATATAACTTGATGTCCAGAACTGTGAAGCCTCCAGCTTTGCTTTTCCTTTTCAACATTACTTTGGCTATTTCAAGTCTTTTTGGTTCCATGAAATTGCAAAATTGTTTGTTCTAGCTCTGAAAATTGCTGGTGGTATTTTGATAGGGATTACACTGAACGTGTAGGTTGCTTTGGATAGCATAGACATTTTAATAGCTGCTCTTCACCATGACCATGGAGTGTGTTTCCATTTCTTTATCTCATCTTCAATTTCTTTCATCAGTGTTCTATAGTTTTCAGAGTACAAATCTTTTACCTCTTTCGTGTATTCCTCCGTATCTTATGGATTTGGACACAATTGTGAATGAGATTGATTCCTTAATTTCTCTTTCTGCTGCTTCTTCATTGGTATATAAAAATGAATCTTTCTGTATGTTGATTTTGTATCCTGCGACAGATTTGAGTTGCTTAAGGCTCTGCAGAATCAGAGAAAGAAAGTTAATGCACAGATAAGCCTATCCAGGTACTCCCAGTCACCACTTTATGGACCTTCCAAATTTTGGGAAATATTGCTTCAGTCTTCATTTTTCTCACTTCTACTAGCAGCCATTTTAGTCTAATTACATTAAATTGCCGAAATAAAGACATCTCTGATTACTTCACGGAGAGAGACTCTACTACAAACCAGACCAACTAGAGATCCTGCTGAAATAATCACTGGGCTCTTGCGCTGTTTTCGTTATTTCAATAAACTTATCACAAATCCACATTTCCCAGAGATAATACTGTGAAGCTTACTGAAATGTCTGTCTGCTTTGGGGGTGAAATTTTATCACACTTATGTGATAATAATTGTTATCATAAGAATACCAGTTACTAAATGTGTGAGAAAGAAAACATTAATTGAAAGTCTTCTCCGTGTCAATTTCCACATTAGGTATTTCCTGTGCATTTTTATTTCTTTCTCTTTCTTGCTCATATTAGGAAGTTGAAATTACCATCACCGTTTCTCCACCTCGAAGAAATTGTGAATCTCAGTACAGTGAAATACCTTGAGTT
Source organism: Mustela lutreola (assembly GCF_030435805.1). Lineage (NCBI taxonomy): Eukaryota > Metazoa > Chordata > Mammalia > Carnivora > Mustelidae > Mustela > Mustela lutreola. Next base: position 52,376,288 of record NC_081303.1, read on the forward strand.
CTTTTAGAGTCCCACAGCCAGGCAGTCTTAGAGCTGAATTTAAATGCAAGTTGTGTAGCTGTGAAGTTTGTATATGTTCTTTAACATTATAATCTTCAGAGGGCAATTTGTCCTTCTGGAAATGTGCTTGGAGGATTCTGCTCTGAGCACTCCAAGGGTCTATTTTCCCTGATGAGGCTGGTAAAAAAGAATGGGCCCAGCTCAGCTGAGTTAAAGAAAATGTCTCCCAAGCTGTAAACCTCCAAGTACACAGATTGCTTTTGAAGGAATGGAAGGAGCAACTGCCACAGACTCTGCAGAAGAATAAAAGTTGTGAGGATATTAGACGATATGGTTTTTGATCCCTGGGTGGTGATAAGGTTAAAAGCTTGTGTTCCATAAAATCTTTATTTACAGTAAATAATTGGCCTTTCAAAGTTCTTGTCTGAACTTTACAAATAACCCCGGGAAAGAGGCAAGAGGCTGAAGTCTAATTGGCTGAACTAATTAGTAAGTCGCAGTTAGGACAAGAGTCTCTCACTTCTGACTTGGAGTATGTTGTGATTTCTAGCATGACATATTTTGAAATGACCTAATGGCACCAGAGAACAGCTATTGAGATCTTTGTAAATGACATTCAGAAAGTAATTTTGAAAGGATAAGCTTTTTAGATAGTAAAATGATGGTTAAACCTTGTGGAAGCGATGTTACTTGGTACAGATGGCATATCTTATTATCTTAATGTTTTATTTTTATTACCTAAGTAATACATGGTCACTATGGAAAAGTTAGAAAATACTGATTAATAATAACCCCCAGAAACTTAAAAAAAAAAACCTTATAATTTCACCATTGTTAATTATTTGATATGTAATATTTGAGATTTTTCCCCCTGTTTATTTAAAAGTATGGCTTTACCCAAGCAGGATCAAACCACAGTAGTGTTTGGTGACCTTCTTTTTGATTTATTTACTTGTTGTTTTTCCACTTAACAGCTTTCCATCATTCATGATTGCATACTATTCCATACTACTCATGCATCAAAAATTATTTATCTTGCTTTCTATAATTAGGTAGTTACCTTGCTTTGATTTTTGACAATCAGAACAAGATTATTATGAATGAGAGGCTACAAGTCGTTTATCATGATAAGGCTACAAAAGAAGTTTATACACTGCCATATACCATTGTTATTATACAGATAGCTAATATCTTCCTAATATTTTCTTTGCCCCTTATTGAGACTTACACATTTTATACATTTTTATTAGTTCACACATGCATATATTTTCTTTCTTTTGTATGCTCTGCCTTTTCTGTTAATGCCTATAGAAAACTTCTCCGCACTCACTGTGTTCCTCAATATGTCAGCCATTTCATAGGGTTAAACAGCAGTGTTTTCTCAGGATTTAACATTTATTTTATATACTTTTTTTTTTAATTGTAGAAAGCCCTTGTTTGTATCATGATCACTCACTCATATTTTTTTGAGTTGTAAGGCTTGTGTGTTTGGGAGACATGGTCTCAGTATCATGGACTTTCCTTAAAATTAACATATGATTTTGTTTACTAGAGAAAAGATTATGGGTTATATTTTCTGAAACAAGTCATGGGCTCTGTATTTTGAACACCAAACATCCTGCGACTAAATAAAGATAAATAAAAGATTTTTAGAAAGAAGCAGAGAGGAATATTGTAACAACTTATTTGCTATTAATGAATGCACAGTGCTCTGCAAAGTAATCATGTTAACCAGTACGCTGGTCTTCCTGCATCATCGACATTTCCGTAATAGTCTGTCAAGCAATGCTGAATCAAAGATAGCATTAAAGAAATTAGAATCAGCTGCTGGAGCTGAAATGTTTACATCCTATAAAATCTTTCCAAAGTAATGGTAAAAAGAGGACTCAGTTCCTTTGACCATGCAACTGGATGAAAGGAGTTTGTGGCTGTAGACAATTTTCATTCTCTTGAACAAATACCTGAGCAGAAGATCATAATGTCTCCACAGCTAGTTCCTTGCGGGTCCACATTCGTTCCTTTTCCACGACTTCAGCTATCAATATCGGATTCAAGAAAAAGGTATCGGATACAAGAAGAGGGTAGGCTATAGTATCAAGGGATTGAAATAATGAAAACAGTGAATGTTTTTTTTGACCTAAGACTATCATTATTTGCTTTTGTTTATTCATCCAAAATAAAATATTTTTAGTAATCCTAGTTTTAGTGAACTTATACTTCATCTTTTAAATATATTTACTTTAGTGATCAATCAGAGATAAACATTTCCAAGAATTCTCTTTAGTTAATATTTAACTAAGCAGTTTTTGAGATACTTTAGTACAACTGAATATGTACCTTAGAATAATATGAATATATATAATTGAATATATGCCCTCTATAGATAATTATCAGAATGCTCTAATTCAATATAATATTTTTTCTCTAACATTATTACTTAAGTGGAAGTTATTTTGAATATGTTATACTCAACATTTTTTCTAAAAAAAAAAAAAAAGCCGTTCAGTCACATTATTTAAGATACATGTTCAAGACTAGGAAATTTTTGTATAGCATAGTGGTAAACATGAAAGGTATGGGCTAATCAAATGCACAATTATCTCATGCGCAACATTTTCGGGTTTTTGACTAACTACAATAGCTTTCTGTCAAATGCCTACTTCTACTTCTGCTCCTTTTATCAGTACATTGAAGACTGGGCTGCCAGCCTTGCAGATGGGGTTGTTACAAATACATCGATGTCAGCATTCAAGGGAATAATTCTACCTAATGAGCAAGGGAAGTGCTAGCCAATTTTTATTACTGACAAGCAGTCATGAGCTAGCAAGAAGGAAACTCCCACAGAAGATAAATCTCTACTCCATTAATGATTATATTTTTTATCATCAGCACTTAAAACTAAAATGCTTTTTCCTTAAATGGACTATGGTAAAGTAAGTGTTTGGGTAATAACCCATAATGAGTAAAGATTTATCACATTTTCTATTGGCTCTTTAGTCGGTAACACTTTCTTTGGCTTGAATATCATTAGAAAATTAGAAGTCAATGTATGCCATTTCTGTTTGATCCTTGATTGAACAGAAAGATGATTACTCTGAGAGATGTGAGGAAAAGCTCACATTTAATTTGTTTTTGCAATTATAATGGCAGCTTAGAATTTTCTCTTGTGCTCAGAGGAAAACGAAGGGTAATAAAATTAGTGACGTCTACAGAGCACTTTGTAGCCTTTGTGAATACTTGGGGCTATCCAGGATTGTAATAGTGGGTGTAAATGTGTGTTCAGAGTAATTCTACATCTTCTTCTCACTCTCCAGAGAATATTATTTTATGCAAAATCCAAAGGATCTGTCTCTCTGTGGATTTACAGTGATCAAAGCACTGATGTACTAAACAACTTGAAAAATTGTTTGAAAATGAGACAGGATATTCTGACATAAAAAGCATAAGCTTTTAGTTTTTTTATATCTGGAAGTGGCCATTCTCCCATAGAATTGATTATGCAGATCATTAGACTAGTGACATGATGGCTACCATTCTATTATTGATTATTCTATGGTTTTCTTTTCAAAAATGCTTATTACAGGTGGTTAATTAAAATCCAGTTGAGGTTAGAAAGTTGGTAAGTTAAAAGTAAGGGAGAAATGGCAGGAGAAATCTGATACATTTTCAAGATCCATGATTGAAGAACTGGGCTTATGCTTAGGTCTTGTTCTGTCACTGAGTGTGGAGGGGGTGTACCTCAGCTCCAAGTGTTTATCTAAAGATAAACAATTCTGTTTATCTTTACCTACAAAAAAATTTATCTCTAAAGAATTTCTTGTGTAGAAGGAGTTATGGCCCTTTACATCGAGTGTGTGTGCAAGATAAATTATAAGGAATTGGAGAGTAAGTCTTCAAAATGCATTTTATTTTCATTGTAACATTGTACTTTTATTAGACCCCAACTTCCTGAATTACTAGTAGTTTGATCTCAGACAGCATACTGAACTTTCTGAGCCTCACCAATCTCATCTGTATAATGAGGATAATAATTCTCAGCTCAAATAATTTTTGTAATATTACATTTTTAAAAATACATGCTTAGCATAGAGCAGGCCCATGTTAAAATGGTATGACTGATGAATGCAATATAAGTTCAGTTTGGAAATGAAAATTTTCATTAGTTTTGAATATATTTTTGGTCATGTTCATGTTAGTCGTTTAGGATTATTTTCTCTTTTTATTTTATTTTTACCTGTGTTGTCAAGTTTCTACTAAATGACTTGCTTATAATGACAGAATGACTGAGCCAAATAACTGTTGAAGATGCACAGGTGGAAAAGAGATTTCTTGAATAGTTTTTTTACCCCCAAATTGGACATTTTCATGCCAAATGCTGAACTAAACAAATTAGGAAATAGTTTTAACATATGGAGATTACAGCGAGAAATTAATTCAACTTTATGCTTTATATAGTTTTTGATATGAATTGTGTACCAGCAACTTCACATTAAATTATTTAATTGGAACTTTTCAAATTATAACTGTATTTTTTATTTAAATGAAAGCTTCTGAGTAATTAACATATATCTGTCATATGCTGGAAATATATGCTACTCTCAAGGAGCACATGCTGATTTACAAGTGGAATAATGGTTTCCTATTAATACTTTTCCCCATAAAAGAAATTCAAGCAGCTTTTAAAGTACTTGAGATTGTAAAGATAATGGCCTCATTTCCAGGACATTTGCTAGATTATTAATATTATTGATTTAATATCATCCTGTTTTGCTAGTAAAGTGTCATTACTTACATGTGAATAATTATGAACACATTTCAGGTAATTTTACCCAACTTCATGGTGATGCATTTCTATGTGTGCACTTAAAGCCTTTGTGGCTTTAAACAGCTTTCGTAAATGCTATGATGTCCACCTTTCTTCATTAAAATGAATAAGAGATAATTTTCCATTTCAAAAGATCTTTCGCTTTTCAACAGGAACTTTTGAGGGATATACTGTAGCATTGACACAACGAGGGGGATACCAAAAAGTACAAGACAAGTGCAACACAAAGTGCCTTTGTGTTGGTTACGGTTGAAGAATGGTCAAGAATATAGTAAATCATCCAAATAGAATTACAAGACAGGTTCTGACCAAGGGTCAGAGCAGTCTTACTTCATATAATATCTTTATTTATGTATTATATACATATGTGTGTGTGTGAATGTTCGATTTGATCACATTTATATAAATTTGCACACACACATATAGTAAGTGCTGGTTGTTTGCATTAGTTAGAGCCTGTCAAGCCTCTGAAAACACTGAATTAGTGAATATGGAGCTGTTGTTCCTAAGTGAATACAGAATTGGATTCCTGAAGCCTCTGGTCATATTTTCATCAGTTGATCGACACATAACTTTGTTTTATGTGTGTTTCTGTTTAAAGAACCTAATATATATATTCCAAATAATTTTATATATGCAGTATTTTTTTTAAATAATAAAAAACTAACAGAAAGTTTTCATATTTTCTTGATCCTGGATAACATAGTCATAAATTTATTTGGCTTTTAGCCTTAGGATGGTGTTGTCCACTGCACTTTATTTTTTTTTTTTAATCAGCCATCATGTTATGAATCCAAAAATTTAGCCAGTTTTCATCTTTTCCACAGCTCCATCATGCACTGTAGATGTTAAATTAACATTTCCCAGAGCAAGCTCATGTACAGATGGATGGATTTCCTCTTCCTTTTTCTGCACAACTGATAATGCTATAGCTCATTTCTAAAGAAAGCTTATCTACAAATGTATTTTCTCTGTAAGGTACATCAGAATCTCCTTGCATTTGCAAGGACTAGACAGCACCTTAGCATTACTGCTAGAGGATTATTTTAAACAGTGAAATCACCAGCAAGAAAGCACACACACAAAAATGCAAACAAGACACTAATGAAACCATGGAAAAGACACCTGTTTAACGACCGAGCCACCCAGGTGCCCCGAAAAGACACTTGTTTAAAGTATAGGAGCTGAATGGGGCACCTGGGTGGCTCAGTAGGTTAAACCTCTGCCTTCAGCTCAGGTCATGATCCCAGGGTCCTGGGATCAAGCCCTGCATTGGGGGGTCTCTGCTCAGCAGGGAACCTGCTTCTTCCTCTCTCTCGGCCTGCCTCTGCTCACTTGTGATCTCTGTCTGTCAAATAAGTAAATGAAATCTTTAAAAAAAAAAAGTATAGGAGCTGAAAGGAGAAGGCAGAGTGTCACCTTATTCAACTTTAGCTGGGGACTTGCCCTACAGAAGACTCGAATTGTTTGCTGCTTTATGAAAATCCACAGATGACCATGAAAACGCCATGGATTGATTTGGTCATTTTCTATCGGTCTACTCACTCTTCTCCAACAATCAAAAACCACTGAATCACTGGTCCTTTTCTGATATATGCTTTCCTATTAAATGACACTGTCATCAAATCAGATGCTTAAGCTAGACATCCGGTTAGTCACATAGGATTTTGTGTTCTTCACAGGGACCAAATTATCAAATTGACTTCTTTCAATTCCTAACTGTTTCTTAGTTCATTTTAAACAGCATTTTTTTTTTTTTCCTGAACTAGTGGGATTTTCTTACATTTAATCTTGGCCCTTTTTGTGCAATCTCTATGCTGTTGTGAACTATTGAAAACCACAAGACATAGAAATAATTCTCTATTTAAATGGCTGTCCATTACCTTTGAAATCCTTAATGCAGCTGACCAAACCATGCTACCTTTTCTTGATCACCTTTTTGTACTTTTTGCATTCTAACCATCACAATATAAAACAGATGAAAAACTGAAGATCCTATAATAAAACACTCATTTATAAAAGTTGAAACTTGGCATTTGATTTAAATTATTTTTTTTCTAAGTTAGGAGATAGTTTATTTAACACAAAATAAGCTCTAATTTGCTTGTCCGTCCTATCTATAGCTGGAGACATATGTAAAATGAAATTTTGATAATAGGAACTGCCTCAATATAGGATACCAGTATAGAAATATCCTAAATGCAATTTTAATGTCATTTTTCAGTATTGGTTATTATAAAGATATTTAAGATACAGGAACATGAAGATATTGCTTAACCCTGAAAATAATATATATGACTTTAATATGAACGTCATTATTTTACATGATATCCTATATGCATCACAAATTTTGTATCATATCCTACATCATATTGCCTTTTTAGTGGATATCAGTAATTTTATATTACTGGCATCTATTTGCTTACTTGTCACTGGAAAAGTACCTGTTCCTCATTCTCACTGCATGGGCTTCATTGTCCTCCTTTACCTGACCTATAATCTAAGCCCTGAATTTGAAATTGTAGAATACGACCAAGGCTAAGCCAGAGAGCTTCATCCCCTGACTTAAGTGTTTAATTTGGAGATGAGTATATGACACCATCAGATCCGTTGAGACCCAGGGGAAGCTTTCCTTGAAATTCTGGTAAAAGTTTGCTTCTTTTTCTTTCAGGACTTAACATGAACCTTTGAGTAGATTCTTTTTCTCAGTTGCAAACCAAAGAATCCTATGTGATATAACAATATAGTCAGTTCAGGCATCTCAACTGAATCAGTTCAGGCCAATTTTTAGAGTCAAAGCATAAGTATGTAAGATTTAGTAACTTCATGACTCCACAAATCTTACTAGTTCCTCATGTATTATAACGTTGCTTGGTATAGGTGCATTAGAAACAGCTGGCACCTTTAATAATAACACTTTTTGTGTACATATGCTAATCTTTAAGCTTTTATATGTAATACACCTATTAGTCAGTTATGGACAATTAAATTAAAAATTTTTCCACTTAAATTAGTTTTTAATTTTTGTTAACATGAATTGACATGAAGTAAATTTGCAAGCAGGAGTATAAGAAAAAAATGTAGAGTTTTCAAATATGCCTGAAGAAAATGAAAGCTGGTTTGAAATGGAATTACCAAGTATAGATTCTTTCTGCAAGACCATATTGGTTAAATATAATTTATAGAGGCATTTATCTTCTGCGGTATGTTGTTGGATAAAACTACAAGCATTGTTGTCATTTCTTTTTTTCTTTTTAAGCAGGACAATGTGATTCTATCATTAAGGGAAAAATTCTATTATAATCGATTCTCAATTATTTTCACAAGGTATATCTATAGTCAGATTTGATTTCACATCAGCATCTTTCTATTTATAAGGAACACCTTTCTTGTTAATGGTGAATTAATGCTTGTTCAGTTTTTATGAGCAAGGAAATAATGAATATTTTTCAGAAGTACCAAATTTTAGGCAAGTTTGCAAACTATTAGTATTCTTGAGTTTATCAGTTATTTTATAATGTGGAACGACTGTTAACAAAAACCTAACAGCTTTACATTTGGAAGGCCTCGTAATAGGGATTAGAAGGTGATGTGACAGGCTTCAGAATTCTGCGAACAAGCCTTGGGATCATTTGAAAGGATCATGCTGTAGTTCTTCCTTTAGCTGTGGATGCTAGTAAAGTTATCTTCATCTCAAAAATGCTGTAAAGGCTTTAAAACAGACTCTGCATAGTTTCTTTCCATGAATTTGGGCAATGGTGGTGAACCAGGACCTGGAATTTTCCTCATGTTCTTGTAGTATTTTAAGACTTGTTTTTTTGGGGCGCCTGGATAGCTCAGTCGGTTAAGCCTCTGCCTTCAGCTCTGGTCATGATCACATGGTCCAGGGATCCAGCTCAACGTATGGCTCCTTGCTCAGTGGGAACCCAGCTTATCCCTCTTCCTTTGCCTGCAGCTCCCCCTGCTTATGCCCTCTCTGGCAAATAAATAAATAAATAAATAAATAAAATCTTTAAAATGACAACAACATAAAAACCCATATTTTTCAGTTTTCCTAAACCAGAGACATGGGTTATGTCAAGAAGCTAGATCTCTAGAATAGACTAAGTTATCTACTGCGGCTTTATTTCATTTGTTCTTTGAAATGGGTTGTACTCACTTTTGTTTCCCTCTTATAAATGGATAATTGAAATTTAGGACTTATTTGGTCTAGGAGATACCTTACATGTTTCATTTCAGTGGCAAATAGTTTTATGATTCTAAAAAGCATGTTTTAGCAAAATTTCTAAAGTGATGGTTTTGGATTTAATGATAATATTCAAATGTAAAAACGTCCAACAGAAGTAAATAAAATGGAAATCATTTATTTTATAATATAATATAGCTATAGAGACACAATTGACTAGTTGTTTAAGTATATAAGCTGTATATTATACATAGACTTATATAAGTAAATATTTAAGTAAATATTCACAGTGCACATTAGCCTTATTTTACCAGTAATTTATGTGAAGTGCATTAGTTATTCTAAAAGTATCACAAAGAAAAAAAAATACAGTTTTTCAATAGTACTTTTCTCCCACACAGAAGAAAATAACTCCCTATTACTGCTTCCTTTGGGGGACTAGGAAGGGGAAGGCTGAAGGAGATTGCTAGGCAGGAGTTCCAAATAAACACAACATCAGAATGTATGAAGAAGGGGTGATAGAAAATTAGAAAAATCTTCTGAAGAGATTTAAAGTTGACAATAATGATTTTGCAGATAAGAATGTAAATAACAAGATCAAAAAGCCAACTTTTATATAGCAAAACTCATTCAACACTCAGCAAATATATTACATACCTAGTATGTGTACATGACATTGTGTTAGCTTCTGAAAACACAATCAAACTGAGATACAGTTCCTGTCTTCACAATTTGAGAGCCAAACAAAGCTATTACTAGCAGCTTTGGAGGGACAGATAGCAAGAAACATGCCCTCAAATCAACTCTTGTGAGGCTTCTAGTTCGATGTTATTAGTGATGCATTCCATCTGGCTCTTGGTAGCTTCCTGTCTAATTCAGTCTATTTTTGTTCATTATTCCTGCAAAGCACCAAGATAAGCCATTTCTACTTTGTTCAAGGAGGGTACACACTTACAAAATGTGAATGTACCAAATTTGTAATGATATATTTTTAAAAGTTATCTTTTTTCCTCCTTTTACATATCTGTGTTCTGTGTGCTATGGCATAGAACGACTTATTTAATCTTTAAGGTCCATTTGAAAGACAGAGATCCTTAAAAAGTCAAACCTCATACACTGTAATAAGTCTATGGGAAAAGGAATAGAGTACACTAAGCAAAAATACATGTGTGTCATTTAACAAAGACTTGGGTGAGGAGCAAAGTTCAGGTGGTGTCTAAAACAAGACCTGAAGGAAGCAGGGCAAGGGCATAGAGAGGAAGACAAATGGAAGCTTAGTTAATCTAAGGGTTGTTCATTTTTCTTAAGGTCCAGTTGAATATTTTTATTGATAATAACTCTGTGAATTGTGTAAGATTGATGAATCACAGACCTGTACCCCTGAAATAAATAATACATTGTATGTTAATAAAAATTAAAAAATAATAAATTTTTTAAAAAAAGAAAATCAGAAAAGTAGTGACTCACCTATCTAAAAGCCCAATAACTTGTATGAAAATTAAGTCTGGTTGAGGAAATAAAAAGGAATTATGGTATGCCAGAGTATTCATGTCATCCATAGCAAATCAGAAGCATGCATTTTCAAATTAACAAATATGTTCTTCCTTTTGGAGCAGGGTTATTCGGGAGTTTCTGTTTCCCAGCATAGATGCCAGATGGCAGTAGCCACAGATTGTCAGCCCCTGCATGCTGATAGTTGTCAACTTTGGATGCTAACAGGGTGTTAGAAGCAACTACTGCTGAGTAGTTTTTAATTTCATGTATATTAGTGAACATCCATTATAGTCTAGGCAGTGGGCAAACAATTATAAGCAAAAACTGGTTAGTATCACTTTAGAGGAGTTTGAGGTTTAATGTGGCTTTAAGAAACTGTTCAAGGACAAACTTTATTCTCCCTTAAACCATTCTGAATTTTTATAGAACCCTGGATGCCATAATTGTAATTAATTGGGGAAGGGAAGGAGTAAGCATTGAGAAAATTAGCAGGTATATCAGAGTACCTTCTTTTCTCAGACACAGGATGATGGGAAGAAGAAAGTGGGTGGTTATTTCATTTACAATACTTCCCTCTGTGTCACTATACATCACTCACAGTAGGGATCCAATCTGGCAGTTCTTGCAGTCATATCTAATTAAAGGTCATGCCTTAGAATAGAAGACTTTGCACATCACAGTGCTTTTGATGGTGTGATATATTTTGCAGCTATTTTTGTAAATTGATACATGAATGGAGCTTCCATTTGGGTTCAATATTCCTATTTATCACTGAAAGTTTGTTTTTCTGTGACTTGCCTTAGAAAATAGATTTTAACCTGAAGACAAGTTTAAATCATCTGTAGGTCCATTCATGTAAGCTAGGGTTGACTGAACATGTTTGTTACAAGCATTTTTTTGTTTTCTTTATTTTTATTTTTTATTTATTTATTTTTGTTGTTGTTGTTTGTTTTCTTTCTTAGGCTAACTGATTTCGTGACTACTTGAGGAACTCTAGAGAACAATACTAATATGTGCTCAAGTGAAAAGGGAATTCATATATTGTTTTATATGACTTTCGTCTTGACCACTAGAAGGCTGGCATTAGCTCAGATTGAGAGATTTTATGGAAGGAAGTTAGGAAGCTTGGTTTGGTCATGCCAAGTTGGAGATGTCCACTAGAGAGATCCAGGTAGAAAGGTTGGGTAGGCAGTTGAATGTATGAGTTTGGGAGACATGCTAGGCTGGATATATAAATTTGACAATCTTGGGCGTAAAGATGAATTGCACTTTGTGTATAGTTATGAGAGGCCGATTTTTTAAGAATAGAAGAGGATGAACCAGCCAAGGAGACTCACGCAAGGGGTAAACTGTAAAGTAGGAAGAAAACCAAAGGAATGGTGCATTGGAAGGCAAATGAAGAAAGTGATTCAAGGGTGAGGAAGTGATCAACTACATTGAATGCTGATAGGGTACATGAGAGGAGTACTGAAACCTGATTTCTGTGCCAAATAGTTATCACCAGAGATCCTTGAAGGTTGGTGGTGGGGTGGAATAAGTTCAAGAGAGAACAAGAGGTGAGGAATTGGAATCACTGATTTCTGGCTTATTGTTAATAAGTGTTATGGCTGAATTGTGTCCAGCAAAATTCATGTCGAAGCCCATCTAGCTCAGTACTTCAGAAAGTGGCTGTATTTTGAGAAAAGTCCTTTAAAGGGGGTAATTAAGTTAAAATGAGGCCATTAAAGTGGACCCTTATCCCAATTTGACTGGTGTCTTTTTAAGAGAAGATAGTTGAACACAGCTGGGATGCTTCTGAGGACGCAGCGGGAAGGTATCATCTGCCACCAAGGAGAAAGTCCTCAGGAGAAATGAACCCTGCTGGTACCTTGATATTGGATTTCTGGACTCCAGAACCATGAAAAACTAAATTCCTATTCTTTTAAGTCACCCAGTTTATGATGTTTTGTTATGGTAACTCTAGGAAATGAATACAGCAAGTCCGAGTGTCTCTCTCTTCCTTTCAATACCAATCAGAACCATGGCCAAGATGGCCAAGTGCATTCACCATCTTCTTCTGTAAGGGATTTTTTTCTTCATTCATGCACTCATGATGCTCTCTTTCAGGAATTCTTTTTTTTTTTTTTTTTTCTTTTTGTGGGGAGGTGGTTTCTGTGGAGCTCCTTGTGGGGAATTTCTTCAACAGGTTTCCTGCCTGTCAAAATATAAACTGTTACAACATCAAAGCACCAGGGTGAACAACAGATTTAATGCTGGGTTACTTTGCTGGATTCTTATTTTCTTGTCTTTTTTGGCTTCTAAGGATTTCCCTTTATTTATTACTAGTGAAGCCATCATGTTAAAAAGTGGTGTGGTGTGGTGTGGGGTGGAGTGGTGGTGGTAGTGTGTGTGTGTGTGTGTGCATGTGTGTGTGTTTATCTGTGTATTTCATTTGGGGAGGGTGTATAGGACAACTCTTCTACCACATTGTCAGAAGCAAAATCCTTGATTTCTTTGAAATCTTACTTGTGATAAACCAATTTGATGTTATCCATATGGTGCCAATTTAATCATAATCAACTGTTTGCTTTTTGATCAAGCTGAGGAACCATTAAATTTATAAACAATCTAAATAAAGTAATGGTCAATGTCTCTGGTTAACTTCTCTAGAGGCAGATCCTGATAGGGAGTTAGGGTTTTGGGCTGCCCTGAGAAGGGTATGACCCAGGTAGGGTGTCTCATTGAGGCTGAGACATACCCTGAAGCAGCTGAGAGCTGAAAATTATGCAATTATTGATTGAGGGGTGCCACATTTCCATGTCTACCACATCCAGTTATATAGTACTTAACATGATGCAGTTTTAGAGAATAATATTTATTCACTAAAGTAGTTGAAACAAATTATTAAGCATTTTTTGCATGTGTAAATAAATTTTATTAAAAAAATTCCTAAAATGTCTCTCAGATTTGGTAGTATATTTTATAATCTGTTTGCATACTATATAAAGAGGAAAAAAATTTAAGAAATAAAATGTGAATTTGTGGTAAAGGTGATCAAGATTACAAATCTCTAGCTATAAAATAAGTCATGAGGATGTAGTATATGCTATGGTGACTATACTTAATAATATTGTGTAGCATATTTATTATAGCTTATCTACATATTAATATATAGCATGTTTGAAAGTTGCAAGGAGTGTAGATCTTAAAAGTTCTCCTCACAAAAAAATTCATAAATATGTATGATAATGGGTGCTATGTAGCCTTATTGTGATGATTATTTCACAGTACATGCAGATATCAAATCATTATGTTGTATATCTGAAAATAAATAGCAGAAAAGGTAAATTTGATTCATATAATTTCCCTCTCTTGGTTAAACCCCTTCCCCTATATTCATCTGTTTTGTTTCTTAAATTCCACATGAGTGAAATCATATGGTACTTGTCTTTCTCTGATTGACTTATTTCGTTTAGCATAATACACTCTAGCTCCATCCACATCATTGCAAATGGCAAAATTTCATTCTTTTTGATGGGTGAGTCATATTCCTGTGTGTGTGTGTGTGTGTGTGTGTGTGTGTGTGTGTGTGTATTTATGTATTCCATATTATGTATATGGAAATGGACATATGGATCCAAAATGGATATTCTTTCATCTATCTATCTATATCTATCTTTTATGCTTCTATACATCTTCTTTATCCATCATCAGTTGATGGTAATCTGGGCTCTTTCCATCATTTGGCTGTGCTGATAATGCTGTTATAAACATGAGGTTGCATGTGCCCCTTTGAATCAGTATTTTTGTATCCTTTGGTTAAATCATTTTCCTGCTCTTAAAAAATACAGTTTAACAGTTGTATATCTCTAAACAAGTTATTGCTTGGTTTTAGATATTTTTGAATTTAAAGTGCCTACCATTCTGCACATGTTGTAGTCTTTTTAGACTTGCATCTTTCATTCAGCATTCTGTTACTAAGATCCGTTCATATTGTTGAAATAGCCATAGTTCATTAACTTTTACTGCCATCTTTCATTGCACAACTATGCTACAATTTACCCTTTCCCTGTAAGTGGATGTTTCAGTTACTTCTCGTTTTTCTCTGTGCTCTCACAAATAGCGCTTTTTTTCACCATTCTTTCACATGCATCTGAGTACATGTGTGTATATTTCTCTATGACATTTATCTAGGAGTGGAATGGCTGAACTGCCAATGTATGAATATTCGATTTTATTAGATAATGCCAAATTGTGTACCAAAGTGACCTCACCAACTTCCACTTCACCAAATTAAGCAATCTTTTGATTCATGTTCTCTTCAACATTTGGCATTATTATGTGTCATTCTTGATTTTTCCAGTCAAACAGATATAAAATATTATGTCACTGTAGTCTTATTTGCATTTTCTTGAGTACTGATGAGGTTGAAAATTCCTTCCTAAGTTTATTAGGCAATAGAGTTCCTTTTCTATAAAATGCCAGTTCATAATTTCTGGCTACATGTTTTTTTCTTTTCCTTTCTTTTCTTTTTTTTTTTTAAGATTTTATTTTTATTTATTTGACAGACAGAGATGGGAAGCAGGCTCCCTGCTGAGAGCCTGATGGGGGGTGGGGGGGTGCGGAGGTGGGTGTCGATCCCAGGACCCTAAGATCAAGACCTGAGCCAAAGGCAGAGGCTTAACCCCCTGAGCCACCCAGGCGTCTCTACATGTTTTTTATTTTCTTAATCATCGATTTGTTAAGAATTCTTCATATAGTTTTGATTTTTAACCTTTTTTGGTTTTATATCTAAATATCTTTTCCTAATTCAAAATTTGCCTTTTATTCTCTTTAAAATTAAAATTTAAACTTTATAAATTGAACCAAATGAATGTTCTGAACCCATCAGGGAAGTTATTTTTGGATTTATACTCTTGCTTTTCCAGACAAATATTTTATACATATTTTATAATATGATATTATTACTTTTTCTATCTTAAAGACTCTGACTTTTCAAAGGTCAATAAAGCATTCAGTATAATTTTTTATAGGAATTCAGAAATTTCTTTAAGCTGTCTGGACATAATTTAACCCATATGGTATGAGATAGAAGTGCAATGTAATTCTTTTTCTTTTTTTTTCCTTTCTTTTTTTTTTTTTTTTTTCCTTTTTGGATAACCATTTAAAAATCCATTTATTGAATACTTTGTTTTTTCTATTGATCTGTCATACTACCTTTGTTATATATTAATATTCTCATATATACATGAGTCAATTTCTTTTTTTTTAAACTGTTTTATTTCACTAATCAATTTGTCTTTCTCTGTGCCACTTTTATAAAGTCTCAATTGCAGTAACATGATAATAAGTCTTGATATCAGGTAGGGCAAATATTTGCTCTTTATTCTTCTTGTTTAGTTTGATCTTTTACCTCTATAGAATCAGTTTATCAAGCTCCATAAAATTCTGTATTTGATGTGATTAGGATTTTGTAGAATCTATGGATTATTTTATAATATAAATACCAAACTGTTGTCCAAAGTGATTTCACCAACTTCAATTACACTGACAAAAGAAATTCTTATTAATTTGAAGAAGAGATATAATGCATAATTTTCAAAAGTTTGAAAAATATGTACCTTAGACAAATATAAAATGAAAACATGTCAAAAATTATCCTCAACTTATTAATTAATGAGCAAAACAGTAATATTTAAAACTGGCCCACAGTACATTTAAGAAGCTATGTATTACTAGGCAATGTTAGAATTAAATTGCTAAGTTAGTATCCCTCTCCGGAAAACCCTACAGGGCCATCAACTCTAACCTTTTGAATTACCTTTTTTAGTGGGTGGCAGTCCTTTGCTTATCTATTACACAGAACTCTTTGCACTCATGTCTGCTCCTTCACAGTTGTAAAATTGCACAGAAAACAGAGTTGAAGTCAGCCTTTCACTAAAAGAACATCTAGTAATCTCTATTGCTTATTTCTAAATTCTGGATAATTTTTCTGACAAAATTGACAATTGTTTTTTTCTAGTATAGTATTTAGATATTTTGACTTTGTCATTCATTATCTTCCTTAAACAGTCTAGGAAAAATGTATTGGGAAAGTTCCATGGGAGAACATTATTTGACTATTAAAATGGTGTGATGATAACAAGATTTTGAGATTATTGCTATATTCTTTGTCCTATACATATATTTTAAAAATAATTTCATATCTAGCTTTCATGTTATTTAGTGAAAAATGTAGAAAATGTATTTATTACTCATTTATATTTATTAGATAATATAGATGATGATTTTTTATAGTAAACAAAACCTGAAGATCCATTTATATATGTAAGGAAATAGTGTATTGTTAATATAAAGGAATATACAGAAGAATTACCATGTAGTAACTAAAAATGATGATCTAGGCCTGCATCTTCTATGTTAAAGTAAACATAAATAAGTTCTAGAGTAGCAGGTGTAGTATGATTCCCATTATTCTGTTGTTTAGATTGATCTGCTACCAGATATTTGTTAATGAAGCCAAACTAAATTTATTGAAACTTTTTGAAGTTAGTGAGTAAGCATTAGCAGTGTTTCAGAAGATGATGTTAGAAGTGAGGTATTTATTTGTTTTTTTTTTTTTTTTTTTTTTTTTTTTTTTTTTTAATGAGGGCTCAAGTGGTGTAAAGGGGATCTTTCAGGGTAAGAAAGGATTTGCAAGGGTCACCTGGGTGGCTCAGTGGGTTAAAGCCTCTGCCTTCAGCTCAGGTCATGATCCCAGGATCCTGGAATCAACCCCCTAGTTGGGCTCTCTGCTCAATGGGGAGCCTGCTTCGCCTTCTCTCTCTCTCTGTCTGCCTCTCTGCCTACTTGTGATCTCTGTCAAATAAATAAAATCTTAAAAAAAAAAAAAAAGAAAGGATTTGCCATGGTCAGTTGTCATGATAAATCATTTGGAATTGGTGGACACAGCAAAGTGAGGGTTTCGAAGCCTTAAGGAGTAATGAGTTCAAAGACAGTGCAGGTGTTAGTGAGTAGGCTTTGTAGATAAGTAATGTGTTTGCCTAGGTGAACAGACTATAGGCTCCAATAAATTGATCTGTAGGAATTTTCTGAAACAAACAGTGAACTTATTTATTGCCTTATATCCTTATTTTTCTCAATTAAATATTTTTTGGAGACTCAACTATATCGAATTGACATAAGTAATCCATAGTTATTGTTACTCCAATTATAAATGTTTATTCTAGGAACTTTTTTCATTATTACCAACACACCAGGAAAAAGTTATGAGTTGTCAGCTTTGTATGCTCATATATAAGGTATCTTCTTTAATTTTCATTAAATAGTCCTGTTAATAGAAGTAATAACTGAATAAAAGGAAATAAAAGTTAGCAAATTTTATAATCTAGCACATATAATCTGATTCCAAAGTCCATGCTGTTATTGCTCTTAGTTCCTATATACTACATATGAAATAAAACAAATGAAGAAACTAATGTGGGGAAAATGTCAGTTTCTGTAGAAAACTAGGGTGAGATTCTATTTGTGACTGTTCTCCCTTCTCCATCCAAATTGTGTCACTTTGTCCTTAAATATATTCAGCCCAATAGAGTTTACCTATTCCAAGTTACATATGTTATTTTTACTTGAATTAATAGTACTAAGTACTGGGGCACCTGGGTGGCTCAGTGGGTTAAGCCTCTGCCTTCGGCTCAGGTCATGATCCCAGGGTCCTGGATTTGAGCTCCGCATGGGGCTCTCTGCTCAGCAGGGAGCCTGCCTCCCACTATCTCTCTGGCTGCCTCACTACCTACTTGTGATCTCTGTCTGTCAAATAAATAAATAAAATCTTAAAAAAAAAAGTACTAAGTACTAAAATATCTTAAAGAAATATGTATGTCTTAGTGAGCTGTGTCCATTATTGAAAAGTGAATTCTCCCTGTAAGTACAAAATGAAAGAGGCTGCTTGGTGTGTTGATTTAAAGTCTTATGACATTGGTGAAAATAATTATATAAAATTAAAAGGTGCTTCTTTCACTGTACCTGAGTGTCTTCATGTAATTTCTGGAATCATTCTAAGAACTAGCATCTGTTGAACATGACCTGACTGTGAGACTCAGTGGGTTCCTCTTGAAAGACACATATTTATTTCTCCCCAGACTGGGCTTTGATATTTAACCATGCCATTCCCAGCAATCCTGGGATGTGTGAGCCCTGTTATATTTTCCTTCAAGGTTTTAAAATGACTGGATGTATATTCCAGCCTGCATTAGAGAGTACCTGGTATTTTATATCCTCTTAAAAAAGTATAGAGAAAAAGAAAAGGGGATTTACAGGTGGTAGTTGTGAGTTTTGATTGGGAGGCTGTTACATTTGTGGTGGGGCTCTGCTGCCTATAGTCATATAATGTAGATTTATAAGCCTTTCTGGGGCTAACAGCTTTATTCTTCCAGAATGTATGCGTGTGTTTGCATGCATGCATATATGTTTATGTATGTATGTGTACACACGCTTGTATGCAGCTTATCATGCGGGCTTCTGTGTGTGTGTGTGTGTGTGTGTGCGCGCAATGGGAAGAAGTAGAGTTGAGGTGAGAGAAAAGAAATGGACATGAAATGGACACGATCTTCAAGCAACTGACTTTTTTTTTTTTTCAAAATTTTTACTTATTTATTTGACACAGAGAGAGAGATCACAAGTAGGCAGAGAGGCAGGCAGAGAGAGAGGGGAAAGCAGGCTCCCCGCTGAGCAGGCTCCCCGCTGAGCAGAGAGCCCGCTGAAGTGCTTGGTCGCAGGACCCTGAGATCATGACTTGAGCTGAAGGCAGAGGCTTAACCCACTCAGCCACCCAGGTGCCCTGCAGCTGACCTTTTTCTTGAGGTGTTTGGTGGTGATAAAGTTATATAATACATATCAAACAGTTTACTACAAGCCTGAATGCTATATATTTTTCTACTTTTTATTATATACTTAGAATAAAAATGAGTAAATGTTCTGTTTGCAGTTCTTTCTCTTTTTTTTTCCTTTTCTCTTCTCTTCTGTTAATCTTTTCTTCTTTCTTTCTTTTTTTTTTTTTTTTTAATGGCTTGAACTACACCTGCCCCCTACTCATGCAGTTGGGTGGGCATATAAAAAGGCAAATCTTTTCAAAGGATGAAAAAAAAATGTACCTTTTCGCTCATCCTAGCTTTATTTTTTCTGACCATACAAAGTTAAGTTAAATGGGGTTGCTTACCTTTAAGTCTTTAAAATAAAATAAAGGAGCGCAGAGAGTCGGCCCAGCAAATGAGTGCTACACATGAGCACATGCGTTTTCTAACTGAAGAGAGACTTGAATGCAGAAGTACTCTTGGGCGGACTTGTAATGTGTTTTATCATGGAAACTGCAAGAATGTACGTCTCCACCTACCTGCAAACTTCGATTAGCAGGAAGTGACAGGAGCATAAATGCAATTATTGAGAGACTGTCATCATTATCCATAGTAAAAGAAAATTGATGCGTGATTAGCACTCCATGTACATTCAAACATACTTATACAGATATATGTGTATATATATGTGTGTGTGTGTAGTCATCATATATTTCTATACCAACAGGATTCCCTTTCCAAAAATGACATGATTTAATTTATTTGTTTGCTTGTTTATTTTAAAGATTTATTTATGTATTTATTTATTAGAGAGAGAGCACAGGCGAGCTGGGGGAAGAGTGGAGGGAGAGGGACGAGCCGACTCCATGCAGAGCACAAAGCCGGAGGTGGGACTTGATCCCAGGACCTTCAGATCATGACCTGAGCTGAAGCCAACAGTTGGTTGTTTTAACTGACTGAGCTGCCCAGGTGCCCCAGAAATGACATTGTTTTAAATATCATTTTAAAAATAAGAGAATGCTATGAAAGTCATCAGAATTAATCTCTGCCTCCTCATAAGATGTTACTAACTAAAGGAGGTGAGAAAGTTAGGCTTGAGTAGTTATGAAGAAGATTGGATGGGCAAAAAAGAAGCTGGGAAGTAGGAGAAGGGGTGTCGTAGTATTTAAAGTGGACTTAGTTTCATGCATGTAGTAAAGGCTGGAAGCCGGGTAGAAATCCCTTGGAAGCACTTGAGCATGGATTGGCGAAACTAATTTTTCAAGATTCAAAATTGATTATAGCCTTATTCATTTAGTTTTTTTCACAAGGATCCATTTGAATGGCTGCTCTGTTAAATAATTTAGTTATCAGAAGTTAGGAATGAATATTTGTAAATAGGAACCTGGTTTAGAGTAAATAATCCAACAGCAGAATTAAACAAAGACTTGTCTTTATCTCTCTGTGGGTCTGGTGTTTGCAATAGTTTTCTGCAATATTTTATAGATGACCTAGAAATCTCCTAGTAATGAAGAATCAGTTGATGAGGAAGCAGGAGGCAAGAAGAAGTAATGGAAAGAACAACATCCCAGTTGTGTTTCAGTACTAGCTATGCATTAGGCAACTCACTAAAATTATTAGAATTAAAGTCCGTTTTTTTATATAGTAAAGTTGATGTCTGCCTTTCTCAAGGCATAGCAACATTGGAAAAATTAAATAATGTAATTTTTTTCCCTAAATATTTATCAAATCATGGGGAGATAGAGCAAATAAACAAATAAATCTAAGTTAATAAAATTGAAAAAAATTAAAAATCTGCAGGGAATTATCATTAATCTTAAAGTAGATCAAATTGGAATAAAAAGGAACTTCTAAGGATTGACCTCACTACAAACCCAGGTTTTGTATCCTCAAATAGTTATAATCTAAGAAAGGAAAGAAGATGCATTTCATCTTCACACGAGTTATGCACTGAGTCCTAAGGTTTATACTAAAGAAAGAACTAGAGACTACCCTACCCCTTTGTTCAGGCCTTCAGTCACTCACAGTTAATGCCCAATAGGTTGCAAGTAACATGTGACATGCTAAAGATATAATCATGAACAAAACAAAATACAGTTCTGGCTCTCCTGGAGCTTAATTCTAAAGGACTTACTTCATATAACTGTGAAATGCTATTGTCGTCATCATGGAATATTAGTGTATTAGTTTTGAAGGATTGCCATAACAAAGAACCAGAAACAAGGTGCATAAAAACAACAGAGGTTTATGAATTCCAAGCTCTGGATTAATTATGGAAGTTTGAAATCAAGTTGTTGGTAGTACTATCCTCTCTCCTAAGTCTCTAGAGGAGAATCCTCACTCGCCTTTTCAGCCTCTGGTAACCCTAGTGTTCCTGAGACTGTGGCCATAAAACTCTAGTCTTTGTCTCTGTCTTCATATGGCCATCTTTCTTCTTCATCAGTGTCCAGATTTTCCTCTAATAAAGAGATGAGTGGTACTGGGTTACAGACTCATCCTACTCCAGTATGACCTAATCTTAATTGAACTATGTCTGCAATGACTCATTGCCAAATAAGGTCACATGAGATATTGGAGTTAGGACTTGAATATATCTTTTTTAGGGGACATAATTTGGTGCGTATCAATGACTTTAGAAAAAATAAATACATTTACAGTAATGTATATTTGGAAAGGTGTAATTCTCATAAATACCATCCCCATTTTAAGTTTTAGTAGTGGTGGGAATAGAGTGAGAGAAACCTGCTAGTAATATGCAGAGAGACTTTCCTTTTTTTTTTCCTTATTCTTCGGAGTCAGAGCACCCAACATAGAGTTAGAAAGATGCACCAATTTAAAAGCACAAAAATGATGCCAAGGGAAACGTTCTTAGACATGGGAATCGCAGTGGAGCTATGTACATTAACTTGACATCCAGATGTAGCTTTTCCAAAGAAAACACTCACCAGCAATACACAGAGAGACTAACATGTGTCCACTGAACCTATCTGCTGAGACCAGAACGTCCAGGCAGGTTTTGCCTTGTTAGAGTTGAATATAATCATAAATAGTCATGCATGGACTCTGTGACTAATAGGACAGTCTCAGAGGGAGGTAGTAAGGGAGAGCACCAAATAGAAATAGAGGAAGACTCTTCCTTGTACATATTACAAGTCCCAAAGAGAATATATGCAAAGGTTTGATATCCTACAGAGCCCAGGGTATTATTAGCACTTGAAAAAAGTGAAATAGTTTTTCTGAAAGAACAATGTGTTTACAGTCTGGTTCAGAATTATTTTTTGTGTGGTTAAAATGGTGAGGCCTATCTTAGAATTAGTAAAGAATTTTAAGAGTGAGACAAGGAAGTTGGCTTTTAACAAGATCTTGCATGATTTTTATACTAAATTTAAATAAACAGAGCAACAGAAGGAAAAGAAAAGAAAAAAAAATAACAAATTGAAGTTAATATTAAGGCAAATTGACAATGGTTATACAAAGTATCTTTGTAGTAATCAAATTGTTATAGAAAAATATGGAGAGGTTTTCAATTTGTATATTTTTTCAATTCATATTTGAAGATATTGGGATAATCTAAAGATGATAGCACATCAATATACTAGTTAGTTATGACTAAGGAGGAAAAACTTCTAAAAATATAAGAAAATGAATCCATGAGTAAATTACCTGAATAATTCATGACTACCAAAACTAGTCAAGAATTGAAAAAAATAATTGCAAGATAGAAAAACTATTAGAACAATTCATCAAATCACTGTCAAAAATATCCCCAAAAGGTACCACCAACTTGATAGAATCAAGAAAGGCATTTGATAGCAATCAATTTATCTTTTATATCTTTTTTATCTTTTTCAATATCTTTTTGTATCTATTTATATCTTTTTTATATCTTTATAAAAGATATGTCAATATATCTTTTAATAAGATATAAATGTTTATTGTAGTTTCAGGGTCAACAACATAATTATTGCTAAAGCATAAGAGGCCTTCTAAGAGTACATACCACAGTTGATATTTTTTCTTCAATAAGTGCTAGTCAACATAATAACAAATGTAAATAAAAATATTGATTTTTAGATGACATGATTGTCCAGAAAATGCAAGCAATAAATCTGAAAAAAATGTATTATTGCATATGAAAGAACTCAATATGGTCGCCATTTATAATACTAAAACCGAAAGTTGAAAGTTAGAACAAAACACTTAAAAAATTGCAACCAAAATTGTAAAATACCCAGAAATAAATGTCACAAAGAATATGTACGGTCTATGCAAATCAAATAAAATTTCGTTGACCAATATAAAGCTAATATTTTTAAACAATGAGAACATATCAATAGGACAAGATACCACATACTAATTGTAATTCCATTTTTAAAAATACAATTATAATTCCACTGTTACATTGAGGTAAATGTGACTAAAACTGTGGTGTTCTGGGGATGATCTAGAGAGTGCATTAAGTTGACCTATTTGAATGGAGATAAATTCAGATAAAGTTAGTTGGGAGGAGAGAGTTCGGAAGGAAGGAAGGTAGGAAGGACCAAAGGAAGGAAGGGGAAGGAGAGAAGGAAAAAAGGGAAAGCAAATTTAAATCTGGAAAAGGAAATATGAAGTGGCTATTTAAGATAAAATCGTGGAAAAAATTAGGAAGCATAAACACTAAACTCTGTACTAAGTCCCTGAGTTTTAGAGAACTGTATGGTGCTAAGAAGGTCCTCCAAGAATACACTAACTGGCTTTGATTCTGGTAAAGGTTGTTATTACAAAAATAAAAGAAAACTCTGCTCAATATTATGAGTAGTTAACTTAGTCATTTTTCTCTACCCAAGAAAAGATATGGATCAAAAAGTGTTTTGCTTTGTTTGTATGTTAGCCTTAGTGTTAAAAAAAAAACATTTGTATAAACTTATGCTTTAATGTCTTATGCTCCTTGGTGATCGTATTGACTCAGATATCACTATATTTATTAATAGTTTTACTTCACATAATATTATAATGAGGAGGGAATCTGGAAGTATTTAATGAGAGAATTTATCTCATGCAAAATTGGCTTTACCTCAGGAAAAAAAAGAAATAAAAATCAGTCACAGTATTTCAAACTGTTATCCAGTCTTTTGTACATTTTTATATATTGGAGAGCTCTTCACTTCACATTGATGATCATTTACAAATTGGGTAATCTCATTCCTAATTCTCCTATTTCTCTATGATTAATCCTATATAATAGAGCATCATATTATGAGTCAATTCATTTTAATAATGATGTTCACTTCAGTATTTAAGACAGATATTCTGTTACTGCTAACTCTTCATATTTAGGCTAAACATTTCCAGTTCTTTAAATTTGTCTTCATATGAGATGCTTTCCAGATCCTTCATTATTTTGCATAAGGCTTTAAATGACCTAATTTTAGTTACATCTCTGTTACACACCCAATACTGAGCTTCAGATATTATCGGAAGAATGGACTCATAGTCTTATAAATTTGGTAACTCTGGAGCAAACTTGCATGGCCCTTTGTGGAATTATTTGCATAATAATGATATGTCCTTTCAAATTTACTTTTGTAGCCATAGCAGATTTGAAATAATTCAGCTTGACATCAATGTTATAGTTGCTTTATTTAAAATGAACTGCCTTTTCAGTACAAAAAATAAGGGAAACAGATTCAATGATGGATTCCTAAGATACTCCTGGATATTCTTAAGATACATGCATGTGTGTTCATGCACTTTTGTAGTGTGTATAAGTGTATAAGTTTATGTACTTGCATATGTAAGTGTTTTGCTGGAGGATATTGCAGTTTTTAATTGAAGTATTATTGACATACAACATTATATTAGTTTCAGGTGTAAGCATAATGATTTAACATTTGTATACATTGTGAAATGATCACCAAAATCAATCTAGTTTCCATTTATCACCATACAGACTTACTGGACTAAACTAGAATTTCTTTTCTTGTAATGATAACTTCTAAGATTTACTTTCCTATCAACTTTCAAACTTGCAATACGATATTATTGATTATATTCATCTTGCTATACAGACTTTTTTTTTATACAGAGTATTTTAAAACTAGAATTCCACTTATATTCACTAATCTTAAAAAAAAAAACACAAAATAAATGAACAAACAAAATAAGAACAAAACTCAGAGATATGGATAATAAAATGGTGGTTGCCAGAGGGGATAGGAGTTGGGAAGTGCAAAATAGGTGAAGGGGATTAAGAGTTACAAAATACCAGTTACAAAATAAAGTTTCTAATTTATACAGATCACATTATCAAAATTTCATGATGTTAGGAAAAATGAAATTGAATCTGTTGTGTAAATATTAAAGTGCTTTCTTAGCTATTTTGGAATTATAACTTAAAATAAGTTGTACTTACGACCATTTAATTAAGAAAATTTCAAATAAAAATATAATTTCAAATGATAATTATTAACAAATCATGAACATAATATTTCTTTTCAGTTAGCATTTTGAAAATATTAATTAGTCAGCATGTGAGAGAAGTTTGCTGGAATTTAGGGAGAAAACAAATGTATTTATTAGTATGCTACTGTTTTTTACACTGTTGGTATTATTGTATTGAAGATTAAATATATAAAATCAGTTCCATAATTGTTTTGTCTGGTTTATAACCTATCTATGTTGACTTTAACATTCTACTTGTCATTCATTACTACTCCTTGTTGATCATGTATATTTTATTATAAGCCTAAATAAATAAATAAAGAGGTTAAGTGTCCCATAATGTGGTGTCCCAAATAGGGTCATGATGGAGGGAAAGACTTTTTAAAAATAGAGTTTCAGGCCTAGTCCCTTAAGATTCTGACACAGTGCATCAGGTGATAGTGTTCAAACTGGATCCTTCAGACACCTAAATGATTCCAGTGACAGAGAAAGAACTTGGGAAAACACTGTTTCAAAATTATTCCAAAGACACATATTATTGCTGTTTTGAATTATCTATACCATGTATTACATCTGCTAATACAGATAATAGAATTAATTATATATGGTATTTGAACTTATTCTATGTTTAGAATTAGAAAGTAACTCTTTCTCCAAAAAATTCAGCATTTTTACTCAATTTTCATTTTCTGTAGTGGGGATTCATGCAAAGTATTTAATGCATTAAATAAAATTACTTTTTAATGTATTTATCTTTAGATTATTTATACTTTTATCTTTTGCTTGCAGGGTACAAGTTGAATTCTATATGAATGAAAACACATTTAAAGAGAGGCTAAAGTTATTTTTTATCAAAAACCAGAGATCAAGTAAGTCATTTATTTTATTCTCCTATGTGTTTGTACATATTTGCCTAAAAAAATTGCCTAAAAAATTCAGCTGTGCAATCCTTTTGCAAAATATCTTTTATCTAGAATGAATATTGATAATCTTGTCTACCAGGCTATAAAAGTTTAGAAAGCATAGATGTTACATTTGGTGTTGGTAGGGTTTTTGAATACCTGTAATTCTCCAAATCCCACATCAATAAGCAGACTTGTGAGAGAACCATCTGGATTAGTCGAGACATTGAGGAAAAGAACTTAAATCAGGGTACCCTTATTTTAAGAGATACTGATTAGGCTCTTACGAACAGGAATAATTAATTGATTTATTGAGGAAGAGTTTAATGTTTCCCAGTCATGCATCATAAGGGCTTTCTGAAATGTACAGATTATTAGCAACCTTCTTTGGAGATTTTGAATCAGAAAGTATAGCCTCAGCCCACAGTTTCACACCACTGATTTTTCTCACCAGATAAATTTGGGAAACATTTCAACTTCAAGAAGACATGAAATTAGCATAGCCACTGACCTAAGACCATTCAAGGCTGATGTGTCAGTGATACTTGTCGCTTCCCTGTAATACCACACATTTTTTAGAAGCCATGTATAATGAGTCAATGTGCAGTTTTTCATATGACTTTTGTTTAAAATGTCAACACAAAAAAGGAGAGGTCTATATTAGATTGTTGTAGATTTTGTTCTTTTTGAATTTTGATCCTGGAATCTTCTTGGGGTGGTCTAGGTTGAGTTGTGTCTCTATAGGGTTCAAAGAGAAAAGCCTGAGTTGTGGGAATTTATCCAAATAGAGTATAGGGACTGTTTCAGTATGTAAGGCACACTGGTTAGAGATTCTTAATGGCATATTAGCTGCAGAGTTAAGACTAATAATATCTTACGCCTTTCCAATCTGGTTGTTTAGAATTTCCAAGGAAGTCCCACCAATAAGTATTACCTAAAGCAGCCGCATCATCTGAATAAGTGTCCTTGATTTTGATACTGACAATGCTATCTTTCCAGGCCAGAAAAGATAGATGCATTATTTGAATACTTCACCAGCAGCCAATTTTGATTAAATAGTCATTTGAAGAGGCCAGTTCTATAAAACCAGCACAATTTCATTAACAGTTTAAAAGATTTTATAAAGAAGCTAACCCATAAAATGTATCTAGCATTTTAATAGGGAAACTTATGAAAAATTATACAATTAATAAGCATTAGCATTTTGCTGTTAAGAAATGTTACCTCAAGTACACTCATATATAGCAGAGTAAAAAGATGACATTTCATTTCCAGATTTTATTAAGTAATAATTATAAGAAGACCTTTCTCAAAATTTTATTCATAATGCATGAATCAGATACCACCTGATAATTACAGGAAAGGTAATACTTCTATTAATCAGACTTTAGGCATATTTTGCCTTATGTTAATTGCTCTTCTTCACCATCAAGTACTATAGACTGCATAACTGTGACCTATACAGTTTTATAGATACATACATAGCAGTCTTAATACCCCCTAAATATTTAAGATTTCATTGGTATTCAGCCTAAAGTCAAAAGTAAGTTTCAACTGGTTGAACTAAAAAGTGTGTATGTATGCATGTATTTTCCAGAAAATGCTATTAGGATTCTTCTTCAATTATATAATTACTAATTGAGTGTGTGTGTGTGCATATATATGTATGTATATATGCATATATATATAATTATATACATGATTATAATTTCTCTGTAATCAACTCCACAAGGTGTTCTGAAAGTAAAAGATTTATAAATTATCTGGTGAATTTGTAAGCGGCTAGATTTTCTAGCTAGGTAAAATTTATTCCAAAATCCATGGAAATAAAAATTGCTTACACTTCTAAGCATATTGGGCCAATCTTGATGGGAAATGATTTTTGTGACTTCTGAATGCTCAAACTTAGATTTATTCTTGGGTATAAAATTCAGTGCCATTTTCAGTGCATACAATCTGTCAATGTCAATTTTTTTTCAATGTTTAATTAATTAAAATCGGCTGCCTAAAATTTTAAGAGTTTAGACAATTATGATATTGTAGTGTCTGAATATAGTTTAAATTCTGTACTTAAAGTTATTTTTGACCTTTTTTTTGGTCCTTCATGGACTAAGTTCAAATAAAAATTAAATTTTTGTTGTTTGTTTAAAGGTCTAAGAATTCGTCTATTCAATTTTTCTCTCAAATTATTAAGCTGCTTATTATACATAATCCGAGTGCTACTAGAAAACCCTTCACAAGGAAATGAATGGTAAGGTGTCTTTATCTGAATTTCAACAATGTTATTTTGATTACTTTGAATTGTGTGATAATTTAATTTATTTTTATTTCAAGATTTTATTTAAATTAACATTAGTTAACATATAGTGTAGTTAGTTTCAGAGGAATAATTTAGTGATACATCATTTGATACAATGTCCAGTGCTCATTACAAGTGCCCTCCTGAATGCCCATCTCCCATTTATCCCATCCTCAAACCACCTCCCCTCCAGCAACCCTCAGTTTTTTTCCCTATAGTTAAGAGTCGTTTTCGGTTTGCCTTCCTCTCGCTCTTTTTTTTTTTTTTTTTTAAGATTTTAATTTATTTATTTGACAGACATAGATCAGAAGCACACAGAGAGGCAGGCAGAGAGAGAAGGAGGGAAAGCAGGCTCTCCGCCTAGCAGAGAGCCCAGTGCAGGGCTCGATCCCAAGACCCTGGGATCATGACCTGAGCTGAAGGCAGAGGCTTTAACCCACTGAGCCACCCAGGCACCTCTGTCTTCCTCTCTTTAAAAAAAAAAAAAAAAAAAAAAAAAATATCTATCTACTTATTTATTTATTTAGAGAGCGAGGGGAGGGGCGTAAGGAGACAGAGAGGGAATCTCAAACAGACTCCATGCTGAGCACAGAGAGTGTCTTAGAACTTGATTTCATGATCCCGAGATCACAGCCTGAGCCAAAACCAAGACTCAGACACTTAAAGGACTAAGCTACCCAGGTGCCCCTCTCTCTCTCTCTCTCTTTTTTTATCTTTTATTTTTCCTTCCCTTCACCTATGTTTATCTGTTTTGTTTCTTAAATTCCACATATGAGTCTTTATCTGACTGACTTATTTTATTCAACACAATATGCTCTAGCTCCTTCCATGTCATTGCAAATGGCAAGATTTCATTATTTTTGATAACTGTGTAATATTCCATTGTGTGTGTGTATATCACTTCTAATTTATCCATTCATCAGTCTATGGACATTTGGGCTCTTTCCGTATTTTGGCTATTGTGGATAGTGCTGCTATAATCATTGGGGTGCATGGGTCCTTTTAAATCATTATTTTGTATCCTTTGGATAAATATCTAGTAGTACAATTTGTCATCTCATTGTGGTATTGATTTGTATCTCCATGATGCTGAGTGATGTTGAGCGTTTTTTCATGTTAGTCATTTGTATGTCTTCTTTGGAGAAATGTTGTTCATGTCTTCTGCCCATTTCTTGACTGGATTTTTAATTTTTTTGGTGTTGGGTTTGATGAGTTCCTTATAGATTTTGGAAACTAGTCCTTTGTCTGATATCTCGTTTACGAATATCTTCTCCCATTCAGTTTTGTTGATTATTTATTTTGCTCTGCAGAAGCTTTTTATCTTGATGAGATCTCAATAGTTCATTTTTGCTATTGTTTCCCTTGCCTTTGAAGATGTTGCTGTGGCTGAGGTCAAAGAACTTGCTGCCTGTGTTTTCTTCTAGGATTTTGATGGTTTCCTGTCTCACATTTAGGTCTTTCATCCATTTTGAATTTATTTTTGTATATGGTTTAAGAAAGTGGTCAGTTTCATTCCTCTGCATGTGGCTGACCAATTTTCCCAACACCATTTGTTGAAGAGACTGTCTTTTTTCCATTGGACATTCTTTCCTGCTTTGTTAAAGATTAGTTGACCATAGAGTTGAGGGTCCATTTCTGGGTTCTCTGTTCTGTTCCATCAATCTATGTGTCAGTTTTTGTGCTAGTGCCACACACTCTTGATGACTATAGCTTTCTAATACAGCGTGAAGTCCAGAATTGTGATCCCTTCAGACTTGCTTCTCTTTTTCAAGATTCCTTTGGTTTTTATGGGGGTCTTTTACAAATTTTAGAATTGTTTGTTCTAGTCTGTGAAAAATGCTGGTCTTATTTTGATAGAAATTGCTGAATGTTAGATTGTTTTGGGTAGCATAGACATTTTAATAATATTTGTTCTTCCAATCTGTGAGCATGGAATGTTTTTCCATTTCTTTGTTCCTTCCTCAGTTTGTTTCAATCAGATCATTTACCTCTTTGGTTAGGTTTATTCCTAGATATCTTATGGTTTTTGGTGCAATTGTAAATGAGATCCATTCCTTGATTTCTCTTTCTGATGCTTCATTATTGGTATATAGAAATGCAACAGACTTCTGTATTGATTTTATATCCTACAATGTTGACAAATTCCTGTATTAGTCTAGAAATTTTTTAGTGTAGTGTTTTGGGTTTTCTACATAAAGTATCATGTTGTCTGCGACAAGTGAAAGTTTGACTTCTTTCTTTCGATTTGGATGCCTTTTATTTCTTTTTGTTGTGTGATTGCTGAGTCTAGGACTTCCAGTACTATGTTGAACAACAGTGGTGAGAGTGGACATCCTTGTTGTGTTCCTGACCTTACAGGAAAAGCTCTCGATTATCCCCCATTGAGGATGATGTTAGCTGTGCATCTTTCATATATGGCCTTTATGATTTTAAGGTATGTTCCCTCTCTCCTTACTTTCTTGAGGATTTTTATCAGGAAATGATGCTCTATTTTATCAAATGCTTTTTCTACATCTATTGAGAGAATCATCTGGTTCTTATTCTTTCTTTTATTAATGTGATGTATCACCTTGATTGATTTGAAGATATTGAACCACCCTTGAAGCCCTGGAATAAATTCCACCTGAGTGTAGTGAATAATCCTTTTAATGTGCTATTGGATTCAATTAGCTAGGATTGTGTTGAGAATTTTTGCTTCCATGTTCATTAAAGATATTGGTCTGTGATTATCCTTTTTAGTGGGGTCTTTGCCTGGATTTGGAATCAAGGTAATGCTGCCCTCATAGAATCAGTTTAGTAGTTTTCCTTGCAGTTCTATTTTTTGGAACAGTTTTGAAACAGAAGAATCGGTATTAAGTCTTTAAATGTTTGGTAGAATTCCCCCTGGGAAGCGATCTGGTCCTGGACTCTTGTTTATAGGGAGATTTTTGATTACTGGTTAAATTTCTTTGGTAGTTATGGTTTGTTCAGATTTTCTCTTTCTTTCAGACTCAGTTTTGGTAGTTATATGTTTATAGGAATTTATTCATTTCTTCCAATTGCCTAATTTGTTGGTGTATAATTGTTCCTAATATTCTAATTGTTTGTATTTCTGAGGTGTTGGTTGTGATCTCCCCTTTTCATTCATGATTTTATTTATTTGAGCCTTTCTCTTTTCTTTTTGTTAAGTCTGCTTTGAGGTTTATTAATTTTGTTAATTCTTTTAAAGAACCAGCTCCTAGTTTCTGTTGATGTGTTCTACTATTTTTTTTCTGTATCATTAATCTTTATTATTTCTCTTCTGCTGAATTTAGACTTTATTTGCTGCTGTTTTCCCAACTCCTTTAGATATAAGGAGCTTTAGGTTGTATATTTGAGACTTTTACTGCTTCTTGAAGAAGGCCTGTGTTGTTATATTCTTACCTCTTAGGACTGCATTTGCTGCGTCCCAAAGGTTTTGAACTGTGATATTTTCATTTTCATTTGCTTCCATGTATTTTAAAAATTTTTTTTAAATTTTCTGGTTGACACATTGATTCTTTAGTAGGATATTCTTTCATCTCCATATATTTGTGGTCTTTCCAAATTTTTTCTTACAGGTGACTTTAAGTTTCATAGGAATGTGATCTGAAAATATGCTTGGTATGATCTCAATCTTTTTGTAGTGTTTAAGGCCTGATTTGTAACCTAATATGTTATATCATCTATTCTGTAGAATATTACATATGCACTCAAAAAGAATGTGTATTCTGCTGCTTTAGGATGAATACTGTGAATATACCTGTTAAGTCCATCTGGTCCAGTGTATCAGTTTTTTGTTGTTGATGTTCTGCTTAGATGATCTCTCCATTGCTGAGAGTGAGGTGTTAAAGTCCCCTATTATTATTGTATGGTTTTTATTAATGAGTTTCTTTAAGTTTGTTATTAATTAATTAATTTATTTGGCTACTCCCAAATTGGGGACATATATATTTACAATTGTTAGATCTTGTTGGATAGACCCCGTTTATATGATATTGTGCCCCTCTTCATCTCTTATTACAGTCTTTGGTTTAAAATCTAGTTTTTCTGATATATAAGTATGGATACTGAAGCTTTCTTTTGATGTCCATTGGTATTATAAATGGTTCTCTAACCCCTTACTTTTAATCTGGAAGTGTCTTTATGTCTAAAATGAGTCTCTTTTAAGCAGCATATTGAGTTTTTTAATCCATTCTCATACAG
The DNA here is from genome assembly GCF_030435805.1 of Mustela lutreola. NCBI lineage: Eukaryota > Metazoa > Chordata > Mammalia > Carnivora > Mustelidae > Mustela > Mustela lutreola. Next base: position 52,409,451 of record NC_081303.1, read on the forward strand.
TATGCCTTTTAATTAGAGCTTTAGTCCATTTACCTTGAGTAATTCTTGAGAGATATGAATTTAATGCCATTGTATTACCTTTAATGTCAGTGTTCCTGTATACTGTCTCCGTTCCTTTCTATTCTTTGTTACTTTTGGACTCTGTTTCCTATTCAAATGGTCTCCTTTAATATTTCTTTCAGAGCTGGTTTACTGTTCATGAACTCCTTTAGTTTTTGCTTGTCTTGTGAACTCTACCTCTCCTTCTATTTTGAATGACAGCCATGATGGAAAAAATATTCCTGGCCACATATTTTTCTCATTTAGCATGTTAAATATATCCTGCCACTTTCTTTTGTCCTGTCAAGTGTCAGTGGACAAGTCTGTTGCTAACCTTATGTGTCTTCCCTTGTAGGGTAAGGACCTTTTATTCTTAGCTGCTTTCTGAATTTTCTCTTTATCTTTGTATTTTGCACGTTTCACTATGATATGTTGTGGTGTTGACCTGTTTTTGTTGATTTTGAGGAGAGTGTTCTGTGCATCTTGAACTTGAATGCCTGTTTCCTTCCCCAGATTAAGGAAGTTCTCAGGTATAATTTGTTCAAGTTAATCTTCTGCCCCCTTTTCCCACTCTTTTTCTTCCAGGGGTCCTGTGATACAGATATTATTTCACTTAATGAATCTCTGAGTTCCTTATGTCACCTTCATGAGCTAAGAGTCTTCTTCCCTTCTTCTTTTCAAATTTATTATTTTCTGTAGTTTTATCTTCTGTATTCTCTCCACAGCTCCTTCCATTGTCATTGTGACTATAGCCAGTCAGTTCTGCATTTCAGTTACAGCATATTTTTATTTTCAGCCTTAGAATTTTTTAGATCTATTATTTCTGCAGCAAGGGTTTCTCTGGTATCTTCTATGCTTTTTTCAAGTCCATCTAGTAGTTTATGACTGTTGTTCTAAATTTTTGTTCAGATATATTGTGTATATATGTTTTGACTAAGTCTCTGACTGTGATTTTTTTTCTGTCTTGTTATTTTGACTAAGTTTCTGTCTTTTGTGTGTTTTGAAAGCTAGTTGTGTTTTCTGCACCTGAGATCAATTCTACATTAAAAAGGGGTCATACACTGTCCAGGGTCTGGCACTTCAGAAAGTGTTTCTGGTGTATGCATTTGCACTCTGCTATTACAGTTTGCTCTTTCCCACTGGTCAGTCCTCTGCATGGTTCCTCCTTGTTACAGTGGGGGGATGTTTGGGCCTTTAACTAGATGTCATAAGCCTGGGAAAAAAAAAAGAAAAAAATGATCAAAAAAGAGAGAGAGAAAGAAAAGGAAATGGGAGGACAACAACAAAAACAACAACAACGAAAACAACAAACAAACAAAAAACTATAAGTCTGATGCCAAAGGTGGGGGGAAAAAAAAGAAAAAGTAAAGCCTGGTCTTATTTCCACCAGAAACACAGGTGATGCTTTGAAGCACTCTATGATCAGTAGATTGATGCATATGTGGTGCTTCTTGTGGATGATATTCTGGGGGAGAGGCCTGCTGGGCTGGCTCAGAGTCAGACCTACCCCAGGAAATATGCACTTGCTGGGCACAGGATTGGGGTGGGGATGGGGTTTAGTATAAGCATGTTCCGCCTCCACTGGGGGCCATTGTGTTGCTCTCTGAAGTTCCATGTGTTGATGGTGAGGGAGAAGAGGGTGCCATGTCACTCTGTTGTCTCAGAAAGGGGATCCCACACTCCCTGCTGTTCAGGAAGCCTTCACAAGGTAGTGAGGTCAGTGCCTGGTACCACATCCCACATTCATTTTATCTTTGGTTCATAGCTGGGATTCAAAACTCCACATCTTAAAGGACCTGGCACTGCAGGGACCCCCCGCCACCACCCCCCTTCTAGTGTAGAAACTTGCTGTGCTATGTCTGGTGTGCTTTGTCCCAGAAAAACAGTCCCATGCTTGCACAGCATGCAGAATCTTTGGTGTAGCATAGGGAAAAGCAATAACTAGGTTATCCATCCTCTGCACAGGCCTCTGTCCCTTGCTGATGAAAGGCTGTTTGCTGGTACCTACAGGGTCTTTTGTCCTTGGAGAGGACAAATGTACTACAGGAATGGGAATGTTCTCTTCTGGTGTGACCCAGGAAATCCCTACACAATATTGTGCTTTCTGGGGCCAGTGCCCTCCTTCTCCCTAGGATCACATTCCACAGCTCTACTCTTGCAAAAGTCATGCACTTCCACAACCCGAGTTTGAGCTCCACATACTGTTTCCAAAAAACCTGTGACACTCAGAAACCCTGCTCCCAGTCCATGTTCCAAAGAGATGTTCATCTTGTGTGAACTCAATGTTGCACTCTCAGTCTCTTTCTTACTCTCCCTTTTCTCTCTCTGTAGAAAGGGTTCCCTCCCTTCCATGGCACTGCAGTTTTTCTTCCATGCACCTGGCAAGCTGTCTCCCTCCAACTGTGACCATTTGTGGCCCCTCTAACTGGGACCAACTTCTCCCAGTCCTCAGATGGATTTCCTGGGTGTTCCAAGTGATCTGACTTCAATACAGCTGTGTTTGAGGGAGGAGGGAAGCCCAGAGTCCCCCTACTTCTCCACCATCTTAATTTCTTCCCTTTGCATTATAATTTTAATGCAAACTAAAATGTGTTCTATGGAATTCATTTTCTTTAGGATGTGTTAGGGGTTTGTCACAATTAAATTGATCTGGCTTTCAATTAAGAAATGAACATAATCCTTATAAGTTCTTTTTTAAACACATCTTTTTGTGGTATCTGGCTGGCTAATTCAGAAGAGTATATAACTATTGATCTTGGAGTCACGAGTTTGGGCTCCATGCTGGAAAAAGAGATTATTTAAAGAAATAAACTCAAAAAAAAAAAAAAAAGGAAAGAAAAATAACACTCTTTTTAAAAAATAAACATCTCTTATTGTCTATTTATCCAATGTTAATACTGGACACCAACTCATATGATTTTAACTGCTAACAAGAGCACTCTAACTAGTTGTTTAATATGGGGTTAATCTCTGTAAAAACCCACATACCTTTCTGTTCTTGATTTACATACACTCCAAAAAAGTATACTCTTTTAATGACAGAGAGAGAGAGCACGAGAGGGAAAACAAGCCAGTTCAGACCTGGAGAGGGAGAAGCAGGGTCCCCACTGAGCAGGGGGCCTGACATGGGGCTCCATCCCAGGACCCTGGAGTCACAATCCAAGCAGAAGGCACATGCTTAACTGATTGAGCCACCCAGGCATCCAGTATACTCATGTATACCAGCTTTATAAGTATTTCTAGTTGTACTGGAATGTTACTTTTTTTTTTTTTAAGTGTTTCCTTGAGGTCATTATGCTAAGTGAAATAAGTTAAAAAGTGATATGTGAGGGACGCCTGGGTGGCTCAGTAGGTTAAGCCGCTGCCTTTGGCTCAGGTTATGATCTCAGGTTCCTGGGATTGAGTCCCGCATTGCGCTCCTTGCTCTGCAGACAGATAAATAAATAAGCAAAATCTTAAAAAAAAAAAAAAAAAGTGATATGTGAAATCTAAAAATAACCAAAAAACAAAAGCCCAAAACAAAACAACAACAACAAAAATCTAGTTATGACTTCTGAAACATTCCAGCATTTATTGGGATGCACGTCTATCTTAAGTCTCAGATACAACTTGGGTAGCTTTTTATCTTATTTGAGTTAAATGATTTGTTGGCTTATTTTATCTTATATTACATTCCTTATCATGTTGCTTTTACTAAATTGCATTTCTGTTCATTTATAGGCTTCCCATCTTAGGTTCTATCCTTTGGTGGAAGCAGTAGGTAAGGGAAATAGTTGTGTCATAATTTTTAACTCATCACTACCTTGGGTTCCTGTCCAGCCTACTAAATTTAAAATAATTTTCCTAGCAGAAGGCAAGTTTGATGGTTAACTTTTGTAGTTATTTTTGCATGTGGAGGTTTGCCCTAAGAAAATTAAGAAATAAAAAAAGATCAAAATAAAATGGATGGTGGTGGATAATATGCATTTAAATAAATTGGTTACTCCTCCGCTTATTTAGACAATGAAAATTATTCTGTATTTATTAAAGGGTTAAAGATTAACAGGTGAAATTTCATTGTGAAATTATTTATGTGGTAATTCTTTATGAAATTTTAATTCATTAATGAAATATAATTATGGCTATTTTGCTATATGTTTATTGAATACTTGTTATATATTTATATTGCTATGAGTCAAAATATAACTAAGAAAAGGAACATTCCCTGCCCTCAGGGAATTTTCAACCTGTGAAAGATTGCATATTTTGGAGTTCTTGCTATTTTTCTGGCTTTGCGCTAGTTAGTTTATTTATGTTATTTCCTTCAGTATACACTTAATCTTACTATTCCTGCCTTACATACAGAGAAGCAGAAATCTTTCATACTTGCCCTATGCTTTGAGGGCTTCAGCAGTAATCTTTTTTATTTTTTTTTTTAATATTTACTTATGTAGGGGCACCTGGGTGTCTCAGTTAATTAAGCCACTGCTTTCAGCTCGGGTCATGATCCCAGAGTCCTAGGATTGAGTCCTGCATTGGGCTCCCAGCTACGTGGGGAGTCTTCTTCTCCCTCTGGTCTTTTCCCCTCTCATGTTCTCTCTGATGCTCTCTCTCTCTCAAGTAAATAAATAAAATCTTAAAAAAAGAAAGATTTACTTATGTATTTATTTGAGAGAGAGGGCAAGAGACAGCACAAGCAGCCGGAGGGGCAAAAGGAAAGGGAGAGAGAGAACCTCCAGCAGACTCTTTGCTGAGCGTAGAGCGAGAGGTAGGGATTTCAGGCCCCCGAGATCATGACCTGAGCCAGAACTAAGAGTCTGCTTCTTCACCAAATGAGCTACCCAGGTGCCCCAGCTCTAATCTTTTTATGCTTTTCATCCCTGGTTAAGTCCTTGACCACAGGAAGCCAGAACCTTCCCACTCCCTCCATTCAAACTGCATATTCATCCTCTCTACTTGGATGTTTAATAGGCATTTCAAACTTGCCATGCTCCACTCCACTTCTTCTGTGCTCTGTCACATCTCAACATGTGACAACTCTGTCCTTCCCCCAACCCTGTTCTACTCTCAGCTTTCCACATTTCTGCTGAACCAAATTCCAACCTAACAGTTGCTCAGGCCAAATGCTTTAGAGTTATTCTTAACTTCTCTTTTGGTCTCACACTCTGCAGCATATGCAAACCCCTTAGAAAATTCTGTCATTTCTACTTTCAAGATATATCCAGCATACAACCACTTCTCAATGCTGCCATCCTGGCACAAGCCACCTTCTGTCACCTGGGTACTGCAGTAGCCCTCCTAATTAGTCCTGCTAATTCTGCCTTTGCTCCCCTTTGGTTTATTCTTAATATAGCAGCCAGTGTTTCTTTAATGTTTAAGTCAGATCTTTACACGGCTGTGCTCTGAATACTGTAGCGCTTATTGGCCTGTGAGAACGCCCGTTTCTCGGTATCTTCACCTCCTCCTTTTCCTCTCCCACCCGTCTTGCTCCAGCCACATTGGCCTCTTCTCTGCTTCTGGAATATACCAGCCACCGTCCTGGCTCAGGGCCTTCATACCTGCTGTTCCCTCTGTCTGGAATTCTCTTCCATCAGCTAACATAAGGCACACTTCCTCAGATCTTACTCAGAATTGTATTTTCAGAGAAGCTTTACCTAAATATCCTGTTTAAAATTGTATTCTCCTCACAAGACTCCTTCAAATACTTTTTTCTTTTCCCTTTTAACTTTTCTCCATTGCCTTTATGTCTTTTATATATTGTACGTACTTCACTTGTTTGTTTTGTTTCCTGGGTATTCCAGGAGGATTGCTTTGGTTAGCCTGTGAGGGCACAGGTTGTCTGAATCCTCAGAACTTGGCACAAATTCGATGCTCAGTATTAATAATTAAATGAGTGAGTGAATAACTGAGTAAATGAAGGTCCTTTATCATCTGACCTCTGCTTACTTCACCTCCCCAACCTGCCGTCCAGCCATTCTGACCTACCTAAAGCCACTTATACATATTTTACTCTCCATTGTCTTTGGGCCTTGGAATATTTTACTCTGTCTTCTTGATCTCTGTTTTCCATTTTTGTTCCTCACTACCCACTGCTTTAACTTGCCTCAGGATTTCTGGACCTTCAGGGTAATAATTTCTTGGATAATACCTTACCTGAAATTCTTAGCTAATGTCATGATTATAGCCTAATTTCTGGGTTAAGAATGGCCTCTGGATTCTCTTAGCCTCCTCCACATACTTCTGTCCCAACACTTAACTTACTGCCCTTGATTTTACTATTCACCTCTCTGTTCTCTCTACATGCTTATGGAGGGCAAGGACCATGTTCTGTTTGCCTCTGTAGCTCTCATACTTAGTTTAGGACTTGGTGGGTCAGTGAATGTTGTTGAATTAAAGAAATTGTGTTCAGCAGTTTTATTGCAAGTGTTGCACAATCAAGGTGATTGAAGGCCACTGGCTAGAGATGCCAGTGCATATTACATTTATTACATTTTTCTGTCTATGTATTATTAAAAATGGTTCATGCTACATTTCTTTCTAAACACATACCAGAATAATTATTAAAGCTTGGTGATTTATAAATAAAATGTACATTAGAGAAAACTAAAAATCATAAATGAGACATGATAGAATTTCTCCAAGGGTGAAAGGGCATTGGGGGATGATGGCAGAGTAAAATTATATTATTTGAAAAACATTAAGAGGAACAAAGTTTCCTACAATTAACTTCTGTGTCATATTACTGAGAATATTTAGCCATAATTATAGAGGATATACATTTGAAAAACCAGATTACTGCAATTAAAAAACATAATAACATAACTTATGGCTCCATTTTGAATACAATGTTCTGTTCAGTTCCCATTGTCAATGCAGTATTGGTTAATGAAAAACAGAAGTGGCCTTTATGGGCACAGCCTCTATTTTAAAATAATGAGGCTAATTCAGCAAAAAGATTTATTTAATTAGAGCTTCTGACATAATAAAGCTGTGGATATTTTGTACTGCTTTGCTTTATTTTTAAGTCCCTTTACAGTCAAAACTGATAGAAAAATGTTGCAAGTATGGACAGACTGAGGCTATGAAAAAATATTGCTAATGTATGAAATAGCACAGATGACAAACTCTGATGTACGCAGTTTGTAGTAAATGATTTAAAGGCATTAGCAGAGGAAACACACCTCTGGCATGTTACTTATGAATTTCACTGAGAGATGAACCATTGGCGTTGACTCATTGCCTGCTGGTGCTTAGAGGTTTTCATTGTGTGTCAGAACGAATGTATCCCCTTGTGCTTTAAAAATTGTGGAAGTGATTGCTAGTTTTTAACATCAAGTAATAGAGACAAGGTAAGAAGCACATGAATGTACTTTTATTGTATAGCATTTGGATTTACATTGAAAATCAGTGGCTAATAGAGCAACAAATGTGTTCAGGTAACATTAACATTTTAAAGATTATTTTTTCCTTTAGGATAATAGTTATTAAAAGAGAAATAAATTTTGACAATATCTTTTATTTATATATATTTTTAAAGATTTTATTTATTTGAGAGAGAGAGAGAGTGCATGGACACACAAGTGTGGGGGAGGGGCAGATGGCGAGGGAGAAGCAGACTCTCTGCTGAGGACAGAGCCCAACGGACTTGGGGGCTCCACTCACTCTGGGATCCTGAGATCATGACCTGAATGGAAGTGAGATGCTTAACTGACTGAGCCACGTAGGCACCCCCCCAATATCTTTTAATATTTGATGACTGATCAGAAGGAATGTGATAATGTAGACCTTCTCTTCTCTCATGTATATTTGCTACAGTATAGATTAAAATAGCACCAAGTGCTCTAACATATAATATCAAAAATTCGAAAGAACTTTTTGTTTACTGGAGTCTAATGCTGGTGTTTTTACTGTAGATCTTTTCTTCGTTTTGTGACTCATACATACATACATGCACACACTCTGTAACATGGTAAGTACATTACTGTGTATGAAAACCACTCCTATTTTGTGTTTATGTGCTAAGACATAAGCATCCTCTGCAAACAGCTTTGGGAAAGGTAAAGAGAGCATGGTGTAGTATGTATATATATCTATATACTTCTTGAAACTATTGGCAACAAATGACAAGCATCACTTTTACTTGCATTTTATTCTCAGATCTCATGTGAGAATCAGTCATATCACCATACTTTCACACAAAGGCTGAGAAATGTAGCCTTTAGCTGAAGAGTGCCTTTTTGCACTCAACTCTGTACCATGGAGAAGGGAGAGGAGTGTTGATAGAAAGCTTCAGTCCGTGCATGTGTGGTGGAAAGGCTCTTAAAGTCCAGTCTCTCAAAGAGTCAGCCTTTAGTTCTCCCTACGATACTCCTCACTCTCTAAGGAGTTGACTGTCTAGTTGACTGTCTAACCTGGTATGTAGTGTGTCTAGTGTTTTGAAAGGAATCAGTTGTTAAAAAATCCTCCTAATGTATTGTCAAGACTCTACTGTGCATCAGTATTGTGGTCTCCTTGGTTTCGGACACACACTATTTTTTTTTTTTAAGATTTTATTTGTTTATTTGACAGACAGAGATCACAAGTAGACAGAGAAGCAGGCAGAGAGAGAGGGGGAAGCAGGCTCCCTGCTGAGTAGAGAGCCCGATGCGGGGCTCCATCCTAGGACCCTGGGATCATGACCTGAGCCAAAGACAGAGACTTAACCCACTGAGCCACCCAGGTGCCCCTATTTTTTTTTTTTTTTTTTTACATTTTATTTATTTGAAAAAGAAAGTTGTGGGGGAGAGAGAGAGAGAGTGCAAGCACGAGCAAGGTCGGGGGGTGCAGAGGGAGAAGAAGACGCAAACTTCCTGCTGAGCTGATCCCAGGAACCCTGGATCATGTCCTAAGCAGAAGGCAGATGCTTAACGCACTGAGTCACCCAGGTGCCCCACTGACATACATTAAATTTTACATGTCTTTGAGATGTGAGCCTAGCACCATACCTAGGACTCAGTTTTCAATATTTGTTGCGGTTATGGGAGTTTTATCATTTCCACCCTGGTTTAGGGTATTATACTGTTGTCAATAAAATACAAGCTGCATTTGTTTTCTTGGAGAGCTATCAATCTGCATTCATCTCAAGTTTGTGAGTCGCAGGTCCTTTCATATGAATTATGCCCCACATATTTACCTTATGACTTTCATGTATTTAGCAAATGTATTATTTCTTTGGTTAACATATCTACCCCTGGACTTCTGCCTCAGCTGCTAAAGCTTCTCTGGTATTTTTTAGCAGCTATGTCCTTATCTTTTGGAAAAACCATAAATAATCATCCTGTGAAACGTGGATGAGGCTACAGGTCACTAACTTTCTATAGTTAACTTTTGCCATAACTTCCATGGTTTGATACGGTTCTTCCAGTTTTCATAACGATACTTCAAAGATGGATTTTATCTATAAACATAGTTCAGTCTGATTGAACTTGGTTTTTATGTTTGCTTTTCTTGTTTTATTTTTCTAATAAACAAAAGCAAAACTGACTTTATTTTTCAGGATTTTATACTTGGTTCATGATTATTACTATATGAATACCTATGTCAGGAAAAGGAAGTAAAAATTGCCTAAAATATCAGTCTCTGGAAATAAGTACTTTCAGTATTTTGAGGCCCAATCTTTTGTAAATTCTCTTTGTGTCAATACATGTACATAACATGCCCATAGTGATATAGTTAGATCAATATTATAAACATCGTCTTTTCAATGACATTTTTTTCTCATTTTCATATTTTTTTCTATTGTTGATGATGAGGCTACTTTAATTCTCTTCCATTTCCTTTCCTGCTACGGTAGATATTCCTGTATAGCTATTCTTTCTTCCTAATGCGTTTTTGTCAAGTGGGATTGACGCTGCATTTGGAATTATGGTCTGGTTGCCCGTTTCCGCATTCTGTCTCATTTGTTTTGGAGATGATCTAGAAATGTGCAGATCAGTCCCTACATTCTTTTTTCATGATAAGTTCATTTTGTTAAAAGAGTTTGGGCACTAGCTTTTTACCAAAATTTATACATTATTCTTCTATGTATTTACCCAATTTAGTACTTAGTCAACTCGTGGAAAAGATGACTTTCCTTTGGAGAGCTCACTTCAACCTGCAATTTATATATTAGAGTTTTGCAGAAATATATTTAAGGATTATGAAACCTATTTCACATGACATAGCCTTGTCTAAGAAACAGCTTTTCTTTAAGGTTTTATTCAAATTTAAGAACCTGTGGTATTTCAAGACCTAACAAAATAGAATAACATCCCAGTCCAAAGAAAATGCTATTTATTTGATAACTAACTTTAGGTCCTCTACATTAAGTATTAATTTCTCTTTGAAAATGCTCTTAAACTTTTGATTCACAATGTATTTTATAATTTTCCAGAGATTGCTATTTACTTAGTTATTTAGTAATTTTTATAGCATATAATTTTGATCTATGAAAAATGTCCATATCCCTCTTTACATATCTTGTCACTGAGAATATAAGATGTGTTTTGGACAGGACACTATGGCTGAACTCATCAGCCATATTTTTCTCTTTATGGCATCATCCATTTGTTTATATTGATGCCTAACTTACTATAGGTGTGTGCTCATAAAGACATTGGGATTATAATGGTGAGGAAAATAGACATACTGTCTCATCTTAGGGAAACTTGCAATTTAATGAGAAGACAACTATTAAGGAAATATATATGCAAATAAATGTAAAGTTATGACCTACATAAATGGCAGAAGAGGTCTGGTGAGTGAGATCACCTAAGAGACTAGTTGACTACGTTGATTGTTGATTGATTGGCTGCTTCAAGGAAGGTTTTCCTGAGAGAGAGTTGAGCTGAGAGCTCTAGGATAAGGGAAGAGTTCCTATAAAAATGGCTGGGATAGGAAGGGTCATGTCACAGTTGAGTAAGTTTAAGAGTGCCGCCATTTAAGAGTTTTGCCCGACAAAAGTGTAGGGCCAATACACAGAGGTGTGATGTGATCCAAGTCACATTTAAAAAGAATCTGTATTTGTAATTTGGAGGAAAAATGTAGAAGGCAAAAAGAAGTGTAGGTTCCTACTTGGTGGGTTTTTGCAAGAATCAAAAAAAATGGTAGATTGGTTGAAGTGGTTGTGGTAGTAGAGAAGGAGAGGTAGATGCATTCTACAGATATTTGGTGGTAAGAATTGAAAAGATTTGATAACTGATGTCATTTGCATCACATTTTTGTATTTGCAAATACAGGAGAGGAAAGAATCTAAGATGATACCTAAGTTTTGGGGTAACCAGGCTTGGTGGAATTTGGTGTCATTTGCTGACAGGTACAAAATGGAGAGGACCAGTGTTTGAGAGAAAGGTCATAGGATTGTTTTGGATCAGTTGAAGAGATCAGTTGTCTAAGTAGATGTGACATTCTGGAGTTACACAGTACTTCAGTTTAAGGCCATAGGTAGTTTCTTTGAATATTATTTTAAAGTTTGCAATTCTTTTTAAAACTAGAATTTTAGAAAGTTTATTGCTCTTTGTTATTATTTTACATATTACCAAAAAGAAATAACTTAAATATTTAAAAATACACTTGATACTTTATGGGACTCCTCTAATAACTTAATAGCTTTAAAAAGTGACTAGGCTTTGTCTGTTTTGTAATATTTTTATTTGCATTTTTTTGGCAGCTTAATATAACTATTCTCATCATCTAATGAATAGATTATATTGCTGCGTATGACCTTTCATTAATCAGCTGTACACAAAATAATGTAGGCAATAGTGGTGTAGAAGTTAAAAATTTAACTAGTGGGGGCAACTGGCTGGCTCAGTCAGGAGAGCATTGACTTGATCTTGGGGTAGTAAGTTCAACTGTACATTGGGCATGGAACATGCTTAAAAATATATATAACTAGCTGTATTAGAAGTATATGGTGTTTTTTCACAGAGTATAAACAGTTTTTAACAGCAGAGATGATATGATTTTTAGCAGATATTTAAGAACAGTCACTCTGTCCCACATAATGGGTTATGCTAACCTTAGTTACGGATATTCTTGGTGGCATACTGTTTTATACAAACCCAGATCTGAAATATTAATGTGCTCTATGAGTTACTCACTTTATTCTGATTATTTATGCTGTTGACTTTGTATTCCCTAAATATTAACAGTGTTAAAAATAACAAAATCATTTGAGTTTGTGGAAGACTCTTAAGTGACTTTTCAATCGAGCATTGACTAGTAAAGGATTTGAAGTTTTTCTACCTTGCCATAATCATTCCTTAGATAAGGGTCCATTATGTTTTTTTCCTTTATTAACATGAGAATAAAAACAAAATTACAAAGGGTTTAGAAATAAACCATTTTCTATTCCTCGAATAGAAGTGAATATTATCAAAAAGAAAATAGAAACAATATAAAGCTTTTCTAATTTCAATTTTGAGATTTTATTGCCTTTTAATGCAGTAGTATTTAAATATTTCCAACTTCAATTAAAATTTTAAGATGAATGCATTTTTCATGTTTTTAAAAACTAATATCTTATCATTTTTTATAGGTCTCATATCTTTTGGGTGAACAGAAGTCTACCTTTATGGGGCTTACAGGTTATGTACAATTTTGTTCTATCCTTCTACTTCTGGCTTTGTTCATATTTCATAGAGAAATACTGTTGGAGAGAAAACTATTGATATTAAAACTGAATTTGTTTTATTGCTTAATTAATCTTGATGCATGTCTTGGACAGATGTTTTTTTTCCCTATCCTTGTGTTTGCCTGAGCCCTGCATTCTACCTTTTGAGAATTTCCTTCTGGTCAGAATTAGACTTCAGAAAGTTTTTCAGGGTTTGGAGAAAAACAGAGTAAATCAATGTATTAAGGCACCACAAGTTCTCAAAATGACTCTAGGTATTCATTTTATACAATCCTTGAAAAATTCATCAAAAGCCCGTAACCGTGTTTGCTCTTTTAGTGTATCTATAGTGTCTGGAACTTGTTAGAATCTCAGTAAATAATTATCAAATGCATAAACAAGTGAATGAATGGCTCATATAACCAATAGCAAGAGCTTGGTCCCTAAACAGATAATTGTGTAAATAAAAGGAAAAATATGTTCTGGGATAAAAGGAGTCCTGAAGAAAGATTAAGAAATGAGAGGGAACATGTCTGAATTATATTGTTAGGGTGTTCCCTAGAGTCCTCTATACCTCTTCTTTGTTCCTTTTTTCTGTTGAATTTTATACCCAACAAACTTTTTACACGTTCCCATCTCTCTCCTTTACGTGTACTCTTGTCTCTCTCCAACAGATACTTTTTACTTTGTTATTTTTCAAAAGTAAAAGTTCTTTAAAGAGTACAGTCACTAAGATAAAAAGGTCAAAAATCACAGATTGGAAGACAGTTGAATCTTGGAAGTAATGGAAAGACTCTAAAACTGACTGTGTATAAACAGCCTTTAAAATACTTTAAAATCAAGTGTTTGGTTTGGTTTTTAGTCATTAGGATTGTGAAGTCTGTACATTTTAAATGTTATAATGGATTATTTTAACTATTTATGCATTGTGTTTATAACTATGAAATCAAGTTTTTACTGTTTGGATATTTCATACTTTTTTTTGAAGTAAAGTTGCATTTAATTTTTTTTTGTACTGATTTTCATTGCAGTCATTAAGTACAAATACCTTTTCAAATATTTAAGTGTTCTCTAAAAATGTAGTCTTTTAATCTCTAGCTTGATTCCTATATTATTCTTCAGTGAGATACACTTTTAAAGTAAGTTAATATTTTTAAGAATAGTCATATATGGCCTTGAAATACATTTTCAAATCGCTTTTATCTGATAATGATATTTTACAATAATAATAATAATATTTTCAAATAGGATTTTGAGTAGTCCATGCTACAAATGTTCTAGAGACCATTTAACACTACTTATAGAAAAAAAGCATGGATGATTATGATTTAAAGGACTTGTGGAGAACATTTAAGAGGTGTGCATTTTATATCAGAACAATGCTTGGCTTCCATATGGACTTCTGAATATATTTTACTTGTATTGCCATGCATTCATATACTTTTTTATTGTACTTCTGTTTTAATATTCACTTTAATCAAAATTTTCATTCCAATAGGAGTTAAAATGTAAAACTCCAGGGTATCTGTCGTTCTTATGCAGATAGTCTTAAACCTCAAAGTCTTTAAACCAATATATTTGTTATTGGAGTCATTTCTTGTTTATGCTTGCTTATTTTGCTTCTATTCAGCTACTCCAAAGTGCTGAAAGTACTTACTACAAAATAATTTGGATATTTTTTCTAGTTACCTTTTCTGTTGCAGTTACAACCTTTTGGTAGTTCAGCAGCAGAAATTGTATATTTAATAGAGAATGTAGAGAAAGGTGGAAGCTTGTCCAGGCCATGCTCTTCCAGTTGTGAAAGAGGAATTGGTCTGTGAAAGAGGAATTGGTTATGACGTCCATTCAAATAAAATCTGGTCGTATCTTGAACTGTTGATGTGGACTATTTTGTTTGGTATTCAATGATGTTGCTGTTTCATTTTGTTTGAGGTGGGTGACAGGAGAGAATGTATCTCTCAAGTTGAAGCTTACATTCTTTTATTTTCTGAAAGGAACTGCCGTCATTGATGTTGTAGAGGTGGTGGAGGTGTTGCTGGGAGAGGGTAGTGTTTGTGGTGGTGCAGTTGTGTGTGATTATGCATATTAGGAACCCACACAAAACAACCTATTTTCTACATACCATGTAAACTCCAGCCAGTCTGACTATTCTAATTCCACATTTACATTTGAGATAATAAAAGTATTTATTAAGGAGTATTAGAAATATAAAACTAACCTGTAGTGTTGGGAATGGCTTGCAACCTGCCACCTGTATATAGAAGTTAGAGTGCCACATAATACCTCCTTATGTTTATATCTGTATATTATACAGATATATACATACATACACACATATATGTCCATATTTATAAAGTTAATAGTATTATAATCATGAATATATTTTTAAAATTTTATTGCATCTTCTGATTAAGGTACATTTTTTTTTTTCAGGTTTCAGTGGCATTGATAAGTCTGTTTGAAACAATACTACTTGGTTATCTCAGTTATAAGGTAAGTTATTTTAATTGGAAGTTTTTGGCTGATAGAACACAGTACTAGCATAACCCAGTATTACTCTATTTATAATTTATACCTTGGGGTAAACCAAGTTCTTCTTAAACCTCTTTAATTATTTTGGGCCTCTGTGGTATGTGATAAAAATCTGTAGTATAATAATATTTTCCTTGGTGGCTTAAAATATTTCCCTAATTCCTGTGCTTAAATTACCTATTATATAATGCTTATGTGAGGCAAGCAAATGGAATGGTCTTGCTTTTAATTGTTCTTAACCTCTTTTCCTGATCTGTAGAAAAAACATTGAGGGAACAAAAACATGTCTTCTAGGCATTATTTTAATGAATTATTTAATTTTTGGTGAGGCTTTGTCTGGCTAACACAATTTAACAAATATTTATTGAGTCCATATTTGATGAGGAGCTCCATACTGTGCATTGTTCTTTTCTCAGTGAGTTTCCATCTAGA
Source organism: Mustela lutreola (assembly GCF_030435805.1). Taxonomy (NCBI): domain Eukaryota; kingdom Metazoa; phylum Chordata; class Mammalia; order Carnivora; family Mustelidae; genus Mustela; species Mustela lutreola. The sequence goes on from NC_081303.1 coordinate 52,425,064, forward strand.
AAGGGCGATAAGCAGGAGAAAATTATGCAGATACAAAATGCAAATAATAATAATACAAAACAGAATAGTAGGAACTTCCAGTGAGGAACAAATCAGTCCCATGGGGGTAGAGAGATGTCTGATCATATGATGGAAAGAAAATACTTGACTGAGTTAAGCAGAGCAGAGTCCTTGAGTCAGTGATTTCAATAAGGAAAGATGAAAAGACAAGACACTAGAGATTTATAGAATTAGCAAAGGCATAAAAGAAGTAATGTGCATATAAAATTGGAAGAATAATATAGAAGTTTAGGCAGAATTTGGGGGGGCATTTGGGAAAATATTGGTTGGGAAAATTTGGCACAATATTTTGAGAGCTTTGTATAGCAACATATAATGGGAATTTGATGGAGAATGTTGAACATGAGAGGTCTATAATTGTAATTAAGTTTTAAGAGTATTAGTTCAGAACATCTGTGCAGCACAGGTCAGAGAGACATCACAGAGAGAGCCATGTGCTAAATTAAGACACAATTATAGGAAGGAAAACTGGGAATGAGTTTTTGGCTGGGTCAATAGAATAGACAGAGTTGATGCAAGATGAAATATAAAGGTAGAAACTAAAGAAATCATCAACTAATTGGTTGAGAAAGTTGAGGAAAAGGCACGATCAAATATCACTTTAACATTTTCTAAATTCAAATGATTAGGAACATGGCAATAAAACTTAGAAAAATTACACCAAGGAAAAATCAGATTGGAGTCAAGATAGATATAATAATGGAAACAGTTTTGGAAATAGTGAATTTGAGGAGCTTATGGATAGATAGGTAGACATGACATGTGGACAACTAAAAATGAGAATCTGGAACATGCAGGGAAGAGAGATTTAAGATGGGGAGGTTATTTTCACAGAGATGGTGAAGGAAGCATTTAAGTGTCTTAAGTATGGGACAATAACCAAAGGAGAACCTAAGGTTCCTTTGATGGAGGTGCTTCACTATGGTTGTTGGAAGAAGGACAGAGTAATCAGGGAACACAGAGACATAAAAAGAAAGGTAGAAAGACTTTGGAAATCATTTGTTATTCACTTGTAAGAAACCAATTTCAATGGCATACAATTAGGAGTAGAAGTGCTAAATGAAGAATGTTGATTGACTGGGATAGGGTCACTACCATAGAAGTGGTCAAATGAGGCAGAGGATTGCCCAATGATGGAAAATATCTGCATCCTTTAGAGAAACTAGGTAGAAAGGACTAAAAAAAAAAAAAAAAAAGGTGGATGAAGCAAGTTTTACACAAAGTAAGAATGAATAAATTAAGTAATTCGTAGCTATTTATGGCTTATAATTAAGGCAAATTTGGATAGCAGAAACTCAATGAGTTCCTCCTCTGAAATTAGATTTTTTCTTCAAATTAGATTTTGAGAAAAATTATAGAGAGGTACGCAGAAATGGATAGTGCATTAGCAACTATATACATTCTAATATTGTTCTTGGATACGTTAGGTTCTAAACTACCAACGTTAATAGCAAATCAATATTTATTTTTATATTTGTTTACATGTATATACAGATAATGTTCATATTGTATATATTATATACATATATATAATATTTAAAAGCAAATTTAATACAGTAATCTGTAAGCACTTTATAATTCTTGAAATTAAGCATTCTACAATAAGCATGATGACTTAATCCTTAACAGAACAGTTTAAACAATCGTGGAGACTGCAGGTTTCGAAAAACAAAAACAATGAATAAAAATCATTTTAAATGAGCAAAAACTCTGTCAAGTGCAGGTAGAGGTTAGCAGATAATGATTTAAAAATCCCTGACATCAACTTATTGAATCCTCCATCCTACAGAAGTGCAGGTCTGTACTTAAATCATCATTCCATTCATGTTTATAGCTACTTGGCAGAACAACCACGGGATCGCCCAGCAGTAAAGTTCTTATTCTTCTGTTACCATAAATATCCTCTATGTCTTTATCAACTGCTTTCAAAATAGAACTCTATTTATACACACACATTCATTAAATCAAAAGGAAATGAAAACAAACCCCAGCATAATTTCCAAAATTCTGCAAACAAAAATCCAACATACCTAGAAGGCTTCTGTTAAATCTACAGTTCTTTTTTCTATAATCACTTTATAAAAAGCAACAGTTTTGAAATTTTAACACATGATGGGCTCCATTCTGGCAAAGAACAAAGGATTTGATTAGGACTCCTAGACACCCATAGATACTGGTGATTCTTCTTCTTCTTCTTCTTCTTCTTCTTCTTCTTTTTTCCCCACTAAGATTTTATTTATTTTTAAAGAGAGAGAGAGAGAGTGCAAGGGTGTGAGTGAGAATGGGACTAGGGGCAGAGGGGAAAGGAGAGGCACAAACAGACTCCCCATGGAGCACCATGACCTTAGGGTCATGACCCAAGCCAGCGGAAATCAAGAGTTGGTTGCTTAATGGATTGAGCCACCCAGATGCACCAATACTGGTGATTCTGCTTCTGGTGCCATGGAGATGGTGAATCTAATTATTTTTCAGTTTATATTTAGAGATACAAAATAAGACTATCTTGGGGTTACTACACTATTTTAAATTCACTAAAAGAAGATAAGTTATCAGCCTTTTTAGTTTTGTCTTTACATACAGGTTTTTTTTTTTTTTTAAGATTTTATTTATTTATTTGAGAGAGAGAGAGCGAGAGAGCAATAAGAGAAACCTTGAGAGGGTAGAAAGTCAGAGGGAGAAGCAGACTCCCTGTGGAGCTGGTAGCCCAAAGCAGGACTTGATCCGGAGACTCCGGGAACATGACCTGAGATGAAGGCAGTCACTTAACTGACTGAGCCACACAGGCGCCCATACAGGTATTTTTAATATTGAAGAAGAAAGTGTTTTAAAAAAGTTCCTGGGTATATCTTGGTCTAACAACAATATTACCATACATCTTATAGTTTTTTGAGGGCGTTTTAGAGGTACAGAGATAATAGTTACAACTTCCATTTTTATTCATGATAAAAATAAAGCCTGATACATTTTAGAAAAGTATCTATTTTCCTGCATTTTTATTCATTAAGGAAATTTAGGTCCATACCAAATGTTGTAAAATGGTTGGATTAACGTTTATTTATACTTTATTGAATTCCATAAGAGAAACGTATTCTACACACTTAGAACAGATAAAGCTACCTAAGAAATTATTTTTCTTCTCTATCTCTCTTTTTTTAAGATTTTATTTATTTATTTGACAGAGAAAGCAAGAGAACAGAAGCAGGGGGAGCAGCAAAGAGAGAAAACAGTCTCTTGGCTGAGCAGGGAGTCTGGCATGGGGCTGGATCCCAGAACCCTGGGATCATGACCTGAGCCAAAGGCAGATGCTAACCGACGGAACCATTCAGTCGGTGCATTAACATACTTCTCAAGCCCTAACAGGCAAGGAAACAAGCAGTTCTGTAACATGTTATTAACACTTATCCAGGAGATTAGTGGTAAAGGCATAGGGAGTGGGACATTCCAAGCAGTAGGAGAAGTGTGAGCAGAGTTATAAAAGTAGAAATAGTCTAACTTATTCAGAGAACTGTATAAAATTCAGTATGGATGAATCTGTGGCTGGATTCAAGATGGAAATAGAAGTATAATAGATACAAACAGACCAGTAACAGAGTCCAGATTATGAACCTTCATATAATCCAAGGAATAGTTTGGATATTATTAAGTTGGTAGTGGCATTTTAGAAAGAATCTTTTGGCTTTATTATAGAAGATAAATCAGAAATCAACCAGATTAAGTCAGATAACACCTATGAGACTCTTAATTGTTTGAGAAAAAAATCCATGAAATAAAATTGATGTATTACAAAAGGAAATGAAGAAAGTCATCAGAGATATATAACATTTTTGTTTACTATGAACTAAAGTTGTCCAAACAGTATCTCATAGCTAAGAAAATTAATATTAATCTTGCTGTGTATTAATAGAGATATCCTGACATATCTCCAGTGGTAACTGTTTCCACAGCCTTCCTTCTCTTGCTGGTCACATCAGTCTTTTCCCTAGCAACAGTCATTGACACCAAAGAGAGAGGTACAATCACCAGTAAAAGCACACCAGGAATGGAATAAGCCAAATGTTAAGCATTCAGTAAAACAAAACAAAACAAAACAAAGCAACAACAACAAAAAACTGGTGAATGAAATGGTAATTTAACATGCACACCCAAAGTCAGTCATAACTGCTTTATTGAACCAACTTGACTTAGCACAAGTAGGAAAGGTCTTTAGTCCTCAGACACTTTTCCAAATCCACACATCCTCCTGATCCATGCTGATCAGATGACATGTTGTCAAGGTCCCAGAATATTTGTAGTCTCCAATCACAAGGCAAATTTCAGTTTAGTATTTTAGAAATTATGCTCAATATATATAAACATTTAAAATTTTCATTCACTTCAAGACTTCAGCTTAACCTTGGCTCAGACCTGTGTGGGACGGGGAATTCTTGTGAGGTTATCAGTCATTCCCACTTCCTTTCTTATTTAATGTTGCTGATCCTGGTCCCTCTGGGGCTGAGGAGGCACAAGGAATGAGGTCAAGTCAGCGTCTGGAATGAAGGTGCTGGACTGGCACAAGTAGAGAGTTTTGTGTTGGGTTGCTCTGCATGACAGACACAAGTAGGGCTGCTGTGGTCTTCTGCAGACCTTTGACTGGTGCTCCTTGGATGCTTCAGTGCCTCTCGCTGGCCACTAAGACTGTGATCTAAGCCGTGGACCTCTGAGGTCCACCAGTTATTGAAGTCTTGTTTTTTTTTTTTTTTTTTTTTTTTTTAAGATTTCATTTATTTATTTGACAGACAGAGATCACAAGTAGGCAGAGAGGCAGGCAGGGAGAGAGAGAGAGAGGAGGAAGCAGGCTCCCCGCAGAGCAGAGAGCCCGATGTGGGGCTCATCCCAGGTCCCTGGGATCATGACCTGAGCCGAAGGCAGAGGCTTTAACCCACTGAGCCACCCAGGTGCCCCTTGAAGTCTTGTTTTGCCTTCAGGTGCACCGCCATGCCAAGTGTAAACTCCTTTAAAATGGCCATAGATTTTATTCTATAGAGTCTCGTTTGGTTCCCAGAAAACAAGTACCTTTGTCTTAGAATTGGCGTCATTGCGGCTTGCTCTCGTTTCAGCCCTCTTTTCTCATGGCACTGTTGTCTTTTCATGTTTAGATGTCTTGGGCATGAGCCAAATACAGTCTCTATGTGTGCGCCGAGCTCCCAAAGTGGTTCTCTTGAGGAAGCACCAAAACATCACGAATATGTCAGTACAGAGGGTTTCTCGTTGCTTCCATTTCTTCCACCTGCTCCCCTTACCACTTTCTGGAAAGCCTGGAGATGGTGAAGAATGATCAGCAAAACGTATTACCTAATATTTGAGTTCATGGTTATTAGCCAGTCTGGAACCTTGCTTTGTGATGTGGTAGTATCTTCTATTACTGTAATATTTGAAGCCTTTGGGACCTCAAGGAAAATTAAGAAAAGTTCCTAACTTTGAAGCCAGTATTATAAGATGACTGGAAAATACAGGAACCCAGATTTCAAATTGCTTTTCTAATATGGAGATCTCTTCAAAGAAGAATAAACTGCTGTATAGGGAGTTCTGAGTTTTTTCTTTCTTTCTTTTTCTCCCCCCTCCACCATTGGACACCATTTAAGAAAGTGTCAGTGATTAACCTGTTTATATCAGAGACAACTTCATGACTGTGTAGTATACATTTGCCCAGAGCTATACATTTAGAAAGGCCTCTGCTTATTTTTTTTTTATTAACATGTATTTCAGAAGTACAGGTCTGTGATTCATCAGCCTTACACAATTCATAAAACTCACCATAGCACGTACCCTCTTCAATGTCCATCACCCAGCCACCCCATCCCTCCTACCCACCTCCCCTCCAGGGCCTGTGCTTATTTTAATATTCTCCTCTCACCTTCTGGAAATTGTTCATAATTTGTTAATAAGAAGCCCTGAATTTTCATTTTGCATTAGGATCCACAAATTACGTCACCAGTTTTAATGAATACTGTTGTACTATGTGGGTTGGAAGATTAGAATCTAAATAATTGAAAAAGCCCTTCCTTTAAGTTTTAACATAGACACAATGTTAATACCAAGGAACGTTAACAAGTATATATATTTACAAGCTATTTAACATACTTTATAGTTTGTGAATATAACTCATGTAGTAAAAAAATTAAGATTGAATCATTTTACTGATTCTGTAGCTTCTTTAATATGGGTATTTCTACTAGTAAGTTTTCTTCCATGAAATATTATATGATCAGAATGTGTTGTGTGCAATATTCCAGACTTACTATAAATGTTTGTTCTACTTCTTAAACTTATGAAAAAATTGAGAGAGTACAATTATATTGAGAAAAATACTCTTTAAAAGTCATTGCTACATTTTTATGTAATGATTTGATATTCTGTTAATGTAAGCATCCTTGCTGGAGAAATTCTGAGTGCTGTCTTTTTCCCCCTTTAATGGGATTCAGTATAATTGACTTTCATTTTTATTTATTCTTTCTTGGAAGGGAAACATCTGGGAACAGATTTTACGAATACCTTTCATCTTGGAAATAATTAATGCGGTTCCCTTCATTATCTCAGTAAGTCCTAAAAGCATCTTTAAAATAAATAATTTTGTCATTAGACTTAAGTCTTTAAATCTAAATACTAATAAATAATACATTAGCTCCAATAAATGATTTTAGGCTTTGGTTAGGATCATGGTATTAAAAATAAATAGTAAAATCGGTTGGCTAACTGGATTATGAAATTAAATGAAAACAAATACAAATGAGCTTTAGTGCAATAACAAAATAAAATACTTTTTCAGACATATGCTCTGGATGTGCCATGTGAATAGGTGTTAATATTATCTAGATAGACTAGAAATTAATCACTCCATTTCTTGTCTATATTGCAGAATTTTTTTAAAAAAGTTATAAACTGACAAAAAACAAAATCAGACATGTAAATACAGAAAACTGATGGTTGCCAGAGGGAAGGGAGTAGGGGGTTGGGCAAATTGCACCCAATTTGGTGCAAGGGAGTGGGGATACAGGCCCAGGTATGAAATGAACACCATGGCAATAAAAGGCATAGCTTAAGGAATATAATCAGTGATATTGATATCATAGCACAGATGGTAGCTACCCTTGTGGTGAACATGGCAGGATGTATAAACTTGTGAAATCACTAAGTTGTACATCTGAAACTCATATAACATTGTACGTCACCTATACCCAAATAAAAAAAAAAAATAGAACGAAGTATTGATAAAAGTTTCTCATACTGAGCATATATTTATTTCTAGCTTAAACACAATATTTACTAAGTCCAATTCTCCCATTAATAAGAAAGTTGCCAACAGCCAGATAATTAGTAATTTGCTTCTTTATCAAAGTTCTGTGGAATACCAATTCTACGATGATCCTGCTCAATTGCAGCCCCATAAATATGTAACAAGCACTTTACCATTGCAAAATTAGGTCTTAATCTGTATTTCATAGAGTTATGATAATGTCTGTTGGGGATATGCTTTCTTACACTTCCTTTGAACTTCATTTGGAAAATTATGAAAATAAGCAAATACTATTTAATAAGCAAATACTTAGAATAACTATGGTTATTCTAAGTGGCTTATTTCTGACAATTATTTTAATTTGAGTGATTCACCTAGAGGAACAACTGGAGCTAGATTAAATGACAGGCTAAGTAAATATAGTCCAATTGAATATGGTTCCCAATGTTACTTAAAATGTTTAAATCTGAAGAGAGTAAGTGGTAATGTTATCAAAAGGGAAAGCCTTCTCTGTCTCCTTATTCCTACTTTCCCCCTCCAGTTGTAGGGAAGAAAGAGGTGATGTCTGTTATAAACTGTCAAAATGAAAGATTAATGATAGAATTACCATAGTTATAGCTGACATTCAGCAGAGCTCAATTTTTTTCCTTTCTGCTTCTACAATAATTTCCCAAAGAATTTTTCCCTAAGTAATACTTAGGCCAATGAAGGAAAAGATTGGATCTTCTCCTTGCATTTTATTAATGAGTTTAACGAATTTATCACATGCATTAAAAATTTTAGTCTTTATTAACTTTTTTTGTTGTTGTTCTACATTTTAATCTGCTGGATGATTTTTGCTTTGAGATAAAAGTTTAGTTTTGGTTTGTTTTTTAGATCTTCTGGCCTTCCTTAAGGAATCTATTTGTCCCTGTCTTTCTAAACTGTTGGCTTGCCAAACATGCCTTGGAAAATATGATTGTAAGTATGAAAATGAAGTGTAAATACAATATTTTCACCCTTCCATTATTTCTTACATACTTTCACTGCTTATATTAAACAGAAAGAGAAGATGATTTGAGGTCTCAGTCTTGTACTTCTCCATTTTTCTTTCTCCTATGAAATATAAACTCATACTTCGTGATTTATATAGGTATAATTAAATTTCTAAATTGTTCATTTTTAAAAGAAATAAATTTATTTTAAATTAATAATTAAAAAAATAAATTTAGCATCCCAGTAAATAATTTTACTTAAATATTTGTAAAAATGAAAGAGTTTTGGTAAAATACTATCAAATAAAGAGGTATGTTATATTAATACTGAAGACCTTCAGTCTGCTTGTATTCTAATTCAGAGTAAAAACTTAACTTGGGGCTATCTTAACTTGGCCCATATTGCCAAGTCACCACCTTTGTAAGTCCCTGTGACCTGGTGAACAAAAACAGTTCCGATTTTCTAAATATCACCAGTCTAGAGCTACCAATAACTTTGGTTATTTGTCTTAAGAAGAGAACAAAAGTAGTTACCTTATAGACTTTGCTATAAGAATTAAATTAAACTACGTATATGTATAAGCACATAGGTGTGTGTGTGGGGGGGGTGTGTGTATAAATTATTGTATCTGGCATAAAAATAGTAAGGACTCAATACTTAGTTTTACTACATTGAAATTAAATTCATTTGGAAGCAAACTTTTTTTCCTTTTAAATGTTTTGAACAGAAATGGAACACAAAAATTTTAGCCAAAGGAATATTTATGTAGTATTTGAGTATTCACAATCAAATGAATGTTTCTAAACATTTATGTTAAATAACTACTGGAATCTCATGAAGATACATGTCCAAATGATAGGGGAGTATGACCTGTGGAATGGTTTGAAGAAATGTTGGGCTGTCTTGACTATTCCCCAAAAATACTATTTCACTAAATAAAGATTGCCTAAACTGCTAAAGAAAAAAATACACGGGGGAAAAAATAAACCTCTTTATACTAATTTGTGTTCTTAGTCAGTGGAAAAAATTTGCCTAACCAAGGGAGTCATTAGTCAGTCACCGAGAGTGAAAGTAGTATTTTGCAATATTGATTTAGGATTCATTTTCCATTGTGTTTCTGTATTTTGCTTCTCTTTTCACTGATTGGAGATATTTTTATTTATTTTTCTGCTCATTAACACGTCTGTTAAAAAGAAAGTAAGGGATGAGATGAGAGGTTAACTTCTAATCAACTCAGTTTTTTGTTTTCTTAACAGTTCTGATGAAGTATGCGGTAGAGGAAGATAAAATAGAGGCTTATTGAGATTTTATATTGGTGAAGTGATTCATTGCATTCAACACTGACTTTAAGATAGTTAAAATTTCATTATAAAATATTTGATATGAGCAGAAACCTACAAAGTATGAAAAAAACCTCTGAATCTACCAAAGACTATAATAATAATTTATATTCTTCTAATATTTCCTATAAAAAATACACACATATCATAATGAAATTACAGTGTATGTTCAGTTTTATAATTTGAATTTTGAATTTTGTTTTTTGTTTTTGTAGTACTGAATTTCATATGTCTTCAAATCATTTTTCATAGCTGCATATAAATCTGTTATATAGTTTTGATCATTTTATTTAACCATTTTGTATTGCATGTTTTAGTTATTTTAGTAGTAATGAGCATTTATTATTTCATATAAGTATTACAATTTTGTAATAAGGTGAACATAAATATTAATTTTTATCTTTGATGCTTTTCATGTGGTCAGCTTTTAGAAATTAGGTTATTGAGTAAATACTGATTAAATTAATTAATGAATGCTTGAAATAAAAAGAGCATGGCTGTGACCTGTGTTACTGAATCACCTTCAAGAAATTTTATAACAAATTACATGGGCAATATCAATCATTTCTCAGTGCTCATGTTTTATATTTTAAACAACACTGAGTATTATTATTTTTTAATGTTTTTCAATTGGAAACATAAAAAGTATATCTTTAATTCATTTATATTAATGAATTTAAATTTAAAAATTTTATTCATTGACTGTTTTGCATTTTCTTTTTCATGATAGATTGCCTGGCATATTTCATGTCGTTTTTCCTGATTCAGAGAATGAGATGTGATTGTAGCTTGACTTAGCTATTACTATTAAAATTAGAATTTTTCATTAGAGACATTGCTCACTATGGTAGGCTTTTTAGGAGTCAGTACAATATCTCTGCAGATCTTGATAAGGGGAGAGTAAACTGAAATTTGGGGCTTTGGTGGTCCCCCATAGTATTATCTTTGTAATATGAATGCTAAGGTAAAGTATATTTAGACCTAGGCAAAAATGGAAATATGAAGCTATATCCATTTAAAGTATATCCATTGAATGTGCACAAGATATATATAATATGATGAGGTATAATATACAATAACAAATGTAGTGAAACTCATGGATATGTAGTATTTTCAAAATTAAAATAGGCTTCTTTGGTTTTATTTTAGAATGATCTGCACAGAGCCATTCAGCGTACACAGTCTGCAATGTTTAATCAAGTTTTGATTTTAATATCTACATTACTATGCCTTATCTTCACCTGGTAAGACTGTACATACCATTTTTATTGTCTCATTTAATTATAGTTTTTAAATATACATCATTTTAACTCAATTGGCTAAAATAAATAGAGAAATATTCACTATAAATATAAAGAGTCACCTATAGAAATAAAAGTAAAATCTCTCCTTCAGTCTTACAAAAAAAAACAAGAAGGTGCATCTATCATTTGGTATTGATATTTACTGCAACTTTGACATTTTCCCAAATGTTGTAAACAATCAAATTACAAGAATTTGTACTGCATGCCACAGTTGTCAAACAAAAAATTTTCTTTCAAACTGCTGACATGGAGATGCCCTCATCTTTCTACAATCTTCAAAGCAGAAACACTGTTGAGAAAACTGTCATTGCCCGTCACTGTCTCTCCCTGTGCCTTCCCTCCATGATGTTTTAGTGTGCAGTCAGGCAGAAAGCAAGGGCAGATCTCCTGACAAAGCAATGCAGGACCTGCTACTTTGCCTTATTATAGAAAACAGCTATTTCTTCTTCTGGGAAGTCTCACTTTGATGATTATAAAGTAATCCAGTGGGAAATGTTGTGTTACACATATGGATTCATATAGATCCTTAAGAGGAGAAAAAATGTGAAACAAAAAAATGAGGTAGAATAATATATCTGTTTTGCAGGAGTCCTAGATATTATATGTAATTGTGTTCTGTCCTGGATTTGACCTATCGAGAAAGAGAAAAAGTTAATTAGAAAGTACAAAATAAGAAGAATGCCCTCATGTGCTAGTACAATTGAATTAGATATAAATAGAGCTATAGATATATATAAACAAGGTAGAGATATGTAGGTATAGCAACTACTTTGTATCAGTACTTTGTAGTTAATTCTCTATTAACTGGATTTAAAATAGGTTTTATTTCATACTTTGCATCTTGAAAAATAAATACAGTTTAAGACATTAAATGTCCTTAAGTATAAAATATCTCTCTAAAATTGACACAAAGCCATCTTATCATTTTAATCTTTTTTACTGCTTACAAATTGTTTTTATCGTTCACCTAGTAAACACCTAGCTGCATAAATATGAAATATTAAAAGGAATGATTTCCCTTCTAAAGTCACTAAAAATTCTTAATTTTAAGATAATAACATTATATTAATAGTTTAGGAGGTTTTTTTCATTTTATTTATGGAAAAATACTCCAAATTAAAATTCTTTGAATACCTGTGCACATGCTAATATTTCAAATGCTGGAAAATTACAAAAAGTGAACTGAATGATTTTTAAAATATTATTAGAGTATGTTAAATTTAGTAAAGAGGTAATTGAAATATTAATTAAAATATTATTAGAGTATGTTAAATTTAGTGAAGAGGTAATTGAAATATTAATGCTGAGGGGCGCCTGGGTGGCTCCCTCAGTTGGGTGTCTGTCTTTGACTCAGAACATGATCCTGGGGTCCTGGGATGGGGTCCCTCACTGGGCTCCTGGCTCCGCAGGGAGTCTGCTTCTCCCTTTGCCCCTCTCCCTGCTCAAGCTCTCTCTCTCAAATAAATAAATAAAATCCCTTTATTAAAAAAAATAAATATTAATGCTGAAATAAGGACAAATTATTTTTATCTGAAAACACTTTGCTCAGCACTTTTGTTTTGAAGTCATCCTCATCATAGTGGTGGACTCTCTGCTCTTACTTTTTGCCTCTTTGTCTATTTCTTGCGTAGTTTTTATTTTCTAAAGAAGCAAATAGACAAATCTTGCTACTTTCTCATGCCTAGGGATGCAGCAGTGCTAGATGCCTAGGGATGCAGCAGTACTAGATAATGGGTTTTTGTGATGTATATGAAATGGCCATTATACAGTTTATTTATCATTTAAATTATTTGTGTTTTCTTTTTATTTTATCTGCTGTTGGAGTTGCTTTTGTTGTTGTTCTTGCGTGTTACTGGCTTTCATAACATACATTATAAATGTGCAGTGTTATTGCTTTTATTCACGTGTACATCAATACATTTTCTGTTAGTACATTTACATAAACATGTTTTTAAATTATAATACCTAAAACGGAGAAGCTGAAGTTTGATGTCTTTGTGTATTCTTCTCTAGCATTCCAAGCGAAATGTCTTCATAAGTCATGACTATCATATGAGGGTAGAAAAAATCTTTTTTCGAATTCACCATCAAAACTGTAGTTACTGATGAGAAAAATATAAACAATGTTATATTAGTTATAATTCACAGGCTGTTTTAACAAAGAGTTATTCCACACAGACACTGTAAAATATAAATATACACAAAGGTTCAGCAATATGTGTAAGTAGTCTGTCCAAGAAGGTCACATCAGCTTCATATTAATGGATACTAAATTTCCTTAGAATTTGTTTTCTGCCATTCCCAAAACATGGTTTCTGTAACGTGGCTCGAGATGGCTAGTCTACTCTTGCCATTACATCCTGACTCCAGCCTGTAGGAAGGAAGAAGATAAAGCACAACCCAGAAATTACATGCATAATATAGCCCTGTATTTGCTCATATATCCACACATAGCCGATAGGGAGTCTACAGAAATCTGGTCTAGCTGGGAAAGAATTTACCCAGCTGAATGTTGTACTATCATGGAAGAGCGAAACCAGATACTGTGGAACAATAAGCAATCTTTTGCACTGATAAGTCATAAAAGCCCATAAGTATATCATTTGTTTAAAACTCAGGGCTATGCCAGTTTGGAGCCCATGGGCAACTTACTGAAATTATCCAGCTTTATTTGCCACATTATTTTGAGGATAATATTAATTATCCTATAAGACTTTTGCCATACTTTTCTTTAATGAAGACTAAATTAGATATGCTTATACAATGTCCATCAAAGGATGTGGCATTTGGTATGAACACTCCAAAAATTTCATTTAATTCCACTTCAATATTCCATATATTCTGTATCTTCCGTATATAAGATGATTAAATTATGTGACTGCACAAAAACTAATTTGATCTAAAAGATCTAGGAATACTAATTTATTAATAATAATATAAAGCTGAACTGAGATGCCTAAAAATATATTTATTGGGACATATGAGGAAACATTTTCCTTCATTATAATGTATTCAGGTTTTCTGTCCTTTCTACTTATTCCTAATATTTGTTTCCTCTAGCTCCACTAAGTTAAAAGTAATGGTAGCATCTCCCTTTCTCTGGGTACCTTTACTATTTTATACTATACAAATTCACACACACACATACTCGCTCTCTCTCTCTCTCTCTGTATATATATATATATATATATATATATATATTTTTTTTTTTTTTACATTGTGATGAGATTAGCCTTAATTACAGTTACATTATGTCATAGAGCAAGACTGTAAGTGCTTTTCCAAATCAGAATTTTTAATGCAAACAATTTAAGCCCCCAAAGATTCAGGAGCTAATATTTGATGAACTGGATGTGTTCATGAATTTCACAATGTTAAAATTACCTGTTTTGGAAAGCTGCTCTATAGTTTTAAAATGTATCTTCTCTTCATCATGATTAACATTACAAAGAACTATCATTAAGCATCTGTCTACAAGAGATACATGCCAAACTGAAATAAAATTAAGCTGCTGACCCACTCTCTGTAGGGGATGTGCTCAGAATTGTTTTTCCTGTCATTGTAATGGAATTTGGACTAATCTTTCCCCGTCCGCTGTGTACCCCTCTTGATCAATAATGCACACTTCCAAGACAGCTGGGAATTGTGATTCAGCCTGTGTCTCTGTAACAAAGCAGAGGAAACTCGTACATCGAGAATCAAGCGCATGACTTTAGCTTAATTATCAACATATTCTAACCAATAATAAGTACTCTAATTTGTAATGCATTTGGTGTTTCTAATTTTACACTAGTAGGCTTATTTTGCACCTACTTTGTTTCAAACTGTAATTTTTTATTTGAATATGTATGTTTAGATATTTTCACATTATTTTATAGAGCTGTAACATCAAGATCTGAATTGTGTTCATGGGTATTTTGTGTTTTAGTCCAATGTAAGAAATTTAGTTTACCTTCTCAGTCTCATTTCAGGAAAAAAGAAATCCATTTATTGTTTAAAAACATGACCTAGTTAAAATTATTAACACGCTTAATTCAAAAAGTATTTGGAATCTTCTTGTGCATCTTTGATTAATGCTTATTTTGTTGCTCGGTGCTGAAGTTCTTGAACTCTATTTACTGATTTAACTCTTAAGGCAAACAGCCTTGTGACAGGAAGTGGACAGTGAAAAAATAAGAACTGAATTTTAGAGAAAGTATTAAACCATCATCTAATGGTGTTGTCGCCATCGTGGTTTTTGGTCACCAGATTTGTTTGGTCACATTTATTTTGGTTTATTACCAATGAATGACAGAAAGTGTGTTTGTCTGAGAATCAGGAAACAAAGAATGCCTAGATTTGTATTACACTAGAACATATAGAAAACTCTTTGTCCCAACTAAATTTTCCATAAGTGGGCAGGCAGATGTTAGACAACTAGAATTTAAACCATCATTGAGCTATGAGGGTAATGTATAGTTATTTTCAGACATACAAGAACTTAGAAAGTATGCTATCTACCTATTATTAAGTATGTACTGCAGGAATAAGAAAAGAAAAGGATAAAGCGAAAGGAAAAATATATAGCTTATGAGAATCCATGATATATGCAATAGCAGCACCTTAGATCTTTCTCTGGGGAACCCCATTTTCATACTGAGTTGTATCAGAATTGCAGTTGAGGGCTTATCCAGGAAGAGGCAGAGACACCATTTTTAATTTCCTTGACATAGATACCTAGCCAAAGGATGTTTTCATTTAGAAAGTGGGGTGAAGGGATGAGAGAAAGCCAAAGTGGTTGTGCCACAGCAATTCTCATGGTACAGATCAGAAACAGAGGCACAGGGGTGCCTGAATGGCTCAGTGGGTTATGCCTCTGCCTTCAGCTCAGGTCATGATCTCGGGGTCCTGGGATCGAGCCCTGCATCGGGCTCTCTACTCAGCGGGGAACCTGCTTCCCCTTCCCCCTCTGCCTGCCTCTCTGTCTACTTGTGATCTCTCTCTCTGTCAAATAAATAAATAAAATTAAAAAAAAAAAAAAAGAGAGAGAGAGAGAGAAACAGGAGCACAGAGAGTTCCAACAAAGAGATAAACCTTACATTTGCATAGGTCTACAACTAATAAAAAGCAGAGCTTAGGTCTTGGCATGGGCAAGTTGGTGCCAGAGCCCACATGCTTCCCTACTGCAATATTATTTGTATGATGTTCCAGAAATCATTAACAAAAATAATAAACTAAAAAAAAGTAAAATTATTATGTTAATTTTCTCATTTCTATTGTGAATTTTTGAATTACTGTTTGAAGTAGAATTATAGTTTAGTTAGACATTAGGATGACAAACTCTTACTTTTTAGATATTTTTGATTAAGGATAGAATACTTTGCCATTGCTGTCTCTTTTGCTTGAATAATTAGTTGCTTCAAATTCAGCAAGTTTCTAATTTTAGGAAACGTATATACAATACATTTAGATAAAATTATGACATATACATTATTATTATCTGTTTAAATTAGTTCCATTTACCTGTTCATCCATCTCACTTTCTGTATATCTATAGAGTTAAGAATATATTCAAGTGATTATATATGGATATATGTATCATGTTTTCATCTCTCTTCCACCTACCTTCTGCTATGGTTTAAATATTCAGAATGGATATGTATACTTTTTGAAAACAAACAAAAACAGTCATAAAAATTAAGGAATGTAAAAAGAGACAACAAAATTTAATACAAAATGTCAAATATGATTTGGATAGTTCCTTCCCTTAATAAAGTGATTCTTATATTAAGCTTTTTAAAAATCCAAATACTCTGACTTCATCTTCTACTTACTCTTTGAGTCCCAACTTCTTTTTGAGTCTCAAGTTTTTTTTCTAACATTTTATTTATTTATTTGACAGAGATCACAAGTAGGCAGAGAGGCAGGCAGAAAGAGAGGAAGGGAAGCAGTCTCCCTGCTGAGCAGAGAGCCCGATTCAGGGTTCAATCCCAGGACCCTGAGATCATGACCTGAGCCGAAGGTAGAGGCTTTAACCCATTGAGCCACCCAGGCGCCCTGAGTCTCAATTTTTAAATTGACAGTCTGCCCTTAAGTTTTCTTGAAGGCTATCTGAGTTATGGGAGATGCCCAAGCTTTATGCTTATCAATGTTGGAAAAAATTATAAATATACAATGTTTCCTTAAATATCGGGGTTTCTTGGTAGATTTTCATGATATATAAGAACAGAGAGTCAGTTTTCCTTCCTCACCATTTTATGCCCCACATCTCCTGGTCGGATATGCAGGATGCTTCACAAATGTTTGTAGTTGATTTACAGTAACATTTGGAGGTCAGAATTCCCAAACAATATCTTATCAACTGGAGATACTTAAGTATATTGTACATTAAGTATACTCAAGCCATGTATTTTGAGAATGTTTCTTTAAATACCATCTTTTCACAGTTAACTTTGGTGTGAGGTTATACACTCTCAGTGTGATCTATGAAGACATTCTAGGATTGTTGTTTCTGCCAAGGAAATATAACTGGGTAGCAAAACTTCTACAAATTTAATTGAAGAGAAATACTCTTTGAAATAATTTTTATAAATTTCATACACATACTGCATAAATAACTTCCAGATAAATCAAAATTTGGCTGTTAATTTTGTCCCTATAACATCTGAATTTATGCCTTGAGAATTTTTCTTCCTTTAATGTTAGAACTTGTAAGAACAGAACAATTTAATAAAATTAATGAAACTATCATCTCCTAGATCTCAGAAACAAATTGATTAAGTGCTAGAGGGCATTGCAATACACATACTCTCAGGCTTTTCTCTTCCCATCATCTTTCAGGATTTTTGTTTTTTCTTCTACTTTGTTCATTGTTTTTTGTTTTTGTTTTTGTTTTGTTTTTTTGTTTTTGTTTTTGTTTTTTTTGGTTCAGTCTCACTTTTGGTTCTCTCAACTAATCTAAATCCTGAGCCTCTTCTGAGAAGTATTCATCATCCATTTAATTTGAAATAACGAAAATGCATGTTTTGCATTAGGGTGAGGTCTGGTCACTTTTCATGAATTACCAAATTGCAGGGTATGTTGACTTCATTAATGGTTTATGGCATGATTCAGTAACCTTTTTTTACCAGATTCAAAGACAATGCCCAGGAGTGTGAGAACTTACTTCCAACAATAGAAAACTAGGTTTATTTTTACTTTAAACACAGAATTTCTCCCTAGAAAATGTAAAACTCCCAACATCTCAGATATCTTAAATTCCATGGGAATATTAAGTTTTAAGGAGATACTCTATAGGAAATGAAAATGAATTGGTATTCATCAAGTAAATACGAAAGTGCAAGTTCTTATTTGAATCCTAATGTCTGCACTACAAGCATGAAATCAAAGTGTTGGATTCTTTTAGCACAGAATTCCATTGCTTATTATGTTTTTAAAGTAACTGTGCATAGCAATAGGATTCATAGGGAGTCCATGGATACTTAAGGTTATTTATTTCTGCCATGTGACTTTTTTTCTCTGAAAACATTTTGCTGTACAAATTGATATTTACCAGGTGGTGAGAAAGTTTATAGTCTCAATATTTCCTTTCATTCAAATTAATGTTGTTCTTATAAACCTTGCCAAAGCTTGAAAGCTTTGTACAGTTCCCCGTAATCCACAGGGGATACATACCAAGATCCCCATTGGAAGCCTAAAACTGTGTAATGTACTGAAAAAAAATATATATATATACATATATATGATCGAGTTCAATTTATAAATTAGGCACAATAAAAATTAACAACTAATAATGGAAAGAATAATCATAATAATATACTAATATATTATATTAGTATATGTAATAACTATTATATTAGTATAATATACTAATATAATCAAAATATAAGAATAAAAGTTACGTGAATGTGGTCTATCTCAAAATATCTTGTTGTACTGTACTCACCCTTGGGTGATGATGTGAGATGATAAAATGCCTATGTGGTGAGATGAAGTGATAGGAGTGACATAGGCTCTTGACATAGCTTTAGGTTACTATTGACCTGATGCAATGACAGAAGGAGGATCATCTGCCCCTACTGCAGAAACCTGATACCCCAGAAAGCAAAACCACAGATAAGAGGGGACTACTATATAACCAAATGTATAGTTAACATTTTAAAAGAGGCAAAATTTTAAAGAGCATTAATTACAAGTAATTAATTAGTAATTAAGATGCTTTTGTTATTATATAGGGTCTATTTAAGCAAATCAATTACAGTTTTTCAGTTTTAAGAGGGTAAAATGTTCAGATTTTGTTTTAGAATTGTGTAACACTGAAATTATTTTGTATGGATCTGTGTCAAATATAACACTGAAGAATGTTTTGTAAAGAAACAGATCTCCCAGTAGACTGTCAAATCCAGCATTCTTCACAAAACATGTAAAAAATAAACTTTTTCTAAAAGAAAAAAAATCCGAAGGCTCACATTGAAACTTTTAAGCCAACTGTATTTAATTCATTTACATTCTTTTAATATTTGAAATTTATGCTTATCTAGTAAAATTTTTCAGTACCTATCCTATTTTCCTGGTTTTTAATATTGTTTTTCTTATGAAGCAATATTAACAAAAATATATATGACATTGCAATAAGGTAGGTTTGACCCAGTTGCAGGTTGGTGATGAGATAAGGTGATAAGTCTCACTACATCTGTTTAGCTCCTACCACACCTGCCTGGGGAGCTTTGTCATAAATTGCACAAGTCTTCCAAGTGCCCAGGATCATGTCTTACTTGAGTTCTTATCTGTGCTAAGAGCCCAGGTCCATGGTCATCGCTGTGAATGGTGCAGTTTAAGGCCAAGAATTGACCGAGGACTCTCAAGTACTCAGTGAGTGCATTCTCCTCTGGGTCAAGCCAAGCTGTATAGTGAGTCGTGTTACTTGCTGGCTCCTTCTTAGGAAAGATGTGAGAAACCATGACAAAAAAGTGATAGTTTTACAATCAATTAAATGCTCTCCATTCTGGTTCAGGCTGTATTGAAACTTTTTCATTTACCATGTGCATTTCACTCGGGTTGTTCTTCACACAGTTATCCTATTTTCTGTCAATTAGTATGGACTTCTTCAATTTCCATCTTAATGACAGCTCTTGTCACACCAGAGTGACTACAGAGTTGTTTTCTTTGGTAAGTTGTAAGACGTGCTTGCTCTTTGGTATGAATGATAAAAATTTTAAATTGGAATGAGATAATCCTGGGTCCATATTACGCCTTTCATATTAACTAGTTCCATGACTCTACCTTCATATCACTTACTGTGTGCTTATCTGTTTCTGCAGAGTGATCGATCTCATGTTAAGTGTTCCTACTGCAGTAAATTAAAAAAAAAAAAAATAGAAGTGACAAAGTAATGACAAAACTGGAAGTCAGGTGTGGGAGAAAAAAATTGAAGGGCGATTTTGAGATTTGCATTTGGGGAAACTGATGAGTGTTCGTGCCATGTAAGAGGGTGAAGAAATCCAGAAGGAAACCTCAAGAGGAAACGAAATAGTCCATGACAGTTGAGTTGCTTTTTAGAAGCCTTCGTGAGGTGTTGAACAGCCATGTGTCTATAGGAGCCTGGAGCTTGGTAGAGTGGGTAAAATCAGCATATGGGTAATCGTGAAAGGAAGTTCATTAGAAAAGAGCATCTAGGGAATAAACCAAGTGGAATTTTGGTTAAAAACAAAGCAAGATAAAGCCATAACAGAGTAATAAGAAGCATTGTATAAGTACAAATGGCACAATGTATAGAGACAGACTCTTCATTCACCTGTGTCCAAAAAAGGTGGCAGTTTAACGTCAAAAGTAAAATCTAGTGAAAATGCCAAGAGAACTTGATAAGAATGTAATTGTAGCAGAAGATTTTAATAAAGAATCCTATCACTAAAATAGATCCAAGACTTCTTTTTATTTTCACTTCTCCAAACATAGCCTATCCTATACCATACAACCCAGATGGTCGTCTATTTTAAACCACAGTCAACGTCAGAGCTTTTATAGTACATTCTCATTATAATAAACGCATTTTCTTACCATCAAGCAGTCAAATCTGTGCAGAATTCAGACATCCTTTTAAAAGCCACCAACTGTATTTTTTTCTTTTAAAATTCCTCATTTTTTCGGCCTGCCTTTCCCTTCTTATTAATTCCTATTCTGTTACCTAACTCTTGTAATTGCTTAGACAGATTTGCATTTCAACTGACTTTTAGAATCCTTTTATTGGGATCTCATATCGTTGCTCTTCTCACAGTTTCCTATCAGTAAACTGTAAATTAATTTCATCATATAATGCTTTACACTCTATCTTACCCATAGTCTTTGCCAATGTATTTTAAAGTATTTTGGGTTTTTTTTTCAAATTTATATTTTTTAAGATTTTATTTATTTGACAGAGAGAAACACAGCTAGAGAAGGAACACAAGTAGGGAAGCAGCAGAGGGAGAGGGAGAAGCAGGCTTCCTTCCAAGCAGGGAGCCGGATGTGGGGCTTGATCCCGGGACCCTGGGATCATGACCTGAGCAGAAGGCAGACGCTTAAGGACTGAGTCACACAGGCGCCCCAGTATTTTGATTCAGAGTGTTGAGAGACTTTTTTTTAGCATCGTCTCCTGTCTCTAGATTTATTGCTTAAGCTGATGTATCTCCTATCCCGGGGCGGGGGTCATATTAGCTTTCACTAAAGCCCTGCAAATGTCATACAGAATATTTCTGAGTATCCCTAATAATCCAGGTTCATTTGACTAGTTAATACTCTTTTTTTTAGCTCCTATTCTATTAGCCCATTGAGTTATGTTTATAACTCAATAGAGAAATATATTTTTTCTCTAAGTTTTCTCTATTTAAGTTTTTTGCTTCTTTTTTTTTTTTTAAGTTTCTGTTTTGCTAACAAATTGATTTTAGGATGTTCTAAATATCTCATTTGAATTTCATATGAGTTTGTTCCCTCTAGTGTGTCTACTGCAAGGTGAAAAACCACTTTCAATTCCCTGCTTTATAATTATCTTCTATATTGACAGTTGAAGTACCCAGTTGTCTTTCCTTCAAGCCAAATATCTCCCGAATGCTTTAACTCTTCTCCCCAAGATTTTTTGGTTGGTTTACCTTTTAGTAAATCTTCCTATTTTACAATTATAAATTAAAACAGGGCCCAGCAGGCTAAGGAGGGCACATATTGTATGGAGCACTAGGTGTGGTACATAAACAATGAATCTTGGAACACTGAAAAAATAAAATAAAATTAAAACAAAACAAAACAGGGCCCAGTGCTGAATCAAACTATCTTTGTAGTTATAAAAATAACTTTATAAATTTATATAAAATTAAAGTATTTTATGGTATAAAATTATATTTAAGTAGAAAATATTTTTTTGTTGTTATAATTTACGAGACCAGTGCTCTAACCCCTGACCTATGGAGCCTGTTATAATTTAGAGGAAGAATTTGTAGTTAAGTGATAAAATTGTTCTTCTTAGGCTTTCTCACAGGGACATATGTATATATGCAACTCTCTGAGAGATACTTTAGGTAAAAACATATCTTGGTTTTCTTGTCTTCTTCTTGCTGTGTGACTTTAATTAAATGACAGTCTCTCTGAGCCTTAATTTATTAATTTGGCAAATAAAGAAAAATATTGTACAAAGCTTAAGAAAAGACGAGGCATTTTTAAAAACAGATATGGGATTGGGTCATTATGATAGGAATAGAAGAAACAATGCATCAACATAATAAGAATGAATTATGAGTCTCATATTAAGCTTTAAGGCACCTGAGGTGGAGGGAGAAATGTAACTGTACTTAGCTTTCATTATGAGAAAGAAGAAAGCACACATATTTCTCAATGTAATTAATCTTCTCTTCCCTCTCCTGAACTCAAGAATCTCATTCTCTAGGCAGAATTGTAGACATTATGTATCAGCATAGAAGCATACTGTACATTATTTCTTATAAAAAAATCTTTAAATGCAAAAATAGCATTGATCTTCTGCTTACTGTCTTAGTGTTTCACATTCATAATTGTTATGAATAAAGAAAAGTGCTATTGAGATACTATTAAATGAAATTTTGAGCTGAATGTGTCTCGTGATGAGTAAAAATATAGAGGAAAATAGCATAAATTTATTGCATATGGTGATTTTAAAAATGCTATCTTTTACTTAATCTTTTTTTTTTCTGATGCAAAAATATAAGATCAGAGATCTTGAATGGTAATACCTTAATCACAATTTTAATTCCCAGCTTAATTTCTTTGAGTATGAATAATCTGACATGGTAAAGTTCTTAAGAGATTTTTACTTGAAGCCATAGGAGCAAAATGTATTAGGTAAATGTCAACACAAATCATGTTCTCCAGTAAATTTCTTTAGTTTAGAATGTGCCATTGACCTTCTGAAACTGCTCTTTGGACAAATATTATTGATCAGGAAAACAGTTGTAATTTCCAGTGGAAAAGAAAGATGATTATTTACCTAGGAGACCATTCTACATAGATACTAGTCTATTTGACGTTAGCTTATGAGCAATTAAATGCAACATCAGTGGAAATGTTAGTTGAATAACCAAAAGAATTGATTAGATATTTCTCGAGAGTGCGTTTAGTTACATATGGTTATATTTGTATATTACAGAATTATCTGAATATTATACTCCATGAAATAGACACATGTTCACTTAGCCATTTCTTAAAAAGAAGAAATTTTTAATTGATTTTAAGCAGTGATTAAATATTTTAAAAGTAAAAGTGCTATCATTATTGCAAAATTTTTCTGTTATTGAACATGACATACTATATTCATATTACATTTTAAAAGCTGGACTTGAGTAAATTATTATAAAAAATAAGAGTCACTCTTGCTATGAGAGTCATACCCACTCCTTACAATGTGAGGTAACATGACAAGCTGAATGTTCTCTTTTATTTCAGTAGCAGATTAAATTGAACCATTTCAGATAGAATAACATAAAGCTTTATTTTATGCTTTATTTTATTTTCAGAAACTGTTGACTAGAGACCAAATATTAGGGATTGGTTTTGTTTTGTAGTAGCTACTAGCAATACATGCTTGTGGGAATATGGTAAATGAGTGTAAATCAGCTTAAATTAGCTGATATTTATTTGATGCCATTTCCTATTTGACAGGAACAGGGAAATATAAATAAGTGTTGTTGGGGCAAGGGAGGGTGTGGCTAGAATGTCCTGTCCCCTTCTAGGTGCTTCTAACTGAACTAATAAATTGACATGAGCTAGATTAGCAGGAGAAAATCAAATTTAATTTTATAGGTATGGGTAATCCACATAGAGAGGGAAACTCCAAAGACACTCAGGCAAATGAGGTATATATGTCATTCTGAACTAAGGAGAAGGGGTGGGCACCTGGAACTTCAAAGGGAAGGGATGCATTTCATAGGATGATGAAAAAGAGTAGATGTTTGGTAAACAAATATCTCTCTCTCCATAGAGATAGGTTAGTCAGATAAAACTTACCTCTAATAAACCCTTATTCTGGGAAAGACCCTCACCTTGGATTTTTCTGTGTGGTTACAGGAGGGGCAAAAGTTTCTCTTGAGCCTGCAGGGTCTCCATTGTCTTCAGCATGAAGTAGTGCACATGCCAAAGTGGCCTGTTTTGACCACTACACAGTTCGTCTTGCGAATTTCTTGATTAAAAAAAGGAATATAGAAACATGTTGCTAAATCAAACCTTTTTCAGATATATGCATATTTTATTCTTATCAACTCTAAATACGTCCATATCTTT
The DNA here is from genome assembly GCF_030435805.1 of Mustela lutreola. Taxonomy (NCBI): domain Eukaryota; kingdom Metazoa; phylum Chordata; class Mammalia; order Carnivora; family Mustelidae; genus Mustela; species Mustela lutreola. Next base: position 52,449,771 of record NC_081303.1, read on the forward strand.
AAATATATAATGGGAATATGTTGTGTGAAGCTGATATTTTACCGACTAGGTGGTTCACTTTTATGAACTGAATCAGATGACAAAAGTTCAAGCACAAAAAGAGTAAATTGCAGGGAGTCAAGAGCTCACAACATAGAAAATGCTCGAGGGCTGGATTTTGTAGCTCTTTTACATCCATTATGGTCTCTGCTCACAGCTGTAACTTCACTTGGATGATTTGCGTGGGTAGTGTCTTAAGGTGATTTGTCATTCTGGAGACTAAGAGTCTAGTGTAAATATAGTTGCTGCTTGGAGCAGAACTAACCATTCAGGGTATCAGCAGACTTTTATTAATGAGCTCAACACTACTCGATTTGGTCACATCATTCTCTTGCCTGAAGTTTTTCATCGGTGTCTACAGGATAATATAAACTCCTTGGTGTTGTATATAAAGTGATTTATAATCTGTCCTTGCCAACTTCACTGGCCTCATCTCCCCTTATTTGTCTCACTTTAAAGGCTATACTGTAGCCATATGGCACTAAAGTAATGCTTTCACAGTTTCAGTTTTTTTATGCAAAATTCTTTGCAACTGGTAGAACTTACTTAGAACTGTTCCTAACTTGATGATGAAGCTTTTCCTATTAAGAATACCTTTTTTATTTTTAATTAAACTACTAGTTAGGAGGAAGCACAAATAAAGAGGAAAGCAAAATAGATGTTGTGCTTTTTTAAATTGCTTTTGAAAATTAAACCCTAAAAAAGGAGGAGGAAAGGAATATGATTTGCAGTACTATTGACCTTATTCTGTTATTCTATTACTGGGAAGGAAGTAGGATATCTGATGTCATGGTGGGATTCAGAAAGCCAGTGTAAGTTACTGGCTTTGATATTTCCAATAATCCAATATTAAATAGGATTTACTATTTCCCAATATTTCAGTCAGAACAGTTTACATGAAGAAACATGTACATGTGCATGGGGTTATGACCATGTGTGTGGGCATCTGAGGCACTGTTAGGTGCATGCACACAAATGCAGATACACACACATTTAAAAATTTTTTTTTAATGATTTTATTTATTTACTTGAGAGAGAGAGAGAGAGAGTGAGCATGAGAGGAGAGAGATCAGCAGGAGAAGCAGGCTCCCTGCCGAGCAGGGAGTCTGATGTGGGACTCGATCCCAGGACTCCAGGATCATGACCTGAGCCGAAGGCAGTCGCTTAATCAACTGAGCCACCCAGGCACCCCAGATACACACCCTTTTTAAAAATTTAAATTCAATTTGGTTAACATGTGGTGTATTATTCGTTTCAGAGGTAGAATTTAGTGATTTATCAGTTGCATGTAATACCCAGTGCTCATTCCATCATGTCCCCTCCTTAATGCCCATCATCCAATTACCCCATACCCCCAGCCATCTGCCCCCCAGCAACCCTCAGTTTGTTCCCGCTCTCTTTTTACTTTATTCTGTTTCTCCTTCCCTTCCCCTATGTTCATCTGTTTTGTTTCTTTAGTTCACTCATATGAATGAAATCCTATGGTATTTGTCTTTTTCTGACTGACTTATTTCACTTAGTATAATACCCTCTAGTTCCATCCATGTTATTGCAAATGGCAAGATTTCCTTATTTTTGATGTCTGGGTAATATTCCATTGTATATGCATACTACATCTTTTTTATCCAGTAATCTGTCAGTGGACATTTGGGCTCTTTACATATTTTGGAAAATATGGATCATAGAGTTGAGGGTCTATTTCTGCGTTCTCTATTCTGTTCCATTGATCTATGTGTCTATTTTTGTGCCAGTACCGTATTGCCTTGATGACTACAGCTTTTTAATGCAGTGTGAAGACCAAAATTCTGGTATCTCCAGCTTTGCTTCTTTCTCAACATTACTTTGGCTGTTTTGGGTCTTTTCTGGTTCCTTACAAATTTTAGAATTGTTTGTTCTAGCTCTGTGAATAATGTTGGTGTTACTTTGATAGGGATTGCTGAATATGTAGATGCTTTGGGTCTCACAGACATTTTAACAATGTTTGTTCTTCCAATCCATGAGCACGGAATGTTTTTCCATTTCTGTCTTCCTCAATTTCTTTCATAAGTTTTCTGTCATTTTCAGAGTACAGATCCTTTACCTTTTTGATTAGTTTTATTCCTAGGTATCTTACGGTTTTTGGTGCAATTATAAATGGGATCGATTCCTTGAATTCTCTCTCTGGCTTCATTATTGATGTGTAGAAATGTAACAGACTTCTGTGCGTTGATTGTATATCTTGTGACTTTACCAAATTCCTATATTACTTCTAACAATTTTTTGGTGGAGTCTTTTGAGTTTTCTATATAGAGCTTCATGTTGTCTGCGACAAGTGAAAGTTTGACTTCTTCCTTGTCGATTTGGATGCCTTTTATTTCTTTTTGTTGTGTGATTGCTGAGTCTAGGACTTCCAGTACTATGTTGAACAACAGTGGTGAGAGTGGACATCCTTGTTATGTTCCTGACCTTACAGGAAAAGTTCTCCATTTTCCCCCATTGAGGATGATGTTAGCTGGTGCGTCTTTCATATATGGCCTTTATGATCTTGAGGTATGTTCCTTCTATCCTTACTTTCTTGGGAATTTTTAAGGATGGTTTATTTTGTCAAATGCTTTTTCTGCATCTATTGAGAGGATCATATGGTTCTTATCCTTTCTTTTATTGTTTTGTGCTCTTCTGCTTATAATGCTTTGCAGTAGGCTCCTTAAGGAGGCTTCCTCCCTGCCGACATATTATACACAGCTGTATCACATGAAATTCAAGACCCTGAACCTCCTACCTTCCAAAAGGTGGTCGCTTTTCTACTTGTAGACTTGCAGTATTTGTTTTCTCAAACCTCCGATTGATTTCTGTGATGTTCAGAATGATTTGATAACTATTTAGTTGTATTCAAGGCAGGAGACAAACTTAGGGTTCCTCTACTTAACTCCTCCCTGATATACACACTGTTTATGTCCCTCATCCTCTTCTATAACATTTCATTGAAAGATGCATTTTCTCAATGATCAGACCTTGGCAATTTTCTTTTCACTTTATATTGTTCTGCTAAGAATCCAATATATATATTTAGCTATATTTTCTGTAATCCCACAAATATTTCAGGGTAGTGTAATATATTTTGTTCACGCAAATTAAGGGATAATAATAAACATGTGAAGGACTCATCAAGAACACACTCTCAGGCTATCATCAGTTTCAAGCATCAATTTTTGTGTCAGAATCCTTACAAATTAACAAAAGTGAAATTAAAAAGATATTTCAAGTTGTGCAGGTGGCCAGAAAGTATTGTTTGGTTCTATCTGGTCTTGCACAATTGGGCTATAAGAATAATCAAGCTTAGGGGTGCCCGGATGGCTCAGTGGGTTAAGCCTCTGCCTTCAGCTCGGGTCATGGGATCCTGGGATTGGGCCCCACATGGGGCTCTCTGCTCAGCAGGGAGCCTGCTTCCTCATCCCTCTGCCTGCTTCTCTGCCTACTTGTGATCTCTGTCAAATAAATAAATAAAATATTTATTAAAAAAAAAAGAATAATCAAGCTTAACCTTTCACGGAGTGGTGACAAGGGTCTTGAGACCCTATCAACTCTGTTCTTACTTAATAGAAAATTCTGTTGTCTGATTTCGCCAGCCCATTAGCTAAACCTACCCTTAGTGTATTTTCACTTTTTTTTTTTCTTTAAGAATGAATCTTTCTTTCAGTGTGTTTGTTGTTATTTGTGGAAAGAACAGGAACCTCTTTGCTCTTGCTGAACAAGAATGAATAGGCGTTTTATGTGGCAGAATTTGCTTTATAACATACTGCTTTCTGTGTATGTTTGGTCACAAGTCTATTGGGGAGTAGAGTCTGTTGCCTCCACTTTTCCTCCTTAGATCAGAGGTTATAGAAATGTGCACCGTAAAGAATCTGATAATTGTGAGCAGACAAATTTTCTTTGGCCAGTTTTTAAGGTTTTTAAATAAAATTTTTATATTGAGCTCTTTCTGTGACATAATCTCTTAGATTCCTCAACGTATGTATGTCCAAAGGGAGAGTTATGCTATTTTTATCTCATATTGTCTACATCTCTGAAATAGTAACTACCATCCATTCCTTGGGGGTAATTGCAAAGAATGAAGTCATTCTTAATGTCTCCTGTTCTGTGAAAAAATACACAATCAGCAAATCCCACAGATTTTACCTCCTAAATATCCTGCAAATCTACCAATTTTTGTTCCTTTCAGACATCACCTCACTCATCTAAACTATTGTAACCTTTTTATAATGACTGCGGTGTGGCTGGTTTACCTAGGTCCACTCTGGTTCCATTCCAAACTATTCATCTCATGGCAACCAGACTGACCTTTGTGAAATGTAAATATAATTGTGTTACCACTTGCTAATTCTTGTTAAAAATTTCCATGTGTCTTGGGATGAACACAAAAATTCTTAATATTTCCTAAATTTCCTGTATGATCAAGACTGTCCCCATCTTTTCATTTTTTTTAAAGATTTTATTTATTTATTTAACAGAGAGGGATCACAAGTAGGCAGAGAGGCAGACAGAGAGAGAGGGGGAAGCAGGCTCCCTGCTGAGCAGAGAGCCTGATATGGGACTCAATTCCAGGACCCTAGGACCATGATCTGAGCTAAAGGTGGAGGCTTTAACCCACTGAGCCACCCAGGTGCCCCTCTCCCCATCTTTTCATTTTCATCTTACATTCTTAATTTTCCTCTGCTCAGCAGTCCTACTGCTCTTAGAATGCTCTACTTTTTTTCTCTCCAGAGTAAAATATGACTCATCTTTTGTGTGTGTGTGTGTGTGCTACTGTAAACGTCATTTTGTCCTTGAAGTCCGATCCACCTGAATAGGTCAACACAATTATAGGAAAACATAGCCAGTTGAGGGTGTGGGGTGTAAATTTATGTATATTTATATTAGTCATTTTCTGTCTCTTTCACTGGACTCTAATTGCCATCAAGGAAGCGGTCATGCCAACTTCTCCATATCATTTCCATACCACAGTACCTAATTCTGTGCCTACTATTTAGTAACACTCAATATATAGATGAACAAATAAATGTAAAACTTTGTCAAATGCATATGATTTACAAATGAGCAAAAATGAAATTACAGGCACTTTATTGGAGATTCAGGGGAGAAAAATCCCAAGTTTTCAAGGAAGCAAGAAGTAGCAAATAAAACATACTTTACCTGTTAACGGAAATGTAAGGTGATTAAGTACCACATTGTCTTTATTTACTGTCTTATCTATATTATTTTGTTTAAAAATATGAAAATATAATAACTTTCTCCTGGTGGTACAGGTTTCCATTTTTCCCATGTAAGGGTTTTGTTTCTTAAAATTAGAGCCTCCTGTAATGTGAGTTATAAGAATATGATCATGATTTTACTTGATTCTTGACTATACCATGTTATTATTTTTTACTACAATGATTTTGTCTCTCTATTTTCACCTAGTTTAATTTGTTTTACTCATCTCTTGGATCCCACTGCCGTCTTCCTTTCTCTACTTCCTTCACAATTCACAGTAGAAGATACATTTTTACTGAGACCCAGTATACATGTCTTACAAAAAAATTATGGATGACTAGGAATTCATCCTCAGTGCAGCATATAACCTGAGGAACACAGCACAGAACGTTACATGATTATAGTTGATTATAGTTCCATCTTTCCTAATATGAACAAAAAGTCCTGCTTCCATCTGCATGTATTATCATAGTAATGGCCCGTAGGCCGATGAGTCTATGAGTAATTTACCAAGACTGTTCAGCAGATGCTTTTATTTTGTTTAAATCACTAATGATGAAAAGAGAGGAAACATATAAACTACAATTTTATGTAATTTTGTTAAAAGAAATATATTGAATAAGAATGGTAAAAGGACACTCTGGGATCCCTTTAATTGAAGTGTTTAATAAAAGAAAGAAGACTTGCCACTCACTTATGGTTGGTGTAGCCTTATTTAATTTCTATCTCATACCCTGATGATCCTTCTTTTACTAGATAAGTCAGGAAAAGCACATTTTAAATGCATAAATTAGGATGGTAGCTTTTCCTAGTGGAGGACTCCTTAGTAAAGTGAAACTTCAAGAAATTAATACTTTATATATTTTTTTTTATTTCTAAGGGTAATTATACATTTAATGTTTCATATGATGTATATCATGGCTCTATGTACTTATGGCAAAATCGAGCCCAATCCTTTTTTTTAATTAATGTGGTTTTACATAAGTGTTTGAATAGTTTCTTTAACTAAAATTATCCTTAGTGAGATTTAACAGTATTCTAGTTAAGAAAAAAAGTAGAATTTTAAATTCTTTTTAATGAGATACAATTTGGAGTTCTCCTTTCCATATGGCATGCTCAATTTGGTGATCCACATTTCAAATAGTCATAGTGCTTATGAAAAAATTTGTCCTCTTCTCTTAGTTTGTCAGCAGAGAGAGAAAGCTTTTTCTCTCTGCTTATCCATTACTCAATATGACTGCTGTGGGCCTGTATTTATAAACTTTGCCAGATATGTTTAATGTTTAGGTTTATAGGAATTCATTAAAGACCAAAGAATGATGATTGAGGTTTACTAATTCTTGTGGATCTATGGAAGAAACGGGAGGTCATTCCAAATGCATATTTAATATAATCAATATTAAATGGAGATTAAGGTAGGAATGAAGCACTTTTAAAATTATATGTTTTGATTTCCACTAAAGAAGACAAAAATAGAAAAAAACTTCAGGGCCTAACAGTTTCACTGTTAAATTCTTTCAATAAACAGTTAATCCAAGGCGGTATAATTCAGGGCATGGGCAAAGATAAAAGAGTTACCCCAGTTGTTTAATGATTAAGCCAGACTGTGATTCTGAAAAACTCCGGCTAAGCACAGACTATAAGCTAACGTTTTCATTTAGTTCATAAACTCCTAGTCCTTTGAGATACTGTATTAAGACTAATAATTTTGACAGGTTTGTTTGGTTAATCCTTTGAAAATTATTCCATTCTCAGAGATCCACAATAAACATTAACTCATTAAGATAATTTGAAAAGTCTTTTGCTAAATAAATAAATGTTTAACCCAGAGTTGCCATTTTTCCCTGATAAATACAGGTTTAATGATACATTGTTCTTTAGAAAGATGGCTACAGAGACTTCATAATCCTGAGATATACAACCATGCAACACAGACCGGTTAGCTAACTGGCTAACCATAAACAGTGGTAGATTGGTGTTTCAAGGAACATATATTGAGGTACAGAACCATAGAACAAGGTCACTTTGAAGAATTGGATATAAAAATCCTATAGTAGTAAATTGCCATACTAAATCCAAAAGTTTATAGTAAAAACTAAAGCAATACAAAATAAAATATTTAACAAGCAAAGGGCACTTACTAAATATTATTTACCATAACAATAGATGGGAGTAGAATAATACTAATAACTTATTATTTAGATCTTTATTATTTGTTTTGTATTAGCAAATTAATATTCTTTAGCATTGAAAATACTGGAACCATAAAAAAAATTATCATCAAGTCAGGTTTACCAAAGGAGTGTAAGAATGGCTTATTATAGGTATATATAAATAAAATACATTATTACAATGGATGGGACATATATATCTTACAGGAATGATAAATTCAACATCTTCAAAAATGAAATAATTTTCACCCCTCTCTAACTGCAAATTTGCCCTAATATTCTTTACATTATATCATGATATCCATTGTCTTTATCTCCTGATGTCAATAGGTCAGACTGGAAAATCTATAAATACTGATTGAAAACCAGGGGCTCCTGGATGACTCAGTCAGTTAATCACCTGACTCTTGATTTCTGCTGATCTGAAGGTCGTGAGCAAGCTCTGTGTGGAGCTCTGTGCTCCAACAGAGTTCACTGGAGATTCTCTCTCCCCGCTCCCTCTGTCTCTCTGCCCACTTGCACACTGAATACATACATAGATACATACATACATACAATATTTTTAAAAAAAAGAAAAAAAAATCAAACATTAAACTTCCCCAAAACTACATTTGTTTCACACAGCTCTAGTCATACAGTCAATCTCTTATCCTTATTTTCTCTGGAAGTGCTAGATGATATTTAATTCCTAAAGGCATTTTTCTATATTTATATTTCTTTTGTGATAAAATTCTGAGTAGGTATTTAAGGACATATTTTATCCTAAAGTCTGTAGAGTTAAAGTGCTTGTCCACTCCGATTTAGAAAATCTTGCCGAAGTGCCATACCATAAAATTCCTAAAGGATTTTTATTCTGTAACGGTGATTTTTAAAACAGACATCACCACAAGTGGGTATTCATAAAACTAAAATACACTATAAGGGAAAGGTGGCTCTCTGAAATAGTTTTGAAAGTCCAGTTTAAGAGGACTATTGTGAGTGTCAACCATAATTATTAAAACAAACACATGCATGGCAAGAATTTTCTGCTTCACAAAATACATAATTTCAAAATAGGTGTATTTAATCTTCATAAAGCAGAAAACCCACAAGTTATATAAAATTATATATCTAGTTAAATAATAGTAAATATGAGTGTATGTGTAAAATAATAGAAAAAGAATTTTTTTTTTAGTATTCCTCCCCCCCCCAAAATACTAGTATTTTAACATTTAAATAATGAATATTACCATACGATGATATACTTAGTAATTACCCAGGTCAGTAAATTATATAAATATATACATATATTACGTACATATATGCAGCCTTTTACATAATCAACAAAAAGCAATCTCAGGGCTAAGTAGTCCTTTTTAAAACATGTCACTAACCTGTTACTGACATTTTGGTCTCAAAATAGTAGCTTAATCCTATTTTTTTTCCCTGACTACATTACCAAGAATTAATTGTCAGTTTCTATAAATGGTAATAGTGACCCCTCCAAAGGTCAGCTAATATCAGCATGACGGTGTTCTTTGTACGTAGTTAAAGATTATGAGTTTACCTTGCAAATTGCCTAACTTTTCTTTTTGAAGTCCTCCTAATCTGCCCATATTGCCACTTCCAAAGCACTTGAAAGTTGCAAGATTGAGAAAATATTGGACAAGATTATAGCTACTCTCATTAATTCATGGACGATTTTTTGCTACTAATAACTTTTGTACCAAATCAAAGAGGAACAGACCCACTACTTTGTCATCCTCACCCTCTTTCTCTATAGTCCCTGGATGTATTGTTAATAGTACAGTAATTATTCTGTAAAGTGCAAAACAAAGACTTTATATCTATTTTGTGTAGATAGTTCATTCTTACATTTGACTTACTTTTGTGCTTTTATTTCTTTTATGCTGGGGCTGAAATTTAAATAAAATTACTGAATTCATTGAACATCATTATATGTCAGGCATTTCACTGAGCATTATTAATTCATTTTGTTCTCATAATCACCATATGAAGAAGTTAATATTGCATTTATTTTCCAGTTGATGAAGCATAAAGTTTAAAAAGCTTAAGTAATTTATCTAACTTAGCCTTAGTCAAGTTACAAATTAAATGTTTGATTATTAATTTATGGTATGACTAGTAGTAGTAGTATAAAGTTCTGCTCAAAATCATTCACTTTAGATTTTAGAAGCTCTTTTATGTAGACTACAGTGTTGTATTCATATCTGCATCTCTGTAATACTGTATAGTGCTTAATACTAGTAAACCATCAATAAATGTATAGGAATAAACATGACCTAATTTTATGATATTAAGTTACCCATTATACATTATAAAACATTTAAGTTTTATAATACCTATTGGTTTTATATAAATCAGATTTTTCTTATTTACTATTTGTAGGTATTTTTATAATAAGGAAATTATAAGATAATTATATTATTATGCAACTTTGCATTTCTAGTCAACCACTATAAATGAATCTGATTAACTTTTATGCAAATTAACTAAACAAAAATATAAATAGAAATTGATGTGATACTGGTTTATTTTTTCTATCTTATATTGGAGTAAATAATTTCAGATATTTAGGCAGACAATACAGGATAGTAAACAAAAGCTTTGTTAAAATTAAGGGTGCCTAAAGGGCTGAGTTGGTTAAGCATCCTGTTCTTGGTTTCAGCTCAGATCATGATCGCAGGCTCATGGATCGAGCCCTGTGTCAGGCTCCACACTCAAAATGGAGTCAACTTGTCCCTCTCCCTCTGCTCTTCACCATGCTTGTACCCCCCCGATAAATAAATAAATAAATCGATAGATAAATTTTGTTGCAATTGGATATTTACTAAAATCAAGCATTTTAAGCAAAACTTTCTTCTTTTTAATATTATTGCCCAGTCACAAAACATTAAATTTTATTAACTATAAAATTAAAAGATCAGAGTATTTACTAATATCTACCAGCTATAATTATTAATTTTTAAATACTACTTTATTAAATTTTTCCACTATTTTCAACTCAGGATATAATTTAAATAGCCTGTGACTGAAAAGATATATCTCTTATGATAAGGCAAAATAGAATATTTTGATTATGAGTGTGGTCTATTTGAGCACATTCTTGGATTAAGTTTATCAGAAAATCTGTACCCATCATTGAAATCACTTCTGGGTATGGACTCAAAATAATAATTAACTGAAATTCATCAATTATGATCAGGGAGAAGAGGCAGTTTTTGTTCAATAAGGGCTCCAAAGACATCTGTGAATGAAATAAGATAATAATCTATATTAAAATGGATTATAATCACTGAACAGTTTCAAATCCTTATACAGCATGTTGTAGCATTCACAGTTCTATGAAAAATAGCTAACTTATAAGTGAATTATTAATGTTTATGCATAATGCAAATCAAGACTATTTCAATGTTAAAACTGTCTAGTCTTAAGAATTATATAATAAAGTAACAATAAGCTGTGCATCTAACCTATCCTGAATTTACATTCTTTTTTAAGATTTTATTTATTCATTTGAGAGAGAGAGTGTGTGCACAAGCTGGAGGGGCGAGGTGCAGAGGGAGAGAGAGAAACAAACTCCCCGCTGAGCAGGGAGCCAATGTGGGGCTCAATCCCAGAACCCTGAGATCATGACCTGAGCCAAAGGCAGACGCTTAACCAACTGAACCACCCAGGCATCCCTGAAGATACACTTTTTTTAACTGAAGTATAGTTGTCACTGAAGATAATACTTTTCCATTCTTTCATAAAAGAAGCTGAATTGTTTGGAAAGATAGCACATATGAACAATCTAAAATTATACACATTTTTCTATTTTTTTAGCTTCAAAACATTGCTAGATGTGTTGCTATAACCAAAATAGTATGTAATAAGTTGCAGACAACTCCTAACATTATCTACATGTTGCATGTAGGTACTCCATGACTGGGATGAGGAAATGATGCTATAGCCATATAATATGATCAGAATAGTCCAGTCTCTGCCATTTTACTAAACTTTCTTGCTTTTACAAAATTAACAACATGGAATAAGCAATTTTCAAAATACTTCTTAAATCTAATTTTTATGATTCAATGAGATTTGAAAACCTTTTTTTTCTTAAATAGTGTGAATATTCTATCTTCAGAATTTGTTAAGCTAGTGCAAATTTCTGCAAAATTCCCTTCTAAACTATTTCTGCCCTTCAAGTAACATAAGTCTTTACATAAATATAAGAGAGCAAAAGGGAAGTAGTTGCAGAAGTTCATGTGAAAGTGACAATGGAGTCCAGGTTGTAGAGTTATTGTTGGTAGATCTATCTCTAATATTGAGAGTGGTAAGTTTCTTTTATGAAACATAAGCTGGACACTTTCATATTATGACAGTTCTATATAACTAACCTGATTGACTGAGTATAGTATTAAAGTCTGTATTATTCACTTACAGTGTCCTGAATGGGATTGAAGATAAAAAGTTTTTGATTAGTAAATAGTTAAATGTAACAAACTTAATTCAATAACTCAGATAATTTTTAAATACATTAGTGACATAGAGAATTTAGAATGTAATGGGACTGAGTAAATACAAGTTTTATATCTGAATATTCAATTTGATTTTATAAAGAGGCAAATTTTTAGTTCACAATATATTTATATATTACACAAGCAGAATGAGTTTCAATAAATTAGTCAATGCATTTCCAATTTCCAAATCTTTCATTTATCATATTATTTAAGTAGTACTAACTGAAATAAATGCTGGAGTTATAAATACTAATTACTAGGGAAAGTAAAACTCAATTTACTTATTTATAGTACTTGAATATTTCAAGGGATATTGATTAAAAGGTGCTTGGATAGCCAATAGACTTATGGAATATTGTGTCTGCATTCCTTGACTGCCCCTGCCTTCCCTGTCTCCCTAAAGAAGTATTTAATAATGGCACTTACTTATATTAGATTGCACCGTTAAGGCAGTGGTCAGATAAACATTTTGGGTGCTTTTTTAAATTAATGAATTGTAGAAGAAGAATAAATGAAACAAGATGGGATTGGGAGGGAGACAAACCATAAGTGACTCTTAATCTCACAAAACAAACTGAGGGTTGCCGGGGGGGAGGGGGTTTGGGAGAAGGGGGTGGGATTATGGACATTGGGGAGGGTATGTGATTTGGTGAGTGCTGTGAAGTGTGTAAACCTGGTGATTCACAGACCTGTACCCCTGGGGATACAAATATATGTTTATAAAAAATAAAAAATTAAAAAAAATTGCAAAAATAAAAAAAAATAAAATTAATGAATTGTATTTAGTTTACATCTAAACACAGCAAATGGCTTGGTGATTTAAATATGGCAGTAGAGATCTATGAACATTATTCTGTGCTTGGCACTGTTTTAGGTGCTCAGGCAATATGGAGGAAGGAAGCATGTGACTCTCTGTCCTAATAGACCTCCATTCATATAGAGAGTAATGACAATGGACATGAAACCCAACACATGACTAAAACTTTTTTTTTAATTAATCAGGATAAGGAAGATTAGAAGTATATATGTCGGTCAATACAAGAATAAAGACTTGGAAGATGTGAGGAGTTAGTGATGACAAAATCTGGGGCAATAGGGTTCTAGCCAGAGAATGTTCCATGACAAGGAACAAGGCTCTCATGTTGGTCAGAAAGCAAGAATGCCAGTGTAACTGGGGCAGAGTAAACCACAGAGAAGAGTAAAAAATTAGTCTGAAAGGCATAGTAGGGGAGGGTCAGATTGGGTAGTATGCTATTGGCAAGCGAAAGAACGTTAGCTTTTAGTCAAGTGAAAGAGGGAGCCCTCTTAGAGTTTTAAGTAAATAGTAAGTAATAATTAAGGAAATAGTAAGACCCCTCTTAGAGTTTCAAGTAGAGAAATAGTACGACCTGACCTGTGTTTTCATAGGACAACTCTGGCATGAGGGCAGTAGGCTGCTGGGAGAAGGATGGCGTGTTTACTGCAGTTCAGGGCAGAGAACATGGTGGCAAGGATCATTGCAGTAGCAGTGCTGAGTAGTGATAGTGAATTCTCGTTATGTTTTGAAGCTACAAACGGTGGAATTTGCTGAGCATTTGCATGTGAGTTGTGAAAGAAAGAGAAGTCAAGGAAGACTTTAGGACTGTGACCTGATCAACAAAAAAGCTGTATGTGCCACCGTTTGATTTGAAACATTTAGAGAGGAAGTTTAGGATTCTTTGTGGACATTGGAAATATTAGAGATAAAGACAGAAAGTTGAAAGAAGATTTGAGTGACACTTGGAACATTTCAGGGATAGCAGTGAGGCTGGTGTGGCTAAAGGGCAGTGAAGGAAGGGATGGTCTTAGAAGATGACATCCAAGAAGCCCCAGGGGCTTTTGGATTTTATTCTGAATATAATAAAAGGACATTTAGAGTTATGAATACAGAAGAAACAAGAATTGATCTATAACTGAAAAAGATTACTCTTTTCTTGGGGTAGATATTTAAATAGTCTTTGTCCTGTTTTTTCTTGGGAAGAAGGAACTAAGTTCATTTATTTATTACAAAAATATCTATTGCCCTAGAAGATATATTAACATCAGTATTTTTTAAATATAATGACATTATTATCCACAAACATAAGCAGTGGCCATTAAATGAGACCTAAATGAAACTGGCTGACAGCCCTATTCAAAATCAGAGAAAAACTCCAAAAGTAATTCAGTGTATTTACCTTTATTAGTCCTTAAAAATATAAATTTTGTTTGGTATAATAATACCGCACGTGTTAACAGCTGGTGTGTCTTCATTTTCATATTGATTTAGTATTAAGTTATATCAAGTCTTGAATCTTAAGTGTGATATTGATAAATATGTGAAAAGTTCACATGACTTTTCTAGGTCAAGTAAAATGACATTTTATATAGAGATTATAAAAAAATGATTGCAAGCATGAATTTAACTACAGTTACTTCAAGGCAAGTAAATATCTTGGACTATAACATGATTTATTCAGTAATATTTATTAAGATATATACAGGTTGCAGTAAGTTTTCTCACTTATACAGTTTAGTGGATCGAAAAACATGATCACAAAATTTTGTAACTCCTCTCATCAGGAGATAGAGTCTATTTCCATAGCCACCCCTCCAAACTGGGCTGATCTAGTGACTTGCTTTGGCAAATAGAATGGGGCAGATAAAGCTTGGTCTGAAGAAAACTTTCAGTTGCTATCAATGACCTGAGACAATAAAGAAGCAAATTGAATCTACTGGAGGATGAGTGGTCACATGGAGTAATAACCAAGTAAGAAACAGAGACAACAATGAAGACTGGTCATTTGGCACCGGGGTTAGGCCATCTTGGACTTTTCATTCTAGCCAGACTTCCAGCTCACTGCAGCCATGTGAGTGAGCCCAAGAAAACCAGAGAAACTTCCCAGCTACCGCACGGAATCATGTCAAATGATAAATTGTTATGGTTTTAAGCCACTGAGGTTTGGGGAGTTTGCTATGCAGTAATAAAAAAACAGGAACACATGAATGAACTGCTTTCTGGAGTTTGTTTGCATACATTATTTGAATGTGGTTTAAGCAGGTGTTTTTAAAAATTCTTTTAGCAGTGAGTTAATGAGTGACTACTAAGCACTTTATGCTAGTGCTCTAGGAAATAAAAATGTAGGTGTAAATAGTATCAATAGGGTAAGTACATACTAAACCCTAAAAATAGTATCATTATAAAAGTTAACCTATAGGAGACATGAACTCATATGTGCTCTAGGAACTCAGCAGGGAAGTTCTAGGAATTCCTTGAACTTGAGATTTGGTAAAGTTTTTATGAGGGGAAATCATTTTTGAGCTAGGGTTCAAAAAATTTGAATTACAGTTGGTATTGTGGAGAGAGGACTTCAGTTGTAGGAAATAGATCGGGCAAAAGTTGATATCAAGGGTAAGGAAATATGCTATGATAGGTAAACCATCCAAATAGTAAGTGAAGGGAAGATAAAGGGAGAGCAAAATTTGAGAAAAACCAGATTAGATCCAGATGCTGGAGTCTAATACCACGTAGCTATTGCCATATAACAAGTCAACTAAAAGGTAGTGGCTTAAAACAGCACAATTTGTTGCTTCTCACAGATCTGTGGTTGATAACCAGGATAGTTTTTCTGCTGGTCTTATTTGCAGTTATTCTTGGCTTTAGTCATCTGATGGCTGGAATTGGAGTATCCAAGATGGCTGACTCTCATGTCTGGCAGTTTGTGCTGGCTGTCATTTGGGACTTTTTTTTTTTTTTCCACAAGCCTCTCCTCTTTCAGTAGATTATATCAGGCTTTTTTACAGCATGGTAATCTCAGACTTCTAAGACAGCAAGAACAAAAACATTAGAGTCTTGTAAGTTCATACTCTGCAATCCACACACCATCATTTCTACAATATTCTGTTGGTCAAAATAAATTATTATGCTGTTTGAATGCAAGGGCATGGAGAACTAGATTTCACTTTTTAAAAAAAATTTTTTTATTTTTTATAAACATATATTTTTATCCCCAGGGGTACAGGTCTGTAAATCACCAGGTTTACACACTTCACAGCACTCACCAAAGCACATACCCTCCCCAATGTCCATAATCCCACCCCCTTCTCCCAACCCCCCTCCCCCCAGCAACCCTCAGTTTGTTTTGTAAGATTAAGAGTCACTTATGGTTTGTCTCCCTCCCAATCCCATCTTGTTTCATTGATTCTTCTTCTACCCACTTAAGCCCCCATGTTGCATCACCACTTCCTCATATCAGGGAGATCATATGATAGTTGTCTTTTTCTGCTTGACTTATGATGGGAAGTACAGCAATATCCTGTTGCAAACAGTCATGAGCATAGGAAGGCTTGATTTACTGGCAGCTATTATAATAATCTATCACACCACAAATTAGAGAGTGGTCTGAAACTGTAAGAATCCAGTGCCTTTTTTAAACTTATGATTGATATATCCAAGCTTTTTAAAGTTAATTACTTTATTATTATTATTATTATTATTTTTAGCAAGACAGAGTACACACACCTGCGGGGGAGGTTAGGGATAGTGGGAGAGGGAGACAGAGAATCTTAAGCACCAAAACAGGGCTTTATCTCACAACCCTGAGTTCATGACCTGAGCCAAAATCAAGAGTTGGATCCTTAACCCACTAAGCCACCCTCTAAGCTTTATTTAAAGAACAAATGACTATGTGGCAAGTGACTATGGGCATTATTAATAGGGTATATTAAAAAAAGAACAAACTGAAGACAAGGAAACAGAGCAGGAGACTTTTATACTAGTTTATATGAAGATAATGTTTATCTAAATTATGAAATGGACATTTTATCTGTGAATAGGTACTGACTTTTAATATATAGTTATGCAAAATATAGTAAGCCTTTAACATTTGAATCCTTAAAACTATGGAATTTATCCTCTTATTTTATTTTCTACTGAAGTGTAAAAGTTAAGCATAAATTGTTTACATTCTCAAATATCTATTTTTTTAATAAAATAAGAAAACCTACTTCGCAGAAATATTTGTTGCCAAACAGTTGTTCTATTTGGTTATAGTAAGGCTCCATCTTAATAGTCTTATAATTAGTTTGGCTATTATATTGCATAGGGTTAGCAGAGCAAATAAACTGACACGAACCAACTCATATGACCTGGCAGCTCAAAATTCCAAAGCATCGAACAAGGGCAATTTTGCTGAACCATTCTGGAAACCTGGAGGTAATAAAGAGGAAAAAAAAAAAAAAAGAAAGAAAGACTAAAAGGCAAGGGTAAAGAAAAAGACAAACAAAACAAAACAAAACAAAAACAGTCTCTGCCTCAGACATAAAATGACAAGTACCTTACTAGTTCTCTTCTGTCCCTTAGTTTATCTTCCTGTGTACGTACTACCCATCTACCTACCCACTGGCTGAGATTCTGCCTTAAAAAACAAATAAAAACAAAAAACTGAGATAATTTAATATTTTTGATATGTAACCTAAACAAATAGGAAGACTATCTTAAATTTTTTTAATTTTTTATTTTATTTTTAAATTTTTAAAAAAGATTTTATTTATTTACTTTATTTATTTGTCAGAGAAAGAGAAAGCAGAAGCAGGGAGAGAGGCAGGCAGAGAGAGAAGTGGGCTCCCCGCTGAGCAAGGAGCCTGATGGACTCGATCCCAGGACCCCGAGATCATGACCTGAGCCGAAGGCAGAGGCTTAACCCACTGAGCCACCCAGGCATCCTGACAAATAGGAAGACTATCTTAAAAGGATAGAAAAGGAATTTCTCAAATTTAAACATTGAATATTACCCCTTCATGGTCATCAAAATTGAGCTGTCTGCTTTTTGTGCATAGAGTTGGAATGAGTATCCAAGAGTAAACACTAATTTTTTTTTTTTTTTGGATAGCTTTGTAGAGGAATAATTTATATACCATACAGTGCACTCATTTTAAGTGTAAATATCAATCATTTTAAATGCATTTACAGAGTTTTGTAATCATCACCATATTCCGGTTTTAGAACATTTTCTATCACCCTATTCCCACCACCAGCCCCAGGCAGCCACTAGTCTGCTTTCTGTCTTTTTTCTGGATGTTCTGTAAAAATAGTATCAGATAGTCTGTAGTTTTCTACATCTGTGTTTTCTCACTCAGCATGTTTTTATGGTTTATTCATATTATAACATGCATCGATACCTGTTTTTTTTGTTCTTGCTAAATCGTATGCAGTTATGTACCGATTTATGTACAAATCTCCTATCTCCCTCCGAGTCTCACCTTTCCTTTGTTTTTTTTTTTTTTTTTCTTTTTTCTTTTTCTTGATCTTTCTTTTCTTCTTTTTTCCTTTGCCAGTAGTAGTGCTATTTTTAGTACTATTTTAACAATTCTACTTTGGGGACATCTTGTAACAATTTCTAGCTCTCTTATTTTTATACCATTTAGTAGCCTTGTACAGGTGGTTGATCTCCGGAAAATGACTTGGCAATTGTTAACTCCTCAAACCTTTCACATATATATAGGAAACACACACACATTATACAATAAGACGGCTTCCTGGGAGGGGGGAAAAAACAACTATGACTCTTTTGACAGGGAATAAATGTAGCAATTTCTATCTCTATGTTTCCTGGCATGCATTCAAAATGTTTGTGTAAGTCACCCATGAAATTCAGTCTATTCCTTTTACATGCTGATACTCAAGTATACTCTGTGATATTTTGACTACAATTTTTGGTTATTGATCAAAATAATGCTACATTTGGTTAATGTTGGTTAAAAAAATTTAAAAAATATATTTTCCTGAGGAAAAATATATTTTAAGGTTCCAACTTACTGCATGGCTTTATAAAATGTGCTTTGACTTTCAAAAGGATATTGAGAAATAATGAGTCCAATTTGAAAGTTTTAAATTTAATGCACATTTGTTTCTTTAGCATTTGTGGAATCCAACATCTGGAACGAATAGGAAAGAAGCTGAATCTCTTTGACTCCCTTTACTTCTGCATTGTGACATTTTCTACTGTGGGTTTTGGGGATGTCACCCCTGAAACATGGTCCTCCAAGCTTTTTGTCGTTGCCATGATCTGTGTTGCTCTTGTGGTTCTACCCATACAGGTAAAGAGAGCCAGGGTAAATTATATAGAAATGTGCAAATCTTAATAAAATCAGATCTTCCATGCCTCATAAGAAATGCCGGGTGGTTTATTAATGTAATATATTAACACATGTTATTATTATATCTAGTCAGCGAATTAAAATGGTCTCAGGAAATGCTTTTTAACGTTATATTAGAAACTGACTTTCCCCCTCCATTCATAACTGATATTGTTCATTTCAATTCTTGAAGATGTTTATTTGAAATACATGTATAATATATATTTATATATAATATATATATTTCATATGTAATATATTTAACTATATTAATTATAAGATTATAGGTTTTAATTACAGAGTGATAGTTTTAATTACAGAATGATAGGTCAAGGCAATAAAGTTATGAAGGTTTGATTTCTTTTGGTTTTTGAAGCAATATAAAAGCTAAACATTGTAATAAGTAAAAACTGATTACATATATTGGTCAATTGAAACAAAATCTGAGGATGATTTGTAACTATTTTATATATATATAAAATATATATAAAATATATATTTTATATAAATATATATAAATATATATATAAATATATATTTTATATAAATTTATATATATATATAAAATATATATATATTTTATAAAATATATATATATTTTATATATATATATATAAATATAAATATAAAATTCTGGAAGTTGATAAGGTGGTTGCAAAGGAAAAGAGATATAAAAGGAGTCTGAAGATAAGTAGATGCAATCTCCAAGTCTTTCCTACAGTGAGCTCTTGTGTGCCCATAGGTGAGCAGACCAGAAACAGGATATAGGAAACACAAATCAAACTTGTACTTCTGTTTTAAACCTTTGGCCACGGTTACATACATATGTATGTATGTATGTATGTATGTATTTAGGTATGAAAATGATCAGCCCACTTTTATTCAGTCAGGCATGTGTTCCTTTCTGATCCCTCCTCTAGTCCCTGCACTTCCCTTATATACCAACTACAACTGTCCAACTAGAAATGACTTTGTGTGTTGGGTATCTCACATTGCATGACGTGTGCTGAACTTGGTAGAAAAAGGTAGAAGAAATGCCTTTGAGATTTTTCTCTTTGACACAGTGCATGACACATCATGGCTGCCTGGTTTCCTGGACATAAATCAGAGGTACAAACTTTTTAGTGCTGTTATGATATAATGGGAAAATCATATTAATATGTTTCTGTAGAGACCTGAAGCCCCTCAGAAGCATTAGCAACCTACACAGCAATCGCATGAAAAGTCTATTATTGAAGGGAATACAGATAGTTTGAATCTCAGTGAGTTCCAGCTAAGAAATTGAGTGTATCTAATAAGTCAAGGAGGTATTATATTGGTTTTTACTTTCATGTCCAGTGTTTTTTGTTCATCTGTGGAAAATGTATTGCAGTTTGAACAGCTGGCCTATTTGTGGATGGAGAGACAAAAGTCAGGTGGAAACTATAGTCGACATCGAGCTCAAACTGAGAAGCATGTTGTTCTGTGTGTCAGTTCACTGAAGATTGATTTACTTATGGACTTTTTAAATGAATTCTATGCTCACCCAAGACTTCAGGTACATAGAAATTATGTTACGCCTTTGACTGGATCATAACTAACTAGCATATTGTCAGAGTCAATTAACTGATGGTGCGGCCTGCGTTCTGGAGGATTTTTATTTATACACTCAAATTTAGAAAGAGTAAATGAAGAACTACAAATATAACCAGGAACATAGAAAAAATGCTTAAGGAATACATAGTATTTTAAGTTTCCTTCTGTATCTACACTAAAAGACAGATGGAATTATGTTAATGCTACATAGAAAGGTTTTCTTTGAATTAAAAGGATTTTTTCCCTCTCTTGGTTAATGCACAAATGACATTTTTATGAAACAGTGGAATTTAACATATCAAACAATGAAAACGTCATTTCACAATATTCTACTCACTTGAAATTATTGGAAGTTTTATCAAGTGTTGCTGATAGAAATGTGGAAGTCTGAAAGTTCCATTTTTCCTTTTGTTTCCCGGAGTGTACCTAGGTCTTATTTATACTAGCAATGAATAACCCAAAACTGGACAATAACTAGTTGAATTGAGAACAATAATTCAGAAAAAAAAAAATCTCATCTGTCTATGCTGATAAAATCCTCAGATACTTCTACTCCTTGCTGTGTGGTATTGGGCCTGTGTAGATCTAGGTAATATCCTCTTCCTGCTAAATACACTTAGTTCAGTCCAAATAGTAAAGAGCTACTTGAATGTCTAATTCCTCAATAAATTTGTGTCAAGAGGTTGGACAATCCCAAGATCAAAACAGTACTGATTATATCTAATTAGATCTCCCTTAAATAGATTTGTGTTTTCATGACTATATTGGAGATCTTTTAAAATACTCTTTAAAAAATATTTTTTTAAAAATTATAAATAAGCAGTGCTTAAATCACATCATACATTCTTTTTCTTCCATATAAATTAATTTGCATTTTTGAAGAAACAGCATGTTTGTTGTTTTTATTATTATTCATATTAAACAATTGCAGTTTTGCTTCTTATATTCCAACAAGAAAACCTATTTTTGGGAAAATATGGTACCCCAAATTGTGACACCTATTAATTTATTTTGACTGGTATCAATGAGGAGAATTCTTAAAATTCTCCAAATTTCCACTAGATACATTTTAGATGATAAAATGGTGACTGTTTCTCAGAAAATTATAATTCCTATTATCAGTGTATTAAACTATTTTATCACTCATAGTGCTCTTGTATTTTTTCCAAAGGACCATTATATTGAAATATGTGATGTCAAAGTTTTAAATTTACTTTGTATTATCAATATTTTTATGAATCTTTTTCCTTTCAGATAGTCATCAGAGATTTTTGAGTATTATCAGTTCATAATATTTCCAAATGCTATAAATCACCATCAGAGTTTCTATTCCAAAACTAAAAATTTAAAGTATGAATTGATTTTTAAGTACTTCTGCTCTGTATGTATTATATATTTTAGAATAAGCCTGAAGTTATAATATAACTGAAAACTTCATAAGTTGGAAATGTCTACTGTGTATACACTGATTACCTTCTCTTCATAGTACTAATAAGATTGAAAAACCTTATGTTGGTTTATGAGGTTTTTATATGTCTCAGTTATGTTTATTATAGGATCATGTTAATTAATGTAGGTCCAGGTTTTAAATGCAAATTTTTACTTGTTAGCAGGAGTTTATTTCTATATCATCGTATTTCTAAATGTCCTTAGACATTCTGTTTACTTATGTAACATAAAGCATACCATGATTTTGCCCCTTTGCTCACTTTGTTTTGAATAGGATTATTATGTGGTGATTTTGTGTCCTACTGAAATGGATGTGCAAGTTCGAAGGGTACTGCAGATTCCAATGTGGTCACAAAGAGTTATCTACCTTCAAGGCTCAGCCCTTAAAGATCAGGATCTGTTGAGAGCAAAGTAGGTATCCCTATCTATTTTCCATCTTGTAATACTATAATATCTTTTCTCTCCTCTGAATTTTAGCAATTTTCAGTCTTGCAAGATGTGTTTAAGTATTTTTGTATACAGAGTCTTGCCATAGTTCCACTGCTGCTCAAACTGAAAGGTTAAAAATATAAAATCAGTGTATTTGCTCCTTTTCTCAGCGCAAGGAGGTTCAGTGGACCATGTCCATACAACACAGTGAGGAGTGTGGCATGGTGTAATTATCTCAAGCTGTCAGAGAGGAGCAGAGTTATCCAGACTCACGGTTAGAGTGGTCTCCAAATGACTACAGTTTTTATTCCACAAATACAGTTTTTATTTCACAAATAAAAGTGTTGGGCTAACCATTGGGAAATGCCACAGCAGTTGAGTCAAGGTTTAAGTTCCAGAGTTTGTACTATGTACAGGCAGGTGACACTTGTGTTGCCTGGTGTCAGAGGTGTCCCTGGGGGCTGGAGGAATCAGAAAAGTAACTGGGTCTTACCTGCTCTTTCCTGTTGCACGTGTGCTAGCCAACCTGGCTTAAAGTTGACATAGGAATATACCTTTGTCAAAGGTCATGGAATTGTTCCATATGAACAGAGTGAAAACATAGTTGGGCAGAAGACCATGGACACCAGGGAGTCAGGGCCTCTTCAAACAACACCCATAGTTTCAGAAGTCAGAGGAAATCTTCAGCAGAGTTGGTTTTGCTTCTGTTGCTTTTAAAGTTTAAACATGTCTTTATTGGTGAGGAAGAACGTCCTGTCCCCTTCTAGGTCCTTCCAGCTGGACTAAGAATCAAGTTGACATGAGACAGATTAACAGGAGAAAATCAAATTTAATAGTGTATGTGCAGGGAATCCGTACCAATACGGAACTTCCAGAGACAAGTCAGGCAAAATATGTCACTGTGCACTAAGGAGAAGAGATAGAGGTCTGGTACTACCAAGGGAAGGAGAGCAGGTTATAGAGAGATGAACAAGGGTGCTTAGTATTGTGTGAGATGGATGAATCACAGACCCGTACCCCTGAAACAAGTAATAGATTGTATGTTAATAATAATTTTAAAAAGGAGTAAATGTTTGGTGAACAAACATTTGCTGGGCCACTCAGAAACAATGGGACATGGAGAACTTAGATCAAACAGGTCTTGCTGTCTTGCTAGTTTCCTCCCTGCCTGCCTTCCCAGGTTTGTATCATACTGCAGTTATCTATGTTGATGACTTCCTACCTGGGGTAGATTTTCTGTCTAAATTCTTTTCAGTTGGTTGAGGAGGGAGATGAGGAGCTTTCCCGAATCTGCTGGTGTTTGTTTGTTTGCTTGTTTTTAATCTGCTGGGTTTTGATTGCTTTTTAGCTCAAAGTAATCTTCAGGCCAATGTGGCCCATCTTGGAGTCACCTTGGATCCTACCTCTCCATTTGTCCCTGAGTTGTCTTTTGTGCTCCTTTAATATAAATCTGCTCGCTGAATTTGAGAGCATAAGTATATTTTATTTTGCTGTTTTGTTTTTTCTGGATAGCTTGAGTATGTGTGTTGGTGGGGGTGGGTGTGTTTATGCATGGTGTGTGTGTGGTGGGGATGGGGTTGGGGGTGGGGGGACAGTGGAAAAGAACAGGAGAAAACTCCCAAACTCCTTTTTGGGGCTTAATTCTGCAAAGTGATGACTATGTATTTTGTAACTTGAACTTTGACATTACCAGACTTTTTCAATGATTTAATGACTTCTGAAACAAAAAGAAGTTAGTAGAAACCATCATAATATAGTGAATGGATGTAATTAGGAAATTTAGCTTCTTTGAGAATATATTAGTATTTCTAGTGGATTAAATACTTCACACACACAAGAGTTAAGTCAGATTCTCCCAGCACCTCAAGCAATAGATGGCTTTAGGTGTTTGCTATTTGCTATCTGTACACATTATTTGGGAGCTCTAAAGAAATAGCTGCTTAGACACTAACATAATTTGGATCTTTACTTTCATCTGCACAGATAATCAGTATGCTTAATTTACCATATGCATTAAGTTCTTCACATAAGAATAATTTCTATATTATGTTCACTATGAATTTATGTGATAATTGAAGGCTTTTTATTACCTAATAAATTAATCTAAGCTATTAGTTTTAGCTGTTAGTATTTTAGCTTGATACTATAGAAGAGAGCAGAATTTGCTACCACAAAATATGCCTCAATGGGATAAAGATTATTGTAAGCTGATTATTTTTAAGAAGCAGTAAACACAGGAAAAACTGAAAACCTAGTAGAAATTAACCCTTATGTAAGGGACATTCACGTTTATAAGGGAAATCTCCATCCATAAGTCTCTCTCTCTGTCTCTCTCTCTGTCTCTCTCTCTATCTCTGTCTCTACCTGAAAGAGGATGACTCAATCTCTGGAAACTCTTGTGAATGGAGAAGTCAAGGACCTAGATCTGTATAACAACCTTACCTAGATTTACTGTGCTTTTCTTGATAGGTTCCCATAGCTGGTTCTACCATTAGTCAAACATCTTTTGTCTTTAGCTGAAGATGGTGTTTAAGGTGATGGCTTCATGGGATAGGAGTTAATGAGTTTTCCTGGGTGTCTCCCACGTATACAGGAGGTATACGTGTTGCTAAACATCTGTTTGTTTCTCTTCTGTTAATCTGTCTTTTTATCACAAAGGGGTCTCAGCCAAGAACTTAGAAGGGTAGAGGGAAAATGATTTATCTTTTTATTAATTACATGATTTGTTTAGGATTAGAAATTCATTTATTATTAATATTATTAAATGATTTCTCAGCGAAATCAATCACATTTACAAAAAGCATCCATTCATTGGAATATACAAAGGATGAGAATGAGGATGAGAGAGGTAGCAGGCTGGTAATACTAAAAAATCTGGGTTAAGAAAGAAGTATTCATTTTATGTTCATTTCTTATCCTAATGTCATATAAAGATTTGGGATTTAATGTTAACTAATACATTCTTCAACACAATTTCCCATGCAAGAAACAAGGAGTAGGATTCTCCAAACCAGTTCCAAAGGTCAGTTGCATGAATTTTGAATTGCTTTGTTGGAGATGATGTTTAGAAAATGTTATGTGATACTCATTATCTTGTAACCATGCCTCAATATTTTTCCAAAACTGTTTGGTTTGATCTAATTTCATGGACTTTTATCTTTCCCCTGCATAGAAAAAAAAGTTTGGGGGGGGGGAAGGTTTATTTTATCATAATGAAGCAGAAAGATAAAACATTCCTTATTTTGAAATTAACATTTTTTGTTTTTATTTTTTAAAGATATTTTAATTTTTATATAATTTCTACACCCAAAGGGGATGTTGAATTTATAACCTGAGATCAAGTGTCGCATGTTCTACTGACTGAGCCAGCCAGGAACCCAATATTTTTGATTTTAGAACATTATTAATCAAGCACTGAAACCTACTGTTTATCACCAAATTTAAGAAATGTAGAGCTTTAGTATAAGGGACAGGGATTTGGAACAAGATGATGAATCATCTCCAAGAAATGTAAATGTACAGTAGAGTTTGATATAAGAATACTAAGTAACTGTTCCTTCTCTCTTAGTTAATTGAGTAACTTTGCAGCTAAAATGTAACTAATCATAAAATGAAAGCCAATACAACTCCCTTAAACAAAGCATATATATGAGAAAATATATAAACATCAAAGAAAATAAAATTTGAGGGTTTTTTCAAATTTTTCTCATTATGAACTATTGAGTTATAAAGCCAATTCAACAACAATTTTTTTTTGTTTCCAGTCAAGTACAGTCACGGTCTGCTAGAAATCTAACTTTTGTTTAAGCCTAAGGATACTCCTAGTTTATTTGCACTTTGTGTACATTGGACTAAGCATTGGAATTCTATTTTTCAGACACTATGAAGACATTTCAATATATGATTATTTATTTTTTTTGGTCTGTATTTAGGATGGATGATGCTGAGGCCTGTTTTATTCTGAGCAGCCGTTGTGAAGTGGATAGGACATCATCTGTAAGTTTCTAAAATCTCTTTCATAATTGTTCTTCTCACCTGAGACGATTTTTAATTTTTTTTAAAATCTGCCTATGTTAAATATAGGTAACTTTAAAATATTACTGAAGGGAAGCAAATATCTCTAAACTGTTTTTGCCATCATATAAGAATAGCTGACTTATAGACTGTGTCAAAAAAGCTCTTTTTGAAGTAGTATCTACTAGTCCTTGGGTTTTCTGTTGATCAAAATGAAATGTCATACATTTTTATTAAATATGTCCTTTGCCCCCATGTTGCATCACCACTTCCTCATATCAGGGAGATCATATGATAGTTGTCTTTCTCTGCTTGACTTATTTCGCTAAGCATGATACGCTCTAGTTCCATCCATGTTGTCGTGATGCAACATGGGGGCTTAAGTGGGTAGGAGAAGAATCAATGAAACAAGATGGGATTGGGAGGGAGACAAACCATAAGTGACTCTTAATCTCACAAAACAAACTGAGGGTTGCTGGGGGGAGGGGGTTGGGGAGAACCGGGTGGGATTATGGACATTGGGGAGGGTATGTGCTTTGGTGAGTGCTGTGAAGTGTGTAAACCTGGTAATTCACAGACCTGTACCCCTGGGGATAAAAATATATGTTTATAAAAAATAAAAAATTTTTTAAAAAAAAAAGAATAAAATGTGACTATAGAAACATTAAAAAAAAAATATGTCCTTTGCTATGTAATGTTGTTAAAATGTTCTCAATTTCCTCAACTCAAAACAAAGCAGATGGATCAGGCAGTCTGCATTAGAATCAGTTGGGGAGCTTCTAAAAAAGTATGCATTCATGAAAATTCTATTCAGGGTATATAAAGTAGGGATCTGGAATCTGTGTATTTTTAAAAGATCCCCAGGTGATAGGGAAGTACATCTCAACTTGATACTCTTTAACTTATATGATCTCTGTGATTCATTTTTTTTGACCTAAAGTTATATAAACTCATAATTACATTAAATGGTATGATTTACCAAATTATAACTTGTATTTTTAAACATGCATTCTGATTTTATTGTTTTTAAAAAGTGCTTTATTATTTTATATTGAGCAGGTACTGTTAACTCCTGTGTTTTTAAGCCAATGAGTTTTTCTCTAGCCATATCTGTGATGCAGAGACAAAGCCCTGGTGGCTTCCATAGTTACTGGGAAAAAGGCAATCTATGCATGGGATCTTTCAGGGACATGATTATTATTTTTTTTTTTCTGGAGCATTTAATAGTAAAGTGTGTTATATTAATTTAGACTATGAGTCCTGAATGTGGCATGCTCTGTGTTCTCCTGTGACCTCATTCTAATTTACCTAAAGTTCTTATTCCCTTTTAATTTAATTTTCTCATCCTTTATATGAAGAGAGTTATTAAGGCTTGTATTGTGTCCCCCAAAATTCATATATTGAAGTCCAACCCCCCTAGTACCTCATAATGTGAACTTATTTGGAGATAAAGTCTTAATAGAGATAATCAAGTTCTAATGATCTTATTAGAATGGACCTTAATCCAGTATGACTGGTGTCCTTGTAAAAAGAGGAAGTTTGGAGACAGTCAGTTATCAGGGAGAATATCATGTGAACATGAAGACAGCTATCAATAAGCCAACAAGAGTGGCTTGAAACATATCATTTCCTCCTTATCTTCAGAGGGAATCAACCCTGCCAACACTTTGATTTTGGATTTCTGGCTTCCAGGACTGGGAAATAATAAATTTCAGTTATTTAAGCCACTCTGTTTATTCTACCCTATTACTGTAGCCTACCAAACTAATGCAAGAGCATAGAGCAAACACAGTTTGGAAAAATTTATAAAATATTTCTCTTTGCAGTATGTATTTCTAAAAATTCATCTGCTCTCCTTCTTCTCCATGGTTGCTATCTTAATTCAGACCACACCCTTCTCAGTTCACTTAAGTACTGAAATAGTACTTAACTATAACTATTTCAGGAGTTTCTTAATTGGTTTGGCACAGTAGGTGCTACAAATGTATTTACGGAATAAATGAATTTGAACTGGTCATAATCTACCATATGTTTCCGTAATTAATTTAACTTACATAATTGTGAATCTTGTGCCTCTTAAGTGGTAACTTTGTTTTAAAGTACTCATAGCATTCCAGTATCAATGACGTTTTGAGTAACAAGAAGCAGAAGCATTAATAAATAAAAATGTAATATCTTTTAGAGTACCCTTTAAATTGTGAATTTGAGATCATTCAGTTAAACAAACGTGTTTCATTTCTTCCTGACACTCTGCTAAACTGACAGGAAATGAATTAAAAATTTCACTCATTAGGACAAAGGAGATGGAAGATGAGATAGCACTAACACAAGTTCGGAAGCTAGAAAGCAGATGGATGAGTGGTAACCGACTTAGACAGAAGGAAGTTAAAATTTAAGTTGAGAGAGGAAACAAGTCAGAAGCAGGCTGCTTTTTGCAATGGAACCTCAAAAGTCTCAAGATATAGAGACACCAGATGCTTCTGTAAGTAGGGTTATATGCAGGACTAAACATATGAATAGTATTAAAAGTTTGTAAAAGAAGCAATTAGATTCCCTGAATCCCTCCAGAAATCCATTGCTGATCCCTTTCCCCATCCTGGGAATAGGTTTACTGTTGGCAGAATTTGATCCAGGGATACCTTTCACTCAGAATCAGTAGGTGCAACTGAGCCAAAGATTAGAATAAATTGCTCCACTGAAAGTGAGGTGATTGTCTCAAATGACTCAGAAACCTAATAACAAGGTCCATACCTCCACTGGCACAAGATTAGAGGAATTTTCTCTGGGGAAATGGTCCATCACAAGAAAGAATGCTCTGTGTGTGTGTGTGTGTGTATAATATATATATAATATATACATATATTGTGTGTGCATAAATAGATAAAGTCTGGAGTTCCCTAGTGCAGTATCACAAATTGATCACCCTACAGTAAGGTCTATGTGAAAATAAGATTCCCACATTCAGTGAAGTCCCAAATAGCTTGTGAGTGTTTAATTTCTACGTATGTTCATTTAGCAGAGATCACTGAACATATAAAGAAATTCCTGACAAAGAAAAGAAAGAATGGGTGAACAAACATAAGAAGTATAGAGAAAAGGGGGAACTCAGAGGAGGAAACAAACAAAACTGTACAATTTTGGGAGAAGAAATAGATGTTAAAATATATAACAAACTTCCTCAGGATAATATGAGTTGAGGAGAGTGTACATATATAAAACAAGAACAGTAAGAACAAGATAATTGAAGACAAAACAATAAACATTTAATGAACCAAAAAGAGCTCCTGAAAATTAAAAGTAGGGTAACACATGAAAAATTGTATAAAGGGTTTAGAAGAAAAACAAGAGAGGTGAGGAAACAAGGCAAAGTACTTATCCCCAAGATTGGAGAGACTGACATACAAATATGGAGAATAATAATTTACCTCAGCAAATACTCATGAGTGAAAATCATCCTGGGAATCAGTATAGGGGCAGGAAAATCTGAACTGTAATTGATGAATTACTGGAGGTTCACTGCAGACAACTTTGAGAAATGTAGGGAAATGTAGTCATGGGGAAGGGATAACATAATTTTGTGAGATTTACTTTTGGGACTTTTACCCAGTTCTCACAGTAAATATGAGAGAAAAATCCCTTTGGGATTTCAGCAAGGGGAAAGGAAAAGGAATCATTTTGAAATACACCAGAGCTCTGTTCTTCTTAACAGGCCTTACCCTCAGGAAAACTAACCAGTTTAACCTGCTGGAAACCTAATTATCAGAGCCTACCCAATTTGGGCAAGGGAACCCAATTCCAGACCACTCTGGCCATTCTTCTTTAATACAGGGGGTTGGGGACCCTGAAAAAACATTTGTGAAGGTCTCAGTCTTGAGGTATTTGTTCACTAAAAGACTGACACCAAATCATGGACTATAGAAAAATTTCCTTTATCCCATGGCTCAGTCAAATGTGTCTAAAGATCTACTTATTGCAGTTCCTTTAGCTTTGTATATTATGACTGGCTATCAGGAAAAAATTACAAGGTATACCAAAAGGGGAAAAAAAATCCAGTTTGTAGAGACAGCAAGTATCAGAACAGACATAGCAAGGATATTGAACTTACAAGAGCAATCATTTAAAATAACTGATTAATATGCTAAGGGCTCTCATGGACAAAAGAGACAGCATGTATCAACAGATGGGTAGTATAAACAGAGAGATAGGAACCTTAAGAAAGAACCAAAAATAAACGCTAGAGGTTTAAAAACAAAAACATAACAGCTATGAAGAATGTCTCTTATGGACTTATCAGTAGGTGGGACATGGCTAAGGGAATAATCTTTGAACTTGAGGATAACTCAACAGAAACCTACAAAACTAAAAAGCAAAGTGAACAAAGATTGAAAAAGAGCAACAAAAACCCATAACCACAATGGAATATCCAAGGCTCCTAGGACAACTGCAGAAGGTATAACGTAAGTGTAATGGGAATATTAGAAGAAGAAAGAAAGGAATAGGAGAAATACTGGAAAGCATAATAACTGAGGATTTCCCCAAATTAATAACAGACACCAAACCACAGATCCAGGAAACTCAGAGAACACCAAGCAGAAAAGGTGTCAAAAAAAAAAAAAAAATATATATATATATATATATATATATATATATATATATATATATATAAAATATCAAAGATAAGCCCCTGAAAGAAGCTGGTGGGAGGAACACCCTAACTACAGAGGAGTAAAGATAAGAATTTCATCTGACTTATCTTCAGAAACCATACAAGGAAAAAGAGAATGTAGTAAAATATTTAAAATGATGGTAAATAATATAGAAGGGAAGTCAATATCAGAATTTAGGACACCTGAACAGAGGGACAAGGAGAAAGGTCTGGGTCCTGGTAACTGAATGGAGTTTTAGGTTTGGACAGATGGCAAATAAGAAAAACCAATATCCATGAGTGGCACTAAGTATATGGTATTTCTGCTCTTTTGGCAAAGACTGAAGAGTCTCTCAACTGTTTTGTGTTTGTGTATTCAGGGCCTTATAGAAGTGTCTACAGTTCTTAGAGAAACAGACTTTCAGGACTTGATTACAAAATGGATGATAGACTATTCCTAGTGTGCTCAAATCTGGACACACCAGTTGGCTACCATTCATCTCTTTTTAAAATCATTTTTACATATGTGGGAGCAATGATCCAATTAAAGGTTTATTAGGAGAAAAATAGGAACCCAGAAAAATGTTGCACTATGCTAAATACTATATGTTAGAATTGAAGACACCATACTGCTTGATGATGAACATACTCCCATTTTAGCTGTTGTCTTAGGATGGGCCTGTCATAGTTGCTGCTGCAAACAATTCTACATTGTTTCCTACAGAGTAGTGGTTTCAACAACTTATAGTCCACCTGCCCCTCTGACCCCAGTGTTTGGTTTAAATCCTATCAGGAGAGTTGAAGTTCTGCTCTTTGATTCCTCAAAGGTTAATAAATACATCATTTGGGGGGAAAAAAAATCTAGGTAGTTTTGTTTTGATTCTATCTTTTTGTACATATAAGGGCTTGGCCCAGAGAAGGTATTTTATATGTATATAATTTTTTTATAAACATATATTTTTATCCCCAGGGGTACAGGTCTGTGAATCACCAGGTTTACACACTTCACAGCACTCACCAAAGCACATACCCTCCCCAATGTCCATAATCCCACCCCCTTCTCCCAAACCCCCTCCCCCCAGCAAAGGTATTTTAGTTGCCTTTCCCCAAGTAGGTTGTTCATTCTGGGAGGTGGGTGAAAGAAGAGAATAAGTCTTCCTTTTTGATAATCCAGTCTTGCTACAGTTGAATCATTTCACCTTCATTAAACCTTTCTTGTATCTTCTCTTAGAGGAAAATGAACTCTATAATTTTACACTTATACAGTCAGGTCATTATCACTGTTACTTATACTTGCATTGGGGAGCGAAAGTGAGTGAGTGTCTTGGGAGGGCCAGAATGTCTGGAATCATAATGTGTTCCTACGTGATGGAATTACGCTCCACTTGGCTAAGAGGCTATCTGGTCTCTCTAATTTTAATCAAGCTCACTCATGTTAGACAATTGAATCACTTGGGAAAATTTTAAGAGATTCTCAGGAAATTCCTTCTCTATCCTGCAAGGGATAGCAATCAGTCACGACTGCAACAGGGGTTGAGAAGTACTGTTGAAACTCTTGGATATTGTGAAGAAACATGTCGATTTATATTTTACAGATAGAGTTACAGAACAAAGTAAAAAGTTCTACTTTGGTAAAGGTCAATTTCATTGAACCTTCCTTGGAGAAATTTTTGTTGTTGTTAAATAAATAAGATTAGGCAATTTTTTTTTCTTTCCTTAATTTAATTCCAAAGATATTTACGTGAAGTTAATTAATGAAATGTTTATGATTTCTTAAGAAGTCACTTAGAGTAATTATTTATTTATCTATTTATTTAAAAGATTTTATTTATTTATTTGACAGACAGAGATCACAAGCAGGCAGAGAGGCAGGCAGAGAGAGAGGAGGAAGCAGGCTCCCTGCTGAGCAGAAGCCAGATGTGGGACTCGATCCCAGGACACTGAGATCATGACCTGAGCCGAAGGCAGTGGCTTAACCCACTGAGCCACCCAGGTGCCCTAGAGTATTTTTTTAAAGATTTTATTCATTTATTTGATAGAGAGAGAAAGTGAAAGACAGCATGTGCAGGGAGGAGAGGGAGAAGCAGGGCCCCTGCAAGCAGAAAGCCCAATGTGGGGCTTTATTCCAGGACCCCAAGATCATGACTTGAGCCAAAGCAGATGCTTTACTGATTGAACCACTCAGGTGCCTCTGGACTAATTTTTTTTTTCATATATTTATTCTAAGATGAACCTTTCCAATAATTGTTTTTAATAGTTTAGATTTACCTTGCAATATTTTCCTGCTATGTCTATGCACATCTGAGTTAGGATTATCTGTTGTGTGGCGACAACACATTTTTAAAATCTGTAGAACTGAGATTTTGATATTGGTCATGCTTTCAAAGAAACTTTTCTAAACGTGGTTCAGAATCTTTTGATGTGATGGCCGACAAACACATGAAAAGATACTCAACGTCAGGACTCATCAGAAAATGCAAATCAAAACCACAATGAGATCACACCTTACAACGTCAGAATGGCTAAAATTAAAAAGACAAGAAACAACAAAAATTGGCAAGGGTGTGGAGAAAACGAAATCCTTGTGCATTGTTTGTGGGAATGTAACCTGGTACAATTACTGTGGAAAACAGTTTGGAGGGTCCCCCAAGAATTACAAATACAAATAGTATATGATCCAGTAATTACACTACTAAGTATTTACCCAAAGAAAATGGAAACACTAATTCAAAAAGATATATGCATCCCTATGTTTCCTATAGCAGTATTTGCAATGGCCAAGTTATGGAAGCAACTTCTGTATTCATTGATAGACAAATGTATTCCACAGTGTGTGTATGGAATACACACACTGTGGAACATTATGCAGCCATAAAAAAGGATGAGATCACACCATTTGTAACAACATAGATAGACCCAGAGGATACTATGATAAGTGAAATAAGACAGAGAAAGACAAATATCATGTGAATTCATTCATTCATAGAACCCAAAACAAATGAATAAACAAACAAAAAGCAGAATAAGACCTATAAATACAGAGAACAAACTGATGGTTGCCAGAGGGGTGGAGAGTTGGGGGTTGGACAAAACAGATGAAGGGGAGTGGAATGTATAGGCTTCCAGTTATGCAGTAAGTAAGTATCACTATTGAAATAGTGATATATGGTGACAGATGGTATCTATACTTGCGCTGAGCTTAGCATAAGGTATAAGATGTTGAATCACTATGTGAATCACTATGTTGTGCACCTGAAACTAATGTAGCATTGTGTGTCATCTATAGTTAAAAAATTTTTAAAAAATCATTCTATTATGAAAATGTTCTTTTATACTATTTTCTTTGCTACAGTTACACCTTTGGAAAAATGTTGCACACTATTTCTGATAGGTACACATGCATTTATTATTGCTGAATAAATTGCTAAAATTTGCTAAATATTGCTAGAATTGAATGAATGAGTTCTATTGCTTTATTTTTTTAATTTTTAATTTTTTTAAAAAGATTTCATTTATTTTATTGAGAGGGAGTATGCACAACTTGGGGGAAGAGCAAGGATCTGCTACCTTGTGGGGCTTGATTCCAGGACCCCGAGTTCACAACCTGAGCTGAATGAAGGTGGATGTTTAACCAACTGAGCCACCCAGGCACCCTATCTTCTGTTGTTTTAATAATATTTTTTAAACCAGGCTGAATACTACCAACTTTAATATTAGTATGTGTATATTCTAACTGGGAGAGGCAGAGTTGTGACTATCAAAATAAAAAATTAATAAATACTCCAAAGGATTCTTTTTTGGAATTAATAAGATTTCAAAGAAATAAATATATTCCTATATAAGGTTTTATATTCTTTATTCAAATATTATAGGGTAAACATGAACCTGAAAGTAGTATAGCATCATTCTTAGTAAATTTTTCTGAGTCACAAAAAAATTTTTTTGAAAACCATTAAGTGTAGTTTTATTAAAGTCAAAAATCCTTTTTGATGATCCTAGATCAACTTTAATTTAAAAGAATGAATGAAGCTCACGGGTGCCAACTGGCTCAATCAGTGAATCATGTGACTCTTGATCTCAGTGTTGTGGGTTTGAGCCCCACATTAGATATAGAGATTACTAAAAAAATAAAACCTTAAAAAAAAAGGAATAAAGCACATGATATCTGCATTTTAAAGAAAATGCCCATTTTTTTCTTAAGATGATAACATTTTTTTTAATTTTTAATTTTTTATAAACATATATTTTTATCCCCAGGGGTACAGGTCTGTGAATCACCAGGTTTACACACTTCACAGCACTCATCAAAGCACATACCCTCCCCAATGTCCATAATCCCACCCCCTTCTCCCAAACCCCCATTTATTTATTTATTTTAAAGATAACAGATTCTCAAACATGTATTTTTCTACATAATTTATTGTGAAAAATGATAACATTTTAAAAACATCTAATATTGTAATGCTAATTTTCTATAAAGATCTTGCATGTTTATATGGAACTGGAGTTCTAGTCCATGTTGATACTCTTGTTATACATATTTTAGGTCATTGTTTTTGAGGAGTTCTAGTCCATGTTGATGCTCTTGTTATACATATTTTAGGTCATTGTTTTTGAGTCTACTTAATAAAGCAAACAAGCAGAAAGAAACCAGCAAATTTGACATTTCATGAGTAGCTTTCTTGTGGTCAGCCATTTGTGCACATTATGTCATTTCATGCTCACCGCAATTGTTTTATAGATGAGAGAACCAAGGCTCAGAGTTGTTAATTAGATTTCCCAGAGCGGCCGAGTCTGGGCTCTATGCAGGTCAGGTCAACTTTAACACTCCTTTCTTTGTACCAAACTGCTTCCCATGTGATAATAGCTCACTGTTCGAACGAGTCACACATTTGTACATAAGAGGTTCCACAGTTTGAAATTTTAATCAGTAAACAAAAAAAAAAATTATATGTGTGTGTGTATGTGTGTGTGTGTGTGTGTGTAGGATTTGAAGCATCAGTTGTCTGTTCTATTTCCCATTTTTAGTCTGTTTCCTAAAAGAAGATATTTCCTTTAAATCTGTTAAAGTACTGATACTGTATTTTTTTTTAAGGTTTTATTTATTTACTTGACAGACAGAGATCACAGGTAGGCAGAGAGGCAGGCAGAGAGAGAGGAAGGGAAGCAGGCTCCCCGCTGAGCAGAGAGCCTGATGCGGGGATCGATCCCAGGACCCTGGGATCATGACCCGAGCCGAAGGCAGAGATTTTAACCCACTGAGCCACCCAGGCGCCCTGATACTGTATTTTTTTTTTTTTAATCTCTGCTTTGTAAGAATATGGCAATTGTTTCCTTCTTTCTTTCAGCTTTCACTCCCAATTTTCCATGATCCAATTTTGGGCTGTGATACATCTATTTTTCCTTTCAAGAATGATATCATTTACCTTTTTGTTCTGTGATCAAAACTAAGTTTTCTCCCATTGTTTAATGATTAAATCTAAATGTTGGATGCAATAAACATTTAGAATTTTGTGGCTATGTACACAATGTTCAATGAAGACCCAGTGATCACTTTGATTACGTATTTCCTCTTTTGTATTATTTCCTGTCACACCCTAAATTTTAAAAATCTGCTGTCTATTATAGGTATTTGTTACCATGTATTATTTTTTATTTATCTATTTTACATTGCTGTTTATTGCAGATTTGTTATCTGCACTTACTATTCTAGCAGGAATTAATTTGTTCTTTAGATTTTCATATAAGATTTACATGTCTCAGTCCACTTAGGATCAAATTTACATGGGCCCAGTTGACATAAGTATTTGTAGGCTCTTTAGACATGAGCATAGCATTTTACCCAAGGAAAAAAATTTCTGTAGGGTAACACTGTCATCATTTTTAACCATTCATTCATTGAATAAATATTTATTGAGTGGTGTATCATCCAGGCATTGGTGTACCAACTGAAGGTATGTTTATGAACATAGCAGTGAAAAAAATATCTGTTCTCATGAAGCTGGCCTGCTAGTAGAAGTGACCATCAATATATAATTAAATAAATGCATAGAATGTTAGCTGGTGATGAATATTAAGGAGAGGACACTGGGGAAGAAGCATATGAAATGTTAGAGAAGGTTGACCTTTTAGATTGAACCATTAATTTAAAAATTTGAAAGCTTAACGTAAAATATAATCATAAATCTCATTAATTATTAAACAGGAACACATAAAGCAACACTGTCTTACTTATTTCATTAGACTACTTTTATGGTACCTGTTACTTCAAGCTGCTTATATTCTTATAGGTATTAAAATTCTTCCTCCCCTTTAGTTCTAGCCTCTTAAAAAAACCAACATTCACTATTTTTAAACTTATGGTGTCCTTAGATCCATTATTCCAATTTATACTCTCTCCATATCTCTGAAGCTCCTCCAAGAACACCAAATGTCCCCTAATAGAGAACATTTTGTATTGTTGTCTTACTTACTTGTTTTCCCTATTGTGTTCCATGATCATTGGTGCGTTTTTTTCCCTTCACACATATTCCCTTCTCCACTTGCCTTTGTACTCTCAATCTTTATAGAATTCTTTCTTAATAGTTAAGCCATTATTTCTCAATTTCTTTTAAAAAAATGCTTTAAGAAGTGTTTTGTGTTAATTAAGGGATCAATGCATCAAGAAGATATAACACTCCTCAAAGTGTGCACAATGTTGCTGTGAAACCTCAAAGTACATGAAGAACAAAATGGCAGAACTGGAAGGAGGTGTAAAAATCTGCCATTGTTAGAAATTTCAATATTGCTTTCTAAATTACTAGCAGAACAAGTAGAAAATCAGTAGGGTTATAAACAAAACAAAACTTGAGCTCATTTTTACCAGCTAGATCTCACTGACACGTAGAACATTACATTCAACAACTGTAGAATACACATTTTTTGCAAGTGCCTAAAAAACATTCACAGAGAAAAGATCATATGCTGGACAATAGGAGAAGTGGCAAAAAAAAAGTTAAAAGAATGAAAATGTACAGAGTGTGTTCTCTGATCATAGAAATCAACAATAAAATGTCAGCAGGATAATACCCAAATATTTGAAAATTAGCACATGTCTAAATAAGCCATTAGTTAAATGCAAATTAAGGAGAGGATTAGAATTATTGTCATTGAATTGTGATGAAACTGCACATGTCAAAATGAGGGGAAGCAGGTGAAGTAGTGCCTAAAAAGAGATTTATAGCTTTAAATTCTTAGATTAGAAATGAAAGTTTAAAATTAAGTAGCAAAGTGGAAGTGGAAGCAGCAAAGACATACTTTAGAAGTGGTGTCTGGGGACGCCTGGGTGCTCAGTGGGTTGAGCCTCTGCCTTTGGCTCAGGTCATGATCTTGGGGTCCTGGGATTGAGTTGTACATCGGGTTCTCTGCTTGGTGGGGGGGCCTGCTTCCCCTCTTTCTCTCTGCCTGCCTTTCTGCCTACTTGTGCTCTCTCTCTCTGTCAAATAAATAAAATCTTTAAAAAAGAAAAAAAGAAGAAGAACAAGAAAAAGAAGTGGTTTCTGTAAATGGAGCAGAGAAATGCCACAGTACCTGAGGGTAATTTCTGGTGAAGGAAATCTTTCTCTCTTTTTTTTCTCTTTTTCTTTCTTCTTTTTGGTGGGAAAATTTTTAGCAAGTCTTTAAACTAAAGGAGATGATCCATCAGAGAGGGTAAAATGAGTGATCCAGGAAAGTGTAAAATTCAAAGAGTAAAGTCACAGGATTCACAAGAGAGAATATGATCTAGCAGACAGGCAGAAGGTTTCCTTGTGCTAAGTGTGCAA
Source organism: Mustela lutreola (assembly GCF_030435805.1). Lineage (NCBI taxonomy): Eukaryota > Metazoa > Chordata > Mammalia > Carnivora > Mustelidae > Mustela > Mustela lutreola. Next base: position 52,488,763 of record NC_081303.1, read on the forward strand.
AATACTCATTTTTAATGAGAGGCACGTAGACAGTCTGGTGTGATGGAGAACGCTATGGAAATTTTATTATTTCTATTTTCTCGTAGTAGTTGAGATCATAATAGAGGTTTCAGGAACTGTGTAAGATAGTTCTCTAGAGCAGCAGGAAAGTGACTGGCCTGGAGGAATGTGGAGTTTGCTGAGCAATGTTCATCTCTCATGTGATATTACAGACTCTCAATTTGAAGTAAGGCCTCTTTAGCATGCATGTGTGTTTGTGCCAACCGTCTGTTATTTGTAGTAGAAAAAGGGTTGGATTTAGCAAGGTTGTAGTTTTGCCTGTAGAGTAAGCCTGATTGAGAGAGACAAGCAAAATGACTGTTTATGCAAGGGTCTGCTTATTTGGTGAAACATTTGATGCAAGCTGGTATGCAGGGAAATGAGAATGAGGGTATTGAGTTAACAGAGAACGAGAGTGTAGACAGATTGAAGTTGCTGAGGACATCAGGCATTCTTTGGAATCACAGTCCTAGATAGTGAGCTGGAAAGTTAAGAGGTGGTTGAATGGACAGAAGGAAGGACGTCTTCTATTGTGATATGTTTTAAAAGGTTCAGACACTTTCCAGTATCTTTTTCCTCAGTCTCATTGGGTATACTCAAAAAGATTTCTTCAAAGTTAAGTCTCCACTGAGTCATTATAATGTATGCAGCATAATAGATTTACTCTCTGGATGGATTTTCTTTGCAATGGTAAAAGAATTTAATTTTCTGAGCTGAACTGGGCATATGGATTTTTACATAAATGGCCTACTTCTAGAAAAAAAAAAAACTGTAGTGTTTGCTTTGCTCTTTTAGCTTTCTTGGCACAACTGATTTTTTAACTTCTTGCTTCTTGGGACTGAAAAAAAAAGGAAATACATAATAACACCTTTTATTTATTAGCCATCACTAAATATCAATTAAAGGCTAGAGGTCATTTATATATATTTATACATATTAATATGTGATGTATTTTTCATAGCAACCCTGCAAGGAAGTTATTACTAGCTCCAATTTGTAGGCTAATAAAACAGTATTTTGAATTTTGAATTTGCTATTTTGAATACTCGCTCAAAAACCCAGTATTTACAATTTATTCTGTCTGTGTCAAGGAAAAATTGCACCAGACTTTGCTAAACAGGAGAGAAAGATTTTATTTAGGACTGTTGCAATGAAGGAGAAAGATTGAACTCAACTCCTTGTAAACAAAGGCCGGAGGATTTTTAAGTTCTGGACTGAAAGAGATGGAAAAGTACTGAATGAAAAAGGGAGTCTGGTCCACGTGATTATGCCATCATTTGGTAATTGTCTCTAAGTTCGGGTCTTATCTTCCCATGGAGACTGGGAGGTAGGGGCTCTAGCTCCTTTGTTTACATTGCAGAACGATGGCCCCCTAGTTCTTGAGAAAGACATTTCTGGGTTGTAAAACTGGTGAGAATCTGGGAGAAGATTTAATTCTCAAAGGGACCGAAAAAAGGATTTTAATTGGACTTTTTCTAAAGTAAATGTTCAAAGAAAAGGGTGTTTCAGGGGTCTATATTCAGGAAGAAACCTGACAGAAAGTCAAGCTGTCAGGAAATCAAATTGAGGGAAACTTTAAAGTCTTCTTGGTCATCGGACTCCAAAGACTTTTTTAAGTTGTAACTTTTAGAAAAAAAAAACATATATATATATTATGCTGTTATCTTTCCTCTTAAATGTCAAAGATGTTCATTTTTTCCCCCTGATAATTACATGCATTTTTGAACATATGGAATCTTCGAGTGGAAGCCAAACAGTCATCAAATACGCAGACAGCATATTCCCTATGTGACCCTTTTAGACAGTATGAGGAAAGAGCTGAAATAAAATGTTTGCAATTGTAGAGGAGGAAAAATAATATTCCTCTACATTCTAGGTTCTGTAGGTGTTCTCCCCTCCTCTTCAGTAATAAAAGAGTAACACAAGAAAATCAGCCAGAACTTTTATATGTATACCTCTTGTATACATGGGAGATACCGAGGAAAGCAGCAGAACTCCCCCAGTGGTTCAAGCCATCCCCTTAAATAGAATCCTCAGCTAAGGACAAAAGGAAGATGCTGGGAGTGGGGAGACTAGTTCTGAGGGGTTATCAAGATAATACAGTTAGGTTTTATGCAGATTTAAGTCTGGTGCCTTCTCCACTGATAAAGAGCTGTGGTCGAGAGTCATCCTCTTCTTGGTACAGAGAAAGTCACCCTTACAAATGGAATTTTCTTCATGAATATAGATTTAAAGGGTAGATTTTACTTTGGTGTAAGAGCTTCTCCCTTAGGTTACTTTTTATCAAAAATAATCGGACCAAAATAGTCTTTATGCTACAAAAAGTGTATTCTGCTACACTTCACAATTTAAGCTTTTTAAAAAGAATATTGTTTTGTCTTAAGCAGATCCATTTGAGCATTGCAACAGTTTGACAGATAATCATTCCTATTATTTCATTATGCAATACAATGTACCATAAATTCTTTAGAAAAGTTTCCCAAGTCTTTTTTTTTTTTTAAGATTTTTATTTATTCATTTGACAGACAGAGATCACAAGTAGGCAGAGAGGCAGGCAGAGAGGGAAGAGGAAGCAGGCTCCCCGCTGAGCAGAGAGCCCAATGTGGGGCTCGATCCCAGGACCCTGAGATCATGACCTGAGCCGAAGGCAGAGGCTTTAACCCACTGAGCCACCCAGGTGCTTCTCCAAAGTCTTTTTCTTGTTATTCAACCCAGTCGCTAATAATCTGTTCTCAAAAGCATCTTCCTTTCCAATTCATAAAATCACAGAATTTCAAACTGTGAATTTTAAACTTGCTAAGACACCCCTACTAGTATAACTCATTTTTTAATCTGTACAGCAATATCTTTTGGTAAATTCCTGAGAGATGATTGTCACTGAACTTCAGTTACATGCTTTCAAGATAAACTAACCTCTTTATGAATCACTTTATTATTCACTTGGCACTTGTCAATGAGCTTTGTGAGATTTTAAGATACTATGGTCACGACTTTGTTAAAAGAATAAATCAAGGAAGACCCAAGAGGGTTATGATCTGGAGTTAGATTTGGTGTTGATTGTGATTCCTGAAGAATCTGGGAGAGGACATAAGTATGCAAAATATGTTATTTAAGGGATGTAAGGCTCCCTGCAAATTATTGGACCTTAGGCCAATAAGCACGAAGAAAAAATACAGGATTTCAGTTTTAAGGAGCAGAGCACAAAATAGGTTTTGATTCTTGACAAGCAAAGGCAGAGCGCAGACGTATTATTTAACTGGCCATAAAATTGACTTGCTACACAATGCCAAAATTAGTGGTAAGAAGATTCTAGGAATATGTCTTATCTGGAATTTTCAGAAGGCAATCAGATTTTTGCCATGATGTAGTACAGGAGTAGTACAGTTTCAGCTGTAAGAATGGGAATTGAAAGTAGGATTACAGTTCCTGAGAGATCATTGGAAAGAGCAGGAGATACAATCTTAAAACTGAAATCCAAGGGAATGTTTTGGTCTCAGACATAATGTCAGTTCCTTTCTGTTTAAACTTGGCAGAAAGAGGAAATTATACTAGCAGCCCTATGAGTTTTTTTCTTTTAAGATTTTATTTACTTATTTAAGAGAGAGACAGAAATAGTGACAGAGAGCATGAGCAAGGAGAGAAGCAAGCTCCGCAGCTGAGCAGGGAGCCCAGTGTAGGGCTTGATCTCAGGACCCAGGGATTATGACCTGAGCCAAAGGCAGATGCTTACCAGACTGAGCCACCTGGGTACCCCAAGTTTGTTTGGTTATTAGTTGTTTTTTTTTTTTTAATTTTTAAAATTTATTTATTTGAGAGAGAGAGAGAGAGAGAGCATGAGCGGGAGAGAGAGAGAGAGAATCTCAAGCAAACTCCATGCTGAGCATGGAGCCTGAAACCGAACCTGATCCCAGGACCCAGAGATCGTGGCCTGAGCTGAAGTCAAGAGTTGGTTGCTTAACTGAATGAGCCACCCAGGTGCCCCAATATTTTAATATTTTTATATTTATTTGGGTTTTTGGTTATATACTTCATTTTTAAGTATTTAATTTAAGAAAATCCTGAATTATTTTGTACTTAATAATAAATATATATCAAATTAGAAACCTGATTCTCCAAAGACATCAATTACAGTTCATTACAAATGAACTATGTAGTTTCCTTATTTCAGTCATGAAGTCAAATGAATTAATTATAGAGGACATTTATTATAGATTCTATGTATCAGAATTCAATTTTTTATACTAGTACATATATATCTAGGTATATATGCAATATATAGATAGATAGATATGCAATCTAATCTTATAATCTATCAATTTACCTATTAGACCCAGACAATGTAATTATGAACAAAATAGACCCATACTGAAGGTGCTTTTGAGTCTAAAGCAAAGCATTTAGAGGAAGTTCTGGGAATGTGTTATTCTCTGGGTAATGATTATATTAAGCAGGAGTTGTTTATAAAGCAATGCATTTGAGTTGTGTTTCAGAGAGATTTGTTTTCCAGTGGCTGCAAGATTTTTTACTCATATGAATGCTGTACCTATGTTGTTTAGCTGCCTATAAATTGGGATCAAATTTATTTACATATGTTATTTTAAGATTCAGAATTCAGCTTATTTGACCCTAAAAAAATGTGTTCAGTAGATAAGTTAGCAAAATATACTCAAAATATAAAAAATGTATCATTTTTAAGTGCTATAGATATATTTTATAAACTAAAAACTGACTTGAAAGTGACCTTTGATCAGACTAATGTCTTAACCATTTTCTGAGTCATAGACTATATTTGAGAATCTAATGAAAACTACAAGTTCTCATGGAGAAGGAGGAAACAATTCATGTATAAAAATTTCATCTGAAATCTCTGGTTTCTTTTATGGGTCATTTGGAGTTCAGGAAAGATCCTTGTCATGGGTAAAGTGATATATTTTAGATCCTTAGAACACCAACAAATGAATAATTTTTAGCTATTTCAAGTTATAAAAGTTGACTTATGTAAGATTATTTTAGCCAATTAATTTTTAGATTAACTGACTTCAGATAAAATATTCTGCTTTCACAGTAGAATAAACACGATGACTCAATATGTTACCTTCCTTTATTGTTTAGACTGCTCATTCCAAAGTTGTCATGGTGGATACTTTTACTTTTTGGTTACAGTTAAGTTTGGAGTATCTTATTTCAGGTTGAATTTTGTCAGCAAGGAAAAAAAAAAGATCAATATCATTCTCTGTTGTAGAAGAATGAATTAAAAATCTTGTTTCTGTGCTGGTTTTATTATGTGTGTTAGCAAATACTTATTTTCTATGCAACGTTTATGCTATTGTACACTTCCCTTGTTTCCTTTTTCCTTACTTAATGCTCCACTCACAGGATTATAGGTTCTTGTTGGTAGGGCACAATGCATGAATAAAACAAGGAAGATTTATGAGCTTTTAGGATCAGTGCTTCATCCAACTATCCACTGACTTGACATATTTACTAAGTGTTTTCTCTATGCCTGATGCTGCTTTACCTTGTCTCATTTAATGTTCACAATATCCCTATGAAGTCCATATGTTTTTTCCTGCTCATCTTTGAAAAGCAAATGAAAGCTCGGTATTAGAGATACACTTTGGATGAATGAAGCATAAAACATGGCCCTTGTTTTCTTAGAGTTTACAGTTTAGTGGGGATCCACATTTTAAAAAGGTGGGTTAACACTATGATGGGCAAACACAGAATACAATGGGAGTGGCTGGCGTGGATGTTAGTTGGGAGAAGAGGGTCTGCCAGAATAAATGACAGAAGTTCTGTTTCCCGACAGAAGTCCTGGAGGCTCAACAGTGGAGAATGCACTGGAATAATGAGTGCCAAGGCTGGGAAGTAGTTTGGGGACAGTTTAATAAAGAGTCTTGTAAGCCTTGCTAAGAAGTTTAGACTTGATGCTAAGAGTAAAGAAAGTCACTGCAGGGTTGTCAGTAGCCAAATATCCAAACAGATTGTCATTTGAAAGGGCAGTAAATCTGATAAAAACACAGAATTAGTAACAAATATAAAACTTGAAATGGACTGATATGGAGGCTGTTGCCTTCACTCCAAGTCTGAAGAGACAACTGTTCAGAGTCAGGTTGGAGAGAAGTAGATATATTAGAGCAATACTTAGAAGGTGTCATCAACAAGACTTGAGGACTGATTGAATGCAGGCGTATGAGGGGTGGAGGAGTTCAGGATTTGGTGCTGGTAAAAATCCATCTCCAGGCAAGGAAGCATTACCAGCAGGAAGATGAGTTCAATTTGGGGTAAGAAAGCCAATGGGCAATTAGTGTCACAGACGCCTGGGGAGAAAATTTTAGGGGGCCAGCGGTCTACATGTCACATGGTGCCAAATTCAGTTGAAATGAGAAAAGCAAGCTGTCTACATCAACTTTACAAATGTAATTGAACATTTTGTCCTGAGAATTAGATTTGTTTAGTAACTTAAACTAATGCAGTTTGTAAATTCTACAGCAAAATTAGAGCCCCAAAACTGTGACTCTAAAGTTCAAACTTTGCATGCTTACATTTTTTTAAATACATTATTTGTTTTTTTTCAGCAGTTTTGGGTTTACGGAAGAATTGAGCAAAAAACAGAGAGAATTTCCACCATCCATTCTCCCCAGTTTCCACTGTTATTAGCATCTGACATAAGTTCAGTACAATTGTGACAATTAGCAAATATTTATACATTATTAATTAAAGTCCATGGTTTACATTAAGGTTTACTCTTCACTTTGTGCATTTTATGGGTTTTGACCAATGTATAGTGAAGTTTGTCCATCATTACAATATCCTACAGAATACTTTCACTGCTTAAAAATCCTCTGTACTCCATCTATCCATCATAACTTCTTACACTCTCCCCCATGACAAGCGCCTCAACAACCACTGATCTTTTTATGCTTTCTAAGGTATTCAGCCCTTTTTTTTTTTTTTTTTAAGATTTTATTCATTTATTTGAGAGAGAGTGTGTGTGTGTGCTCTGGGAGGGGCAGAGGGAGAGGGAAAGAGAGTCTTAGGCAGACTCCATGCTGAATGCAGAGACTCACTTGGCGTTCCATCTCATGACCCTGAGATCACAACCTGAACTGAAACTAAGAGATGCTTGATGGACTCTGCCACCCAGGCATCTCGGTCTGCAGCCTAAGTCAGCCCTCTTTCATTTAGCAATATGCATTTGAGTTTTCTCCATGTCTTTTCATGGCTGGAGAGCTCATTTCTCTTTACTGTTGAATAATATTCTATTGTCTGGATATACCTGTTTGTTCTATCCATTCATCTATTGAAGGACAGCTTGGTTACTTCCAAGTTTTTGCAATTATGAATAAGATTGCTGTGAACTTTCAAGTGCAGGTTTTGGGTAGATAAATCATTCGGGTAAATACCAAGGAGCACAATTGCTGGATTACACAATAAGGCTATGTTTTGTTTTATAAGGAACTGTAGACTGTCTTCCAAAGCTGCTGAATGATTTTGCATCCCCACCAGCAGTGAATGACTCTTTCTACTGTCCCACATCCTCACTAGTATTTGGTGTCATCAGTATTTGGGATTTTAGTCATTCTAATAATTGTGTGGTAGCATTTCATTGTTGTTTTAGTTTGCAATTCTCTGTTGACATATGGTGTTAAGCATCTTTTCATATGCTTATCTGTCATCTGTGTATCCTCTTTGGTGAGGTATCTGTTCAGATCTTTTGCTTATTTTCAAATTGAAGGCTTTTTTCCCCCTTCTTATCACTTCTTTTATCAGTAACATTATTTTATTTTATTTATTTATTTATTTTTAAAGATTTTATTTACTTATTTGAGATAGAGTGAGAGAGAGAGATAGGGACAGAGGGAGAGGGAGAAGCAAACTTCCCAATGAACAGGGAACCCTATGTGGGCCTCGATCCTAGGACCCCAAGATCATGACCTATGATGGAAGGCAGATGCTTAACCAACTGAGCCACCCAGGTACCCCATTTTATTTTTTTTTTAAGATTTTATTTATTTATTTGAGAAAGAGCAGGGGAGGGGCAGAGTGAGAGGAAGAAAGAGAATCTCAAGCAGACTCCACAGTGAGTGTGAAGCCTGACTCAGGACTTGATCCCACACCCCTGAGATCATGACCTGAGCTGAAATCAAGAGTTGGATGCTTAACTGACCCAGCCATCCAGGTGCCCTCTCTCCTAAATTGCTTATGGTTGGATCTTAGTTTTGTTTTTCTAATTTTCTTTATATTTTAATATGTTTAGTTCATTAACATTTAGTACCATCATTTATATAATTGGATGTAGGTCTAACTAAATTGTTTCCTGTATCTCCCTACCCATTCATGTTCCTCTGTTTTCTCTTTTTTACTTTTATTATTATTTGATTTTTTTTGAGGAATTCAAGTTTAATATGCCTATTGGCTTTTTAGAAATTATCTTTTGAAATTTTTTTAGTGACTACTCTAGGGACTACCCTACACAGGCTTAACTCTTCACAGTCTGCTTCATGTTAATATTGCACAATTTACTTATTTTTTACAATTGCAGAATTTATTGAGGTTAGAAACTTTGTACTTATTCTACTATTATTTTTATACATATCAAATTCTACAAGATGATACTATAAAGTTTTCTTTGTAAAGGTATATATATTTTTAAAGAAAAAATGTATCTTTGTTCTCTCAGATATTACTCATTTTTGATACTCTTCTTTGATATCTGAAGTTCTAACTTTGCCTCTGGTATCATATCCCTTTAGCATAAGGACATTTCTTATAATTTTCTTATAGTATGATGCTGATGACAACACGTTTTTAAGCAATAATTGAAAAAGTCCTGTATTTCATCTCTTTGAAGGATTTTTCTCTATGAAATGATGACTTAATAGTTTTTTTTCCCCCTCTTCATTCTGGAGTTTAGGATATTGTTTCACTGTCCCCTGGTTTCCATGGTTTCTGATGAGAATTCTTGGCCATACAACTGTTTTTCTTTGGCTGCTTTCAAAATATTATATTTACCATTGGCTTTCAATAATTAGACTACAGAATGCTTGGGTGTGGTAAATTTTTTTTGTTTATGTGATTTGGGATTCTCTGAGCTCCTTGAATATGGAAAATTATGCCTTTAACAAAATTGGTAAGTTTCCAGCCACTATTTCTTCAAATCATTTTCTATTCTATTTTCTCTTTTGTGTTCTTCCTGGAAATCCAATTACATTATATAAGACATTTTTACATCGTTGCACAAGTCCCTGAACTCTGTTCCTTTTCCATCCCTCTTCTCTTTGTTTTTCAAATTCAATAAATTCTGTTGATCTATGGTCAAGTTCACTGACTCCTATGTCATCCCCATTCTACTTCACAGACCATCCAGTGAATATGTTTTGCTGATATTTGAGCTTTTTGTTTAATTTTAAAAATATACCCCATTCCTTTACTGAGTTTTTTTCTATTTATTTTGACCATATTTGCTTTACCTCAGTGATGATACTTTTATTCACTTTTTTAAAGCCCTAGTCTGATAATTCAAACATCTAGATCATCTAAAGGCTAATGTTTATTGGACTTTGTTTTTTTTCCCCATGAAATTAACAATTAGGTCACATTTTTCTGGCACTTCATATACTGAATAATTTTGCAATGTATTCTGGTTATTATATTATGTTGTGAAGCTTGTGTATTTCCTGTGTTTCTCCAAAGAGTGTTGACATTCTTATTTTGGCAAGCAGTTAATTTAGTTCACTAGAATGCAAACTCTATCACCCTCATAGTTGGCAGTGATTCAAATCTCCCTTGAGATTGCTCTTATTCTGTCCCAGGCATGCGTGGTTTAGAGGTTTGCTGATGTCATATAAATTTATATGCAGAATTTGTGACTTCTCTTCTCCGCCCCTCCCTTTTCTGGGATTTCCTACTCATCCAGAATAATGTTTAACCAAATACCTGGGCACCTCATGGCCCAGCCAAGTTGACACATAAAATTAACTGTCTCAGTGTATCAGGTTCATCGTCATGCTTTGAGACTTTCCCTGCAAGACACACATTGTCCACTTATCTAGTTAAGGAATTCTGAGTACACTTCATCAACTTTCATACCAACCACTGACAGCAGCTTCTTTCTGCATTTCTGTAAACAATCTCTCATATCTACTTGTATTTTTACTTATCCTTTTCTTTCCCTAACATTGTCAAATAGAACTTTCTGTGATGATGCAGATGCTTAAATCTGCAGTGTCCCATATAGTTTTGAATTAGCCACAGACAGCTTTGAGCACTGGAAATGTGGATCATCTGATAGGGAAATGGAATTCTTAACTTTAGTTAATTTAAATTTAGACAGCCCCGTGTGGCTAATGACTACCATATGGACAGCGTACCCTTGAACAGGATTTTGTTTTCTTTTTCAAAATATATTGGCTAACTGATACATTTCTCAGATAATTTGCTTTGATATACTTAGTTAATTAAATAATAATTTATGGGGTCACAGTTTGTGTAACATTAATGTTAAGCATCTTTTTTTATTCCTTTTCTCAGTCCTAGAAGCTTTTTTAAAACTTTTTTTTTTTGTATCTGAAAGTTACTGATCTCTTCTAACACACACACACACACACACACACACACACACTCATAGAGTCAAAGATCCTTTTACTGCTATACAAAAATAAATAAATAAATAGAATGGTGTGTTTTTACATGCATGGTCACTGTAATCATTCTCCTTTTGCCAAGCTTCCTAAGCATGTTAAAATTGTTATAAATTTGCATTTTTTTCCATGGAAACTGTTAACAGACTATTAGTTGTATTGTATTTCTGAAGCCTCTGCCCCTCAATTATTTCTAAGAAAATTACTTTTAAGTTTGTCAAGAAATTTTCCTCCTAATCTCTGCTAATTTTCTAAGAGCTGGTAATTAACACTGATTGAATTAGGTATTGTTACTCTTCTTTATAGAAATAATAAGAATCTTTAAAAATAAGTCCTTGCAATTCGTTATTTTGTATGTTTAATGTTAAACTGTGGATGTGACCATTTAATTTAACACACCAATTGAAGACTTTTACTTTATATATTACAAATTTTTCAATTTATTTCATGATCTTTTGATATTTATCATTTCAGGACCACCAAACAATTTTGAGAGCATGGGCTGTAAAAGATTTTGCTCCAAATTGTCCTTTGTATGTCCAGATATTAAAGCCTGAAAATAAATTCCATATCAAATTTGCTGGTAAGTTTAGTCTCAAATGAGATACTTTGAATTTCCTCCAACTATGATAGTAAGAGTTATGTCTCTGAAATTAGTGGCAACTTAATATATATATTCATGATTGCATAGAATAGAAGGATTTCTTTTTGTCATCTACTTGTTAAGAGAGAATTCATTTACTTTAAAAATGTCCAGGTAATGTTTTGGGAGTGAAAATTTTTTCTTCTTTTATAATTTGGTGATTTAATCAATTGAATTTACTGGACACCTTGGTAAGACTATAAATAGATTAGCACTTACAGTTTTATCCATAACATAGACGCAGGTCTTGAATGTTGCAGCCATTAATTTATACTATGTTTACACATAAATAGGTAGTGCTTTGTTATAAATAATATCTACCTATCTTTGTTATGGATAGGTGGTGCTCTGTTATAGATTACTTAATACATTTGTAAGCTTAGCATGCATTAGAGTAAAATTAAAATATATTGTAATGTTAAAATATATTCAAGTGTATTAAAATATATTTATTTGGAGATAATAAATTTATTTGAAGATTTATTTGGAGATAATATAGATTTTGAAAACATTTCAAGAAAAACATACATGTGAGTTTTTTAAAGTCATTTCATATGATTTTGTTTCATATACTTTAAACTGTCATTTCATATACTTTAAACTGTTAAGAAATTGAACAGTAAGATCATACTTTATTTTTTTCTTAAATGTTTCCATAGGAACTAATTTTGATCCAGGAAATAGCTTATGTACATTGAAAAAAATGACATCCTTGTTTGTTTTTTTTTTTTGTAGTTCACCCTAATAATTTAAAGTTGCAAACATCATTAAAATGCAAATCATTTTTTTTTTATTTTTTTTTTATTTTTTTTAATTTTTTTTTTTTAATTTTTTATTTTTTATAAACATATATTTTTATCCCCAGGGGTACAGGTCTGTGAATCACCAGGTTTACACACTTCATAGCACTCACCAAATCACATACCCTCCCCAATGTCCATAATCCCACCCCCTTCTCCCAAACCCCCTCCCCCCGGCAACCCTCAGTTTGTTTTGTGAGATTAAGAGTCACTTATGGTTTGTCTCCCTCCCAATCCCATCTTGTTTCATTTATTCTTCTTCTACCCACTTAAGCCTCCATGTTGCATCACCACTTCCTCATATCAGGGAGATCATATGATAGTTGTCTTTCTCTGCTTGACTTATTTCGCTAAGCATGATACGCTCTAGTTCCATCCATGTTGTTGCAAATGGCAAGATTTCATTTCTTTTGATGGCTGCATAGTATTCCATTGTGTATATATACCACATCTTCTTGATCCATTCATCTGTTGATGGACATCTAGGTTCTTTCCATAGTTTGGCTATTGTGGACATTGCTGCTATAAACATTCGGGTGCATGTGTCCCTTTGGATCACTACATTTGTATCTTTAGGGTAAATACCCAATAGTGCAATTGCTGGGTCATAGGGCAGTTCTATTTTCAACATTTTGAGGAACCTCCATGCTGTTTTCCAGAGTGGCTGCACCAGCTTGCATTCCCACCAACAGTGTAGGAGGGTTCCCCTCCTTTAACTATGTGTTAACAAATGTATTTCTTCATCTGTGTTTATATATCTTAAAATGCTTACCTATTCATATGTGATATTTATTTATTTATTTATTTATTTATTTTTTAAACTTTAATTTTATAAACACTAAGAAATTTCTAAATACCAAGAAAACCATGAAATTGTTGCAATTTAGTTTGCTGTTTTTTATCTTTTACTCTTGATTTTAATGACATCAGTTTACTAAAAATGTATGGCAAACAAAGCAATGGCTCTTAACTGTGGCTGCATTTTAGTATCTGTTTGAACGTTTGTTTTAAGTACAAATACTAATTTAAATGATTTGTGATGATGGGGCTATGATTTTGTTTTGTTTTTTTAAAAAAAAAAACCTGTTCCCTAAACTGAAAATTAAAAATAAGAACACCTCCTTTGTAAGTGGCTTTGTGAAATTTAATGGAAAATACATGTAAATTCTACATCTACTACCTGTTACATATGTAATTAGCTTTCAAGAAATGCCAATTGTTTATCTAAAAGACCTTTGCAACTAAGCTGCCTTCTTTTTATTATTATCTAGTAAAAGGAATATTTTTTAAAGATTTTTATTTATTTATTTGACAGAGAGTGAGATCACAAGTAGGCAGAGAGGCAGGCAGAAAGAAAGGGAAAGTGGGCTCCCCGCCAAGCCAATAGCCCGATGTGGGGCTTGATCCCAGGACCCCAAGATTATGACCTGAGCCGAAGGCAGAGGCTTAACCCCCTGAGCCACCCAGGCACTCCCAAAAGGAATATTATTGTAAAATTTTTATCATGCCTGATAATGACTTAACATGAAATTATTTTAAGGAAGGCAGCAATGACATAAGTCCTAAAAATGTGAATTTAAATTTGAGTGCCATCACTTAAGATTTAGATAGCCAAGTTAGTATTCTGAACCCTATTTTTCTCTTCTGTTAATTTATGTTATTGTATGTATGAGGTCTCTATTTCATTGGTTAAGATTATCAGTAAGGAAATAATATCTGAAACATATTAGGTGATCAATAAATGGATATCAGATGTGGATCCTAAAACAATATGTAGTTTGGGAAGACAAATTATAATTTTTAATGTGTTATAACTAAGATTCATAATAGATTTAATTCTTTTCCCTATCCCTAGATAGGTTTACAACAGATAGATCAAATTCACGGGAATATTCCGCCTTTACAAATAAAAAATTACAAAGACTATTTACATTAATTCTCTTTCATATTCTTATCTTGCCATTATTTTGATAAGTTCATTGAAATGAATGTGATAGTTAAAAGTTCTATCCTGATAATTTGTCACAATATTTCTTATTTATGACACCTGCTGAAATTCCTTTTAATGACATCTGTCTTCATTTAGGTTGAGATTACAACATCTCAGAAGAACTCTTTTTTTAATATTATGAAAAGTAAAAGCATCCTACTTTCATTAAAATGTCATAAAATAGTTTGTAGTGATCTATGAGACTCTTAAACCAATATAATATATTTCACATCTCAGCCTGAGGTTAAAAGATTAGAGACTTTACCTTTCTAAAGACAGTATATCAAGCTGGCATTTAGTTTGTATGGTAGATTGTTAAGATAATGGTCTTCAATGAACCATGTTCCCTGTGTCTGTCCGGTGTTGATGGGATCTTGCAGTTTATTCCATGAAGAGGTGAAATTTAGTTCTCTACTCCTTGAATACAGGCTGGTTTTGTGACTGTGACCAGAATGTGTCCTGGGATTGAGGCATAGGTTGGGCTTCCTGCTTAGTAAGGCGTCTGCTTCTCTCTCTCTTTCTCTTTCTTTCTGTCTCTCTCCATTTGCCCTTCCCCACTGTTGGTTCTATCCCTCAAATAAATAAGTAAAATCATAAGAAAAAAAAAAAAAAAGAATCCCAGCTTAGCCTCCCTAAGGATGGAAAATCACATGGGAAGTGACGCTTATCCATCCCAGGCTCCCCACCTCTCTAGCTCCTAACTTACCCACAGTCAACCCAGAGAGTCATGCTGACCTACAGAATTTTGAGAAATAAAAGTATTGGTTGCTCAAAGTTAATGAGTTTTGTTTGTAGTTATCTATTACTTGGCAATAGATATCTAATATCATTTGTAACAAAATAATAATTGCTTTAATCTTAAACCAACATTCATTTGATAATATTCACAATATTTTTGTCTTTGCATTCTTGTGAGTATTAAATAGTACAATTCCAATTATACAGGATATAAAATGAGATCATTTTATTTCTGTTTATTTAAATAACCTCTTCATACATGCTAAATTGTAGAACTACTACCATGTCTATAATTTATATTTTTTTAAAAAATAAATCCATGGTTTTAAAAGATGAAAAGAAGAAACTTCAAAATTTGAGTTATGAGTATATAAAAATTAAAAAGTAAAAATAATATAGTGATCTAGCAGCTAGTACTTTATGCACATTTATCAGTCATATCATATATGGATCCTTTTCTTCTGAACAAAATGACTATACTCATTAAACTGTTGAGTTGTTGCAATATCATTTGAATGAATTATTATATTATTGATTAAAATAGTCTTCTACACTTTGATGAGAGTTATAGGAGAGATGTCTTTATGGGCATGATTTCAGCAGCAGAAAAGATATGTTCTTAACCTATTTTACTGAGAGAGAAAAATAAAAATAGTAAGTCTGGAGATAGGAAATATATTCGGTAGCATAATGGCTATGATACAGAATTTGTGAATGTAAACCACTACAAGTCTTACAGAGATTCAATAACATAAAAATATACTTCATAGATAATTTGATCATTTTAATCACCACAGATTTCCTAAGAAGAAAATAAACTCAAACTGGCTCATAGAAATTTTACTTTCAGCGATTTTCCTTTTTATGATAAATTTGTCAAAGTAAAGAGTTCGATAGCACAAATCCTGGAATGAAACTATCCTCAGTCAAATTTCAATTCTACTGTATAGTAACTACATGACCTCGGGCTTCTTAATTTCTCTCAGCTTGAGTTCTTTGATATATAAAGTGTGAATAATAAGAGTAACTATCTCTTAGCGTTATTATAATTAAAAAAATACTCAAAAGAACATCAGCCACCAGTAACTGGTACCTATCAAATTGAGGATTTTCATGAATCTTGAGTACCTATTTCTCATCTTTCTAAATCTATATTACCTTTATTTCCAGGAAAAGTGATTGAGCATTTTTCATGATGTCTTACAGCTTATTATAGACATTCAAAAAACACATAGCTCTCAGTTTGCACATATCTTCCAGAGAGTAGAAAAAGAAAGATCTTTTCCCAACTCATTTTATGAGGCTGACCTAGCCATGATACAAAACTTATTAAGGATAACATGAGAAATGATTAGAAACCAATTTAATTGATTAACATAGTTGAAAAATTATCTAAAATACATTGGCAAAATTATCAAAGTAATGTATTTTAAAAAATAATATATCATCACCAATTGAAGTTATTCCAGAAATAGATCATCATGTCAAAAAAAAATAAAATTTAATGGAAACAAAAAAATCTTTTGAGAGAGAATTTAGTATCCCATTTACAATCTGAAAAAAAAGAAAAAGAAAAAAAGCAAAAGTGTTAGAAAGCTACGGAGAAAATATACCTTAGCCTAACGAAAATCATCTGCACAGTAACCTAGAGGTAAAAAAAGAATATTTAATGACCACCTATTGAAAGTCTGCCTTTAAGGTTAGGTACAAACAGGGATGCTTACCAAAACCACTTTAACTCAGTGCTTTCCTGGAAATCCTAAGGAGTGCATTAAGACTACAAAAATAGATAAAAGGAGTAAGCAGTGGAAAGCTAGATATAAAATTGCCATATTATTTAAATAAGATTTTCTACAGTATTCCCTACATAATTTTTCCTTAGGGAACCTCATTTATTTCTATGATTTCCAAAATTAAATCTCTCCCTCAGTATTCACTCTGAGGTTCAGTCTTGTATCTCTAACTCTATAGTCAGTATCTCTTATTAGGTTTCTAACAGCTGTCTCAAAATTAAGATATCTGGAAGTATATATTGATTTTCCCTGACTTTAAATCTGTTTCTATCCCATACTTCTCAACACCATCTACTTAGAACTCAAGCCAAAATCCATGAATCATTCTTTGATCCTTTGCATGCAGTCCATCAAGTGCTATAGGTTAGACTCCTCGAGAATCCCAGGTTTACTCACTGACACAACCCAGGTTTATCCCATGATCAGGGCTGTGTCAAAACACTCCCCTTGTCTTCTTTCCTGGGTATCCATGAGTTCTGCCCATAAACCTACTGCTGGTCTTCATGTTCCCCAGCACATTTGCAGTAGTGGTTACCATTTGTGTGCTATAGTAGGCTGCTACATCTTATAGTAGGCTGCTATATCTTCGTGCCTTCCATGGCAGCTTGAATTCAATAGTTTCCTCTTTCCAGTACATTAATGCCAGCATTCTTTCACCGTATCATTATTTTTAAAAGATCCTCTCTTGTGGATTATTTTTTTGTCAACCTCTGTAGAACAAAAGTCAAATGGTACTATAGCTTTGGTTGTGTTAAATCTCTTTTCCAGTGAGAAATATTTTTTATCAATACAATTCTTTTTTAAGAAGTGGCAGTTGGTACTGAAACATAGGAAGAAGTAATGGCAGTGTTCCATAGCTGTGACTAATATAAAAATGTGGTTTTGTAACATCTTGTATTCTCTGACAGCCTCTTGTGGGACTAGCAATTCTAGTAAAGTCTCTCCAAGGTCATATATCTGAACAGAAATCACCTAGAAAAAAAAAAGGGTTCCACATTGTTGAGCCCTTCACAAATATTCTCCTCTTAGTGGCAAAACCAGGATGAAAAAAGCAAAATATTATAATAGTCCAGCTCAGACGTGTTTCTATAGACTAAATTTTAATCAAAATAAAACCAAATCCTTATCTCTTTCTTAACTCTATATTCCAGAAATCATTAAAAAAGAAAACACTAAGTGAGTGCTGTGAAGTGTGTAAACCTGGTGATTCACAGACCTGTACCCCTGGGGATAAAAATATATGTTTATAAAAAATAAAAAATTAAAAATAAAAAAAAAAAAAAAAAAAAAAAAAAAAAAAAAAGAAAACACTAAAACAAAAGAAACATAAGGAAAAATGTACTTTATTAGGAACTCTTTTATTGAAAAACCTTGAATGAACTTAAAGAATAAACTGAGCTCTCCAATTAGTTGAATCTAAAAGAAGTTGCTGTTTGTCTCCTTGTCAGACGAAATTACTCAGAAAATCAGTGGGAGATGAATCCCGGTTATATGAGTAAACCGATTGCTAAATTTAGGTTGCCACTCTATCTTTACCTCCCAGAAAAAGGGTTATATCATCTGTGGGTGCATATTCAATTGCATTTTATTTGTCAACTAATTTTTTTTCAACATACTGGGTCCTTGAAAATTTTCTATCTCATTTGAACAGATGTACAAAGACATAAAAATCAAATTGTTAAATTTTCACCCACACGTGGTAGGGAAGAATGTTAAATATCAATTTATAAATAAATTTGTCTGAGTAGAAAATGTAAAAGTCAGAGTAAAGACTTTAAAAATCTCTTTGTAAATTGTGAGTTTTCTATAAATTTTATTGTCCATGCTTTGACTATGGTATTTCATAAGTAACAGATTTTGAATTAACGTTCATGAATGAAAGGAAGAATCATACCTCAATAGTAAAGTGTTGACTGAATGAAATTTTCTCTACTTCACAACTAAAACATGCCTAGAAGAATGATTCATTATACTAGAGCAGTAGCAGTTCTGGGAATTAAAAAAAAAAAATTAAGAAGATTTCAATTGCAATACAAATTAGCGTATAGACAAGAGTATTTTTTACAATATCATTGATAATACTGTACAAATATATTTCCTATTGTAGGTAGTTGTGACTACCATTATTTAAAAATATTGTTTAAAATACACACACGTGTTCATCTGTGAATATGCACGCACACACACGAATCTTGGGGAAATGATGTGACTAAAAATGAAGGCCTTGTCTCATTTTGCTGAAACACAAGACATCCCAATGCTTCACTTTTTTTCTAGACAAGAGTGGAAAATATTTCCAAGTAATATAAATATTGGAAATTATGTTAGCTGTTTCTAAATAACATACGTATGTGCAATGCTTGACTTTCACCAAGTGGTAAGGTGTGAGTTTTTCCTGCTGAATAATTTCTTCATTTCCCATAAACACCCACGTAGATATCAGTTTAAATTTCATTCTTACAACCTACTTAAGAACATAATGCTTTGAATTCCTACAATTTCAAAAGATGAAATACCCCAACTTTGAAAATTCTCCATTTTTGGATAAAAATATTCTCTTTGATGTTTATGTTATTGCAGAGATCAACAGAAGCCACTTAACCTAAGACCATGTTCAAGACCAGCAAAATTTAAAGAGTCTTAAAATTTTTTCTTTCTCCGCTACTTTTTACTTTATAAAAAAATCAAACATGCAGCTTAAAAATTATACAATGAAAACTTGTATTCCCTTCATTTACATTCAGCAATTAGCAGTTTCCCACATTTGCTTAATCTTCTCTTCACACACACACACACACACACACACACACACACACACACGTGTGCACATGCACACACATGTACACACACATTTTAACTTCAGTGTGCTTTTCCGAGGAATGACATTCTACTAATACCCAGCATAACATTTTCATGCCTAAGAGGGTCAGATATTTTCATGTGTCATTTGTATTTAAATGTTGGCAGTCATCCCCAAGATGTCTTTTATAATTGCATTTTTACAATTCAGTATTAAATCAGTATTTGGAGGTGTTTGGGTGGCTCTGTCTGGTTAGTGTCTGCCGTCTGCTTAGGTCATGATCTCAGGGTCCTGAGATGGAGCCCCCAGTTAGGCTCCCCACTCAGCAATGCTTGTCCCATTCCCTCTGGCCCTCCCCTTGCTTGTGCTCTTCTCTCTTTCTCTTTTACTCTCTCTCTCTCAAATAAATAAATAAAAGCTTTAAAAAATAAAAAACAAAAAAAATAATATCTCATTTTTCATTGCACTTGCTTTTTCATTTTTTTTAGATAGAAGATTAGTATCGACAGGAATGAGCCTTCCCATATACCCTTCGCATCACACAGCTTCCCAGGATGTTAATTTCTTATATAAGTATATCCATTTAATCAAAAGTAAAAAATTAACATTGATGTGAATTATTTTTTAAGTGAAATATTATCTTGTCCTTCATTCCTCCTAGCAAAAAAAAATCAATAACTTATTTGTTTTACTTTTTTTGTAGATATTAAAATTTTAATATGTGGGTCTATTGAAGAGCCAAACCAGCTTTCTTGTTTGTTCTCTTTGACACTTGATGACATTGCCATTGAACATTAGTATTTCAAGCCATTTTCTTGTGGACCACTTAAAATTGAATTAACTCAAAGCATCTTTATATTTTTCTCCATTAATTTTCTTATAGTCTTGTTTTTCTCCAAGACTCAATTGCGTGATGCTGAAAACCAGAGTAGCATATTCCTTCAATGTTTGGAAAGTGCCAGGCATATTCTATTATAACTCAGATCGATGATTTTCCATCTCTGAAGTAGTTTCTTGATAACAATGATTAATAAAGAAGAACAGTTATATCCTCTTTCACTCTCATTTACTCATTCAAAACATTTTATTGAGTCCTACTGTGAACAATTTGTTAGTCTAGGTACTAGTGGTATAATGATTAAAAAAAAAAAAAAGATGGACTAGCTGTCTGTTCCAGTTGCAGATTTTATTTTCTTTACCTCACCTCCCCCCTTTTTTTTAAGGTTTATTTATTTCAAAGAGAGTGAGAGAGTACGAGCAGGGAGAGGGACAAGCAGGCTCTGCTACTGAGCGGGGAGCCCGGTATGGGGCTTGATCCCAGGACCCTGGGATCATGACCTGATCTAAAGGGAGACCCTTAACAACGGAGCCACCCAGGTTCCCCTACGTCACCCTTTTTTAAACCAGTGAGCCAGTGTACTTTTACATTCTGCACCCACTCGAACAGAGCCTGTTTTAGCCACATAGAGCTTAAGCTGTGACCTTATGATCTTCCTCCCCTACCCTATCACCCTCCATATATACCAAAACTCAAGATTCTAATTATGTACTAGTTTCATCAGATTTTGACTGATGAATTTAGTCAATCTGACAGACCTATGTAGGTAAAGTTTTCATGACTTAATATAACATCTTTATTCCTGAAGTAATTACTTTTGTATTGAAAAGTCTCTTAAAATGAGGAATGAGATCCTAATACGAGGATAGTAAAATATCCCAACACTTTAATATTATCCTGGGATGTTTATTTAATATTGCCTCAAGACAGACTGCATGAGAACATACTGTGCACACACAAATGTGTGAAAGAGACTGTGAATTAAGCTTTACTAATGAATAGGAATGTTGCTGGAGAAGTAGGGAGTGACTGATGACAGTTAGAGGTAAAGGTATAATGTTTTAACCAGATCATAAAGTAGCTCCAGGGGAACCATGGAGTACAGTGGAGATGACACAAAGAGCCTCACAGGAGTGATTGTTTACCGAGCTATTAGGATGTCCAAGTGAGACCGACTGAGGGATTGAGCCAGATGATGGATGTGGAGAGTGAGAGCAGATTCATGAATCATTTCAGATCTATTCTGTAGACCTAATAATCAATTGATTGTGGGAATCAAAGAAAGTGAAAAATCATTTTATTTTCTTTTTGCCACTTAATCTCTTTTTTGTATATCTTCCCATTTAATAGAAATTGTATTATAGTAGCTTACTAATGACTTGAGTTGCTTAGATGTTTAATTCTAGAACAGAAGCTTCTCTTTTTGCTTTTCTTTCTTTCTTTTTTTTTTTTTTTTTAGGTTTTGTTTTTGAGTAATCTCTACACCCAACATGGGGCTGGAACGTACAGCTCCAAAATCAAGTGTCACATGCTCCATTGACTGAGCCAGGCAGGCACCCCTAGAATATGAATTTCTTAAATGCTTTGTATCCAATGATAAGCACAGAGCTCGACTCACAGTATCTTATTACTAAAAGTATGCAGACTATAGTATATAAAAACTTATATACTTATAAAACTTATAAAAACTTATAGTATATAAAAACTATAGTATATAAAAACTTAAAAGATCCAGTAACAATGTTCAAAAGTAATACTATAATGCAGTAAAATTAAAATATGTGACAATATATGAAATAGTGAAAAGGGAAGAAAAATCTGTAGTTTTTCTTCATGTGTAGGGAAAACCCAGTTTTTTCCTACTGTGTTAGTCCCTTATCTGTCTCCTTCATTAGTCACGTAGTCACTAACATCTGTTTACACAATTACATGAAGGTTTCATGAAGAAATATTATGAGCTACACAAACATTTAAATTTTTTTAAATTTTTTAAAAAAGATTTCTATTTATTTATTTGACAGAGAGAGATCACAAGTAGGCAGAGAGGCAGGCAGAGAGAGAGGAAGGGAAGCAGGCTCCCTGCTGAGCAGAGAGCCAGATGTGGAACTTGATCCCAGGACCCTGAGATCATGACCTGAGCTGAAGGCAGCGGCTTAACCCACTGAGCCACCCAGGCGCCCTACACACAACATTTAAATAAAGGACCTCTATGGGGTGCCTGGGTGGCTCAGTGGGTTAAGCCTCTGCCTTCTGCTTAGGTCATGATCTCAGGGTTCTGGGATCGAGTCTCTCATTGGGCTCTCTGCTCAGCAGGGGACCTGCTTCCTCCTCTCTCTCCACCTGCCTCTCTACTTGTAATCTCTCTTCAAATAAATAAATAAAATCTTTAAAAAAAAAAAAGGACCTTTATTTCAGTTTTATTTATTATAAGAATAAATGTAGAAAGAAGCAAAATGTCTAGCAATATGAGAATAGATATATGAGATATGTAGATGTGAGGTGTATATGTATTATCCAACCATAGTCCTTATTAGAAATTATATTAAAATGAAGGTCAGTATAAATGGAATAAGATATGCAATTCCTTAAAGTAGGATAACAATTTTATTAATATAGTTCACATATAATGAATTATATTTCATTTGTATATAGAAGCATTATACTAGCTAGAAGGTGGTTTTGCTGATAATAGTTGTTTTTAAATTTATTTATAGATTTTACATTTTTACATTTTATCCCACAAGGCCCAATTTATCAAGTATAATTAATGCCTTAAAAACATTTGTGAATGGTAATATGTAAGGACGGAGTGTGTTATTCACTTAATTATGACTGGGGGTTATGTTTATACAGACTATAATAATTTGTAGGAGCTGAAATTTCATTAGGGTGGTAAAAGATAATGTATGTGAATTTATGAAATTGTGCAATTAGCATATTGTTATATTTTATAACCCGTGACAAATGCCATTTAATATTTTAATATAACAGTTTCATTCGTGCCAAGTTCTCATTTAAGCCATTAGCTATTTTGTATCCTTATATTTATACAAACTAAAACTGAAGATAAATCAGTAGCTATTTCCTTCTTGAATGTTAACTCAGCTTCCAATGATGAGTGAAAAATAAGGCAAATTTAAAAAGTGATAACCATTTTTAAAAAATCACCAAGGTGAATGTAAAGAGCTGAGATGTTATTTCCAACAAATTTTGGAAGTGTATGTGTTTGAAAATAAGGAAAAGAAATTTGTAACATCTTGAAATTGTAGATTAATAATTTTGAGGAAATCCATTCCTCTGTGGATTGTGTGTATTCAACATTCTCTGTTTTTCAGCTTACTACGACTCAGTCTTGTCCAGGACTAAATAAATACGTACTAAAATAAATACGTACTTACATACATACCTATGTACATATATACATACTCAATATCATAAAAGAGGTTTTCTTGAACTTGTGTGATAAACTTCAGATGATTACCTAGTGTAACTTCTAGGTTAAATAGTATGGGGTCTTCTCTGATTTTTAATACACAATGCTAATTTGCTCTTCAGAAATGTATAACTTACTTTTGCAAAAGTGGGCAATATTCCTTTAACTCTTGCCCCTTGGGCAAATGAAAAATAATATTAAGAACATTATTAGTAGTATTATACTGATAGTGGCAGACAGCATTTATATAGTGATTATTATGTGTAAGGAATAATTTTTTTGTTTTGTTTTGCTTTGCTTTGTTTTTTGTTTTTTTAAGAAAGGGAAAGAAAGACTCTTTAGTAGGCTCCATGCCTGATCTCATGACCCTAAAATCACAACCTGAGCCAAAATCAAGAGTCAGATGCTTAATTGAGCCCCTCAGGTGCCCTGGACTACCGTTCCAAAGCACTTTTTGTAGATTAACTGAATTAATTTTCATCACCACCTTGTAAAGTCATGTGTTAGTTATCTAATGCTGTGTAACCGTACCAATCCCAAAGCTTTTTGGTGTAAATAACACATTTATTATCTCACAGTTTCTGTGGATGAGGAATGTAAGAGGACTAATGGTCAGTGTTGCAGTGAAGGCATCAGCGGGGACTACTGTTACATGAGAGCTTGACTTGGGCAGGAAGATCTGCTTCTGGTGTGGTTCATTCTTGACTCCCATGGTTGGCAAGATAGTGCTGGCCATTGCAGGAGGCTTCAGTTCTTTACCTCTTGGACTTTTCCTTACGGCTACTTGAGTGTTCTTATGATGCAGCTGCTGGCTTCCTCCAGAAAACATTGACCTATAAGAGAGCAAGGCAGAAACCATAATGTCTTTTGTGACATAACCCTCACCGTCCCACCCTGAAACTTCCACAATATCCTATTGGTTACACAGATCAGCCCTGTTCTGTGAATACCAGGATACGAGAGCCATTATTACTCCAGGACACTTGCTACCATAGATAGATTTCATTATGGTTGACTCTTGACCAACATGCATTTGAACTACAGGAGTCTGCTTATATGTGCATATTTCCCCAATAAATACAGTACAGCACTCTAATTGTATTTTTTCTTATCATTTTCTTTTCTTTAGCTTATTTTGTTGTAAAAACACAGTATATAGTACATATAATATACAATATATGTGTTAATCCACGGTTTATGCTTTTGGCAATGCTTCTAGTTAATGATAGATAATTGATAGCTAAGTTTTAGGGCAGTCAAAAGTTCTATGTGGATTTGCCATCTATGCATAAGGTTGGTTCTCCTAACCCCTGTGTTGTTCAAGAGTCAACAATATTCTCATTTTACAAATAAGGAAATGGAGACACAAAGATATTAAGTGAAATGTTGATGATGCTGCACTAGGTATTTAATCCATGTTCTCTGTCTCTAAAATGTGTGCTGCTAAGAGATATGTGGTATTGTCTAATAGTTTAATTTATTTTGATTTTCAGTTTTTGATTTCTAAAAGAGTTGCACATTTTCATGTATCTATTGCCCATTTAACTTCTCTATTCATTCATATATAAAATACATCCCTGTACTCTTATTTTCTACAGAGATGACTATTTTTCTCTTAGTGAATTATAGAGATTTCTCATATTCTAAAATTATGAACGTTTTGGCATTTTAAAAATTGCATTTTTTTTTTCAGTTTGCAAGTTGTCTTTGGATTGCATTTATGGTGCTTTTAACTAACAAAAATTTTGTCTATTTTTTGTACCTTTGTGCTTTTTGCCTCTAGATTGTTCATGGATTCATCTCTTAATACTTCAAATCAGTTTACTTTTCCAAAAGTTACTTTCTGTAAGACGGAATTTGTAGGAACCCCTAGAATTATCCGTTAAGGTCAAAAAAGAGTGGGTGAAGCGTGAATGACTGAAATGCCCAACTTACGTTATTTCTTGGAATCTGTTAGTATGAACATTATGTTGAAGAATTGTAGGAGCTGAAGAAGAAGAACACCCAAGTGGGCAAGGACTCATTTAGACCTAACATTTGGCTCAATTACCCATTAAATCAAACTCCCTTTGCATTGAGGAATTCCTTTTAAGTTGCATATGTCTCCTGGTAAAACTGAAATTTCAGTCTTCTTTTGTATTTTTACTTTGTTCAGATTGTTAGATGACCATCTAGTTGAGAGTAGCATCTATCTGTCTGTCTACCTATGTATCTATCATCTATCATTTTTCATTTAGTAAAATCATTTTGGAAGGAAAGGGAAAGGTTTAGTTATGGGAGACTGTCAAAAGGCAAGCAGTTGCTAATAAGTATGTACTAAATGTCTACTATAAGTGATAATGTGAGAACTTCCTTTGCAATTTTGTCCAGAGTAATGACACTCCCAAAAAAACAACTGTCACAGAATACACATAACAGCTATAAATATGGCTGTGAGTTGTCATGTGTCTGGAAGGATCAGGTAAATTGTAGCATCCTCCCTTATTGGTAAGGGGAAGGTGTGCAGTCATATAAGCTCTATTTCCACTTATTTATTTTTATAAAACGAAACTATTTACTTGGTATGAGACTATAGTTTACTGCATGCTGCCCTGTGTTATTTCAACCTGAAGTTTGTATTGTTATAAGACAGAAGTAAATGACTAAATGTATTTGTCTAATACGATACTAAGCATAGTTGCCTAAAGACTCCTGCTTAAACACATGGGATTCTGACTCATCCATCTCTTGTGACTCCAAATCTCATGACCCTTTAAATTGAGCACAGGACAACACTTACATTTTCCTACTTTATCAGACATTTTTACAAGTGCTAAGAAACTATATTTTAAACTTCATAGAATGCTTGATTCAGAAGATCCATTTTCCAATTTGACAAGAATTCCCGGAGATTTAGAGTGAAAGAACCATGTAATGGATATACCTGCACTTCGACATCATCCCAGATGCTTCCAGGCTTATCTGTATTCTTCAAAGCTCACTCACTCTTCTTTGTTTCTGTTTTGTTTATTCAACCTTCCATTACCACCTAAACACGCTCCTTCTGCCTCCTGAAGACTTTTAATGCAGTGCTATTAAGTGCCGATCAAAGACCAGTGTCAGGCTGCAGATGTTTGCTAGGCTACAAGTTAAGTACAGCAATTGAGAGTAAGCATTTAGCAACTTTGATAGCAGTTCAGTGTCACTGTGACATCCAAGTGCACCATCAGTGTGTTATCTCTTTGGAAAGTGAGTAGACTCTTATCAGAATCATAGATGAGTCATGGGTGGCGTGAATTCTGTGCCAGTCATGTACAATAGAACGACATAAGTGTCTGCAGTGGGTTGGAAATTAAAAAAAAAAAAAAAAAAAAAAACAAACTGGTTCTTTATCAAAAAGAGCTGAGGAGCATTGCTCCAAAGTATCATCAGTGTGGATTCTCCCAAGGCCTCCCCTTCCTTTCTTCTCTTCTGCCCTCTTTCAACAAACCAAACTCTGTGGGTTGTTATTTCAACCAAACTCAATACTATACTAATTCCCTTCATTTTTATGGCTCCAGATTGGAAAAAAACAAACAAAATCCTACGTAGATGGATCCCCTTTTCCTGCTCCTTGGCCTCATGAACATTGCTGGAGAAAAAAAAAGAAAGAAAGAAAGAAAGAAAGAAAGAAAGAAAGAAAGAAAGAAAGAAAGAAATCACTTAGTAGGTCTGATTCATGTTTCCGCAAACTCACTTGGGCAGCTGGGAGGCCCTTAATAGTGTGGGTTTTTTTCTTATCAAAAATTGTGTTACAATTTAAGACTTTATCTCATTTTCCAAATGTTGCTTTGTTTTCACTTACCACTTCCTGCTTTTCTTCTATTATAACACAGTTTTCTTCTCATCTCTATACTGGTTCCCATTGCCTGTGCTCTGTCAGCAACTTTGTAATGTTTTCTCTCCTTAATCTTCAGACATTTTTTGTTGTTAATTTTCCATAAAAATTTAAATATCCTTCTACCTCTCTGATTTTTTAAATTAAATTAAATTTTATTTTATTTTATTTCAGTGTTCCAAAATTCATTGTTTATGTGCCACACCCAGTGGCATGAAGTACATGCCTCCATAATACCCACCACCAGGCTCACCGGCCCCACCCCCTCCAAAACCCTCAGTTGTTTCTCACAGTGCACAGTCTCTCGTGGTTTGTCTCCCTCTCCGATTTCCCCCAACTCCCTTCTCTTCTCCATCTCCCAGTGTCTTCCGTGTTATTCCTTCTGCTCCACAAGTGAGTGAAACTGTATGATAATTGACTCTATCTGTGTGGCCTATTTCTTTTTTTTTTTTTTTTAAAGGTTTTATTTATTTATTTGACAGACACAGATCACAAGTAGGCAGAGAGGCAGGCAGAGAGAGAGAGAGAGAGAGGAGGAAGCAGGCTCCCCGCTGAGCAGAGAGCCCAATGTGGGGCTCGATCCCAGGACCCTGGGATCATGACCTGAGCTAAAGGCAGAGGCTTTAACCCACTGAACCACCCAGGGGCCCTGTTTGACCTATTTCACTCAGCATAATCTCTTCCAGTCCCTTGCATGTTGTTTTAAGAAAATTACTTTTGTCCACTTTCTTCACCGTTCAAATAACTTATTCTTAATTATCCTTAAAATCTTCCTTTAAACATCACCTCCTTGGAGATGCTTTTTTTCCATTTGCTCCAGGGCAGGAAAGGTGTCCTTTTGTATCCCCTATCATTTTTTTTTTGTAACATTTATCACAGTGTAACAGTATATTTGCTACTGATGAATCTAGAGATCTTTCCAAATCCCTTTGAATCAGTGACTCAAATCATTTTAGTCTAGCTGCAATTTGTGTGTGTGTGATTGCAAAGTAACAAAATTAATTTCAAGGTCAAGTTTGACTTCATTCCTTCCAAACTGCCCAATTAAATGATGGGTGTTTGGGGAACATAGTGGTTATATTTTTTTCAGTTATTAGTTTAATTTAGTGGCTGTTTGAGTCATTTGTCCATCTGATAGTAAGCAGTAATCCTTAAAGTGGGTTCAGGAAAAAGGAAAACCACTAGAATATATCACTTATTTTAATCCATTTGTTTAATCAGTTTTAAAGTTGTTTAATTTTTGTTGAGATCTCTGTCAGTAGTTTGAATTTAAATTAATAATAATGGATTTAGACAAGTTATTTTACTTCTGAACATCTGATTTGTTATCTGAAGATGGTTTAACACCATATACATCATAGAGCTTTTGTGAGTTTTAATAATATATATATAATCACTTAGCATAGAAACTAAAATATTGTTTGGTATTATTATTACTATTAAGATGATTCAATAACTATATTCTTAACTCTCAATAACTATCATGAGCTAGTGAGGAGAGAATACATTGTTAGAACCCCAAGAAATCAGAGCCCTGAGGACACTGATTTTTCAAAAAATATTAAAACTGCTGTATTTCTGACATGTTTCAAAGAAACAGAGGTTAATAGAATTAACTGTACTGCTCTGGAATACAGGAAACTTGATTCTCCTGAGCATTTAATTAATATGATACATTAAAACCTGCAGCATTAAGATAATGCAAGGATTCAAGCAATTGGAAAATCAAGCAAGCTTCTCATACTTTATATTATTGAGATGTAATAAATCTGTTTTTTAGGGTGCTGCCAATCTCAAATGGAGCTGAATTGTCTATGTTTAATAAGCATTCTTATATTCAGATCCTGTGAAACTAAATGACTTTTAAAGGTTCACTTAAGCCTATTCTTAGATTTGTTGTGGTTGAACGGCTCACTATCCTGGAACTGGCAAAAGTCTTTGTTGTATGATCACTCATGTGTGTGTGCACACACACACACATTTCACCAATTGGTTATTGTATTGATTAAAGAGACAGGGTCAAAATCATGTTCAATTGTTAGAGATTATCCATTCTCCTCTAAGGAAAAAAAAAAAGCAATTTTCATAGCAATCGACCCTCTCATGCTTATAAACAGTCTAATAAGCAAAGAATATGTGAGATATTTTATAACACAATTTGTTCACTCAGTTTATGTAATAAACATATCCCCATAAAATGAAAACAAATAGCAGTTTTTAAAATTTACCCTGTTTGGTGTTCCTGTTTTAAAGCTCTTTTCCAAAGGATATTTGATTTCTATAAATCACAACCCTGCATTGGTTTAGTGCATTTTCCACTGTTGTTACTGCTTTCCAAAGATCTGTTACCTAGCAACTGCATAGAAGAAGCTTCTAGTATTTTAAATCATACAGGAGCTCAGAAAACACTGAGGCAGACTTTAAAAAAAGATTCTGACTTGTTAAAATGTAATTAACAATTTTATTTTCCTTAAAGTAAAAGGGATTTGAAAACAGATTTGATTCATAAGTATCTATAAACTTGTATCTTTAATTCTAAGTGCTTATCTTAAAAGCCCCTTAGATTAAAAATAATAAAATAGCAATAAAAAGAAACAACGAATCTCACATAATCCTATTTTATAAGTCATAGTTTTTGAAAATTTGCCTACTCGTTGAGTTAGCTACTGTTAATAGTTTGATTCCTGCTCTTAAAATTTTCTGTGCTTATTCAGACATACATGTGAGCATATAAGCTTACACGCAGAAGTCAGCATTTTTATAAAACTACAATCGTGTTTTAATTCCAGAACAATAAATGTATGCTATATTGCTTTGCTACTTACATTTTTAAAAATGTATTATTGGCATTATTTCAAGATAGTTTATTGAAGTCTTTGTTTTTAATAAGCATGATTGTGAGGTTATGTACTTGTTTAGAATTCTGAACAGCATTTCATACTCATTGTTTACCTTTCTTCTCAGAAAATCCTACGAGGCACATACAGTTACTCTTCACATTTTAAAAATCAGGCAAATTAGGCTCAGAGGGATCAGTATCTGCCCATGTGTTGGCACACTCAGTAGTGACAACACTTGATCTCCTGTGCTCATGCTTTAACAGGAAGCCACAAACAAGAAGGTTCTAAATCAAAACAGATACACAGAAACTGTAAAAGGATGAGAAGAAGACATGAAATGCACATCATTTTGAAAGAGGACATGCTTTCTTCAACAAGGGAGGAAAATTAGACACTATAAAGAAAAAAAGGGATCGATTCTATCATTGCTAAGGAATTACCTCCGCATAATCGAGATGGAGTTTTGCCATTATGTGGTCTCACCAACAAGAAGGAAAGAGTTTGGGAAAGGTGGTTTTGTCTACAAAAAAATAAGACCGTAGCTGGACGGACCTAGTGAAGTGACGATATTTCACTAAAGGGAAGCTGGAAAATGTAATTTCTACCTGGGCAACCATGCACCCAGCGACAGTTGGGGGATGGGTGAGAGGAAATAAGAGCTTCTCTTACTCAAAGGAAGAAGGACGGAATGAACATGGGTGAAAGCAGTTTCAGCCATAGTCCAGATCCTTATACACCTAGTAGTCCTGTACAATATTTTCCCTATATATTGAGAGATTCATCTATTTATATGAAAAACACTCCCCAGAGTTTTATCAATTATTGCATCCAGCTCAAAACCCAGGACTTCTGCATAATGCAAAGTCAGTTGTAGGTGTAGCTTCTCATGGTCTGGCAACACACATGCTAATAAATTAGTTAGCTACCTCTACCCCTACTGCTTATGCATATAGAATAGTGAAACAAGATAATTTTGGTAAAATATCGGTGTTTAGAAAAAGGAAGAACTGGAGACACACAGCAGTCATTGGTCCATAGCAATGAAGAAATCCTGTCAGCCATGAATGGTAGAGACCTCGGAATAAATTCCTTATTAGACACTCATTCTGCTCTTAAGGAGTAACTCCTTTGTCTTTTCATGTCTATTCAAAGATATTCTTTATTCACTATTCTCTGTGGCCCCAGAAAAAGTTCAGATTGAAGCAGATTTCTTTCATTCCTTTCCATGTGTCAATAATTGTGCTCTAAGTTCTTCTCCAAGGACTTTCTTAAACCTGCTGTATTTACTGGTTATTGTTGCCCTGCTCATATCTTCTTCTTGATTGTAATGACAGCTACCTTGCCATCATCTAAAATAGGTAAGTTTGAGTGGGAAAACAGTACTTGAATCCAATTCTTGCCACAGGCCTGGCTTTATTGGTTTGGGAGAAGTCTTAATGTAAGGCCTCTCCTAAGGACTCTGAGAGAATATCATCTCCTGCTGTTCAGGGTATGGGTCACTTTTTCGGTTCTGCAACTGTCCAGATTCTTTCTTGGACGCTTGATTTAGCTTTCTGGCTGTAAGAAATAATGCCCTGTTTAAAATAGCTTTGTTCCTTTCTCTGCTTCCAAAGTGATCAGTTCTTACCTCGGGTCGTCTCTTTATGTACACCTGACTAAAATCAGCAAGGCCCTGTCAACCACACATTTGTATTCTTGTCCCTTCCAATCATTTCTCTAGACATGTTTCCATAGATATGTTGTTTCTGCATACAGAGGGGAAAATGGATAATAAGGAAAAATAGCAATTTCTGTTACAGATATAATTCTCCATTATGCATATTCAATATACCTAAATTTTATATAACATTGTCTCACATTTATTTTTAAGATTTTATTTATTTATTTGACAGACACAGATGACAAGTAGGAGGAAAGGCAGGCAGAGAGAGAGGAGGAAGCAGGCTTCCTGCTGAGCAGAGGGCCTGATGTGGGGCTCGATCCCAGGACCCTGGGATCATGACCTGAGCTGAAGGCAGAGGCTTTAACCCACTGAGCCACCCAGGCGCCCCAAGTCTCACATTTTAAATTAGAAAATTATTTGATAAAAATTGGCAGTTTGCAACTGGGAAATATCCCAGAAAAGACAAGTAGCAGAAATTTAAAAAAGAGAGAGAGAGAGAGCTGAAAAGCCCTTGGTCTCCTAGTTTACTCATTCTTTCCAACACTGTATGGTCGTAATAGTTAATGATATTGATAGCCATGAAAATGATTCTCTCAATGCCCTAGACTTGTGTACCTATAATTCCCCTATGTTGAATGTTCTTGTTCACCGTCCTATTTCAGCACCCGCTTCCAGAGGGATCCACAGATCATGTCATTACTTGTTAATGTGACGCTTCCATAATCTCTGTTCCTGATGATCCTGTTTCTGACCACTGCCTCTCATTCCAATTCACATCCTCTAGTACAGAACTCCACCTATCTTTTAACTACACCGGGACTTAAAATGCATTGATTCTACAAAACGTTTATCATTGTTGACAACGGCAGATGCCGTCTTCTCTACTTAACCTGTTTGAATTCCATAGCACACCATTATAATCCATTATTTTAATTCATCCTCAGTTCATTGACCTTTAGTGAGACTTGTCAGAAGTCACTGGTGGTGAATTCTCTCGGTCTTCTTGACAGAAGGTAGTCCATGCATTTGAATGTGGCCTGAATAAACAAAATAAACAAAAGATAATGTGCAGCCTATTCCCACTTGAAATCCATGATCCTTGATTTCTCAGGGTCAGCAGCTGCCGGATATCATTTCTGTGTCTCACTGTTCTGTTTCTTCTTCCACTCTCTGAAGCAACTATGCTGTATTTTCTCCTCTTAACCTCCAGCTTCTCCTTTACTCAGTATTTCCACCAATTTCACAAAGAAAACAGAACCATAAGAAGAAAAACAGAATTTTCATAAACTTCCACCTATACAATCTACCTACCAACCTGCATGTACACCCATCTGTTCTGCCTCCCCTCCTCTTATTATAAATGAGCAATTTTAGGAGGGTTGTGACTAAGAAAAGTCATGGAAAGGTAGTATAGTATGCTTGTAAGGTTACCCAAATTCTGCTAGTGTATGAGTGACATTTTAAGGAATGTGAAATATATCCTATAAGCTTTAGGATTTATGGAAGATCATTAATTTGTTTGGCTTATAGCACTGTCTAGTTATTGGTGATAACAGAAATATTCCATACTTACATTGTCTGATACTGTAGGCGGTTATAACAGATGTTTTTGAGCACTTTATTGCTGTTAAAAGATGGCTAGTAAGATGGAGCAACTGAACTTTTATGCGTATTTCAATGTATGTAAATGGGGCGGTGGCAGCTCTAATTGGACAGCACAATTTTGGAAGGGTAATAAAATGCTGAAGAGTTAGAAGGCATGAAAAGCAATTAAGAAGCTCTTGCATTTGTCTAGGTGAGAGATAAACGTAGTTTGAATAAAGATTCATTGTATGTATGGAAGGAAAGGGAGAAAGAAAAAAAAAGAATGAGAGAGAGAAAGAAAGAAAAGCATTTCTGTTGGTGGTGAAATCAGACCTGACCTGAAATTATTTGGTAGCAATCCCCACACTGAATTTTATTTTTCCACTTAGTAGTCACACATTTAGCTGCAGGAATAATAGTATGTTAAAGCATAGGTTGCTCCCTAGGTGTATTACATAGGGTCTGGTAGATAAAGCACATTGCCTTTCTAAAATCTAAAATAATAATAATAATAATTCTAAAAGCTGATATCTGGCTCTTAAGAATTATGGATAAGGATTGGAACCCTGTAACAAGTAGGGACAGTGGAATAGAGGTGGAGAAAGACAGAGAAGACTTTAGTGGCATGTTCAATAAACCTTGGCTATCATATGGCATTGAGAAGTGAGGAGCGAAGTTGCAGTACTTAACTGATTCTGCCGCCCAGGGGCCCCTGTGTGTTCATTCTGTAGATATCCAACTCACCTACAAATTCAATCGTCTATTTCTTAACGTAGCTAAAACTATTTTCTGGGAATATTTATTTTTTTAGAACTTTACACATTGTCTTTATTTCTCATACCAACTGTAATTGTTTACTTGGGAAGGAAAGTCCACCCCCCCCAAGTAAACAGTATCTTAATCATTTCTCTAAAATATGACTTTTATGGAAAATTGGATACCTGGTGTCTGTGCCCTCATTGCTGTATGAAGTAATAGACATGGGCTGAGTAGCATCACCTCTCTTTAATGTGGCCTGCAACCTCTCATGTGGCCCCATCTTTATAGCACACTCTTTTGTTTTTATGTCAGTGACTTCAACTGCCATTTAATATCTTTCCTGATTGAATCCTATCATCTCTTGCATTTATGACTGTAGGTCCTGAGGTCAAAGTACAATTTTAATTTAAATGTATTTTAGCATTAGTTTTTATTGCCTGAAGTCATAGTTGTTTTGATTGTACAAAATCTATTACCACTATATAAATGTTATCTACCATGTCTTTTAATAATTCTAAGTCTGTGTGCCATGTGACCATGAATTTGAAAAATCAATAATGCTTTAAATCAATACTACTGCATTTCATACCATAGAATTATCAGAATTAAAAGGTACTTTATACAGTCCCTGAATTGTTTTCCATACTGTACCTTCAAACTATCTATCTACCTCTCACCTCCTTGTACAGATGAAGCACAGAAAAAATAAACGCTTTGCTGAAGGCTGCCGATTTTATTAAAGACAGAAGGGGCCACTTAACTCATAATCTAGTACTCACTCTCATGAAACATTTTTCCTGGGAAAAATTGCACACGTAAAAATATCTTAAGACAAGTGTGTTTATGTGGAAACTTCTGTAATTTTATTTGCTGTTTTATTTTTCATATTATTTTAAATTAGTGCTCTCCCAGGGTAAATTATTCTAATTTACCTGTTCTATTTCAAACAGATCACGTTGTTTGTGAAGAAGAGTTTAAATACGCCATGTTAGCTTTAAACTGTATATGCCCGGCAACATCTACACTTATTACACTACTGGTTCATACCTCTAGAGGGCAGTAAGTATATGTTTTCTTTAAGATAATGCATTTTTACATTGTAAAAAAATAATAATAACAATAATATAAGTGCAGTCCTGTGATTTAGAAGTACAGTAAGCCAAGGTATATAGCTATATATGTACCTATACTTGTATTTGTGTGAGTTATCTTCACCTGCAGACAGATGGATAGATAGATAGACAAATATAGACCAGTTAAGAGGTGGGGTGGAAGTGGGGGGGGGAGTGGTCTAAGACATATAAAAAACTGGCAGTTATTTTCTGTGTTTTTTAAACTAATCCTGAGATAATTTGTTTCATCCTAAATTCTAAGTGTCTACATCATTTGTTAGGTCTAGGATTAGGACACTGTTTCTATTTTCAAGATACTTAATGAATAAAACTTTAAAACACAGGATAATGACAATCATTAGTATGAGATCTTGAAACCATTTTTTTTCTTTTCCTGCGGTAAGTTTTTATTTTAAAGCTACACGTACATGATTGACCTCAAAATTAAAACTTTACAGTTACTATAAAATAACAAAGTACTTGATAAAATTAGCGAGTAATATAAAAGAAATCACTTTTTTATAGCATTTCAAGGTAGATGAGGGAAAGTTCTAAGACCATTTTGTTGTTCGATGAGAGAGTTTGTATTTGAGTTGGATGATCAAGGAAAATATAATCCGTGAGCACACCCCACTCTTATTTGAAGAGACAAATGTTACATTGCTTTTCATACCTTTTTTTATTCCTTATTTAGTATTTTAGACAAAGTGTTGATTTTCAAAGTAAATTTTACTGTGGTGCTTATAAATATGATTATTTAAAACTAGTAAGTTTATTGATTGCTATTTAAGTGAAGTGTCAAATCAAATAAATCAAGAAGGAAAATTCTTTTTGGGGATTTAGTCTTTAATTTTTTTTTAAATTTCTTGGGATTTAATACTAGATCGAGTAAATTGCTAATTGGAAAATAACAAATACCCTGCAGTATTTTCAGGTAGATTTTACTCCCTTATTTTTAATTATGTCTCTGCTCTATTGAGATAGTAAGATTTTCTGAGGAGCAATTTTCTTAAAGTTCTGAATGAAAATATTTCTATTCTCTATATTTACAAACCTTTAATTTGTGCAATGGAAAAGATGTAACAGGTTTATGAATAAATTGTTTTTCTTTGAAGAAAGTAATTTCATTTTAATGAAATTAAATAAAATACTGAAAATGACTTTAACACCAATCAATGGAACATTTATAGAACTCATCACAAGGGTTCATTATTTTTCCAAGCTCTCTTTGTCATGGAGATGCAACTTTAAAACTGAATATCTAGTCTCATTTTATTGTTGTAGAAATGATAAAAATGAGGCTCATCAATGCTAACATACATCATTAATTATAGACTGGTTAAATTGCACTGTTCAAGTCCTAGTAAATATTATTTATTGGCATACAATATTGCCTTAGTGAATAAATTGCTCTTGCTCTAAGTTAAAAAGGCATTTCATTGATCCTTAAAATATGACATTTCCCCAATATACTTTAATGAATTTTGCCTTACTACAAAAGAGGGTAATGTTGTCGAAGACATTTTTCCACATAATTAAGGATTTTCTTTGAATAAGATTGACCAGCAAAATTACTTCACAACTGTCACCATAAATGCTGTAGTCCACCAGAATAACTTTATTGAGCCATAATTTACGTACCATACAAACCACCCATCTATTGCATACGATTTAATGTTTCTTGGCATAGTCACAGTCTTGTGAAAACATCACCACCGTCTAACTCCTGAATATTTTCATCACTCAATTTTATAAATGAGAAGTCCAGGGCACAGCATCTAGTATAGCATGTCTGACTCAACACTGCACCTAGTTCATTCCATTTTTTTTTTTTTAATTCTAACATTTTTAGCTGTAGAACTTAATCCCCAAGATTCTCTCCTTGTAATCACAAAGTGTCTGCTTTGCTTTAGGCTATTCTCCTAAGTAGAAAGAGGGGAATGACAAAGGTGCAAAGTATTGCCAGCTGGGACTACTTGAAACTTTCCATGAAATCCAACCATTGTATTTTAACATCTTAAGATAGAGTTATATTTTGCATATTAAAATGTGAGTTTGTTTTAATTATGTCTGCTAGGAATGTAAATAATTTTAAAATTAAAAATTTTGTATACACACTTTATATATACATATATATACATATTTATTTAAATTTATGTGTTTACTCTTTTATAATAATTAGGTTATATATTATAAGAATAAAAGATAAATCAAAGGATCTTGTCAGGAGATATATTGATTCATGCAAATAACTGTGAAAGCCTAAGTTTTCTGTGTGAAATACAAAGGTCATTGCTTCTTATTAGAGAGACAGCTCAAATGCGGTGATTGCAAAATTGGCACTATTAAAAAATACTATTAAGTATATCTGTAGTAGAGTTGTTAATTATTATTACTTTTTGATAGTTGGCCCTTTACCTGAATTTTAACATATTATTTATTAGTGAGCCAAAATCAAGCCTATTATTATAAAATATGTGATCCAGAAACTTCTCTCACTAAAGTACCAACTAAAATTGGACTTTCTGGGAAGTACATATCCTAATCACAACTAAAATTACTTCTGTTTGGTAGTGTTCATGCTGTAAATGGGGCTCATAAATTTAGGAAGGAAACGTGACAGAGATAAAAGATCACCCACTCTGGCAGCTTGAAATGGTTGACTCACTAACTGGCAAAGTTAACTATCACTGAGCCAATTATATCCTCCATTTCATTCTCAATCATTTTTTATGGAAAATTTGCGATAATAATTTTCTCATCCATTACTTTATTCATTTATTTGACAATTATTTTATTGAATGGTTACTCTGTGACAGAACCATTCCAGGTGTTACGGTTTCAACAAGGAAACCAATAGAAAAATTCTAGCTGTCATGAAGGTGTTATTCCAACTGGGGAGACAGACCAAAAATAAATATGTAAAATATATCTCAGATAGACACACATCTAATGATTTGAGAAACAGCAAGTGGACTAATGTCTCTAGAATGGAGGGACAAGAAAGATAGTAAAAACTGAGATCTGACAGGGAAACACTGGTTCTCTGGCCATTATAAGGGTGGTACCCATCATTCTCAAATGAAAGATCATTGAAAGATTCTGAGCAGAAGAGTGATAAAATTTGAATAAGAGAAACAAACACACGGGCTTTTTGGTTGAACAAAAACAATTAAGAGATTATGGACTAATCTAAGCCAGAGAAGTTAAATCTTATCTTGGGGAAGGGCACAAGCATGGAAGTGATTAGAAGCACTCAGATTCTAGATGTATTTTGAAGGCTTTGTTGTCAGGAATTAATTAGATGTGGGGTGGAACAGAAGGAGAAGAGTTTAGCATGACTGCAAATTTTTAGACCAAGCAACCAGAAGAATATAATTGTGATTTACCACAATGAAGAAGACTGGGGAGGATCAAGATTTTCATTTTGGACATAATTTAAGGTACTTGTTAGACTCCCCAAATTGTGTCTAATATAGTCTGGAGCTTAGCTACACTGATGATAAAAATTTGGCTGTCATCAGCATACGGACACTTTAAACCATGAAAATGGATGAAGTCACTTCACAGGATTATTTTGAGGATTAAGTACAGTCATCCCAGACCCTAGTAGGTAGGTACTCTTTAATTCTCTCATTGGCTCTATCTACATGTATCATGTGAGTCAGATTCTATACGCGTCAAAATTATTTTTTAAATTTGGTGTCAGGGACAGTTTGAGTGTGGCAGGAGAGATGCATTAAAGACAAAGCACGACACCCAGAACCATATATGTATTTGTGATGGAGAAAGAAAAGACTGAGGCCATGCACACATGTGTTTTTTATTTAAATTAGAATATGTTTGTAACTTTATCTGGATATTTTTTGGAACAAAGAATGATATTAATGAGCAAATATTTATCGTAGTGTTTCCAAACAAGTAACAGTGAAGGTATATATCTCACTATGGCCAATCTTTCAACTCAGTCTTAAATATTACAGAGATTGGGATTAAATATATTTGGAAAAAGATGACTCAGGTATGTACAATGTCAGGCATTTTACTCTCAAGCAATGTATTATTCAGTCATGGAAGGTTTCATAGAAAAAAGCCAAGTAGAGTTACAGGAGGTACAAAACTATTTTGTTTTCTTAAAAGATACAAGTTTTGAGATGCCTGGGTGGTTCAGTCAGTTAGGTGTCTGCCTTCGGCTCAGGTCTTAATCTGAGGGTCCTGGACTTGAGTCCCACATCAGGCTCCCTGCTCAGTGGGGAGTCAGCTTTTCCCCTCGCCTCTGCCACTCCCTCTGCTTGTGTGCACTCCCTCTTTCTCTGACAAATAAATAAATGAAATCTTTTAGAAAAACGATGCAAGTTTTCAGTGAACTTTTCAAAATTTGTTTAGAAGAAATGCATTATAAAAAATAATTTAAAAAGGAAAGTATTAAATGCAGTAAAATTATTTTAAAATGTAGCAGAAGACATAAGGATAAAAAAAGACAGATATCAGAGAAAATGGTTAAGTCATATAAATGTAAGCAGGTAACAGTTGCTGGCAGATTCAGATTTCATAATATATTATTACAATATATTATAATAATTTTCTTTTGATTTCTATGGCCACAGAAAGGGAGGCCTCAAATAGAAATCAATTCGTATATGATATAAATATATGTTTTAAGTATTTTGAATGGGTGGAAAGATGTAAGAATTCCAATGTTACAGTCCATAACTACATATTAGAAGTAAGGGGAAGGCCAAGTTGCTTTTTTATTTTAGTAAAATCAATTTCAAGAAGTTGCAGTTTTGTAACTATGTTCCTCGGGGGTGGTTATTTCATAAGAAGCCCTTCATTAAGTTACTAGGACGAGTGTGTTATTTTCATCAGTGGGATCTGGAAACTGCAGATTTGGGTATTGCTGCAGTGCTTTTTGTAAAACAAAAATTAAACACTAGTAAGTTTTGTCTGTTGTTTTCAATGTAATTGGTCTATTTTAAAAAAAGAAGAACACCTTCATTTGTGGTTATTTCCTTAGCTTGCAAAATTTTATTGTACCTCTACATGCAAAGTGTTTGTAAAATTATAGAGAGATAGTCTTGTTCATAATTCTGTCATGAACACTATAATTATGTACATTTAAATTTAAGTGAAATTTAGGTTTTCTCAAATAACTGTTTCACCAGAGACTGCTTAATAGTTTTGGGAAATCTTCAACCATAGTAGAAACACATTAAGCCAAAATGCACTGTAATTAATTTTTGTGTGTGGTATATAAATAGTGGTTCTATTATTTCGTATTATTGCCAAATTTGTGTTCCAAGGTGCAATTACTAATGCTTTTGGATGGAAGTTAATAATTTTCCTGAAAAGTAAAATTATGTACTCAAGTAAGACTGGGAAATGCAGGATAACACATTACATTTTTAATGGCTTATTTTTGAGTCTTTTCATTTAAACCAAATTTAGACTCACAGAAAAGTTACAAAAATAATACAGAGAGATCCTACCTACCTACCCTTCCCATATAAACTTCTATTAACGTTTATATCTTACAGTATCATAGTGCAGTTCTCAACATCACAAATTAACATTGGTACAATACAATTGACTAAATTATTGGTCTAAATGAATTTTACCAGATTTGCCATTAAAATCCCTTTACTGTTCCAGGATCTTCTCCCTGGCAGATTCAGGGAGAAGCTGTTTCTGAAATAACTTAGCAATTATTTCTGCTACGCCTCCTCCAATTGGTGGTAGTTTCAGTGGGTAAGATTGGAAATCAGTATAAATGAATGACTTTTAATGCATGTATATCAAAGGTAGACACAGAAACTTAGATCTGTGTCTGTATGGGCCTGTGAGTATATACAAATATAATTCCCAACTCTTTGTTTACTGAGAGAGCAAGGACGGCTCAGTAGCCCTTAGCACAGTTAATGTTCACATCTTGGTTACTACACACAGTTCTCTAATAATAACATCCAGGGCTTCTTGGGGTACTGGGTGGATTGAGGATGTAGGCAGGGAATGTACAAGAGGAGTCTGGAAAAATCTTGTGGTGCCAGAAAGTCAGGGGTTGCTCTGAAGATTGGGGGGGGTTGTCGAAATGACACAAGAAATAACTTGAAGGAGTTCCTAACATGCTAAGATGGGAGAATTTGAGAAACAAAGTAAATAATGTTAACATTCGATTTTAACCCATAAAATCAAGTAAATACACTAATGGAGGAAAGCAGTGAATAAATAAACAGGAAAAAAGAATAGCTCATTTCTTACGAAAGAATTCGAACTAATAAATGTGGAAGGAAAGAGAGAAATAAGAAGTCATCCCAAGGCAAACAAAGGTTGTAGACACCATCCTCCAAAGGGTGCTAGTATTAGTGGGTGAATGTTTAAGGAAAGCCAGGATCATTGTGTGGTCTCAACATGTCTGTCCATGGTATTTCATAACTATGAAAGGAAAAATTATAATTTTATAGTGAAGTAACCTGACAGACACGGTTTTAATCAAGAGACCAAGGTGAACATCACCAATAAAAAGAGATGTCAACATCATGTAATTCCTGTGATATGCTAAGAAGTACATGACTAAAAGAAGAGCATGACATAATTTCTTTGGTATTCTTAATAATATTTCCTGATTTTGAAGAAATACCTAGACATACCAAAATTGAGAACATCCTACAAAATACTGATCAGTACTCTCCCAGATGCCAAGATGGTGAAAGATAAGGAAAGCCTGAGGAAATAAATACTTATTTTTAAGCATTTTAGTCCACTTTATTTGGGAGTGATTTAAATATTTTAAATAGTATTTTGACTGGCGGAATTCTCCAAACAAAATCGTCAGGAAGTAAGTATATCTGGAGAAAACCAAGAGCAAGGTAGGGCAATATTTTGTTTTATCTTTTTCTTTTTTTTTTAAGTAAGTTGTTCACCCCAAGTATGGGGTTGGAACTCATGACCCTAAGATCAAGAGTTGCGTACTCTACCTCCTGAGCCAGTCAGGTGCCCTCATTTTGTTGCATCTTTGACCCTAAGCAGAACTACAAGGGTCTGCACTAGAACGTGAGGAAGTCTTCACTGTTTCTCTGACCCCAGATGAAAATTAACCATGAGACTTCCCAGGTCTCTTATACGCCAACATCCGGGGAGTCCCTATTTTAAACACCGTGTTGAGGGAAAAGGAAAATCAAATGTCTTTTACCATCTCCAAAAAAAGAACCGAAGGGAGGGAAGCATGGACAGAGGTAGAGATGAGAAGGGTTGGAGAGTTTTTCTCCTTTATAATACTGAGCTGGTCACAGAAGGCCCAGGGAATCAGTTGCCTTTAGAAAGGAAGAGAAAGTTTCTTAAAAGTAACAGAGATTAGGGATGCCTGGGTGATGCAGTGGGTTAAGTGCTGGGCTCTTGGTTTCAGCTCAGGTCTTGATGCCAGGGTTATGAGGTGGAGTCCAGTGTGGGACTCTGTACTCAGGGCAGAGTCTGCTTCAAACTCTCTCTCCATCTCTCCCTCCCCTCTACACTTGTGTACTCTCTCTAAAAAAAGGTAACGGAGATTATAATTACCCCCTTGACTGAAAGGTAAATGGGGGGGAAAAAAAACGTGTCTGGGGTGGCAGGACGATCTCAAATGAATTACCTTTAGTTCTCTTGGAAGTTTCCCATTCCAAAACTGATAGAAGATTACATTTTGTCATCTGGTAGATCTAATGCAGTCAGTCTCTTTCCATAGGAAGCTACAAGTAAAAATAGAGTGTCCGTTAAGAGGCACTTGGTTTTCCTTTAGAGTAAAACACTATTTTTTTTTTCAGTTCTAATGTTTGATTGCTCCATTTCAAATAATTGTCACTTATAGTATAAATCTTGAAATTTATTTGATCAAACTTTCTTAAGTCTGCACTTCTGTTTCCATTAATAGATAAATGTATATGCTTCTCAGTGCTTTCAATCGGAGTTGAGAAAATTAACAGGCTTCCCCTGCCCTCCCACCCTACCTCAAGTCTCTTTCCATCCCTAATGGCTCACACCATTAGCAACCTGGTAACTTACAGCTGCTTAGACTCCTAGGGAAAAGAAAGGAAGGTCATAGAAAGGGATTTGACATATTTCCTTCCCATAGCCTTCTCTTCTTTTCTGCTATGGAATATGAATTTCACTACAACAATAAACTACACAGTAATTCTCACTTTTTCTTCTAAAATCTCCCACCTCATACTACCCTGCTCAAAAGTGCTTGGATTTTCCTGGCTATTATATTAGTTTACTAGGGCTGCCATAACAAAGAAACTGGGTGGTTTAAATAATAAAGTTTTATTTCTCACAGTCCTGGAGGTTGGAACTCTAGTGTCAGGGTATTGGTAGGTTTGGTTTCTTCCAAGGTCTCTGTCCTAGCTTGCACATGGCCATCTTCTTCTTGGGTCCTCACGTGATCTTTCCTATGTCTCTTCTGTCTCTTATGAAGATATCAGATTGGACTAGGGCTCATAGTAACAATCTTGTTTCAACTTCACTTTATTTTTAAAGATTTATTTATTTATTTGAGAGAGAGAGAGAGAAGGTAGAGGTGGAGGGAGAGGGAGAGAGAATCTCAATCAGACTCCATGCTGAGCATGGAACCTGATGTGGGGCTTGATTTCACAACCCTGAGATCAGGACCTGAGCCAAAACCATGAGTCAGATGTTCCTCTGAACAACCAAGATACCCCAACTTAATCACTTTTTTAAAAGTCTCTGTCTCTAAATATAGTCACGTTCTGAAGTGCTAGGGATTAGGACTTCAACATATGGTTTGGGGAGGGTATAAAATCCCTAACAGCTGTGGAGTTGGGGGGCACCATGGGTTTTGTTGGAACACATCTATAAGTTATGATTGTTTCCACTATTAAACAGTTCTGCTGGTTCTGTGGAAGCCTGCTTCTTTGACCATGGAGACTGAGAAAGATGGTGTTGTCTGTATACCCCAATGGTGCTTTTTCCATTTCTCCCATGACAAAACATTTTTGAAAAAGGACTACAAGATTGGAGGTCTGAATGGAGGTAATCACAAGAGAGGG
Organism: Mustela lutreola; assembly: GCF_030435805.1. NCBI lineage: Eukaryota > Metazoa > Chordata > Mammalia > Carnivora > Mustelidae > Mustela > Mustela lutreola. The sequence goes on from NC_081303.1 coordinate 52,533,332, forward strand.
AAATGATACACCTCTGAAGGTTACTTTTTTCTTTTATATAAGTGATGTGTACTGAAAATCTCCATGGAATTGCATTTTATTTGGTGTCTCTGAATTATGTTTGATTACCTGAGAAATGTATTCCTAAGCACACCTATTAAAATATCAATTGGAACAGTATTTCATTAAACATCGTTTGAGAAATTTGGATATTGCTCTCATCTGGTAATCTGCTTTTTGAAAGCCTTAAATAGCTCATCATTCATTATCAAATTAGATTCAAATATGTCCATTTAATTTAAGGCCCTCTATACTCCAATCCTAACTTATTTTTATATCCTCATCTCCCATGATTCTCTTATATATGTCGTGTCCTCCAAATAACATGATCCTAAATATACTTTGTGGTTTCCACTTTCCACATCTTTTTAAAAATGTTGTTCCCATTGCCTTGAATTCATTTCTTCTGGCTTTCCAGAGGATTTTTTCTAAATCAAAGATCCTATCTCCTCATGAATATTTTTAAACTCCCCAATTTAATGTGATTTTTTGTTTCTATGATCTTGTATATATATATATATATATATATATATATATATATATATATATATATATATTTTAAGATTTTTTATTTATTTATTTGACAGACAAAGATCACAAGTAGGCAGAGAGGCAGACAGAGAGAGAGGAGGAAGCAGGCTCTCTGCCAAACAGAGAGCCCGATGCGGGGCTCGATCCCAGGACCCTGGGACCATGACCTGAGCCGAAGGCAGAGGCTTTAACCCACTGAGCCACCCAGGCGCCCCATGATCTTGTATATATTTTAACATATTCTGCCAGAGTATGTATTTTTTTAAGGGTTTTATTTATTTATTTTAGAGAGGGAGGGTGTGCCAGAGTGGGGGGAGGGGTGGAGGGGAAGGAGAAGGAGAGAGAATTTCAGGCAGACTCCCAGCTTCGCCCTGACATGGGGCTCAATCTCATGACCTCAAGATCATGACCTGTGCTGAAACTAGGATTTGGGTGTTTAACCAACTGAGCCATCCAGGTACCCTTACGGGTTTTTTTCTTTTAATGTATTCATTTTTTCCTGCTTAGCAAGCTGTATTTTCATTCAAGGTAGAAAATATTTTGTACTCATACCTTCACAGCAAGGACGCTCAACAAATATTAGTTAACTAAATGAAGTAAAGAGTGCACTAAAGATGGTTCACTGAAGCCCTTGCTTCAAACTGGTTTATGAAGCATATGACTTCATCTTCTCTCCCTCTTGAGACTCTGTTGCAATGATGACAGAGAAATAAAAAATGTTAAGTTCTCATTAATGAAAAAGAAGTGAAGGACCTAAGAGATTTCAGTCAATTTCTGGGAGATGGAAAAAGGAATTTTTCTGTTGACACCTTCCTGTGATGTTCAGAGGGTGATGCAGCAGGACAAAATGGTATCCCCCAGTGAGGATCTGGGGTGCAGATTTCTAGAAAAAGAAATCAAATTTTAATTGAATTTCTGAATGCTAAACAAGTTACCCTTGGTCCATCTTCCATTCCCTGCAGTTAAGTTTAGTCAGACATTTACTGCTGGGAAAAATCTGTTTTTTCCTAAACACACTTGAAGAAAATGCCTAAAGTGTATGCTAGGAGATAGTTTGGAGTTGGGGTTCAGTGTTCCATAACTGGGCATTTGGTGGCTCCAGACAAAATAGCGTGATCCCTTTTTACTCAGTAAGGGTGTAACCTGCCGCTTAAAACATTTACAGACAAAGGAATCCATTTAATATGCTTGTATCTCATACTCAGAATTTTGAACTATGGCTCTTGTCATTTGCTAAGTATCAGCATGCAGCATTAAATGAAGTAAATAAATCCAACCAGATGGAAACAACTATCTCTATACTCACTGGAATTGGTTTGGATCTATAGGGAAGGTTGGTTTTATGCTCACTAGTTAAAAAAAAAAAAAAAAAAATCACATTTGAAAATAGAATTGAATGTATTTTTTGAAACCTCAGCAAGTGAGTAAATATTTTAAATATATTTTTGAAAGAGAAGGGTAAATGATAGTTTAGAAGAATATTAAGGAATTATACAAGAGTGATGATGGCTGTTGAATAAAATGCTGAGGAAATATTTTTTATTTGTAGAGTCTTACATTTTCAGAAACTTTAACTTAGATTTCTGTTGATTATATTTCTGGAGGATCTTCTCTTTTCTTTAATAATAAGAAAAAAGCCATAATAAATAAATACAGAAATCTAGAATAGCTTAACATTATTATAATTATTATTCTAGATTTAGGAAGAACAAGAGTTATGGTGGAGAAATAGAAAGTAAACAAGACCTTTTGAAATTGACAATGCTGAAATTAAAATTTAATAAAATTCAATAGCAAAAAAAAAAAAAGAAGAAAGAAAGAAAGAAAAAAGAAACCTGATTAAAATACTAGCAGAGGATCTGAATGGATATTTTTCAAAGAAGACATATAGATGGTCTACAGGCATGGAAGAATGCTCACCATCACTAATCATCAAGGAAATAAAAATAAACCACAGTGAGAGTTCCTCCTCACACCTGTTACAATGGCTATTATCAAAAAGATGAGAAGTCACAGCTGTTGGCAAGGATGTGGAGAAAAGGGAATCCTTGTATACTGAAGATGGTAATGTAAACTAGTGCAGCCACTATGAAAAACAGTATGGAAGTTCCTAAAAAATTAAAAATGAACTACTATATGATCCAACAATTCCACTTCTCGTTATTTATTTAAAGGAAATGAAAACACTAAGCGAAACGCTATTCATATCCCCATGTTCACTGCAGCATTATTTACAATAGCCAGGATATAGAAACAACATAAGTGTCCATCGATAGATGAAAGGATAAATAAGTTGTAGTATGTACACACGCACACAATGGAATACTATTTAGCCATAAGAAAGAATGAAATCTTGCCATTTGCAGCAAGGGTGGAACTTGAGGGCATTGCCCTAAGTGGAATAAATCAGACAGAAGAAGGCAAATATCATATGATCTCACTTATATATGGAATTTCAACAAAACAAGACAAAACAAAACAGAAAGTCAAGCTCATAGACACAGAGAACAGGTTGGTAGTTGTCATGGTGGAGGACGAAGAGTGGGCAAATGCGTGAAAGGGGTCAAAGATGCAAACTCACAGTTATAAAATAAATGTCATGGGGATGTAACATACGGCATGGTGACTATAGTTAAAAATACTCTATTGCATATTTGAAAATTGCTGAGAGTAGATCTTAGAAGTCCTCATCCCAAGGGGAAAAAAAACAGAACTATGCATGAGGATGCATACCAGACTTTTTGTGGTAATCATTGTGCAACATACACACATATAATATCATTAGGTTGTATACCAAAATCTAGTATGTTATATGTCAGTTATACCTCAATAAGGGTTTTTTTTTAAGTTTTGAAAGATAATATCATAGAAATCCTGAAGATTACAGATAAAAGTGCAGAGATAGAATGTGTAAAAAGAAGGACTTGCAGTGCAAGAGATCAATCCAAGAGAAATAATGTCTGATGTAGTGGGAATTCCAGAGAACATAGAGAAAGTAGAATATAAGAAATTATAACAGAAAAGGGGATTCAAATCTTTAAATTGACAGGGTCTCTTGCTTGTAAACGATAATGATTGAAAAAGAATTATACCTAGATGCATAGCATTGCCAGCTTACAAAATGATAATGATGAAGAAAAATTTCTTAAAACTTGTGCCAAAGGGGGGAAAAATCAGTATTGACTTGGATTCTTAAGTTTAGACAAAAGTATCCACTTAACAAGTTTAATCTTAAAGAGATTATGAAGGAATATCGATAACTCAGAGCAAGAAAGTTAGCCTCTATCTAGACTAAACTACCGTGAACAATTTCCACTGCCACACCACATGACGAACCAGATAAAAACCTCAGAACCATTCCACCTCTGCAACGAAATAGATGCCACTTGCCTACCTGTTTCTTCATTTAACTCACTTTCAAAGTAACCATAAGTCTGAGGTTGCAAACCTAATGACCAATGGACCAAATTATGCAGGTGGGTAAATTTTCCTTGGCTACCAGCCTGATGTAAATTTTTTTTCTTTTGAATTGATTTCTTTGAATTTGCCTTTTTCAGACATGTAACAGCCAACTCACCACAAGCCTGGACACTCCCCTTTGTCTCACATCTGCCCTGATTCCCATATTTACATTACAAAGCTTGCTCTGTGGACAGGGCAGTTACAGAACTCTGTAAACTCTGAAAGAAGAATTCCAAACACGTATTAATCATGGCAGTATGATGATATGAACAGCACCTGTGGGCAATCTGTTGTGAGATCATTCTTTCCTCTCATACTTCAGAGAAGGCAGTTAGTAATAGAGAATGCGTACCATGATATAAAGTTTGGTAACGTTGTCATTAAGAAATACTCAAAACTCTACCTTAAGCTGAAGATTTTGAAGGTTTTTTTTTTTTTTTTTTTTTTTTTTGGTATGTGTGTCAAAATTTAAGGTTTGCATGAAATAACATGCTAAAAATAGCACTGAATAGGGTTAAAATAACATTACATTTTTGCCATTAATTCATTTCATAAATAATAATCACATGCATCCACACAGTATAAGGCACTGAGTTTAGAAGTTTGGGACATGGAAAACATGAACGTATTCCGGTCACAAAAGACTAATACTCAATACAGGGCAGGACACAGTGAAAATATGACTTATATATGGATTTGGAACATATTTTAAGTTTCACGTAGTAGATTTATTTTTTTAGTAAAATACCTTTTGCCTATGGTAAGATTAGCTTGCATACCTTGAGAATAAACCAAATGACAACATGGGAGACAGTAAACAAATCTAGTTACAAATAATAGTTACAGGGCAAAGAAATACTCAAATGATAAAATGTAAATAACAATAATTGGAGCTTCTATAACTCCTTTATTCCAAAATAGTAATATTTATGGCATATAACTTTCCTGGGAAGTTCACAGTGGTGTTCTAAACTAAAGGGATAGAGTAGTGCTGTATGAACCATACAGGGGCACAAAGCACTTGAACCAAAGCTAAATGTATGGTCTTCAGTAAGCAAGCAGGCTGTGTTCTGAGAAAGAGAGAAAAGGGTAAGCACATTTTAGGTATGAATTTTTATTAATGCTAAAGTAGAACAGTCTAAAAATCAGTGGGCTATGGTTTACCTAACAGTGGAGTCAAAGAGCTGAGAATGACGTTCATTATGACAGACGAATTTACTTTTTCACCTGACAGTTTCAAAAGTCGATGAACAATCTTGGGTCACCAGGGAGGTGCAGTTGTTAAGCATCCCACTGTTGGTTTCAGGTGGGGTCATGATCTTAGGGTCATGGGGCTGTGGGATCAAGGTCCTGCGTCAGGCTCCACTCACAGTGCATTGTTGACCCGAGAGACCCCGTCTCCGGCTGCCCCGTCATCACCCCTCCCCTGTCTCTCTCTCTCATCCTCACTCTCTTTCAAGTAAAATAAATCTTTTTTTTTTTTTAAAGGTAGGTGATAAAGGTGATAAATCTTTACAGAATTTTTTGGTATGTGATAATTAGACAGTTCTTTAATTAAATGAGCACTTTGGAAAATTACACTGGAGTTTTTGAAAGACAAACTAACTTTAAGAAGAGTGAATTTGGGCCACCTTCAAGTACATACCGTGTTTCAGATTTAACAGTTGAGCTCTATTTCATTTCTTCATGACATAGATTCCCTTCAAAAAGTGTTCCTTGTTTAAGTTCACTATTAATTATGTTTGGAAGCTATATGGCATTTTCCTTTTTTTTTTCCACTTCAGCAATTTTTTCTTCTCCTGAGAGTGGCAAACAGCTTTCCAGTTCCATCTAGCGGTAGAACATTGATTAGCATACACTATCTTGATTTAATCTTAGAACTCAGATTTTTGTTTTGATGTCTGATGACATGAAAAGCTGGGAAATTCTGCTGTTCAAGAGTGGGAATGCATAAGCCTCTTCCTAGTAGACTGAGGCATCTTAATCTTGTGTATTTTTACTTCTTCTATCTAGAGATCTTGAATACTTCTCTTCCTAGATAAGATAACCATACTTGTATGTCAGAGGACTAGCAAGAATAAATGTTCATCAGAGTTGTGTTAGCTATTTCTTTTGTAAACTCCCTTTTTGCAAGCTTCTGTATACTCCACTATACCTTCTCCACCCATAAATTACGTTTCCAGGGACACAGCCTACAATTTGTCAGAATCATTTCTTTGGCCTACAATGTTACCTGTAGATTCCTGACATTGATAAAAAAGGCAAAACTGTAATGTCATTTAAATAATTTGATTTTTAAATAATGTAACAGTTTGGGACCATTATGAATTAATGCAATTCATGTGTGTTTGCAGAAAAACACCCTATAAAGAATATAAACAACTATGTGCAATCAAGCAGACATTAAATTGGAGAAACACAAGTGTACAGAATTAAAGAGTGTATTAATTTTAATTATATTTAAACATTTGAGTTTTAAATCTACTTTTAATCAATATAATGAGGTAGTAAATATGTAATCTCCTTTAAAATGAAGCATTAATAAGGAAATTTTATTTTATTTAACATTTCAAGTATAAATCTAGATGAAATCCTTTTCCTAAGGCAAAAACTTCCACCTAGATATATGTAAAGTTTTCTATTACACAGCAAAGAATGGATTTTATATCAAAAGTCCCTGTGACAAGATGCTGTTTACTCTCACTGATGTGAAGATGATTTAGTTTGATAATAAAAATAAGTATATAAAAACAACTAATTTGTCAACCTGTGTCAGTGTTGGCAAATCTGAAACTGATCATTTACTGTATATTTAACTACATTATTCAGGATTGAAGAGAACAAAATATACCAGCAAAACTAAATCCAGTGATTAAAATGCAGAGGTGTTTAAGACAACAAACACAATATTGTAAAAGAGGTGGATTCCTACTAATGATTACATTTCATAACCTTGAAGGCAGTGCTTCATAATACCAAGCTTACTCTTGAGTTTACCTGTAGTTTGATGGCATCCTTGTATGCATACAGAAAATATAAAAATAAAATCAAATTTTATTTTCTAGAAGTTATTAGTATGAGTTTTCAAAAAAATAAAAACATTGTCCATCTTTACAAAAAATAGGAATTTGTCAGTAGAATAAGGTTTTACGCTGTTTTTGTTTGTATCTTGTTTTGTTTTCCAAACACTTTTTTAAAAAGATTTATTTATTTATTTACTTAAGGGAGACAGAGAGCACACTCCCGCCAGTGTGAATGGGAGCAGGGGCAGAGAGAAAGAATCTCAAATAGACTCCCTGCTGAGCATGAAGCCCAGTAGGGGGCAGGATCTTACCTTGACCTGAGCCAAAAAGAAGTCAGCAGCTCAACCAACCGAGCCACCCAGGCTCCCATTATTTTGTTTTTTCAACGTAAGCTATATTACCGAGCAGAATAGTTGAGCACATTACTGAATGAGAAAGAGAGCATGTACTGTAATACGATTTCAACTTACTTTATCTGGAACAGGAAATTCCAGTTAAACCCTTTTTTATTCCTCCCTCTGTGAAAATTCGATATGGGGAAACTTTAAAAAAAAAAACAAAATTATGTAAGATTCCTTTACTGTATTCAGAGGCCTGTATTAAAATACATTTCTGCAAAGAGCAGACCCAAGTACTTGCTCACTATCAGTCCTCCTTCCGCTCAGTTGATAGTGTTGAAACACAGGAGATTGGTATGTGAGTTAATTTGCTTTCTGGCAATAAAAATCCATTTTCCTTGAAGGTGTAATCACAGATTAATGAGGAATGTGCTATTTGCATTTAAAAGAAAAATAAAATCAGTTGTCAAAATTGATTTATGCACCATCAGGAAATTAACTGGAACAAATGATATTTCTAACTTGGGTAAAATAAACAGAATAGAACAAACATACTTTTTTTCAACCAATATTTATTATACTGAGAGGGACTTTTCATGTCCCAGAATTGGTGACTGTAACTCATAATTGAGGACAAAGAATTATAACTCATAATTGAGGACAAAGTATTCCATTGTCCATTCTCTTCAACTTACCATAGAAAGAGAAGATCAGAGAGGGGAATGGATAGAATAACACAGTGCTCTTGCACCTGCTCCCAGGTATGTGAAAGGAAGTACAAAAGAATTAGCTATTACTCATGGAGAATAGGAATTTCTGCAGGAAGTGGGAACTAGCATCTTGTTCCCTAGTTAGACATTTGCTTATGTAGTTTGTTGTGATTCTTTGTTGTGATTATTTGTTATGTAGTTTGTTGTGATTCTTTGAACATGAGGAAAAAAGAATTAGAGTAAAATGGTAGAGCTAGAAAGCAGCCTTCAATCCCACACATGGGTTTTCCTCAGCACAACTGATAGCTTAAAAAGACTTGAGCCATATTTCTGGTACCCCATCTAGACTATAGGATGTACCACCAGGAAATAAGATGAGGGAAAGTGGAAGAGAGTTTCTTACTTATCGGTGATCGTATACCAAGGCTCACCCCATACTCCACATAAAGGGGATTCACGTGTGCCTACAAGATCCCTTGACAGAGGAACAGTGATGGCCAGTTAGAGTTACTTTGAAGATCAGCAACATCCCAGGGAGAATAAGTCAGAGTTTCAAATTGGGTTAGAACTGAGCTTTTTAATAACGGAACATGATTTGAAAGAAAGGGACCTGCCCATGATCGCAGGGTCCTGGGATCAAGTCCCACATTGGGCTCTCTGCTCAGCAGGGAGCCTGCTTCTTCCTCTCTCTCTTTCAGCCTGCCTCTCTGCCTACTGTCTGTCAAATAAATAAATAAAATCTTTAAAAAAAAAAAAAAAACAGAAAGAAAGGGACCTGCCCAAGACGTTATTATAGGACAGAAATGGGGCATTTGAAAGGACATGATTAAAGCCTATAAGCTCTTGAAGAATTTGATGTGGTGTTTATAATTTATTTAACTAGATTTTTTTTCCCTTTCTCTTAAGTAATCATCTTCCCTCCCACTTCCCTTTTTAAAACATTTTTGTTTCCCCCACACTTAGACATTTCTTTAAGGTTTAAAATTTGTACACAAGCTTTGTTTCCTTATAAGTTACCCAATCAAAGTTTTTCCAAGGCTCTCATGACTATGGTTTTGGGTGCATGAATTCTACAGCATGTCCCTTTATTGATGGAATAGTCAACTCAGAGAGGTTCTTTAAAGTATCAAGCATACACTGATATTCTATAATCCATGTATTATCTTGATAGAATATTTTGTTTTCATATTCCTATCATTGTTTTCTTTTTTTTTCTACTAATACCTCTATAAAAAACTGGAGCCATCAATTATTTTGAAAATGAAGGTGGACATAAACCTGTCTAGAAAGGACTGATAATCATTGAGTTTTCAATAAAAATGGTAGAGCAGCCTTAAAAGGGTATGAAATAAACTAGACTGTACTATTTTATAGGTTGGAGTATACTTTGAGGTTGACAGTAAATGCATAAGCCAATTATTTTCCCTAAAAGTTCATTTGATTAAACACATCTTAAATCTTCATTAAATGGCTCTTTGTAATTTTCACTAAGCTTCCCATTCTGTGCTTTTTTTGTCCCTAATATGTTTTTTGTTTTTTCACTGCTGCTGAGGTTAAATTTTTTTTTTTAATTTTTTTTATTTTTTATTTTTTATAAACATATATTTTTATGTTTATTTCATGTCCATTAGCAATTGGGGAACTCAGTGATTTTTTTTTTCCGAATTCTAATGACAAATTCATCATAGGGAAAGTAATTGTTTCAACCTAAAAAATGATTCTGGTGAAGGAGACAGGTATTATGTAATTAGGAAAGCTGAACATTTAGTAATTAAGCATGAAGAACATTGTTAGATTTTTCTTTGTCTATTTAACCATTTATTAAGCACTTACTCTGTGCCAGAATGGATGTCAGGGTCTCAAAAATATAGCTGTAAACAAGACGTGATCCCTTTCCTCATGTGGCTTATTTCACATGGAAAGCAAGACATTAAGGAGTAATTAATACAATTTAGTGTTATAGTATCATGAAAAAAGTACAGCCCGGCAAAGCTGAAAAAGTAATAAGTAAGCTGTAGGTCAAAGAATTGTCAAGTGTAGGAGATAGAAGGAACAACATTGTGAAAAGGCCAAAGGCTAAGAAAGAGCTTCTTGTTCAGGGTACATTAAGGAGTGCTCCTGGCTGGAACTTACAAGAGAAAGAAGGCAAATGTAACAGAAGAAATTTGAAAGGCATAGCATAGGTCAGAAGGGCTTTGTAATGATGATAAAAAAGTTCACCTTTTTAAAATGGAAGAAAGAAGTCCTTTAAACATTTTCAACAGGAGAGTGACATGAACTGATCTTAAAGATTTTGAAATTCACTCTTATGACAGCACCATAAATTGATTTGTAATGGCCAATACTGGAGGCAAGGAGGCAAAAAGATGGTTCAGGACTATTTGAAGAGTGTGAGAATTGATGGGGAAAGGGACACATAATGAGTTCCCGAGTCACTTAGATGTGGAATTGAAAATATTTTCTTGCATAAGAAGTTTAGAAATAATTTTTTAAATTATGTAATTGTTTTCCTCCTTTAAAAAATAATCTTGAGTTAATTCTGCCTAGAAACATAAAGTGAGATAAGAGGAAGAGAAAATTTAGGTAGAAATTAATTTTATCTTAAGTTGAAGACAAATAAAAGTTTTTTTTTTTACACATCTATAGGCTATAATATGCCCTTTTAAAAAACAGACATAACTGGCATGTAACATTACATTAGTTTTAGGCATACACTTTAATAATTCTACATGTCCTATATATACAATTTTTAAAAAATATTTTATTTTTTTATTTGTCAGAGAGAGCAGAGAGAGAACGCACGAACAGGGGGAGCAGGAGAAGAGTAGGCAGAGGGAGAAGCAAGCTCCCCAGTGAGCAAGGAGATGCAGATGCAGAACTTGATCCTAGGACCCTGGGATCATAACCTGAGCAGAAGGCAGCCAGTTAACCTGCTGAGCCACCCAAGAGCCCTGTAGGATTTTTTTATATATATCCTGAGAGAGAAAGAAATGATCGTGACAATTACTCCATCCATTCACCACACATACTTATAATTTTTTTTCTTGTAAGCAGAACTTTTAAGATTTACTCTCTTAGTAGCTTTCAAACATATAACACAGTATGATTGACTGTAGTCACCATGCTGTGCGCTATATTCCCAGGAGTTATTTATTTTACAACTTAAAGTTTGTACTTTTGGTTCACTTTCCCCCATTTCACCCACCTCCCACCTCTGGCAACCACTAGTCTGTTCTCTGAATCTCTAAGTTCATTTTTTTTGTTTCTGTTTTTATGGATTCTCCATATAAATGAGATCATATGGTATTTGTCTTGGTCTGACTTATTTCACTGAACTAATATCCTCAAGGTCCATCCATGTTGTCACAAATGACAGGACTTCCTTTTTTATACCTGAACGGGAATTCATTATATATATCTGTGCCACATTTTCTTTATTCATTCATCCATCTATGAATACTTCAGTTGTTTCGATGTCTTTGCTAATGTAAACAGTGCTGCAATGATCATTAGATGCAGGTATCTTTTGCATATATGCTAATACCATTGTATATTAGCACATATTACATTCTGTATAATAAGAAATATTTCATTCATTTGCATGTGATAAAAATATTATCATAGACAGGTACCTAGCATTTCAGATGTAAAAAATAAACACTCCAAATGTTTCTGAAGCCCACACAAACTATCTCTGATTGACTTTTTTTCTTTCTAGGACCTAGTAGGCTACAATGACAAATCCAAAATCACTTCTTTGATTTTAACATTTTTATGTTTGCGATTTCTTCATGATGTTTTATAAGCAGTATTCCTTGCATTTTCGCTGTTATCTGTGTGGATTTTATTTATCCATACATATTTCTGATGGACTCAGATACATAAGATTTTTGTAACTTTTTTCTCTTCCCTTAGCAATCCTTTCTGGTCTACATTCAGGACCAAGTCTAGTCTGGTCCAAGCTATCATCGTCTCTATCATGATGACCTCCTTATTGGTCATTACCCTTTCTTTGGTTTCTGAGTCAGCACCATGACCCAGGGGGATTTTTGTAAACTTTAAGTCAGAATCTTTTGCACCCATCTTTGAAATCCTCCAGTGACTGCCAAATCGTCTCAAGTACAGGTCAGAGTCATTGTAAACATTTATAAATCTCTATGTGACCCCTCTCCCTGCCCTGCTATCTCTCTGGACTCATTTTTTTCTCCTCCCTCAGCTCCAGCTAAACTGGTCTCTTTGCTTTTCCTTAGCTATATCAGTCATTCCTCTGCCTCAGGAAAATGCTTGTGGCTGCTTCTGCCTGGACCACTATTCTCCTAGGTACCCATGTGGTTGCCGTTCCAGAACTCTTGAAGATTTTTACTCAAATGCCGACCTCTCAGTGATGCCTTCCTCAACCATACCATTTATATTCCATTTCTCCTAGAATGACTCCTAGAAGTCATTTTTCTCTCTAATTTTTCTCCCAGTCTCTCATCACTTCTAACACATAACACAGTTGGCTTCTTTGGTTTATTGTCAGTCTTCCTTCACTAGAGGCTCCAAACAAGAAAACATTTTTGTCTTGTGTGTTGCAAGTTCTGCTATAACTTTTAATTTTAGAACTGTGCCTGATACAACCTAAGAGCTCGATGAATATTTCATGTACGGATTAGTAAGTGGGAACTGGACATAGCTATTAGTATTAAATGACATTCCTATGTTCACACATTTCTCAAACAATTAACATGAGCTACAAAGGAGAAAATGTGGGTTATTTACAATTAGCAGAAACCTAGAGATTCTTGCTCACCTATCTGGGATATTTGAAGAGAGCATAAAGAGGTCTTCAGGGGGTACAAGTGTAAAATAGCATGAGAACAAGCAAATGATTTAGGAAAATCCATCTGAAATGTCTTTGTCTAACCCTCCTTTTCTGTTCCTTTCCAAGTTACAACATTGTATTTCCATCTCAGCCCCTGGACTTAGATTTATGATTTTCTTTAATAGCTTTTAGGACCCTTGTGTGACACGGATTTGACTCCATCCTACCTTTTGGATTTTGAACAAACAGTGATGAATTACTGGCACCTTCTCTTACATTTCCAGCACTTTAAAAGGATTCTATCTATGCCAATTATCATCTTGCCAAGTAGACTATGGAGCATAACAAAGATAATTTTATTTTTGTTTGCCAAAGGGAATGTTTTCTCCACAAGGAAAAATTATTCTTAGGAAGCAGTAGTTAGGTTTAGGCAGATGCAGTCAATGGTCAGAAGTGGTCTGCTTTATTTTATTTTCCTATTTCCAAAAACACATTAACATTAAAGAAAAAAGAGTAAAGGTTTTAAGAGCATTAGTGTAGGTTGACTGGACATGTTGAAATTGGCTCCAAAATTTAGCAGTGAGGAAGGTGTAACAGCAAAATAGTGGAAGCTAACATTTACTGAGTGATTACTATGATCCCAATATCTGCTGAGTGATTTGTTTGTATTACTTTATTTTATCTAACCCAGTGATGTTGGGGCTATTTTTCACAGAAGAGGTAGAGAAAAACTCAGAGGTTACTGAACAACCCAAGATTACAGAATTAGGGTTCAGAGCAGGTGATCAGTCTTCAGGGTCTGAACTCTTAACTCTTTTTTTGTTTTAAGGTTTATTTATTTATTTCAGAGAGAGAAGGAAGAGCACACGCATGTGAGTTGGGGGAGGGAAAGTGGGAGAGGGAGAAAATCTCACACAAACTGCCTCCCAACCCCCAGCACAGAACTTGAGGCGGGGCTCAAGGCAGGGCTCAAGGTCATGACCAGAGCTGAAATCAAAAGTTGGATGTTCAACTGAGCCATCCAGGCATCCCATGGGTTCTTGACTCTTAATTGACTCTAAAGCACAATTAAGAAACAATGAAGTAAAGTGAAGCATACTTCGAAAATATATGATTTTTTAAAAACTTATTGACTCTGAAAATATTAATGTATTATCTCTAATAATTCTTTAGATAAAACTCAGATTTTATTTTATTTTTATTTTTTAGAATATTTTTATTTATTTATTTGACAGACAGAGATCACAAGTAGGCAGAAAGGCAGGCAGAGAGAGAGGAAGGGAAGCAGGCTCCCTGTCGAGCAGAGAGCCCGTTGTGGGGCTTGATCCCAGGACCCTGCGATCATGATCTGAGCTGAAGGCAGAGGCTTTAACCCACTGAGCCACCCAGGTCCCCCTAAAACTCAGATTTTAAAATGTTTTTTTCAACCCTAAATATGTTAGATATGGTTTGTTATCTGCTTTTATCGATTCAGAATATATAAACATTAGATTAAATATTTTGATATTTATATATTTATCACTTGCCTTCTTAAAGTGCATTTCTTGTATTTATAGACTCCATAAATTTATTCAGAAAAAGTGAAATTTACTATAAAAAATGGGAAAGAAGAGCTCTTGTATATTCACAATATGTTTTTCATAGGTTGACTTTTTTATTTATATCCAAGGCCACTGAGCAGAACATTCTAGAAAATACAAACTGTACTTTCTGTGATAACATAAGTTGACATTGTACACTTATAAATACAAAGCAAAATCTGGTTACCTGGTTACCTACCAGGGCCAAGCAAGTATTATAAATGAGATGAAGTGGGCCATATTATTTAGACTATAAAACAAGGGTAAAAACAGGATGTGCATGACAGGATATACATAAAGAGAAATTAAAATGAAATTCTATATCTTATTGCCGCATAGTCAGGATAAATGCTTCCATTAACTGGATTGTGAAGAACTACTTTCTAGGAATCTACCGTCTTTCAAACTTACATGTTGTGTTAGTTTCAAAATTTCTGTGGTAACTCTTTGTGAGTATTTGTAAGTAATATCATCATTTAGAGCATCACACATAGACTTCTTTGAACCGTGCTTACCAGTTCCTCCTGTAGGGAAACCAGATTAGGTGTGAAAACTGTCTTTTTAACCACATTCACTGTGTCTTGCTCTTTGTGTATGTGTATGTGTGTGTGCTTTTGTTGCAGAGAAGGCCAGCAATCCCCAGAGCAGTGGCAGAAGATATATGGCAGATGCTCTGGCAATGAAGTCTACCACATTGTTTTGGAAGAAAGTACATTTTTTGCTGAATACGAAGGGAAGAGTTTTACATATGCGTCTTTTCATGCACACAAAAAGTACGTCTCGGCTTCCAAAGTGGACTTAAAATATAAATCAACCGTACCCTTTAAGTACAGTTTTCTAAAATACAGCCCATATTGGTGCTCATAAGTTGCAAGGATTCTGGAATTTTAACGTAATTATTGAGACATTTGAACTCTGGTTCTGTATGGTCTCTACAAGTTAAGGGTGTTAGGTATAAAGTATAATTTAATAGAAATACTGGCTTTAGTAACTTTTAAGCCATCTTTAAAATATTTTAATCCATGAAGAATTCACAAATACATGAAAATGAATCTTCTTTAGAGATCTGATTTTAAATGTAAACAGAATAAATGAAACAAGATGGGATTGGGAGGGAGACAAACCATAAGTGACTCTTAATCTCACAAAACAAATTGAGGGTTGCTGGGGGGAGGGGGTTTGGGAGAAGGGGGTGGGATTATGGACATTGGGGAGGGTATGTGCTTTGGTGAGTGCTGTGAAGTGTGTAAACCTGGTGATTCACAGACCTGTACCCCTGGGGATAAAAATATATGTTTATAAAAAATAAAAAATTTAAAAAAAAAGAAAATTTCAAGTAAAAAAAAATGTAAACAGTCATAATAACATTTATAAAACCTATATTTAAAAAAATTTGCTTTGATCAGAGAAATAAGTTAAAAAGTAAATAAACAATGGTACCTTCTAATTCAAACATGGAAAAAAATATTTTTTTCTTTTTGAGAAAAATTATTTACTAAAGAAACAAAAATATATGTTTAAAATGAAAGTAATATATTATCAGTATTGTAAATATATTGATATAATATTTTAAGGTTTGTATATGTCTAGTATTTTCCACTAATCTAATATTTAATATATTCCACTTTAATTCTCAGCATGATTCTTTCTGTACATATATTTTGATGTTTAAAAAATATTTTTAAACTAGATTTATTTCTAATGCTATAAGACATATTGAAATAAAAACATTCACAACATTTCGTGTTTGCAGAATAACCTGAAAAAGTATAAAATAAAATTTTATTATCTATTATATTTAGTGGTCGATATTTCTCCCAATAAAGCTGTGTACCTATTCAGATTATTAATTTTTTTTCTAAAATTCAGAGTAAACCAAATATGGTAGAAACAAAACTAAAAAAAATTTAGGTACCCTGATTTTTTTCTCATATGACCTTGGGTAAGTTTCTTCTTTTAGGCCAATTTAGCATTTTTGACTAAAGTAATACAGGTTTATATTTTTTGACCTAGTGAAAATATACATTTATGGTAAGACTCAATACACACACAATTTATTGAAAATTCTTACCCTTACTAATGATAAACACTCTGATATTTTTTATTATCTTTTTTCTATTCTTCTTTATTTAAAAATAACTATATAGATCATAATCATTTAAACTGATTTTACCACACATTAAGGACATAGTTTCTTTTCCTGGAAAAACAGGAAAGTTTTGAGTGTTGAGAGTCCTTTTTTTTTTTTTCGTCTTCAGAGCCTGGAGTCTTAAACTTTCACGATCTTTGCAAGCTTTAAAATACTTTGATTTGATACTGGTAATTTTCCTCTGCCTTATAATAGTTTACCAATTGTCTTACACATGCAAACTTAAAAACAAAAAACATAAGAGCTTTGCTGAATCACAGTTCTTAAGATTTTATTTATTTATTTTTAAATTAAGGTTTGGCGTCTGCTTGATTGGTGTTCGGAGGGAGGATAATAAAAACATTTTGCTGAATCCAGGTCCTCGATATATTATGAATGCTACAGATATATGTTTTTATATTAATATTACCAAAGAAGAGAATTCAGCATTTAAAAACCAAGACCAGCAGAAAAAAAGCAATGTACCAAGGTCATTTTATCATGGACCTTCTCGATTACCTGTACATAGCATAATTGCCAGCATGGGTAAGTATAAATAAATTTGAATATATCACTAGTTTCTTCCTCTCTTTCTTTCTTTCTCCCTCCCTCTCTTTCCTTCTTTTTCTTTCTTTTGATTTTATTTATTTATTTATTTGAGAGACAGCAAAAGCAAGAGAGGCCACAAAGGGAGAGAGAGAAGCAAACACCCTGCTGAGTGGAGAACCTTATACAGACCTCAGTCCTAGGACCCGAAGGTCATGACCTGAGCCAAAGGCAGATGCTTAAACTACTGAGTCACGCAGTCCCCTTAGTTTTTTTCTTTAAAAGGCATAATAAATATCCTTCAATGTTTGTTAAAATTTCAAAGTCAAACTAGACACTAATTGTCTATATAATAAACTTGGTATAACTAAGTATCTAGAACAAAGTTTCCAAGCTGTTAAACTGGTAAGAAATTAAACTAGTTTAGGATGCCTGAGTGGCTCAGTCTGTTAAGCGTCTGCTTTTGGCTTGGGTCATGATCCTGGGATCAAGCCCAGATCAGGCTTCTTGCTAAGCAGAGAATCTTTTCCCTCTGCTTGCCACTCCCCCTGCTTGTGCTCTCTTTCTTTCTTACTCTCCTTGTCTCCATGACAAATAAATAAAATTTAAAAAAAATTAAAAAGAAATTAAGCTAATTCAAAATTGTCAATAATTATTTCATATTTCTGATTAGAATATAAGCACCTGACACTTTTTTAGTTCTTTTGTAAGTTCTCTATCCAGTTATCAACAGAGGCTATTTCAAATATCATTGGTTCGTTTTTCCTCTCCTTGTCTCTCTGTCTGTCTCTATGTGTCTCTTTTTTTATTTCTACACACACACACACACACACACACACACACCTGGACCTCTTGGCTTGGCATCTTCACAGGTAAATTCCTTGAAAGGGTTGTCTTCAGTTGCTGTTTTGAAATCTTATTGTCCCCTCATGCCTTTGCCCAGTTTAGTCTGAAATCTGTAGTCCTTGTATCACTACTCTGGCAAAGTCACCACTCTGTCACGAAATCCAGTTTTCATCTTCACAACATGGGATGGTATTGACCATGTTCTTCTGCTCCCACAGATTGACTTGCCCTCCAAAAATTGATGATTCTTTTATATAAATCATTAACTTATATTTCTCTTCACAGCAGTATACTGGTTATTTATTTCTGCCCGGATGTCTCACAGGAAAAACCAACACAGCATATTCAAATGGAAGTTATCTGTCTGCCCTCATTCAAAATTACTTCCTCCTCCATTTTCTGTGTTAGGTGACCCTGTTTGTTATTGGCCTAGCATATTATTTTTTATAGTAGTCCTACTGATTTCTTCCCATTATTAACCTTTACTCAAAGTACCTAATATGTGCCAGACACTCTTATAAGTTTCTATGATAAATTAATGAACAAATAGATGACACAACATAATTTGTAAAGTCACAATCCTGACAATTCTCTTCCTCTCCTCTCATATCTCAGAATCCATCAATTCTATTAATTCAGATAATCAAGTATCCCTGAAAGTCATTCCCTTCTTTCTCCCCACTGTCTGTGTGATCATGGTCTGAATCTCCATCATTCTTCCCCTCAACTGTAGAATCACCCCCTGCCCCCCAAGCTTCTCTCCATGCCTCCATGCTGTCCTGCACTCTTCTCTGCCTTGCAACTAGAGTTATAATTTTTACATAATATTGATAGTGTCATTCTCCTACATAAATAATTTGAATTACTGGGGTGCCTGGATGGCTCAGTTGGTTAAGTATTAGGCTCTTGATTTCAGCTCAGGTCATGATCTCAAGGTTGTGAGATCAAGCCCCACACTGGGTTAGTGAGGAATCTGTTTGAGATTCTCTTCTTCTTCTCTCTCTCTCTCTGTACCCTTACCCTACATGTGTGTATTCTCTTTATCTGTCTCTAAAATCAATCAATCAATCAATCAATCACGTGAATTGCTTATTATCCAAGGGGAAAAAAATCTAAATTTTATATTACATGGCTTATAATTTGGATAACCAAAACTTCTTGTTTGCATGGGGCACTCCCAGTTATTCCAGCACAGTCCCAGTTTATCTATGTTGTCCTGGTGTCATTACTGAAGATCACACCCTATGACTCTTAAGAGTATCCTAGTTCAGGGCTGCCTGGGCGGCTCAGTTGGTAAGCATCTGCTTTAGGCTCAGGTCATGATCCCAGGGTCCTGGGATTGAGTCCTACATCAGGCTCTCTGCTTGACAGAAGCCTGCTTTCCCTTCTCCCACTCCTCATGCTTGGGTTCCCTCCCTTGCTGTGTCTTTCTCTGTCAAATGAATAAAATCTTTAAAAAAAAAAGTATCCTAGTTTAGAAGATAAATCACAGTCACTTTACTAAAAGTTCTTTTTTTTTTTTAAATAATTCCACTTCAATTTTCTAGTCGTGTATTTTACTGTCCCTTCAATCACATTACTAAGTCCCATTCATACTAAATTCCTTTCCGTCTTCACTAATTGTTTTTCACCAGTGGAACTCAACACAAGAAGTTTCTTCTGACAGAATCTACTCCCTAGCCCCCAACTTTGCCTAGGTAACTTCTTCTAATCCTTTGTCTCAGTCTCAGTATCATTCTTTCTGAGACATATTCCATGGCCCTGCTTGGACTGTAAATAGAACCACAGTGTCTATATCTGTAATGGGGCTATAATTAATTGCCTCATAATGTTCAGATATAGAATGGGTGTATAAATAATTGCCTCATAATATTCAGATATAGATTAATTGAGATAATGGCGAAGTGCTTAGGACACTGCTTTGTGTTGAGTAAGCATTCAATGAGTAATAATTACTAGGAGTTATAGTACTACTACTAGTAGTAGTAGTGGCAGTGGTAACACCATTTAAATACTCCCAATATCTTTCATATAATAGATGTTCAGTTAATGTTGAATTGAAAAAATAATATGCTAGGTCAATAATAAACAGGGTCACCTAATGGACTGTGTTAGGTGACCCTGTTTGTTATTGACCTAGCATATTATTTTTTATAAGAAATCCTACTGATTTCTTCCCATTATTAACCTTTACTCAAAGTACCTAATATGTGCCAGACACTCTTATAAGTTTCTATGATAAATTAATGAACAAATAGATAAAGATCCCTAGCTCACAGATCTTACGTTCTATCACAGGGGAGACTGCTGATAAACAACACAGAAAAAATAGGGAAATAATTTAGTGTATTAGAAGCTAAAGTCTTTAAAGAAGTGATCAAGTTAAAATGAGGTCATTAGAATCGGCTCTAATCCACTATGACTGGTGTCCTTATAAGAAGAGGAAATTAGGACACAGAGACACATCCAAGGAAGACAACAAGAGGAGACATAAGCAGAAGATGACCATCAACCAGCCAAGGAGTGAGGCCTGGAACAGACCGTTCCCTCACAACCCTCAAGAAACCAATCCTGCCAACACATGGATTTTAGACTTCCAGACTCTAAAACTATGAGGCAATAAATTTCTGTTGTTTAAGCCACCCAGTCTGTGGTACTTTGTTATGACAGTCCTGACAGACTGATGCAAATAGTATTGGAGAAACTGACTAGAAACATTAGGAAATAAGTAGAATGACATAGGTTTAGTCACCAAACAAAACAGTGAAAGATAGTGGTGATAGAATCTGAAGATATGGGAAAAAGCTGGGATTTTAGAAAGGATAAAAGGAGAAGAGTCTAAAAGAGACGATGACCACACTGAGGGTATTTACCCATCACCTTTATAAGAGTCAGGTTTGTTAAGGAAAGGAAATGTTCAAAGGGCTTGTTTCTGTAATTGTGACTACTTTTTGAATTGTGTCTTCCCTGCTAGATTCTTCCTTATGATCATATCCCCATGCATAGCTTGGGGCCAGGTATCTGCTTTGGCAAAATAATTGGGAAGTGACCACATTTCCCTGTGTTGGGCAAAAAAATGATAAAGAGGTAGTTGGGGGGTGATGTGAAGTCACATATATTTGAGGAGTAGGGTTAAAAGATCACAATTTATTAGGAAGCCAGAAGGGATTTAATTCCCAAAACATGAGTAGGAATTAACTTCACATAAATGGAAGTATTTCTGTTTCCTTCTAAGCAGAAATAAAGGAACAGAAGTTTGGTGAAACTCATGTTTGTTTGAAGTCGGAGAATTGAAGGATTTCTTCTATGATAAGTTCTGTTTTCTTTCTGAACTCAACAGTGTAGTCATGTGCAGAGGATAAATATACATGTGAATTTTAACTTAAAGCCTTAGGATGTAAATAATGGCTTATTTTTGTAAATCAAATTTGTAAAATTTAATTTTTAATCAATTCCACATACCTACTAAATAGAAAATTTAATCTTATTTTCTCTAGGAGCCTCATTCAGCTCTTGCCCAAAGATTGAATTATAGATTAATCTTTATTTATGGTGTTCAAAAATTGGTTGACCATAGAGTTTCTGATGACAACAATCTCTACCTTTGCTCTGATATTGAAATTGCTAAGTGCTGGTCCCTACATCCTTTTCTCAGAAACAGCTGTTCTGGGAATGTTCGTATATGCCTGTCACATGACGGCTTTCACACGAACTACAAACATATTAATCTGAGTTTTGTGTATATGGAGAGGTACAAGTCTCTGAAACATAACCCCCCAAATTTATTCAGTTTTGAGGAATTCTCGGATATTCTCATCAGACTTGTGCTACCAACTGTCACCCTCAAAACATTTCCTGTTCATCCCTCCTTCTGTGGAGACTTCCGATTGCCTCAGAGGTTTTAGAAATCAGTTGCTGACCTCTCTTTCCATGATGCAAGAAAAGAGAGGCCAAAATCCATTAGTTTTATTCCCACTTTAAAAACTTCTGCTCTAATAGTAAAGGAGGTGGCAAGGTCAGAGGTTTGAGAGAAGTGGCAGGTGTTTTAATAGTTGCTTCAAAAGGGACAAAGTGAGGTCTAAGGGGTTTTAGAAGGATGACCAGGTATTAGTGCGTAAATGAAGTGAGTGGTGGAGAAACATGATGGCACTCGTCGGTAAGACTGTATTATTTTCTTCAGAAGGGGAGACATCAGCTTTCCATAAATTGATGTTTAAATTAATTTTAAACATCCAATTAAATAATTTCAAAGGAATTTGTTTCTTCTATTTACTGGGGACTACCCCCCAGTATGCAAAAGCCTTAAGCTATTTAAATTTGCTGTTGCTACAGCCTCAAGGTACTTCCACAGCTTGAGTACTCCCTATTGTCTTTTGAGTAAAAAAAATCAAAGGTCATGACTTCAAAGTTGCCTTCCAAACCACCTGGTGAAAATTCATTCCTCCTCCTGGTCTTCATCACATTAATTTGTTTTATTTTCTGCATGTATTTATTACTATCTAAAATGACTGTTTTCATTTATTTGTCTACTTGGTTATTTTAAAGATAAGTGCTTATATGTAGAAGCATTATTTTGTTCCCTTATTCCCTACATATCCCAAGTGCCTAGGATAGTGTTTTCCATGCAGTACATAATAAATATTTGTGAAATAAGTATAAAATATTAATGGTTCTAATATTTAAAAAAAGTGATTACAAATCAGCAAGAGAATAATAACACAATGGGGGGAAAGGATGTAATGAGAAATCCACTAAACTGAAAAGGCCAAAATTTTATTTGTTAATTTTAAGTAAATGTAAATTGAAACAAAGTATTTTTTTCACTTTAAAAATCTAAGTATTTCAGGGTTTCATAAGTCTTGTGTTTTGTGCAATAAGCTAGACTCAGCAAACACATTTTGCACAAATGCAGAATTTTTTTAATCCATGTAGGTAAAAATGTCCACATGGAGAAGAAAGGGTAAACAGTAACAGATTTCCCAGTTATCCTGGTTGTATTTCATTTTGTTCATTAAATGGTTGATTATCATCTGGGTGGCAAATACTTTGATGGATTTTTATGTTTCTTTGTTGCAGGTACTGTGGCTATAGACTTGCAAGACACAAGCTGTAGATCAACAAGCGGCCCCACACTGTCTCTTCCTACAGAGGGAAGCAAAGAAATCAGAAGACCTAGCATTGCTCCCGTTTTAGAGGTTGCAGATACATCATCAATTCAAACATGTGATCTTTTAAGTGATCAATCAGAAGATGAAACTACAGCAGATGAAGAAACTTCCTCAAACTTAGAGTATGTTTAGATATTCTAGAAGAGTTGTAAGATTTACTGGGATTTATGCTACTCTGGGGCACTAATATCCTTACCTTTTATATATCCGAGAATCAATTCCACATACTTCTAACAAAACAACCTTCCTATTAGCCAGTATCTCCATTACCTACAAAGTATTTTAAGACCTCAAATTTCTAGCTTCAACATGTATTTCCAGGATCAGTGTTCTCTAAATTATCTTTTATCCTTAAAGAAAACACATCAATCAGTATTTTCATGATATAAGATGCATTTTCATGATTGCATGTTTTTGTTAATTATATTGTACTTCCTACTTTTAATTTATTTCCTTCCATGTCCATATTGAAGATCAGTTAATTATTCAGTGACATGTGGTGCAGGTTTCCTCCATTAAATTTCCCTTCCTTATCTTACATAGGTATTTTTCATATGGTATACATCAGTAATATTTTGAATGAATGAATACATGAAGTACTAGTTCTCTTTTCTATGCTTCCATAATACATAGTGCTAGTGTACATGCTATTAATCACATTTTAATCTTCAGTAGGATTTGTTTACTTGTCTTGCTCACATAATATATTGCTATTTCTTGAGGGAAACACAGGGGTCAGCAGTCTTGACAATGGAGTCTAAAAGAGTTTGTTTTCCATGTCAGTTCCACCCTATACTGGTTATGTGCAAGTGACTGATTAAACAGTCTGAACCACAGTGTCTATATCTATAATGGGGGTATAATTACTGCCTTATAATGTCCAGATGTAAATTAATTGAGATAATGGAGAAGTGCTTAGGACACTGCTTTGTATTGAGTAAGCATTCAATGAGTAATAATTACTAGGGTTTGTGGTACTACTACTACTAGTAGTAGTAGTAGTAGTGGCAGTGGCAGTGGTAACACCATTTAAATACTCCCAATATTTTTCATATAATAGATGTTCAGTTAATGTTAAATTGAATAAAATGAACTGAAATATAATTGAAACTTAAAAAAATTCTTCATTTAATCCTTCACACTTAAAAGAAATTATTACAAGGAAGTTTAATGTTCCCACAGAACACAATCCACTCTCCAGAAAATCAGTAGCACTCAAATATATTTATAAAATATTCGATGGTAGAGGTTTGACTCTCTAAATGATGTGTGGTATGATTGAAATTCTTTCTTTACATGTCCTTCTGAAAAGATTCAGAGGTGTTTTTTTTTTTTTTTTCCTAAGCAAACTGAAAAAGATATTGAAATAATAATGGAGATTATCAACTTCTAAATTTGCAAAATGTGCACCATTTTACCCTCCGAGCTAATAATGTCTGGAAAACAGTTTAAACTAGGCCTGAAATTTCTTGGTTTAAAAGAGAAGAGTTTTCATAGTAGATAAAGGAATCTTGCCTCTACCAAATTATGTTTTCTTTCTTAACTTTCATTTCTTCTTCTTTTTTTAATAGTTTTATTCTGAAAATTAATATAGTCATAATCTGCATGCAGGTGGCTACTTTTGTTAAGCCAGCAAATAATTATCTTTGATAATATTTTAAGCATGATTCCAACAATAGTCTGTTTTGGGGGAGCATATGAATTTTTAACTCAGTTGTTTACTCCTTTGTGGCTATGTATTCATGACTAATGAATATTAATGGAGTAAATCATAATAAGTCATTTTGCTTTAAATGTGTTTTATAAAAATTAATAGTGCAATTTAAAAAATCTATCTAAATCTTTTAAACCAAGGAATGGCAAGCTTTTTCTAGAAGGAACCAGCTAATACTTTAGACTTTATGGACCATATAATCTTTGCTGCACCAATCCAAATATTTTTGAAGTGCCCATAGACAATACATAAAATGAATGAACATGGCTGTATTCTAAAAAAACTTCACTTGTGGATATTTAAATTTTAATTTCATGTAATTTTTATGTGACATGAAATATTCTTCTTTTTTATTTTTTCCAACCATTTACTTAAAATTTTTTTTCCCAAACATTTAAGATTACAAAGGAACAAACAAAACAAAAAAAACTTTTAATTCGCAAAACCAGCTGATGGGCCAGATTTGATCCAGTTTGCATATCCCTATTCTTAACTATTTCTTTATCAAAATGTAATTACAACATAAAAGGGTGTACCATACTTTATCAAAATAGAGACACATGGCTATCCCTTAATTGTCCAACTATGTGTGTTTTCTTCAAGGCAACTCAAATATTTCATATTGTTTTACAGATATGCTAAAGGCTATCCACCTTACTCTCCATATATAGGAAGTTCACCTACTTTTTGTCATCTCCTTCATGAAAAAGTGCCATTTTGCTGCTTAAGACTAGACAAGGTAAGCAATTGTTATTTTCTCTGAAACTGAAATTATGGCATTTTGTAATTATATATATTTAAATAATTTTGTGTAGACTTTTGACTAAAATATGTTTAAAGAACATTATCTTTTCAGATGTAAATGCAATACAATAAATGGTGAATTGTACTTTCTTAACTGTACTAAAGATTACCCAAATGCTTTCCCCTTCTACTTAAGTAGCGGAGGAGTCCGTCAGTCATGTTTTTAATGAGGAAAACATAGGTGCCAGAACCTCAAACCTATGAACTCTCAACATCCAGTCTTTTTCAAAATCACTTTGGCCCATTGTGCACTATTTTGCAAGGCTTTTTTTTTTTTTTTTTTTTTTTTTTTTTTTTTTGCTTCGAAACTTAATGTGGAATTGCTTGGCATGGTGAAATGAGCTTGTCTATGTGTTAGCCGGAAAGATTTAGCCGGAAAGATTCGTTATTGATTAGACTGAAAACTAGTGTCTGTTTTGTGGTTATTATCTCCTTTTCTAAAGATTTTATTGTAGCTCTTGATTTTTGCTTGGATGTTCTAAAGGAGCCATTCAAAGCAGAAAGATTACAAGAATGCAGACATTTTAAAATCTCTTTCCCAAGATGGCTTGGGCATGACCTCTATAAGAGTTTGTTCTCTTAATGAATAAGAAAGCAGATAAGAAGAAGATTCTCAAACGCTACACCTCCCAGAAATTAAAATGTGCGGCTAATTCTAACCAGGAATATATTCTTTTACTCTAAATTTTGGAGTTAACGAGAGTTAAAATCCCAGCTCTCTGCTTACAGGATTTGCATTTTGGGCAAATAACTTTGCCATTACATTTCAGTTCCCATATCTATAACATGGTTGTAATTACAAGCCTCGATGGTTCTCATGAGAATTCTATAAATTAGCACAACCAAAATGCTTCACACAGTGCCAAGAAGTTAATAAATGCCTAGGCACCTAATACATTCTATTAGTATTCTTGCTACTACTACTTTTTAATAAGATAAACATCATGAAGCCTGGCTGTTACTGTCACTCTTGAGGAAGAATAGTGGAACATTAGAAAATCTTTGCCATTGCTCCTAAATATTCCTCTGTGTCCATTAAGATGTCCCTCTCTCAATATCTCAATGCCCCCCCCCTTTTTTTTTGGTCCCTTGTTTTAATTTACTATCTGAAGTATTTGATACTGCTGACTAGCTGTATATTTTTGGTAACATTAGTAAATCTTAAGCTTCAGGACCCCTTTACCTGTATTAGCCCTTTCTAAGGACCTATGAATAATTTTTAAAATTTATAAATTTGTAATATTTGTGTTATTTTCCTTAAAGAGGATTCCCCAAGTAACATAAGCCTCAGGCACCACAAAACCTGGATTAGCATTTTTTAAAAATTTTTATTTATTTATTGTGGGGGGGAGCATCCTCTCCTCTGAGCAAGGAGCCTGATGTGGGACTTGATCCCAGGACCCTGGGATCATGACCTGAGGCAAAGGCAGCTGCTTAACAGACTGAGCTACTTAGGTGTCCCTGCATTTTAATTTTTAACTCAGAATTCAGGAGAAAAACACACTGGGTGATCAAAGATTTGAAAATGACTTATCTCCACGCAGGGAACCTGATACAATGGAGAAGCTAAACTTTCTGAGATAAGGATTGGCAAAGAAACAATAGAGGGTCTTTTAAAGCAAAGACTCTGAGCTGTCTCTTTACCATATTAAGAAGACAAAATTTCTGAATGCTGTTGACTGGCAGATGACCTCGGGTATTATCCTCTATTTATCTAGCATTAGGCTGGCTGGAAGTGCTGGTCCGTTATGTATATGAATGCCTACTTTGCAGTCAGGAGATGGGATTATACAGTCAATCCTACTGCATCTGTAAAGTGTGCGAATTGGGATTACTTGCCCAGTTCATTCTGCAACAGTATCAACAAATAGGTTCCTGATCAAGGTTTATCAACACTAATGCCCCTATTTTCTTGTTTTGTTTTGTTTTTTCCTTCTAATTGAGCTACTTCTGAATAACCTAAATTAATTGTTTTTCTTCATTTTATCTCATAAATATTGAAATTCTTAATATCTCAACATCACTCATCACTCTTCTCCATCCATGACCTCTTTGTGAGGGACCTTATTCATTCCTTTATGTGGTTGCAGATCCTACTTATATTAGTAAATCTTCAATCATACTTCCAATGAAGGCTTATTGTCTCCTTTTAAAAAAATCATTTCCCCTTTTCTTCATTCCCTTTTTATGTCTTAAACCTTCTGGATTCATTTTCCTACTGATTACAGCTTTTGAAATTCTCTTACTAAAGTCCTATTAGTGTTAAGTTCTGCCAATTTCAGTTTCCCTAGAAATGTCCTTATTCTTGAAAGACAGTTTTCCTGGGTGTCCAATTCCGGGATGAGTTTTCTTTTTCTTTTCCCACATTAGAATTTTATTTTCTGCCTTATGGGTTCCATGTTGCCATTGAACAGTTGGCTGTCATTCTAGTTTGTATTCTGGAAATTAATGGTGGTCTCTCTTTTCAGTCTGGCTCTCTAAGATCTGATTGTCTTGTTGTTTTGCACTTTTATTACCATACCTCTGAAGCTGGATTTTTATTTATTTATTTGAATTAGGATTTGCTGGAATTCCAGAACCTGAGGTTTTGAATATTTCATTAATTCTAGAAAATCCTTAGTTAATATTTACTTGAATAGGTCTTCTTTCTGATATATGTTAGACATTGTCATACTAGCTTTCAAGTATCTTAATTTCTCCATACGACTTTATATCTCTTTTCTTAGCACATTCTGAGTAATTACATCGATGTCCTGCAGTTGACCCCTTCACATGTGTCAAATGTGCAATCTAACCCATTGTTTGAGTTTTTATTTTTACTTGTTATACGTTTTAGTTCTAGAAGAGAATATGTGTATTTCTTTTAACATCTACTGAATATATTAAGTAGCCTCCTGTTCTTTGTTCATACTTTAAATGTTCTTTTTTATTTCTTTAAACATAGTAAACACATTCATTTTTTCTGTTCTAAATCTAATAACAACAAAACCTGTAGTCTTTGTGAGTCTAATTCTATTGTTTATTGTTTCTGCTGACATATGGTGCCTTCTTCCCAACAGCATTTTGTAGTTTTTTATTAAAGGAAAAAAGTAGAGAATATTCCAGAATTGGTGATGAATCTACAGAGAATCAACTAATCTCAACCCAAATAAAAAGAAACCCACACAGAGACATAGAAAGATAAAAGGGCAGAACACGAAAGCAGCTCCCCATGCAGATAATTTAGTTTAAAAGACTCTTGGTTTGGGGATGCCTGGGTTGGTTAAGCGGCTGCCTTTGGCTCAGGTCATGATCCCAGCATCCTGAGATCGAGTCCCACATCGGGCTTCTTGCTCGGCAGGGAGACTGCTTCTCCCTCTGCCTCTAGCCTGCCACTCTGTCTGCCTGTGCTTGCGCTCTGTATCTCTCTCTCTCTAACAAATAAATAAAATCTTTAAAAATAAATTAAATAAATAAATAAATAAATAAATAAATGACTCTTGGTTTAATAATGCTAAGTGAGTACTAGGTCTCTAGAAAATAGCAAAATAACCTCAGAATAACAATGAGTTTTGATAATGTATTGTTACTCTCTGGACTCTGATAATGTATTGTTACTGTTTTGTTGTTAGTATTAATATTGGTATTTTACTTTTGTGTATTTCTGTTATTATCTTGCCAGCTCAAGTATATGTTTAGACAATTAAGGGTTTTCTTTTTTTGTTTTTTAACAACAAAGAAAATCTTTCTCGGTCCATCCCTTTAGATGTTCAGTACTTGGAAAGTTCCAAGGTCATTTGATGATAATATTATTTTCTTTCTGGAACTCAAAGTCAGAGGTAGTTTTTTTCTAGCTTTCTTGAAGTATGACTGACAAATAAAAATTGTTTATATTTAAAATATATAACATGATTTTTTGATATACATACACATTTTGGTAATTTTTAAATATAGGTACCCGGATGTCATCGAGCAATATGTTTTAGTTTACAGTAGAGCATGTGCACACACATATTTCTGACTGTCTTCTCCCATATTAAGCTACACACTTGCAATTCATTTGTCTTGTCCATACATAGCTTCACTTCCTGAAATAGGCTGGAGAAGGGGGCATGGAAAAATGTAACTATTTTCAAATTTTTTATAAAATAAAGGATTTGCTAGGTTAGATTAATTTTACTCTTCCATATATCCTAAATTTTTTCAGCAAATTTTAGTGGAGTGTAAAAATAGCATTTCTTTGTATAATTTTTCTTCTCTAGAGTTGCCAGCATAACTACTATGAGGACGCAAAAGCCTATGGATTCAAAAATAAGCTAATTATAGTTGCAGCTGAAACAGCTGGAAATGGATTGTATAATTTTATTGTTCCTCTCAGGGCATATTATAGACCAAAGAAAGAACTTAATCCCATAGTACTGCTATTGGACAATCCGTAAGTATATTTTAAAATACCCACAAAAGACAAAGAATTCTTAATATTATATCAAAAATAATTTATTTTAATTTGCTTGGAATATTTTAAATCAGATACATTATGGCACATGATTCATTGGGAGATATATTTTGTGCTATGGTACAAAACAATCATTGAATACGGTTGTTTCACTAATACTACTTAAAACATCACTGGAACACTCTGAGCTTTTTATTTAAAACTATGTTGCAAGTGGTCATCACTCAATACCAATGGGAAACATGCCATTGAAATAATTACAGTTATTTTCCTTAAATTAATCAACTAGCCTGGAAAATTTCTGCCAAAACTGGACAATTTTTTTGGTCTTTCTAAAGAACCGTTAATTATCAGCCAAGCATATTAATGATCCATTCTTATGTTATACTGTGATACATCATCATAACTTATTGTGATTCTTCCACTGTTAAAACATATATTCTATTACACAATATGAATAATTAATGCTTTACCATGCTCATTTATTTTGAAAATGTTGGATTGATATACTCTTGTGAAATAAGACTACTTAAGCATTTAAAATTTCTCATGCAAATATAAATGTAGGACATGAATGCAGTGGTCAAACTCATTGTATCCTAAAATTATGATATTCCTCTCTGTGACTCAAAATTGGTAACAGATGGTCCTTAGATCAATACCATATTTTGGGATCCTCCAACTCTCCTTTTTAATTCTAAAGTGATGCAAAATTTCAGGATAAGCTAAATGAGGCCAAAATCTGTTGCCTCATCTCTGCCTTTAAAATTTATCAAAAGAAATTCTTGAAAACAAAAATATCTTCCCACTATAACTTCTTATCATCGTTTATACTGAATATACCAAGACACTTGATATATACAAGAATATATGAAGACACTCATTGATGCATCTTTCTTAGCATCGTTATCACAATGATAACTCTAAAAACTGAGAACATTCTAGAGGTTTCAGCTGAAGCATTTTCAGGTATAATGACTCAGTGACTTTCCTGATACCACTTTAGTGTCCAAGGAAAGGTTAGAAACTTGGATGCATTATCAGAAAAAATAAAAGCTAATTAAACAAATCTTAGGAGGAAGAAAGTTGGATTGCTGGATGGCTCTGACAATGGAGTGGTTGTGAAACACCTCCAAGGCCTTTGAAAGTATGCCTAGTAGTAGAACCGTTCTGGCAGGAAGCTCAAAGGGACTGGCTAAAATGGCACACAAGGAGTGCTCCGTTCACCCTGTGTGGTGAATTCTGATGCGTCAGGTTTGGGCTCTTTTTCCTTATGGTGTGTCTGTTTCCTTAATGTAGAATTTAAGGCCGGGGCATTTACAAGTTCATTGCCTTAGAGCATCCCCATCTTGTATGTACTGGATCAGAGTGGATCCTCTGAGGCCCCAGAATACAGAAAGGAAGTTAGAAAGAGGCTTGAAAAAGTAGAACCGTGCTTATAGCATCACTGTGGTAAATAAAGCAAAGGGTAAAAGCTGACCTTTCCCCTGTTTTACATTACTTCAAGGTAAGATTTCTTGTTCTCATGTGTGAATCTAGTTGGGTTCCTGGACCCAGTTTCAATGCATGTATGTGTTGGTGGGTGGTTTCCCACATTTCCAACAAGCAACACTTGAGACACAAACTGGGAGTCCTACAGCTTAAGTTGATCCTGACAATACTACTGTCTAGGTTAAGGGTTCCACAGGCTAAGGGTTCAGTCCTACAAGATTGCCCACTTCCCTTCAGAAGCCAGTCACAAGCTTTAGCTTTTAGCACCTCTGTTTCTGACTGACCGGCTATAAGTTGGATGTTCCAGGGGCCCCATTCTTGGACTTCAGATGCTACTCACAAGTCCAGGTTGTTTAGTTACAATTCTTCTTCTTCTTCTTTTTTAAAGATTTAATTTATTTATTTGACAGAGAGAAAGATCACAAGTAAGCAGAGAGGCTGGCAGAGAGAGAGGGGGAAGCAGGTGTCGCAGCTGGCGCGACAACACGACCAGGGTCATGAGGGTAAGAGGGTGGTGAGACGAAGAAGAGCTGCAAAGAAATGAGGACAGGAAGGACACAGTGGATGATGTCCAAGCAGTGTCAACTTTATTATGAAGGGTGCCCGATTATATAGAAAGCAGAAACAATTAGGGGAGACTAACCGCCCACCACATACCAAAAATAGTTTCTCCAGGCTCCTGTTTATAAGCTCCCTTAGGTTGAACATGCAGGCATCCTGACACCAGCATGTTGCTACTTATAGATAAGTTCCCTATTGATGAAGGGACTGAAAAAGGGCACCAGATGTGATTTATGGACCATGTAAGAACAGCAAGGTCCAGTCATGGATTTAGGACTTAGGCCTGCATTGTCCTGTACCTGATAAACCCCAATGGGTAGTCACATAAGCGATCATGAGACTCATCGCACAAACCCTTTCTCAGCACTACTCAACCTTTTCATTGCTGAAGTTGCTTAACCCCTTAATGTCAAGGAGGCGCAAGTCAGGGCCTGGTTTGGCTCATATCTCAAGCTTGTGCCTGGCTTCCCACAAGCAGGCTCCCTGCTGAGCAGAGAGCCTGATGCAGGGCTCGATCCCAGGACCCTGAGATCATGACCTGAGCTGAAAGCAGAGGCTTAACCCACTGAGCCACCCAGGCCCCCCTGTTTAGCTACATTTCTGACTGACAGACTAGGAATCAGAGTTACCCACTCAAGTTCCATTAATTCACTAGAACAGGTCACAGAACTCAAAGGAACATTTTTACTTACCAGACTTCTGGTTTATTTAAAAGGATGTAACTCAAGAACCAGAAGGAGGAGATACATAGGGCAAACTATGGGGAAAGGGCATGGGGTTATCATGCTCTTTCTGAGGGCAACACTCTTGCCAAATCTCCACACATTCATCAACCTAGAAGCTCCTTAAATTCCTTCCTTTGGGTATTTATGGATGGGTCATTACATAGACGTAATTGGTTACATCATTGGCCGTTGGTGGTCAAACTCAAACTCCAACCCCTCTCTACTCCTCAGAAATCAGGGGATGGGACTAAGAATTCCAACTCTCTGTTCATGATCGGTTCCCCTGGCGACAAGCCAGGAGTGCTTTCCAAAAGTCCCCTCATTAATATCAACCCAGTTATGGTGGAAAGGGGCTTGTAATGAATAACAAGACACTCATTTCACTTTTATGGCTCTAAAGTGATATCAGGAACGGAGGACAAGAGAACAAATATTTTAACAAAAGATGCTCCCATTGCTCTTATCCTCAGAAAATTTCAAGTATTTTGGGAGCTGTGATCGAAGAACCATGGATGATATGAATGCCCAAATATAGATTTCTTATAGATCACAATATTGCACCTCCCAAAATAATCCAGTCTCCAAATTTTGGAGTGGTATTCACTCGATGGAATGGAGATAGGCTCTTCTCTTTTTAAATATCTAGTCTTATTAAGTAATCCTATCTCAGCATCACTAATTCCCCTTTGTCCACCTCATTGTCCCACTGAGCAGGTGGCAGGGACTAGCATTCCTTAATGTGTATCTTTTGGAGATTTTTCAATGGCTATAATTAAATCAGTCCCTTTCTGTTTGGTTCTTAATAAAGAGGTTGCCAAAATGCCCAATTACTGATGGATTGGTTGATTGATTGATTTATAAGTTAGCATTATCAAAGCAAGTAGATGTTTTTATAGTCTTAATTCCTGAATCTGGTTAATCATAGAAAAACCCAAAAATCCTGTTTCCCTTAAATTACTGGCAAATTGGTCAGTATTTCTATAAAAATCTAGGTGTAGCTATGTAGCTTTTATCAGAGAGTGTTTTGTTGGAAAAACACCATATAGATCATTTAATAAAATTAATCTTCTTTACTTCTACCCTCTGTTCATAATAGTAATAATCGTTGGACATTTACTATCTCAGTCATCATACTAGACACTTTGCCTTTATTTTACTTTCTTATTCCCCTTATAAATATATCCACATCATATGGTGATGATTTAACCTGAAAGATGTACTAAGCAGCTTAAGATCTCAAAGTTTTCAAGTTACAGTGATAACATTTAAATAAATCAACTTATGTTGCTTTGTTACAGTACTTTATTTTATAGACAAAGAAAAACAGACCAAAGAAATTAAATGAATATTTCCAAGGTCAATTCTAGGATTAGAACCTTCTATATAATTCATAGTGCATTGTTCTTTCAACTGTATGATCTTGCTTAACTTACAGGTTTTTGATATATGTAAAAAAATATATTGTCAATTCGTTTTAGTAACAATATATTTTAACTTCAGATTATTTTGCATTACAAATTTTCTTGCTTCCTAATGACTTATATTTTGGACTCTAACTAGTTCCATGATGTTTGTTAGGTGATTTTGTGGGGTTTCACTTTTCTTCCAAAGGGTTAGGATGAAAGTACATGTTGTAAAATTTACTAGCTTCCTGACAACTTCCTGAAAGTGGTATCTACCATTTTTATTTGTTGCCCTCTACTCTTTTGGTTAAGAATGAGGAAACAAAAACTAAACACTAATAAATAATGTTCCAGGAAGTTTTATGTGATCATTTTGAGATTCCTACTGCTCTGCCATGACTAGTATTTTGCAATGTATCCTACAATGTTACAAAGAAATGTGTTGTTTTCTTCTTCAGAATATTTCCATGTTACAAGAATTTATACACTAAAGATTGTACACACTTCTACAATTATTAGTTTAGTGGGTTTTGACTTTGTTTTAAATTTACATGAGCATTGCTGAAAATAACACTCAATACATGGCTATTTAGGAAATTTAGTTGAAAGACCAATTAATTCAATATAACAAATAAATAACAGATGTCATAAGTAGGAATTTAAAAATGCAAATTAAATTGATAATATTCACAAATGTAATATGTCAGAATAAGTGTTCATAATGTTTCCAAAGAGAAAGCATTTTAGATCTCATCTGGTAACTAAGTGGAACCCAGGCACAATGGAAAACATCTTGCACTTGGTACTGGCTCATAAGAGGTGGTCTCAGTTCTGGCTGGATGGACATCTGTTTAGTTTGGCCTGTTGCTGTGCCATACTGATTTTAAATATTTTGATTACTTCCCTACCCTTAAAGGTCACCTCGTCATCTGATAATATCATCTCACATAAAATATGGAAACAAAAGTCAAAAGCTTTGGGATATATTACCCAAAGGTACATAAAGTTGAAGAGCCAGATCCAGGCTTCTGTTCCTATTTTTTACACCTTATTTACACAGTTCTTTTATTACATCAATCATCTTTTCATATATAGTGTCAGGTAAACTTCAGCTTATTTGAAAAGCAATGATAAATTGTTTGACACATCAGAGTCCTTTATGAAAGACATTCAAACTTTGAACTCATACAGATCTGAGATAAGGTCTAAGCTTACTTATGTACCTTCTTGGTAAAAAGCCTTTTTGCATGTTCTCAAATTTCTCTAAGCCTCAATTTTCTCATGTGTAAAATGAGTAGAACATTTATTTTAACAAGTAATATTGAGACTCTATAAGACAAACTCTATATGAAGCACTAGTGCAATATCTCCCCTAGAAAAGGCAGCCAGGAAATGTTAGTTTCCCACCTGCCACCAATCAAGAAAGTGACATTGTCATTCTTCAAACTGATGAGTGTACTTGGGTGAATCAGTTAACAAAAAAAGGAGATATGATTTAAGCCGTTGAAATAAAATTCCTTATATATTTTTAAGAAAGAAATAAACTACTTAAGTATAGAATAATGAAATGTTAACCAAAAAAAAACACCCCTCACTACGGTGGGTTTGGGGGTGTAGGAAAAGAAAGGAATGAAAGAAGATGGGATTGGGAGGGAGACAAACCATAAAAGACTCAATTTCAGACTGAGGGTTGCTGGGGGGACAGGAGAGGGTGGTGGGGATAGGGACATTGGGGAGGGTATGTGCCATGATGAGTGCTGTGAAATGTGTAAACCTGGCAATTCACAGACCTGTACCCCTGGGGATAAAAATACGTTATATGTTTATTTACAAAAACAAAACAAAACAAAACAAACGAACAACAACAAAAAAAAAAAAAAAAAAAAAAAACTTCACTATATTCATTTCTTCAATTTAAAAATCAGAAATTAAGTCCATTATAGTAATTAGCTAAATGAGAAGTAATGCTCTTCAACTTTGCAAACCCATGCAAATCCACATACCTTTTCACTTCCTAACAAACACTAGCTAATTAACATTTGAATATAGTGGTAATTTTTATAATGAAAGTTATTGTAAGAATATGATGTTTTAGATTCATACGCAGTCATCTTAATACAGTTAGTTAGGATGATAATTAATGATGTGCTCAGTTTTTTTCTGTTTACTAACATAAATTTTTGTGCTTATTGAATTTTTATTTCTTTTATTACGAGTTAGATTAAGCATGTTTGGTTTGGGTCTCTGCATTCTTATTTTGTGCTAGATCTATTTCCCTGTTAGGTCTATATTTTATTGATTTGAAATACTTTTTTCATATTAAGTAAATATGTAGATTTTGTATAAGTAATACATTTTTAATTGTTTGTTTCTTATATATTAAAATTTTTGTGATGAGCTTTGTAGTTAAATATGCAATTATTTTTACTACTTTTCCATAATGTGATTTCTAACATAGATAGGTCTACTCTATTTAGCATTTAAAAAAATGCATGCATTTTATTCTAATGTTTTATGTTTTTGCTTAGTGGTTTTCAATGTAAAGGTTTTGCTTTCCAATTAACTTTCAATAATTGGGAAGATTAGTCTATTAAGAGCCTATGATATCGTTTATGTTACTCAATAGCTACTAAGCAGTTTAGTGACATGATCACTGTTGCCAATTTATTTAAGTGAGTTAACATAACACATGTAAATGTACAATGCCTATATTCTTAATATTTCAAGTTTGTTATTAAACTATCCTTATCGATAGAAGTAGGAGATAAATCTATTTGCTATATGAGTGTGGCACATTAGACCCCCCCACAGTAAATGTGCTTCATCAAGATGATATATTTACTAGGTTTCAAGGGCTTGGTTTACCTTATAACACAGCTGAATCCACCTAACGATGAACCACGTTCCCACAATGAAAATCTTGAAGTAATTTCCGAGGATGTGGAAGATTGCTTGCACATTGTAAATAAACATCTGTGGCAGAATTATGCGTGGGTAAAATTCATGAGTTTCTTAAAACAAGGCAATAATTTTGATGTCTAAGTAACTTTAGTTATTCATACTGGACAAAGCAACAAATCACAAAGGCCATATTTTCAGTTTTAACTCAACAGAAGGGTTGGCATGAAATAAAGAATTTTGTCCTCAGTGACCCCAGTACTATTTATTACACAGATTTTCGGTACCTTTACTATGTTGACTTATGCAATAACATTATTTACTCTTGCTTTACTAGGCTTTAGAATAGAGAAGATAACATAAAGAAATTGAAATGATCTGAATTTAAAAGAAGAGTCAGATTAAAAGCATAATTATTCCAGCCAGGGTGTAGATTTATCTGCAATTAATAGCAAAGGATTATGGCTCTATCTCTGCCACATAAATTACGGAGCTACTCACTTTATCTGACTAAAACCATATGGGAGTAAAGAGAGATGAAACAAAATAACAACCGAAAAAAGACACAGGCTAAATAATTCTTCAGATCACTGCAAAACCTCAGTACTGCCTCTGGCCTGTGGCGGTTGGCATCCTTGTACTGCTTCTATAATCATGAGGTAGGGCTAGGGAGACAGGGAGGGTCTTGAATCAGCAGTGAGATGACACTTCTGTTTTTAAGAAGCAAAGCAGTGCTCAGAGAACTAGAAGACACTATAGAAAGATCGCTTCTGGGACTGTTACTATTTGTTGAAAAGAATATATATCATGAGCTTTAAAGCTATTTATATTCTATGATTCACTAATATACCTTCTATGAATGTTTTGCAATAAATGATTTAAAAAATTGCGCTAGAAAAATTTCATTCAAAGATGTTCATATCTGTATTTGTAATAGCAAGATACTGGAAATAACTTTTAACTTCAGTAGCATAAAAGTGAAAATATCTTACAAGTTAATGGAGGATTTTTTAAAATGAACTGTGGTACAGTTATAATATGTAATAATATGGGGCCTTTTAAAAGGACTACAAAGAAATGTAATGGTGGGAGGGATAGATCAACATTACCATAGTGGTATTCCTTGGCACATCATCTTTTTTCATTTAACTGTATTGTGCATTCTTTTTCTTTAGAGTGTAAAGGGTTAAGAGGATGATTAGCAGAAAGAAAATAAGTCAGGGAGGAAAAAGCTTCATTTAGCTGGAATATTATAGGTGCTACACTTCCCTTTTCCTAGAATTTCCCTCTCTTTCTCCTTTACTAGCAAACATCCAGATTAAACATAACCTCTGTGAAATGACCCCTAATTATGCCTGCTAAGTACAACTTATGTTTATTTTTTCTGATTAAAATGCATTGTAATTGTGTGCTTTTACCTGTGCTCCAAAAAATGTATTTCTTACAGTACAAAGAAACACAATATTCTCATATGCCTTAGTATACTGAAGTGTCTGTTGTATCACAAGTTTTGGATACATATATGCTGAGTGAATAAATGCATGAAAGAATCAATAACTTTATAAAATAAATGCAATAGATTAGGTGAGTTTTAAGGAAGCATCAGGATTATGATGCTTTCCTCAAATATGCATGTAAGTGAAAATTTCAATAACTATTTGCTCAATTATATATGGAGTAAGTCAATTACTTAAAAGGTGAATTATTTTTGTTTTAATTTTCTTTAATAAATGTGGTACATGGGTGCATATACTATATTTATTGACTGGTATCCTGACATATTAAGGGTTGTGTTTAATTGTGTATTTTGCTTAAAGAGAGGTGCTCTTGTTAAGCATGCTAATTTAGTTGTCTACGCTTTGGGCCATCTAAGAAAAAATCATTAATTTCTCATTTTATTCTGCATGAATAATTTTGAAACTCGTCAATATGATTTTTTAGTTATAATTAAGAATATCAGTTCAGTTCTTTTGTAGAATAATGCCATAATGTTTCTGATTTAGAAAGCTGAAATACAAGTTTTTATCATTCTGAATGCATTGTATATTTATAACAAGTACAAATAATATTTCATAATTAATGTTAAGAAAAAAGGCACTTAAAATTAATCTTGTCAAACAGTGTTTAGTTTTGGAAATGCAAACTAAGTCAACTTACTTCCTTTCCCTAGAAGCGCTGCCACTGTTGTGACATTGTGTTTCATTTTGTAACCCATCTGCTACTTAGGCCAGATATGCATTTTCTGGATGCAATCTGTTGGTTTCCAATGGTTTACTACATGGTGGGCTCTATTGACAAGTAGGTGACGAAATCTTTGGCACACTAACCAGCGTGGTGTCCTGTGGTTTGTCATGTGCTGTGGCCCCGTGTTGCATGATGAGTGTAATTTGCCATTTCAGTATTGCAAATATGGTGTATTTTGCATGCAGAGCTTATGTTCTTGTGTTACAAATCTTGTATTCAAACTTGCGAAGCAGTAGTCTGTTGTTGAATTAAAACAAATCTCACTGCATGTGAATTTTGTCACTTTTGTTTAGTTTCTAAAGCTATTTCAGTTTTGTGTTGTCTCTAGCAATAACGTTATTACTGTGGGCCT
Organism: Mustela lutreola; assembly: GCF_030435805.1. Classification (NCBI taxonomy): domain Eukaryota; kingdom Metazoa; phylum Chordata; class Mammalia; order Carnivora; family Mustelidae; genus Mustela; species Mustela lutreola. The sequence continues at coordinate 52,573,134 of NC_081303.1, forward strand.
TGGGGTAGAGAAAATCTAATGGTCCACTGTTGTGATGCTTGATGACATTGTCATAACTTCTGGAAATCTTCCAGTAATTTAAAGATGCTCCTTTTAAGCCAGATTTATAAACTAGAGCATTTCCTTAAGAACTTCCTTTATTTTAGTAACATATATCAGTATATAATTTCTAAAAATTTGTTAATCAAAAAGTCAAATGTGTGCCATGTGTATTAAAATATAAATTCTTTTATATGGATGAACATGATTTATAGGAAATATAAAACTAAGATCATAAAACTACTATGTTTATAAAATATGCTAGTTTTCCATTTAAAAAAAAAGTCAGCCAGAGCCTTCAAAACAAAATGCTAAAGTTACTAATTAAGAATTTTCATGCTTACATTTGTCCTGTAGATTGAAAAAACAAAGTTTTATAACTTTGGAAGTGTTTATTGGCTGTGGATACATTAAAGAGCAAACTGACTAATGTTTATTTAACCTCTATTCTATATTAATGTAATTTGCATTATCAGATATCTTAATACTAATCAACTAAGATGTAGTTAAATGTATTGAAATTACTATTTAAATTTATAAATGTGAAATAAACCTATATTTTATAGTAATATTACTTTGGAGTGATAGTATTCTACTGAAATTCATTAGAAAAACAATATTTAAAAAAAAAAAACAAAACCCTCCCATCTGTCTTTGCTGATGTAAACTATGAAATGAATTCTTTCTCTATGGAAGTGTTTATGGTGAGGGAAAGAAGAAACGAGAGGATCAACTTCCTATGATTAGAGATGACACGGGATTGGCTACAAGTTGATCATTATTGAATCTGAGTGGGTGATTGGATTATGGAGGTTCACTGTGTTCTTCTCTTACACTAGTGTTTGAATTTTCATTAAAAAGCCAAAAACACCTTTGAGTGAATTAAAACACTTACAAACAGTCCCATGGATTCATACATTCACATTATAGTTCTCCTTGAAAAGGAAGGCTTAGAAAACAGTTTAAAAGGAAGTGTTGCCATTTAGATTATCTTTTTTTCATGAATATTGACTTATTTCTTAGGCAGCCATCTGGTGGCCAAATGCTGTCAAGCAACTATGCTGAATAAAAATACAGGCAGTGGCTTTGCAAATAGTATAGTGTGGAGAATTCATGACAGATGTAGCGTTGTAAGAATAAATTTGTAGCCAGATTAAAAAAGGGGAAAAAGGAGTAAAAATTATTATTAAATGGATATAAAATTAAATAATCTAAACTTAAAACCTGAAAAAATGTTTATACATGGTTCTGAAATGCCATTCCAATTTATGTATTTACTATAGATTTAAACTTATATTTATCATAATTACTAAAGTCACTTGTCAAGGCTATACGTAAACTACGACAGCCAATATTTTGAGTATGGAATTAACTGAAACATGTGGGTATAAGTAGCTATTAGCTATTTAGCACAGGTATGCATAATAAATTTTTTTGTCAAGTTTCAACTTCATTGACTTATTACTGATGAAATATTCATTTTCCCATCATAACTTGTATCTGTATATCTTTTAACAATCAAGCTTATCTTCTATCACCTTATCTTTCCCTGTTTTAATATAGACAATTATAGCGAAGAGATTATTTTTTATTGGGGAAAAAACCCTAAGAATTCAAATAGAAAATGATTCAAAATTATAGTAAGGTGGATTGAAGGTATATGACTTGGTCATCATTTTTATGACCCATAAGGGACCATATTACATTAATTTTCCACCTACTTCTTTCTTTTTTAAAAAAGTTTTTTAATAGATACAAGAACAATTGTGAATTTCCAAGTTAAAAGAAACATCAAAATAAGATATTTCTAGGGATTAAACTTGATCATCATATTGATTCGAAATTATGGCCCTGACCCCTCTTACCATGGGAAATTTATTTGGAATTCTGTTTCCAAAGTTTTAGCCATAAAATCTCTGCCACAGAAAATTGTTTCTGATTGAAGGAAAATATTTTTTTCTGGACTACTCTGGAGATCTTGGATTCAGAACTTTGGTAATACTTTCTCACTTGATGTGGCTAGTTCAACCAATCACACACTTGGAAAAAGATCCTCAGGCAATTTACCTGTAATTTAAGAATCTCAAAGGCACTACCGTTCTTTAAGTTCTCCACTTCTATTTTAAATCAGAAGATGTGGGCATCATTTAGCCCAATTCTTCTCCATCCTCAATCAACTTGGTACCTAGAACATTCTTATACTCCTTCAAGTTCAATCTCCTTTATCTGATTCAGTTGTATTTTTCTAGTTTGTATGAAGCAGAGGCAGGGGAGAGTGGTTCTTTCAGTCAGCTTCAATGGCAACATTTTCTTTTAATTCAGTGGGAGAATGCTAGTATTTAACAGTGGTAGAGGAAAAGACTATTATAATTCATGGGAATTTGTATCCTGGTTTAGCAGGCATTTCACACAGTCAAAAAGATCAGGTCATTAAATCACTGGCTCAAAACCTTTAGGCTGGCTGAATGGTAAGTTTGAATACAACTGATGTTTATATATTTTTCATGCTCATGGCTGTGCAGAACCAATCTTTAACACATAGCTTTACACAGAGAAATAATACACATCTAAAAATAAACACTTTACAGTTTAATACTTCTTTGTTGGGCTAAGCCATCTAAATTAATATAAGCATTCATTGCTACTCTTACCAAAAGTACCATAGGAATTATAAAGAATAAATAAATGTTCTGCCTTTGAAATAGTGTGGTAACCATAAAAACATAGTTCTAATGTGCTTTATCTATTTGATTGCAAAATGGGTGTTTTTCATGTTTTAGTTATATAATTGATAAATATTATTAAATAAAATTTCTTAACACATAATGCTTTGAAACGGTTGGGATCTAATGAAACAGAGAGAGCTCAAAGATATGAATATTTCATGTCAGCACAGAATACTATATTTTAATTCCCATCAACTTGTATCTACCAGGGCAAATTGTGTGAAAGCCATCTCTAAGGGCAGCCTATACAAGTGTAGTGGATAAGCACGCCCTGTTCGTAGTATGGTGGTTTATTGAAAGCCTGTTCTTCTCTGTTGATTTTTATCAAAGCCTAGATGATTTACTCAGGTGTGGAGTGACTTTTGCTGCCAACATGGTGGTTGTGGACAAAGAGAGTACCATGAGTGCAGAGGAAGACTACATGGCCGACGCCAAAACAATTGTAAATGTGCAAACCCTTTTCAGGTAAATGTCTCAATAACTCAGCCTTGTGGCCTATTTACTGCTAATATTGGTGAAATATTTGACTCTGACTCTGTATATAAAGAATGAACATGAGGTACTTACATTGAAGTTATATTCATTCATTTGATCCTAAAGCAAATGCTTATTTAGCCTCCAATGTAGGACTGGCACCGTATGGTTAATTTCTAACTCAGGGTCATTCTTTTCAAAGCAGATAGAATAACAAACCTGTTTTCTGGTGTAGTTTAACAATAACAAATTCTAATTCCTGTGCAGTTGCAGTCAAGATTTTTGACGGACGAAGTGGGACCTAATTTTGGTTTTATGCCTGGCAGTGGCCAAAAGTATGCATTTACAATCTGGATTACTAAATGAAATATTGTAAGGCTGTGAAAAGGTAATTTACCCATATTAAGAGCCAACTCATAACCTTATCCTCACTATTTTCCTGTTTTTCATTAATAAAGTTACCCAGATAGGTATTTCCATTATGATTATCTTTGGGTAAGAAAGAAAACTAGAGAAAAGTCCATGCTATAAGCAAAGTCAAAATTACTTGTAAATGAAGACATCTTTGTCACTTGAAATGGTTCTTTCTGAAATCATTTTAAAATGTAAATATCTAAAAGATCATTAATTTAGTTTTGTGAGTTTTGTGGAAGTCTAAAGGAACTATCTGAGGTACCAGATTATGGAAGTAAATAAAACAGTCTGAACTCCATCATCATCTCTTGTTCCACATTAACACCTTCATATTGTAGCAAAGCCTGTATTGAGGGTAATTATCAATTTGTTGTTTGAGTTCAGAATTCAGAAGAGAAAGCCTAGATGTGAGACCCACTTAAGTTGACTATTTATTATATGCTCTTAGGCATGTTACTTCCTTCTCTAAACCTCAGTGTCTTAATCACAAGATTGTTTGGGATTTAAAAATATGTGCTGCTGTAGCACATGGTTGGTAGTTTTCAGTTACTCTATGAATGTTAGTGACTGATTATTAGCACTATCATGACCACTTTCATGTGAAAATAGAAAAGTAGAAAAGCCACAGACTTTGGAACAGTACAGAAACAAACTTCATCTGGCACTTCAATCCCTGAGGTTCCAGCAGATACATGTGACTTTAAGTATATTTCTTAACCTCATAGAAATTCAGATTCTCATATCTATAAAATGCATGTGGAAAATAATTAACCCTTCCTACAGTGTTAATGTAAGGACCAGAAATTAGGTAGGTGATGAATCTGTCACAGTATCTGGAAAATTTACTCAGAACTTGCATAAGAACCTCTTGTTCCAAAAGGAGAAAAATGTATCCTCTAAAGTTACTGTACTGTGGCAGTTCATTTAGAATATAGCTAACTAGTTATTGGGCTAAATGAAATAGTACATTTAAAGGTTGCATAGCAAGTGTTTAAAATATGACATATATGTAAGTAATTTCCCCCCCCTTTGGAGAATGAAAAAAGAAATTACAAGTGGAAAATTAATTCAGAGAGGGATGAGATTTATAGCCAGTGAACAAAGTGAAATCATACTTTTTGGTTCCATGCATGGCAAAAGTTAGTTACATTTTTAACAGGGGAGGATCCCCAGTCTGTTTATGAATCATACCACTTTAATTTTCAGCTTATCAATGCTTTATTTCTATTATGCTTTATTTTTTGTTATGGTAAAGTTTCAATTGATTTGACTTGGCTTTTATCATATAGTCTATGAATGAGTTATTTTGATTTCCAGATAATAATAAATAGATAATAATAAATCCCCATCTTCCTGAAAGGTGCAAAGGCTCTAATCTTTTAAAACTAACTGACCAGAATAATTAAAAGCAGATACTTATGTTGTGGTATTATCATCATTTCACTAAGTACGTAACAATATTTTTCAGGAAAAAAAAAAATCTGTGAAACTCTTTAAAGGAATAGTCCTTGAGCTGGTGGTCAGTGCATGCTAAACTAGGCTAGTCTTGCATAATAAAGTACAAAAGTCAGATACTGATAGATCCCCGTGATATATGGAATGTTGCTTATATAGACAAATGACCCAAATCATGCAGATTTGGCCATTTCATCGTATAGATGCAGTCAGTTACCACTTTTGAGGTCACTTTCCCACATTCCCTGATGATTTGGGTTCCTGATTCACTGTGACTCTTGAAAGCCCTGTTTCTACCATCATTCTTGATGATTTTAAAAATTCCATGTAGACGATCCTTTCAATGTCTTACCTTGGGCACCTGTTCTCCTGGTCATAGCCTTTCCCTTGAAGTACCAGTAACATTCCCCTTCTTCCTCTCAATTTCATTTAGGTCTGGGAATACTACTGCTTATTTTCTGCTTCAATTCTTCTAATACCTTCCATTTTTAATAGTCCTGTGTCTCCACTGGAACATACTATCCACTGGATCAAATACCTTTTCATGTCCTTATTCACCTGAGAGCTTTTCTTCCCTCCTTACCAGATTAAGTTCCAGATGAATCATTATAATCACTCCTGTGCTGAAACCCTAAACAGATAATTACTGATTATCTACTATGGACTAATACCCATCTCAACTCTCCCATTCTCCCTTCCTCCACTCCCAGTTTTCTTTCAGGTTCTCTGCCCACTACCTTGCATGAAATTCCTTAAAGACAGATGACCAGTTCCAGAGGTAGAATCCAGATATCCTCATAAGTGTGCAACAGGCAACCAGAAACCTCATCCCAGTGGCTGGGTACTAAGCTATTTAGGATTAAAGCATAATACTCCATCTTCAAGGGAATGTTGAGTATACAAGAGTGAATAGTGTTAAAAATGATTGAAGAAGACAATTTAGGTGATACAAATAGACTTTATTTAACACTTCATGAAGTGGGCAGTCTCCATTCCTAAGGTCCAGAGAGGGTGGGCGGCAGGAAGCTCTTATAGGATAAAGAACAAGGAACAGGAAAGAGAAAAACAAAATGAGTAAGGAACAAGGAACAAAGAACTAAGTGTAGAGCCCAGGTTTGGCTTGGCATTTGGGGGTTGGCTGACTGGGTATATTGTGTTTCTGGTCAAGTATAGCATTTATGGGTGTCAAATGACAAAACTAAAACAATTTAGTAACAAGCTTGATAGCCTTTATTCAAGGGAAGACAGCCTATGGATTGGGCAAGTACGGTGCCTCACAAGCAGTGGGACATTTTTCCGGAGAGATCCAGGGCAAGAGCGAGATTTAAAGAATGCTAGAAGGGGCACCTTGTAAATTGGGCATGGCGGGCTAGGAGGTCAGGCATTTCCTGGTCAGGCTAGTAGGTCCTGTTCTCTAGCATAAGCTGACTAGCTAAAGCTGATTTGGAGGATTGAGATTGGTGTGTATTAGGTTTCCTTAATAGGTATTCACTATAAGTACTTGGGACTTAAGTTTAGATTTGTGATGTGGGCGGGGCCACTGAGGCAGCCTCCAAGTTGTGGGTCCTGATATGCAAATTAATTTTATCACAGAGACACAAAAGTTAGAATCTAAGTTTTAGTTTGCTGACATGGCAACCTAGCAGGAGAAGCTCCTTCTTGGGCTTACGAATTTATTTCAATAATGGTATCTCTAAAATATCTCACCCAGTCCTTCTATCTTCATTAATGTCATTAATTTCCTCAAAGGAGAACCAAATTCTAATCTGCTTGGCATCTGTATGAATTTAGCAAACTAAGGTGACCTTATGCTGTTGCTCTGCATGGGACGATCCTACATTTTGTTTTAGCATTTGTAAAGGACTGTGAAGCTCTTTGGGCACATGCCATTTCAACTTGATTATTTTGACATTCCATTTTGATGCGGGGGCATTTTGACTTTTGCATTCTAAGCTTTTAAAATGACTTAAGGAATATGTTAGAAAAATCTTCAATCTGTGCTTGTATTAGAGCCCAGGAGACAAGATTGAGATGGAAATCAAGTATGAAATGAAAGTAACGGGGCTCTGGTTCACAAATTATTGGTATAACTGGTATCGTCTGTTTTGCCAGTCTGGGGTAAGGTTAAATTTGTTGTTATTCAGAAGCTCACATTGATCACTTGAACCCCTGCCTTACTAGGACATACAGCTTCACTTGGCAAGCCTTTATTCCTTCCAGATTGTTCAAGGACCTTTCAGAGTTACTCATTCCCAAAAGACCAAAGGCAAAAGTAGGAGAATCTCATTAGTGCATTAGCAGTATAGTTTGGGGTAGGAGTGAGGTTTAAGAGTTAGAGGAGAGCTAGGGGCATGAGAAGGATGCCTTTTCTTCTGGAATTACATTTATAACTTAAACATATTTTTGTAATTGAAAACAACTACACAGTTCAGTGTGTCTTTATACAGTGTGGCAATTATGGGTTTGCTGGGTTGGCCTCTGCGTACTTCTTCCAGAGAACCCTTTCAGGAAGTATTTTATTTTCCACATTCAGAGTCTAGAACTTGGCATACAAAGTTTCAACACTCAAATACTTGATCACTCCTGAAGTTTGTGCAGTTTTCCAAATTGAAAGACCAGCAAGTCCTCACTTTAAAATTTAAGTTTCTCTTCCTAAAGTTTTACCGAAGAAGTACCTGGTATGTTTGAACATATTGCCTGTTTTTACATTTTTATGAAGAAGTGTTAATCTTAGCTAAATTTAAACAACTGTGCCAAAACGTGCAAAACGTGCCTTGAATTAAAAACAGCTGCTTCAAAATCACTACGTCAGACTAAGTATCAAAATGCTCTACTTAGGGAATGTTTGGCGTGTCAATGGCATCTCTCATTATCCTTATTTAGCTGGGAAAAAAAGCAGCATTGAAGGCAGATTACTGGCTCATCCTATCTTATATAGGGGAAAAAAATGGCTGATTCAAACCAACAGCCTTAAGTCTGTGCATCCAGAAAAGAAAAAGCAAGAAAACTTTCTCTGGAAGTTGAGAAGCAGAGAATTTTCTAGAGAGCACACAAGATAGTTAAAACATTAGTTTAATACAGAATGGCTACGAATGTAAATAGTTACTAATGTTAAAAGATAAACTAAGGCATACTAACAATTGTGAGTAAAAATTGGTTCAAATCTGACAGCGCCAGATAGGAAGTGGTTAGAAACTCTCCAAGAACAGGAGTTAGGGACTCATCGAGAAGAGGCAGAAGCAAAGCAAGGAAATTATTTGGCCACAGTTTAAGTGGTTTTATTCAAGATAGCCTAGCTGACTGTGTGGATGTCCTTTGGTTTTGATGTCTTAGCCTTGAGGCATTTATAGGCTGAGGTGTTGGCTTACTTACATAGGCTGAAGTGTTAGGACATTCTCAGTCTAATAGTCTCTTCATTTAATTGATTTAGCATCAATTTATCTGCCTTGTAAAAGCCTAGGAGTGACTTAGTTCAGAAGTCCCTTGGGCTGATATTTTAATATGAAGATATTTTTGTGTTTGCTTTTCCCCCTAAAATTTAGCTGATTAAACTGCTAAGATAACTACTATTAGTGCTCTGTCTGTGGAAACATTCATTCAAGTCATGGATTTGTGATGTGTTTGGAAGGAGAAATTCTTGCATTAGCCCAGTACAGGTCAGGTGGACCTCTACAAACACCTACAGCTTGATTTATCCACGGGGTATTACTAAGCATCTAGTGAGTTTGGGGCCTCTACAGGATGCTGTCTATGGCTGCTGTGGTGCTGAAGGTAGACAGTGATCAGTCATGATGAAGGCATTCTGGCTTTGAGTTGCTGATAGTCTAAGCTGGGAACATGAAACAATTCATTTAAAAATTGAACTGGAGAATGGTGAAAATTAAAATTAAGTTTAAAAAATTAAAATTAAATTTTAATTTAATTTTTAATTAATTTTTAAATTTAAATTAATTTAGAATTAATTACATTTAATTTTAAAGTAAATTTAAATTTAATTTAAATTTTAATTTAAAAATTAAATTTTAAAAAAAGAATGTTATACACATCCAGACAACAAGAGTATATGATCTAGTCCAGTGATCAAGGAACACCTCCCTGAGAAATTCATCTTTCATCTGCAAGTTAGACTAAGCCAGCAAAGAGAGGAGGCGAGCATGCCACATGGGGGCAGCATAGCCAAAGGCTCGAGGTCCTGGTTTCCAGAGCTTCGCAGCAAGTCGATCTTCATTACAGGAGTTAACAGGAAGGAAACCACTGAAAGATGGAGTTTTAAAATATTGTTTTAGCTACAATGTGAAGAGTGGTTTGCAGTGGGAGGGGGAGATAGTAAGAGCAGGGAGAGCTGGTCATTTAAAAGATTCGCCTCCCCAGGATGCTAAGAGCATAAATGGCAAGCTAAAAAATAAAAATAAAAAAGAGAATATGGTCTTCAGCTTGGCACAAGTAGTCATAGTCTCATTGAAGAAATAACATACCTCTACACCTGGAAAATGATATAATTGAAAATATTGGTAATGAATTTGTATAAATGCGAGAATGATTCCTTTATATAGTAAAAAAAAATATTTTTTTATTCTTTTGATTAGTTTACATGGATTAATTTAAATATAGGACATATCTGATATTTATTATAGTCTCGTTTATTACTAACTCGGACTCAGACCTAAAGTATTTAAAAAGCGTTTGTAAAAAAAATTTATATTTATTTTAGTGTTTAGTGTTTAGTCAATCGTAGTCTAAAACTAGTGTTTCATATATCTAAGTGTGTGCACCTATATATAAAGTATACTCCCATTACTCAGAAACATCATGCCCAGCCATCTGCCCAACAGATCGAAATTTATAATGTAAAACAATAGCTGAGTACTTTTATTAAGATACTATAAACATTTTCCAGGTTTATATGTCCTTGTGTTTGTTTTGCTTGAATATATAATTGCAGCTAGTCCCAGAGTTCTCCCAGTGGTCTGGGAAATAGAGTATATAGAGTGTTTTCCATCTCTGTATTAGTTAGTATTACAAGGCATGTCTGTCAAAAATACTTTTTGAATAAATTAATTTAGGCAGAGAACTATTCCACAGAGATTTTGTACATCTCCACAGTGATACTCACATCACTCAATCAGAACATAAACTAATTGTAGGAAAGTTTTAAATAGAAAAAACAATATTGTTTTTCAACTGTAATATTGCTTTAATGTGATCCTCATACCTAGGGAAGATAGACTTTTTATGTCATTTTATATCTAAGATACCTTATAAACAGAATGTGTTTTAGGCCATGTTAAGGCCCAGAAATAGAATTATAGATGAGTATTTAAAAGATATATAATTAATATAAACCAAATTTATAAAAGTATTATAATTGAATGTGAATAATATTTTGTAGGTTTAAAAGGCAATGCAATAAAACATTTCAATATTTAAGTCTTTTATTTTGTTATAGATATGAGTTATAGTTACAGATTTTCACTAGGTGGCAGACTTAGGTAATGCATTCACTTTCTCAGTCTAAACAGTGGTATAGGTTCATTTATATAGAACAGAAATGGTACATCATATACATTTTTTTTTGTTCTAATTTCCATTCTACAAGTCACTAAAGTACAATGACCAGGTAACCTAATCATATTACCACTCACTGTATGTAACTCAGACCTCTAATATATAGCTACATATATATATTTCTATTTGATATAATGTGTTAAAAAGGGATTATATCATCCAAGTAATCATTAATATATCCAAAGTTAGAATAATGCTATCTACGGAAGATAAATGTATATTTCTCAGAGAAAATGAAAATTTCCCAAAAGATGAAATAGCTTTTCATTGGTTTGCAGCTACATTTTTCTCACAGATTACTTTTCTGGCCTTATATCTCAACACTGTTCTAGATGCTTCTCATGAGCTGTCCGTTTACTGGTGTCTTAATGCTACATAATCTGTGAGGACTCAGCCAGCCATATTTATCACCCCTAGAAAAATATGTACCAAAAAAATATGTACAGCCTTATAATTTATACTTTTTTTAGTTTCCTATAGGTAGTAGAGCCTAATTTAAAGGCAAAATTTCACTTCATACTTGTTTTTATGTCCTAGAGATCAGAGCTGTCCTATCACAAATACTTGATAATTACTTGTTAACGTAGGTGTTAAATATTGCCCTCAGTAAATAAAAATAACAATAATGAAGTTAAGATGTGATAGTTATTATCATGTATGTATGTGTGCAGGGGTGTGTGTGTGTGTGTGTGTGTGTGTGTGTGTGTGTGTTTTGGGGGGAAGGAGGTGTACAGGAAGAAATCTAATGCTTTCTTTAGGATCCTTTTAGAAGAACACTATCAACTGAGCCTTGGCCTCAATTCGTTATAATGAAATGTTATTTCAGCTAAAATATTTTCTCTTCTCAGAAGGTCATTATATCAAGATTTGACATTTAAAATTGCATACTATGAAGATAGGGAACTTAGAAGATCAAAGAACTCATATTATAAACAGCAAGCTTATCACGTGACATCTTTGTCAATCAGTGTATTCATTTATAAATTTTAATTTTAACATTATCCACAAAGTCACCTTGTAACTTCTTAAATCAGCTTCATGAGTTTCTATTCTCTGCCACTTCATAATTGTAGAGAGAAATGTCTAATGAAAGCCAAATTACTAAATTTATTTTTCTTACATTGCTAAAATGTTGGCTAAAATATTCTTTGGAAAACTGTTCCATTTTTCTTGCATTATATGGACAGTTTTTGTGGCAATGCCTGCTGCTGTAATTGCATGTACTTTTATGCCTAAGGCTAGGAAACACTTACTCTTAAATATGTTGTTATACAAAAATGCCATATTGGATTGTTAGCGTAATGCAAATGTTCTTTGTGTGTTTGTTTGTTTTTTTTTAATACAGGTTGTTTTCCAGTCTCAGTATTATCACAGAACTTACCCACCCAGCCAACATGAGATTCATGCAATTCAGAGCCAAAGACTGTTACTCTCTTGCTCTTTCAAAACTGGAAAAGGTAAGACTTCATAAGTTGCATTTAACTATTTTTCCTGAAAGAGCAATCTGAAATTCCTATATATAGAAAGAAATGTTATGAGGTAGTAAAAATGAAATTACTGTTTTGTATTCTTATTTTGAAACTAAAATCTTAATTTACAATTTTTTAATGTGAATTGATGAATTTTAACCACTTGTATCACAAGTGAACAGAATGAAAATATTCTCTCATTATCTATTGTAAATTCAAAGCATGATTTACGAAAGAGTTAAATTTTTAATTTAACTTAATTTAATTTAAGTTAAGTTAATTTAACTCTTTTTAATTTAACTCTTCTTTACGAAAGAGTTAAACGCAACAAGAATGCATATACTCACTTATAATGCCAGTTATATTGTTAATATCATTAGTGCTATATCAAGAAACCTGTGTTTACAGAGGGCTTTGCAGTTTAAAATAATCCTTAAGGCCTTAGAAAAGTTGTAGGCTTTGTTAAAGTTAGCTTCCCTAATGTCACCAACACAATCTGAGACAAAGCTGAGTTTATTGCTTCCTTAGATGAGGGAGATGGTCACCTCAGGAGAGCTTTGGCAATGCACTAGGACTGGGGAAGCAAGGTCAAAGTTTCTTGAGTACAGGAAATCTTATTTAATGAGGGTCTTTGGAATGGGAGGTTGATTAGGTTTGGGAAGGGATCAGGGTAATGTGAATGGACAAAGTAGGATTATAAAGTCATGTTATGTGGACAGAGAGGTGTGGTTTCCAATCTTAATGTCTAACCTGAGTGTGACTGTAAATGGATTTTGTATCAAGCATTTACTTGATACTAGTACACCGGAAAATTTTGATGTAAGAGAAAACATTGGGATTCAATCTTATTCATATGAAAATGTGTTAAATCTATGCCATCTTTATTGTTTATGAAAACATAAGAGGTACAGATAATAATGCCTTATATTTGTTAGTGTTTGGTTAGTTCATTTTTTCATTTGATTTCAATTACCTGTTATGCCAAACACTGTCCTAATTCCTAGGAGACATATTGCTGAGTAAGGACATTATTGCAGTCTGGTTTGTTGATTTCCATCTTCAGTCAGAGCTGGTCACATCATTATATTAATAGAGCCTTCCCACTGTTCTTTTATAGTCATAGTTAAGGTGTTTTTAGGCACTGCTTTCAGAAGAGGAAACTGAGTGTAAGACAGGTAAAATAACTTTTTCAAGATTATATAGCTCTCAAGTTAGTGCAGTAAGAGAATCTTTTTTTTTTTTTTTTAAGATTTTATTTATTTGATAGAGAGCACAAGTAGACGGAGAGGCAGGCAGAGAGAGAGGGAGGGAAGCAGGCACCCTGCCCAGCAGAGAGCCTGACACAGGGTTCATCCCAGGACTCTGGGATCATGACCAAAGCCGAAAGCAGAGGCTTTAACCCACTGAGCCACCCAGGTGCCCCAGCGCAGTAAGAGAATCTTAAAGACATTAATGTTCAGGACAGAAAACTTCCATTATACCACACTACATAGGAATGGAAGCAAGCTTGGCTAAATTGGCTCCGCACCCACGGGCAAACCCAGTTATCAGGAATCCAGCTGAAATCGGTGCTGACATGGTATCTGATGCTCTCCCTCATGTCATACTAGGATTACCTAGTGATGAAGAGCATAGGCTCTGGAGTCAGATTGGTCCATTTCTCTACTATTGTCTGGGAATGGAACCTGGCTAAATTATTTACACATTGATAGCTTTGTGATTCTTCTCTAGAAATAGTGGTAATAGTTAAATAATAAATAGGGCCATTGCGAAGATTATACCACATGATGTATCCAAAACACTTAGCCCAGTTTTGGCATATAATTAGTATTCAAATAAATGGTACTACAAACATGATTATAAATTATTGTGGATGTCATTAATCAATACTCCATTCTATGTATTCAATTTTATGCCAAGTGAGTGGATGTTTGAAGATCGTAATTGTGGAAGATGTTTTTAATAGTGTTGAGTATGTGTCTATATTATTGTGTGCTTATTGTGTGTTTATTGCACTAGGGAAAAAGAACAATATGAGATTTTAGAATTTTGGGGGGAATTAATAAAAAATAAAGTCTTCTACCAATCTAGAAATGCTTTTTACAAATGTAGGAAAGTTTTACTTGAATAAATGTTAAACCAGACTGATATACATCTCAAGAAATCCACTAAAGAGATTGCGAAAAACAGAAAGGCATCTCACTCTTTGATATAGCTAAGCAAATACAATTTTTGCATACATATTAATTGTCATAATATAAATAAAAAATAAAACTTCTTGTATTTTGGCAACAAGCAAGCAGTTAAAACTTGCAGCTGGATACATAGGAAAAAGAGGAGGAAATATGTAATTTTCTTCTCTTTTGGCATCAAGGAAATTCATTTATTTTTTAGATTTGTATTTACCCTTACATATACTAAATATTTCCCAAAAAGAGTAAAGGAATTCAGTATATCCCTTCATTATTAAGGAATAGTGGGTCTTGGGGAATTAGAATTGAAACCAGTTGGTTTGGAGTTTATAAAGCCATAGAATTTTTTTTTTCAACTCAATTATTACCATTTTATCTATGGAAATAGTGGTTTTGTCACATAGAAACCTTTTAGACTGTAGTGCTGTTATGGCTTAAATTGTGTTCCTCCCCCTCAAAAAAAGATGTGTTGAGAGTCCTAGCCTCTCGTACCTCTGAATGTGATCTTATTTGAAGATAGGGTTTTTATAGAGGTAGTTGGATTAAAGAAGGCCATTGAGGTAGGCCCTAATGCAATACAACTGACATTCTTATAAAAAGGGTAAATTTGGATACGGAAACAGACATAGATAAATGGAAGACAATGTGGAGAGCCATCCACAGCCAAGGAGAGCAGCCTGGAACAAATCCATTTGCTTACAGCCCTTAGAAGGAACCAATGCTGCTGACATCTTGATTTCAGATTTCCAGCCTCCTGAACTCTGACACAATAAACTTCTGTGGTTTGAGCTACTCAGTTTGTGGTACTTTGTTATGGCAGCTCTAGTAAACTAACACATGTGCCATCAGTGATATAATGATGGTTAATTTCCAATCCATGCTTTTTATCTGATATAAATATAGCTAACATAGTAATTGTCTCTCTATATTTGTCTTCTGGACACAAGGAGATAATTTTCGGCTTGGGACATTGATCTTTATTTCTAGTATTGAATAATATTCCAAATTTATTTTTGGCTGAAGAATAGGTAGATTTTTTAATCTTTTGAACATATTTATGAATATCCTTCTATTCTATCCATAATTAGATGCCTTTGCACCTTCACAGATAAAGCCTTCACCTTTAGAGACATAATCAAGGTTTTGAATTAGAAACAAACAACAGCGTGGCTGCTTGACACACATTTTGGACACTAAGTGGTTTTCGTTTGTGCTAGAATTTGTTAAAATGAGTGTGGTAGATTAGATTGCATTGACCCTGGCTGTTTTTACTTGTGCCATGATTACACTTGGGTGGTTTCCTTGTAGACCTTGAATTCTAATAGAACACGGGTTGCCACTAGTAATGGAAGTGATAATCTGTAAGAATTCTCTGGAAGAGGCCACACACTGAAGAACAGACCCAATAGTAACTTCCATGAAGAAAAGGAGAGAACCGAGAGCACAGAAGGATCACTGGTCCATGACATGATGTGAACAATGAATGATTGTTGAGGACCCCCATCTATTCTTGTGAAAAGGAAATTCCTTGATTATTCCTTGATTATTTTTTTAGATTTGCTCTCTTGAGGAATTCCCTTGTCTGCTGTTTTATGTGACCCTTGTCTCACCTCAAGCTTCTTCCTGAGCTATTTTTAACCCTTGTCACTTTAGGAGTACACACTTCTTGCCACCTGTGTGAATGTTGATCTTGCTTATTGATTATCCATGTTTGGAAAAAAATCTACAGTCTTTTAAGCTTATGAAAGCATTTTTCCCCCTAAAATTTTAAAGATTAAAGATTTCTTAGATGGGTCTGCTAATTTCTTTCAAAAAACTTGATAAACTTCTAGTATACTTACTTCCCTAAATTTTTATGACCAAATGCTCCCCAAAGTTCCTTTTTAAAAATAATTTTTTAAAAATTTCTTTTCCTTCTCAACCCATGCATCTCTCTCTCACTATTGAGACAATAGTGCTGGGTTGGACTTTGTTGTTCAGTGCCTTGCATCAGTTTTCTCTCCTGTTGGCATTCGGAAGTGCCAACTTTTTTTCTTTTTTAAGACTTTATTTATTTATTTATTTATTTATTTATTTATTTTAAAAGACTTTATTTATTTATTTATTTGACAGAGAGAGAGAGAGAGAGATATCACAAATAGGCAGAGAGGCGGGCAGAGGGAGATGGGGAAGCAGGCTCCATGTGGGGCTCCATGCCAGGACCCTGATACCATGACCTGAGCTGAAGGCAGAGGCTTAACCTACTGAGCCGCCCAGGCATCCCCAGAAGTGCACAATTTTTAAATATTAGAGGATTCTAAATCTCTGCCTTTCCCATTTATTTTTATTCTATACTTGAAATTAATTCTTGCTTCAGCTACTATCTTAAAATGTAGAACTAAAGGCAGCAAATAACAGTATATACAGACCAGTATTAAACAGATGGAAGTTAATGGATCGGGTCTGGGAGTGACACATAGACTTCCACTTATATGCCACTGGCTAGAACTCAATCATATGGCCACACTTAACTTCAAGGGGGATTAGGAAATGTAGTCCAGTCGTATGCCTATGAAGAATAAGGCAATCAATTTTGGAAGACAGTCCATATTCTCTGTCACATGCAATATGCCACAAATTTATGAAATTTTCAAAATATTTTCTGAACATCTGAGCTTTAGCTTGCATTTTCCCTTTCATCTGATCTTTCATTTGTGGTTGTCTACTTTTGTTTTGAGTTGTTTTGTTTTATATTATCCTTTTTGTCTTGGATATTCCCATTACCAACATTGTTTTCCCAAAAGTACTTCCCATGTTTGATCTTTGGTCATATTGGGTCACTGACATTTCCTCTAACCAAATAAGTGTACTTGGCATCAGAAACACAGTATAAGAGCTGAGTGAACATGGAAAATGTGACAGATAATAAAAAACAGAGAAGAGGAGGACAGCAATAGGAAAAAGAATTTTCATCTCATTTTCCTATAAAGACTTAATTCATCTCTTGTTTTGATGCATTTTGTAAAAAAGCTTTTTATACATGCTTACAAAATTTGCTTTAAGACTACATTCTTTAACATTGCTCTTGAACTATCACCATTCCCCAATAATGATCATAATTACACTTGAGCTATCATATGGTAATTACACACTGATGTAAGAAGCAAAATAATGAAAATGTGAGGTGAAAGGGTGATATAATAATATATATATATATATATATTTGATCTTTGTCCCTGGTTCCTGACACGAAGCTTCAAAAACCCTTGGAATTTATTAGTAGTCTTTTTCATATCTTTCAACCATACCTGATTTTATGCTAAGGAGGCAGCTCCTGGTGGATCCTCTAGATAGCTTTAGGATGAGAGCTAGAAAAAGTAACCACATGATTAGAATATTGAAACTTTCAACATCTTCATCACCTTTCAGACCTCCATGGACAGCAGAGGGGCTGGACGTTGAGTTTAATCATGTGGCCAGTGATTTAATTAGTCATGTCTACATAATGAAACCGATAAAAACCCTGAAAAACAAGACTTGGAGAGTTCCCTGGTGGGTAAACATAATGATGTACCAAGAAAGTGGTGCGCCCTGACTTCATGGAGACAGAAGCTCCTGTGCTCAGAATCCTTTCGGACTTGCCCTATGTAACTTTTTATTTGCCATTTATGTTTACTCTTTATAATAAAATGATAATCATTAAGTATAGCCTTTTCATGAGTTCTGTGAACATGTTAGCAAATTATCAAAACTAAAGGAGTTGTGGGAAGCCCCAAACTTATAGCAGGCTGAACAGTTGTCTTGGAGATATCTGGGACTTGTGGCTGATGTCTGAGATGGGAGTCGTCTCATGGGATTGACCCCTTAGCCTGTGAGGACGGAGTCAACTCTGGGTAGTGTCATGATTGAATTGAATTGTAGGACATCCAGTTGGTGTCCAAGAATTGGCGTCAGAATGCAAAGAGTGATGTCTGTAAATCACATCACTTTGTAGTCAATGTAGACTCATTTATTTTTTAATATATTCATTGTGTAAGTAAGTAGCAAATTTTATGTATTTTCAATTTAAATTCAAACTAGTAAATATTTACTGAGCACCTGTTATGACCCAGATACCTTGTTTAATGCTTGCCGGTTACCAACAGAATAAATACATGGAATTTATAATTTGATGGGAGGTATAGATATATAGGAACAAACAAAAACACATGACCTTAATTTTTCTGTCCAAACAAGTTGGACTACTTTTTATTCATAATCAAAGTATTAGAATAGCTGAATGGAAGTTTGTTTCTATCTGCCTACACTGGATTTGATTTATTAGGACACTTTTTATTTCATTTTTAAGAAAATATTTACCACTTTACCATGGCTTTCCAGAAAGAATTTGAAGAGAATATTGATATTAGTTTCTATTTTTTTAAATGTGGAAAAGCATTACCTGATATACTCTAGAGGAGTGATAAAATGTTATTTATGTGGATAATTATTTTAATATTTAAATTTATCTATTAAGAATGTGCAGTATTATGATTTCATACAATATGTCCAGAGTTTCCATAGGCTGAAGATTTGTGTCCCTCCCCAAAATTCATATGTTGAAACCTAGGCCCTGATGTGATAATGTTAGGAAGTGGGACCTTTGGGAGTGAGTAGGTCATGAAGTGCTTTTATAAAAGAGACCCCAGAGAACTCCTCCACCATGTGAGGGCACAGGGAGAAGATGCCTATGAACCAGTGTAGGGCTCCATCTCACAACCCCAAGATCATGACCTGAGCTGAAATCGAGAGTTAGATACTTAACTGACTGAGTCACCAAGGTGTTCCCCCCAATCAGTTTTTTAAGAGCATGACATATGCAACAATCCTTTGGAAGTAATCTGAAGACCAAAAAAAAATAGTCTAGACTCAGCTGTGAGGCATTCATGTGGACAGCTGTTAGTTTTTCAAAATCATGACATAGTTTTCATCAACGACCCTTCATGTCATAAAACTTCCATAAAACTGTCATAAAACTTTTGCTTATCTTCTAATGACTCGGGTATATTTAGGTATTACCTTTAAACTCATAGGCCTCCTTACTTAAAACTAGTCTCTTGAATGATATTTGTATTCTTAATGAAGGTAAAGCAAACTTTTTTCAAGTACTGCTCAAAACGTCATGTCTACACTGATAACCTAGTCAAACACAGTGGATTTTCTCCTTTAATTATTATGTTTCAGCATTGTTTTCTATTTTCTATTTTTATTCCAAAATTCCCCCCAGTTTGGACTGCCTACTTCTTCTGCAGACAGTTTGGTCAGTTCTAATTCTTTATCTCTTTTCAGTGAGGTACTAGCATTTCACGAGCTGTTTTGCTTTTCAGGCCTTCCTTCATCGTGGCGACTATGGTTGATTTAGTCTGTTTTAATAATTTTTAAAATTATAGTTGTGTTTTATGAGTCACAACTTCTGAAGATCATTAAATAGTACAGAACTTACCTTTATTTTTAAAAAGTAAATACACGTAGTTTGTTTTATAGTTTTATAAAAGCACCAAAAAAGAGTGGTGGCTTGTTTTTCTCCAAACCGAAGCAAGTAAAAGTGTAAATGTTTTAAATCTCTTATTCTATAAAAAAGAAAAAATAGGATCCTGCATCTAGAATGCAAGGTTCCTTCCTATTTGGCAAAATCTTTCTTTTAAGGCTCAACTGTGATGTCATTTCACCATTCCCCATCCTCCTTAGGTTTCCTTAATACTTGGACTTCTATGGGCTCACATCACATGGCTTTGTAGGTATTTGATTTTAAACCTTTCTTTTAAGTAAAACTGAATACCTGCCAAACTGGGATCTTTTGTGAATTACCTCTGCATTCTACCAACCTAGCTTAGTGCCTGATATATAACAGTTAATGGAAAAGTGTTTGTTGATTACACAGCTTCATTTTTCCCAAAGCCATGGGAATATTCTGTAGCCAAAGCTCCCCTCTATTTTTCTTTCTTAATTTAACACACACTGTAAATGTGCTATTTGTTTACTGTGTTATTTCTGACATAAGTCACTATTTAAACAAGAAGTGAGCCAACAGATCCCTTGACTCATTTCCAACAAGTATCTTATCTTCCAATGTGGAAATCAAGAGCCTGACCATGCAATTAGGTGACACAGATAAATAAAATGAATCATATGTATGACAGAATGAATCTCATGGGCTGCAGATACTTTCAGTTCTGGCCAGTTGTTGATATGACCTCTGATATCAGATTTTCCAAATTTAAAAGGAATCAGAAATTTAGACTTTTATGTTAAGTGTTGGCACTTGTTAGACCTCAGTAAATCTTTGCAGGCCAAATGTAATTCCTCTGTAGTTATGATCTGGACTCTTTACTGCCAATGTATAAAACTTCTAGCTTGCATGTTACCTTTGTGATACAGGGAGGTAGATAAATGATTTTGTCACAATATCACATTGGAATGGATGGTGAGACTAAGTAATAGTCATTTCTAGTTCTTTTTTCCCCCCATATATAAATAAATATATATATATGTATATATATACATATATATATGTAAATGCAGTTTAAGGAATTAATCCAACTTCTTCATCATCTAGAAGTAAAGAAAGAAACTGTAGAATGTATTCTCATCGGGATGGAATGAGTTACTTGAGCTCTTATATTTTAGGGTAACTTTAAAACGTAGGTCTTGAAAATAGCGTTGTAAAATCTTTGGTGTTTTTTCTCTACTGTAAGGAAAGTTAATAATAAAAAAGAGAGTAGAACATGAATGCAGAATTATTCACATAAGCAGAACAGCATTCCTGGGTATGAAAGTGTTTTCCGAGGGTGTGAAGCTTACTAAACATTTAGAAAGTGAGGAGGACTTACAGAACTGATATTAAGAACAGTGAATTCTCTAAATGAGAATGTTATCCATGCTGATGTGGAACCTGAAGCTGGGCAAAGAATTTTAGTATTATTACCAGACAGCCAATCTGACTCAACAAAGTCCATGCTGAACGGAGAAGTCATCTACAAACGACCTACGTGTGCTTTCAAACTAAGTATTCTTGACACCTAGGCTCCCAAATTAGAGAATAGACTATGATAGAATGGAAACAGACAACAACTGGGACACCACATGCTTATTTTACCCTTTAGCCTCTCCCTACAGTCTCAAGTAAGGATATTTTTCTAGTCTAGACAGTCTTCTCAACTACATCGATGTGCTGATGTGGTGGAATAACTCCTCTTGCTACTTGGAAGGGCTGAGTCTGTGTCCCAACTAGTTTGGCCAGGGATGCCTGGGGGTCAGGTCACCCTTGTGCCTTCACAGGAAGCAATAGTAGTAGCCTTCTTTCATTCCTTGAGTAATACTTTTTGGCAAAAAGTTTTAAACTCTGGGAATGGGAGGCTTTCCTTCCCTGGAGGAGCCTCCAAATTTGCTACATGAGAAACAAGAGTTTCCTTCCATTGTCTCAAAGAACAAAGACTGATTTTTTTTTTTTTTTTAATTTGCTTTGCTGTATCTATCTTTCCAAGTAAACTTGGCAACAAATAAAACCAGCATTTTGAGATTACTGTTTGCTAAGTGCAAGATTAATTTGGATTCTTAAGAAACTCCTTACAATCTTTGACAAACATTAGCTGTCATGTCTTCATTTATTAAGGGAAAATAATAACAACAGAATTTTTCAGAAGAAACTCCCATACACTGTGGTATGCACATTATGCTGTTTCTTTCCCTTGTCTCTTTTTCTAGGCATTTACAGAGTATAGTTGCAGTTGCAATTTGGTGTGGCCGGTACAACTTAAAAGGCATTTAGTGAGATGAAAACTCACATGACCGAAAGTTGGAACCCCCTGGATGTGGTGGCTCCTACTTGCCTAGCTTTGTGCCTTCGCATATGAGAATATTCAAAAGCAAAACTCCCAGGTTTAGGATATATTACGTGGCTTTTAGGCTTTGGTTTTTGTTTTGGTTTGGTTTGGTTTACATCTTATTAAATGCTTTTATTGTGTTTGTTCCTTTTGTTTTATTACCTCAAGTCTTTTGCAGAAATATTTATGAAGAGTAAATACTCCTAACCATGGAAAACAAACTGATGGTTACTAGAGGGAAGGTGGGGAGGGGGGTGGCTAAGTAGATGACGGGGGTTAAGGAGGGCACCTGCTGTGAAGAGCACTGGATCTTGTATGCAGGTGTTGAATCACTAAACTCTGCACGTGAAATTAATATTGCACTGTATGTTCACTAACTGGAATTTAAATAAAAACTTTTTTAAAAAGAGTAAATACATGTTTAGTGTAAGAGAGGTTTAACCTTCCTCAATTATTGGGTATTTTCATTGATTAAGAAAATTTGGTTATAAATATTAAAGGGAAATATTAAAAATACAGCTATATTGCTGTATTATACATTTAATACATTTTCAATGTATTAAAAAATGCCCATTCATAGCTAACAACTGTATAATGAAAATATCTCCTTCACATGCATCAGGAAAACTTAAGCAGGAAAGCATAAAATATAATCTCACAAATTTTTCTATTTCAAATTTCTGAACAGAAAGAACGAGAGAAAGGTTCTAATTTGGCCTTTATGTTTCGACTGCCTTTTGCTGCTGGGAGGGTGTTTAGCATCAGTATGTTGGACACTCTTCTCTATCAGGTATGCAGTGTTTCTTTTTTCTCTCTAAAATGTTTATTCTAATTTCATTTCAATTTTATTAAATGAATAATACATCGAGTATTTCTCATGGAGCGGTTAACTTATAACGGGCCCTGGAAGCACTGCAGTGTTTTATTTTGTGTATTTAATGACAAATGTGCCTGTGAAACATTGCATAAGGAAAACAATGTTTTTCAGAGTAATCAAATAATTTTTAACCATTCTTTAGTATCAGTGTCCTACAGTGTTTTTGTGACATTTGAGTACATTTTGCTTACATTTTTGTTAAGAATATTACCAGAGTAAAAAGAGAAGGTAAGAGCAAAATATATTAAAAAAAGATAATCTTCTTCATAATGAACATTTTCCAAAAAAATGAGATACCAAAATGATGTCAATAAACTGACAAACCAAGGACATTTTAAATATCCACTAATGACCGCCTACTGTAGAAAAAATATAAAAAAGATTTTGCAACAACTAAGAACCATTTAGTCATTCAGGATGACTAAGTCAGTCAGGATGGTCATTCGATCATAGCTAAGAAATGTATAGAGATATTATTTTGCACCAATATATTTTAATCTTTTTTTAACTCTACCAGATACTGAACAGCACTAATATCTCATATTTTCAGATTCAAGTAATCAGACAATTTATAAATATTTCTGCTAAGAGAAAGCAGATATTCATGGAGCTTTAAGTTATTTGGTAACTTTAATCTCAAATAAAGCATTTCAACATTTTGTTGTGGTATTTTCTTTTGGATTATGTATTTTATGTAGCCTCTTCTGCAATGCTTGACTGAATAAACTCATCTGAACATGGCTAAAGCTTTTCTGCTGGCCTTGGGGCTAATTATGCCCATGAATATGCCTCTAGCAACGTCACAAACCATCTGCTTATGCCAGATGAGAGGAGGAACAAGCACAACAAAGGAGAATGAGCACTCCTGTTCACCCTGAACTTTCCAGATACATTCTCTGGGCACTCCAAGAGGGGGCTTCCACCCCCACACTCCATTACTACACACATCCTTCTGATCTCTTAGGGGATTGGAGGAGAAGAACTGTTTGAAGAACAATACTGAAACTGAAGATTTTCTGTCAGTAGCAGTCAAATGCTTCATGCCATTATGCACCAGTGGTTTTCAGATTTTTTAGCCCTGGAATCTTATGTTTAAATCAAATCTCGTGAGAAAGTCTAGTAGATGGACTAAATAAAAGGGAAATTGTTCTACAGAAGTAGAAAGCAGTAGTTATTCATTTCTCTTCATTTTTATCTTTTTTTGTTGTTGTTGTAAATACACATACAGGAAGTTAGGTGTTTTCTGAAGCTACTATAGAAAGGGTGAAGCAGAACAGTAACTTTCAAATTGCCTGTTTGGCTTTGCCTGACATCAGATGAGATACATTATGGTTCATTTTTTTTCAGATGAGATAGAATATTCATTTATTGATTAAAAAGGAATATTAGAAATCAGATATATAAATCCTAAATTCATATAATAAGTATGCATATATTCTTAAACTAAATGCCATCTAATTTTTTTGGTTAGTGATTTGAACCCACGTTCTCAAGGATAAATATTTATATGATATATTTAAGAACTATTATTAATGTCTACAATTGTACAGTGACTTACTATTAATGCAATCCTATCCTAGACATCATATTGTGTGCTTCCTCAAAGAAACCGATGATGTAGTAAGTATAATCAATCCCAATATATAGACAAGACACAAAGGCTCAGAAAGAAAAACTATCCAGTAGTTACTGTGAACCCTCATCTTCAGACCGTGCACATCTCATTTCGATTACTCACTACCCTATCCTTGTGGCAAATGAATCCACCTTATGGTACTTTTTTTTTTTTTATTTAACTTACTAGAAGGTTGTTTTTCTTTATAACGTCTTGTCCATAGTCCCTTTCCTTCTTCCCACTTGAATCACAGATCACTTTCATATTTTTAATGATTTTCTTAATTTTTATCTTCATGAAGCTGGAAAGCCAATGATTAAAAAATAAGTATAATCTGAGGAGAGGTGGAGGGGGTGAAAAAATGTATTATCTAAAATACAATCAAATAGGGGCACCTGTATGGCTCATTTGATTAAGTGTCTGCCTTCATCTCAGGGTCCTGGGATCGAGCCCCACATGAGGTTCCCTGGTCAGCTGGGAGCCTGCTTCTCTCTTCCTTTGGCCCTTCCCCTACTCATACCCTCTCTCTCTCAAATAAATAACAAAATAAAATCTTGCAAATAAAATAAAATAATAAAATACAATTAAATAAATACTAAGTGAAATTGAGAAAGATTCTTCTGTGATCAAATTCCATGAGATTGAATGCACAGACTTTATAATAGCAGGTGGGGCTGTCCCTGTCATTTTGGCTCACTTGTACCCCTTGTCTTTGCCCTAATGAAGTTAAAGGACAAATGACTTCTAGACAAGGGATGCATCAGTGACAAAGGTAGCAAGCAGATCAGCAGTATAACCACATCCAGCTCAAAAATAATTTATAATAGCTGTTTACCAAATCTTCAATGGACTTATTTACCCCCAAGAGTACTTTCAATTTTTCATTTTGGGAAATAGTTTTCAGTGTCTGAGAAGGTGCTTAAAAAGTCCTCTTCTTTAGTGCTTCATGCCATTATGCACCAGTGGTTTTCAGATTTTTTAGCCCTGGCGGTGAAGTTGAAGGGTGCGTGTCACCATTGCTCTTGGTGGCCTCCAGTTGGTTCATGGTATAACTACCAGGACACTAACCCACCTCGAAACAAAACTTCCATTTCTTTGGCCTGAGAAAAGGGAATGGATATGGTTCCTTTGTTCTTGTTTAAATGGCAGGGTTTAATTTTCTGATGCTAGCTGTTGGTAAAATGGTAATGAACAAAGTAGCCTGGTAAATTTATTTAAAAGGTATTGTAACTTAAAAAAAAAACTTTGCTATGCAAAATAACTAGATGAATATTCAAATTTTTCATTTTTTAACACTTGTGGATTAAATTCAAGACAGTCATTTTATACAATCTATAAAATAATTATTACATGTCATGGTGAAATGTGCTTGTATCTTTTGAAAGTTTTTCTTTTCACTCAGAACTAAGAATAAGTTTAAGAAATTGAAAACATTGTTAACTTAATACTCTGTTGAGCAATGTTCTAGCAATATATCAAATTAAACCTTATACACGAACACATCAAGTAGTCTTATAATGGTATTTAATACTAAATTATTAATTCATTAATATTTAGATTTACTGAAATATTAGAAATTTATTCTAGTAGCAAAGATCTTAATCCTAAAAAAACTTTTGGAATATCTCCTTGCAAATTTTAGAGTTCAAGTTTTTTTTTTTTAATATTCTCTATTTTAGCTCATAGTTTTTTGTTATTAAAAATTAATTAAGGGGCGCCTGGGTGGCTCAGTGGGTTAAGCTGCTGCCTTTGGCTCAGGTCATGATCTCAGGGTCCTGGGATCGAGTCCCGCATCGGGCTCTCTGCTCAGCAGGGAGCCTGCTTCCCTCTCTCTCTCTGCCTGCCTCTCCATCTACTTGTGATTTCTCTCTGTCAAATGAATAAATAAAATCTTTAAAAAAAAATTAATTAAAATCTGTTTTATCATGTCTAATAGTACATAGAAATTTATTCTAGTAGCAAAGATCTTAATCCTAAAAAAAACTTTTGGAATATCTCCTTGCAAATTTTAGAGTTCAAGTTTTTTTTTAATATTCTCTATTTTAGCTCATAGTTTTTTTGTTATTAAAAATTAATTAAAATATGTTTTATCATGTCTAATAGTACATAAAACTTAAGCATGTCAGGATAGTCTAATGAATACTTATTCTCCATAGTTCCTCGTGGACAGCTTACCTGTACCTGTGTATTTAAGACACTGACAGGATAGATTTTTACTTCCTTTTTTAGGGGGGCTTAATGATGTGTTATGAGAAGTAAACTTTTAGAAATGGTAAGATGTTCTCACTGAGCTATTCTGTACACTTCATGCACATAATAAATATGTATGTTGTTTGTATTGCAGTCATTTGTAAAGGATTATATGATTTCTATCACCAGACTTCTGTTGGGATTGGACACTACTCCAGGATCAGGGTTTCTTTGTTCTGTAAGTTAATATTCGCTGGAATAGAATTGTTCTAATAGATGTTTCTGAAATTCAACTATAATGTACTTTGGGTAATATGTGCTCAAAGAATATCCTCAAGGTTTTTTAGTTCCTTAAAAATTTTTCAGAGAAAACGTTTTAAATTATTCATGAAAACAGCCATTCTATACAAAATTCAGAACACGTGTTTTTTTCTAGCTGGCATTTGAAACTGATGGTTTCTGACATAGGATGCCTTGCTATTGAGGAAAACAGTGACCATTAAGTTTACCCCCTCCTTTATTTTTTTTTTTTAAATGAATATAGTTTGTTCAAGTATTTATTCAGGGAAGCAACTTGCCAACAATACAGATTTGGGATCAGCAAAAAGGAACTAGTACTTATGCCTCTGTCTGGGAGCCCTGGGCTCACTTTGTTATACCCTTTTCTCCGTATAAGCATTATTAGGACTTTAGATGGACAATTTCTTTTTGTGCTGGAGTGTCTTTTGCATTTGAAGATCTATAGCATCAGCAGACCCTGCCCGCTAATTCCAGTAGCAGCTGTAGTCATTGCAACATTCAAAAAAAGTCTACACCTCTTTCCCAACGTCTCTCAATTACCAGTGACTACTGCCTACTGATGTTGAACTAACATGATGCTGTGCTGCTACAAATTGAGTAGTTGGTCTTCTGAAGTTTGTGGAATCCCAGGGCTAACCTAAGGTGGCGTGCCATAAATAAGTTCAGTCCATGCATATCTTACGAAATGTCATTTTGAGATTTTTAAATATTTTTACGTTTAGCCTCTAAAAAGTGAAAAATAACCTGAGTTTTTATTTATTTATTTTTTTAATGGTGTATATCTAATAGATGAAAATCACTGAGGATGACCTGTGGATCAGAACTTATGCCAGACTTTACCAGAAGCTGTGCTCTTCTACTGGAGATGTTCCCATTGGGATCTACAGGACTGAGTCTCAGAAACTTACTACATCTGAGGTTTGGAAATACCAAAATATTCCAGTTTTAATGATGAATCTGATTGAAGATAGCCATTCCTAATCATAGAAATGGATTTCTAAAAAAAGTTAGAGAATGAAAAAGAACGCTCTCTGAACACACAGTGTCAGTTCTCAGAGGCAAAAAACAAAACAAAACAAAACAAAACAAAACAAAAAAAACTATTTGTTGAAGTAAACAAGGTGAGAATTCCCCAAAATGTTGTTGGCTAAGGGATTGTTCTGGAGTTCGTGGACTTTGGGCTCTGAATGCCTTTTGTAGGTCTAGAATTTTGCATGTCTAGATTGTCAGGAAGCAAATTAATTTTAATTAACCTTATGACTCATAAGAGCAGTTTTCAGGGCAAGTCATACAGCTTTCTCATATACTCCTCATCTCACATATATACATTTGGAAGGAAGTGAAACAAAGTTAGCACTGAAATTCACATTTCTCAAACTCTAGATTAAAGACTACTCTGAAGCCAAGATAAAACTCCAGGAGTAGTACCAGATCTTCCCAGAGGAAAGCTCAGTATTTGTAAAAGCAAACTAGAATCTATTTATATGGAACAAAATTGCCAATGATTTCCTACAGCTAAAAACACATCCACACCGATCTGGCCACATTATGTGGTTCTAAATAGTTTTTATATCCTCAGTAAAACATCACCTTTTAAATGAGATTCTTTCATGAAATAAAAATTTTGGATAAATACACTATCCTACCAATATTTATAAAATTGTTTAACATAATTATGGTTTATATTCTTAAAATATTTTTCTTCTCAAATATCTCAAAGTTATTCAAAATTTTGGTTAGCCATATCTGTTTTTGGTCTTATGCAAAATTAACTAAGAGACTCAGTTCTGTTATTTGCAGTTTAGTAATCCATGCAGCTATGAAACTGGTTTGTGTTAAAATCACTGAATCCATATATAGAAAAAAAAAAAAAGAGCTTTATGGAGAGCATATGAGCAAAAGAGTGGATTTTTGTTTGCTTGCAAAAATTTATGATTTGACATTTAAATAAGTAATATTGAGGACTACAGGAAATTGTTCAATTCTTCTGGGTGCATTTTAGCAGTTTCACTGTAGATCAGGTGTACTAAAAGGAACTTGATTGCCATCTCTGTTACTTCATAAGATAGTTTGGCCAGATATGCCTAAAATTTAAAAATGCTGTATCTAAAAAACTATTTTTTGATTAAAGGTTAAGAGAAGACAAGTGCTTCCACACCTAAGCAATTAACCACTTATTTGAGCTTGTTAAGTACAAAGAAAGTTTCCATTCACTAGAATATTATTATTCTCTTATTTTATGTATAGGTTTTGCAAATTCGAATGTAGTAAATTCTGCTTGGTCAAGTTCATATTTATGTCATCATTTTATATTATTAAGAAACTTTGTAGTATGCTATTTACATTATAGTAGGGAAAGGATAATTGAGTATTTGTATTGTCGTCATGGAGCATTTAACATTACATTTTGGTCATCTCAAAAAATATCCCTCAGTAAAATGCTTATAAATCCCTAGAACTCTAGCTTGTATGAAAAACACACATCCTTAGGAATATTAAAGGAAACTGAGTTAAATAAAGATGATACCTCCTGTCTTTCTATATTGATTACAGTTCGTTTTTTGACACATATATTTTTACTTAAATTTTATATTCTACCTATTGTGTAAAAATTGAGGCAACCCAAATAATTAAAGATAAAAATAAAACCATCAAGATTTTTTACAACACAATATATTAATAGAGGCAGAGAAAATAATGTTATCTTACATGTAAAATGAACTGAGTGCTACAGTTGAGCCAGAATTCTACTTTTACTTTCCTGGTAAGTAAGGCAAAAATAGAACTGTTGAATTACATAGTAATTATAGTCTGATACATGAAAGGATAAAAGTTAATCTTGAGAAAGATTTGTTATTAAAAGAACACATATATTATAGACTTTCTTATTTAAAAGGTTTTAGATAAGACGAAGAACAGTATCTATCCTCAATCATAGTTTTACAAGATACAAAAGTGCCATTAAAGTGAATATCCTTTAAGTTGATCTTTTATTTTTTTAAAACAGGACATCAATTAAATGAGAACTCAAAGACATTGGATTTTGTATGAAGAGGAAAACTTTTTTCCTGATCATATAAAAAACAAAGAATAAGACCTGAATGTCTCTCATGAGATGAAAGATTGGCTCATACATTCCATCATCTTTCTCAAATATTGGAAGGTTCAAGAAAAGTCAAGCGGTAGAATTCAGATGATTTATCTTTGCCCCCAATGTTAATTTTCTCTTACTTTAATTAAAGAAAGACAACAAATTTCAGGAGGTAGAAACTCCATGTAATAATTAGAATCAGGTGACTAACATATTCTTGCATAAATAGCTGTCAGATTCCCATTCCCCCTGACAGTTCATACAGCTGTGATACTGTCCCTCACTCCACACAGGCAGATTGAAGGTTCGTTTCTATGGAGAGAGTACATATATACTCTGTGGATTGAAGGGACAGTTGAGGGCAATCATACCACCCTAAATTCAGAGAACTAAGTGAAAGGTACATTCTGTATACTGTACCCTTCAGCAGCAGATTAGAGATCTTCCCTAGGGAATCTGACCAAACCAAGTGAAATACCTAAAGATATAGACATGGGACATTCAGTAATCTAGTGATCACCATGAAACTCAATAAAAAGAATCTCACCCAGAGCGTTCAATAAATTTTATTAGTCCCCTACTCTTCAATAAGAGAAGACAACTAAAAATTCCCTGTGTTGGGAAATGAACCACAAAGGCAGAAAGTGAACAGAAAGGAAAAAACACGCAAAAAGCACAGATCATTGAGGAAGAAGACAATTTCGAACATGAAATAAAATATTTACCCAAAAGAAAAAAATATATATCCACCCAAAGATTCGCATACAAATGTTCTTAGTAGCATTGTTCATAATAGCCCAAATTTGGAAAAAACCTAAATGTCCATCAGTTAGTAAACAGATAAGCCAAATGTGGTATATCCATACAATGGAATACTGTTTATCCATAGAAAGAAACTACTTATATGTGCTGTTACTGGGATGAACCTCCAAAAATATTAAGTTTCATGAAAGAGGGCAGACACAAAAGACCCCATGTTGTATTATTTCATGTTTATGAAGTGTCATAAAAAGTAAATGAATGCAGGGAGGAAGCAGATCAGTGATGGCTTAAGTGAGGGGGAGGTGGAGGAAATGGGGAACCAGCTAATGAACATGATGGGGTTTGCTGGGGTATTAGAAATATTCTAAACTGATTGATGGTGATGATTGTACAACTTGGTAAGTTGACTAAATATTTCTGGATTTTATATTTGAAAATTATATGTCGTATATATATTAGTAAAGTTATATACTGAAAAACTATAATTAAAATTATTAGAAAAAATAAGATACTGCAAGGATGAAAGATGAACAGGAAACTGAATTTTTATCTTTTTAATTTTTTTTTTTAGAGAAAGGGAGGAGGTGAGGGGGCAGAGGGGAAAGGAGAGAGAATCCCAAGCAGGCTCTGTGCCCAATGAAGAGCCCCATGTGGGGCTTGATCTCATCACCCTGAGATCATGACCTGAGCCAATATCAAATTGGTTGCTCCACCAACTGAGCCACCCAGGTGCCCCAGGAAACTAAATTGTTGAAAGAACATTTTAGGAAAAAGAAAACCTTGGGAATTGAAAATATGATAGCAGAGGTAAAAAGAAGTTCATATCATAAATTTGAGGAAATCACCAAGAACCTAGAGCAGAAATTCAAACATGGAAATAGTAAAGAAAAGATAAGATTAGAGGACTAGTCCAGGAGTTCTAAGGTCTGAATGATAACACTTCCATGGAGAAGGGATGCATCAAAATATCAGTGTAATAATTTAAGAATAATCCCAGAATAGTAGTGTGTTAATTTCCAAAGGGGAAGGGTCACCAAGTGCCCATTATAATGAATTAAAACAGACTAACATCAAGACACAGCATCATAGTATTTCAGAATATTGAAGGAAAGAAGATGCAGGAGGAAGAGAGCAGGGATAGATCACATGCAAAATATATTTGGGATTTTTCAACAGCAACACTGTAAGCCAAAAGACAATGGAGCAATGCCCTCAAGATCTTGAGGAAATATTTCCAAACTATAATTCTATATTCAGCCAAACCTATCAAACTTGTGTAAGAGTAAGATAAATCATATTTCAGCATTGCCTCCAAAAACGCTCTACCATGCCTGCTTTCTGAGGAAACTACTCCCACCAAAAAGAATGAATACACTGAAAAAGGAATCATGGTATGGAGGAAACCAGACACTTTATGAAATCCAGGCAACAAATATGAAGCCAAGGAAATCCCTATGATGACAGTGAAAAGACCCTCAGACATCAGGGTAACCTGAAATGGGTTAGAAAGTTTCAGAGAGATTTGTTCAGGAAGATGAAGTCTATAGAGTATCTTGTATATCTCAATGTCTTAAGGAATGTTTAGACAGTTGCTAGAGATCTCAGGGTGAATTAAGAACAGGTATAATTAAGCAGTTATAAAAATAACAAAGTTATTAACTTCATGAATATGTTATCACCACCACGAACAAAAACATTTATGCAAGAAGTGACTAGTAGCCATGTTTCCTGCATAGATCATCTGTAAATTGTACTTAATCATAATATGCCCTCAATTTGGATCTAACCAGAATTACACTTGAACAATTTTGAAATGATGAGAGATGGCAAAGGTACTGGATCAGGTGGAAAAGATTAATTTCTTTTCTTCCAGAGTGTGAAATGAATAGATGAAAGCAGAAACTGAAAAAAATAAAATTAAATTAAACCTATTACAGAAAAACCAAGATAAAGACTTACATAACCAGCTGAAAGAGATAAAAGTAGATGTGTCCTAGGGAAATAAAAATGATTATGTTAGATGCTTCTATTTTTCAAAACAAATCGTAACATTTTCTGACATCACAGTGTATTTGTAGCTAATAAAACAACTAATAATTTATAGTCATATGGTAGTTGCATTAGACATTGATTATTTTTTTCAGATTACATTGCAAGTATTAAAATCTGTCCTATTCTGTGGATAATTTTTTTATTAAGTGCCGACATTTCACATCAGAACATGGTAGGAATAAACACAGGTAAAAACTAGGCCTTGTTCCTTTATTTCATGGAGTTTAAAAAAATACAATTTAAAGGCCGATGCAGGATTTCATGCCATATTATTTTCTAGTCTGTCTTCAGCATCTTCTCATGGTCTATGTATAGAAAAAAAAGTTATTTAGCTTTGTCTGTGGGAGTAGGGGAAGCACTACATTCTTCAGGCAGACATCTTTGAGAGGACAGACGATGATAAAGAATATTTATAATTGAAATTATAAAATGTACCAAAGACCTGGAAATATAATCTCAGTTTTTCAGGGGGCTGAATATTGGTGGAAGGAGAATTCATACAAACATAAAGAATATAGTGGAGGTGCATACAGGGACTCAAAGTCGGTTCATGGAGGGGCCCCTGGGTGGCTCAGTGGTTAAGTAGCTGCCTTTGGCTCGGGTCATGATCCCAGGGTCCAGGGATCGAGCCCCACATTGGGCTCCCTGCTCAGCGGGAAGCTTGCTTCTCCCTCTCCCACTCCCTCTGCTCGTGTTCCCTCTCGCTGTGTCTCTGTCAAATAAATAAATTTAAAAAAAAAAAACCGGTCCATGGATATAGCTGGGTAGTAGGGTACAGCTGGGTCCTGTCCCTTTTTACCTGGTTCTATATCCCCTTCCCAGAGCTTCTACCATCATCTATGTATGTCAGTTTAAGAAAATCTTTATAAACATTAGAATAAAATAATAAAAAATAAGCAAAAAATAAACATCAGAATCTCCTGGTTCAAAGTATGGAGGTGTGAGGACTCGTGCTGTATAGAAGGACTATACTTCTGTCCATAATCCTTTATCCACAATTCTGAAATCCAAAAAGCTCACTAATTTATTTCACCTCATTTTATATGTGAAATTTTAATATTGCTCCACTTAAAGTGAATATTCTTACTTTTTGTTGCAGATATATTATTATTTTTAATTATGAAATGCTGCTCCCCGAGACCCACTAGGGACATTGACTACCATACAGGATATGGTATAATACTGTCTTTCCAAAATTTGATAAATTTTAAATTAATAAGTATATTTGTTCCTATGGTTTTTTGGTAAGAAAATGTGGAACTGTATTTACCTCCAGTTTTCCAGTGTATTGAAAGTTACATTTGCTTGAGGTGTTCTATAATCGCTGAAAATTTTACTAGAAATTAGAGATCATTTAAAAGTATATTAAAGTACCAACATCTTTTCAATGTACACAGTAAATTTGTGGAATATGTTACTGTGATTGTTGGTTACTTTCATAATAATAAATCCTAAAACTTTAAAGCATGTGATATAATGAAATAATCATTGTCCTATCTACCAATCATTAACTCTTTACTATTCAACTGGAACATAGTCTTTTTAAATGTATTACTGAAGTAAGCTTATCTTTTTTACAAAATCACGTTAATAAAATTATTTTAAAAAGGATTAAGATAGGATAGTTTTGAAATTCTAGCTGCTCATTCTCTGTCATTATTCACTAGAGCAATGTTATTATTCTCTTGGGCCATGTGTTAAGAATCCTGAGATAAACAGTTTTAAGGATCCTATAATCAAATGTTTATATGTGTTTTTTATATTTGTATAAACAGAGAGCTAGATAACTTGTTAAATTTGAGTTATGTTACACCAAAGAATATAACTGAAAATTTTATTTCTACCTATTGAAAAACGAATAGAATATTAGTCCTTAGAATTAAAGACTAAGATAGCATGATTTGTATTGCCTCTCAATATTTAAGGGTTATATGGTGACTGGAAAGGTCAAATTTTAGACTTTATAGCCAATGTGAGAGCTCAGAATATATCTATAAACAAATTTATATCTTATGACAATATCTAAATTTAAAACTATTAAATTTTTGTGAGTATTAAGTTTTATATGCGATCCAGATTTTAGCACACTACAAATATTAATGCTAATAATGGTTATTGAATGCCAATAATTTGTCAAATATTCTCTCATGAACTTTATAAGCTCCTATCAATTGTTTTATTTTCCCTACCAGTACTATTTTTTCTTTCTATCAAAGCCTTCAGAGACAATTTTACTAACCAGACAAAAAATAATCTAACAGGAACTTTCTGCTAGACTTTTAAAATAACAACTTATTCCTTATCTAATTTTATTCAGAAGCCCTGTAATAAATAATGAAACACCTAATTGTATTATAAGTGTTAAATGGGGACTTGTCATATTTTGTCCTTGTTGCTGACTGTTTCATGTATGTATTTAGTCATTGTTTAAACTGTATTTTGTGTGTTTCTTTTTTCCTCCCTTTGTGTCAGTCTCGAGAAATAGCATCACAAGTAAGTATTTTGTCTCCCTTGCCTCAAATAGTTTAATATGTAAATTCAATGCTTTTAAAGGGAAAGAGTATTAACAATTAAATTCAGTACTTCAGATGTTAAAATAAAACAAATTAATTAAACTGAAGTGTTCTAAATACTCTATTTTCAAGTTAGCATATCTGTATTTTCCCAATAATACTGCAAGTTCATTTTACCTGTTTGTCTTCACATTATGTTTGTATATTAGTCCAGTCATGTTGTTACTTGCTGCTAGTCACTTACCGGCTGTGATTTTCTGTCTGTCCTTGAGTGAGGTGCCCACCTTCAATGTAATCAACTGAGACTAAAAAAGTGCTGACAGTCAGGTGATATGAAACACATCTTTTCCTACGCTTCCTATCTAAGCTGGTTCTCCTAGAAAGGGGTCTAGGAACAATAGGATTTGTGCTTTCTCTAGCATACTTTTTAGCATTTAATTTACTCTTCAATAATTGTAATTTATTGTCATGAAGAAGCTGTCAGTTTAGTGTTTAATAATATTGACCTGGGTTAATAATTGATTTGTTACAATAAAAAAAAATATTCTTAACAATATATTGTGTGTGTATACACACATTATATTTCTGAAACCATGATACTATCTTCATGAGATTTGTATTTTTAATCTTATTTTCCATTTTCTTCATATAAACCATGATAAATAATTGTCATTATGTTCTTAGCACTTAACACAGACTCCCAAGCATAAATATAATTGATGAAACCATTACAAATATAAACACTTTAAAAATTGCATTTTGAATGTCAAAGCAATGGTAGAATTTAGCCCATTAAGTGGAAAGCTTATATGCCCAAGTTGCCATCTAAAAGTACACTTCGATTTAAGAAAAATAAAATTTAAAAAAAAAGAAAAAGAAAAGTACAGGTCTGTTTTTGAGCTTGTTGGATTTTGGAGAAAAATTCTATATTCATAATACCCACATTTTTGATATAATGGCTGTTGCCTACATCACAAATTTTGTTCATTCAATTATTTTAAACATCTTAAATTATTTAGTTAATTGTTTATGAGCTATACTTCTATTATATTTTTCAATATATTATTTTGTTTTATTATATCTTGAATCCTTCAGAATTTACTAAATATTCACCAAGGAAGTTTCCCTTTGGGCTGCACGATTAAAGCTTTAGAAGAGTGCTGTCTGACCTATTTCACATCATGGTCCACACTGGAAATGTAATGTTTGTTTGGCACGAAGCTGCTTAGGGGTTTCAGCTACCCTGGGTGCCTGCAGGTTGAGGAAATTAAAATTTTAGATAAAAACAGAACATATCCCTGGCACATACTGATTTTGAGGAATTTATTTTAGAGTTTTTCTTTTTTTTAGAACATGTTTTATAATGAGATCAACATATATTTCTAATTTTTAATTTATACCAGTATTTGACCTGACCAGCTGCACAAATACACCTCAAGTGCCTTGAATTGGCATGCGTTTTTTTCATAAAATATTTTAGTAACATGTCACAAGCAAAGTTACTTCACCTTGTCTTTCCTAAAGGGATTCTCAGGTATAAGTCCGGACCTGGTCCACAGTGGTAGAAACACTTGCTGGGGTTCACTCTATGCTCCAGAAAGAACAGAATTTTCATTTGATTAAAAACTTCATAGCTTTACATTAGGAAGTGGAATGAAACTTTTAGATGTAAGTTGGGCTATGCTGCAGTTCTATGTGTTGATTCAAATGCTCTTTGCTTTTATTCAGCTGTTACACTTCCCTGTCACCTCTTGTCTCTAACTTACAATCTCAGATACAGGAAGGCAAAAGTTTGGCTCATTTCTGAATCATGGCAGCCAATTGCAAGTTGACTCTTGGAACTTTTTCCCACTAATTGATTTCTTTCTTATAGCTATTATTTTAGGTCTCCACATCTTTCAGCCAGTTCCTTATGTAAGCGAAGTGCCTCCCCTCTAATTTACTGAGAAATTTGAGTTTTCCAATATAAGAACCTTTCTTACAATCCGTTTTATGAAGAAAAGAAAAACCTCTAATTGTAGTTTGGATAGACATTTATCTTTGTAATTTTTGTAATTTTTAGACATTTATCTTTGTAATTCCAATTGCGTCTACAATTTCCATCCTTTCCAGTTCTAGTTCTTGGTTTTAGGTTTTGTTTTTTTTTTTCCCCTCTCCATCAACTCTCTCCTTTTACCTTTGAATATAGACCTTTCCCCAGTTCTCAAGAAAAAATTTCCTTTTTCTCCTACTTTTTCTTTTTTAAAGATTTTATTTTATTTTTAAGTAATTGCTACACCCACTAAGGAGCTCATGACCCCAAGGTCAAGAGTTGCATGCTTTGCAGTTAGGAGCCCCATTATTCTTTTTTTTTTTTTTCTTATCTTACTCTTGTTAACTCTGAGAAAAGTTCATATATGCTGTCAATTTTATTCCTTATCCGTGTTTTCGGCAGTTTTTTTCTCCACTGCTATACTTACCTGTTCTTCAGTCAGTAGAAATCTTTAAGCCAAAATCCTTGGCATTTTAAATTAGTTTTTATTTGTTTAAACATCATATAATCTTTAGTACGGTTCATTACCTCCTACATCTTAAAATTCTCTTATCCTCAGTTTTTATATTATGAGTTACTTTCTTTACCTATTTGACCTGTTTCTATTGATTTATTTCTTAAACTTTCCCCCTTCTTTCTACTGTTCAGTTTCTGCCTATAACAGCTCATTTCTAGATGGTGCCAATGTGATCTTCATCTGAAGGCTTCTCCCTAACCCATTGTCCCTGGGATTGGCTCTGGAGCCCAAGACTCCAAGTAGCTGCAGCAGTCTGCCTTTGTCTCCCTTCTAGGACTGGACTTCATCTTTAGTTTCCAGAAAGTACTCCGTTAACCACCTGAAGGTAGGCTAAGCTTCATCACAATCAGTCTCACCCAGAGCCTTAAGCTTGATGCCTGCACAATGCTCAGCACTATATTATTTTATTTAATCCTAACCAGAAGCCAATATGGCGGACAATATTATCCTTGTTTTGAAATAAGCAGAGATGTAGACAAGTTAACTTGACCAATACCAAAAACTTTGGAAGCCGCAGACGTGGTTTTTAGAATTTATCATTATCTGACACCAGAGATTCTTTTAATCACTAGTTCTCACTGTAGCAGCCTCTACTGATTTCTGAACTACATCTCTCTTCTACCATCTGTTTTGAGATCCTCAGATGCTTTGGTTGAGAATCAACGTGGGGAATGACACTTGAATACTAACCAGGCATTTACTGAAGTTGTGTTTTGTAGTCTTTCAGTCTTTTTCTATACTTGATCTCAGAACACTTGCTATGTCTTATGGTTTCAATTATCACCTCTATGTTGATAGATAGCAAGTTTGTGTTTTCTGTCCTAAGTTTTAAAAATGAAGAACATACTCATTTTCTGCCAGATCCTCTCTATTTTATTATCTACTAGAACTATAAATATTTATCGAGCACCACTAGCCATCAAATGCACCCACCTAGATGCTTGGGAATGCATCAGTAAACATACAAGAAAGATTTCTCAGAAAGCTAACATCAGAATTTCACGCCTATTCTTGAATTTAAGTACATCTTGGTGGATTTACTATATCTAAATTCTCTTCCCTTCAATATTTTACATAGAACAGACAGATTAATGACCATTTTCCTTACTTTGTTCACATGATGCATGATGCATATAGTGGGTGTTTGATGCCTACTATATCAAGTCAAATTTCTTGTTGCTGGATTTTAAACTACTCTATATTCTGGCCATTCTTTATTGATGCTCCTTCTGTCCCTGTTCCTGGTACAAATCATTTATTCAATTATTCTGCCTGACCAAATGAGCAATGGACTTGGTACCAGAATATCTAGGTTTAAATGTTGGCTCTTCCTTTTACTACCTGTGTGTAAAATGGTCTATTCTCAACACATAGCAAAGTAAAGACAAAATAGGGAACATATAATTACCACTTCACAAATCCTTTTATTTTTTAAGATTTTATTTATTAGTTGCCAGAGAAAGACAGTGAGAGAGGGAACACAAGCAAGGCGAGTTGAGCTACGCTGAGCAGGGAACCTGATGCGGGGCTCAGTCCCAAAACCCTGGGATTATGACCTGAGCGGAAGGTAGACGCTTAATGGCTGAGCCACCCAGGCACACCTATCACTTCACAGGTTATAAAAAAGGGCAAATATGTGTTAATTGTTCACAGATAGCTAATGGCAAACAATTCTGGGGCAAACTACATGAGTAACATAGATCCTATTTCACTAATTTTCTGTGCTATATAATTTTGATTGGATGGTATTCCCTTAGAAAACATTTGTTTCAATACACTTATATTTATAAATAATATAATAGTATGAGTCTTGTAATTTGAATAAATACCTTGTGACATTTTTCAAACATAAGTATATTCACTAACCTCAAATGCACTCTATTTTACACACACACACACACACACACACACACACACACTCCATAAGTCTGAGCTCATTTGTCATTTTCTTCCACTTTCTTACAGAAATTTTACTCTTGAATCTTTTTCTTACCTTATTTTACAATTCTTTTAAAATATTTTCTGGGGCACTTGGGTGGCTTAGTGGATTAAGCCTCTGCTTCAGCTCAGGTCAGGATCCCAGGATCCTGGGATCGAGCCCCGCATCAGGCTCTCTGCTCAGCGGGGAGCCTGCTTCCCCCTCTGTCTCTGCCTGCCTCTCTACCTACTTGTGATCTCTTTCTCTGTCAAATAAATAAATAAAATATTTAAATAAAATAAAATAAAATGCTTTCTGGCTCTGATCCTTATCTTGTACATTTCCATCCCCAGGAAGACATTTCTTACTTGCATTTTTTACTTACTCTAACTTAATTAGAATCTCAATGGCATACTTATTAGCAAGAAGCTGTTTAAATGCATCCAATCTGTTTGATTTAATTTAACTGCATAGTCATGGCTTTCTGTCCACTTAACATCTTAAACTGCGTGGAGATCATTCCTTCACTTTGCATTGCCGTAGGAAGTAAATTAAGTCTTCATTCACAGCTCCTTGTTGAATGGCTGCTAAAGTCTACAAAACAATCAGAACCAAATGGAAAATTATAAAGTTGATTTGGGTCGTCTAGGTCTTTATAAAGGAGTAGTGATGTGCATGCAACAGTATACTTAGATCAATAATATTGTTTTGTATAGATTCTTAAAGATGAAATTGCATATTTATACTGCCAAGTCTTACATTGTGTTTGTTCTTTAATTAAGACATTACATATAGCGTAGAAATTTTCTTTCCACTAGCTCATTTATCTATAACTGCATATGCTTTAGGGAAGTAATTCTCAACAGAAAAGAGGGGTGTGTGTGTGTGTGTGTGTGTGTGTGTGTGTGGTGTGGTATGTGTTTAAACACCATGGGGCATGGCGATATTGTGCTATATGCTTATTAGAATCACAGTAATAGTTTTCCATAAACTCGTATGCTTAGGTCATTTTTTTCTGGAATGTAAAATACTGGAGATGATAGAATGATACCGTCCCTGACTTACCCTACAGTGTGTAGGATCTGCCTCATACATGTATACCCATGGTTGAAAACATTGCCTTAGGCTGTATATTCCTGTAATTCTAGAAAATGATGGAAAAACTGGGAGACAAACCATGAGAGACTGTGGACTCTGAGAAACAAACTGAGGGTTTTGGAGGGGAGGGGAGTGGGGGGTTGGGTGAGCCTAGGTGTGGGTATTATGAAGGGCACCTATTGCATGGGGCAGTTGGTGTGGTGCACAAACAATGAAACTTGGAACACAGAAAAAAAAATAAAATAAAATTTAAAACAAAACAAACTAAAAAACTGAACTGTGAAGAGGACAAAAGTGGCAATGAAAGTATGATTTTAATAACATAAACCTTTGGAATACCTTTCTGGGCCTGTTAAGCCTGTGTGGCTATTCAGTGCTTTCCTATTGATTATTTGCTTGTTGTAAGTCGGTTTTAGAGTTTAAATTTATTCAGGTATATAAACTATTCTTTATACACACATATATAAGTATGTATATATAAGAAAACCTAAACATAGACAACCCAAAAGGGTATTTTATGTAGAAAACAAATATATTCTTACATGTCATTATTTCTAGACATGAAATGAATGAATTGGTTAAGGAAAACCACTTATTAGTTTCCTTATAAACCACAAATTAATGATGAATTCAGTCTAAATTTGGGCCAGACTTTTATTCTGATCTATTAGACACACATCGGTATATGGATTACAACAGATAAAATTAACTATAAGAAGAGTAAAAAAGTATCTTGACACCTACAAAAAAAGTAATTACAAAATGTATAATAATAACAATTCTGATGCTGATATTATCACTCCACCTTAAAAAAAAGACTTAATTCCCAAATTCTGTCTTTGGTGGCTAGCCCCTTGGGGGTTCCTTTCTACCCTCCTCATGGTTATACGTCTCCTCTTCCAGAGAGTCTCTGATGAGTTTCATTAGAATTATGGGTCTCCCAGATGGCAGTGGTTGCTTCATTGAATTTATTTATTTATTTAGAACCCAAGTCTTCACTGAGTTTTGAATTAACCCTTTAGCTATGCCACACAGGCCCATGAGTACTTTTACTTCTAACTGTGGGGATCAGAGTCTGTTGTTACAGACGCATAGTAGCAGAAGCAGCATTTTGTAGCATCTTAGTGAGCTGTTTTCAGAGGTGTGGACCTCAGCGTGGCCACTGATCTTCCTCCACACAAGCAACCATGTAATAGGCCTGTATAATACACAGAATATCAGTTCTTCCCTTAAATGCTGTATGGGATGGAGATCGATACCTGGTTGAGGCATACAACTGATGGTCATAGGGTAAGACTCATTGCCTGAACTTAGTGTCTGTCATGATCCTTACTGATATCTCTACACACCATTCAGTATGAAACACACAGATAGATCAGAGACCTAGCACATAGGGCCACTTTAACAAAAGCCCCAAACTCATACAAATGGTCTGGGCCATTAGTAGTTTTATCTCGATTGTGTTCTTGCAGTTTTCCATTGACCTAAATCACAGAGTATGATAATATTAAAAGAGCCCTAAAGGAGCTCCTTTGTTCCCAAAGAAGGTAACCATTCACAGAGGATGGCAGGGCTTTGCTCCAAAATTCTAAGGGCCTGTGCAGCAATTCATGTATTAGGGCCTGCCAAAGGCTCCAAACAGTATTCCCATCTGCCAGTGACATTGCACGCGCCATTGGTTTTACTAGAACACAAAGCCCAAGTGTCAGAGCAGCTAACATAGCAGCCTGAACCTCTTTTTTTTTTTTAAGATTTTTATTGATTTGACAGAAATCACAAGTAGGCAGAGAGGCAAGCAGAGAGAGAGAGAGGAGGGAGCAGGCTCCCTGCCGAGCAGAGAGCCCGATGCGGGACTCGATCTCAGAACCTGGAGATCATGACCTGAGCTGAAGGCAGAGGCTTAACCCACTGAGCCACCCAGGCAGCCTGAACCTCTTACAGAGCCTTCTTTTGTATGGATTCTGCTAAAAGTTGGCAGGGTTTTGGGTTACTCAGTAAATGGGCCAGAGTAACACTCCTGAATGAGGAATATGTTGCCTCTGAAATCCAAAGAAGCCCACTAGATGTTGTGCTTCTTTTCTGGTTGTAGGAGGGGTTAGATGCAACAACTTATTCTTTACCTTGGAAGGGATATCTTGCCATCCCCCCATGGACCCCTCGAAATGTCACTGAGGTAAGAGTCCCCTATATTTTTGTCAGATCTCTTTTCCATCCTGTGACCTGCAAATGTCTTATCAGTAAGTTTTGGATCATTACTACTTCTTGCTTATGAGGTCCAATCAGCATAATGTCATCACTGTAATGGACTGACATGCTATCTTGTAGGAAGGAAAGATTGTAAAGTTCTCTACAAACGAAAGTAAAGCATAGAGCTGGAGAGTTGATATACCAGTAGGGTAGGACCGTGAAGATGTAGTGCTGACCTTGGCAGCTGAGCACAAAATGATTCTGGTGTTCCTTATTGATGTGGTTGGATAAAGAGACATTTACCAGATCAAAAGCTGCATACTAGGTACTAGGGAATGTCAGTTTGTTCAAGCAATGAAACCACATTGGGTGCAGCAGCTACAAATGGAGTTAACACATGCTTCAATTTAGGATAATCCACTGTCAGTCTCCAAGCTCCATCTGTCTTCTGCGCTGGCCAAATAGGTGAATTGAGTGGAGATGTGGTAGAAATCACTACACTTAGATATTTCAAGTCCTTGATGGTGGCACTAATTTCTGCAATCCCTAGGAATTCTGTGTTGCTTTTAGTTTAATATTTTCTTAGATAGAAGCAGTTCTAGTGTCTTCTACTTGGCTTTTCCCAACTTATAGGTCAGTATGGTCAGGGAGCCAGCTGGGATCGGAACTGGGAAAATATCCACAGGATGGGTTCTGGGACCTACTGAGTCTACTGTGACACAGACCTGAGGTATTGATCACACGACCTCCATAAGCTCCTACTTTAACTGGTGGACCAAAGTGATGTTTTGAGTGTCCATGGAATTAGTCCCTTTTCAAAACCAGTGTCTACTAGTCTCTAAAAGTTCTGATTGTTTCTTTTTCTTCAGTGTACAGTTACCCTGGTGAAAGGTCATATGACCCTTTGGGGAAGGCTGGAAAAAAGATTAATGGTATAGATTTTTGGCAGTGTACTGAATCCTTCCACAAAAGGAATAAGCCTCTCTTTCACTGAAGTGTTTTGGTTCTTTAAACTTGCTAAAATCTGAGTATTATTTGAAAGGTTGTTACTCTACTTTTATGATTCAGGTTAGAGTTTTGTTCATTTGATCTAGATGCTTTATGCTTATGCAGATTAGGTAAAATTTTAGTAGTTTTCCTATCTGTTTTACCTATAGGAACACAATGACCAATTAGCTAATGCCATAGGTCTGCACAAGTTGGAATATTCTGATTGCTGCTTTGGCTCTGCTGTCCATTATAACAACCATGTTCACTCAC
Source organism: Mustela lutreola (assembly GCF_030435805.1). Taxonomy (NCBI): domain Eukaryota; kingdom Metazoa; phylum Chordata; class Mammalia; order Carnivora; family Mustelidae; genus Mustela; species Mustela lutreola. The sequence continues at coordinate 52,617,721 of NC_081303.1, forward strand.
CTTGCCTTGGACAGTTGATTGCCTCTACTTGGCCCCTGCTTCCTTGGGATTCATTGATCTGCTCCCATTTCATTTAGGTTTCCCAACTGAGTGACTGCAATTACCACTCTAAGGTGTGGCCTTAGAGAGAAGAGTGATCGTTGAACTCTTCAAGGATACTGGAACTCAGTTCACAAATTTATTTCTTACAGTTGTGGTAAAAGGAATGCCTTCTAGACCCTCTTATTGTGGATGAATAGGTCTTAAATGACAAATCTACTCTCAAATTCCAATCTCAAGGCTTCAGTCCCTTGCTTTATATTAAAATGAGTTAGGTCCTGTATGTCCAACTTGCTTGCTATGGACCACCTTTTGGTACCTGTTACAGCCAACCAACCAGATGAACGATTAGAACCCTTTCTAACTCCCCAAGGTACAACATCCAAAAAGAAACTCTACTTCATGAGTCCATATCAATAAATTCTGTCAACTTTATGTTTCTTCCACCATTATCCTGCACCCTTAACATCCTTTCTCACACCTGTTCCCCAGATATTAGTCCATATAAATTCGAGAACTCAAGTAATTCTTTTGGAGCATAACTTCCTGAACATGTAGTGAAACATAAAATAAGTAACATATATTTCATCTCTCCATCATCTACAGATTTATGAATCACTTTTTTAGGACTTCTACATAATAATACAACCAGTTAAAAATGAGGATGACACTCCCTTCTCAACTTATTAACACAGATAAATTATTTAAATTAATTATTTAAAATCTAAGGGAAGGCAGCCACCATTTAGTTAGTAATAGTATTCAAGAGCCTAAAGAAGGAAGAAAAAAGTACTGTTTTTTGTGTTTAAAGCTCTAGGAAAGTCCAAAGGCAGTAGACAGTTGAAATCTCTGTATGTTAGCTGTTTCTGAGTGACAGTTTTGAAGGCTCAAGGGAAAAAAAATTAATCACCAATGTGAGAAATAATACCAAGACAATAAATTAGCTATGTTTCAAATTCCACGAAGACCAAAGAAAGCAAAGATTTAATTAAATATGCATACACACATACGTTCACACACATGCACTCACACATACACAAAACCAGATTGCCAAGGATGTGCGAATATGCAACCTAATGTGTAAATCTAGAACAAAAATTTAAAAAGAGATTTAACTCATAAGTGTAAAAGTAATTGACTAGGTCTGATTTTCTTTTAGGGGTAATAACAAAAAGCTGGGTACTGTTTATGGAGTGGGAGAAGAGGGAATGAGAAAGAGAGGAGAAAAAAAAGAGAAAAGAGGGAGATATATTCTGATCAACAGTAGTAGAAAACTAGCATAAATTTGAGGATTACTTAGCATTATCTCTAAATAGAGAACTTGGAATTTCTTTTCACTTGGACGTAAAATTAAATTTGACTTTCAAACTTATGGAGTTGGAATGGCAAGTTAATGAGGGTTCTACGTACTTAGAGTGACAACTTCATAGTCACAGAATAATAGATGAAGTTGAAAGCTACCAAAGAGAATTACATAGATGAAATATCTGATTTTTAGACATGGAGAATAAAGTCAAGATTTTGAAATAATTTTTGTTATTCCACCAAGTGATTGGCTTTAAAAAGAAAAAGCTATTATTTTGAACCTAAATTCTTGAGTGATTATTTGGCTTTAGAATTTATGTTGGAGTCTTACTACAGATTGCTTAAGTTTTGTTTATTTTTGTCATGAGAATTCTGAAAATTGTCACTATTTTTCAGGAAGCTCAGTTGGTTTATATGAAGTCATGAAGTATTGGTTAGATGGGATTGAAAATACAACCTACTATTTGATTCCAAATTTGGAATTTTTTAGACTATAATATGTTTATTCACTAATTATATCTATGATTCTGAAAATATGTTGAAAATACATCTAAATATGGGACATCTGGGTGACCCAGTTTGTTGAGTGTTGGACTCTTGATTTCTGCTCAGGTCATGATCTCAGGGTCCTGTTATCCAGCCTTACATGTGGTTCCATCTTGGGTGGAGAGTCCGCTTGGGATTGTCTCTCTCCCTCTCCCTCTAGCCCTGTCTCAGTCCTGTGCTCTCTCTCTTAAAATAAATAAATAAATAAACAAATAAAACAGTACATCTAAATACAATGTAACTAGTTATTTTCTATCTCTACTTAGATCACAGACTAAGTAAACTTATAAACGGAGCCTTTATAGAAAATACAGAAACATCTTTGTATGAATTATTTTTTTTTTTAACTCAAAAAAACTTCCATGGGACACAAACTCACTAGCCTAAGTGCATATGGATTTAATTTAGATGATGTCTCAAACATTCTTATAATTTAACTTTCCTTTAATGGAAAACATTAGATAGGAGTTCTTTTATAAAATGTTAAATTAAGGGGGAAAAGAGAGAGAGAGAAGCAAACCATAAGGGACTCTTAACTATAGGGAACAAACTGAGGGTTGTTGGAGGGAGGTGGGTGGGGGGATGGCCTAAATGGGTGATGGGTATTGTATTGAGCAGGGCACTAGTTGTGATGAGCACTGGGTACTGTATATAAGTGATGAATCACTAGATTCTACATCTGAAACCAATTTTACCATATATATTAACCAACCAGAATTAAATATATATAAAACTTGAAATAATAAATAAGTAAATAAATATTAAACTAGCATATCTTTAGTGGTTTCATTTTTGTCTGTTTTCTTTAGCAACAATTCAGAATTTCTTCAGTCATAAATCAAATAGCACAGTTTAAGGCTGTTTTAAAGCCTATAAATCTATTCTTAAGGGAGCCATGAATCCAGAGTACAAACACTCACTTTCAAACTACTGAGTGAATTGATTTATTTTAAAATACCACTTTATTCCACAGACTGCTCAATAACCTTATGACATGAATAACTTCAATAAAAAAGTTGAGAGGAAGTTGAATTAGGTCATTTTGGAGTGTGTTTGTGTGTGTGTGTGTGTGTGTGTGTGTGTGTGTGTGTAGAGTGTGGAAAAGAATGTTTGATATTTATTGTGATCCTGACAATTCCTGACTTTCTGAAAACAATGAAAGTAATTAAAAGTAATTTTAGGCATAGGAAACATTTTCTCATTTATAAAGCTGCCAATTCTTACTCTTGTGAAGAAATATTTTTAGCCTTTTTAAAAAACCATATTAAGTTTGATACCTATTTGGAGAATAATATAACTTTAAACATAATAATGCCTTAAAATTATATGAAAATTATTGATTAGATTTATGAATTTTTTATTTCCTCATTGAACTGTACAAATATGCTCCTGAAAGCATTTCATATAAAATATGTCTTCATCCATTCAAATTGCTATAACAAATCACCATAGGCTGGGTAGCTTATAAACAACAGAAACTGTTCACAGTTCTGGAGACTGGAAGTGGGAGATCAGGGTGGCAACATGGTCAGGTGAGGACCCCCTTCTGACTGCAGATTTATCATTTGTTTAACCACAGGGCAGAAGGCTCAAGGGATCTCTCTGGGGTCTTTTTTCTAAGGTCATTTACCCCATTCATGAGGACTCCACACCTATGGCCTACTAAAACCATCACCTGTAGGGGTTAATCTTTTAACAAATTTTAAGATTTTAACGTATTTTGAACATAACATTCAGTTCAGACCATAGCAATATGAAAATGTCTTTTTTTCATTCTCATAAGCATTAGTATTAAGTCTTGATTTTTCACATTAATAATTATATCAGTCTTCTGGTAACTAAAATACAGAAACATCAAACCAGATTCCTCTCATTATTCATAGAAATGGTGAAGAATAATTTATAGAAGCAGGGTAGGGCAATACATCTCCACTTTCGGTTATATATTGTTCTCATCTTCAAATTCATGAAACTTTAACCAAGGAATCTTTGCCCCCAAGGGTTTGTTCTAGCACCTTGATTTCTTGTGAAATATGGTCACTGATAGAGAAAACTGCATCACAAATATGACTCATTCCCTGTCTTTTTCGTACCCATTTCTCACTTTTCTATAATCCCTCATAATTGTTTCTTCTTCTTTTCTCTCTTTTACTGTCTCTTCATGCCAGATCATGAGGCATAATATTAACTAACATTTAGTAAGCATTTGCTGAGACAGGCACTACATTAATATTGCTCTCTTCAAGTATTATCTCTTAGATCTTCTGAAAAAACACGGTGGGCAAAGTAAAAATATAATTACTATTTTTCAGATAGGGAAATGGGGATAAATTTGGAGAGTTTATGTAACCTGGAGCACTGAGCTAATTAAGTGGTGAGACATTGTATTTAAATCCAGATCTCTGCGATGGCTAGCACACTTGCTTTTAAACAATGTATCACTCTGACTCTAATTCAGGAAAAGGTCCTATGATCAAAGGCACTTCTGTGTCTCCCAGCAAACTATTTCCATTAGATCATAGTGTGTCACATTCAAAACACAATAGAGTCAAATCAGATGATGAAATGACAACAAGAAAGTATATTTATAAATGGACCTTTTTTAAAAAAACACACAGGCATACACAATATTCCATACCTAGGAATAGAAAACGAATGTTTATTACCATTGAAATTGATATTGTCAATAATCATTTTAACTTGAAATATTAACATTGTTATATGTGGAAATTTATACTTGGCACATTTTTCTTTATACATTAATGTACTATAGGAATTTGAAGGGCATTTCTTGAGGTAGAAGATGGGTATTATTATTCTCATTTTACATAGTGATTAAGCAGTTTTGTTGTAGGAACAAAGTTAGGAAGTATTCAAAATATTCAAATTTGTAATCTTATACATAATCATTATGTCATATGGAAGGGTGAGAGAAGGACCTACAAATTCCAAATAGATAACAATCTATGTGTTGTCAGTTCATTTCTTAAAATTAACCCTAACGTCCTTCTAATTACTTTTTTCTGTACTTACAGTAAAATATACAAAGAAATGATACTTATTTTATTAATTGACAAAAAGACTTCTTGAATCCTATAGATTGTATGTATAAATCATGTTATTCTTTTCTTAAGGAAGTTCAAAACAATGATGAATAGGGTATTCAGTAATGTTTAACTAATACACATATAGGCTTCATTTCATCTTTTAGATGCTTACTTGATACAATTCCTCATATACATAACTAAGAAAAAGCATTCACAAAGACAGATAGTGTTTCATCCTCTACTTGAATTATGGGACTGGCAAGGCTACTATTTCCACATATTTGTAGGAAATCAAACTATTACTCACAGAAACCAATGACTATAAAGATCACTTCAAATAAATGTAAAATTGTGATTAACTAAACTCTGCAAGACAAATGTCTAAATATGAATGTTTTCATTTTTGCTATAGAGTACATAAAAACTGAAACTACTGAACAAAGATTGATGTTCTTTACTGATGGTAGATATTACTCAAGGGTGTATATATTTTACTTTCACAGAAGAGGGTTTTCAGTATATTATCAGATATGTGAGACTAGAGGAAGTTAAGACTTATAAAGGTACCCATTATTGTAAAACCATGCAGCTGTCTACATTTTAATACTTGCAGTTTAAATTCTATATCTCAAATATTTTCTAAAAATATTTAATAAAATGCTCTCTTACTGTGGAGACTTGAAAGTTAAACTGTTTTTAATATTCCATATTGTTTTTAAACAGAAGTAGGGAAGAATATTTAAATTTTTCATTGAATTTAAGTGTGAGATAGTTTCATAGCTTGCCAGTAGGAATTGTATGCAAATCATTGACCGAGACTCCATAATTTATATTCACTTTTAAAGGATTTTATTGGATCTACCTCTTGACCTTAGTTAAATTGGTAATTTAAACTCTATTACTTTACAAGCCAACAAAACATGCATATTAGAGCTGAATTTCAAACTTTAGTCAATAGAAGGGAAACAGAGTTGGCAGATTCATGAATGTTGGTGTTATGCACAGTATAATTCAGGAAACTGTCCATTTGCATTTGCATGGTTTTAGTTAAGTAAGACTTCCTGCTTTGAACTATATTGCATTTCATTTAACTTTCTGGTATGAAAAGCAACAGTTTGAAACAGGAAGGTCTTATTTTTTAAGGGCCTACAATCAAAGGAAAGCTTCTTACTTTAAAATCAGATTTAGTAGTATGGAAGTAAATTAAAATAGACTTTCTGAATTTGTTCATTGTTTTTCCTTCCTCTGGAGAATAGCCTGATTTAAGTGTTTTTGTGTGATTCTCGAATGCATTTGTGAAATTTAATATTTACATTTTTCACTTAGGATACTGAGAATGGTTCCTGAAATATGTTTTAATGTTTTAATCAAAAAAAGGTTTATGTGGTGAATAACTAATGTATGAATTAAAAAGTGCTTTTTATTTTCTTCTGGCTCAGAATAGTGAATTTTTAAAAATCACATTTTACAAAGTTTCATCCCAATGCTATCTTTAGAAAGAGCAATAATTTAAAACCCTTTTAAAATATTAATTCCAGAAGTAAAACAATTTTCATAATCTTTATTTAAATTTCATATAAAATACATTTGTAGATTTAGAAAAGTCCATTACATTGACTTTATTTGAATTTAAATTATTTTTTTGTTTATTTATGGTTCCAAACATCTCTATGCGAGCTAGTCATTTTATAGCAGGATGCATGAAAAGTTAAATCTTTTCATAAAACCGTATACTGGAGATGCAAAGCTATTTTATCTGCTTCATATATAAGTTCAGTGTATTTTCAAATAATATTTTTAATAACAGCAAAGTGAATCAATGATTATGATTTTGTTTTTTCTGGGAAAACTCTCATGAGATATATAATGATACCAAGTTATTGGCAAAATTATTAGCCTATCTCCAAATTTCAACTGTTTCTAAAATATCTAATTATCAATATCCATTTCCTTTAAAGTCTCAGATATCCATCAGCGTAGAAGAGTGGGAAGACACCAAAGACTCCAAAGATCAAAGTCATCACCGAAGCAACCACCGCAACTCAACCTCCAGTGACCAGTCAGACCATCCCTTACTACGGAGAAAGAGCATGCAGTGGGCACGAAGACTGAGCAGAAAAGGTCCAAAACACTCTGGTAAAACAGCTGAGAAAATAACCCAGCAGCGACTGAACCTCTACAGGAGGTCAGAAAGACAAGAGCTTGCTGAACTTGTGAAAAATAGAATGAAACACTTGGGTCTTTCTACAGTAGGATATGGTATGCTCTTTAAAAGTATTGTATGCTATGGACTTGTGATTCTTGCCATAGTCTTTGCATAGTTGGTTCCAATTTAGTAAGTTAGGAATCACATTTTTGTTTCACAGGCCAGTTTGAAGGAACTACTGACATATATCTAATACAGAAAATTATAGTGATGACAGTGAAAGTAAACGCTAAAAATGTTAGTATTTGTCAGTTCTCTAGACACTCTGCTAAACTTATTATGTGAATTATCTTAATTTTAATTTTCTCCAAAACTCTTCCATTTTAGAGAGAAGGAAATAACCTGCTAATTAGCTTCTTAATAGCATGTCTGATATTTAGATCCCATTCTGTCATGCTCTCTCTCTCTCTCTCTTTTTCTCTCTCTCTCTCTCTCTCTCTCTCTCACACACACACACACACACACACTCCCACACACACCCAAACCACATCTTTTTCTAGGAACTAGTATAAAATGAATTTGAGGCATTGGCAAGTAACTAAATGTACCAGACACAAATGAACCAAAATGTTTCCATAAAATTTGTTTAGTTCCTTGTGGACCAGAAACAAAAGTCTTCAAAAGCTTTAATTTGAAGCTCAAATAGTACTTGATTTCATATAATATAGATCTGCATCAATAATTATTAAGTTCCTGTGTTGATCTATGATTGCCATAGAGACCAAAAAGCATAGCTTAAATAAATAATGCAAGGATAATTTTAAAATATATTGATTACTACTCTATGAATTTTATTTAAAAAAGAAATTTAGTCAACTTAGAGTAAAGCCAAATGATAAACAAAGTAGGTTTGTTTTATATATGTAACTTGAGTAAACCAGAAAATAAGATAATATAAATATCTTGCAGGTTAGGGAAAAAATGGAATGCATTCTATATTTGTCCCATCTCATCTTTATTACTAAAGTCTCAACTTGAAACAATGTATATAGAGAGAAATTTAATTATTGAATTAGAGAGTTTAAAAGAAGTTAACAACCTTCAAGAACTATGCTAGGTTCTTTATGTGTATTTTTCTCATTACTCTTCATAATCCTGAGTGGATAGGTGTCCTACTTTACCCTAAGAATTTGAAGCTTAGAGCTTAAAGACCTTGTTCAAGGACATACAGTTGAAATGTGTTGGAGTCAGGATTCCATATGTAATTGAAATAATTCCTTATGACTTACTTAAATGTGATACAGACTCATCTATTACCAGTAATTTTAATATAATCACACACGGTCTTACACAAAGAGTAAATTCAAAGAAAATTAGATGTTCCTTTTAAAAACAATAGCTCTTTGCTAATGTGATGACAGTATGATTGTATTTCTTATAGAACTATAGTCCTTTATTTGTGTGTACTTTTGTTAGTTATTATTCAGCTACTCTTTCTTTTTTGGAAAGTTCTAGTAAATGATTGTTCATCCAAGTTCCAGCTGTGTTTCATGAACATTGTAACTCAAGGCTGGTCCTGTAAGCAGTGTGAAAGATAACAGTTTGACTCTAAGAGACACAAAAATGCATGAACTGGATACATGGGAGAATCATCAGGGCACATATTATGTTTTTGCTAATGAAACTTCTATCAGGTACCTTGCATTTAGTTATTCTCTGTGTTGTGTGTGTTTTTTTAAATTATTTATAAATTTGTTAATTGAATTCTCACACTAACTCTTACAGAAAGGAAGAATGGGTATCGCCCACCTTCTTTTTTCTCTCTCTTTTCATCTTTCTTCCTCTCACTGTCCCATTCTAATCATCTATTCATCCCTAGGCCCATCAATCCATTCTAAGGCCATGCACTAGCCACCTTTAATAACGTAAGGATTATGAAAACAGGATTGGGATCTAACACATCATGAGCTTCTGGACTTCTCCAAGTGTTCCTAACTCACAATAATTCATCCATGCAACAGATATTATTGGCCCACACTGGGAATAGAATAATGGCCTATTCACATAGGACCTCTGCCTTGTGGAACTTATATTTCTAATATCAGCCAGTAGACTCACTGAATTATTTAACCTCTCTAAGCCTCTTTTTATCACTGTGAAATGGAATAATAATGTCTGTCTTATAAGTCTCTTGTGAGGGACAAATGGGATAATGAAGAATAATGTGCTGAGCCCAGAACTGGCATTCAGTTGATATCACCAATTTTCCATATACTGATTTAAGTACTACTGTATGTACATCTGTGCTTTACACATAAAAGGAGTAGTTTTTTTTTTTTCCTTTTCCTACCTCAACCAAACCAAACCAAACCAAACCAAACAAATTTTGCACCCTCAGGGCAATTTTGCCTCCACTGAGGATGCATGCTTTCAAACAATTTATTTTGCATGTTTGCTTTCCTTCCTTGAGAGAAAGGGAATGTCTTACTCATCTTTTCATCTTTGTATCCCCAACATATTACACATTTCCTGACACATAGGAACCCAGTAACTGCACTTTGAATGCGTGAACAAATGGAGTGCTTACAGGTGAGAAAACAGGGTCTCAAATATAAATGATTTCCTAGCCTACTAGATAGTTAAGTCAGTACTCTAACTTAATACTTTTGACTCTGTGTCTCTTTATGTACCCACTATACCTCATGTTCTTTGTACATATCATCAATATTTTATAGTGATTTATAGTTGAAAAATGTTTTTACATACATTTTAAAAAATGCATGATGATTGATTTAACCGTAAGTCATAATCTTCTTTTTTCTGAGTTAGGGATGACGTGCTCCAAAAGAATGAATAGATTACTTTTGAACTCTTGGATATGAGACATCAAGGAGAAGGAAAGGGAAGAGTTAAAAGATGACTTTTGAGGGTTTTTGTTTGAGGAACTAAGCGTATGGTGGTGACATTCTCTGAGCTTAGAAAAATAAGACAAATATGTTGGGGTAAATATAATAAATTTAACTCACTCCTAACTAGGTGATGCTGTGAAAGAAGATGAATATCTGCTGTCTGGTTCTCAAGAAAAAGAAATTAGATGTTATATAGACTTGAGACTCTACATGCTGATAAAGCATGTGGATTTTAATTAAAATCATAGGAGTAGTTGAAATAACCCCTGGTGAGGACTATAAGAGTACTTTGGAAAACATTTCAAGAATATTAAGGGAAGAAATCTTTCTTAAAAACAAGAGACTGAAATGTCTAGAACTGAAATGCCCAAAATATGATAGTATGCTATTAATTGGTTACATGTTTTATCATGACATTGATCCTTTATGCTTTCAGAAGGCCATGTGGGGCCTGGGGTGGTCAGAGGCACTCCTCAGGCTGGTTACTTCCAGCCATAAGCAGTTTTGTCTGTTACCCCACTGTGAGTACAAATATCATTTCTTATGTGTACTATGATTTGAAAAAAAATGTTGGAAAGTATTGGACTGAGATAATGATTGATAACATCAAAGAGTGTTATTGAGTATAGTGATAGGTTATGGATGGACCTTGGTGAAAGTAGTATCAGTTACATGGTATGTGTGCAAGCCAAATTTGAGTAGCTTGAGGAAGGATGTGAGGTAAGGATTTGAATATAGTGGATTTAAATATATTAGAAACCCCAAGGTATTGGAAATTTAATGTTCTATCTCATTGCTTTACCATTTATTGCTTCTATTGCTGAAGTCATGTCACAGTACAAGATAGATATGGGAACTCCAATTATTTTGTCCACATTGCATCAAATAGGAAGGAGGGAGATATCAGAGAAGGAAAGATCTCTTCAGTTAAAACATACTGTCAAGTAACTGTACTCACCATTTCTGTTATGTCCCATTGGCAAGGAATATGTCTTATTTTTGGTGGCCCAAATCTAACATTAAAGAAGACGAGAAGAATTTCCCTACTGAGAGACAATTATCTGTCTAGCATAGTAGATACTTTTTAAGAAGTTTCATTGTGAAGGAGAGGTGAGAACATGAAGCTAACTGATGGGAAAGCAGAGAGGGAAGAGAAAATGTTTGTTTTGAAGATCAGAGAGAAATGAGCATGTTTTTTAAGTTTGAGCCATTAATGAAGAAGTTGAAATACAAGAAAAAGACCCTAGTTGGAACCTTTTGCTTAGATAATTGGAAATGAGGAAATACTCATGTTTTAAATGCAGTAAACTTGTAGGTGTTTTGACAGGAAGGTAAGTAACCTTTCATGTGATATTGCATAATATACATGATGTGGCCAATATTATTTTCTAAATCTAAAAATTCAATTCTACAACACATCTTGCCCAAAGATTTGAAAGATGGAATTTGAGGACCTCTATATTTTGGTAAAATAGCTAAAGTGAAAATCTCCAAATTCTGCTTTCTTCCCATTGAATTTTTGGGAGAAATTTCTTCAATATAATTTCTAAAACTTCCTCTCAAAATTCATGGCATTGTATACAAACTGGCCATGTGTTTTTGGTAAAGTCACTATCACCCTGAAATTCACGTTCTTTAACCATCAAATAAGGATAATAAAGTCTTCCTAAAGGGGTGTGGTATAAAATAATAAAATGTATGTTAAAAAAACCAACTTTTTAATCTGTAAGCTATCTGCAAATATGAATAATTATACTTATCTTTATGTTCATAGCTGGCACTATTCTTCAGCAATCTGTTTATAATAGCTCTCACATTCACAAAAAATTATTCTTTCTAACTTTTGACAGATTCTTAATGATTAGTTCCCAGAATGGCACACACTATTAAGTATAAAGTGGCAAGTAAGTCTTCCCAGTATGACTGCTCCTATGGGTGTTAACCAATTTTGACATGGATTGTAAGCTTCATACTGTTACTAGAAGATGAAATGCGAAGATAGAAAAAAAAATAAAATCCTTTTAAGTGACAAAGAAGTAACTAGTAGTTATCCACTGACTTTCATTACATCTATTAGAAGGTCTTAGTTTCTTTCTGAAGTAGATTTATAAATGCCTGAAATAATGGACAAATTAAACGAGTACTAGTTTATTTTATGTTTTTGTTTTTGTTTTTGTTTTGTTTTGTTTTGTTTTTAGACAATAAGGAGACTTAATTCTTTCATTCTCTTTCTTATGGAAAGAAATAAGCAAAATTAACCAAAAGGATTATTATTCCAACCCAAAGTTATGATAGATAAGGTAGTGGTATAAGTAGTAGTAGCCATAGCAATAGTAGTAGTAGTAGTAGTAGTAGTACTAGTAACAGTCATCAACATCTCATATTTTTATAAACCAATTATCATTTTTATGTTTTAAAAAAATTTCCCCCAAATCTTAGTCAATAAATCAGGTACCTTGTCTAATACAATATTATTGACAATTTTTCTAAAACAAATTACCAAAGAGGGAAAAGGTACCATAGCTAGATATTTCTTCTAGAATGTTTTGCAAGTTTTAGTACTTAGGAGGAATAATATGAATATCTGAGGTCACTGTAGCAACTTCATCAACAATTTAGTACTTCAAAAAAATCAATATTAAATTTTTATTATTTTTGAAATGTTTTGTTTACCTTTTTCCAATAAAAATAAGTATAACAATATTGACATGCAAAGTCAAAATGCTCCCAGTGTAGATTCCCAGAATATGGATGATTTTATGTTACTCTGTATTTCCAGAACTGATTCACATGAGATGGCAGTCAGAAACAGAAGGATACATAGATGTGCTTGTTTTATGTTCATCTCATTCTGTATATAGAATATTAATAGAAAAAAACAAACTCAGTGGTTTTCTCAATAGATAAAGTAATGAAGCTTTCAAAGGGGGCAGTTGTTTAGCTGATAATGATTTCTGATAAATAGAACTATTTGGGCAATGAATTTTTCATATATCCCTAAATTAAGACTATATAGTTTTGTTTCATGGATTTGTAACATGTCCTTCCCAGAACATTGATTTTTCAATGATATCAATATTTTTACATAATTTAATACCACAGTCAATTGCATTCAAATATACATATATTTTATCATTATGACTAGAAGTTCAAATGTGTTTTAGCATGTGTGTAAGAAAATGTGGCCAATTTGAATAAAATGAAATAATTTTTACCATTGAGAAAAAAAGTTTATTGGTTGAATGAACTTCTTACTCAATAGTTTTTGAGAGAGCAGAGAATGGCTTCCTAATTGTATTAAAATAACAAAAAGAAACTTCCAGTTATGATGACTATTTATCTTTTCAATTTAAATAACTAAAAAAATATAGATCAATAGTATGCAGACAGACTCTGGACAAAAGAAAGCATATAACTTTATTACTTGAGGAAAAAGAATCAAATGAATTAAGCCTTATACAGGCTAGAAGGCAAGGAGGTGGACCCAAAATAAAATATTATACATACATATATATGAGCTTTCCCAGTAGAAAAATCTATTAAAGAAACAGGTCCAGAAAAATGTGAAGATTAAAGTAGTTATTACAGTATGGTTTATATGTCCAAGATATTGAGGAACATGGAAGGATGATAAGGAGAGAAACTAAAGATATAAAAGAGACCATACTGAACTTTGTAGAGGACAGAATTTATGATGCAGTTTCAAAATGAAATGTATGCTGGATGACATCAACATCAGGATAACTACTGCAGAAGAAAATATCAGTGATCATAAAGCCATAGCAATAGACTATCCAAAATGCAGAAGAGAGAGAGGGTAAAAAAACACTTGAAAAGATAGTGTTACTTACTGATGGGACAGTATAAAGTAGTCATGTAATTGGTGTCCCAAAAGGAAAGAAGTGAATGGATATTTGAAGAAATAATGACCATAATTTTTCCAAATTTGATGGGAACTCTACTCAAGATCTTAGAAGCCCAGTGAAACTCAAGCCATGTAACAAATGAAATAATGCCAAGACAGTATACAAAATTGCTGAAAGACTTCAAAAGGAGCCAGAGGAAAAGGTCACTTTATGAATGAAAAACAAATACGCTTGACTCTTAAACAACACAAATTGAACTGTGCAGGTCCACTTATATGTGGATTGTTTTCAATAAATACACATACAGTAATCTAAATGTATTTTCTCATGATTTTCCTTAAAACATTTGTTCTCTAGCTTACTTTATTGTAAGAGAACAGTATAATACATATACAAATATATGTTAAGTGACTATTTATTTGTAAGGCCCTTAGTCAATAGTAGGCTATCGGTAGTCAAGTTTGGGGGAATCATCTGTTATAAGCAGATTTTCTACTGCACAGGAAGTTGGCAGCACTAATTCTGCATTGTTTGAGGAGTAGCTGTGCAAGGATGACAGCAGACTTTTTGACAGAAACTTTGCAAACCAAAACACAATAAAGGAACATCTTTGGAGTACTGAAAAAAATAGTTTACCTAAAACTTTATACTCAATAAAAATATATTTTAAAAATAAAAGCAAATAAAGACTGTTTTAGACAAACAAAAGGTGCGAGAAGTTGTCAACAACAGATCTGCACTATGAAAAAAATATTAAAGGAAGTTCTTAAGACAGAAGAAATTTCATGCCCCGCAGAAATTTAGATCGAAAAAGAAATGGTTGGGGCAACGGGCTGGCTCAGTGAGAAGAACATGTGACTCTTGGGGTCCTGGGTTCCGGCCCTATGTTGGATGTTAGAGATTATTAAAAAACAAAACAAAGCAAAAACCTTTTTAAAAAGATAAAAAGAAATGTAAATTTTGAGAAAATATCAAATTTATGTTTCTAATTTATGCATTTATTTAAAGATAATTTTTTGCTAAAAATAATTAATTACAATTAATTATTTTACTAAAAATAATTATTTTTTTGCTAAAGATAATTAATTTGCTTATAACAAACATTTTAAGATTTATAGAATTTATAGAATATATAGAAGCAAAAATATATGACAATAACTCAAATAATAGGAATGGAGTAATCAAGATCTAATGTAGCAAGCTTGTTACACTACACATGAAGTGGCAGTTATTTAAGTGTAGCCACTGAGAAGTTCAAGCTGTATATTGTAAACCGTAGAGCAAGGATAACAAAGTATAGCACATGTGTTTTTGCTTTAAAAAAAAAAAAACTTATACAGGAATTCAGTAAAGTGTCAGGATATAAAATGAATGCACAGAAATCAGTTGCATTTCTCTACACCAACAGCAAGACAGAAGAAAGGGAAATTAAGGAGTCAATCCCATTTACAATTGCACCCAAAACCATAAGATACCTAGGAATAAACCTAACCAAAGAGACACAGAATCTATACTCAGAAAACTATAAAGTACTCATGAAAGAAATTGAGGAAGACACAAAGAAATGGAAAAATGTTCCATGCTCCTGGATTGGAAGAATAAATATTGTGAAAATGTCTATGCTACCTAAAGCAATCTACACATTTAATGCAATTCCTATCAAAGTACCATCCATCTTTTTCAAAGAAATGGAACAAATAATTCTAAAATTTATATGGAACCAGAAAAGACCTCGAATAGCTAAAGGGATATTGAAAAAGAAAGCCAACGTTGATGGCATCACAATTCCGGACTTCAAGCTCTATTACAAAGCTGTCATCATCAAGACAGCATGGTACTGGCACAAAAACAGACCCATAGATCAATGGAACAGAATAGAGAGCCCAGAAATAGACTCTCAACTCTATGGTCAACTAATCTTCGACAAAGCAGGAAAGAATGTCCAATGGAAAAAAGACAGCCTCTTCAATAAATGGTGCTGGGAAAATTGGACAGCCACATGCAGAAAAATGAAATTGGACCATTTCCTTACACCACACACGAAAATAGACTCAAAATGGATGAAGGACCTCAATGTGCGAAAGGAATCCATCAAAATCCTTGAGGAGAACACAGGCAGCAACCTCTTCGACCTCAGCCGCAGCAACATCTTCCTAGGAACAACGCCAAAGGGAAGCAAGGGCAAAAATGAACTATTGGGATCTCATCAAGATCAAAAACTTTTGCACAGCAAAGGAAACAGTGAACAAAATCAAAAGACAACTGACAGAATGGGAGAAGATATTTGCAAACGACATATCAGATAAAGGACTAGTGTCCAGAATCTATAAAGAGCTTAGCAAACTCAACACCCAAAGAACAAATAATCCAATCAAGAAATGGGCAGAGGACATGAACAGACATTTCTGCAAAGAAGACATCCAGATGGCCAACAGACACATGAAAAAGTGCTCCATATCACTCGGCATCAGGGAAATACAAATCAAAACCACAATGCGATATCACCTCACACCAGTCAGAATGGCTAAAATCAACAAGTCAGGAAATGACAGATGCTGGCGAGGATGCGGAGAAAGGGGAACCCTCCTACACTGTTGGTGGGAATGCAAGCTGGTGCAACCTCTCTGGAAAACAGCATGGAGGTTCCTCAAAATGTTGAAAATAGAACTGCCCTATGACCCAGCAATTGCACTATTGGGTATTTACCCTAAAGATCCAAACGTAGTGATCCAAAGGGGCACGTGTACTCGAATGTTTATAGCAGCAATGTCCACAATAGCCAAACTATGGAAAGAACCTAGATGTCCATCAACAGATGAATGGATCAAGAAGATGTGGTATATATACACAATGGAATACTATGCAGCCATCAAAAGAAATGAAATCTTGCCATTTGCGACAACATGGATGGAACTAGAGCGTATCATGCTTAGCGAAATAAGTCAGGCGGAGAAAGACAACTATCATATGATCTCCCTGATATGAGGAAGTGGTGTTGCAACATGGGGGCTTAAGTGGGTACGAGAAGAATAAACGAAGGAAGATGGGATTGGGAGGGAGACAAACCATAAGTGACTCTTAATCTCACAAAACAAACTGAGGGTTGCTGGGGGGAGGGGGTTTGGGAGAAGGGGGTGGTATTATGGACATTGGGGAGGGTATGTGCTTTGGTGAGTGCTGTGAAGTGTGTAAACCTGGTGATTCACAGACCTGTACCACTGGGGATAAAAATACATGTTTATAAAAAATAAAAAATTATATTAAAAAAAAATGTAAATTAAATACATTGGAAGGGGAGGTGAAAAAAAAAAAAAAGCAACCATCCTTGCTTATTTGTTCTATCTATGGCCACTTTCACTTTACAGTGTAAAAATAAATTTAATAAATGCAACAGATCATATGGCCCCAAAGCCTGAAATATTTACTACCTGGCCCTTTACAGGAAAACATTTGCCAAATAATGACCAAGAGAAACTACAAAATAATTAAATCAAAGTGATGCATTTAATAACCAATGATGCAAATAAATAAGAATAATTATAAAAAGAAATTTTTAAAATCTCAATTAATCTAACAAGTAGAGAGGGTAGAAGAGAGGAACAAAAAACCATATGGGGCAAATAAAACAACTAGCAAGAGGTAGATTTAAACCCAACTTTACTGATATTTGCTTTAAATATAAAGGGATTAAGCATTTCAATGAAAAGAAATCATCATAATTAAATTAAAAGAGGCAAGACTCAACTCTGCATTGTCTATAAACCCAACAAAAATTTAAAGAAACAAAGAGGTTAATAGTAAAAGCATAAAAATACATAATATCTTCAATTTTGAATTCTCTATCACATTAGAAAATTGCAAGTTGGTTTGGTTTTTTAATATTTATAAAGGTAATGGATTTTAAAAGGTTAGGAAATATTGAATACTGTATTTTAAAAGGGAAATTGGGCCTAAAAGAGCTAGTTTTGTGTATGAAGCTAGTTTGGAGTAATTCTTGGCAGAGTTGAAACTGAACAGTTTCTGAAGCTTGACTTTATATCATGCTACTTGTTTCACTAATTTTTTTATTAACATATAATGTGTTATTTGCTTCAGGGATACAGGTCTGTGTATTATCAGTATTACACAATTCAGAGCACTCACCATTTGTTCCATTAATTTTAAACAATTCTAGATTGTTCTAATTATAATCTTGATTTCTTAATGGTTTATATGAAGTGAGGTTAAAAGAGTCCTGATTTTTATCTTGTGTATCATAAAATAGTTTTAAATTATTAGAAGGTAATAAGAATTATTTTAAATAGAATGATTCTTTTACCTTTACCTCTAACCACTTCCCCCAACACCCCAAATAGACTGGTAAGTTCTGTAAATTTACAAAATAGCTGTACTCATAAGCATAGCTTGGTACTAAACTGAAACGTGAGCAAATTAGGTCAGCACTATAAAACTAGCTACTTTTTTTTTTTTAAGATTTTATTTATTTATTTGACAGACAGAGATCACAAGTAGGCAGAGACACAGGCAGAGAGGAGGAAGCAGGCCCCCTGCTGAGCAGGTCATGCATCATGACCCCAGCGGAAGGCAGAGAATTAACCCACTGAGCCACCCAGGCGCCCCAAAACTAGCTAGTTTTACAGCTGGATAACACGTAACATGCTTAGAAGTTCAGAAGAGGGAAAATTAAATCATGGGTGGGCTTTGCTATTACTGATTATTTGGATTATTGGACTACGTAGAAGTAAGCACTGTGCAACTGCGAGTATTTATTTTCCTCAATAAGGTATTTCTTGCAGTGACTGAAGAAAAATATACCATCAGTCTAGTACAACATCAATTTCTTCATCATTATTTGCTTTTCTCATCAGCATATATGCTGCTGTATCTGCTGTTGCACTCATTCATCCATACATGCTGCTGAATCTCCCTTCTAAAACAATCTCAGTGTCTCCTTTCCTCCCTCCCTCATTCCTCCCTTCCTTCCTCCCTGTCTCTCTCCACCTTCACTCTCTCAGGTTCTCTAGCTATCTGTTCTTCTCTCCTTCCAAGTATCCTCCATTTCCATTGCTCCCAAGCCCCCATCATCTTTCACCTGGGTCTCTATACTGTTCATCTACTCTTCTTGAGCCCAGGTTTGAGCCCTAATGTCCATTTCCCATAGAGCAGCCACGTGAGGTGATATATTCATAGGAAATTAGATCATACCACTCAGTCTCCCACCCTCGTAACCCTCTCATGGCTTCCCATTGCTTTTAGAATAAAATTTGAGCTTCTGATCAAGGTCTATAAAGTGCTAAAGGATCTGGTCCTAGTTTGACTTTCAACATTGTCCACAGTTAATCTCCTTCTTTGTCACTTTAGTCCATCCGGGCCTGTTTTCTGCAATTTTAACTGAGCTTCCCATTGCTGTTCTCTTTGAACACTTTTCTTTCCTGTCTTTGCATGCTAACACCTTCATATTTCCATACCTAGATGGTTATTCTTTACAAGTTATGGATGGATTTTGCCACTACAATAGTAATGAGAAACCTTTATACAGCACTTGATATAAATCAGGTACCGATTCTAAGAACTGTATGCTTATATTGTTACTTTTAAATTATTTTTATTATTCATTTATAATTTAATTTGAACAATAACCTATAAGATAGCACTACTGTTTCCCCCATTTTACAGCACAAGAAATTAAAACTAAGCACAAGAGCTTAAAAGAAATTAAGTAATTTGCCTAAGGCCTTAGCATGAGTAATTGGAAAAGCTGGATTTTAATGCAGGCGCTCTGGTTTCAGAATCTGCATTCTTAACTGAGTCTCTTATTGATATCTTTGTATTATTTAATCGTCTCTTTAATTACATAACACATAATGGTTATGTTTTTGGAAATATTTAGTGAAACCTACATCAATGTATGTAAAATTTAAATTTCTTTCTGATAAAATTTATTCTCCTTATGTGAAAATACTCTTAAAATTTGTCAACAGGAACTATTTTGTAAGAACAGTAGGAGGATAAAAAGGATAAATCTTTTTCCTTTCTTAATGGGATCTACTGACATGAAATATTCTAAGCAGAATATTTGCTCTATGTAGATTTTGATTGAATAATTGCATATGCTAATTAATACAGCAAAATAAATTTATTGGTAAATAGTACTAGAAATTTTTTTAATTTGACAATTTTTTTTTAATTTGACAATGTCTTTTAACATTTTCAATATTCTGGTATACTTATTTTAATTTTTCATAAGAATAGCTTCATTTAAGATAATTATATCAATGAGGAAGTAATTTCAGCAAAACAATATAAATATATAATGATACAATGATTTTTATTTTGCCAGGGTCAGAAATTAATTGTCAGGAACACATTGAATATGCTCACAACAGATTTCTTAGCACATATTTTCCTGATAGGAAATAAAATATTGATTCTGGTTCTGATTCTGAACCAAATATTCCAGGGCAATTTTATTTTATTCACTAAATATGTTGTAGTTTTGGTAATAAAGAGCCTTATTTCATTTACTGGGACTTTGTCACCACCAATGATGATGATGGTGGTGATGATTATGATTATGGCAGGAAACCTACCACAGTTGCCCTTCCAGAATTCAGAAATAACAAATAAATATAAGGAATGGCCAGTAGAGACAGTAATACCAGACCTGGCAGTGGTAAAACTAGGTCATGGAATATCGTTTTGATATGTGACCACAACCACAGTAGATTTTTAAAACCTTGCTTCCTAATTCTTAATCACAGAGTCACAAAGAGAAGAATAAACTGCTGAACTTTCCAACAAAACAGACCAGAATTAACTCGACAGCAAGGCAGACATGAAAGACAAAGAGAGAATAACTTTGAACTCAGCCATTTATTTTAATTTCTTTTAACCTAACACTGAGGAGAAGTCAGTGAGGGGGTGGGGGCGGGGGAGTGAGGAAGAAACCAGGAGTGTGATGAATTCTGATTGTGTAACCCATGTCTTGATATATATCATATGGGATTACTGAATTGAGCACATTAACATTTCCTTCAATTTCTGGAGTGCATGGAAAGATGAAAATCTTCAGAATGATAAATAAAACAGATTACTTGAGCAGAAAAAAAATTATCAACACAATAGTTATGACTACTGCTATAAAGTTCTGTTATTTCCACAGTTTTTACACCTGTAACCGGCAAACCATGACTTCATGCCAGAAGGCAAATGAGTGCAACATTGTGTTAATAATCAAGGAGAAGGGTTGGGTATTGATATTGACTGAAAAGTTATTTGTTAAAATTGTTTTCTCTAATGCCATTGTTTAACATTGTTCACTGTTTATATGAGAAATTTCAATAATGCCACTGTTTATATAAGAAGTTGAGTTATACATACCCAAATGAGGTGGAGATTCTCTACTAGACCTGTTTTATTTTGGGTAGCCTGCTTAAGTCTCTAGAATGTACTATCGATCTGTTCCTTTGTATGGCCCTTGTGGATATTCTCATTAGGGGAAAGTTTCTCAAAAAGTAGAGATAAATCAAAATTCCTTTTTATCTAGAAAAGGAATCTTGGTCATCGCCTGCTCGTATAATATGTTTTGAGTCGGAATTTTACCTTATTTAAAGTAAGGTCATCATATTATATTCATTAGAATTCTGAGCTCCAACTGTTTGAGTTAGCCATTTACCCCCAAGTATAATGGACAGGTTTAAAATACAGGATACAAGTGAAAATACAGGATTCTCAGTTAAATTTGAATATCAGATAAACAACATATGAATGTTTTAGTATAAGAATGCCACAAACAGTATTTGGGACATATTTATACCAAAATTTATTAGTTTTTATCTGAAATTCAGATTTCACCAGGCATTCTCTATATGGTCCAACAACACTTATCCATCTGCCAGGATACTATTCCTTGTGTCCGCCCTAGAGATATGCAACCAAATATGTTCCTTTTTTTGGAATATAAATTTGATGATTTTATGATTATAATAGTTTTACTTGCAAACTTATGGTAAGTTTGATTATACTGCAGTTTATCTTCCTTGTAAGTTAAGGATTTTCATGTATAGACTTTAAAAATTGGACACATCTACATGACAACTTAAACTATCATCACTGAAAATATTATTAAATTTTACACATTCAAGTGGTAAGTTTCTAGTTAGAGGTACACAGTGGTAGACATTATTTAGCAAAAATGATATCTATTTTCCAGTGCAGGAAATTATCAGTCAACTATGTTGGCCTAAAAAAGACTTTTATTTTAACTTTATGCATTTGAGTACTATGTATCTCCATCGGTATGAAATATATTTTTAGACTTTGGATCAAGCTGCAAAATTTAGTACCTTGTTTTAGAAACCAAGCTTATCTGTAACTGAAGTGGATAGAAGGATACTATGTGTGGCTCTAGAGCAGGATTTTAAACAGTACCTTCACAGCCTAAAAATGTCACCCTTGAGAGGATTAATGTTTATTGAAGTACATGTCCACATGGTTTTATATATACATCTTATCAGGATTTGAACTTTGACAGCTAAAAAGCTGAGATTTCAAAGCTGTTTTATTTTTCAGCGTCCTATATAATACCAAGTTAGCTCTCCAAACTTGAAGAGTGACAATGTCTTCAGAGTGAATTGAAAAAATTAAAAAGACAAAGCCTTTTATTTTAAAAATACATATTGTTTTAGAGGAACAACAAAAAATTTAGTAATACACCTCCCTTGAAACTTACAGTTAATTCTGTTCTACAGGATTCTTTGTATTTTGCAAAAGCATTAGCATAACCTATATCAGATATATCCTGTAACAATGCAAAACATATTTAGAGCCTTCAAGCTTTTTAGATACATTTCTGTTGTGTTTTTTAAACAGAATGTCATCAGATGATTTTTCACAGCATTTCCCGTATGCATATTCATATCTGGGATGGCCATCTTTAAGCACAATTATTTTTTATAATTGAGAAGGCATAATAAATTAATGAACATCTTGTCTAGATAGTTCTTTAATAGAAATACTTTTTCAGTGTAATAGCTTAAAGGGTATAATATAACTGTAGTTTTTCTGAACAGAGTTAGATACTTTATTTTTATCATCTGTTGGAACAAAAAATGAGTACCTGTCAGATATTTCCAATGACAGTCATTTGAAAATAGTCAAAGTTATGTACACAATCATGCTGTGGGCAAAACTATGGCAAGTTCTCATGGACAGCTATATGGTTTGAAGATTAGATGCTCTACAGTAATTCCTGTAATTTTCTGTAAGTAGTATAACAAACTTGGCATTTATTTATCTTCTAGATGAAATGAATGATCATCAAAGTACCCTCTCCTACATCCTGATTAACCCGTCTCCAGATACCAGACTAGAGCTGAACGATGTTGTGTAAGTTGATCTCCTATTTCACAGAAGCTATTTATTTTTAGGAAACTAGTAATTTATTTATTTCTATATTTTTGTTTCTACCTCTTGTGTCATAAATGCTTAGAAACTGCCAGTCTAATTTCTATGTTCAATAAACAAATTCATTTTATGTATTTCTATGTATAATATTATAAAAAGCATTGTAGAATTGTAGAGGTATAAAAGAAGGAAGTAGCAGCGGGAATTCTGTACTTCTGAGTTCATACATATTTGGAGAAATAAAACAAAATATGCAGAATAATAAGAGAACAGCTCAGAGGAAAACCTGAAATTCTCCACATTATCTAGTTTTAAATACCTGAGAGTTCCCAAAAGCTCTAAGTAAAATAAGTCAGAACACTTACTAGGAAAATGTCTATGTAGTAACCTGAGTAATCAAAAACTCTGTGCCATGCATGTACAATTGCACTAGTGTTTCCTTAAAAGTGCGATACAGAGATAAGACATTTTTTCTGATTCCCAAGTCTTACACTTTAATTAACAAACTACAATTTAAACATAAAAATTTGATAGCAATATATAATATCACTTTATTACTAATGAATTAAACACCAACTGAGTGAAACTGTGTTTTTCTGATTTCAAAGAGGAAGACATTATTGTGAGTTACAGGATATGAGGATTTGAACCAGACTTTGAAAGGTGAATAAGATTTGTGTAGGTGGAAAGCACAGGACGTTCCAGAGCAAGGAACTGCATAATGTGCTTCTTTTGTTAACACTAGAGAGTCCAGTTTGATCCTAGTAAAAAAGCTTTGTATTACTAACATCTCGGTTGTCCACTAAACATAATATTGAAGATGTATATTGAACCTGACTCTGGGGGTACTTTAGGTAACAAAATAGGTTTAAACTGAGTTTAAAAATAGGTTTTAAAAAAAATAGGTTTAAACTTCCCATTATAGGCAATGGGAAGTACTTAGATATATGAACAAGAAAGTAGCAAGATTTTAGAAAAGGTATTTTGATAGTTAATGGTGTAAGCCTAAGGGAGAAATATCTAATACAGATTTGCCCTTGAGGTCCATCGTCCTGAGGCTGAGCAGGATCAAGAGCTGCTGAGCTAAGGTAGCTAATTCCAGATTGCACTACTGATATAATACAAACACCAAAGATCCAAAAGCCTTGGTGGGTGTGAGGTCAACAGGATGTGTTTGTATCTGTAATCAGGAAAATCAGTAATAAAGTCAGAGACTGGTAGGACTGAGAATATTCTGTGATACAGAGCATAAGATAGATCTATGCAAGTGGTATGAAGCTAAAGCTAGTAATATGCCACAGATTAGAAGGCTGCCTTTATATATTTTGTGGGATATTTTGGCTGGAATGGAAAGGATATATGTATTTGAAAGAGCTTTGCAAGAAACAGTTGAATTGATTAACAGGATGGATTAAGACTGAAACAGAAATGAAAATAGGGAAACTAGTCAAATTGCTGTTAGGCAAGTGTGCGAAAGATAAGAATCTCTCATAGCATGAAGATAATGGATTGTAGAGGAGGTTTCTGTGTATATACACTTATAAAGGCAAAGAGTAAGACCTGTCATTGGTGTGGGAATTGGAAAAGAAGAAGTGTAATATGGCTTTATGATTCCAATACTATAGAGAACCCAGAAATGGACCCACAACTGTATAGTCAACTAAGCTTTGACTAAGGAGGAAAGAATATCCAATGGAAAAAAAGGCAGTCTCTTTAATAAATGGTTAGGAAAACTGGACAGCAACATGCAGAAGAATGAAACTGGACCACTTTCTTATACCATACATAAAAATAAATCAAAATGGATGAAATGTGAGACAGGAAACCATCAAAATCCTAGGGAAAGAACACAGGCAGCAACATTTTTTACCTCAGCCCATAGCAACTTATGAGACACATCACTGGAAGCAAGGGAAACAAAAGCAAAAATGAACTATTGGACTTCATCAGTGTAAAAATCTTCTGTACGGCAAAGGAAACAATCCACAAAACTAAAAGGTGACAATGGGGGAAGATATTTGCAAATAGCATATCTGATAAAGGGTTCCAAAATCTGTAAAGAACTTACACCCCCCCAAAAAAAATACTCCAGTTAAGAAATGAGCAGAAAACATGAATAAATGCTTTTCCAAAAAAGACATCCAGATAGCTAACAGATACACAAAAAGATGCTCAAAAATCAGATGGCTAAAATTAACAACACAAGCAACGACAGGTGTTGGCAAGGAGGTGGAGAAAGGGAAAACTCTTGCACTGTTGAAGGAAATGTTAACTGGTGCAGCCACTCTGGAGAACAGTATGGAGGTTCCTCAAAAAGTTAAAAGTAGAACTACCCTAGGCTCCAACAATTGCACTACTAGATATTTACCCAAAGTATAAAAAAATAAATACAGATTTGAAGCAGTACCTGCATCCCAATGTTTTTAACAGTATTATCAACAATACCCAAACTGTGGAGAAAGCCCAAATGAATGGATAAAGAAGATGTGGGGTGTGTGTGTGTGTGTGTGTGTGTGTGTGTGTGTGTGAAATGGAATATTATTCAGCCTTCAAAAAAAATGAAATCTTGCCATTTGCAACGATGTGGATGGAGCTAGAGTGTATTATGCTAAATGAGATAAGTCAGCCAGAGAAAGACAAATATCATATGATCTCACTCATGTGGAATTTAAGAAGGAAAACAGATGAACGTATGGGAAGGGGAGGAAAGAAAAAAAGGAGAGAGGGAAAGAAGCCATTAGTGACTTTTAATGAGAGAGAACAAACTGAGGGTTGATGGAGAGAGGTGTGGGGGAGATGGGCTAGATAGGTGATAGGCATTAAAGAGGGCACGGCTGTGTTGAGCACTGGGTGTTGTATGTAAGTGATGAATCAATGAAGTCTCCTCCAGAAATCAATATTACACTGTATATTAACTAACAAAATTTTAAGAAATAAAAAAGAAATTTAGTTCTATGTGATGGCCAAATATATAAATAAATGCTGGTTCACTGAAGCAAGTCAGAATAGGAAGGCAGTTTTCTGGGAAGAAAAAGAGGAATTGTTGGCTGTGGGGAAAAAAAATGATGAGTTTCCTACTATGAATAAATCTGATATGAACATCAAAAAAAAAAAAAAGATGATGAGCTAGAGTTTAGATACATCACTCAATGTGCTACATGGAAATGTCTAGAAAGCATATAGAAATATATAGTACTGGAGCTTTGAAGAGAAGCTAGTTATGTAGGAAATACTGATTTTTCATCTTCCAGATGAACAAAGCTAAAAAAAAATAGAATTATTTTAGGGGAGAAAGGTAAGTATGTTTCAAAGACTTCTTAGGAAAACACCTCAGCAGAAATAACTTTAACCCCAAATCAGTGTGAAGACAATTTATAATGCACCTCACAAACGATTAATTAATTTAATTAATTTTTTAAAATAACTAATTTAAAAATAAGGAACATACCTCAATATAATAAAATCCATATACAATAAATTCATTGTTAACATTATAATAAATGAAAAAAAGTAGGTACAAGATCAGGTACCCTCAATTTTCCTGTTCCATATAGTACTAGAAGTCCTACCTAGAGTATTTAGATATGACAAAGAAATAAAAAGTATCCAAATCAGAAAGAAGAAGTAAAATTGTCACCATTTGCTGAAGACATGATCTTATATAAAGAAAACTCCAAAGAGTCAATTAAAAATATGTTTACCATAATGATTTCAGTAATGTGGCAGGTTACAAAATCAACTTACAGAAATCAGTGGCATTCCTTTACACAAATGATGCAGCATCAAAAAAAGAAATAAAACCATCCTATTCACAACAGCATCCAAAACAATAAAATATTTAGGAAAAAATTTAAACAAAGGAGTGAAAGATCTGTGCATGAAAACTACAAAACTTTGCTGAAAGAAATCAAACAAGACACAAAGAAATGGAAAGATTTCCTGTGTTCCTGGAGTAGAAGGATAAATATTGATAAAATGGCCATGCTACCCAAAGGCATATACAGCTTCAACAAAATGCCTGTCAAAATCTCAAAGTAATGGGACGCCTGGGTGGCTCAGTTGGTTAAGCAGCTGCCTTCAGCTCAGGTCATGATCCCAGCGTCCTGGGATCGAGTCCCACATCGGGCTCCTTGCTCGGCGGGGAGCCTGCTTCTCCCTCTGCCTCTGCCTGCCATTCTGTCTGCCTGTGCTCGCTCTCTCCCCGCCTCTCTCTCTGATGGATGAATAAAATCTTAAAAAAAAAAAAAAAAAAATCTCAAAGTAATCTTCACAGAATTAGAAGAAACAAGACTAGAATTCATGTGGAACTGCAAAGAATCTTGACTAGCCAAAGCAGTCCTGAGAAAAAATGAACAAAGCCAAAGGTATCACCTTTTCAAACCATACTACAAAGCCATAGTAAAAACAGTATGGTACGGCACAAAAATAGACACATAGATCAATGGAATAGAATAGAGAGCCCAGAATTAAAACCTAGTATGTGTGGTCAACTAATATTTGACAGAAGAAGCTAGGAACACCCAATGGGGGAAGGAAAGTCTCTTCAAAAATTGATGCTGGGGAAACTGGAGAAGCATATACAGAACAATGAAATTAGATTCCTTTCTCATACCGCTAAAAAAATAAAACCCTCAAAATGGATCCAAGACTTAAATATAAGACCTTATATCATAAAACTTCTAGAAGAAAACAGCAAAGAAACTCACTGATACTGGTCGTGGCAATGATATTTTGGTCATAATGCCAAAAACACAGACTAAGTAAAAATCAACAAATGGAACTACATCAAACTCAAAAGCCTCTGCACAACAAAAGGAACAATCAACAAAATGAAATAACAGCTTACAGAATGGGAGGAAAGTTTTGCAAACCATATCTTAAGTAAGTGGTTGATATCCAAAATATATAAGGAATTAACAGAACTTATTAACAAAGAAGCAAACAATCAAATTTTAAAATGGGCAGAAACTAGTTTCCAGAAGACACGAAAATGCCCAGTGCTATGGAAAGATGCTCAGCATTATTGATCGTGCTATGGAAAGATGCTCAGCATTATTGATCGTCAGGGAAATGCAAATAAAAATGACAGTGATCTATCACCTCACACCTGTTGGGATGGCTGTCATCAACAAGACAAGAGATAAACATGTGTTGGTGAGAGTGTTGTAAAAACAGAACCCTATGTACACTGTTGGTGGGAATTTAAATTAGTCCAACCACTATGGAAAACAATATGTAAGTTCCTCAAAAAACTGAAAATAGATCTACCATATGATCCAGCAATTCCAGTTCTGGGTATATTATTCAAAGGAAATGAAAACAAGATTTTGTTGAGACTTATGTGCACTCATGTATGTTGCAGCATTATTCACAATAACAGATACAGAAACAACACAAATGCCCATCAATGGATGAATGAGTAAGAAACATGTGGTATTATTATACATAGTGGATATTATTCAACCATGAATAAGGAAGATATTCTGCCATTTGCAACAACATAGATGGACCTTGAACACATTATGCGAAGTGAGGTGTCAGAGAAAGAAAAGTACTAAGTGATAGCGCTTATATGTGGAATCCAAAAAGAAAGTCAAACCCATAAAAAAAAAAGGTGGCATTAAAAAAAAAAAAAAAACAAAAAAACAGGTGGTTACCTTGGGATGAGAGGTGGAGGATTAAGATTGATGGTGTTTAAGGGTCCAAGCTTATACCAAGAAATAAAGATAGAGATCTAAAGCACAGTGTAATGAATATAGTTAGTAGCAACACACTATAACATTATAAAATGATGAATATTGCTTCAATGGCAATAATATTAAAATATATAAATGTATCGAAGTAACATGTTATATATGTTTAATTTACAAATTAGAAAAAGTTCAATTTATCAAATAAAAAAGCTGTTAGTTTTCTTCATCTATCTACAATGCTGGTGATATTTAAAAAATCATAAAGCAATATGCATAGGCAACAGTAGCCAATTAATGGATTCAAGGATATTAATTCCAACTTTTATTTGATTGGAGAAAATAGACTGTAGTGCTTTAAATTGCCTTTTCTCATTTTCATTAAGGAACATATCTTATGAATATTTTTCCTGTGGTTTTTAAGAAGAAAAATGTAGTCTTCATTAGAGTTCTCCCTTTAAATTGGGTTTTCTGCTCATTTTTTGGATCTCCCAAATTATTATAAAACTATGAATTCCTAGTTTCATTTACATCTGAAACAAGACTTTGTTCAAATGCTGCATGGCGCATATTTACTTTCCTTTTTTTTTTTTTCTGTAAACTGTCAGTGGCTTTCCACTGCCTTTGGAACAGAGATCGAAACTACTTTATCCCGAAACTTAAAGTCCTTTGTTAGCTGTTTTCTTCTTTTCTTCCTGAATTTACCTTCCACTATTTCCTGGTTTAGCCATTCTCCCAAAGTCAAATTCATTTTCTAAAAGCGTTCAGGAGCAGGCCTAGAGAAGCTCAACTCAACCTTCTCAATTAAGCATTCCCTAATTCTCACTGTTGCTTTTTTTTCCTCTTTCAGTGATGTTTGGAATTTATTTTTCTTGTTTATGTCTGCTTTATAAATTAAATTCTACTAATCTTGTGCAGGACAGGAGTTAAGCTTTGTGACTTTTTACCTTCCCAGTTCCCAACGTAGTATTCCAGAGGGACTTAGGAACTGGAAGCCCACGTCAAATGAGAGTCTGAAGTAAAAATCTCTCTTGAAACAAATTCTAACGTTATTGAAATATACGAGTTTGGCAGATGAACATTTTCCCGTTTACCAATAGAATGAATTAAGAATTATTTTTTATTGTTTTCTATAGTTGCTCACTGTAGCAAAACCTGAATTTCAGACTAATTTCCAGGTAATTAAAAGTTTATCTCCACATAATATTTTTCAGAGCATGTATCAAACAACTACTTTTTTAGAATCCTGAAATATATAAATTAAAAGGACTATAGACATTATTTAGATCAAATAAATTATTAACAAGTAAATAAATAATTTAGATCAAAAGGCTAAGAGCAGGTAAGTAATAGAAGGATCATGGCTAAGATTTGTCTCTTTGTTAGAAAAATAGCCAAAGGAAAGGGATGTTAAATCAAATCAAACAAACAAATAAAACATAAGACAAAGGTGGTAAAATGGACCACAATTAAAAATTAATAATTCTTTTTTTTTCAAGATTTTATTTATTTATTTGACAGAGAGAAATCACAAGTAGATGGAGAGGCAGGCAGAGAGATGCTGAGCAGAGAGCCCGATGCGGGACTCAATCCCAGGACCCTGAGATCATGACCTGAGCCGAAGGCAGCGGCTTAACCCACTGAGCCACCCAGGCACCCCAAAAATTAATAATTCTTGATTCATCAGCATACATTGTCATAATCTGCTTAGGTATAGAAACAATACAAGTTCTGCTAAATTGTATAGGCCAGCCAAGAAGTGAGTCCTTCTACAGGTGCTATGCATAGACACAGTTTAAACGACCTAAAAGCTAAATATATTTGAGGCAGCAGGCTAAAGTGTAAGTGTGACTTAGTTTTGCCTTTATTTACTATTACAGTTATTTGCTTTGTTTTCTTTTCCTAGATACTTAATCCGACCAGATCCACTGGCATACCTTCCAAACAGTGAACCCAGTCGAAAAAACAGCATCTGCAATGCCATGGGTCAAGACTCTCGGGAGGAAACTCAGCTTTGATAAAAGGAAAATAAGAGACCTTTTTTCCCTACAAGAATCTTGCTTGCAACAACTCTAACTCTTAGGGGAAGAATGAGTGCTGCTGACAGGAAAGAAACTCGATCAGAATATATTCAGTTCTCTCATATTAAAAGCAATCTATTCTCTTAGAAGTATAGATTATTTTGAAAGTTGAAGTATTGCTTATTGGTACTCCTATTGATATTTGAAAGACATCAGTGGAATGATTTTAAAAACCTAAATTAAAACAAAAAATTTAAATCGGTTATTTGTTTGACAACAATCCAAACTATATGAAGGTAATTTTTAAAAGTGTTAAGGGTTTATGAAAGTAGACAAAAAACTCCAACTGTATTTGGTGCATCACAATGGTCATAGAACTTTGTGGCGCCTCTTAAAAATTAAAGTCATATTATATTCTTTAAACTTGCATTTTATAAAATTGAGTTCATCATAAATGTCTAGCATCTACACAAAGATTAACCAACAAACTTGTATGGCTGACTTTTGTGTAAGAATCAGTTTGCTTTAGAGTATAAATCTTTAAATCATTTTAACCTTTTTTGTTGCCTTTTCATATGGTATCATACTCATTTTAGAATTTGAGGTATTCACAGCATGTTTTATAACATTGAGGAAACCAAAACAAACAAAAAATAAGTATCTGAACTTTTTGCTTACTTAATGTCTGACACACATTGTATGCCAAGAAAAGTGTTAAAAATCAAATATTTATTATTCTCCTAAAAGAATGCCTAACTGAAAAAATACTGAAAACACATATGTTGACTTCAGTTGAAGCCAAGAATTGAAACATTAACTGAAATATGCAGTATTGGTTTTCATTAGGCTCTTGAGCTTTAACATTTTTATCATTTATATAGCATATTTCATTAGAAAGGTACTTTAAAATTCAAACAGGCAAAATTATACCTTTTATGGAATAAAAGGACATTTCAAAACATTTAAAGTCCTCTATGCTTTTGTATTGAAATACTCATACACGAAACAATGGTATGTTAAAAAATTTGATTTAATTTTGAAAAATCGTCTGTAGGACATAGGTTTTAACACTGTGAGAAAAAAAAAAAAACATGTAGTGAAGATAGGTAGTTTTTGCCATTGAAATGTAATATAAATCATGAAGAATTTTATAGTTATAAATTAAGTATAAATTGATCCTTGGTATTATCTTATTGGTTTATTCCCCTTCAGAAACAGATTGAGAAGCACAAGAGCACAGTTTACCGGGTGGTTGGAATCTGTTAAGGTATTCCCATGAGAGAGACATCGGTAAATTTAAAAAGATATTTTTCCTCTAATTTTGTATCTTCAAAAAGTTCTGGCCTTGACATTGAATTTTCATTTCACAAAAAATTGGACATGTAAGACTAGAAAGGGACATTTTCTCCCTTCTCCTCACAAAGAAGCAGATAAGTTGGAAAGATAGTGGAAGTGGAAGAATTAAAAAAAAAAAAAAAAGGAAAGAAAGCCTAAAACTCCCCCAAATAATTCTATAGAAATGAAAATGTAAATCCTAACATGTGAAATTATAGCTGATAGCCATTGTATAATTTGGCTTGGAGAGAATGAAATGCCTATTTGTTATTGTTGTTTTTTAGTATTTTCCATTATTCTCATTTTAAAATAACAAAAACACCAAGAATTTCCTCTAAAACAGGGAGAGCCTATCTTTAACTTTCTTTAATCAGACAGGGAAGTAGAGAATTTATAATAAGTTACTTAAAATTGGGAGCAGACCTTAAAACAAAGATTGTATGCATATTCATGCATGTACGTTGTAGACATGTGAAATATACTGGACAAACTTATATATTCACCTGTAAATTATTCAAACTAAAGGCAGAATTGATCTAATTTATGTAATAGATAACAATAACGGGTTTATTAACTTATTTTATATTTGCACATCAGTAATCAAATGTGATATTTCTTTGAGTTGCCATTTCATTACTCCATTACTGTTATTTTTAGGAATAAATGTAAGAGTTTATGAATATTCTATTTCCTCACGAGATCTCAAGTTTAGTACTTTTGCATTTTGACCATTGTCAAGATTAGGACTCTAAGCTAGGACATGACTATATTTCCTACAAAACTAAAAGTTTTATTTCATAAATTTTACAAGAATTATTTTTGATGAAGAACATTAGCCCAAATTTAATAATTGACACAATTCATAACAGCTTACTATAATATTCATAGTTTATTAGTTTTCTGTTATTTAAAGCATAAAAAATGCTTCTAAAAGCCTTTTAACAAACTGTTGCCTTTTTAAAATACTTAACTTGCACACAAAAAAATAAAACATAAAGTCAGTAATAGTCCTTGTAATCTTATGGGAATCGGTTCTGTTTATTGTCTATGTACCATTTTGCTACCAGTTACATTGAATCGCTTAAAATAAATAATAAAAATTATTTCTGATGGTGAAAACCCTTGGTGCTTTTTGCCAAAACTTCAATTATGTTCTGAAACTACAAAACTCCTTTTGTCCCTTCTATATAAAGCAATACAAACGTGAAGAAACACCAACATAAAAACCTGAAGGCCATCTCATTGGAAAAGATAATCATAAAAAAACCCGCTGAATCACTTCTTAATATAATAGTTTCTGAATAACTATGTGGTAGGAAAAAAGGAGGGAGGAAGGAAGGGTCAGGGAGGATAGAGGTAGAGAAGTGAACTAAGAGAAGGGAGGGAAAAGCAGAAAAGAAAAGGAAGGTGGAAAAGAATGAATGTAGGTGCTCGAAGAGAAATATTTTTTTATGGACCAGAGAATACTGTCCCAATACACTAATTTAAAGACCACAAAAGCACTGGTTAGAGGGAAAACAAAATTTAAATGCATAGATAGACTTTGGGCTCCAGGAAGATGAAGCCTATTCCTCCTGCTAAATAGAGATACAAACTCTAGATATTATTTATCAAGTAAGCATCAGAAGACTGAAAAGTGCAAAGAAGGAAGACAGACCAGGAAACCGGGCCTTTCAGAGCAGCATGGTGGAGAGATCCCTGGGGATTTTTGTTGCCTCCCATGTAGCCTGCTCTGCATATTGGGAAATACCCAGGAGCATGGATGAAAAATCCTGGAAGTAACCTGCTCTCTCCGTGCAAGGGACTGACTCCTGCAGCGGGTGCAGCTTCCAGCCCAGACTTCCGATGCGCCTGCCCTTCTCCAGTCCACCTCCCCAGGGGCCAGAAGCCACCCTCAGCAGCCCCTCAGATGCTGCTTTCCTTGAGTGCCTCCAGTGAGACATTCCCCATGAGCGACTCTCCTGAAATTTCCAGCAAGTTCTACCAATGCAAGTACCACAGTGACTTCTGCAATTCTGTGAGCCACAGCTGTGCCACCTCTGATAGTCTTGATGTCAGTCATGGGGTCTCTTTGTGGGGCACTCTGCCTCAACTCTGATGACGACTCACGCTCCTTATGCTGCTGTTGCCATATTGTTTTCAAGTTCTCTTTACTTATTACTGATCCATCTGTCCTTGCTCCAAAGCTCTGCTACAGATAATAATTCTCTACATTAAGCTTTGTCTGTCTGAATCACTGTGTGGTTTCTTTCTCTAGATTGAATCCTGGCTGAGACACGATGTACAAATCAGCCGTTCTTCAATTTGATTAAGTCTGCAATAATGATGATATCAAATTTCAAGGACTGCAACATATAAGGACAGATTTGGGGAAAATTCAACAAATTAAGTAGCATCTGCTGCGAAACTTTTAAGACTGACCATGCTTGGGGTGCCTGGGGGGCTCAGGCAGTTAAGCATCTGCCTTGGGCTCAGATCATGATCCCAGGGACCAGGGATGGAGCTGCAGGTGGGTTCAAGCCCCCAGGGGGGCTCCCTGCTCAGTGGGGAGTCTGCTTCTCCCTCCCTCTGTCCCTCTCCCCGCTCATGCTCTCTCTCTCTCTAATAAATAAATAAAATGTTTTTTTTTTTAATTAAGACTTCATCCTGTGAAGTAGTAGACCATTTTATTTCATTTTGCTCTTCTCTGTTTTTTCTTGTTGTTGTTGTTGTTGTTGTTGTTGTTGTTTTTAGTAAGATTGCTTTCCAGGCTATTTTATTTGGAGGGACATGTCAGCATTAATTATTGTGGATCAATGTAATATACCAGTGGTCCTAAAAATATAGTTATTCAGCTTATAATTAAAGTCTGTGTTCTATCTTACTACACAATAGAATTATTTTATAGCTAAAAATGTTTCAATAGAAACAAAATAATGATCTGTCTTCCTAAGTATAAATACAGCAGAGATCTTTAACGAACTGTACTATAATTTAGTCTCATTTTGAAGAAATCTATAGTTCTACACAGATTCATATTTTCCCTGTTTTTACTGTCTACAAAATACGTTTCATCTCATGTGATACCAGGCTAGATAGCGTTGTGTTTGAAAATTAAATACAACCCTGAAAGGAAACATTCCTAAATTTATGGACTATCATTCCCTGGATCTGTATGTTATTAATATTCACATAGAATAAGAAAGCATGAGATGGTCTTGGAACAGGAACATTTATTTGCTTCTCTGAAAACTCTCAACTTTCAAAAGACAGGGCTATGAGATGTTATTACTAGACCTGAGGTAAGTACTGAAGTTGAGGTTTGTAAATACAGTGCTTAGTCATACAGGGCACAAATAAATGATATAAGGCTAAAGGAATCATTTTTAACTTGTAAGTACTCTTTAATACTGATGATTGCCATATGTCAAAAATTATGACAATATGCATCAAATGTATTGTATTCTAAATTTGAATGGAGACCATAGAATGAAACCCACAAAAGAAATCTGTCAGTCTATCAATTTTAGTCCATTTGGGCTGCAAGAACAAAAATACTGTAGACTGAGTG
Organism: Mustela lutreola; assembly: GCF_030435805.1. Classification (NCBI taxonomy): domain Eukaryota; kingdom Metazoa; phylum Chordata; class Mammalia; order Carnivora; family Mustelidae; genus Mustela; species Mustela lutreola. The sequence continues at coordinate 52,653,580 of NC_081303.1, forward strand.
GCTTAACAAACATTTCTTCTTTACCGTACTGGAGGCTGAGAAGTCTTAAGATGAAGACATCAGCAGATTCAACGTTTGGTGAGGACCTGCTTCCTGGTTTATAGATGGCTATCTTCTTGGATCCCCACATGGCAGAAAGTAGAGGGAAGCATACTCTCTTGGGACTTTTATCAGGGCCCGAGTCCTAGTGATGAGAATTCTGTCCTTGTGATCTCATCAAATCTTAATTTCCTCCTAAGGAACTGCAGCCCTTAATGTCATCACACTGGGGGCTAGGGCTTCAGCATATGAATTTGTAGGGTGGGGGGATATGAACATTAAGTCTAGAACATTCCATCCCTGTCCCCATCCTCCAGATTCATGCTTGTTTGTTTGTTTTTACTGCAAAATATATTCATTGCAGGGGCACCTGAGTGGCTCAGTGGGTTAAGCCTCTGCCTTCAGCTCAGGTCATGATCTCAGGGTCCTGGGATCGAGCCCCGCATCGGGCTCTCTGCTCAGCGAGGAGCCTGCTTCCTCCTCTCTCTGCCTGCTTATGATCTCTGTCTGTCAAATAAATAAATAAAATCTTTAAAAATATAGATATATTCATTGCATCCCAACAGTTCCAAAACTCTCAACTTGTTTCAGCATCAACTCTAAAGTCTAAAGTCCAAAATCTCATCTAAATACTATCTAAGTTATATATGGATGAAACCCAACATATAATTTATTCACTTACTGTATTAGTCTGCTTGGGCTGTTTTAATAAAATACAATAGACTGGGGCCTTTAAACAACAGAGATTTATTTCTCATGGTTCTGAAGGCTTGGAGGTCCAAGATCAAGGCAGATTTGTTTGGCATTTGGTGAGAACCCACTGCCTGGTTTGCAGGTGGCTGTCTTCTTGGTGAATGCTCACAGGGCAGAGAGTAGGGAGAAGCAAGCTCTCTGAAACTCTTAAGGACATTAATCCCATTCTTGGGGCTTCACCTTCATGACTTCATCAACCCTAATTATCTCCCAAAGGCACCTAATACCATCACACTGGAGAATATGATTTCAAAATGCAGATTTGAGGGAGACACAAACACTTAGCCTATAATGGTCATAGGATCTCACAAGGGAACTGGCATTTTGTGATACATATTTGGCAGGACACGTTTGGCTATACTGCAGTAATGCATGAACACCATAACCTCACAGCTTAATATAATAAAAGATTATTTTAATCTATAATAATATTCAATGAAGAAGGTGACCTTAAGTTTTAGTTTAAAGATTTTATAAATGTATATTTCCCAGAAAAATAAAAATGTCCAGATCATTAAAGCAACATAAATATAACAGAAATGGTATTACCTTAACTAAAAATTCAAACTTGGACAGAAAAAGTTGAGAAAACAGTAATAATCTTGAAAAATACTTTAATTTTAGATGTTTTGCACCAACTAAGCTACAAATGATTTAATTTGAAAATGGAATATCTTATGATCACTTTTTAATGAAAACTAATTGATTTTTAATGTTTTTGGCAAAAAACATACTGTGAAATGACTATGAAATGATTCAAATTTCCACTGGAAAACATGTTGCTAAAAATAATTAAGTAGCTGTGCTTGATTTATTATCTCTAACTAAAGGAGTAAAGTTCTTTATTTTGAATTACTCATGTCCTCCAACTTAGTGTGGGCAATCCTCATTTCTCACTTTAGTGAAATTAAGATTTATCCTTGACTAGGAAACAAGTTGCAATCCAATTTGAAGCAAGAGGGAGAGTAATCAGTTACCTCTGAATCATTGTTATAATGGGAAAAGCCTAAATGAGCAGGAGAGAGGATGGTTCTTTGATCACTTTGAAATGTAAATATTCCAGGGCACCTATTTTTGAAACAAGAAATCTGTTAAAACCTTTTTTAACCTATTTACTAATATGCTTACGATATTTATCTGATAGTTCTAAAAGCTAAAATCGCTTTATAATCATTAAATAAAATGATTTCCTTAAGTCCTTTTGGGGTATTGATGTCCATGTACTGCAAGTAACAAACCATTAAAAGTGTATTATTAAGAATCTGTTAAGAGCAAAAGCTTAGTATTTCAAAATAGCTTCTGTACTGTTTGTAAAGTCTTTCTTAAAGAGCCGCTATTGCAAGATATTGATAAGATCTGCTTGCCTTATAATTATTTGGTCTCAGAGCAATTTTTCAATATTAAAAGAATCAAACTTCCCTGGCATCTTTCACTATTCCTTAACATTTTCCTTTTGTTTACCTCTTTATATAAAATAGTCACCAAAGCAATTACAAAACTCATTTAACATCGACATAACTTAGTGAAGTAATTTAACGTCTTTTTGTATCACAGATAGAAGACGATTTTCACGAATTACAATTGTTTCTTTGTAACTCCTCCAATATCATCACAGAATAAACCGCAGGATGCAGAAGATGATCAAGGGTAAGTCATTTGTTTTGTGTTTATGATATTGACCACTCTGCAGACTTACCTGTGTCGTAATTGTCACATCTTGTATCCAGCTATGGTTCACTGTATCTGCTTTCACAGACATAGCTCTCTTGCCCCGGGGCATGCAGAAACAGATTGCTGAGGCGTTCTGACCTCCTAAAAAGGTGGTTTGTCACCAGCATCAACTCCCTGATCTTGTTAACATGGCTGTATCTGTGTCAGTTTCTTACCAGTCTGATGCAAAGGGAGGATTGCTTAAAGTCACAGAAGGCTCTGCTGAAGGGAGTAAATATTAAGTTCTCTGTTGGAGGCAGTGCTCATTCCCACTGGCTCTGTCAGAGGCTCCGAGGAGCAGGAAACTACTGACCTTGGTAGCTGAATGATGAAATTGGGAATGATTTTTTGTAGGAGAAAATTACTATAGATTTAGACATCTTAAAATTATTATGTAGCAATTGTATGTTGTTACGAACTGAAAAATGATCCACATGAAGACTTTAGAAGTGCAGAAATAAATCTCTGTTGAAAATATATATAGCTACATGACCGTTGCTTATTACACCAATCAGACTGCCATTAACTCACAGGGTACAAACACTAGGCTACTCTTTGATAGTAGAACAAAAAAGAGATCCTTGAAAGCTCAAGGGCAAACCTGAGGCCATCTTTGATTTTCCTCTTTTCCTTCTTTACTCCTTTACATCAGTTAATTTCTGAATTCTGTTACTTCTTCCTCTTGAACTCTCACATTCTATATCCTCGCCAATGGTTTCTCACACCAGTGCTCAGATACTAGCCTTTACCTGGGCTATTCTAGGGAATGTGCCAAATTATGCTCAGAAAGATTCTTTAAAAATTTAATTTGATTATTAGTTAAAATCATCCAGAGGCTTCTCATTGGTCTTAGAACAGAGACCTAAATTAGCAGGCCGAATAGGTCTGATCTGGCCCATGCCTCTACCTCTTTCTTCTCACTTCTCGTTCACTATGTTTCGGTTTTTCAAACATGCTACATGCATTTTCTCTAGAGAAGATACAAATTCATTTCTTCTGCCTCGGATTATACTCCTCCTACCTTTGGCTATCTAATTCCTACTCATTCCATCTAACCATTCAGTTATGAAAAAATATTTGTTGAGATGTAACTTTGAAGTAAATCATAAAAAGTACTTCTTCAAATAAGGTCCCACAATATCATTGCTAATAGTTAATGATAAACTAGTGAACATTCCCTTTGTTCACTTTCATTGTAGCCATACTTCTTCATGCCTTTTGCCTCCATTTGTATTTATGATATTATTAGTAGTATTACCATCCACTATTGATCCATAGGGAGGAAGCCCAGTCCTAAAATATATTTGCAAAAGTAAAATAAAATAAAATAAATAAAATAAAATCTGGTCTCAAAAATCCCTCTCAGAGAGAGAATGTACCTTTTGCTTAAGAATATGCTGTTAGGGCGCCTGGGTGGCTCAGTAGGTTAAGCCGCTGCCTTCGGCGCAGGTCATGATCTCAGGGTTCTGGGATTGAGTCCCGCATCGGGCTCTCTGCTCAGCAGGGAGCCTGCTTCCTCCACTCTCTCTGCCTGTCTCTCTGCCTACTTGTGATCTCTCTCTGTCAAATAAATAAATAAAATCTTAAAAAAAAGAAAAGAATATGCTGTTAAACATGTTTGTCTAAAAGAGAAGCGTCTCTGGAAACAAGAAGAAAGGTCTAGAATGTCAGGTGGCAGGTGAACTGGACCTCACCTTTATTCAAAGGACTGCTGATTCTATCATCGTCCTCAGTTATGAAAGTTGAGTCAATGTTGAAGACTCTTATGGGTTACTTGACTCAGGTTCTATAAATCAAATAGAACTTTGGTGGGTTGCCTACCAGTTTCATTCCCAGGAACTCAGAATTCATTTCATCACTGCCAGCGAGATTGCTTCAGAAATCAGTTCATAACATGAGACCGGCTTCCTTGGAAGATAACATAGTAATGTGACCTGAAGGGTTTGGAGATGATTCTTACTTATTCTTGCCACCTTGGGATTCCTCCTTTCTCTGCTGAGGTCACTGAGCTTGCAGTTCTTCTCAGCCACATTTTAGATATAAAGAGAAGTCTAATAAAGGATGATAAGATTTAGATATTAAAGGCTCTCCTTGTGTGTTATAACTTTATGTCAGTGATTCTCATCCTTGTTGCAAGTTAGAATTAGTTGAGGAACTTATTTATTTAATTATTTATTTATTTAAAAGATTTTATTTGACAGAGAGAGATCACAGATAGGCAGAGAGGCAGGCAGAGAGAGATGGAGAAGCAGGCTATCCATGGAGCAGAGAGCCCAGTGTGGGGCTTGATGCCAGGACCCTGAGATCATGACCTGAGCTGAAGACAGAGGCTTAACCCACTGAGCCACCCAGGTGCCCCTAGTTGAGGAACTTTTAAAAATATATCAGTGCTCAAACTCCTTTCCAAATGAATTAAATCAAGATCTCTGAGGGTAGAATCCAGGCTTTATACATGTTTTAAAGATCTTTAAGCCATTCTAATGGCTAGCCAGCATTATTATTATTTTTGTTTGTTTGTTTCTTAAATAAATATTTAAGCTGCTACTGTCTCTGAAAATTAATTTTTGTTTTTGGGAAACAGATGTTCACTGGTATGTGCTTTACTCTATATGCCTGCTCAAAAATTAGCCAGATACCACAACTAATCTCATGTGTCCTTTATTTTTGTTTATCTCTGTCACCACAGGAAACCCCAGGCCAACCCTTCATTTGTACACTGTAATCTACACCTGACTCTGAATATTAGTACCGATTTCCCATCACCCTTAACTTTTGAAACCATTTGACTGTGTTTTAAAATAGAGTCACTTTAGACATAACTCAGGACCTCTCACAGTTGAATATGAATTGTCTTACAAGAAGAATGCTGTACCTTATAGACTAGTGTGGAGGCTTTAGTATTGCCAAAAAGGTCTGGAAAACAAACAATGAAATCATGGAGTTAATAATTAGGCTTTTATTTCTGTACATAGGTTGCAGGTTATTGTTATAGAAATAGTCTTGGCTTAATTTGGGCTCTCTTGGTTACTGAACTAGAAGCAAACTATAACCTGTGATCCTAGTTGTTCTCAGTATTTATCTCTGTTATCCTGCTCAAATGTGTGATCTCCAAAGTTTTAAGTGCAACTGTGCAGTTGCTGTTCCATAAAATGATCCAATACATGTACTCAAAAAAAAGAGGAAGAAGGAGAAGAAGAAGGAAGAAGGTGGAGGAGGAGGGGGAGGGGGAGGAGGAGGAAAACAACAACAACAAAGGGAAAGAGAGAAAAGAAAAAAAATCTGACATGACCCTTAGAAATGGAGCAATTGTCATCAGAAACTCTATATTTGATGGTGATGGGTTAAACACCAATGCAGATCTGGATTGGTCATGTCTCCAGATGATAATAGTTCATCCTCCCTAAAGAACAACCAAAGAAGAGATTGAGAACTGAAACCAGCCTGTTTTTCCATTGCTGGGCTAAGAAATTTTTGCCCCAAGATAGTTTCCCATCTCTGTGCTAAACAACTCCAACACATAGCATGCTTTCCTTTTTGTGTGTCGAAAACTTTGGCCTTAGGCAAAAATTATTAGATTCTTGCTCCAGAAAGTGTTTGTTTCTTCAAGTTAAGATTATGAACAACAACAACAACAACAAAAAAAAAAAAAAAAAAAAAAAAAACAAGGATCATAGTTAGCTGTCTACTCATCATGACTCACTTTAAGATTCTTTCTGTGTCCAACAATGCAAGTTTCATGTCATGAATGTTTCAGAATCCCAGTCAGTTCCCAGCCTTGAAAAACTACTTTATAGCATCCATTGGGAAACAGATGCTAAGGCCTTAAAACTTGACTTTCTCCTTCTGAGACACTACTCAAGTTCTGGCAAAACAGTACTCTCCTTCATTATAGTCGATGTGACATATAAGTTTGCTTATTAAACATCAACATTAACTTTTCCAATGGACATTTTGGAAAGTCAAAATCTGATACACAGATTTTGTATCTGTGTATCATTTTTTCTCTTTATCTCCTGGTATATATTAGTTATACTACTTAAAAGTATTCTTTTGGTTCTTTAGTATAACTTTAAGTAACATATAAAAAGTTTCACTCTTAATATACCAAATTCAATGTCTTTTAAATCCCCATTAATAAAGACTGAAGATTCTTCATTAATAAAAACAGAAATGAATGCATATATATATTTTCCCATTTACTCTCTCTTTTTAAAAAATTTTTACTTTGAAATTTGTCACCATTTATAACATGTATCTTCCTGCAGCTGCTTAATCTCCTCTGGAAATAAATCCTTATCACCAGTGAGCAAAATCTCTTTACCATGGTTTTTCTGATCAGCACTTGATATTTCAAACGTAAAATATATATCTATAGACATCTATAGATATATATTTTAACCTCTCTGCCCACATCTTTTAGTGGGGCTCATTGGTATACTGTTACATGTATGAGAATGTCCTTGGGGCTGGGAACCAGGCACAGACTGTGCAAGTGGCCCCTGCTATTGCTTTAGATTTGAATGACAGCTTTGTGGATTTTATAATAAACATTCTTGCATTGCTTTTTATTTTCCTCTGCACTTTGTGGAGATTGCTTTATGGCATTCTGGCATTAGATGTGTCAGTGGAAAAATATCTGGAAGCCTGGGGCCACCCTGATAAGATTGTTAATCTTTATTTGCAAGGGGCATGATATTTCTGCTAGGATATTAAAAAAAAAAATCCTTTATCTTTGAAGTTCAGTAACTTCATTAGCATATGTCTGGGTATTTATTTTCTGTGTCAATTTCTTTTTCCTTTTTTTTCTTTTTCTTTTTTTTTTTTTTTTAACAAAACACCGTAAGCTTTTTCAATTGACCTATTTGCTTTTCTTTTGAGAATAACTTCTATTACATAATGGATACTTCTTCCCCTTCTATTTTTATAATTTTTATTTGTTCTGTTCTCTTCTTTTAAGGAATGAAATTATTCTTAAGCATCTTTTCTGTCATGTATTCTACTTTTTTTTCTCTCTCTTTACAATGTTCCTCTGCAGTCAATATGATTTTCGTAGTCATTCTTCTAGGTAACTAATTTAGTCTTTAATTTTGTCTCTATTTTTCTCTTTTTCACAATTGTTATTTGTAATTTCTTTCAGTTCTCAATTAATTTCCTTCTGTTGTGGTCTCATTTTTCATCTGAGGCTTTTAGAAACTCATTTTTTAAAGAAATTTCATCTCAGAGACAGAATCATGTTCTTTCTTATTATGAGCCCTTTCAGATGAGTCTTTTTTCTTCCCTTTTGTTTCCTTTAAGATTAGATTATTTGACTATCTTTTGCTCTCTCCCACTTTTTTTTTTTAAATTAAAATATACTTGACATGTAACATTGCATAAGTTTAAGGTGTCTAATATGTTGATGTGATACATTTAGATATTGCAATACTATTGCTGCTGTAGTATTAGAGAGTTAACACCTCCATCATACCACATAATGACTTTTTGTCATGTGAATAATTAGTCTTTCAGCAAATTTGATATTTATAAGACAGTATTGTTGTCTGTAAATACCACCTTCTTTTTCCTTATTATAATAATTATTATTATTATTCTGTGGTCATTAGTGCCCACACACAAGTCTTTTTAGTTATTCCTTCTGCACGTTCTCCTTTCACTTTTATATCATCTTTTTTGTCCTCAGTCTATGTCTTCTAGCTCTTTTCTCATTCATTTTATGCTTGCACAGTGGACATTCCATTTATTTTCATCCTCATACTTAATGTGGGCAAATTTTTGAAACTTTCTGTTTTGAAATAGTAGGTGAATTCTTTGTACCTCTTTGCCCATCTAAACCATGATTGGTTTATACTTATATTAATGTTTATGGGCTGTTATTATTCATGGATTCTGAAGATATGGGAAGAACAGGAAGTTAACTGAGTCCTTATGTAGTCTTGTTTGCTGTGCCTAGGTTCTGTCCTCTTTCACCAGAAAGAAAAAAAAAAACAAACTATCTCTAAGACATCTACCCAGGTTTACTCTGCCACCTTAACTCTACCCTTTTCCCATGCAACTGAAAAAGTCTCTCGGATGGAAAATCCAATTATCAACTATGTCATCTACTACTGATAAGTTACATATGATGAGGACCAAGATGTGATTATTGGATTTAGCTCTGTGGAAGTTCCTGGTGACCTTGACAGAGAAATTTTGGTGCATATTCTGGAAACACTTGTTTTCCTAGATTCAAGGACAAATGAGGATGTTCTAGGGGCACCTGGGTAGCTCAGTTGGTTAAGCATCTGCCTTTGGCTCAGGTCATGATCCCAGGGTTCTGGGATCAAGCCCCACATCAGGCTCCCTGCTCAATAGGGAGCCTGCTTCTCCCTCTCCCACTCCCCCTGCTTGCCTGCTTGGACACCCTCACTCTGTCAAATAAATCTTAAAAAAAAAAAAAAAAAAAAAAAGAATGTTCTAGTTAGTTTTACCTCTTTGACTGTGATTATCTCCATAGAGCTGTTCACATTGTGGCAACCACTAAAGCGAATGATCCAATAGAGAGATGCCAACAGAGCAACGACTTGTTCTTTATCTTTTACTTTTAGAATCATATACCATCACTTCACATTGTTCAAAGTGTTGAAAAATGAATCCTTACTCTAGCCCACGCACAAGGAAAATGGAACCTTTTCTAGTGTCTTTTCTTATAAGGTTTCTAATCCCATGATGAGAACATACCCACATGGTTTCCTCTACCTCTAATTTATTTCCCCAAGGTCCCATCTCAAACACCATCACATTGGGGATTAGGGATCTGACATACGAATTTTGGGGGACAGAAACATTCAGCACATAATAACTGCCATCTCTGTACTTTTTCAAAATTTACTGTATTTTTTTTCATGTTTGGCTATCAGAGCTATCCACATGACTGCTCACATCATAGCTATCAAAGATATTACAAGGCATGGACTAGGTAAGTTATTTGCACTGAGTACAATTTTAGGGAAAAATGTGTCTTTTCATCGATGTCAAAACATTATAAGTTCACATGACAGCTATTAAGGTCTAAGATGCAAAAACATTAGAAGAATATAGTGTTCAGATTTTTCATTGCTAAGATCTTTGGAGTTCTTATAAGAAAAATAACTATGTATGGTGATGGGTGTTATAAATATATTGTGGGAATCACGTCTTAATGTACACACACACTCCTTATGTTATATATCTGAAACAAAAATAATGTTCTATGTTAATTACATCTTAGTAAATTTTTAAAAGTCATATTTTTTTAATATAAAATTGCGAACTTGAATGATGAGATGAAAATTGAAGAGATGGGAGTCAAGATCTTATGCCCTTTCCTAGAATGCCTTCAACTGTTAATTACTATAAACATGTACAACCCATCAAGATCAAATTTCATACTTACATTGCATCCACAGTCCAACTAAAGGTATGTCTTGTTCTTCAAAATGGTCCTCCAGTAGCTCCAGCAAGCTCTTGTTGGCTTTTTTCTTCTCATTAACAAGCACCAAAATACCATTTCCCCTAAATTTAAAATATGACAGTTTTTCAGTATTATATTTTGAAGAGCAAGACCTACCTTTAGTTGTGGTGTGGATGCAATATAGGTATGAAATTAGATCTTGATGGGCTGTACGTGTTTATACTAATTAACAACTGAAGGCATTCTATAAACAGTCCAACATTTATAAAAGTTACTGTAAATTTTTTATTTAACTTGTATATTGGTACAGTGTTCTCTGTAAATTCCTAATTCCAGTAACTATCATTTGGTGCATAAAGCTTTTTGCACGTCAGCTGTGGACAGATTGTCAACCCATCCCCTGACCCTCCTGTTAAAACATCTGAATGATTGCTTAATTACTCGTTGACTCTCACCTTATCATTATGGAAATCTCTTGTCTTGTAGACAGACAACAATTTTTCAGTTTTTATTTCTTTAAAATTATTACTTTCCATAATTTTGTCTTATGAATAAAAGATATGTTGTTCTTATTTTAATTCATAAATAGTATTGTCTAGTTAAATAATTCTAGAGAAAACATAATTCATTTTCTTAATTACCTAAAACTTAATAATTAGCTAATTCATGGTTTTTAATCAAAATTTATAACATGCATTAGAAATAAAAAACATTTTATTAATAATACTAAATGAAATTCATTAACTTTAGGAAAGTGCTTTTGGCTCTAGAAAAATACTTTTTACAGTTGTATATATAGTAGTATATACTTCATAGTTTATGAATGTTGGACTTTATTTTATTAATGAAATTTATATTGAATAACATGATTCTTCTTGTATACATATTTTGATATGATTTTTTAAAGTATTTTTAAGAACACGGGTGACCTATTTTTGAAACTATTTTTGAAGCTATTTCTGAAGCAATGAAGTCTACATTCCTCTTAAGTATTTAATATTTAACCATATTTTCCTCACATATAGTTTGTCTTGTTAATTGTCAAACCTTTTAATTTAAATATTGAAAGTCATCAGATTTGCAAGGCAGGCATAATGTTCCTTCCCAAAATTCTGTTACAAGTTAAACAACTAGTATGAATTATTCAAATTGGATTTGTATGCCCTATGATTCTTTGTTCTCTCAGTCCAAATGATTTAACTAGAAAGTTTTTAACTAAAGGAATGGTACAAAGCAAACTCTGATAGCAACTTACCACAAATAAATCATTTTATGCAAGAAAAGAATGGAACACTTTAAAGCATTTATAAATTAAAAATAGGTAACATATAGAGATCCTTCTTAAGCTTTGTTAGAAAAAAGCATAAAAGCTTAAAAAGTTAAAAGTTAAAGTTAGAACATGATATTATTAATAATCAAAACCAAAACACCTGACAAAAGGAGAGAATTTCCCATTTCATCATCCAGCCAGGAAACTTTCAACACCATGTTCTGGACTATAAATCAAATAAAAAGATGTCACTTCAGGATAATATTATTATAAAATGCACTACATTACAAATGATGTAAAGTTGACACTAATTCAGAAGTTGATAAAAATCTTCTTCATTGCAGATCAATGAATCTTCTGACATCGATAAATGTGCTCAGTTAATAGAACAGTTAAAATCCCTCAGAGATATGGAAGAACATTCTGTGTTTTGCAAAGAAATACCAAAACAAGCACCTAGGGAAGGATTATTCAAAGTGGAAATGAATACTTTAAACAAATTAGGTACTAAGGAAGCACTCCATAAGTCGGTGTATTGACTATGTGGCTGTAGTAACAAAAGATGGGAAATGAAAGCTCAAGCACCTCAGTCTCATTAAATACAAGATACCACTGAGTCCATATTTCTGTCTGCCAAGCAAGTTAGGTATAAGCTATGACACTAAACCTGGAATTGCTGTAAGTTCACCTACATCTAATAATTTGGCATGAACCACTGTAACATTTCTCACCCCTTGGTCTAACCCTGCCCCCCTAGAATTTGCCTCCACACGTTCCCCAGGCTTATATATTGCAAATACATCTTGCAATTTTTATAGTGTGTGAGTTATTTCTTCCAGAAACGTAGTATATACCTGTCTTCTGGGAGCTTGCTGAAATTTCACACCTGTTATGGGTTTAGCAGAAACAAGAAGTGATTGTGATGAGTCTTAAGGAAATTGAATATCCTTTTGTGTCAGGATTCCCTAAAGAAAGCAGAACAGGACGACATAGATCTATATCTCTATCCATCTCTATATTTATACCTACATTTATATTATTTATATTTATATTTAATGAAGGAATTTATTTTAAGGAATTGACTCATGATCATGGAGGCTAAAAGTCAAATCTGTAGGTTGGGCTGGCAGGCTGGAGACCCAGGCAAGAGCTGAAACAGCAATTCAAGACCAAGAGTCATCCCTTACAGAATTCCATTTTGCTCAGGAGAGCCCTTCAAATGATTAGATGAAGTCCACTCAAATCATGGAGGCAATCTGTTCTACGCCAAATCTACTATTTCAAGTGTAAATCTCATCCAACAACACCCTTGAAGTTGACACAAAACTAACGATCCACCTTTCAAGCTATCTGCCTATCATAGGTTTCAATGACTAATTTTTACATGGAAAACTTGGGGAGATTGTGAATTCTACTGTCATAATCCAGCAGTCCACAATTTTGCATTTGATTTTTGGCAACATAAACCATGTGGCTACAAAAACTAAGAGATTCTTTAAGACCGACATGGAAACTCTCTGGTTATCAGGATGTGACTTGAGCTGAGTTCAGAGGACCCAATATTGTCATTTTCTTTCTCTAACCCTCAAGTGTGCTCTAAAGACTTCATCTTGCACCATGAACATCATTACTGTGATAATCCTCAAGTGCATTCCTCAGATTTCCTTTGACTCCCAAGGCACTCAAAGCATGTTTCATCACACTCAGGCACAGGGTATGGCTTGATTTATGTGATGCTACTGCATGTTGTTGGATTACTAGCATCTGTTTTGTTATTGGCAAGAGATCAGAACTTACTCAAGTTCAAGGATAGGACCAGACAAATGGCAAAGTCCCATCTTGACAGTTCCAGCTCCTGGGACCAATCCTGGTATCAATTCTGTATCATTCTGGGTCTACTCAGGGAAAAGAAACCACACTATACTTTGAATAGGGAAAATTTAATATAAAGAATTTTTAATGATAACAGAAGATTGAAGTAGTAGGGGAATTGGTTAGTGAAGAAATAAAGACAGAAGACTATGGATTGAGGAGCAATCATCATCCTTAGGGTTGAGATAGGGACTCCCAAAAAACCATCCCCTCCACCCCACACCAAATCAAGACTCAGACAGAACCCTATTGGAAAAGGCAACCACTGTGGATCGCTGGTGACAGAAACTTTTTGTGGTGCCTGGCAGAACCTGCTATAAATCTACCTTTGGGGGTACCTGAGAAAGCTGCCCTCAGAGAGCGACAGGCTTCAGAACTTGCTATAAAGTCAACAGAGGGACGCCTGAGAAACTTCTCTGGGAGGTATCTTGCAGATAGCACTGTGTCCTAAAGCTTCTGGAGGGTTGTCTGGAGAAGCTGCAGGCAGCCGTGCACCCCAGGAGCCTGTTATTGGAGAAGCTGTTCACCACAGCAGCAGAAAGTAGGCAAGCCATTCCCGGGGGAATCTGAAGTTTGAGAAATGCGTGCGGGAGCAGCCTGCTGGGGAGAGTACATGGGAACCAGGAAGAGAAGAAAACCAAAAGCAAAACCAAGCTTGTCCTTGTCCAGTATCCCTCCAGAGCCTTCTAAGGACAAATCTAAGCACCTTGCCAGCTGGAAAAGACATAGTTAAAGGGCCAGGGCTGTTTTGACAGAGCGGACTATGAAGAACGGATTTGGGACTGTGAGGCGATAAATTGGTGCTGGCATGGAAGGGAAACTCTTATTTATCAAAGTGTGCTTCTAGGTCTGAGTTCCATTTTAAATGATGTAATTGTTAACATAAAACAATTCAAGCTGTGGCCATCCAAGTTTCTCTGTTTTCTTTTTTTTTTTGACCCCCAAAAATGAGAAATGGGATCAGATGCCTGAGGAGTGACTCTAAGACACCAAAGGAAAAGTTTGGTTTTTTCCTGAAGATTGATCGATTGAATTTAGAGTGGGGGAGGGGCAGAAGGAGAGGAAGAGAGAGCTTAAGCAGACTCCACACTGAGCACAGGGCCCTGCGCAGGGCTCAGTCTCATGACCCTGAGATCACGTCCTGAGCTTAAATTAAAAGGCCAGCACTTAACCAACTGCACCACGCAGGCGACCCTCAAAGGAAAAGTGTGGTTTTTTTTTAAAGATTTTTATTTATTTATTTGACAGAGATCACAAGTAGGCAGAGAGGCAGGCAGAGAGAGAGGAGGAAGAAGGCTCCCTGCTGAGCAGAGAGCCCGATGTGGGGCTCGATCCCAGGACCCTGGGATCATAACCCGAGCTGAAGGCAGAGGCTTTAACCCACTGAGCCACCCAGGCGCCCCAAAGGAAACGTTTTGATAGCAGTTTAGCCTTTAGGAAGGACTAATATGCGTGAATGGTTAATCTTGCAAATCTGTTGCTTTAAAAAACTGTATTGAGGGGCACCTGGGTGACTCAGTCGTTAAGCATCTGCCTTCGACTCCTGGGATTGACCCCCACATCAGGCTCCCAGCTCGGCTGGAATCCTGCTTCTCGCACTCCCCCTGCTTGTGTTCCCTCTCTCACTGTGTCCCTCTGTGTCAAATAAATAAATAACTAAAACCAAAAAAAAAAAAAAAATCCCAAAAAACAAAAAACAACCTGTGTTGAAATAGTGTTGCTCCAAGATTGATGGAGGCTTATCAAAAGAACATAGAAATCAGCTTGAGGTTTCCACTGAACAATTAAAAAAAAAAAAAAAAAAACCTAAAAATACTTGAATATCAGAGAGAGTTATGTCTTAATTTTTAAATATTGAGTCGACAAAAAAATCTGAGTTGAAAGTGAAACTCTTCTCCCCACTCCCATCCCCTCAACACACAGACAGAGACAGACACATAAAGAGAAAGAGACTGATGTGACTAATTTTAAGTTTAGGAAGTATTTATTCCTGGGCATCTGATGATGGTGTAATTATTACTATTGCACTACAGCAGGAGGGAGAGAGCAGGCTGGGCGTCCTGGAGAGCTGGCGGTGTTCTGTTTCCTGACCTCAATTTATAGTTCCATGTTAAATTTTACGTGTATATTGTATGGGTTTTTCTGTATGTACATTGAGTTTTGAAATAAAAGATCTTTTCAAAATATTTTATTTATTTATTTGAGAGCAAGAGAGAGAGAGAGAGAGAGAGCACGAGTAGGGAGGAGAAGGAAAATATGTGGGGATTCATCCCAGTATCCGGAATCATGATCAGAGCTGGTTAAGCATATGCTTAACCAACTGAGCCACCCAGGTGCCCTTAGAAGAGCTATTTAAAAAATATATTTCTTATTTGATATCTCCACACAGGAAAGTAAGATTACAGTAAAGAACCACTAGAAAATATATTATTTTGTATTGATGAAGGATTCTGAAATTAGAACTGTTTTGTTTTGAAAGTGAAGACATTTAAATTGTTTACTGGTAATTTTTATGGTTGTAATAACCTGAATCATAGTAGAGTTATTTCTGTGTGTGTTGGTGAAATGCTTTTTCACTATTTTGAGATTCTCAATGAGCAAAATGTGGCCTTCAGAATCCTTTCAGTCACCATATCACAACATTTTCAACATTTTGCTTGTGAAATGAAAGAAAAAGAAGAATTTAGAGTGGGGGAGGGGCAGAAGGAGAGGAAGAGAGAGTCTTAAGCAGACTCTCTTATGGAAAATGATCCACGGTTGAAGTAGACTTCCACTAAATTCCACCTAATGATAGGAAAGGAGAGTCTGCCAATTGGAGAAAAAGTGATAAATACTGGGGCACCTGGGTGGCTCAGTGTATTAAATCCTCTGCCTTTGGCTCAGGTCATGATCCCAGGGTCCTGGGATGGAGCCCTGCATCGGGCTCTCTGCTAGGCAGAGAGCCTCCTTCCCTTCCTCTCTCTCTGCCTCTCTCTCTGCCTACTTGTGATCTCTCTCTCTCTCTGTCAAATAAATAAATAAAATCTTTTAAAAAAAAAGTGTTAAATACTGTATTGCCATTTGCTACAACTTACGAAGTCTTCACTGGTTTTGACTACTAAAAATTTAGAGCAAATCAGGAAAAAATGTGTTTCAGAATTGTGCATAGTTATTTCAATCATATTTGGGTATAAAATATGCTCCTGAAAGCAAGCTCAAGATTCCATTAAATAATTTGCAAAAATCTGATATATAAGTTTAATGACAATTTTATATTTAATATTTTCTTTGGCACTATGTATTTTATCTATATTTATCAAGAATGCATAAGGAAAAGAAAAGAAACTATTTTTTTCATCAACCCAACATAAACCTGTCCAGCTTCCCTCAAGTTTGCATGTCCATATACATACTATTTTTTTTTTCCTGTTCAGTGAAGGAAACTTCATTGGTTTGGGACACATTGCAGTGGTTGTCATCTGGAACTGAAATGTTGCACCAAAGGAGAACATTTGGACACCATGGGTGATTTCTGTTTGCCCAGTAAATGTCACCAGGTAGTACTGCCTGTCAGTGGTTGGGGGCCAGGAGTGTTAAAAGTTCCACAATGCTTGGAACTTTACATACAAAATGCAGATTCCTTTGAGAAACAGTGGCCTTCATGGACAGCCACTCTACTTAAAGAGGGGAGATCTGCTATTGCATCTTTAGCTCCATCACTTGCTGTTATTGTAATCCTTCCCCATCCTCTGAACTCCATTAAATTTCAATTTCCTTATTGGCAGAATGACTATTATATGTTTCCCACCTACATCATCAGATCCATTTGAGGAACAGATGAGGCTGGGCACATCAGATTACTTGTTAAATGAACAAGTGCTGTGCAAATATACTCTTTTATGGAGGGAAATGGCCAGTAACAATGTATCTGTCCCTTACTTAAGTCATAATTCACTACTCAGAGGTCATAATTTCCAATTATTTTTTTAAAGATTTTATTTATTTATTTGACAAAGAAAGATCACAAGTAGGCAGAGAGGCAGGAAGAGAGAGAGAAGGAGGGGAAGCAGGCTCCCTGCCAAGCAGAGAGCCCGATGCGGGACTCGATCCCAGGACCCTGAGATCATGACCTGAGCCGAAAGCAGAGGCTTAACCCACTGAGCCACCCAGGCGCCCCCAATTATTTTTTAAAACATCCTTCTTACAATAAATATATAAGGTAAAAGGCCATTCACAAAATCGTTGACAAATTTTATTCTGTTTCAAAGCTTTTAGCTTGGGTTTTACTGGTGGTAAATTTTCTTCTATTTCTTAAATTGAATGATATGAAAATGCTCTTTAGTGGATCAAAAACAATGAATTATTTCATGGTTCAAACTAAGAAAATTTGGACTTTTGCCTGCATATTCTCTTTGGATAATTCAGAAAGATAGTGAATGCATTTAGATATAAAATTTAAATGCGGAAACTTTGGATTTTCATAGGTTCATATTCCTTATTTCTTAGTTTAATTACAAAAAAAATGGCATGCCTTTATAATTCAGTTTTTAAATGAAATACCACTAGCAGTATGTTGCTTTGTAAAAGGTATGACTAGTTTAAAAATTATGTGATTAAAATACATCTCTTTTTAGGAATTTAAATTGTGGACAAAAATATTTTGCTAACCACCTATTAATGAACAAGAAAACATAGACAGAATTAAACCTTACAGTGCTTCAGTTTATTTCAGAGGTCAGAGGAACTATTTTTTTCAGCTTAATAGCTTAATTAAATGTAACTGAAATCTGCCTTAATGTTTCTTTCATTATTTTGTCTATAGCTAGATATATATTTACTTGATATAAAATTTAAATTTTGCATTTCTATATTGAAGGAAAAAAAATAGAAAGTTATCCAGTGACATTAATATGTCTTATGCTAAAGATAGTTTAATAAGCTGACAGCATTATTACTTTCTAAAAAATAAACATATTAAGAATGACTATGTTTCACTGTTTTTTGTTCCTTATATTTAACAAGTGAAATTTAAACATGACAAAAATATTCTTCAAAAAGGGTAAAGGAATATTAAGGATAATTTTTTCCATTAGAATACATAATAACAATTCACATAATCATGACAGATTCTAACTGACTGAATTTTGCCAGAAGAATGTCTAAGGTATGAAAAAAGAATCATCCTTATTAGAATTTCATGCAAATACTTGATAGGCAAAAAACAAAGCACTTTTGGAGAAAAGGTTATCTACACTCAAGAGAATTTTAGTTTCAATTTTATAAAGACTGTCTTTGAGTTTAATATTAATTTTTCATCTTAAAACAACACGACACAGAGTGGCTTTGCTCATTTCTAATCTATTTAAGAAGACGCTATGTGGGAGGGTAATGCGCAGAGTATGAAGTGATCTGCTTTTCCCTGCCTACTTATTCTACCTGATCACTCTCTCCTTTGAAAGCTGGAAAGTATTCAGAGCTTTAGAGGCTGTGCTCTGTAAAGAATACACTTGCCCCATAATTTGTCCCAGAATTCTAAAAGCATCATTCTGTTGTGAGACAAAATGGCGTTCCACCCCCCCCCCCTTCCAGATAAAAGAAAACTCTCTATGTGGCGAGAATTCCAGAGATTCTTGAGATCCTCTGAGTCCCTTGGAACTGAATCCTGGGTTAGGGGTAAAGCATGGGGCTCTCCCTATACACTTGTGGATCTGAGAAGATAGACTCTCACTTCCATTTTCTCTAGAGAAGCCCCAAGAGAGGCCGAGCCTCTAGCATCACCTGTAACCAGGTGGACCTTATAGCTTTGTCTGGGGTGGGCAGAGAAACCCCTCTGGTACCACAGAGGAAGCAAGCTAATGTCCTCCAGCTGGCATGAGGCACAAAATTGGGCAGAGGCCGTGCCTACTAGACAGCAGTTAGGCTGCAGAAAGAAGATTTGAGAAGAGGTGAGAAACAACCCATCTGCTCTTTCCTTGATGGGAAATATAGTGAAAGCAGTTTTTATTTCTGTGCCTGGTTGATGGAAGAATTATTAGATTATTTTTATTTATTTGTAATTAATAAGTGCTGCTTTTATCACCTATACCATGCAAGGGCTCTTTGCTCAATTTGATAAATTCAGCAAAGAAAATAAAAGAAATTTCTTTATAGGTCTCTGGTCTTTCTTATTCTAACAAAGTTTAGAAATCTCCAGCAGGGAGATTATAGTTAAGTAGTGGATTCCCAACATTGCTTAACTTTATAATCCATTTTCATGACACACTTATTACTATTTTCTGTAAGACTCTTTAGTGAAAAACATTTTTAAAACAATACTTCATATAAAAAGTAAAAGACTTTGGGACACCTGGGTGGCTCAGTGGGTTAAAGCCTCTGCCTTTGGCTCAGGTCAGGGTTCCAGGGTTCTGGGATCAAGCCCCGCATCGGGCTCTCTGCTGGGCAGGAAGCCTGCTTCCCCTCCTCTCTCTCTCTGCCTGACTCTCTGCCTACTTGTGATCTCTGTCTGACAAATAAAAACTCTTTAAAAAAAAATAAAAGATTCTGGTTTTAAATGATTATGTGGGACATTTAGACAAGATAAAGCCTTTCTTACCACTTTTCTTTTTTTTTTCTATGTGTCCATTTATGAATAATTAGTGGTTTGCAATGATTTCAAACATATATAGAACCTATGAATTAAAAAGAATAATTTCTTTACTATAGGATGTTAGTATATAGTGCTGAAGTTCAGGATGTATTTCTAAGGGATATTTCATTGTGGTTTACAACATACTTATTTCAAATTAGAGGCTATATGATGGGACATTCATGTGAATAGATTAGGCAGGTTAATTAAGTCTCATAGTAATAGTACATTAATCAAGCATTTTCTTTTTCAAATAAAAGTAGAAGTTTGCATTACTTCTTTCCATTAAAAAAAAGAATTTCTATATGTTGGTTCTAGAAATATTCTTACCTTTTTGAACTTTCTGACCTTAAAAGTTGAAGTGCAAGGATTTCAGGGAAGTTTTTTGTTTGTTTGTTTTGTTTTGTTTTTCCTAAATCTTTTCTCAGGACATTGTGAGTAAGAAAGACAAAAAGTTACTCATATACAATACAATCAGTCTTTTCCTTTCTCCAACTGGGATGCTGTTTGTGTTTAATGGAGCTTAGCAGTCTGTAAATGAAGACCTAATATGATCTGCTATCCTTCTACTAATCATTGGCAAAAAGACCCTTTCAAGTTGTTTTGAGTATATTCACTGGTATTTGGTAATGTCTATAGCTCATCCTACATCAGTGTTTCTCAAATCAACGTTCCGCAGAATAGTTTGGTTTACTACTTAATAAATCTGTCAGTCACATTCTCTCTCCTCCCCCCACAAGTGTTCCTTGCTCATATAAATAGAGAAATTTGAGTTTAAAAAAAAAAAGTTAAACATTTTTATCTTTATAGGATTCCTATAGATACATTAGATATATCTTTATATCGCTATAGGATTATATTTATAGGATTCTGGTCTTTGGTATTCTAACTAGGTTCGAGAATCAACAAAAGAAGGATATAATATAGTAGTGTTCTCAGAGATATAACAGAAACCAGAGAGTATGGTGTCCAGAAATCAAAGTAAGAAATTATTCATAGTCAGTCATGGTCAAATGTCTTGGAAGCTACTGAGAGATAATATAAAATAAAGTAAGAATAGAAATGTAATGATGGGATTTGGCAATTTTGTTCTTTTTTGTCACTTCTAGAGCAGATATAGTGATAAGGGTACAAAAGACAGTTGGGCTTGGTTAGGGAGTAAATGAGTTTGAGGGAGGGAAGGGACCAAGGATAAAAACACATGTTGAGACCCCTGGGGGCTCAGCTGGTTAAGTGTCTGACTCTTGATTTCGGCTCAGGTCATGATCTCAGGGTCCTGAGATCCAGCCCCAAGTGGGGCTCTGCACTGGGTGTGGAACTTGCTTAAGATTCTCTCTCTCCAAGGGCACCTGGGTGGCTCAGTGGGTTAAAGCCTCTGTCTTCGGCTCAGGTCATGATCTCAGGGTCCTGGGATGGAGCCCCTCATCGGGCTCTCTGCTCAGCAGGGAGCCTGATTCTCCCTCTCTCTCTCTCTCTCTGCCTGTCTCTCTGCCTGCTTGTGATCTCTGTCTGTCAAATAAATAAATAAAATCTTTAAAAAAAAAATTCTCTCTCTCCCTCTGCTCCTACCCCCACTCATGTGTGCTCTTTCTAAAAAATAAGTAAATAAATAAATAAATACTTAAAAAATTAAAAAGCACATTTTGTTGGTGGTGGGTGTGGGGTGATGGTGGGAATGGAAACACAGAAATGGGGAAAGGGAGACTTAGAGGAGAATGGGGGAAACAAGAGATTTATTTTGATTAAAAAGCATTCTTTTTTGAAAGGAATGGGTTAGGAACGAGCAAGCAACAAATAATGCACAGAGACTGTGACAGTAGTCTCTGAAAAGGCAAGGAAGGACCAGGTGCCTGGGTGAGAGTTGACATTCTCCAGGAACGGGAACCTGGACCTCCACTTCCTGTGACAGGGATGGAGTGGGTTCATACCAAAGCTGTATCATCAGCTTTCGCTCATCAGGTTTACAGGAAACGTTCCTACTGCCTCATTGTTAGAAATCCATGAGCAACAACAGCAACAAAAAAAAAAGATAAAATGCTAAAACAAGGAATAAAATAACCAGGGCTTACACATAGGGAATGATTATGCCAGAAGAAGCAGAAATAATTCAAGAAACAACAGAAAACCTTGTGAAGACTTTAGTGTCTTCAAGATTTTAGAGAAGTAAACTGATTCCGTAAAGCAAGAACAAAAATATAAAGCAAAAAAAAAAAAAAAGGACATTAAATGATCTCCTTAAAGTTAAAAAGATCGGTAAGAAGCTGAAAGAAAATATGTGAAAATGAAGATAAGATAGTATGTGTAAATACAGAGAAGAGAGAATAATTGTAAAATCTGTAAAATAGATTCTCAAAGAAAAAAAGTGTCAATCAAGAAGAGATCAAAAAATACTAAAGTAGGTGAAAATTTTCAGAGCTGAAGTATGTGAATCCTTTGTTTTAAAAGTGTCTACCCGGTATTCACAAGAATGAAAGCGTAGAGAACATATTATACCAGTTAGATTTGAAGGCTTACATTGCGCTTAAAAACAATTCCCACATTCCAGTGATTTGAAGCAATAAAGCTTATTTCATACTTATGCACTTATCCACTAATTTCTAAAGGAGCTCTGCTCTGTATTGTCCTCAATTTGGAAACAAATGAGCTGAATAGACACTCTCTGAAATATTGCTGGCCACTGTGGTAGAAGAATAGAACATTATGGAAGTCTCCCTTCAAAATAAAATGCAGTATGCCAACACGGCACACATCACTTTTACTCACCCTCAACGTGTGTAGCTGGTCACATGGTCCAGTCAACATAAGAGCTCAGCAAAAAGAAGCAGAAACTTTGGTGAGCGTTAAGTAAAGACCACCACGTACCCTGGAACACACTGTGAGATTTAGGGCCATTGGCCATAAAAATAACAACCTAAAAGCTTCCAGAGAAATAAAACAGAAATAGACACACAAATAAAACAGGTTATCTAAAAGTAAATGAATTTCAGATGAACAGCAGATTTCTCTATAACACACGCCTAGAAGACAATGGAGCTATGCTCCAAGTTCTAAGGAAATGATTTTCCCCTTTATTCTATATCAGATAAAGCAATCAATGTCTCCTGAGGATAGAAAAAGTCATTTTTGAGATATGGAAGGACTCCGATCATGTATCTCTCATTTATCTTTTCTTTTTCTTATGAGATATGTTGTCAATATACACAAGCAAAAAGAAGAGAGCAATGAAGGATCAGAGGGAAAACTATTTATCATATTGTAGAACATGGACAGAGTCCTCCATAAGGAGGTGTCCTGGATAACATAGCCCCCCCAAAATCAATCCTATGAAATATAAGAAAAACAAGACTATCACAGGGGTACCATGTATGACTCTCTGTTTAATGGGGTATCTTTCATAATATGCATATTGAAGATTTTTACATTTCTGAAGACAATTTTCTGCAGATAACAGTAAAAAGCCTTGCACCTAGAAAATCCATATCACAGAAGGATGGTATGTCAGATGGAAGTAAAAATCTTAAGTCCGCTTCAGGTTATTGGCAGGGCTCGACGAAAATTAAAGGGAAATGGTTTAAGAAGGAAAAACAATCCTTAGATAAATTAGATATATAAAAATGAAGAAAATGTAGTGATTATAATAGAGACAAAGAACATCAATAAATAGTTTCCAAGGTTTTCATAACATTGTTATTTTAGGTTGCTATAGGTTCTCATAATTTGTCAATTTTCTCTTCTAATTTAATCCAAATAGAAACTTTTCAGTTCTCATTTTACATGGCCTTTCAATGGCTTTGACATTGTTTTGAGTCTCCTTGTTTTCCTTGCCAACACATGACTTTCTTCCTAATTTCTTCTCTATCTATTGCTACGTCTTCATGTTCTGCCTTACAGGTTAGAGTTCTCTTGTACTCAGCCCTTGCTCTCCTCCTCACATTCTACCCTAAGTTCTTTTCCAAGGCAATTTAATTTACTTGGGTACTGAAGTAATGAATACATCAAGTCTTTATGCTAATGATTCCCAAATTTAAATATATTAGGTCTCAGCATCAATGTCCCCTACTCAGAACCCTCCTTTTGTCTTCCAGTCTACAAAGCATCTCCTGTTATACGTATTCACAGCCCCACTTACACAATTACTGTAAGGGCCTATTTATCCAGAGCGACTTTATCTTGGTTAAAAGCCATTTTATTGTTTGTGCTGTAAAACTTAAACTGACCCTGCCTGCCCCCCCCCAACAGAAACTTACTTAGAAGCAAGTCTGGGAAGCCAGTAAAATATGGTCAGCCAGTTCGTAATAACAGAGCCCAGAATACAAGGCCAGTTCGGCCAGTGCCTGATAACATAGCCCAGAACACAAGGATGAGTTGGGCCAGGTAGAGACATCCAACCAGTAAGAAACACACGTACTCTTTCCCTAACCACCAAAGAATGAAGATCCAGCCGTTTGGGCGCAACCTTGAGCACCAATTCTGACCAGCTACTATAGGGTAAATTCTAATTCAGTTGGCCACCTGCACGTGGCCTAACATGACTATACAGTGTTACAGTCTCCTTGGCTACCTATATGTGGCCAGGTTTTTGCTCTATAAAAATTAGTCTGTGAGGCTGGGAGGGATCACTCTCTCTGGGAGCAGCCCTGGACGGTCAGTCTGACTTCTAATGCTTGGCATAGTTTAAAGCTTTGCATGACTTTAACTTTGTTTACTTCTAATGCTTGGCATAGAATAAAGCTTTAAATAACTTTCACTTTGTCTCAGTCTCGTTTCATTTAATAACGGACCTAACGTTATCATTTGAGTAACAGATCTTTTGTTTAGTGTCTTTTTTCCATTAGACTGACAACGATTACTGTGTATTGTGTATAATGTGCATTGTGTATGATCACTGTATCTACTGCCTACTGTATTGTTTAAAATACTGTCTAAAAAGCTTTCTCATGAGTGTAGTGATAGTACTTGATTTTTACAGAATTTGAAGTTAGAAATGCAGAATTGAATCCAATCTGTAAAGAGAAATCATCCAGTATTACTGAATCTATATCCACAATGAAGGGACATTAAAAAAAAAAAAAAAAAAGAGTACTCTATCACTAAGGCTTATCTCAACAGTGTTTTTGCTTGAATAAGGTAAACACACACAATATATTTAAATAATTTGTGTGACTATTAATTATGAATGTGTTTATAGATATTTTGGAATATACATAAAAATATGAAAAACAATTATTGTAATTCACAAAATTAGCACCCAAACATATTTTTATTAATATATTTATGTTTTTCCTTATGGGGCTATCTTAGTGTAGTTTATATATTGAATATTATATTAGATGCATCTGCAGTTTTAAATTCTAATTTAGAAATTTCTAAACATATTTGTATGTTTGTATTTCTGATTAAGGCTAAAGACTAATTTCTAGGCATGGATTAGACGCTTATTCCTTTCACTCCTGAATTTCCCAAGAGGTGGAGACTGTCTTTAGAGTAACATCCTTGGCCTCTCAGAATGATTCCTTTGGGAGCAGGAACTGAGAACATTGAGATCTCAGCCTCTGTTCATCACCTCCTCATTTTGGGATCTAAAGGTCTGCAGAAAGCATGTGCCCTGGTGGGCTTTTGTGCCTTAAGTTTATTGATAAAGGCTCCATCATGCTAGGAAGGCTTGTGTGTTTCTTCAGGGCATCCTGTGGTCAAATGGGCAAGTCTTATTCTGGGCTTCAGTCATAGAAACACCATGTGGCCAGATAACTAAGTCATGTTCTCTAAAGCTTTCAGTTGCTCAGTTCTCAGGCAGAGGAAAAGCTGCTATATTTAAGAATTCTGTGTCAGAGTTTCCAAACATGGTAAGGTTTTAGAATATATTATTAAACATGGTAATGGCAACTTAAAAATCTCAATGACAGTTCACTGCCTAAAACTAATTATTACTATTATTTGAATAAGATGTTCTGATGGGTGGAATTATATATAATTTGTTTAGTATTTCAAATCACTTAAAATGCTATAGCCTATTATCCCAGATACTGGAGAAAGAGACAAGCTTGGGTAATAATCACTGTCAGTAGTACATTTTAGATATGATTGAGAACAGAATACTGACTTGAACTTTTGTTTTTCTAATCAAAGTTTAGAAAAAAGGAAGGAAGGGAGGGAGAAAATAGGACGGAAAGAAGGAAGAAAGGAAAGACAGAGAGAGAGGAAGGAAGGCAGGCAGGAAGGAAGGAAAGAAGGAAGGAAAATAGCTGGATAGACCGGAAGCAGTATTTATTGCTTGGGATGTAACATATAAATCTACTATGACATTAACTATACATAAGCCAGTTGAAATAACTGTTAACTATCATTTTGGCTTCTATAGAGGACAGCTTGCTTGACTTGATAGTCTCTATAAATTAGAATCTCTATGAATTAGAGAGTGGATGTTGGTCTGTCTCTGCATCCCCCTCTCCATACTCTTTGCCTTGTGAATTTGCAGATCCCTCCAGCAGAAGAAGGTGCCATTCTTGCCCCCAGACTTGATGTTTGACCATGTCACTTTCTTGAGCCAGAGGCATGGAAGCAGACTCAGGGCAAGCTGAGGCTTACAGTGGGGTTGACTTGCTTCCTTGCTCTTCTATGATTGAGAGAAGAAGAATGTGCCCAACTAGCCCGCTGATCCAAGGAGGATGAGAGAAAGACAAGACTTGGCCTCAGCCTGTAGCACCGAGTCAAGCCCAGCCCTGTTCGATCTAGATGGGCAGATCACAGGTGGCCCATAGAAACAAACAAACAAACAAACAAACAAAAATGCTTTTGTTTCAAGCCCTTCAATTTTGAGGCAATTTGTTACACAGTATGTGAATTGTTTTTTACTGTACTGGGCACTGTGCATTCTTTCCATTAGTCAACACTTCTACCTGTCATACCAGGTAGGTTATATTATTATCCCCCCTTCAGACTGGGGAAACAGTCCTCGCGAAGTTAAGCAATTTGTCTACAACAAAAATAGCTAGAAAACAAAAGAGCAGGAATTTATTTCCAGTGTAATTTCAGAGCACCTGGGTGGCTCAGTGGGTTAACCTTCTGCTTTTGGATCGGGTCATGATCCCAGGATCCTGGGATCGAGCTTTGGGCTCTCTGCTCAGTGGGGAGCCTGCTTCCCCTTCTCTCTCTGCCTGCCTCTCTCTGCCTACTTGTGATCTTTCTCTCTCTGTCAAATAAACAAATAATGTTTTTTAAAGTGTAATTTCTAATGGAACTGTTGTAAGAATCAAGTTTTTTTTTTTTTTTTAAGATTTTATTTATTTATTTGACAGAGAGAGAGAGAGAGATCACAAGTAGGCAGAGAGGCAGGCAGAAAGAGAGGGGAAGCAGGCTCCCTGCTGGTAGAGATCCTGATGTGGGGCTCAATCCCAGGACCCTGAGATCATGACCTGAGCCCAAGACAGAGGTTTAACCCACTAAGCCACCTAGGCGTCCCGTAAGAATCAGTTTTAACAAAGCTGCATTTCTGTGCGGGTACTAGGAATGTGTTTTGCCTTGATGGATTAAAATTGTTTTATAAGACTATGTTGACCTTATGGCAAAATGACTCATAGAGTGGGCTCTGAAATCAGACTGCCTGGGTATGTATCCTGACTCTCAATTTCCTATTATTTGACCACTGGGCAGGTTCAGTAACTAGGTGCCCCTGATTCATCATAATGACAAAAGAATAAAGCTGTATACTTCATATGGTTGTTGTGAGATTTGCAGAAGTTCTTGTTCAATATGCACTCAATAAATATTATTAAATAGAAATGACCAATCTTTATATTTCAAGGTTGTATATGTGCTTGGCTACAATGTTGGTTGTGAGATCTTAATGCAGGAGACCAGTTTCAACATCTATTATTCAATAGGGGTGTGAGAAAATCAATCAGTTAATTAACAGCAATCACCAAAGATGCATACTGTGAAAACATCGTGCTAATTCTGAAATTCCCTAAACCTATACTCACAAGAACATTCTCGAACAAGAATGTTCAAGCAGGCAGAACAGTATGAACAAAGGCATAACTGGGACAGATAACATTAAAGCCAATGGAACAAATAAGAATCCTGATGTTTTATAGAAAAAAAAAATAAACATACATGAGTGGAGATAAGAGAGAGAGGAATAAAACCAGGTCAGGATCAAATAGATAGAGATTTGTAATATGACAACGGGAACATTCATCCTTTTGGGGGGAGGGGGCAGTTAAAAATGAACAGAAGATTGGCATTACCAAATGTTTGCTTGTGGATAAAAGTCATTCAGCAGCATTGTTTAAGATGTATCAGTTTGAGTAACAATTGGAAACATAGTGATAAATTATAAGGTGTGAAAATTTGTAAGGCATTTCCCAAAGATATTATTCATTGGCAAGGGTAAGTTTTCACAGCACCAAGTACCTTTTTTTTTTTTTGTATATAATATCATGTATCTCAGGTGTAATTGTACATTTATTGAATTTGATGAATATCTTTCAGCCCCTGCCAGCTTAAACTCCCTGATAGCAGAGTTTATGTCTGTTTGCTCAACATTTTATCTTTAGCACCTGTAAGAGAGATTGGCTCACAGTTGTTGCCTAGTAAATCTTTGTTAAATGAGTATTGAATAGGTCAATGATGAATGAAGAGAGTGAGGAGTCCAGATAAGTGGAATTTAATTATTTGCAATTAAATACCGTTTCCAAACCTGTAACGTTATAGCTATAAGATAACTGTTTGACCAACATTATGAAAATTAGGTGAATTTAATTTTTGAAATCGCTTGTTGATTGCAATAAAAAGTTTCATTGAACTTCAAATATCAGGAATATTAAAAATCAAATATATGAAAATAATTTTTATTCTACTGTCTTCTGAAATGTGGTCACATAGTCATGTGGGTTTGTGTGTGTCTTTGTGGTATTTTAGTTAGCATTTCTAAGTATTTTGTTATAGGAGATTTTCAGCCTTGAACAACAAAATACTTAGAAATGCTAACTAAAATTCTCTCTCACACATGCACACATACATGTACACATTCATTGAAATTATGCAATTGTTGGTGTGAATTTCATCTGCTTCTCCTAAGAAACTGTGAGGTCTATAAGGGCAACAATATTGCTTGTTTAAATCTGTGCTCTTAAAGTTCCTAGTACGTAATTGAACTCTCATTATGTATTTAAAAGAATGAATTTCAGTTATGTTAATGTGGAATTAGAGACGTAAATCTGCTCTGAGTTCCAGAGAATAGCGATTCTGTTTCATTCAATTTTATCTTCCCAGAGAATCGCTGGTCTCTCCTTAAACCAGTACCACAGTCGTAGATACTGTTCCTTTGTATTACTTTTGAAATCAGGAGTGATTAATCTGCTAACTTCCTTCTTCTTTTAGAGATTGTTTGGGGGAATGGGTTAGCCCAGTGATACACGGGGATGGCGTGTATCACATGCAGCAATGGGTGTTATACACAAACAAAGAATCATGGAACACTGCATCAAATCCCAATGATGTACTGCATGATGACTAACATAACATAATACAAAAAATTTAAAAAAAAAGGACAAACCTGAAAAAAAAAAGATTGTTTTGATGCATATAAATTTTAGGATTAGTTTGTCTCTCACTAAAAACAGTTAGCTGGGATTTTAATAGGCATTCCATTGAATTATTGACTAATTTGGGGAGTATTATCATCTTCATATTAAGATCATATTTTTGATCTGTGGACCTTTCTGTGACACCTTTCCATTTATTGAGGTCTTTATCTTTGAGCAATGCTTTGTAGTTTTCAGTGTACAAGTCTTGCATTTCTTTTGTTTAATGTATTCCTAAGTATTCAATTCCACCTATTTTGTAGCTAAACTTAATTGAAACACAATCCTACTCATTGGCCCACCTGTTTTCTGTGACTGCTTTTGCTACAACGGCAGAGTAGTTTCAACAGAAAAAATGTTCCCACTCCTCATCTAGAAAAGGTCTCCCTAATATGCTCTCTGTTAACAAGTATAGCAGAAATTATTTTCCATAAATACCTGGAGAAATTGAAGTTTTCTCTCAAAAGATACAATTGAGTTATCTTTATAGTGCATAGACTGTCTCATTTTTTATCTTTGGACCATTAGCCTCTGCAATTTCTAGTATCATTTATTCTCTGCTTCAACAAACCCTCAAATTGCTATCCTCTAAATGACACACTAAGGGTCCCCGGGACCTTCAGATATTACACTTAGATTCCAGATGAGTTGCACCATTACAATCCCGAATTTTTTGAGCTTCATAAAACAATAACAGTAACCACACCCTTTTGACACAGGCCACAGAACTCAGCGTGAAGGATGTCGAATCATCTGTGAATGATGTTCTAAGAATTCCTCCCTATTTCTGTGTATCTTGGAGAAGGTCCTTAATTGTTTGTTGCCTCTGCTGGCTAGGCAAACCTTTCAACACATGGAAATCCAGATGGTGAGGAAAGAGAAGCACCTGACCAAATTAATGAAAATACTCTTTCAGCTTCTTTCTGAGC
Organism: Mustela lutreola; assembly: GCF_030435805.1. Lineage (NCBI taxonomy): Eukaryota > Metazoa > Chordata > Mammalia > Carnivora > Mustelidae > Mustela > Mustela lutreola. Next base: position 52,683,770 of record NC_081303.1, read on the forward strand.
TTGTTATTTTCCCAAGTGCTGGCTCAGTTTGTGACTGTTACATTATTTGACACTGGAAATCCAGGAAAGGGAAATACCTTTTCTATTATAGAACAAGAAAAAAAATAGCAATAATGAAACAAATAGAAGTATATTGTTTCTTATTTTGACCTATTGTTTTATCCACATTGCATACAGTTTTCAAGAAAACATTTAATCGATCTCCTTTGAGGGATAGTCAATTTACAGTGGGTATAGGGAAAAGAAAGCCCCAAAATGATGACATGGTACAGACCTAGAAATACAAAATAAGTTGGAGAAGACACTGACTGATGAGAATTGTTCATTTAAAGGGTCATCTTAGAAAGAAACACAAATATATTTGGTTTACCTTTGGAATTGCTTAGTGATATCTCCATCTTGTGGCTAAATAGAAAATAGTTTTCCATAGCAAATTGAGTTATTTCAATAAAAATCATCCTATGAATAATCTACCATATTAGACTTACAAAACACTCTTTTTTAAAAAAAATTGATTTTACTGAAATTTTACTGTAATACTGCTTTTGTGTTACTTAACATTCAAAAAAGTTATCATTATATAGATTTTTGAGAAAGATCCTAATCTATCTTTCGAGGTTAACTTAATATATTAAAAATATTTAATGCAAAAAGTTATATTTGAATAAAAAATTTATCATAATACATATTCGAACTTCTTAAAAAAAAGAAATATTTCCACCCATGAATCTACTTTTTAATCATTCTAGAAAAATTTGGTGGGAGTATAAATCATAAAATTTAATAGTATTTTTAGAATGCAAGGACTTGAAAGATGAAGAGAACAATCTTTAGCTCACAGAAAATGTGTCAGAAGTTTAAAAAGTGCAATAGGAAAAAGACCATCAAAATTTGTGTTATTCATACAAGTTGTTAATAGTGAGCATGAATGAGATGTCTCTGAATTTAGATTTCTTGTGGTCCATTCTTTATGCTGGAACGAGGGGCCATTTCAATCCATTTCTTTTTTCTTAGGAACCACCTCACAGGGCCCAATTATTACCTTTTCCCAAAATTCTAAATCCAGTGTCAATTGTTCTCCATAATGCAAAATTTTTAGTATATGTGTTGCCGAAGCGAGCACCATAATGCAAAATTTTTAATATTGATTATGGTCCTGGTTGCAAGGAATATGGTCTCATTTCAATTTTTTTTTCTAGAATGTATTTTCTGTGGCTGTTTAACTTAGATTATGAGATTATTACATTAGAGATCATTTCTATCCTTTCTGCCTACAGGTATAAAGTTTGATGAGAAGAAATAGAACCCAGAGTCTTTAATCTGAAAGACAAGTTAGCTATCGCTAATGTAATTTCTTCATCTTCCCAAGGAGGAAATTCAGACCCAAAAAGTGAAATACTTTTTCTTGTAGATAACATAGAGTTGGTTAGTTCTAGTTATTTGACAACCTCTGCCATTTAACTGGTATGTTTAAACCATTCACATCGAAAGTTATTACTAGGATTCAAATAATCTGAGATCTGCTAGAACGTTTTCTATTTTTCCGTTTGTTTTTATTTTCTCTGCATTGCCTATCTTCTCTGTTTTTACATCTTTTTTAAGATGTTATTTTTTCTCTTTTTTTGATGTATTATTTATGCTTCTTCTTGACTAAGTCAGTAGTTTTCTAGGCTTTGTTATAATCATTTTAAGTAATCTTAGCCTATGGTCATATAATAATATATCACCTCTCCAGGAGTAGGAGGACCTTGTAACCAGATATTCCTAATTTCTCCATCCTATCTTTTGTGTCATTTTGTTACACATATCACTGTCAGGTTTGCTACTAACACACAGTATATTGTAACTAGTTTCCTTTTAAATAGTCAGCTGTCTTTTAGCATAGAGATAAAAGCCAAAAATATTATATTTTACTTTATTTCATTTCTGAAACTTATTTTTTTCTGTAAATTCAAATTTCTGACCTAGATCACACTCTTTCTTATTAAAGAACTTTAACTCTTTTTATAGTCTGCTGTCAGATTCCTTCAGGTATTATTGTACTGAAACATACTCTCAATTTTCCATCTCTTTTGTAGGATATTTTCTCTATGTGTAGAATTCTGGGTTAGTAGTTTGGTTTTTTCTTCTACCACCTTGAGGATCTTCTTGTTTACAAAGATTGTCATTGAAACATCTGCTGAAATTCTTCTTCTTTTCCTACTCTGGTTAATGTGCCTTTTTTCTTTGCCCTCAAGATTATCTCTTTTCCTTCTTTGTTTGTTTTCCCAGTTTGAATATGATATGCTAAAGTTTTTAAAGTTATTATACATGCCTCTTGTTGCTCTCTGAGCTTCTTGGATCTGTGGGTTTGTGTCTATCTGCCTGCCATTATTTCTTCAAATTTTTTTTTCTAGACACTTCTCTCTATTTTCTCCTTTTAAAATTGCAATTGCACATTCTTTTTTCTTTTTAAGATTTTTTAAAAGTTTATTTATTTGAGAGAGAGAAAATGGGTCAAGAAGAGGGTCAGAGAGAGAGGAAGAAGCAGACTTCCTCTGAACATGGAGCCTCACACAGGGCTCGATCCCAGGACCCCTGGATCATGACCTGAGTTGTAGGCAGATGCTCAACCAACTGAACCACCAGGCGGCCCTCCCATTCCACATTCATTAGACCATCTGGTATTGTTCTACAGCTCTTGGATGCTCAGCTTGTTTGGTTTTGTTTTATTTTATCCACCCACTCTTTCCATTTGAAGATTTTGGGAACTTTTACTGATCTATCAATTTCCACTTAATTCTTTCTTATAGTTTTCATCTTTCTGAGGAATATAGTTATCTTATCTTGGACATTCTCTGAATCTTCCTTTTGTAGCTTTCACAAAACAATCACTCTTCTATGCCTTATGTATGTATGTATGTATGTGCGTGTGTGTATTCAGGACATGTATAAGAGAGTAGATACTAAGGTAAATATCCTTTTTCGTGGAGATGAATCCTCCTTTCCTTCTGACAGGCCTTTAGGGTGGGGATTTATGTTAATCACTTTAAGAACTGGACTGAGTTTAAAGTTTTTAGTGTTGCTGTGCTTACCATTACTGCACAAGAGATTTCAAATTACTCTAGTGAAATCCGGTGTCTATGGCAAGCTAATTGCCAGGGTTTTATCCCTGAGTGTCTTTTCCCTGCTTGACTTTGGGCCCTTCCTTTGTGCTAGTCCCTCAAGAAAATCTGCCCATTACAGCCTCTAGGTGTATCCGCATCTGTTTTTATTGCACACTTGTGGTGGATGGCGTGGAGCGTGGTGATAATCTCCTCTGTGCTGCGTAAGCCCCCATCTGAGGCAGAACCTGGGACCTGGGCTTCGGCGCATGATTCTTACCAGTTTTCCTTCCTTCCCTATAGATAGAATTTTCGGCCTAACTTACACCCTTTCCCCTTCTCCAGGAGTCAAGCTTTTTTCCCTGCCTTTATACCCCACGTACTAAAGGTTTCTACAATGCCCCAGGCTAAACTGTTTGTGCTTCTTCCCCAAACAAATTAAAGCTTTCCAGAAGAGATGGATTCGTGTAGACTTAGGGCAGTGACTGCTGTTCGCATCTTCCAGGCAGCAACACAGGCAAACCTTTTCCAGGATCCTCCTGAGCTTTTCTGTGGATACCTGGTTATGTTCTTGGAGGAAAAGCCTACAAAGGACTGTAAATCCCTTGATGTCTGCAGCCACCAGGGTGTCACACTGTCATCAAAGCCCACATTCAGTCTTTAGCCATCACTGACAGGCTTCTAGCTCAATCTGTCTCCGATCTACGTTAATTGTCAGTAGCCTCTGTCCCGGGGAAGCCAATGCTTGAAGCCTGTTTCTGCCTGCAGGTGCCGTCGCTCTCCAGAGAGCTGGACTTTATAACATATTACCAAATCAGAGAATTTTTAAAAACCTGCTTTTTCCATATTGAAATATTTTCCTTACATGTTAAGACATGAGAATCTCTGGTCTCAGAATTATTTGGTCTCTAGCATACATCTACCAACAAACATTGCCCGATAGGAAGCTCAGAATAGCACGCAATGGGAGGGTGGGTAGTAAGCCGCTGCGTCTGAAGGTCTCTGGTCCAGAGGGCCAGTGGGGGAAGTGGTGGAGTTCCCTCCTTCTGCCCGAGACTGCACCTGTCCTGGGCTCTGCAGCCCTCTTTGCAACATCAGAGTGGTAGGGTTCTGGTAAGGCCGCCGGGGGAGCTGCCTGGACTTGAGTATTTTTGAATCTCGGTCAGTGCCTGCTGCTCCACTACCAGTTCAAATGCACACTTTTTATGAATTCACACGCGTACAGACCCCAAGTGTGTGTCTGCTAGTAGGCTATCATTCTATCAGAATCCAAGTGCAGGGAAAGTGCACAGTCACCATGTCAGCAGTTTGTTCAGACTGATGGAAAGAGCGCCCACCCACACCACATAAATAAATCAAGCAAGGATCGCTGTTTAAAGGATAAACAGGGAAGCTGGGGGCCTTGGCTCTCATGGTAGAGCTATTAGCAGTGCCGGTGGCATCACACTCAAGGTGGCAAGCGTTTGATCTCAAAATTCTTACCGGGGATTTTCAGGGTTCAGAAGATGCCATCTGAGCGGAGGGCCATCTCAGAACTCCTTTAGTCCTAGTATTTTGTTACCAAGGCTCATGTAGTTCAACACAGCTTGACTTAGCCTGGGAATCTCAATAATCTCAGAGTTATTCACTATGCAGTCCGATTGCTAGGGTGCAGGATATCACACTCAGACTTATATGTTTAAAAACAACATGCAACTCAGTCAATGCATTCACAATCTCTAGGTCATTTTTTAAAATTGACTATTAGGCTCTAAGTTTGAAAAATTCTCTTATCATATGCCCTGCCCACCTCTCATTCCCAATGCACATACCGCGCACGTGCATGCACACACACACTTCATCCAAAACTTGGGGTTTATTTAGTATGACTGGGTAATGTCCTCCTGAGTGAGAAGATTTAAAATAGTTGTTGAAAATAGAAAAGCTTTATGAAACAGGCTAATTATGTTTATGAAAAACCCCAACGTTGTATAATTTTAGGGGGTAGATTTCCTGGCAGTGTATACTCACATCCTAGCTAGCTGTTAGACGTTTGATTTTCAGGCTGTAACATGCGACTTGCATTTTATTTCATGTCAGTTCAAACTGGTCCTTGAACGAGCTAAAGATATATCATGGAATACAAAGCAGAGGACAATTTAAACAACACAGGCAAATGCATTCTTAAGACTTGCGACTAACTGCTTCCACCGGAACTTGCTTTGGGTTTAGGCTTAAGGGTGATAGGAAAGGTTGACAATTGGGGCTTCTTGTTTCTAGGCCTATCTAGTGTAGGTAAGGAATTTCAGGGCCAGCCATCCACCCAGACCTGTCTAGTCTGCTCTCCTCCATGTTTTTTTTCCAACCAACCTATTCTCCCCATTAGAACAAGGAAGCTGTCTGTAAAATGCAAATTCTATCACACTATTCCCTGACAGTAGATCCCTGTCACCTTTAGACAAAACCAAAAATGATAAAGGCCTTTGCAAGGTCAGGATGATTTCGCTCTTGCCCTCCTCTGAAGACTTTCTTTATGCCATGCTCCCCTCACTCTTCAAGCTGGATTTATGTAAATTCAAATTTCTCATGCTTTTTTCTCACCTCCTGGCCTTGGAACATATGGGTCCTCTCTATTCCTCTCTCCATCTGGCTAACCCTTGCAAACCCTTGGAGTCTCAACTTAATTTGAAACCCCCTTCTCAGCTTACCACAATGAATCGTGTGCACTAGCAGACACCGTCCTCCTACACTGTCTGCAGCCTGGGCGCAAGTTTGAATAATTCAATTATTTGCGGTAATTTTTCTGCTCTGTATGTTTCCCAATCAACCTGAAGCTCCAAGAGGACAGGTACCATGTTGAGTGCTCATTTTTTTTGTCCCTAGCATTGACTATGGTACTTAGAACACAGAAAATAGTTGGGGTTGATTAACTCACTAGATTGCTGCTTTGGGGATGTGATGCTAAATTCCCAATTATGACAAAGTGTTACTTTCCTCGTTCTGTTCACTGTGCATAAATTTCTCTCAGCCATCTCAAAGGAACTTGCAGAAGAGAATGCCTATTTGTTCCCCAGCCAAATAGCATCATAATTTAATGTTAATTGTGCACCATTCATCACTGTCTCTTAAAATTCATGCTCATTTTTTTCTCCCCTTTCTTTGTAACTTTTTGCTCATAATTTAAGATCCATTTCACTAATACCAAACAGTCAGTGTTTTATAAAGAACAAAGATGACTAGAAAGAGATTTTCCTTTAGGTTTCCTCATTAAAACAGTTTCAAAGAAATTCAAATTCAAAATATGCAATTATGAGCAGAATATTTTATCCTTTCCCAACATGTTAACTTTTATTGTATGATATGCTTGGATCCGCACCTCATTATTTTCTGTTTTGATGTTTTTTTTTTTTTAATTTCATGTGTGTTTTGTAAGTTATACTGAAGATAAAACAGGATGCATTATAGACTGACAGTCAGTGAGTACCCTGAGCATGCTGTTAGAAATTTTAGTTTGATTTCAACCTATATAGAAACGGACCACTGACTGAAACAACAAAGTTTGAAACAGAGACATAGAAACATACATGGATTTTGCAAGATATGGTATCAAGAATTTTTTCTTAGGTGATTTTTTCTAACTTAGTAACTAATTAAGATAAATTCTAATAGATTTATAATAATAAAACAGACATACTGATTGTAAATCCCGTACATAGAACAAAAAAGGAATTTCCAAGTTATCCCCACACCACAGCTCTAAAGGCATAATTTGCAATTAGAAAAATGAAAAACATTTCTACTGACCTTCAAAACTAATGCTGCAATATGTCAGTGCAAATCAGTATATGTTTAAAAACTGTAAAATAAATTTCTGGCTAACTTTAAATACTATTTTCCAGTAAATTTTGGAATACTCATGTTCTTGAAATGGGCATTTTAATTTTCCTTTCTTTTTTCTTTTGTGTTTTGAATCTCATCTCTATATTCAGAGGAACCTCACAACTTATATATGTGGGTAGAAGGAAGAGCCCTTTAAAATATCAAATACTTGTTTTCCCAGCATCCCTTGAGCTGAAGCATATCCCACAGGCCAATCAGGTGCACCTGCCTCTGGTAATGAACCTGGATCTAGGTACAGAAAGCAGTAGGAATTATGGGGAAATCCATTCTATTGGGTGAGGCCAGCAGCTCCAGCATGACCAGGCCTTCAGGTGAGGCAGAGACGGTGGTTAATTGTGGTGTCTTGTGAAGAGCAAGTGAGCAATGACGGTCCAGTCCCGGTGTAACGGAATTCAGTCTTCATGACTTTCTGGATTGGTCTTCCTCATGTGCCGTATTCAGTGAACTACTGAAATCTATTAATTATTCAATATCCGCATGAGCATTTCCTGCTTATATGAATCACACTTAGTTTGTTACTTCCAATTAATATTTTTGATGGAAACAGTGTGTACATTTTCAAAATGCTTATTCATTTTTTTAAAGATTTCATTTATTTATTTGACAGACAGAGATCACAAGTAGGAAGAGAGGCAGACAGAGAGAGAGGAGGAAGCAGGCTCCCCACTGGGCAGCAAGCCCAATGCGGGGCTCGATTCCAGGGCCCTGGGATCATGACCCGAGCCAAAGGCAGAGGCTTTAGCCCACAGAACAAGTGCCCCCAAATGCTTATTCATATATCTACTTTGGTTACAAATAAATGCAGTTCCAAAACTCTTTATATCTTAACTTTCATGTAGAAAACTGTCATTTGTATTATTCTAGCTTTTGAATTTGTGAAAGAGCCTCATGGGACCTTGTGAGCTATGAGAGGATCTTAGTTTCACTGTGTGAAAAGTAGGAAGACAGAGATGGGACCAAAGGAAAGATAACATGGTCTGATTTAATTTTTTATACGTTTCCTTGTTATTTTGGAATAATCTTAGATTTACAGGAAAGTTGCAAAGATAGTGTAGAAAGTCCATGTATACACCTCACTCACTTTTCTCCTTGTCAACAGCATGGTACATTGTCAAACTAAGGAAGTAATACTTATACCTAACAAACTCCAAACTTTATTTGGATGTTACCAAATTTTCCTTTGCATTTGGTTGCTGTATTCTTTAGTCTCTCTGGTCAAGTTGTCATGTGTCTCTAGTTACCTTTGGTCTATTAGTTTCTGAGACTTTCTTTGTTTTTCATTACCTTGACAGTCTTGAAGAATGATTGATGGTTTCCATTCTGGTAGCTATATGGGAAATGGATTGTAGGAACAGAAGTGTGAAAGTGGGAAGAACAGAGAAGTGTGAAAGTAGGAAGAAGAGAACATTGTAATTGAAAGTAGAGAGATAGGGGAGTCTGGGTGGCTCAGTCGGTTAAGCCTCTGCCTTTGGCACAGGTCATGATCCCAGAGTCCTGGTATTGAGCCCTGCATTGGGCTCCCTGCTTAGTGGGGAATCTGCTTCTCCCTCTACTTCACCCACTGCTTCTCCCCCTGCTTATGTTCTTGGTCACTTTCCCCCTCTCTTAAATGAACAAGTAAAAAATCTTAAAAAAGAAAGTAGAGGGATAGACTACTTCCTCTTGTACTAAGTCTTCCATACCCAAAGTGAATTTTACACTTAAAAATTCATCTCGGTGCACCTGGGTGGCTCAGTGGGTTGGGCCTCTGCCTTCGGCTTGGGTCAAGATCTCAGGGTCCTGGGATCGAGCCCCACATCAGGCTCTATGCTCAGCAGGAAGTCTGCTTCTCCCTCTCTCTGCCTGCCTCTCTATTTCTGATCTCTCTCTCTGTCAAATAAATTATTTTAAAAAATCATCTCAATTTAAGTGCTCACTAGGCATATTGGATAGAATACGAGAATTTGTATGCTCTAGAAATACCACTCTCCCAAAGAAACAAATGAAAAACAATAGCAAAAACAAAAACCTTTGTTAACAGTAGCTATTTTTAAAAATATAGATATTCTAAAAAGTGATAACCAAAAATTTTCACTTCCAGCTTAATTAACAGGGTCAGGGATTTTATACAATCAATGCTCTTTTGGAGACTTTATCTGTCCATCGGCATAATACAATTAGCCTTTCCCTAGGGATAGGTTAGTTTGATAGGAAGAAGCTAGTATTAGCCAGGATTCTAAAGCAAGATGCTCTGGTTGGAATCTATGCTCTGAATGTAAGAAAGAAGTGTGGAACAGCATCTGTGCAGAGAAGCACACTCTGCATTCTCTGTGCCCGGAGTTTCTTCCCAGTTGGAAAAAGGAGGAAGAATCCAAACACATGTAGGGAGAGGAATGGTACAGGTCCCGGACTGAGTTTTAAAGAAGAGTGCCTCCACAATCTTCCTTCGTGGGATTAGCAAATAGAGGTTAGAGTACTTGAACTCTTCCAGTAAGGCAGGACTTTGCATGTGTAGCCCTGGTTGAACACATTCAAGCCCGAAGGGTAGTACAGTAGTCCCTCCTTATGAGCAAGGGGTATGTTCCAAGACCCACAGTGGATGCCTAAAACCACGGATTGGACCAACTGCTATAAACATACTGAGCTTTTCTCTGTACGTACATAACTATGATAAAAGCTTCATTTATATATTAGCCATAGTAAGAGATTAGCAACAATAACTAATAGAGCATCTGTAACAATCTGCTGCCTTTAAAACTATGTGAACATGATCTATGTCTCTTATTGTACTGTACTCATCCTGCTTCTTGTGATGAGGTGAGGTGGGAAAATGCCTCTGTGGTGAGAGGAAGTGAGGAGAATGAGCCAGGTCCTGGGATCATATAAATAGTAGCTGAGGCTACTATTGACCTTCCAACAGTATGTCAGAACAAGGGCCATTTGCTGGGACTGCAGTTGATCACATGAAACTGAAACCACAGATAAGCGGGATTCCCGTATGATGAATTATGGCTCACAGGTAATCATTTTGGTATGATTATGTTAGACTAATAAGCACTGGAGGAACAAAATAGGAACAAAATGACATTAATGGAATAGGATGACCGTGAGAGATCTACCAAGAGAAGAAAATCTGAAGAAGTAGTTAAAAAATCTTCTTCCAGAAGAGTCAAGAGTCAAAACCCCTTGACCTCTAAACTACTAAAAATTATTGTGGACCACACAAAGGTTTTGTATCTGCAGATTATCTTGATTACTGCATTAGAAATTAAAGTTAAGATGCTTACAAATATTAAATAATTTACTTAATGTCCATTGCATTTTAACATAAATAACATTTTTGGGGGGGTCCAATAACTTCGTTTTCAAGGGTAGAATAAGAAGAGTGACATTATTATTTTATGTTTTTGCAAACCTCTTGACTACTGGCTTAACAGAAGACAGCTAGATTTTCACATTTGCTACTTCCTTTACTCTGTTACAACAAAGGTGTCATGCAGCTTCTGTCCTAGCGTTATTTTGAAAATATTTTTTACTCCATGGGCCACCTGCAAAGGGCATCCAGAGGTTCCCAAACCACACTTTGAGAACTGGAGAGCTAAAATAATTGATTGGTTGAAATGGATAACTGTAGCTGTCGCTGCTCCTGTTGTTACTGGATAAGACACTGACAAAGATCAATATGGTGTTCCTCACTCTTGTCTACAGCTTGCCCTGTTCAAGATTACCAACATGCTTCAACACTGAGAGACGAGAAAACACATCGTATGTCAAATGGGCCAACCTGGGTATTTGACACTTTCACTTTATCTTATTTACTTACCTAAATATTCTGAATTGTTCTTCCTCCACACGGATATTGTTAATATCCGGTTTTACAAAGGAGGATAATGAAGTTCAAGATGGTAAATAACTTTACTTGGCATGCACAGCTTAGTAATACTGGCGACTATTTCCCCAGGCTCTGTTCGTTCTATAATATTTATATTTATACTTTCCCCTTAAGCAATAATTATGATATACAGCAATAATTTGGAATTATGGGAAAAGGAAGTTCAGCTGTGAACATAGTACAAATTGGAAAATGAAATGACTTGAAAAAATTCTGTTGTTAGGAAGTTACAAATAAATAGTGGTTATGGGTTAAATGTAAGGAAATCCGATTTTTGTTTAATCTGCATATTAATAATAATGTTGGTATCTACTGAATGAAATTAAGGCTATATGGAGAGCGTCTTCTGAGGCGGGTGATTCAATTAAGCAACACACGTAAGATGCTCTTTGTGGAGTAAATAGGCTTTGTGTTGGAAGCATTGAGGGAAAGGGGAAACAGAGGTTGTCAGCCTGAGACGTGGCAGCTGGAAGTCATAGGCATAGACGCTCTGGTGACAGCAGTCATTACAAGGATTTTTAGAATCAGCTCTGTGGCTGATCATCTACGCAATTTATATGAATTCTATTTCAGTAAACCTATAGATGTCTATAAATAGTTTTTATGAAGTTTTTTAAAATGTGAAATATAAGATTTCAAGTGTATGGCTTATCTCATTTAATTATTCTTGGTGCCAGATTCACTTTATTTCTGCATAAAATAGTGACACCTTGGGTTATTGGGTTAGTTTTTCCTTTGTAAATAACTCTAGCACTTTCCTCTGATAGGCAATTCAGATTATTACTTATGAGGGCCATCAAACTGCAGATGCATTTAGCTGCATCAAAAATAAAATACCTATTGCCTTATGATTCATGATATGTCCAGAGAGCTTAAATATTTTAGTGTGTATAATATATTTTGTCACTGTAAGTCACTTTCACAACTGACTGTGCAAAAAGTTATTAGCTGGTTGCCAATATTTTCTCAAATTTGAATTCACCTGCATGTCATTTTGCCAAACAATTTCTGAGACCAAATCACATAAGGGATCGCTATAACGTGCATGAGAATGGAAATACATCTAATGTTAACATCCAACTGAAATAAAACATGTCTAGAAGCCCGGGGCTTTTGTTATCATCTTCTAACCACAGGTGGCATGAAGATAGGACTGTGTCACACTCATCTGTCATCATAACCAAGTATATTTAATTCTCCTTCTGGAAGAATGGAAGATCAAATGATGGGGTGATCAAAGGTAGAGGAAAACTATCTGTGTTTATGTGGAAGTGAGAAATCCAGCCCTTCGGACAGGGATGTCTGCTAGCGATGTTTCAGAGCCCTTAAGGAGATAGAGTGTCCACTCCAAGGGCATCATCAGTTTAATTGTTAGGTCTGTTAGTTTCCTAATGGTATTGCAACAAATTGCCACAAGCTTACTGACTTCAAACTACGCAAATTTGTTATCCTACAGTTCTGGAAGTCAGAAGTCCAAAATGAGTCTTAAGAGGCTAAATTCAAGGTATGTGTTCCTCCTGGAGTCTGCAGGGGACAATCCATGTCCTTGCTTCTTCTAGTGGGAGCAGCTGACAGCATTTCCTAGCTCACCGCCTTCTCCTTTGTGTCCAACCTCTGCTTCCATCCTCACAACTCCTCTCACCTTTTAAGGGGGCTCATCATGACAGAAACCCAGCCCGATGATCCAGGAGAGTCCCACTATCTCAAATTTAATCAGATTTGCAAGGTGCCTTTTGCCATATTAGGTTACGTAGTTCCAGATTGTGAAAATCAGAAGGTGGACTTCTTTGGAAGCCATTATTCTGTCTGCCACACCAAGGGACTTGATTACTGATTCTTCGTTTTTGTTTTTGTTTTGTTTTGTTTTTATTATTGATTCTGTCATACATATTTTCATGTGCCTATCAAAATGTTTTTGGAAAGCTTACTTTGCCACATCAAAAGCACCAATTTTGCCCTTGAGTAGCCAAACCTCTGAAGACAGGTCTGCTGGATAATTCACTAACTTTCTTGGATTGTGATTAATAAGCATAGAATGGTCTAGGAGCATACCGGAGAAACACTCAATCTAATATGTGGGGCTTGGGAAGGTTTCCTGGAGGCGGCCCTACTGAAGGACAGAGTTGAAGGATAAATGGTCATTTAATTTAATTTGAATGTGGTGCAAGGGAGAGAAGCCCATGAATTCAACTGCCTAAATTCACGTGCCTAGCTGGGTTCAGACCCCACCTGGGTCTAGAATCCACTGTTCCATGTTTAGTCCCTCTTTTTCTTCGTGCAATCACTGACTGTATAGACCACCTTAAAATCAATGGTTCTCCTAGAGGGTATCATGCTTAGCGAAATAAGTCAATCAGAGAAAGACAGCTATCATATAATCTTCCTGATATGAGGAAGTGGAGATGCAACATGGGGGATTAAGAGGGTAGGAGAAGAATCAATGAAACAAGATGGGATTGGGAGGGAGACAAACCATAAGTGACTCTTAATCTCACAAAACAAACTGAGGGTTGCTGGGGGGAGGGGGGTTAGGAGAAGGGGGGTGGGGTTATGGACATTGGGGAGGGTATGTGCTATGGTGAGTGCTGTGAAGTGTGTAAACCTGGCGATTCACAGACCTGTACCCCTGGGGATAAAAATATATTATGTTTATAAAAAATTTAAAAATTTAAAAAAAAATCAATGGTTCTCTATTATAACCATTCTTTTGCATCTACTCACAACGCCCTGATTTCTCTTCTAGACTTTTGTCAAATCCATAACACGCTGTTTCATTTCAACTCTACGACATTTCAGTGCCTGTGGTTACAGGGCTGGACACGGCAGGAGAAAAACATATGCATATCCTGACAATCTCCCTTTAAATTTATAACTGTAGATCTTAAACGGTTTGCAATGCCCCCTGGCAATCCTAACACAGTCCCTAATCCCATTTCTCTCACAGGCAACTACCTTACATCTCTAGCTCCCCCCAAATCTCCGCCAACTCCTTGCTCATCAGCCAATTACTCCACCTTCTATCTCACTGTGCAAATCAAAAAGATGAGGAAAGAACTTCCACAATCCTTCCGCACCATGGCTCTCCACCTACCATTCCTAGGCCCCAGAATTTCAGGGATCACAATCTCTTCTTCCCCTCTTTTACCACAGATAGACTGGACTTCCAGATCCAAACTGCCCACTTGTATACAGATTCCTCCCTCCCCTTTTTAACCTCCTCAAGGACATCTCTTCAGTAATCCTGCTAACTCTCTCCTGTCCTGAAAAGTCTTCTTTCTCTCTACTGAAACATTCCCTTTTGCGTACAAGCATCTGATTATTTCTCTTCTCTCAAAAATAAAAATTCTCTCTTGGTTTAACATTGCCCTCCAGATATTAACTCATTTCTCTGCTTTCTTTTATGGTAATACACCTCTGAAGAATACACAGACGCCTTTCTCTCTTCCAAATCCCCTAAAATTATTCAAAATAAGGTTTTATTTTCCACACTCTAGTAAAATGGCTTTGAAAAATATTACTAATATTTTAGTGCTATAGCTTACAGTAATATAACACTTACTATGTTCCAAGCACTTTATAAAACCATTTAGTAGCTAATCTAAACCTCACAGCAAACTCTAAGACAACCAGTAAAAAGTGGCATTGGGATAAAAACCCAGGCAGATGCTTCTGAAGTTCATCTTTTTAGCTCGTACATTATATTATTTCTCTAACTCAAATAACATCCATATTATACATATACTTATCAACCATTGGTCTTCATCATTTTAAACTGATTATCAATAGCATTTAAAAACTGATTCCTCGTGGCACCCCCCCCCCCCCCCCCCACGCCGCAATGTGTGTTCCGTTGGCTTCTGGGACTCCACATGTGATTTTCCTCTTACCTTACTGGTTACAGCTCTGAAGAGGAACAGGTCAGATAAGCAGATTAAGAAAAAAAAATCTGGTTCCTTGTCCTTCCGGGTGTGATATTTACTTATGCAGGAGGTAGACTGGTAATCTCTCCCAATGTTTAGAGAGAGATCGATTCAAAGTGCTGTGGTGTTTAGAACTAGAATTTACTAACTGTCCTGGGGATACTTTTAAGAAGGGGCATCAAAGCCACATTTTGAAGTATAAATAGAAGGGGGCCAGGTGGAGAAGGTGGGTAAGATTGCTCCAAACAGACTAAAGGCACCTGGGGAACGTAGAAACCTACATATGTTTGGGCAATAAGAAGAAGCCCAATGTATTATTTTTATCCCCTGCTTTATTTGTTTTTGAATCTGTCCACCTGAAAATTAGGCTCACTTGCTAACAGAAAGGGAAACATGTGGTAGTGGTAATTTTCAACTGTTTTTCAGCCACGTGTACATTAGATCCATCTAGAGAAGTTTTAATGAATATTGCTGCCTTTCCTGTGCTCGTAGTGACTCATTTAATTTTTCTGGAGCGGGACCCAGGCACTGACCCTTTGGTTTCCCAGGTGAGGCCTGGTCGGTAGCCAGAGTTGAGAACCACTGTGCTAGAGCAGGAGCAAGGTTGGGAAAGGTAGCTGGAAACCAAGTCTGCGTGCCAGGTCAAATCCAGACCTAACGGCCTGTGCTGAAGACTGGTCTTCGTCTTCTATACAAAGTAAGGCTAATGAACAATTTTCTATGTGATTATGAAGATTGTGATGTTAATAAGTGTTCTCAGAACAAAAATAACTTTATTATTAGAGAATAGTATCAAGGTGGTAGAAGGACCACTGTTGCAATAACATAGGCATAAATTAATGATGGGTGAGTCTCTGGTTTTACCTCTCCCCGAACCTATGACAGTGTCTTGCTCTTTGTCAAGATGCTCAATGGGTGGCAACGGGCCAGACGTATGGTTGAGAGAAAGAGTTCAAGGTTTCTAATTTGCTTTACTATAAAGTCCTCAGGATGTGTTTTCTTCTGTTTTGAATTTAAATTTGCAAATTCTGGAATAAGTCTGGCAATGATCTGGAGAAGTTAAGACGAATGATCTCTGAGATGTGTGGTAAACCTGAAATCTGTTCTTCAACTTGCCTCAAAGAGTTGCAGGATTACCCTTGTATTGAACACATTCTTCTCCCATCATTTCTTGCAAAGCTGTGCTGGCCAACAGACCAGGTGCTCTAGAGGTGTCCCTTGGTGGCAGTTGTAAAAACTGGGGCTTCAGAGGAGTATATAAACTCTTTTCTGGGAGGGACTGGTAAGCCGTAATGAGACTGAGGGAGAACACAAAGATGGTGTCTCCTGCCTGTGTTCCCTGGGAACACCCCAGTTGCCTCTAGATGTGTGGTAAACCTGAAATCTGTTCTTCAAACTCCAGAACAATTAAATAGGTCTTTTTCACAGAAAAAGGGATATGTTTTAGTCTGTTTGTCTGTGCAATGCCCAGGAGGTGGTAACCTGCCAAGAAATGTCCCTCTGATGATTATAGCCCCATGGGATCCAAAGCCAGTCAATCAGGGAGTATGCTCTGTACGGACTGTATGTGCTGCCAGCTTTAACAAGGCAGCAGGAGAGCACAGGGCCAGGGTGCACCCACTGGGTCTATAGAGGCAGAAGGAGAGTGCAAAAATGGTGCCCACCTACACCTCCACCCCCAGGGAGAATACACACACACACACACACACACACACATTTATTTATATGCATAATTAAATATACATGTAAGTGTGCATATAGTTATAATTTATATATTATGGCACATATAATTTATATTTTATTTCTTTATGTAAATATAGAAATAAAACATAAAATATAACTATCCATATGGAGAAAGCTGAATTACAACCCTATTTCACATCACATACAAAATAAAAAGGTGAAGATGGTAAAGATCAAATGTGAAAAACCAACCCCTAAGAGTAAGCACGGACACTATCTTTGAGACAGACATTAGAATCAAACGAAACTTCTTAAATGTGTTCTCACCAAACCCCCAAAACCCCACCCCACCCACCCACTGTGCAGGGACCGGCAATCGGAAGGAATATCACAAAGCCAGTGTCTTCCTGAGGAGCCAAGGGTTTGTGTCCCACATCAGGCTCCCCAGCCCCTGAGATCTGCAATGGAGAGAGGGACCCCCAAAGTGGCTGGCTTCGAAAAGCAACCAGGCTCACATTCAGGAGATCCAAAGGTCGTAAGAAGAGGGTGAGGCTTCTCTTAAAGGGCTCACAGGTAGACTCATTCACCCCCACGACCAGCATGAATGCAGCGGTTTGAAAAGTGCCTAGACTATGTGTGAGGAAGACTTAATTGTTAAATTTAAAGCATCCGCCAAGGGGATAAGGACTTTGGGGGATTCTCTCTGAGTGTCCTCACCACATAGCAACCTGCTCCCCCAGAGCAGTGGTTTAAGGGCATATAAAAGCAGAAACAAAATGTCTTTAATGACATTTTAGGATATTAAAAGGATTACAGCGTTTTAAGGATCTTAAAAGTGACTGTCATCATTTCCGCAATATCCAGTTACTCACGCACCTCAGATGTACTCAATACATGAAGGGACTCCAGGAGGAATGAGCGCCAAGAGGTTAGAGTCAATGGGGGTCATTTTGAAGGCTGGCTACCATAACATGTAAGGGTAGAGTCCTTTTAAAATCCCCACTGTAGGCAGCTTGGGTGGCTCAGTTGGTTAAGTGACTGCCTTCCGCTCAGGTCGTGATCCTGGAGTCCTGGGATCCAGTCCCGCCTCGGGCTCTCTGCTCAGTAGGGAGTCTGCTTCTCCCTCTGACCCTCTCTCCTCTCATGCCCTCTCTCTCACGGTCTCTCTCAAGTAAATAAATAAAATCTTTAAAAAAAAATCCTCACTATAATATGGGGGAGAAAAAGGATATATCTGTCAATCAATAATGCTACTGTATGCCTCAGTTGTTGGGGAGAAAAATAGGATCCATTTATATTGGCTGCTTGCAATGTAATTGAAACTCACCAATTGAAAAGGTCCAGTTTTTCCAATTTAAATTGGTTTTCTTCATTGTATTGTTAGCACAGTTTCATATTTCTTAAACCGTACTCAAGAACACATATCTTAAAACAGTTTGTATTAGACTGTGAGCGCCCACTTAGACAAGTTCGTTTCTCTTCCCTCTCACAACTAGGTTTTCTTTTCCAAGTGGAAAAATCCAATTATAATCTTTTAGTCTAAATAACACAATTAACTTATTCTCTAAAATATCTAAATTCAATGTTGTCATGGTGCTTCTAGTACTTTGAATGCACTATCCTCTTGTCACAAAATTAGACTTAACTCATGACTTTGGATTTTTTTGCAGCTATGTAGCCTTATGACCCCAGTAAAGAATAATAAACCATTCAGGTTACGTGAATATGAGCCTCTGATTTTATGGCACCACAAAATTAAAAAAAAAATAAATTGATGTGTACGAATATATATTTGTGTTCTGAAATATTGTTAGGACAAATATTTGCTAATGATTTGGTTGAAACAACAAAACATGCATATTTCAATTTTAACCTTTTCTGTCAGCTAGTTTTTTCACAGAAAGACATAATGAGTAACTTAAGCTTGAGGGGTAATTTAGTTCATAAAAATAGAAATTTATTTATTTATTTATTTTTAAAGATTTTTATTTATTTATTTGACACAGAGAGAGGGATCACAAGCAGGCAGAGAGTCAGGTGGGGGCAGGGGCGGGAGAGAAGCAGGCTCCCTGCTGAGCACAGAGCCCAATATGGGGCTTGATCCCAGGACCCTGAGATCATGACCTGAGCCGAAGGCAGAGGCTTGAGGCTTAACCCACTGAGCCACCCAGGTGCCCCTAGAAATTTATTAAAAAAAAAAAAGATATCATTATTCTTTCTAGTGATTTACGTCTTTAAAGCTTTTTATTTTTTTTTCCTTGAGCAAATTCTCATGAAACTTGGTATTCCTTTTTGGCTGTAAAGGCATAGTCTTCTTTGAAATAACAGTGTTCAAATTACTTAAATGTATATTTATTTTCCTTCTGCAGATATACTGATAACTTTATTATATGCACATATACATTTGCATTTTATTTTTATTTTAGTGAATGAATATATAATTAAAATTAAAAAAGGATGTCCATTTAAGCTTGATGAAAAGTACACAGTAGGGGATAAAAAAATAATTTTTTTTTTTTTGCGAGATTTAAGATAACAAGACCAGTGGACTTTCAAACACTGGCACCAGAGGAGCCAAACATAGTACCATCCTGGAAAGCTAGGTTTATGAGTATTCAGCTCACAGGTGAAGTAGCAGGAGAAAGCAGAGTCTGTATTGGGGAAAAAGCTGACAGATGGCAGATTTGCTGATTCCTCCTCTCATAATGAAGCAGGATGCTCAGTGAGAGTTGCAAGCCAGATATTAATGCGTTTTTCATTTACTAAGGCCAAGAAGGTTTTATTGCTGCAAGGGGTAATGCTTCTAGCTGCTGTTAGACAGCAGACAGTTTATTCAAATATTAAATTAGATTACTAAAGGTAAAGAAACAGAGCTAGAAAGACAAAATTAAAATAAATCCACAGTACAACATTTTTTTTTTTTTAGAAGCTGATATCAGAGATGGTTAAAGGACAAAGGCTTTTAAATTATACCATTGGAGGATTCTTTATAGTAAATATATTTTATTCCATATATATATAATATATATACACACACATATATATATTTATACATTCAGATAGATACTATATATACATTACATATTGTTATATACTATATCATACATTACTCCTGCCCGCATACACAATGCATACCCATATAACTATATGAAAGGAGTTTTTCCTGTCCAAGTAATGAGGCATATTTATACTTTGTAAGTGATGTCCTGGTGCTGGTTATTAAGCTCTTGTCTCAGATCTAGCTCCATCCTCTACACTCAGCTTAGTGATCTTGGGGCTGGAAGTCTGCAAACTACATCTCCATGTTGCCCGCTGTCTCCCCGCTGTCTCCCTGTTACCCTCCACCAAAAGAAACTGCTGGAGAGTGACTGGAAGGCCAGAGACTTGTTCCTTCTTCTTCATTTCTTGTTGGCTTCCCATTGCTCTGGGACTCATCCGAGGAGCTCTATCTCACAGCAGCAGCAATGCCTTCTCCGGGCAGCATTTGGATCTAGCCCACAGTTTTTCCTAACACAAGCAGGACCAGTCTGATGCAGCCTCCTGACACCTCATCTCAGAGGTTTGAGTCCCATGGGTGCCTCTGCAAATCCAGACACCAGCCCCGCCAAGCTGGATGCCCTTCTCCAAGGGCTGCATCTCCATCCTCCACGGCCTCTTCCCCAGCCTCCAAGTTGAATAATGTTAGCTTCCTTCGTTTTCCTGTGCAGGTGTAAGGGGTTGTAACTGCTTCCTGTGATTGCTCCTTCCCCGCTAACTTCTCATCTTGCCTTTACAGTTGCCAAGTTAATAACTTTACTGCAAGTTAGTATATTGTTAAACATTTCAATTTCTCTCTGTTACAATTACCGGCATAATTTTTCCCTCCTGACTGAATGCTGATACAGGTGTTATGCAGAAAACGCAGAAATTTCATAGCATATTAGTCCAATAGCAGGTGGGAAAATGCAGTTCTAGTATTGCATGTATAGAAAATAAAATTTTTCTTGAAGCCCAACTGTTATCTGAGGTGTTCTAGCTATTTTATTAATAACAATAGAAAAAGAAATTACCAATGAAATAAAAGTTTCTAGCTGAAGGTGGTCTGCATTAGTACACAAGTACTCTTTGGAAACATATGAAATCAAGTTCTCATTTGTTGCTAGATCTACCAAGCCCCTAACCCCCACTTGAGGTCTCAGCTTAAACCTCTACTGGCAATTTTATGTTGACTTTTATCTAAACATTTGAGGCTAATCAACCCTGCATTATTCCCCTCCTTGCCATCTTTGTCGTTGGCCTGTTATGCTACCCATTATGTCACCTATTTTTTTCCCTTAATTTTTATCCCAGATTTCACCCTCTGTGATGCTTTCCTCAAGATCCAACCTCTTGGGGCTCCTGGGTGGCTCAGTGGGTTAAGCCTCTGCCTTCGGCTCGGGTCATGATCTCAGGGTCCTGGGATCGAGTCCCGCATCAGGCTCTCTGCTCAGAGGGGAGCCTGCTTCCTCCTCTCTCTCTGCCTGCCTCTCTGCCTACTTGTGATCTCTGTCTGCCTAATAAATAAATAAAGTCTTTAAAAAAATAAAAAAGATCCAACCTCCCATTGTGCTTGACTTTCTAGTCTTTTGACTGTGACCTCTGTAAAGTTCACTGAATATTAAGCAAAATGTATATTTAAGCTGTTTACAGAAAACAGAAAAAAATATATGTTTTTATAGAAAGTTCACTATACTTTCAGCTTAAAAAAAAAAAAAAAAGTTCCAACCCTAAAGATGCCACTTCATTGCAAATCTCTAAACGAGGTGTTCAGGGTCCAGTCCTGCAGTCTAGACCCCTCCCTGTCTTCCGGGTTCTAGATCAGGTAGCTTCCGGTGTTTTGTCTAACCAAGGATCCAATGTGCCTTCCGGCTGGGTCAGTCTCCCTATTTCTAAAAGCCACGTCCAGATAATTCCTGGCATTTAGCATCCGGCGTTGCACGTGCATGTTGCCTGGTTTTCACGCTCATTCACTGACCGTTGGTTGACTCCTCCCATTCAGTCTTGTGTGATCTCCTGCCAACTTCGTTACGGCCGCCATTCATTCTCCAGGCTTTCACTGAATCAATGTTTTCTTCCTAAAATGCTTAACTCTTCCTGTCACGTAGATGCGCGCCATCCTTCAGGGCATCTTTACTGTAAACTCCATCCCGGGTCCTCAACCTTCATTTACCTCCAGCCTCATATCTCCCAAAACCTACCTTCACCTTTGATGTGGAACTCTAGTTCCAAGATTACTTAAGCTCCTGAAGTTAAAAAGAATATATTTTGTTTACATTTCTTAAATTAAAAGTATATATGTTTTTTACTTCAGGCCACAGCAAATGTTTCTTAATGATGGTCCTCTCTCCATTATTTTCCTGGTTAAGTTTTATTTTCCTGTCCGATTTCACTTTCTGTTATAAGTCTTGGGGCCCCAGTTCTGGACTAAGCAATTTTCCACATGCTCCTATGTACTGTTATGAATGACTATTATCTGATTTGTCATTCTGTTTTAATTGTCCTCCCATAAAACGAGGATTCCTTTATGGGTAAGTGCCTCATTCATAATGTACATCTCTAGTGTATAGGGGCTAATAAGAAGACAGAGATATACTAATAAATAATGCCAAAAAAATGAAGAATGAGCAAATCAAGTGTTTAAATTAGGCTAAATCAAACATATATTTAAGAATCAGGGCCAACACCTTCATAGGAATTTTCAAACAGCTGAGAAGAGCACACACATGTTCATTTATAAAAATTCAAATTTAATCACAGGCACACTGTAGCAAACAAGCAAGGAATCATTGAAGGCTATGAATAAAAGTAAGTTAGCTAACTATTAACGACATGAAGAGTTTTTCTGCCACATTAATTTATTTAAGCCACATGAAAATGTTGCTTTTTACTTATCATATTGGCAAAGTTTAGAAAGTTAGATTAAGTGTTGTAGACCAATAGTGTAACTAGTACGTTCACAAATTTTTGCTGGGTGTATAAATTGGTACAACTTTTCTAAAAAAATTTTACAACATTTGTAAAAATCACAAATGCACATACTCTTTTTGCTGTTTATCCAGAGATTTATTCTATAGGTATAAAATGACTCATTTACTAATATATAAGACTACAGACAACACTGTCTCTTTTTTTTTCAAAGATTTTATTTATTTATTTGACAAACAGAGATCACAGGTAGGCAGAGAGACAGCCAGAGAGAGAGGAAGGGAAGCAGGCTCCCTGCTGAGCAGAGAGCCCAATGTGGGGCTTGATCACAGGACCCTGGGATCATGACCCAAGCCAAAGGCAGAGGCTTTAACCCACTGAGCCACCAAGGCACCCCAACATCATCTCTTTTTTAAAATGATTTATTTATTTATTTTAGAATAGAAGGAGGGTGCAGCTGGAGAAGGAGAGAGAAGCCGAAGCAGACTCCTTACTGAGTGTGGAGCCTGATGTGGGGCTTGATCTTACAACCCTGAGATCATGACCTGAGCTGAAATCAAGAGCTGTACGCTTAATGGACTGAAATACCCAGGTGCTCCTAAAGTGGTATTTTAAAAGCTACCTTCTGGAGTTGTGAGGGTTAAGTGAGAAATGTCTGTAATATCTCTGCAGACCCAAGAGTAAGGATTGAGCTGGGCTAGAAATGGCAGAAGAAGCTCTTGTGCCAGCCAGTTAGTTCCTCTGTCCTGTTGTATCGGATTTATTCTGTTTATTCTCACATATTTTACTGTTTGTGGCTGCAGTTTAGCTTTCTCAATATGGCAAGCAAAATAGCTTCTGACAATCTCCTAGTAAAACTTAATAACACATCCAGCATTGAGGAGAAAATGGTTTCCGTCTCTAATTTGCCAATCTAAATTTCTCAATAAAGGAACTTATTAGTACAACTTGCATCAGTGTCTACCCCTGAAACAAACAACTGTAGCCAGGAGGCTGGGTCACAGTTGAGCAAGAGTTCTGGTCCCATACTATGACAGAGAGAGAAAGAATAACAATGTAACCCCAGAAATATGATACTCTTCAAACAGTAAATTAGGAGGAGTCTATTGTTCACTATACAAAGTTACATTTTTTACTGTGATTTAATTGAAAACTTGGCATGTATAAGAATATAGTCAAATTTATTATAATGTAGAAATGATGGATATAATTATACAGTAAAATAGTAATAATTAGACATTTTTACATTCAAAAATTTTAACCTATATTTATCTATTTTTTAAAAAAATTATCTTATTTTTTCAGTGTTCCAAGATTCGTTGTTTATGTACCACACCCAGTGCTCCCTGCAATACATGCCCTCCTTAATACCCACCACCAGGCTCGCCTAACCCCCCACCTCCTCCTCTCCAAAACTCTCAGTGTTTCTCAGAGTCCACAGTCTCTCATGGTTTGTCTCCCCCTCTGATTTTCCCCAACTCCCTTCTCCTCTCCATCTCCCAGTCTCCTCCATGCTATTCCTTATGCTCCACAAGTAAGTGAAGCCATACGATAATTGACTTCTCTGCTTGAGTTATTTCACTCAGCATAATCTCCTCCAGTCCTGTCTATGGCCACAATTGCCAAACTGTGGAAAGAGCCAAGATGCCCTTCAACAGACAAATGGATAAAGAAGATGTAGTCCATATGTACAATGGAATGTTATGCCTCCTTCAGAAAGGATGAATACTCAACTTTTGTATCAACCTATATTTAAAAATGAGTGTATATGCCTAATATTTGTGCATTGCTACAACATGAATTATCTTTCTAGGATAGAAATTTTCAATAAATAAATTAAAAAAAAAACAAGTTGGCATTTTCAATTGTTGTCCATTGTTCCACATATTCTTACTTTACAAGGGACACCTAAATATTTTATTATTTTATTTTATTTATTAAAATATTTTATTCATTTATTTGAGAGAGAGACAGAGAGAACAGGAGCTGGGGAAAGATTAGAGAGAGGGGAAAAGAGACAACCCTACTCCCCGCTGAGCAGGGAACCTGATGTGGGGCTTAATTCCAGGACCCTGAGATCATGACCTGAGCTGAAATCAGATGCTTAACTAACTGAGACACCCAGGCACCCCTCAAATATTTTATTTTTAAATAAACATAGTGAAATATATTACTTTGTATGTCATGATTATTAAGGAAATGATGATAAAAAGTTTGGTATAAATAACCCTGGAGACAGCTGTGAATAACCAAAACACACCTGAACTTGTTCTGTATAAACTGATCCATGGTATGGACAAAACATTGTATTCCCCTTTTAAAATTAAATTCAAGAAGTGATACAAACGTTCAGAGATTATTAACTATAATATTTTCCATCTGCCATGGTCATTAGTCCTGAGTAGAGAAAGCAGTCAATGAATCTTTCATTAGTATTCTTGACTGTGAGCC
This sequence comes from Mustela lutreola, assembly GCF_030435805.1. Lineage (NCBI taxonomy): Eukaryota > Metazoa > Chordata > Mammalia > Carnivora > Mustelidae > Mustela > Mustela lutreola. The sequence goes on from NC_081303.1 coordinate 52,708,600, forward strand.
TGACTCAAATAATGTCTGGACTTAGGGGAAAAATGCAAACAAAAGATTCAGCCACGTTTACTTGAACATACACACATGTTGGCTAATGTCTAGAACACGTGTTCAGGAAGTTGAATGGGAGATATATCATCAGCATTCCTGACATTTTGCTAATACTATCAGTATAAAGTTCCAATTATATTAATACTGTTCATAATTTGTATGTTTGTAAAAAGAATATTTGTATTATGAAGGCTATTCAGTTGTTCCCTTTTTTTTTCAAGAAAAACTAACATTTTGGAATTGTGAGTCAATTTTCCAACATCTTCCCCCCATAAGGGTATTCTAATGAACTCATGTTGTTGAAATATAGACTCTGAATCCTAGCTACTTCCCTTATGACCTCCCAATACTTGCTTCCACAAACCTGTTACATCTGTTCTATTCTCTTGGATCCAACAATCCCTAGTACAATACAGGGGGCATAGTAAGAGCTCAATATATATTCATTGACCATTGAATGAAATCATAAAATATTTACTAATTTGCCTTTCAATATGTCAATAACATGCACATTTCTACACCTGCCTATATTAGTTCCATGTCTGGAAATTTCTATCCACTCCCCTTGACTTCATTAAGACCTGTCCTTAGAGACCAAAATCACTTCCATCTCACTTTCCTGTCTTTGTGAACATTGATTATCACCAAAACTATATGGTTTATTGTTTTTTCCCAAGTAATTATACCATCATTTAAGAGGTACTTACGTGTGTGTGCTGCTTCCTAGACTGTTTTCTCAGATCTCTGAAGTGGTATGGTACTGCATTATGCTTTGGTACTATGTCTAAATTGACTTTTTCTTTCAAGTACTTTGCTGAGCATCTTTCTTATAAAAGGTCCTCATTTATATCCCAGCATTTTACAGAGATTTTGCATTTTAAAAAATCAGGTTTGACCATCTATAGTTGTTCTGCAAGTACGTCTAACCATGGGATAATATTAGGTAGATATCATGTCTCTCCAAGACAGAGGTTTTGTTTCCACATATGAAGACATAACATGAAATCTGTCTTGACCTTTCCTTGTTTTAAGTAGCTCTTTGCAGAAGCAAAGTTTTCTTAAAGTACACTATCATTTATAAATCTTAAAAAAAAACTGCAGTGTGACAATTATTGATAAAATTTGTTGACTCATCAACTTGGACATAGAAGCAATTGTTTATCAGTTTATTACTCAAAGCCTCCTGAGCATCATGTGACATATTATCAATATATCAACTTATTATACTTTATGAGGGTGGAATCTTTTCAATTTCTTATACCACATCTTGACCAAGCACTATTCCTATAATTTTGTATGCTGGCATTAATAGATTCTCACCAACTATGTGATTTTGCTTTTCTGGGAAATAACTTCCCAATAACTTGCTTCTTGAAGTTTTCACTAACTTTTTTTTTTTTTTTTTTTTAAGGGGGAAGCAGGCTCACTGCTGAGCAGAGAGCCTGACATGGGGCTTGATCCCAGAACCCTGAGGTCATGACCTGGGTGAAGGCAGAGGATTAACCCACTGAGCCACCCTGGGACCCCTTCACTAACTTTTTAAAAGAAGTTATACTGTTTGAAATTACAGTTTCTGTTTAAAGGAATCAGTATGTTCATTTCTCAGCCGCTTATGTTCATTTCTTAGCCGCTGTGATGTTTTCTTTTAAGCTGCTTTACTACCCAGCTGGAGACATTGTAGCACAGGTAAAATAAGATAGGACAACTTGGATCAGTAGCCTGTGAAGGACCCAGTGATGAGCAGTTTTCATTACAACAAAGGGTTTGTTTTGTGTCTCTGTTGCACTAGTGTAGTGAAGGGAGAATTGTAATTCTTTATCACTAATGTTGTAAAAAGTATTCATAGTTCTAGATCTTACAATCCTTTTCTTCTAACTCATAGGCCACCTTCGACACACAGACATACACACATTGAACTATCAGACATGTTTGTAAAATGTAAAACTAATAAAATACAAAACAGAAGGGTGTTATAAATGAGAAGAGTAAAGGCATGAAAACTTCACAATACAATTCACTTCTAATCTACCTAAGCCATGTTTTGTAGCATTTAAAACAGCAGAATGGCAGGGGTACCTGGGGGACAGTATGTAAAAATTCCTTCTTTATGACTAAAATTTCCCTGCGATTGGGGCACCTGGGTGGCTCAGTCCATTAAGCAATTAAACATCTGCTTTGGACTCAGGTCATGATCCTGGGGTCCTGGGATCAAGCTCCCACGTCACTGGGCTCACAGTTGAGCAGGAAGCCTGCTTTTCCCTCTTCCCCCTGCTTGTGCTCCCCGTCTCTCAAATAAATAAATAAATAAAATCTTTAAAAAAGTAAAATTTCCCTGTGATTAAAAAAAAAATTAGTCATTGGAGTAAAGCATGGTCTTGGGACCTTGGAGGAGCTTGGGGGAGCTAACTGAAGAGGGGCGGAGAATGAAAGACTCAGTTGTTGGTCCCTCTGAGCAATAAAATACTCACCAATTATCAATAGCCTTTCTCATCTCACTGAGCCTGGACTCAACCAAAGGAGCGTAGTTCTTCTGTACATGACCACTGGGGCCTGAATGTCCTCCAGTACAATTGGTAAAGGGGCCATCCACTGCCCATCATTGTAAGCACTAATATCACATGGCATGTAAAGAAAACAACAACGCTGTTTTTGTTTCATCATATTCTTTCACAGAGACCCTGATGACTTCTTGCCAAAAGCAAGGAGCTCTGGTTGAGAAACTGTAGTTGTAGAAATTTAAGGATGATAGTATAACGATGATAAAGGTAAAGAAACAGAACTGGATTTATTTCAATTCTATCATTCTGCCTGTGCAGTTGGAGATTTTGGGGTATGTATTTAAAATTAAATCAGTGGAGGGGTGCCTGTGTGGCTCAGTGGGTTAAAGCCTCTGCCTTCAGCTCAGGTCATGATCCTAGGGTCCTGGGATTGAGCCCTGCGTTGGGCTCTCTGCTCAGCAGGGAGCCTGCTTCCCTTTGTCTCTCTCTGCCTGCCTACTTGTGATCACTGTCAAATAAATAAATAAATAAATAAATAAAATCTTTAAAATTAAGACAGTGGAATGGGGTGAGATAGGAAATATAATAATTTTGTTTGGTGCACATTTGAATAAACACATGAGGTATTTTACTCAATTTGAGTAATGTATTTTTTTTTAATTTTTTATTTTTTATAAACATATATTTTTATCCCCAGGGGTACAGGTCTGTGAATCACCAGGTTTACACACTTCACAGCACTCACCAAAGCACATACCCTCCCCAATATCCATAATCCCACCCCCTTCTCCCGACCCCCCTCCCCCCAGCAACCCTCAGTTTGTTTTGTGAGATTAAGAGTCACTTATGGTTTGTCTCCCTCCCAATTCCATCTTGTTTCATTGATTCTTCTTCTACCCACTTAAGCCCCCATGTTGCATCACCACTTCCTCATATCAGGGAGATCATATGATAGTTGTCTTTCCCCGCTTGACTTATTTCGCTAAGCATGATACGCTCTAGTTCCATCCACGTCGTCGCAAATGGCAAGATTTCATTTCTTTTGATGGCTGCATAGTATTCCATTGTGTATATATACCACATCTTCTTGATCCTATTTTAAAGATTTAATTTACCTACTTGAAAGAACACGAACAAGTGGAGAAGGGAGTGGAGGTGGGGTGAGGCAGAGTTGGGGAGGGGCAAAGGGAGAGGGAAAAGTGGGAAGCCTACTGGTGGGATGAAGCTGGATCCCAGGACTCTTGAGATCATGACCTGAGCCAAAGGCAAATATTTAACCCATTGAACCAGCCAGGTGCCCCTTGAGTACTGTCTTTAAATTCTATATTTATTGCTTAAAATTTGTTCATTTTAAAATAAAATTGAAAATGAATGGTTATTACTGATTATTGCATGATTATTACTGAAAATAATTTTTTTGGGTGGGGCAGTGCTAATAAATAATCTGGATGCATGAGGCCAATTGGCTTACTGTATTTTAACTTCATGAACGGCATTTGGATACATGTTAATTCTAGCAAAATATTCTGTTCATGTATTGCACTAATTTAATTGTTTAACTTGATCTTGTTTCCAATGTTGTGTTACTATAAAGAGAAAAGACAGTGAAATAACACAAGCAGTAAACCCCTCTTTTGCAGCTGTACCTCTTCAGGCTTCAGTTATCTGTGGTCAGCCATGGTCCAAAAGCAGATGATCTTCCATCTGACTTGTTGTCAAAAGTCAGTAGCAGCCTTAACACTAGATCACAGTGTCTCTGTCATTCCCCCAGTTTGTCTCATCATGTAGACATTTTATCAGCTCACATCATCCCAAGAAAGGTGAGTAGAGTATAGTAAGAGATTTGGAGAAAAAAATATATGTGCATAACATTTATTACAGTTATTGTTATAATGGTTCTATTTCATTATTAAATGTTATTGTTAATCCCTTACTCTGCCTCATTTATAAATTAAACATGATCATAGGTACGCACATATAGGAAAAACATGCTATGTGGGCTTTGGTACTAGCAGTGTTTTTAGCCATCCACTAAGGGTCTTGGAATATATCCTTCATGGATAAGAGGGGGTGGCTGTGCATTATTGCCTCCCTCTCTATCGAAGCTTCTAAAGCTCTAATTACCTCCGTGTGAAATAGGTATCACATTTTAATTATTTGTTTCCACCATCATATTTCCAATTTTTAGAAATCCTCCTCAGGCTTTTTTCAAATATGCTTTATTCTTTTTTAGTAATTATTCATTTTTTACATTTTCAAAATTCTGTTTGAGTATACTACATTTAATAAATATACAATAATTATGATACCTTTACGATTTGATTCAACTATTCCTGATGTCTGCTTTTGGCCATGTTGTCTTGTTTCTTTATATGTTTTGCAATTTAAAAATATATATTTGTGAGTTCATATTTTGGGGGATTTTTTCTGTGAAGTCCTATGATATCCCCTTGAGTCTGGGAAAGGTAGTCTTTATTGTAGATGACAGTTTATGCCTAGGTAGCAATTGAGAGAGTTACAGTGGGGAGACAGAGAGAGTGGCTTTTCACCCATTTATTAACAACTGGATAATAATAATAATAATAATCCACTCAATGAGTGCTTTCCTGGTAACTGGCATAGCACTAGGGAAATGTGATAGGAACTGAACATCTTTTTGAGTAAGAACTCTAAAACATTAGCCCCCCCCCTTTTTGATACCCTGCTACTTCCTGTACAACATTGTTATCCCTATAAGGGAAATGTGGAAATATTTCAGCATAATCATTTCATAGTAAAAAGTATAGATTACTTGGGGTGTCGGGGTGGCTCAGTTGATTGAGCGACTGACTCTTGACTTTGGTTCATGTCATGATCTCAGGGTCGTGAGATTAAGACCCATGTTGGGCTCCATGCTCAGGGTGAGTCTGCTTGGGGTTCTCTCTTTCTCCCTCTGCTCTGCCCCTGCCCCAGCTCAAGCTCACGCACACCGTGCTCTCCCCCACCTCCAGGAAATCAATCAATCAATCTTCAAAATAAAAAATACAGATTACCAATGGAAAGAGAGGACAGGTTGACAGTTTGTTTTTCACTGTATTTGTCCATATTGTTTATTCTATTTTCTACTCTTTTAACTTCTTAAGATTCATGGAATTCAGTTTTATTTCTACCAAGTATTTTCTTTAACATTCATTGACACCGAGAACAAGCTAGTTTTCAAATTCATTAACTGGTTTTACCTTTAATATGAGGTAAAAATTGTTCTTTCCACTTGACATGCAAGAAAACTGAATCTCAGAAGAGGTTAAGTAACTTGCTTAAGTTCACACAGGCATGCCTACCACAAAAGTCCCCTGTTTTCCAGTGGCTCACTGCATCACTAATGAGTGTCTACTAGGTGACAGGCTAATTGCTGGATTTCAAAGCAAAAGACGAAATGCCTTTTAAGACATTACAATCCAAAAAAAAGACTGATTATTTCTACTGAGGTGAGATAACTTATACTAAAATTATGTACAATTATGGAGTACAAAGAAAAGATGATTCAGAGTTGAAGTTGAGGGGAAGAGATTTTTCTAGGGATAAGACACTAGCCTAGAGTTCAAGTGGCACTGAGACAGAGCTACTGAGGAAACCCCAGCCCCACTTTGTTATTATATTATACTACTCACATAATTATTATTCACTTATAAGGGTAATTACTTTGAATAAGAAGTTCAAAGAAGGAATTACTCCTATCTACAAAAAATCATCATCAACAAAAAAATGCTAAATATTTCAGTATGGCTTTGTTCCTGAAGGCAAAGAAATGTACTCAATAAAATCTTACAGTGATTAAAAAAAAAGTCTTAGTGTGACACCCTTATGTTCATTTAAGACTATGGAGTAGTTAGCAGGTACTTGGCAATTTGCAGAATTTACTTAACTTAAAATAGTCTCCTTGCCACTTACCATCCATTCCTACATATTCATTAATATTAACAAAAACTTATAAAGTGGTATTTGAAGACTAAATGTGAACCACTGAACAATCATTTTTTGAGAGGTACCTTTTTGTAATTTATCATCCTAGATAACATTGATGCAGTTCTCTCCTTTTTTAAATGTATGTTATTTCACATTTCTTGGCTTCAGAAAATTCAAACTTGAGTGAAAGAAAATGAACAAGAATTTATAATCTTTTAAAAAAATGTCATTTTGAAAAATTTTATATTTATTGAAAAGTTACAAAAATAATACAAAGAATCTCCATATAAATTGCTGAGATTCCCCTCAAATTAACCTTTTCATCTTATTTGCTTTATTATTCTTTCTGTCTCTCTCCATGTGTCTATGTGCATGTGCTTTTATCTGTAACATCTGTGAGTAAGTTGCAGAACCAATGCCTTATCTCTAAATAATTGGGAGATGGAGAAGAGAAGAGAGCTGGGGGAAATTGGAGAAGGAGACAAAGCATGAGAGACTGTGGACTTGAGAAACAAACTGAGGGTTTTGGAGTGGAGGTGGGGGGTTGGGTGAGCCTGGTGGTGAGTATTATGGAGGGCACGTATTGCATGGAGCACTGGGTGTAGTGCATAAACAATGAATTCTGGAACACTGAAAACAAATAAAATAAAATGCAAAAAAAAAAATAAAAGCAACAGTGAACATTTTTAAAAATTTCACATATATTTTTTAAAAACAAGAATTCTTTTATGTAACCTCAATATTTTGAAAATCAGAAAAGCAATATTGACACAATATTAATAACGAAGTTATAGATATTCACATTTTGTAACTGTTCCATTAACTTTTTTATAAAGAGAAAAAACCTCAGTGATTCAGGATCCAGTTCAACGCAGGATTCCTTTTTTTTTTAGATTTATTTATTTATTTGACAGAGAGAGAGGGAGAGAGATAGAGATCAGTAGTAGGCAGGAGGCAGGCAGAGAGAGAGAGGGGAAAGCAGGCTCCCTGCTGAGCAGAGAGCCTGATGCGGGGCTTGATCCCAGGACCCTGAGACCATGACCTGAGCTGAAATCAAGAGTCAGGCATTCAAACAACTGAGCCACACAGGCCTCCCTGGCTTTCATAACTTTTCTGAAAATCACAGGCCATTTTGTAAAAAGTCACTTCATTTGCATTTTCTGGTGTTTCCTCATGATTGGATTAACGTGTTGCAATTTTGGTAGGACTATCATCAAAGGGACCCTGTGTTTGTGTAAATGACTCATAAGAGGAAACCCATGATGTCAGTCAGAATTCATGCTCTTTTATGGACATTATGGGTAGATCAACAAGTCTTCTCCCTTGCAAAAACTGGACAAGAGACTACAGTAGTATGAATCAAGAAGTTCAGTATTGGTATAATCTTAAGTTTGATTTGACATTGAATTTCTAAGTTTTATTTGGTTTCCTTAAGGTCATATTCAGAAATAATTAGTATTTATTACATATACACCTATTCATTGTATATAAATACTAAACATAAATATGGTATATAAATATATGGTGAATATATATATGTGAATAGGTTAGCATATATGATATATATTTTTTAGCATGTATTTCATGGGGCAAATAATTTTCAGACTTGTGAATATGCTGGGCATAGGCATGGAATAAAATATCATTTAGGTAAATAACACCTCTGTTTTTTATTGATGACAAAAATATTTCAGTTTAAGGGAAAGTGTCAATTTGGGCACTGGGAGTCTTGGGTTTTAATATTTGTGCTGATTTTGCCAACACTTTAAGACTTTGGGTAAGATAATTATTTCTCCTAAGTAGCACTTTCCACGATTATTTAATGAGATAATAGAATACAGTACTGTAATTTACCTGCTCTCCGGGGAGCTGTAAGAATAAAATTAAGCTAATATATAATATTGACTTTAACTAAAATTGTTTTAGAAACACAGTATTACTTTATGAATCAATAGTTCACAACAGAAGTGACCAGGCTGAAAACTCTGGAAGAAATGTTGCCCCATTCATTTTGTTTCTCAGTAAGTGGAGATGGGTGTTTTCCTGAAAAATGACCATCTGCCTACCATAAAAATATTGGATCGTTCTTTGAAAGAAATAGACTAGTAAAACTTTGGGATTGTGACATCGGTTCACTTTTTAATATTTCAGTTATGAAGGGCCTCTGTTGGGTAGAAACAGTAAGATATTGCTGTAGGTTTGAGATCTGGCTCATTTATAAATACTCAGAACTCTTTGCAGGTAATAAAACTGCATGCCAGGTCAGTCATAAACTCCACCTGCTTCTCATATATCTTTGGTAGCTAAGCTTACAGAGCTTTCAGAGAATTTTTATCCTTTTTTTTTTTTTTTAATTCAAGGCTATTGCTAGTGTCTTTTCTGTGTTGCCATTTTATCTCTCTTTCAGTCTGTTGGTTGTTGTTGGTTATTATTTTTATAGTTGATCCTTTAAAAAAAAATTCATCAGTCTCTCCAAGACCAAATATATCTTCTGGTGTATTTTTTGACTAAATCTGTGCTGATCACCTTCCTTTGATGACCATTGCTCTCCTGGTAGCTCACAGGTAAAACTGGTTGTTTAATCTTATGCTGAGTCATCAAGTCCCTTTAAAACTCTTTGCAATTTTCTATTTTTTTTCTGCCAGGCTGTAATTTAAGGTCTCACATCTCTTGTAATGGAATGTTGTAGTTGTCTCCTGACTGGTCTCCCTGCCTTCTTTGGGTTTTCTTTTCAAGCCATTCATATCTTTCTAAAGCACAATTAAAATTATTTTACCTTCTTGTCCACACTTTTCTACGAATTTCCACAAAGTACCAAATTAGATTCCTTTAGGGAGAGACACATGGTCCATAAGACATATCCATAAGATGTGGGCTCTGGTACTGGACACAAATTGACTCCCTATTCTACTTCAAAGAAGTTTTTGAAACGAGCCTCTCTTCCTTTATTAGTACTAAGACCTCCAGGATGGCTGTGAAGATAATATAAGTCGAGTTACGTAAAGTCCACAGAGTACTTCCTGAAGGGTTGCTCGCGCTCAGTCATGTTCCATCCTTCTTTCTGCCTTGTAACATCCACGCATCCATCTGCTTTCTAAACTTCCAGTGCTCATTTATAAACACTACTCTTTCATATTTCCTACAGAAATTCCAGAAGTTTTCCCCATTTTGTGTGTGTGTGTTTTGTGGGGGCGGGGAACGTGTTTTGTTTTGTTTGCTTCCTTATTTCCACAAGCAAGAATATTCCCTAGATAGTATGCCTGTTCTTGTTTTCTCACCTGTAAAAACCGTTATCTGTCCCTTCAAGCAGTCCATGCAAGGGTCCAACTCTTGCATGAATTATTTTTAAAATTTCTTCCTGCAGAAATGCTGATTATTTCCATCAAAACTCTGGTTTTTTGATTATACTATTTAGCATATTCTACCTTCTATATGATTGAATTTTTGTTGCCAAACTCTCCACTCCATATGGGTAGCTGATTCAGGGGTTATTAATCTTTAAACATCTACCAATTTCACATGCTGGAAAGTCAATAAGTATTAACATGACAGACTATGATGGCTACAAATAGTAACTCCCACCCCACTTGCTTTTATGCGATGTAACACTGGCTACCCAGAGGTATAGTGCTTTTCTCTTCTCCCTTGAATGTAGGCAGAAATTATGCCTATCTCGGCTGACAAAATAGGTCCAAGTAATGCTGTGCCCCTTAGCAGCGTTTGCTTTTTACCTTTTAGGATCTTTGCTTAAGAGCAAACAAGAGACCCCAAACTCCTTTTTCTCTTTGTATTTCAGTTTCAATAATTCTGTTTATCTATCTTCATATATCTTCAGTATAACTTCAATTTCACTGATTTTTTTTCCTTGTCTATTTTGAGTCAAAGGCGAGTTGTCAAAGCATTATTTATTACTTACTACCAGATTTTTTTATTTTGACTCTTTCATTCTCTCTTAGAGTGTTCATCTCTGCTAAAATTAGTGTTATCAGCATGCATACTTGCCTCTAGAGCCTTCAACACAACAATCATAATTTTTAAAAAAATACACTGATATTGCAATATTTCAATCACCTCATTGGTTGCTTTGTCTCTTTATAGTGTTTTGTTGTTGTTGAAATATGAACATTTTATACAGGATGGTGGACGCTGAGGTAAATAGTCTTACATTTGGAAATGGGCCTGCCTTTTATGCTGGAAAGCCCTTACATGGGGTTTTGAGTCAAGGTAGTTACGAGTAAAGTTCGGTTCAGGATGTGTTTCTATTGTTATCCTTAGGGTACCCCAGACATCAAATATTTTTAGTATTACCTTATTTTTAGTGTTGGGATTGGCTTGCCGGTAGGTGTTTCTGTATATCTATTCCACCCTCAAATTAGGGGTTTTCCTTATGCTGCATCTCAGAAAGGATCTCTCTCCGCATTCTTGCCACTCTCTCTGTAGTAGACCCTTTGATATCTGGAGGTGCTGGAACAGGCCTTCTCTGTTGCTCTATTAAATAAGCTTCAATATTAGAGGTCGAACCTTCTCTGTAATACTATTTTACACCTGACAATAGATCTTTACCCAGGATGGATTTCTGTCCCAGCTCTAAGAGTGAATTGTTTTTTAACTCTTCCATTTCCCTAGATGTAATGGGTTGTCACTAATGGCTTCAGGGAGATGGGGTTTGTCTTTCTCCCAAAAGCTGGTCTCTGATCTGTAGAAGAGATAGGGAAGAAGGATCTAGAAGGGCTTTCTTCACATGGCAGCTAGAGCTCTTCTCCACCACACTTGCACCATGAGGCCTGGGTTCAAGCTTTATAGAAACTGGGAAAAGATTGTTTGTTGTTTTAAGCTCTAAATTTTGGGGTAGTTTGCTACACAGCAGTGAATCTCAATAAATGTTATTTACTAGCTGCTGTCATGTAACAGTGAGGACATTTAGACTCTTAAATTAGGGAGACTTGCCTAAGAAAATAATTGTAATAGCAAAGTTAGCTTTGAGTCAACTCCCAGAATCTGTGAACAGTTGTCTTTTCCTAATTATACTATCCCAGCTTATTCATCTGTCTACTAATGAATGAAAATCTACTGATTAATATATCTCTACTATTAATTTAGAATCGTATACTTCCAACTAGCACCAGACCCGTCATATTTAGAAATAACCTTCCTTTTCTGAGGGCAATACTTGTAAGATGTTTCGTCTGCACGGGATTCAGTGAAGGTTCACTGGGTGCATGGAAACATATAAATCTACATGAAAGGCAAGGTATTAATGACACTTTAATAGCGATACATGGCCTCTGAAGAGTAAAAGAATGTCTGTGAATTTGCTTGTAATAGGTAAGATAGTTAGCTCTAAGTAAAGTGTAATTAGAATTAAGAGAGGCTTAGTCAAAGGTTTATCTAAGTAGGTGAAGATTGTCCTGAAGGAGAAAACATAGAATGTTTTAAAAATTATAAAAGATCCTATTTTGAAGTATATGTTTAGCTACAGTGTTTTCCATGAGGAGGTAAAGTGTGGAAGTGTTTTGAGTTAGGGTGGATTAACCGCACTAAAACAAACCTAAAATCTCGGAGGCTTAACCATAATTAAGTTTTATTTCTCATTCACCTTGCAGACCAATATGCAAGTGAATCACTGGAATAAAGGTATTCTAACGAGGGCTGCTCTCTGCAGGCATCAGGAGGTCAGGCTCCACAGGAAGTGACTCCTCTGTGTTTTACGAACTGAAGTCTGTCAGTCTGGCTAGCAGGCAAGTACCATTCAGGCTATGGTGAAGGTATACATGCTCTCAATGACGTTGGCCAGAGGTGAAAGATGTCAATTCTGTTCTTGTTCTGTTAGTGAAAACAACCATGTCTGATGCTGTTAGGAACCTGGGCAATGAGATCTAAGAGGGTCAGGAGCCCAGATGTCCATCCACAGATGAATAGATAAAGAAGAAGTGATATATATTTATACGCACGTGCGCGCGTGCTCACACACACACACACACACACACACAATGGAATATTATGCAGCCATCAGAAGCATGAAATCTTGCCATTTGCAATGGCATGGAAGGGGCTAGAGGGTATTATGCTAAGCAAAGTCAGTCAGTCAGAGAAAGACAAATACTATACGATTTCACTCATATGTAGAATTTAAGAAACAAAACAGAAGAACATGGAGAAGGGAAGGAAAAATAAGATAAGATGCACATTGAGAGGGAGGCAAACCATAAGAGACGCTGAACTCTAGGAAACAAACTGAGGGTTGCTGAGGGAGGTGGTCGGGGGAGGGATAATTGAGTGATGGGCATGAAGGAAGGCACTTGATTAATGAGCACTGGGTGATATACGCAACCGATGAATCACGAAATTCTACCTCTGAAACAGGTTTAAAGAAGTTAAAAAAAAAAAAAGAATGCTCACAAATAACTAGTTTCAGTCACAGAGTGTGTCTTCATACTTCTTTTAATACTTTTTATATTCTTCTACATCGAAAAGAAACCAGGAAGGAATATATATAGAATTGAATGGGAGGAGGCAGTGAGCAGGACAACTTAGCAGAATCACACCCTGTATTGCTGATATTTATGTTTTCCTTAAATGTTTAATATAATTCCTTAAATAGTTGATGCAATTTGGTCAAAATTACCAGTGAAACTACCTGGGTCTTGAGGTGTTTTTTTTTTTTTTTTTTTTTTTCCTTAAGGTTTTCACATACAAAAAACAGTTTATTAAAAAAAAAAAAAAGATATTATCTTTTATTGTGTTGGGTATAAAATTTTACAAATGTCAATGAGCTCATTGTGTTGCTCAGATCTGTACACTTACTGCTGCTGTTTTATTGTTGTGCTTTGTTGGGGGCAGGTGATTGAATTAGTGGAGAATCCTGATCCTGTCAGTCTCAATTTCATTCTTTTCTAGGCAAGATCTGTTTTGGTTTTGTTCTCAGTGATAAGGAATGAAATTTATTTTACTCCCAAACTTTGGTCTTTCAAGTTCAGAAGAATCTACCAGCCCTGCTGAACCTGAACGCGGACCTATCCCTGCACTGAGTGATCTCTGAGACCCCTTTCCTGGTTTTCAAACTCAAAGCAGGCATTCTCAGGGGGTTCCTCCCAGAGTCTTTCTTGTCTTGCGTAGTGCAGCCCAACACCGGATTTAGGAGCCACAAAGGATCCTCGTGCAAGTATCTGATTACCTTCCTGTGCACAGCTCTGTCTCCTCCAGATCCCAAGTGTCCTACCTCCTCTCTAGACTTGACTTGACATCCTCAATGTGATGACACGACTGGGTTTTGTTTGGACTCAGTTTCCTTCTACTATGGAGTAAAAGGCGCTCACAGGCAGAAATCTGATCAAAACACGGGTCTAAAATTGTTCTTTTTTTTCTTTCAGGAATTGTATTTCTGCACTGGAATCAGAATTTCCTGATTTCATAGTAGTTTACAGCAGAAGGCATGTCCTGTACCAGTTTCTCCATTATGGTAGGAATGAAGAATTCCAGCTGAATCATCCCTGGTGATCAGTAATTAATAGATGCCAAAGTTTGTTTCCTTTATACTCATGTTTTGTAATATTTGTTAACATCATATAGTGCATGTGTATTATTGTATGGATACAATGCAGTGTCATGAATTCTAATTTTATATCTAATCACAAGACTTATGATTCATATATTGATGGTAATTACCCCATCTCACTTTTAGAGGAATAAATTTAACAAGCAATAAAAGTTCATCTTTCAGATACTACTTACTCAGTAGACTATCATAGCAACTATTCCAATTAGTTATTATGAAATAAAAGAAGAAAAGCAAAATGAGGACTACAACTTACTGAAAACCTAGTCAGAACTTTCTTTTTCTATGTGTTCTTCTGATGCAGATTTTCACATATATTTAATATGTGTATCTTATATACAGAGATAATTATTTCATATGTATTCTATATAATATATCTCATACTATATATCAAAAGGAAATAATAAAAAGCATTCAAGTTTTTCTCTGATGCTGACATTTTGAAAATGTCATAGTTTATAAGGAAATAATGAAAACACATATTACATGGGAGAACACTCTGACCTTTTGCTCAGATTGATATGAGTTTTGGGGCAAGCTCTGTAAAGAAACTCAGAGGTAAAATTCACTTACTAATAAGTAACTGAAGATTTCAAAGGTCACACTGCTCTAGCAACAATTTGGTCTTCAAGCTAGGACATAGAATAAATTTATTTTTCAATTATCAATTTTCTTTCCTCATGCTATTATAGAAACAACAGACACGTGTAGAGTTTGTCTTCCTCAGGTGCCTTTGGATATTGATTTTAATTTTTTTTCTCTTTTTTATTGGGAAGTACTTCACATTTAAAATACATGACTCAATACAATTTGACATATTATATATATATACACACACATACGTACATATATATGCATACATATATACATGATTCAATATAACTTGAGATATATATATATACATATATGTGTGTGTGTGTATATATATGTATGTGCGTGTGTGCGTGTGTGTGTGTGTATGTAAAACCATCACCACAATCAGGATAATGAATGTGACCATCACAACCTAAAGTTTCTTGGTATATTTTTTAATCCATTCCTCTTTACCCCAATATGCTTTACAAATACCTAAGACACAATTTTTTAAAATCACTTTACTGAGGTATAATTGACATACAAAAATTGATAGATACGTAATGCATATAACCTGATGGGTGTGGAGATAAATAAACACCTGAGGAACCATCACCACAACCGAAGCCATAATAAATTTATATATTTATTTCCAAAAATTGTCCTCCCCTCACCCCACACTTTTTGGATTGGATCTTCTTTTTGGTAAGAGCACGTAATATAAGATCTTCCCTTTTAGCAAGTTTTTAAATATAGAATACAGTGTTGTTAACGAACTTTGTGTCCTTTGACCAATATCTTTGACCACACAAACTTTGCGTCCTTTGACCAATATCTCCCCATTTCCCCCTCCCCCAGCCCCTGTAATCATTATACTACTTTTAGATTCCTCGTCAAAGTGGATCATACAGTATCTGCCCTTCGTGTCTGGCTTATTTCACTTAGCATAATGTCCTCTAGGTCCATCCCTGTTGTCACAAACGGCAGGGACTCCATTTTTCTGAAGGCTGGGTAATATCCCCCTCACTGTAGGTTTATACCACACTTTCTTTATGCATTACTCTATTGATGGACATTTAGGTGGTCTCCATACTTTGGGTGTTGTGAATAAAACTACCATGAACACTGGGAATACACACATCTCTTCAACATACTGACTTCCATTCCTTTGGATATATATGCCCATCAGTAGCATTGCTGAATTAAAGGGTAATCGGTTTTTAAGTTTTGAGGAACCTCCATACTGTGTCTATAATAGCTGCACCAGTTTAAATCCCACCAACAGTTTCTGGGTATTTATCCATTTATTGTGGGTTGTCCACTTATTTGGTGTGTAATCATTTGTAATAGACTCTTAGAATCTTTTTATTTCTGTGGTATCATTTGTAATATCTCCTTTTTATTTCTGATCTTATTTATTTGAGTTTCTTTTTTCTTTAGTCTAGCTAAGAGTTCGCTATTTTTATTTTTCTCTTCAAAAATCCAATTCTTAGTTTTATTGATTTTTTTCTGTTGTTTTCCTCATATACATTTCATTTATTTCTGCTTTAATTTTAAATATTTTCTCTTTTCTACTAATTTTGGGAATCGTTTGTTCTCTTTTCTGTTTTTTTTTTTTATAGTGTAAAGTTAGGTTTGTTTGAGATCATTTTTCTTTTTATCATAAGATCCTATTGTTATAAAATTCCCTCTTAGTACTATTTTTGCTGCACCCCGTGAATTTCGATATTTTGTATTTTTATTTTCATTTGTGTTGAGTTTTTTTTTCTAATTTCTTTTTTGATTTCTCTTTTGACCTATGATTACTGAAAAGTGTTTTAATATTAACGTATTTGTAGATTTTCTAATTTTCCTTCTTTATTGATTTCTAGTTTCCTTGTCTTGGGATCAGAAAAGAGATATGAAGTGATTTCAATCTTCTTAAATTTGTCAAGATTTGTTTTGTGATTAAGCATGTGATCTATTCAGGAGAATATTCCATGTGCACTTGAGAAGAATGTGTGTTTTGCTGCTTGTGGGTGGAATGTTCTATATATGTCTGTTCATTCCATTTGGTAGATAGTGTTATTTTTATGGTTTTTTAAAATTGATTTTCTGTCTGACAATCTGTTCATTATCTGTTCAGTGGGGTACTGAGGTCTCCCACTCATCTTTTATTAGTGTCTATTTCTTCCTTCAGTTCTGTTAGTTTCATTTAATATGGTTAGGTGCTTTGATGTTGGGTACATCTTTGTGATGAATTGGCCCTTTTATGGTTCCATTCTTTAACTCTAGTAACATTTTTTGTTTGTTTGTTTTAAAGTTTATTCTGTCTGGTGTTAGTAAAACTATTTCAGTTTCATACCACAGGATTTAGCCTCAGCAATTTGTCGCTGGGGTGGGATGAGAAATTCTATAAAGTCCTGCTTCTCTGGGAAAGAACAACACTCTAACTGGGAGCTGAGAAGTTGAGTGTTGTGTTTTTGGCTGCTGTGTTCTGGAGTAGAGTCTCTGTCTTCTTGAGAAGGAGGGTGGAGAGGGAAGGAAGGGTCTAGGCTCAAACCACATATATCCCCTTTCTGACAAATTGTAGATTTTCTTGAAAGATTTTTTTCCCATTTGTTTGTTGTTCTTTTTTTTTTTTTTTAAAGATTTTATTTTTTTGATAGAGAGATCACAAGCAGGCAGAGAGGCAGGCAGAGAGAGAGAGAGAGAAGTAAGCAGGCTCCCTGCCGAGCAGAGAGCCCGATGCGGGACTCAATCCCAGGACCCTGAGATCATGACCTGAGCTAAAGGCAGAGGTCTAACCCACTGAGCCACCCAGGCGCCCTAGATTGTTGTTCTTAGGACCATTTGCAGAGACTTTAAATCATTGTTTGTATGTTTTGATAATTTTCACCAGTTTCCCTGGGGAGTAGTTCAGCAGAATATCTCATGCTATCATGCCCAAAGTCTATCTCTGACCATTCAAATTTAAGATGACAATGTGTTTTTACTTTTATTTAAACTTGATTCTTCTGCGAGGTTCAGTTATATACTTTCTCTGTTGTTTATGTATTGTAATTTTTTACAGTTTTTTTAAAAAGGAAAAAACACCAAGAGTGAATGTATCACTGAAAGTAGCAAGGCACTGGCTAACCTATTTTGGACCTTTTTTCAATGTATAGTATTGACAAATAGGTAGATTATCATGGGATAATATTGCTCATATATCACCGACTAGTAAAATAAATGTTATTTACAGGTAACTTATCACTGTCCATTTGAGCCCAACATCACTCATTCTGGATTCCCACTGTCTACACAATCTAGTCCACATTTAAGAGCAAGGCATTTACATTTTTTCCTATCAGGACCCAGTCTATTTCTCATGATTTATTCCCCACCTACTTCTCTAATAACAGCTCCTAGTCATAACAGAATATTTGTTATTCCAGGTACATGTGTTACATTTCCATTTCTATCTATTGCTTATGTTTTCTCTCCAATTGAAATTAACATTCCTCATACTCCATCTGGAGAAATGGTATTCATTTTGTTGGATGAGTTCGAATATTACTTTCTTTGTGAACACAATGCAAATGGCTAGAAATGGCTGAACTGCTATATGTGCCAGGTTGTTTCCATACAATTCCAAATTTGATACGTGATCTCTGTAAAAAAGATATTATTGACTTCAGGAGTGCATTAATTACATAAGAATAAGTGAACTAAACCCAAAGAATTCACAATGTTATCTTTAGTTTATGTGTATTTCTGACATCATAGCCTATTCCCATTTTGTAGAACGTTCAGGTTCCCATAAAGCTTTTCCTCACCATTTCCCTCTGTAACACCCTCGTCTCACTTTCCACAAAAACTATGCCTTATTGTATACTTTGTATACATCATCGCTTCATAGAATGTTTTTCATAATGCTGCATCATAGATCTGATTACTTTGAATTCATAGATCTGATTCATAGATCTGATGACTTTGATAGCTACATGTAAGAGAGAGTTTGTTTCTTTTAATACATTATGAAATTAATGAGGCTATTGTGTTTGTTTTGTGATCCTAAGAACCAAGACTCCCCAAAGCCTCAAAAAAATGCTCAGGAGATATATGTAGAATCCTCTAATTTTATGATTTTTGTTTTAATAGATAAATAATTTATGAAGATTTGGGATTTATTGTTATAGCATAATAATACTTTTTTATTCAATTAAATTTTAAAATGATTCCACAGACACCAATAAAATATTATTAGAAAAGGATATATAGGGGCGCCTGGGTGGCTCAGTGGTTAAGCCGCTGCCTTCGGCTCAGGTCATGATCTCAGGGTCCTGGGATCGAGTCCTGCGTCGGGCTCTCTGCTCGGCAGGGAGCCTGCTTCCTCCTCTCTCTCTCTGCCTGCCTCTCTACCTACTTGTGATTTCTCTCTGTCAAATAAATAAAATCTTTAAAAAAAAAAAAAAAAAAAAAAAAAAAAAGAAAAGGATATATAACATCCAATGGGAATCAGCCATGGCATTTTAGCTATAGGTCCAAAAATGAGACTTGAAATTCTTTGGAAAGAAATCAGGTTTACAGGGGTACATATGAATAATACAAAACAGATATTTAATACAATTTGTTTGGAATTCTACTTCAGTGTAAATATATATTACTTGGTTTCTCATGCATTAGCTATGACAGATAAGAAATTTATTTCAAACTCTTAGCTCAATTTCTTATCTTTTGTTTGTCCCCTAATCTTCAATAACATAATATTTTAAAAAGTCATATTAGCAAAACATAGGGTAATGGATATTATAAACCATTAATCTGAAAGGACATTTTTCTAATAATGATCCTTATGCCATCTGAAATGCATCTTGCTGCAATTGATTCAGGATTAATTGATTACAGTGCTCAAGCAAACTGATGTTCATTCATTTTGGTCAAAGGCAAAATTTGAACTTGTGTCAAGTCATGAGAACTTTCCTTTCATAAATCTTATATTTTTAAATTTGAGTATGCATATCTACTTTCATTTGAGCTTCCTCAATATTCATAAGTCCCAGGGTCTAAAGTACACACAACAGGGATTTTTAACAAATATGATGTGGCCCCAGAAAGAAGTTCATTGTTTTCCTGTTAAACTCCTTTCCTTCCAAGGTTCTTTCTTTTCCTCTTCTTTTCTTCACAAGTGTTTTTTTTAATACAACATAGAAATTGCTGGCGTAGTTCTAGCAACACCATAATCCTCAGAAAATGAAAAGTAAAGGCTACATACTTTCTTTAAAAATGCAATCTTAGGGCGCCTGGGTGGCTCAGTGGGTTAAGCCGCTACCTTCGGCTCAGGTCATAATCTCAGGGTCCTGGGATCGAGTCCTGCATCGGGCTCTCTGCTCAGCAGGGAGCCTGCTTCCTCCTCTCTCTCTCTGCCTGCCTCTCTGCCTACTTGTAATCTCTCTCTGTCAAATAAATAAATAAAATCTTAAAAAAAAATGCAATCTTAGACCTGTTTTTCCCAGTAAGTTTTGTTATACAATGCTGATGGTAGTACTTGATACTGTGTGTGATATGTATCTGGATGTACCAGAGTGCATGTATTGAATTAGCAACCTTAAATAAGATGGGGCAAAGAAAGGCACATGCATGGTTCAGTTGGTTAAGCACATTTGACTCCTGGTCTCTTCAAATGCCTCTTGAGTTCTTCCTACAAGGGGTGTGATTTTAAGCAAGGATGAAGTTCTGGGGTGTGGTGGGGAAAATGACAAAAATAAGAATTAGTGAAAGTCTTCTGCTTCCCCCTCTCCCTGCCCAGGTATTTGGAATGACTTTGAGTAGCCCCAATCTACCTACTTTTTCCCCCCTCTTTTTGGCTATTTCCTTGGCCAAGCAATACCACTTACATAAATACTATGGGAAAAACTTTCCTAGGCCCTATATGAACAGCAACTATAGTATCAGTTTAATTTTGCTATTCTTTCTCCTATACTACCTCGTTTGATGTTTATAGAAAGTCAGGGCATGTATTATTCTCTCTATTTTATATATAAGAAAACAGACTCTCAGAAGTTAAGTGTGATATGTAAGAATCAAACAGCTAATTTCTTTTGCCAGGACTTAAACACAAATCACATTATCCCTGGCCTAATTTTCTTTCCACCATATTGCATTTATTGTGGCAAATTTAGTAAGTGTATCAAGGATGGCAAGTTATTTAAAACATTATCTTCATCCTCAAAACAATCCTGAAGTTTAACTTTATAATGTCTATTTTTTAGATGCAAAACTGAAGCTGAGATAAATTAAATGATTTGCTCATGTGGGAAGTGGAGGTCAGAAATTATAAATGTGTCTCTTGGGTTACAAAATCTATATTATACTTTAGCAAGCATTATACCGTAGCAAGCATTCATTGGAGAATTAGGAGTTTATAAAACTGGAAAATTGTATAACCCTGGAAGCAAGTCTTGAATTCTTTAATTAAACCTGGGCTGTGAACAGAACCAATCACACACTTGGGGGGTAGGAGACAAAGAACTTTACAGGAACATATAAAATATTAATGAAATAATTACTAATTTGACATCAAGAAGTTAAAACTTTATTACTTCATATGCACCATAAAAATTTATTTCAGCATTAAGGAATCAACATTTAATATGTAATCAAACTTAATACTGTAAGCACAACTCAAGAAATTTTCAGTAAAATGGATATTTAAAAATATTTATCCATGATTGCATCTTTTGGGTTATCAATTAATTACATTAACTTTAGACTACACAATTAATGATCAACAGATTATTTCTTTTTTTTTTTAAAGGGTTTTACTTAGCGGTGCCTGGGTGGCTCAGTCATTAAGCTTCTGCCTTCTGCTCAGGTCATGATCTCAGGGTCCTGGGATTGAGCCCCACATTAGGCTCCCTGTTCAGCGGGGAGTCTGCTTCTCCCTCTCCAACCAATCATTCCCTGCTTGTGTTCCCCCTCTCACTGTCTCTCTCTCTCTGTCAAAAAATAAAATCTTAAAAAAAAGATTTTACTTATTTATTTGAGAGAAAGCATGCTTGAGCAGGAGTTTGAGTGAGAGGAGGTGCAAAAGGGGAAGGAGAGATTCTCAAGCAGACTTGGCACTGAACCCTTGGCTGAACCCTACTCAGGGCCTGCTCTCACAACCCTGAGAGCATGACTTGAGCCAAAACCAAGAGTTAGATGCTTAACCGACTGAGTCACCCAGGTGTCCTGATCAATAGATTTTTTCTAAAAAGTGAAAAGAAAAGAGAGGAAAATGAAAACAAATGAACAAAAAAGAAAAAAAAATAGTTAAAGTCCTTTTTTGACCACTAGTTAGGGCTATACTCTACTAAGACTATGAGGCTGAGTTTATGTTTTATTTTTATTTTTTTCTTTCCCTCCAAAATGCTTGAATAATTCCATTTGAACTTTCATACATATATGCACATATACATGTGTATATGTATGTATTTTCTACATGTGTATCATATAGTTGTGAGTGTGTGTATGGGTATGAACAACCTTTATTCTCCAACTTAAGAACTTTCCACATCACACAAAGGAAGACAAATGATTCATTATATTCTTAAACTGACTTTTGAAATTTTATGTTTTTGAATCCATTCTTATTTCCTTTACCTGTTATTCATTTTCTGTTCCCCAAATCTTCACAGAGTCAATTCTTGACTAAATATTATTCTCAGATAAACCATTCCAAAATCCACAGAAAAGATCAAGTATTGTTGTAATGTGACTTCACACCATCATGTACCTTATCTTAATATATTTTTCAGAACTAAAATTTTCCATTTATTTTGTGATAATTCAATAGGCACCTGGGTCTCTTACTAATATAACATTCAGTGGTTAGCAACTTTTGCTCATCTTTTAATCTCCCAGTACTCAAAATAATGTCTGGAACATTGTATAAGTCAATAGATATATGTATATATATATTTTTTCTTTTTAATTAATTTATTTATTTGACAGACAGATCACAAGTAGGCAGAGAGGCAGGCAGAGGGGTGGGGAGAAGCAGCCTCCCTGCTGAGCAGAGACCCTGATGCAGGGCTTGATCCCAAGATCCTGAGATCATGACCCCAGCCAAAGTCAGAGGCCTTAACCCACTGAGTCACCCAGGTGCCCAATAGATATTTTTAAATGGAAAAAAATGGACCATTTCCTAGATTTCTTGTTTTTTTCTTCTTTCTTAAACTTTATAAATAAACATTTTTACAAAGTCCAACATATTTTTTCAATTTAAACTGCATACAAAGATTATATTTAAAATTATACTTATAAAATGGAGGTCGTTATTTATCCATTACTCATATTAGTTATTATTTATGCCATATTTTACATTCCATCCCAGCTTTGCCTTTTCAGAAAAAAAATAGTTCTGCAGCCTGTCAGCATGGAGATGACAGTTAATGTTATGAAGCGAACACACTTTCTTTTTTTGTACCATATTTGAGACAATTTTTAGAAAAAAAAATAGTGGTTAGGTATTAAAACATCTATCTAAATGAAGAGCCCAAAACTATCACTGTTTTCAATTTGCTTTAAACTGATTAAAATTTCATTTTATGTTATATTTAATAATGTTGGGGTAATAAGAGTATTATTAGATGCCACTCTACTTTGAGTATTAAGGGCTTGATAGTTTAGCCTAATAGGGACGTACTGATCCAGATTCCCATCTCTATGTGGTTCCTGTATTATTTTTTCATTTTATTTCTTTTCTGCTGCATGCTATTAGAAAAATTATTTTATCTTTTTAAAAAGATTTATTTATGTATTCGAGAGAGAGAGAGAGAGGACAAAGGGCAGGAAGAGAGGGAGAAAAACCTCAAGCAGACTCAGGCTGAACACAGAGCCAGGCGCATGGCTTGATCTCACTACTCTGAGATCATGCCTGGAACCGAAACCAAGAGTGGGTCCCTTAGCTAACTATTCGACCCAGACACCCCTATTTTATCTTTTTTAATTAAGATTTGAATTCCAATATAGTTAACATATAGTGTTCTATTGTGCAACATAATGATTCAGCAATTCCATACATTACTCAGTGCTCATCATGACAACTGTCCTCTTCAATCCCCATCACTTATTGTATTATCCTGTTACCCACATCCCCTCCGGTAACCATCAGTTTGTTCTCTATAGTTAAGAGTCTCTTTCTTGGCTTGTCTCTCTTTTTTTTCCTTTGTTCATTTGTTTTGTTTCTTCAGCTCCACATAGAAGTGAAATTGTACGGTATTTGTCTTTCTCTGACTGACTGACTTCTCTTAGCATTGTATTTGTTGTTGCCAATGGCAAGACTTCATTCTTGCTTCTGGCTGAACACTAGTCCATTGTATGTATACATCACATCTTCTTTATCCATTCATCCATTGATGGTCACTTGGGCTGCTTCCATCATTTGGCTATTGTAAATAGTGCTATAATAGACATAGGGATAATTATTTTATTTCTTGATATTTCTGATTCCTCATTGCTTATAAGAAATTAATAATTACCATCTGGTGTATGGGATAAATATCCAAATATTTTGGATATTTTATTAATATCCAAAAGTAATACTGGATATTATTTTAATTAATATCTAATAAATAAAATTGGATATTAATTAAAATAAGATGCACGTGTTCGTAATTTGTGTGTGTGTATCCTGACACAATACACCTTTACAAATGGTAGAAAAAAATAGGCTTTTCTAGTACTGCTTTCAGTAAGAAATTAACATTGATAGTATTGATATGAAAAAAATAAATGTCAAATTGTTAGTAGATACAATTTGTAGGATCTACTCTTCCCTCAATACATACACACACAGACACACACTCACACACTCATGCACACACTCTCTAAGGTTAGGAACTAGGGGTTCACAAAGAATAACAGTGCTCTTGGTGTAAAAATCATAGTCATCTAGTTACCTCCATAAAATGTCCTATAACTATATTGTCAATATTTGAAGGGAATTTTCAGGTGAATTCTCTTTTTTCCATTCAGTATACTTAAAACCATATGTACCTGTTCCACCCTTTACAGTTGTGATATATGCTTGGGTTCAAGAGAACCAGGTCTTCCTATTTAGACACTCTTTTTTGTAGTTAAGAAGGCAGGAGAAATCAAAGGTCATCTTCTGTTTCTTTTCAATTGTGGAAACTGGAGTTTTTTCTACAGGAATGTTCCACTGTCAATTCTCTGGTCTCCTTGTGTCCCAAAGTAGTTTTGGTGCCTATGCAGCACTGGTGGCATGTTTGTTCACTCCCTAATGCCTAAAGGCTAGACACAGTGTTGTGTTCTTGAACTCATGCCTTCAGGGAAACCTCAGAGATGACTTTGATTAGTTAGCTTTTTATGCTCATGGGATTTGTTCCGAGATACGTTCAAATTCCAACAACTGAGTAAGACTAAGATCAACCTTACTTTTACTTTCCTTCCCTCTTACCTCCTTTTTTATGCATCCGTGGATTCCAAAGCAGTGGCCGAGAAAAAGCAAGTATTATTCCCCATCCCACAAAATTAAAGACAAGATTCAATTGAAATAATTTACAGGTTAATTGTAATACTACCATTTTCATCTACTCCTCTTACCTAATAGCAGTTAGGAATTCAGGGCAAATTTGCAAGGACTAGGGTGAAGCTAAAGAGTATAATACTAAGCGAAATAAGTCAGTCAGAGAAAGACAAATACTTTGTGATTTCACTCATATGTGAAATTAAAGAAACAAAATGAACAAACACTCTGGGGGGAAGAGAGGCAAACTAAGACACAGACTCTTGGGTCCATGGGTGCCTTAGTTGGTTAAACATCTGCCTTTGACTCAGATCATGATCCCAGGGTCTGAGTTCATGCCTATGTGGGATTCTCTGCTCAGTGGGGAGTCCACTTGGGGATTGTCTCTCTCCTTCTGTCCCTCCTCCCTCTTCTGCTCTCCATCTCTCTCTCCCTCTCAAATAAATAAATCAAACATTAAAAAAAAAAAAAAAGGAAGAAAAAAGGAAACAGACTCCTAACTATGGAAAACAAACAAGTGATTACTGGAGGGGAGGGGAGTGGGGGGATGGGCTAAATGGGTGATGGGGATTAAGAAGTGCAATTTTTGTGATGAGCACCAGGTGTTGTACAGAAGTGTTGAATCACTAAATTCTACATATTCCTGAAACTAAAAAGAAAGAAAAAAAGAATTCAGGGTAAAATTTAAATATTTTTTAAAAATCTGAAATATTTTCATTGAATACTTTGAACAAAAGAACTTGTTTTTAGACTCTAAATTATTTCGTAGCATTTATAGTCTACCTTGCTGGTCCTCAATCATTATACGAGATGTACTACAAGTTACTTACAAGTAATATCAAGGAACTGATTATTTTAAATGTTTAACTTTACAAAATTAGAGATTTAAAATTGCCCATTTAATCCAATACCATTGTTTAGATGGTGGTGAATGTGTAAGGCACATAGCTTGCTCACTAGTAATCATACATTATAGACTATACACCTAACTTTTGTATGACAGAGCTCTTTAGGTATATTGGAATGATAATTACAAATTAGTTTAGTACTTTATTTTCTGTCATGGCTCTGACTGTGTTTTGGATTGGCAAACAGTATTAATTTGTACATTCAAGAAATATCTTTTAAGCTTCTTCTATTCAGGACCACGATGCTCGCATGACGAACAAAATAGAACTGGCCTCATAGAAATGAAATTCTAGAAAGGATGACAGATGTCAAGAAACTAATATGCAATTAGTTATCGGCTTATAATAGTTACAAAAGAGAAATATGACTTAGTGTGAGATCATAAAATAGGAGAATTGCTGGCTCTCAGAGGTGAGGAAAGACTTACTTGATTGTGGGACTTATTAAACTGACGTTTTTAAGAAGGAGTAGGAAGTGATGTTGGATGAATGAGAGCACATCGTTGTCTAAACAAAGAAAATAATAAGATAGGCTGCGTGAAGATTCATATTGGAAATGAGTGTAATTCTAATAACAAAAAAGAGGGCTTTGATAGCTGTTGTTATAGATCATAAAGAAGGATTTAAAGAATCTGGGTGAAAAAGCAATGGGAAGCTATCGTTTTCAAGAAGTGACATGACCAGCTCTGTATTACAGAACGATACTACGGATGAAATATTGATGAGAGGAAGTTTGTGGGAAGACTGATGATGAAGCTGTTTTGTAAATCCAGGCAAAATGTGATACTAGCGTGGATTAGGATATTGATAACGCGTCCACCGAAAGAGGATAGAGAATTGTGTGAACGGTATTCAAAGTTCTAGGACTCCCTAAGTCCAAGGAAAAATGCTCCGCTTTAACTTCTAGTCTAACCAAATCACACCTTTTCTAGAAGACTGTCATGTGCCTAAATCAAAACAAATGAAAAGCTGATTAGTTGCCGTTGTGACATGGTCCAACTTTCAGATGAGTTAAGAATTCCCAAACTTATTTCATTTGAGAATAAAAGTGATGTTCAAACAAACAAAAAAGGCAGATGGCATCATCCCTAATCCTCTTCAACTGTACAATAATATGATTCTTGTTTGTGCAATGTGTGTAGAGAAAAGAGAAAAGAACCCCT
Source organism: Mustela lutreola (assembly GCF_030435805.1). Lineage (NCBI taxonomy): Eukaryota > Metazoa > Chordata > Mammalia > Carnivora > Mustelidae > Mustela > Mustela lutreola. The sequence goes on from NC_081303.1 coordinate 52,735,776, forward strand.
CTGGCTTTTCTGATTTATTGAAGCTCTTGAAATCCAACAAGCTGGATTAAGACTGTTGAAAAAGTCTAAGGTGTCAAGGGACTTTGTGTATTGTAGCATGGAAACTCTGCTTGTCAGATGTCTCAACTCTGGTGAAAAGTAACGCTAGCATGACAAAAATGGTATTGTTGATACTTATAATGTCCCTGGGACTAGATGTCTAATGCGAACATACCACACAGTTTCCCTCTCCAAATAATTTGTTTTTAAAATCAATGCTTTCAGGAAAGTAGGCAGTTTTCCAATGCAAATTTCCCTAATGTTCTAATTAACCACATAACTGATAAAAAGTATTGAGCATATATTTTAGCACTTTTAACTTACAGAAATCAATATGACCTACTTGTTTAGAGAATGTTTTCTTTTTATTTAGGAGTATATAATGTATATCTTGTCATATAAAAATTATTAATATCTTTGCCAGAGACACATTGATTGTTATTTATTCTGAATCCCAGTGTTTATAGTATATTGAAAGAAGACTGCTAAAACTTATTTATATTCTCAATACATTCTCTTTTATGTAGAGAATTTGAAATAAAGTCCTAAAATGGCACCTGGCAGTGTATATGATCTGGTATGTATGATCACTACACAATAAGGAAAATTTAAAAAGCAAAATATGAGAAGTGGAAAGTGAAGAGTAGGGTTTTTGAATTTAAAAAAGTTTTATTCTGGGGTTGCCTGAATGGCTCAATTGTTAAGTGGCTGACTCCTGGTTTCGGTTCAGGTCATGACTTCAGGGTCCTGGGATTGAGCCCTGTGATGGGCTCCCTGCTCAGCTGGGAGACTGCTTAAGGATTCCCTCTTTCCTGTTCCCTCTCCTCCCTCCCCCGCTCATGTGCACGTGCTCTCTCTCTAAAATAAATAAATCGTTTCTAAAAAGCAAGTTTTATTCCGTCAATATTTAAAAAAGAGAGAATAACTTATACGTGTACACTTTCAAGCTCATAGCTTTCATTTTGGGATTTTTAAAGGTACCAGTGTTCATTAATATGTGGACACTAAGTGTTCTTTGCTTAGAGGGGTCCTGTCGGTTAGGAAAGGCTGCTATATAAAAGCTTAAGAAGTAACAAATTGATTATTCCCAGGATTAAGAAGCCTCAATTTAGCAGTCCAGGGCTTCTGTAGATGCTCACTGATGTTACTGAGGACATAAAGATCCTAACATTCTGCTCATCTCTTCATCATGTAGCTTTAAGCCAATGTTTCAGGATGACTGAGATTCTAAGCATTACCCAAAGATTCCGAGCAGGAGTAAAGAAAGAAGTTAAAACCAAAAATCCCCCAAAAAGCCAAAAGCTAAAAACCCAAAACCAAGAGCACCTTACAAGCTGAGTCCCTCTTTTTAAAATGCTATCTTAAAAGTCCCAATGGCATCTGTGTTTTTTAAATCAATCAATCAATCAACCAACCAATCAATCAGTTTATTTATTTATTTATTATGACCATACCTAGCCAAAGGTAGACTGGAAAGGGGATTTATCTATTTAATCTTTATATTTTAATCTTTATAATAAGGGAAGGCTTGGAAATAAGGCCTGAGAATAGTAGTGGTCAGTCCACAGAATTTGCTGCAGAATCTTTGTCTTTTTTCCTCAGACAAAAAAGGAGAAAGTAATAGAAGGTAGGTAATATTTATACAGCATCTAAAATGTGACAATATTAAAGGAAGAGGCAGGGGACAACAGGAAAGAGGATATATCAACAAAATTTCAAAAATGAAAAACCTGAAGATGGATGGTCAATGACTTAACAGTACATAGAAATCTGAAACTTGAACTTCCAGGGAGGAAAGTCAATAATAAAGTAAGTAAATTGTGGTCACAGAATCCTGGAATGCCTCGGGAATGGAAGTTATAATTACTTCAGAAGGTGAGAATGCATGGGGTACCCGGATGGCACAGTTGGTGAAGTGTCCAACTCTTGGTTTTGGTTCACGTCCTGATCTGAGGGTCCTAAGACTGAGCCCCAGGTTGGCTCTGTGCTGAGTGCAGAATCTGCTCAAGATTTTCTCTCCTCCTCCCCTTCTCCCCCACTCCTTCTCAGGAGAGAGAGAAGGAGCATATGAATACGGGGGGAGGAGAGTGGGAGAAAGAGGGGGACAAGCACACTCCCTGTCAAACATGGAACCCAACTTAGGGCTCAATCCCAGAACTCTGAGATCATGATTTGAGCTAAAGTCAGATGGTTAACCAACTGACCCACCAAGGTGCCCCAATAAATACAATCTTAGAAAAAGGAAGATGAGAATGAGAGGTGGTGAATTGGGAATTCGCTGGACCAAAGTTAAAATGTGCTGGTCTTCCTGAATTTTTCAGCTATGTGTAGCAGGAGACTGGGGTTCTATGTGAGGAGATAAATCCAGAACCCCTCTGCACTCAGGAAATCAGGTAGAGTTAAAGGTGAGAATGAAGGGCAGGAATGGAAAGGAAGAAGAAGAATGAAAACAAAGTGAAACTTGGTATACGGAGTAAATATATCTCTTATAATCAAGTATGGATCCTTCTGGTTGACCTGTGATTCAGTATAAAAGAATGAATCATGCCGTGTGTGCTAGAAATACCATCTCCATGCCTGGCTCTGACATGAATATCCCAATCACGTCCAATAAGCATCCCTACCTTTGTGGGTTATGCCCTTTCTCCAAACCTTACTGTCTTTTCTCCTGTCTCCTCAGCTTTTGCAGTTGTGACTTGCTATAGGCGAATGTCTTATATTACTCCTTTTCCACAACAGTTTCTTCTTCCATTCTTCCCTAATCCTAGGATTGTAGTCATGTACTTAGATACGCAGCTGTATTTCATCACCCAACGTTCTTTGTAAGTAGGTGTGACTACATGAGCAAATTCTCGTCCATGGAGTTGGTGGAACTGGGCCACTTCCTTGATGAAGCTTTCTGATAGTAATACATGTCTCACAAACACTCTTCCTTTCTGTGTAGCCAGAAAGGGCAAGGGAAAATCTAGCTTTGTCCTTGATGATGAGGACAATACTCCTCTAGGGAATGGCAGAGTTACAATCTGGAAAGTACTCCTGTTTCTTAACAAACAAACAGCCATATGAAACAGCAGTCTACCTGCTTAAAATACTCTGAGGGTAATGAACTACCTTTTTTTTTCTTAAATACAGCACTACATTATTGTTTATTTGGCTTATGCTCTTTGAATTTTATTTATTTATATAGTTATGTTTTTATTTTAAAGAAAGAGAGAGTGCACGCTCCGTGCAGCAGTTGGGGGGTGGGAGGGAGAGAGAGAATCTTAAGCAGGTTCCATGACCAGCGGTAGGCCAGGCAGAAGGCATGTGACCCTGAGATCATGGCCTGAGCTGAAATCAACAGTCCTGCACTTAAATGACTCAGAAGCACCCCACCCTCCAACCGGCCCCGCCGCGTTGCCACTGGCTTACACTCTTCTACTCCATCTAATTAATATAGATCAGAAGTTCTTCACCATGTGGACCTGGCTCTATTATCTGCCAGAATCAATTATTAAGAAGCCTCCAGTTATATTAGTGTCTCCATTTTCTCCAGTGAATGCAACTGGAAACCAGATTTGCTTCCCTCAACTTGAAGAAATTTTTTGTCAAACACTTCCCAATAAACGAATGGGCCTACTCAGTCTGCACCTTGACGACCGCAATGGGTTTAAGAGATTCATATTGGAATTCCTGAAATTGTTCTTTCCAGCTTGTGATATTGGGGTAATTACTTAATGTCCTTGGAGTATTTATTTATTTATTTATTTTTAAAGTAGTCCCTGCACCCAGAGTGGGGCTTGAACTCACCACTCTGAGATCAAGACCTGAGGTAGAATCAAGGGTTAGATGCTTAACCAACTGAACCATCCAGGCACCTCTCCTTAGAGTGTTTTCTTATAAAACAAAATACTACCTGCATAGACAGGTTGTGAGGATTTAATGGCATTTGTTTAGGAAGATGTAAAACTGCCTTTTCCTGGCGTCTCAGAGTTTTAATTGATGCCCTTTTGTTAACGACAATGGGTGTTAATTACCAACATATTCAAAAGAGAGATGTTGGACACCTCCTGGCAGGACTCTAAAAAGTGACCAAACATTGTCTTTTGAACTCCCCAGCCCATCTCCTCCTTCCAGTGTCTCCACAGGAGAAACCTACAGGACCATGAAAGAGCTTCATCAAAGTCAGGATTTACTTGCAGTTGCTTGTGTAGTAGGGACTACTGGGTGTGCTCCTTCCCGAAGCCAGAAGAGAGAGGAAAAAGATGCTAGTTCCTACCTGCCAAAGTCAAGACAATTATGTGGGTAGACATGGAGTCACATGAGATTGAAGGATCTTTAGAATTTTAGCCATGTATCTCTGAGAGTTTGAAAGGTAAAAGTCTGGTGTCCAACTTGAATAAAAGACTCAAAATTGAGATGAGAGTTCTCCTGTTATTATGGGTAGGCATGAAGGCTGCCATGGAAGCAAGCCACTCTTGCATAAATATGGTAACAAGGAAAGTGAACCCATGGTCAAAGAGGTCCTCTGAACTCAAGCTGGATTATACTCACCCTGAAATGACCCAGCGCGAGCGCTTGCCAGAATGGGTTATATGTGTGCACCAGATGCTTGTTTTCTGAACATGATGTTTCATTACTGTTTTTTTTCTTTTCTTTGAGAGTTCTATATAAAGAAACTGTCTTTTTCACTTTTGGAACACTGGAGCATAACACAAAATACTAACTTCCACATTTTTGTACTGTAGAGTTTAAGTTAATATTTAATTTCTAAATTCAAATGACCAAGTTGAATTGGAGAGACACTTAATTTTAAAATAAAATCTTTTTTATAAAATAGAAACTTTATTTTAGTTCTTCACAGAAGAATAAAATAAAAACTTCACTGAACTTCTATTTTTGAAGATGCCAATTCCTCAGATTAAATGGGATTTCACACTTGATTTTCAGTGACCATCACATAGCAGAAGAAATCATTTTTTTTAAAGATTTTTTAAAAATGTATTTGACAGACAGAGTCACAAGTAGGCAGAGAGGCAGCAGAGAGAGGAAGGGAAGTAGACTCCCTGCTGAGCAGAGAGCCCGTTGCAGGACCCAGTACCCTGGGATCATGACCTGAGCTGAAGGCAGAGACTTAAACCCACTAAGCCACCCAGGTGCCCCAAGGAGAAGAAATCTTAAACCAAAAGTAGACTAGTTAGTAGACTAAATTTCAGTGAATAAGTATTGTGTCTTTTCTTTAAAAATTAATTTATTGTACTTTCATTTTCCACTCATGTTTTTCATAAATGGAAAAAATAAGACTTTTTAGAGAAGTTGTTCCTTCAAAAAGAAAAAAAAGTACTTGAAGTTAGGGATCATTTTGTGATTGTTTTTTATATAATTCACAGTAGAACCATGTAGAATAGTTCAATATGAGGTTGTTGATCCAACGATCTGTGGAAATTTATCAGCCTTCTGCCACATATTGATGCTAATATCTCGCCACGATGATTCACGGAAGAAGCCATGCATATGATTTTAAGCCTCGCATTTTAGTTCTGAGCCAAGTGATGAAACAGTATGAATCCAATCTCATCACTTGCATAATGGTAAATATTGGATATGAAATGAAAATTTTAATCTCATTAATTTTAGAGAAGATCATGAGGTACAATAAAATTATTGCTTTAATTAATCAAACTGTATTTCAGACAGTGTGAATACAGTTTTCATTGTAATTACACAAAGTTTATAGGGGGTAAAATGCCAGATGAAATTCAGGTTGCTCATTCACAAAATGCTTTTTTTTTTTTTTAAGACTAAATACCATTTATTTTAAAGTGAAAAAGAAGAGAACATTTAAAAAGTGAAAGAGAAGAATGAACATTTAAAAAGTTCCCAATAGTTTTCAGAAACACTTCTTTTCAAGACTCATAGTAATATTACAAGCAATGTTGTATTATTTCTATTTTATTTTATTTTATTTTATTTTAAAGATTTTTTATTTATTTATTTGACAGAGAGAAATCACAAGCAGACGGAGAGGCAGGCAGAGAGAGAGAGAGAGGGAAGCAGGCTCCCTGCCGAGCAGAGAGCCCGATGCGGGACTCGATCCCAGGACCCTGAGATCATGACCTGAGCCGAAGGCAGCGGCTTAACCACTGAGCCACCCAGGCGCCCTTATTTCTATTTTATAGATAAGAGATTTAAGTCTCATGAATTAAATTATTTGTCCAACCCAAATTGATAATCGGTGATTTAGCAAGATGAAACAGTAATTTTTTCAGTTTCCAAATATTGGTTTTTTCCCACCTTATTACATATTCTTGAAATTAAAGAGATATAAATGAGAATGAACTTATAATCACAAGTTCAGGATTAATCAATATTTCTACAGCTAAAGAAAATGGGATGTGAGGAATGAATTATTGGGACAATATACTCTGGTGTTGATAAAACAAAGCTGAACAGGTATTGATGCACATGGGTCCTGTGGAGAAGAAAGTGAAGAGCAAAGAAAAATTTCACAAAAAAGGAGAGTTGAAATCCAGTTGTCCTCAGTTCACAGCAGAGCTCTACCTCGCTAGTAAATAGCTTAGCATCATCACCTGCTCTCCCAGTCCTGTGACAGTCTGCAGGTGTATTACTAACATCCAGAATCATGTGCTAAATTAATTTTTACTGACTGGTTTCCTCTATATCACATAACATCATAGCCCAGCAGAAGCCGGTGGGTTATCATGTGCTGCTTTTGTTTCAATACATGGTGACCATAATCTCACTGCTTGGCAGCATAATGTAATTTGATAGAAAGCACAGGGAATAATTGGTCTGTTGGATGTCTATTATCATCTCATACACAATTTGTTATCCATCATCACATGGGCTTTGTATGATCACCTTCTAGGTCACTTACCCCTTCAATTTGTGTTTCAGATTATTTTTTTCTTCAGACGTATTGGGGTACACATTGTTTTCCTGAGTAGAAAACCATTTTGTTATTTTTGATCACTTATTTCTCTGTTCTCTACCTTGTGGGCACCAGGTTTTTGCAAGACACAATAGTCAGTAATTTGAACTCTGTGTGCCTCAAAGAGAAGAATCAGGATAATTACTTTAATACTTTCAGCTCTAATTCAAATTTCAGTACAGCCAACACTTGAACAACACAGGTTTGAACTGTGCAGGTCCACTTATATGCAGATTTTTATTTTTTTGACACAGTTTAAGTGTATTTTTTCTTCTGATTTTCTCAATATTTTCTTTAGCCTAGCTTATTGTAAGAATATGGTATATAATACATATAGCATGAAAAGTATGTGTAATCAACCACATTATTGACAAAGTTTCTGGCCTAATATTAGGCTGTTAGTCATTAAATCTGGGTGGAGTTAAAAGTTATATGTAGATTTTTGACGGTGTGGCAGGAGTGTTGACACCCCTAACCCCAGTGTTGTTCAAGAGTCAACTGTAATTGACAATTGCAGTTTGAAATTAGAAATTTGGTATATTACCCCTGAATGAATACGTTGCTCAAATGAGGCCATTTTTTGGTAAGTTCCTCTATCTGGCCCATAGGAAGTAATCAATAAATGTTTTAATTCATTTATTTCCTCTCATTAAACATGTATTAACTTGCCACCATGAGCCAGGAAGTGAGCCTAGTGTTCTGATTTCCATAATAAGCTTATTGTCCACTGTGGGGAAAAGACAGTAGTGATATTCAATTGAAGAAATGTTACTGAGATCAGTTGTACAAAGAGAATATGTGGTTCCATGAAAACACAAAGGGGTAGGGGACTTACTTGTCATTTTCAAGAGAGGGTCCCTTGAAACGCTGATATTTTTAAAATATCAGCGTTTGAAACAAGAGTAGGAATTCCGTAGGGCCTGTGATGTGTTGTGGTAGAGGATAAGCTTACACAGTGAAATATGCAGGAGATCATGTCCAGCAATCATGTCATAGGAAAGGGAGCATAGAATTTTTATGGAACTGAAGAAAAAGGCTAGTGTCAGAGTGTGGGTAACAGGACCTGGAATCAGATTGGGAAGGTGGTTATAGTCCAGATGAGTCAGACATGTCCAGTCCATCAAACACTTGGGTCTTTTATCTCAAAGGATTAGAGACAGATGAATGGATGAAGAAGATATGGTCCATATATACAATGGAGTATTATGTCTCCATCAGACTGGATGAATACCTAGCTTTTGTATCAACATGGATGAGACTAGAAGAGGTTATGCTGAAGTAAGTCAAGCAGAGAGAGTCAGTTATCATATGGTTTCATTTATTTACTTGTGGAGCATAAAGAGTAACACAGAGGACATTGGAAGATGAAGAGGAGAAATGAGTTGTGGGGGAATCAGAGGGTGAGATGAACCATGAGAGACTGTGGACTCTGAGAAACAAACTGAGGGTTTTGGAGGGGAAGGGGATGGGAGATTGGGTGAACCTGGTGGTGGGTATTAAGGACAGCACATATTACATAGAGCCTGGGTGTGATGCATAAACAATGAATCTTGGAACACTGAAAAAAATAAAATAAAGTTTTAAAAAAAGGGATTAGAAAGTCATGAAAGTGTTTCCATTACATTGATGGTATTTCAGGAAGGATATGATGAGATTTAACTTCAGAAACCATCATTTGTCTATAGAATTTACAAAAGAAAGGAGCTGGAATTAATATAGGAATAATGGGCCAGTGGAAGCAGTAGCTTCTAGAGTCATGGCTCCTCTGAAGCTAGAGGGAGAGATAAGCAAGGACTGGAGAAATAACTAGGAGGTAAAATTCACAGTATTTGGTGTTGGTTTTGTTGTTTCAATAAACAAAAAATAGAAATAATAAAATGCAAAGAGTTATAATTTTATCGAAACTGTTACTCCTATACTGGAACACAAAAAGTAAGGCTAATATATTATATAATATTATTATTCCAGCAAAACATATTAACTCACAAAAATCCTGAGAGAAAAACCTTATTGTGCCCATTTTATAGGTGACTACTAAGGTGCAGAAAGGTTAAGTAAGTTGTCCCATGTCTGAGAGCTAATAAAGGGTAAAAGCATAGCGGGTAATCGACAGAGCTCTGATTGAAACAAGGAAGGACGTTCCCAGGGTGGATGCCCTTGATCTGCGTTCCACTCCCTTTCTAGCTATTTCACACCTCAGTTCTGCCTGCCTGCATGCCTTCCTGCCTTCCTCTTTTAATAAATATTGAGACAATTTTCTATGTCAAGCAATGTATTAAGTCCTCTGGCTCAGAGAACAAATATGTCACATTCTGTATCCTAGTTGTTATATAAATGAATCAAAGATGGCTTCTGCATATTGGCCCTATGTTTTCTCTGTATAGCAGGCCGGGACCTGCTTCTTCAAAAGCCTGCTGGTGCCAAACTCAAATTTTTCCATATCCAGTTATTTTAAAAATAGCCCAAACAAGTGGATTTTTAGCTTTCAGAGCCTGCCAGCTTTGCATACCCTGCAAAAACTCAGCCTGTGTCTGCTGGTCATTGATAAGGTAAGAACTTGTGGTTATAAGACACGAAACTGCTGCTGTCATTTGGGGTTCTCTAACCCAAAGACTCCCTACTAAGCTACTGAGGGACATCAGCTAGACACAAAAGCCCCCTCTCTAACCTTCTCTCCCTTGACCTCTCCTCCCTTTCTTGGTGGTGACCTCCAGAACTGTAGCTTCTGTGGGGTCTCATACAAGACTCCTCCCACCCCACCCCACCCTAAATCATGCAAAACTGTCCACATGTCATACAAATAAAGTTCACTGTGTGCTGTTGTTGCTGGTGGTCATATTTTTCCAACGAACAGCCTCCAATCAATCAACTGGCAAAACAATCCTGAATGGCCTTAAGTTGTTGGGCCTTAGAATTCGGAATAACTCAGGACTGGTTTGGTGTGGTATCTCTATGTGTGCTACTGCACTCCACATTCTTGTGCTTCCTTGGTGGCCGTCATTAACAGGCTCAACAGGTGGCATGCACCATTTGAGTAAACCTATGCCATTGGAACTGACCTTTGGGATCAGAGCTGCCAACCAGCTCAGGGTTGGTGTACCCACCCAAGTCCCCACTAGGCAGATACTGGATGTTGGAAGGCCTGTGGGTCTGAATAGAAGAGGCAGAAGATGACAGTAGGCCAAAGTGGGCTACAGCAGGTGAGATCCCTGTGGCTAGCTGAGGTTTTGAAATACTCTGAGGGAATAAGCTTGTCAGGACCCTGGTCATAGGTAAATGAGTAATAGATAATGCAGAGATGCAAGGCCAAGGCTGGTCTCCTAAGCCCAGCTGGGGGAGACACATCTGTAAACAACTGGCTTGTCTTTATACCTCTCACACTGGGATTGGTTGTTGTGGGATGGTGCCATGCTATCCCATTCCTGGAGTGATATTCAGAACCCAATTCTTGGGTTGAACCACTTGAAGAATTAATTAAAGTGACTAAAGGCAAGGAGGTTTGTATTCCTGCCCCTCTCAGGACTCGGAAGGTGGGGGATATCCTACTGAACAGGTGCTTCGACAAGATGCACAATGGGTCTCACTCATACCTGCTTCTCACCATAATGCTCCCTGGAGGGGATGAAGGTGCTTAAACTCCAGGGGGAAGACCAGAGGGGAGAACCCTGGGGAAAAGAACTGGTGTCCTTTAGTGGACAATGTCACACAGTCCTGCCACGATAGTTGTAAGGCTAGTTTACTCTGTTTTGCAGGTAACACCTACAAAGAAAAACAGAAAAGGCAAAAGGGAAGCATCAGAAAGAAAAGGCCAGTTTCCATTTGAAATAGAAAAAATATCCCCCTCCCCCCCCCCAGGTCTAACCTCTTGGTAAAGAATAGAACATAGGGAAACAAATATAAAAGGGTCTGCCTGGCTATGTAGAGTGTATCTGACAGGAAGTGAGCTTTACATAATAGCGGCTGCAATTAAGCTCTCGACTGCCCTAGAGGGGATGAAAAAATGGTGAATGGACCAAAGGATCTCCATAATTTGTCTGGAAGAAGGGACTGGACACCAAAGCAAGCTTTGGAGCTCAGTCCACATATATCTTGTTCCTGTGGACTTCTTACATCTTGGAAGGCTGCCCACCCTGCGTTAGGCCTCATAAAGGCCCAAGCCAACTGTCAATGGAAAACATTAGCCAAGACCAAAGATCCTCTCCATGAGCTATTGCAGTTAGGCTTATCAGGCAACAGACAGCGTTCAGCATGATGGCTTGCCAGTCTGGAGAAAGCTGAGTTGAGTCCTGAGTCCATCCAGTTCTTTCTCAGGAGAGCTCCTGACAAAGGGAAGTCCTCTTCCCCTAGGAATGATGGCTAATATTAAAGCAATTCAAAAGCCATAGCTGTCCTGGATTTAATAGAAATTCATGAAAGAAAAACTCTAAATCAAGTGTTGCCTGTTAATAACAAACAGTACCAAGCCTGGCCTAAATCAACACTATTATCAACAGGGGGAACATACTCCTAATCATAGGCCAAATAGACCACCTCAAACCATTTATGCATTTACTCTAAAATAATAAGAGAAGTTACATTAGACCTTAAGGGGCATGCAGGTCCCAAACTGAATGATCTTTGGTAAATTAGTCAAGCAATTACAATTCTTACTGTGGTTAGATTACAATTGGTGTCAGGTGTCTGCTTGGAGGCAACCCTACCTTCCGTTCCTGCTATCCCTGTGGCAGGAACAGTCCCCAAGGAGGGATCTAGCTAGTCCTTCCTGGAAGACAATCTCCATTTTACCCCAGTAACTTTAGTCTATGCCCCACCAAAATGAGTAACACTGGCTTGGTCTATTGGACATTGGTTCCCAGATCCTGCTGATCCTAGAAAACCTTCATACTTTAATGGGATTCAGCTCCTCCTGAACCCCACCCCAGCTCCTGGAGGTGCTAACTTCTTGAGAGAACTATAGGGGTATTTACCCAATTGATTGTTAAAATTGGTCCATATTTACTAAAAGGATGTTTCTGTCTTGATTTTTCTCCACTGCCTCCCTCTGTCCCAGACTGTCCGTTTTCTCATTATTGGAATGGACCTCCTCCATCAGCAGGTAAACTTGTAAAGCAAGCCTAAAGCCTTAATATTGCTGGTCAGCACTTCCTGGTGGGAACCAGTAAACTTCCCATTATGGTAATGTTCCATAGTACCACTAAGGCAAAGCGCTGAAAGGTTACATTGTCTTAGTTTTGTTATACAAAGGGTACAGATTCTCTCTAGTTCATCTTTCAGTTCCCTGGTGTGGCCTGCGCTTAATGCCAACTACTAATGAGTGGAGGCTAGCTAGCTATAGATCATCAAGAGTTAAACAAGGCTGTTCCCTCAACTAGGTATAGTTACTTCGATGGATGACATTCAAAATAACATGACTAAATGGTTAGGCATTGTAACTTGGCTAACATGTCCTGAGGTTAACTTGCCAGGAGCTATGACTGTTCACTGTGGGCACCCAGAGTAGCATTATCATAGAGCCTGCTGCCATTGGCTGTTATGTAAAATTTGCCTCTTTTGTATACCGATCACGTTGTACACACCGCCTTCCTGTATATAGTAACTGGGAGTCAGGGAGGAGACACATGGTAAAGTGCCCTTCACCACTTGGTTAGTGTAATTTCTTTACACTTCAATAAATGGTGGTTCCACTGGAGAAGGAGAGAGATGATTACAATTAATAGAAAAAAAAAGACAATACAACAATAGTTGTAAGGGTGTACATTGTTGGTAGGGGTTACCTTTATCATCATCCCAGTAAAAGCTACAGTTTTATCTCTGTAGTGCTGTGGACTGTGATGGGATTGGCTCTGAATTACAGCATCTTTGATTTGATTGCATCAATCAATAGCATTGTAGTATTAGTTGAGACTTCTACCAATGCGACTTGATAGGTAGTAGCCCATTGTGCTGTTGGTTGGATGGCACTAGTTAATAATAGTGTGTCTTGTTTTGGTGATTTGAAGTTAAACTGGGACCATGGAGACATCCTAGAGGGCATCTACAAATTACAAGAGATATTTAAGAGTCTGGCTTAGCTGGAATGGGTGCCGCTGGTAGAAGAAGGAACATTGAGTGGCTCTGAGTGGCATTCTTAACCACTTGGCATACTATTGTTCTCTAAGCTGCTGGTAGAAGTAAGATAGGGAAAGAGTGCTTCTCATCAGCCTAAGTGTTGATGTCTGTGGTCATGTTATTATGACCAACTGACCCGAATAGCCAACCCATTGTCCGCAATCCGACTCGTGTTCTTTGTCTGCCTCTGGTGGGCATATGGAATGTCATTTCCAGACATAACCTCGTCAGCAGAGCAGTGCAAATGACCAAATCTAGACCACACACCAGTGGATGTGTTGTTGACAATGGAAAGGGTAGGAACTTCTCACATAAGGAAGAGGGACAACAACACAGTAGAAGTTCAAGTTGGAGGTCATTGGCAGCCAGTAGCAGGGCATCTGATCCTACCCTCAGTATTGCCCAAATGGTGTCCCCCAGCCTGAGGGTGATTAGTTCTACCTCTGAGTATTGGGAACAGATCCACAGCTGTCCCAAAATGCCTAGAGAAGACCAAGTAAGTGGGTGACAGATGAGGGATGTTTCTCCCTTCAGGTAGTCCTGGGTCTTTGCCCAGCTCATGCTAGATCATGAGGATGAACACAGGTTGAGGGTAGTCCCAGATTACTAATTGGAGTAAGGTCCTTGACAGGATCAAGTGGGAAGTGGCTAGGCTATAGATTTTCTAAGAGGGACAAGGAAAAGTTGAAACTACTTTATTGTCATCAGCTGTGTCAGAGCTGTTGAGATAATTGGTTTGCATTTACCTGTGTAAACCGGTAATTGTGATTGTGTTTGATGTAGGTGAATATACCAGAAAATGTCCTAGTATCTCTGCCATGGTTTCTTCATTTGTTGTGAATTTAAATGTGGTGTAAGTCCAATTGGAATGTAAATTTAATGTAATTAGGACTCTGAGCCACATTTTTAACTGCTTGGCATACTATTGTTCTCTAAGTTCTCTCAACAGCTTTTGTTAAAAGTCCATTATGTGGGCACGTGATGTGAGGAGCACTGGGTGTTATATGCAACTGATGAATTATTGAACACCACATCTGAAACTAATGATGTACTATATGTTGGCTAATTGAATAGAAATTTTTTAAAAGTCCATTATATCTTTCTATAATATCTGCTGCTGTAGGGTGATATGGTAGGTAAAAAACCCAAGCAATGTTCATTAGTAAGACCCATTGTTCAAACAACCTAGAGAACCTGAGAAGGTTATCCTACATCCATGACCAATGGAAACACATTGATGATATTTACTATTTACCCAGACACTCTCTGCTATGCTGCTAGATGGCAGCACTGGGACAGGTATACCTCCTCTCTAGTCCCCTCCCCAGGAGTTTCCTTTCCCTTTGCTCCCGTGGTGTTATAGCCTCTGGATGGTCTTAGGCTGTGGTGGTAACATCATGTCAGTAATGTGGTGTAATAGGCATAGCCTGTTTGGTATTATTGCCAATATACTCACATTTTGCTCTGACTATTTAAGATACATGCATCTAATGTTTCTGAGCCCTTCACATTAATAAATAATAGATACAGACAACTTCTCTGCAGGCCAGTCATTTAAATATGAGTGACTGAGTCTGTAATATGTATCAGGAACTGTCTGGCATACATTAGGTGCTCAAAAAATGTTGGCGTTCTCAATTTTTTGTGAATGCTGAAGGATAGAGCCTGTTTGTTTGATATTTGTTTCCCTTGTATCTGAGATGTTATTTGACAGTAATTCAATAAATGTCACCTAAATTAAATCTTGAATTAAAATAAGCAACATTTGAAAGAATTGCAGAAAAAATAATCCAAGAAAGTATAAGAACAACAACATGCAGAGAAGGGAAGAATAGCAGCAAGAAATACCAAGTATATTTTAGAGCAAGACCATTTACAAAAGCTATATTTACTTTTTCAGTTGGCTAATTAGGATCCTAGAAACTAGATTTTCACTGAAATCAGGCTTTTCATTATAATGTTTGTTTATTTATTTATTCAAAGTAGAAAGCTTTATTATAAAAAAAAAGTAAGTCAGAAATAAAAATTGTGCTGCTAGAATCGAAAGATTGAAAGCTCATTCTTCAAATTCAAGTAATAAATTAGAGTTAAAATTAAACAACCAGAGTAAAAAATTCAACATTGCAGGATTTAAATAGTCCTATACTATTTGTCTTTAAGTAAATTATTTTTAAAGAAATTATCCAATGCCATCATTTTTTTGAAGGAATAGAAAATATCATAGCAGGAGATAATAAGATTTTTAATTTCCTTATTTCTGTGTGTTTCTGCTAAAGATGATAAATCAATTTAACATCGGCTTTAAAACTGACTTTTGACTTTCTGTCTGCAGGATGCTAGCAATTTGTTATGATATAAAGAAATATAATAAAAACCATGTCTTCAGGGAAAGGGATTCTAACAGAGTAACCAGAACAGAACCTACTTCTAAATGACATTCATAATATTTCTGAAATTGAAATGTTCATTTGCAATCTTAGCTGTGCAGCTTTGAGTAGCAGAATAGAAAAACAGAAAATTCTCAGCTATATAAAATGTCTGAATTTAATAAATGTACTAATCGAGAGAAAAAGAAATGACCCATATTTTGCTTTTGCTATAATAACACTTAAGTGCACAAAAAAAGACTATTCAATTTGATTAACAAAGATTTTATATTGTTTATTTTATTATGAATAAAGTAAAAAACTTATATATCATTATCTCTGCAAAAGATAATATGGAAGAAACCTTAATTTAAAAAATATGTATAATGGAAAGTTAATGATGCATTGGGCATAGGGATATGTCTTATTACAGTTGTCCCTTTTCCCCAGATCCTGGCTACTAAAGGTCCTTATTTTAAAGGTACTATAATATATACAATTCCATTCATGCAAACACAATAGTTTGGAACTTATGGAAAATTAATATTTGCTAGTGAGAACATCATATTGATGTAAAATCCATCAGAAAATACACCAATTTCATTTCTCTTATAACTATCATACTCAATAGGTATTTGAAACATCTAGATTTGGACATGA
This sequence comes from Mustela lutreola, assembly GCF_030435805.1. Taxonomy (NCBI): domain Eukaryota; kingdom Metazoa; phylum Chordata; class Mammalia; order Carnivora; family Mustelidae; genus Mustela; species Mustela lutreola. The sequence continues at coordinate 52,751,880 of NC_081303.1, forward strand.
TATGGGTTTAGATATCAATATATATCTGGATATAAAGACTGACTCACTCACAGGTTATATTGCTGCTTCTGACTTAAAAAAAAAAAAAGATTTATTTATTTATTTTAGTGGGGGAGGAGCGGAGGGAGAGGTAGACAATCTCAAGCAGACTCCCCACTGAGCAGGAAGCCCGACACAAGGCTCTATCTCATGACCCTCAGATCAGGACCCCAGCCGAAACCAGGAGTCAGATGCTTAACTGACAGGGCCACATAGGCACTCCCATGCTTTTGACTATTTAACACAACAATAAAAGTCCTACCACAAGGGCAAGGTTGAGATGCAGAGTGATTAAGGGCAAGGTAACGGAAACATGTGTTGTAATGCCAACTAAAGGATAGTTACCTGTGACTATTGTTTGATGTATAATAATGGAATCCTCTATATTTTTTTTTCATAATTATAGTTGCAGGGGAGCAAAATGTGCCAACCAAATTGTGTCTCTTTGGCATGTGGATTTTTTTAGGCTGATTATTTTTAGGAAACAGAAGACTCAAAAAGTTTTTCTTTTTTTACCTCACTGATAACTGTTTTAAAAAATTTACTTAAAGGATTTGTTTCAGGAAGTGAACTATCACCATAGATAACTGCAGTATAATATAAAGTAGGTGTGGTAGACTGGAAGGAACCTAGCAAAGTCTATTCAAATTCCTTTCTGTGTCCCATTGTTTCTGTACAGCACAGTAAACGTTTGTTTACCAAAATCTACTCTTCCCATTCTTCCCATCTTGCCTGACTATCTTTGGAATCTCTCATGTTTATGTGGATTCCCCATACATATATAATTAAATTTGATTTTTTCCTGTTAATCTGTCTCGGGTCAATTTAATTCTCATACTACCTAAAACAATCTTGGAGAATAGATAAAATATAGAGAAGTTAATCCATTAACAATTTTTCTCTTCTCTAATTTTTTCCCCCATGACTTCCTTGGGAACTGAAATCATATTTGAATGAAATTTCTCTGGTAGCTAATACTTCTAGGTAAGGAATCTAAACAAGTTTAAATAATGACAAGAAGTCATTATTGAAACTATGGTAAAGAAAAGATGAAAGACACCTAGGTGCCCAGTTGGTTAAGTGTCTGACTCTTGGTTTTGGCCCAGGTCATGATCTCAGGGTCCTGGGATAGAGTCCCTTATTGGGGGAGGGGGATACCCACTCAGTGGGGAGTCTGCTTGTCTCCCTCTCTCTCTGCTTCTCTCCCAACTTGTGCACTTTTTCTATCTCCCTCTGGAATAAATGAATAAATCTTTAAAAAAAAATGAGGGCATCAATGTAGAACTATAAAGTATAACTTCAGAATCCCTTTTCCTATCAGAAGGGAAAAAGCAAAAGGAATTTTTCATATAAATACAATCATAAGAAATGTATGATTTTTAAAAATAAATATCTCCTTATGATCTAACAGTAGTATTATTATAACTTTACTTAGAACATCAATCTCATTATACTACTAGCTAAGTAATTGTTTATGTATAAAGCATTAAAAATAATATAGTTGATTATGACTTCCAAAACAGTGAAAATAATAAAATTATATATGACTTCTAATAATACCACTATCAAAAAATTATTTTTGGTGTTTTCTCTGAAAGAAATAAGATATATGATTTTTTTATGTAGAATGAGATACAGGCACAGAGAATTTAACTATTAGTACTTCTAAACTCAGTTATGTGCAATAAATTTATATTATACATGCATATGTACACACATGTTTTTATAAGGTATATATGTATGTATATGTACATATATAAAATACACATAAACTCACACGTATTTATGTATATATACATGTGTGTATGTCTACCTCTTTTCTCTATCTATACATATACACCTAAATACCTGTTATAGAGAATTGGCATGTTTCCTCAATCATAATTTCTAGTGGCCATACTGACATGCTTATTAAATTTCAACTGTAGAATTATTGTTATTCAGTTTCTCTCTCATGTGTTTGAAATGCTAGTTCCTCCAAAGACTTTAATGAGCGATTCTGAGGATGCAAAAAAAATGTAATGGGGCTACAGCAATTGCCTCTGGAGTGGGAGTAGATTTGGGAAGACACCCATTGTCATGTGAAGATGTGATGACATCATGACAATAGAGGATTCCATCCTTTAAGAAAAAAATATCTTATTTATAAAAGGAGAGAGGTTACTATCCTTTGTTAAGTTTTAAAATTAATATAAAAACAAATTGAAGTATGCAAGCCTTAGTCCAAAATGATTTATTAAGAATATGTTTAACCTATGCCCTCAACTGTCCTTTCACTGGTGCTTAAAATTCTAATGGTAGAGATTTAGTTCCTACTAGAAAATTAAAAAAAAGAAAAAGAACAACAAAGAAACTTAGTGCCGGGCATTGTATTAATTTCTAGAGGCCCGAAATTAAAAGACTTGGCTTCCTGCTCTCAATGAGCCAATGTCTAATGAGGGGAGATAGAAAAGTATCTCAATAATGCCAATGGCATGTGATACAGGCTATGATAGGGTTTTGCAAATAATGCTACATTGTCACAGCTTGGGCACATTTTCTTGAGGTCATGGAAAAAATACCTCATAGGAAGTGCTACTTGAAACAAATCTTGAGACTCATATTGTTAGCCAGGGGAAAAATAGACTATGCTTCATTTTTAGAAAATAAATTCATTCAGAATATTTAGAGTTCATAGTAAGGGTATAGATATAGTAGAAGAAGAATTTGGGGAAGTAAGTGCTGTATTTTTATCCAGAACATGAAGGACATTTTATAATATAGAGGAATTTGAATTTTTGTTCTGAAGAAATGGTAAAGAATTTTAAATAAGAGCACCACAGATTCAGAATTGTACTTTTGGAAAATTCACTTATAATGCATTGTGAAAGTGGAGACTCCTTAATTAGAAATCATTGTTAGGTGATAAAGTACTAACCTAACACAGTCAGACTTGACAAGGAGGGGAAAATAAATTCTATTTTGGTGTAGAAAAATTATACATAAGTAAAAAAAGAAGAGCTACTTGGTATATACCTCCTGGGCTTCTGGCTTAAGAAACTAGGTAATTATGAGTGCATTTTAAGGACAGAGAATAGAGGACAAGTTTATTATGGGGAAAAATACAGTTATTTTTACATATGGTGCATATGGGACACTCAAATATAAGTAGAAGCTGAATATATGAGACAAATATAAAAATAAAAGCCTGAAAATAGGATATTGATTGATTTGAAATAAATTAGCATACTTCTGTGTGTTGTATGTAGAATAAATTTCCCAGAGAAAGGAGTTAGAGTGAGGAAACATGACTATGGGCAAAATTCTGGGTTTCACTTGCCATTTAGTACTGGACAAATAAAAGAACAAAAGAATTGCCACAGAGTTTAGAAAAATCGCCAAAGAAGATGATTTTTCTTGGCTATGAAGGAGAAACTGGGAGTCATTAACAAATGTATACTAAGTATCAAACATGCAACATCAATTCCAACAGATACTCAGTTGGATACCAGAGATAACATACAGAACAAGAATGTCAATGACTGTCCTCAAAGATCTTAAGCCTAGGGGAAAATGAAGTTAATTATATAAGCAATTAAAATACAAGATAAGGGGCCCTTCTGTGTGGCTCAGTGGTTAAGCCTCTGCCTTCGGCCCAGGTCATGATCTCAGGGTCCTGGGGGTGAGCCCCACATAGGGCTCTCTGCTTGGTGGGGAGCCTGCTTCCCCATCTCTCTCTGCCTGCCTCTCTGCCTACTTGTGATCTCTCTCTCTGTCAAATAAATAAAATCTTTTTAAAAAAATAAAATACTGGGGTGCCTGGATGGCTCAGTGGGTTAAAGCCTCTGCCTTCGGCTCAGGTTGTGATCCCAGGGTCCTGCGATGGAGTCCCGCATGGGGAAATCTCTGCTCAGCAGGGAGACTGCTTCCTCCTCTCTCTCTGCCTGCTTCTCTGTGATCTACGTCTGTCAAATAAATAAATAAAATCTTTAAAAAAAATACAGGATAAGTTATAAAATGAAAGAGACATACATTTCTGTAGGAGGAACACTGGAGAAGATGCTTGTCTATGTTTGGGGAATCAGAAAAAGCTTCTTAGAGGAAACAATGCATAAATTAAAGCCATATATAAAGAAAAAGTAGAAGTCAGGTGTGATGCGATGGCAAGGATGCTGTGACAAGGAATACAGAAGGAAGGACCTCTCAGAAAGTTTGGAGGTCTGGAGCGTGCAAGATAATGGAAGCCAACTAAAGCAGTTTAAATATAACTAGAGAATAGAGTGTGGTAGAATAGGGTCATTAGTAGAGGTAAGGAAAAAGGCTGGGAAATTAAGGAACAAAACTACTGACCATATCATGTTCTTCAAACTCTCTCCTGCTTACTTCCCCAATGGCTAATTATGGAGGAAGTACCTGTGGCCCAGGCTGTGAATTAAATTTGGTCCCAAGGAGAGCATGTACTTCTCTCAAATTAGGTAAAAGGAAGGAGGAGGTTCCCAGCCACGTTCTGCTATTTATTACCTACATGATAATGGAAATATTACCTAATTTCTTTGAACTTTGATTTTATTATTAAAAAAAGAAAATGGTGGCTATTTTAGTACTGTGTATTTTAGAATAGAATTCTGATGGGAAAATGTTAATTAAAAAAATGTATATGTCAAGGTGAGATTGCTGCTAGGAATTCTTTCCAAGAAAGAGACTAATTTGTATATTCCATATTAAGAAAAATAATAATGGCTAAGCTTTTCCATGAAAGAAAACATTTACTGTGTTCTCTTGTCTTATTCCCTTTACTTCTGTTCCACTAGAAAAGATGACAGTACTTCTGATTTATCACATTTTTAATTGGTCTCCTTGGTGACATGTTCCATATGTTTATTATTCATTTAGTGAAGCTTCTCTCTGAATTGAAGACAATACTTGAATGCTAATTTTTCTACTTCTTAATCTTTAATATGAGTTTTCTTTTCCAAGACATAGCTACTATCAAGAATCTCCTTTTATCATTTCAGAAACTTCTGTGCCTATTTTTCACACTTGTTCGCAGAATTGTTTGGAAAGATTTCTCTGTAACAAATATGCATGAGATCAACACCTTTCACCTGGGAAAAAGAACTAAATCACGTGGTTGTTCTTATGCATTTGAAACCATTGTAGGAAGGTCAAACAATTCTTTGAATATACATTCTGCTTAGTTTTGTGTCAAACTTAGTTTTGTCTCAAAACTGCTACAACCTAGGGATGCCTGGGTGGCTCAGTCAGTTGAACATCCAGTTCTTGGTTTTGGCTCAGGTGATGATCTTGTGGGTCATGGTTTGAGCCCTGCATCGTGCCCTGAGTCAGGTTCTGTTTTCGGCAGGGAATGTGCTAGAGATTTTCTCCCTCCCTCTCCCACCAGTGTGCATTCACTCTCTCTCTCTCAAAATAAATAAATAAATCTTAAAAAAAAAAAAAAGAAAAGAAAAGAAACCAACTACAACCTAGTGTCATATATCAATTTCACTTAGTTTTCTGTCAAGTATTCATTCATTGATTTTATTTTTATTATAGCAGTCTTTTTGAGTAATATTATATAAAATACATGCTTGGAATATTGTACCTTTAGAGTAGTTCTAATTTTTTAACGCCTTTGGATTTTCTGGACATATTATAGACCATAGACAAAGTAGTAATCTGTATTACGTGTGATTAAAAAACAGCCACTGCTTACAAATACAAGCATTAACAAAGAATATGGACTGATATTCTTACGATATGTTAGATAAAATCTCAGCTTCTGTCTCTTAGAAGTAATTTTTTGTTTTTGTTTTGTTTTGTTTTGTTTTAGTTTTATACTCTTAGTTTATATAAATTCAGATACTTCAAAATGATTGTTGATGTTTTGATTGGAAAGTACGCAGTATGGTGTATATATGAAAATGTTTAAAATTCAACTGTATTTGTACCATCCCACATATCTTCCAACCAAGATACCAACTGCTATCTTTAACGGCTAGAGACCTTCTAGTGATTTGTCCAGTCTGGAAAACTCTACCACCATAATTTCCTCAGCTAATGACACTTGGGGCTCGTTATTATCACACAGGCATTGCCCCAATGCTGGAGACTGTTGAACTTTTTTTTTTTTCTTTTAAAGAGTTATTTATTTATTCTAGAGAGGAAGAGCATGAGCAGGAGGGGCAGAGGGAGAGGATGAGAAAGAATCTTAAGCAGACTCTCAGTTGACTGCAAAGCCTGAGGTGGGGCTTGATCTTGTGACCTTGAGATCACAACCTGAGCTCAAACCAAGAGTTGTACCACCCAGGCACCCCATTATACTTTTTGAATTCAAATGCTAAGCATGATTGGATTTGCCTTCCAAAAGAGCTTTGATATCTCTGATCCTTACGCACTAATCTCCCTTCCATCTTCACAGCATCAAAAGCTCAGGCAGATGGATTGCCCTATCATTCACAGTCAGCATGTAGCCAGGTACATTGGAGGAAGGCAGTTATTTCTTAAAGACCCAAAGCTCACTGTAAAAGATAGCACTTTAATAAGTGCAAAAGCCATAGACTAGCACACTTGGTTAAAAAGAAGCAAATGAATTTATATGTCATGTTGAATTGGGCAAGACCTACACAGGGGACACTGTAGAGTCCAGATCAGACTGGAGTTATCATTTCTGGCACATGGGTGAAGAGTAACACCCTATCCTTAGTGAGGAGGATGAGAAGATTTGTAATTCATTGTGTGCTCAGGTTCTTATTTCAAAGTATGAGTGCAGTTGTGAAGAAAGTATTTTATTATCTTTATGAAATTTTACAAAAGGAATCGATGTAGCTGTTTTTACATGTCTATTTGCTGTTAAGTCATCTGGAATACAAAACACATAAATCCAGGGAAGTGGTCTCTGTTCAGGCTCTAGATGAGGTCAAAGACTAGATTAAGCCAGCTGTATTACATTTGCACTTTGCTCATGATCTATATGAAAAAATGAACAAATATTAGGTGGAAATTTTAAATTTTAAAAATTCCCATCAATAAAAAGAACTTTATTAATAAAAATAAAGTTTTGCTATGCCCACTGCTAGAATTATACAAGCAAAGACTAACACATAAGGAATAACACATAAGGACCTTCTGCATTAGGGGAAATAATCTTTTCTAGTCTAAGAATCTAGGTTGGCTTTTATGTTGTTACATTGTGGATTTTCTTTTCCTTAAAGGATTTCTTTTATTCTTTAATCTGAATGCATATAGAGTAAATTATTGGGGTAATAAAAGGGGGAAAGGAGATATAATTTGCCTCCAAATGATAGTCCTTATCAATAAGAGAGGAAAGTAACAGAGTGATTTGCCTTCCAAAAACTGTTGTAATTCTTGGATAATGTAGAGAGTTTATAGAGGCAATAGATAGATGGACCAAGATACTATAATAAATTTGTGAAATGGAACATACATTGAGAGATAAAAAAGAAGGTATGAATAGAAAAAACCTGTCCATAACAGAACTGAGAATGTCTTTGGAACTTATGGAAACAGATTGTAGGTACCTGAAATAGAGTGACGAAATGATGACTATAATCTTTAGAGGATCAGAAATATGACACAGGTTATGATTCTGACAAATTAATTTTTTGAAAAAAAAGTAATCTTATTTTTTAGTATTTCGTTGGTGGGCTTCATGATAGTTTTCTATGAAAAAAATTTACATGTCACATCTCTGATTACGTCTTTTAGGAAAGCCCTTTCCTACTTGCTAAGTTTGGAAGATGATATAACTTGCATGAAGATTAATATTTATAATTATTTAAGCTGTCACTATGTGGCTTTCGTTGGTCCAATGAAAGATTTTTAAATGACTTTATTAAGAGATAGAAAATAGCTTTCCCATGTGTTCTTAGCTCTTTAGTATGCCCTACAAACCGTCTCATCTATATGACAAGGTGTTTATTAAAAAAGAAAATTATGTAAAAGATATCCTTCATTCAGTAAGAAAGATGACTCTGTTGATATGTACCAGGCAATGGTGAAGCAAATTAAAATTGAGTGATTCCCTGGATTTATAGTTAAGTCTCATATTTTATGAGCTTTTTAAAAACTAATTTTAGTGTAAATTATCCCAGAAATACTGCAGAGAAAATGTTTAGAAGCATAACAACTATATATAGTAAAACCCTAATAGTAAATTATTAAACTATTAAAGCATTGGATGTTAGATCCAGGCCCAACTCCAAAATTATGGCTCCACGTTTCCTAACATGTTCTAAAACAAAATGCAAGTTGTAATACAGTCTTCTACTCCATATTAAAAGTACATAAACCACAATAACTGATCTTGAATAATATGTGTCTAACAAAAGAAGTATCCAGAAGAAATTCTTGTTGGGTTTTACTGTTCAAAATGATCATTTAACCCTAAGTACAATTAAATAGGATTCTGATAAATTAACGTGCCATATTGGTTCAAATTCAGACAGATGTTAAAATATTATATAACAAATAACAAATATGAAATACGGAGCGATCAACTGAATGGAGACTGACATTTTGTTCATCCACTCTTGTCTGTCAATATAAATTTCAAAATCACATACCACATTTGCAAATTACTCCTTTTCTCAAGCTTATAATTTCTTTGGGTCCTCTCACATAAATTAATAAATAGTTAAAATATGCTGGGTTTTTCCTATATATCCATTTATATTGGTTTTAGTGTCCATTAAAATACAAAGAAATAATCACGCAATTATATTTTTATGTTTTCTTTTAATTACTGTCTTGTATATTATATCATATAGCTATATAAATATTATAATATATTTAATATTTATAAATATGTAGAGCATATATTTAAATATTACATTTACTTAAAATTTTGGACATTTAATTTTATAGGCCACAAAATAGATAAATAACAGTAATCCAGATAGAAAAGTTACCTGACTGGGAGCCTGGGTGCCACAGTCAGTTGAGCATTTGCCTTCAGCTCAGCTCATGATCCTGGGGTCCTGGGATCAAGCCCCACTTTGGGCTCTCTGCTCAGCTCAGAATCTGCTTTTCCCTCTCCCTCTGCTGCTACCATCCTCCCCGCCCCGTGCTCATTCTAGCTCTCTCAAATAAATAAAATCTTAAAAAAATAAAGAAAGAAGACAAGTTACCTGGCCTCAGATAACTTTAGACTCTGTCAAGACCTTTGTCACTAAACAAGTCCGGCATCAGTTCAGATAGAATTCTCTGAGTATTAGTGTCACCTACCATGCAACACAATTCACTGGCATAGGGACAGCATCATATAACTCATAGTCCCTTCCTTTGTTCAAAATGGCATATTTATGTGGATTCTAAATGAATTCTCTAACAAACGAATGCAAGCAGTAAATTGAATTAAGTGAAACATGCTATTTTTCTACCCAATTATAGTTCTTAAAGCTCTGAAAGAGAAACATCTGTTTGAACCAGTTAAAGAGCAGGTTGCTGACTGAGAACAGCGGGAGGACCTGCAGTTAATCATCTGTACTCCTACAAGGAGACTGCTCACTAACGTGAATGACTAAGGAGGGCTTCCTGCAGGATAAGGCACTGCGCAGTCTCCACATGAAAAAGCAGTAAAAGTCACAGCAGGGAGAAATGGGAATTGACACTTGAACAAAAGGAGGAGGAGTTTTTAACAGTTCCATTGGTAACTCAGAGGTTTGCATCAGCACTTGGTTTAAAAACATGGGATAAAGCCTGGTGTACGATAAGGTATTAGTCTTAAATATAGCAAATAAATTAGTGAATTTACTGTATCTTAACAAGGTGTTAACTTGAATAAACAGCATGTTGAATAAACCTTCTGCTTAATTTGTGTACATGCAGCAGAGAAGGAAGCCAAATGATGCAGGTTGGAAACAGATGGAGGAAACAAGAAGTGGAGCAGAGATTATATTTTTTATTTTCTATAGTAGAAATCATCTGCTCAAAAATCAGGTTTTACCTTACTATTCAATATTAATGATAAATATAAACATTTGTGATTTCTGAATTGTAAACATGAATTTTAAAAATAACACTGAAGAAAATCTCAATACATCTCTCTCTTTTGTCTTTTTTGTTCTATGTGGTATATTTCTGGTGCTGAGAATCTCTACTTTTCCTTCTTCCTTTTCTTCCTCATTAACTTATTCCTTCCTCTCTTCCTGTCTTCTTTTCTTTTCTCTTCTTTTCTTTGCTTTTCTCTTTCCCTTCCTTTCCTTTCCTTCTAAATTCACCAGAAAGGAAATTTTACAAACTTTTCAAGAAATAGTCTTTCTTGAGAGGGGTTCTTTTTTTTATCATCATCATAAATCATCAACATTCCTTTCAATTTTTTCCATCATTTATATTTCCAAAGCAGAACCACATCTTATGGATTCTCTTTTACAGCTTTTTTGTTCTATCTTAATATTTCAGCTCTAGAAATCAGCATGAACTAATTTTACCAGAACTCGTGAACTTATTACATCAATATTTTCTACAAATTATAGCCAAAGAAATTATCACATAAATAGAAGCAGAAGCATATGTTACCACATGAACCACAAATGGAAGCCCTGATTGAAATACATTTTATTTTTGAATTAGGAACGGTGGAATCTTTAAAGAATGACAAATGAACATTTTGAAATTCCCCAATAATGTATCCTTATAAATGTCTCCAAATCTGATTTGAGCTTCTGATTATTATGGTGGAATTGGAGTCTACTTATGATATTAAGTTTGTATGTCTCCAGGAAATCATTTCAACGACCCCCAAAGACCACGGGAGTTAATGGAATTTGGGTGTTCTACTCCAACCCGTTTACCAAGTGAATCAATAAGCTGCAGTTTTGAGTCAGGCCCTGACTAAAAGGAATCTCTGCAATGGTTCCAGGTTGCTGTGTAATAATTTGCTTTGACCCCAGACCATGTGGCCCAGCACATCTGATGGCACATGAAGTGTTGGGGCAGGTAGAGATGCTGATAGGGGTCTTGCACAGACCAATACGGGTCATTCACTGTATAAACCATTAGAATTTGGAGCAATGCCTTGTGGATAACTAGTCTCTTGAGAAGCAGCTCTTGGCCTGCCACTGGCCTTTAGGAGAGACTGAAAAGTTGACCGGGAACCACCAAGTTACCATACAATATGATCTGCCTATTATGAATTGGGCATTGTCTGACCCACTAAGGCATAAAACTGGCAATGCTGGAATCACTCCATCATCAAATGGGAGTAGTCTGTATGACATGGGGCCCTGGAAGCACAAGTCAGATGTGCAAGGAAATGGCTCAAGTGCCCATGCATGGTCTCTACTCCTGCTACATTAGCTTCTGGTTCCCAGTGAACATCTAGCATCTCATAGGAAGTTTCCTTCAGTTAGTTGAATGAAAAATAAGCAAACAAACAAACAAAACCCCAGCAACAACAACAAAGAAGACTCGGATTTATTTAATCCATGGTCCTGCACGGATTGAGAGGTATTCAGGTACCTCACAAAGAGGACAGTGCAGCACTATATCCCCACTTCGGGGTAGCCCTGTAGGACAGTGAAGTGAATCTTCTCAGGTGGAGAACTTGAAAAGTGTATCTGATGTTCATTTTGTTTGGAAAGAGAAATATCCAGAAGTATAAGTCCATATTGATACATGGGCATGGCCAGCTTTTGGCTGGATGATTGAGGTCTTAAAAGGAATGAGACTGAAAAACTGGTGACATACGGAATCATGTGGAGAAACCTCTTCAATCAGAAACATATTCTGAACATATTTGTGTCTCAAGCAAAGACTCACCAATGCATAACTTCAATAAAAGAAGATTTTAATACTCACCTTGATAGGAATACATGTGTTATGGACAACCTCTTCTCCTAACCTCTCCTGTCCTTGACCATAATTTTTATTACAGTGGTTATGTTGAGAGAGAGAGATGTAGGTTTGCATGGGCTTAGCAGTATGAACTTCCAGTCACCAAAGCATACTAGTTGCAGGCATTGCTGAGTGTCCAATCTGCCACAAGATTACCTTCTGCATAATATAGAATGCCTTATCTGTTATAATGCTCTTCCCCACAGCATCATTCTTGACCAAGGGATTTATTGCAGAGCAAATGAAACATGGCACTGGGTCCATTCTCAAGGAGTTAACAAGTGTAATCTTGATTTTCCTTATAGAACAACTGAAAGAATGGTGGAATGGCCTTCTGAAGCCTTATCTATGATGTCAGCAATACCTTTCAGGGTTCTGGGTGGTATCTTCAGGATGCTTTATATGCTCAGCTTTTATGTGTAGTGAGATTTCTTCCATAGAGTTCATGGGCAAGGAAATCAAGGGAGAAAAATGGAGGAGGGCTTCTCCATCATTATTGCACGTAATCCACAAACATGTTTGCTTCTCGTTTTGATGACTTTGAGTCCTGTGGGTCTCAAGATTTGAGTTCCAAAGAGAGTAATGCTTCTGACAAGTAACATGACAATGATGAGATTGAACTAGAAGTGGAGACTTTGACCTGGTCAGATTAGTCTCCTGAATTAACAGAAAAAGAATAAGGTTTTTGCGCTAATTGGAGTGATTTTTTTATCAAGGCAAAATTAGGTTGACTCAACAATGCAGACAATGGAGTGTATGCATAGAATGCAGGAGATTCTCAAGTGCCCCTGATAGTCTCAGGTCCTATCATTCAAGTCAGTGCAAGACTATCTTAACCCAGTTCAGGCTGGACATCTAATGGCCCAGATCCTTTAGGAATGAAATGTTGGGTAACCTTACCAGGCAAGAAATTATGACCAATAGAAATGCCTGCATGGGATATTAATGCTAATTAATATTAATGTTAATATTGATATTAATTGTTATACATACCAGCTAGGATCATGTGATCACTTGGAGAATCATGGGCTGTAATAAAAACTATGCTTTTCCCTTATTTTGATATGAAATTTTTTATGTGTACATGCACATATCACACAATTTTTTTGTTTTCTCCCTTTTCTGATCCTCTACTAGTATAAAATAAGTTGCGTTAATAGTAGTTAATTTCACATCTCCCTATCTAAGTTATAGAATATCAGTGAGGGGCGGATGAGTGAGGAACTAGAAAAGTGGTATCACCAAGAGACAGAAAAGGAACTTTGTATCCTTTTTGTGGAAAGGGTTAATCTGCTTTTAGCTGTATTAGGGACAGTTGTACCGTGTTAGGTGGAAGCATGATTTTGCCAGTTTCCATTTTGGAGATCAGTGTAGTTTGAGAGATATGTATATGAACTGAGCTGACAAGGGGTATACTGTGGTAGCTTTGTGATGTGTCCACTTGGCTAAGCTTAACTACATTTTCCAGAATTTTCTGTGTGTTTCTGGATATGGTGAAACACAGCAGAATGTCTTATGGGAAATTAGAAGGGGGAGATGAGGCAGCAGCCATTCTGTATCTTACACGCATCGTCATTCATCTGTTGGCCAGGTCTCTAGCTGCTCCAGCTTCCACTGGATCTTCCTTCAACTTCTACTCTTGGGCCAATGAGGGAATTTATTTCCATGTTGAATGGCCTTGGCTTCTGTAGGACAACCACACAACTAAGGTCAGAGGCACTAGGAATTGACATAGGGTTAGACTGTTGTTATGGCCTCCATCCTTTGTTTATGGGTTCCTGATTGTTGTTGCCATACTTTATATACACCTTCTTTCCCTCACTGCCTATTTTGCAACTCCCCAGCTCCACTATCAGACACAGATCCTAGGGATTTGACTTTATGGGATTGTCTGGGTAAGACTGGTTCTTTATGTCTCATATTGGAGCTAAGAGTCCACAAGACAGGCAGTCAGGGAGAAAAGATGGTATATAATCTCTTAGTGGTTTCACCTCATTGGTTGAACCCACACTGAAATATTTCTTTTGGATTCTGGAAATGAATACTTTCTTGTTAGAAATACAGAAGGAGCAAATATGGTGTCACTAATCAATCTTTAATTTTCCCCAACATCCAGAAATGCATCATTTTTTTTTCTCTGAAAAATCAAGATATAAGACCCTAAATATTACTAATCTTTCTCTGTTAGCAATAATTAATAGAAAAAAAAAAGGTGATAGAATTCAGGAATCAGGAGAAAAACAAACAGCTCAGAAAATCCACACATATACACACAAAAATGTTAGCTTCTGAAAAAGTCAGTGATGACTAGGACATGGCAATTTTTCTCTTCAAAACTGCAATAATTTCCCACCACAGAGAGGTGCTCTCACCCTTGGTTCTCCAATACTTGCAAACCACTATAGTCCTTAAAGGTTGTACAGAAAATTTTCAAACATAATATTAAACATAAGGCATTTTCATTTAAAAATTGTTATATGGGGGCGCCTGGGTGGCTCAGTGGGTTAAGCCGCTGCCTTCGGCTCAGGTCATGATCTCAGGGTCCTGGGATCGAGCCCCGCATCGGGCTCTCTGCTCAGCAGGGAGCCTGCTTCCTTCTCTCTCTCTCTGCCTGCCTCTCAGTGTACTTGTAATTTCTCTCTGTCAAATAAATAAATAAATAAAATCTTTAAAAAAAATTGTTATATGCCATAGCATGAAAACAAATAATTTTTCAGCCTTTATAAAACAATAGTTTGCCTGTGATTAAGTCATCCTCCCCCTCCCCTTGAGCCATCATGTCAAAGGAACAATAAACCCCTCATATGTTAAGTTTTTGATGTATTTGTTATGTTTTAAATTAATACTCTTTGTGCACACCATAAGTGAGGTTTTCACCTTATCTTGGCATATTGTATATGTACAAAATTTTGTACACATTTTTCCTAAGCTACTTAAAACATTGTAATTTTTACTTATTTGTAAGCTGCTGGTGATTTTGCCTGAAAGGGCAGCTGTTTACAGGAAAGGCTTTTCTTCTTCTATTTGGCTATTTTATAATGGAGGGAATATGGCATTGTGGTCAGACATTAGGCTTCAGAGAGAACTATGAATTTAAAGCCTTGCTCTTCCTTGCCCCGCCTAGAACCAACAGCATGCCTCAACATCTTTATGCCTTATTTCTTCCCATTGGTAAAATGGAGGAGGTAACAAAATATCTACTTCCAATAGTTGTGCAGCTTAAATAAGCTAATTCATGTAAAGTCCTTCAAATAGTGCCTGGCATATGGTAAATGCTCAATAAATGTTACCCAATTTGATATTATCTTCTGGCTTGCTAATAAACTACAAAAACATACAGATCCAAAGGACAATATTTATAATTAACAACAGAAAAAAGAGGAAAGATTTTAGCCAATAAAGGTAAAATAGTGTGTCTTTTAAATATAGGCCTCTACACAGAGATATTGATAAAATAATAAAAGTCAGGCCAATAGATGCACATAACTGTTTTATAACTAGCAGTTAGGTGGTTAACTCTACAGAACTTGGAAATGAAATTGTAAAGTAGGACACGTTTCCTTCTGCAGTTTCTCCAGATTCCCTGTGAATTTGTACTGGGCCCATAGATATATCCAAGCACTATTTGGCAAAACATTACTTTTCAAAAAGTGGGGACAGCACATAATTACCTCTGCATGATATTTCTTTGGTAATTTGCAGATAAATTGATAAAAATATCTCGACTACGAGGCAAGCAGAGTATTGATTGCAATTTACTAGGCTATAAGAAAAAGTGATTTTTCTCTCAAGTTTTAATACAAGTACTTACTTGTTTTACTTTATGGCCAATACAAGCCTCCTATCAGCAGCTCAAAGTCTTCATGGAAAAATCCCATGATTACAAATACTCAAGATTGATTCTATCTATTTTTTGCAAGTATTTACCTGTGTGTTATTTTCCTGTTGAGCAATTTCTAAAAATCACATTTCCTATAGCTGGAAGTTTTATTAGTTCATTCAATCAATATATTTCTTAAGTTCAGTATCTTCAGAACTCCCTAACTATATTTTTTTCTAAAAGAAAAGCATGAAGGTCACTGATCTTTCTTCCTTCTTCAACATATTTTAACTACACTTACATTCACACACACACACACACACACACACACTCATACACACACTTCATATGTTACAAATTCATTCCAGTTCTGTTTTCATTTCTTGTTTATTTTTACTTTTGTTGACATGCAGTGTCTTTTAAGGAAACTTAATTAATTCTTTGTTCTGAAGGGAAGCTAGACTCTATAGTATTAATTGAAGATGAAATGTTTGGGCACTATATTGACTTTTGTCTAATTATTTACGTGTTTCATTTCTTTCATGAATTGATTTCCAAGGAAACTGTGTGCCTGTAGAGTTCATTTATTACTGACAATTATCCCGCCTACAGCAGCATCGAGTCCATTTAGCTCTGGTTATAACTTGGTCCACCTAACCAGAAATATGCTTCTCCACTGATTGTGGCATTTTGGATTCCTCACAGGTTAATCAACAATATCAAAGCAAGAAAGTAAAGTGAGATTCAGTTAATTTATTGAGAGCAGTAGAGATTTTTTAAATGGTATCAGTGGTGACATTGGTCTATGACAAGGTTACTTTGGCGTTTGACAGCTCTGACATGTTACTTCTGGCAAACAGTTCTTTAGCTCTTGGGAAGTAGTGTGAATACCTGTGCATCATAGCTGGTCACCCATGACTCTTCACAGCCACCCAGTCCTCATCTAGAATGCAGTGGTGGCTTTTAGCTCCATAGGGTATCAGGTCACCCTAGGTAGTTCTATGTATGGGAACAGGAACTGGGGACAGTGAAAACAAATTTTAATTTATCCAGGATCATGCAGCTACAATACAATCATTCATTGTATTTCATGAATGATTTATTTATTCCAAAATTAGTTGAAAAATTTTCTATAAATGTATTGGCACATTTAAAAATTTCTTGGAGCCCCTTTTCCGTGGAATCTGAGCTAGCCTTCGCAGGTTTTGCGTCCCCACTCTAGAACCGGATCACCATGGTGACTGGACAGAAGTTGATGAGAGCGATTCGAGTTTTTGAATTTGGTGGACCAGAAGTGCTGAAACTCCAGTCGGATATTGCAGTACCAATTCCAAAAGACCATCAAGTTCTAATCAAAGTCCACGCATGTGGTATAAACCCAGTGGAAACATACATTCGTTCTGGTACTTACAGTAGAAAACCGCTCTTACCCTATACTCCTGGTTCCGATGTGGCTGGCATAGTAGAAGCCGTTGGAGATAATGTATCCACTTTCAAGAAAGGTGACAGGGTTTTCACTACTAGCACCATCTCAGAGGGCTATGCCGAGTATGCTCTCGCAGACGATCACACCGTTTACACACTACCAGGAAAACTGGACTTGAAGCAAGGAGCTGCCATTGGTATTCCCTATTTTACTGCTTACCGAGCCCTGCTCCACAGTGCCCATGTGAAAGCTGGAGAAAGTGTTCTGGTTCATGGGGCTAGTGGAGGAGTTGGACTAGCAGCATGCCAAATTGCCAGAGCTTACGGCTTAAAGGTTTTGGGCACAGCTGGTACTGAGGAAGGGCAAAATATTGTTTTGCAAAATGGAGCCCATGAAGTGTTCAATCACAGAGAACCTAATTATATTGAAAAAATTAAGAAATCTGTTGGTGAAAAAGGAATTGATGTGATCATTGAAATGTTAGCTGATGTAAATCTTAGTAATGATTTGAATCTTCTGTCATATGGAGGACGAGTAATAGTTGTTGGCAGCAGAGGTCCTATTGAAATAAACCCACGGGACACCATGGCAAAGGAATCTAGTATAATTGGAGTTGCTCTGTATTCATCAACCAAGGAGGAGTTTAGGCAATTTGCAGCGGCCCTTCAAGCTGGAATGGAAATTGGTTGGTTGAAACCTGTAATAGGTTCTCAGTATTCGCTGGAGAAGGTGGCCCAGGCTCACAAAAATATCATCCATAACAGTGGAACTAGTGGGAAAATGATTCTTCTCTTAGAATGACTAATTCTTTCATGTCTTCCTAATGTAGTTAGAGGGTTCCTGCCCCAGTTTTACTCACACTATCTTTGCTCTAATCAGCATGTGTTGGATTCAGTGAGTTTCTCATGTTAAAAAACAAGATATATCTTTAGAGATGTGGTCATTGGAGTACAATTTATTTTACAGCTCACAATATTCTTTACGCCTGCCACCTGCCTTGAATCAAGAAGTCATTATAGTAGGAAGTAGAATGTCAGTAGTCACTTGGCATTGGGTACATTACAGAAATGCCTGGTACTTGATCATTAATTCCACACGTTTGACAAAAGCAAGTTAATTCAAAATGAGGCTGTGTGGTTTCCAAGCCTGCTTGTTCTTATGAAGGTTCTTTAGTATCTGGTTAGCTCAGAACTGTATCATACTCTGAAGATTTTCTGGACTAAATAAGACCCCTTTTCTTAACGTCTCTCATCTGGATCTGCAAGTCTCTTGCAAGGGCAAGATAATGTCTAGAGAAATTTGTTTTTTAACAAATAGTTTTCCAGCATTTCCCCAAATATTAGTACATCCACTGTGTTGGTGGTTGATTGCTCATTGTCCATATATTCTGAGAAGAGGACAGCCTTACTTTTGGTGTAGTAAGATAGGTAGGTACATAGTCTCCTGACAGATACTTCTTGATTGATTTGATTTTCAAACTAGATTTAGAATTATCTGTGTAATGGGAGTCATATGTTTTTATTTAAATTAGTAAACAAGTTTGACACATGAAAAAAAAATTCTTGGGGAAATATACATGATAAATGAGCATAATAAAGTTAAATAGCAAAAGTTTAGAGCTGCGACAAGCAGAAAAGTTAATTAATAATGTATAGAAATTATGACATTAGTTGAACTTCTGCCCAATCAGAATCCTTTCTTCAGTTATACTTTTTCTGGAATATATTTCTTTAAGCAAAAGCACTTAGAGATTGTTACAGAAGAACTATATCCCAGAGAAAACCTATATGTAATAGATCACTAGTGGCAGGCATATTGATTGACATTATTTAGCCAATCAGTTGATATATTATTTAAATTCTGAAATTTTGAACAACTACAGATACAGTGTCCTTAAACATACGAAGCAACATGGTATCTTCCATTTCCCTCATTTACCTTATCTTTTTTTCTTTTTCCTACTCTTATTGGAAAAGGATTAACTCAGTAGTTATGCTGTAAAAGACTGAGTAATTAAAAAAAATAATAAAAAGTTTGTTTCAAAGATGTTCTACTCTGAAGAATCTGAATGAAGCAATTATTCCTATGGAGATTTTTAAAAAGCATTTTTTATTCTCTTCTGCCCAGAATTGAGCTGGGGATGAACCTCTCTGGGGCTCCACTCTGGCAGCATTCTGCTAAGATGAAATTGGGCTGCCAATGACATGGCAGGAGGGAAAAATGTAAAGACAGCTAACGAACAAACATGAGCTCCAGACATGCATTTGAAACTGACTCTTCATGGACCAAAGGGTAAGTCAGGTATGGGACTTTCAATGACTAAGGTCCATAATGATATGGCATCCTTTCAACGGAGTAAGAAGACTCTAAGACAGTCCCTTTCCTCATGTAAAACTGTGGGGGGGGGGGGAAACTCCCTTCAAAACTTCTGGTAGCAATGGGGATGTAAATACAATGACCGTTTTTGGGACATGACCTCCAAGTTTCCTGCTAGACGCAGGTCACCCCTGCCACCAACCTTGGTCCTGGATGGTGATGATTCAGAAGCACCCTGCTGTGGCTAGAGCTCTGCCCCAGATACCTTGTATTTAAGGCAACCTTTCTTCTTAGCCATTCGGGTGATAGGATAGGATCCAGGTATCTGACGCTGCTTCTCTCTTAACTGTGACCTCTATGAATGTTTGCACATCCCATCTGAAAGGTTTTAGAATGCTGAGAAGGACTTTTCATGGTGCTGCCTCATGGAGCTTGAGCATTGAACTCTGTTCCTGAGCTCTTTATGCTATTTGTCTGTAGAAATTTGGAACAGGAATCATACTCACAGAATGGGACTCATTGAGTAGAAATATCAAAGAACCTTATTTTTATCCTCCTCTGTCCATCCCACCCCTGGCCGTGAGATCCATTTTGCCTTCGTTTCTCTCGGGTGGAAGTAGGGCATATCCTGTGCCTGTCCTCGTCACTTTTAGTTAATGAAAATCCTCAAGTAACTCCCAGTTTTCCACACACATTCTCAGCTTGGTTATTATTTTGTTCAACCCAGTGTATTAATTTAAACATTATGAACGTCACTTAAAATTGAGATACCCCTCCCCATCAAGGAATACATTTTTGATCCATGCTGAGTGTTGTTGTCTGGCATGGAAGTTCATACCTGATGAGTTATGAGGTACATGCCTGGTGGTTGTTTAAATCGGACTCTCTCTCCTGGTGTGTGAGGAGAGTTTCACCTGTGGTTCCCTTGAGGAGAACCCAGAGCAACTTTATTCTGGCTGGTTACTTTGGGCCATTGATTACATCTTGCCCTATGCAAATGGTCTGTTTTCAGGAATACATATAGAACTTCAGGTTTATGTTGTGAGTTATTTATTTAAAGGTAATTCAGTACCCTGGGTATGAATTTATGTAATTTGGATTTGTATTATACCCTGTAGGTACTTGGTCAACACTTGAAATACTTTAATCGGGAATACTCCAGGGATAGTGTATTAGCATTTGAAAATTGAGAACTTTTTCTATTTCTACTGAGAGAAATAAGGAATCCATATAATTTATAAGTCCAGGAGGTAGACTTCATTTAAGAACTGTTGAACTATCATTATCTCCATGGTATTAGATGATTTGTAAATCAGCATAAGGGAATTTAGAAAAATATATAGTTGTTGAATGTTGAATGCATAGTTATTGATATATGTTTATTGGCTAGTAAACTTGTACAGGCATTTGGCCTTGGGAGCTCTAGGAAGCTCCCAGACTAACGTCTTCCCAAGTAGTGGTCTTGATCTAGGTCTGTATTCAGTCTGATGTACCACCATCTTATGAGGGAATCTGTTGTCTTACGAAATGAGAATGTACTAGATGTAGAAGTGAATGTTGTGGGGCACCTGGGTGGCTCAGTGGGATAAGCCTCTGCCTTTGGCTCAGGTTGTGATCTCAGGGTCCTGGGATAGAGCTCCACATTGTGCTCTCTGCTTAGCAGGGAGCCTGTTGTCCCCCCTCTCTCTCTGCCTGCCTCTCTGCCTACTTGTGATCACTCTGTCAAATAAATAAAATCTTTTTTAAAAAGAACTGAATATTCCTACAGTAATAGGTGACATGACTGTCTAGAGTCTGTTTGTAAATGGCTCTTTTTGAGTGTGGTAGAATTTAGTATCAGCCTTGTTTTCATTGTAACATATCACTTGGTTGTGAGACTTTCAGAGAGAATACATATAGTGTTCATGTACCTCTAATCATTTGAAGACTCTGGTCTTAAAACTGACAGTGTGAAGAAATTGGGTATTGTCAGTTCTCAAGAGATGGCCAGTTTCAACTAAGACATCTCTATCCTTGATTTGCTCTGATAACAGCCAGTGATCCAGTCTATTGTTCTTTAGGACGAGATGAGTCAGACAAGGATACACTGTGCTCTTGGAGCTCAAGGGAGGGGAGCCATATTTGATTATCTGAGTGGTCTTTGTAGACCCTCTATTTTTTCACATTGTTTGAAGTAGGAAGTGCCTCACACTCTTTCCTTTGGGATTGTGATTAGAGATCACAGCACATAAAAAACTCTCTAAAAGTCTTTTTTCAATCTCTAAATCCTGACACTTTTATTGTCTTTATGTAGTCAAGAAGCTTACAATTAAAAACGAACAATAGAACAATCTTGCTTTCTATTCTATTTTAAATAGTGGGCTCATAATTCAATTTGGAATATGGAAAGAGTTTGCAACTACTGTGTTCGAGTCTCCGCCTAAACTGAGATGGAAATTGAGAACTGAGATAGTTGAATTTTGATACCATACCATGCATAATAAAATATAACCGCTAAAGAGTAATATATTGAGATAAGCGACTAGTTTTATATTTTATCACATAATCTGTAGTGAAACAATAGTTTTCAGGCTACCACTGGACCATTTACTATAGTAAAACAGTGATTATTTTTTTATGTTCAGCTAGCCAATATATAGTACATCATTAGTTTTTGATGTGGTGTTCAATGATTCATATAACACCCAGTGCTCATCACAACATGCTCTCCTTAATACCCATCACCCAGCTACCCCAACCCCCAACTCCTCCCTTCTATAACCCTCAGCTTGTTTCGCAGAGTTCACAGTCTCCCATGGTTTTGTCTCCCTCTCTGATTTTTTCCCATTCAGTTGATTTAATCTAGTAAACTAATTGATTACGCCAAAGTATAACTGGAAAAAATAAATTACTCTTTTTTTAAAGGTTCTTTTAAAAAAATTTTGTTTATTTATTTGACAGACAGAGATCACAGGTAGCAGAGAGGCAGACAGTGAGAGAGAGTAGGGAAACAGGCTCCCCGCTGAGCAGAAAGCCCGACGTGGGGCTTGATGTCAGGACCCTGAGATCGTGAACTGAGCTGAAGGCACAGGTTTCAACACACTGAGCCACCCAGGCACCGCAATAAATTACTCTTATAAACACAAAATAAATGTGTCTAAAAAAGTATTTCATTATTTTTTTCACATTTTTTATTGTCTTATGTTAGTCACCATTCTTCATTACTTTTTTTAAAAAAGATTTTATTTATTTATTTGACAGACAGAGATCACAAGCAGGCAGAGAGGCAGGCAGACAGAGAGAGAGAAAGCAAGGAGGAAGCAGTTTCCCCACTGAGCAGAGAGCCCTATGAGGGGCTCGATCCCAGAACCCTG
This sequence comes from Mustela lutreola, assembly GCF_030435805.1. Lineage (NCBI taxonomy): Eukaryota > Metazoa > Chordata > Mammalia > Carnivora > Mustelidae > Mustela > Mustela lutreola. The sequence continues at coordinate 52,774,666 of NC_081303.1, forward strand.
GGATCACGACCTGAGCCAAAGGCAGAGACTTTAACCCACTGAGCCACCCAGGCACCCTCATCATTCGTTTTTGATGTAGTGTTCCAAGATTCATTATTTACGGGTAACACCCAGTGCTCCATGCAATATGTGCCCTCCTTAATACCCACCTCCAGGCTCATCCATCTCCCCACCACCCTACCCTCTAAAACCCTCAGTTTGCTTTTTGGAGTTCACAGTCTCTCCTGGTTCATCTCTCCCTCCTCCTGATTTCTACCTCGTTCACTTTTCCTTTCCTTATCCTAATGTCTTCCATGTTATTCCTTATGTTTCACAAGTAAGTGAAACCATATGTAATTAGAACGGATAATTAGAACGGATAAAGAAGATGTGGTCCATATATACAATGGAATATTACTCAGACATCAGAAAGGATGAATACCCAACTTTTGCTTCAACATGGATGGGACTGGAGGAGATTATGCTAAGTGAAATAAGTCAAACAGAGAAAGTATTTCGTTATTGAGGAGACCAAAGAGATACTAAAGCTAGTTCAAAGAACATTTGAAGAGATGTGATAGGTATTTTAAAATAGTAGAATAAGAAATATTAAAAATACAAGGCAGAATATGACACTGGATCATGTCCTATTTGTCGATGAGACCATGAAATCTGGGTTTATCCTTTTGTTTTGTTTTTTTTAAAACTGGTGAAAAACTTACAAGCTAAGATATGACTTTATAATGTCCAGGTGCCAATCAAATAGTAAAAAGCAAAGTCTAACTCAGGTACATTCTCCTGGAGAATTAAATGATTTTTGGATGATTGCTTTAAACAATGCCCCTGCATGATGTTGAAAGGACATACCACATCTTCTTTGCCTTTTCCACAAATGTTGGATAAATTTCTCTGTTAGATGACAGCATATTTCTCCTTATTTGAATATATAAAGCACTTGAACTATTCTAGATAATTAAATGAGAAAATAATGATGGATACTAAGTATACCATGATAAAAAAGATACATTTATATTTTCATATAAATGTATGAAATATATGTAAATTTCATATGAATATGAATATATATATATTTCACATCCTTCAATTTGTTTGGATCTCGACTTCACATACTAACAACAATAAGTTTGGAAAAACTGCTTTCTGGGGTACTATCTGACACCACAAATAGTTAATTTATTTTTCTGACTGCTTGAACTATTAACTCTCTACACTATGGCCTATCTTTTCAAACAACCTTTTCTTTGTTTCACTGAGAGCTCTCTCTTCTACTTTCCATTATAAGCATCTGGTTATGTTTATCTTTGTATTCTTCTTTATACTATTTATAGTCTTTTTTCCCATATTTTTCTTTGCTGGGGATTTACTTCTCCTTTGCTAAATGCTTAACTCTTCTCACTAGCTGTTAAATGTCAGAACGATTAAGAACTGGTCCTAGACCCCATTTTTTTCATGCCATATTCTCTCTACTGGCAATCTGATCCAAGCTTACTGCTTTAAATGCCATCCCTAGAAAATAGTTTCTGAATCCATACCTCTAGTAAGACTTAGACATCACCACGAATTGTTTCAGCAGTATCTGCATATGGATAAATGAAAGTCTACTCAAAATCAACCAGTCTTAAACCAAACATCATCTCTTGCTTTTTCTTCTTCACTAATCCCATTTTAATGAATGACCCCATGGCAGAATCACGTTTTGTAAGACAATTGTCCTTCATGCTTCCACCCACAGCCTCCCATATACAATTCATAATTGAGATTTTACAAGTTCACTTCCTAAATATCTCTCAAAGTCATAAATATTTTTCTGCATCAATACCACTATCACTCTGAGCTGAATACCACCATGTCTTGTTTGTACAAATACAGATCTCTCGTACTTAGTCTCACTAACATGTACTTTCTGCCTTCTAGTCAGTTCTCCACACTACGAAAAGGATAGTCATTTTAGAAATCACATCTGATTTTTATAACCCTTTAATGGATTCTTCTTTCTCTTAAGAGAAAGAGAATCCGTCTGAGCACACACAGCTGTGCAGCCACACTCTCTGGATTCAAGTCTAACCTCTTTCACACTTCAGCTACAGGAACAAGCAAGATGTTTTATTTGCTGAGCTTCAGTTCTCAGATGAGTCGTTAGTAATACTGAGTTCATATAATTGTTTTAAAAAGAGAATAAGCTAATACACATCAGGTACTTTGAGCAATATCTTTCACTCAATTAGACATCAATTTACCATAGTATTAGTACTACCTTCTCATTATCATTTCATAATTATTTCCTTCTTAGTATCTGTAGTTTAGCCATATATTGCTTTTTTTAGTTGCTGAAAAACTCATGTTTAGCCCCACTCCTGCATTTGCATGTGCTACTTCCTCTACCTGGAGTGCTCTCTTCCTCACCTTCAATTCTGGGGGACCCAACATTTATTGTGATGTCCTTTAACTTTGTGCACTTCTCTCTTTTATGAAATTATCTCCATTTGAATCAAGTGAGCTGAATTTTATGTCCTCCTAGAAGCCTGACTGACACAGAAGCTCTGGCCATTGTAGACACTAGGGAGCCTAGGCTCAGAGACTTATATCAACACATGCTTCTATATCAACACATGGAAGAAAAAGAGGATATAGTGATTAATTCACTAGCTCTTTACCACTCCCTCCTGGAATTGAGAGACTTCTGCTTATGTTTAGCTGGTCCAGGTAAGTCATGTGTCCACATCAACTCTTCAAAGAAAGAAGAAAAACACAGTTACCATTTTCTTGGAAAAGAAGGTGAAGTAGAACACTTATGACCCTGTTGACACATATGGCCACCAAACTAAGCATAAGTAAAGGCAGTAGAACTTGAAAGTGCACAGATAATTGGAGACTGATGATGGTCTATTGTGAGGTGAGCTTCACATGTATTCTAGGATTAGATGGAAACATCTGTGGGGTCAGGTCAGTGAGAGCTATAATGCTATGCGAAATTTGCATAATACTCTTCTTAAACCTTAAAGGAAGGCATAGGAAAAGAAATCTGAAAAGAAGACAGGATTGTGTCTATATTTTGAAATATTATAACTGAATCAGTGTATCTGAGTATAGATTCTTTAATGAAGGAATATTATACAAACTGTTTACATATGAATTTAGAAATGTAACACAGTAGGCTTATCATTTCAGCATTTGGAATGTAAATTTGACAAGATAATAAATTGTATACTTTTCTATATTGTGTAGAGGCTTCTATTACATGAATCAAGGCAATTAATTAGATTGATCAAGTCATTAGTTTATTCAATTAGCATTGACATAATCACAGTCTCAAGAAAAGAAGATTGTTTGCAGTAAGAAATATTTTGTAAAATATCCTTTAATTGGAATAATCATGTGGAAATATTCGATCAGAAATGTATCTATAAAGCAACATTACATGTCAGATTTGAAATATCCCAACTAATTAATAGCTAATAAAATTTTATATAAGTCCATAGAGATGAAATGAGAGTGGCCAAAACATCACTGTAGAATTCTGAGATAAGAACAATAAATGCATGATGCAGAAATAAAATAGCATGAAATTCCTCTATGCCTTGAATGCAATTTAATTTAATTATTGACTTTCACATACATAGCTAGAGTATCATCAATCACCATAGATAATATTTTTTCTAAGTCACCGAAACTAATTATAGTCAGTAATCTTTAGTCACTGAAACTAATCACTACACTACATTAAAAATCAATCTATTATGTGGTGTCATGAAGGTCTGTTGCTGTAGAGATTTTTTATGAACCTCAAAATTCTGTTAATTACCTGAATACTTCACATAGACATATGAAGTTGTTGTCCAACTTGCTTCTCTCTTATAAGCAGTTAAAAACACTGGTGACTTTTATTTCATCTTTATGCTAAGTGAACAGCTCTGTATTGAAACAATGTTTCATGAAAGTTGCCATTGTTCAGATAATTTTTTAATTAGAATATTAAGAAAAGGGAATACACTGAAATAAAATAGGAAAATGCTGGACACAAGCAGAAGTAGAGGGAAAGTGACTCATTTTTATATCAAGGGCCTTTCCTTTTCCTTTACTTTTCCCTAAAATGTGTTTCATTGACTCTAAGATACCATCCTAAACATTTCACGCTGCCCTTAGTGGACTCTTTTCCTAGCACTTGTATGAATCAATTAAAATCTAATATTTCATGTTCACAGAATTTTATTTTTTAGAGATTTATTTATTTGAGAGACAGATGGGGTATGACCAGAATAAAATGGAGACAGAAACTTAAGCAAACTCCATACTGAGTGTGGAGCCTGATGTGGTGCTTGTTCTCACGACCCTGAGATCATGACCTGAGCCCAAATCGTAACTGACCGAGTGACCCTCATGCTCACATAATTTTAGAGATAAAAAAACACTCTGCAAGTTATCTATCCATTACCAATACAGAAACTGAACGGGACTTTAAACAGCAAGTTTACATCTTTTGTAGCAGAGTAAAATCTGTTTCCTAACTGTTTGACAGGAATCTTTCCACCAAATCACAAGCAAACCAGAGATAAACATTGATTAATTACTATTAAATTTATATTTGGAACAAATTTGATCCATCCAAAAGAAGAGTATATTTTTTAACATATGATTCTGGAACAACTGGACACCCACAGGCAAAACAAATAAACAAAACATCAATCTAGACATGGAACTTACACCCTTTACATAAGGGTGGATCATAGACCCAAATAGAAATGCAAAACTATAAAACTTCTAGACTATAACATAGGAGAAAACCTGAATGACCTTGGGTATAGCAACAGCTTTTTAGATACCACACCAGAGGTACGATTCACGAAAAAAAAAAAAAAAAAGTAGGCTGGTCTTCATGAAAATTAAAAATTTCTCCCCAATTATAGTGTCTTATAAAACTAAACACACTCTTGCCATATGATCCAGCAATTATGCTCTTTAGTATTTATCCAAGGTAGTTGAAAACATATGTCAATATAAAAACCTACACAGAGATGTTTTGGTAATTATATTTATAATCATTAATGTTTGGAAACCACCAAGATGACCTTCAGTAGGTGAATGGATACATAAACTGTGGTCCATCCAGACAACACAGAATTATTCAGTGCTAGAAAGAAATGAACTATAAAGCTACAAAAAGACCTGGAGGAAGCTGAGATGCATATTACTAACTGAAAGAAGCTGATCTGAAAAGGATACATACTGTAACATATCCAGTTATAGGACATTCTGAAAAGGCAAATTTCTACGGGGATAGTAAAAACAATCAATGATTGCCAGGGATTGGGAAGGGGGAGGAGTGAATAGACAGGGCACAGAGGATATTTAGGACATTGAAAAGATTCTGTATGATACTATAATGATGGATACATGTTGTTATACATTTGCCCAAACACATAGAATGTGCAACACCAAGAGTGAAAGGTAATGTGTAGTGTGGACATGAAGTAATTGTGATGTGTTAATGTGTAAGTTCACTAATTGTAACAAATGAACCACTCTGGTGGGCAATGCTGGAAATGGAGGAAGTTATGCATGTGTTGGGGGAAAGTCATGTGCATATGGGAAATCTCCATTCCATGTATTTAATTTTGCTGTGAACTTACAACTGCTTTTACAAAATAAAGTCTTACAAAATAAATTAATAAACAACCATGCAGTCCTCCTTTAACTAGAATTACCAGTTGTTAACATTTGCCATCTTTGCCTTTTTCTGTTTATTTCTCTTCTTTCTTACTGTTTCTCCCTCTTCTCTTCTCTCTTTTATACACACACACACACACACACACACACACAGACTTTTTTTTTAACTTAACCATTTCAACCTAGCTCTTGCATCATGTATGTCCTGAGAACAAAGGTACACTCCTGCATAAGGAGTATACTTTTACCAGTTTCAAGAAATTGAAATTTGCTATTATAATAAAATCTAACACCTATAGTCTGCATCTCTATTTCTCCCATTGCCCAATTTTGTCTTTATTTTTTCTAAATCCAAAAGCCAGACAAAAATCATACATATGTTTGGGGTGATTGGGTGGTGCAGTTGGTTAAGCAACCTGACTCTTGGTTTCCACTCACCTATAATTTCGGGGTTGTGGGATAGAGCTCCATCGCTGGCTCTACACTCAGAATGGAGTCTACTTGGAGTTTCTCGCTCCCTCTCCCTCTGCCTTTCCCCTTCCCCCCATGTGCTCTCTCTCTCTCAGATAAATAAATAAATCTTTAAAAAAAAAATCACACTTATGTTTATCAAGTCTTTTAGGTTTCTTGAGTCATTCTATAGTTTTTTTCCCCTTACATTAAGAGGCCTAGATAGTTTGGTCTGTAGAATTATCTTTATTTAAAATTGCCTGATTGTTTCCTCCTATTTAGAATAATTTTTTCCCAAGAATATTGCATAGGTGATACTGTGTCCTTCTTAGTAAAAAATCAATTTATTTCATTTTTGGTAATAGTAAGTTTTTTATGACATTTTTAAAGGTAGTATTACCAGATTTCTCCTTTGTAAATTTTTTTTTTCCCCTTTGCAGTTATTAAGTAATCAGTGGAGTGAATATCTTGTATCCTAACTAATCCAAGGGTTTTGGCATCTAGTGATGATTTTCATCTATATTAAATTTGAATTTGGTAGTTGTGAACTAGTTAAACAAATTCTTTATATATAAACATGTTATTATATTTTATACATATAATTATATATTATATTTTTCAATGTAATTTATCAATTTATTTAATTTTCATAAATATCTCATGAGTTTTATATGTTTATACCAATTTTAGAGATTTAGGGAACATTTTATATAAATGCACAGAGTTAATAAATGTTGAAATTGATGCTAGAAACCAGCTCTAATTTTTCCTGTGTGGTTCTCTTTTTGAGACACAGGTCATGTTTGGACAGTGTCTAACAGTATTTAGGCTAAGAAAGATTTCAGAGAGTTTCTTAAACACCAGCAGTGATTATATGAGGTGAAGAGATCTGAGCACCTTATTTCATTTTCTTTGGCACTGAGCCCTTAGTGCATTTTGCTTAATTCTTTAGTTCTTCATTAACCTCCTTAAACTCATCACATGGCATGATGACAAAGGTAGACTGGAACTTCTTTGAGTGTTATCACTAAAGAATACATTTTTCTTAAAATATAGACAAAAAATAACACAAACAGCAACAAAAAATTAGCCCTTTCTGTTTAACATGCTGCAAATGTAAGGTTTTCAATCCATGAGTCATTTTTTGGGTAGAATCCTTTCTAAATGAATTGTAACTACAATCTTGATTCTCTTTATGAGAAATGGCAGAGAGAAGTTGTTGGTTACCTGAATTCAAATCCTGTTTCTCCCACTTACTGTCCTTATGAACTTGGTCAAGATAGTGTCCTGTTCTGTGGCACATGAACGACACATTTTCCAAAGTTATTGTGAGATTAAATTATTTAGCAATTGTAAAGAATTTTAACAGGTGTCGGCACACAGTAAGCATCGAAGATGGTTGAGAGGCAATATAGTGATTGAGTGTGGGCTCTGTAGCCAGAGAAATAGGAGTATGAATTCTGGCTTCACCCTGACATATTGTAGTCTCTATGATAACTCATGAATATTAAAATACTCATGTTTAATCGCTCTGTTACATCATGTTTCTTTACAGCTTGCCCCATCCAAGGTTGAATAGGGGTACTTAGTGACTCAAGGCAATAGGGAGTGGGTTTTGTCTTCTTTTGAGTAAGGAAATGCATGGAATTTGAGATTGTGATGAGGCAGGAGCTTTCTAAATGTGTTTTGCTTCCCAGGAGGCAGGCATATGCTTGGTCTTCTTAGCCTATCAGGGTCTATCCCAGGGGTCTAGGTTATTTACCCTCATTTCTCTCAGTTTCTGACTTGAACTGGTGGGAGGCAATATCTGTGTTGTTCATACTTACTATGACTCTGTATATATGTGTGCAAATGCACAGGCACACACAGAGAGAAAGAATGTGTTTCATTGGGAGTACTGTCTCAGATCCTGTTGAATGTATAATGGAATATATAGTATATGTACATGATTACCTTTCTAAAACACCCAAGATGTGAAGTCTGGAAACATCTAGCCCTACTCATTTCTAATGGAGGCTTGTCGACAAGTGTTAAGGCTCCAGCATTTTCCAGTTCCCTCTCATGAGAGCCTGGGGTGTGACTTGATAAACGGACTAAGTATGAAAGAGACCTAAGACAGATCTTTCCCATGTAAACTCTGTAAATAGAAGGCCTCATGAGTTGATCTGGTTAATGTATGCTATATGACACAGCACTGGTTGGCAGAGGTCTGGAATTTAGCTACCAAGAGAACTTTGTGCTCTGGACTACACACAGAAGTTCATGTCTAGCTTTAAGAGTAATATATTAGTGAACTATAGGTTCTGGCTGGTAATTGTGTCTGAGTGGGTCTCTACAGAGAGAGGACAGATAGACCTATAACATTCTGAGTCAGAGCTCTAATGAGGGTTATAGCCAAACTTCAAGCCATAATGCAAGTAGAGGGCTGCTGGAGCTCAAAGGGCAAACCTATGCTCATTAATTGCAAAATCTATTATCAGATACCACCAGCAGAGCACTCGTGGGCCAGGAAGCCTAAAGACATAACCACGGAGATGGGAAAAACCAAAGGGTTCTATTTAGACATCTCAGCAACCCTTTCCTGTGACTGGGATGACTTTCAACATCAAGGCTATGTTAAACTCAGTGAATCACAAATTCCATTTTAAAGATATTTTAGTAAGATGAACTAGGAAAGAAAAAAAAAAACTTGACTTCAAACACAATTTCAATTTTCCCTTTACTTTATAAGGTTGTACTATGTAATCTGGACATAAACAGTCATCCTATTATATACATACATGTACATAAGCTCCTTTCCTATATGGTTTTATATTTACTATTGTAAGACACTTTTTAAAAATCAAAATAACTTTTAAGTACATAGAAATATACCTAAAATAAAAATATGTGTTTTATTCTCATAAGATAGTAATGAATTAGAATTTTAGTTTAAGATCATTTATAGTTTCAAAGGCCTTTACATTTCTCCAAGGAATTTAATATATTCCTATTGAACATTTCATTAAAAATGCCGCAGACAGAATATGAGTTTTTGTAAGTATGACTTCTATCATTTTACTAAAATCAGTAAAAATAATTTTGTGCTTGGAAGGTTACTACGTCTCAGCTCCCTCTCTCTAGAAATGGAATGAGAAAAAAGCAATAATAATAAGATATGATAGCTTCAAATGTTAAAAAATAAAAAGTCATTTCCAATTGCATACCCATTATCAGCCAAAGAAAATGCAGGACTGAAGTAGGAGGCATGGTGGGTAGCACTCTGAAAGTACCATAATTTTAGAGATGGATCAATGCAAAAGAAAAAAATACATCATTTGAAAGTGCTGTAGTATTAAAAAGGTTTGGGGGAAAATGAGATTGCAGTTTGAACAAAATCATACATTTACTAAAGAGGGAAGAAATTAGTTATTGTCTAACAGTCAGCATAAAGACACCAGAAAAACTATATAAAATCCTTTTATAACCAGTAACTTGAAAATTAACGAGTCATAGATCTTCAATTTACTTGTGATTAATAAACTTTATCTGAATTAAGAGAAGAAAGCATTTAACCAGAGAAAGCATTTAAAATACAGAGAAACAACTTCAACAATTTAAAAACATACCTAGTTTATGCTGTGAAGAAATACTACTAGCAACGAAACACTCCTAAAAGGATCTTTTGTAAGAGTGTCTAGTTAGGAACCATTGTGTATTTCCAGGAAAGACCTGGAGTACTGGGTTGCCTGGTGTGCCCCCACACCATAGTGGTGTCCACTCAGGGCCTGCGAAAGTGACCTTATTTTGAAATAGGCTCTTTGCAGACGGAGTTAATTAAGATTAACTAGTTAAGTGACTGGCGTCCTTATAGGAAAAAAATTCGGACTCAAAGACACAGACACAGAGGGAAATAGGCAAAGTGACAGCAGAGGCAGAAGACGAAGGGACAAAGTGAGGGGTGCCAAGAATCACCAGCAACTTCCAGAAGCTAGGAAGAAGCACTGGGCATATTTTCCTTAGAGTCTTCGGATGGATCATGGCTCTAAGAAATTAATATACTTGGTAAACATCCAAAACAGTAATAATGCATTAATATAAATAATGAAACTAAAGCTTAACTAATGCATTTCCCAGGGTGCTCCCATCACTGATCCTTTTTTTCTTTTTTAAGCTGCAAAGTATTTTTTTTGTTGCTTATACCTTCAAAACAGAAGACTTGACTTTGACAGCATGTTGGATGACATCCTTACTTACTATTCGGGCACAGATCCATGTATTCACTCTATCAAAATCCATTTACCGAGTATCTAATGGGTACTACGTTCCAAATCTCACTTTTGATTTCTCTGATAGTCTGAATCTTCTCATTTGTGACAAAGCTTCAAAAATCAACTGGTTAAATCGGTAATGTATCAAAGCATTTTTTTTTTTGAGTTAATTTTTTAAAAATGCTATCACTCCATTTTAGAAGAGATTGACAAGGCTTTTTCAGGAAGTTTCATTTCATGCATAAGAGGGTCCAAGCATTCTTCTGGATAACTTCCTTGTTTAGTTTCCGTTGCATCAAGATACCCCACGATGTTCTTAGGCACAATCGTGAACCATTCATATCGTCATTGTAAAACTTCTGCTCCTTAGGTCCCATGGACTTGTGATGATGGCCACAACTTAAAACATGGATTTGGATATAATATACATTGACAAATAAGCCACTGAGAACCTCTCGGAGTACCTAATGTTATAACTGGGGTAGAAGTGCGTGTTTTGTCTTATGAAAGCCAAGATGTTACCCACTTTCTTCTCACACTCATTGGGACCCCTGCCTTCAGCAATAATTGCACCAGGGTCTACCTATCAGTGCTAAACTGAAAATGCTCTGATGCCTCCATCCATGCATATTTGAAACCAGCATGCCGTTTGACTGCACATTGGAGAGAGGAACAGATGAAGGTTTACTTTTTAATCCATTAAGTGTGAGGGCTAAATGGGGAGATTTTGTGTCCTTAATTTTTTTCATCGCATTTGTGAATTACATATTATTAGATCCATTTTGCTGATGAGTTTAGGATTGAATCTGTATTACAACAATTAAAATTGTGCAGTACCTCAGATTTATATAAAATGGAAGGCCTATTTCATGAGATTTTAAATTATTTCCCCAACCTGGTGAGGCATTGTTATTCCATTTTTTTCAGTGTGCTATTTACATTATTTGTACTATTATTCGTAACATCAATATGAGGGACACTTCTTGAATGCTTACTAAGAGTATTTCGTGGAAGAACAAGGTTTTCTAACTACTGGGCCTTCATTTCAAATCACGGTGTGAATGCCAAGCAAAATAACAAACCAGTCAGTCCTTGTACTAGTTTCCTATAGCGGCTGCATTTAAACTACCACAAACTTGGTTGTTTAAAGAACACAGATTATTTTCTTAACCGTTCTAAAGATCAGGAGTCTGAAATTAGTCTCACTGGTCCAAGACAAGTTTTGGTAGAGCACTGTTCCCACTGGAGACTCCGGAGGAGAATAATTGCCTTACATTTTCTAGCATCTTGAGCAGCATTTCTTGGCTTGTGGGACCCTTCCTTAACCTTGGAAGCCAGCCTTATAGCATTTTGCTTTAGTCTTCACACTGGCTGCTTCTTTTGTGTCAAATTTCCTCTGCCTTCTTTTTATAGACACTTGTGATTTCACTTAGGGTCCATCCAGATAATCCAGGATCATCTCCTGATCTTCAGGTCCTAATTTTAATCACGATTGTGAAGTCTCTTTTGCCATTTAAGGCAACATTCACAGTTTGGATGATTAGGATGTGGTTGTCTTTAGGGGTCATTATTCAGTTTATCTCGGTGCAGAAAGCCATCATCTAAACTTACCTGTTTCATGTTTTTCAGCTGAATGTGCTAGTTTCCAATACTATCTAGATGATCCAATTAGTCACTTTGATTCATGTATTACCAAAACACTGGTATCAAATATTAGCAAATCAACATGCCATCTTTCCCAAGAAACATGTGCATTTTCTTACTTGACTACAGAACTGGATTCCTTACACCACTGATAGACTCTAAAAGCAAGAATATCAGGAACCATGCCCAGCTAATTATTTTCTTGCTGTTATTTTCAAGTCGTATTGTTCTTGGGCTGCATGATCCTTTGAAATAGATGTATTTTCTTTTAGTGGAGAATGACTAATAACGTAAATTCCTAATCTTCACTTAAATAGGCATAATCTTAGAATCACTGAATTGTTACTGAAGTTTCAAAGAGTTTGCAGTAAGCAATCAATTGTTAAGATCGTTAGTAACAGGCAATGACAATATTTCAGGGCTTGCAAATCCATCATACAAAGCATTATGTTTGAGAAGATAAAACTATAAAACCTAAATAGCCAAGAGCCATGAAAATGAAGAGACCATAAAAAAGAGTCAGTACAGAAAATTAAAACATAAAGTATGCTTTGTAAATATTATAGAAATATCAGCAATTTTAATAACAATGTCATTGAAACAGAGAGAAAATCAAACTAAATGGCTGATATAATCTCATGTTGAAGGACTGAAAATTTTAGATTTTTTCCTTTGTTCTGACTAGTGTTCTCGATCATGCCTAAGCAGTGTGCACACTAGCCTGTTGCTGGAATTGTCTGAGCATGACCATCATGGATGTCCATGGGGCTGATGAGGAAGAGAGGCTCTTTAAAAATGGGTTAGTTGGGGTGCCTGTGGGTCTCAGTGGGTTAAAGCCTCTGCCTTCGGCTTGGGTCATGATCCCGGGATTCTGGGATGGAGCCCAGCAACGGGCTCTCTACTCAGTGGAGAGCCTGCTTCCTCCTCTCTCTCTCTTTGCCTACTTGTGATCTCTGTCAAATTTATTTACTTATTTATAAAATCTTTTTTTAAAAAAAGGGGAAGTTGCCGTGAGTTGTAGCAACTTTAAGACAAACTGAAAATTTAAAGATATCTTCGACGGCTTACTCAATTGAGAAACTAACTTTTGAAATGGCAGTTTCAGAAAATCAGCTTGATGTTACTGGATGCCACATAACCAGTGAACCTTCAATGTCAGTCCATCTTTCCACTGAAATTTCAAAAACTGATGCTGGCACATGTGTGTTTCAAGTGTTTTGACAATGTTTTTAGTGCTTGAAGTAACACAGGTAGTTCATGCAACAGAGGAATTATTTGTTTTATTGTGGACATTCTTTAATAAGTTTATATTAGGTGACAGCTTCCTAAACTAACCTACATTTAGTCTGCATTTGTAAAAGCAAAAACATCCTTCTTACAAAATTATCACCTGAGAAATATTTTGACTATCACGAATACTATTCTAAAAGTAATAATTCTGGGACACTTGGGTGGCTCAGTCGGTTAGCATGTGCCTTCAGTTCAGGTCATGATCCCAGGGTCCTGGGATCCAGCCCAGGAGCATGTGTCAGGCTCCCTTCTTAGCAAGGACTCTGCTTCTCCCTCTCCCTTGCCCTCTGTCCCTCTCTCTTGTTCTCTCTCAGAAATTAAAAAACAAAAAGAAAAAAGAAAAAACTAAAAGTAATAATTCTGCAAATACTAATTGCTATGAAAATTTTGCAAATGATCTGGAAATTATCATCCAATCACAAATCGCCACATTAAAATTGTACCATGGGGAAGGTACAGAAAACTACAAAACAAAGCACAGCCATGGATTACTTTGGTGCAGAAGACGGAAGTCCGGAAGGGGGCGCTCTCATGTACCTACCATTGCTTGTAACCTGAATAACCAGCAGAAAGAAGGTTAGAATTGTTTTGACAAGAAAGGTCATTTTTCACACAGGAAGTTTATCTCCTGCTTTTAAGAAGACGGGGGAAGATCCCTCCTTGCCCCAGCTCTCTATGACAGAGAGAGTGAGAGAGTTCAATAATCACATCTGCTACAACCCTAAGATTATTCATTTTAAGGAATCTCCAAACAAATTGCTCATATCTGTCTCTTGGTAATTGGAAATGGAATCTTATAGAAGCTAATACTTAAGTTACTATACATGAATTTTTACTGACATGAAATGGAGATCCTTATCTGCTTGGACTCAGTGCTAAAAATGTTTAGGGAACATGTCCTTTCTGTTTCTGAAGAAAAACTGGATAACCATATTGTATCATCTTATCAAATACAAATTCTAAAGTGTATAAAACATGCTTTTTTACTATCACCTCTTCTCTTCTAGCAACACCCAAAATAGGCCATATAATCACATTTAGCAAGGTACTGCCATGATAAAAGTTTATTTTTAACTCTTTGTTTTTATTTTTCTTTGCTTTGTTTTGCTGGCTTTTTAAAAGCCTGCCTCTGGCTACAGTATATTTGACATGACTTTAGAATTCTGGACCAAGTACATATTAAAAATAAATAAACACAAGGAAGAGAATAGCCAGAAGTTTATATTCACTAATTAGAAATTACTAGTATTTGATCACTCAAACTGGCTAAATTTAAAAATAGCTATTGCACAAATGGTTGAACTAGAAGGACTGGAAGACTAGATAGTTACTCATATTTATTAAGGTACATCAGGAATTAAGATATAGAGTGGTTAAGCATATAGGTGCTAGATTTAAACTTTATGAGTCATTTTTCACCTGGGTCCCTTTTAATCTATGGGACCTTTGGCAAATTGCTCGAATTCTCTGTGTCTTGGTTTTCTTCTATAAAATCCATCTGTATTTTATCTGTAGGTAAGAACATTATGTTCTTCATGGAATTTTCATACCTAAGTTCACAAAGTATTTAGATCAAAGCTTGACACACAATAAACACTCTTATCATTACAGTTTACTTGTTTCTTTTATTTTTATTTAGTTTTCTTGCTTCTTTAGTTTGAGCACTTGGCAGAGTTCCATTTAATATACAAAATAAAACACTCTGTTATCACTCCTCTTTCTTCTTCTGAATCCCATAATAGCTTCAGATCCCCTTCAAAAAGTAAAATTTTATATATATGCTTTAAGTATATTTTAAAATGAATAATATAAACAGGAAAGAGTATAAGTAACCTTTCTACTAACCTTGGTAGAATTACATGATCCAGTGAATTTATTATAGATCGGTTCATTCAACAATTAATACATGCTTAGAATTGCAACAAACAGCGGGTGCATAGAAAATATGTTGGTTTTGCCCTTTAGAAAGATACAGTGGTTAGCTAGACATTAAGCCTATCATTAGCAGGTGAAAAATGCTACTGTAATGGTACCCAAAAGTTGTTCTAGGAGTGGAAACTTCCTAATCCAGTTTTGCAGGCATAGGGCATGAAAGAGGAAAAGAATTTGATGCATGGGTTGAGTTCAGAGGAATGTAGACAGGTTTTCAATGGGGCAAAATATACCAAGGCCATGTTTGCAGTCCAGAAGGTGAGAAAAGACTCCACAAATTCAACATGATAGGGGAGCTGAGTGATTGGAGACCTGAGGCATGTAAGGCAGGCATAGAGAGCCTGGAATTAAGCACACACTTTATCAGAAGGTTTTGGAGAGACTGATGATTTAGCATTCTCTAGAGTAACAAAAAATACAGGTATCCATACCTATAACTGTGTCTCTATACCTATCATATCTATCTATCTACCTATCATCCATTATCTATCTGCCTATCAAAACAGAGAGAGAGAAACATGACAGCTCAGGCAGACGCGGTTTCTATGTTTAAGTCGTGAAAAGCATTGCTTTTTCTTCATGAAATCTGTCTTTGTTTTTATGGCCTTCAACTGATTGGGTGAAGCCCATACACACTACTAGGGTAAAGGGCTTTTTGAATATTAATCACATGCTTAAAAATATCTTTACAGCAATATCCAGAGTACCATTTTATCAAACAACAGAGCACTATAGCCTTGCCAAGTCGACCTATGAATTCACCATTACAAGAGACGCTGAATTTTTAATCAGGAGAAAGACAAGATGCGTTTTGTGTTCTGGAAGTTAACTCTGGGGACAGACACAGGGAAGAAAGAGTATATATGAAGATGGGAGAACTGTCCCTGGGAGCTGGATGTGAGGCTAAAGGCCAGAGACGATGTCGATAAACTGTATTGTTCTTGTTTTGACCAAGAGGACCATCTAGGTAGTTTGGAGAATGTGACGGAGGCAAGCCAGAGAGGGGGATTATATATTCGATGTAGAAGATAAGAAGGCATCAAGAATAGCTCTACCATCCTTCTATAATTAATTTGATTTTAAAGTTGGAAGCTTTTCTGTTCTTTCACTTTAAAGCAAAGACAAACTATTGCTAATTTCCAATTATAATTATCCCCCAGAAATCTTAATCTGCGATATTCATCCTCTTCTGAACAGCATTCTTCTGAAGTCTCTCCATTTTAATTAGTTCATTTTTCTTGGCAAAATTTTTAATAGGCCTTAATTAGTTGTGAGGTAAAATTTAAAAGTGACAGTGAGTGCCTCTGCTTATACAGAGCTTTGTAGTTCTGAAATCATTTTCACATATATAAAACCAGTAAAATATTCTTTTGCTATTAGGCTATGATCCAGTTAAGTTCTACAAGTCATTCTTAGTATGAGAAAAGGATAATGTTCCCACATATCTATCTTCATTTCCAAACCGAATTGTGAACTGGGAACCACAGACTGTGTTATATCTTGACAAGAAAGAAGGGGAAAGACATGAAGTGGAAAGCTTCCTCTTCGCAAATACATTTTGCTCTAAATTAAAATTAAAGTACTATTTTTTGATCTGTCATTTTCTTGTTCTTATTACCTATCTTTTTAGGAATTATTAAAAGAGAATTTCATCCCCTGCCAGGCAAAATATAATTTAGCACCATAAGGATACCACCTCCTCGGCTTCATTAGGCTCCTTCATAGAGAATATGATTAATGCCTATGTAGAGTCATTAATTACAGGAGGTCTATTCAAAACAGTAGGAACAAAATCCCGTTCACTAGTAAACATAATTGTAATAATGACCTATTAGTTTAGGAGCCATGAATACATACTTAGAAATATAATTTCACGAGATGTAGAGTAATATATGATAACTCACTGACAAATTCAACACGTTACTCGGCCAGTTAATACTGCAGTCTGAAGTCATCTTCTAGGAACTATGTATTTGTCAAACAATATTCATTAAGATAGTTACAACGAATGCAGCAATATATATGTATATATAAAGCTAACTTTTGGAATGCAACGACTGTAATGTTAAGCGAGTGTTTTCACAGTGTAATCATGTTTCTAGACTAGAGAATTATTTTCGTTTGAAAACTGTAATCATGCTAAAATTTGAGGAATGAAACATGTTACGTCTTTTACTCTTATTTAATGTTAAAAAATGGGAGGCAAGGATATCTTTAAAAAGGTTAAAAATGGGGGCACCTTGGTGGCTCAGTGGGTTAAGCCGCTGCCTTCGGCTCAGGTCATGATCTCAGAGTCCTGGGATCGAGTCCCGCATCGGGCTCTCTGCTCAGCAGAGAGCCTGCTTCCCTCTCTCTCTCTGCCTGCCTCTCCATCTACTTGTGATTTCTCTCTGTCAAATAAATAAATAAAATCTTTAAAAAAAAAATAAATAA
Organism: Mustela lutreola; assembly: GCF_030435805.1. Classification (NCBI taxonomy): domain Eukaryota; kingdom Metazoa; phylum Chordata; class Mammalia; order Carnivora; family Mustelidae; genus Mustela; species Mustela lutreola. The sequence goes on from NC_081303.1 coordinate 52,792,329, forward strand.
ATAAAAAATAAATAAAAAGGTTAAAAATGAAGATTTAACCTATTCACAAAGACATAGCCGGAGATGAATAATTCATTTCAGACAGTCTTTTCTTTTACAAATATTTAATCATACCAAGAATTGACATAAAATCTCTTCAGAGACCTAAATAATTGAGATAAAAACTTTTCATATTTGGGGTTTCGTATAGCAAAAAGACTGCGATTTTAAAAATCGAAGGCACGGGGGCACCTGGGTGGCTCAGTGGGTTAAGCCTCTGTCTTTGGCTCGGGTCATGATCTCGGGGTCCTGGGATCGAGCCCCGCATCGGGCTCTCTGCTCAGAAAGGGAGCCTGCTTCCCCCTCCCCCTCTGCCTGCCTCTCTGTCTACTTGTGATCTCTCTCTTTCTCTCTGTCAAATAAATAAATATTTTAAAAAAAAAATCGAAGGCACGTGGACCCCGTGAGTTTCACCCTGATAAATCAGCATGCTCCTCCAACATTCATTCCTAAATAGGAAAGTATAAAATTTCAGCCCTAGTGATTATTACCCAGGTATAAAATAAACAACTATGATCTACTTGGTTAGTCAAAATTGTTTAAAATCAAACACCACAATGACAATGAGATTCTATTGTAGGCTAAATTTATTTCATTGTACAAAAACATTTGACATATATATTTAATATTTCTCACAGTAAATTTGTGGAATGGTAATTTTAATTCTCATTTTACAGTGGAATAAACTTTGAGTGGTAAACATCTACCAGTGTTATGCAATTCAGTGTGAAGACATAGAAAACCTAAATCCAGGATATCTTCTACCAAATTGCATATACTTCATATTAAAGAGGAAATTTCAGTAGAGTTGACTTTACACTAACAAAGAACTGAGACATTTTTAGGCCAAATTTTAATTGCAGGAGAAGAGGTAGGGCAGAGCTAGTGGCTGCTAACAGGTGAGACAGGGAGCTCAGTGAAAAAGAAAGTGCAAACGTTGCCATTAATGGGAAAGAAAAGAAAGTTAAAAATGCAAAAATTAGCTATGGAAATATTCCAATCATTTGTGACTCTTCCTTTGAAATTAAAGACTTTAACTCTGTAATTACAGCCACATTTAAATAATTCTAATCTTTGGTAACCCATTCGTTAGTAAAATTTGTGATAGTATATGATTTTTTTTTCTTTAAGAAGCATCTGAAATTACAAGAAGTAATATGCTCATATTAAGATGTTTAGTATAATCAAATGTTGAGAAAAATTTCTCCCGAAACAGACTAGAGACTAGGTTTATTTTAAGAAAAATTTTAAAGATTTCATTTATTTACTGGAAAGAGAGTGAGAGAGAGAAAAGAATCAGGGGGAAGAACAAGAAAAGAACACCTTCCCCACAGCCCCCCCCCCCTACCCCTCCTGAGCAGGGAGCCTGAGGACATGGACATGGGGGTGAGGCTCCATCCCAGGACTCCAGAATCGTGACCCAAGCCAAAAGCAGGCACTTAACCAACTGAGCCACCCAGGTGCCCCAACAGTAGACTAGATTTAGAAAAAAAGATTCTTCCCCATCTTTTTACAATGAGTATTTTAAAAGAAGATCCATGCGGCGGAGATGGGGGGGAGAAATCTCTGTCTTTGCATACTTCTCTTCTGTATTTTCCTGCATTGGAATAGCTCAGTTGTCGGGAATGGCTTAGGATAGCATATGACATTCTAGAGACAATCAAACAGACTTGAATTTAATATACATTCTGTCTGGATTCCTTGATCAGGTGGCTGATCACTCTGTACTACAGATTATTAATTTATACCATAGTGTTTGGGATACCCACCCTGACAGATTGTTTTGAGTACTAAAAATAGATGAAGGGTATGGAAATTCTTGAGAGGAGGTCTGCACATTCTAAGAGCTTACAATGCAGACTGTGCTTTGGATTTGCCAAGAAAATGAGGAAATTAAAGCTGGCAGTCTTTGCCAGGACTGGGGTGGCCCTTGCAGTTGCTTTTCTTCTCAGTGACTCCTACCTATTTTATCCTCAGCAGATTCCTTATCCAAGAACCACAGGCATCAAAACCACCTGGACGTATGTTTAAAGTAGAAATGTCTGGGCCCCATCCAGATCCACATGATCAGACTTTCTGGATCAGGGAGAAAGAAGACAAGTTAAAGCTAGCTTTCGAATTTTGGTCCTCATTTATATCACTTTCTCTGGTTTTAGGAAAAGTTAATTAAATCTTCACAATCTCCCTCTCTATTCATGTATGTATTTTATAATTTCTAAGGAGGGTTAGCAAAGTATGTAATAGTGCTTGGTAAACTACAAAATAATACAAAATTGAAATTCTCATTATGGTTGAAAATTGCTATCAGTGGTGTTAAACCAAAATGGAGGTCATAGTTTGGGTGCGTTCTCAAAGCAAACATCTATAGCTACATAATCAAAAGTGAAACGATCCTGACTTCCCCTAAATCTAACTCTGAATTTAAATAAAACTTAAGGGTTTTTTTTAATTGAAAATAAAGGTTTATTTATTTATTTGAGAGTGAGCAAGAAAGAGAGAGAGCACCAGAAGGGGTGGGGGGAGGGAAGGGGGATACAGGGAAGGGAAAAGCAGATTGCTTACTCCCACTGAGCAGAGAAACCCATGCAGAGCTCCATCCTGGGAGAAGGCAGGTGCTTCTCCCTGACTGAGCCATCCCGGTGCCCTCCCCCAAATTTAAGCTTTCTCCCTGTCAGTGTAATCTCCCAGCTTCCTTGCTAATCAGCTACACATAAATGAGCTCAATCTGGGCTGCTATCTTAGAAAGAATATAAGTCTTTAGTCACCAGTCACAACCGAAAACAATGCACTTCCTCATGCCTTCTTTACAAACAGCCATAGGCTGCTGAGACCCCTGCTTCTTACCACTTTGAGTTTTGAAGTCTCTCTATTCTTGGAAACTTTTTTTCTTACTCAATAAAATAGTCTTTTTGGGAAAAGCTTTCTGAATTTTCTTTGGACACTGGGGAATCTATTTCTTCTTGAGTTTGACGTATTTTAGGTCTTACCTTCTTGTCCTCTCTGCTTTCCCAGAGTTTCTACCCCTCACTAGAATGGCTATGATCGTCCTAAACCCTATCTGCTAGTTCTTCAGGTCAGAAACATTGTGGATTTTCTTTTTCTTTTCTTTTTTTTTTTTTTTTTAAGATTTTATTTATTTATTTGAAAGACAGAGATCACAAGTAGGCAGAGAAGGAGGTAGATGGAGAGGGCGAGGCAGGCTCCCTGCTGAACAGAGAGCCTGATGCCCTGGGATCATGACCTAAGCCAAAGGCAGAGGTTTTAACCCATTGAGTGACCCAGACACCCCTGGATTTTCCACTGGAGTTTGGCTGTCCCATATAGTACAGATTGTATTCTGTCCTCATGCAAGAAGCCATAAAAATGGGAATGTCAGAGTCATCCCCTTTTCCATGTTTTCACTCCCTTCTAGTACTGGCTTGCCCTTCGGTATCTTCAGGCAATTTTTAAAAATCTTGTCAAGAGTTCACAGTTGTGATGTTTTGCAAACTGATATGTATGTAGTCATGATACTAGTGGAACGGTAGTGAAATCACTGTTTGTTGAACTGGTTCCAGAGAAATTTTTTGATATTGTCTTCTAAAACTGTCGTAATTTAGGAAAGAAACTGGGGAGTCATTACTACATCTGTTTACCTGGAGACTAGATGTTGCTGCTCATTCTGTGTTCCAAAATGAAATGTCTACTCTGTCTCTGCATCATTAGTTTAAAATTTTTTTTTAGATATTTGGATATAATATTCAGGGCAGGGGCATCTGATAAACCGAGCCCAAGTTAGCACTTAGCAGGTGCTAGGAAATGATGTATCTCAAATGTTTGTCTCTCAACAAGATGTGTATAGTGGGAAATTTTCATGCATCTAAACAGTAGCTCACATGCTGGGTACCCACAGGATTTCCATTTCTCCTGCTACCCAAGAATAATATGGCTTCATTCATTTAAATGGCCAATTAAAAATTATACAAGGTAAGGCCTAATTCTATTCCAAGACAAGTATTTTTCTTTTTTAAATATAAGAAAATTATGTTGATTATAGAAAACTTGAGAAATGCAGAAATTTATTTTAAAAAGCAGAAATAAAAATTATCTAAGTTAGCATAATTTAATCACACAAGCCCTTTAAAAGTGGAGTTTTCTTTAGCTGGGAACAGAAGGAAAAATGAAAGAGATTCAAAGTATGAGAAAAATTTGGCATGAGAAGATATTCCATTGCTGGCTTTTCTGACGGAGGGGCAGAGATGGAAAAGACCCAAGAACTGTTCCTAGGAGCGGAGGGTGACCCTCTGCCAACAGTCCACAAGAAAACGAGGACCTCAGGCTGTAGGAAATGAATGTCAAGGAAATGGATTTTGTTAAAAACCTGAATGAATTTGGATTCACATTCTTCTCTCCATCCTCGAGATAAGATGCCAGCCCTGTCCACGCTTTGATTTTGGCCTCTGAAACCCTGAAAATAGAGCTGTGTTGAAGGGTGAACTAGGCAGCTCTCTCGGCCTGAGGCCTCAACCAAACCAGTTCAAGCAATGTCCCCGAAGTGTCTTGGTCTCGTCAGGAAAAAGAATTCAAGGACAAACACAACACAGCTAATGAGTAGTACAAGTAGGAAAGTGTATTAAAGTGAAAATACAATCTTGAGATGTGAGAGCCAAGAAGCTCCAGGGAGAGCTGTGCAGTGGGGAGTGGGTCTCTGTCTTTTGCTGACAATTGCTAAGAAGAGAGTGGAATATTCATTACTTGAAACAAAGACTTCTTGACAACAGTGTGGTTTCTTAGGAATGTGAGTTATGTTGGGCTGGCAGGAAGGGCTACTAAAGATGGCGAAAGTTCCAGCCACAAGACCTGAGCTCAGACAGGAGAACAAAGGCCCAAGCAGGAATCTGAGACCCCTGCCCCGGGCTCCTATGGACCAATGGGATCCCGATGAGCAGGCGGGATATCCAAATAAGGGAAACTTGCCAAAAGACCCCTGAGCTTTCCCCAAGACCCCTTAAAAACCCCCTCCTGCCTGCCTTGGGCACGACTTCCCCCACTCTGCTTTCCAGAGTTGCGGAACCTCGCCCAAGGATGCCCACCTCCTCCCGGTGCAACTTTCTCGGCTCCCCTTCACCTGGGCCCTGAAACTTCACCGGAGAGAACCTTTAATAAACCTTGCCTTACACCCACTTCGCCTGGTGTTGTGTTTATTTCATCAGAAAACTTTAGAGGTTATGTGCCTTTTCTTTCTTGTTAGGGCCTCCAGCCTACTTTGTCAGTCATCTTGGACCTGTTCAGTTTGATCCAGTTTCTTGTGGTTTTGTTTTGGAATGCTGCCTGCACAGGCCTCTGGATTTCTCATCGTTGGCCCTGACTTCCTTCTTGTCGGCCTCCAGATATCCGGTTAGAACCTGACCGACTTCTTATTCAGCAGCTCACTTCTGACCTGCAGAATGATTAGATCGAGGACAGGTGTTTTAAACTGTAACATAGCCTTTACAGTTTTAAGCTGTAACACTGACAAATAGGAAGCTAACATATTGCTCTACACAATATTTTACAAACTTTAACACTCATCAGAATCAACGGTATCTCTATTTGATTCCAAAGTCATGTTATTTCCTTTTTGCCATTACACTTGATGAGGGAGCCCGAGGCTAACTGAAGACATAGCAAAAGCTGGCGCCTTGCACCCCCCTCCATCCGCTCCCCCTCAATCATATATGTAGCATCCCTCAGGCAGCCCTGACTGCCATGAACAATAAGCAAATAGCTAACTTGCAGAGCTCACAATCCTGCAAGACAGGAGTCTCCCTTGGCTTACAAATGTCCTAAATCTCACTAACAAATACGATTGATAGCAGGATTGTGACACCCCACCAAAAAGTCTCCCAACTATCTTAATGTTAATGGCTGGTCTAAAGACAACATTGATCAAGCCCCAAGGGCAAGGCCTCAGGTAGGCCTCGGACCCTGGTCACAGGGTCTACAAAGAAATATGACAATCATTCTTGAGTAAGACACAGAAATTTGCACAAATATGCATGTCCTATTCAGGAGGTATGTGGCCTATTATGAGGGCACAACAAAGGTCATGTCATCCAGCCTTGGGAAATAAGGCAAAAATTTCTGAAGTAATTTTTGAACTAGATTTTAATTACCGAACAAAACATAGGTAGGCACACAACCAGGGACAAATGATAGCAAGATACATGTGGGAAACAAGTATTTCTCTGTTGTCATCAGAGAACGTGAGAAAGGAAGCAGTGTTTGATGAGGTAGAAATAATAAACATAGCTTTAAATTATTTTTACAATACCTATCAAAGTGTTCAGTTATTTATTTTTATTATTTATTGATATTATTTACATTATATTTCTTTTTAATTACCTTGTTTTTAATTAAATTAAACTAAAAATTAATTTAAAAATAACATTCTTAAATTAAAAAATTTTATTTATTTATTTGACAGAGAAAAACATAGTGAGAGAGGGAACACAAGCTGGGGGAGGGGGGATAGGGAGAAACAGTCTAGATCCCAGGATGCTGGGATCATGACCTGAGCTAAAGTCAGTCACTTAAGGACTGAGCCACCTACACACCCCCCAAAATGTTTGATAAATAGTTGGCTCTTCTCTCACTTCTTCCTTATCACCATATAAACAAATTTATGGTGTATTTTCTTATACAAAATAAAGAAATAATCAGAACTGTGGAAAAAGATAGGTACAACAAATTTTAATGTAACAATTACAATAAAATTTGGGAACATGTACTTAGATATCTTAAACCATAGAATGTGCACGCTAATATATGGTGACACTGAAATATTTTTAAGAAATATTTGGTAAGATTGGAAAGTGCTTGCAATTATAATACTATTCTTAAGAGGTACACAACAGATTTTTTTACATGTAGGAGAATGGTAATCTTTTCAAAAAATATATTTACTTATGGATAGCAAAATTCTTACAAAGAGATGCATCTAAATGTTGTTTTGCCTAGTAGAATACATTTTTTTGTGAGCAAACTAATACAGTGTGTTTTACATCTAGGAAATGGGGTTGCAGAAGTTTACATTTTCTTCTGGTTTCTTGTCTTGTCAAAACATCTATATTTCTAAGAAAACTTTAGAATAAAAAATCATGATAAAATATAATCAAAGTGAAATTAGACTAAAAGACATAAAGTGCCCAAGCCTGCTGAATGTGAGCTATGAGTGCAAATTAGAAATGGCTAGTTTTTGTGGTGTCTGAGTGGCTCAGTGGGTTAAAGCGTCTGCCTTCAGCTCAGGTCATGATCTCAGGGTCCTGGGATCGAGCCCCCCATCTGGCTCTCTGCTCAGCAGGGAGCCTGCTTCCTCCTCTCTCTCTGCCTGCCACTCAGCCTACTTGTGATCTCCGTCTGTCAAGTAAATAAATAAAAACAAAATGTTCCAAAAAAAAAAAAAAAAAAAAAGAAAGAAAGAAAAGAAAAAGAAAAAAAGAACTAGCTAGTTTTTGGTGACTTAATTCAAGTTTGATGATCTTAAAAACTTCTAGATGACTGGATTAATGTTATGGCAACCTGAAAAGGATGTAAGCTGGAAGTGCAGATCACATATTGTAATGATCCCTTCATGCATCTCTAAACATTTCCACATTTCATATAAAAATAGGAAATTGCTATTCTAAATCTGCAAATCTTAAAATATTACATTTAAGTCAGGGATAGATGAGGTGAAATGAAATTCCTTTCAGTCCATTATTCAAAACACAGTGACTAGAAAAATTACTCAAGACATGTTTAGCCAGTGAATAAATCAATGTACACAGGATTTGGGGAATATACTCTTGCTAATGATAGTTGTTTAATAATTAAGACTTGCATAAAGTGATTTCCACTTCTCAATTTCAAGTCCATTCCAGTTTTATCTACAAGCCTCAAGTCTATAATACTCACTGCAAACAAACAAACAGAAAATTCAAGATAGAAAAAAAGTAAAAAAAAAAAAAAAAAAAAAGAATTTCAGGTAAAAAAAGAAATGTTAAATTAACACTATTATTCAATTGGCTGACTCTATATATTAATGCTTATAGCAGGAAGCATTAGTTATAGAAAATCTATAAGGTCAAAGACACTAGCAGAGAGTTAAAGTGTAGTGTTAGGCATAAAGTTCATGGACTAGTGGACTAAATAGCAAATTAATTAGGAAGAGGCAGGTTTAGGACTTTATTGAATTAAACAGATCTGGGATTTTCTACAATTTCCACACTGAATATTCACTCCCATTACAGGAAAGCTATTTTCACATTGAAAATTAGGAGAGGCTTTTTCATGTCTACCACAGAAAATGTTCAATAAATAATTGGCTCTTCTTTCACTTCTTCCCTATCACCATATAAACAAATTTAAAGTTAAAAATTTCGGTCTACAGAAAGAAAACAGAGGCTAAAATGATCCACTAATCCTTTACAACCACAACTTCTCGGGCTATTTTGAGGCTGTTCCTCTTTTACTACCAAAAAATCACAGTGAAAGAGTGAGACAACCATAAAGCTCACAGAAGGGAAGCAAACATGATACAAATCATTTTGGAAAAGCCTAAGACCAATGATGACAGTCTCTGGACAACATTTTTTAAAAATAGAAGCTGATGATAATAAATTGGGACATGTAGCTAATGCAGTCAAGAACAAAAGAGAATAATAGAGGATTTTAAGAGCCAGGGATTTTTTTTACTTCCAATTTCTCATCTAAAATTGGTAATAGTAAGTTTATTTGCAAAATGTGCAATGCACATAAATTTAAAAATGGCTGTTTTGATGCCCTTTCTGTACCTAGAAATACATTGTTATGTTTGTTTATTATTACACTCCTAGAAAAACAGGCAACATTAAAGATCTGTGTTTTGTCTTAAATTCTGCTTAAAATCAACTTTAAACAACTTTGTTATATAATAGTTTAGTTTATTTTCTTTTTTTGCTATTTCCTTCCACTTGCTGAATTTTCTGTAGTCTCTGGTTTTTCTTTTTCTATCTAATAACTTGCTATCATTATTGGTTATTTTCTTTTTTTTTTTTAAAGCTTACAAAAATGAATGATACTTGAAAATCTGTTCAAAGTCCATAGGTATTACTGGGTTTTTATTGCTTGAACTCTACAATTACTGATCTATCTAAATTTTCACAATCTATCATAAAACCATGGACTCATAGGAATCTGTGTACAAACATTATCACAGATTTTCATAATTTACATAAGATGAATTTGAATTCAAGGAGGATCATGATTTATCAAAGACCACATCACCAATATTGTAGTAACATCTTCAGGGCTATGGAATGGTGAATCCGAGAATTATTATGTGTATTATTAAAATATTATTTTAGATAGAGTTCAAAGAGATTAATGCCATTTCTCCCTTTCCTATACTCCTTTTTAAGTAGCTGAAGACATAGGATGTTTTGGAAGCTTAAAGGATGAGGGATATAATTCTGTGATGGGGGTAAAATGTTCAACATGATTCATGGAGGAAGAATTGTGAACTTGCCTTGAGACAAGTCTTGGGAAGAAAGGAAGAATTCTGATGGGCATTTCCTCTTTCTACAGATATTCTTATGTACTTGACTTATGTACAGTGAGCACAGAGTCCTTAAAAGGCAGAGAATGATTCCTACCTCTTTGTAACTTACAGTCTAGAGTAAAAAAAGACATTCCCAGTCAAAGAGCTGCATAATTAAAGGCACAGGTTGTGAATGAATATTATTAGGAGAAATGGAAATAATTTGTAATGACTGCAATAGAGTGCATGTGGGAGAGAGCAGAAGAAAAGACCAGAACCATACAGCTTGTACTGAGAAACCACTTTTTAAAATTCTAAATTACTGTGGAATTTGAGTATCTAAGAATAGATATTAACTATAGGCTGTTTACCATGTGATATTTCTTGAACATTGTCTTGCTTTATCATTTATATTCCCTATGGATATAAAGCATTCAGAAAATATTTAATAGAATGATACCTATGACTTCCTAAATTAATTCTCATATCATGGATGAGATCACTCAATAATAAACAGGATTTTACTGAATGTAAATGATTGCATAATTCTGGGTTTTTAAGAATTGAATAAGCTTACTAGTGTTCCCAAGTAATTTGCTGTGTTGAAAATAATTGATAGCATTTTTTGAGTCCTTCTGTGTGCCAACATTGAGCAAAGGACTTTACATCTGTTCACATGAATACCTACAACAATGTCACAGGGCATATATTATTAATCCTGTTTTAGAGAGAAGAAAACTGTACCCCAAAGAAATTAAAAGTAACATAAATAAGTACTGGAGAGGAAAATCAAACTGCATCAGGCTTAAATTTATACACACACACACACACACACATACACACACTCTTTCTCTCTCTATCTCTCTCTTTCTCTCCGTTTTATTCCACCACACTGCCTTACACTCTGAGTTAGGGAATATTTCTTGAAATTTAGAAGATTTAGAAACCTTACTTTTCTTGATATTACTTTAGCAATTATAATGGTTTAGGCCTTTGGAAACTAGGAATGATAATATAAAGCTTTATATCATCATTGATAGTACCATAAAGAAAGGTAATTACTTTATTTCTCTCCGAATCTCTCTAGTTCAAGCTTCTGAACTATATTTGCACAAGAACTACATAATGCATTCATGCCAATCCTTATAGTTCCTAACTGGCTGGTAAATTCATTTGGAATGCTCAGTATTATGAAGCTGAACCTTTAAACAACAATAAAAAAAACCTGCCTATTTTTGCAAATTGACCAATTATGCATCAAAGTTATTCTCTAATATGCAATTAAAAACTGTTGATTTATTGGTCAAAATAACCTTTCCTGAGTTTCTTGGTTTCACCTTAGTTATTGGGGATTTCAGTTTTACTCTAATTATTCTCTCTAATTCTAAAATCTGAAATGAAGTGATATGCCTTAAATATTTTTAAAAATATTCTTCAACTTCTTAGTTACTTTCTGTTCCATGTACCTTTTCAAAACTACTTCAACCACTGCGCACATCAAAAGCATTCTGTACCAGGGAACTCTGAACATAATTCTGAATCTTTGAATTATGAGGGATAAAGTGATCTCTGTCAAAATCTGAACTTTGCATATATACATTTTTTTCAGAGATGCAGTAGTTAGGAGTGGGTGGTATGTGTAGATTAGGTTTCAAGTTACTCCTCATGACCTATTCGATATTTTTATTCTTCTGACTCTATTATCCATATCGAGACCTATCTTCATTTCTTTTTTATCAGAACGCCTATGATCATGAAATCACTTGTTATCTTTTATCTGTGATGATATGGACTTCTCTTGGAGAAAACCATATGGAAGCAAAGCAAGTAAAATGAAAATGCAAAATGAAACAAAGATCTTTAGATTTTTATATTTTTCATCCCCTTCTGAGCATGAAAGAAAAATGTGTGAAATTAATTAAAAAGTAATGAACATAAGAATAGGTACTTTATAAAAATTTATTTTTGTTATATAAATCTATAATGAGCTATATCAATTTATTATTATTTATTTATATCAATTATAAATTATATATATTATATAATATATATGGCTATATATGTATATTGGGGATATATTTCTTATCCCACATATAGGGTTATTTAATATGTTAAAACACTATAATATTTAGCATATTTTCTTTATTTGTATATCATATAGTATAATAGCCCACTGTTAATTAGAGTTAAAACTGTCAAACACCAATCTACTTGCATACATATACATAACTAATTTGCTATTGGGAAATTAGTATAAGCTTATCAGGGCAATTTAGCTCTGTGATTCCCTAGATGTTTAAAGACAGTGAAGTGGAGAGAATAAGATGAAACACAAATAAATATACTTCTAGTTCCAGTCCTGTAGCGGACAGCTTATTAAACCTGTAAGTATTTATTTTAAATTTCAATAAAACATTGAAGACATTCTTCCACTCCTAGTCGTTCTGAAATGCAACAGTCATCTAAAAACAGAGTTTCAAAACACATCTGTATTATAATCAGTGGTATTCAGAAATACAAAACATGCTTGTTAGTGTTTTTGTACTCCATCTATAACCCTAGGCTGTGACGAAGACAATTCACAGGTTATTGCCGTAAGTGGAGAGAATACTGAATTAAGAGGATGAACATCCCAGTCTTTACTTATAAATCTATTGACTTCAGTTTCAGTATATTTTAGATAGGCTTATTAAACATTTGCTGCTGATAAAACAAGGTGCTTTTAAGATGACGTGAGCTTCTGCCTGTAAAAGCAATTTAAAAATAGATGAAGTTGAAGCAAATTTATCCTAAGACTAAGATCAGTTATCACAGTTCTAATTAAAATGTAGCAATCCCTGTGGAAGAGTATTTCATGAACTAATCTCTAAGAGACATAGAATAAATTTTACTAAGGACAGTTATAGTCTCTCAAAACTGGTAAGTAGCTGACATTTAATGAACATTAATTGTGCTAATGTTCTGTTTCTAATTTTATGTTACATGTAATATCTTATATATATTATATAATATAAATCTTCAGAAGGAAAGAGTGACACTGACCCTTCTGGGACCTGGTTCAAAAGAGCAAAGCATTTGAAAAATGCATAAGTGAAAATGAAATAGTGTGTTAATGGATATCCCATTGTCCATACAGAAGATATTCATATAACCTTTTATAAATACAAAATCTCAATATACTCTTTTATAAATACCCAAATATCAAGGTTTAGAAGAAAATCTAGATACAAGTTATATACACTGGATCAGATAGGATGACAAAGTTCTAATGCAGATGATCTTTTTATTTTGTGGTCAGTAAGGAGACGGATAAAAGACTACTCTTACCATCTCTGGAGTATACATACTGAGATAATTATTTTTCATTGACTGTTAATGATTTTTTTCAATTTGTCCTTAGATTTCTATAGCATCCTATGATAACTATAAATTTATGTTCACAAATCCTATGTAACTATACATTTATTCCAAAAAGTTAGGTAAGATTGAATATCATCATTCACATATATAATAAAACCACAAAATCAAACTATGTCCATTTTGTGATAAAAAATTGTTTCTTGTTTGGACCCCTGGGTGGCTCGGTGGGTTAAGCCTCTGCCTTGGGCTCAGGTCATGATCCCAGGGTCCTGGCTTTCTGCTCAGCAGGGAGCCTATTTCCCCCTCTCTCTCTGCCTGCCTCTCTGCCTACCTGTGATCTCTGTCTGTCAAATAAATAAATAAAATCTTTTAAAAAAGAATTGTTTCTTGTTTAAACTTGTAAGAGACTGAATATTTTTCTTTGTTTTTTAAAAGCATTTTCATTTCTTTTGTTTTTGTGAATTGATTCTGATTATTTTTTTTTATTCTGTTCGTTTTTTAAAGACAGAAATAACAAGCAGGGTGGGGTCGCAGCAGAGGGAGAGGGAAAGAAAGAATCCTTTTTTTTAAAGATTTATTTATTTATTCTTTAGTGAGAGAGAGAGAGAAAATGGGGTGGGGGCAGGGGCAGAGGGAGAGAGAACTTAAGCCAATTCAGCACTGACCACTGAGCCTGATGGTGAGGCTTCATCTGACAACCCTGAGGTCACAACCTGAACAGAACCAAGAGTTAGATGCTTAACCAACCGGGCAACTCTGGCACCCCATTATCTTTTTTTTTTTTCTTTTTGATTTCTTACTTTTCATTGATGAATATATGTGAGTTAGTAGGATGGTTTATTAAAGAAATGTAAACGTAAGAATGTCTTTCTGCAATGTGGTAGACACTGAAAAACATTCTTTTTCCTTTTCCTAAAACACACATACTCTCTTCTTTTCCCAGGACACAAGGATATATTTTATCCTGCCAATTTCTCAGATCTGAGAGTTTATAATATTCATCATTTTGATTATTTAGCTACTATCCCTTCACATCTTATTTAAGTATTTTTTATGCCCTCCTGTTTTTTCCCGGACTCCAATCCATGTGGTATTTCATGTACTATTACCCCACAAAGAATGCTGGCCCCGCCCCTCCTCTCTCTCTCACCTTTCTCGTTCTTCCCTCCCATCTTCCTTCTTTCTTTTCTTCCTGTCTTCCTACTTCTCTGCCCTCCTGCCTTCCTTCTTTTCCCTCTTTCTTTCTTTCTCTCTTTTCAATTTTTGTTTCTCTGTGTCAACTGTCTGGAGACGGTGAATCTATATTTTCAAGTTCACTAAACTTCTCTTACTCACTTTCTAACCTGATATTGAGGACTTCCGGTAAAATTTTTATTTCAGAGACTGACTTTTACAGCTTTAGAAGTTCTCTTCTCCCCTCATTAAGTTTATGTTTTTCTTTAAATACTTCTATTTACGATGCTTTGACATCTTTGTCTTCCATTTCTCTTATCTCTGTTCTTTTTAGGTCTGATTCTATTGACACAGTTTTCTCTTGCTCCTGGGTTATGCTTTTCTGTTACTTTGCATCTAGTAACTTTTGAATGAATATTGCATACCCTGAATGTTATATTATGTGTTTCTAGATAGAATGTTGACTTTTTTTTTTTTTTTTAAATGGCAGGCAATTAAGTTACTTTCAGATCAGTTTGGTCACTTTCAATCTGATTTTAAATTTGTAAGAGCAGGTCTAGAATAGTTTGTAGTTCATGAATATTTGAGTCCTTCTCCTGTTACTACTGATGGTAGTAACCCATCCTTGGACCCAATGGCCTGTGAGACAACTCTCTGCTCACTGGTCAGTACTCAGACAACTTTTGAGTCTGGGATTTGCGCAGCTGACAACTTTTCTTTGCCTTGTCTCATGGAGTTTCACCCTCAGATTTATGGTTTAGTAATCCGCAAATTTCTTAAGGAGTAGCTTACGAAGATTTCTTTTTGAAAATATTCTCTGCATAACTCCACCCTGTAAGGACCTTTCATTAAGGTTAAACAATAACCTTGTTGTTTAACCCTTAAACTGTCTCTGCTCCCCTTCCCCCAGGGGACTTACTTAAAAACAAGTACTGGAAACCAGCTCCAGATAACAAAGCCTAAATACAAGGGTGGGTCAGGCCAGGTGGAGACATCAGTGGGGGGTTGCATACTGTTTCCCTAGCTACCAAGGAGTATGGGCCCCACCCTTTGGGAGCCTTTTGGTGTCAATTCTAACCAAGGTGTGACAGGCTTGTTCAAATGTCTCCTAGGGTAAACTGTAATTTAATTGGTCACCTAGCATGACTGTGCAACTTTTTCTGTGTGTTACAGTTTCATTGGCCACCTGTGCATGGCCAGGCCCAATCGCATGGCCTTTGCCCTTAAAATCTAGTCTGTGAAACAGAGAAAGGTCGCCCTCTCTTGTAAGAGGTGCTTCTCTGAACGTTTGGCCTGATTCTTGATGCTTGGCGAGGAATAAAGCTTTGCTTGACCTTGGCTTTATATCAGTCTCACTCCTTTAATCCTGGACCCATTTGGGGGGGGGGACCTAACACACCCCCTTTATCATTTTGGTCTACAGATTTCAGCTGCCTCAGTCTCCCAAAATTTCAATCTGTATTTCCATAACTCAGTATGACCACCATCTCAGCATGGGTTCACCTTGTTTGTGCTGCAGTATAGATATAGAGAATGTCTTCAGGCAGAAATCTGAGGGAGATTATCATTCTTGCTTCATATGTCCTGTCCCCTAGAATTTATGGTCAGACACTGTTCATTGGACAGTTCCCTCAAAAAAGTTAGTTTCATATATTTTGTTCTATTCTCTTTGTGTTTATGATGGGAGCTCAAGCAAGGTATATTTACTCTGTATGGTCAAAAGGGGAAGTTCTCAAGTATATTTTAAAAGGAATTGTGTATTTTCCTGTTTCATATGTTACTATATATTTATTTTTTCACTTAAGTTACTGTCAATTGAAATAAGCATCATCAGTTTTTTATAGTGTACATTGCAATGGTGTGTTATGACTTCCCTAATCAACAAGATTAAAAACAATTTAAACAGCCATAAGATTAAATAACAATTTAATTCAGTTTATTCCTCTCATTCTATACTCTGTGCTATTCTTACTATATTTTAACTATTTGTATTATTATTGCATAAAACAGTTTATAGTCTCTTACATTTATTCTCATTTTAATCCTTTTCTGTCCTCTTGACTTCTAGCAATCCTGTGCTTCCATCTGGCATCATTTTTTTTTTTCAACCTGACGAACTGTCTTTAATATTTCTGTGTAGTGCTTTTCTGTCATTTCACTTTCAGTTTTGAAGGATTTTTAAAATTGGTTATAGATTTCTAGATCAGTAGTTTTTTTCTTTTTTTTTTTCTTTCACACAGAACTTTAAAAATGTAATTACATTGTCTTCTATTGTGTCTGTTGAAAACTCGGCAAAAAAAATATAATCATTTCTATTGGAAAAAAAACAATTAGTTTTTGAAGGTAATGCATGTTTTGTTTCTGGCTGTCCCTTTTTTTTTTCTTTTGGTAAATGAAATATTTCTTTTGGAATAATTTTAGATTTAAAGGAAAGTAGCAAAGGTAGTACAATGTTCATATTTACATTTTACCCTATTTCCCTACCTGTTAATTTTACTCATAACTATGGTTATGAGTAAAATTGAAATATGGACAGTGGCATATTACTATATACCACACTCCACACTTGCTTTGGATTTCACCAGTTTTTCTACTAATGCCCTTTTTCTGTTCCAGTAGCAGATCTAAGAAACCGCATTATGTTTAGTCAGGATGTCTCCTCAGAATCCTCAAATCTGGGAAAGATTCTCAGCTTTTTTATGACCTTGATACTTTTGATTGTCCCAGTCAGTTTTATAGGTTTTAGTGGGGAATACCACAGAAGCAAAGTGCTTTGCTCCTTACATCAGTGGATGCACAATATCAACATGTATTTTCATTGACAGTGTTTACTTTGGTCACTTGGTCAAGGTAGCATCTGTCATGTTTACCTATCATATATCTTCTATTTTTCCTTTTTGCATATTCTGTTTTTTGGCTATGAACCACTGAGTTCAGCCAATACATAAAGAGAGGGATTATGTCCTATTAAGTAAATATCTAAAAATATCTACTTTTATTCTTTAGAAAATGGAAGATTTATCCATTTTCCCCTATTTATTTATTCAAATATGAATTTATGCCTGTATGGACTTGCGCACATTCATTTTAATCTTTGAATTTGTTAAACAAAATTCAACCAGGTAAATTTGAAGATCTAATTAGTTCTACTAAGTAATTTATGGATTGGACAGTATCCCGTTTAGGTGGTACAGGAGTGCTCTGAGGAGTTATATAAAATGGAAGTGGGAGGCTGAAGCAAGGAAGGTCATAGCAAAAGAAAAACAAAGGATTGTTTCAGGCCAGGACATCTTCTTTTAGAAGGAGGGGAACACGGGTTTTTTATCACGTCTGCAGATTGCCTCATCCTGCTGGTCAGGAAATTTCAGATGGACTTTGGAAAGGTCACATTTCTGGGATAGGGTGAAACGGTGCTTAAATCTTGGCATGCTGCCATGGGGTGGGAGTGAGGGAAATGACTCCATTTGGGGCTCTTGTTTTTTTTTTTTTATTTTTTATTTTTTATAAACATATATTTTTATCCCCAGGGGTACGGGTCTGTGAATCACCAGGTTTACACACTTCACAGCACTCACCAAAGCACATACCATCCCCAATGTCCATAACCCCACCCCCCTTCCCCCAAGCCCCCTCCCCCCAGCAACCCTCAGTTTGTTTTGTGAGATTAAGAGTCACTTATGGTTTGTCTCCCTCCCAATTCCATCTTCTTTCATTGATTCTTCTCCTACCCACTTAAGCCCCCATGTTGCATCACCACTTTCTCATATCAGGGAGATCATATGATAGTTGTCTTTCTCTGCTTGACTTATTTCGCTAAGCATGATACGCTCTAGTTCCATCCATGTTGTCACAAATGGTAAGATTTCATTTCTTTTGATGGCTGCATAGTATTCCATTGTGTATATATACCACATCTTCTTTATCCATTCATCTGTTGATGGACATCTAGGTTCTTTCCATAGTTTGGCTATTGTGGACATTGCTGCTATAAACATTTGGGTGCACATGCCCCTTCGGATCACTACGTTTGTGTCTTTAGGGTAAATACCCAGTAGTGCAATTGCTGGGTCATAGGGCAGTTCTATTTTCAACATTTTGAGGAACCTCCATGCTGTTTTCCAGAGTGGTTGCACCAGCTTGCATTCCCACCAACAGTGTAGGAGGGTTCCCCTTTCTCCACATCCTCACCAGCATCTGTCATTTCTTGATTTGTTAATTTTAGCCATTCTGACTGGTGTGAGGTGATATCTCATTGTGGTTTTGATTTGTATTTCCCTGATGCCGAGTGATATGGAGCACTTTTTCATGTGCCTGTTGGCCATCTGGATGTCTTCTTTGCAGAAATGTCTGTTCATGTCCTCTGCCCATTTCTTGATTGGATTATTTGTTCTTTGGGTGTTGAGTTTGCTAAGTTCTTTATATCTTGTTTCTTTTTAAACAGGTTATAATCCAGTTGTTTATTTCATTGCTCAAAGTGTTCCTGTTTTGGCCATTGGAGCTCTTTAAGGTTGACTCTTATGTCCCTTTGGTATATGGCAAGTGATGGGAAACTTTTTTTTTTTTTTTTAACCATTCTGTGGCTTGTCTTTTAATTTCCTTAACAGTGAGACGTTTTTACTTTTAAGTAATTAAATTTAACTGTAGAGGAGACGTTTTTAACTTTAATGGAGTCAAACTTACTATTTTTCCTTCATGTATTGTGGTTTTGGTATTGTAGCTAAAAACTCATCATAGAACCCAGGGTCGTGTAGATTTTCTTCAATGTTATCTTCTAGGAGTTTTATGGCTTTGCAATTTACACTTCAGTATGATTCACTTTTAGCTAATTTTTGTGAAAGGTGTATTGTCTAGATGCTTTTTTGTTTTTTGATATGTTGCTGTCTAGTTGTTCTAAGACTATTTCTTGAAAAAGATGATCTCTCTTCATTGAATTGCCTTTGTTTTTTTGTCAAATATCAGTTGACTATATTTATATGAGTGTTTCTGGTCCCTCTATTCTGTTCCATTGTTCTCTTTGCCTACTGTCTCATCAATGCCACACTCTATTGATTGCAGAAGTTTTATATTAAGACTTAAAGCTGGATAGTGTCAGTTCTGACATTTTGCTTTTCTCCTTCAATATGGTGTTAGGTATCTGGGTCTTTTGCCTTTCCATATAAACTTTAGAATCACTTTATCAATATCCACAACCAACTTGCTGGGATTTTGACTGAGATTGCATTAAATCTATAGCTCAAGTTAGAACTGACATATTAACAATATTGAATCTTCTTATCCATTGTACATGGAATATTTCTCCATTTACTTAGATGTTCTTTGATTTCTTTTTTTAGAAGTTTGTAGTTTTTCTCATATAGTCTGTGTACATCATGTTAACTTTACACCTAAGTATTTCATTTTAAGAAGCTGCTAATATAAATGATACTGTTTTTAATTTCAAATTCCACATAGTCATAGTGGTTTATAAGAAAGCAATTAACTTTTGCATGTTAACCTTGTATTCTGTAAACTTGCTATAAAAATTATTTGTTTTAGAAGGTTTTTTGTTGTTATGGTGAGGATGTTCCCCTCTAAACTGCTTTCTTTCTTGGTGATAATGAATAGTGCTGCTCTAAGCATTCATGTAGAGAGTTGCATGAAATAAATTTTTGATTCTCTGAGATTAATAACTAGGAGTGAAATTTCCAGGCCAAGTGATAAGTGTATGTTTAACTTTATAAGAAACTAATAAACTATCTTCCAATGTGACTGTACTGTTTTGCATTTCCACTAGCAATTAATAAAAGTTTCTGTTGCTCTGCATCTTTTCAACCTCTTTGATATTATCAGGCTTTTGGATATCAGCAATTCTAATAGGTGTGTAGTAGTATTTCATTTTGATTTTAATTTCAAGTTCCCTGATGAAAAATGATGCCCCCAGTAGGGGGAAAAATGTTACTTATCATCCATATATCTTTTTTGGTGAAGTACCTGTTCAACCATTTTTCTTATTAAAAAGAAAAAAGAGTCATTTGCTTATTGTTGCATTTGCAACTTCTTACTCTATTGTGGATATGTCCTTTGTCAGATATGGGATTTGCAAATATTTTTCTCAGTGTATATCTTATCTTTTCACTCTTTTGACAGTGTCTTTTGCAAAGCAAAAGTTTGAAAATTTTATCCTCCCATTTATCATTAATTTCTCTCATGGATTATATTTTTCCTCTGGTATTTAAAAAAAATAATGGTCATGCATCTTTTCTCCTGTTTTCTTCCATAATCTTTATAGTTTTACATTTTATATTTGGATCTACGATCCTTTCTGTATTACTTTTAGTTTAGTTGTGAGGCATGTGTTTAATTTTTTCTGCACACGTACATCCAGTCATTCCAGCACCCTTTGTTGAACTGACTTTTCCCTACTTTGTCTTTCTACCTATGTTGAAAATGAATTGCCTGTTTTTTCTGTGTCTAATTTTAGGTTCTCTGTTCAGTTTCTTTGATGAATGTGCCTATCGTTTTGCCAATACCACACTCTCTTGATTAATGTAGTTTATAATAAGACTTGAGATCATGTAATGTTCATTCTCCAAATTCATTCTTTTTATTCAGAAGCTTTTGAGGACTCCTCTCCGTCCTGTGCCATTCTACATGAATTTCAAAATAACCAACTGATAACTGCAAAGATTCATGCTGTGATTTTTGATAGGGATTATTCTGAATTTAAAAATTGAAGCTGGGGGAATTCTTCACAATTTTGACTGTTTTAATCCATGAGCACACTATATCTTTCCATTTATTTAGATTTTCTGTGAATTATTTCATTAGTATTTTAGCTTTCAATCTCCTGATCCTATACAATTTTTTTTATATTAAGTAATATATGTTACTTATGTATATTTACTATACATCTTGCCACCTTTCCAATCTCACTTTTTTTGTCCTGTTTGAATTTTTGGAATTTTCTGCATAAAAAAGTATGTCTTCTGGGATAGAGTCTTCATTTTTCCTTCCCAGTCTGTAGTTTTGTTTGTTCATTTTTGCCTTATTGCACTAACTAGACTTTCAGTACAATGCTGAGTAGCTGAGAGATCCCTTGGGGAAAGTATTCAGTCTTTTACTTTAAGTATGCTAGCCATAGGGATTTGAAGGAAGTCTTTATTTGTTTAATGGGGTCCCCTTTAATTACTAGTTTTCAGAGAGTTTAAATTGTAAATAAATGTTAAATTTGTTAAATACTTTAATACTTCTAATTTCTATTATGACCTTATAGCCTTTTAAAATTATTCTGTTAATAAGGTTTTATTAATAAGGTTAATTTTACTAATTGATCTTAAAATGTCAAACCCGACTTGAATACTTAGGATTAATCCTCCTTGGAGCTCATGATTATCCTTTTTATGTATTTTTGGATTTGATTTCCAAACATTTTGTTAGGCATTTTTTGTGTTTATGTTCTTTTCTTACAATATTTTCACTTGAATTTTTAGAAGAACAATGCTGCCTTAATAAAGTGAGTTGTTAAGTCTTCCCTCCTCATCAGTTTTTTTAAAAGACTTATTTATTTATTATTTGAGAGAGAAAGAGAGAGTGCATGCACAGGAGCCTGGGGTTGGAAGGGAGAAGGAGAGGAAGAATCTCAAGCAGATTCCTCCTTGAGCACAGAGCCCAATTCAGAGCTTGATCTCAGGATCCTGAGATCATGACCTAGCCAAAATCAAGAGTCCGACGCTTAACCAACTGAACAACCCAGATGCCCTCTCCTCATCTAATTTCTATGGTAATTGATGTTATTTGTTCCTTCATGTTACAGAGTATTCCTCATTTAATTTGTCTGGGTCTGGAATGATGAGAGTAGAGTGTTAATAATAAGATTCATTTTCCAAAATAAATTTTCTTGGAACTGCAAGCTTGTAATGAGACATTAGAATGCCGCATCAAATAAGTAGTATAGCTCAAATTTTAACTCTGTAATTTTGATGACCCAACTATATTATGTGGGCATTAAATGCTAAAAAAAATCTGTTTAATCATCTTCATTAACTAGACATTCACTGCTTTTTGTTTTGGTCTATTTCTAAAACCATACATCTGATTTCATTGGCATTTTCCTCTCGACTTATAAATTTGACTTTTTCCTCTCTTGACATATAAAAATTGGAGAATAATACAAATTCATAGAATGTAATAAAAGAATATCTGAATTTTAAAAATTGAACAAAAAGATGAATATTGGCCCAAACGTCTTGTTTCATGTTTCTATTAGTGAAATAATATCATTCTTCTGTCATCAGACATTCTAGCATGAAGTCTGACATTTTTGTACTCAGTTTAAATCGTGTTAAGTTTCATGATATTATTGGTCAGGGGTAAATACGTTCTATTATATGTATCCACAAGGGCAGGTCAAAGTTGCATGCTTTCCTGGCAATATAGTCTGGGAAACGGTTGCTTAGCCAGACTGTATTTGTCAGCCTTACATTTTCATTTAGATCTGGCAGTGTGGCCGAGCTTATCAACTGAATAAAAGCTGAAATGATATATAGCATTTTTAGGCCAGGGTGATTAAGAAATAGTTCTCCACTTCCCCCACCCCCATTTTTTCCACCTTGTGCAAGCTTGATTGAAATGGGGATGGTGGGGCACCTGGGTGGCTCAGTGGTTTAGGCTGCTGCCTTTGGCTCAGGTCATGATCTCAGGGTCCTGGGATTGAGCCCCGCATCGGGCTCCCTGCTCTGCAGGAAGCCTGCTTTCCCCCCTCTCTCTCTCTCTCTGCCTGCCTCTCTGCCTGCTTGTGATCTCTGTCTGTCAAATAAATAAATAAAATCTTAAAAAAAAAAAAAAAGAAATGGGGATGGTAACTTTGGAAAATGTATTGAAGAATAGTGGAGATAAAAGGAGCCTGGTCCTGATTTTTCTGTCTAGAGGAAAGGCCACCCACCACTCAAAATAGTGACTTTAGAGTCTGTTAGATGAGAAATATGTGTACTTATTGGATCTATTATGCATTTTTTGATGTCTTTAATATAAGATTTATTATCATTCTAATAAATATAATAAAAGGGATTTAGTTTTTAATTCATGTTACTGAAAAAATACAATTGCATATCAATAACAAGCATTCTTAGTAAATTTACTGACTGACAATCTATTCCAACTTGGAAAAGTAGGGTTCAGTTGTCTTTGTTTATTTGTTTGTGCTTTTTTGTTTCAAATCTAAATCAGCAAAACACATCTCAAAGTGCTCTAGGTGAAGAAAGCAGTAAGTTATCGCCTTTATAATAGTATTTTGGGAAACAAATTATCCTAAAACTTAGTGGTCTTAAACAACCATCATTAAATATCTTACAGTTTCTGTGGATCTGACCCCTGGGCATGGCTCACTTGAGTGTCTTTGGCTCAAGGTCTCAAACCATAATCACACTGCTCGCCAGGACTAATGTTATCTCAAGGCTTGTATGGGCAATGGATCTGCTTCCAATCCTACCCAGGTGGCTGTTGGCAGGCCTCAAGTACCCTCTGGCTGTTGGCTGAAAAACTCAGTTCCATATCAAGTGGGTGTTACATAAACATGCCCACAATTGCCCTTATATATTGGCCCAATGTTGTTTCTTTCTTCACAGGCTATGACCGTGAGCTCAAAATCCACTGGCACAGAAATAAAATTCATACACATCCAGTTTCCATAAATATAACTCGTCTGTTTTGTTTAGTTTTGTTTTTAGCAATTTAGAGACATCCTCTTTTGCATACCTCATGAAAGCTGTACACAATGTCTGCTAACCTTACTTAAGACAGTCTGTCTTACCAAATTTCCTAAACCACTTCTGGCCTTTGGAGCTTTCTGATCCAATCTCCACACTTTGCTGCTGAATGGCCTCACCTAGATCCCTAAGATCCTTTATGGTTTCCTGGAGTTCCTCCTGGAGTTCTCTCGCCCGCCTCTCTTTCTGGGCAGTGACCCCATCTTTCTCTCTGGTAGGTCTCCTGATATGGGAGACATCCCTTCACCCTGCAACTGCCTAGGCACCGGGCTTAGAGACTTGTTATGTAACACTGCCATCTTGTGGTCTTGTCTCTTCAGCTCCATCCTGATCAGCCCTTAAATCCTCAGCCCACAGCTGCCCACTCTATTATAGGGCAAACTCAAGGCCTGGCAGCTGGCTTCCTTCCAAGTAAACAAGCAAGAGAATGAGAGAGAGCACCTCAGACAGAAGCCATAGTCTTTTTGTGTTAATCTCCAAGTGACGTCGCATCATTTCTGCCACATTCTGTTCTTTAGAAACAAGTCAACGTATTTAGCCTAAACTAAGGGGAGGGCATTACAAAAGGACTCAAACAAATACCAGGAGACTGGGATCACTGGGAGCATCTTAGAACCTGCCTACTACACAAATATGTGTGTTGTCAAACACATGAAAAAAGAAAACTGCTTGCTGTTGAAATCGATATGAACTTAACACATAAGAATGTTTTCAAGATCAAAGAAACCATGAATTCTATCTCACACCTAATGTATATGGGCAAATATTCACTCTCTTTTTTAAAATTTTTGTTAATTTCTTTTCAGTGTTCCAGAATTCATTGTTTATGCACCACACCGTGCTCCATGCAATACGTGCCTCCTTAGTACCTACCACCAGGCTCAACCAACCTCCCACTGCCTTCCTCTCTAAAACCCTCAAATTGTTTCTGAGTCCACAGCCTCTTATGGTTCGTCTCTCCCTCCAATTTCCCCCAAATCCCTTCTCTCCATCTCCCCATATCCTCCGTGTTATTCCTCATGCACCACAAATAAGTGAAACCATATGATAATTGACTCTCTCTGCTTGACTTACTTCACTCAGCAGAATCTCTTCCAGTCCCGTCCATGTTGACAAACATTGACTCTTAAGGGCCTCTGTAGTCTAGGTAAATTAAAATATTATGATATTAATCCTCTTGTTATTTTCTATGTAATTTTAGATACACATTTTCCCTAAATTTTTAATTACTTACATTACTGCAATATACAAAAAGCCTTTACAGTTGTTATCTTACTTGATATATATCTTATCTTTATTTTGTTTTGTTTCATTTTTTTTAAAGATTTTATTTATTTATTTGCAGAGAGAGACACAGCAAGAAAGGGAACATAAGAAGGGGGAGTGAGAAAGGGAGTAGCAGGCTTCCTGCTGAGCTGGGAGCCTGACGCTGGGCTCAATCCCAGGACCCTGGGATCATGACCTGAGCCAAGGTGAGGCTTAATGACTGAACCACCCAGGTGCCCTTCTTTGTTTTGTATTACATTTTATTTAATTCACATTGCCAGTTTTGGAGAGTGTGATCATTGCATGATGGCTGTCATGATTTTTCATGTTGCACATCGAGATATTTTCAGATAATCCAGTAACTCTTAAATTTCTGAAAAATTGTATTGTCCTCCAAGAGTAAAGTCTCAAAGCAAACTCTTTTGATAATCATTATTACAGAGTATCATAATCAATTGAATTTTGTTTACAATACTATTTTTTTTTAAAGATTTATTTGTTTATTTGAGAGAGAGAGTGAGAGAGCACAAGGAGAAAGGGCAGGGAAAAGCAGAGAGAACATTAAGCTGATTGCACACTGAGCACGAGGCTTGACACCAGGCTGGATCTCACGACCCTGAGATCATGACCTGAGCCAAAACCAGATGCTTAACAGACTATAGCACTCAGGTGGTACTCCTTAAAAATGCTACTTTTTTTTTTTTTTAAAGATTTTATTTATTTATTTGACAGAGATCACAAGTAGACGGAGAGGCAGGCAGAGAGAGAGAGGAGGAAGCAGGCTCCCTGCCAGAGCAGAGAGCCCGATGTGGGACTCGATCCCAAGACCCTAAGATCATGACCTGAGCCGAAGGCAGCGGCTTAACCCACTGAGCCACCCAGGCGCCCCCAAAATGCTACTTTTTAAGACCCTTTCCACACACAGAAAACTCATTTGAGCTCACAGCTTTTTATGGCTATATTATTTTTCACTGCTTTTCACATTCAGCTTTGATTTAGAATCCAAGCGAACCAAGAGTTAACCTACAAACCGAAGGTTTTTCATCCCAAAGGAATAATTTTGTAAGCACATAATAAGACAAAATTGCTTTCTCCAAAAATTTCTTTAGACACTGCACTTTTGCAATGTATATGGCACCATGCTGAGAATAATGATCTTTTCCTGGTACTGAAAACCTGACAATGTTGTATAAGGTCAAAAGCTATTTTCACTTTAGAATGTGTTTTTCTTAAGTTATTGTTACTTAGATTTCATTGGATTTTTAAAGCAATGTAGAATCCTCTTTTCTTCAATATGTACAAAGCATAGTCACCTCACTTTCTCACTTGGAACATTTGCTTCCAAGAAATTCAAGAACATATAGCTACATGTATTCTTCTTTCAGTAAACAGAAACTATATGTCACAACTGTGAATAATCTTGATATTATGACTTCTCTCGAAATACCAAGCGATTGTGAGACTGTTAGCTCGATATCCAGTATTTTAACATGTTTGCTATATGTAAGGGGGAGGTTTTTCCTCCAAAAAAGTATAAGTTATGTGATTCAGAAATTTGTGGGGATTATTGGTTAGATATTTGGGGTTTTTTAAATTGTTTTTTCCGTAGTCACATTTCTACATGAAATGTGTGACAAATCACTAAATTCTACTCTTGAGACCAATATTACACTATATGTTAACTAATTAGAATTTAAATAAAAACTTGAAACAAACAAACAAAAAAAGAAATTAAAGAAACAAAAAATATATATTTTTTAAAGATTTTATTTATTTATTTGACAGAGAGAGATCACAAATAGGCAGAGAGGCAGGCAGAGAGAGAGAGAGAGGAGGAAGCAGGCTCCCTGCTGAGCAGAGAGCCTGATGTGGGGCTCGATCCCAGGACCCTGAGATCATGACCTGAGCCAAAGGCAGCGGCTTAACCCACTGAGCCACCCAGGCGCCCCCCCCCAAAAAAAAAATATTTAAGGGCTGGTCAATAACTGGTTCTCAGTTTCATTCATTCTGAGTACAAGTCACTCACTAAAGTATATTGATTAAACCTTTGTGTTTTGTTTTGTTGTTGTTGTTGTTGTTTTCAGATTATTTATTTATTTATTTGACAGAGAGGGAGAGAGAGAGACAGTGAGAGAGGAACACAAGCAGTGGGAGTAGGGGAGAGAGAAAGAGGCTTCCCATGAAGCAGGGAACCCCATGCGGGACTGGATCCCAGGACACCTGGGATCATGACCTGAGCTGAAGGAAGAGGCTTTATGACTGAGCCACCCAGGCATCCCCTGGACTAAAGATTTTATAATGCTTTTGGAGAGGGAACGGGCAGTACTTTATTTCCTGTATCAGACTGTTTTTTTTTTTTAAGATTTCATTTATTTATTTGAGAAAGAGAAAGAGAACATGAACAGGGGCAGAGGCAGAGGGAGAAGAAGCAGGTTCCCCAGTGAGCAGGAAGCTCTAGTGGGGCTGCATCCCAGGACCCTGAGATCATGACCTGAGAAGGCAAATGCTCAGTCCTCAACTGACTGAGCCTCGCAAGCACCCACTGTATCAGAGATTTTTAAGAGCAAAAAATATTTTGTGATAGAGCAAATATAACAAAAAAGTGTTATAAAGTGTTGGGTCATTGATTCTCCTTTCCGGGGTTCTAAGTAACTTTTGAAATTCACGTGTTCTTAAATCTACCCACAGAGTGCTTAAAAGTTAAAGTCCTAGCATAGTGGTATAAAGGAACACTTTATATATAAACTGATTCATCAGTTTGCTCTGTTTATCTTGCCACCGTGATGCTAGCTTTTTTTTAGCACCAAACTGTGGAGTAGAGTTTGGAATGGCAGCTGGAGATAGGAATTGGGAAGAAAGGATTTTTTTTTTCCTTTTTATATTATTACCAAATCTTCTTAAACTAGAAAATATATTGGATAACTTCATCAAAATTTGAATCATACTTGTTTGAATATCATTTCTTTATATAAATACCAATCACCAAAAAAATACATATTTTTAAAGGAAATTATTCATTTCTTGGCTTAAGTTTCCACAAGGTGGGTAGAAATCAACCCAATTTATCATTCTCTAATGACTAAATTACTTACCTAAGGGAGTAACGTTTATTGATATTAGTTTTTCTTCTAAGCCTGGTTCAAATGCACTGATGCAATTCTCTTCACCCCCTAAGTGTCTGGTAGGCTACTTAAGAAACCAATCTTCGGGTAAGAAATCTTCCACAGGGAATCAGTCCTCATTTAAAAAGCAATTTTAAGGATGAAGTTTCATTTTTATCTACCTTTTTTCCCCTAATACATCTATTTCCAATTGATAAGAATCTAAAAATGAGACATTTTTGGAAATATTCTTAAATCATTTAATGCATACCTCTTTGTTTCTTAAATAAAATCTACTAAAAACAGAATTTACACCTTTTTGATAATAGGCTATCATTTTGATCTGACAGTGTTACCATGGGAAAACTCTACTTATTCATTTGTGTCCTTGAGGTTGGTATTTTTGATCTTATAAAACACCTTATTTAAACTTGTGTGTGTTTTCTGCTTTACAAGAAATCAGATATTCATGGTGTATAAATAACAAGTAAGTAAATTTTGAATAACCATCATAAGGAATGCTCCTAAGTCAAGTGTTGAGATTTGCATGCTGAATTTTAAGCAATTTTAGAGCCTTCCTTTCTCACCCTACTCTGTTAGCTGCATTTTAAGATGGTGGTAGAAGTTAGTTAGAAACTATTTAAGAAGTATATGCTGTGCTGGAGAAGAGCCATGCTTATGGTGGCATCTGGATTTTATCTTGCTAGCAGAAGACTAGATGGGCTAGTCATATCCAGTTTGATAAACTCCTCTTTGTCATAATTGTCTATTTGCAAATTTCCAACAGAGGTAGACAATATAAAAAAAGGTGACCATCCTTAAATAAGTCTTCTTGGTTCCAATCTCTCCCCCAAACTGAGATCTGAAAATTATCCATCAAACCTTGAATGAACCTTATAAAAAGTAGAGTTCTTAGAGTCTGTGAATTGACATGTTAAAAGCAAGCTCTCAGTGGTGGTTGCCAAGGCTTTAATCAGAGAAAAGTGACTCAGTTTGAAGTAGTTTGAGCTCAAATAAAAGATGTGCTAAGATTTCAGATATGGTACTTTATTTGAAAACCATTGCAGCAGATTTAATCTGAAAATAAGTTTAAATACCTGTGAGCATTACATATTGAGCTGTGTTAGAGATGGCTTTCGATTTGATGTTGAATATTGTGTACTCTGAGATTACATTTTGTGCCAGGTAGCATAAAATAGAGAGTTTACAGTTTCTAAAATAGTTGAATGATTTGTGCTCAACTTGACAATTTATAAGAAGAAATTAATGGAAATACTATCATTTTATAATGTTCATGCAGAAGGCTGTATCACATTTTTCTGCTTGTTCAAATAAAGGTTTATTATTCATCCATACATTTTTTAAAGTGTTTCATTCATGTGTTTCTCTGCTTTCAAGAGGTTTTCTGTTCCTCTCTCTCTCTCTCTCTCTTTTTTTTTTTTTTTAAGATTTTACTTATTTATTTGACAGACAGAGATCACAAGTAGGCAGAGAAGCAGGCAGAGAGAGAGGAGGAAGCAGGCTCCCTGCTGAGCAGAGAGCCCGATCTGGTGATCCCAGGACCCTGAGATCATGACCTGAGCCAAAGGCAGAGGCTTTAACCCACTGAGCCACCCAGGCGCCCTTTCTGTTCCTCTCTTAAGAGGAAGAGATTGCCACCATTTTCAAGCAGCTGCTTATTCTTTGGTAGCTAAATGGGCATTGCAGAACATTGCCCGAGATTTAATTACTGTTTATGCCAGTTTGGTTTACTTTAATTTGTAGCAGAATGAAATGAACTACTTCAGACCCATACACTGATTTTTTTTTTTAAAGATTTTATTTATTTATTTGACAGAAAGAGATCACAAGTAGGTAGAGAGGCAGGCAGAGAGAGAGGAAGGGAAGCAGGCTCCCTGCTGAGCAGAGAGTCCGATCCATTCACTGATTTTATATATGTCGGAAAAATTATTTTTTTCTACGCTGTGTTCTGAATGTCTATCTAAATTTATTTACTTAAAATAAAGCAAAATACAAGTTGTTGAGATCTTTGGACTTTTAGAAGTTACTTAATCACTATTCTTTGAAGCTAGGTTTTTATTCAGAGTACAGTTAAGAACAAATTGCTGGCAGAAATACATATCATTAAGATATATTACTTATAGGATATATACCATGAAGGATAATTAATATTGATTAGTATATTAGGATATGTTATTTTAGCATATTTTCAAGGCATGATATTCAGTATAAAAACTATAAACCATATTTTTTATAAGACTGTTGACCTAATATTTTTTTCAAGCCTTTAGGAATCTTAAATTACCCATGCTCTAATTTTTTTACATTAAAAATAATCATTGGTGAGCTACAGATTATTGTGTGTTATAAATTATGTAGGTACTGGATATACTCTGTTGTACAAGGCAAAATTCTCCCTGGAGCGTATCTCCTAGTCAGTGATTTTTTTTTTTTTTTGAGATTTTATTTATTTATTTAACACAGAGAGAGAGAGAGAGAGAGAGAGACGACAACAACAAGAGAAGGAACACAAGCAGGGGGAGTGGGAGAGGGAGAAGGAGGCCCCCCGCTGAGCAAGGAGCCTAATATGGGGCTCCATCCCAGGAACCTGGGACCATGACCTGAGCCAAAGTCAGATGCTCCGCGACTGAGCCACCCAGGTGCCCCTAGTCAGTGATTTTTTAACTTATGGGACAAAGTTGAAATTTAAATGAAAGGCATTAGATACAACATAGAATATGTACAGATTATTCAAAAATTTAAAGCCATGAGTTCAAAAAACCTGGTGGTTACCAGAGGGAGGTAAGTGGTAGAGGTAGGGAATTGGTGAAACAGGTGAAGGGGTAATGTATGGAAGTATTGAGTCGTTCTATTAAATATTTAAAACTAATAAAAAAATTGACAAATAAAAATTGTATGCATTAAAAAAAATTAAAAAGATTCTTCGTTATTTTTGAAATGCTGAACGCGAAAGGGTGTCAGATAATATGCACTGTTTTGCAGGTGACATCTGAAAAAATCTCCTCTTCTGGGTGTCTCGTTATCAGGAAAGTTATTAGCCACCTTTAATCTCAGCTGTTCTGCCGGTGGTGTCTGTCTTACTCTACTTAGTATCTATGATGGTTTCTGTTACAAGCGAGGACTGAAAGACATCTGAACCGAGGAAATGGGTCATCTGCAGTAGTCCCTTGTTCCATATAAATTGCTTCAGTTCCTGGGGCGTCTGGGTGGCTCAGCTGTTAAGTGTCTGCCTTAGGCTCAGTCATGATCCCAGGGTCCTGGGATCCGTCCGGAATCATCGGGCTCCTTGCTCAGTGGAAAGCCTGTTCCTTCCTCTCCCATTCCTCCTGCTTGTGTTGCCTTTCTCACTGTCTGTCAAATAAATAAATAAAATCTTAAAAAAAAAAATAAATTGTTTCAATTCCCTTAAAGTGATTTAGAAGTGTAACTGGTGTACCATGCCTTAATTATCCTTGTGACCCCTTTAACCTTACACTTTTCTCTCTATCATTAAAATAAAAGCCCAATGTTATTTTAATCCTGTTTAAAATGGTTTAGGATTGCCAATGATACACCAACAGCCCCAAACAGGAAAAATCTAAGCTCTAGAATAAGCTTAAACATTATGAAGTCATTCTTATTAATCAATAATAGTCTTATATACAATGAAAATACCAATCCAAATTATCATACAAATTGTTTATATCATTTTCTAATAAATAGTTAAACACTAGCAAATTAATAGACTTCTTTTTATATTTCTTTTTGTTTCCTGTTTTAACTATTGCTTTTTCTACATTAATTTTGGGTGATTTGGGGCTGAGAATGCCAAGTTTCATGATTATAAATTACACAGGTTTTTATAGGTTCTAGAGTTTCTTAGCATATGGAAAACCTACATGATGGGGATGGTGTTAAGGGATGTTTTTTTTTTTTTTTTTTTTTTAAAGACTTTATTTATTTATTTGACAGAGAGAAATCACAAGTAGATGGAGAGGCAGGCAAAGAGAGAGAGAGGGAAGCAGGCTCTCTGCTGAGCAGGGAGCCCGATGTGGGACTCGATCCCAGGACTCTGAGATCATGACCTGAGCCGAAGGCAGCGGCTTAACCCACTGAGCCACCCAGGCGCCCAAGGGATGTTTGACAAAAGGGTTAAACAGAGTACTGCTGCTCTTTTCCTTCAGGAGGTTCAGTAGGGTGGAGAATAAATTAAGATTCAATGATGTAACTTTAACAGTAGATATGTGTAATATTTTTAGAAATATGGAATATGTCCTGTTCTCGTGCTGGCTCTGTATATTTGTTAGGTTTCTTCGTTTAAAAATTATTCTAGGGGGGCGCCTGGGTGGCTCAGTGGGTTAAAGCCTCTGCCTTTGGCTCGGGTCACAATCCCAGGGATCATGGATCATGGGATAGAGCCCTATGTTGGACTCTCTGCTCAGCGGGAGGCCTGCTTCCTCCTCTCTCTCTGTCTGCTTCTCTGCCTAGTTGTGATCTCTGTCTGTCAGATAAATAAATAAAATCTTTAAAAAAAAAAAAAAGGAATAAAAAAATAAAAAAAATATTCTATTGTGCAGACATATTTTGAAAAACATGAGTTTTCTTAGCCTTCTCTTGGTGAGACCTGTTTCTCTTTGCATAGAGGAAAGCTCCATGCAGAACTAGGGAACCACAGTGCACCCACCTTCTTAGAGGAGGCTGGGTGGTGGTGGGGAGCTTGGTTAATGGACCACCTCTGTGGATACAACTTGTTATTTTTCTACCTGAAAAATTCGCCCATACGCCCAAGGTGACTGACAGTGTCAGTATCAATTTTAACTTGACCTTTCTCGTTTGGGATAGTAAGAGGAATCTCCTGTATGTTCTGACATTATACAATATCAGGCATGCTAAAAGTTTGTTTGTGTAGTATACAACGAAGTGGCAAGATTGAGTGCCAATATATACTTTGCCTGTTGTAACATGCAGATTTTTCTCAGAGGAATTCCATGACTCAGATTGTGCCATGGAATAATCTCAGATGAAGGGGATTTTGTTACACCGTAAAAGCTCAAGGACTCCAGGATTTTTAGGGCAGGTAAGTCCAAGGAATTCTTAGCTCATAGTATATGAAAGATTACTTTAAGATGTCATGTCAAACAATTCTAATAATTCTCATCGCCGGGCAGGCATGGGACTGGCTACCCTACAGCCTGCATAAAATCCCCTTCTTCTCAAGGAAGTCCAGGAAATTCTCTGAAGATATTTAGAGACGTAGCTAGCTTATCAAAATGACATTTCCTGTGTTAGTCTGGCTTAGAAAGAGGCCTATCGTATCTACTACTCTGTTTCCTCCAATGATATGATTTTTTTTTAATACCTTTTACAATTAATTTAACTCTTTATGTTCTTATGCTTATCTCTGTGCTTGTTTCATTTACTTTTCAAGAGCTTCGTGTCTTTAGACATAGTGCTTAGCACAGTATTTTTTTATAGTAGTTAGATTTGTTCCACTCTAATAAAAACCTTGAATTTAAATTCTAGACAAAGACTGAATTAACATTCTAGTTTTGCATGCTGCATTCCAGGTTTTTGCTTTCAATTTGTACAAAATGTATGTGAAATAAAATAATACAGTTGTTTCATATAAGGTCACAACATTATTGGACCAAACTCTTACTTAAGTCTGTCACTGTTTTTACTTTTTATTGAAGATTATTTGTGAATATCTCGTATTCCTACCTTTTGGTATTTACAACTACTGAGACTAGTGGAACCAAATAACCGAAACAATTCAACAAAAATGCTTCTTTGTGTATTTTTTAGACACTCACCATCCTGTGATTTACAAAGCAATAGCAATTTTTACCTCCAGGGAAACAAACACAACATAGGCCAAAAAACTGTCACAGATCATTTTTGAATTTCAAATTGGACTTTTTGCAGATCCATAGTGAAACGTTAAACGTGCGAGCTATCATTTTATGCAGAAGTCTGCCTTTTTGGAAAATAAAAGTATTTGCTGAGCTCAAAGTTGAGAGTCAGGAGGACCATAAATGATCGAGTGAACCTACAGATAGTCATATAATCTGTCCTGAATTGCAAATGACAGGTTTGGCACTATTTAATGGGATTCGTCTATAGTCATGCAAAAGATTTCTGCTTGTGCCTTGTCCTCCCCTGGGGTTAAGACTCTTCTCAGGGAGTGGGAAAAGCCCCTTAGATTTGTTTGGGATCCAGAGCAGTGGGGCCTGTGCTGAATTTGTGCTGATGTCAACATTGGAAGATGTCCTCAACTCTCTGTGAAAGGCCCACGGAAGCCTGGAAAAAACATATGGGGTACTTAGGCAGAGGGGGTTTGGAGAGACTCCTGCTTACCTGGTTTTCCCAGGCTCGGTCAGCTGCAACTCCATCTGCTAAGTTTTCCTTTTTCTTTTAGGAGCAAGGACAACAATTGTGTCAAGAATATAATTATTATGAAGTCAGTATGAAAATCCTGATATTTGGAGATAGTTTTTTGGCAAATCCATTAACTATATCTGCCTTTGTAAAAATCCTAACAAATTAACACTTACTGTTAAGTAAGTAACAAATTAACTGTTAAGTAAGTAACAAATTAACAAATTAGTGTTATATGTCAATCCATAAATGCCTATGTTTATTACACAATATTTGGCTTATTACAGTTATAGCTTTATTGTAAATAAATATGAGCTACGATGCTGGTAAACATTCCGCAAAATCGGAGTTAGTACACTTTAAAATTTTTAATTGAATCTGATAAGATGAATAAAATGAAAAAGAGAGCAAGTTCACCAAGAGACACTTAAAAACATTTTGTTAAGTGAAAGAATACAATCTAGATAACACGCATTTGCATTGCTAATGCTGTCTAAAAGGACCACAGAAGTAACAATTACTAGAAGAACATGCTGTTTTCAGTCAGGTAAGAATTTATAACTTATTGTTAGAGTCTTCATAAGCACTACTTATTTAATTGAAAATATACCAAAATTATGTATTTCTTCCATAGTTAGAACTAAATATGTCCAGAGTACTAAACAGACTTTGAAACTCTAAATAACATACTCACAGTCCTTTGATAAGACATTTGACTCTGACTCCACAAGTGACTGAAGCAGGAATCACATCTTAAACAAAGGCAAGCTTAGACTGGATTTAAGAGCATACCTTATTGAAAGGAAAGGCAAAAAACCAACAAGGACATACACCCAATAGAGATGACCTTGATGCGATAGTGACAAAATAGTTCAATCACACCCTTTCTGTCTAGGAGTTTTAAATGCAATTTCCAGAGAGACAGCACAGTTACAGGGTATTAGAATCAGTACTGAGTGTATAGGGAGAGAGAGAGAGAGAGTAGAGCTGGGTGTTTAAGACAGAGCTGTGACTAGAACAGGAATGCCAAGTTGATACCTGAACTTCACCTGTAATTCCTAAAAAACGTCTTTTGCTTTCTATTTTTTTGTGCATTCTCCCTGCAATAAACTCCATTCTGAGAAATAACTTGGACTGACTATTGTTTGTAACTTGAACTAACCTATTTTATTTATACCTTCAGAAATATTGTTAAGAATTTAAGGGACAGGATACATCTCCAAATCAAGATAATTAAGAGGTCTTTTGCACTCCCCCTCCCCCCCAAAAGTGCCACAGATGAAATAAAATATAACCATTCCACAGTGCGGTATTGCCCTGTGGTTACAGGGATATCATAAGATCTTAGGCAACTTAAAGTTTTCTATAACAATTTTGTTCAAAATAAATGCTAGTTATATTTGAAAGGAGTCTCTTAGTCCTAAATAGTCAATTTTGTGTTTTTTTCTCCTTTATTGTGTATGCAGCATTTTAATAACATGATAATTGGATATCCCAAAACCTATAGAAATATTTTCAGCAAACTTGAGTCTCTACTCTGCAACTAGGTCAGATCTAAACTTTAATCTTTATTCTGATAAACATATTTCAAATAAAGTGTTAGGATGAATGTTGGCAATATTTAAATTAAGATGTCAAAATGTTGGTAGCTATTTTTTAAAAAATTAAAACTGTGTTTCCATGTTTTCTCGATTATGCTTTCATGATAATATAACAGAACCCTGGGAAGGGGCACTATTTCTTCATTAAAATCAGACTCTAGCACAGCTTATACTTTCCTTACAGAGTATTCCCTTGAATGATCTTTCCCTAGTTGTGCAAACATAAAGCAAGTAAGCACTAATTTCCCTAAAGAACAGAATAAAAACATTTCTAGGTTAACCAAGTCACTGCTCTATATATTTTTGGATTTCCATGTTAAACACTTAATTATGGTCAACATAGTCAGGGAGCTTCTTAGGAAGAAAGTAATTGACACCAGGATCTCTTTCCCTCAGTATTCTTGGAATGTCTGTGACAGGATGGGAAGCTTCTAATTCATGTCGCCTGGAAAGAAAATTATCCAAATTCTTAAAAGGAAAATTCACCTTGAGGAAAGAGGAGGCCTTTGTTGGTGGTCTGTTTATATAGTGGGGTTGGGACAGCATGTATAGCTGAGGCTATAAGGGTCTGGACACAACCACTCTTCTGACACTCCACTATGCTTTAGAAGCTATGCCTGTGCATGTGAGAGTGAATTGAAAGAGCTGTTACTTGGAACTCCAACTCCAATCTCAGAACAGCTTCTAATAACAGGATCGTTAAGTATCACAGGACTGGTAAGGCTAGTTTTCATCATCTGTGAGGATAGATCTATATATATCTCTGAATTTAGTATGATATTCTACAATATATTGCCTTTTTAAAAAAAATACTTTGTTTATTTATTTATTCATTTATTTATACAGGCAAGAGTCGTGGGGTAAGGGCGCAGGGGAAGAGGATGCGGGACAGAAAGATCTCAATCAGACAACACACTGCGCCTGGAGCCCAACACCGGGCTGGATATCACAACCCTGAGATCATGACAAGTCAGATGTTTGACTCACTGAGCCAACCAGGTACCCCTAATATGTTGATGTTTTTTAAAAGAGCTTATAATCAGATTTTTAAAGTACATAAAAGTTTATGTACGGCTTTATAAAAATATTGACAAGAGCCAAAATAATTGCATGAGTAAATTTAAAACCAATTTGTAGAACAATCTTAATTGCTTTCAACACTCTATCTAGTAGAATGATAGGGTCATTCATTTCAAAGTCTCTTACTTATTTGCTTAAATAATTTTTACGCAAATCATAAGAAGGCGTGAAAATAAATGATGTCTCCCCATCTAAATAAGTACTAATTTTTCTAATAGAAGGCTCCATGTAATTTGGGTTAAAACAAGCTTTTAAATCACCTTAGTTCCCTTAATAGAATCCCTTTGACTTGTATATACCATTCTTAGAATGATGGTACACCGGAAAACAATACTATAAATGGTAAACATTGTGTTACTTTCTAGGTAGGCAATTTTTATTTTATTTATTCCATCTGCAAAAATATATGTAGCCCCTACTATGTGTTGGTGCAGTTCTAGGCATCGTGTTTGCAGTAGTGAACAAAACAAAGTCCTTGGCCTCATCAAGCTCAAATCTAATTAGAAGGGAGGCAGAAAAATAATTAGATAACATCAGATGTGTTAAGTATCCCAAAGAAAGATAAGAGTGTGAGGACAGGAAATATGGAAACGATTGCTATTTTATATAAACTGGTCAGACAGGGACTCTCTCACAGTCACTTGAAGGAAGTAACAATGGAAACAGCAGGGTGCTGGGGCAGAAGTGTGTTTGGTGTAGTCCAGGTACAGAAAGAAGGTCTTTGTGGATATTTTGGAATAATACTGGGATGTTAGTATAGTAGGTGAAACCAGATAAATAGTCCAAGGCCAGAATATGTATTGCCACTTCCACAACTCATTTTTACTTTGGCTTTCATGCCATGTGAGAAGGGAAGCCATTGGAAGTTTTAAGTAGAGGAGGAGCTTCTTGATTTAGCAAGTAAGAAACACTGGCTGCCCAGTTAAATTTTAATCTCAGATAAACAATGAATACATTTTTAAAATAAATATGTTCCAAATATTACATAGCATATACTTATGGTAAAATATTATTCATTATCTGAAATTCAAATGACCAGGGTATCCTGTATTTTATAGAAATTCTTTCACTGCTATGTGGTAAGTAAATGTTTTGGTAGGGCAGAAATAGAAGTTGGTTGAATCTGTTTGAATAGATTCAAATGCATTCACTTATCTGTAATCGATAGCTGCTCTATAAAACTAGTTTATAGCTTGTTGGAATAAGCACAAAGGAAGATAGGTAAAGTGTGTTCTTTCTATAATTACCTTCTGTGCTCAACTTTCTTTGGAAATCAATAAAGAATTTCTAAAGTAGATACAATTTATTTCACTAGAAAAATAAAATAATACTATATAAAATAGGTGTTAAATTTAAAAAATTAGAAAGTAGACCAACTAAATTAGGATACAGAAGACTTGAACAATTATAATGAATCATTTTGACCTGATGGACAAATTAGAATATCACACCTAGTAACTCTAGATTGCACATTATTTTTCAGACATATATTATGCATTTGTAAAACACTGAAAGTGTTGCATTTACCAACATACTAGATCCAAAAGCAAATCATAAAAACTTTCAACAGTGAGATCAAAGTATGCTTTTTGAATATAATGTAATTGTATTATAAATTAATGCTAAACTCTAAATAATATATCCTCCATATATTTAGATATTATAAAGTACATGAATGTATTAAAAAGATATTTTAATGGATAACAAAATAATGCATGCCAAATCTTGTTTGAAATAGCTAAGGCAGCATTTTGAAGCAATTTGTGATCTTAAACACACAACTTAGAAATAAAGTATCACCTGAAAAGATTTCAAAATGATTCCAAAAAAGTAGACAGATTGAAACATTTAAGAGAAAAATAAATAAAAAATGTACAATGCAGCAAAGACTTTTAACAAAAGCAAAAAAAAAAAAAAAATTCTTCAAAAGAGTAGTACAATTGACAAAACAATGGGTACTTAAAAGAAAAAAGAAAAGATGCAAATAATAAATATCAGTAGTGACAGAGTGGATGAGTATAGACGGAATAGAGTTTAAACAGATAATATAAAGGATATTATGAATAGTCTAGTAGCAATACCTTTGAAAATAGATATAAAATAAACAACTTGCCAAAATTGACTATGGAATAAAAAATTAAATGAGTGTTTTATATTTTTTTTAATTGAATGTCATCAATATTTTTCTACAAGTAAAACTCAAGGTCATGATGGCTTGACTTTTTTGTAACCAAACAAATAAGAAAGGAATATTTTTTCATATTATAGAAGCTCTTCTAGAGAATAGAACAAGAAATCGCAATCCATTTAATGAGGCTTGAAAACCTTGACTCCAAAATCTGACAAGGATAGTGTAAGAAAAGAAAATTAATAGCCAATTTCACAGAAACACAAGTGCAAAAATTCTCAAAAAAAGTTGCAAGCCCAAATCAGAAAACACATGAATAGGAAAGTACATCTTGAACAAATTTGATGTATCACAAGGAGTACAAATTTTGTTTAGTATTAAAGGTCAGTAAATGTAAGTCAGTATCTCAACTGATTACAGAAAAAAATAATGTGTTCACTTCAGTAGATGCAGAAATCATATTTACAAAAATTCAACATTCATTCATCATAAAAAGAATAACAACCTCATGATCTTTTAGCAAAGTAAGTATAGAGGAGAACTTCAATCTGGCAAAAGCTAACCAAAAATAAAGTAAAACAGTAACTAAAAACCTAGAGGAGATCATTTTACTTTCTCTTTTTTCCTTCAAAAATGGAAACAAACAAACAAACAACAACAACAACAACAAATATATATATATATAGAGAGAGAGAGAGAGAGAGAAATGTCTTACAACATACCTAATTAACTACCAGAACTTCTACCCTATATTAATGCTATCTTTCACCAAAGATGTGTTCTCTGTGCTCTAACCTAATACACATATTCCCACCACTTTTGCCTGCAGAGATGGGTCTTGAGAAATTCTCTTCCCTATCTGGTTAAAAATCATCTTCTTTTTACTGGGCCAAACATCAGCATAACACCTTATTCCATATTAGAAAAACAAACAAACAAACAAACAAACAAAAACAGAACAAAACATACAATGTCTGTAAGTCCAATTTACCTTTTGTTTTTATTTTTATTTATTTTTTTCAATTTACCTTTTAAAAGAAGCAACCTTCTATTTGCTGAATCATCAAGGATAGAAGGATGGACGAAGCAAGATTAATTCATCCATTGATTCAAAAGGCTTTTCACTACATCTGTTATTTTTCCTCTTTGGGTACAATTCTTTCCTTATTTTTGACATTTGTGAGGTTAGTGAGATTCATGAAAGAGTCCCTTAAATTATCGCCTCATCAGGTTATGCTCTTCTTACTGTTGCTTCATCTACCTCATTTATCTTACTTGATCTGGAGCACTCTCTTTCTGCTATGAGTCTAAACAATTAAGAATTATAACTGTCAAAAAGTAGAACCATTTTCAACATTATGGAACCAGGTTTTTAAAACAACATTTTACACTTCTTTCATGTTCCATCTTGATATGTCTTACGTCAACAATTAAGAGAACATTGGATAAGGTCTTTGCCACAGCTAATTTAGGAAACATAATTTTTATCTATATTTACATTTATGTAAT
Source organism: Mustela lutreola (assembly GCF_030435805.1). Lineage (NCBI taxonomy): Eukaryota > Metazoa > Chordata > Mammalia > Carnivora > Mustelidae > Mustela > Mustela lutreola. The sequence continues at coordinate 52,833,224 of NC_081303.1, forward strand.
CAGAAGTCTTGGGGAGAAACAGAAAATTTAGAAAAGAAGCTTTGAACATCTCATGACATAGCTATTGGTGTCATATTTAGACACTGAAACTCAATGGAGTAGAGTGTTGTAAAAATGTAGTTATTTGTGGGAAGTTTATTTGAATGGTGTCCTATGTATGACTGAAGTTAGAGGACTGTCTTTAAATTTACTATAAACTTATTAGCAAGAAAAAAGTCATAATTTGTGAAACATAAATGACTCCTCCAGATTTTGTTGATAAGTTTTTATTATTCAACATTTGTACCTCAACCCCACTTTCACTCAATTCTCAGCCTTTCTTTCCTCTGTTCTGCATCCAGAGAGATTGGCTGCTATGAAGTTCACTGCCTCAGCTCTTTTGCTGGCTGGTTTGAGCTTGGTTCAGTGAATGAGTGTCTGAGATTGAATTTCTTGAAAATAGACTTTGAGATGGAGAGTTGTTTGGAAATCATAGGGGATTTCTCTTGAAAGATATACTTGCCAGGAAGTGAAGTAGGCAGTATTGGCAAAGGGAGAAGCTCTCTTATAGCTTCTCTCATCTGAAGACTTAGTCATCCCAGGGCGAGTTCTGGAGCTGTGATGGCCCTTCAGAACTGTTCCAGTTTGTAGTCCCACTTCAACCAATCACTGAGTGGACATTGCTCTTCAGACAGAAGTTTCCTTTGGTGAGGCAGTTCTCTGAAGCTGAGGATATTTCCTAGAGAGTTTTCCTGCAGCTATAAACTATCAATAGTTAAATATTCCTGACAGAGGGGGACAGATGCCTCATTTTTGAGAGGTGATCTAGGTGGAAAACCATATAGTCCAGTAATGAGAAGAACTGACACAAGATCAAAGATCAAAGATCGACACAAGAACAGATAGGTCTGGTTTTTATGCTCCCTCTTGGGTCTGAACCAGGTCTTTTGGCAGTGGCTGTATTGCAGTCTAACTCTGGGCAGCTTTTCTATCATGGCCCCCATCTTTCACTAGGCTGTTTGACCCCTTCAGCCCCAGGAGAGGCAATAGCTGACTATTAATGCTATTCTCTGAGTTCATCAACCTTTTTTTTTGTTTTATAATATTCTTACACTTCTGTAAATTTTGTATTAACTGAAGTCTCTTGAAAAATTTGGATTTGATTTTGTTTCTTGCTCATTCACTAGTAAAGCGGCCATGCCTTAAGACTGTTGGTTTGGCTTTGTTTGGGTGTGAGATGACTTATATTTCTTTATAAAAGAGGATATTTTAGACAAGATTTGGTATTTATTGCAAGCTATAACTTTGACATTCAATCTAATTGAGTAAATCATTTGAAGGTACACATTAAAGGTAGGTGGAATGGGTAAATCAGTGATTCTTTTTCCATATACCAGAGGCTGACCAAGGGATCATAAGGTGATTTTGGCAAGTCAGAGCTCTCCCTTCTGACATGGTAATTCCAGAGGATTGTCAAATCACGAAGAATAAAAGCCAGAGTCCATGTTGTATATGAAACTACAAGGCTACGTGTGGTCTGCTCCTCATTGTGTCTTTGGTATTATTTCCTATCACCCTTCCCTTTTTCTCTCTAGTATAGCTACACTGGCTTCCCACCTGCTTCTTAATAGATCAAATGCTCCATCTTCCAGCTTCTGCCTGGGCTATTCTTTCCCCAGATAACTTTGTGGTGTGCTCTTTTACTTTATTTGTTTTTTTATCAAACACTTCTCCTGGCCACTTATTTAAAACACTACCCCAACTCCTCTACCCCAGCAGAAGTCCCAATCTCCATTAACCTGCTCGTTTTTCCCCTCCTCAATGGATTTTCAATTATCGAAATTTTGTATGTCTTCTTGGGATTTGTTTATGGCCCACTGCTCATCTCCATGAGAGTAGTTCTGTGGCCCCTGTGAAGGCTTGCCCAAAAGTGCTTGCAACAGTGCCTAGCATATGGTGCCAACTCAACAAATACTTGTTGACTGATTGAGTGAACGAATGAGTGGTGAGGAATTATGATAGAAACAGAAATTAAAATATATGAAGATATATTTGAGAAAAGAATATATTTTAGCCCAAGACTTCCCTTCTTATGGATCCCATTTGGACCTGCTACAGACTTTAATAAAAGGGAGTTCTTTCAAAATGCTCCATAGCATGAGACTTGTTTTATTCTAGCAGGTGCATGGGGGATGAAGACAAAAGAATCAATACAAAGAGGAATAAATTTGAAAGAGGAAGACATCTCAGAGGAGAAGCCAAGAGATTGCTTGTCCCAGTTTGAATCTGTTTATAATCCCTAACCTATCCCATTAGCGCAGTGTACTAATTGTATCCTTGAATCAAATTCAAGGTTTCCTTCTACCTTGGAATAATGGTGCCACAGGTGGGTGTTGGTGAGGGGAACAGGGGTGAATTGTGCCTGACTGGCTCTAATAGCAGTAGTTCTGAATCCCAGCTAGTCAATTAATATATAATTTCTAAGTCTCTCCTCCAAGAATTCAGATTCCCAGAGTGAAGGTATAGCTGAATGATGCACATTTGTTTAAAAAATAAAAATAAAAAGATAAATGTTTCAGATAATGTAATATAAATATTCCCCTTCAATATCATTTATAATGTAATAAGACCATTATTCTAAATAAGCCAAACAATTGACTGTTATGATGCCAAAGAGCAAATGTGAGAATTATTTTGAATCAAAATATGAGAAAAGAAGATACGTGTTATACAAAACTGTTAATGTGCTAGCTGGAAGTTCATTTTCTCATCTTCTAATTATCTTGGGTACATAAATTCTTACTTTGATTAACATAAGGTTAAAGGCTTAAGCAACTCTCTAATGGTATTTTCAAAAATCTGCAGATGAAAGCAAACACAAGTGTTTAGAAAAAAAGCAAAGGTCAACTATACCTTATAGCAATATCAACTCAGACTGATATGCAAATTATAATTAATTCCTCTAGCAACATGAACCTTTTTTAAAACCCCAGAGCACTCATGCCTTTTTCTCTAATTTACTGACAATGCTTGGAAGAAAAAAAGTAGATGTGGTGACCAGAATTTTTACATTCCATGCTATCATTAGCTGACTCATCTATAATTATGAAATGTAATATTGCCAACCTTGAGGCTCATCTTGCTTCCTTTTTTACTAGGACAGAAATTCCATGGGAAAGAGTTCTTTGCTGGGGAAGAGTGCCTGGCAAATAACCATGATGCTCATTTATTCCTTTCTTAAATATTTACTGAACAGATTTGATGTAATGGACAATATTATTATTACATAATAGACAAAATGCCAAATTCTGAGAGTACATAGAAGAATATACAGTTGTTGGCTTCAAGGATACACTGTATATAGAAATTTCTCTGAAATGGGCTTTAGAGGTGAATTATTTCTCTTCCATGAATGCTATTGTGAAATCTCCATCTCTGGTATTTGACATTGTCCTCTAATGTTTATATTTAAAGTACATTGTTAAAACCACTAATGCAATTTTCACTGTCACTGGAAAGTTGTTTATAGCAGCTTCTTGGATAGCTAAAACTGAAAATATCTTCTAATCCTAGTTTATACTTGATCTACTTCATGGACACTGTTATATTTTAATATCATCATAGGATAATGATATTTGAAGCTATCATATCCACATACATTTTTTAAAAAATTTATTTATTTATTTTACAGAGAGAGAGATCACAAGTAGGCAGAGCAGCAGGCAGAGAGAGAGGAGGAAGCAGGCTCTCTGCTGAGCAGAGAGTCCAATGCGGGGTTTGATCCCAGGACCCCAGGATCATGACCTGAGCGGAAGGCAGAGACTTTAACCCACTGAACCACCCAGGTACCCCATTCATTTTTTAAAATTTATTTATGTATTGAGGGGAAGAGCCAGAGAGAGAGAGAATCTTAAGTAGACTCTTCACTGAGCAAGGAGGATGACACAGGGCTCCATCCCACAACCCTGAGATCATGACCTGAGCCAAAATCAAGAGTCAGATGCTTAATGGATATGAGCCCACGATTGAGAACCCAGTGTCCCACTATCATAATTTTATAAGTATAAAAGTATAAAAAAACTTACTACTAATATAATTTCAAAATATTATTTTTAAAAGCTACTGGCATAAAAAATACAGTTTCAGATTTATACCAATGTTTTAGACTAAAAAATGAATTCTAAACTCTCTTAGAGGCTGAAGCATTTCAAATATTTTCCCATAAGGGTATGCAATTTATTATTAGCCAAAACCAATATATAATCTCTTCTGTCTAGATCTTTTGTGGTAAATGAAAAATTAATTTTAAATTCTTTCACCTCAATAGTTATTCAGAATAGGTTCTAGACAATAATTTTAACTTCCCAAAGCCAATTGCTTTTCTGACAATTACTATAATTGGTAGCAGTCTCTTTTAATTTTACGAGCTTTTATCTAGCTACGTGATGTGCCATATATTTAAATCAATAGGATGTTTTAAAAATCAGAAAATAATTGTATGCTGTAAAACATGGCTATTTCAGAAAAAAAAACAACTCTCATATTTGCTTATTATGTTATAAGCTTATTATATATGCTTATTATTGTTCCAGGTCAATAAAATTTATTTCTAATATTTTTATTTGCACAAAATTCTATTCCCTGATAAGTGAATAGTTACAAAAAATTAACTTTTTCCACTTATATGTTTATCAGTATGATTAATTTTTTCTTAAGTGATAGTGTTTTCATTTTAACATGGACTGGCTTATAATGAAATGCCAATTTTGCACTCTTTGCTAACTATTGGAGGGGACAATATTATCCAAAAAACTTGTACTTTTATTTTAGATAACCCTATATACTTTGATGAGAACAATAAAAGCTTTCGGGTTTGGTTTCTTTGTATAGATTATCATTTAGAGTTCCGTTCACTTGTATATTACTGCATATTAAATATTAGGCATGAATTCAGTGGTTTTATGAATACTTGACGTAGTCAAACTCGGAGATCTAAGTACTGTTACCAATCAGATCAGAAAGTATATTGAGGGGAGAAAGGAGGATATGCATTTGCTGCCTCATTTTGTCATTCCACAGAGCCCTCACAATGAGTCCTATATAATACATATTAGATAACCTCTTGTGGATATGGCTTTTAGATATCCTTTTGTGGCAATGGCTATTATTTTTGTTTAGGTCTGCATTTTCTCTCGTGTGAAATTATTGACTAGTTTCCATTTTCTTTGCCTTACATGGTTACCCAGCTCCACTTTTTCTCCTTTAATTCATCTTATGAGTGTCACCTCTAAACCCTTCGGCTCACTGCCTAAGATTTTCTCAATATTCCTGCAAATGACTGTTGAGTCTTTTCCATTGTTTTCTTGGTCACTCACTCTTTCTTCTAACACTAGTGTCTTTTCTACTTTTTCTAAAAGGCTATGTCTCTGCATGACTAAATACATGTGCAGATATCCTTCTTTCTGTATGAGTAAGTTACTTCAAAATTAGAAAGAAATAAAAGTGGTTGAGACATTTTTATTAAAATGGGAATGTAGTACCCACTTAATCTGCACATACAGGCATTGAAAACATTGGTTGTTTTTTTCTGCCCTATGCCCTTAGAGAACTGTTCTTCATGAAAATACCTGAACTGTTATTTTATCTCAGGGGAAAACACAAAGGTTCCCTTCAGATACATGAACCATACACAAAACCATTAAATAAAGGTAACTTACTAAACAGTTAATTAAATATGATGAACCCATTCATACTCCCCACGTAACAACACCATCAGCAAAACTACTATTAACATGTACATCAATAAATAATTGGTTTTGTTGCTTCTTCAGTTTCTTTGCACTAATGAGTGATTGGGAATCTTAACCCTATCTTGCTCTCTCTTAAACATAATTGCTTTGTTTTCTTTTCAAAATGCCCATTTTCCATTATGCGTGTACACCCTGTACACTGCTCCTGCTGGAAATCCGCTCCACTGTGAAACTTAAAGTATACACGAGACTAGACAAGTTGCTGTGCTTTTTTAGGGAAGATATGCTATGTGAAGAGAAGGCACCTCAGCAGTGCCCGAGGCTCAGAAATTAAAGAATGTTTTCTAATTTGCTCACATGCTGACCCATGCAAGTACCTCAATCCAGGTCCCAGGACTTTACATTATGTCCTTTACTACTGGGTCTCAAAATTAAATTTCCTCCACACAGTTCCTCCATTTCAGCATAAGTAAGTTACATTTAAAAGCAAACAAACAAAAACAAAACAACCACTAACTTGTGCTTACCTAACTTTTTAACCATCTTTTTTTGCTTTCATGTATTTGGTGCATTTGGAATGTCCTTCTCCCATTCTTTGTTTTTCTGTGAACTCTATATAACCTTCAATGCCCCCTCAAATATTATATTTATGATGATTTATGACCGCATAGTCACTGCCTCATGGTCCTCTAGCAATTGGATCAAACTTCTAGTGTTTATCCCCTCCAATGTCAGGGATGATTTGTTAGTCAACCTTATTTAGCAATAAACTATAAAGAATACTATATTCGTGTTGGACACTGCTATAATGGAGTTACTACCAGCTTGGTGGTGTAAAACCAAAGAAATATACTCTCTCACAGTCTGGGTGCCAGAAGTCCAAAATCAAGGTGTCAGCAGGGCCATGTTCACTCTGGAAGGTTTCATGCTGTGTCATGCTTTTTCCAGCTGGTGGCTGTCATCTTTCTTTGACTTACATCTGATTAGTCTAACATCAGCCACCATGGACACATCATCTCTGTGTATCTTCTCTTCTCTCTTTATTAACACTGCTTCTGCTTCTTTCTTATAAGAATGCATGTGACTTATCCATTCGTCCATTGAAGGGCATCTTGGTTCTTTCCACAGTTTGGCGACCGTGACCATTGCTGCTATAAACTTTGGGGTACAGAAGGGGCGGGGGGTGGGAGGTTGGGGGAACAAGGCAGTGGGTATTAGGGAGGGCACGGATTGCATGGAGCACTGGGTGTGGTACAAAAACAATGAATACTGTTACGCTGAAAAGAAAGAAAAGAAAAAAAAAAAGAATGCATGTGACTGAATCCAGGACCCACCTGCCTAATCCAAGATAATGTCCTCCTCTAAAAATTCTTGAAAATAATCACTTTTTTTTTTTTTTTGCCATGTAAGGTAATATTCATAGGTTCTAAGAATTAGGTCCTGATATCCTGGGGGACATTTTTAAATCTACCATAGAGATGGTCCGTATTTGGATCATTCTCACATTGTAAGTACCTAACTAATATTTCTGTCATGTAGTTGGCCCACATACCTATATTTAAATTGAATTGACTTGGGCTTTCTTTCAATGCTAAACATTACTTGGTCAGCACTGACTTATGCTTCAAACTAAACATTTGAAAGCAAGTAATGGAGGAGTTTAGGGAGAAAGTAAAACATTGTTAAGACAGTGATGTCATATATCCTGTCTATTAACTTATTCTCCACTATGACCTTTTGAGATAAATATTGTCATCACCAAATAATACACCAGTAAGGAGGTTTAGGAAGGTTAAGTGATTTTTCCTAATATCCCTGAGGTCAGGTCTTGACTAAAATCCAAATTTTTTTCTAACTCAAACCCCATTATTCCTCAGTGGAATTATAATGCCTTAAAAGCAAATATTAAGAATAAAATAAAGTACTCCTCAGGATGACTTATATAATAGCATAAATTACAACATGAAGTGTCCTTGATCATTAAAATGTCACACTTGATTTAAGATGAAAAAGCTGACAGTTCTCTTTCCCTGCATTTGTTAATGATAAATGTCAACTTTAAGCAGTGACTATCTAGCAATAAATTGTTATAAGCTCTCCTGTTTGTTTTGTTGATGCTCTATATAAATGAGTATTGAGGAAAAGAGTTTTGTTTATTCCTTTATTTATTATAACTTAAGTGTTGCAAAACATTGCGAGCTGCACAACCCTACTGCCAACAAATAATGACTAATTATCTAGTACTGGGGTTCTAAATAAGACCCATACCAACAAACAGATGTCAGTAGGATTTTGGCTCCAGGTTTTTGCCTGCAGGAAGTCATTAAAAGATAAGTGGAAAATCAAGTCTGTTCCCTTGGTAGCAGAATTTTTACCCTTTGGAGCCATACAGGGAGGCTTATTTTCGGACAGCAGCAATAGCTCCTACATTAGATGGTAATCACTCTTGTATTTATAGACTCCTTGTAAATCAATCCCAGACAGGCAATGAAATGATCTTCTCTGTATTTACTTTTAGGCTATTTTTAAAAAGTAGTTCTGAACAAACTGAACCTATTTTAAACAATCCTACCCCTCAGTAAATTTCATAGTTCAGCCTTATAAAATCATATTGTGGTCTATTTGTGTTCTCTTAATGACTTTCCACTCTCTGGAAAGTCGCATTGTATTCCAGCTGTGCGAACACTGAAATTTGTATTCCAAATGGTTGATGCTTAGGAAGAAAGTCGTGATTGAAACCAGGTGCAGATCATTATGCTTAATACTTAGTGTTTTTCCTCCTCTTTCTTACATCTTAGCATCCTAATGATTCTACAACTTACTTTTCCATCTCACAAGTTTGCAGGGACCTAAGTGTCTTCAAGAAGGAGAAGTTACTCAGTAATAAGAAAGGTTTTTTCCTCAAATTAAAAAAAAAAAGTCTTAAACTTTGGGTATTCATTAGAGAATTTTTTTTCATTAATACATATTTTTAAGTCATGACAATGAACCACTGAAAGAGTGTAGGGTAATGAATACTCAGTGATTTTTGTATATCAGCAAGGAGCATACTACAATGTGAAAAAGTAGATTTTGCTTTAGAAAAGATCAAGAAGTTTATATTAATTCCATGTACAATAATTAGCAGGGCATCAAGAATTTCTAGAACTACTATGGCACCAACTTGCTAGTAATTAATTAAAACGATGTACTTAAGCTTTACAATTTTTATTCAAAAGAAATAAGTGAACTGTTCCATGAAAGTTGTGAAATGTCAAGCCTATTTTAATATACTCTTGAATTACTCAAATGTCTAAAAAAAGTAGGAATAAAATAATAACGCTTTATTTTTATGTTATTTCGACCTATGCAACTTAACACTCAGCCTAAATTGCAACGTGACATACAAATCATGTTGGTAATGTATAGTAGAAATCAGAAATGTAAATAATATATACAATTTGAGAGCATTTATAGGTAATCCTTTGCAATTTAAACAGAAATAAAAAGATTTTTAAAAAATCATTTTTTCAGCATGAGAAAGTTCACCCTTTTAGCCGTTACCTCCTGCCTTTTTAGTTGTTTCAAATAAGAAACAAATTTAAGTAGAAACCTACCTGAATTTTAATGGTTTCCTACTTTCAGTTTTGTGGGAAATCCTAGCAGACTATGCAATAGAGTAAAATCACTGCAGCATGAATCCCAAATTAGAGTTTAAAGTCTCAATGGCTTCAATATTTATGTCACTGAAAAGTGCCTGCGGCAGGAGCTCCCCTTTGCATTATGTTCTTTTCTACGGTGCTGATGCTCATGGATACTTTTAAAAAATGTCCTGACTGATAAGTTGTTTGAGTACAAAGTTGTAATAGACATGCAACATCTTATTTCAATTTTCCTTTTCTTTTTTTGATAAGAGCAGAAGTTACCAGTACCATTGTGACTTGTTATTAATAAGAATTCCCACAGTTTAAAAAAAAATCTACAAACATTATTTAAATAGCAATTGTTCAGGTGGTTAATGATAATGTTAGATAAACTGCCCAATGGCACACAGCTAAGTGGCTGATTTGGGGTGTAAACGCAAGCAGTCTAGCCACAGAATTTACTCTTTTAACCGTGACATAAGGTCTTCATTAAAGTAACTGCCTCTTATCTGCTTGTTTGTATCAATTAACTTCTCTTGTGTTACAAATAACCTGTGGCAGGGGGTGACTGGGTGGCTCAGTTGGTTAAGCCTCTGCCTTAGGCTCAGGTCATGATCCCAGTGTCCTGGGACCCAGCCCCTGTTCAGCAGGAAGCCTGCTTCTCCCTCTCCTACTGCTTGGGCTCTCTCTCTTTCCCTATCTCTGTCTCTCTCTCAAATAAATAAATAAAATTTAAAAAAAAAAAATGACCTGTAGCAGATAGACTCTGGGGTGTTTGTGACCTTGTATAATCTCCTCCTGAGTGTAGGTAGGATCTGGGACTTGCTCCTGTACAACAGAATATAGCAAGGGTGATGTGATGTCACTTCCTTGATGATGTTACGTTATTTAAAACTCAGTTGTGCTAGCAGATTCGCTGTAGAAACTTTCCTTGCTTGGCTTAGTGAAGTAAGCAGTCACAGTGAGACAGTCCACATTTCAAGCAACGTGGGGTAACTTCTAATAGCTGAGAGTGGCCTCCAGCAGAAATTTAGAAGGAAGCTGAGCCTTCTGTCCTCCAACCACAGGGGAACAAATTCTGCCAACATTCTGAGTGTGTTTGAAAATACATTCTTCTCCAGACAAGCTTCTAGATGAAAACACAGCCTTATTAACACTTAATTACAACCTTGAGAGACCCCTAGCAGAGGACCCAACCAAGGCAGTATCACATTTAAAATATACCAGATCACATGTAAAGTTTTTTTTATTAATGGGAAAAAGTGGTTGCAGACATTGGTTGAAATTCAAAAATGTAATGATCAGGTGGCTTTGTAGATCCTCAGGAATCTAACATTCTTACCAATTTGCAAGTGTCCACATGGAGCCTTTTGAAAATAGCAAAGGAAGCTCTACAGTTCTAGCTGTTGGACTTTTGGGCCTTACACTCACCTAATGCCTGTTTGAAGTGTCTTGGGAACAGGTGAAAGTGCTGGTTTGGCTGTGTATATTCACTGCAAGCTATTTAAAAAGTGTGGCGGAAGTGGATTGTTCAAGACCTCCTTATCAGAAGCAAGACTCTACACCAACAAGGTTTCCTTTTGGAGAAGAGAGAAATGGAGGCAGAAAGACTGGGAGCCACTGCATTGCTTGCTGTTCCCAGTCACTCCAGTCTGACATTTTTTCTTCAATAATGATTGATAGTCAAAGGAGAAACCATATAACTTTTTTTCCAGTTATGTTTGCAGCCAATGATGAAAGATTCTAGGAGACTGCTATGGTCAATTATTCAACAAGAGGATATCATGTCTAAAGCTTTCAGGCCTCATAAATTGAACCCTGCGTACTTTACTATTTGGAATGTACCAAATGATAAGAAATAAGCAAAAAGAAAAAAAAAATCACTACCCCCAACCACAAAAATGACCATAAGCACACTATAAGCTTCTAATGAGAAGGATGCACTTTTATTTTATTATTTATTTTATTTATACTTAAAGATTTTGTTTATTTATTTATTTGACAGTGACAGAGCACAAGCAGTGGAAGTGGGAGAGGGAGAAGCAAGCTCCTTGTTAACCAGGGGGTCAGATGTGGGGCTCCATCTTAGGACCCGGGATCATGACCTGAGCGGAAGGCAGATGCTTGACTGACCGAGCTACCCAGAGGATCCAAATTTAAAAATGTATTTACTTATTTTAGAGAGAGAGAGAGAGAACCTGCATGTGTGCAGGGTAGGGGTAGAAGAAGAGAAAGTCTTAAGCAGACTGTATGCTGAGCCTGGAGCCCAGTGTGGGGCTTGATCCCAGGACCCTGAGATCACATCTGAGCTGAAACCAAGAACCAGGAGTCTTAACTGACTATGCCACCCAGGGACCCCGAGAAGAATATAAATTTAAACAGAATATCCTGTAAGATTTTTTTATCCCCTAGGAATCTGAGGATTATTACATCTCAGTAGAAATACAAATGACTGAATTGTACATCACAGTAAAGATGGGTGCTATAAACAGGAATAAAGCAAAACGTTTGCAACTTAAGAAATCTTATGGCTATTTGTTTGATGTCTATGGACAAGCATTATATATAAACCAAAATATTGCATTAGTTTACATTCCTGAAATAACTATGAAAGTCAGAGTCTCTTAGCGGCCACTTGAAAAATGTGAAGTACAGTTGGGATTCTCTAAGAATGTCAATAAAGAGTGCTATAGGATAAAGAACCACTCAGGTTTATATTTTTTTAACACTGAAGAAATCAAAAGAAGACTATTTCATGATACCTGATGAGTAGATGAAAGTCAAATTTCAAATTCCATAGACAAAGCTTGACTGGAACGCAGCCATATATTTGAAGTATTTGTTAAAGTTGGTTTCAACAGCAAAACTGAGTAACTACTGAACAGCAGACACTGCATGACCTGCAAGGCAGAAAATATTTATTATCTGGCACTTTTTTAGAGAGTTTATATGAGGTAACTAAAATAGTCCAATTCATAGACACGTAAAGTAGAATAGAGGTTTCCAGGAGCTGAGGGAAGGAAGGAACAGAGAGGCAGTGTGTAGTGGGTATCGTGTTTCAGTTGAGGAAGATGAAAATTCCATCACTGAATGGTGATAATGACAAGCTAATCAGCGTGTGCTTAATGCCACAGAACTGTACATTTAAAAATTGTTAAATTGGTAAATTTTATACTATGTGTATTTACCACAGTAAAAAGCTAGGAATTAAGTTTCTACCTGAGTGTGATCCTTACTATGCTTTATCCAGAGACCAATTGTCAGTTACTATTATGTTTTCTGTTCCAGTGTTGAAGAAAATAGAAAAAATTATGAATACAATCAAATTGTCACTAAATATTTTTTTTGTATGCTGTGGACAAAATAAAAGCTGACAAGGGATAAACAACCATTTTTTTTTCAAAGTATATTCAATAGTATGTTTACAATTGAAGGGCAGGATGTATATGAAAGTTTTGAATAATAAATAGGGAAATGTCATAGTATGTTTCTCATTGGAAGGTGGGTGGCAAATTAAGGTTTTGAATAAAAAAAATGTATCATCACAACACTTATAAATTGGGTAAGACAATTTCTATGCTTTACAGTGGCTTGCTTATCTGAGCCAACTAACTTTATTAACACATAGAAGGCAATCTCCTCCCCTATGGTTATCAAAAATGTTAACTGTATATGATTATGAAACTAATTGAGAATATGTATTTGTGCTAGAAATTCCAGTTCTTTAACAAAGACCCATTCTTGTCAATTTCCTCAAATGGAACCCCAATTTTTTTACTATATACATTACCTAGCTAAATACTAAATTTCCCATCTTTCCTGGAAGTTAGTTATAGTCATGTGATTCAGTCTTGGCCAATAAAGTATAAGTGGAAAAACTGATGTGACTCTTTAATGAAGAGGAGACAGACATTTCTTCCTCTCTTTCCCCTCTACTCATAATGCAGACATCATGGCTGGAGCCAGAGCAGCCATGATGGAATTGTGGACAATAGCTGCACACCAAGATTGCTGGAGGAGAAAGCTGGAAGAACCCTGGTTCCCTTATATCAACATTTTGACTGCCACCTGCCAAACTTCTGTGAGAGAAGGAATCAAAGTTTATCTTTTGAAAATATCACTATTATTTTTTTTCTATTTTTCTTAGCTGGGTCAAATTCTAAGAATTCCCTCTTTAAGAAGATCAGTGAAACCATACCACTGTCCTTTTCTAGCTCTCCTTCAGTTTCTGTCAGAGATAAAATTTCTTTTGACATCACTTAGATTAATAGGAATGCATCCTTAGACAACTTTTAAACCATAAACATTCTCAGGCACTGACTGCTCAGATTAGACACTATGAATCTAAATCTCTGTGCTAATGTCTGCATAGGTACCTCCACAACACCATGTAAATATTCTAAGTCATAATATTTATACTAATCTATTTTCATAAATTTGACAAGAAGTGAAGCATAAATATTCATATGTTGCTACATTTACGTGGCCCCAGGGGTCTAATCCTTGTTTAGAAATAGAATTTTCTACAGCTTGGAAAAATTAATTTTTCATAGACACTCCTGGGTAAAAACAAAAACCAACTCAAAAATGAATCCTCTTTTTATGCATTTCTGCCTTTAAAAATTAATACTTAAGAATGCATAGAAAATGGTATTATATGGCTCTTGCTACAAGAGTTGACCCCTACTCTCCAGAATAATCTTAAAGAAAAGAACTGTAGATGTTAGAAAGACCACCAAGACCCGTGTGTTCAGAAAAATTGTACTTTGAAGATTAAGTTTTATTTATGATTTCAAAAATAGAAATAACAAAAGGAAATCTTCATTTGCTGAGAAGCATGGGATTTTATGACTAGTAATGACCATACATATTGGAGGAATTTCACTAGTTTCTATAACCATATGCTCTCCAGTGTTCCAGAAAGAACCAGGCAGGTGATGAAACATTTTGTGGGGGCAGGCCTGGAGCAGGATGTTTCTAAATATATTTCCAGTTTTAAAATAAATTATTATAAAACCTGTTGCATAAAAACCACAATGATAACCTTTCCCTCTGTTGTGTTAAAAAAACTCATTCAACTTGTAGAAGTAGAGCAACAATTTTTGTTGTTATTGTTATAGGTTGAATAAGGTTGCTTTGCAATTTTTTAATTCATTTTTTAAAAATTTTTTGGAACAGAAATGTGAAGGCAATTCTTAAATTTTCTTAAATTGCTGCTCACATTGATAAAGATAATAGACTCTATTCACTAGAGGAAAATACAAGTGCTCGTGTATATGAGATTTTTAAATAATGGTTATTTGGTTTTTTTTTTTTTTTCTTTCATCTTTAGGACATAAAGTTAAGGCTTCTGTGGTTATTTCTTTTATAGAACTATATCATCATGTCGCCCCCAATCGTTACTTTACCTCATCTCGAAGGGAAGCAGAAAAGTTATTTTTGTTTGAAAATGTGGCTGGCACTTCTTGCCATTCCACATGGTAATTGCTAGGAAAAGGTAAAGGGCTCACTGGATATCATGCCGCCTTCGTTCTAGATGAACTAATACTGTGGGGAAAGATGTTTTGTCAGTGTTAACTTGGATATTTGAGATTATCCTTATTGTTTATTTCCAAGGGAATTTTGTGCCTGTATTTTAAGAGTCTCATGCTCTACTGACTGAGCTAGCCGGGCGCCTTGCCTGTATTTTATGTAATTTTGACTACATATATATATTTTAAAGATTTGATTTATATTTATTTATTTGAGTGAGAGAAAGTGAGAGAGAGCACATGAGTAGGGGGAGGGAAATTGGGAGAGAGAATCTCAAGCAGACTCATGCTCAGCAAGTAGCATGACACAGAGCTAGATCCCACAATCCGAGACCATGACCTGAGCTAAAATCAAGAGTTGGATGCTTAACAGAATGACCTACCCAGGGGCCCCTGTATTTTTGACTATATGACGATGAGAATTCTATGATTAATTTTAATAAATACCTTTTTTTATTTTAAGAAAAAGTCCATCTTTATAAAGTCTGTAGTCATTTCCTTTTTTATATCAAAAGGAGATCAAATTTCTTTTAAAAGCTGTCAGTTGGAAGGAATCTTAGTCAACTTTCATGTTTTACTTACTATGGGGTCCTGAGTACTAAAAACATATTTTTTGATTTATCGTGCTAGGGTTTATGTTTTGAATCTCTGCTACTTGTACTTGCCAATGGTATTCCTACCTACAAATTTTAAGAGACATGTTTTTCAAAATATTATTTGCATAATTTTTTATGAGAAGTGTTCAGTATGCCTGTTTTATAGAAGCACATACTAAACCTAACACATTAAGAACAAAACATTATATTTGAAGTTGAGAAAAAATATGAGGGTTTCTTATGACTGGTTTGACCAATGGTTTGACAATATGCCTCTTTTTTCATAGCTGTTGAATTCATTTCTCACTCATCACATAAAGAAATTGATATAGAATTATGAAACCTAAGACTTACATAAAATGATCCAACTGAACATAAAACTTTTTTTTTTTTTTTTTTTTTTAGGATAGATTAAAATCACTTGCTACAAATCTTAAGCTGAGATCTTGTTGGCATTGATATTCAAATGGAAGTAAACTTCAGTGAAAGATCCCCCCAATTTCTTGGTCTAGGATTAATTCACTATCAAAGTTATCTGTACTATTCACCCTCTTATCCATATGTAACTAATATTGTTATTATTATTGAAATATGTTTACTTTTATTATAGAAGTGGTAGAGAGTCTTTTCTTAGTTATCCTAAAATTTATAGTCTCCATGTGTTCTGCTTTAAAACTGTCTGAAAACTCTGTGGCATAAAGCAACAACTATTTTTTTTTTAATATTTTATTTATTTATTTGATAGGCAGAGATCACAAGTAGTCAGAGAGGCAGGCAGAGAGAGAGGAGGAAGCAGGCTCCCTGCTGAGCAGAGAGCCGATGTGGGGCTTGAACCCAGGACCCTGGGATCATGACCTGAGCCAAAGGCTTTAACCCACTGAGCCACCCAGGTGCCCCAAGCCACAACTATTTTATTATATCTTGTGATTTTGTGTGTCAGAAATTCAGACAAGGATCAACTGGCCCATTCTTCCATTTTGCCTGATGTTGATTGTGGGTGACCTGGTATTATTCAGCTGACAACTAGGTGATCTGGAGTTAATCTTGAAAGGGATAGTTAAAAAGCTGGGTTTAGATGGATTCATACTTTCCAGGTAGTATCAGGTCCACACCATGTGACCTGTTCAGTAGGACAGCCAGTCTTTTGCATGACAGCTCAGCGTCCCAAGAATCAGTGTTCCAAGGGATTCTGGTGAAACCTATCAGATGTCTTATGACCTGGCCTTGCTAATTCCACAATGTCACTTCTATTACATTGGATTGGTCATGCAGGTCCATAAAGCCAGTTCAGATTCAATGGGAGAAGAACTAGAATTTACCTTTCAATGGGAAGAATAGAGAAGTCTTTGTGGCCATCTTTCTTTTACCACAGACGTTTTGCTGAATATAACTTAATTCATTCATAAATGCTGAGAAGTTATGACTTAGAAATTATGAATATGGTCTTTGGCAGTAAAGTAGTCAGTGTGAAAATCCCAGCTCTTGGCATTTTTAGCTCTACAACAGAGGAAGATATTTCAGCTTTCTCATCATGGGGCTCATATGCCTACCTTAGATATTTTATTTTTATTAAATATGATTCTGCTTATCCTTCACTTAATCTTTCAGCAAGCAGAAGGGGTAGAGAGGATTCTGCATTTAACATTTAACCATATTATTACACTACTTGATATCCTTCAATGTATCAGGTTTTGGACACAGAAAAATACAAAACCAATTAGATTTTAATATTTGTATTCTTCAAATAATTGCATATTTTCTCTCAACACTGAATTTAGTGGAACTTAATTTTTGGCAAGCAATATTAGGTAACAACTCTATTTTAATAACATTGTGCTTTGAAATTCACTAAGTGATTTTATACATATAATATCATCAACCCTTACAGTGACAATTGAAAATAAATAAAATGATGACTATTTCCTTTTTTTAACAGATATATTAAAAGTCAAGAGAAATCAATTTCCTTTTTTGAAGCTCACATAACTAGGGCAGAGTCAAACCTTAAGCTCAAGTTGTAAATTTGAGTCACAAGGAAGAGCAGAATATTTTTGACATGTTGTTCACTAACAAACTTTAATACATATAAAGAGGAGGAGGTAGCCTAATGTGTTATTAAACATCTAAATAACATAAATACTGAAAACTGTTACACTTAATACAATTAATATATTCATCGCATGAGAGAATAGCACATTAGCTAATTATGACTAATCTTTAGGTTGCATTCAACTAATTTACAATTTATTAGGTGCCTTCCATGTGTCTAATTCTACACTCAGAATCTAAAATAGAATCAAAGAAACACTCTACCATAAGAAAAAATAAATAAATTTGGAAATTCAGAAGTGATTTCGTTCTCATTATCATTCTGCTAGTACAGAATGCTAATAATAGCACTGAGAAACATTACTTTTACATTAGCATAATTTTCTTCTTGATGCCACCATTATGGTTTACTTAAGTTGACAAATGACTGCTGCCCAGTGCCACACCTGCTACCTTTTCCATAACAGCAAGCAATATTATGCTATTGAGCTCTTAGAAAGGTTAATTTCTATTTTCTGCAATTATGAATGACATGGTTAGAGGAGGTTATAGATACCTGAATTACTGTGATTACTGTTTGCTAGAAATTATGCAAATACACATAAAAGCAAAGTTTGTGAAAAAGGAAATTGGACTAAACTTGATTTAGCCCAGTATTATCAATGTTATAACTCAAAGTGTAAATAAAACACCAATGTAATAAAATCCAAATCTAAATGTAAATATTACTTTATTATGAAGCACAAATAGGACACTTGTTAGCATAACATTTTTGCTGTACCAGTGTTGTGTTTGGTATCACTGTTGAAGTATTCTGAGAAACACTAAAATCCAGTCTTGCAAAATATATGATTTTATGCGATTCTGTTTTTTTCTCTAAGACTACTACATACAAATATGTTAGGCTCATCTTAGACACCAAATGTTTTATTTGCAGTTATAATTTCCAAAAGACTCCCTTGGTTCCACAAACTGTAAGTTTTGGTGATTTGATTTATATTATAATAGTATCAGCAATATCTCAATTGCTCACAATATTTTAATATTCAAATCTTTGGAGCTCAGTTTTTCTAATTTACTAAATTTCATCACTAAGCTTATTTCCACTTATACATATATTTGGGATTTTTTGTTCTTTCTTAGTATGACAGTAGGGGTGAAGACTGATAGTACTTTTTTTTTAAGTAGGTTTACTTTTTTTTTTTTAAGATTTTATTTATTTATTTGAGAGAGAGACAGTGAGAGAGAGCATGAGCGAGGAGAAGGTCAGAGGGAGAAGCAGACTCCCCGTGGAGCTGGGAGCCTGATGCGGGACTCTATCCCAGGACTCCGGGATCATGACCTGAGCCGAAGGCAGTTGTCCAACCAACTGAGCCACCCAGGTGTCCCAAGATTGATAATACTTTGAAGAGAAATTGGGAAGTATTGACTTAACCTTAAAGAACTAAACTCATGCTAATGGTGAATTAGCATGATATGTGAATAGATATGAATATATTATCATCAGCTTATTGATCAATATTTAATAATGAGGTAAAAATTTCAAAATTATATTTTATGATAAACTTTACTACTTTTTAAAATTTATTTCTAAAAATTAAAACACTCAGTAAAAATGATCTTGCATATATGTAAATATTTTATATGTACTGCTATATTCACATATATGGTACACCAGGAAAATACCAAATGTGCATGTATGTTTTATAACCTCACATCTGAGAAAACAAATGTTTAAATGTTTTTATGAAAGAGGTAAACATTCTATGCTAGTTTTTAAAACTATGCTACTATGAAGAAAAATTTAAGCATGTTCCTATAAGAAAAGCAAATCATAGTATATATAAATATATAATTCATAAATATAAGTTAATATTGCTTCAAATATCATATAGGATTTATTTCATAAAAGAAGGGAATATTATATTTATTTTAACACTATTAATTATGTGTTTATAGAATGCTGTTTTTAAAAATAATCAAAGAAAACCCATAAATTTTCAAGTCATGTACTTGTAAATTTAGTTATTAGAATATTATTATTCAGAATCAACCACAGCATCATTGCTATCTATGAGAGAGAATACCACGCTATTCAACTTCTATCCTTTCTGGGAATACAATTAAATCACAAAGCCCAGCCTAATTTGCAGTAAGGTACAGTCATGTGACTAAATGCCATCTATTGATATGTAAAGTGAAGATTGACTCCCAGGCTTGTTCCAAGAAGACCCTTCGCATGTAATCATCCATGCTTTTCCCCTTTTTACCATCATGCCACTAAAAGGTAGAGTAACTCTAGAAGCCAAGTATGGAATATGTTGAAGACCGAGTGAGGTATTGTAGGAGAGATATGACTACTAATAAGAAATAAAACTTATAATTTTATAAACAACTGAAGAAATGCCTATCATATTTTGAACATTATACATTTTAGAGATGTGTGTGTGTGCCTATGTGTTTGCTATGAGAGTAGGTGTCTTTGAGAGTATAGATAGCATGATCTTATATATATAGACTTAGAAGACATATGGACTAAAAAACTAAAGTAAAATGTAAGAAGTGATAAAAATAGGACTTTTTTCTGATTGTTCTTTCCCTATCTTCTTATTTAAAAAACATTTTTAATGTTTCTTTGGTTATCTTGTTCTTTGGTTATATTGTTCATTATTACAACTGTTCAATAAATCATTTCAATAGATGCAATGTATTTGGTAAAATTTGGTAAAATTTAATACCACTTCATAATGAATATTCACAACAAACTAGGGATAAAAGTAAATTCTTTAACTTGATAAAGTGCACATTTTTAGTTGACATGAATACTTACCTAAAAAATACCCAAGGATCAATAGAGAAACTTATAGAATAAGTGAATTAATAAATTTGCAATATAAAATCCAATCACATTTTTATACATTTCTATATACTACCAGCAAACATTTGTAATTTGACATTAAGGAAACTGTGTCTTTATGATAGCACCAAAAGAAGTAAGTGCATACAAATTGAGTTAAATATGCAATAGATTTGCACAGTGACAACTATAAAATATGAATGAAAATTTTAAAACTATGTAATAGAGAAATTACATGTGTCCAAAGGTGGGTAATTTGGGTATGTATGTGTCTTTATGCCTTGAAAGACTTTATTAATATGATGCCAATTTTTTAAAATAAAATTACAGATTTAATGCAATTCTAATAAAACAGAGCAGATTTTTCTGCAGACCATAACAAGTTAATTCTAAAATTTATAAGGAAAGGGAAAGGAGCAAGAATAGTCAAGGTGATTTTTTTCAAAAATAAAAGTTGGAGATTCATGCTACCTGATTTAAGACCTATCCTGAAGATGAAGTAATCAAGACACTCAGTACAGCGAGGGATTGTCAAAGGATACACATATATATCAATGGCACAGAATAGAGAGTCCAGAAATAGACCCACAGAAACAGCTAATTTTTGACAAGGTCTAAAAACAAATCGATAGAATAAGCACCATTTTTTAAAAATGGAATGTCTACATGCTAAAAAATAGCCTTAAATTTATTAAAAAATTAACTAAAGTTGGATTAGAGACTTAAATATAAAACTTTTTATAAAGGCTTTTATAAACCTTTGTGACTTTGGAATAGGCAAAGAAGTCTTAGATACATCAATAAAAACAGTTCATGAAAAGAAAATATTAATAAATTAGGCTTTATAATAATGAAAACTTCAGTTCTATTGAAATATGCTCTGAAGAAAATGAAAGAAACAAGCAATAGACTATGAGAAAATATTTGTAAATTACAAATCTGAGAAAGGACTTGTATTGAGAATACTAAAATAACTCTCAAAACTCAACAATAAGAAAACAAACAACACTATAAAGAAATGAGCAAAATATTTGAATAGAAACTCCACTAAAAAAGAAATATGAATGGGAAGTAAGAAATAAAAAGGATTTATTTCATTAGTCATTAAAGGTATGCGTAGTCTAACGGCATGACATAAACAGAGCACATGTATCCCAATGGTTAATAATTAACAAAAATAATGCCATATTTGTTGAAACAAACAGCCATGCACCATAAAAAAAAAGAAATTTACTGTTCATTAATTTGAAGTTTAATTAAGCATAATTTCCAATCAGAAATTGCCAGTTTATAATAGTGCACATTTTTTTTTCTGCAGCTTTGCATGTTGAGAAGCTTCTTTTTCAGGGAGATAAAAACTATCTGCTTGAAATTTTGCCCATTGATTTATGCCTGCTTAAAGTAGCAACATAAATGACATTCAGTCTTAGGTAACATATCAGTCGGTAGGTAACATATCAGTCGGCCCGCAAAAATTTGATGTAATCTTTTGTGTGCATGTGTGTGTTTAAGTATTATTTCTTACTCAATATAGTGTAAGAATTTGATACTGTTTGCTGAATTATACATTTGTACATTCACTTGAAAATACTAAGAAATATTATTCAAATAAGAGTTTAGGCTGAATACTAAAAATAATTAAAACAGAAAATTTGGCAGAGCTACTTTATTTGTCTCATTGCTCATCGACTCACAAACCATCAAAAAGCACATACGAACCCAACTTGCCCTCCTTTGGGCATGTATAATTCCATCATCATTCTGGATGTGGCCTCAGGCAGCTAGGAACTTTCCTACACTATCCCAAAAATCAACAGCAATTTTCTAATTAAAACACACACACACACACACACACACACAACAACAACTAATTAATCCCTAAGTAATTTTGGAAAATTTAACTTCTGAGATAAAACCCAAATGAACTCAGTAAGCCATTTCAGAGAGGCAGGAGGTTGTTGACAGTGTATCAACCACACTAATTAAAAAACAAATAATCAAACAGAAAAGTTGGCTCAATTCAGTGATTGCTTGGAGAGTAACACATCCTTAGCATATGATGCATTCAAGCTTCCATGAGAATTTATTCTCAGGACCCATTTTGTACAAGTAATAGAAGCAAGAAAGGAAATATAAATACTGGGCTATTTCAATCATTATGTAAACCACTGGGCTATTTTTAAAATCTAGGGATTTATTTTTTTAATTAAAAAACAAAATGTGCATGATAAACCTCTGTGGAGAAAATATGTAGACCAGTATGACTTATGACTTTCTTGATTCAAAGAGTCAGATGCAGTATTCATTTTCATTCACTAAGCAAATACATGTTCCAAGATATTACAGAATGATTAAAAAGATAAATAATATATGCTCTTATTTCTATAATGGAAGGGAACTAGCGATATTCTAGGAAAGATGATTGCCTTGACCAAAACATGGAGACTTTAAATACTGTTGTGTTATTTCTGAAAAGTGATTTGGCATTGCACCATGGTCATATCCTTGTCATATATTTGTCAAAGTAAAATTAGAAAGTCAAAGTTATATAAACATTTTAATCATTTTGATATGTAATGCCATGATACTTTGTACACTAATTGTTAACCTCATATCACCATTGATAAAATCATATTCCCCCATGCCCTCACTAAAACTCATTAACATGATGTATTGTTATCTTTAAAATCTAAAAAAATTGCAAATAAAAAATAGAACCTATTATTATTTTAATGTGCTTGTATTTAATTACTGAAGTTGAATCCTCCATCTCTTAACATCTTAAAAGCCTTATATCTAACCAAACTTTTCACATTCAGTGTCAACTGGAAAGTGTACCAGAGTTCATACTCTTCATCACACCACCAATGTTCTCATTTGATAGCCTCATTGTAGTACATGTGCATCTATCTGTATTTTGACAAAGGTGTTAGGGTGATTTAGATATGAACCTTCATTTACTGTAACTACCTTCTGGGGTGTTGCTTTTAGATTTACAGGGAAAATATCTGCATTAGCACTAACAGGGGAGCTATCAAAGATTCTCACATGAAATCAGAGGGGGAGACAAACCATAAGAGACTCTCTATAGGAAACAAACTGAGGAATGGGGTAACTGGATGATGTACATTAAAGAGGGCATGTGTTATAATGAGCACTGAGTGTTATATACAACTGATGAATCACTGAACTCTACCTCTGAAACTAGTAATACCCTATATGTCAATTAAATGAAGTAAAATAAAATTAAATTTTAAAAATACGTGAGGGGTGCCTGGGTGTGGGTTAAAGCCTCTGCCTTCGGCTCAGGTCATGATCTCAGGGTCCTGGGATCGAGCCCCACATTAGGCTCTCTGCTCAGAAGGGAGCCTGCTTCCTCCCCTCTCTCTCTCTGTCTGCCTCTCTGCCTACTTGTGATCTGTCTGTCAAATAAATAAATAAAATCTTTAAAAAAAATACATGAAATACAAACACCAAGCTTTGTTTATGACCAGCAAATTTTAAAGGAAGAAGCCACTGCTCCTGGTTCTCAGAGAAGGCTCTTTTTCCTTGTCTGCATGCTGTCTAACAAACAGAGCACCCATCCTAGAACTTAACCTTCAGAGGAAGACATGGGAAACACAGCCCTCATCCAGCACTTTCTGCTCTGCCCGCATGAAGCCTAGGAAATGTGCAGGTGCCAGCACTAGTATCTGAAGGCCACAAGTAGTCAGATGCTGTTTCCTGACAAATTCCATTTTTTGTATCGGGGTGCGTTTTGGGAGCAAGAATTATCTGTACTAAGATAGAACATGGGAACCACAAAAGGTTGGAGACTTCTAAGTTTTTATATCCTATTCATTATGAAGCTACATGACTAATTTTTATTATGTTGCTTTTGTGGTTTATAAATCCAGAAATTTCAAGTTTATTTACAATAAGAAATCTAGGTATGTGAGGCATATCCTGCTAAAACTACTCTTAGATAAGAAGTTGGTACCTGGCAACCCCAAACAGCCTCTGGATAATTTTCTAGTTCTGTGAATTTCAACAAAATGTTTAAAAGGACATCTGGTCAACACCCAAACTGCCTCAGGCATAGAAGGTAGAGGAATACCATTCATCTTTACCTTCATAGCACTTAAGGGAAGAGGGAAGAAAAAGCAAGTCCAAGGTCAGATTTTAGTAAACATCTTTATGTCTTTGAAGACTCAGGTTACTTCTTAAAAGTTCACACAGGGGCACCTGGGTGGCTCAGTTGATTAAGCATCCACCTCTTGCTTTTGTTTGTTGTTTTTGTTTGTTTTGTTTAATAAGTTTTTTTTTTTTAAGATTTTATTTACTTACAACACCCAACTCTTGATTTCTGCTCAGGTCACAATCTCGGGATCCTGGATTCAGCTCTGCCTAGGGATCAATGCTCAACAAGAGTCTGCTTGTTCCTCTCCCTCTGCTCCTCTCATTGGCGCTCTCTCTTTCTCTCTCAAATAAATAAATAAATAAATAAATACATAAAATCTTAAAAAAATAGGCATCCATATGAATTTTGAACTTTATTTTTTTTTTAATTTTTTTTAAAAATATTTTATTTATTTATTTTACAGAGATCACAAGTAGGCAGAGAGGCAGGCAGAGAGAGAGAGAGGAGGAAGCAGGCTCCCGCTGAGCAGAGAGCCCAATGCGGGGCTTGATCTCAGGTCCCTGAGATCATGACCTGAGCTGAAGGCAGAGGCTTTAACCCACTGAGCCACCCAGGCGCCCCGAATTTTGAACTTTAATCCATCAGACAATACTGCTTCTTCAAAAAATTTCAAAAGTAGTGATTCTTCTCTAAAATCTGAATGAATATATAAAATTTCCATTAAGTTCCATGTTTGTCACCACTTGACATTGAATATGTATTTTATACTACATGTATTCGTTTTCTATTGGTGCATAGCAAATTACCATGAATGCAGTGACTTAAAACAGCACACATTTATTATCTTATAGTCTGCATAGGTCAGAGGTCTGAGCACAGCTCAGCTTGATTCTCTGTTCAGGATCTGACAAAACTGTAATGATGATGTTGGCTGGAATTGACATGTCATCTGTGTCTGAGGATCTTTTCTAAATTCTTGTGGCTGTTGGCCGAATGTATTTCTTTGAAGCTGTAGAATTCACGGTGGCTTGCTTCTCTGGAAGGAAACAGGGAATTATTAAGAGGATTACACTGGGAGCTAGAAATAATCAGATTTTCCCCCCTCCAAATAATCATTATTATAGCAATTTGAAGGGTGGATTTAAAAGTAAAGTCATGGGGAACCTGGGTGGCTCAGTGGGTTAAAGTCTCTGCCTTCGACTCAGGTCATAATCTCAGGGTCCTGGGATCAAGCCCCACATCGTGGTCTCTGCTCAGCCTGCTTCCCCCTCACCATCCCTTCTGCCTCTCTGCCTACTTGTGATCTCTGTCTATCCAATAAATAAGTAAAATCTTAAAAAAAAAAAAAAGTCAGAAGGGACACCAGGAAGGAGATCTTTCCAAAGGTGAAATATGTGGAAGATCTAAATCAAGAGTGGTAGTAAAACTGAAGAGGGGAGAGAATTGGAAATACATTTAGAAGGTAGAATTGGTTGATTCTAAAGATTAATTCAGCATGTGGACATGAGAGGTCTTGTGTGTGTCCCCAATTACTGGTGTGAGAAACTATGTAGATTATGGTAAAATGAAAGTTTAGAAGTGAAATAATGCTTTACTATGTAAATCAAAGCATATTTCCTGGAAGAATCTTCTTAAATAATCAAGTAAATGTATAGTTATGATTCATTGTTAGATATTTGGAGTTTGGTAGAGGTATGATATTGTCAGGGGAACATATACAGTAAAAAGTTGAATATATATTTTTTGATTATCAAGAAAGATATCTGAAAAACTGCATTGATTTAGAACTTATTAGCAAACAAGTGATATTTGATATTCGACACCATATTGTTAGCATAAAATTAAGAGGAAGTCAGTAGAGGTTGAGTGAGAAGAATGAAGACAGAACTGTGGGAAATAGCAAGACTTAAATGGCTGAGAGGAAGATATTCCTGAACATGAGACAGAAATGATGGTAACAGATATTGGATAATTTTAAGGAAAGTGCCAAGAAGCTAAAGGAGAAAAATTTCAAGAAAAAAGGAATAGTTGGATATTTGAAATGTCAGTAGGTCACAAAGGAAGAGAACTAAATATTCAACACCTTGATTATATCTCTGCCAATTTTTTTTTTTTTGTGGACTAATATGCTTTTTATTTCTATTTGGTTCGTTTTTATTTTTTTTGTTGTTTAAATTCAATTTAATTAACATACACTGTATTATTATTTCCAGAGGTAGAATTAAGTGATTCACAGCTCATTCAAAACAATTCCTATGAAAATACCATCAGCATTTTTCATAGAGATGGGACAAAAAAATCCCAAAATTTATATGGAACCAGAGAAGACCCCAAATAGCCAAAGGAAAGTTGGAAAAGGAAACCAAAGCTGGAGGCATCACAATGCCTGACTTCAAGCTGAGTTACAAAGCTGTGATCATCAAGATAGTATTGTACGGACATAAAAACAGACACATAGATCAATGGGACAGAATAGAGAACCTAGAAATGAACCCTCAACTCTGTGGTCAACTATCTTTGACAAAGTAGGGGAGAATATTCAATGGGAAAATTCTCTTCAACAAATGGTTTTGGGAAAATTGGGTAGTCACATGCAGAAGAATGTGACTTTCTTACACCATGCACAAAAAATAAACTCAAAATGGATGAAAGACCTAAATGTGAGATAGGTATCCATCAAAGTCCTAAGAGGCAACACAGGCAGCACCACTTTGACTTCAGTGACAGCAACTTCTTGCTAAACATGTTTCCATAGGCAAGGGGAATAGAAGCAAAAATAAGCCATTGAGACCTCATCAAGATAAAAATGTTTAGTACAGCAAAGGAAACAGGCAACAAAACTAAAAGAATGGGAGAAGATATTTGCAGTGTCTTATCAGGTAAAGGAATAATATCCAAAATATATAAAGAACTTATCAAATTCAACATCTAAAAGACAAAATAAAAAACCAGTTAAATTGGCAGAAGACATGAACAGACATTTCTGCAAAGAAGACATCCAAATGGCCAACAGACACACGAAAAAATTCTCAACATCACTCGGCATCAGGGATAAAACAAACCAAAACGGCAATGAGATACCAACTCATACCGAGTCGGAATGGCTAAAATTAACAAGTCAGGAAACAACAGATGTTGGTGGGGATATGAAGAAAGGGGAAATCTCAAACACCTTTGGTGGGAATGAAAACTGGTACAGCCACTCTAGAAAACCATATGGAGATTCCTCACAAAGTTAAAAAAAGAGCTACCCTATGACTCAGCAATTGCACTACTAGGTATCCAAAGGATACAAACATAGTGATTTGAAGAAGCACCCCAATGTCCACCCCAAAATTTATAACAGCAATGTCCACAATATGGAAAGAGTCCAGATGTCTACTGACAGATGAATGGATTAAAAAAATGTGGTATACACAATTCCCCCAGAGTTTTATCAAATGCTGAGAACAGAAGCCAGACAGTAAATTGAATAGTGAATGGGCAGGGAGGAAATGGAAAGTGTGAATATAAACTCTTTTTAATGAACTTGTGGGGAGAGTATATATGCTGGAAATGAATTCAAAGTCAACTGTTTACATGTGTTTATTGTGTATAGCATTGAAGCCAAATTACTGTTGACTGAATCTAAATCACCACTATCCTGGGGCACCTGGGTGGCTCAATTGTTAAGCGTCTGCCTTCGGCTCAGGTCATGATCCCGGGGTCCTGGAATTGAGCCCAGTATGGAGCCCCGCATCGAGCCCCACAACAGGCTCCCTACTAGGTGGGGAGCCTTCTTCTCCCTCTCCCACTCCCTCTGCTTGTGTTC
The DNA here is from genome assembly GCF_030435805.1 of Mustela lutreola. Taxonomy (NCBI): domain Eukaryota; kingdom Metazoa; phylum Chordata; class Mammalia; order Carnivora; family Mustelidae; genus Mustela; species Mustela lutreola. The sequence goes on from NC_081303.1 coordinate 52,861,540, forward strand.
CCTCTCTCACTGTGTCTTTCTCTGTCAAATAAATAAAAAAAAATTTAAAAATAAATACATAAATCACCATTATATTATGTACTAATAAGAAAAAATATTTTGCCAATTCAACTACAGTACAATGTAGTCTTATAACATAGACTTTTATTAAATATTTATACCATTTTGGTGTATATGCAAAGAAGAAAATAAAGTAAACTGCCAGGCAATGATAGCTACATTATTATTCCTGCCCACCAAGCTGCAATCATAAGACTCTTCTGATTATAAGAAGTAATACAATGTCAGAAAAGTGATAATGTGGAAAATTGTGCATTTTAGCGTCAATAAAAATGCCGCAATACATACAAAAACGAGTGTGTGTGTGCATATAGGATACACATTCTTATAAGATAAAAGAGAAATCTAAAGTAAAGATGAACAGCTAACATTTTCCTACATGTGTAAACAAAAGTATATCTTAGTTATTAACTACTTGTCTTTATTGTGTACAGCAATCAGTACAGTTACTCCATCTCTCTTTTCAGTTAGCCTTAAAACATGGCACAAAGGAGAAGCAAAAAAAGAAAGCTAAGTGTTTAGTATGACTTTGGATGCATGAAGTACATTTTGGAAAAAGGAGTAGCTTTATAAGTAATACTTTGAAAGGCGATAACATATTTCAAGGACTTTTGCAATTTCTATCATCTTAGATGAGAGATTAATGAGAGCTCTAATATTAGCTTTTTTGTAAAACACAGATTGCACCAGGTTTTCAAATTTGCTGTGATGAATTGAGTTTCTTTAATAAGAAGTGTTTTAGGTTACCCTTTTTGCATTAAAAAAGAACATCCATTAGTGTTACAAACTTATTGTCTTGTATCATTTCTCAGCTTTCAAAGCTGGCATTGTGAAGGAATACTAGAAAAATATTCAAATTAGTTACTTGGTATGAATCAACAAAAATTTAGCAGTTTGACTCCTGTTAATGAGTAAATAATTATAACTCTCAGGGACTGAAAAATGACTTTCTTAAAGTTTTCTTCCAAAAGTAATGTTCCAAAATACTGAATAGCTCATAGAATTAATAATGTGTTCCTTTATTTTTTCTCCATTGTTAAATTCAAAGCTACACTTTGATTTAAAAGGGAGGTTAACATATGTAGACTAGTACATTTTATCACATAATTATTGATTTTGACTGAAATTATTGAGCATAAATGTACTGAGAAAAGTTTTCATGTGATAGTAACTTCTAAAGGGACATAAAGTGAACCAAACTGTACAGTATCTTTAAACACAATGGGAGGTGCCCTCTATATATCATTTTTATTTAATATTGTTACAGACAGTCAGGACCTATATTAATGTTCTTATAGGTAAGTATGGTTGTAGAAAATGAGAGTAGAGGCAATGAAGTAATTTAGAAAAGATTATTGCAGGAGAAAAACTAGAATTACGATTTAAACTCTAAACCTATGCCATACCAAAGTGAAATAACTATAATAACAACAAGCACAATTATAGAGTTACTGTGTCATATATAGAATATGTATGCACATATTCTATATATGTGTATATATAGAGTTGTATATATAATGTATCTATAGATATCAATTTACATTATGGGTATTACATATATGGATATAATATACATGAATATTATATGCATATGTATATATTTTAGAATTTATACAATTTTACTCAGTTTTGAAACTGGATACCCAAAAGACTGATCAAAATTTATAAAAATAACCTAAATAAAATAACCAAATCCCAGGTTTTAAAAAAGAATGGGAACTCATTTAGGACCAAAAAATTCCAGTTCCATAAAGAAATAATACCACAACTACTAATGATATTAAACATTTTCATGTGTTTATTAGCCACTTATATATATATATATATATATATATATATATATATATATATATTTTCTTTTCTTTCTTTTTTTTTTTTTTTAAGAATTGTATACACACACACACACAAAAAAAGAATTGTATACACTGACCCTCCATTTCTAAATTTGGTTGTCTTTTTATTATTGAGCTGGAAGTGTTCTTTATATATTCTAGGTAGAAGTACCTTCTCAGAGATATTACTTGCAAATATTTTTGCTCATTTTATTGGTTGCTTTTTTATTTTGGTTAATAATTTCCTCTGAAACCTAAGTGCTTTCATTTTGATGAGGTCCTGTTTTTAATTTTTTTCTTTTATTGCTCATACATTTGGTGTTATTTTTAAGAATCAGTTGCCAAATCTAAAGTCCCAAAGATCTGTCCCTATGTTTTATTCTAAAAGTTTTACAGTTTTAGCTTTTTCATGTTAAGGGAGAGACTGTCTACATTACAGTTGATTAAGAAAAGTTCCTGCCGCTGACAGAACTTGAGCATCTTCCAACCTTTGACCCCAGATACGGGAGAGGGAATGAGTGGGAATCCAACCTGTCTTGTCTCTGCCCCACAGAGTAGCCTATGTGACTTCTACCTTACCCAGTTCACTGGTATGCCTATACCAGGTAGTTGCTGTCACACTGAATTTCACCAGCTTCTGGATATATACCCCACCACACGACCCTGTGGATGAACATCCAATTGCTATGCTACTGGACTTTTCTAGCACCTTGGATACCCTAATCTCATTACTTTGAATGCAAGGGATTGCTGCATCTGGACTCTTGACATCTCATACCTCTTTGTAATTATTTCAGTCAGAGTTCATCAAAATTTCAGAATGTGAAGATTTATGTTTTTTGATGGATTTAGGAAATTTTAAGCCATTATTTGTTTGAATTTTCTTATCTGCTTTTTTCTCTCCTTTCCTTCTGGTACTCTTACTACACATATATCAGAGAGCCAAGTATCTTGAGTCTCAGTCCATGTTTTCTTTATTCTTTTTCTCTCTGTTATTTAGATCATATCATGTCTATCCTTATATGGTCAAATTTACCAACTCTTTCTTCTGCAAGCTCAAGTCTACTGTTGAGACCAACTGGTGAGTTTCTCCTTTCAATTTCTGTACTTTTCAAGTCAGAATTTCCATTTTGCTCTTTTAAAAAATAAATTTTCTCTTTATTGTTATTCCTATTTGATGTGACATTATCATCATCCCTTAATTTAGGTGTTTTTTTTTTTCTTTTAAATCATGGTTTCCATTAATTTTTTGAGCATATTTATAGTGGCTAATTTGAAGTCTTTGTTTAATTTGACATCTATTTGCTTTCATAGGTAGTTTATATTGCATGCTTTTTCCCTTATGTATATGTCATACTTCACTTTTTTTTTTTTTTACATACCTCAAGTTTTTATTGGAAATTAGATATTTTTGATATATATTGCAGCACGTCTGGGTACTGATAACCCCAGGACTCTGACACCACAGCAACAAAATGCCTAATACAGAGTTCAAATGTTTTTTTAAAAAGTGTTTTTATTGTTTTTACGAGTTTTCCTGGGGTGTGGATCCATAGTACCGGCGCAGGCTGCCATGCTAGAATTAGAACCCTCCTAACATTGTCTTCTTACCCAAATCTAATCAGTCTTATTCCTCTGTTGCTCTTCAAAACTTGCTCTGATGAAGATCAATAATGATACCCAAGTTGCTAAATCAAATTGTCAATCAATATTTGATTTTCATTTTATTTTACTTGTCTGGAGCATTTAAAGAATTGGGTTACTCTCTTTTCAGGGGAAATAATAAAAGCAAACAATTAAAAAAAAAACGTTCTTAATTGGCTTAAAAGATTCCATGTTACCCTTTCTAACTCACTGGCCATTCTTTTTCTTCTTCCTCTTCCTCTTTCTCCTCCTCTTCTCCTTTCTTTACCTCCCCCTCCCTCTTTGCTTCTCTCCCCCTCTGCCCTTCCTCCTCCTCCTCCTCCTTCTTCTTCCTCTTTTTTTGTCTTTCCATTTTCCTAGCTTTTAAATACTGGAAGCTTGGTTCCCTCTTCTCAGCTCACTTCCTTGGCACACCAACATACTGATGAATACAAATGTATCACTTGAGAAAATAATTTTCCCCCAAATTACAGACTTGCTTACCAAATTGCTCAAATTAGATGTTCATCATCTAGAATTAGCATGTCTTATGTCAGACTCCTGATTTTACCATACTCATGACCTCATCTAACACTATTTCCCAAAGACCCCAATTTCCAAATATCATCACATTGAAGATTAGGACTTCAAGATATGGATTTGGGGGGAACAAGGACATTCTGTCTCTAATACTTACCTACCTTTACCTTCTTTTCACCTTCCCCTTGATTATTCCTCTGCATCTTAATAATCTTGCTGTTCATTTGAACATACTTCTGCCTCATGGCCTTTCCAAGTTCTTGATCCAACTGCCTAGAAATATATTCTTCCACAGTCCACTCCCTCAAGCTGGCACATCCTAGAAAGTAATTCTCTAACTGTACCATTGAAAATTACGACCCTTATATTCCTACCTGATTTATTTTCTTTCCCAGTTCTAATCATCTAGTAATATTCTATAAATTTATAAATTTTTAGTGTTGTCTGTGTCTCATGAAAATTTGAATTCTATTAGAGCAGAGATTAATTTTTTAAACTTACCACTATATCTCAAAACTTCTATAATCATGTATGACACACAGTTAAAAACACAGACTTTTAAGTTGAACCAATTGCAATACACTAATTTGGACTACTTTGGGAAATATATAATTGAAATTGTTAAAATTATAATTAAATATCAGTAACACAATTTGTTGGTAATATGTTTTTCCATTGTTAGATTGTGAACTCTATGGATTTCTGAATTATTTAGTACTGAATTTTTTAGCAGGCTGAATAGTGTCACCTTCATAACTGGAGCTCAATGAATACTGTTGAATGTCTATTATCTATCATCTACCTATCTATCTATCTATTGTGTGTCTATATATCAATCTATCTATCAATTATCTATCTTACATAAGGATAGCTTGTTGCCAATAGGATTCCTACTTGTGGATTTTCCACTTTGTATTTAGAACTCTTCTCTAAATTATCATGCATTATTCTGTATTATCTCTGTGGTATCTCTGTATTAATGCAACAGAAAATCCAAGAAACTAAATTACAGCAGGAAGAACTCTTCTTTTTGAACTTAAAAAGATAGCATTTTAGAGTATCTAAATTCTCTTACAGAAGAAGCTTAATTTTTTAAAAATTTAACCACCTTAATAAAGCTAGTTTGTCAAAATAAATGCCACCTGCAGCATTTTGTGTTGCATTCATTGAAATGATTCATTTGTGAGCAAATCAGTTGCTGTATAATGTTTTCCATAAAGTCTAGCACAGCTGGTTTTTAATTTGTCTATAAAGCAAATTTTCCCTTTGGAGTAAGTGTTTTCATTTGGATACTTAGATTTGTCATGTTTACAAACAGTATTTTCCTTACTTTATGGGCAAAGAGAAGTATAATAAGAGAGTCAATGTGCACACATACAAATACACATTAAATAACTTCTAATTAGCTTGCTGCTTATTCTAAGTAAATAGGTAATGTTCAAAAATAAACTAATGGCCAGAGTATGCCTAATAAAAGGAAGCATGTGCTTATTTGGCTTAATTTATATTTAAATTATGAATATGGATATCCAAATAAATACATTTGCATAGCGGTTTAGAAGACAGTTCTACCTACTTAATGCAAACTTGATGAGATCATCATGATAAGAAGTATTATTGTCATTTTATAAATGAAGGGGAAAAAAATCCCCAACATAAACAACTTTTCCATTAATGCCAAGGTCAAGGATAAGGCCTTGGTTCTTTTTGTTCTAGATCAATACTTTTTCTGTTCCATATATTCATCTACACCTATTTTCAGTAGGTCATGTACCTGGCTTTATTTTCATTGAGATGACTAGGCATGTATACTGGGCCTCTAAGACTTCCTTAAAATCCAAGTTTTTTAAAGTAAATAAAGGTGCCCAAGGAATGAAATGAAGGTAATTATAGTCAAATATAAAGAATCCATGATTCTCATATCATTGTCATAGCTAATGAAATTTACTTATACTCAAAAGCTCACGGTTTTATACTTGAACCATTGAGGTAAAGGGAAGGCATGCTATTTTGAGGGTAGAGTATATTTCAACAATAGGGCACAGCCCTGTTTCATCAGAGTAATTTAAGTGTAATATTCTTAGTGTCACAACCATATTTTAAGGTTTAGCTTTTAAATTTTTTACCTCATTTCTTATGCATAAATACACTTTAATAATTAGGATAAACTAATGTCACACAGGCAATCTCTATATTCTACAATGCTATTTTGTACTTGTTTCATCATGAGTGTTGACATCTGTTTAACAGCAATCTATATTTTGAGAAACCCTACATGTGATGTTGATGCAAGCTAAGTCATAATTACTGCTGATCTATAGTGTAAACTAAAAATTTAGGGCAAAAAGTTTCCATTATATGGTGGCTCAAAGACCACAGATACTTGTTTTTCCTTCAAACAAATGTCCAGATGTAAGAGGGTAATTAGTATCTCTCCATGTGTCATAGTTATAGAGGAATCTGTCCTAGGGACCTAGTAGCTGTCATTCTAAAGGTGTTGGAGATTGGCTTACTAGTACTCACATATATTTCAGCCCAGGAAGTAAGAAAGGGAGGCCATGGAACCATTAGTGAAGATATTGTTTACATCTCCAAAGACACAAGATCTCAGTGAATTTATCATTTGAGGTTTATTTCTTATGTACATGAGGTCCCAAACAGGTGTTCCTGCCCAGTGAGTGGATGGATACCTTCTAAGAGGTGCTTCAAGGGTCCAGGCCTGTTTCTTGTGATATCATTATTGCCAACAAATGAATTCCATTTTATCACACTTGTCTTCTTCTAGCTGGTGCAGGGGGAAAGACCATGAAGTAGAAATTTGGGAGGTGTTATGGGAGCAGAAGAAGGGGCACAGATCATTAACAGAACATTCTATTCTTTAAAATGTAGCACATGGAAAGCTTTACTGAAAGAAAGTTTGGGCAATATAGTCTAGCAGTACATTGGGAAGAAATGGAAATATGTTCATTGAACAGCTACAAACTTTGGGATGGAGATTTTTTAAAAGTTGTAATGGAGGAGTATCATCTTTCACTCCCTCTCACTTCTTACTGACCTAAAATGTTAATAATATACCAACTTGAGCTTCAGGATCCTGGAAAAGAAATGTTTTCTCGGTAGCTATATGCTCAGATTAAATTTGACAGGTACTATTTTAAGAGAAAGAAGAAAATAATTAATACTGGTGAAAATGTAGCCGTTTCTGCCACAACTTTTCACACATAAAGTCTGCAAGTATACTTGTTTAATTAACGTCGAATATAGATCGTGGAACAGTATTCATATATAGTTCATTTTCATTTAGCAAAATTTCCTGAAGAAATGAAATACACTGTAAATGTGCTTGTTTTTCCTTTTTCTCTAGTGTTAGGTCTTTCACCTCTCAATCTTAACACTATGCTAAAGGGCTTTATGAGATCTTACACTGTATTCAGTGAGCTATTATTAATTTAGTAAAAGGCTTTTAATTCAGTGGTTTAGAATTTTAAAGAAAGCATTTACTAAACCATCACATAGCTTTAATTAAGTGCTTAGCTTTTGTTGGAAATATGGCAGGTGTCTGTCTAACTAAATTTCTATGTAATTGATTAGCAGCTGTCTCTATGTAGTATTTAAGAATTAGCATAACATTTGATTAAGAATTCACTATTAATTAGGTGAATATTTTGCTAAAACTATTCATCTAAAGGGAATTAGATCTCCAGAAAACACACACACACACACAAAAAAAAAAAAAAAAAAAAAAAACAAAAACCCAAAACCAAACCTTAACTGGAATTACACTGTTGTATGTTGGAAAGACGGCTAAATATTTTCACATATAGTAGCTAATTAAATGATGTCATTGGTAATAAAGCTATTTCTGTAAGAAATGATTGTATAATGGAGAATATAAAGAGGAGGTAGGATAAGATGAGACAATAAGGAAGACGGGGGAGAGCAAAACACAGAGGATAGTCCAGAAAGACAGGCTTTTAAGTTGGCTTCACTGTAATTGAGAATTTTTGGCAAATGTCATAGATATATAAGAGTAGTGTCACATTGCACTGCAAACTCAAATAAATCCTCCACAACACCTAATAATTCCACTTTGTTTTTCTGATCAGCTCTTTGAAGATTGTCTCCCCATTTTCAAAAAAGGGTATTACACACATCTCCTAATATGCCCAGATTTCTAATTCTACCTCTCGTCTCTTACTCCCCCTTCCAACTCATATTCCCAGTTCATATTTTATAAAATTAGATTAGACAGAGAGGAACTTTTTCATCTTTCCAATGTGTGATTGAAACCATCTTCTTCCATGGGTAAACTATGTCTTCCAGTAAATACCAATTCTTCCTTGATCCCTTTCCTTATACATCACCGGGGTCATTCTCTTTAATCTCTTTAGCATACAATGAATCTAAAATTTGTTTAAAAGGAAAATTCTTCCTTGATTTCACAAGTCTTCACCATCTACACCACCATCACACACCCATGCATGTAGTTAGCATTTGCTGACAGTCCCTTTTTTACTCTTCATCTCACTCCAATATAGCTTCCCCCTTCTCCATACTACTGAGATTATCATTTGCATGGTTATAGAAGAACTCCATGTTGCTAAATCCAAAGGTACATACTTTTTTAAAAAAATCTATTCACTTTACTCAGCCTTTTAGAGAGATTAGGTCCAGTGCCTGATTCTCCCTTTGTCAAATTAACTATTGTTATCTTACTTCCTTGAGAAGATGTACTCTTGAATTTCTTCCTTGTTTCCTTTTCTCTGGACTTTTTTTCTAGACTTGTTTTTTTCTAGACTTTTTTCCCCCCCTAGGCTTTTTTCTAGACTTGTTCTACCTACATAACACCCACCTCCTTCTTCCTTGGATTCCAAATGAATTAAAAAATAAAAGAAGTGAGTTCAGTAGTTGAGAGAAAAATATAGCATTTATGAATGATGAAGTAGTCATTTAAGATGGTGGCTTGTATCTTTGGCTAGTGCTCTTCCTAATGACAGATCCATAATACAGACAGAGCCTCTCAGTCCATAACAATGTAGAACTATTCTATGTCTTCTCTTACAGGGACTGAGTCTTTACCACATAGCTGAGAATAGTAGAGTGCATGCTGTTTGTAGAAACTGGCTCCGAAGAAAAAGAGGATAGGAAAAGATAGACCTCTGCTTGAGCAGGATCATGATCCTAAAATGAATATGTGTTAGTATGGGAGGTTGAGTAAGGAACGAAGAGAAACCGGAAGTGTTATTTCCTTTTAATGGAAGGAAATTGTTGTAAATGGGAATCAATGGCTATAGGCATTTCCAGTAATTCTTAGGAATTCTAGAGTTTGTATGAAGAAATACAAGTCACAGACACTATGTACAAGTATGTAACTATACCGTAAAGCAGATGAAATAGGCATCTGGTCAGAAAGGTTTTCCTAGGCCACAAATAGAAAATAGCACCTTTACTCACTCACACATTACTTGCTTTCCATTTACAGGCTGACACTAAGAGTTACTCTTTTATAGTTTGTCTAAAGTACAAAGAAAAGTCCTTAAGTCTAGGATCTTCACTTCACTTGAGTCTAGGGTCTTCACTTGGTTCAAGTGTTATCCTCAGTGTCTACAACAGTAACCAGAATGTTGCAGGCATTATTGGATGAATGAATAAGTGAATACAAAAGCAGTACAAATATGCAAAACTGTCATTATCGGTATTATACATAGAAATAAATGAGGGTGACTAAAAGTCTAATAGTTGCTCATTGAAGGAAGAGATTACTATTCTCTAGGTTGATCAAAGAAGGCTTTAAGGAGATAAAATTGTGCTATGTAGGATGGTTGAAGAGAAAAGCATGATCAAAAGCAAAGTTTAAAAAAATCACAAGACATTTTTTGGACCTATGAAATTTATTATAGTAGAAATTACATGAACTTCCTCTATTCACTGTTGTAACATAAAGAAATGTCATGAAATACATGGAAGATATAAAATCACACATTTTGTTTTTTAATTTATTTTTCTATTGTAATTATTGTTATGAAGTTTAATATTTAGCTTTCTAACTTCTACATTATAGAGAAGAATATGTACCATGTGTGTGTACACACATATGTATGCATATGCATGTTGTGTAGGTACACCTACAAAAAAATATTTTAGAACTGTACACATTTATTAAAAACATATAAATCACATTGTATTTTTCCTTAACTTACTTATTTCTAAAAATTATAAATGGCTTTCTGACTAGTTCATATATTCTCTTTTTATTACTTTAAAATTCTTTTAGCATAGTAGTTTTTTTTTTCTGTGTTCAGAAGCATCCTATAAGTAAAACAACAGTAATCCTATGCTATTTTATGTTCCAGGGTTCTGTTAATAGCAGTATAAAGTAAAGAAGCCTGAAAAATAATGTATAAAAATGGTCTATGCTTATTAATGCTAAAAGGGCTTGCAAAAAAATTAACGTGAGATTGGGAAAGTATTCTTTTCCTGAAAGAGCAAAATTTCAAGAAAATGGAACAATCACAAATAGCTTAGATAAGGTTCCTGCTGTTTTTCTCTAGGAGAGTCAATAATCTTCTGATTCTTTTCCTATAATGTTGCACAAAATTGCTCGTGTTAGACAACTAACAGGTATCAAAAGAACACAATTATGACCGAGATGACTTTCTCTGATTTAGAGACTATGTATGACTTTAAATTCTGCATTTTATTCATATTGATTGGAACATGCTAATATTACCTATTTGATTGAATAGCTCAGCTTATAAATGAAAACTCTAATTGTTAACCTACACATTTTCAAGCTTTTAACCATAAATTTAAGGACTGAACTATATATATATTTTTTTTATTTTTTTTTTTTAATACAGAACCTATCCAAAAGCCCCAGAAAGGTCAATTTCATTGCTCTTCTCTGTGGCAGATATTTTAGTCAAACTAAAGAACCGAGTGCAGTTATAACCATTATATTTCAGCTGAGAATACTTTTTAAAAAACCCACACCATTTGTGGATCTCTGAAGATTTTGTCTGCACCAGACAAGTGGCAAGATCTAACCTAGGGGCCAGTAGACCAAGCATATTTTATCATTGCCCACTGTGAAACCTTAGGAAAGAAGAATGTTTTGTAATTATGATCTTTAAAAAATTGTGTCTGTATTTCTACTGGTCCTGAGGCATGCATGATGATTTAGAAAATATTGTTTATGGGTATTTTCTATAATAAAGGGAATATATACTTTCTCTGCTACACTTAGAATTATTAAGCATACTTTTTTTTTAGGTGAAGATGAAAATCTGTGTTGTAATTATTATTTTCAGATAGCATTTGAGAAAAGAAGAGCTGCAAAGCCAATGCACATTCAGAAGTGACAATAATGTATCTGATCAGAAATTTATTTTTGTACATTTCATATAATTTCAATTTGATATTTTATACTCTACTTTTAAAACTATTATAATCTCATAATTATTATTTTAATAACATCATTTGATTTACTGATTTTGTTCTGCAAAGATTTTTGTTATTTGCATTTTCTAAAATTATGAATAATGGTGCAATTAAAAATTCATGATTTAATTTTTCTTTGAGAATCCTCAGCATTATTTACTACCTCCTTGGTTTGTACAAAATGATAGGGAATAAAAGAGCAAACTGAACAAATAAAAAAGCAAGATAGCAAGGTTAGGTAAGCATTAACATGAATCGTCCTTTTCATATTCCTGTTTTTGTTCTATATAAACCATAATTAGTTTTATTATTTTCTTCTGTAAGAAATTTGTCTATGTAATTGCCCTTCTCAGAAGTATTAACTAACATCATGTAGGCATATAAATAAGCAATTAATTTTTTAAATCTCATAACAATTTTTCTATTTCTTTATATATTTTTATTTTTATTCATTGAAGAGATCTGTTTATTAATACAACAAATATTTGTTGAGGGATTAGGAGGTGCCAATTTAGTTTGATTTTCAAAGAGCTTAAATTATATTAAGAATCTTTATCCAACAAATGATAATGTCTTATCAATGTCCAAGGAAACAATGATAGACACTGAATTTCCATCAGATAAACACCTCTTGCATTTTATTTGTTTTGCAAATATGTATGACCATCTATTATAAAAAGGGTATTCTCCTATTAAATGGAGATACATTGGCAAGCAAAATGTCAGAAATTTCTTTCATTTTAAAATTTATTTTCAAATGCCAGTTAACCCTCAAACACAGGCTCCATATATATGAGTGACCTAGCTCCGATCACCCCGCAGAAATACCCTGCTGATTCAGAGCCTAGAAAGTTGCTGATTAAGCCCCCAGGATTTTGAGTGGTTTGTCACATAGCAATACATAGTTGATATAGGTGATGATACACTAAGCATAATATACAAATGAATAATAATACATCAGAAGAATTATTCTCAAATATTTTAGACTCAAAATTTTGTACATTCATAAATAATTACAGATCACAAAAAACTTTTGCCTGCTGATGATATTGATTGATATTTACCATATTAGATATTAGAACAGACTTTCAGAATATGTATTTGTTTAAAAGTATCAATAAATAGGAGCACTTCGGTGGCTCTGTCGTTAAGCGCCTGCTCAGGTAATATTCCCGGGGTCCTGGGTTTGAGCCCTGCATCATGCTCCCTACTCAGTGGGAAGCCTGCTTCTCCTTCTCCCATTCCTTCTGTTTGTGTTCCTTTTCTTGCTGTGTTTCTCTCTGTCAAATAAATTTTAAAATCTTCAAAAAAAAATCAATAAATAGCTTATCACAGGTTAACTATATTTTTCAGTGGAAAAAAACCTATATTTTCCAAATACAAAGTATAATAAAAATGAGAAGCATGGCATTTTCACATTTTTGCAAATCTGACTAGTCTTTTGCATATCTGACTGATTAAATACTGACTGGATTTATATATCTGGTTGTTCCCTCAATCTATTATGACATACAAGTTTCCTTGAAGAAAATGAAGAAAAGTTCATCTCAAGAAATCATGTAGTTGGAAGAGAGGAGCATTTTAACAACCTTTCATATGACTGGATATATTTTTTTGATATGACACCAATACTCATTAACTATTAGTTTTTTTAAAGTTTGCTTGCAGTGAGGAATCTGAAACCAAATCAATGAATTCTCATTTTCTCTTACATTAAAATCCACTGGCGGTTCTTGCATTTTGAATGGATCTTTCAAACATGCATGATTTTGTAATATCATGTGCTGACCATTAAGAAAATGCAGATTATTTCTTATTTTGACACACTACACAACATAAAAAAAATCACTACCAATTTCATTAGAAAATCCACTAAATACTAAATCAGTGACACAAGTTTTCCAAAATTCTCACTTTTGCTTAAAATTTCAATTGTATTGGGGCACCTGGGTCTCTTAGCCAGTTAAGCATCCTACTCTTGGTTTTGACTCAGGTCATGATCTCAGGGTTGTGAGAGGGAACCCTGTTTTAGGTTCTGTGCTGAGCACAAAGCCTGCTTGAGATTCTTCCCCTCCCTTCCTCCACCTTCCGACCCCACTTGTGTGCATACACTTTCTCTCTCTAAAATAATAAATAAATAAATAAATAAATAAAATCTTAAAAAATTTTTTGAATTGTATTATTGGCAATGCATCATTAAGCCTAGTGTTAGGCTCTTTAATTATAAGCATGTGATTGTCAAGACATCTGTTTCAAAGACATTCATCTCAAAAAAACATATTGCCGGCTGTTTTGCCAACTGATAAGGAATCATGGTGCTCCATCATGAAGTTCCCTTTTATAACGTCTTGGGTAATAGCTAACTGACTGGTTGAGTGACTCCACTCTTGCCTTCTCAGACCCTCCTTTCCACACTTATGGTTTCAATTTGCCAATAGAAAGTGAATCCATGAAATCCAAGGTACCTCACTGTTAAGCCCTGATAAAAGCAGAGTCTGGTCTGTACTCCCTCCCTCTCTGTCTACCTGCAAATTTGCTGTGTGGCCCTCAGGTGTCCTACAGGTGTACTGTACCCTCCAGCACTGGTAAGTATTAAATCTTGTTCTTCAAAATTCCCGATGATTTTGCTAAGGTGTGTCCTGCAATCACAAGAGCCCTGGTGGGGGCAGTGCTGGAGAGTATTTGTGGAGCTCTCTCTGAGTCAATACAGGCTCAGGTGAGTGTCTTAGGCATTCCCAGCTAAGAACATCACTATTAATAGGCTGAGATCCATACAACAGGCAAGAAATTCTGTCTGATGTTCCCTTTAAGTGATAGGCACATACTCTTTATTTTAAAGAAATACCTGGAAATACCCAAGTCTGAATAAACTGTTTGTCACTCATTCTTCCCAATAAAAATAGTCATTTAATAATACCTAATTCAAAAGGAAAAATGAAGAGGGGGAAATCAGAGAGGGAGATGATCCATGAGAGACTATGAACTCTGGGGGCAAAAACTGAGGATTTTGGAAAGGAGGAGGTGGGGGATGGGTGAGCCTGGAGATGGGTATTAATGAGGGCATGTATTATATGGAGCCCTGGGTGTTATATGGAAACAATGAATCATGGAACACTACATCAAAAACTAATGATGTGCTGTATGGTGACTAACATAATAAAAAACAAACAAACACACACATAAATAAATAAAAAATACCTAATTCAGTATGCATCACAAGTAATTGCTAAAGTGCTTTTGGTTGACATAAATTTTAAACAGTAGAAGTGTTTTAAGACATTACCCATTTCATCATATGGACTATTAAAATGGTGTGTATTTTAGGATTCAAATACAGTTAAATTAATAATTGCTATAATTTTGTCAAGGGTATTCTTAAATAAAAGTACCTTTAAAAAATTATAGGTGCATGGTGGTGAACAATACGACTACTAGTACATGTGATCTGCTATCTACAAGTACAATGTAGTGTCATCTGTTGATCTATGCCAAGATGCCAGTGGTTTTGCTCACTGTGGCTCTTGTATCATTGATGCAAATGATGATGCAGTGAAAAAGGCAAATAATATCATCATTTATTATGAATATAGCTTACAATGCCCTATAAAGTTCTCAAGGACTCCCTTGAATGTTGCAGACCACATTTTAAAATGTTTATAAGATAAATATATGGAAGTAAATAAATGCCAAAGGGACATTAGGAGTATTGGAAAGGAGGATGTTTTGTGATTTTGAATAGAGTGCCTTGTTTTGAGAATGCTGAATCATAATCTTTGCACTATAAAGATGTCTGAGGGAGGAATGCAGTAGGCAAAAAGCCTAACTAATGTTAATGCCCTAGGCATGTTTCCAAGATCAGTCAAGAGGCAAATGTGATGAGTTGAGTGAACAATGGCAAATTAGAGAGGTAACAAGGGGGTGAGATCATATAAGACTTCACAGGCCATCACAAGGATTTTCCAACATAAGCCGGATTTTTATTTTTTTTTATTTTATTTTTTTTTTTAAAGATTTTATTTATTTATTTGACAGAGAGAAATTACAAGTACACTGAGAGGCAGGCAGAGAGAGAGAGAAGGAAGCAGGCTCCTTGCTGAGCAGAGAGCCCGATGCGGGACTCGATCCCAGGACCCTGAGATCATGACCTGAGCCGAAGGCAGCGGCTTAACCCACTGAGCCACCCAGGTGCCCCATAAGCCGGATTTTTAGAAGAGGAGTTGCATGATGAGATTTAGATTTTGAAGGAATAAGTCTATTTGTAGAACAGAGACAGTGAGAGTGCATGGGCAAACACACATCAATGTTCCATAATGAGGCTATTGTAGCAATCCAGGTGACATATCATGATGGTTTGGACCATAATGGTAGCAACTGGGGTAGGTAGAATAAAGTGGTCGAATAATGGATATGCTTGGAAGATACGGCTATCAGAAATTTATTTCTAATAGATTGCATGGGTGATGATACAAAAAGACTGGTCCAAAAAGATTCTTAAAAATTCTTGACTTGAGCATATGAAATGACAACATTGACATTGATTATAATAGTTACAACTGCAAAGGAGTAAGTTTAAGGAAGATTAGTTTCGTTTTGACCTGCTACACATGAAGTAGCTTTAGATATATAAAATTAGATACCAAGGATATAATTGGATATATTACACTGGATTGAGGGGTGAGTTCATGCTAGAGATAAAAATGAGGTCCTTCGTCATTAGACTGGATGAGGTCACCTGGGCAGTGAGTATAGATTGAGAAAAGATGAGAAATCAATACCTAAATCTGGACCCTGCCAACATGAAGAAGTTGAGTAAAAGAGGAAGAAGTAAGAAGACTAAAAGATACAGACAGTGAAGTATGGGTTAATTCAAGAGAAAAAAATAAGTTCTTTAGGTCAGGAGAAAAATAGAAGGACTGATTTCCTATGTCAAATTCTATTGACAGTAAGATGAGAACTGAGAACTGATAGTTGGATTTCATAATATGGAAACCAACAGTGACCTTGGTAAAGGGTTCTCTTGGGGTAGTATAGGTAAAATTCTGATTAAATTGGGTCCAAGTGAGAATAAGATCTTTAACATTAAGCTGAAAGGCTTAGTACAGAGAGAACAGAAGAACACTTTGAAGCAAAACACAGTAGAGCCCTTTAAAAAAATCTATACTTCAACATCATATTGAGTTTTGTTATATAAATCAAGGCAAATAGTATTAAATCAGACCAGTAATAACTTTAGAATTATATGTTCTATTTAAAATTCTAAAAATAGAAAGCTCAGGAAGAAAATTATTATAGTTTTATATACTATAAAATTTATAATGTGTTTAAAGAGGCACTCAGCTCTCACAACATTATGGAAGCTATAGTTTATCAAAACATTTAAGAACAGGATAGAAATAAAAATATATTGTCATTGTCAAAAGGATATTAATTTTCATCATTTTTAACTTTTCTTTCTGTCGGGGAAAGTCTTTTGTAATAGGAAAGAGAAGCAAAGGGCACACATTAAATCAATTTTCTTCAGATAAGTTTGTTTTTCGTAGTCTATATGATAAATATAGAGAAAATAGTAGAGTAATATTAGTGTATTTCAATTTGCAATTATCGCATTAAATGCACTTTGAAGAAATTAGGCAGTTCAGGTAGGGATATCATTGATATGAACTTTTCTCTATACATAGAGACTACCTAAACTTTTCCCCTATTCTTTAGTATTTTTAAACCTTTTAATTTATTTATGGGTTACTATTTTTAAAGCTCTTACTATTTACCAGGCACTTTTTCAGGAACTAGGTGAAAAGAAGAAAACAAAATAGCTGAAAATGTGTGTTTGCTGTATATGTTAACCTGTAATTTTAAAAAGCAAGAGGTTGTGAAAACCACAATAAAATAGTAGTTTTCACAATATTTAGATATTAAAAAAATATTTTGGTAAATTCTTATCTCTGCTGTATCCTGTATATATATCCTATATCCTATATATATATATATATATATATATATATATATATACTTTTGCAAAATTACAAACTCTTTTCAAGTAAAACTTGTCTAATCCTCTTTAATTACAGTTGCAACATCTGTGGGTCCCATGTCTACTCCTGCTGTGCTGTGACCATTACAGAATTAGAAAACTAAACTAGTGTTTTAACCAGGTTTTGACAACACAACCAAGGAAAAATGAAATGGGAACTTGGAGAACAGACAGGAACTGGAGAACCAAGCTTGGAAATGGCTGAAAACCACACATCTCTAAAAGATTAAGAAAAAGGAAATGCAAAAAAATACTTTAGGGTACAAGAGAAATGTGAGAAAGTCAGATTCATGCAAAAAGGACAGTGCTAAAAGAAAAATCTTGAAGATTATAATAAATTATTATAGTCAAAGTAAACACCTTCTCTGGATGGGATGGGTATTAGAATGATCATAATATTCATGGACCTCCACTCAAGTACACAGATATGTAATATACCAATAAAAACTTTTATGAAAATGAAGAAGTTGAGCCTACTTCTTTCAGAAAAAATAAATTGAATAAACAACAGCAATAAAACAAACTGAGGGTTTTGGAAGGGAGAGGTTTGGGGGTGGGTGAGCCTGGTGTCAGGTATTAAGGAGGGAACATATTACATGGAGCACTGGGTGTGGTATATAAACAATGAATCTTGGAACACTGAAAAAATTAAATTAAATTTTATTTTTTTTTAAGATTTCTTTTTCTTTATGTATTTGACAGGCAGAGATCACAAGTAGGCAGAGAGGCAGGCAGAGAGAGAGGAGGAAGCAGGCTCCCTGCTGAGCAGATAGCCCAATGCAGGGCTTGATCCCAGAACCCTGGGATCATGACCTGAGCCAAAGACAGAGGCTTGACCCACTGAGCCACCCAGGCACCCCAAAAATTAAATTAAATTTTTAAAAAAAGAATAGAATGAAGAGTATTTGAATGACATAGTTTAAAATCTTGATCTAATACACGTATATGGAACCATACATCTACAAGCCCAGCAATTGTATTGTTTTTAAGCATTCACATTGAATTTAAACATTTACATTTAAACATTAAATGAAAAGCTTCCATATATTAAATCTTTTTTTTTTTTTAAGATTTTATTTATTTACTTGTCAGAGAGAGAGGGAGAGAGAGTGAGCGTAGGCAGACAGAATGGCAGACAGAGGCAGAGGGAGAAGCAGGCTCCCTGCCAAGCAAGGAGTCCAATGTGGGACTCGATCCCAGGACGCTGGGATCATGACCTGAGCAGAAGGCAGCCGCTTAACCAACTGAGCCACCCAGCTGTCCCTCCATATATTAAATCTTAAAAGAAGTCTCAGATAATTTAAGAAGAAAAACCTTCTGGATACCTTTCTAGAATATGAAATGTTAGCCGAAGTTTTTTTCACCATTAAATCAAAATACACTATATGAAATAACTCTTGGACAAGAAGAGAATCAAAATTCATACTATTATTCAATGATGGAAATATTACATATGTGATATGATTAATTCAAGAAAATGTGTAAATTTAAAAAACATGTAAAGTTAATATGTGTTTAATGCTAACAAAGGAGTTATTTTAGGAGAATCTATTTTATAAAATATACTCCAGGCAAACAAAGATACTTTTAAGTAGAATAGAAAATTTTAGTTACTGTTTAGTAAAACTCAATGTTAATATTTTGGGAAAAAATAAATGAACTACTGGCAAGTTTGATTGCTTATACACAAACACAACTTTAGAAAACAAAAAAAGAAGAAAAATTTAGGTAGAGTAAATAGATAAAACTGTGAGAGCCTATTGTAATAAATTTATGCCAATCAATAAAAATATTTAGATGAAGTGAATCATTTTCTAAGGAAAAACAAATTTATAGAGGCATCCTTATAAGTTATTTATTTACAAGGCAGACAAAGGACATTTTATTAAATCGTTGCTATTCTTTGATGATCTTATTGGTGAGTGTTATCAACACTTCTGGGAGACAATGTAGAGAGTATTGGAACTCTCCCTACTCTGAGTTACATAGCTAGAATGGGACAGCAATTAACACAAAAATAAAATTACAGTTAAAAAATTTTCTTTCTGAAGGTATAATGAACTAAATCATCTTAAATAAAAACCTCTATGGTCTAATAGGCAGTGGTTCTAATGTGGTAAGGGTCTGGTTTGAGAGCTTTTATGAGGCACTTTGGATTTGTGGAAGGGAGTCATCATCAGTAATTTTATATGGTTGTGAAGTGGTTCTATATGTCTCCACAGTGATGGACTATAATCTGGGTCTAATTCCCAAGCAAGGTGTTGTTTCCACTGCGCTGTTTGGAATAGTTTATGAAAGTATGGAAAACATTTATGTTCATGTTCTTCTTTAACTTTGTAAATAAATTACTTTTATAAACACTTCAAATTGTTTTAAAGAGTAAATAATTTCATCTCTCAGACTGGTCTTACTTCATGATTGGATAGTTCTCTTGAGGGCTGTCCTTCTTCAGGGAGAATAAGAAACATTTTGGGGAGAATGTGTGATCCTCTGAGGTGGGACATCATAAAATCATGGGCTGTTCATTACTCATGAGTTGCTAGAGTAAGAGCTTGTTCTTTCCCATAAATGCTGAAACAATCCCTGGGGAAACCTAGGATTTTTTTTTTTTTTTTCCTTCCTTAATGTTAGTGCTAAAAGGAACTGGATATGCACTGGGAAACTGCAGAACTACCTAAGTTGCCAACACAAGGGAGAAGTCTAATTTTCTATAAGATGGTAACCATAATCCTAGGTTTAGGTTATGGAGGTAATGAAGGTGAGGTAGGGTTTCTAAGAACCCTTCTAAAAATGTTTCTTTTATCTCTTCATGTCAGGCCAAAATTGTCCTTCTAAGAAAGCCTACATAGGACAGTGTGAAAAAAGCAATTCGGAGATATTTATGGATATTATGTTGAACAGTTTTTCGTTGACCTGTTTTACACAGAACAATCCAAATAGCCTTTTTGTTCTGCCATAAAATTTTCCAGTATTCCTCTTTAGCTTAGCTTCAGTATTTTTTACATGATGATTCTTATTTTCTTGATGCAGCTATGTAATTACTTCTCAGAAGCAAGAACACCAAGCTGGTTTTCTTATTTCTATTGAGTTAGTGTTCATTTTGGCAGTTACTATAATTGCATATTACTGAATTCAGGAACACTGGCCAGAAAAATAAAATGGGATCTGGTGCAGCACTATTTTGATTCACATACTAGTTTCCCTATAAATGATTTCACCAGCAAAACACTCTTTCTCTCCAAAGGCTTCCAAAACTCTACAAAAAGAATATGATCAAAAGCATTTTTTTTTAACTCAAGGCAAAACAAGTGGAAGAAAACTAAAACATAAAAGGGATAAAGCACTCTCTATAATTATACTTTCAAAAATGTTTCATTTCCCCTAAATAGCACGTATGTTTTCAATAGTACTTTTTTTGAATGTTTCATATTATTCATAGTTACTGAAATATACTATTCTTAATAATTAAATCCTATTACAGTAAGAAAAGCCCTCTTCTGTTAAAGTAGCATGAATAAATCACAAAAACAAACTTCTTTAATATATTAGTTATTATGATTGTTTTTTAAATATGCAAATTTCAAGACAGTTTCTCTGAGATAGAGAACATCTTCATCTCAAAAGTGATGGGAGAGAGATTTACAAAAGCAAGGAATCTAGAAAGGTAAATAGCTCATACAGAAAACAAAGGAAAAAGTAACATACCTGGATAGTAACAAAATTACTCATAGGATTTTAACAGTAGCACAAGTCATTTGATGCCTTTTATCAAGGGAGTAAGAAGGATTCATTTATTAAAAAGTATTTATTATGTTCTTACTTTGTATTAAGTTAATGTGAAAACTCAAATATAAAATGGAATATTATTAACAATAAGACCATAAAGTTATAAGCTATATGATATGAGTGAGCAGTCTGATTTTTCATGATCTTGTTGACATATATTAGTACAGGTGTCCATTCATCCTCTGTGATAGCAACTTGTCAAAATGTAAGTCTACCCCGTTAAGTATCTCAGTTTGCTAATTTCACTGCTATAGTTATTCTTTTGTAGCTTTTTGTAGCATTTTGTACAAAAATAATACAATGTTTATCAAATAAAAATTATTTAAATATTACAAATTAATAAGTAAAGCATATTAACATAAGTGGAGGAAAATCAACATTTTCTTGTTCTTTTTGCACTCTACCTGAATTTACATAAATTATATTTTCATTTACATTTAATAAAAAATAATCAGAAACGCGTAATTCCACAGAAAAATCCCTATTAAGTCAAAGGAATATTGGTACATAGTTTCTAATCTTCTACTTCGTTGGTGGATAACTTGTAATCTTGGCTCATTTTAGAGGTAAGAGCAACACTTAATATTGTTAGAGCTATTCTCTAAATTGACTTGTTAGAAATAAGAAATAAAGAATAAGAAATAAGAAAATAGACATTTTATTGAAAATTGACTTGGTAGAAAGTTTGGTTTATTTATGATACTGGCATATGTTTTTAATCAAGTTTTTCTCAGGCTGACAATAAAATTATTTCATAATTCATCAGAAAATTCCTTGACAAAGAATAATTAAAGGCATGTTACTAGAGGTTCATATTGGTGCTAGGTTAGAGAGGAAAATCTGTATAGAATTAAAATGGCGCCAGAATAATCTATGAAGTAGACCATCTGGGACTATAGCTTATGTCACTTAGACCCAGGGGAAGCCTATAATATAGATATTGCTGCACTTTGTGACAGAAAGTGAAATTATGAAGAAGAAAAGCCCACAATGGTTATAGTTTAAGAATCAAGTTGAAATCTGGTGCTTGATGATGAAATTTATTACACAGCCTGAGTAACTCTGTAATTTTTATGATCAGTATTTGTCTCTGAGCTTGTTCTAAGGTAATAGATGCATAACTAGAGTGAAAGATACGGAGCCAGCCATACAAGAATGGGGGAAAACATTGAGGCATGAAAGCCCTGAGGTGGAAATTATGTTATCATGCTAGAAGAGGAGAATTTCACTCTGTTTCTAATATCTCTTGGTCTTGCAAAACAAAAAGGAGAAAGGCAAATTGAGTATTCATTTTAACAAGAATTAATCATCCATTATGTGTCATATGTTGTTCTAGTTTTGAATATATAAATGATGGGTTTCAAAGCAGGCCATCCCAAAATGTGCCACTCTAGCAGGTTGGTTAGGTTGGTTATTTTAAGTTAAAGTTACATAAGAAATGGTCCATGGAAGGACGGTTTTCCCCTGAATGTAGGAAGTAAATCTCCCATGTGAAAGAGGTCCTGCTTGCATGAAAAGGAAAGGTGACACCTCCCACCTCACCCCTCATCACCCTACTCTCCGTTCCCTCAACCCTTCCCACCTCCAGGAGAGAGGGAATTTGGAGCTGAGAAGATTATGTAAACAAAACTCCTTTGTTACTTGTTACTTTCTCTCTAAATTGCTACCCCATGCTCAAACTTCTTTGTCTCCTATTGTTTCTTGTCAAAAGTGTTTAAAGCTTTCTACTTTGGTCACTTCTTTGGGTCTCCTATCTTTCGGACCCCCATATGTATGAAATAAAATTAAATTTGTTTTCTTCCCTTCAATCACTCTTTTATTACAAGGGGTGTCTCTGCTAAGAACCTAGAAGTATAGAGGGACATTCATTTTTTTCCCACACCAGCAAGTTTGTGATATTTTTCCAGCTGCAGTGTGCATCTTATAGAGGAAAACAGCCACTGTGTGTATTACTATAATAAAAGTCAATAGACTTCCAACTAAAAGTGCAAACAAGCAACTATGTTGCTCGTGGTAGGGAAAGTTAGATTTTGACATTCATTCTAAGGAAAATTGATATTGGGGTAAAATTTTGAAAGATAAGATGACATGCTGGGGAGTTATAAAAGTAGTAGAGAAAGGTCTGAGAGGCAACATGCACAAAGGTGAGGTGGGAAGGCATCTCTTGGTGGAAGAAAATCTCTAGCATAGATAGATAGGCTGTAAAGTGTGCAAGATTAGGAGGAGAGAGTTACCATTCAATATTCTAACAAAGACACAGTAAGACAAATATTCATCTTTTAATATACAATGTTATGGTGTTGATGATTATACATAAAAGTAGCATTTATTTATATGTGTGCAACTTGGGGTAGTTACTGATAGAAGTTTCAAATATCAAGCATCGGTCATTGTTTTCACATTTTTTGTTTTTCATTTGTTATCTGTGACACTCATTTTTTTCCTTCTAGTTCAGCTAATCCTTCAGTTTCATTTTGGTTTTATTTACATTTATGCCATATACACACAATGACAAAAATATATAATAATTTATCAAATATTACTAAATAGGTGATGTTCAGTCTTTAATCTTCTTTGTTGTCTTATTTGCTTTATTTGCTGTCCTTGCAATATGGCAGTGAAATGTAAATCAGTACCTTTCAGTGTAGTATAAATGTTATTGCTTCTGGGTAACTACACATTGATGTAGATGTTTAGTTTAATCTAATCTGAATTCTCTGTTGATGGTAGTAATTAATACATTAACACACTGTTACATGGGGTTATGTTAATTTTTTATAAGGACAAAATTATTTTTTCATAACAATAGGGTTAAATTTTATTTTTCTCAAAATAGGAATAGTGAGTGTAATCTGAGAGTAAATTTTGAGTGTATAGATTCTAAGACAGTTTACAACAGAGTAACTCAACTAGAATTATCAATTATGTCAATACACTGAGACATTTTCTGCAAAAATGCACTAAAATTTATTGACTCTGCCCCACCTGATGCAGTGCCCTAATTCATATGCTTAGGACTTGTCTGTGTACTCCATTGGTTTTAAAGTGCTGATAGCAACAACAGTGACTTACTCCCCGCTGCTAGTTTTAGAACCTTCCATTCTTTCTCAAATCATACAACATTGACTTGATGTCATCAGAGTAAACCCATCCAATGTCTCTCCACATTGCAGACATTTTCAGACCCCAGTGACTTCCTCATTCTACGAGGATAAATTCCTTGATTAAATGTTTTTTCTCTGTTTCTGTTTTGATAGTTCTTAATGATTTCAGTATCCATCTCGGTGAAAATTTCAAAACTCCAATCTTTTAATTCCTTCTTCTTTCCACCCTAGCTGCACACTCCCATGATAATAGCTTAGGTATTACAGCATTAGTGACAAATTACACCTCCATAATTCAACTGTAAGAGCCTCGCTCTTCAATTAACACCTCCTTTTGCCTTTTTAATATCCCTTTTCCAGGTTCCCTTTCTAATATCCTAATCTCAGTAGTCCTTTGATTCTCCAAGAGCCCAAAATCATTATTACTATTAAATTTACATTGTTCATTAACTGTCACATCATAGATTTGTTTATCTCATTCTTAGCTTTGATTCCATTTTCCACTATTTTGACCACACCTTTGCACACACCTATGTCAGCTCAGGTCCTCCAAGAAACAGATGAGAAGAGATCAGATGTTCAGAAGATTTGGGGATAAAATTCCTTTGAAGGGTGAAGTCATGGGGAGCAGGAGTAGACAAGAAGGACATTTACATTATGATGCAGATCTGATATCTGAGAGGAAAGGGAAGAGAAGATTGGATAGGAAGAGCCTTGGAGGACTTCTCCATCTAAGAAATTCTTGATCAATGCAATAGGGAAGTCTCCAAGCAAAAGCAACTCATAAAGTGAACCTGTCTCAATCAAGAATAGTCTAGTTATGGTGTACCTACCATGGTTAGTCATTGGCTGAAGGCAGCCAGGAGAAGCATTGTTTGGTATATACACTGCTGCGGATCCAAAGTCTGACAGCTAGAGGCTATCAATCAATTTCCATGCAGATAATTTTCTTTAAGGGAAATCTGATCATGGAAATCCATGGCTACCACAACTCTTTTAACTCTGTTTACATTGTTTCACTATGTTGGCAAAATCCCAACCCCAGCTAAATACAACTCCCTACTTACGCTGTAATTGACATATCTGTATGTCATATCTGTAGCATCTGGCACAGTTCATCCTTCTCACCTGTAAATGTAGTTGTCTTCAAGGAAAACACTCTTTGCAGATTTTTTCTCATTTCTGCATTTTTAACACTTCAATGTTACACCACTTACTTCTGTCTCTTCATAACTTCTCAGTGATCTCACCCGCTTTCAATATATCAAATGCCAGATATAGACAGACAACCTCCAAATTTACATCTTAAATTCTGCCTTTTCTCTCTTACTCTAGAATCAGAAATCCACTTCATATTTCCAATAAGATACATAATAAATATTTCCAATACTCACTGCTCCAGGTTAAATCATTAGTAAGTACTCCCGCCACCCACCCCAATCATGTGCATTTCTTTTATTTTACCTTTGCCACTCTTCCCTCTAACCTGGATTATTTCAAAGGACTTGTATCTAATTTCTTTCTGTCTCTAGTCTTCTTTCTTTCTAGGTTAGATTTCACTTTGATATCATAGTCAACTTTATAAATTGAAAAACTCATTACCTGATTTTTTCACTCTATTGCCCTTAAATGATTCTGCTTTATTTTTCTTTTGGTAAAACACAGAATTTCAATAAGCCCATGGAGTCAAAACTAATAAGCAATACAAAAGCTGATAAGCATTACATACATATTTTTTTACATACATATTTTTGAATGTTATAAATTTAACAATGACATTTTCAGCAACAGATGTCTAACCAATAAAGAAGCTAGCCCCTACAAATTGTTTCATAATTATAAATTCCATTGTTAAAAAGAGCTAAGCACATGTCTTTACTAAGAAACTCAGTGCTAATGCATGTAAAGTTCTATTTCAATTAATTAGAGATATTCTACTCTACTCATATGTCCCTAACTCTTTTTTTTAATGCCTTCCCATCGACAGACACAAACATTTTTTTTTTTTAAACAGCTTTAAGTTAGGATTGGCGTACAATAAACTTTAATATTTGAAGTGTACTACATGTTAAGTTTTGAGCTGTGTACATCTGTTGAAAGTTTCCTTCCATATAATCAAGCTAGTGAACATACCATCACCTGTAAATTTCCCTCATGCCCCTTTGAAATTCCTCTCCCTCCTTGGTCTCTTCTCACCCCCAGACAACTATGCATTGGTTTTCTACTACTACAGACTATTTTGCAATTTTTGGAAATTTATAAAATGGACTTATAAAAACATGCACTCTCTTTTTTCTTTCTGAGATAATCACTTAGGGCTTTGAATTTCCTCCTGGGGACTTCTTTAACACCATCACACGTTTTTTTGTTTGTTTGTTTATTTTGTTTTATTTTGATTTGTTTTGAATTTTTATTTCTTTATTTGAGAGAGAACAAGAGTAAGAGGGAGAGAGCACAAGCACAGGGAGCAATAGGCAGAGGGAGAAGAAGACTCCCTACCAAGTGGAGAGCCCTATGCAGGGATCCATCCCAGGACTCCAGGATCATGACCTGAGCCAAAGGCAGATGCTTAACCAACTGAGCCACTCAGGTGCCCCCCCGCCATTACATACATTTTGATATGCTGTATTTTCATTTTCATTCAGTTCAAAATAATTATTCACCATCTGTTTTATTCTCTGATACATGGCATTTTTAGGATTGTGCCAGTTAGTTTTACTTTTGAAAGGCATAGTTTGTTTGGTTTTTGTTTTTGTTTTTTTGAGAAAGTATGTGATATGGGAGTGTAGGGGGAAGGGGCAGAGGAAAGGAGAAACTTTTAAGCAGGCTCCACGCCTAGCACAGAGCCCAATGCAGGGTTCAATCTCATGACTCTGAGATTATAACCTGAGCTGAAATCAAGGGTCAGACACTTAACCAACTGAACCAGCCATCCAGGAAGGTTTTTCTAATATGTTTTCCCGCTATCAATTTCTACTTAAATTACGGTGTACTCAAAGGTCATATGTCACATGACCTAAAAACTTTTATATTATTGAGACTTCTTTTATACCTCAGAATATAGTATATCTTGGTAAATGTTTTGGGTATATTTGAAAATGATGTATATTCTACCATTCTTTGTGGGAGTGAGTGCTTTAAAATATAAATTAAATCAAGCTGTTTGGTAGTGGAGTTTAGATTTTTTTTATATCCTTGTTGATTTTATTCCTACTTATTCTATCAATTATTGAGAGAAGAGTACTGACATGTTTGGTAATAGTTGTCAGTTTGCCTATTTCTCCTTCCAGAACTTTTGCTTTATGGATATTGAAACTCTGCTCTTAGGTTCATGCATGTTCAGGATTGTTAAGTCTTCTTGAAGAACTAACCCTTTTATCATTATGAAATGATCTATTACTTAGCCCTGATAATATTCTTTTTTTTCATTTTTCATTTTTTTATTTTGTTATAAACATAATTTTTATCCCCAGGGGTACAGGTCTGTGAATCGTCAGGTTTACAAACTTCACAGCACTCATCATAGCACATACCCTCCCCAATGTCCATAACACCACCCCCCTTCTCCCAACCCTCCTCCCCCTCCCCCCAGCAACCCTCAGTTTGTTTTGTGAGATTAAGAGTCACTTATGGTTTGTCTCCCTCCCTTCCAATCCCCAAAACCCCCAACATTGCATCTCCACTTTCTCATATCAGGGAGATCATATGATAGTTGTCTTTCTCTGATTGACTTCTTTTGCTAAGCATAATATCCTCTAGTTCCTTCCATGTCGTAGCAAATGGCAAGATTTCATTTTTGATGGCTGCATGGTATTCCATCGTATATAGATACCACATCTTCTTTATCCATTCATCTGTTGGTGGCCATCTAGGTTCTTTCCATAGTTAGGCTATTGTGGACATTGCTGCTATAAACATTCAGGTGCATGTGCCCCTTCGGATCACTACATTTGTATCTTTACTGTAAATATTCAGTAGTACGATTGCTGGGTGGTAGGGTAGCTCTATTTTCAACAATTTGAGGAACCTCCATCCTGTTTTCCAGAGTGGTTGAACCAGCTTGCATTCCCACCAACAGTGTAGGAGGGTTCCCCTTTCTCCGCATCCTCACCAACATCTGTCTTTTCATGACTTGTTAATTTTAGCCATTCTGACTGGTGTGAGGTGGTATCTTACTGTGGTTTTGATTTGTATTCGCTTGATGCCGAGTGATATGGAGCACTTTTTCATGTGTCTCTTGGCTATCTGGATGTCTTCTTTGCAGAATGTCTGTTCATGTCCTCTGCCCATTTCTTGATTGGATTATTTGTTCTTTGGGTGTTGAGTTTGCTAAGCTCTTTATAGATTTTGGATACTAGCCCTTTATCTGATATGTCATTTGCAAATATTTTCTCCCATTCTGTCTGTGGTCTTTTGGTTTTGTTAACTGTTTCCTTTGCTGTGCAAAAGCTTTTGATCTTAATGAAGTCCCAATAGTTCATTTTGCCCTTGCTTCCCTTGCCTTTGGCCATGTTCCTAGGAAGAAGTTGCTGAGGCTGAGATGAAGAGCTTGCTGCCTGTGTTCTCCTTTGATGGATTCCTTCCTCACATTGAGGTCCTTCATCCTTTTGATTTTATTTTCATGTGTGGTGTAAGGAAATGGTCCAATTTCATTTTTCTGTGTGCATCTGTACAATTTTCCCAACACCATTTGTTGAAGAGGCTGTCTTTTTTCCACTGGACATTCTTTCCAGCTTTGTCGAAGATGAGCTGACCATAGAGTTGAGGGTCTATTTCTGGGCTCTCTATTCTGTTCCATTGATCTATGTGTGTTTTTGTGCCCGTACCATACTGTCTTGATGATGACAGCTTTGTAATAGAGCTTGAAGTCCGGAATTGTGATGCCACCAACTTTGGCTTTCTTTTTCAATATTCTTTTGGCTATTCAAGGTCTTTTCTGGTTCCATATAAATTTTAGGAGTATTTGATTCATTTCTTTGAAAAAAATGGATGGGATTTTGATAGGGATTGCATTAAATGTGTAGATTGCTTTAGGTATCATAGACATTTTCACAATATTTGTTCTTACAATCCATGAGCATGGAACATTTTTCCATTTCTTTGTGTCTCCCTCAATTTCTTTCATGAATACTTTATAGTTTTCTGAGTGTAGATTCTTTGCCTCTTTGGTTAGGTTTATTCCTAGGTATCTTATAGTTTTGGGTGCAATTGTAAATGGGATTGACTCCTTAATTTCTCTTTCTTCTGCCTTGTTGTTGGTGTAAAGAAATGCAACTGCTGGGGTGCCTGGGTGGCTCAGTGGGTTAAAGCCTCTGCTTTCGGCTCAGGTCATGATCCTAGGATCCTGGGATCGAGCCCCACATTGGGCTCTCTGCTCAGTATGGAGCCTGCTTCTCCCCTGCCCCCCTCTGCCTACTTCTCTGCCTCCTTGTGACCTCTCTCTCTCTCTCTGCAAATAAATAAATAAAATCTTAAAAAAAAAAGAAATGCAACTGCTTTCTGTGCATTGATTTTATACCTGATAATATTCTTTGTCTTAAAATCGACTTTGATATTTTTATTTAACTTCCAGCTTACTTTGACTACTATTACCACAGTAAATATTTTCCCATTATTTAAAATAACCTATGGATATCTTTATATGTAAAATGTTTTTTTATAAAAGTAGTAGATAGTTGGATATTGCTTTCCATCCAACCTGACAATCTCTACCTTTTAGTTCATGGGTTTCTACCATTGCATTTTATATGATTAATAATATGATTATGTTTAATATATCATCTTGCTGTTTCTCCCAACTGATCTTTGCTTCTATTTTCCTCTTTTTTACCTATTAGTACTATGCCAGGAACTCAAGAAAGACCATGTGTAATTCTCTAAAATATTCCCCAGTTCAGCTTTCTCCTTCCTATCCTGCAAAGTCTACTTGCTGTATCCCAGGCTCTCAATTCCATATCCCCAGGGCAAGGAATCTCTTGATTTCTTTCCTTGTTTATCCTTTCTGTGCTGCAGCCTGGAAATTCTCTCCAGGCAACAAGCGGGGCTAATTTTAAGTCTCACTTCATTTTTTTCTCCACTTTTCAGAGATTACTATTCTTCATTGTCTGATAATGTCTTGAAAATTGTTGGTTCATACTTTTTTTTTCTTGTTTTTCTTGGTTCATTCAGATGGGAAGTTGAATCTGTTCTCTGAAAGTCCATACTGCTGGAAGTGGAAGCTGACCTAGATAATTTTCTAATTTAGCATAACCTTTACTTATTCTTCTCTGCCCTTTTCAATCCATGTCTAGGCACTGTTCCCCCTCCCCCCTTCCAAGTTAGTTTTGGAAAGAGAAGAGAATACAGAAAAAAATTTTAAAATTAAGTAACATATGCAGGATTACCTACTGCTGAACCAAATTTAAAAAAGATAATAATTTCATTTACTGATCTATTTCAAACACTGATTTGATCTCCATTGTACACTTCCAGCCTTGTGCCCTAATATCAGCGGGTATTTCTGGCTTTAGATCTGCTCCATACCTTCAACCCTGATTTTATTTTTAAGAAGAATAAGTGTATCTATTGTTTAGTGGTAAGATCCTGACCTCTTGAATTTGAATTGGCTTTGGAGGTTGGGAAAGTATTTCATCTTTCTACCCTCTCTTTCCTCGACAGTAAAACAGTGATATAAATTGCATCTACTTCCTGAGGTTGCTGTGAAGTTAGGTGAGTAAAAAACAACATAGAAAATAGAAAATAAGTCAGTGTTATTTATAAAATAATTTGAAAATAATGTTAATGATATTTAGTAAAAATGTATTTTTTTTAATCATGTTTCAGGTATGTTTACTTTCTAAAACTTTGAAAGGATAAGCACACTTTAGCAAAATTATCTATTCAGTCTCGAGTTCCATCTATGCTAGTGGCACCGGGACTCAATTTTGAAAGAGCCATCCATAATAATTGCTCTGTATGAGGTAATGACCTTCATGACAGCCAGCCTCAGTTCACTACCTTCAAAAGGGTGTTTTTGGCCAATTTTCCTCAGTTCTGGTGACTGCAGGGAGCTGATCACAGCAGGTTTGCAAATAAGAAACAAGATTTCTCTCTTCTTGGTCCATTACATATAAAATTGAGATGTTAAAATGCTTTTGGAATCACTTGGATTAGCCCAAATGATGATGGTTTGAAGTTTTCTTGGAGTTTTTCATACATCATCTGCTCCAAAATGAAATAATGATTCTTGATGTAGTCCTCACTCAAGGCACAAACAAATATGTTACTAATGAGCATCTTCTTTAATGGAGTGGGTCTTATTATAGCAAAAAACTCTCATTATTCCTTGGCAAATCCACCTTAATACATGATTTTGTGGATTCATAGAGAATCATAATAATTTAAGCTATGGAGAAACACATGCAATCAGATTTCTCAACACAAACAGAACAACAAAAATTCAGCATATCAGTGGATCTTCAACTGTGAGTAAATACTCAGTTGATATGTATAATTACACAAATAGTCTTTAATAAAAGTAATGAGGAGCACTACTTGAGGTTGATAATGTTAACTATTTAAAGTTTTATTGTTGCATTTTTAGTGATGGTCAATCAGAAATCTTTGATTATCAAGTCAAAATAGAGAGTAATAAGTTTCTAAGGGAATGGAGAAATCTAATACTCTGTTGAAAACAGATTAATCAACAATTTTTGTGCTTAAGGAAACTTTCTAAAAACATGTGGGAAGACAGCAAGAGAGAAAAAGAGACTGAGTATAGAGTCTCTCTAATGTTTGTATTTTATGTATGTACATAGTTGATAGATGAATGATGATAAATAGAAGAAAGAAAAAAGAGAGAGAAGCTGGCGTATATGCATGTATGTGTGTGTATGTGTTCTTTTTAAGTTAATAGACATATTCTCAGTAATTTCCAGACAGAAGGAAAGTTGAAGACAAATTTCATAATTCCCTTTCCTCCTTTTACTTTGCACTAATGAAGGAAGAATGATGGTTTCAGGTGTTCTGGTCAGATTGGAGTCATTTTGTGATTGAAAAAAATGCTGAAAAAGACCAAGCACAGAGGAGAAGTCAGTTCCGTGTGGAATAAGCATCTGCTTATTTGTTGTAAATCTTGAATTTTAGGGTATCTTAGAATGTGTTAAAATTATTTTAAGACTTATCAAAACAGAGAACATTTTGTGATGAGGAAAGAAAGGGAATAATTTTTTTTTTTCTAAACTGTTTTATAGTTACTAAATGTCACTGCTTTATCAGTGATTTATATCAGAAAATGATGACATTTGGGGCACCTGGGTGGCTCAGTGATTAAGCATCTGCCTTTGGCTCAGGTCATGTTCCCAGGGTTCCAGGATGGAGCCACACATGGGACTCCCTGCTCAGCGGGAGCCTGCTTCTCCCTCTCCCCTGCTTGTGTTCCTTCTCTCACTATGTCTTTCTGTGTCAAATAAATAAATAAAATCTTTAAAAAATCAAAGGAAAATGATGGCATTTTATCAAAAACTTCTAAAATTTCAAAAAGATTTAAAAGGCACTTATAGATCATATTACAATCAGTTTTAAGAACTTGTGTTAACTACATTCACGTCAGGCTATAAAAGTCTTTTTTTTTTTTTAAGATTTTATTTATTTATCTGACAGAGATCACAAGTAGGCAGAGAGGCAAGTGGGGGGTGGGGGTGGAGACAGGCTCCCCACTGAGCAGAGAGCCTGACGAGGAGCTCGATTCCAGGATCCTGAGGTCATGACCTGAGCAGAAAGCAGAAGCCGGAACCCACTGAGCCTCCCAGGCGCCCCTACAAAAATCAGTCTTACATAAAAATAACACACTGTATCAGATATGTGGGGCTGGTCCTGTGTACCCAGTTGTCACTGGACTCGTGTTCCACCCCTCATGGAAGGAAAAATTGATGTGGCATGGACATTGATGATGTACTATGCACTTTGTAAATTCTTATTAAATGAATAAAAATAATATCTCCAGGTCTCAGAATTTCACATAAGTATATAACACCTTTGTCTTACTTTTATACTGAAAATCAATGAAAGTCAAATATTAAGAGTGAGATATTCAAAGTTCTCATTTTATCAACCATATCCCGTTTCCCCTTTTTAATTACAGAAGCCTTATTAAAGCCCAATCCAGGCAAATCTGCCTGGCATGGAAAACTGGAGAGAGGGTCTCTTCATGCTATGGGACATAACAGAGGCTTGAAATAAATGCCTTTTTTAAGTAAAATTAGGACAAACAAAGTTAGACCTATAAACTTTTCTCTATGTGACCTGCTCCGTCAGTCTTGCTCCCATGGTCAGATTCAGTTTGCTAGGTTGTCGGACCCAAGGTGGTAAGAGAGAGAGCCCCTGCATAGCTGGGCCTGCCAGTAAGAATAAAATGATACTGGCCAGGCATAGAGCTAAATATCTATCTATCTATATAATATGTATCGATATATATCCATTGATATAGTATCTATCACATAGAGCTAAATCTTTTAAATTTAATAGATTCTTTGAATTAGCCCTGGCTCTTTGGACAAACAATACCACTAGACCTGAGAATAGGGATCTACTGTCTGGTGATCAGACTCTAAAGAGGTGTTCGATGCCCACCTTCCCTTCAAATATATTAAGTTAGGAAATAAGATCTCAGTGTTTCAGTTTTTGTCTTCTTTAAGAAGATTTATCTATTAATTTGAGAGAGAGAGAGAGCGAGCATGTGTGAGCAGGGGGAGGGGCAGAGGGAGAGAAAAACTTAAGCAGAATTCCACGCTGAAGGTGGAGACCAGTGAGGGGATCATTTTACAACCTTGAGATCACAACCTGAGCCGAAACCAGGAGTTGGAGGCTTAAAGGACTGTGATACCCAGGCACCCCTTTTTTTTGCCTGTAATAACAAGGTTAATAATTTTTCATCCTTATATTGTTCCATCAAGATAGTGTTTGACTTTTTTGGCATTTTAAAATACACATCTTAAGAGCATGATGTTAGTCATAATATGTCAAACGTGCATTACTTCAGTCTAAAAGTTCCACATAGACCTATCTCAGGATGTTCTACACTCCATGTTTGCATGATAATAAGGATGTATTGTAGGCAGCCACGAACCCAGCTAGAGGCGAGGGATCAGGCCAGACCTGACTCGTGCCTCCTGAAAGTCAGTTGAGCTGCGCTTGAGAAAAAGCCTGACCTATGGTCCCTAAGACTCGCTGACGTGACTGCCTGCATGTATTAAGAGGCAAAACTGGGTCGTACGTTTAACTGTTACAAGATTTCCCTGTACTTGCACGGATTATACATTGCACCATTGTAAACTCGCGAATTGCTAGTTAAAGATTAGCTAAGTAGACAAAAGTTACAAGATCCGCTACCAGCACTTGGGAAATGGGTTTCGTAAAAGCTTAAGGGGTTTCATGTGAATGTTACCTGTGTATGAGCAATCAACTGAGAATAGATACTTCCTTATAATTGTTTCTGTTAACTATATAATGCCTCACAGCCTTAAATAAAATTGCCACTGCTTGGACATCATCCACTGTGTCCCTCCTGTCCTCATTTCTTGACAAGTCTTATTCTCTCTCCATTCTCTTACCCTTTTGACCCTGCTCGTGTCGTCACACTGGCCAGGACAACGTATAAAACTGGTTTGCTGGATGGGCCCCCGAGCCTGCCAGGAATGCAGGCAAGTCTGTAGCATTAATGATCACTCTACATGCATCAGACAAATGATTTGCATCTCCGCACTTCACCTTTACAACAAACTGCGCAGAATGCTCAGGCCAAGGTCTCATATATACTGTTCTCAAAGAAAAATGAAACAGTAAAATGAAAAGTTTGATTTTATTATAAATATTTGCTAATTTGTTTGGTGGCAAATCATGCTTTGAGTTGCAACGCTAGTCTTTTTTCATTCAACCAAGTGAAAATACCCACTTGCTCCCCTGCAGGAATAGTAATAGTTTTGTTTATGAGGTGTAACATTGTCTAGAGTCAACGTTTTGTATTACTTATCAAAATTTTTTTTGAAAAATACATTAAAAAATACATTTGGTCTCGGGGTTGGGTTCATGGAATTGTGAGAATACCTGTAATCCTATTTCGCTAACATTATGGTAGCTTTGGTGAGAAAGTATCATGATAGGCCAAGGTATTAGTGGTTTATTCTACTTAAAAAATGTGGTAGAAACAATAGCTATCATCATCAGAAGCTGTAACAGTAGCAGTTTTCACTTTAATGCAAATACATGAGTTGGGATCATTGGGATTGTGTCTTGATAAATCAGAGAGAGTAATTCATCTCTTTTTAATTATATATTTATGACAATTTTTTTTTAAAGAAAATTGGTTGCATGTTTCTCTTCTGCTTCTCTCCTTTGCTGCTGCAGAGAACTAGATTTTCCCAACACATGCTAAGGAGTATGAGATAGCACAGAGAAGTCTAGCAGGTGTCCAAGTCAGGTTTAGTTGCCTTTTCCTGAAGCAGCTGGTTTACTTTCTCTAGCAGATGCTCTCTATTACATAATCAATCTTGGTTTTTCATTTAGGGAAACCCAGTTTTGAGGATGCTTAGAGTAAAATTTCCATCCAAATATAGCAACTTTGGGCAGACTTGGGGAAATAAAATATAAGTTTTCACTTTATTCTCCCTAATAATTTTCCCCTTTTGAATAATTTCCCAAATTTATGGGGTTGTTGTTGTTTTTGTTTTTGTTTTTGTTTTAACCATGTTAAAGTATGGGATTTTGCAAGCTATCTTAACTTTTTTTGGAACCATGTAGGATGTGTTAAAAAATAGTTTATATGTAATTTGTGTCATTTTTTTCACTTAACATTATAACAAAAATCTCTTGTGTTATTGAAAAGGTTCATAAACATTGTCTTACGTCTTACTTCAGTGACTTCACAAGGTTACACTTCTCCATGATTCACATAATCATTTTATTTTTAGTTCATTTAGCCTATTTCCAACTGACCGTTATTAAAGATAATTATGTGGTTAACAATCTGTGAGTAAAGTGTGGAATACATGTTGTATTATGTGCATTGGGAGTTAGCAAAATAGAGTAGAGGGTGTTGAAACAAAGAAAGAGGAGAGTTTAATAATAGACCAATGGGCATATTTTCAAAATTAATATATACTCAGAAGACATAAGACATTAGATTAACGTATACAAAATGTCTGGGGGCACGTGACTGTCTAGGGATGGATACAATGGGGCTAAAGGAATGGTCCCAACACGCTCAGGCATGAAGCTAATCCAGCCAGAAACAATATTATCCTTTCACTAAGACAGTTGTTAAATTGAAACTTACTTGCAATTATTTATTTTTAAAGGACTTATGAACATCTGACTTTAAATATAACTGTTAGGCAAATTCAGTCTGTGACTTTACATCTATGCTCAAGAAGTAAGCCCATTTCAAAATTTTAGACCATTCGTTATTTTACATATTAAGGTATTTATCTGATTTCTAAGAATGCTTGTAAATAATTTTGAATACTGGAGTAGTGTAAAATAATCAAGTAAGTAAAATGTAATACTACTCTCAGTACTACATTTTTCCGAGAAATGTATGTTCCTACCTAATGAAATTAGTTCCTATGTTCTTTCCTCTGCTTGACTTGAAATAATTCAATCTTCTGCGTCTACCCTGAAATTTGTCTCACCATTCGCGAAGAATATTAATACAAGCGAGATTCTTAAAATGCTTTATATTTGCAATACTACACTACCTATACCTCTACCTGCCTTTGATTTTCTGAGAAGGGAACTGTATTTCCTGCTCCCATCAAAGGTGTGTCCAAATCCTCACATTTTTCTCTAATTCCCATATCCCCAGGGTTTCTTAAAAAGTTCATTCTGGAAATCACCTTCACCTAGAATGTTTCATTTCTCCTAATGTACTAGATCATTTCCATTAGCATAAAAACAAAAGGAATATCTGTTCTTAAAACAACAAAAGAAGGTAGAAAAAAATCCTTGATTCCACCTCTATTCCTATTTATCATCCTATTTTTCTTTCTCTTTCACAGTGAACGACTTAGAAGTTGTATTCTCTATAGACAGACTTTAATTTTCTTCCCAACCGATGTATAGTCTGTTCATTCCTACTGGGCTTCCACCTCTATGTTCCACTGGAGCTGCTCTGGTTTTGTCAAAGCAGAGATCACATGAAATGCTTAACACAGTTCCCTTCTTGAAATACAAACTTCCCTTGGTTCCAGAAACAGAAACTTTTCTTATATCTCATCAGGACTCACTTTGTTGGCTCCTTCTTTCCCTTATTTTTCATGTAGTAATTCACAGAGCTTGATTTTGGCTCCCCTCTACTTTGTTCTTAACATGTTACTGTTTGTGATCTCCTGTAACTTCTTAAATATTAAATACCATCCACGTGATGAAAACTCCTAAATTCCTATCCACAGGACACCTTGTATCCTGAGTTCTGGGCACATGTATTTGACATTAGTATCTTAAATTTAATATGCCCCCCAGACATATTATTAGAATCTTATTAAGTCTTATATTCTTCTTGTATCCTGTTTCCCCTCAAAGTGCTCCTCCTTAATCATGTCCATTTTAATGAATGTTATCATCCTTTGCTGTTACTAAATCCCCAAGCCTCAGAACCATCCTTACTTCTTTTTATTTTCTGAATACCTATATCTATTGTATTAGGAAGTATTGTATTACCAATTTCTCCCCAAAATAAAACTGAATTTTACCATATTCTGTCATTTCCACTGGCAATATCCTAGGCCAAGTAATAATTGTCTCTACTTTCCCAGCTGGACTCCATGCTTCACATGTGTCCCTATAATACATTTCCCTTTTAACAGCCAATGTGATCATCCAAAAGTATCCAAATTCAA
Organism: Mustela lutreola; assembly: GCF_030435805.1. NCBI lineage: Eukaryota > Metazoa > Chordata > Mammalia > Carnivora > Mustelidae > Mustela > Mustela lutreola. The sequence goes on from NC_081303.1 coordinate 52,899,827, forward strand.
ATTAGATCATAAAAATTCCCTTGCTTAAAAATCCTCATTGACTTCTCATTGCACTTGAAGAAAAATATACATACTTTTCCGTAGTCATCAAAACACCACCTGTATTTAACCTCTTACTCAAATATATGCCTACGTTCTTCTGTTCTCTTTCTCCAAGTCCTCGCAGCTTTGTGTCTCTGTTCTCATTTAGGATTCAACTCAGAGTTCACCTGGGCATGGCCAGGACTGTCACAGAAAGTTTCAGAAAGGTTAATAGTAAAACAAGAAACAAAGTTAGATGTATATAACTATGGTTAGCCATATTTTTTTCCTCTTGTTCTTCAGAAAGACCTTTAAATAATTTGTCCTAAATCAACACGGAAGACCAGAAAGTCCAAGGACATAAGCACCTCTGATTTGGCAAAATCTTTCTCCACTTTAGTTCCTGCAACACTGAATTTCTGGTCTGCCTCTGTCAGTGAAAGTAAACTCAACTGAATTCATATCATTGTTTTCTCTAACCTCCAAACTGGCAGTAGTTTTAGACACCTAGCCTAGCCCGCCCTATCTGGAATGTGGTCTATGGGTTTGGGGAGAGGACAGTGCCTAGCCATCAACTTCCTAATCTTTCACATTATTTGCATTTCCTTGATAACCGTTATCACTCTCTGAACATGGATTATGTATCCATTTGCTTACTCATTTATCATCTATCTCTCTTGTTCACATGAAAGTTAAGTTCTGTTAAAACAGATTCCTATGTCTTGTTCCTTTTGTATTCCTCGTTTGTAGACTATAGTTACTCACACAAAGTAGGTGATCACTAAGTATGTTTTACTGAAGGAATAAATATAGCTAAATTCATATTACCTTCCAGAAGGCTTTCACTTAATTGTTATTCTTGGTTAACATATAAAAAAGATAAAATATTTAATGCTGTATAATGTGATAATTACTTATGCATCTTCCTTCTATTTTCTCTAGCATGTTTGCAATTTTATTCACCTGCATTCATTATACTGATTAATGTACTTGTAGTAAAATAGGTCTCTATGGATGAATAAATTTCATACCAGTTATCATAATTAAGAACTATAATTGGATCATAAAAATTATCATTTATGTGGAGATATATATTTGGACAACATTCCCTTAAACCAAAGTAATAAGATGAAGATCAAAGAAGTAAATAAATGAAATAAATGTGTCATTTGCATATAACATGTATTATTATTTTCATAGAAAAATGCCATGTCACTGGTGTAATTAAAAATTAAAAAAGCATCTTTGATTATAACTCAGGAATTAGGCACATATCCATATTTTAATCTAGTAATCAATGAAAAAGGGGAAACATTTTTTAAACATTTATTAGGGAACTTTAATCAAAGCCACAGCGATTTTTATCTGTTTGTGGTAGTGCCAGAGAAAAAAGAAAGTAACAATTTAAACCATGCTAATTAAACACCTTGGAGGTACTTATATTATTTCACTTTTTCTTTCTTTCTTTCGTTCCTTCTTTTTTTTTTTTTTTTTTTTTCCTAATTGGAATAGTAACTGATCTCAAGACAACACATCTGTTAAGTGACAGAATTGGAATATGACCTCGGGCTCATCCTCTTGTTTCTCTGCTTCCCACACATGGCCCATGGCTCTATATTCAATGACCAGGACATTTCACCTATTTTCAATATTGCATCCAGAATTACATGATAACAAACTGCTTTGAGTCAAAATTTAAGTAGGACTTACAAATATTTTCCTAGTGTTAAATTTGATCTCTCTTTTTATTTATTTATTTATTTATTTATTTTTAATTTTTTATTTTTTATAAACATATATTTTTATCCCCAGGGGTACAGGTCTGTGAATCACCAGGTTTACACACTTCACAGCACTCACCAAAGCACATACCCTCCCCAATGTCCATAATCCCACCCCCTTCTCCCAAACCCCCTCCCCCCAGCAACCCTCAGTTTGTTTTGTGAGATTAAGAGTCACTTATGGTTTGTCTCCCTCCTAATCCCATCTTGTTTCATTTATTCTTCTCCTACCCACTTATGTTGCATCACCACTTCCTCATATCAGGGAGATCATATGATAGTTGTCTTTCTCTGCTTGACTTATTTTGCTAAGCATGATACGCTCTAGTTCCATCCATGTTGTCGCAAATGGCAAGATTTCATTTCTTTTGATGGCTGCATAGTATTCCATTGTGTATATATACCACATCTTCTTGATCCATTCATCTGTTGATGGACATCTAGGTTCTTTCCATAGTTTGGCTATTGTGGACATTGCTGCTATAAACATTGGGGTGCACGTGCCCCTTTGGATCACTACGTTTGTATCGTTAGGGGAAATACCCAATAGTGCAATTGCTGGGTCATAGCCACATGCAGAAAAATGAAATTGGGCCATTTCCTTACACCACACACAAAAATAGACTCAAAATGGATGAAGGACCTCAATGTGCGAAAGGAATCCATCAAAATCCTTGAGGAGAACACAGGCAGCAACCTCTTCGACCTCAGCTGCAGCAACATCTTCCTAGGAACAACGCAAAAGGCAAGAGAAGCAAGGGAAAAAAATGAACTATTGGGATTTCATCAAGATCAAAAGCTTTTGCACAGCAAAAGAAACAGTTAACAAAATCAAAAGACAACTGACAGAATGGGAGAAGATATTTGCAAACTACATATCAGATAAAGGACTAGTGTCCAGAATCTATAAAGAACTTAACAAACTCAACACCCAAAGAACAAATAATCCAATCAAGAAATGGGCAGAGGACATGAACAGACATTTCTGCAAAGAAGACATCTAGATGGCCAACAGACACATGAAAAAGTGCTCCATATCACTCGGCATCAGGGAAATACAAATCAAAACCACAATGAGATGTCACCTCACACCAGTCAGAATGGCTAAAATTAACAAGTCAGGAAATGACAGATGCTGGCGAGGATGCGGAGAAAGGGGAACCCTCCTACACTGTTGGTGGGAATGCAAGCTGGTGCAGCCACTCTGGAAAACAGCATGGAGGTTTCTCAAAATGTTGAAAATTGATCTCTCTTTTTAAGGTTGGGTTCATATTTTGCTATTTCCTTTTTTCGAAAAAATGATATTAGAATTTATTTCAGATCTTTAGAAGATGTTTTGCAAAATAGTTTGCAAAAAAAAAGAACATGCTATATCAGCAGGCATGATAGCATAGAAAATCCTTTTAGATTTGTAAATAAATTACTATTATATCTTGATCAGTTACTCACCAGTAGTCTGGCACCACTAGCAACATATAGTTTTATAGGAATAATAACTTGCAACTTAATGTGACATTTGATACCACATTCTAGAATAGATTAATGGTTACAGTCAGGTATTCACTGAAAAACCATTTCTGTTATCTATCTGAACTCTTCTGTATCCTTCCCAAAATATAAAATATGATTATATCAAGAGAGATACAGACAGGACTAGCCACTCAATTGTATTGTACCAATAAAGTGATGTTATACTTCCTGTTCAATCATACTGAATGTAGAAGTTTCTTTAATTTAATTAAATTAAATTAATTTAGTTTAATTTAATTTAGAGAGAAAGAGAGTGCACATGCATGAGTGGGGAAGCAGGGCAGTGGAGAGAAGGAGAGAGAATCTTAAGCAGGCTCCATTCTGGATGGCATTCTCATGCAGGGCTCAAATTTCATGAAATTATGATCATGACCTGAGCTGAAACCAGGAATCGGACATAGCCATGAGCTACCCAGGCTTCCCTGACATAGATGTTTCTAGTGAACTATCTGTAAAACATAAACTTGTGAAAATTCTCATTTTCTGGGACACAAAATAATTTAAAAGGCTAGAAAAATTAAAACTTTTTTCATTAATTTGGACCTTCATACAATTACTTCCTAGAAACTTAACATGTATTATTTCTCAGAACCACCTACCTCGACTACATTCATTAAAAACATATTTCATTGAAATTTAAAGTACAGGAAAGTGCATGAATCATGGATGGACAGTTAAACTAATTCTTACATAATAAACATAACCATGTAACAACCACCAGGTAAAGTCGGAGAATTTTCCCAGAACTTCAGAAGCAGCTTTCATGCCCCCTTCAAGTCATGAGATTCTCGCTTATTTCTGAAAGTAAACATTGTTCTGAATTTTAACCCCCTATAGTATTGTCTTTGAAACTCATATAAATCAAATATTAAAATATGTATTCTTCTGTGCCTTTTTTTCCAAATTACGTGTTTGAAATCTATCCTTGTTCTTGAGCATAACTATAATATTTTGTTGTATTAGTATAATCCCATTCATTTATTTACATTAGAGTCGATAGATATTTGGGTTTTTGCTACTTTGGGCTATTAAAAATAATATGAAATAATTTTACAAACAAGAAGAAAATAACTTATATATAATACATAGAATTTGTTCCTCATATGTACATTTCTCTTCTGCATGAATCTATGATTGGATTGCTAGATCATAGAAGATACATATGTTTATATATATATTTTTAAAGATTTTATTTATTCATTTGACAGACAGAAATCATAAGTAGGCAGAGAAGCAGGCAGAGAGAGGAGGAAGCAGGGTCCTTGCTGAGCAGAGAGCCCGATGTGAGGCTCAATCCCAGGGCCCTGGGATCATGACCTGAGCTGAAAGCAGAGGCTTTAACCCACTGAGCTACCTATGTGCCCATATATGTTTATATTAATTAGACAATTTCCCAGTTTTCTTACACTCTCCTTAGCAATAATAAGGAAATGGGGTTCGCATCTCAGGAATATTTTTTATTACTCCTTTAAATTTCATTGTTTTGGTGAATTAATGATAGTATCTCACTAAGATACTAATTTACATTTCCCTGATGACTGACTAATAAATTTTAACATTTTCATATGCTTATTGGTCATTTGGATACCTTGTTTAAGAAATCTGTGTTTGATTTTAATGTTTGTTCTTTTTTTAATCAAGGTAGCTATCTTTTCTTATTTTAGAGAGACTAGTTCTCTCTGTTGTCCAAATGAAAGTCTTTTGTCAGCTACATTTACTGCAGATAACTTCTGTTTTATGGCTTAGTTCAGTCTTTAATATTTTGTTTGATAAACAATTTCTTAATTTTAAAACAGTAATCAATAATTTAATAATTTTAATAATCGAAATTAATTTATTGTTAATTCGATTTTATCCTTTTAAAAAAGTCTTTCCTTAACCCAAGGTCATGAAAATATTCCCTTACATTGTCTTATGGAAGATTTGTTATTAAACTTCTGCAGCTTGATCTGTATCTATTCCCCTGGACTTGTATGTGGTGTGAGATAGAGGTTACATGTGCACTTTTCCTATGTATATCCAAAATATGATCCTCAGTGTTAATCCAGAATTGCAAACTAAATAATTCTTTTTTTTAAGATTTATTTATTTGAGGGTGCCTGGGTAGCTCAGTGGATTAAGCCGCTGCCTTCGGCTCAGGTCATGGTCTCAGGGTCCTGGGATCACCAGATCGGGCTCTCTGCTCAGCAGGGAGCCTGCTTCCCTCTCTCTCTCTCTCTGCCTGCCTCTCTGCCTACTTGTGATCTCTCTGTCAAATAAATAAATAAAATCTTAAAAAAAAAAAAAAGATTTATTTATTTGAGAGAGAGAGAGGGAGAGCGTGCATGAGTGGGAGGGGTAGAGGCAAAGGGAGAGAGAATCCCAAGCAGACTCTGTGCTGAGCCCCATGCAGGGCTCGATCTCATGGCTTGAGATCTGGACCCCAAACCAAGAGTTGGACACTCAACCAACTGTGCCACCCAGGTACCCAGAAAATTAAATAAATGCATATTAATAATTATACTATTATGCTTGCATGCCAAATGGGCAGATAATGAGACTCCTCAGTATTTCATACAATTTGGAATACCCAGTAGTAAAAGATCTTGAAGAAAGCACAACGTTCCCTTTGTGTAATGGCATATGAGCTTGGAGTTCTCTCCTTGACCTCTTCCACTTAGGCCAATGCCTGGTCCTCCACCAGAATCAATCACCTTCTCTTTAGCTGTCCTTTATGCTCTATTCTCTTTATTTACAGAATATGGACTGGATTTCCCAGCAGAAAAACTTACTATATTGTTACATTACAACTTGCAGACCATTCTTACGATATCTTATTTTGGATCTGCCTGAAGGTGGAAAGGGTTTCAAGAGGAAGGTAATATGAAAACTTGCTGGAAGGCTTCAGCCAACAGAGTAGAAAATATATTACCTGAAAATAGTATTTTAAGTATTGGAAGTATTTTGGAATAATCTATTTTTATAATACATTCAAGAGCCTGTTCTTTCTTGTATTCTTCTCTGGTTGACATGTTGATTAAGCTTCCTGTTCATAAACCAGTTGAGTGAAAATGAATCATGAATCTGGTTATCTCTAACTCTGCTGCTGGAAATAATAGAATGGTATTTCTCTATGCTTTACATTTGATGTTGAGCAATTTCAAAAAATTATCAAAGTTTTGTGTGGGCATACATGAATGCATGTGTGTGTGTATATCTATATGTATCTGTATCTGTCTCTCTCTCTCTCTCTCTATATATATATATATCCCTTCATAATGAGCTTAAGACTTTCAAAAGACCCAGAAATCTACCCAATACTCATGAAAAATTAATTTTATTTTTTTATTAACATTGATATAGTTAATATATTGCTTTCACAGCATAATTTGTTTATATATATACGTGTTTGTATACATATACATATATATAATGTTCTGTATCACAAACTTCAGTTGGTATCTTTTCAAAAGAACATTGAATATTTAAAAAAATACAGAAATTATTTTGAAAAAATGAACTCTACTAAGTAATAGATACCTTAGCTAACCCAGAAAATGCTGGAAATATTGTATCTATAAACATCTCAGGGCAAAAACCAATGGCAGCTATTATGCAGAAATTTTTACTTAAGATACAGGAATTGAAAAATACTTCCCAGTAAAAAATGAGTATTGTAGGCTTTAGTTTTATGTAATAACACTCATTGATTTATCAGTAATAATTTCAGGAGACTTAACAATAACATGCTCACAAAACATAGCCATAAAATATATTAACACACTCATAAACATGCAAGGAGAAAAACTGTAAAAAAGGGAGAAAAAGTGGATAATCTCTACAAAATGCCAATGAAAAATACAGCCTAAGAAATATATTTTTTTAATAAAGCCCTTAGGTCTACATGTTATTTTGTACTACTTCCAAGAAGCCTCTAAAATTTATTTTATTTTATTTTTTATTATACTCATAACATCTAAATTTTTATAATATCATATAAGCATGCTCTATCTAAGCAATGATTTGTCAGACATAATAACTCTTTTCTCTAACCACCTAGTCCTCATGCTAATGATGTTCTCTTTTTCTTTGGGTTCCTGTAACTCACTTAAGAACAGTTCATACTGACAAAAGATGAATGAAATATAAAGGAAATAACAGGTACAACATAGGAATTGAAAATGATATTTGTTATGGCTTATCTATACAAACAGTAGAAGTGTTCAATCTCAATGAAGGAGGTGTGCTTGGTATTATGGAGGCTTTTGCTAAAGCACAACTGAATAGATTAATTCTCCTATAAAGATCCTTGCAGGAGTTTAAAAAAAAAAAAGCTCTTTATATTGGGTACTACGAAAAAGTAATGTCATGGTAATTTTCAAAATGAGATGCATTCAAATTAGCCTTGATTAAGACTTTAAAGTTAAAAACTCTTCAATAAAGTAACTCAACTGCCCATTAAATCATCATATAGCAGGTTAAAAATTGCTAACCAGATAATGTCCAAATATTTTTAGATTGTGTGAGCTATAACCTTGTAAAACATAGATGTGTGTACTGCAAAGAATTCTTAGTTTATTTATAATCTCCTGAGATGAACAAGTTTTTAATAGAACCGATTTATACAATGTGATAAGTAAATGATAGTTGCAATAATGAGTTTGACAATTTTTGTATTTATTGTTTCTCAGTTTTAATTAGAACTGTATGGTTTTTGAATTTCTAATTATAAAACAAAATGAAATGTGATTTGACTTTCAGTTGTAAGCCTTTTGGGCCCTTTAAATCATCTTTATCTACAAAAAGAAAGTTGTGAGCAACAATATTATAAAACATGCTCTCAATGTTATCAGTGGTGCAAGAGTCACTGAGTTAATCAAATGCAATTAGCTTTCTTCTCAGAAGTGTGGTGTTAAGATACACTTAAATTGAAGCATTATGTTCTATAATGTGAAATTCTTTACTCTCATTTAGTAATGATTTTCTTTGCATTTAAATCATGGCAACCCTGTTTATGCTGACCTTATCAGACATAAAATGAGATGGTCTCTTTGAGGAATAAAGGGCGTGGTTTTGGCTAAATTCTCATATTACCAATTGGTCTCGTTCTGCAAAGGGCTTTTTACTTGTATGATCATAGTGTGTGGTGTTTTACTTGAGACAGTCCGCTAAATGAAGCATGAATTTACAGATTCAAAACTTGATTTTAAATACAGCTATGCCTATGGATCACTCATTGATGGAGACATTAGACTGGCACATTCATGGGGTTTAAAAATAAGACTGATATTTTAATTTTACCGGGACCTTTGACCACAGCTCCCTATGAATTAAAATGGTGAAATATGAATTGCATAATACTTAAAGAATTTTCTAGGTAGGTTAAAAACTATATATAAAGAATGCTGGTTTAAGGATCAATATTATGTTGGCTAAGCCTTTGTTATTGTTGTTGCCAACTGTAGGAACAAAATTCAGTGAATTGAAATACTTTGTATTCAGTGGGGACAGGAGTGACTGGGAGGCAATGGGTAACTCTCTACCTCAATCGCTAATTATACATCATTAACAACTATTGAAGGGAAATTACAATGAAATAAACTTTTCTAAGCATAAGAGATTTTTCAAACAAATCAAACTATAATAATTCAGTGGGAGTTAGATAAAATTGAACATTCTGTGCCAGGTTTGAAGAGTTGGGTAAATGTTCATTTGTCAGAGATGCAACTAAATTGACTTTTTACTTTATACAGGTTGCTAAATGATATGTAGTTTAGATATTCAATTAAAAATTCTAGATATTAACAAAATTGATCTCATTATATTGCAATGACTGACCACAAATAATAAAGATGGCAAATACTTCCATAATGTGTACTATGTGTTGGACACCTTATATATTATACATAACATCATTATATATCATTAAAAAAACCTAAGAGATGGTAAATATGATAATATCTATTTTAAAGTTGGGTAAATGGAAATTCATGGAATATGAATAAACTGACCAAGGTCATACCTTTGATTCTGTGAGGCCGAATCAAAGACTCTATCATAATAAGGCTGGTTACAGATTACATTTTTTCTACCATAATAGTATACTGTCTCTCAGGATCAGTTAAGAGCTGACACTCTTTCTTCAGGAAAAATCAGAACTTGTGGTTAAAAGAAAAATAACCACACGTATTATATAAATTTGATATTTAATTAATAATTGATATTTGATGTTAAATATTATATAACCACATCTATTATATAAATTTGATATTTCCTATCAAAGTTTGAGTATTTTCTACAAAAAAAAGAATAATTGTTTTGTTAGGAAAACAAAACAAAAATTATATTCACTACATACCACTGTGATCTACAGCCATCTACACAACAGTCTAGGTAAACAAATCTGACCAAAGATGACTGTTATTATTTAAGGCATGTATTCAGGAGATACAAAGCAGAATTTAAAAAGTAACGCAGTTATATATTAAATGTAAAGCACAAGAAGGAATGACTGACAATTATTCTAGATGAAGCGCTATTCTATTTTATAGTGAGCAGGCATATGAACTTATATGGGAAAGATTTGGAGGACATTACCTTTTTACTGGGTGCGCAGGAATAAGACGGAAACAAAGTCTGGAATTGACAAAGCAAGTCAGTTGCGGTCATAGCAGTGGATTATGACAAGTTCGAATCTACTCTTAAAGTGGCTAAAGTCATGAGAGTCATCAACAGCTTGGACAGTGCAGTTCTCAGGAACAAGCCAGGGATATATAGGATGAAAGTCAGACAGGACTTGGTAAGCAGAATGTCTAAAGGTTGCTGCAGAGTGTCTCCATATAATCAAGTTTTCAAACTAATTGTAGGCCAGCTCTGCTGAAGGTAATGAAATTTTCTTGTCCGTACACAGCCTGAATTACCTGGGCTTAAAGTTAGAGCACAGCCCTGGAACAACGGTTGGCATAAAAGGACAAGTAAAGACTAAATTACAAAGTAAATACTGGCCACGTCAAGAGAGAGTCTGTCTTGAAACAGGCTTTGCTGAGTTGGTCTGTAGCAATCCTGTTCTATTAAAAAATAATCACACCATAATATTTTCAAAGACATAAGCTATGCAGTACTACTTGAGACTTCTTGGTGACATATCAATTTGTCACTCAACTATATTTCACATATTAAATCAAGACTGGGGAAATAATTGTGACCAAGAAAGATAGACCCCAACAAGCACAAGATTATCCATTAATGTGTTGCTGTGAAGGAAAAAATTATTGCTGACTTGTGGTAGTTAATGACATAATAACTTATGACTGACTCAACATTGTAAGACTTTTAGAAAGAAATCCATCAGCAAATGTGTGTATATATATACATATACATATACATATATAAATGTTGTACATATGTATGTAAACTAAATATTACATAAACAGGTAATTGCAGATTTCTGGTTAAACATGGTGAATTGAATACATGTGTTTATTTCTGTACTTTCCTGAATTCTCAGAAAAATGAGTTAAAAAGTTGAGAAAATTGAATCTAAAGGAGGCAAAAGAATGAAGGAATGAAGGCAATGGGGAAGATAAATATATATATATAAAATTAGTAACATGAACAGTTATCACAACAGTAAAAACTGAAACATAACTCCTTAAAGATGAGTAAATCAACAAAAAGTAAGTTAATTCAGACTGTAGAAGACTGGAAAGTTCAAGAACACCAGGAATTAGAAGTAGAAATGAGAACTTGCTGAAACAGGTTTGCTTAAAAACACTGAGGATCAGTTAGGGAGATAAAAGTTTAATCCAAGGCAAAAATTGACAGAGGGATTCCAGGTGTTGAACACACTTGAGAACAGGATTTATTTAAAACAGGGAAGAGTTACAACCTCTGTCCTCTACAGAAATCTCAGGAATCTGAGAGCAAGGCTGCTGGCTGGCATACTATGGTCTTTTGATACCCACGCAGGTGAGTGAGGCAACATTTACTGCAGAGGTTAACACTACAAGTTTGATCCTTGCTGGATCACTTTATTATGAAGCCCAAAGAGCTATATTCCCTGCCCATAAATACAGAGCATCTAACCACCTTTTCACTACTCTGAAATTTCTAATGAGAGCCAGAAATCACCATATTTTTTAACCAGTGTCTTCAACACAAAAGAGAATACTAAAATAAAAGGGAGAGAACAGCAATTTAGAGGGGACACATAAGAAGGAAGTAGGAGAATCACTTAAATTAGTATCCTTCAGAGACAAGAGAAAATGTTACCTCCATAAATAGGGATATGATGTTATAAAAAGAAACAATCCAAAAATGTGGATACTTCAGAAGTTTTTCAGAGTGAAAAAGCTTGTCACATACTAGTGATTAGAAACTGGAATGAGGTGGGACTCCTATGTAGCTACATTGGGTTGTAGAAGACAAAGATAACTGCCTTCTCAATCTGGAAGTAAAAAACAAACAAAAAAACCTTACCAACATTGAATTTTATACTCAGTCCCTCCACATGGGATATAGAATAGAGAAAATGTAAACTGTCAACACACTAAAGTTTTATCTATCCTTTCTCAAATAGTTCCTGGAAAGTGAGATCTGAGCAGTAGAAAAAATCAAGAGGTATTCAACTCAAGAGGGAGCTGGAGAAATGGCTAAGATGGTGGTAAAGCAGAGAGTACAAAGATCAGAAATGCTAGGTCATGGGTCTCTGCAAGCCATATCTCTAAGACAAAAACAAACAAATGAAACACTGATAGATTAGCCAAAGTATGTGTTGACATTGAGAGGCGTTCTACATGATTTTTGGTTTGGGAAGAAATCATAATGAGTATATTAATAAATATCCAATTCTGAATAAACAGTTATTAATTCTGCATAGCAAATAACACAATAATGCAATTCTAGTGTAGAATTTATCTCTTGTATTGTAATATAAATAGTGCCGTACTTGTGATATAACTGTAGTAAGAAAATAAAGGAAGAAAACACTTTTGTGAACATGTATGATTGTGTGTAAGAGTGTGTTCTATTTGTGAATCTTCTTGGTGAGGAGAGTGCTGTAGTGTTCAAATATCATTTTCCCTGGAGGAAAGACAACAGTGCTGCAAACTGAAAAAATAAAGAGAGACCAGAATATGAGTAATATTGAGTATTTACAGGTAGGTAAATAAAGAAGGCTAAAATAATTAAGGTTTTTTTTTCTGGAAGTGTTATTTGGATATGGAATGGGATTTGCACTATAAATTTGGCAACTTTATATGCATTTAAAAATTTAATTTAATTAAAAAAATAAAAAAATGTAATTTAATTTAATTTAAAAATTTTTTAAAAAGTACATACTTTTGCTAAAAGAAATTTTTAAGAATAGCATAAAATAATTTGAAATTTGTTGGAAGGAAAACAAAACAAAACACTAAGTCAAGTCATCACCAAGTGCCTATTAAGGCTCTGGTATACCAAAGTTTCATCTTCATAAATGTGATCATACATTAGAAAGAGTTAAATAACTATTGGCTCCTTTGGAGAAGAATAAAGGTAAGAAGTAAGGTTTTGGCATAAATATTATTTTTTTCTAGGGAAACTCTGCCAAATGCATAAATGTTGGTTCAGTGTTCATCATACTTGCTGTCATAACATACTAAATATTCCTTTAACAGTCAATACAATTGTGACTAGGCTTTTGTCTGTCTGCCATCAGACTGAGTCTCAACAAGGGTAGGAACTGTGCCTGTCATGTTAAGCCCTATATTCCCATCATCTGATAAGCAGCTGTTACCACAGTAGCCCTCAAGATAGATTTGTTGAATTAATGTTGAATGAATGAGATGTCCTTTTTTAATAGAAATGTTTTATCTGGTTAAAGAGATGGAAAACTATAAATTCAATCATTAGGTCTATAGTCCAAAATGTCATAATTTTAGGCCTCAACTCAGTAAACCAAGATTTAATACCGAACATAATTGCAGCCAACGCCCCAGAAATGTAACCAGTCAACACATGGACTTCCTGGACAGCATTAGGGAATTTACTGATGGGCCCCTTTTGTTCACCCTGGTAAGGCAAACTTGTTAATTCTTTGCTAATAATTTTATTTTTCTGCCTTTAAAAACCTTTCATTGTCTGTAACCCTTGGGAGTTCCCAGTTATTTGCTGGATCGAATGCTTCCCAATTTATGAATTGATTAATAAAGCCAATTAGGTCTTTTGAATTTACCATATTGTTTCTGTTTTTTTAACAGGTTTTAGAATTATGCCATTGACTTTTGCTCATTTTTTAATCTTTTAGACTGTAAGCTATTTTGCAGTTATTATTTTAAGAAGTATTCTCATCGCAGTCTCTTGGCACATTTTAGGCACATTTGCAAATCAGTGGCCATTTGTGAATTTACATTATTGTCCTAATTTCATTAGTTTTCATTAGGAAGCATGGAATCAAGAAAGAAATGTAATAATATTGGTTTAAAAAGGGCAAAAAAACATTCATTACTCTTTGATTAAATTCCTAATCAGTATTCATTTCCAGTTTCTTCCAAGTTACACTAGAACATAGCAAATAAAAAACAAATCACTAAGCCTGGCAATATTTAAAATATGAATGTCACTTTCCAAATTCATTATTTTCTTTTCCTCAAGGCAACAGACAGCTTAGCTTTCATGGCGAGAAAAATAGTTCCTCTGTGGTCATTTCTATGCATTAAAAGATTTTAAATTTTCTAAGACATTATTCCAGCTTGATCTAACAAACGCTGAAGGCAAACACAGACTATTTACAGTATACTTTTTCTCCAGCTGAATGGTTTTTACTATATTATTCTAATACCTGTCAGTACATCTATCTAGTAATAGAAGAGTCTTTCCACCTTTAAATGTTGTTTATTTCACTAATGTAATATATGACATAGACCTTCGTTTTTGAAAACTGCGTCAATATCTTCCCCTGAAGGAAGGTGAGCTGAGAAAAAAAAGAGCAATCTTTATTTTCTTCCATTGACTAAGATCCCTGTTACAGTCGCACTGCTAGGAGTATCCCATAAATGAATCCAAAGACAGTTTAATGTTGCAATTTTCTGCAGTACTGTTAAATATTATAGTGGTGTCTAATTCATTTAAATCTAATAAAGCTATCCTTAACATTATATTTTTAATTTAAAAGAGTATGTCACATTTTATGGCTAGAATAGAAAAAAAGAAAGAAGCATTTATGTGAATCCTTTATACTTATTTATCTGAATCTGAATAGACAAATCAAATTGCTGGTGATTTTTCCCTAGCATTTTGAATCTAGGCTTTTTTTAAGTTTTAAAAATTTTATTACTCAGTCTTTATTCTAGAATATTTATCTTAAGCCTCTTTTCTTATACAATTTTCTGTGTTATAAATATGTAATTGTTTTCCCTAGTTTGGACTTCATAGCACTGTCCTTGAACCTTCCTTTGTTATTTTTAAAAGAATAGTTGATGTATTTCCTTAGAGTTGTGATGAGATTAATAAAATAGGTCTGATTTCCAACAAATGAGACTTCTAGGATTTAAATATGTAACATCTCTCAACTTTAAATAGATTCACTCAATCAGTTCTCACAATTAGCATACGGCATATGTATTTTATTATTTTTCCCATTTTACTGACTTTCTTAAAATTTCAGGATTTTCTCCAAGGTCTTGCAGCTCTTAAGCATGAAGTTAAGTCAACCTTTATGCTATTTGGTATAAAATGTTACATCTGTATAATGTTCATAAGTAAAGTGTATAGTAATTATTTCTTTGGGGCTTTAGAATGTCTTCGTTTCCAAAGGGCTGGTAAAATTTTTTCTTTTTGATTTAGTGACTAATATATTCCCCACACAGGTATATTCAGATTATCTGGAAGATTAGGTTACTGTTAGGGAACTCTGCCACCTCACAATGCCTGCGCTGTAGTTGGTATTTGATTTACAGTGGACTAAGTGATCATGCAAAACTTCAGTGTTCAGCTAATTTTAGCATTATTCCTCCAAAGAGCACGTGCTGACCCATGAGGACATCTAGATACATTCCAGGGAATCTCCAATAACTATGAAAAACTTTGTTTTAAGTGCATTAAAAAACAAAAACAGAAACAAAACTGAGTCGTTTATCTTGTCTTAAAGCATTTCCAATCCGATTGATAAAGCAAGACCTGCCTTCATTAATCAAAGAGACACAGTAAACTGTAGCCTAACTAAGGTTAAGTTGGCTTTTTGGCTAGTTACAATAGAGACCACACCAGGTGGCGTGGTCACACAAAGGAAACATTTGCATCAAATAAGGAAATCACAAGGAATAACTTCCAAAGCCTTGACTCCCTGAGCAAGGGCCAGTGTGTTCCTGTTACTTAGGGTTAGGATGAATATTCAGAAAGAGGACCTTTGTCATTGCCTATAAAATTGGGCATGAAGTTGTACAAAGTGTGCCTAGAAGCTAGACAAGCATCCTATGTTAATATGTTAATATGTTAATGACCCTTGTGTTCCTCTAGGGTGGAGATTTTAACATTATAATGAAGCAGAGCTAACTGTCCAACAAGAGGTAGGGCTGTGGGCTCTTAGAACCAGTGTTAATCAAATGGGGTCTTGGGCTTTTTCTCTCATTTAAGGAATACAGGGCTTTGCTTACTTTTGACACAGCCCTGGGAGTTTTTAACCACTGATTTATTGTCTCTGATGTGGTTAGATAGAGACTGTTAGTTTTTGCATTCCTTTGTTCCCTTAAAACCTGTAACTACTCAGGTGTTTGCATCTCTTTGCAATTCTCACACCTCCTAGGAAGTGTGCTTGGGCAAGTTGGGCAGAGATGGGGAGGTCGGAAGTAGCCAGGGTCCTAAAATGACCTCTTTTGTGTCAGGAAAGCTGTATTTCCTTTCTTTTTCTGGATACCCCTAAAGCCTTCTGCTTACAAAGTCAACATATAACCATTGACAAACTGGAGTCATAAAAAGTGAGAGAAGGAAAAGAATATTTCTGAGTTGAATAGTATTTAGTAATATGCATGAATGCATATATTTTATAAGTATAATTTATATCTATATAGTTAAAAAGTATACTAATATTTGGATGACATTGTGAATGTATTAAATACCATTGAATTACAAACTTTAAAGTGATTAATTTTATGTGAATTTTATCTCAAGAAATACATAATTTGCATATGTTATTGATTACCTGTTGAATGGGTAGAATGTCAGTCATTATTTTCAGATAGGTCTTAAGGTATAGAAAAATTGTTTCCACTGAATTCAACTTTGTATACATTCAACACCATTAAAAATGTTAATGAATTTTATATATATATATATAAAGGAATACTATGCAGCCATCAAAAAATGAAATCTTGCCATTGGCAATGACATGGATGGAACTACAGGGTATAATGCTGAGCGAAATAAGTCAATCAGAGAAAGACAATTATCATATGATCTCCTTGATATGAGGAATTTGAAAGGCAAAGTGGAGGGTTGGGGGGTTAAGGAGGGAAAAAATGAAATAAAATGGGATCAGGAGGGAGACAAACTCTAAGAGACTCTTAATCTCACAAAACAAAACATAAAAATAACTCACCATTGATGAATGAGTAACTTAATAATTGGGAGCATTTTCCTCTAAACTTTTTTTTTCTTTGCACTGATATACTTTTACATGGTTGCAAATATGGTGTTTATGGGTTTCTGTCTTCATTTATTTTTTAGTATTACACCTCTGTCAGTTTCCCAAGTTCATATTGCTATGTCATAATTATTTTAATTATGTTTATATTTACTTAACCTCCAACCTTTAGGCTATAAAAGTTTATTATATTCACACCATAGTTTGAGTATTTTGAACATATTACACTTCTTATACAACTGTAATTACTTTCAACCTTTTTCTAGAAGGAAAATTAACAATATAAAGAATATGACTTTTTCTGGATACAACTAAAGTCTTCAGAAAGTGAGAACTAATTTGTATTTACCCTAGAAGTGTTTCTTTTTCCCCCTCTCAACAAAGCCAACAAAATGTGAATATTATTAGGTTTTAAAACTGTTAATTTGATTCTCATAGATTTTATTTTTATCTACTTATTTTCAAGTAAAATTTATGTTTTTCATTAGTGTGGGCTTTTGTTTGTTCTAGTCTACCATGTTTTTGTTTATATTCCTTGCCACTTTTTCTACTGGATTTATGATACTTTGAAATGATATTTAAATACATTTCAATGTGGGGCGCCTGGGTGGCTCAGTGGTTTGGGCTGCTGCCTTCGGCTCGGGTCATGATCTCAGGGTCCTGGGATCGAGCCCCGCATCGGGCTCCCTGCTCTGCAGGAAGCCTGCTTCCCTCTCTCTCTCTCTCTCTGCCTGCCTCTCGGCCTACTTGTGATCTCTGTCTGTCAAATAAATAAATAAAATCTTAAAAAATAAATAAATAAATACATTTCAATGATAGCTGGTAATTTTATAAATGTCATTCTTGCTGCAGATATATCCTGTTTGGGGATTTGTTCTGAAAATTTTGTGATTTTTTTTTAAGTTCTGAAGTTTTAATACTTAAAAGTTAAATTTATCTTCTGTGAAAATTTTATTTCACTTGTGATTGAAGTTTATTCTTAATTAACTCCTAATTAATTCTTATTATTTATTATAATTAATTATAATTATAATTATTCTTAATTAAAAGATTGTTTAAACATTTTGTATATAATTTATTTTATTTTAGATTTATTCTTTCTGGATTTTACTCGATATATGGTATGAGAGAATTTTGTCTCAATAATAAACTTCCCAGTATATTTCTTACTTTTTCCATCCCTTTGGGATGGATGACATAAATGAAATAATCATAATAATCTATATGTCTATCTATAGTTGTACTATGGCTGTAGGTATGTCTGTATTTTTATTTACACCCAGATAAAATAAACTGCATGAGGGTTATTCTATTCCACTGAATATCTTCCTGGGCTATATAAACTTTGAATATCATACACTTTTTCTTTCTTTCTTTTTTTTTTTTCATATTGGTTCTCCCATATATGCATGTATTTATTGTCTTCCTCGACTTTATCCTACCATCTCAAAGTGGAGAATTTGGTATACTTATCTTTTGAAACTTCTTTTTTTTTTTTAAATTATTTATTTATTTGACAGATAGAGATCACAAGTAGGCAGACAGGAAGGCAGAGAGAGAGAGAGGAGGAAGCAGGCTCCCTGCTGAGCAGAGAGCGGGACTTGATCCAGGACCCTGGGATCATGACCTGAGCCAAAGGCAGAGGCTTTAACCCATTGAGCCACCCAGGCGCCCCTCTTTTGAAACTTTATTGTCTGCTGTAGTTTAATTCCATAAATGTCCTTAATACACAGTTTTAATAGAAACAACAAACAATGGTTAGATGTTTCTATTTCTAACTTTTAATTTTACTGGTTTCATACGTGTGTGTGTGTAAGTGTAATTCTGTGTAGTTTAGACATACAGATGATTTGTCCAAAAGGTAGACAATATGTTAGCATAATATGCAAACTATGGGAGCACCTGGGTGGCTCAGTGGGTTGGCCTCGGCCTTCGGCTCAGGTCATGGTCTCAGGTTACTGTGATCCAGCCCACATTGGGCTCTGTGTTTAGCAGGGAGCCTGCTTCTCCCTCACTCTCTGCCTGCCTCTCTGTCTACTTGTGATCTCCATCTCTGTCAAATAAATAAATGAAATGTTTGAAAAAAATCCAAACTATGGCCTTTCTAAATAATTGATTTCTATTAAGTCAACAGGATTTTGTTCAATGTCTAATACAAAGGTATGCTCTTTTCTTTTTTAAAAAAGAATAACTAGTCTACCATCAGAACTGGAACACTTTTAAGAGTGGAAAGAGGCATTATTAATAATTTCATTTGTCAGCAGGCATAAACTGAGCCTGTCCCAGGAAAACTAGATGAGAATAGGTGACTTCACTGCCATATTCTAACATTTAATGACTGCCATGGTACTGTTTTGCTCAGCCTTGGGGATAGTTAACCAATGGTGGTTAATTAGACAATTTTCAGTCTCTGTAGCCATGTATGATCAAAGCCAATATTTCAGTGATAAATTGCTCAATATAGCAATCTAGAGTGTTATTTTTTATGGACAAATATGTTAAAGTAGAAATGCATAAGGAAAACTTTAAAAATAACACAATATTTTGTGTATTTAAACACCCATTTATTTAATACACTCAGGGTCACCTGTAGATCAACAGCATGTTGAGTTTATTTTCCCATTTTTTATACATGTAAGTCATTTGGAGTACACCAGAACTAATCACATTTAAAAGCTACTCAGAATTTGGATCACAAAAAAAAAAAAAAAATTAAATTATAAACCAAACATTAAAAACTGATTTTTACAAATAAAAATGTAAATTAAAAAAATTTTAGCTACCATCTCAGTAAGGCAGATTTATACAAGCTTAGTCTCAAAAAAAGTGAGCATCTTCTTTAACATCCTTGTGATTTTGTTGTTGTTGTTATTGTTATTCTTCATCTGTTTACTTAACTTGGCAGAGCAGGCATTTGTAATTTAACTGAAGTCAGCTTTTCTTCAGCATATTTATATTAAATACATCTTTTCAACCGGTTCAACTGCATTCTGGAAACAAAAATGTAAAATATTTGTTAAATAATAATTTAACTTCATTAAAATCTAAGAGACTGGTTGCATATTTTCAAATGCTGAATCATTTGAGCTGGATTGATTTTCCATCATAGATAATAACTTCTTGGATATACAGCATTCAGAATTATAAGACAGATACTTTGAAATATTGAGTTTCAACCTAGGAAATTTTAATGCTTTCCCTGAAATATAATTTAATGTGAAATGAAAGTTCTAAAATTAAAATGAAAACTCTTAAAAATCATTAACAATTATACTTTTTCCCCATTCTCTCTGTTCTCAAAAAGACACTCCAATTATTTGTAGCTCTGTGATTGATGAAAAAAAACACCAGAAAAGTAAGGTGAAAACTTTATATATTCTCCAAAGAAAGTCATTATTCAACCATGAGGAATATTAAATCTTGATAAAGAGATCAATTACAAATAGCTCTGTATGTTCACTCAGAATTGTATGTTCCCAATAATGAACTGCATATCACCATTAGGAAGATGGGATATAAATCACTGAGATTTGCTGCAATGAAATCCAAGGAACAGATTATTATTATTATTTGCCTTAGGTGTGCAGTATAATGATTTCGATTTGTTTCAAGACACAAAGCGAACATAAATCACAAGTTTAAAGGAAGTTACTTTTTGCTTCTTTTATTTTTACTTTTAAACTTTGAAACTTCTAGAAGCAGCAGACAACACAACACAGTCCAATACAAATGGTATTCAATTCTCTGACCAATGAATCTAAATGTCTATGTTTATTTGCATTAGAATGAAAGTACTCACCTTCTACAAAGCAGTAATCTAATATTTTATCTGATCATCTCAATTTATTCAATTAGATGAGGATAAAACCTGTGCTTAAAAATTTATGCTGACATTTCTGAAGGTTAATTTTTCCCACCAAAGTAACAGAGTTACCTCCCATTGACCCTCGCTAACCTTTATATAGGCAATCCCCTGCAGAAATTTTCTTAATGCACATGCTTTGGGTTCATACAGTAATGTCAGATCTCTTGAGGATGTCATGGTTGGAGCTTTAGAGAATAGTTTTCCTTCAAATATTAACCAAGTTTTTCAATTTTTTTTGTTCTTGTGTTTTACCTTAAAGCCAAATCTAAAATATCTTTTTGTATGAAAGTGTAGAATACTTTTCATAAACAATGGGATTGCAAGCTGCAATAGCTTGGCATGAAAAAGCAACTTAGTGAATAAATTTAGAAGTGTGATTTTTTTCTTTTTAATTTTTTATTTTTTATAAACATATATTTTTATCCCCAGGGGTACAGGTCTGTGAATCACCAGGTAGAAGTGTGATATTTTTTATCCAATGACATAGATTGGGGAACTGACTTGGCCGGCTAGTGAGATAGCTGTATAGCTTGTCCATAATACTTTAGTGGAATGTACTGTGTAAAGTCAAGCACTGCCCTGTTTAAATACATTTATAATACAGTTACATATTTATTTTTAAGCCGATTGGGTTAAGATTTAGCTGTGCATAAATATTGGAGAATGTGATCCATAGTTTATTCAGATTGTTTATTAGAGAGAAAAATGATTTAAATAAAGAAGGGATGAAAATAGCACATGTTCTAACAATGATCCACAAAGCTTCTTTAATCTTCTTAAATATTTAAAGTAGCCTACTGTGAGAATGTGTACTGATGATTTTTCTTAGATATATATGTTTAAATCTTATAAATCCAGATATATTAGTTATGTCAATATATAAAATCCATTCCTTTTCAAATTAGTGTATAACAATGACTCAAAGTATGCTTCTTATAGAACAATGGTCATCTTATAATTCTTGAAACAGGTTTTTAATATAACCTGTTTATTATTTTAAATGCAGAAAAAAGAAGCAAAGCAAGTAATCGATTCTCACCCATTATAATTTCACTTTTAGAAACCACCAGCAATCTCATATTTTTTGTTTTCCTTTTACAAATTATTGCAAGTAATAAAAAAACACAAAACCTTTTTTTAAAAAAAATATTTATTTATTCAACAGAGAGAGAGCACAAATAGGGGGAGCATCAGAGGGAGTGGGAGAAGCAGGCTCCCTGCTCAACAGGGAGCCCAATGCAGAACTCAAACCCAGGAGCCTGGGATCATGACCTGAGCTGAAGGCAGATGTTTAATTGATGGAGCCACCCAGGTGCCCAAAAAAAGCCTTTCTGTTCACATGTTTGATATCCAGTAGAGGATACAGCTGGTGGGAAGGTTCACTGAATTACCCTACGTATGTATGCAATGTAAATATTGGAGCTGTTCCCTAAGAAAAGTCCTTAAATCTTATTTGTCCTTTAACCTTAGGAGAACTAATTTGGTTTCATCCAAAGAACTTGCATTTCTTGTTTCCATATTTTCCTTTAGTCCATTTATCTAGGCACCAAGTTTTTTTCACTTCCCCAGCACTTGGAAATCATTCCCAAATTTATAGCAGACCTATAATTTCACATTTATTTTCTTTCTAATTTATTAGAGATTGTTTTTAGTAGGCTTTTGAAAAGTATTCATTGAATGAAGTTTTGAATATTGTAACTTAAGACCTCTTTGTAAGACATATATTTTCTTCTTGTACCAAAATATTAAGATTTACAAAAAGAATTAAATTTGTAAAAAGTGATAAAAATGACTTTGGTGATTTAAAAAACCTTTCATCAGTGGAATTCTAGAAAGGTATGCTTAGGCAAATCCATGTATACACAATTTTTCCTAAGGGAAATTTGTGATTGAGCAAGGATTCTTCTGTTATAGAGCTTCTCAGTGCTCTATACCGAAGTGTTCTTAATATATTTTCTTTAAGCAACATGGCATACTCAGGATCTTTCTTACAGATTCCTTTATGGTTTTATGACTTAACTTGATAAACTAATCCATGTTAATTTGATCTCCATTACATATCACTCAGCCAGAGGCCATAGTTTTTCTTAGCACATCGGGAGAAGCTTGAACAGTTTTCAAATACAATTAGTCGAAGAAATTCTGCAATAACCATTTTTTGGGGAAAATACTTTGAGTGTGGTCTTTGTTGACTTTCAAGTCACATTACCTAATTGTATTCTCTGTTTTTTTTTCATTAAGGCCCTCTATCCAGCTACTGTTTTTAAAGCTAGAACTATACATAACTGACCCCCAAGTGAATGTGATTGATGTCAGCCTGGTAATATCCCAAATTAATTCCAATTTTTATGAGACCTAAATATTAGTTAAATAAATAAAACTTACCTCCAAGAACATTCTAAAAATTTGAGTTTTTAAAGAAGGATAATTTAAATTCCATTAAAGGGATATCATTTATTCAGAAAGCATTTATTCCCTATCAGGTGAGTTGCAACTTCTGCTTCTTTAGACGGCATATGACTTCTTATAGATTTCAGTATTATTACATTTTTATGTGCTTGATATATGCAAATGAAAATAATTAGGATACCAAGATTCTGTTTTCTTTTGGTGGAAAAAAAAAAAACAAAAAACAATCAACACATCCAAGTAGATACACATCCTCTATAAAGTATGGTTACATGAAAAAAAGTCATATGTCAGGAACAGGTCTGTGAATAAATATGTTATTGGTAAATTCAGACTCAATATGTCCTTTTAAAACCTTAAATAGACTCACACACAGACAAAAAAATAAAAAGAACACAAGAAAGAAATTTGTCCTGAAGAGGCCAATGTGGGTTTAAATTATAGTTGCATTTAAAAATAAGAGGGTAGTAGAATTTTGGATTGGCAGAAACATTTAACTATGTACTGTACTAATCCTTACTGATGAAATCCATTTGTATGCAGCCCTAAGGACACATTGAATGCAAATCTCATATTTAATCCTCTGAAAGAGCTCAAGGGTAATTGTACTGAAAAGAATACTTACTCTGAAATATGACTCATTACTTGATTTTATTTTCTTCATTGTCTGGGATACAAATTATATGTTGATTTCATATTCTTTCTCTTGTCATATATTTCACATGCTTGCTTTGCAGATGATGCTTTAAGAAAAATGAGCTTTAAAATACTTTCATATGATTTGTATTTAAAAAATCACTATTAAAGCTGTGCCTCTTAAAGCCAAATTGTCATGTGCAAGATTTCTTCGAAAATATGATGTTTTCTTTGCATTATGTATTTACCTAGATTTCTAATTGTGTATATAATTTTTCAGTTGTATATTATTTTTTGAGCACAACTGTAGTGGACTATCATAATTACTAGTTTTATATTTGTATTTTTTAGGATCACTGGGGATTTATTCAGAAATATGAAATACTAAAAATTCAGTTTGTCTACCAAATGATTTACTAAGAATATAGAATTATTTTATATGTTCCCTTAACATAAAATTTGGCTCTTTGCTATTGAGCCAAATTATTTGGCTCCAAGTTAAAACTTGGCCCCAGTTATGGCTCCTAGACTTGGTAGACCAGCAAAGATGATCTTGCAGAGTATGACATGGTTATTGGTCATATGTCATTCATCTGTGTGTTTGTTAAGCAGCTTCAAAAAACAATTATTCAAAAAATTAAGTAGTGATTCAGATCATTCATTCATTCATTCAGATCATTCATTCAGATCGATTCATTATTTCCCCTTCTATAGAGCTGAGATCCATTTTATTATCTCATGTTAGAGTAATAACCATTTAGCTGATGATAATGATGTATGGGGACTACACAGTTCATGTTTGAGATACAATCTGGGCTCAGTGAGAAAGCGTACAGTGAGTCCAGGAGGAGAAATGGGATGAATGGACAGTGTAAACCACTTTATTCTGGTAACTGTGAGAAGAAAGCCTATCAGTAGATGCTGGTCCACAATATATTGCATATTCTTCAGTTGTAAACTCCTAGGATTTATCCAGTTCTGGAAATAAAAACAATGTAATGGTAGCTTTATATCTTAAACCCTCTTTTTTTTTTTTTTAAAGATTTTATTTATTTATTTGACAGACAGAGATCACAAGTAGGCAGAGAGGCAGCAGAGAGAGACAGGGAAGCAGGCTCCCTGCTAAGCAGAGATCCCGATGTGGGGCTCCATCTCAGGACCCTCGGATCATGACCTGAGCCGAAGGCAGAGGCTTTAACCCACTGAGCCACCCAGGTGCCCCAATCTTAAACCCTCTTTTGTCTAATTGTTTCTCAAGACATGGTCCACAGATAATATTTATCAGAATCATCAGGGACTTTTTTGCCCAAAATGACGTTTCCTGGAGCCTACTCCAAATGCACTGAATTATCGCTCTGAAGAAAGGAGCCAGGACTCTGAATTATGAATGAACACCTCTGGTGATACCTATGCGTAATGAAAATTTAAGACAACTGCTCTAATAAGTTGGTCAATGTATCTCCTATCAAAATATAGAGACTAACTGAATAACTAGTATGTGGAAATATAACAGTTCCATGACAAATATCCATCTTCATTTATCATTAGGAAAAGTTCTTTGATAATCTTTGACCGAGATAGGAAAATTCTACATTATTCCTATGACCCAGTTCACATCTAATATTCAGATTCTGTCGTGTAAGTCCTTGATTTACTGCTCAGTGACCAAGTTCCTGGCTTATTCTTTTCATTTGTTCTGGGAAGTAGTGCAATCCTTAATTTTAAGAATTTAGTCCAATATGATTAATGATTAATTCTTTTTTCTACCTAATTCTTTATTATAAAATTTTTTATCAGCTGACTCTGAATGCTTATATATTCAATATTTCAAAATTCTTTATCATTGTGTGTCACAGGTCGGATAGAATGCATAGCTGTAAATCCTCACTGAATCTCCATTTTATTGACCACATTATTGCATGGTGGACACTCTATTAACACTTATTCCTGTATTCTGAGGTATTGGGCTCCACATCTCTAATTGGTCATTTACTGACTGCAGTTCTCTCCATGTGCATATTTTACCCTGTGGGGATGCAGGTTTTGTTTAATCTTCAGCCCTTCTCCCCCATCCCAATCAAAAAATTCCTCCAGCACATAAACAGTGGTTGGAGCCAAAAGAGATCCTACCCAGACATACACCAGGGTGATCCTTTAATATTTCTATTAAATTCATTGCTTCTACATATTAATATATAGCTAGCATATAATTTGTGTTCTCATTAGCTCCTTCCTGGATTAGTGCAATATCTGCTTCCTGCATGTACTCTATGTCCACCTGTTCTTCTCTCATTTATCTGCCTTTGCACAGATTGATTCTTATGCCTGGAATGTTCTCTTTTAACAGAACACTCACCCTTGTAGGATAGTACTTTTTAAGAAGAAAGGTAGTTAAAAAAAAAAAGAAAGAAAGAAAAACTCGAGAAATAGAAATAATTACGACTGTACATAAGGGTTGAGACAAAAGCCATGTACCAAAATAATTTTCATAATTTGAATTTTATTCTGATGTTATTTATTTACATATCTTTGTTCTATGAAACTCTGAGCAGCTGAGGACAGAAACTTTTTCACTTGTGTTTATCTTTGCACATCTTCACCCAATGACTGAATTCTTGAATGAATGCATGTTAGCCTATAATATTTAGCAAAACTTTTATTATTCATTAGTTTTAAGAACAAATGTATCAAATCAATCAGATTTATTAACATTTTCTCTGAACCACTAATTTTCTTTTATCCCCAAATCCTAGATTGAATCAATGATCCGATAAATATACTTTGCAAAATGAATATTCTGAATAACAATATTTAAAACAATTTGGTTCAAATAGACATTTCCACTGTGATTATGGCATCTTGCCATTTTTTTTAAATCTTCGGCCTCCTGATTATTGCAGGATATTGCAGTATTCTAAACTCTTCAAGTACTTTTTTTTTTTTTCTTTTCTGGTTGGTTATTTAAATTTTTAGATTTAGTTGCAACTAAAGCCTTTCATATCGTTAAGTCTTTTTAATTTTTTATACCAAAGTCCTTCAACTTACTAGTTCTGGAGGTCTTTTTCTGAGAGAATAATAACTTTTTCTCGTAACTTTTTCTCAGAGAATCTTCCCTAACCATTAAATTCTAAATATGTAAATTAAAACATTCTTTTTTTGAACTAGAGTAAAGTGATACATGTTTCACTTCCTCCTAAAATAATATTCAAAACCTGTTAACGTGAAGTTAATTTCCCATGTGAATAATTACACCATCCTTTATAAAAAGTAAAACACAAATTCCCTTTAATTGGATCTGATTATTGTTGAAATAAATTTCTAAAGAACAAAAGGGAAAAATTTAAAAAGATAAGCAAACCAAAACAGTATTTAATCAAATGTAATCAAATGTACAAGTTAGTTTTCAACAACCCTGGAAAGTATAAGTGAGTGGCATGGGTCTGCCTTCAGTATTTGTATGTCTAGGACCTCATGCAAGTACACATTTTCTTTCCCTGACATGTTCCTTGTGTCACTGAAGTTCTGCATCTTCTACTTCCTGTGTTAATTCCTGTTCTCCTGAAGGTCGTGGGTGCTGCTGCCACCTTCCTTCATTTTAGAGCACTCACCTTCGTGTGGCCCTTCCTGAACTTCTGCAGAATTCAGCTTTACAGTTTCCTAAGAGAGTGCAAATCATTTTCTAAATGCCAAAACTGGTTCAGTCTTTTAGTGTTTCATCCCCTTTCTATAAAGAAATGGGAACTTCCTCTTGATTTCCCTTGTTAATACACCTGGAAAGATTTTAACTAAGTGGTCTGCTAAAGAAATTTGTCTCTCTACCTGTTACCCAGTTTATCTGGAAAGTACTCAAGCAGTTTTCCTTTATAGCCATTCAGTATGAGTTTCTGACTACTTAGGAAATTACCAGACAGGTTCAGCATAGTTTTTAAGATTCAACCTTTCTGTCTTTACCCAAGGGTTAGTTTTTTGTGGAGACTCATTGAGAACTTAGGTAAATTGAAAGCTATCATCTTGCCTGATAACCAGGATATAGCAGCACATATCGATAAGTTATTGCCCATTCTGTGGTCTTATTAATGAAGTTTGAGACTTTAGTTGGCACAGAACAGAAACTGAAAATAAAAACACAAGATGATTTGACAACATGTCACCTTGAACTAAAAGCTGAGCTTTGCTTTGGTATGATTTAGGACACCAGCATCTCTAACTTAATGCAATAGACTTTAAAATGTTTTCCTTCAATTATTCATTCAAGAAATGATTACTGAATGCCAATTATATGCTAGATATTGTTCTATGCATTGGGAATATATTAGTTGAACAAAACAGATAAAAATCATTTACTCATGAAGCTTACATAACTAGAGGGAGTAGAAAGATGATATAAAATAAACATAACAAGCAAATTATATAACATTTTAGAGATTGAAATGAGATTAAAATAATGAAGAAAACAGTATAATTCTTCCATTACAGTGGCTGAGAAAGGAGGTCACAATGTTGAATAGAGTAGTTGGAATAGACCTCATGAGAAGGTAAAATTGATCTAAGACCTGAAGAGGGCAAGAGTCTATCATTACTTTGAGGAAAAAACAGTCCCATCAGAAGACACAGGCGGTGCACAGGCCTGAAATCTTGTATGTTAAGGGATACAGTATGGCTAGAGCAGAGTAAGCAGGAAGGAGAGCAGTATGATTTGGGGAAAAAAGATAAGCAAGAATTAGAGACATTTTTTGAAGAAGGTTTAGCATGGTGTTAATGATAGCAAAGGTATTTAAATGATATCTATTATTATGAATAAAAACATTGGATGATAGAAAGTACACCAGTTGTCTATGGCTATTACAACAAATTATTACAAAACTGGTGGCTTAGAAACAAACAAACAAACAAACAAAACAAAAAATTTGTTTTCTCACCTTCTACTGGCCACAATCTGAATCAGTGTCCTGGGCTGAAATCAGCACGTCACCTCTTCCAGTTTCTGTGGCTGCTTCCACTCCTTGGTTTGTGGCCACATCCCTCCTGTCTTCCTGCCAGCATCTGCCAAACCTCTTGTCTGTCCTCACATGACCTTCTCCTTTGTGTGTGTCAAGTAATCCTCTGCCTCCCTCTTGTACCTACCCAGATAATCCAGAACAAGATCTCCAACTCAAAACTCCTCAGTTAAATCACATCTGGAAGATGAGTTTTCCACATAAGGTAATGTTTATAATTTCCACACATTAGGGCCTGCTATCAGTAGGAGCCATCATTTAGTCTACCACAAGGAGTTAGAGAATTAGGGTATCACTGCTATTTTTTAAAAAAGATAATTAACCTAAATCTCACCTATAATTTATATTGGGACTACTTTGTTGCAATTAACCTGAAATCCTATTTGCCTTAATGGTAAATACTATCAGGCTACAGACTCCAGACATTTTATATTTGGTTGATCTCATGGCATTGCTGCCTTATAGAAGGGGTTAAACAATGTTCTAATAAAAGCCTGATTCATAGAAAGAGAAATTTTGCTTTATAGCTTCTAATTAGCTTCTCAATGGTTCCTCTCCTTTCTGGCAAAAAAACAAAACAAAACAAAACAAAAAAACAAAAAAACCAACAAAAAAAAACAGTGCATGGCAGGGTACAAGTTTATATTGGAAACATTTTCAATAGATACAGCTGATGGTTATGAATGTAACCTCTCCTGTTCTTGTAAACTGCTACAATTTAATCTTCATTATCCATACCTACTGAAGAATTTAAGATTTTACTGGATTTCGTTGGCCTTGGATTTAAAAGGCTGACATCCTGGGATTTATACCCTATACACTACATATCCTTCCCAATGGGCCCTACATCTAGAAACCCATGGTGTTATTTCATTTATCTATTTTTTAAGCAAAAAATATTCTATCTCAAATAAATACAGTGTTAAACAGGTGAATGATGTGTTATGTAAAACCACCCTGCTTTGAAGTACTCCTGAAATGAATGAACAAAGAATAAACTTAGAATGTATTGTTAATTCTATTCATATGTTAGACTTTCACAGGATTCCTCTCTTGTCTGGAGATCCTAACGATTTTTCAGGAAAAGCTTGATTATTTGGGGAGAGAGTCCAGAGTTTAGAGTTATTACCATGAGAGATTAGCATTTTGTACTTTGGCAGGACCTCTGGTCTCATGCCTTCACATGGCCCTGTGAACATATGTATAGGTATACATATATATATACCTATATATACATATATAGGTATAGAGGATTGTGGTCACCAAGCCCTACCTGGAATTCTGAGACTGTCAATGGCCTTGAAAGGTGTCTCCTGGAGATTGAGCTCTCTGGCTCCTTGTCCTTGGCTCTGGAGCCATTATTATTCTACACTCTGAAGCTCTGTACTGTGATCACAGGCCTGCGCTTTCTGCTCTCCTTTCCAGAAACTTCACAATGTAGTCAGTAGGCCACAGGAAGAATTTTTTCTTTGCGCTTTTAAATTTTAAATGTAGTATGTCCTACCATTTAAATGTAGTATATCATGTTATTCTTCAATTACTGTGTTATTTTGATTGTCCATAAAACTCTTACATGTTACTTCCTCTATAAAATCATCTGAATTTAAATTAAAAGGTGGTAGGAGATAATGCTAATCCTCCTTACTATACCTATTGTGAAATGTGCTTCAGTTTCTTCTTTGTTAATAAGTTGCATAAATGCGTGCATTTCTTTAATCATTTGAGCAGGGTTATTGGGGGGTGGTGGGAGTCGAATTGTGGGGTCTAATGTTTGTGCAATCTTGGTAATTCTTACTGAGTTGTGTGTGTGTGTGAGAGAGAGAGAGAGAGAGAGAGACACAGAGAGACAGGAATGTAGGCATATTTCTTTTACATCATGCATTTCTAGCACAAACGGACACAAAGGAAATTCCTTCCTGATAACAGTGATTTTGCAAAGTAGCAGTCATTTGATTTAAGCACATGTAAATTCCACTTCAGTGAGCAGAATAGAGATTTAAATGTAATAATTTTAAATGAATACAGATTCTTGGAAAATTCAAAATATCAAATGAATGATTAGCACTATCACATTGGAAATTATGTGGTATAACACTGATGTTTATGGCAGCTCTCATCATATAATTGCAAGGTCAGTAGATGGCACTATTTGTTTTATTAATAACCATTGACCACTCCCTTTATTCTTATAAAAGGTAGTAGCTATGATAGTTTATGTTTAACAAAATTCCAAAATTGTTTATATCTATCTTACCAAATAAGTCATTTTGACTGCCTATTATGATGACTCTTTTGCCTTAATTTTATAGAATGGTTTTGAATAAGGATATAAACATTTTCCTCTATGTTACCACTTTTAACTTGAAATGAGTTTCAACCAGAGAGATACCAAGAAAGGGTTGTTACAAACAAATTTCTTCTATTAAAAGGATTATTCGAGGGGAGAATTCGAGAGATAAGTGACACCATAAGACGAAACAACATTAGAATAATTGGGATTCCAGAAGAAGAAGAAAGTGAGAGGGGAGCAGAAGGTATACTGGAGAGAATTATTGGGGAGAATTTCCCCAATATGGCAAAGGGAACGAGCATCAAAATTCAGGAGGTTCAGAGAACGCCCCTCAAAATCAATAAGAATAGGCCCACACCCCGTCACCTAATAGTAAAATTTACAAGTCTCAATGACAAAGAGAAAATCCTGAAAGCAGCCCGGGAAAAGAAGTCTGTAACATACAAAGGAAAAAATATTAGATTGGCAGCTGACTTATCCACAGAGACCTGGCAGGCCAGAAAGAGCTGGCATGATATTTTCAGAGCACTAAACGAGAAAAACATGCAGCCAAGAATACTATATCCAGCTAGGCTATCATTGAAAATAGAAGGAGAGATTAAAAGCTTCCAGGACAAACAACAACTGAAAGAATTTGCAAATACCAAACCAGCTCTACAGGAAATATTGAAAGGGGTCCTCTAAGCAAAGAGAGAGCCTACAAGTGGTAGATCAGAAAGGAACAGAGACCATATACAGTAACAGTCACCTTACAGGCAATACAATGGCACTAAATTCATATCTCTCAATAGTTACCCTGAATGTGAATGGGCTAAATGCCCCTGTCAAAAGACACAGGGTATCAGAATGGATAAAAAAACAAAGCCCATCTATATGTTGCCTCCAAGAAACACATTTTAAGCCCGAAGACACCTCCAGATTTAAAGTGAGGGGGTGGAAAAGAATTTACCATGCTAATGGACATCAGAAGAAAGCAGGAGTGGCAATCCTTATATCAGATCAATTAGATTTTAAGCCAAAGACTATAATAAAAGATGAGGAAGGACACTATATCATACTCAAAGGGTCTGTCCAACAAGAAGATTTAACAATTTTAAATATCTATGCCCCCAATGTGGGAGCAGCCAACTATATAAACCAATTAATAACAAAATCAAAGAAACACATCAACAATAATACAATAATAGTAGGGGACTTTAACACTCCCCTCACTGAAATGGACAGGTCATCCAAGCAAAAGATCAGCAAGGAAATAAAGGCCTTAAACGACACACTGGACCAGATGGACATCACAGATATATTCAGAACATTTCATCCCAAAGCAACAGAATACACATTCTTCTCTAGTGCACATGGAACATTCTCCAGAATAGATCACATCCTCGGTCCTAAATCAGGACTCAACCGGTATCAAAAGATTGGGATCATTCCCTGCATATTTTCAGACCACAATGCTCTAAAGCTAGAACTCAACCACAAAAGGAAGTTTGGAAAGAACCCAAATACATGGAGACTAAACAGTATCCTTCTAAAGAATGAATGGGTCAACCGGGAAATTAAAGAAGAATTGAAAAAAATCATGGAAACAAATGATAATGAAAATACAACGGTTCAAAATCTGTGGGACACAACAAAGGCAGTCCTGAGAGGAAAATATATAGCGGTACAAGCCTTTCTCAAGAAACAAGAAAGGTCTCAGGTACACAACCTAACCCTACACCTAAAGGAGCTGGAGAAAGAACAAGAAAGAAACCCTAAGCCCAGCAGGAGAAGAGAAATCATAAAGATCAGAGCAGAAATCAATGAAATAGAAACCAAAAAAACAATAGAACAAATCAACAAAACTAGGAGCTGGTTCTTTGAAAGAATTAATAAAATTGATAAACCCCTGGCCCGAATTATCAAAAAGAAAAGAGAAAGGACCCAAATAAATAAAATCATGAATGAAAGAGGAGAGATCACAACTAACACCAAAGAAATACAAACTATTATAAGAACATACTATGAGCAACTCTACGGCAATAAATTTGACAATCTGGAAGAAATGGATGCATTCCTAGAAACATAAACTACCACAACTGAACCAGGAAGAAATAGAAAGCCTGAACAGACCCATAACCAGTAAGGAGATTAAAACAGTCATTAAAAATCTCCAAACAAACAAAAGCCCAGGGCCAGACGGCTTCCCGGGGGCATTATACCAAACATTTAAAGAAGAACTAATTCCTATTCTCCTGAAACTGTTCCAAAAAATAGAAATGGAAGGAAAACTTCCAAACTCATTTTATGAGGCCAGCATCACCTTGATCCCAAAACCAGACAAGGATCCCACCAAAAAAGAGAGCTATAGACCGATATCCTTGATGAACACAGATGCGAAAATACTCAACAAAATACTAGCCAATAGGATTCAACAGTACATTAAAAGGATTATTCACCACGACCAAGTGGGATTTATTCCAGGGCTGCAAGGTTGGTTCAACATCCGCAAATCAGTCAATGTGATACAACACATCAATAAAAGAAAGAACAAGAACCATATGATACTCTCAATAGATGCTGAAAAAGCATTTGACAAAGTACAACATCCCTTCCTGATCAAAACTCTTCAAAGTGTAGGGATAGAGGGCGCATACCTCAATATCATCAAAGCCATCTATGAAAAACCCACCGCAAATATCATTCTCAATGGAGAAAAACTGAAAGCTTTTCCGCTAAGGTCAGGAACACGGCAGGGATGTCCATTATCACCACTGCTATTCAACATCGTACTAGAGGTCCTAGCCTCAGCAATCAGACAACAAAAGGAAATTAAAGGCATCCAAATCGGCAAAGAAGAAGTCAAATTATCACTCTTCGCAGATGATATGATACTATATGTGGAAAACCCAAAAGACTCCACTCCAAAACTGCTAGAACTTATACAGGAATTCAGTAAAGTGTCAGGATATAAAATCAATGCACAGAAATCAGTTGCATTTCTCTACACCAACAGCAAGACAGAAGAAAGAGATATTAAGGAGTCAATCCCATTTACAATTGCATCCAAAACCATAAGATACCTAGGAATAAACCTAACCAAAGAGACACAGAATCTGTACTCAGAAAACTATAAAGTACTCATGAAAGAAATTGAGGAAGACACAAAGAAATGGAAAAATGTGCCATGCTCCTGGATTGGAAGAATAAATATTGTGAAAATGTCTATGCTACCTAAAGCAATTTACACATTTAATGCAATTCCTATCAAAGTACCATCCATCTTTTTCAAAGAAATGGAACAAATAATGCTAAAATTTATATGGAACCAGAAAAGACCTCGAATAGCCAAAGGGATATTGAAAAAGAAAGCCAACGTTGGTGGCATCACAATTCCGGACTTCAGGCTCTATTACAAAGCTGTCATCATCAAGACAGCATGGTACTGGCACAAAAACAGACACATAGATCAATGGAACAGAATAGAGAGCCCAGAAATAGACCCTCAAATCTATGGTCAACTAATCTTCGACAAAGCAGGAAAGAATGTCCAATGGAAAAAAGACAGCCTTTTCAATAAATGGTCCTGGGAAAATTGGACAGCCACATGCAGAAAAATGAAATTGGACCATTCCCTTACACCACACACAAAAATAGACTCAAAATGGATGAAGGACCTCAATGTACGAAAGGAATCCATCAAAATCCTTGAGGAGAACACGGGCAGCAACCTCTTCGACCTCTGCCGCAGCAACATCTTCCTAGGAACAACGCAAAAGGCAAGGGAAGCAAGGGAAAAAATGAACTACTGGGATTTCATCAAGATCAAAAGCTTTTGCACAGCAAAGGAAACAGTTAACAAAATCAAAAGACAACTGACAGAATGGGAGAAGATATTTGCAAACGACATATCAGATAAAAGACTAGTGTCCAGAATCTATAAAGAACTTAGCAAACTCAACACCCAAAGAACAAATAATCCAATCAAGAAATGGGCAGAGGACATGAACAGACATTTCTGCAAAGAAGACATCCAGATGGCGAACAGACACATGAAAAAGTGCTCCATATCACTCGGCATCAGGGAAATACAAATCAAAACCACAATGAGATATCACCTCACACCAGTCAGAATGGCTAAAATCAACAAGTCAGGAAATGACAGATGCTGGCGAGGATGCGGAGAAAGGGGAACCCTCCTACACTGTTGGTGGGAATGCAAGCTGGTGCAGCCACTCTGGAAAACAGCATGGAGGTTCCTCAAAATGTTGAAAATAGAACTGCCCTATGACCCAGCAATTGCACTATTGGGTATTTACCCTAAAGATACAAATGTAGTGATCCAAAGGAGCACATGCACCCGAATGTTTATAGCAGCAATGTCCACAATAGCCAAACTATGGAAAGAACCTAGATGTCCATCAACAGATGAATGGATCAAGAAGATGTGGTATATATACACAATGGAATACTATGCAGCCATCAAAAGAAATGAAATCTTGCCATTTGCAACAACATGGATGGAACTAGAGCGTATCATGCTTAGCGAAATAAGTCAAGCAGAGAAAGACAACTATCATATGATCTCCCTGATATGAGGAAGTGGTGATGCAACATGGAGGCTTAAGTGGGTAGAAGAAGAATCAATGAAACAAGATGGGATTGGGAGGGAGACAAACCATAAGTGACTCTTAATCTCACAAAACAAACTGAGGGTTGCCGAGGGGAGGGGGTTTGGGAGAAGGGGTTGGGATTATGGACATTGGGGAGGGCATGTGATTTGGTGAGTGCTGTGAAGTGTGTAAACCTGGTGATTCACAGACCTGTACCCCTGGGGATAAAAATATATGTTTATAAAAAATAAAAAAAGTATAAAAAAAAAAAATAAAATAAAAGGATTATTCTTTACTACTCATAAGAGATTGTAAATTGAGAATCTGAGATAATCAAACATGTTCTCATTTGACAGAATTCATTTTAACTTCCAAATCTGGACATTCACACAAATTCTGTATTGATTTAACAACAAAACCAAAAACCAAAATTTGGCCAAGTGAAATGATGGTGCATGTCATCAAAGCCAACTGAATGGAGGAATTAGAACAAATTGCTTTTATAAAGAGTAGAAGGGGCATCTGGGTGGCTCAGTTGTTTAAGCCACTGCCTTTGGCTCCCATCATGATCCTAGAGTCCTGGGATCCAGTACCGCATGGGGCTGCCAGCTCCATGAGGAGTCTGCTTCTCCCTCTGACCCTCCCCCCCTCATGCTCTCTCTCTCACTCTCTCTCTCAATAAATAAATAAAATCTTAAAAAAAAATGTAGAATAGTGCAAGAAACCAGAGAACCCATCATATCATAAGCGAATGCCATATTTTATAATAAAGTAACTGATGTAAACTATAATATGTGATGGTTCATTCTGGGTGTCAAGTTGGTTAGACTTTGGTCCTAGTTGTTTGGTCACACACAAGTCTAGATGTTGTTGTGGAGGTATTTTGTAGATGTGATTAACATTTACGATCAGTTGACTTTAAGAAAATTCGTCTCCGTAATAGGGATGGGCCTTCTCCGATCACTTGATGGCATTTAGAGCAAAAACTGAGGTTTCCCAGAGAAAAAGGAATTCTGACTTAAGACTGTAACATAGAAATCCTGCCTGAGTTACCAGTCTGCCTTATAGATGTCATACTTGCCTTAAAATAAATCTTTCTCTCTCTCTCTTAATCTTTTGGCATTGCTTGTTTCTCTGAAGAACGCTGACTTTTATATTAACTCAATTATAAAGCTTAGGAAGTCATTGTGTTTATGAAATGAGAGCAGGTAATAAAGAAATACATAAGACTACCTGCTAGCCAAAAAAAAAAAAAAAAAAAAAAAAAATTGCCGAATTTAAAACAATCATGAAAAAAAAAATAATGAACAGTGTGCCTGGGTGGTTCAGTTGGTTGAGCATCCAGCTGTTGATTTCAGCTCAGGCCATGATCTCAGGATCCTAAGATTGAGCCCTGTGTCAGGCTCCACACTCAGCAAGAAGTCTGCTCAACATTCTCTCCCCCTCTCCCTCTGCTCCTTCCTTGCCTCTTTCTCTTCAAATAAATAAATAAATATTTTAAAAAAAACAACAATAATGAAGGAGAAAACTTCTGAGCTATAATAGGACAAAAAAATCAAATCAGGTGGAAGAACAGGCATTAAAGTTTCCCTCAAAACTCATTAGGAATGGAGATGGAGGTTATAAAGTTATTAGAAAAGATGCAACGTGGAGAGTAGATCTAGGACTTCCAATGTGTGGGTGGTAAAATTGCCAAAAGGAAACAACTCATTGACTATCAAGAAAAATCTATATTAGGGAAACAAGAACCAAAGATCGCCTAAAGTCCATGAGGAACACAATGTTTTTTACCTTCAGAGGAGCAAACACCAGGCAACCTCAGACCACTCAACAACATTAAATGCCCACTGATAATAAGCAATAAGCAAAACTGCAGAATGTTAATGGAGAAAGAAGAGTAAGCCAAGAATTGTACAACTGAACAAAACACCATTCATGCTCAAGAGCAAAACAAAGGTAGTTTCACTTAGGCAAGATATAAAACAAGGATCTTCACTTGGTTCTTCTTCTGTTGCACCTGGCTTTGGGTACTGTTGCTCTCTGTTCCTTCCCCCGAGGAGCCACAGTCTTTCTCATCTGTTTCTTGGAGTTGTACTTATTGCTTCCTCTGTCTAGAACACTCTTCTTTCTTACTCCACTTTGCACAGCCTTGCTATTTTCAGATCTCAAGTAAAACCAACCAACCAACCAACCAACCAACCAACCAACCTGTCATTCCTCTGCACAGAAAAGCGTACTCCCAGGTTCTAAAACTAAATGAGCTAGTATCCCTCTTCTGTGCTCCTCCTTTTCCCCCTTTTCATTTTGCTTTTACTGCAGTATAATTTATATACAATAAATTACACCCATTTGTGTGAGTTTTGAAGAATCGATACACTCAGGTCACCATCACAATGATCAAATATAGAATATATTTCCTTACAGCTCTACCCAGGGAATCCCTCACCCCCATCTCAGGCAATCACTGATTTACTTTCTTTCATAGACTTAACTTTATCTTTTCTAGACTTTCATGTAAATGGAAACATACAGCATGAATTCTTTTACATCTGACTTTTTTCTGCTCAGCTTAATGACTTTGAAATTCAAGTATATTGTCTTATCAGTGGTTCATTACCTTGATTGCTAACTAGTATATTCCATTGTGTGAATGTACCATAATCTCTTTACCACTTATAAATCTTTATCCTTCTACAGATCCATTTTGTTTCTTTTGAATAAAGACCATATAAACATTTGTATTTGTGTAGTCTTTTTGTGGACCTATGCCCTCATTTCTTTTTAGTAGGTAGGAGTAGAACTGTTGGTCTTATAGTGATTGTAGTTTTCCTTCTCTTGATTTCCAGCTATCTCATATTATTCTACTTTAGGTGTGTCTTAGAAATACTATTGGGCAACATGACTTTTAAAATGTCAAATTTGAGCACTTGTCTTTTAACAAATGAATTTAACTTCATCATATTCATTGACACTACTGTGTTTAAAGTTATTCCTACCATCTTATTTTGTGTCTTTTGTTCATCGTCATTTCCTCTCCCCTTCCCCATTCTGCATTTCTTTTCCTTTATTAAAAAAAAATTACATACAGTGAAATATACAGATCTCCAAGATTTCTGCTTGCAATTTAATGCATGTTGACAAATTCTGCTTAAAAATAAAAAACAAAAAAAACCTTAGAATTCTTTTCCACTTTCTCCCTGTTGATTAAAGAGACATACATCCCATATTAATAAGGATTAGGTTCGACTGTACAATTAAAGCAAAATCCATGTGGACTTTTCCAATGTGGTGGCAAATGCGGTCAGTCAATTTTAAAGCTTATTTTACTTCTATTCTCCCACAGGAAAATACAACTATCCAGTAAAATCTCTGGTTAAGACTAATTGTCATGAGTTTAAAACCAATGACCATGGCAAAGGGAATAAGCACATCCTGATTGGTCCAACCAGGAGCATGTGTTCATCCACAGTATTGGTTTGGGAGGAGTGAGCCACAATCTAGTCCTAAGACACTGATTTTCCCCAGGAGGAATTCTGTTACTAGAAAAAGAAAGGTATCATTTTCAAACCTTCTTCTACCATTAATATATGCATAGTGTTAGATAAACAGTCATATGATTTTGTGGTTTAAAACAGACATCACAGTGTATCTGTTTTTATAATTTTTCTTTCTCCTAACAATATTTCCTGCAGTTATTCTCATGTAAATAATATAGTTCTACCTTGTTCTTTTAAAATGCTTATACTATGCCATAGTATAGACATAAGATTGTCCAAATCCTTTTGATAGATATGTAGGTTATTTTGATTTTTTTTTTTTGTATTACAAGTAACAGCACAATAAACATCCTTCCATATGTTTCCTTACACGTAGGTGTAACTACTTCTTTACACTTTACATCACACTCTTCATGCTGAAGTATTTTAAAGTAAGTTACCTATAGGATGCCTACACATAACCAAGAAACAAGATATGAGTTCACAGAATATCTATCACTTTTGTTTTAATGGATCCTGCCAAGCCATGGTCTAAAATAGTTATATCTGTTTGCGCTTCTATGAGCACCACATGAATACCTTTTTCCCCACACTCCTTGCCATTACTTGTTATACATCCTGGATAATCTTCTGGTCAGTCATTTGTCTTCATGGGTGGGATGTCTTGCACAAAAACCTATAATTGTAGCATTTACAAATTTACAAATATTTTATTTTATGGTTTTGCATTCTGCTTCTTGTTTAAGAAAACTATCTCTGCCTGAAAGTCATAAACAGCTTCTCTATATTTTTTCTTAATAATTCCAGAATTTAAAAAATAGTTTAGGTTATTGATCCATTTGAAATATATTCTCGTGAATGGTGAGAAATATGAATCTAAATAATTCTTGATAGGTAGTCAACTTGCCATTGTAACATAATGATCCCTTAATGTTTACTGAACAACAGTTGTGTCACTGTTTTTAATTTAATCCCATTTTGGGTCTTGTTTTCGCCCAATTCACATAGATCTTAACTGACAGATTCAGAATTCTAACCCCTGCGGAATGACTGTAGACTATTTAGCCTTCTAATACAATTTCCTCTTCCCACGTATTCAAAGTACCACCTCTGTACCACCAGTTCACCATAAATACATAGGTTTATTTATAGAACTTCTATTCTGCTTCAGCAATCTATTTGTCTGTTCTTCTACTATATGTTTAAAAATTCCAAACGGACCATTTTTTCCACTCTGCTTAGGATTTTAATTACTCCCTAAGGATCTCAAGATCAAGTATGTACCCTTAGCATTCCTCCCTCTTCCTGACTCTGGAATGTAAGATATGGGTACAGACTGCTTTCCCTTGTTATTTTCTATCTTCTAGTCATAAAAACCTTCTAGGGGCTATCTGAACAGAACAAGCACAGGCCTTTCATGAAACACTCATGTTTCCATGCCTTTGTTCAGGCAGCTTCTTGTGCTTTATCTTTTATGCCTCATTTACTGGCCAAGCACCTACTCATCTTTAAACATTAATTCAACCATTGACACCTCTGACTTTTCCTCACTCTCTATCCCAATCAAGTAGAAAGATATCATTCTTTCCTTCTTTATATATCCATTACATTCCCCTAAATCCTATATTTCTTCACTCACATATTTCTCTCCCCAGCATAATGGGTTTCTTGAGGGCAGGACCCTATTATTAAGTATATAGTGTGGACTGAATAAATATTTGTGGAGTAGGTTAATAGAAAACAAAGATTGTCAAATTATATGAGTAATCATCAGAGCATCTGATTTATAAAATGAGGCAACAAATTTTCAAACAAGGTAAAATAAATATCCTTTCAAAACAGCATCAAGAAGTGAGAGAACTTAACCATTCTCAATTAGCTCATAACAAAGCAAATGGGTGACTGGAATGATAATTCACACTACAGCATATTTAATGAACTAATAAAAGAGAAATTCAGCCAAAGGAAGCCAGACAACTTTATCTTGGAGGAACTGGAACAGAAGGGCTCTATTTTCATCTGGCATTTGCTTGATGTTGTTCCTATGTTTAGAAATGTACGTAATAAGGACTCCAGGCATATTCCAGGCTCTTCACTTAAGGTCCTGTGACCACAATGGAACACTTGTGCTGAATTACCCTCTGTGCCAACCATTCAACTGCACAGGTTCCTTTCCCCTTGCACAGTACTAATTTAAATCTTGGATCCATGGCAACCCTTAGAGGCTATGATACTTCTGCTCCTATTCTCAATTTTAGGCATTAGCCTGTTGTATGAGCAAAATGAGTATATGAGCCATAGGTGAACAATGGTACATGGCATACAGATTGTCCATTACTGACTGCACTAGTCCTGTTTGGCTTTAATGGGAAAGTGGTTAAAGTTGATATCAACTAGGATACAGTAAGATGGGCTATCTGTGTTACATTGGAAAAATAAGCAGGAAGGTTGTTGGGAGCTCCATTTTCATTGGCATTCTTCTCCCATTTTAGGTTTTAATCTTGAGACTTACTGTTTGCTTCACGCTTTTATTTCCACATGTTTATGCCATGCTTCTGTGTTACTATCAAGCCCGCAACATTTTATTTTATTTATTTTTATTAATTTTTTAAGAAGATTTTATTTACTTATTGGGCAGAGAGAGCAAGAGAGCACAGGCAGGGGGAGCATAGAAAGAGAGGTAGAAAAACAGTATGGCAAGACTAGAAAATAAAAAAAGAAAACTGTCAGTTTTATATTTAAAAATTCTCTAAGCAGATAGAGTTTAAACAGTAGTTTCTTTATAATATTCAGGGTTTGAACATTCAAGGTACAATTAATTTATTTATAGTTGAAATTCTATCAGAAGAAATAAGACAAGTGAGAACTTCTAATTGATTTTCATAAAGTCAGCACATGTGACAGTGATAGAGAATAACAAAAGAAAAATAACAAATAACATTTCACAAGGAAAGAGAAGTGACATAAGCTTTAAGACATATTTTTTTAAAAAACTAAAAACTCAATCTAGCTTGCATGTCTCCTTTACTCCTTAAAGGTTTACCTTTTGCTCATCGTACCTCTTTCCAACATTGCTCCTCACATAATTGGAGGGCTTTAAAATCTGTGTTAAATTGTCTGTTAGGAATTAAGATAGCCTCTTCTATTTTTTTATCA
Organism: Mustela lutreola; assembly: GCF_030435805.1. Classification (NCBI taxonomy): domain Eukaryota; kingdom Metazoa; phylum Chordata; class Mammalia; order Carnivora; family Mustelidae; genus Mustela; species Mustela lutreola. The sequence continues at coordinate 52,942,198 of NC_081303.1, forward strand.
CACGGACTAAAAAGCCTGGTAACTAACTACATATCTGCCAATGAAATGCAAGGTTGGGGGTTGGGGAGAAGTAGAAACCATTGGCAACAGTGATGAGATGCCAGGCTTTTAGAAAATGGTAGAAACAAATGATAATGAAAATACAACGGTTCAAAATCTGTGGGACACAACAAAGGGAGTCCTGAGAGGAAAATATATAGTGGTACAAGCCTTTCTCAAGAAACTAGAAAATGGTAGAAATAAATTTTGTTTTTAAGAGTGAGTCAGCTGCTTCAGAGCTGCAACCGCTGAGGTTTTTGATGAAAATTTCCTGTGATTCTAGCACCTCTGAGCTTCTGAAATGGTGTAGCTCTTCCAATGGTTCTGTATGCCCAAAACATCGAGAGTGATTGGTGTGTGTGTGTGTTTTTGTTTATTGTTGTTGTTACACTCTTAACTGTTATTTGTCCTTGATGTGGTCCTTGCTAAAAGATTTTAAAATACAATTTGAACAGGTATCTGACTTATTCATATTTGAAGGTAATAATGATCTCACTATTAGACAGGAATAAATATTGATAATCCATGATATGTTATAGAAAAAAAAGCTAATTAAATTATTGGATATATTTACCTGGAACAAGAAAACTAACAGGGAGTAAATAACATTCCTGAATTGTATCCTTTATAATAAACTGATAAATCCAAACAAAGTGTTCCTGAATTCTGTGCTCTATTCTGGCAAATTATCAAACGAGAAGATGGCATCATGGGAACCCCAACTTATAGACTATAACTCAGAAATACAGGAGTTCTAAGAATTGTGAGTGGTGTCTGAAGTGGTAGACAGTCTTTGGAGACCAAACCTTTTACAGTGACCTTTTTGTGTAGGGTCTGTGTTCATTCTGGGGAGTCAGTGTCAGAGTTAAATGGGATTGTTGGACACCCAATTAGTGTCTGGATAGCTAGAGGAGTGATTGCTGTGAGAGAAAAACATACCTATTTGGTGTCAGAAGTGTGAGTAAAAACAGACTGGATGTTACCCTATGAGATCTGTTATATTCTGTCACCTGACACTGTGGAGGATGTTCCTTGTCCCGTAAGTATGAATCTAAAAACCAATAGGTAGAATAGCAGCAGCTCTCTCACCATTACATGAATATGTCACAAAATCTTGTGTTCCAATTTTGCAATATGGGTTCCTACTAGCTTATCATTCTTGGGTGATGAGAGAAACATAATTCCCTCTGGGGACATAATGGTTCCATTTGAGGGAAAATTAAGCTTTTATAAGGATGTTTTGTTTCTCATTCCTCTGAACAATTAGACCGAAAAGAATACTGAATAGGCTGACTTGAGTATGCAGACTGTCCCTTATACAATATGGGTAAACAGGGTTTTCAACCCAGAATATTACTTCATAGCAAGTGTTCACAACAACACATACAGGACCAGTAAAGAATGGGTCAGAAATTTCATGAACGTGTGGTGTGGTTTAAAAACACGATCAGCTGTGGCACTGAGGTCAAAAGAGAGATTGAATGAACAGTGGAAAAAAGAAAAAAGTTATCAAATCCTGCAGTGGTCTAGTGGCCAGCTGCAGCGACAAATACCGTAGTAGCTATGTATATTTACCTTTCTTATTTCATTTGTAAATGTCAGATTGACTAGTACATAATTGCCTATTTATTTTCCTCTCCTCCTACTATAACTGTTTCATATAAAAGATGTTGCTTGTGAACAATTGTACAGTTAAGTCTTGAAATATATAATATTAAAAAATTAATTGTGCCAGAAGAAGAATTGTAATTCAGATGAATATAGTTATAATTGGAATTCTTTTCTTCTTTTTTATTCTGTGTGAAGGGATTCATTATAGCCAACAGTTGTATCCACTATGTGGAAGCATGATGCTGAAGTCTGTGTTTAGATGAGTCTTACAAAGTTTAGTATTCAGGATATTTATTAGGAAATGCTTTTTGGATCAATACCTGTGGAAGTGAAAGGGAAGAAACAAGATGAGGCAGAAGGAAAAGTTGAGTTGCAGAGGTCAGGGGTCAGCTCCCATGGCGAGTTCTGGATCAAAATGGCTCAGCAGAATGATCAGATGTTGGCTCACAATTACCCAAATTTCTCTCTGATGAGCCCCTGGGTGTGCACTGCCCCTGGATGGACAGAATCTTGAGTGAAGCCACTCTCTGTGGCAGAGGCAATCCCTGAAAAGCTTCATAGCACTCACAACATCAGGACAACAAAGTCAGACTTTGAAGTGGAGGGGACCCGAGGAACATGCTTTCCCGCCATGTGCCCCACACATGCTTTGCTGGTGTGGTTGTTTCAATTTAAATATGCATTCGAGGCTTTGATGGAAGCATCGCCAAAGGGGTAAACTGTACCTATTTTTCTGTTGGCAACTTAGCACCATTTAGTCCTTATGCTTTCTTGTCTGTTGCTGGATCTGGAAGCTTGAGAACTACACTCTGCCAATTTGAGGAAATCATGTGAGAATTCGAACATGGAAGAGAAGCAGCAGCAGTCATAGCTTCCCATGGCTGCAGCAGACAGATGGGAGGATTTTGTAGGATGTGAGGTTTTGCCAGTGGCTCCCGGCTATTTTCCTGAAAAACACCCACTTTCAAGCTGAAGATGACTGAGAACATGGGTGAGAATTGTCTGTGAATCCTGACTTTTTTGATTTCTTGATGCTTCCTTCCCCAATCCATCCTATAACGACGAAAGTTTCGACTTCTCTGTATTAAATGGCTTGAAGTTCAAAGTACTGGAGAGATTTGCTTCCGCCTGTCTCTCTGCCCTCCTGGTTTGCTAAATTACCTTCGTGACTTACCCTTTGTCATATCAGCTGCAAGCGTTCAACAATATCAATGTAAAACTCCCAAATTTCCACCTCTATTCTTCTTAGTTATGTCACAGTGACTCCAGCTAACAAATGAAATAAACAGAACTGACAATCTACCAGTCTTACCACAACTCACTTATGTCCTTTACATGCTTCTTTATCAGTTAAAAATCCACAGGCCATTGTTAGAAGTATTCACTTACATTTGTCTTCAGCTCCCTTATTCCTCTCTCACTTAAAAATCCCAAGCCTGATTGAATCTACCTCTCTTGAGGGAAATCTACATAAATCAGATCAAATCCATGACCAATAGCCTTAAATTTATTCTTGCCCTTCCTGGTAAATCCTACCGCATTTCACAATTTACTCTTCCAATCTCCTGCATTATTATTTTATATTTTCTGCTCTTCCCTTGAATCTAACATAGTTTCTCATCTATCCTCTTTCTCCACAGAAAATGTAGGCAATCTAAGCAGAATTCTTCCCAGCTGTTTCCAGCATCCCCTAGACACTACAGTCTGCCCCTGCCAATCCTCCCTATCCTCCTGTTACTATGGATAGACTCTTTTTATTTTGATCAAAGACAAGAATTTTCTTTCTTTCTTTCTTTTTTTAAAAGATTTTATTTATTTATTTGGCAGACAGAGACCACAAGTAGGCAGAGAGGCAGGCAGAGAGAGAGAGAGAGAGAGAGAGAAAGGAGGAAGCAGGCTCCCCGATGAGCAAAGAACCCGATGCGGGGCTCCAACCCAAGACCCTGGGATCATGACCTGAGCTGAAGGCAGAGGGTTTAACCCACTGAGCCACCCAGGTGCCCTAAGACAAAACTTTTCATGTGTGCTCCAGATTCCATGTTTCCCACTTGGTTATGAGCAAGGTTTCAGAAAGTTCACGATCTCTGTCCTGCTTCATTAAGGTTCTTCTCTTTGTGAGAACAATCCATAAGGTTCATGCACAATATCATGACAAATAACATTCATTTCTTCCATCTTACAAGCAGAAATACTCTTCTCTTTACCTTATGACAAGCTTCAGGTACCGCCCCATTGCTCTACTCCTATCAACAAGAAACTTCTTGATAGTGTTTGTACATTCTTGTGGCCAATTCCTGTTCTCCTTTCATCTCCCCTATGGAGAGTGGAGGGTGGGGAGCAGTTGTGTGTGTGTGAGAAAGAAAGAGAGATACAGAGAGAGAGAAAGGTCACCAACAACTTCCATATTGTTAAATCCAATAGTCATTTCTCGGTCCTATTTTTATTTATCTTACCTGCTATAACTGCCGCAATTCATCTCTGCTCTTTGAAACACCGCCTACACTTGCCTTGTAGGAAACACTCCTATTCCTCCAGGAGACTTTTTTTTAAAATAAAGGCAAACTGCCACGTGCAGTGCCTCACTTGGATGTGTCTGGAGTCTGAGAAGCTTGACCCCTACCTTTTCCTACAAATGGACCTTCAGAGCTTCTTTGGATGCTCAAGTAAGGTAACACAGCTTCTTGTCTACCTTTGATCGAAGAATGGTCCTTCTCTATGGAGGAAGGCCATCTTCTTCCACTGAGTGTGCAACTTTGGGAGCAACACACGTGGAGTGACGAGAGACTAAGAGGACACCTGTCTAACAAAACATGTCAGCTGAATCAACCTTGGCAATCAATTGGGTGACAGATGTCACAGCCAGATTGCCCTCACATCCTATGAGATTCTGTAAACATTCATAACTCTTACACTGCTACCATGATGATGTTTTCAAATTTAAACACTGTCAATATGGTAATGGCTCTCATATTTAAATCTCCTGCCCAGACCCCTTCTTGAGCTGTATCTAGCTACCCACAACGCATCTCCATTTAGATGAGTTTCTCAAACTTACTTGTTTAGAACTAAAGTGATTCCCCACCTGTGACAAACTTGCTTTTTCCTCCTCCTTTTTCTGTTATGTATATATCAACTGTATCCTACCTAGTTGCTCATCCCAAAGGCTTTAGAGTTTTCTTTGACTTTTTTTTTTCTTTTGTGCAACATCAAGTACAATTTCTTAGCAAATTCTGTCAGTTGTGTTTATAAAATGTATTTCTGTCCTAACCACTTCCCAACATCTCTACCTCCACCACCTCAGTCAAGTTCTCATTGTCTCTTACTTGGATTATCGAGATGGCTTTGCCTTTGCCTACTTTTTATCTCTTTCCAGGCAATCTTTTAAAAATATAATGCAAAATAATGCCCTTGTTTAATCAAAATCTTATCGAGGATTTTGAACTCATACGACTTCTTAACGGGCCCTATTTGATAACTCCTCCCCCTACCCCTGAGCCCATCTTAAGTATTTCTTTTGGTTTCACCTTTCACTCCTATGTTCTAACTCAGTGTCCTCTTGCTGTTCTCAGAATAAACTAGTACATGTCCCTTCCTTATTTGCTGTCTCTACTTGAAACACCCAATTTCCAGTTATTGCATGGTTTATTCTATCACCTCTTCATGCAAATATTTTCTTCTCAGTCATAGCCTCTCTGTCCATTCTGTTTAAAACAAGGAAGCATATACTACTCCTGGTACTTTCAATTTCTTTTCTCTCTTTTGTTTTTTTTTCTGTACAGCATTTAGTACCATATGACCTACTATCATTTGACTTACTTATTGCTAATATCTCTCCCTTAGAAGATAAGCAACATCAGCCCAGGGATTTTAAAATCTTTTCTGCACTGTTAATAGTCTTATCATCCATATATTATTGCCTTTAACCATAATAAGTTCACAGCAAATATTTACTGAACTAATGACTTTGTAAAATAAATATATCAAAGGATAAAACTGATTATAGCAATTACCAAAAAAACCCATTTTATGACATTCTCTCTCAATATACATATATATATTTAAATATTTTATTTATTTATTTGAGAGAGAGGAGAGAGAGAGCAGGAGGAGGAGGAGGGGCAGAGGAGAGAGGCGGACTCCCTGGTGAGTGTGGAGCTCCAGGTACAACTTGATCCCAGGACTCTGAGATCATGACCTTTGCAGAAGTCTAACAGCTAACCGGCTGAGCCACCCAGGCATCCCTAAATATAATACTTAACTATATTGATAAGTAATATGGTTAGAAATCACATATTTGAAGAATAAGATATATGAGAAAATAAAAATTGAACATAGATTAGAAAAACATAATGTTCAGTATGACCAAATTTGTTATAAAAGAAAATAGTTGTTAAAGTCTTGAAGAAAGTCTATGCGATATTAACAGCATTGTCCTCTGACTGATGAAGTTACCATTAATATTTGTTTGTTTTAACTAGGATTTTAAAATTTTCTAATATAGTCATTACTTTTAATTTCAGCAATAAAAGTAGTACATTGTGGTAACAAAAATGTAGTGAAAGTTGCTCTTGTTTTTCCTCAGTTACCAGAAAACTTAGAGAAAAGTCAATTACCTAATTTTGTAATTTGTTCATCTCTAGTGACCAGTATGAGTCTGTACATAGTTTCATTTCTGTTTGGCAATATGTATAAAGTTTTGCCATATGCTTTTAGATATAAGTTGCTTTCGGTTCTTTTAAACATGGTTAAGGGAAGATAAAATATAGACCATACTAATAGAAATAACATACTGGCTAGCTCTGCGATCATAGCAACAGATTCATATACTGTCAATTGTGTGTTAAGCACATACAAATTGTCTGCTCTGTGTATTATCTATTGAAAGGGCTATTGCTAACCATACTACATATTTCCTGGACATCTTTCTTAACATCTAGATAGTGTGTACACAGAGAATGCAAACTAATTTTAATGTGCACTGAAGCAAAATATTACCAGGAAGGTGAAGCTACTAAAATATATAGCATATAAATTGTTTGCAAGCATTCATGACTTTATGATTATCAGGCATTCTGGATGTTCCAGACTACTGCACCTCCCCATTAGTAGAGATAACTGAGAGATGAGCATTATGTTGGTAGAAAATAAAAAAGGACTTATTTCTACTTCCACCTCCTCCGAGCAATAGTTATGCTTACTTTGAGGTATTCAAAAGGAAAAAAAAAGTCCACTTTTTAAAATACATTCTACCCCCACACACCCACTGTATTTGATCATAACCATGCCTGAAATTGCATGAATGCTTCCAAAGCACCGTGGCATTTCCCTCTTTTTTGTTGTTGTTGTTATTGTTTTGTTTAATATACTTCCCCTCATGAGATTATAGAACCCACAAGGTCAAAGAATACAAAGGCCACTTTGTATTCGAGGTCTTTGAGTAAATGTCACAGTGCTTGGAACAAAGGGTGTCACAATAAATAGCTATTAAAATATACTTGTCTGCACTCATGTGTGCACCTGCACATGTACACAGACACAGATATACACACTCTCTCTAAAGTCATCATGTGTTTTTTTGAATTCTTTAAGAAATGTGTTTCTTCTGAAAAAAAGAAGAACACTTCTTAATAATTGCTGCCCTTGCAAGAATGTAGAACATAATAAAATGGTGTATATTAATACTTTTGTTCTCTGGGGTGCCTGGGTGGCTCAGTGAGGTAAGCCTTCGGCTCAGGTCATGATCTCAGGGTCCTGGAATCAAGCCCCGCATTGTGCTCTCTGCTCACAGGAAGTCTGCTTCCCTCTCTCTGCTTGCCTCTCTGCCTACTTGTGCTCTGTCAAATAAATAAATAAATAAATAAATAATCTTTAAAAAAACATTATTGTTTTCTGAAGAATATTTTTCATCCTTCTATAAAAACAATAATATGGGATGCATACAATGACTCTGAAAAGCAAATAATCTGTGTCCTGTAACAACCAGTGATATCGTCAATAGCATTTTTCAAATAGAGCTAGGTATATTTTCCTTCAAAAGTAGTTCATTTGCTTAGCATTGAGTCTTCTCCACCACCTTCCTGCATTAAAAAAAAAAATTAAACCTTGGCCTGGGACCATTGGATTAGGCAAAATGAAAGAAAAATAGTTAAGTTGGGAAGGATGTATACAGTAATCGTAGTGTGTCTTCTTCCAAACCCTAATTTCCACTTTCTGATTTTAGGAGTTTACCAGCCAAGTCTCTGCCTTAGTTCCTCTTGAATTCAGTTATGATGCATTTCTTTAGCCTTAAAACCTTGTTTAACGCTTATTTTGAGTAACACGTTTTTTGCTTGCCTATTTTAATTTTAAATGAAACTATTGCTCTGAGGGTGATAAGGAATATGGCATCAGTAAATCATGTTATTCTGTCTTGCCAATTTCTGTATATTGTGACAGTGAAATGTGTATTTTGAGGTGGGCCCAATTGCTAGAGAATTCCAAACCTTTATAGGTTGCTTCTGTTACTGAAATAACTGGCCCTAGAATAGAATAAGAATCAAGCCCTGTTGATAGTCCTGAGGCTATAAGAGGGCAAATTAATTCACTTACCAGCTCCGCTCCAACATTTGTCCCCAGAGAATCTTCCCCACCACCAATTTCACAGCATTTATTTCTCATTGTCACTGGGTACAATTCTTTGTCATGTTAGTCATTTCATCGGTGCAAGGGGAATATGCGCCTTCATATCTCTAGGATGCATGACCCGAACACTACATGCCTGCTCATTATGAACTCGGGAAACTCACTACAGAGAGAAGTATAAACCAGAGGATTTCAGTCCCAATCTAAGCCAGTACCCAAACACACCAACTACTCTCTTTCTTTTCCTTTCTCTGCTCCTTCTTCTCGTTCTCCTATTTACTTCCTCCTTTTCATGAACATCTACACAATAAACTTTAATTCCTTCTCTAAATTCCCCAAAATATTTCCATAGCTGAATATTTCATACATTGTTGGGTTTGTTTTTTGGTTCTTGCTTTCTAACCATAACTGAGGGTTCTGAGCAGGGATATCCTTTATCATCACAGAGTGATCAATTCAAGGTTTTGGGTTTTTTTTTTTTTGTTTGTTTGTTTGTTTTTAATTGTCCAGGCCTAGAGAGCCAATTTATCTGATAATATAGCAAAGCTATAGGCTACAGATCAAGAAGGTGAGTATCCAAATATTTCCTAGAGGGTAGAGCTCCATTTCTATTGCTAAATATACAACTTTCATCTCTTGCCTTGTCTTTTCCCATCAGGAATTAACTATATTAAAGGCACATTCTTGCTGGTTTCCAAATAGCAATGCAGCCCTCCATCCAGGAAATCTTTGCTGTGGCTGGGAGAGATCCCATGGTTTAGGCCATACAGTTTATCAGTGCAGGAAGGTCTTATAAGGGCTCTATTATTGACACTGTGAACAGATAATATAAATGCTCGTGAACCTCCCTGGAGAGTACTCCTGAGTATATCACTTCCATTTTATAATTCAACCTCATTATGAAACCATCTTCCTATTAAAAAGTCTCTGCGATACCACTAAGATAGGATCAGAATTTCTAGCATTAAAATCATCTGATATCCTTCAGGAATGGTTTGTATCATAATACAGTAGGAACAAGCAAGAAACTGTCTTTTTTCTTTTCAAGATTTTATTTATTTGACAGACAGAGATCACAAGTAGACAGAGAGGCAGGCAGAGAGAGAGGAGGAAGCAGGCTCCCTGCTGAGCAGAGATTCTAATGTGGGGCTCCATCCCAGGACACTGGGATCATGACCTGAGCCTAAGGCAGAGGCTTTAACCCACTGAGCCACCCAGGTGCCCCAGAAAACTGTCTTTTAAGTAGACTACAATAAACAGCGAGATAACTAGTTCAAAACACAAAAACACTTACAAATATCTACCAAAGGTCCCAGTCTGTATAGGTTTTGATATTTCTAACATGGATAAGAATTTAGATCCCGAGGACCTCTGTAACAGTTTGCCACTGTCCTCTCTTTAAATGTTAACTAGATCTATAAGGTTTTATCAGTTCACTTTGGATTGTGGCCCATCCTGTAAGTCTTTACGATATACAACTGAAACTACTGGAGAAACCAACTTATTTAGTCCTGGGTAAGTTCCAGGAATGGCCTGTCTTACAGATAGAGCTTTTAAAAGGCAATTCATGATCCTTAGATTGCTGGCCTCAATCCTTTCTTTAATCAGAGCAAGGCTCTTTCATTTCCTGTTGCCCTCCTGGAGTTCTGAATTGCTTTAATGTTTGCTGACAAAGAAATATTAAGCAGTATAAACTTTCATATTTAGCACGAAAAGAGTCTTGGTTAACACCCTTTATAAAAAGAATAAAAGCAGTGTACTCCATTCACATGTAATATCTATCTCAATTATGCACTTAAATAAAGGCAGTGACATCACTGGAATATTTCTAACGATGCTTTCTAATTCCTAAATTCATTCCCACCTTGGTTTCTTTCATCACGACATCTCCACATCCATCTAGTTTCATATTAAGATCTTTTCGTTTACCTCTTCTATCCACACTGGAATTGAGCTCTCAATGTTAACAATCCTCCGAAGTTTTGCCTTGTAGCCTCAGGCCATTTTATCCCTGTACATAGCCCAAGACTCCCTTCCCCCATTGTTGATTGGGCAAACTTGTGTCAACCTCAGCGTTTTGTTGTTGCTTGCTTCTTGGTTCAGTTTTCTTTTCTTTTCTTTTTTTTTTTTTTTCTCAAGATTTTATTTATTTGATAGACAGAGATCACAAGTAGGCAGAGAGGCAGGCAGAGAGAGAGGGAAGCAGGCTCCCTGCTGAGCAGAGAGCCTAAGGCAGGGCTCAATCCCAGGACCCTGGGACCATGACCTGAGCCGAAAGCAGAGGCTTTAACCCAGTGAGCCACCCAGGTGCCCCTTGTTCAGTTTTCTTAAAACTGTGGCTTTTCTAAATCATGATCTTATCACTGGGTTTGAATTCTTCCAGACTAAGGTAAATAGAACAAATTTACCATGGCACTTCAAGAACTACAAGTAGAGTTCAGAAACTATCTACTCCTTCGTGAAAATCCCATCATTTCCATTTTTGGTCCCTGTTATTCAGAAACCAGTAGAATAATCAACTGAGCCAACTTCTTCAGATAGGCTAATTATAATTTCCTTCTGTCATTTTTTTCTTTCCTTTTCCTGACCACTTTGTTTTGTGTGGCATCAATCTTTTTTCTTTTTTTCTTCCCCATCATGAAGTCCTATGCACAATAACTGAAAGAACAGTAAAATCATTTCCTCTTGCATATTTTCTAGACTTCACAAGGACGGTCTTTCCATAAGGCATAAAATTTAACAAGGCCCCAGTCTGCCACCCTCACTCACCTGTTACAATTTTTGACAATGGTATTGAAGTGGCTGTGCACTTCTGCTTCTCATGAAAGCCATCAAGGGTCTATAGCAGATGTAACATCTTTGCACTTTCTAAGAGAGTGTTATCTGTATGATGTAGGGATGGGCATGAAAGACTGCCCCTTCAGGGGAGGTCTGTGAATCCACTTAATCCATTGTGTTTGACTAGCTGTCATCCTATCTCAATGAGTCTTCTCACAAAAGGTTGCCGCCAAATCTTGATTGATAATCTACCCAAACATTTAGCAGTATTTGGAATTAGCAATGTGTTGAGGTGATTGCCTGTTCTAAAGATCCACACCAGTGATTCACTAGGCTAATGAGAGTCTTTTTTATGTCCCATTTCTATGACAATATACAGTTATGATTCAGTAATTCATCTTCATCTCTACTTATGTAATTTTTACTATAACCAAAGACCTTAATAGAATTATTTTGTGTGTGAACACAGTATCTTTCAAGTTACAATAGAAGGATGAAGAGGTTTTCCAGTGACAGGAAAAATCACCATTATGGTCACCATCTCCTCAGTTGATGTGATGGCTTTGATCAGGACTGCTAGCACAACAGAGAACAGAATTGTTTTAATGTCTTCCTTTGTGCTTGCCCCTCCTGGTCTAACCAGTTTCTCTAGTCAGTGTAAATATAATTCTTCCATATTATATTGATAAAATTTATGCCTATAAACTACCTCAACGTGTTTTTCCTTTTTTACTTCTTTTTTTTTTTCCATAGCAAGGTTGATCGGCAATCATCCTGGCATCAGATATTCATCATGATTTTCCATGCAAGGCTTTTACGATTTGTGGGTCTAAAAGCCCATCTGGGTCACAGAATTAATAAGGAACCCAATTATCAAATCATGCTTCCATGAATCAGATGCTCCTTAGTATCAGGTTTTATTTATAATATTAAGGATACTCCCAAGCAAGAACCACAGGCAAAGCAGTGACTTCCTCCCATTTTAGTAGATTTGAACAACATAGTTAACAAATGTTACTGTCTAATATGTACAAGCCTCTCCTGACATCAAAGTGAACTCACTATTTTCAAATATACATAGAACTTCTATAAGTCTTGACTGCATATTGGGCCACGAGGCAGTCTCACTAAATTTTAAAGAATCTGCATCATGGGAGCAGCAGCGTGGCTCAGTGGGGTAAAGCCTCTGCCTTCGGCCCGGTCATGATCCTAGGGTGCTGAGATCAAGCCCCCCATAGGGCTCTCTGCTCAGTGGGAAGTCTGCTTCTCTTCCTCTCTCTCTCTGCCTGCCTCTCTGCCTACTCGTGATCTTTGTCTGTCAAATAAATAAATAAAATCTTAAAAAAAAAAAGGAATCTGCATCATGCATAATACAGTCTTTGACTATAGTACAATCAAGTTTTTAAAAAATCAATAAAAAAGAAAAAAAAAGACCAAAAATTTAGAAAATTTAAAACATCCTTCTAAATAACTCATAACTGAACAAATCATAATAATTTTTGAAAATTAAAATAGTAGAACATAGAGAAAAATGTAGTTTAAATGTGCATAAGGAAAGTCTAAAAATTAATGAAATAAGCTTATTATAAGAACAGAATTAACTTCAGTGAAGTACAAAAATGATATAGTGAGAATAACCATAAGTGTTAATGATACAGATGAGAACTACGAAGAATGTCAAAAATAGTGAGATTTAGCTTTTTGAAAAAAGATAAATCTGTGGTGTAATTGGTTAAGAAAAATTGAGACACAAATAAATAATTCAGAGGATTAAAAAGGGGGCTATAAGTAAATCAATGCCAGATAATTAAAATAATAAAATATGAACATTAAAAATTTTATATATGACTTACACAAGTACCTTTATAGAAAAAATTAAATTCAATTAAATTCCTCCCTCAGACCATACACAAATACTGATTTCCCATTGATTAAAGTCTTAAATGTAGAAAGAAAATTATTAAATCATTTAGAATGAAATGTAGATAATATATTTAAGGTATATATTGGGATATACAAAATCATTCCTTTTAAACTTCCAGCTTAGAATTATATGACATCAAACATGCAGAGAACTAAGGCTTGCTGTGAGCAAATATCCACACTGGAGCTTCTCACCATCCTCCATTTCTTTTTTAATGTTTCAAGCTCCAATCTATATGTCAACTTCTGTATTTAATTGATTTTAACAACCATTCAAAATATATAATTTTATGTCAAAAATCCTGTCTTTTCATTTCTCTGACTTTTCTCCATCAAACTTGACCTGAATGCTCCTTTCGCCTGTCACTTCCATTGTCATACCCTGGACTATTTTATGACTAGTAGTTACAATTTCAAATATGCCACTCTGACCACTACCTCTGTATCCAGCAATTAACTCCACTTAGCAGCATCCTAAAATCCATTCAGCTTTCTGCCTTTTTTTACTCTTTTGTATCATCACGATTTTACTTCTCTTTTGAAACCAAATTTTATGGACAACAATTATTATCTTCTACATGTTTATATTTTTATCCATTGATTAACACTCTTTCACTTCCATATACTCTTAAGCAATAACACTTCCATGGTTTAATCTGACAACTTTATTCTGACAACTGTGCAGCTAGTGTAACTCAAGAAAAATAAACAATTTGAAATTTGAAATTCAAAACCCATTGTAATCAGGCCTTAGTCGTCACCAATACGTTACTGGCTTAAATTGCGAGTAATTTCTCCAAACCAGTCACTTCTTCCCACCTACATGTTACAACTACTTTGGATTCTCTCTAGAGTAGAGCAATATTTTTCTAACTGGTCATTTACCTCCGTATTCCTTCAGGGCTTTTTCCAAATGACAACCAGAGTTGAAATGTAAGTATTCTAAAAACTTGTTAATGGCTTCTTATTTCTCTCAGAGCAGAAGTTAAAGTTCTTATAATGGTCTATGAAACCCTGTATATCTAATATACAAACACATAGAAATCATAAATAAGAGCGTTCTCATAAGTATTATTTGTAATGCTAGATACTGAGCAAATAGGCTGGTCTTTAGAAATCTACTCTATTACTCTTTGTTGCTTCAGAAATAGAAATCACTGTCTTTGGTAAAATTGGAAAGTATTGATAATCATTTAATCCAACCCAAAGTTAGGGGTGAAATAATAAAAGAGTAAAATCGCTAAGCTGTTGAATCTAATGTTAATAATGTAAGAAGCAGCATGGTGGCAGTGAGGGCCAAATCTCTTTTTATCTCTAGTGGAGTCTGGCTTTCTCTTCCTCTAGCAACAAAGATGGATTATGTGATCCTGTTCACTATAATTAGAGTAGACATAACACTGGAAGAAAACAGTATACTGAAAGAAAGAGATTCAGGAGAGTAGCCATCTTTAGGCATACAGCAGTATTAAATTTGTGGTTTTTGCCATATCTTTCAATCAATCTCAATATGATATTTACATACAGTAAATATTCAATGTATTTTTAAAATTTAATTTTACTTTATCAGTGTTCCAAGATTTGTTGTTTCTGCAGCACACCCAGTGCTCGATGCAATACGTGCCCTCCTTAATACCCACCACCAGACTCACCCAGCCCCCTACACCTCTCCCGTCCAAAACCCTCAGTTTGTTTCTGAGAGTCCACAGTCTCTCATGTTTTATCTCCCTGCTCCAATTCCCCCAATTCACTTTTCCTCTCCTTCTCCTAATGTCCTCCATGTTTTTCTTTATGTTCCACAAGTAAGTGAAACCATATGATAACTGACTCTCTCTGCTTGACTTATTTCACTCAGCATAATCTCCTCCAGTCCCATCCATGTTGATACAAAAGTTGGGTATTCATCCTTTCTGATGGAGGCGTAATATTCCATTGTATATTTGAACCATATCTTCTTTATCCATTTTCCATTGAAAGGCATATTGGCTCTTTCCATAGTTTGGCAATTGTGGCCAAAGCTGCTATGAACATTGGGATACATATGGCCCTTCTTTTCACTGCATCTGTATCTTTGGGGTAAATACCCAATAGTGCAATTGCAGGGTCAATGTACATTAGAAAGAAAATAAAATTCTCTGGGTATCATCATACATAAATTGTCAGAATTGCATGTTTCTAAGTTCCATGAGATGCAGCTTAATTTGTTAGAAATTAGAGTATAAAGTTTGGAGTAGAGAGATATAGACTTGAATCCTTGTTCTAAAATGTAATAATTAGGGGCACCTGAGTGGCTCAGTGGGTTAAAGCCTCTGCCTTCAGCTCGGGTCATGATCCCAGGGTCCTGGGGTCGAGTCCCGCATGGGCTCTCTGCTCAGCAGGGAGCTTGCTTCCTCCTCTCTCTCTGCCTGCCTTTCTGCCTACTTGTGATCTCAGTCAAATAAATAAATAAATCTTTAAAGAAAAAAAAAGTAATAATTATGTCATCTACTTTCTTTTTAGACTCTATGACTTCATTTGTAAACTAATCTATATTACATTAATTGACATTGAAAGATTAGTGTGCAAAAAGTTACAGGCAAACAAAATAAGTGCCCTCACCTCATGGTTTGTGCAACCATTTATAAAAAAAAAATAGACTCTTTCACACAGAGATTCCATGCTTTGCTCCCCATATCTTTAGCCTGTACTTTTTACAGACCTACCAGATACTATTTTAACTTTTTTTTGTAATGAGCACTGGGTGTTATATGTAAGTAATAAATCACTGACTTTTACTCCTGAAGCTAGTATTACATTATATGTTAACTAACTAGAATTTAAATAAAAAATTGAAACGTTAAAAGAAATTTTAATATGACCTCCTATGTTAGTGCATTGCACTTTGAACACCATATTTAATGTTTCTATTTCTGTCTTCCCACCTTTATATTGCCCTATGATTATAGCATAGTTTGGTTTTATTTTAGCAGATATGATATAAGAAAATTTAAGAAGTGTTTTAAGTGCTGATGCATTGAAAATACTAAATTACTAATATCCATTATTATTATACCCATATGATTCATTTGTATGACATGGTACTAAGATAGTCACCAAACCCTGAACTTGGGAATTATAAAATGTATAAGGAATAGTAAAGAGATATTCATTTGTCTCTGTTATAAAAAACAATGAAAGCACATTTTATCTTGCAGGGCTATATTTAAATGAGTTATTGACATATTTTATTTTTATGATAACTCTTAGGTACATGACATCTTGAAAACATGAAAGCAATGTTATTAGAAAAGTAGTTAATACTTACCATCGGAGTTTCATATGAGAATTTGTTCTAATCATTAAATAATTGTTTGATCTTCTTCAGGTTTACTTACAATATCTTTAAAATATTATCCTTCTAATAATCTCAAAAATAAACATAAACATAAAAGAGAATATTATAGATTGCATTACACATGATTTTTATATCAATTGAATGTACATTTATATGTGTATAGGTAGTATATAGTATTTTTGTAATATATGGAAAGCATGTATATATAGTCATATATAAAATTTAAGTATCTAAGTATCAAATTATATACATATACATGGCCTTTAGAAAATATCTTGGCACACATATAGTCCAATATAGTTCTCATTTTGGATGTTGTGAAATAATAAGTTCGGGAAAATAAATTTCATGCTGATGCACATAAGGGTTGTATATACATTCATGTTTATGTATTTTAAATTAGTTAGAAAGTAAGAATGCAGATTCGTTACTTTTTTCCAGTCATTCCAGTTAAACCATTCCTAGTATTTGAAAGAATACTTTTTTATTTGCAGAAAAGTTTATCATAGCATAAAAAATACATCTTGTTTATATAGCTTTAGAATAAACATTGGTGACTGTCATACACCATTTAGAAATGGTTGCAACCACTTACATTCTGAGTTTATTCATGAAACACATAGAGTTCCTGCATTATATTTTCTCCTTCTTCTTTCTCTATAGGTGCAAAAGGACTATAAATTTACCATCTGCTCTAAGACTTTTTGGCCATAAAGACTGCAGTTAAAACTATGTTAATAGCTCAGTTCAGACAAGAATGATTCCTTAATTTTCATTTCTTATAGGGTAAGTTAATTAAATCCATTAAAACCATTTTATCACTCCATAAGGCTACTCAGGTTTTTGTTTGCTTCCATTCTAAAATTCCAGACATAATTCTACATATCTGTTTTCTTCATAATTTCATTCCTACAGACTATTTTTTTAATGTTCTGCCTCACATATTTAAATGTTAGAATAAATTTTAAGTGGTTTATTTTAGAGAGGTAGGTTGTTAACATTATTTTTTAAAAATATTGACTAAAAATATATATCACTGAGAAAAATAACTCATCTAGGAGTCTGTTTATGTCCAGTACCATGCAGAAAGCATGTACATAATGGAGTATACCTAGTACCACAAAGATGAAAAATATAATTCTGGAGCTACTTAATACTTACTGTGACAAAATCCATAAGAGACACAAAAATACACTATAACAAGCATGTTACAGGGCACATTTATAAATTCCTACCGGGGAAAATATGTCAGTCTTTTGTCTTCAGTTTCTGGTTTAGTGTTGAGTAACAGAGCAAGATATTCATGCTTTCAGTTCTGAGCAAAGTGCTTTGGGGAGATAGGAGAGGGACGAATATGTTTAGGAGCACTGGGAAAGGTTTATTGGAGGAGTCCTTAATGATTAATAAAATTTGTCAGGTTGAAAAATAAAAGAATGCAGATATGTCAAAAAAAAAAAACAAAAAACAAAAAAACCCAGCAGGTTATTCACGTCATGATTCCCTAAACCCATGAGTGACTCAAAAGTTAATGAATAATTCTGTAGGATATTCTAACATTTCAAACCAAAATCTCATTCATTTATTCAGTTGACAGGTATTTATTGATTGCTGAATATATGCTTGGGGATACAGAAGTATTCAAGATACATTAAGTCTATCATGTAGTGAGAAAGAATAAAAGGCAGGTACAGTGTATGATATAGGTAAGCATAACGTGACAGAGGAACACATAACAATGTATCCATTCAAGTCTTGATTTAGCAAACTCTTTCAGTAAAATAGGTATTTAAATGGAGTTACTTTTTTTTTTTTTTTAAAAGATTTGATTTATTTATTTGACACAGAGAGAAATCACAAGTAGGCAGAGGGGCAGGCAGAGGGAGAGGGGGAAGCAGGCTCCCTGATGAGCAGAGAGCCCAATGAGGTCCTCAATCTCAGGACTCTGGGATCACTACCCGACCTGAAGGCAGAGGCTTAATCCACTAGACCACCCAGAAGCCCCTAAATTGATGTCTTTTACAATTGTTGTTTACAATTGTTGCAAAAAACAATTGCATTTTTTGAATGCAAAAAAAATACACAGGCTTGATTCCATTGGTATAAAGTTCAAAAAAGAAACATATAGCAAGGCAAAAAAATGATTACCGCAAAACTAGGGATAGGAGTGTCCTATAGCCTTAAGGGAGTGGCCTGTGACAGAACAGGAAACATGAACTAGGGGGTGAGGATGGGGATTTTGGAGCGTTGGTAATATTCTATTTCTTGACTTGGTGTTACACATGTCTTCATTAATAGTGATTGATTATACTATGTCGTATGCATCTTTGTGTATGTTTTTAAATCTTTAAATAAAGATTTCCAAAGATAGAACACATGGAAGGCAGAAATAGAAACAAATCCGAGTCCAGTTGTATTAGTCATCCCAAATTATAGTATTAAAATCTCTACATTAAAAAAAAAATCAGCTACATATATATTTTTTTTAAGATATACTCCAACACATATAAACATGAAGGATTTGAAGTTATAATGTTGGGAAAATATAAAGATTGTCGATTATAATATAAAAGAAGTTGGAATAAAATATATAAAATAAGCTTTCAAAAACAATGCCTTCTTAGTGACAAAGATTATTACTACCCATTTTATAAAATATTTAACTCACCAGTAAGATATAACAACCCAAGATGATGTGAACATAGGAGAAAAATCGCAAATAAAAGATATATAAATAGACTTTACCATGAAAAAATAAATGGAAAATTGTAATAATATTATAAGAGGTTTCTATAAACCCCTCTCAATTGTTGATATTGTTAAGGGCAAATACAAGATAAAAAGAAGAGACATAATTCTCCTTTTTGAAAATAAATGAAGAGACGACCCCCTTCCTTGCTCTTAGAACATTTATTTTTTAAAAAAGTTATAATTGTGTATGTAAAGTCTAAAGCTAAATAAGCCTTTTTAAGAGTTAAAAAGGTAGGGTTCCTGGGTGGCTCAGTGGGTTAAAGCCTCTGCTTTCAGCTCAGGTCATGATCCCAGGGTCCTGGGATCGAGCCCCACATCAGGCTTTCTGCTTAGCAGGGAGCCTGCTTCTTCCTTTCTCTCTGCCTGCCTCTCTGTCTACTTGTGATCTGTGTCTGTCAAATAAATAAATAAATAAATCTTCAAAAAAAAAAAAAAAAAAAAAAAGAGTTAAGAAAGTCATTCTCAAGGAACCGGAATCTGAGATGTAATTATCCAGGAAAAAGTGACTCTATCTCTCCATGTCTGTGGGAGGGTAAGAATCTAACTTAGACCTATTCCAAACTACCTCCTGTCATAAAGATATGAGAGGGTTATTTTTCCTCTGGATAAAGTTCATTAACAAATACATTAGTCTCCCCAGTTACCAGATAAGTCTAGGATGTACCATGTGTGACAACTAGTGCTGTCAAGTTCTCTTGCCTGGGGACTAGCTATTTATTTTGAAAACATATATGTAATGAGTTATGTCTGCTTGGCTTGTGAAAGGGTCAGATTGCTTTCTGTCTTTGCATTCTCTTAATGAGTTTCTATGATGCATATCATGATTGCCATAATGCTTATTCACTAATAACAATAATTTTTTTTCTCTTCTTCCTTTGTAAAGAGATTTCCTAGGTTGGGAGAAAATTTTGTTTTTAACTATATTTCCCCAACTATTTATGAGAAGCCTTAACTAGAAAGAAATATCGCAAACCAACTAGACTAAAAATATCTACAAATGTGGGAATTTAAGATACACCTATATCCAAAACCCAGGTATGAAAGAAGAAATCATAACAAAGATAATGAAATTAAAGCTGAATTTTAATGAGGACACTTCCTATCAAAATGTGAGGTTCGATGAAAGTCATTTTTAAAAGGAAATGTGTACTTTGTGGAAACAGATGAAGACCAATCAAATGAGGGACATCTGGGTGGCTCAGTCAGTTAAGTAGCTGCCTTTGACTCAGGTCATGATCCCAGGGTCCTGGGATCAAGTCCTACATCAGGCTTCTTGCTCAGAGGGGAGCCTGCTTCTCCTTCCGCCTGCTGTTCCCCCTACTTGTGCTCTCTCTTGCTCTTTCTCTCTCTCTGACAAATAAAATCTTTAAAAAAAAGAAAAAAAAAAGACCCACCAAATGAGAACAAGCAAAGGTTATTTATTCAGGGCTTGCTGTAACGAGGAAGTCAGCCACCATCACTTGGTGTTCCGGTGTTCTGTCAGAGACTCAAATGTGGAAGAATGGGAAAGCTTTAAAATGATCCTACTGGAAAACTAAATCCAAATATATATATAATACATAAATAAAACTAGGTGTAAAGACAATATGATCAACTCAAGTGATTATAGAAAGAGCAATTTAAGGAAATACAAACCTTTTAATGATAGAAGCTATTAAATAACTAGGAAGAGTACGAATTTCCTTATCTACCATAAATCTCCAGTTAATGTTCTGCTGGTAATGTTGAATCACTAATAGCTTTCCTTTAGCTATTGCATAATATTGTATTGGAAATATAAAGATTGAAAGTATAAAAATCAAACATATTGGAGATATGAAAACCAATAGAATATACATAAGGATGCTTAGAAAAAGTAGAAGGGCTTAATTAAGTATATTTGTATTAAGAGGAATTTAAAAAAAAAAATAAATATTTATACAGTGACCACAAATTTAATTTAATTTAATTATTTTTATTTATTTATTTTTTTTTTGGTGTTCCAGAATTCATTGTTTATGTACCATACCCAGTGCTCCATGCAATACATGCCCTCTTTAATACTCACCACCAGTCTTACTCAGTCCCCTACCCACTCCCCTCCAAAACCCTCAGTTTGTTTCTCAGAATCCACCATCTCTCATGGTTTGTCTCTCCCTCCGACTTCTCCCAACACCCTTCTCCTCTCCATCTCCCAATGTCCTCCATGTTATTCCTTATGCTCCACTAGTAAGTGAAATCATATGATAATTGACTCTCTCTGCTTAACTTATTTCACAAATACTTGAAAACATGGTTTTGTAAAGAGACATCAATTATAATTGACACAATTATAATGCAAATATAGCAAATTAATTTGACTAATGATGAATGCAATATCAGACATGCTAGACTTTTATAGACAAGTTTATAAAACTTCATTGAACAGCATTAAGAAACATAACCAATCAGAGACAAACTATCATCAGGGAAATTCACTATAATAAAAATATTAGTCTTCCTGAAATTGGTCTATAGATTCAGATTTCATTTTTCAGTATCTAGAAACATTCAGTATTTTCATCAACCTAGGAATTATTTCATTACTTATCATTTTTCCCAACTTATGCTGTTAGAGACTTTTAAAAACAGCAAATGGAAGAATGATGGAAATACCAAGCAGATAGTATAGAAGTGAAACTGATCATTGGTATTACATCATCTTTCATTTTTCTTATTGTGTTGCTCACTGTATTACATCATCTTGATAGAAAAATGGAGAGTTTATGTTTATAGCTTTTCAGTTATTTGTTTTATGTTAACTTTCATGGGACACTCTTCAGAATTTTTATTTTTTTCTTTATTTTCATCCCATATTAACAATAACAAGAAATTAATAGAAGTTTTAAAATTATGGAATGAATCAGAAGATGAATGAAAAGAGACCCAGAGAAGCAATCTAGATGCTAATGATGATAGTGAATTCTATTTTGTAAACAAGATCTATAGTCTTTGGTTGATAATAACTTAATTGGATTTTATTATTTTTTTTAAGATTTTTGTTTATTTATTAGACAGAGAGAGTGAGAGTGCAAACAGAGGGAGCAGTAGGCTGAGGGAGAGGGAGAAGACTACCCAGTGAGCAGGAAGCCCGATGAGGGACTTGATTCTGGGACCCTGAGATCATGACCTAAGCCAAAGGCAGACACTTAACCAACTGAGCCACCCAGGCGCCCCCTAATTGGATTTTATTAAAATAAACAAGAATGAACCAGTAAACAAGTATTTATAAAGATAAAGGGAGATAAGGTGCCTCATACAGTTAGTCATTAAACAACAAGGACTATACCACATAACTTTTCTAAAAAGAACTTAGATCATCCCATTTTGCTGAAGATATGACATACTTTTACTTTTTATGATTATGATTTACTTGAAGCAGTTTGTAAGTAGACAACTGTTGAGTGCAGGAGTGTACAAAAATGTTACTGAAAAGAAATAGATGGTGTAGAAATTTAAAAAATAGGATTAATCATTCATAGCAGTTAGTTACATTTGTATGAAACTGGCCTTCGAAATCAGGAAAACATGGATCAAAAAGTTGGTTTTCCTTTATATTTCTATTAAAAATTCTAATAAAGTTGTTTGTTACAGTTAGAAAAATATTTGTACAATCATTTAAAAATATTTTTAAGGATAATTTAAGATGTTTGTTGGATCTAATTAGTAAATGGTGTTGACTATTTTTCCTGTTAAACTGAGAATGAATAATCAAAGATCTATAAATTAACACCAAAATGTGATAGCATTTTACACTTTTTTAGACAATGCCAAATTTTGATAGGTTGTGGAGTAACATAAATACATACACTGCTTATAGAATATATATTATGGACATAATATATATCAGATGATGATCTTGCAAAACAATTTGTGATTATATTTAAAATTTCAAATATACTGACCGTGAGTTAGCAATGCCTTCCCTAAGTGCATACCCTAACGAAACTCCTGTATATATTTAGCAGATGACAATCAAGATGGTGGGTTAGATTATTTTGTGGGGTACTGTGTGTGCATAGAATGTGTGTGTGTTTCCATATTTGACTGTCATGGACAAGGTATAGTTTTATGCTGTTGGATGTTATTCTAGAACAAAATAGTGGCCTAAACACCATCAGTTTGGGTATGTAGTTTCATACCTGAAATGGTACTGAGCTTTTAATCAACCATTATGCATTCTTGTTATCTCTGCTAAAATCAAAAGAGAATAAGAAATGTACTATGCGGGGTGCCTGGGTTGCTCAGTGGGTTAAAGCCTCTGCCTTTGGCTCAGGTCATGGTCTTGGGGTCCTGGGATCAAGCCCTGCATCGGGTTCTCTGCTTGGTGGGGAGCCTGCTTCCCCCCCTCAAATCTCTCTCTGCCTACCTCTCTGCCTACTTGTGATCTCTGTCTGTCGGATAAATAAATAAAATCTTAAAAAAAAAAAAAAGAAATGTACCATGCACTCTACCTCAACTCAATACTTGTTAAAGTGTGATATTTCAGATGTTCTGAGTAAATTGAACAACATTAAGGCAATTTAATTGTTAATATAAAACACTGAATGGTTTTCAATAGAAATACCTATGATAGAATTAAATGATTTTGATCATGAAATTAAAACTGCAGTTATTATTCAGTTTCAGTATGTATATTTTATAGTAACAAAGGCCACTATTTCCTTAATGCTAACTAACACTTGGAGTGCTTTGTATATTCATTGGAGTGCTTTTTATCCACTTCAAAGTGTTTTACATATATATAAATTTATTTTCTCAAGTAGATCACATATTACTGTGGGAAAGAGACTTCTTTATTTCTTTACTTTTTTCAAAGAAACAGCATATAAAGTTTATCTCAAGAACTTTACCTTTGCATAAGTGGATTGATTTATTTTAGGGACAATTTGGAATTCTGTTATTCTGAATAATTAATCTAGCTACTGGCTATTTCAGTAATGTGCACTTATTAAAATTTAGGCATAGAATCAAAATTCAAACTAATTCTCATGTGCTTTTATGTTGTTCATCCATTGAATGCTTTGCTATATTTTGTGTTGCAGAAATCTAAGAAATAACATTAGAATAATGAGGAAACACTTATACTTTTTAAATGTTTATACTTTAAATAATAATTTAAATAAATAATAATACTTCAAACAATAGATATTGTATAAGTTTCTATTATAAATTGGTTTTTGAACAGAGGTATTTTTTGACGAAAGGAACAGGTATCAGTGTATTACAAACTATTGGTTTGGTAAAAGGATATTCCTTTTAGTATTAAAAAATACCAAATTATAGGATTCAGTATGTTCTGGTAGTTGATAATACAATCTGTGGAACTGGAAATAGAACCTGAAAAAATGGATTTGTGGTCAAAATTTGCTTCTAAGTAATTGTTGAAATTGTAAAAACAACTTCATAGGCCTCAACGTTTGTTTAAAAATGATGCTTTCGAGTGAGATTTGGCTTCAAGATCCTTAAAGATTCATAGGTCTCTAATACTATTTGATGTTTAGAATGTAAACTACAGTAATGATATCCCTATTTCTTAAAATAATCATCCCTTGGCACGATATGATTTTTTTTCTCACACAAATTAACATTTTCTAAGTTCCTTGCTTGCAACCTAAAGTATAAAAGATAAAAGCAATATTAGAAACATAAAAACTGTAAACCACTGTTTATGCTGTGGAAATTTTCCATTTCTTTTCTTAAAGGATAACAGCCAAGAACATGTCTGTTTCACTGCAAGTGAATTGGTTTTACCTTGTTTTCTGTGAGTATTTACAAAATTGGAAGGATTTAAATTTGTGATTTTATCTGGTCAGCAAAGTTCCATTTGTTAGGTTTTTAAAATACTTTTATTGAGGCATAATTGATACGCAAAAAACCTGCACATGTTTAAAAGATACAATTTGATGAATTTGGACATTTACATAAATCCAAGAAGTCATCACCATAATCAAGGTAAGAAATATATTTATCACCTCTATCTATCTATTTCTAAAGATTTCCTTGTGTCCCTTTTGTGTGTGTGTTTGAGATAAGAGCACTTAACAGGAGATCTAACCTCTTAAAATTTTTTCTTTAAGATTTTATTTATTTATTTGACGGACAGAAATCGAGAGAAGCTGCGAGCACAAGCAGGGCAAGTAGGAAAGGGAGAAGCAGGCTCTCCACTGAGCAGGGAACCAGACACGGTGCTGGATCCCAGGACTCTGGGATTAGGACCTGAGCCAAAGGCAGAGACTTAACACATTGAGCCACCCAGGCGCCCTGCAATCTCTTAAATTTTTAAGTGCACAATGCTGTGCTTTTAGCTATAGGTACATGTTGTACAGCATCTGATCTCTAGAACTTATTCATACTGCATAAGTGAAACTTTATACCCCTGAGGACAACTCCCCATCTCCTCCTGCCCCAGTCTCTGGTGACCACCATTTTATTCTCTAATTCTATGAATGTGACTATAGTAGGATAGCTCATAAACCTGAAATCATGCAGTATTTGTCTTTCTGAGGTAGGCTTTTTTCGTTTAACCATAATGTCCTCCAAATTCATCCATGTTCCCTAAATGATAGAATTTTCCTTAAAAAAAAAAGTATGTACGTATGCATGTATATACATATATATATAAAATATACATGTGTGTATGCATATATATAGAATACATTATATATATAGAGAATACATTTTCTTTATTCTTTCACCTGTTGATGTATGTTTAGGTTGTTTCCACTTTTCGGTTGTTGTGAACAATGCTGCAAAGAAGAAGGGCATGCAGATACCATTTTGAGATCCTGATTTTGATTATTTGGGGTAAGTACCTGGAAGTGAGATTCTTGGGTCATATGGCAGCTTTATCTTTAATTTTTTAAAAAAACTCTACACTATTTTCATAACTGCACCACTTTACATTCTCACTAATAATGTACAAGTATTCACATTTCTCTACTTCATCATTAAGATTTATTATATTTTGTTTTTTGATAATAGCCATTCTAACAGGTGTGTGATAATATTTCATTGTGGTTTTGATGGTTCATTTCCTTGAGTGATGTTGAGTATCTTGTCATATATATATGGCAGACGTTTGTATGTCTCTTTTTGAAAAATATCTATCCATGTCTTTTGCCCATTTTTTATTAGGTTTTTCAGATTTATTTATTTATTTTATTTTATTTTATTTTATTTTATTGGCTATTGCAATGTAGGAGTTTCTTATATAAGTATTAAGCTCATATCAGATAAATGATTTGCAAACATTTTCTCCCATTGTGTAGGTTACCTTTTTACTTTGTTGCTTATTTCATTTATTATGCAAAAGTTTTCAGTTTAAAGTAGTTCTACTTGTCTATTTTTACTATTATTGCCTGTGCTTTTGATGTCATATACAAGAAATCATTGCCATGGTCAGTGTCAATAAATTTCCTGCTAATTTCTTCTAGAAGTTTTAGAGTTTCAGGTCTTATATTTTATTTTATTTTATTTTTATTTTTATTTTTATTTTTATTTTTTTTTTAAAGATTTTATTTATTCATTTGAGAGAGAGACAGTGAGAGAGAGAGCATGAGCGAGAAGGTCAGAGGAAGAAGCAGACTCCCCATGGAGGTGGGAGCCCGATGCGGGACTCGATCCCGGGACTCCGGGATCATGACCTGAGCCGAAGGCAGTCGTCCAACCAACTGAGCCACCCAGGCGTCCCTCAGGTCTTATATTTTAATCTGTAATCAAATTTGAGTAGATTTTTTGTATAATGTAAGTTAAGGATCCAACTTTATTCTCTTGCATGTAAATATCCTTGAATCCTTCACCGTTTGCTGAAGAAATTGTCCTTTGTTCACTGTGTGTTATTGACACTCTTGTCAAAGATGAGTTGACCATATACCTGTGAGTTTATTTCTGGGCTCTCTGTTCTATTCCTGTGGTCTTTATGTCTGTATTTTTTAATTATTGTAACTTTGTGATATAGTTTTTAGTCAGGAAATCTAACGCCTCTAGCTTTGTTCTTAAGATTACTTTAGCTATCCTGGATCTTCTGGGGTTCCACATAAATTTTAGGATTCTTTTTCTGTCTTAAAAAAAAAAAAAAAGCACCCATTGGGATTTTGTTGGAAATAGCATTGAATCTGTAGTTTCCTTTGAGTAGTGGGGTCATTTTAACAATATTAAATCTTCCAAATCCATGAATTTGAATATATTTGTATATTTAATTTTTTCATAAGTATTTTGAAGTGTTTGGTATACAAATCTCTACTTCTTTAGTTAAGTTTATTCCTAAGTATTTTATTATTTTACAACCTACCAAGACTGAATCATGAAAAAATAAATCTAAACCAACCAATAATGAGTTAGGAGCTTGAGTCAATAATCAAAAACCTCTATCTAAATTACTGGTTAATACTAGAGAAAGCCGGGGGAAATCGATGTTTTTTAAAGGGTGTTTTATGTAACTATAAATAACTGGCATTGATCTTTAAAGAAGCATGATTTATCAGAGGTATTGTTTCTAACAAACTGAAGTAAAACAGGAAACCTAGATACAAAATCAGGGTCCTCTTGACCTATTTAAACATTAAAAAACGGAGTCAACATTTGTTGACTACCAAAAATATGTCTCTTTATAAATGTCTCATATTTTAAATTTGCTTTTTGTTCAACAATATCAAAGGGAAGCATTTTTCCTTCTTAAGTCAAAGTGAGAAAGTTGGAGCTTAAGATGCTGATAATTGCCAAAATTTGGATTTATAAAGTGACAGATCTGGGATTCATTCCAGAGCCTCCTGATTACCTATCTAGTGCTCTTGTGCCTGACATGCATAGAGCCTTTCTAAATGGATTCCAACCCCTCTCATCACTGTCCTGCTGCAACTTTTCCCAATAGATCAATGAAGTGCATTTTGTAAAACTATAAAACTGCAAACCCTGAAAGTCCTCTCACCTGTCAGCTTTTCAAGAACTTTCTTAGCTCTAAGCCATATAGATATGATTTTGGGAAAACAAGTTGTGATGCAACAGAGGAATCTGGAAACTAAAGGCCGTTTAATGCTCTGCACCTTCTATCACTGTCACGGCAGGCAAAACACACAGACACACACACACTTATGAATATAATTTTTACTGTATTAATTGTTAATGCCATATATGGTGATAATCCATGTGTTATGTTTTAAATTTGGAATAGAGATAATATTAATTATAGGCTATATATTTTGTGGCACTTTAATGATTATAAGCATTAGTATCATTACTAATATTATTTTAGTATGTATAATGTACTAGGTATTTTACTAAATCCTGCACATACATTATGCTTTCTCAATTCACATACAAAGACTTGAAGAGTCATATGTTTGGTAGTCTTAAAACATCTATGATAAACTGTTAGTATTCAAAATATATAAAAAAGTTTACAAACTCAACAACCCCAAACCAAATAAGCTAACTAAAAAATAGGCAGAAGACAAGAACAGACCTTTATCCAAAGAAGACATATAGATTTCACCAGATAGAAGACAAGGCGCTCAACTCACACATCATCGAGGAAATGCAAATCCAAACCATCCTGAGATATCACCTCCCACCTCTCCAAAAGACTAAAATAGAAACAGAGGAAACAACAAATATTAGTGTGTCTGAGGAGAAAAGGAACAATTGGTGCTCTGTTAGTGGAAACACAAACTGATACAGCCACTGTGGGAAACAGTATAGAGTTTCCTCAAAAAATTAAAAATAGAATTACCATATGAGCCAGTAATCCTATTACTGAGTATTTACCCAAAGAAAATGAAAACACTAATTTGAAAATATATATATATATTTTTCATATATATATAATATATATATAGACATATATAACAAATCCATATGGATTTGTTATATATGTAGATATGTACTTACATATGTAGAATATATATAACCTTACATTTATTTAGCATTACTTACAATAACCAAGTAATGGGAGCAATACAAGTGTTCATATAAAGAGGAATGGATAAAGAGTGGGATAAATGTATAGTAGAATATCACTCAGCCATAAAAAAGAATGAAATCTTGCTATTTGCCACAACATGGATTAATCCAAAGGGTATAGCGCTAAGGAAAATAAGTCAGAAAGAGACAAATACCATATGATTTCACTCATATGTGGAATTTAAGAAACAGAACAAATGAACAACAACAACAAAAAAAATGACAAACCAAAAAAACAGACTCTTAACCACAGAGAACAAATGGTTATCAGAGGGGAGGTAGAAGGGGAGGGTATTGAATAAAACTGCTGAAGGGGATTAGGAGTATCCTTATTATGATGTGTACTGAGTTAAGTACGGAAGTGTTGAATCACTGTATCACACACCTGAAACTAATGTAACACTGCATGTTAACAATACTGGAATTTAAACAACAACAACAAAAAATGAATGCAAAGAATGATCAAAGAATGGACAGAGGTATATGGGTTGCATCCTACGGCTGCAGATCTAAAGCATTCATAACTAATTACGCAAAGTATACAAGAGCAACTGTAAATACAGAAACCAGGCAGCCTTACTGAGTCTCCCACATGCCTAATATGGCATCCAGCAGTGAATACCGATGTCACTGTATATCCTTAGAGTGGGCTGGTCAGAAGGAAAAAAAATATTGAAATATGAAGATAATTCTTGGAATGTCAGCTTCACCACAGTGACTAAGTTATATATGTATGAATTGCCCTTTTGGGGCAGCCTATAGCAAATATTCTCTCCCTAATTTCCTTAGTCTATTAATTTCCTGAAAAAATAATTTGCATTGGCTAACTCTGGAATTAACTATATCTCAAAAAAAAAATATTACAATAGTTGTCCACAAAGCAGGATTTTTTTTTTTTTTCCTGCCAGTGGATGCTATGTTTTAGTATAAAAGAGTGATAGGAAAGCTCTTAATGTATCTATGGAAACAATAACTTTAAAGAAGATTCTAAACAACCCTAAGAAGAAAATACTTTGAAGAAAACTACCATAGGTAATATGATTTTGCATAGTGTCTACTTTTTGCTCTCAGGAGAAGATGAAATTTATAAAATAAGAGTAGAATTTGAGATTGTAAAGTAAAACTTTCAGGTGAAACACCCACTAAGATGGCTATAATCAAAAGAATGGAAAATAACAGGTCTTGGCAAGTATGCAGGAAAACAGGAATCCCTGTGCTTTGCTAGTGGGAATGAAAAATGATTCTATTGCTATCAAAAGTAGTTTGGTGATTCCTCAAAAAGTTAAACATAGAATTACCATATGATTCCAGCAAATCTACTCCTAGCAATACAACCCAAAACACTGAAAACAGGGGCTCAAGGAAATGTTTGCTCATTGATGCTTACAGCAACACTATCCACAAGCCAAAGTGTCAATGTGGAAACAATCCATGTATCAATGAATAGATGTACAGAGAATGGAATATTATTCAGTCATAAAAGGGATTAATACGCTTCATGCTAAAACATTGATGAACTTAGAAAACATTATGTTAAGTCAAAGAGGCAAGACACAAAAAGTCACATATTTTAAGATTCCATTTATATAAAACACCCAGAATAGGTAAAATACAGAGACCGAAAGCAGATGGGTGGTGTCAGGGACAAGGGGGTGGGGTAAATAAATAATAATGATTTAATGGGCATGAGGCTTTATTTTGGCACAAGACAATAAACATTGAAATTATTTAGGAGCAATAACTGAACAGCATTATAGATGAACTGTGTGTGTGTTGCCTTTCTTGTGTTTTTCTAAATGAAATATAATTGACATATAGTATTGTGTAAATTTAAGGTGTGCGACTTGTTGATTTAATACATTTATGTCTTCCAATGTCATAACCACCATAGCATGATTAGCTAACACCTCATGCAATTATCATGTCTTTTTTTGTGGCAAGAACAATTCAGATCTAGTTTTTTAGCAACTTTGAAAATAATAGGTCAGTTTTAATTTGACCCTATTCAATTCATTAACGTAAACTCCTTGTTTTTGGTGCAGAGGGATATGATGATTTAATAGAAAAATTTTAATGTTACAGATAAAACTTAGTGTCTCTAAACTAAATTTAGACTTCTCAAAATCTCATTTCCATGTCTTCCTTTAACCACGAATAAGACGCAATTAAAGTGTTCAATTACACAGTCAGCTGACAAACAACAATCTACATGATGCATTTAAGAAAGACATTAATTTCAACATAGTACAAAGATGCTAAAATTAGCTTACTTGTGAGTAATTGTTTAACATCTTGTAAATACAATTGCAATTACTAATTTTGCTTGACCTTTCTGATTATGGATTTTGGATAAGGACATTCAACCTTCTATTAGAGAAAAACACTCTTCATATTGGATTATGAGTGGCATTTTAAAATTATAATGATAGAGTTTTTATACTAATGATAAATTCTTATTTTGAAGGTAAAAATAAATGCACATGATAGACAAAAACGGAAAGAACAAAGCATCATTTTAAATCTCACTATTGGGGTGCCTGGGTTGGTGCAGCTGGTTAAGTTTGACTCTTGGTTTCCACACAGGTCATGATCTCAGGGTTGTGAGATTGAGCCCCACAATGAGCTCTACACTCAGCATGGAGCTGGCTTGGGATTCTCTCTCCCCATCCCTCTTCCCTTCTCCCCACCCTCCCCAAGTGAATAAATAAACATTAAAAAATAAATCTCATTATCAAGTATATTAGCATGTGGTGAACTTGATTTCAGATACTATGGTATAAGAGTCACAGTAAGTATCACAGAGTGATAAGAATAACACAACTAGGGACGCCTGGGTGGCTCAGTTGGTTGGACGACTGCCTTCAGCTCAGGTCATGATCCCGGAGTCCTGGGATTGGGTCCCGCATTGGGCTCCTGGCTCCTTGGGGAGTCTGCTTCTCCCTCTGACCTTCTCTTCGCTCATGTTCTCTCTCACTGTCTCTCTCTCAAATAAATAAATAAAATCTTAAAAAAAAAAAAAAGAATAACACAACTAATATTAGTCTCAGAATTGTCCAAAACCAGTTTTTTGTAAGACCTAAGGACATATACATACTCATTATCATTTGAGATTACAAAATTGGTACTTTTAGTTCATTATATTAATTATTTTTTAATTAATATAGGTTCATAAATAAACATGTTCTTAATTTCTAAAGCCTAAGAACTTTAGGGATATCCTGCCAAACAATGTAGTCTCCTATCATTTAAACTCAGAGTTTGGGAATTATTTCATCCCATGTGTGAATTATATGTTTAGGGGTACGCATTGTCCTGAAATTAATGCCTTTGCTGCTATCTATGTCAAGATTACCCAGGATACTTGGAGTAGCACACAACCTAACCATCTCAATTGTTTCATTTCTGCTTAGACTACTTAAATATATTTTAATATATATTTATATATACTTACACTACTTATACATTAAGGGTGACCCTGGAATTCTGCCTAACATTATCATTATCCTTTCTCTGCTACACAAGATAACAGAGAAGTCACTATTGAAACATGTTAGCCATGAGAGAAGGAAAACAGGTATTCTGGAGAGCCTCACACTGGCAACTAAGTGGTCATTCTACACATCAACATATCCTTTTCTCTCACAACTCATTGGCCAGAAGTAGTCTCTTGGCCCCATCTGGTTGTACAAGTAGAGAGGAATTACAATCTCACACTAAACCTACAGGGAGAATTGGAATACTCAAGAGTCCAGCAATATTGATAACCCCATGTGCCTCTTTCCTCCCTGGCCTCAGCTCTGAGGTACCTCACCTTGTTTGATTCCTTAACACTTAATGCTTTGGCTGGTCATCTGAGACTGCCCACAGGTACACGTCTAGACACAGTTCTCATTCATGTCATATGGAACTCAGGCTCTACTCCTTACATGTCATATGGAACTCAGGTTTCTTTCAAGATTTGTAAATTCTATGGCTACCCTGTAGAAAATCAAGCAACTAATCCTTCTACTCTGGAATCCTTTAGACTTTTCTGTAATGTTTATTTTCTACCTTCCCCTTAGAGTTCCAACCCAAGATGAATGCATAGTGTTGGATATTTTTCAGAGATCCTTTGATCTCTTGCTTTATTGCACTGGTTAAAACTTCAGTAAAAATATTAAAGGAGAGTGATGGTAGTGAATATACTTGACTTCTAATTAGGATCAGGGGAAAACATTCAGTCTTCCACCACTAAGTGTATTGTTTGCTAGGGTTCTTTTAGTGTGTCTTTATCAGGCTCAGTGACATTAGCTTTTGAATCAGCTCTAGAAAAGTGTGGCTTTTATGGATTATGGTTTCTTTCTTGGTGATTGGTAGAAGCAAAGCTCTTTCTAGCTTTCTATTTACTAAACAGAAACTAGAAATCTAGGGATATCTTCTCAGTCCAGCATGTTGTTGTCATTCCTCTCAAATATATTGAATATTTATAGATTATACTGGAATGCATTTTAAAAACATCTTATAAATTTTTTAAACTGTGAAGGTTGTAAGAAATTGTTATTAAATCTTCAGACTTTGAACTAGAACTTATCTTGAATTTACAGAGCAAAAATAAATTTTAAAGATTCTATTTCTGAAGAAGTAGAATCAATTCCAAACTATTTTTCTTTAATAAGAAGCTATCAATTGGTCACAGCACATAAAACAAGAATTAAAAAAAATAATTTATCTCTAGTAGCATAATTACCACAAACTTTTTGATAGTGCAAAACAAAAACAAAAATATAAAATCACGCAAGACAAAACTCATCTTCAGAGTCCTGAATCAGGAGCAGTTGAAATGTTAATTACCTTCTTTAAAAAGCTCTTCTACTTTCCTTCTTTATTACCTGAAAATTACTTCTATTTGGTAATGTCAATTAAGACTTTATGCTATCTTGTTATTTTTTTAGTTTAAGTTTGATGTCTTCTCTTAATTTGGGAATTAGTTATTTTTCAAAATTTCTTCTGATACCTAATTTACATTTTAGTAAACAACATGCTTGTGTGTTCTTTATTTTGGTATATGCAAACTTAAAAATAAACTTTGTTTACCATTTCTCTGGATAAATTAATAGCTAACTAAGCAAAAGAATCTACCATATATCAAACCAGTTTTTATAAACCTAAGCAGTCTATCATCAGGGACTATAGTCTTTTTTTTTTTTTTTAATTTTTTTTAAACAAGATTTTATTTATTTATTTGACAGAGAGAAATCACAAGTAGGGAGAGAGGCAGGCAGAGAGAGAGGGGGAAGCAGCCTCCCCGCTGAGCAGAGATCCCAATGTGGGGCTCAAACCCAGGACCCTGAGATCATGACCTGAGCCAAAGGCAGAGGCTTAATGCATTGAGCCACCCAGGAACCCTCAGGGACTATAGTCTTGTTCACCATGCTATGAAATCTCCGTTAAGGTTCATCATACTATATAGGTTAATGGCATTCATTTATTTTTTTTAATTTATCTTTGATTTGACGTTTTTAGCCATGGTGTCTTTCTTCAAATAAAAACCTAAAAAATGTAAATAGAAGTATGTATGTAAAAACCTGTGTGGCTCTTGCATCTGAAGTAGGATAAATATCCTGGTACATGGGATATGAGTTTCTCTTGCCCCTAGCTTCCCTTGGCCTTGTACAGCTCATAAAAGGTTAAGTGAAATGCTTTTTTGGGTCATATTTTGAGAATACTAATTCAAGTGAAAACTAATATTTTCAACGTGTATTTATTTATTTTAGAGAGAGAGAGAGTGCAGGAGGGAGGCGAGGAGGGAGAGGCAGAGAGAGAACCTCAAGCAGACTCTCTGCTGAGTGTGGGGTCCCTACATTGAGACTTTATGTAAGATTTTAATTAAATAAATTTGGCTCCTCTCAATTTATTATAATATGCCCTGTCTAAAATAAGACTGTATAAACAGAAAGGGAAGAGTGAACAGAGTATCTTTAAAAAGATAAAGTTCAAAGAGTAAAGATGTTTAATTGTGTCTGCAGCCTTGTCCATGAGGACAGCCCTACTCAGCGGACATAGACACCTCTGGCTTCAAGTGCTAATTGCTACCATTACTAAACTATAACTTCTCTGTGCTTTTCATGAAGATTTTGTCATGGGAGTATCTGTCCTGATTAAGGGAAATGAATGAGACACTCTCCTTGGGCGTCTTACTCCTCTTTATACATTAATGATTTGTCATTTTACATTTTTCTTTATACATTAATGATTTGTCATTTCGTCAACATGTCAGTCTCCTGAGAATTTGGCTAATGTGAGCCATTTCCACCAGGGTCACACTCCTTCAAGTATGCGCAAGTACTCCAAGCAGATCCTTGAATTGAACCGTATCTCAGTCTGCAGCCCTGAGGCCTTGCCTGGACAGGGAACCAGATTATTTATATGACAGGCTTTGCCTCGACCTTGCTGATCTGTACCTTGAACATGAGGCTGTTTTGTTTATTCTTTCTTTTGGTAACATTTTCTCTACTTTTAGCACAGTAAAAAGAATTGAAAAGCTTACTAGCTCTGCTCTCACCAGAATATAAATTTCATCAGGAGACTAAGCACTGCACTTTGAGAATATATGCTTTTTTCAAAGGACTAAGCCACACTTTAGAAGAGAATTATGGTATCTTTGTGTCCTCAACAACTGTTGGCGATTCTAAATGTTCCTAACCTTTCAAGAAAGCAAATTTAGCACCAGGAGCACTGGCTGCCTAATTCAAAAATTTCAACTGTGCTAAGACTTTTTATTAAAATGTATATTTTAAATACTAAAAGTGCTGTTTTGGGGCGCCTGGGTGGCTCAGTGGGTTACGCCTCTGCCTTCATCTCAGGTCATGATCCCAGGGTCCTGAGATGGAGCCCCGCATCTGGCTCTGTGCTCAGCAGGGACACTGCTTCCCCCTCCCCTCTGCCTGCTTCCCTGAGTACTTGTGATCTCTGTCTCTCTCTAAGTCAAATAAATAAATAAAATCTTTTTAAAAAAATAAAATAAAAGTGATGTTATTATTTCCTGCAGTGCTACATTTAAGTAGACCATAATTTTAACACTTACTGATTCAGAAAACAAGACATAAAAGATGATAACATAAATATCAGCACGCATTTAGAGATGAGAAATCTTCACAGCAAAATTCCAACCATGGAACTATTACGTAAAAAAATATGCATATAATTATGTGACTACTGTTTCTCTGTCTCTTTCAGGTGAGTTTTCTAAAGAGTCGTGGATGGAGTATCTGGGTGGCTCAGTTGGTTAAGTGTCTGCATTCAGCTCAGGTCAAAATCCCAGCGTCCTAGGATAGAGCCCCATGTAAGTGCTCCCTGCTCAGCATGGAGCCTGCTTCTCACTCTCCATCTGCCCTTCTCCCTGCTTGTGCTCTCTCTGTCAAATAAATAAATAAATAAAATCTTACAAAATATGAAGAGTATTTGAAATCAGAAACTTAAATATCCTCCGGATAAATCCTGCAACCAAATCCGAAATTCAGCATCTCATAAATTAAAATTTAAGACATCCTTTGCAGGTGCGGAGGCGGCAAACTGCACAAATGCCAGCTGAAATTCATAAAACCAGAAACATCCTCATTTTTTTTTCAATAATCTTTTATCATCATTTACTTTTTTTAAAAAGATTTTATTTATTTATTTATTTTTAAAGATTTTATTTATTTATTTGACAGACAGAGATCACAAGTAGGCTGAGAGGTAGGCAGAGAGGCAGTCAGAGAGAGAGAGAGAGAGAGAGAGAGAAGCAGGCTTGCTGCGGAGCAGAGAGCCCGATGCGGGGCTCGATCCCAGGACCCTGAGATCATGACCTGAGCCGAAGGCAGCAGCCCAAACCACTGAGCCACCCAGGCGCCCCAAAAGATTTTATTTATTGATTTGACAGAGAGAGATCACAAGTAGGCAGAGAGGTAGGCAGAGAGAGATTTGAGGCGGGGGAAGCAGGCTCCCCGCTGAGCAGAGAGCCCCGTGTGGGACTTGATCCCAGGACCCTGAGATCATGACCTGAGCCGAAGGCAGAGGCTTATCCCACGGAGCCACCCAGGTGCCCTATTGTCATTCATTTAAACTGAATTTGAACCTAAGAAATTTTTCCTTAGTGTCTAGCAACAAAAAACACCCACTGATAAATCTGTATTGATAGACTTTGCTTTTGTGCTTTAATTCTCCAATTCCTTTCTGTTTTCCTCAAGAGCTTTCTCAAAAGTTGGAGCCGCCTTTGAAATAATATTGTTTTAACTACTTCGCCAGCAGAGCATGTTTCATTAGTGATAGCCATGGTTTTAATGATGGTTGAGTAGCCTTGGATTTTAACTAAAAAATCATGACAAGAAGCAATAATAAAATCACTTGTCCTGAACATGTAACTTTTTATCATTTTATTTCCTCTTTCTCTGATTCTCTGTTATGCAGTGAAAAAGGGTTTTAATTGGTCTACAATTGGAATACTTTTGTCAAATGCTCCAAATTTGTCTGTTTTCTAAAAATTTTGGTTGTTTCCTATAATTTTAACCATAATCTTTTATTCATAGATCCATTTCATTTTTAAGATATGTCATGGTCAAAGAAGTTGAAAAATGCACCACAAAATTATCATACACATGCACAGATGCATTCCCAACTTAATGTATCCTGTCGAGGAGGTAGTCCTCTGAGGAATATATAAAATCATAAAGTGTTTAAACCTTTTTGTTTTCAAAAATAGAAATAATTCTATTTCCTTTCTCCATTGTTTTAAATTCATGTGTATTTGTTTTAAGTCATTTGATTCTTCATACTTTGACTCTTGGATTTAGATTTTCTTCTTTTTCTGTTTTTGACTCTGACGGACTTTACTTCTATTACTTATACCTCAGGAAGATAGATTATTTTTTTTTTAGTTGCAGGATAGGATTAACCTTGCATATGAAATAGGGTATTTTTCAACAGTAGTCTTTAACAGTAGATATGAATTAGAGGAAGAACTAGCTCTTCACACAACTGCTTGATGAGAATTGCAGTCTCTAATGCAGGTACTGTATTGCTCTACACTCAAGAAAGAACATGAATGATTACATTTGCAAGTCAATGAAGAGAGTGACATGTGAAATTCTTTGTTATTAATGTTCTGCTAGATGGTCATTTACCTTAAAGAAGAAAATTTGGGGAAAATTGAAGCAGTAAAAATGCAATTCAGAAGAACGACCATTTCATCCAAAATTTGCTCAGGAATATATTTATTAAAAGAGCCTAAGGATGTATTAAAAAAGGTCCATTCCTCCTGATACAGAGAAAATCAAATACTCTAAACTATGTGTAAAGTATTTTTCCTTGTACATGAAATAATCTCTTGGTTTCATCATGCTGTGTTTAGTAGCTTTATTGTTTAGACTTAGTTACTCACATTTAAAAACAGAAATTAAACATGGACTGTCCACAGAAATTTTCCCAGTTCTTTCATAAACACTGGTGCAAAAACTGGTTACACAATC
The DNA here is from genome assembly GCF_030435805.1 of Mustela lutreola. Taxonomy (NCBI): domain Eukaryota; kingdom Metazoa; phylum Chordata; class Mammalia; order Carnivora; family Mustelidae; genus Mustela; species Mustela lutreola. The sequence continues at coordinate 52,980,712 of NC_081303.1, forward strand.
TCTTGTTTGGAAGAATTATAGAGGTGGATAATGTTCTGTACTTGAGTGGCAGGCAGAGAGAGGAGAGAAATGCTTCTACCTGAAACATTTCAGGAACTTTAAATAAGATGTCTATAAAAGTATATGTTTGTAAAGACACATTGGGTCCCAACATAAATTTTAGCAAATTAAAATTCTGTAAGGTTTATAATAGTTCAAGCTTTGAGCATTTATCACTTCTTTATGAAACTTCTTGGAGTCTTGGAAAAAGATTTATGTTCAATGTAAATATTTTTGGTATATTGCAATAGAAAACATAAACTATCTTTTTAAAACATTTGTTTATTTACTCATTCATTTATTTATTTTTTACACACAGTCAATATTCTTAAAATGTTTGTTCTTCCAGGAATGAAACTGTTAAAAAAATGGTGGGAACAGTCATTTCCACCATGTTAAAAATGTGTATTAAGTCTTTCCTACTTGTGAGGCTGTTTAATTGGACTGAACTTTGGCTGATTTGGACATTCTGTGCATGTGTACAAATATAGAATAGCTTAGTGACCTAGGATAAGGAAGGATTTCTTAAGTAAAAATTCAGTGAAATAAGCCAATTGCAGAAAGACTAATACTGCATGATTCCACTTATATGAGGTACGTAAATCAGTTCATAGAATCAAATTCTGGAACGGTGGTTGCCAGAAATTGAGGAGAGAGGAAAAAAAAAATTACTAATCAAAAGGCACAAAGTTTCAGTTAACAAGATGAATGAGTTTATAGATCTTCTGTGTAATGTTATGCTGGTAGTAATGCTATATTATACACTTAATAATTTGTTAAAAGAGCAAATCTCATATTAAGTGTTCTAATCATAGTAAAATAAAGCTTAAAATAAAATTTAAAAAAACATAATGCCAAATATGAATATTATGATAAAAATATTTCTATTTAATAAGGCATATTACAAATTAATAGAAAGATAACAAATTTAAGAATATACTTGCAATGTTTAAAACTGAAACATGGTTACTATCTAGAATGTACAAAGTCTTCTTTCTGCAAATTAACAAGAGGACAAAGACTCAAGAGGAAAATAGGCAATGATAAAGATAGGCAATTTATAAAAGGAAACTCTTAATAACAATCAAATACATGTTCAAAAGAATTAATATTCAGATATGCAAATTAAAATAAAAATGATACAATTAATATCTATCAGACTGGTAAGAATTAGAAGGTAAAAAATTTAATTTTTGGTGAAAACTGAGAATGAGAGCCTGATGTGCCACTGGCTTGCTAGAGTGTAGAGAACAGCTATTCTTGTAATCAATATGCCAATACTTAGGCAAATTAAGTATAGACATATTTACAATATAACACTACTGTTACAGGGTATATAACACAAAAAAATCCCCAGTGTTCCTAAAGGGATATTTAAAAGTACATTCATTGAATATTATTTGCAGTGTAGGGATTGGGAAATGATATGGCTTTCCATCATCAGAGAATGGATAGATAAAACATAGTGGCTGTGTACCATGAAGTATTATTCAGCAATTAGAAGCAATGGATTAAATGTACATATAGCAATGGAGTTGTGTTCTATGGGGGAAAAATAGGTAAGAAATAATAACAAATAAGAAACGAAGGGAGAGGGAGATACAGGTTTCCAGTTATGGAATAAATAAGTCACAGGGATGAAAGGTACAGCATAGAGAATATAGTCAATGATATTGTAATAGTGTTGCGTGGTGACAGATAGTAGATAGATTTGCAGTGAGTATAGCATAATGTATAGAGAAGTTGAATTACTATGTTGTACATCTGAAACTAATGTAACATTGTGTGTCAACTACAATCAAATAAAACAAAGACAAAATTAAATATGTTCCCACAAAATAAAAATACACATTAGAACACACATAAATAAAAATATATATAATTAACACAAAATAATGGTGGCCTATTGTAATAGGAAAACTGGCAGTTATGTACAGATTGACCTCCAAAGGCTGAAGCTGTCACAAGACCAAAGAAAAAGTATAACTAATCCAGCTCGACGGGAAAGTATTTATTAAGGAGATTTATAGACACCTGTTGGCTGGCTACAAGTAGAGATCTCCACCACCCCCACCTCCAGTAAGTAAGACCTGCTTTTATAGCTCCTGAGACTGGGAATATAGGCTTGGAGATTACCCAGGGCGAGAATGTTTGAGAATAGCTATACATCATAGTCATAGCAACAAGACCAGATCAATGGCCTTATGGCCAGAAGATATACTGAAGGGTGTGGTTAAACAAAAAGAAAGAATATGGGAAGTAGAAGGCTGTGCTTTACAAGACTTCAGGTCACAGAGAGTGAGTCATCATGAGTCATCATGACTCATTTGTCCAAGATAGTGTTAGTCTGGTTCACACAGAGCCTGATAAGGCCTAAGACATTTTCAAATAGTGAAGCAACTGAGGCTTATATGCCTTCCTGAGCTAAGAAGTGTTAGAGGTCTGGGACTTCAAAGGACAGGAAAACAATTCACAGGACAATGGGAGGAGCAAATGTTCAGTAAACAAATGTTTGCTGTTACCTGCAGATAAATTTTTCTGATGTAAAAAGTTGTCTCTGGCAATAGCTCTCTTCCTGGTACAGGCACTTGTAGAGAACAAGATGGAATCACTCCTGTCAAGCGGCCAAGGGTCTTGTAGCTAGAACCAGGTACTGCCAAAACCAGCATTAACTGACAGCCCCCAGAACTGACAACCAGGAGAATCTCTATTTATTTATTCATAAGATTTTATTTATTTATTTATTTGACAGAGAGATAGGAGATCACAAGTAGGCAGAGAGGCAGGCGGAGAGAGGGGGAAGGAGGTTCCTGCTGAGCAGAGAGCCTAATGAGGGATTCGATCCCAGGACTCTGAGATCATGACCTGAGCCGAAGACAGAGGCTTTAACCCACTGAGCCACCCAAGCACCCCTAGGAGACTCTAAAAAGGGAGAACATTTGCAGCAAACTATCGGTCTCCAGATGCTGACCCTTTTCACATCTGACCACATAAAAAAGACAACTACCACGGAAGCCTCTGCTCCTTGATCTCCAAACATAGTAGATTCTCCAATGACTGAACACAGTAAGCAGCACTCATTGAGGACTGGACCGAGTCCTCATAGCAACCTAGCACTCACGGACTGACTTCATGTGTGTTTCCTTAACTTCCTATCGTTTCCATATCTTGTTTGTGGTGTTACTTTGTATTATGCTTTGCTTTGGCTGACTTGTGTATGGAGCCAAGTTAGATGCACAGTGAAATGGCATTGAGTTTGGAATCCTGAACCTGCTAACAATTATGTTAACAATTATGTTAACTTTGCATTATGATTGAATAAAGATAACATTTGTGGAAACACACAACTCATGGGTGTGCCTTCATAGCCTCCTTGCAACAGCCCTCTATCCAACTTCTCTCAGGCAGTTTTGGGGGACGTGAAAAGATCTTCCTGAGTCTGTAGGGCTTTGATTGTCTTTAGGTCAAAATAATCCCCACATCCAAGGCGCATTCTGGGTGGACTGCTCTGAAACCCCTCACAATGATAAATTAACAGAAGTGAAGTAAAAAAATATATATATGTATATTATAATTAAATAAATTTTAAAATCTTTAATAAAGAAATTTAGGAATATGTGTTCATTCCTGTAGCTTGCCTTCTTTTTGTCTGCATACCATTATAACTTTATACATATAACCTTGCAAAGTCAAGTTTTTTCTTAGATATTTTATATTTTTATTGTTACTATGAATAGGATTTATGTCCTTTATATTTCTAACTTGTCAAATACGCCATATATAGAAGATAATTTATTCTATCTTTAAGGATTTTTTAATCAAATGTATATGAATTATTTTATTAATTCTAAGAGTTTTCAGTTAATTCTCTTGGATTGTATAAGCAAGTAAGTATTTCTCAGTAGAAAATGTAATTTGTGTTCCTATTTTCAATATTTATAAGATTATTTTCTTCTGTAACTGAATTGTTTTTGAAATATCAAAGCTATTTTGAGCAAGCCATCACCATTTTGTTACTTGTTTTCATTTTCAATATTTATATGGTGTTTGTTTTTCTTTACAACTGAATAGCTGGGACACAAAAGCTATTTTAAACAAGTGATTCTTGCCATCAATGTCTTGTTTTCCCACTGTTAGTTTTTGGTATGACTTTGGATTTCATTATGAGACAAATATTCTTTGTCATATTGTAAAATTTTCTTTTTATTCATAGTTTATGATGCTTTTTATTTGCCACTTGTATAATTTTTCCAACAGCAATCTGATGCAATTAACTGAAAAAACTCTAAGATAGAAATTATACATTTTAATAGAAAATATTCAAAAGCTATGGAGATTATTAAAAAAAAAAAAAAGTGGACTATTACATAACATGATCCTAAACATGTGTAGGATTTTTGGGTTCCCTTATGTTTACTAAGGAGATAAAGAGTACATTAGTTTCTTACTTCTATCTTGAAAATTACTAGAAATTTATCCTAAAGCAGCACACATTTATTATCCTACCTTTTCCATAGGTCCAAAGTCCAAGCATGGCGTAGCTGGATCTGCTCAGGGTGTTGGCTGGGATGCAGTTCTTACCTGGGACTCATGGTCTTCTAGGCTCACTACTTATTGGAAGAAGTTATTTGCACGTAGTAACAGAATTGAGGTTAGCTATTGTTCAGAGACCTTTCTCAGCAACTAGAGGCTGCCTGCAGTTCCTTGGTCTGTGGCTCCCATTGGCAGTTCATATTTTAATGTCAACTGATTGTGGACCTTTATACATCTGCAAAATCCCTTTATAGCAATACTAAGATAAATTTTTGATTGAATACTTAAAAGAAGGTATGTGAACACAGAAAGGGATTTTAGGGTACCACCTTAGAATTCTGCCTATCACCAGTTCTATAGGATAAAATATCTACACTGAGAGAGGATCCTGTCATGGATGAGATGTTCCTTTCACTATTCTTAAGAGAATTTTATATATTCTTTCCTCAGTAAGAAGTCACTCAATGGGGTATTTTTCAAGATTATCGTAACTAAGCTCCTTCTCACATTTGGTCTATAAGATGCATTCACCTAGCTTTCCTCCTACTTATTGTTAGTGATATTAACATGAATCACTGTTTAGAGTGTTATTGTGTTTTGTTTTTGTTTTTGCCATATCTCTCTGGCAAAAAAAAAAAAAAAAAAAAAAAAAAATTGCTATTTTTTTCTTATCCTACTCCTTTTTTAAATTGAGTCACTAAATCCAGCCCACACTCAAGGGGAAGTAAACTAAGCTCTCCCTGGGGATGGGTTGGAGAGAATGTATCTATATATATTATTTGTAATTTTTCTATAAGGACGATTGGTCCTCTGTTCCTATTTACTTATTTAAATCAACATGGACTCATAAGTGTTTATTTTATTCTTTGTGTTCTATTATTTTAATATTTATTTTGCTCAATAATAAAATAATCAAGTAATATTTAATATTGCTCAAATTGTTCCAACCTTGACAGCTGGGAGTTTGTTCAGTTTGGCTTCTGGGCAGAACTGGCCTCCTGGGCATGAGAACTCCATAGCTGCATTGACGACACACTCAGAAGGCCTTCCTTACATTTCTTAGTAATTGTATCTTTTTCAGTTGAACTCTAATGGGACAAGTAGGCATGTGCTAGGGGCTTAGAGACTCACTCAAGCACATTCTCTCTATCTTCTCTTTCTTGGGACACATTCTCCATGCCGTATTACCACCTTCTTTAAATCCATGAGCATCAGCTGGCTTCCTCCTTCATCAGGAGGCTCAGAGATTACTGATGCCCTGAACTCAGGGTGATGACCTAGGTCTTGCTAACATATGAAGGACTGCATTCTTCCATTATTTTCTGCCCAACAGAGACATAAGTCATAAAAGAGGGAAAGTTGACATTGTGTGACTCTGCCCTGGAGTATGACAGTGCAACATGGCAATAGCCATCCCTATCTGAGCTGGTAGCACCACACATCTGATAGGCATCCAGCCTGAGACTGTCCTGGGTACTCATGTACCTCTATATGTGAAAATGTCCATTACAAGAGGGTGACTTCTACTCAGTTTTCAGAGTTTCTTTAAAACCAGCCAGCTTAAAATAATCAGTATTCCAAATACATATCTTGGTGTGGCAAAATATGGCCCCCTTTATTCCCATAATTGGCCTCTTCTCTCACCACCAGTGTCTTTCGTCTTTAGCTGAAGATGATATTTAGGGTGGTTGCTTGAGCCATTGCAGGATGGCCTGAGCCATTGCGGGGAGTTGCTTAGTTTTCTTAGGTTTCTCCAATGAATACAGGAGGCATACATGGTACTAATCTTCTTCTATTAATCTTGTATCAATATAATTATTGGACCAGACAAAGAATCTAAAAGGTTGTTTTTAGAGTATGGTTACTTCAACTTATTTTCCAGAGCTTCTCTCATGTTGCTGTTTTAAAAAAATAACCAGCTTAAAATAATCCTTATGCCAAAAAGTCATATTTTAGGGTGACAAATTCTGCTCCCCTTCAGTAGGATTCTGATTTTAGCCTAAAATTAAAACTGGCATATCACTTGGTAGTCAATTGGCTGTACATAATAGAATATCTATTTATAAGTGTTTAGGTAATAGAGGATTCACTTTCTTATTCAAAACACAATTTCCATATTAGTATGTCTCAGAGGTATTTAGGAGTTCCAAGATGTCAAGGTTGAGTTAGTTTTTTTTCTATAATTCTTTTGGTTTTCTTTTTTCTTTTCTTTTCTTTTTTTGTTTTAATTTTTAAAACATTTTTATTATGTTGTGTTAAACACCATACAGACATCATTAGTTTATGGTGCAGTGTTCTGTGATTCATTGTTTGAGTATAACACCCAGTGTTCCATGCCATATGTGCCCTCCTTAATACTCATCACCAGGCTCACCCATCCTCCCAACCCCCTCCCTTCTAAAACCCTCAGTTTGTTTCCCTGAGTCCATAGTCTCTCATGGTTCATCTCCCACTCCAATTCCCCCTCCTTTTCTTAAGATTTTATTTATTTATTTGACAGAGATATAGAGAGTACAAGTAGGCAGAGTGGCAGGCAGAGGGAGAGGGAGAAGCAGGCTCTATGCTGAGCAGGACTCCCCATACAGGAGTCAATCCTAGGACCCTGGGATCATGACCTGAGCTGAAGGCAGCAGCTTAACCTGCTGAGCCACCCAGGTGCTCCCTTTCCCCCATTTTCATTAGCCATCAGGGAAATTCAAATCAAAACCATATTGAGATACACCAGTTAGAATGGCAAAAATTGACAAGGCAAGAAACAACAAATGATGGAGAAGTTGTGGAGAAAGGGGAACCCTTTTACACTGTTGGAGGGAATGCAAGTTGATGCAGCCACTTTGGAAAACAGTGTGGGAGTTCCTCAAAAAATTAAAAATAGAGCTACCCTATGACCCAGCAATTACACTACTGAGTATTTACCCTAAAGATACAGATGTAGTGAAAAGAAGGGCCATATGCACCCCAATGTTCATGGCAGCAATGTCCACAATAGCCGACATGTGGAAAGAGCTGAGATGCCCTTAAACAGATGAATGGATAAAGGTGTGGTCCATATACACAATGGAGTATTACTCTATGATTCCTTTGATCTCTTTATCACTGTCTTCGGTATTCAATCACTCTTAAACAATATACAAACCATGTTAAAACAGGGCAGAGCTTTTGAAATTTCTCTTATTTTATCAGATTTCTTCTTGGGCCATACACCAGGATTCTGCCTATATTTGAAGCTGAATTGAGGTTGAGAAAATACGTAACATTTTCAGCCTCCATTGTGAGGGGTAAACTCAGAAATAAATAAGAAAAACTTTTGGAGAGGAATGGGAAAGAGGTGGAGGTACGTAATGGACAGCACATACTGGCCATGTAACCGACCCAGTGGTAGCTCAGAGCACCCAGCAATTCAGGAGCTGGAACCAAGAAACACTACATACTCTCTCTTTCAATCCATCTTTTAAGTCTTCTCATGAATTCTTGATGTTTATTCTCAGAACAGAGAATCCTTTATATGACTATTAGTAGAAACATAAGATTTTTTGCTTTCCAAATGCAGATGAATTTTTTTTCCCCTAAGTTTCCAAATAAGAATTCCACAGAAGACCTTTAATTGTCACTGATGGGATGATAGTTGCATGACTTATAGTATTTGTTTTTTGTCAGAGTAGGGCATTATGATTGACTAGGCCTGTTACATGCTCAACACCTTGGGTTAATGGGGAGGGGGCACGTTGGGGTAGAGAAATAGGGGAATAAAGTTCATAACTTCGTCAGAGATATTGACGAGGTTGAGGGTGTTTTTTCAAAACGAATTTTTCCTAATACATTTATTGATTCAATTTGGTGAGTTTCAGCTGTTAATTAGATTTTTTTTAACATTGGATTTTTAGGTTCATTACATCCTTTTCATTTCAATCAGCATTCTCTTTATTTGTTTTATTTCTCTGCTGGTTCATTTTATCTGTCTCAGTTGTCTTTCATATCAGCTTATTTCATAGAGTACATAAAAAAGAGATTTTTAGGGGAACACAATGCAGAAATACAATAAAATTATATTCAGCTATCTTTAGTTTATAATCCATATCCTTCTCATTACATCTTGAGCAAAAAGTTCTCTATTACTTCATGTTTCAAACTGCTTTCACTGGTTCTATAATGGTGTTTTTGATATACACTTCCTCTTTTTAAATGAGGAGAGTTCTGACCCTAACAGATTTGGTGATTATTCACATCCCTGCATGATAGCATTTAAAATCTACTTTAGGTTAAAATCATTGAGAAAGCAAGCAAAACAGTATCCACACGGGGAGAGTGGGTGAGGAATGGTGGTAGGCAGACTAGAGCAGGTGTTGGAGTTTCAGCAAGCCCAGGAAGCCTTGATAAAGAGGGTGATGGGTACATACAAGGTGAAGTGGGGCATTATGGGATGAGGCAGTCTGGCAGGGGTGTCAGAACCCAAGCAGGTAATCTAGAGATGGGAAGGGGGGGTAGGCCACTGGAACATCATGTAGCGAAGAAAGCAACTACATGGGCATAGGGGATTGGTTATATAAAGTAAGATTCATTTTAGAAAAAGTATTATATTAACAGCAATGGGAGTTTAGTTTCTCCCTTTCAGAAAAGGAAACTGAAATATGGAAATGAAGCTAGCTAGATGAACACTATGATGAGGTTTTCAATATAAATATAAAAGATATACTGATAGAGATACTATCATTCAAATATGTCTCTTTTTTATGATTTTATTTATTTGACAGAGAGAGAGAGATCACAAGTAGGCAGTGAGGCTGGCAGAGGGAGAGGGGGAAGCAGGCTCCCTGCTGAGCAGAGAGTCCAATGTGGGCCTGATCCCAGGACCCTGAGATCATGACCTGAGCCAAAGGCAGAGGCTTAACCCACTGAGCAACCCAGGTGCCCCTCAAATGTGTCTCTTTAAAAATTCAACTAACCAGTTAATTTTCTCTTGACCACTCTGTCTAAAATAACAGTACCTCCTTTTTATCTGTCTTACAAAATTTCATTTTTCTTTATGACATAGTTTGGAAAAAGAAGCTATAAGAAAGAACATTAGTTGCAAAAATCTCGAGTAGGACGCATGCTTGCTCTGTTTGGGTAAAAGGCCAAGAGTCCAAAGGTATGTGGGTTAAGCCTCTGCCTTCAGCTCAGGTCATGATCCCAGGGTCCTGGGATCTAGCCCCGCATCGGCTCTCTGCTCAGCGGGGAGCCTGCTTCCCCTCACACCCTGCCCCTGCCTGACTCTCTGCCTACTTGTGATCTCTGTCTGTCAAACAAACAAATAAAATCTTAAAAAAAAAGAAAGAGAGAATAAATACAAGTCGACAGAGAAGAAAAGAGGGAGAGGGACAGAGAAGATAAGGTCAGAAATCTGACAGAGACTCACTATGGAGGGCCTCATAGACCATGGACAAGACTTTCAAATTTTATTTTATGGGAAACAAATCATAGTTTTGATCATGATTGTGGTGCAGCTTATATTTTAAAGTATCACTCCTACTACTATGCAGAAAGCAACTTGCCTTACAAGTAAGGAAATAAGAAAGCCAATTCAAGGTGAGAGGTAATGGTGGCTTGGTCGGCAGTTAATAGTGGTGAAATTCTTGAGAGAGTAACCAGCATTTCTTGGCTGACTTTTTGTGGAGTCCATGCAAAACAAACCAATCAGGGATAGTTGGGAAATTTTGATATCACTCACAGAAGCTTTGATAGAAAAGCAGGCTTGGAGGCAGAAATCTAGGTTTTTTTGGTATACTTATTTTTAAATGCTTGTTAGAAATCCAAGTGAAGATGACAGATAGGGATTCTAGAAATTATGGGAAGAGTAGGGGTATAAAAGTAGAAGTGACCTGTTCAAGAAGGCATTAAAACTTATGTCAGATTACCTGGGGGCTAATAATAAACAGAGAAGAAGAGTGGTTCTCAGACTGAGTCTAGAGTTATCCCAAGACTTAGAGGTCTAGAAAATGGAAAGGGGCAAAGGATATTCAGAAGGATTGATATGAAGAAGAAGCACCAAAAAAAAAAAAAAAGAAGGAATAGGTGGAGGGAGAAATAGTGTTGGGGAAATGAAATATCTCATTTTATGTATGCTTCTTCATGTCTATCTATTTTTTTTCCTAGAGTTCAAAGCTAAGATTATATATATATGTATATATATATATATATATATATATATATATATATATATTTCCTCGTGAAGCTTACTAATTCTTAAAAGGCTGTAATTTGCAAAGAGCAATTATCAAGGGAGAGGAGGAGGCTGAGTCAATCACCAATGTCAATGATTTAATCAATCATGCCTATGTAATGAAGCCTCCATCAAAAACCAAAGAGGACAGGGTTTGAAGACTTTATGGGTTGATGACCACTTGGAGACTTGTGGGGGAATGGAACACCAGATGGGAACATGGAAGCTCTGTGCCCTTTCCCCATACCTTGCCCTGTGCCTCTATTCCATCTGGCTATTCTTGAATTATATCATTTTGTTATCTAGTAAGTGAAGTGTTGCTGTGAGCTCCTTCAGCTAATGAATCATACCAGAGGAGGGGGATGTTGGAATCTCCAATTTTGTATCCAGTCACTCAGAAGCACAGGTCACAACCTGGACTTGTGACTGGCATCTGAAGGGTGTGTAGAGGAGAAGTAGTCTTAGGAGACTGAACTCTTAACTTGTGGGGTCTGATGCTATCTCTGGATGAATAGTCAGTATTGGGTCAAGTTATAGGATAGCTGGTGTCTGAGAACTGTTTGTTGGTGTGGGGAATCCCCCACACCTGGAATTGGGTATCAGAATCATTTTAAAATTTTATTCCAAATAACCATCCCTAATTTCACTGATATCTCTTCATTTAACATCATTTTAACTTTCATCAGGTTTACCTAAATGAGTCGACCTATAGTATCTCTTTTCTTAATCTAAATTAGAGTAGCTTAATTATTTATGACTGAGCTTGAATCATTTAATCTGTTTTGTTTCCAGGAAATGTAAATGTTATCAATAGATGGAATAATTAAGAATATATAAATTATATATTTTTATTTATTTATTATATATAAAGAATATATAAAATTTATGACTCACTTACACTAGCCTACCAAAGTTGCAAAACACATGGCTGATTTTTTTTCTTGTGTGAACATTTTTTTTTCTTTGAAAACTATTTTGAAGTGAATACATGATAAAATAGTTTGAGTAAAATTACTATTCTTACTAATCTGGGAAAAACTATATTTATTTATAATAATTAATATTCTAATTCTAAAGGCTAATGTCTAGATATTTTACATTTGGAAGTGTTATTTGATAATACCAAAAAAGTAAGCACCTACTATCAGCACTTTTCAAAAGCATTTAAATGCACAATATTATCTAATAGTTATAGAAATGCAAAAGAGTTTCATTAAAGAGTTTCATTTTCTTAAACAGATAGTATTGAGACCCTAATATGATATGTGCTGGACTCTAGGTGCTTGGCATATACCAGTGAGCAAAGTGAACATTCTCATCCAGCTACAGCTTATATTTTAGAAGGATGGTGAGTAAATCAAGGCTTTTGGTAATTCAGGCTTTCCGTAGGGTCACAGAAGAGGGAGAAGCAGAACTGTGGAAATTCTAATCCATTGGAGCTCTAGTCAAATAGTGTTAAAAAGAATTCTTTTTCCCTTTTATTATTCTGTTTGTTTGTTTCTAGGACAAACATAAGGAATCATAGATTTTAAGAATTTTTTTTCATGGGTATAATAATCAGGAGATTTGGGTCTATCACAATGTAACATCTTCTGATCTGTCACAAATATAAAATGTTAAATTGTGCATGCCATTAACTACATATTAATTTTTCCTTTTGTAAAATGATAAAGCAGTGTAAGCATTGAGATGAATATATATGGTTTCTACCAAAGGTAGCAATCATTGTGAATGCCTTTCAAAGATGAATAATATTCAAAGTAGTGTCATTGTAAATCCCGTTCAATTGATAATTCTAGAAAGATTTCATTATGCTATATTAATCTGAATATAAAAACATCCTTCATATGCTAATAATTAACATGCATAATTTTGCTGAAATCACAAGATTTCAAATATTTTCTATTTGTAATTTTTTATGAGTTTGATGCTTCTCTAGCTAAAAGAAAAAAATATATATTTTAATAGTATCATGTTACATATAAAATGTATATTAAGAGATTTAATCAACTTAAAATTAAAAGGAGCTTACTAAAGAAATTTAAACTATGATTTATGATTATTGTAAACTTTTCTCTTTTTTTAATTACATAAAGGTTCATTCCTCCTAAGCCTTCATTATAGAGAGTGGTCTCTTGTAGGGATGCTCTCCCCCATTTTTTACATAGTGAATACTGCTAAAGAATAGATATATATTCCATAGCATTATTATGGCACAGTAAGACAGACATTATCCAAGAGTAAAGCTATCATGATAGGTACAAAAACCACTACAATGGAATTTTGCAGCAGGAGAGAGAGATCAGGTTTAACTCTGAATAAATATAATGTGGTGAAGTAGGAATGTATGACCAAGGAGCAGGGCAGGATTTAGTGGATGGAGAATTACTCAGTGGAATCACTAAGAGGAAACATAAGGGGTAAGGGAGGGTTCTAGAGAAACTGGTCTAATGATGTTCTTGGCAAACTGAGACAGCACCTGCAGGATGGTGGAAAAAATGTGGAACCTGATCAAATATTGAAGGTGGGGCTTTTGGTTGAACTGATTTATCAAGAGTCTGGCTAAAATTAGACAATATAAATAGGAACATCAAAGTAGATCTTGTTGAAAAGTTCAGGGGAGCCTGACTATAGATTTCAGCCAAGGAGAGGAAGTATGTTAATCCCTACTCATCTTTCAGGACTGGTGTCATTTTCCCAGTGAGACCCCCTCTGATTCTCCAGATCACAGAATCCATCATACTTCCTTCCCACCCCCCTCCCACCCCAAACATTATTCTCTCTGAGAGTATCTGGTCATTTTCCTTCATTTATCTTAACTCCAATTATATCTTTATATGTATATTTATTTAATGCTCAGCCTATCGTTTTAAGCTTATTGATATCATGTATCTACCATATGTGTTTTATTGATCAGGGTGTATTTAACACTGAACTTGGGTCTGGCATGTAGTAAATTATCAACTTCTGGGTAAAGTTAAAAAAGATGGAGAATAAATTAAAGAAATTATGCATTTATCTGAAATTTAACTAATTCTCTTATATTAATTTGATAGATTGTAGTACAAATGGCTTTGGAAAAGTCTAGCATTATTCATCTGTATATATGCAGTTTGTGTACAATGTAGTTCACAACTTTTGAAGACAAAGACCTTGCTGATTATTCAAGCAGGCATTATTGCCTAAGCAATGCTTGTTCCCTTTTTCTTTTAGCACTATAATTCTCTCTCTCTCCTTTTTTAAAGATTTTATTTATTTATTTGACAGACAGAGATCACAAGTAGGCCTAGACGCAGGCAAAGAGAGAGGAAGGGAAGCAGGCTCTCTGCCTTGGGCTCAGGTCATGCTCTCGGGGTTCTGCGTTCGATCCCAGGACCCTGAGCCCAAGGTAGAGGATTTAACCCACTGAGCCACCCAGGTGCCCCCTTATAATCCTCTTCTTAATAATTCATTCATCCCTCTACCAAGTATCTGAGGGATAGAGGACTCCTACCTTTTCTGCAGAGGTAAAGCCTGCTTGATTCTAAAGCAAGGACGTTCCTCTTCCCTTTGCCAGTGATTGGTTTAAGGGTTAGCACATGATCCACTTCTGGCCAATGGGCTACACAGACAAGGCTGCTAGTATTTCTGGTCAGATTTTCCTCTTTTGCTTAAGGAGAGACCTAGGAAAAGCAATTCCTATTCTGCTTCAGGTAAGTATTATGTCTTGATGCAATTTCCGTAATTTCCATGACTATGAAAGGAGCCAGACTGAGGGCAAAGCTGTCACCCTGATAACAAAACTGGAGGAGAAATAATCTAGGCCCTTGATGTTAGCGTTGTACTACCGAATTAACCAGCTCTGAAGACACTTGACTCTGAATTCCTGTTAAGTGAAAGCCAGTTTGAAAGGATTTTTCTTGTGTCTTCAGCCAAATTTTGGAATGCATTTTCAAAACAGTAGTGTATAACATTCAGGATGTATGAGTGAACACTATTTCAATAAAATGTTTAATCTACATAATCATCAGTGTCACTTTGGTCAGCAAGTGATGATCTGATTGTGCATTAGTGCAGAATAAAATAGATGCAAGTTTAGTTGGATTGGGCAAAAAACTATGCAATTATCTACTGTTTTCCCATTAAAAATCCTCATAAATTACGTTATGCCAAACAACTTAATAGCTATGCCACAGCTGGAGCTGAAAACCATCATCTGACACTGTGGGAGTCAAAATGTGTTATGAGATCAAACTTATGAACTACTTTGCTTTCACAGTGAATTAGCTAAAATATTGATGGTTTAATGAGTAATGTTGATAATAATTAGCATGTGTATGCCATAGGAAGTCTGCTTAATTTTCATGGCACATGACATTAAAATAGTTTTCGGGGCGCCTGGGTGGCTCAGTGGGTTAAAGCCTCTGCCTTCAGCTCAGGTCATGATCCCAGGATCCTGGGATCGAGCCCCACGTCTGGGTTTCTGCTCCGTGGGGAGCCTGCTTCCTCCTCTCTCTCTCTCTCTGCCTGCCTCTCTGCCTACTTGTGATTTCTCTCTCTCTGTCAAATAAATAATATCTTTTAAAAAAAAATTAAAAAAAATAGTTTTCATGTGCTCTTCCCTAGCTTGATTGCTAGATTTGTGGACTCTTTGTGGCATCATAAACTATATTACATAAACCATTAAAATAATCATAGGTTATTAATATAAAATTCTCTCTATCTATATACATATATATACATAATCTGTACATATGCATATATGTGCATATATATGTCTATATACATATGTTTATATACATATATGCATAAATACATATGTGTGTATATATATTGTGTGTGTGTATAATCAAATTCTAAGGGCCTTACGTATGTGAAGGCCCTTATTTTACCTTTCCAACAGTTTTATGAAATAAGTTCTTTTATTCTCTTCTTAGAAATGAGCAAATTGAGACACAGGTATTCTTAGTTTCCTTGGATCCCTCAGCTAGGCTGTGGAGCTGGACAGTTTGATTCTACTCTTAACTGCTGTGCAGACTCCTTCTTGTTAGATAGAAAACATACAAATGATAACTAGAGAATGAATAATTCAGTTTTGATTTTTTCCTTTTTCTTATTATGTTCAGTTAGCCACTATATAGTACCTCATTAGTTTTTGATGTTGTGTTCAATGATTCATTAGTTGTGTATAATACCCCGTGTTCATCACAACGCATGTCCTCCTTAATACCCATCACTCTATTACCCCATGCCTCCACCCCCATCCCCTCTGAAACCCTTGGTTTATTTCCTGGGGTCCATAGTCTTTCGTGGTTCCTCTCCCTCTGATTTCTCCCCTTTCAGATTTCCCTCCCTTCCCCTATGGTCTGCAATGCTACTGCTTATGTTCCTCATATGAGTGAGACCATATGATAATTGTCTTTCTCTGTTTGACTTACTTCACTTAGCATAATCCCCTCCAGTTCCATCCATGTCCATGCAAATGGTGGGTATTCATCCTTTTGGTGGCTGAGTAATATTCCATTGTATATATATACTTCATCTTCTTTCATCTTCTTCTTTTTCTTTTTAAGATTTTATTTATTTATTTGACAGACAGAGATCACAAGTAAGCAGAGAGGCAGGCAGAGAAAGGAAGGGAAGCAGGCTCCCCGCTGAGCAGAGAGCCCGATGTGGAGCTCGATCCCAGGACCCTGGGATCATGACCTGAGCCGAAGGCAGAGGCTTTAACCCACTGAGCCACCCAGGCGCCCTGACTTCATCTTCTTTATCCATTCATCTGTTGAGGGGAATCTCAGCTCCTTCCACAGTTTGGCTATTGTGGACTTTGCTGCTCTGAACATTAAGGTGTTTGTGCCCCTTAAAGAGTGAATATTTTAAATCCTTCTATTAACTATACATGGGGTTTGTTTGGTACTTGAAAAAATAACTACTTATATGGAATAAAATACTCTTTGACACCTCTAGTACAAAAAGTTATTTTATTAAATTGAATACATACTGCTTCTAAAAAGGTTCCTACAGCTTAGCCTTAAGAGATTTCTTGCTTGAACTCACAATCCTGAGATCAAGACCTGAACTGAAATCCAGAGTGAGATTCTTAATGAACTGAGCCACCCAGGTGTCCCAAAACTTAAGAAATTTCTATACCTAGAAGTTAACCTTGTGTTACATAATGGAAATTTGTTTCAATAAACAGTCATAGATCTTGATAACTACTATCTCTAAATTTATGATTATTGTCTGGTCCATCAGCAAAAGTGAATTTTGGATTAAATTGTCAATGCAGTTCATTGAGTTTCCTTTGCAACTGCATCAGTACTTTATTTAAAATCAATTTAAGGAATATAATTTTAAACAAATTACCTATTCAAATTATAGACCATAGTGAATAATACTCCCAAGGTTTCAAATTAAAAGCTTTTTCTTTTCCTTCCAAAAGTAAGTTTTTAATCCAAGTTTGAAAGATTAAGCATTACAACAAGGAAATTTAGGGGATGATAGTAAAGCCATTAATTATGTAAGTGCATTAAAAAAATAAGTTGTAAGGGAAATTTGATTAATGGCTAAATATATATTTAAATTATTATGACCTTCAGTGCATTTGATATCTGGGCATTACATATATTCATGAATCAATGTTTTCCTTTACATATCTTCCCATTTATCTTAGACCTGTATGTATCATACATGTATGCATCCAAAAATATTTCTAGAAATATACTTTCCTCACATATTCTATTGTTTGTAAATGCAGGTATGTACTCTAGGGAGAGCATTCTTATAAAAAAGCCATTACACATAAAGAAATATATTTTAAAAATTTTAGAGGCCCACAGTAATTAAGACTTTATTAAATAGTATTATTTATACATTGATAAATATTACACACATAGGTAGTCATCCTCAACTGAAGAAGGCTTTAAGTGCTTATTATGAATGTACTGGAAGACATCCGTATTAAAAAAAGTTGTACACATTACCCTTAGGGAATTAATACTTTGATGGCAAAAGTTTATATTCAGTTGGCACAATGTCAGGTAGTCATGGGAACAATGCAATTGAAATCTCATGACATAATTATGTTTCAATTATTATTTTCATTTTTAAAATAAACTTTCCAGAAGGTAAGAAAGTTTTCAAGGTTACATACTGTCATTGCAATTATAGAGACATTCCCTGAGGTCCTTCTACTACTTCGACTGTCTCCTAACCTCACTTACCATTTATATTTTCCACACTGCAGTCAGAGTGATATTCCTAAAATTAAAAATAAACAAACAAAACCCTGCTACTCTGTCTTCTTTAAAATACAGCAAATGCTGCCAATCACTTTCAGAATTAGATCCAGTTTCCTCGATTTCTCTAACAAGACTATAGTTTATCCCTGTGCTAGTTCAGGAAAAGATCTCCAGCTAGTGCCAATTAATTTGACCCAAATACTGGTTTGGGAAGTAGGGAAGCTAGCAGAGATTTTCCTCTTATATCAGATTTTGGGAGACTTAATTATTGGTTGAGAATTAGAGACACTATTCTAAGTTTAACAGTAGATGTGTAAGAGTCCATTCTCTTTCTCAAGGGACTTATGAATGTCCTCAGTGATGAAAAAAATTTAATACATGGAGGAGGTAGAAAGGAACTCAGGTCTTGGAGCATAGTGAGTATCTTAGACTTTCAGCAGTTGATGGATTATCAGCTTTGGACCCGAAGCCGGGTAGCTGGTAAGACAATCCAGGAAGCTTCTCAGATTCAGGCAGTGTAAGTGTTGCCATGAACAACGAGCTTTTGTGGGAACTGTCTGGGCTCTGGGGCATAGTGATGGACTCATAGAGGTAATAACTGGGGCATCCCATGATAGTCTTTCCATTTCTGTCCACAAAGACCCTGATAGTCCTATCCCACTCTTCTGAACCTACAGCCTCCCTCCTTCTTTGCTTCCACTAAGAATTCCTCTTTCCCACCTGGAGCAAGAATAGTACATGGGGGAAAAGAGAAGGGGGTGTTCTTGTTGCAAATATTGTATGCTTCTTCTTTGCTTTTCAAATCTGTCATCTGGAGAAATAAGTGTGTTCTTTCCTTAAATTATGAGTTTGAAGAATCCATTCCCATTTCTCTCTCCCTTTCTCCCTCTCGACTTTCCTTCCCCCTCTTCATTTCATTGTGCCTTTTCTTTAGACATATATTCTACTAAGAGAAATACAGGGTACAGAGTGCCTCAAAGGAAAAAAAAATGGGCAAAATTGGTAAAAGACATACTGTCAATACTTAGGTTAAAATGGCCTTAGCCTGAAATATTGATTGGTGATCTATTCCTCTCTAAACTCCCATTAAAAAATTATTGAAAGCATAACAAAAAGGAAAATATGCCACTATTTGGGAAAATAAGTCTAACATCAATTTTTCAGAGTTTAGAACTTGAGTCTGCTGCTATAGTATTATGATCATGGGACTACAAAGTATCATTATTGTTAATGTACCCTTCAGCCTTACACATTTCAGTCTGACTACCCACAGAGTTCACAGGAGATTATAGCTATTTCTGTCTCATAGTGTTGAGGTAGAAGGGTCTTATCAAAAAACACTGTAGGTAATTTTTCCTTCCTTCAAACTCTTACACATTAGTGTTTGATTTCTTGAGATGAGAATAGAATATTGCTGTTCCCTCCCTACCTCACCAATAGGGACCTTTCTTTCCATAACTCACAGTTTCCAATGTACTTTATGGATGAACATTATGGGTAGGAGTTAAAGATTTTAAAGAGTAGAAGACAGTATATGTAGCAGAGATAGGAGCAGTCCATACAGGGCAGTAGATTTCTTATAATAGATCTAGCCAAAGAAAATGAAACAGCTTAAGTTGTCCTAGGATTGTAATTTTCAAAAATATTGTTACTGTGGGACTTTTAGAATTACCAGAAGAATACTTGCAATTTTTCAAAACAAGGCGTAAGTCTGGGTTTTTATCTGGTCTCCTCTTATTTCTCTTAGGCATAAACAACATTTCTGTTAGCCAAGATTAGCCTTGGGCCATTAATTATATCCATAAAAACATGCTACTGCTTATGTATAAATTATAGAACAAAAGGAAAAATGTACTTGATCTTACAAATATTTCAAAATAGTTGATCGCTTGTCTGTTCCTTTTCTAAATCAAAATTCATACCCCATCCTTCATTTCTATAACATTGGTTTTCTTCTTCCTTGCTCACTGGAAATAAGTATTTCTCCTTTCAAAGACCTACCTTTCTCCCCATGAGCTAAATTACATCTGCTTGCCCCCATTCTGTAATCTTATTTTATCAAATTTATCCTTATTCATCTAGATTTTCAACCATTCTCCCAAATCAGCATAGGGAGTATGTTCAATCTCTACCATTGGGAAAAACAATAACAACAAATGTATGTCCTCTCTTGATTCATGGTCACACTTTTTTTAAAGACTGTCCTTTACTTACTCTAAATATTTTTATTGCCTTTGATCCCTTTTAATTTAAAATTTCAACTTTAGGCTCTCTGTTTCTTCCCGTTGGACAATTGCATCTTCTGGTGCAGTGCTGTCTGCGTCCCCGAGACATGATGGTGAAGGTCAGAGTAAATGGATTTGACCGTATAGAGCACCTAGTCTCCAGGGCTACTTTTAACTCTGGCAAAGTAGAGATTGTTGCCATCAATGATCTCTTTATTAACCTCAACTAAATGCTCTACAATTCCAGTGTGATTCTCCCCATGGCAAATTCAGTGCCACAGCCAAGGCTGAAATGGGAAGATTATCATTGATAGAAAGCCAATCTCCATCTTACAGTAGAGAGATCCTGCCAACAACAAATGGGGTGATTCTGGTGCTGAGT
The DNA here is from genome assembly GCF_030435805.1 of Mustela lutreola. Lineage (NCBI taxonomy): Eukaryota > Metazoa > Chordata > Mammalia > Carnivora > Mustelidae > Mustela > Mustela lutreola. The sequence continues at coordinate 53,001,310 of NC_081303.1, forward strand.
ATGAGATGAAGTCCATTAGGGTCTTCACCACCTTGGAGAAGGCTGGAATTACTTGAATGGTGGATAAGAGGGTCATTATCTCTGTCCCTTCTGCCAATGTCCCTATGTTCGTAATGGTTATGAACCATGAGAAGTAGGACAGCTTCTTCAAGGTTGTCAACAATGCCTCCAGCACAACTGCTTGGTTCCCTGGCCAATGCCATCTATGACAACTTTGGCATCGTGGGGGAGAATCATAACCATAGTCCATGCTATCCTGCTACACAGAAGACTATGGACATTCCCTCTGGGAAGCCATGGCATGATGGCTGAAAGGCTGCCCAGAACATCATCCCTGCTTCTATTAGAGCTGCCAAGATTGTAGGTAAGGTCATCCCTGAACTGAATAGGAAGTTCACTGGCATGGCCTTCCATGTCCCCACCCCTAATATGTCAGTCATGGATCCAACCTGCTGCCTGGAGAAGGTTGCCAAATACAATGACATCAAGAGGGTGGTTAAGGAGGCATCAGAGGGCATGCTCATGGGCATCCTGGGCTATCCTGGGAAACAGGTTGTTTCCTGCAGCTTTAAGAAAGACACCCACTTCCACCTTTGATGCTGGGACTGGCACTGCCCTCAATGACCACCATGTCAAGCTTATTTCCTGGTATGACAATGAATTTGGCTAGAGCAACAGATGGTAGAATTTATGGCCCATAGGGCCTCTAAGGAGTAAGAGCCCCCTGGACCACAAGCCCCAGCAAGAGAAAGAGGAAGAGCAAACCTCTTGGTACTAGGGAGTTCTTCCCCTCAAATCATCCCCCAAACACTGAGACTCTCCCAACCTCCCCACAGTTTCCATCCCAGACACTCTGAAGAAGGAGAGGGACATGGGGAGACCTATCTTGTCATGTACTATCAATAAATTATACTACGCTCAGTCCTCCCCAAAATTCAACTTAATTGCAGAATATTTGATATCTAAATGCCCTTTAATTCTTAGCCAAATGTGGTGGTCTCTGTCACCAATACTTTTTTGAAACTACTCTTGTAGATGTGTCAATAAATCTTTTTATTGCTAAATCCAATGAACAACTTTCATTCTGAAGAAATTTTGATTCCATGTAGCACTGTATATTATTGATCAAGTTAACATTTCAATAATTTTTCTTTCAAAAATAATAAATAGTGGATATATCTTCATTGTAGAAAAATCTAAAAAGCAAAAATTTAAAAAAATTCCACAGTACACCTATTTTTAAGTATCATCTATGCAGTTTATATATGCACAAACATATGTAGCATATTTAAGTATATGTATGTGTGATTATCTACACATACAGAAATATCTTAATAAGCTCCCTCCTTCACAAAATTTTAAAAGTTCCATCAATGTGGCTTAGACATCTTCCCATGTCAATATACATCCTCAGAGGTACATACTAGTTATTAAAGAAGCCAGGAAAAAAAAAAAAAAAAACTACATGATGGTGAAGTAGAAGTCAGAAAAAAAAATCTAGAAAGATGGCAAAATAACTGTAACTAAAACAGAAAATGAAAAATTAGAAACAGAAAAAGTTAGAATTCATCCACAGGAAGTATTTTTTTAAACTTTTTTAGAAACCGCCTTTTTTCAAATATAATGAATTTAGGAGGAGACAAAAGGGGTGCCTGGGTGGCTCAGTGGGTTAAGCCTCTGCCTTTGGCCCAGGTCATGACCTCAGGGTCCTGGATTGAGAGTCCCTCTTTGGGGTTCTCTGCTCGGCAGGGAGCCTGGTCCACCCCCATCTCTCTGCCTGCCTCTCTGCCTACTTGTCATCTCTCTCTCCGTCAAATAAATAAAATCTTTTTAATTAATTAATTAATTAAAAGGAGACAAAAAGCAGATATTTGGTAATTAGAAGGAAATTAAATGGTATTTAAGCATAAATTAAGATTGAAATAAAAACAAAATCTAAAGGAAAACCATATGTAATATTAAAGCATATATTTGCTTTTCTATAATTGTCATTAAAGTAGGAAAATCAAGCAAATGTTTTATTAAAGAGTGTGATTGTGATTGTGCTCTAGTAAGCTGTTAATTTCATTCACTGTCATTGTCATAAACATACTCTCTAGAAAGAATCATCATAGTTTTTCATTCTTTAGTATATGTAAATACATTCTCTCATGTCACAATTAAGCCCTTCACATTGAATATTAAATTACATAATAACAGTAATAATCAGAGTCCAGAAAGAAGACAACTTAGAATTTCAGAGCATGGACTCTGGACAAATGGTTTGGATTCATATCCTAGCTCTTCTACTTTAAGTGAGTAAGTTTTCTAATCTGTCAAGCAGGAATGATAATAATAGAATTTATCACATATGGTTGTTTTAAAGATTGCATGAATTAATATATGTAAGACATTTAGAAAAGTGATTGAAACACAGAGAAATACTTTAAGAACTGGCTTGCTATCACTAGGATTTAAATGATAGAAGAGCAGCATTTTTTTTTCCCTTTATTCTTCACTGTATTTTCATCCTTTAGAATAGAGACTAACAAATGGTAGATGCTCAATAAATTTTGTTGAATAAAGAACATTTATTAAACACTTCCAATTGCCAGGCATGGAGATAAGTATTTTATGTGCATTACTTCATTAATCTTGCTAATAAACTGTTGGGTTTAATATACTTACCATCTTTCTTTTCTTGATATGAACCTTAAAACATAGGTTAAATTAGCTATCAGATGTCAGCTGATTAAGAAGCTTATTCATTCCTTACTGCTACTGTAAAAAAAATACCACAAATTTAGCAGTTTCAGTAATACATATTTATCATCTTATATATCTATATGTCAAGAATCTGAAATGAGTCTTACTGGCATAAAATCAGGGTATTGAAAGTCTGACTTCCTCTTTGGAAGCTGTAGGGAGGATATTTTCTTGCCGTTTCCAGTTTTTTGAGGCCTTCTAATTTCCTTAGCTCATGGCTTTTTCTCTCCATTTTCAATCATGTATAAAAAATAAAAACAAAACACCCAGATAGAGGTAAACTCTGAGATGACCTAAAAGTTTTTATTAAAATAAGAAGACTTTAAAGTAACTATTTAAAATACAAACTCTAATCAGATAGGTATTTCAATAAGTAGGAAACTACAAAAAAAATAAATATAATTAAATGTAGCTTTTAGAACTAAAATATAGTATATATAAAATCTGACATAAAAATATAAAATCTGAAATTTTAAAAATTGCTGGATTGCCATGCCATGATATCAAATTGGGCCATTTAGGAAAATGGGTCAGTGAACTTGAAGATGGATACTTAGAAATCGCAGAATTGGAAGAACAGAAAGAAAAAAGTTTCAAAATAAAACATAGCTCTAGATGGAAAAGCATCATATCCTATAATGTATCTTTTTAGAGGCCCAGAAAGAGGCTAGAAAATGAGTCGGTATGTCACTTTATTTTGAATAATGTTTTCCTAATCACTAATGATATTTATCATCTTTTCATGTGCCTGTTGAACTCTTGTCTTCTTCAGAAAAATGTCTACTACTTTCCGATTTTTGATGTTGTTTGTCTTTATATTATTGCATGAGTTATCATGTATTCTGCATACTAGAACCAAACCAGATATGAACGTTGCAAATATTTCCTCCCATTCTGTAGGTTGTCTTTTCACTTTCTTAATAATATCCTTGGCACAAAATTTTTAAATTTTGCTGAAGTCTGAAGTCTGTTTTTTCTTTTATTCATTTTTTTTTTGGTGTCCCATCTAAAAATTCACTGCAATATCCAAGGCTATAAAGATTTACCTCTGTTTTCTCCTAAGAGTTTAACTGTTTTAGCTCTTATATATATATTGCTGTTACATTTTTAGTTAATTTTGTATTAAGTTAGAGGTCCAATTTCATTCTTCCGCATGCAGATAACCAGTTATCCTTGCACCAATTTTTGAGGAAAATATTCTTGCGCCTAATGAATGGTGATGATACCCTTATTGAAAGCAAAGTGGCCATAAATACAAGTTTATTTTTGGAGTCTTAATTCTATTCCATTGATCCATATGTCTATCCTTCTGCCAGTACCACAGAGTTTTGATAAATGTATATTTGTCATAAGTTTAGAAATAGAAGTGTGAGTGCTCCAATTTATTTTTCTTCTCAAGATTGTTTTGGAGGATTGGAGTTTCCATTTCGGCCTGCCCAAAAGCCATTGAAACAGGGATTCAATAAATTTGATAGAGACTGAATTGATACTATAGATCACTATAGATCACTTGGAGTAGCATTTCAAACTGAATAACAGTCAGTCTTCCAATCTATAAACATGGATGTCTTTCATTTGTGTAGATCTTTTTAAATTTCATTCAGCAGTATTTCAGTTTTCTTTGTATGTCTTTTACTTTCTCCATTGAATTTGTTCTTAGATATTTCGTTCTTTTGAATATTGCTGTAGATTGAATTGTTTTCATTTTTATTTTTTAAATTTCCTTTTCCAATTGTCCGTTTCTGGTGTATAGAAACACAACTGATTTGTTTGTGGGTCTTGTACCCTGCAACTTTGCTGAATTTATTAGTTATAATATGGTGTATGTGTAGGTCACTTACGATTTTTTTTTTTTTTAAAGAATTTATTTTATTCATTTGACAGAGAGAGATCACAAGCAGGCAGAGAGGCAGAGAGAGAGAGGAGGAAGCAGGCTCCCCGCTGAGCAGAGAGCCCGATGCGGGACTCGATCCCAGGACCCTGAGATCATGACCTGAGCCGAAGGCAGCGGCTTAACCCACTGAGCCACCCAGGCGCCCCGCACTTACGATTTTCTATGCATAGGATTATGCCATCTGCAATTAGGGATAGTTTTAACTCTTATTACTTTGTAATTTAGATGGATTTTATTTCTTTCATTGGCAAATTGCTTTAGCTAGAACTTCCAAGGCAATGTAAATAGAGTGGCAAAAGCAGTCATCCTTATCTTGTCTCTGATCTTAGGAAAAAAAGCTTTCTATCTTTTACCATTGAGCATGACATTAGTCATGGATTTTTCATAAATGTCCTCTACACATTCAGGAAGTTCCCTTCTATTCCTAGTTTTCTCAGTGTTTTTATTATGAAAGAATGTTGGATTTTGCCCAATGCCTTCTCTGCATCATTTGAGATGATCATGTGCCTAATTCCTCTTCATTCTACTAATATGGTGTATTCTATTGATTAACTTTATTATGCTGAACCATCCTTGATTTCTGGGATAAATCCCACTTGGCCATGATATATAATTATTTTAATATGTTGTTGGATTCAGTTTGTTAATGTTTTGTATTCAATTTTCCACTCATAAGGGATATTGGTCTGTAGTTTTCTTTAGTTGTGATGTCTTTGTCTGGCTTTTGTATCAGGGTAATGCTGGCCTTACAGAATGAGTTAGGAAATGTTATCTCTTCCATTTTTTGGAACTTGAGAAGAATGATGTCAATTATCTTTTGCTGCTTTAAGATTCTGTGTATCTTTGACTTTCTACAGTTTTATTATGATGTGTCTTAGTGTGGATATCTTTGTTTATCCCACTCAAGGTTTATTGAGATTCTTGAATCTCAATTGATCTAGATTGATATATTCTTGAATATCTAGATCTGGGAAATTTTTGGCCATTATCTCTTCAAATATTCTGCCTTTTTTTTTCTTTCTTCTTCTTCTTGAACTCCATAATGCATATGTCAGTGTGATTGATAGTGTACCAAGGATCCTTAGGATCTGCTCATTTTTCTTTTTAATTTCTTCTCCTCAGACTGATTAAATTATCTTATCTTCAAGTTTATTGAGGCAGTCTTCTGTTTTCTCAAATCTGCTGTTGAACTCTAGTGAAATTTTCATTTCAGTTATTGTGCTTTTCAGCTCTAACATCTCTATGGTCCATTTTATACATTACCTTTCTATTAATATTCTCTTCTTATACATTGTTTCCATTTCCTCTCTTTGTCAATTGTTTCCTTTAGCTATCTGAGAACAGTTAAGAAAGTGATTTAATGTCTTCATCTAGGAAGTTAACATCTGCACTTGCTCTTAGATGATTTATATTAATTTCTTGTTTCCTGTAAATGGATCATATTTATTTGTTTTTTTTTGTTCTTTGTAAATTTTTGTTAAAAATTGGAGATTTTGAGTACTATATGCAAAAAAAAAATTAATGAGGAAAATGGAAGAAAGAAACTCATGTAGGCAGAAAGAGAGGAAGGAAGAAGACAGAAGGGAGAAGAAAAGGAATGAAGTCAAAGAAAGGAAGGGAAAGAAAATGAAAGAAAAAACAAGCAAAGAAAAGTAAAATATTATTCTTCAAGTTTTTGCAAATTGACTTGTTGGGGCATTCTTTTCAAGTCTAGCTAGGCTCTTTCCCACTCTATCTAGCTTATGCTTCCTACTTGTTCTGAGCCTAAAGACAAGCCATGGTTGGAAGTTTGTTGTCTTCTCCGGTCTTTTGTGAGCATGTTTACTAACCTGGACATTCATCTGTCGTAAGTTCCTCCATATACATAGTAGCTTGAAAAATCCCTATTATCTCACAATACTCAGAAATTGGCCTTTATCACAGAAATTTGGTCTATTTGTTGTTTGTTCTCTTCATCTTTTTTTTTTTCACTTGTCCCCTCTCCACCCAAGTAGAAATATCTTTTTCTTTTGGCTTTTATTGTTTTTGCGAACCACAGAGCTTCTCTAAACTTACAGCTTCCAAATTAGACAAAACAAAAGGAAGCTCTCTAAAGCAGTCCTTCAGGACAAAACCACAGTCAGTTCAAAATAAACTCAGTTCCCCACTATCAAGATCTGCTTTGGCCACTCAGGTACTAGCTATCTATACCAGGAACATGGGTTGCCCCATTTGAACACCACCATGCTGAGAAGTGGTGTAGGGTGATGGTTGTTAATATGCCACAAGGATATATTATCCCATTTTCAATGGCCTTTATCCTTGCTGAACTCTTACTTCCATGCTATAAGCCTTAGAATATTTTCCACTTTCCATAAGGTTGATTCTGGCAGTTTTTGTTATTTTGGAGGTATTTCTGGGGAGGTTCCTTATTCCTACATTTTCACTGATACCACCGGTCTATTTTTATAAGCAAAATTATTGAAATATAGGCATAGCCATCTGTTTAGATATTGATGGCTGCTTTCAAGCTACATTTACTGAGTTGAGTATTTGCAAAAGAGATGGTATGGGCCGCAAACCTAAGGTATTTAATGACAGGTTCTTTAAGAAAAGTCTGCAAACTTCTGTTTTGAAAATTTTCTTTATACATAAACTTTGCAAGATAAAGAGTTTATTACTTCTTTTTTTCTAATTTACATGTAATTTGTGTTTATTGCTTTATCCCACTGGCTTGAAGGTAATTAGTAAAAAGTTGTATGGAAATATTAAGAGTGGATGTTCTTGTTTTAGTCTTAGAAGAAATACATTTTATTTTCATGCAAAAGTACTATATTAGCTGTATATAAGAATATATTACCTTTTTCCACCTACATTGACTACCTTGACTGAAGGCTTGAATATATTCAGCCTTACATTCTCAAATATTTTACTACTCTTTTATTCTCCTGGAAATTAATAATATATATTCTAAATAAATTGCTCTCTTCTTATTGGTCATCAAAACCCTGTTCAGTTCTCAGCACTGCTCTATATTTAATTGTAGCTTTATTGCTATAACTTTCTTGAATCCATTTTTTTCCCAAAGTAACTAACTGTTGTTAAAACTAGTGAATATTTTATTTCAGATTTTATATTTTTATCTCTAGCAGTTCCTCTTGCTTTGATGTAGCTTGTATTTCTTTTTCCTTCTTTCTTTCTATTTTTTTCTTTTTTGTTTTTCTTTTTTTCTTTTTTCTTTTCTTTTCTTTTTTTTTTTTTTTTTTTTGTTTTGTTTTTGTTAGAGGGAGAGTGAGAGAGCACAAGCACGGAGAGCAACAGGCAGAAGGAGAAGGGTCTTTGCTGAGAAAGGAACCCAATGTGGTATATGATCCTTGGATCCTGGGATCATGACCTGAGCCAAAGGCAGACGCTTAACTGACTGAGCCATCCAGGAACCCATAAAAATACACTTTGGGTAGTTAAAAGTTAAATGGTCTAAGTGAATTAACAATGATCAATGAAGAGCCTTCTCTGAGGATGAGAGAGATGGCAGGTAAGATTGAAAGTGGATGAGAATCATTCTTGCTTTGGTTTTTATATGTTTCAATATCATTTGTATATTTAACAAAGATAATGTGAAGGTAAACTTCTTTTGTGTTTTGCAAATAATACATATATAATTGTGTTGTTCAGGAGCCAACAAACTCTTTTTTTGCAAACACTAGCAAATAAATGTTTTAGACTTTGAGTGACATGATTTCTGTCATAACTTCTTCATTCTGCCATTGTAATGAGAAAGCATGTGTTGACAACACATAAATGAATGAATTTGGTTGTGTTTCAGTAAAACTTTATGCAAAAACAGGTAGTGGGCCAGATTTGACTTTCCAGCTTTAGTTGGTATACACCTGGTACAAAGAGTACTAATACTTGTGGGGCAGGGGAAGGAAACTGTGTATGTTTAGTTATCTACTTTATTATAATGACATACTGAGACATATCAAATCCATTTTTATGTGAACTGTATAACAATACATTATGTCAATTTAACAATGTTGTTAAAATGTTCTACTTTACTGCTACAATTAAAAATGTATTCACTTTAAAAAATTTTTTTACATATATTCACCTTTACCAATTCAAAAGATAATAGTAATATTTTTATCAGAATGCACTTGCTAGGGGTATCTGAGTGGCTTATTCAGTTGAATATCTGCCTTCGACTCAGGTCATAATACAGCGTCCTGGGATGGAATCCGGCACTGAGCTCCCTGCTCAAGAAGGAATCTGCTGCTCCCTCTGTCCCTCCTCTCACTCATTCTATCAATATCTCCCTTGCTCTCCCTCTCTAGTAAATAATAAATAAATAAAATCTTTGTAAAAAAAAAAAGAACACACTTGCTACTGATTTAAACAATAAATGAAACACCACTCAAAATATACAAAATATCAATAAAATCATAAAATGTGAAACAAAAATTGAGGAAAATACATGTGTATTGGAAAACTAGTTTCATATAAAGAATAGAATGAGAATAATTTTAAAACATAGTTAGAAAGTGTTTTTAAAGAATTTCACACCATCTTCAATTTTTATAATCAGTTGTAAGATGATCATAAAACTATAACTTGACATAGATGCGTTGGCATTTCACATAAAATACCCAAATAACCAACATATTTTGTTGAACTAAAATCATGTGTTTGGGGTGCCTGGGTGGCTCAGTGGGTTAAGCCGCTGCCTTCGGCTCAGGCCATGATCTCAGGGTCCTGGGATCGAGTCCCACATCGGGCTCTCTGCTGAGCAGGGAGCCTGCTTCCTCCTCTCTCTCTCTCTCTCTCTGCCAGCCTCTCTACCTACCTGTGATCTCTCTCTGTCAAATAAATAAATAAAATCTTTGAAAAAAAAATCATGTGTTTGAACTAGAACACAAACCAACATGTTAATGACTAAAAGGTCTCTTGGATTATTTATTTTTAAAAAGTGATGTATGATGCTGTAAAAAAGTTAATGGAGCAGTTCTATCTGCAAAAAATTCTGTCTTCTAATTTACTAAAACAACTCAGACTCCTTATGTCAGATAGCTTGAAAACAGAAGGGGGAAAATGGAGTTGAAATAACTAATTTACTCAGATATGAAAATTATCATTCCAATTTAATGAATATTTAGTATGTGCTGTTAAATTTACATATGCTATATAATTTAATTTGAAGAATAAAGCTCTGTGGTAACTAATAATATCCCTATTTCGCCAATGTGGAAAAGGAGGTTCCAAAAAATTAAATCCTAACTATGATTTTAGTATTAATAAATGGTGGAAATGAAATTCTTTTGGTATGGTTCTATCTCCTTAGAAGTTATTCTTTTCGGGGCACCTGGGTGGCTCAGTGGGTTAAGCCGCTGCCTTCAGCTCAGGTCATGATCTCAGGGTCCTGGGATCGAGTCCCGCATCGGGAATCTCTGCTCAGCAGGGAGCCTGCTTCCCTCTCTCTCTCTCTCTGCCTGCCGCTCTGTCTACTTGTGATTTCTCTCTGTCAAATAAATAAATAAAATCTTAAAAAAAAAAAAAAGAAGTTATTCTTTTCTCTGAACTTTGTGAGTTTTCTCAAAGGAGACTATATTCTTCAACTAACTCTAATCTTCACTGAAAATTTCAGAAAAAAATAAAAAGCAATATGTAGAGAAAAAATGAATATCATTTACTCTTAAAATCTTCATATCTGAAAAAAAACTTCATATCTGTAGTCTAGTGAGAAACTGTCATTTTTGGGCAATTATTTTCATAAAACAGTACTGTACATTTTAACAAAAAAGCTCTTAGCTTTGTTACTTCAGACAAATTTACTTAACCTCTATGAAACACCTTTGTCTTATATGCAACTCAACAACAATACTGAAAGCAATTAATAGCTCTCAAAGTTTTGTAAATTAATCAAGAAGGAGGGGGAAACACATTTTACATTAAAATTCAGTATAAAAATAATGTATAATCTGGGGCGCCTGGGTGGCTCAGTGGGTTAAACCTTTGCCTTTAGCTCAGGTCATGATCTCAAGGTCCTGGGTTCGAGCCCCACATTGGGCTCTCTGCTCAGCAGGAGCCTGCTTCCCCCCTCTCTCTGCCTGCATCTCTGCCTGCTTGTGATCTCACTCTCTGTCAAATAAATAAATAAAATCTTTAAAAATAATAATAATAATGTATAATCAAAATAATCTAAAATTTCCCAATTTCTTATGTTTAATTTTAAGTTCCATAGCACACACATTGATACACAAATATGAGTTCACTATGCTATCCAGTCCATAAACAATGACTTTCTCATTAAGAAAACTTTATTCTTCCCAAAGAATTTTGATGTGAGCACATTGTCTGGAGACAGCTCTCCATGTGTCTCACATTTCTTCACATCTTGTATCAGATTCCATTTTGGACCACCTTTTCAAGAATATTAAAAAACAGCCTAGGAAGTTAGAGATAGTGTCTCCTCCTTGACAACAGAGTTCAGAATTATTTCTTAAGCGGAATAACTAAGATAACATCTACGTTTGAGAGCATAGTTGGGCAAGTTTGTTATCAGCCCTGATATACAACTGAGTGTGCCACATCTCTATGGAACTGGGAGAGGAGAGACAAAAGGAAATAACATGAATGTCAAGATCATGCTGCATGCTGATCTGTGACTGTAAAGGCCCAGGAGTCTTTTGTCTTCCATGCTACTGTGGCAGGATAATTTGTTGGGTTTGAAGTAGGGAATAAACTCAAATCCTACACAATTCTTCACCTACATGAGATTCACATTTTGTGCAGAAAAGATTAGTTTAAGTTTTATCCCTCATTCTATGATTTCCAAAAATTTAAAATGTATCTGATTTCCATACAGTACTTTCTGGCTAAAACACACACACCCACACCCACACACACACACACACACACACACACACACACACACACACACATAAAATATATATTTTTTTAATTTTCTGAGTATAGTCAATACACATGTTATGTTAGTTTCAAGTGTGTAACTTAGTGATTCAACTTTTCTATATGTTCTTCTCTGCTCACCACAAATGTGGCTACCATGTGTCATCATACAGTGCTATAACAGTATCAGTAACTATATTCCCCATGCTGTGCATTTTTTTTTTTTTTTTTGCTCTGACTTACTTGTTCTGTAACTGGAAACCTATACCCCAACTCCCCTTCACCCATTTTGCTCATCCTCCTCCCTTTCAGCAACCATCAGTTTGTTCTGTATTTATAGGTCTGATTCTGTTTTTTGATTATTTATTTATTTTTAGATTCCACATATGAGTGTAATCTTAATGGTATTTGTTTTTCTCAGTCAGACTTATTTCACTTAGTGTAATACTCTCATAAAAAAGGATCAGAACTTGCTATTTGTGACAATATGGATGTATCTAGAGAACCTAAACTCAATCTTTTTTGCCAATTATCTTAATATAGTTTGTGGCTTATTAATTGAACATGGGCAAGTTGTTATTTGTCCAAGGGGAACAAGTTTATATTTGATAATTGACTACAGAACAAAATAAGCAAGGAAGGAGAATTTTGATATTTTTCCAAAAGTGTTTGGAAAAAAGAAATTAGTTGGAGATGCTATTTGGATGAGACCTTTCAGGAAAACTTGTCAGTCCTTTTAAATCTAATTTCATCTTTTCCTTCGCTTGTATGAGATCATATTTAGGTACCACATTGTAATTTGACATATGCTTACTCAAAAACTTCGATCAACTTTTTTCTCTCTTATTTTGAAACAAATTCCTTCTCATTTTTTCACTTAAGCTCCAGATAAAGTAATTGAAACTATCTTACATAACACATACTCACAGTAACTTTAAAAGTGAAATTCTCACTCTATGAAGCTGGATGCTCTTACTATGGGAAGTGCTCAGGAACTGAGGCTGATGGTAAACATGGCAGTCTTCTTTATGGCATATACCCAATGGGTTGACCAGTAGGTAGAATGGTCACATTATGATTTTAATATCTCTCATTTTCTTTTTTCTTTGCTCTTCTTCTCTTTTTCTCCCTCCTGTATAACTGTTCTTTAATTATGTTTTATGTCAATGATAAAACTCCATTGTAATTAGTATTGAGAAATTTATTATTCATTTTATTGTTATTGAGCTGGAAAGACATAGGAAAATTACATATCTGGGAATCCTTTAAGTCGCTGTACATCACTGGCAACATTTTTCTTTATTTCCACAAGAGTAGTAATGATATTGTTGCTGAAAACATTTAAAACTACTAAATGACCAGGAAGGTACCTGTTTTGACTTCCATGGTATGAGGCTATATGAAAGTATTTAGAGGGTGCTGCTACAACTAGAGTATTGTTAAGTGCATCTTTCTCAAACTCAACTTTATAATAATATGATAAATTTGCATAGGACAGAATCTCGGACATATTAATAGATACCAGAAATGATTTGGTCCAATGAACCAGTGAGCCTAGACTTGAAATGTGACTTCACCAATTTACTCAGTATTTAACATTGAGAAAATTACCTGACCTTCAGTATTCTCATCTCCAAAATGGGGATAATTATAGCACTTGGATATAGTGCCATCAAGTACCAAATGAGATAACATGTATACAACTTATAGAATAATATTTAGCATATATGTTGATCTCTGTATTGGTAAGAACTATACAAATAAACCCACATACTTGCCAATGATCACAGATTTGGATCAGAATCAGATACTTCTACTGCAATGACCAACTTGGGGCCCCATAAATTTCTAAAATATCTTCTGAAGCCTTACCAGTTGATTTATTTTCAGTGTCATTTTTGTTATTCTTAAATATATCTTACAGTATTAGAATTATTTTTAAAAATTCTTTAAAAATAACAATTATTATGTAGAATGTATATTCATTAACATGCCATACATTTTTTAATTTCCAAATTGTTCCTTAAAATTTGTTCATCTTTCATTTTGGGTCATTTTAAAGTTTATCTTTCCTAAGTTATTAGTTCAATGAAAGTACCAATTGCGTTTTAGCCTGATTATTAAGCCTCATTTTTTAAAGGCTGCAGAATTTGTATAATATTTATTATCCATTACGCTTATTTAAGAGTAGTCAGAAGGTAATTTTATCTGGAAATATAAAAAAGCAATAACATAAAAACCAACAAGAGCAAGTAGTCTAAAATTAAAATCCATAGTGTAGTGAATTATAATACCAGTACATAAAGGAAAGTATGGAACCTGAGGGAGCTGAACCAGGTAAGCATGAATAAATAAGGTGACCCAGGACTGATGACATTACATTATCACATTTTTAAAAATTTTTAAAGATTTTATTTACTTATTTGAGAGAGAGAGAGAAAAAGCAGGAGTAGTGGGGAGAGACAGAGCAGGAGGAGAAGCAGATACCCCACTGAGGAGGGAGCCTGATGGAGGACTCGATCCCAAGACTCAGGGATCATGACCTGAGCTGAAGGCAGACTCTTAACTGAGTGAGCCACCCAGGCACCTACAATACCACATTTAAATTCAATGGCAGGAAAGCAATATTATAGCATGATTTTAGGCATGATTTACTGCTTTTGTTGTTGTTGTTATTGTTGTTTAAATAACACTTGTCCATTAGCTGTCTTGTCAAAAGATTTAAAAAATTATTTTCAGACTGTCTGTATAGCATCAACACTTCCAGACAGTTCTTATACTGGGTCTCTGGCTATTATTCACATATCTTTCTTTTACCAATTTTATGTGTGCCATTTGTGAAATGAATTTCTTTACCCTCTGTATCAAAATATATAAATTTTAAGGTGTACAATGAGATGGTTAGTTACATGTATATATTACAGAATGATTATCACAATAAGGTTAGTGAAGATCTTCATCTCTCCACATTATTACCATTCTTTTTGGTGGTAATTAACTTTTAATATTTATTCTTTTAACAACTGCCAAATATATAGTACAGAGTTGTTAACTATACTCATTAGACTCCCCAGAACTTAATCATCTTAGAGCTGGAAGTTTACACTCTTTGACTAACATCTATTTTCCGCACCTTTGACCCTTGGTAGTCAGCACAAAACTCTTTCTTTGAGTTCAGCTTTTAATTTATTTTTTATTTTCAAAAATATTTATTTATTTGTTTGAGAGAGAGAGAGAGAGAGAGAGAGTGTGTGTGTGTGTGTGTGTGTGTGTGTGAGCAGTGGGGGAGGGGCAGAAGGAGAGGGAGAGAGAAACTTAAGCAGACTCTGTGTTGAAGAGGGAACTTGACAGGGGCTCAATTTCATAACCCTGAAATCAGAACCTGAGCTGAAACCAAGATTCCCATGTTTAAATGACTGTATCTCCCACAGCTTTTTTTTTAAAGGTTCAGCTCTTTCAGGTTCCACATATGAGTGAGCACATACAGTATTTGTCTTTCTTTGATTTAATTCATTTAATATAATGCCCTCAAAATCCATTTATATTTATATTGTGGCAAATCACATTTCCAACATAATTTAACGTTCCCCAGATTTATGTGCACACCAAAATAGAAATGATGTGTCATAAATATGTTAATAAATAAGTATTTTATCAGTTTTTGTTCTTTTGTTCTTACACTTTATTTAATATAATGAGATTGTGTGTTATGTCTCTAAATGCTAAACTATTATTCTATGTTAAATGCTGATTCTTCCTCCTTGAACTCATCATGATTAATAAAACAACTTTATTAACATTCCAAAATAGTAGGCAAATCCTAAACTTTTGACATGGGGATAAGATGAGAATTAAGTTGGATTCCAAGCAAGGGAAACATGGATGCATCATCATTATATATTTACTAATATATTTTACAACTTCAAGTTCTTTGATAGAATTCTTTTTTCTTTTTCCTTCAGATTAAATTGTTTTTATCAGATCAACTTTTGCTTTGAAATCAAATTTCTAGGTAACTTTCAGAGCCTTCAGGTTCCTTTTATTTAATAATAATAATAGCAATCATTTGCAATACATGAAAAGCCATCTACAGATGTAGGATGAAGATAAACAGAAAGTAAAGACAATGAAAAATGAGTAAACATCAAGCTTATTTGATTCACACGTTTTTATTTTTCATTGAAGCAAATCTTGAAATTTTGGAATAATTTTTCTTTCAACACAATGGTTGCTTTTTTTCTGTTTGTATTTTGTTAATTAGGATTGAGAGATAAGTACAGGAGATACCATTTATTTATTTATTTATTTATTAAAATTTTATTTATTCATGTGAGAGAGAAACGGAGATACCGACAGAGATACTGAGAGCAATACAAGCATGGGGCTGGGTGTGTGGGGGGAGGGCAAGGAGAGGGAGAAGCATGCTTCTCACTGCGCAGAGAACCCCAATATGGGGCTAGATCCTAGGACCCTGAGCCAAAGGTAGACACTTATCTCACTGAGCCACCCAGGTCCCCCAGGAGGTACATTTAATTTGAATTTCAGAAAAAGAACAAATATTTCATGGGACATACTTATATTAAAACCTTCTTCTTTGTTTATCTAAAATTCAAATTTTCTTGGATGTCTAATGTTTCTATTTATTTGTCCATCAACCTTAGGAATTATGATAAACTGAAAGTTACCAAGATAAATGATGTTGATATGGTTAAAATGCCCTTTGACAAATTCATCAGGACTATATCCCCACCTTTCTCATAAATTAGAATTGTAACAAATTTTAGAAATATGTAACTCAATGGTGCTGAATATAGTAATTCCATCTAAAATATTATTGTCCAGGTAGCTATTTCATAGGCATTCATTCTTCATAGTTTATGCCTGGGAGTTTAATTCAGGTAGGTTCCTACTTTATTTCAAAAATATTTAAAGCTTTTACACCAATATAATAATAAGATTGCAACAATCAGGTGAGAAAATTAAAGTGGCAAGAGAAAATCCTCTTTTAAATACCAGTTTCCTTTACAGGATTGCTAGTGTGTAATGAGGACCACAGTGTTCTTATCACTCCTGGTTTATAACCTCTTGTTGTCTGTACTGTTCCTCATCCAGCATAAATTCATTCTACTTCTCATTCTAGTCACTCCCCTCTAGACACATTCTGTTTTATATCACTGCCTTGTGTCCTCATCTGTTAAATGACCACACTCCATGTTCTGAAAATTGTACTTGTATAAAGGCTGCTTCAGAGAATGTCTTGCCTTTTCAAACAGATATATTATGTGACTGAATTAACTCATACTGTTTTTAAATTTAGCTGAAAGCCCTAACTCCTCTCTCTACATAGTTCTTTTATTTCTCTGTTTTCTTCTCACTTTGGTGGTTGGTTTGGGTTTTTAAAAAATACTGGAATTTGGGGGCACTTGGATGGCTCAGTGGGTTAAAGCCTCTGCCTTCGGCTCAGGTCATGATCCCAGTGTCCTGGGATCAAGCCACACATTGGGCTCTCTGCTCAGCAGGGAGCCTGCTTCCCTTTCTCTTTCTCTCTCTGGCTGATTCTCTGCCTACTTGTGATCTCTGTCTGTCAAACAAATAAACAAAATCTTTAAAAAAATAAAAAGTAAATAAAATAAAATAAAAATAAATAAAAATGTAGGAATTTGTAGTTATCTCTGAGAATAACAAATATTTTACCAGCCCAAGTCACTCATTTTGTCAGCAGTCAAATATTTTCCTTTACCTTTTAACGTTCTCAAATTTCTCAAGTCACTAATAAAAAAATAAATAAATTAAAATGTGGGCACCTTGGTGGTTCAGTTGGTTGAGTGACTATCTTAAGCTCAGGTCAGGATCTTGGAGTCCCAGGATCCAGCCTGGCATCAAGCTCCCGGCGCAGCAGGAGGTCTGCTTCTCCTAGCTCTGACCTTCCCCTTCTCATGCTCACTCCCATTCTCTCTCTCAAATAAATAAGTAAAATCTTAAAAAAAAAAAAAATGAAATGCTGTAGAAGATCACTGTAGTAGACAGAACAGTGACTTCCAAAATTATTGACACTCTAAATCTGAAATGCCAATTGAGTATTACCCCCACCTTAAAAGACCACCAGAGACGTGAGTCCTAGAACCTGTGAATATGTTGCTTTACGTACTAGGCAGGACTTTGCAGATGTGATTAAGTGGAGGCCTGGAGATGAGGAGATGATCTTGGACGATCAAGTAGGAACCAATCTAATTATATAGGTCCTGAAAATTAAAATTTCCCTGGCTAGACTCAGCAGAAGATGAGAATATTGAAGAATGGTGGGAGATGCAGTCAGTGTTGGTCACTTTGCAGATGGAGGGAATAAGGAGGAGATAACCAAGGAATGTAAACAGCCCCTAAACACTGGAAAATACAGTGAAACACATTTTCCCCTAGAACCTCCAGAAAAGAGATTTTGGTGTTAGCCCAGGGAGCCTCATGTCAGACTTCTAACCTATAGAACTATAAGATAAGAATTTTATGTTGTTTTTAAGCCAATAATTTTGGTATGATTTGGAAACTCATTCCACAGCTATAAGGCACTGTAAGGACCTATTTTATATTTTTATATTTTAGCCAGAGGCTTCCATTGAGGTCATTGTTGTTTAACCCTTAAACTGTCCCTGCTCCCCTTCCCCCAGGGGACCTACTTAAAAACAAGTCTCAGGTAACAAAGCTCAAATACAAGGATGGGTCGGGCCAGTTGGGAGACATCTGATCAGTGGGGGCGCATACTGTCTCCTAGCTACCAAGGTGATGGGTTGGTTTCCATGGCTACTGTGGGATGAATTGTAATTCAGTTAGCCACCTGTGTGTGGCCAGGCCCAACCACATGGCCTTTGCTCTATAAAAGTTAGTCTGGAGAGCAGGGAGGGGTGGTCCTCTCTGTAAGGGGCGGCCCTGACCGATCTGCTTGACGGTCTGTCTGATTCTTGATGCTTGGCGTGAAATAAAGCTTTGCTTGACCTTCGCTTTGTATCAGTCTCGCTCCTTTAATCATGGACCCATTATTGGGGGATAACAAGCACTAATATAATTACCTTTCCTGACTGATGAATAGTCACTAGTCATTCAGATCTCTTCATAATAATTACTTAATTGTAAATTCATTTATCCATTGTGCATCAGCTCCAAAGTAGAAAAACTTGTTTTGAAAATGAAGTTTTATTCTATTGAAATATAAATAAAGTTAATAGTTATTAAAGGTAATAAATTGCTTTGGTATTTTTCCCATGGCTCTTGGATGTTGAAAAAGATATGCTTGAAATTCAAGTAGCATGAGCAGTTGGTAACAAAATAAAATAATTCTGAAGGATTTAGACATAAAAATCAGGTAAGACATAAATAATACAACATTATGAAATGAAAGCCTGTTGTCTAAAAGTTTTTCTTTTATTTAGTTTTTTTTTCTTTAAGTACTGATTACAAAGGACCAAAGATAAGAAGAATGTAAATTAGGTCTTAATTATCATGATTAAAGAGTCATTAGTGTTTTGGGATTTTTATGACATTGCCATTTGTATTTCTAAGAGATTATTGTTTAGATTGACACTCTTTAATATCCCATTGTAGAAGAGAATAATTTGCCCACTTAGATTTGTGAAAGTGCGTAAATGACAGAGATTTAGTCTTAAGTGATACCAGAGACTTATGACATTTATGGATGTCCGTGTTACATCTGTATAGTGAGGTTATAAGTAGTTATAAGAATGTGTATAGAAAAATCTCAAAATGCTTATATATTGCATAACAAGATTAGTTCTCCATATCATTTACAAACTTAAAAAGGTAAAAATAAATCAGTAGTATTTTTCCTGTTAATTCTTGGATAAGATCACTAAAGGAGAGGTCACCTGTTTCCAATCTCAAAGACTACAAGGGACACAATTATTGAGACAAGTTAAAAGAAAATATGAGCATTCACAAAGACTCAGCAGTGGGGGAAAAGTGATGAGGGAGCAGGAGGCTGGCTGAGGACAGAGCAAAAGCTGGCGCCTTGCACCCCCTCTTCACCCGCTCCCCTCCATATGTGTAGCATTCCTCAGGCACCCCTGACTGCCATAAAACGATAAATAGTTAACTTGCAGGGGTCACAATCCTGCAGAACAGGAATCTCCCTTGCTCTACAGATGTCCTAGAGATCTAAACAGGGAGGTTACCTTATCAATAGCACAAATTTCCAGAGGCAAATAACTCTCAGTTCCTGAAGCCCTAATGTCTCCCTCCCACCATAAACTGGAGGAGACTGAGGTAGAAGGGAATGTAAATGACAGCAGGATCATAATACCCCACCAAGAATCTCCCAATTATCTTGATGTTAATGCCTGACCTAAAGACGACATTGATCAAGCCATAAGGGCAAGGCCTCCCCCCTGGCACCTTGTAGGCCCTCCCTAACATGTGAAAACTGTTGAAATCTCCCATCCCTTCACCACCTCCCCCCAACCGTGAGGTATATAACATGCCTACCCTCACAACCAGGGGCAGCCGCATCTCTGCCTGCCCACGGGCCCTGTCCCCGTGCTCTAATAAATCACCTTTTGCACCAACAACGTCTTAAGAATTCTTTCTTTAGTCGACGGCTCCGAACCTCTTCACCCCACCGAACCTGACTTAGGTTCTGGGACTTCATCAAAAGTGCTACTGGAATAAATAATTCCTGGGATAAATAGATAAATATTTACATGCAAAGGAGTGTGGCTTAGCAATTTAATTCATTTATGAATTTAAATTTTTTTAAGATTTTATTTATTATTTGACAGACAGATCACAAGTAGGCAGAGAGATAGGCAGAGAGAGAGGGGAAAGCAGATTCCCTGCTGAGCAGAGAGCCTGATGCGAGACTCAATCCCAAGACTCTGAGATGATGACCTGAGCCAAAGGCAGAGGCTTTAACCCACTGAGCCACTCAGGTGCCCCTCATTTCTGAATTTATTATCTCATCCAGTCACTGGGGAATACTTTCAGTAAAATTTCTTAGTTCCTATTTTCTGCATAGAATATTCTGTATGGGGTATGTTAGTTTCCTATTATTGCTTTGACATGTTACCACAAACTTGTAGCTTAAAATAACATAAATGTATTGTCATTATCATCATCATCATCAATATCATCGTCATTATCCTCATCTTATAGTTCTGGAGAAGATGGGTCATATTGGGCTAAAATCAAGGTGCCCATATTACTGCATTCCTTTCTGGTGGCTTTAAGGAAGAATCCATTTCCTTGCTAGAATCTACAGATTGCTTGCCTTCCATATATTCCATATTCAATACACATCATTTCAATCTCTGATTCCATTGTCACATCTCTTTGATTCTAGCCCTCTCACTCCTCCTTCTAAAGACTCTTGTGATTATACTGGGCCTAACAAGACAATCTAGGATAATGTTCCTATCCAGGGTTTTTCATCATATCAGCAAAGTTCCTTTTACCACTTGTAGTAACATATTCATAGGTTCAGAGATTAGAATGTGAAATCTTTGGGAGACCACTGTTCTGCCTGCCAAATAAGGTAACCCCCTCATTCTCTATGTAATGAACCACAACTAAATCATTGTATTGTATATCAATATTAACCACTGAAGGCATAACAACACTTTTTCATGGACGTTAAGAGTTTGGTAAAGGTTTATTTCTACATAGTGTGAGAGCCACCACAAACTGAAAGAAATGTTGTTTATGTGTCAGTTAAACACATTTCAAAAAGACTAGAGAAGGAAATACTAAGATAAGAATTGGAGGTCATACCAAAAGAAACACATAATTGAAGAATGAGTTATTCTTGAGTTGACTCTAGTTACCTGCCATTCACTCACAAAGGAATTTCCTGGGAAGGCCCCTTTGAGGAGCAGTCTTAGATTTTAAGGGCAGCATGTGTAAATCAGGATAGCTCCACACATGTTTCGTGTTTGTCCAGCAGAAAGACATTATACTCTTGATGACTAGATGTCAGAGATGGCAAAAATAAATGTCTAGTCATTTCCTTATTTGGTTGTGGAGAGGAGCAATCTTAGTTTGGTTGATGGTTAGATTCTCTGGTATCCCAATTTGGAATTTGTTTTCCTCTGTTTATCCAAAAATTCTCCTTTTTCATTCAACCTAATTTAAGACCTTCTTGACTTCAACTTCAAAAGATTATCTTCCTAATTATAAACACCGATTAAATACAAGTCTCAAATGCTACAGTAAATCATGGAGTAGTACATTTGGATGCTACATAAATTTTAGATGGTGATAAATAATTGTAGCCTAGTCTAATTATCATATGTGACAGTAGGTTTGCATAGCTATAAAAAGTGTTAGCATTCATTAACATTTTCTATAAGCAATTAGCTAATAGGTGCATTTGCACATCCATATGTACAAAGGCACAATATGTGATAAGAATACAAACATTATCTTCATTTTGACTTAATTATATTCAATGTTACAATGTCAGTGCATTATTGCATAAATGAAAGTACAAATTAATATTTTAAATACAAGTCCTAAAACAACTCAAGGAAAAGAAATTTTCTTCAAATTTCCCTTTCTCTGTAGAGACAATATAGACTTTCTTTGCTACTCTTTAGACAAAGACCAAAGTGACTATGAAGATTTGCGAATATTTTCACCTAAGAAAAAGAATTTCCCTTTTCTTCAAGAGTTTTTGATAATTTCTTTGCTGTCGATATCAGCCCTTTGATAGTACTCGGAACATAGTAAAAATAATAGAAAAACAATGTGTTGAGGTGGTCTTTCTTGCCCTGCTACCTTCAAGTAAAGAAAGTTAACTGCTGAGCACAGCAGTGCTCAAAGAATCCATGCAGTGAGCAGCTGCCTACTTTGGGAAAACATGTGTTTAAAAATACCTTCTGCTCCAGGTAATTTTGCTTTTACAGTCCAATAAGTTTCAGCTGTTCTCAAGGACAAAACTCAGGAAATCAAGATGTTTCAATAGAAACTGCTCTAAATGTTTAATGGACAGAGTTACTATTTGGCTGCATCCACCTAAAGCTAGTAGATCAATGACTTTGATTATATGTTCCATTCTGTCCAATAATAATTTAGACTAATTCCATGTCTAGGATTAAGGTTTTTTTGATTGACCAATCACAGCGACATGGTCACCAAGAGTCAAAATTTTTGATTTCCCTGAGTTCTGAATTCTGAATTAAAATCAAATTAAGCTTTCAATTTTGAAAGTCACCATTTTAAATTCGGGAGATTAAAGATGACTCCTCTAAGTAGATCATGGAGAACACTCTAACTATTTTTGTAGTCAGTTCTGCTTCTTCATGACAATGGATTTTGATGGTATCGTCACCACTGGAGAAAGTAGTCACAAATAAAAAATAAAAGGGGTTGAGGTCCCTTTTACGAAGATGGCGCTGAAAGCTAAGAAGGAAGCCCCTGCCCCTCCCAAAGCCGAAGCCAAAGCAAAGGCTTTGAAAGCCAAGAAAGCGGTGCTGAAAGGCGTCCACAGTCACAAAAAAAAGAAGATCCGCACATCACCTACGTTCCGACGACCCAAGACTCTGCGTCTCCGAAGGCAACCCAAATACCCTCGAAAGAGTGCCCGCAGGAGAAACAAGCTTGACCACTATGCCATCATCAAGTTCCCCCTGACTACTGAGTCAGCCATGAAGAAAATAGAAGACAACAACACACTTGTGTTCATTGTGGATGTCAAGGCCAACAAGCACCAGATCAAACAGGCTGTGAAGAAGCTCTATGACATTGATGTAGCCAAGGTCAACACCTTAATCAGGCCTGATGGAGAGAAGAAGGCATACGTTCGGCTGGCCCCTGACTATGATGCTTTGGATGTTGCCAACAAAATTGGGATCATCTAAACTGAGTCCAGCTGGCTAAATCTAAATACAGTTTTTTCATGATAAAAAAAAAAAAAAAAAAAAAAAGGGGTTGAGGTAAAACTAACTTTATGAACATATATGGTTACTCTTAGCTTTTTACATTTTTAAGAAAATAATGCATTTTTACCTTAAGGATTTATATCATATTTCAAAATTAAGTTAATATTTAAACATTATGCCAAATAAAAATTATAATGCACTTACACTGTCATGACTAAGGATTTTTTTTTATTTAATCAAAAAGAGAAAAAAGTGAGTTACTATTTTGCCCACAAGATATCAAATAATTTAATGTTTGCAAACATTCATTTATTTGGCCCATATGCTCACATTCAATTAATATATTTGTCATTCAGGATTTGGAGTTTTTGCTTGTTCCTTCTTTTAAGACCAGATTTTTCAGAGGTAATACAGTACTTACTTCAGGCAATATTAAGTTATAACTATAATGTCACAATTAACAAGGGTGAAATAAAAATAGTTCATTCAGTAGAAATAAACAGTATGAATAACAGCACATATTTTACTTTTGTTGCTAATTTTTGGCATGTATAGTCAAAACCTGAGATTTGTATCATTATTTATGCCTTTGAATTTTGAAGACATAATTTCAGAATGTAAAGCAATCTAATTAAAAACTCCTTGATTCCTTCCTCCATTTTTATTAATCATAGCTCCATTGATTTCAAGAGATTGAGATATTCCATCAGTCTGTCAATCTGTCCTGTTGACTTGATAAGGGAAGAATCTAACAAATTATGAGTCAGTTTCACCATACTTTATTACACAAGTTGATCTAACAAATTTCAGTTTTTAATAAACAATTCAATTTAGTGAAGATTTGATCACTTACAGTTCATGCTGTTAAGATAAACATATTTAATCCAAATCACCCTTCAAATTAATCTAGTTAGACTCCAGTTGTTCATTTATTTATTCCATAATGCATTTGCTGAATACTTACTACATAAATGGATCTGTGGAAAGAGGGGCATATAGTTGATCATGTCAAGATTATGATGAGCTTGACAAAGTTTATAATTCACAGGTTTTGAGACACAAACATATCACCATTATCCAAGGTGGTGATTACTGGGAGTAATAATCCTACTGATATAATAATTCAAAGGGGCAGAGTGTTCTATAGTTAAAACAACCAGTTAGGCATCACAGAAGAGGTGGTGACTCAAATGGACTTTAAAATGTAGGGGAGGTTTTTTTTTTTGTTTTGTTTTGTTTTGTTTTGTTTTGTTTTTTGTTTTTTTTTTTTAAGAGAGAGAGAGAGAGAAAGATCACAAGTAAGCAGAGAGGCAGGCAGAGGGGGGTGGGAAGCAGGCTCCCCGCTGAGCAGAGAGCCCAATGCAGGGCTCCATCCCAGTACCCAAGATCATGACCTGAGCAGAAGGCAGAGGCTTAACCCACTGAGCCACCCAGGTGCCCCTGTAGGGGAGGTTTTTATAGACTATAGTGAAGTACAGGAAAAGCAAAAATACTAAAAGGACAAAGGCACTGTGGATGAAAAGGGCAATGCTCTTTAGTGAATGCAAATTTATTTCAGATACAAGGATGTGAACTTTATGCATTTATGTTTTAGTGACCCTATTAATTAGAAAGCTAGAAAATAGACTGGGACAATTTTGAAGTCTTAAAAAATGTTTACAATTTTAAACTAGTTGCATGGAAGAAGAGAAAAGAAAAAAAAAAGAAGAAGAAGAGAAAATATTTGATTGGGAAACCAATAGTAAAAAGTACACATATAAAAGGAATAAGGGAGTTAATTTTTCATTTAGATACTATATATATATTGATGTATGTATAAAAACCAAATAATAGTGAGGTTAAGAGAAAGAAAGAGTAATGATAAAACCAAGGAAAACATGGTGGTATGAAAGGCACTGGATAGCAAGGAAGAAGCTAACGCGGTTCTCTGGGAAGAATTCTTGAAAAGGTGTTATACTTTGGGGAAAGTTAGACTTTAATTCTGGTGAGCACATAAAGAGAAATATTATTGAAAAAATTTAAACATATACATACTTCAATCGCTGTAAAGCAAAGCAAGACATATACCGGGATGGAAAGAGACTTGAGAAATACTGAGTGAAATAAAATGATAGATGCTTTGTCTTACACTTAGAGTAACTGCATAAAATATAAGTAGCAAGGAAGAATATAAGCTATAGGAGGTAGACACATGACAGAACTAAGATTAAGCTGGCATTTTGGTTTCGGTGGGACTTTTAACTAATCTTAATTTTATAGAGAGTATTTCTTTTCTTTGATAGGCAGTGTTCAGTAGTTTTAATTCTCATGATTCTTCGCAGTGTGACTATAGGTTGGACTTAGTATGCCCTCTCACTTGTCACCATTAGCCAGTCCTACACACAATTCAACTCCCACGATTATACAAACTCAAATGAACCAAACATATAGGGTTTGGTTCCTGTGCATGGATTATAAAAACAAGTAGTATGGATAAACACTCTTGGTCAAGCCCTAATCCAGATTTAAATATCTTTTTCTGAGAATGTCATTCTTGTCTATTGCTCTGTGTCCTATCAAATGCAAAAGGCTAGTTACACTGAGTAGCAAACACTTTTCAAATCTTAGTACCTTTAACAACCAAAGTTTATTCTGTCTCACTCTGCATGTCAGTTGCTGGATCCTGGGGCTGTACTTCTGACCCTATCATTCCAGGACACAGACTGACAAGGTAGCTGTTGTTTTGACCTTGAAGCCCATCGTAGCAAAAGAGGATATCAAAAGGATCTCTTGAGGAAATAAAATACCTACAGTCTGGAAAAAGCATGCCTCAATGTGCTCATATTGGTTAAAACTATTTCTATGGTCATATCCAACAACAAGAGATTTAGAAAGTATAATCCTACTATGCTCTTAGAGCACGGACAGCTGGAAATATTTGGCAAACAATGGTAGTGATTACCAAATACGTAAAAAGAACACAAACTGTGAAGTCAGATATACTTGTGTCAAAATCATCTATTTAAATTTACAGCTTCAGTTTCGATATTGGCAAAGTGAGTATAATGTCAACCATCAGTGTTATTACTATAATTGTATTTGATGTGGAATGATGGGGCTCCTGGATGTCTCAGATGGCTAAGCATTTGCCTTCAGCTCAAGTCATGATCCCAGGATCCTGGGATCAAGTCCCATGTTGGACTCCCTGCTCAGTGGGGAGTTCCTTCTCTCTCTCCCTCTGCCTATCTCTCCACCTCTTTGTGCTCTCTCTCTCTCTAATAAATAAAAAAATCTTAAAAAAAAAAAATCAAGGGAGAACTGGTATAGAAACTCGTATCTACATGATGCTGACAATGTTGCTCTTGGGGTGGGGGGAAAGAGACAACTGGGTGGCTCCATTGGTTAAGTAACTGACTTTTGCTTTCAGCTCAGGTCAAGATCTTAGAGCCATGGGTTCAAGCCCCGTGTCAACTCCCTGCTCAGCAGAAAGTCTGCTTCTCTCTCCACCTTTCTTCTGCCTTGTGCTCTCTCTCACTCACTCACTCTCTCTCCGTCTCTCTCAAATAAATAAATTAGTTAATAAATAAAATATTTTCAAAAATAAATAAAATGATACGTAAGAAATAACATTTCAATAAACAGTTATTAAAATCTTTGTGCAAATGCAGAAAATATGAACAATATTGTACATTTTTCAACTTCTGAATACCCTCTCATAAACAGTTGATACTATGGTACTTTGCTATTTAGCAACATGCATCATCAAGAATATGTTTAGGAGAACTTAAGTTCTTTAAAAAGGATGTGCTAGAACTGTCTAGAATCTAATTCATGGAGTTTAATTATATTTAATGGAAATTTTTTTTCCTATGTAGGACTTGTAAAATCTGGGGAGCTCATATGTTTTAAATTGTTGTGAGTTATTCTGTACCAATGGTACAATGGTGGACTTTTTTGTTGGTGGTGTTTTGTTTTGTTTAGGTAGCAGATACTCATTCGTGCTGCTCACCTTGACTAGAAATGCTCAGTAACTTGATCTCCCTGAAAAACATATCTTGGAGCCTCTAGTCTTAAATACGATCTAACACATGTTCATTTAACTTAGCTCTTTTAAAGCCAAGCTTAAGCTTATACATGAATCTGTACATTTTCTACTGAATTACTCTGCATGTTCCTAAGTTTTAATGATATAAAACTGACTTAACTGTACCATCAAATTATAAAAACCTAATGCTGAAAATTAATCCTTCATTTATAAAATCAGGAGTCGTTTGACTTGACATTAATCTTTATTGTCATTATGAACTTAATTTGTTCCTCAAATTAATTTCTTTCCCTATTATAATAATGAAGATATTAAGCTCTTCACATTAGAATCCCTTTAAAATTTAATCTTGCATCTTCTACAAGTGAAAAATTCTCCTATTCATGTAGCAATGCCCTGCTTTATCAGATGATGTAAAGCTACCTGATTTTTTTTGATGACCCTGGAGCCGAAGAGAGTTGTAGGTAAAAGGAGGAAGTTTGCGAAGAGATGTTGCCTCCTTTGATGGACAGCTTGGCCTGAGGAAAGCAGAGTTAGCAGTTCTACTCACTGATCTGGAAATGCAAGCCATTTAAGTGGCACTAAAGGCCAATGAACTAGAACTGCTGTAGTTACACTATGTATATAATTAAATTATTTAAAAGGATATTGGAAATAACCATTTCAGCAAAATAGCATGTAGTATTATTGAAGTAGCTGACAAACTCAATTGTGTGTGTGAGAGAAAAGTGTAAATTATGTTCCCTTCAATGTGATATTGCGTTTATTTTCAAAATATAGCAGAAACAATGTTTCTGTTTCAGGGAAGATATACTATGGATACACATCCTACTTTTAGTAAGTGTCAGTGTTCTAACCTCATTTATAGATGTTTATTAAAATTTTAAGAAGGGAATTAGGATTCTTTACCTCAGAATGAAGTTAAATAAGATTATTTATTGGCTATTTGATTGGTTGATTTTTTTGCTTTCTTATTTTGAACATATTTTATTCTTTTATAGCTTAATCCATAAAATTATGTTCCAATTGTGACCTTTGGCAGTTGCATACTTTCTAACAGTGGTTTTGCCAACTCTTGATTAGTAGGAGAATTATTTTGATAGAACTCTAATACAAAATATGAAATAGATGGAATTCATGAGGAAGGAAAGAATGTTTGAGGATGATGGTGGGTTAACCTCACGCTACTCTATAAGTGGAGCTGATTCAGATAGTCCATTGTCTTTAGAAGCTCATGGGATTTATTATATGTTACTTCATGTATTTAGAATGTCTGCCTTTAGGTTATTGGTGAAATCATACTTTCAATACATGCTTGTTTAATCTAGAATCTATCTTTCAGATATTCAATCTGGCTTAAGGACAAGAACTCTAGAGTCTGAGTACTTGGGTTTAAATCCAAGGTCTGCAAATTACTGTTTAAAATTGGGGTAAAGTGGGTAAATATTTTCTACCTAAGTTTTCTTATCTTTAAATGAAGATGATAATATTGTATTGTTATATAGATTAAATAATATTGCTCATACATAGTTTTTAAAATATAATTATTATCCTTCATGCTATTACTTGCCACAGTTACCTCACATTTATGTGCTTATGCCTTTTTCTGTGTCGTAACCTACAACCTATGGTTGACTTTGTTCAGACTGGAACTCCTGAAGATCAGTTCACAAAAGACTCAGTAATTGTATTTTTATTTTCTATAAATCTTTAAAGCCTGATACTAGAGAATAACCTTTAATATTTTAAAGGTGAATTAACCTATGGTGATAAACTGTTTAATAATCTTTTCTGGTGGCCTAATCAGATAAAAAAAGATGTATTTTCAAAAGGAAATGGGTAAGTAACAAAGAGTGTATTCATAGAAGTAACTTTATTTTGAAATTAAAATTAATGCCCTGAAGCTATATGAATCAATGGGGTAGATCTCAGAAACAGAGTAGTGGGGGAGTAGTTCACAACAAAGGAAAAATTTTCAGTAGGTGCCAACATTTCAATTCAAGCCTTGGGATAGACCTTCATGAAAACATTCAGAGAGCCTGGGGACAAAAAATCATGTGGATACAATTAATTGCTTGCTAACATAGTCTGCAACAGGATATAATGAGTCTGGACTAGTTTGGAGACTAATGCATTTCCAGATTCTGTTGAGACAGACAATCACTTGTGAAAGAGAGCTACTACTTGCCAGTTTTCATTCTTTTTACATGAGTTTCTTGACTTTGCAAAAGACCTCAGTAGAAAGAAGAGTTGGAGGTACATCCAAATGCATGAGAACTGAGGAAGAAACTGTGGATGAAACTGATTTAAATTTAAAGACTGCCTAATAGTGCTTGCATGGCTCTGTTGGTTAAGCATCTGCCTTTGGCTCAGGTCATGATCTCAGAGTCTTGGGATCAAACCCAATCTCAGGCTCCCTGCTCAGTGGGGAGCCTGCTTCTCCCTCTACTCCCAGCTCATTATCTCTGTTGTTATCTCTGTCTGTCTGTCTCAAATAAATAAATAAAATCTTCAAAAGAAAATAAAATAAGGACCACCTAAATCCAGGGATCTACAAGCACAGAACTTACTGAAGCACCTAAGAGAAGAGTCTGGAGATCTCTGGCTATACTAGCTAGAAGTTCTTAGTGAATCTTCTTTCCATGCTAATACATGTATCTATACATTTTCTACCAAATTATTCTGTAATGTTCCTAAATTTTGATGACATAAAACTGACTTAGTTGTATCACTGAATTGTAAAAATTTGATGTTGAAAATAAATCAATGTAGAAAGTCAGAGTAGTTCAACTTGACATTAATTTTTCATTATCTTTATTATTTTAATTTATTCCTCAAATTAATTGGTCTTTTCATATTATGATCATAAAGATACTAGGTTCTTAACATTAGAATCTTTTTAAAATTTAAAACTGTAGAAAACTGGACAAATCATCAAAATATATTCCTTTACAATCTCTAGAAAATGACCAAAAGAAATAAACAAAACTTTATCTTGGTTTTCCTACAGACTTTCTGTTGATAGCTTCTTAGCCCTCCTTACTAAACCTGCTTCTTCATCTAATCATCAAATAACAGTGTTTTGACAGTTTCATCTTTCCCTTTCCCCTTTTTAGATTTGTCAAGCATTCTTCAGAACTCATCCAATTTTAGAGTTTTAAACCATGTATATCGATGATTCCTGCAAAGATATTTACAATTCTATCTTTTTAGCTCCAGGTCCTGATCTCCATTGCCACTTCCCCACCTGAATATATAAAAGGGGATTTCAAATAACATCCAAATAAAGCAGTCATTATCATCAGCTATATACACAACTTCTTCTCTGTTTTCTAGGTCATATGCAACTTAACTATGTTATGTTTTGTGTAGTGATACAAGTTTGATACAAGCTGTCTTGTTATCTTTCATCTCTCTCATGCAAAACAGTCAAAAAATCCATCCTGGCTATCAATACCTACAGCTTCCAAAATTCAGGTACTTGTTTTAACTTGCCTGAATAATTGTGGTTACTTTTATTTTTTTCCTTTCTCCAGTATCACTTGTATTAGTTCATCAAAATTGTTCATAAGTTTTAGATGTTTGATGAAGCCTTTGAACATTATTCTGTACTCTGCATATTAACCCCAAGTATATTGATTACATATCATATTTATTTAATTTTTATCTGCTCATTTTGGCACTTTGAAGACACATGACCTGTCCTAGTCATTTCTGGTTTTATAAAATTGAACACAGTACCTAACTTCTAAGAGATGAAGACATTGAACAGCCATTTCTGGCTATATCAATACATACCTTTTAATCATTTATTTAAAATTCAATTTACTACAAAATACATTGACTTTTATCCATAATTTATTTCAAGTTATTAAATGATTATTTTTATTGAAATAGAACAAATCAGGCATAAACAGGGTAGAAAAGAATAAATCTTATTAAAATATATGGATAAATTAGGCTACTTTTAGCTGTAAGGGAGAGAAAACACAGCTCAAACTGGATTGAACAATAAGAAATGCATTATTAAGGGGGAAAAAACACATTCAAAGGTGAGGATGAGGTGGGACTAGCTTTTCTGTTACAGTAGCTTAATCCACAATGTGGGGATAAGGAGCTGGGGCAGTTTCAGATGTTATATCCCAGTTGCGATCATTTAAAGAGCAAAAATGGAAACTATAGGGGTGCCTGGGTGGCTCAGTGGATTAAACCTCTGACTTCAGCTCAGCTCATGATCCCAGGGTCCTGGAATCCAGCCCTGAATTGAGCTCTCTGCTCAGCGGGGAGTCTGCTTCCTCCTTTCTCTCTCTGCTTGCTTCTCTGCCTACTTGTGATCTCTGTCTGTCAAATAAATAAAATCTTAAAAAAAAAAATGGAAATTATAAGTTTCTATGACTCTTTCTTAGGAGCGAGAAAGATTTTTGATAACATCTCTAATTAATTTCTTGTTATTCTCGTTGCCCCTTATTGGGTTATCTGCCCATTCTTAAACCTATAATTGTTAAAGGGAAAGAGATTATTATATTTGAGTTATAATATGCATAATCCAATTCTTGGAATTTATTGCAGTGGATAAAAGGGGGGAGGGTGGGAGAAAATGGGAAGGGTCACAATTCTCCAGGGTGATGTGAGAATGTCTGAACAAGAAATTTCGCCCTTAGTAAGGCCTAAGGGGGAAATAAATGCAAGGAAAATGATCAATAGTGTTCTCTATACCTAAGAGTTAATTATGCACTGAACCTAACCCAGCCAAGACTCTAAGCTTCTTATTGGTCCACCTTTCTGTTTATTTGGTAGAAGGCACATTGTTAACTGGCTATTGAAGAAGAGAACATATATTATATTAGATTTTTCCCTCTTCATATATTCCTCTAAATTCAGTCCCACATTACCCTCTAATTTTTCCCTCATGGAATACTAATCTTTAAGAATTGATTCTCCTCTGAAGTTACAGAACAATTTGATTTTGAAAGCTACATGGTATATGAAAACAATTTAAATGACATGCTTTGGGTTTTCCTGTACTTTTTAATGTTTTATTTCATGATTCAGTTTTTCTAGATCCTGACTTTTTCTTTTTTTCAGAACAGACTCTGACTCTGTTCTTTTTTCACATGGGTCTTGCAAGTATCTTTTCGATAAATAGCTACTTAGAGCTGTCCTACATTAGTATATATATGGATAGAGTTTAGAAATGAAAGCTAAAACAAAAGCTTAAAAATACTATGAATATTGTGGGGTGCCTGGGTGGCTCAGTGGGTTAAAGCCTCGGCCTTTGGCTCAGGTCATAATCCCAGGGTTTTGGGATTCAGTCCCACATCAGGCTCTCTGCTCAGCAGGGAGCCTGTTTCCTCTTCTCTCTCTCTGCCTGCCTCTCTGCCTACTTGTGATCTCTCTCTGTCATATAAACAAATTAAAAAAAAATCTTAAATTAAAAAAATACTATGAATTTTTTAATGAAAACAATTCTGGAATGATTGCAGTGGTGCTGGTTTGCTGGTTTTCAAGTTTGATCATAAGATAGTTTTACTTTCTCTGAGAATTAGCATACACAAAGATGAAATGTTGTAGTTATAAGTTGAGACAAGTTGATATCTTATTTAATTTTTTATATACAACACTAACATTTGCATCCCAAAATGCAGCTCTGTGGATATAATATCCATTTCATTTTATATCATTTTATTCTAAAAAGTAACATTATCTCCTCTGTTGCCAAATTAGTGGAAAATTCCATTATAAATAAAATTATGTGTATTACTACAAAGTATGTGATAGTCATATTTGCTATTTTAAAATTATTTGAAGTTTAATTATAACATTATTTTAGTGGGAAAGAAATCTAGTGGATGATGTAGATTATTTTGCTTTCCTATAAAATTTTATATTTAAATTAACCATATTTCTATTTAATGCAAATTCAGCATTATATTATGTACCCTATAAAATAAATGAAACCTAAATTACTGCATTTTGCAGAGTCAGTACTTATAAAATGATATCTAGAGAATTTTGTTTCTGCACAGCAAACAAAATATAATATTAGTAATTCTGTGACTTTTAAACAGTTGATTTTGTTGGGATGAAGATGAGCAAGTTTTCATTATACTGTTAAGTAAGATATTTAGAATAAAAAAAAATGAAGATATGTAAAAATCCTCATTGTCCCCTGCTCTGCTACATATCATTCTCATGTAGCTAATTCTACTGGTTCAACCAATAAGTGTAACACTGGAGTGATGGTAGAGTTTAAGATCGGTCTTACAAATGCAGAATTTGAGATATACCTTACAGATGCTCCATCCATAACCAGCTTTTTAGTAAGGTAGATATTTAGACTAACAGTTCTAATTTCAAACAACTCTCATACCACTTTGGTGAAGCTATTATCTCTGAAAAAATAGCAATATTGGAATTAAAAAAAAAAAAAAGAAAACTCTTGTATAATGCTAATAGTAAAGAAGTAGTTTTCTCTAATAATAGTTTAAGTAGACCTGAGGAGATTGGAGGGGCAGAATGACTCATCAGAGGTATCACCAGGGCACAAAAATTATTATTTTACATATATATCAGTATCACAGCGCGAGTCTGAGTTTTCATGGATCGGAGAACCCAAGTTTGGTGACTGCTATAGTGTTTGAAGCAGTTCCATTATCTTAATTATATCTTTCAATTTTATAGTAGCTTGTTACCTTGGACAGCTGTTATCCAGGGCCAGATTCAGACTTGCAAGGTGGCTCCAAGAGGGAATGCAATTTGGCTTTTGAAAAATTCACTAAATGCAAAAGGCATTCAAATAATCACAAGACTGTCAAGAAGATGGTATTTGTGTCAGTTAAGGTACAATCAGAAGTTTGCTCATGAACACTTAATATAAAGAATTATTAACTAGTAAAGGACTAAATGGGAAAAAGGACTATGCTAAGGAATACAGTACAAGAAGAAAGCACTACCTCTGGGACCTGGGGCTGAGGGAGAGTGAATAAAGAGGAAATGAGTGCTCAGAAGATGCACTTTCCAGTCCCTCAATGCTAAGATTCTGACCCAGTTGCAAAGGGCAAACAGCAACCACAGGAACATACAGACTGTCTTTGACAAAGAAACTTGCCAGAGTTCTGAGCCTAAGGTGCCCTGAAGGAGCAGCCTGCTGGGTGGCAGAGAAACTCGATAGCAAGTTCAGCAGTCTGGCACTGAGTCATCGGAATAGCTCACAGATGGTGGAGAAATTCACTGGATAGTGCTGTAGTGTTGAAGCTGATTCACAAGGAGTGTCCTAGGTAGCTGAGAAACTCCCTGGTGGATGGACTGGAGTTGATCCAAGGGAATGATTCACTAAGTGCTGCCTACATTTTCTGGAGCATGCAAATGGGTTAGAGCTAGTCTTAAGGAATGCCCCCCAGGAGGCCAAGAAATTCACTAGTGCATGTGGGCAGAGTGGAGGCCCTCCGCTAGGACTCCTGAGGTGAGTGCTGCTGGCCTCCAGCATACTGGATGGCAGCCGTGTTGAAGAAGAAACAGTACCCAAGACCAGCGGGAGAAGTCCTGCCTCTGCCCTAGTCTGGCAGTATCACCCCAGCATTCTCTGTTTACGTAGCTTCTAACTGCACTGTCTGGCAATGGAGAAATGTTGATAGGGCACAGCACTATTATGACAAGGAAGGGCAAAGAAGAATGGATTAGCTGAGAGGCAAGAAATGGATAACCATTACAGTGACTATTGGTGTGGTGAACATGTTTAGTAATTTCTCTTATACTTGGATTTACATTATAAAAATCCTGTTAAATTTTAGACTACATTTTGGTGGTGCCTGGGTGGCTGTCAGTTAAGCGTCTGCCTTCAGCTCAGATCATGATCCCAGGGTGCTGGGATTGAGCCCCGTGTCAGGCACAGGGTCTGCTCTTCTTTCTCCCTCTGTACTCCTGTTTGCTCACACTCACTCACTTGCTCTCTCTCTCTTTCTTTCAAATGAATAAATAAAAAAATCTTTAAAAAAATGGGGAAAGGCTACATTTTGAGTGTTGCTAACTGTTCAGTGAACAGCTTATGTGATGCTTCAAATTCTTTTCGTCTCGCCTTCTTCCTGTCCTTTCATACCTTTTCCACCTGAGCCACTCTTGCTGTGACTCAGAAACATGTTGGTTTCCCATATAGACCAGATTAACTCACACAGAAGTATGGTGGGGGAGGGGGGCTTAACTATCCTTAGGACAGATTTTGAATAATGAAGCACAACGGAGGAGAAGGAACCAGAAGATTCGTTACTTCTCTGTGTCTTCCTCCAGTAGATTCTTCCAAAGATACTAGCTGGGTCTGTTTTAAGGAGAGAATAGAGCTTGGTAATAAATTAACTTATTTTCTTTCCATTAGTCTTTGTAACATGTTATTTTTAGCATTTCTTTCATTGCCTAGGCCTCATAACTACCAATACATTAATACCAAATCTTTCTTTGGGTATTTGTTTTCTTTAAAATTTGCTTGGGGGAAAAGCCTTATCGAGTTCCAGTGCTGCCTTACATGAAACACAATGTACGCTGAACCATTTGCCAACATATGGTAGCATGGTCCAGTAGCCAATTGAAATGGACCACAGAGCCAAGGGATTGAAGTAGGATAAGATGTCTAACCATCACACCCACTGAGTCACCTGAAATTTTATTTCTCCTCACTGCAGCTTTAAGTTTTGCCAGAAAAGATGTCCAAGTTTTCAAGGGGAAAATGCTTCTTCCACAGGGCATGTGAATGGTGATGTGGAACTAGAAACTGCTACTAACATCTGTCCATTTGTGGCACCCCATGCCAGCCAAAGTGCTGGCCAAGGGTGAAGAAAATCAAGAATGCATAATGATGTAATGAAGGGAGATTCAGCAGGGAAGCTATAGCTTTTATTTATTTATTTTTTTAAAGTAATGCTCTTTCTTAAGTGTTGTAGAATATGGAGATGAGATCTCCACATAGATTCTGCCTAATTTAACTTGTATTTTCAAAGTTGGTAAAGAAGTTCTCCCCCTGCCCCAAAGTTGTATCCCATTTTGCAGTATGGAACCCAGATGTAGTAGGAAGACACAATTGGATCTGAATACCACAAAGAATGGACTATATCAGGCACATCTTCTGCACTCCATCTTATCTTCTAAATGTTACCTGTTTCCCAGGCTCTTGGTCCATGATCAACCCCAGTAGCTCCCATAGGGACCAACTCCATAGACCTTCAAGGTTCTGTCTCCTGAGGCCAATATCTAGAGTCTTGGCTCCTTCAGTGAATTCTGGACACATATATACCACCATTTTTCAGAGTAAGATATCATAGGAGTTGCCTAAGGGACCGGGCAATGGACCTCAAAAGTTTGAAGTTAATTCCTTACAGGGCAAATTTTTACCAGTGGGGTGGAAGTATTAATAGAGGGTAAACAGTGAGTTTTCTTCTCCATTCTCTCTTCCAATAGACTAGCTCAAAGTGTAGAGTTTGTATAGTTACCATAAAGACTGCCCAGAGCCATCTCATGTGGCTTGGTGATGAGTCATTTCTCCTCATGCAGTGTGGCAGCTGCTTATTAATGCACATTCTGTAAGTGCTTCTCATTCTTGCCTGGTTCAGAACACTCTTCCCTCACTCTCTCTGTCCTGAGACTGCACCCAGTTAAATATTATTACTCCAGGTTCTTCTCAGGTTTTCTATAGGACTTGGGTTAAGACACAAGAAAATATGAATGCAAATTTTCCCAATACATACAAGAATTAAGATTTTTATCATCTCAATCTCTATGTCAGGTCAAGTAAATAGTGGAATCTTGCACTGTCCTGAAACATGTAGTTAAGTATAAATTATCTTTTTGAATTATAAAATAAGTTAGCCATATGCTTTCTTTTAAAGAGCTATATTTAACAAATAGTAGTTAAATTTAATTTACCAGTGAGGTCAACATTAGCAGATGATCATAAAAATGTTTGATAAAGCCAAGTTGTTTTGGGGAAATGGTTTATACTTGTAATTGAATAAACACTGCTTCTTTATAACAGATATAACACATGCAGTTTCTTAAAATGCATTCATATTTTCAGGCAGGATGAGAAATTGAGTCCTTAGACTATTATATTTATTTTCAAATATTACAAAGAAGTCTTCTCACTTCTGAAATTGTCAATAAATAACCGATTTTCATGATAAACTCAGAATAAGTATAGGTTTAACTTGAATGTAACTAGACTGTAAACATTCAATGATATCTTATCTGTCTAAAAATAAGCACAAAGCCTCTGGTTTTACCTTATATCCAGTCTATGCTTACTAAAATATTATCACTCACTACTGGGAAAACTATATATCTTTAAAATGCAATTAAGTTGACCTGGTTGAATACATTGTATCAATCTGGCCTCATTTATTCAGAAACTCCATTTTATTGGTTTTTACCACACAAACACATAACACAGATATGTGCAAATGAATTCCAGAGACCCTTTAGTGTTTGTGTTCTTCAAATAAGTAGCCATTCTAATAATGGCACAGAGCTATTATAAAGTCGTTGTCAATCATTGAGAAAAGTGGTCTTTCATGTAAATATATTTTCCACATTCTACCACCCTAGTCTTGCATTAAAGTAAGAGTATAATTCTCTGTTCTTGACCTTCATACGTGCTGTGCACTTTTGGAGAGAAAAGTACTCTAATATATATTTATCATTATCACCATTATTATTATTCACAAATGGTGTGACTGACAGGGCCATTTCCCAAGTTATTTTTTCTTTCAATCACAAGTTCTCATTCTTGACCCAGAGGCAAAAATGTTATGCAAAGTGAGATAGTTAAAAAGGGAAGAGTACATCTTTCTGAATATAATAACTCTCCCACTGTAACATCTCAGGAAGCTACAAAGCTTTCTTTGTTATTGGAGTTGCCTCTGAGGGGATTATAAGTTATTGCATTTACTTAAGGAGGCAATAACGGTACAGAGGGTTTCCTGAATTTGTTATGAAACATTTTGGACACCTGTGACATGGGTGTACTATTTATATTCAGGTGAGTGGTGTCTCACTACAACAAAATAATTGGGGTAAAAACTAAATTTTCAAGCAGTATTGTTGAATTCAGTAATTGTGCAGCCTGAATTTTATTTAATAATAAAATCCCAAAATAAGAGAACCTTAGGGTCTGATGGTGACTTTTCATAGTCTTTTGCTCCCTTGTTATGTCATTTTGTTTTTGCTTTCACTTTTTCAATGACAGTGAGGTTGTCGCTTCAGAGTGAAAACCAGTCCTTCTAGAAGGTGTCTAGAGAAGGATTTGTCTATGTATAGAAAAGAGAAATACTTAGGAATCACTAATATAAACATGATGGCATGTCATTAATTCAGCCCAGCTAGAGGAAGCATTTTAATAATCTGAAACTTAGATTATTTTAAAGAGTTTCAGTCATTCCCAGGGCAGCCAGCAATTAAAGCTAATGTACAAATACTGCCAAGTAGAAATCTTGCAAAACCCTATTTAATGCACAAAAAGGCTCATTTTTAATTACAATTGATATGCAAAAGGTTACTTCTCATTTAATTGAAAAGAGATCATTTCCTTAGGTAGAACATTTCCTCCCTCATCTCTTATTTAAACTATTAATTTTCTTGCCAGTTTTATTTTTTAAATTTTTCTTGCCAATTAAAAAAAAATAAACAGTACAAAGATAAACTTCAGTCCAGTGCTTGTCTGAATCAGCATGAAATCAGTTTAAAGTCATCCATAATGAACAACTTAAAATATTAACTTTTATTTATGGTTTATCAGCCCATTTTTAGGTGCCATTTTGATTAAATTTGTGTATATGTGTGGTTTAAACATAAGTTGTATACATTTATGTGGTTTATTTTATGGACTAAGTAAAACAAAGCAAATTTTGTTGTATGAAACCATGAAATTCAGGGATGAGATAAAAGTTTTTCCTTTTAATATAACTATATACACCCTAAGAAAGATGGATGTTTCACTGTGACAAAAGTTACTAAGAGGGTGCCTGGGTGGCTCAATCAGCTGGGGGTCTACCTTTCCCTTCAGGTCATGATCTCATGGTCTTGGGATCAAACCCCATGTCAGGCTCTCTGCTCAGCCAGGATCCTGCTTCTCCCTCTCACTCTTACTCTGCTCTCTCTCTCTGTCATAAATAAATAAAATATTAAAAGAAAAGTTCCTAAGAAATTCATGTGAAATCATTTGTTTTTCCTTATAATATATATTTACTCATGGGCATTATTTTAACAGGTATATATTATATTTCTCATGAAAAATTAGTTTTAAAAATCAATGTGTTCTTTTTATTAAGCCTAATCTTGCAAGTTGTGTTTATTAGGTTTTTGTTTTTGTTTTTGTTTTTGTTTTTAATTATTTACAAGCAACTAAAAAGACCATATATATTCTAAGATCTAAAGAAGAAACATTCTACACCCTTTTGGGTTACAGAATTTCTTTTCTAAATATTTGCATGAGCTCTGATTGTACCCTTTGTTACCTAATCAGTTTTAATGTGATATTTTAATGTGAGTAGTTTGGTTCCATCAAATGAAAGGCCTCAGAGTGATGAATTATGTGTAATTAAACTGTCACCTACTCAGATTTTTGAGTTTTGATTACTACAACAAGTAGCATTGTAAAAATCTTCCATGAACATGTTCTTTAACATACACAATTATTTTCTTAGACAATAATTCCAGAAACAAGATTATTGTATTATAGTGGGATTTATTTTTCATATGATCTTTTCTCCAGAAACAGTACTAACTCACATGTGGAGGACACCACTTTTTTGCACCATCTTTCTCAATTGGCTTTTTGACAAATTCAAGTTATACAAACGCACTTAATATAATTTTCATTTACTTGATTACAAATGATTTCAGAATTTTCACATCCTTTCCATCCCTATTGATCATCTGTATTGAATTTTTTTATGACTCTTCTCTCATTTCCTTTGTTTTATTTTTTAAGTTTAATTTATGAAGCTATATAGATCTGTCTTAAGACAGACCTTTAAGATCTGTACTATTGACAGCGTATCTTACCACATCTTTAAATTAAATAAGTAACATC
This sequence comes from Mustela lutreola, assembly GCF_030435805.1. Lineage (NCBI taxonomy): Eukaryota > Metazoa > Chordata > Mammalia > Carnivora > Mustelidae > Mustela > Mustela lutreola. The sequence goes on from NC_081303.1 coordinate 53,041,809, forward strand.
AATTTTCTTTTAGTATGTATATGGGTCATTGTTTTAAAAAATATTTATTTCATCTGAAATTATTTAGAGCATTTTATAAGAAAATAATTGAATTTCATTGTTGTCTCCAAATGGCCATTTGTTCATACATCAGGCTTAAGATGGTGTATTTACTTCCCACTACCATGGAAACTTAACTGAATTGGTTTCAGAACTCTTCTTGACAATGACTTAGCTGTGCATGTTTGTCACTGATTCATATTATTCTAACTATAGTTGCTTTTTCATATACTGTAAAATTTTGTGGTGATAAAGTTATCTCATTACTTTTTATGTTGATAATTTTTCTGGTCTATTGTGACATACTGGTTTGCAGTGGTGTTTAAGGATATTTTCAGTGTTAATTGATGTTTCCCTGAGAATATTGTTGTGAATAAATTGATTATGTAACCCAAAGAGAATTGGCCTCATTCTATCCACAAGCAATTTTAATTCAAACCACCTAAAATCAAGAAACAAGATAGAATAAACTTCTATCTCTAGCAATGTGAAATTGATCTAAAATTTTTATTTTGTTTTCAGGAATTTTCAGAAGCATGCCTGGCCTTACAAAATGAGTGACAAAGATTATTGTCTGCTTGTTTTTCAGACTTAGACTATTTTGACTTTATTAAGTTGATTCTGATTTTACATTTTAGGCACATGTGTATATAATCTTTATTGCAATATATTTGTGGTTACTAAATGCATAGATTTGTGAGGCAAAATGAAATGAGATTTGACATATGCAGCGACCCATGTTATTGTTGTCCTTATAAAGTAAATATTTCCATATCCTCAGATAGTTCCCTAATGCTTTCTACAATGAATACCCCTCCCTACCATGAGGCCCGTTCTCAAATTTCATGGTATGAAAGGATCCGATGTGTATTTTCTTTGTGTGTCTATTTTAACTCAATATAACTAAGATTATTCTATGACACTGTTTTTTAAATTTTTATTTCAGAATTTTTTTTTTTTAAAGATTTGTTTTACTTGGAAAGACAGAGTAATTGGGAGTAGGGAGAGAGAAATCTCAAGCAGACTCCAGCTGAGCATGGAGCCTGACCTGGGGCTCCATCCCACAACCCTGATATCACACCCTGAGCTAAACTCAAGAGTCTTGCACGTAACCATCTGAGTCACCCAGGCATACCAAAATGGTACCACATTTTATATATTTTTCAAAATATGTGTATATATTCTGTTTGCAGACACATCAATTATTTACAGTTTGCGTTACTATGAATGAAACTTACAGACTTTTATGTACAATGTTTTTGGATGTGTTAGTTTTATTTCTCTTAGGACAATTATCTAAGAGTGGAAATATTGGGTCACACATTGATTTTTTTTTTTTTTTTGAGGATTTTATTTATTTATTTGACAGGCAGAGATCACAAGTGGACAGAGAGACAGGCAGATACAGAGAGAGGTGGAAGCAGACTCCCTGCTGAGCAGAGAGTCCAATGTGAGGCTCAATCCCAGGACCCTGGGATCATGACCTGAGCCGAAGGCAGAGGTCATACCTTCTGAGCCACCCAGGAGCCCCCAGACATTGAATTATTTTGTTTGTCTGTTTTTGTTTTTGTTTTTAACTGCCAAACCATTTTCCCTCAGGGACTGTACCATTTTATATTCCCACAGGTTCACACAAGATTTCCATTTGCCCTATACTCTTGCCAATACTTGATGTTGCCTTTTTAACATTTTGCATTCTGTAAGTATGTCTGTATTGCACACAGTAGTTTCAACTTCCATTTCTCTGCTGCCTATTATTTTGAACATCTTTTGATGTATACATATTAGTCATTCATATGTTTTATAGGTCCATTGAGATCTATTATAATTATTTTTATTTGAGGTTAGTCTTCTTGATATTGTTCTTATTTATATAATCCACACTCTACTCACCCCCACATACACACATATGTATATGTAATTTACATATATATGTAAGATTTTCTTCTAGTCTTTGAATTTTCTTAGTGCTAACGTTTTAAATGCAAAATATTTTCAAAAATACAGATTAGAATTGTTACTCTCATTGTTAACACTTTTGAGTCTACCTAAGAAACTTTCCTACTTCAAATTCATGAGAACGTTTTTGTACATTTTGTTCCAGAATTTCATCATTTGTATCTTTTACGTTTTAGTTCAGATCCATTTTAAATTAAGCCTAAATAAGCTCTGAGGCTGTAGCAGAGGTTTATTTTGTTTTTCTCATGTGGTTATCCTGAGGCCAAGAATGCAAATAAACAAAGAAAAGCATGACTGGCCAAAGGGCCTTAGTCCTTGACTGCCTTTCCCTCAGAGACTGTGAGGGATTAGCTGTGCCCTAAATCTTTGTGAGGAGGGCAGCTTTCCTCTGCAAGGCCTACCAGTCTAGGCTTTTATAATCGCCCGTTACTGGGCCTGTCAAATCCCATGTAGGTTTTCAACAAGGAGCTAAACTCTCCAGTGGCTTTTCTAATTCCTAAAATAAATGCCTTTGGCATTTAGGAAATCACGTCACTTTACATGTCTATAACTTTAATGTCCCTGAGCTCTACACAATCCCTGTTAACTGTGTTCTCTCAACCTTAGAGTATGCACTTTCTGCTAGGACCCCTGTGTCCTTGCAGGAGGGACCTTGGGGAATAGTCACAGTTAATGTTGGATCCTACGTTTCCATTTCCTATTCCAATACTAAGTGTCCTGCCCTTTAGGGTCTAGTAGCTTCAGCAGCTGTATACTCCAGTATCTACTTCCCCAGTTCAATGCAAATATTATGAGCTTGGGTTCTATCTCCTGTGTGCTCTGAGCAGGAGTCTGAAAACTGTTTCAAGGCATAGAGATGGCTACTGTGTTTGTGTTTCTTTTCTGTAGATTTTAGCTCTCTGCCTTCTATTCCATACCTGACAACTATTGTACTTTGTCTAGTGTTATGGCTCTGGAGGCAGGATGGGAAATCTAGGATCAGGAATTCATCACTGACTAGTAATAAAGGTCTCCTTATGCTGTGATTACATTTTTGCATTGAAATTTGCCTTACATTTTGTCAACATCATGTAATCTGACGGACAAAGAAAACAATATTATACAGTAATAGACAAATCCTTGAATTTTATTTCCTAAGAAATACAACAAAATATTAATTACTTATTCCAGTTCAGAGATAAATATTCAATATAAAATCAAAAGTATAACCACTAAACTTGAAAATGGTAAAATAGAATAATGTTAAAATTTTCTAGAAACCTCAAACAGGTAAAAGCCCTGGCCGAGAAATAAAATAAATATTCTGGCTAACATAATTATAATTGGTGTCCTATAATAAAAAAAAATGAAATACTAAAAATCCTAATTAATAAACTTAATTGGTTAAAGGGATTAAAGTCTCTCAAATCTTATCAATAGCTATGCAACAAAAATCAAAATATGTATATTCACAAAGATAAAAGACATTTTGAAGAATTTGTGGCATCATATTTTCAGTAAACATGGTTAAGTCAAAATGGCAGATGCAAATGAAGAGAAATCCATTCACCTAATATAAAAATAACTTATTTTGTGAAAATTTAATAGTCTACTTGTAAAATTTCTTAGTAAATTGGATTTTCATGACACTTATTTTGAAATTATATAATTTTCTTTCATTATATGTGGATTCATGTTTTTCTTTTTTCAGAGTTGGTTTTGAAAATATATAATTTCCTAGTAAATAATGCATCTATATTTGTTACTTATTGGCACACAATTTAGGTATGACTATCTTATGATTTTAGTCTTTAGATCTGTAGTCTTACCAAAACTCATTTTTTAATATTGTTATAATTATTTATATTTGTTCTCTTTTTGCTTTACTTAGCTTCTCCACAGTTTAGTTGTGCTAATAATTTTTACATTTATTGATAGATTTCAGGTTTTTTAGATTATTATTGTAATAATCTATGTTTTATAATTATTTATTTGTTTTATTTAATGGTGTATATCTTGATTTATGTTTAGTTAACCAGCCAGATAAAAGCTTTTAGGTTTAGTTAAATCACTTCTATAGTCTTTGTTTTGTTAAAAATTTTAGATGTAAACAGTTAACATATTTATTCTCTTTTAACGTTGGAATGAGTTAATGCTTGTTATGTTTGCATCTCACTTTATCCTTTTCCATTAATTTGTCCCTTTTGAAGTTTATTTCTTAAATCTTCATTATTTTTAAGTAATTTGTAATTTCTCTTGATTTTTCCCTTTGATGAAAAGCTTACTTTAAAAGTTTACCTTTATTCTTAAATTTAGGGTATTGCATAATCTTTCTGTGTCATTATTTGCTACTCTTTTACCTCAGTGTCATTGTATTCTGAAAATTTAGCCTATAAAAGTATTGTTTTTATTTATCAAGATTTTATTTACTTAATATGTGAAAAAATGTGAAATGTTCTAGGGACATCAAAAGAGACTATCTTCTCTTGCAGAGATGCCTGATACTGAAAAATATGTTAATGAAGAGAGATCTATGTGAATGTACACATACATTATTAAAACCATTAAGAACCTCATTTTCATTTAGCTTCTTAGAGTAAAGATTAAAAGAAGACTAAAGTATTCTCAGTACAGCTAGATATTTCTCTTTTTCTGCATCTAAGTGATTATTTTAAATATATCTGTATTGTAGATTTTAAAGATTTTATCTTCATAAAACATCACTCTTATTATACTGGTGCTTTTTTCAATTGTGTTATAAATACATGGTTGATATATATATTGGCCCCTGATCACTTTTGGTTTTCATTTAGTTGATGTTGGACTCTACTTTGAGTTTAACAATTTCCTATCATTTTTATTTTAATTTGACCACAAATAAGATATATATGAATTTGTTTTAAATTCTGTATTTATAGAGTAGATACATTGTCTCTTTGCTTTCATTTTGTATGATATCTTTTTTTTTTTTCAAGATTTTATTTATTTATTTGAGAGAGAGAGAGAGAGCATAAGCTGAGGGGAGGGGCAGAGCAAGAGCAACAAGTAGACTCACTGCTGAGCAGGGAGCCTATCTTGAGGCTATCTCCCATGACCCTGAGAACACTACTGGAGCCAAACCCAGACACTTAATGGACTGAGCCACCCAGGTGCCTATGTATGGTATTTTTTAAAAAATTAGTTTTGCCGGGGCGCCTGGGTGGGTTAAAGCCTCTGCCTTCGGCTCAGGTCATGGTCTCAGGGTCCTGGGATCGAGTCCCGCATCAGGCCCTCTGCTCAGCAGGGAGCCTGCTTCCTCCTCTCTCTCTGCCTGCCTCTCTGCCTACTTGTGATCTCTGTCTGTCAAATAAATCAATAAAATCTTTAAAAAAAACTTGGTTTTGCCTTTAGGTATTTCCTCTGTATCTCCATTTTAAAAAAACATTTTCTTTTTTCCATTACTATGATAATCCCTAGTGTTTTGCTTCAAGTATTATTTACTTTAAATTTTTTCAGATAAATCATTAAGCCTGTATTTATCATTTTGTCAGTTTTAAAACTGAATCAGCAATTGAATTAGATCTCAGATTATTTAAGATGTGCAATTAAATGGTTTTACTTCAAATATTCCAAATCTTCTTTCCCCAAGCACTTATGAATCATAAACAGAATCAGGAGTTCTGCCTTGAGATTATCCCTATTGTGTTAGTTTCTTCACATATTATTTTTATTGTGCTTCTCTCTTTTGTTTTACATGTGTCTACTACTTCAAAACTGATTCCACAGCATATATGTATGTATTTATGTGTATAGGTATGTGTTATTTAAATTCAGTTAATTAACATGTAATGTATTATTTGTTTCAGAGGTACAGATCTGTTATTCATCAATCTTATGTAATACCCAGTGCTCATTACATCATGTGCCCTCCTTAATGTCGATCACCTAGTTACCCCATTTTACCAATCCCGCTTTCCTCTAGCAAACCTGTTTGTTTTCCTAATTAAGTCTCTTATGGTTTTTCTCCCTCTCTGATTTGTCTTGTTTTATTTTTCTCTATTCCTCTATGAGCCTCTGTTTTGTTTCTTAAATTCCACATGTGATTGAGATCATATGATAATTGATTGGCAATTATCAGAGAATTGGACAATTCTCTGATTGACTTATTCCTCTTGGCATCTTACCCTCTAGTTCCACCCATGATGTTGCAAATGGAAAGACTGCATTCTTTTGGATGACTGAGTGGTATTTGTTTAGATATAGATACCATATCTTTTTTATCCATTCATCTGTTATTGGACATCTGGGCCTTTCCATAGTTTGGCTATTGTGGACATTGTTGCTATAAACATTGGAGTACAGGTGTTCCTTCAAATCACGACCTTTGTATTTTGGGGGAAGATTCCTGGTTGTGCAATTGCTGGGTTGTAGGGTAGCTCTATATTCAACTTTCTGAGGAAACTCCATACTATTTTCCAGAGTGGCTGCACCAGCTTGCATTCCTACTACAGCATCTATTTATTTACTTATATTTATTTTTTAAATTAATTAATTATTTTTAAAAAATAAACATATAACATATTTTTATCCCCAGGGGTACAGACCTGTGAATCGCCAGGTTTACACAGTTCACAGCACTCATCATAGCACATACCCTCCCCAATGTCCATATCCCCACCACCCTCTCCCGTCCCTCCTCCCCCCAGCAACCCTCAGTCTGTTTTTTGAGATTGAGTCTTTTATGGTTTGTCTCCCTCCCAATCCCATCTTCTTTCATTTTTTTTTCCTACCCCCAAACCCCCAACATTGCATCTTCACTTCCTCATATCAGGGAGATCATATGATAGTTGTCTTTCTCCAATTGACTTATTTCACTAATCATTGCAAATGGCAAGATTTCGTTTCTTTTGATAGCTGCATACATAGTATTCCATCCACAGCATTTATTTAGAACAATGCTTTTCCACTGCAGCACTATTACATTTGGGGCCACCTGGTTCTTTTTTATTGGGAGCTGTCCTGGGTATTGTGGAATTTTTTTCAGCCTCTCTATACTTCTAATAATCAAAAATGTCTACAGATTTTGCCAATGGTCCTCTGAAGGTAATACTACCATAGATTAAGACAATCTTTATTTTAGTTAATTTTAGTTGTCTAACACTTTTATGATTTCTGTTTTCTAAAATCCGTTTTTTTTTTTGAAGATTTTATTTATTTGACAGAGAGAGAGATCACAAGGAGACAGGCAGGCAGAGAGAGAGGGGGAAGCAGGCTTCCTGATGAGCAGACAGTCTGGTGCGGGGCTCTATCCCAGGACCCTGGGACCATGACCTGAGCCTAAGGCAGAGCTTAACCCACTGAGCCACTCAGGCACCCCTAAAGTCCATGTTTCAAGTCAGTTCAGTGTTATTTTCCAGGAGTAGTTTATTAGATATATGCCCTACTCTTTGTTTATCTAACTATGTATTTCTCTTTCATTCATTTGTGGCAGTTAATTTGTCTAAACTGTGTGTACAATTTCAGGGATTAACTTGTGTAATTGTTTGCAGTTTTACAATCACAATAGAGTCTTTTTCTCACTGTAAAGTTTCCTACTTCCCTGTTGTACCCGACCCGGATCTGGGTACTCTCTGATCTCTTTGATCTGCCTTCAGTCATTAAAATAATTGCCTTTTTACAACTGCATATTTTTGGAATCCTATAGTGTATCATTTTTGTGCTTGACTTTACTTGGAATATTATTCTGAAATTCATGCTGTTATATGTATTGTTATTGCATTCCCCTTTATTTCTGAGTATTATCCATTGTATTGCTATGCTAGAATTTGTTTACCCATTTACCACTTATGGGTATGTATGCTTGCTTCCAGGTTTTGGCTATGACACATCCACATCTTTGCGTGGGTAAATGATTTCATTTTTCATAGGTAAATACTTAGGGGTGGGAATTGCTGGAACTATGGCAAGCACAAGTTCACCTTTATAAGATATTGCCATAGTGCTCTCCAAAGTAGCTATGTCACTCTGTGTTCACATCATTAATCCACAAAATTTCCAGTCAGTTCATCTGCTCACCCACAGTTGGTATGTCAGTCTTTAACTGTTCTGGTGGGTGTATACTGGTATTTCATTGCTGTTTTAATTTGCATTTTTCTCATGAATATTGATGTTGAGCATATTTCCCATTCTTATTAGCCATAAATACATATTTTATATATATATATATATATATATATATATATATATATATACATATATTTTTTTCTTGGAAATTTATGTTCCAGTAGTATCTTTTTAAAAATTAGATTATCTTCTTACCACTGAGTTGTAAGACTTCTGCATATATTCTGAATTTAAGCTCTTTGTCAAATAAATGCTTTTAAAGATTTTTTCCAAGTCTATTTGCCTTCTTAATAATATCTTCCATTGTGTAAAAGACTTTGTTTTATTTATTTATATTTTATTTATTAATTTGAGAGAGAGAGAGAGCAAGGTTAGGGGCAGAGGGAGAGGGAAAGCTATCCCAGGCTTGATCCCTGGACCCTGAGATCATGACCTGAGCTAAAGGTAGATGCTTAACTGGCTGAGCCACCCAGGTGTCCCTTTTGATTTAAAATACTTTAATTTGTTGAATTCCCTTTTACTATATTTTTCTATTATAATGTGCTTATTTTGCTCTCCTTGAAAAATCTTTAACTCAATATCACAGAATTTTCTCTTGTATTCTTCAAAATATGATCTCCTTTATTGCTTTTTAGCCTGTATTACTAACCAAAGCTAGGACCTGTTGCTGGTGTGGGGACTTCATTCTACTTCTCTGTAGATCCAATTCTTTATATTAAAATATATTTATAGTGAATCTACTTCATTTACTCACCCAATGCCATAGTGTTTATTCCTTAGAAGAGTATTAGTCAAGGATAGAGCCACGGGACTACAGACCCAACTGTGAATTTGGGATTTAGACTGCCTTGATCCTGGTGTGGACACAATATGAAAGCAAGATTTCAGAAAATGACTGCTTCGGTTGCAGGCGAGCAAGTACAAGGAAGAGACTCAAAACTCAAAAGGTCAGAACCATGCTTGAATAGCAACTTTCTGTCTGGATTCAAATGTCAGATGTTAGCTAGTCATTATGGGTGAACAAAGGATGGAGAAAAAGAGGAAGTCTTCCTCCCAGTTAGTTCTCTGAGGAGAACGCTTGTGTGATTTTCCAGCCCCTGTTCTGTTGGATTGCAGGAGTAACAGGAAGGAGTTACTTCTAGATTTGATGCGTACTGTTCAAATTTACAGTGTGCTTATTTTTTTTAATGTATTAATTTAGATTGCCTGGTTTAGCGAGAGTACTGATACACCACTCATTTGGGGGCCTGACCAATTTATTTAGGATGTTAATGCAACAGTGAAGGAGCAGGAGGCTGGCTGAGGACAAAGCAAAAGCTGTCTTCCCTCCAATTTGTTTACTGTCGAAACCAAGTGAAGCCTAGACCAATTACACCATGTAGTAGGCATGAGTGCCCTGCAATTTTTGTTGATATTATTAGCATTAACCACATGTATGTATATGTGTTTTACATGTACCTACAACTATTGAGCCATTATATTTTAAATTCTTCTGGGACTAATAACATTAACTTATACTTTAATAAAATGGGAAATTCAGAAAGGCAGGCTGAGGTATTTTGTGTGTGTGTGTGTGTGTGTGTGTGTTTTTTTTTTTTTTTTTTTAGAGTTAGTGCTTTAGTTAGTTAATGGGAAACCTTTTGGGAAGGGCTGTTGGGTGTATTTTTGTAATGTCTGTATTTTCAACTTATGCTGATATATCCAACCTACTGTTGACAACTGGATTATCAACTTGGAGAGAGAATTCTTAGAGTTTCAGCGTATCACCATAGTAATTGAAATCATGAAGAGGTGAATGGGATTGCCAACGACAAGAATATAATAAAGAGTAGAATATTTGTGCAAATTTATATATATATATATATTTTTAATTTTTTTTCTTTAAGATTTTATTTATTTATTTGACAGAGAGAGATCACAGTAGGAGAGAGGAAGGGAAGAGATCACAGAGAGAGGAAGGGAAGCAGGCCCCCTGCTGAGCAGAGAGCCCGATGTGGGGCTTGATCCCAGGACCCTGAGATCATGACCTGAGCCGAAGGCAGCGGCTTAACCCACTGAGCCACCCAGGCGCCCCTGCAAATTTATATATTTTGGGAAGTGCAAATAAGTGCTGTCAGCAAAGGGAATAAAAAAGGTGGATTTAGAAGTGGGAGAAAAGCTGGGTATGTACATTGTGCTGAAATATAAGCATGAAGAATTAGGAGACAGAGAAAGAGATACCTTCAATTGAACAAACAGTGCAAATAACAGAAAGTTGTATATGAAACTTGGCACCATATTGGTTATTGAAACGAGATTATTAAGTAGTGTGGAATGTCCTGCAAAGAATTAAAACTGTGATATAGTGAATAATATTATTGCATGCAGGTTTCCTCTCTCATAAAAATTTAAATAATTATTCATTTTATGTTGGAAAATTTCAGACATTATTCACATTTTACAGTGTAAAACATTTTAGTGTTCATAGCTGACAAAGAATCAGCATCTGGGAAGCTATAAACAACAAAGAATGTATATATTTGTGGTTTTGTTTGCTTTTGCAGCAGACCCTATGCCTCTTTCTGCTCTCAATATAAAGTAGCTCCTGACCACGTTGAAGCTGATCACCCTGTGTTGCTCATGGTTAGGGTAACTTCAAATCCTTTCCACAAAAAGTTTTCAGCTCTGCTCTTTCTGCTGACATTTTCAGACATTGCCATCCTATAGCAGATGGCTGAGGGTTCTAATCAAGAGATTTTGTACAAATCAACAAAAATCTCTGGCCAGGATCTGTAGTTATTGAGGGGGAAAAAAATCCGGAACCATATGTTCCAGTATCCTGCATACTACTCTGATAGGAAGTTTGCACATCATTTAATCATCCTGTTCCATATTATAGTGTAATCCTTCACTGTGTTAGCAGCTCAGTGCTTAATGCAGCTAAAATCAGGCTCCTCTGCATTAAGAACTGCATAGGTTTTTAAATACAATATCATATCTCTTCCTGCCAACTATGATTCAATATGCCAGTAATGACATAACACACACACATTTATATATATATATATATATATATATATATATATATATATATACGGTTTTCAAGTTTAATCTCTTGCTTGGATTTTAAGATAAATGAAATTCAGCATGCATTATTCTCAAAGCATAAAATACGTTATGATATTTTTAATGCACAAATGGCATGATTCCGGTCAACTTCTAATGTGAGCTGAACTAAAGACAATTACAGTTTTTTTCTTGTAATCAGGATTAGGGTCTGATCATGTATATTATAAGAATCCAGCAGCAGTTTAAAATGAGTTTGACTTTGTGAGCAACACACTTAAATGCAGCTAACACATAAATCTATGATTATAGCTTAATTTGCATGTAATGTTATGTAATTGCTGTAGTGCAATGAGACAGGGTTATTATATAGCAAATTGTATATGATAGTTTATGTCTGCTCAAATAGCTCCAACACTTTTTTTTTTACATGACCTTTAATAGAGGTCAATTTCAAAGCATTTATACATTGAGACTTGCATTTGAAACTGTTTTCCTCCTACATATCTTAACAACAAAGCATAAATTAACTACGTAGTATCAAAGGTATGCATAAATTTCAATCTATACATAATCTAAATTTACAACCCAATGCCTTCCTAGAAGTTGCATCATGATTTAGTTCTTGTAAAGTACATGATACTTTCCCATAAAGACAATTATAAAATTGCAGGAGTTTGCATTCCACATGAATTCTATATAAAATGATAAATAAGATCAATAGCATACTCTTAACGATACAGCAACTATAGCTTTGTAAGTATCTGGAATGTTAAATTTGGTATAAGCTCCACAAAATGGACATACATGTATTAGAAACTTCACTTGTACAGGGTTTCCAATATGCTTTAATAATGTGCATAAAGGAAAAACACTAAACTTCTATCATAAATTTGATCCACCAGATGATGCATGTTACGATAAATAAAAAATACAATTAGTAATGCTTTTGTTCTCCTACAGAAGTCCTTTATAAGATTATTTGTTTGCTCATGGAAAAATAAATGCTGCATCTGCCTTCAGCTCGCGTCGTGATCCTGGGGTCCTGGGATCTAGTCCCACATCCAACTCCTTGCTCAGTGGGGAACCTACACTTCTCTCTGCCTGTTGCTCCCCCAGTTTGTGCTCTCTCTCTCTCTAGAAAATAAGTAGATAAAATCTTAAAAAAAAAATGCTGTTCAAGGAAATTTGATTCCCATTTTCCTCTAAGCAAGTGTTCTCTACTTGAAAGAAGGTTTTGAAATCTTTCAGCTAACCTTAAAATTACTCTAAAGGTATTCAATAAATATTTTGTGATTGGTCATAAGGACTTTACTCCCCTTCCCCCAAAATATTTACAACTAAAGAAAAATCTAACATATTTGTTAGATTTATTTAGTTACAACTTCTAAGGCTACTATCAGAATAAATATAGGTCTTATGAGTACAACTACTGTTACAAATAAATCTGATATATTCTTTATATATATTTTATGTATTTCTTTACATAAATCTATCTCTGTATATATTCTTATAAACAATAAAAGCATCACTAAGTTATTCAGGAACTTTCAAGATATAATCTCTCTTCATAAACACATATGTACACTCAAATATACACACATATACACAAAATTAAAAAGATTATATTGTATTTTCCATCAGACACAGTTGAGAAAAAACAAAGTCAAGGTAAGGGATATGTCAAGGGATATGTGTTAATTAGACATCAGTAAAGATGGAGAGAGAGAAATTAAGAGCAGTTTTACAAATTGCAACCATTATACTCCTATGAGCTGAAATCACCATTTTCTCTTTTTCACGGTCACATGATTGGAGCACTGTGGCATTGACTAGGAACCTCTAAAATACCTCTGTAATGCCTCATCTTTGTTTAAGCATAGACAAGAATCAGTAGATATTAAGGAAAAATCTTTCACTTGAAATACCTAAAGCAAAGCAGCAGACAGAAAAAATAACTTGAGAGAAGCAGTGAGGGACTACCAGGGAGATGAACACTAAGTGTGAAGCCTTGGGATTATTAATGTCATCAGACCTCTGGTCAAGTACAACAGTTATAGGGGACATGGAAATGATGCTGAGAAAAAGAACAATCAGAGAATAAGAGATAGTTTTCCAGTTCAAAGTATAAAATTTAAAATGCAACCAGTTTTGAAAAATAAACTTGTGTCCCATCTCTCAGAAAATAAAGGAAAAATATAAGAAAAAAAGAAAAAAATGGGAAAATTATATTTGAAAAATTAGGGGATCAGTCCAGCAAATCTAATGTCTGAATATAATTGCCAGATAGATAAGAGTGGAGAATCCAAAGGGGATGAACTTATAATTTTTTTTTAAGATTTTATTTATTTATTTTGGGAGAGAGCAAGAGAGAGAGAGGAAGAGAGGGACAATGCATGTTTGAGGGGGAGGGGTAAAAGGAGAGAGAGAAGCAGGATCCCTGCTAAGCAGGGAGCCCAATATAGGGCTCCATCCCAGTACCCCAGGATCATGACATGAGCTGAAGGCAGATGCTTAACAGACTGAGCCACCCAGTCACCCCTAAAAATACTTTTTAAGTGGATAGAACTTAAAGATTTTTTTTTAAAGAATTTATTTATTTATTTGACAGAGAGAGAGAGAGAGACAGCGAGAGAGGGAACACAAGCAGCGGAGCAGCAGAGGGAGAGGGAGAAGCAGGTTCCCCGTCAAGCAGACAGCCCAATGAGGGGCTTGATTCCAAGACCCTAGGATCATGACCCGAGCCAAAGGCAGATACTTAAGGACTGAGCCACCCAGGTGCCCCTAGAATTTAAAGATTTAATTTCTAGATTAAAGTATGCCACCAAATAAATAGCACAATAGAAGAAAATAGATTTTTTTAAAAGTATGGTGTTGTAATATGTTTACAACATTACAATATATTGTAATATTTTCAACAAGGGAGAAAAGGTGGGTCACATAAATAAAATGTCCATAGAGCTCTCAAACATTGTTCTGTGTTTGAAAGAAATGAACATTACTAATGATGACTCTGTGACCATTGATATAAACCAGAACTGTCGAGGCAAACCGAGGTGATTGATCACCCTATATGTTAAGTATCTATAATTAGAAAAGTTTCTTTTTAACAGAAATGCTAGAAGACAGAAAAAAGTGAGAAAATATCAACAAAATATTTAGAAAAAATACCTTAGACTTATAAGTCTATTTCTCTTAACATACATATAAGTGTAAGGGTAAAATTTGCAGAAAATGATCCTGATAACATAAAGGTCATAGGTCAATTTATTGAGTTACTTTTGTCAAAGTAAAAACTACATTGCAGTAAGTAACAAATAAATTGAGTAATTTTTCCCTTGTTGTGTTTCAAGGCTTTCTCTTCGGCCTCCAGCTCTTAGACTATGTGTGTGAATGTGTTTCTCTTTGTGTTTATCCAACTTGCAGTTTATTGAGGTTCTTGGTATAGGTTAATGCTTTTCATGAAATTTAGTATGTTTTTTGCCATTATTTCTTCAAACTTTTTTTCTCTCTGTCTTTCTTCTCTCCTTCTAATACTAACGTTATGTATTAGTTGATGTGCCTAATGGTATTCTACATTTCTCTGAGGCTCTGTTCATTTTTCTTTCTGTTTTTCAGGTTGTATAATCTCTATTGATCTATTTCAAGTTCATTTATTTCTTCTGCCAGCTCAGATCCACTAGTGAACCCTTTTAATAAATTTTTCATTTCAGTTATTGGACTTTTCAACTTAACAATTTCCATTTGGTTCTTTTTAAAGGTAATTTATACTTCTTTACTAATATTCTCTATTTGAGGAGTCTTCATTGTACTTCCCTTTGGTTATTAAAACACACTTGTTTTATTTCTTTGAACACTTTTATAACAGTTACTCTGTATTCTTCACTAATTCCAACATCTGGACCCCTAAAAATCCTGAAAATTATTCTCTCTCTCTCCTTGTATACGTGGGCCATACTTCCCTGTTTTATTTTGATTTTTGTTTTTGTTTTTTTAAGATTTTAATTTTGTTTATTTGACAGAGAAATCACAAGTAGGCAGAGAGACAGGCAGAGAGAGAGAGAAGAAAGCAGGCTCCCCGCTGAGCAGAGAACCCGATGCAGGGCTCTATCCCAGGACCCTGAGTTCACAACCAAGCTGAAGGCAGAGGCTTAACCCACTGAGCCACCCAGGCGCCCCATATTTTGTTTTGTTTTTAAATTCATGTCTCTGTTTTTTTGTTGCTGTTGTTGAAAACTCAACATTTTAGATAATGTATTGGAACAACTTTAGAATCTGACTCACCCTACTTCTGAGACTTGTTTTTGCTGTTGGTTTCTTTGTTGAGTGGCTTATCTGGATTAATTTTGTAGAGCTTACCTCTGTTTAGTCCTTTCTTTGGTGTCTGTATTCTGATCCCCCCCCCCCCTCGTTTCATTTTTGAATCTGGCTTCGTTGGTATCTCTTCTATGTTAGGATAGCTTAGTGATCAGCCATTTATTGGTCACTAGTTGAGCTTAGTTAAGCCCTCTGGATGACTTAGGTCTTCAAAACTTACCACTGAATCTGTGCATGGCCTGGGAACTGATTTCAAAGTTGGGGAAACTTACTAGTTGTAACACTTTTAGTACTCTTTCCATTCACTCTTGAAAGATTTGAACATGTCAGTACTTTTCCAGATACTTGGATAGCTACGATTTTAATAGGATCTTTTTTGACTATCTCTTTCTCTAATCTCCCTTTTAAACTTCTGGCTATCTACTTTCAGTGGTAACACAGAGCTGTTAACTTCCTCTGGTTGTTAGCCTCCTGAATGGGAAATAGTACAGTTGGGAGAATGGGCAACACAAATTTGCTGTTACTGCCCACCCAAAATAAATTATTCACAACAGGGAGTTAAGGGAGATGGGGACCAGTTTCGATCAGCCACTGCTGAGTCTGTCCTGAATAGCTCTTTCACAATACAGGCCTGGGAAGAATGGACTTCATCAGCTCTGGGTTTTTCCCATATCACCCAGAATTGGTTGTTTATAGTAGGAAACTGGGGGAGCTAGCTGTTGCACTGGCTCAAATTCTATATATAGCCTTCCACTTTGTTCTTATCAAGTTTCTATCTATAGCTTGTATTAAGTAAATGCGTTGTACTTTGTTATATGCTCTTTGACCAATTTCTAGTTTGTCTAACAAAATTATGAACATGTTGATTGATATTTGTGTGGGAGAAAGGATTCACTCACCAAACTCTTTAAATGGTAATTCCAGATACTTTACCTTCCATGTTAGGGAATTTGAGGAAAGAAAAAGAAATATGGACTTGTCAAGGGGGAATTAAGAGAGAGAAATTCCAGAGTCAGATAAAAGGATAACAATTGAATCATAAAGAAGACCTTGTATTTGGAGACCAAAATTTTAATCCGACAATTTCAGAGGTAATAGATTTTATTTTTTAGGAGTAATCAGTTTTCTGTGTGAAAAGATGTATCTATAGGATAGACAGATTAATCTTTGATTTCAAAGGGCATAGATCTGTCAAGAAATTTTGGGAAAAGGAAATAGATGATGACAAATATAAGCAAAAATTAATGAACCCAAGTACTAAACTTAAGGGAAAAAAAACCATAAATAAGAAGGATGTTGAAAGATTGAGAGGGAATAAAATTGTGAAGACATTGGTGATCTCAGCAATGTCGGTATATTTATTTTGGTAGAATCCTAGTTTCTCTTCAGAGATATTCCAGAAGTAAGAGTGACTTTCAGTTAATGAGAAATCTCATGATACGTCCTTTAGAGTAAAACTTGCTGCTGGCATTCCAAGTGAATACCATTGCACATGAAGTCATCAAGCAATTGTGCAACTAAGTTTCATTGGTAAATTATCAAAGGGCCTAATGAGCATCATTAAACCCCATCATTTCTATAGTTCATATTGTTTCTTGACTCTCTCAGATCTTACTCTTGTAACACTAAATCACTGTGTACTACAATTAAGCAGTTTGTAGGGCAAGAGTATATTATTCTGTCATTTGTCAACTTTGCACGTCCATCACTCACTTTGAAGGTCTCCATTGCATTGCTGAGGAGAGGCCAGAAATTACATATAAAAGGTCCACTTTAGTCTATGATTCCAGATTAGGGATTGCCACTGAGATTAACTCTTGGAAATATTTGGAAGATAGTAAGAAGAAAAGCTCTTTTTCTTGAGAGTTCACAGTGTTAGCACAGTAGCTTCTTGGTCTTTGTAAGACTACTATCTTGACACCTATTAAGGTGGTAGTGGGATTTCCCCAACAAATTATGAAAAACCACTTGAGCATTTCACAATGATGTCATCAAATGAGTATTTCCCTTCTTGACCTTCATCTACCAGTTTCTTACGTATTTGTGCAACTCCAACATTAGGTCTATGTTAAATCTCTTTATTTCTGTAACTCTTAGAATGAATCTGTATTTCTAGCCACTCCCAGATTGATGTAAGGGATACTCACTGACAGGGTCATTTTGTCAAAATATATGTCCCATATTAGCTTAATTATTTCAAATTGGTAGATTTGCTTCTTTCATAGAGCTCGAGACATTGCTGAAAGAAATGATTAGGGCTATGTATTCAATGTCTACATCAAGCTTCTCATTAAAACAAACAAACAACAACAACAACAACAAAAACCTAAGAAAAAATTTTATTCATTCCAGCTTGATTGTGTGGAGCTCCCGGAAGTTCCCAGTAAATCTTTATTATGAGAGTGGGCTTAGAATCATTTTCATAAAAGAAGGAAATCTTTCTCAGGGGAAGATAGATAGACAAAGCAAACATGGTCATTAAAACAACATATTTTCTTTTCTTTTTTTTTTTTTTTAAAGATTTTAATTTTGTTTATTTGACAGAGAAATCACAAGTAGGCAGAGAGACGGGCAGAGAGAGAGAGAGAAGAAAGCAGGCTCCCCCCTGAGCAGAGAGCCCAATGCGGGACTCGATCCCAGGCCCCTGGGATCATGACCTGAGCCGAAGGCAGAGGCTTAACCCACTGAGCCACCCAGGTGCCCTAAAACAACATATTTTCTTAAGTAACACAATTCAGAGGCAAATACTGTGGAGAAAAGCATACATTCTGTAACCAGATAGGCTTTTTGATTTTTGTCTTTATACTATATTAACAATTTTCTTAACTTTTGTATATTAATTTCTTCATCTGTAGACCAGGACAAATAATAGTGCTTCATAGGGTATTGGAAATGATGAAAAGTAAGTATTTATATATACATACAATATACTGAAGATAGTTCTTGAGGAACAAAAAGAGCACAATGAATATTAGGCAAAAACTAAAATGCTACTTAAGCTTTCTTTTTTTTCGATCTGAACTGTAAAGTTTTCTGTAACTCACTCATGACCAATGCGATTATGAAACTGTAACAACAACATATGACTTTTTGGGGGGAAGTAGGGGAATGCCCAATACTTAGATTAGATCTTGTTCTAGACATTTAGAACAGACAATACAATTTCAATCCATGTGAAGAATATGAGTTTCCTATGATGCTTTTGCTTGGTTAAACTGCATCCCCACCCCATCTCCACCTCCACTAGACTTATGTATTGTTGAAAATTAAATAGATTCTCAGAAAGCTAGAATAACTTTTTGCAAATAGATAGCTGGGGACCTGCTAAAAGTCCTCCCTCCACAAGATGCCTCTCAGTCTCACGAACCTCTGACATTTTGAATATGTCATTATCTATTCTAAGATTTAGCTATTTTCTTTCCCTACTTGCATTGTCTGATGTGGGATAGTTCAAACAGAAGAGAAAACACCAACGCAAAAAATTTAACTGAGGTGACATTCACATTCCTTCTAGGCTTGGCTAAATTTAAGTTTGCATGGACAATGCTAAATGCATCACAATTTTCCCTCTGGTAGCTGGCACATGTTTTTTTGACTTTGATTTTAAAATATGTCATGATTTCAAAAATGTTAAAATAGGAAATACATATTTTGGAATAAAAAAGGATAATACTTTCACAATAATCTTATTCAGCTTCCTATTTGCTGTTTAAACTAAGTACAGATTGCTTGGCAGAGGACAAAGCACTTAGCTGAGAGGTTGAACTTAAGATAAATAACTAGAAAAAAATATAATTGATGATCTGAGGAAATATAAAAGCTAAAAGTGAGAGCCACACCAAAGAGATATAATTTAGTTTGTGTAAGTTAAATTTCACTACAACGTTATAGATATAATAGAATATATATATATATTCATATTCTATTTACCTCCCAAAGGCCAAAACTCCAAATACCATCACATTAGAGATTAAGGTTTCGACAGATGGGTTTTGAAGGCACATAGACATTCAATCTATAGAGCATGTGTGTGTGTGTTTTGTGTTTGTGTGTGTGTTTATGAATTATCATAAAAAATATATAAAACCTTCTAAGAAGAAATATATTATGATAAAAATACAGAATCAGAGTTCATATATTTGTAATCTGGATCTAAATGATACACCTCAAGTTCTATGGACTTGATCTCTATGTCCTCTCAAAGTTCATATGCTGAAACCCTAATTTTCAGTTAGGTTTATATTAGATCATTAGATCTTCATTATGGGATTAATACATTTATTAAAAGAGGAGGTGGAGAAAAGGGGTTTGTGACAACACAGCAAGAACATGGCTATTTGCAAATTAGGCAGAAAGACCTCACCAGAACCTCACCATGCTAGCACCTTGGTCTCAGACTCCCCAGCCTCCCGACTGAGGGAAAATAAATTTCTGTTCTTTAAGCCACCTAGATGTGATATTCTGTTATAACAGCCCAAACTGACCAAGACATCAAGTAATAATGAGAACATTAGAATCCTAAAACAGACCTAAAATATCAGTCATCTAACCTGAGAGTAAATTCTTTTATAAGGCTCATCCTGAGCACATTTCATATTTTTAAAGTAATTTTTTGGAATTGTCTTCTAAATTAGGTTTCAAAGGTTGTGTTTTTATATTTTATATATATATGTGTATATATATACACACATATGTTTTGTGTGTATGTATGTATATGTATATATATGTGTGTGTACATATATGTATATGTTTATATATGTATAAATGTACATATAAATATATATATTTAAAGATTTTATTTATTTGAGAGAGAGCAGAGTGAGAGAAAGAATGTTAGTGTGGATAAGGGGCAGAGGGAGAAGGATCAGCAGACTTGCTGCTGAGCAGGGATGAATGTGGGACTCAATACCAGGACTCTTGAGACTGTGACCTGAGCTGAAGGCAAATGCTTAACCAACTGAGGCACCCATGCGCCCCTATATTTTATGTTTTCTTAATATACAACCAATTGGTAGATATTCTTCTCTTTCCGTGAATCTTGAAAGAGGTTTTTATGATAACTTTTTTAGTACTAATTCTTGCCGATTCATTATCCAACATATTTTAGTATTTTAATGAATTTATGTTATCTTATCCAATTTTAGAGTCAATGTTTAAGATACACTTTTTTATTTAGTACAACCATTTTCATTAAATAGGACATTTTGCAAGACACTGTACAGAGCTTTTCAACTTTCAGTTAGAGAAATCAAAGAAGCATAAAGAAAGAGGCTTATCATGAAAAAAAAAAATCACAGAATAAACAGTAGCCTATTAGGGATTTGACAAAATGAAGGATAATCAGCAGTACACTGTTCATTGATTATTTTAATATTCTTGGCTGTATCAGTGCTTATAGAAACGAAATTATTTTGTTCTCAAAAAATAACTTTGGTCTAATGTTGAAGAGAATGTGTTGTTCATGGAGAATTGTCATTCTCCTCTTCAGCCCTCGGTAGAATGCTTCTGGAATGCAAAATGAGAGTTCACAAAACTGGTATTTTTGTTCTATTAATGTTTAATTATTGGGTATAATTTTGCAAAAGGAGTAAAATACTATTCTGAGAATGATGATGATGTTTAGGGGAAAAAACGATAATTTATCTATTCAATGAACTTTTTCTAAAAGCAATTCTATTTGCAGAAGCTGCACTTTGTGCCAGCTTATCACATGGTTTAGTTAGAAATTTTATCATGCTCGGTGTTCCTTAGTCTTCACAAGAACATTATCATTAGTTATTAAAGTCATATCTTATGCATTTAGGTTACCACAGAAATGGATTTTTTCAAGATCAGTTCATGTTTTCATTGCTACTGAAATCTTAAACTATTTTCTTGGAAAATATAGTCATTTTGATATTGATAGTACTACTGTTAGGTTTTATCATTCATAATAAATGCACTAAATAAAGCTTTCCAGAAAAATAACATGTTTCCTCAATTTGAAAAAAAAAGCAATTTCAAAACCATCATGAATTAAAAAAAAACAAAACACCTCTTAATTGGATTAAAATCTTAAAAAAAAAACCTCTATGAGTCTGTTAAAATGATATCCCTCCCTTCTTAATAGGAGCTAATACTAAAATAGCACAGTCCCTTAATCATTTCAAGGGGGTATTCACTTCAAGTATCATAAAATATACCAAAGTACTATGTATTTTTATGTCATAATTCTTCAGATGTGTGTATCTACACAATGCACCTACATATATGTACACACATGTATATATAATATAAATTTTATTTTACTTTTATAACACATCATTTTATTTTTTGAAAGATTTTATTTATTTATTTGTCGGAAAGAGAGAGAGAGAGTGCATGCCTGCAAGTGGGTGGGGGGGTGCTGCAATCAGAGGGTGAAGCCGGCTTCCTGCTGAGCAGGAAGCCCTATAAGGGACTTGATCCCAGGACACTGGGATCATGACCTGAGCTGAAGGCAGACACTTAACTGACTGAGCCACCCACGTGTTCCTATAAAAAATAATTTTAGTTAAGAAAATATTAAAGATGGAATACGACTATTAATTTCAACTTCTAAGCCCTTCCCCATCTCCCACTTCTTTCTGCCTTCCTACATCCTGTTGCCATTTTTTTCAGTGTTCATCAGCATATACCATGAAAGAATAATAAACAGATGTACCTACACTGAATTAGCTCTTTGAGCATGCACAAAGTACAGTGAATGATTACCTGGGAAAAAAAATGATTTTTTTTTCATTTTTCACAAACATGTATTTGTATACCTGTGTTTAACTTAAAAATGCCCACCCACCTTGTATCAAAATGCGTGATTCAAATGATTGAGTATAAGCTCTTTTTATATAGCTTGTATGGGCAAATAATAAAATATATTACCTAAAAGTCAGTATTTAATAAAGGTGTCTCTATACGATCATGTTTGAAAATTAGCAGTCTTTCAATCAGGACCACTGTGACATCTGCTCTGCCTCCTTGTGGCAATGAGCCAATATAATGCATATTCTAAATACCATCTGGGCACTCGGTGGATTTTAGCACTAATGTTTAGCTTCAATGGCTGAGATAAACACAAATATGGTACTGGTAATCAGTACTCCAGAGGCGCTCTTACTAAAATCTCTTTAAATAACTGAATAGTTAAACAAAGACATCGATTTCAATTGTAAAATATACCTGTTGATGCTCATTGGAAGCTAATTATTTATGGCCAATAGACTGTCATTCAACCTGTTGGCCCATTGCCCTAAAACTGATGATGTGGTAACTTAGATTGGTTCTTAAGTTTATTAATGTTAAATGTATTTTATTGTTGTGACATAATTAAGATTCCTTTAAAGATTTATTTATTTTAGAGAGAGTGTGTGTGCATAGGAGTGAAGGGATGGGCAGAGAGAAAGGGAGAGAGAGAATCTCAAGCAGACTCTTCGTGGAGTCCTCGGCAGGGTTGATCTCACAACCTTGAGACCATGACCTGAGCCAAAACCAAGAGTTGGAATTTTAGCCGACTCCAGGTGCCACATAATTATTTATTTACTTATTTTTAACAAGCCAGATCAGAGTCCAAACAGAAGGAAATGACACGCTTGGTTGGCTCAGTTGGTTGAGTGATGGCCTTCAGCTCAGGTCATGATCCCGGAGTCCAGGGATCAAGTCCTGCATTTGGCTCCCAGCTCCATGGAGAGTCTACCTCTCCCTCTGGTCTTCTACCCTCTCATGTTCTCTCTCAAATAAATAAATAAAATCTTTAAAGTAAATAAATAAAAATGAAAAGAAGGAAATGTGTTTTAAGGATACTTGCTTGAAAACTAGAAAGTTAAAAAAATGAGTTGCAAAAAGTATCCTTTTTCTTATGTTAGATCAGTATAAGCCTACTCTAATGTAGTGATAGGAATGATACATTTCTAAATGATCATCCCTTTAGATTATTTCATGAGAATGAAATCCAAGTTGGTAATCCTTCATTTATGGGTAAAAGAATTCACTATCCTTGGACAGATCCATATTCAAAGGCTTTAGCTGTAGGTCAAATGTTCAGCAAAGAAAACGTTACTTATTTGTTTTAAAATAAAATTAAATACTTAAAACACACATATGTAATTTTTAATAACATTGTTTAACCACCTTTTTAGATTAGAATTAGGGGGATTTTGCACATTTTTATTTAATGATTGCTTCAAAAGTCTTTATGAGAGCTATTATTATATGATGTAAATAACATTGAATTGGGAGTAAGAGAAATATGTCCATTAACTGTCTTTTTATTAACCATGTAGCCTTCCAAAATTCACATTCCTTTTCTTCAGAATAGTTAGATTATATTAAGTGATCCTCCAGGAATATTTATATACAGTATCATGGTACATGGTACACGGTACTTGGAAATTGTCCAATTAGTTTATTTGTACCTGTAAAAGAGTGTTTTGGAAGTTGACAAACTTTAGGAAAACTAAGAAAAGCATGTTTTGAAAAATCTTTGGAACATACATAAGTCTTTCTGAACAATAAATGGTTTTGAAAAGTAAAATGATTGTTATACCCGGGTTTGGGAGTTTTGTTAGTTTAGGTGATTTTTATTTAATTTTTTGCCTGACTATACTGGAGTAGCAAACTAGTCTTGTCCAGCAATTGTGATTTCCTGAGTAACTATTAAAGGAATTCAACCCATGAGCAAACAAAATCTAAATGACAATTAATTGCAAATCAAAATGAGAAATTACATCACTCCTGAAAATTAGTCTGAGTTACTATTTTCTGAAGGGTTTCTATTGAATTTTAACTATCTCTTTTAGTACAATGTGCATTAATTCAAATAATTTAGAACTAGCATATTATTTCACAATTTGGGAAATTATATAGGGTTATCAATGAGCTTTGACTTTATTAAGTACTACTCTAGTCATTATACCTATCTTGTTAAAATGTGTTTTCTACTGAGGATTCTCATAACTACTGTAATTTTATGGCAATTTTAGGATCTGCATGCTATTAGAAATATAATATCATTTATTCATCCCTTCACCATTCAGTGAAAATGTATGGAACACTTATTTTGTATGGGGCACATTTCTAGCCACTGTGGGCACAGCAATGAAAAAACACACAAATTTCTACCGTATATGGAGCTTACATTTTGGTTGAAGAGACAGACAATAAACAACATAAGTAGGCCAAAACTCGTTACGGTAATAATGATTAAGTGGGAAGGAAGAACAGAGGCAGTGGACAAGAAATGATTAGGGTAGTGCAATTTTAGGTAGGCAACCAGGAAAAAGCTTCAATGAGAAACTGATTTTTTAATAAATCAAGTTAGGATCTACACATGCAGACTTCAGGGAGAAAAACTAAGTGGAGACATTAGCAAAGGCAAAAGTCTAGAAGTATGACTGCTCTTCTGAAGGAGACACACACAGCAGTTAGACTGAACAAGGGGAAAGAGCTGTCGGAGGTGAGGCCAAACAGGAGTATGGACAGATTGCTTGCTACAGGGCTGTTCCAAAAGTGATCCATGAATTCGTGCCAAGATAAATACAGATATTAAAAGTGTTTAAACATTTTTATGGCTATTTGCCATTCCTATGGCATCCAAGCGTTTATCAGTTTGATTTTTTAAAAAATCTCTATGAATTCATTTTTTTAAAATTTATTAATTTTACAAAAGCATTGGTCCATGAAAACTTGGGTGGGTGGGGGTGGGAATTTTTCTTTGCCGCACAGATCGTTTGCGAAGCCCTGAGTTGGGAGACTGGTTCTATTTCCGAGTAAGATGGGGAACAATTGGTATTTAAAGAAAGGAAAGACGGGATATGGCCTACTTTTTAGGAACATCAATCTGGCTTCTGTATTGGCAAATGACTCAAGGAGGACAGCAGCCCAACAGTGGCCACGAGTTAGGTGGCTGTTGAAGAAACAGGTAAGGGAGCATGATGGTCACTAAGGCCAGAGTAGAGGTAGTGAGATGTGCTCAGGTTCTGGCTGTATTTTTAAATAAAGGGGAAAAAAAAATTAGAAAGATCGCATATGTAAGGTAAGATGAAGAGAAAGAGAAGAATCATAGCGTCATGAAAGTTCTGCCTCAGCATGCAAAGACTTTTAATTTTTTTTTTTTTTTTTTAAGCAAAGACCTTTTACTAAGTAGTTGAGAGAGGGGCAGTCTTGGCTGGGGGAAGGCAAAAGAGAATGCCAGTCAGCAGCTCAGCCTGGGACATCGTCATTTTGAGAGACCCGTTCTACGGCTAAATGAAGAATGTCAAATAGAACTGCCTTGAAGCAAGAGAGAAAGTGAAGAAAGTGCTAAAGTCAATGTTTAGCTATGAAAGCATTCAAAAGGTAAAAGCAAGTTAAAAAATTATAATTTCAAACAAATAAAAAGTCACCCTGAATTGTTTATGTACCAAAGTCTGGACCAGTCTTAAATGCCACACCGTGCATTTTCAGATTTGATCTGTACAGTACTTCTTCCAAGGCAGGCATTATTTTCCAAGTTTTTGTTTCACTTTGGTTTTTGGTTTTTGTTTTTGTTTGTTTGTTTGTTTTCTTTTCTTTTCTTTTCATACAAGAGACTGGTACTCAGAAGATGAAGCATTCGACTTAAGAGAACATACAATATCAATAATACTAAAACCAAAATACAATAACTAGAATATATTAAGTTCTTATTAAACAACCATTAAAGACTACACTTATGATTTCATTCCAGAAGATAAAAATTAGAACCAATGTATTGAGTATCTTGCTTCAGCTTTCACAACCCTTAACTGATGGACAGAATTTTAACCCAGTTGATAGATTCACAAACACCAAGATACTAAACTATTATAATCAACTACTTCCATTAGAAAAGCAAGTACTCACAATGAGGTACTTCCCATTCTAGAGCTCAGTTATTTTCCCACTATCCCAGGCTATTTCTTTTCAATTTATTTCTCAAAACTTGAGCATGTATCGGGCACTTGAAGAGTTTCTTACATATGGCTGGATGGGTGTCATCCCCAGGAATTCTGATTCAGTTCACCTGGGGTGTGGCCTAATAATTTATATTTCTAACAAGCTCCCTGAAGATGCTGATGGTGACACCTCTGGCTTGGGAAATACATTTTGAGAAACTTGCTGTAGTAGAATATTTCCATGCAATATTGTGAAATCTCCAAATAGTGTGTGTGTGTGTGTGTGTGTGTGTGTGTATGTATGTATGTATGTATGATTTATCTACCATCTATCATTTATCTATCTATCTATCTATCTATCTATCATCTATCTATCTAATCATCTATCTGTCTTTCTGAAGGAACTAAGTTTTAATATAATCATTCCAGTCCTCATACATTCAAAGAGGGACCATAAATCTCAAATGTGTTATCAAGATGATTTTCTGCATGGAACCCTGGGTATGGTGCATAAGCAATGAATTCTGGAACACTGAAAAGAAATGAAATAAAATAAAATGAAATGGAAAAAAAAATGATTTTCTGGCGTGGCCCCCTTTAAGACAGGGCATCTTTTCTGAAAGAGACAGGCAAAGCCACAATGACAATTTTGTAAGGAGTGAAATCACGCTGACAGTAGGCAGTGTCTTCCGAGCAGAAAAGGGGTGTCACACTCAATTAGCTCTCTGGAACTATGGTGAAAAGAGCCAGGTGAATAGCTGTATTATGAACTTAGTTTTTTTTTTTCCCCTTGTAGTTCAAAAGATGTATGATTAGAGAGACTGCGCTAAAGATCTCAATAAGAAACAAGAATGCAGAGTGTGAACAACCACGATAATCATAAAAAAGATGGGGAAAATTAGCTCCTCCACACAAGTACTTCCTCAGTGTAATTTGCCTTTGTATGACATTATTGGATAATCTGATGTATTAATTTCAAAGTCATATTTTTCTCTGTAAAACATACTTATTATTCACCTTTTATCATTGTTTCCTTTTTCAATGTTACGGACAAAAACGTATAGTTGAATTCATAATTTACTTCACTACAGTTGAATTTAGTAACTTCATGGAAATCTCTTAATACACATTCAGGTTTCCATCACTTGATATTTGGCCCGATTTCCCACATAATAATTTCCGTGGAATACTTATTAGTGTTGCAGACTAAAACATTCCTAAAGATGCTCTTGTAAAGGAATATCTCTGAATTTATTTCAATAACTTTAACCTCTATGATTTTCATTCTTTTTGTTTTTCCATTTCCTTTCGGCTTCTAGGAGCCAGATGTATAGAATAAATTGTCCAAATAAATTAGTTTATTATACTCCTCTAATGTCAAAAAGAAAGCTAAAACATGTTGATGACATATCTGAAGTTGAAATCACTCGTATGTGTGTTTTTTTTTTAATTTTTTTAAAAGATTTTATTTATTTATTTGATAGAGATCACAAGTAGGCAGAGAGGCAGGCAGAAAGAGAGAGAGGAGGAAGCAGGCTCTCTGTGGAGCAGACAGCCCGATGCAGGGCTCGATCTCAGGACCCTGCGATCATGATCATGACCTCAGCCGAAGGCAGAGGCTTTAACCCACTGAGCCACCCAGACGCCCCCACTCGTATGTGTTTTTAAAATGGTCAGTTTTAAAGGCTAGCACAAAACATTCAAATTAATTAACAGCCCGCAGATGATAGTATGCTGTGATGGCATTAAATGATGCGGTTGCCATCCATGTTTAAGGAGTCAATTCTCATTTCCACCCCTTGTTTCTCTCATTTCATTTCTTTTTTGGCACTTTTTCTTACTGAAGTATTGAGTGATCATGATGCATAACTTCTCAAAGTTTAATTAGGAGCAAAGACCTTTCTCTTTCATTAATAAGTAATCTAAATAGTTATTAATTATTCTTTTTCCTTTTAAAAATGAAAATTAGATTAATTTTGGCAATTTAATTTTTCATGTGAAAAATTACTCTTTAGGGGTCACAATCTTTATTTCTCCTGCTCTGAAGAGAAATATTTATGACACGGAGCTGTATTTCAATGGATATATAAATATATATGTTTTATGTTAAAAATCCTAAGGGGGTTGTTTAAAAATATGAAACCATTTCTTTATTATATACATTCGATACATTTCATTCAAACCCTACATATTTTATTTTTAGTTTGGAGTATTTATTTAGTTCTTAGTAGTTAATGCCTATGTTACAAAGTTCACAAGCGCTAGGATATATTTCTCTTGAATTTTGATCCCCAATTTCGTTCCCAGAGACAGTTGCTAATATGACTTTCTTTCTAACCCTTGACCTCTATCTTATGAATCACACAATAAATTTATATATACTATAGTTTTGTTGTTGCTTGTTTTGTTTGAGACAAATTACATTAAATTATACATATTGTCTACACTTGCTATTTATACTTAATACTCTCTCTTATAGATCTTTCTACACTAGAATATATGTAGTTTTTTCCTTTAATGAGTATGGAAAAATTTCATGTATCTGGTGTGATTCATGGAGCTCTGGACATTATATTGCTTCTAGTATTTTTTAAAAGAAAAAAATTCCCCATGAAATATATATTTTTCAAACATTCATTTATATCTATAGGAAAAGAACTGATTATAGAATATCTAGATGAAAAGTTACACCTCAGTTTTGATAGGAATTCTTAATGACTGCTCCATAAGGGTTCAATTTCATTCGCACCAACATATGAAAATTACTCAGGAAAAGAGTAAGTTATTAATATTTGTCAACATCATAAGGTAAAAATTGTGTCTTTAATCTAGCATTTCTTTCATTTCTTTCCCATTGTGATGGAAATTTAACACTTTTTAAAATTAAGAATGATTTATGTTTGATTTTTCATAAAAGGATTAAGAATCCTTTCCATTTATTTCCCCAATTGCATTATGGAGATTGATCATAGTGGTTTTCAGGAACACATCTATCTATCATCTAGCTAGCTATGAAATATATATGAGAAAATTACTGGTATTTGATTTCTTGGTTTGCAATAAGAGAAATCTCATAGGGATCAACCCAATGTTAAAATTGTCATTTTGCCTGAAGAATGGATTGAAATTTTCTTTGAGTCTGTCTTGTCATTTTGCCTTTTGAAAAACTTGAAAACAGTTTATTTGTGACTGGGCTTTGCCAAATAGGTCTAAATTCTGTAATCAAATTTTTTATTCTTTATTTTTTTGTTTTCCTAATTTTGAGTCCTTTTTTTAGTCCTTTTTGCCATAAAAATTATTGTTATTAAGGTAATTAAATTATCAAATTATTCAAACAACTACAAGAAAACAGTAGACCCTCTCCTTATGTTTTTTATTATTACAATTCAATTTTCCACAGTGAATCTTTAATACACTATAATTGAATTTTATATTTGGTAAGAATTAAATTTTGTTTCCCCAAGTTTCTAATATTTCCTCCAATTATTTGAAATGTCAAATTTACTGTATTTCTGAACTTTCCTTAGTTCTGTTCACTGTTTTTTTTTATTCATGTACCAGAATCACTCTGTTTTAAATATTATGATTTTATAATGTGTTTAAATATTTAGAAAGACTAAATACCTTTTTCAGGAAGTACCTTCCTGAACTATCCTTATAGTTCTATGCATGATTAATTTTATATAACTTTAGATTGAATTTGGTTAGTTAAAAGTTCTGTATTAACATGCTTATGTGCATGCATGTGTGTATAAATATACATGCAAATATATATGTAAAATTTTTAGTTACATATTACCATATAACAAAATTACATGAACTTTGGTAGCTTAAAACAATACATGTTTATTGAAGAAAGGACTGTGGGGGTCATTGTGGAAGTTGGCTACCATAGTCTGTCTTCTGGCCCACAGTGTTCCATATCCTTCCCACAGGCAAAATATACTTATCTGCTAAGGTTCACAAATATCTTATTCCATGACAATACCAGCTCCAAATCCCAAATGTTGTATCTAACTCAAGTCCAGTTTGATTGAGTCTTTCATTCCCTCAGTTAGTCAATCAACTATTTGGACTAATCTTTGCAGGTGTTAGGGCATATCAATAGACCAATAAATAAATAAATAAATAAATAAATAAATAAAGGGGGGTATCACAATATCACAGTGCTTTTATTTTAGGAGACCATGAAAATAAATGGAAATGGTTTGTTTCTGAAATAGAAGACTTGTGTTTGGACTTGTGAACAAGAGTATTATTTAAAATCTCTAGACCATAGACTCCTCTTCTGAATATTCCATATTTTAAGATCTAACCACCTATATCATTCTGATTTAGTAAAATTTTGATTAAAATAATGAATCTCAACCTTAAAAAAATTGTCTTCATAATCTTAATCTACCTCTTATTAGTAACATTCCTTACTCATATAGCAATTGTTATTCTTATAGCAATTATTCAGATTAAGAGGGAGAAGTTTAGACAAGAGTAGTGATGATCCTGTGATTAAATAAATCAATGGAATTGTATCTATAAAGATTAAAAGGTAGTAAAATATAAAATACTATCACTAAATTTTTCTTTTTAGTTACAAAGACATTTTTCTCCTTTTCATTCACATTTTCTTTTTTTTAAGATTTTATTTATTTATTTGACAGATAGATCACAAGTAGGCAAAGAGGCAGGCAAAGAGAGAGGAGGAAGCAGGCTTCCAGATGAGCAGAGAGCCTAATGTGGGGCTCGATATCAGGACCCTGGGACCACGATCTGAGCTGAAGGCAGAGGCTTTAACCCACTGAGCCACCCAGGTGCCCCTCATTCACATTTTCAGAACCATATTTCAGCCATTAGCACATGCATTGTGTTTACTACAATATAGTCTAGCATTCCTTTTATCTTAGAGTCTCACTTCACTCTCCTTGATCAGTACTCTCCTTGGTCACTAGATTAACATGTTACTTTTTTCAGGTCACTGAGGTTATCTGTTTAACTAAAAAATATCCCCCCCCCAAAAAAAGATATATCCGTGTCCTAATCTCCTAGAACCTGTGAATGCTACTTAATTTGGCAAGGCTTTGCAAATATGACGAAGTTAAGGGTCTCGAGATGGAAAGATTATCCTGAATTATCCACGTGGCTCCTAAATTCCATTATATGTATCCTTATAAGAGAGAGACAAAGGGAGATATCACACAGAAACACACATATATGCAAGCACACACAGAGAAGGTGATGTGAAGATGAAGCAGAAAGGTATTCAAAGATCCTAGCCTTGAAGGCTGGAGTGATGCGGCTTAGCCCAAGGAAGGCTGGCAGCCACCAGAAGCTGGAAGAAAGGGAACTGGTTCTCTTCTAGAGCCTCTGGAGGGAGTGCAGATTTTGATTTTGGCTCAGTGTTACTGATTTTGGACTTTTAACCTGTAGAATTATGACAAAATAAATTTCTGTTGTTTTTTTGTTGTAATTTGTTGTTTCTTTTGTAATTTGCTATGTAGCCAAAGGAGACTAACACACCGATCAAAAGTTTTTAGTGATTGAAATAATATTCTTTGTACTGCCCTTGAGGCACTCACAATTCTGGCTTGTTGAAAACTGTTTATATTTTATTCCTAATGGTTGGCAAGCTGTTTCTGGAATAGCCCAGATTGAGAATATCTTAGGCTTTGTCAGCCATATGGTTTTTGTCAAAATGACTCAACTCTGTCATTGTGGTATGCAAGCAACTATAGACATTTTGTAAATGAATTAACATTGTCGTATGCCAATAAAGCTTTATTTATAAAAAACTGTTGTTCTGTATTTGGCTCACAGGGCATATTTTCTGACCCTTGTTATATTTCATATACCTTCTTTTTTCCAATAATTCTTCTCCCTTTGTTTTATATTACCCAGCGACTAGGTAGTATTCATTCTTGTATCACCTATAGAGATTATGCACAATGTTGTGCATTTACTGTATTTATCCTAAATATTTGTTGAATGAATAAATTGATGAAATACTGATCCCCAGTCTTATTAGTACACAAATTTCCTTCAAAACCTGGTGAATACCTTTAATTTTCATCTCTTTCTCTAACCATAGAAAAATAGTTTCCTTTTCACTCTGCCTATGAGTATTCTGATCACTCACTGGGGATTCATTGTCATACTTACCCTCTCTGTGAAAACCACTCCAAATACTGTAACTGATATTACCCTGTTAATCATTTATCATCAGCATCCCTCATTCAAAATACCATCACTTACTTTCTTCTGCAAACATTGTAAATATTTGACCTAGACGATTTTCGTAATTTCCTTCAAAGACACTGTTTTGGCACCATACAACCATCAGAGGTTTCTGAGAACTTGCCTTAACCTTAAGGATATTCTTACCTTTTTTTTTTTTTTTTTTTTAACCCTTCAAATTCAACTTCTTTCCATATGGAGCAGAAAAGATTCCAATTGTACATACAAAAACATTAGCCTTTATTTTCAGCTCTGTTTTGTAAGTGTAGAAATCCTTAAGTATTCAGCTTGCTTTTCAGAGCAATTTCTAGAAATTTTACTACTTGATATGGACACCCATGTTATCATAGCTGATAGTGAATTCTGCAATTTATAGGCTTATAGCAAATTAAAAAAAAAAAAGCCAATAGGTCACTACTCACATTATTGTTTGTACCATATGCTTCCCCCAAAATATTGTGTGCCAGCACTATTGCATGCAAAACATGTAAGATACAGTCTGTTTAATTAAAAATCCTGGGACAGATAAATACTTCAACATATTCTTAAGAAAGAAACATAATCCAGTCAATTCCTATATTAAATGAGAGAAACAACACTTGAACTTGAGAACTAAAAAGAAATGATTGCACAGAATATTGAATCTTGTCTCCCATGTTCTTCTTAAAGTGAATTTTATTGCCATTGCAATATATAAATTATCTTCATTAATACTATGATTTAACCTTATTAAAACCACCAGGTTTCCTGACCACAGGAAACCACAATATATTTTAGCCAACTTTATGAAAATTAAGTTTATGTAGGAAAATATCCTTGCCAACAATGAACTAATTTTATGGTATTATTACTTTTCTTATGTCTTCAATAATTAGTTGCTTTGTTGTGCTTCAGTCCTTCCCAAAAATCACCTGAGGGTTTTAAAAGCATTTCATCTGTTCCCACAAAGCCCCCAAGAGAAATTCTTGCAAAGTATTGTAATTGGATATGCAAACACAAAAAGGACATCCTAAATTATAATAGTACTCTGAGATTTTTTTCTTTTAAAATAGTGTTTGTGGGGCACCTGGGTGGCTCAGTCATTAAGCGTCAGCCTTTAACTGAGGTCATGATCCCAGGATCCTGGGATCCAGTCCCACATTGGGCTCTCTGCTCAGCGGGGAGCCTGCTTCCTACCACTTCACCTGCTTGTGTTCCTTCTCTTGCTGTGTCTCTCTCTGTCAAATAAATAAAATCTTTTTAAAAATTAAAGGAAAAATAAAATAAGTTTATACATGATATTCACTAGATAACATAACTCGTCCTCCAGAGTTTTGTTTTCTCATTAAAATTAAAATAAAAATGACTTTGTATTTGGGATAGTATAAAATTAAACAAAAGCAACTTAGGTTCATTCATTTATTCAGGAAGCACTTACTGTAGGTTTAGTATGATCTAATACTTTGATACATTCCTTTTTTTGTTGCTTTATGTATAGCATCTTTATTTTTATTACATTTCAATTTATTTTATTATATTCTTTATATAAAAGCAAACAGAAAATTCTATCTTTAATTTGTATAATTTCCAAACTTGACTGAATGCCTCTGATTTTATAAAAGAATGAAAACTCTTTCCTTAGTTATTCTTCATTCTTAATGGCTTTTGCATGGGAACTAGGTGTTCTTTATGTTGACATAAATTTAAACTTTAGAGTTCACTTAAATTGTGTTTTGCTTGCACTTCTCAAAAGCTTACTCTTTAAAGTCTTAAGACTGACTTATCTTTTATGTTTTGTTTTGCTATATTAGGTCTATCCTCTATTAACCTACTGATATAGTGTAAATGACAAAATTAATGGTGTAATAACACTGCTGCATCTCTGAATCAAATACATATTAGTGTAATTTTAAAATTATTTTATGGAGCATACAAAATTAAAAGTATTAGTATTAGCAAATACAAATTTAGATTGTCTGAATGTGTTACAAAATTGCTTTATAAAATACAAACTTTCTTAAATTTGAGTAACTTCTTTTTTTCTTACTTCAGGTGTATTACGTTGGTTTCTACTCCATCATAAAGAAAACATGGGGGCACCCATGTGGTTTTAGCTCAGATCTTGATCTCAGGGTCCTGAGACTGAGCCCTGTATGGGGCTGCATGCTCAGTGTGGAGTCTGCTTGAGATTTTCCCTTCCTCTCTCTCTGCCTCTCCTGTTTTTTTTTTTTTTTTTTTTTCTCTCTCTCTCTCAATTTCTCTAAATCTTTAAAAAAAAAAAAGGAAAGAAAGCACAAATCGGGGCATAGAGTACATTCTGTGTTTTGTCTACACCACAGAATCCCTTCACCTTCTTCTTTTCTAGTAGCACCTAGGGTCTCCCATGTGAAACTTTCTCCCTTTGTTTTGTACCGTTGCATCCCTCCCCCCCCACCCCCGGAAGAAATCAGTAGAAGCAAATCTTCCTTCTCTGACATGCATCATTACTCCCAATAACTAAACCCTAAACTGATAGTGTACATTCTCTCATAGGACCTAAGATTGGTCATCTGTGATTCAGATCAGTGATAGAAGTCTCTGGACACATCTCTGGACACATTCCCTCAGAGTTTCATATGGCACATGAACAGCTGAAACCAGTGTGTTATCAGGACAAACATGGATTTATGGCAGAGAGGAGAGCTAAGTGATATACAGTAAAAAACACAGAAAATTTTGACTGAAACATACTTGAACTTTGATCCACTTATTGTTTATACCAGTTAAAAAATAGTGTTTTCTGTATCTTTCAAGCTGATGCATATTATTTTTTATAACCATGTTCACAGGAAATTAAATCAGTATGAGAAGCAATAGATCTTGAGGTGTAGGATTAGCTGAGCCGGGGAGGCAGGCTAGAGGCAATGGTGACACACTCCTCCAGTAGGCAAGGTGGACGTACTATACTTTCTACAATGGTTGTTTGCACCTTTTATATTGAGACTCAGACTATTTACCTACAGGAGCTGTAGCATCGGAGAGTTTAGAAAAACAACAGCAAAAACAAAATGAGTCTGATTCAGTATACTGGATATTTCTATAAGCTACCAGGGATAATCTAAGAAAAGGATGGAGAGAGGTAAATGAAGGGGTTTGAAAGCGGCAAGGAAAGAAATTATAGATTTTCTAAGAGACCTTTTGTGTTTGTAGACTGCTGTTCAAAAGGAACCAGTCTTAGAATCTGGAGTTTGAGAAAATTGGAAAAATTAAGTGAGATGCCCCACGCTAAGGTTTGCATTACAAGAAACTGAGACAGGACTGAGTAGAATGAAATTATTCTTGGAGCTTTTAGCTGGTCTGGCCCACTACTGGCTATGTGGTCCTAGATAAATCTTTTAAGATCTTGACATGTAGTTTTTTTTTTTTAACATTCCATACCCCCAAATAAAGTCAACCTCCTGCAGCCAAAGAGCAGAGCTGCTAACCCTCCTCCTCTGCCCTGCTTGGCCACGTAGAAGATCTACACCATGGATCTGGGAGCAGCTCCTAGTTAAGAAGTCATACTTCTATTGTTGTTACTGAGATTTAGTAGATATTCTTGAATATGTTTCTAAATTGTTACATGCCTTCTCATCACTTCCCTGGGTCTTTAAAGGATTATTTCTGATCACTTGGCCCAATCTTTTTCTTGCTTGTTTGGGAGAAGACTTGCTGACCTCTTTGCTCAGCCATCCTGGAAGTCCCACTCCTGATCTATTTCTCTTTGCATCTGCAGCGGACAGTTCCTTTGGTCAGAGATTCATCCTTGGTCAAAGCTTTGGGGTTTAGAATTAAATAGTTTTTGTCAAGTTAATTGCCAAAGGTTGATGGCATCAACTGTCACCTTCTTTTATTAAATCCTCACCTCAGCAGGGCTCTTACAATGCCTTGTTCATGACCTTTAGCCACTAATGGCTTGTGCTGTTGGTGCAGCTTAAAACCTTAATTATCTTCATACCGAATTGTGGAAGCCAAAAACAGAGCAGCAGTGTCTTTCTATAGCTTGACAGTTCAGTGCTGCCTCACAGACAGCTCAGCTCTGTCCTCTGACACCTACATACTCTAATCCATGGTACCGACCGCTTCCAAAGAGCCTTTACTGATTTATCGATTTTTCAAGATGTTCTATAGTTGTTATTAATTCTTCAGATTCTTGCTCCTTTTTTGGTTTTTGAGGGTCAGTTGGGTGAGCTGCTGGGTAGAAGCTGGAACAGCGCATGCTACTAAATGTATTCATTCTTCACTATTTGTTGAAACTATCCTGAGTCAAATGTTATGCCACCAAGAGACCACCAAGGAGCCAAGCACTGATGCAGTCACACGAGGGTTTATTTGACAAGCTTAAGCTTGCGCCTAAGTATACCCGACACAGTGGAGTAGGGATTTGGACCCTGAGCCAGATTATAGTCAGAGTTTTTAAAGGCAGAGTAGGGGTGGACTCGGCGGTGGGTGAGGACAAAGGGGATTAGGGATGGCGTAAGTCTCTATGGACTTTCAGAAACAAGGTCTCCAGGATCCTGAGGGGCTAGCTATTGTTGGGAGAGAGGTTATTTATTACCAATCATAAAAATCTTCTCATGAGACCCTTTAGATGTATATCAATGAGCCATGTACTTGGGAATGATTCTCCACACTATCTTCGAGGTTTAGAGATAAAGTTTCCTAAAGGAATTGTTAAAGTAGACTTACAGGATTCTGGTCAGATCTGTTGGGGTAGGGCTCGGTCAGGCTAGGATTGTTCTTAGCAAAACCTCAAGGCGAGGACAGTTAAGTCCCCAGGGGAGAGCCACTCTGTCTGTTTCAAGGGCTTGTCAGTAGGTCAGGAATTTTAATGATTTTCTTCACCTCTGTTTCCCATATCCGCTAAACTTGAGGTGGGATGGCCTTAATTTTCTCGGCCTCCACATCAAATAGTCAAATTTGGCTCCAAGAATGAATGATGTTACCCATTTTCAAACTTTCCTAATTATCCAAAAGATAGATGTAAAAGGCCTTAGTGGTGGGGTATCATGGAATCTGAAGAACATCAATACATCTTCCCAGTTCTTCCTTGTTCCCTGCTCCATGTTCAAAACAACAAGTCTCTAAGTGATGTATGTGGCAATCGTTTTACACAAAGAGGGTTACTTGGGTCTTGAAATATCTCCATTTCTTACTCCAGTGATTACTTAGATGAATTTATCATTTTCTAGCAGGCTATACCCAGTGGGGATTAGAAGCATATCTTTAACATGTGAAAATCCTTTTGCAACTTCCCCTTTCCTTACCTCCTCCAGCCCCATACTCTGTAATCAGTCTCCTCACAACACCCATGCAGCAGCTCTTTCTGCCCCTGAGTCCTGTCCCTGTGCTTTAATAAACCACCATTGTGCACCCCCAAAAAAAGAAAGAAAAAAAAAGAAAAGAAAGAAAGAAAGACAGACAGGGATTTTTCTTTAAAATAGAACCAAAATAAGGGGGAAAACATTTATGACCAGCTGTTGTCTCTTCAACAACTTGCTCTTGGGTGGGGGTTGATGGCACAATAGTCTTGATTTATAGTATATGCTAATTTTTGTGATGTGAATATGATGAAGTTCTAGAACCTAGGTGAGGTTCAGTGGGCTGAGGTCCGGAGCTGATGACCAAGAAAGAACCTTTGGTGCAAAATGGTGGTTTATTAAAGCACGGGGACAGGACCCGTGGGCAGGAAGAGCTGCTGCCCCAGGTTGAGAGGGATGGCAGGTTATATACCTTGCGGTTGGGGGAAGGTGAGGAGAAGGCATGGGAGGTTTCAACAGAGTTTTCACATGTTAGGGAGGGCCTATAAGGTGCCAGGGGGAGGCCTTGCCCTTATGGCTTGATCAATGTCATCTTTAGGTCAGGCATTAACATCAAGATAGTTGGGAGATTCTTGGTGGGGTGTTATGATCCTGCTATCATTTACCTTCCCTTCTACCTCAGCCTCCTCCAGTTTATGGTGGGGAGGGAGACATGAGGGCTTCAGGAACTGAGAGTTATTTGCCTCTGGAAATTTGTGCTATTGATAAGTTAACCTCTCTGTTTAGATCTCTAGGACATCTGTAGAGCAAGGGAGATTCCTGTTCTGCAGGATTATGATTCCTGCAAGTTAACTATTTATCATTTTATGGCGGTCAGGGGTGCCTGAGGAATGCTACACATATGGAGGGGGGGCAAGTGGAGAGGGGGTGCAAGGCACCAGCTCTTGCTCTGTCTTCAGCCAGCCTCCTGCTCCCTCATCAAATATATCACAGATGATTTTAAGCTACCAGTGGATTTGTTTTGTTTCTTAAATTACATGTACTAGTGAGATGATCTGGTTTGTCTTTCCCTAAGTGGACAAAGTTATTTTTTTAGGCATTATTAAGATGAGGAGGATGGGCTACTCCCCTGCAGCACCCCGTTTCTCCCCACTTGTTGATGAAGCTCTAGAACATAGGTGAGGTTCGGTGTGGTGAGGTCTGGAGCCGATGACCAAGAAAGAATTCTTGAGACACCGTTGGTGCAAAATGGTGGTTTATTAAAGCAGTAGGGCAGGACCCGTGAACAGGAAGAGCTGCTGCCCAGGGGATGTGAGGAGTGGTCTATTATATACCTGTAAGTTGTGGGAGGTGATTAAGGATGGTGTAAGCCTCTAAGGAATTTTGGAAGCAAGGTTTCTAGGACCTTGAGGGGCTAGCTATTGTCTGGGGGAAAAGGTTATTCATTAGTAGTAATAAAACCTTCTCCTGAAACCCTTTAGATGTATATCAGTGGGCCATATGCTTGGGAATGATTGTCGACACTATCTTAGAGGTTTAGAGATAAAGTTTCCAAAGGAATTGTTAAAGTAGACTTACAGGATCCTGATTGGGGATAGGGGGTCAGTCAGGCTAGGATTGTCCATTGCCCTTAGCAAAGCCTTAAGGTGGAGGTCACTCTGCCTTTTGCCCTTGATTGAGGGGGTAGTTGAGTCCCTAGAAGAAAGTCACTCTGCTTGTTTCAAGGGCTTGTCAGTGGATAAGGAAATTTAATAATTTTCTTCTGCCTCTGTTTCCCACATCATTGTCAGTTTGCTTTTTCTTTTTAGTTCTGGAGATAGAGAGAAATGTACGTATGAACATTTTTTACAGAATTTACATATATAGTTTTTAAATTTCTCCATTAAGGCATGCTTAAAGGGAGTTTAAAAATTGAGATACCTATTTTTGTCTATTTCATTTTTTTGTCTGTCTATATTATTTTATTACTTGTCTTGTCCATATTTCTGTCTATATTATTTTATTTCTGTCTATATCATTTTATTATTTGTATTGTTATATTATAATTAACTTCTATTTTAGTCTCATAATTTTATGAAGTTCAGTAGCTACAAAGATATTGGAACTGTCAGTTTTTATCAGTCTCTTTTTAGGTATGTTTCTTTTAAATCAAATATGTCCTCATATACTAATATACTTTTGACAGAAAAGGTACTACAAACTTAGTTTAAAAGATAAAGCAAAACATTTTTTTACTGAAGGGAACTGATAATGGACATGTGGAAATTAGGTCTATAACATGGAGTTTTGGAATTTTTCAAAACAGAGACACAGAGAAAAAGCTGCTGTTGGCTACTTTAAGAGTAATAGGCATTCCTGAAACTTCTCCCAAAATATATTAAAATACTGACAATACATGTGAAAAATATGTGGATAATAAAGAAAAGTGTTAACAGATGAAGGAACAATAGTCTTATTTGTTATAATTTGAATGTTTCAACATCTCATTAAGACTATGAGCTTTTTTTGAGAGCCATATTCTATAATCATTTCTATTGAGATCATTTCAAAGAAATGAGCATTTCTCTGGAATGCCAAAAATAATTATATTACATTACAATAAAAAGAATAAACATGTTTTCTCTTGTTAATAGTGTTTAGGTATTCATCTCATTTCTCTTGTGAAATAAAATATTCCACATTTTATAGCTCAGCTGATTCCTGTTTCCAAAAGCTTTTTATCAGAGGACCTGAACATGGATTTTGTTCTCCTTGTAATTGTCTCAATTCCCCCAGGTGTTCCTGAATTTCAGGGAATTTATAGATGACAGATTATCTTGTTAGTCTTGGGATGGATGGAACATATTTTAAGTAATGTCATTTGTCTACAGAGGGATTTTCAACAAGGTCCAAAATATTTGGGATACATTGGTGTGTATTAAAAATAATACACAGTTAAAATTAATTTCACCTGTTTCTTTATCCTGCATGTGCACGTGTGTGTGTGTGCGTGTGTGCATGCATCTACCACACTATGTTTTAGTCTGGTTGTGTTGTATTTCTATTCAGTGATGTTTGGCCAGAGTTTAACCACCAGCATGAGAAGCTACAATAGTTGAAGAAAAAGATTATTCAGGGCACCTGGGTGGCTCAGTGGGTTAAGCTGCTGCCTTCGGCTCGGGTCATGATTTCAGGGTCCTGGGATTGAGTCCCACGTCTGGGCTCTCTGCTCAGCAGGGGGCCTGCTTCCCTTCCTCTCTCTCTGCCTGCCTCTCTGCCTACTTGTGATCTCTCTCTGTCAAATAAATAAATAAAATCTTAAAAAAAAAAAAGAAAAAGATTATTCAATCTGTAGAGTGTAAGAAATGCTGGTAAAATTACTCTGTTGAAAATGTGTTTGTGTAACAGAATCAAAATATATGTGGTGGACAAAAAGGTAGTAAATTGGATACTCATGAAAGTAGTCACTAGACAACAGCTAAAATGTCGGCAAGTGGAGTGGGAAAAATGAGTAAGTTGTTCTTTAAAGTATTTGAAGATCCACGAAATGGAGTAGAGATGGTGTGGGAGTAGAAATAAAGATGGTAACTGTATACTGATATTACTAATGTAGTGTTCTAATTTTTGTGTCTTTCACAACTAGGGGATGGGTCTTCTAAACAATAGTTTTCAATAAAAGGATAGCTGTAAAAGTAGCTTTCAATAAGAAGAGACTGCAATTCAGATGACAAAAGGATCAAATGATGGTACGTGTTGTGTCTAGTTAGCATCTTAAATTAAATTTTACTGCCACCAATATGGAAACCACTTTTACAATTTTGTCTCACGTACAGTGTCTATCAATATCAATATGAAAAGTTTTAGTCATTATAATAAAAAGTAAATAGAAGCAAAGTTACTAAGGTTGTGAAATGTGGTCATGCAAGTTAAATTCTATATGAATGGTGCTTGCTGGGTTCAGACGGTGTGCAGACCAGTGAGAACTATTTTGCAAAGCCAAGGAGGGAGATATGTTAAATGAGTTGTAAAACATAGCAAATGGTATGAATACGGAAATGCTTTCTGTTTGTTTTCATTTTGAGAGAATTGGTGTGTTTGTCTGTGAGTGTGTGTGTGGTGTGTGTGTGCGCGCGCATGTGTGACAGAGAGCCATTTAGAATCAGGCAAAACCAGTATTCAATGGGAGGTTCATTGGCATTGAGTCCATCACTTTAAATCATTCATAGTATGAGTTTGTAGAAAGAGAAAATTTAATATCTTTATAGCTAATGTGCACAATATTACTAGCATTCACTTAAAAAACAACTTGTATGTGTTTTAAGGTAATTGGTGGGTATTCTTAAGCAGTCTAATAATAGAAAATGGGACCTTTAACAATAGAAAATAGGACCTTGGAAATCTGTTAATCTTTTTGTTACACAGCAACTGTTATAGAAGGGATGTTATCCTTTTTTTAAAAAAATAACTTTACACTGATTTCCAACTATACTTGCATACATTTATTATGACATCAAGCTGTTCAGATAGGGGTTAGAACAATTTGCTATCATTCCTGCTTCATGAAGCTAAGGTTCTGAATGGAAAGGGTATGTGTTCTAATGGAATTCTCCCCTGGGGCACATCAAGTCATTTTCTACAGTGACATACTAAGAAAGGCAATTTATGATGTGTGACTGAGTCTAATGCGACTTTTTCATCATTTCATTTGTTTTCCATTAGTTAGGGGGAAAAAAAACCACATATGAACTATAGAGAAATTTTATTATACTCCATGGGGTTTTTAATACTATATTAGAATTCTGGAGGAATACAATATTTTATAAAGCTTATGAAAAATGGATTTTAAAAGCATTTTTATCTTTAAATCTTTATCAAGAATTTCTAAAACATTCCTTTTTTTCTAAAACATTCTTTTCCTTTTTTTGTTTTTTTTTAAGATTTTACATATTTATTTGACAGAGAGAGAGCACAAGTTGGCAGAGCAGCAGGCAGAAGGAGAGGGAGAAGCAGGCTCCCCACTAAGCAAGAAGACCAATGAGAGGCTCAATCCCAGGACCCTGTGATCATGACCTGAGCTGAAGGGAGCCACTTAACCGACTGAGCCACCCAGGTGCCCCTTCTAAAACATTCTTAAAAGGCATTTACATTTTAAAATATTGTAAATGCTCTACAAAATATATTTTAAAAGATAAATGTTTGTTTAAAACTTTAATCAGTACTTTTCAGCAAAGTTCTGTTATGATAATTCAAGTATCTAAAATGTTTGTGATTCAGATTGCCTGGGTCTGATTGTATAGTTTAGATTAACAAAGCTCTACTTTTGGTTATCTGACTCAATCAAGATTTTTTGTTTCCTCTGTTTGGGTTTACAATAAATAATCTCCTAAAAACATACAAATATATCTGTGAAGAAAATACAATTTGTCATCATATGTAACATTGTAGACCATTTACATAACACCTTGAGTCCAGTTGGTTTTTTCTGCTTAAGATGTAGTCAGGGGCGCCTGGGTGGCTCAGTGGGTTAAGCCGCTGCCTTCGGCTCGGGTCATGATCTCAGGGTCCTGGGATCGAGTCCCGCATTGGGCTCTCTGCTAGGCAGGGAGCCTGCTTCCTTCTCTCTCTCTCTCTGCCTGCCTCTCTATCTATTTGTGATTTCTCTCTGTCAAATAAATAAATAAATTCTTTAAAAAAAAAAAAAAAAGATGTAGCCAGTATTTTCCCTTTCCACCCTCTTGATTTTACACCAATTCCAATTTCTTTGATGTTATTTTCATAAGGTTTTACTATCAGTTCCATTAGTTCTTCCACTTTCTCTTCCCTTCCATTTATCCTTTTCACATGTTTACTTTCCTCGCATTATTTCAGATAAGCTATAAATTTCAGCTCATTTATTCAAGGTAGTGGCTTGTCCGGATTCTCAGAATTTAGCCTAATACTGCAGGAAGGAATGAATATCCCTATAGAAGGTAGCTTAAGGGTAAAAGTAAGATATAAAATAATGATCCATTAAAAATAACAGTGTACTTTTGAGTTTATACTATATTTGGCATCAAGAGATAGTAGCAAAACCATGTAAGAGAAAGCATAAATGGTTTTAAAATTCTGTAAGTTCCTGCTATATTTTGAAGTGGTAAAACATGTTATATGGTATATTTTAAAAGTCACTTCTGTATTGTGTAATCTCTAGTACAACTACTAAAAGACAATATAATAAATGAGGGAGAAGTGTGAAATAACCTTTAAAATTATTTAATTTATTCTAAAGAAAACAGAAAAATGTAGTGAGAAGAACC
Organism: Mustela lutreola; assembly: GCF_030435805.1. Taxonomy (NCBI): domain Eukaryota; kingdom Metazoa; phylum Chordata; class Mammalia; order Carnivora; family Mustelidae; genus Mustela; species Mustela lutreola. The sequence continues at coordinate 53,085,915 of NC_081303.1, forward strand.
AAAAATAATTTAGAATGTATAGAATAAATACTATTATGGTAACTTCATAATGAAATATGTCAGAAAATTTTAAATGTCATCAAATGTTTCAGTTATAAGTAAGAATGATCAAACTGGATATTTAAAAAGATGTAAACAGGGTACCTGGGTGGCTCAGCGGGTTAAGCCTCTGCCATCAGCTTAGGTCATGGTCTCAGGGTCCTGGCATCGAGCCCCACATCAGGATCCCTGCTCAGCGGTGAGCCTACTTTCCTTCTCTCTCTGCCTGCCTCTGACTATTTGTGATCTCTCTCTCTCTCTCTGTCAAATAAATAAATAAATAAATAAGAAAAAAAGGAAGTAAACAAAGAAAAGTAGATGACATACCATGAATAAAGTGGAAACACCAAATAAATGAAAAGCAAATCAGATGTCCTGGACTACCAAACTGAATTCTATGAGTCTGAATCTCAGGTTATTTTGGATGCACCCCAAAATTTCTAATATTATATTTTCCTGCAGATTGTTGGTAATAATTTTTTTGTAATTTTTTTTCTCAGAAAAGAATTATATTTGATCATCATTCTTCATTTGATATTACATTTTTGTCCTCAATCATTTTAAGTTACAGCTTTCATTTGAGGTAATTTTAGTTTCAAATCCAGTTGTAAGATATAGTGAGATCCCATGTATACTCTACTAGTTTTCTCAAATGGAAACATCTTGCAACAGTATAACACAATATTACAACCAGGAATTGATATTGATGCATTTAACATATAGGACATTTCTGTCATGAAGAGGGTCCCTTATGTTTCCCTTTTATAACCAGACGCTTACCTTCTCAAGTGTTCTCCATCTCTATAGTTTTATCATTTCAAGAATGCTATTAAAATGGAACAATGTTGAGTCTTTCTATCTGTAAACATGGAATATCTCTTCATGTATTTAGTTCTTTTGATTTCATTGATCAGAATTTTATAGTTTTCCTCATATAGATCTTATATATTTTTTGCTTGATTTGTCCTGAAGTATTTCTTTTCTCTACATGTTAATGTAAGTGGTATTGTGTTTTTTAATCTCAAATTCCACTTGTTCATTCTTGGTATATATGAAAGTGATTGACTTTTCTATAATAAGCTAGAATTTTACAACTTTGTTATAATCATTTACTGGTTTTCAGGATTTTTTTGCTTGTTTTGTTTTGTTTTATGGTCAATTCTTTTGGATTTCATATGTAGACAATCAAGTTATTTGTGAAAAATATGTTTATTTCTTCCCTATCAATATGTATACATGTAATCCCCTTTCTTGTCCTATTGTATTAGCTAGAACTTCTGATAGACTATTGGAAAAGAATTGTGAGGGGCATTTCCTTGCTTGTACCTGATCTTGGAAGGAAAGCTTTGAGTTTCTTGGTATTAAGTATGATGTAAGGCACCCCTAACATCATTAGGGGTGCCTGGGTGGCTCAGTGGGTTAAAGCCTCTGCCTTTCGCTCAGGTCATGATCCCAGGGTCCTGGGATCAAGCCCCACATTGGGCTCCCTGCTTGGCAGGGAGCCTGCTTCCTCCTCTCTCTCTGCCTGCCTCTCTGCCTACTTGTGATCTTTGTCTGTCAAATAAAGAAATAAAAAATCTTAAAAAAAAAGTATGATGTTAGTTTTAGGTTTTATAGATATTCTTTATCAGATTGAGAAAGTTCTCATTTATTCTTAGTTTACTGAAGAGTTTTTGTCATGAATTGTGTTAGATTTTGCCAAATGTTTTCTGATGTGAAAAGTTGGGGTCCAGGATTGAACAGTCAAGAAAGAATTCTTGAGACAACTTTGGTGCAAAAATGTGGTTTTATTAAAGCACAGGGAAAGGACATGTGGGCAGAGAGAGCTGCACTGGGATTACAAGAAATGACTGATTATATACTTTTTTAGTTAGCAAAGGTTAGAGAATAGTGTAAGTCTCTAAGGAATTTGGAAACAAGTGTTTGTGGACCTTGAGGGACTAGCTGTTGTTAGGATAAAGTCATTTACTACTGTCTAGTAAAATATTAGTCATGAGACTCTTCAGATGTGTATCAGTGAACGTATGTTTGAAGAATGATTACTAACATATATCTTGGAGGGTGGGTAGAGATAAAGAAAGCTAAAGGTATTTTTATATGTTAAAGAAGACTCACAGGACCCTGGAGGTTGGTAATGTCAAGCTAAGGTTGCCTTTTGCCTCTAGCAAAGTATTAACAGTGAGGCAGTTGAGCTCCTTGAAGAAGGTCACTCTGCCTGTCTCAAGTAATTGTCAGTAGGCTGAAAGTTGTAAGGAAATTTAATTAATTTTTTCTACATTTCTTTTGCCTTTTTCTCCACATCATTTTCTTTGCATTTGTATGATCATGTGATTTTTTTCTTTTTTATCCTGTTGTTATGATGCACAACATTAATTGATTTTCAAATGTTTAACCAGTCTCGCATATATACCTTTTATTCATGGTGTATCATTCTTTTTATACACTCCTGCATTCCATTTTGATATTTTGTTTAGGATTTTTACATCAATGTTCATGAGAGATACTGGTGTGTAGTATGCTTTTTTTGTAGTGTCATTGTCTAGTATTAGGGTAATTCTGGCCTTATGGAATGAGTTAAAAAGTATTATCTCTGCTTCTATCCTCTGAAAAAGATTGTAGATAACTGGTATAATTTGTTCATTAATGTTGTTTTGGTTGTTGTTCCTTAAATTTTTTTTTTAAAGATTTATTTATTTATTTTAGAGAGAGAATGGAGGGTGCAGAAAGAGAGGGAGAGAGAAAGAGTCAAGCAGACTCTTCACTGAGTGCAGAGCCTGATGTGGGTCCTTACTTAGCTCATGATCCTGAGACCATGGCCTGAGCTGAAGTCAAGAGTCAAATACTTAACCAACTGAGGTACCCAGGCACCCCAGTTCCATAGATATTTAATAAAATTCACCAGTGAACCCAACTGGTCCTAATGCTTTCTGTTTTGGAAGGTTGTTAATTACTGATTCAATTTCTTTAATAAATTTAGGAGCATTCATATAGACTATTTCTTCTTGTGTGTGTTTTGGCAAATTGTGTCTTCTAAGAAATTGATCTATATCTTCTAGTTTATCAAATTTGTGGACATAATGTTATTTATACTACCCCTTTATTATCTTTTTAATATCCATATGGTCTGTAGTGATGTCCCAAAACATCTTTTTCTACCTTGGGGTATGATATTATCATTGCTTTTTTTTTTAAAGATTTTATTTATTTATGTGACAGAGATCACAAGTAGGCAAAGAGGCAGGCAGAAAGAGAGGGGAAAGCAGGCTCCCCGCTGAGCAGAGAGCCCAACATGGGGCTTGATCCCAGGACCCTGAGATCATGACCTGAACCGAAGGCAGAGGCTTTAACCCAATGAGCCACCCAGGCATCCCTCATTGCTTTTTTTAAAGGTGCTCTTTATCAAATAAAGGTATTCCCCTGAATTATCTTTTCTTCTATTTTCTGGAGAAGTGACACAACTGGTGTCAATTCTTTAGTCTTTTGATAGAATTATCAAGGAAAAGAATCAAGGCCTAGAAATTCTTTGGAGGGGGTGCTTTTAAACTACAGATTTGATTTCATTAATGGGTACAGGACCATACAAATATTCTCTTGCATATCAGTGAGTGTGGTAATTGGTGGGATTTTTTTTTATATAAAATTTATCCATTTAATCTAGGTTGTTAAATTTTTATGTGTGGAAATTTTGATATCCCCTGTTTCCTTCCTAACATTGGTAATTAGTGTCTTCTCTTTGTTGGCCAGTTTTCATAGAGGCTTGTCAATTTTATCGATCTTTTCAAAGAACCACATCACTGATTTTTTTCTATTGCTTTTCTGTTTCCCTAATTTATTCCTTTTTTTATCTTATTGTTTGTCTTTTATTCTTCTTTGGGCTTATTTTGTTCTTCTATTTTGCTTTTCTTGTTCAAGGCTTTTGAGAAAGGAAACTAAGAATATTGATTTTAGATTTTTTTTAAAATATAGGTATATAATGCTATAAATTTCCCTCTCTGACCAACTTTAAGTCTATCCCACCTCTTTTGATATGTTGTCATGTCATTCTCATTCGGCTCAATGTATTATTCGATTTCCCTGTCCCTCCTGCCTTTGTCTTACAAGGATCCTTATGATTACTTGTGTCCCATCCAAATAATTCAAGATAACCTCTCTGTCTCAATATCTTTAACATAATCATACCTACAAAGTTTATTTTGCTATGCATAGTAGCATAGTCACAGGTTCCAGGAATTAAGATGTGGAAATCTTTGAGGGAAGTGCTTTATTCAGTATACTACAGTGGATGTTAAGATCCCAAGAGCAGGGATAGCCCAGTAGAATCTAGCACATGCTCTGCTGAGCAGGAACTGGAGCCATGATGGAGACAGAGCCACTGCCTCAAACACCCTAAATAAAAAGAGGGAAAATGTTATGGCTTCTCTCACTCCATACTCCACTCTTTTGTCAATACCTCTCAATGGTGGATCTAGCTGGAAGCTAAATGACATTGGAGCCCAAGGAAGGCATCCTGGATGTGTTAGTCTCCATCACTATAGAATCAAACAATAAGGGAGAAAGTACAGTATCTTAGTGGAATTCCTTTGACTGTAGGGAAATGAAAAATCTCAAAATCACAATAAATTACTTCATAATGCCAGACGAGCTAATGCTCTTCTAGGAAATGAAAATTCACAAAACATGAGAGGTGTTTTGTTTCTCATTCAGGATGGCTTTTACAACAAAAGAACTCTGATGCATGAAGCACTTTGTAGAGATAATATTTTCAGTCCTTTAAAAAAGCAATGGACCTTTTTATTTAATATGCTTTCATTGATAAAAATTTAGTGCACTGGTTAGTCTTTTAAAGGGGATGGTTTTACAAATTTTTGCCATTTTATGACAATCAGACTGTGCTGCAGCTTGGGCTCCGGAATCAAAGTCCAGAGGCTTAGATGGTCTAAGAGCATGAAAGCCTCTCATTTAGTTTCTGCTTTTGCTTTCTGGAAATACTAATCCAATTTAAATCAGAATGGACCTGTATTGAATGTGACGTATCATTGCACTCTGTGTTTTGAGGCAGCTCATTTCAAAATATATGCAAGGCCCAGATGATAGCTTGTTAGAAAATTAAACAGCGCTTAGGCAGAGCTCCGTCTGTAAGCGGTGGAGCGCAGCTGTGGCAGGAACAGGCACCTGTAGCCCAAGGAAAGTCAATTGAACTAAATACACTCAAACAGCTCTGCTCCAGCGGCGAAACAGAAAATGGATGACCACTGTTTCAGAATGGAAATGAACCTGCAATCACAACAGCAAGTGGTTCACTTTAGACAGGCGAATCTGAAGCCTAGAATTAAAATAATTAGCCTCTCTAAAGAATGGCTCTAATTCTATGTAGCAGCTATAGCTCTAATCTGCTAGTTTATTGACAGCTAAATACCACAACAGAGCTGAAATATATGGAAAAAGATGGTCACTGTATCTATACAGAATAATGGAACCTGAATATATAGCTGTATTGATTATATTGCTTGGCTTGAATGTGGAACAGTAGATTAGAAAACCAATATATCTAATTTGAGAAAGTGCATTTTGAAATGGATGGCTCTTCTTGGGGCATGTGTATGGTTACTTATTTGACTTAATTTTTTTTTTTTTTACTCCAAAATGTGTACAGTAAAATAAATACTGTGTGCGTTAAATTAAATTTTATTAAATTAATGTTTAATTAAAAATTAGATTAAATAAAATTTGTATTAAATTAAGTTTTATTAAATTTTAAATATTTTATTCTATTACTGAGTACCCCCTCTCTCAGACACTATATACACTATATATATCTTATCAGTAATTCTACAATCACTCTATGGTGTAGGCATTATATTATATTATAAATATGGAAATAAAGCCTTTGAAATTAGGTACAGTAAAGAATATATCAAATCTGAGACCCTATATCTGTTTTCATGGAAGGTTTTTTGTTTTGTTCTGTTTCGTTTTTAAATGAAACTCTCTTAGTTTTCAAGTTTTACTTATTTATTTGTTTGTTTGTTTGTTTGTTTGTTTTTGAGAGAGAGAGAGAGCATGAGCACATGGGGGCGCAGAGGAAGAGGGAGAGGGACAAGCAGACTTCCTGCTGAGCATGCAGCACAAAACAGGGCTTGATCGCAGTACCCTGGGATCATGACCTGAGCCGAAGACAGATGCTTAACCAACTGAGCCACAAGTTTTTAGATTCTGGGAGGACTTATACCAAGTTTAAAAGGAAACTAACTTGTATGACAGAAGGAAACATATCTGGGGAGGGAGAAAGAGATATGAAAGGAGATGCAAAGTTGAAAGAATTCTTCTAAATATGTGAACTGATAATATCCTATTTTTCTCAAAATTTCAGCAATATCTATAACACATAAGACAGGTTTTACATATGTGAATTTCTTATAAAAACCAGTGAAAGAGTCACTGATGTAGGTTAGAGAGGTACAAAGCATGCAGAAGGGGAAAACCACCTCCGCATAACAAGATGGTTGGAAATGATTCACTGAAGACTTTATGAGAACTTATAAATTTCATTGTCCACAAGGTCAATCAAAATCTCGGCCATACTTAACCACCTATTTTCTTTTGGTTACTTTATCTTCTACATTAAACACTAAACATACAAACACGCTAAACCCGTCTTTATGAGAATATCCTTATTCTTTCATGCATCTACAGCTTTTTGGTAGGAAGCCACCTCTCCTGAAATTCACTCCCTCAGCTCCCCTCACCTCTTCCCCAGAATAGACTTCTAATTACCCTTCTGATTTCAACTTTCCCTGAGTGCCAAGTTATTGAATCGATTTCATTTTGAAGTCTTGCCATACCCTATAGCTAATTTCTATCATGCAGTTTATAACTTATATTTTTACTCTGTGTCTACTAATCCCTGACTTGAAAGTAAAATCTCAAAGTCGGGCGCTAGTATTACTACTTATACAACCATCAAAGGACAGAGTAGGCACTTTAAAGAGTTTGTTGAATGAAAGAAAGTACTTTAGTTGACTTTTTTTTTTTTGTTTCTTTGAGAATATCTTAACTATGTATTTATACATCCAAAAGCATGCATGGTATGTTGATGATTAAACATGTCAAAAATGAAAAATGCATTATTTTTTACCATGTAATTCTTCATTTTTGTTAAAACATTACACTATGTCATTTTCTTATAATTCAATATTATGGTCTACATTTTTATGCGGTTGAGGAAATAACTTGTAGGACTTTTGAAATATTAAGCTGGGGACATTTGCAAGGACAATAAAACCAAATCAGTATGATTTCTTTTGGCAGTATTTCACAAATAAATATGTAGAGAAACTCGAGACTGAAGAGATCTTTATTAGTTTCTAAATGCCTTGAGGGGCGCATACAAAATATGGTTTCAATGGCTTGTACTGACTTTGATATGACCTACAGTTTTTCTGTAACTGTTCTATGTAAAGTGTGTTTATCACGCCTAAGTTGTTCCTTCCTGTGTTACAGGAAGCAGTTTAGAAAGAGAGGAATAACTCAGTTACACATGTACAGTGCAATAACCAGTTTTTAAACAAGTCCCAAAGACATAGGGTTATTTTATACATGTTTTCCTATTCGTTTATTTTATTTTTTGTATTTCTATTTATTTATTATTTCTTTTATTTCTTATTTATTTCTTATGTCTTTTATTTCTTTTATTTCCTCCAAGATTCCAATCCCTCCTACTTCTTCCTCTTTTTTTTGGTTGACCAGACAGAACATGTGGATTATTGGTGATAGGAAACTCTGAGGGCTGAATAGGAGAAACGCTGAGATACATAGACAAGAGTAAGCAGGGGCTCCCATCAGCTCATCTCCCATGTGTTTGCAAATATAATAGGGACTGATTTTTTTCGGCTATGTGTTGGTATCTAACTCTTTGAGAAAACTTTTACCCTTAAGGAAGATGATAATTTACTGTGGAACATTGCACACACTGTCTTGTTTCCTTTTACTATATGCCTTACAGTGTTTTGGAGCAGGGTTTTTTTTTTTCAAAATCCAGACTCCTAAACACTTGCACCAGAATTGCCTAGAGAGACTGGTATAAATGCAAATTTGAGACCTTAACCCATAACAGTTACATGACAATCTCTGTGTTGGAGCTTTAACAAGCTCCTCAGTGATGTTAATGTAGTTAATGTAGCTTACCAGCATCTTGGCAGGAGTTTAATAAATATCTGTTTATTGACTTTGTTTTTGCTTATGATCAAGCTATGATCACTTGTCTGCAAATTAGTATCTACATAACTACAAAATTCTTCTAAAATAATGAAGTGTGTGATGTAGTTGTAAATATTTTTGAAGTAAATAGGGGGAAAAAAGGAAAGAAATCATTGCAAAAAAATAAAATCTGACATTTTCATGTTAAATTTTCAATACATTTTAAAAATCCAACAGCAACAATGCCCCCAGTTTGCCTGTTACTTAGACCTCAATCCCCACAGACAACAGGATCAAAGGGTTTGCCATGGATACCAAGTTCTTATGACGGAATGGTCATTTTATTTATCAACAAATACATATTGTCTTAGACCCCTGCTCCGAAAATGAATAATTTTAAGTGGATTTTCCACGTCTTCCCATGAGACCATCAGGATCCATCTTTTCAGTTCCAACAGAGTATACGATCCTTCTCCTCTCACAGACCCTTGTGTCTAGGTATTTAGGGGCACACTGACTTCTGGCCACAACATCACCCCCCACTCTGGGTGCTGAAAATGCATCCACTCTCCCCTCTGTAACTGAAGGGCTGTCAGAAGCAAAATTCTCTAACAACAATCACTTTGTAGAACCTTCCCTCTGACTTTTTTGCTTTCTCTAAAACTAGTCTTATTCCCTGACTCCCACCTGCTTTGGCAATCAAGAATCCCTGTGGCTCATTCAGAAAACAAATTTTATTTTAATTTTCCCATATTCTTTCCATTTCCAGGTCTGGGTAAGAGTGCATATCTTTCTTGCTCTGAATTATCACTTCCAGATACTTCTTGTGATGTACCCCTTTAAAAAATAAAAAGGTTCAGGGCATGAGGGGAGGGGTTAACTGTGTGATGGGTATTGGGGAGAGCACATGATGTGATGAGCACTGGGGGTTGTGCACAACTAATGAATCCTTGAACACTATATCAAAATCTAATGATGTACTATATGTTGGCTAATTGAACTTAATAAAAAAATAAAAATAAATAAATTTAAACAAACAAAAATGTTCTGGAAGTACATTCCGTACTAGTCCATCTCAATGCAATCAGGTACCTTCATTCTAACCAGGGCCTTTAATTCATAGTGTCTAGCTTACTATCACTCTCTCCAGCATTCATAATGTCATCACTTCAGTGACTTAAAAAAATCCATGAAAGAGGGTCTTTCCACACATCTGGTTTACCAGTCTCTTAGGTTTCTCACTTCTGATGACTATGTCCTCTACTCTACATCACCCACTCATTTCCAAAAAAGTCTGTGTTAAATCATTGATATTACACATATATTTTTTTAAATTATCATCATCTTTTCCCTGTTCTGCAGTCATTGTCTTAATCAGAAAACATGCAAAACTGTTTTGTATGAAATGTCTATGCATTTAGTAAAATGTTAATAGCACGACTTCCAAGAAGCATAATTAGTGACATTTCATAGCTTAGAATTTCCATTTTTGATTTTTTACTGTTAGTTTCAAATGTTTTTAAACGTGTAATTTTTGCCTTGAAAGAAAATTGTATGTGTATGTATTTTTATTTTTTATTTTTTTAAAGATTTTATTTATTTGAAAGACAGATCACAAGCAGGCAGAGAGGCAGGCAGAGAGAGAGGAAGGGAAACAGGCTCCCTGCTGAGCAGAGAGCCCAACATAGGGCTCAATTCCAGGACTCTGGGATCATGACCAGAGCTGAAGGCAGAGGTTTTAACCCACTGAGCCACCCAGGCGCCCCATGTGTATGTATTTTTATATAGACTTTTTTAACAGCAAAGAGAGGTCATGGATTTATTGCTTCATGCTTTTAATGTACTATGTTCCAATTAACCCAAAATACAGGTATTAAATTATTAGTAAAATTATTTGGTTCTAATTCTGTTTCTTCTCATTGTATCAGCGGAGAGGTAGTATCAGGAACCGAATCAATGTGGCTGAGACTGCTACTCCTGGCCAAGGTGGACTAACAGGGATGAGATTTATCTTCCTGCCTGAAAAAAAACAAATAAATAAAAAGCACTGAAACATATAAAATGATGGCATTTTAGATGCTGAGCATCAGACACCTTAGTAAGTCAAGCGAGACCTGAGAAAAGGAAAAAGGGGTTAGGCCTGCGTTTGCCCTAATGATTGTTTTTTTTTTTTTAATTTTTTATTTTTTATAAACATATAATATATTTTTATCCCCAGGGGTACGGGTCTGTGAATCACCAGGTTTACACACTTCACAGCACTCACCAAAGCACATACCCTCCCCAATGTCCATAGTCCCACCCCCCTTCTCCCAACCCCCCTCCCCCCAGCAACCCTCAGTTTGTTTTGTGAGATTAAGAGTCACTTATGGTTGTTTTAACAGTTTCCAGGACTTCAGATAGGAAGTGTGCAGTCTAAGAGAAGCCCAAAGCTGGTTTCTCTAAGCTGAGGAGACAGAACTAAGACTCTAGGGAGACCAAGGTGGCCAGAGATAGGAGAACTGTGTATCACAAAAGAGGCAGCTGTGCAGAGAGAAAACCCCAGAAATCTCAGGATACTGCTCTCCAGATATACAGCCTATGAGGCAACTGGTCAGCAAGGTCATGTAGTGAGGAATCTGGGAAAGAATGATCTGGAAGGATTAGAGGGAACAGTTCCTAGTGCCTACACAGGGTCAGGAGTAGGGCCTGTTCCCACCACTGTGACTAAACAAAATTCAATTCAGAGAGTGCTGAGTAGAGTTTTCAAGAAGATCTTGTATCCGCAGTGGGTAATAATTAGCCCTATGCTGAGTATGTCTGTGGAATTGTTTAACAAACCATAAAATCGAGATGCATAATGAACAGTTTCCATGTTGCTTAACTGTAAGAAGAAGAATTTTTAAAAATCAAGAATATTTATAGGAATCACCAGCTAAGCTGCTCAAATGGCCTCAGAGTTCACATAGCCTCTTCCACTACAGTCTACTGATTGAAGCAATCATAAACCCCAAGGGGTCGTGCCAAGGAATTTGTGGGAGGCATATTTCAAAACCATCGCAGCCATACCTCAAACTTATTTTGTTGTTACTGCATGAATACTGGTACCAGAATTACTGAGACAATTATAGAACTGCATGATCAATTCATGATTAAAAGAAAAAGGAACTATTCCAGTAGGTAGAAGCAAACTAAAGTGTTTTAGATATACAAAGCATTTAGATATTCGTACAAATGTGTAATATAAATTTAAATATACATATAAAACAAGTGAAAATCAGGTAATATCATTACATTGATATGTTTGCTGTGTGAGTATGGTTATTCCCATTACTTCCCAATTTAGTTCCTCGGTTTGGCATATAGCAAAATGGAAAGAAATTTGATAAAGTACTAAAAACTAATTAGTATTGTAGGCATACCTTCTGTTTCTGTCCAAGTATCCCTATGGGATCCAATTGATATGATCATGGCAATAGTATGCAGCAATGAGTCAAACTAAAATATTTTTTCTGTGATTTTCCACATAGATCACAAAATTTACGTCAATGATGCAATTGACTATTGGTTAATCCTGTGTTTCAAGTAAAACAATATAAAATAGATCAGTCTACCATAACCACCCTATAGCAAGAAATGTCTAAGAATTGAAAGGACAATTTATATGCTTTGATCATTCTAGAATTAGTTTTGTGTATAATTTAGTTCTAAATCTTTTATATTCTTCACCCTACACAGACAATTAAACTATATTTAATTTAATAAAGATGCTAAAGGGGTACACATGTGCTTGATCTCAAAAAACTTTTCAATGGTTTTACAAATTTAAGTTAATAAAGCAGTAGAAACATCCTAAAATGGTAGTATGCTCCTCATGTTAAAGTAACATAGTCTTAGCAATATGGAATAGAGTTTCGGACATTCACTAATAACATTTTCATTATTTATTGAATTTTAAAATGTAAAATTATGCTTATGTGAGGTAATTTACATTCATCTTTAAATTGATTTTAATCTTTTAATAAGGTGACTTAAACTCTATCCATAGCTATTGTTTTTGTATACAAGTCTAGTCAATATTTCCGTGAACCTGACTGATTCAAGCTTCTCTATACGGTGAGTCTAAAATGTGTCATAACTGGTAAGAGACAAAACAAATCACACAGACACCTAAAGTATGCAATGTTGAAACTCATGGCATATTCATACAACCATGGTACATTTTTACCTAAATTTTTCTGGAAGAACTGATAATCGACTCATTACTAATCATCATACTTTACAAAGAGAAATGTATTCAAGTAGTGCTTATGAGTTGAATATATTACATTTCATTAACTCGAAAACACTGCCAATTATAAGATGTGTCATTATTTCAGGTACATTCTGAGAAGAAACCAGCTGCAAATTAAACTATGTAACAATGTTTTGTTACTACCTATATATTTTCTTTATTTGATACACATGGGTTGTAGTCTTTTGAGTTACTTAGGATTTTCTACAAAAATAAAAAGAAAATATACACGAGGTAAATTAAGTACTTCTGAAATGCAAGCACAAAGTCCATTTCTTCCAAATAAATATTCTTTAAAAATATTTAATTTATTCATTTGAGAGAGAGAGAAAGAGAGAAAATGGGGGGAGGGGCAGAAAGAGAAGGAGAAGCAGACTCTGCTGAGCAGGGAGCCCCACATGGGCTATATCCCAGGACCCAGAGATTGACCTGAGTCAAAGACAAACGCTTAACCAACTGAGCCACCCACATGACCCCTGTATAACTCCCCAGCCCCGCCATAGCCAATACTGGCATTTTGCTATGGATACCATCTTTTTTGCCACCAGGAGCATTGACGATGCTGCATTTCTTTTAAAAATTGCGATTCTCTTTTTAGGTTCTTCTTCCAGGCAATAGGGGAGTAGCCAGAAGGTCCCTGAAGTGGGTTTCAGTTACATGTTGTTAATCAAGCTCACACTGGTCTTAGCCAGTAAAATTTTCAGAAATTTTACACAATAGGGAACAGAGCAGCATCTCAGCAGCAGCGCCAAAGAGCATCATAGAATACTCATATACATAAATATCATTCCCAATGTCACTGTCCCAAACAAGTTATGTTTGATTTTGAGACAAGACCTAATGAAAGTGAGGATTACATTAACACAGCAAAGCTAAAGAGTCTATGCCCTCCCAACATACACATCTTTCTAGTGGAGTTGAACTTTAAAGGGTATGGACCATTGCAGTGCTGCTGAAGTCATAATTGCATAATAATTACACTTCTAAGAAATATTAATAATCAGTTTTTAAAATTTAGAAACATTCTTGAATCAATAATCAATACATAGCAACCTCAGGAGGACGCTCATTTGCCTCCAACTGAGTATATGGTTTCAATGAGTGTTTCAAGGAATTTCATGAAGGACAAGTATTCCCTTACTTTTCCTTAATACTGGAGTCAAGGTTAAACTTTTCCACTAGTATCTTTGGCATTATTTCAGCAGTCTGATTAGATACGCAGTTTATCCCTTTCATTCATGTTACTTAGTTTATTTTAATTTAGATTTACCTACTCTATTTTGAATTGTTCTTTTATCCCAATTTCTTGAGGTATTAATCTTCATTGTTTCTACATACTGACATTCATAACAGACTTCAAACAAATTTGATAATAATCCATCAAAAATTTCTAGGGTTTTTTCTAGGGTGGTAGAGTGATTAAAGTGTATAAATCAAGAACTATGTTACCAAAACTATAAAAGATACACTGTTTTTGAGCCCAGTATCAAACCTTCATGAAATATAATTAGTTCTGTCCCTCATGGTTCTTTAATAAATTATTAAGATAAATAATACCTTTTTAAAAAAAAATTTTCAAAAATTTTTTTTAGGCAGTACCCTATCATTTAAAGGATTTCTCTGAAGGTCCCTCTTCAGCCCTGCTGTTCTTTATAGATGAGGAATCTATAAAGGGTTAAGGATATAATATCCACCCTTGGTGGTTTTCTTTGTGCCTCAAATTCTGGTCCAGAATTCTGAGGGTCCAAGAATTCTAAACCCAAACTTAGTCTCCCAGGATGTTATGAAAGTATAAGTTTCATGATGTGAGGATAGAACATATTTTATGTAATGTTTTAATGACTCTATATGTTTTAAGTATCGAGACACATGGTATGTAGGCCGCCGCCTCCTCCTCCTTCTTCTTCTTCTTCTTCTTCTTCTTCTTCTTCTTCTTCTTCTTCTTCTTCCTCTTCTTCTTTTTTAATGTAGGCCTTCATTTTTATACCTTAACCAACCCTATAGATGCTAAGGGCTGGTCTTATCTCAGGATCCAGTAAATGTAAATATCCAGCATACTTGGAATTTTCCTTTATGCTTGCTTATTGCAAATAAATTGGAGAATGTTTTTCCATGTTTATGGATTGTTTCAACAATATTTTTTCCAAATTTCTCTTCCTTCTAATCTTGTTGTCACTTTTCTTTTGTTGGGAAAGAATTCATAAAGAAGTGGGTAAATTATGCATGAGAAGTATTTTAAAGTTTTTTTTTTTTTCTTCAACTCACTCCTCTCTCTTGGTAGTAAAATGCAGCATGCCAATGTTTAAAAATGCAATTAACACTATTTATTTATTCAGATTGTCACAATTTTCACCTCCTAAAATTAGTGAGAATTTTGTGCCATTTCCTTCCTGGTTTCTCCCAAGAGTAAATGTGTTAATGATATCTGTAATACCTCATGCTGTAGCAAGAAAATAATGAAGTCTCAAGCTCAGACACCCTATTGTTTTTTACATTATGTTTTTCTAAACAAAACAACTGGAGTTTTCTTTAGAAAATTTGAATTTGGGGTAGTTATAAAAAAATTCACTGATTATCGCTTGTATTTTCTTGTATCTAACAAATTGATAATGTAATCTAACAAATTGATAATGTAATCTAGCTATAACACTATGCCATTAATGATGTTAGTAATTGCTAAATAAGTGTCTCCATTCAAATTGCGTTTCAACATAATAGAATATAATAAAGTTTATTACTGAATATTTTATTAGATTGACTATTTAGGGGGAATTTCAGAGCTTTAAGCTTTACCTCAAAACTTTGATGATCATTTTAATGATTGTCACAAATTTAACAGTTTCTAAGAAAAGAATATTGCTCTGTATCGTACATCTGCTCCTTGATTTGGTAGATTCCTCCTGAATTTGTCTTACATTTTCTTGTGTTCTAAGACAAATACATTTGATGCTTTTTAAAACATCACCTTTTAAAAAATACGTAATGTAAAACAATGTGAGATAGGGCATTATATTTGAAAAATTCCTGATTTAATAGTGCATATAGTCTGTGAAATTAAAACTGACAATTTCTGTTGAAAGTTTGCAATGTGAAATTGATGAATGATGTAACAATTTTCTCCTAAGGTTTTAACTAGATTACTACAAAAATACAACTGT
Source organism: Mustela lutreola (assembly GCF_030435805.1). Classification (NCBI taxonomy): domain Eukaryota; kingdom Metazoa; phylum Chordata; class Mammalia; order Carnivora; family Mustelidae; genus Mustela; species Mustela lutreola. Next base: position 53,101,581 of record NC_081303.1, read on the forward strand.
AAGAATATCTGAGTATTTTATTAAAGTGATAGAATTTTATTTGCAAAGAGAAAACTAAACACTGAACAACATTTAATTGAAATTATTTTTATTATCATCCTTAAAACTTGAATGATTGATGATGTTCTTCTCCAAAAATGTGTATTTATTTGTTCAACTTTGGGGGGAAAAAGGTTAATAGCACAAATACTCATTTACTTTACCATTATTTCGTATATTTAGACTTGATTAGCTTCAGGGTATTATATATCTTCTGTACCTAAAAACAGTAAGCTAAAACTTCTAACATACTCAAGATAATTTTTTCCCTCAAGCTTTACCTTTCTTCCTCTTAATTTATGTATTTCTTACCACACCACTATGAAAAATTTAATTCTTCTTCATTTTAGTTGCCAATGGAGTCAGCACATTCAATATTTGTTAAAAAACTTGTAATTAATTTTCCTTTCTATCATAACTTTTCCAATAGACAGGAAAAAAATTTGCATTGAATTTGGGAGTTCTTATAATTTTCACAAGAAAAGAATTTCATTTTTCTTTTTTGTAACACATTATTAGAATGTACAAAGCATTCCTTCTCTTTTAACAATACTTTCGGCTAATTAGTCTCTTTTTTACAGATGCAGAATGAAAGATTCAGATAGAATAGATGTTAGGACTGTCATTCAAATTTTAGATATTGCCTGTAGACTATAAAAGTATTTCTTCTGTACAATATTATTTTGAGGGTTTCTTGAGTAATAATAATAATGAGAAGAAGAAGAATAAAATTAGGTATAAGACTTTGAAAATGTTTGAATAAGAGTAGTTATGCAGGATGTCCTTGCCTACGTATGGATTGTAGGAGAAAGGCATTGCCTTTCAAAATTAAGTATGATGTTAGTTGTAGATATTTGTATTTTTTTTTTGTCAGATTGAAGAATTTCCCTTCTACTCGATGTTTGTTGAGAATTTTTAAAAAATCATGGCCGAATGTTGAATTTTGTCAAATGCTTTTTTTCTTCCTATTGCCATAATTTTATGTTTTTTTTCTTGTTTTACTCTTAATATGATGGATTGCATTGATTTTTTAAATGTTGAACTTGCTTTTGCATTCCTAGTAAAAACCCTCTTGATCTTAATATGTTACTGTTTTTATAAAGTATTTCAATTTGTTGGTATTATCTTCAGAATTCTACATTTATTTTTATGAATAATATTGATCTTTTAAAAAAATAATCTCTGATGTGTCAGGATATACTGACCTCATTAAGTATGATGAGAACTGTTGTTTTCTCTTACATTTTCTGGAAGACATTTTTAAGAACTGGAACTAATTCTTTTTTAAATGCTTGGTATAATTCACCAGGGAGACCTCCTAGGCCTGACTCAACCCCAACTCCCCCCAATCCCCTAGGAAGGTTTTAGCTACAAATTTAGTACAATTGAGGTTATCTATTTCTTCTTGGGTGAGGATTCATTTTGTGTTTTTCAAGGAATTGATCTATTTCATCTAAGTTGTCAAATTTTGTCAGTTGGGTTCTCTGCAATATTCCTACATTATCCCTTAAATATCCGTAGAATCTTCAGTGATAATTCCTATTTCAGTCTTGATGTGGGTGACTTGTCTTCTCTCTTCTTTTCTTGATCAAACTAACTAGACATTTAATCAATTTTATAGATTATTTTTAGTCAAACAAGAAGTTTTTGATTTCTTGGATTTTCTGTAGTGTTTCTTCATTCTCAATTTTATTAATTTCTGATCTTATATTTATTAATCCCTTCTTTCTGTTTGCTTTGGTTTAATTTTCTATTATTTTCTATAGTTTCTTGAGGTAGACACGTTATTTACTGAGATCTTTATTTTCTCTAATAAGCATTCATATAATTTTCTCGAATCTTGTTTTAAGTATATTCCTCAATTTTGATATGTTTGTATTTCACTTTCATTTTGATCAAAACGCTTTCTGTTTTCCCTTGAGACTTCCTTTTTGATCTGTGGATTATGTAATTGGGTGTTGTACAGTAGGCTTGCTTTTAAATATTTTTAGGTCTGCCAGATAGCCTTCTGCTATTTATGTTTAATTCTCTTTTTGTCAAAGAGCATAGCTTGAGCAGTTTTGATTTGCTGAATTTAATAAGGTTTGTTTTGTGACCTAGAATGTGATCTATCTTAGAGGTAGAGGTGGTCATTCCTAAATCATGTGGATCAATTCTCTGTTGTGTAGAATTGTTTTATGCACTGGAGAATGTCTAGCATCTGGACCTTCTGCCCACTAAATGCTGGTAGTTTACAACAATCATTTTGCCAGGATTTTTGTATTTTCCTCAGAAATGAGAGAGAGGTGGGGGGAGAGAGAGAGAGAGAGAGAGACACTACAAAAGTAAGAGCTGGAGGTGAGGAGGGGGATGGCAGAGGCAGAGGGAAAGAGAGAATCATAAGCATGCCCAGCCTGAGCCTGAGCCTGACTTAGGGCTCCATTACACGAGGCAGAGATTATGACCTGAGCCAAATTAAGAGTTAGATACTTAACTGACTGAGCCATTCAGGTGCCCCTTCCTCAGAAATGTTTAAATGCCTATCAGGAACAACAATGCAGTCTACTGAAAATAACTGATTTAAACAAACAAAAATACAATTATTTCTTAGGCTAGGTCTTTGTATTTAAGATATTTTAAATTTGCTTGTTCTCAATCCTATTTTAACCATCGTAAAATGTGATAATTATTCATTCATTTTACCTTTGTCTCTTTGAATTAATTACTTTATGTAAAGAAGTAAGTACATTCTAGAAAAAGTACTTATCAGTAAATTGGTATTTCAATTTAGCTTTCTTCTTTCTGTGTGTGTGTGTGTGTGTGCGTGTGTACAGCAGTACAGGTTAGCCATTATTAATATTGAAGATTTGAGAGGTTTCTTGTATCATATTCATCTATATTTGCAGACTAATAACAACTTTACATTAGGAAAAAAGTCACCCCCTTCATGTTTATAACTTTTATTGTGGTGAAATTGATGAACGTTTTTAAAAGAAAATAATTACTTTGTAGTTTTTGTCTAAGGCAATGTGGCTTGAGCAAATGTCTCTTGATTGGTGATGGTGGGCAAATTGTGAACCATTTGATAATCACTTAATAATGATAGTTTTTGAGGTAGCAATTTAGACCAGCTGCACTGGACAGTCTGGTCTCCTCATTATTTCTTCTCTGTGAAATAAGCTGTCATTATGGTCCACACAAACACATTTCTATTTTTTTCATAACTAGACAGTTCACCTGGGACAATCAACAAGAGAAAAAATCTGCTATATAAAAATTTTCCTTTGCAGAGAGGATAGCTTGATATAAATATTATTATTAGTGGATTTAGAAAAGCCATTTCTCTTATTTTGTCCAGTCAATGGTGTTTTTATTTTCTTTACTTATACTGATGATAATGATTTAAAAAGTCACAATGGTTCCTCTCTCAGCTGAGATAAGTAGACTTTCATAGCTGATTGTATCAGCCTTGTCCTCACAGATTTAGTAATGACTGGTTATAACTGATTGATAATAAGTGATATATTTTTTTCAACTTTTCCATGTTTTAAAGAGTGTTGTGAAAACAGGGCACTTGGTGAATTTACAAATTATTTTCCGTAAACAACTTATATACATTTCTTCAACTTTTCTAATGAATCAAATATTCCAAATCAACATGAAATACATTATTAGGGTCAAACTATGCTTTGCATTCCAAGAAGCATCAACTCTTTTCACAAAACCAAGTAGTAGTGATCATATTACTCCTACGACTCCATATTCTTGAAGGCTTGCTTTGTGCCAGGTGCAATCCTTCAATGTCTAATTTAATGTATTTCAATCGTCACAAGAAAACATAGGTAGGTGTCATATCTAGCAAATGAAAGACGTAGAAATTTAAACCAGATCTGACCGTTCTACAAGCTTTCATTCTCTAATACTTCTCTATTACCCTCAAAGTGTAGAAATTCATATAGCTTAGGATGTTGAGAGTAGGAACAATGTGCAAGGAATTAAAAAGAGGATGTTCGAAGGCAGGAAGAGAGCCAAGCGTGTGGCTTTGTTACTGATCTATAAGGAGATCTGTGTAGGGTTAGACAATGAACTTCAAAGTACACACTTACTAAAAATGAGGCTGTGTTGATATTCAGCAGCAAACTCAGGAAGGATTTGCAAATAACGTTAAGCTCTCTGGACTTAACCCTGAGCATCAGGGAATCACTGAATTTTGAGCAGACAAGTAATATCCTTATTATGCTTAAAGAAACTTTCTTTGTATTTATGGTTAATGTATTGTAAGACCATAAATAAGAGTGAAACAGAATTTATCAAATCAAGTCTGCATTAAAGTTGCTGGTCGGCTGAGTCTTGAATTTGGGTCATGGAACCATAGCAACTTTGGGGGTTTTTGAGAAAGTAAGACTTAAGAATAACACCATGGTTTCTGGATAAGAGATTTGCTAATTTTCATTTGTTTGTCTGGCAAGGGCTTAAGTATACTGAGAAAAAATTGGAGGGCACAGCAGTCTGAAGATGTTGGATGCATTTATCTTCATTACACTATTTTCATCTTCTGCGGACCTCTGTACTATGGCCAGTTTCAGCATACAGCTTTCTTATAAAACTTTTTTCCCTACCAGGTATTAATTATGTGAAAAACCAGTTTTCTTGTGGGTTTATTCACCTATTCTTTTAAAAAGGAAACATCTTCTCTACTCTCCTCTGTCTAGTTTCTCCTTAGGAAAGTCACTGGGCAAACCTTACCTGATTTCAGACCATTAGTGGTGTGTGTTTGCTTTATAGCATTGAAGAATTTAAATCTTGTTCCCACATTCACCTTTTGGCTGTTCTCACCACCTACCACACCTGTCAAACCTGTGTATTAGTGGAATGAGTACAAAGGTTTTCCACTTATTTTCTGAGAATTATTCTTTATTAGGAGGGCAAATTGTCAGTCTTGGCATTATTTTTTAACCTTGTTTGTGTGTGCTGCACAAAATGTGTGCAGTTTCAAGAATCAATGCAGGCTTGTTTCCCTTTTATACATGGTGTGACTCATTTCAGTTGGGATGAGAAGTTGAAGGTATAATTAGGTATAATTTTAAAGTCAAGTCATTTCATTACTCAGAACGATTCTTTCCTTTACTTTCCTGTACTTCTTTTCTATTGTATTCTGTTTAGCTCACTTATTTCATCCATGAGTACCAGATATCTATCCAATAATTCTACTGAACACTATTCCCAAAGAAATCATGGCATTCACTTCTTGTTTCTGTTCAGTCTGATTCATCTGAAATTGACTTCTCAGGCCCCAGGACTTCTTCGGCACTTACTTGTATAACATATCTTGCCATTTAATCATATTCTATTGTTCTTACTTTTCTGTAAGCAACTGATAATCCCATTACTTAATGAGATGTTGTTAGGCATCTGAAATGATGGAGTCTCTTCTACTTTTATGCTATTTTCTTAATGATCAAAGGGGTCCATTTAATCTCAGAAGGATTTAGCAAATCAATGAGATGTTAGTGGATTCTAGCCTGAAAAAAAAAAAAAAAAAAAAAAAAAAAAAAAAAAAGGAGAGAGAGAGAGACCTCAGGCATTCTCTGCACGTGGAATTTCACTTTCAGATGTCTTAATCATAGGTGTTATTACTGCCTCTGGTTTGGTCCGTAGATGCCTTGAGAGATTTTTAAATCTATACTCCTGAAATAATACCCTTCTTTGGCTTTTGGTCTAATATATTCTGTCTTATCTCCTAGTGTCTCACTCATTATTAATTTTCAGCCTCATTCACAGGATGTTCTTTCTTTCTTTGCTTCTTTTATGTGCTGCTATGCCGCGTGTTCTTCCCTAAGTCCTCTTTTCTACCTGTTCTAATCCGCTCCTCATCTTTGCACTTGTTTTCTTCCATGCTTCAAATTTCATCTCTTTTAAATGGTTTTAAAGATTATTTATTTTGCCCATTGCATCTTCAAAAGTTTTGTCCTCTGTATCCTGGTGTTTGAGGGCTCCATGAAAAAAATGCCATATATATCTCTGTACTATTCTTCTTTTTCTTTTCTTGACTACAGAGATTTCCTCCATCTCAGTCATTTAGGAAATAAACCTGGGAACTATCTTTTAACCTTAATTATGTTTTTAATCCTTGTTCCTACAGGTGCCAACTTTTATATTTTTTCACCTTTTGTTCATGTATTTAGTTTTAACTCCACAGTAAATGGCTTAGTTCAGACTCCCATTTTCTCTTCTCAACCATTGTCACATTCTCCAACCTCATTCCTCTGCCTCCTAACTTGCTTTTCTCCATTCATATTTTCCATGACAGAGTGATTTTTCTAAGATGAAAGATTACCATATTACTCCATTGCTTAAAAATCTTCAATGGATTATAGTTTTTTACAGGATGAAACCCAAACTTCTTAGTATATTATGCCCGGGCTTCCATGATTGGGAGGCTCCCAGTGCCAGTTGGGCCTTTTATTCACTTTACCCCCAATTTTTCCAAACTAACCTTATCAAAATACCTACAGTTCTGCAGAGCACCTAATTTAATGACTCAGGTGCCTTTTGGGGTTGATCTTAATTTACAAAATGACTCTATTTACTAGGCAGCAACTACTCATCTGTCAACATTCAACTCATTTGTTACTTCTCTTGAACTCTTCAAATGAAATAATTAATTCTTCCTTTGTGATCTCACTAAATTCTATATATTCTGTCCCTAAAACATCCTAATAAATTTGTTTCTATATCTATATCATGTGAATTCAGGTATTCAGTCAAGAAATAATGAGAATGTCCTTTGATAGGATTAGGATAATTGAAGATGAGTAAGACATAGTCTAGGGAATCACAGTTTTATACACGATATACCCTTTCCTCCTCTATTCACAGAATCAATATTTAGCAGACTTTAGATATGAACATATATGTGTAGCATATATATGCAAGAGTCATTAAAATTACTATTACCTTAGTAAATGATTAAATGATTCATTGGTAAATGCATTGGTAAGTAAAATAATATCCTCTCAAACTCTCTCTATATAGCTTACTCCTCTTTACTCTGTAAGGGTAATTTTTACTATAAAAGTTTCTAATTGATTTCATTGTGACCTAGACTCACAATCTGGCCCTGCTGTTATGTCACCCAGTTAGTGTGTGTTTCTGTTTATGATTAGTGGTACTTATTTAGCAGTCTTCTCAGACAGACTCAGGGAGATACCTGTATTCAAATTTTAATATGTGTTAGGTGCATAATACATTTTTGTGTTGTTGATTCAACCCCCAAATTTCATAAAGTTTAAATTATAAAGTAGGTGCTCTAGCCATGTGGTCTGTAGCATATTTTTTAGCTTATTTTTTTTACTCCTTTTGTATTTCTTAATTGACCTTTTAGTAGCAAATTATTCCAAAATGAATAAACATACTTTTTATTTCTTTTTATCCTTGTTATTCTTTAGCACAGTACCTTATATTTCAGAGTTGCTTAAATAATCTATTTGTGAAGTGAATACCTTTATTTTCCACGTGCTACCCCCTTCACCATACAAAATACAAACACCTTTACCCTACATCCAGACAAGACTGACATATTCAACGTTCCTGAATATTAGATTGTTGCACTGAATTGTGGAAGTATATTATGAACACTTAAAATAAAGGAAATGCTTGTTCTTATTGCCAGTAGAAAGGAAAATAAGAACCTTTCATATAGTTAAAAAAAAAAGAAAAAGCAAAAATGAACCCTAAAAAATGCAGAAATAAATTTAATCAGAAAGCATGGGATATATATATATATATATATATATATGGAAAATTATAAAAATTTATTTAAAAATTGGGAGACTGAGTGGCTCAGTGGGTTAAAGCCTCTGCCTTTAGCTCATGTCAAGATTCCAGGGTCCTGGGATGGAGCTCTGCATTGGGCCCTCTGCTCAGCACGGAGCCTGCTTCTTCCTCTCTCTCTGCCTGCCTCTGCCTACTTGTGATCTCTGTCTGTCAAATAAATAAATAGAATCTTTTAAAAATTAATTTTTTCAAAATTTTAAAAAATTTTATAATTTTAAAATTATAAAACAGAACTGAGTAAATGAAAAGATACATGTAGTTTTTTATATCAAGATGGTGTGATGGAAGTTGACATATGTTGTGGTCAATTATTAACAAAGCCATAATTCTTGCATTGTTCCTTTCTTAGTTGTGTTTCCTAAAAAGGATAATTCTGGAGTATGCTATGATGTAAAGTAGTGCATCATGATAGTTGTCAGATAGAAACTACACACCACAGCAGCCTTTTGGAGATGTGGGGGAAGTGGAGAGCTAGCACTGGGGGTGAATCAGTCTGCATGATCTTTAATACTTCTTTCAAAAAAAGGTAATACCATGATTTCATCAGGACAGTTGCAACCTAAACTAAGATTCTTTTTCTAAAAGTATATACCATTGAAAACTAAGTTTAAATTTCTTAAGACAAACAGAAAGAATGCAAGTATTTTTCAAAGAAATGTCTTGTATACCTTTCTTTCTTTCTTTCTTTCTTAACAGAACTAATAACAGTCTGTCTTCAGGGAGTAAGTCCCAAGTATAATAGTGCCTAATCCCAATATAACACTACTCATCTTTTAGCCATGACATATTTAGTTTTTAAAGTTTTATATTTATAGACTAAAAATTACTTAATTTTTATTCTATCTCTCACTTTAAATATTCGATCTAATGAATCTTGTTTAAGAAGAGACAAACCACAATCTATTTTCCACCTATTACAAGAGTCAAAGGTCTAGGATATTGTTCCCAGGATAGTTTTGTTTTCAGCTTAGAATGAACAATACCAGTAAAATTATGAAATTATGATAAAAAGTAAAGTTAAAACAATATCTTCTCCTTCGGATGGGGTAGTTTGCTTTTTTTTTTTTTTTTTTTTTTTTTTAGCTCGGAAGTGGACTGTTCAGTCTGAGCAGATTGGTTTCTGAGAAAGCAGAGTGATCCTCCTGCACCCGCACTTTCACTAAGCACCACTGTCCCTCGGTTCTAATGCAGCACTTAAACAGCTTCTTGAAAACCTGTTGAACCTCAAGCCTACTCATAACGGTTCAAAAGAAGTCCCATGCATCCTCTTACACTATTTATGCAACACACATTTTTAAAGGGAAGACTTATTTTTAATGCATGGAAGTCCCTCGCTTCCAAAGGATCCGTGCTGTAATGAGATAGAACTGGATGAGAAACCAGAAACCAGAACTGGATGCGAAAGGGCTGCTTCCTTCCCCAACCCCACATCCATCCCAGGCAACACCACAAACATTGTTTTGCAAATATTTCTAAGTGTCCTTCCATGAGCATAGAATATAAAGTGTTCCCCCCCCCCCCTTACTGCTAAACAAGCCCACTACAGCCTACTGCCGCTCCTGTTTCTACTACTATTACCATCACAGCTACTATTGAGGCACTTAATATGTTTCTGACGACACTGAACAACACTGTTATTATCATTCTATGAGACTGACGCACTACCTACTGCGCTGAGGCACCTTGTTATTATCATTTTAAAAAGACTAATAAGCTGAGACAAAGAGGTTAAGTAGAACAAATAGAAAAATGACATAAAATTGGTATAGAGTCTCTTTTAGTCAAGAGAGAATCAGAAAACATGATACAGAGATTTACCTTTTACTTAAGTTCTTCGTTTAAGTTGTCCGTCGCTCTTATAAATACCAGTGGAATACCAGCTTGCTTCCTGGTTTAGAATGAGCTTCTCTGATGTGTAATTTGGTGTGTTGCCATCCTCATAGAGGCAGCAGTGCACCTGTGTTATGTCAAATGTTCTGTCTCATTTAAGTCAAGATGAGATTATTTATTTTTTTTCTCCCCAGAAATGAGAGTTCTATAAAATAGTCTGGGTCAGTAAAGAGAAACTCCTATTAATTTTTTTTAATTTTATTTATTTATTTGATGGACAGAGATCACAAGTAGGCTGAGAGGCAGGCAGAGAGAGAGAACGCGCGCGGGAAGCAGGCTCCCTGCTGAGCGGAGACTGGATGCGGGGCTCAATTCCAGGACCCTGGGATCATGACCTGAGCAGAAAGCAGAGGCTTTAACCCACTGAGCCACCCAGGTGCCCCAGAAATGCTTATTAAATATTGCTTCAAAATAATTATATACTTTATACTTCAATACTTGTCAGTGTTGTGTTCTGGTTTAAAAGATAAAAAAAAAAAAAGAAAGAAATGCATATTCCTAGGATTTAGAAATCACTAAATACTGTTGTTACACATGTCACTTTAGTACAGAAGATATTTTTTCTTAATTAAAAACAGTGTCACAAAAAGTAAGACCAACAAAAACTTACAGACTGAAGGGACATTAACTGTATATTAAAAATGATAATGCAGTTTCAGCAAAAATATTCTTTTCTAGCTATTAATGAGTGTGTATAGATTCAAAACATAAAAGTTCAGAAGTTGATTCATGTTTAGAAGCGTTTAAAGAAATCTAGTAGTAAAGTGGCTGAGGTTTTGAACAATTTGAAGTCATATAAAATTAAATTTAAATCACTGTTTAAAGTTTATACAGTTAAACTGTATAAACTTTGATAAACAACTCTACATTGTTGTAAAATGGGCATGATACAACCCAGATCACAATGTCATTTTACTATAATGTGAACTAACTATGTAAAGCAAGACACAGTTTACTGCACACAGTAGATAATTAAGTTAATGTCAACTTAAAATTATCAGCTTTATTTCATGGTACAATAATTTTTAAAATTAAAATATTGGGCTGCCTGGGTGGCACAGTTGGTTGAGTGTCCAACTGTTGGTTTTGGCTCAGGTCCTGATCTCTGGGTCAAGAGATCAAGTCACATATCAGGCTTGAGGTTCTTTCTCCCTCTGCCCCTCTCACACATGCTCACTCTTTCTCTTTAAAATAAACAAGTAAATATTGTTTTTAAAGATTTTATTTATTATTTGACAGAGAGGTAGAGAGAACAAGTAGGAGAGAGCAGCAGAGGGAGAGGAAGAAGCAGGCTCCCCGCTGAGCAGGGACCCCCCATGTGGGACTCAATCCCAGGACCCGGGGATCATGACCTGAGCCGAAGGCAGAGGCTTAACTGACTGAGTCACCCCAGGCATCCCTAAACAAGTAAATATTTAATAAAAAAAAAAATTCAAAGAGTTTAGGCAAATTAGATTCACAATTTATATTATCTATATCCATGAAAGTTTCTATAATGTATTCAGAGAAGCCCAAAATAACTTAGGTGATCCAGAAACATTTTCTTTAAGAAAGATTCTCTCCAAAAGAGTGGTCTTGGTATGCTAGTTTCATCCATATGTTCAAGAGATACTCTATAAATACTCTGTTTCAGGCACTGTGCTAGACTACTGATAAATATTGGTGAATAGAAGAAAATACAAGTAGCCTCTACCCTATAGTATCTGTTGGATTGTTTTGGATCAATTGTCCAGTAAAATGAAAGCCCACTTGTGAGTTATGTTGGCACTAAGAGTCTAGTTATAGCAAAACAGATACCAATGCCCTAAAGTAAAACGATAAAAAAAAATGATTATTTTTAATAAGTTCTCACAAATTTCAGTTAGGAAGAAAGGGAAGGATGCAAAATCTTACAATTAGTTTATTCACAATCAAATACATGACAATATACTTACAGAGAAGCTATTCTATTAAAAAGATGAGACATTACTGAGACAAAAGAATAGATACTGAGATAGACAAGAAAAGAGTCTTAGAATGGAGCCTTTTTTCACAAAGCATGGTGAAGCCCGGAGAATTACTATAATAAAATAACAGCTAATATTTTGTAATTGCTTACACCATGCCAGAAAATGACAAGCCAATATGTATGTTTCATATCCTGTGATCACTTCAAATAAAATTATTACCATCTTATATATGAGAAAACTGGATATAGATAGTTTGGTAATTTGACCAAAGTCACAGAACATGTCCCCTGAGCCAGAATGGGTTCAAGCACAAATCTTCGGGTCTCCAAAAACCAACCACTCATCCACTATATTCTGTGGACAATGACTGATAATTTGGGACACCAAACATTAGATATCTTTTTAATGGAACCAACTTCACTGGTGCTTTCCTTTGTTTTGTCTGGATGGTAACTAGCTCAGAATATTTACTTTGTGAACATAATAAATTTAAGGAAAATTAAGGAATGAGAGAAAAACCAATCATGTGAAGATGGAAGCCATGATACATTTGATTTCTGAATAATTTTATTATTATAATTAAAAACCTCTATTAGAAAATTATCAAAAAGTTTATTTGACAATTAATTGACTATCATTTAACTATTGTTCATATTTTATGAATATCTATTATTGATATTAATCAGTGTCTAAAACTAAAGTAAAATATGTAGGATTAAAATACCCGTATGATTTTTTTCATAGAATATTATTTGACATACAGAAAAAAAGGTAAATCACATAAAATAGCATATTTAATAATTTCCTCTATATGGCTGAATATGTTATCAAGTATAACCTAATTTTCAATTGGATTCCAACCTTAATTAGAATTGTCTTGTTCAACAAATAATTATGCACCAAATACACAAAAATATGGTAATATGCTATGCCATGTGCAATAATTTTGCTTTCTTGAATTACTGGAAGGATTTATAAAGCTCTACAGAGTGTACATAAACGTGAAGGATATTATTCAGTAGGAGGAGAAAAGCACAGGCAATTATCAGACAAGAGTGAGACATTCAAAAACAGCTTTCAAATTGTCACCTCATTGGCACAGAACACTCTTTATCTATGGACCATAAAGCACCAAGCTAGATATCAGTTACGCTGGTCTCAGAAGCTACAGTCTCATCTGAGAATGGGTATTTTGTATGCTATCTGGTTTTACTGTCCAAGCTTGGCTACATGATCTGACTCAATAACTCAAAAACTAAAACTAAAAGTTAACTCACACAACTAAAAGATAACAGAGATTCTAAGACTGAAATTTATATTATATATGGATGTTTGTGTGTGTGTGTGTACTTATAAACTGGATATAGGCTGGCCCATGATATGTTTCAAATCTTACAACAGAATTATTTTAGCACATGTAATTATTACAGCACATGTAATCTTTTACTGGCCATGAATCAGCAGCATGGTTCAGGCATGTCTAGAGAAAAATTTGGGTTTTCAACAAAGCAGCTGAGAATAATCCTATGGATATATATGCCATTTAAAATTCTCAGCATGTGGATTTTAATCAAATACAGCGCAAAACCAGTTATCTAAAAAAGCCATTTTGTAATATTTACACAAAGGTATTCATTGATCTGGAATTTAGGCTTAAATTAAATTAGCATATTTTAAATAATTATAAATATTATAATATTATAATTTATAAATATTATAATATTATAATTTATAAATATTATAATATTATGCCCACCTAGTTGGGCATAGGCCCAGAAATGGTCAATAAAGTATGAGGACAGAAAAAACAAAAACAGAAGCAAACCAAACAAAAAACAAATTTCTGAGAAGGGGAAGGCCTTATACTAGTACACTTTTACAATGAAAAGGAAATAATTACACATTTATGTTTGATTAAAGACCTATATACAGAATATATAAGAAATACCTACATCTCTTACACATCACCAAAGAAGATTTACAGTTGGCCAAAAGATGGTGAAAAGTGCTCAAAATCATTAGTCATTAAAGAAGTGAAAATTGAAACAATGTCATACTCTTACACACCACTGCAAAGGTCAACATTGAAACAACTGATGCTAGTAAGCTTGTACAATTGATAAGAAAGTCAAAACGTAACCACTTAGGTTGGTGGTTTCTAATAAAGATGAACATAATATACTTGATTATCTCACGTCTGGGTATTTACCCAAGAGAAGTGAGAATACATTTCTGCACAAATCCTTAAATTCCACATAACTTACTGTTTCTCTTGTAGACATAGTCTTTGGAAGCATTCAAAAGTTGCTTTCTTAAAATCCTGAGAGGAAAAGTCAGGGTGCTTTTACTGTGTAACTTGAACACATGAAGGGACGTGTTTTTTATTTTTTGTTTTTTTGTTTGTTTTTTAAAGATTTTATTTATGTATTTGACAGAGAGAGATTACAAGTAGGCAGAGAGACAGGCAGAGAGAGAGGGAGAAGCAGGCTCCCTGCCGAGCAGAGAGCCTGATGCGGGGCTCAATCCCAGGACCCTAGATCATGACCTGAGCCGAACGTGAGGCTTAACCCACTGAGCCACCCAAGCGCCCCAAAGGGAAGTTTGTCACACTTCGCACCTGGTTTATTTTCTCCTGTGTTACACAGGCTACAAGATCCACTTTTTCAACCTGCCTTTAATTCACCTGGTTTCTCTAAGAGTTGTCCTGGTTTTGTTACTGTTTTTCTTGACTAAAAGTTCCAGGAGAAAAGAGGTGCAAGAATCTCAAGCTGCCTCTGAAAATCTTTAACAGAACATCATTACGCTTATTATACAAACTGTGATCACTCTTCTTAGAATTTTTTCCTCAGAAGAAAATTATTTGATTTTGACATGGATACTGCTGAAAAAGGGAAGATTAGTTTATGTGATTATAAATCTTATATTTAAAAAAAGTCAATGTGCATGAATGTCCTTGACTTAAAAATGATTGTTATTTTGTGAGTATTAATAAATGAGCAATATCAATAATTATACCTTCAGATTATACTTAAAATGTGATAATCCTTGGAAACACTATGTTTAATAAAGGGAGTAGTGAATAAGAAAAGTAAAAATTCCATTTGATTACAAATATCTTTTTATCTCCATCTTGTATCAAAAAGTAAAATTGCGTTTATAATAAATTCTTTGAATTATTGTATATAAAATGAAAGATGCTTTTTACACTTGTGTGTGCATATATGGTTTTGTGTGTATCCCTTCTTTTCTATACAAAGTAGATGCTTTTTTGTTACAAACAATTCAGTACTACATGACCTTTGTTAATTCTTGAAAGTAAAAATAACTCTTTTACATTAGAATTTGGTAAGATAATTACTAGAGATATCTGCTATTCTTTTAAACATCCATATCCTTTGAATATCCTTCTAATGTTTTTATAAACTTCCACTTTAAGATTCATGACTTTCTGAGGTAAGACTAAAAATAAAACATGCTCGTGATCTACAGGATGATCCACATTTTGTAGTATCTATTTCTGCCCAAAGTGGGCATACTTTATGACCCAGCAACCCCAGGCAACAAGGAAAATGAAGTCTTCAGCTACGTCCAATAAACCAGATAAAACTTACAGACATGATGCTGAGTGAAAAAAAAGAAAAAGGGGTAAAAAACAAACAGTATATATTACATGTTTCCATTTATATGAAGTTAAAAAAATTAAAACTGAACAATGGACTTTGAGGTCAAGGCAGCAGTTAAATTGGGGGAGGATGAATGGAACACTAATAGGAGAGAGTAGATGGGAATTCTAAGAGAGATGGTGCAGTTACTCATCTTGTAGTGGTATTTACCTGGCTATATTCACTCTAATATTTCTTCAAACTGTAAAATTGTAAATTATGGGCTTTTTTTTTTTTCTATGCACATTATTCTTCATTATAACTCTTCACAAAGTTTTAAGGAAAACCACTAACCACTGGTGGGGGGAAGCAAGCTGTTTTCATACTTGGCAAAGCTGTGTTCAGCCAAGCAGACCCAGACAGACGCATATGACATGGATAAGGAAGAGTATATTACATTAAATTGTTATTATGGTAACACGTTTTGTGTTCATTATTAATTTAAAAATCTATCTCTTATAAAAAAATGTTGATTCAACCTTGCCGAGTAAGAACTTAACCCATATTTGTTTCCTCACACTGAAATAAATCTATGGTGGCTTGAAAAAATAGATCAGAGAATGGGAGCTTGGGTTGTCACTGTTGAAATACAGATTTTAACAAATTTTTGTGACGAGAAGATGAAAATTAGAAGAGAAACGGATGAAACAGGCAGAGAATGACAATGTAGAATCAGAGTATTGCTGGGGAGGTGACGATTGTAACTATAGCAAATATTAGTTTCCTCAAATCAATCAGATACTCAATGTCCTATGCTGTGCAGGCTATTTCTATATAATAAAACTTTTTTTGTTTTTTTACCCAAAATGCTATTATTATTTCCCTAAGAAAGCTGCCAGAGTGTTTTGAGATAAGCAGATTTATTGTGTCTAACTGCTGACATTTGTCCACTGAGATAAGCACAAGAGTAAATTGTTTCTCTGTTGACATTTGTTCCCAATGAAATTTTTTGTTTTCTTTTCTAGTACGTAATGCCCTCAAAGTGTCCACTGGGTATTAAAACTGTGTCTTTTGAAATTGGCAAAGTGGTTTTTTTACACTTAAAAAGTAAAATTTCTCTCTTGTTTGAGGGATTTTTAACAACACCCTTTTGGTATTCTAACATATTTACATGTTTCTACTCAGTTGAATATTAGATCTTTTATGGATATTATAGCATTATTTAAATTAAATGAGTAATTGATTGAAATAGCTCACAATCCTCCTGGAAACATTAATTAATGTCACTGAATTATGATCTCCTCTCTCAGTAGGTTGTACACTCAAACTTTTCTTCAGCTAAGCTGAATATGAATATTTGCAATTATAGATCATGAGGTTGTGAGCTAGAGCCCCATGTTGGGTGTGGATATTGCTTAAAAATAAAATTTTTAAAAATCTTAAAATAAAAAAGAATAGCGTATCATTATTTTTAACCAGATAACTTAACTCAATTTGGATAGATAGACAGATGGAGGTATGGTAGGGCAGCAAAAGCCTTGCTCAGTGGAAAATGAGATTAGGGTTTGTAAGACTGTCTTGAGGGGTGCCAGGGCAACTCAGTCAGTTGAGCACCCAAATCTTGGTCAGGGCTTGGTCCTTGTCTTGGGGTCTTGGGATCAAGGCCCCCATTGAGTTCCAAGCTTGGTGGGAGTCTGCTCGTGGATTCTTTTGTCTTCATCTGCCCTTCCTCCCACTCACATGTGCTTTCTTTCTCTAAAATAAATATATCTTTGTTTAAAAAAAAAAAAAAGACTGCCTTGATATCTAAATTGGAATGATAGCAATAAAAGGACATTCAAGTTTCTAAGACTTTCAGTAAATTCAGTAGTGTTGAAAAAAGAAAAAGGTAATCATGGCAGAAGTTCTTTCTAGAACAGATTGTGTGAAAGACTGGATTTTGCTTTGCATAAAGTCATATTAATATTACCAAATGTGGAAAGCTATCACTCAAACTATATAGTATGACCCTCTCTAAAATGCATTATAGTTAGGAAAAACTGAAAGAAAATGCAGAAAACTTGTATTTGCTCATAGCTAATTATCTCCAATAAAAAGAGATTTTAGAGAATAGAAGTCAAAAGAGAAAATGACTAAAAAGAGATCTACCAAGACAGTAGTGGCAAGGGAAGAGATATATGCAGAGGGTTCCTTTTAAAATTAACCCAGCCCTAACATCTAACTCAGCTTTCTTGCAATTAGCATGCTTATTGTTATCCACATTTAGACATTGTTATAAAATTAGTAGCAAATGGAAGCACAATTATTCTACCTTTGTTCTTTCTCAGGATTCTTTGGCTACCTGGATCTTTCATGGTCCCATATACATTTCAGAGTTGGCTTTACCATTTCTGTGAAAAATGCTATTGGAATTTTGACAGGAATTAAGTTGAATCTATCACTTTGAGTACTATGGTATTTTAACAATATTAATTCTTCAAGTCCATGAACATGGGACATCTTTCCATTCATTTGTATCTTCTTTAATTTCTTTCATCAATATTTTACAGTTTTCCATGTACATCTTTCACCTACTTAAGTTGTTTATTCCTATTTATTTTTTTATACTTTCATGAATGGAATTATTCTTATTTTTTAAGGTTAGTCAAATGAAGCAGTGAGAGTTAAGAAGGAATGAGGAAGTATGTAACTGGTTATAATCAACTAATTTTAAACCCTGCTGTACTTGGTTCAGTTAGAATTGCTTTCTTGATTTCCTTTTGTTGATGTAAAAAAATACAACTGATTTTTGTAGGTTGATTTTGTATCCAGCAACTTTACTGAATTTGTTTATTAGTTACAACAGTTTTTTCTTTTTAAGATTTTATTTATTTATTTGACAGAGATCACGAGTAGGCTGAGAGACAGGCAGAGAGAGAGGAGGAAGCAGACTCCCTGCTGAGCAGAGAGCCTGATGCAGGGCTCCATCCCAGGACCCTGGGATCATGACCTGAGCAGAAAGCAGAGGCTTTAACCTACTGAGCCACCCAGGGGTCCCAAGCTACAACAGTTGTTGTTGTTGTTGTTTTCCATCTGTAGGGTTTTCTACATAATTGGATTATGTCACCATCAAACAGATATTTGTACTTTTTCCTTTCCAATTTGAATGCCTTCTATTTCTTATTTTGTTCTTTCTCATCTGCTTGTTTGTGTTAGTACTTCCAGTACTCTGTTAAATAGAAGTGGGGAGGGTGGATATTCTTGCATTGTACAATATTTTAGAGGAAAACTTTCCCTTTTTCTTCACTGATTATGATGTTAGGTATTTTTAGCTGTGATCTCATTGTGTTGGGGGTGTTTCCGTTTATAGCTATTTTGTTGAGAGTTTTCATCAGATATTTACACTGAACATTTCAAATGCCTTTTCTGCATTTATTATATATTATTATATTTTCTGCAATATAAGATATTATTTTGACCTTTTATTTGGTTATTGTGGTATATCCCAGGGATTGATTTGCATATGTTAAATCAATCTTTTATTCCAGGGATAAATCCCACTTGGTCTTGGTACATCATCTTTTTGATATACTATTAAATTCAGCTTCCTAAGATTTTATTGAAAATTTTGCATCTATGTTATTTATTTTGAATACATTTGATAGGTAATATGTAAGTTACTTCTTTATCTGAAGATAAACCTATAAGGTATTTTATAATACAAAAAGAAAACTTTTATTTAATCGACAAAAGAAATGACATAAATAATTAACAGGATACAAAAGTCACAGAACCAGTGACATAGTAGCGATGCAATGGCTAATTTATTTTTTACATGAAAGATTAAATGCCCTTATGTACATTTATAAAAAGAAAAAGGAAATGCATTATAAGAGTGACACATATTAGTTATTTATCTTAATATGAAAATTTGAATTAATATCTAAAACAAAAACACCATTTACAGATATGAAAATAAGTAGTAAATTAGAGATGTTATTCTTTGCTCTTTTAAAAAAATTGTTAGTATATATTATTTTCAACATGATTTTATCAGAATTCTTATTGAGAAATGTGTTTAACTCATCAAAAACAAGAACAAAAATTAAATTATTATTTTAGAAAATAAAAGTTCAGTAAAATAACTTATGATCATTGAGTTTAAACAAATAATATCAAGTTAAATTGATTGTGCAGTTTAAACACTTTTCTTTAATAGCAGCTCTTTTTAAAACCAATGCTTATGATTTTTATGCAAAAGTGTAATTATAATTTTTTAAATTAAGTTCTGTTGTATGAAAGCTCTTTTCCTGTCAAAAAATGAGAGAATATTAAGAGAACCAGAATATTAACTACATATATGAAGAAAGTAGAGGCCCTTTCTGAACTCATAGGCTGTTATTTGGCTCATCACATCTCTCGTTAGATGGGAAAAAATAGAATCTCAAAGACTATGTTGAGGTATTTATTAAAAGTGTAAAATTTTATTGTCAGATAAAAAATAAGAACCTATGCATTCTTAAGACTTTGGTTGTAAGGACAACTCACTGTGAAGTATGAAACTTTCATTATTAATATAACAGGGTACATTTATAGCAATTTTGCATGAAATTCAGATGTGACAAAAAAAGAAATAAGGTTTATATATGGTCTTTTCAGTATTTAGCTTATCAGTTAAAATAAAAATTATTATTTTCATATGTAAAGATGATTTAAGTAATAGAATGCATGTTTTTATTTATTCATTTGTCATACAAAAGTATAGGAAATTACTGCTATATTCTTTATTATTTAATAATTCCTCTGTGTGTGTGTGTGTGTGTGTGTGTGTTTTACAGTGATGCCTGAGTTAGTCACTAAGTATATACCCAGTGAAATAGATATTATTTTTGTTTTCAAGGAGCTCATGACCCACTAGTGTACATACAGAGTAAGTTAAGTTTCAACAGAAAATTTATAGACTAGAGAGTAAATTGAACTGACAAAGAAGAACTGAACTGAGAACAAGTTCGATGATGGTAAGTCCAATATATCTGAATGTCAATTAGCAACTTCAAGTGAAAGATGGTTTAGCTTACGAGCTAATTGTGAATGAAGAGTCCTTTTTTTTTTTCTATCACTTCGTGGAATGTCAAAAAAATGTTGCAGTTTCTACTGTAAGTCAAGAAAAGGGATTCTAGTACAAGGCTGAAGAAAAGTTCCAAAGTACCACAAAGTAAAAAAAAAAAAAAAAAAAAAAAAAAAAAAAAAAAAAAAAAGGCTATTAGCTAAAGGTGAATTAAGAAGGAAAATCTATTTCTCTTGCAGAGAGAGAGAGAGCATGAGAGGGTTGGAGGAGGCGAAGAAGAGGGGACAAGAAGGGTGAAGAACCAAGAAGGAGGAGAAACGCAGGAGCATGAAAAGAAGAGGGAGAGGGAGGAAAGAGGAGAGAGATGGATTTGTATTTAGTAACAAAAGTAATAAGCATTAACTGTGGAATGTTTAGAGAATACCAAAATGCCTAAAAATAAAATAAAATTCATCTATAAACCTAGCAGCCAATAAAAATGATCCCTAATATTGTAGCAAATGAGCTTTTAGATACAGGTTTTTTTTTTTTAAGATTTTATTTATTTATTTGACAGAGAGAGATCACAAGTAGATGGAGAGGCAGGAAGAGAGAGAGAGAGAGAGGAGGAAGCAGACTCCCTGCTGAGCAGAGAGCCTGATGCAGGACTCGATCCCAGGACCCTGGGATCATGACCTGAGCCAAAAACAGCGGCTTAACCCACTGAACCACCCAGGCGCCCCAAGATACAGGTTTTTTTATGCACGGTAGAGGTAGCTCCACTTTCAATATTTGTCCTCTCTTTATCCTGGGCATACAACCAGCTTATCTTTTTCATATTTCTGAACAGTAATTTGAGGATTTGTGCCTAAATTTTGGAAAAATCTACCTGTTCAGAAGAGTTGAATGAGGCTGTACTTTTCAGTAGCCTGATCAGCTCAGCTCTGCAGGGGGTTAGGAATTCAAAGTGGAAGTAGAAGCTCTCCTAAAGTTGCTTGACTGCAAATTCTTACACAGCATGATGTATATTGTATAAGGTCCCCTGCTTTTTTTTAAACAACAGTTTGCATGTTTTTAGTATGATATCAATAATAATTTTGGGGCACCTGAGTGGCTCAGTCGGTTAAACATCAGACTCGGTTTTGGCTCTGGTCATGATCTCTGGGTTGTGAGACAGAGGCAGACTTCCGGCTCCACACTCAGTCGGGCGTCTGTTTGAGATTCTCTCCCGATTCCTCTGCCTCTCCCCTGCTTGCGCACTCTCCCACTCAAAAAAATAGATCGTTTAAAAATAATTACTTTATCGTATCATTATTTTGACATGTAGGGGATAATTAATTTAATGTTTCATAGAACAAGATCAACAAATAACTAACTGCTTCACAAAGCATTGATTTTGGAAAAAAGTTTACCAAATTCAATAGCAGTGGTTTTGAGGTACTTTACCCATGTGTTTAATGAAAGAATGCAAAAAAAAAAAAAAAAAGAATGCAAAGTAATTTTTTACTGAAATTATGGCTTATATTTAATTTTCAATGAGACTGTTTAGACATTTCACGTTTAATAATAAATATTTAATTTATAGATTTACTATGCTAATAAATTGTTGCTATTAATTAGATGGAAATGGTAATGATTAAAATATTTTAATTTAATATTTTAATTGAAAATATGATTCCTATCAACATCCCCCAAACTGGAAAACAATGCGATTCCTTTGCAAACATATATAGTACCGGGAATCAAGCTGACTTTAAAGGCACCTTGAACTCTCACAAACAGCCTCAGTTTTAAAACTGAATCAAGCCATAAATGGATACACATTGTTAACAGGACTAACAAGTGATAGATTGGAATCTGATAAAAGTGAAGTGAGTGGCTATATCTCACCAATCAGGTTGTAATAACCCAGTTTTCTTTCCAAAGACCAGTACCTTCAATGTCACTAGATAAGACTTTAGGAAGAGGTGATTGGAGTTCTGAAAGCAACCTGTGAAGAGGAGAGGGATTTATCTCTTTTGAGTTTTTATAAGAGATGTTTAGGAAGATATACTGTACAGGTACAGAAATTTAAATTAGCACAGGCAAAGATTTCATAGAATACTTATTCAATGTTTAAGGTGAAAAGAGAAATACCATTTATTTATCGTATTCTATGTAATGATTTCTAATGAAAAAATCTCATTTATTTCTATATGTTAATTACCATCACCTCATTTTATAGAAGAGACTTGGAAAAATCTAAGCTAATAACGCTAATAAATGTTGAACTTGAAGCTAGAAGGTAATTTCTGTGATCTTGTGCCAGTATTATTTAATGGGCTAACCATGATTACAAAATGTGAGAGACAAAGACAGAAAAAAAAGGGGGGCTGGGGCTGATTACAATGTTTGCATCAGGTTGATAGACATTTTTCAATATAATGAAACTATGAACACTCTGAGAATACTCTATTTCTGTCTTCACAATATGTCCATTGATAAGGAGAGGTTTAGTATCTTCTTTTAAAATAGATGCCAAAGTACATAATACTGTATACATATTCTTGCCAATGTTAGGAATACCCAAGAACTAAATGATGAACAGATAACAGAGGGATGGTTGATAATTTATTAGTAAGGTATATCAGACTTTAAATTTTAATGTCAATAGAAATAGCACCCAATAACTAAAAACAAAAAAGGGCAACCCCTAAATCTTAATCCAGATTTTAAAACCTACAAATTTTCATCAAAAGTTTAGGCTAGAATAATATGGTGACTTCCTGCTTAATAAAGTTTTTGAAGTCCTGCTGAAATCCTTTAATCACCGGGAATTAAGTTAGCCCCTTATTCATTAAAGAGGCAATTAGTTCAGTACAGGTTGTGCTGGAATGACATGAATATGACAAATAAAGCTATGAGAGAAAATATCCCACATTTTTCATGAGTTATTTTCATTTATATTCTGAACATGAAGGCATTCCAATCACTCTAATGGTTAAATAGAATATAAGATTGCCCTTACAGGAGAGTGGATACTTGCACATTTGCTTTGAGAGCATAAAACTAAAATGAAATATGTACAAATATGATACTTAAGAATATTTTAGTAGTTAATGTACTCAGCTTTGGGAATATCCCCAATAAAGGGCATTTAACAGGTATGCTGTGAAGGTCCCAGGTTGTGAATTTTGCCAGTGTACATTTGAGATTTGGATATATCTAGGGCAGTGTTTGGCTGTTCTAGCATTGAAGGGTATTCAGAAGTTTAATTACTAGACAATCTTATTTCACACAGCAAGTTACAATGGAAGATGAGGTACTGTAGCTCATTTTAAGTTATCAGCTTGCTTTATTCACCTGCTTGATGACCAAGCAGGTAATTTTTCTTCCCTTAGGTCATGCTACCAGGACCTGATCCCATAACATTTTCCGTGTCTGCACATTCTCATTCTCTCACTGGTGAGCTCTTACGAAAGTATCAATTTCACAGTATCAGTCCTTTCCAAGTGATACAGCAGATACTAAATATACTATCTGGTTACATTTTACACTCAGGTTGCTAAGGTTCACCCTTTCATCTAATATTGTAGCATATTTTCACTTTCTGTTACTTCATTTGTAATGCTCTTCTCCCAAATATCTCAATACACTTTCCTTTTCTTCTTTTACCCTATGATCACTTATGAAAAACTTGTTCTTGCCATATGATATAAATTATAATTACCTTCGCTAACATCATTATCAACTTACTCTGTTTCATTTTACTTCTTACACTTGGAACTTAATATTTGTATTTTACTTGTATATTTTATTTCTCCTCCATTAAATTGGAAACTCCAGGAGCTAAAAGATTACAGTGTATCATTATAGTATACCCACTGTCTGTAACAGTGCTTGCCATGAAGCAGTATGCAGTCAACAAATATTTGTCAGATAAAGCAATAGTAGTTATTTATCAGATAAAGGAAAGAATGGATAAATTCTTGGAGGCAACAGAAAAATATCCCTCTGAGTTTCTATGAAAGAGTTTTTTTGTGTCTCATAGACAGTTCAGAAATGGCCAGTTCAAAAATGTTTACTGACCAGCGAAATATTTAAATGTAACTAGAAAAGTTCTGTGGATAAACTTAATTTCACCTTCTACTTTGTTGATTTCTGAAAAAAAGTTGAAAACCTTGCCTTGGTAATTTTTTGTAGCAAATTTCATCCATTTATTGAATAATATAACTGATCATTTTTATATGAACTTACATGCCTAATAACAAAATGTTTGCCCAATTGGAAAAATTTATTTTTACCATGACTTGACAACAGATTTATAAAAAGTATTTCTTATGAGTCAAAGAAAATAATAGTTTTAAATATTTTTAACCAACTGAAAGAGTCAAGTGTCTATTTTAAACCTTTATAAAGATGAATTGAACCTATGATTGTAAAGCAAACACAGTTTAAACAATTAAAAATCTTTTTCTCCAGATGAAGACAACTTTCTTAAAAGTCTGGATAGGATGGGAACATTAAATTTTATCAATCATAGATACAATAAAAAATTTTGTATGGTAGGTCAAAAAACAATAAAAAGTAATGTTATTTTCTTGAAAAAATAACAAATAGTTTACCAATTCCAAGAGCATATTATGTTTTGGTTGTAAGTTTTATATGATACTGTGTATAAAGTAAACTGAAGTCCTGTTTTTCATTTTTTTCTTTTGCTACTAGTGTGTCTAATTATGGGTGTGTATAAATCATGTACAAAATTGATTCTTATCATTTAAAATGACAAAATATGCCATTTATGCAACAAATACTTGTATAATTTGAAATAATTCCAATATCTAAATCAATGTGAGCCATTTTTCTAATAATACTATTTATTAAAATATTATACCAATTTTAAAGAGTCATCCTATTAATTATATTATTATCTAGAAGTTTAGAATTTTTAAGTTATGGCATCATACTGGTCAAAGCTTAATAAGAGTTTCGTAACATTCACTTAATCATATCTAAATATTTAATGAAGTTAAATTGTCTGGTAGGAAAGCAACATGATGTTGCACAATAATTTCTACTGTGGATCCCTATGTATATATTATACATATCCATAACATATCCTTTATATATACATATAAAAATAATATATATATATACATCTATATATATTTTTGTTGTTGAAACCACCACTAATATTTAGTTCAGAAGGAAAGCATTTTACTACCATAGTAGTGAATTATGACATCATTTGAAGGAAAAGATATTTAAAGTCAAATCGAGTAAAAAGTAAAATAAAATAAAATTTGTTGAAACTAAAAATAGATTAAAAAATAGAAAAGGAGAGCCATGCTCATCGAAGAGGAATACATTTTTAGTTTTGAAACAAGATATATGACTAGAATTAATAAGAGAAATTGAGATCACTCTGCTCTCATTAAAATTCATCAGTATATTTATTTATATGGAAGCAGAAATTTTTTTAAAACATGTTAAGATGATACAGTGATATATATGTGCCCAGATGATGTTTTCAGCTATTAGCACAGCTAACGTTTTTCCTACCTCATTTGACTGTCTTCTCTTGCTAGGGCTCCAGATATATGTAGAGATCTGTCTTTAGAGCTAGGTAATGAGGTATGTGTTTTAGCATGAAAAATCAAACAGGCAAAAATAATAGCAGGATTTAAACTCGTATCAGAATTATAGTTGACATTTCAGAAAAGTGGATGAAAGATATTGATCTCCTGTGAAAAAGACACACAAAGACATTCTTTTCCAAATTTGACAAAAGACATCAACCTACACACTTGAATATTTAATTAAATTCATTGTAAGGTTAAAAACAACAACAACAAAGAAAACTAAACTTAAATGTATGATGTCTAATTCAATGGCCACAAAATAGTTTCAATCAATAAGAACAAAACACAAAGAATCCAACAGAATTAGTTGTATATACCAGATGTCAACTATTGGAAAGATAATAGACTTACTCAAGTATAGGTATTGAACAGAAAATTTTGTTTCTAGTTTTATTAACTATTTTACTTTTAAAAAATAATCCAGAGATCTTATTCTAGTAACTTGTAATTACAGTGCTTGCTTGTCAAAATGGTAACTGAGAATAGGTATACAAAACAGTTGATGTATATTGAAAACAGTAAGAGTTTCCAGGCACCAAATATACCAGTGATGAGAATTCCCCAAGATGAAGTTGAATAGCTCCAGTTTCTTCATTGTTTATCAAAATATAAAAGAAAAAAAGTAGAGGTTGTTGTTTTGATGGCAAATCTGACCCTTTCAGATTAAAAGTGTGAAAGCATATGGAGAGGGAGAAACTCCAGGCATTGTGGCTCTAGGATGATCATCATGGTCCATTCTGCATGGACATGAAAGGGGCCCTGTGATTTGGTCTGTCTCAGGTCATCTTGCAACCCCTAGCGTTTGTGCTTGCACTTGTGCTTACCCAGCCACCCAGGAGATGGGCTGGGGGCTGGGGCCACCATTCATAGACCCCTTGGAGGGGCCCCTGCCTTCCCTTGAGTCAACTTGGGCACTCCGGCTTGTTCCAGGCTCCCTGGCTTCTCACCAGCAAGAGGGCAAGCAGGCAGGCCAGCCACACTAGACAGATTATTTTTACAAAGCTAGCTGATGAGTCCATGACACATCATGCCTGTATATATTTGTTTTTGCCTGTAATGTCTGCATTTTGTAGAAAATTGCCAATTGTTTGCTACAACAGAAGAATGCTGTAGTACAGGACAATTGGTTAAATAAGAAAAATGTAGCCAAATTAGTAGTTATTTCTCTTCTTGATTCTAACATTTTTATCCATGAAGATATTTTCAGCTGAGTAATAAAAGACACAAACAAAAATAGCTTAAACACTGTGCCAAGTAATTATGTGATAGATGGAGAGTTATTCTATGATTAGATCAGTTAACATACCCATATCAGCAAATCCTAAATTCTTTGTATTTTTTTTTTTCACTCTGTGTTTCTTATTAAGTCTTGTCTTAGCTCAGGCTACCATAATAAAACACCATAGACTGAGTGGCTTTAAAAAAAATACAACGTTTACTTCTTACAATTCTGGAGACTAGGAAGTCCAAGATGCCAGCTGATTCAGTTCCTGATGAGAGGTCTCTTCCTGGCTTCTGAATGTCTACTTTCTCACTATGTCCCTAGTTGACTTTTTCTTAGTACAAATCAGTGGAGGGAGAGAAGGAGCTGAAATTTTTTTCTTTTTCTTAAAAGAATACAAATGTCATCATGGGAGCTCCTCATGACCCTCATGACCTCATTTAAAATGAATTATCTCCCAAAGATCCCAAGTGCAAATAACAACACACTCAAGATAAATTTGGGGGATAACAAATATTCATTCAGTCCATAAGAAGTCCACTACTTCTCCATGTCTCTAGCCTGTCATAATTTCTGGCTACTAGATGCATATATAATAATGTTAAGGAGTAGTGAAATAGGCTTTTATACCTTAGCACCTTTTTTTTTTTTATCAGAGAAAACCTTACTCATATGCCCTTCAACAAATTTTCCTCGTTGTCCGGTATTTTGCCACATCTTAGTCTCTTAAATTTCAATCAGTATAGCTAGTGGAATCACCGTGATTGATTTAGATCATTTGAGATTCACTGTCTATGTTTGTGAAAGGCTCATTTTTCTCTGAACCACAACTTACTAGGGTTTTGATTACTGCAGAATGTGGTAGGGGAAATGGATATTTTAGGCAAGGAAGAGAATCTAAAGTAGTCATTGACTCCTAAATAACCTTGGCAAATCACTTAATCCTTCTCTGCCTCAGTTTCTTTATAAATTAATGATGAGTTCTATTAATTATCCATTGATATATTAAAAGGTATCCCCAAATTCAGTAGCTTAAAACAACAAACATTTAGAGTCTCACAGTTTCTGAAGTTCAGTTTAGTTGATTGTGGTTCAGAGTCTCTTACGAGGTAGAAATCTGTCTATTAGCTAACTGTAGTCATCTGGGGACTCAGCTGAGCTGGAATGATCTGCTTGTAAGCTCCCTGATGTGGTTTCCTGCAGGGCTTACATCCTTTCTGGTGTCAACTGGAGATTTCGAGTTCTCACCATGAAGATCCACCAAGAATGATATATTTTATTCTGAATTCTTTACCAACTTCTCTCAAATGATGTCATAAAAATGCAAATTTTATCCAGAGTGGAAGATAACATTTTCCTGAAGGGAAAGTATTCATAAAGGAATTTCTCACAAATTATATCTTGGCAAAGAATTGACAAATCTGACCCTTGAAAAAATATTTGGGCTTGAGGGGCACCTGGGTGGCTCAGTGGGTTAAGCCTCTGCCTTCAGCTCAGGTCATGGTTTCAGGGTCCTGCAATCGAGCCCTGCATTGGGCTCTCTGCTCAGAGAGGATCTGGCTTCCCTCTTTCACTCTCTGTCTCTCTGCCTACTTGGGATCTCTGTCAAATAAATAAATAAAATCTTTAAAAAAGAAATGAAAGAATATTTGAGCTTGAGAACATTATCTATCATTTGGATTAATCTCTCCTCACTTCTCAACATCTTCTCCCTCAGGATTTCCAAAATACTTTTACTAGCTTCATTTCAAGCAGTCTGAAAACACAAAATTTGCCTTCAGTGAATATGCTCAGAAGTCACTAGAAAATTCAGATTTTCATGAAAAGAGAAAGAGAAGAGAAAAGAGAAGAAAAAGCATGCTCATCATTAGGATCCAGGGTAAGAATAATATTTTTCCTTTTCTTATTCAGATAAGTGTTTGCATTTATAGCACCAGTAGATATTTGACAAAGGTTTAGACACCGCTAAAGCATTGGAAGCCTTCACTGAGAGAGAAAAGTATTCGAGTTGTTGGCTATTACCTTTAGACATCATGGCTTTATATTCCTTTAATAACAAAAGTGTTAGTTAGCTATACTTGAGGTCCAATGACTAGAAAGTAGTATGACTTTTAAAATTTCAGTGGCTTAATTTAATTTTCTTTGCATTTTGGTTCATTTATAGTCATAAGGAAATTGGTAGGTTCATGAAGTTTCAAATAAATTAAGGACTTTTCCCCTATAAACTATTTATGAATAGTCTAGAAGAAGGTCTCATAGACAATTATATTCTCTGTCTATGCTGCTGATTTCTGAGTTTAGGAATTTTTTTCTTTTTGAGTTTAGGAAATTTTTAATAAACCTTTTGATTATTCGAGTCAGATAAAAGCAGAAGTTACCTTTACAAAACTAATGTGTCATTTCTGTAACATTGTTTTAGTAAAATTATTACCTATGTCACTGTTCTGTAATAAGTATCTAATACAACTTAGGAAAACAAAAATTCAGTTTTTTATCTTAATAATCATTAACTTTATCAATGATACTACTTAAATAGTTGTTTTGTCCCATTTTCTACTAAGAGAAATGACGTTATAAATGAAAATATTTTTGAACACAGTGTTTTTATGACTGGTGTTTATTTTACTCATTCTGCTATTATTATAATGTAATAAAAGATATTACAATATAATAGCTTTATCTCACATGTTATGGCTATTAAAACTGTGTGATATCTTTGGTGATAGATCTCACTAGATTTAGATAATATTTTTAGATGATGATCAATATTAATAAGATTTCTCAATTTACATATACATGGCTTAAATTATTAGAAAAGTAGGTGAACTTTTTGACATTCATAATTCAATACTTTTTTTTAGTGTCACTGTGCATCATTTCTGTTCTTGAGAAAGAGACATACTCTCAGGGGTTATTAATATAATGTATTCTGTAAAGTAAATTAGCATATATCTGTTACACTAGAATAGCGCATTTCTCCAGTTTCTAATCTTGACTTTTATAAAAATACATGGAATCATTATGTGGTTTTGGAACATATTAAGATTTCTTATAACATTTAGAGATTTGTTATCTTAATTTCATTCTATTTAGGCTATTTGAGATTCTTTATATTCCCTAGATAAACAGAGGGAAATAATTCTTTTATCTTTTTTTTCCTCTATAAAGAAAGAAAATTAAACTATTCTGCATTTGAGGATTTGTGCTTCTGGCCACCACATGGTAATTGGGGCTGGCATATCTCTTCTCCTTTAAATAGACAATCAATAAAATATATGATTAACATTTCAAATGCTAGAAATTAGGAAGAACAGGAAATTGATCCATGAAAGAAGCGAAATGAAGTAGGTGAGTTTTCCCTTGGTCGAACTTATTGACTGGAGAGAATTTCCATGTTATAAAACAGAGGGCGTTCCTAACAGAGCTTAGTAAACTTTCTGAGTTGAGGAATTGGAGTTCATTGAAGCTTAGATGGGAGCTTCTTCTTTGATGAGATGCTTAGGAGCTTAGAATTTAGAAGCCACAATAGTGGAAAGGAGGATCCTACAGAAAGAGAGGAAGCTCAGGAGATCTGTGTAATTGTCCTCTTGAGTCTTGAGCAGAGTTCTGAATTATGCATGGGTGAGAAGAATTTAATCTCAGCCAGGGAAGAGACCACAGAAAGTGTATAAACAGGATAATCCTTGGAGCTCACACAAACTGGTGACTGGTTCGATCTCCAGTCAACCAGAATGAAAAACCTAAAACAAGGGATACCTTATCAAATGTTCAGAGTGGTTTTTTTTGTTTGTTTTGTTTGTTTGTTTGTTTGTTTTTTACTACTGGTGTAAAATTAGGCTTCAGCTAAAGGCTGCTCTGGACCTGCTCTAACAAAGCTTAAAACTGATCTTTAAAGAACTAAATAGATCAAAAATAAGCTAACTATACCTTAAAAAGTCCAGTGACATTTTCAAAAAATATAGCACCAACCAGAGAAATTCAGCACCAACCAGAGTAAAATCCACAATGTGTGGCATTCAATAAAAAATAACCAGGTATCCAAAGAAGCAACAGAATAGACTCATAAACAGGATAAAAATCAATTCACAGAAACTGGCATATAAAAAACCCCACACAGTAGAAAAGACAGATACAGCTATTAATAAACCTATTATAAATATAGCTCATATGTTTAAGAAAGTAGAAGGGGGCACCTGGGTGGCCCAGTCGGTTAAGCGTCTGACTCTTGGTTTCAGCTCAGGTTGCGATCTCCAGGTGGTGAGATCGAGCCCCACAGTGTGCAGAGTCTGCTTAAAAGACTCTCTCTCTCCTCTGCTCCTCTCCTCCAATAAATAAATAATCTTAAAAAAAGAAAACAGAAAGTAGAAGCAAACATGAATGTGATGAGAAGGAAAAAAATAAAAAAAGATAATAAAATATAATAAAACTTGTATTGCAGAATACAGTATCTGAAATGAAAAATATACTAAATGGGGATAACAGCAGATTAAACACCACAGAAGAAAAGATTACTTATAGGAGACTGCAAAAGAACCTAGCCAAATAAATCACACAGATGTAATGAGCTACAAAAAATAAAAGGACAGAGTGAGTAGAACACTAATGAACTGTGTGTTAACATCAATTGATCTGGCATCACATAACTGGAATCCAACAAGAAGAGAGAGTGGAGAGAGAGGAAAATATATTTGAGTTAATAATAAATACATTATTTGAAGAAAAATGAATATGTTTTTGATTAGAATATTAAATATGAATATTAAAGTATTAAGTTCACATTGCTAATGTAGCAATTATCACAAACCAAGTGGCTTAAAATGACACAAATTTGTTATCTAAAATTTCTAGAGGCCTGAATTCTGAAGTAGGTCTGGGCTAATATCAAGGTGTTGGAAGTATCACATTCCCTTCTGGAGGCTGTAGGGGAAAATCACTTTGCTTGCCTTTTCTAGCTTCGAGAGTCTGCCTGCATTCCTTGGCTGGTACCCATTCCATCTTCAATGCCAGCTGTGGCCAGCCCAATCTTTTTCACACTGCCTCACCCTGACACTGACTCTTCTGTTTTCAGCTGCCACTTTAAAAAGTCCTTGTAATTACTGTAAAAAATTTGGAGATAACAAACTTTAAACCACAAAAATCAATAAATAATATCTAGTAAGCGTTTATTGTGCATATAAGAACAGTTCTCAAAATAAGAGCTTTCAAAAGATAAAAACTGATGAAGGTTAGAGACGTGAGTTTACAGAATGTCTTATAAAGTGAAAATGAAGAAGTTGTGTAATCTTTACAATGGATGGTTCTTCCAGTGGGGATTTCCATATGACAGAGAATGGGTTAAAAGTGATTATTTTATGCCATTTTTAGCAAAATGACAAGTTTTCTTTATGATTATCAGAGGCATTTACAAGAAATAATGTAAGTAAAGTTTCATAAAATAAGCTTCTGTTCATGAAATAAGCAAGATTTCCTTTTGCGCTTAAATAGCTTTGTCTGCTCGGGAATTCTCAAATCCAATCTCCATTTCACAGTTAATTTAACATTATATTGGCCCCTCCTGGATTATCTATGATAATCTCCCCATTTTAAGGTTAGATTATTAACAATTTGTTCCATCTGCAACCTTAATTCCCCTTTTCCATGTAACATAACATGTTAACAGTTTCTCTGGATTTGGACTTGGATGTCTTGGGAGCCCATTATTCTGACTGTGACACCTGTAGTTTCAATAAGTTTAACATACCTCAAGCAGAAGGAACATGAACAAACCCACACGAAGGCACATCATAATCAAGTTACTAAAATTATAGGAAAAAACAAAACTAAACTAAAAGGCTTCTAACTCAACCATAAGGAAGAAAACAAATTATATATATTTATCTTGAACACATCAGAGAGCTGACAGCTGACTTCAAAGGATGATCCACACCCTGACTTGCAATGGGGGAGAAGTTTTTGAAATAGCAGCAGGGACATTTCAGTTTTGCCAGAGCAAGGGAAAAAGTGGCAGCTGTCTTAAAAGCATATTAGAGAAAATCAGCAAAATATTAAAGACCATGTTCAAGCCAAGGTTGAGTTTTCATGAGAGTTGGCAAAAACTGGAATAGGAAATACAAGATGAGAATTCTAAATTGTCACAAGTTTCTTTAGTAGGGGTTTCTACTAAGTGCTCATGGAAAAACCGGTGGTTAGTGCAGGAATCCACAGAGAGCCTTCCTACGTGACATAAATGTTCAGCAGGTCTTGGTGGTTGTGAAGGAAGGAACACAAAACCCTGTTCATATACCTATGACCTTTTCTCCTAAGAAGTAAAATTCTTAAGCTGTGGTGGAAGAAGCTGCATATTGTCTTTCAGAACCCAGGAGAGAGGGGAAAAAAAAAATTCATTGATTCTATAAAATGAGTAAAAACAAAACTGGTCAACTTCTGTAGGACAGATAGGCAATTCTGGGGCACTCAGGCTAAAATTAAATTTCTTTTGAAACTTCAGAGGAAGAAAGAAAATAAAATGCCTATTTTGGGGATGGGACCCAAAGGATCTTAAGTGAAACGTCCTATACCTAAACCAAGCAGGGGTCTTCCGCTCCTGTAGGAGGAGCAGGAATCTCTAGATTTCAAACAGAACTGCAATAAAGGGTTTGCCTATCATGGGCTGAACAAAGGGGAAGGGGAAAAAAATAATGTCAGGGAAGAATTTAGCCTCAAGGTTGTAGCTGTACCATGATAACAGGGAATGCCCCTGCCCTCACCACAAGTTCTCCATCAAATAATAAAGACAATTATCTATCCCTTGTGGGCCAACTGCATGAAGAGACAGACTATCCAGGGTATGGGTGAGCAGGAACTGCTGAAACCCAAATGGGGAAGCAGCAAAATGGAGAGAAAACCATGAGGACCCCAGACTCTACCCTAAGCACAAGGAAGCACAGTTAGCCATTGGAGGACACTGGAACACATGCTGCACTGACGGTAAGGATAATCACAACGCAGTATGAACCCAGCTCAACTAACTCCTGATTGTACTGACTCGATCCTCACTCTACCAACCTGATAGAAATGCTCATATCCAACTATAAAGATTATTTACCTCAACTGAGATCCTGTATGAAGTATGGTAAGTTAAAGAAGTGCATTGGAAACACCAAGAGAACCAATATTAATGATATACTTGCAGATCATTTAAAAATAAATATTTATAATGTGTACCTACAAATAGGGAAGTGGTGTAAGAGTAAATCTATTTGTAATGAGGAAATAGTTAAGAACGCATATATTTTATCAAGTTTTCCTGCATGAAAAGTCCTGACCTTGAATTTTTAAGCTTTTCTTATCCTTACAGAGTACAACTCAACTCAGTTGTTCCTGGCAAATACAAAATAAGTATGTTCACATAACAATTATAAAAATAACTATACTTGTAAAATTACTCATATTATCATTATGTTAGATTTTGATTTATTAAATTATTTGACTGGAACCTAAATTTGAAAATCACTACTTACACATTTTCCTTAATTTCAATAATTAAAAACAATGAAAAATTAACAAAAATGGAAATCACCTAAAAATGCTTTTATTTGTTGAGCAATCAATCATTCTGAGTTGGAAATCTAGCTACTTGAAAAACAGATCACAGTTATATTCATTTTTTGCCCTTAAGGTAATCTAGTTAAAGTTTAAAAACACGTTCTTTTTATTAATGGAAATGAAGCAGACAACCTTTTGGCTAGAGAGCTTGACAAAGGGCAAAATGGCTAGGCTTTATGGAAATCAAATCTTAAAATTAAATTCAAACAACACAGAAAAAAAGGAGTCATTCACACCTAGAAGAGGTTATATAACAAGGTGGGTCACTTAAAACATTTAAAATTGTCTCACTTAATTTGTCATGACCTTAATACTGTTGCTGCTCTTCTCAAATGGGCCATGTTATAAACATTTCAAGAGCTGAGAGTCCATGAATTTCTATTTGTTATTAGATAAAAATTGTGTAAATTGTCCAGTCTGTCTACTTTGATCTAATTGGATAGATCAGGTATAAACAGTTCTACTCATATCTTGTGGACAGTGTATCTTTGACGATAAAGCTGAATTAATTTTCCCATTGTTAAGTAAGAATATGTTTACAAAGGTCACTTTCTCAGACACATAGAAATAAAAATATTGGACCAATTATTTTTTGTACTTTTTGAGAAGCAAAACCAGAAAAGGGAAATATTGTCTCTGCCTACTTGTAAACTATTCTCATAGGTCACATAATCATAAATATTTCAATTAAAAATAGATTATCTGTCATCATTAGGAACACTCATTTGTTCTTTTTTTTTTTTTTTTAAAGATTTTATTTATTTATTTGTCAGAGACAGAGGGAGAGAGAGCGAGTGAGCACAGGCAGACAGAGAGGCAGGCAGAGGCAGAGGGAGAAGCAGGCTCCCTGCCGAGCAAGGAGCCCAATGCGGGACTCAATCCAAGGACCCTGGGATCATGACCTGAGCCGAAGGCAGCTGCTTAACCAACTGAGCCACCCAAACGTCCCATCATTTGTTCTTAATATGACAAGTTCCAATGATTCTATAAGTACATATATAACTTTAGATTCCAAACTAACCAAGCCTTAAATGTCAGTGACTACTAAGATCAATTAAAGTCCATTTTCCCCTCATGCAAAGTCTAATCTGTTGTTCTTGATTTGCTTATGGCATTTTACACAGTCATTCAGGGACTCATAGCCCCTCCAACTTGGGCTTTGTTGACACCTAGAATTTCAGAGCCCTCTGCTAAGGCTAGATACTCAGCATCTGGCCAAAAGATAAGGCAATTAAACATGACAGAGCTTACCAAAGGTTTTTTATGCATCAGGCCCTGGCATGGAGCACATAACTTACATTCATATTTTATCACCCCAAGCTCAACAAAGTAGCTTTGCAAACATAATGCGGTTATGTGTCTGGGAAAAGAAGGAGGAAAGAGGTCTTGTGAGCACATAGCAGTCTGGGTTACATATTACAGTAATTTCTATCTTAGAGTTTATCGGCTCCGCTTCCAGTTTTGTTACCTTAGTTTCCAGAGATGACTAATGCAGTAATTTAGCAATAAGTCACTCAGCAAATATTTATTAAGTGGCTTCTAGTACTTGGGATGTTTATTAACTGTCCTATATACATAGTGTAATGAACCACCTGGTTTGCTTGGCACTGATGTGGTTTCTAGAGACGTTCAGTGCTAAAATTGGAATGATCTTAGGCAAGCCAGGAAGGCGAATGCCCTAAAAAGCAAATATTAGTGAAATTATTATTAAGGATGTACACTACCAATTTCTGCTAGTATTCTATCTTTTATTGCAAAATGTTAGAAAATACAGATTAAATGGAAATCTGCCTGCAGCCATGTGTTAATATTTTGGTAC
Source organism: Mustela lutreola (assembly GCF_030435805.1). Taxonomy (NCBI): domain Eukaryota; kingdom Metazoa; phylum Chordata; class Mammalia; order Carnivora; family Mustelidae; genus Mustela; species Mustela lutreola. The sequence goes on from NC_081303.1 coordinate 53,138,148, forward strand.
ATAACTTTGTGTAATCACTTTCCCTATATAGACTCATAAAATACATACTAGTTTTCCACCTAATACTTTCTTATCTGTAGAATGTGATTATACTTAAAATATAGTATGTGTCATTAACATTATTTTGTTGGTTTCATAGGACTTTTGTGAATGAACGCATAATTTTTTTATTGCCATAGAGTGGCAACCCCTAGGCAAGAACCCCAACCCCTGCTATATTAAAGAAGCAACTGGAGTTGCCTCAATCAAGGAGACCGAAAACCTGAGAACCTGAGGTAGAATGCATTGATTGTCTTCTGATAGGGATTAAAGTTTGATTAAAAAAAATAAGAATGTCAACATGAGATTTAAACTTAATTCAAAGGTCTAATGTTAAAGAACTTAACATCAGATAAACATGAAATATCAGTATTGAAGAATTCATATTAAAATACATGGGTTTAAGAGTTTTATGCCAACTTGTGGCAGTTTATTTTATAAAAATAAATTTGATGATTTCACGTACAAGTAACAGAGTAGGAATAGTTAAGTAAGATATGAAATACTATATATACTTACAAAGTTTCCCTTCCAAATAAACCTTTCTTTTGGGGGTCTATTCCTGCCCTTAAATTAGAGTGAGATTTTCTCCAGCCACAATCAAGTTAGATCCAATTCTGGGGGTATTTGTTAATAAATGCATAATTAGGTAGAAGGAAAGGAATAAAGAATAGGAAAAACAAACACAAGTGCATACATACATAACCTTTGAGTAGTGAAGTATGTGGAGTGATCTCTCTTCTCCTAGAGATTATAGAGCGTGAGTGGTATTGGCCCACAGAGTATAAAATGATAAGGGGTGGGAGAAGCAACAACCAAAGATGATTTTGCATTTTAAAGATTATTCATCGGGGCGCCTGGGTGGCTCAGTAGGTTAAGCTGCTGCCTTCGGCTCAGGTCGTGATCTCAGGGTGCTGGGATCGAGTCCCACATGGGGCTCTCTGCTCAGTGGGGAGCCTGCTTCCCTCTCTCTCTCCCTCTGCCAGCCTCTCTACCTACCTGTGATCACTCTCTGTCAAATAAATAAATAAATAAATCTTAAAAAAAAAAAAAAAGATTATTCATCAAATTCAGTGGACCTTATGATGAACCTGAGAGTTTGGACAAATACAGATTTTAGTCCCATGGAATAAATCAGTTTGTATGGTTGCTGCCTGAAATCTTCATTTTGCTTTGCTCCCTGAGTTAATCTAAAGTTTAAGAGATACTACTCTATGCCTTCAAGGAGAGCCTGCAATTCCACAGAATTCCATCCCTCTCTTTCTCAAGCAAAAATGGAAGGTCTGTATGGTATTTATTTTTTTTTAAGATTTTATTTTATTTTTTATTTATTTGACAGAGATCACAAGTAGGCAGAGAGGCAGGCAGAGAGAGAGGAGGAAGCAGGCTCCCTGCCAAACAGAGAGCCTGATGCGGGACTCGATCCCAGGACCCTGAAATCATGATCTGAGCCAAAGGCAGAGGCTTTAACCCCCTGAGCCACCCAGGCGCCCCAACTTCAGTTTTAATATTAAGTGTATCTGAATTAAAAATTATGTTTCATAATTTCTTCTATACCTCGTGACTATAATCCTTACAAATGACATCAAGGAAAATCTCAAAAATCACAAATCAGGGGCGCCTGGGTGGCTCAGTGGGTTAAAGCCTCTGCCTTCTTCTCAGGTCATGATCCCAGAGTCCTGGGATCGAGCCCCACACCGGGCTCTCTTTTCGGCAGGGAGCCTGCTTCCTCCTCTCTCTCTCTGCCTGCCTCTCTGCCTACTTGTGATCTCTGTCTGTAAAAAAAAAAAAAAAAAAAAAAAATCACAAATCACATCCATTTTTGGCAACCTAAAATTTCCAGGGAAGGACCGTTTTTAATAAACTAGGAATATGTACCTGATCAATATATGCAGTTATAAATGAAATAAGACCAGTCTGTGGTACACCTATATTTTTCTTGCCCTGCTCTTCATCCTCTCATCATTATTTTAAACCCTCTGAGTTGTGAAAAGACTTACTTGAACTTTCAGAAATAATTTAATTTGGAAACCAGAACTTTTAATACCAGCAGTACGAATTTTCTGGGTGAGCAAAAGAGTGAATTATATAGTATATTTGTTCCAAAGGCTGCTCATTAAACTGCTCTGCCCTATCATACTTGAAGTTGAGCTATCTAAATCAAAAGTTGAGAAGCATTTGAGGTTTTTATGAAACTTCATATTTTACTGCATCTGGTGGTTTTAAATATAATAACTGCTATTGGCAGTTCCTTTTGAACTATTCATAGGGCCATAGATTCATTATCATCCTGAAGCTAGAGTTAGAATCTATGACTAGGAAAATAAAAAATAAAAAGTAAACAATAAATACCCAGGCAGGCTAAAAGAAGAAATATGGTAGAGTTGAAAGTAGAGACGGAATGTAAAGACTATTCTATGCTTTATTTATTTACCCATGAAAGAAGATAAATATTTTAATGAAAACACCATCGCTTAGTATATATTTCTAGTCTTGACTGTTTTGGGAACTCATCACATAAAATTAATAGATAAGACACCCTACACTTTTTTTTTAAGTGAGAAAAAATATAAGTACACACACAAATCCTCTTAAGCTCAATACTATGCTTCCATTTTGGATGACACATTACTTTAGTGATAGTCACTGTTTTTGGTAATTTAGTACAAGAAAATAAAAATATGAGCTTTCAAAACTGTTTATCAATAATAGCCACAGGGGTTCTGTCACACCTCATTTATAGATCCTGAATAAATGCTCTAAGGAAATGGCACTGAAATATATAAATATCAACTGATGTCAGATTGCTTAAGTATCTGTCTCCTGCTGATTATTTCTAGGTTTTATTTTTTTTTTTTCCCCCAGAGCCTTTTTGAATCATGAGAAACCAGAAGAAATATACTCCACTGTTTGGTTGGATATTGCAGAAAATCACCTTTTTTCTTTATTTCTTTTTGTTTTTTTTTTTTTCTTTTTAAAATTTTAATTTTCTCATGTCCAGAGATTACTTTTCTGTGGCCAGTTATGGCGGAGACACAAGATGTCAAAGAACCAAGAACTGCCTACCTTTCTGCTCTGTCATAACTAAGCAATGGCAGTGATTGTCCTGCTTCAAATGACGATGGCAGCTCCAGGTTTCATGCCCACATTCCAGTCCTCAGGAGAGTAGGGCATCTCCCCTCCTTTTAATATGTGCTTTCTAGAAATGGATGTAACATCTGCTTGGCCAGAACTTTGTCACATGACTATATCCAGCTGCTAAAAAAGCCAAGGTGTGGACTTTAATTTGGGGAAGAAACATGCTCAGATAGAATTCTTAGATTTTAGAAGAGAGCAGAGATTGTGGAACCGTTAGCTCTCTCTGCCACAGTCCATTTAGACACTCAAAAAATCCCGCCTCTCATTTTCCCAAAGAAAAGTTCCTTTTAATTACCACATTCAGCTTAAAGTTCATGATCTCAGGATTATATTCAGCTTTCTCTGTCATCAAGTATAATACCCTATGGTCTTGTGATCTGCGTAATAAAAGACATATTATTTGTCCCTAACACAGAGTAAAAGAATAACCGTGTTTGCAAAGATCTGTCTGGAAAAGAGGAATATAAGAAACACAAAGCAGTTACCGGTCTGTACACTTTATCAAATCCTATTGAGCTGAAGTAGTAAATTTCCCTTTCTATGTCAGCAGAAGAAATTCCTTGTTTAGTCATCTAGCACAGCCTGCTTCTTTTCTGGGAAGAAATCCCTCAGTGGACGTCTTCCAGGGACCATGACTCTGCTTTATGGGATGGTCTCTAGGGCTCTGAAAGTCCATGACTGTATTTGAGGTGAGCTTTGAGCAGTATGCCTGACTTTATAGCTGCAAAGCCTTTACAGCTTATATCCTGCTGGTATATTTTCAAGATTTCAAGAGTTTCTTCAGGGATTGAACAATCACAGAATATTTCAGGTTCCATTTATTGTCTCTGTGGCAATAAATTCCCCCTAAATTAACAGGCTTCAATTTTTTTTTCTTTTAGGCAGTTTTATAAATAAGCAGCCAAGACAAATAATTGTACAGACATAAAGACTGAAGAGTTGGTCTTTTACTTACTGAGGTCATGTTATGCCTACTGTCACCATCACCGGACAGGTAGCTCTTTTGAGGTCATCTAAAGCAAAAAGTACTCTTAAAATGATCTTTGCTGCTCTGCTGGCCCCAGCTTTCTAGTACAGAACTCTTAGGAAAGGTCTCAAAAAATTTCTAGGGCACCTTTTTTGTTAATGATACCACTATGAGCTACTGGTTATTATTGTTTCTAACTGGAATATGGATGGTTTTAAAACACCAACGATCAGATCAAAGACCAGAGATCACCCTGAGCAGATATGTTCCTTTCATCTCTGTTTACAAACTGACTGTTCTCGGATTTTACAAAAATAGAGTAGAGGCCGCCAACATTCAGACCATAGCACCTCAGTATGGACAACTAAAAGTTTGATCAAATATTATTCTACAATCCAATAAAAATGATCAATTCATCAGTTTACAATATTTAAGTCCCTTTTACCTACAAAGTGAACACCATGGATTTTCAGTTAAGTGTAGCATTTTGTATGTAGAATATAGTCATTTATAATATCCTATGTCCAGATATGGAATTCTGTATTAATTAGGATTAGGTTTGGCTGTGAGTGAGAAAGTAAGTCAAATAATAAAAGTTTAAAGTGAAGAGGTTCAAGACTTTCAATTAAAAATTCAGAAGTCACCTATCCAAGGCTCGTCGAGCACAAGTCACCCAATGCTTTGGTTCCTGCCAGCTTACTGTTCTGCCATCCTCAGGGTGCAATGGGTTCTTTATGTTTGTTTGTTTGTTTTAGTCTTCATTTTTATAATTTTCATGGTTATATTTTTTTTAGTTTTTGACACTGTTATTTAAAGTAGATGCAATTTCCTAGAAAACATTCATCAGTGTTATTGGATCCTTGAGGTTGGAAAACCCAGGTATTTCCAGAAGTATCACTCATCTTGTCATCAACCTTGGCTCCAGAAGGGCTCAAAGGTAGTATAGGGTAGACAGGCATGATCTGGCTGAGTCTCAGAATATATTACTACCTAAATGTCAGCTACCAAACTATGGATATCAAGCAATGCCCAGCACAAATTAGTCTCAGAGAGGAAAATTTACACACATTTCTTGCAAACCTTAAAATATCTTCTTCAGTCTTATTTCCATGGCAACCCCAAAATAAGAATTCCCCGAGGAAAGATCTCTAATGTTTAGAATGTCCGTAGGTCTCTTCTTGTCTGTTTATATTTCTTTGTAGTCTCCTCACTAGTTGCCATATGCTGTTCATTAAAAAACCCAAATCACCTAGATTTTGTTTGGTAACTAGATCAGAGGCTCTCCATGAGGATGCTAACACCACTTGAGATCATGCTGGAAGAGTTAGGAGTCCTTTTGTCATTACCATGATTAGGAAGTCGTTATTGACAATGTGTTTGTAGGGGCCAGGAATTCTAAAGTCCCTGAAGTGTTCAGCACAGTCATATAAATATAGATTCCACATAGGTGAAAAGTTTGTATATAATGATCTTGTCCTAAATCCTAACTTCATTTAACTCATGAAAATACACTTTTTTTCTTTTTTTTTTCTTTTTTTTTTTTACTCAGCTTAATATTTTTTTTAATAATTTTTTTTAAGATTTTATTTATTTATTTGACAAATCACAAGTAGATGGAGAGGCAGGCAGAGAGAGAGAGAGAGAGAGGGAAGCAGGCTCCCTGCTGAGCAGAGAGCCCGATGCGGGACTCGATCCCAGGACCCTGAGATCATGACCTGAGCCGAAGGCAGCGGCTCAACCCACTGAGCCAACCAGGCGCCCCTACTCAGCTTAATATTTACTGAGTTTTCCAGGAATGCATATTGAAATCAGTGTGTACTCTGATTTAGATCTTTAACAAAAGTTGTTGCAGCTGAGCAAAAAAGATAATATTAAGGATGACAGTATCACTCATAACGAATGATAAATGAATCAAGCCATGTTCTGTGCTATAATCATTTATATAAATATCATAGTATTTATATGTTTCTGTGACTTGTTTCTTTTGAACAGTATTACAATATAGAAATATATAATAATTTAATTTTCTTTCCTTTCCTAGATAACCCTTTTGTTTGTTTCACATATTTTCTATTAAAGAGAAATAAAACTATGGTTTAGGTTTGGACATGTCATCCCAATAGTTCGTTTTTTCCCTTGCTTCCCTTGCCTACTTGCTATAGTCTGAATAGTTGTTTTCCTTAAACTTCATATGTCGAAATACTAACCTCCAAGGTAGTGGTATTAGGAAGTAGAATCTTTGGGATGGGATTGGGTCATGGTGGGGGAGTCTTCATGAATGGCATTGGTGACCTCATACAACAGTCCTGAAAGAATCTTCTCCTTATTTCTACCATGTGAATTTACAACTAGAAGATATTGTCTGTGACCCCAAAAGCAAAAGGAACTCACCAGAACCTGACTCTGTTGGCATCCTGATATTGGACTGCAAGTCTCCAAAAGTGTGAGAAAGAAATTTCTGTTGTTTATTAGCTGTCCAGACTATGGTGTTTTTGATATAACAGCCCACAGCCTTAAACAAGTGCAAGACTTTATCAAATATTCACCTGAGAACAGACTTTCAGTGTAGTAGATTTAGTTTGGGCAGGGATAGTATTAAATGTATTTGTGTGCCCTCATGTCATGGGCAGTGTTTTATCAAATGGAAACCAGCCATCAGCAACTTACTAGGCTGTACAAATGTGGACCAACAGAAAAATATTTATGGGTTATGAGTGTTTTGATAGTAATACTGTGTCCAAATGGGCTCCAGTTGTTTATATTACCATCAGAAAAATATGAGGGTTCTCTTTGTTCTACTTAGTATTATCAGATATCAATATTTTTGTGAAATAGTAATTAACACATCATAATAATTTTTCTTTGCATTTCCTTAATGATTAATAAGATGTTTTCCTGAACTAATGCCTTTGCTTCATTTTTTAAAAATCCTGGTTATTACCAAAATAAATAAATAAATAGATAGATAATATGAAATTCTTGTTCTTTTTCTCTTATTTTCTAGTAGATTATTTATATTTTCTTACTAATTCAGAAGAATAGATATATACAGGAACAAATGTGTGTGTGTTTATATATAGTGTATATATAGTTTATATTTACATAGATAAATATATATTTTATTTATAGTTTATATTATGTATAAATATATAATTATATATATATAGTTTATATTTAACTTTTTCCTTTTCATTGGTGCTCTAAATGGTATCTCCAAATTTGTTGCCTGCTTCTACATGTCTTTGATCATTGTGAACTATTATTTATAGTGTACCTTATAAAGTCAAATATTTCTTTATTATACTCATGCTTTATGTGTCATTTAAGAAATACTCTCCTAGATCCATTCATCTGTTGATGGACATCTAGGTTCCTGGGGGAGGGGGTTTGGGAGAAGGGGGTGGGATTATGGACATTGGGGAGGGTATGTGCTTTGGTGAGTGCTGTGAAGTATGTAAACCTGGTGATTCACAGACCTGTACCCCTGGGGATAAAAATATATGTTTATAAAAAATAAAAAATTATATTTAAAAAAAAAAAAAGAAATACTCTCCTATCTTGAACTCATATTTTCCTATATTCTCTCCTAAAATTATGTTTTATGGATTCTGTTTGATCAAGGTTCACTTTTTCTTTATCTATTATCAAGGTTCACTTTTTCTTTACATGGAAAAATATATTTTTCTTTATCTGTTCAAACAAATCTTTTGAAATGTTCATCTTTTCCACATTTCTTGGCAATGGAATCTTTATCATAAAAAAACTTTTCACTGAAGTGTAGATCCAAATCTCTGTTCCATATTCTGTTCTATTATTTTTTTTAATATTTACCAAAATATGTAACTATTTTAATGAGTATGATTTCATTATATTTTTCAAATCTGATAAGGCACAATCTTCCACTTACCTTTGTTCTTTTAAATTATCAATTTGGCTAGTTTGAGTCTTTGATTTTATTATAATTAAGACTTGTTTGTGACAAAATAACCCAAAATAATTTATTTAATTGAAAATCATTGGATATATATAAACATGAGAAAATCAATATTTCAATTATATCAAGTATTCTAATCTATAAACAATTACATAGGATTTCTATAATTTCTTTAAAGAAAGCTTTACAATTTTCTCCAAAATGAAGGGAGATTTACTTTTACTAAAAATTATTTAAAATATAAACCCACTTAATTCAGTACAGGCAGACTGAGGAAATGTGTGAGAAGTTAACAAATGAAGAGAGAATTAAATTTCCAATCCTTTGGATATTGTGGAATACCCAGTTTCCCTTGGAATATTGTATTTATACAAGACAACTTCACATGTTGTTTTAATTACTTATCAGTAGTATTTCTTTTATTTGTGAATAAAAATAAATGCAATTTTTCTCCTCTAGGCATAATGGATCTTCTGGAGTACCCTCTCATGGACATGGAAGCCATTTTGGACATCTCAGAATATAAAATGTAGACAGCTGTTTTAGTTCCATTACTAAATCAAGAGGACATATTCTCTGGTTGTACGAAAAACTTAGATTACTACTTATACATGTAATGACCCTTCAGTGTCTCTGCTTAAATATTTTCTTTGCCTAAGTTGTCTCCTCCTGGTTTTTGGCTAAAATTCTACTCATCCTTCGTAACACCTTAAAAGTGTCTCTTCCTATGATTCACAGATGTGGAATCAGGTGTCTTTTTTTATTATATTATCCACTTCTGATTTTATAATAGTTGTTTTCAATGTGTCTATTTCCTTCATTAATTTGTCTGTTTAATGTTATTAGATAAAATTAATATGATATTCTAGGGACACCTGGGTGACTCAGTCTGTTAAGTGCCTTCCTTAGGCTCAAGACAGCATCTCGGAGTCCAGTGATCAAGCCCTGCATTGGGCTTCCCCTACCCTCTGCAGGGAGTCTGCTTCTCCCTTTGCACCTCCCCCTGCTCGTATTCTCTCACTCTCCCTCTCACAAATAAATAAATAAAATATTTTTAAAAAGTGGCATTCCAAATACTTAACAAAGTGTTTATTATCTATTAAGAATAATATTTTATCATAAATTGATACATTAAATTCTTTTCAAATTCAAATGTTTCTAAATTAAATATTAATTTAAGAAAAATTTCAGAAAAATATATTTATGTGATATATAAGACATCATAATTCTGCAGAGAGTAATCATTAAATTATTCTTAAATCATTAAATAATTAATCATTAAATACTTATTAAATCATATTTATATGTAATATAAATTTAGATGGATCTTCACTAGCAGAAAAATACTAAATTTTTTATGGATATATTATAACTTTATGAAATATAAGTAATCAGTGTCATAGCATCCCAAAAGATTTTCATTGTTTATACCACTTAATTCTTAAAATTTAAATCTTATTATTTTCTTATATATATGCCAGGCTTCTGAAATAATCTTAACATATTCACAACAGAAGGGAACTTGGAGATTACCTCTTCCCCCTCTCCCCAATTTTAGCAGGTAACTGTCTTTTTAACCTATCTTTTTATCTATCTTCTATTTTATCTATATCTTCTATTTTATCTATATATAATCTATATCGATATATACATATATGTATATATGTATATAAAAAAATATATAAATATATATGTGTATATATACATATATATGTATATATCTATATCGATATATACATATATATACATATCGATATACATATATATACATATCGATATAGATATATATATATATAAAATTTTAGGTTTTGGTTCACTTTTTTGATAAAAAAAGGACAGAGATTTTCATTTCTTCTTAGGCTTTCCATCTTTCTGCTTATATTACTATCTGCTCTTGCATGTTGTCTACTTTATTCATTAGAGTCCTGTGAATATTAGTAACATCTGTTTTAAAGTTTTGGTCTAATAATTCCAACATCCCTGCCATGTCTGGTTCTGATGCTTGCTCTGTCTCTTCATAATGTATTTTTTTTCTTTTGGTGCACCTTGTCATTTTCCTGTGATAACAGACCATCATGTAAAAGGAACCAATGTAGATAGGTCCTTAAGTAATGTAGTGGTGAGGTATGGGGAGAGGGGAAGCTTTTAATAGTCCTATGATTAACTCTCAGGCTGTTAATGAGTCTCTGTCTTCAGATGGTGAATTTCACAAGTGTTTCTTGTTTTATTTTTCTTTTCCATAGGTGGGACAGGATGTCTAGAGCTGACTAGAACTGGGTATTTTCCTTTTCCCAGGTAAAAGGCTTGAGTGAGCTGCAGTTGGTTACCACACTTTCCTCAAGTCAGTTAGGTTCTGATAAACCCCAGGCCAGCTAGTCTCTGGTTAAGTAAGAACAATGTGGTTTGACATATTTCCAAAATGGTCCCCTTTTCCTCCTCCTGCTGGTATTCTTGAGGGGACTTCTCCTAGATATAACTGGGAGAACCTAGTGGACCTCCTGTGCATAAATCCCACAGATTTGGCAGGCCTCTAGTGACCGGGTCTCTGGAGGTTTTTTTATCTCAGAGAGAGTTGTCCACATTGAGCCTCTAAACTTCCTCAGTTACAGCATGGGTTTTCCTGCTTTGGTTCTGGAGGTGATTCCTATCTACTCCTGAGTCTCTGCTCTGGTAAGCCAGCTCCCTGCATTCTTCTGTCTGTCTCTCCAATCTTGGATGCTGCAGTTTGTTTTGTGTCCTCACCACTCTTACGTATGAATCCTAGAAAAATTCTTTTTTTTTTTTTTCAGTCTGTTCATTGGACATTTTACTTGTTAGTATGGAGTGGTGACTTACTACCTCCTTACGTGTAGAACAGGAAACCCAAAGTTCCAAGATGATCTTGTGTTATACTTTTGTTTTGTACATAAGATAGCATTTTCTCTATGAATAAAGGAAATTCTACTTTTCTTTTGCTACTTGGTTTTTAAACTGAGAATCAAAGCGCTAAATAAGTATTCTTGTAGGTATATTTTTAAAGCAAAACTATCTTAAAACTCTGAAAACATATAAAAATGATGCAGTATGATAGAATATAAAATCATTTCCCTACCTGAAACAATCACTTTTGAAAGACTATACAAAGATTGACTTAAGCCACAAATTAATATTGTGTTTTTTTAAGATCACAGAAATGGTTTATAAATATATTTGACATTTTTTAGTAGTAATTCATGGACTTAACTATAAATCGAGTCATGAAAGTTATTTTCCAAAGATACATTCTCCTAAATGTTTCCATTTATAGATCATAGATTAGTATTTACAATAATGAATGTTTTTTGTCCAGCTCTCATTTTGAGATGCTTTTACTTTATTTGCATTAAATACTGTGCTTGACTATATGTTTGTTAAATTTAGAGAAAGCATGACACCTGCAATTTTATTCTTAATTCTACCATTGCTATGGCCATCTAGTTTCTTTGTTTTCTATCACTAAAAGAGGTAGATATATAAATATAAAACAAGGTAATCAATTATGTTGTATGGCTGCTCACTCATATTCTCCAATGTACCCTTTTCAAGCCCTTTATCCCATCATTTCAAAAGTAATAAACATGTTTAGGCAGGGGGTAGAGAAAATATTCACTGATGAAAATTCAATGTTCATATAAATGAGAACAACTCAATATTACTTCTTGCAGGGTATATAATGTGTGGTATAATATACAGATAATGCATGGACTCATAATTACTAGGAACTCTTATGCTTTGTACGATGCTAAAGTAATAGCTTAATTATTTTCAATTTGATTTGCTCATATAGTTTTGATTAATTACTTTTTAAAAACCTTTGAGATAACTGTAGATTTATAGCTAATTGTAAGAAATAACACAGAGATCCTATGTACTCTTTATTCAGTTTCCCCCAATGATAAGTTCTTGCAAAACTATATGACAATATCATAAGCAAGATACTGACATTGACGTGGTTAAAATACAGAACATTTCCATCACCACAAGGATCCTTCATATCGCATTTTAATATTTTCCGACTTTTTACCTGACCGCTATCCTCTTTAAACCCTGCCAACCACTAGTATGTCTGTTTCTATAATTTTGTTATTTCAAAATGTTATTTAAGGAATAATACAGGATGTGACTTTTGGGGATTGAATTCCTTACTCAGCAAAATTCTCTAGAGTTTCATCTAGGTTGTTGCATATGACCATAGTTTGTACCTTTTAGTGCTTATTGTGTAGTAGTACACTATCGCTGTAGGATCAGATTTTTCCTTTTTTATTGTTTCATAATTCTCTTTTTTTTTTCAATTTATATAAATAATCTCTTTCAAGACTTGGTTCCCAATTCATTTCTGTGGATAATTAAGTCTTTTTAACTTCCTCTCACTATAAACACTTCAGTATCATAGTCCCTAGGCAATTACATGGTATTTGTAAAATATATTCCATTTTCATCAGTAAATAAATGTGTTTGCTATTATTCCTTTGTTATTTTATGTATTTCAGTAACTACATTTAAAATGATACAAGTAAATCATAATAACTAATACTCACTGGCTCCATATTATGGTTACTTTTTAAGCTAAGAATTTCATATGCATATGTAATAATACTTACAGCAACTCCTATGAAGTAAGTACCATCGTTAACTTATTTTACAGGTGATACAACTAATGATTATCAAAGAACACTCAAGTCGTTAGACTCCAGACCTTCTATACTAGATTGTTTTGTGCTTTATACTCCTTTTGTTTTCCTTTGAGATATAATTGATATGTGTGTTTAAGCTGTACAACATGTTGATTTGACAGGTTTATAGATTATAATACAATTACCACCATAACATTAGCTAATACCTCTATCACCTCAAACAATCACAATTTCATTTTTGTGGTAAAAGTTAAGATCTAGTCTCTAAATGATCTGGATTCTGGATCACATTTTTATTTTTCAAGAACCCTTTATACTGTTTTCTATAGTGGCTTTACCATTTTAGATTCCCAACAGTGCATCTTCTTGATGGTGAAACTTCTAACAGATGTGAGGTGGTATCTCACAGTGGTTTTGATTTGCATTTCCCAGATGATTAGTGATGTTGAATATCTTTTCATCTACCTGTTGGCCATTTGGAGGTTTTCTTTGGGTAAAAAAAAAAAAAAAAAGCCTATTTAGTTCTTCGGCCTATTTTCTTTCTTTCCTTCTTTATTTTTCTTTTCTTTCTTTCTTTCTTTCTTTTTTTTTTTTTTTTAGATTTTATTTATTTATTTGACAGAAGAGATCACAAGAAGGCAGAGAGAGAGGGGGAAGCAGGCTCCCTGCTGAGCAGAGAGCCCAATGTGGGGCTTTGTCCCAGGATCCTGGAATCACGATCTGAGCCGAAAGCAGAGGTTTAACCCACTGAGCTACCCAGGCGCCCCTCTTCTGCCTATTTTCAAGTCAGATTATTTTTTCCTGTTGTTTCATTGTATGAGTTCTATAAATATTTTGCATATTTACCTATAATCCTATATATGATCGATTGCTTAAGGAAGGGGTGGTGCTGGCAAGATTTCTCTTACTCTCTCCGGTACATACAAACTTGTGTCCCCCTACCCTCAGTAGAGTGCTGGCATCTCTCCTCAGGAAACTTGGTCTTCTTCAAAAGCTCTCTCATTTGTGGATGTCTGCCCAAGTCAATGCTCTCTCAATGTTTCCTGACTTCAGCCAAGAGAGGCTGAGGCTGCCTTGCATGGTCTTGCTGGTTTCACAGCTCATACCGAGATATGTCTGCTTATTACCCAAAGCACAGGTAGATAAGAATCCTCTTGGGTCCTTTGGTGTATGGTACTGGATCCCACAACTCCCACAGAAGCACTTTTGTTTCTGGATGGGTGCCAAATTTTAGTTGTTAAGGTAGGGGTAGGGAGGGAGAGCACAAAGAGGGATGCCTTCCCCTGCCATGATCTCCATGCCATCTCTTTTAGGAGTGTGTGTTTAACTATTCATCTACTATACTACTACTGGGTTGTTTTCAGTTTTTTACTCTTATGAATAAAGCTATTAACATTTCTATTCAATTTTTTCCGTAGACATATATTTTTATCTCTCTAGGACAAATGCCCAAGAGCACAGGGACTGATTACATGGTAGTTGCATGCTGAATTTTTCTTTAAAAACTCCTAAACTGTTTTTCAGAGGAATGAGTTTTACATTGCTACCCAGAACATATGAGTAATCTAGTTTCCATCCATTCTTATCAATGTTTGGTGTTGTCACTATTTTTTTAAGCCATTGTGATAGGTGTGTTAGTGATAACTCATTTTTAATTTGCATGCTCCTACTGGTTAATGACATTAAGAATCTTTCATGTGCTTATTTGCCATTAATATACCAACTTTGGGGAAAGAGCCCTTATTCTCTACCCATTTGTTAATTAGATTGTTTTATTCTTGATTTTTGACAACTTCTTGTTTACTCCTGACACTAGTCTTTTGTTGGACATGTAGTTTGTACATATTTTTTCGTCTGTTGTTTTTCTTTCCATTCTCTTATCCTGTCCTTTTGCAGAGCAGATGTTTGGAAGTATAATATATCAGTTTTTCCTTTTATAGATTATACTTTTGGTGTCAATTTTAATAACTCTATGTCTACCACTAGGTCCCAAAGGTACTACTATGTATTTTTTTTAAATGAGATTAAAAAAAAATAAACTGATGTCACACAGACATGGTATATAAGAAGGGAAATACAGTTAATGAAAATTTTAAAAATATATGTTTATTTGTTTAAATCCTATGCCAAACAACACCACACAAGGAACACACCATAATTCACTTTCCAGTTGTTGGATAAGGTCATAATTGTGGGTCTGAGCTTCCTCTCAGACAAAGCAAGGAGCAGTACAATCAGTTAATATAGATTTTTTTGTCTGTAATATATATGATATTTATTAATATTTACCATATTATCAACAATTCAAAAATCTTTTAAAATATGAACATTTGAGGTTATTTTTACTTGAAGTACAATATAATTTAAAAATATATGTGTGTGTTTGTGTCTATTCCCAGTTTAATGATGCATATTAAAATATTATATCCTGTTAATGATTGGGTTAATACAACAATGATATGAGTCTTACAGTCAGATTTTTTTTTTTAAGATTTTATATTTTTATTTGTCAGAGAGAGAGAAAAAAAGAGACAGAGAGAGCACAAGCAGGGGGAGCCGCAGGCAGAGGGAGAAGCAGGCTTCCTGCTGAGCAAGAAGCCTATGCAAGACTAGATCTGAAAACCCTGGGATCATGACCTGCGCAAAAGGCAGATGATTAATCGACTGAGCCACTCAAGTGTCCCTATAGTCAGACTTAATAAGGCTTAAAACCAGACTTTGGAAATTTCTAGCTGGTCAGCCATACTTTCTGCTCTGATTTTCTCATACTAGAAAAGGAGCTTTAAAGTGAGAAAAATAACATAGCCTAGGAATTTAAAATTCCTAGCAGGAGTCTGGCAAAAAAATTATATCATATAAATATTTTATTATGTAGGAGTGAAAATGTTTATCATATATTTTATACACACACATATATATGTATGTATGTATATGTATATATATATACACACGTGTGTGTGTGTGTTTATCATTTTCTGATTAATTATCCTAGAGTAAAAGTAAAGAAAGATTATAATATTATTTAACAGTACCTAATGGGTATTCAGAAACCATGAATAAATGTTTTTGTAGCTTTCCATATATAATAATTCAGTTATATGATGAAGATCATAATAACTTGAACACAAAACACTGCTATCTAAGTTTATTTACCCATAATGATATAATGTACAAGGGAAAAATATATTAGAAAATGATCACTTTAAGTTATCTCAGTTTTTTTTTTTTGTTCTGTTTTTTCAGCCTGTAATAAATAGTCTTTATTTCTCAGATTGTCCTTAGGGTATCACTCTTTGTAGAGTCTGTGTATTCTGCTCCAATTATAAAATTCCTAGGAGTGTGTCTCTGAACTGCCATGAACTGTTCCTAAAGGCAGTCAACCAATGATCAGAGGAGGACCACCTACTGCTAAGCAGTACATCAAAAGATAGTACAGCAAAAGCAATTTATTTTCTTACTATTCTATTCGCCTCCCCACAGAGGGAAGTACAATACTTGTTGCTACTTGCTTTCTCTTCATTTGTAGAGATAATACAGCGTAAGTAAAATTACTTCAGATACAGCCCCTCAAAGAATGAGACTCTCTGAAAAACACCCCAAGTACACAGTGTTTGAGAATTTGACATTAAATCTTCTGTGGAACTGCATACAAATAGATCATAAGACATTTTTTCCTCTATGAGTGTGGAAAATATCCAGGGAGAATCAGATAAGATAGGCTTTTTTATTATACAAATGCCAGAAAAACGTACTTTTTAATTTTATATGATATATAATAACCACTTTGTTCAGTGACTCAAATTTTGTCACAAATTTTAATTGTGTATCTCAACTAATGTTTAACAATTACAGAATCAAGTTGAAGGGTATATATAATTTTTTGTCGTGATTACTTACATTTCACCATTTCTGCTGATTTGTAATATTTTGAAAGAAAATATTTGGGGGGAAATAGACATGTCCATAATCAGATAGGTGAACTTGCCAGTGATTCATGATTAGAAATTATTTGTCGTGAGTTTTCTCTGGGAATCCATTTTGTGTACTGTACACTTTTTGTTTCTGTCCTTAAATAATGCAATTGTTTGTGCCTGCCACAGAACTTCTCTGTATCATAAATATTGAACAACAAAAAAAAGTTGTTGAAAAAAATACTGCTTGAGTAATGATTAGCTTGAAATACCCTAAGTTAAACATTTTACTTCAGATGTCATCATTCCTGATTCTCCTTTTTCTTCTTTTTTTTTTTAAAAGATTTTATTTATTTATTTGATAGAGAGAGAAAGAGAGAGAAATCACAAGTAGGCAGAAAGGCAGGCAGAGGGCGAGGGGGAGGCAGGCTCCCTACTGAGCAGAGAGCCTGATGCGGGACTTGATCCCAGAACCCTAAAATCATGACCTGAGCTGAAGGCAGAGGCTTAACCCAATGAGCCACCCAGGCACCCCACTTCTTTTTCTTTTTTAAAGATTTTATTTTATTTATTTAAGATAGAGTAAGTGAGAGAGAGAGCACAAGCAGGGGAGGGGCAGAGGGAAAGGGAGAGCAGGCTCTTCACTGGACAGGAAGCCCACCATGGGACTCAATCCCTGGACTCCAGGATCATGACCTGAGCTGACGGGAGACACTCAAATGACGGAGCTACCCAGGAGCGACCTCTCCATTCTTACTTCTAATTTACTATTTGTTCTACTCCACTATCTAAGAAACATCTTGAGTATAAGTTATTGTTACCAAGAGCAGGTGACTGATAATTCTCATAGGTTTATTAGATTTATTATACAAATACCCAGTGAGAGTATATAAATACGTTCTATCATTAGCTGTGATAAAAATTTAATAAATATGTAGATAACCATTATACTTCTCCTCCAAATTATGTAATTATAAACCAATAATAACATAAAAATCTTCAATTAGGGACGCCTGGGTGGCTCAGTTGGTTAAGCAGCTGCCTTCGGCTCAGGTCATGATCCCAGCGTCCTGGGATGGAGTCCCACATCGGGCTCCTTGCTCCGCGGGGAGCCAGCTTCTCCCTCTGACTCTGCCTTCCACTCTGTCTGCCTGTGCTCGCTCTCGCTCGCTCTCTCTCTCTGACAAATAAATAAATAAAATCTTTAAAAAAAAATCTTCAATTAAATTTTACCTCAATTTTGTGATGATTTATGAACATTCAAACATTCCATTACTCAAAAACAAACAAAAATACCCCAAACAAACAAAAAAACATTTCATTACTCCAAATTTTTACTTACACATTTAATTTCACAGTATTCTTATTGTTTACCTCTTAAGGTAGGAAGCAGTATGTACTCTTTTCAAACACTTAAGAAGACACAAGAGATTGCTATTTTAGTCATTTTTCTGCTATAGTCACAGAAATCACTGACAGCTCAGTGGATTACAACAGCAATTTTTTTCTTTGTCCATATTACATAAGAGATGTGGGTCAACTAGGGCTCTTCTGGTCTCTCCTGGCTTCTCTGGGCTTGGCTAGACTCACCTGTACATGTCTTCTTATTGTGGAACTCGGTTTAAAGGAGTAGTGATTATGTGGGTCATATTTTTATGATGAAATGCAGGAGTACACAATTCAACAAAATATGTTAAGTCTTTTTGCTCAGACAAAACAAATGTCAAATCCATTTATAACTCATTAATCAAAGCATGTCAAATGTCCAGGAGTTCCAATTCAATAGTTTGGGAAATTGTATTATGCCTGCAAAGCAGCATGACAAAGAAAAAGAGGAAATCAAATGCATGAGTAAATAACACAAATTACTATGATTATCATCCAGTCTTGATTTTGCCTATATATTTTGCTGTCTTCAATCTATGGTCCTGATAACTGCAGATTGTGTGATTATTAACATTTTAATCTCTGGTGTCATGAAGGAATATTCCCTCTCAGATGAAAAAATTTCGATCAACTAATATTTGGTTGTTTTAATTCATCTTAAGGCATATCAATAGTTCAGAATCCTAGTTCCCAGGTTGTGAGGATAAGCAGGAACAAAATCTGAGAAGAGGTACCAATAGCTGCTCATTTCAACAAGGACAAAACAATTACCTACTGAGATAAATACTAATAACCCTCAGAAGAGCAAATTATAACCCAAGCCAAACAACAATTTATTTGTAATGCCAGTTTTAACTCAAAAAAATAGGCATGTGGAGACACAGGAATTGGAAACCATACTCAGGAATAAAAACAGGGAGCGGAGACTGCTTCTGAGTGGGATCAGACAATTGATTTAGCAGAGAAGAATCCTCAAGAAAAATATAAAGTTGTCCAAAGAAGGAGAGGAAATTATACTATCATCAAGTCAGCAACTAGAGAAAGTTAACATAAAATGGAAACTATGAGAAACACCCAAATAGAAATTCTAGAGATAAAAATATGATGATGGAAGTGAAAACTTCACCAGGAAAAATTAACAGAAAATCTGAGATTTCAGAAGAAAGCAACAGGACACTTTTATGTAGAGCAAGTATCTAGTCTGGAGGAAAAAAGACATAAAGATTGAAAGAAAATGAACTAAATGTCAAAAATCTGTTAAAACATATCAAATATTCCAACACTTGTGAAATTACGATTGCAAAAGGAGAGATAAGAAGACATAGAACCCTTGCTGAAAATAATGGTTAACAATTCCCAGATTTGTTTAAAACACTGATTTAAACATCCATATGGTAGGTGTGGTAGGTTGACTCATACCCACTAAATATTTTCACGTTCTAATCTCCAGAATCTACAACTATGTCAACTTATTTGACAAGAGAGACTTTGCAGAAGTGCTTGGATTAATAAATTTTGAGATGTGAAAATTATCCTGCATTATCCAGAAGGGTCCAATATAATTATAAGGGTTCTTATAAGAGGAAGATATGAAGGTCAGAATCAGAAAAAAGAGACATGACAATAGAAATAGATCTGGAATGAGTCTTTTGAAAATAGAAAAAAGAGCCAGAAACCCAAGGAATGCTGATGATCTCTATAAATTGGTAATCAAGGAAACAGACGCTCCCTTAGATCTTCCAGAAGGAGCACAGCGCCATCAACACCTTGATTTCAGCCCCATTAGACTCCTTTCAGATTTATGACCCCAAGAACTGTAAGAATAAATTTTTATTGATTTCAGTCACAAGATTTGTGGTAATTTGTTAAACCCACTGTAGGAAACTGATATACATAGACAACTAGTATCATAGCAAAACCGGTAAAAGTTAAAAAGAAAGAAAAATAGTTAAAATAGTGTAACCAACATGTAACAAAGATACTGTTAACAGGTGTCTTCAGATTTCAAAAAATAGAGGTTATACTCAGTGTGACATACTTACTTAGCTAAATAAAGAGCTCTTGGCAACAAACTTATTCAGGCAACTATGCTCTCTACAGATAAGACAGCAGGATCTTTGATTTTTAAAGTTCTGATCATGCTCAGTCTTTTTAAGTCTGTTTCCACTGTCCTTGACTTTCAGACTTTGACCCCTAGTTTTATAAACTGAAGACTTTGGTATTCTCCCTTGTTGCAGTGATTGCTTGATTTATTTCTTGTTACTTAAACGTTTTCATACACACGCTCAAAAAAGATAAACATGTGAGGTAGTAGATGTAATTAACTAGATGGAGGGCATCTTTTTCACAGTGTATACCACAATGTGTATCATATACCACAATGTATACTTAAAATATCTTACAATTTTATATGCCAATTTTATCCCTAAATAAAGCTGAAATACAAAAAAAAAAAAAAAAAAAAAAAGGAAGGAAGGAAGGAAGGAAGGAAGTTAGTTGTCCCTTACTTTTTCCAAGGTTTTCCTATAGGCAAAAATCTGTAGCTTGGACAGATCATAAATTTATGTTACTTCCAATCCTTTCTACAGAAGTAAACATGGAACACAAGCAAAGATCACCCAAATCTTCCTTGGAATTAATTTACAGACATTGTGAAAGAGAATTCCTTTTTTAAAGAATTTATTTATCATTTTAAAGAGAGAGAGAGCGTGCACACATGTACACACTTGTACAAGCAGGGAGAAACAGCAGCAGAGGACAAGTGAGA
This sequence comes from Mustela lutreola, assembly GCF_030435805.1. NCBI lineage: Eukaryota > Metazoa > Chordata > Mammalia > Carnivora > Mustelidae > Mustela > Mustela lutreola. The sequence goes on from NC_081303.1 coordinate 53,158,942, forward strand.
GAGAATCTGAAGCAGTCCCCACATGAAGCAGACCCCAATGTGGGGCTGATCTCACAATTGCAAGACTATGACCTGAACCTACACCAAAAGTCAGACACTTAACCAGCTGTACCACCCAGGTGCCCCAGTTTCTATTTTAGATAAAAAGTTCTATATGTAGAGGAATGTAAAGCTGATAGCATATCTTTTGCTACAATTGGAAAAAGTCTATAATCACATCCAATGCAAGACATGGCAAAGACAACCTTAAAATAAGGAAGTAGGGCTCTAATGAAATTACTCAAGCTCCTGGATCTAGACGTTCCCATCACATTCTGTTACCTAGATATCCATTCTCTTAATGGCAATAGTTTTTATAATATGCACAATGCCCAAGTCCTTAATCATATAGAAATTGAATTTCAGAATGTGTCATCATAAATGGCAAACCATAAAGTCATGAATGGACTGCATCAAAGTGGGCATAGGACAATGAGAATTCCCGTATTCGTGTATGTTAAACTGACACTCTGTTCATTTTACTACAACATAGCCCTCATCTTAAAATGTTACGTTTCCATTCTCAGACTCAGTTAGGGAAACAAAACTAATTTACTCTTTATTCACTGTGGAAAGAGTATGTCTGTTGATAACTGAAAGGAAAAAACCTATATTCAAAATATGATTAGACAATTATTATCATTGAAGTTACTAGTTTTGAATTATTGGAAATTAATTCTATGTAGCTAGTAAGATTTAAATAAAATATTGACAAAGAGGACTAGCAAACAAGAATCTACAATTTCTCCATCTCTGAATACAACCCAGTTCTTGTTATTGGGGGGCAGGGTAGGGGGAGGAAGGCTCAATCTTAATACCATAGAGCTGAAATAAAGTTCCCTTGTATACTCCTTTTAGAAAACATGGAGCAGGGGCATGACAGAAAGTACTCACTCAGAGAGAATGAAAAGTGTGGATAAATTATTGGTGAATGCACCCACATTACTTCATAGCTGGAAGACCCTTGTATTTTACTCTAGCACAATGTGGTATATGCTCTGAAGTTTTGACAACTCTATATATTTTTTTCTTTTCTTTTTTTAATGATGCAAAAGTTTATATTTGGAATTAATCAGCTAGGCTCAGTTTAGATGAACTCAGTTTTTTAAAAAATTAACATATATTATTTGCCCCAGGGGTACAGGCCTGTGAATCATCAGGCTTACACATTTCACAGCTTTGTTGGTAACATCAAAAACATCGTATTCAGGAGTTAGTGGAACATATGCCTTCCTCAAAGCATCGGACTGATCAGGGTGCTGACTTTGGCCACAACAATGCCATAGAGTATCTTTACAGCTTGCTGGAATTAGTGCTTCTTGGTGTTGACATCCACAGTATGTGGACAACACAAATGTGTTGTCTTCTATCTTCTTCAGAGTGACTGAGGTCAGAAAGAACTTGACAATGGCATAGTGATCAAGCTTGCTTTTCCTGAAGGATGCTCTTCCCAGGATATTTGGGTTGCCATTGGAGTAGTAGTGTCTTGGGCTTCTAGAAAGTGGGTGATGTGTGCATCTTCTTTCCCCTACCTTCTCCTGACCTAACCCTTCCTCCTCCTCCTCCTCTTCCTCCTTCTTCTTCTTCATCTTATTCCTCTCCTTGTCTTCTTCTCCTTCTTTCTCTCCTTTTCCTTCTTATTCTGGCTCCAAATACTACTTTCTTGGTCTTCAAATTCTTTGCTTTAGCTTCAGCTTCAGGAGAGCCAGGAGTTTCCTGCTTCACACTTGGTGTCATCTTTGTGAAAACCTTGCCTTTTTTTTTCCCCTTAAATGGAGATTTCTGTTTGAATGTTCTGTAATTTCTCTTTTTGTATTGTGTATATTGGAGTTGTTAAACATAACACTTAATCTAAAGACTGTGGAAAGTCTAAATTGGCATTACGATGACACTAACGAAGAAATAAATGTCATCTGGAAAATATGAACTCAGAAAAATAGATAATTATCTCTAGATGTAATTACTGGACTTCACTTTAGATTGTCTTGGGGAAGAGATGAACACATTTTCACTTTAATGTGGAATTTTCACTTACTTAAAACAACAAACTATTTTAAGTAAGATTTATTTGAGATATAAAAACAAGATCCATGCTTTGGATTATTTAAACATTCATTGTCTTATTATATAACAAGAAATTCTCTCTCTCTCTCCCACTTTTTTTTTTTTTTTTGGCTTAGCTTAATTTGACTTTCTCTAATTTTGATCAATAGATCAAGCAGAAGGACATATACCCTAGTTAATATTGGCTTACAATTTATACTGTTCTTTCAGATAAACTAACCAGGCATCACCTTTATCTGACATACATATCAACTGATAAAATATGGAATGTGATTTGGCACTAGGTATATGCATACTGTGTTGAAAACCAAATAATATTGCGGTTATGAGCTGTATCAGTTGAGATAAGCTAGGTTATACCACAATAATCAATGGTACAAATTCTTAGTGACTTATAGCTATGAATATTTTTATCCTGTGGGTTCATCTCAGGTTGGCACTAATCCTGCTCCACACTGTCTTCATGTTGGGGCCAGAGTGACTGAATGGCCATTATCTGGATGTAATTCACTAGTTTCATGGAAAATGGAGTTGCATGACTATCTTGGACTAGCTTTTAGAGCTTTTCATTAGAAGTGGTATATGTCATTTTTACCAAATCCATTAACCAAGGCAAGTTATAGGACCACTCCCGAATGCAAAAGGGTGATAGGGAAATCAATGAATATTTTAAGCAATAATAGAATATCAGACAAGAACAGTGATTCTGGATGTTGCCCAAATTCATAATCTGAGTCTGTAATTTAACAACAATGTTATTTTAAGCAGGTTAAATAACCTCTCTGTGCAATCCCACTGTTCACTGAAAAGTATACGTAATTGTGCAACTTCATAGAATTGATACAAGGGTTCAACGGCATAGTACGTTATTCAGCTCAAAGACATTAGCGTTTTAAAAATGAAACATCAAGCAACATTGGATTCAAATTTTGATTCAAAACCTTAATTCTTGACTTAGATAAAAATAACAAATGTGCCTAGTTTTAATCTTCTTTTAATGAAATTACTACCCAAAGATTGTATATTAAATGCCTCTGTCAATAGCAAATTTTTTGCCTGAGGCTTTCATTGTCCATTCTTTGTTCTCTCAATACTCTCCAATCTTTTTACTTATTTTCATAAGAGATACTGTGATTAAAATTAAGACTCATCAGCCACTCTTGAGATAGAACATAAAACTGAACCTTCCATCCTTCTTTACTGAAGGTAAATAATAAAAACACAAGCTGTTACCATGGAGGCACTCTAACTGAATATTAAACAATTAAATGATTCATTTTAGTAATTGTACACTGTACTATATGACAACCTGTTGAAGTTAATTTATCTATTCTCATATAAATAGGGTATACTTTAAATTAGTTTTGTATTTATCATTCCAAGAGTCAAACATTTTCTTGTTTATTGGAGTTCTTGGTTTTCCAGGGTGCCTGAGTGGCTCAGTTTGTTAAAGTCTCTGCCTTCGGTTCAAGTCATGATCCCAGGGTCCTGGGATCTAGCCCCGTGTTCAGCTCTCTGCTAAGCACGGAGCCTGCTTCCCCTTCTCTCTCTGCCTGCCTCTCTGCCTACTTGTGATTTCTCTCTCTCTTTCAAATAAATAGATAAAAATCTTAAAAATAATTAAAAAAAGAATTGAAGAGAAGATGGCTAGGAGAATTGATTGGAAAGTAGGTTAGAAAAAAATGGAAAAGGAAGGTAAACAGCCTAGATGAAGAAGTCTTATGAAAGGAATACAGTGTGGGGATGGTATTTGTCTGAAAGACTGAGGTTTAAACATTAAACTCAAGTCATTGTTATTTATTATTACAGCTTTTAAGGAAGAAAACAATGAAAATGTTAAGCCCCCATAAGCAATGAAATCATATGAGTGAAATAAGTATTTGTTACCTTGCATGTGTCTAAAACATGATTTGTTATCAACAAATGTGTATTTCTGAAATTAAAAATTATTGATAATTAGGTAATAATATATTCAAAAATTAGAACATGTTTTAAATATCAACTAATCCATGGCACATTTTGTGTAAACATATTTTGAAGCATTCAAATAAAGACGTTACTATTTTATTTTTTTAAGATATTTATTTATTTATTTATTTGAGAGAGAGACAGAGAGAACATGAGCGAGGAGAAGGTCAGAGAGAGAAGCAGACTCCCCGTGGAGTTGGGAGCCCGATTCGGGACTCGATCCCAGGAGTCCGGGATCATGACCTGAGCCAAAGGCAGTCGTCCAACCAACTGAGCCACCCAGGCGTCCCAAGAAGTTACTATTTTAGAAAGAAACTCTTTCATTTTTAGATAATAGGGATAGCATATTTTAGTATAAAAATGTAACTTTATTTTATGTACTTTTAAAAAAAAGTTTTCATTTATTTATTTGACAGAGAGAGAGATCACAAGTAGGCAGAGAGGCAGACAGAGAAAGAGGTTCCCTGGGGGGCTCCATCCCAGGACCCTGAGATCATGACCTGAGCTGAAGGCAGAGGCTTAACCCACTGAGCCACCCAGACACCCCTATTTTATATACTATTTTCAATAAGAGTTATATATTTATTTTTACAAATTTATCTTTTTAAATCTCCTTTGCTTTAACTACAAAACTAAGTCTCTTATTAATGTTTTAAGCTATTTAGTTTTGATTAATTTTTAAAAGTAGTTGATGCAGTAATCTTGCATTTTATTATGTGGGTAATAATATCTATCTTTAATAATAATAATAAATAACCCATTTTCAAAAGCATAAAGTACAATAATTGATATCCCATATTTGCCCAACTATTAATTATATCCCACAATTATTAGTTATTTGCCTGACTCTCTTTTCACAAATAACAATAGAAGATATGTCAAAAATCAGAAAAATACATTAAATCTCCAAATTTATTTGGTAAAGCTTAAATGAAAAGTAGATGAACTTTATATGCAAAACTGGAGTAGAAAAGAAGGATACCTATTTTTAAGGAGCAATAGCACATAACCTACTTGATTTCATCTAAGTGGTTAGAAAATGCCCAAGTGGTAAAATGATAGGCTGGAAAATGGAGCGCTTAAGTTAGGCCTATCACTGGAATGATATAAAATTATAATCTATTATTGAGAACAGAAACTTTAATATTACATACAACTACCACTCTTTCCCTTCCATTAAATAGAAAAAATATTTTTTTTCTAGATAACATCAAAAGCAAACTGAATATAATTTTCTAGGCCTGAGGTAAACATAATTAATTTGAGTTTTTAAATTTTTTTTTTATTATGGTAAGAGCACCTAAGAGGAGATCTACCCTTCTAACAAATTTTAAAGTGTACAATATGTTATTGTGGACTATAGGTACAGTGTTGTAGAGCAGATCTCTAGAGCTTTTAATAGCAATCTAAGAGCTTTTTAATAGCAATAATAGAGTAGACATGTAGACAAAAGCTTACCAAGTTTTAAATTAGAAGACAAAAGTTATAGGCTCAGACTTAAGGAAAATGGAAGATAATTTCTTCCATAATATTTTTCTAACTTGGAGATTTCAATGTTATTTCTCAAGGCATTAAGCATGTCCTTAGGTTATATTATGTTAACTGGTTTACTGCTCTATGATTATTTTCTTTCTAGGCGATTTTTAAAACAATCAATGAAAACTTAATTTTTCAATTGACAGAAGTCTCAAAGCTTTTGTATAGGATATAGGAAGCTTGGGTGTACAAGATGGAACTAATTTCTCATTCATATAGACTGTATGAGTGCCTAGGAAACTCTATCACATGAATTTTATGCCCATTACATTTGAACTGAAGAGAATATATTAAAAAAAGTAGTTCCCTCAAACTCAAACACAAATGCATGTGCGTACACATGCATGTGCGCACACACACACACACACATTCATTGTTTTTGAAAAATATGGAGACTATAAAAGTGATGAGTATGAGGAAGGAGAGAAAGGACAGTCCTAATAATGATACTATCTTTTTGTGTACATATAAAAATTGTATATATCTAAGCTATACAGCTGTGAAGTTTTCATACATGTACACATTGTGAAAAGATCACCACAATCAGATTAAAAAACATATCCATCATCTGTATATTTAACGTGGGTATGTATATGCATGTGTGTATTGAAAAGATTTAAGATCTATCCTCTTACCAAATTTCAAATATATAATTTATCAAATATATATTTATTTGATAATATATCAAATATGTATTTAAATATATATATTTAAATATATAATTTATAAATATATAATATATAATTTATAATTTATTGTTAACTATGATCATTTGCTGTGACTATGCTGTACTTACCTCTCCAGAGCTCATTTAGCTTGCATGATTGAAACTTTATACCCTTTGACCATCTCATTACCCCCTCACCCCTCCACTGGAAACCACCATTCTACTCTCTGCTTCTGTGAGTCTATTTTAGATTCTATATGCGAGTTCAAGAAGAATTTGTCTTTCTGTGTCTGGCTTATTTCACTGAGCATAATGCCCTCCAGGTTTATCCTTGTTGTTTCAAATGATAGGATTTCCTTTTTATTTTTAAGCCTGAATAATATTCCATTATATGTATATGCCATAGTTTTATCCATTTGTTCACTGATGCCCATGTAGGTGTTTCCATATCTGGGTTATTATGAATAAGGTTGCAATGAACATGGGCATGGGAATAGCTCTTCAGAGTCCTCTTTCCTTTTCCTTTTGATACATAGTAGTGGATTTGCTGAATCACATGGGAGTTCTATTTTTAACTTAGTGGTGTTAAAATCTGAAACCTGAGAGACATCAGGTATCCTGCCTTGCTGGGTCATCATACCCCCTCCCCCACCCAACACACACACTGCTCAAACGCCAACTTTTGTAACAGGTCGTAATTAGAATAGGCTTCCTGACTATATTGTCTATTCATTCTCAGTATCTAACATTTGGTAATTTGGGGGACATCTAGATGTTATGATAATTTTTTTTTCCTTTGCTTTCCAATTGCTGTGGACCTTGTACTTATATTGAAAGATGGAATGATTGTCTTAATAAATTTTGCTTCTGTTTCTTAGTGTATACATACAGCTAAATCTTTAAATAAAAATATAAAACAGCACTTTGAATAGTACAGTGTTTAGGAGTGCTTGAATTCAGGGGAAATAATTTCCTCTTCATTTTTTTCCTCATAGAATGAAAAACATGAAGTCTTCCACATTGATGAGTTCAATTAATAAAATTTGTGATACTTTTCTTCCAACTTCAGAGCTATAACATGTTTCAAAAGCAAAACATCCACGAATCAAAATGATTTTAAGATGACATTAATTCATCAGCTTTTTAAAATTCATCAATTTTTAATCAATAATTTCACATATGGGTTAATAAATGCAGAAACAATAGATTAAATGTAAATCACGTGGAGTATAAATCAGGCAACATTCAGAGCGGGTCTGCCAATTCTATTTCACTTGAACAAAATAGCAAAAATTGAACACTATGTCTGGAAGAACATGTCACAAGTATGTTCTGTTGAAAGCATCTGGTCAAACTTGGAAAATATGGATATTATAATAGCCAATGTCCTGGCAGGAAAGATAAGGCACACTCAAATTGGTTAATTTGAGGAGAGATTATTAAGGATTATTTACAAAGGTTTGGGAAGAGTAATAAGACAGCGTAAAGAATAGTTTTGTCCCCTAGATACAGTAACAGCGAAGAGGTTTCTACTCAGGTGTGAAAATTGAGGGAAGGGATATATATAGGGACAGACAGAGGGGTGGGGATGATATGGGGAGGGGAGAGAGAGAGAGAGTGAGAAAGATGTATGAAGATTTAATCATGCTGACAAACATTTAGGTCGTGTCATGTCTGTGGTTATACTGAACATGCTTCTGAACATTCTTACATGTTCTTTTAGTGAATATAGTCATTTGTTCTATAGCACCTGACACCAAAAATATAATTAACTTATCTTGGGATATACATATGTTTAGATACTGTCAATTTTTTTTTCTAAAATATCATTACCAATTTATACCTCCAACAATAATGTTTGCAAGTTCTGGATGTTCAAAAACTTTAGTGGCTGTTGATATTGTCATTTTAAATTTGGATATTCTGGTTGGTGTAGAATGACATTTTACTGCAGTTTGCATTTACTGATAACTGATGAGTTAAAGCACATTTTCATGTGTTTATTGACCATTTGTATATCCTCTTTCCTGAAGTGGTTGTTTATGCTTAAATGTTTAACGTTTTTTTTTTTTTTTTATCACTTTCCCATCCTCTTTTCTTGGTTTATCAGTATATCAATTAAAATTCTCTAGAGGAACATCGTGCAGGCATACATATGCATGCAAACACACACACACACACACACACACACACACACAGTTAGGAGATTTATGTTAAGGAGTTGATTCATATGATCATGAACACTGGCAAGTCCAAACTCTGTAGGGCAATGTAGTAGCCTCAAATTTTAGACAGAATTTCTGTACAATCTTGAAGCAGAATTTTTCTCTAGGAAATTTTCATTTACACTTTTAAGACCTTCAACTAATCTGATGAGACCCACCCATGCGCTCAAGGATAATTCCCTTAACTTAAAATTAACTGATTTACATGTTTCCCACTGTTCTTCAGGGAGGTCCCATAAAGTAGCTGTCCACTTTTGGGGGCTATCAAGAGTCACAGAAAACCTCTATAAACCAATTAACTATAAAGTCTCCCCATGTACCATCAGTGCAAGTTAGGAAAGAGGAGGCAGTAGAGTAAGAATTGGGGCTAAGACTATTTTGGCCACTTCCTGCTGTAACTTGCTTGTGCCTTCACGGTCTCCTTGAACCTGATCTTTTGTAGACCATTTCTATTGGTTGATGAAATGCTACTATGCATGCAGAACCTTTGCCCTCATGGGCCAAGCAATAGCTAATCCATGTCAGGCAGCTCAGGATGTATGGTAATTTGGCCCATGGTTAAGCATTATGAATTGCTACTACAAAATCTGTATTAGATAGGGTTCTCTGGAGAAATAGTTTTCTCCAGAGAAATTGGCTCACATGACTGTGGAGGCTACTAATCTGGCATACTGGAAGACTGGATACTCAGAAGTTGATCCTGTAGTGTCAGAGAAGAATTTCTTCTCAGACAACCCCCCCCCCCCAAGTCCTTCCACTGTTTAGATGAGGGCCACCTAAATTATTGAAGGTAATCTTTACTTAAATTGATTATAGATGTTAGCTATATGTACAAAATACTTTTAAAGCAACACTTAGATTTGTTCTTGATTAAATAATTACATACTAGCCAGGATGATATATAAAACTTGCCATTATAGTCAGGCATTATATATATTTTTTATTTATATAGGTATTTTTTATACATTTATATACCAGTCATTTTTTTCCTGGTTAATGCTTTGCAACTGTTCTATCAGCGTCATACTCATTATTCTTTTGTTTTACATATAGTACATCTTGTAACCTATTTTAAGGTATTTTCCTATACAAAGCTCATTATATTTTTCAATGCCTTCAAAGGGAAATTTTATTTATAAATCATTCACATTTGCATCCGTGACTCATGTAAAACATTTATTGTAGGATCTTTCCTTCCTCATTGAATTTAGTGGCTCCTGGTCATAAATCAGGTTAATGTATATATGTCCGTCATTCTTGATTCTCTTGTCTATGGGTCATTTTTCTATACTTGGGCCAACACTGCACTGTTTATTTTAGATGATTCATGAGGAATATATCTCTGTGAACCTAAAATATATATATAACCAAGTACATAATCTAATTTTTTTTCTCCCCTGAGATCACAGTAACCTGCCAAGGTGTACATGGTAGACTCAAATTGGGGAATTCATAGAACATTTTGTTTTATATACATCATTGGCAGTGTATAGGAAAATCACAAGAACAAATGTGTTATTCTGGGACTATTAACAGTAGGATTTTTTTTTTTTTTAACCAGCTTTAGGCCTAAAGGCGCAATAGGAAACAATTATTGGAGCACAGAGCAAGAGAAAGTCCTATAAGAAGGTTGCTTAACAAAAGCCACGGTACCATGTAGTCAGCACATGGTAACAGTGCAGATATGAAGCAGGGAAATCCCTCAGACCCACTCTCCTTTCTCATCTCCTGCAAGTTGCTTTCACTGAACAAACATAACAAGGAACACAGAAGGCACATATTTACACAGTTCCAAGTGGGTTGCTTGGTGGAGCCAGAACGGGTTTACTGAAAGGTACAGAGGAAACCTGATAGGAAAAATGGGAGTTATCCAGCACAAAAATGATATTAGAGCTCTGCAATAATTTATCCTCAACACCAAAATAAGAGTAATGTTAGCCCAGGGAAGCAGCATACATTTGACCCAAGTTTAAAATTCCTTTAAGTTTTAGTTTAAAAATTTGGTGATTCCAGTGCCTACCTGAGCATGAGCAGGAAGGATTTTAGCATGGCTTATGTAAATGATTCAGTTCAAAGGAAGCAGAAATGGCTTCCTTTATTGAGTCCCACCCCTGGCATCTTAGCCAGGATTCTCCCTATTTGCTGTAAGTAAAATGCACACAAGAATTAAAATGAAACAGAACCGAGGACTAAATAAGAAAAGAATGAAAGAATGTGGAATATCTGGCTGATCAAAGCAGGTATATAATAATGGAGAACTTATCATCACTAATGGCACAGAAATTCTTCATTGTTAGACTGTTACTGTCCCCGCTGCCATGGGGGGTGGGCGGGGAACTAGCACAGTGTAAAGATATCTTTATTTCAGAAATTGACCTACTTTCCCAGGTGTGTTTACAGTCAAGAACTGGAATGCCCTGAGATATGCTAAAGCATGCTCTTTGTGTTTGTTTGTAACTTTTTAAACAGGAGGTAAACTTTAACTGTTTTTTATCTATGTGCGAGAGATACCATCTTCTACAGAACCACTTCAGGATGTGAAGTTGGGGAATGAAATGGAAACTCTAACTACAGTTTTATGATCACTCAATCACTCAAAGCAGTACAAGGAAGAAAGCGAAAAACAAAACTGAGGTTGTATTCTAGGTCGGTGCTATTCAAACTCTGATTCATAAATTATTGCTGGTCCACAAACAGGTTGTTATTGCAAGGGCATAACCACAGGAATTGGGAGTAATCGTTTGGAAACTTCTATAGCAAATTGATAGTTGCGTATGGCAAGATATTCTTACTAGATACCAGCAGTAGGCTCATGCTTTAATTTGCAGTAGTTAAGGGTCAGTTTGATAACTGTAACTCAAAAGTATATAAAAGCTGGTATTCATTTATTTCATAGAAATATACTTTAAACTTAATTATGGTCCTATAAGAAACATTACTGAAACTGGATGGAAATGTTAGGTAGAAGCTAGAGGGGAGGAGTGGAAGGAATGCCCCAGAGCCAGTATCCCAAATTCTTGAAAGAAAATGACAGGGAAGAGAACCAGAGTCAGGATGGTGATAAGCTACAGATTAAAAGCCAGTGGAACAACATCCTGACCTTGTGACTTCTGAGACCTTGGACTGACTGATCTAGAGCCCCAGGTGCAGAACAAAGCTGTCCTCGTCTACCTCTGCTCCAGTGTAACACCTAAGCTCATCATCCATGCGCAATCAGGAGCAAACCTTGTGGGGTCATAAAACTCCTCCTCCCGGCCTGTGGGAGGAGATTCCCAACTGACCGGAAGTAGCCTCCTTTAGAGACTCTGCACAGCTCCTCCCTTCCCGGAAAGACCCAATAATATCCAACCAGAAAACAACCCAGGGCTGGCTGAGAGTGTGTTTTGCTTCCATAATTGTTTTGTGCTTGCTACTTTCCTTCTGGCTGTCTTCATTTCAGTGCAGATCCCCATGTAGATTTTCTTGTGAGGAATCTAAAGACCAAGACCTTCGTCACTCAACACAGACTCTCATACCCCTAACAGAAACAGTATTGAACCTGGATGGAAGTTTAAAGGTAAATTTTGAAAACATGGCAACACTTGTCTCATTTTTCGTTAGAGTTAAAAAGGAACAGCACAAGCTCACTGAAAGTGCCTTAAAATCACTTTCATTACTCAGTAATATCTTTCTGTGAGACTGATTATTTTAATATGTGTTACTAAAACAAGACATAGCTAGGGTATAGAAATGCTTTTTAAAGCTTTTTTTTTTTTATTTAATTTTTTAAGAATTATTTATTTATTTATTTGACCGACAGAGATCACAAGTAGGCAAAGAGAGAGGAGGAAGCAGGCTCCCTGCTGAGCAGAAAGCCTGATGTGGGCTCAATCCCAGGACCCCAGGATCATGACCCAAGCCGAAGGCAGGGGCTTTAACCCACTGTGCCACCCAGGTGCCTCTAGAAATGCTTTTGTCTAGGAGTGATGTTATCTTCAACCTAACAGATAAGGCAGTGAGCAAGATTTTATATACTTTTGAGTTATAGTTGTCAAATTATATGCACACATTGGACAAACACAATGTATATCAATACATTGAGTGTATATCAATATTTTGAATTTTAATGTGATAGATGGACTTGTTCAATGTGTGCATGTAAGTGTTAATAATTCATTTATCACAGAACGAGGCAAGTTGTATCAACTGTAAAAGCAATTATCTATAGTAATAACCTGTATGCATAGTTTCCATGAACAATTTATAAAATGTTTATACTTCTTTCTTCTCATATTTGTCCTGAATATATTTACTGTAATGTGATTTCCTCTCTTGCATCTAATAAAAATAGTTTGCATTTTATGTCTTTGCAATTTGTATTTTATTTTTCTAGGGTTTATATTTATTATATTTTACCAAATTATTTTTCCACATTGAATTGGGGGGGGGGTTGACTAATCCTTCACCACAGATAGTTGGGGAAGTGCTGGATTTGGTGAAAATTCTAGAAGTGAAATAGAATATTTAAAAATAGTACAGTATGTATGTATGTATGTATTTTTAAAGATTTTATTTTGCTTTATTTGAGAGAGAGAGCATGTGCATGGGTTGGGGACAGAGGGAGAGAGAGAAGCAGACTCATCTCTGAGAAGGGAGCCCAAGGAGCTCATAGAGGGGCCTCATCCCAGGACCGGAGATGATGACCTGAGCCAAGGAAGATGCTTAACTGACTGAGCCACCCAGGTGCCGCCAAAATGCTGTGGTATTTAAAGGAATGTAAGGAGGTTAGAATCTTAATCAGTGAATTAGTCAATATTTGACTAACAAAAAGAAGGAAAAGTAAAATATGAAGCTCACGTTTCAAATCACTGTAATTAATAGTGCAACAACTCAATTTGCTGGGAAATTCAGGAGGAAATGCAGGTTTGGAGAAGGGATTAGAAGCCAGTAAGGTGGTTTATAAACAATTTAAATTTAAAAAATTATAATAGATCTCTATATTAATATTATAGTTAAAATTTTCATTAATAATTTAAAAAATTACAGTTATTTCGTCCTCTGGATTTGTATGGCACTGAGTCATAAAATGCTATTTGGTCTCTGGTGTTTTCTATTTGTCAGTGGAATCCTTTTTTCTAACCCTTTTTTCTCTGCCTTTTGGCAGTCCTGCATATACCTTTAAAGATTTAGCCTGAAGACAACTTTGAATGGCTTTGCATTTAGAATCATTATTATCCTGAGAAAAGGAAAGCTTTGTTTGGGGATCAAAGTTGTTTTCATGAGGATAGATTTGTACCCACATGACAATCAGTTTGCAAGGATGTGTGCCACGTGTCTGAACTCGCGCATTGAAGTTTATCTCCATTGTGATACTTGATGCATTATGTGTATTTTGAATTATCTTTACTTCTCAAAAGTACTTGGCTTGGTGAAATACTCAACAAACTAAAGGCAAATAAACATAGCTATTCCCATATTCAAGGAATGAAATACATTATGCTACTTTCTTTTGCAGGGTTCTTTCTGACACTTTTGCCCAAGTACATCATAAAATAGCTCTTTAGTTATTTATTAAAATCTCATGACACCTTATTACTGTCATCTGTAGCATTTTTCAGATAATCTACTTTGCCTTTATTTGTGTGATTATTTTATATGTATCTGTTTTCCCACCATACTGCATTACCCCTATCTTTATTCATTTTTAGTACCTAGCATATTGCCTGACCAACATTAGGGGGTAAATATTTATTATATGAATAAACAAATGATGGGCTTTATTAAAAATACAGTCTTATGTTCAAAACAATGTACTTATTAATTAGCTAACTCCATTGGCTTGTTTGTTGGTATCCATCTGTCTAGGATTACTGAAATGGAGGAAGTGAAGTGCTGGCTGTTATAATCTTTAGGCATCACTGTTCAATGATCCTGTCATTAATAGAAAATGCACTTTGAATTGCTTTTTTTTTCCCATTCCAAAGTGTTTTAAAATATAGTAGAGGATCTTTCTCATACCAAGAAATAGTCTCTGGTTAACCATCCTGTTCCACTTAATTCCAATAGACCACATTACTGGAGTATAATTTAAAATTTCATAATACAATATTGTATCATAATACAATAATACAATACAAATACTTAACACAACATAATACAATATGGTTCATAATAAATGTCCCATTTATGTCAAAATTGTACATAAAGTGTATATGAATTCAACACTTGCATTGAAAACACATGATGATATTATGATCAATTTGGGAAGTATAAAATTTGATCTATTGATTTACAAACTATAATCCTGGTAAGAATCATGAGCGCTAAATGATTTTCTAATAAAACAGAGAGAAAGAAACCCATAGCACATAAAGAGACAATATTTTAGGGTCAATATGAGAAATGATGTTACTGAAATGCAGATACAGTGTTAAAAGAGCATCTTCCTCCTTTTCTTAATTTAAACCTGCAGAAAGTAAACATTGTCACTAAGTTCATTAGCATTGGTTAGGTTCCCAAGTAGGATTTATATTCCAATATCTATTAGTTATGATCATAAAAAACACATTTTTTTTTTTTATTTTATTTATTTATTTGACAGAGAGAGATCACAAGTAGGCAGAGAGGCAGGCAGAGAGAGAGAGAGGGGAGGAAGCAGGCTCCCCGCTGAGCAGAGAGCCCGATGCGGGACTCGATCCCAGGACCCTGAGATCATGACCTGAGCCGAAGGCAGCGGCTTAACCCACTGAGCCACCCAGGCGCCCATAAAAAACACATTTTTAACACTGTATAAAGTTGAGGTCAAAAATTTCACCAAATCATCGAATACATTGCTCCTCAGGTTTGGATTTCAACAAATTCTGGAAGTACTTCAACACTATTGCCCATTTCCAGAGCTGCCATCTCCCTTGCTTCCCACCACAAAGCAATTGCACAAATCTGAGGTAACTTTAATATTGATGTAAGTAGGGAAATAAAAAAATTAATGTATCCTATTTATTTGTTCTCCTACCCCCAAATTAAGTTTTATGCAGCACCTGGTCTCTAATATACTTATCTGTATGGGCAAGGATATTGCAGAAATAAAATCAGTTGGTTTTTAGAATAAGTTTGGGAAAATCATAGTTTTTCCTCCATTTTGAGGCAATTCCTCTGTCAACTGTTAAGTTCTAGATAAGAGGTTGGATTAAGACAAAAGATAATACATAAAAGAAATTCTGCCCCATTCCAATCCAGAAAAGGATGGGAAAAAGAGAGTGAAGAAGTAGAGACTTTCAACTTCTTAATCTTAAATACTAATTAATAAAGATATAATGTGTTAAAGTAGATGGGACAAGACCCAGAGAGTTATAGTTAAACTTCTAAGATTCACCTATAGAAAACAAGAATATGATAAAGCATATAACATGAGTGTCTGAGAGGAGATGGCAACCGCAAACAAATTTAGATCTAAGTCTACCACAGTGGATTCTTAGTAAGTACCCCTTGAGCTCCACTGATATTTGGAAATAGAAGTAATCTCAAAGACAAGTTGCAAAATGCACTGTGGAAGAACACCATTAAGAAAGTTGTTTGCCTTCTTAGCCTTCCACAAAAATTTAAAAATAATTTTAAAATGTAAATGCTTTAGTTGTATAAATCAACTTTTTATTCATTCTGCTAAAGTAATAATAATAAAAACAATAATACTGATTCAGATAATGAAAGAATAGATAATATGTATATAACATATTAGCACATATATTAATATATACACATACATATTTATGTATATATTTATTTATATATATAAGCATATATATCCACATCATCCAAATACTAAATTATTTGAATCTATCATTCAGACATTTTATGGATTTGGAATTGTCTTTTTAAAAAATTATTATTATTATTTTTAAAAGATTTTTATTAATTTTTTTATTTGACAGAGAGAGATCACAAGTAGGCAGAGAGGCAGGCAGAGAGAGAGAGGAGGAAGCAGGCTCCCCACTGAGCAGAGAGCCCGATGCGGGGCTCGATCCCAGGACTCTTGGATCATGACCTAAGCCGAAGGCAGAGTCTTTAATCCACTGAGCGACCCAGGCGCCCCGTGGATTTGGAATTGTCTTTAGGAATTGTACACTTAACAGAGAATAACCTCTTTTCTCTTTCGGTAAGGCAGAAGAGACTTTGTTAAATAACTTTATATAGCAATGGCATAAAAATTAGAAGGAAAAATGACACTTGGACTAAGATGGTTACTGCAGTACCTCTGAAAAGTCCAAAGACATGAAAACAATATATTTTGGATAGAATAGGTTTTTTATTTTTTTGTGTGTTTTTTTGGTAAGTTATTTTAACTTTCCGAGTCCCATTGACACCTAGGATCTTAAGCAATCACTGTCAACCTTGAAGGCGCTAAGGTTAGTGTTTCATTGTCTCATATTACCTCTTGGTTTCTATTTAAGTCTATCAAACATGACTACATAATGGGTTGGGGTGGGGAATTCAGAGAATTCTCCCAAAGTACTATGTTCAAGTAACATAGAAAAATTGCGTGTGCTGGAAGAGTTAATGCCATGTGTAGCAGAGAATTAAAACTATTAACATAGACCTCCTACATTAAGGCTACATAAGATTTACTGTCTTAAATCTTAGTATCTTTATAAAACTGACTCATAGGAGGAATTGATACATAAAATTCATGAAACATCACTAGTGGTCTGGGACATGTGTTGTAATAAAGGAATTATTAGCATGCCTAACAAGAGACAATAGGTAAAATGAACATTTCAGGCATACTAGTGTTTGCATTGGAGTAATTAACAACTATGAATAAATATTGGACTATGTTGCAACTGTGAAAAATCATTTGAAATCTTACTATTAATGTATTAAAAAGGAAAGAAGGTAAACTTAGAAACTATCAGGATATAGTTGTTTTCGGATTCAAGATGCAAGTATATACTTGAGAAGTGCAGAGTGTGGCAGGTATGGTCCCTCCTCTTTTTTTTTTTTTTTTAAGATTTTATTTATTTATTTGACAGAGAGAGTACAAGCAGGCAGAACAGCAGGCAGAGGGAGAGGGAGAAACAGACCCCCCGCTGAGCAGGGAGCCCAAGTGGGGCTTGATTCCAAGATCCTGGGATCATGACCCGAGCCAAAGGCAGCCACCTAACTGACTGAGCCACCCAGGCACCCCTATGGTCCCTCCTCTTAAAGGCAGACAGCTCTTCTCAACCCTTCCCTACCTATGGAACAAGTCAAATCATCAGAACAGAAAGTCAGATATTCTCCTAAGACCCAGTTAATGTTTTAGCTTGGATATCATGTCCTCTAATTTGCTCCCGTTAAAGCAGCCAGACACAGCTGTCACACTGGCAACCTGTAAGCATTCTTCAACTGTTTTCAAACACCAGGGATCCAAGAAATTCCTGCATTAAGAAGATCAAAATGAGGAAAGAGGAGAGTGATAAAATGCTAACAATTTTCCATGTTTGCTCTCCAGAACGCTACATTCCCCAAGTTTCTGCCTAACATCTTCAAAGGATTAAAAAAAAGAAGAAAAGTGTTGATGTGTGTGTTTATATATGTGTTTCTTTTTAGAAGATTGAGTGGAGGAAAGAGGCTATGTGCATAAAATTTATTTTTTAATAATCGCAGTTAAATATTCTATAACATTGTATAAGTTCCCTGTTCTGTGCAAATAAAACACAAACAAACAAACAAAAAATGGATAAAGCTGATGGGATCAAAATTATTAACATGAACCATTACCCAGTTTCATTGGCAGGCTAATTCTGGTATTTAACATCCCAGGGCAATATATGAAATACCTAAAACAAAGACAATGCAGTTTTGTTTACTTTTTAAATATGAAATATAATATACTTTTATGATGTTAAGAATCCTTAATTATATATAAAAATGAGTAATTTATTAACTTAATCACCCATTTAGAAAATATCAACAAAACTCAAATTGCTAAATATATTATTAATTAGATAATATCTTAAATTTGAGATATGATCCTTTTTCAGAGGTTCAAATTACCATTTTTCTCTCCTCTTTTTATTTCTTTTTTTTCTTACCACAGAAACTCGTACTCAATAAATCTTATCTCGACTTACAATGAAATAAAAGTATGGAGAACTTCTTGGTGTGAAATGGACAAGGTTAGGAGGGCAGTAAATTACTATCCATTTGGCTCTCTGTTCTCTACCGATAGGCCTGACTGGATGTGAAGGTTAGGGTATAACTTTGGGAGAAAAAAAGGAAAGAAAGAAGAAGGTTTTGAATTAGTGATGCAATTAAAATTGTTATCTTTTTATGTAAGGAAACTGAGGCAAAGAAAGACTAAATATCTTCCCTTTGGCTATGGATATGAGATTTTAGAATTACACTCAAGTTATTAAAAGAGTGATTGCAATCATTTTCTTAGAACTTTCTGCTGTGGAAGTCTGAAGGGAAAATGATGTACTAGTAGTAATAACAGAGTGCTGAACAATAGACTATAGATTTGTGCTTTTTAATACATCGAATATGCTTTTAGCCCTCACACTGAAGTCAAATCAATTTAAACTTTGTAATAGGTAGAGTACAATTATCAACATTTTCCTCTTATCCCCTGTTTTTTAATATGACTACACATAACGGTTTAAAATTATATTCACTCAATCTATATTCATGCAACCTCTAGAGTTTTATTGGAAGCAAGGCAGTAATAAAACAACTGGCTTGAATTATGAACATGCATCAATACGAGAAAAATTAATCCAAAGAAATACTGAAAAAATGATATTGAATATGTGTTCTATCTTTTTTTTTAATTTTTTATTTTTGAATATGTGTTCTATCTAATGCAAGTTAGCTAATTACACTATTACTTGAACCTGGTTTCAGCCAGCTATCTTGATCATTTTAAAAATCTATAATAAAAACATTTTTCAAAATGGCACTAAACAATCTTCTTAAGTCATTAATTGAACAAGTGTTGTCTTTACTGTTTTAGTTATATTTTATCAACAGATATGCCTCATAATTTACTTTTTGAAAGATTAAATATAAATATGTTATTAAGAAGTGAGTATAAGTGGTTAGCAATTTATTCTTTTACAAACACTTATTTAGGGGTATTTTGTTCAACAAGAGGTAAAGATTAATCAGGCCCTTAGTAATTTACTCAGGAGGAGTGCAGGATCTCCTCTGGTGGTGGGGCGGGGAGGAAGACCGGTGCAAAAATAACTACCATACCAGGGAGAATTTGAGAATTATCTTACAGAAAGTGAACTAAACCTACACAGACTCAGGATAGGATCATTATATCTGCCTTTGGGATGAGGGAAGGTATCACACAAAGACAGTTTAGAGCTTAAGAGGTAAATGCAGACCTGGTTAAGAACTAGCCAGAGGAGAAAAGTTTCATTATGGTTGTTTCAGGTTATCTAAGGTCAATATAAAGCTAAAATTAATTTCATGAGTCCTAATATTTATTTTCTTTATTCTTGTTAATAGGAAAGTGAACAACCAAAAGCCTGGAAGGGAGTAAAGCAATAACTTAATCTAATCACTTTTTTAATATAGATAAGTAAATTCAGTTTCAAAATGTTCAAGTGTCTTTCCCAAATGTGTGTATCTAAGTGATGTCAGAACAAGGTCTAGAAGGCGTGATTGAATAAGTATCAGGTCTTCATTTACTTAGGATCTGTAGAAATTAGACATGTACTTAACTCCAGGTTTTTGCATGTTCTTCTTGAAATTCTCTTTGGCTTAAATATTGGTCTGATTAATGTTTACCCATGGGAATCTTCCATAACCTTTCCCCCTTCAAAGTTTTCTAGTTAGAGGGCCTTCTCCTATGTTCCCTTTGTAGCCAGTACTTACCTACACCTGTTTTCTGTAACTCAGCATTCAGAATCTGCCTGACTGCTATCCTCCTCTCTTTAGTGTCTAAGCTTCTTGATGGCTGACTCTGACCTTAGCTCAAAACCCAGAAATGTATCTAGTACATAATATGCAATCAACATTCTACTGCATACAGAATTGCAAAATTATATACTGACTTATACTGCTTTTTCATTATCTGTAGTGCATGCTTTTAATCTCATAAACCATATTATTTGCTATCAAAGAAGGGCTATATTTCATATCCAGAACCACAGCAGTATTACTACTGCATACATTCAAAACAGGCCTATTGATTGGCTGATATAATTCATGTGTATTTTTAAAACTAAAATAAAATAAGCATTATGAAATATATGATTTCATACACATTCCATTCACATTATATTGAATAATACATATTGAATTATAGTGGCTATGTTATTCATATAAGTAGCTCAATAATAAAATGGAATTATTAGTATTGAGTATATTTATTCAATTATGTATTTTTCTCCTGTAGAACTTAAAGTCTAATAAAAAAGACCCCGAATCTTACTATCTCATGTTAAACTGAATAATTGCATTCAGCTATTTACATTTTAATCAATCTACAACTAATCGTCTCCATGAATAAACTAATGATGTTTCACTAACTTTTAAACTTTAGCACAAAAATTAATCTATGTGGAATTTTATTCATTGTGTATTGACTGATTATTGAATGAACTCTCAAAACATGGTTGCTGAACCCATTACTGTATAATATTATACTAGTATAGAACCCTAGAAAACTCACGTAATAGATTTAAGTAAGTATTTTTATAACACATTGATACTATGCTTTGATTTTATGTAGTATAAAGATTAATTAGGGAAATGCAGATCAAAATCACAAAGAGATATCACGTCACCCCTAGAATGGCTATTATCAAAATGACAAAAGGTAAGTTTTGGCAAGGATGTAGATTAAGGGGAACCCTTGTGCACTGTTGGTAGAAATATATATTGTTGCAGTACAAAGTTTTCTCACAAAATTAAAACTGGAACTACCATGTGATCCAGCAGTTCCACTTCTGGGTACTTATCCCAAAAGGACATGAAAACACTAACTCAAAATGATAAATGCATTTCCATTTTTGTAGCAGCATTATTTATAATAATCAAGACATGGAAATCACCTAAGTGTTCATCAATGGATAAATTAATAAAGAAAATGTGATACACATATATGTACACACAGCGGAACACTATTCACCTTGAAATGAAGAGAATCCTGCAATTTAAAACTACATGGGTGGACCTTGAAGGCCTCACACTGAGAGAAATAAATGAGACACAGAAAGATAAATATCATAGGATCTCATTTATATGTGGAATCTAAACAAACAAATGGAATCAAACAAACAAACCAAGAAAAATGGAATTCATAGAAAACAGATTAGTGGTTGCTAGAGGTGAGGGGTAGGAAGGTAGGCACTATGAGTGAAGGATATCAGAAGATGCAGATTTCCAGTTATAAAATAAGTCCTGGGATATAACGTAGATAATGGTAACTATAGTTAATAATACTGAATTATATATTTGGAATTTCCTAAGAGAGTAAATCTCAAAAGTTTCATTACAAGAAGAAAAAAAAATATGTAACTATGCGTGGTGATGAATGTTACCTAAAATTATTATGGTGATCATTCTTTAATATATACAGTGTCAAAACATTATGTTGTATACCAGAAACTGGTATGTTGGTTATATCTCAATAAAAAGTATTGTTAAAAACAAAGTATAAATGACAAAAATGATACCTGTGTAAATGAGTTAAATTTCTACCTTGTACTGTCTAGCACTGGGAAAACTGATAAATATCAGAAATTCGTAGGTTTCATGCTGAACCACAAATATACCTGGTGCATTTCTCTCACTAAAGTTCCTCTTCGGATCAAGTGGGACACTAGTTTACAGAGTACAGCTTCATATTTGCTGTGTAAAAGTTTGATTGCATGAAGGACTATCCTAGTCATTAAACACATATTTATAAATTTTGTTACAAATAAATAATAATTAGTATTTGCTACATGTCTGTTTTGTTCCATATGTATATGCCATTTATCATCACTAGAAGTATTGTTAAGCATGTATTTTATTATAAATGATTTATTATTTCTGTTTTTGAAATATGAAAAACCACTTATTTATATTTTATCATCTCAACCTCATAAACATCATCCCAGTTCCTATAACACATGTAAATTAAAATTTTAACAATATAACCAACATAATCATGTAATAAAACATTGTAAAAGATTTAAGATTTGCTTGGAAAAAGAAGTGTGGGGGGGCAAAAGGCTAAAAGTCCTTCCCCTAAGAAGTCTTTGCTTTTAAAAGGTAGGAATCTTCCAAGGGAATTCTGTGTGAATTAACTTTCTACACTGTATCATGGAGTCATCTATAGATGTCAGGGAATAGATAGATGAGTAATTTTAGATGTAAAAATTACAGCCATAAACAAATCAATGGCTTTATTAGTACAGAATAATGGGGACTGGGTCCTGGGCAGGAAAATGGCAGCACTTAGTACTCTGAACTTTAATTTTGTGTTGAATTTACAGACATTTCTATGAATTTCTGTAGTCAATGAAAGTAAATTAGGTTAGAACTTTCTTTCTTTCTTTCTTTTTTTTAAGATTTTATTTATTTATTTGACAGACAGAGATCACAGTAGACAGAGAGGCAGGCAGAGAGAGAGAGGAGGAAGCAGGCTTCCTGCTAAGCAGAGAGCCCTGTGTGGGGGCCCGATCCCAGGATCTCGGGATCATGACCTGAGCCGAAGGCAGAGGCTTTAACCCACTGAGCCACCCAGGTGTCCCAAGTTAGAACTTTCATATATAGTAAGGAAGAGACTCTTTTACTAATAGTGTTTTATAACATCCAAACCTCAATTGTTATTTGCATAATAACCTATAAATAATAACCTATAAATAACTACTTTCAATAGTCCAATTCTCAATATTCATCTTGTTTCCTCTAAAAGACAGCAGTCACACAGTTGATTTTGATCATGCTACTGGTAGAGCATGGAAAAAATAACCCTCATTTATCCTCACTTATTTTCAAGTAAACTGAAAAGACGACATACAATTATTTGGATCATATTTTACCATAATATATTTCATTATTCTAAATGGCTTTGAAAGAAAACATTATATATTAATTTCAACTGAATCAACATAAATCCCTCAAATATAGGTGTGTGTGCACACACATACATAAAAAAGAATTAATATCTTATAACCATTAGTGTCATGTAGAAAAAGTGAATTCATAAAATATATATGATTAATGTTCTGTTTTAAAAGAGAAATATTAGTTTCAGTTATTTTTTCCTAAAAACTTTCTTATTTTATTTTATTTTATTTTAAGATTTTATTTATTTATTTGACAGAGATCACAAGTAGGCAGAGAGGCAGGCAGAGAGAGAGGAGGAAGCCGACTTCCTGCTGAGCAGAGAGCCCGATGCGGGACTCAATCCCAGGACCCTGAGATCATGACCTGAGCTGAAGGCAGCAGCTTAACCCATTGAGCCACCCAGGTGCCCAACTTTCTTATTTTAAACTGGGAATTTAATATGAGGTAAAAATTTTAAAAGAATTCATAATAGTTTGGGGAAGTGATGAAAATTCAAATGCCTTTAAGTATACAAACCCCTTGAATTTTAGGATAAATGCTTTAAATTTTGTTGGAACAAGGTCTTATATCTGACCTAAGGAAGGCAAAAATAAGACCATGTTTTGAAAATTAGATGTGTCTAACAGACTGTGTTTTAGGATATAGAGGAATAGTGTATTTAGGGTCAAGGCAGTGTGTTGGAAAGTGTGACACCAGGCAGATGAAAACTCTGGAAGTTAGCTGTTAGTGGTTATTTTGTTCAGCCAGTGATGATGTAGAGATGAAGGCCAGTAGGGAGTTAAATAGCTCCAAGCAACCAATAGGGGTATCTTAATCACATCTTCTTGGTAGAAATGGAGTCATACCTCTGAGAAAGAGGAAGTAGAAAGAAAAAACCAACTGGCCAAAGAACTCTAGTCCTAATCACATTTTTCAAACATCATCCCAATGACAGATGCACTTAAGGCTTCACTAAATAAAAGTATACATCTATAGCAGAATTAGAAGAAAGGATGATTGGATGCTGAGTCTCCTAAGTACCTAGATTAGACCGAGAAGTTTTATTTCCTTGATGTCCTTATCATTCAGACAACTCTCAGAGAAACAGGAAGAACAAAGCCAAAATTTTTGGATAAAAGATAAGTAGTCAGAAATTAGGGAACATTTAGATACATAGGGGTAAGGGAGAGGAATGTTCCTCTTCCTTTATTATAACATGATTTTGAAGAGCTTAATCTCTTGTGTATGTTTTTCCATCTATATGTAAATGTTCCCTTTGATGGTGACTTATCAGAAGTTTGACTGCCATAGCTGAAAGGCACGGGGTAATAATTTCATGAAGAAGAATTGTTTAGGGGTGCCGGGGTGGCTCAGGTATTAATAACAATTGTTTATGGGGCATCTGGGTGGCTCAGTGGGTTAAGCCTCTGCCTTCGGCTCAGGTCATGATCTTGGGGTCCTGAGATGGAGCCCTGCATCGGGCTCTCTGCTCAGCGAGGATCCTGGTTCCCTCTGTCTCTCTGCCTGCCTCTCTGCCTATGTGTGATCTCTGTATGTCAAATAAATTTTTAAAAATTTAAATAAGAATAATTGTTTATATACCACTTGACCTTAACCATAATGAATAAAATGACATTTTAATTTGAGACTAGTTCTACTACAATAGCTACCGTCACCTAGAGGAATAATCTATTGGTAAAACAGAAGCAGGAATATGGGCATGGCACACAAGAATTTCTATTTTTCCCAAATATGTCCGTTGTAATAATGAATAAATGCATCTCCCTCTCTGGGTGAGGTTTTTGATCTCTCAGGAGAATTGCACTTGTTTTTTTAGCACATATTTTAAACTCTTTGTCTCACAAGAATTATTGTACTGTCACTGCTGAAAATTCTAAAAAGAGATATTGTGCACAGTGCCTTTGAACTTGCTGATCATTCTTCCTAGCAGGTACTACCCCATGCAGATAACTTGCTTCCTTCCAGGCTTTACTCAATTGTTGCTTTCATTGTGACATAGTCCCTGGCCACTCAAATTGCAACCCTACCCAACATCTTTGTTCCTGTTTTATGTTTTTTTGAAATTCTCACCACTATTTAAGATACAATGTGTTCTCCTTATACATCTTCCTTACAGATTGACTTTCAACACAAGATTGGAAACTCCATTCAGAAATTTCCTCTTTTAAAAAGGTGTTAGTGTGATTCTCCATCAGATCCCCAGCATCAAAAATAGTGTCTGGCATAGAGAGTGCTCATTAAATATTCATTGAATGAATAAGTGAACCATGAAGGGATAAATAATCTTGATGGTATTCTGTAAGTAGTGAAGAATAAATAGCACTTTCATGAGCTAACATTATTTCCTAATGAAAAGCAGACAAAACTGAAAACATGCTTAACAAAACCATACTAACAACATTCTTTGAGTTCAAGCAATTCAGAATTGGAGGGTAAGAGTTAACTTGTACATGCTTAATGAAAATGAAACTATTTTGACACTATGAAAGTTATTTTCTTCTTACATGCAAGAGAGGAAAAACAAATTTAAAATAAATAAATGAAGAGGAGATCAACCTTATTATTATCAGGGAAATAGAAAGGAAGCAAAATAATACAATGTTTCATACATGAGACAAACAGAATATAGTTAACCATAAAGTGTGATATTTTGCCGAGGACCTGAGAAATGAGAGCTAGTGTATTGACACTGCCTTAGCTACAGTCTTCTTGAAACCCAAGGAAGCACACTCTAGAACTCAGCAATTCCACTTGTTTTACATGGTCCCAGGGGATATGTTCATGGTGTACATTATATATAATAGAAAATTAGAAAGAGAGAGAGAGAGAGGGAAAAGGAGGGGGAGAAAAAGGAAGTTCCATTAGTAATGCAATAATGGATTTAATTTTGGTATATTTAGGAAAGATAAAATGGAGAAGATCTAGTTTTGTTGAACACCCTACAACAAATACCAGAGAATGGACACTAGTGTGAAGCCTAAGAGACCCAGGTGTTTTTCACAGAACAATGGAATGCACAAAACAAACAAAACAAGTGTTTTGAACATCATAGCATGATTTTGTACTTGGACAAGAATGTGGCCGAATTTCAGGAGTCTGGTTTGGGAATGACATTCTTGCTTATGAATTAGGGCCGCTATATAATTTATCAGCAAAACTGAGAATCATGAAAAAAAAAAAAAACTGAGAATCATGATACTTTAAGAATGAAACATGGTACTGTGAGTAATTATGCCTGGTAAAAGTTATAAAGCAGTAAATGGGTATTTTATATCCAAACTCTTTAGAGATGACAATTTTGGTGAAATAGATCGCATGGGTTAGAAATGAGAAAGTATAGATTTTGATGTCACAGTAAAATCATCAAGCAGTTTAGGCACAGTGTGTGATTGGATCAGGGACATCTAAAGGAATTAAGAAGAAAATATATAGCAGATTTGTTCAATTACTTAAGTTATCAAGCAGAAAATAATCACAAAGGACAAAAATAATCAATTTATATTTTTAAGTATGGTTGCAAAATATGAATAAATTATCTGACAAAGGTAAGAGTTTATCTCTTATATCATTTGTAGTTTGAGCTGTTTTTCAAAAACTTCACAAAATGTGTCTGTATTAGTATTACAAAATGCTTTTGGAATATTTTTGTTCTGCAGTTTAACTCAGATGCACAGCAGTATTTTCTAAAAGTAGACAGATACTGTTTTCTTTGAGATCTCAAATTTTCTGAAGGGCAGAGAATCACTACCTATGACTTTGAGTTTAAAAACATCTGCAAAATTCTTTTGTCAAAGTGTTTAATTGATGAATTGGGTCTATTAAATTGTAAAACTACCCAATTTCCTTGTTCCTGTAGTTGTTTGCTCCAGAGCCAGTATGAGAAAATCAGCACTCTAGGCAGTAATTTTTCTTTCCTTTGTAATTTTATAGGGTGAGAAATATTTCTTCTATTCTTTAAAGTTATACTCTTTCTTCAACCGCTCTAGAGAATTCTTTAGTCATGGAAAACTATTCAACCCATGTCCCACTCTCTTGGGAAATTACATACATACAAAAAGAATAATTCTAATTCGTTCTTAGTGATACAAATATCCCAGTGAATTCCTCTGTTTTTTGGTGAATCATCTTTATGAACTCATTGTTAAATTACACAAACTGAGAGTCAAAATAAAACGTTAAATTGTAGTCATGGTATATATATATATATATATATATATATATATATATATATGTGTGTGTGTGTGTGTGTGTATGAATAAGAAGTTATTTATAAGACATATATGATTTACACTCTCAGTTATTATGAGAATTTAAAAAATAGAGAAAATAATGCATGTTTATTCATCTCAGGAGATATGCATATTATTTAGGAAAAAGAGAGGGGAAATTCTCATAAATGTGAAGAGCTAGATTTTATTGGTGAAAAAATACGATAGCAAAACAGTGAGTTTAGTTTTGAGTACGAATAATATAGTCTTTAAAACAACATTGCCATCTCAATTCTACCTCCAAAACTCAACTTTTAAAAAATGTTCCTGTCATACAGCTTTCAAAAATCTTAATCTATTTTAAATTATTCAAATGTGAGAATCCTTTTTCTATTCTCAGAAAACATATTACTGGGAAGGATGGAACTAATATTTGAAAGAAATGTTTTATTTATTTATTTATCTATTTATTTATATTTGAGATTGAAAGAGGGCATGAGAGAGAGAGAGAGAGCATGCGCACACCCACGCATGAGTTGGGGGGAGGCAGAGGAAGAGGGAGAAGCAGGTTCCCTGCTCAGCAGGGAGCCCAATGTGGGTCTCCATCCCAGGACCTTGGGGTCATAATCTGAGCCAAAGGCAGACACTTAACCAATGGAGCCACCCTGGCACCCCTGAAAGGAGTATTTTAAATGCAGAAAGACTGCATAATCCTTCAAAGAGAAATAATAATAAATCTTATTATTTATATTTATTGCAATTACTATTATTTTTACTTCCATGATATGTTTTCCATTAAATAATTTCCTCGTTCCTATACCTGTTATTTCCTTAAATTTTATCTGAAGAATAAGTTGGGACATTTGATGCGTTCATGATTTTGAATATTCTCTGGTGATTTTGCAGAGCAGTATAATGTGTCTGTTCTCTGTATAACCTGCACGTTGTCAGGTTGCATCCCTGTGGCAAGACTGGGGGTTTTGGACTGTTCTTCTGTCAGGAGGCATGTAAGATGTGGGTTTCTCTCCTCATGCCCAGTCCAGATCCACTAATTTATAGAATAGGTAAAACTTATGGTCCTTAAATTCCATGTTTGTTTATATTCTTCTACTATTTGACTCTGCAACAATGTAACTCATATATAACGGCAGAATAAAAGCAGGATTCTTGGATGAGCGGAGTCAAGATGGCGGAGAAGTAGCAGGCCGAGACTACTTCAGCTAGCCGGAGATCAGCTAGATAGCTTATCTAAAGATTGCAAACACCTGAAAATCCATCGGCAGATCGAAGAGAAGAAGAACAGCAATTCTGGAAACAGAAAAACAACCACTTTCTGAAAGGTGTTTTCTTTTTTTAAAAATTCTTTTCTTTTTTTTTTTCTTTCTTTTTTCTTTTTTTTTTTTTCTTTCTTCCTTTTTGAACCTCTTTTTATCCCCTTTCTCCCCCCCTCACGATTTGGGATCTCTTCTAATTTGGTTAAAGCATATTTTCCTGGGGTTGTTGCCACACTTTTAGTATTTTACTTGCTCCTTCATATACTCTTCTCTGGACAAAATGACAAGACGGAAAAATTCAACACAAAAAAAAGAACAAGAGGCAGTACCGAAGGCTAGGGACCTAATCAATACAGACATTGGTAATATGTCAGATATAGAGTTCAGAATGACAATTCTCAAGGTTCTAGCCGGGCTCGAAAAAGGCATGGAAGATATTAGAGAAACCCTCTCGAGAGATATAAAAGCCCTTTCTGGAGAAATAAAAGAACTAAAATCTAACCAAGTTGAAATCAAAAAAGCTATTAATGAGGTGCAATCAAAAATGGAGGCTCTCACTGCTAGGATAAATGAGGCAGAAGAAAGAATTAGTGATATAGAAGACCAAATGACAGAGAATAAAGAAGCTGAGCAAAAGAGGGACAAACAGCTACTGGACCACGAGGGGAGAATTCGAGAGATAAGACACAATAAGACGAAACAACATTAGAATAATTGGGATTCCAGAAGAAGAAGAAAGAGAGAGGGGAGCAGAAGGTATACTAGAGAGAATTATTGGGGAGAATTTCCCCAATATGGCAAAGGGAACGAGCATCAAAATTCAGGAGGTTCAGAGAACACCCCTCAAAATCAATAAGAATAGGCCCACACCCCGTCACCTAATAGTAAAATTTACAAGTCTCAGTGACAAAGAGAAAATCCTGAAAGCAGCCCGGGAAAAGAAGTCTGTAACATACAATGGTAAAAATATTAGATTGGCAGCTGACTTATCCACAGAGACCTGGCAGGCCAGAAAGAGCTGGCATGATATTTTCAGAGCACTAAATGAGAAAAACATGCAGCCCAGAATACTATATCCAGCTAGGCTATCATTGAAAATAGAAGGAGAGATTAAAAGCTTTCAGGACAAACAACAACTGAAAGAATTTGCAAACACCAAACCAGCTCTACAGGAAATATTGAAAGGGGTCCTCTAAGCAAAGAGAGAGCATATAAGTGGTAGATCAGAAAGGAACAGAGACCATATACAGTAACAGTCACCTTACAGGCAAAACAATGGCACTAAATTCATATCTCTCAATAGTTACCCTGAATGTGAATGGGCTAAATGCCCCTGTCAAAAGACACAGGGTATCAGAATGGATAAAAAAACAAAACCCATCTATATGTTGCCTCCAAGAAACTCATTTTAAGCCCGAAGACACCTCCAGATTTAAAGTGAGGGGGTGGAAAAGAATTTACCATGCTAATGGACATCAGAAGAAAGCAGGAGTGGCAATCCTTATATCAGATCAATTAGATTTTAAGCCAAAGACTATAATAAGAGATGAGGAAGGACACTATATCATACTCAAAGGGTCTGTCCAACAAGAAGATTTAACAATTTTAAATATCTATGCCCCCAACGTGGGAGCAGCCAACTATATAAACCAATTAATAACAAAATCAAAGAAACACATCAACAATAATACAATAATAGTAGGGGACTTTAACACTCCCCTCACTGAAATGGACAGATCATCCAAGCAAAAGATCAGCAAGGAAATAAAGGCCTTAAACGACACACTGGACCAGATGGACATCACAGATATATTCAGAACATTTCATCCCAAAGCAACAGAATACACATTCTTCTCTAGTGCACATGGAACATTCTCCAGAATAGATCACATCCTCGGTCCTAAATCAGGACTCAACTGGTATCAAAAGATTGGGATCATTCCCTGCATATTTTCAGACCACAATGCTCTAAAGCTAGAACGCAACCACAA
Source organism: Mustela lutreola (assembly GCF_030435805.1). NCBI lineage: Eukaryota > Metazoa > Chordata > Mammalia > Carnivora > Mustelidae > Mustela > Mustela lutreola. Next base: position 53,189,941 of record NC_081303.1, read on the forward strand.
AAGGAAGTTTGAAAAGAACCAAAATACATGGAGACTAAACAGCATCCTTCTAAAGAATGAATGGGTCAACTGGGAAATCAAAGAAGAATTGAAAAAAATCATGGAAACAAATGATAATGAAAATACAACGGTTCAAAATTTGTGGGACAAAACAAAGGCAGTCCTGAGAGGAAAATATATAGCGGTACAAGCCTTTCTCAAGAAACAAGAAAGGTCTCAGGTACACAATCTAACCCTACACCTAAAGGAGCTGGAGAAAGAACAAGAAAGAAACCCTAAGCCCAGCAGGAGAAGAGAAATCATAAAGATCAGAGCAGAAATCAATGAAATAGAAACCAAGAGAACAATAGAACAAATCAACAAAACTAGGAGCTGGTTCTTTGAAAGAATTAATAAAATTGATAAACCCCTGGCCCGACTTATCAAAAATAAAAGAGAAAGGACCCAAATAAATAAAATCATGAATGAAAGAGGAGAGATCACAACGAACACCAAAGAAATACAAACTATTATAAGAACATACTATGAGCAACTCTACGGCAATAAATTTGACAATCTGGAAGAAATGGATGCATTCCTAGAAACATATAAACTACCACAACTGAGCCAGGAAGAAATAGAAAGCCTGAACAGACCCATAACCAGTAAGGAGATTGAAACAGTCATTAAAAATCTCCAAACAAACAAAAGCCCAGGGCCAGACGGCTTCCCGGGGGAATTCTACCAAACATTTAAAGAAGAACTAATTCCTATTCTCCTAAAACTGTTCCAAAAAATAGTAATGGAAGGAAAACTTCCAAACTCCTTTTATGAGGCCAGCATCACCTTGATCCCAAAACCAGACAAGGATCCCACCAAAAAAGAGAGCTATAGACCAATATCCTTGATGAACACAGATGCGAAAATACTCAACAAAATACTAGCCAATAGGATTCAACAGTACGTTAAAAAGATTATTCACCACGACCAAGTGGGATTTATTCCAGGGCTGCAAGGTTGGTTCAACATCCGCAAATCAGTCAATGTGATACAACACATCAATAAAAGTAAGAACAAGAACCATATGATACTCTCAATGGATGCTGAAAAAGCATTTGACAAAGTACAGCATCCCTTCCTGATCAAAACTCTTCAAAGTGTAGGGATAGAGGGCACATACCTCAATATCATCAAAGCCATCTATGAAAAACCCACCGCAAATATCATTCTCAATGGAGATAAACGGAAAGCTTTTCCGCTAAGGTCAGGAACACAGCAGGGATGTCCATTATCACCACTGCTATTCAACATCGTACTAGAGGTCCTAGCCTCAGCAATCAGAAAACAAAAGGAAATTAAAGGCATCCAAATCGGCAAAGAAGAAGTCAAATTATCACTCTTCGCAGATGATATGATACTATATGTGGAAAACCCAAAAGACTCCACTCCGAAACTGCTAGAACTTATACAGGAATTCAGTAAAGTGTCAGGATATAAAATCAATGCACAGAAATCAGTTACATTTCTCTACACCAACAGCAAGACAGAAGAAAGGGAAATTAAGGAGTCAATCCCATTTACAATTGCACCCAAAACCATAAGATACCTAGGAATAAACCTAACCAAAGAGACACAGAATCTATACTCAGAAAACTATAAAGTTTGAGGAAGACACAAAGAAATGGAAAAATGTCCATGCTCCTGGATTGGAAGAATAAATATTGTGAAAATGTCTATGCTACTTAAAGCAATCTACACATTTAATGCAATTCCTATCAAAGTACCATCCATCTTTTTCAAAGAAATGGAACAAATAATTCTAAAATTTATATGGAACCAGAAAAGACCTCGAATAGCTAAAGGGATATTGAAAAAGAAAGCCAACGTTGGTGGCATCACAATCCCGGACTTCAAGCTCTATTACAAAGCTGTCATCATCAAGACAGCATGGTACTGGCACAAAAACAGACCCATAGATCAATGGAACAGAATAGAGAGCCCAGAAATAGACTCTCAACTCTATGGTCAAATAATCTTCGACAAAGCAGGAAAGAATGTCCAATGGAAAAAAGACAGCCTCTTCAATAAATGGTGCTGGGAAAAATGGACAGCCACATGCAGAAAAATGAAATTGGACCATTTCCTTACACCACACACGAAAATAGACTCAAAATGGATGAAGGACCTCAATGTGCGAAAGGAATCCATCAAAATCCTTGAGGAGAACACAGGCAGCAACCTCTTCGACCTCAGCCGCAGCAACATCTTCCTAGGAACAACGCAAAAGGCAGGGGAAGCAAGGGCAAAAATGAGCTATTGGGATTTCATCAAGATCAAAAGCTTTTGCACAGCAAAGGAAACAGTGAACAAAATCAAAAGACAACTGACAGAATGGGAGAAGATATTTGCAAACGACATATCAGATAAAGGACTAGTGTCCAGAATCTATAAAGAACTTAGCAAACTCAACACCCTAAGAACAAATAATCCAATCAAGAAATGGGCAGAGGACATGAACAGACATTTCTGCAAAGAAGACATCGAGATGGCCAACAGACACATGAAAAAGTGCTCCATATCACTCGGCATCAGGGAAATACAAATCAAAACCACAATGAGATATCACCTCACACCAGTCAAAATGGCTAAAATCAACAAGTCAGGAAATGACAGATGCTGGCGAGGATGCGGAGAAAGGGGAACCCTCCTACATTGTTGGTGGGAATGCAAGCTGGTGCAGCCTCTCTGGAAAACAGCATGGAGGTTCCTCAAAATGTTGAAAATAGATCTGCCCTATGACCCAGCAATTGAACTATTGGGTATTTACCCTAAAGATACAAATGTAGTGATCCAAAGGGGCACGTGTACTCGAATGTTTATAGCAGCAATGTCCACAATAGCCAAACTATGGAAAGAACCTAGATGTCCATCAACAGATGAATGGATCAAGAAGATGTGGTATATATACACAATGGAATACTATGCAGCCATCAAAAGAAATGAAATCTTGCCATTTGCAACAACATGGATGGAACTAGAGCGTATCATGCTTAGCGAAATAAGTCAAGCAGAGAAAGACAACTATCATATGATCTCCCTGATATGAGGAAGTGGTGATACAACATGGAGGCTTAAGTGGGTAGAAGAAGAATAAATGAAACAAGATGGGATTGGGAGGGAGACAAACCATAAGTGACTCTTAATCTCACAAAACAAACTGAGGGTTGCTGGGGGGAGGGGGTTTGGGAGAATGGGGTTGTATTATGGACATTGGGGAGGGTATGTGTTTTGGTGAGTGCTGTGAAGTGTGTAAACCTGGTGATTCACAGACCTGTACCCCTGGGGATAAAAATATATGTTTATAAAAAATAAAAAATTATATTAAAAAAAAAAAGCTGGATTCTTTTCTCGAATTATCCAGCTTTTGAGATAACGAATTGTTTCTCTTGTTATCCTCAAATGTTTACTTATTAGTTTATTTTCCTATTTTTTTTTAATTCATGAATTGCAATTCTTCTGATTATTAAATCTGAAAGTATTAATTTTAGCCATCAGGAGCCTCTTCAGTTTGGCCCGAGTCTTTTTGCCTAAACACCCAAAATATTTTTTCCCTTATCTTGAATCTAATAACCTTACTAGAATACCTGTTAGTGTTGGCTGTTCCTGGTCAGTATTGTGATATAAATAGTGCTTTTTCAATAGGCAGGTTTAAGTCATTTTTTAAAGAAAGCTCTATTTAGTTAGTTAAAGTATTTTTTTCACCCTTTTGCTTTTTTCTCCCTTTCTTCAAGTACCTTGCTGTATTTATGCTAAATTTTGTCAGTCTTCTGTCTAATCATTTTTTATATAATTAATTTTACTTCTTTTTATTTTTTAATATTTAAATCTTTCGTCCTTCACACCTTTGCTGTTTATCATGCATTATCTGCTGTACTTACATGCATCTAGTTTTGCCTTCATTTCTAAAACAATTGTAATTCTTTCCAAATTTTTGCCACATCTTTTTTTTACACTAAGTATCATTTATATTTTTTATATTGTATAATTTTCTTAATAATATCTTTGTGCTCACTATCCATTCTGTGTTACACATTTGATCTTTTTCTTTTTTTAATTTTAGCATGTTTTTCTGGCATCCATGCATTGCCTGTAGGGATGTTACTTTCCTTCTTACTCTTGTTTTCCTTTACTAATTTTTTTTATTTGACCTTGACACTTTCATGTTTCCTACTTTTATGGAGATCTAGTTTTCCCATACTTTTAGCAGACAATATCCTTTCTAACTTCACAGTGCCTTTTATGTAAGTATCTTGGTGCATGTGAATGTGCATGAATGAATACGTGTGTGTGTGTGTGATAAAAATTTAGTGAATTGCTTTCTGAGATGTTGTGGCTATTTTCCTCCACCACTTTTATCTGAATTTCTCTTTAATTCCCTTTGATTCTGTTTTCCCTATAGTACTCAATTTTAACTATATTTTCAGCTATTTAAATTTTTCCAGAATGGGAGGCATGAGCCCTGAAAGTTTATGGGAGCTTGATCATTCTAGCCCACTCGTTCTCACTGAACTCATCTATTACTAGATTGGGCAAAAAACCCTCTGGTTTCAGTTTCTCTTTTCCTTTGGACCATTGGACTTCCCTGTGTTACTCTTTTTTTAAAGATTTTATTTATTTATGTGACAGACAGAGATCACAAGCAGGCAGAGAGGCAGACAGAGAGAGAGGAGGAAGCAGGTTCCCTGCTGAGCAAAGAGCCCGATGTGGAGCTCTATCCCAGGACCCTGAGATCATGACCTGAGCTGAAGGCAGTGACTTAATCCACTGAGCCACCCAGGCACCCACCCTGTGTTACTCTTTAGCTGTTTTATAGTTTTCCTATTTTCATCAGGTGTCCCTCTATTTTTTCCATTACAAACATCAATAGCATGCTGGTCTGGTAGCTGTTGGTGGTTATTGTAAATATAATTCATGGGGTTTTGGTTTTGATACCTAATTGCTTGTCTATTTTAATGTGATAATCACAAATATCTGAAAGTGTTACTACCACCACTGCATTTTTCCAGAAAAACCTTTCTTGAGCCCTTTAAATATATATTTAGCCTGCCAATTCAGATATCAATCCCTAAACAAGAAATGCATAAAAACCTTTTTAAAAGCTAACTCACTACAAGTTCATGTTCTCTAATTTGATAGAGGATTAAAAATTGCTTGATAATCCTTTTGTTAATTCCTAAAACAGTCCCTGTTGACTTATAGGCTCAGCTTCTACTATATGGTGCAACTAATCCTGTCTTTAGACAGTAAGTCTTTGAGGCTGGAGGAACTACATTATAGAAAGAAGAGTTTCAGAAGGAGGGACTGCAATTTTTCTTTCAATTTTGTTCTTGCAACTTGGTTCTAACAAATGAGCTTTTTTTTTTTTTTTCTTATTTGTTTTTCCTATAGCTCATATTATGCAACTAGATGTCTATTTGTGTGTCTAAGCCTGCAGTAATGTGCAGTATTAGTTTTCCAGCCTGGCATGCGTGCTAGATGTTTACTCCTTAGCAAAAACCTGGTAGCTAACAGAGTTGCTTAATTCCTTTGTACAGATCTCCTAATGGTAATCTTACATTCTAAAAAAACTCTCACATTTCTCATTGACATGTTATATTAAACAGATTATAAGTCAGTCATAACAAAATCTTGTCATTCAGGATACATAACATGTATGGACACTGAGAGTATTATTTTAAGTCAAATCAGTCAGAGAGAGAAAGAGAAGTCGCATATGATTTATTTTACATGTGGAATCTAAAAACAAACAAACAAACAAAAACCCAAAACAACAACAAAAACAAGCTTATAGACTCAGAGAACAGATTGGGGTGGTTGCAAAGGTGAGAAGCAGGGAAGAAAAATGGATGAACTTTTTAAAAAAACTTAAATAAATTGAAAAAATTAAAAAAAAAACTTTATATACATTTGGACCATGTAATTAATACCATGTAGTATTAATTTTAAAATAATCTTTAATTTTAATTAGAAATAGTACTTAAAATGCAACAGGTCGAAGGTTAAAAACATTCATTCAATGATTAGAAGCAAAGTCTCATTAATTGTTACTTATTCTTTTGGTGATCTACTAGAAGGGATATAATAAATTTGTTATATAATTTGTTTTATATATTTGTTATATATATTTTTATACTGGAAGTGTAAAAAAATTGAAAAATTATGATTAGGAATGTTGATTAAATTATCTTCTACAAATTGTTTAGTACTGTACCTATGTAAATGGATGATATCTACTTTAAACTAGCTTAGGCAAACAGGTGCTTTAATTAGGATGCTTTTCACTCCCAAGTGAGGACTTTCACTCCCAAGTTTGGCCACAGTGATCACTGAATACAGGCACTTGCAGGGAAAAGGAGCATATTCTTCCCAGCTGTTGTTTCTTCCTCGTTTGTGTTGTGGTTTTATTCACTTTATCAATTGAACATCCCAACATTGTAGAAGCCATACCACCAACAGCTTCAGATTTTCCATGTTCTTATCAGTAGATCCAGATTCCCCATTTTGTAGGAATTTAAATTTTTGAAAATCAATCAAAATAAAGGTGTCTACTACTGTTCACCCTATGGCCATGCATATATACTCACATAGATACACAGAAACATAACTTTTTTCCCCTCCAAATTCAAATTGAATATTGTCCCAGATAACCCAAATCAATTATACCATATGTGATTCAAAACCACCTCCAGAGGGGAATATGTAGCTATGAAAGAGTATTTTGTGTAATGTCCATTCCTGTCAAACAGATCTTTTTAGATCTATTATCTGAATAGAAAAGCTCTTGGGATAGGAAATGAAACAATTGACATATTTTTACCTTTTCTACCATAATCAAAGCATAACAGTGAAAAAAAAAATAAAAGGAAAACTGAAAAAAAAATTAATTACAATAGGGAATGTAGTTCTAAAGGCAAGTCTTACTCTCTGGGCTGGATAGTAATGTTTGCATTTCATATTCCATCTTTCAATATTATGTGGCCTGAAAAACAAGCCTGTTCTACACCAAGCAGACTTTCATGTCTTCTGATTGGTTTGGTCACTCAGATCACTGAGGGTCTGAGAGAGTAGGAGAAGAGAGGTTGGTTACTGTTATTATAAGACACATGGATGAAAGGAACACTTGAACTTTTGATCTCCCCTAGAAATCTGTAGCAGTATATAATTCATCATAGGGTCCATAGGAAAGACATAGTTGGTAGTGTGTTAAAATGCTATTTAACATATATAAACAGAAAAAAAAAAATCTAGGTCTATTGGAAGAAGCTGACTTAATTGACTATGCAGGAACTTTTTGTTTTCTTATCACATTATCAAATTGGAGCCAGCTTATAGAACTGGGTTTCCTTGATTGAGGGGATAGGGCATCTTTTGAAGAAGAACACAGCAATGAGGCCACAATGCATCTTTCTTCACGTTTCCCACAGTAAGATGTGCAGCCATTTACCAAGATGAGTATTTATTTCTTTTTTAAGCTAAGGGAACATGGATGGGAGGCAGTTCCAAGGACTTATTTGGTTCTTCTTTAAGTAATGTCACTCCATGGTAAGGGTTCATTATCAGAATTTTTCCAGTTTTTTAATTACATCCTTCCTGACTATACCTTCTGGACCTATTGAAGTATCCTTCATAGTATGCAAGTATCTCCCTTGTTGACTGATTTAACCTTATGCATGTCTATGCAAAAAGATCCCCTACTAAATGTTCAGCTCATCATTCTGATTGTGCTATCAGTTCCTTGCTGTGATCTTGACTTGTGCCTCTTACCTCCTGAAATTCCTAATGAGTTAAAAATGGGCCAAATGGGATAAATTCATAATAGTAAGAAGATCTAGGGAGGGAGGGTTGTAGCAAAGATCTGCACAGAAAAGTGTTAATGGAGTCTTATGGTCAGATTCCAAGTTAAGCACCTAGAAGAAATAAATTGTTTCAAGTGTCTCTGTACCTCAATATCAAAAAACTAAGAGCTATTGTCTGAGCCATCTTGGATCACGCATCCATAACTGACACAGATATTTTTGATTTTTGGATCATGGTTATGTGTTGATAACACGGAGACTAGAATCCTTTCTCTGTAATCCCATTCACACACCTCAAAAGAGGCTGTGGATTTTAATTTATTATTTGATCAGGACTTTGGACTAACCAGATATTCCAAGATCCATTGATAACCTCTTTCCAATTTACTAATAATTTTCCATATAGGAAGGTCTGAAGAATAAGTACAAATAGTATATACCCTTATCTAACTACAAACAAGATGGGTTCAGATGCTCAAGCTCTTCTAGATGGCTGTAGCATTTGGATATAATGAAATGCAAAATGGAAACATTTATCAAAATCTCTTTAACAGAACTGAGAGGATCATGCATGATACAAATATGACACATGGTTTATTCAGAAGAGCTAAGATTTCAGAGTCTGACCCCTTTCATACTATACCTTCTGATACTATTCATCCAAAGGGTTTGTTGCTTTTTAAACAAGAGATGCTATTTTTCAGATGAGTGGTATAAGGATTAAAGGATTTGTCTCATTATTATAACTGTCATCAGAGTCGCTTTATCTTAGGTATGCTGGAAATATCTCAGTTTCAGTATTTATCTGATATCTCAGAACACAAAAGTTATTAATAGAATAGAAAAGTGTTATATTCATTTGTACAATGTGTGCATGCTTACATATCATCAGAGTGAGAGAATATGGGTCTCTATAATTTTAAAAATTGAAACTACTTTACAAATTATATTTTTTTGTTACAAGGAAGTATTTTTAGTGATAGTAAACATTTTCTGTCTTTACAGCATTTCACCAAGATCTCAATAGTAACTAATTAGAATCTGAACATATAAAAATGTGATGGTTCTTTCATTTTGCTTATACAGTGTATTTAAATAAGGAACCTTCAAGAGCCTTTCTATTGAGAAATGTGGACTGAAAGAGATGTCTTTTATACAATCCTGAATGTTGTTAGTGTAACCTTTTTAAAATTAGGTGTTGTATAAATGAGAAAAGAGGTGCTAAATTATTCCCTATCCATACTACTTATTTTGAGGTCACCACCCTTGCAAGATTAGTTTGACATTTGTGACATGGCCAAAGTGGTAATCAAACATCTGATTTGATTTGCATAAAACTTATTGGCTACTAGCCTCTCTCTGTTTAAAACCTGTATACATAGTTAATCAGAGTTTATTATTGCCACAATCAGTCCATATCTGTCACTGCAAGTTTCCAATTATCAGCTCCTTGGAGAGAAAATTCTGGCTTAACTGGAAAAATTAGCCCTGCACACTCAAGAAATGCTTATTTGTCTAGGTTTTTGTTTGTTCTGCATTTGAAAACTTTCTTCTTGTGATAGGAGTAACTGCCCAGCTGAATGTTCAATCCATACCTACAGTCAGGTTACTCTTTGTGCTCCAGGAGAGAGGTAGTGATGCTGTGTGGCACATGGAGGAAGGTCATGTGGGGGTGGAAACAAAGGTTTATCTGTGAGCATTAATATGTTGAGGACCTGCCTCTACTCTTCCATTAGCAGTCTGAAATATAAAAAGGTATAATTTCCTCATTGCTTTTTAAATTCAGTTTTATTACTTGGAAATTGATATTACAGATTTTATTAAGTGCCCTCATTTTGGAACCCCTTTTTTAAAATGACACAGCTAATCCCTGCTGTGTTGAAAAGTCAATTTTTACTAAATGACCAGCACAACAGTAGCTTTAAAAAATGTTTCTAGAATCATCAAGACTACCTATATAATATTGCATTTCACATCATGTCTTCATTGTCAATCAGAATATCTCCTGGAGTGATTGTCAATAAGGTTTTGTGTTGCATTTATCATTCTGACTGAGAAAAGACTAACTAGCCCTTGACTGCCTCAGTCAGCTTTTGCTATTTATTGATTAATCTATTTATAACTGTAATACCATCAGTTTTTCAAATTAAGATACAGTTCAAAAATGCCAAATTCGGACTTTCTAATAATTACTTAAGTCCTTCCTGCTGACCTTTGTCTTTCATGTTGCTAGTGTTTTGCCTATGTAAGTTCTTTCTCTTCGGAGCTACAGTGGATTCGATGGTGCTCTTCTCTTGCAGTGAATACATCTAACAGTTTTTTATTTATTTTTATTATTTTTATATATATTTTTAAAGATTTTATTTATTTATTTGACAGAGAGATATTACAAGCAGATGGAGAGGCAGGTAGAGAGAGAGAGAGAGAGAGAGGGAAGCAGGCTCCCTGCTGAGCAGAGAGCCCGATATGGGACTCGATCCCAGGACCCTGAGATCACCACCTGAGCCGAAGGCAGCAGCTTAACCCACTGAGCCACCCAGGCGCCCCATCTAACAGTTTTTGATGCAATCAAACTGATCGCTTACTCTTTTATTTTCTTCCCTGTACATTATTGGCAATCCAAACTATTTGATGTATGCATATTCACATGTGAGTAATGCATTGCTTTTTCTTCTGAGCGTACCTACAAACTTAAAGAAATTTCAGTTTTAGAAAACTTGATTTCCTTGCCCATTGAGTTTACTTGCCAGAGTCATTTATATTATTCATTTTTCCAATCAACACTATCCAGAGACTGACTTTTCCAACTTCAAAAAAAGCCTTTTTTTTTTTTTTTTTTTTTTTTTTCCAGTCAGGTCTTCATTGCCAGAGTTTTGCAAACAATGTCATGATTCAATGACTGGACATTATTCTCTCCAGGATACAGATCATTTTTATCAAGAAAAGACGGTTTTCACTTATTAGATAGTATATTATTTCAGTGGAATAATTTTAAATATGAACTTCCATTAGACAAAATATCCTTTTCAAAAGACGTTGCTTGCTGCTGTGGTTGAACTTTTATCACAAATATTCCTTATTTTAAAGTAAATAAAAACAAAGATGGCATGAAATTAGTTTGCACAGTATGAAATTATTTACAGCAGCAGTAGACCACTTCTCAGATAAAGTTATCGAAATATGTGTGTCTGTAAGGATGGGAATTTATGCAGTTTGACTCCATGGCATCTGGAGGTCGACAGCTGGTTATTATGTACACCTAATTTACCGGAGCGGTAAATACTGCAAGTGAAGAGATCAATTCACCAAAGGTCTATGGTTCAATAGGTTTAGCACTTCATGTTGAAAATAAAATGTGGAATAAATTAGGAGAAAACCTTTCTCACTCTGCCTCAATAATAAACGAACCCCCACAGTGGAAAAAGGCACTAAATGAAGTGTCTTTGATATAATTAGGTGGATGTTAATAAACCCAGTCTTGATCTGCTTTATGAAGCTATTGTAATAATATTAATGATGTTTAACCATGTAACAATCCCTGGACAAATGGCAAATCTATTTTCAATACCAAATTACTCATCTTTAAAATAAAATAGATTAATACATTTTCTACTTATAAGACATTACAGGAAAATTCAATTAATGAAGCTCTAGTGTGTGCAGAAAAGAAAAAAAAATAGTTTGTTAAGGAAACACAGAATTTTCTATGAAGCTTTAGATTTAGTAATTTGTGTTAACCCCGGAACTACAACTAATAGTTTAGAATATGGGTCCAATTTAGGGATTAACTCCTTTTACCATACGAACCATTAAGAAAAATGATTATAATATGCAGTCTGGCTTCTAATCTTAAAAGGATCATTCAAATTTTACATATAAAACAGCATCTACTTATCTTTTCTCCATTTTCTTATATAATAATAAAAAAATTTAATTACTACAAGGTTACTAATAAGGATAACCACTAATAAATATTGCCCACCATTAACACTCAGATAAGTCTTTCTTATTCGTACCTGATAGCACATGATCTTTATTTTTTATTTAAAATTAGATTTATGTTGCTGAATCACTATATTGTATACCTGAAACTAATAAAACACTGTATGTTAACTAACTGAAACTAAAATAAAAACTTAGAAAGAATAAAATCGACTTTATGGAACTACATTTCACATTCAATAAACTTCGCTGCTTCATTTTTTTTTTTTTATTTTTTATTTTTTATAAACATATATTTTTATCCCCAGGGGTACAGGTCTGTGAATCACCAGGTTTACACACTTCACAGCACTCACCAAATCACATACCCTCCCCAATGTCCATAATCCCACCCCCTTCTCCCAAACCCCCTCCCCCCAGCAACCCTCAGTTTGTTTTGTGAGATTAAGAGTCACTTATGGTTTGTCTCCCTCCCAATCCCATCTTGTTTCATTTATTCTTCTTCTACCCACTTAAGCCTCCATGTTGTATCACCACTTCCTCATATCAGGGAGATCATATGATAGTTGTCTTTCTCTGCTTGACTTATTTCGCTAAGCATGATACGCTCTAGTTCCATCCATGTTGTTGCAAATGGCAAGATTTCATTTCTTTTGATGGCTGCATAGTATTCCATTGTGTATATATACCACATCTTCTTGATCCATTCATCTGTTGATGGACATCTAGGTTCTTTCCATAGTTTGGCTATTGTGGACATTGCTGCTATAAACATTCGAGTGCATGTGCCCCTTTGGATCACTACATTTGTATCTTTAGGGTAAATACCCAATAGTGCAATTGCTGGGTCATAGGGCAGATCTATTTTCAACATTTTGAGGAAGCTCCATGCTGTTTTCCAGAGTGGCTGCACCAGCTTGCATTCCCACCAACAGTGTAGGAGGGTTCCCCTTTCTCCGCATCCTCGCCAGCATCTGTCATTTCCTGACTTGTTGATTTTAGCCATTCTGACTGGTGTGAGGTGATATCTCATTGTGGTTTCGATTTGTATTTCCCTGATGCCGAGTGATATGGAGCACTTTTTCATGTGTCTGTTCGCCATCTGGATGTCTTCTTTGCAGAAATGTCTGTTCATGTCCTCTGCCCATTTCTTGATTGGATTATTTGTTCTTTGGGTGTTGAGTTTGCTAAGTTCTTTATAGATTCTGGACACTAGTCCTTTATCTGATATGTCGTTTGCAAATATCTTCTCCCATTCTGTCAGTTGTCTTTTGATTTTGTTAACTGTTTCCTTTGCTGTGCAAAAGCTTTTGATCTTGATGAAATCCCAGTAGTTCATTTTTTCCCTTGCTTCCCTTGCCTTTTGCGTTGTTCCTAGGAAGATGTTGCTGCGGCAGAGGTCGAAGAGGTTGCTTCCCGTGTTCTCCTCAAGGATTTTGATGGATTCCTTTCGTACATTGAGGTCCTTCATCCATTTTGAGTCTATTTTTGTGTGTGGTGTGAGGGAATGGTCCAATTTCATTTTTCTGCATGTGGCTGTCCAATTTTCCCAGTACCATTTATTGAAAAGGCTGTCTTTTTTCCATTGGACATTCTTTCCTGCTTTGTCGAAGATTAGTTGACCATAGATTTGAGGGTCTATTTCTGGGCTCTCTATTCTGTTCCATTGATCTATGTGTCTGTTTTTGTGCCAGTACCATGCTGTCTTGATGATGACAGCTTTGTAATAGAGCCTGAAGTCCGGAATTGTGATGCCACCAACGTTGGCTTTCTTTTTCAATATCCCTTTGGCTATTCGAGGTCTTTTCTGGTTCCATATAAATTTTAGCATTATTTGTTCCATTTCTTTGAAAAAGATGAATGGTACTTTGATAGGAATTGCATTAAATGTGTAGATTGCTTTAGGTAGCATAGACATTTTCACAATATTTATTCTTCCAATCCAGGAGCATGGAACATTTTTCCATTTCTTTGTGTCTTCCTCAATTTCTTTCATGAGTACTTTATAGTTTTCTGAGTATAGATTCTGTGTCTCTTTGGTTAGGTTTATTCCTAGGTATCTTATGGTTTTGGATGCAATTGTAAATGGGATTGACTCCTTAATATCTCTTTCTTCTGTCTTGCTGTTGGTATAGAGAAATGCAACTGATTTCTGTGCATTGATTTTATATCCTGACACTTTACTGAATTCCTGTATAAGTTCTAGCAGTTTTGGAGTGGAGTCTTTTGGGTTTTCCACATATAGTATCATATCATCTGCGAAGAGTGATAATTTGACTTCTTCTTTGCCGATTTGGATGCCTTTAATTTCCTTTTGTTGTCTGATTGCTGAGGCTAGGACCTCTAGTACGATGTTGAATAGCAGTGGTGATAATGGACATCCCTGCCGTGTTCCTGACCTTAGCGGAAAAGCTTTCCGTTTATCTCCATTGAGAATGATATTTGCGGTGGGTTTTTCATAGATGGCTTTGATGATATTGAGGTATGTGCCCTCTATCCCTACACTTTGAAGAGTTTTGATCAGGAAGGGATGCTGTACTTTGTCAAATGCTTTTTCAGCATCTATTGAGAGTATCATATGGTTCTTGTTCTTTCTTTTATTGATGTGTTGTATCACATTGACTGATTTGCGGATGTTGAACCAACCTTGCAGCCCTGGGATAAATCCCACTTGGTCGTGGTGAATAATCCTTTTAATGTACTGTTGAATCCTATTGGCTAGTATTTTGTTGAGTATTTTCGCATCTGTGTTCATCAAGGATATCGGTCTATAGCTCTCTTTTTTGGTGGGATCCTTGTCTGGTTTTGGGATCAAGGTGATGTTGGCCTCATAAAATGAGTTTGGAAGTTTTCCTTCCATTTCTATTTTTTGGAACAGTTTCAGGAGAATAGGAATTAGTTCTTCTTTAAATGTTTGGTAGAATTCCCCCGGGAAGCCGTCTGGCCCTGGGCTTTTGTTTGTTTGGAGATTTTTAATGACTGTTTCAATCTCCTTACTGGTTATGGGTCTGTTCAGGCTTTCTATTTCTTCCTGGCTCAGTTGTGGTAGTTTATATGTTTCTAGGAATGCATCCATTTCTTCCAGATTGTCAAATTTATTGCCGTAGAGTTGCTCATAGTATGTTCTTATAATAGTTTGTATTTCTTTGGTGTTCGTTGTGATCTCTCCTCTTTCATTCATGATTTTATTTATTTGGGTCCTTTCTCTTTTATTTTTGATAAGTCGGGCCAGGGGTTTATCAATTTTATTAATTCTTTCAAAGAACCAGCTCCTAGTTTCGTTGATTTGTTCTATTGTTTTTTTGGTTTCTATTTCATTGATTTCTGCTCTGATCTTTATGATTTCTCTTCTCCTGCTGGGCTTAGGGTTTCTTTATTGTTCTTTCTCCAGCTCCTTTAGGTGTAGGGTTAGATTGTGTACCTGAGACCTTTCTTGTTTCTTGAGAAAGGCTTGTACCGCTATATATTTTCCTCTCAGGACTGCCTTTGTTGTGTCCCACAGATTTTGAACCGTTGTATTTTCATTATCATTTGTTTCCATGATTTTTTTCAATTCTTCTTTAATTTCCCGGTTGACCCATTCATTCTTTAGAAGGATACTGTTTAGTCTCCATGTATTTGGGTTCTTTCCAAACTTCCTTTTGTGGTTGAGTTCTAGCTTTAGAGCATTGTGGTCTGAAAATATGCAGGGAATGATCCCAATCTTTTGATACCGGTTGAGTCCTGATTTAGGACCGAGGATGTGATCTATTCTGGAGAATGTTCCATGTGCACTAGAGAAGAATGTGTATTCTGTTGCTTTGGGATGAAATGTTCTGAATATATCTGTGATGTCCATCTGGTCCAGTGTGTCGTTTAAGGCCTTTATTTCCTTGCTGATCTTTTGCTTGGATGATCTGTCCATTTCAGTGAGGGGAGTGTTAAAGTCCCCTACTATTATTGTATTATTGTTGATGTGTTTCTTTGATTTTGTTATTAATTGGTTTATATAGTTGGCTGCTCCCACGTTGGGGGCATAGATATTTAAAATTGTTAAATCTTCTTGTTGGACAGACCCTTTGAGTATGATATAGTGTCCTTCCTCATCTCTTATTATAGTCTTTGGCTTAAAATCTAATTGATCTGATATAAGGATTGCCACTCCTGCTTTCTTCTGATGTCCATTAGCATGGTAAATTCTTTTCCACCCCCTCACTTTAAATCTGGAGGTGTCTTCGGGCTTAAAATGAGTTTCTTGGAGGCAACATATAGATGGGTTTTGTTTTTTTATCCATTCTGATACCCTGTGTCTTTTGACAGGGGCAATGCAGCCCGGGAAAAGAAGTCTGTAACATACAATGGTAAAAATATTAGATTGGCAGCTGACTTATCCACAGAGACCTGGCAGGCCAGAAAGAGCTGGCATGATATTTTCAGAGCACTAAACGAGAAAAACATGCAGCCAAGAATACTATATCCAGCTAGGCTATCATTGAAAATAGAAGGAGAGATTAAAAGCTTCCAGGACAAACAACAACTGAAAGAATTTGCAAATACCAAACCAGCTCTACAGGAAATATTGAAAGGGGTCCTCTAAGCAAAGAGAGAGCCTACAAGTGGTAGATCAGAAAGGAACAGAGACCATATACAGTAACAGTCACCTTACAGGCAAAACAATGGCACTAAATTCATATCTCTCAATAGTTACCCTGAATGTGAATGGGCTAAACTTCGCTGCTGCTTAAAGGGAGATTTCACTGGGTTCTGACAAAGTGTACTGTCATGTGGCCACTACCAAAATCTAGAAATGGAGTAAGCCTATTGATTCAGAAAGCTCCCTGTGCCTCCTTTGCATTCTGTCCCTTCTCCCCCAAACTCATTTTACAGTGATCATTCTGTTTATTGTACCCAAAGATTTTTCTTCCCTAGAATGTCATTTAAATGCAATCATGCTACATGCAGCCTTTTGGGTCCAGCTTCTTTTCGCCTAGCATATGTGTTAGAGACTAATACATGTTGTGGCCTGTAGCAGAGATTTGAGTCTTCTTTTATTATCAAAAAATTACATGATCATTTCTTAAGATGCAATCAAATTTGTGAATTCTAATATGACTTTAGCCTTGTCCATCGTTCTGCTTTTTAAAGATCTTATCTATGTTTTTGAGTGTGCTTGGGGTTTAAAGGACGTTTGAGAGTGAATCAGGGGGTTGATGTTTTTGGGGTATAAATCACAGCTTATAAGCTGCCCTTATTAGAATACATAAAACCTTGTCCTTATCATATGCTCATTTTGTTCAACCTAGAAGTATTTTTTAGTCATCTTATATAGTTTTAAAACTATAATACACACTTTCTCAAACTAAAGACAACATATATTTTATTTAAATATTAAGGACTTTGTGGATCCTCTTTTTCAAAATATTTCAGACACTGTCTCATTTTAACCTAATATCAAACTGGTTAGCTACTTTCCATGTGAAAATATGTTTCATTATTTAATATATTTGTTATTTCCATGTACTTGTTTTAAAACAACAACTTACTACATTTAATTTCAAAATTTTAAGTTAACAATCTTATTATTAACAATCACTTTTTAAAAAGAAAATAAAAGCATTAACAGAAAAAAGCTCTTAACATAAATCTGATGTTGTTTGGACTGTAGAAACTGGACATCCTTGAACTTCTTAAATAAGCAGAGCTAGAGATGTTGACAAAAACCAACCAACACAACTTACTGAGTATTGATTTTGTGCTTCACAGTAAAGGCTTGTGTGTGTGTGTGTGTGTGTGTGTGTATGTGTTTTGTTTTAATGATAGCTATTCTTTTTTTTCTAGGCATGATCACCTACAAACATCCAGATTTAATTATAAATATACAGTTAACCCTTGAACAACATGGGTTTGCATGGGTCCACTTATGTGTGGATTATTTTAATAAACACAATATCGCACTGTAGATGTATTTTCTTTTCCTTATGATTTTCTTAATGACATTTTATTTTTTAATTTTTTAAAACATTTTATTAATTTATTTGAGAAAGAGAGAGGGAGAGAGAGTGCATAAGTGGATGAGGGACAGAGGGAGAAGCAGACTCCCCACCAAGCAGGAAGCCCAGTGCAGGACTTGATTCCAAGACTCTGGGGTCATGACCTGAGCCAAAGGCAGATGCTCAAGCAACTGAGCCACTCAGGAACACTTTAGTGACATTTTCTTTTCTCTAGCTTACTTTATTGTAGGGAATCAGTATATGATACACAAACGTACAAAATATGTGTGAATTGATTATGTTATCAGGAAGACTTCTGGTCAATAGTAGGCTATTAACAGTAAACTTTGGGGGAGTCAAAAGTTAGATACAGATTTTCAATTGCACAGAGTGACAACACTCTTAATCCCTGCATGTCCAAGTATCAGCTGTAACTACTTTACTCAAAATTATAGGGTTATTTTTTGTGTCTACATAAATACCAGTTCTCTTTGGCCCTCATTCCCTCTTCCCCTCTTTTTCTCTCTCTCTCTCTCTATCTTCTGGAGGTCACACTATTTGTGCTTTCCTCTTGGGCTTTGGCCTCTTTCTCTCTATATTTTACTAGCACCATTCTTACTCCTAATGTCAATGATACCCTTAGATTTTAGCCCCTTTCATCATTCTCTCTTTTCCTTTTAGGTATCATCTACCATAATTTTTCTTTGGGTTTCCTAATTTCTTCTCATGATAGTATTTTCTCTTAATTACTGGGTTCTAAAATGCTGCAATGTTTCTTTCTTTCTTTCTTTCTTTTTTTTTTTTTTTTAATTTTGTTCTCCTTTTAGTTAGTTACTTGGTCCTGATGATTTTTCTCTCTAAATTATTATGTGTCCACATCTGTCCCTTTCCTAGTGACTGTATTTACTATATCTCAGGGCAATGTCACCTTGGTTGTTACAGTTTCCTTTGTGCCTTTTCCACTCTTCTCCAATCCATTCTGCATGTTTAGATACATTAATCTTATAAAATATCACTTTCTTTGTTCCATACTCATGCCTACACAATTTTTATGCCTATATTAAATGTCAAGGTTCAAACTAGGACAATTTACTAATAGAAGCTGGAAGTTGGTCGGTTGTAAATAAGAAAGGACTCTATATTATTAAATCAGGTTTAGTGGCTGAATAATGAATAATGGTTGCAGATTTGACTGTACTTGAACATGAGGCAGGTGAAGAAAGCAAGTAATAAATATGTCAAATGCACTTTTTAGTCTTGGCCTACGGGACTAGGTTTTGAAATTTAATAGTTATACATAAAGCACTTGTACCAGAAGCTTCATTCAGGATGGTGAGAGCCAAAAAAAAAAAAATGAGTAAAAAAGATCCAGATAAGTGGAGCATGGTAATCAAGTCAAGGATGATACTGGAGAAAAACAGAAGGACAGTTAGTTACATTATGACAAGAAGCAATAGTTCATATGTGCTCCAAAAGTGAGTTCTACTGATTGTGACTTGCTCTTAAATGCCACAGTTTACTGAGGCAATATGGAATTCCTTTGCAATTTTCTTCTTAGGGAATTCTATTTGTTCTTTAGGTGTGGCAATGCATCAGATCAAATACCAAAGGTTCAGGATATATATCTACTTAACTCACCACGCTCTCTATAAGAATGATTTTCTGTGGCAATGACACTACCTAATTAAGAACTCATTTTCTTTCCTGGGTCAAGCTTCAAAGTCATTGCTGTTGAAATCATTCGTAATCTTAAAGATCCATCTAGTATGTTTGAACAAGTTATAAAATTTACTCACAAATTCTTCCTATAATGAAATTCTCAAGTTCCTTCCAACACTTAGAACATTGTGTTATTCATTTCCAAAATTTACTTAGTCTAAATGTTTGAAGGTAATACGTGGTTCTGTAATTAGAAGTGTCTTATGAAGTGTTCTTGTGTTATATGTAAAAAAAATCTATTTCAATAAAAGTATCCACACCGAACAAATCATTCTTCCAATATCCAAACATTTTCTAATTAAGAATTCCTCTACATATAATGCCTTTCTCCAATTTTCCGTTGATCCATTGTGTTTGTACTTTGAAGCCCTTTCATCGAATGAAACTTAGCCAATGGGTTTTTCAGTGAATTCTTCATCTTCTGAAATGCAATAATTTATCTTTAATATTCAGATAGAATTTAAACAATGTTTATTATGATTGTCCTTTTTTATGATTGTCCTTTTTTGAGTATTTTTTTAAAGATTTTATTTATTTATTTGACAGACAGAGATCACAAGTAGGCAGAGAGGCAGGCAGAGAGAAGGGAGGAAGCAGGCTCCCCGTCCAGCAGAGAGCCCGATACGGGGCTTGATCCCAGGACCCTGGGATCACGACCCAAGCCGAAAGCAGGGGCTTTAACCCACTGAGCCACCCAGGTTCCCCTTGAGTATGTTTTTAATCTACAAGGTGCAGTTATAGGTTTCTCAAAAACAGATACCATTCTACATGTCTCCATCCCTCGGATGTTGTTCATTATAGTCTGTAGGAAGTTGCTGAGTAAAAGTTGATTCTTTAAAAAAAGATTCTATGTATTTATTTGAGAGAGAGAGTGAGAGAGAGCACAAACAGGATAAAGGGCAGAGGGAGAAGCAGACTCCCTGCTGAGCAGGGAGTCCAATGTGGAACTCCATCCCAGAACTCTGGGATCATGACCTGAGCTGAAGGCAGATAGATGTCTAACAAACTGAGCCAACCAGGTTCCCCAAAGTTGTTATTTTTATGGTTGATAAACAGCAATGCATGTTTTACTGAAAGGTTACTAATGTCTAAGGATAAGGAAAACCTGTTCATGAGAAGTGCAACATAATGGCCACCGGGTACAGTGAAAATAGCACCAAGATGTCGAATAAAATACTTGAGTTCTAGCTTTAGTTCTACCCATAAACGATGACTTCCCTCTTTCTTTACCACATATATCTTTGGCCAAAACCTCAAAAATTATTTACTGATATAAGATTTTATTATTATATGAATAGATTCTCCCTAAAGCTCTTTTAGCTCTCAAATTTCTTTGTTTTAAAAAATCACCTGTTTCTTGGGGATCTGTGTGGTTCAGTTTGTTAAATCACTGACTCTTGATTTTGGCTCAAGTTATGATCTCAGGGTGCTGAGATTGAGCCCCACATCAGGCTTTGTGCTCAGCTGGGTGTCTGCTTAAGATCTTCTCCCTTTCTCTCTGCTCTTCCCTCTTCCTTCTCACTCTCTGTCTTTCTAATAAATAAATACATCTTCTAAAAAATCACCTATTCAAGTTTAAAATGCCATGACTTTCTCATCATTTAATTACATGAACTTACTCTTTTTTTCATATTTAAAAGAAGACTGATTCACAGTCATCTCTCTCTCTCTCTCTCTCTCTGTTTTATGTGTGTTGTACATATTCATTTTCTCACTTATAATTGCTTTCTATGTATTTATTATGTTCTGATATTATTACTTATTTTATTATCCAGTAGGAAATTATGCTATTCATTTAGATGTCTATTAATGCCTTTGATTGAAATAACAATGATAAGAAAATTAGTAAATAAAACACGAGTTCCCCGCTAGTTCCTTAAAACAAATTTCATAAGAAAGTTTAGGCCAAAATAAATGCTATTACTGTTAAGACAAATCAAGTTAATTTAAAAAGTGTGAGCTCCAAGGTTGAAAATGCTCATAGCAGTAACGTCCTCAATAGCAAAACTGTGGGAAGAACCAAGATGTCCATCAACAGATGAATGGATAAAGAAGATATTATATATACATACATTATATATATGTATGTATATATACATTATACATACATTATATATACATACATATATATGTATATATAATATCTTCTTTATCCATTCATTATATGTATATATAATATCTTTTTTATCCATTCATCCGTTGATGGACATCTTGGTTTTTCCCACAGTTTTGCTATTGAGGATATATATATGTATATATATGTATATATATTGAGGACATACATACACACACACACACACACACATCCACAACGGAATATTACTCAGACATCAGAAAGGATGAATACTTCCTATTTACATAGACATGGATGGATCTGGAGTGTATTATGTTGAGCAAAATAAATCAAAGAAAGAAAGATAATAATCACATGGCTTCACTCATATGTGGAATGTAAGAAACAACACAGAGGATCATAGGGGAAGGGAGGGGAAACTGAATGGGAAGTCACCAGAGAGGGAGAAAAACAGTGTAAGACTCTTAACTATAGGAAAGAACTGAAGCTTGGTGGAGGAGAGGTGGTGGGGAGATGGGGTAACTGGGTGATGGACATTAAGGAGGGCACATGATGTGATGAGCACTGGATGTTACACACAACTGAAAAATTATTGAACATTACCAAAAAAATTCTGAGATTCATATCCTGTCTTAAAGATCTTATACAATGTCCCAAATAGAAAGAGTTGTGCTTAGAAATAAATTGTACCTTAAATGCAACTTAAAAGAAAACAATCAGCAGAGTAAAGGATATCTGTAATTAACTTCACATGGTCTTATGCAGATAAAGTATTATGTGTTGACAATCAAAAGTTTCTATTTTCCAAAGCTTCAAGTGAGTAGTCACTGCCTGTTCATTACTTGGTAGGTTTCTAGTCTGGATTTACAGAACTACACATATGTTCAATGAAGGCAAAGACAGGTAAAATCCAGTAACTTTCTCTACCTAAAAAAGCCACATTTCTTCAAGTTGAAAATTCTTTATACTTTTTTCCTTCCCACATTTCCATACCATAATAACACTTTTGTGTTACTTCTCTTTTCTGTTAACAACTACTCCCAATTTAGCATTATCCATGAACTTAATTAGTATGCAATATAGATTTACATATTATTAATTGGGAGGTAAAAAAGGAAACAGCTGTGGCAGAACAGCTATTTTAAAAATGCTTAAACTTATCAACATTTAATTCATTAATAACTTTAAAAGGGAAATGTAGAAAGCTAAAATATGAAAATATTCTCTATCAGTTTTTATATGTGGTCCAAGTGTACATGAAGTATAAATGTGGCTCATAAGGAAAATAATTCAAGAAAGTGGAAATACTGCTCTTAAAAATATATATTCAACTTTCAGAGGATTGATTTAGAAAAAAATAACCAGAAGGAAAATCAGAATGTAATCATAGAATCCGGAAATTTTTAAAAGACTCAAAAAAAGATGATGTCACATAACATAATTTGTCCTGTTCTAAGAAAAGAATCCTTGATATTTTTGAGAAAAACAAAAGATTGTAGTGGAACAGAAAGAAGCCAAGTCACCTATCACGGACTTCTTAAAATTAAGAATACTTAGGTAAGTCAGGTAAGTGTTCATATTTTCAGTGAAATTTGACTTTTTTCTGATGAAAGGGAATTTTATATGATGAGAACTTTGCACGGAAAAATCTGTGAAATTGTTACACTTCAAACTGGGTATTTATTTTATAAATGACCCCTTATTTTCCTTAACTATAATATAGTCTCTCTACTCCTACCCGTAACTCAACATTTTTTCTCTTCAGTATAAAAACACTTAATTATGAAAATTCTAAAAAACAAAAACAAAAAACATGCAAGAAAATCCTGATAATTATTATGGGGATTTATTTCCCAAATGTAAAAAGAAGAATTGTGAGAACACAGGCATCTCTAAGAGTTTAAAATACTTAGAGATAGCAGCTGTCATTGATGACTTCTGCAGTGACACTAGCAAGCAACTATTTCAATATCAGAACCCAAATTCCTCAGTTAATTTACCAATCCCCTCAGTAGGTGAAACCATTCATGAGTGCCTTCCATCTGTTCCAACAGGTCCCCACGTTTGTTATTTCTTAGATGGGTGCACACCATCCAACTGTGACACAAACTCACAAATCAGCTGTCAGGTAGTTGTGAAGACAAAGATTGGGAAAGTAATCTCAATCTTATTCATAAAAATATCAGAATTAAACCTTTTATTGCTACATGCTATAGCTTATAATTTATCTTATCTTAATTAGAATATTGTATATTATGATTATTGCAATCCACTAATGATTAAAAACTCTCTGATTATTTTGACCCAACACATTCCTTATGATTTATTAAATTTCACTGAGCTCCACAAAATAAGGCACAGCTATAAATGGAGAGAATATCCTTTTTTATACCTATTTTTAAAAATCTCAATTTTGTAAGATTATAAATGGTCTCTTTCTTGTCTGCAAAGGTCAAATGAATAATGTTGGTAAGAAGATAAGGAGATGCATAGTTACAATAAAACATGGAATCACAGAGATGAAATTGTGCCCCAGTTGAGATTAGTTTTAAGGAGGACTTCAAAGACAATTGATTCATAATGCGGTCTATTGTATCTTTATAGATTCTTATGCAAATTACCCACTATTAAAGTTCCAGTTAGATATTTCTCTGCTCTTTAACACTTCATTTATTATTCCTAGTTATCAACTTTTTAATTCTTGTCAATGTTACTCCCACAATTATTTGATTTCTGTGCAAAATTGGTTTTCCTTGATTACATACTACCCTGTATAGCTCTTTTTATTAAATGGAAATTTATTTTTCTAATTAAATTGCATACTCTGGTCATAAAAGCATTGTTGTTTATGCTTAAACTTAAATACGTAAACAGACAAAAGTGGGTTTCAACCCTGGCTCATACACTTAGTCTGCACTTGACCTTCAATTATTTATCTTCTCTTGGCTTTAGTCTTCTCAGATGAAACTACTGCAGTTAATATTATACACCACTAAGTATGACAAAGATTAAATGACATAAAGAGTGTAAGTCACCCATTACAGTATCTTAAATACAGTAGCCACTCAAAAATAGCTCTTATTCTGTGAATGATATCAAGGAAAACTTAGCTTAGGACGTTATTCAACAATTGTTCAAGTACATTGTATGGTATATTTCAATATTTTCTGCTTAAGAACACTTACAAGAATGCTGTATAAAGAAGATAGTTAGTTTAAATGGTGCTAACACACCTGATTTCCATTATCAGCATATGGGGACCGAGAGATACACAGTTGCTCTGGAGAGTCCCATCATACAGGATGCCCTGCTAATTCTGTTCCTTCCTTTTTCTTTTCTTTTCTTTTCTTTTCTTTTCTTTTCTTTCTTTCTTTCTTTCTTTCTTTCTTTCTTTCTTTCTTTCTTGGCAATTTTATTTTATTTTCAGTGTTTCAAGGTTCATTGTTTATGTACCACACCCAGTGCTCCATGAAATACTTGCCCTCCTTAATACCCACCACCAGGCTCACCCATGCCCCCACCATCCTCCTTTCCAAAACTCTCAGTTTGTTTCTCTGTTCCTTTCTCTGAATCCCTGGCTAAATACAGTGATGTCTGTCATGTTCAGAAGTCCATAAATGCCACAATTCTTTTGGTTTCCATCACCTCACCTACACCTTTTGAAGTGCCTCTTTGTGAAATTCTCCTCACAAGTTGAAGCGTCTCCATAGTCTCACCTCAATTAAATGTGTCAGGTCCTCTGCCTTCCCAGGACTGACAAATATCCAGCATGTCTCACTGGGGCTATTTCAGTGTCTTTTTTTGTTTTGTTTTGTGTTTTTTGTCAATCATATTACTTCAAGTTGTGCTCAAGTAAAAATTCTATCCTCCACAAAACAACCAGGGTGATTTATTTAAATTGCAACTTTGGGGGTGGATGGGTGGCTCAGTGGGTTAAAGCCTCTGCCTTCGGCTCGGGTCATGATCCCAGGGTCCTGGGATCGAGCCTCGCATTATGCTTTCTGCTCGGCGGGGAGCCTGCTTTCCTCTCTCTGCCTCCCTCTCTGCCTACTTGTGATCTCCATCTGTCAAATAAATTTTAAAAAATAAATAAATAAAAATAAATAAATTGCAACTCTGATTGAGTCATTTTTTATGTAAAATCTTGACATGACAGTATCACCTAGAAGAAAAAGTAAAATATACACATCTCTTACTCCCTTTCTTCTTGCTCTAGTAATGTAAGGTTAATCAATGTGATATTCAGAGTGATCTCCAGAAGATGCAGTTCTCTCTAACTATATTATGACTGAGAGTTAATATAGCCCTGAGGGGTTAGGAGGGAATAAAACCCCAAAACTGTAAATTTATATAGTTGTCCATTTCGTTTGAACACTATTTTTGATCTCTTTTCTTTCTTTCTTTTTTTTTTTTTTTAAGATTTTATTTATTTATTTCACAGACAGAGATCACAAGTAGGCAGAGAGGCAGACAGAGAGAGTGGGGGGTTGGGGGTGGGGAAGCAGGCTGCCTCCTGAGCAGGAAGCCCTATGCGGCGCTTGATCCCAGGACCCTGGGATCATGACCTGAGCCAAAGGCAGAGGCTTTAACACACTGAGCCACCCAGGAATTTTCCATTCCATCAAGAATGGAAAATAACTTATTTCCCAAATCTATAAAAAAATAAGACATATGACACAGCAGCTGCATTTGAGATTACAACTTGATTAAATTTGGGATAGTCTATTGTCAGTCTTCAGGATCAATCTGGTTTCTGCAGGGGAAGATGATGAATTTAATAGGAAAATGTCAAGGGCCACCATCTCTGTATCCTTTAGAATCTAGAGGATGTACTGACGTTTGCCATCTTACCCCATGATATGATACTGTTTTTGATTTATTATCTTGGGGGTCAGTTACAGAAGCTTCCATTTGATTTCACCCTTTCTGAGTGTGCTTTTCCTATAAAGCGCAAGACTGACTTGGGAATTTCAACAACTCCATACTAGGTATGTCAAACCCCACTGTTTGCTGAATCATGTAAAGGGATACATTATTACCTGGTGTCTCCAGTCAAATAGGGTATCTTAGTGATTCTTTGGAGATCCTGGTATTCATGGCAACTTGGACCCTCTGAAAAACAATTCTCTGAAGTATGAATATTCTCTTTGCCTAATACAGTTATCTATCCAAATCAATGACCAAGGGTTCTTTTAGGAGAGGTCTGCAAGAACCATTAGCATGTGCTATTACAGTGGTGTTGCAGGTTCCTTCTTCCCAGAGATCTGGTCTCCTTTTTCATAAAAGTCTTCTGGGTTTGAAAATGAGCCCATGTCTGGAATATGGACATATAATTATAACTTTTTAGGGAAAAACAACCAAAGGTCATCTATCTGATTTCTTCAAAAGGTTAAAGTAAGTAGTTCTCTTTTCAACCACCTTTATATTTTGCCCTTATAGGGACTGTGTTCTGTTTACTATCTTCATTAAACATCTGCAAGTTAGGCCTCTTGGCTGCTAATTCAAACCTTTGTTATTTACAATAATTGTATCCACCTAGCTTCAGGTGGGTAAGTACACTTCGTAGACCTCTTCAGTTTGGGGGTTCTATCATTTCCACTTTTATTATTGTTCCTGGTTCCATAATTGCCTCTCCTACAATCAACCCTGGTCTACCAATAAGAACAACTAATGAACATTTTAATATTGTTGTTGACACTCTTATAAGCATGTTTATTATGGCCTTGGCAAATGTTGAATCCTTCAGGCCTTCCTGAGGAATGTAATCATCTGGAGAGGTTTACTGCCTTACATATTATAACCACTCAAGCAGTCCCATTTTCTCAAGCCCTTGAATTTTTTCTTCTTCAATTTGCAGTGGGGGTTGGGCACTTTGCCTCCACATAGCATGCTCATTGCTTTTCCCAGCTTCCAAAATCTATCCTTGTAGCCATTTCAGATTTCACACCATCCTCTGGGGTCCTTGACAGGATATTAAAATGCATATCCTCCAAAATTTCTCCTAAATAAATTCCACCTTATTCAATCTTCTATTTTGACCCCTGGGTCCAGAATGCTCAGAATTAAATTATATTTGTACTCCCCCAGCTACTGCTGGTACATGCTGATTAGGTCCTTTGAGACATCATCCCCTTACTTTCTTAAGAGGCTCAGCAAATTCCCCACTGGGTTATACCACAACTTAATATTAGTGTATGCCTAGTGCGTAGCAGGGAAGGGTGAGGTTCATCCTGAGGGGAACTGTGCCTCTTCGTACATTTAAGTTAGTTAAGAGTGCGAACTCTCGGTACAAGCATCCACCTAAGTGTACCCATCTCAATTATCAGGGTTCCACTGTTTTCTAAATTTGTTTTTGATGCTGGCATAGCATGACCTTCCTTGGATGGGCATTACTGATCTCTAGAGTTTGAATACTTCACCTGGTAAGTCCTAGGCCTGTTTTATGTCATTCTCTAAACCTTTGTTATAGGAGATGATATGCAGCACTTGTTGAAGCTTAATTTTAATCTTTGTGCAGCAGAATCTACTTCCATTTTTCTCTTAATCAAATTGAACTATATTTTTTCTAAACATTCGTGAGTTGCTAGGGATAGAGACTATATGGAAATTTCCATGTTTTAAGTTCTATTCACATACATACAAATCTTGTATAGAATGTCTATGGCCATATTTAGATAATGGCTTTGTAATTTTATCCTATTTATTATTTTGTCATTTGCAGGAAATCAATGTTCTCCTCTGAAAAGCAGCATTTTAAAGCCATAAAACGTCATGTTGAATTGGTTGCAGAACATGGGAGAATCATCAGGAAATCTTACTGATTCACCCAGGTGGAAGCAAAAGGAATACTTGACTTCATTCAGGAGAAGAGTCTAGCCACAAAGATGCAATGAAAGGACAAAAGATCGCACGAAGAAAGTATAGTTAAGACCAGGCTGTTGATACTTAAAGAGATGTTTCGAGGTAATTAGTATAGTAATATAGCATTTTGAGATAAAAATGAGGACTAGACCAGTGAGAAGATAATAAATAAGAAAATGTTCCCAGGTATTTACTGAGTACTTGTTATGTTCCATGTACTCCTGTAGTTCCTCTGGATGGAGTAGGGAGTAAACATACATATCTCCTCAGGTAGATTATATTTTTGTGTGTGGAGGTAGGAGGGCTAGGAGGCAGGTGAGAGAAATAGATAAAATAACACATTCTATCTGAGGAGGAAATATGTCTTTGAGCCACTGATTTTTTTTTTGTGTGGAATATCTTTTTTCCCTACTTATTTATATTCAAACTTTCCAGCACACTATATTTAAGAGATTAGTCTTATAAGCAGCTTATATTTAGTTTGCAAGCCATTCCTACAATCTTTGTGTAAATGCTTTTATATTTGGGTTAAATCTGCCATATAAATATTTGTTTTCTATTTTACTCATGTTTCTGTTCCCCTTTTCATTTTTCTTGATTTCTTTTTGATTAATCAATCCCATTCATCCACTGAAATGTTTTATATTCATTTATAGGTTACTGAAAGACAAGAAACAACCTTTTCCTATTACAGTCTACTTGGCATTGGTACTTCTGTTATTTTTAAGAAGATTTTATTTGTTTGTTTGCTTAGAAAGAATAGGGGGAGGGGAAAGAAAAAGAGAGAGAGAGACTCTCAAGCAGACTCTGTGCTGAGCCCAGAGTCCGACACAGGGCTAGATCTTAGGACACTGAGATCATGACCTCAGCCAAAATCAAGAGTTGGAAGATTAACCGACTGAGCCACCCAGGTGCTTCAAGTACTTTTGCCATTTTCTGGATAACTCAAGAACCTTAAAACATGATATTCCACTTACCCTTTTCATATTTTTTGTGTTATCATTGACATGGACAATATTTTAATGCCACATACAGTTTAAATCCCACAACATACTTCTTAGTGTTTTTCTTTTCATTTAATGTTCTAGTTTTCTTTTCATTTAATTTTCATTTTTGGTGACTTACACTGGTGTCTGCTAATATCAAGCTCCTGTTTGGCAAAACTATTCTTCTATCTACTGTATTTTCTTTATTTTATGGCAAGGTTTGCTATAAATTAATTCTCTTAAATTTTGTTCAGTTTTGAAAGTGCATTTATTTCATCTTTGTATTTCAAGGGTACATTCATTGCATATAGTGTGCTAATTAAATGCTATAAATGCTATATAAATGCTATAAGCATTTAATTTTTGTTACTGTACTAAAGATATGATTCCACTTTTTTTTGGCTCTAATCATTTCTTGAGAAGCGAGCTCCCAGTCTATTTGTTACAATTTTGAGATTAAAAGTATGTTTCTCAGATTTTTCTTATTCTTTGATATCAGAAGTTTTACAATAATGTGCATTTGAGGGGCACCTGGGTGGCTCAGTGGATTAAGCCTCTGCCTTCAGCTCAGGTCATGATCTCAGGGTCCTGGGATAGAGCCCTGCATCAGGCTCTCTGCTCAGCGAGGGGCCTTCTTCCCCATCTCTCTCTGCCTGCCTCTCTGCCTACTTGTGATCTCTCTCTCTGTCAAATAAATAAATAAAATCTTTTTAAAAATGTGCATTTGATTTGATGTGCTTATCTTTGTATTTATATTGCTTTGTATTCATATTGGTTGACAGAGGTTAACTTTTTTAAAAAAATTTATTTGATATAGAGATATACAAGTTTGATATACAACTTGTTTAAGCCTCAGTCTTCCGCTTTTTGTTCACCTTCTACTCTCTGTGATAAGAATTTTAAAAAACTACAAGAGAATTGTTGCTTTCTAAAATCATGGCTTTCCAAGTCCTCACTGTCTTGGTGCTCTCTGGTGACTTTGAACATCAGTTTCAAATATCATATCCATCATTTACAGTTCAATATCTCTCTGTGGGATTGTCAGTCTGTTACAAACTGCTTCATCCTAGCAAGGAACAGAAGGCTACAATTGACACCTTAATGATAAAGAAAAAAAAAGAGGCAATGTGGCAATCTGAGGAAAAAGCATACCACATAGAAGGAAAAGTGAATATAAGAACAGTGGGTTAGCACAAAATGTCTGATCTAAGGCAATGAGGAAAGCCATTATGGCTAGAACAGAGTTGATAGGTCATGATACATGAATTTAGAGAAGTAAGTTTATATATTTTATGTTACTAAGACTTTATTCTGTATGTATTACTAAGCTATTGGTAGTTTAAAAGGAAGGGTTATTTGAGCTAATTCACATTTAGAAAATATCAATGACTCTTTTTATCCATGGTGGAGTAACAGGGACTGGAATTACCCTCTGGACTTAAACAACCATAAAATGGATAAAATATATGAATTGAGAGTTTTTAAGACATTGGACATTAGGCAATGAAGGACAGTAATCCCTGAAAGATAAGAAACAAAGGAGATGAGCCCTACAATTGCTGAAGCTTACTGCTTGAGAGAGAATATCTGTGTTATGGCAAGAGGAAGGGACAGAACCACCAGAAACAATCTTCTGCCTTCTGCAATCAGAAATACACTAGAAGGGGATTTCTGAGGACTGTAGTTTACAGTAGCTAAATCGACACTTCCAAAAACCATCCCACAATATTACATTTATATAATATTGCCAAAAATACAAACTCATCTATGGTGACAGGAAGTAGATGGGTAGTTGCCTGGGGATTCTGATATGAGAGGCTAGGATGCAGGATTTAGTGATAAAAATGGGCCCAGGGAAATTTTTATGGAGTGATGGATAGGTACATTAACTTGACTGTGGTGATAGTTTCACAGGTGTATACGTATATCAAAACTTAAATTGTATACTCTAAGTGTAATTTCTTTTATTTAAATTATGCCCCAATAATGCTATAAACAGAGATATATTTCCAGCTGGTAAATCTTTAGATTGTTGGCAAAGAAAGGAATAAACAGACCAACTGAAATTTTTTGCAATAGTTTAAATAATAGAGAATGAATATGGTAACAAAGCTAGATTTGGGATCTACTTTGGATATTGGGGACAATTATGAAAAGTTTTAGAGAAGTATGTGGCTCTATACCATTCAACAGATATTTATTTAGAGCTTATTTTGTGTCAGCCAAGACAAAGACACTAGAAATATGGAGTCTGCCATAACTTTCTGGGGACTTTGTCAAGTTTGTGGTGGCATAGTAGGTTTTTATCAAACTGTAGAGGAAGCAAGTCAGTGAACGTGGTTTCTCACACTGATATAAGCCAAATGTGAAAGAAAAAGAAAAAACTGTTTAGAAGAGTTCTAAGGAAGACTCTATTTCCCAGAACTAGCTAGGATCTGGCTCAGACAATGAGGCATTAAAAAAAAAAAAATATATATATATATATATATATATATATATATATATATATACTGTTGAGGATGTAGGAATTTTATTGATCACAAAGAGGAGTTCAAAAGGGCACAATAAAATACTTTAACAGAAATAAGTGGGATTTTACCTTAGAAGAGAAGTACAGATTATTAGGAATGAAGAGACAGAGATAGAAGATATATAAAGGACTTTGGAGGAAAAGAAAAACAAAAACTTATCAATCTTCCCCAATGACAAAAGGAATTAAAATAGGTTAAATAACATTAAAAGTAATATTATTTTTCTGTAAGATATGTCTTGCAGCATATGCAAAGTCACACTCTGGTGCATGGTAAATTTTCAAATTAAAGAAAGAAAACTGTAAATAATATATACAAGACCTTCTTCTTTAAATCTTAAATAAATATGAGTAAAAACCATATGCAAAATACAAAGAATAATTTATATCATCAATCTATTTTCCATGCCCTTGATTTGATAGCTTCTGACAGCAATCTTGAATTACCTTGTGAGTTTTCAATATATGTGTTCAATTACCTTTATCTATATTTAGCACTAGCCTGTTGATATCATTCACTTTAAAGAGTTTCTGCCTGTAGAATATTTGTCAGTATATCATGGACTTTCATACTTAGTTTTTATATATATATTTTTTGTTACTGGATGTAATAAATTAGTTGTATTGTTTTACATACACATGACTGCATTGCAATTCAAAGGCCTTGGCAGTATTTTAGAATTACAATGAAATCATCATGGGGACCAGATATTCATTGCCTTTTTCTTCAAACTGTCACTAAGCCATGCCAAGTAGAGAGGAGCATTATATATATATATATATATATATATATATACACACACATATATATATAAAATATTCAATATAAGCTTATTTCATATTAACTATGTGCATTGCAGGAAAAATGGTGAACTAGCAATGGAGACTAAGGACTTAAGGAAGAAATAAAAATAAACATTTTTTTAAAAGTTCAAATTACAAATCATACTATCTTGTAGTTTATAATTTTAGTACAAAATAAAGTGATTACTTCCTTTCAAAAATAAAGATAATGATAGTTAAACGTTTGCAATTTACTTTGCAAATAAGTATAGACAGTGGGAATTTAGAAAATGTATTTTGTGGTTCTTAAGAGGAACTGAGTGACAGGACATTGTGAGATGATCATTTTTCAGAGATATTTAAACAAACTACTCTGGCAATACTAAAGCTAGAGAATGAAATAATTCCTTTATAATTATTACTTTCTAAAATGAAAAAAAAAACAGGAATGTTTATATTTTTTGTAAAATCATCAGGATAATTAAATTTACTTTTATAGATTGAAGAGAGAAGATCACACTATAAAGTTGTGATACACTCCATTCATCCATTCCAAAAAAATTACAAATTTCTTAAAGAATCCAGTTATATAACACATACAGTGTAGTTTGGTTCTACCTGCACACAACTAATTACTAAAAAGAACTGCGATCTGTCTAGGACTTTGCAATGTCCATATATCCTCTAAAATATCAGCTCACCTCCATTCTTCCAATTAATTATATAAATTTAACTGCCATAATTATCAGCACTATCTGGTGTTACCGTTGTCAAACTTGTATTCATGTTCCTATTCCATTTTTGAGCTCTGGACTCCTTTCCAGGAATTAGAAAAATATATGATCTCATTTTGCACATGACAATCCAGATATCATATTAAATCTTTTATAAGATAGTAAGGAAATAATGGATTGTATTATTATGTTTGCCAATTGAATTAAACCAATGAATGTAATTGCTAAATTTAATCATCACTGAAAAGCTATGGAGAACTTAATCATGAGGAACCACTTAATAGTTGAAGGAAAAATAGTATAACTTGCAACTAATATAAAGCTTTGATCATGCATGTAAAGGTTAGATACATAACATCATCTAAATCATACCTGGACTCATTGGGCTGAAGCAAATTTGGACATACCTCAGTTTGTAGATTATCTTAATATGAATTTTTTAAAGTGAAGTGATTTCATCTGGTGCTATGTAAAATCAAAATAACATAATATTGGAAATATATGCCACTTTGTAACAAATATATTTTTTAAAACCTTGTGAATAGAAATCACAGTGATGATTGGTAAAACATCGGTGTCTTTGCAATATTGTCATTGTTGGGCTAGATTCCATTATTTCATAAATGTTGCTAGACATCATTGTCCTTCATTCATATTGCTTCAGACAATTAGATAATGTCTTGAAATCCAAGAACTTGCACATCCTTAAACTGCACTGTGCCCATCTTTTTCCATTGTTAGTAAGGACTGATGGGTAAAAAACATGAGAGAACCCTCTACCTGAGGATATCCTCGTCATTCACTATTTAACAATAACTCTTTAATCTGTGAACTATATCTACAAATTGTGATGAGATGAGGATGTTGTAACCAGATTTAGGATTTTCTAGTGCCAGGTATAATTTAAATGCCTATAAAATTAAATAACAAAGCTTGAGAAATTCAATGATATTTATATCTTCACATTTTCCTTTGGCTTTTTCTTAAGCTTTCCACATTTTATTGTCTCTTTTAAATAATCAATTTATCACTACTAAAAATAAAAATGGAAAAGTGTACACTGTTTGTAAAGATGGGTCTGGAACTATGAAGAAAGATGTGACAACCAGGTCATGTGGGAAGAACTTGAGCAGGGATGGGTACTTTTTAAACTAAATTAAAACAAGGTATCTAAGAAGAATCTTAACAACCAAGGACTGAAACTACACGCAACATCTGAATAGTGATTACTAATAATTCATGATATCTTAATTGAAAAAGACAGATGTACGTTGAAAAGACCTTTTCATCAAATCCATGATCCTTGGGATTTCAAACCATTCATTCATTCCATTGCAAAGAGAAAATATTCCTGAGTCCTGGATATATATGCTAATGAGTAATGTATATAAATTTGGACAGGGTGAGAAACACAGCAACATGACCATTGGTGATAAATAAATTTATGTGTGTGAATCTATAAGAAAAAAGTTGTCAGTGTCATGCATGGACTGGTCAAACTCGGGGTAGAATGACATTGTGCCAGGACTAAGCTGAAGTTTAAGAGGTAAAGGATGCTTCTCCCATCTCTAGTCTGTCCTGTATATTGAAGGATATTTTGTCACAAATAGCTTTGGGTAGAATTGATTATATTTTAAAAGAGTTTAAAAGAAACATGTCAAAAAAATTGTTAGTTTACAAGCAGAAATGAGAAGGAGTATAGCAAGCCCCTCAAAATTTGGAATTTGCAGGGTTAAAACATGGACCATTTTTCTATCTTCAACGTATTAAAAATAAAATTATTAAAAACTGGCTCCAAATGAATATTGGTACTTAAATAATTTCTCAATTATGTTTTAACATTATAATGAAAAAGGCCATGTATTTTATTTAAAAACAAAATTAGTGATGAGAGTATCATGTTTTTTTATTTAAAACTCTAGAGTGTAGTTTGGTTTCCAGAAAGTCCATTCAGTTGGACAAAAAAATTTCAGAAAAAAGCAAGCAAACAAACAAAAAACCTAAAGGTATGTCCCACATTAA
Source organism: Mustela lutreola (assembly GCF_030435805.1). Classification (NCBI taxonomy): domain Eukaryota; kingdom Metazoa; phylum Chordata; class Mammalia; order Carnivora; family Mustelidae; genus Mustela; species Mustela lutreola. The sequence goes on from NC_081303.1 coordinate 53,225,396, forward strand.
CACAGAACTCAAATAAGTAATGAAGAGATAACAGTAAACCATTTCGAACTACACATATTTTTAATTGAATTAAAAATAGGTAGATGATGGATAGAGTCACATGCCATTGTAAGAAATAATGCAGAGCTTCATTTACCCTTTATCCAGTTCCTCAAGTGGTAACATCTTACAATATTATATTATTATAATATATTATTATTATAAAATATTATTATAATATTAACCAGGATACTGAGTTAATGAAATCAGGATACAAAACAGCTCCGTCACCACCGGAAGCCTCCTTTCATCCTTGACTAGCCACACAATTCTCTCTTCTCCCATCCTTCACCTCTGGCAACTGCTAATCACACTGATCCATTCCCCATTTCTACTTTCCTTTAATTTCAAGACTACTATGTAAGTGAAATCATATCGTATGTATCACTTTGATACTAGGTTTTTCTTCACTCAGCATAATTCTATGGAGATTCATCTAAATTGTTGTACACACAATAGTTTCTTCATTTTTATTCCTGACTGGTAGTCCATGGTATGAATGTATTTACCACTGTTTAACCACTCACCCATTGGAGGATATGTGAGTTGTTTCCAGGTTTTTGCTATTACGAGTACAGTGAACATTAACGTCTGTCTCAAAGTTTTCTTTGTGAACCCAAGTTTTCATGATCATTGGGATAAATGCATGGGGAGCATTATTTTCAGTAGATGGCAATTCTGTGCTTTGTTATTTGAGAAATTGCCAAACCATTTTCCAGAGTTTCTGTTCTATCTTATATTTCCCCACAACATATGAGTGATCAAGGTTCTCAGAATCCTCACCAGCATTTGGTGTTGTCACTATTTTTTATATTAGCTCTTCTGATATGGGTGCATCATACTGTGTTTTTAATTTGCATTTCCCTAATGGCTAATGATATTGAACCCCAAGAAGTGGACTTTTCAGAGAGCAACCTTGAGAAATGAAGTATTGTCTCTTTTCTGGAGCAAAGAACGGTTTTGCATACTGCTTACTATAAAGGATAGGTTTTTTTCCAAGCTCAGTACTAGGTGTGTAGGCGTTCACCTGGTCTCCACAGCACACAAGAGACAAAAGGAATCAATGCAAACATGAAAGTTATGGTGCCTACTTTGCTATGAGTAATTAAATCATTTCACTCTCACCTAGGAGTCTTGGGTCTTCTGAGAAACAGTAATAGGTTACCTTAATATTTTTCTGTAGGGATAAAATCAAAACCCACACTTATCATTTACTACTAAGCTCTAAGTCATTACAGGGAAACATATTTCAAGCCTGTCATCATTGGAACTTAACTGATGTGTAGTATGCATATAATAATTACATGTTAAATAATTGATGAACTACTGATAAGGGGAGAAGTAAGTAGATGTAGTATATAAATACTCAATGAGTGGATAGGAAAAGTTGCCATGTGAGATTCCCTTATTGCAAGTTGACTGATTCTATTTGATTTTGGCCTGCTAAATGCTAATATTAGACCTTATGACATTATTATTTATTAATATTATTTTAATTTTTAAACCTTTCTCTAAAGTTGATCTCATTTTATCCTTACAGCATGAGTGTGAGTTAGACAGGACATTATTTTTCAAAGGAGGAAAATAAGTTCCACAGAGATTAAATGGCATGCTTCAAGTTAAATAATTCATGGATCAGTTCCAGGATAATATAAAGAATGCATTAATAGGATTTGCACACTGAGTTCCTCCAAATTGGAAATTCTGAATATTTATATCTAATATTGGAGATGCATTTGTTTATAACAATCATTCTTATCACTTTAACAACTAGGGAGATGTCAAAAATTTGTTGTTAAACATATGTAGTCATTTAAAAAATTCTTTTAGATTTTATTTTATATTTTCCCAAATCTTCTCATATACAAATTATCCAAAATTTATTTCAAATTTGCCTTTTTTCAAATTATCAGTTGCCTGCATTTGATATAAATTAATGACTTCATTAAACTTCCAATTTGTTAAAAAACATTTACATTTAGGAACTGCCTTGTCCAAGATAATACGAATTATCTTACGCATATTTGATAAAGATAGTAAATTCTTTTTTAAGAGGTTTTTTTAAAAAGTTTATTTATTTTTTTAGTAATATATACCCAAATGGGGCTCGATCTCATGACCCCAAGATCAAGAGGTTCATGCTCTACCAAGTGAGCCGGCCTGGCAACCCAAGATAGAAAATTCCTTAGAGAGTTTACTCCCTAGCCAGGTACCCTTAGTAGGTTCCTCTGTCACATCTACTTGGTTGGGCCTTTACGCCCAGTTGATAATTCCATCTCGACTCCTGCAGTTTTCATTCCACTGTCTCACTTTAAGCTTTAATTATATGTTCATTATTACTTTATTAGGCATTTTCTGACCAGACTATTTGATCATAGTCATGTTACATATAATTCAATCTGCAGATTCTCAGGAGTCTTTTTTTTTTTTTAATTAAAATTTATACATGTCTACTAACGTAAGGTAACATCCCTAGTACTTTATGATCTGTATCTAACCACTTTCATGCCTCAAATGATTATTACAATGTGGATGAGAAATGATGACATCAGCAGATAAGCACAAATAAAATCTCCTTTGATATAATGATAATATGGATCAATTATAATGGTAATAGCAGCTAACACTTATTTAATGCTTATTCTGAGCAGACACTATTCTAAGCACTTTTAATAATTAATATATTTAAACCTCAAAATCACTCTGGAAGTACACAGTAATAATAGTAGTAGTAGAAGTAATAATAGTAGTAGTAGAGTATTTGCATTCCACAGAGAATAAACTATTGGTAAGGAGAGCCATTAATTTGGGTAAATGGTCACATAGTTCGGTAGGTGTATATGTTCTTTGTTGGAGATGCAGTTGTCCCTTGCTTTAAGTTTCCTTGAAAGCACACACATTGATTGGAATGAAAATTCTATCAGATGTTTGCAAGAAACTCAACCCATGTCATTCTTAAAATATTATAGAGGAATGATTTTGTCTTCCTGTAGCTATCCTTGGGAGAGGCTTTTAGGGATTCTCACTACTTGCTGGCCTAGTATGAGAACATACAAGTCATAATCTCTTGACATATTGTCCAGCATCGATCTAACTTGCCTTGAAGATATTCACATCTATCTTCCTCCCCACAGGAGCACCCATCCAGGTAAGTTCCTGGATAGTCTAAAGCAAAGACTTGAGCTTGACTTGTTTCAGATCATCTCCAAACATTGCTGGGCTCTGGCATCTGCAAACCAGAAGAGATCTCAGTCCTCTGTTACATTTCTATACCCATGAAATCCTGCCCCATGCACACCACTTCCTACTGGAGTATAATTGTGATACAGTCTTCCTCAAGCTCTAATGAGTTTTCCCGGCAAATGCAGAATCATCATGTTGTGCATTTAAATTTCTTGCTTTCTATTTTGAGTTCTTGTCTCTTCTTGTCTTCTTAGGAGAGATCTAATTGTCATAAGGACATAGTACACACATAATTTGTCAGGTAATTCCTTCTCTGTCACCCTATAGAACTTTTCTTTTTTAAAATTAATCAGATCCTTTAACATAATGGATTATAATTATTCCTTTAACTGTCTTTCTCAACAATGAGAATAGGATCTCTTCAAGGCAAGAGTCCTTTTAAATTGATATTAGTACCCTTGGTTCTTACTATAGCTCCTCACATATTTTAACTTTCCACTAAATATTTAGCTAATCATTTCATTATTTAATTAATTATTTAAAAATCAGAGAAAATCTGCCAGAAATTCAACTATCATGAGTCAGAATATGATTTCATGTATTTTGGTGGAAGTTGAGGTTTGTTTGTTTAAACATATTTGTTTTTATTTAATTATCATGATGGTAATGATTAGATAAAAGAAAACTAAATTATTTTTATTCCATAATACAAACGTAATGCTTTTAAAATGTAGTATATATTGACAGCTTTAAAATTTCTTATTTCGGAATGTCTAGGTGGCTCAGTCGGTTAAGTGTACTGCCTTTGGCTCAGGTCATGATCCTGTGGTCCCACAATGGAGTCCTGCATTGGGTTCCTTGCTCATCTAGAATCCTGCTTCTCCCTGTGCCTATCACTCCCACTACTTGTGTTCTCTCTATATGACAAATTAACAAGTAAAATCTTTTTAAAAAAGTAATATTTCTTGTTCTGTTGAAATTTGGTTGAATTTTTAAAATGTTTTTTTTTTAATAAAAGCAATTAGATAACCATAAAACATAGGAAGAAAACATTCATTAATGACATGACTTAAGTCAATTTGAACTATAAAGGCAGTATCTCCTGTGCTGACCTTATAATTAAAGTGTAGCTATAGAAACATGCTTAAGAAATTTGAGACATTTTAACAACTCTGATTATGAACCTATAGAAATGTCAGATAACAAAGTTCATCAGCAATGTTTTTGTATTTATTTTAATCACTTCTTCTGAATTATTACTCACATCAATATTAAGGCAATATATCTGACTCAAGTCATCACATCCATTTTAAGAAATAGGATAATTTAGAAGATTGATTGGAGGAGTTCTTGACTGGCTCAGTTGGTAATGTCCAAAACTCTTGATCTTGGGGTCATCAGTTCAAGACCCATGCTGGGCCTAGAGCTTACATTAAGAAAAATAAATAAATAAATAAATAACTGGCATCTTGGAGTTAGATGTGTTAAATAAGGGAGTGGATAGAAATTAGTTTGTTTTTGAAAATATGCCATTGGGAGGGATCCTTTTTTGGATCAGTGTTATTCTCTATTTTCCTGGATATTTCAGGAAGTCTATTATGACATGACAGCTTCATAGCACTGGAAGCATATCTTTTGATCAGGATTTAGACATTTAACATATGAGGATCTGACCTAAAAAGAATTACTATATTCAATGGTTAAGAACTTGGCATAACAATACTGAATTAATACGGAGTTCTATAGAGAAAAAATACTTTATTTTCATTTATCTGTTTATTTGTAAAAATGGCACCTTTCTTTGTGTCATTGTGTGGATTAATAATAGTAGTTAATATTAGTTCAGAATTCATATGCTCTCATTTCATTTCATTTTAACAATATAAAAAAAAAAACCAATGAGATCATACTGGCTTTATTCAATGATTCACAAATCAGGTAACATCGCAGCTAGCAGATAGAAAGGAGTTCTGCAGAGCTGTACAAAATGGAGAAATTTATAAGCAGAAGGAAGCAGAAGCAAGGAGTTAAGCCAGCAAAAAGTGGATTGGTTGTGGCAGGGTCAAGTTCCTTAAGGGGATGTCAGGGATCTGTCAGGCAGATCATCTCGGTATTGCTGATCTGGTGACTCCTGACTGACTGATTTAAGACTTCACTTCAGGGAGAGGCTAAAATGTAATTAAGTCAAATCTCTGGTGATGTGGGACTTAGCATAATTGACTCCATTTGGGACCTGTTGTCTTGTTTCCGATAATAATCGTATGAACTTGGTACTACTATTATTCTCATTTTATAGATGAGGAAAAACTAATTAAAGATTAAAGCCATATGCCCAAGGTAATGTAGCTAATAAACAGAATGGCTAGGATGGAACATTTGGGCCTAGCCATTTTAAAAATCAATGAAAATTACCTAGTAGGAATTCCAAAATAATAATTATCATGGTCATGATTACTACTGAAACTAGCCCATTAAAATGAACTAAACTGAATAAGACAAAATAATGAGAGATATTTTTTCCTCCACTACTGTTTTCAGTTGAATCATCTTTTCCCTTTGACAAGACCTTGGGATACAAGTGCTTTCTGAGGATCGAGTATAGTTATCTGTCCAGGCTGGAGTAGCCTGCTCTGGCGATGTCCAGGCCATTCCAGACTCAGGCTCCCACTACCCAGTGCTCAGGGCTTTGGCTCCCTGTGCAGCAAGAAAGCTGCGACTGGCTGAATCCAAAGATGTTGCCACTGCACACACCCTTCTCTGGCCGTAAGTCTCCTAAATGCCTGCAGATAGGTTGTGAAAGATGCTCTGGAGCCCAGCTTCTACCTGGAGTGCCCAGGGCATTCCAGTCACTGCAAAAGTACATATGCTCACCGAGCTCCAAATGTTCTGAGCTCAGCCAATGTTTACATTTGTTTCTGGTGTTGGCACTATCAGTTCAACAATTCCATCACATAGAGAAGTATCTCTACTGAAGCAGCCCATACCAAGTGAAAGCAAGAACTGGTAAAGAAAAAAGAAGGTAGGGAGAGATGATAAATAGATAAATAGGTAGGTAGATAGATGATTAGATTAGATTAGAAGTAAGAACCTCTTAGGAAAAGGAGGAGAACTACAAAATGGATAACTCCAAATATTGATGGTGTTGGAAAACAGCTAGACAGAAGATAATGATGACAACAAAATGGTGTCTCACATGTGAACTCTCTGGGCTCAAACTGGGTTAGCCAGAGCTTGAAAAGTCTAGATGCACACATAGTGCTTGCTGACAATGGAGATTCTAGAGCTTGTCCTTGGACTGGTGATTTCTAGTGGTTTTGATTTCAGGTCATTGGAACAGGTATTATTGGTATTCTCATTCCCAAGGATCGACAGTCTGGTGTTTGACCAAATTGAAGGTTTGGAACTACAGTTTTAATTGTACTCTTTGCTTACACTTCCTGAGATGAATTTAGAGTAGACCTTTGTTTGGGTGGATGGGATGTACATCATTAACACTATGTGTATACTTTAAGTAAAGCAATCTCTGTGGTTTCTGTAGAGCTTGGAACCAAGGAATATTGCAGGTGTATAACATGCTTCCCTGATGACAAGGTGATGATAATAGCATCCTGTAGTTTAAGAAGAGGAGAACCAACTGATTCAGTTTTACTCAGTCATTATCATGTGTCATAAGATACAAGATATCAGCCAAAATATTTAGTATGAGACTAGGAAAAACTACATGAACAGATGCCCATACATACAGTTTGTGTCACCCTTGTGATGGAAGAAGTAGATAAAAAATTTCAAGTAGTAATATAGGTAGCTACCAATGGAAATGGCCAATGGAACTTCAACCTGTTTGTCTGGTTCTATCATTCTTGTTACATTACTGACAGTCCACTGCTTAGGCTGCAAGAACCACTTTGAGATTGACAAAATATATGTGATACTTCTTTGCTCTTTGCCAGAGTGGAAATTACACTGCATTACCAATAAAGACTCAAAGACACTGACCGCTATTACGTAATTCTCACATGAATAAACTTACAGAAAAAAATTATAAATTTAAATATATTTTTCATTATCAAGGAATTTTGTTATTTACTTATCTAAAGGATTTGTTGGTTCTTTCAATGTTGTGTTTTGAAATTATAAGTTGTTTAAGCATATTTATGCAAAAAAATTAATGTGTGGCTCTAATCAAATATTTTTTCAAGACATAGATAAACAGTATTCTGTCAAATCACCACATTCCCTGAGATCTGCCTGATCACAACCATATTTGCATGTAACAGAGAAGCACTTTTTTAAAATTTAAATTACCAAAAAAATGGATTAAAGGGTTGATGATGATTAAGGAGGGCATATATTGTGATGAGCACTGGGTGTTGCAAGTAAATGATGAATGACTAAATTCTACACCTGAAACTAACATTACCCTGTATGCTAATTACCTGGAATTTAAATAAAATTTTGAAGATAAAGATGTATGTAAATATTTTAGGTCACAATAGGAACAAACAGCTTGATATATTTGGTTATATGCTTGTATTGTGTAAGCAGAAAAGTTTAGATTTTAATTTGTCTTTCCCATTTATTCTTTCTTCAATGCCTATAATATAGATATATGTATAGATATATATACACAGATATATATTATATATATCTCATATATGTATATATGACTTACATAATATATATAATTTATATATAATATATAAGGCTTATGTATTATTTAAATGTCTGGCAGATGTCTTGAATAGTTGTCAGGTATTTAACTTTCATGTGGGACTTAAAACAAATCTTTGACTTGGGGGAAGTTTCCTTACCTTGAAAATTTTCTAACATCTTTGTCTTTAGGCTAAGTCCAAGTGATGTCCCCAAAAATGTCTTTACAGATTTTTAAAGAGCATCTTACGAGACAGTGTTTCCTGCTGAGATCCATTGCACTATCAAATGTCTACACCTTTCTTCTCATCTAACAATGATGGTTGTTTCCAGTCAGTTTTCCCAGCAAGGAAAAAAAAAAAAATGAGATTTGCATTTTCTTGTTCCTAACAAAAGTTTCAAGTGTGTTGATTCACTTCAAGTTTTCACCATCAAAACAAAAAAAGTTGCCCCTGAGTAATATTCAATGCCCCAGATAATGAGTGATTGCTGTGAACCTAACTGACTACATGTTTAGGAATTTTCACATCTCGTCTTTCACTTTGTACAGGTTTAATTCACTCTAGTTTGAAATTTGGTGTTATTTCACAGTCATAGATGGAAGCAAATATAGGTCATTTCCAGAAGAAACTCATTTTTCTTAACTGTAATAAACTTTCTTTACTTTGCCCCTACACTCTTTCCTCCATACACACACCAAAATTTTTCACCCCAGAAATGAGTTAAGGCTCTTCTAATTTTCTGAGGAGAGTATGTGAACTTGTCTCTTGTTGTCAAAAAGTAGCAGCATTGGAGGGTGATGGAATACATGGGGTTTACCAATACTAGATGAACATTATTTTTAGCGTGGGAAAAACTTAGAATTATATGAGATTTTCTCTAACTATTTAGTAAGATATTAGCAGTTCTTTTCAAGACAATCAAAACTTTATGACATGGTTTTACCTTAAAAAATTAGAAGACTTTTATAATTTAACATAAAGTGGTTTCTTATACAAAAGAAGATTTATATTTATAATTTAAGGGTCCCTTAACAGTAATTTAATTTAATTGGAAAATCAAAAATGCAATTTAGGACATACGCTATAAATATTTTGCTTAACCTACAGATCAAGATGTTGAGAGATCAAATATAATTTTAAAGAAAATTGACTCATTCCAAAAAGATTCCATTAATAATGGAAATAAAAGGTCATGATTTCATTAAAAGAAAGATTCTTTTTTTTTTCCCCACAACTGAAAACTAAAATTGATATAATAGATCTTGTTTCCCTTTTGTGAGTCTAGTGGGAAAAGAATATATGTATATTGTTTCACAGCCATATATCTACAAAATAATTTTCATTCAAGAAAGCAAAGATATTTTCTAAATAAATCAGATAATTTTATAGCTGTTGTATTCTCCTGGTGAACTATTTCACCTGTTCTTAGAGTTGCTCAGGAGGGCTTTATTAGGAGTGAATGGAGATGTGGATCTATATTTGATTTATGTTCAGAGTAGCTTTTTGTTAATAAAATCATTTTATACTTTAGCAAGTATTTAACAGTAATGGATATAGCATGTTAGATTTTTATTTAATATGTGTCTTAGTAAAGTTAATAAAATTAAATGAAATAATGTGTCTTAGTAATTTCCCCAATTCTAACTTTTGACTGAGTTGCTTGCAAATACTTAATAAACATAATATAAAATAAGCATAAATAAAATATAAACAGAATAAAACAGAATGATGAAACTTTTCCTGTAATTGCAGATTTTAAAGTGAAACTGATTTAAAATTAAGTCTATATAAATAAAAATTGTCTCAATAATCCTGAAAATATAAAAATGTTGAAATTTATTATTATTTTTTAAAAGTAATGCATTGGCTGTCCCTAAAATGAATTCTTGATGTGACAGGAGATACACTTTGATTTGCAAAAAATGATGTTTTTCCTTTCTAATTTTTGTTTTTCTTCGTTTTATTTAGAATTATCAGGGTAACTTAGTATTGAAGAGAGCAGTTTCTCTCTCCCCATGCATATTATTTAACACTTCAAATAACACAACAGCTGAAAGTGCAGGCCAGTTTATATCTCATCTCTACCAGTTACTAGTCATGGAACCCAAGCAAGTGTTTTAAACTCTATGTGCTACAGTTTTATCCAAGGATATCATGGATATGGATTTTATCAAAGGATATCCAAAACATATCCATCATCACAGTCATAGCCTTCTTGTGCCTGTAAACACTTCAGCAGTAGGTTTGGGTGCCATTTTAAATAGTAAAATCACCAACAGAAATCACCAAAAGCACCATCTTGTTCATTCTCAGCCAGTAATGTGCACATAGAGCAACTCAAATTTTTCACCCCTCTCTGCATGTTCCAGAACAACTATGACTGAGCAATACAAGTATTGACTTGGTCTTACAAGTAAATTTTGGGGAGTTGATGAATGTGCATATTGGTAACTGACAGATAAGCAGAATCCACTGTTACTCTGTAGGGAATAAGCAGGATTAAGATCAATATGTATGTAGGTCTAAGTGACCCTAAATTAAATAATAGAAAACAGAAAAATAACTTGAAAGAACATTGCTCTAATACTATCCCATCTGGTATTTATTCTTCTTAATTTTCCAGTTGATGACAGCAAGTCCTGACTCTGAGATTTAGCTCCCTACAGTGTCCGCTGTTCTGGAGGCAAAGCTCACTGAAACAATATTACCTTTATGTCTTTTAACTGAAAATACAACCAAGAACATATATGGCCACCAACTGATTTAGAAACCCTAATCTTGGAGTGAACATTCAGTAAAGGGCCTCTTTAGCTATTACAAATTGGCCAAACATTCTGAGGCTTTGCAAACATTAACTTAATGTTCCTATCACCCTCTCATCAGGATACTTTGGATTCATTTCCAGTTGAGCATAACCAGACTCGTAAGAGTGTATAATCTTTTACACCTGCAGGAATGGGATGTTACTTTAACAAAAACAATCTGTTTTCTTGGTTTTTTAGTTTCTTACTCAGTAAAGAATCTGCCTGTTTTCTTCATTTGCTTTGAAGAAAAAAATCAGATTTTTCAAAATAACACAACACTAATATTTGTAGTTGGAAAAAATAGTTTAAGCTTCAATAAAATAATTGATTTGGGGTTTGGTAATGAGATCTTAGATATAAATTCAAAAGCATAATATAATTCACAAAAGAAAAAATTGCTAAGTTGGGTTTTTGAAAGACTGTTAAGAGAAAGAAAAGACAGACATGACAAAAATATTTGCAAAACACCCATTTGGTAAATATCAATAAGAATGAAACAAACGGTTTTGATTTGAATCTCCCTGATGGCTAATAATGATGAACATTTTTTCATGTGTCTGTTAGACATTCATATGTCTTCTTTGGAGAAGTGTCTGTTCATGTCTTCTCCCCATTTTTTGACGTTTTATCTGTTTTTATCTGTTTTGACATATTTATCTGTTTTGTGTGTGTTTAGTTTGGGGAGTTCTTTATAGATCTTGGTTATCAGCTCTTTGTCTGTAGTGTCATTTGTGAATATCTTCTCCCGTTCTGTGGGTTGCCTCTTTGTTTCGCTGACTGTTTCCTTTGCTGTGCAGAAGCTTTTGATTTTGATGAAGTCCCAAAAGTTCATTTTTGCTTTTGTTTCCTTTGCCTTTGGAGACATATCTTGAAAGAAGTTGTTGTGGCCGACGTCAAGGAGGTTACTGCCTGTGTTCTCCTTTAGGATTTTGATAGATTCCTGCCTCACATTGAGGTCTTTTATCCATTTCGAGTTTATCTTTGTGTATGGTATAAGAGAATAGTTGAGATTCATTCTTCTATACATAGTTGTCCAATTTTCCCAGCACCATTTATTGAAGAGACAGTCTTTTTTCCACTGTATATTTTTTTCCTTCTTTGTGGAAGATTATTTGACCATAGAGTTCAGCATCCATATCTGGGTTCTCTACTCTGTTCCACTGGTCTATGTGTCTGTTTTTGTGCCAGTATCATGTTGTCTTGGGGATCACAGCTTTGTAGTATAGCTTGAAATCAGGCAACATGATGCCCCCAGATTTGTTTTTCTTTTTTCAACATTTCCTTAGCAATTCGAGGTTTCTTCTGGTTCCATACAAATTTTAGGATTGTTTGTTCCAGCTCTTTGAAAAATGCTGGTGGAATTTTGATCAGAATAGTATTGAAAGTATAGATTGCTCTAGGCAGTATAGACATTTTAACAATGTTTATTCTTCTGATTCATGAGCATGGAATGCTCTTCCATCTTTTTGTGTCTTCTTCAATTTCTTTCATGGGTGTTCTATTATTTCTCAAGTACAGATCCTTTACTACTTTGGTTAGGTATATTCCCAGGTATCTTATGGTTCTTGGTGCTCTAGTAAATGGAATAATTTCTCTAATTTCTCTTTCTATATTTTCATTGTTAATGTATAAGAAAGCAACTGATTTCTTTACACTGATTTTGTATCCTGCCATATCACTGAGCTGCTGTATGAGTTCTTACACCAGTTAGAATGGCCAAAATTAACAAGACAATAAAGAAGTATTGGAGAGGATGTGGAGAAAGGGGAACCCTCTTACACTGTTGGTAAGAATGCAAGTTGGTGCAGCCACTTTGGAAAACACTGTGGAGATTCTTTAAAAATTAAAAATGGAGCTACCCTATGAGCTAGCAATTGCACTGCTGGGTATTTACCCCAAAGATACAGATGTAGTGAAAAGAAAGGCCATCTGTATCCCAATGTTCATAGTAGCAATGTCCACAGTTGCCAAACTGTGGAAAGAACCACGATGCCCTTCCACAGGCGAATGAAGGAAGATATGGCCTATATATATACAATGGAGTATTATGTCCTCATCAAAAAGGATGAATACCCAACTTTTGTAGCAACATGGACAGGACTGGAAGAGATTATGCTGAGTGAAATAAGTCAAGCAGAGAGAGTCAATTATCATATGGTTTCACTTACTTGTGGAGCATAAGGAATACACAGAGGATATTGGGAGATGGAGAGGAGAAGTATTTGGAGAAAATTGGAGGGAGAGACAAACAATGAGAGATCGTGGACTCTGAGAAACAAACTGAGGGTTTTGGAAGCGGCAGGTAGGGGGTTGGGTGAGTTGGTGGTGCGTATTAACGAGGGCATGTATTGCATGGAACATTGGGTATGGCATAAACAATGAATTTTGGATCACTGAAAAATAAAATAAAATAAAATAATTTTTTAAAAAGATAGAATGAAACAAGTGAATTTTCAAATGACTACAAGGGGATATTTTTTTAACTGAGCAAATAGTTACTCCTTCCAAATATATGTCAAAGGATACCTTTCAAAGAGGCTTTTTGAAATGTCTTGAATATAATTGCATTGTCACCCTCTTCACTGTTTTGTTTTGTTTTATTTTTATCCTGTTTTATTTTGTTTTTGTTTTTATTTTATCCTGATAATATGGTGAATAATTTTGATTCATTTTCAAATGTTGAACAAGCCTTGCACCTTTGGAATAAGCCTTACTTGGGCCTGAGGAATCATTGCATATAGTTTTAATTTCTATTTGATAATTTTTTGTTAAGAATATTTATAAATAATTCATGGAGTAATTTGGCTTTACTTTTCTCTTAATCCACTTTTTTGTCTGGTTTTTGAATGAAGATAATACTAACTTACTAAAATAAATTGGATAATGATCTCCCCTTTTTTATTTTTTGGAAAAACTTGTGTATAAATAATATTAATTCATATTAAAACATTTGGTGTAATTTTCCAATAAAAGAATCTGAAACTAAAAATTTATTTTTGGCAAGTTTCAGAATTGCAAATTGGATTTCCTTAATAGCTACAGAACTATTCAAATGATCTCTTTTATTGGATGAGTTATGGTAGCTTGTGTTTTAGAAGACTCAGTCAAAAATTTTGTTAAGTGTGTGTGCATATAAAGTTGTTACTATTCCTTTGTTACCCTTCTGATATTTGCAGGTTCATAGGGATAACTCTTGTTCCATTCCTGCTAACTTGTGCCTTCTGTTTTTTTAATTTATTAGAAGTTTGCCAATTTCAAGTCTGTTTCACTGACTTACTCTATTATTAATTAGTTTTCAACTTCATTGATTTCTGCTTTTATATTTGGTATTTCCTTCCATCTGCCAGTTTTGGATTTGTTTTTCTTTTATTTTCCTAGGTTTTTAAAGCAGAAGCTAGAGGATTGGCCTGCGAGACAATAAAGGGTCCAAGAAGGTTTTTAGACAGCCCATGGCAAGATACAAAATTATTACTGATTATAACTATCATATATGATTAGTCAAGTGCCATTTGGCATTGTGACACTATCCTGCAGGACATCTCAGGGCTCACAATTCCTAATAGGCTCTCCCCAAAAATGAATCCTCTCAACTCAAGATCCTAACACAAAGGGATTCCAGAAACCACTGTGAAGGAGAGTGGATTCAAAAGCCTGCTACTCTTTCCAGTGTGGGGAGGGGATGGGGGAACGGAACTCTACTGGACAGTTTGAATTTCCAATTAATAAGAGAAAAGACATTTGAAGGCTCCAAGTAGGTCTTCTGGGTCTACAGCAGGGACTTGGGGAAAGGAAAGGCAAAATGGCAATAGCTGGGAGCAGGTTTCTCTTTTCTGTTTGTTTCTCCTTCTTTCCTTGAGGGCCAGGTGGATGACAATGCCATTGGACATGTTATAGTAAACAAGTTGGAATCCTCAATGAAGATGACCTCACACTGCAGTTTGTTTCCCTGCTGCATGTTTGTGACGTCATGAATCTTCACCTGGATGACAGAGAACTGCCTGTGAGCACAGGGATAAAAACCATCATCTGCCCCTTTAGTTTCAATTCTCTTATCTTTGGGGCACTTGGATTTGATGGGTAGTGGACCCTTGTTTCTGCATATGAACTTCTTCTCCAACTTGAGGATGTCCTCTGTCTTCAGTTTCTTGGAGACAGGTTTGGCTCATCCTCAATGGAGTAGAATGTAGGGAGGAGTCATTGACAGAATAGCTGGACATGTGGGGCTCGCATTAAGGCTGTAGGAACAATTGTGGGAGCTGGGGGGGTGCCATGATAGGAGGAACCTAAGGATGCATGGATACATTACAGACACAACTGTGGTGTAGACATGAAGCAGCAGTGCTGGTGGTTGGAAGCACCACGGTGATGTCTTGGAATGAGTTAGGTATGTTGTGGCCAAAGACTAAGGTGTTGAATGTTGGAGGAGTTCATTGGACTTGATAGGGCCAGTCTTCTTTTTGATGGCTTCTAGCACAGACTCTTGGCCCATGGATAGCTCAGTCTGTTCCTGAAGGATGATATTGGTCTGGGCAACTTGCTGGGTGTATCCAAGTAGCTGTGTAGGATCATCTTTTCCTCTGACCTCTGGATCTCCTCCTCACTGATCTTACTAATGGTCATTTCCTTTATACCAATGATGTCAGTACACCACCAGGCCAGTTGTTTCAAGCTGCTCTCAATATCCAGATCTAGTGCATACACCTCATTTTTTTCTCTCTGCTTCTCATTCATAGAGCAACCTTGCTGCTTCACTGAGTTGGGGTTGAGAAACCCAATGCACCTGTATTCCTGTATTTGATGGCAGGGATCATCTCCTTGCTGATGGAGAACACAGGATACTCATTTGAAGTAGGAGTTGGAGGCAGGAATTTGGAAGCTTTTGAATTTTCAATATTAAAAAGTTTATGTATACGTGGTGATATTATTCTTTTTTATGAATACATTTAGTGGTATAATATCCCTCTCAACACTGCTTTAGCTTTTTCCCAACTTTTGATATGTTGTGTTTTTATTGTTATTCACTTTAATGTATTTTATATTTCTCTTAATATTTTTCTCTTCGATATACACATAAATTAGAAGTCCATTATTTGATTCACAAGTGTTTTGAGATTTTTTTGTTTTCTTTTTCCTATTCATTATTAATTTAATTTCACTGTGGGTAGAGAAAACACTTTGTATGATTTTCAATTCTTTAAAATTTGTTGAAGTTGTTTTATTGCTCAGGATATGTTATGTCTTGTTATAAGTTTTATGACTACTGAGAAGAATGTGTCCTCTGCTTATTTTCATGAAGTATCCTATGAATTTTGACTGAATTCTGGTATCAATGGTGTCCCTGAATTCTGTATTTTTGTTGAATCTCTCTTTAGTTGATCTACTAATTTTTTTGTAAGGAGTGTTGAAATTTTAAGTCTAAACAAATGGGCCATCTTTGCTTTTTCCTTTCAATTCTATAAAAATTTGCTTTGCATATTTTTAGCTCTATTATTGGACATACAATATATACATTTCTGTATTTTTCTGATGGGGCAACACTTTTATCATTATATGATCTGCCCACACTTCCTCTAATAATTTTCTTTGTTCTGTAATCTAATATATTTGATATTAATATAGCCATTACTATTTTCCTTTGATCAATTGTTTGCATAATGTATACATTTAATTCTTTTACTTCAACCTGCTATTAATTATATTCAAAGAGAATTTCTTGTAGAAAGCATAATTGAGGTCATATGTTTTGATCCACTCTATTACTATCTGTCTTCTAATCAGTACATTCAGACCATTTTATGTTTAATGTGGTTATTAATATATTAGGGCTTAAGTCTGCATCTATCTATCCATATATCTATATCATCTATGTCTATCTATATCCATATATAAATAGAGAGAGAGAGACAGAGAGGGTTCCTTCTCTTATTTCTTTATATGTTTTCTTTGTCCTGACCTTTTGTTTTACTTATCTGGAAAACCTATTTAGGATTTCATTTTGATTTATTTATAGTATTTTTTTAGTGAATTTCTCTGTATGGTTTTATTAATGCTTGTTCAAGGTATCACTAAGTATAAACATAGCTCATCACAGTTTACTACTATCATCATTTTACCAGTTTGGGTGAAGAATTGAAGCACTACTTCACTCTGTCTTTATCCTCCCTCTTTTATAGTTTTCTTAGATATTTCCAGTGCATTTGAATAGAATCACATTAGATAGTACCTCAACTTTTGCTTCAACCACCAAAAGTAATTTAGAAGACCCATGAGAAATGTAGTCTATTGTATTTATCAACGTTTTTGCTAATCATGATCTTTCTCCTTTCCCTCTCTTCCAGTGTTTTCTCTTACATTATTTTCTTTCCATAAAAGAACTTTCTCTAGCTATTCTTTTAGAATAAGTCCACTGATAACAAATTCTCTTTTTCTTCATTTGAGAATGTCTTGAATTTGAGAATGTCAAGAATTTGTCTTGTCTTCTTTTCTATTCCTGAAGGATATTTTCACTTTGTGTAAGATTCTGTTGATAGTTTTTTGTTTGTTTGTTTCTTTCTTTCCTTTCAGCACTTAAAAATCTATTGTGCCACTTCCATCTGGCCACCATAGTCACTGATAAGAAATCCATTGTTGGAGTGTTTCGGTGAATCATTTGATTGAGTGTCTAGCTCTTGTTTTCAGCTCAGATCATGATCTCCAGACTGTGAGATGGAGCCCTGCATTGAGAACTCTATGCTCAGCAGGGAGTCTGCTTGTGATTCTTCCTCCCCTTCTCCCTGTGCCTCTCCCCTCTCCTTCCCCCTTCACTCATGTGTGTATGTGCATGTGCTCTCTTACTCTAAAATAAATAAATAAATCCTAAAGGAATCCACATTTGTAAATTTCTGTTCATGTATGTGAAGTGTCATTTTTCTTTGCTGTCAAGACTCTTTATCTTCAGTTTTCAAAAGCTTAATTATGAAATGTTTTGTTAAGTATTTCTGTAGTTTTATTCTATTTGATACTCACTTTCTTAAAGTTAAAGGTATGTGGGATATTTTTTCTGAATTGGGACTATTTCTACCATTATTTCTTTTTCTGGTCAGTGCTCTTTGAAACCCTAGAATGCTGGGCTCTTCAACTCCAAGTTTAGAATATAGAAAAAAAAAAAAAAGCCAAAGAATTCATCACCATGCAATTCCTTAGGCATTGAGGTCCTTGCATCTTTCATAAACTTCTTACCTTTGTTTTATATGTAACATCCAGGGTTTTATAGATTTAGGAAGAGGAATAGGGAAAAGCATGACAGTTCATCTTTCCAGAGGCTGAAGTCCATCCTTTTACTTTTTTTTTTTTTTTTTTTTTTTTTTTTTTTTTTTCTTTTTTTTTAGTAGACGGAGAGGCAGACAGAGAGAGAGAGGGGAAGCAGGCTCCCTGCTGAGCAGAGAGCCCGACGCGGGACTCGACCCCAGGACCCCGAGATCATGACCTGAGCCGAAGGCAGCGGCTCAACCCACTGAGCCACCCAGGCGCCCCCATCCTTTTACTTTTAATCTGAGTCCTTATTTTTTTTTCTTTCTTTATTTATTTTAGAGAGGGGTGGGGGTGTAAGCAGCAGGAACAGGGGTAGAGGGAGAGGGAGAGAGAGAATCCCAAGCAGGCTCCATGCTCAGCAAGGAGCCCTATGCCAGGCTCAATCTTAGGGCCTGAGATTAAGACCTGAGCTGAAATCAATAATCGGATGTTTAATTGACTGAGCCGTCCAAGTGCCCTTGAGTCTTTATATATATATATATATCTTAATATTTTATTTATTTATTTGACAGAGATCACAAGTAGGCAGAGAGGCAGGCAGAGGGGAGGAAGCAGGCTCCCTGTTGAGCATAGAGCCTGATGCGGGGCTCAATCCCAGAACCCTGAGATCATGACCTGAGCCCAAGGCAGAGGCTTAACCCACTGAGCCACCCAGGCGCCCCGAGTCTTTATATTAAAGTGGGTTTTTTGTAGACCTCATATAGTTAGGTCTTGGGTTTTGGTTTTGGTGTCTTTTGTTTTGTTTTATTTTGTTTTTTAATCCACTCTGACAATCTCACTTTTAATTGGAGTCATAGAGCAGTTCTATTTAAAGTGATTATTGGCATAGATGGATTAATATAAACCATGTTCATAATTGTTTTCAATATATTGAAAGAGACATCTTTTGCTATATTATCTGATTTTAATTGAGCATTTTATATGATCCCATTTTATTTCCTTTCCATCATAACAGTTCTTTTCACATTTACAGCACTCATTTTTTACTAATCTCGGGCCTCCTTCAAACAATACATTATTTCATGTGTAGTAGAGTTATATACTAATAATATATAGATACAGTATATTTTATATCTTATATTAGTATGCATCTACATATATATTAGGATAATAAATAACACATAAATATATTATGTTTCCAATTCCTCTTTTCCATCCTTTATGTCATTGCTGTCATTTATTACAGTTTCCATGTACTATAAATCATCAATTGTTGCTATTTGTGATTCAAAAAAACAGTGTATTCAGTGAATACATACTTACATTCAAGAGGATTGTTGTGTTACCTGAATTTTGGAAGGAGTCTTTCAAACACTTTTGAATTTTATTTTATAAAATTTATTTATTTATTTATTTATTTATTTATTTGGGAGAGAGTGATCAAGAGAAAAACTGAGACAGAGAAAGAGCATGAGTTGGGGGAGGAATAGAGGGAGAGGGAGAAGCAGATTCCCCACAGAGCAGGGAGCCTGGGGCTAGATCTCAGGACTCCAGGCTCATGACCTGAATTGAAGACATATGCTTAACCAACTAAGCCATCTGGGAGCCCCTTGAATTTTATTATAATAGGTACTCTGGAGTGTTTTTGACCTTTGATCAATGCTGTGATTTTTAATGATTTTTCTTTATCTCCCAAACTCTGAACAATTTGAATAGTTTATATTTGAACTCTCCCCCATCATTTCCCCAGGAAATACATTCACTTTAACCATTAAGTGAATTGATTGATGATCATTACCGTAAGAGACCCAAGCATGACAATTTATTAACAATATGCTGAGTTCTTAGTCTTCACTGTAGCATAACAAATTATAACTCATAATGAAGCATCTTCCTAAAGACTTTTGGCCTGAGGATTATCTATTTCCCCTGCAGATTCCAATGATCAGTCAATCATGGTCATTCTCCTGGCTGAGCACCACAGGGGAAAATGGAGAGTGAACACTCTAGCTGCCATTTTCACTATACCTATTGTAAAATATGTCTACTAGATAAGCTTTTGTAAATGAAGATTAAATTTGAGAGATGAGAGCTATATATACTTTATAAAATTACAGATACTTAACTACATATTTAACCACATAACATGTAAGTGACATTGCAAATAACCTCAGTTTTATTTTCAAAATATTTATTTTATGTTTAAAAGGAGCTAATTATTTGAGAGAAATGATAACAAAAGTTTATTTCATGATTGGAGAAACTATTTGAGATGTAGTATTTCCTCTAATTTTGCAGAAAACGAGCTTGCCGATTTTTCATTCCCTTTAGGCAACGAGGATCTCATTATTGAGACCACCTACAGATGGTGTGATTGAAATTTTGAATCTGTGCATAATCACCTCATCATTTTGATCTTTTGATGCAAATCTCTAGATAATCATGGACATTACATGAAAATACAACTTGGGAAGTTCAATTTTAGCCCTAAATTGCTCACATTTCATATATGCCCTACATAAATCTGAAATAATGCTGGTACACCTAACTTCTCTCAAGTATAAAAAAAAATAAAGTTTCTATGATTGACAAGTTATTCAATGCATTCCATGAAGTTAGAGGATTAGGTATTATTCTTGGAAAGTTTCAGTTTAAATAATGTGCTATATTTTGATTGCTTTAAAGTCTTAACATTTTGCAGCTCACATTACTCTGTTTTGTTTTGTCAATGTGTTAGTAGTTTGCAAATTAGTGTTCCTTTCTTCTGTATCTTCTGGGATGAGTCCATTATTCAACATAAAAATTCAATTTTATATTGACAAAGTTAGTCTTATATTTAAAAAACCTGAATTGTACCTGATAATATGCCAAAATATTATTATAAATGAGGAAAATCTTTAAATATTAAAGGGTGCCATAACTTAAAATTTCCATTTGTTGTAATTTCATTTGATTATTATAGGTAGACATATGAAATTTTATAATTAAAAAATGTTTCAAATTACTACTAAAACACCATCATCCAGTATTATTTTATAAAACATTTTTTAAAATGGCAATCAGATATACTAGACATTATTGAGTGCATGAAAGTTACATTACAAATTTAATTATATTTTAGTTAAGACCCAGTATTGTTTACCCTAATAAAATCTATATTATGAACCCAACATAAACATAAACCTTTTAACATAATTACTGAGACAAAAAATTTAATTAATGTTAAAATAACATATGAATTCAAATATGTGATTTAATTTGCATATACTCTAATTTCAGATGTAATTTTCTTTTTAAGACTTTACTTTATAGGGCGCCTGGGTGGCTCAGTGGGTTAAGCCGCTGCCTTCGGCTCAGGTCATGATCTCGGGGTCCTGGGGTTGAGTCCCGCATTGGGCTCTCTGCTCAGCAGGGAGCCTGCTTCCCTCTCTCTCTCTCTCTGCCTGCCTCTCCATTTACTTGTGATTTCTCTCTGTCAAATAAATAAATAAAATCTTAAAAAAAAAAAAGACTTTACTTTTTAATTTTTTTAAAAAATACATTTATTTATTTATTTATTTAGAGTGCCTGAATAGGGGAAAGGCTAGAGGGGAAGGGAGAATCTCAGGCAGACTCTGATTGTGGAGCCAGACATGGGGCTCAATCTCATGGCCCTGAGATCATGACCTGAGCCAAAATCAAGAATCGATGCTTAACTGACTGATCCACACAGGTGCCCCTGAAGAGTTTATTTTTAAAGCAGTTTTAGGTTTACAATAAAATTGGGTGGAAGTTAGGAGATTTTCCATATCACCGCAGGCCACACACATGGGAGAACCTCTCTCATTGTCAAAAACACTCACCAGAATGATACACTGTACTCAAAGCCCATAATTTACCTCAGAATTGCCTGTTAGTTTTGTGCATTCTGTGGATTGGAACAAACGCAAGATAGCATATATCCACCATTATAATAATCACATAGAGTATTTTCATTGTCCTAAGAAATCCTCTGTGCTCTGCCTGTTCATCTCTATTTCCCATTTGCTGCTACCCAAAGCAACCACTAATCTTTTTATTGCTCTCTAATTTTGCCTTTTCCAGAATGTCATATAATTGGAATTATTTGGTATATATAATCATATGGTATATAGTCATCTCAGATGGACTTCTTTCACTGAGTAATATGTGTTTAAGGCTCACCTATGTCTTTTCATGGCTTGACAGCTTATTTCTTTTTAGCTCTGATTAAGATTCCTTTGTCTGATTGTGGTTTATTCATCCATTCACCTATCAAAGGACTTCATGGTTGTTTCCGAATTTGGGCAACCATAAATAAAGCTACTATAAACATCTATGTACAGGTTTTTGTGTGACATACGTCTTCAATTGTTTTGGATAAATACCAATGAGCACAACTTCTGGATCATGTATCTTCCAAAGTGACTTCCACAGTGCAAAATGCACCATTTCGCATTCCCAATCATTATTCCTTCAGATATTCTTTTTTGTTCCTTTTTCTCTTTCTTTTCCTTCTGGTATTTATGTGCATGTTATACCTTTTATAGTTCTTCTACAGGCTTTGGCCTTTCCAATTTGTTTTTTTCAGTCATTATTCTCTTTGCCTTTCAGTTTTTATTGATTCTATTGAATATTTTATCCTCTAGTTCAGAAATTCTTCCCTCATCTGTGTCCACTTTATTAGAAAACCCATTGGAGGCATTCTTTATTTCTGTGTGTAGATGTTTTTTAATCTCTAGAATTTATTTTTGATTATTTCTTGGTGTTTCCATCTCTATGCTTACATTGTCCTTCTGTTCTTGGATGGTGTCTACTTTGTTATTAGAGCCCTTAGCATATCAATCATAGTTGTTTTAATTTCCCAATCTGTTGATAATGTCAACATCCCCTCCATGTCTTGTTCTGATGCTTGCTCTTTTTCTTTAAATTGAGTTTTTTACCTTTTGGTATGCCTTGTAATTTTTTTCTTGATTAACTAGATGTGATTAAAGACTAAAAGGAATTGCTGTAACTAGACTTTCAGTAATATGATGATGAGGTGTGAGAGGAAAAGAATCATACTATAGCCCAAAAGTTAGATCTCACTTTTTTTTAGTGAGCCTATGCCTATGGACTTTGAACTTCACAAGTGTTTCTCCATTTTTTGTTTGTTTTGTTTTGTTTCCCTCCCTTCTTAGGTAGGTCAGTATGGATAGTAGGCTAAAGTTGTATATTTCTCACCCCCACGTGGAAAACTTGAGCCAGATGGAGTTCGTTGTTTCCCTTCCCCAGATCAGTTAGGCTCTGACAGTACTTTAGCATGCTAGGCTGTCTCTTCTGTTTTCATGGCAGCAGTTTTTCCTGCAAACTACTTTCTTTTAGGAATAGAATTAGAGTTGTTGATTTTTCAATCTATTCAGTTGTTTACTTGTTGGGATGGATTGGCCATTTCCAATCTTCTTATATACAGGAGTGGAAACCAGAAGTACAATTGTTCTTTAAAAGAGAAAAATTCTATTCTGTTCCATTGATCTATGTGTCTGCTTTTGTGCCAGTACCATGCTGTCTTGAGGATGACAGCTTTGTAATAGAGCCTGAAGTCCGGAATTGTGATGCCACCAACGTTGGCTTTCTTTTTCAATATCCCTTTGGCTATTCGAGGTCTTTTCTGGTTCCATATAAATTTTAGCATTATTTGTTCCATTTCTTTGAAAAAGATGGATGGTACTTTGATAGGAATTGCATTAAATGTGTAGATTGCTTTAGGTAGCATAGACATTTTCACAATATTTATTCTTCCAATCCAGGAGCATGGAACATTTTTCCATTTCTTGGTGTCTTCCTCAATTTCTTTCCTGAGTACTTTATAGTTTTCTGAGTATAGATTCTGTCTCTCTTTGGTTAGGTTTATTCCTAGGTATCTTATGGTTTTGGATGCAATTGTAAATGGGATTGACTCCTTAATATCTCTTTCTTCTGTCTTGCTGTTGGTGTAGAGAAATGCAACTGATTTCTGTGCATTGATTTTATATCCTGACACTTTACTGAATTCCTGTATAAGTTCTAGCAGTTTTGGAGTGGAGTCTTTTGGGTTTTCCACATATAGTATCATATCATCTGCGAAGAGTGATAATTTGACTTCTTCTTTGCCGATTTGGATGCCTTTAATAGACCCTCAAATCTATGGTCAACTAATCTTCGACAAAGCAGGAAAGAATGTCCAATGGAAAAAAGACAGCCTTTTCAATAAATGGTGCTGGGAAAATTGGACAGCCACATGCAGAAAAATGAAATTGGACCATTCCCTTACACCACACACAAAAATAGACTCAAAATGGATGAAGGACCTCAATGTACGAAAGGAATCCATCAAAATCCTTGAGGAGAACACGGGCAGCAACCTCTTCGACCTCTGCCGCAGCAACATCTTCCTAGGAACAACGCCAAAGGCAAGGGAAGCAAGGGCAAAAATGAACTACTGGGATTTCATCAAGATCAAAAGCTTTTGCACAGCAAAGGAAACAGCCAACAAAACCAAAAGACAACTGACAGAATGGGAGAAGATATTTGCAAACGACATATCAGATAAAGGACTAGTGTCCAGAATCTATAAAGAACTTAGCAAACTCAACACCCAAAGAACAAATAATCCAATCAAGAAATGGGCAGAGGACATGAACAGACATTTCTGCAAAGAAGACATCCAGATGGCGAACAGACACATGAAAAAGTGCTCCATATCACTCGGCATCAGGGAAATACAAATCAAAACCACAATGAGATATCACCTCACACCAGTCAGAATGGCTAAAATCAACAAGTCAGGAAATGACAGATGCTGGCGAGGATGCGGAGAAAGGGGAACCCTCCTCCACTGTTGGTGGGAATGCAAGCTGGTGCAGCTACTCTGGAAAACAGCATGGAGGTTCCTCAAAATGTTGAAAATAGAACTGCCCTATGACCCAGCAATTGCACTATTGGGTATTTACCCTAAAGATACAAATGTAGTGATCCAAAGGGGCACATGCACCCGAATGTTTATAGCAGCAATGTCCACAATAGCCAAACTATGGAAAGAACCTAGATGTCCATCAACAGATGAATGGATCAAGAAGATGTGGTATATATACACAATGGAATACTATGCAGCCATCAAAAGAAATGAAATCTTGCCATTTGCAACAACATGGATGGAACTAGAGCGTATCATGCTTAGCGAAATAAGTCAAGCAGAGAAAGACAACTATCATATGATCTCCCTGATATGAGGAAGTGGTGATACAACATGGAGGCTTAAGTGGGTAGAAGAAGAATAAATGAAACAAGATGGGATTGGGAGGGAGACAAACCATAAGTGACTCTTAATCTCACAAAACAAACTGAGGGTTGCCGGGGGGAGGGGGTTTGGGAGAAGGGGGTGGGATTATGGACATTGGGGAGGGTATGTGATTTGGTGAGTGCTGTGAAGTGTGTAAACCTGGTGATTCACAGACCTGTACCCCTGGGGATAAAAATATATGTTTATAAAAAATAAAAAATTAAAAAAAAAAAAAAAAAAAAAAAAGAGAAAAATTCTATACAACTTTGAAAAATTATTCCGTTAGTGCTACAATTCAAATAGGCTTTGGGAAAATGTATTTTGTTTATTTTATCATAGAAAACTACCTAAAAAAAGTGTTCATCCTCTAAATTGGAACATCGAGATATGTATGTGCATATCGGTAATGCTCCAAATAAGTTTGTGAGAATAACCATGAATGAAAATTCACTTTCAGTTGCATAAACTGTGAATTTTGTTTATGAACTTTCAAGCCAAACATAGCCAAAATGGAAGAGGAAAATGGGTTGTGGATAAAATTTCTTGGAATGTATTACCCCCAATGTTGGAACGTAAATCAGATCATCTTTATGCATTAACTAATTAATACTAAAGTCAACTTAATAACTAAATGTTGTCATTTGAATTATAGGCTATTTTAAATAAAAGCATGGTAAAATCACAATTTATGAAGTGCTATATGAAATAGGATGTCAACCCAGATGGTCTGAATTGTAGAAGGGAGATTTATAATAAATATATTTATTAGAAGTACTCCTAATAACTACTTTACAAAATAAGTAGTTTTATGTATTGCTTCTGAATATGTCAAACTTGAATAAAGGCAGGTGGCTGTTGGTAGTGATATCATTGTGTGTAAAATTAAATATATCTTTGTTGATACCTGTGTACTTATTAAAATATGTCCATTTTTTTTGTCCTTAAGCATGGATTTAACTTTCTGTTTCTATTTCTTTTATTCTCTTAATATGTTGTATGTGAATAATTTCAATCTCATATCCTTGAACAAAGATAAGAGTAGAACAAAATATTTTTCTGTGCCAATATTTAATCTAGTAGACCATTGCTTGAATCTTTATGACTATACATTATATGTCTCTCAGTTCAGTGTTTTTGGCTAATATTTACATGGAAACATTTATATTTTACTTTAAAATATAAATAAAATATTAAATATATATGTAGGAAAAATCTAGAATTGTATTCCAAATTCATTTAGTAGCAACCAGTAGTTTATGTAGCTATTTGAAGAATTCACTGTACATCTAGAAAGGTTTGTCTGTCTTGGATGTTGTTGGCTTTAAGAGAGGCATCAGAATGCTGTACTCAATGTGATGATGTTGTGCTTGTTCAGAACACATTTCTACATTGCCTTGCATATTTAATCTATGCTTCTGTTAATACAGTGGATATCTAAAGATTCAAAAATATGCTGAATAAATGTATAGAGAGAGCAAAGGCAAAGAGAAATGTTATTGTGAACATACAGAGAAATTGCTTAATAACATACTGATACTTTGGTGGTCAGAGATCTACTAAGTATTTGACATCAAATATTTCACACAGTAGATTGTTTTGTATGTGTAATGCATGTGTGTATATACATTTAGCTGTTTTTGCTATATTTTTGAAAAATAGATTGGAGATTTGTTGTCAACGTATAAATTATCTATGGGAAAATAGCATTAAAGTTAGAATTTTTATATAAAAAACTTAAAATCTTTAAGAACAATCTGCTGGTATTCAGCAGGAAATGCTTACTATGTTATTTTTAAAGTTCCAGTCGGTTTGTATCTTTCTTCCTAGTTCTTTACATATTCCTTTTTATAAATTAGCAATTTGTAAGTTGTTAATTTGACAATTTTCTTATTTTTAAATAATTAATATTTTGATACTTGCGTACTTTTGCCTTATAAAATTTAAATATAAATCTTTAATTGAATTATTTCTGTATTTCTTCATACTTTTAATTAAACAAGTAAACTTTACTTCATCATGATAAAAATACCAAGAATTTAAAACACCCTTCAAAAACTGATACCTAGAGGAGTTAAGTTAATATTTGTAGGAAAATGACCTTCAGAGTCTTGGTAGCTTCTACTTATTGTATCTGTATGTTTGTATGTTGCAACTTGCATTGTTTGGACATTATATCGTGGCCAATATTCTAGGTGGCTTTAATGTAATTATTGTATTTTTGTCCTAAAAATTATTAGGTTTTATTACAAAGCCAAAAATATTAATAGGATATATAGTCTTAAAAATGATTAAATTCCCTGTTAGTTCACAGGATTGGAATAGGCTGATCAAATAATTTTTTTTTACATATTTTTGTAAAAAATATTGAATAGGATGAGTTTGAGAATTATCTTTTGCATATATTCAGGAAACTCCCTATTAATAATAGAAAAAAGTCTGCAAACACTTGTTAAGGAAAGACTATATATGTATACTCTCTCTCTCCCCACTACTGCCCCACCTTGTCTCACGCACATGCACACACACATATGCAGTGTTTCAGTGCTAAACATAATAACTTCCTAGTTTAATTTTATTGTCATACATTTTGCTTTAAGAAATTCTCATCACATTTGAGACTCATTTCTGACCCACATTTGTATAAGTTGACACTTATTATTAGTTTTTTTCTTAGAACTGTTATGATTAAATTAGTTGGAAATAGATTATTTTTCTTGTATTGGTACTGTAATTGACAGAGCCTCACTATAAATTTATTATTTTGAGATAAACAGGTTTTTCCATTATTTTTATTAGAGCACTCTTATTATTAGAGCATTATTTTATGTGTTATCTATTGTAATTCTTTTCTTTTTTTAAAGATTTTGTTTATTCATTTGACAGAAATCACAAGTAGGCAGAGAGGCAGGTAGAGAGAGAGGAAGGGAAGAAGGCTCCCTGGTGAGCAGAGAGCCTGACACAGGGCTCGAAGCCAGGACCCTGAGATCATGACCTGAGTCAAAGGCAGAGGCTTTAACTTACTGAGCCACCAAGGTGCCCCTATCTATTGTAATTTTTAATTTAAGTTCAGATGACATTGCTTTATTTCACATCTTATATGCTTTTCTTATTGTCCAGAATTTGCTGAGTTGATAAAGATGAATAAAAGAAAGAATTATGAAAAAAAATTAAGATTTATCACTCAGAAAAAAAGAATGAAGTTTTTATTTTGAGATCATTGGTAAAATTATAAAAAGGTAAATTACAAAGAAGTGTCAACAGAAAAGGAATTTCAAGACTCAAAAGTTGCTATTCTTAGATATCTATTTGCTGTTAGGTGCATATAAATTTATAATTGTTATATTTCCTTGATGGATGAATTGACACTTTTATCAATATATAATGTTCTTCTATGTCTCTCATAACAATTTTTGACTTAAAGTCTCTTTCTTATGATAGAATATAGTTAGTTCAGTTCTCTCCCAGTTGCTATTTGCATGGAATATCTCCTTTCAACCTTTCACTGAAATCCTATTCACTGAAATAGTTTAGGTTAATTTTCCTATGAGTGAGGAATACTTTTTTTTTTTTTTTGCATGCTTTATAATTTTTTGTTGAAACTTGGGCATCTTGAATATTATATTAATTTTAGTAGTCAGATTCTTCTTCCACCTCAGGATTTGTGGTGGTTGTTGCTTTCTTTGCCTTCTAATTGGTTTGCTTAAGAACTTTCCTAAACTATATTTGCAAAGACTGTATTATTTATTGTGTGTAGTCTCTGAAGTTTCTGTTCCTTTATCTCTTTGTTAGCTAATGTTGACAGATTTATTTGAATTCTTGAAGGCAAAAACAAAAACTCTTTTAAACTTTGCACAGTGGATATGTGCTAGAACACTCCTTTAACACTTAAGTAGGCTATTTACAACCCTGCCTTAATTTTATTTTCTGCTCGTACAGAGCCTGAAGATTAGTCTGAGGTGAAAGCTTAAGATCTTCTCAGGTCTTTTCCGAACAAACATTCTGCTCTGGACATGCACCTAACTTTCTATATTCCCCAATATATCTGTGAGATTTTTCAGTGATACAACTCTTCGAAGACTCTTCACAGATTTTCTTCTCAGGCTTTTGTGATGTCTATTATTGTTTCTCAAATTTCAATCACTTGCTCCATGCAGGAGTGAAGAATTTCCTCTGTGTAGTCACTTTTGTGCCCTGAGAGAGTTCTGAACCAGGTGAAACCAAAGCAAGTGCTTTTGTTAGTCCTTCAGACAACCACTAGGCAAATTAAATTAGATGAACACAATTATTTAAGAACAAAATCTGTCTTGCTCCCTCTGTACCAGGTGATGGGAACATGGGTTGCCATCTTTGAGACCACTGCTGTTGGAAAGTTTGGGTAAAAGAAAGGCAAGTAAAAATAGCTCAGAGCTCTCCAACTATTTTTAAGTTGCCATTGTGATTCATTGTTTAGTTTGTCCCTATAAGACTCTGATTTTTTTTCCCAGAAATCCAAAAGCTAACAGTTTTTGCTTACTTTGACCATGTTTGTGGAGGGATAGCTCCTTGGAGCTAAATGTTCTACCATTTTCACTGAAATTGTATGCAAGCTATTAGCATATTAAAATTCCTTATGATTTCAAAGAAATGTCAATAAATTCTTTAATACATCTGAGGATTGTGTATGTATGTGTGTGTGATTACATTTTTTCAATCTTCATTACTTTCTAATACATTCCTATAAAAGTATTTTAGCTAAACATATTTCATTAAGATAATTATATCACTCATAGAAAAATAAATAGGAGGTCAAGTCATACCATTTAAATTCATTCTGGAAAGATATCAAATGAATAACATGAATAAAAGAAATTAAAAAATTGTAACAGAATAAAACATTAAACGTTAAATGTTTATGGTCTCCTGTTTTTACTTAAGCATGGGTCTGTTCAACGTAAAACAAAATTTTCATGTTACTTGAGTTTTATACTCTATGCCAAAGTCTTAGGTGATTAAAATAAAGAGACTAGTATAAGAAAGTAAGATATTTACTGAAGATCTAAGGAATCCAATAATTGGGAATGTGAAGTCTCAGTTTTGTTTTCTAATCCATCTCTTTGGGTTTAACTTCAAGACTTCCCCCCAAAATTACTTGCAAGTTTGTCCCCAAACTTTTAACACCAAAATTTGAAGGATATATAAATGGGTCTATATCATTAAGGAAATTCAGATGCAGTAGCAGAATATAAGACAAAATAAAGGGATTTATTTCCAATATGATATAGTGAACAATGTAGATATATGTACAGGATGTTATGGGAGCACAGATCAGCACTTGACATAACCTGGTGTTTAAAGCATTGCTGTTAATACTTTACTAGAAAGGTGAATCTCGAGTTACTGGAAGGTCATTACAGGCAGAGAGCAGCATGAAAAAGCCATAGAGACACAAAATAGGATTAAATGTGTAAGAAAAGAAACTATCACCAGAGAAAATCAGAAGTGGACCATTGCAAATGATTACAAGGAGAAATAACAAGGATAGCAATAAACCAAAGCTGAATGGAGCAATATTACTTATTGTCAGGGGGAAAAGACTTCAGAATGATTCTTTATGACTTCCTAAATTAACCCCGTTTATCTGTAACTTGAAGTGAAAACTCATGGTAATTATTAGAGAACCGAGAACTAAGATATAAAGGTCATTCTCTGCTTTAATTCTGACACAATATGTTCACCAGAGCTAGGCATGAAGACAACTTTCTCAGTCAGGATTTTGCCTGAAAATTACTGCAATTATGTGTCGGAGGAGCCATAACTGAGTGGCAGCTTTGGACAATGACACAAATAAAGTGGAAGCTCATCAATATATGTTAACTACATGTGCTATTCTGTCTTCCTTTCCACTTGTTTAAGGAAAAAAAAAATCTTTTTTTCCTTTAGGATTTTTATTTTGAGACCCTTGGTATAACTTTACCTATTTTTTTATTTAAATTTTTGAAGCTAATTCAGACTATATTATAATATTAAATGGTTGAATATAAGAACAAGACTAAATATATCATGAAAAGAAAAATTTTATCAAAATTTCTTTTTTTTTTTAAAGATTTTATTTGTTTATTTGAGAGACAGAGGTCACAAGTAGGCAGAGAGGCAGGCGGAGGAGGGGGATCAGGTTCCCTGCTGAGCAGAGAGCCCCAGTGTGGGCTCAATCCCAGGACCCTGGGATCATGGCCTGAGCTGAAGGCAGAGGCTTTAACCCACTGAGCCACCCAGACAACCCTTTATCAACATTTCTTACAGTAACTTGTAATTCTTTAAAAAAAACTTAGAATTATTTCCAATGATTTTTATTCTATATCTTGTAAGTATATTTATGTTCTAAGCTATACATTTGGATATGAAAAAGTATATGGATATACCCTTCATCAAAAGTAATTGAATTTTGACTCCAAAATCTTTTATGTGTTCAAATTAGAGAGCATATGATGAATAATTAATTTCTTTATCTCTGTATCAGGATTGAAGGTAATTTTAAATTACATATAAAGATGGATTAGAAATAAAATCTAATTGTAATATTTGGGTTATATCCACATTATTAATGTAAAATCTAATTTGGGGGACACCTAGGTGGCTCTGTTGGTTAAGCGACTGCCCCAGGCTCAGGTCATGATCTTCAAGTCCCAACATCGAGTCCCATATCAGGATCCCAGCTCCACAGGGAATCAGCTTATCCTTCTGACCTTCTCCCCTCGTATGCTCTCTTTCACTTTCTCTCTCTCTCTCTCTCTCTCATTCTCAAATAAATAGATAAAAATCTTTAAAGAAATAAAATAAAATCTAATTTTGGGAAAATGTAGAATGCATTCTAAACTATCTTCATGCTATCAGTAGCCATTATCTTATTGTGGAAACAGTTTCTTATGAAGATTTTTCTGTCTTTATATTTTATTTTACTGTCTTCTTCTATATTTAGTATATTCTCAATCCATTCCTTAGCTCTTACCAGTTCTTCAGTTCTCATCTAATCCTGACTTTTCTGCTTTTCACCTCAATTTTATCTTCTTCAGCTTTTCACAGTTATCCCTGGGCATCTGTACCCTCCACTTTTTATATCCCATAGATAGCATTTCACAAATATCAATACTATGAATTTGAAAATTTGATATTTTCAATCTGTCACACTTTTATGTACTAGCATGTGTTCTCAAGTTGTTTCCTGCTATATCTGTTCTAAAGTTGTTAACTTCTGAATCAGTTAGGATTATTTTAACTAAATGAAACAGAGAATAACAAAAATTATCTTAACAATAAATGAGGATAATTTATCTCATCAAAGAGAAAATCTACAGTGACGACTGGCTCTACAGTTGGTCAATGTTACAACTAAGTGGAATGACTGGGGATGACAATTCTTCCTATCATTTAATTCTGCCACCCACAGCATTGGCTTCATGCTAAGTGAAGTTCATGCCATTCCCTTCCTAATTATAGGATATTTATGAGGATCAGACAGGAAAAACTTTTTCATTCACAGTTTTTAAGACTATTTGTCTTAGTCCATTCAGGCTGCTATAACAAAATATCATAAAATTGGTGGATTATAAACAGTACTCTATTTCTCACAGTTCTAAAGACTGGGAGTTTCAAGATCAAGACTCCAGCATATCCACTGTGTGGTGAAAACTCACTTCTTAGTTGATATGTGGTGTCTTCTTGCTGTGTCTTTACATGGTAGAAGGAGAAATCAAGCTCCCAAGTATCTTTTATAAATACAATTATCTTCCAAAGGCCTATCTTTTAATAATATCACCTTGGGGGTTAGCATTTTAATATATAAATTTGGGGGAGACACAAACATCAGACAATAGTACTATTAATTATTATGGTACTGAAAAAAGCTTCCCATATCTCATGTTCCAGGTTGGACTATGTGTCTATTTCTGGACCAGTCTCTACTGACAGAAGAATGTCATTCAAGAATAACATTGGGTCATTCAAGAATAACATTCAAGAATGTCATTCAAGAATGATATTTCCCATAAAACACAAAACAAAGCAAAACAAGAACAACAACAACAAAAAAAAACAGAAAACAACCCTGTCAAGAGATATCAGGTAACCATAATTCTCTTATAGTCACCAAGGTCCCACCAGAAAAGGAGTACTCTAAATTATTTTTTTTACAATCAATTAGAAAGGTTTAAATTTAAGAAATCAACTACAGTGTTCAGTTTCATTGCCTCAGAGACCAGAGCTAGTAAAGGTGATATATTAAGATGTCTTAAAATTCAAAATTTCCTAATCTTTGAGATACAAATATATTATCAAGAAAGAACTACTTAGTCTTGCCATTCAGCATAACATCAGTGACAAAAAACCTTTTGTAGAAACTAGAAAACTATGTAACTTTTAAAAATGTGGTAATTATATTAGAAATATAGAATGTTCTTAACTTAAATTGCAGCAGACTGTATATTGCAGGAAATTAGAGAAAATACAAAATTAAAATATAAAAGATAGAGAAAAATGCAATATATATAAAATATAAAAAATAAAATTAGAGAAAATATAATATATAAGCCAAATTTGAAAGAGAAGTTGTTTTTCTAGAAGTTACTTTTCCAGAAAAAAATTGATTGAACTCAAGATTGTTTCTTGGCTAAATATAAAGTTGACAAGAAGGAATACCAAAAACAAAACAAAGCAAAGACAAAATTTAATCCTTACTTGAATATGTACTTTTTAAATGCCTACCGATCATATTATCTTATGACTATTTACAAATTGAAGGTCATTATTTTTCCTTACTTGATCATTGCTAGGAAATGGTGTTGTATCAGCCTGTTGTAACAGTGGTACAATGGCCCTAGGTGATGATGGAGCAGCTTGAGTATTCTGCATGCAGACAGAAAACAACTGAAAAAGAGCAGAAATGGATTATGTTAAAATAATAGTTGGAGGATTCCAAAGTGTTGCATGAATTTGCTGAGGAACTCAAATTTGATAATACGGCTATTGTGGTCATATATTAAGCATAGCTTGGTTTCCATTTTTAAAGTACCTATAAATCTTTTCCATATCTACCATTTGAAGTTCAAGTATGAGGAGTTAGGTGGCAATACCAATGCATAGAAAATGGTTACTCATATACTAAGCAAATGAGTAAGTTTGCTTCAATTTTCTTGCCTTTTGACAAGATCATGGCTGAGATGATATAGATGATGATTAATGTACTATCCCTTAGAGAAATGAGAAAAGTAAATTTGTGGGGTCAATATTTTTTGTTCATTACCCAGGGAAATATAAAGTAATTTATGCTTGGGTTGCTTTTAGCAATGAATAAATGGAAGTCATTGGAAAGGAACAGCTAAACTGGCATAAATTAAATGCTAACAGCCAGTTTAGTCCAACAATTAAAAGTTACCGTGACATACTTTCATTTGTTTTGCTTATTCTCTCTTAAAGTCAAGAATATTGAATTAAGCCTTAAAACATCATTAAAAAATAAAAGAATAAAGCACAGTAATACCACCCACTGGCTACATCTTAGTTTTTTAAATAATATTTTTTCCCACATTTTCCATCTATACCTCTCCTGTCCATCAGCACAGACCTCCTAAAAGTTCCTTTATCCATAATGTGAGTGTTCATTCAAAGAGATTGGTATTTCATTATTAAATTATTTTGAAATTCAGAATTTGGCAATAACCCTAATGTTAATGGCTTTACATCCTGATATTCTTGATCAGGACAAAATAATCTCTTGTGCATTTTTCAAGTTAAGATTAACAACATATTCAGATACAACTTGAAACATTACTTTCCCAAAGCTTCTCTTTCTTCTAGGTATACGGTGGGTGCCACCTAGCATGATTCTGCCCTGAGAACCTCTGTGTACAGAAGTTGACATTTACTTTGAGAACCTTTTTGCAGCCAAAGTTAGATAATCACAAATATGAATTCTAAAAGCTTATACTATATACCAAATTATGTAAGGCCACTTTCACTATTACATTTCTATTCTCAAGTTACTCAGTACCCTGGGGTAATAATTACTATTCAGGAGACTTCTAAATCAGAAAGTTATTAATAGAGTTACTAGCAATAACAGAACTGACTTACTTCAATCTTACTTTTTCTCTTTCCCGTGTTATCCTTTAATTTAGATGATCAAGAGGAAGAAATGTCCGAAAGTGCTCAAAAGCAAAAAAAAAAAAAAGATGATGTTTGGATAATTCAAAGAACTGAATATAACCCCAAATTTGGGTCTTTCCTTTTTCCTTGAGACATGAGTAAATCTGGATGGAACCTCTATTTTTATAAGTTGGTGAATTCAGTTATCTCTACATTATCTTTGTGAATTCTCCAACATATATCTTCATATTATATGTTAACTGAGCTCTCTGGTCCTATGAAATCAATTGACTCTGCTCTATGTAAGACTTAGAGAGAGGCACTGATTATTCAACTGCTCCAGAAAATAGTTCTATAACTGGCTTTTATTATGAAATAATTTATAATTAAAAAGTGAGTGAAAGTAAAGAGAGAGGGTTCACAGCCTGGACTTTGGAATTATTCACTATTTCTCTAGCACTCATATATTTTATTTGACCACAGCCAATCCAAGAAAATGGAGCCTCTTAATCCAATACCTAGTTCTTTACAGTAAGAAGGAGGAAATAAGAAAAAATACAGAGTACATACTAATTTATGTAATCTAGATAGTTCAATCTTAGACATCTACTCATCCTGCTCATCTTTTCTTTTCCTAAGGATGAGATTTATTTTCAATAATCAGGAAAAAAGTTTTTCCTTTTCTAAATTCATTTTTGCAGATTGTCTCTTGACTTGACCACATACCTTTCATAAACTGAAATACTCTAGTCCCTGTTTTGAACCACTAGTTTCTGTCACTTGGTCTTCTGTGTTAGCAACCAGCAAATGCTTGTTCTGCATCACAAAAAGCATTTAGGAATATTTGAGTAGTTATGAAAAGTGGAGGGTCAAATATGAAAAAACAGTATCATTATCTTGGCAGGCATAATAAATTCTGAGTTTAAATAGTCTGTCATAATTCTTTTATCCTCCCAGATAGGGCCTATCAAGTGTCTGAGACTTCTGTTGACTGGATAGTGGCATCTTCTGATGGGAGAGTGAATGCCTTAAATCTCTCTCCAGAGCCTGTGACTTCTGCAAAGGAAAATCGGTACTAGTGCCTTTTTATACTCAAGAGGTCAGATTTGCTCTGCACTATGCTCTTGCCTTATTTAGACAGTACATTTTGAAGGTTAATATTTTCTTCTATAGAATTCAACCTGAAGAGGGCAAACACTATTACATGAGACTGAATTCTGACTCACCCACTTACTGTGTGAGCCTATAAATTTCTTTCTTGATCTCAATACCAATCACTGGCAAAATCATCAATATTGTTCTTGCTGCAGCAAAGACAAATTCTAACCTAAGGACCATTGACATTGCAAGGCAATCATGGCCTATTTCTCTAATCCATTCACTCTTCTTCTCTCTTAATTGACTCTTCTCTTCTAAAACATTTGACATCACTTCCCAATCATTATTCTCAATAGATGGCCTGGCTTTCTACTTCAAGGAGAAAATTGAAGCAATTATAAGAGTGCTTCCATTAGCCACGTTACCAAATAACCCATCTACCTTTCATTATAACTGTAGTTGAACTGTTCCTGCTTCGGTGCAAATTTATCCCTTTACTTTCGGATGAGTCTCAGCCTATTATACCAAGTCAAAGATGTTACTAAAGTAGTTCTCCCTTTTTTCTCCATAATTTTTTCTTTCTCTACTTGACCATATGAGTCAGCACACACAGTAATGTACTTTCCTTTTCATTATAAGAAAGAAAACATTTTAACTTACATTTACTCTCAAGTTCTTGATTCATTTGTTTGCTCCCTTTTGCAGCAAAGCTCCTAAAGAGATGTCTAGTCTCTCTGTCTCAAAGTTTTCTTCTCCCATTCTTTTTAAAATCTTCTCTTGAGGTTCTTCTAAACACCCCTCTGAAAATGGTCTTTCTATGGTTACTATGATCTCATGGCTCTAAAGCTATGGGCAGTGAACTCTTAGTCTTAATCTTACTCAAGCCATCAAT
This sequence comes from Mustela lutreola, assembly GCF_030435805.1. Lineage (NCBI taxonomy): Eukaryota > Metazoa > Chordata > Mammalia > Carnivora > Mustelidae > Mustela > Mustela lutreola. The sequence goes on from NC_081303.1 coordinate 53,262,707, forward strand.
AAAGATCATTTAACATGGTATGTAAGTGACACTTTTTGTAAACCTAGGGAGAAAGTCTACATTTCCTTTGCTCATTCCTCTTCTTCTCCCAGACTTCTTAACAGTACAGTGCTCAAATTCTATATTTCTCTACTTTATCTGCTATCACTGTATTGGTGATCTCATTCAGATTCTTCAGTGGACAGGCTTTACAATTGGCTTCAGCCCACATTTCTCCAGACATGTCCAAACCTGATATTTCCACTCAAATGTCTAGTAGATACTTCAGACTTAACATGTCAAATTGAATGTCTTATTTTTCCTCCACATGTCTCTCCAAATCCCTTGCTCACAATCTTTAGCATCTCTGTTAATGATAATTCTATCTTTGTAAGCCAAACACTTGTGATCAAAAGTGATTTCTCTTTCTCCCATAATTCTAATTAATCCACCAGAAAATCCCTCAAAACAATGATAGAATCTGATTTCCTCCCATTATCTGCATAGTTAGCACTGTGGTCTGAGTTAACATCACCTCTGCTCCCTATTATTTCAATAATTTCCTACTGTTTACCTTTCTTCCACTTTTGTTTCAATAGATACTATTTTCAACACATCACTCAGAGTGATCTTATTAATAACCAATTTAGATCATACCAGTCTCTTCCCAGATTCCTCCAGCAAATCCTTATTTCTCTCAGCATAGATCCCAAAAGTTTCATAATGACCCATTGGGGTCTACGTAATCTAGCTCCATGTTAACTCTAGTTTTTTTTATTCAACTCCAGTTAATCCAGCCTATTTGATGTTCCTTAAACACTGCAACACTCTTTTATCACATGAATTTTTCACTGGCTGACCACTTAAATTGGAGTGGTTTCCCTCCATATATTCATACAACTATTTCTCTCACTGGTTTCTCTTCGCCATTCAAATATTACCTCAATGAGCTCTACTTAACATCTCTATAAATTATACCTAATATTCTTGATCTCTACTTTATTTTTTCCAAGGAATTTATTACAGTTTATTATATAATTTGCTTACTTAAGAAATTTACTTTTTATTTACTCCCAGTAGAATATAAGCTCCGTGTGGACAGATAGGGATTTTTGCCAGTTTCATTCAACAATGTATTCCTAGCACCAAGAAGGGTGGCTGCCACATACTAAGTGCTTAATAATCTATTTTTTAATTTATTAGTTAATTATATTATTACCTCTCTTCCCTTCCAGAAAAAGCTGCAATTTCTTGATTCTGTAATTACGTCTACAATACAGTTTTGGGAGACCACTTACTTTACAAAGAATTGATCTCTAGTAGAGAGGCATTAAACTGTGTACTGTGGACTTTCTTGCTGAACATCTGTTTCCAAGTTCTTATGCTGTTTTTAGACTGAATCTTGTGGTTTTGAAATCATGGGGGAAATGCATTGTTGATTCACTTCAACATATATTGACTTTATATGATAAGCACCTCATGTCAAAGAATCTGAGAAAGTAACTCAACTTGTAACATCATTAGACATTTAGACATTTTGTGCTCCCTCATATTTATGTAAATTTGTCCCAATCATTAATTTCACAACTTGAATAAGGCCTTTACTCTTCCCATAGTTAGAAAAATGGCTCTCTGTGAGTCTCTTCTGAGTCCATATCTCAACATATTGAGAAATGAAGCTCTGTCTTTTATTGGCCAAATACTAGAATCACACTGAAGATAGGAATTTGCTGAAGATCTGGGGAGTAGCCCTGATTGAAGGACTTTGCTCAATATGACCTACACATTGCTCTTGCCACCTTTTTGGCATCCAGCATTTCATCTCACTGAATCCCTCTGACCTCAGTTCTAGCAAAGCCATTATCTACAACTGTTAGGATGGTGAAATACCAGTAGATTCAGATCACCAAAAATTCTCAGAATATTTTATCTTTTTTATTAATGTATGATGAGAATATTAGGTCAGTAACAGGCCTAGTTCTTTAAGGCATTTTAAAATTATCAATAATTCATGAGGTGTATGCAAAGCAAACAAGAATCATGTTGATTTGACACTTTAATAAACAATAATGAGGTTTAAGACTAAAATAGAAATTGATCATCTGTACTTTTTATCTACAATGCCATCAAACTTAATAGCATGTGACATTTTTATTAACCTAGGAGTCTTACTTGTTTATTTTATTATTCTCTAGAATGACTGTTTGCTGGTGTTCAGTGATTTGTCCTTTAGATTTACATAGCTAGACACTCTCCCATCTTTGCTTTATAGGCAAAAAATATTTTTTGAAAAGGTAAACAGAGGTTTTAAAAAATCTATTAAAGCAACCCATGTAAGAAAACTATCTCTTTGTCAAGAGGCTAATTTCTAAGGAAAGAGAGTTCAAATTATTTTATTATAAGTCTTATGTAATAGAACTTCAAATCTAATATAAAATAAAGGAAAAAAATGGAGGCTGTTTTCATAGTACACAATTGTTAGTCACCAAATGCTTTACAAAGTAATATTTTTTGAGAATATTAGTGAAAATAATTTTTTAAAATATCTATTTGAAATAAACTGCTTCTTAATTTACTGAAGTCATAATGTTACTGAATAACTCAGTGCCTTAGGCTACCAATGTAATATAACATGAAAATAATTACATTAATTTTATTAATTAGCATACTAATCATTTCATAACAATAAAATCATTGCTGGAATTATACAGATAAAATAAATTAATTAATTTTTTCTATTGGTCTACTGAGAAAGTCTTGGGTGGCACATATAATTTTCAGGAGAATTTTATTTTAATCCATTTTCCCATAGCTATACCTGTAGATCAGTTCATCTTCTGACCTCAGATTTGGGTAACACTATGCAACTTACAATTTCACAATGCCCAGCATATCAAGTGAAGCTTTGTGGAGCTTAACAAAGTGTCATTGAATATTTGGCAAAAACTAAAGCACTACAGTCATTTTTAGACCTTTCAGCTCACACTAGCATACCCTCATCCTGATGACAAATGTTGGTGTGGGTTCCTCAAGTGCACCAAAATTGCCAGATTCCTAAATAGTCATTCTAGCCATCTGATTCATTTCAGAACATTTACCTATATTCCTTAGAATATGCGTATCTTTTCCTTGTCATGTCAATTTGCCTTCCGTTTCTTTTTTTTTTTTTTTTTTATAATTACCTTCTGAGCAAAACTCTTATGAGCATGTCCTTTAGTTCTACAAAATTAAGTTGCTTCCAACTTCAGAATATCTGGCACAGCTATAATCTTCTTTTAGCTCTCTAACTCACTCTGCTTCCAGCTGGAAAAGAGGCTGTGAATCATTCTTGATTCCTCTGTTTCTTGCACCTCCAGATTTTACTTTGTAAAGTCTCTACATTGCTATCCTCTAAGAATAGTTCTAAATAATGTTTCCCATTTCCACTGCTGTGATTTCAATAGTCTCTTCCTAGGGTCCCAAATTCAATTGCCTCTTCCTGAAACTATTCTCTACTCTACTGTCAGTGAACTTCTAAAAATGGATTCTGCATTTACTGTAAGAAACATTTCAATATTCTCTATCCTCATTCACCACCAAAACCTAACTATGTCTCTGCCCAAAGTGTCCTCAAGGTAATACCAATACCATAATATACTTTTAAAGTGTTTGCATGCTTTCTGGAAAAATATGCCATCATCTGTTTAGAAAATCTGATTCATGAAATCTACACGGTTGAGAAATTCCTTAGAAGCCAACAATTGCTCATAGATCTTCACATTTTGTTATTGAGTTAGAATGAGGAAAAGAAATACTTGTACAAGGGAAAACAAAATCATCAGGCCTACAAGAAGGATACACTAAGGCAACTAATATCATTACTTTTAAAATGTGAGCTGATAATACATATATTCACAATGAAATACGTTATTTTATTGATGACCGTTTTTATTGTTAGTCTCTCTGTCTTGGATCATTTCAAGTTATTAGGAATTCAAAGATAACCTATTGTAAACTACTCTTACTTTTTTTGGAAACAAAGAATACAGATTTTGATGATTTAAAACCCTTTTAAATCCACTGCATTTTGTGCTACAGTAGGGCTCCATTTTGTAGGTGTGCAAAAACATCTTTCACATTTATTTAAAATTTTTCACTACAGAAAAATAAAGACTGGATTTTAATATTTGAATTGAATATTGAATCATGTCAGGTAACTTCTACATGCAGCTTACTTGCAAGGTCTTTGTTCCTGCAACCCTAAATTGGGCTTTTCTTCTTTAAGAAAGTTTATATCAGGGTGCCTGGGTGTCTCAGTTGGTTAAGCAACTGCCTTCAGCTCAGGTCATGATCTTGGAGTCCTGGGAATGAGTACCCTATAGCACTCCCAGGTCCCTGGGAAGTCAGCTTCTCCCTCTGAGCTTCTCCCCTCTCATGCTTTCTTTCATTCTTTCTCTCTCAACTAAATAAATAAAATCTTTTAAAAAAAAAAGAAACTCTATATCAAGAGGAATGTGTACATTATTTATGTGCTTCTGTTATTCATTTTCCTTGAATTTTATTTTTTGTTTTTCTATCCTTTGCATCTATATGCTAATATTTAAGTAGATTAACAGTAATTCCATAATAATAAATGTAAGGAAGAAATGAAATTTGTGCCTATGAATGCACATTATTTAGAGAATCTGAAGTACTTACATGAATTTAACGATCAAAAACTTGAATAAAATATGTTATAGCATTCTTGCATATTTTATGCATTATAACATGCTAGGGGACTGAATTTTTATGATATATATATAAATATTACATATATATATATATATATACACATATATATATATATATTTTTTTTCTCCTTAAAAAGAATGTATGAGTTTCTGATGCTCAACAAGGACAACTGGTGACTGGGGACATCATTCTCTGAAGTTAAAAAAAAAAAAAGAAAATGTGGAAGCACTTGATGTAGTTGGGGGATGCTGTTTTAGAAAATTATTTTTTAGGATGTGGTGAAGACACCTACAGGAGATGTACAAAATAAGAGAAAAAGTCTTTAAGTCCCCAGGACTTGTGATAAATTTGGGAGAAAAAGAAAACTAAAACCAAGACTCAATAAAAGGGATCAAGAGAAGTAACCAGAGAAAAAGAAAAATAAATACTATTCTGGAAAACTAGAGAAGTGCACTGTAAGAAAATAGTCCATATTTCTAAATTGTATAGATATTTTCATTAATATAAGACCTTAAAAAAAAGTTTCCATTAGTTTTCATGATTAAGAAAGTGTGACCTTGGTGAAAGCAGTTAAACTCTTTGATGAAAATTGAAGCCATAGGGAAGCAGATGGTTGAGGATGGTGGGTAAAATGAGTGAATATATATAGAAAATAGAGTGGAATAAAGAAGGAACCAAAGAAATTTCTTGTTTGTTCATCTGTTTGTTAAGTTTTGTTTCAATTTCATTTAAAAGTAAAGGTGAGACTTCTACTTCCAGTGTGGAATATAAGGAGTTTGGAAGCCATCACTCCTCACCATCACAGGAACAAAGCTGAACAAACTGAAAATCAACAATTTTTTTTTTAAGATCAAGTGGAAAATTTAGGTAACCCAGCAAAAATTCTCTAAAACTGGAGAGACAAACCACTGGATTCAGAAAATCACAGCTTGTTATAGGAGAAGCCTAAGAGAAAACTTTTGCAGGAACTAAAACCAGGATAGGAAAACCTAAACTATATTATATAAAATTGTTGATGGCTAAGTATGGACAAATTTAAGAGGTAAATATTTCTAGAGGAGGCCAGTATTTGCCCCCCACCACATTCACACACACTCACACAGTTTTTTGGCTTGTACCTCCAAGGAGCCCTATCAGATTCTCACAGTGTGTATATGAGAAAAATATCCTATGTTTCCATTTCCTAGCAGAGTGAAAGGGAAAGTAGCTGTTTTTAAATACATAACATAAAAGAAAGATGTGTTTAATGGACTCATCATTAGTAGGACATAACCAAAGAAAGAATATGTGAACTTGAAGAAATATCAATAAAAACTTCCAAAGCTGAAATGAAAAGAAAAAAATAATAAGATGGAATAAAGTATTCCAAAGATGTGGTACACGTAAAAAAGTGTAACATAGGAGTGCTTGGGTGGCTCAGTGGGTTAAAGCCTCTGCCTTCAGATCAGGTCATGATCCCAGGGTCCTGGGATCAAGCCCCACATCAGGCTCTCTGCTTGGCAGGGAGCCTGCTTCCTCTTCTCTCTCTGCCTGCCTCTCTGCCTACTTGTGATCTTTGTCTGTCAAATAAATAAAATCTTTAAAAAAAAGTGTGAGAAAATATATATTGAGACTGGTTGACAGAGAAGAAAAATAAAGGACTAGAAGAAAATTGAATGAAAAATTTCCAAAATTAGTGTTAAGCAACAAACCATAGATCCAGGAATCTCAGAGAATACTGAGCAGAAAAAATATTAAAAATATCTAATTTAGGTATGATGGTTAATGTTATGTGTCAATTTGGCTAGCCTGTGGAACCCAGTTGTTCATTAAAAAATAGTATAGATATTTCTGTGAAAGTATTTTTTTAGACATAACCAAAATTTAAATATATAGACTTTGAGTGCAGCAGATTACTCTGCTTATGAGTGGGCTTCAGTTGAAGGCTTTAAGAGCAAAGACTGAGGTGTCCCACAAAGCAGGAATACTCAAGACTGCAATGTAAATGAGATATCAAAGTGAGACAATGAAACATCAGCTTCTGCCTGAATGTTCAGCCTCCAGCCCGCTCTACAGATTTTGAAGTTATCAACCCCTACAAATGCATGAGGAAATTCTTATTCTTTAAAATATTAAAATAAATCTCTCTCTCTCTCTTTCTCTCTCTGTGCGTGTATTTGTGTGTGTGTATATAATATCATATTCAAACTGTAAAAAAAGCTAAGAAGGAAAAAATATATAGAGGAAATAAACTTACCTTTAGAGAAATGAGGATAAGAATCATATGGAACTTTTCTTCAGAAATCATGTAGAGAAGACAGTGGGCAAAATACTTAAAGTGTTGGAAGAAATAAACCATCAAACTGGAAATTTTTATTCAGTGATAGTATCTTCCATAAATGAAAAAGAAATAAAGACTTTCTTAGAAAAAAATATATATATACTTTTTTTGCATGTGAGAATTTTCTGCCAGTACATCTGCCTTATAAGAAATATTAAAACAAGTTTTTCAGGGGCGCCTGAGTGACTCAGTGGGTTAAAGCCTCTGTCTTTGGCTTGGGTCATGATCCTGGGGTCCTGGAATCGAGCTCTGCGTCAGGCTCTCTGCTCAGTGGGGAGCCTGCTTCCTCCTCTCTCTCTCTGAATGCCTTTCTGCCTGCTTGTGATCTCTGTCAAGTAAACAAATAAAATCTTTAAAAAGAAAAAGAAGTTTTTCAGAAAGGAGTTAAATAAGACAAAAACTCAGATCTACCTAAAGAAAGGAAGAGAAAGGAAGAAGCAATGAGCATAAAATAAGATCTTTGTCATGTTTATTCTTGGTCTAATAAATAACATTTTGTTCAAAATAATAATAGCAACAATTTATTCAGTAATTATCACCAATGAATAAGTGAAATGAAAGAATCGATAAGAGGCAGGAATAAAGAATTAGCAGTAGTCTTTTATAAGTGTATTATATGTACAAACTGTGAAGTGCTATAGTGTAACTGAAAGCGAACTTGGATCAATCGTAAATGCATACTGCAAATTTAAGGGCAGCCACTAAAAAGAGAAACAAATAAAGTATGATTAGTATCCTAAGAGAGGAGAAAAATGGACTTAGATAAATGTTTAATTAAAATCAAAGAATGCATAAAAATAGTAGAAGACAAAAAATAAAAAAATGAAAGTAGTAAAAAGTATAGTAGATATTATTCCAACTATGTAAAAAATCACTTTAAATATCAATGGTCTAAATATACCAATTAAAAGACAGGGACTATCAGAGTAGATTAAAAGCAAAAACAAACAAAAAACACATGACCCAATTATATGTTGTTTACAAGAAACTTGTGGCTAATATAAAGACACGGGTACATTAAAAGTAAATGGATGGGGGTTCCTGGGTGGCTCAGTGGGTTAAGCCTCTGCCTTTGGCTCAGGACCCTGAGCCCCAGGGTCTCAGGATTGAGCCCCTGCATTGGGCTTTCTGCTCAGCAGAAAGAGGGAGCCTGCTTCTCCCTCTCTCTCTGCCTACCTCCCTGCCTATGATCTCTCTCTCAAATAAATAAATAAAATCTTTTAAAAAAATAAATAAAAATAAATGGGTGGAGAAAAAGATACCATTCAAACACTAATCAAAGGAAACTGGATTAGCTGTATTAATTTCAGAAAAAGAGGCCTTAAAGCAAAGAAAATTATCAGGGATAAAGAGGGGCATTGCATAATTGTAAAGGAAACATTTTCCAAAAATACATAAAAGTTCTGTATGTGCGTGTCTGTGTGCGTGTTCTTTGACGAGGTGTCTGCTCAGTCATTTGCCCATTTTTTTAAATTGGGTTGTTTGTTTTTCTTAATTTTTAATATTAAGATTTCTTTGTATATTTAGCATACTAGTACTTTATCAGTCATCTGGTTTTACAAAGACTTTAGCCAAGTCTTTGGCTTGCCTTTTTATTCTTTTAATAGTGTCTTTCATGGAGCAGGAGTTCTTAACTTTAATGTAGTCAAATGTGTACATTTTTTTTCATTAATAATGCTTTGAGTGTTAAACCTAAAAAGTCATATCACAAGAGCCAAGGGCACCAATGTTATCTTCTAGAAATTTTATAAATTTACATTTTAATTTAAGGTCTATTATTCATTTTGAGATAATTTTTGTAAAAGATGTAAAGTCTGTGTTTATATTAATTATTTTACATGCGGATGCCAGTTGTTACAACACCATTGTTGAGAAGATGGTCCTTTCTCTCCTGAATTGCCTTTGCTTCTGTGTTGAGTAAGAATAGCAAAAGAGAACATCCTTGCCTTGTTTCTGATGTTGCTAAGGAAGCATGTAGTTTCTCACCATTAAGTATGATGGTCTGTCTTTTTGTAATTAGAATATAGCAAGTCTTATAGAATGAATTAGGAAATATTCCCTCTGCTTTCACTTTATGTGAGAGATTGTGGAAAATTGGTATACTTTGTTCCCAAAATATATAATGTCCAACTTTCAGAGCTCCAATATTCTACAAGTTCATATTCTTAGTAATTCTTTTTTTTTTAAGTATTTTATTTATTTATTTGACAGAGATCACAAGTAGGCAGAGAGGCAGGCAGAGAGAGAGAGGAGGAAGCAGGCTCCCCGCTGAGCAGAGAGCCCGACGTAGGGCTCGATCCCAGGAACCTAGGATCATGACCTGAGTTGAAGGCAGAGGCTTTGGCCCACTGAACCACCCAGGTGTCTCCCACTTAGTAATTCTTAATAACAGGTTTCAATCAGCTATACAGCACTCACAAACACAAATGATCAGGGTGTGTTTACCAGGTGTCAGCCATGGTACCAATCAAATTTCATGACTTTTTCCCCCACTAAAACCTCATCATAGTTCTATGAAGTTTAAACTATTACTGTCTTCCATTTTACAGATAAGGAAATTAAGACATAGCTTAAAAATTTTATGCAGAAAATGACATATGTGACTTAAAAAACATAAATGATGTAAGTCAGACTGCTGTGTTTAACAAAATGCAACCAATATAATAGTGAAAAATATAGGAAAAGCCACTTTTCTCTTGCTAATGAGAAATACATTCATGGAAATGTGCTAAGGTACTATTATTACTATTATCTCTCCAGTGCAATACTGTGTTCTCAAGAAATCAAATTACAATTAGAAAATCTTTCCTGGGATGCCTGACTGGCTAAGGTGGTAGAACATGCAACTTTTGATCTTGGGGTTGTAAGTTCCAGCCTCACGTTGGGTTAGATATTACTTAAAAAATGAAATCTTTCAAAAACAAAGAAATGTTGTTTCTCTCTCTCTCTCTCTCTCTCTCTCTCTCTATATATATATATATATATATATATATATATGTATATATATAAAATAGTCCACATTACTCTCCTGGTGGTTGAAACAAAATCAGGACTGGATTGCATTTAGCTTGCTGAACACGCCAAGCATTTCACATAATATTTTCTCCCTAAGTTCTTTCTGTTTGTTGCGCCAATCTTTTTCTCCTATTGCCTAAATGTCAAATTCTTATTTCTATCATTTAACAGTTTCCTAGTTTCTTTTTCTCTGGGAAATTTTTGCTGATTATCCCTCCATTTCAGGCAAAGTTAAATCACTCCTCCTCCAAATTATTTCACTAATATGTGCCTACATTTTATTTCTGTGTATGTCACATACTTATAATTTTTACAACTGCCTGACTCTCCGGTTATGCACATTTCCTTTGGATGTAAAATCATAATCTAGTTGTGATCCTTCGCATCTTGTATAAATTATAATAATTATTAAATACATTATTTACTTCCTTAGACATATGGCTTCCTAGTGAAAAGTAGAATCAGAGGAAATAATTTTTTTTTAATTTTTTATTTTTTATAAACATATATTTTTATCCCCAGGGGTACAGGTCTGTGAATCACCAGGTTTACACACTTCACAGCACTCACCAAAGCACATACCCTCCCCAATGTCCATAATCCCACCCCTTTCTCCAGAACCCCCTCCCCCCAGCAACCCTCAGTTTGTTTTGTGAGATTAAGAGTCACTTATGGTTTGTCTCCCTCCCAATCCCATCTTGTTTCATTTATTCCTCTCCTACCCACTTAAGCCCCCATGTTGCATCAACAGAGGAAATAATTTTAAGATCTTTTCAAAGTGTGGTTCCAGAATCACCTGTCCCAGAAATAGCTGATATATTTGTAAAATGGGTAGATTCATGGGTCACCTGATATGCTTTCTATAACAAGATCTCTTTGTGTGGAGAAAATTCATTTTTGTCAAGCTTTCCAATGATTCTTGTGCATTCTATTTGTAGCTCGATTCCTGCCTAAATCATCAAACATGTTATCTTATAAGCTACATTGAGCACTAGACTATTAATAGCTTGGAAGTTTAGTATAGTGTCTTATATCCTTTCTGTGTCATCTCTGCGCACAATTTGATCTATTTCTAAAGTTTCTTCCATCATCTTTTGCATCAACACTCAGATACTTTATCACTTTTTTCAGAAAGCTCACTTTTACAAATACTGTTTTCATGTTCGAGCCTACCTCAAATATTCTTACTGCTATTTAAAAGTAACTCTAATATTATACACCTGAAATTATTACAATGTATGTTAACTAACTGAAATTTAAATAAAAACTAAAAAATAACTCGAAATGATTGCACAGTGTTTGTGCCTCAAACAGACAGCAAATGGAGGTGCTCCCTTTGCTGAGCCAAATACATCAACTAAAGACCAGCTCATTATGGAGGAAGGGTATCTTTTCTAATTTTGTTCATCTGGATGAACAAGTTTTCTGTCCAGATGTTGATATTTTTGTTATTTACCTACAGGTCTCTTGTGTGTGCTTCCTCAGACCCCGTTACATTTATTGACAACTAGTGTCATTACTGTGCTAAAGTATTTGTATTTTCTTCTTCAATCCTTAAAATAACCTTTACATATTGGTTGCATTTCTTAAGGTACGACTACAGTAATAACAACAACAAAAAATAAATGAATAAATAGCAATTCAAACAGAATAGAAATGTGTTTCTTGCTCTTGTAAACAGATCAAAGTGATTAAGCATTCTTGTCCACAGACTATGTGCTGAACAATGGGTGGCTTTCACACAGTTATTCAAAGATAAATTGGAATGAAGAGTCTGCCATATATACTTTATAAGTGGATTTCAAGTTTACCCTGGACAATGGCATCTGCCCATAGATGAAAAAGGCCATGAAGGATTGTCTTTTGCTGTGTGTGTGTGTGTGTGTGTGTGTGCGCGCGCGTGCGCGTGTGAGCTTTACCCATATTTCACATCACTTTAGTTTACTGTCCATTGACTACGATGCAATTAAGTCCTATATGTAACTGCAGGAAGATTTGAAAAACAGTGCAGCAGTTGTATTTACAGAAGGAAGAAATAGGGTTGGTTAATATTTGACAGTCTCTGCCTCCTAGGTGGGATTCTTTTGACAATTGACTCAACAGAGGCTTACTAAGTCTAAGAAATTGTATTATCCGTTTATATTTAGCACATTGTGAAATTGGGCTTTGGTGACTCTTCTGACATCCAAAGCCAGAACTATTGAGGATGCTTTGACAGATGCTTCAAGATTTAACTTTAAAAAATACCCTATGAAGACTTTCCTGAATAAATTAATTTATAGAAGAAGTAATGCAATATACAAGATGCTGAGAAAAGATCTAAGAACTCTCTGTGAAAGTTAAACAGAAATCATCAATGTACTTTTATTACCATATGCTTTTTTGATTTTCTATTATCTGGAGGATGTCCCAGCTACGCCAGAATTTTAACAAAATAAATGTTATTTTTTGATGGGGGAAAATTAATCATAAGATTTTTCCATGGGGGAAATTAATCACCAAATAGCTACTGATAATATATTGATAACTAAATATATTGGCAAGTAAAATATTATATCATGAAAAAAGTGAAAAATCGCTCTTTTACCCAGCTCAATAAATTACTAGCAGAATCATATAATTGCTTTGAAAAAAAATTATGTGGTTTGGGACACATGCACACATGCAGATAAATATTATGCTGTCATTTCTTTTGAAAGTGATTCAAGGTTTTTATTTATTGTTTGTACATATATTCATATACATACATATGTATATATATAAATTCTCATTTATATATCTGTGTGTATATATACCTTTAATTTATTTGTGTGTGCAGTGTGTGTGTATACTTTTTAGTAAATTCTGTCATCTCACTTCCAGGAGTAATGGTGTGATAGAGTTGAAAATTCTAATTCTGTGGTAAAAATGGCATTGATAGTTTCATTGCTTTATATGATATATTGGGACTGGACTGGAAATTGGGATACCTGAGTTATATTAAAAACCCTGTAATGACTCTTAATCTCACAAAACAAACTGAGGGTTGCTGGGGGGAGGGGGGTCGGGAGAAGGGGGTGGGATTATGGACATTGGGGAGGGTATGTGCTTTGGTGAGTGCTGTGAAGTGTGTAAACCTGGTGATTCACAGACCTGTACCCCTGGGGATAAAAATATATGTTTATAAAAAATAAAAAATTTTTTAAAAACCCTGTAATAACTAGTTGTATAATATTAAACAGTTCTCTCTGTTATTCTGAACTCAAATTTTCTCATTGCTATAGGAAATAGCTGCTCCAGGGCTAGGCAAATTTATCTGAAGTCTCTTCTAAGTCAAAAGTTTTAGTTTGTTCTTGATGGTAGCTCACGTTTTAAGTAATTTCTCCTAATTAGTTTTTGTTTTATACTATTGTCTTATTGTAGAGGGTTTGGATATTTTAAAACATTTTTAAATATACAGTATTATAGTTTTGCTGCTTATGATTTGGGGGATACTGAATATATATGTATTATTGACAAAGAAATGTATAATGCTTTTGGATAATAATCTTGAGAATAAAATTTTTCATTGCACTGGTGGCATTGTATGGTATTATAGAAAATAGAATTTAATTTGAGGTAATACTAATTGATCTCTAGAAAATTAAGTAGTTTCTAAGAGCTTTGGCTTTCTCACCTACAGAAAATAGTAGTTCTGTCTTAAGAATTTGGTGATGCTTAAATGTGTGAATGGCTTTTATTGACTAGTATGAACATATTCTTTTAAGAATAATGTGTACTATATATAACATATACTGAAAGTTGTTTTTATAACACATTTTATTTTTTGTCACAGTTTAGACTTACAGAAGGTTGCAACAAAGATGCATAAAGTTCCTATGCATTCCTCACCTGGTTCCCCCATTGTATCTCAAAGTAGTATGATACATTAGTTACAATTCATGAACTAGTATTGATAAAGTATTATTAACCAATATAATTTTTCTCTTTTAGTGTCCTATCCACAGTGCTGCATTATATTTACTTACCACACTTCTTTAGGTTTCTCTTGCGTGTGACAGTTTCTCTGACTTGCTTTGATTTTAATAACCTTGACAGTTTTAAAGAGTAAGGGTGAGATATTCTACGAATATCTGTCAACTGATATTTATCTGATGTTCTTTTTATTTTTATGATTAGACTGTGTTATGTTTGGGGAGAAAGAACACAAAGATAGAATGCTATTTTCATCACACACAGATGAGGTAGTGTTTGTCAGGTTTCTACACTCTAATCTTTTCCCTTTTTGACCATTTTTCATGCTGGAGTGGTGAGTATGCATCAGCTTCTTAAGGGCAGAATATTTATACAAATTTATAGGATTGTTCTACATAGGAGGTTTGATTCTTCTTCCAACTTACTTATTAATCCAGTTATTGATTTATGTAAGTATAGACTCATGGGTATTTGTTCTATACTTTGGGTTATAATTCAATACTTATTTGTTTATTTATATTGGCATACCCTTATCATTGCTTGTTGTTCTCTTCTTGTTTTTTGTTTTGTTTTGTTTTGGTTTTAGGAATACAGCAGGCTCATGTTATATATTTCCTGCCCTAGTCCTAGAATCAACAATTTTTCCAATTGCACTGGTAACTTTAAATAGAGATTATTATTAGACACCAAGATTTTTGGGAAAAATATGTTTGTTACTCTGAAACACTGCTTCTAGTTTCCATCTGCTGAAAATAGAAGTGTTAGTATGTAAAAACCAGTGTATATATACCTACCTATACATATTCTTATGTATATCCATCTGTATCTGTATATATTCAGTAAGTTAAATATGAATTCATTCTGATGCCTCCAACTTTTATCCATCATGACGTGATTTATTCTATTTTCTCTCTTTGCTTCTCTGTAAATTGTCACTTCAACAGTGAAAACTCTGGTTCCCATGCTCCACTGTCTATTTATTTAATTGTTCAATTTCAGAATATATGCATAGAACCATCAGAATCCTAAATCTGTACCCTTGTGGGGAGCAACTTTATTAACTAGAGTACAGTGCTCATGTAAGTTTCTTTTTTCTTTAGTTTTATAGACTCCCCTCATTTTCAAAGTTATTTGGGTCAGCACTTTTTCCTACACTCCCTTCAGTGAGCTGTTCAATATATTTGTAATATGGTTATTGTTTTATCACTTTCTTCATGCCATCCTAGAATAGATATTTTCTATATGTGCATTAAGGTTCATGCTGTAAAGGTCTACGTAGACTGAAAAATTCACAGTGTCATGTATCCACAAGCACAGTATCATAGAAATGATTTTATTGCTCTTAAAAGATTCCTTCTGCTCAGAGTGTTCAACCCTTCTCCCCAGCATTAAATACCTGGCAACCACTGATTATTCTACATCTCCATAGCAATCCTTCTAGGAGTTATTTTTGAAAACAAATTCCTGCTATGAACCTCTTCTTTGTATAATTCATCTATTTCACTAGAAATAGATGACAAGTTTGATGTCACATACCTGTACTATAGCACTGATGAAAGACAGGCCAACAAGATGTGTGTGTACTTTCAAAGGCAAAACAAAAGCAGCTCAGTGGTTTATCCATAGAGCAACATCAGTTCTATCTTGTAATAGAACCAAGTATATATTCTACTTCCTGAATGTATATATAATATTTAATAAATATGATATAATATATAAAATATAGTTTTTAATTCTCCCCTAAACTTTTATGTCAAAACCAAAGTGAAATATATTAAGAATGTAAGAAGTGTAGTAGATTTTGGTTCACTGTACTGTTGAAGGAACTACATAATTTATTATGCTCTAGAAATAGATTTGATTTTAAGGAAGACAAGGTGAAAAATATACTTTATTAAAAATAAATCCATAACCTATGATGAGAAAATGCAACATACTTGCATTGACATTCCTTACTGAATTTAGCAGTATTGTTCTAAAAAGATGCATATTAGAACAATTAATAAAATAATAATGTTAAAATAAATGAGTAAAAACAATCTGAGGGTTTTGAAGGGGCAGGGGGTGGAAGGTTGGGGGATCCAGGTGGTGGGTATTGGAGAGGGCATGGATTGCATGGAGCACTGGGTGTGGTGCAAAAATAATGAATACTGTTACACTGAAAAAATAAAAAATTTAAAAAAGAACTATTATTAGAACTATTAAGAGACTATTAAGAACTATTATTAATATTACCATTACAATTAAGAATAATAGCAAAAAAAACCAGTCTTAATGACAGCTAGTTTCTATTGACCACTTTTCTAAGAGCTACGGCTTGTGTTTTATATACTTTGGTCCTCCAAAATTTAACCAATAAAAATAGTCAAATAAGTGAACAAACATGAAATAGATGCAAGCATTTTCCTACCATATGATGAGAAAACAGGAATATTAACTATCTCTCCCAAAGTCACACATCTACCAAACCCAAATACTTATTTCAGGGTCTTTATTCTTAAACCACTTCCATAATTTTTCCTTGCTTCCATATGATTTCCTTTTCATTTTATATTTAAATAACTTTGGTGACAATTTCAATATTTCCAGTGTTGTCTGGTCATTCTCATGATTATCAATATTTGCAAGTATTATTGTTGCTATGTTTTAATGTAAGCTTTTTGACTGTTCTTTTTTCAATCTAAGCTATTTTTGTCTAATTAAAAGAGCAATAAGGATTTTCAAAGTAATAATTTCATTTCTTTTGAAGATCCACAGAAATAATTAAGTTTTATGCCATTCATTAAAATCACTCCTTGTGTTGAACTAATATGTGTATTATAAGGGTATATACATTATAAGGCAAAATATGTTATTATGCTTCTTCTATAGCCAATTTTGAATACAAAAAGTCTATCATAGATTTGATTAATGCTTCAATTTATCTATTGTAGTATATGCAAATATATTTTTCTGACATTCAAGTAACAGATAGCCCTCTACTTTTCTAGATTATAATGGAAGACATCCAAAGATGAACCATAATTAAAAGTGTATATTGAACCAAAGAGATTACTACATTTTGGATGATAAATCACCTCATTTGAGAAAATGGTACCAATCAATTAAAATAGCTCCTAAAAGAGAATTCCTTCAAAAAAGACATAATTCATATTTCTAAGACCTTTGGTAAATTTTTTAAATAGGAAATTTTGTAATTCCAGATGAAAACAAACTGATACTTATATTATAAAGATAAAATGAAAGAAGAGTATTATTAGTAATGGATAAAAGGGTAATTGAGTCATTTTAATTTAGAAATTATATACATTAGAAATTATATACATTTATACATTTTATTGTATAAATTATATACAATAAAATAACATCATAACTTTTAAAGAGATGGTTCCAAATGTTTGCCATTAACTTGAAAATTATTGAAAAGTTCTTTTAATTTGTAGATTCATAATTAATCTAAGAAAATCAATGAGGCCAATATTGCTGCTGTTAGTAATGCTGGACATTGATGAGATCCTGATCCTGTCATCATAAGTGGATCCAAGAAAAATACAGTATCAGTAAAACTAGTACATCCAATGTTGTCACTTAATGATTTTACAGTGTATTTATATAGAGTTTCACATTTGGGGGTTTATGCTCTAATAGATTTAGAATACTACTAAATGTTACCTATTTTATTTTTTAATAAATATCTAATAGACAATTTAAGAAAAGAAAATGTTTAAAAATGGAATCCTTTAATTACTACTGTACGGAATATTCACTGTTTGAGATACCCTTTCTCTCCTAGCTCCTAGGTACAATTTTCTGCCCACATCCACCTTGCTGAGTACTTAGAAAGACTAATCCCTTCTGCCTGCATCTCCCTGCCCAACTCACCCCAATACTGCTTCTGACCAGGCTAACACAATGGGAGAAGAAGGAGGAGGAGGAGAAGGAGAAAAAAGAGAAAGAAGAAGAGGAGGGGGAGCACAAGGAGGAGGAGGAGGAGGAGGAGGAGGAGGAGGAGGAGAGAAGAAGAGAGGAAGGGGGAGAGGGAGGGAGAAAAAGGAAGGCGAAACTGACAGAAATTAGAGTAGTTTTTTGCACTTCCTTCTATGTCATGTCTCCCTCAGTGCATGTATCCATCTTTGTGTTGCCGATACTCACTGGGCTCCAGTAAAAACATTCACTATCCTTATCTCTTCAGCAAATGGGCTGTGATAGTTTCCCCACAGTAGTCAGTTTCTAGGCATATTCTTTTTTTTTTTTTAAGATTATTTATTTATTTATTTGACAGAGAGAGAGAGAGAGAGAGAGAGATCATAAGTAGGCAGAGAGGCCAGCAGAGTAAGAGGGAGAGAAGCAGGCTCCGGGCTGAGCAGAGAGCCTGATGTGGGGCTCCATCCCAGGACCCTGAGACCATGACCTGAGCTGAAGGCAGAGGCTTAGCCCACT
Organism: Mustela lutreola; assembly: GCF_030435805.1. NCBI lineage: Eukaryota > Metazoa > Chordata > Mammalia > Carnivora > Mustelidae > Mustela > Mustela lutreola. The sequence goes on from NC_081303.1 coordinate 53,281,125, forward strand.
GAGCCACCCAGGTGCCCCAATCTAGGCATGGTCTTATTCCTTCTTTTTATCCCTGAGAGTGTATCCCCAGGCTTTTGTAGGAAGTGTCTCCATGAAAACTATTTGAAATGTTTGGGGTGAATTCTAATTCCTGTCAAAAACCTAGCTTAATATATCTAGGAATAATGACTTTTGAAACTTTGGTGAGTATTCTCTATGCATGTATACACTATAGCTCTACATCTACAACTGTCCATAGGGGAATCATCTGTTCTACATTTTTTTTTCTTTTTAAATTTTAATTCCAGTATAGTTAATACACAGGGTTGTATGAGTTGAGTTTCAGATACATGATACAGGGATTCAACAATTCTATACAATCTTCAGTGCTCATTATGATAAGTGTACTCTTAATACCCTTCACCTACTTCAACCATCATCTCACCCACCTCCCCTCTCTTGTAATCATCAGTTTGTTCTCTGTAGTTAAGGCTGTTTGCAATTTGTCTCTTTTTTGCTTCATTCCCTTCTTTTTTTCTTAAATTCACATGTGACTGAAATCATGTGGTATTTGTCTGTGTCTGACTGGCTTATTTTGCTTAACATAATACTCTCTAGGTCCATCCACATCGTTGCAAATGGAAAGATTTCATTTTTTTTTTTATGGTTGAGTAAGATTCCATTATTCATATGTACACACACACATGTGTGTACATGATCATCACACACACATGATCTCTTTTTCATCCATTCATTAGTTGCTGAACATTTGGGCTGTTACTCTATGTAAAATGTAAAATTGATGATCATGCTGCTATATATACCAGGTGTATGCACGCCTTTGAATTAGTATTTTTGTATCCTTTGGGTAAACACCTAGTAATGCAATTGCTGGATCACAGGATAGTTTTATTTTTGACTTTTTGAGGAAACTCCATAGTGTTTTCCAGAGTGGCTGCACCAGTTTGCATTCCCACCAGCAGTGTGTAAGAGGGTTTCCCTCTCTCCACATCCTTGACAACACCTGTTGTTTCCTATGCTCTTAAATTTTGTCCTTCTGACTGGTATAAAATGATATCTCATTATAGTTTGATTTGTATTCCCCTGATGATGAGTGACATTGAGCATCTTTTCATGTGTCTGTCGGCCATCTGTATGTCTTCTGTGTAAAAATGTCTATTCATGTCTTCTGCCCATTTGTTAAACTACATTATTTGTTTTTCAGGTGTTGAATTTTATAACATTTTGTGTAGTTTGGCTATTAACCCTTTATCTGATATGTCATTTGCACATGTCTTCTCCCATTGTGTAGATTGCTTTTTAGTTTTGTTGATTGTTTCCTTTGCTATTCAGAAGCTTTTTATTTTGATGTAGTCCCAAAAGTTTATTTTTGCTTTTGTTTCCCTTGCTTCAAGAGACATATCTAGGAAAGTGTTGTTATGGCCAATGTCAGAGAAATTACTACCTGCGCTCTTTCCTAGGATTTCTATGGATTCAGATCTCACATTTAGGTCTTCAATCTATCTTGAGATTATTTTTTGTATATGATGTAAGTAAGTGGCCCAGTTTCAGACTTTTGCATTTTGCTGTCCAGTTTTCCCAACACTATTTGTTGAAAAGACTGTCCTTCTCCATTGCATATTCTCACCTTTTCCGTCAAAGATTATTTACCATATAGTCATGGGTTTATTTTCAGGCTTTTTATTCTTTTCCAATGATGTTTGTGTCTATTTTTATGCCGGTACCATACTTTTTCAAATACAACTTTGTGGTCTGTCTTGATATCTGGGATTATGGTATTTCCAGTTTTGTCATTCTTTTTCAAGATTGCTTTGGTTATTGAGGATCTTCTGTGGTTCCATACAAATTTTAGGATTATTTGTTCTAGTTCTGTGAAAATTGCTGTTGGTATTTTGATAGGGATTGCATTAAATCTGTAGATTGCTTTGGGTAGTATGGACTTCTTAAAAGTTTTTATTTGTATTCCGGTTAACATACAGTTTAATATTAGTTTCAATGTAAAATTTAGTGTTTCAACACATACATACAACACCCAGTGCTCATCACAAGTATACTCCTTAATCCCTAAAATCTATTTAACATATTCTCCCAACCACCTGCCCTCTGGCAACCATCAGTTTATTCTCTACAGTTAAGAGTCTGTTTCTTTGCTCTCTTTCCTCGCCCCCCCCCCCATGCTTGTACAGCCACTCTGGAAAACAGTATGGAGTTTCCTCAAAAAGTTAAAAATATAATGACCACGTCTGTATATTGATCTTGTATCACCTGCAAACTTACCACATTCATTTATCAGTTCTGGTAGTCTTTTGATGGGTATTCAGGGTTTTCTATATATAGTGTCACAATTTGTCTGACTCTTCTTTCTTTTTGTTGTCTGATTGCTGTGGCTAGGACTTCCAGTATTATGTTGAATAAAAGTGGTGAGAGTGGATATCCATCTTATTCCTGATCTTACAGGAAAAACTCTCAATTTTTCACCATTGAGTATCATGCTGACTGTGGGCTTTTCATAGCCTTAATTATATTGAGGTAATTTCCACTAACCTTACTTCTTGTTTTTTTTTTTTTTTTTTTTTATCATGAATGAATTCTGTACTTTGTCAAATACTTTTTCTGTGTCTATTGAAATGATAGTATGTTTTTATCCTTCCTTTTGTTGATGTGATATATCACATTGATTGATTCGTTAACATGGAGCAACCCTCACACCCCAGGAATAGATCCCACTTGATTGTGATGAATGATTTTTTTTTTTTTTAATGTATTGTTGGATTCAGTTTGCTAATAATGCTGGTCTCATAGAACGAATTTGGAAGTTTTCCTCCTCTTCTATTTTTGTAAATAGTTGGAGAAATGTAGGTATTAACTGTTCTTTAAATGTTTGATAGAAATGCATCTATGAAGCTATCTGGTCCCAGACTTTTGTTTGTTGAGAGGTTTTGTTTCGTTTTTTTGTTTTGTTGTTTTGTTTGTTTGGTTTTTTTTTCTGATTCAATTTCTTTGCTGGTATTCAGCCTATTCAAGTTTTCTGTTTCTTCCTGATTCATTTTGGGATGCTATGTGCTTCTTGGAATTTATCCCTTTCTTGTAGGTTGTCCTATTTGTTGACACATAAGTTTTCATAACATTCTATTTCAATTTTTTAATATTTCAGTGCAGTTCATTGTTATTTCTCCTCTTTTATTTCTGACTTTGTTTATTTGAGTACTATTTCTTTCTTTCTTTGATGAATCTAGCTAAACGTTTATCAGTTCTGTTGATCTTTTCAAAGAACCAGCTCCGGACTTATTGATCTGTTTTATTCTTTCTCATTAGTATATTGTTTCTTTCTGCTCTAATTTTTATTATTTCCTTCCTCTACTGGTTTGGGGTTTTATTTATTCTTCTTTTTCTAGCTCTTTCAGGTGTAATGTTAGGTTTATTTGAGATTTTACTTGTTTCTTGGGGTAGGCTTGTATGGCTACAAACTTCCCTCTTAGAACAGCTTTTGATGCATCCCAATGATTTTGAACTGTTATGTTTTCATTTGAATTTGTCTCTATGTATTTCGTTATTGCATGTTTGAATTCTTGATTGACCCATTCATTCGTTAGTAGCATGTTATTTAACCTCCACATATGTGTACTCTTTCCAGATTTATTTCTTTTCGTTGATATCTACTTTCATAGCATTGTGGATGTTGTGAATTTCTAACTCATTTTTACATCTTCTCAGTGTGGTATAGTGGTTAATGGAACTTACTTTGGAGTCAGAATGCTTGCATTAAAATCTTATTTCTGTCATTTACTAGTTATGTGACCTTAGAAAAAACATGTTTAAACACTTTGTGTCTTAGATTCCTAGTCTTCCTCATCTGTGAAATGGAGATGATAAGAATATCTGACTCATCAGGTATTTCTGAGTGAGTTAAGAAAGATGAAGTACTTGAAAAACTATGGTGCGTAAGCTGTCAATAAATTACAGTTGTTTATTTTGATACTTTGATATTATTATTGATAGTATTAATATTATTATCATTGCCTTCACCTTCCCATGGCATAGGATAAAGCTGAGATGCTCAAAAAGGATAGATGTACACACCTAAGCATGCATAAGAATATATATATTCTAATAAATCCCGTAAAATAATGACAGTTTTCAATATTTTAAACTTTGGTTTAACTTATAGGAGGAAATATCTCATTTGTATTATGTGGCAATTATTAATGTAAATAAGGATATTTTCTAATACTTATGGTTTGCATTTATTCTTTTGATTTGACTTAGTTTCTAATACTTGTTTTGGACAATTATCAATGAAATTATTTTTTGTTTTAATGACTAGAGGGGACACCTGGGTGGCTTGGTTGGTTAAGCATCTGACATTTTTTTTTTTCAGCATATCAGTATTCATTATTTTTGCACCACACCCAGTGCCATGCAATCCATGCCCTCTCTAATACCCACCACCTGGATCCCCCAACCTCCCACCCCTTGCCCCTTCAAAACCCTCAGATTGTTTTTCAGAGTCCATAGTCTCTCATGGTTCACCTCCCCTTCCAATTTTCCCTCAATTCCCTTCTCCTCTCTATCTCCCCTTGTCCTCCATGCTATTTGTTATGCTCCACAAATAAGTGAAACCATATGATAATTGACTCTCTCTGCTTGACTTATTTCACTCAGCATAATCTCTTCCAGTCCCATCCATGTTGCTACAAAAGTTGGGTATTCATCCTTTCTGATGGAGGCATAATACTGCATAGTGTATATGGACCACATCTTCCTTATCCATTCGTCCGTTGAAGGGCATCTTGGTTCTTTCCACAGTTTGGCGACCGTGGCCATTGCTGCTATAAACATTGGAGTACAGATGGCCTTTCTTTTCACTACATCTGTATCTTTGGAGTAACTACCCAGTAGTGCAATGGCAAGGTCATAGGGAAGCTCTATTTTTAATTTCTTGAGGAATCTCCACACTGTTCACCAAAGTGGTTGCACCAACTTGCATTCCCACCAACAGTGGAAGAGGGTTCCCCTTTCTCCACATCCTCTCCAACACATGTTGTTTCCTGTCTTGCTAATTTTGGCCATTCTAACTGGTGTAAGGTGGTATCTCAATGTGACTCTTTATCTCAGCTCAGGTCTTGATCTCAGGGTCATGAAATCAATCCTCATGTTGGGCTCTATGCCCAATTACTTAAAAAAATGATAATCATAATAGAAACTAAGCCATTTGTCATTATTTTTCCCACTCATTTTCAAGTATTTCATACCATTATGAATGGTGTTATCTTATATTACATAATTTTATAATGACATCTGTTCAATAAATCACACTGTAAAGTTTATGATTTATATGCTATTTTTAGAAAAATGTCTGAACACAAAATTGTAATGTTTTTGTCTACCCATTGTACTTCTTGTGATTTCTTTTTGTTTTATTTTTTATTTTTGTCATAGTGTACTTTTAATATAAAATATATTTTTATATAGGTGGTAAAGGAAAGAATGACATTTTCATGTCATTCTTTCCTTCAGTGTTTTGAAATGCAATCCACAATTTTCATATGAACCTGAGTCTGTATCTGTGTTGTCAATTTCAGTATTATAATCTGACAGACTGTACAGAATATCTATAATCAAGTCGTTTGGTTTCTCAGAAAATTTTTCTTAATTTGCAATGAGGATATTATGTGGTTGTTTCATTCACTGTATCTTGCTTATCACTTTGTCAGAAAATTAATAAATATGTACTCTGGATTCTCATATCAGTTTCTGATTACTATTCCCATAAGGATTCTTGGTAAATTTCTTCATTTCTACACTTTTATATCTTTGTTTCTCTATTTTTGTGAATGTTTACATTCTTTTTCTATCTTCTTTAAAAACCATTTCTAATCTTGTCTTTCCTACAGAAACTATATCCAGGAATATCAGTGGCTGATAAAGACACGTCTGTTTTTGTTTTTGTTTTTGTTTTTGTTTTTTTACAGAATTCGTTAATGGAATTAAAAATTCCCATTTGCAACCTCTAATGAGATGATGGGTCACCAATTGATCAAGTGATGCACAATTTTTAGGTGAAAGATTAATGAAGAATATTGTAATGGAGGGATCCACTGACCCATAGCATCACCAAAAGGGGGACCCCAAATACCATGTACCTAATGATATGATGCAAAAAGAAGGATACAGCATTATCTATGAATATTTCTTACTTAAAAACTGAACTTGATAAAACTTCCAGCTTTAACTTCAGTTTATATGAAATATGGAGGATGGAAGAACAAGTTCAATAATACCATGAAGAAGCAATCAGCCAAATTTGGAATATAGGGCATTTTAGAGAACACGTGACACATTTTTACTAACTGTTCTGGGAAAAAGGATTAGAGTGAAGAAAGGAAGTGAGAAGTGTTATAAAATAAAACATAACAACCAAATGCAATACATGGACCTTGTTTAGATGCTGAATGGGAAAGCAATTGTAAATTGTCAACTTTTAGATAATCCAGTAAATTTGAATATGTTTACATTACTTGATGGTACTAATAAATCACTGTCATTTTTTGTTGTTGTTTAATAATGGCATAGGAGTTATATAGATATGGAGGTCCAAAGTAACATTTGTTCCCTCTCTTTCTCTCTCTCTCTTTCTGTCTGTGTGTGTCTCTCTCTCTATTTATACATATAAGTATATATAGAAAATTTACACTGAAGACATTTATACACCTAAGTAAACACAAAGTAATATATTGTATAAACAATTTCCAAAATAAATAAAATGACCATTATGTGGATATGTATTCATATATATAAACACATATCTATACATTTTATCTCCAGTTCTATTAAAATAGGGTGCAGGATAATACATATTTTAGTACAGTCAAGGTGTATTTATGAGAATCTTAATCTTTTTCAGGGAGCCTTACTTATCATCATAACTCAAGCCTGCTGTAGCAGCAGGTTCATTTCCTTTACAATACATTTTGCTGGGAATACGGACAATAAAGAAAAATTCCATTCATAATGGAAGTTCTCTACCTTTTTCCTAAAGGTGACAATTTTAGGAGATAAGTTTCTTCATCACACACCACACTAGGTTTAAGTAACCACAGGTGTTAAATTATAATTACCTCAATGATATTTAAAAATAATGCATAATAACTTTAATGAGTGGTAAAAATTTCACATTTTAAGCCACATAAAAAACTTAACCATTATTTTTAAAGCAATGCTCTATTAAAGAAATATGTGGCAAGAGTGTTAGTTGCTAAGGAAACCATCCTCCATGAAATTGAATATAAAATAGAAACTTTTGGAAAAGGTATCTAAAATGCACACAGCTTCTTTTGACTTTGCTGTTGGTATTGGTGTCTTTTGGAGTATATTTTTAATATCAGGTACAATGAAATTTACCTAGGGCACTGAAAATGTGCACTGCATTCCAAAGTTTCTCTAAAAGAGTGACTATAAACCTTGAAGAATTTCATGAAGCAAATGTCTTCAACATCATGAATCTAGCTGTGTCAGAGTAAGCTACAGCAAAGTTTTCACAGAATGCCTTACGATATTTCTACATTCTCTATTCTTTCTAATACAGACTTCCTTAAAATTAAATCTTATTTATTCACATATCATTTATATTTTGTTTTTTACTTCTAAATAAATAATTATTTAAGTGAAGATGAGATTAACATGCATAGAGAACATTTTTTTTGAATTATTATTTTTTTATTTTTTATAAACATATATTTTTATCCCCAGGGGTACAGGTCTGTGAATCACCAGGTTTACACACTTCACAGCACTCACCAAAGCACATACCCTCCCCAATGTCCATAATCCCACCCCCCTCTCCCAAACCCCCTCCCCCCAGCAACCCTCAGTTTGTTTTGTGAGATTAAGAGTCACTTATGGTTTGTCTCCCTCCCAATCCCATCTTGTTTCATTTATTCTTCTCCTACCCACTTAAGCCCCCATGTTGCATCACCACTTCCAGCCATCAAAAGAAATGAAATCTTGCCATTTGCGACAACATGGATGGAACTAGAGCGTATCATGCTTAGCGAAATAGAGAACATTTTTAACCTTACATTTTTCTTTATAGTCCTAGTCTCCAGAGATGAAGGAATATATTAGTGTTCATAAATCAATAGAATTTTCAACAAGATTCATTCCTAAATTATAGTGGAGCCCACAACCTCCTTTAAACTTTTATAAACATTTGAAATAAATAACTATATTTGTTCTTAAAAACGTTTGTATTTTGTTCATAAATTACACATACATTACCTTTGAAAAGAATTAAACCATGTAAAGAAACATTGCTCCTTGACTGCCCCAGATACAACAATAATAATGACAATAATAGTAGTAGTAGGATAAAGTGTCTGTCATGAACATTGTGTTTATCCAGTCTGCTTATTAGTGGACATTTGGAGCATTTCCAGACTGAATGTATTATAAATAAAGCTGCTAAAACCTTGTGAATGCGTTTTTGTGATCATATGTTTTCATGGGCATTTTGTTTTCATTCATTTTTGTGAACAGCTAGAATTGAAACAATTTGGTAATAGGTTTGGTATACGTTTTCATTCATTTTTGTGAACAGCTAGAATTGAAACAATTTGGTAATAGGTTTGGTGTATGTTTAGTTTAAATGAAAATGTCAGATATTTCTTCAAAGACCTTTATAAAATGCATACAAGTTACAATGACCCCAGAATCTCACAAACATCAGTGTTGTGAGTTTTTCAAGATTTCATCTATGATAGCTTGTATGTGATATCACATTACAGCTTTCAGTTGCACTTCTCTGGGAACTAGTGGTGTTTCCACGTACTTTTTAAACATTTGTATACCATTTTTGTGAATTACAAGTCATACACCTTTATTTTTTGAAATTGCATTTATATCTTTTTTTTTTTTTTTTTTTTTTTTTTTTTTTTTTTACTGTTGTGGCTTACTTTGTATAGTCTGGATACAAGTAATGTATCAGGTATACATCATATATTCTTTATTTCCATCTGATATTCATTCCTATCATAATCCTAATGATTTTGTTTAATGAACTGTATTCATCCTTATGCTTGTTTTTGGTTTGGTTTGGTTTGCCTTTGTGTTAGCACTTTCTGTGCCTGCCCCATGTAACTTGACTATCTCCAAGTTATGGAAATATTTCCTCATGATTTTTTATAATTCTTTATCACATTATCTTTTGTATTTGGGTCTATGTTCTTTTTTGAATTAATTTTTCTGTGATGTGTTATTAGTTATAGCAATTTTGTCATAAAACCATAAAAAACTTGAAACCATCCTTTCCAATCTTGTGTTTTTTTCTCATATACTATATTTGCTAGCTATGATATCTAGTATACTGTTGAGAAGAGTTAGTGAGATCAGACATCTTGATCTTTGGGGATAATATGCATAATTTTACCATTAAGTATGATGTTTTATATAGATTTAAAAAAATACTCATTGAATTGAAAAAGTCCCTTTATGTTTCAATATTTCTAATATACACATTTCTATTATAAAAATAAGTTGAATTTTGTCAATGTTTCTCCTGCAGCTACTGAGATGATCATATATTCCTTCTTCATAATTTTATTAATTTCTTAATTTACATTATTTTTTAAACATTAAACCAACATCAGTGCATTATCATAAAATGTTTGAATTGTCAAAACAGACTCACATAAATCATAGATCATGTCTAACACCAAACTTTAGGAGCTATTCAAAAATTTCAAACAATATACAAATACCACCTTCTTTCTGGAGAGGCCAAAACTCATCAAAAGCAGTTTTTAAGTGTTCCTCTCTCCCACATTAGTATGTGAAAATATGAACACTTAACCATGTGTTCACAAAATTACTGTTAGATAAAGGTGACTTTTAGTATTTTTACTCCATCTGCTTGACTAACTTTCACTCTCCAGCTGGCCAAGTTCTATCAATCCTTAAAATCTGGGTTTATTTATCATAATAGAGCCAGATAGACAAGCCATTTCTTGCCAAAATGCATTTATTTAAGAGACCTCTCAGTATACATATTTCCATTTGTGAATGCTATTAGCTTATTTACAAGAAGGTCTGGTCTTCTGGTCTACTTCAGTTATTACCTCAGCACTCCCAAAGTAGGAGGGAATCAATCACAGCCCAACTGTTAGCTTTCCTTGCCAGTCCACCTACTAATCTTAGTCAATATCTCCTTGCCAATCATTTCTAAGTGTCATTTCATAATTTCTCTTTAAACCAGTTTTCTAAAAATATTTCCTGTAATGTTTAATATAAGCAAGTCTCTAAACAGTCCAATAACCAATAGGATTTGAATCATCTAGTGGAAAATGGGAAGTATTCTTTTTATAAATCATTTTAGTTATGGTTATATCCCTTCATAGGTCTTTTGAATTTTTTTTTCAACTTGTTTTTCATTCTCTCTGTCATTAAAGATTATCTGGACACATTGTTTTCACATGTTAGTGGAAATATGTGTGATTTTTCTAAAGCCTTCTCCCTACCCATCTGCATTGATATGTATGACATCAAGCATTTAATCAAGCCTTCAAATAAATCTCAAAATATTTTCTCATTCTGATTGGAACAAGAAGTTGATTTTTATTGACTACTAAGGTTAATAGAGTTAAATAGAGACTTGAATATAACATTTGACATATCGTGCATAAGTTAAAATTATAGTATACATTTCTCTTTCATGTACTTATTCTAGGTTCACATAATTCCAATACCTGAAGTAGTTACTAGAGGCCACTTAAAAACACAAACAAAAACAAACAAACAAACAACAGCAAATCCCCCGCAAACAAGCAAACAAACAAAACTCAAAAAAATAAAATCCTTTAGATTCTACTTGGAGTTTGAAGATAACCATAACATTATTTGTCATATAGTATAAGTTCTTACCGACTCAGGCTTTCAGATAATATTATGTAGTTCTACCCATTTTCTTCCTGATTGTGATTAACATGGTCATGACTCTCAATATTATTTTCTTGACAATTTGAACTATGAGGGAAGTCATTCGTTTTATATGTAGTACCTGGATACTTTGAGAACAATAACAAAGGCCACACTGTCACCATAAATGCATCTTTCTGGCATAAAGCTCTAATACACCTGGCCAATGACCTTTAAGGGGATGAGATTTCACGGTGATTAGATTTCCCAGTTTCCTTCCCTGAGAAATTACACAAATCTTCCTTCAATATTATTAATGCACACAATGTTCTTTTAGGTCTGAGACTTCTCTTGTCCATTCACAAATCCTTCATCATCTTCCTCAACTAACTTCTATTCACAAAGATTCTCCTGGAAAATTACTCCTTTTATCATCCACATGTAGTTAAACAATTCTTCTTATAATGGCACTATGTGTGTGGTGTAATAATTTTCACCTTGGTAAATTTAAGGATCCAGTATTCGCCAAAAGTCATGGTAATTCATGGAAACTCTATTTAGCATATTTCATGGTCTGTGTGTCAAAAGACTACCCATAACTGCCCTTAAAACAAACATCATGGTGAATAGTGGTTATCCTATCACTCTGTAAGACCCAGTATCATTTTTCCTTTATTTGAAAGCATTAGAACCACGATCAAATTTGGGCACATATTATATTTCTCTCATGTTACTTAGGAAAGAAATAGTACCATGGACCAAAAACCAGGCATCAAATGATCACTCCAACTGACCAACTGACTGCTGGTTAACTAAATCATCAGTGGGTCACATATCACATCTTTTCTCCACATTATTTGAACAGAGTTTTAGTTGGCCCCCATTAATCTGTATAATTCAATTTCCCATTTTTTAGAGAAAATAAGTCAAGTGTTTTCTATCTGTATCAACTGAGTTAGCAGAGACCTGAGCAAATGTACTGTGTACCAGCAAATATAGTGCGTTGATGTCTTGCTTTTAAAATGCTCTAATTATTGCCTCTTTTCTATGAATTAAGTATGCACAAAAGTTTCACGACTGGGGTGCCTGGATGGCTCAGTCAGCTATGCATCTGACCCTTGGTTTTGGCTCAGGTCATGATCTCATGGGTTATGAGACTGAGTTCCATCTTGAGTCCCCAGTAGGGGGTTCATGCTTCGTGGGGAGTCTTCTTGAAAGATTCTCTTCCTCTGCCTCACTTCTCCCCACTTGCTCATGTGCTTTCTGTCAAATAAATAAATAAATAAATAAATATTTTTTAAAAAAAAATAAAAAGTTTCATGACCATTTGCATAATTTCTCTTGGTTTCTACTGATCTTCCAGCTTAAGTCATGTTTTCTCTCTTTTAATAGGGTTTTTGGTTTGAGTGTACAGTGTACCCATTAAGCAAGGAATAGAGTTAGTATTTCCTGGACCTCCCCTTTTCCCCATCCCTGGAAGATATTGAAAGATTTGATAACTAAAGAATTACTGGGTTTCCACTGCTTTTAAGAAAATGAGGATGCATTCACATTTAGTACTGATATAAATATGTGGGATGACATTTAAATCCACACTAAAGTCCCCTTTGGTATACATAATGTTATATGCAGTTTATGGATATCATATCTAGTTCATTAATGTCTCCTTTGATTTAAACACATAAATACCATCCTTAATCTTGGACATCCAGATTAGGTAAGACAAATAAAACCTTTGTGAGATGGAAAAAGTATAAACAATCTCAATTACCCATTCCTATCTCACAATCCTAAAGATCTATCCAGCTGAACCCTATCACACATTGCAACCATAATATTTTTATGAAGAACATATTTATTTGAGTCAGCTATCCTGTTAAACACTCCTTACCACTTGGTTTCAGTAGGAGATACTTTAAATTGTCCATTCTATTTTTTAATGAAATGATAACTCTGAAGTAGAAAAGATGTATTATATGTTTTACTGTAATACATTGCTTGTTTCTATGCATGAATAGCAGAAAAATGTGTACCTTTACCAAGGAAACAAATTTAGATGGGCAAAATTGATGGACTATTTGCTGTTCTAAACTTTTGCTTGTATTATCCATAACTGTTTCTGCTACTGGATGGATAAACAAAATCCTAGAGTAGAATAAATGTTAATTGCAACTGATGACTCAATATATATTTGTAGTCACCCCCTGCATGCCAGTAAGATGGGCTCAGTTTTGAGCAAGCCCTTGACGTGGTGGATTTTTTTTTTACCTAGAGCCATCTTTTACATTAGCTCTTAGTAAAATCCCTTACCATATTGGTGCCTTCAGTGAATGTGAAGGACCTGTATCATTGTTTGTTTTCTCTCAGCATGAGCCCTCCTCCTCGTTAGTCTAAAAGAATTTCTGTAAGATTGTTAGTATTTTTCCTTTCATGTTTTGGAGATTTCATAACTGAACTGTCAAGTTTTATCTGTGAAAATATTTCCAATTGAGAATTTAATTTTTAACAGATACAAGATCATGAACATTTGGTAATTTTTCTTGCCAGTTTTTAAAAGTAGTGATCTTGAATTAGTTGGCTTCTTCAAAGTTTACTGAATTAATCAACATAAAGTTTTCATTATATTCCTTATTATGTTACTATTTTAGATAGCTTTCTCCTTGATACCTTATCTATCATTCCTGTTATTGATAAGTTATATATTCTCTATCTTTTCTTTAAATTATTTGCTATGATTTATCAATTATAGTCATTTCAAAGAATAGTTCTTTATTTTCTTGATATTCTTTTATTTTAATTTTTTTAAAGATTTTATTTATTTATTTGACAGAGAGAAAGATCACAAGTAGGCAGAGCAGGCAGAGAGAGAGGGTAGCAGGCTCCCTGCTGAGCAGAGAGCCTGATGCAGGGCTTGATCCCAGAACCCTGAGATCATGACCTGAGCTGAAGGCAGAGGTTTAACCCACTGAGCCACCCAGGAGCCCCCTCCTTTATATCAATTTTTAATGATTTCTGTTCTCTTTATTTCTATTTCATTAGTTTCTTCCTTCTTGATGTGGAAACTTGCATTATTGAAATTAGTTATATTTTTTTCTAATATATGCATGTGAATTTGCACTTTTCTTTTCTTTTTTAATTTTTACTTATGTATTTGTCAGAGAATGCACAAGCAGGGGAGCAGCAGGCAGTGGGAGATGCAGGCTCCCTACTGAGCAAGGAACCTAATGTGGAACTCGATCCCAGGACCCTGGGATTATTACCTGAGCCAAAGGCAGATACTTAACCAATAGAGCCATCCAGGCATCCCTAAGTTTCCTCATTTCTAAGTACTGCTTTACATACAGCCCACAAATGCTGATATGTTAAACATTTAAAATACTATAATTCTAATTCTTTCTATTTTAAATAGGCACATTCTTTTTAATTTTTTAATTTTTTCACATTCTGTTTAAAAAACTAAGTAATGATACAAGTGGTTTTTTTTTTATTTACTAACATATATATTACAACCAGTGTTTTTCATTCTTTACAAAATATCAAAGCTCCATCTGCTTTATTTTTTTTTCTATTCTCAATAATTTATTAGCAAAGTTTTGAAGTGTATTTTGTGTGTAGGTGGGAGGGCAGAGTCTTATGAAAACAAATTCTCTCAGATTTTTCATTTTTCTGAAAGTATCTTTATTTTGTCTTCATTTTGAAGTTTTATTTATGTATTTGTTTGTATGTTTTCCTGGCTACAGAATTCTAAGTTTACAAATTTACTTTTTTCTTTCATCATTTTACATATAAATATATATATATGTAAATATATATATATATATATATATATATATACACACACACACACATACATATATATGTGACACTATATATAAGTGTAGTTTTTAAAATTGTTTTGGCTTCATTGGTTTTTGGTGAGAAATAAATTGTAATTTTTATAACTGTTTCTTTTAATGTAAGGTGTTTTTTCTTCCTCTGATTTTGTAACATTTCCTCTTTATCAATGGGCTTTCAGACGCTTGACTATGATGTTCATAGGCTTTTCTTAGTAGTTATTCTGGGGTTTTGTTGTTGTTGTTGTTCAAAGCTGAACTTCTTTTTTTTTTTTTTTTAATTTTTTTATTTTTTATAAACATATATTTTTATCCCCAGGGGTACAGGTCTGTGAACTTCTTAAAGATGGGGATTGCTGTTTTTAATCTAATGTAGACACCTATCATCTATTATGTGTTCAATTAGCTTTTCTTATCTGTGTTCCCTCTCTCCCTTTGTGCTGGGCTTCATTTATGTTTGACCACATGATTGTGTCCTGCAGATGACTGATGATCCACTGTATGAAATAATCTCTTTCTGTGCTGTAGATGAGATCATTTCTGTTGACCTTTATTCAAGTTTTCCATTCTTTATTTTCTTGATGCCTAACAGGTTTCCAAGTTCATTAAGTGAATTTTTTATTTCAAGCATTTTATTTTTAAGTAGTAAAATTCCTATTTATTTATTTCTTAGAGGGTACATTTTTCTCCTGAAAGTTCTCATTCTCTCATCCTTTATGTCCATCTTCTAGAGTAAATTATTTAACATAGTTAAGTGTCTTTTTAGTAGTCTCTACTTGGCAATTCCAACAACTTGATCATCTATCTATTGGCCTCTTTTGGCTATATTTTTCTGTATGATGTGTCACATTTTCCCTTCTTTTACATATACCATATTGTTAAAATTTTCATGTATGGGTGTAAAGGTGCAGTGAAAACTGAAAATAGAGCTTGTTTATGTGTGCCTTTACCAAGACTGAAAAATTTCCTCAGATTTTTGTGTTTATGTACTTTATTACAGAGGGTGCAGGCCCTTCCTATCTTTGACAACTATGTCAAAAGTGTTGAATATTCTGAATTCACATGAACTGGAGGCAAGCTGGGACTATGGCACAAATTTAATTAAAATAAGACAATCTGTGATTGGTTATTCCAACCTCTAACTTCCTAGGGTACCACAAGTAAGGACCTAATCTCTTTAAATTTGTCGATTTTTGAAGTGAGGTGGTTTAGGCCCTTATTTTTAAGTTTGGTTCAGTTTTATATTAAACTGAGTCTAGAACCACATTAAGACTATTCTAAATTCTCAATCCTTTCTTTTTTTTTTTTTCTTATTTTTTTATTTTTTTTTATTTTTTATAAACATATATTTTTATACCCAGGGGTACAGGTCTGTGAATTACCAGGTTTACACACTTCACAAAACTCACCAAAGCACATACCCTCCCCAATGTCCATAATCCCACCCCGTTCTCCCAAACCCCCTCCCCCCAGCAACCCTCAGTTTGTTTTGTGAGATTAAGAGTCACTTATGGTTTGTCTCCCTCCCAATCCCATCTTGTTTCATTGATTCTTCTCGTACCCACTTAAGCCCCCATGTTGCATCACCACTTCCTCATATCAGGGAGATCATATGATAGTTGTCTTTCTCTGCTTGACTTTTTTCGCTAAGCATGATACGCTCTAGTTCCATCCATGTTGTCGCAAATGGCAAGATTTCATTTCTTTTGATGGCTGCATAGTATTCCATTGTGTATATATACCACATCTTCTTGATCCATTCATCTGTTGATGGACATCTAGGTTCTTTCCATAGTTTGGCTATTGTGGACATTGCTGCTATAAACATTCGGGTGCACGTGCCCCTTTGGATCACCACGTTTGTATCTTTAGGGTAAATACCCAATAGTGCAATTGCTGGGTCATAGGGCAGTTCTATTTTCAACATTTTGAGGAACCTCCATGCTGTTTTCCAGAGTGACTGCACCAGCTTGCATTCCCACCAACAGTGTAGGAGGGTTCCCCTTTCTCCGCATCCTCACCAGCATCTGTCATTTCCTGACTTGTTGATTTTAGCCATTCTGACTGGTGTGAGGTGATATCTCATTGTGGTTTTGATTTGTATTTCCCTGATGCCGAGTGATATGGAGCACTTTTTCATGTGTCTGTTGGCCATCTGGATGTCTTCTTTGCAGAAATGTCTGTTCATGTCCTCTGCCCATTTCTTGATTGGATTATTTGTTCTTTGGGTGTTGAGTTTGCTAAGTTCTTTATAGATTCTGGACACTAGTCCTTTATCTGATATGTCGTTTGCAAATATCTTCTCCCATTCTGTCAGTTGTCTTTTGATTTTGTTAACTGTTTCCTTTGCTGTGCAAAAGCTTTTGATCTTGATGAAATCCCAATAGTTCATTTTTTCCCTTGCTTCCCTTGCCTTTTGCATTGTTCCTAGGAAGATGTTGCTGCGGCAGAGTTCGAAGAGGTTGCTGCCCGTGTTCTCCTCAAGGATTTTGATGGATTCCTTTCGCACATTGAGGTCCTTCATCCATTTTGAGTCTATTTTTGTGTGTGGTGTAAGGAAATGGTCCAATTTCATTTTTCTGCATGTGGCTGTAAATTCTCAATCCTTTCTAAACCTTCTCCCACTACTGTCTTCTAAGCATATTATCTGTGTGTGCTGGTGTGTGGGATGCATTATCAAGCCCATTGATTTATTTTTGCCTGTTGAACTCTACCAGATTCCAATCCATTCCTCCAGCATCTCCTTAAAGTCTCAGCCCCTTTTATAACTTATCTATCAAAAGCTCTTTATCTATGAAGACAGCACTTGTCTTCTGCCTGTCCATCTCCAAAGAAGGGATTTGCCCTTAGAGAAGCTAAGATGGCTCTCTGCTTGCCTGTGAGAGGCTTTGAAATCCAGCTCATAAATCACTTACAGAATGGTCACATTAAAAAGTGTGAGTCTATTATATATATATATATATATATATATATATATATATATATATACACACACACACACACATACACATATATAATCATAGGAACACATTTCACATGAGGTAAAACAAAAACAAAGCAAACAAACAAAAAACAACAAACCAACCCTGAAATATATTAAAACAATTGTTAGTGGTTGTCTTCCCTAAAAGTTTAGAGCTCTTTTCTATTACACTGAGACACATGTAGTTAAGATCAGAACCAATGAAAAGTTACAGTTTTTTGTGAACTTAAAATTAAGAATTAGGTGGGAACTGAATGTTTGGTGGTCAATGTTGCATCAGACATAGATATGTGTCATTGAGACTGTATACAGATTTTTATCACTTAGGTAAACCCAGGAAACTGTATCTCATTTCCAATGTAATACCAAGCTGAAATGAATGTCCTTGTATAAAGGCAGACTCGTAAGAGATTTCTGAGGAAGTAAAGAATCTGATCATCTTCTAAAGATTCTAAAAAGGGAATCCTGAGATGTAAGGTCTGAATTATTATCACTTGCTTATTGAAGGTACTCAATATGGGGATCCAACACAAAAAGCCACCCTTTCCTGATAAAATACCGTAAAGTTTTCCAGATGCATATATGAAACTTCTATGCAATTATGTTTCCATACTCTGACACATTAGTCTCTTAGAAACAAAACAAACAAAAGAACCCAGAAACACAAAACCAAAACTTTGCTAATGATAAGTTGCTGAAATAATAAAATTAAAACCATGAGTAAACACACCACCAAGTGACACAGAAAAAAAAAAAAAAAACCCTTATGAAATTAAATAGAAGGCACTGTGTGACCAATATCTTTTAAGTAGGATTTTCTATATTTAAAATAGAGTTTAAAAGAATATTGCCCTGAAGTAGTCAGTGAAGCTGACAACTGAGAAGGACATTTTAGATCAGGTATTTTGACTGAATCTTTTCTATTTGTTTTGAAGGTTTTATTTTAATGTTTGGGTGTTATGGAGAAGGAAATGTGGCCATAGATGATAAATTAAATTTCATGCAAAAGCAACAAAATTGGTGTTTGTGCTTAGGGGTGTGTGTATGTGTGTGTGTGTGTGTATTCAAGAATGTCTTCAAAATGTGTGTGGACTGATTTCTCACATATCATTCATATATTATTGGATCACATGCAGGTATTTGGAACCCTCTTGGAGTGGACTGTGTCGTGACAACAATGAAGTACAACAACAGAGTACATGTAGTGAATGTGGACCGGGGATGCTAAAACCCCACAATGCACTGATAGACCCTCACAATCAAGAACTGTTCCATCCAAATCGCAAGTAATGACCCCACCAAGAAATATGATGATGTGCTGATATGTCATCACCCTTTTATTAAGACATGTTAACTACTTGGATCTATAAATATGTCTCTGGTTTCACACACAAATGCTCCTTTCTTAATAAGACTACCATATTTAATAGACAGTTGTGTCATTAGTAATCACATACAACCATTCCAAGGTCAACAGCCTACATTATGTGTTCTAAAAAGTTGTTTTTTAAGATGGATTTTTTTTTCAAGAAATAGCAAGAAGAGAAACCAGTAGAATATATTGATTAACTACAAGTATTATAATTTTGACTGAAAGCAGCCCTCTCTAGTCACTTTGAATCTGATCATCTTCTAAAGATTCTAAAAAGGCTCTGGCTCACATTGCCTGAATTTTCTATTTCGAACAGACCAATAACTTTATTGTATTGTCTTGCTGTTTCATTGTTTAATGAGTCTAAGTCTTGTCTTTGCAACAAGAAGATAACATCCTTGAGAGATTAAAAACATAGGCTATGCAACTTTATTTTTAAAAGGCTATTTATTTATTTATGAGAGAGAGAGAGAGAGAGAGAGAACAGGACGGGGGAGGGGCAAAGGCAGACCAAGAAATAGACTCCCTGCTGAGCAAGGAGCCCAAGGCCAAAGATAAAAAGTAAAAATATTTGAAAGTGAAAGAAAACAGTTTTCAAAAAAAAATCAGTTATTATTATTAAAAATATCTGACATTATGTTTATTCCATTTAAATACCTAAGCTTATCTTCCAGGTTTTTCAAATTAAAAATGACATCCAGTTATTAGGTATCCTATGCATGTATTTTTTATATTAAAATGTATTTTTTCTATCCTGATGCATACACACAACTATGAAGTGAGAGTAGCTGTCCTTTTAAGAATGAAGAGATTTGAGTATTCCAAACTCATCAAATGGGGCAGAATAGGTGCTGTTCCTTATATATCAGTTAACCTCAATAAAGCTGTTAAAAAGAAATAAAAGAACTGAAGCCTGGAAAAGGTAAGTAACTTGTCAAATTCTAAACACTAAATAAGCAGCTCAGCCATATATGTCTGATTCTAAAGCATACACTTTGTGTAGGAAGTACCACAAGTCTCTGTGAATACTTAATAAGAATTTTCAGTAAGAATAACGTAATATTGTCTACTCTTGAATACATTAAACAATTTAAGTGTCTTTTTCTGGCACATTCATTCTCGTATACATTCACATTTCTAAATCTTGATGCCTAAAAACCAAAGTGTTCATTAGACACCACTACAATCACATCTGTTGAAAGTTTGAGGAATTCTTCAAAAAATCTTCACCAAGACAATGTTTAAAAGGGGAACCTATCTGAGACACATTTAGTGCCCTTGAACAATATTTTAATTTTTCAAACCTTGCCGTGCATACTTTTTTTTTTTTAATTTGAAATCCCGCAGCCTTCCATTTATTTTCTCTCAAGCAATGTTTCTACTTTGTCTCACAAACACATATCAGGTTGTTGCTTTGGCTAGAATTAAACAAACACAGGTGCTAAAATTATCAGTTTCCTCATATTTTTTCTACCTACTTGTGCTACACAAAGTCATTAAGTTTCTGTAAAAGACACATTTTCCCAATTCATTACACCTAAAGAAACCACCAGGCAGAATGTGCTGCCAATACGTGAGCCGTTGCAGACTTCCCATATGTATTTTGTAAGCAGGTGTTCCATTTGCAATTTGCCAGAAACAAACTGTTTTTCAGGTGCATTGAGGATATCATCTTTGTACAAAAAGGAATAGTAATAACTGCTCCTAGTAGAGTCTTTCTCAATAGGAGAGCAATATGGAGTTGTTGGATAAAGGATTGAATTGAACACAACGTTTAACAAGCATAAGTGCACCCATCCAGTCGGGTTCCATGCTAATTACTCAGCCCAGACTGGATGGAGATAAAAATGCTTTACAGAGCCAGAAGACAGAGCATCACATTGTTAAATTACCTTTTATGTAAAATATGGTGCTTTTCCATATCCTTATGAATTAAGTGCTAGTATATGTACTTAATAAATGGCAAAACTCAGAGTCAAATGTTATGCTACTTTCTCAAAGTCACACAGTTCATAAGGATTTTATCAGAATTCACATCCATGTCATTCTGATTATAGAGCCTAATTTCAAGGCCTTGGTTTTTGCTTTGGCTTGTGCTCTCTTGCCTTGTGCTTGGGCTTAGATTCACAGTTCCTATGTTAGCATAAAACCTAATGGCAATTTGTATTTGTCTGTTGCTCTAAACTTATACATGTTTCCATCAATAATTCTTATATCTTGCAGAAAATCTCAAAATACAAGACTTACCATCTCATCCAAACGTAAAGCATCACTGGGCTGGCCCTATTGGAAGGAGAAACCAGAGGCCAGCAAAATGCAGAAGAACACTAATAACATCACAGCTGCCCATGACTAGTGACCACACAATGGACAACGGATTCTGCTAAAACTCATGCATACACATGCCTCCAACCACCTTCTTAATTTTGTGTTTGTACCTCACTGACATATCCTAAGCTTTATCCAGAACCACAGAAGCAAATATCTCCCCTTATCTTTTCCTTGCTCCAGAGAGAACACATAATAGGAGGGTTTAATGTCATCGTGGTTGAATGAAGATAACATATGAATCATTTACACTATTAAACTACTTCTGCAATATATTTACTTTTAATATTACAACATTACAAATATTTCCATAGGAATTTCAAAAGTCATAAAGTAAAAAAACAAGAACCTCATCATCTTTGTTGTTTCCCAAAGATGCTCCATCTTTAAGTTATTCTTTTTTTTCTATTAACATATAATGTATTATTTGCTTCAGGGCAGCAGGTTTGTGAATCATCAGTTCTTTAAGTTATTCTTATCCATCAGCTCTTCCACTTCCAAAGACATACTTCAGGTTTGTAATTTGCCATAGTTTCTTATTAATGAAGTACACTGTATTTAATATTGATTTAACATTTCCACCATTTCTATTAATCTATCCTTATAATGATACCGCTATTATACTTCCATAATTTTTATTATTTCTGGAATAAATTTAAACTTTTATTTTGCATTTATGGCTATTCATGATTTGACTCTTGGAAATATTTCAGTGTTTAAATCTTGCCACATCTTCCTACCTTTCATTCATATTAAAATACTTAAATATGCTCAAATAAGGCATGTTCTATGGGATTCCTTCATATCTAATCATGTAGCTTTCCCTTTTTCTGGTTAGTCTATTTTCCAAAATCTCATCTGCATGAGTAACTCCTAAACAGTACTCAAGAGTCATCATGTGAACCATCTCCTCTGGGATATTTTTCTATCCAGACAAGTCTAAATTATATATCTTTACTTTCACGACCTTAAATTCTTACATACAACCTCTGCCTTATTATTTACTATAAGCTATTGCAAAAAACTTCTGTTTACTTGTCTATAAGCCCCTCATTATTATGCAATCCAAGAAGTCTACTTTCCTAACATTTATAAGGTAGTTTATGTTCTGAACATATATTAGTATGTTAATAATTGAATAAAATAACACTGATGATGATAATATCTGAAAACGAATAAGTGTATAATATGTAAGCATTTTAAACAGACATTACTTAGCTAAGATTGTTAAGATGAACAAAATATAGAATATGGAATACATTTTAATTTTTATAGACATGCTCTATTGCTCAAAAGAGAGACGTGAATGAGGACAGTATCAACATAAGTTTATATCTACAATCACAGTGAATGCATGCAGAACCTGAAGGAGAATATATTGTGTTTTGATTTGCTTGCCTATAAAGTTTTACCAAGTTATGGCAAGAGATTTCTTTAGACTGGTATATCTGTATGGAATTAGAAAGACAGGCAGGTATTAAACAGAGATGAAACTGAGTGGCCATTTAAAACCAAAACACTTATTATGAAGTTAAGTATCTCATTGTTGCAAAGGATTTGGTTCTCAGTTGTATCTCAAGAGTGTAGTGTCAGGTACTGGTCTTGGAGATGTGTTTTTTTTTTTTTTAAACACATCATATTGATTGACTGTGAGCACTTGCATATATTCTTAAGGATGTGCAGACTAGGTTGAATCAATGTGTATCTTCAACAAGTCCATATAAAATTAAGGACTAATGATTATTAGAGAATATATTATCTTATTTAGTAATAGTTTTAAGATCTAAATTTTAGTTAGCTTAAATGTAACTCAAAAATCCTAATAAAAATGTAACTATAAATGCTAATTATGGCACAGCTGTTTCAATTATAAGTGCTATAAAAATGAAATAATATCACACTTAGTACACCAAAAGAGATAAAAATGGTTTTAACCAAAGTATAACATGAAAATTACATGATTTTTTTTTAGATTTTATTTATTTATTTATTTGTGTGTGAGAGAGAGAGAAAGAGAGAGCAAGCAAG
The DNA here is from genome assembly GCF_030435805.1 of Mustela lutreola. Classification (NCBI taxonomy): domain Eukaryota; kingdom Metazoa; phylum Chordata; class Mammalia; order Carnivora; family Mustelidae; genus Mustela; species Mustela lutreola. The sequence continues at coordinate 53,304,577 of NC_081303.1, forward strand.
TGGGGGAAGGAGTAGAGGGAGAGGAATCAACATACTCCAGGCTGAGCTCTGAGTCCGATGTGGGATTCGGTCTCAGGATCCTGAGACCATGACCTGAGCCCAAATCAAGAGTCAGATGCTTAACTGACTGAATAACCCAAGTGTCCCAAAGATTCTTTTTAATATCACTCTAAACACTGATGAGCTAAGTCAGGCTTTGAACTATATTATTATCCTTCAAAATCAATCAGAATCTAGTATAATCAATAAAGAAAAACAGTAATGACAGAGTTTGAATAATTTTTTTTTCACTTTCCTTTGTTAAAATAAAATATATACGTATGTGAAGTATAAGATGCAATTTGGTGATGTCATTTTTTTGTGGTAAAACAGAAACAAATTTACTTTGATTCATTTCAGATATTTGTGCTGTCAATATTAGCCACCATGATGGAATTTGGACATTTGCAGTCCACATTTCCAAGAACAGAGCTGAAAGAATCCATCAAATAAGCCAGAGCCCATTCATTTGTGGTGTACACCAAACTTTGTTAACAATGAATAAAGCTTTAAAGTGTGTTCAGATATTTGAATTATCTCTCATAAGCTCCCAATAATTTATTGGCTTAAGTGACATCTGCCACATACTTATTCACTGAAAAATATTACTCTCTTTTGCATAAATACTTCTATATTAGTATTTTGACTGGCTTTCAGCTGTTATGCATGAATATCAATTTTCATATCTGATAATAATTATATGGATTTTTTAAATAAAAAATAAATAGTTGATTTCAGTCTCCCAACTCCACTCATATAGTAATATGCAGATGCACACACACCCACACACACACCCACACACACACACACACATGCACAGCATATGTATGCCACAAAAATACAAAGTTGAGGATTAACAGATTACATTTTTTCTCACTTTCATTTACATCAGTAAGTAGAAAGGTATGTGATATAAGATACTTAGAGTTTTTAGAGGATAGTTTGAGACTGAATTGTTATAGTATTCCCAAATAAGAAACATATAAGTATAATCTTTAACAAGATGAAATTTTGCCTGTAGCTAAAAGCATAAGAAAGTAGGCAGGTGTCTAAAACAATCTTGAGTAACAAATATATCTGAAAGTAGATTTAAAGAAAAGTGTCATCTTAAGATGTTTGGAAGAACATTTATAATTAATTATACAGCTTACAAATTGGCTACAGAAAATGATAAGCTAAGAGATGACAACTATATGTTTGTATGTTAGCTTGCATAATATGCCTTGGAGATTATGTTTTATTGCTATCAATAAAGAATTTTATAAAGAATTTAGTTTTCATAAAATGTTTTTTAAAGTGAATTTGGAATTATTGTCTTTGTATTTTGAAAGTGGACATGTAAATATGTGAAATACATTTTTATCTAATCAAATTGAGCAAAACCATGATGTTAACAAGACACATTAGTCTTGAACCCCAAAGAAATCTGAAACACTACACCCAGACAGGACTATATAAATAGAGTTTGATATTGGTAAAATAATCATGATAATTACGTTAATAATAAGCCTTATTATTGGGGCCCCTGGGTGGCTCAGTCAGTCAGAAGTGTCTACCTTCAGTTCAGGTCATGATCCAGAGGTCCTGGGATGGAGCCCCGCATGGGATCCCTGCTCAGCAGGGAGTCTGCTTCTCCCTCTGCCCCTTCTCCCGATCATGCCCTCTCTCACTCTCCCTCATAAATAAATAAAATCTTAAAATAATTATAATAATAATAAACCTTATTATTGACATAAATAGCCATTCTGGCAAATGTGTATAACATTATTTTGCATGTATGTATTTTGTTTATGTATAGGCCTTATATATCTATTGCTCATAAAGAAATTCACTAATATATTTATAAATCTAAAATATCTACTAGAAATATAGACAGAGATATAGATATATACATACATAAATATATTACTAAGAGGGAAACATGAGTATTGGACTGACTGGCAGAAAATTCCTACAATGCTCTACTTGCTACTAGTGATGCTGGCCAGGACATATCAGACAGACAACAGAGGAGACTCTAATCCCCTCTTTGCTTTCCCTAAGAATGTTGCCCCATGATATCATCACCACCATTACTGTTCTTAAAACATGGCAATTATGGCCAAGAGATTTTCTAGGCCAATGTCATCATTTGCCATATTTCTGTGTTTTTTTCTGTCATTTTTTTTCTTTCTTTCTTTCTTTTTTTTTTTTTTTTTGCTATTTGAGGTCTTTTATGGTTCCATATGAATTTTAGTATTGTTTATTCCATTTTATAAAACATCACTGAAATTTTAGTAGGGATTGTATTGAATCTGTAAATTGCTTTGAGTAACATGGATATTTTAGTAGTGTGATTTTTTTCTGATTCATGAACATGGAAAGTCTTTCTATTTGTGTCTTCCTGAATTTCTTTTATCATTGATAAAAGGTTCCAGTTTATAAGACTGTCACCACCTCAATTGATTTTACTCTTAAGTATTGTATACTTTTTGTTGCTATCGTAAATGAGATTATTTTCATTTCTTTTTGGATAATTCATTGTTAGTATATAGAAACAATGATTTTTGCATTTGACAAGAAGAAATATTATCTATTTGTAGATGACATCATACTATCTGTAGAAAATTCTAAAAACACCTCAAAAAAATTGTTAGAACCAATAAATCAATTCAGTAATTTAGTAAAATCACTAACACAATACAGAAATATATTGAGACTATGGAAAAAAAAAAGAGTCACAAAGCTACCTGTAGATTAGGACTTGATTCCATAATACACTGATGGTGGGTACATCCCCCCAAAGAAAGTTTCTATAAAACCTGACAAAATACATTTTTCCATTTGTTTAGATTCCAGTTCTCTTACAAAGAAAATTATAGTAGAACAACATAAGGGACAATAGATTAATAAGTTAAGTAGAAGAAGAAAAAAATCTCAGAAAGCTTATTAGAAATGAAAAAAAAACTAATAAAATATGAAATAACAAAATAAAATTAAGTAGTGGCGAAGGTTAATACAGTAGCACTGATTAGATATGTTCCATGGGGGGAAATTATATTGACATTTATGTGACTTTTTAAAATACTTTCTAACCTAAATTAATTTTTTTGGAAAGGAGACTGCTTGCTTAATTCTGGGGAGAGTATTGGTTTCAAGGAACATAATATTTTGTGATGTTTTAACATAATACTGATGATCTTACCTATTTTTGAATTCACTAAAGAGAAGCCAAAACATTTCAGATTACTTACCATTTATTTAGCTTCCTTTATTATAAAATTTAAAATATTTAAAAGAAAATTAAATTAAAGAATTTGTAATTATTGTCTTAAGAAAACTAATTCTAATACATGAAGCATGGTAATTTTATAAGCCAGCTGAGTTAGACATAATACAACTTTAATGATTGTTAGCAAAGCTAGCCGACTGAATTATGAATAATTAAAGTGTGTACTCCTAAATAGCTTTTAGATCTATAATGATAACAAAAATAAAAGAAATATACTTAATTGACCCCAACATTTAATTTGTCCTTAGATATTCATATTCCAGCTGAATTTTTTTTTTAATTTTCGTATCTCCAAAATTTCTGTGGATTGTTACATTTTGCTAGGATGGTATATTGGAGCATAACATGGTTTCTACTTTGCATATACCCTTTTTAACTTTACACTCAGGGTGCACCCTCTAGCATTCTTTGGACAAATATTCAACCATGCCTAATTTTTTCAGGGTATAGCTTCTTAAATTTTATGGGTATATCTTTCATATGAAAATAAAACTGGATATGGAAAGTAAGGGTAATTAATGCTTCTGAGAAGCTTTAATCCAGGAATTCATACTCTAGAGGAAAAAATAAACATGACTTGATTTTGACATGAATTAATTTTTGCTTTTGTTTAACAATGTAAGAAAAATATAGTTCATTGGAAGGACTTCTGGCTATGGCTGAAAGAAGATGTAAGAGACACATTAAGTCAGTACTATTTATACAAATTTTAAAATGCAAGTATCCTAAACAATAGTACATATTCAAGAAGTATAAAAAACAAAAATCTGAGAAAAAAATTCAAAACAAACTTTCGATGGGGCAGGAGAGGAGAGTGTGAATATATTAAATGCCATTAAAGAAGGAATAAGATCAGGCACTGACTTGTCCAGGACTAACTATGAAGTAAATGATCTGATTAAATAAACTTTGTGTGTCTATAGTCAGAAAATAACCCAAATAATTGTTTCTATTTTAGTTCAGTTAATCATACCATCATTCCATGATTATTATAATGAATGACCACTTTATTTCTGAGTTGGCAGTTATTAATTCCTACTTGTGCGTAGCATTTTAGTAAAAAATTAACAGAATAACCAGTCTTTTCCATTAAAACACTATTACACATATTTTATTTTTTATAGATTATGTTGTATAGAAAATTCTAAATGTTGCTTCTTTAAAGCAAATTTTTAAATAAATGCAATTTAGAGTACTTTGTATTGTAATTTGATGAGAAAGAGAAGTATATTTGTAAATAATTATGTTGAAATGAAAAATGTATTTGAAAAACAAGTATATGTGTACTGTAAACCTATATACACCTAATGGAAATTTAGTGAAGAATGATTTACAAAAAACCAGTCTCTCTGGTGTTCACAACTTGGAAGCTGTTATTAGATTGAACTATGGAGAATTGCTGTAGTTCAGTTCAGAAACAGTTGGATATAGCAGTCTTATATGGTTTATCACCTTCTTTTAGTTAGTCCTGATTAGCTCTACAGCTCTCAGACGGAAAACAAATGGCACAAGGATATGTCAGAAACACAGTAAAATCCTACCTGACCTGCTTTTGATGATTTCTTACTGAATATCACCATTAACAGAGGCGACAGCAGTTAAATGGAAATCTTTTTTCTTAATTTTCTCATTTCTTTATTGAGGTAAAATTGGCAAATACTATTATATCCATTTTACATGTGGCAATAATAGTTCAATATTTGTATACAGTACAAAGTAATCAGCACAATAAGTCTAGTTACCATCCACCACTATGCAACTGAACATTTTTACCCTTTCCCCACATCCCCAGCCTCTTGTTTTTTCTTTTTGTTTTGTTTTGTTCTGTTCTGTTTTGTTTTGGATAGTAGCCATTCTAACAGGTATGAGGTTGTTCTCATTATGGGGTTGATTTGCATTTCTCTGATAATTAGTGAAATTGAACATCTTTTTATGTGCCTGTTGACCATCTGTATGTCTTTTGGGAAAAATATTGATTTAGATGCCTTACCCATTGTTAATCAAATTGAGATTTTGGGGGTTTTGTTGTTGTTGTTGTTATTGTTGTTGTTGTTGTTGTTGTTCATCTGTTTTGCTATTAGGTTGTTTGAGTTCTTTATAAGTTTTGATTATTAGCTCCTTATCTGATATATGACTTGTAAATATTTTCTCCCATTCAGTAGGTTGCTTTTTCATTCTGTGGATGATTTCCCTTGTGCTGCAAAGGCTTTTTAGTTTAATATAGTTCCATCTGTTTTTGCTTTTGTCGCCTTTGCCTTTTTAGTTAGATCCAAAAATTCAATGCCAAGAACAATGTCAAGGAATTTACCACTTAAGTTTTTTTCTACAAGTTTCATGGTTTCAGGTCTTACATTCAAATATTTAACCCATTTTGAGTTAATTATTGTGTATGTTGTAAGATAGCAGTCCAGTTTCGTTCCCTTGAGTGTGGCTATCCAGTTTTCCCCAAACCATTTATTAAAGATACTGTTCTTTCTTTATTGTATTTTCTTGTCTCCTTTGTCATAAATTAATTAACCATATATGTGTGGGTTTATTTCCGTGCTTGCTATTCTGTTCCACTAATCTATGTGTCTGTTTTATGCCAATACCATAATGTTTTGATCACTGTAGCTTTGTAATATAGTTTGAAATCAGAGACCAGGATGCCTCCAGATTTGTTCTTTTATTCTCAAAGTTTCTTTAGCTATGTAGAATGTTTGTGGTTCCATATAAATTTTAGGTTTGTGTGTTCTATTTCTATAAAAAAGGACACTGTTATTTTGATAGATATTGCGTTGAATCTGTATATTATTTTGGGATTTATGGATAGTTTAACATTATTTACTCTTCCAATTTATGAACATGAAGTATCTTTCATCTATTTGTGTGTTTTCTATTTCATCAATTGCTTAAAGTTTTCTGTCTACATGTCTTTCACCACCTTGGTTAAATTTATTCCTGGGTTTTTTATTCTTTTTGATACAATTATAAACAGGATTACTTTTTTTAAGATTTTATTTATTTATTTGACAGAGAGAGTTTACAAGTAGACAGAGACAGGCAGAGAGAGAGAGAGAGAGAGAGAGAGAGAAGCAGGCTCCCTGCTGAGCAGAGAGCCTGATGCAGGACTCGATCCCAGGACCCTGAGATCACGACCTGAGCCGAAGGCAGCGGCTTAACCCACTGAGCCACCCAGGCACCCCAACAGGATTACTTTCTTAAATTCCCTTTCTATTAGTTTGTTGTTACTGTAAAGAAATGGAACAGATTTCTGAATACTGATTTTGTATCCTGCAACTTTTCTGAATTCCTTTAATAATGTAAGAGGGTTTGTTTTTGTTTTTGTTTTTTGTTTTTTTTTTTTTTGGTAAAGTCTTTCAGGTTTTCTATATATATAATATCATGTCATCTGTAAATACTGGCTGTTTTACTTCTTTCTTTACAATTTGGATTCCTTTTATTTATTTTTCTTTCCTGATTGTCCTGGCTAGGACTTCCAATATTATGTTGAATAAAAGTAGTGGGAGAGGGCATCCTTGTCTTGCTCCTGATTTTAGAGAAAAAGCTTTCAGTTTTTCACTATTGAGTATGATGTTAGCTGTGGGATTGTTACATAGAGCCTTAATTATGTTGATATGTGTTCCCTCTATACCCACTTTGTTGAATGTTTTCATCATAAATGGGTGTTGAATTTTGTCAAATTCTTTGGTCATATGATCATGTCAAGTTCAAATTTTTAGAAGTCTAGTCAAAGCAATTTTAAATTTTTTCTCATGCCATTTTCCCAATCTCATCTAGTCCCTTCCTTTTCTCCAGAATGAGCCAGAGTTTGTATTAATAGATTTGGCAGAGAAAAAGTATATGGCATGCTTTTAGGCTTCATTCTGCCTCTCATGGATTCTGTCCTCTTCCAAGTATTGCTGCTTTTTTAGCTTGCATTGGCTGTTTATCAGGACCCTCTGGATTATAGAAAAACAAATCCTGCTTTTATCATGGGGCAACATGCATAAATTCTTCACATGATCTTTAAGGGAACTCCCTGGCATGGGAAGCCTACCTCCTTTTGACCTTCCAGATTTATCAACTCTCATTCTGTTAGGGTTTAAAGACTCTGTCTACTGAAGACTTAAAGCCCAGAAGAAGTTGTCTTGCATAGAACACTAAAAAGGTAACCCAGTACAATGATACTCTCTGATGTCAATTGTCCCATAGGAAATATTAGAAATGTAAATTGCTCTACATTTATCCCATTCCTTTCCTGACCTTTCACTCTAATTTTAGTTATTTCTTCCTGTTGGTGGGTACTGAAAGAAAGACAGAAATTCTCTTACTAATCAATCAAATACCGGTCTCTCCATCTTTCAGACATCCTGAACATTTGCCAGGGTTTCCTGGAGCTGCCATTGCTTAACCTGAGCAAAGAAAGATGTACTCTAACTGACTGAATGGTGAAGGATAAGCCATAGCTTTCTCCCACTAGATTTTTTACTCATATTTTCCACATTTTCCCCCCTTCTATCCTTCTAATATTTCACTTACATATACCTTTGATATGGGTGCTGTCTTAACATGGTTTTCCCTCAAAAGAAGACCCTGAGACAGGAATTTAGGTGAAATTTAGTTGGAAGGTAACCCTTGAGCACAAGAACGAGTAAGGGAAGAACAAAATGAAGGAAAAGGAGAAAAGCCAATGATGGACAACTTGGGTCAACCCTAATGGAGATGGAGGGAATGGAGAACCCATTGAAGATTTCAGTTCTATTTCTGTATTGGTTGAGGATGTCTCTCAAGGATAACTCCTCAGTAGCTCAGGGGTAGTCTTGCTCACAGCTCATTAGGCTGTGTAGTGACAAGGAAAGTAATCAGTCAGTCATGAAGAAGAAAGGAAAGGCAGAGATCTGTCAGCATGCTGTGAACTCTCCACCACAGCAGACACAACTCAAATGAGCAGAGACAATGTGATTAAATCATTATTGGTGTGCTACCAGGCCCAGGAGTGTGAACTCTGGGTCACTCATGTTTAAGCCCTAATGTGAGTTTGGCCAAGGATAGTTAATAGCTTTCTTTAGAATGTGCACTTACCTTTTTGTCTGCTTGAGGGCTTATTTACCAGTTTGAGAGCAAAAGGAATTCCACTCCACATTCTATTACATAGTTTGACATCATTATGTATCCCAAAAGCCAATGAAGCAGAAAGGGATTCCATTACAAGTAGGTAATAGCTCTTGGCTAGAAAGCATTTTACCAGCCCGGAGCATGGTGATAAAAAAGTTTACAATTTTTTGCCTTTTTATTTTAGACTTAGGGTTGAAAGAGGGATGAAAATGATAAAAGCACATTTTGCTAATATGAAAGAATCATCAGTCTTTCAAGTGTCTCCTTCCATAGGTGTAGACTAGTTTTAAAACTTCTATTATTACTCTATGTTCAGTATCTAGTAGTAGGTATCCTTATGTATCCTCTATTATTATTTTCAATGATATAGCTTCTTTCTTTTGTCATATCTGAATTAGGTAGAAATTAGTGAAGATAAAATTAAACATTTTCTAAAAAAGTAAAGCATAGAAGAAATAGTTCTGTAAATTTTGATATACCATAATTATGTAAGACTCTACCCTTTTTCTCTGAGGGAATTATTTTTAAAATGTGTCTGGATATGTGACGAGGATTGCCTTTTTGCGTATATGCTCAGTTTGGAAATTGCTTTTTCCCCTCACCAGCTGACTTCAACTATATTTATATTAACCAGAAAGAAGGCCTGGAACACAGCCCATGAATCAACATTGAAATATTGCCTCTAAAAACACAGTTCTAGTAGGAGGGACAAGCTTGATAAATGAATGACAGTTACATACATGAGTCGAAATTGCATAATGGCAAACAGGAAGTATAGAAGAAATACTTAAAAAGTTTTTCACAGAAACCTGAGATTTGGGAAGCTCAGACAACTGTGAAACAATGTGAATTAACAAAACAATTTGTCCTACATTGTTTAGGGAAATAATTGCTGAAAGTAGTTGGGAGAATGCCATCTGTGAGTAATAAAGGTAAAGTCTATGCATAAAAGTGAATTAACAAACTTCACATTTGAACAAAATGGAAAGAACTATTAGTCTAGTTCACATAATTTTTTCATCAATCATGTATTAGATACAAAGGATTTTCATGTTTGTGAGAAATGTGAGAATGAGTGCATTTTAATTCCAATACAAAGTATTGACATCAAAATGAATATACAAGTACATGCATGGTTATTCAATGTGATAACTACATTTTGCACTTATGCTATGCAAATACATGCAAAAAAATACCAATTTTTCTTCATCAAGTGTAGGAAAATATAATTTACAGAAGTACATTTTACATACAACACATTTTCATAATTATAAATCATAAATGCCACAAAAATTTGGAAATTAAAACAAATTGTAGCACACATATATTGTCAATTTTGTAGCATTATTAACATTATGACAAAAATAAAACTGAGTGTAGGGGCTCCTGGGTGGCTCAGTGGGTTAAAGCCTCTGCCTTCGGCTTGGGTACTGGGATCAAGCCCCATATTGGGCAGGCTCAGCAAGGAGCCTGCTTCCTCCTCTCTCTCTTCCTGCCTCTCTGCCTACATGTGATCTCTATCTGTCAAATAAATAAATAAAATCTTTAAAAAAATAAATAAAACTGAGTGTAAAATATCCAAATAAATATAACGGAATATCATTTAAATATTACTGTGATAAAAGTAATGAAAACAAAAACAAAACTTACTGATTTTGGCAATGTAGTCATTGAGTATTTATGGCTTTTAGAAATTTATAAACTGATTAGTAAGCAAAAATTTGAAAAGTAATGTACTAAGCTTCCAACTTAAAAAAAAAAGGAAACAAAATAATATTAACTAATAAACTGATAAAATTAAAAAAACAAACAATGCAGGTATATAACTTAAAAAAAAACCCTTTGGGACGTAAGGTCAAGGTAAAAAGATACAGTGTACAAATAAAAACTTCAGAAATTTTTAAAAAATCTAATTGTAAATGAAAAAGAAATCAAATTTATATTAAAATACATTATAGGGGTGCCCGTGTGGCTAAATTGGTTAAGCATCTGCCTTTGACTCAGGTCATGATCTCAGGCTCCTGGGATTGAGCCCTGCATTGAGCTCTCTGCTCAGTGTGGAGTCTACTTCTCCCTCTCCCTCTGCTTCCCTTCTTTGTGCTCTCTCTTACTCTATCGGTCTCAAATAAATAAATAAAATCTTTAAAAAAAATAAAATGAGATACATTATAAATAACCTTAAAACAGTAGAATTAAAAACCTATATGAAATTGATAATTATATGGGAAAAATAAGGAAGCATCAAAATTCTTGAAAGAAAATATGAAACTCTTTTCAGAAAAACCAATAAATTATCTCAACCCTAAAATATGCCACCAATATTAATCAGATTGAAATGAATGTTATACAAGTATCCAGATCAAAGAAGAGTTTACCATGATCTGTGCAAAAATGTGTGTTTTACAACAAGAGGTTGTAAGTTTGTCATTATTTTCTTAGCCTTATCCTTTCATACTACTTCATGTTTGTACAAAATTGTAATAAAAACTTGTCTTTAGGCTTTTGAAGAAAGAAAATTCTCCTTAAACCTCTTAAGGCTCATGGTTCTTTCTAAGGTTAAACTGACAAAGACAGATTGGCCAAAAAATTTTTGCAAATTTATTTAATAAAAGTTAATGTGGCATGAGAGACTTGTTAAATGGAAACCTGAACAAACAGAGCTGAGTATTGTATCTTTATACTAGGTTTGATGAAAAATGGGTCGTCATGGAGAAATATGATAGGTCAGAGAATATGAGGTTAGGGTTGTAAACTGAAGGAGACGTTGCAAGACCTTTTGTTAGGAGACAGGGATCTTCCTTTTCCCCAGGTACAGAGAAGACCCCTCTCCCATGAAGGTTTCAGGAGAGAAAGATAAGGGAATGGCCAAAGTGATCTTCCTGCTTCTGCTGTGTTGTGAGTTTTTTCTGATTAAAGTATTCGGTGTGCCAAGGTGCCATCGCTTGGGGCAGTATGTTCTAAATCCCATCAGGCAGCTATATAAAAATGTTTTATAGTGAGGCAACTGTAGATACATGGAGACCAGTTAGAAGGCCTCAGTGTAGTTTGTTACAGAGTTTTAAATCGATTTGCCCTTTCCTGCAAACCACTTTTTTAAGTTTTTATTTAAATTCTGGTTAGTCAACATTCAATGTAATATTAGTTTCAGGTGTACAATACAGTGATTCAACACTTCCATACATCACAGGTGCTCATCACAACAATTGCACTCCTTAATCTCCATCATGTATTTCACCCATCTTCCCAAACATGTCACCTGTGGTAACTATCAGTTTGTTCTCTATAGTTAAGACTCTGTTTCTTAATTTGCCTCTCTTTACCTATTTTTTTTTTCTGTTTGCTCATTTGTTTTGTTTCTTAAATTCCATGTATGAATGAAATTGCATAGTATTTACCTTTCTCTGGCTTATTTCGTGTAGCATAATACTATTTAGCTCCATTCAAGTCCTTAAAAATGGCAGAATATCATTCTTTTTCATAGCTGAGTAATAGTCCATTGTATGTACCCCCCCACCCCTCCCTACACACACACACATAGCTGTTTCCATGATTTGGCTATTTTGGCTATTGTAGATAATGCTGCTATATACATCAGGATGCATGTATCCCTTTGAATTAGTATTTCTGTATTCTTTGGGTAAATATCTAGTGCAATTCCTAGATTGTAGGGTAATTCTATTTTTAACTTTTAAGCAACCTCCATACTGTTTCCCATGGTGGCTACAGCAGTTTGCATTCTCACCAACAGTGCAAGAAACTTCCTTTTTCTCCACATCCTCGCCAACACCTGTTTCTTGTGTTGATTTTAGCCATTCTGACTGGTGTGAAGTGTAGTTTTGATTTGAATTTTCCTGATGATCAGTGATGTTGAGCATCTCTTCTTGTGGCCATCTACAAGTCTTTGGAAAATGTTCTATTCATATCTTCTGTCCATTTTTTAACTAGATTACTTGTTTTGGGGGATGTTGGGTTTTTTTAAGTACTTTACATATTTTGGAAACTAACCCTTTATCAGATATGTCATTTACAGATATCGTCTTCCCTTCAGAGTTTGCCTTTAGTTCTGTTGTTTATAACCTTTCCTGTGCAGAAGCTTTTGGTTTTGATGCCATTCCAATAGGTTATTTTTGCTTTTTTTTTTTTAATTTTTTTAAAATTTTTTATTTTTTATAAACATATATTTTTATCCCCAGGGGTACAGGTCTGTGAATCACCAGGTTTATACACTTCACAGCACTCACCAAAGCACATACCTTCCCCAATGTCCATAACCCCACCCCCTTCTCCCAAACCCCCTCCCCCCAGCAACCCTCAGTTTGTTTTGTGAGATTAAGAGTCACTTATGGTTTGTCTCCCTCCCAATCCCATCTTGTTTCATTTATTCTTCTCGTACCCACTTAAGCCTCCATGTTGCATCATATGATAGTTGTCTTTCTCTGCTTGACTTATTTCGCTAAGCATGATACGCTCTAGTTCCATCCATGTTGTTGCAAGTGGCAAGATTTCATTTCTTTTGATGGCTGCATAGTATTCCATTGTGTATATATACCACATCTTCTTGATCCATTCATCTGTTGATGGACATCTAGGTTCTTTCCATAGTTTGGCTATTGTGGACATTGCTGCTATAAACATTCGGGTGCATGTGCCCCTTTGGATCACTACATTTGTATCTTTAGGGTAAATACCCAATAGTGCAATTGCTGGGTCATAGGGCAGTTCTATTTTCAACATTTTGAGGAAGCTCCATGCTGTTTTCCAGAGTGGCTGCACCAGCTTGCATTCCCACCAACAGTGTAAGAGGGTTCCCCTTTCTCCGCATCCTCGCCAGCATCTGTCATTTCCTGACTTGTTGATTTTAGCCATTCTGACTGGTGTGAGGTGATATCTCATTGTGGGTTTTATTTGTATTTCCCTGATGCCGAGTGATATGGAGCACTTTTTCATGTGTCTGTTGGCCATCTGGATGTCTTCTTTGCAGAAATGTCTGTTCATGTCCTCTGCCCATTTCTTGATTGGATTATTTGTTCTTTGGGTGTTGAGTTTGCTAAGTTCTTTATAGATTCTGGACACTAGTCCTTTATCTGATATTTTTGCTTTTGTTTCCCTTTCCTCAGGAGACATATCTAGAGAGAAGTTGCCTAGCCAATGTCAAAGAAGTTTCTACCTATATTCTCCTCTGGGATTTTTAGTATCAAAATCCTCTGGGATTTTGTCTTTCATCTATTTGAAGCATATAAAAAAATAAATATAAAATATATATATATATATATATATATTTTTTATATTTATTTTTTTATATGCTTCAAGAGAGCAGTCCAGTTTTATTCTTTTGCATGTTGCTGTCCAGTTTTCTCAATACCATTTGTTGAGGAGACTTTCTCCTTGGATATTCTTTTCTGCTATGTTGAATATTAATTGACCATAAAGTTGTGAGTTCTGTTCTGTTCTATTGATCTATGTGTCAGCTTTTGCGCCAGCACTCAACTATTTTAATTGCCTCATCTTTGTAATATAACTTGAAGTGTGGAGCTGTGATGTCTCCAGCTCTCCTCTTTTTCAACAGTGCTCTTGCTACTTGGGATCTTTTGTAGCTCCACACAAACTCTAAGATTGTTTGCTTTAGCTCTGTGAAAAATGTTGTTGGTAAAGAGATTGTGCTAAATGTGTAGATTGTTTTGGGTAGTATAGACATTTTAACAATATTTGTTCCTCCAACCCATGAACATGGAAAGAAATATTTCCATTTCTTTGTGTCATCTTCAACTTCTTTCATCATTGTTTTATATTTTTCAGAATACAAGTCTTTCACGTCTTTGGTTAGGTTTATTCCCAGGTATCTTATTGTTTTGGTGCAATTATAAATGGGATTTGCTCCTTAAATTATCTTTATATTGCTTTATGGTTGATGTATAGAAATGCAACAGATTTCTGTATGTTGATTTTGTATCCTGCAACTTTGCTGAGTTTGTTTATCAATTCTAGCAGTTTCTTGGTATAGGCTATGTCATCTGCAAATAGTGAAAGTTTTACTTGTTCCTTGACAATTTGGATACCTTTTATTTCTTTTTGTTGTCTGGTTGTGGCTTGGAATTTCATTACGATGTTGAATAACAGTGGTGAGAATGGATATCCCTGTCTTGTTCCTGAATGTAGAGGAAAAGTTCTCAGTTTTTCCTCATTGAAGATGATATATTGACCACATAAGGCCTTATGCTGATGAATCTTCCCTCTAATTGGACCTTGTTGAGGATTTTTTTTTTTTTATCATGAATGGATGTTGTATTTTGTCAAATGCTTTTTCTGCATCTATTGAAAGGGTGATATGATTCTTATCCTTTGTTTTATTAATGTGATGTATCATGTACATTGATTTGCTAACATTGAACCACCATACATCCCAGGAATAAATTCCATTTGATCATGGTGAATGACTTTTTTAATGCATGTTGGATTCAGTTTGCTAGTACTTTATTGTGAATTTTGGCATCTGTGTTCATCAGGGATATTGGTCCCCAGTTCTCTTTTTTAGTGGGGCCTTCTGGCAAACCTTTGAGAAAATGTTGTTTTCTCAATTTTATCCATCCTAACCACTAGATTTAATGCTGCAGACTGCGGATCCTCACACACAATAATCAAACAACCCCTCCAGCTGAGTTACATGCCAAGATACTGTATCCTTCTAACATATCAATCACTTTCTGAATGTATGTATTTAAGAGACTCTGCTATTGTACCTCTTATTATAATATAGTCTCTACAACACTAAGGATCATTTTCTTTTTACTAATAAAATAGGCATACTACAAATTCTTGTTGAGTAAAGTCAATATCAAACTCTGTAATATTCATAATTTAAATTATTTTCTAATTCTTCTTCTTGTTTCCACCCTTACTGCCCTTTAATTATATATGTCATACTTAAGGACTAAGCTCTGTATCAGTTTCATGGGGTTTTTTTTCCTCCATTTTCAGATAATTAAACTACATATTGGAAAGAAAACAAAAAATGATCCAAATTTGAAATACATCTATTTGGTGATTTTAAAAAGGTAAAATGAATGTGATGGGTGAAGGATAGTTAACCACAAGATAAAGTGAATGAACAATTGCTATTTTTCTGCCAGACTGAAGAGATATAGTGATTTATTTATTTCTATCACATCTTTTATCATAGTCCAAATTATTGACATTTTAAGAAATAGTGTAATTAGAAATTGAATTTCTAAGGAGATAAGAGCTCAGAATGAAATTGGTCTTTCCTCTAAGACAAAGATTCTCTCCTTGATCAAACTCTAGTCAGGTTCCTCTGAGCTCTTTTTCCAAGAAGCCCCATCCTTAGGTATGTCTTTAAAAGTTCAATTTTAGTAAGAATCCTGGTAAGTCAGTTTAGCCAGAACACCCCATTCACAATATCTGATTACCCTGGAATTCTAAACAAATTCTCATCCCCAACTGGAATCACTCCAGCATTCAGTAAGAATCCTGTGAGATGGATTTAACCAGAATGCTCCCCTTCACCCTAATGTCTCCTCTTAGTAATTCTCCATCCACTGACCACGTCACAGCATAACCCTGCTCCCTGACTATAAATTCTTAATCTTTCTTGTTGAGGAAGGAAATCAGAGTTGAGCCCAATCCTCTCTATTCAAAACTATATTGTAGTAAGTCCCTTATCTAGTGCAGCAGCCTCCCCAAATAAAGTCAGCCTTATTGTTTTTAACAAATGTCATGAGTAATATTTTCTTTAACATCTCCAAAGTTAGAAAAATACTGGTAAACCTCCAGATGTCTCGTTATAGGCCAGATATATCCCAGGCTTAATTTAATGCCAGGCATTATCAGAACTGGATATGAAACTGGCAGAGCCTGAGAGTACACATTATGGACTCAGCACCTGCAGTAGTGATGGGACCAGGGGGGCAAGAGCAGTCATTAGTACCGTGGCATTGATCGATACATATCTTTGTGCCTTTGTCTAATTTTAAAAATGTTTCAGTGTGGAGTTGTCTGAACTAATTTATAAATCACTTTCAGTGCTTAAATAAAATTCTGATAGGTAAACAAAACTAAAATAATATACTAACCTTGTCCTCTGTTCATAATAAAGAGACAGTGGTGTATATGTTTTCAAGAGTTAAAATGTCTTTGAAATAGTTCCAATGCTTCTCATTTTATGGAGTTTAATATACATCTAGAGCCATATGTCTCTTCTCATTTGAAAGTCAGATAGAATGTGTTGAATTAAAAAAGGTTTTGGCATTTAGATGATTATCTGCATATAAATTAGTGTGTTAATTACACATTCCTGAATCACATATGAAGGGACTTGCCCATGAATCAGTGTTCATTTTGGAGAGTGGACATTATTATTGAGTGTTAAAATCTCACCTGAGTATATTTGTGAGAATTGCTTGTGGATAGGCAATGCAAATAATAAAAATAGTTCAAATTTTCATATCAAAGAACAAATTGATAAAAGAGAATAAAGAGCTCAGAGATAAATGCAAGAGTGCTTGGAAAACCCATCTTACAAATATGTTATATTGATAAAACAAAATTATTTAATCATAACTCTTACACTTCGATCAAGCTGGCTCTTAAGTTTAAACATTAGTGCCTAATTTGCCTCTTCCACCTTGTCAATGGCACAAAAGTAAGTCCATCTATCATATAAATAACATTTATGTTCAAGCTAATGCTCATTGCTCTTAATTCATTTGCTTTTTCCATAAGCTTCATCTTACTTTGAAAAGACTCAGTAACAAAGACATTTGTTTCATGAAATTTCTAGCTGTATTTGAATGGAAAGGACTTCAACACTATGTAATCTGCCCTTCTGGCAGGAGCAGAAATCCTAGCTTCATTTCTTTAGTTCTCATCTCTTTACATACCCCATTCTGTTACTTGAGAAGAAAACCAGATGAAATCCAGAGATGAGATTTACTAGCTTAATTTCAAGGATTAAATTTCCAACAAGATAGTGTTGGCTTCTTTTGATGTTAAATTACAAATAAGAATAGAGAGTATAAGCAGCAAACATAGTTACAGTATAAATAGCACGTTTATCAGAGTAAAATAGCATGTTTATGTCTTGTACTATATAAACATTTAAATATTTTCAAAATATTTGATTTTTTTTACTTTTGAAAGAATTAACAACTTGTTAAAAACCAGTAGGTGTCTGGGCTATAACATGTTCTTCTTTTCAAAAACGAGTACAGGAGGTAATAAACCTGAAATTTTCTATTGTTTTTCACGTAATAGACAACAAATGCTCAAGATTTTATCAAAACACTGCTCTCATTCTTTATACATACTGTCTATTATTATATATCATTACACTAAGTATTAGAATTTGTTGGGGGTTTTTTGCTATTTTTGTTAAAAAGAAATGACTTGCCTATATTGTGTGGTTAAATTACTGTCCCTTATTTCTGATTCTAGCACATTCTTATTACTATTGCTTATCATTCAATAAAAGGTTGAATTTTGAAATATGTTAGCTCTGTTGTGTCAAGTTAATGATTATTTTCCCAGAGGAATATTTTCATAGTTACTTATTTTATTTACCTATTTATCTGTATTTAATTATTTACCTATTTATTTGAAATCCACTTACTTTTAAAATATAAGAATACATCTTAAGGGGCACCTGGGTGGCTCAGTCTGTTAAGCAGCTGCCTTCAGCTCAGGTCATGATCCCAGGATCCTGGGATAAAGCCCCCTGTCAAGCTTGATGCTCAGTGGGGAACCTGCTTTTCCCTCTCAGTCTGCCCTCCCCCCACTCATGCTTTCTCTCTATCTTGCTCTCTTAAAGAAACAAATAAGATCTTAAAAAAAAAATACTTCTTAAATTTAGATGTACAATGAGATCTTTAAGCACTATACTGAATTTTAATTTGAATCTAGCTTCTCCCTTTAAATACAATTTTGTAGATTCTTTTAAATTGATATATTTCTTTTTTTTTTTTTAAATTTGCTAATTTTTATAGTAATAACAATCTAGAATTCTATAAACATATATTTTTATCCCCAGGGGTACAGGTCTGTGAATCACCAGGTTTACACACTTCACAGCACTCACCAAAGCACATACCCTCCCCAATGTCCATAATCCCACCCCCTTCTCCCAAACCCCCTCCCCCCGGCAACCCTCAGTTTGTTTTGTGAGATTAAGAGTCACTTATGGTTTGTCTCCCTCCCAATCCCATCTTGTTTCATTTATTCTTCTTCTACCCACTTAAGCCTCCATGTTGCATCACCACTTCCTCATATCAGGGAGATCATATGATAGTTGTCTTTCTCTGCTTGACTTATTTCGCTAAGCATGATACGCTCTAGTTCCATCCACGTTGTTGCAAATGGCAAGATTTCATTTCTTTTGATGGCTGCATAGTATTCCATTGTGTATATATACCACATCTTCTTGATCCATTCATCTGTTGATGGACATCTAGGTTCTTTCCATAGTTTGGCTATTGTGGACATTGCTGCTATAAACATTCGGGTGCATGTGTCCCTTTGGATCACTACATTTGTATCTTTAGGGTAAATACCCAATAGTGCAATTGCTGGGTCATAGGGCAGTTCTATTTTCAACATTTTGAGGAACCTCCATGCTGTTTTCCAGAGTGGCTGCACCAGCTTGCATTCCCACCAACAGTGTAGGAGGGTTCCCCTTTCTCCGCATCCTCGCCAGCATCTGTCATTTCCTGACTTGTTGATTTTAGCCATTCTGACTGGTGTGAGGTGATATCTCATTGTGGTTTTGATTTGTATTTCCCTGATGCCGAGTGATATGGAGCACTTTTTCATGTGTCTGTTCCCCATCTGGATGTCTTCTTTGCAGAAATGTCTGTTCATGTCTTCTGCCCATTTCTTGATTGGATTATTTGTTCTTTGGGTGATGAGTTTGCTAAGTTCTTTATAGATTCTGGACACTAGTCCTTTATCTGATATGTCGTTTGCAAATATCTTCTCCCATTCTGTCAGTTGTCTTTTGATTTTGTTAACTGTTTCCTTTGCTGTGCAAAAGCTTTTGATCTTGATGAAATCCCAGTAGTTCATTTTTTCCCTTGCTTCCCTTGCCTTTTGCGTTGTTCCTAGGAAGATATTGCTGCGGCTGAGGTCGAAGAGGTTGCTGCCCGTGTTCTCCTCAAGGATTTTGATGGATTCCTTTCGTACATTGAGGTCCTTCATCCATTTTGAGTCTATTTTTGTGTGTGGTGTAAGGAAATGGTCCAATTTCATTTTTCTGCATGTGGCTGTCCAATTTTCCCAGCACCATTTATTGAAAAGGCTGTCTTTTTTCCATTGGACATTCTTTCCTGCTTTGTCGAAGATTAGTTGACCATAGATTTGAGGGTCTATTTCTGGGCTCTCTATTCTGTTCCATTGATCTATGTGTCTGTTTTTGTGCCAGTACCATGTTGTCTTGATGATGACAGCTTTGTAATAGAGCTTGAAGTCCGGAATTGTGATGCCACCAACGTTGGCTTTCTTTTTCAATATCCCTTTGGCTATTCGAGGTCTTTTCTGGTTCCATATAAATTTTAGAATTATTTGTTCCATTTCTTTGAAAAAGATGGATGGTACTTTGATAGGAATTGCATTAAATGTGTAGATTGCTTTAGGTAGCATAGACATTTTCACAATATTTATTCTTCCAATCCAGGAGCATGGAACATTTTTCCATTTCTTTGTGTCTTCCTCAATTTCTTTCATGAGTACTTTATAGTTTTCTGAGTATAGATTCTGTGCCTCTTTGGTTAGGTTTATTCCTAGGTATCTTATGGTTTTGGATGCAATTGTAAATGGGATTGACTCCTTAATATCTCTTTCTTCTGTCTTGCTGTTGGTGTAGAGAAATGCAACTGATTTCTGTGCATTGATTTTATATCCTGACACTTTACTGAATTCCTGTATAAGTTCTAGCAGTTTTGGAGTGGAGTCTTTTGGGTTTTCCACATATAGTATCATATCATCTGCGAAGAGTGATAATTTGACTTCTTCTTTGCCGATTTGGATGCCTTTAATTTCCTTTTGTTGTCTGATTGCTGAGGCTAGGACCTCTAGTACGACGTTGAATAGCAGTGGTGATAATGGACATCCCTGCCGTGTTCCTGACCTTAGCGGAAAAGCTTTCAGTTTTTCTCCATTGAGAATGATATTTGCGGTGGGTTTTTCATAGATGGCTTTGATGATATTGAGGTATGTGCCCTCTATCCCTACACTTTGAAGAGTTTTGATCAGGAAGGGATGTTGTACTTTGTCAAATGCTTTTTCAGCATCTATTGAGAGTATCATATGGTTCTTGTTCTTTCTTTTATTGATGTGTTGTATCACATTGACTGATTTGCGGATGTTGAACCAACCTTGCAGCCCTGGAATAAATCCCACTTGGTCGTGGTGAATAATCTTTTTAATGTACTGTTGAATCCTATTGGCTAGTATTTTGTTGAGTATTTTCGCATCTGTGTTCATCAAGGATATCGGTCTATAGCTCTCTTTTTTGGTGGGATCCTTGTCTGGTTTTGGGATCAAGGTGATGCTGGCCTCATAAAATGAGTTTGGAAGTTTTCCTTCCATTTCTATTTTTTGGAACAGTTTCAGGAGAATAGGAATTAGTTCTTCTTTAAATGTTTGGTAGAATTCCCCCGGGAAGCCGTCTGGCCCTGGGCTTTTGTTTGTTTGGAGATTTTTAATGACTTTTTCAATCTCCTTACTGGTTATGGGTCTGTTCAGGCTTTCTATTTCTTCCTGGTTCAGTTGTGGTAGTTTATATGTTTCTAGGAATGCATCCATTTCTTCCAGATTGTCAAATTTATTGCCGTAGAGTTGCTCATAGTATGTTCTTATAATAGTTTGTATTTCTTTGGTGTTAGTTGTGATCTCTCCTCTTTCATTCATGATTTTATTTATTTGGGTCCTTTCTCTTTTCTTTTTGATAAGTCGGGCCAGGGGTTTATCAATTTTATTAATTCTTTCAAAGAACCAGCTCCTAGTTTCGTTGATTTGTTCTATTGTTTTTTTGGTTTCTATTTCATTGATTTCTGCTCTGATCTTTATGATTTCTCTTCTCCTGCTGGGCTTAGGGTTTCTTTCTTGTTCTTTCTCCAGCTCCTTTAGGTGTAGGGTTAGGTTGTGTACCTGAGACCTTTCTTGTTTCTTGAGAAAGGCTTGTACCGCTATATATTTTCCTCTCAGGACTGCCTTTGTTGTGTCCCACAGATTTTGAACCGTTGTATTTTCATTATCATTTGTTTCCATGATTTTTTTCAATTCTTCTTTAATTTCCCGGTTGACCCATTCATTCTTTAGAAGGATACTGTTTAGTCTCCATGTATTTGGGTTCTTTCCAAACTTCCTTTTGTGGTTGAGTTCTAGCTTTAGAGCATTGTGGTCTGAAAATATGCAGGGAATGATCCCAATCTTTTGATACCGGTTGAGTCCTGATTTAGGACCGAGGATGTGATCTATTCTGGAGAATGTTCCATGTGCACTAGAGAAGAATGTGTATTCTGTTGCTTTGGGATGAAATATTCTGAATATATCTGTGATGTCCATCTGGTCCAGTGTGTCATTTAAGGCCTTTATTTCCTTGCTGATCTTTTGCTTGGATGACCTGTCCATTTCAGTGAGGGGAGTGTTAAAGTCCCCTACTATCATTGTATTATTGTTGATGTGTTTCTTTGATTTTGTTATTAATTGGTTTATATAGTTGGCTGCTCCCACATTGGGGGCATAGATATTTAAAATTGTTAAATCTTCTTGTTGGACAGACCCTTTGAGTATGATATAGTGTCCTTCCTCATCTCTTATTATAGTCTTTGGCTTAAAATCTAATTGATCTGATATAAGGATTGCCACTCCTGCTTTCTTCTGATGTCCATTAGCATGGTAAATTCTTTTCCACCCCCTCACTTTAAATCTGGAGGTGTCTTCGGGCTTAAAATGTGTTTCTTGGAGGCAACATATAGATGGGTTTTGTTTTTTTATCCATTCTGATACCCTGTGTCTTTTGACAGGGGCATTTAGCCCATTCACATTCAGGGTAACTATTGAGAGATATGAATTTAGTGCCATTGTATTGCCTGTAAGGTGACTGTTACTGTATATGGTCTCTGTTCCTTTCTGATCTACCACTTGTAGGCTCTCTCTTTGCTTAGAGGACCCCTTTCAATATTTCCTGTAGAGCTGGTTTGGTATTTGCAAATTCTTTCAGTTGTTGTTTGTCCTGGAAGCTTTTAATCTCTCCTTCTATTTTCAATGATAGCCTAGCTGGATATAGTATTCTTGGCTGCATGTTTTTCTCATTTAGTGCTCTGAAAATATCATGCCAGCTCTTTCTGGCCTGCCAGGTCTCTGTGGATAAGTCAGCTGCCAATCTAATATTTTTACCATTGTATGTTACAGACTTCTTTTCCCGGGCTGCTTTCAGGATTTTCTCTTTGTCATTGAGACTTGTAAATTTTACTATTAGGTGACGGGGTGTGGGCCTATTCTTATTGATTTTGAGGGGCATTCTCTGAACCTCCTGAATTTTGATGCTCGTTCCCTTTGCCATATTGGGGAAATTCTCCCCAATAATTCTCTCCAGTATACCTTCTGCTCCCCTCTCACTTTCTTCTTCTTCTGGAATCCCAATTATTCTAATGTTGTTTCGTCTTATGGTGTCACTTATCTCTCGAATTCTCCCCTCGTGGTCCAGTAGCTGTTTGTCCCTCTTTTGCTCAGCTTCTTTATTCTCTGTCATTTGGTCTTCTATATCACTAATTCTTTCTTCTGCCTCATTTATCCTAGCAGTTAGAGCCTCCATTTTTGACTGCACCTCATTAATAGCTTTTTTGATTTCACCTTGGTTAGATTTTAGTTCTTTTATTTCTCCAGAAAGGGCTTTTATATCTCTCGAGAGGGTTTCTCTAATATCTTCCATGCCTTTTTCGAGCCCGGCTAGAACCTTGAGAATTGTCATTCTGAACTCTAGATCTGACATATTACCGATGTCTGTATTGATTAGGTCCCTAGCCTTCGGTACTGCCTCTTGTTCTTTTTTTTGTGTTGAATTTTTACGTCTTGTCATTTTGTCCAGATAAGAGTAAATGAAGGGGCAAGTAAAATACTAAAAGGGTGGCAACAACCCCAGGAAAATATGCTTTAACCAAATTAGAAGAGATCCAAAATCGTGAGTGGGGAGAAAGGGGATAAAAAGAGGTTCAAAAAGGAAGAAAGAAAGAAAGAAACAAAAAGAAAAGAAAAAGAAAAAAAAAAGAAAAGAAAAGAAAAGAATTTTTAAAAAAAGAAAACACCTAAGAAAAAAGTAAAAAATATATATATATATATTAGATAAACTAGTAAAAAATCGTTAAAAAAGAAAAAGGTAACAGTTAAAAAAAAAATTTTTTTACCCGAAGGCGAGAAAAAAAAAAAAAAAGAAAAAGAAAAAATTAAATTAACTGCAAGACTAAAAAAAAAAATCACAGGAAAAAAGCCATGAGTTCCGTGCTTGGCTTTCTCCTCCTCTGGAATTCTGCTGCTCTCCTTGGTATTGAAACCGCACTCCTTGGTAGGTGAACTTGGTCTCGGCTGGATTTCTTGTTGATCTTCTGGGGGAGGGGCCTGGTGTAGTGATTCTCAAGTGTCTTTGCCCCAGGCGGAATTACACCGCCCTTACCCGGGGCCGGGGTGAGTAATCCGCTCGGGTTTGCTTTCAGGAGCTTTTGTTCCCTGAGCGCTTTCCGTAGAGTTCCAGAGGACGGGAATACAAATGGCGGCCTCCTGGTCTCCGGCCCGGAGGAGCCGAGAGCCCAGGGCCCCACTCCTCAGTGCGCCCTCAGAGAACAGCGCCCAGTTACTCCTGTCTGCCTGACCTCCGGCCGCGCTCCGAGCTCACCGAGCCTGCGACCGGTTCAAGGTAACACCGAGCTGCGAGCTTACTGTCAGCTCTGTCTCTGTAGCCGGCTTTCCCGTTCCAATACCCGCAAGCTCTGCGACACTCAGACACCCCCGATCCTTCTGTGACCCTGCGGGACCTGAGGCCACGCTGACCCCGCGTGGGCTTCGCCCCGGTTTAGACTCTGGAGCGATGTCCCTCAGCGGAACAGACTTTTAAAAGTCCTGATTTTGTGCGCGGTTGCTCCGCCGCTTGCCGGGAGCCGGCCCCTCCCCCCGGGGTCTATCTTCCCGTCGCTTTGGATTCACTTCTCTGCCGGTCCTACCTTTCAGAAAGTGGTTGTTTTTCTGTTTCCAGAATTGCTGTTCTTCTTCTCTTCGATCTGCCGATGGATTTTCAGGTGTTTGCAATCTTTAGATAAGCTATCTAGCTGATCTCCGGCTAGCTGAAGCAGTCTCAGCTTGCTACTTCTCCGCCATCTTGACTCCTCTAAATTGATATATTTCTAAAACCTTCCTTTAAAACTATTGAGCTTTTAATAGTTCTTTTTTTTTCAGCCATTTACTTTTTAGGACCTTATGTCCTCCTCATATCTTATAAATCAAAGATTAACTGGCACCTCTCTCCACCAACTTCAATAACACTATGTAGTATTTAAAACTTATTAACATATATGTGCCATCTGTTCCCAATTTAAATATCACACATTGAGGTTTCTAAATTTGTACATCTTACAATATTCTTTTTATTTTTTTAATTTTTCTAGAATTTTCTTCATGATCTTACATTTGCCTAAAGAGAAGACAATGATTTTATTTTTCAGATCTGAGCTGCAATTTAAGTGAAATTATGTTACAAATATGGGACAATGTGATTGCAGTGGTTTAGTAAAAAGAGCAGAGATGGAGTCAAGCAGAATGTGAATTTGAATCTTGGCTCTGTCACTTACAGTTTTGTAATGGTATTTACATAAATGTGTATATATATGTGTGTGTGAGAGTATATATACATATAATACTCAAATCACACATATTCTTTGAATATAAGGTTATTTCTGCCACTCACGTTATTTATAAAGGAGAAAATAACTTACCTAACTGGCAGAGTTGCTGTGAAGATTAATACTTATAAATAATAAGTAACAGTATTGTTATTGCAAGCAATCTAAATGTTTTAAATCCTTCCTCATAACAATGCAATGATGTCGATAACAGTAATTTCCATTGTATAGAAGACAAAAGTGAAACAAGACAGGGAACTATCTGATGTGACTTAGTGAAAGAAAAATGGAATTTCAATCCCATTTGAAAGTGTGGATCCTGGGTCTCAATTATCTCATTGTTAGAGAAGATAAAATATGCTTGTTCATTGCATACTTTCCATTGGTAGCTAATATTATTTACATTAATCTTCATGAAGAAGAAAAATATTAACTTCACAATTATGAAAATGTAGGTTTTCTAATAATAAGAATTTTGTATTTTCATTCTAAAAGTGACTTTATGTGTATTAGAATTGGGTTAGCTTTCCTGCCATCAGCTAATTCTTATGTTTCCAAGTCGATGGCAGAAAAAAGAAATGTATTTTGGATTTAAGATTCTAAAAGGAAGAAGTTTAGCAAATGCAAACCCAAATGTCATTTTAGGCAAAAATTCTGTCACAGAATCTCACTTTCCTCATTTTGTTTTCATTTTTACTAAACATTTTGATGGCATTTAACTTTCCTGAGAAACTAGAACAAATGCAAAATTAACTGTGCAACAACAACAAAGGAACTTCATTTTTGTTGTGTGTTTGTGTATTGGTGTCTGTATGCTTATGACATTAAATAGTTATGTCTTAAAACCACATTCATTTCCCGTATTTAGCTAATTAATTAGATTAACTCAGTAATTGTAACAGAAGTATGTATACTAGAAGACCATTGGTATATATATAAATCATTTAAGGTACATATTAAAAATGTAAATTCTCATTCTTCATTTCCAGAGAAATCCATGATTCATGAAATTAATATTACTATCTTTGATATCATTATATGCAAAGCATGTATTCAATAACCTCATTATTTTAAAATTTTAGACATCATATCCCAAAACTTATTTTTGTCATAATTCACACTTGTTTCAATACTGATGAGTCTATTAATATATGAACTCCTCAGTTCTTGATGACTCTCATATAATGATAATCTCCTCTGCCCTGATTATCCACAACAGCATAATGTCGATTTCTTCATAATATTAATTTCTGGTATATCTCCTTTCAACCAGTATAATTTATTTTTCCAGATCATCCCTCTTTTCCTCTGATTTCAAAAATTTCAGTACACTGGGACCTTCAGTCCATGACTCGATCTTTAACTTTATTTCTTCCTCTCCCTGCACTCTTTCTCCCTTCCTTCCTTCCTTTCTTTCTTCCTTTGTCTCTAGAGAGAGAGTATGTGTGCAGATAGGGAGGGGCTGAGGGAGGAGGGAGAATTTTAAACACGCTCCATGCTCAGCACAGAACATAATGCGGGCTTCGAGCTCATGATCCTGAAATCATGACCTGAGCTGAAATCAAGAGTCAGATGCATAACTGACTAAGCCACCCTGGTGTTCCATCTCTGCCTCCACTTGGAATCCGCTGTTTCTTATCTATTTTCTCTCTCATGATGCATCAGTAGAATCCAGATATGTACCCTCTTTACTATCAAACAGTTGCAAAATTATTATCATCAGTATATTCTTATCCCTGGAATTTACCTCAAAATCAACCTTTCTGCACCTTATGTTTATCAAAATGATTTTTAAAGATCACCTGTAATCATAATATTGTTAAATTCAATGGTTAATTATTAGGACATATTTTACTGGACCTTTAAGGATCATTTACCACATTTTATCACTCCTTCTATCTTAAAATGTTTTCTTCATTAGTTTCCACTTTGTTTTGATTTTCCACTTAATTTACTGCCCATTTTGTATGCTATTTTTACAGATTTCTCCTCACCTCAGGTTAGAGCTCAGTTCTGACTCCTCTATATCCTTATCATATGTGTTACCACTCCTTTGGATGACTTTTAAATACCATCTTATGCTGATGAATCTCAAATACTACTTCTACTCCATACTTCTGTGAGCTCTGTATTAGATAGGCAAATGTCCATGGGATGTCTCCACTCAGATCTAAAAAGGACATCCAAAACATGAAGTATTTAAAAAAGAACTCCTGATTTTCATCTAAAGCATGGTTTTCCTGAAGTCTTTTTCAACACAGAAATGACAACTCTATTCTTTCAGGCCACAACTTTATCCTCTTCAACACTTGTTTTCTTTTATACAATACAATATCCCTGTGTCTTTTTTTTTTTTTTTTAAATCTGTGCATGTGTATGTGTGTGTGTTGTGCGTGTGTGTGATATTGACCACTGATTACCATATCTACCATTAACATTTTAGGCAAGTTAACCAGTAACTCTCCCTGGATACTATAATAGGCTTATAACATGTTTCTATTTTATTTTTTACTTCTATTCTCTATGTTCAACAAAACAATCAGAGTTATCCTTACCAATAAATAAAGATCATATTAATTATCTTTTCAAAGCTGTTTCATTGCTTTCCAATTCAGTGAAATTAAAATATAGTCCACATTTGGCCATACTTCTTTCCCTGGTACTTCACCAACATGTTTTATATCTACTTTCTCCCTTTTTCTGCTCCAAACAAACTAGTGTCCTTGTTACATGGCAACATGTGGGGCATGCCGTGGAGCCAGGCCTTTTACACTAGTTCCATTTTTCCCGAATGTGCTTAATGTAGTATTTGCATGACCTGCTCCTTTATTTCCTTTAGGTTCTCTGCTTTCCCTCCCTCTCTGACATGTATCCTGAATCATTTATTGCCTCTGGGTTTTAAATCATCATTTATTGCCTGAACTATGCCAATGGATCTTGTCCCTTTAACTCCTTTCCTTTGTCCAGCTAGAAATCTATTGAACTTTGTCCATAATGAGCACTGGAATGAAGTGCAAAGGAGATTGTCTCCCTAGTTCTGGTGTGCTCTGCTCTCTTCTGCAGGATGCTTGTGTGCTTCCTGGGTCTATTGTGGTACATGAGAAAGCACGGAGTTTCCATATCATGCAGCATCTCCATTACGCCAGCATGGGGTCCAGCGCAACTCAACAGCAAGCAACTTCCTCCTGAACTCCCCTAAGGTGATTTTGTAGTAAAATATCTTCAGTGAGGCATGTCTTAATGAATAGTTTTCCCCAGAACTCTAGAGGACAGATTTCCAGGAAGTTCCACTGGTGTGGCGCCAGAGGGATCCACTCACCATCCAATGAGCCATAGCCATGCCCCATCCAACTTGGACTGGATCTGGGTCCTGAGTGATGTGGGAGAGTCCACTTCCTTTTGTGCTCCATCTCAGTCCTAAAGGTTAGGTGGTTGCTCCCAAAATCTACAATCCCTATATTCTTCAGTTTCCTTTACTTCCTAGCCACTAGTTCCCAGTTACTTTAACCTCCCTTATAATTAATAGTTCTTCCTTTTTTTTTTTTTTTAGATTTTATTTATTTATTTGACAGACAGAGATCACAAGACGCAGAGAGAGAGAAGGAAGCAGACTCCCCGCTGAGCAGAGAGCCCGATGTGGGGCTCCATCTCAGGACCCTGGGATCATGACCTGAGCCACCCAGGTGCCCCATATAATTAATAGTTCTTAAGGTTGAATTTTTCCCTTCTCAAATTACTATATGGTTGCTGTCTCCTAATCAGAGAGATTTTTCTTGAACACATTATGTAAAATATCAATCTCAATTCATATGGTTATTTTAAATCTAATTTCTCTTGCTTTAATTGTCTTTAAGACAATTACCACCATGTGACATTCTAGATATCTGTATATTGTCTTCCTCCCCTCCCACATAGTAGAAGATCCATAGGGCATAGGCAATTTGTAGTTCTCATCGCTGTATCCAGTGAACCTAGAAGAGTACCTGAATTTACTAGATATTCAAAGTAAATTTGGATGATGAGTGAATATTGTTCAAAGATAATACTTGGAAAGATATGTAAATCAGTCACATCATAACCCTATTCTGGTGGACATTAGTGATAATGATACAGGCAAAAATATTCTGTATTTAAAAATCTATATAGTGAAAAATGTATTTTATGGAATACTAACATTTTTCTTAATGTTTACAAGATGATTACTTTGAAGTGGGAATAATTTTTCCCATTTTATAATGGAAAACCTCTTGGTAGAAACAAATTTAATTTGTAGCATATTTTAGAATGTCAACTTTTATTTTTCTAATTATAAATGTATTGAGCACTTACTATTTCTAGGATTTATGCTGATTTTCATTACTGAGAAGTGTTAACTGAGAAAAAGATAACTTAGTGGTCACTATAATTTCACATCCACTTGTTAATATAGAAAACATTTCTTAGAAAATTTGGTTTATGATTAGATCTTGTCATGTGATAATGAGTCAATGTCATTATGAGTTCCCAGCTCTTAGTGGTTGGTACTGGTAAAATTGTTTCCTGATTCTCACATCCACCATGGGTGAGGAAGATAGCCCTTTCTTATCCCTCACATTTTTCAGACTCTTTTTATACAATTATATAAAAGGGATCACTTAAATAAAGTTTCATATAGACAAAGTGCAGTCTTCTATGAATATAAATTAAAAATAAGTCCAGCACATTTGTCTTATATTCGACAATCTACTTTAAAAAAAAAAAAAGACACATTTCTTATTTGGTTATTTTGTTTATAATGTCAAAGTAACTGAGTTTTGGTACTCTCTAGATTACTAAAAGTTTTGATTCTGTTCTTTTTTCTGTTTGACTCTATGTAGAAGCAAATTGAGAAGTCAGTCACTTTTGAGGATTCATCGTATGTGTTTATGCACAGCATTGATGAGCTGAATCATCTCACAAGAATATATAAATGTATATTTATTTCTGACACTTCTGGTTCATGGAGTTTAAATCTCAAGTTTAAAAACAAATTAACTTTCAAAGCTTCAAAGGCAGAATGACATTCATTCTCACTCTACTGAAGCTACATCCGTAGTAATTGAAGAAGAAAATGGTAATGCAGATGTCAAGGCCCCCTGAGCAATAAGGATTCAGCAGGCTACTTAGTGGAAAAAGACTATTGGGTCATAACTTTAATAACTTACACATATCTAGTTTTAATTAGTCCTTGGCAGATTAGATGACCTCTATAAAGCAGTTAAGGAATATTTCTAGGCTGTCAGGCCATTGAATAGTGCCCATCAGCGACATACCACTGCCTCTTTTCCTGGAAAAACACACCTTATTCCAGGATGTACAAGAAAAAGCCCAATTAATCTCTGGCCTTGATATTTACAGGCTTTAGCCAATTTGCTCAAGTTGAGTTACTTCTAAGCAAATCATCTGTATATTCATTACCTCAATTAATATTTCAGTTTCTAAATAGCTTGTCCATCACATGTCACTTTGGTAATCTTTATTATTTCTGTAACTATAAAAATAATAAAAATAAAGTTATTATTTCTTTTACCAAATCATATATCCATCATCATCATATCAATTTTGAAGGTTAATATTATTGAATTTATATGAATATAGCTGGGTTTTCATATGTGTGGAATTGATTCTCTGTGATTTTTTTATCATAACTATAATAGCAGTTTCATGCATTTTTTAAAAACAGCATTTGTAATAAATGCCCTTGCCAAGTTTAATATCTATCTCTTTACCATTCCTGAAAATAAAAGTTAATGCATAAGTAAAACTAAACAAAAATAATACAAATAAGAAAGAACCATAGAAAAATATCTTGCTACAAATATTTTTACTGCAACTTTTCTCCATGTATTTTTTGATAGTCTTTTCCAGTCTCTAAGGAACATTTCTGAAGTTACCCTAAATTCTGTAGGACAGATTTTAAAAAGAACACCTCTCCAAAGTCCTTTAAAATAAGTATGCACTTCTAGAATAGCTCTATATTTTCTGAATGGATACTTTAATTATGTGGCTATAAGACTCTTTAGTTTTATCTCCACATGCAGCTTGGGTCCTCAACAGGGCTGCCTGCTGATTTTTTCTTTATAGTACATTTTGTTCACTTTAATTTGTTTCTGTGGATATGAAGTGCAAAAAGGAGAACATTTCATAAGGAAATAGTATTTTTGAGAATATTTGAGAAAAAGCAAAGAATGAAGAGCACAAGTGTTCAACAAAACATTTCGGTTTAACACATTATTGTTAATATTGAATAGTCAGATAATATTCTCTAGTCAGTGATGTTTCTTACTCTATTTGCTATGTAATGACATTGATATCTCACATCTCTGCCTGTCTCTTATAATTATGTCTATGAGTTAAAAACTAACCCAGTCACTTTAATATAGAAAACTCCACACATCAAATATAATTTAACATGAATGACTATACATTATAGGCACATTACTAAAAATATATGCTAAATAACCATATATATGATATGTGAGCTTTATGCCAATTAATGTATATAATATTAAACTTTCCATGAAAAACTTTGTATCAAGATGTATTGAGAGATATTTTGTTTTGTTTTGATTTGTATTTAATATTATATAGATATATCTGTAAATAATAAGTAAAACAATCTAGATAAAAACCATGAAACAAGGCCAGAACAGCAGCCACAAAACTGCGATATGTAGAAAGTACATTTATAATTCTTAGAGTTAACATAGAGAAAGCCTCTGCAATTCTATGGAAAACAAAATTGGGTACAAAATATCCAGCTTATCATTAAAGTTCGCATTAAGGTTGTTTTATATGCATCTGTATCATTTTTGTTATAAGCTCATGTCACTGTGATTTGAATTACATAATAAATAATAATAAACAACAATTACAAAGCCCAGAAGAATATTTGATATTTTGGAAAAATGTAACCTGTAGGTCTCAAGGCTAGTTGAGAATTTGGTGCTAGATTTTATGGAACTATAGGACAAATCAATAAAAATAGAAGATAGTTCATAACAAGGACATGAATGATTTGTGTGACTTTTGTTTAAAGTGATAGGGGTTTAATGCCCAGGAGGATTTTAATTTAGTTGAATAGCCAGAGTTGATACTTTGGAGAAATAAAGGTAAGGGCCAGAACTTGAAATAGATCAAAAAGAAGGAAAGACATCCTAGAAGAGCTAAACAAGAAGAATGCAGGAATCCATTCCTTCTAGGATTCTGAGAGCAATGTCAGTACAGCCACTTATGAAAGCATCCCCTCCCCAAACAAGGGGCTAAATACTCACTTTGGAAACTCTAGTATTAATTTCAGACAAAATGGTTACTTTTATGTCTCTAAAGAGACAAGTAAAGAAGGAATATATATATATATATATATATATATATATATATATATATAAGATTTTTATTTATTTATTTGATAGAGAGATCACAAGTAGGCAGAGAGGCAGGCAGAGAGGGGGGGGGGGGAGCAGGCTCCCTGCCGAGCAGAGAGCCCGATGTGGGGCTAGATCCCAGGACCCTGAGATCGTGACCTGAGCTGAAGGCAGAGGCTTAAAACACTGAGCCACCCAGGCGCCCCAAGAAGGAATATATTTGAGGCTTCTTCTTAGACACTGGTAAATTTACACCTGATGTCTTTTCTTCTTTTAAAATTTAAGATCAAGTAGAACACTTTGCTTTTGATAATTACTTATACATATTGCTGAATAAATGAAATCCCTGACTATCCTGAGGTATCCCTTATATAAATGATGATATTGGAAATCATGAAAATGATAAGGATAGTGAAGAGAAGGAGGAGGTCTTGGTAGAAGAGAAAGGAGAGAAGAGAGCTGAAGGAAAAAGAGATGTAGAGAACGAAGTAATGAGAAGGATCACAATCACCATACAAGGCATACCCTGCTATGCGTCTCCTTAATGATGACTTAATTCTCCCAAAAATCCTATGAAGAGAGTGCTACAGTTATCCTTATTTTACCAATGAATAATCAAGAGAGTATTTTAAAGTAAATCAGATGAGGGCACCTGGGTGGCTCAGTGGGTTAAGCCGCTGCCTTCGGCTCAGGTCATGATCTCAGGGTCCTGGGATCGAATCCCGCATCGGGCTCTCTGCTCAGCAGGGAGCCTGCTTCTCTCTCTCTCTCTCTCTCTCTCTCTCTCTCTGCCTGCCTCTCTGTCTACTTGTAAACTCTCTCTGTCAAATAAATAAATAAAATCTTTAAAAAGATTAAATCAGATGAGTTAAAATCGTGTTAAAAAACAGAATGTTAATATGATTCTACAAACCTTACTTTTAACAATTATACTGTACACTTTTTTTGTAGAATATGATCAATCATATTATTCAGTCATGTTCAGGAAAAATACATGACCTCAAGTACTTTATTTTGGCCCTTAAGTGTAAAACAAAATTAAACCACAAACATAATATTACAATTTTTATAGCAACTTTATAAAACAAAAGTCTAGATTATGGAAAACATATGATGATGAAGAATGATAATTTCCCTTATTCCTATCTTAGATACATTAAATAATCTAATAAGTGGTATTTTATTCACAACTTTTTAAAATTGTCATGAACATGTGAGAGAATTTAAAGATTGAGTCAATAAAAATAAATAGCATTACCAAATACACTTTTATTATTTCAAAATATAACAGAAATATAAGGCAATAATTATAAGCTAGAAACAGGAAAATAATGATATAATACATACATACTTCCTGAAACAAATTGTTTGCTGAATCTGTCTTACCAATGAAGGGCTTAGATGTCTGGTTACAATTTGGTCTATAGTTTTACACTAAGTGAGTATACATTCAAAAAATATATCACTCAGGGGCACCTGGGTGGCTCAGTTGGTTAAGTTTCTGCCTTCGGCTCAGATCATGATCCCAAGTCTGGGGAGCAAGTCCCACGTTGGGCTCCCCACTCAGCAGAGAGTCTGTTTCTCCCTCTGCCTGCTGCTCCCCCTGCTTGTGCTCTCTCTTTCTCTCTTTGACAAATAAATAAATAAATAAATAAAATCTTTTAAAAAGTCATTCAGAGTTTTCTTTAACATAATGACATAAAAGCCTTAGATTAAATTAATTTTGAGTTGGAGAATTAGATCTGTTGATTAGGTTCATTTGAACCTGTCACTAATTCTGGGCATCCTTCTTCAAATACCGACAGAATTAAACATTGTGAAGGTAATTTAATTCTTGTAGCTTCTTTATATTCCTCACTGCAGCTGATCCTCCCTGTTCTGAAATTTCTGAAATCGACCCTGGTATACTATATGCATTCAAAGATGAAGAAGCAGTCAACTACCATCAGATAATACTACTTTTACCATAATTTGGGAATATATTCCTCCTTAAATTTTCCAGTTGTCAATACAGAGTTATTGTGATTATGCTTCTATTAGAGAAAAACTAAAATTTATCAAATTATATTTTAAAAACCCATTAATCCTGTCTTATTTTATTTTAGAACACTTACCGTTACTGAATATTATATGACATATTCTTATATATTTTTTATTTCTCTCTTCCTCCTTATAATCTCATCTCTTTGAGATGAGATTCTGTTTTCTGTTTACTGTTATAACCAAGAAGCCTAAATAGTAGCTGAGATAAATAAGTTTTCAATAACTATTTGGTATTAAATTAAATTTGATATTTAATTCCTATTTAATTTGATATTTAATTCCTATTTAGTTTGCTTCCAAGTGTTTACTGTTATAAATAATACTATAACAATATCCTACTGTAAACATCATTTTCTAAACTTTTTAATAATAATTCAGATTATTTGCTTTAAAAGTGTAAATATTGTATCAATGTATTTAAACAAAGTATATTATATATACATATATATTTTATATAATCATTAAATGATTTATGGTCTCTAAATTGAAGGACTCTATGTAAGATATAATTATTTTTCTTACCCAGTGAGATATTAAATCTCAAGCTATACCTTGATAACTGACACAAAAGAGAATGATACTGTGAACTGTGATTATGTGTTAAGACTTTTTTATGACAAAATTTTACAATCTATACAAATGATAAATAAGAATTCTATCCTTATTTCCATCTTCATAGAGTACAATATCAAGCAAATTGATTTCAAGAAAGAAGTTACTGGTTTTTCCTTGTCTTTTGCATAATGTGCTCCTCTACTTGCAAGATGATAAATTACTAGTAATATAAAAATACTGAAAATAGCACAGTTAGAGGCTCTGATACAAATAAAAGCCAAGGAAATATTGGTGACAGTGGAGAATAAAAATTCACGCAGAAAAGGCAAATTAGCTTTGAATCATTGAGCTTCAAATGGTATAACTAAACAAATTCTAGCAAGTCACAGTAGTGGAGTGTGACAACACATGCAAACATAATTGTGAAGATGACAGTGCAGGTGCCAGCTTCACATTTATAATTTATATGGTACAGGATGAATTTAAGATAGTTTCATGGTGTTTCTCCACCCCACATACCTATATAAGGTATCAGCATATACCTAGTATAGAAAGTCCAGGAGTATGGATAATCTACATATTTGACTTGACCATTTAAAAGTATTCTCTAATCTTCTCAGATTATGATTCCCATATTTTTTATTCTTGTAAATGATTATTTTAGGGAAAGAAAGAGGGAAGAAGCTTCCCTCAAAGCTAAGGAATAGATCCTTCCATCAATATGAATGATCCATTTAGGTCAAATGTCCATCCTTGGACTAATAATAGTCACCTGGGATTCCAGAAGCTGGCTGCTTCAGCCTAAACAGAATCTGGAACTGTGGGTGGGGGTGACTCTGATAGAAAGGAAAAACTCAGAAATTGATGTCAGATAAACAAACTATCCCAGGGCACTCTATGCACTCTGGGGTGGGAGAGGAGCTTGACACACTTTTCTCTTTAATAATAAGAGAGGCTGACTACAGATTCTTAGCATAAATATCACTTTTTCAAAAACACCTTCCCTAAAAACTTTCTGTAAGATATTACCCTCTAGTTAGACCTCCTGATATTTCTTGTTCCTTTTTTTTTTTTTTTTTGAGATAGAGAGAGGGAGAAAGAGAGTACATGCTTATTCAAGAAGGTGGGGAAGGGGCAGAGGCAGAGAGAGAATCTCAAGCAGACTCCGTACCCAGTGCTGAGCTGGAGATGGTGGTTTGGTCTCATGATCCTGAGATCGTGACCTCAGCCGAAATCAAGAGTCTGACTCTTAACCTACTGAACATCCAAGGTGGATTTTTCTTCCTGAGGGGTAATTTAAACATTAATTTAATTTTACAATTTTCCTATTATTTAATGATTTTTCTCATTTACTCAAGTGTAATCCCCATGACAGCAGGCATGTTTGTCACTTCTTAAGACCTGACTTTTGAAAAATATTTGTTGACTGAGTGAGCAGGTGAGAAAATACCTGAATAAATATATTCAATGGGTGGTAAAGTATGTAGTTTGCAACTAAATATAATATGAGCTATTTATTGCCATTAATAGTGCCTCTTAGGAAGCCAACCTAAAGTCAGTGGCTTGTTACTGAGTAACCGCCGTAACTCAGTTTCATGAATCTGTGCATTAATTGGCCAATGGTAAACATAACTGCTTTAAGCCATAGCTTCTGAAATGACTGTGCTTCTTGGGGCATCTGGGTGGCCCCGTCCAGTAAGCGTCACTCAGCTCTGGTTATGATCCCAGGGTTCTGTGATCGAGTCCGGCACTGGTCTTCTTGCTCAGTGGGGAGCA
This sequence comes from Mustela lutreola, assembly GCF_030435805.1. Classification (NCBI taxonomy): domain Eukaryota; kingdom Metazoa; phylum Chordata; class Mammalia; order Carnivora; family Mustelidae; genus Mustela; species Mustela lutreola. The sequence goes on from NC_081303.1 coordinate 53,341,635, forward strand.
TGCTTATTCCACAGCCTGCTGCTCTCCTTGCTTTTGTGCTCTTTCTTGCTCTCTCTTGCTCTCTCTGACAAATAAATTAATTAATTAATTAATTAATAATAAATAAATAAAATCTTCAAAAAAGGAAAAGAACCTCAATTACAGTTTCCTTAAGGAAGACAATTTTTCTATTATAGACCTTGTCTTCCTTGTCCTGGTTGCCTCCTCAAGCTGCTCAGGTTGCAGTATGAGTCTCTTGTAGTATGTTGAGCGATCCAGTTGCAAGAACAGAGGTCAGATGGAGGAAATCTTGGAAATGTAGTTTTTAGTTTCCTATCCAGTAGGAAAACTTTAGAAAGGTATTTCATTGGCTATTGTTGAGTCAATCAACATTGATGCCACAGAGTCATCGTTCGATTTTCCCTTTTCCTTACTGGTCCATTTGTAAAAGCGGTCAGTTGTACCTACAAAATAAATCTTGGGAATGACAAACGTCTATACTTCTCACGGCTACATTCTCATCCCATCATGATGATTTGAACTAAATTACTGTAATATTTCTCAAAATCATCTACTGTCTTACTCTCTCGACCTTGTGTATACATTCTCCTTCATCAGCCAGAATGATTTCTTAAAATGTTAAATCATGGTACCGAACATGGTTGTGGTGGGGGTTACATCTGCCAAAACCCATTGATTAATAAATTTTAAATAGGTGAATGTTACTGTATATAAAATATACCTCAGTAAAAGTGATTGAAATACAAGGATTGCTAAGATTCTTCCATGCTAAGAACCCTTGAAGGGGCTTTCATTTTAGGTGGTTCAAATCCAAACTTAACTGCCTTAGCCTTCGGAGTAATACATGGTCCTGTGGTCTCCCACTACTTGATGGATCTTTACTCCTTATACCTAGCTCCTACATATTTTTTGTTATTGTTGTGCAAACACAAATATCTGGCCTGGCTTACATTTTTGCTATTCCTTTTATTTTTAACTGGCTCTGAATTTGCATACTGCATTCATATTTCAGATCTCCAATGAGGTCTTTCCTATCCACCTCATTAACAAACTTTCTCTCCTTCCTCCGGGACTTCTCAATAATCAGGGCACTCATCACTATATTTATTCATTTGCAACATTATTTGTGTCTTCAGTCATGTTTTTTCATCAGAAAAAAGCAAATTTCTTCAATGCATTTTATTTTCTATCTGTATGATTTATAAGAGCTTATGGTACATAATAGGTACTAAATAAGAATTTTCTGGAAAAAAATATAATCATAAAATAATGGCCCTTATTTTAGGGAGGGGGGAAGCTTTCTCCAGAAATGAAATCATCTGTTTCATACCCATCATCTTTAGGAACCACAAACAGTCTGTTTGCTTTTGGAAAACATTTAAAAGGCCTTGCTCTAGTCCAAAAAGAAAGGGGGGTGGTATCAGATTTTCTTTAAATGTTGGTAATGGTTTCACATATGGGTTTTACAAATTTCAAGTTCAGTTGAGCTTTTTTTCTTATTGCCCACAAAGGATTTTTATAAAGTCAACAAATGGAATAAGGGAGGTGTAGACAAGAATCTACAGCATTGAAATTTTACAGAAATTTCAGCAGCAAAAGAGAAGATAGCTTAATGTCAAGGACTTGAGACCAGAGAAGTGTTCTCAGAAAGAATGGGGTTAGAGTCATGGTTGGAGTACTTAGGGACTGTGGTGAATCAGACTCTTCTACAGCTGAAGCCAGTCTTTGGGGAATTTCATATTGTCAGTACCCACAGCCTATACCTGCCAGCAACAGACTCTCTGTGAAGGTGAGGATTGTTCTTTACTCAGCAGCAACCACACTCAGCAGTCCAGTAGGGGAAACCCCACTGAGCACCTCCTTATGGTACTTTCTGCTGATATTCCAGAACTCTCATATCTGCATTTAAGATCTCTGCTGTGTATACAGAGTTGGAAGACAGTGGATTTTAACATTACAAAATAATTTCTAGATATCATAAAGGAGTATTTGGGGAGTTCCATAAAAATTCTCAAAGCTATTCACTCAATCTATAGTTTTTGAATTATTTATAATGCACAGAATCTCTAATTACATAATTGTGCTAATAAAAAAAATGTGTGGTTGATTTGAGAATATAGAAAAGGGTGCCACAAATTAAAAGGGGGAAAAGAAACAAGCAGAAAAATAGTAAACATATCTTTATTTGCAATAAAAGAGGTTATCCAGGAAGTCAAAAGTTTTTTTTTTTTTTAAATACCTGTCATCCTCTGTGTATCTAGAATAAAAAGGATCTTTTACTGCTATCTCTCTTTTGTGCACATTGTAGATACCCAAGGTTTCTTGACTCCACCAAGTAATGAGAGAGAGCGCCAAATCCTAACCACTAGACCACCAGGGAAGTTTCCACCAAGTAATGAAACAAAACAAAAGTTCCAGGGGTGCCTGGGTGGCTCAGTCAGTTAAGTGTCTACCTCCAGCTCAATTCATGATCCTGGGATCTTGGAATCGAGTCTTGCATCAGGTTCCCTGCTCAGCGGGGAGCCTGCTTCTCCCTCTCCCTCTGCTGCTCCTCCAGCTTGTGCTCTCTTGCTCTCTCTGTCGAATAAATAAATAAATAAAATCTTTAAAAAACCAAAAGTTCCAGTTTACTATGACCTGTCAGTATATAGAATTTTCAGAACTTATAAATTCACAAATTCTATGACTGAAAGCTTTAGTTTATGTTTTCTGGCTGTAGATTTAAGTTAAATTTGCTTTATATTTCACAATCTGTTTACCAAAAATTAAAAAAAAAAAAAAGAAGATACTCACTTTCCATTTGTGCCTTACCTCTTGAAACATTTTCTTTCTCCATAATTCTACTGACTGCTGTTATTTTTTAAAGGATTTTATTTATTTCATATAGACGGAGAGAAGGGTTGGGGAGAGGGAGGGAAAGCGAGAATCTCAAACAGACCCCACACTGAGCATGAAGCCAGACACAGGGCTAGATTCTATGATCCTGGAATCATGACTGGACCTAAAGTCAAGAGTTACACACTTAACTGACTGAGCCAATCAGGTGCCCCTGTCTGCTGCATTTTAAAAAATCTCTCCTTTTTATATCGTCCTCTCCACAGACCCACTATTACCTAGGTAATCTCCAGTTTTAATGGCTGCCTATTCTCAGGATGTCTTATGTTTTGATCTTTCTTCTCTTAGATCCTAAATGGTGGTCTTCCTAAGTGGACCATCCTCCATTCTCCGTACACTCCTCCATTTTCGATACATTATCTAAAATTTCACCCATGTAAAGCATTTAATTCTCATCTATATTGTGACTCTATACTTAATCTTTATCAACAATCTATATTTCTGCCCCAGAATGCTCTTTGACCCTGAGATGCATTATATATGGTGTATATAATACAAAATAGTTGTTCCTGGACATTTTTAGGGATATGCCCTACCAGGATCACAAATATAGTGGTTTTGCGAATGATTTTTTTTTTTTTTTTTGTATTCTCAAACTTCATGAATGGACTTGCTATGTTTTCATTTATCCTAGTGAAGAAACTGATTTGTTGAAGATATCTTCCCTCTCTTATTCACCAAAACCTATCACCAACCCTTATTATGGGTGCCTTATTTTGGGTCAGTGCTCTTCTCTTTATCTAAACCACTGTTGATATTATTCAAGCACATTTCTGTCTACCTCAATAGTCTTCACGTCATTTCTCTCCCCTTACTCAAACCTTGTGATCCTACAATCCAACCCTTCCACTGCTTCTGAAGATATCTATTTGTAATACAATCTGAACATGTTGATCTGCACAGTACCCCCTGGATTTCCATAAGATGTTTTCTAAATTCATTTCTACGTAAAAACTCTTTGTTATTCTGATTTGTCTACCAGATTAGTCTGAGTTTTTAATTTCTCTTCCTTCCACATTTTACACACATGTACCCATGTACACACACACAGACACATACACTGACACAGACACACACACACACACACACACACACACACACAGAGTTTTTGATCCAGGAACACTGAACTCCTTCAGTTACTCCACACCTTTGCCAATGCTTTCCTTCTGCTTTGTCAATCTGGCCATCAAGAGTGTGAAGAAATTCCCTGACTCTTCATCACATATTCAAGTACACCTTTCTCTATGCAATCACTGCCTACATGTAATTTCCTGTGCACGTAACAATTATAGCCTTTCAGTTCACTGCTTCTTTTTTCCACAAGTCTGTCTTATCATGACACTCTTAACATTTTGAATACAAGAACCACTTTCTTTTTCCTCTCTCTCTTTCTTAGAATCTAGTAAAATATCTGAAAGATATAAAAGCCTCAGGGTTACCTGGGTAGCTCAGCCAGTTAAGCGTCTACCTTTAGCTCAGGTTATGATCTCAGGGTCCTGGGGTCCAGTGATGGTGAAGCTCCCAACTCCCTCTCCCTCTGCCTCTCCCTTTTCCTCTGTGCTTTCTCTCTCTCTCTCTGTCTCTCTCCCTCAAATAAATAAATAAAATCTTTAAAAAATAAATAAAAAATAAAAGCCTCAGTAATAAATTGTTGGTAAAGCACTGAATATATCTTAGATGACATAAAATTATTATATTTTACATTTAATTCTATTAATATATTTTTATACAGCTTTAAAATATTTTGTACTATTTTATAATCAATGTTAACTTTTCTGTGCGTATGACTTCTTGTGTGTGTGTGTGTGTGTGTGTGTGTTAGTTAAATCTCATCATGCAACATTTCCTATACTACTGAGTTTATGCATTCTCATAGAGTTCTCTGGCAAGGACACTTTTTCTTCTTCTATTCAGGTGAGTGTTCTTGATAAACTGAAAAGTAGCTTATTTTAATAATTCACTTAGCATATATTCTAACACATTATAAATTCATGAGACAGAAACATGAATAAGTTTTCTTTTACATGATTTTTATTGTAATGTGGTGTATTTATGATACCATTGAACTAATAACCTGAGCTATGCACTACTGAAAGGTTAGAACTCCCTTGAAGTATGTCCTTGGTTGAGGTGTTTTTGAAACTAATGGATAAGAACAGCATAATATTTAAGTATTGTGAGCCATTTGTTCACTGGAAAAAAATACATTTCAAGGTTAAATTTTATACTGAAGAATTTTGTTTTTAAATATGACTAAGAACTTTGTTTTTTTATTTTATAAATGAACAATTATATAGGTGAAAAATGGAGAGAGAAAGAAATTTAGATATAGTTGTGTGTGTGTGTGTGTGTGTGTGTGTGTGTCTCAAATCTGCAAAATGATTGAAAGCCAATTGATGAAGAAAGGTAAAGAAATATCTCAAACTTAATGTAATATTGTAGAGAACCTCTAATTTTATTAAACATAATAGTATATAACAATATATTTATATATTGCATAAATTTCACTATATAATACATATTTCAAACTCATTCTTTTTTCAATAAGAAATATACATATATACATAAACTAGAAAAAAATAGAAATCAATTCATAAAACACTGATCTCAGGAAGTCAATTTCTTCTTTTTAAAAATATTTTATATATTTTTTTTTGAGCAAGAGAGAGCACAAGTGGTGGGAGTGGCAGAGCAAGAGAGAAAATCAGGTTTTTGGCAGAGAGCCAGATCCAGGGCTTAATCCCAGGACTTTGGGATTTAACCTGAGCCAAAGGCAGATGATTAACTGACTGAACGACCCAGGTCCCCTCAGGGAAATCAAGAAGAATCTAACAGTATCCCCTACCTCAAATCTCTCAATGTGAAAATTAGGTAATTTTATATTTAGGTTACCTTCTAAAATAAAATCTTCACCATAAGGACCCCTGCCTGGCTCAGTGGGTAGAGCATGCAACTCTTGATCTTGGGGTTGTGAGTTCGAACCCTATGTTGGGTATAGAAATTACTTAAAAATAAAATATTTAAAATAAAACCTCTACCATTTAGCTAGAGGATGTTCAATATTTTTAACAAACTTTCTTTCACTTCTCCAGATGATTCCATACTAAAACCATTCTTTTGTTCCAATCTCAGAGTCTATCAGTATATTTAACAAACTTTAAAATGTTTAAGTTTTCTTGTTTTTCAATAGTTTGTGTTGAAGTCACTCGAAGTAAATTTGTAGGCATTAAAGGACATTAAGGCCCTTGACCCAAAGCTTAGAAATTTCCAGAATTCTCTAGTGACAAGATTGGAAAAAATATAACATTTATGGAGAACCACCATCCAGCAGCCTTATTCACACATTACAATAGCCCTAAAAAGCAAATGATTTTTCCTATTTTATAGATAGATGAAAAGCAAACTGCATTTCGAGTTTACATTTTTTTTCTGATTGTTTAAACTTGTTTTAGGGTTAGTTGCAATATTCCTCAAAATAAGTCCTCGGCAGAAATAAGGATGTCATTGCCATGTTAGCTGTCTTTCAGCAGCACATTATGTAAATTATGTAATTTACACAGAATCTAAATTAACTCTTGCAAGTAAGTTGAATGAGAAGTATCTCATGGCTTTTCCATTCTATTTTTCCCTTTCATATAACTTAAAATGTAGATATTTTATTCTTGAAAGTGTTGACTTATTTTAATAAATATCCTACTATTTTTATGGTAAGCTCTATACTTCTTATATCTTCCATGTATTCATTTAAATTCATGTTCTGGTATGCTTATGATCTGTTCTTATTCCAGCCTGCAGATATAAGCCAGGATTCTTAAAGTAGTAATAGTTAAAAACTGGCCTCAAGTTACAATAAAATGGAAACTGCAAAACTCTATGCCCTTGATCTTTAGGAAAAGTTAAAAAGCTTTGAGAATAAATCTGAATGCCAGTATCAAAGAGAAGTCATTTTGATAAAAAATTTAGACCAGTGTGCTTAATCTAGTATTAAGGTAATTCTGATTACCTCTCTAAATATAATGTTTCTAATTATCAGTAACTGAAACTAATTTTGGTACACACCTCTTATTAAATAAGACAAACACTGCCTGAGAAATGGCATGACCTTCCCATTATTGCTTTGTCAGAACATTTCTCTAGAGATATTTATTTATTTCCAAAGCTTTCTATGTCTTCAAAGAGCTCAATAAGGTATAGCTTGTTCTTGGTGTGACTTCAAACTTGTACATTCAAAAGGAAGACTTATAATTTACCACAGACAGCAGGACATTATAGTGCGAGTTAAATATCAAAACAGAATTTTGATTGTAGAAAACCAAACCATACATTTTTGAGTAGGACATCCTTAAAGCTTTGATGCAGGCTGGTTGAGTCTGAGGACCCAGAGTGTGTGTGTGGGGGGGTGGTCCCATGGAACCAGCCAAGAGGGCCCTTGACTTCCCGTAGGATAGAAATCAAACACAAGTTGAGAGGAAGTGAGAGCAGAATTTATTAAAGACATACAGAGAGTGAGTGTGTATGGACAGAGTCTTCAGAATACTCAGAAAGGAAAGGAGAGTCAGTCTTAGGTTGCTTGGGGCCTGGAGTTTTACTGAAGATGGAGGTCTGGTGTTTATGTCTTCTGAGTAATCCAGGAACAAAGCCAAGTGCTTAGATATTCTCCCTAAGTCACTTACACCTGGGAACCAGGGGTCTTGATGAGTTGGTCTTGAAAACCTTCACAACACCCCATCCAGTCACTTCTTGAATGTTTTCTATTGTGCTGGAAGTCTGCCCCCACCGCTGCCTCTTGGCAGATAGTCTCTGCTTCGCTCTCCTACCTGCTTGCGATGTATTCAACACACTTTTATCACCACCCACACCACAAGCTTCCACCCAGTCCAGTCACCCCCCATCTGAGAGCACCCCTCCAACTGGGAGAGACACCACATAGAGATGTATATATCTCTATATAGCTCTATATCTTAAAGGAGTTTCTTTTATTTAAGATGAGAATTGTATGATTAACTTCAAAGTAAAGTTTGCTTCTTTTGATGATATATCTTCCATGCATAGAAATAAATAGTGTGGCTTTAATTAGAAAATTTTTGCACAGCTTCATTACTCAAAAAACTAAGTGACATGAGGGACCTATCCAATAATATAGCACTAAATAACAGACAACTGCAACAAAGTGAACATGCTTAAAATCAGTATTTTTAACTGAACAATGACAAGAAAAAAAGAGTGTCCAAAACCCTTCTCTAAAGAAATAAAAATCTACCTAATAGTATTCCACCATTTCTCTGAGAAAGTTAATACTCCCAATAGTAAAATAAGTAGTGTAGTGTGTGTGTGTGTGTGTGTGTGTGTGTGTGTGTGTATGTGTATTTTTTGGCTAGAATTAAAAAAAAATGGATTACACAAAATAGATTCAGGTCATTTTTATTTTTAATTCCTCCACCTAGGAAGCCTTTATATCAGTATTCTGGTTGATGTTTCAAGTCCTTCTCATATTAGTTTTGCTTTTTGAGGTTAAAGAATTGTGAAGCCTGAAACTGATGCAGTTCATTAGCACTGAATTTGATTTGTTACCTACACTTATATCTGAGAGATAAGAGATCCAAAACACTGTATATCAATACTTTGGCTCTGGTTTCAGAGAGCACAAGTTGAAGTACAGTTCTACCTAGACATGCAAATAGCCATGGTTTATTTTCAATGTTTCTGTGTCTACACCTAATTTTGATAATTAGATTTTTTAATTAACCTTATTTTTAAGGACTCAGTTTTACATAGCGTTTGTTTAATATACTTTTAATTGAAGACTATATGTGCTTTTATAATTGAACTAACATGAGTTCATTCATTACTGAGCCACAGGTAGAAACTACACCAGGTGGAAGATTTTATCTGCAGCAAGTGAAGAGATCATGGGAAATAACTTCCAAAGCTGTGACTCTCTAAGCAAGGGTGAATGGGTTCCTTTTATTTAGGATTAGGATGAATATTTAGATAGGGGAGCCATGGCATCATATGTAGAGGTGGGTGTAAAGTTGCACATGGGCCTTAAGGAAACATGCCCATGCATACATGGTGGGTTATGTAAATGAGGCTTGTGCTCCTCCTTGGGTGGGGATTTTGGTATTATAATGAAGTAAAGGTAATTGTCAGTCATTGAAGAGGTCACTCCATCATCTCCTTCCATAGGTGTGAATCCAGGGTTTACCTTAAATTGGTCTGAGTGGTCTGCGCCATCACGGCTCTTCCTCCAGGCAGTCATTATTACTTGAGGGGTATCTTTGGATTCCATCACTGGAATATTATGCCCATGGGGTCTTTTGCCTGAGTTATGAGACAAAGTGGAAAGAAGAGATTAAGAAAAAATGTGGGACGAAAGTTGGTGAACACAAGAAAGGCAGTAAAGGTCAGGTCTAAGAGTCCAACTTTTTTTTTTTTTTTTTTTAATGTAGAAAACAAATATTTAAAATAAAAAAAGATGAAATTTCATTTTATCCAATTAAATTTCACTTTCTTCCCACAGATATGAGCTAGGCGATATGTGTTCTTGCAGACTTTTTCCATGACTAACCAAAATGCTTATTTTCAGAAATGTCATCATCTGTACATACTACTGTTATGTTGCCCCCATTTCAATGATAATAATATTAATTGCACAGTGTTTTAACTTCATAGAAAAAGTGCAAGTACATGATATTGAAGTTAAGACATTCTGATATTTTTATTTTTATTTTAAGATTTATTTATTCATTTGAAAGAGAAAGAAAACATATGGGAGGGGCACAGAGAATCTCAAACAGACTTCACACTGAGCATGAAGCCTGATGCCAGGCCTGAGATGACAACCCCAACTGAGATCATGACCAGAGCCGAAACCAAGAGTCCCATACTTAACCCACTGTGCTGCCCAGGCACCACAAGACATTCTGATATTTTAAAATGCAATAAAAGCAAGGCCAATGGGAAAGGATTCTGGAGATTCAGAGCTTGGGCGCTGCCCTGGAGGCTGGGTTTGGATGATGTCCCCAGGCAGAAAGGGATACTATCTATCCTTAGAAGAATAGTTGTTCTTGTGATGGAGATCAGAGATCAGGGAAAGAAGATGAAACCCATTCCTTTTTCTTGAATTTACTCAGTGAGGACCCTCTTTATATATGGCATATTGATCTGAAAGCCTTTTACAAGGTGGTAGGCGCTGGATTCTTTGTTTTTGCTGGTTTTGCTTACTTTTCTGTTAATGTCAAAAAATGTCAGGGAAGCAGTCTCTATAAAAGAGCACAGCATGACAAAACTGACTCTTGTTTCTTTTCAGTCCTCTTTTCTCCCATTTAAGAACATAGTTTCTACAGGTAAAGATTCACTTGACTTGATAGTTAGTCTTGGGTAAGAACACAAGTAGTCATTCATATAATTAAATGAAAAAAAATTAACTCCAACCATTTAAATTCAAACCATTTCTGATTAAGTAATTCACTTTATTTTACACATAGTTTTTTAATTAAATTATCATCACAAATTAGTTACAATGACTTAAAGACAAGAAGTAGAAAGGATTAAATATGCTGAAGAAGACACTACCTCTACAGGTCTGAGGTATAATCAAGAAGGCAAAAAATTAAGCAATTGCTCCTGTGGGGCACTCCAATTGGATGGGGAACCACCAAAATGTGGGGCATCCCATTTGGGTGGGGGCTGGCAGTGTGGGTGGTGAAAGAATTCATCCAAGGAAGAACAAAAGAGATAGAATTTATTGAATGCACTGCAAGGGAGCATCAGGCAAGACAGCAAAGGAGAGACTATCTGTGACAAAGTGGAGGTGAGGGGCCACATAGTGAGGGTGAATGGAGATGTATGGCCTTTTCCCTTTTTCAGTAATCTTAGGAACTATGTTTGTTTGTAACTGATCAGTTAGGGCCTATGGCTATTTCCAGGTGAGTTGCTTAGTGAGCCTGTTTGCATTCAGCTTGGTAGCCACCGTGGGCTCTTTGCCTTGATAAATTTCCATTGCTGAAGCCTGTTACCTAAAAGCAGCCTCTACACTATATATCTGAAGAAATAATATACACGTTTGTCTCACTATTTCTACATCTACATCTAAATCTGTTTATTTCTCTACATGCCCTAAAGAGGAAAGACCATTGAAGGCATATGTTTGAAATTATTTTTAGCTTTATATAATATCAGGAAGTTACTAAGTGTCTCATGTCTCTCAGAATACCTACTCTTATCTACTGGACAAAATCAGATTTTTTATCTTTAGCTCTATACTCAGTGAAATAATCTTAATATATATATGTATATATATGTATATACGTATATATATATATGTATGTATACATGTATATGTATGTATGTATGTATATACATGTATACACACACACACACAGAGCCACCCAGGTGCCCCCCCTTTTTTTACTTTAAAAATAAGTTTATTATAACTAACGAATATAAAATCTGACAGATGTTTTCAGACATTTTTGCCAAAAAAAAAAAATATATATATAAAATCTATCTATCTAAATATAGATACAGATATAGATAGATATAGATAGATTTTTTTTTAGATAAATTTTTTTAAGGCCAATTTTCATCACATACTCTTTAGTGTAAACAGTTGGAAACATCATCTTAACGGTTAAAGCAGAAAGATGAATCCATTGTCCAGAGAAGTATAAGAAGTAACATCAGGAAGGCATGAAAAGATAGAAAAAAAAAAAAAAAAAAACATAAGGATATTGAGACCTCAAAGCACATCTTATAGTTTCAGTGAGGATATATCTTATTACAAATTTTTAATTTTGCTCTAAATATTTAAAATTATCTTTGTGAATGAAGAGAAATTCAACATCATTATGATGGTCTTTTCAATCTTTGCACTTGGGAGTGTATATATATATATATATATATATACACATACACATAGTTTTTCTCTTTCTCAGAAGAGTGACAAGGAATTTTTACAAGAAGCACTTCTATTTTAATCATAAAATGAAATATAAGTAATTTAACCCAAGGTGAAATGAGCAATGATTTAAACTGTATATCTCCCTGACATTGATCTCTTTCTCTCTGAATGGTTTGTTCTCCAAACCATCTGTACTCCTCCTACCTCTATCTTCCGCCTCAAATGTAAGTGTGAGTTTAGATTTTATTATGTGGCATAGTGAAAGAAGCATATATTTTGGTGTCTCAGAGTAAGTAAATCCCAGTATTATTATTTAATAGCCATGTGAATGTTATAGGCTTGTGTTCTCCTAAATATTATTTTATTGAGGTCCTAACCCCTCATACCTTTGAAAGTAACTATATTTTGCAACAGGGCCTTTTGCAATCAAATAGCTAATTTAGGTTAAACAAGGTCACGTACATAGGCTCTGATCCAACATGGCTGCTAAGAGGAGGAAGAGACACCAGGGATGTTCACACACAGAGAAAAATCCAAAAATCCATCTTGATCTTGGATTTTCAGCCTCCAAACTGACAAATTTGTAGCTTACCCTACACAGGATGTGGCATTTTTATTATGGTAGACCTAGCAAACTAAGACAATAGCCTTAAAAGAGTTTATATAACTTTTTGAATCTTAATTTCCTTATCTATTTATAATGGACTAAATTGAGGAATAAGTAAAATAATCTAAAAGGTGCAATGATGTACATTACATATTCACAAATCTTATTTTCTCCTTATGTGATTTTGTTCTGACTTCTAACTCCAGTTACTGCTCATTAAACCCATGCCCACCAGTAGTTCATGGTATGAGTCTAAGGGCAGAGAAAAAGGAAGAAGTTAATAGGCAAAAGCATTTAAAATAAGTATACTTGCATAACAATCACAAAATTTTATTCAAATAATATTTTATTTTATTTCTAAGGGCAGAGGAAATGGAAGAAGTTAATAGGCAACAGGATTTAAAATAAGTTCACTTGCATAAAGCACAAAAAATATTATTCAAATATAATTTTATTTTATTTCTTCAGGTTCCAGTAATCTTATCTTTTTTTAATTTTTTAAAAGGTTTTACTTATTTATTTGAGAGAGAGCAAGAGAAAGAGCAGGAGCTGGAGGAGGGGCAGAGGGAAAGGGAGAAGCCAACTTTCTGCTGATCAGGAATCCTGACATGGGGCATGATCCCAGGACTCTGAGATCATGACCTGAGCCAAAGGCAGACCCTTAACCAACTAGCCACCTGGCTGTGCCTTTTTTTTTTTTTTTTTAATTAATTTATTTTATTTTATTTTTTTACTTTAGAGAGAAAGAGAGAGAGTGAGAAAGCAAGCAAGCTTTGGGGAAGGAACAGAGGGAGAGAATATCCAGGCAGACTCCTGCTTAGCACAGAGCCCGACTTGGGGTTCAATCCCATGGCCCATGAGATCCAGACCTGAGTGGAAACCAAGAGTTGGACACTTAAGCAACTGAGCCACCTAGACCGCTCCCCCACAACCTTATTCTTGACAAATACATCTGTTAGCACTTTTTTTCCTCTTAAGGTCATAATTCCAAAATTAATAACACTCTTAGGATTTCTTAAATTTACACTGAGTCTAATATAAAATGAAGATTTCATCTTATTATATAAGCAATTAATGCCTTTTTTTTTTTTTTTTTTTTTTTGCCTCAGAGCATTAAATACCAATTTATTTGGGTTCCTGAATGTGTATCTTCTCCAAATTTTTGAATCACATTCAACTGTCTGCTCAACAAAAGGGTTCTTTCCCTTCCTTAATTTGCTCCATTACCTTGGGGCCATTAGCTCCTGCCTTGGCAAAGATGACACTGTTCTGGCAGTGGAGAAAGTCCTACAGTTGCCTGTCAAAGATCATTTTGTCCCTCAACACCAGTTCCCTTGTTACCTAGCAAGATGCTCTGGCAACATGGGACTTTTATTTCTGCACTGGCTACTGGACGGCAGCTCTGAATCGCAAAACTGTCTCTCCAGAGTACCAACTCCCATACAGGTACACTCACCTAAATTTGGACTTCATTCATTTCCTCTTGCCTGGAACAATAGTACGATGAATCTAACATTGGTATGGAGTATATTATTTTGAAACCTCTTAAAAGCATAAAGTTGAACAAAAATCAAAATGGCTGCACTAATGCTTCAGCAAAGATCAATTTTTTTTTTTAAATTTTTTATTTTTTATAAACATATATTTTTTATATACATATATTTTTATCCCCAGGTCTGTGATTTGGTGAGTGCAGCAAAGATCAATTTTAAGGTAACCTTTTTCCCTCTTCTGCAAAACTCCCCTCCTCCCTTAGCCTTCTGCTTTAGGAGTCCAGGGCCACCTGACAACAAGGCTGGCAGAACAAACTCAGTTCCTGTCAAAACTGGCTGGATCCTGATTTTCCCCTAAAACCCTGCCAGCTCCTTCCTCTAGGCAAGGTCACAAGTTTTTTTGAGGTCCATAACCTGCTGCAGCCTCCTTTGCCCAGAAAAGCAATAAAGCTGTTGCTCCTCTTTATCCAACACTTTTTGTGTTATATTTTAGCTCTGAAGCACAGGGGTTGGTTTTTGACAACAATTTCTTTATGAGTTAATCAGAGACATTATCCTGTATAATTTTGGTTTGTGAAATTACCGCCATAGATCTGTGTTTAAATAAACCATGGAAAAGACAAACTCAGCCTCTGAGCAGAATTTGCATCCCAAATAATACACCTATGAAGTAAAAAATACCCTCTCTTTATTAAAACTTTTTTTTTTTTTAGAAAGAAGAATTTATAAGGGATTATCTTCTGAGAGCAGAAGAAAATTTTGTCTCACGTAACCACAACCAAAATGAGCATTATTGAAGGCAAATACCATTACTCAGTGTAATGAAGATAAGGCACAGGACAAATTGTATGAAAAAGTTATATCATTTATGGCATTTTCTATTGCAGCTGAAGAGCTCCGATATATATAGCACCATCCAATTAGTGCTATCATTTGGTGGTGTCAATGAAAATTTTGATGTGAAAGAAAAGCTCTTAAACATGTGCCCGTGACAATCACAACTTAGTTCTGTGTTGAATCATGCCTTCATGATTTTCATATAAACTGGTCAAAATTAGTACCTAAGACTACTGAGAGTGTACCCAAAATGGTCCAAGCTAATGTTATCCTATTTAAACTGCAGTGGCAACATTTTTCAAGGGTATGAACTGAGTTCGTCTGCCAGAGCTACTCTGCTAGAAAATTAAAATAGAGCACATACTGACTGTAATAAGTAAGTCTATGAACTTTGTGTCCTTCTATGGCCAGACTCACAACAGTTCAGTCCTTTGGTTGATGAATTGGATGAACAACAGTGCTCTGTTCTATACATGGACGTTAAGATGCGAGGTGTGGTGTTTCTGGAAAGAACTGAAATTTTAAGAAAATCTGTTCATTTAAATAGTTAACAATGAATACTGGATCAAGTTGAACTTTGTGACTGACACTACAACCCAATACAACTAACTATAATTCTATTTTTCTCTCCATTCAAGCATAATCACAAAAATAAACTTTTTAATATTGTCTTTTCTAAATAAGTTTCATGATTATGTGATTACATTTCTTGTATTGAAATCACTCTCATCAAATAAAAAAATCATGATCAAACTAATTACAAAATAAGATTAAAACTTCCCTTCCTTTCTCCACCCGCCCCCAAAATCTTAAAACTAAAATTCTTCAGGTTGACTTTCTCAACATTAAAAGTTTACATAAAATGATACAGATGTAAAGTTACTCAACTGCTATTCAAATAACATACTGAAAGCTAAATATAATAATGACGGAGCAGTAACAGAATTTTATCAGTATGTGCATGAGTTTTTCTAAAACTAATTTAAAAATAAAAATAATTACAATGATTTCATCTGTATTTGGAATTATGCTATTTCTAAAATACTGCCTCTTTTAAAAGAGTGAATGAAACTATTTAAAGGATTAAAGAGTGTTACTATTGGCCAGATGTTATATGTGCCATGATAATCTTACTTAATTATCACAGCCCTGTAAAGCACATGGTTTTATTCCCATTGTATCTATAAGGGTACAAAGCACATAGTAAGTAAGCCTGTACCTCAAAGTAATAAGACCTACTGGTGGAATCTGAATCTAGACAATCTGCTTCTATGACAAAAGCTCTTAGCTATTAGGCTATAGCTACTTTACCAAAAATATAAATTAGGAATGCATCCAAATGAAAGTAAACATGAATTACAAAAAAAAAATAAAAATAAAAATAAAAATTTGTTTCTGTCAAAACAAGATACTACCATGTATCTATCAGAATGGTTAAATGTCAAAGCACAGAAAACGTCAAATATCGTACTGGTGAGGGTATGGAGCAACAGGAACTTTATTCATAGCTGTGGGAATGCAAAATGTTACAATTCCCGTGTAAGACACTTTGGCAGTTTTTTACAAAGCCAAACATAGGCTTACTACACAATCCAGCAACTCCATTCTCGTTTTTTGCCCAAATGCATTCAAAACACAAAAATCTACATGTGCGTTTTTGTAGCAATTTATTCATAATTGTCAAAAATTTGAGTAGTAAAATGCCCTTCACTAGGTGAATGGATAGACTGTGATCCATCCATTCAGTGGGCTATTATTAGGCATTAAAAACAAATGAGTTACCCAGTCATGAAAACCTGGAGAAATTTGAAATACATACTGCTATGTAAAAGAATCCAATCTCAAAAGCTTATATAAATGTATGTTTTCAATATGAAGCTCTGAAAAAGGCAAAACTACAGAGACAGTAAAAGGGTCAGTGGTGGTTTCTGGTTTGGTGGGAGGGGGGAAAGAAAGATGGATAGGTAGACACAAGGGATCTTTAGGATGTGAAGCTCTCTGTTTAATATTGTAATGGTAGACGCATGGCACTATGCATTTTTCAAATCCTATAAAACTATATGCCGTAGAATGAACCATTAGAGAAACTGTGGAACATATTTAACAATGTAAAGATGATGGTTCAGCCATTATAACAAACCTACTACACTAATGTAAGACGTTAACAATAGGAGAAAGTGGGTGTGTGTAGCAGAGGTGTGAGAGAGATCCAAGGGGAATATGGGTACTCTCTGTACTTTCTGTTCATTTGTTTGGTAAAACTACAACTGCAGTAAAAAATAAGTAAATAAATAAAATCTATTAATAAAAAAATGTATTCTGTGGTGACTGTCAAAGATAATCTTTAATATCCCATATTACTTTTTTGCACCGAAATTCAATAAAAATATACTTTGATTATATTGCTGACAGCTGATTGTTCTTATACCTGGATAAAATGTGCTCATTTGATAGATTGCTATAAACATTTGAGCTTGTGTTTATTCTAAAACCTTCTGATGCTCCCTTTTTATATAAAATTATAGCTCTCCCAATTGTCTCTGCACATTTATGTACTGTATACTTCCTAAGAAATGATAATTACCCTCCAACCCTAGAGCCGATTTGCTCTAAACCTCCCCTTGGCCAACACTTCCTACATCCAAGCTTGTTGGATTATGAAATGCTCACTTTCATAAATATGTAAAAGAGATAAAAATTGCTCTCACACGAGAAAGCTTGTTATTTGGATTGTATGCATCTATATTTGAAAAGAAAATGCAACATTAGTTGAAAGGACACTGGAAACAAGTTTCAGAGGCAGATGTGTATGTATTTTCATTGATATATCAAAATTGCATTTAGTATAGTTAAATGTTTACTTATTTTCAAATGTACTTTTGAGTATACATAATATATTGAGTGATAAAAATACGTATAAATGTATAATTAGTTAATAATATAGTAAATTTTACTATTGTTAATTTAGGCATTGTTTTCTGATTTCATTTCTGAATAAATATACACATACATATATATTTATCCTAGTTTTATTTCATAAAATACAAATTTTAATTTTTGTAACCTAACGGATATGAATTTTAATCTACCTATGACCAGGTTTAATTATACTGCAAATTTTCTTTATCTTATATTTTTAAATAATTTATTATAAAAATCAATATTATCTTTTAATTTTCCCTCATGTTATATATAGTTATTCAAATTTTATTCCCCATCCCAGAAATTTCCTGACCTTTATTATAATTGTAATCAGTTATACTTGTTTCCCATGGCAAAGAATGGGTGAGGGTTACCTATTACATTTTTAATTGACATTAATTTCTGTGTTTTAAAGTATCCTCTTCAATTTAGTATAAAAGGTAGCTTTTGAGGTTAATGTAATTTTATCCTTTCTTTCACCCATATTATAATTTAGTGGTACGTATAGTATATCAGGCTCCTCTAGTCAGATATCAATGGATATGTATCTTCATATATATTTGGGCGTATATGCATTCATATACATATGAACATGATCATATTTTGAATGCAAGAAAGTCATAATAGCCAAAAATGTCATTTAGAAACAAGGAAAGTAAAAGTACAAAATCATGTGTTTGTCATTATAATTTTCTAAAAAGATCAAATCTTTTTTTTTTTAAGATTCTATTTAATTTGAGGGAAATTGAAAGCAAGAGAGATCACAAAGGGAGAGGGAGAAGCAGATTTCTCGCTGAGCAGGGACTCTGATGCTGGGCTTGGTCCCAGAACCCTCAGATCATGACCTGAGCCAAAGTCAGACACTTAACTGACTGAGCCACCCAGGTGCCCCAGGAAACTGTTTTCTAACAAGATTTCAGAAACAATAAAAAAGTTTATTTAAACAATGGCCTAAAATTGTTATACTTTCAATTTGTTTGAGCTTTATATATGTGAAAATTTCAACTTGCTTTCTATCTCTGTTATGGTTTATGGACACAGTATATGAGGATCAGGTTGTAACATCATCAGCCATACATTAAATCAACTAGGCCCACATATTTGTGAGTTATTATTCTGTGGTAGTGCTGTATATGCAGAATGCTATGAAAATGTATTTCTGGTCTTTATTCTTGAAGTGTGAATAAGAGATCCAGGCATGTGAAGTGATGACAACCCGCTAAACGAGAGGTTAAAAGCATTGTCACATAGCTTCATAGTCAATTTCATCAAAACAAATCCTAACAAGTAATTCATTATCTGTTTTCCTATGATAATTACAGCCACAAAGTCCCTTCACAGCAGATCCTAGATTAGTGTGTGATTGAATAATTGGGAAGAGCATATACTCTGCAAAATAGTTTTGAGTCTCCTGGAATTCTCATGATAGCATATTTCATTAGCCAACCTTATGTATAAACATAATAGAAAAGGAATTCGGGAAGATGTCGTTTAACCAAGTCAAGTTGTTTCATCAAAAAACCCCTGATATTCCACATTTTGGCCATTTGGCATTCATATACCTATCCTCATATATTTAATCTCCAAACAAAGATAATCAAGTCATAATTCTGGATAACATCTACAACTATTCCATGCACATTTTAAAACACCACACCACAACATTTTCTCCATAAAGATACAAAAACCTCTTTTAATGTACTGTAACTTTAATACAGAGATATAAAGTCAACTATTATTAATAACACTTCTTATATTATGTAATAAGAGACTACCAGAGAGATATAGGAAAAAATATAATCATAGGAAACAGGAATATAGGAAAAATACTAATGCATAGATAGAGAGAGAGAGAGAGAGATGATAAATATATCTAGAGTGATGTAGATCTAAATCAAGATAAATACAGATAGATATACAAATACATTAATATCAAAATAAGAAAGAACAAATTATAAATTTATAGTCTCTTTCTACAACTGTTCCCTTGGGCACAAATGTTATTTATATCTATCTTCTTCAATTACTCATTTCATATATCCTTTGTTTTCAGCAAGTACTTTAGTTGGCTATGGTTCTCTGTCTGATGAAGTAACCCAAACCTTGATTTTTGAACTATGTGTACCATTACAGTCATGCCTGAATTACGTTTTTATAATTTCACTTCACTTTAATCATAGGACAAAGTAGTAGAGATGTTTTAAGGGATTTCTTGTATTCCAGACTAATTTTACTTATCTCAAAAGTGTAGTGGAAACCCTGTTTTCTCTTGGTAATAATTGTCAACCACACTAACCACTACAATAGGCACTTTCTTTGCCTGCCTTGTCAAAGCATGAAGAAACTAAAATGACCAGGTGGCAGTCACAATTTTCAGTTCAACTGAATTGTTTTTTCAACTAATTTCTCTAACTAGTAGAGGCTAAAGTCACATGGACAAGAAGCAAAATTTTGCCAGCAGAGCACCAGGAGTAATATTAAGAGGACCCATTCCCACTCCCAGCTCTTGCTTCTTAACCTATGAATCCTGGTGATGGGAGAAACAATATCATATATCAGATCTCATTTAGAGAATTCACTACATTCTAGAGAATATTACTCCAGGCATTCAGGGTCTTGACTTTCCCATTCCAGCAAGCCAGATGCTTGAGGGTGGTAGGAAACATGGTAAGACTAATAAATTCCACGAAAATGAGCCCACTGTCACTTTCCATTTTCTATGAAATGAATTCTTGGTCAAAAACAATACTACCTGAGCTACCAGGAAAGTGGGTATGACAAGTCATGAGACTTTGGGTGGAAGCATTGTGGGTAAGGAAGATAAGTACATTTCTTTTTTTTTTTTTTAATTTAAATTCAATTAGCCATGGGATAGCACATCACTAGTTTTTGATATAATGTTCAATGATTCATTAGTTGAATATAACACCCCCAGTGTAAGTTATAGTCCAGTAAAAAGAAGATCTGATCCATCCCATGTAGAAAGTGTTCTAACATAGTTAACCTGCCACAGGTAGCTGGCTGATCACCCTAGAAAATGGTGCCACATGACAACCCTGGGCCAGTCTCCCTTCCTGGAATACTGGACATTTAACAATGGCTGGTGCCAGAGTAGCCTTGGTGACTGGAAGTCGAAGTTGCTAAACCCATGTCGAACTTCCAATCTTGCCATTATTGACATACAGTTCATGAGTCACTGGGCAATGACAAAAATGGTGAGGGAAGATACTGACAGGTGTCTGCAAAACAGACCATTGTATTCATTTGATTATTAAAATACCCTCTATAAACTCATTTTTTTTTTTTGGTAATTCACATAGAACACAGATACCTTTATACCTTGTACCCAACAGGATTTATCCATATTCTTTCCCCAAGACGCTTTACATGAATTTTTAAATTGTGTACTTTTTAAGCCCCTGTCCCTTTAGCCAAACCACTGACCACATCTCATTAACTGATACTGACTTGCCATTCGGCATCTCGCTTTCTAGGTAAAAATGAACACAGTTTCACCGACTGAAACTGTAGGACTTCTCTTCCCAACCGTCTTTTAGAGATGTCTCCCAAAAGTGACTACGGTGTTACTGCTATCAACTTTTGAGAGTCTTTTCATATTGTGCAGTAGTATCTATACTGGGCTCAAGAAGATAAAATATCAGGAATAGGAGCCATGGGCATTGAGCTACTTCTTCTACTACTACATTCTTCACTTACTTTTTTCTTCTGTACCTCCTTAAATCCCACCACATGTGTAGAACTTCGGTTTGATAACAGAGTCCTGTCATGTATGCCCAACTTTGTTTCTCAGTAGGTCAGAAAATTCTACTTTGTGATGGACAGCTCAGGTGTCATGTAGCTTGGGGCCCATATTAAGCATTTATTCTCTACTAAGGCCCAGTAACAAGCCCAAAGCCATTGCTCAAAAGGAGACTAGTTATCCTCATATGATCTCTGGGCTTCATTCCAAAACTTTAAAGGTTTAAGAGGTGATTCGCCTACAGGGACCTGCCAGTGGCTCAAAACAATGTCTCCATATGCCAATAAGACTTCAAATACCATTAGATTTGCTGGCTCATGTGGCTTAAGTGGCAGAAGAGTTTCAGCCAGTGCCCAAGGGGCTTCAGTCTGCCCTTTCTGACTGCCCGACAGTGAATATTAAGCTTCAGCCCAATGACAAATATTGCTTCAATGTCAAAGAAGATTGCCATAATATGTGAGTAGAAGCAAGATATTTCAATTTTTCTGCATTTTTATTATTATTTTATATTTATCTGTTGCTGACCTCAAGCAAACAGGAGTTCCTAGGATGAAAAGGATCTCCCTTTTTTTACACGTAGTTGACCACCATCTCACATTTAATACTTGGTGTATAGTAGATCCTCAAATGTATTGCATTCTTCTGGATTTAATACATATTTCTGATAATTATAATTATTCACACATATACAGATTGCTCAGATGCAGTCATGCACGCACATGGGAACAGTCATTCACATACAGAGAATCTGGAAAGAAGAAATTGCCTATTTATTCAGTCTTTCCACATGAAGCTGTATTCGATACTCTTTCTTCTGGCTAAGCGCTGTGTAACTGAAGATTTTTGAGATCTTGTTATTTAACTAATTTCATATCTACTTATCTATACATCTGCTTTAAAATTCCCAGTCTGTCTACTTATCATAAACCACACTTAGCGAATCATATATGGATAACATTTCCTAGTTGAACTGAGGTCATTGCAAAATCACAAGGTTATACATTAGCTGTTTCTCATGAACATATTTTAAATGATTAATATAATTAGTCTGAGTAATTATGGGATTGATACATTCACAGATTGGTCTAATTAGCCTTTGAACGGACTGATGGCTCAATTGAAGAGCTAATAAATTATCTGGCTGAACTCCCCACACCTTTTATACTTGGCTTGATTAATAACCAATCTTTTGGCAAAGTAACTGGGCAACAGGCTAAAACTAACCCTATCAATTTTCAATAATCACATTGCCTTAATGAATATTTATGCCTCCTGAATACTTGATTCTTTTTGTTTTAATACATATTTTGATACTTATGACAATGCTCATTTTCACTTAGTACTATTAGATTATTACTATCAGTTTAGTACTATTAGAAGACTTCCATGAGACTTAGACTATCACAAATGAGTAATTCTAGAAAACTTAGAAATACCGTATACAAATACATGCAATTAAACAATAATTTTAGTTCTCTGTCATTTGGCATTTCTCATAGAATTTATTAACAAACTTCTTTTGCTTTTAACAAATAATGTTGTTGCCCCCCAATTTTTATTTTTACCTAATTCTAATAATCGGTAGCGTTGTAAACAAAAGTTTGTCTCAAACTTATTTGCATATCTTTGTAAAGAAATCTAATAATAATAACATAATAATATATGTGTAATTCTGATATTGTTTCTTTCTTAATGAGTAAATCTATGCTGTATACACATTTGTTTAATTAAATTTTCAAAATTTTAGCTATCATATATATGAAAATCTCCTTGACACTAAGGTAAGACCATTTTCAGTGATAAAGTCACCAATGCATAGCACTCAGCTTAGGTCGTAAATGAAAACTATTTAAGTGTAACCCTCTAATAGAACGCAAAAGCTGGTGTATGATCAGAGCTCATTCACTACGCTAGTAATACAGATTTTTATTCATTCCTATACTGCCTTAAACCTAACTAAATTTGTACCTATACTTAAAATACTCTCTTACAACAACTTATGTAAACCCTGCAAATTATGCATTTAATTTAGAAGCTATTGATCAACTATAAATCATGACCTATGTTTATCAGAAAGATATTTTAAAAATTTAATGCTATAATATTGTCTCTTCAATTATAAGAGTAACTAGTGGTGGTCCAAGAGTATATTGAATAGAATTCTTATTGGCAACACAGTAACTTATCTTCATATACATATTATTATCACTGAATGCCTTAATTCTGCCTGTTACACACAATTTATTTACCATATACCTACCAACTGATAGATCAATTGATCTGTCATCTATCTATTATATCCTGCTCAAATTTTGAGATTCTTTCCTCCTCCTTCCCCACCCCCTGCTCCTACCTCCACTTGCATGCTCTCTCTCTTTCTCTCAAATAAATAAATAGATAAAAGTCTTAAAAAAGAAGAGAACATCTTTTATTACGGTGAGGACGTTTCCTTCTGTATTAGTTTTCTAGAGCTGCTGTTACAAAGTAGAACAAACTGGGTGGCTTAAAACAACAGAAATTTATTCTCTGTCAGTTCTGAAGCCTCAGAGTCAAAAACCGGAGTCTGTATGGTTGGCCCTGAGTGAAAAACCACCTCTCCTATTTTCTCGGGTTATTAGCAATTATTGGTGTTTCTTGGCTTGTTCATACATCTCTATAATCTCTGCTTTTGTCTTTACATTATGTTGTCCTCTGTGTGTGTGCTGTCTCTGTATGTCCTCTGTGTGCTGTCTCTGTATGTCCTCTCTTCTTATAAAGACACTGCTATTTGGATTTAGGACTCTCCTGAATCACCTGTGACTTCATCTTAACTAAGACCCTTAACAGAGACCCCGTTTCCACATAGGGTCACATTCTGATATTGCAACCACTAATCTCTTTTTTATCACCATAATATGTATATTCTTATTGTGGACACTTTATATAAAGAAAATCATATATTATATGACCTTTTTAACTGGCTACTTTTATCTAGCATAATATTATCAACATGCATCTATGCTGTAGAAGATAACTGTGCTTCATTTTATTTTTGACTGAATAATATTCCATTATATGGATATGGTACATTTTACAATTGATGGGAACTTGTCTTGTTTCTACTTTTTGGCTAATTATGAATGCTGCTCCTTGGGCATTTGTTATAGACTTTGGGTGGAGGTGTTCTGGATTACCTGAAGGATATGTCTAGAGGTAAGATTGCTGAGTTTTGTAACTCCCTGCTTAATTTTTGATGGTCTGGAAAACAATGTAGATGTACCATCTTCTCCAGCAGTGTGTAAGTGCTCCAATCCACTCCAATAGCTCGTATTTTTAATATTACCATCTATTTTTTTTGATTGAAGCAATCATCAATAGTGTGTGAAGTGTCGTATGGTAGTATTGATCAGCATTTCCCTTATGACTAATTTTGAGCATATTTTCCTGTGGTTATTGGCCATTTGTATATATTTTTGAAGAAAGTAGTTTTCAAATCTTTTGCCCAATATTTAATTAGGTTGTCTTTTTATTATCAAATTATAAAAACTTTTATATATCTTACCATTACCTGATACATAATTTACATATATTTTCTCCCACTCTCTGGGTAGTCTATCACTTTCTTGATATTGTTCTTTAACAAATATATATATTTTTTAATTTGAAGTAATCAAATTTATGGGTTGTTTTTTTTTTTGGTTTTGTGCCATGCTTAAGAATCCATTGCCTATTCATTGATCATGAAAATGTATGCTATATTTTCTTTTTTTTTTAATTTTTTAAATTTATTTATCAGAGAGAGGGGAAGAGAGAGAGCACAGGCAGACAGAGGCAGAGGGAGAAGCAGGCTCCCTGCTGAGCAAGGAGCCCGATGTGGGACTCGATCCCAGGACGCTGGGATCATGACCTGAGCCGAAGGCAGCTGCTTAACCAACTGAGCCACCCAGGCGTCCCGCTATATTTTCTTTTAAGAGTTTAGAATATTTTACTCTTACATTTATTATACCTATGCTACATTTTGAGTTACTGTGTAGATGATGTAAGATAAGGGTCCAATTTCACTTTTTCATGAGAATATCTCATCATTCTAGCACCTTGTTGAAAATACGTCTCTGTAATCCATGGGAGCTCTGGGAGTTATCCAGTTCATATCATGACCTCATGAAGTTTCATCATATTCATATGCCACTTAGCATTCTGTGAAGGCTCAGTGCAATTGATCTATAGAAGGCTCACGATCTTTTCATATGTAGAACTAGGTTAACTCTACCTTGCAAATTGAGCCTCGGCATTCCTCAACTTTAATCTCTACTTTCTTAGCTCAGTGATATTACTGTGGTTTATTTGGGATCCCTGTCTCTGCACTGTGGTCCATAATATATCTCTAGGCAGTTTCATTTCTCACATCACTGATTTTCCTACTTTCTGGGAACACAATCCTGTGTTTTCAGTTATCCAATGTTTACTTTTTTTTGTTTGTTTCCTCTTGTTTGAGTTTTTCCCCCTGTTCTCTAATTGTTTGCTTATTTATTTTAAAAGATATTATTTATTTATTTATTTATTTGACAGAGAGAGAAAGAGAGTGTGTGTGTGCACACACAAGCGGGGGAACAGCAGAGGGAAAGGGAAAAAAAAGAAAGCCCTTCGCTGAGCAAGAAACCCGATGTAGGGCTTGATCCCAGGATCCTGGGATCATGACCTGAGCCAAAGGCAGCTGCTTAACCAACTAAGCCCCCCAGGCACCCTTCTTCTTGAATTGTTTATGTTGAAAGTTCAGTCTGGAAATTTTACTCTATCATGGTCAGAAGCAGACATCAATTTTATGAATTTTTATTTAGTATATTAATTCAGAAAACAGTTCCCTCACACTGTCTCTCTTTACACATACTTATAATTAATACATAGCTTAGTAGTTCAGTTGGTATTATATTTTTTATCGTTGACAGTGAGATTTATTGATAAATTCTTAAAACCATGTATTTTATTTTTCTAAATATGTTTGTAAAAAGTAGTTATTATGTGTACAATGAAATATAGTTAGTAAATTCCAAAGCAAAACACTTTCTATGAATTCTTTCATATTTAATGCCCTTTTCTGACTTAACTTTGTTGTGAGAATCATTTAACTTTGACTTTTTTGGCTATTCAGGGTTTTATCTATTTCCACACAAATTCTAGAATTATTTTTTCAAGTTCTGTGAAAAAAGCTGATGATATTTTGATAGGGATTAAATTAAATATATAGATTGCTCTAGGTAACATGACATTTTAGCAATATTTATTCTTCTAATTCATGAATTTGGAATGTTTTTCCATTTCTTTGTGTCTTCCTCAATGTCTTTCATGAGTGTTTTATAGTTTTCTGAGTACAAATCTTTCGCCTCTTAGGTTTATTCCTGGATATCATATGGTTTGGGATGCAATTGTTAATGCAATCAACTCCTTAATTTCTCTTTCTTCTGTCTAATTATTAATGTATAGAAATGCAGCTGAGTTCTGTGCACTGATTTTATATTCTGCTACTTTGCTGAATTCCTGTCTGAGTTCAAGCAGTTTTGGGGAGGAGTCTTTTGGGTGCTCTACATAAAATATCATGTCATCTACAAAAACTGAGAGTTTGACTTCTTTGCTGATTTGGATGCATTTTATTTTTTTTGTTGTTGTCTGATTTCTGAGGCTAGGACTTCTAGTATTCTAGTACTTTATTGAACAGCAGTAGTGACAGCAGACATCCCTAATGTGTTCCTCAACTTAGGAGAAAAGCTCTGTTTTTCCCCATTGAGAATGATATCTGCTGCGGGCTTTTTGTATATGGGTCTTATGATATCAAGCTATGTTTCCCCCATTTCTACTCTGTGAAGAGTTTTAATCAATAAAAGGTGCTGTACTTTGTAAAATTTCTTTTCTGCATCTATTGAGAGGATCATAAAGTTCTTTTCCTTTCTTTTATTTATGTAGTGTATCACATTGGTTGATTTGCAGCTGTTGAACAGGAATAAATTGCAGCCCAGGAATAAATCCCACTTGGTCATGGTGAATCATGCTTTTAATGTACTGTCGGACTCTGTTAGCTAGTATTTTAGTGAGAATTCTTGCATCCAAGTTCATCAGGGATATTGTTCTGTAATTTTCTTTTTCTGGTGAGGCCTTTGTTTTGGGATCAAGGTAAGTCTGACCTCAGAAAGACTTTGGAAATTCTTCCATTTCAATTTTTTGAAACAGCTTCTGAAGAATAGGTATTAATTCTTCTTCTTTTAAAGTTTGGTAGAATTCCCCTGGTAGGCCATCCAGCCATGGACTCTTGTTTGTTGGGAGGTTTTTGTTTGTTTGTTTGTTTAAGATTTTATTTATTTGAGAGAGAGAGAGCATGAAAGGGGTGAGGGGCAGAGGGAGAAACCGGCTTCCCTGATGAGCAGAGGGCCTGATGTGGGACTTGATCCTGGGACTCCAGGATCATGACCTGAGCTGAAGGCAGTTGCTTAACCAACTGAGCCACCCAAGTGCCCTTGTTGGGAGAGTTTTGATTACTGCTTCAATTTCCTTGCTGGTTATGGGTCTGTTCAGGTTTTCTGTTTCTTCCTATTTCAGTTTTGGTAGTTTATATGTCTCTATGAATGCATCCATTTATTCTAGATTGTCCAATTTTTGGTCATATAGTTGCTCATAAGGTTTATTATAATTGTTTGTATTTCTTCTATGTTAGTTGCAATCTTTCCTCTTTCATTCATGATTTTATTTGGCTCCTTTCTCTTTTCTTTTTGATAAGTCTTGCCAGGGGTTTATCAATCTTATTAATTCTTTCAAAGGACCGGCTCCTACTTTCATTGATCTGTTTCATTGAAACCTTTTGGTTTCTATTTCATTGATTTCTGTTCTAATTTTTATTATTTCTCTTTCCCTTCTGGGGCAAGGCTTTATTTGTTGTTCTTTCTCCAGCTCTTTTAGGTGTAGGGTTAGGTTGTGTACTTGAGACCTTTCTTGTTTCTTGAGAAATGTTTGTATTGCTATGCACTTCCCTCTTATGACCACATTTCCTGCATCTCAAAGATTTTGAAAAGCTGTGTTTTCATTTTTATTTGTTTCCATGAATTTTTTAAACTCTTCTTTAATTTTCTGGTTTACCCAGTCATTCTTTAGTAGGATGTTCTTTAGCCTCTATGTATTTGAGTTCTTTCTAAATTTCTTCTTGTGATTGAGTTCCAAGTTCAAACCATTGTGGTCTGAAAATATGCAGGGAATGATTGCAATCTTTTGGTACCAGTTGAGACCTGATTTGTGATCAGGTATGATCTATTCTAGAGAATGTTCCATGTACACTAGAGAAGAATATGTATTCTCTTGCTTTAGGATGGAATGTTCTGAATATATCTGTGAAATCCATCTGGTCCAGTGTGTCATTCAAAACCCTTGTTTCTTTGTTGATCTTCTGCTTAGATGATCTGTCTATTGCATTAGGGGATTGTTAAAGTCCCCTACTATTACTGTATTATTATTGATGTGTTTCTTTCATTTTATTATTAATTGGCTTATATAATTGGCTGATCCCATGTTAGGACCATAAATATTTACAATATTTGTTATAAGATTCTTAGATCTTCTTATTGTATATACCCTTTAATTATGATATAGTATCCTTGTTTATCTCTTATTATCATCTTTGATTTAAAATCTAATTTGTTTTATATAAAGATTACTACCCCAGCTTTCATTTGATGTCCATTAGCATGATAAATATTTTTCCACCCTCTCACTTTAAATCTGGAGGTGTCTTTGGATCTAAAATGAGTGTCTTACATATAGCATAACAATGGGTCTTATTTTTTTAATCTACAGATACCCTGTGTCTCTTGATTGGGGCATTTAACACATTTACATTCAGGGTAACCAATGAAAGATATTAATTTAGTGCCATTATATTACTTGTAAAGTCCTTGTTTCTGGTCCATGTTACTTTTGGGCTCTCTCTTTGCTTACAGGATCCTTTTTAATGTTTCTTGTAGGACAGGTTTGGTGATCACAAATTCTTTCAGTTTGTCCTGGAAGATTTTTATCTCTCCTTCTATTTTGAATCACATCCTTGCAGGATAAAATATTCTTGGTTGCATATTTTTCTCATTTAGGACTCTAAATATACCATTCCAGTCCTTTCTGGCCTGTCAGATTTCTGTGGATAGGTCTTCTGCCCATCTAATGTTTCTACCTTTGTAGGTTATGAATCTCTTGTCTGGAGCTGCTTTTAGGAATTTCTCTTTGTGTCTGAGATTTGCTTTTAGGAATTTCTCTTTGTGTCTGAGATTTACAAATTTCACTATGGTATGTTGGGGTGTTGACCTGTTTTTATTGATTTTAAGGGGGATTCTCTATGCCTTTTGGACTTGGAAGCCTATTTCTTTCTCCAGATTAGGGAAGTTCTCTGCTCTAATTTGTTCCAATATATCTTTTGCCTCTCTCTTCCTCTGTCCTCTTCTTCTGGGATCCTAATTATTCTATATTGTTTTGTATTATGGTATTGCTTATCTCCCAGTTTCTCCCCTCATGGTCCAGTAGTGGTTTGTCTCTCTCTGTCTCAGCTTCTTTATTTTCCACCATTTCATCTTCTAGATCACTAATTCTGTCTTCTGTTCATTTATCCTAGCAATTAGAGCCTCCAATTTTTATTGCATCTCACTAATAGCCTTTCTATTTTCGAACTGATTAGATTTTAGTTCTTTTGTTTCTCCAGGAAGGGATTCTCTAGTGTGTTCTATGCTTTTTTTTTTTTTTTTTCAGGTCTATTTAATATCTTTATAATTGTTATTCTGAATTCGAGTTCTGACATCTTACTTATATTCAGACAGTTTAGGTCCCTGGAAGTCAGTACTTTTTTGAGGTAAGTTTTTCCATCTTATCATTCTTGCAAAAAGTGGTCATTTTTCTATTTGTAGAGTTGCAGCTATTCTTTTTAATCTCCAGTTGAGTTCACAGGTGTTCAGAATAATCTGAAACCCATCTAGCTGAATTCCTGGGGGGAGATGAAACTAAGGTCTCCCACTTCTTGGTCATCTTCTTATTTAACTTTGACTCTTGGTCTTTAATAATAAATATGTCAACAGAAGTTCAAAAAATCTGCACTTCATTTTATTTTGAGTTGTGTATAATTTTAATGAAGAAGTTGGTAAAAAATATGTGAGATATAGAAGAAATGCTAGAATAAGACTGCCTGAGTGTGAAGCCCTACATTACCATTTACTATTTTTGTGACCTAAGAAAATTTAATTACATGTTTTATACCTTATCTGCATAATGTAGGATATAATATCTATTTTATATGGTTGTTGTAAGGTGTAAAGTGTGTGTGTGTGTGTGTGTGTGTGTGTGTATGTGTGTTAAGAGTTGGTATAATCTAAGCTATAAAAATACTTACTATTCCAGTACACAGAAAATATGAAGGGGAGAAAATACACAATCAAAGTTTCAATATAGGAAACATGAGAAAGTAACTTTTGAAGTATAATTGAATCTATTTTTATGATAAAAAACAAGGTCATGGATGCATCCCAATAAGTAACAATTCTGTCCATCCCTCAATATCTGAACCCATTGAAATAAGACAAAAATATCACTAGGTAGAAGAACAAAATATCACTTTATCACTCTATAAAGCTGGTTATTTATTTATTTGAGAGAGAGGGAGTGCATGTGGGGGAGGATCAGAGAAGAGGAAGAGAATCTCAAGCAGACTTCCTGACAAGTGCAGAGCCTTACATGGGGACTAGGTCCCATGATCCTGACATCATGATCTGAGCTGAAATCAAAAGTCATGCACTTAACTGACTGACCCACCCAGATGCCCCTAGAATATATTTTGATGTAAGAGTGAAAACAGACTAGAGGAATCATGTACCTATGTAGATCTTATAAAAGATAGAGAGAGAAAGAGGGAGACCCAGAGCCCTGTGTTCAGTAATATTGATAAGTTAGTTCTACTCACTTGAGAAATATATAAGCCATTCTAATTCACTGAGAGAGAGTAAGGAATGGGACAAAGGGCAGTATATTTTGACCCATCTCATTTTCATAGAAAAAAAACATAATAAATAGGAATATAAAAAATATTTTTAAAACAAAAATTGTGTTAGTAATTTCAACCAGTACTGCTTCCCATCTAGGATCATTTTTGCTGTTTTGTTTTTGTTATTTTTACCCTTCGATCCTTTTTGTCCTTATGGGCTTATGCATTAAAAAAAGTTCATTATGTTCTGAACACATTTAGGTTTGAGGATAAGTAGTACTGAATTCATGTATTTAATCTGCCATTTTTAAGTGGAAATCCTACTTAACATTCCTTAATGTGATATGTATAAAAGTTGTGACTAAACCTTTAATTGAGAGCACTTTTATAATGTAGAAAATAACCACTCTATGGTTAAATCTTTTCTTTAAAATCATATGGCCCAATTAAAAGAAAGCAGATTATTATATGCTGTTTACTAAATTAGTTATATATCACTATCCTACCTAATTTGCCTAACAAAGTTATAAGTTGTTGTTC
Source organism: Mustela lutreola (assembly GCF_030435805.1). Lineage (NCBI taxonomy): Eukaryota > Metazoa > Chordata > Mammalia > Carnivora > Mustelidae > Mustela > Mustela lutreola. The sequence continues at coordinate 53,373,561 of NC_081303.1, forward strand.
AGGAGACTTTATGGCTGACATTAGTTTATGGTGGTGAGGTAGCAGAATATATAATTTGTTTTGCATAAGCTAAGAATTGTTGTAAGTAATGAAGAATTATGTAATAGCAAAGTCAGCATAACTGACACTGTAGTCAAAGAATAAAGAATTTATGTGCCATCAAGCTAGCATTTTGATAAAGTGAATTATCCTCCCAGAGACATTTAAATGCCTTAGTAAAATAGTGCATAGAAGCAGCTATTATATACTCTGATTTTTATCAAATTATGTTTTCTCAAAACAGTTATCTGATGGGTGTATCCATTGCCGGGTACAACATATGCAGAAACAATTAGGTTAAAAAATTTTATTACAAAGTTATTTAAATATGAATATAAGTTTTAACTGCTTATGTAGGAATTTACACTTATTTATAATTTTAATTAAAAATTATATCAATTTATTTATAAATTTTTTAATAAGTCTCAATCATGAAATCCAATTTGCTGACATTATTTGTTACAAATTTGTGTTACAATTTATAGACACAAGCAAATGTGCTCCTTGTTTGTCTTAACTGTAAGATAAATTACTTGGGTTGAATGGTACTTAACCAATATTAAGCAAATAGTTAAAAATCCATGAACAACTAAATGAAATTGTCAAATGAACACTAAAGATTGTTAGATGCTTACATAGTGTCTTTCCAAAAAATATTTGTTTCTTATATTTGAATCTCCAGAGGTTTCTTTATAGGTTAAAGTCAGAGAGTCAACAGTCATAAGGCTCTTTTTGGAAATTATGTATAAGTAAATTTATTTTTATATTACTAACTTACTGTAACTACACCCAATAAGAAAAAAGAAGCAAAATGTATAACAGAAGTAGTTCAAAGTAGAGGATAAAAATGATACAGTATACATATTAGTATACATGATTATATGAATAATATTATTGATGAAGTTATCATATACAAACCTAAAAAATACAAACTCTCTAATTAAAATTATCAAATTAGCATGGATAAAAACATTATTACTCCTACATAAAAATTCTTAGTGGTTCCTGAAAATTTTAAAGATGAAGTTAATATGACATAAAATGGTCCTTGTGATAGAGTCTTTGGTTACCTATTGTTTTTTAATAACTATCTTGTTCTCACTGGATTCTTAAGAAACACTGAACTTCCTTCCAATAATTGAAAAGTGCATGCTCTTTCTCACCTTCAAGCAATGTTGACACTCGGCCCAAATAACTAGGGCAATACGACATTTATTTTCAGCTTTGATGTTGCCCTTTGCTCTAAACCCAGAAAGTATAAAAGACATGTTGGGTTTGTGTATGAGATAAACCTGGAGACAGAAAATTCATTTTTCATATGGAGTTTTTTTCCTGCTTGGTCAGTACTCTAATTTACTGTACAAATTTAGGGACCTGAGATTAGCTCTGCATGCAGCCAGTATTTCCACTTTTATCAGTGAACAAAAGGAGAAAAAATTTTAAACATTACTAAACACATCATAAGGCCATAGTTCTTCATGAGGCACATGATTTAAAAAATGCTCAACAGAGAGAAAAGGAAGCAAAATCTCTTGCTGAAAATGAGCTCTTAATAACAATTTTTAAAAATGGAATGCTAAAATTGTCAATGACATTAACAGACAAACATTTAATGTGTGCCTGATAAAATCAGTCCTTAAGAAAAATATTGTAAAGACTTGGTATATGTGGGGAAAAGATGTTCAAAATTATAACTAAAAGTATAACTTATCGTTAAAAGAGCAACAAAGTATGAGACAAAATAAGGTGAAGTTGAATACTGATAGGGATTCAAACAAAAATAAACTCTTATGTAGAAATTTGGAAGTGAAAAACATACTTATTGAAGGAAAATAAACACCAACCTAAAAAACAGGAAATGAATTAATGAAAGAGATGATATAACAATAGTTACAAATCCACTGGTGTGAAAATAATACATCAAGAATATGATACACACAATATTATCAAGAGTGAACCCTCTGGAAAGTAAAATTTTATATTATGCTAGAGATAAGATCTAGACACAATGCTAGTGGTTGTTTTGTAGTTCTTAAAATTATTGGTAGATGTTCATTTTCTGACTATTCTTCATAATTCATTTATATAAATGTACTATCTTAAAGTTAACATAAAAACAATGAAAAGAAAGAAATCCTAGATAAAATGTGCTATCTTAAAGTCAACAACAACAACAACAACAAACAATGAAAAGAAAGAAATCCTAGAGAAGTTTTTTTAACCAATTACTTATTTTATAGCAATTATTAACCAGAGATGAAGCTTACTAAAAATATGTCAGATTTGTTCTCCATAACTTCAAAATGCAAAACCTGGGAAAAAGAGATTGGTGATTAAAAAAAACATAAGACATAAAAATATTAATTTTAAAAAGCTAAGAAGCTATACTAATGTAAGGAAAAAATATGAGCAAAAATCAATAGTCAGTGGAGCAATGAAAGTATCATGATAGTGTCAATTTTCCCTATAATAATCACTGTAAGAATACAATCCCAATCAATACAAGAGAAGAAGTGTAAGGGGCAAATCATTTGTTTTGCAAGATATAAAGACATTTTAGTAGTATGATAATCAAGAGATTATAGCACTGATCTAAATATTATGAAGAAAATATTAAAGGCAAATAAAAGAACAGAAAGCAATTAATGAAAGCATGAGAACATAACTTATGACAGATAACATGAATTAATCAAGAGAAACATAGTATTAGTATAAGCTTCTAGAAAAATTAGACTTCTAATGAATGCACAATGCAACAAAACTTTTAAGGGAAAAATTATAAAAAATCAAAATATTCATTTTAAAACTTTTGGAAGATAATTGCTAATGTACTTATGATCTGTATGTAAGGAAGAATTTATTAGAAAAGACAGAATACTGAAAGATATAAAATAAAATTAATCAATGAATATGGCCATATAAAAAATAAAATATTGTTACAAAAAGAAAATTATAGAAAAAAATATCTTTGCTTGGAAAACCTCCCAAAGATATTTCAGTGTATATCATCAACAAATATTAGTTCTAATAGATATTTATACATAAATCTAAAAAACCAATGATATAATTGATAAAATCTTTGGGTTGGCAGAAATTCACAGAGGGATACTTAAATAATCAGAAAACAAACTAAAAGATAATTAATCTCATTGACACTAGGAAAATTCAAATTAAAAGCACTATATGGTACCACTGTACAACATAAAATAGATTTAAAATTATAAATCTGACAGTACTAACTTTCTATGAAAACAGAAAGTAGAGGGAACTCTAACATACTGCAGGCATATAAATAGAAAAAAAATTATACTACTTTGGATTACATTTTGTCAGTATCTGGTAAAGTTGAGAATGACGTTATTCATGAGTCCAAAATTCAATTTCTAGGTATGCAGCCTAGAATTACTCTACCCAAAGACATAAGTACAAGAATGCTCAGCAAACAACTTTTAGGGGAAAAAAAAAAGCAATTTGAAAATGCATATCAACATTTCATCATTACACTGAATAATTAACTAAATATGCATTAAATGGAACATAGAGAGTGCTTGTTTCTCTCTGGTTCCCTGTCACCTTTCTTTTTCTTCCAAAATGGCATTGGCACTTGGCTTATTTATCCACAGGAAAATATCAGAAGAAATGAATATTGGTGTAGAGTAACTAGATGTTCCTGGGCACTCGGTACTCTTCATTTTTTCTCTCTATATCACCATGAATTAAATGCATCTCCAGTTGTTATTTGAGTTGCTCTGTAAGGTAGCAGAAGATGCAAGTAATTAAAAATGAGCTTACGGCAGTTCTAAGAGGCAATGTAACATAGCAGCAGATCTGTTTTCAAGGTTAACCAAAATACACAGTTGTTTAAATGAGAACTTAGGAGTGCCAGAACCTTCATTCTGTTCAATGACCACCACACTATATTCAGTGCAGATCATTCAGTCTCAGGATAGGATAGAGAAACATGCATGAATTCCAAACGACAACAATTAAATCAAATAACATAGAAATTTTTCCGTCAACATATTTGTTTATAGACACAGAAGGCCAATCGAAGTGAATCCAAATTTATTTTAAATCTTAAAACATTTCACACCTTCCTACAGGACTATTCTGATTCCTGGAACTCCTGTATCATATGCAGTATTCATTTTATACTTACAAAGTGAAATACAAGGGAAAAAAGCAAAAGAATGTGAACTTCCTATTTAAAACAAACTTACAAACAAACAAAAATCCACCTTAGCTGTGAAGTTAAAGTGTTTGCAGTAAAGTTCAACCACAACCAGATGAATCACACTGGGTATTCTCTACTAATGCCACCAAATGTAAGCCCAAAGTGAAACTTCTGACTACGCACAAGCTCTTAGATTATATTATTTGCACCAACAACTTTCAACACTTTTACATTCATTTTCCAACTTATATTCAACATAATCTCTTAAGAATATATATAGAAATATCTATATTTATACCTATATCTATATACCATAGAAGATATTCAGGTCATTGTCAATATCAACTATAATATAAAAACTTTAACTGAATAAAGTCCTTCTATATGGCCAGATTATCTAATTTTAACCTGAACAGTGTAATTTTGAGAATAAAGATCTTAATCCAATGCTACTTGAAAGAAAAAGTAATATGAGAAGAGATATAACTTCACTCAATTTATTCTCCAATAAAATGTCACTTTCAAAGTTTTAGCAAGCAAACAAACCAAAAGTCTTATGGGTTCTACTAAATAATAGGGCTGTGCTTTAAACTAGCCACTTATTTTATATAAACTAGAAGTGAGACAAGTTAGAACTTTGCCTGTTAACTGTTTCCTCTCCCACAATTTCAGACAACAACACTGATATGTCCAGGAATGGCATGACACCTGAGATTCTATCTAAAAATAAAAATAATAAAATTTTATCTAAAACAGAATCATAAAATGGTCTAATTTATTAAAGCACATATTTATTTAAGAAGATAAATATATTAGTGATATCAAACAGGTATAAAAACAAATACCTAAACAAAAGGAAAATTAAAATAAATAATTTAAATAATAAATAGAATGCTGGCACCAATGAAAGATTGGATACAGATAAAAAATACATTTTTAACTTAAAAAATAGAAAAATTACACCAAAGTAAATAGAGATAGATATAAAATAGAAAGGATAAAAGAAAACATTATAGATAAAGAATATAGTGGTAGAAGTTTCAAAATTAGGGCTGTAGGAACTCTAGTAGAAGAGTTAAGATAGAGAAATTGGAATATTTACACAGAATTAGAAAAAGATGAAAATACACTTTAAAAAGTCACATAGGGGCGCCTGGGTGGCTCAGTGGGTTGGGTCCTCTGCCTTTGGCTTAGGTCACGGTCTCAGGGTCCTGGGCCCTGCATCGGGCTCTCTGCTCAGCGGGGAGCCTGCTTCCTCCTCTCTCTCTACCTGCCTCTCCGCCTGCTTGTGATCTCTCTCTCTGTCAGGTAGATAAATGGAATCCTTAAAAATAAAAAGGTCACATAGAGTTGTAATGAGCATGGGTGTTACGTGCAAATAATGAATCAGGGAACACTACATCAAAAACTAAAGATGTACTGTATGATGACTAACATAACATAATAAAGTAATCAATCAATCAATTAATCAATCAATTCTACAGTTCCAAAATGAAGACAAAATGGGAAAATAGAAAAACTTAAAAAAGAAAAGGAAAATACAGAATAAAATTTAAGCAAATAAAAATTTGTAGTAAATGTTAAAACTTCAAGAAAAAGAAGATCATCAATAAAGAAATGAGAATTGGGCAGCTATTTAGCCTCTCAATAGCAATATTGGATATGGGAACATAATATTTTTAATGGACATAAAGAAAATAACCTTGGACTTAGAATTTTATCAACTGGGTTGTCTTTAATATAAGGGGATATTTCACATTTTTTCTCAGATATGTCCTTGCTCAGAAGAGTTAACACATAAATATCCACATTTAAATATGTATTTGAAGGAATAATGAAAATAAAATTATACAACTATGAATGGTGTAGTATACATGAGAAGTAACATGATCAAGTATTTAACATTTTGTTTTCTAGAAAAATTAATCGAGGAAAAAGAGAATATGAAAACAAGAAATATGTGGTACACAAGTTTCCAGGAAACTTTTACAGATGGAAATTTGGAATTGCTTATTTGAATTGGTTAGATTCAACGAGTTTAATAATTTTAATTTAATGGAACTAGGATACTGGAAGTCGATGCATTGCAGTGGCAAATAGCTACTTAAATTACCACATGGAGTCTTCTCAAATGAAGTTACCTATTGATCATAGAGCTTTAGGAGAACAATAACTATTGCAAAAGATTTTGATGAAACTGTAGACAAGAAGGAATGTTGGGTCAGATGAGAGTCATTACAGAGAATTACAGAGAATACAGTGAAGAAAATGAAAAATTCAGCACAGGGCAGAAAAACCACAAGACTTCCATGAAGGTTCTAAAGGAATCTTACATCTTGGAAATGCAGAAAATATTGTCTGAAATTAAGACTTTGAATTTTATCATACAAGTTGTAAAATTAAATGTAATTTGAAATTTTCTTTTGTATGAAATTTATAATATCAATTGGGAAATATTAGCATCCTGAGAATTAGAGTAGTAACTCAAACTGGTAGATTTCAATTAATATTACTATATGAGTATATTCACTCTTGCATTCTTTCTCTCACCTTTGGGGAGATTAGATGACTTTCCAAGAGTCTCTAATGCATTCACCTGAGTCAGGTTTTTGCAAGAGGATGCTGATTCTTTTGGAAACATTAACTCTCATTGCCCTCAGACTTATAGCTACAACACAGTTTTAATGGAACCCAAAGTATTGAATAAAATAACTGACCCAGGAAGAGATAATTATACATACTGAAAGAATTTTGATATTTTGTCAAGGCTGAGTTTATAAACTAGATACACTATATGGAATCCATGGGTTGATGTGGCCTCTTTCCAAAGGTAAGACAGCCCTCAGCAGTCAGTATTTCTAATTTTGAAGGACTGGGTAGATATACAATGAGAAGTTGAGTCAGCAGGTAGAGAGGATTGTAGGCTCTGAACAATTTATTGTGCCATCATAATTTTTTTGACACTATTTTTCTTCAAATATTTTGGAAAATGATGTGGCATCTCCAGTGCAGTGAAAACCATGCTTTTTTATTGTTTTGAAGAATGTGGAGCATTTTTTAGTCTGGTAAGATTGCAATTGCTGTCCAGAAATAGCATCTATCCTCATCAGCTCCCTGTGTATCGCAGTGTCCAAGCGACAAGGTCTCCTTTCTTACCTCTTCTCATTACTTACTTTCATCACAGAATAAAGGGGAGGAGGTTGTATGTGTGTATGGTGTGTGTGCATGTGTGTAAGAGCTGAAATGCACCTTGGAATTTTAACAGTATCTGTTTTTCCTATTCATGCCAACTCCTTTAAACCTAATGGATCCTTCAAATTCTAGGAATGCCATCTTCCAGAACTCACTCATATATTGCTCCCTTCCGTGACTTTATTTTGAAAGGTTTCCTCATGTTTCAAGATAAAAAACATTCTTATTTTCTATATGATGTTTTCTTTTCTTCCTTTAATTTGGATAACATTTGTTTTTAGGTCTCAATAACACTCTGTCATTAAATTTATCATCATTCCACTCAAGTTTTATACATGTAATCCTGCCCTCTATCTACCTCTGCTCTGGCTCCTTCTTTTATATTTTGAGATTTCTTTGGGCAAAGAATGGTTGTCTCTTTTCAGGACAGCTATGATATCTAACACAATTGGTATCAGATATAGTCCCTATAATTTTTCTATTTGGTTTTCCATTTTATAAATATCTGAGGGGCGCCTGGGTGGCTCAGTAGATTAAAGCCTCTGCCTTCAGCTCAGGTCATGATCCCAGTGACCTGGGATTGAGCCCCGCATCAGGCTCTCTGTTCTGTGGAAAGCCTGCTTCCTCCTCTCTCTGCCTGCCTCCCTGCCTGCTTATGATCTCTCTCTCTGTCAAATAAATAAATAAAATTAAAAAAATAAAAACATGATTAAAAACATGATTAAAATAATGAATAAATTATCTACAATAGAAAATAGAAATAGAAAATAAATAGAAAATAAACCTTATTAAGGACTATGACTTCTCTTTAATTTTTCCTTAATCTCCCATTATTTAGGAGAAAAAATTATTATATAATTTTATCATGAAATTAATCCTCAAAGAGAATAAAATATTAAGTCTCTGTATTTTAGAATCATATCATGTGCAGCTATTGAGAAAGTTTTGATGTTCAAAATGTATTCCATCTGCCATTGGAAAGTTGATATACAGTGATATAAGTTTTTTTATTGACTATGAGAAATATGTAACTGTTAAATATGTGGTAACTTGAAAACTTAAAATGTTTACGTGGTACCCAAAATTATTATTATTTTTTTTTGACAGTGAGAAGTGTATCCAATATTTATTGAAGTGGTTTTTTTCCTACATATTTAGTTAACCTAGTCTTATTCTTTTAACTATACAGTGTTTTTTATCATGGTAATTAAACACTATATCAACTGATTTTTTTCTGGAGTATAGAGCCAAGTAAAGATATAGATCACATTAAAGATTTTTTTTAATTAAAAGGAAAGATAAAAAGCACATCTGGTAGGCAATGGAAGCCAAAGGGAAGAAACTAGAGAATAATATGATAAAACAGTAAAAATACCACCTGCTTATGTTTTCTGCTTCTTTTTCTAGGAGTAGTTTCACAGTATATTAAAGAACTTGGCACAACAATCTATTTTATGTATGTTAGGCAGCTGTGCTGCCCTGGATATTTTCAAATGTGTTAGTCAAATATAGTCATTAAAATTTCTATTTATATAATTTCCTTGGTACATAAAAGTCTAGCTAATGCAATATAAGCAGTAATATGCAAATACCTTCAATCTGTTTGAAAATTTTGAATCTATATATTATTAAGATACCTAAATAGATATATGCCTTTTATAATTATCAAATGTTTATAACTACTTATTATAGCATTATTAAAATGTATTCCTTATAATATCACAGGTGAGTATAGCCATTTGGGTGAGGTTAGATTTCAGAACACATTTTCTCAAAGTCTTAAAAGCTGCTAATGTGAAGCATTAACAATTTTTCTTACTGAGAAAAAATAATTTGTCTAGTTTCATATGGAGTTTATGTCTGTAACAACTATCTCTGGACTCATGAATCATGAAAGGTAAAAACAAGAGAACATATGGTGACTTTGCATATTTTCTCCAGAGAGCTCATTCTGAAGTTTTTCAGAATTTGTCTTAAATTTGACAGAATTATTCAACCAGTTTTCATAAACGGGTTTCTTTCTAGATATTAGAGAGGAAAACTGCAAAGGTAAAGTTTGGTTATATTAATGTATGTATATCAACAAATACTTGTTTAGCACTTCATAGTTTGCCAAGAAATCAACATATATCATCTCAGTCCTTAATTAAGGACTGATTAAGTAAAAATCTATTTATTTTAAAGATTAGTAAACATAATTTTAGCACTGGGCATTGATTTAGGATTAGATTACATGAAAACTATTTGTCCTTAATAAGACATAGACAAGTCATATTCTTTTTTTAAGGAGCTCACAATACCTTAGAAAGGCAAGGTGAGTGAATCAACGTGTTGCAATAAACAATACAATTGACACTATTATGCCACTATTAGCAATAGTCATTGGGCTCTTCCTTTTATGTTCCTGGTACAAATCCAAGCATATTGTCACCACTATCTCATTCAGACATCATAATGCATTTATGAAGTAGGTTCTATTATCACTTCCATGACACAGTTGGAAATTGAAAAATTATTTTCCCATTAATAATAATAGAAGTTAAGGATACAATCCAATCCCACAGCATAACAACAGAACCCACAAATCCATGAAAAGGCACACTGGGTTTATTGACATTACTGTTTGTGCCAGGGAAGACAATGCAGAGGGTAGATGCGATAATAATAAAAGTAAAGCTGATTCTTGGAGTGTGATCATGAGTTCCAGTGGATGAGGTGAGAAAGATACTGCAAACAAAAAAATCAACTCATATAAAGAAAAGGTCTTATGTAAATGTGATGTGTTTGCAAATTAATTGTTTGGTGGGTTTGGTATACCCAAAGGACTTCAGTGTATAATACTTACAAAAATGTGGTGAAATTGAGGATAGAAAGTTAGAGTGAGCCAAGTTAGATGAATGGAAAAGTGAGGCAATACATGTATATTTACATGCAAAATTAGCAGAACTTGGTGACAAATATGAGAAAGGGGGGACATCTTGAAGACACCTTGAAATTATTGATATATTTCTTATTGTCTATGCTTATCTAATTATTAAAGTGATATAGAAACATTCACTTCTTTAATTTTAGTGTGCTTTCTTCTTGACTTATAATAATGTTGATATTTTAAAAGTCAATAAACTGTGCATATATAGTAGTTTTGACATATTAAACAGGTCTTCAATATAAATTTTAAAAATTACCACTGTGACTAGGACTTCTAGTGCCCTATATAGCTGTAAGTAAAGAAACAGCCTAGAACTTCCTTTCACCTTGTTCCCAAGTCTAAGAACAATTTCTCAAATATGGGAATCTAAAAAGCACATTAATACCTTTGTTACTAAGTGGTATAACAGTGGAATTGAGACCTTCTCATGCAGATCTTAGATAATGCAGAAATCTCATAGGCATTGTTTTGAAGATAACATTTAAAAATGATGTAAATAAACAGGTCTGGATAATTGGTCACTGCCCCTGGATTTGATGATGTTACATTTTATGATCCATGGCACTGTATTTTTAGTTAAGTATTTCCACTGAAAATAACTTCTTCACCTTATTTTCTATTACTTCTTAGTATCAGATTGGGAAAAAAATCAGATACTGCAAAATAACTATAGCAAAAAGTATTAGGAGTGAGATAGAGTGCCACTACATAATCAAAAAATGTTCAGGAGGAAAATAAAGCAATTCTTCCACTTGATAACTTAAAGAAAAATTACACTAAACCAAAAAAAAAAAGTTTTTTACACAATTATTAGTATCATCACCATCTAATACCAGCTATCAAGATTCTTATACAGCATTGGTATGTCAGAGAGTGAGATTTTTATACAAGAATTCAAAAAAATGACCAATGAAATAGGAAAAAGAGAGACCAAACACACATTGTATGATTACTTGATGTGTGACAAATCTCCTTTGCAGTGAAAAGAGAGGGAAAAGTGATATTTTAAGAGATACTACTAGTTTGCTTAAAGAACCACAAAATTTTTTTTAAATGTTGTGACCCCCTACCTCACACAAAACATAAAAAATATATTCAAACAGTTTACAAATCTAAGTGGGAATAGAAAAAGAATTATCTCCTAGAAAATAACACATTGGAAATATCTTAAAAATCGAGTAGGAATTATTTCTCAATCAGGATTTAACAGCAATAATCATACAAGTAAGCATGATAAATTGGAGTATATTAAAAATAAAAAATTCTATTCATCAAAGACATTTTTTAAGAGCAAATAAACACATCAAAATCTGGATAAAAGTACCTAAAATATTGCTTTTTTTTCCCCAAGAAAAGTCTCATATCCCCAAATACAAACAAGTTCCAATATATTAATAATAAAAGGCAAATAATCCACCAAAAAACTGACAAAAGAATGACCAAAAATTTCTGTGCACAACATTATTAGTCACCAGGAAAAATGTATATTGAAACAAAATTGAGATTCATTCCCTACTCAGCAGGATGGCTGAAATTTAAAAAACAAAAAAAAAGAGAGATAATAAATGTGTTGAGCACTGGAATACATACACATTATGAAAACCTTTTGAAAAGTGTTTGGCATTGTATGCCAGATTGAACATATGCATACCTATAATATAATTACCACAAATAAAATGTTCATATGTCTACAAGAACATTATCAGTAGTAGTTAATGACTGGAAACTATCCAAATGCTTCTCATGAGTGAAATAGATAAACCAGTTATGCTTCATTCAAATAACAGAACAATAGTGAGATTTTACATACTAAAAAGTATCCAGCAGTATAGATAAAAATCAAAATCAACCTCAGTGAAAGAAGCTAAACCCCCAAAAAGTATATTCTTTATGGTTCAATTTATATAAAACTCCAATAGATGCAAAACATATGGTAGAATTCAGGATAGCAATTGTCCTTAGAAGATTTTGACTGGTAGGTGACATTAAGGTGCTTTTGGGGTGTAGCAATGTTTGTTTTTTCATTTGAAGCTGCTAGACACAAGAATGGGTTCATTTTATGAAACTTCAGCATGTTGTAATCTGGATTATGCACTTTTTGGTTTAAATGAGTCTCATCAAATATTGATAATGGTTATTTCATTATCAAGTTCTCAGAATTTCTTTCTTCTACTTATTTACGGCTTGAATTTTACAATTAAGCATGCATTATCTTCTCAGAAATATTATTCTTTTCATAATTTGAGTCCTTGTTTTTCTTCAAGCTTATTTATAAAACCAAGATATCAACTGTTCGCTTGAGTAAAGATCCTTCAACATTATCAGTTCATCAAGAATGGGATTTCTAGTACATCGCCCTAATGGAGAGGCCACCGAGATGTTAGTTGGCAAATTCATCAGTAATAATGCATAATTTATGCTTATACCCAACATATTTTTTATTTCAGTTAATAGAAAAAAATGACAAAAACAATTATGAGTGCATATATGAAAAATTGTTAATGATGCTTAAATCTAATGACAATTTTTTAGTAACATATCTGCTAGTAGAAAGTGCTACCTGTGGGTTGTTGATATTTTATGTCTTTATTTAACAATGTTAAAAAGGCTTTACAATTATTTTTTAAAACTATGGGGTGCCTGGGTGGCTCAGTTGGTTAAGCAACTGACTTTGGCTCAGGTCATGATCCTACAGTCCCGGGATCGAGTCCTGCATCAGGCTCCCTGCTCAGCTGGGAGTCTGCTTCTCCCTCTGACCCCTTCTCATGCTCCCTCTCTCTCTTTCAAATAAATAAATAAATAAATAAAATCTTTAAAAAATATATGCCTTAAAATTTTTAGTTTTAAGGTTTTTCTCTTCCATGAGCCATTTTTGGTACTAGAAATTATTTTTAAAGTAAAATACAGTGAATGACAAACCTTTTATGGACTAAGGATGTAGATTTACTTATCCTATATACTTACTTTCATAAAAAGATGTTGATATGTAACTAACAATATCTTTCCATGGCATAATACTTACAATGGGCTCATAATAAAAAAAAAATATATCAAAATAGTATAGTTTCAACCCTTATATGCAATATAGTTATAAGGAAATAGAGGAAAAGTAAGCAGCAAATGGTATGGATGTGTCTTTCATTGTAACAGCAATTTATAGATGCAAAAACCAGGAAGGCAGACAAAATTTCAGAGAAAAGAAAACAAAACTTAGAAGACATTGTATCCAAGTTGAAGTAGGAGGATATTAAGTCAACAAACTTTTTCTTTATAGGGTCCTACAGTAAATTGTTTTGACTTTGTGGACCATACAGACTGAAACACATTACTAACCTAGGCATTTGTAGCACAAAGGCAGCCTTAGATGTTATGTAAATATATTTAAACAAATGTACAAGTGTGTGTTGCAGTAAAACTTTATTTCAAAAAGAAACAGGTGGCAGGCTAGATTCAGTCTTCAGGCTATAATTTTCAAACTCCCAAGGTAGAGTATTATGAGACCTAGATTCTAAGCTTTTATATTCATTAAAGGTTTCCTTTTATTTATTTTTCTACTTAAAAAACCCCCAAACTCTTTGAATCTATGAACCTCTTTAGTTTAAGAAAAGTATTTTCATTCCAACGACTATCTCCCAATTTAGAATGATTTTTTTCCCATACAATAAACTGATGATATCTCGAGATTTGAGAGTAAACTTAACATTTCTACCACATTTCCTCTTCAAGCAAGCCAGAAAAATAAATGAAAGAAAATTCAGTTTTTGTGCTGTTTTGTGTAAGTCACTGATATTTACTAAATGGGTAGTAACTGCATACACAAATCTGTTGGCAGAAAATCAAAGATGGATTTTTAAATGAATACTCTTGCATGTTTTGCCAACAGGAAGTTTCCCCTTCAACTCATATATGGGTTTTTTTTCCCACTGCACTGGTAAATTTGAATACACGTTTTTGTCCCTTTACATCTCCTTTTCCTCCTTTTTCCTTTGCCTTTCCTTGCTTTGACTTTCTTTCCTTTCTTTCCTTTCTTCTTCTCTCTTTACCTTTTCTTCTTCTGGCATCCTTGAAATTAATTAATTAAGATGTGATCTATAACAGAGCTTTTCACGAGAAAAAGCTTCAGAATATCTTTCTTCCATGTAACTTGATAGCAATCAACAAATTGAAACTCTTCTATCACAAAATCAGCTGAAGATATAAGTATGGATGAACACTGAAGATACGTGGATGTTTTATAAGAATCTATGCCAAATCTAAAGCACTGTTAAGGAAAGACTTAAAGGGGTGCCTGGGTGGCTCAGTGGGTTAAAGCCTCTGCCTTCAGCTCAGGTCATGATTTCAGGGTCCTGGGATTGAGCCCTGCATGGAGCCTCACATCTTGCTCCGCACTGAGCCCAGCATCCGGCTCTCTGCTCAGCAGGAAGCTTGCTTCCCCCCCACCCTCTCTCTCTGCCCTCCTCTCTGCCTACTTGTAATCTCTCTCTCTATCAAATTAATAAATAAAAAATCTGTTTAAAAAAAGGAGAGACTTAAAGTTTATTTCTTTATACTTAATAGTCTCTTGTGTTTTTCACTTCTAATCACAGTCTTTCAATGATATATCACAAACCTTCTCGAACCCTTTAATAGATGTAGATGTGGGTTTCTATTTGAAAATGGCCATATGCCTAGCTGTATAAATGTTTCAGTTTATCAAGAAAGTCACACAAAAAATTTAGTTTTCTGCTTAGAGTTGTTAATTATAAAAATGCATAATGTTACTGGAGACAAACATATTGGTAACAAAAGTACATATTTATTCAATATCAAGTATTTGAAAAGACAACAGAAATAATCTTCAAACCAAACAAAAGCAAATTACATTTTGAAAATTAATTTGCAAATCAGGATCTCTTGGCATCAATAAATTAATGTAAAGGATAACTACTTTGGAGAAGTCTTCTTTGTAGTTACTAGAATTTTATTTTCCTTCATGTATAAGTTACATAAAAATAATTTGAATATTTAAATACTTATTAAACTATACATAAATTAAACATTGAAAATGTGCTAAGCTATAAGGAATATTACTTGCAAAAATTTTATTAAGTTAAATATAAGATTTGATAAATGAATTCAATAGTAACTATAAAAATAAATATTTTAATTTTTAACCTTGAGAAAGAAATGCTTTATTTTTTTTACTCGATAGATACCAACTTAATATTTCCTATTATTTGCAAGATCCATAACACAAATGTGACTTATAGTATTTTTTACAGTTTTTATTAGGAGTCCAGAGAAAACCCTAAGGGCCAAGTCCCTCCCCCATTACCATCTCCCAACATATTTTTTTCAGAACAGGAGTTATGGCTGAATCATGAGGACAAAAGTGCCATTACTGAAGAAGTTTACAACTAGAGGATTCACAGGTCAAAGTGAAATACAACACATCACGAGAGGAAAAACGAGCTTTTGAGCAATTGATGAGAGCAAGTACCAGACCAAGCTGGTTGTTTGATGCCTGAAGCCCACTAAGAAGTGGAAAATTGTCTAACAAGTTGTCAAACAATGAGTAAAACATAAATAAATGAAAATAATGACTTTTAGCTTTTTCCAAAATATAACTTTAGCAAACAGAGATTAGATTACAGACAAAACAAGGAAACAAAAATTTTCAAAGAATGTTTCTGCTTTAATTAATACAACCCTTCCCCAAGTGTTGCTTCTTTATACTCATGCACACAAATCCTGCCAAAAACATAACCCATTGCAACCTTACATTAAGCAGCTAGTCATTTTGGTTAGAACTGAAATCATCACAAATTCAAGTTCATTATAGTTTTAGTCAATAACTGACAATATAATATTGTGACTTGACTAGAGAGAATCCAATAATTATTAGCAAAATTTTCAACTACAAAAATATTTTTGTGTAATTTAATTTCTTCTTTGAAATATATTTATTGCTTATATCAGCTCTGGTAAAAAGGTGGCAAACAATTAACTTCAAAGAAATTTGCAAATCACTTTGTTATATCTGAACCAACAAGTTTCTGGACATCAACCATGCAAGTATTAATATTCATTCTTCAAAGCAGAAAAACAAAGTCAGAGAGAGAGCACAAATGGCTTATTATTCTTGGGATTTGATCTTAGATTTTTTAATAGGAAAAAAATATTCTTTTTACCAAAATCTACATTTTATTTTCCTTCAATGGTCAAGTAGATGTTTCCTTTTATGTCTTTGCATAAATCTGCCCTTTTGTGCAATTTTATACTTTTTCAGTCTCTTTTCTCCATAATTCTGCATTTTAGCCTTTACCCTCCATTGAATCCTCTAATACAGAAATAAACTTGATTTGTAATTAAAATGATTTTTATTGCAATTGTTTTTATAGTTTTTATATGTGTTCTATTTATTGTCACTCTAAATAGTTCACAGTTACAGAAAATATCAAGTCTAAGGATATGAACTGGAAAGAATCATCAAAACTTAAGAATAAAGATTTTTATTTGTTGATGTATTGATTTGAGAGACAGAGAGAATGTGTGCAAGGAGGGAAAGGAGCAGAGGGAGAGGGAGACGCAGAATCCTTGCTGAACACCGAGGCCACAGCACAGGGCTCAATCTTAGGACCCTGAGATCATTACCTAAGCAGAAATTCCCACACTTAACTCACTGAGCCACATAGGTACCCCCTCTCCTCTCTAGAAGAAACAACTTCTTTAGAGACCTTAATTGGCTCTACAAAAATCTTAATTAAAAAATTAAAATTAAAATCTTAAAAAATTTTCAAAAAATTTTTTAAAGATTTATTTATTTGATAGAGCGAGAGCACTGAGGAGAGGCGGGGAGGGAATGGGAGGGGTGGTGAAGAGAGGGGCTGAGGGAGAGGAAGCAGTAGGCTGCCCGCTGAGCAGGGAACCTGATGTGGGGCTCCAGCCCAGGACCCCAGGATCATGACCTGAGCAGAAGGCAGACACACCCAACTGAGTCACCTGGGTGCCCCTCAGATTGGTTTTTATGAAGAAAATGTACATATCTTTGTGTACATAGAACCCCCATTAAAACAAAACTACCTCTATAACCAGGTTTCATGAAATCCTGCCATAATAATGAGAATATCCTGCATCTAAAGGCATAATGGAGTTTACTGAATGCTGTTTCAAAGATGACAAAGAGCCCGAGATTGAAAGAAAAAACTCAGTGTTTACATGGAAAGTTCTAGTCACTGCTCAAAGTAGTGAGTCTTTGTGTTTAAGCAATTCACTGTTATTTTACATTCTAAAGTGCTTAATATAAACATAAAGGTAAAAAGAATGATTTCATTGTCTATGATATGTTCTTCATTTTTCTCCATTTTAATCATTGCTTTTAGACTTCAGTATTTTGTTCATGCAGAAGTTTTTATTTTCCTAAAAGTTGTGTTCTTTGTCTTCTACATTTTTCTGGACTTTAAAACCTATTTAGATCATATTTAAATTGGCTTCTTCAGTTTAAAGTAATGCATGAATTCACCCATATTTTGTTCTAATATTTATTTGGCATTGTACATAGTTCTGATTACCTGGAATTTTTTTTTCTTCTGGTTTATGTAGTGAGATATGGATGTCACTTCCCTTCTTTCCTTCCTTCATTTCCTTTCTTTCTTTTTTGTTTTCTTTTTTTTTTTTTCTAATGGCCACTCAGACTTCTCATTGTGATTTTTTAATTGCTAGCATTTATCCCACTGAAAGGAGATGCTGCTTTTGTCCTACACATTCCCATTTGTATCTGGGTATACTTCTGGACATTCTCTTCTGCTCATGCTGTCTGCCTACTCATGTGCTAGGGAATCTTACATCATTTGCCTCAAGACTCCTCAGAGACAGGAAAACTACTCCATTTGGATGATGCCTACGGAATTTCTTTCTCAGGCTGGGCCTCTCTCAGTAAACCCACACATATTCGTGAACCTCTTCACCTTCTCAGAGCCTTTCCACCTCTTTCAAAGACAGCTCAGCACTGTGCATCTTGCAGAACGCATAAGCACTAGGATTTTTTGTCTCCTGATGTCACTGAAAATAGGCTTATGGGAGTTTGTTTCTTTTTCTATTTTTTCCCTCAATGGTCTTTAGGAAATTGTGAAGGTTTCCCAAGCTTGAATAGTTGAAAGGACTCACCAGATTCTGCATCAACACAGAAGGCTTTTTATTAAAGGCAAAGTATCCAGTGCAGCCAGAGAGAGTGCAGGCAAGAACTTCAAGATCCAGGTGCAAGGCTGCCTGGGTGCTTTTCCACTTACGCCAGCCCTTGTCTCTAGATGGGACCATGAAGGTCTTCACAAGGGATATCGGCTTGAGAGATCATAAGGTAGACATTTTCAGGATTTTTATTTTCTTATTGTTGTTAATGCCTTTCTGGTGATATACCCATGCAAGGCTATCTAACTGGTTAGGCCCGTAGAAACAGTGAGCCAACCGACCTGGGTAGCCAGCAGAGTTTTGGACTTTAAGCAGCGTATCAAAATCCCTCTGCTCTTAACCTGATCAAGAGTCAAACAGGCTTCCCCAGATATAAAGCAGAGTTTGCTGGGTCTGGAGTATATAAACTGTATTCTCCAGAGAAGGGGGAAAACTCAGAATGAGACTATTATGGTATTCCTAGTGAAACCCAAACCTAACATGTGCATTTTCAATTTTGATATAGTTAACTTATCTTCCAAAGCAGCTGTGCTAATTACACTTCTAGCAGCAAAGGGACAAGCGCCTCTTTCTCCACTTCCAAGAAATCACTGTTTGTTATTCACCTTTAATTTCTTTTGCCCATATAATAGGTTAAAAATTATAGCTCATGTGACTTTAATTTACATACATTTTATTATAAATGAGAATAGTTTTTTTTTTCCATGTTCAACTTCCACTAGGTTCTTTTATTTAGTGTCTTATAAATTCAGTTTTCTTCCTCATAAAAATTAATGTTTTGAAGTGTACTGAAAGTATTTTTCTAATTTGTCATTGTCTTTATTTTACTACAGTGACTTTTACTTACATCAGGCAAACATTTAATTTTATTTTTAAATAACCATTAATTCATATATATATATATAGAGAGAGAGAGCGCAATTGGTTCTCTCTTTATCTCTCTCTTATCTAAAGATGTATGTCAAGAGGGGTTAATGAATATTTTAAGATAATGATACAACTTCTTTCCCAGAAACAATATATGAGTCAGAACTATCCTGCTGCATTCGTAAAAAGAGCTGTTTTATGAAGCACATGTTGTAATTTATATATCAAACAAAAGACTGAGAACATTTTGGAAGTGATAATGATGGTGTATCAATGATTTATACATTTAAAAAGTTTAGATTTATGATGTATCTATTCATCTGATAATGAACTTGTAGATGTTTGCTGAGAAAATGGGGTTATACTTAATAAATGTTAGAGAACATTGAACAAATCTGTGATTAAAATAAATTTGTAAATGTCTTATTATTGATTTCCAGAGTGGAAAATTAACTGAGTTTTAATATATTCAATTTGCCAAGTAGATTGGCATTTTCTTCGACCAAATAACACATTGGTTTTCTAAAAGTCTTCCTATAGTTAATTCAACAAAAGTCTTAAAAAGTTCATTAATTTTTGAAATAATTAATTTGGGAAAATTAAATAAAAATAATAAAATAAAGTCAATTAGAGAATTACTCTTTAAATGCATAGTGCCAGGGTGGCTGGGTGGCTCAGTGAGTTACCCAGGCCATGATCCCAGGGTACTGGGTTCCAGCCCCACATCTGGCTGTCTGCTCAGTGGAGAACTGCCTCTCCCTCTACCTGCTACTCCCTTTGTTTGTGCTCACTCTCTGCTTCTTTCTCTGTCAAATAAATAAGTAAAAAAAGTCTTAAAAATAAATAAATAATAAATAAATGCATAGTGCCTTAAACATTCCAAGTGAATCTTGCTGAATAATGCCAGCTATTGTTATGGGCTATATCTTTGTGTTTCTCCAAAATTCATATGCTGAAACCCTAATCTCTAGAGGGATGGTATTAGGAGCTGGAGCTTTTGGGAGGCAACTAGGTCATGGGGTGGAGTCCCCACATAAGATTAGAATTTTTATGAGCAGCCGCAGAGGGCTAGCCCTTTCTCTTTTTCCGCTACGTGAAGATACAATGAGAAAATGGCCCTGCATAAATCAGCAGGAGGGCATTCGTCAGACCCTGAACTTGCTGGCACACTCATCTTGACTTTCCAGCCTCCAGAACTATGAGAAATAAATATCTGTTGCTGAATTTACCTGGTTATTCTGTTATAGCAACCCACAGACAATTATCATTATGGATTTTGAAAGTAAGATTTCTTTCTTCGGTTAATTGGTTTCAGTAGAAAGTAGGCCACAGATCATTCAAAGAAAAATTGCATTAGATTTAAATAAGAGACCAGGAAGGTGTCTTTCAATACTACTGCAATAAGGGTCATGACTTTTGCCAAGGGGAGAGAGATTGAACTCAACTGCACTGAAACAAAAGATAGTGGATTTTCAAACACTGCGGTGAGCTGATGAAAAAGTACTGCAGGACAGGACTCTGAAGGGTGCCCATCTGTGCTTGTTCATTGGCAATTATGGAAGTCAGTCTCCTATCCTCCTACAGAGACTGGAACACAGGAGTCTTTTCTCGACGATGACATTTCAGAGGGACAGCTTCCAGATCCTTGAGAAAGACGTTCTCTGCTGTAAAGACTTACATCTCAAAGGGACAGAGAAAGAATTTACAATTGCAAGTTTTCTAAAGTAAATAAGGAGATCAAGAAGAAACTTATTTGAAGTTTAGTCCCTCTTCTTGCTCATAAATACTTGAAAGGCAAAACTAAACAAAGATCTGTCGAAGTGATAAGAAAAGTACTGTTGATCATTTTATCTTATGGATTATTCATCAGAAACATCTCCATTAATGAGGTAGCAAAAGCAATCCCTATGCATTCCCCAGAATACCTCCCTATTAATACATGATTTACAGTTATACATTTTTATGAGTAATGGGTGAAATAATAGCTACAAGTCATATCTTCTGGATATTTTTATAAATTATAATTAATATTATATATTGTAATGACCATTCTTATAATGGTAACAGTATGAGAGGCTGGAAATAACATGAAGCATACCAGACATTCTCTCTTGGCTTGAGGTCCCACCCAGACACTAGGGATAATTATGCCCTGAACACACAGAGATGACTGCTTATTTCTTCTGTTCAACCATATTGTCCTGGGTGAAGTTAAAATAAAATTATTAAAATAAAATGATATATACTGTGTGGTATTAGGATGCTAACTAAATTTATGAGTGAGTACCTGACATCACTTATTTCTCATTGAAAAATTTTTCTAGGTAATAAAATTTGCCAGGTTTGAGAGTATGATCTAAAAGGTCTTGGTCTCAGTTTTAAGTCTAAAAATGGTTAATCACTGTGTGATATTGTATAAATTACTTAATGCTTCTATGCCTGAGTATCTTATATGTAAGATTGAATTAATCATATGCCCTACTTCCAAAAATGTTCTGAGTAATAAATGAGATTTTATATAAATGCTAATTATAGTTCCAGTGCATATTAGGCTCTCAATATATGAGAGCTAGCTAGCTGTTATAACAACACTGACAACAGCAGCAACAGTAGCAGTAGTAGTAACAATACTCAACAATACAGTACAATATTTCTTGCACTATTTTTCAGTTTTATGATTCGACAGCTAATTCTTTGATTATATATGGTTTCCAATACATCATCCTCATACATAATAGCATTTGTTGAAGTCTTTAAATTGTTTACGACTTCTGTAACATTCCATAGATAATCTTGAGTAATTTTCATAAGGATTTATATTTCTCTTTTTGACTGGCAAACTTCTCAGGAAGTTTGTGAGAATGATCTCTACCATATTTATAAGATGTAAAAGCAGAGACAATCTTTATGAGAAACTGACCATCTACATAAAATACTTCACTCTCGGATGACACTTCATTTTTTCTGGGGGTATGGTTGACTATAGGGATTTTAGAAGTATTCGATATGGTAGGAGGAGATGAAGATGCAGGAAGAACAGACCCAGCGAATTTTAAAAAAATGTCTATGACTTTACTAAATAGAAATAAAGCTGTTCTAAGTAGAAATTCACCAAATGACGATAGAATTAGTGGGAAAATCACATTCATCTTACAAGAGGAAAGAAATCAAAATGGAATAAATGTTAGTAGCCAACCCAGTGCTGTCAATTATTAGGCTAAACAGACAACAGTTGATTCTTGAAATTAACACTCTGGCTAACTTACTATATAGATAGAATAGTAATTTTCAGTTAAAAACAGAACATATATAAATCTGAAGCTATATCTTAATAAAAAAGGCAACTTATTAAAGAATTTAAATTGAACAGAACAGCATAAACCTGCATGACCAATACCTGACAAGCATCACTTGATATATTGTTTAACAACCAGAAGGCCTAGCCAGTAAAAGAAGGTAAAATGAGCTGAAAAAGTAGTTTGACCTATAGATTTTAAATTGTAATTGCATTTTTAAAAAAACCCAAAATCAACTAGAATAATTTTAATTAAATAGAATCAAATATAATAAATTTAATTTAAAAAAACTAAGGAACTGTATACTGAAAACTATAAGGCACTGATGAAAGAAATTGAAGAACACACAAAAAAGTGGAAAGATATTCCATGCTCATGGATTGGAAGATTTAATATTGTTAAAATGTCTATACTACGCAAAGTGACTATAGGTTCGCAGTACACACTCAATATAATTCATATTTTAGTTTCTTTCACAAATTAACATTTAATTTCTAAAAAATGAAATGGTTGAACCATTGGCAAAAAATTACTTAAGAGAAAGAAAATTTCTATCTTAACATTCTCTGTTGGGTAACTTAGGCACATATTTTGAAAAGAAGTTTATATAAATCCCCAGTGAAACCACAGTCAATCTGTAAAGAGTTGTTGGTGTTTTAAGTTTGTCATTTTCTTGATCATGTAAAAAATAAATAAGAATATGCATGTATGTTTATGCAAATAACTGTCCTTGATAAAAAACACTGAAATTTAATATGACTTACTTTTACCTTTTCATTTACACACCAAAATGGATGTTTAAATATTGTGATATGCATAAAAAACCATTAAAATGAAAATGCCATTTAATGTCAAACAGCCACTTATATCTAGTCTTTTCAGTGTATTTGCTGCTTTTAAACTTAATTTTATAGGACTAAGTAAACTGACCAAAATAAATGGAATTGTGAGTTAATATTTTCTTTTGCTGCAAACACTATTATAACTGTATCATAGACAAAACTAAGGAAGGAAACTTTTCATTCTGTAGTTTACAATAATGTTCCAATTCTGAAAACATATTAATACTATGGTCAGGTTGAATCAGTTAAACATGACATTTAAAAATAAGGATGAGGGGAACCTGAGTGGCTCAGTCATTAAACATCTGCCTTCAGCTCATGTCATGATCCCAAGATCCTGGGATCAGTCCTCGTGGGCTCCTTGCTCAGCAGGAAGCCTGCTTCTCCCTCTCCCTCTGCCTGCCACTACTCCTGGCTTGTATTCCCTCTCTTGATGTATCTCTATCAAAGAAATAAAATCCTAAAAAAATAGTAATTATGAGAAGGGGTGTTTGGGTAACTCAGTTGGTTAAGCATCTGACTTTTGGTTTCAGCTCAGGTCATGATCTCATGGTCAGGGGATAGAGCCCCGTGTGGGGTTCCCACTCAGCACAGAATCTGCTAGGGATTATCTCTCTATGTCTTCCTCTCTCCTTCTCACTCTACCCCACCCTCCACCAATACCCCTGTCACCCCACTCACACTCATACTCTAAATAAACAAAACAAACAAACAAATAAAAGCTTTAAAAAAAAGATTTAAAAGTACTTGAGGTTACTAGTCATATAAATATTTAAGGGATATGTGTCCAAACAGAGCAAGTACCAAGTCCAAATACCCAGAAGGTTTGAGATACAATCGGGGAGCCTGCATACCTCATAACCAGCAAAGAGGCCAATAGTAAAATATTTACTTTATATTGAGATCACCATGAAGCCATTTTCAGGGTCACCACTTTTACTCCAAGTGAGAGAGAGGCTGACAGTTTGAATAAGGAGCTAAGATGATTTGATTCCATTTAATCAGATCACACTGGGTGGTATTTTTTAAGAACAAACTTAGAGGGGCAAGAAGAAGATCAAAGAAATTAATTTGTTTTTTAAGATTTGTTTATTTTTATTTATTGTAGAGAGAGAAAGAGAGAACATGAGCAGGAGGAGCAGAGAGAGGGGGAGAGAGAATCTCAAGCTGAGTTTAAGCAGAGTGGAGATCACAATCTGAGCCAAAACCAAGAGTCAGTCAACCGACTGTGCCAGCCAGGTGCCCCCCAAGGCAAGGAAATCTATTAGGAAGTTTATAAAGGCTTTTATTTTTATTATTTACTTGAGAGAGAGAGAGAGAGCATGAGAGGGGGGAGGGTCATATTCCCTATAATAGATGATGATGGCTAAGGGGATTAATTGGTGCATGTTTGAGTAAATCATCAAGGATGGCACCAAGTTTTTGTCCTGAGCAAGTAAAAGATGAATATGGGGGAAATTGCAGCTAACTTTAGTTTGAAGTGAGGCGAAGGGAGCAGTTCAACTTTTGATATGAGGTCTGAGAGGTCCCTTAGAGAGCCGCATGGAGCTGTTGAGTAGGTATCTGGTATACGGACCCATGTATCCATGCATTTGCACATCTATGTACCTACCTATACGTACCTACCTATACACAGATCTTAACTTTCTCCTTGGATTGTTTTACCTGATTATTCTTATATTTCTGTGCCTGACTAAATTTCTTTCATTTTTTTTTTAATTTTAACAGATTTATTCTTACATTTCTCTTTCCATTCTGTGGCCTTTGTAAACAGAAATCAGGAAATATGGCGAGAAGAGTGGGTTTTAAGAGATTTGATGTCACACACACACACATACACACACACACACACACGAAGCTTTGAACCCCATTTCTGTTTACTAACCCTACCAATATTTAAGGGAAAAGTGTCTGAACAGAGGGAGAGCAAGTGCAAATGTGTAGGATGTTTGAGAAACAATAGGGCAATCTGAAGGGATCACAACCAGAGAGTTTCTCAGTAATTCACTCTTTGACAGTTTACAATTTCCCCAGTGATGGTTTTTTGAATCTTTTTGTTTATCAGATGTAAAGCACTCAGGGATTTGTCAATTGAAAAATTCAACTTGCCAGATGCACAGTTGACTGTTTCACTGAGATCAGTGCTTACGGAAAGATTGTAAGCTACAGAAATAAATCATTATTTGACATTTTAAGGATCATGTTAATGTGTTCCTGTATATTTTCCAAAAACTACATTTTCTTCGCATGGAAAAAATAACTGGTAACATTCAGTATTCAGGTATAGATATGTATTTTATATATAAATCTATTATTGAAATGTGAAACTGATCTTGATTTTAGAAATATTACTGTATTATACACAGAATTTCAAGACAATATCAGTCTCAAGGAAAAGAAATTTTGGCTCAGTAAGTGGTAAACTGGCTGCCTGAACCAATCAGCTTTTACTCTGGAAAAGAGAAATGTTAAAGGATTTTCAAGCAACAGGTATCGATACAGAGAATCAGACACATATAAAATTGTTTCGGAACAAAAGGAGTGAAAGTCAAGGAAAGATGGTTTGGTTTTCAGATTTTACTCATGAGTTTTTATCCAGAGAGTCAAAAAATTGTAGCTTCTCTCCTCCCTACCTTGTCAAGACAGTGCCACCTCTTATGATAATAGTGCCGAAGCAAGTGAATGATGGAGGAATGAACTAAGGTTGGTTAAAAAAACAAAAAACAAAAAACCCTCATTTTATAAAAGCACATGCTTCTGCTTACCACTTCTAGAGGAAGATTACTTCTGAATCTCAAGTAAGCTAATCTCATTGGTGAAAGCTAAATATCATCCAGAAATCCGGAGGCAAGGGAATTGACATACGTAATTCTCACATTTATAGTCCTTACACCAGAAGGGAGACCTCAGAGGATTTTGGAATTAAGGTTCATTGCCAAAATTCCCCATAGTTCAACTGATGGCTTTCCTTTTAACTTTTGAACAATGACACAATCAACAATAGCATGCTTTATTCTAATGTGACTCACCCATTCCTCATTTTGGTGAAGGTGAACTAAGCTCTCTCTTCAGGGTAGAGACCCACAGTCGAATCAATCATTATATCCATCTCTGGATGACATGAGGGTTTGTTTCCTAGTTAAGATAAACTGTTCTACAGTAATTACAGATAAATTTATAAGGTAAATCAGCATCGACATATCTTCCATGTAATGTTTGGGAAGAGAGACAATAGTAGCTGATACATGCCATAAAATTGAAAGGCGATGCCTACCTATTATTAAAGGCTTGCAGTTAGTCAGGGGTGTTGGTGTTTTTAACATCCTTCTTCCACTGCTTAGCCCATGTCTTCTTTGCCCTCAGCTATCATTTTTAGTTGTTTATGATTCCTTATTTGATGAAGATTCTTGGTGTTCTTGACTACATTAGATTCGGTTGTCTTCACTAATTATAGAAAGGAAGTACAATGAAATAGCCCCTGGAAATCTTCTGGATTTCAGATATCTGCCTCTACACCTATTATGTAGTAGGATCAATCATTCCAACCAGTAATAACCAATACTATTGCCTATTAGTTTCAGCGGTACAAACCCCAAAATATCCAGCAGGTCATCTCAATGCTCAGTGGAATCTAAATCCTTCCATGTATATCCAGTCGAAATTTAAGGATGAAACTTTTCCCTAATGAATCATCTAAATTTCATGTAAAAGAAAGCTATGCTCTGAATTCATTCACCTCTTGATTCTGGAACCCAAAGGATTAGGAAGGTCTGGCTTATGGAAAGCTATATTCTGCAACTATAAAACATAAAAGATCACTTAAAAGTAAGCCTAGAAGTGTTGTTATCACTCTTGGGTTGAGAATTTAAACTCATAAACTAATAATTTTTTATCTACTGGCTATGGTGTTTGAACAAAAGCAACCAAGTCTTATAAGGACTAATCCTTTATACTGTGTTTTGGTGACAGCTAATTAACCTTCCTAAACCTTCCATTCAAAAGACACTTTATTCAGTCATTCATAATAATTTAAGGAGTTATTTGCAATTGTATGTCATAGAAAACCAGTATACATTTTTCACTTAGAATCTTCCAAAACAACCTGGAGAGATAAACAATTTCCAGCTGCCTTTTCTGATGGTCTAGTTCTTAGAATCCAAAACAACCTGGAGAGATCAGCAATTTCCAGCTGTCTTTTCTGATGGTCTAGTTCTTGGAAACGCTATTAGTGCTCTATTCTATTTCATTCATAATTGTATAAAGAAACCAAAAACTACTTTATGTACTTGAAGTAAAAATATACTTAATATAGAGAATTGGTATTTACAAAATCATTATAAGTATTGGATGAGCAAGTTACTCTGCTCCTCTGTGTTTTTGTTTTGTTTTGTTTTGTTTTAGTTGTGATCCAAATAACCAGAAATTTGCTTTTACCACACATATTATAAAGTGATTCCAAATCTCCACTGATTATCTCTTGAGTTAAGGGAGAATAACTTGCAGCCCTGTAATGTGTGGTGAAAGAGATCACAGAGAAGGGAAGGAAATAATTCTGTTGGAAAGGAGAAAGGAAAACTGAGAGGAATGGAAAGAAAAGAAAACTTAACATAGACCCACGGTTGTCAACCTGAGGGTTTGATATAGGGTGACATGGAAAAGATAATAGGGATTGTCGTATTCTGATTCAGATTTTTTATATTTTCCAAATGATATAATGTAAAAGATATTTTAGTCAGCTCTGGGACTGTTACAGTAAACTAGCAAACACTATCTGGGTCCTCCAATATCACACAGTCTAGTGAGAAATACAGAGAAGGAAACAGATACAACTGAAAGTCTTACCTGTATTGTTCATGAGGAAATAGGAGAGCAATGTTAGAGATTTTTAATTTTGAATTTAATTTTTTAAATCTTCAAATTGTTTAAAGTATTGCATGTTTTTGTTTTTCTTCATGTAATCTTAGATCCTAAGGATTGGCTAATTCAAGAAAGTCTGGATCCAGTGAATGATATGATATCAGGACACTGCCTTTCATTTGTTCTGTCTTTGCATTTTGGTTTCTGTGACTAACTGCTTTCTGAAATACTTTTCTGCATTGGGGTCTGGGTGGCTCAGTTGGTTAAGGGTTTGCCTAAAGCTTAGGTCATGATCCCAGCATCTTGGGATCAAGCCATGTACTCAGCCTTGCTGAGTAGAGAGCCTGCTTCTCCCTCTCCCTCTGCCTGTCACTCCCCCTGCTTGTGCTCGCTCTCTCTCTCTCTCTCTCTCTCTGTCAAATAAATAAATAAAATCTTAAAAACTTTTTGAAAATATTTACATCATTTTGGTAAATAAAAGAAATGCACAACCTATTTTAACTGCCTTCCCATAGACCTAGCCTCTTGGAATAATCCTGACTTCAGGGAGTTAGAGAACTCTTGAAAAGTAGGGACACCTGGTTAAGTGTCTGACCCTTGATTTGGCTCAGGTCATGACCTCAGGGTGTAAGATCAATCCCCCACTGTCTGCACACTCATCAGGGAGTCTACTTGAGATTCTCTCTTTTTCTCCCTTTGTCCCTCCCCCACTTGCACACACACTCTCTCTTTCCTCCCTCTTTCTCTAAAATAAATATATCTTTAAAAAAAAAAAAAAAAAAGGATTCTTGAAAAATAGCCCAGTAAGTATTACTGATAGAGTAGGAATCCTTTTGTTATTAACAGATCTACCAGAAACGTATTAAGGAAGGGGCGGGCAGAGTTCATAAATGGAAATGAGGGACTATACCACAAGAAGGAATGGTTAAGGGAAACTGGCCAGACACAATCCAAAGATCTCAACTGGAATCATTTCACTATTAAGGATGACTATCCAAGGAATGAAAATATGTAGTCGACTGAGATCTGAAGAGATACCAGGAGTTCAGCTTCTCAGTGTAAGGGACATAATGGATGAATAAAATAGTTCAGACAGAGTGAAATCTATGAGTTAAAGCACAAAGTTAAGAAACAAAATTTAGTAAGAACCATGGGTGTGTGGGTGCCTGGGTGGCTCAGTGGGTTAAGCCTCTGCCTTCGGCTCAGGTCATGATCTCAGAGTTCTGGGATCAAGTCCCGCATCGGGTTCTCTGCTCGGCAGGGAGCCTGCTTCCTCCGTTCTCTCTCTCTACTCTCTCTCTCTCTGTGCCTACTTGTGATCTCTCTCTGTCAAATAAATAAAATCTTTAAAAAAAAAAAAAAAAGAATCATGGGTGTGCATTACGAAGAGAAGAAGGGCCAAAATTAAAAACACACTTTAAGTGAGAAATTACAACATGTTAGATTACCAGTCTGGAGCTGCGTAGATGGATTTGAGAGAGATTGGGGAAAGATTTCTTGTCTAGGCAAATGAAATACCAACCACAATTATTGTATCCTCCCCTTACCCCCGACCCATGCATTTTGATTACCTTTTACATTTACTCACACTGCATTCTCCTTACAAGAATTCTTTATGGAGCTGCCATGACTCTTCTACCCAAGACAGTAATTCTCATCAATTCTTCTCTCCTTACTCTGCTTTAGTTTTCCTTACAAAGAACTCAGTCATTTTATACTACAAGCTTATTTGCTTATCTCTTTGTCTGTAATTCCTGTAATTCTCTTGAAAGCAAAATCTGACTGTTTTGTTCACTGCTAGATCCCAGCTAGCAGAGCGGTTGCTACACATTGTTCGGAATAGCAACGTTTCGAATGGTATAATCACAGGCTGCATCTCAAAACACAGGTATTAATGGACTCTGAGGTATGACAATGAGTCATCACCAGCGGCTGGTATTACGCAGCCTCACCACCCACATGGCTGTACTCTGTCCGGTGCCTAGAACAGATCATTATGGTCATCAGCGGCGGTTGAAGCTGACTCTGACTTTCTGACCACTTGTGTTTTGCCCTTACCTCCTGTCAAGAAAACACTGTTCTGGTTTATTGGGAAACTGGTACCAAGAGTACATGAAATCCATTCATTGGAATTGCTTTTAGTCCCTAGCATCCCACAGAAAGAAAGTGAATATGGAAGGGAACATGGGAGTGGCTTGTGATGAGTTCTTCTCTTCACACATTGTCAATGCCTCCCTCAACAGTAGGCAGAAGCAAGGGACAATAGTCAGCAGCTCTATCACAGCCCACAGACTGGCAATCAATCTACTAAGGTGGCCGGCATCTTGAAAAGTATGTCATGAAGAACTTTGACATTATTTCATAAAGAAAATTGCTCTTGACAAGCCTTTTTAAACTCAGCACTTTTCAATAATGCCTCCCTCAGTTGTCAAGGAGGTGCCTGCATATTATACTTAGCTTCTCCTCTACTGACCTCAGGATCAGGATCATTTACTATGGACCTTTATTATGGTTCCGGACAATGCTGTTTCAGAGGCAATGTCATTTATGCTTAGACTGGAAGTATTAGAGGCCAAATAATGTAATATTAAAATGGGAGTTTTCAAAGTACTTTACTAATTACTAAACAAACTGTTGGCATTTTATCTTATGTTCTTGAAGAAAACTGCTTCTTTTCTTTCTTTTTTTTTTTTTGCATCAATAATTATATCAAATCAGAATTTGTTTTGTAAGTTCTGTGCCTTAATAAGATTCTTCTTGTTGCATGTGAATACTATTTTCTTATAACAAAAAATTCTCACGAATGTGACTTTTTAAAAAAATTGTGTTTATTTATTTGACAGACAGAGGAGAGAGAGAGAGAGAGCAAGCAGGTAGAATAGCAAGGAAAGGGAGAAGCAGGCTCCCTGCTGAGTAAGAAGCCTGACACAGGGCTCTATCCCAGGACTCTGAGCCAGCCAAAGGCAGTTGCTTAACCAACTGAGCCACCCAGGCACCCCTGACTGTGACTTTTTAATACCTTGAGTATCAATTGCTACTAATAGGGTGAGTTTCAGAACTCATTTTGAATAGGGTGTTTCTCTAACTTTCTTTTCTATAGTTCAGCTTGTTTAAACACTCAACATAAGTAGTGGTCTGAGGATATTTCTTACCACTTAGCCTTTCAGAATTTCTTGAGATTGTTGCTTTAATTTTCCAGTTGTTTTTATTTATTTATTTATTTATTTAGCTCTGATGGTATAGCCAGGCTTAATTTTATTCAAATAATAGTTCACTTTTTAAAAGATTTTATTTATTTAACAGAGAAAGAGAGACCACAAGCAGGGGGAGAGGCAGAGGGAGAAGCAGACTCCCCACTGAGCAGGAAGCCCAATGCTGGGCTGGATCCCAGGACCCTGAGATAATACAGATACTTAATCAACTGAGCTACTTGGATGCCCCAATAGTTCACTTTTTAAATGCCATACTGTCTTATCCTCAATTAAAATATTGTCTTACCAAATCTTCCAACAAAATATGTCATTTTCTTTTAAAATTATTGCAAATAAGTCATCAAGAAAATACTCTGCTAAAAATAAACAGGTTTAGGCTTCAACTATTCAAATACAAAATCCAATACAGTGAAATATGTTAGAGCTAATTAAATTACTTGTAACTTTGTAGACTCTGACATTAAAGACATATGTTTATTGTAAGTTTTGCTGCAATAATATTCCATCATTCATATTTTAACAGTTTCTATTCCTTAATACTACTTCAATCAGAATCAGTTGTAATGTTCTTAATGAATTGATAAGCCTAAATTTTTCAGGGATATAAACAAGAATTTACTCTGACTCTTTTCTTACACATTTGCACACTAATACATCAAGATAATTTAAAATACACTCAAAAATAATGTCCTCCTTCATACAGATACCATGTTTTCTTGAAACATCCTGGTTTCCTAATATAACCTAAGTAACTTAATATAATATAGGTCCTAATAATAAATCTATACAATAAATAACATCTTTAGGTTAACTTCTGTCATTAGAAATATTGAATTGTTTGAAATAAAGAGAATTATATCGCAAAAATATGGAGGCTAATAGTATCAGGAGAAGGATTTGGCTTGCATTTGGAAGCCGTGTTGCCTGACACATGCATCCCGTGGGGTGGAGTATAATTGCACCTGTCTTCAAACATTAAGCAAGCATCAATAATGTGCCTCAGCTAGTGCCTGGGATTTCAAAGTTCTAATGAAGTATATGTTATTACTTTTGCAAGTATTAACTCTCTGGCTTCAATTCCCAACTCCATTCACTCCATTCCTGCCATTCAAATCTCTGTATATTTTTATTAGAGAAAAACAAATTTTCTCTAATTTATATTAAAGAAATACATTTGATTCCTGAGAAGTGACAGCTTTAATCTTCCTGCTGCCTCTCTCGAGGATGCCTGATTCTGCTGCCTCCTAGGATTTCATAACAGAAACTTAATGGCTATTGTGGCTCTATGATTTGGTCTCTGTTATTAAATTCTTTTTTTTTTTAAGATTTTATTTATTTATTTGACACAGAGAGAGAGCTCACAAGTAGGAAGAGAGGCAGGCAGAGAGAGAGGAGGAAGCAGGCTCCCTGCCGAGCAGAGAGCCCAATGTGGGGCTCGATCCCAGGACCCTGGGATCATGACCTGAGCTGAAGGCAGAGGCTTTAACCCACTGAGCCACCCAGGCACCCCGTCCTGGGATCATGACCTGAGCTGAAGGCAGAGGCTTTAACCCACTGAGCCACCCAGGCACCCCTCTGTTATTAAATTCTTAAAGTCAGCTTAGCTGTGCCCAAATCACCACAATTTGCCTGTGATCTCTCCCCTTTATGGGATGCTTCTTTACCTTTTTTTTATATCTTCAACTCTTCTTGCCCTTTAAGACAAAACTCATCCTTCCCTTCCAAAAATCATGTTTATATTCCTTATCTTCACTTTAGGAAGTCTCTGAGTGTGCATGCGTGTGTATGTGTACGCGCATATGTTTTTCCCTTATTCCTCTGAGATTACTAGCGATGGATTTATTTAATTGTGAATTTATCAAAGAATACTGTACTCTCATTCTGTGGAGGTGCTGGCCTGTGCCCTGACTATGTATGGCTACTCCACAGGTCATTAGATTCCTACTGGAATACACTGTGGCTTCTTTCCTTTTGCCACTTCTGTCCTCTTGTCCCTTCCAACCAACTTTCAAAGATTTAACACTGTTTCTGACAGGTAAAAGTCATTTAAATCACCACCTATATTTGTCATGTATAAATAAATGAAAGAACATTGAGCTTCATCAGAAAAACAAGGCTGATGGGAAGGAGTAATTCAGAAATTTGTTTCACAAGAAACAAATTTTCAGCAAGATAAATATGTTTATAAAAAATAAAAAATTTAAAAATTCAGCAAGGAATCAAATTCAGCCACAACCACATGTGCTTGGAAAAGGAATCCAAGTTCCAAATAAAAATGTTGTCCAGCGGACACTTCAACTTTTTAAATTTTTAAACTGCCTGAACTTCCGATCTATACAACCGTGAAATAAGAGCGAGTTGATATAAATGACAACGTGTATTAAAATTTTTATTCAGCGATGGAAAACTAATTCATGTATACAGAGGAAGAGTAAAAAAGGTAGTGGGAGGAGACAGAGAGAAAAAGAGAGGGAGAAAAAAAAGAGGGAGAGAGAAAGGTTTAAACCATATAAATAGAATTAACAGTTCCTTCTGCTTCTACTCAGAAAGCGTTTACCTTGGAGTGAGCACATGATGGAAGATATGATCCCACTTCCGTCGGATGCACTCATTTCTCCACCACTTTCACAGAATAAACTTCACACATTACTGAGACTGATTTTTTAAGAAAAGCCATTTTGTTTTGAATATGATTGTAAACACAAACTAGTAGCATCATCTAATGCTCAAACTAGACAAATTTATCCGTTTCAACATTGGAAGAAAACAGTACTGAGTTGGATTTATTAAGAAATGCACATTATTGATTGATGTAAGGTATAAGTATGGACATATATTCAGTATAGGTGATTTAATAATCTATATCTTGAATTATATCAACCTTTACTATGATCCCAAATCTTCTGGCTGTTGTGAATTCAATAGGAAGACATAGCTCTAGTTAAAATTATTCATTTTTGCAGAATATTTGAAGTAAGAAAAATAGGTCGTCATTTTTTTGTTGTCATTCAGTATTTGTCATAAAACAGGTTTTTGAAAATAATTTTTTTCTTGCAAATAAACTTATTAATCTGTCTAATCAGATGTTGTTTTATAACTTGGTTAATTTTTATTTATCGATCACACAAAATGCGTAAAGAAAATTTTTCTAACCCCTCACTATTAAGTTCTGTTTTTGTGTATCTATAGTGTGTGAACTTGCCCTGTCTTTAGCCCTCTTACAATATATTGAAATTACCTATTTTCTTGATTTTATTACTACCTGTGCTACATGCTTCTTGAGGAAAGAGGTCTGCCCTTGTTCACGACTGAAATGTTGACATAAATATACACTCAATACCTGTTGAAGAAATACTATTTTTAAATACAAAACTAAAATTGATTATGACTTATTTTTAATTTTAATAGCATCAATTCAGATATTTTCAGTGCAGGAAACATGGTTGGTGATGGAGGTGCAAAAAAGAATGTTACATTAGATCTGTGTTCAGGATGCTCACACTCTAGCGACATGAAACTACAAATGAAGTTTAGAGCCCAACTCTAATAATTAGCTCATTCTAGGTGACTTGTAACATCCACTGCAATGTATTCACCCCAGATTGTCTGTTTCCTGTGGTTCCCTAATTATGTTATATGGTAACCTTAGTAGAAGATTTCACATCCATTAGATAACAGGCCTGATGTAAAATTAAGAAAAAGATTTAGTAAAATAAAGGATACTTGGCAAGATAATGTGCTTCTCCTGATTTATAAACCAATTAATCTTGATTGAACATCTTGGTAACATTTCATCCTATTTGTCACTCCATTTTACAAATATAAGGAGTTCATTTGGAAATATTTTGTTGATCCCTGCTGGGTTTAAAACTTCAATTAAGTGACTACCATTCTATTTTTTATGAGAACTAGCTTAACTCCTTCAATTTCTCTTCATAATTCACATCTCTGAGAGTCGGAACATATTGGCTGGAATAATTTTGTGTCCCAGGAGGAGCAATTACATATTTTCTCATGTGACTGATACTGAATGTATGTCTATGGGTGAGCCGTATCCGGTGCTTTGTAATTCCTTTCATTTCATTTATATTCATCTGGGATGGGAGCCAGATTTCTCTTGGCTTCCACGCTCATTTGTGGTTAGACAGTAGAGAAGCCTCCCCCACCCACTTCTGTAGTTGTATGCTTCCCAGCTACGCACCTTCTTTTTGCGATATTTTCTGTCACTATCTATTATACACCGGGAATACATTTTCTATATTATGTTTACCCAGCAACTTCCCCATTCCATTACTTACAAATGTTAAGTTCATCCGAATCTTTTTTAAATAGCCTAGATTTGAAACTACTAATTAAAACCTCTTAAGATAAAAAGTTGCCGAGAGGCCATATTTTGGAAACATTATGTTTACTATGTTTGTCAAAAATTTACATACTATTGATATGCTCCATTTATCTTGGCATCTGTTACCCAACTTCTTAACTATAAATGAACACATTTTAACTTTCACTGGCTGTTCTCCCTTGCAAACAGTAATGGCTGGTCTCGGGATCTCCACTTTATAGGGTAACATGCCATTTTCATCTTTAATTTGAGTATGGCAGGGCTGTTATTTGTATATGCCAAGTTTTTTATGTGTGTGTCCTTTGCAAAAGGGTGATAAGTTTGAAGAACATTCTTACACTCAGAAATTATAACATCAAGGAAAAAAAATGTTATCAAACAGTTACCAAAGCCTATGGATTTAAAAGAAATTAAAAATATTCTCTTGTATAAATGTCCTGTTCCTGATACTTTCAACAGATAACTAGATGGAAGGATGCAGTATTTTTTTCTTGTTCTCTGCTTCAATTTGACTCTGTCTTCACAATATGCATTTCTCCAAGTCCAGCTTTTCCAGTGTAAGTCATTTGTAGATGGACTAGTTGCATGCATGGCAGTACTTACAGATTTTTTAAAATCAGTTTATAGCCCGATTCTTATTTATCTCTTTTTAAACTAACTCAGATCACCATACTAACTTTGGCATATCTTGCATTATATTCATTGTTGATTAAAGTCTAGTATTTGTGGTTTATATATGACAGTTTCTAAATGTATTGTACATTTCTAGTTTTTGAATGAAGCCTTGAGGAACCAAGACTCTGTAGTGCACTCCAATGACTACAAAAGTGCTCTCTGCCCAAACTAGTCCAGCAATAATGCACAGCTAATAAGCTAACAGATCCATGAAATTATGCTTCTCAGACCATAAATAGCAAAAGCTCATCAACCTGCTATAAATCACTGTCTTAATAAATGCATTAATTATATAATTGAATATGTTAAAAGTATTAGCACACACACATATATGCAATATGAACATCTAAAGAAACATTAAACAGGGTGCCTGGGTGGTTCAGTTGGTTAAGCGTCTGCCTTCAGCTCAGGTCATGACCTGGAGTCCTGAGATAGAACACCCCCCACCCCCTCCTTCTCCCTCTCCATCTGCCTGATGCTCCACCTGCTTGTGTGCTCTCTCTCTCTCTGTGTCAAATAAATAAATAAAATGTTTTTTAAAAAAATAAAATATTGTGTGGATTCATATGCGGCTATTATTTCTTCAATGTTTTCTCTCTGAGAGCAATCATGTTATTTTATATTACCGTAACTCACCTGATTTTATTACTAGTAATAAGCCATAATTCATTTATTTTTTGTGACAGGCATTTCATTTGTTCCCAGATTTTTGCTATTACAAATACTAATGACGTGAAAATTCTCACCTGTGCATGTGTGTAAGGGTTTATTCCTGGAAGTAGAGTGGTTGGATCATAACGGGTGTTTGTATTACAGTAAACTACAATACTGTACAGTTTACCGTATAACTTGGAAACTCTTAATTGGATCAATCGACATTCCCATCAGCACTACATGAGAGTTCTTATTCCTCATCTTCATCATCACAGAACATTTTCAGCCTCTTAATTTTGCCAATATGACTACAACAAAATTATGGGTTAAACTTTTTTTATCTTGTTTACTAATAGTGTCAATATTTTCTATTTTCCAAATAATTTTGTTTCCTCTACTTTGAAAAGTGTTTTTTATGTATTTTATCTATAATGATATTATATTATTATATTATATTTATATACATATATAATTTATAATATTGTATTATATCTATGATAGATATCTATTTTATGTATTTTATCAATTGCTTTTATTTGTTATGCTTTCAACTTATAGAAGTTCTTTATAATTGCTGGATTATTGCTTGCTTATATATTATGCAAATACCTTCTCCTATTTTGTCTATATTTTCATCCCTGTTTTCTTGTCTTTTAATAAACAGAAATTCTTATTTTTTTCTGTCATGGTGTTGATGTGTCTTTTAAAAGAAATTCTTTCCATGAGATCATAAAGGTATTCTAATACATTTTCTTCTGAAAGTTTGGGAATTGTCTTTTTTATGTGTAAATCTTTCTTTCATCAATAATTCATTTTTTGTATGTCTGGCAACATAAAGAGGATCCATTTTAATATCCTCCCCAAATAATTTTCTACTGTTCAACAGTTTATACTATTTCCAATTATTTTCACTGTTATCTTTCCATATAAGAATCTGTATCAGGGCTTAATATTCTGTTGCTCACTGTAACACCCTAGTTTCAGGTAAATATCCAGAGATTTAACACCCCAGTATCAGGTAAATATCCAACAATCTTATTGCATATCCCTTTATAAAATATCATGATAGCAGAAGAAATGGTTTTTTGAACATTTTATACTTCTGTGTTTGTGTCTTGGTTCTACTGGTTTCTTTATATTCAACATACATTTTAGAATAAGCTTTTCATGTGTTTTTCCATAAAAAATATTTTAGAGATTTTTAATCCAATTTTTTGTATCAGTAGATTAACTGAAGAGAATGGATATCATAATGATACTTGATCTTCATATCCATGAATATATAAATGCATTGATTTATTTGGATATTATTTAATATTTAAACCAAGATTTATAATTTTCTACATAGATCTCATACACATCTAGTCTTAGACTTATTCCTACATTAAGTAATTTATTTTCTTTCGGACTGTAGTTTTACTCACTATTCCATGTAGATGCAATTTATCTTATATCTGGGTATATTGCTTAACATTTTATTGACTATATTGTATTTTTGACATTAGTGATATTTTCTGTAATTCATGATGAATTTATTTTTTTCTTTCAAACTCATTCATCACCTTATTGAGTTGAATATACTTTCTAGTAAAATGATGACTAGAATTGCTGACAGTGGATATTTTAGTATTACTGCTGATTTTAAAGCAAAGATTTTGACTTTTGAGCATTCAGCATATTTCTTGCCAATTCATCCGTAGATTCCCATTTTTACAGTCTGTATGTTTCATTCTATTCCTAGTTTGGTACAAGTATTCAACACAATTTTTAATTTTTTTTAACAATGCATCTATTCAGATGAATATATAGGTTTTTTTCTCCTTTACTGTGTTTATATAGTAAGTCATATATTTTCTAACATTGAACTAACATTGCATTTCTAGAATAGACACATAAAAAATTTTGGACGTTATTCATTTAATTTGTTAATAATATTTTGTTTAGAAATTTTATATATTTATTAGTATTCAGTTTATATTGAAATTATAAAATAACAAGCTTTTTTCATTCTCTAAAAATGTTTGAAAAGTTTTTAAAATATGTATTCCTTGAGTGGTTATTAGAATTCCCTAAGAAAATCCTGTGGTTTATGTTTTCTTTTTAGGGAAAAATACTATTTTAATTTATTTGTTATAGATTGGATTTTCTGTTTCATTCTGTGTCAAGTTTATTACTTTTTTTTGTTGTTCATTTTGCCTATTGCATAGTGCTGTTTGCAATATCATCCAAATTATTTCTGCAACAATTACACCATTCTGTTTTCTTTTCCGTTGCTAATATTGGAATATTGTTTATTGTTCTCCTTTCTTTGCACTTAACTATTTGATTGCTTGTAAATGTTGTCTTTTCAAGGAACAAAATTGTGCTTACTGATTCCATATATTTTATTTCAATAGTTTTTACTGTGTTTTGCTCTTATGGTTAACATTTTCCTACTTCTGTTTCATTTAGTCTTATTCTAACTTTTTTGTCTGAGTGCAAAATTGATTTCTATTCATCTTTCCTTTTTAATTAAATATATGTTTTATTTTGTACAAAATACCACTTCAGCTTCAATAGGGAAGTTTCAATGTGCAGGATTTTCATTATCATTAAATCATATTATTATTTCTTCTAGGGGTTACGTATAAGAGTGGCTTTATTTTTTTCTAACTTCATGACATGGCTGCTTACTAATAATCTCTTGATACCAATGACCAACTTAACTGCATTTGATTAAGAATGTGCTCCTTAAGATACTGATACTTGTGAATATCATGAGGCCTGCTTTACTGCCTTGTAGCTGATCAGTTTTTGTGAATATGCTATGTTTATTTGAAAATGGTATACTTTCCGTGTGCTTCGAAGGCTCAGCCATCTGACTTTTGAGCTCAGTTTTCAGTCTTAATCTCAGGAGGATGAGTTCAAGCCCTGTGCTGAGCTCCTTGCTGGGTATGGAGGGTATTTAAAAAAAAAAAAAAGAAAGAAAAGGAAAAAAAAGAAAAGAAAATAATATACTTTCTACATTTGTTCGTTGCCATGTTCCATCAATATTCATTATATCAGAAAGAGATTATGTTGAGTGAAATAAGTCAAGCAGAGAGAGTCAATTATCGCATGGTTTCCCTTATTTGTGGAGCATAAGGAAGAACACGGAGGACATGGGGAGATGGAGGGGAGGAGGGAGTTGGGGGAAACTGGAGGGGGAGATAAACCATGAGAGACTGTGGACTCTGAGAAACAAACTGAGGGTTTTGGAGGGGAGGAGGGTGGGAGGTTGGGTGACCCTGGTGGTGGGTATTATGGAGGGCACATATTGCACGGAGCACTGGGTGTGGTGCATATACAATGGATTCTGGAACACTGAAAAAAAATTTAAAAATAAATACAAATTTTAAAAGTATTCATTATATCAAGATTTTGTTTAGTTAAAATCTTCTATATCTCTACTAATTTTTAACAGCTTGTTAATATCCCTGACTCAGATTAGTTCTTTTTTCCTGGCATTTCTACAGTATTAAGTAACTGTAATGCTTTTATTAAGTATATTCATATTTATAGTTAATCTCACTTTAATTCTTAACAGTACTCCTTGAAGTATTTGTTCTACATGAACATAAATGTACTATCAACATCTTTAATATTTTTTATTTTTGCATTTTTTAAATTTCAAATTCTAAGTGTTTTTATGGTAAGTTTTAGGACCTAAACTTACCCCCTTGCAAAAAAGCATATAACTATTTTTCATTTGAGTTAAATAATAATTTGTTACCTGGATCTTCTATTCATTTTAAATAGTTGAATTCAAATATATTAGGATCCATTCCTACAATGTATTTTATTTATTTTCTGTTTTATTTTCTATCTGTTTGGTTTTTTGACATTTCTTTTGTTGCTTAGCATGTATGTGTGTTTGGGTGTGTATATGTGTGTGCTGTTGTGTCTTGTCATATTTTAATGTTACTTATACCACTCTAATTCTATTTCATGTTACTATTTTGGATATTATATCCATTTTTTTTTACCTTATGATGTATATTATGTTAAAATGTTAGTAACCTTCTCCACATTATATAAGAAACCCAGAATTTGTTAACTCAAATATTCCTCCTGACATTTTTTTCACTTTAGTTCTACAATGACTTGTAAAGCCAAGTATCAGATACAATGATTGTTTCATACACACAAAAACAGTTTTGATTTACCAACATGATTATATTTTTTCAACACTAATTCTTCCAGTTGAGACCTTTATTGTAGAATTTTTATTTCTATCTGAAGTTCATTCTTTAGAAGTTTCCTTAGCAATTGTCTACTGTTAATAAATTTCTCAGCTCTTGTTTGTATGAAAATGTTTAATTTTACTTAATTTTTAATTGGTAATTTCATATAGTGTACGATACTAGAATAGCTTTCAAATATTTTGAAGCTATTATTCCATTACTTTTACATATTTTTTGGATTAAGAAAATATACAATGGAGAAAAATTATTTGTATGCCTTTTAACATTCTAGCTATCTTCTTTTACCTGTAGACTCAAGCTATCATCATGTCTCACCTGGTTTCCTATGATAAAATTCTAACTGGTCTCCCTTTACCCTCCCTGCCCACTTTTTTCCCCATAGCACATTATCCATTATAACATAGTAGCTGAATTGATTCCTTTCAAAGTATAAGATAAGTCACTTCCCTTCTTAGAACCCTCCATAGAGCTGTCCTTTTTATGCTGAGTCAAAGCAAAATTATGACAAAGAACCGGCCCCACCTGGCCTGGCTCCATTAACTGTCTGACCCTAAATTCCCTTTATTCTCTCTTTTGCTAACTTGGCTCCAGGCACACTGGCCTTCCTGCTGTTCCTTTACCAAGGAGGATATACTCCAAGCTTAGTGTGTTTTTACTCATTTTTACTTCTTCATAGAAAAAAAAATTTCCAGATATTCATTGTTTAACTCCTTCATTGCATTCAAGATTTTCCTCAGATGTTCATTTCAGACTACTGTCTTCACAACCTCATTTGAAATGACAAGCCTTCCCCTTAGCACTCCCAGTGGACCTGACTCTGCCTTAATGTTATAATACTAATAGCCTTATAAAAATACAATGCCCTCATTCATGGTGCATATTATTTATTTTCTACTCTCTCTTTCTACAATGTAAGCTCCCTGAGGGCAAATTTTATCAATTTGATAATGTTGCCCTGTGTCTTAAGCAATGCCTGGCATGTAGGATGTGGTTATTAATTTGTTGAATAAATTTATGAATGTCGGGATACAACTTTTATCTGTTTTTTGTTTGTTTGTTTGTTTGTTTGTTTTTTCCACAATTAGAGCCACTCAAGGTATTTCACTACAACACTGAATTTTGAATCACGGCCAAAAAAATTCCCATCAACAAACTCTTCCCCTCATCGCTTCTCGGTCTTTTGGCTAAGATCAAGTGTAGTATCTGTTCTTATCATTTTAACAAACTCTTTCCTTATCACTTTATATCCCCTCAACCCTCCAATCCAATACCATCAAAATACAGTTTCAGTTCTTTAGGCTAAACATTAGCCGGGTCCTGCACTTCCTTTAGTGTGTAAGGTATGTGTTTCTAGAAAAGGAATTGCTCTTTTCTGCATGGCCTTCAGTTAAAACTGCTGGCTGGGAACAGATAGAAGTAGTGTTGGTGGAGGAGAGGAGGAAAGTAAACACCTTGAAATAGCTTGGCTTTATATTTTTCCTGGCATGAGTTGTCTGTTTTCCTCTACAAAGGCAGCGGGGACCACTTCTGCTAGCTAGTAACATTCAGGTGAATTTGGGGATTCAAATGCTTTTGATCATTGCCATGCTGTGTTTCAGTGACCTACGGGTCCCCTATGAAGGCTCTGACTTACACATAGGAGGATATTTTGACTGAAAATTTTGTCTCATTTGCAGTTCTGTCACCCTCATTATCAGTTTCTAAGCATGATTTTTGGCAAAGTCAGCCCCACAGCTGCAGGAGATGCGCATCTCCTTTAATGCTGTCATTGAGGCTCTCTGGCATTCAGAGCACTCTGTTACTGGGCAACCAACTGTCTTTTGCTTGGTTTTTTTTTTTTTTAAACAAAGTTTTAATATGTTCAGAAGACATATCTGAAAAAAAAAAAGAGAATTAAGAAGGAAGGGGACTGGAGACAAAGAAGAGAAAGATGAAAAATTAGAAATGCTATACAGAACTGGCCACGGCTTCTTAACAAGTGCCTTCCAAGAAGCTTCTTTGGATAGGCATGAAAGAGTTTTCTTTGTGTTAGAACATACTGATAGGAAAGGGGAAGATTTTGTCTGCTAGTTCCGTCTCATCCATTGTCCATGTGGTATACACATTTCAAGGTCGCTCTGCAGCATCTCATAATATAAGTCTTTTGGAATGCAAGGAGAATATCCAATTGGAAAAAAAAATCCCACTCTCATGTTCCTTAATTTTCCTCTATTTTAGGTTTCGTCATCAGCCTTCTCTAGGAAGACATTAGGAACGCAGAGCATTAGCCTCCCATCCATTG
This sequence comes from Mustela lutreola, assembly GCF_030435805.1. Lineage (NCBI taxonomy): Eukaryota > Metazoa > Chordata > Mammalia > Carnivora > Mustelidae > Mustela > Mustela lutreola. The sequence goes on from NC_081303.1 coordinate 53,417,313, forward strand.
TGTCTAACTGGGTAAGTGTGACGGCTCAGAACTCTCCACATGACATGACTATGTTCAGGGCTCCCTCATCCACATCTGTGATATATGCAGAGGTAGCCCAGGTTTGTATTTTATGGCTTTACAATAAACTATATTTTTTATTCCTAGTCACAGCCTCAGTTTCTAAATGTCTAAATAATGATAGAAAATATTAAGAAAAAGACAATTAATTTGTTCACGAACCAACTGAATCCTTTAACTGGTTCTTCTTTCATGTTATGTGCAGTGATAAAAGGTTGACCCAGAACATGCATAGAGTCTGCCTTCATGGAGGTTGAATGTGGGTGAGCAAGGTAGAGAGAAATCAAATTATCCAACAAAAGAATTACATTTATAACTCTTTTAGATGTTACAAGAGGAAGAGCTCATTGTGATCTCAGTATAAAGACATTTGGTATGTAATAATAACTATGATTTAGTTTTAACTGTGTTTCCAACACTATTCAAAACATTTTATTTTTATTTTTTAAGATCTTAAAAAATATTTTATTTATTTATTTTTAAAGATTTTATTTATTTGTTTGACAGAGAGAGATCACAAGTAGGCAGAGAGGCAGGCAGAGAGAGAGGGGGAAGCAGGCTCCTTGCTGAGCAGAGAGCTTGATCCCAGGACTCTGGGATCATGACCTGAGCCAAAAGCAGAGGCTTTAACCCACTGAGCCACCCAGGTGCCCCTATTCCAAACATTTCAGATGTATTAGCTTTTTTATCCTCAGAACAACCATATATGAAAAAAAAACCTAAAATACAGAAATGTTAATGTATTTACCCAAGGCCACAAAGTGAGTAAGTGGCTTAACTAGAAACAAATTCCATATGTTTGGGGCCAGAGCCTGAGTTCTTAACAACAACCCAATATTGCATTACATCTGGTTGATGGCATCAGTGGAAGTCTTTTTGAAAAATAATGGATCTGAAAGATGAAGAGCAAGTATTTAGTAACAGAATGGGATAATATATTTTAGGCAGTAAAAATATTATGTGTAAAGTCCATTAGAATAGAAGAAAGTAAGGTATTTTAAAAGAACTTGAAGGAAGAACAGCTGGGTTTGAGATATATCAATAGAATATGTTGCAAGATAGAGCTGGGAGATTTAAGCTCCATTAGAGTATCTCTTGAATAATGCACAGCTCTTAAAAGCTTGTTCTTCTAGTTACGGCTTCCAAACCTATGTTTTACTGCTACTTATTTACATCTGTTTTTAACCTCCAAGTAATCGTTACATTACAACCTCCAAATAATCATTATCATTATTGATCTTGGTCAACGTATTTGCTCTCACCCTTTTTTCTCAAGATCCCTAACTGCATTCCACCCCTACATATTTTTTCCATTAATGATATCTTTAAATATTTCCTTCAAATACCAACGGTGGTTATTAAGAACCAAGACCTTATTTTTTAACTTAACCTAGAATGATATTTTAGTACTGTAAACAATTCTAGATTGAATCTCAAAACCTTTACCCCAGACTCATGTGGGCAGTAAAATCCAAGCCATTACTCTGGATCCAGCAACTCCCCAGGGTAGTTGAAGAGTCATTAGCTCATGAGTCAGAGCTATGGTTCTCAGCTCTTTATTTTCTTTTGAAATATGGGAATTTCTTCATCTTTTCTAAATTCCAGGCATGCACTTCAACAGACATTTTTATTATATTTTATCTATGTTATATGTTTTTGAGCATTATAACAAAGCCTAGTGCTTCACATTATAGGCATTGCAATTCTCAGCGATGTGACTTTAGTGAAGCTAAATCATGCCTAAGTAGTTACAACAATGTCACTGAGATTATACTTCCATATAAAAAGATATTGAAAGATGTAACATGTTAACACTTTGATAAATCTTTTCAAAATTCTCTCTCCTAAGATATTAAAATTGGGAATTAGCATGATAAATTCAGGATTATTGAAACTGCTCCTCAAATCCTGCTCCCAAATCCTCCTCTCATCCCTAATTGTAACAAGAACACATTTGATAAAGTTAATTCATGTATCAAGACCCACAAGATGAAGGCTGCCCCATGAGCCTGTCACATGTCACCAAGCTAAATGTAAGTCAGCTTGTACTTACAAAAAAACCACTTCCCTGTCAAGGAAACCTAACATCAAGCACAATCTCTTCAATTTTATTGCCCACCCCATTTCTGAACATTTTTCAGAGTTTGTGAGAAGAATTTTTCTACAGATCTTGCCCCATATGTCCAATTCTCCCCCCCCACCTTTATTGATATATAATTGGCATATAAGATTGTTTAAGTTTAAGATATATATATATATATGTGATATATAGATATATATGTGTATGCGTGTGTGGGTGTTTACTATAGATATAAATTGAAATGATTAACACAATAAGGTTACTTGACATATCCATCATCTCATATGGTTATCTTTCTTTTTCCCCCCATGGTGAGAACTTCTAAAACCTACTTTCTTAGCAACTTTCACATGTACAACACAGGTATTGTTAACTATTGTCACCATGCTGTACATTAAATCCCCCAAACTTATTGATCTTGAAACTGGAAATTTCTACCCTTTAATCAATAAATTATTGTATTGGTTTACTCAATACTGTGTAATTTCTTGGAAGTGATAAAGTAACTGATATACTTTACTTTTACTTTTAGTATTATACTTATCAGATGGAGCTATTTTGAATTTCTCAATAAATGCATTTACAAGTTTATATGAACTATTTGTGACTTATAGTAACTGGGGCCCTATAAAATTATTTTATAAGGTAAATCATGAGGAAAAAAAGGAAGCAAAATAGAAATTATGAGTTCTATGGTGTAAACACTACTTTTTAGAACTAATTAATAAAGATTGGCATAAGATAAAATCATAAAATTGTTATTTTAGGTATTGAGCTATATCGCTTTGAAGTAAAAAGTGCTACCATGTTACCATAAATGGTGAAGTGAATTATTTTGTGTCAAATTCCAACTCCACATTGAAAGAAGTAAGTCATGTTAGCAGAAATCAAATGACACTAAGTACTAAGTTAAATTGTGCCTATCCTTTGACCTTACATTTCTTGTTTCATTATAATAACATGGGGATCTACAGAATTTCCTCTAATCCTATTTAAGAAACTTCTCTAAGGGGATACCTGGGTGGCTCGGTGGGTTAAGCCTCTGCCTTCGGCTCAGGTCATGATCTCAGGGTCCTGGGAGAGAGCCCACATCGGGCTCTCTGCTGGGCAGGGAGCCTGCCTCCTCTCCTCTCTCTCTTTCTCCTTCTCTGCCTACTTGTGATTGCTCTCTCTGTCAAATAAATAAAAGCTTAAAAAAAAAAAAAACTTCTCTTGAAAAATCATCCATATTTGAAGGCATAGTGCCTTCATTTATTTTCCTTTGCTTATATAAGTAATAGGTCATAAGTATTTAATTTTCTCTCAAAGGGACATAATCTTATAGACAATGAAAGTGAAATTTATAAAAATCTCAAAATACCTAAATGTTACACTTTTTTTTTTTTCTGAGAAGTATTTTCTTCTTATTAACATATAATGTATTATTAGCCCCAGGGGTACAGGTCTGTGAATCATCAGACTTACACACTTCACAGCACCCACCATAGTGCACACCATTCCCAATATCCATAACTTAACAACCTTCTCCCTACCCACCCCCCCAACCCTTAGTTTGTTTTGTGAGATTAAGAATCTCTTATGATTTGTCTCCCTCATGATCCCATCTTATTTCACTCTTTCCTTCCCTACACACCAACCCCCCCACGTTGCCTCTCAAACCCCTCATATCAGGGACATTGTATGATAATTGCCTTTCTCTGATTGACTCATTTAGCTCAGCATAATACCCTCTAGTTCCATCCATGTTGTTGCAATTGGCAAGATTTCATTTCTTTTGATGGCTGCATAGTATTCCATTGTATATATGCCACTTTTTCTTTATCCATTCATCTCCTGATGGAAATCTAGGTTTTTTCCCATAGTTTGATTATTGTGGACATTGCTGCTATAAACATACAGGTGCACATGGTCCTTCAGATCACTATATTTGCATCTTTAGGGTAAATACCCAGTAGCGCAATTGCTGAGTCATAGGATAGCTCTATTTTCAACTTTTTGAGGAACCTCCATATTGTTTTTCAGAGTGGCTGCACCAGCTTGCATTCCCACCAACAGTGTAAGAGGGTTCCCCTTTCTCTGCATCCCTCCAGCATCTGTCATTTCCTGACTTGTTAATTTTAGCCATTCTGACTGGTGTGAGGTTGTGTTTCATTGTGGTTTTGATTTGTATTTCTCTGATGCTGAGTGATATGGAACACTTTTTCATGTGTCTTTTGGCCATCTAGATGTCTTCTTTGCAGAAATGCCTGTTCATGTCCTCTGCCCATTTCTTGATTGGATTATTTTTTCTTTGGGTGTTGAGTTTGATAAGTTCCTTATAGATTTTGGATACTAGCCCTTTATCTGATATGTTGTTTGCAAATATCTTCTCCCATTCTGTCAGTTGTCTTTTGGTTTTGTTGACTGTTTTCTTTGCTGTGCAAAAGCCTTTTGATCTTGAAGTCCCAATAGTTCATTTTTGCTCTTGCTTCCCTTGCGTTTGGTGATGTTTCTAGGAAGAAGTTGCTGCAGCTAAGGTCGAGGAGGTTGCTGCCTGCATTCTCCTCAAAGATATTGATGGATTCCTTTCTCACATCAAGGTCTTTCATCCATTTGGAGTCCTATTTTTGTGTGTGGTGTAAGGAAATGGTCCAATTTCATTTTTCTGCATGTGGCTGTCCAATTTTCCCAATACCATTTGTTGAAGAGAGTGTCTTTTTTCCAATGGACATTCTTTCCTAATTCGTCAAAGATTAGTTGACCATAGAGTTGAAGGTCTATTTCTGGGCTCTCCATTTTGTTCCATTGATCTATGTGTCTGTTTTTGTGCCAGTACCATTCTGCCTTGATGATGACAGCTTTGTAATAGAACTTGAAGTCTGGAATTGTGATGTCACCAACTTTGGCTTTCTTTTTCAACAATCCTCTGGCTATTTGAGGTTTTTTCTGGTTCCTTTTAAATTTTAGAATTATTTGTTCCATTTCTTAGAAAAAAATGGATGGGATTTTGATAGGGATTGCATTAAATGTGTATTTTGCTTTAGGTAGTATAGACATTTTCACAATATTTTCTCTTCTAATCCATGAGCACGGAACATTTTTCCATTTCTTTGTGTCTTCCTCAATTTATTTCATGAGTACTTTATCGTTTTCTGAGTACAGATTCTGTGCCTCTTTGGTTAGGTTTATTACATGGTATCTTGTGGTTTGGGGTATAATTGTAAATGGGATTGACTCCTTAACTTCTCTTTCTTCTGTCTTGTTGTGTATGTATAGAAATGTAACTGATTTCTATGCATTGATTTTATATCCTGACACTTTACAGAATTCCTGTACAAGTTCTAGTAGATTTGGAATGGAGTCTTTCAGATTTTTCACATAAAGTATCATACTATCTGTAAAGAGTGATAGTTTGACTTCTTTGCTGATTTGGATGTCTTTAATTTCTTTTTGGTGTCTGATTGCTGAGGCTAGGACTTCTAGTACTACATTGAATTCAGTGTGATAATAGGCATCCCCGCTATCTTCCTGAACTTAGTGGAAAAGCTATCAGTTTTTCTCCATTAAGAATGACATTTGCTGTGGGTTTTTCATAGATGGCTTTGATGATAGTGAGGTATGTGCCCTCTATCCCTATACTGTGAAGAGTTCTGCTCAAGAAAGGATGCTGTATTTTGTCATTTGGTTTTTCTGCATCTATTGAAAGTTCCCTATGGTTCTTATTCTTTCTTTTATTCATGTATTGTATCACATTGATTGATTTGCAGTTGTTGAACCAAACTTGAAGCCCAGGAATAAATCCCCCATGGTAGTGGTGAATAATCTTTTTAAAGTACTGTTGGCTCTTATTGGCTAGTATTTTGTTGAGAATTTTTGCATCTGTGTTCATCAGGGATATTGGTCTGTAATTCTCCTTTTTGATGGTGTCTTTGTCTGATTTTGAGATCAGGGTAATCCTGGCCTCATAAAATGAGTTTGGAAGTTTTCCTTCCATTTCTATTTTTTGGAACAGTTTCAGAAGAATAGGAACTAATTCTTCTTTAAATGTTTGGTAGAATTCCTCTGGGAAGCCATCTGACCCTGGGCTCTTGTTTTTTGGGAGAGTTTTGATAACTGCTTCAATCTCCTTACTGGTTATGGGTCTGTTCAGGTTTTCCATTTCTTCATGGTTCAGTTTTGGTAGTTTATATGTCTCTAGGAATGTATCCATTTCTTCCAGATTGTCAAATTTGCTGGCATGTAGTTGCTCATAATATGTGTTTATAATTGTTTGTATTTATTTAGTGTTGGTTGTGATCTCTCCTCTTTCATTCATGATTTTATTTATTTAGGTCCTTTCTCTTTTCTTTTTGATAAGACTGGCCAGGGCTTTATCAATCTTATTAATTCTTTCAAAGAACAAGCTTCTAGTTTCATTGATTTGTTCTATTGTGTTTTGTTTGTTTGTTTGTTTCTATTTCATTGATTTCTTCTCTGATCTTTATTATTCCTCTTCTCCTGGGTTTAGGCTTTCTTTCTTGTTCTTTCTCCAGCTCCTTTAGGTGTAGGATTAGGTTGTGTATTTGAGAACTTTCTTGTTTCTTGTGATTGCAATATATTCTCTCTCAGGACTGCTTTGCTGTATCCCACAGATTTTGAACAGTTGTGCTTTCATTATCATTTGTTTCCATGAATTTTTTCAACTCTTTAATTTCCTGATTGACTGTATTCATTCTTTAGTAGGATGCTCTTTAGCTTCCATATATTTGGGTTCTTTCCAAATTTCCTCTTGTGATTGAGTTCTAGCTTCAGAGCATTGTGGTCTGAAAATATGCAGGGAATGATCCCAATCTTTTTGTACCAGTGGAGACCTGATTTGTGACCCAGGATGTGCTCTATTCTGGAGAAAATTCCATGTGCACTAGAGAATAATGTATGTTCTGTTGTTTTGGAATAGAATCTTCTGAATATATCTGTGATGTCATGTGATCCAGTGTGTCATTTAAGGCCTTTATTTTCTTGTTGATCTTCTGCTTGGATGATCTGTTTATTTCAATGAGGGCAGTGCTAAAGTCCCCTACTATTATTGTATTATTGTCAATGTGTTTCTTTGATTTTGGTATTCATTGGTTTATATTGTTGGCTGCTTCCATATTAGGGACATAAATATTTAAAATTGTTAGGTCTTCTTGTTGGACAGACCCTTTTGAGTATGATATGGTGTCCTTCATCATATCTTATTATAGCCTTTGGCTTAAAAATCTAATTTATCTGATGTAAGGATTGCTACCCCAGCTTTCTTTTGATGTCCATTAGCATGGTAAATTGTTTTCCACCCCTCACTTTAAATCTGGAGGTGTCTTTGGGTCTAAAATGAGTTTCTGTAGATGGCATATTGATGGATTTTTTTAAATCCATTCTGATACCCTGTGTCTTTTGATTGGGGCATTTAGCCCATTTATATTCAGGGTAACCATTGAGAGATATAAATTTAGTGCCATTGTATTGCCTGTAAGGTGATTGTTACTGTATATTGTCCCTGATCCTCTCTGGTCTGCTACTTCTAGGCTCTCTCTTTGCTCAGAGGATCCCTTTCAATATTTCTGTAGAGCTGGTTTGGTGTATACAAATTCTTCTGGTTTTTGTTTGTCCTGGAAGTGTTTTATCTCTCCTTCTATTTTCAATGATAGCCTACCGGGATATAGCATTCTTGGCTGCATATTTTTCTCGTATAGTGCTCTGAATATATCATGCCAGTTCTTTCTGGCCTGTCAGGTTTCTGTATATAAGTCTGCTGCCAATCTAATATTTTTTACCATTGTATGTTACAGACTACATTGTCCCAGGATTTTCTGTTTGTCACTAAGACTTGTAAATTTTACTATTGGATGACAGGATGTTGGCTTATTTTTTTTTTTTTAAGATTTTTATTTATTTATTTATTTGACAGATCACAAGAAGGCAGAGAGGCTGGCAGAGAGAGAGAGGAGGAAGCAGGCTTCTTGCTGAACAGAGAGCCCAATGCGGGACTCAATCCCGGGACCCTGCAATCATGACCTGAGCTGAAGGCAGAGGCTTTAACCCACTGAGCCACCCAGGCGCCCTGTGGACCTATTTTTATTGATTTTGAGGGGGTTTCTTTGCACCTCCTGGATTTTGATGCTTGTTCCCTTTGCCATATTAGGGAAATTCTCTCCAATTATTTGTCCAATATACCTTCTGCCCCCTCCCTTTCTTTCTTCTTCTTCTGGAATCCCAATTATTCTAATATTGTTTTGTATTATGGTATCACTTATCTCTCAAATTCTTCCCTCATGGTCCAGCAGTTGTTTGTCTCTCTTTAACTCAGCTTCTTTATTCTCTCTCATTTAATCTTCTATATCAGTAATTCTCTCTTCTGCCTCATTCATCCTAGCTGTAAGAGCCTCCATTCTTTATTGCACCTCATTAATAGCTTTTTTAATTTCAGCTTGGTTAGATTTTACTTCTTTTATTTCTCCAGAAAGGGTTTTTATTTCTCTGGACAGGAGAATACCAATGTCCGTATTGATTAGGTCCCTAGCCTTTGGTACTGTCTCTTGTTTTTTTTTTTTTTTTTTTTTTTTTTTTTTGGGTGGTGAGTTTTTCCACCTTGTCATTTTATCCAGATAAGAATATAAGAATGAGAGAATGGGTGCCTGGGTGGCTTAGTGGGATAAAACCTCTGCCTTCGGCTCAGGTCATGATCCCAGGGTCCTGGGATCGAGTCCCGCATCGGGCTCTCTGCTCAATGGGGAGCCTGCTTCCTCCTCTCTCTCTGTCTGCCTCTCTGCCTACTTGTGATCTCTGTCAAATAAATGAATAAAATCTTTTTTTAAAAATGAGAGAATAAAATACTAAAAGAATGGCAAAGTCTCCAGTTAAATGTACGCTAATGAAATCAGAAGAGACCCCAAATCGGGGGAAGAAACAGGGTAAAAGGAAGTTTTTTTTTAATTAAAAAATAATAATATATAAATATATATGTGTGTGTGTGTATATATATATTTAATATATTATATATATTCATATATATATATATTAGACTAGTGAATAGAATGGAGCCACCCACTTGATTTTGGGTATATTTTTGGTCTCTTAGAAGAAACTACCACCCATAATTTTAAAGAAAGAAAAACTTATGTATATACAAAAATAAAGGTTAACATAATGAAGGGATGGAATACGACTGTAAAGAAGAAAACACAAAAAACTTCTAAAAAAGGAATTGATAAGATAAGTTGATTGAGAAAAGAAAGAAAAAGAAAGTGGAGAGAATTTGTTCAGGCTGGAGACCAGGACAAAGCCAAGCACTAGATTTAGGGTACATTTTGATCTATTAGAAGAAATTGTGTCCCAAAATTTTTAAGGAGAAAAAATCCTACATGTACACAAAAAGTAAAGTTAGATACAATGAAGGATAAAATATGACTATAGTAATGAAGGCTTAAAAATACTTTTTTAGAAAGGTATTCTTAAGATAAACTGGTTAAAAAGGTTAAAAGAGGAAAAGTTAAAAAAATTAGATAATACATTTTTTAATTTAATCAACTTTGCAAGATTAAAAAATCATGGGGAGAAAGCCATGAATTCCATGCTTTGCTTTCCCCTCCTCTGGAATTCTGCTATTCTTAATTACTGAGCTTGGTCTTGGCTGGATATTCTTGCTGATATTCTGCAGGAAGGGTCTGTTGTAGTGACTCTCAAATGTCTTTGCCCAAGGTAGAATGCCCCACCCCTCCCAGGGGCCAGGCTAAGTAATCTGCTCAAGTTCACTCTTGGGATCTTTTGTTCCCTGAACACTTAGAGCTCTAGAGGATGGGAATGAAAAGGGCAGCCTCCCAATCTCCAGCCAGGAGGAGCTGAGAGCTTGGGGTCCCACTCCTCAGTGTGCCCTCAAAGAAAAATGTTCAATCACTCTTGTCTCCCTGGCCTCCAGCTGTGTTCTGAGCTCACCTGGCCTGTGATATAGCATTTCTGTCTCTGGCACACAGCCCCATTTGGAGTCTCCAAACCCAGAAGATAACTGCCACTTTGCTATTCCAGTTGCTCTCTCCAGATCTGCCACTCTTGGGGTCCCTGCTCAAAGAGCAGTTATCTAATTGTGCCACGGATCACAGTCTAAGGTAATCCTGAGCTAAGAGCTCACTCCTTGGCTCTCTCCTGTAGCTGGCTTCCCCATGCTAATACCTAAGCGCTTGGCTGCACTCAGATACCCCTTATCTTTCTGTGACCTCAAGGGACCTGAGACCCACACTGTCCCCATGACAGCTCCACCACCACTTAACCTCTGGAGTGATGTCCCTCAGTGGAGCAGACTTTTTAAAAGTTTGAATTTTGTGCTCTGTTCTTCCTCCCCTACAGTCTTTCTTCCCATTGCTTTGGATTCACTTCTCCGCACATCCTACCTTTCAGAAAATGGTCATTTTTCTGTTTCTAGAATTGCTGCTGTTCTTTTCAATCTCCTATTGGGTTTGTAGGTATTTGGAATGGTTTGATAACTATCTAACTTAACTCCTGCAACCTGATGTTATCTCAGTCTGCTACACCTCCACCATCTTGGCTCCTCCCCCCCAAATGTTATACTTTTTTAATGAGTAAAATTAATCTTCCTACCCCCAATTTTTAAAGTTTTTTATATGTTCGACAGGAAAGAATATAAATGTTCCCAGGTGTTACTAACAAGTTCTAGATTCGCATCTTCAACTATTCATGTAATTGTCAAAGATCTAAGGTCTTTACCAAAAAACAAATAAACAAAGAAACAAAAAAAGCCTACTTAATTAAAGTTTTCCAGTGTCAGAGAGTGGCAAAGCTGGTGAAGGAGTAGGGGACCCTATTTCAACCAGTCCCCTAAATTGAGCAGGATATGTACCAGACCATTCTGAACATCCACAAAATCAGCCTGTAATGTAAGAAGATATATCTGGATCTCTATAAAGAGAATATCTCAAGTGGTTAGTCTCAAGGTATGAAGCAGGGAGCCATGAGTCTGAGGGCAGATATTGGAAGATAAATGGAAGGTAGAGAGAGCCTCCAGATCCTGCACCACCAGCACAAAAATCTCCCACACTGGGGACCTGGCACAGACTCGCAGACCGGTAGCAGTAGGAAAAGGACTTTAGGGGAACCCCCACAAACTGAAACCTGCATATAAACTGGAGGCCACTGGTGGACCAAGAAGCAAGGGCTAGGAGAGCTGCTATGAGGCACAAAACCCAGGACACTGTGGTTTTGGGCAGCAAAGACAGAAGTAGGACAGTGTGGTCTGGATAGGTCACTGAGGGGCAGACTTCAATCTCTCTGTTCTGAGACAGAGGTTTGGATATGGTAACTTCTGCTCTGATTCTTGGTGAGGGGTGGGGAGGGGGGGGAGGGAACATGGACAGTCACCAGGGAAAGCCAACAGAGAAAGCCACCAGAGAACAAATGCCCCCCCAAAACAGGTTTTCACTGAGCTCATTCCCTCCACAGGGGTCAGGGCAACTCTTCCCAGACAGGAATGCCTGAGTAATGGTGTAGCATGCCCCTCCCTCAGAAGACAGGCTGGAAGAACAATTGCCCAACAACCCTAAGGTCCCTATAAAACAGGTGCATCTTATTTGAGTAATGGGCAACAATTTGGATTCCATACATTCCCACAACCACCCCTCAACAGAATGAAGAGGAGGAACCCACAAAATATGAAAGACTCAGAAACTGTGACTTTGGCCACAGAACTAATGAATATGGATATAAGCAAGATGTCAGAAATTTAGACTTCAGGGTAACAGTTATGCATATGATAGCTAGGATAGAGAAAACTATTAATGGAAGCATAGATTCTCAAAGGGAAGAAATGAGAGCTGACCTGGAAGAACTTAGAAATCCTATTAATGGGGTGCCTGGGTGGCGCAGTGGGTTAAAGCTGCTGCCTTTGGCTCAGGTCATGATCTCAGGGTCATGGGATCGAGTCCTACATTGGGCTCTCTGCTCAATGGGGAGCCTGCTTCCCTCTCTCTCTCTCTCTCTCTGCCTGCCTCTCTGCCTACTTGCGATCTCTCTCTGTAAAATAAATAAATAAAACATTTAAAAAAAATAAATCCTATTAATGAGATCCAATCTAAACTAGATGCTCTAACAGCTAGGATAAATGATACAGAAGAAGGAATTAGTGATCTAGAAGACAAACTGATAGAAAAGACAGAACAGGAGGAGGTCTGGAACAAACAGTTTAAAATCCATGAAAACAGAATTAGAGAAATAAATGATACCATGAAACATTACAATGTCAGCATTATTGGGATGCCTGAGTGGGTGGAGAGAGAGAGAGGATTAGAAGAAATAGTTGAGCAAATTGTAGCTGAGAATTTCCCTAATTTGGGGAATCATGTTCAAGAGTCAGAGAGGATCACTCCCAAGATCAAGGACAACAACATCCCAGCATACACCCCAGCATGTAATAGTAAAAGTCATAAGTCTTAGAACCAAGGAAACCATCTTAAGGGCAGTTGGGGGAAGAGATTCCTTACATGCAGAGGGAGGAACATCAGAATAACGTCAGACCTGTCCACAGAGACCTGGCAAGCCAGAAAGGGTTGGCAAGAAATATTCAAGGTAACAAATGAGAAGCACATGCAGCCAAGAATTCTTTATCAGGCAAGGCTGTCATTCAGAATGGATGGAGCAATAAGGAAAAGACCGGCAGAAACTGAAAGACTATGTGACCACTAATCCAGCCCTGCAAGAAATATTAAGAGGGGTTCCACAAAAGGAGAAAGATCCCAAGAGTGACATAGAATAGAAATAAACAGAGATAATCTGTAGAAACGAGGACCTCCAGGCAACATGATGACAGTAAAATCATAATTCAGTAATCACTCTCAAAGTGCACAGCCTAAATGCTCCCATTAAATGGCACAGGGTGGCTGATTGGATAAAAAGATAGGGCCCATCCAAATGCTGTCTACTAGAGACTCATTTTGAACCTAAATATACATCCAGATTGAAGGTGAAGGAATGGAGAAACATCTTTCATGCCAATGGACCTCAAAAGAAAGCTGGAGTAGCAATTCTTATATCAGACAAATTAGGTTTCGAGATAAAGACTGTAGCTAGAGATACAGAAGGACACTATATCATTCTTAAAAAGGTCTATGAAACAAGAAGATCTAATGGTTGTAAATATCTATGCCCCAAACATGGGAGCAGCCAACAACATAAGCCAATTGTAACTAAAATAAAGATACATATTAATAATAACATGTTAACAGTAGGAGAATTCAACTCTCCACTCTCATGGATAAACAGATCAGCTAAGCAGGAAATCAACAAAGAAACAAGAGTTTTGAATGACACACTGAACCTCAGATGGATGTCATAGATATATACAGAATATTCCAACCTAAAACAAGAGAATACTCATTCTTCTCAAACAAACATGGAACTTTCTCCAGAATTACCACATACTGGGTCACAAATCAGGTATCAACTAATAGTAAAAGACTGAGATTATTCCCCACATATTCTCAGACCACAATGATTTGAAACTGGAACTCAATCACAAGAAAAACTTTAAAAGAAATTTAAACACTTGGAAGCTAAAGACCATCCTGCTCAAGAATTTTTGGGTCAACCAGGATATCAAAGAACTTAAACAATTCATGGAAAAGAATGAGAACAACAGAACAAAAAAATATGTCCAAAACATATGGGAGAAAGCGAAGGTGGTCCTTAATGGGCAATACATAGCTATTCAAGCCTCACTCAAAAAAAAAAAGAAAGAAAGAAAGAAAAAAAAGTCCTGAATACACAGATTATCTTTACACCTTAAAGAACTGGAGAATCAACAACAAATTAAGCCTGACCCACAAACAAGAAGGGAAATAATTAAGATCAAAGCAGAGATCAATGAATTAGAAACCAGAAACAGTACAACACATTAGCAAAACTAAAATATGGTTCCTCGAAAGAATTAATAAGATCAATAAACCACTGGCCAGACTTATCCAAAAGAAAAGAGAAAGGAGCCAAATTAATAAAAATATGAGTAAAAGGAGAGATATCACTTCGAACACCAAGGAAATAGAAACAATTATTAGAAATTATTACCAACTCCTATATGCCAATAAATTAAGCAACCTGGAAGAAATGGATGCATTCCTGTAAACCTATAAACTACCAAGACTGAAACAGGAAGAAACTGACAACCTGAATAGACTAATAACCAGTAAGAAAGAAACAATGATCAAAAACCTCCCCAAGAAATGAAAAACCCCACAGTGAATATCATTCTCAATGTGGGGGAGGCTGAGAGCCTTTCCCTTAAGATCAGGAGCATGGCAAGGATGCCCACTCTTGCCACTGTTGTTCAGCATAGTCCTAGAAGTTCCTAGCAATAGCCATCAGACAACAAAACGAAATAAAAGTTACTCAAATTGGCAAAGAAGTAAAACTCTCTATTCATAGAATAACATGATATTTTATGGGGAAAACCCAAAAGAGTCCACTCCCAAATTACTAGAACTCATATAGCAATTCAGTAATGTCACAGGATACAAAATCAATGCACAGAAATCAGTTGCTTTCTTATACACTAACAATGAAACTGTAGAAAGAGAAATTAGAGAATGGATTCCATTTACAATAGCACCAAAAATCTTAAGATACCTTGGAATAAACCTAAATAGAGAGTTAAAGGATATATACTCTAAGAAATGCAGAACACTCTTGAAAGAAATTGAAGAAGACACAAAAAGATGGAAAAACGTTCCATGCTCATGAATCAGAAAAATAAACATTGTTAAAATGTTTATGCTGCCCAGAGCACTCTATACTTGCAATGTCATCCTGATCAAAATACCAATGGCATTTTTCAAAGTGCTGGAACAAACAATCCTAAAATTTGTATGGAACCAGAAAAGACCCCAAATTGCCAAGGAAATGCTGAAAAAGAGAAAACAAAGCTGGGGGCATCACGTTGCCTGATTTCAAGCTATCTTACAAAGTTGTGATCACCAAGACAGCACAGTACTGGCACAAAAACAGACACATAGACCAATGAAACAGGATAAAGGGCCCAGATATGGACCCTCAATTCCATGGTCAAATAATCTTTGACAAAGCAGGAAAAAATATCCAGTTGAAAAAGACAGTCTCTTCAATAAATAGTGCTGGGAAAATTGGATAACTATATACAGAAGAATGAAACTCAACTGTTCTCTTACACCATACACTCAAAATGAATGAAAGAACTCAATGTGAGACAGGAATCCATCAAAATCCCAGAGGAAAACAAAAGCAGTAACCTCTTTGACATCAGCCACAGCAACTTTTTTCAAGACTTGTCTCCAAAGGCAAGGGAAACAAAAGAGAAAATGAACTTTTGGGACTTCATCAAGATAAAAAATAACTTCTGCACAGTAAAGGAAACAGTCAAGAAAATTAAGAGCCAACCCATGGAATGGGAGAAGATACTTGCAAATAACACTATAGACGAAGAGCTGATATCCAAGATCTATAAATAACTTCTCAAACTCAACATCTGAGAAACAAATAATCAAGTTGAAAAATGAGCAGAAGACATGAACAGACACTTCTCCAAAGAAGACATACAAATGGCTAACAGATAGGTGAAAAAATCTTCATCATCATTAGCCATCAGGGAAATTCAAATCAAAACCACATTGAGATACCACCTTACACCAGTCAGAATGGCAAAAATTGACATGTCTAGAAACAACAAATGTTGGAGAGGTTGTGGAGAAAGGGGAACCCTCTTATACTGTTAGTGAGTATGCAAATTGGAAAACAGTGTGGAACGTTCTCAAAAAATTAAAAATAGAGCTACCCTATGACCCAGCAATTGCATTACTGCTTATTTACCCCAAAGATACAGATGTAGTGAAAAGAAGGGTAATATGCACCCCAATGTTCATAGCAGTAATGTCCACAATAGCCAAACTGTGGTAAGAGCTGAGGTGCCCTTCAACAGACAAATGGATAAAGAAATTATGCTGAGTGAAATAAGTCAATCAGAGAGAGTCAATTATCAATTGTGAATAAGTGAAACCAATTATGGTTTCACTTATTTGTGGAGCATAACAAATAGCATGGAGGACAAGGGGAGATGGAGAGGAGAAGGGAGTTGAGGGAAATTGGAAGGGGAGGTGAACCATGAGAGACTATGGACTCTGAAAAACAATCTGAGGATTTTGAAGGGGCAGGGGATGGGAGGTTGGGGGAACCAGGAGGTGGGTATTAGAGAGGGCACGGATTGCATAGAGCACTGGGTGTGGTGCAAAAACAATGAATACTGTTACGCTGAAAATAAATTTTAAAAAAAGAAGAGTGTATTAAGGAAAAAAAAAAGAAGAAGATGTGGTCCATATATACAATGGAATATTACTCAGACATCAGAAAGGATGAATACCCAGCTTTTGCATCAACATGGGTGGGACTGGAGGAGATTATGTTGAGTGAAATAAGTCAAACAGAGAAAGTCAATTATCATATGATTTCACTTACTTGTGGAACATAAGGAATAGCACGGAGGACATTAGGAAAAGGAAGGGGAAAATGAAGGAGGGAAATTGGAAGGGG
The DNA here is from genome assembly GCF_030435805.1 of Mustela lutreola. Lineage (NCBI taxonomy): Eukaryota > Metazoa > Chordata > Mammalia > Carnivora > Mustelidae > Mustela > Mustela lutreola. The sequence continues at coordinate 53,434,009 of NC_081303.1, forward strand.
AGACGAATCATGAGAGACTATGGACTCTGAGAAACAAACTGAGGGTTTTAGAGGGGGTTAGGTTAGCCTGGTGATGGATATTAAGAAGGGTATATATGGAATGGAGCAGTGGGTATTATACACAATGAATCATGGAACAATACATCAAAAACTAATGATGTACTATATGGTGATTAACATAATATAATACAAAATAAAATAAAATGTATACATATAAAATAAAAAATAAAACATAAATACTTTTAAAAAAGTTTCCTAATGTCTTTTCATTTTCTAATGGTCTTCCTCTCACATTTGGCATGGAAAAGGATGGCAGTGGGTGGAGAAAAAGAAGGTAGAAGCCAGAGAATTCCCATTTATCATATGTTTATTGTAGAATATCTCTGAACTCATGGATTTCATATAAAAGCTTTTATTTTTTAAAAAATCACAATTATATTTTATAGATATAAAAGTTGATATTTAGAAAGACTAAACAACTTGAAAAAGGACAAGCATATTTGATGCTGAAAACCATGTTTTTCTAGTACAATTATCCTAGGATTTTCTTAAGCCTTCATTAGGCTGTTTGCAAATATTTCTATTTTTTCTGCCATTGAATCAACTAAAGGACAGATAGAATTAGTAGAGTGGAGAGTGTTAATAACTCAGGGAAGATCGTGATATATATCTCGTGAAAGTTTTGTAAAACATGCAAGGTTATGATTGCATCTCCTTTAATAAAAGCAATTCCACTACATAAGCAGGGTAAAAGGAAGCAGCATTGTAAAACAATGAATGCATTCTCGTGATTAAGTAGTGGTGACGGTTGATGGCAGCAATGTGACGTCAGGTCACACGAATGACACAGGGCTTTGGTAGATGGATCTTATAAGAAAACTCTTTGCATGTGTGCATGCAAGAGGTTGTGATATGCTTTATATTGTCATGCCAGTTTAATTGTGTTCTGTACAGATATGAAATACATAATCCCAAGAGTTGATATATAGCATCACTCTTTTGGACTTCTTTCTTGGAGTATGTATAGTAACCTTAAGAAACAGAGAAGTCATGATCTGAGTGTCCCACACAATAGGTAATATTTACTTGTGTGAATGATCCTGGAGCATTTTTTCCTGTTAGCATTTCAAAAACAATTGATTTTTTTTTTTACACAATATTTATTATGATGTTTGGGAGATGCATGTGCAAAGATTTCATATCAATCCAAGTATCGGTTGACACAGCATATTCCCATTGAGATAACTGTTGCATTTCAGAGAAAAGTAGTCTCTTAGTTCCTGTCTACCATCAATTAATTTTATTCTAGAATGCAGGGAAGCTTTTAATTATCTAAATATCCTGATTGGAAAGAAAATTATAGGAATTCTCTAAATAATTGGTTATAAATGGTATCTATTAGATAATCACCTAATACACAAAGCAGAGGAATAATCTCATTAGTAGCTATAATTCATGTTCAGAATGTTGAACCGACACAATTTAATTACCATACAGAGTATAACCTTTGAACTTAAATAGTTACAGGGCAGCTTTTATTGCTTAATTATGGCACAAAACAAATGTTTCTGAGTTCATAAGTAAGGAAACATCTTAAAAATTGTAATTATTCCAAATTTATTCAGTAACAGTTTACAAAAACATTTCAGTAAAACAATCTTGGAATTTGTTCTTTAAAAACATGCATTTCTGAAGAATTTGTGATTGCAATAATATTCTTAAGATCAATGCTGAATTTTGGAAATGCTAAAATTATTACTTTGTTAAATATTTTATTTTATTTTATTATTTTTAAAATATTTTATTTATTTATTTGACAGAGATCACAAGTAGGCAGAGAGTCAGGCAGAGAGAGAGGAGGAAGCAGGCTCCCCATGAAGCAGAGAGCCCGATGCGGGTCTTGATCCCAGGACCCTGGGATCATGACCTGAGCCGAAGGCAGAGGCTTTAACCCACTGAGCCACCCAGGCACCCCATGTTAAATATTTTAAAAAGAATGATGTTATGAATCATTTTTTTAAAGGGATATAATCCATTCATTGAATAGCTATTGTTTCATTATTTTTTAAATTTTGATTTGAATGGTCTAGTGTGACATAAAGTTGACATTGGCATCTCATTTCAACCTTAAAGTAACACCATATGTTAAATATTGCTAATCCACTTTTATAGGGGAGGAAATGTACCCTTAGATAGGTCAAGTCAATTTCCAAAGTTAAACAGCTACTTTAACTGGCTAATCTGGATCATACACAGTTGACTGCTGTCAATATGCAAGCTCCTAATCAGGCCACTTTATCGGCCTCTTGAAAACAGTACATTAAATTGAAATAAAAATCTAAAATTATATGTGTGTTAAGAACAATAGGTATTGTGTTGTACAAAGAACATTAACCTAGAAAAAATAGCATTAGGCTAGAAATCAGGCTCAGCTACTTACTGGGTGTGAGGAACAAGTTAAACCACATTCCCCTCTGTATTTATTCTTCCACATGCAAAAATAAGTTTGCATATAAATTTGTTCTCCTCCAGTACCAGCCACCCTCCAAGACGGTCTCAATGAAAAAAAGCATTGTACCTCTGATTATGCTCTAGAAACCTCAGTAAGTGTAATTAACAATGCCAGGTATTTTTCAATTAACTAGGCTCCTATATTTCTAGACTAAAGGATTTCCTGCCAAACCTACATTTTCTGTAGGTTTGAATAGAACGTTTTAATTCACACACCTTCCCTTAACATTTTGAAAATATACTGTATTTTCAAAATCCACTGGATAACCAATGCCCTAATCTTAGAGCCTCTTAAAGCCTTTGCTATGGCTGTCAATTACTTCTTTCTGAAAACTGGTTCTCTTCTTGGCTTCTTCCTTGTTTACCACAAACTTCACTCACCATTTTTGAGAAGCCCCTGCAGTGTAAGCCTTGACAGTGAACTTTTGACTGCTGAGACTCCTTTGTTTCAGCATCTGGGTTGATGTTGATAACCGAGGTTATGGGACACTTGTCTTTTTTCTCCCCTGTGCTTTAAGTTCCTGTTCTTATGTTTTAAAGTCAGCAATAAAGAGTGAGCTTGGAAAACTTGGGCCTCAGTCCTTGACCCAAATAAAACAAGAACTCGTCGCCCATGTACTCTCTCTTTTTCTCTACCATAACCTATGTGTCCCCAGCTGCTTGGTGAGTTTCTAGGTCTTGTAAATAATAAATAATAAATCTTTCCATGTTTCCTGATGGTTGTTGCTGAAGAGCATCTTGCCATCATAAGAACCACAAGGCTCTGTCTGGAAGGAACACTGATTTGGAAAGGGGAGATGTCTGGAGGAAGATTTCTGCAAACCAGGTGAGTGCCCCCAGGCATTTCTAGCTGAGAGCATTACTCTCCATAGGCTGAGACCAGCATAAAACAGTCTCATATGCTGGTCATGCTTTTACCTGACCTCTAAATATTGGAGAGAGTGAACTCCTTCTCTACTCATGCTCTTTCTGAAGCTAACAGCTAGAAAGGAAGCTATTTATGTCTACTACGGAGATATATAGCTTTATCCTGATTTGATCTTTAAGCTCTAAATTTCTATCTCCAGCTGCTAATGCCATATATTCACTTGGATGTCTATATAAATATGTCCAGTGTCCTCAAAAGAGAACGTATGTTTCCCAACACCTGCAAACATGCTTTAATTCCAATTCTAACCTCAATTTAGGATACATGTTATCTATACATTTAATGAGGACCTAAACTTCAAAGGCATTCTATATTCCATTCACTCTCTGAACCCTTTTACCCACCAGTCTTTTGGTTCGTGGGTCCACATCTTACTATGTCAACAGCTCCCATGCTGTTACTCCACTCCAAGCCACCATGTACTTTCCTCCAATTTAGAAGACCTGAATTAACCTACCTCTTTCCACTCTTACATCCTAGTAGTCAATTTCCACAGTTTATAAAAATGCCTTAAGACTAAATTATTTTTTAAGGATTTATTTATTTATTTTAAATAGAAAGCATCAGTACGCTAAGGGGCAGAAGAATAGGGAGAGAAAGAATCTCAAGCAGACTCGTCACTGAACTTGGAACCCCCACGCAGGGCTACATCCTCACGCCCCTCATACCAGGGCCTGAGCCAAAACCAAGAATCAGACACAACCAACGGAGACACTCAGGCACCCTGAAAACTAAATCATTTTAAACCATTCTTCTACAAAAAAATAATTATATGACAGACTAAAACAGAAAAAAGCAACCGTGCAACAGTTTATTTCAATATCTTCCCTTAAATAAAATCCAAATGTGTTAATGTGGCATACAGACTCTGAATAGTCAAAGGATCCTATCTTGCCAATCCCATAACTCATCAAAGGAACGCCAATCCATTGTGCTCCAACCCTGATGGCTACGCTGTTTTTTTCCTGCTATTTAAACACAACGACCTGATTCCTATTTCAAGTTGTATTCCTGCAAAGGAATTACCTGGAGTATGTTTGTGGGTGATTTCTATTTATCTGTGTGGTCTCAGCTCACCTCAGTCATGCGTTCCAATACATCTAAGCACATATTATTCCTCCCTTACTTCCTCCCTCTTTCCTCCCTCCCTGTCTTTCCTCCACCCACCTTTCTGTTTTGATCTGGCCAAATCCTGATTAACTTAGTGATTTCTGAAGTTTTCCTGCCCTGGTTGGAGGCAGCACCTGCTTCCTAACATAGTAGCCAAAAAACCTAGGTATTTATTTCTCCTTGCAGTCTGCATTGGTCTAACTTCAGCTAACTAGATTTTATTCACTTTGAACCAAAAGATCTAGTGCCTCTCAGGACAATGGAAGAAGCATTTTGGGAGGTTCGGCTGAAGCAGTAAGAACATCGGGGGTTTGGAGTCAGCAGTTTCAGCAGGGCCAGAGAGAACATTCTGGCAACAGTTCTAGGAGCCAGGTATCAGGACACGAGGTCAGTGTCTTCACTCTAGCTGGAGGTGCTAGCTGTGTAGTGTTCCCTTCTTTATTTCTGCTCTATTTTCTGAGCCCAGTTCACCAAGCTTTTGAAGAACTTTTTGAGTTCCCCAACATCTACACAAATTTTCTTGTCTGAATGAGAGACAGCTCCAGTTCCTTGCTGATAGACACCTCCACAGATATTCTCTATTCTATTACTCAATTTTATGGACTTCAAACAATGTATTAATATCTAAAACCTTCTTATTTATTGATTTGTGTGTTTGTTTTTTGTGCATTTTGAATTTTTCATTCTACATCTGCTATGGTTATTAAGAAGGTGCTCCTAAATTTTGAACACAGAGAAGAGAGAAATGCTGTATGCTCTTTACTACATAGTCTCCTTCCTTGGTACAATCTTCAGTCTGAAGAAAATGTGTCTCTCTTGACGACCCAGTAAAGTTTTCAAATTACCAATAAATAAATCTTAATTTGAATGCATTCTTTATTTACTGATGTTATTACTGATGTTATTTCAGAGTATGGAGCTAAATTGTGGGCAAATAACTGCACAAGGGATTAGAGCTTTAATTTAGATGTAATATGTTTTTCCTTATATATATTTAATTTTAATTTGCAACTTTTCCTTCAATGTTATTCTATTCAATTTTCTTGTGTATATTTTCAAAGTTATTTCAGTGTTCTGAAGTATAAGAGTGAAGGTATTATTTAATCACTGTATCATTTTATATTTCTATATTTCTATTAGTGACTAATAAAATCGTAGAAAGAAATCAATATAAAAATATACAGAAACATGTAAATTTTGAACAATGAGGGGTGCCTGGGTGGCTCAGTGGGTTAAGCCTCTGCCTTTGGTTCAGATCGTGGTCTCAGGGGTCTGTGATCAAGCCCTGAATCGCATCGGGCTCTCTGCTCAGCAGGGAGCCTGCTTCCCCCCTCTCTCTCTGCCCGCCTCTCTGCCTATTTGTGATCTCTTTCTCTGCCAAATAAATAAAAATCTTAAAAAAAAAATTTGAACAATGATAAATATCCAGATATTTGCCCATACAAAATGTGTATATTTGTAGTGTTATTCATTTTTGAAATAATAAGCTTCCATATCTTGAGTTCTCTTACATGATGTCTTTCTTGCAGTTTTTCTGATATATCTGTTGGTTTTTAATATCATATCCACTTTCATTAATTTTATCTTGAATCCACTCATATGGCGTTCTGTATCAAATACGAATTTTACATTAAAGTCTTCACAGTTAGTGCGTGTGTCATTGCCCTAGTCCTTATGCATAGGGTGACATGATGAGAACCAGCTCAGTTGTCCAGTAGTTGGACGGCCCTTAGGCAAGGGATAAAGAAAAATGATTCTCTGCTTTTAAAGAAGAAGAAGGCACCAGTTTCCTTCTCTTCCTAAATGAATTTCCCTGGAAACTAATGGATTTGAATTCTATTTCCAACCCTTTTGTATGTGAACACTCTCTCTCAGAACCAAGTGTCTCTAGTCTTCTCTAGCGTTTACAACCAGGTTGTGTCTCTGTATTCTGGACTTCATCCATTTTGTCAGATAAAGACTTGGATAAATTGTCCTTTAGTCTTTCAGAACTTTGTCCAGGCAGGCTGTAATCATTTGGTCCTTTTAGGAAGAGATTAATTCTTATCGGATCTTTTCGAACACAGGAATTAATCAGATAATGACTATAGATCTAATTCTCATGGTATGTAAGGATACTTCTAGGGTAAATGAAATGTTTATAGCCCATGTGTTTCCATGTCCCAGAAAGCAAGGGCTTTCTTCAGAAACACTGGAAAATCCAGGAAACTTTATTTCTCTATAGTATATTTCCTACCATCCCTGGTCATTCCATCCCTTAAGATTATCCAAAGTCGGGGCATCTGGGTGGCTCAGTGGGTTGGGCCTCTTCCTTCGGCTTGGGTCATGACCTCAGGGTCCTGGGATCGAGTCCCGCATCTGGCTCTCTGCTCGGTGGGGAGACTGCTTCACCCTCTCTGTCTGCCTACCTCTCTGCCTACTTGTGATCTCTGTCGGTCAAATAAATAAATAAAATCTTAAAAAAAAAAAAATTATCCAGGGACGCCTGAGTGGCTCAGTTGGTTAAGTAGCTGCCTTCAGCTCAGGTCATGATCCCAGCATCCTGGGATCAAGTTCCACATCGGGCTCCTTGCTCGGCAGGGAGCCTGCTTCTCCCTCTGTCTCTGCCTGCCATTCTGTCTGCCTGTGCTTGCTCTCGCTCTCTCTCTCTCTCTCTCTGACAAATAAATAAAATCTTTAAAAAAAAAAAAAGAAATTATCCAAAGTCAATCACCTTTTAATTTTAGAGATTGTCTTGCACACTGTTATGAATTTGGAGCAATCAAAAGTCATATGATACATGACTTTATTCTAAAGAAATTTATAATGGGTTTAAGTGATAAGATGTATAGTAATTAAACTATAATACTAGAAATAATTCAAGGTATGAAAATACTACAATAGGTTAATAGTTAAATGTAAAAATGAGGGCAATAGGTCATGAAAGATAATGGAAATATTGCCGTATTTACCACCTAAAGCCTGAGTGGCTATCTAGGCTAATAAAATTATATATATTTATATATTTATATTATATATTTATAAATATATATACATATTTATAAATATTTTCCCTATAAAGCTCATTTCATTTAAGTATTTGGTATATTTATATGATAGATTATTTACTTTAAGGGGACTTTTATTTCCATCTCTTCCCACATGAGTTTCATAAATGTAGAACTCTAAACTCTGATTCTCAACTTTCTTTAAATTGAAGAAATTGTGTTAGTTTATCCTAAATAATACTCAACATGATTTATATCTAAATCTAATTTTCAGCATAATCATTCTAAAAGTAGAAAGGATGACAGATTATTCATTTTTATGTGAAAACTTGAACCACTTTTACAAAATAGTTGAGTGGCTATCACTGGATATCTTTAGGAAAGGGTGGGACAACCACTTAGCAGAAATGTTCTAAAGTTCTGATATATCTGTTGGGTTTTTAATGCTCCTCTTTGTTAATTTTGAATTATTAAAGATGAATATTAAAAGCCTAACAGATACCCTTAGTAAAGGGAAATTGAAAAACTAAACAACGTTTTAAATTGATGATCTCTAACCATACTCCTAGACCGTGGGTTGCTTCTTCCTTTGTGTCCCCAAATCCTTTACATTTTAGATTCAACAACCAGTTGGTATAATGTGATCCCACAGAGAGATACTTTTCTTTAATTCACAGAAGAGAGCTTGTAACAACAAAATATTTAATTTTTATTCTTCTTGAGTATTAAATACTATAGCGGTGATGCATTTGAAAATGAATCTCCGATAAAAAGGTTCCTTCAATACAACATATTCTCACAGGATTTCTGTATCCTTGCTACCATTGACTCATTTTTATGCTTTTTCATAGTGTGATGTATCTTTTCAACTATAGGAATTCCTGTGTAGTTTTGACCACACCACTTCTGTTGTTACACTAGCTAGGGAATTTTGTTAGTAATCTAAACTTTTATTTTTCCTCAAAATAAGTTCAGAGAACATTGTCTGAATTACATTTTCAACATTGAAATACCTTATTTGTTACCATTAACACTCTCATTTTCCAGATGCCTTTACCCTTAAATACATGAAGTATGCAGTATGGTGTGAAAAAATAAAGCATGAACTGTATAGTTATATAGTTTTTTTTTCTTTTTTCTTTTCTTTTTTTTTTACTTTATAACCTTTTGGTACTATTTGAACATATTTTTTGCAATGTGTGCATACTACTTTTATAATTAAACAAAACACTTTAATGATTCTAAAAAGAAAAAAAATGTAAAGAACTAATCATAGTGGAATATGAAATGGAGTATCATATTTGGGGACAGGCTACTGAGTTAAGTCAAAACACCCGAATGTGCTTGCTGTGTTTCCAGTCTCTGGCCTTCTGACCCCACCTTCAGAGCACCTATCATGACCTAGCTGACTTTGTTTCAAATGTTAAACCTATTATTACATATGTGACTTGGGAACTGTATCTAATGTCTCAAATCCTCATCTTTTTTTTTTAAGATTTATTTATTTATTTGACAGAGAGAGAAAGAAATCACAAGTAAGCAGAGAGGCAGGCAAAGGGGAAGGGGGAAGCAGGATCCCCTCTGAGCAGAGAGCCTGACGTAGAGCTCCATCCCAGGACCCTGAGATGATGCATGACCTGAGCCAAAAGCAGAGGCTTAACCCACTGAGCCACTCAGGTGCCCCTCAAATCCTCATCTTTAAAACAGACATAATATCTATTTCATAAATATGAGCCATGATTTAGTAAGATTATGAATGCAAAACATTTCATTTAATTTCTGGCACTAACTAACATTTAGTTAACATTCATTTAAATGATCTGAAATGAAACTGTATTCACTATTAGTTCTCCCTCTCACTCTTTCCAAATCCAAATGAGTTTATGGTCGAATTCAATGAAGTAATTAAATAAAAATGCTAAAAGTAAAACCTATAGTGATTTTTTTTTAGGACAGGAAAAAAGTTATAGCATTAAAATTTTGAGACTATTAGTACAGATTACATAAATCGTAAGGGAAAGAACTAAGTCCAGATATAAAGATTGAGGGTAGACCTTCCCACTTTGTCTTGAAAAGAACCAGTCTACCATTGCTTAGATAGATGTAGCTGAGAGGAAGAATGAAATAAAATTATCCTACAGCTTTAGAAAAGAGGCTGCAAATAGAATCAAACTTATATGTGGCACAACTGTCTCAGAGGGTTAACGAGAGAACACCTGTTGCTCTACAAGGGAACTATTCAGTAACTGAGCTGATAAAGTATAGAAGCACCCGTAGAATTGAGGAGGGAATATAGAGCTGCCAGATTACAGGAGATAAATACACAGAATGCCCAGTGAAATTTGAATTTCAGATAAGAAACTTTTTTTTTCTTTTAGTATAAGCATGCCTTGTGAATGCTTTTGGGACATATTTGTACTAAAAGAAGATATTTGTTGTTTATCTGAAATTCAAATTTCACTAGATAGGCTATATTTTATCTGGCAACTCTACAGGGGAATAGCAGTATTATTCCCAGAGGAATATGAAGTTCACAATTTATTCTCAAGATTATTTATACATACGCATACATATATGTATGTATATGTATGTGTAAATCTTGCATTTTTTACTCTGTTTTACATTTGTAATCTTGATCTTGTTTTGTAATGTAATGGATTTTATTTATATCAATTCCTTCGTACCCTGATGCTAATTTGTTTTATATTGATATAGATTGTATTTACTTTCAAAATTTGTATATTGTCACAAAATGTCCTTTTGTCTTACAATTTATGTATTCTTTAACCATGGAAAAAATAAGTTAAAAAACTGAATGCAAACATTTGGTTACTAAATCTCTGGAAAAATTTAAAGAGCCTAAGGAAAATGAAATGAAAAACTGTATATTCAGATTGAATTCTCTTTAAAACATTATCTAATTTCAACTGTTTGGGTTGAAGGCTTACAGCTCCTATAGCTCCACATGATTCAGAGAAATTTCACAACTACTTTTTGAAATTAATCATAAATTATTTATATTCTAAAACATGTAGTGCTTAAAACATTGTATATAACCATAAGTTAAGGTTTTCTTATTTTCCTTTTTCTCTCAGTGATATTTGGTGTCCTATTTCATTTTTGAGACTTGAGTTTAGAAAACTAATGTGTTCCTAAAAGCTTTCAGGTACTGGAGGTTTTGACTATTAATTTTGAATGCTGAGCTTATCAATTAGTCTCAATGAATGTTATCTGTCCATCTATAAAGTAAGGGGGATAGGTAGACACTCTCTAATGTACCATCAAACAATGATATACTTTTTTCTATATTTCTAAATCCGACTTAAAAATTTTGTCTTCACTTTGAATTAGGGGCTGGAAAACTTCTTCTATAAAGTTAATAACAAATAGTAAATAATTTTGGTTTCATGAGCCACATGGTTTTCTCGAGTAACTGCTCCTTTGCCAGTGTAGTAAAAAGCAGCCATAGACAATGTAAAAAATGAATGGGTGTGGTGGTATTTCAATAAATTTTATTTAATAAACAAGAGAAGGCTGTATTTGGCTTGCTGGTTGTAGTTTAATCTAAATATTTCCAAAGATAATTCAATATAAAGGGATAAAGCATACTTTCAGTTGGCCCAGGTATTTTATTTCCTTTCCTATTTCTCTCTAAACATTTTTTTTTTTTTTTTTGCCATCTTTTTTTCTTCTCCACTTCAGATACAAACTCTTGCTACTTGGCCTATGTCTGATTCATACCAATCCTTTCATTGCAAATCAGTCTGTTGTAAGACAGGAAACCTAAGAACTAAACACCCAACAAACAAAATGCTTAAAATCATATGTTGTCTAACATGTATCACTAAAAAAAGAATGTGATGTTTTCTAGCTTTTCTATAAAACCAAGGCTTTCACCTATTTCCATGAATGACTTCAATTTCCTTTAGGTCCAGAGTAAGGAAAGCAACAAAATTCAAGTATAGCAAATCAATCTAGATCTCTACAAATCTACTCAGAATTCATCATCAGGTCATCCTTGCCTTTGCTACTTGAATTTGTATTTCTGCATAAAGGAATCTGTTGATAACTAGTGTCTTAACATTTCTAAGTCTCATTATTCTTTCTTGTATAATTGGCTACACATTTTTTTTTTTTTAAAGATTTTATTTATTTATTTGACAGAGAGAAATCACAAGTACACTGAGAGGCAGGCAGAGAGAGAGAGAGGGAAGCAGGGCTCCCTTGCGGGACTCGATCCCAGGACCCCGAGATCATGACCTGAGCCGAAGGCAGCGGCTTAACCCACTGAGCCACCCAGGCGCCCTTTTTTTTTTAATGTCTAACTTCCTAGAAGTCAGTATAGCTTACTTGTCATCAAGCAATGACGGATCAACAGTTGTGCTCAACACTTTGAGCCAGTAAGGCTTCCAACTTTTGTCAGCGGAACTGTGTTAGGGAGTACTTTCAAAGTACAGGCAGTGTTTAAGTCACAATAAAATAGAGCCTGTCCAAGGCCTTTATGGCTTCCTTCTCACATATTCCTGATGAAGCAAACTTCTGGTTGGTCTTCCAGTCAATTACTTGCTGCAAAAAAGACAGGAACTTCAAAACAATGAAGTTGATAGTTGGCCCATTCATTTGCCACACAGGTCTCCACTGTTACTGCTGCTTCTGGGCATAGGGTTTTACATGATTGGCTCCAAATAAAATCAGCCAGTGGAAATGAAGCTACTGGTTTCCACGTCTTACTGCACCCTGATGTCACAACTATGTTGAACAGGATAGGGGTGAGGAGTGGTCATTGCCCCAGACAAAAACACCATAGACTTCTACTGTTCATATTCAAAGTTCAATAATTTTAAATATATAACCACTTTTCAGTGAGATGTATGTCCTCGGTTTATTTCCACAGTCATAAAATATTTTGTCCAGTTTTATTGTTGTTTCTTGGGGAGTAGATTTGTTGAACTACTCACTTCACTATCTCAGAAATCCTGTTCCCAGAGACTAATTTCTAAGCCTTACCCATGTGGCAGACACAGAGCCAGTCAAGTAGCTCATTTACATTATCTTGAACCCTACAGCAACCCAATAAGATATGTATTCTTATCTTTATTTTTCTAATGAGTAAAATGAGGCTCAGATAATTTAAGTAACTTGCCAAACAAACCAAAAACAAAATAAAAATATAATTCATAGGATATGGATTACATTTGAATTTATATTGTATCAAGTATATTTGAATTCATACATAAGAAATGAATTCATATATTTTTAAATGTTACTTACGAGAAATAGATTAAACCATGCCTGTAAATTACTTAACATAGCAGAATACATATTAATAAGTTTTTGATAGTTGAATGTAACTACTTTTAGATATTAAAGTAATTGTGAAGTAATTATTTTCTGATATGTTTATAGTCATATTCAATTTTAAAAAATAAATGACTTTTTAAACAGGTAAATTAAATCAGCTTTTTGTCTCCACCCCTCTTTTTTGGCTCAGTCAAAATATTATATTTTTATACAATATAAAAATTATTATTTTTTTTTTGCCATGTTCATAAGACTAGTCAGAATGCATAGCTCAATAAAACATTTGGGGTCTAACAAAATTCAAGAAACTAGGAAAACAAAGGGTTATGATCAAGGTAGAAAGCTTAAACCTGATGATGAAAAGCTAATACATATTAAAACAAGATGAAAGAGTCCAGATGTCAGGAAGTTGTATGTCAAAGTTGCACCATAAATATAGCTGTTAAACCATGAGCTCAAGCTAATTTATTTTTTTCATTGAATAACTGAAGTTTGTAAACACAAGAAAATCACAGTCCTGAAGTCAACTCTTTTACCTAACTTTCCAGAAATGTCAGGTTACTTTTAACAAGAAGCTCCTATTGATTGATCTTAGTTATTTAGAAATTAACTTTAATCTGTTCAGGCCCTTTGATATATAGAGTCTAATAAAATTGGGACTATCCTAGGCAATTTTTCAACATCTAAATAGAGAAAGAAACCAGTTATCTTCTTTTTTTTTTTATTAAAGATTTTATTTATTTACTTGAGAGAGAGAGACAGTGAGAGAGAGCATGAATGAGGAAAAGGTCAGAGAGAGAAGCAGACTCCCCATGGAGCTGGGAGTCCAATGCGGGACTCGATCCCAGGACTCCAGGATCATGACCTGAGCCGAAGGCAGTTGTCCAACCAACTGAGCCACCCAGGCGTCCCAGAAACCAGTTATCTTCTTTACATGAGCTATGTATGTCAATGAAATGTTACATTCCTAACACAAATATTCTAACTCTAAAGTATGATATGAAACTGATAATACAGGATGACAATACTAGACATACTTTTCCTTTCTTTGTATAAAGATTTAAAAATAAACTTAGGGATCTTGAATAAAATCAAATAAAATTTTAGACTATGAAACTTTTACAACCATGAGGTTTCAAAAGAAATTGTTGAATAACTCAAGTGAGTCAGTTGAATAACTCAACTCAGTCAGAGTGAAATTCATTTGATTATATTGCTCCTTTAGAAAGTCAGAATTACAGAGGTACCTGGGTGGCCCAGTGGGTTAAAGCCTCTGCCTTTGACCCAGGTCATGATCTCAGGGTCCTGAGATCTAACCCCTTGTTGGGCTCTCTGCTCAGCAAGGAGCCTGCTTCCCCCTCTCTCTCTGCCTACCTCTCTGCCTACTTGTGATCTCTCTCTTTGTCAAATAAATCTTAAAAAAAAAGTCAGAATTTCAATACAGTTTTTAAAATGGCATATTCAATTTAATACAATAAACATATTACATTTGTCATGAATATTTATTTAAGCTCAACTGTTAAGGGCATGTGTAAATTTCTGATTTTCTCTGTATATTAATGTTGCAATTATAGTGGAATCATTAAAATGCAGCAAGAAAGAGATTCATAAGTGAGAAGAAAAAGTAATACAATTTGATCCACACAGTAAATTGGAGCATGTTACATTCAATTGATAAACTGACAGGTGTTATGTACAAATAAGCTAAGAATAAAGCACAGTAAATTAAAAATTTATACACATTCTGAAGTATACTCAAGATGGGAGTGAGGAAAGTTGGTGGCACTTGGGTGGCTCAGTGGGTTAAAGCCTCTGCCTTCAACTCAGGTTATGATCCCAGGGTCCTGGGATCGAGCCCCACATCAGGCTCTCTGCTCACCAGGGAGCCTGCTTTCTCCTCTCTGCCTGCCTGCCTCTCTGCCTACTTGTGATCTCTGTCTGTCAAATAAATAAATAAAATCTTAAAAAAAAAAAAAAGATGAGTGAAGAAAGTAAATCAAACATGCAGAAAAATTATCACATTTTTATTGGTGAATGTGATATGACTCATGAAATATCTATAGAGAAAATATAAAAAGTTTAGTTTTACCTGGCAATATTATTAAATGCAAAGTGGAAAATTTATTGGGTCAAAACAAAATAAGAATGAATTTTATAGATACTTTATGATCACTGAAGCTTTTATTGACAATAATAGTGAAGTATCAAGTTATAGAATTTTTAAATGAATAGCTATGATAGATTTGAGTGTACTTATAGAGACATAGTTGAACTGCTTGGTTAAAACAAATATAAACTGAACCAAATGTTATTATGGAAACATTTTGCAGTAAATAGTTATTTTTTAATATTAATGGAAAAGCTATTTGTTAGCTTTTTAAAATCTAATCATATTAGATTGCCAATTCCAGAAGTCCCGGAACCAATACAGGAAATTATTCTTTACAATTTGTTCCTCAAGAACTTCTCCTGGTGCATTGCTACAATCCCGTGTCTTGCTCCAACTTGAAAAATTACTTTCTGTCATGAAGTTTGGAGAAAGTTGGTTTTTCCTTTGTGTAAGTAGAATAGCAGACACAAATGGCTCATAAGGCATCCCACCTGAAAACTTTCCCAGTCTTTGTTCCTACAGAGTTGAGTTCACACTGTTTTGACAGTAGCACATCTACTAAGTAATTTTAGAATTAAGGAAATTATTCAGCTAATTAAAATAAAAGCTGCTTTTACTTTTGACCTAGACAGGCAAAGCTAAGTTACTAAGATGGATTATTCTAGTAATTACTTAATTGTTGAAATTTATTTTGCCTGGGTGAAGATCAAATAATTGAAAGCTCATTCATAATATAAAATACAGATGTATTTATAGAACATGAAGATCCAGTAAAAAAAGACTATTCATTTACTGAGTCAATTAAGTATTAATAATTTTATTCTTTATCAATATAAATTTTAGCTAAAAGTTAATAATTTTCTCTAAGTTGCAACTTTACTTGTTTTAGTAAGAATAGAATGGTCATTTAATGTGAAATATATTTGTCATCCCTCCTTGAGATTCTCTTTTATTGACTTTACCATAAATTTCTTCCAAATTACTAGGGAAATGCAATCCATATTTCATGATGTTGTGTTTGTGTTAGGTAGGCTAGTATTTGGTCTTAGCTTTCAGAATTTACTTATTTCCAGATAGTGATAAATATTTTTTGTATATGAGAACACGTAAAACTGGAATTACTTGATGTATTATATATAAGTATAAAACCATACTACATAGCAACAGGGGGCAAGCAGTGCCACAGGAATATGCCATAAAATTAAAAAACAAAAAAACACAGGTTGTTGATTAGAAAACCCCAAGGAAGACAGAAAATGGATATGGGAAGGTAAAGGAAAGAGTAAATGATAAGACAAAGTAAGAAAAGACTATATACTTAGCAAATTTAAGGAAAATATTTTTTTCTCCATATATATTATAAAAATAGAATTGTAAGATGAAACTTGAAGACAATATAGCAGAGATTAGTCATGGCATATCTATTTCTGATTTTCCCCAGATTAATCTGGATATACATTTTAACCAGAGAGAAAATGAACTTGCCTGTTAGAGTGAGGAATCTAACTCCTATTAGGTATGCATTATATATTTTTTAAACAAATCACCAGTGTAGGCCACTGCTGCTATCAACTCCTTGTCTTAGAAGTGGATGCATTCAGTTTTAGAAAGTGGATAAAATGTAGCACTAGAAAGAACTATATAAATAATGAATGAGATGAAATGGAACAAATGTATTTTTAATAGCACAGATGAAATAAATATTAATTCAAAATATCCCTGCATTATCTTTCAGTTCTGTGACTGCATGCTTCACTAAATGTATACAGAGTAAATTTTCATGTGAAAGTCTGAATACTATATTTGTACAGCATATATTTCTCTTATTCCATTTTTTAAATATTTTTGAGATTGCCTGATTTTAACATGGCTAGAGAACTATTACGAATAATAGAAATGAGCTAGCTTCTGCTATGTTAATTAGTGCATCTATTAATTAATAAATAGTTCCTTAATCCACAGTATATGTTTTCCACAGCAATAAAAATAAAAATTCCGTCCTTTGAGGATTCACATTGTCAGATCCAATAATTTTTTCTTGCACAATTAACAACGATTAATTAGTGTTCCACAGCATCTCATGATTTACAATGCCATATTAGCCAAAGATAAAATTTAGTACTTCCAGATGCAGCATCAAGAAGCATTCTGAGCCTACCCAAGCGGTTTTTGTTTAGTTATTGATGAATAAGAAAAATGTTATATGGAAGTACTGTTATGATGAAATTTATAATATTTTTCTTTACCTTCAAGTGCTTTTTCTGTCTGGTTTAATGATGATGAAATTCAGTGGGTTTATTTTCACAGTGCTATACTGAAGAAATGTTTTGATTTAGATCTATTTCACAAAAGCCCTTTTGATCAACTTAAATAAGCTATGTAATCTCCCTCTTTCTATCTATTCATGTTAATTTTTATTACTGCTAGTTCATTTAGAAAAGTAAAATATGATGAACAATTATATGATATTGAAGGGTTGGTATTATCACTGAAAGCTTAGTATTACCTAGCCTCGTTATTTAGCCTATGCAGAACAATGGACCCAGGTTACTGATTAAATGTTTTAGTAGAATCTTTTTTTTTTTTTTTAAAGATTTTATTTATTTTTTGGACAGAGAGAGAGAGAGATCACAAGTAGGCAGAGCAGCACGCAGAGAGATGGGGGAGCAGGCTCCCCGCTGAGCAGAGAGCACAATGTGGGGCTTGATCCCAGGACTCCAGGATCATGACGTGAGCCAAAGGCAGAGGCTTAACCCACTGAGTCACCCAGGCCCCCATACTAGAATCTTGTTTTTATGCACTATTACATCAATTATTGAAAAATGTATATTTATTAGTTAAAGGTAGAGTGTGGAGTAACAGCTAACTAACAAAAATAATGTTTACTTCTGTGGGTATATCATGTTCATTCTGCATACATGTATATGCTACAATATATTTTATACATACATAAAATAGAAAATAGAAAATTTTGAGAGTGTGTAACAGCACTCTGCAGGAGATATGCTGGGGGAGACTAGGAAAAGCAAACAAGACAAAAATCAATAGATAACATAAAACAGATATAAATAAAAAATAGTACAGAATTTAGATATATTGAAATAAAAACTAGAATAAACAACTTAAAAAGTTGAAAGAAAGTCAAAGTACCATAGCGTGTATAACAGCAACCACAGTGACCTTTCCTTGCCCCTTCCAACCACACTCAATTTTACTTCTTAGAGGCAACCACTTCAACTGTC
Organism: Mustela lutreola; assembly: GCF_030435805.1. Classification (NCBI taxonomy): domain Eukaryota; kingdom Metazoa; phylum Chordata; class Mammalia; order Carnivora; family Mustelidae; genus Mustela; species Mustela lutreola. The sequence goes on from NC_081303.1 coordinate 53,452,198, forward strand.
TACAGGCCTGTCTTCAGGCCAGTAACATATTGGTACTTTGTAATTTATGATGTTTTATGTCACTATTATCAGAGAAATGCAAATCAAAACCACCGTGAGATAATCATCTCATACCTGTTCAGATATTTATTATAAAAAATTTTTAAAAAAACGCAAATGCTAAACATTGGTGAGAACGTGGGGGAATTTGAACCCTTGCACACTTATGGTAGAAATGCAAAATGGTACAGCAGTCATGGAGAACAGAATGGAGGTTCTTCAAAAAAAAAAAAAAATTAAAGATGAAAAATAAACTACCAAATGATCCAGTAATTCCACTCTTGGGTATTTCTCCAGAATAAAAGAAATCAGGATCTTGAGGACAAATTAGCACTCTCATGTTAAGTGCACTATTCACAATAGCCAAGATGTCAAAGCAACCTAAATGCCCACCGATAGATAAATGGGTAGAGAAAATGTGTTGTAGTATATACATGCAATTAAATATTACTCAGCCTTTAAAAAGAAGAAAATATGCAATATACTACAACATGGAAGAACTTTGAAGACATTCTAAGTAAAATAAGCCAATCACAGGACAAATATTGTATGATTCCAGTTCTATGGCAGTACTTAGTCAAACTCATAGAAGCAGAGAGTAGAACAATGGTTATTAGAGTCTGGGGGAAGAGGAAGTGGGAGTTGCTAATCAGAGAATAAGAAGTTTCATTTATGCAAGATAAGTAAGTTCACAAGATCAGCTGTACAGCACTATACTTAAAATTCTCCATACTTAATGGCACATTTAAATTTTGTTAAGAGGATAAATCTCATGTTGTGTTCTTACTACAATAATATAAGAAAAAATTAAGGTGGTGAGTAAATATGTACTGAATTATTAAAGACAAATTATTTGAAAAACAGTATTAACAAAAAACATTAATATAAGTATATTCTAAGGCATAAATGGATATTTATACCTTGTTTTCTTAGGAAGACGTGTGTGCTTTTTGAAATGTGATAAAAGAGAGAAACAGTAACACATTGCTATTTTCTTTCCCCTGAAAATAGATAACTTGTTCAAAAATAAGAAGTAAATCTGTAATTAATCTTCAAACTGCCTAGCCATTGGTAGAAAATTATTTTCTAACACATTCAGCAAATGATGGAAAATTATTCTAAGCAAGTAGTACGTAGAACATTTGCACATTTAATTTATAAGAAAGGTTAATTGCATTGCTCTGTTAGCATGGCCTGCTTGAGTGCTGAATCCAGTGAGCATAAATGATTTTTAAGTACACAGTGAGAGAGTGAATTTCCCCCTAGGGTTATTCCTAAGGCTTTTGTGCTCAGTCAAGCAATAAGAGATGTTATACATCTCTACAGTGATTGTTCTCAGTATCCCTGAAGTTTATTCCTTAAAGATCATGAGACAAAAACTCAATAATAAATGGAATTCTGGTGCTAGCATCTAAACAAAACAAAAAAAGGAACATTATTGGCTTTCTTCTTCTTAAAAAAAATATAAAACACTTGTAACCTAAACATATAGTGATAATGCTTTGGGTCACTGAACTCTTATCCTTTTCCATCAAATTATGAAGACTCTATTCAAGATATTTTTAATTCCAATCATATTTTCTGTCTTCATAGAAGCAGAATTCTTTGGCAAAAGTTGTGGAAGAGGGGAGTGTTTATAATTTGGGCTACTTCTTGTAATCGCCTCACAAGAAATACAAAGGGGAGTTCTTCTTCAAACTCGGATGAAAGTGCTCTGACATCTGAAAAAATATGAATGTATAAAACTAACTGGTAAAGGCAAATGCACAACAAAATCAGATGCTGTGATGGTGTTCTGTAAATCAATTTCAACCCTAGTTTAAAAGTTAAAAACAGATGTATTAAAAACAACTATAGCTCCAATATTTGGATGCTTGAAATATCAAAGTCCTTTAGAGAAATAATTTATTTACTTATTATATAGATATTTTTCAAACTTCTCCATTGGAATTAGGGGAAATACTAAGGTAGTTCTTCCATCCTTGATGTGGACAGTCACACACTGCCATTTGTATCTCTTCACCTCTTCCACAATAAAATAAACTTAGCATTTGACACATTTCTTTTGGTTCATCATTAATCTTCCCCATTTTTGTCTTTCCTGGTGACTAGAAATGCTGATGAGGCCAACTTCTGACTGTCAAATAATATAGTTAGCAACAATTAGTACTTAATATAGGCTTTGTCCTTAAAATAATTGGCTTCTTATTCCTCTGGTTCCTGGTATCTTTATTCTTGGCTGGGGAATGACAGGAAGGGAAGCAGCCACTCTGGGCATACGGATGGAAACCAGATGTTGAGAGTGACTAAACTTCAAAGTCATTGTCCTTGTAATCATTATTAGGTATCGTACACATTTCATTTATCAACATCTTTTCCATTTCTCACAATAAAAATAATGTAGAAAGCTTCCATACAGTTTACTTATTCATCAGTGTTCCATGGGAATTTGATGTATTAGTCCAAACCAGGCTTTATATTCAAAGATATATTAAGGGGAATCAGGAGCTCAGTTCTGCATTTGAAGGCATCACTGTAAAATGTAGGCAATTTTTGGAGCTTTTTATCTACCATCAGTTATTATTCCTAACTTGGGGCCTTAATCAGAGATTTATTTTTAGTAAATACAATGAAGTTGTGCTGTTTACAGATTCTTTCCATGTATTATTTTAATTTTTTTAAAGTGATACATTCATTTAATCCTTTATTCTTCATTAGTTTTTATATTATCGCAGGGACTATAAAATCAAAACCCTTAAGAAACATGCTTTGATTAAAATGAATAAAACACTTGATAGCAGTAATGAATGAATTCAATTTGCCATTTACGCAAATAAATTTCGTTAAGTTAAACCTACCACATTATTTAAAAAAAAAGAAAAAACGAATAGCTAATTTCTAATTTCCAAAACATTCAGACATGCATATATTTTATTTCAATCAACTACATCATGGTAGTGCAATATAATCAGACATTTCAAAATCATTGTGCCATGTTCAACCATATGCAATATTGATTAAGGGGTTATGTTCTTGTTTTATTAAGCAGTGATTTGGTTTAGTCTGAAAGAGGTACAAATTATTCAAATTAGGTCTTCTGGATTCAAAGTATACTAGGCACAGATGAAAATGGAGGATGTGGGGGTTGTAGGCTTTACTCTCTCTACAGATGTGAGGTAAGAATACCATATACAAGGCATTCGGGTATTTGTAGTTAAATAATTTTTCAGATTATTTGATTTATTAATTTTGGGTAGACAAACTTTGTATTAGGGATTACAGGAAAGCCAGTCTTTTCCCAAAACAGCCCATTTTGGTCCAACGTGTGGCTTATAATGATTGATTTGAAATCATGTCAGGATCAATGTGCTTTTTTAGTCTATATCAAGAGCAGATGCTGATTAGTTATGAGATGAATATACATTTTAGGACACAGATTGTTTTTACCAGTTTGCTATTTAATAAAAGTTTCATTTAAGATAGTCAAAGGGAATCAATATATTAAAAGGGTTTTTTTTTTTTGCAAATCTTGAGCAAATACTGGATCTAAATTTAAGCTGGGAAATATAACAAGGTCCCTTGCACAATGTAATGTTAGCGAAATTACCCTTTGAGTTTCTCAACATTCATCTATTTTCTAAAATCAAAATATCATATAATTTTACAATGAACATATCTTTGCTCTGAAAGCTTATTGTTGTTACCACATAGTAATGGACAGCTTTCTATTGTTGTTATCCACATAGTAATGGACAGCTCTCTAAACAGATTGCTAAAAATAATCACTGGTCTATGTGGGGGCATCTTTCCCCCAAAACATAATTACTAGGAAATAAAAAAGCAACAAAGTATTTTTTGACATGTAAAATAAGAATTTACTCATTGTATTCTGATAATAAAAGAATAGTGAATATAATAAACTTCTTGGGAACTCAGTTACCAGCTTAGTTTTTATTTTTATTTTTATTTTTTTAAGATTTTATTTATTTGACAGAGAGAGATCACAAGCAGGCAAAGGCAGGCAGAGAGAGAGGAAGGGAAGCAGGCTCCCCACCGAGCAGAGAGCCCAATGCGGGGCTTGATCCCAGGACCTGAGCCGAGAAAGCAAAGACTTTGACCCACTGAGCCACTCAGGCGCCCCCCAGCTTCGTTTTTAGATGAGCACACAAAATCCTAAAGAGGCTGCTTTTGTCTATGACTGCCTCACTGATGAATAGATAACCTAAAGCTAGAACTTATCACTCTTTAGTCCCAGAGCAGAATCATACCTACATCTCATAGAGCCATGGTGCTATGAGAACCAGAACAAAAGAAAAATTCCATCACATTTTGCTGAGGTTCTTCAAATAAGGTATAAAGAATTATCATAGAATAATATTTTATTTAAAAACAATGGGAAAATACATTGTTTTCCAATATGTTGACTCTCCAACTAGCAGATTGCAGTTGGTCAATAGTTCCTTTTCAACATTTTAGCAACTGGAACTTAATGAAAATTCTAGTGATATGTCTCTGCTGTGAAAATAGCCAAAATTTTGTGTTGCCAATAAATAATCAGAATCCTTTTTCTGAAAACCTCAAAGATGATATATTATTGAAGGGATCTAAACCCTATTAGACCTCAAAATATCAAACATTTATAAAATAGAGAATGTAAATTTTATGTAAAATTTCATATGTAAAAGTTTAACCACTTAAAGATTTAACCTAACTTAAACTTTTCAAATAAGACATAATTGTAATATAAAATTATTTCAAAACAATAAGTATAAAGTCATTTCTTAAATACATATATACAATACTTATATACATATATACAAGAAACCTCATGCACTAAACATGCACTAAAATATTTGGGATGTGTTATATACAATGCATTGTGAACCAAACTCACAAAAATGGAAGAAAATATAGATTAATACCACATTTCACATATAGATTAATACCACATTTCACATATTTGAGGGTGTTAACAATTGTTAAGATGCACCATTATTTTTTTATGCTACTTAGAAAAACCCTTCATTTAAAGTATGATACAATGCAAAGAACTCTGCCCAACTAATGAATCGTTACTATCTAACTGGACTTCCTAATCATCTTGCTTCATTTGCATTTTTAACATGTCATAGGCAACTTTTGTGCATGTACTTCAGTCACAAAACATAACCCAGTTCCATCTACCTCTCTGAGTGTTTTCCTTAGTCACTATAAAGCTGTTGCTGGTTGCTTTTCAAAAAGAAAGGGGTGGGAGGAATCTAGTCATCCTTTTAGGAATGAATGTTTGCTTCTTTCTATCAAATTATGCTTCTCTGCTTGGCTTTTCCTAACTTTTTATGCAACAGCTTTCTATGACAACGCTAAAATAGCCCAATCTTATTGAAGACTTGAGTGGGAATTCAGTTGATTGACAATCACACATATAGTTCAACTAAAGTGAGGTCAGTATGAAGAGCTATGACCATACCCACACATGAGCCTTATGTTTTTTTTAAATGTAAAATAAAACCAAAGGACACAATATCTGTTTCCTGCTAGGTACATCTCTTTCCCAAATTCTGATATTCTCCAAACACTAAAAATAACACCAACAGCCACACATCTGGAAATATTACCAAAAACAGAAAGTGACCACTGAAACAACTTCCCACAATACATCAAGCATCAGTATAATTATAAAATGACACTAAAAAAAAAAAATGTGGTCTAAAGATAATAGGTACATTAACAGAGTTGACATCACTATTTATAACTTCTCCCTAGGCATGCTTCAAGGTACCCTTTTTAACTTGAGAATTTTTAGACAGTTAAGTGAACCCAGGCTATGACTGAGTAGCATACAAGCATCACAACGAGAACAGCTGTAAAAGCTCAGTGAAATAAAAACATGCTGACATTTGAAAGTCTTAGAAAGCATCCAAGACAGCTGACATTTAAGGGTCAATGTACCACAAAAGAAATGCAGTGAGATGAGCCCGATATTCTCTGCTGCCTTTTCCTTGAGACACTTTCTGTTTCTTAATTGGTATTCAGTTTGGAGGTCAAGAAAAAGAAGATCAGAACTACAGCGGTCTCATGTAGCTGGCCAAGCACTGGAGATCAGGGATATGAAGGTGCCCTGGACTTCAGAGGTCAAGACGCCAAAGGAAATGCAGCCTCTGCAAGGTGAGTTTGATATGGCGTCTTAACTTTCTCCTTAAGCTTTTGTCATTTTCTCATCTTTGTTGGTCAAGAGTATAATAAAGGAAGCAAAGTATGATAGGTAAGAAAATGAAAAGATAAGCAATAGCTGTGCTCTTGGATAGGCTGGGGCAGATTGCAGCGGTCCGACCATCATTACCGTGAAAACAACAGAGATTTTCACAATGGCAGTGTGAGGTGCTCAACAAACCCTCTCTCCAGGGAAATGAACATTTATGTTCAAAAATACACATATATAACATTGAAGTCTCTGGAAATTGTCTTAAGAGCATATAGCAAATAGAAAAACATATTTACAGAAACTGACTAAATGTCAGCAACAACAGTGAGAACCACACATGTTCTTTCCTTAGGTCCCATCCCCAGCTTAGAATGATATCCTCCAGGAGGATGCAGCTAAGAACACAGAACTTCCACCAAGCCACTAGCTCCCACTCGAAGGTTACATGTTTGTTCTAGGGGGTCTAGGCCCCCGTATCTTTACTCACACCTGCAGTTCTAGGTTGCAGAAACAATTTCAGGCAGCATAGTCAAGAGGACAACTACATACTGTCTCCCAGAGATACACTTTAGATTCAAAGTTACAAATAGATTGAAGTAAAAGTATTGAACCATGCACACAGGAATCATGCAGGCAGAAACCATAAGAACTGAAATGGCTGTACTAATATTAAACAGGATAGACATAAAAGATTATTTGCATAGACATATTTTATAATAATTAAAGTGTCAATCAATCAAGATGAAAAACAAGTATAAACATATACTAACCTAATAATAGTGTCCTAAAGCTCATGAAGCAAAACTGATAGAATTGAAAGGAGAAATAGACAATTTAGTTATAAGATTTGGGGACTTAAATACCTATAGTCCATAATAAATAGTGCTACCAGGCATTTCAACAACGTACAGAAAACTTGAAAACACTCTAAACTAAGTAGATCCAACATATGTCTCTAGAACATTCCATACAACCATCGCAAGTTCACTTTCTTCTCTTGCACATATGGAATACACTCTAAGATCACATGCAAGACCACAAGATAAGTCACAATATATTCAGAAGAGACGAAATAAAATAAAGTATATTCTGCAAACAATAGAATGAAATTAGAAATAAATAATGGGGGGACGGTGGAAAAATGGCAACAAGAAACCAGCTTTCATTTCCCCATAAAGAAGCAATGGTTAGGCAAGCTATCCATGAACGAAAACAGCTCTGAGACCTCTAGACCACTGAGGAGGTTTTAGCAACACAGTTAAACAAAAAATAGACCGTTTTCCAAAGAAGACCTACAAATGGACAACAGGTACATATAAGAAGGTGTTTGACATCACTATTTATCAGGGAAATGCAAATCAAAATCATGGAGCGATATCATCTCACGCATGTTAGAATGGCTGTCATCAAGAAGACAAGGGCCAACAAGTATTGGTGAGGGTGTGGACAAAAGGGAACCCTTGTGCACTACTGATGAGCTAGCACTACTGATGAGGTAACCACTATAGAAAACAGTATGCAGTTTTCTCAAAAAACTGAAAATAGATCTATCCGATGTTCAGTAATCCCACTTCCAGGGATATATCCAAAGGAATTGAAAGCATGACCTTGAAGAGGTATATCTGCATCCCCATGTTCCCTGCTGTGCTAGTCATACTAGTCAAGGCATGGAAACAAGGTAAGTGTCCATCAGTGGATGAATAGATAAAAAAATAGATGTATAATGGAATATTATTCAGCAATAGAAAGAAGGAAATCCTGGCATTTGTGACAATTTAGATGAACCTTAAGGGCATTATAATAAAAGAAAAAAGTCAGATAGGAGAAAGACAAATACTATATAATAACACTGGGGTATGGATTCAAAAGAGCTAAACTCAGAGAAACAGAGAGTAGAATGATGGTTACCAGGAGCTGGAATTGGGGGAAATGGACAGACACTGGTCAAAGGGATTAAACTTCAAGTCAAAGAGATTAGCAAGTTCTGGGGATCTAATATTACAACATGGTTATTATAGCTAATAATAAGGTTTTATATCCTTGAATGTTTGCAAGGGAGAAGATTGTAAATGTTCTCACCATAAAAAGAAACAGGAATTTTGTGACAAAATGGAGGTATTAGTTAATACTACGGTGGTAATCATTTTGCATTAGATGTATCAAATCATCAGACAGCATATCTTAAATTTACACAATGTTATATGTCAATTATATCTCAATAAAGCTGAAAATTTTTTCAACAAAACAGTTATAGAGGAATTTGGAAAATTCAAATATAAGTAGAAACTAAATAATACATCTATATATAACTGATGGGTCAAAAAGTTTAAAAATATGGTAAATGTGCAATAGTCTCCTTTTTCCTCTTGAGTGTTTTCAGTTATGTTTGATGGCTAAAGAAAAAAAAAATAGAATACTGTCAGATTTTCTCCATGTATATAAAGGCAATATTTTAAACAATTATGAAGTGCAAATATGTCATTCTTAGGGCTATAATCCAATATTAAAATTTTTTATTTTGTTCAAATTATTCTGACTTTCACCACTGGGAGGTTTCCAAATTGACTTCCCTCGTCTTTTTAATGTGCTCCATCCATTTTTCTCTTTTACAAAACTCCCTGTGTTCTATAAGATGCTCCATGTTTATCTTCTATTTCCTAGGTTCGAGTCCTAGAATCTGCTATTTCTTCAAGTAGCCCTGATTCCTTTCCTTGGAGATTGTTAATTAAAACAAAGATTTGAGCATAAGGTGGATTCATTTTTAGTGAGGTTTTGCTGCTTTTAAACCTTGTCAATGAACAGAGCTGGGAAATAGCGATGTCAACTCATGAATAGCTATTTATTTTTATATCAAGCAATCAACATAGCCATTAAAGCAATTTAATTATATGTATTGAATATATTTAGAGTAATTATAAACTGTGTGTGAGTTTTCTGAAAATCTTCATTTCATTGGCAAGATCATCTAGTAACATTTATTTACCTTTGTTATAAAGAACTATTGGTATTTCTTATAGCTGAAAATGAATTCTTTCAACATTTGTCTATCTATAGTATTTTTTTTTATGTCTTTTTCTGAAGGATATTTTCAAAGAATTCTAGACTGATAGTTCTTACTTTCTCTTCTAGTACTTTAAATATGTTTCCCTTTGCTGCCTTCTTTTTTTTTTTTATTGTGTTATGTTAGTCACCATACATCATTAGTTTTTGATGTAGTGTTCCATGATTCATTGTTTACATATAACAACCACTGCTCCATGCAATATGTGCCCTCCTTAATTTTAATTGATCTCCATTATTTTTGGTGAGAACTCTGACACCATTCTTATTGGTTTTCTGTATGTAATTCATCTATTTTTACTAGTTGCTTTAACATTTTTTTCTGTCATATTGCTTTTCAACAGTTTGATAAGGATGCACTTAGGGGTGTGTGTGTGTGTGTGTATGTGTGTGTGTGAGAGAGAGAGAGAGAGAATTTCTATTCTTGTGTTTTTCTAAACTACTGAGATTAATGGGTTTATGCTTTTAACTTGAGGAAATTGTTGGACATTATCTCTTCACTATTTTTTTCTGTCCCATTTTCTTTCTCTTCTCATCAGGTACTCCAATTACATATATATTAGAATATTTTACTTCTTTTACTTCACCTCAATACCTTGGATATTTTTTTACATTTATTTTTCTACCATTTTCTATTTCTGTTTCAGTTGGAATAATTTCTATTGATTGCTTATGCTTCTTCTTCCTTCTATTTTGTTCAGCCCACTGATAAACCCACCAAAGTATTACTCATCTCCAATAATGTTTTCATTATGAGCATTATAATTGGCTTATTCTGTTCTATATTATTTATGGACTTGTTTATCTGTACACATTTGTTGTTCCCCTTTCAAATTTCAAACTGTGTTCCATTTCTGAATTGGGTTCCATTGACTTTTTCCTCTCTTGATACTGTGTCACATTTTCATTAATTTCTTTTAAAGATTTTATTCACTTAATTTATTCATTTAAAGATTTTATTCACTTGTTTGACAGAGAGAGAGAGAAAGCACAAGTAGGGGGAGTGGCAGGCAGAGAGGGAAGGAGAAACAGGCTTCCCGCAGAGCAGGGGGAGCCCGATGTGGGACTTGAACCCAGGACCCTGGGATCATGACCTGAGCCAAAGGCAGTTGCTTAAACAACTGAGCCATCCAGTGGCCCCCATTATTTTTTAAGTAAATTCTCTAATATTTGTCTTGAATGTAAGGTTTCATAGTAAAGGAAGAACGAACACTAAAGTAAATAGTACCAATACATTATTTTCTTAAGATTATTTATTTTAGAGAAAGAGAGAGTGCACGTGTGAAAGCAGGGAGGGGCAGAGGAGAGAATCTTCAACTGACTCCCGGCTGAGCATGGAGCTCAGCATGGGGCTCGATATCAGGACCTATAAGATCATGACCTGAGCTGAAACCAAGAGTCAGACACTTAATAACTGAGCCACAAGGTGCCCCAATACCAATATATTATTTATAACAATAATATGATCCCCAGAAAAGATCACTGGCTATCTGTCAGGCCATCAACATGTGTCATAAAGTCAATTTGGCCTGGAGCTAAGTTGGGTCTGGGCTTTGCAGTTTGGGAACAGAAGCTTCCCTCAAGTGATTTAAACTGCAGATCTTCTTCCCTACGCTCAGACAGCAGCAGGCCCCTGTACCTGCAACTCAAAGGTCCTTTTCAGGCCATCTGCACACACCAGTATATGGTGCCACAGCTTGGTTCTCAATGTAAGGTGGTTGCCTATGAGGTTTCTTTCTTTGCTCTTCTCTACCTGTCGACCTTAGCAGACCCTTTGTGCTTAATCTTTAGTGGGTAAAAAAAAAATTTTTTTCAACTTCCTTAACCATCTTTCATCTGCAGATGGCTTAGACTGATCATGGGTTTCTCTCACTTGCCTAATACCAGATTTTTGCAAAATTCTTCAGCATGCACCCATGGAGGACTCTCAGCTTTCCTCCACAGCCCCTCCCAAATGGGAGACAGCTGTTGCCTCCTACTCAGTGTGAAGATGGAAGTGCCTGGAGACTGTCTCTGGGTTCTTCTGTTCCACCCTCAAACTTCAGCACTTATTCCTCAGAGGAGGTCTCTTTCCACCTCCTGCTTTTCTGCCAATCACGGCAGGAGCGCTCTGGGGAATCTGTGTTAAAAAGTGGAAATTGCATGGAGATTCCTGTTGTGTCTGGGCCTCCCAGGGATTCTAAACTATCATGCCAGACCACCCTCAGGTTTTACAAATTTGATCAATTTCATCAGTGTTCTTTCTTGCGTCTGTGGCAGTACGTTTTGCTTCCTGCTGCGTTGCCAAGAATGAAAGCTGCTGTGGGTTCCTCCTTCCCCAAAATAGACTTGTCACTTTTTGGATTGTAGTTAATTTGACTCTTTGCCCACTAAGCTCTCAGATGTTATGTTCATGTTGTTAGGATGCAAGAGAGTTGTCTTGTGACTCTATCCTAAAACAAAAGCAGAAGTTTTGTTTTTGAAGGTCAATAATTACAGTATCTCAAAACTACATACTTTAAAACTATTCTAATTATGAAAAGCTTCAGATGTCAAATTCAAAATGACATACACATTTGGAAATGCATTTTACTTGAAATTTTCCCTACAGTGTACCCGGACAATGATGCTCGGTGACCACAATCCTAAGGCATTTCCTGATAACTGCTATGTCCAATGATAAAAGAAAATGAGTGATTACAAACCCTAATACAGGCATAATATCAAGACAGCTAGACTTCAAGAATAGAAATTCTGGTCTCTTCTATCTCCCCCCCAAAAACGCAAGCCATTTGGAAAACTAACGGAGCACACAAAGTATGGTGGGAAAAAAGGAGTCCATAATATTAACTATAATCAGTTGTGTAAATGAGGACTGTAGCAATAGTTATCTCCACTCCCACCTTCCCTCTCCATGCACAGCACATATAAAGAGGTTGGTGCTAGAGGTTGTTTGATGGACTTTAAATTATAGTAATGTAATCACCCCAAGATGGATAAGGCAACTAAAAGGATACTCAGATGTCTCTTGAGGAAATGTCTAATGCATGGTGTATGTGCATGTATGCACATGCCAGGAATAAGTGTGATACATTAGGTGGGAATAATTGTTCTTTCTCTTATTATTATGGGAAATTTTATGGTTAGGAGGTACACCGTATAGATCTTCAGTAGCAAACCAGTATGAGGTATGGGCTTATTAATTCTCAGTATCTATTCTCATGCTCTCCTAGGGTGCTCTCCGGAAGAGTAGAGACTGAATGTTCATAATTACTTCTTTTCTACTCCTTGTGGTTGCATCTGGGCAGCAGTTACATTCTAGAGTAAGAAACATTTGTTTGATATCCTAAAAGATGTTTAAGAGGAAATGGAGCCATCTTCTGCTGATTGTTTCTTTTGGCAACAAGCCGGCATTTTAGTGGCCACCTACTAGTCCATTTCCAAATAGCTGCTGAGACTATGATCCTTGGCTCATAACAATGACCTTTTGGGTTTTTTATTTGTTTGTTTTGTTTTGTTTTTTCATTAAAAAAATTAATTCCATTTTCTTTTCCATTTAAGAATCTTTTTAAGACTTTGACACTGTTAGCATTGTATACCTGGGTTCGGACAAAAGTATGATATATCTGTCATTAGAGCCATCATTTTAGGATACAGGCTATTTCCACTGTCCTAAAAATCTTCTGTGATTTGCTAATTCATCTCCCCCACTCCCACCCATAGCAGGCACTAATCTTTTTATTGTCTCCATAGTTCTGTGACTATTTCTTCCTGAATTCATTAATTCCAGTGATGAATCTTGATTGTCACTCCATCTGTTGATTTGTAAGACTTCATACTGCCTTCATTGATGATCTTTCTGCTTTTTGTACCTAGAATATTTCTGTTTACTATCACTTTTTTATACTTACACAAAGGAAAAGCTCATATAAATAGAGTAAACAACCTATGAATTTTAAGTATAAAACTCTTGAACCCACAAATTCATCAGGTTTCTTCCAATCTAAACTTTGATGTGCTTTGAAAAAAAAAAATACAAGGGATACAGTGATAGAAACCTGAATGGCTATTCATTTCATGATTACACGTATGGTTCTCCATATAAGCACAAATGGTTTCCCTTGGAAAGAACTGCTTTTGCAAATACGAGACTCAGTCAAAAATTCATGTATGCTACATTCAGATACAAGAAAGTATAGCAATAAAAATATAATTTAAAAGATATAATTTCTCTCATACAGCATTTCCATGTTTCCTATGGCAAAATACTATAATTATAAACCTTATCTGCCTTATTAATATTACATGTGAGGTGCCTTCAGGAAACATTTTACATAATCTGAAAATCATCCTATTTCAATATGCCAATGTTCCCTCTCAGCTCTTGCAATTACAATGCTGGGAATCTAGCCCAAGAAAATAATCCTGAATATAAGAACAGCTTCATGCATCCCAATATTCTACCATTTCACTTATATTAATAAAAATGGAATTTATCCCTTAATACTAAAAAACAAGTTTTTGATTAGGGAAGACATAGGATGACGACTCTAAATTAGGGAATCATTATCTTCAAATTAATATTCTGGGTTAATAAAAGATTCTTATTCTTTATTGAATGAATATAAGGAGCATGACAAATTACATAAAACAGAGCTCACATGGAAAAGTGGGGGAAAGCATGATTTAAAAATTATAGTGTATTCAGTTTTTCTGATGTGACACTGACTAAATTGTGTTTTAAGGAAAAGAGTTTTTAATTTTATTTTTTGAAACGATCATATTATTAGCATCTAAATGTCATGAGAAAAGATATAAAAATTGATATTTCAGCAAATGTGGTTCCTGCTGTCATCAAGCTCATGTGTAGTTGGGAGAATAGACATTACTCAGACCTCCCTACAATTAACATAACTTTGATAAGCAGTTTGAGAAGTTGATAGGTGCTGGAATACAAATTGAGTTTTATATACACACAAATACCAGAGAATGTTTCAGGGAAAAAAGGTCTAAAGGCGTATTAAATGGATACTTGAAAAAGTATAGAAGCACACTGTATCACTCTCTTTAACCACTATTCCATTCTGCATCATATTTTTATTTCTTAAATACAGCCATAATCTGCCAAGTGTAAAATTCTTGATAGTAATGGACATTGATTTCATCTTTGTATTGTCCATACAGTGTGGTACAGGTCTTGTATTTGGTCTTCTATAATACAGTTTGATTCAATAAGTTAATTAGCCTTTGCCAGCAATATTCTAAATAGGGTACAAATTCTGCAAAGGCAGGTATAATATGTTTTACCTTCTTGTGTTCTCCCTTGGACAAAAATGGCTTTCTACGTGATACAAAATTTAGCTAAAACTCAGTATTTAGACATTACAATGGAGATAGTAATAGTAGTTAAGGGCATAGATTCCATGATCACATTACCAGGGGACTTGAATACTAATTTTAACACTGAACTTATTCTTTTTTTTTTAAATTAATTAATTAATTAATTTTTTAAAAGATTTTATTTATTTATTTGACAGAGAGAGATCACAAGTAGACAGAGAGGCAGGCAGAGAGAGAGGGAGGGAAGCAGGCTCCCTGCTGAGCAGAGAGCCCGATGCGGGCCTCGATCCCAGGACCCTGAGATCATGACCCGAGCCGAAGGCAGCGGCTTAACCCACTGAGCCACCCAGGTGCCCAACACAACTTATTCTTTAATGTGTTAAGGAATTCAGAATAAAAGAAATCGGGGGTTCTTACAGAAATTGTATATATAATTGTAATATAATTCCTGGGATAAGGAAAATACTAGATGAGCCTGGGACATTCAGTAGTGTGCCACGAAATAAGAAAATGCTTTAAAAATTAAAAAAAAAAAAAAAAAAAGAGGAGGATCATGAATATAGGAACTAATCTGAAAGAGCCCTCAGTGATCAAAGCTAGAAGAAGGTGAGCAACAAAACACAATACCAAATCATTTGCTTATAAACCAAAGAAAATAATATATAACTATGATGGAATTTGGGCTTTCTTGATCTTGGTTGCCTAGAATAGATTATATTGCATAGCAAAAATAGCTTTGCAAATATAATTAAAGTTATGAGACTTAAAATAAGGAGATTATCCTCAATTCTCCAGATAAGCCCAATCTAGTCACATAAGACCCTAAAAGCAGAGATTTCTCTCCAGCTGGGCTTAGTCAGAAAGATGCACGAGAGGAGGTGGCAAAGGAGAGATTCAAAGCATGAGAAGGTCTATAACACCATTGCTGGCTTAGAAATAGACTGAATCAAGGAATGCAAGGGACCTCCAAAAACTGAGTATGATGCTTGACTGACATCCAGTAAGTAAACTTCAGCTCTACAATCACAGGCAACTGAGTCCTGCCAACAACGTCGACTTGGAAGTGATCCTAGAAAGGAATCCAGCCCTGAATACACCTTATTTTCTGTCCTGTGAGTCTGAAAGCAAAGGAACTAACTGAACTGCACTATGGCCCAGACTCCTGATGCATAGAAACTATGAGATTATAAATGAATGCTGTTTTAGCTGCCAAGTTTGTGCAATATTTTTTTTTTAGGTTTCAGAAGAAAATGAATAAATAACAAAGTATCCATCTAATTTAAATAAAGGGATAAAGAACAAATCTTGAACAATTCCAAACAACAAATATACAGGGAATGTCAGGAACAGAAAATTACCGTTAGAGGATGCCTGGGAGGGCTTTGTCGGTCTTCCGCTCAGGTGATTCATGACCCTGGGGTCCTGGGATCCAGCCCACAATGGGCTCCCTGATCAGTGGGAAGTCTGCTTTTCCCTCTCCTTCTCCTCCCCCTCCTCTGGCTTGTGCTAGCTCTCTTTCTCTCTCTCTCAAATAAATAAATAAAATCTTAAAAAAAAAAAGAATAAAGAAAATCACCATTAGAATAGCACAATAGTAGTTCCTGTAGGTAAGAGCAATGATGAATAATAAAATTTGTGAAGAAATATTTTAGGAGGAACATATTTGCTTAGTTGCAAAGTAACTCTCCCAAAAGATATATTAATTTCCGAGACGATTTTAACATATATCCATATAATACTTCATAATCCTCTCACTAGGATTATCGCCCCTCCACTTGAGTTATTGGTACTTAAATATTATATTTCCAGTTTTGTATATTTACAAATAATATGTGATAAAATGCAATTAAATGAACAGAACAATAGCTGGACCGAACATCAAAGAAAGTCCCAGAAAATAGAAACACATATATAAAACTCAATGAGGTATAATCTTACTTTCATTTGGTAAAGTTTGGGCCAGCAATTACTCCTGGATTTTGGAATAATTGAATCACAAAGTAAATTAATCAAAAATGGTACCAAAAACATCTGAAATCACACGACCAGCAGTTGCTGATGTAAACCATTGATAAATTATCACACAGCTTGATTTATGCTAAATGCATATGGCAGAGATTTGATAAAAAAGAAACAAGTAAGTGTGCACAACTGGTTATAATTTTGAAATAAATAATATCAGCAACATACAACAGAACTAAAAATATTCAAATAAATAAATCATAGGTTCAGATGCCTATTTCTTCTTGGCTCTGGCAGTTTTACCTCCATTTAAGGACTCAGATTAGAACTTGCAGTGGGATTAATCTGTCAGGTGATATTCCAAGATTTTCAACCATGGGCCTTGAACATAATGAAGACGTGAAGCAAGAATATTGCATGATAGGGAGTGAAACAAATCTGTTAATCCCAAGAAAACAATAAAGAAGGGGATAGGAAAACAATATAAAGGAATTAGTTTCAGCCATTAAAACTGGCTGATTTAATCATTATATTGAAGGGAATGAAAGGTAGTCATTCTGAATCAGTCTTCTATAAAATGTTGCAAAGGTTAAATGAAATAATATGGAAGACATGGCTAAGGAAACTTCCTTTTTCTTTTTCTCTCTCTCTTTTTTTAAGTGGAAACTTATTTCTGTGTTGGCTGAAAGAGGTCTCAAATACAAGATAGTCTTATTAATAAGATGTCCTTCTTAATAATTGATTGAACTGAGAGCTTACTGTATTATTCAGAAACTCAAATCCCAGTTCTGTGGAGGAGCAAATTCTCAAGAGCGTATTGGGGATTTGGGTTGGCAACTTGGTAGATTCATCACCACTTAACAACTTCTGTAACTCAACTGGAGGCAGAGGCCACTTCCTAATTGCAAAGCAAGTACCTCAGAGGAGAGCTAAAATAAAAAATACTTATTCAAGGCCCTGATTCATACAGTGTATGATAGTAAACTTGCAGTCATGGTGGAGATAGACTAAGAAATCACTGAAGAAAAGGCTCAAGAAAGTCTTAAATATTCAAATTGCCTCCTCTACTGACTGTGCTATAGTCACTGTTTGTTAAATGAGGACATCAGAGTTGATTTACCTTAATCCATTCATTTATAAAGTTTAACAGCTAAATGCCTGAGACAAGATAATAGTACAAAGGCAAAGGCATATTTACCATATAAATACACACACTGATATTAAATTTTAGAGCAATCAAAATTTCTAGTTTTAAAAATACCATGCTGTACAGAAAATTATGGTAAATAATTTATTTTATTAATAAAGATTTGAAGAGCCGAGAAAAACTCTTTTTTACCAGCAACCATGCTATTTGTATTAAGTAGTTTCAAAGGTATAGGTGTTTGATAAAGTTTTAAGTTCCATTTAATTTTTTTAATTATTTAAATTCAATTTAATTAACATATACTGTAAAATTAGTTTCAAGGGGGAGAATTTAGTGCTACATCATTTGCATATAACACCCAGTGCTCATTACCTCAAGTGCCCTCCTT
This sequence comes from Mustela lutreola, assembly GCF_030435805.1. NCBI lineage: Eukaryota > Metazoa > Chordata > Mammalia > Carnivora > Mustelidae > Mustela > Mustela lutreola. The sequence goes on from NC_081303.1 coordinate 53,470,315, forward strand.
AAGACTGGCCAGCTGTTTACCCCTCCCCCAATGCACCACCTCTCCAGCAACCCTCTGTGTGTTGTACTTGAGAATCATAAAGATGAAAAGCACAAAATATTCCATTTATATTTCATTATGTTAGAGTGAACTTCCTCCTTTATTTGAGAAGTTTGAGTTATATATTAGTATAAACATTGTTCTAAGAAAGTCTTATACTTTCTAACTTTTAAAAACTAAAGAATAATTCTAAACCAGAATTCTTACATTTATCTCCCTGGTTACTCGAACTAACTGACTCCCAGGTTAAAAGGCCATAATAAAAATACATTATATTATATAAAAATAAATAATTATTATGTTAGCTAACTGCGAGAACTTTTGGTTGAATATATTTTTAGCATTTAGAATTTACATCTTTTGGGTTCTATGCATGATTTGTTTGGTTAATTGATTTTTTGTACATTCTTCCAGATTTATGTTTATTTATCTATTCATGTAATGCAAATGATGGACAACTCATGAAAAGAACATTTAGATTTTGCCTAGTTGCCTTGAATAAAAATAAGTTCAGGATAGAAGATTAAACCTTTGAGACATAAACTATATTTCTCATCAGAAAACTTAATCCCTTACCACATTGTAGAGGTTAAAAAGTTAGCTTTAATAATGCACAAGTGAATTGGAAATTTATATTTTCATTGACTCAACATTATAAAAAACCACCAAGTCTCAACATAGAATGCTGGATTCATGATATATTCCTCAAGTTGAATAAAAAGGGAGAGTAGAATATTAAAAATACAGTGATTTATGAATAGCCAAGATAATTTTTCACATAATTTTTTCCAAAAAACAGTGTAGATGTAAAATGTTTATACCAAAAATTAAGATTTTTAAAGTTACTTAAATAGCATTTTGTATTCAAAATTTAAATGGAAGTATGTGGAAAACTTTAAAAAAATTCTGGGTATAAGGACAGGTCAAAACATTAGATACATTCTGCATTTTAAAATTCCATCAAATTTAATAGCAAAATATAACTTTAAGAGCAATATAATTAATCTCTCTCATGTTAACAACAGAAAAGAGTAACTAAAAGAATGCTTAAAATATGTGCTAGATTTCTTGAGTTATAATGTCATTATAAAAATAGTAGGTGTTAAGGAGTTATAAAGATTATATTTCATCTCTGATTAATATTCAATTAATAAGTAATATTAGATAATATACCATGAACTACAATGTGAATATACCATATATCTCCATATTTACATACTTACATATTCATAAGTATATTGCTATTTATGATAGAATATACTATAATTATATACATTAAATATTTTATATTAATTCAGTAATATATGGATGATATAGTATCTTATTGTATGTTAAAATATTATAAAATGAGTATTTGTTGATTCCCTATATTTTGTGAAATATAAAATTTATCATCATTATGTTTTTTAAAAAATTCTAAAATTCAGTGAGATACAGATTATTTTTAGCTCCATCTTACATTTGTGAAAATTAGAACTGAAATTCCTTTGGCCAGAAAGTACATAATCTAAGCAAGTACATTATAGTATGAGAACTTAACAAAATCACACATCTCTGACTCTTATTTACCTTCTTTGTATAAAGAGTATAAACTCTTTGTATAAAGAGTTGAGATAAAACAATGTACTTTATTTTGAGCAAAGAACGAGATGTTATATCAAGCCATTTTTATATTGTAGACAGAATACACTTCATACAGTATCTTACATGGGCTAAGCACTCAACAGGATAGACACATTTGCTATTGCTACTTTATCACCATCATTATTATTAGGCTGCTGTTAACCACTTTTCTGGATATTATTCTGTTATCCTAATGCGCTATCATATTAAAAATATATAAACATATTTGTATTTAGTCATGTAATATATTTCATATAATATTATTTGTTTTAAAATTTATAAACTATGGTGGGAACAAACCTTTAGATGTTAAAATACTTGAGTAAATGTCCACAGATCACCCTGCAGCTTCTGATACCTCTTGCCTAGGTTAAATTTGCCTGACTGTAGTTATTATTGTTTTTTCAGGGACTTAACCAACTAAAATAGATGAGGCTTATCTTCTAAAACCTACTGTCTTTATGAAAAAGTTTTTTCTCTGCTGGTTTCTGATCTAATATAAATTTTCCATTGTTATGGAATGATCTATAATGATCTATAATATTCTTTTGTATGATTAACTACATAGGAACATTTAATTAAATTTTTGTAAGTTTAACATACATTCTGATTTCATGATATATCAATTATACACACATCACAAGCATGTTGATATTTTGATCTGTCTCCTTCCCATATATTGTTAATAAGCCTGAAAAATTGAGTTGTCAATGTTTGTTAAGAAAAATCTAGGATTAATAACATTGGCAAGTGAAAGAAAATTTTGGAAAGGAAAGTGCTTTGTTTCGAAAACACGTTTTAATTTTTTAAATCTCTTCAAAATTGATAATACTTAAATCCATCACTATTTCTAACAGGATTATTATCATAGCCTTTTAATTAAGTGATTCCCTTGCTTCCACTGTAGAACACAGTAGTCCAACCTGCATACCAATTTCAGGAGAACATTGTAGGAAGGAAATCTAGCAGAAATAATCATAAAGAATGTACAAAGAATTTACATAAAGAAGTATTAATTGGATATTGAAGTACATTTAAGGAAGTTTAATAAGTGGAGAGGCCAACAGTGTTATGGATGAGAAGGGAACTGTGCGAAGATGTCAGTTCTGTTGTAGTTAGCTTATAGAGTCTGTGAATCTCATCAAAATCACAGTGTCTTTTGTAGAACACGACAATTTATTTATAAAATATATTTGTTAAAACCCAAAGATACACAAAACACTGAAAAATAAAACATGATTGTGGACAATTCTGTTACGTACCATTTTTTTTTTTTTTTTTTAACAAGCCTATGGCAATAAAGACATGTTTTTAGTAAGGGAGTAGGGATACAGAGGAATGAAACTGAATATGGCGCTCACATATATGTGAGCTTTCATATATGAAAGAGCTAAAACTATAAATAGGAAAAAAGTGATTATTCAACAAATGTTGGAGAAAAAAACTAACAATAATAATAAAAAAAATTATGTACACGGTAAAAAATTAACCGTTACCACACACTATACACAAAGCAAACTGAATAATATTTAATGTGAGTCTGGCACCTGAAACAGGAGGAGAAAATGTCATGCAATATTAAGTAGAGGTGAATGAGAAGAATTTCTTAAACAGGGGCGCCTGGGTGGCTCAGTGGGTTAAAGCCTCTGCCTTTGGCTCAGGTCATGATCCCAGGGTCTTGGGATCAAGTCCCACATCGGGCTCTCTGCTCAGCAGGGACCCTGCTTCCCTTCCTCTCTCTCTACCTGCCTCTCTGCCTACTTGTGATCTCTGTCTGTCTTAAACAAGCAAACAAAAATTAAAGAAAAAACTTAATATGATCATTGCTTCTACTCGCCATGGTAGATTTTTTCCAATTGTCTTATTTATTTAAGTATAGAATATATAAATGAATATTAAAATGATACATTTAGAACAGAAAAAAAATCAATAAAAGCAGAGTACATTTTTAAAGGTCATAAAGGAAAATGCTAATACATTTAACTACATGTAAAATTTTCCCCTCTTGAACTTGTGTGGAACCTATGAATATGATGGAATTGTCATTCCCTGCATTTAGTTATAGCATATGGCAAAGGTGATAGAGAAATCTCTTTCAAGATTAGGATACGTTTTATAACATTGACCTGTAGCCGGCTGGAGGGGATCTCCTGTTGTCTTTGGAATAAGCTGGAACCTTGTGAAAAGGGCCACAATGGTAAGACCATGAGTCCTTGGCTAGGACCTGAGCAGAGCCACTAGGAACTGAGAACAACTCCCAAGCAATAACCAGTAAAAAAAAAAAAAAAAAAAAAAAAACGGGGATCTCAGAACTACAACCACAAAATATTAATTTTGTGAACAACCTGAATAATCTATAATAATCTATTTATATATCTATAATAATATCTATAATAATCTATTTATCTCCAGATGCGAGTACAGTTTTGCCAGCACTTTGATTTCAGCACATGAGGCCACGAGCAGAGAATCCATCTAAGCCATGTCCAGGTTTCTGTCCTGCAGAAACTGATATAATAAATGGGTATTGTTTTATGCCATTAATTAACAAATACCCAAAAGGTAGGGGTAGCTTTTAGTACGGGAAAAGCCATCAAAAAAGACCGTTTTTCTTCAGCATCCATTTTACCCATGCTAAGCATCCAATACAATACTTACAAGCCCCCTTGTAATTATTTATCTGCCTGCTATATTACATACAAAAACAGCATTTTATTCAGGAACTTTACATTTTATTCAGTAACAGCATTTTATACAGTATCTTTAATATATTAAGTTAGCACATTTCATGACACATCGTATATGCTTAACATACATATATACAACATTGTATATCTTATGAAAATGCTGAAAATGAGTAAATATAAATAAAGAAGCATGAATTATGAATATGTATTTAAGAAGACTTAGGAGGGAGTAAATGAACAGACTGAAGACTACATGTAAATAAATATGTACATATGTACATAATTTATGGTGATTATATAAATATATTAAAAGTCATTTCTTCACTGTCAGTTTTGAAGTAGAGACTATTTGTAGGTCTTTTATCTTTGGGGGTTATGACCTGGGAAAAGACTTAATTGTCAGCAGGATGATAATTTTAAAATATTTATTTAGACCAACAAAATAACCATTCTAGAGTACCCTTATTTGTGAAAAAGTAAAACAGATATTTTTTGTTCATTCAACTGGTCAGAGTAAAGTGAAATCTAATTGAATCCAAAGAATCAGATTCCCTGTGACAAAATATTCTGAAAGTTCATTAGCTAATTGAACATTTTTATCTGTGTCATTATTCCAGAAACTATACTCTGTGCACAGATAAATCTGGGCTGGTAGTCCTGAGTTCTAAGGAGTAACATCACGTGTATTTTTTTTTTTTAAGATTTTATTTATTTATTTGACAGACAGATATCACAAATAGGCAGGCAGGCAGAGAGAGAGGAGGAAGCAGGTTCCCTGCTGAGCAGAGAGCCCGATGTGGGGCTCGATCCCACGACCTGGGATCATGACCCTAGTCGAAGGCAGAGGCTTTAGCCCACTGAGCCACCCAGGTGCCCCAACACCACGTGTATTAATGAATCATTGGTTATGGATATATTTAAAAAACATAGGCTATGGATTGGGGATGAGTAAATATTAACTATACTGAGGAAATTAATTAAACTGGTAAATAATGACTGATTCAATTTATATATCCTCAAAGATACTTTTTTCAAAGAAAGATTAAAATGTATAGAATGAAGGAGAAAAGAATATTTCTTGAACTATCCTAATTAAACAAATATTTATCATAAAAATCCCATTTTCTTATGAGACTGTAAACTCCGCATGTAGCATAGTTACACTGAAACATAAAATCACAAGTTTGATTTCATTGCCTCCATGTATTGAATTCCTTATTTTTAAGTTCACAAAACTATGAGTTACTTGTTACATAAGAATGACTAAGGTATGCTTATACCATGAAAAAAGTGAATCTGATTGCCTCTGAATCCGAGCATATTTATCAAAATAACGTATTAAGAATAATTTTTCAATATCAGAACTTGGTTAAAAGATTGTTTCTTAAATTTTGCTGATGATGGTATGCAGACTGAATACTGATGTCATAATGAAAAGAAAACCTAATTTAAATCTCACTTCTTGTTGTATGTCATATGAACAGCTCAGGTCTTTATGTCAGCTTTTCATATTCCACATCTATAAAATAATTCTTCATTGACTTCTTTCCAAAGCAGTCTTTGCAATTTTTATAATGTATCTTCTAAAAAATATATATGTAATATATATGTATATATACATATACATACATACATACATATATGCACACATACATACACATATACATAAATATACATATATATACACATACATATACATATATACTTGAATATATATATATATTTGACAGAGAGAGACCCAGCGAGAGGGGACAGGAGCAGGGGAACACAAGCAGGGGGGCCTGGAGAGGGAGAAGCAGATTTCCCGCTGAGCAGGGAGCCTGATGAGGGGCTTGATCCCAGGACCCAGGGATCATGACCTGAGCCAAAGGCAGACGCTTCACGACTGAGTCACCCAGGTGCCCATAAAATATATCTTTAAATCAAAATAAAAACTGTGAGCTTAGTTATTGTTTAAACTACCAATTTACTTAATTACAAAAAAGTTTAAACTTACCACTAAATTTCAAGACACAAGCTGTATACAGGTAGCAGAGTCTTTGTCCCCAAGAGCACTAGCTACCTGGTGCCTGCTACCTCCCAAATGATCATGTCTCCCATTAAATTACCCTCTTCCCCAGCTTCCCATGTGTATCTGCCTACAATGATTCTCATATGAGAGTGCTTTCTGTTTCTTGTTACTGCCCTGAATGATACAATAGTCTTCTAGGGCATACTTTTTATCACTCAGAATTTTATGTGGCTTTCTGTACATAGCTATAGTTTTTTCATTTTTCTGTTTTATAATATGACACTGTGTGAATTTATTATATACCCACTGGTTGAAGAGTAATTGAATGTTTCTCATTTTTGCTCTTATAAACAATACTGCTATGGATTTTCTTATTGAAATTTTCTAGTTTACATATGGGAGTTTTTCTTAGATATGAAAATTGCAATGAATTATTCAGTCATGGATTATATTCAGAGTGTGAAAGTGTAAATTATTATAATCTCTTTTTGGGTGGAAGGGCTCTTTGATAATATAAGCAATTGGAATCTGGAATTGAAAACTACTTTCACATCTCAAGTGATCATAATTGCATATGATTCAGTTGGAAACAACTTAAATATTTGCACTAGTGATATGGTTTAGTAAAGTATGGAGGATAATTCCACTAACTTCATACAGGTATTAGCATGTAGCAGACGTTCTTACAACCACATGATGCAAAATAAGTGTATGTAAATTTTTAATTGAATTATAGATGACACAAAATGTTACATTAGTTTCAGGTGTACAATATAGTGATTCAACAAGTCTGTGTTATGCTATGCTCAACACAAGTGTAGTTATCATACAGCACTATTACAATACAATTTATATATGGTAAAATCTTTAGTGAATGTTACATTCAGGGAAAATGCCTTAAAAATAATTTAATCCCGGGAGCGTGAAAAATATATTTAGTCTTCTGCATTGCTTGTGTATGCTTTTATTTTTATACGAATTCTTGTAATTTCCAAATATTCAACAGTTGGTATGCATAACTTTTTAATCAAAACTTCCTCTCTCTGTAGCTGCAGGATAAGAAGATAGCTATAGAATATAAAGTCAAGCTCATTTCAGCCCAAATCCATCAGGAATTTTATGATTTAAGGCTCAATTCTTAAACTCTGTTTCTGACCTTCTGCATATAATCTTATCTCTGCATTGTACTTTTTTATAGTTTCAATGGTTACTTCTAGTCTTTGCCTTTATCTTGTTTTGCTTGTTGCTCCAAATCATCAAAAATAATTTGGAAGATCCTAACGCTTGACAAAATTACAGTCCATTTGTAAGAATAGGGGTATATGAGAAGATAATGAACTAGAACATAATATGATCAGGAAGCTTAATTTTATTGTGGATTCCACTCCCATGATTTATAGATGTAAGAAACTGGTGCATGTCAATTTTCCTCTGGTATAAGGTTAACTCAATATCTTCTTCTGATTAATATGTGACATACAAAAATAAACACTAAGAATTAGAAGGACACATACTTGAGGAATCTAAATTATCTCTACCTTCTTCTGGTTTTTGTCATTATCCATAGAGACCAAAAATTTTTCCAGAAAATGCAAATGCTTTTAGTATGTTCAGATACATTTTAAGTCACATATGGATACTCTTTCTTTTTGTGTAACAATATGGTTATAAATAGTTTTATTTCTCCAATTCTAGAGATTTGGGCCACAGTTCACCAAAAATATTTTTCTTTTTTCTTTTTTTTTTAAATTTCTCTTTCTTTCTTTCTTTCTTTCTTTCTTTCTTTCTTTCTTTCTTTCTTTCTTTTTATGAGAGAGAGAGAATGGGAAGGAAGGGCAGATGGAAAGGGAGAGAGAATACCAAGCAGGCTCCACCCCCAGGGTGGAGACCAATGTGGGGCTCAATCCCACAACCCTGAGGTCATGCCACCCCAAGATCATGATCTGAGCTGAAATTAAGGGTCAGAGGCTTAAATGACTGAGCTACCCAGGCAACTCCACCAAATGGTATTTTTCAAAAATATCATGAGTTATCTTTATTGAGGAGAATTTTTAAGATACCAAACATTATCTATCATGGCTGACAATGAATGAAAGTTGTGCATATAATAAGTATAGATTTATTTAAAAAATAACAACAGGCAAGATTCTAAATTCAAAGTGCAATCAGAATTATAAATGAGAATTTTTGACCTGAATTATTTAAGAAACATGTTTAAGAAAATTCTGTTTTATTTACTTCAAGTCTCACTATTTGCATAAACTACACTAGACAAAGCAGATACTTTGGAAATTGGTATAATTCAGTATGTTTGCTTCATTTTGGCACAATATACGACACAGTTCTATACCAAAAATGATATATAGTAAAAAAAGTCATTGCTCTAATAAAGAGTTCAGTTTTCTAATCTATATACTTACACAACTTTTAGCATGGGTCTTTTTATTCCTTTTCCACCATCACATTGCCAACAACAATAAAAACTAATTGAATTAATCATAAACTGTCCTTTGATATAGTCAGAAAATCATGTGTTATATACATTATTAACAATCATAAACAGAGTGAGATGTAATATTTTCAGGACAGTATTAAACTTTCAGTGGATTTATGACAAAATATCAAGTATTCATATTTATAAGGAGTAAGATGACTATCACTTTAGCAATAATTAATTAAGGCCTGACTTGTTTTTAGCTATAATTCTATTGCACACTTCATAGACTACAGTATAGTATAAACATAACTTTTATATGCACTAAAACACCAAAAATTCATTTGCTTATTTTCTTGCAATATTCACTTTTTTTTATTGTAGTCTGGTACCAAATCTGCAATGTCTCTGAGGTATGCCTGTATTATAACAATAAAATTTTAAGTCATGATTAAAATAGGTAATGATACTATGCTAGATGCATGATTATATAATATCAGGGTATGATATTAATATAAAACAGTATAACTTTGGAATTTTTATAGTTAATATTACTATGGATAGGTAGCCAAATAGTAAGTAAAAAGATTAACTAAGTAAAAAAGTAAAGTAAAAAAGTTTTTTACTTTTAAGTAAAAAAGTTTTTTACTTTTAAGTAAAAAAGATAACAATATCTCTGACTATGCTGGAACTAGGAATTGAACTTTCCCTCAGATATTGGAAATGATTTCAGATTTGAAAATCTGAAGCAACTCACCGTATAGAATCATAGTGACTTCTTTTCTAGTGTTAAATAGGGCATTTTTAATTTTAACATTTGATATAATACATTGAATAATTATTCATTTTTAAATATGTGTATCATACAAAGTTAGAAGTAAAAATTACAGAGAAAAAATAAGAGAATTAGGAAAATATAGGGAGAAAAATTACAATAACTTTCTGGAATTGTGTGCCAGTGTGTATCAGATATTTTTTTAAAATTCAAAAATAATATTTATACTATTTTATAACTCGCACTATGCTACTAATAATAAAATGTAAATTTATATCACCACGTTAATGGTTACCTTTACAAAATGAAATCATTAAACATTTTTAACAACAGGGGTAACTGTGTGTTAAACATCAGTTAAACATCCCAGCCAGTCCTGGGATGGAGCCCTGCATCTGGCTCCTTCCTCAGCAGAGAGTCTGCTTCTCCCTTTCCCTCTGCCACTCCCCCTGTTCATGCTCTGTCTCTTGTCCTCTTTTTTTCTCTCTCTCTCTCAAATAAATAAATATTTTTTAAAAATTAACAACAAAGTTATAATTGCCAATGACATCTCTTCATGTAGATAAAGTTTTCCTTCAAATCACAAACTATATTTTATCTCCAAAAGATCTATTGTAAGATGGTTTCTGAGCTAATAAAATTATTGGGATAAAAAGGACAGAAAGAGTCTTTTAAAAGAGCTGCAAAAAGTAATACTGAGTTGTGATAATCATGGAAAGTTTATGTTAGAATTAAGTCAAAGCAAATTGACAGAGGTAAGTTTTCAAAATTTACATACACAGACTTGAGCATAAAACGGAAAGCATTCTATCATTTTGAATATGAAAAATTATCTAAATATATTTTATAAAGGATGAATGATTAAATAACTCATAATTTAATATGAAGTATACAAATGTATGAATGCATTCTTAACCACAGTTGCTTGATACTTAAATGTCCATTTGAGTTCCACCTTCATTTCATTTCTTAGAAAACTATTATTATTATACCCTGCTTAGATTGTATCTTCAAGCAGAAATATAATATCTGAATCAAAGGATAATTTCGGTGTGCTAAACAACTCCATCTTTAACATACAGTGTTATAATCTAGAATGCTGTGTTATAAATCCTGTAGGCTTTGCAGGCTCCTTCATAACATACACGCACAAAGGTAAAGGAAAGCCAGAAATTATGTCAGTAACATAATTTCTTTAAGGAAGAAATGATACTGGTAGATGTTAAAGTGCCTGTTTCACTAAATTCACCTCTCCATAAAAACTAAGGCCCTCCATCAAAAAGGATGAATAGTTAACATTTACATGAAGGTGGACGGGACTGGAGGGTATTAAGCTGAGCGAAATAAGTCAATCAGAGAAAGACAATTATCATATGGCTTCCCTCATATGCGGAATATAAAAAACAGCACAGAGAATCATAGGGGGAAGAGAGGGAAAAACTGAAGGGGAAGTCATCAGAGCAGGAGAAAAACTATGAGAGACTTTTTTTTTTTTTTTTTTAAAGATTTTGTTTATTTATATGATAGAGATCACAAGGAGGCAGAGAGGCAGACCGGGGGTGGGGGGGCGGAAGCAGGCTCCCTGAGGCCCTGATGTGGGGCTTGATCCCAGGACCCTGAGATCATGACCTGAGCCAAAGGCAAAGGCGTAACCCACTGAGCTACCCAGGTGCCCCCATGAGAGACTCTTAACTATAGGAAACAAACGGAGAGTCGCTGGAGGGGAGGAGGGTGAAGGGATGGGGAACTAGGTGATGGGCATTAAGGAGGGCATGGGATGTGTTGAGTACTCGGTGCTATACACAACTGATAAATTATTGAGCATGACATCGGAAACTAAGTATGTACTATGTGTTGGTTAATCGACTTTAAATTAAAAAAAAAAAAAAAAAACAGACAGACAACTCCTATGAACCCCTTTAAAATGTTAAGCAAAAAGTAACAAATGTCAAGAAAAATTGCAATTATAGGCCAAATTGGGAGTATTCCTCTTTATTAGTGAATTGTAATTTTTTTACTCCTTAATGATCCAAGATATTAATGATAATTTTTAGTAAAAATAACCTCATAAATTGCAAATACAAGTAAGATGCAGGCTCAATCTGTTGTCATAAAAAATGTCCAGCTACTTTAAAGTATTATCACATAAAAATTACATTTGTCAATGAGGATATGAACAGTATTTGATAAGAAAAATCACATATCACCTCCATATTTCATTTTCCTACCTTCTTTGAGTGGCAAAGTTTTATCTTGCTTTAAGGCAGGGCCTAGAGGACAATAGTCTCCTTTCTGGAAACAACTCTTCAAGAAGCAAACGCTTTCAAAACTATCAAGGAATTTCAGCTTTCCAAACTTTATTTTTCTCAGAGTTTTAGTCATTGATGATAATCTACAGACAGCACAATGTTTTAAAAGAAAAATTCAGTTTTAAATTGAAGATAAGGAGAATCAAAGAATACTAGAACCCGAGTGACCTAAGACCCGCGCCTTCCTCTCCTACAGTCTTACTGAATGGAAATTGAATCCTGCATATCTTGCTTGAGGTAAAATATAAAATACACAGTCATTGGCAAGGTCAGGTAATGTCATCAGGACTCTGGTGTCTCCTTGCAGTATTTCTTAAACACATCTTCAATTTTCAGAAAGAATGGTATATATTATATATGTGTTCATGATATATAAAATACATATGTCCATATGTATATGCACATAGTTGTGTCTCTGTGTGTATATACATAGGCATGTATATATATATACACATATGTAATGTGCATTTTTATTTTATAAAAATGAATCGATATCATTGCCTTGTAAAGGACTTTCTTCTCTTCTGCTCCTGTGATGACTCATAAAGATGGCATTCTTTACTTCTGAAATAATACACAAAATTGGCTATTACAGTCACACACACCTATGTATTTCTTTAAAAGTGTTTGGAACCTAAAGTAGTGATTGCTTCATTAAACTCATAAACTAGACCACCGAGATAAAAAGAAACCCAGTATTTCATGCTTACAGGGTCAAAATGTCAATTTCCCTTCACCTTTTACTGTGAGTTCTGCCTTGACCTCTGATAGAAATACAGAGAAAAATACACTTTCCAAGAAGGAGCTATCTGTGTCTCCCTTACAAGACTTCTCTTTACCTGAAAAGCCTTAAATATAAAATTTCAGCTCCAGTTCTGCTTACATCAGAGACTCTTCATTTTAAATGATCAGTTTCATAATTATCTTATTCTGAAATACAAAATGGAAGAAGCTGTTTTCCAAATTTAGCATAACTAGAATATATACTTCTTCCTATTGCGTTCAATTACGTGGTTGAAATACACTGAATTTTCACATCCCATAACTGTTTTTCCCTCATGCAGTTCAAGTAAAAAGAAGAACAACAGGTTTCCATTTGTGCTTTGTTCTGAGTGAATCACAAATGGTCAAATATTCAATTACAAAAACCATGTCTCTGTTGTGAATGTAGTGCATTCAAATGTGTACCAGGTCAATCTGATTCCTGGAGTGTCTGCCAAGGTTAAGCAGCCAGTTCATATTTTGGATATGGCTGCTTCATGTGCTTTAGTTGTGTTTTTATTTGATGGAAATTAAAAGATTTGCTAATATGCTCAGCATAATAAGCGAATGTTCAGTTATGAAATTAATAGTCCGCTAAATACTGATATGGGCTATAAAAATGAGATCTCTTTGTTGAGATTAGTAGTAGAGGTGAATTATTTAAAATATTTAGATATTTTCCTTATTTCTGAATGAGCAGACCTTAAGCAACTTGCAAGCCACGTGCATGCAACTTTAGGGATGAAACCCAAGGCTTGATGATGACTTGTTTGTTTCTGTGTCTAACAGTGGATCTAAGTATTAGTGGCTTGATACTGATCCTAAGTATAAGAATATTCTGCCTATAGAATATTTTTCCTTTTCTTAGAATAGACTATTAAGTTTTGATATAAGCACATTAAAGAAAGAATAAGTTGTTTTGTTATTTGTTTTGTTGTTACTGTTATTGTTGTTTTAATCACGCCTCTGGAACAGAATGTATATAAAATTTAATACCAGCGTGCTAAAAAGGTTAATGTGTGCTAAACAAATATCAGCATGGTAGATGGATTTGGTCTTCAACTTTCATTTGTTAGTATCCAGAGGAGATTATGGAGAACTATAACTCTAAACACAGGCTACCCCTATTAATATTAAATTGACTCAGGTCAGTTTAACAGAATAACCTTGAAGTCATACAAAGAAAGTTCATTTGTCCCAGGCTTCCTGAGATATACCCTGAATCATGCAGTTTAGGTATATGCAGAGAAGGCAGAGCTATGTTTCTCTGACCCTGAATATTACATTTAACCTCCATTAAATAAGTCCAGTATGTCCTTGAGATATCTGCTTCTTATGTTCAATAGAAATAACTAAGCATAAGGAACTAGTGGAGTCATGACTGCACAGTAGGAATTACAAGAAATATAGGGAGAAAGGAGCCACGAATTTATATTTAACGGTTAACGGGGGCCCTAGCTCTATATTGCTAATCCCGAGACAGAATTCAGACACAACTGAAATCAATACCATTAATTTGCTGCATATAGTTAGGATGTTCTTGTCAACTTAATTTTGCCTAACTCCCTGTTAATCCTGCAGATACAACAAAAGGCTTGAATACAATCACCTTAGCCCCAGTTGGGCAATCACAACAAAGGGGTAAACTGACTTCTTTTTCATAATGAAAACAATGCTTCAATAAAAGCAGAGGTTCAGAAAGAGCACTTCGGTGCTTTACATCACTCTCATTTTTCTGTAACTTGTAAATATTTGGATTATATATTTACATAGTTATTTTAAATTTTTCATAGGAGTCTTTGATATGTAACCTTTCCTTTTTCATCATAGCCATGTATAATTACTTCTAGTTAGGCATGAATATTGGGAAATTTTTTGCAGAAAATAAAAATAAAATATTTCTTCTGCATTTATTCCAGTTTCATTAAAGTGTATGCATATACTAAAATAATATAGAAAAATATTTTTTTATCATTTTAATATAAGTGTATATAATTCTTAAATGCTCTATGACTTCTCTAGAAGCAACACTGGTTGCTTCAAAGCAGTTTTTTAAAATTAATGAAATTATTCATTAAGTCTTATATTAGCAACAGATTCATAATTTGATTTCTTATGAAAATATTTTCCCAAAAAGTTTCTCAAGTATTTCTTTTGATTAAATACTCAAGCTTCATAAATCTTAGAAGAAAGGTTCAATTACATAAAAAAAGTTCATTAAATAAAAATTAGATGATTTCTAGTATTGTCTTATTTAAAATGTAAGTTCTTAGAACACAAACATATTAGTCTTCTAGATATTAATATACAATCAGCATTTTTAATATTTATAAAACTAACTTCATAGCTACTTCTCATAATAAATAAGAACATGTCTTTTAGGACACATACTACATTCTTATCCCTTGATAGTTTTAGAAATTTATTAATTATTCCTGATACAAAACATTTTAGTTAATTTAATTCAGATTGAATCTGTGTAAGGTTTTGAATTATATAAAGACTGGAGTTTACCTGTAGGAATTAAGAGAAACCTAAACAAAGAGACATTTTATTTAAATGTATTAGGAAAGAGAAAAGTCCCATTATCATTGCTTTGTCACTTCTAAGTTAAGGATTTGATTCTGATTAAAATGAAAACATTGAGATGGGTAGTACTTTTAGCCAGAGTGTGAAACTCAAATTCCTAGCTGATTCAAGAAGATGTGATGTAATATGTAGGTGAGGGTGAGTATAAGAAATAGAAAACATATGAATCATTTTTGGAATAAGAAAAACAAAACCAGGGGCACCTGGGTGACTCAGTGGGTTAAGCCTCTGCCTTTTGCTCAGGTCATGATCTCAGGGTCCTGGGATCAAGCCCCATGTCAGTCTCTCTGTTCAGTGGGGAGCCGGCTTCCCCCCACCTCTCTCTCTCTGCCTGCCTCTCTACCTACTTGTGATCTCTGTGTCAAATAAATAAATAAAATCTTTTTTTAAAAAGAACAAAAACTGAACACTTAATTTATTTCCAGGGTAGGAAAAAAAATATTTGTTGAATTTGAAAATTCATTCCTAAGACTATCAAAATCACTGATACATAGCAAACTGTTGAAAAAAATAGAACAGTGCAATTTTTTTTTTTTTTTGGTAGATTTGTGAGAAGCTTCTGAAAGCTTTGAAAGATTATTTTTTTGTGGGAATGATAAGGACTAGAAGACTAAGGACACCATATGACAAGCATGTTTTGAGCATCAGTTTCACATTAAAAACTTTATATGAGGCAAGTATAAAGTAAATGGGAGAGTACAGACTCCCCAGAATTACACTGACACAAACATTTTAATTAGAGTAATGAAAACAAAGCATGAACGTTGGTTCATGAGATGGTATTCTTTCATCTTATCCAGAAGCAGCAACCCTGATAGAATGATGGAAAGCCTTATTGAAAACTCAGCCAAGATATCACCTTTGAATATCACTATACAGGGCTGGAGTATCTAGAATGTAGAATATGTTTCCTGGAAAGAGTATCAAAGGAGAGGACCCCATCATCCATTGACTCACATCTCTATTTGCAATTTTATCCTACAAGATTAGGTTATACTAGATTAGAAGTGAACATTTCTGAAAAGAGACACAGGAAAAGGACACTGCCTGTAAGTTGCAACTACTAAGCTATGATTGATTTAACTTTAATCAAACTTCAATTATCCATAGGTTAAAAAAAAAGTTACATCATTGGCTGGGATATTCATCCTGAATTACAATATGGGTCTAGGGTTTTAATCACAAAACAGGGCAAGGGTGATAGGGCTGGAACCCAGTAGATAGCTTGGGACCTGACTTAGTATGTCATGCTCAGTAATAACCGCCAATGACCAATTACATTACACATAATCCAACAAAAGCAGGACCATTCAGGGTTGAAATTCCGGGTTACACTGTTAAGGTACGGAGTCGACCACCCCTCAATTAGACAGAGAACACTCTCAATAATGCAAGTCACACAGCAAGGTTTATTTGCAGCTAGCTGGGGTCCAAGTATCTGCCCAGCGCAGCGGGTTTCTACAAGGATCCCGAACACTCAAAGCCAAGAGTTTATATAGCATTTTCAAGGCACTTTTTCATAGCTACATACATATCTTGTACCCCACTTTGACAGTTTAACTTTGTTTTTTTTGCCACCCCAGCGTCACCCTGGAGGTTAAGTGAGATTTAGGTTTAGAAGAAATTTAACTTTATTTACATTTCCTTCTGCCTCAGCCTCCTTCAGTTTTATGGTGGGTAAATCACTAGGACATTTGCAAACCAAGGGAGACTCCTGTCTTGCAGGATTGTGATCTCTGCAAGTTAACTATTTGTTTTTCATTAACATCTGGTCCCTGTGGCACCACCGCCTAACCAACCTGGTGGTATGATTAAGTTGTTTTTTCAAGTTTTAGCTAGTTCCTCTTAAGTCATGTACACAGTGTCAGCCAGTTAGGGGCGCTCAGTAAAATGGCTTCCCGGCCTTCAGAATGGCCATTCTTATGCGAACCCACTCTTACAGTGCAAGGTGCCAGCTTTTGCTTTGCCAAGATGGCTGTACTTATGTCAGGGCTAGACTCGAGATGGGTACAGCCTTGTTTCTCTTGGCTTCCACACCTGGAACTGGTTTCTGGGACGTGTTTTAAGTCCCCTGGGGGAAAGGGAGCAGGGACAGTTTAAGGGTTAAACAACAAAGTTATTGTTTAACCTCAATGGAAGCCAATGGCTAAAGTAAAAATATAAAATAGGTCCTTACAACACCACCATCAAACAGCCCACACCAGCCAAATTACTGGTTAAAGAAAAGGGTACTATGCTAAGTGGTAGAAAAACTAGATGATGGTTATCAATTACAACTTCAGAACCAGCCTGCCTTGCTAATTAACAGCTCGGAAACCAATCACTTTCTTTCTGCTTTACTTCCTTCCCCCCTTTCTTCTGACCTGAGATTATCTTGTACAATAAATAAAGCATGTTTCAAGTTCTATTTTCCAGGGAACCCAAAGATACTCCCTAAGAACAAAGTAATATTAATAGATTGGAGGCAGTTCCATTACTAGGTACATAAAATGAGATCTTATTTAGTATAAATCCAATAGGGGGCAGTCTGGGAAACAAAGACTTACATTTAACTACACCAATCAAATATCTGGTTAAATAGAAAATAGCCATAGTCTTTATTCATTAACATTCATCACATAATGAATTTCTCCTTTTTAAACAGTTTTACTTTAATTCAAATATATCTGAAGCCCAGATATTTTTTAAATGTTCCATATCAAGCATAGAAATTCTACAGAATAAAAAGCACATCCATGTAGGAAGCAAATCAAAGGGTAATTAATATAGAATAGACAATGGAATCCCCTTCACAAAAGAAGTCATTTGGGATCATAAGTGCCCTTTTAACTGTTGTTCATGTTACAATAGACTTCATTATGCAACCACCAAAGATTTTTCTAAGGTCAAAAGAAGTGACTCTGAGTCTGTGTGTGTTACTGCAAGCATGATGCCTCCCCCACCCGCAACCCCTGCAGCTTTCTAAAAGCCCATTTAAACTCTTTGTCCCCAAGATCTCTAGAGATTGTATCCTGATTTAAGGACAGAGGAGAACTTTCAAGTCAAATCACTGTATTGTAACACTCTGTAAGCATCCGTCTGTGCCAATGAAATGTACAAAGTTTCAGGCGATTCTTATATATTTAGTGTTAATACTTTCTCATGAATTGGGAAGAGAAGGAGTCAGGAAGTAGGTGAGGATAAAGGGATAGAAGGTGCATTAAATAATCTTACAAGATAAATTAAAAGAGTAATTCAAATAAAGTCCATAGTCTTCTGTAGATAAATTAGCCTATTCTCTGTAACTTTCCCACATATAATCTTTCACTGATTTAACAACTTTCCTGTAATACTCTCTGTAGCATTTGGCATTTATACCTATCATCTGTAAATGTTACTCTGTTATTCCACTTCCTATCTATTCTTTCAATCACTCCATATAATTTTAAAGCTTAGTATATTATACACTTTCTACTAAATTTTACAACCCATTAAAAACATAAGCACCCCCATTCACCCTTCCCCAAAAGCAACTACAAGTTAGTGCAAAAACAGTGATGAAGGCATATTAAATTTTTATTGAAACTGATCAGTCATATTTGCTGAGTGAAATGCCTCCACTGAGGAAATATGGATTAATCTGAGAATTGAAAGGTGAACCATACTTGTTAACACAGTATTTGTATTACAAATGAAAACTAAAATATTATCAATAGTTGACTAGTACACTAGATTATAAATATGTTCAATGTATATCAAGTTTATTACAAACTTCATTTATAGACATATTCTGATACACTGAACAATGAGATTTGATTTCTTATATAGGCTGGAAAATAAATTTACTTTTGAGTGTTTGTGTGTGCGTGTGTTCAATGTTTTTACCCAAAGAGATGAGTTGAGCAATAAAGACAATCAAAAATTCCCCTTGTATTAAAGGCTCCATAGCTGAGAATATTCCACAAGCATATTACTTACCTGTGAGTTATTGTGAAAAGATATCCAAGACTGAGTATAACTTTTGTTTTTGTCGTCTTCCTCCTTCTTCACAAGCTGCTCCTGAACAAAGTAGCACATATCATTCTTCTTGTTACTAAAGTATAATGCTTCCTATTAACCTTTACTTACATTAGTAGATGTTCGTTTCTTAATCTAAACTGTATAATTGACCCTGCAAGTTTTCTTTCTCCGTGTTGGTAAATATAGTTTAGTATTTCAACTAGACTGTGTAGTTTGGGATCCTCATTTTCCTGAGTCATTCTAACCATTTCAGCTTTACTTCTATGGATACAACATCTTATGTCTACATTCTGTTTTAGTTCTAAAATTCAGTGATTCGATTTAATGATTTTTAGATCATTTCAGGATTTTTTTTTTTTTTTACTTCCAAGCTTCATTTTAACAATTCATATATTAAGAACACACAATTAAATTACAACCTTCAAGAAACTACTGTTTAGGATTGTAAAAATAATGATATATTATGTTTTTGAAATTAGGGTATATAAACACATAATATTCTAGATATTACACTAAATAATTTAGAGTAATAATGAATTGCTGGATAGCTATAAATGTTTGAATATTAATTTAAATATCAAAATTTTAAGAACTGCACAAAAAAACTGTTGAAAGCAATGTAATTAACAAGTTATATGAATAAATTATTTAAATGTATACAAGGTTTTTAAATTTAAAAATAGTTTTAACTGACTTAAATTTTGTAGTATATATATTTATAGGCTAATTAGTATACTTAAAACCAAGACACTTTATTTTAACAGAAAAATTAAATCTATACATACTTACTTTTAACTTGTGTATTTCCAGAGGCACTGTAAGTTTATTAAGAGAAGCTTTACCAGTGTTCTTACCCTCATTTATTATTTTAACCAATGTTTATTGAGCATTAAGCCTATTTAAGGATTAATGGCAGGGACAGATAATTTGCTAAACATTTTTTCAGCACCTGTTATGTGACAGGCAACAACCCCCGCTCCTCCCCCCCTTCCTCTCCCCTTCCCTTCCCCCTCCCCTTCATCTTTCTCCCTCCCCTATTTCCAAATCTTTTTGGAAAGAAAAAAATTATTTTAATGTTTTGTAAAGTTTATATATAATTTTATATATAGTTATATATATTTGTCCTAAAAATCATACCCTGGATTTGCCATTTAATCTATTTAAAATAACACTTTAAAGTTTAAGGAATTAACAGTACTTTAAGAATCCACATTTTTATTCCTTTTATAAGAAAATAGATAATATGTTAAATGGTTCTAAAGATTATCCTTAAAAGAATCTGTAATATATTGGGGGAAAACATATTTTTAGCCACTTCTATTTAAAGGTGAATTAACGAGGGCACCTAGATGGCTCAGGCAGTTAAGCATCGGCCTTTGGCTCAGGTCATGATCCCAAGGTGCGGGGATCAAGCCCCATGTCAGGGGTTCTGCTCAGGGAAGAGTCTATTTCTCCCTCTGTCCCTCCCCACCTACTCATGCTCTCTCTCCATCTCTCTCTCAAAAATAAATAAAATATTAAAAAAATAAAATAAAGAAGAATTAACCAAACAGGTGGGAAATAAGTGGTTCATTTGCTTCAGAGGAGCTTATTTAATATTGCTGTTTTACCTGACATGAGGTTAGATATACTGTTCTGGCTACACACATATCATCAGAATGATCTGCAGATGAATTAAAAATTGCAAACTTTGCTATTGCATACAATTAAGTATACATCATGCCACATATAATTTACTTTAACATTTCATTTTCTTATATCAATATATATATAACTAGCATTATAAGGTAGGTTTAAAGGGCCTGGGGAAATACAATTTAGCAAACCAGTCAAAATACATAATTCCAATTATTGAATTACTCAAAAATCCATTTAGTACCTGGTATGTTCAAGTCAACACAAATCTAGAAAGGTAAGTATAAATTTCTTACCAAGAATTTTACTTTAAATAATAAATTGTTCAAATGGATGTTTTAAAAGTTATCTCCATGAATGTAAATAATGGGGAACTGATTAGAAGCAAGAGGATATATTTGGCCATAGCCAGGGAGCTAAATTAGACCACCATTTGCTATGACTCCAATATATGGGGAAAAGGAAAATAATACATACATACATTAGACTACACACACATCCACACACAAACAAATACACACAAATTTACCATGAAAAAGAAAAACACAAGTAAACAAAGAAAAATCACCATTAGAATTATTCCAAGCAATGCACCATTTCCACAACAACTTATTTTAAGAAATGTCAGGTAATGAAATGAATAAGACAAATGCATTCCATTCCAACAAGATATTCATCACCTGGAAGAAAAACCAGTAACATAAGCATGATCAACAAAATAAATGGAAATACAGAGAGCTGTGGAGCGCCAAGTGATAGAATGAGCCCATTATAGAGTAGCAGCATTCTAGAGGAGCCAGAAAAGACACATAGAAATTAAGTGGCAAATTGGAGGTGAGGGGAAAGAGAGCAGTGCTAGCATTGTGAAGGCTCTAAGCAGGACAGAACATAATCTTCAAATAATAAATGTAGTTTCACATGGCTGAAGCAACACAAGCTTGAAGGATTGCAGCTCTTGTTGATACCAGGCATAAACAGATGTACAAAACTATACAGGGTATCACGGGTCATAGCAAAGATTCTGAACACTACCTTAAGGAAAACACGAAGCAAACACATTTAAGTGAATTGAGTAATGCACTTTGAATTTCAAAATGATATCCTGTTTCAATGGGAAATAGTTGGCATTGGTGAATAATTGAGAGACCAGAAAGTAACTTACCTTCAGTAGTCCAGGAGTGGGATGGTTCTTACATGGATTGCAGTAGTGACATTGGAGATAGAATGAGAGATGCAAAAGGGATCTATGAGGAGTAGAACTGACCAAATTTGGAACCTGACTACTTCGATTTACAAAGAGATTCGATTTTGAAAAGGGTGCTGTCTTTTTTTTTTTTTTTTTTTTTCCCCATAAGCATGTTTAGTGGTCAGGAAGACCAAGAAATAAGCAAATTTGCTAATTTAATATTTAATTTAATTTAATATTGTCTTTGAGTCTGTCAACCATGAAATGCCTCATAGCCATTCAAGTTGAGACACCCAGTGGCAAGCCAGACATGTAAGTCTGAGAATGAGATAGGGGATCAAAACTGAGACACCTGGGGTCACAAGAGTTGACGTAGTCACGTACAGATGATGTATACATTGTGAAGGGAATATACACAGAAGAGATTACTGAAGAACTCCAACAAATAATGGCTGGGTAGAGAAGCCGGGGGGTGGGGGGAGTAAAGGGCATTAGCCAAAGATGATGAAGAAATTCAGGAAATGTTGTCATTTTACCCACTGGAATTCACCTCAGAGAGAAGAAAAGATCAATGTGATTCATTTGTAGCTTGTCATAACCTGGTGGGAGAAAGCTAAAGGGGTTCTTTTCTAATGCCTTCTCCCCGACTTTATTTTCTTTAATTTTAACTAGGTAAGGAGACCATCATCTGAGACTGGAGAAAGAATAAGAATGCCAGATTGGTTAAGAGTAGAAAAAGTTCAAAACAGGATAGGAAAAACCAGGTATATTGATCCAGAATTGAGGCTTTTGCCTTGTAGGTATAATAAAAAGGATAAAGGGCAAAGGAAATTTAGTAGATCATCAAAGGATACATTCAGGTAAACCATTAATTCTTAACTGAATGAGATCAAAGGGGCCTAATGGACAGGAAAACATGGATTAACTTGCTAACTCATCATGGGGTGGTTGAATATGGAAGCAATAAGGACAGGAGATTCTCCTCAGACAGTGAGGCATCCGACATAGAGGTGCCAGAAGTTAAACAGTACTTGCCAACGATAGATTCCAGGATGAGGTCAACCATGGGAATGTTAACCAATAAAGAGGGAGAATATGATCTTTCAATCTGATCCCAGGATCTCTGACTGTAGGTCACAGATTAGAGGCTATTATATGATTGGTCAGCCATGGATGTTGAATTTGCCCAGGATGAAGGAAGAACCATATCACAGAGTGAGAGAGGAGTTACTGAATTAACAGACAAAAATCAATGAATGGAAGGTTGTTTTGTCAGTTTTCAGAATTTAGCAATGCGGAGGGATAGAGAATATAAGAAGAAAACAGAGAACCAAAAAGAAGAGTAATTTTTTAAATAGTGAGATAGTTATTGTCTGGAGGTAGAACTGATGAGTTTCCAGAAGAATCAGAGGTTCAGGGATGCCTGGGTGGTTCAGTTAATGAAGCATCTGCTTCGGCTCAGGTCAAGATCCCAGAGTCCTGGGATCCAGTTCCATATCTGGCTCCAGGGAGCCTGCTTCTCCCTTTACCTGCTGCTCCCCCTGCTTGTGCACTCACTTTGTTTCTCTCTCTCTGATAAACAAATAAATAAACAAGAAAACAACAACAACAAAACCAGAGGTTCAGTAAAATTAACATTTTACATCTAAGAGAACTGAAGAGGACATTACCACCTTATAGGTGAGACCCGTTTTTATTAAGTCATAAAATTATGGGGAACATTCAGTGAATTGTTTCAGATACAGAAAATTTTTTGTTATGATGTGGGAATTCTGGTACTCACAATATAAGGAATTAAAAATGATGCCAGAACTTGGAATTTGGCACAAGAGAAATGAAGGGCAGAACTGGAAGAGATTTTCTTTTATAAATGCTTATTCAGGAAAAGCCACTATTTGATGAATTCTGACATTTTATTGAGGTGAGGGGGCATATACCAAGAATAGGTATTCTTGAAAAAATGAAAATGACATTTTTAATACACAAAAATGCCTATTGTTTTCTGTTTTTTGACGCATCAATTTTTCATGCAAAATACTCTGCCATCTTGGACATCCTTATATATGGGGAACAAGTATCAAGTAATTAGATCGTAATATGAAAGAATAATTGAGGCCCAAAATATGTCTTCAATAGAAAGGCTTACAGTTATGCCACATTTGCATTTTGGTGAAAAATAGTTTTTCAAGATATTTTCAAATACCAAATTACAAGATGTTCTGATTATTTTCCCTTTACTAATAAAGAATGCAAATAACATGCATTTTCCTAGGAGATATTTGTAATTACTTGCAGTTTATGTAAATTATGGGATTTGCATTTGATTTTGCTAAGGCAGACTTTTTATGTTAGACCTCCAAACCAAGATGGAGTCACTTATGAAAAAGACCAAATGGAGATGGTCAATGCAGGTGCATAAAGGAAATTTAACCTGATCTTGGAGGAATTTATGTCTCTTACAAAAACAAACAAACAAACGAACAAAACAAGTTACTTCCATATTTATCTCATAGAAGTCCCTCAGTCTGGGAGTGGCTTGGTAGCCTTGAGTTTCCCAGCTTGTTGATTGAAGGCCTTACAATAAATTCATCTTTCTGCTTTGTTTTATTCAGAATGTAGAGTTTGTTTTCTGACATTTCTTGAAGTGGCACTGAAAGTAGCAACCCCAGTTAATTCCCTCCAGACGTCCGACATGGGAAATGGTACCCACCAAGCCCTTTAGGCTCACAGTCTCTGCGGTGAATCAGGATTTGCTGGAGGTAAGCTTTCTTGGATTCTGGGTTGTGCTTCTATGTGTTTACAGTTTACTGAGTTTGAATGCAAGTTTGTTTATACCTGGTGCATTCTGCAATCATGAAGTCTAGCCACACTGAAGAGGCTGCTGTTCCCTCCAGAAGTCTGGCTCATGTCTATTTTTGTCTCGATGGCACAATCTAACAAAAGACAGTTTGAAAAACTAATGACCACTTTGGGATCTTTTGAGCTCAGTAAATTTGTTTTTCCTTGTAGTAAACTGGAATCAGAAGGATCCAAAATTATACAGCTACTTTGGGAACTGCTGGTTGTATGCACCTAAGACATTCTTTCAGTCAGTCTGCAGTACCATCTCTTTGGCTACTGCTGGTGTCCGCAGTTCTGTTTCCTTAGCTACTGTTGGTTTCTCTTAATGTGTACATGAGGCAAAAAAAAATAAATAAATAAAATAATAGGTTTCTTGTTAATGGGAATTTCAGGAGCCAAAACCACAAAATTGGTGGGTATGAATCGATCACTTAAAAGCTGTTAAAGTGCTTGCGATTTATCTCTAAGACTCCCACATTAGGATAAATTGGTCATTGTAAGGGTTAGATTAACACTCGATCACCCACCAACATCAAGAAGATGTCCTTGCAAATAGTACCCTGTGAACACCATACAATCTTCACCCCAATGGCAATTTCTTCCTAGGTAGTAATTTGACTCTAAAAGATCCAAAGTTTAGCTAAAGAAATGGGATCCTTGAGTCTTAAAGGATTGAACATGCCACTTTCCAGCACAACTGCTTATTTTATATCTAAGAACAGTGGTCTCAGAAGCTATAAATACCCACCAAAAAAAAAAAAAAAAAAAAAAAGGACAAACTCTTGCAAAGACAACCTGTAACTACAGTCTGTGAATTGGGGTGCCTGGATGGCTCAGTTGGTTAATCATCCAACTCTTGATTTCTTCCCAGGTCCTGATCTCAGGGTTGTGGGACTGAACCCTGTTTCAGGCTCTTTGCTCACCACTGAGTCGGCTTGTCCGTTTCCCTCTGCTCCTCCCTTCACTTGCTCTCTCTCTCTCTTTCTTTCAAATAAATAAAATCTTTTTAAAAGTTGTGAATTTACCAGTTCACAATTGCTTACTTCTTAGTATTTAGTAGGAATTAAGGATCCTAAGGGTTAAGAATTCTAGTCAATACATGTAATTAAAATGGTTAAGAATTAATAAGGGTGAAAGAAGCCAACTGTATATGAAATGTAGGCAGATGAACTCTTGACATTTATACTCATTTTCTTACTAGAAACTACTTTCACATTGATTGTTAAAGCTGTGTTTGTGTCCTCCATTACCTATAAATAATTAGAAGAGATCCAGACTTTATCACCCTTTGAGGAATGAGCATGCCTTTATTAATCCTCAGGAGAAAATACATTAGCTAGGGGCTGATAAAACCAACATTAAATTAGTTGAACAGCTTCTGGTGGATGTAGCTGTCTTCAGAGGTATGGTATATGATCATGGCAAGAAGGGAAGTTAAAAGAAAAGAGGTAATAAAATAATTACTTCATTTCACAATTAAATGCACATCATGATCCTACCATGTTACAATAAAAGCTCTCAGTAATCCACAAAATAATGGAGAACAATACAATCGGACTGCCTATAGATCTCAGATTCCTCCCAATATGTGATATACTGTTAAAAGCAACATGCTTGCATTAAAAATATATTATTTTTTATAAATCTCTTTATAAAATATTCACATTACTTTATGTATGGAAGAAAAGTGATATGTATTTATATGATTACAAATTTATCTCTTGAAAAAACAAAACATCAATCTATATTTGTAATTAAATGTACTTCAAAACATGTTAAAATATATGGGTTTTGATTCTTAAATGTGTAAATTATAAATTCTCTGCCACAGATGAAATAAAATTTTATAAACTTGTCCTCTTAAAAAACAGGTTTCATGACAACCAAGTTCAGTTCATAATTCATCCTGACAGTTTTGGTTTATAATTGTAGTCAAAAGTATAAAAATAAAATGACAAAAATGCCACAAAGTATATTTTATCTACTTCTTAGTAAAAAAATGTTTTTCAAGAATAAAACATTTTATTATAATCATTAAATAGGTGATTTTTCTATAAAAAGGAATTTTAAAGCATAATAATATCTTCTATCTATAGTTCTTAGCAGTGAGCAGGAAGGATTTCCCAAAATATATACTAAAATAGCAGGGCACCTGGGTGGCTCAGTGGGTTAAGCCACTGCCTTCAGCTCGGGTCATGATCTCAGGGTCCTGGGATTGAGTCCCGCATTGGGCTCTCTGCTCTGCAGGGTGCCTGCTTCCCTTCCTCTCTCTCTGCCTGCCTCTCTGCCTACTTGTGATCTCTCTCTGTCAAATAAATAAATAAAATCTTTAAAAACATAAAATAAAATAAAATAGCAAAGTGGAAATACAAGTAAGTGATTTGTTTGTATAAAAGATGTGTTCATTCTGTGTTTGACGTTTATAATGTTTGGCATTTTATTTCCAGCTTTTTACAAATAAAAATCAAATACAGGATAAGTGTTTGTAATGGAGAACAGACCAAGCCATATTGATAAAAGTAACCATAATTATACACTGCAGTCGTGAGACTGATCTCTTATGTAGTGAACTCGATGCAGAGAAGCAGTTTAGGGAGGGTAGGGATTTAGCCCTGTAATATCCTCCACAGCTGCTCTATATTTTTTTTCTAAGTTACAATTCTCTGCATAGTGGGTTCTGACACTCTATTGCTATATGCTAGCCCATGGAAAACACAAATAAAGTAAAAGAAGCAGGCATCTAATAATATTAAGGACATGATTGAGAAATTACATATTTCAAAGCCTCTCCCATCCCACTGGCCATAAATTAGTCATTTGGCCCCATTTAGGGGTTGGTGAAGAATAATCTCAATTTTGGTGTCCATGTAACTTACTAAACTTTGGAGGGGACTGTATTATAAATGAGGAGGGAAAGGAAGATGAGTTGGAATCTCTGTCAAACTCTTCCATTAATTCTAGACCTAACAACAAGGAACAGTAGGTTAAGGGGCACCTCAGTGGCTTAGTCCATTAAGCATGTGACTCTTGTTTTCAGCTGAGGTCATCATCTTAGGCTTCTGAGACAGACCCCCATGTTGGGCTCTGAGCTCAGCATGGAGCCTGCTTGGGATACTCTCCCTCTGCCCTCCACTCACTCTCTCTTAAGAAAAGAAAAGAAAAGAAAAGAAAAGAAACAATGGGTTAAGAAGAAGAAATTCTTCCTTATACAATCTTTATGGAAATTAAAGGAAAAACAAGGACACTCCAGAATATGATTACCTATGGGAAATAAATGTAATTTAGAGGCTACCTTGTATGTTTACACACACACACACACACACACACACAGTCACACACACAAATTTTTGGAATATAGTTGGAACATCATTTCCAGGGAATCTAATTTAGAAGCTATCAATTAAAATTGCTCTTAATCTTTTGGCACATTAAAGATATCACCATAGTCTTTAAAAACATGTTCTATTCCATAGGAAGAAGGGGAGTTTAGGTATCTCCTTCAATAAAGCATTATTATTTGTGCTCTTTTCTTTTGACATTTTATATAATTCCAAGAAATGAAAACAACAATAAAAACAATAAATACACCCATATCTTCATCCATCATCTCTAACTAGAACAGTCTGTGGAATAGTTGCAGTAAACATATGTTCTATCCATCAGTTAACAACGTATGTGTGCGGGGGAGGGGAGGAGTGTGCTGACAGAGGGTACAACATACACAAATACACTTTTGTTAAACGAAGTTTGGTCAGTATATTTAAATATGAAGATGAAAGGAATCAAGCACATCAGTATGCACTTATTCTATCATATGTAGAGTGTTGTAATATTATTTGAGAGTAGAGTGTGATAAAAAAAAAGGGTATGTACTTAACCATAGTCAAAATTGAGAGTGTTAATAATCAAATAATCAAAATAATGTGAAATAAAAGGAAAAATAATACTATCCAAAATAAATTAGAAAAAGAAGAAAAAGTGGGGGAACAGATATGACAAGTAGAACACAAAAAGCAATTGGTAGGTCTAACTGTACTGTATTAAAATTTGATTAAGTGTAAATAATAATAACACTCTAAGGCAGAGAATTACAGTGAACTTAAATAAGTGAAAAACATTTATATCTTATCCATAAGAAAAATATAAAGAAATAGACCGATTGAAAGTTAAAAGATAGGAAATGATATACTATGCAAAAATAATCTTAAACAAACCATACTGACTACTTTAATATAAGATGATAGAATTCAGGGAAAGAATGTTGACAGAGATACAGAAAGTGTATTAGTTTCCTGACTGTCTAATGAAGTAGAATGGCTTCAGCAGCAGAAATTTATTGTTCCGTAGCTTTAGAGTCTAAAAGTCTGAAATCAAGGTGTCAGAAGGATCTATTAGTTTGGAGGGCCGTGAGGAAGAATTTGTTGCATGACTCTCTCCAAATTTCTAGTAGTCCTCCGGCAAATCTGGCATTCTTGGACCTGTGACAGCATAACTGCCATGTTCAAATGGCATTTACCTGGTGCTCCCATATCATCTTCTCTCTGTATATGTCTCTATGTTCAAATTTCTTCTTTCTGCAAGGAACTGTAGTCATACTGGGGCAGGGCTTGTCTTAATTACCTCCTTTTATTGTGGTTATCTCTGTAAAGATGCCATGTCCAAATAAGGTCACATTCTGAGGTATACAAGTTAGGACTTAAATATCTTCTTGGAAGTACTCATTTCAACCCATAACAAGGAGCATTTCATGACTAAGGGTCAAATCTTCAAAAAGAGGTAAAAATTCTCACTTCCTCACCTTATAACAGAGCTTCCAATCACTTGAGGCAAATTCTAGTAGAACTAAAATGATAAGTCAACAAATGAACCATCATAGATGCAAGTTCAGCACTCCTCACAAAATGTGGATATATAAACAAGTAAAAAAAATATGAGAGTGTTAATAATCAAATCATCAAAATAATGTGAAATAAAAATAAAAGTAAAAAATAAGGCAAACAGATAACCCAACTAAAAATAGTCCAAAAAAAAAAAAGTAGACTATGAGATGGGGGAGTTGCATGAGATCTATGGTATGCATCAGATACATGAATGGCAAATAAACACATGAAAAGTAAATAGTAAATATCAGGGGAAGTAAATTAAAACCACAATGGGATACTATGGCACAGCATTAGAATGGTTAAAATTTGAAGAGTGATAATACCAAGTATTTAAGAGGATGAGGAGTGAACAGAAAACTTCTCTACTTCTATAGGAAATATAATATGATTCACCCTTCATATCAATTTGACTGTGTTCTTTCCAGTCACATGTCCTTAGGAGCTTTTCTAAAAAGATGCAAACCTGGAACAATCCAAATGTTCAGCAACAACTGGACGGAAATACAAACTGGGGTATATCCACATAAAGAAATATTACTCAGTAATAGAAATGGTGCACACTAAAGCCATTGGTGAATCTCAAAGCCATTTTGGTAAGTGAAAAGTTCAAAAAGTCATACACACTACGTAACTTTATCCCTATGGAATTCTAAAATAAATAAATATAATCTGTTGTACTAAGTTTGTGGTTATGTACTAAGTTTGTTGTACTAAGTTTGCGGCTATGAAATTTTGGGGATGGTAGAAATATTTTAAGTCTAGATTTTTGTGTTGGTTACACAAGAGTATTCATTTTATAAACTGTATTAAGCTGTATTATTATACATTACTCTACCTTTGTTATGTAAACTGTATTTAGATGGAGTTGTTGAGGAAGAAGAAGAGGATGAGACGAGAGAACTACAAGAAGTATATGGGACATGATAAAAGTAGCTGTAAATAAACCAAATACTAAGTGTATTGATTTTCATATACTCCTGATACAAATGACACTAGTTAGTACATAGTTGAATGTCAACCAATTATTGCATTAATATTCTCTTTTTCTGAAATAAAAGGTTTTTATTGCACCAAACAATGGAATGTTCCAAACATTCTAAAATTAGAAAATCATTTCATGCTCCATGCAGTTTATTGTATATTTTGGGGTCTAAATGTGTTGAAGTACAGAAAAAAAAAATCCAATGTCTAAGAATTAGGCATACATAATAAATATATATATAAAATAATCCCTTAAAATTCTATACATATTTTATAAAGGCCTTGTAAGAGGGAAAAACAAAAGTTTTAATCCCAAATCTAAAAGAAAATGATTCACTTCCATCTGCCAAAAATGCTGTGCTTTTAAATATCTCTGCAGTATTTTTCAGTCCTCTAGCAAAACAATCCTTCAATTTGATCCTGGACAAGGACACATTGTCTGTGATGATCAAGACTATTTACAGCCTGAAGTTTTACCCAAAGCATCAATGGTTTGTAGAGTTCTTCATTACTGAAACCTTTCTTAAAAGAATTTTCAAAAGCCATTTTCCATTTTTTTTCTTCACTTCTCTTCTTCCACTGAACAAGTAATAGCAATAATATTTTCATTACAGATTTGTTCATTTTTATTAATTTCTCAGGTTTTTATCTTTAGGGGTTGCAACAAATAATAGGTGAAATTAGTTCCAGTAAAATGGCAAGGAAGGTCTTCAAAGAGCCTATGCTTCTCTCTGAAAAGGTTAGATTCACAAAGCCTCCCCAGAGATGAGGATATCTAAACTGCTTGAAGGTCCCGCAAGTGCTTAATCATGTTCTCAGGGAGATTTATGCTAAAATGTAGAAATATTTTTTTCTAAATTTTCCTATACTATGAACTATGCCATGCTGCTTTTTGTCTTATTTGAATAAATACAAAATATTTTAACTTGTCATACCTCATCTGGACTAATTTTCTTATTATTAATTAATAAAACAAATATAGAGTTCTGATGCCAAGATACATAGTATTCATCTGCTCAAAGCTAATCATGATCAATATAACTGTTTCAATTATGCTGTATCATAATTTAACCAAAAAGATACTGAAGATGTGTGTTCTCATTGTTAGTTACAATATCCAAAATTAAGAGATTTAAAGCAATATATAGGTGCCTATATGGCTTAGTTATTTAAGCCTCTGCCTTCAGCTCAGGTTCTGGGACGGAGCCCCAAGTCAGGTTCCCTGCTCAGCGGGGAGTCTGCTTCTTCCCACTCTTCTACCCCTCCCTCAGCTTATGCTCCTACATTCTCTCTCTCTCTCTCAAATGAATACATAAAATCTTTGAAAAAGAAATTAAAAATTAAAAAATGAAGCAATATTTATAAAGTAAGATAAGCTGCTTTCTCATAAGATTTTGCTTATCTTCACACATTAATTTTTTTAATGTTTCAATTATTGTTTATAATACTGTTTAAAATAAATTAAATACCACACTGGGCTTGTAAGGTATAGGCCATAAACTTGAGTTTTAAGGCCAAGCTTCCCCAACACGAAGTATTATTATTAGACAAAACTAGAATGAACCTCTCTCTCTCCTTCTCTCTCCCTCCCTGAATATGCCACTATAAAACAAATAAATTGCTTTATTTAAAAAAAAAAACTGTTATTAATATTTTATCTTCAGAGTGTCATATCCTAATATTCTAAAGCATATTATCTAAATTAGGGTTTATTTAACCATAAGTTTTTGTGAAAATCAAATAAATTTTATGAAGTTAATCTTAACCTGAAACATACTCTTAAGTATTTCATTAAGATATATTTGTTCTGCTTAAGTAAGTAATATTCTACTTTATAGATGTATACACATACAGGTTAGAATGCATCTATTCTATACAGCAGATAAGGAGTGGTAATACCTTGATCATAAAGTACTACCTTGTAAATTTCTCTGCTATATCAATGATCAGTTTTATCTGCCATCTTAGCCAAGATTCATGCTTCCCCATGTCTACATTGTCTCACCAGTAAAATGTTTCTTAGTATACAGTAGTGATGACTTTTATGTTAAGCAAATATCTATATTTACTCACACAAGCTAATAAGCAAATATTAGGACATCTCAATGAATAAACCAAACCCTTAAAAACAATTATTGACTAAGGACCCTAGTGCATAATATCCCTCTTACTTTGTGTATGTGTAACCTGTCATATCAAAGTGTTTTGATTCTCAAATTTGGTGACCAATACCAACTTTGCTTTATATGCAGCTATCTATAAAAGAAAGCAAAAGCAAATGCTAATAAAGTCTCATTTACTCATTTTTTTAAGTTCTTCAGTAAATATTTCTGGGTACCCATATCAGCCTTGCTGATAGATCCATTGTTATAGCAAGTAAAACAACACTAAGCTCATTCTTCATTAAGTTCTTGGCTTAGTGAGAGAAATAAAGATGAAGGTAAGTAACTAGAAGACAACAACTGCTAAAAAGGTGATTATAAAATTTGTAATCAAAATGAATATTTTATTTAGAATTCTGAAATCTCTTGGTGAAGTCAAGAAAGGCTTTAATAAAGACGTGCTTTTAGATCTTTTGATTTGAAATAACAAATACAAACTTAAAGTCTGGCAAATATGGTGCAATCTTGTCAGAATAAAAGAGTAAGCATGAGAGAAGAGAGGTGGGAAATGAGAGAGCAATTTGGAATCCATAAGAAATCTAGTTTAGTTGAATAGACCACCTTGTGGGATGAGACAGAAAATGTATTTGAATCTGATCCCTAAATCATAATATTGATAAATATAATCTAAAACAAAAAAAAATGAAGAGAATTGATATATACATGTTAACTTTAACCAAACATCTGATGCTCCATATTCTTCTTTCATTTTATTTTTATTTAAAAAAATTATTTATTTGAGAGAGTAAGGGAGAGTGAGAGAGTGCACTGGTAGAGGGAAGAGGCAGAGGGAGGGGGGTTAGAAGCAGGCTCCCTGTTAGGCTGGAAGACCAAAACTGGGCTCAGTCCCAGGACCCTGAGATCATGATCTGAGCAGAAGGTAGACACTTACCCAATTGAACCACCCAGCCACTCCTGCTTCATATTCTTTGAGTTGAATTTCCAGAATCAAATACACTAATTTATGTTTGCTAATTGTCCTCTACATCAAGAGCTTCATGCATTCTGAGAAAATAATTAAGGCATGACTTTAGAAGAAATGAGCATTTATTGAAGAACTCTATTAAAATAAATCTATGGAATAGGTAGCTTTGTATTTCCATTTTAGAGATAAGATTTTATTGCTAAGCATAAATAATTGGCCCATGGCTAACTTTTTGACTTTATTTGGTCTATGGTGACATAACTTCTATGTTTAAACCCAAGTGTGTGCAGTTCTAAATTTTATCTTTATATAATAAATGAATATACATTCTGTCCATCATCTCCATTTCAATTTCCATAAACAAGAGAACAAATAATGAGAAGTGAGATTTGAAAACAAACTAGGATTTTTCTGATTATCCCTTTCCAACTCTACTTTCACAAGATCCTTTTAGCGCACATTAGACCAAATAAACACATGTTCTAGTAAGTGGAGAACACAGAGTGGAAATATCATGTCTTAAGAGGTAGTTTGATAGGGGTGCTGGAGTGGCTCAGTGGTTTAAGCCTCTGCCTTCAGCTCAGGTCATGATCTCAGGGTCCTGGGATCCAGCCCCACATTGGGCTCTCTGCTCATCAGGGAGCCTGTTTCCGCCCCTCTCTCTCTCTGCCTGCCTCTCTGCCTGCCTATGATCTCTGTCTGTCAAATGAATAAACAAAATCTTTAAATAAATAAATAAAAATCTTTTAAAAAAATTGTAAGAGGTAGTTTGATATCAGTTTAGTGCCATCAAGCTTTCTTTTGCAGTAGCAATGTACTACTAACTCATATTCAGCTCATTTATTTAGTCATAACATATTTATTGAGTACTTATATGTCAGGCACTCTGCTAAACACAAAAGTAAACAATTCAATCATTCCCCCTCTCCTCATAGAGTTAACCAGTTGCAAACACAAGCTTATCCATCTTGTATTCTGCAGACACTGACACCCTGAATGAGTTTAGGCAACCGTAATCTAATCTCTTCATTTCACAGCTGAGAATATCTACAACTATCTACGACTCTCTCTTTTTTTTTTTTTTTTAATATTTATTTATTTGACAGAGAGAGGGATCACAAGTAGGCAGAGAGGCAGGCTGGGGGCGGGGGAGCAGGCTCTCCGCTGAGTGGGGAGCCCAATGTGGGGCTCGATCCCAGGACCCTGAGATCATGACCTGAGCCGAAGGCAGAGGCTTAACCCACTGAGCCACCCAGGTGCCCCACTATCTACCACTCTTAAATGCATTACTAAATTACCATAGATTCCTAAGACCCAGAACTTTTGATTCCCAGGCCAATTTTATTTCCTCTTTAAGCCCATATATTGCTTATCTACTAAGGGGTCAGTGTCTTCTTTATCTCTGTAAGAGGATGCCCTGTCACTTGAACATAAATATCTTATAGTTGTTATCTTTTAGGTTTTTTTTTCAAACTTGTCAGAATAATATTGAAATTAGAGACTAATATGATGAGTTTATTGTGTAATTCTCAAAATTACTAAAGATTTATAAAAGGCTAAGAAATACTAAAGGCATTGAATTATTTCTTTAGTATGACTTGGGTATGAAGATTAAAATCTAAGTTTGAGGGTGCCTGGGTGGCTTAGTCGTTAAGCGTCTGCCTTTGGCTCAGATCATTATCCCAGGGTCCTGGATTGAGCCCCACATGGAGCGCCACAGTGGTGGGAAGCCTGCTTCTCCCTCTTCTACCACCCCTGTTTGTGTCCCCTCTCAAGCTGTGTTTCTCTCTGTCAAATAAATAAAATCTTGAAGAGAAAAAAAAAGTTCTATACAATTCACCTCCTGAAATGTCAGCATAAATGTGTTCCTTTCAACCACAATCTTTAGGGACACATTTTTTACTTAATAGTTTATAGTCAAAATAGAGCCATAACCTATTAAATTAAAAGACATTCACTGCATATCTACCTTATTTAGGGCACTTACTTTTATTCTATGAGTTAGGGTGAGCCATGTAAAACTGTCTTGTGTTTCGTCTTCTGCAGACTACTTACTACTTAGTAGAGTTTGAAATCTCAATGTTTAGTATTTAACTTGTAAAAATAACATAATCATTTTCAATAACATAAAAATCTAGACAAATAAAAATGTGGTGTGAAAACAAACCATAGCTTGTCTCAATTTCTGAATTTGTTTTCAATCAGTTTATTAATTTTATTTTGACTCTAAAATTAAGGAAAACATAATATTTTATTCTTTTCAAAGGGATTCATGTGGTAAAAATATGATGGAGTATACTCTAGAAGTAAAACATCATTTTTTTTACTAATGGGCCCCCAAACTTTGGAGATTAAGAAAAGAGATCCTTTTGATAAATGATTAAAAAAAAAATGAAACATTGCTAATGTAGTAGGCTGCTATTTTGTACTTGCTTCCTTTTGAAATACAGAGCAACTCATTTAGCCAGTATTTCTACTAGAAAATAAATGATAAGCTTTTTAAAATGTGATGCCCAGAGACAAATAGTAAAACTATGATGTCAGCTAAAGAAACATATAAAGGAGAAAGCAAGTTCCCAACTAAGAGAAATAAATGAACTAATAACTGATTCTGTTGAAAATTCACCATACCTAGTAAAAATATCTGCACATCCATTTATAATATTAATACTAATATTGCCACATTTTGTTGAGTTATAAAAGCAAGTGTTGACTGGACAAACTTAGGACACTGACTACAACTATAATGCAGACGATGATCGTCAATCCAATATTGCATTTTGTATTATGCAAAGGAAAACAACAAATCTGCAGCAATTGAACAGCTCTCTTTCATAAGCATGTGATTAGATCATGTACAACCAAAATAAATGTCTAAATTTTGAAACTGGAACTGCATTATGTAAATAGAGATGGGATTATCTGAAAAATGTAATAAGATATGGACTTGAGGTTTGCAAACCAATGTATAAACAGATATATATGAATTTACTACCTGCTAAGCAAGCACTAAATAACTGATTTATATTCATGAATCCATTGAATTGAATTGTTCAGCAGAGCCAAAATAAATGTTATTATATTTTCAGCAATGTAGTAGTCAAAGCGATCCTCTAAAGAGCTAACAGGAAACTGTTATTTATTTTTACTTCAAAACAGTTTTAAGGTAGAAATCATTAAGACTGAGAAAACAGAAAATAAGTACAATGATGACATTCATTTACAGAAAGGAAATTGATAAGGTGATTGCTGTTATTTTTAATGTTGAAAATAAAAAGAAGCAAGAATATTATGCAAACTATTTTCAGTCTATATCTATCACAAAACATTTATAAAAAATACTGTG
Source organism: Mustela lutreola (assembly GCF_030435805.1). Classification (NCBI taxonomy): domain Eukaryota; kingdom Metazoa; phylum Chordata; class Mammalia; order Carnivora; family Mustelidae; genus Mustela; species Mustela lutreola. The sequence continues at coordinate 53,507,502 of NC_081303.1, forward strand.
TTCTGAATGACATAAAATTTACTCAAATCCAAATATATATTTAAATTTTCCTAGTTGTCTATTAATATATGAAAACAAAAATACATTTTAAAACTTACAAATAATTTCTGGGCATATAATACTCAACACATTTAATTTGCTAACTTGACATCAAAGATAATGTAGGATGTCATATTATATGGAACCATAACAGCCTCCCTCCCCCAAAATATAAAAACTCTAAATGAAAAATATGTTTTATTATCATGAGAGAATAAAGCTCTCCCATGGCTAATGGAAGGCTTTTTGTTTCTTTGCTCTATATTTTTATGTTTCTGTTTTTCTCACTTTAAAATTTCTAGGTAATTTGGAATTGCAGGGTATAGAAAAATTGCCTGATTTGTTTATTTTGCATAATAATTGCCAACATTTATTGAGAACATACACAGTTCATGAAACTTCTAAAACTCCATTGAGTAAGGTACTATTATTACTCTTACTTTACAGTGGGGAAACTGAGATCAAAGAAGCAAATTGGCCATGATAATTCAGGGCATAGAAAGTGCACGAACTGAAATTTTCAGGTCAGCTTTAAAAGCTCATGCTTGGGGTGCCTGGATGGCTCAGTTGGTTGAGCAACTGCCTTGGGCTCAGGTCATGATCCCGGACTTCCAGGATCAAGTCCTGCATCGGGCTCCCAGCTCCTTGGGGAGTCTGCTTCTCCCTCTGACCTTCTCCTCTCTCATGCTCTCTCTCACTCATTCTCTCAAATAAATAAATACAACCCTAAAAAAAATTAAAAAAAAATAAAAGCTCATACTTTCACTATTATAAATGTTTAAGTTTTCTTATACTTTCACCATTTCACCTCTACTCTCAAACTTCGTATTATACTATACTATACTATACTATTATACTATTTCTCTAGGGGTGTGATCTGGCTAGTGGACAATAACCAAGAGCCACAGGACTACTGTTGATTATGTTCATTTCTCCATTCATAGGTATTCTAATTACATTATTTGGGTAAAGTTTCTTAAAACTTAACAATATAAGGATTCAAAATTGAATGTTAAAAATGCTCAAATTTGTCATATTTTATATTTTATATTTTTTTCTTTCTATAGCCTATGGAATCACCTCTTGCATAGGAGGGGGATAAGAAGTCTTCTTAGTTCTGAGTAATGTATCGAAACATTACACACCTGAAACTAATATAACATTATATGTTAATTAGACTGGAATAAAAATTAAAAACTTAGTAAAAATGAAAACAAAAACAAACACAAGAGTATATATATATATGGGGCATCTGGGTTGCTCAATGGGTTAAGCCACTGTCTTCAGATCAGGTCACAATCTCAGGGTCCTGGGATTGAGCCCCACATCAGGCTCCCTGCTGAGAAGGAAGCCTGCCTCCCTCTCTCTCTCTCTGCTTGCCTCTCTGCCTACCTGTGATTTCACTCTCTGTCAAATAAAATCTTTTTTAAAAAAGTATATATACATATATATATTTATTTTTTACAAAATTAGGCTTATGTTTAATCACCATTTTGAATTTTCTTATAGTTGGCGTGAGGTTAGGGAAATTTTTATTTAAATATGTATTAAATACACCCACATAGAATAAAGAAAAATGTTAAAACTGATTATTATGGTAACAGAGACTTTTAATTTATTTCATACATGTGTATTTTTCTAAAATTTCAAGAGGACACTTGTGTTACTTTTAAAATTGGAATTATATATATATATATATATATATATATATATATATATATATTTTACATACAACTGCTTCAATAATAGCAAATTTGAATGGAACATACATGCTTGATCACTGATATGAGAAGCACCTTTTGTAATTGAAGATGGTGCAACTGCTGTGTTCGGCACTGGCTGACTGAGGGATCAGATAGAAAATAGAAAATATTTCCAGAAAACAGATGATAATAATCCAGTTGGCAAGTGTCCAGTTTGATCTTCTGCCAGCAGACAATGGAAGTTAAAGAAGACAAGAACTTCAAGAATGAGCTATCTTGGAAAACATGGCTGCTTATTGGAAAGCTTACTGATGTTGCTATTGATTTTTGTAAACCAAAATAAAAATTACTTAAAAGATTAAAGAGTTTCTTAGGAAGCTCTCATTATCCCTGAAATGCCTGTTGTTTCTTGCCATAATAAGATCCATATGTGGTTTTAGCTTCCATATTAGTGACATAATTGTTAACATAATCATGAATGTAATTATAATATCTATTTTTATGCCTTATTTTAGAAATGGGGATTTTTAAAAGTTATATCATTGAAACTTCAAATAATCTCGTGAGCTGAATACTGTTCTTGCATACAATAAGAAGCAAACAAGCAAAACCCTCTACTTTTAAACTTCGTATTATACTATTTCTCTATGAAATTTCCTCCGTCAACAATCTGTGTTTCCAATAGACTGTTTCCTTTTTCTATGTCTCTCTTTTATTTAAAACTAACATATTAGATTTGTTTTATGCATGGAACAATTTCCAAAGTAGCAAAAAAGCACTAATTTTAAAAAGTGAAGTTAAGGGAAATCTAGGAAGGGTTAGAATAAAAGTTAGAATGTGTGAGCATAGAAATTAACTCAGAGAAGTAGAGATCAAAAAGGCTACCACTTTTGGTTTAATTTGGGGACCAATGTGGGAAATTTTTCTCCCTTACCATTTGTCATTAGTAAAAATGTCTCAGCCAACTCATTGATGAGAATCTATATATTCCCATATGCATAAAGCAGTGTGCCCCTAGCTTCTTGGGTAAAGTGTGTATTGCCCAATAGGGCAGAACAATGGAGCACTGTCCCTGGTCCTAAAATATACATAAAGAGGACTGCAGAAAATTACGAGTTGCAAATAGTAGCTAGAAGCTCATGACATTTAGTTAGAGTGAAGTTAATCAGCCAAGGTGTTATCTGTTCCAGTACAAAAATGTTCCAGGTCAGTCTACAGTGAGCTGGAGGTCTTATAGCTACAAGTCTTGTAGCTCTTAAAGAGACTTTTTCATTCAGCTTCCCACAAGGCTTGGTTAGAGAATTGGATTGGTTTCATGTTTACAGACAGGGGTGTGATTTGGCTAGTGGACAACGACCAAGAGCCACAGGACTACTGTTGATTGTTTTTATGTCTGCTTTTAATAAACTTATTGTGCCCAAAGGCAAAGGTGTTAGAGTTCCTGCTGCACAAAAAGATCCAAAAAGATTCTTCCATTTAACCCTCAAATAAGTTTACTCTTAAATTAACTCTATATTGCTTGTAAATAAGAAATACAGGTAAAAATGTGAACAGATAAAATCCATTTTCATGTTTATCCATTGTTACAAAGGTCATGAATTGCAATGGAATGATCATAGATTTTGAAGCCAGAGAATTACAATATTTTATTTTCTGTTTCCCATTAATAACAGTATGCGTTTTGAAAATTAATTTGTTCAGCTTCAATTTCTTTATCTGAAAGGGAAATTTTTTTTGTAATTATAAAAATCAAATATACCCTGATATGAGATTAGATTAGTGCTAAAAGAAAAAAAAAATAAAAAACAAGAACAAAATAAACATGCAATATGCTAGAAACTGATAATTTTATATCTATGGTCCAGAATTATTTTGTTGTGCAAAAATTGTCTCTTCCTTTCATGAGAAGGATAGGAGATATCAGGAAATTGTTTCCAAAATAAGGTTTGCCTGGCCGGGTGGTGGTGGTGGTGGGGGATCAGTGAATGGTTTGTGGTTTATCTCAAAAAAAAAAAAAAAAAAAGTGACATGTTGTGAGGCCTAAATGCAATGAAGTATAACAATGTTGCTTCATTTCACCAGGTCAAATGGGGCAGTGGAACATTTTTTTTCAAGTCATTAACCAGGCAATCTTGCAAATGCAAAGTTACAAAAACAAGTTATTTGACTCATTGTTTGGTTGCTTAACTCCTTTTCATAGCAAAAGACTCTATTTGTCACTTTAAATAGCACAGCTAGATCAATGGATTTTAAATAGAGAGGGAAGAATATTTTTTATTATAAAGAGACGCAAACAGAAGCTATGATAAATTTTCAAGAAAGTCATGATTGTAGGAAATGTTTTAGTTTGTTTATGTTTACCTATGTTTACCTGTTTACTTTTACAAATGCACGGTTAATTTCCAAAAGCATATACATTTTTTAAAAAAGGTCACAACATAAGACTATTTTCTGAATTTCTCATATAATGAGTTATTGAATAGATCTGGATTTGAAAGACATTTTACTAGTATGCTTTATTAGTACTTTCCTTGATAAGACAACTTAAGAGTAGCCAATATGTTTCCAAGGATATTTTTTAAGTTTGCCAGCAGTTCCTTTTGTAGTTATATATATATTTGATATTTCTTCCAAATTGTAGCAACTTGTCTGGAATCTGGTCTTTCTGTACAAAATTATTCTACCTCTGTGAATCCAGAGAGCAGAATATCAAGTCAAGGAGGATTTTTTTCCATTCCTTGAAACCTAATGAAATTTTTCCTGCTGGTGTTAAAAATAACTTAAGATTGGGGCACCAGGGTGGCTCAGTGGGTTGGGCCTCTGCCTTTGGCTCAGGTCATGATCCCAGGATTCTGGGATTGAGCCCCACATAGGGCTCTCTGCTTAGCGGGGAGCCTGCTTCCCCCTCCTCCTTTGCATGTCTCTCTGCTTACTTGTGATCTTTCTGTCTAATAGATAAATAAAAACTCTTTTTAAAAAAATCTTTAAAAAAATAAATAAGATCAGTTCCTTCCTTGGAAAATATTTTCTCCTTTAGGGGATGAGAATCCCTATAACTATTATTCTATGCCTGTTCCACTGTTGCATTTTGGAAGTAGGTAACTTCTTTTGTAGCTTCTCAGGTCCACAAATGGACACAAATTTGCCCCAAGATAGATCATACGCAGAGACTTACCCATACTTAATTTAGGTGGTGACATTGGGAATGTCTGTGCCAACAGGCTGGATTTTGGACTCTGAGTTCATGTTCTAATGCATTGAGGTTCTTAAACACTTTGGGCTGAATGTATTTTGTGCATAGGGTAGACATGAATCTTTAAAGGCTAAGGGCAGGGGCACGTGGGTGGCTCAGTCAGTGAAGTGGCTGCCTTTGGCTCAGGTCATGATCCTGGGGTTCCTGGGATCGAGCCTCAAATAGGGCTCCCTGCTCACCAGGTAACCTGTGGTTCCCCCTGCTTCTGCTCTCTCTCTCCCTGTCTGTCAAATAAATAAATAAAATGTTTAAAAAAAATAAGTAAAGGCTGAGGGCAGACTGCAGTTGCTTAATGAATGCCATTCCCTGCAAATGATATTCGTGCCTTAATCCTTAGAAGCTGTCTGTGTATATTATTTTACATGAAGAAGAATGAAAGAAAGAAAGAAAGAAAGAAAGAAAGAAAGAGAAAAGAATTTCCAGATGTGATTGAATTAACTCTTGCAATAATCTTATCCTAGATTATCTGTGTGGGTCCTAAATGCAATCACATGTATCATTTTTAAGGGGGAGGAGTAAAAAATTTGACATGCACAGATGAAAAAGAGAAGGTAATGTGACCACAGAGGTAGAGATTGGAGTGATATGGCCACAAGTTAAGAAAAGCCAGCAGTTATCAGAAGATTGAAGATTGAAGAGGTTAGGAACACTTCTCTAGAGCCTGTGACCCTGCCGCCACCAGATTTCAGCACAGTAAAACTAATATTGAACTTCTAGCCTCTAGAACCATGAGAAAATAAATTTTTGTTGTTTTAAATCACCAAATTTGTGATAATTTATTATAGGAGTCATAACAACCCAATACAGAGGAAGGCCTGTCCAAATTTCTGTTGCCTATGTCCTATCAGTCCACAAATGCGACAAGAAGGGGGGTACGTGGGTGGTTCAGTCAGTTAGCATCTGACTTTTGGTTTTGTCTCAGATCATGATCAAATGGGTAATGAGACTGAGCCACAAATTGGGCTCCATGCTCAGAGTAGATTCTGCTGGAAAATTCTCTCCCTGTCCCTCCTCCTACTCTCTCTCTCTCTCTCTCAAATAAATAAATAAATCTTAAAATAAAATGTGACAGGAAAGACTACCTGATCAAATTTGCCCTAGTGAGACACTGTTCCCCTAAAAATTTGGCAGAGGAGTTAGGTAACTATCTTACAATTTTTCTGTTAACTTATATATTTATCATGTGAACAAGATAACAGAGACAAATATGATACCACTTAGTTTAGAAGAATTTCTGTGCCCTATTTCTTTCTTTTTTTTTTTTTAATGATTTTATTTATTTATTTGAGAGAGAGAGAGAGCATTAGCGAGAGAAGCAGACTCCTTGCAGGGAGTCTGATGTGGGACTCGATCCCAGGACTCCAGGATCATGACCTGAGCCGAAGGCAATCGCTTAACCAACTGAGCCACCCAGGCACCCCTCTGTGCCCTATTTCTTGATTAGACATCTCCACAAATTATAAGTCCCCTTGGGAGAAAGAGCTCACTTTGAATTCTTAAGGGTGAACAAATACATGCATTCTTGGTAGACTTTTTGAGCCCAAATATACCTATTACACAGGTGATGCTCAACTAGGAAGAGATACCTTTACACAATTTTTGAACCTGGAACTAAGGGTTATTGTAACAATGAAGTTGTCACAACCATTACCAGAAGCAAAATAGGAAAGGGTGTGGCCCTATCCAGTTAACACTGGTGGTGCCAGATTGCAAGATATGGAATTAATATTAAGTGGCAGTAGCCACGATAGCTTCCTCAGATCAACCCCATCGATCAGCTCAGCCCCACTGTTAACTGCATGTATGCGTGTTTGTTCTTGCTTGTTTTTAAAGTCTCCCAAAACAATCCCCGAAGCTTCCACAAAGAACCCAATCTCTTTCCCGTAAATTTATTTTCTTTGTGCAAATAGGAATCTAGGCTGAATTAAAAGATAGGGAAAGCCATACCATGTTTTTTGAACTATACAGAAAAAAAAAAAAAAGTGTACTGAGAGGAAAGAGTAAGTCATTTGAAGACAGAAAAAGAGGCAAGAGTCTGAAAAACATCCTTTTTCCTCTTCTGGTTCTAGTGCCTTTTTTAGGTACAACTTTATGTTTACATTTACAGTTCATATAAAAAATCTGTACACCTTTATTTTTAAGCTTATTTTTGTTGGTTTCCATGATTGTCATTTGAAGTGTACTAACCACAGTGAATTTTAAATATGAATTAGAAAATTACTTCTTACATAACTTCACAACACAATTTTATTAGATTGAGGTTATAGGATCTAAAATATAAAACATTGAAGTTCACCTACTTAATTTTTGGTGTAGAACATTTAAAGTATATAAAATTAGCAAATATTCTTGCCATTATGTAGCAATATAATTGTATGAAACTATCTAGACCTTTAAGAAATCAAAATCTCAGCTCTTCATCAGGGTGTTTTTGTTTTTGTTTTAAGATTTTATTTATTTATTTGACAGACAAAGATCACAAGTAGGCAGAGAGGCAGGAAAAGAGAGAGGAGGAAGCAGGCTCCTTGCTGAGCAGAGAGCCCAATGCAGGGCTCCATCCCAGGACCCTGGAATCATGACCCGAGCTGAAGGCAGAGGCTTTAACCCACTGAGCTACCTAGGCGCCCCTCTCATCAGTTTTGTTTTAAGATACCTTGTAGAGTTTCATTTCAATTTTTAGAATATTTTTGTAACTTTTAACTATTTTGTGATATTGTATCTTGAATGATCCAATATGGCATCATATAGCATTTTTAGTGAGATAGCTCATTATAATATCATTGTGTGGGGAACTATTAGACTCAGTTATATCTTAGCATAGTTATAAAATAGATTATTATTGAAATTTTAATTTTCTTAATATATAGTTATTTATCAAATGGACATCATATTCATATATACTTAAGGATCCCGTTTTGGAGGAATATGTTTAGAGAACAGCTATATTAAAAAGAAGGTATACTGTTCTTTCATAATTGTAGTATTCAAAAAATTGTATTCAATAATTTCATTCAAAATTGGGTTTAGTAAAACCTTTGGAAATGAACAATAATATAATGTACTTGAAGTATTTAATAAATAACAAATAGATACTTAATTAATAAGTAATGGAAAAGCTTGAACTGTAGAAACTTAAACATAAAGAACAGTTATTTAGATTTCTGCTTTTGGTGGCAGTGGTGGTAATGATGGTGTGTGTGTGTGTGGCATACATAAAATCAAATGTAATAAAGAAAACAAAAGTTTTTTCTAGGAATGCAATATATTTTTGACTGTACAAATTACTCAAATTCATGAAAATGTAAAAAGTAAGATTAAAAAAAGATATGTTGGACTTGAATCATAATACAAAAGTCACTAAAATGCATTTAACTGACAATGTCATGCTCTTGCCAACTGATCTTGGCCAAACATGTTTAAGTGCTGGCCAACTACTCTAGCAATGATGGATAGCAGGAATGCTAAAAAGCTCTAACATGAATTGAATGCAGTTGATACTGAATATTTATCCCAGCTTTAAATTCTATTGCATACTAATGTTTAATTTACATGCACAGACTAAAAAGATAGGTTTCATTTATGAAACATGCTTCTTTTTGATTTTAGGAAATATTTTTTAAAGCAACCAGTAGAACTATATAGATAGTTTCTTTGTTTTGTTACATTGTAAAGACCTGGAAATATTCACATTATTTAACCTAAACACATTGTTTTTTCCTGAGCTATATGGTTTGATGGTCACTATAGCAGAAAAAATCAGTTAATGATTTTATGACATTTTAAGATCCACAGATTAATATATTATAGTTTTAATAGTGTCATGTTATCAGAACAAAATGAGAACTAAGAGAAAATGAAGTATAAAAGCATAAACAAGGAAAACTAATTAAGATTTCTTTTTCAAAACACTAACAATTGGAGACAGTGAGATTTGTGAAAAGGCTTAAACATTTGTGAAAAGGCTAACTTCTACATAGATAACTGGGTTTATGTGTAAGTAATCATAGACAGTGCCTGTGCTATGGTCTGGAGGTGATTCAGCTACTTTCAGCTGAGTAACTCGAGGCCTTAGTTAAGTTCACTGTACATAACTCCACATGAGAAGAGTGTGGAGTTGCCTAGAAGTAGAATTTTGTATGTCACTTAATTCAGTATAAATTCAAATTCAAACTTGATTTTATAAACTTAGGGTGTTAAATAAAATTTCTATGGTAGGCATAGAAAACATCTCAAAAATGTACCAAGAAAAAGGATATGAAATGGGCATTCAAAGAGTTCCCTACAAAAAATTCAAATAAATATAAGAGAAGACAGAAATGGAGGAACCAAGAATCTAGAGTATAAGATAAACCAAAAAATGCAGCAAAATGGCACAAGTCTTACAGTAGTGTAAATAGATAAAATTCTCCAAATTCTGGAACTTGTGATTGGCAGAATGGGTTTTTTTTTTAAATGATCCATCTATATGCTATCTACAAAGACACACTTCCAATCCAAAGATAAAACTAAGTGGAGGAATGAAAATATATATTTCATGCTAATAGTAACCAAAAGGAAAAGAAGTAGCTATATTAATATCAGACGAAGTAGATTTTAAGTCCAAAACTGTTTTAAGAAACAAAATGCCATTATACCCTAACAGGATTAATTCATCAAGAAGATGTAACATTTATCAACATACATGGAAAACAATGGAGCCCAAAATATAGAAGAAAACACTGACAGAATTAAAGGGAGAAATATGTAATTCCACAATGATAGTTGGGAACTTCAAGACACTACTTTGTTTTTGTTTTTTTTTTAAGATTTTATTTATTTATTTTGACAGAGAGAGATCACAAGTAGTCAGAGAGGCAGGCAGAGAGAGAGAGAGAGGGAAGCAGGCTCCCTGCTGAGCAGAGAGCCCGATGTGGGACTCGATCCCAGGACCCTGAGATCATGACCTGAGCCGAAGGCAGCGGCTTAACCACTGAGCCACCCAGGCACCCCAAGACACTACTTTGAATAATGGATAATCTAGACAGAAAGTCTGTAAGGAAACAGAGAACAACATTATAATCTAAGTAGATATAATAGACAAAATAGAACACTCAACACCAGAAGAGCAGAATAAACATTCTTCTCAAGTACACATGGAAGATTTTCCAGGTTAATACCATATGTTGAGCCAGAAAACAAGTCTCAATAAATTTTAAAAGATTAAAATAATATGAAGTATCTTTCTAATCACAATGAAATTGAAAATAGGAAAAAAACGGAAAAATCCACAAATACGTGGAAATAAAGCAACAAATTCTTAAACAACCAATGAGTCAAAGAAGAAATCATAAGGAAAATAAAAAAATACTTAGAGACAAATGAAAATTAAAATAAGGTATATGATAACTGTAAAGGAACATAACTGCAGACATCTACATCAAATAAGAAAAAAAAATTAGAACAATAGTTTTGAAGAGGGAGAAAAGAAAAGCAACCAACTCAAAACTAGCAGAAGAAAGGAAATAATAAAAACTAGAATTGAGATAAATGCAGTAATAAATAGAAAAACAATAAAGAGAATCAATGAAATCAAAAGTCGTTTCCTCTGGAAAAAAATAAAATCAACAAACCTTTAGATGGACTGAAAAAAGGAAAAAGAGAAGATACGAATCACTATAATCAGAAATGAAAGTGGAAACATTAGAAGTGATCTTACAGAAATAATAAAGGATTATTAGTAAATTTTATGAAGAGCTGTACAGTAAAAAATTAGATAACATAGATGAACAAATTCCTGGAAACACACAAATTATTTAAACCAATTCAGGAAAACACAGAAAGTCTTAGTAGATATATACAAATAAAAAGATTACATCACTAATCAAAAACCTTCCAATGAAGAAAAGTCTAGGATGGTATGTCTTTTTTTGGTGAACTCTACGGAATATTTAAAGAAGAATTAACACCCAACCCTGCAAAATCAGGGACACTTCCTAAGTCATTCTATGAGACCAACATTACCCTGAAACCAAAGCCAGTTAAAGATACCACAAGGAAAAAAAATTACAGAGCAATATCCCTTATGAATATAAATGAAATAGTCCACAATTAAATATGAGGAAACCAATTCAATAGCATCTGATTGAATAAACAGACTGTGGTACACCCAAAGAAAAAAATATTATTCAGCAGGATGCCACCCAGGTGCCTTCTAGCAGATGTTTTAGTAAAATAGTAAAATAGTTAAATAAATAAATAAATTAAATAGTAAAATAAAATAAATAAAATAGTAAAATAAATAAATAAAATATAAAATACTATTCAGCAGGATGTTTAACTAACTGAGCCTCCCAGGTATTTTTGTAATGTAATCTCATCTCCTCAGGTGCTTTGAGAGGATTTTCTGCTCAGTTTTACACTTAAACTCTCAATTTAGACAATAATCTAAAATAAAACCTGTGTTTACATAATAAAAATAAATTCCACAACAATGTAAATAGGTAGGTGCTTTTAGGACCATTTTGAAGATTGAATTTTAGGAATATTTTTTCTGAAACTATAAATCTTGCGATAATTACAAAATTCACTTTGGGTCTCCTGGAAAATATCTCTAAGAAATGAGAAGTTTTTCTCTAGGGCAGGGGAAACAGGAAACATTTTCACCAAGTTAGAAGGATGTATTTGAGTTGGTGTGACTTTCAATATTGTATATCACGTAAATATAAATATATTCATTGCATAGTTTGAGGAAGCATCTCAAAAATACAGAATCTTTCTTAAGAAAGGCTGAGAACAGCAGAGGGTTGTCAGGGGAGGGAGGCAGGAAAGTGTGGTGGGGTTGTGGACATTGGGGAGGGTATGTGCTGGGGTGGGTGCTGTGAAGTGCGTGGGCTTGGCGATTCACAGACCTATACCCCTGGGGCTAATGATACATAATGTTTATAAAAAAATTTTTTTAAAGTTATATATATATAAAAGAAAGGTTGAGAATGCAGGAAGATTTCAACAAAACATTTTGTGAATATTTGTATTACTCTGATTTAAATATATATTAGGCTAAATTAGGTGACATGCAAAAATTTTTTCTGGAAACCCTGGGAACAATCAAAAAAATAATCATGTCTTATCAGTTTCGGTGCAGTACCACAGTATGACAGGTTTGCTTGACTTCCAAATGAAAAATTCAAGTCACATGAACTAAAAAACTAAGGAGCAAACAATAGTGATTTTAAATGTGAGTCTGATCTTAAATGCAGTTTGTATAGATTCTTAGGCTTACCAGTTTTTATTTGTTATTGATTTGTGACTTTAATATAGGCAACTACATATAACAAGCTCCAGAATTATGTTGTTTAACATGTGAAAATAATAATGCTCTCCATGGATATGACTCTTAATTATAATATTTTGAATGGCAAGAGCACATACCATTTGTGTGTTTTAGGGCATGGCTTTTTCACCATGGGTCAAAACTAAGAACTAAGAAAGCAGTGCAGAAAACGTGGCTAAACTATCAGAGATATCTTGTCAAGCCTTGTGTTAGCTTGCAGCCCAAAGTTCACTCAACCAAAACACTTTACTGGTGTCTTTCACTCACAAGTTATTGGTCTGAGCAACTAAATTCTTCACAAGCTTTAGCTAAATAAATGGGGTCAAGGACCTAAATAAAGCCCTCTTACAAAAATTAACATTTATTCAAAATGTTCAGATTACAGCTGTTTCTTTAAATAAACTGAGCTGAGATTTTTCATTATTCTTAGAACTGGACTACAAGGCACTACTAATTCTAAGAAAAAGCTTTATAAATGTTTTCTGCCATGTATTTATTTCTGTATTTGGGGGAAAAAAATGTGTAAGGCTTTTTATAAGTGGTCTGAGCTCCACAGAGTTGTATAAACTGGATAGAGCTAAGGTCAAATATTTGTAACAGTGAAAAAATAAAATTCTCTTTACAGTTTTAAAAACCCAGTAAAATTGATTAGTCACCAGATACGAGACTTAAAACTGATATTTAATGTATAATTTTAATTTGCAAGAAGGAATTTTCTACTCAATTCAAAACTATTATTATAATACTTACTTTGTTTCTACACTTACATAAACCACACACAAAAATAAAAAGGTTCATTTCTCCTTGAAGGAGTTTACACCGTTGTAAGAGAAAATGTTACACAAAAGAATGTGTATATAACATATATAGCTCCATTAGTTTAAAATAAAACTGAGGTAGCATATAATCATTTATAATTATAACACAGAAGGGACTAATAATGCCTCAATACATCAAGTCCCACAACATTCATTTTATAACATCAGAGGCACCATTCTAGGATTTGAGGACAAAGAGACATTAGCATCCCTGTCCTAAGTAGTTGGTATTCTGGATTTGGGACTGTGACAGTAAAGAAAAAAGTTAAAGCAAATAAATAACCCTAATACTAAATGGTGTTTTAAATATAAAAATCTATAAAAGTGAAGTTAGCCATTTTTACTGGAACTCTCTTTGAAACTTTAGAGATCATTCAGAGAAAGTGACCTGATGATTTTTTTTTCCCAAATTTAAACATACTTTACACACAATATCATGTTAGTTTCAAGTGTACCATATAGTGATTTAGCATTGACATTTGTAATTGCCACAATAGATCTAGCTACTATCTGTCACCATGCAAAGCTATTACATATTATTAACTATATTCCACATACTGGACATTGTATCCCCCATATCTATGTATGTATGTATGTATGTATTTTAAACATAAAATGTATCATTTGTTTCAGGGGTACAGGTCTGTGAATCATCAGTCTTCGTACCTTTTGATCCCTTTCTCTTATTTTGAGCATCCTCCCACCCCATTCTGTCTGGCAATCACCAAATTGTTCTCTGTATCTAGGCGGCTGTGTTTCTGTTTTGTTTTATTTGTTCTTCTGTGGTCTATTTCAGATTTCACATATGAGAGAAATCATATGGTATTTACCTTTCTCTGTCTCGTGACCTGATCTTTAATTAGCACAAAAGAATTAGTCATTTAGAAAAAAAATAGGTGTGGGTAGGGTGTGCATGGCAGAGTAAGAATGGCATGAAAATTAAGTCCTCTTTGACAGAGAAAACCCATGCAGAGAGGGGCAATAAAGCTGGTGAACAGATTGAAATGGTTGAATGTAGGAGCTGGAGACAAGGTCCTTGTACGCCATGCTAAAATCTTCGGAGCTTACTGGGGCAACGAGCAGTTACTTTCAAAAAAGAAAGTGATGGTAGACTTCTCTTTCATCCAAGTTTTTCATTTCCTACCCCTTATATTTAGGTTGGCCCTATGACTTAATTTTACTGAAAAGAAAAATTGGCAAAATTGATACATTCTTGAAAACTGCTTACACTATTACAGATAGCTTTCTCGATTGCTTTCAGAATCTTGTGACTGAAGCCATGAGATAAAACCCAGAATGGCCTGCTCAAAGCCAGACAGGTGAGTCAGGCTGTTCTAAATCTTATAGTCCACGACGTTTTTTAAATGTATGGGGTATACACTGAAGGAATAAAAAAATAGAATGAAGAAGGATTAGCAATTACTAAAATTATCTTGTGAAAAGATGGATTAAAAAAAGAAGAAGAGATGGATAAAACTAGAATTTAACTATTTTAATGATGTAGTTAGGAGGAAAGAGATTAGAATTATGGTTCAGAGCTAGACTCAGCAGGACTCATGCTCAATTACATAGCTTTAAGGAAAGAGAAAGGTCTAATGTGACCTGAAGATTTCAATGTGGAGTACATTGGCAAAGCTCTGTAGACCAAGCAGGTGAAGAGAATCAAAGAAAATAATTTTGAGTGCACTTTTCATATTCAAGATATTCTTCATTTAAGAAGATGATTCTAACACAAATTTGAATTGCTCTGCACAAGCCTAAATGTCATATATTTGAATAAAATTAAGATTTTATGATACTTTACTGAGGAGAAATATCACACACACACACATACACACACACACACACATGATATATATATTCCCCTACCCTGTCATTATCATATATATGAAATAAATATTCCCCTACCTTGTCATATATATGGCATATGTCTGACATATGCCATACATATGACACATGTATGACATATGATATATGACATATGACACGGTGTGCATGTGTTCATGTATTCCCCTACCCTATCACCTAAGGGATTATAAATCCCTTATAATCTACTTTTGACACGTGACATATGACACACACATACGATATATATATTCCACTACCCTGTCATTATCATATATATGACATATATATTCCCCTACCTTGTCATATATATGGCATATATGACATACAACATATATGTGACACGTATATAATATATGATGTATGTATGTGTGTGTATTCACCTACCCTGTCACCTAAATGATAAGGGATTATAAATCCCTTATAATCTACTCTTGATATATCCATCAACAATGAATGAATATATTAATATAGTGGGCATTTCATTTATTTGGTATTGGTTGAAATCTGAATGAAATGGGACTCTTACATGATGCCAAAGTTGATCTTAAAGAGAAAAAAAAAAGAATATTGGCATTTATACTTTTTTTAAATTTTCATATTTCACTCCAACTTTTTACCCCATTATGCAAATCAGGAAAATGTGTCTATATCTGTGACACAAAGTAAACTGATTCTGTCTGCTTCGGCTATGTCTGATCCTTTTCACAACAAATTATTGCTCCACAGGATTAAAATTAATTATAGGTTCACCAAGAAAATTTAACAGTTGCATACATTCTCTCTCAAATTTACTATTCATACTGGTTGGCAAGAATGAAAACTAAGTGATTCTCAAAGGAAATAATTAATGACAAATCAATGTCAAAAGTTAGTAAAGGTGTTTGTTTATTAACACTGATTTATGACTGCTGTTCTATTATGTAACTATGGGCATATCTAAAAATTAAGTAACTAAAACCATCAAACAGTGATATAATAGAACCACATAGGTCGATTGCAAAATAAAGCAAATGAAAACTAGGAGTACTTTGCTAGCATTGCTTGAAAAGTATAAATATTTTCTTAAACTTGATCAAATCATGAATTAAACTTACTAGAGTCTTAATCTGTGCCTATGAAATAAAAGTAGATATAAAAAATATTTCATTGTTTTAGCTAACCATGGTCTTCATGGGGGCTCTACCAAGTATCCCTGAAAACCATCTGTACAATGCAAATGCTTTAAAGAGTGCAAACTTACATGAGTTGAAACAGATTCATACACTGTCCCCCCAAAATTTCTTTTTTCCTCATGTAGAGTAGTGTATGGAACATAAGGACGAAACCCACATTGTACTAACACTTAAAATGTGGATAAGCTTATTCTACTAAGAAGGTGTCTTATGGACTTTAAAAAGCAATTTAAATGCATGACTAGAAGACTTTCTCAAGAAACTCTTCTTCCTGAAGACATTGTTTTAGACAGGTGATGCACTGGCAACTGGTAGGCAGGCTTTCATAACTATTTGTCTATATCCTGTTCCCCCAATAGAGGAACAGTTGAATAAATATCATGATGAACTTTATTTCCCCATAGATATGATGTTATAATATCTTATTATTTATATTATTTATAATGTGTTGTCTCAGGTGAACTGAGATTTATCATTGAGGTCATTTTGAATATCAAATATCAAGAAGGAAGATTACAAGAATGTATTAATATTATAGAATTTATTACTTTAATCAGTTGTATGCAGTATATAAATATACTTCAGAGTAAATAAAATTAATGATGTGAGAATTGTTTAAAAGCTGTGTGTTTTCTTCCTCTAAACTCCAAATATCCTGGTAACAATACTTATGGGGAAAGGAATGATGTCTTTACAATAAAACGCCATTATTTTTCATGCTAAATGAAAATATCTAAACTTCCCTCTCCTTAGTACATGCGATGTTCTCTATACTATTTCTTTGAGAATCTGTTTAAATTTTGTGCTTCATTCTGCTATAACTATTTTGAAAATTTAAGATCACTCTTCATTTCCCAAATGAAAACAAACATATTTTCCGTATTTTCTGGAAGCATTTTTTGAAGGAATACCTTGGCTTCAGGGGTTCATTCTGTTACTAAGCAAATTATCAACAGGCATGCAATTTTCTGCTTCAGAAATGTACAATAATTATTTAAAATATTCCACAATTACACATTTTGAAAGTGACATCATTAAATGGATTGCTGTATGATAATCATTTAGAGAAACAAAGTAGTTTGGCCGGTTTTCTTCTATTTCATTTCTAGAATACAGTAGGATATTTTTGATTAATGTGTTTGAGACTGTGAACACACTTTTAAGCCCTTTCTAAATGACAGCTAGTCAATAGCTTTCTTTGTCTATGTTCAAAGTTCTGAATACATTGCCGGGAAGCCCATGTGCTTGAAAAATGTTTTCCAAGAAAAAGAAAAAATAGAAAGAAAGAAAACCATCATTTTAAATATGATTTGCAGTGTATTTCAGTAAGCCTCTATTTAACCCTTAGAACAATTAAAAGACAGTGATTAAATAACAACATACTCCAAAATAAAACTTTCTATTTAAAAAGGAGGATTCATATTAAGTCCTGATACAGAAGGAAACCCTTAAAATTATGTCTAAATCCACTTGGACTCTGGACTCTGGGAAAGAAACCGAAGGATAGAGAGGGTACGGGGGTGGGGGAGAGGGTAACAGGGTGATGGATGTTAAGGAGGGCACGTGTTGTGATGAGCACTGGGTGTTACAGACAACTAGTGAATCGTTGAACACTATATGAAAAATTAACTATGTACTATATGCTGGCTAACTGAAATTAAAAAAAATCCACTTGTACTGATATTTATGTTTTCCATACATCCATTATTTACATTGCTACTGTATACATTTTTAAAAGTTAAGCCAATTACAGGATGTACCATTTAACAGTTCATTGGTGCTTGATTCTTTAAAGATAGATGTTGTGAGTAGTGAATTGCATTTTGGTTGCTCTAGCATTGTCACTGATGTTATAATATACATAAGCAAAAGAGCCAGTAAAAGGAAATGTCAACTACTGAGGTATTTATAATTTGGAATATTTAATTAAAACAATATCATATTTGAAAAATCACAGTTCCATGAAGATGTAATAGATATTGAAAATACATTTGAGACTTTGAGATATTATTTAAATAATAGAGTCTCAAGTATTCCAATTCAGTTTTAGGATCCTTCAGTAAATAATCCTGAAAGATGTAGGGAAGTTCACATAGAAGAAATTGTTCAAATGTATGTCATAAATGAATATATTTTACTGTATAAGTTAATATTATAAATTAAATTTTATTTATTTCATTAAAAATAAATTTTATCAAAATCAAAAGCTTCTGCACAGCAAAGGAAACTGTCAAGAAAACACCCACGGAATGGGAGAAGATATTTGCAAATGACAGTACAGACAAAAGGTTGATATCCAGGATCTATAAAGAACTCAAACTCAACACACACAAAACAGATAATCATATAAAAAATGAGCAGAAGATATGAACAGACACCTCCAATGAAGACATACAAATGGCTATCAGACACATGAAAAATGTTCATCATCACTAGCCATCAGGGAGATTCAAATTAAAACCACATTGAGATATCACCTTACACCAGCCAGAATGGCCAAAATTAGCAAGACAGGAAACAACATGTGTTGGAGGGGATGTGGAGAAAGGGGAACCCTCTTACACTGTTGGTGGGAATGCAAGTTGGTGCAGCCTCTTTGGAGAACAGTGTGGAGATTCCTCAAGAAATTAAAAATAGAGCTTCCCTATGACCCTGCAATTGCACTACTGGGTATTTACCCCAAAGATACAGATGTAGTGAAAAGAAGGGCCATCTGTACCCCAATGTTTATAGCAGCAATGGCCACGGTCGCCAAACTGTGGAAAGAACCAAGATGCCCTTCAACAGACGAATGGATAAGGAAGATGTGATCCATATACACTATGGAGTATCATGCCTCCATCAGAAAGGATGAATACCCAACTTCTGTAGCAACATGGACGGGACTGGAAAAGATTATGCTGAGTGAAATAAGTCAGGCAGAGACAGTCAATTATCATATGGTTTCACTTATTTGTAGAGCATAACAAATAGCATGGAGGACATGGGGAGTTAGAGAGGAGAAGGGAGTTGGGGGAAATTGGAAGGGGAGGTGAACCATGAGAGACTATGGACTCTGAAAAACAATCAGGGGTTTGAAGTGGTGGCGGTGGGAGGTTGGGGGAACCAGGTGGTGGGTATTAGAGAGGGCACAGATTGCATGGAGCACTGGGTGTGGTACAAAAACAATGAATACTGTTATGCTGAAAATAAATTTAAAAAATAAATTTTATTATAAAATAAATTTGTGTGTGTGTGTGTTTCTTTTTTTTTTCTTTTCTGTGTAACATAATTCATTGTTTATGCACCACACCCAGTGCTCCATGCAATCCGTGCCCTCCTTAATACCCACCACCTGGTACCCCAACCTCCCACCCCCCCTTCAAAACCCTCAGATTGTTTTTCAGAGTCCATAGTCTGTCATAGTTCACTTCCCTTTCCAATTTCCCTCAACTCCCTTCTCCTCTCCATCTCCCCTTATCCTCCATGTTGTTATAAAATAAATTTTATTTATATAAATAAAAATACTATAAATATTTTCTTTTGTCCTCATAAATACCCATTCCAATGAAATATTTTGTGGAAATGAGAGCTAAATTGAAGGATTCTTGGTAAATGATGGTGGCCTAAAAATAAGGTACAACTTTGGACATTATTTACAGTTTCAGTTTTACAAATTGAATAAACAGTAGTTTTATTTATGAAATACTAAATTATGATTTTATAGAAATTAGCACATAACAACCTAACTTAAACTAAAATACACCACATGTTTTCATTATCACTTGTGATAATTTATTATAAAATAATAAACTAGCAGAATGAGTATAATGCCCAATTATTTGGATAATGAATTTTGCTTTTTATTTGTTTTACTGATTGGCTTACAAATGTTTAGAAGGGTAAGATACAATCACCATTCTTCTCTGTGTCATTTGCTAGCACCTTCCCCTTAAAGCCTCTGATTATGAGGGTTCCATTTATGTTAAGATATATCCTAGTACAATTCTTTTACTTTACAGATGATGACACTGATGGCTAGAAGGCCTGGGTGATAGCAGCTTAGATCACAAAACCAGTTAGTGGCAGAACTGGGAAACTTTCCCAAGTCTAATGTATGTTCAGAGTTGACACATTTCAATTCAATTCCAAGTACACCACTTTAGAAATGGAAGAATAAAAATGTTTAAACAATGGGGTGCCTGGGTGGCTCAGTAGATTACTTCTCTGCCTTCGGCTCAGGTCATGGTCTTAGGGACCTGGGATAAAGCCCTGCATTGGGCTCTCTGCTCAGCAGGGAGCCTGTTTCCCTTCTCTGCCTGCCTCTCTACCCACTTCTGATCTCTCTCTGAAATAAATAAATAAAATCTTTTTAAAAAATTGTCAAAACAAAATAAACAAATGGGATGCATTTTTTAAAAAGAGGATGGATACTAATTAAAATTGAAGGATTTAAGAATATTCAGTTCTGTATTTTTTTTTCTGATTTTATATCATATAGGTATATTCTAGGCTGACCATACAAATAAATCCCATGATTAACTATAAAATCTGATTTGATACAAAGATCAATTTAAACACCCTCCTTGCCATCACTTTCCACTCCTTAGCCCAAGGAGGGACTCTGAAAGCCTCCTCAGGCCAAGACTTCACCTTCGAGCTCCATTTTTCATGCAGGATTCCCAGTCAATTCTAAGTGCATCGCAAGCACATGCAACCCAAAAACCCCCAAAGGAGGTGAGGAAGAGGACACAATTAGTTTGGAAACAAGGTCAGCCTGAACATGTATTTAGGGTGTGCTAGGGTGGCTAACTCAAGACAAAAACAGCAATTCTTGCTCTACTTTCCCCGAGCAGAAAGCGTGATGATTCTTCCCAACACACCATAGGCTCATGAGTCCCTCTCCTCTGGCCTGTGCCTGTTCAGCCCCAACCTGATCACATCCCATACTCCTGTATGGCGAGCCACGTTAAAACTTTGGGAGCGGGGAGGAAACTTTTATGAAACAGCGACAAACTGTCTTTGTGGTCCTGTGTTTGTGATAAGTCAAAACACCGGGTCCTGTGCATCAGACCTTGTCCAGGTTTAAGGGTATGTATGAGATGGGCTTTGTGGAAACTCTCTACTCTAGAGCTCGCCTCACATTGGAAACAATTCACCAAATATGTGACTGGCTTTTGCTAAATTTACTTCAGGCTCCTCTCATGATCTAATGGCTAAAACAAGAGTTCATATTGATCTATAGTTTGTTTATTTTCCCCTTTAGTTGGGAAACCAGCTTGGGAATTTCTGTCTTAGAAATAAGCTTTTATGTTCTGTTCTCTCTCTAAATTTCATCTTTAATGGCCCCCAAATTGTTCTTTACCTTAGCACAGTTTAAAACACTATCCGAATGGGCAGGCCCTTGGAAACTGCTTCCGGACCTAGCCTATGGCTCAACAGCAGCTTTGCGATGAAGAATTTTGTCACATTTGTCATCCTGAAGTTCATTAACAGTAAGCACTTAGGACGGGCCTGGGGGACGAGATTCTCCCAGACCCCCATCTTACTTCTTACACTTTGCTTGTGTTTTGCTTTGGCTCACAATTGTTTCTAATGGCGATAAAATGATAATCCACTTCTTCCAATCCCTGCAGGCGCTACTTTATGACCGAACACAAAAGAAAAAAAATTCCTATCAACGAAATCTTCCTTATTCTCTGCTTTCATGGAACCCATTTCAGCCTAGACTCAAGTTTCAATGTTGTGCCATCTTTGAAAGTGGTAAAAAGCAGTTGTTTGTTTGTTTTTCTTACCATCTTTTCCACTGATGCCAACTAAGTAAGAAATCACCTAAGTCACGCATTCAAGTGAGTTGTGGTTTGGACGTTGTAGGCCCACATGACAAAGCTCACTACCTTCTCACCTCACCAGAGCTGGTGTTCATTCTCTCATTCCAGCGTTTCTACCTTTTTGTCTTTAATTACTCCACCTTAACTCCAAGTATTAAGTTCTAAATATTTTATTATTCTTTTGTAAATAAGTGATAAACAAAAAATCCAACCAAGCTGATTGAGGCAATACCACTGATTTAGGGGATATTCACTATTAGCAAGATTCAACACTGAGTGTTTACTAAAAGCTGGACATTGGAATAAGTTGTCTTTAAATGCATCTAACGTTCAAAAAACTTGCAAAGCAGGTATTAGAATGCCCAATTTTTAGATAAGGAAAATGAAGCACAGAGAAATTAAGAAAATTACCTGAAGTCTAAGATTGTTGTTGGGTTGTGGTCCTAGTGGTTTCTGACAGAATGTGCCTTCTTAATAGAAAGCCCTGTATTTTTATATTACAAGAGAATTCACTATTTTATATTATGAGAGAATTCTAACGTTCTTATGGTTCCTTTTCTTAAAAGATTTTATTTATTAATTTCAGAGAGACAAAGAGAGCATGAAAGAGGGAGGGGCAGAGGGAGAGAGACAAGCAGACTCCCTGGAGAGCCTGACCCAGGGCTCTACCCCAGGACCCTGAGATCTTGACCTGAGCCAAAGTCAGATGTGTAACTAACTGGCCACCCAGGCACTCCTGTTTTCTTTTCTTTCTTTTTTTTTTTTTGTCTTACATATATTATTTTATGTAGTGAGACTATTTTGATTTGTGGAATGAGACGTGAATATAATATTTTACCCAAAGCTTAGCCCCTTATGTCAATACCATGTACTTAATATTCTACTTAGTTTTACCAAGTTTACATGCCATTTTATGATCAATAAAGTTATTACATGTAATTTTTTTGGTTTATTACTGAAACTTGTATTTTTTCATGTTGCCAAGAACACATGGTTTTAATTATGCCAGATTTAAAATGACTTAAAATATTTGTATAAAACATTCTCATGAGTTATTATGCTTGTAAGAAGTTTCCATTAAGCATTATTATTGAAATGTCATAAAATTATATCTTAATTAAGGGTAAATGATACCTTTAGAACAGGTGCACTTTAAAGTCGAGAAATATAATTATTCATGTTTCTTTTTTACGATCTTCTGAAAACTTGTCTACTTTCCTTATGTAAATATTGTACATATCTTAAAAATCATTTCCAGTTATTTTATAAATTACGTTTTGCTGTAAATCGCTTACTCTTTTAGTTTAACTACATGTTATTCCAATCAAGAATATTTTGATTCTGTAACTTTAAAATTTAGAAATGGCATTTAACTATATTTTAGGAAATGATTCCTTGACAGAATGAATAGGCACATTTACTTTCCCATTCAGGAAAATTCACAGAAAATTGTCTTTCTAAAATGAGGGTTTGTGATACCTATTTTAGCTATTCATTTCCTTCCTTAAGTCATGTTAAGTCTATAATGAATGTTGTACAAACCATATAATAATCCACTATTAAATTTTCTGTCCTGAAGTAAACAAAACCAAATCTAAACCAACAATTTTTTTCTGATCATATAATCAACAAATTTACCTAAATTGGTATGATTAAAGGACAAAAGCTAATGGAGATTTAAAATCAGAGGGTCCATTATAACAGCTTCCTACCTGCATGTTCGCTAGCATCCTCATTATCCAGTTACTCTTCTATATGTTCTTTTATGATCAGTCATTCTAAAGCATACTTCTGATTATGGCAATTTCCAGTCAAGAAAAGCCCTGTGGGTATATACAGGTTGCTGAAATAATAACTAGTTCTTAGTATGGCATTTAAGTTTGCCTACAGTATAATTAAAATGTACTTCATATTTGTCTCTAATAATTACCCTCAACATATCACAATGCGTCATAAAGATGCTATTGGCTGTGTCACTGATGGTGGGTACATTAATTTTAGGTTATGTTCACATAAAAATTTTTATTTACACACACACACATATATATATATATATATACATGTACATGTGTAAAGAAATTTTGTATATATGTTAAGTCACATATGTAAAGATTGACTAAAGAAAACTATTAAGTAGATTTTGATACAGGTGTTATAAAAATATGACCACCTAGGGACACCTAGGTGGCTCAGTCTGTTAAGTATAGGACTCTTGATTTCAGCTCAGGTCATGATCTCAGGGTCCTGGGATTGAGCCCTGCATAGGGCCCTATATTCAATAGGGAGTTTGCTTGGGATTTTATCTCTCTCTCTCTCCCTTTGCCCCTCTCCCCAAGTGCACATGATCTCTCTCTCTCTCTCTCTCTCTCTCTCTCTGCAA
Organism: Mustela lutreola; assembly: GCF_030435805.1. NCBI lineage: Eukaryota > Metazoa > Chordata > Mammalia > Carnivora > Mustelidae > Mustela > Mustela lutreola. The sequence goes on from NC_081303.1 coordinate 53,531,834, forward strand.
AATAAATAAATAAACTTTCACACACACACCCAAAATATGGCCACCTAATATGATACTCAGATTTCAGATTATGTGTAGTAATTGTTGCCAAGGACTACTCATTCCTAGAAACTTACTTACTTTCTGTCCATTGTATATTCTCCATGCTTTCTTACTTCTAAAACTTAAGTTATTTGGTTACCTGTAAACATCACCTTTTATCAATACTATTCTAAATGTTATCTCTCTTATGCCTCTAACATCCCTAAAGAACAAGGACTGCCTCTTTTATTTGCCCAATACTAGGCTAAATGCCTAGATACACTAGAATTCTCAGTAAATAATTACTGAATTGCACCAAAAATGTCAATATCCACAGCAAAATTGAACTAAGTTCTCCAATTTCCAAGCTGCGTGTCATCTTCCTTTAAAGAAATCACTGAGCTCAGATGATTTCACTTGCAAGTTTTACCAAAGATTTAAAAATGAAATAATACTCATTCAATACAAACCCTTTCAGAAAATAAAGAGGAATGAATACCCCAAAGTCATCTGGTGACAGTATTATGTGATCAGACAAGAAATTATAAGGAAGTTACAGCCAACTATTCCTCTCAAACACTGATGCATTATATCTTAATTCCTACGAAATGTAGCAAATCAAATTCAGCAATATAAACAAAGATAACACTATGAAAAAACAGGGTTTGTAACAGCATTGAGAGGTTGGTTTACCATGGAAAAATGAAACAATTTAAAAGAGAAAACACACACACACACACACAATCATCTCATGAGATACAGAACGCATATATGATGGAATTCAGTACCACTCATGATAAAAAATTTTAAGAAGCTGAGATGGAAGAGAAATTCCTCAAACTGATTAAAAAAAAAAAAAACTCTATGAAAAACCTACAGATGACTTCATCAATGTGTAAAGACAGAACGTTTTTTCTCTAAGATTGTGAACAAGACAGAGTTTTCTGTTCTTACCTCTCCTATTAAACATTGGCAAATCTAAACCATGTATTAGGTGGAAAAAAATGACTAAAAGCTATACAAATTGGAAAGGAAGAAGAAAAGTCATCTTTATCTCAGATGACGTGATTATGTACATAGAAAATTCTAATAATTCCACCATAAAGATGCTAGAAATAAGTAAGCCCAGAGAATATCAGGTCTCTCTGTTTAAAAAAATAGTTAGTTGTCTCTAAAATCTATATTAACATACATTGGACTTAGAATAGTCAAAATAAAATTGGAAAAAAAAAATTGAAGTTTGAACTACCCGATTTAAAAATTTACTTTCAGGCTAGCCCTGATTCTTGTGAACGAGGTATAAGGATAAGTATATTTAAAAACACAATGTCTTAGTAAACCAAGAATTGAAAAGGATGATATTAATTTGGTAAAGAATAATATGATAACAGAAATCTAAGTTGGTCCCCAAGAATCCCGCCCTCTGTGCACACACCCTGTATAATCCCCTATTCTTGAATGTGGGTAGGATATTGAATACTTAAAAAAAAAAAAAAATTACTCCTGTGATTAGTTTTACCTATATGACAAAGGTGAAGGAATCCCATAGATTTAGATGTAATTTAGGTTCAAAATTCACTACTTTGAGTTAAGGAAAAAGAGATGACACTGAGGAGCCTGAAGGTTTCAAGTGAGTTTTTGAAAAGGAGATTGGACCTTTGCTGTAGGAAGAGATTCGAATTAGCAGAGTGTATAGCAAGGACCTGACACCCACACCAGGAGGCCTGTCCAGCAGACATCCAGCAAGAAAATGGGGTCTTCAGATCTACAATGGTTATGAACTGAATTTTGCCAGTGACCTGAGTGTCCATGGAAGACGTTTCTCCAGTGGTGTCTACAGGTGAGGACATGACTAGCTCATACTTTAATTTTAGCCTTGTGAGACCCTGAACAGAGAACGCAGTAAAAACATGCTACACTCCTGATCCACAGAAACTATGAGATAATGAATATGTTTTGTTTAGGCTGCTGAGTTTGTGGTAATTTGCTACACAGCAATTGAACAGTAATGCAAATAACAACAAAATAAATACACAAAACTACAGTAGACATCATTCATAATAAAGAAACATAAGGAATATTTCTTTTAAAGCTATGAGCAGAGAAAGAATTACTACATTTTCCCAAAACTTTGCTGGAGTTCCTATCTAGGGCAGAGAATCAAGAAAAATCATTAAATCTAATTAGGACTTAAACAGAACCAATTTTGTCATTATTTGCAATAGAACCTTTTTCCTCAAAACCTGAGAAAATCTGTAAATATACACTAGTAGTAATAAGTTCAGCTGGTTTGCTTGATTTATACAAGGGTAAGACAGTTGTAAAAATGGAATATGTTAAAACACATTATTTGAAATACTGGCAAAGCCTATAATTTTTTGAGAATGTATCTACATTATCTTTATGAAAAAAGGTATAACATTTTATTAAAGACATTAAAGAAGAGTCCTTGAAATGAGAATTTCATAATGTCTATGAGTCCAAAATATAAAAATGTTCACTCTTTCTAAATCAATATAAAATATCATTATAATTCTGGACAAATTCCTAACAGGCTTTTTTGTAGAACTGAACAAAATAACTCTAAACTCATGTAAAAAACCCTAAGGAAGAAAATATGCAAGAAAATTTCAAAAAAGAAAAAGTGAGCTTATTGCCCTATCAGATTTCAACAATTATTATAAACATTATGAATAATAAGACAGTCTAGTATTGGAAAAGATGTAATAAATGGCCTAACAGAACAAAATGGAGAATTCAGAAACAAACACATGCTTTTATGGAAATTTGATATATTACAGGCATGTCATTGTAAATAAGTAGATATGGATGGACAATTCAGTAAATGAGACAACTGGCTATCCATATGGAAAGTAAAATAAAATAAATTTCCTTTTCTTCACACAAAGAGATCAATTCTATTTGGATTAAAGACCTAATTGCAAAAAGTAATAATTCTTTATTTGTTAGAATATATATAAGGATATTATTATGACTTTGGGGGAGGGAAGAACTTTCTTAAACAGGCAAAAAACATGTTAGTAAAAACATGAATTTTAAAAGCCCATCTATGAGGCAACATACAATAAAAGTCAAAGACTGAAATTAAAAAATTAAAATACATGTAAGGGGCACCTGTGTGGCTCAGTGGGTTAAAACCTCTGCCTTCCACGCAGGTCATGATCTCAGGGTCCTGGGATTGAGCCCCGCATGGAGCTCTCTGCTCCACAGGGAGCCTGCTTCCTGTTCTCTCTCTGCCTGCCTCTCTGCCTGCTTGTGATCTCTGTCTGTCAAATAAATGAATAAAATCTTTGAAAAAAAAAATCTTAATATCTTCCATGGAAGTGTTATGATGTGGTAACTTATACCACCATTATGAAGAACTGCAAAAGACACTTTGCACAGTTCAAGTTGCCACTAGTCAGCTTTTGTTTTCGACAGCAAAACCAGCCCAGCACACATACCTGCAAAATCTTCATCCAGCAGTTAGAGATGATACACTTTGAATCTTTTGCTTTTCTTCCCCCAAATCCTATTGGACAAGAAAAAGATAGAGGTCAGTAAGATGGATGCTTGACCTGATGTTATAATCCTTCATGATTTCCCCATAGAAAAAGCATGGTAAGTGGACCACAGTCCAATATTAGTGAGATCATAATGATGTCTATAGGTCTGCAAATCAGTGGTTTGCACAATATTTATATTAGACCTTAAGATCACTGTGTTTAACCTCAGTATACAAATAGGTCATATGAATATATAAGAAAACTACCAACCTAACAACAACAAAAACAATAACAACACAAAACTAAAAATAAACCTGGTGGCAGGATCGATATGGAATTCACATTAAGTTTCCTGAGGCTTATCTTAAAATGATATAATTATGAGCTTATATCAATGCAATTGAAGTGTTATTATTACTGTTCTGGATCTAATCATTGCCTTTATAATCTGGATAGAAATATTTAAAAAACAAAGAGCCCAATTAGCTCAATCATTGCCTGGTCTTAATGAAAGAGTCACTATTTTCAAAGTATAAACATTTTACCATGTGTCAGAAACCAAACTCTATACACTTGAGTAAAACAAAGCAGAAAAATGAGTTTATTACAAGGGTTTCAACCTACAAGCTGTGAAACACAAGGTTATGGGAGCAATGGGCTATGAGCAGGTTGCTTACAGACTGACAGATTTTTATGGGATAAATATGAAAGTTATTTGTTTTTATTCATTTGATTGCTTGCCTCATGGTCTTCCTTATTTGGATCAGGGGAGCTGAGTAGGGAAATAAGGCAATCCAGAGATGTAATGAATAGACTTGGCATTTGAAGATAGACTGTCAGTCTCCTACTGATCTCTAGAATCACTGTAAATTCCTGTTAGGTGAGGCCAAGTTTCATTTTCCTTTATACTTTGCATTGACCATCTCCACTCTGTCCCCGTTATGAGTGATTTCATTTTAGTTTATTCTAGATTATCTAAACATTTTCAAAAATAGATCTATTTTTATTTATTTTAGAGAAAGAAAGAGAGAGAGCAGGGGGGAGGGGAAGAGGGAGAAGGAGAAAGACAGAGAATCTCAAGCAGACTCCCCACTGAGCATGAGCCTGAAACTTGGCTCCATCTAACAACCCTGAGATCATGACCGGAGTCAAAAATCAGAGTCAGACACTTAACCAACTGAGCCACAGGTGTCTCTGTCTTAATTTTTAAAAATTCAAAATAGCATAATTGGAATTCAACTTAAAAGTCATGATTCTTCTCTTTCAAGATAAAAGTTCCTTATGAAATATACCTGAAGATAATCATCCAATTTCTACTCCATTCTGTGCATGGAAGAGTTTAAAATTTTCCAAGTCAATCCATTCTGTGTTTCAAATTCTCTAGTTATCACAATTTCTTTTTGCTGAACTTAAATTTGCCTCATTTTGACAACCACCTATAGATTTCTAATCTTCTCCCTTATTTTATGAAAGAACAGCAAAAACTCACTACTCTCCTTATATCCTTTTGCTTTACTTATATTTGTGCTTCTCCTGTGGAAAGAAAGCTTACAAAATGGTGAAGAGATAGGATATATAGTCAACAAAATCTTAAAGGTCATCACACAATCAAAACAACTGAAAAAATAACATGGGAAGTCCAAATAATAAAACTTATGTCAAAAAAGTCAAAGTTCTTCGAAAGTAAGCTCCCCAAGAATTTTTTTTTTTTAAATTTTCTGTCCCTATGAACAGGGTTTATGACAATGGGAAAGGTTTAATAAACAGTACAATAATAAAGATGATTGAGATGTCAAATAATCTCATTTAAAAATGAGAATGGTCACTCATAAGACATTAACATTTTAATGTGATATCAGAAAGCTAAAAATTATTAGATCTTTATCCAGAAATGTCTGAATTTAATAATCTTTTAAGTTTGATGATACTTTCTATAATGATTATTTTGGCTTTTTATAAAAGATAAACATGTACCTTGCAAAAAAGTCATAAAAATAAGTATGTATAAAAATAAAATAAAACCCATACAAGACAGTCAATGGAATATTTTTACTGTGAAAATGAGTACAGGAAGCCTCATTAAAAATGGATTCAGGGGTTGTTTGGGTGGCTCAGTCCATTAAGTGGCTGACTCTTGATTCCAGCTCAGGTCATGATCTCTGGTCATGGAATCGTGCTCTGGGCAAGGCTCCATGCTCAGCATAAACACTGCTTCAGAGTCTACCCCCCCCTCCCCGCCTTTAGATGTATTTATTTATTTATTTAGTAAAGATAATGAGCAAGAGAGAGCAAGAGCATGAGCTGTGGGGTGGGGAGGCAAGTAAGGAGGAAGTGCGGGAGAGGGAGAAGCCCACTCCCTTGCAGAGCAGGCAGCCCAATGTGGGGCTCCATATGGGGACTCTAGGATCATGACCTGAGCCAAAGGCAGATGCTTAACCAAATGAGCACAAAGGTGCCCCTAGATTCTCTCTCTTCCTTTGCCTCTCCCCCTCCCCTCAGGTCACTTTCTCTCTCTCTCAAATTAACAAAACCTTTAAAAAAAAAAAAAAAAAAAGGGCCGAAGGTCCTGCAGGGGGTGCTCTGATGCACATACCACTTATAGCCTGCAAAACCAGCAGGAAAAAGGGAAAATCAGAATAATTTGACCAAGAAAATTTTTTTTCCCACAAAGAAATATTATCTCCTGCTTTTTAGAAAAAGAAGGAAGGTCTCTCCCTGCTCCAGCAACAAATGCACTAACCACTGCTTGAAGTCGATGAGAAACCATCACAATTTCTTAACTCTTGTTCTCCAATGAACTTTTGTTCAAACTCTCTCCAATTCCCACCTAACACCTAACCAAAATTGACCTTCCATTCATCTCTTTGGACTTTGCTATGGTTCACCATACTTTGCTTGAACCAAATTGTAATTCCTCTGATATTCTGGAACAAACTCATTTTGCTAGTAAAATAACTGGCTGTTTCATTTTTAAGTTTAACATTACATTATCAGTGAGTGTCCTTATAAAAAGACTTTGAAATAATCAATTGCTGGGGCCTAGCCTATTTCTTCCCGATAGCTTCTTTGAAAAAACAACTCGCTTCTTTTTGATAATTGCCTCTAAAGCAGCTTAAAGAATGAAGGATCTCTCGCGCGCGCTCTCTCTCTCACTCACGCACACTTACAGATTCACAGATGCAACTTGCTTGCAATAAAACAGTTTGAATTTAGGAATCAGACCTATGTTTGGTATATTACTGACTGTGTTTTAAAAAATATAGGTTCTAGGAGAGACAAATACTACCATATTTCATGGGGGCTGTCTTGATCCAGTTTTGAGATCATGGCTAAAAAACGAGTCTCAATTCCACTTTGAATGAGTTTGCTAAGCTTGCCTGTCAGCCACTTCCCTTATAGACTTCAACTCCTGGGTTACAACACACATACCCAGCTGCCATAAATTCTAGATGCCAAACATCTAGGGACAGGCACTCCTTTGTTAGGCCCATGGAAATACACAGAACACCCAATCTGTAGGAAACCAGCTTGTCACACCTAAACCACCTCTTACAATTCCAGCCTGCTCTTAGCCCTTTCTTCAGAGCAAACCCCCTATGACCCAGTGTGGCAGCCTTCCCTCCTCCAAAGCTGTAAATAATAATAATTTTTTTATCAATCCTAGAATCACTGTGTTATGTCTTGTCATCATCAGAACCTAACTAACATTGAATAGAGGCATAGTCCCTATCGTGTGTGTGTGTGTGTGTGTGTGTAGATAGATAGAGTTTAGGAGATATTTAGATTCCCTATGTATTTCTATGCATACATATATCTTTTTTAAAATGCTCATCCTCTATAAGGTAAAAGGTGTTTGCCCCCTACATGCCTTAGTGTTATGAAAAGGGTCAGAGAGAGATGCTCAACTGGTCCATTTAGGTCACTTTGTGTTTGGGGAAAAAAGAGAATAGGTTGAGAACATGGTTCCTTTCCTTTCATCTGGAGCAGCCTTTGCTAAAATGTCCTGATGGAGTTGCTCGCCCTTGATTTAATCAGACAGATAGAATTCATCTTTCTAAAGATACCTATGAAACTTAACACCAATCCCCATGCCCCTTCTCAGCTCAGGAAGGCATTAGATTCTGCTTAGCTTCGAAGTAGTAACTCAGCTCTTCTCTTTGGCCGAGGATCCACCCAGGACATTCCCACTTTGTCTCAGCAGAGTTGAGGCAACATTAATGCTTACTTAGGTTTCTTAGAAACTCTGTTACTCTGTGATTTTGTGTAAAGGTTCTTCATCCAAGAAAAAAGCACAAAAACTACTCACAGATCTATATTCTTCTTTTGGACTAGAGAATTCATCTTTAATAATGATTTCTTTCCATTCTAATATACAGTTCCACATATTCTACAGAGATTGGGAATTTGATTGCATTCCCATGTAATCAAATATTTTGTGAACTTTTTTCCATGTTAATAAATATTCCTCAAAAACACAATTTCCATGGCACCATAACATGTCCTCATTTATTTAACAAACCCTCTATTACTTAGTTTATTATTCTTGGATTTTCATAATTCTTGTTTCATATATTGGGATACCATATGATTATATTTCATTTGTCCCTAGGATTGTTTTCATTAAGATGGTATTTCTAGAAGTTGATATTCTGTGACAGTTAATATATTTTAAAGTTTTAAAATGTATTTTTTTCCAGTTAGAGCCCACCAGTGTACTCACCCATGAGCAGATTATAATGAGAGTAACTTGAAGGTCCATTTTCATTTCTAACATTATTTTATTCTAAAATAAAGGTTTGTGAAACTGAATGATAAAAGCCTCTGTTAAAATAATAAGATAAAATAGTGATGTTAATACTAGAAAGAGAAAAGGATTTGATAAATAAGGACAAAAAGGTATGTGTCAGTAGGTGAGAAAATATGAGATAATTGTTTGTGGAAAAGACACTGGCTTTATCTGGTCAGATCTGAAAATATATTCCATCATTATTACTCAGACTTGTGTAACCTTGAATGAGTTGCCTAACTTTTCTATACTTCAGGGTCTCATTTGTAAAACTGATTATTCTAATCAATGTCATTAAATAATTGTCAGGATTAAATGAGAAAAGTTAGTGGCCCAGAGTAAACCTTAAATATATGGTGGCTCTACTCCATATTGCCACTGTGAATTATTCAAAAGCAATACAAAAAGCAATCTATAAAATTTATCAACTTCTTTTGTGCAGAAAAAAAAAAAAAATCAACCACAATTGATCTTTACACGTTTCACTTGGTTGCTATAGAATGATGAAAATGTGTATTTGTTAACTCTGTGAATCCTTTTTCTTTTCTTTCTAAACTCAGCCTAGGCTAGGAGGAGGGGTGGGCAGCAGTAGAGCTAGAAATGCTTTGAACATTATGACAGAAATCCTGCTTTCCTTTTCCCTTTCTTGACTCTCGGTAACTATGTTCAAAATCATTTCTAAAGCCATTGCATTTGGAACATATGAATAGACTTTGATTCAGTGAACAATCAATCATTCAGTCTGAATAATTATCCTGTGAAGGAGAATTGCATGTAGTTTAGGCACCATTTAAAAATCAATGTTGTGTATAGATTTCAGGGTTGCTAGTTTCTATCTCACTTGTCTCTGCTAATACCTATTCAATTGTTTCTCACAAGTGTGACTTTAGTAAAAGTGTGACTTGCTCAAATTTCTATTGGAAGTGAAAATAATAGATATAGCAATTTTTGCTATCTGCTAAACATTAGTCATTGTTACATAATGTAGTTATTTGGGACGTTGTGAGATTTGTTTTTCACGCTATTGACAACAATGATCATTCTTTTATTAAATAAAAACTTATTGAGGTGTTATACTGAGAACAGAACTATAAAAAATAATGCAAGTTCCCTCATAAATTTGTCAATGTGTTCTTAAGAAACACACAATAAAAATGAAAACACAAAACTAAAATGATAATTTCAAATTTTGATCAAGGCCACAAATGAAATGAACAGCTAAATGTGATAGAAAATAACCCATGGGTTGGCCAAAAGTATGTTCTCTATGGCAGTAAAACTGGAGTAGCGAAAAAGACTAGCTCATTAACAGTCATGGGGTACAAAGTGCCAAGATCGTGAAGTAGGAATGAATTTGGTTTGATCTAGAAAGAGAAATAAATTAGTGTGGTTGAATATTAGTGAACAGGGAGGGAAGAGTAGGATGTGAAATCTGAAAAGGAAAAAGGCTGAAATCATACAGGAATTTGGTAGCAAAGTAAAAGTTCGTATTTTATTCTAATTTCAAAGGAAAAGCTCTATGACAAATGGTGGTGGAGAAATTGAACATCCGCTGGCAAAAAAAGTGAAACCAGACATAGACCTGATGCTTTTCACAAAACAGCAACTCAAAATGGATCACAGACCTAAATATGAAATGCAAACCTATAAAACTTTTAGAAAATAACATAGGAGAAAATCTAGATTACCTTGGATAGGATGATGACTTTTAGAGGCATGATTCACTAAAGAAATAATTGCCAATCTGGACTTCATTAAAATTGGAAATTTCTACTATGCAAAGACAAAAATCAAGAACATTAGAAGATGAGCCACATCTGGGGAGAAAATACTTGCAAAAGACACAGCTGAGAAAGGACTATTAGTCAAATAATGAAAAGATGCTCCATGTGATATGTCATCAGGAAAATGCAAACTGAAACAATAAGATACCATATACACCATTAGATTGACCAAAATCTGAAACACGGACACCACCAAATGCTGGCAAGGCTATGGAGCAATAGGAATTCTTATATAACGGTGGTAGAAAGGCAGAAATGGGATAGCCACATCAGAAGACAATTAGGCTGTTTCTCACAAGGGTAAACAAGATATGATCTACCAGTTGTGCTCCTTGGTATTTACCTAAAGGAAAGGGAAACATATGTTCACATAAAAACCTGAACAATTATATTTATAGCAGTTTTATTCATAATCTCCAAACCATGGAAAGCACCAAGAGTAGGCTTTGGTATGGTGAACAGACAAATATACCACAGTACATTGAGACAATGGAATATTTTTCAGTGCTTAAAAAAACAGAAACTAAAACAAAAACGCATTGTTGAGTCATGAAAAGACTAAGAGAAAATGGAAAGGCTTAAGTGAAAGAACAGTCTGAAAAGGTCCATGCTGTATGATTCCAATGACGTGACATTCCGGAAAAGAGCAAACAATGGAAACATAAAGAGATCAGTGTTTGCTATGGGTGTGGGTTTGGGGATGGATAGGCAGAATGCAGAGGATTTTAGGACACTGCAAATACTCTGCATGAATTATAATAACGGATGTTGATCATTATACTTTTGTCCAAACCCACAGAATGTAAAACACTGAGAGTAAACCCTACGATAAATTATGGACTATGGAATGCTTCTGATGTGACAATGCAAGTTCATTTTTAGTAATAATAATAATAATTATATATATATATACATATATATATAAATAATTCTGGTGAACGGTGTTGATAATGGAGAAACCTATGCACATAAGAGCAGGGGGTATATAAGAAAATCTGTACTTTCCTCTTAATTTTATTGTAAACCTAAAAGTGTTCTAAAATCACATTTAAAAAAAATTATTGACATAGGAATTAATGACATAGGAAAAATAATTGAAGCAGGATCTATTAAAGGTTAGATAGATCTTATGAAACTATTACTGAAACTTACCTTTTTAAATTTTTTAAAACTTATTCATTTGAGAGAGAGACAGATCACAAGCAGGGGGAGCAGAGGGAGAAGGAGAAGCAAACAACCAGGTGAGCTGGGAGCCACGTGGGGCTCCGTCCCAGGACCTGGAGATCATGACCTCAGCTGAAGGCAGAGGTCAGGTGAGCCACCCAGGTGCTCTTACCAAAGCTTTTCTCATATCCATTGAAGAAAGAAGCAAAGGAAGGGCTTAAACCGTATTAAAAAGTTAAAAGCCTTATATCCAATGATCTTTTCCTATGTTGCATTAGTCCTGGTTGTACTCCTGTCTTGCCTGGAAAGAAACCAAATAGAGGAGGATACTAATTTTTTTTTTTTTCCCAAGACTTCAGGGCCATCAACAAAATCATTCTCTCCTGTTCACTGGCAGTACCTAAACCAAATACCATCCTGAAAACAATTACGTATGAAGCTACTGCTTCACTCTGATTTTTTCTCGACTTTGGCAGTGTGTCTCTAGAAGAAGACAATTAATATCTTTTGCCATTACTTGGGGAGGACAGCAATGCACTTGGACAATCGCGACTATAGGGTTCACTGAAATATCCTCTTATTTTACCTAGGACTCCTATCAAAAATCAAAGCATCTAAATTTCCCTTGTGAGGCAGCTCTGATATAATATGTAGATGATTTTCTAGTTTGTTCAGAAAACAAGGTAGTCTTAAAAAGCTTTCCATTAACTTTGCTTTCAGCCTTAGCAGAAAAGGGACATGAAACTTTCAAAACAAATTATAACTTAGCCAAAACATAGTCTACTTTTTAGTGTATGACATATCTAAGGAGGGAAAAGCATTCTCTCATCAGACTAAAGCTTGTCCAAATGTATCTTAGATCCCTCATAAAATACTAGTTAGTAAGATTTATGGGTTTAACTGTATATTACAGACAATGAGTAGCAAATTTTTCAAAGATGGCAATGCCACTTTATGAATCAACAGTCTTCAGTTAGACAACTTTTCCTCTGATAAGAAAAACAAGATCAGGGCTTCTAATTCCCAAAGAAAACTTCCTTAGCCATCATAAACAATAGGAAGCCCCTTAGTCATTTGTGTTTTAGAAATATGGTAAGCCCTTGGAGTTTCAACTCAACTTTAATTAAACCATCTAATACCCATCACTTACTGTAGCCTCACCATTGACCTGATTGCAAAGACTTACATCCTTTTCTTTGGGCAATAGTTGCCATTGTAAGACTTCCTGGTACTTCTGCTGAACTAGTTCTAGGCTCCCCGCTTCATCTCATGGTTCGTCATTCAGTACAGACATTACTACTGACTGAGAACCCACAACATTTTTTTTTTTTAAGATTTTTTCTTTATTTATCTGACAGAGATCACAAGTAGGCAGAGAGAGGCAGGCAGAGAGAGAGGAGAAAGCAGGCTCCCTGCAGAGCAGAGAGCCCGATGTGGGGCTTGATCCCAGGACCCTGGGATCATGACCTGAGCCGAAGGCAGAGGCTTAACCCACTGAGCCACCCAGGTGCCCCCCCACAACAGTTTTTTAGCCAGCCAATTAACCTCTTAGAATATTCTGTTACTTTTTCCCTCTCTCATTATTATTCACCACCCCAACACCCTGAATGCTGACACTAGCTTTCCCCTAAATCAGAAGTTGGGGAAATATATGATTGACCTCAGGAAACTTTTTGCACCTAATCTAGTTTTATTACAGACTCTCGTTAAGAATCCCGATCTAGTATTATTTATGTACGGATCCTACCTCAAAACTGAAACTGGAGGTTATCAAGCAGAATATGCTCATTTAAACTGTCATTTAGAATACAATCCTCCACCTGAGGTAAGGGCCACCTACAAGGAAGAATTCATAGCACTTATCAGAGACTGTAAACTCTCTAAACAATAGAGAGTAAACATACACCCAGGGTTGTGAACTGAGATGTAGCCAACCTCCCAAAATTCATGTTTTTGAAAACCTCAACTCTCATTGTGACTTCATTTGGAGATAGCTTCCAAGTCAGGACTAACCAGAGAAAGCCACATAGCCTCTTAAAACTAATCACCTAAGATGCCCCATTTCTAGTTAACCCATCTTTGGCTACTCGTTGCCAATCACCTCTAATCAGAATATATCTGAAGCCATTCCCTTTTTTAATTTTTTCACTATAAACTATTCCACTCTCCTGCTTGCCTTTGAGTCTCTGCCAAATGCAAGTGATAGTGGTTGTGGCTGATGACCTCACTATAGCAAACTGAATAAACAGTTTCTGGTTTTTTTTTTTTTTTTTTTCCTCAATTCAGCTATCTTCATTTATTTCCACAACTCATATACATGCAACTCTTTTTGACATGGCCCTATTTATAGCTGAAGCCCAGTGTGAGTTTTAAAAACCAAGTTAGAAGTATACATTCTGTATGAATACAAAAAATAATAATAATAATGTTTTTATAAACACTAATGTTTTATTATTTATTTTTCTGTGGTCACCAAAGTTTGTGTTTGGTTTAGTTTCCTTTGTTAGTTCTTTTATTTTTTTCTTTTCTTTTTCTTTCTTTCTTTTTCTTCTTCCCTTCTTCTTTTTTTTTTTGCGCATTGCTTAATTTTTATTAGTGTGTATTGAGATTTTTATTGCAGGAAAAAAATGAAGGCTCTGGTTGTAAGATACATGATTACTGGACAAATTGGAAAGCATATTTGAGAATACAGAGTAAAATAAATACCACTTAAAAGCACAGGAAGGGCTATTTATTTTTGTGTACATTTTACAGACATTTCTTCCAACAGAAACTGTCATTGCATCAACTACATTATTGTCATCTTACTTTTTTAAATTACTGAAATATTAGTAGCATGTTTCCTGTTGTTAAGTATTCTGTTAAATGTGGGTTTTAAAGTATTTTATTATATTCTATTACCTTGATGCATCATAACTTATTTTTAATGGGAAATCATGGTTTGTGGGCTGTGCTTTGAAAATATCACTGGCACCAAATTCAGTAGTCTCAATGAGGAAGATGTCCTGCAATAAGGAAAGGCTTTTGGAATTGAGATCACTAGAAGCTTGGGTATAATGGTGGATCAGGTTCTAAATGGTTAAAAAATACAGCACCCAAGTGTGTCCATATTTATTTCCTCATAGTAGTTTTAATTACCATTTTTTTTCTTACTGCCAGAATTCCTTCCTAATTTTGGTATCTCCATATTGTCACTATACTATAAAAGAGATGGTAGGATTATAAACCACTAATTAAGCTTATTATAATGTAATAATTGTGAATATAAATAATATTATTTATGAGAACTGATTTCGTGAACATTCAGGACGGAGAAATTAATCATTTGATAAAGTAAAAAACTATTAAGAAGAAATATTAAGAAAAACTATTTGCTGTGCTATGAGTCCAAAGTATTCCAAGATGGATGTTTTGTTTCACTTTTATATCATGTTGATCTGATCAGTAAAATAAAGGAAAGGCAAAGTGGCAAATTGTTAAATTTACGTACGAAAGGACTAGCATGCCTTAAATAATTATTCTTAAGGAGCTGAGGGTGGGGGGTACAGGAGTTAGAAAGAATGCCAGGCAGGAGAGAATTAAAATAGTTTTTAGAAAAAGATGTAAAGAGGGAAATATATTTATGGTGGACTTTTATAAAAGGTATACAATCCAATTCCTTCATCTACTGTCACCATGGCATGTACTGATTAATGAACAATCTCCATTTTTTTAGAATATTTTGGATATGGGTTTGGATGTGGGACACAGAGGCAGAAGAATAATTATTAAATTTCCTTACCTACTGACAAGCCCTTAAAAGCAGGCAGAGTGACCTCCACCTTAAGGCTTTGCTAAGGGCAAAGGACACTCCTAGCCTGATCAACCACCTACTCCCAACCAGGATCCTGTAAGTCTACTTTAACAATTCCTTTAAGAAACTTTATCTCTAAACCTCCAAGATAGTGTCAACAATCATTCCCAAGCCTATGGCCCACTGATACACCTCTAAAGGGTCTCACGAGAAGGTTTTATTACTGGTAATGAATAACCTTTTCCCCAGACAATAACTAGCCCCTCAAAGTCCTAGAAACCTTGCTTCCAAAATTCCTTAGAGACTTACACCATCAATCCCCTCCCTAATTTACAGGTGTATAATAGATCACTCCTCACATCCCTGGGAAGCAGCTCTTCCTGCCCATGGGTCCTGTCCCCCTGCTTTAATAAACCACCATTCTGCACCAAAGATGTCTCAAGAATTCTTTCTTGGTCATCGGCTCCGGACCTCACCCCATCGAACCTCACCTACATTCTAGAACTTCATCAGGTTGGGTTTCTTTGAATGTTCACCATGCCTAGAAGAGTCTTAACTTTCTACTGTTTGTTTTAGAAAATTTCCTCTTGTAGAATGTTATCAACTCAACAAAAGAAAAACACTGACTTGCAGTTAATCTTGTCATTATGCCTGAGTTTGTAAATGTTTTTCTCTGTGATTAAGGCCAACCATATTTGCAATTTGTTGCTTATGGAAAGTAGGTTGCTACCCTCCCACAGGTTGTTGATTACATTTCAAAGGGATGACTTCCAGGCTAATGAGAAAGACAAGGGATTTTGAACTGACAAGGGTCTAGGAGAAGATTTCTACCTTTGAAGCACAAAGAAAGAATTTACTATTCAAAGTTTTCTCAAGTAAGTGCTTTACAGAAAAGGAAGATCAGGGGCCTGTGGTCTGGAAGAAGCTCGTCTGAAATTTAATCAAGCTGAGGGGAACTTTAAGGCTGTCTCTGTCAGATGCCTGGGGAACATTCTGTATTCTGATTTTGTTAACACATTTTAAGTTCAAATTGATAAGTTCAGGCAATAACTAAGGTGATTTACACATACCAAACTGCTTCTTATGTTGCATTTTTATAGAGGTGTTTTTCAATATCTTTGCTTTCATACTTTCCATTACTGTTTGCTTCATGATTTCTGAACCTTCACATTTTTCCCAGAAACTAGGTACAAGGCAGAATTTTCCCACACAGTGGAAGGAGGTGAAAGTTTCCTGCAAAATCTGAAATGGGTCAAAATCCACAAGACTTTCATTTGACTTTTCCGGTAACAGTTTTGTAGTCCTAATTATGCTCAAATTTAGATAACATTTGTTTGATTTCCTTGAGCATACACAGCTACCTGAATAATCTTGGCAATTTTGAAATTTACTCTGAGTAAGGGAAATTCATTCCCAATTTTTGCGCTAAAAACAAATAACTCAATGATGTGTAGCTGATAATTATATAGCATATTTCTAAAGCATTGATAAACCATAAGCAAAAAATAATAGATGACCACAGAGACAAATAAGTAAAAATACTACACTGCTGTACCATTTACACCTTGACTTTTTCAACTGCTGACTCCCTAAAAGTTGACAAGAATAACTTATTGATCAAGAAAAACTGAGTTTATTTCCTACCATAAGGAGGAACATCAATTTGACAGAATGTTAAAATGATTCAGAAGAGAAACATTCGCAGGATACATTCTAGGGTTATACTGTTCTGCATGATGGCAGCTGTAGTTAGGTATTTTCATGCTGAGATGCAATTGTAATTTGAATAAAGTTTGCCACAGAGTTTAGGACTAATGGACACAGGGTTGTGACTCTTGTTTGAATAAACTGTTTTTGATAAGTCAATGGTTTGCCCACTTAAGTGATCTGTTGTTCTGAGAAGTATGCTATTTGTGCACACCATCAACCTTTTGCCCTGAGAATGTTGCTATTTAAACAGTCAGATAAATTGATTTTAGGAAATTCCCAAAGTGAGCAATGAACTTGTTTACTGGTTTATAGTCTAATCCTCCTGGACAAGAATCTCTTGGAAAAAAATACTAGCATCATGTTCCATAGACAGCTTAAATTCTCAGCATAATCAAAATTATAGAGAGAATTTTCCATGGTGAATTAATATTATTAAAGAATTCTACACACATCTGAAGTCATAGCTAAATAATTTATAGTGATTAGTTAATTCTAGAAATCTCAGTACTCCTTTTATGTCTCAGTGCTTCCCCCATTATCATACTTAATAAAAACAAAATAAAATACTGTGTTAATATAATGGTTTTGCTTTTTTATGCAAGTGCCCTTCTTTCATCTCTTTTCTCTCTCTGTCTCTCCTTCTATAATATTGAGTATCTACAAAACTATCTCCCATTGACACACATGTAATTTAACTGTTGACTCTGTGAAGTACCACAAGACGATATAACCTTAAATCCCTTGAAACAGTTGTGAAACCTTTTTCTTTAAAACAGATGTTATTTTCCCCTGAATACAGAGTTCAGATGTTTATGAGATTCCTTAGTTCACATTTGCAAGTAAATGGTGGACATGCATATAAATGAGACCATTTTACTAAAATTGCCCAAAGTCATAAGCAAATGCAAAGTGTGTACAAACACAAAATCAATACTACTAAAAAGTTAATAAAGTTGATTTTGCAGAGTGCCTTTAATTTCCAAAGATATTGAAAATATGTTTTATTATTGTCACACATTTTTTAAAATGATCTAACGGTCCTTAAATTTTGACTTTTGAAAGTTGCCTTATTACTCTCAAGGTGTGAATATAGAAACAAAATTTGTTTTGCAAACAGCTCTTTTCTTTCTTCCTATATTTATGGCATATCCAATGCTTCCAGGAATATTAAATTCAAAAACCACAAGTGCTCTACATAGATATCATCCAAATGATGTCTCTTTATGGTTTTAAAACTTTTAGCCAAAGAGTGAAACAAACAAACAAAAATAATGTGGATGTTCTATTTTTTAAAATTTAGCCTTGAGATATTTCTTCCCATAAAAATCTTACAAATTAAAGTAGAGCTTGTTTGATAATGTTTTGATTTGTTTTAGGAGAAAGTATGATTTGAGTCTTCAATACAAAGTGCTTTGCTATCTAGTGAAAACACTTTGAAAGCTACTGACTAATAAGAAGCCAAATATCTGAACAAGGCAACATGTGATGACTACTGGGTAATATATGCAGCCAAACTTAAAGAAAAGAAAGTAAGAGAAAACTGAAATACATTTCTTTCCATTTGGACTACAGATCTGAATTTGTGATGTCATTTAAAGAAGCCATTTGGGGCCACTTGAGGGGCTCAGTCAGTTAAGTGTCTGCCTTCAGTTCAGGTCATGATCCCAGGGTCCTGGGATTGAGCTCCAAGTTTCTCCCTCTTCCCACCCCTGCTCATGCTCTATCTCACTTTCTCTCTTAAATAAATAAATAAAAATCTTTAAAAAGAAGAAGAAGAAAGCTATTCATATATTCTCCTATCTCTTTTCTTCATTATTTGATATTTAGAACGTTTCATTTCCTCTCCTCGTCATTTATATATGGTTCTTCAGTGTCCTATCCTATATATATATTTTTTCTATATACAGTCTTCTCCTAGATAGTCATGTATATTCTCAAGTTATACACATCACGTAGGTATCCTCCATTTGCCATTCCAGATGCACGCTTTACCTAACTTCTCTTTTCTCGATGCCCTAAGGAGCTAAATTTTCCAGTCAGTGTCATATAGCCCATTTGTCAGCAGATATGCAGCCGGATTCATCTCACTGGAAGCATAGGCAGGGTATAAAAAAGCACGAAAGCAGTCTTATCAGGTTTTTATCTTCTGGGCTCTTAAAATGTTGGGTTGTTTTGGAATGACTGATCTTTTCAGGCATTCCTCTCTAGAGTTACTCTTCAAATAACTCTAGGTTACCCTTACTTAAAGTAATCTCCCCTACCTTTTACATCTTGAGGCACAGTATTTCAAACTTGGCATTATGGACACTTGGGAATACATACTTCTTTGCTCTGGGAGAAGGCTATTCTGTGTATTGCCGCATGTTCAGCAGCGTACCTGGCCTCTACACATTATATACCAAGAGCAACCCCCCGCCCCAGCTGTATGATCAAAAATATCTCCAGATGCCACATGTCCCCTGGTGCCAAAAGCTTTCCCTTCCAAGAACCACTGTTTTAGGCCTATGACTGTGTATTATGGTTTGAGAGAAACAAAACCAATAGGAGATAGATAGATAGATAGATAGATAGACAGATAGATAGATGATAGGTAGGTAGGTAAGTAAAGAGATAGAAGACAGAGATAGATATAAGTAGCTATATATGTATGTATCAGTTTCGTATCTGTGTATATATCAGTTTCATATATATAAGATTTATTATAAGAATTGGCTCACACAATTTGGAGGCTAAGGAATCCTACTGTCTGTGATTTGCAAGCTGAGAAGTGAGGGGTATAACTCAGTCCAAGTCCAAAGACCCAAGAACTAGGGGAGTTGATGATACAGGTCCCAATCTAAGCCCAAATCCCAGTCAAAGTCCAAAGGCTCAAGAACCAGAAGTACTGATGTCTGAGAGCAGAGATTGATGTCTCAGGTTAAGCACAGAACAAATCTGCCCTTCTTCCACACTTTTGTTCTACTCAGGCCCTGGGCACATTGGATGATGCCTACCTGTGTTGGTGAATATAATCTTTACACAAATGCTAATTTCTTTCACAAATGCCATCACAGACACACCCAGAAACAATGTTTTACCAGCTGTCTTGGCATCCTTTTAGCTTCATCAAACTGACACTTAAAAGTAACCATCATAGGCTGGTAATTGTTCTTCTCAGATATTGGCACTGGTGTTCCAAAATGTTTTGGTTTCCTTAAGCCATCCACAGAGCTATGTAAAAATAGCTTTCTTAAACTATCTACAAATGTTCCATTTGAGTGTACATTTCTAATACTCTTGACATCCTATGTAGAGGATGGAGTCTGAATGCTCTAGATGAAATTTTTGGACTAAATCTATTATAAGCAAATAGCTCAACTACCCTTTTACCACAATGGGTGGGCCCCCTAGGACATTCCTTTGACCAAGATATTAAAACTGAACTAGTCATAGGAACACTGGCACACTTCCAAATCTCTGCAAGGGCTACCCTTCTATAGTAGAGAAGATAGTGGTGATGCTACAATGGAACTATTCTCTGATTTCAGTTGGAAGAATTGGATTTTTAGGTTATATTGGAAATGTAACCTATAAGAGATAAGATAGGGATTTCTCTCCTCTTTATTATTTCAGTTGGTGATATGACCATTCACCCAATGATATGAGCTAAAATCACAATTGACAGCTACCTTCCTTATCACCACTTCCAATTTATTTACATTTTTCAAATGTGTTCCATCTCCTCATCCATAATATCCTTGCCCTAGGTGATAGCTTTTTGCTTGTCAAGTAGCTAAACTGAACTTTGTTTCCCAAAATTCTCTTCACTGAATGTTTACAAGTAACTTTTGCCTACAAGCACAATTTCTGTGAGATTTGGAAATCAGAAACAGTTAAACATCTATTTTTATGCACTGAAGGCCAGTGTTATGCCAAGTGCTTGTGACTTACACAGTATAACTGATCTGCTAGTTCTTGTTGGTGTGGGTCAGCAGCTGGTGTGTACATTCTCCAGAAATGGCCAGGTCTTTTCCATCAGCCCCTTTAACCCTGAACTAAGCATGCGTGAAGCTCCATAATGAAGAGTACCAGCTTCTCCCCTCTTAGTGGACAAGTTTGGGCAGTGTATCTGGTTGTTCATTTTACCTAGAAGGAGAGATGGCCAGAGGTATAGGTCTAATTGTTTGGCAGTAAATTGGTAGAAACTTGGTAACAAGGAGTTCTGGCAAAGAGATATGTACATAGCCCTTTCAGAAGGGGCAGAAACGATAAAGATATTTGTGTTCCAGGTAAATGATCAAGAAGGATTAACAATTAAATAAAATAAATCACCCTGTGGATGACAATCAGATTTTCTCCAGCTATCCTTTTTCTTTGCCTAGTAGACTCACATAGAAAATGGCCAGTGAGGGATACCTGGGTGGCTCAGTGGGTTAAAGCCTTTGCCTTTGGCTCAGGTCATGATCTCAGGGTCTTGGGATGGAGCCCCGTGTCAGGCTCTCTGCTCAGCAGGGAGAGCTTCTCAGCTCTGCTTCCTCCTCTCTCTCTGTCTGCCTCTCTGACTACTTGTGATCTCTCTGTCTCTATCAAGTAAATAAATAAAATCTTTTAAAAAAAGAAAAAAAAAAGGAAAAAGAAAATGGCCAATGAGGCAAAGATGGATGTTACATAAGGACTGAGCAAAATGAGTCCTAATCACCAAGGCCTACTCAGCTACAACCACAGCCTCATGACCAACTAGCCAATATCAGAAAACAATAACAAGTTCCCATACTCTGATGTCCCCCAGTAAAATCAGCCAGCTTCTGTGGCAGGTTGATAACAGTGGTTTTATCATGGAAGAGACAGAGCATCGTTCTTTCTGAAATGGGCACTTACTCTGGTTATAGATTTGCATTCTCTTACTTATTCCTTCTGCTGAAAGCAAAATCGGTGGACTTACAATATACCGTATTCACTGTCTTAGTATTACACACAGTATGACTTCTGACCAAGAAAATAATCTCCCAGCAAGTGAAGCATGGTAATGGGGTTGATAACTCTGGAGTTCACTGGTCTTATTATGTTCCCATTACCATAAAGTAGCTATCCTGATAAAATAATCAAACAGCTTTTCTCATACATACCAGCTGGGTGGCAAAAACCTAAGTAGCATGAAGTAAGATCCTCTAGGATGTTGTAAAAAAATTAGCACTAATATATGTGATGTTTTTCTTAGAGCCAGAATTCAGATGACAATGAGTCAAGAAGTAGAAATTAGAGCATATCTTTTCACCACTCTTTAAATGGATCTTTTCATTTTAAGTCTGTTGGTCTAAAGATCTTAGTTTCCCAAATGATTCCATCAGGAGATTCAGCAAGAGTTCCATTAAACTTAAAGACAAGATACATTCTGACCACATCCCCTTTCCAACAGGCAAAATGTTGGCCACTGTACTAGACAGAGCAACTTATTTAACTGAAAAGAAGCTGAGTTGCTACTACACACTGAAGATGAGAAGGATGTCTGGAATGCAGATGATCCACGGGGTGTCTCTAAATAATACTATATCCTGTGGTTAGAGAAAATGGAAAGTGCAACAACCCACTATGAGGAGTGCAGATAATGGCCCAGACTCTTTAGGAAGGGAGTTTTGGATCAGTCCACTAAGCAAGTATTTATGACAACTGAGTTACTTGCTGAGGGCAAAGGAATATATATTGAGTAGTAAAAAAAGAATGTAATAATATCAGCTATGATCCTGTGCCCAGTTGCAGAAATGACTGTAATTGTTAGGAACATTTCTCCGTATTCTGATCAGAACATATATTATACATATGTATACTTATATTCTAAACCCTATTTTTATTTTCTTTCCTTCTACCAAGTCACTTAGAGCTGTAAATTTTAGGTAATTTTATGTCCAGCATTTAATTTATAGGCTATTAGTAGAGAGTATAACTCAGCAAAGGAATGAACATCTGAATGTCCCTTAGAGAGAAGAACAAAATTTTGTATCTTCTTGGGGAGTGGATTACTGCATCTTTGTTTAGATGTAGCCAAACTGTGTCTTGTTAGCAGAAGTATAATTTTTCTATTTCCTGATTCGAACATTAAGGTATGGATGAAAGTGCTGGGTATTGGTGTCAGATTGACAAGGATGTTAGTGGGTTTGAACATCATCCAGTTAGCTATGCTAAAATTGTATTTCCCAGAATTCCCTTCCTCACATGTCCCTATGTTAGAATTGGTCCAGTAGAAATTGGTGTGAGGTTTGGAATGTGAAAGGGAAGTAGCATCTTTTTACATTCTGAAGATTGTAATAGCCTATTGCAGTTCCATGCAGTCACTCATCTGCCAACTCAACTATTGGTAACAGCCATATTCACAAATTGGTAGCTCCCACCAGATTTGGCTTCTTTAAAATTGTGGGCCAAGTACATGGGCAGCTCAATGGGAAGGGTACCAGTTTATGCATCATTTGTACCACAAGAGTTGAAATAGTGAGAGATAGATGCATATTACAATGTGTTCTTTTGTTTCCAGATTGTCATTGTGAGTTTCACTGTGTCATTAGTCTTGCAGTTTTTATGGCCTTTTCAACTTCTGGCTCTGCTTGGTTCAAGTCCAACACCAGATACAGAAAAAACACTCTTACATAGATACTTAAACAATATCCACATAAGGCATTGCATGTGCAATACATTCCTTATTCTCTTTTGTTCAGAGTCATTCTGATTCTCTCTAATCAAATACCAATATCCCCAGTTCAAAACTCTTATCAGTTTTCTATAGCATCTCAGCTCTGAATTATATAGCTGTGCCTTTGGGTAGAAAAGAATAGGAAACATAACGATTGATTCTGCTCTA
This sequence comes from Mustela lutreola, assembly GCF_030435805.1. NCBI lineage: Eukaryota > Metazoa > Chordata > Mammalia > Carnivora > Mustelidae > Mustela > Mustela lutreola. Next base: position 53,555,427 of record NC_081303.1, read on the forward strand.
GTTTTTAGGGAAAGAATGAGTCTATCATTCCACAGTGAGTCTATATCATTCTGTACTCATGGCTATTATAATATTACTATTAAAGTGATATGGAACATCCCTCTGGCTGTAGCATCCTGCGTTTTACTACTTTGCCATTCTGTATCCCTTGTTATTTAGGCAATCCTTAAAATATGACCTCCAAATATGATTACCATTGACCAAACCGATGACTATATTTCAAATGAAAACAATCATGCTAAGATCCAGGGAATTTTTGTAATGCCTTTATTTAGTTTAATTTGCTAAAATCTATTTTCAATAAACATAGTTTTAACTCCTTCATTTTGATATTACAAAACATACTTCAACATATTTTGCCATTAAAAATATGTTTAATCAGAAAGTACCTACAGGTTATTTAAAACCTGGGCTTGTACTAAATGCTTATTTTCACACTATTCAACGCTAACTCCCCAGCACAAAATTTCTCGCACTTAACCTAAAACAAACAAACAAACAAAACAAAACAAAACAAAACAAAAAAACCACTTGGGAACCTTAAGAAACATATACTCCTAAGAATTTGTTTCAGTAGATCCTAGGGATCCCAGGATTCTATATTAGACCAAACACTCAGGTGACACAAATACACACATTCTGTAAAGATTGCTAAATCAAATAGATCAAACTGAGGAAAGTTCATTAAACTTCTGCTCAATTTTCTCTACTGCAATTTACAAAACTCTGTAAGCACTGCACATGAAACAGAAAATAAAAGAGCCATAGATTTTTTTTCCCCAAATTTGCTCTCAATCCAATGCACATTTTCAATGACAAATACAAATCAGAGGTAGTAAGAATACAAGTGGAAGTAATTACTTTCCAAGATGAAGGGGAAAATAATAAAGGCTGAAAAATGTCCTTCCCTTAATACCCATAACAATGCCTTATATTTTCACAATGCTCTATAGTTTTCAAAGTACTTTCAGATACTATTTCATTTGATTCTCACAACTGAATAAAGTTAGGAATGGGATTTGTACTGTTCTTTCCAAGCCACATGAGTGAAAAAGTGAAGTAACAACAAAAATGTATTTCATGTCACCTTTTGGTTAGGGACTGAGTGCATGAAATGCTGCAGGGGACCTCTAGGGACATATGCACAGAAATAGAGAGATGTAAATTTTTTTTTTTTCACCAGATAGAAAACTTTGAAAGTCAAAAGAAGTCATTTAGAATGTAACCTCTTTTAGAGAAAGGTACTGAAAACAGTAAAATAATTCACTATCATGAAGAGCTAAACAGAATTCATGTTTTAACACAAAAGTAATAACTAGAATTCATTTTGATTCCAGTTTTTAAATATCATTAATTATGTTACTAAAGACAAATTAAAGACTGACAAAAATATATTATTTTTTCAAGAGTTGGTGAAGTTAGATACAGTTCTAGTTAATATTTTTTGTGTGTCTACATAGTTTGAGACTACATAGATGACTGTGCCTGTGCCTTCTTAATCATCAATATTAATGACTTGATCTAAAGTGTACTGGGGAAATAGCACACAAATTTGAATGAAAAGGAGTAAAATATACATAATTGACATGATAATTTGGAGATACAAACACCTGTATTCTATAGAAAAGATAATTTTTCAATGTAACCATTTGTTCTTGAATAAAATACAAATTTCATAGGCTGAAAATAAAAGGTCGAGGCGCACCTGCATGGCTCAGTGGGTTAAGCCTCTGCCTTCGGCTCAGGTCATGATCTCAGGGTCCTGGGATCAAGCCCCACACCAGGCTTTCTGCTCAGCAAGAAGCCTGCTCCCCATCCCCCCGCCCATTTCTGCCTGCCTCTCTGCCTACTTGTGAACTCTCTCTGAGTTAAATAAATAAACAAAATCTTTAAAAAATAATAAATAAAATAAAATAGAAGGTAGACAAAATTTTAACAAAAAAGGACTTCCTACAATGGTATTTTTAAGACATAAATTTGAAATACAAAATTAATTGAAGAACATTAGACTCCAATTATGTTATAGAATCTTACCAGATATAAGATTTTTAAAATTCTATTTGTGTTAATATTTGAGCTCTTAGCAAACATATAAAAATTCTGGTATGATATTATGGTCTTGGACATAAAGATAAATGTGTTTTTTCTAGTATTAATTAGTATTAAAATTCATAAAGCCATCTTAAAATTTAATTCCAGAGCTAAAATTTTGAACTGTCATGAAAATAGCTCTATTGATTTTCTTACACTAATTTATAACTACAGAGATTAAAAATGAGGCCCTGTAAAACCTCCAAAACCATAAATGAAAGGACACACATTTCTGGATGGTACTTACTATGCCCTCAGAGAGTCTGTGAATGGGTTAAATAGAACTAGTTTGTGTAAAGTGTGACTTTGTTAACTCCAGAGCCCTAAAATTCCAATTGTTGATTCAATAAAACAGAAATTCTTTCTGGACTTTTTAACCTCTGATTTAATAAGGCAGATTTAATAAAACAAGTAAAATTCTTCTTGGATCTGATTTAATAACCCAGAAATTGTTCTTGGACAATTTGACCTCTCAGTCACTTGGGTGAGTTCATTTAACTAATAAATAAACAAGCTGTGATTTGAATTGTGGATTTGTAAATCCCCGTTCAGTGTGCTTTCAAGGATACTCCCATAGTTAACAGAGAGCTGGTGATTCTATATTTAGAATAGTACAAGGTGTTACTCAATTTCAGGACCAAAAATCAGGATGTATTTTACCACCCTCCTTATTCCTCTAGTTATGCTGCCATTCTAACTGCAATATTGTGGTTGTAATGGTAGTTGTCACACAAAATGCCAATACATTGTTAATGAATCATTTTTGCCTACTAAATCCTATTTCTTTGTGGTAAGTTAGGTTTTCTCTACCTTTGTATTCTTAGATTGTACTGCTTCTTCTCGAATATAATAGAAGATCAATACCTGCTTGTGGAATTAGGAAGTGAATAGAAGTACAGTGTATATGGGAGAGGGATTACAAACTTGACAATCCACATGATTTAATTATCATGAAAACTGGATTGTCTGCTTGCCAAAGACACCTGTCCAACTCTACCTCTGTGACTTTAATCACATGACTCAGAATGCCTTTTCCTCTACTCCCTACCCCCGTCATTGGTTGTCAAGATCAAATCGAAAGTATCAGTCTCAAATTATTTTTTTGTTATGAAGCCTCTTCTGAATTTATCTACAACTTGCTGTACTTTTCCTCTATGAATACCCAAAAGGATGGTGGGTATTTATCACCAGAAGAATCTATTAATGAATATACTATATGCCTGTGAGTTTTCCTTATGTGCATGCTCATATACTTATACACACTCACACAAACACACACTATAGTTCTTTAAAACTCCTTATAAGCAATTGTCTTATTCATTTCCATATACTTTGCACATCTAGCATCTTACCTGGGCATGCATTATCAGGTACTTAACAAATAATTATAATAAAATTATAATAAAGAATCATAAAAGGAGTTTTGCATGAGATTAAACATTTTTAAATGCTTACTTTTATTTTAAAAAGATAGTTTTTATTTTAAAATAGGTTTTTAAAATCTCTAAATCTATATGGATTTTTTCAAGGAAAAATAATTACTATTAATTACATATGATGATGGCCAAACATGATAATTCAGTATATTTTATAAACAGCATTACCCTGAGATCATGACCTGAGCCAAAATCAAAAGCCTGACATCTAACCAACTGAGCCACCCCGGTGCCCCAGTTTTTTGTATATTTATAAACATTTTCTAAATACCACTGTCATCTTATGCAATGCCTGTATTCTTTTAGGAGCTATTTATTCCCTCAAATTTTTCTTACAATCTCTACGCAATTTCCAATGATTAAGCTGTAGTTATGTATATTTAATATATACTTAAGATCACAAAATTAATTTTAGGTTCTTTTATGCCTCTATTTATAACATGAATGCTTGATTAAAACAACTTTAATTATGAGATACTTGTTTTGAGGAGATATAGAGACATTTTCTTTGTGACTTATACTCATTTTCCCTTATTTATCTTTTCATTCCTCAAAGCTTACATTATAAAACTCTTACATTAGCCTACAGTTGGGCAAAAGCATCTAACACAAAACCCGTTTTATAATAACATCTTGATATCCCAAGTAATTTATTGAAGACTCTACTGAAAGTGAACATCAGCATGCTTGTCCTAGCACAGAATGGTTGTAAGAGCATTGGTGGTTTACCCTCATGGTCACAGGGATGGCTAGGAGCTCTGGCTCTCTCTCTCTGCCGAGCATCAGGAGAGAGGATGGTATTGTATATCGCTACTCCAGGAAAAGATAAAAATTTGAAATTTGAAATATGGTTTCTCCTGAAAACCCATCATTTTGCACCATTATAAAGTCAAAAAGCTGTAAGTCAGAATATCATAAATCCTGGACCATTTGTATAATATTGAACAAAGCTTAATTAATGCAAAATTTAGGTAGGTGTTGAATACTTTGTAAAATTGACTTTTTAGCCACCTCATTCACTGGATCCTGGATCCCATCTACTCTTGAGCACACAGGGATTACAAATCAACAATGATCCCCTTTTGTCACTAATCTTGTAATTTTCCCTCTTTATGGAGTAATTGGCATGCAAATAGGCTATATTAACTAAAGCAAATTGAAAACAAGGTCTCCTGTTATCTCTAGATCCCCTTTAGACAATTCACCATTTTTCTCCTTACAGTTAGAACAAAACGGTTCCCTTATCCTTTCATTGAACTTTAAAGGGTTATCTTATTGGGGATGTGTCCTTGGACTTTTTTCTTTGTCTGTGTTGTGAGTGAACAGTCTCCTGGCATTAAATACCATAAATACCTACAACTGTCAAATTTCCAGTTTCAAACATTAATGCTCACACCACTTCTGAACTTTGGACTTATACATCCAATTTCTTACTTGGCATCTTCTCTTGGATAAAAAATAAGAATCTTTGATTTAATAGGCTTCTAAATAAACAAACTTCTCAAAAAAAAAAAAACAACTTTTCATCTGCTCCTACCCTAAAATATGTTTTAAACACCTTCTCTTCTCACATTCTTCCCTTTTATAAGATATTGCAATTGTATGCTATAATATAATTACTGGCTGATCTCCCTCATAAACATAACCTGAAGCAGTTAATAAATCAGCATTATGCAGGAAGGAAGATACCTTACATAACCAAATGACGTTTATACTAAGGAAGCATATTTGTTTTAGCATTTTATAATCATAAAATATAATTCACCACATTAAGAGATTGAAACAGAAAAAAAATGTGATCTTATCAATATAATAAGTATTTGAAAAGCTCAATGCTCATTTAGAAGAGAATGAAACTTAATTACTTAAGAGTTTCTGCCAATCTCTACAGAATTGTGAAATATTGAAATTGGAAACAAGAAAGGTCACTACCACCATTTCCATTCATCATTGTACTGCAGGATTTAGCTCACAAAATTAGTCCAGAATAAGAAATAAAATGATTAATGAGTAGAAAGAAAGAAAGATCATTATTTTCAGTTGAAATGATTTTGTATATAGAAAATATAAAGGAACCTAAAGGAAAGTTATTACAATAAGTACATTTAGTAAGTTTATGGATACATGTACAATATAGAAAATTATATTTTAGCATCACACAGCTAGAAAGTATCTTAAAAGTACAATGTCAAGTATGATAGCATAAAAAGTACCCATTATGTGTGAGTAAATATTTTAAAAGATGTGCAGGAATCTAACAAAGAATGTAAAAAGAAACTATATCTCCAGAAGTTAGGAGTTATTTATAAAGTTTTCTTAATGAGCACATTGTCATACTGCCAGAAAGACAAAAATATAAAAGCATGAAAGCATGTAAGAGCTAAAACTATAAGACTTAGAAGAAAGAGCATCTCCTAGTAAACCTGGCTAGGAAAAAGCTTTTACATGTCATACCAAAAGCACATGCAACCAAAGACAAAATATTTTTTTAAGTCTTCTTTTTTTAAAGATTTTATTTATTTATTTGACAGAGGGAGATCACAAGTAGGCAGAGAGGCAGGCAGAGAGAGAGAGAGGAGGAAACAGGCCGCCCGCTGAGCAGAGAGCCTGATGTGGGACCAGATCCCAGAACCCTGAGATCATGACCTGAGCCAAAGACAAGAGACTTAACCCACTGAGCCACCCAGGTGCCCTTCTATTATTTTTCTTTCAAAGCTTTTTTCTTCAAATGACACCAAAAATCAGACCCGTCCATTGAGGATGGAAAGGGAGACTGATCACCTCCCATTAGTGAGGAATACCCAGAGAAGGGGGCGTCCAACCTGATTGAATATGAAGAGTGCCTGACTCTGTGAATCTGTCTGTACGGATCCGCTGCTTCAGCTACGGAGTGGGTTGCACCTTGAGTCTTGTGGAGCATCATATGTCATAACGGTCATCTACTCCATGGAGTAGCCTGGTCTGGGGCTTATTCGGATAGACCTTAGCTAAGACATTCCTAGTTCCCGTGAGGGACACGAGCAGGGCAGCACCTGAAAGAATCCCCTCCCTTTGTCTGTGACATCATTCCCAATGGGAGGGAAAGCCAGTAAACCCACTGCCTTAGACCGCGTGCTTAAAAACTTTAAAAAGGGCTTCAGCGGTGACTATGGGGTTCTTATGACCCTGGGACAACTCAGGACCCTCTGCGAGCTAGAATGGCCTAGTTTTGATGTTGGATGGCCCTCAGAACGAACCTTAGATTTGCCCACCATCAGACGTGTTTATTGCGTGGTCACAGGAAACCCAGGGCACCCAGATCAGTTTCCATATATTGACTCCTGATTAGAAATAGCTAGAACACTTCCCCCATGAGTACTGTTCTGTGTTTATAGTAAGGGACAATGTAGGATCTTCGTTGCTCAACCAACCAGAAATACTCAGAATAAAGCCATACATCAGGGGGACTCAGAGGAAGAGCTCCCACCACTGTATGTTTTTTTGGCCCCCCGACTGCTTCTGAAGTGGGATCTAGCACCCTGCCACCTTCAGTCTCCCCGCTGCCTTTGGCTCCATCCCTGCCTCCCCCCATTCCAGCACCAACTGCAGCCTCTCCAACACCTGATTCCACCAACAGCCAAAGTCTCCCTGCCACTTCAGGTTCCCCAAAAGTCCATGGTTTTACTACCAGCCTCTGCACCGCCACCAACTACTCATGATGGGGATTCCTCCCCAGAACCTGAACCCTGAAACACCACATGTCGTCTCTGAACATGGGAGATCTCAACTTACCAAATGCCCTTCCCTGAGACCTGAGGTCCTAATACGATTGGTGCAGATGACACCCCCCAACCACGTTGGCCCATCATCTATTATTAGCCTTTCACCACTACCAACCTCTTAAACTGGAAACATCATACTCCCACTTATTCAGAGAAACCACAGGCAATGACTGATCTCATGGAATCCATCTTCCAAACCCAGTGACCAATGTGGGAAGACTGTCAACAGCTCTTTTGCACCCTGTTCAACACCAAGGAGAGAATAACCCTTCAGGAGATGTATAAGTGGCTCGAGGAGGTGGCTCCAGGAGGCGTTATGAATGCCGAGGGATGGGCTGAGGAGTCTGTACCAGATAATCAGCCCAACTGGGACTTCAACACAGAAGAAGGCCGTAATGCTATCAAGCATTACCAGGAAGCCATCCTGTGAGGTCTCTGACAAGGTGCCAAGAAACCTACCGACAGGTCAAAGACAGCTGATGTGACTCAGGATGGGGAAGAAACTCCTGGTAATTACTAAGAGCAGCTTTGTGAGGCTTCCTGCATATATACTCCATTTGATCCAGAAGCACCCGAGAACCAATGGGTGGTAAATGCAGCCTTCATGGCACAGTCAGGTCCTGATATGCATCACAAACTCCAAAAACTTGAGGGTTTTGCCGGGATGAACATCACCCAGCTACTAAAAATGGCCAATAAGGTCTATTAAAACTGAGAGACTGTAGCAAAACACAAGGCTGAAAAGAAGATGAAACAAAAAGTCACCCTGCTGGCCGCAGCCCTTCAACAAAACTCTCAACTACAAGGACTGACAGAACAGTTAAGAGAACAGCCTCAACAATGCAGAACCTGCAAAAAGGGCCAACGAGCATACTGCAAGGAAATGGGGCACTGGAAGAATGAATGCCCAAATCGAAGGCCAAAACCATCCACATCCTCCACCCGACCTGAAACCCAGGCAGACCAGGATCCAGACTTTATCAAACTAGCCAACATAGACTCTGACTGATGGGGACTGGGCTTGTTAATGTTAGGCCCCCAGGAGCCCATGGTTAATGTAAATGTGGGGGGCCAGAAGATCACTTTCATAGTGGACACCAGGGCAGAACACTTGGTAGTAACTGCACCAGTGACACCCTTACAGGATGAACTGTAACCATCATGGGTGCCACAGGGGATCAAGCCACAAGCCAACCCTTTTGCCAGTCTTGAACTTGTAAGCTAGGTGGACACATTGTGTCCCAGGAATTTCTGTATGTTCCAGACTGCCCACTCCCTTTACTGGGAAGAGATTTGCTTTCAAAATTAGGAGCACAAATCTCTTTCAAATCTTCTGAACAGGCCACCGTGAGTCTAAACCCTGATGTACCTCAACTCATCTTGTCCCTCAGCACAGCCCAGGATGAAGAATGGAGATCATATGAACAAGAACACCTTGAGGGCTACTGGACTGCAGTTCCCAATGTATGGACAGAAGATAACCCTCCTGGACTTGCCATCTGAAGAACTGCAGTCATTATAGAACTAAAGGCTGGAACACAGCTGCAACAGCAAAGGCAGTATCCAATTGCACTTGGGAAAGCCCAAGTAGGCATACAGGCCCACTCAGAGCGACTAAAAGAAACAGGCATTCTAGTCAAATGCCAATCTCCCTAGAACACTCTATTGCTCCCAGTCAAAAAGCCCAATGATGACTTATCCAGGACTTGTGTGTCATAAACTGGGTTGCTCAGACTCTACACCCGGTGGTTCCAAACCCCTATACCCTCTTAAGCCAGATCCCACTGGACGCTGCCTGGTTTACCTGCCTCGATATAAAGGACACTTTTTTCTGTATTTGCCTAGCCCCTATAAGTCAACCTCTCTTTGCCTTTGAATGGACTGATATCAACTCAGGATGCCAGATGCAACTCACCTGGACCAGATTTCTGCAGGGGTTTAAACACTCACCAACAATATTTAATGAAGCCCTGTACTGTGACTTGGCTGACTTCCCCAGGGAACGAACTGGCTGCATGGTACTCCAGTATGTTGATGACCTTCTTGTCTCCAGCCCAACTAAGGAAACCTGCCACAGAGCAACACTCGACTTCCTACATCACTTATCAAAAAGAGGATATTGAGCATTTTGGAAAAAGGCTCAGTTATGTAGACAAGAGGTCAAATACTTAGGATTCATGATAACTCAATGTGTCTTCTTTGGAGAAGTGTCTGATAATGTCTTCAGCCCATTTTTTGATGTGATTATCTGTTTTTTGACTGTTGAGTTTGAGGAGTTCTTTATAGATCTTGGGTATCAGACCTTTGTCTGTAATGTCAGTTGCAAATATCTTCTCCCATTCTGTGGATTGCCTCTTTGTTTTGTTGACTGTTTCCTTTGCTGTGCAGAAGCTTTTGATCTTTATGAAGTCCCAAAAGCTTGATTTCACTTTTATTTCCTTTGCCTTTGGAGATATGTCTTGAAAAGTTGCTGTGGCCGATGTTGAAGAGGATACTGCCTATGTTCTCTTCTAGGCTTTTGATAGATTCGTGATTCACGTTGAGATCTTTTATCCATTGCGAGTTTATCTTTGCATATGGTGTAAGAGAATGGTCAAGTTTCATTCTTCTATACATAGCTGTCCAGTTTTCCCAGCACCATTTATTGAAGAGACTGTCTTTTTTCCACTGTATATTTTTTCCTGCTTTGTCAAAGATTATTTGACCATAGAGTTGAAGGTCTATATCTGGGCTCTCTACTCTGTTCCACTGGTCTGTGTGTCTGTTTTTGTGCCAGTACCATGCTGTCTTGGTGATCACAGCTTTGTAGTAAAGCTTGAATTCAAACAATGTGATGCCCCAGTTTTGTTTTTCTTTTTCAACATTTCCTTAGTTATATGGGGTCTCTTCTGGTTCCATACACATTTTAGGATTGTTTGTTCCAGCTCTTTGAAAAATGCTGGTGGAATTTTGATTGGGATGGATTGAAAGTATAGCTGGTTCTAGGCAGCATAGACATTTTAACAATGTTTGTTCTTCTGATCCATGAGCATGGAATGCTCTTCCATTTTTTTGTGTCTTCTTCAATTTCTTTCATGAATGTTCTGTAGTTCCTTGAGTACAGATCCTTTACCTCTTTGTTTAGGTTTATTCCCAGGTATCTTATGGTTCTTGGTGCTACAGTAAATGGAATTGATTCTCTAATTTCCTTTTCTATATTTCCATTATTAGTGTATAAGAAAGAAACTGAGTTCTGTACATTGATTTTGTATCCTGCCACACTACTGAATTGCTATATGAGATAGAAACTAGAGATACAGTAGAACATATCAATGAAACTAGAAGCTGGTTTTTTGAAAGAATCAATAAGATCGATAAACCATTGGCCAAACTAATCCAAAAGAAAGAGAGAGAACCCAAATTAATAAAATTATGAATGAAAAGGGAGAGATCATGACTAAGGAAATAGAAATAATCATCAGAAATTATTATCAACAGTCATATGCCAATAAATTAAGCAACTTAGATGAAATGGATACATTCCTAGAAACCAATAAACTTCCCAAACTGAATCAGGAAGTTGACAACCTGAATAGATAAATATTTAGTAATGAGATTGAAGCAGAGGTCAAAAACCTCCCAGAAAATAAGAGCCCAGGTCCTGATGGATTCCCTGGATAATTCTACCAAACATTCAAAGAAGAAATAATATCTATTCTCCTGAAGCTGTTTCAAAAAATAGAAATAAAGGACAACTTACAGGCTCTTTTTATGAATCCATTATTACCCTGATCCCCAAACTAGGCAAAGGCCCCACCAAAAAGGAGAATTTCAGACCTATATCCCTGATGAATATGGATGCCAAGATTCTCAACAAGATCCTAGCTGATAGGATTCAACAGTCCATTAGAAAGATTATCTGCCATGACCAGGTGGGATTTATCCATGGGATGAAAGGGTGATTCAACATTCATAAATCAACGTGATAGAACAAATCAAAAAGAGAAGAACCACGGTCCTCTCAAATGATGCAGAAAAAGCATTTGGCGAGATACAGCATCTGTTCCTGATTAAAACGTTTCAAAGTATAGGGATAGAAGGAACATTCCTCAACTTCATAAAATCTATCCATGAAAAACCCATTGTGAATATCATCCTAAATGGGGAAAAACTAAAATCCTTCCCTTTGAGATCAGGAACACAACAAGGATGTCCACTCTCACCATTGTTGTTCAACACAGCACTAGAATTCCTAGCAACAGCAATCAGACAACAAAAAGAAATAAAATTTTTTGAATTGGCAAAGAAATCAAACTCTCTCTCTTCACAGATGACATGATACTTTATATGAAAAACCCAAAATACTCCACCCTCAAACTACTAGATCTCATAACGCCTTTTAGTTTGATGTAGTCCCATTTGCTTATTTTTGCTTTTTTTCTCCTGCCTTTAGGTCTACAAATACAACTGAATCCAATGTAGTTTTGTTAATAGAAATTAAAAATATATATATATATATAGAGAAAACTTTAAAAGTATGTGAATATTTTGCCATAATTCAAAATTTTAAAACGTTTTCATGTGAATTTATTTATATAAAGTCAAAAGTAATTAGAAATGTGTTTTAACATTATTTTTATTGATGAACTAGGATTTGATTAGAAATTCTTTTGACTAATTCTTGGTTCAGAGGCCCTTTGGTATATTTCCTAGATCCTACTGTTTAATCATAAGAGTAAGGCTTAATTAATTTTAGCAAATAATTAACATTCAGTTATTAATTTAACAATATGGTAAAAAATGAAAGACATTAATGCAAATGTTCAGATGACATGTAGAGATCCTATTATATGTGTTCTATTTTCTTTCATTGACTTTATAACATTGATTTTGAGATGTTTGACACCATTATGCTGTACTGAAACATGATATAACACAGCAAGTGAACTATAAAATCTTTTTCCTACAGATGGACTCTGAAGCTTAAATACCTTAGCCAATTTACTTAATGTTTATACTTTGGAGAAGAAAGAGTACTGATTTCATAAAATTGAGAGAATAGTAGGTTCTCAACAAATGTTGGCTATTTTCACTACAAAAAAAAGGTATTGCTTCTCCATGTATGTGTATGATTTTGAAAACTATAACATGTGTACCATTCAGTAATTGATCATCAGTGAAAAATACACTATACACTATGCAAGTGTATACAAAAATACACTATACAGTATGCTATTATTGCTGCCCATTCATTTGTTTTAATTTTTTACCAGTTTGTCAAGCCTCTTTTCAGCAGTTCCTTTAAAAGTACTCAAAAGCTTTGTTATTTCATTTAGGAAATTTAACGATCTTTAAATATATGAAGGGGAGGTTGTTCTCATTTTCTTATGTTCTTAAAATTTATTCAGGACTCTGTGTGGGAAGGTTGAGCAGAGTGCAAATTTAGTCAGAGTTTGAGTAAAAAAAAAAATATATATATACACACACATAAACACACAGGCATATATATATATATATACTTCTAGTGTGCTAGTAGGCAAATGACTCATTTTTTAATATATTATGAGCCAGAAAAATTTCCTACAAATATTGAATATTTAGCACTAGGTACTCTGCATTACTACAGATTAGCTACATCCAAAAGAACAACAAAAATGTCAAGTTAACTCAGTATAGAGCATATTTGACTGTCACTCTGGAAGACAAATGTCAAATACAGAAGGACTTTTAGTTTTAATTCCATTTACTCCCTCCCAAAAGTGCAACAGGTGTTGAGATTATGCTCACATATTGGTTTGTTCACTATGCTCACCATGTAGACTGATGTTTGCAATATCCAAAAAACTTCCTTGTTCCTTAAATTTGATATTTAAGAGTTAATGTTTATTAACTGCTACTAATTATTAACTCTAGTAACTCTAGGATTTATCTGTATTACTATTTTAAAGAAGATTAAGTTGTTTAATTAGGAAAGATAAAACAAGGAGAAATCTTTTGAAATTATTAAAATTACTTATTTTCTAGATTTAACAAATGTCATGTTCATTAAGATATAGGTTACAGATGATACTATTAACTTTTTAAGAAGAAAAACACAAGAAAGTAAAAATTAGTATTTAGTCTAATTGTGATTTTTATATTTTAACCTTTTGATCACTTAAAAATAACTCACTTCCAAAGAAGCAATCTTGCCTGAGATAATACCAAAGAGATGCATTTTGTACTGATCTTTTGTTTTTCTATAAAACTCTTGTAAGGCTTTTGATCTTACATCATGTCACTCTTGCATGGCATCATGAAAATATAGCTATATCCTTCTTTCTTTACCATACCACTCCTGTGGCATTAATGAAGTAGTCATAGTTTACAGCTTTCATAATTTCTAAGTAAGTGTAGAGAAGATGCAAATGATCAAGACGCACTACTTTTCCACTAAATAACTTAGACAAGGTGCATAAAAGGACCAGCTAGTGTCCTGAAGTATTACATCTGAAGTATTCAGTGATAGTTTTCATGTAGGTGTCTAAGCAAACAAAATGTCTAAAGGTCATTGCTAGCCCAAGAAAATTTTGTGAAAATTAAAAAGAAATAAAATTTTAAAAGAAAAGAAAATAACAAAAAACAACAGAAACAACAATTCCTCAAGATATTTTATTCTTATCATTTGGAAAATTATCATTATAAATAAAATAATCACTGATGTGAATGACACCTGTTGAATGTGGTGCCTTTGTGTAGCGCAATATAACTCCACAATTATAATTCTGTCCCAGTATATCTTCATACTACCAGTTCAGGCAAAAGTTGTAAGCCTATTATATATTATTACACAATCATGAAGTTTCATATTTTTGATGGTAAGGAAGGTATCTTTAAAACTGTTAATGATAATGCCCTTGATGTCTATTTCCATAATGTTACAAAAGAATCCAAGGAATATTAAACAAGAACAAATGCATAAAAATATAATTATTTAGAGATAGTAACTATACAACTAGATATTTAGGTAGACAGGGAGGTGGATGGATAGATGAGTGATAATAGATAGATCATGGACAGATGGAATACATGACATGTCAATAATTCTTATGTATTTAAATGGGGTTATTGAGATAAATCTCTATTTTGTATGCCTTTTATTTTTTCCAATGTGTTTCATATACTATATCCTACTTAAAAACAATTAGTAATTTTATAAAGTATAATAAAGCAATTTTATTGATTTTAATAACAATTTAAATGATGAAATTATTACACTTGTTCTTCTAAGGTTAAAATATTCTTTAGAATATAACGTTAAGAAAGAATAATAAACCAAAGATAATAAATCATGAAATTTAGATTAAATGTGTTTTAACCTTTTACTTTTTTCTCATCATATCCTTTTGCTTGTTTCCTCTGCTACACCCACTCACAGATTCATCAACAAATGTTCTGATTAAAACCATGTTGATTAAAAGTGATTTAATGAAAGTTATAATACACCATGTACAAACTACAGCTTATATGAGAAAGAACTTATTAATCACATTTAAAAACCGTCCTTTAAAAATATGTCTGTTTTCAATGAGGCATTTTTCCGTTGCTCGGTTTCTTCAAATTTTATATTCTATATGGACTAAAATCAATGTAGAAAGGCATCTACATTCTTATATATCATTTTTATATATAATCAAAGAAAGAACAAATAATGGCAAGAAAACCAGAGAATTCTAGAAATACAAAATTAGTCTAACACATACAATTATCTACCTCATCAATGGATAGATTGTACATATGTTACCCAGAAGACATTGCTCTATTATTCTTATGGATCATGATTTTCATTTGTTTTCTTCTCTCTAGTTAAATAGTGTTTCCTTAGCTTATACTTCTACCTGAAATATAGAATATCCCTGCTCGGTTCAGAAGGATTCTAATTCTGGGTGTATCCCAGACATTGATGAGGTTTCTTTGGAAAAGTCTTTGAGAAATTGAAAACTAGGGAATTTTTAGAAAAGTTGCTAATAAGGACTAAAAATGGTCTATATTGTAAAAATTTTACGGTGTACATGCTGAATGAACATCCTAGGGTATATTTATTGTGTAAGGTGTTGAAATTAAGTCAATACCCTTATTGGACTTTACCGAAGATGGAAATACACTAACTTTACACCGTAAAATTTAGGATAGGAAGCGGTCAGCCACTCTCGCATCAGAAATAGGTGTGTGGTGATTCTGATGCAGGAATTCAACCACCTAATATGTCTGAGGGATAAACAGGAAGGAAAATCAAAGACAAACCAAAATGGAAGTATAGACTTGGTTCCAAATGAGGAAGCAACGGGTCATCCACAGTCCTTCAAGACAGTGAGTTCCAGGCACAGAAGAATGAGTTTAATACCTACTCACATATACTAGCCGATCAAATAGGATTTAGTGAGAACTCTGCAAAGTAGATTGGCTTTGGGGGAAATAGTGACAATAGGAGCAGTTGGCAAGATTCTCCTGTCAAATCATTCATCTAGTATGTAGTCTTCTATTAGCACATTCTTTCATAAGTCACTCAAATATAATTGCAAGATTGTTATGCATTGTTATTGCAACTATCTTGGTAATTTAGAAAGCCACATCTTACCAAGTTTTTGTACCCCATGTTTACTCCCGAAGCATTTAGAAAGCTGCTATATTGTGGATTATGATGTATGAGGCATATTCAATTAACTAGTAGTAAATAAGAGCCTACTATGAGTCAAACATAGTATTCACCAAATATGTTTTTCTTATCATTTCTCTATTTTTTTTAATTGATACAATATTTACATACATGAAATGTTGAGATTTTATTTTTTTTTCAATGTTGAGATTTTAAAATGTACTGTTCTATTATGTACTGTTTGATCCTTACACCCATGGCCCATTTGTGAAGGCTCTTAAAACAACCCAAAAGATTCTAAGTTTATCATCCCCCTGAGATTCAGATTTGACAAAGCTGGTACAAAACTCTAAAGGAAATTTTACTTTGGAAGACGTTATATTTCTATTCTTTATTATATCAAGTAGATACCTATGTGAATTCTTTAAATGAAACATTTCACCTTTAAAAACAATGTTTTCATTACACTTTCAAGTTTTCTCTATAAACTAGAGTATTATTTTAAATTCATTTTTTAAAACATCTTCATGGCAATAATTTATTTTTTTAAGTAAAAATAAGCCAACATCATTGGTAGGAAAATCGTGTATGTGTGTGTCTGTGTGTTTATGTTGTTATTCTTTCTATAATCTATTTCTTAGAGGAAAATAGGGCTTTTGTTGGAAATAATGGAAGTTTTATATAATAAAGGAAATTTATTAATGCATAGGATAATGGTGGTTCCCAAATGTCTGACCAACCATTGACTCCATTAGGCCTCTTTATCTTGGCACAAATCAAGGAAAAATAAAGGCAGTTTTGCCCTTAGATTAGTAGTCCTTTTTAAAAAAGTTTTCATTTTTCTTCATGTCATACCTCACTCCTACAGTTTCTTTTTCAGTATAACAAATGGACTCAATCCTATAGAGGGGGAAATTTATTTCCTTAAGCATATGGATATCTTGGGAATAACTGTATAAAATGCACAACTACAAGCATTTTTCCAGTATTCATTTAAGCATGATAAATTAAACATAATTAAAACCTTAATATCCTGTTACTCTTGATCTTCTTTCCTATATACTAACATAGATTTTTTTAAAATCACTATGTCTTTTCCTTGCAATTTTATATTTACATCCAATTTGACAGTTTTGTGATTATGTTTATAAATAAGTCACTACATTATTTTCCAGTAAAAACAAATCATCCTTTAATTCTGGTTGATGCTTCAATGTCTACACAACTATGTGTACCTTGATTTAATCACTTTTTTGGGTCCCAAATGACAAAATTTCTAAGAAGTAGTCCGTCAGAGATCAAAAAATGTATTCTCAAAGTCTACTCATGCAAAGATGATTATGTGCTGAACTAAATGTTGTGAGCAAATTGTCTAATATGCCAGAAAGTAATGGTGTTATGGGAGAAGAAAATGAAAAAAAAAAAAAAAAAAAAACAAGATAAAGAAAATAAGGAATATTTTGGCGGAGTATCTAGGCAAATATTTGAGATTTTTAAATAGGCCAATGATTGAAAAGTTAAGATTTGAGCAAAAACTTTGAGAGATAACCAAGAAGTAGATGTAGATTATAAGTAGATGAAATAAAAACCCTAAGCAGAAATGTGCCCAGAGTATCTGAGAAACAAGAAGAAGACCAGACTGACTGAAGTGGAGCAAACCAAGGAAAAAGTAAAAAGAGAAACATTCAGACAGGGGGTGTGAAGCCAGCTCATGTGGGGATTTAGCCATCATTTAGATTTTTGACATTTACACTACGTTATGCAAGATTACAGAAATGGAATGTCATCATGTTGCTTCTATTTAAAAGAATGACTCCATCCTCAGTATAAAGTGCAGACTTTAGGTATGAAAGCAGGATCTGCTTATTCCAGCCATCCAAGTTAGAGATTATTAGTACAGACCACGGTGTTGGCAGCAGAGGCAATGCCAAGTGCTCAGATACTGCATATATTATAAAGGTAGAACCAACATTTTCTTTTTCTACAGTGGATTGAGTGTGGGGTTTAAAGCATCAAGTATGAAAGGAGAAGAAGAGTCCTATAGGAATCCAATATTTTTGACCTAATGAAGTTACCGGTAGGGAAAGGAAAAGATGAGGTCGGGAAGAGACTAACAGAAAATCAGGAATTTAATCTTGAATGTATTACATTTGATATCTTAATTACTCAGTTTGAGTTTGGAGTTTGGGAAGGAGAAGGGTAGAGACATACATTTCAGATTATTTTTTTCTTTTGCAGGCAGTAATTAAAAACATTTAGGGGCACCAGGGTGGCTCAGTCAGTTAAGCACCCAACTCTTGATTCTAGTGTAGATCAAGCCCCATGTTGGGCTCTGAGCTCAGTGGGGAGTCTGCTGGAGATTCTTTCTTTCTTCCTCTTCATCTGCCCCTTTCCCCCCATCCCACTCACCCCTTGCTTGCACATACACACACACACTCTCTCCCAAATAAATACATAAATCTTAAAACAAAACAAAGCAATACTAAACACACAAAAAAACCCTCTTGGTCAGAAAGAGATTACCAAAAGAGTGAGTATAGATAAAGAAGAGGGAAAATAAGAACTCAATTCTGATGCACTTCAACATTAACATTCATGGATAAAAGCAGGAAGCAGCAAAAGAGCTAGCAGTGAGACAGGAGGATGTGAGATCCAAAACACCTAGCAAAGGGAATATATCAGAAAGGAGTAATATGTTGTTTCAAATGCTAAGAAACATTTACCTTAACCAGGATTTGGATCAAGATGCCTCCTGTCATCTTAGTAACCTAAATAGATGGTGTCTGTGTACAGAAAGAAAATCTAATATATGGAGAAGATGCAGAGGACGCATGTCAATTTCTCCATCTCAGCCTCTTCATATTCTCTAAAACAGCTTCAGTTGAATCTTCACAGTATAAACAGAGATTTTAAATTATTTCTGCTTTTCTTCTGTGACAGATATCTACTAGGCTGCGTTTGAA
This sequence comes from Mustela lutreola, assembly GCF_030435805.1. Lineage (NCBI taxonomy): Eukaryota > Metazoa > Chordata > Mammalia > Carnivora > Mustelidae > Mustela > Mustela lutreola. The sequence goes on from NC_081303.1 coordinate 53,574,292, forward strand.
ACTGTGGATTTTAAAATAGGACAAAGAGAGAGAATGACAGAGGAACAGAGACAGAGAAAGAAAAGTTGTTCTTGCATTGAAACTGTTGTTTAATATTATCAATATATTACCAAATATATAAATATTATCAAGCATAGATAATTGAACCACTCATAAACCATTCGGTTAGTTCAACAACCACTCTCTGTTGGAATAAGAAATATCTTAGGTGATGATGGTAAATGGTTAAGCAAGATTAAGAATAACTGACCTCAGGGAGTTGGTAGGTAGATATTAAGCAAATAATGATGTAAAGATACTTTAAATATGTAATAGTTTATAGACATTTGAAAAGATTTGAGTACAGAACAAGATGGGGTTGAAATTCTCCTAACACCAACATAATCTATCCTAAAATATTGACTGTAAAACAGTAAACTTCAAGATCAGGGATAATTAGCCTTGAGATTATGGGCAGGCTTCAAATGATTTAAGTCTCTGAAATTGCATGCAAAATCTTCTGAGTGTGTGAATAAGCAATTTCTCCTCAGTGATTAGGCTGATAGCTATCATCTATTGCCAAACAGTCCTTTGACCCCAAAAGTTTATGAACAATACTCCAGATGAATGCTAAGATGCTATTTCAAACATCCTGCAGTTTCTAAATAGCCAGATGTTTGGAAGCATGAGGATACATATATGGATGATTGACTAAATTTCAGTTTCATATAGATGTTTTGACAGCAAGTACACTGTGTAAAAAATGCAAATTAGCTCATTAGTTTGGAGATAAAGCAATTAATGCTGGAATATGACCAGGCATTAAGATTCAGAGGATGAAATGAGGATTAAAATCTTCCTTACTTGAAGGTTGATAGGTTTTGCTTAACATTTTGTAAGGGATGTAAGCCAAGAGAATAAAAACTTTAGTAGGATTTAATTAATTACATACTTCCCTTAAACTTTATGTTAAATCTTAAAATATTGATAGCCATAATTTATTTTTAGCTATAGAAATTGTATTTTAGAATATAAGAGTATAGAGAAGAAAAAAACTTTCAGGTTCCATTTAATTCTGCTTCCTACCCTACCCTTATTTTACCAGTGGAGAAGCAGAGTCTCCATTAATTTACTTATCCACAAGTATTTATTATTTGTCTATAAATATATATGTCACTATGCTAGAAGAAGGAATAAAAACCAAGAGAAGCAAGGCATAGCTTCAAGTTCCCTTCTAATTTTAGTAGACAGAGTTCCCCCCCATGATTAATTTCGAATGTTATTTTTTTGAGAAGGGGGACAGAGAATATTTTAAGTCTGTTCAGTGTGCCTTCTTGATTGATCATCTCAGGGACATTTCTTAAACCTCAGAGTCTCCCATTCCTTCCTCAAGTATATAAATATATTTCCCCTAAATAAAATGTTATAATATTTCCACTCTTTATGAAAACTTAACCTTTAAAAATTTCTGAAGGAGTTTTTTCATATAGCTCTTTGATCTTCTCTGTCATTTGGAGTCTTCAGAATGACTCACAGCTTGGGGGTTGCTGCAAAACTTGGTGCAACAGAATTAATGGACCTGGATATTAGCACCTTAACAGAAGCGCTGGCCTGTAAATTCTCCAAAATCATTGATTTATTCTGTAAAAAGGATAGATTCTTCATTAGCTACACACTAAGAAAAGAATAAATTAGTGATATTTTCGTTGTTAATAATGATCTTTACTCATAATGTAAAAGTAAAACATGACCAGAGGCCCATGGAGCACTGACTTAAAAGGTTGTACGAGGGAGTAGTTCTCTTTCTGTCATCCTCTCACAATCCTGATACGACCTGACTTCTGTCTCAGAGTTCTCAGGATCACTTTCCATAGAGATCCATAGGATCACTTCCATAGAGCAACCAGTTAAATCTCATGATTCAACTTAAAAATAAACTTCAGGGGCACCTGGGTGGCTCAGTAGGTTAAGCCTCTGCCTTCTGCTCAGGCCATGATTCCAGGGTCCTGGGATTGAACCCCACATCGGGCTCTCTGCTCAGCACGGAGCCTGCTTCCACTCACTCTCTCTACCTGCCTCTCTGCCTACTTATGATCTGTCTGTAAAATAAATAAATAAAATCTTTAAAATTTTTTTTAAAAACTTCAAAAATTATAAGTCTCTGAGAAAAATTAAGTGATTTTATTTTCTATTTTTTTACAGAGAAGACCACTTGATAACATGGGTAATTTGCAAGGGTGACAAGCTGTTACAGAGTAAGAATGTGCTTAGCATAGAATGCCTACTACTCTAATGTTGTTCTTGTGTTTTAATATCCAAAGATCTAATCCATTAAAATAGTTCAGGCAAAAAACTCATACCTTAATATTTTTCCACATAAAAGAGACCAAAATAGCAAACATTAACAGGTCTGTATCAGGTTGAATCTATTTTATTTTCAGTTATCTGAAGGAAAAATACATTTTTAAACATTTTCAGACAGAACCATAATCTAATAAAATGTTAAATAATTGCGTCTTAAATATTATACCCACAAGCATTTTAATCATGTTGTCAATGTATTAATAACAATTATACTGTAACTATAACTGTGTTTAATATCTTAAGAATAACTTAGATCCTGTAAGCCTGTTTATGTATCACTGAGAGTTCCAGAAATTACACATAAACTCATCAGGGAAACAGATGAGTGCATACAGGTCAAGAAACTGATTTTCTAAAAGATTCATAGTGAAAATCTTGGCTGCTGGGCTTCTATATTCTCCTTGATGTTAAACCTCCAAAAATTCTTGCAATGGGACTCAGTTTGATGAAGAAAGAACTTGACTAATTGTTTAATTATGAGTGATACAAAAAGAAACATTTCAAAATATAAGGATAATTTTCAATACTTTATTAATTGACAAAGAGAGACATATATTTCATTTTTTGTGTATTCTATTTTGTAAGATCAAATCCTTCCACTCTGTACTAAGTTACTTGGAGTATCATATTAATAACATGCAGAACATTGTGCAGATCTCTGTTATAGAGAAAAGCTTGTGAAGAATTATCAGTACTGAGAACTCTTAGCTCTCTAAAATATCATATCCATGATATTTTAAATTTATAAACTATTTTATTCATATGATATCATTAATATATTTCAGTTGTTTCTGGAGATTTTATTTGGCCGCCATATTCTATTTATTTATTTATTTGTTTATTTATTTATTTTTTAAAGATTTTATTTATTCGAGAGTCAGAGATCACAAGTAGGCAGAGAGGCAGGCAGAGAGAGAGGGAAGCAGGCTCCCCGCTGAGCAGAGAGCCCAATGTGGGGCTCGATCCCAGGACCCTGGGACCATGACCTGAGCCAAAAGCAGAGGCTTTAAACCACTGAGCCACCCAGGCGCCCCTTGGCTGCCGTATTCTAGAAAGAAAAACTCATATGTATTTTTCCACTAGCAGAATTGAAGCCTAAAAGTATAACATATGTGAAAGGTTTTTCAAAATGTAAAATTACCAAACATAAAAAATCTTAATTTTTTTAAGGTTTTATATATTTTTTTGATAGAGACACAGTGATAGAGGGAACACAATCAGGGGAAGTGGGAGTGGGAGAAGCAGGATTCCAGCTGAGTAGGGAGCCTGATGCGGGGGTCAGTCCCAGGACCCTGGGATCGTGAAGACAAATGCTTAATGACTGAGCCACCTAGATGCCCCAATAACTTAGTTTTCAATTATTAATTGTTGGTGGGAATGCAAGTTGGTGTAACCACTTTGGATAACAGTGTGGAAGATCCTCAAAAAATTAAAAATAGAACTACTGAAAAAAAAAAATAGAGCTTCTCCATGACCCATCAATTGCACTATGGGTATTTATGTCAAAGATACAGATGTAGTGAGAAGAAGGACATATGTACCCCAATGTTCAGAGCAGCCATATCCATAATAGCCAAAGTGGAAAGGAAGGAGATGCCCTTCAGCAGAAAAATGGATAAAGAAGATGTGGTCCATATACACAATGGAATATCAGAAAGGATAAATACTCAACTTTTGCATCAACATGGATGGTACTGGAAGAGATTATGCTGAGTGAAATAAGTCAAACACAGAGAGTCAATTATCATATGGTTTTGCTTATTTGTGGAACATAAGGTTTAGCATGGAGGACATTAGGAAAAGGAAAGGAAAAATGAAGGGAGTCATTGGAGGGGGAGACGAACCGTGAGAGACTATGGACCCTGGGAAACCAACAGAGGGTTTTAGAAGGGAGTGGGGTGGGGGAATGGGTAAATCTGGTGGTGGGTATTAAGGAAAGCATGGATTGCATGGAGCACTGGGTGTTATATGAAAACAATGAATCATGTTAACGCTACATCAAAAATTAATGATGTACTGTATGGTGACAAAAATAACATAATAAAAATAAATAACTAACTGGTAAAAGTGAGAGTCTATCAATAATTAAGGCTTTTTGGAGTGAAATGCTAACTTCTTTGAGGAAAAAAACCAAATACAGTAATATATGTAAGTTTGTACTGTCAATATGTTAAGTTACGATGGTTTACTCATTTAATTTTCAACTGTTATTATGTGTCATTATGGAAGGAAAAATTAATAGGAGTTATAAAAAATATAACAAATTGTGTTTTTTAAGGTCAAGCAAAAATATCAGTCATAATTGTGCCTCAATGTGTAGGTGGTAGAGTTTATCATTACTTTTAAAAGATTTGTAGATCCTCTTCTCAACTCCTTATGACTGGAAATTTAGGACATACAAAAAAAATGATTCTGAATATCAACTTAATATAATGAAAAAATTTTCTTTTTGTGTGTATATTTTATTTTTTATTTTTCTTCTCCTTCTTCTTCTTCTTTTTTTTTTTGGTAGAAATTTTCTTAAAGACTCAGCCTGAACATCTGGATAGCTCTGTATTTAGTAAGAGGAGACGGCACAAATAGTAAAATAAGTTTTGTTTTTTTTTTTTTAAGATTTTACTTATTTATTTGACAGACAGAGATCACAAGTAGGCAGAGAGGCAGGCAGAGAGAGAGGAGGAAGCAGGCTCCCTGCTGAGCAAAGAGCCCGATGTGGGGCTCGATCTCAGGACCCTGGCATCATGACCTGAGCCAAAGGCAGAGGCTTTAACCCACTGAGCCACCCAGGCGCCCCAGTAAAATAAGTTTTAAAGATTAGTTGGAATAACTCTACCACTTGATTCTTATGTGATTCAATGTTTGTATGTGTGTATATGTGTTTTTTGTTTTGCTTTTTTCAATTCTTGGAAAAGAAACATTTTACCTTGGGCCTGAGACATGGAGGAAGGATGACCTAGCGGTTTACAGTAATCCTCCTTTATCTGCTCCGGCCCTTTCTGTGATTTCAGTTACCTGCCTTCAAGGATGGGGGAAGAAGATGAACCTTGGACAAATAGTCAGAAGGTCCATAATAGCCTAACACTACGTCCCGACACCTATGTCATTCACCTTACTAGATCTCACCATGTAGGCCTTTTATCATCTCCCATTGTCACAAGAAAGATGAGCACAGTACAGTGAGAGATTTTGGGGAAGAGAGAGAGAGAGAGAAATATAACTTTTGTTGTAGGATATTGTTATAATTGTTCTATTTTATTATTATTATTTTCAATCTCTTACTGTACCTAATTTGTAAAGTCACAAGTAGGTACATACATATAAGAAAAAAAACCACTATATATATATGTTTTGGTGCTATTTACAGTTTCAGGCATCCGCTCGACATCTTAGAACATGCACCCCCTTTACAAAAGGGGGTCTATTTTATTTCCTCTCTAGAATGTAATCTTTTTTTTTTTTCCTCAATAACAGCAAAGTGTAAAAAATAAAGGTCTCTTTAGAAGCATGAAAATAAAATCCAGGGAGATATACCATGTTAAGAATAGTAAGCATTTCATTTCCAAATATTTGAAAATAAATGCTATCTAAATAATAATTAGCTGACTTTTTTCTAACTTTCATTAAAATATTTATTATTATGCAACTATAGTTTTATCATTTCAGAGAATAAACAGCATTATACCTGAATCTCTGGTTTTTTTTTTTTTTAATCTATCTTATCAAAATGAAAAATGTTACTTTAAGTAAGGCATTCTCACTTAAGTATTTAAGTTGAGGAAACTGCAGTGAAAGAAATATAGATTTTTTTAAATTTCCATGAGCAATTAATTCTCTTTATTGGAGGAAAATTGAATTCTAATTACTAAAAGAACAAAACAAAACAAAACAACAACAGCAACACAAATAAAATGCAGCATTTTTGACCTGTAAACTCTAAATCAGAGACTCATCAATTGTTAGATTTAAAGGAAAACAAAATGTGTAGTATTCACATTGAGTTTCATTCAGTTCTAAAGTTTAAATGATGACAGCTGTTTTAGTATATTTGAAAAATCATGTAACAGATTTGTATTATCTTTTATGGTTGTATTATACAGCTTCTTTTAAATTTTTGTTACATAATAAGTTTATATTAATTTAATTTGCAATTGTAAACTGTTCATGACTTAACGATAGAACAGAAATTAAAAAGAAGCCACGAGAAAGTGCCTTATAGCTGAAGGAACTACATTTTTGTCACTCAAGATCTAGTTTTAATTTTAGAAGGGAAATATTCTTTAAGTCCTATAGATCCTTCCCTGTGATGATGATCGGAGAATGATAAGTAGCTTTCTAGGAATATCTTACATAGAGTTTAATTCAGTGCCTTTTCCTCAGTACCATAAAGTTCTAAAGCAAGGTAAGTGATCTCTGAACATTATATTCTAGACTCTCCGCAGTTCTAATATTCTTTCCTGAAGAGAACACTTTTTATGAGCATGGGGTATTGTATGTAAGTGACGAATCACTAAATTCTACTCCTGAAACCAATATTACACTATATGTTAACTAACTAGAATTTAAATAAAAACTTGAACCATTAAATAAATAAATAGACAAATAAATAAATAAATAAGGATGCAATTTTGTATAAAATTTTTAGAGATGACAGAAATAGTACATAACAATATCCTAATGGCAAAATAAACCCTTATTTTCTAATTGGAGGGATTAAGTCTAGGAAACTGTGTGTATTACATGAGAAAGACTAATCAACATTTTTAGAATTGGATAGAGGATTAATCCTAAGTTTTCCCGTCTCTCATCCCTATGCTCTTTCCACTACATTGTGTTGGATCCTTCTATTCAATGTTGAATTAAAGTAATTATTATTTTAAATAGAAGATACTTAGGATAGAAGTAAGTATCAGATAAAGAAACAAGTAGTGACTATGGAATTATTATATAAATATTGTGACACCGTGAAATAAGAAAAATAAACAGGAATTGGATCCTGACTTTTCCATTCATTAGTTCACCAAGAAATACACTACAAAATGTTTAATCTTATTTAGAACGTTAGGTTGAAAGGTTGGGTTGAAAATAGCTCAGTTTTATGAACTTGACATTGAATAACTGGAGAGCTCCTAAGTAAAGTTTTAATGATCCTGTGAGGCAATATCCTTTCTTTTTATTTAAATATTGGTATTTCCACCTAGTTCAATTACAAGACTTTCAAAATGTCAAAAAGTCTAAGCTTGGTCCTGAGTTGACTCTTAATATTATTAAGGTTATTCTTAAGGAATAAACCTAAGGGATGCACTCAACTTCTACATACCCATATAAAATATGCACAAACACTATATAAATATATACACATACTTGCACATACACAAACACACACACAAACATAACTGAATCAATAGAGAAGAGTATTATTCTACCCAATTTGTATATGTTTTTCACTATCCCTATATTCTGCCCCTCCCCTGGGTATAGAGCTATCTGGATGTATACAATCAGGCTTTAAGGTTAAGAAAATTTTAATTGTATTCAGTTCACATTGTCATTTTCATTACTGATATATTCTTACCAGGTTTTCAGTTGTAATTTATCAATGGAGGTTTTATTGTTTGGTTGGCTGCTCATTCTCAGAGTCTACAAATTACTTTCAGCATAAAATATATTTTCAGGGGCACCTGGGTGGCTCAGTGGGTTAAAGCCTCTGCCTTTGGCTCAGGTCATGATCCCAGGGTCCTGGGATTGAGCCCCACATCAGGCTGTCTGCTCCACAGGGAGCCTGCTTCCTCTTCTCTCTCTCTCTGCCTGCCTCTCTGCCTACTTGTGATCTCTATAAAATAAATAAATAAATAAATCTTAAAAAAAAAGATCTCTCTCTCTCTCTCTATATATATATATATATATATATGCCCTTTCATATGTCTTTTCCTATATATATATATATATATATATATATACACACACATATATATAAAGAGAGAGAGAGAGATTGAGAATAGGAAAATATTCAGCCATAAAAATGGAGGAAATCCTTCCATTTGTGACAACATGGATGAACCTTGAGGGCATTATGCTACGTGAGATACATCAGAGAACTACAAATGCTGTATTTTATCATCTATAGCAGCTTCTGAAAAGTCAGATTCAGAGACAGAGTAGAATGCTGGTTTTCAGGGGCTGCAGTGTGGGGGAACTTGGAAGATATTGTTCAAAGGGTACAAACTGGTAATTAGAACATGTGTAAGTTCTGGAGATTCAAGCAGCATTTTGATTATAGTAAGAGATACTATATTATTATATACCTGAAAGTTGTGAAAAGACTAGATATTAAATTTTCCCACAAGAAAAAGAAATAATTGTAGGAAGTGGTAGAGGTGTTAGCTAATGCTACAGTGCCAATCTAACTGCAATATACACATGTATCAAATCAACATATTGTGTACCTTAAACTTACACAATGTAATATATGATTTATATCATATAGAAAATTAAATAAAATAAAAAAACTTTTTTCCCCACAAAAGAAATGTACTAACTACACAGAAGGACAGCCAATAATTTCCACCACGTTGAAATGTGGGGGGAAATTACAGAAATTTAAAGTAGAATACACTGGTGTGAGCATAAAATGCAGAAGCCACGTTTATGTCTAGCCACTAACCTATTTTCACTAACTTCTCTTGCTTCATTATTTTCCTCTGGAAATTTAAGGTTAATGTCTACAATAACAGCACACCTATAAATTACTAGAAAATTGAAGTAACTATGTGAGACAAAGACCAGTCCTAGGCAAGGCTATAAAACTATAAAAATGTTGTTTCTGCTGTCCTTCCTCCTCTCTGCCACCTCAGATTTCTGCTCCACACCCAACCCCTCTACTCATCAAAAACCCAAATAAAATAAAAACAAAATGAAATAAAACCAAACAAAACCAAAATGTCCTCTTGTTTATAACTTCAATAACTGAATAGCAGGAAGGGTCATTTTTGCTTCTCATTACTGAATATCTGTGTTAGAAATCTACCATTTTATATTAATAAAAATATATAATGTGGAACACCTACTAACAATAACTAGAATTAGCATTCAGGACTGAGACCTAAGAGAAACTTTAATTGAACTTTCTCCTGATTTCCAAACCCCTCTGTCTAAGATGGGTGAGGTATTTTATTGTTGTAAATGCAAATGGTTGTTCTGTATTGTACCTGAAAGGTCAAAGCAATTTTATATCTGCTTCTACAAAATATTTTACTTCAAAGAAATCCCTTGATTAATATTTTATTGGAAGAGATTTATTTCCTAAATTTTATTTTTTGGAACATTGCCCTTTCCAGTTTAACTGGCTCTGAGAAATTGCATTCTTTGACTCTCCTGAAATAGGAAAATGTCACAGGAAGGAGGTGGTTGTCAACATGATCATAAAACCTAAAGAGAGTGTTGGTACACCTCAGATAAGCATCCGGACTTACATGTGCTTATCAGTTTTGAATTACACATCCAATGTTTCATCAGTTCTTAGCATAAACCCATTCTGTTGTGCTTTGCTCTATTTGGGTATCTATTATATATTATATATGCTCTTAAATTTTATTTTATTATTATTATTTTTTAATATTTACTTATCTGATAGAGAGCACAAGCAGGGGGAACAGGAGGCAGAAGGAGAGGGAGAAACAGTCTCCCTGCTGAGTAGGGAGCCCAACCAATGTGGGGCTGATCCTAAGGACTCTGGAATCATGACCTGAGCCAAAGCCAAATGCTTAACCAACTGAGTCCCCCAGGCATCCCTCTTAAATTTTAAGGAAGTAATAAATAATTTGATTTTGAATGAGCATACTTGACATGGTAAATTTTTAATAAAATGCAGTAATTTTTAATATACATGTGCAATTATTCTAAAATATTTCTAAGTAAACAGTTATAATGGTTCTGCTCCCGTGTGAGGTGCTGAATGTTCAGAAATGAAACACATCAATAGCTCAAGGAAATGAGTATCATAATCAGAATCAGGGTAAAAAATGATGATCAGTGACATTCACTAAATTTCCACTATAGTTGCATCACTATTCCTGTTTTACAAACCAGTAAGTTGAGACTTCTGCAGAATATTTCCAAAGGGTAAAGTCTTAATCTTTGTTAAAGTTTGTAAAGTTTGTATGTGATAATGATTATTAACATGGTGACCACTATTATCTTCATGAAAATGGTGATAACAATGCTAGCAACTCTTCACTGAGAGTCAGTGTATCTGAGAAAAGTGTTGAGAGATTTACGCGCATTATGTCATACTCCCTCAAAACACCATGGAAGTAGGTATAGATCAGGAAAATGTGCAAATAGAGTGTGGTTCAACTTATGTATATGAAAAAATGGCTGGGTAGCAGCTTTAAAGCTTTTTTTTTTTTAAAGCTTATTTTTGCAACAAAGATAACATGCAGAATGCATAAAACACAATAGGAATAACTTAAAATATAGCTCAAAGATAGAGAATAGATTGGTGGTTGCCAGAGATCAGGATGATGGGGTGGGCAAAATGGGTTAAGGGGGTCAAAAGTCATAAAATTTCAGATACAAAATGAAGTTACATGTACATAATATGCAGCATGGTGACTGTAGTTAATCATACTGTAATACATATGTGAAAATTGCTAAGGAAGTAAATCTTTTTTTTTTTTAAAGATTTTATTTATTTATTTGTCATAGAGAGAGAAGTGAGAGCAAGCACAGGAAGACAGAGTGGCAGGCAGAGGCAGAGGGAGAAGCAGGCTCCCTGCCAAGCAAGGAGCCAGATGTGGGACTCAATCCCAGGACGCTGGGATCTTGACCTGAGCCGAAGGCAGCCACTTAACCAACTGAGCCACCCAGGCGTCCCAGGAAGTAAATCTTAAATGTCACCATTACACACACAAAATTTTTTGTAAATATGTGTTGAAGGATGTTAACTAGACTTACTATGGTGATCATTTTTGCAGCATATACACATACTGAATCCCTGTATTGTACACATGAAACTAATATTATATGTCCATTTACCTCAACAGAAACAAACAAAAGACAATAGAAATCAACCAAATAGACTATGATATGTTAAGATGTCAGGTAAAAGACAAATGCAGTGAAATGAGCCCTAACCTCAAACCCGTATTTTCACTTCTGTGTCAGAGGCTTAGAGGACTGATACAAAGCTGCAACTTAAAGCCTATGACTGTTACAAAACTATTCAATCCTCTGCAGGGAAAGCCACAGACTGTACAAGCTACCATACATGATGACAAGCATTTCATCAAAAATTACCTAAAATATTTAGTTATGAATTTTGGCTAGCAAAGAGTACCAAATAGCATAAAACCAAATTGGAAAGCAGATAATATAAACTTACTAACTATGGAAGGAAAAAATTATGATTATAATAATAACTATGATTAATATATTAAGTATAGTAGATAAACATTGAGAATCTTACCAGAGAACTTGAATCTCCTAAAAAAAAAAAAAAAAAAGACATCATAGAACTTAAAGATACTAAGGTTAAGTACTACATACATGGGATTAAAAAAAAGAATAGACACAACAGAAAAGAGGATTAGTGAAGTGAAAGATCAGTACAAAACAGCCAGATTAAAGAATTAAAATGAAAACAAGATTGTAAATGCAGGAATACCACTATAGAACAAAATAGAAAAGTACAGTATATATACATAATTCAAATTACAGAAGAAAAGACCTAGGCAGAGAATTTTTAAAAACTGTTGAAAGAGATCAGACTACATATTTAAACAACTCTATAAAACCCAAGCATGATAAATACAAAGAAAAGCATGTTGAGTACAACTAGTAAACTGCTGAAAATCAAAGACAAACAAAAAATACTAATAACTGCTATATGGGAACAACCACACCTTCTTTTTAAAGAAGTTGAGACTTCATTTCTCAAAAGAAACCATGAAAGCATAAAAACAAAAGAATATTACCTTTTAGTGTTGAAATAAAACAAATGTCATCCTAGAATTCTGCCATCAATGAAATTATTTTTTAAAATTCAGCAAATATTAGTACAACCTTTGGGGCACCTGGGGGACTCAGTGGGTTAAAGCCTCTGCCTTCGGCTCAGGTCATGATCCCAGGGTCCAGGTATCGAGCCCCACATCGGGCTCTCTGCTCAGCAGTGAGCCTGCTTCCCCTCCCCCAACTCTGCCTGCCTCTCTGCCTACTTGTGATCTCTCTCTGTCAAATAAATAAATAAAATCTTTAAAATAAATAAATAAATAAAATAAAATTCAGCAAATAGAAACAGATATTTTCTGACAGAGGCCTGGACTAAAAGAAATACTAAAGTAAACCAAGGTATATGATGTTAACTGAGTTACACCAGTATAAGAAAAAATTAAAAGCATTAGACAACATTGTGTTGGTAAATATTAAGGTCTATACAATTTTTAAAACCATAACCTTTTGAGATTTAAATGTATGAAAAATTAAAATTTATCAAAACAATGGAAATATGTGGAATACAGTAAAGAGAGGTTAAGTTATGCAGGAACCTTGCATTTTTTTAGAAGTAGTAAAAGTACATATTTAAAACAAAATTAAAAACTAAAAAATGTATTAAGAAACTAACTGAAAATGATAGGTGAACATAATATATTGTATAATGTAATAATAAATGAGCTGAATAATACATTATAACTATAATATATAATATACATAGTGCATAATGTGCAATATATATAGTATATCATGATTTATGTCATATAAAATCTATATTATTGCTTTATTTATAATATGGTTTATAATAACATATAATACATAATATACATATTTATAATTTATAATGATTTATAGAATAGACCTATATTTGGATGGGAAAATAAGGCATTTAAAAGATAAACACTAGGTATGCCTGGGTGGCTCAGTCATTTAAGTGTCTGCCTTTGGCTCAGGTCATTATCCCAGGTTCCTGGGTTTGAGTCTCACATTGGGCTCCCTGCTCAACAGGAAGCCTGCTTCTTCCTCTGCCTGCCACTGTCTCTCTCTCTCTTCCTCCACCTCTGACAAATAAATAAATAAAATTTTAAAAATAAATAAAAGATAAACACTAGAAAATCTTTAAATATATTTTATGTATCATTATACATATGCATAACATATTATGTATCATATATTGTCATACAGCATATCATATATTGCACATTATGTATAATATGTACAATATGTTACATAGAATATTTGATATATTTAAAAATATCTTAGTGTTTATCTTTTAAAAGCTAATCTTGCCAGTTACACCCAGTTTATGATTCACTGGAATTAATTTTTGTTTATGGCATGTGGTAGATATCAAGAATCATTCATGGGACACCTGGGTGGCTCAGTGGGTTAAAGCTTCTGCCTTCGGTTTAGGTCATGATCCCAGAGTCCTGGGAATCCCTGCTCAGCGGGGAGCCTGCTTCTCCCTCTCCCTCTGCCTGCTTCTCTGCCTGCTTGTGATCTCTGTCTGACAAATAAATAAATAAAATCTTAAAAAAAAAAAAAAGAATCATTTTCACACTAGGGAGGAAATTATTTCCTAAACTGGATACAAAGTACTAACCAAAATGAAATAAAGATTGATGAATTAGACCTCATTATAATTAAGAATATATATATATTATTTTTTCATCTAAGTACAGAAAACATAGTCTCAAAATAGAAGTATTTGGTATTTATATGATATATGTGATATATAAATATATATTATTATATATTATATGTTACATATGTGGTATGTATTAAATGTTACATATCATAAATATTATATTAATACATATTATATACCTGATATATAAAATATATATGATACATAAGATTATATATATATATATATATATATATATAAAAGTTTGTGGAGAACATAGAGATTAATTTTAAAAAGCCAGAAATTCAATTTAGTGTTTGAATAGAGAATGAAAAAAAAATCCAGATAACATATACATTTATGGAAAATTTCTCAACATCATTAGCTTTCTGAAAAATACAAAAAGAACTATAAACAGCCTCCTTCCCAACAAAAATAAAAACAATGAAAAGTAATAAGTAAATAAGTAAAATTGCAGCAACATCATCACTAACAGCAAACTAATAAGGCCATATTTGACAAACATTTAAAGTAACTAAAAATTATTAGATATTACTGATGGAAGTATTAATAGCCATATCTACCTGGGTTCATAATTGTTTACTAAAGCAGAACACATTTCTACTCTGTGACTCAGTTATTACTCCCCTAATCATATGAATATTTGCACCAAAAAAATGAACAAAATATTCAAAGCAGCATCTATGAAGCATTTTACAACATCTCAAAATGAGAAAAAATTGAATGCTTATGAACAATTAGAATAGACATAATTTATAATATATTACTATAGAACAATCAAAAGAACTATTATTATGACATGCAACAACACTGATGAATCTCACAAAAGATCTGGAGAAATAAAAGGAATCCAGAGATAAAAGAGTACATTAAGAAGAATTTCAATTTTATAAAGTTTTAAAACAAGAAACTAATTTATGATGTCAGAGGTTAATTTTCTTGAAGTAATAATTACTGGAGTAAAGCATGAGAGAGGTTTTTGGAAAACTGTTACTACTCCCACATCCCCCTCACCAAGATTGTAATTTCATGGGGGTATTTGGGTTGTAAAACTTCATCAAATCAAAAATTCATCATCACTTCTTTAGTTAATCAAAAATTCATTACTGCACACTTCAGTACAGAATTATTTAACCTAAAAAAGTAAAACCAGAGAAATTGTGTGTGTAATATATATTTATATTTGAATTATGGCTAAAGTTTAGCAAGGAAACAAAGATTGAATGGATTATTCCAGGTGAGTAAATCTATGAAGGAAATAAAATAAAATTAGGCACCATATAGCTATATGTAGTTTATTTTTATTCATTTATCAATTCCTTCATTCATTCACTTAACAAATATATCATATCCAGTCCTCTAAGCACTGGGATATACCAGTGAAAAAGTGATTTTCTTAGAGCTAGGACCATTTTTTTTTAAGATTTTATTTATTTATTTGAGAGAGAATGAATGAGAGAGAGTATGAGAGAGGAGAAGGTCAGAGGGAGAAGCAGACTCCCCAAGAAGCTAGGAGCCCGATGCGGGACTCGATCCTGGAAGTCCGGGATCATGACCTGGGCCAAAGGCAGCTGCTCAACCAACTGAACCACCCAGGTGCCCAGCTAGGACCATTTTTAATGAGGAAAGAAACACATCTTAAAAATATGTGATATAGCATATTAGAAAGTGAAAGTATGGGAAAAAGTTATAACAAATAAAGTTACAGCAAATATTTCCATAGAGTGAAGAATATTGGGATAGTAATTTAAATTGGGATGGCCAAGGCGGCCCTAGACTAAAAAGTGACATATCAGCAACACTTGAAGGAAATGAAAGAATAAGCCGTCTGGTTATCTATAGAGGAACACTCTAGGCAGAGGGAGAATTTGGTAACGTAGACCAGGGATGGAAGAATGTCTAGTACATATAAGACTCAGAGAATAGCCCAGCATGACCACAGAGGAATGAGAGGAAAAAATATCATGGGTTTAAAGCCAAGAGTTATGGGGAGAGTGAAAGTATATACCATGTAGGATATACATAACTTGTATGACTTGAGGTCATCAGTTCTTTAAAAGAAATGAGGTAGTTTGAGCAAAGAAAGAACTGAAAGAGTTTGAGCAAAGTACTGGCAAGTTTTCAGAAGCTACAGGCAACAAGATTTGTATGTAATAACTGAATGAAAATTGAGAGAAAAACTGAATCAAAGAAGACTTGGAGATGTTCCAACAGAACAAATTGAAGAGTGGAGTCTTCAACTGAAAGTGAGGAGTAAGGTGATAGAGCAAGTTTCAGGGAAAGATCAGATCAGTTGAGTGCAATATTTATTAAAGATATAAGAAGACATATCTGATAGGCATTTGGATATACACTTGGAGTTCTGAGAAGAGGCTAGTGTCTGAGATACAAGTTTGGGAGTGTTCAGTATCTACATGAATTTTAAAGCCATAAAAGCTTGCCATAGAGATGACTACAGATGGCAACTAAAAGAGATCTAAAAACTGAGAGCTCTGGGGACATGCGAAAGTTAAAAGTTTAGGGATATGTCCAAAGGAAGCAAAGAAGAAAGAAAAACCAGTAAGGAAAAAAGAAAGGGCCACCCTAGAAGTCAAGTGGGAAAAGCTTGCTAACGAGGAAGAAATGTTCTACCATGTCAAAAACTGCCCATAGATGATGTCAGATGTGTTGAGAGAATTACTGAATATAGTGGTGAGGTAGCTATGTCCAAGAATATTGGAAGGCAGGCGATGATTCTAGTCAGATTACACAATTCTTTTTTTTTTTTTTGAATTATACATGTTTTTTACTTTATTACTCATCTAATTGCTGATCCATTAACAAATTACTCAGGTATGTACAATAACATATACATATAGTTGTCTTTTAAATTTTGCTGACTTTTAGTCACATAAAAACACAATTATGTATTTTTTTTGTTGTGAATCATAAACATTATTTCTTTTTAAATTTTTTTTTATAAACATATAATATATTTTTATCCCCAGGGGTACAGGTCTGTGAGATTACACAATTCTTAACCAAAGTCCGGTCTCTGTTCTCAGTAATTATATTTTTTTTAGTTGAAACGTTCATGAAGAATTCTATTGTGGCAAATATGCTTCATAAGGATCAGAATGAAACCCCACAATCTTAAAGAAAAATTCTTAGTTTAAATGAAATATAGTTAAAGACCACATCAGACAAGAAGGGGAAGAAAGAAAAATCATAAGTACCCTGACAGGCATCTTTGTGCTTGTTGACATTGCACATGAGTCCCACGGGCTTCACAGATGTCTGAAAAAGGCAGCTCAAGCTTTGGTTGATGTTCATCAACAATTCAATACATTACAGAGAAATGACTCCCATCCTCTGTCTAGAACATGGCTCCACTGAAACGCTAACAAAAGTCCTTACAACAATAGGGACCAATATTTCTCTTCCAAGAAAGATTTGACACATGGTATCCATATAAATAGCCTCCTTCCTTACATGAGATGTTACTTCTACCAGGATACTCATCTCTGATGATCATGCATGGTTTAAAGGACAGACTTTTGGGACCACTCTCTTCAGGATGGTTATAAAATGATTTAGAAATGTTTCATTTGAGTACCAAATCACACATACTAATAAAATCCTTCTTAACTTCTTTTTGGGTTAATGAATCAAGAACCAACTAACCAAACAACCAACAAAAACATAAATAATAAAACAAAGAAAACCCCAGGATGGCCAGTAAGAGAGACTAAAGCTTTACATCTTTAACTGATGAGTTTGTTTCAGTGGGACTGGAAAAATAGAGTGTGGGATAATTTCTAAATTAAAATATGAGTGCATGACTCTGCCTCAGTGTGGTTCACTCTGCTGATTTTTAGACAGCTCTTTTACTCTGGGTGTCATGTTGCTGGTGATAAAAAGATTTGAAATTTAATTTTAACAGCTATGTTTCTATTATTAGTATCTTTAAATCTGTCATAAGTTTCTTTGACACCTGTCAGGATAACTTGCATAATCATAATTAAACATCCATAATTTTATGTATAATTACAATACTTTCTTTTCCATTAAGATGTCTTACAAATGAATAGAAATCTAGTTCATGAAGTGTAAATGAATGTTTCCTTCCATTCCTTCATCAAATCCAACTGAAACAATTGAAGGAATGTAAAATAAGAGTGCTTATCGTGTAAGGCAGATCAGGACATTTGTTAATAATGGAACAAAACAGTGAGAAATTAAAACATAAAGCAGGTGAAATCAAATTAATATAAAAGGATAAAAGTGTTGAACATCTTTCAAAGACATATAGGTGAGAATCAGGATGACAGAAAATCCAGATTCCACAGCAGAATTTTTGAGTATCTATACTGTCAGAGGCTAAAGAATCTGGTAAAAGGGAAGGGAATGGGTCTTTAATACAGTTACTAAATTACTTTGTTGCTCTTGTTCCTGATTCTCAGAATGCTGACTTCAGTGTTTGTTTTAAACTCAAAGCCCAAGGCAAGTTGACAGAAGAATCTACCAGAGGAAGCTGCCAGATTGAGGGCTTGCTGGGAGAAATGAAGCAGTGCCTCCAGGTAATATGTGGTCTTCCTCAACGCATAAACTCTTAAACCCAGAAATCAAGTTTCCATATATCCAAAAGGAATTATTGCCTGGCCTCATATCCACCTCCGATTTCTTCTTTCTAATAGGCAAAGAACTATAATCAGTATACACATATGCATACATATCCGTTCACTTATTACTTTATAGGGTAGAAGTTTTGCAGAAGACTGTGACATTTACAAAAAGGAAATTATGATAATATAAATGAAATATAATATAATATCATTTATATATATCATTTATATGATAATATAAATGAAAACAACTTGATGAATGAAATAGATGAAGGGGTTAAGAGGTACAAACTTCAGGAATCAAACTGTGGTTTACTGGAGTGGAGGTAAGTCAGGGAATGGGATAACTGGGTGATGGACATTAAGGAGGGCATGTGATGTAATGAGCACTGAATGTTATATACAACTGATGAATAACTGAATTCTACCTATGTGTTAACTAATTGAATTTAAATAAAATAAATTTTAAAAAAAGGAGGTACAAACCAGTTATAAACAATCGACTCATGGAGATAAAAAGTACAGCATAGGAACTATTGTCAATATTGTAATAATGCTGTATGGTGACAGATGGTGACTTATTGTGGTGGGCACTGTGTAATGTATGGAATTGTTGAATCACTCTGTGTGCACCTGAAACTAAACAATGCATGGCAAGCATACTTTAATAATAAAAATAAAAATAAAACAGGGGCACCTGGGTGGCTCAGTGAGTTAAGCCTCTGCCTTCAGCTCAGGTCATGATCTCAGGGTCCTGAGATCAAGCCCCACATTGAGCTCTCTGTGCAGCAGGGAGCCAGCTTCTCCTCCCCCCACCCACCTGCCTCTCTGCCTCCTTGTGATCTCTCTCTGTGTCAAATAAATAAATAGAATCTTAAAAAAAAGGGGGGGGACGCTTGGGTGGCTCAGTTGTTAAGCATCTGCCTTCCGCTCAGGTCATGATCCCAGGGTCCTGGGATTGAGTCCCACATCAGGCTTTCCACTCAGCGGGAAGCCTTCTCCCGCTCCCACTCACCCTGCTTGTATTGTCCCTCTCTCGCTGCCTCTCTCTCTCTCTCTCTGTGTCAAATAAATAAATAAAATCTTAAAAAAAAAAAAACTTTCTAAAATAATAATACCAGAATGACCACAAAGCCAACACACACAATTTCTTTTTCATATCATAGCTTTCTTACGGAAGATTTCAAAGCTAAAATTATAAACTGAAATAATTTGTGTTTAAAAACCTAGGGATGCTAACTGGCCCAAAGTGGTATTTATGCAAAATAAGAAAAGGTGTTTACTCCCCAAGGTAATGTATTTTAATGGTATGATAGTTCAGACAATATTATTGTATTACTGAATTTGGGAAAAGCAAAACTGAAGGGGATCACCCCATTTCAACAGTGTTAGATGACCCTGAACAGTGTCATCTTGAAAAGGAAAGAAGAAAAAAACAAATGAGTAGGGAAAGTATAAGAATTGCTCTGGTAGTGGGATTCAATGACCAACACATTGCTTTTTAAAAATTTTTCTTAAAGATTTTGTTCATTTTTCGGCGAGAGAGAGATCAGGAGCAGGGGGAGGGGTTGAAGGAAAAGCAGGCTTCCCACTGAGCAGGGAACCAGATGAGGGACTCAATCCTAGGACCCCAAGGTCATTACCTGAGCTGAAAGCAGATGCTTACTTGACTGAGCCACTCAGATGCCTGCCATTATTTTTATTTAATAAAAATAATATGTAATGTAAACTTTGAAACTCAGTAGCCTAAGCCCTGGTTACGAATCTGGGGAAATTGCTATTATATAGCACACCCATTTGCTTGATGGGTTTTGGCCACAGGAAACCAATAGTGAGAATCCAGTCGTGTAAGAAAGAAGGATCCCCTGGAGAAAGAGATCTCAAGAGGGGTGTCTGGTGGCTCAGTGGGTTAAGCCTCTGCCTTCGGCTCAAGTCATGATCCCAGGGTCCTGAAATCTAGTCCCACATAGGGCTCTCTGCTCCGTGGAGAGCCTGCTTTCCCCTCTCTCTGCCTGCCTCTCAGCCTACTTGTGATTTCTGTGTCAAATAAATAAATAAAATCTTAAAAAAAAAAAAAATCTCAAGAGATCCCCAGAGAGCATTCAAGAGGATCTCGGAGAACACCAAGGACAACATGTAGCCACAGGTAGGTCTGTGTGGCCATTATCAGCTATCTGTGCTAATATAGGTTGACTTAGAAAGGGGCTTGCCTCTTCTGCTCCAAGACTTTACTGGAAGACCAAAGACTATTTCCTCACACGCTGTCACAGAAGTTAACATCTGAGATGTGACTAGCATGCACCCAGGTGATACGTTACTGCACAAAGACAGTAAAACTTGAACGACCAAAAGTACCCTGTCACAATTAATGGGTGGGTTCAAAGCAATGCTGGGAGAATTTAAAGCTGTATATATATATATGCAAGCATGTCTAAGAATGAATTAATTCGATTTCCAACTAAGAAGCTAGAATATCAACTTTCAAAGAAAGTGAACATAAAAAATTAAGAAAACCACAGTAGTTAGATGAAAAACAAAAGCCTGTAGATAATTAAAAGGAAGACTGTGTTCAAGTGTAACATGATCAGGGCATATGTTAGAAGATAATTGAGCCTAAATATTAAGCAGTAGAAATTAAAAAGAGTACACTGACAGATTCAGAGGTGATTAAACATAAGCAAATTTTATAAACAACAGAAACTTTTATCAACAAATTTGAAAGAAACTGAATGGAGGATGTAAATTTTATTTTTTTTTTTTAAGATTTTTTATTTATTTGACAGAGAGAGACACAGAGAGAGAGGGAACACAAGCAGGGGGAATGGGGGAGGGAGAAGCTGAGCAGGGAGCCCGATTTAGGGCTCTATCCCAGAACCCTGAGATCATGACCTGAGCCAAAGGCAGACACTTAATGACTGAGCCACCCAGTTGCCCCCAAGGATGTAAATTTTAAAGAAAAAATTGCTAATGTTCAATCACAAGAATTACTGAACACGAATAGGCTTTAAATGAAATGAAGCTTAGAACATATTTTAAAAAGAAAAAAAGTTCTGGGGCACCTCGGTGTCTCGGATGGTTAAGCACCTTCCTTCAGCTTAGATCATGACCCTGGATTGAGTCCTGCAGTGGGCTCCTTGCTTGGCAGGGAGGCTGTTTCTCTCTCTCGAAAATAAATAAATAAAATCTTAAAAAAAAAGAAAAAGAAAAGAAAAGAAAAAGAGTTCTATGTGTTCCAAAACAGAGAAAAATAGAAAATATTTTATAATTCTTTTTATGTAGCATAAAATTTACAACTTTATCAGACATCATTGCTCCCTCAAAGAACACAATGGATTCATTTCATTTATGCAAATATAGACACACAGTTACTTAATAAGATATTAAGTATGACAAATACAGTGACAAAACAGAAAACAGTATAATAATGGTTGTGTCATTAAAGGAAGATGAGGGTGTTTTACTCTTAAGAAAACTAGTAACATAATTCAATTCTAAAAATGACTAAAAGAAGGAAGACCATTTACATATTTCAAAAGATACTAAAATGCATTTGATAATGTTTAATAAGCAATTGTGATTAAATTCTTGAAAAGGAGGCAAATGTATCATGATTTTATTGATAACATACATCCCTCAATATCAATACTTAACATAATAAAGTGATAAAAGTATCACTACTAATGTGAAGAAAAAAATTGCGAAGCCCCCTTTCATTACTGCTATTTTTTGTATTGTTCTTCAGGAACTAAATTCTTTTTTTTTTTTTAAGATTTTATTTAATTTATTTGACAGAGAGAGAGAGAGATCACAAGTAGGCAGGGAGACAGGCAGAGACAGAGGGAGAAACAGGCTCCCTGCAGAGCAGGCAGCCCAATATAGGGTTCCATCCCAGGATCCTGGGATCATGACCTGAGCCAAAGGCAGAGGCTTAACCACCCCCCCAACCAAGCCACCAAGTGCCCACAGGAACTAACTTCTTAAGACAATGAAAAGGAGTTAGAGATACAGAAGAGACATAATCAATATCCACAGGTAGAAACAAGAGAATCTACTTAACTAAACAAATATTCAAATCAGTCTAAGAGGCTAGTACCTGTTCTGTGATTTTCATTTATTTTAGAAATAACCACAAAGGTAAAGTGAATGCACAGTGTTCTACACCTGCTTACCAATCCCCATAATTATAGGGCGTAAACAAGATTCACTTATGATTTCACAGTTCTTTACGGCAGACCTGGGGTGGCATGGCTGGCTGGCTGCTTTGTTCAACATATCACAATGTGTAGGCAAAGGCTGCAGTTCTCATCTGGGACTTGGAATTCTTCCAAGCTTACCAGTTGTTGGCAAAATCCAGATTTTGTAACAGGAAGCTATAAGTCCCGTTCCTTCCTGTCAGCCGGGCCACTCTGCCTCTAAAGGATGCCTACATTCTTTCTCACCTGCCTCCTCCAGCATCAAACTAACATCTGTACGTGAATTAGTTTTGAGCTTTGGATCTCTTTGACTTTTTCTTCTGCTACCAGCCAGAGAAAATTCTGCTGTTAAAGAGGCTCCTTGATTAGATGTAGTCTCCCTGGATAATCTCTCTTAAGGTCGACAGCAATGCAAGATTTCTTTTGCAATTAGAACAATTTAATAAAAATGTAAAAACTTAAAAATAAATATAACACATACATGTACATATTTTTGTGCACCTTTAAGTTTTTATGTCATATATGTGTTCTGTACACCCATTTTTAATTTTATTTATTCCGTTTTTATAATACATATGTATATATCAGCTTTATAGAGAGACACATAATCTTGTATGGAGAAAAAATAGTGCAGCTGTTATGAATATAAAGTTTGAAGAGAAACTTCATGGTTCAGATCACAGAGTCAATCTATTCTAAGAGAGAAATTATTTAACTTTCACATGCCCCAATGTTCTCATATATAACACAGAGGGAAAAAACAGTAACCTATTCCACAGGTTTGTTCTGAGTAGTTAAAAAACTAACAAATGTACTTAAAAGAGCACATAGCTTCCTATTGATCTTAAAACATAGTAAAATTTCATTTGAAATAAAAGTGTAAACTTTTGGACAAAGTTTTTGAAGGTAAACTTTTGGTAAAGATTTTGAAGGTTTTTTAATAAGTATAAAAGAAGAGTCAGCAGCCTTTTGAGAAGAAAAAAAAATCTGTACTTTTGTTAGCAAAATATACTAAAAAGCACCAAAAGATGTAAATTGTCCTTGAACAGAAATAAACATATTCATTCACTCTTCATTCATTTGTTCATTAATCCATCAAATCTATAACAGTCATTTTCATTGGCACTATAGAGAGATAAAACAGTAACAGAACAGATAAAAATTCCTGAATGGAACAGACATTTAGAATGGAAAAATTTAAAAGGGCAGTGAGTTTGGCTATAATAATCGCTATTTTATATGCAAAGTGACCTACTAGTCATTTGAGAACATGGCTTGGTGGTGTGAATTCCTAGCTGTGTCCACTGCTGATCAAATTGGAGCTTGAGTTTTTTGAGGACAGGAGTTGAATTACCCAGCTTTGTATCTCCTATGGCATTTAACAAAGTAACAGAGTAGAAACCCTTTATATTATCAGTTCCTTAATGAAAGAATATGTGAAATAATAACTTTCAAGAAATCTTTCAAAAGCTATGAAGAAATAGGCTTTTTAATGTACTTGCCCTTTTATTTTTAATCCACATTCATTCAACAAAGAAAGCAGAGAGAACCAGTTTTATTTAAATTGCAGTTAAAAGATACAAAACAGAAACTCTCTGCCTGCGAGAATAACAAAGAGATAATAAGTGAAATAAAAGTTCAGACTAGGAAATAAATTGAATTAGCAACAATCATATATCCAAATTTTAGCAGTGAATAACTGTTTAAAAGCAGGCAATTCATATTGTCAGTTTTTAATTAATGTATTTAAATTAAATATTAAGATGTAGAATTTCTAGAGCTTGCTTAATTATATTTTTACAACTAATAACCAAAGATTATTTTTATGGAATAAAAATAGATATCTGAAAGAGACATATCTGCCCTTAGATTGACACTATATTAGCAGCTTCAAATTCATTTTCTCCTTTAAACTCCACAGTACTTTTGAAGAAACAGATGAAGGAATTACAGTTCATGGAGGTCATGTAATTAGCCTAACACTACACATTTATGAAGTTTTTGACTTGGTATTCAATGCAAAATTATATTTCTCTAAACTCAATGCTTCTTAGCATGTACTTTCCATAACTAGAAAAGAGCGAGAAAGAGAGAGAGAGGGAGGGTGGGAAATAAGCACAATTATTAAATTATTAAATTCTTAATTATTTTCATTGAGTTGGAGCTAAATTATATATTTAATGATATATACACATCTGTTTTTTATATCATAGGTACCTTTTTAAAGGGATGGTGATGTATTAGACATTTAATGGCTTATTCAAATAGTTTAATATGCCATGGTTTTATTTACAACCTTTTAAATTCTCAGGTTTGTGTTTGTGAGGTTCATCTTGCTGATATGTCTGGCTTGGTTCTGTTAATTTCATCAAAGACTTAGGTTGTTTTAAGGTTTTTGCTTGTTTGTTTTTATAGATTTTAAAGGCACCTAGGTGGCTCAGTTGGTTAAACCTTTGGCTCAGGTCATGATCCCAGGCTCCTGGGATTGAGCCCCTGCATTTGGGCTCCCTGTTCAGCAGGAAGCCTGCTTCTCTCTCCGCCCCTGCTCATGCTTGCTCCCTCCCAAATAAATAAAACATCATCATAATAATAAAAGATTTATTTGAAAGAACAAGTGAGCATGAGCATGTTTACTATTTTTCTAAGAGATTATTAAACCATCAACAATACCCATCATATGCAGAAAAACATTTGATAAATTTCAACATCTTCTTATGTTAAAAATTCTCAACAGTGGATATAGAAAAGACATAACACAACATAATAAAGCTCATATATAACAAACCCATAGGTAACACCATACTCAATGTTGAAAAGCTGAAAGTTTTTACTCTAATATCAGGAACAAGGTAAGGATGCCCACTCTTGCCACCTTTCCTCAACACAGAATTAGATGTGCTAGCCACAGAAATCTGACAAGAAGAAAAGAAATAAAGGGACTCTAAATTGGAAAAGGAAAAGTAAAATAAATTGTCACTGTGCAGACAACATGATATTACACATAGAGAACCCTTAACTTTACTTAAAAATTAACAGAAGCAATAAATAAATTCAGTGAATTTGTAGAATGCAAAATTAATATACATATATCTGTTGCATTTATATACACTAATAAGGAACTATCAGAAAAAGGAGTTAAGAAAACAATTCCATTTACCGTTGCATCAAAAAGAATAAAATACCTATGAATTAATTTAACCAAGGAGGCAAAAGAACTGTACTCTAAAAACTGTAAGTCACTGATGAAAGAAATTGAAGATAACACAAAACAAATGGAAAGATATACAGTGCTCATGGATTGGAAGAATCCTAATTGTTAAAATGTCCATACTATCCAAAGCAATCTATACTTATTCAATGCAATCCCTACCAAAACACCGATGGTATTTTTTTTTACAAAACAAGAACAAACAATTCTAAAATTTGTATGAAACCACAAAACATCTCAAATAGCCAAAGCAATCTTAAAAAGAACAACGCTTGAGGTAACATGTTCCCTAATTTCAAACTATACTAGAAAGCTATAGTAATCAAAACAGTATAATAGTGACATAAAAATAGACATATAAATCAGTGTAACAGAATAGAGATTCCAAAATAAATCCACACATATATGGTCAATTAATCTTTGATGAAGGAAGCAAGAATATGCAATGGGGAAAGACACTCTTCTCAATATGGTCTTGGGAAAACTAGATTGCTATGTGCAAAAGAATGAAACTGGATCATTACTTACACCAGATATGAAAATAAACTCAAAATGGATTAAAAACTGAAGTATAATGCTGGAAACCATAAAACTCCTACAAGAAAACATAAGCAGTAAACTCTTTAACATAAAATAAGAACAAAATCTTGCGACTTGTGACAATATGGATGGATCATTGGGTTATATGCAAAGTGAAATCAGTTAGATGGGAAAAAACAAATACTGTATGATTTCACTTTATGTGGGATCTTTAATAAAAAAATAAGTGAACAAATAAAACAGAAAGAGACTCATAGATACAAAAACAATAAGGTAGTTGCTAGAGGGGGGGGTGGGTCAAGAAAGTAGAAAAAAGGAAGAAATGGGGGGAGATTAAAAAATAGAAGCTTCCGTTCATAAAATAAGTAAGACCTAGGGATTTAATGAACAGCATAGGGAATACAGTTAATAATAATATAACAACTCTGCATGGTGATGGACGGTAGCTAGATTACCATGGTGGTCGTATTGTAATGCATATAAATGAACTAATGTAATAACATATATAACCTACACTTTAATACAGAAAAAACCTCATCATCATCTAGAAATATATTTTCTTATAATGGGTATCTGATATAAATCTGATTCTCCTTTGTACATTATAATTGATTAAGGATTACTTTTGATGGATATGCCAAAATATTTTAAATAATTTTTGTACTAAAAAAAAAAATTCCCTTAAGGAATAATTAAAAATGTCTTCACAGGTGCCTGGATGACTCAGTCTATTAAGCTTCCCACACTTCATTTTGGCTCAGGTTATGATCTCAAGGCTAAGCAGTGGAGCCTGCTTACAATTCTCTCTTTCCTTCTCTCTCTGCCCCTTCCCACTCACTCTCATAAATAAATAAATAAATAAATTAATTAATTAATTAAATGTCTTTATTAAAAAAGTAAAAACATAAGAAACAACATTAAAGTAATATCTAAAACCAACCATGATATGTAAAATTCACTTGGAATCTCAAATAGTGTCCACTCTTCTACACACAAATCTAAAAATTTTACCATCTACAACCACACATTTACTCCATTTCCCAAGACATAACAAATTCTTGAAAAATAACTTCTCTGATACTAGCTTCTTTTCCTTTCTCTGTCTATAAACAGTTTTATTATTCCTTTTTTATTTAAATTCAATTAGCCAAGGTTTATTATTCCTTTTAAGGGAATGAAATAACTGCCAGGTTATATCCCTATAGCAAAAAGTGGGTCAACTACTGATTTGAATATTTTAGATTGTACCAGTAGATATTTTTTAGCTAAAGTGATAAGATCTAACAATTTAAAATATCCCAAATTTAAAATATTGAGTCTCCTTAAAAATCAATATTAGAATACACTTGATCTTAGCCAAAAGGCCGAGAAGCGATAAAATCAATATTAGAATATAAGGTAAAGGTTAAGTATATGTAAGGTGATTAGCAGTTGTAAAGAAAAAGATATTAGGAATTGAGGAATTCCTGAGTAGAAGTAACTGTAGTGCATCATTGCGAGAGAAACAATTTAAGAGTGGAGAGTTTTTCTTGAAGTATGTCAGATTCAAGTAAGCCCAGGTGACTGTCAAATAAAACAACACAGCAAAAATAACCATCTCGAGGTAAGTAACCTATTGACAATCTTGGAGCAACTAAATATGATGCTCAAAAGCTACCAATGCTTACTTAAATCTTCACTTTTATCATAAAGGCAATCATTGTATCACTGCTGATAGAATTATTCTGAGAGAATTGCATGTGCCCCTTTCAAACATGAAATGTTTCAATCACTGAATGTTACTGACATTTACTTGTCAGTGGCTGGGTATTTCATTTGTGACTATGAAAAATAAGAAATGGAGACTACTTTTCATCCAAAGAGCAAATGCTGTGACCAATCAGATCACTTTAAGCTGTGAATCAAGTTAGCATTGTTTTTGTTCTAAAATATTTGTTTCATGGGGCGCCTGGGTGGCTCAGTAGCTGGGCATCTGTCTGGCTCAGGTCATGATCCCTGGGTCCTGGGATCCAGCCCTGCATCGGGCTCCCTGCTCAGCAGAGAGCCTGCTTCTCCCTCTCCCACTCTCCCTGCTTGTGTTCCCTCTCTCGCTGTGTTTCTCTCTCTCAAATAAATAATAAAATCTTAAACAAAATAATAAAATAATTTTTTTTTCAGGGAGACAGGCTTTCCAGTGGTTGGTCTGTATGTGAGGAATGCATCTGGGGTTTTATGAAATATTAATATTCATAAATTGGGAGATTGGATTTTTTCATTATTTTCTTTTTGCTTTTGGTTTTCTGCAGTTTGAATATGAAATTCCCAAATGAAGTAACCCAAACTCTACTGGTGACGTTGTGTATTATTTCATGATATTTCTATAATACTATATGATAAACCTCTTGACATCAGGATCATATGATGCAGGAGAATGCTCAAGGGCTTATGAACCAAGCACTCTAGCTTATAGCTGCAGATATGCCATTATTAATTGTGTGAGCTTAGACAAATTTTTTAAATTCTACTTTTTTATATGCCTGTTTAAAATCAATAGATCGGTTTTGATATATCAGATTGTTTCCAAATCTAAAATTATATAACTATGAATGTCTCCTTGAACACTTCTAATTAGGAACTCTTCACTATATTTGTGCCAATATAACATGCTGTTCTATTTTTTTCAGCATTACAGACAAGTTTCGGCTATATTTTAACTACATATAGATATTTCCCAGCATATGGCAATCCGACAACTGAATGTCATTATCAAGTAATGTTTAAATCAGGGAATGGATTTAATATATGCTCTTTATCAAATAAGATTTAAAAAAAATTGTGTGTGGTCCTACCTCTGGTCCTGGCCTAGTCCCCACCTAACTATAAAAACTTCCTGGGAAGAGTCTGGCTCCTGACTGTACACCTTTATGTGATTTTTCAGGCCAGATTCTGGCAATTACAAAGACCCTACCTAAAAACTGTCCTCTCCACATCAGATTTACTGCACAGTCAGTGCACTGCAGTCTCTGAAGGGAGTTCCATTCAAGGACTCAGGACCCTCTAGTCCTTAAGCTTTCCAGTTATTTGCATTTCTAGGTCCTTACCCAAGCCTTGGGCTCTGGGTCTTCTTCTGGTTCCCCCACTGATCCCTCCAACCCCAAGCCTCCTTCTACAGGATGGTGAGGAAAGGGAAAACATGAAGACATTTTTTCCCACGCTGACTCAGTATCCTACTTTTCTACTCCTAACTCCATCCCCTCCTTTTGACCCCCTGGGTCCATAAAACTGCTGAAGCCTTTGTAGGGGTTTCCTCAATAGTGAGATAACGCCAGGGCTGCACTGACCCACCTAACTCTGAATGGAGTATGCTTTTGTGGCGGGGAGTGGAACAGAAGTTAGAGTTAGAAGTTTTCTCACAGATTGAACATACTCTATTCCTTAGTGTCTAGTGTTTAAGGTCAGAATACCATTGAAACAGTGAAAAGGGATAGAAGTGAGGTCAAAGTCTCTTTATCATGGCCCCTGGGTGGCTCAGCGGGTTAAGCGTCTGCTTTCGGCTTGGGTGATGATCCCAGGGTCCTGGGATTGAGTCCCACATTGGGCTCCCTGCTCAGTAGGGATCCTGCTTCTCCCTCTCCTTCTGCCTGCCTCTCTCCCTTCTTGTGCTTATTCTCTCTCTGTGTTTGACATGAGCCTGAAATCTTTTAAATAAAATCTTAAAAACAAACAAACAAACAAAAAAACTCTTCTCTCATTTGTTCTAATACCATGGAATACTTTTAACTTTAAGAGAAAGACCTTGAGAACACACATAATAAATCTATAATGACTGAAAACCAACGGAGGAAACAAATATTTAAAGTAGTGATGTGATTTAATATACTTTCATGGTGCAGTAGTTATCAAATGTTGAATTTATTTAATATAACCACAAAATAAGTGACACAAATGTTTTCTTCCATCCTGAGTTAATGGTCATTTTCTCTGCTGAAAATGAATACTGTCATTCTTAAATGCTTTTCTTTTATTCAAATAATATTTGCCTAAATGCAACATCTATATTTCAAATTGTATTTCTTATGCCTCTGAAATTGTACAGTGAATATATATGTGGTCGTTAAGAAAGACTTTCACAGACATTTCATGTGGTCCTCATTTTTTCCAAGTTAAGCAGGACTAGCATCATCAGTATTTTCTAAGATCCAGACTGCTACTGTAGATTCTGACATACAGCCAGCATTTCAGGCTCATATTGATACTGGCATTCATTACAGATCATATAATCGTGTAGCAATATCATTTTTAATCTTTGGTAATGTTTCATGCCAGACAATGGCCTTTTCTGATATAGTATATAAATGAACATTGAATTCCCTGGATCTGTAAATTTGGTTGGGCTAGAGTTTCCTTCTATTTTTCAATAACGAATTTTTTTTCCTTAAAAAGTTGTAAAACATTTTTTTAAATATACAAAGAATATATATAACTTATTGGTTTTGAAATAGATAATAACATGATGTATAGAACTAGATCTAGAGATATAGATATGTATCTTTTTATTTCCCTGATGAAGGATGTTTTATGAGTGTTTTATATATGTGTATGAGTGTATTACACATGTTTTTCAATTTATCTGTGTACTTTTAAATATCTGCTTCCTGCCTCCTTCCCCAGATAGCCTGAATCTTGAACTTAAAAAAAAAAAAAAAACCTATGTTTCCTAAAACTTTATCACTTATTTATAGAGACCAGTTTAATAGATTACTAGTTTTTATACTAATATAGCATCTTATAATAATTACTCTAATTCTTCTGAAACTCACTTTTTTTTAATTCAACATTATACACAGAAGGTAAATCCATGCTGATACATGAGGCTGAAGTTTATGTAGTTTCAGTGTTTTGTAATATTCCATTGTGTGAACACTGTCTACATTATTTTCCTATTACTCTGTTTAGATTTTGGGATTATTTTCATTTACCTCTTAACAAGGCAATAGTGAGATTTTTATACATGTTTATCGTTTGAAATGGTCAAGACTTTCTCTAAGATATAAACCTACTAGAGTAAATGCTGGGTCTTATGCAGAGAACACATGCTTGCTTGTTTTAATAGATTAAAACCCATTTTTTTCTAACTACACAGTGTCATTTACTACAGACTTTCCATATTGTAAGATCCAATGAGCCAAATCCTTGTCAACACTTTCTATTAAAAGACTTTAAATTGTTTTTTTTTTCTTTTGTTCTGTGTGTAACAGGTTTCATTATTGTGATTTTAATATTCTGATTAACAATGATGTTCAACAATTTTTCATGATTTTTGGTCATTTGTATTTCTCTTATGTTTCATCTTCTTTCTCTTGAATTGTCCTTTTTCTGGGATTGTGAGTTTTTCGTATTATCAGAGCCCTTCTTTCCCAATTATATATGTAATAAATGTCTTCTTCAGTTCAAGGATTTTTTGTGATTTAATAATACGAAGTTCATAAGTTTAATATAATAACATTATATAACAGTCCTTTTGCTTCCTTTTAATGAAAACATTTGCCTTTAATGTCGCTAGAATGTTATACTCCTCTATTTTTCAAATACGTTATGGTTTTGTTGTTTAAATTATAGTTCTTAATGCACCTGGAGTTGTTTTTTCTTTGTGTGGTAGGCATCCAATAAAATGTGAATATACATCACCAATTAATTACTTAATTCTTGAAAGCACATTCAAATGAAAGCATTTAGACATTCTTTCTGGCATAGGATTTTGTTTTGCCACAAATGGTTTTGAAATGTTCTTTATGATGCTCAGATATTTGACAAAACTTTAAAGTTGACTTACTTTTTTTAGTATTTATTACTTTTTTTTATTATGCTGGCAGCCAACATATAGTACATCATTAGTTTTTGATATAGCTTTCAATGATTCTTTAGTTGTGGATAACACCCAGGGCACATCACAACACGTGCCCTCCTTAATACCCATCACCCCATTACCCCTTCTCATCAACCCCCTCCCTTCTGTAACCCTCAGTTTGTTTCCTAGAGTCCAATGTCTCTCTGACTTGTCTCCCTCTTAGATTTCTTCCCATTCAGTTTTCCCTCCCTTCCCCTATGGTCCTCTGTGTACTTCTTATGTTTATTAACTTTCTAAAGAGAGAGTAGTTTAATGTTAATAATTTAAGTTGGCTTATATGTTTAGAAATAATGTCTGTCACATGTAATATACTACATAGGTAACGGAAACATGATTAGTCAAATACAGTTTCAGAATTGGAAAAATACTAGATATAGCTTCCATATTTATTTTTTAGATAAATGATTTTATATGTATTTCAGTATGTATTTGAGTCAATAAGTCTCTCTTCCTTTCTCTCTCTCATGCATACACACTCACTCCACCCCCCCCAACACACACACACACACACACTTAGAAGAACAAATCTCACTTTTAGTAGTTCGATGTTCCCCTTTTTTTTTTTAAGATTTTTAAAATTTATTTATTTGACAGACAGAGATCACAAGTAGGCAGAGAGGCAGGCACAGAGAGAGGAGGAAGCAGGCTCCCCGCTGAGCAGAGAGCCCGATGTGGGGCTCGATCCCAGGACCCTGGGATCATGACCTGAGCCAAAGGCAGAAGCTTTAACCCACTGAGCCACCCAGGCGCCCCAATGTTCCCTTTTTTTAAATCATGAATGCTATCATCATTCTTTCACTTAGGAGCTGTATAATGAAGTTTGACTCAGTATTTCTCAAATTTATTTAATATGGGAGCTTTATTTTTGTTTTTTGTTTGTTTGTTTTGGTTTTGGTTTTTGTGGTACACAGCTGTTAATACTCTGTGGAATATTTCTCTCTCTCTCTCTCTCTTTAAGGAATATTAGTTTAGGGCATAGTCTTTTAAATCTGCATTATTATCTTGGCTTTTTTGAAAGATAGCTAATCCCAACCAAAGCTGCAAAGAAAAAAGAAAAAAAGAAATTGTTATCAAATAGTAAAGGTCATAAAGACTGTTAACCTAAGCAAACATTCCTCTCAGGATTAAAAAAAAATCAGGAAGAAATTGGGCCAATGAATTTTCGTCATAAATTTAGTTGCCAAAGTGTTCACAGTTTTGGCAGATCTAGCTATGCCTGAGCTTCAAAACTATTCCTCTTTTGAAAGCTGGTGGTACAGCCTGTGACTTCACTCATTTCTGACACCATGCCATTTGAATCTACACAGTGCATAGCACTCAATGCTGCACACAGTAAAACTCAAAAATATATATTCTCATAAAATCAATTTTTAAAGATACAAAATTATTCCATGTGAAATATATTCTGGCCAATATTATTTATATATTATAGAAAGATCTTTTTACTAGTCAAACAATATTAGATGCTACTAGGTACAAATATTATTTTTTCTTTTAACAGATTTATAACAAGGAAACATTTGGTCCTAGAGACAAATCATAACAGATTGCAAAGCTTGAGTAAATGTCATAAATATTAATATATTACTTTGAATATCTCTAAAATAAAACATCACGCCCTTGCTGACAGTAATATACTAAGCAACCCTGATCTCTATCCTAATTGTTTCCATATTATATAATTCACAATTTATCACATGCATTTTAAAAACCATAATATCAATGTGCATGTATGCTTAAAGCAGAAGGGTTCTCTGAAGGCAAGCACAAAAGATTCTAATTTACCACAAAGGAAACAGAAGAGACCTGATAATATAACAGAATCAAGCACATGTTTTGTTTTTGTTTTTTTTGCCTGTGTTTTAAAGGGTGATTTGAAAACAATGGCTGGTTTATTGCATGTGAAAGAAACATTGAAGTTTTCTGATTTTATCTAAAAGAGACATAAACCAGGACTTTAAAAGCAATTAAAAAGAGCAAAGATACAAATTTAAGTTCTGTGGCTACAAGAAGATAACCATTCAATTTTATTCTACAAATGTATAATTAGCTCTTACTTTATAATCTTATAAAAGCAGTGTATACTCTTCCAATTGTATAATCTGGTGTGTATGAAATTTTAAAAAAGCACCTTCCAAAGAGATTCATTGTTTAATACTTGAGAAAGTGCAGAATTTTGTTATAGCACAGGGAAATAATAATGTATAGTTGAGATAAAAGGGAAATCGGAGATGCCTATCTCGATGAAATGATACATATTCTGGCACTTTTTTAAAAAATAATTATCAAGTGAGTAATATAATAGGGAAACTTTAGCAAAGATTAAAATACATATTTCATTAATGAAAGTTTCACTGGAAACAGATATGGAATTTTATATTGGTTGCATTATTTGCTTGTATACTTGTTTAAAATGAATTAAGAAATTTGGTCAAATCTTCGCATATCCATCCAAGCTGTATCCAAAATCTTTAGTTCTTAGTGCTTTACTCCATCATCACCTTGGGTATTTTGTGTTTTCTTACTTTACTATTTTCATATTTTTTTATAAAAGATTTTATTTACTTATTTGTCAGAGAGCACAAGCAGGGGGAACAGCAGGCAGAGGAAGAGGGAGAAGCAGGCTCCCCACTGAGCAAGAAGCCCAATGATCTTGGGATCATGACCTGAGCCGAAGGCAGATGCTTAACGGACTGAGCCACCCAGGCGTCCCATGATTTTCATATTTTATATCTCTCTCATTATTGCGACCAATAGGAGCCCATGCATTTGAATAAAAGCCAATAAAGTTTGGTATTGACATGTCTTACTTCTCTCAGGTTCTATAGAACAAATGTCCAGAATCATGCTGTTTAATATGATAGCTACTAGCTACATGTGGCTATTGAAATTTAAATAATTTTAAATTAAATTAAAAAAAATTTAAAATCAGTTTTTAATCATACTACTTATATTTTAAATGCTCAATAACCACATATGGTTCCATATTGGACAGTGTGGACTATAGAACATTTCTTCAATAGGTAGAGCTGGGCAGCCTGGGTAGAAAGTGTACTGGCAAACCCAAAAATTTGCCTGTAAGAGGAGAGTATTTGAATTCGAATAGTGTCATGTGTTCTCCTCTCACACATAAATTAGTTGTTTTATCAATTGCTCCTAAAATGAAAATAATTTAGTTACATCAGTGACTTATACTTTAGACTTCAAATTAAATCATCTAATGAAACGTTTCCCATTAATAAAATAATTTTTAATGTATCATCAAGTATAAAGATTTGGAATAAATGAACTACATAGTGATTTTTCAGTGATAGCTCAATAAGGAACCATGCAGAAACTCTGAAAAAAGCAATTCAATCAGAATCTCTTAGGGTGGAACCCAGATATCACTAATTTTAAAAACTTCCATAGATAATTAAAATGTGTAGTTTTGTTTGAGAAAAAAGAGAATCTTGAGCATAGATAATCTTGTGTAGTCACTATAGAAGCTTTAGATGAATTTTAAAAATAATCTTGATTCCCCCAAATTTTGGAAGTCACTCATGGCCATTACTCTACTCTTTATATTCTATATGTGTGTGTGTGTGTACATATCTATATACAAATATATGTGTGCATATACACTTACATGCATAATTATACATGCATGCATATATATTTTATATATTTATATATAATGTATATATTTACATCTATATATACATGCACATACATATATAATGTATATTATGTAAGCATAATTTTTTTTCTAAATTATTTACATATTTTACAATTTTTTGTTTTGAGGTAATTTTGAATTTATAGAAATGTAGAAGGAGAGTATCAACAATTCCTAGACAGCCAGCCCTGATTTCCTTTTTCCTAATCTCCCACATTTCCTGTGGTACATTTGTAATGTTTAATGAACCTATTTGATAGATTATTATTAACTAAACTCTGTACTTTAGTAGCATTTTATTAGTTTCTCCCTAATGTCCTCTTGCTGTTTCAGAATTCCAACCAGAGTATCTTTCCACATTTATTTATCAAGTCTCTCTAGGTTCCTCTGAGCTGCAGCAGTTGCTCAATTTTTTTCTTGTTTTTCATGATCTTGACAGTTTTGAGAAGCCCTGGTCAGGTATTTTGTAGAATGTTCTTCAACATGTCTGATGTCTTTTCTAATGGTTAGACTGGATTTGTAGGTTTGGGATGGGAGAGCACAGAGGTGAAGTACCATTTTTAATACAATGTATCAAGAGTACATGCTATCATTTTGACTTAATCGCTGATAACGTGCACCTTGATCATGTGGCCATTATTAGTCAAGTTTCTCAACTATAAAATTGTTCTTTAATCATCCTTTCTACACTGTACTCCTTGAAAGTTATTATTTATAAACTACACGTAAGGAGTAGGGTGATATGCTTATCCCCCTTCAGGGAGGAATATCTCCATAAATTATTTGAAGTATGTCTGCATGAGAGATTTTTAAATTTATTTTTCAATTGTTTATTTCTACTGTTTAAGATGATGACTGTTAATTTTATATATTCAATTATAATCCATTAGTAATTTACTTTCTTGCTCAAATTATTCCATCCTTGGCCATTGGGAACTCTCAGTTGGCCCTGTGTCTCCCTAAAGCATTCCAATGTTTGAGGATTTTCGTCTGTTTGCTTGTTTTTTGATGACTTCCTTACTTTCTGGTCTACAAGAAGTTACAGGCTTATTTTTGTCTATTACTCCTCATAGTCCAGAATCAACTATTTTTTTTTAACAAGTACAAATTACTTTTATTGGAGAATGGTATAGAACTGGGCACTAGTTCTGCTCATTAATACTGAAGTTCCTTTGCTTTTAGGCCCTCTCAGCTGACAGAGCAAGAAAACATATGTGTGTATGCTAATTTATGAATATAATCATATATGTAAATACTTCTTTGTGTAACGATCTGCCTTCACATTAAGCTAAACATGAGCTCATACAGATGTCTCCCATTCTAAGCTATCACAACTGGTGGATCATTCTAGTCTCCTCCCCTTGATTATCTGTAACTTTAGTCAAAGGGCCAGAAACCAGGCTCTGACCATTTGACGTTCATTTACTTAATTATTCAATCCCATCAGATAAGTACAGTATTATCAGAATTGTTAACTGATACCCCTGTGGGAAACAACTTTGCCAACAAAGTATAGTGCTTATGAACAGTTTCTTTTGCTTTTTTGCCTTACAGACTCCATCCATTTCCAAAATCCATTCCAAAATTATTCCAAAAGTCAGCAACTTTTCTCCCATTCCCTTCATTAGTATCTCATATATTTGTAATACAGTTAGATTCTTTTTGTCACATTCTGTATTCCAGCCTGCCATTCCCTAGGCTCCTGAGACATTTTTAACACTTTACATTAAAGTTTGCTCTTTTGCTATAAAGTCTATGAATTTTGACAAATATTTGATATTTTACCTTTCTCATTAGAGTATCACATACAATAGCTTCATCCCTCTAAACCCTGCACTGAAAAAATAAAAATAAAAATAAAAAATAAACCCTACACTGTACCTATCCAACCTTCCTCCTTCCAACTGAACCCCGGGCAACCACTGATTTGTTTATTCCATTTTTATTTCTTTTCAGGAAGTTTCTATTGACCTGTCTTCAAGTTCACTGATCCCCCCCCCCATCTTGTTGAGTCTACTGGTAAGTCAGAAAAAGTATTCATTTCTGTCTTTGTTTTGATATTTAGGATTTCCCCCCACTTCCCTTTTCTTAATAGCTTTAATCTCTCTGTTGATATGACCTATTTGGACTTGCCTGCTGCTAACCTTTCCCATCAGAAATATTAATGTACTAATCATAGTGATTTTAAATTATCTGTCTGGTGGTTCCAACATCTGTATCATATCTGAGTCTGGCTATGAGGATTGCTTTGTCTCTTCAGACATATTTGTTCTTGCCTTTTGACATGGCTTGTAATGTTTTGTCCCAAACCAGACATACTGTATGGAGTAATATTTACTGAGATAAATAGACCTTTAGAGTCTGTGTTTTTATTAATCTTTCTAGAGTTGGGCTATGTTTCCTGCTTCTTATAATTATAGGCACCAGAGGCTTCAAAGTGCTCTAATAAGCTTGTTTTTTTGTTGTTGTTTTTTCCCCTCACCTTTTGGCATTGGAATTTCTTTTTCTGCTGGTCCTCAGAGAAAGTCTGCGTCTTCTAGCTATAATCCATTGTTATTATTGCCCAGTGCTTCTCAACGTGAAGGTAGGTGGTGAGAGCGTGAGGTGTTATGTGATCTCTAATTTCCAGTCTTTTAGGAGTCCTGTGTTGGGTGAGTGTGCCCTTCAGAAATACTCCTGCCCTTCTCCAGAAGTAGAGCTTTCATAACCCCTAGTCTTTTCCCTGGTGATAGTGTTTCCAGACTCTTTCTTAATTGTCCTCTCTTCTATAGATTATATCATTCATTTATCATGTATTTATTATTTATTTTTCTTCATCTGTTTATTTATATGTGTATATAAATAACTTTTATTTATCTATTTGTGGCTGCCTGGCTGGCTGGATGTGCCAAGAAGGCAAGAGCTAGTGTGTCCCACTCCTTGACATGGGTAAGATTTCAGAGTTGTACTCTGGCCAGTTCCCTTCCCCAGCAGTCAAGCCTTTGTTGGGGGCATGAGTCTGAACAATCTCCCAATGGCTACTTTGCCCCTTTTCCCTGACATTACACCTGGGGAGCCATCTCCAATCCTCTTTTTGAGAAACTGCTGAGGTACCTGGAGGAAAAGCCTGCAAAACTATGGAAAACTCCCTACCGATGTAACACCTCAGGAACTTTCCAGTCTCGTGATAGTCTGCACTTCATTTCCAGCACTATGTCAAATATATGGTTTAAATATTCCTGCCACCTTATGGCATCTGGCAGCTTCTGCTCCACGTAAGCAGATCTCAGCTGTGCCTATCTGGATATACCCGACTGTCCAGATTTGGGACTGGTAGTTTGCCAGCAATTTCAGTTCTCTGATGTATCGAAGAAAGTGTGTTGATATTTAACTTGTAAGGTGGCCACAAATAATATCAGGGGGAATTTTGAAGGTCAGTCTTTTCTCTTACTGTAAGGGTGGGAATAAAAACTAAGCACTTTGCAAAAGCTGAAACCAGAAGGCAGCATGCCCTGTGTTTTTATCCAAATATATATTGAATTACCAAATTTTTTTCTATATTTTCAGTCAATTTCCTGGCCAAATAAATATCTCTTATCAAGATCAGTTCAGCTTCTAATAGGTATTGCATTAGGTAATCTTGCATTAATAGACAACCCTATCTGATCATTGTGTAGTTCTCTTATATCATATACCCCCTTGATTAACTATTCCCACCCCAGGTTATAAACTTCTGCTCTCATCCCTCTTGACATTGTTGTTTTATTCTTTCTATACAAATCTCAACTGGGATATTGTCTCTCAGACAGGCCTTCCTTGACTACTTGAAAAACCCTGGCACTCTACAGATCAAACTTGGCATAGCCTGCATCACTATTTGCTTGCTTACTTACTTATCTTTTAATCTTTTCCCAGAAAAAGAGTGCCATGAGACAAAGGGACCTTTTCTGACCTGATTACTGCCATATTCCTAAGCTTAAAACAGCAGCAAGCACAGAGTAGATGTTGAATACATAATGGTATAATCAAAGAATAGCATGCACCTTTTGAACCTTTTTTCAACTTTATATTTTAATATGTTCTCACTAATACACTTGATTTCATCCACGTTAGCCTTATTTTATCCCCTCTAAGGCAAAACGTTTTCCTGCTGGTCTGTTTTCTATCTTTCCTTGCCCTTATTACTTCACTCAACTTGTAGATACAGGATTATGTTTCAGCTTCAAGCAATTCTTTCTCATATAAAACTCCTGATGAGGAGTCCTGGGGTAACCTCCTAGTTCCTTAGTCATCTGGGTACCCACAGCCTTCTCTCTTGCTCTTCCTACTTTTTCAGCATGTGGATGTCATCTCATGGTACACAGTGATGCCTTTAGGTCCTCACATGACATTTGGATGTCAGGAAGGAGATAAAGAAGAGAAAGTTCTATTTTTCTTTCAATGACTGGAATTTGGTCACGTCGCCATTGCTAGTATCAAGAAAAATTTGGTAGGTCAGTACTTATTTGAAGTACTCAGGTACTCATCTAAAAAATCTAAGAGTTCTACTCTAGAGGAGATGGAAATACATCTGTAGAATATCAAACAGCCTCTGACATGCTAATGAAAATACATTGTCCCAATTATTCTCTTTCGTAGTACTGTATTTTTCATATCAAAAAACTTGACACAATTTGTAAATATTTAATTTAATTTCTTAATTTTATGTGTTTATTCTAGCTTTCTTCTATTCCACTATAAGCTCTATCATGTCATAGAAGATACCTTTCCCTTTCACTGTTATATCTACAATGCCTCCCTTAGTATCTAGAAAAGAAAATACAGGCACTTGTAAATATTTATTAAATAAAGAGAGGTATCACGAAAGAAACCTTGGTTATTTATTTCAAGATATATTTAGTCTTCTGTAGTATATTTTTAATTTCTTTTTATTGCTGTTTCTATAACCTTGTATATTATTGCTAATAAAGATTCTAACATTGATACATTCCCTTAAAAGGAAAAAGTTCTATTTCTGAAAATAGTATTTAATGTGCCTTACCAACAGTTAACTTAAATGGTCATATAAAAACTAATTTTTATTGTGCATTTATTATTTGTTACTCCATTGCCTATAAATATGTAGAGATAAATATGTTTAAAATGAAGCCATTTTGGGGTACCTGTGTGGCTCAGTGGGTGAAGCCTCTGCCTTCAGTTTAGGTCGTGATCTCAGGGTCCTGGGTTTGAACCCCACACTGGGCAGCGGGGAGCCTGCTCCACCTTCTCTCTCTGCCTGCCTCTCTGCCTACTTGTGATCTCTCTGTCAAATAAATAAAATCTTTAAAAATATAAATAAAAAATAAAAATAAAATGAAACCATTTTATTTACTGACATGTTATGTATTCCTAAGATCAAGTAGAATTCTATTTTAAATTGTTGCACCTTTGGGGCAACTGGCTGGCTCAGTTGGTTAGGCTGCCAACTCTTGATTTCTGCTCAGGCCATAATCTTGGGGTCCTGGGATTGAAATCCACACTGGGCTCTGTGCTCAGCAGGGAGTCTCCTTCTGGATTCTCTTTGTCCCGCTGCTCCTCCTCTCACTCACTTTCTCTGTCTCTAAAATAAATAAAAAAATCTAAAAAAATTGTTGCCCTTCCATTTCATACAAAAAATTAATTATATTAGTTTCTCAGCTATATGAATCCAAGCATCTTTGTGTATTTTGTTCATTGTTATATATATATGGAATCCCTAGAGCATCTGGAACATTTGAGTGTAAGCTGTAAAAGTATGAGGGTTGGGTGGACATTGGGTTTTATATATCACCTATTTCCTGTGTACTAGGCAATTTAACAAGCAGTCTCTATGTATTATCATATTTAAGGCACATGACTTAAAAATATATTTATACAAATCTGAAGAATCCAAAGTGCCCCATTTCTGGGTCCACAGACACTTGTATTTTAACATTAACACATGTGACACATAAAAATACATACTAAATCTTAAAAATGAATAAACTATTTTATACCAGTCAGTTTAAAAACATGGGATAAAATGTTAAAAATAGCATGGTATTTACCATCAAGGAATATATGGACAACGTTCTGTTAAGAAAAAAAATATGGTTGTCATCACTGCTAGTCAACACTACTTTTAAGGTATGTAAAACTGCAAAAACAAAAATACATTACAAATCTATATTATATGAACAAATATTTATAAAACATCCAAGCTTGGGGATGTAATTTCTACATAAGAGATTTCAAGTGGCATTATGATTTATTGATGTCAAAAGGCATTATCTGGGAAAACTTCACAGAATCATTTGAATGATAGTATTTTGTCATGAGCAGTTTCATAAGTATGTGATTAGAAGATGAAAGTCAGCAACTTCCTACATAATCGTAGAAACCCAGCACACAAATAGCTCTGCTCTTGTGTAATTTACATTCTAATGTGTGTATTGGAGGGTGCAAAAGACATCAGTATAGAATAAATGGGAGTATTAGATTGTTTTTTTTTTTAAGATTTTATTTAGTTATTTGATAGACAGAGATTACAAGTAGGCAAAGAGGTAGGCAGGGGGTGAGGGGTGGGGCGGGGGTCGAAGCAGGCTGCCTGCTGAGCAGAGAGCCCTATGCAGGGCTCAATCCCAGGACCCCGGGACCATGACCTGAAACAAAGGCAGAGGCTTTAACCCACTGAGCCACCCAGGTGCCCCAAGATTGTATTTTTTTTTTAAGATTTATTTATTCATGAGAGAAAGAGAGAGAGAATAGGAGCAAAGGAGAGAGGCAGAGGGAGAAGCAGAATAAGGAATCCCTGTTGAATAGGGAGCCAGAAGCAGGACTACATCCTAGGATGTGTAGATCATGACCTGAGTCAAAGGCAGATGGCTAACTGACTGAGCCAGATAGGCGCGCGTGTGTGCACATGAGCACACATACACACACACAAGTGGAAAGGGAGAGACTCTTCAAGCTGACTCCCTGCTGAGTACCAACCTGAGGACTGAGGCTGGTTGGATCTTACAACTCATGAGATCATGATCTAAGCTAAAACCAAGAGTCATTCATTCAACTGATTGAGACACCCAGGTCCCCATTGGATTGTATTTTCTGAAGATAGCTTAACAATATCTATATGTTTTTTTGTTTTGTTTTGTTTTG
Organism: Mustela lutreola; assembly: GCF_030435805.1. Taxonomy (NCBI): domain Eukaryota; kingdom Metazoa; phylum Chordata; class Mammalia; order Carnivora; family Mustelidae; genus Mustela; species Mustela lutreola. Next base: position 53,617,494 of record NC_081303.1, read on the forward strand.
TTTTGTTTGTTTTGTTTTTGGTATCGTGAACTTGATACTTTTCTGGTCAAAAGTGGGGACCATGACATCTTTGCTTGACTCTGGGAAAAATTACAATGCTACTTTATAGTATTATCACATCAGAAAGATGTGATGCTGTATGTTTCCCAAAGGCTAAGTCAGAAAAAGGTAAAAAGGCTTCTGGATTCTTTGCAAAAACACTTCACTCTGGAGTCCTGAACTATAAGAAATTCAATTGTCCTTAGTCCTCCATATTGTAAGAAAGATCAAACAAGCCCTGGTTTGAGACTCTATGAAAAACGAAATTCCTAGCCAGCCTTCAGATGCTGCAGCTCCAGTAATTAATCTGCAATCATTGAGTCCCTGAGCAGTACCACCCTATGTAAGCTCTTCCTAAAGTTCTGATCCACGAAAGTCATAAACAATAATAAAAATGTTTATTTTTTGAATCACTGAATTTTGGGGTCATTTTTCATGCAACAATCCAAAAATGGAACATTGAGTAAATGAGCTTGTTAGAAACAGCAATAAATTATAAGGAAAACAACAACAATAATGTAGCAGGAAAATAGATAACAAAAATATGAGGTCATATTTACTATGATGGTCATGGTAGGCACACCACATAACATAATGATGCAAGTGAATATAGAGGTCCCACAATATGCAGTAGACACCTGGTGATCCAGGAGAGCCAATAGCATAGTTCTGTGCCAAAGGTATGCATGCTCAAGACCCAGGAAAAAGCCAATGTTTCAGTTCAAGTCTGAAGGCAAGAAAAAAACCAATGAAACAGACGGAAGACATCAAGCAGGAGGAATCCCCTCCTGCTCCTCTTACTCATCTTTTTGCTCAGCAGTTGGATGGGGCCCACCCACATTAGGAAGGGGACTCTGTTTTACTGGATCTACTGACTCAGATGTTAATCTCATCCAGAATCACCCGCATATATACACTCCAGATAATGTTTAATCAAATGCCTGGGCACCGATGGCCCAGTCTAGCTGACACATAAAAGTAACCATCACGCAAAGTACACTAATAGGCACATACTGCTACTGTATTTGCAATTTGTAATTGTATGGTACATGAATATGAAAAAAACTTTGCATTTTTACTTCATTTTACCAATAATTTGAAAAATAAATTTGTCTGCAATTCTTCCTCCCCTTACTTTATTGGTATCGGTAAGTATGTATGTTCTTGTTGGACCCTGTTAGAAAAAAGAATGACTTTATATAGCTTTAAGTAAACAATGCCATCACTCCTAAAGTGACCATGTGATCTGTTGGAACCTATTCTTCACTGGCCCCCAGGCTTTCTTTGGTATCATCATTTCCAGGCTCTGGTCTAGTTGGGCTTGCCATTAGTTTTCTTTTTCTCTGCTACTCTTTCCCTAACAGCCTCTCTTGTCCTTGGAGAGCATTTTCTTCCTCTAAAGCAAGCTAGAGCTCTTATTAGTCCTTGAATAATGCACACAGACACCGGGCATCCTTCTTTAAATGCAGCTTTAGTCATCTTTCACTCAGTCAGGGGGTAGTGAAAAGAGCATGAACTTTAGACTAGACAGGTCTAGGAACCATTCCCTGCTTTATAATTACTAGTGTATGATCTTTTGAGAAGGTAACTCTTTCAGACTTTTATCATTTGTAAAATGGAGACAAAAATACTGCTTCATAGCTTTATAATGAGAATTAAGGAAAAATATGTAGAGGAAACATGGAACCAGGCAGGCAGAAAGATAATTTATCCACTTCCCTTTGTTCCAGGATCTCCTGAACTATGATGTCTGAGGCACATCGGCTGTCACTAGGGACACCGTATTAAAAGACATGGCCTCTGTCATAAAGAACCCACAGACTAGTGAGATAACATAAAAATAAATAACTGCAAATATCTATAAAATAAGTAAACTGTTGCAATGTTGTTACTCAGAAGATATGTGCCAATAATGGTCTGAAAAGAATCAGGGATGGTTTCCTGAAATGTAAAAAATAAGCAAAGATTTGGATTTTGCAGGGATTTCCAGTAGCCAGGGGTGAAAGGGGATGGGGGAGTTCAGTATGTGCAACATATGACAACTGAAAAGAGATGGTGGATACAGACAAGATCTCAGGACTGAAGTTTACTTTATTCAGAATGGGTTTGAGGAGTCCAAAGAAAGCTTGTAGAATTAAGAGAGGGCCTAAGAAAGCAAGGTCTCAGCACAATAAATGCATTTGTGTGTTTACACTCTTTTAAAATGGATAATTTGATTATTACCATTTTAAAGATGAAATAAAAACAAATTAGCATTCTCAGCATTAGGTTGCTGAGGCAGGGTTCAGACCTTGAGAATCTAGTTCCATACCCTGGGCTTTAAAACTACCTAGATTGTTCCTTTCTATGTGGTTAATGCATTAAAGCACCCAGGCTCCTCCAATCTTTTTTCCCTTTTTCTTATTAAGATCAGTCAAATATGATATCCTTACACCATGCTCCTAATCCAAGTGATTAGTGCCTGCATCATTGCGTTACTGTTTTGCATGACCTTCTAAAACATATTTAGGATGCAACACCAATGACATCAGAACTAAATAGCTCTCCAAGGTGGACAGATTTCATATCACCATACAAAACCTACGCCTTTCTACATAGCAGAAGTTTGAAATTACCAGAGACATTTAGCTGAGTGAGTTCAAACATCATTACATCATTGGAGATAAAATAGTCTGCTTACATTTAGCATCATTTATTAATGATTCAGATAATGTGAAACCGAAAGAGTTTCAAGGAATCAATGGGGAGTCAGGGATTATAGTTCACAGATAATGACATATTCTTTTTAAATATAGAAGTAATAATTAGAAATGGCTAGAGATGGACAGTTTTGTAATTGTATACTTTTGCATGTCATTTTTTTAAATTATATGATTTCTCAAATATATAGTTATTATTATTAATTGGTTTTGTTAATTGGTTTTTCATAAGGGAGTTATATGTACTAAGATTATTTTCTTAAAAAAAAAAACAGCTTTGGGTTAAGAGCACAGATTCTGAAACCAAGCCACCTAGGTTGAAAACATGGCCCTAGTATTTGTCAACATTCCTGAACTTTAATCAAGTTAATGAATTTCTTTGTGAATACTTCATAATCCTTATATGGGATTAATTATGAGTATCTCTCTCATAAAGTTGTCATAAAGCTTAAATAGTTAACTGTGTCCCAAGTCTCCTTGTTATCTGCTCCATAAATTTAAGTGGTTTGGCAAAGTTTTAATCATGAGGATACTCTAAAGATGTATTGGTGATTGCTGCAGAAGTCACATACCTCTCATTTCCTTACTATATACACTTACCTACTGAGTTGTTATTTTGATTTAAAATTCATGTCTTTTACTTTTAAAATATATTTGTGCTATATATTTTGATGTTATAATAATGTATAACTATTTTAATAATAATATTTTAATGTTTCATAGAGTAATATAAATAGTAATTTTTATTGCTAATACTTGAGGTTGAGATATTTGAAGACATTTTTGAGTGGTTTGATTATTTACATTGATATTAAAAACCATAACATTTGATGAAAGCCTATGAAATGTTCAGCATCCTACTAGATGTAATTACCTTTACCACTTAAATGACTATAATTCAAACCAAGTCTTTCCAGTGTCTGACTCTCTGCCTGAGAGGAAATTAGTCAGATGAATTAAATTTAATTGTGTAAAATGCTACCATACGGGAAAGTTATGCTTTCAATCTCAGTAGGCTTGTAGCTGCAAATGTGCAGTGAGTTGGCATGCCTTATTCTCATATTCAAAGACACACCACACCTTTCCAACTAGATATATTTATTACTGATTTATTCCAAGCACCCAAGTTACTTAAGTTAGTTAATCTGTGCTTTCTATATGTGCTAGATATACTTCTGTGATACCTCACAATGACCACTGCCACCTAGTATTGATGGACTATACAATTTTGTTCCCCTAAATGGTAATGAACTGATAGAACATGGCAAAGTTATAGGTTACTTCCATGATTAGGTTACAAAAGTTTATAACTTCTGTCTTTCAAGCTCTGCTCCTCAGTGTACAGCTTTGGTGAAGTAAATTGTCACAGTTGAGAGATCATGTTACGAGAAACTACAGACAGCCACTGGCCAACAACCAGCAAGGATCTGAAAGCTGTCAACAATAACTAGGTGGTTTAGAAGGAGATCTTTCCCTATTTATGCTTTTGGATGAGACTACAGGCTGACACAGATTACAACTTTGTGAGAAATGTGAAGCAGAAGACCCAGTTAAATCATGCCCAGATTCCTGACCCACAGGAACTTTGAGATAATAAATGTGTGTTATTTTAAGCCATTAAATCTTGGAATAGCAATAAATAAAAATACACTATGCCAAGTTAGAATAATATAGCTCACAGTGTTGTAAGTCAAAGTCTTTACTTACTATTGAATGTTATCTGTGGATTTCATCTCTACAAATTCAATTGCAATCATAAAACAGTATTGATGATAAAATATATATGAAACTAAAAACAAATTTTCTATACATTATTAGTTATATATAAGTTAAATATACAGCACTGACCATTTTTATGTTTTGGGGAATTTTTTTTTTCACAGAATGGCTTAGATTAGGCTTCTTAAAGCAATGAGTCAAATTTTTACTTAAGACACATTGTAATTTTCCTGTTATTTTACATTTTGTACGCATAGACAATTATCTTGTCCCAAGGACTTTCCCAGTTACACTTCTCAAATGTAATTATATAATCAAAATCACATGCGAATACTATTAAGCATAATAATTCAGCCACGACCTAGTCACCCTAATTAAGAGCCAGAACAGCAGTGTTACTTTGAAGTTTTCTAACTGCTCCTTCTTATTGTATCACTGCCTCTTCCACAGAGGTAACTGCTATTTTAAATTTTATGGTTCTCAGTTTCTTACTTTAAAGAGAGTTTGCTACATAGGTCTATATCCCTCAAATATATTTTCTTTGTTGAATATGAATAAAATAACAAAATGAGAGTTTATATGACTGGCCCACCAAAACTGACGAAATGAAAATTAACGAAATACATTCTTCACATACCACCAGTTAAATAAACATCTAACTATATAGTATTTATCAAAATTTCAACATAGATGTAATTTAATCTTCTCTGTCTGAGGGAAATAAAGGCAACTGTTTGTTCTTATATTGAATTTCTGACGAATGTCCCCTGATATGACTACAGTATAAGCATGGGGGGGATACAACTAGAAAATCATTTAGAAATATTTATTAAACATCTTAATGTATAGTATAAGATCAAAAGATATCAACGTTTGCATTCCTTTGGATACATCATATTTTACCTAGTGCCTATTATATTGGAGAACTCAGTGTAGAGACTAGTATAATCTGGAGAAAAAGTTGTTTACAAGTTGTATCAGGTCATATAAGGATAAAATGAAACAGAGCTTCACTGAAATTTGAGTAGGATTATTTTAGTGTCTTCTGGGTTGTGTAGTCTTTAACATACTATCAGCCTATAGGAGCAGCAACTCTTAGGTAATAGCAGACAACTTAAGAGAACAAAGCTTCACGAGAAGCTTCAAGCAATATCAAGTTTACTTAGTTATGAGAAAGTATACAGGGCAGGAAGCAAAACAGCAAACACAGCAACAGCATCACACACATCTACTGGATTCCAGGCAGAATTTTGATGGCCTGAAGATATGCACAGTCATGAGAGGCTTGAATGTACATGGACAACCTCAGACCATGGAAGCCATCAATACTGGTTCTTCCCACTTTGATATCTTGTAAATCACATAGCCCTCAGGTACAGCAGCCTGGGTCTATTCTCTAGATTAGCTGCCTCTCCTAAATGCTGGATACCTATTACTGGATCTTCATAATAGATAAAAGCAGTTAATCCTATAGGTAGTCTTTGGTCCAAATCTTACAACTTGGACCTGAAAATTCCTAACAAGTGTTTTTTAGTTAATACTGTCACAGAGATTGACTAAGAGTCCTGTCCAAAGACGGTTCAGAGGAATGACTTAAGAACCCGTTGTTCACCTTTCCTCTTCACGTGTTATTTTAGAGTTACTCTGTTGTATAACAAAACCAAAAATGGTTATTTTCCTTGTGACGTGATTCGGGAGTTTAGTGACAGACGCTACTAGTTTCTAGCTCTAGCTCTTAGTTCTTACCATGTATCTTTGGGTCATTATTTGATTTTCTTTAAAGAGGATAAAGGATGTGATAAAACCAAGCTGTAAAGGAACTGTTCAAAGGAAGGTAAATTGTTGAAACCCTTCAAAGTAGCCCTGTTATGTGGGAGTGCAATGAATGAAGGCGATTCCGGATGAAGTTAGAGAGGTTGGCAGTGGACAGTGAGGGGCCCCATGAGCAGGAATATGAGAATATTTCCCTGCTACAAAAAGCCACTGAAAGAGTACAAATGGCATAATCAAAAAATCAGATCAGTGAAATTGTGGCTGGACTACAATAATTATTCAAGGAAAATGATAAATCAAAGATAACAAAGAATGAAGAAGTTATTAGCCAGGGAGGAACGTCACTGGATATGTCAATTATTCTGCTTATTTATAACATACATATAATCAATTTATTTATAATTATAGTCACAGAATAACATACTTATTAAAATGATACATATAATAATAAAAATAATATTTTAACTTTAACAGATTTGTAGGAAAATGGCAAAATACCTAGAAAAAAAGATCTGGTAAATATCATTGTATTACTTGAGAGACAGAATGTTTCCAGGAATACTAAGGAATCAGTTAAAACAATATTTGGTTGATGCTTTACTGTGCTGTCAAGTGCACTAACTTGGTATATCAAAATGCATTTGAGTTTTTATAAATCAAAATGCATTTGAGTTTTTATAAATCAATCTCATCAAGACACAAGAGGAATTCAAACTCTTAATACTGTACTTTTCTTATTTTTAAGAATGCTTTTTGAGTTAAACTCTACTATATCTGATATTTTCACTTTTATAACAAGTCATATATTTTTTTAAGATTTAATTTATTTATTGGTCAGAGAGAGAGAGAACACAAGCAGGGGAAAGAAGCCAGAGGGAGAGGGAAAAGCAGGACCCTGGAGTGATGACCTGAGCCAAAGACAGACACTAAACCAACTGAGCCAACCAGACGTCCTTATAACAAGTCATATTATTTGTAGCTTTATAGGGAGTTTTGTATTTATAGTGATTATTGATAGCTCATGATACATTTCAAAATATATCTTATTTTATACACTCCATTCATCCCATTTGTTTATTCATATTCTCCCTCATTTGCATAAAGTTTTCCTCATTCTGTTTGTTGTTATCAGTTTGAAAATCATATCCTCTGTTTCATTTTACCATATTATATTAGTGGAATCTAAGAAATTACAAGTTAATTCGTTATCTGACCCTATCCTCCAAAAACCAGAGTCCTCGAATGCTGCTTCTTTCTCTCTGAAATTATATGCCAATAAAATAGTTTGTTTTTCTCCAACCTTTATTTAAATATATTGTTCAATATTTTATAGGAGAGTTTGTGATGTATGAAGTTTACTTTTGCAAATGTGTTCTGTCATGATCAAATTAAATAATAAAAGTTAATAGTTTTCTTCAACATGCTTCCAAGACATTTTTTTCACTTTTATTCCTGATTTTTAAGAGTTCTTAAATCCAAAGAAAGCCATATCTGCCAAACAGAACTACAGCCAAAAGGTTTGAATTGGCTCTTCACCTAATACGTAGAGAAGAAAAATACACAACTTATAAGAAAGTAGCTTAAATATACCATATCCAAAGTATATCTTTAATGGAGAGTTCCAAATATTGGGTCTGGAAGTTTATACTTAAGTTACAACCTGAAGATCTTCCTACAGAGAAAGTCATTAAGAATTTAAGAAAGTGCTTCACAAATCAGGCAGTACACATGGGTCTATAACCTGAGTACTAAATGTTTTGACAAGGGTGTGATTGCTTCAGTTATATATCCCAGGATATTAGACACTTGGGGAATATGTATCTTCCGCAGTATCAGAAAAGAAAATGCTAGCAAAGCTAAGGCTTTGATTTGTTGTACTTGAATTTCAACCCTCAAAATTAGCCTCAAAATAGTATTTCATTATACATATTATAGCCTTTGGTTGGCAACCATAACAAGTGAGGAAAATTGGGACTTTACATATATTTTCGGGACGTTTAGCACAAAATTTGTCATTTTCAAGAAATAAAGAGAAACTATACCCAATGTCACTATGCCTTTAATTTTCTTTTATCAAATTAACTTTCTTTGGAAAATGGAAAATAGTTATCTTTGGCCATCAAAAATTCCCATTTAAGTTTGAGAATATATTTATTCTTTTCTATATATACTATACTTTTTGATACTTAAATTAACTGTCATAAAATTCCATAAATTTACAGAAGTTGTATATGTTGAATATTAGTACTTTGCTAAGGAGAAGTGACATAAATTTAATCTTTATATGCAAGGGACTTTTATTTCCAATTTCATTTGCTATAGGAAACTCACTGAAGTGCAATTCAAACTGGGTAGGCTCAGTGACATGATAAATTCATAAATATCTTGGGCCAATTTTAAGTGTTGATGTATACAGTAAATAAGGAAAAAATATGCTAGAATTCCTAAAGATGAGGACAAGCAAGATATGGACAACATTGATTTTGGGTACTTACCCCCCCAAAATGAAAAGACTAAATCAGAAAGACATAGGCATCCCTATGTTTAGTGCATTATTCACAATAGCCAAGATATGGGATGAATCCAAGTGTCCACTGACAGATGAATGGATAAAGAAGATGTGGTGCATATATAAAATGGAATATTAGCCATAAAAAAGAATGAAATCTTGCCATTGCAACATGGATGGACCTAGAGGTTATAATGCTAAATAAAATGTCAGTCAGAGAGAGACAAATACCACTCACATGTGGAACTTAATAAATAATACAAAGGAGCAAACAAGTTAAAAAGAGACCCAAAAAAAGAGAACACACTGGTGGTTGTCATAGGGGAGGTGGGTGTGAAGATGGATAAAAGAGATAAAGAAGACTAAGAGTATACTTATCTTGATGTGTACTGAGCGATATATAGAATTACTGAATTATTATATTGTATATCTGAAACTAATATAATACTGTATGTTAATTATAGTTGAATGAAAAAAATAATTTAAAAAAGATTGCCAGTGTTGCTTTTCAATATTATTTTAAGGTATATAAAACAGTACCATGAGACAAGAAAAATAAACTACAAATCTATATTACATGAACAAATATTTATAAAATTTTCAAAAGAGTGTCTAGCATGTGGTAAGTGCAACTTAGATTTTAAGTGCCATCATTATTTATAGATGATAAGATTCATTATCTGGAAAACCACAGAGAATTAATTGAAACATGATTTTATGTTAAAAGGGATTCAGTTAGGTATCTGATTAGTATATGAAAGTCAATAAGTTTTTATGTAATTAGGTGAACTAATTAATATAGTCTTGAAAAATACCACTTTCAACATAAAAACATGATTTGTTTTTGATATGCAAAGACAATCAGATGTAAAATATAACCTTAAAGACTAAAAAAAATGGAGAATTATATTTTTTCTGAGAGATAATATAAAAATATACAAACGTGTCAGAGATTTCAATCCTTCTAAGTGAACTTAGATCTTCAAGTTAATGTTAATGTACAAATGTTTTTGGTAACATGATAAATTAAATCTGAAATTTATCAGGAAGATTAAATGAACAAAGAGTAATAAAGACAATTTTTGTTACAAAAACAATAAGGTAAAGAGTTTGTCATAATATTTTTTCAGATTTATTTTAAAACAAAGTATATTATAAAAATAAGTTAATGAAGAGTAAAGTTCAAAAATGGTCCTGTATATATTGAAAATTTATTTATAATGCAAGTAGCATTTTTAACAGACTTGAAAAGGATATATAAAATAAATATTAAAATTACCATTGATTCTTCACTGAAATAAAATATATATAACATATGAAAATTATTTAAAAATATAAACATTACAACAGAATTATGTTAAAGAGTATCTTATTGGGGCACCTAGGTGGCTCAGTGGGTTAAGCCTCTGCCTTCAGCTCAGGTCATGATCTCAGGGTCCTGGGATTGAACCCCGCATCGGGCTCTCTGCTGGGCGGGGAGTCTGCTTCCCTCTCTTTCTCTCTCTCTACCTGCCTCTCTGCCTCCTTGTGATCTCTTTCTCTCTGTCAAATAAATAAATAAAATCTTTTTTTTTTTTTAATAAAAAGAGTATCTTACTTTCAAGGTCCTTTCTAAGAGAATCTGAAACTCATAATAAAAAAAAATACTGGCTGGTTGACCCATAACTGTGGTCCATAATAAAAGATAAACACATTTTTTAAAAAGACAAATTACCTGTATTTAGACAAAATGTTAATCAAAACTAAAATATGAACCTGATACAGTGCTATTACTACTAAAGGACATCAAGCATTTGGACTCTAGAAGATGTCTCTCTAGTAAATTCTCTTTCCACTCCAGAATCCTATCTGGGATCCCTCACTACATCTAATTTAAATATCTCCTTGGTACCCTCCAATATGGGGCAATTGATCAGTCTTTCCTTATCTTTTAGGACTCTGGAAAATTTGAAGAGTCTGGTCAGATATTTTGTGGAATGTCCCAGAATTGTCTTAATTGACTGTAAATTTTAATTTAAAGTTTTAAAAGAGCTAGCATAAGTAAAAGTGCCATGTACTGTGGCTAACTTATCACAATACATTAATGCTACCATAATGTTAACAGTCAAGCCAGAACTGAGACTGAGGTTCAGGTCTGTATCACCCACTCTCTGCATGATATTCACTCCATTGGATCCTTCATTGTCACTCCACAAAGTCCTTCATAAGAATCCTCTTCATAACCAAGTATCTTGGCATACAGGATCTCATTTATTGTCTCCAATTTCTGATTCCCACTTCTCTATTATTACCTATAGTGACTTGATTTCTGCCTTATCACTGAAATCACTTATCCACTGAAATCCTGAGAGGAGCAATTTCCATCTCATCTGGCAGACTATAAGATGATCAGTATGAACAGTTTTGTGAAAATCTTCATCCTGGTACTTATCGATAACTGATGATCTAGTCCCGTAGTTATCAACTGGAGGCAGTTTTAAATCCTTCAACCCAAAAGGGGACTTTGGAAAAATCTACTGACATTTTAAGTTTTCACTGAGAATGCTACTGGCAACTAGGGGGGTAGAAGACAAAGATACTATTGTCTTATGATGCACAGGACAATCCCTGAAAATAAAGACTTAGCTGGTTCAAAATTTAAATAGTGCCGAGGTTGAAAAACCTGATGAAATCATGTACTCATCTTTGAACGTCACTTGATAATCATCAAAACAAAACATTTCCACTCATCCCTAATGCCTGAGCAATATACCAGTCTCATTGTGTTGGAAAGTCTAGTGCAATTCCTTCACATAGTAGAACTCATTAAATGTCTTAGGAATAAACAAATGTTATATATACTCTTCCAAAAAGGAGATCTCTTTAACACTCAATGAATGCTACTAGATGTTTTGAAGCGAATGCCAGAATACCATTATCTTCTGTACTATCAAACTGTCCTTTTTATTATTGGACTTAATCATTCTCCCTTTGCATGAAAATGTCAACATATACCTCAGAAAAGGAAATGCAAAGCTAGGCTTTATAAGTTTGGCCAATTAGGTTCCACAGGATAACTGTTCACATAGGTCACTGCTGTTTATTCAGATTATAGCTTCAAAAGGGCAGCCTCCTGGACTAAATGTTAGAATGAGAGGCATTTTTGTAGAAGAAAAATACACAGAATAATATAACAGACTAAGCATATGTTAAGGAAGTAAGTCAATGAGATTGCATTTAAATTGCACTTAACTCATATCTAAATTGTGTCTTATGGCCCTTATTGTACCTCTTTTTTGTTTTAACAAGAGGTACAATAAGTACCTCTTGTTTTTAGCAAGTAAAAACAAACAAACAAACAAAAAAGCGCCTCTGGGGCACCTGGGTGGCTCAGTGGGTTAAAGCCTCTGCCTTCAGCTCTGGTCATGATCCTAGGGTCCTGGGATCGAGTCCTACATCAGGCTCTCTGCTCAGGGTGGACCCTGCTTCCTCCTCTCTCTGTCTCTGTCTGCTTCTCTGCCTACTTGATCTCTTTCTGTCAAATAAATAAATAAAATCTTCCAAAAAAAAAAAAAAAAGCCTCTATTAGTTTGGTCTTAAATCCTCTATTAAATGGACAACCACTTTTTCAATGCATGAGAGTTTCCTCCGTGTGAGGACTCCAAAATAAGTGCTTTTAAATTGAACCTACTGAATAACTTTGTGAGCAATTCCCACATGAAGAACATCAAAAAGTATAATGTTATTGCTTATTTATTTTATGAATCTTTCTTCCCTATTAGGGAACCTTTAATTACCTTTCCTGAAACTCAAAAGCATAAATCTCTACTGCCTTCTCTGGTAATGAGACACATTAAGTGCTTATAAAATTCACCGGAAATTTTGCTGATGACAGTGCGTTTGAAATATAATTTGATGCATGTTCATACACAAAATCCCATTGTGTTCAGCCATCCTTAACATGTAAAATGACACATACTCCCCTCATTTCCTGACAACACAGAGGCCACAATTAGGGACTCAATAACTTTGGATAAAACCCTGAGCTAGTTGCACATCCTGTGATTCTTGGTGTTCTTGATAAATGTTAAAAGACACAACTGGAATTTAAACAAAAGATTCAATAATATTTTGACGTGATGTCATTGGGAATAAATAATTAAAATTTCTGTCAGAAAATCATAAATCTGTATATCATTTTGGCATGGAAAATGAAAACTTTTTAAAAATCTTTGTAACCTGGTCATAGATTATTTTGGTTTTCTCATTTAAACAACTTAAAATTTAATTTAAAAAAGAATTCTTTTTCCTACTGTCAATTAAAAAATGGGTGGCTGTATTTTTTCACTGCAGTGCTAACTTTTTGATTTGGGCTAATATGACAGTACTAACAAGAAAATGAAAAAAAAAATCTCACTTTACTTTGCTTTTAATACCTACCTACCCACCAGAAATTTATACTCGTTAGTAGTCTTGGAAAGATAACTAGAATTTTGCTTAAATTTGCCTAGATGTTTGGTTTTGTCAGCATTCTTTGAGTATAATTGTGTATGTATGTGTGTGCATCTCTGTGTGTGTAGGCATGTATGTATATTTTATTGAACTCCATTAATTAACTGCAGCTGTTTGAAACCTCTTTAGCTATTATGCTTTAAAACATAAATATTAGATTCTAAATCTAATATTTCTCTCTAAAAAAATCTCTAAATTCTATTCTTTTAATTCATAGAAGAATTGCTGATGTGATAACTCAAGTTGTTAACTTACTATGGTTTATAGTTTAATTGACCAAACATTGTACTTCTGGAGAGATTTTTCTATATAACATGAGCCTGGGAGATAGGGAACTTTGTTTCAATTAGAAACATACAGTGAATCGTGATTTTGAACACAGAATGCATGACAACTGAGGTTTGTTTCTCAGCTCTAAGGGTCCATATTTACAATAGTAATCAACTTGTCTCAATTTATTGAACCAACTAAATATTTGATAGTGCTAGGATAATACAATTTTGGAAACATTCTATATTTTAATTGACAAATATATACTAAGGATTATATATACACATCAAGTAATGAGTAATTCAGTATGTTAGGGAATGCCCTAATATTTTGGCTTTGGCTACTAAGGCATAGTGCACAAAATTATGTTAAAGGATTGAGCTTTCTGAATCTATGGGTGGATGCTTTTCATTTTTTCATATTCTAATTCTTTTATTTTTCTCAAATATTCTCAAATATTTCTTCTACTTCTTCTGCTCTCTAGTTACCTTTAGAAAAGAGCATGCCTCTTCTTTTGACACGTTACTGATGTAAGGTGTTGAATAAATATGATGTGTGTTTGAGTTGTATTTAGGCTTTTTATGCAACTCTGATTTCATTTGCTCCATGCCTTCAAATGTTTTGAGGAGGAATCAGAACATTTCCTTCTGAAAAGTTTGGAACGTGCATTTTTGCATGATCCCTAAGATCTCTGTGTTTTTTTTTTAAGCTAAGTCCTCAGCTTATCCTATTCTCTCTCTCTCTCTGTCTCTCCTATAGCCCAGCTTTTTGGGTCACAGAGGAGTTTTCCTTGTTCTCTAAGTCTCTTCTCAACTTTCTGTGCCTTTAGAGATCTTCATCTGTCCTGTGACTTTCCCTTAGTCTTCAAAACAGAAACGCTCTACATTCGGTAAAGGCTGGGAATGCCTCCCATATATATTTCAAGCACTCTTATTTCACCTTCAGCTGAAGCGATTGAAGTTTTTGCATGTCACAAATGGATTTCTGGGATGCCTCCTGCTCTCTTTGGAAAAGCAGCTGAAAGCCCAAATCACCTGGAATTGATAACTCTCATCTCTCTTCTGCACCCATATTTAATTTGGGAAAATGCAGTGCACCTATGTTGGAAGAGAAGTATGTATAACAATTATCTTATAACCCTTTGACAATCTCAGAAAGTCTCAGAGAATCTAGAAACAGTTAAATTCTCTAGGGAATAAATTATTTCCACTCTGCCTCTGTTTCTACTCAATCAGCAATGCTTTCCCATGTGTCTAGCAGTAGTGGTAAACATTCTGTCCATTAGCCTGCATGAAATGCAAAGACAAAGCTTGTTCCTCTGAGATAATAGAGATCACCTCTGTATTATTACCCACCAAAAGAGCACTTTATACCTCGGGATTATACCTCGGGATTAGTGCTCGGGATTGTACCTCAGGATTAATGCTCTTCATAGTGTAGCGCATCAGTATCAGCTAGGCACTTGTTATGCATGAAAATCCTCAATTTCCATTCTGACCTACAGAATCAGAAACTCTGGGAATACCTGGAAATCTGTTCTTTACTAACCTGATGATTCTGATACCCAGTGAAGCTGAAAAAACACAGCTATCACTGTGATTAAACATGCTAATGTAACTAAAAACAGTATCTAGGGTGTGTGTGTGTGTAGGATTCAAAGATGAACATGTCAATTTCTACCAAATATTTTAGTATTTTATTAGCAGAAGTATATTTTAATGAACCCTCTCCTTTTTAAATCCAATCTGGTTTGTAATACCGCTACTTAAAGTTCCTAGTGCTTCAGATTTCTGAGGCTCAGTTTTCTCATCTGTAATAATAATAATAATAGCTAAGTTTTTAGGTTGTGATGGATATAACTAAGAAAATGTAATCATGTAAAATACTTAATACAGAGCCCATGGATAACCATCACTTTTCCCTATAAGGGCTATAACCGATAGAACTGCTTTATTAGGATTAATTAATTCCTTATTTGTTTTGCACATCATATATGAAAATTTGCTCCCTTACACATTTTTTTCATTTTCATTTTCTTTTAATGTAAGTTCTATGCTCAATATTGGGCTTGAACTCACAACCCTAAAATCAAAAGTCACATGCTCTATGGACTAAGCCAGCCAGGTGCCCCTCCTCCCTTATACTCAATGTTAAGGATGTCACATTCCTGCTTTATACTTCTTTGAACATCTGACTTTTCCTTGCTTTCTGTGTGTTTCAAAAACATTAAAGTTGAAGCCCTATTGCTAGAAAATGCAATACCTAATTAAAATTCTTTGAAAGACATAACTATAAGGACAGTGTAAGTGGCTTGGTATTTTTTTGAAGATGATGTGGACATTTAAAAAATTTAAAACAAAATCGCATGGTAAACAAAATATAATATTTTATAGAATAATGGTGAACAAATGCATTTATTTATCTGTCTAACATGTATTTATTGAGTGCCTCGTGTACCAGGCACTTGAAAACATGAAGTTACATTTGAGAGGAAATGTCACAAATTAAATAACTTACCCAGTAACTAACTACATAGTTATGATCGTAAGAAACAAGTTGTATTTTCTGAGCATTAAAAAATTAGTTATTTTTAGGGACGCCTGGGTGGCTCAGTGGGTTAAAGCCTCTGTCTTCAGCTCAGGTCTTTATCTCAGGTTCCTGGGATCGAGTCCCACATTGGGCTCTCTGCTCAGCAAGGAGCCTGCTTCCCCTTCTCTCTCTGCCTGCCTCTCTGCCTACTTGCGATCTCTCTCTGTGTCAAATAAATAGATAAACTATTTAAAAAAAAAGAAAAGAAAAAATTAGTGATTTTTAGAATGTCAGATTTATTTATTAGACTTTCTTCCTCTCCCTACTTTTCTCCTCTATTTCTTCTTCTTCCTTTCTTATGTTCATTAGAAATGGTATCAGGTGTTTGGTTTTTTTAGTTGGTGTATTTTTCAATACTTGTTATTGTTGCAATTAGGAGAACAGGTAACTCTTGATTATAATGTTAATTTGAAATAATTTTCTGGAGAAAATTTGGCAATTGCTATAAAAAGAGGAGGAATTCCCTCTACCTTTCCAGGCCTTTCTAGTTGGACTAAGAATCAGATTGACAGGAGATAGATTAACAGGAGAAAGTAAAATGTAATAGCCTGTGAGTACTGGGGATTCACGCAGATATGGGAATTCCAAAAACAGTCAGGCAACATGATGTTTATATGAGCTAAGAAGAGGGGTAGAGGTTTGAGAATGCAAAGGGAAGAAAGACCATTAACAGGAAGGTGAAAGGAGATGTTTGGAAAACAAAGATTGCCATATTATAGAGGTAAGCTTGTCAGGTAAAGAGGAAACTGTTAATAGCTGTCTTCCTGGTACAAGTAGGTAACTGAGAGAGAGTAGTAGAGAGCTTTTACTGAATCTGCTGGGGTTTGATTGTTTTTAACTCAAAATAATGTTCATGCCAACACGGGCCATCTTGGAGCTGCCTACTATTGGCCCTTACAAAATCCTTAATATTTGGGTTAAAATTTTTCTATGTCTTAAAATACCAATATGATTTTAATTCAATGTCAAAGGAAAATGCTAGAGAATTCCTAGTGGTATGGCAAAGATGAGTAAATTACCTCCTCATTGATAAGGAAAGTAATAACTGGAAGCAGTCACAAATTTGCACAATAGATAATTATTACAGAATTTACACGTAGATGAAATGAATAGCTCCTTCCATTTATTACCAGAATTTCCTAATTTATATTGTAAAATAAAAGAAAAAATGCAATTTTATTAAGAGTTCTTAATTCAAAGTTAATGTATTTATAGCCTATATAACCACTGATAGCATTACAGTTTTGTCATTGGAATGAAGAAGAAAATTGTGAATAGCTTTCACAAATCAAACTAGAGGAGATATTGTATCATAAGATAATAACTTTGATAGTATGCTTAGTTATTTTAAAGCTAAAACTATTTTTATTTTATTCATATAAAATATTGTATTAAAGGAAAATATTGGTACATATTATCATTCTAGTCTGGGAGCTATAGCTTCAGTAAAAGTGCATTACAAAGCTTAACAATTTTTGGATTCACCAAATGGTACTTTATCTACCTCGAAATGGGATCCATTTGAAATGTTAGTATTTCTGATAACATATATAGGTTTCAAAGTGTCTTTGTTAAATTTTATGGTAGTGTTTGGCATTCGAAGATTTATAGAAGAATAAAGATAAAGACCTACAATATCACAAGTAAAATGGCATTTTTTTCACTTTTGTAAACTTTATAACTGTTTCAAACATTCAACACCCAATCCTAGAAATAATCTTACTTGGAACCTGAAGGTCAACTAGTTAACACTGTATCAAATTAAATACTCATCCCATTTAAATGTTATATTTAACATTTCACACACAGTCTCCCCAACATCAGTATTATTCCCAAGAATGCAACCTTTTTTTTTAGGATTGAAGTGTCTATGTTGAAACTTCATAATCACCAAAACTCTTCTAATCATCCATAGAAGATTAGAATATCTTAATTATATTTTCAAAATCCCTAAATTCACTTTCCATTGAAATAAAAATCTCAATTTTGTTAGTTCATCATTTTTATCATAACATATGTGGTTGATGGTGGCCTGTTTCTTTGGAAATTTTTTATTAGTTTCAACAAAGTGGCATAATATTTTCAGTGATTTTGGAGAATTTTTTCCTCATTTACATTAATGCTTTCAAACATCAACTACTAAGCTTCATTTCTGTCTGTTGGTAAACTGGGTTTTATATACTTGTATGTCATTAAATATATTGGCAAGGTATGTTGCACTGTGTATGTTTCACTCCTTGAAAGCATTTCTATTTTAGAGTAGAAATTTTAAAGACAGACATATTAACAACATAAATGGCACATCTGAGGTTGGGAAACAATAAAGTATTACAGCCACTTAAAAACACTATAGTTTGAAAACAGCTGGTGACAAGGAATTGCATGTTTTTCTATCTCCAGGTAACTTCATTTTAAATTCTGAAATGTAAATTTAAATTCTGAAAGCAACTCTCATGCTTAAACTTGAGCTGTTATGATGAGTTTGCACTTGATTTCTAATCAGTTTTTCTTTAATTGACAAAGGGTGCTATAGAAATTATTTTTAGGTCAGTATACAAAAACACACATCAATACTGAAAACAAGCAAAAAATTTTCTTAGTCTTTGTAATACTTAATAAATGCCATAAAAGATTTCAAATAGCATATCTAAATATTGCATATAAATTATATAGAATGACTACAAACACACTTGTACTCATTATTCAGATTAATAAATAGAACATTTAAAATCTATTCAACTGTTTCATGCACCCCCAATGTTTTGGTTTTTGCTTTTCTTTTTAAATAGACTATTATTTAGAGCATTTTTTTCAGAAAGCTCTTATATACTGTCCACCTTCACACACAGTCTCCCCAACATCAGTATTATTCCCAAGAATGCAACTTTTTTTTTTTAGGATTGAAGTGTCTATGTTGAAACTTCATAATCACCAAAACTCTTATCACTACTTTATGGTTCACTCTCAAGTTTTGTGCATTGCATGGGTTTGGACAAATGAGTAACAATATGTATCCACCATTGTAGTATCATGGAGAATAGTGTCACTGCTCTAACAACTCTTTGTGCTCTTCCCATTCATCCCTATCTTCCCTCTACCCCCTGCTAACTATTGATCTTTTTACTGTCGCCATAGTGTTGCCTCTTTTATAATGTTACATAGTTGGAATCATAAGGTATGTAGCCCTTTCAGATTAGTTTCTTTCATTTAGTGAAACCCATTTAAGTTTCCTTCATGTCTTTTGAGTGGAGCGTCTTTTCATATGCTTATTTGTCATCCATATATCTTCTTTGGTTCCCCATGGTTTTAAAACCCCATGTCTGCAATTATGTGAAATGGGAATGTGTTCCTAAAGGGTAGGGACATAAAGAGGGCTTACTAAGTAAAACAATATGAAGATTGTAAGTAAACAAACAGCTGGATTTCCAAATATATTAATATGGTCTGTCAGGAAATAATAGATTTTTGGAATTGTTTGGACAACAAAGCTGCAATTTCCCTGTGAGATCTGTGAAACATAATTCTGCTATCATATGGCTATTTCTCAAAAGAAACTGTTTCTTCTCTACTGGATATGAACAGGCAGTTTGGCATCCAAATTTGTTTTAAAGCATTGGGGAAAAGAATGGTATTTAGGTGCAAACTTCTGAATATACTCAGACATTGAATATACAAAATTTTGCAAAATGAAGACCATATGATATTTAAAGTTTTTAAGTGGTAAGATACATTTCTTTGGAACAATAAGGAATATAAAATAACACTAAGTTCCAAATACATTACCTTCCTTTTAATTAATACTTCATACATTACCTCCCCTAGATAGGCTGTCCCTTACCATACATCAAAATAGCAAAATCAGTAACTATCCACAGTTTCATTCTCTTATTCTTCCTTCTATCTTCAGAGAATTTCTACACACACACACACACAAACACAGTCACACTTTTATACAATCACACAAACAAGTGTTTATAATCAGGAAACTGGACAAAAGAGTTCTATACATTTTATTACACTCTTTTAGGAGACATATTTGGTTTCTTCTCATGAAATAATATCATCAACTAGGTTAGGACAATTGGAACATTTAAAATAATAGTTGTAGAACTACATGAAACATATTCACATCACTGTTTAAGATAATGGCAGGAAAACAAACAAAAATCTTTTCATTAACGCTGGAAGTTGCTAGGCTTTGAATCATTCTGAAGCCTGTTACTCACTTTTTAAAATAAAAGAGCTATCTCTAGATCTTTCCCTCCTATTTTCTCTCTTTATTTCTCATTTTTTTACATGTTCAGAGTTTATTTTTAGTTTTTAAAGATTTTATTTATTTACTTGAGAGAGAGAGGGACAGAAAGAACAAGCTGGGAGGAGGGATGGGGAAGAGGGAGAATCTGCTGAGCCTGGAGCCTAGCTGGGGTTAGATCCAGGGATCTAGCTCCTGGGGTTAGATCCAGGGATTCGGGGGTCATGACCTGAGCCAAAGGCAGAGGCTTAATTGACTGAACCACCCAGGTGCCCTGCATGTTTCAAGTTTTAAAGGCCAGTTCTAAAAGGATTGTAATCGTAAACAAAGAAAAATAGTCTTTTTGCTTATCTCTTCCCAAATTTGCTAATTATCATTCCCCAGAGAAACCACTCAAGTATTTCAGCTCCTTCTTATTTTACTCTGAATTTCCTGAAAAATATTACTATAATTTATCTTTCAATTTTAAACAATTTTCTTGGCTTTCCTCCTATGGCTTTCATACACTTGGCCTCCAATTTTCACATACACTTCTCTTTGACAACGTACCGTCACCAGCAAAACGCAGCATGACTGACCCCAAGACCTGACTTCTACTGTCACCTGCAGGTACCCCTGACCTTTGTCCCACATTTTCCTTAAGTTCTTCCTTCCAGTTGACTTTTAACTCGGGTAAAAGACCCAATGGGCAAAGCATCCAAACTACCCCCTCAAGCAGTAACAACTACCTAAAGAACTCTGACCCCTCCAGACTGCCAGCCAGTTTGAGCTCCACCACCAACTCCCATCACCACAGATGGACCCTGGACTGTTACCTCTTCCTCATTGTAATGCTGAAGTCTCCATACAAAGAGCAGCACAAACCTCCTTAACAATATATTAGTACAATAAATGGGCATGTTCCTTAAGATGCAAATACAGCCTTCTACCTGCCTCTAAGCAAAATGACAAAACTCCCTTTTCTGACTATTCACCCTGACCTTAAATAAAAGGAACCCAATCACCCTTGCTCTGAGAGTTTTGTTACACTACCATTGCACTATTATTATTATTATTATTTATATGAGTACGTATGTGTATGTACATATCAAATTCAGTAATGATACATATAGCATAGTATACTATAATTTCCTTATTATACTGCTTCTCTTTCTTTCTGGGGATATTAATTGCTTATATTATCCCATTTTCTTATTTGTGCACACTTCACTGGTTGAAATATAAATCTATTTGCAACAGTATCAAATATAATATTTGTCGGTTTTATTTTTTATTCTTCCTTGGAGATAGACCTTTAATTGTACATTCTCCTGATTCTAGGTCTGCGACATTACTATCTTTCTGGAATTTCTCTTGCCTCCATTTTGGAATGTTTCATTCATCTATTTCTTCCCTCCTGGAGACCATGCATTCTACTTTTCTTGATTTATTACCTCATTTTGATGTCACAGATAGTTTTTTTTTTTTTTTAATTTTTTGAGACATAGCACACGAATGAGAGCAACCATGCATACTTGAGGCAGGGTTGGCTGGGAGGAGCAGAGGAAGTGGGAGAGAGAGAAATCTAAGCAGGCTGCATGCCCAGTGTAGAGCCTGGTGTGGGGCTGGTTCCTGGACCCCAAGATCATGACCTGAGGCAAAATCAAGAGTTGGAGGCTTAATGGACTGAGCTATCCAGGCAGCCCAAGACAGTTCTTCAGATTACAAGAAGTGGTACTGGGGAACTACAATTTTGGGTCTTGTCTGAAAACCTTCATTTTGTCCTCACTTTTGAAATACAATTTGGTTGATTATATAAATCCTGTTTCTACATCATTTTCCCTCAAAAATGTTAAAGTTATTTTACACGATCTTTGTGCTTCCAATTGTTCAAAAAAAGTGCAATGGCTTGTGTATCCTGATTGTTTGTATTTGTTCTATTTACCTACATACATCCTAAACCCCATCAGATCTTCATTAAGCATATAGTTTTCTGAAATTCCTAATAATGTAGTTCATGGAGCTATTTTAGCATAGATTTGTCTAGGCATTTGGTGCGGGAGGAATTTTTTTTTTTTAATCAAAAGGATAGGTTATTCAGATCTAGAAATTTTACTGATTTATTTGTTTGATAGTTTCCTCTCAGTTTCTATATGCCCTTTCCTTAAAGTTCTGGTTTATATTATAATATTCTTAGATTTTTTTCTTTCCCTATTTTCCATTTGTTTTTCTTTTTGTTTAATGAATGTATACATTTTATGTAAAATTAATGTATACAAAACATGGGCTTCTGAATTTTTTTGTTTATTAGTTTCATGAGGAGAATGGACATCTATATCAATATTTACATAATATATTATAGAACATATATGAATTTGATTTGCCATATTTAACCAAAATCCCTTGATGGTACTAATTTTTGAAAAAATAATATGCCTTAGCAGTTGAGATACTACGTAACAGTCAGAAAGACTGTTCAATGTTCAAATTCCAACTGTAGTATTTATTGGCTGAGAGGCAGACCCAAGTATTATCCAAGTTATTAAACTTTCAAAGACTCAGCTACAACTCAATACCACAAGGGTAATGATATTTACCTTAGATTTATTGTGTAGTTTCTATGACTTGATATTTATTAGTTGATTTCACAGAGATATCCATTACCATATCTCCTTCATTTCTTCTGATAGAATCTCCTTTGGCTTTATTCCTTTCACTATTCACCTTAAACACACAGGTTCTTTGTTAACTGAATTAATCTATAAAATAGAAAAACTAATCCAAATAATCTCTTTCTCACTTTTATCTGCTTTGGAGAACACTTCTACAAGAAATGCCAGAACTCCGAAGATAATAACATTACTTTAAGAAAATATATGATTTTTCTCACAAACCTGCTTCTCCCAAGACTTTTTGCTTAGCAACTGGCTACCACATTGCTGCTGTTGCTCAGTCCATAAACTACTGAGTCATTCTTAATTCCTTTCACTCAATTCCTTTGTCAAGTCTTGTCACTTTGATGTTTAATATTTTTCCACTTTTATTCTCCCCACATTAGGATTAAAATTGGGCTCTGTTTCATTCAGTACTTAGAATACTGTTAGCAACAAAATAGTAAATAGTATTAAAACTAGATCAGACCCTCAGCAATGTTCAAGAGTAATAGCATTTTTCTTTCATCTAGTTGCTAATCCTGTTATCAATATTTTCTTTGGGTAACCTTTTATCATTTCGATTTGTCACACTCATTTTGTTGAACATCTCTCCTTTCTTTTAGAGACTATAGAAGCAATTAAATGTGAACTACCTCAAGCCGCATACTGTCTGTCAATTTAGAGAACATGCTCTTTTACACTCTTGTGCAAAATCCTCAAGATATTATCTCCAATGCAATTAATCATAATATCAATAGGCCATTTTGTAATTCAAAAAATCCAAGTGTTTTTTTAAAGATGGGATATCTTATATAACCAGAAATTACATGGCTAATTGTCTATTAACATATTAATTTCATTGTAAAGTGAATTTCCTACTCATAACAATGTTCTGTAGCATATCATGACAATTTATAAGTTATAGATAAGTGCTAAATAAAGTATAATAGGCCAAGAATGCATATACAAATTATGAATATCTGTATAACTCAGTAAAAACAAATCATTGGCCTCCTTATAGTGAAATGAGCCCAATTTTGCCAATCTGCTTTCAGTAACTATCTGATTAACATGTTGAGAATCAAATGTTGTTGCTTCTTGAAAATTTGAAATTTTGCAAGGCATAACTATGGTCTGAGTTCATACCTAGCAGCCATCCTTGATTCCTTCTGGTGTGCTCTGCATGACACAGACTTTTAAATACACTTGCTTATCCCTACCTTAAACCTTAATCTTCTTCCAGAGACCACAGATAATGAGACCAAATGAGACCAAAGCCATTCCTGATTATTTTATGCAAGATCTAGTAGCACTGAAGGGCTATCAGGATCTCTGCCAGTATGTCCTGTGGAGCCATTTTTAAAGGAGGTTTGAAATTTATCCTACTAAGTTTAATGGACACACACACACACACAATCCTTATAGACCCCAAGTGTTGGTAGAGTGAAAGACTAAAAGATGACTGTGAGTCAGGAGGGAATGTGATGAAAGTTTGAATAATGTATCAGTTCCAGTTCTATATATAACTTGCTCCTCTGCCATTGGTTATGCATATTTAGAATCGATTTTTCACCTATTCTTTAGATTTAGATAGCCTACATAAATTGGAAAAGTCCTAAAAACCTTTATCTTCTACTTCCCTCTTATGGTTTGATTCTTGATGGTCACTCTTTTCTACCTTGCTTCCATGAGGTAACTCAACTCTGTTAAAACTTTTAAACATTGAGCAGTGATAGTCATAGGAAATGAGGACCATCTGTCCGCCTTTTCAGAAAATTACCCCTGACAAGCAGCGTCATCAGCCTTATCAGTAAGTGAAGAAGAAAATGCAATCTGTACGGGAGATTTAGTGGGAGCTGTCCAACTGGGTACTCATGCTAACCTAAACCATTACAATTCTGAAGATTCTGATCTTATCCTATAGATGTCCTACTTTTCACATAGGATACCTGGCAGGACTGTAAATGTAACTGACATTGTAATTTGCAACCAGCAGGATCAACAGATCAATGTTTGATTTTGGATGTCAGATATTTCAGTTTTGCAGCTTCGTGAGATAAAAGATTCTTTTACCACTGCTATAGAAAGTTTCTTGGTTTCTGCCAATGCCTTAAGCTAATATTTGAACTTTTATGCTCTTTTTAAAGTTTCCTGATTTTTGAGGCTGCACCCCACTTCACAATTCTTGATTCTTCATTTGTTCACACCATTGAGTGGCAATGACAATGTGGTCCTTAAAATGTTAGATCTCAGTGGGTTCTTTACTATCTATGAAGGGTATTAAGGGTAACTAAGTTTAACAAGAATAATTGAATATTCTCCTTCTGCCATGGAGCAAGATTCAGTATATTCCTATTGAGAATATTCATTGAGAACCTGGGTTCCTAGCTAGCTATATAATCAGGTACAAGATTACATTTTCTTATGGACCTGTTCCCTGTAATTCTCACTGATAATTCAGCCAATACAGTAGTTGTTGGGGAGCCAGGAGAATAGATTTTCTAAGTTCCTTTTGCTTTAATAGTTGAAGGTGGGGACCTGTCTCTCATTAAGTCTTAGTTATTAGGGTACTCCTCCTAATTAAGAAAGATATTTGGATGTTGGACAAACAAAAATAACAAATATTTAGCTCACCACTTTTCATTTCACTTGGAAGCAAAATACCAACACGCCATACTGACCTCAACCACCAAAATCTCCAACCTCACTCCAAATCACTCTTTCCATTATTCATTATGTTTCTCCCAAAGTGAACTTCTAGAAACTTCCTTTTCCCTAGAAGTTAAATGTATAAGCTGCCTCCCTCTGTTTGGAATACCGATCCTTATTTTATTCATGGCTGGCTTCTTTTTATCTCATTAGGGCTGGTCCAAAGATCATATTACTAGAGAGAGCCTTCAATTTCCATAGACAATGCAGGCCTTCACAAAGTTATCCTCTATTAAATTCCCCTGATTATGTAATTTCTACTGTCAAATAACAAAATATTATTTAATTGTATACATTCTGAGTTCGTCCTATGAGACTATAAGGTCCTTCCACACAGAGGCATGGCTTTTTTGGTCTCCTCCGCATCTTTCATTTCATAACACTGCCTGCAGGCAAACAGATGGATAGATAGACAGACAGCTAGGCAATCATGAAGAATTGAAGCCTGTATTTTTCTCTTCTGCCCTCCAAGCATCTCAAAGCTTAAATTGTAAAGTCACATGAACTAAACAGATATTCCAGTTGTACAGTCACAGACTCTAATAAATAATAATTTAGAAAACAAAATAAGTACATTTTCATTATCAAATAATTTCTTTAAGCTTACTGTGTTTCCTAAGTATTTTTAAATGCTCTATTTACTGTCAAATTTTAAGTTTTTCCACTTCACATTATAAAGATAACTCTAAAAACATTATATCCAGCAGTGAATATAGTTCTCTACATGTAGTTGGATAAATACAGTTTAAGTAGGTATTAGAGCTCCTCTCATTCTGGTCTTATACTTGTATTAGGAAAGCTGAAGTTGACATAAAGTTTTATTTGAAAACTAACTCAAGTGATAAACATTGAGACTGAGGTCAACTGAAATCTTTATGTATTTGCTCAACCTACCATTGCTTAATTTGACACCTCAACTATTTACATCTAGTCTATTTATATTGTATAGTCTTAAAGGGCAAATATAATTTAAGCATTTAATTTGCTCTGCCATTATACCTGTTCAGAAATAAACTGTGGTGTATCTAGACAATGGGATATTATTCAGTGGTAAAAATAAATGAATCATCTAACTTGTAGAGACACGAAGGAAACTTAAATGCATATTACTAAGTTATAGAAACCAATCTACATACTGGTGTAACTCCAACTAGATGACATTCTGGGAAGGGGCAAAACTATGGAGACAGTGAAAAGATCAGTGTTTTTCCAGGGGCTGGTGGAGATGATGGAATTTTGAGTATAGAGAAAATACTCTACATAGTAGATATATATCATTATACTTTGTCCCAAACTACAGAATGTGCAACACAAAGAGTACATCCTAAGGTGAACTATGGAGTTCCAGTGGTTATGATATGCCCATGTAAGTTAGGTAAAAAAAAAATGTACAATTTTGGTGAGTGATACTGATAATGGGAGAGGCTATATGTGTGGAGTCTAAGCGGGTATATGGAAATCTCTGTACCTTTCAATTTTGTTGTAAATTAAAACTACTCTAAAAATAGTCTTTAGTTCAATGGGAAATAATATAAATAAAATTAGACCAAATATATCATAATGATGATGCCTACAGTATTATTCTAGAAGTAATCATCAACAATCCTTTTTGTATACATATTTTAGAACTTTTCTCACATTGAAACTAAGCAAAATATATAAATCATGCATATGCCCGGGGAAATTAACAAACACACTCTTATTTTATTCTGGGTAATTGACTAAATTCTGTATTCATGACATTATGCTTCAATTCCAATCACTTTTAGCAAGTGTCATAAACATGTACAGGCTCGTAAGGAGTTTTACTGATGCAAAAGAAAGCAGAAAAAGTTTTGATTTGCATATATTCATGCAGTATAAAGAACTATATTGTGCTTGTTACCCTGCTATATAAAGCCTATATAAGATATAATATCACTTCATAGCTAACATATTCTGATTTTGTGACAATTTAATCAGTTTTCTCCCCAAAGTGCTCCCAAAAGACAAGATAGGTTCTGATCAATGAGCCAAAAAATTAAGTTGGGTAAGACGTAATTAATTCAAACACCTTTCTCAAACAAGAATTATTCTGATTTTTGTATTAATTCTTTGAAAGACATACATTTTACTTAGGACATCAAGCCTTATTGACTCTGACTATAAATGACCTGAATCAATTTATTTTGGATAACCATACTTAGGATCAATCACACCCAGCACACCTCAAGAGGCATCAGAAAACTACATCTAACATTAGCATATGCCATAAAAGCTAGTATTTGGATGGACCACAACATAACACCCTATTCCCAACACCCTAAATATTAATTGAATTTGGAAAATGTATATATATATATATATATATATATATATATATATATATATACACATACACTGAAGGGCTGATATAAATAGATAGAATTAGAATTAAGTAATTGCTTTGACTAATGCAGAGGAGAAAAGTTAACTTTTTCTTAATTTCTCTTTAAGTAAGTATTAGTATTCTACGTAAATAAACATTTTAAAGGAAAAAATAAATGCAACTGTGTTAACTGATAAAAAATACATTATTAAAAATATGCAGATAATCCAGTTTTTGAAGGAACAGAAATATCTGGATTTCAACATTACCATTTATTGTGTAAAATGCTAACAAATTTGCAGTTATTAACTCACTTTAACATCAAAGAACCCAAGAACATAAACATAACATTTGTTACCCTAAAGTAACTGAAGTCAAATCCTTTAGGTTCTAACTTCAAAATATAATGGGAAGATGACAGGAGAGGCAAGATGGTGGAAGAGTAAGTCATTCTGAACAATAAGATCAATAAACCTCTGGCAGACTTATCAAAAAGAAAAAAGAAAGTACCTAAGTTAATAAAATCTTGAATGAAAGAGGAGAGATCATGACCAACACCAAGGAAACACAAAAAATTTTCAGAACATATTATGAGCCACTACATGCCAACAAATTAGGCACTACATTCCAACAAATTAAGAAGAAATGGATGCATTCCTAGACACATACAAACTACCAAAACTGAACCAGGAAGAAACAGAAAATCTGAACAGACCCAAAACTGGCAAGGAAATTGAAGGAGTAATCAAAAATTTCCCAAAAAACAAGAGTCCAGGGCCCAATGGCTACCCAGGGGAATTCTACCAAACATTTAAAGAAGAAATAATATCTATTCTTCTGAAGCTGTTTCAAAAAAATGGAAATAGAAGGAAAACTTCCAAACTCATTCTACACAGCCAGTGATACTTTGATCCCCAAACCAGACAACAACCTCATCAAAAAGGAGAATTACAGACCAATATCTCTGATGAACTTGAATGCCAAAATTCTCACCAAGATACTAGCCAATAAGATCTAACAATACATAAAATGGGTTATTCACCATGACCAAGTGGGATTTATTACTGGGCTGCAAGTGTCATTCAACATTTGCAAATCAATCAACATGATACATCAAGTTAATAAAAGAAAGGACAAAAATCATACGATCCTCATAACCAATGCAGGAAAAGCATTTGACAAAATACAGCATTCTTTCTTGATTGGAACTCTCCACAGTGTAAAAATATATGTGCTGCCAAAGCGAGCACACCACAGTGTAAAAATAGAGGAAACATACCATATCATAAAAGCCATAATGAAAAGCCCATAGCAAATATCATTCTCAATGGGGAAAAACCGAGAGTTTTTCCCCTAAGGTCAGGAACACAACAGGGAAGCCCACTCTCACCACTGTTGTTCAACATAGTACTAGAAGTCCTAGCAACAGCAATCAGACAACAAAAAGAAATAAAAGACATTCAAACTGGCAAAGAAAAAGTTAAATTCTCTTCTTCACAGATGACATAATACCTTATGACTCCAACCCAAAATTGCTAGAACTCATACAGGAATTCAACAATGTGGCAGGATATAAAAATCAATGCACAGAAATCAGTTACATTTCTATATGCTAACAATGAAACCAAGGAAACAGAAATAAAGGAATTGATCCCGTTTACAAATGCACCAAAAAACTTGAGATATAAGGAATAAACCTAACCAAAGAGGTAAAGGATCTCTACTCTAAGAACTAGAGAATAGTTACCTTGCCTGTATCTTCTCATCTCCTGTATCTTCTCCCACAGGGCAGCCAGAGTCATCTTACAAGTTCAAATACAATCTGGGGCACATTTAAAAACTCTTATTGTTTCTAAGGTCAACATTAAAGTTACTGGTATGAATTCAATTTAATCAGACTAATTGTTCACTTCACATAGAATGTGTTTTCCTTCTTAAAATTTCACCATGTACTATGGAGTCTCTGCTTATTTTGTTATTACTTATGTCTATTCTTACCATATTATACATTGAAACTCAATACTGCAAAATACCTAGCAGGGAATAGTTAGAGGTCAAAATGAAAGCATGCTTATTTTGTTGAATCATTATGTTTGGTTAACATAGTTAGTCTGTCCAACTATATTTATGTAAGTTTTCAAATCAGTTCTTCTGACAGTAAATAAAAAGGAAATCCTTCATATATGAAATAAAATAGCCAATTATGATTCCTTTCTTCCTTTGTACAATGGTATCAATCATTAAAACTCCAATCCCCAAACTACCATCTCTATGCAAGAGAGAGGAAAAAAGCAAAAACAAGACCAATCAAACTAAAACATGTATCACACAATTTCTCCCCGATTATATATTAATATTTCTTGTGGGAATCTCTTCCTCAAGTTGAAATACCCATATGTTAAAAACCATATTTACATTAGTCTGTGTTTTCTATTTTGTCTTTAAGTTGTAATTTTCCCTTTTAACTGCACCTAATCCCATTCTCCACAGACACAGGTTTCGTCTGTCTTTTAATATTATGTAGGCTATCAAAATAGGTAGTACTGTCACTGTGTGTATTCCTTTTTAAAATTTGCCTAATGGTATTATGTTAGTCTTTGCAATTTCCACTTTTTAAAGTCTTCGTGTTACTGTATATATGTATGAATTTATTTGTGTATCTATTTTTATGAATATAAGTATGTTAGCTGTACATATGTATATTAACTATAACTATATATATAGTTGTTTCCAGCTACAAATCATATTGTAATTTGTACCCACCACATTCTTAATTAATCTACTTCTCTAATTATGAGCATCTAATGTGTTTTCAATTATTGTCTAACACAAATTGCATTGAAATAAATATTCCTGTCCACATCTTCTTATGAATCTATACACGATTAATCTTAAGCACATACTCAGAATTAAGATTTCTGGGGCATGAGATACATGTATAGTCAATCTCATGGACACTGCATAGTTTCCCCATTTTCTCAAAACAAAACATTTGCCTTTATTAAATACTCTATCCTTTACGATTTGGTGGGCATCTGCAATGGCATATCACATTGTGCCACAAACACAGGGAATACTGGAAGAGGCAATGTTAGAAGGTCACAATGGCTATGTGTGTTTCACAGTCAAAAGGGGGCCAGTACTGAGAGCTATTCAGGTGGGACAGATGGATCTTTAGGGGAAAAGAAGTTAGGACACACATTAAGGAAGGCATTCTTGTTTTCAATGTACCTGGTCTAATTTTAATGTAATATTCTATAGAAATTATGAGAAATGCCTACATTAATCTACCTGTATCCATTTCTATGTCTGTCTATAAATAATATATAGATATACAATAAAGACTTTTTTGTTTAATTAGGATAACAAAGAATTTGCCCATAGTACCAAGAAATACAAGTTCACACTTAAATTAATTATGGAAGAGGATGAGACCTATATAATATATGATGAGTTGACTTTTGTGTTAATGTGAATTTATATTTAAAAACCTAGAACCTACATATTAAAGATCTAGAAAATTGGATTTTATTTTTCAAGTAACTATAATTTAAAAAACATGTATAAAAGAAGTAAGTCATGTTTATCCTTATTTTTATGAGCATATAAATCTGCTGCTAAGAATAATTCTTAAGAACTTGATCAGAAAGGAAGGTTCAGAGGAGAATTTTAGGACAAGGGCTATGGCTTGGATTAGGACTTAGGAGAACACAGTTACCAAAAGAATTAACTTTCGGGTAACAACTAATATTGGGGTGAACAGGTCAGGTGGCAGTTGCTTTCAAATGGTTTGAGAACAAGCTCAAAGTAGCTTTTCATGCTACTTATTCACTATAAAGTCCGATGGATTTATCTTTCCAAAGAAGGTATGTTAAGAGGCTAGTTCTTGCTTGTTTTGCAAATTACATTTCTACTGCTTAGTTCAGTATTTTCAGTTATCTAACAAAATGCTACCTGAGATGTTATTAAGGCTTGTTCACCTAGAGAGCACGGCAATTTCAGCTCTATGAGATTTAAAGAAATACTGGTCTTTCTATTGGAGGAAACTAGAATATTTCACCCCAAATATTTGACATACAGTAATTTTAGGGTGAAGGAAATTAAGAAGTAGAAAACCCAGAAAAATCTTCCTTTTTTCAGCCTCAAGGCAGGATATAAAATCTGTTTTTGAAGACAAACTCTTATCATCTCAGAGCTGGTACCAGAGGAACTGCAAAGAAATCTTATTCTATTAGTTCCCTCCCATATATTTATCCTCCCATAGTTTGCCTCCCTTGTAGACCTAAAACTGCTTTCCTTTGTCCTGTCATTTCTCTACAAAGGTATGATTCTTTGTTGAAGATGACTTGCTAGCCAAAATCTTAAACCACTGCTTTGAATTTTCTGATGATGTGCACTATGCACAACCGAAACATTCCCTTAAGCCAAAGCCTCATGTATAGCAAGGTCCTAATTCTCTTCAATTCTATGAAAGCTGAGAGCTGTGAAGAAGATGCAGAAGAAAAATTTAAAGCTAAGAAATGTTAGTCATAAGATTGAACGAAAGAACTTGTCTCTATAACATAGAAGTACAAGGTGAATTAGCCAGTGCTGATGCAGAAGATGCCTAGGTTACCCAGAAGATCTAGCTAAGATCATTAAAGATGGTGGCTACACTAAACAATAGATTTTTAATGTAGACCAGTCTTCTATTAGAAGAAGATGCCTTCTAGGACTTTCCTAGCTAGAGAGAAGTCAATGCCTTCTTTAAAGTCAATGCCACTTCAAAGGATAAGTGGAATCTCTTGTTAGGGGGCTAATGCAGCTGGTGACTTCAAGTCATAGTCCATGTTTATGTACCATTCTGAAAATCCTAAAGCACATAGAAATTGTGCTAAATCTGCTCTGCCTGTGCTCTATAAATGGAACCGCAAAGCCTGGATGACAGCACATCTCTCAAAAACCTACCTGGTTTACCGAATATTTGAAGCCCACCATTGACAGCTATTTCTCAGGGAGGAAGGAGTACCTTTCCAGATATTACTCCTCATTGACAATGCACCTGGTCACCCAAGAGCTCTGATAGAGATGTATATTATTTACATGGCTGCTAACACAACATCTATCCTGTAGTCCATAAATAAGAAGTAATTCTGACTCTCGAATTTTATTTTTTAAGGCATAACTGCCATAGATAGGGATTTCTCTGATGGATCTGAGCAAAATAAACTGAAACCCTGCTGGGAAGGATTCGTCAGTCTAGATGCCATCAAGAACATTTGTCATTCATAGTAGGAGGTCAAAATGTCAACATTAATAGGAGTTTGGAAGAAGTGAATTCTAATGTTCCTGGATGATTTTTAGGGGTTCAAGACTTCAGTGAAGGAAGTCACTGCTGATGTGATAGAAATAACAAAAGAACTAGAATTAGAAGTGAAGCCTTAAAATATGACTGAATTGCTGCAATCTTATAATAAAACTTAGAAAAGAAAAGAATTGATTCTTACAGATGACTAAACAAAGTGGGTTCTTGAGATGGCCTCTACTCTTGGTGAAGCTGCTCTGAAGACCACTGAAATGACAACAGTAGATGTAGAATATTACATAAACTTAGTTGATAAAATATTGGCAGGGTTTGAGAGGTTAACTCTAATTTTGAAAGAAGTTCTACTGTTGGTAAAGTGCTATGAAATAGCATTGCATGCTACAGAGAAGTTCTTTGTGAAGGGAAGAGTCAATGACTGTGACAAACTTCATTGTTGGTTTATATTAATAAATAAATTAATTAATAAATAATAAAATAAATATCTGTTTTTAATTAAAGTATATACAGTTTTTAGACATACAGGTATTTCACACTTAATAGACTATAGTGCAGTATAAACACAACTTCTATATGCACTAGAAAATCAAAAAATTCATTTAACCCATTTTCTTGTAGTATTCACTCTGTTATGGTGGTCTGGACTTGAACCTCTAGTATCACTGAGGTAAGCCTCTACTAGATATTGGAACTTTTAAAATAAAACTAGAGACAAGAAAAATCTGAATAAACATATTTTATGCTGTTAGTCTTTAGCATACACATCATTTAAATATTTTATGCCTCATTTTTCATTTATTGGCGTAACCACAGAGTATTCAATAAAATGAGACATTCCCATAAAGGAAATAGAAATGATTATTTAATAGTGAAAGACCAGAAAATGCTTAATATGAAGGAGAGAAAAAAAAGATGTAACAGCTAGGTAGTAAGTAGGACAAAAATAAAGTTAATTTGGGTCAGAGAAGTTGGGCAGCAATGACCCGAACCACTGGAAAATTCAGAGGTATTTACTGTAAGAAATAGTATCTTAGAATTTTGATATGTTCTTAGTGAGAGTAGAACTCTGAAAAGAAAATGGGAGGCAATTTGGGATAGTTATGTACTATAGTCTCATAATACAAGTAAGTAAAATAATTGGTTATGCCCTCTACATGATGTAAACAAAACTAAATAAAAATAAAATATAACAGGCAGTGAAAGCTCATTGGAAAACAAAATCTTTCACAAGACTGTGCCAGTACTTAAAGGAAGCAAACCAATTTAAAGCAAATAACTTAAGGAGTATTATCAAAGGAAAAATAACAATCTCATATTTATGCATGCAGCATAATGAACTGAAAAACACAATAAGGCAAATACATTAGATTAGCATAATTTTATTTTACTATTCAAATTTATAAGTTGGAAATTGATTTTGTTTCAATTGCTGTATTCTCCCTGGATTTTACGTTCATGTTTATGTTTAAATTTGATACTATTCATTCCTTTCCATGGTTATTTGCCATGTGATATAATATATGAGTAGACACTGCCTGGTAACTTTGCTGTTACTGAAAAATACTCATAATTATATTCAGTCAAAGTAGACATTAAAAGATATAATAGATTTACTTTCTTTGCTTTTGAATTAAACTTGTTTTATTACATCAAAAATACTGTTTGTCTAAAATTCCAGCTTTTTGAAGAATCATTAATCTACATAATCTTAATGATAATAATTATAGCAGGCATTTATTATGGAGTATCCTTTGATCAAAATTTTACTAGAAGACATAACTTTTAACATTATGGAGTATTCTTTGATCAAAATTCTACTAGAAGCATACCTTTTAATTTCTGAAATTAGACTTTTCCCCTATTCTCAGACTCAAGCCATAAATCTTCTCAAAGAATGAAAGAAAAACAATTTTTTTTTTTTTTTTGCTCTGTAACATTTGGATGTTCAAAGAAAATTAGGTGTACCTATTCATAAAGAAAATTCCCCCACAATGATAGCCATACAAATAACATTATATAGTTTGAATTAGGCTTTTCATGAACCCTAGCAATTCAAGCAAACTGAAGAACCAATATTGGGGCACTCCTTTCTCTCACACTGAGCAAGTCATTGCACCAACAATAGAGCTAGAGATTTTAGTACTTTTAAAGTATAATGTTCAATACTTATTTCTTTACTTCCTCCTAGCATGATGTCTTAGAAATAATAAATACTAAGTGATTGAAAATATATTATTAAAGATAAATTCTAAGTAGTATCCTACAGATGTCATAACATTAAATAATGAAAAATATGTTGAGATCCAGAACCATAATGCAGTGAAGATGATATAAAAACTTTTTTTGAATTTTTTCACTTGCTTTATTTTGCTTATCCATTTTGATTTAATGTGCCATACACAATGAAGTTTAAAGTACCCTGACAACTAAAGTTGTTAGACTTTATTTTTTTTAAATTTCTATTTCTGTCCTTTTTAATTAGATGCTTAAGATGCAGATAAGAGGAGATATGGTTAGTTGTTAGTTGTAATTACCTCTAATAAATGAGGTTTACTAGAAAAAAAAACTATAATTATTAGGTACAGAGTTAGCTGGTGTTGGTGATAAAGCAATCATATAAAGCACCTTTATCAGTGGAATAACAGAAGAATCTCCACTCTAATAGCTAATAATTGTTAACATTTGTTGAATCCTTAATGTGTCAACCCCTGTGTTATTGAGCCTACAGATTTAACTCATTTAATCACCACAAAATTCATAAGGTAAGTTCTATGATGATTTTCACTTTAGAGACAAGGAAACAGAGGTAAAGAGAGTTTGGCTTATTTTTCTCAAGGTTCATACTTGCGAGCAGATGAATCCTAACTTGAACTCGGGCAGTCATGCTAAAATCCTCAGTGACAGTACCAATCTGTGTTCATGATGGAAAAGGAAGGCAAAGAAAGAAATAACTACCCAAAAATACATAGGTGAATTTAAGAGGATTGCATTAACTTCACATTTTTTTTCTTGAATGTAAATTAACCTATTTTGAAAGTT
Organism: Mustela lutreola; assembly: GCF_030435805.1. Lineage (NCBI taxonomy): Eukaryota > Metazoa > Chordata > Mammalia > Carnivora > Mustelidae > Mustela > Mustela lutreola. Next base: position 53,653,865 of record NC_081303.1, read on the forward strand.
TTGCTAAAAAGGAAATTGTGTGGAAGCAGTGGTTCTTCTCTTTTTGTTGTTCTTGTTAATGCTCTATCGCTAACTTCAGGAGGAAGAAAACACTATTTATCCCATGAATATATATGTAAGTAGGGAAAATCACACACACATACTTAAGAAGGCATGTATAGACATGTTCACGGTGTATAAACACTGTCAACAAAACTGCTTCAAAAGCCCAGGCATGTATTCCTAGTTTTCAATGAAAGATAAAAATGTGAAGAGAATTACCTATTTGTATCTCTGAGAGACATTTGCTACTTTCTTTAATTATAATAATTTCCCTGCGTTTAAATATTAGCCTCTGCAGTTTTATAGTTAATAATAGAATTAAAGGGGCACCTGGGTGGCTCAGTGGGTTGGGCCTCTGCCTTTGGCTCGGGTCATGATCTCAGGGTCCTGGGATCGAGCCCTGCATTGGGCTCTCTGCTCAGCGGCGAGCCTGCTTCCCTCTCTCTCTCTCTCTCTCTCTGCCTCTCTGCCTACTTGTGATCTTTGTCAAGTAAATAAATAAAATCTTTAAAAATAATAATAATAATAGAATTAATAATTGTTTCATAAGATATGTTTCACAATAACACATCAAAATAATAACTATAAGCACTGTCAATAGGATTTCAACCCAGCTTTATTATTGTCAGTTCTATTAATAATTAAATGACTTCCAAATTTATAATTTTAATTCAGAAGTTTAACCTGAACTCCATACTCATATATACCAGAACCTATTTCATATCTTCACTTCTCAGCTCAGCAGGCATTTTCAACTTAATAATGTTAAGCTCAGCACCAATGCTCTCCTTCAAATCTGCTCCTCCAAAAATCTTCCTCATCTCAATTAATGACAGATTAATTAACTACTTCCTTAAGTAGTTCAAGCCCCCAAACTTGTCATTTTCCTTAACACTGTTTCTCCCACACCCCAAATCTATTCCACCATCAAAGTTTTCTTAGTGTTCAAACACACCAAGAGTCCGTATGATTCCCCACATTGTGCTCTGCTACAACCCTGAGCCAGGCCGCCATAATTATTCACTTGAAGTATTGGAATAGTTTTTATTACATGCTTCCATTTTTTACACATGTAGAGACTAGTTTCCACAAGGGAGCTAAAATAAAGGTTTTAAAATCAAAGGTAGATAAATGTCACCCCATTAACACTTTATTGGGTTAGGAGAGGGTAAAAGTCAAGACCCATGCAATGGCTTACAGACCTCCAGGGGTATGTTAACTACTGCCTGTTTTACTTCAACTATTTCCTCTTTCCTCCAGCTCATTCTGCTCCAGTGACACTGAACCTCCTCCCCAACCCCTCTGCTGTTCTATGACCATCTCTAAATACATTCACCTCAGTATCTGCTTTAACTCTTCATTTTGCCTAGAATGTTCTTCCTCCATATAATGATCTATCACTTTCTAAAATCTTCTATGCAAACAATTTTATACATGTGGTCTTTCCTCAACACTCTGTAAAATCAAACCCCACTCCTATATCTGTGATCCTTTGATCTGTATTAATTCTTTCTAGATCACTTCTCACTACATTATATTTATTTATTTACTTAATCATCAGCTATATATCCCTACTAGAATACAAACCCAAGAGAGTAATCTACATTTAGTTCACTCATGTACACATTTATTCTAGAATAGTACATGACAAGTTCTACACAAATGGTTATTGACTACAAAATGAATAAACAGATATGTAAAACATAAATAATTAGAGTTGTCATAGGAGTCCTTGGTGGTTTGAATTATATTGTTAAAGTTGTGAGTATAAATGTTCACTTAAATGTTATTACATATTATACACTAATAACTTAATAGTCTAACATGTTATTGTTCTAAATCTATTTTGGAATTGCTGAATTAACATTTTTATAAATATTTTTAAACTCCCAAAACTTCAAATTAAACCTCTTAAGCCGAAACTTGAGATAGACATTATATGTTTGAGAAATTATTAGACTTTAGTTCAATATGAGGAATTTAGACATAAGACAAATTTAAGGCAAAGAGAAACAAATGTAAGGCAAATTAAGATCTTAAAGGAAATATTGTAGAGAAAATATAATGTTTTAATTCTAGGTACCTGAGATAATTTATTGACTTTTCATTTTTATTTCCTTCTTTCTCTTTCTTTTCTCTCTCTTGTTCACTTTTTTGGTTTGTTAACATAATTATATCTGCCTGATTTCTTATTGACCTAATTTCCTGTTTACACTTTCAAAATATTTTATCTTCAGGTTCTTTGCTAAACTGACTCCTCATGGTTCAATTGTTCTCAGATAGATTTCCTCTGACCACAATAGTGAAGTCACTTCCCATGATCACTCTAGTATTTACTCTGTTTTTACTTCCTAGGATCAAACACAGAAATAATGTGCTTATTTCTGGTCTTTCCCAGTACCATGTAGGCTACAGGAGGAAGAGTCCTTCGCTCCTATATGACTGCCTATATACATTGTCCCCAGGAATGCTGCATTAGATTTTTATCTTTATAGCTCTCTGTGGGTCAGCCCCCCATGATTCCTACTATTTCCTCATCTCTAATTACAGTTGCATCCACCTGCCTTAACTATCATCCACTCCCTGGAGTCCCATTGTCCTCATTGTTATCAGTTTGCACAGTTCTGTTTTGGCATTGCCACCAGCCAAGAGAAGAAAGTCACCACTGATTTTATGCATGACGTTGGTAATCCTTTCACAAGGCATTCATTCCCACACCCTCCTATAGAATACAATAATTTTGCGGGTCTTCTGGTTTTAGATAATATACTCATTTTAACATGCTCACTTCTCTAAATCTTTTAATCTCACAACCCACTATCTGCTATGGCAATTTCAGTCTTTCTACAACATTTAATGTGGACTTGCACTTTTTCCATGCTTCTCAGAGCCATAATAGTAATATGTTTGTACTGTCTTTGGGGGTCCTTTGGGAGAGTTCTATCCTGAATGCTATAAATGTGTTCTCAAATCAATCAACATTTTTTCATCCAATTTATGTTCTGCTCACTTGATGAAGCTCACTACATACTTTCTTGTTCCTGCCAGTACATGTTTGGCTAGATTCTGAAGGCATTTTGACATCTAATTAATTTAATGTTTTATTAAGCTGAGTACATCCACAGGGAAATTACATTGTGACAAGCCTAGCTAGTGGCCTAGTGGCTGGGAGGGAAGGTGGGTGAAGTCTTACTTTATCCTGCGAAGGGAAGCCTTTGCGTTGTCTTCAAGCAATACAGCCCTTATAGTGAACTCCAGTCCACTTCTCTAGGCTCAAAGATTCTGGGTTACCTGAAGAGCCAACATTTTCAGTACATAAACCCAGCCCTCATGCCATATAGGAGGGTCCAATTCTTTCTAATGGCCTCACTGAGCATAGCAGATCTATCTCAGCTAAGATTCTTAGGAATCTGCTACTTTTATTATTAGGTGAGGGGCCCAGGACTCTGATTTCTCTTCTGATAAGAAACTCTTTAATTGTTACTAAGGAGGTCTCTGGCTTTCACCTTTGGTGATCAGTTGCTGATTAATCATTCTCAGCTTTTCCTTATCTTTTTTCAAATGCATTATCCATACTCAGCAATAACCACACAATCCCACTATCCTTATGGTTACTATTTCTTACCGCCCACCTTTTTTTTTTTTTTTACAGAAGTCTGATATATTATACCTAATATTATAGCTAATTCCCTTCCATTAGAAATCCATCACACCTTAACACAAAAAAAATTCACAGTTGCAATGCTTTGTCATGTCAGGTACTATCCATATTCCCTCTGTCAGTGATAATGGTAACCTCATGGCCAGCAAGTTAATGTGTGATCTATCTCCAAACTCTTGTTAGCATCTGTTTTTTTTTCAGCCTGTACAAGAAGAGTTTGGATGAGACTGGGCAGAGGGAGAAATTGAACCTAGATGTGGTCTCTGTCAAGGCTCTCTGCTAACTATCCATGGAGCTCTAAAATTGAGAAAGCCTTTTAGAATGGCCCCATTTGAGTCAAGAGGTGATATTCATACTCCCACGTCAAACAGTCAGTAGGTGTGAGATTCCCAGGAAGAAAAAAATGGCATTTCATAAAATGCCTCTTTTCAGTGGAGTCATTTTCCAAGGAGAGCCAATAACTCAGTGGGGACTGCTAGCAACTTTCCCAGGTCAGGGCGAAATAAACACTCATTTGTGATGTTGGATGTAGTGGTGCATCCAATAATCCACCTCAGAGACAGTTAAAGGAAGTGTCTACAGGATACCTAGAGCAGAAGTAGAGGAAACTATTTTATGTTCTATTTTAATGCCCTACTTTCAGAGCTCACAGAGTTAACCCTGAAAGTACATGTACTATAGGGAGTTAGGTAGGATTCAGGATCTCAACAGAGAACTTTGGACTTGAGATAGCAGATTTTAGATTTATAAATTCAGTGGTTGTTATTGTGGTTTAGGTGACTTCAACCAGGAACAATCCAGACTCATAGTGCCCTGGTGAGCACTAATGTGTAAGTACAAAGAAAGAAGTACATGGGGACATATATGTGAGGTAGCAAGATAGTTACAAAGGAGCAGGATTACCATTTTTAGCCTACTCAATCACCAGAACTTTGATATTTAAACAAGACTTTTAATTCACTTTAATATTGACTTAGTAGAACTTTAGTGATGTTTTACTAAATTTGTTGAAATTAGAATAAATGAATAATAGATATATTGCAATTTGAAATAAGAGTTCTTAAGTGTGGTACTTCAGAAAAATCTTTAATATTTTATTTTTGATAAATTTTTATAAATCAAATTGACTCCACCATCCTTTGTTTCATAAGAAAAAAATGTGCCACTATATTTTTTAAAAGCTGTTGCTTGTGGGTGCCTGAGTGGCTCAGTAGGTTAAGTCTCTGCCTTAGGCTCAGGTCATGACCTCAGGATCCTGGGATCAAGCCCCGTATCAGGCTCTCTGCTCAGCAGGGAGCCTGCTTCCCACCCCTCTCTGCCTTCTTGTGATCTCTATATGTCAAATAAATAAATAAAAAATCTTAAAAAATAGAAAGCTGTTGCTTGTATTGTACATGTCTTTTATTAAGCCTAAAGGAGATTCTGAATGATCCAGTATATTGCCAATAAATGGAGGTAGTTGAGTGAAATAAATACATATAAAACCTTTCATAGATTTTTATTACATTTTAGTTATAAGGGGGTCAATGAATAAATGATCATTTCTGTTATCTAATTGTTTATTGGTATCGCATTAATATAAAATAACTAAACAAATAAATACTAATAACATCATTAAACTAATAAACATAAAAAGCAGATAAAAGTATAATTACTTTCATCATAACTCCTATAATTCCCCAGATTATACTGTTAAATTCTGGTTTAAATACACTAACCTATACACAGTTTCTCGTGATGGCTAAAGAGGTAAGATAACATGAATTGATATTTTCATGTGTTCATTATCTCAACTCCAAATCTAAAGCACAGACTATCCAAATCATTAAATTAGGAACAAAAGTATCTTTTGGGGGTAGGTACTATTTTTATTTTATTTAATTTTGTGCTTTGGAGTAGACATTTGTCAAATTCCATGTACTTACCTATATCTTCCTCCTCTACTCAAGCTTTGATATTCACACTCATGTAAAAGTTCATCCGAGGTTATGCTTTTCCCAAATACCCATCCCCACCCACAAGGAAAGCAACTGAACCAAGGGTGGTACCTTACCATAGACATTCAAATCACTGGCCAATCAGATTCTTTATCACTTGATGATTTGAACTAAAAAGCAGAGAACCTGTTATTAGAAACCTGTTAGTAGGTTTAGAGCAGTATGTTTGGTAAAATGAGAGCAAGGCAAATACTTTAGAGAAATCAGTGACAAAAGGAAATAAAACAACAGTCCACGGAGATTTCTGTTGAAGAAAATGTTCTTTGTCCATGATATTCTAATGTTCAGTTAGCTGCTCTTTGCCCTGACCTTACCTTTTCCCCCTTTTCTTGCTTGGGCTTTATTTAAGCAAGTGTTTATTTACGTAACTATCTCCCTTCACTCAAAATAATTTGAGTGGTTTCTGTTCTTTGCAATAGCCATGCTTTATTTGGAAATATTGCTGAACCTCTTAAAAGCTAAATGTGAACAAGACTGCTCTTTTCTCAAACTAGTGCAGTTCGTTTTCTATAAAGCAGTTGGGTATGGGAGGCAAGAAGTTCACACAAGACTTTACCAGAAGACCATATATAGCAGATATCTAAGCAAAGGGGCAGGGACACTTACTTTTAAAGTAGAGGGAAAGAGATTAAACAAACAAACAAACAAACAAAAAACCAAACAGACAAAAAACTAAATGAAAACATCAAGGTGAATTATAAGTTATACTAGAGTGTTGATAATTGACTATGAAACAGATGAGAATGTATAAGAGACTTAGGGTGAATGTAAACAAAGATTCCAATAAGAAGAAGGTCAAGGAGTATGAAAATATTTTACAGAAGACTATATAGATAGGGCACCAGAGTGTGGTGATGCCACAATGTGGTCGCATGGGGACGTTAATGTAAGAAAGTTGAATCTTACATAATAGACGACTGAGGTACCATGGTATAGGACTTTCCCATTGCTACTGTAATAAATTGCCACAAACTCTGTGGTTTAAAATAACAAAAATGATCATCTGAAGTTCTGGAAGTCAGAGTGAAACATCAGTGGCTAAAATCAGTGTCTGGAGACCTGAACTCCTCCTAGAGTCTCCAGAGGAAAATTGTGGCCTTTTATCTTCTTTGTGTACCGACCTATACTCTTTGGTTAGTGGCCTCTTGCCCCATCTTCAAAGCCTTCAGTGTAACATCTCTCTTTTCTGACTTCTACCTCAGTGCTAACTCATTGTCTCTGACACTGATTATCCTTGCCTCCCTGATGACCCTAATGATTACATTAGACCCACTCAGATAAAACAAGATAACTCTTTCTCAGAATCCTTAACTTAATCACATACATAAAATCCCTTTTTACCATAGAAGGTAACATATTCATGTGCTATGGGGATTAGGACATAAACATCTTTGGGGGAGGGGCAATTATTCAGCCAACTCCATAAAGATTGTGTCCATCTGAGGGAAATAGTAGAGAAGATATTTTAGATATAGAAATTAAGAACATTCATCTTGACATAAAAGATCTAGAATTCAGGCCAATTCTGCTAATGCCTATCTTAGATAAAATGCCTTAGAATCATAGTTTCTTTAAATACATATTCAGAATAATTTTTCATTCATTTCTGGAGTATTATAAGGCATGTGCGTGCATATGATATTTCATGGTACACATGCATAGGACAGATACATACCAAGGTGGCCATAAAATTAATCATCACATATGATTTCTCCCTGAAATTCCTAAATTATTTTTTTTAGACGTAGACAAGGTTATTCTCAATTGTTTTAATAGAATGGCTAAGGAAATAGAACAAGTAAAATGATTAAAAGAATAAAGTAAAAATTTAATACAAAGGAACTGTGAGAAATCACTTAATCTGATTTCATAACGTTGTGCAGCTATAGTAAATAACACTTGGACAATGTTAGAGGGAGAAACACATAGATGAAAGGAACTTAAAGGAGAACTCAGAAGTAAACCTACAAAAACATGCCCAAGGAAAGACACCCTTTTCAACAAAAGGTGGCAGAACAATTACAAATCCATAGACCAAAAAAGAAAAGAAAAAGTAAAAAAAAAAAAAAAAAGAAGAATGAAAAAGAAAAAAAAGCAGCTAACCTCAATATAAACCTCATATCTTACACAATTAACCTATAATAGATCACAGAGCTTAATGTACATTGTCAAACCATAAAACATTTTAGAAAAAAAAATAAAAAAGAAAATTTAGGGGTTGGTAAAGAGTTCTCAGACTTGATACCAAAAGTTCAATCCAGGGAAAATCTGATAAATTAAGTGATTTTTTTCTCACTCTGTGAAAGACCCTGTTAATAGGATAAATCGACAAGCTACACATTGAGAGAAAACATTAACACACAGTGTATCCAGCACAGACTAGTATATACATGATATAAAGAGTTCTCAAAATTCAAAGTAAATTTTAAAAAGCACACAATTCAATTATAACATCAACAAAGGACATGAAGCAATATTTGACCATAAATATACATACAAGTAATTACATGAAAAGATATTCAACATCATTACCCATTAGACTAATGTCAATTAAAATCACAATCAGATATCACTATACACTTAGCAGAATGGCTAGAAGAAGTGACAACACTAACTGCCGGTGAGTATCACTAACATGTTATCAATAACATGTTATTGGTGGGAATATAAAATGGCACACATACTTTGGAAACCACTTCGGAAATTTCTGGAAAAAAAACCAAACCAAAACAAAACTGAACCTGCAACTAATATGTGACTGAGTAATTGCAATCTTGGGTATTTATCCTATAGACGCAAAGACTTCAAGGTTCACACACAAACTTACAAAAATATTTATAGCATCTTCATTTGGAACAACCCCAAACTGGAAACAACTCAAATATTCTCAACTGGTAAATGAATTAAGCAACTTTGATACATACCTAGCATGGAACAGTACTCAGAAAGAAATTCTTCATACACACTTCAACCTGCATGAATCTCCAGAGAATTAAACCAAGTAAAATAATCTCCCAAAAGACTATATATTTTATGATTCTATGTATATGATGTTGTTGAAACAACCTAATTATGAAATCGGGAGAACAAATTAGTAGTTGCTGGGGTTTAAGAGTGGGAGTGTTGGGTGGGAGGAAAGAGAGTGTGATTATAGGACAACATAAGGGATCCTAGTGGTGATGGGAATGAGCTCCATCTTGACTGTATTAGTGTAACATCTTGGTTGTTACATTGTGCTATAATTTTGCAGTAAGTTACTATTAGGGGAAACTGAGTAAAGAATACACAAGATTAGTTTCTACATTATTTTTTCCAACTGAATGTGAATCTATAATTACGTTAAAACACAAAGTTTAATTTAAAAATGACTGTGACAATAAATTTTTTTTAAAAATCACCTCAGTTAAGTTAGTCAGCATGTTTCTCAAGAATCTCTCTGGGAGAAGTCTGGGTATGTTGGACAATGGGGATATTTTTCCCCTAAAAACATGAAAAAATGTTTAAAGGTATTGTTATGTTAAATTCATTTAATCATTTTAAAATATTTTAAATATTTACCTTATTAAAATAAACAGGTGTTTCTAAATTAAATTTTTTATCTAGGATTTGTATATCTTTGAAATATATTTAGCAAATTGATCTTTTATGTAGCATCATGACTAGGGAAACACATGTATTATTCTGTACATTTTTTTTTTTTTTTTTTTTTTTTTTTTTTACTGAGATGTGACACAGGGCATTATATAAGTTTCAGGCATACAACATAATGATTAATATTTGTATATGTTGAAATGATCACCACAGTAAGTCTGGTTGAATCCACATCAGTTTTTTAAATGTGTACTTTATATGCTTGATTAATAAAGCTTTTAGAATTGAGATGCAAGCTCACAATGGATTTTCCATGCCTGCATTTTCTCATTGCTTTTGGAAACTCCCACCATTTGGTTGCTGTGATAAAATTTTTGGCAGATTCACTTGATTTAACATGCTAAATTCCTCTTTCTTTAAAAAAAAAAAAAGAGTCTCTTAGTCATCAGAATAGTTCATGTTCAATGCAGTTCAAACTATTTCTCTAGATTACTTTTCTATCATTTAATGTTGATTCAATGCAACTAACCAAAAGATGTAACAAATGTACAAATATCCGCATTAACATAATATTAAGAATAATGCTTCAGGACTTTGCTTACAGAGGAACTTTTTAAAAATAGATCTGAAAAGCATCTTGGGAATTCTGGTACTTCTAACAAAAATAATAGAAAATATTAAGTTTGAATGATGTTTTCTTTAATTGCACAGCACTATGCATTTTAATTTCCTCTAATATTTTCACTCTACCTGTCTTCACTATTTACTTGTCATTACCTATAATTGTTTTGATAAATGTGTATTTGATGGTTCATTACACATTTCTTATTTTTCTCTGTAACTTATCAATAATACATTATGTTTACTATTGCTGTCTATTTTGTAATTAATTAGTATTATTATGTTATTAAACAATCCTATTAATGCAATGTTATAGAATGCCAAAATCTGAGAAATAAATGTATAATTCATATTTTAAAGAAAAGTTGTAAATGGACTGTGTCTATAAGAACGATTCTTCAACTAAAAAACATGGAATGTTAGTATTGGCCTTATCCTAGATTCAAATTTTTGTGCTTAGAAAACACCAAGAAAAATTTCAGCAAATATCCAAACAGATCATCCTGTTGCTTTTTGTAGAGATCTTTCCTGACCACATGATCTAAAATTGCAACTTATCCTTAACAATTTTTTACTTTCCAGCTGTTTTCTTCATATGCATTGTCATTATTTCACATATTACATATTTTACTGATTTCTATTTTCTACATTTTGTACCAGAGTATAGGCTCTATGTGGCAGAAACTTTGTTCTTACTTATTTAAAATTATTATTGAAGTATCTTGATAACTTACCTAAAGAATTATTTTGAAAAGAAAATTTGGTTTAAAACCTTTTGCAAGACATGGGGCAGGAGATCACATGAAAAATTCAAAGGAAAACAGGGCTATAAACACTAAAAGTAGATGAATGGAATTTAAAGACAAAAGCTGAAGTTTATTCTAGTATCTCAAATTGATGGCATATTTTCTATCAAAATATAAATTGCCAAGATGACTCATAAAGATGTGGACAACCTGAACAGGCTGTTTCAATAAAAATAAATCGAAAAGATTTACAAAGGATTACCAGACCCAGACAGTTTTACAGACTATTTCTACCCAAAATTTAAGGTTGCTATTTTTTTTTTTTTCCCCTGACCAACATCCTTGCTTTTCCTGAAACACACCAGACAAGCTTCCCTCTCTGGGTCTTTGTACACACTATTCTGTCTCCCTAGAGGCTCTTCCCTTGAGCCACATGGTTCAAATGTCACCTCTCATTAAGACCTGCCCAAAACACCCAACTCAAAATTGCCGTGCTCCATTCCTACCGGGTACTTCCTATTTACCCTTCTTAATTCCTTTTTTCTTTTCTTTTTTTCTTTTGTTAAAGATTTTATTTACTTACCAGAGAGAGAGAGTGAATGCACACAAACAGGAGGACCAGCAGGCAGAGGGAGAGGCAGACTCCCTGCCGAGCAAGGATCCAGATGAGGGACTGGATCCCAGGACCTGGGGATCATGACCTGAGCCAAACGCAGCCACGCTCAACCAACTGAGCCAGCTAGGCATCCTCTTAATTCCTTTTTTCCACACAACTAAATACCATCTATGGTGCCATATAATTTACTTGTTAAATACACTTATTATCCCTACACATACACATAAATACACACTGGAATGAAAACAAAGTGAACACAAGAAGTTTTGTCTCTTTTGTTCACCACTTATTTCTGCTGCCTTAATACATACCAACTGTGATTTCTCGAATGAATAAATATTTAGGAGCCAAGCATTTATCTTTTACACTCCTTGAAATTCTTTTCACATAGAAAAAAGAACACTTACCTTTTCAGGATTATTTGAGGGAAAAATGTTTCTTCTTTCTTCTTCTCATTGGCTCCTCCCTTTGGGAAAAGAAGGACATTTGATTGGTGAGAAGAGAAAAAACACCAATGGGCATGAATAGTACAATTCCTTTGCTCTATTTTTCTACTTTATTCTCACTTTCACTCAGAAATGTCATAAATACATGGACTTCAAATCAATACAATTTGGGACTAGAAAATGGAAAAAAAAAGAAAATGGTAAATCACTAAGGTATTGCCAATTAAATAAGTAGCAATTTAGTATTACTGTTAAAAATATTATTTTACAACTTTATAATGACTATTCTAGCTAATGCAATATCCTGTCAAATAACACCAGGTTGTATTTCAGGAAACTTGTAGGGCAGCGAAAAATTTATAATTCTTTATAAAACTATAAAAGCCAAGATTCTAAGGATATTTTAGAAATCTATTACTTTTTAATGGATCAGTCATACTTTTTAATAGATTAGTCATAACTACTGAAATGTGAAATATTTTAATAAAAATTTCAATGATAGGAAAGATAAAACAAAATCTATAAGCTGAGTTTGTTAGTATTTATATTTGTATGGAAAAGATAACACATATGGAATCATTTAAGTAAAATCAAGTATTAGAAACAATAAGTAAAATGTTATAAAATGAGTAAATAAGGTTTATAAATATTCTTTTGGAAATTTGCCATGGTCATGCTGTGAAATGGTAAAAGCAATTTTCTAAAAATATTACTTATGACATGATTTTTTCCATATCAGCAAAACAAATATACCTCTATTAATTTTTAAAATTCTAATTAAATAACATTAAAACATTTTTAAAGTCAGAAGACATTTGGTGAAATCAAAGTTAGAATACCTGTCATTATGGATCATTTAGCCTGGCAATTGAATAAACAAAATTTGCTGTGTTGGCAGAGTTTAATTTTGCTGCCACGTGAAGTTGATGTCTCTAAGCAAAATCCATTCAACCAAACAGTGCATTTTCTTATTGTACAGAACATAAAAATGCATAATGAATACCCAGTTACATGGTGATGCTTGAACAGCAGTTAACACTTGGCTTGATTATAATAAGTTAACATTATCTTCAGTTTTGTTTAAATAATATAACAATTGCCTTATTCCTAAGAGGTGTTTTTTTAAGTGTGCAAACATAGATTAAATTTAAAAATGCCCTTTATTTAGCAGTTAACATTGCAAGTTAATAGAAGAGTTTTTCAACTATTCATAGCAAGGTTTTCTATATAGTACTCCTTAATTTTACAGGGTATCCTCATATAATGAACTGTATCCCCATTTAATGAACTGTAATCTGAAAGTGTGTGCTATGGAATGGGCTAGCTCAGAGTCCTGATTTAAAGAAAAAAAAAAAGAATTTTTTTTTCTTATCAGGAGGATGCCCTAGTTTAGAGTACTTTTGCTCAGGAAAAGAGGGACTCAGTTTCCTGGTTTAACTTTATCCATCCTCAGAATCATAATTCTATTTGTTAGAATATATAGAAATGGTATAATGCAGGCTTAGTTGCAGACCACCTGGAGGTTAGTCAGTTTGGCCTATCTTTCTGGTTGCCATGCTCTCCAGAATCTGTTTCCCTAGGTTGTTATTTTCGGTTCTCCTTTCCTCCATAGTCACACTCAACAATCACCACCACGGCAGCAGCGAATCAAACAAAGTTCGCGTTAATGAGAACCAACAATACGATCCTGTACCCAATGCCAGAAAACTGTCCGCTGCTAAAGAAATCTAACAGCAACACAAAACCTTTGGTTACCCTTTGTTTCTACTCCATAACCCCTTTCTCCCAGTTTCTGAAATCGATGACACTCACGTTACCCTCTTATTGCTCTATCCTACAAAAGCCAGCTCTCCCGGGGTACCTTCCCCCGCACTCCATAATCTTTAGCCAAGTTCAGATCCTGAAAGAGGACACAGATCGCAAAAGTAATCACACATTGCCCTGGTGATAAAATGTCATAGAGATGAAAATGCATTAGAAACAAAACTTTGTATGCAGCATTTTTGAGGACATAAAATTATGATTGGGTTTGATTTGAATTTGAGCCAAATGCTAATATTTCTATCATGTTGCTATGACAGGCATGTGACTCACTTCTAAATTCATTCTTAGGAGTGCCTGGGTGGCTCAGTTGATTAAGCCTCAGACTCTTCGTTTCAACTCAGGTCATGATCTTAGGGCTGTGGGATCAAGCCTGGATTAACACTCTGTACTCAGTGGGAGTCTGCTTAAGATTCACTCTCTCTCTCTCCCTTCCTCTGCCCCTTGCCCTACCCCCACATTTTCTCTCTTTCTCTCAAATAATAAATATTTAAATTCATTTTTATATTTTGTTTAAATACTTTTCATGAACATATTTCCTTAAAATGAATGATTGCATATAGTTTTTCTTTCCAATGTAAAAATTGTTTTTGCTACTATATGTTAAGGAGAAATACTGATGATAATAGAACTAAATATTTATGAAAAGTATCTTGATTCATGATAATTTTTAAACATTTTTCTTTTTGTTACTTGAATTCTCAAATAATAGCACTAAAAATTGACTACTTCCTGTTTTGAATAAATCAAGATATTGTGAGAAATATTTGGTAAGTAGATGGGGGTGGTGCTTGTACAACCTTGGGGATGGACTAAAATTCAGGTAATTATTCACTTTAAAAGGGTGACTATATGCTACATGAATTTTGTCCCAGTAAATTACTAAAAATATATATATTGTTCAACATTGTATCTTTTATAAATGCCCCAGAGGATTACTTACAAAGTAAACCTTATTTAGTTAATTCATGGTTTTAAAAATATACCGGCATGTTATGCAATTCAGAGAATACAGACGACTATTTAATATTTATTAGACTATATTCTTGCATTCCCAAATTTCCCTAATTTTTGATTAGTCTAATTAAAAGTTTTGTAATCAAGCTGTTACAAGGTAGAGGAGGGACAGTAAAGTATCCTCCAGACTGAGAAAACATTTGAGACCAAAAAAAAGGAGAATGAAGCAAGGTACTGCATACCACTTACACAGAGTTTTATGCAAGGTAACTTACTGGCGGGGGAATTAGGCAGAGAGACAACCCAGACGCCATGCAACTATTCTCCACCAAGCCAGACCTTAACCCACAGCTTTTATAGAGCAAGGGGCATTGTGCTGAGGTCAAAGGGCAATTATCTAAATGGTGCCCTCTGTGCACCAGATGATCTCTACTAGTTCTCTAAAGTGGAGCTTCCTGGTGCCCCTTTAGGGAAGGTCAGAACAAGCCTACCCACATCCTGGTCAGGGCTTACATTATCCTGCAGTGTGTCTGGAACCTGTGGCCCAAAGGGAGTCATTTTGAGGGCATGAACAAGAGGGAGGGCTAATGATAGAGTCAATGTTGTCAGCACCCCCCACACAGGCAAAGCTTGAGATCAAGTAAAATTGAAAGTTATCTCATATTTTGTCCTTAGTATCCAACTAGCATTTGTGACAATGAGTTAGAGAATGTTGGTTGTGAAACAATTATAGCAGCACGATGACAAGAATGTATATTAAATAATGGGAGTGTATTAATTCCTTTGTATTAATTATCTGGAAACCTCTTAGCAACCCTACAAGGTAATTATTGTCACTCTATTCGTATAAGAATAAACTGTGGTTTCGATTATTCAGCCTAATGTTATTGACCATGAAATCTGAGCACTTTTATTTTCACCAGGATACTTGTATAAACCCATGAAAGGTATGCTTCTGAAAAATAACAGTCTATAACGGTGTACTAAATCTATAACCAAAATTAGTTGTAGGAACCTTTCAATATATTCAATGAATGCCTCTGGCTATCTGCAAATTGGGGGAAAGTGCATTAAAGGATGGAATCTGTACGTTGAACAAGGACAGTTAAGTGGGACATAATAAAAACACACTTTATATTTCTCTCCCACACTTCCTGAATATATACATGGCAAGGAAATTATTTTTCTTGTAATTAAATGAAAACTCTGGCAAAGTCCAAGGCTGCTTTCATTCATCAAGCCCAGCTTCTTTTCAGCATTTTCAATGACCCCTTTGATATATTAATTAAGACTTACTCTTCACTCAGAAGAATCACCTTCCTCTTGATTCTTCCTGTTGGAATATATCAGTGGACTTGACACCTACATGGAAGGAAGTGTGGTTGGCTTGTTTTTCCGGCTCACTTCTTCTGCCCCTTCCTAGTCTTCTGGCTAACTGCCATTGCCTGCATCTCTGGGATTGGAGTCAAAATTTCTTATTTGAACGGGACAATTGCAAGATACCCCCCACCCTTTTTTGTAGACCTGCCTGATACTTAAAACCATTTTTTCTCATTGGCTCATCACAGGTTTCCTCCGAGGATCTGCTGACATTTATCAGAGGAGATACTTGGGGCAATGTGGTTTCCTTTCTTTCAGCAGCCTCATCCGCTCTCCATTTGGATGCTTTTATTTTAGTCCACATCTTATTAGTATCCCATTATCTTCTGATAAAAATTTCTTGTCTAGAATGTACACCCAGAGCAAATATTTCCCCCATGTATTCCACATGGAACACTCCCTGATTTACACATGAACAACTTTCTTGATCCTATGAATTTTAAGAGTGGTCTAAGTGATTCCCATCTCCTTTAAATTTAATAATCTCCCTTAACTTGCTGTTTGGAGTTCTAGAATTGCCCTTAAGCATTTAAAATCCACTGTATGCTGATACCTCACGTAAATCCTTAATTAAATGTCTAGTTACAGGAAATAAAGAGGATGCTGAATTTTATCTAACCTATCCATTCACCTCAGAGTGTAGATGTGTGTGTGTGTGTGTGTGTGTGTGTATGCATGTGCATGCATATATATGGCTATTTCTGTGAAGACACTACAATTCACTAAAATGTATCTCACCATAAGTACATTAGGATGAGAAGATGTCTCCCTTATTTAACATTTCATCTTTCACAAAATTTCCTATTCCTCTGAGGCTAAAGGTATTTGAATATGTGAACCTTTCCTCCATTTAATGGACAATCAATAAGGGGGTTCTTGGTTGAAACTTCTCTATCTTACTCATTAAAACATTGGTTTTAGGATCTTGGTTTCATGGCCCATGAGATCATGAGACCTTACCTTAATTATCTCCTGCCTTAATTATATGTAATGTCTACATCCACAAACAAACTGTTTTTCTTAAATCAATACAAATGGTATTTGTAAAATACCATCTTACAACTGTCCAAAATTATAGATGTCTGTATTCTGGGTTTTTTTTTTTTTTTACAGACTAATACTCAAGTAACACACTACATTACAAAATTACAGATGTCTGTATTCTGTTTTTTTACAGACTAATACTCAAGTAACACACTACATTTTACAAACTCTATTATGATTTCTGAGCAATTTGACAAGTTATTTACATTGCATGTAAGTCTTCTATGGATAAGTCTCACTATTATTATTTAGAATCTAACATCCATCATAAAATTCATGCCTGGCAAACTTTTTAATCTACCTTTCCTTATTAAAAAAAATAAAAGAAGAAAACACACAGATATATTTGAACATATAGTTCCTAATTATCATACCTTAGTATAGATTGTATGTAATCTCCTGTAAGCCTGAAAACTATATTTAACATTTCCTTTAGGCCAGGCCTTCTGGCAAAGGATTGTCTCAGCTTTTCTTAATCAGGAAGCATCTCTGTTTTGCCTTTTTTGATGAATATTTGCATTAAATATAGGAATCTTTTTGACACTTTTCCCTTTCAGCAATTTAAGGATGTCATTTCAACGTTTTCCAAACTCTGTTGTTTCTGATGACTAGTCAGATGTCATTGTGTCATTCTTCACCTGGATATCTTGCGTCCTTTTTCTATAGCTTCCTTTAACACTTCTTCTTTACCAATGATTTTTAGTGGTTTCACTATGATGAGCCTACATATCATGTCTCTTTCTTTTTTAGGCTAGGATTCTTTCAGTTTCTTGGATCTAAATGTTGACAGTTGAACCAAAGTTGCAGTCATTTCTGTCACTATTTTTTCCATTTTTTCCTGCTCTACCATCTCTTCTTTTTGGAACTCTGATTATATATAAATTAGTGGTAGGGCAAGTCCAGTGGTGCTTACTACATGACCAAAGGTAGAAGCCATCATTTCAATCTGAAAAATGTCAATAATGCACATAATCAAGTGCAATACTGCCATGCACAGGTTCATAGAGAAGAAAATCATTCAAATACACAAGTGGGTTTATGGATAATAACCGAAATCTCATCACTGCCACACAAACTTACTCTGCCTCTATAAATCGAAGATTTCTGTTTTCTCTCTTGAAACTGTTTACCCTCCTCCTCTTTCCTCAATTTGAGCGGCTATCCTTTCCATAAATTTCATTAGACTGTGTTGTTGCATCACCATCAAATCCTCACATTTACCTTCATTTGTGTTCATGGTCTTTTCCCTTCACAGATGAAGACGCCTGCTGCTCTTCAAATTACAGTCTGTTCATATTTACTTTAAAATTCACTTTTACTCACCATTTTCAGTTATTTCCATTCCTTTCTGGATACTCTAGAGCAAGATACAAATGAACCGATAAATATGCTCTGAAACTGTCACCAACACGAGTCCTTAGAGTCTCCAAGTAATAGAACCGACTGGGGCCAAACAGGAATTCCCAGTCAAGGCTTTTACTGGGGCTCGTGCTTCGTCCCCAAGAAGACAGCAAAAGGAATGGGTCCTCCATGCTAGCTCTCAGAATAGGTCCGGGAAAGTTTTAAAGCACTAAGATAGGAAAGGAGTGACCTATAAGCACTAAGGTCAGGGAGAGCTACAGGAAGGCTGTCACTAGGTTACCTGATGCAGTGGGCAGAATATGTACTGCAAGTTTCATTCACATGTTAAATCCCCACCCGTGGGCTTGCTTATTCTTATTATAACGAGGGGGAAAAGTCAGTGAAAGGTCAACCCCTGGCATAGACTGGTTTGGTTTGGTCTTTGCCAGTCTTTGTAGTTGAGTCTCTCCTTTGGTTAAGTATCCTGCTTCTGCATTCCCCCAAAATGTGCTACAAAGGGTTTCAGCAGCTATCAAGAAATGTTGGATTTTGTGGTTAGGGTTGACGGGATCTGAGTCCAGTTCCTGCTGTCTCAAAACCACCCATCTGAATCAAAACCAAACCATGATCCAAGACATCTAAGGAGAAACGATCTTTCTCATGACATTATCCCGCTATTACCAGCATTTTAATTTTATAGTAAATGTTCACAAGAGATTTGTCTACATTCACTGCCTTCCGTATGTCCTTTTTACTTTATTCCAATATCATTTGCAATAGCTTCCACGTCAATGAACTTACATGATCGACCAAGGAAAAAGAGCACTGAGAAGAAAGAAGACATAACTAAAAATAAACATACGGATTGAAAAGGTAATGTTTTTACGTTAACTGGGTAATTTTAAAATTGTAGAATAATACACTGACATCATTGCTTAAAGGATTTAAAACTTTAATGAACTATATTCTTATATAAACATAAACTGTAGAAGCTGACTAATAAAAAATTATTTAAGTAACTTCAAGGGTAATTCAAGTATATTCCCTTTAAAAATCAACAGCCTTAGATAGTTCCTTTTGGCATATGTCAAAAAATCCTACCAAATATAAAATAAATATTCTGAAATAAGAAAAAAATAAATTTCATTTAAGTGGTGAAGAAAGGAAAACTGTAAGTTGTTATTTTTTTAAAAAATGCATAAATCCAAAATCTAATATTAACAAATTGTGCAATGTTAAAAAATGATATGCTATGATCTAACAATATATTTTGCAGGAATGCAAAGAAGGCTTAAAATTTAAAAATTGACTAATGTAATTCAAAACGATTTAAAGAAAAAAAATTACCTAAATATTATTAATCACCTACAGCTGGGCATATATATATATATATGTATGTGCATGTATCAGCATATTGATGTGTGTCTATATACATACATATATAAATATGTGTATATATTTATATTTATTAATTTTATTTATTTATAAATTTATTATATAAACTTAGTATAGAAAATAAACGGCATTCTTTTAATCCAATACGGAAATTATGGAGTTAATGCTATAGAAAAGTTAGATATCCAGTTCAAAAATGGAAAGATGCATTCCTATATGCCAATAAATTCCAACATGATGAAAATACATGTGACAATTCAAGGTGGAAGAGATTTTCATATTCATTTTTTAACACCTGAAGTAAAAAAAAAAGGTAACCTATAAAGGAAAATATAAGGATATGTTAATTATTTATATGGAAATATAAAAATTATGAAAAATAATATTATAACCAAAGTTAAAATTCCATACACAAAAGATATTTCATGCATATAAATGTATATAAGTGAATATACATACAAATAAATGTATATGAATAATATATACACGTAAGTATGTGGGTGTATAATACATATATATATATATATATATATGAACTGCCAGTTCAGAAAAAGGATGCTTGAAAAACAAATAAATATTAAAAGTATTCTCCATCTTCATAATTTGGTTAAATATACACATATGTGTATTTATATACTTTGTACTGTCATTTTCAGCTATTGCATTAGAGAAATTAAAAGACCTGAAAAAAAAAAACATGTGTTACTAAAGATATAGAACAATAAGCAATTTTTTTTTAGTTGTATTTTTGCTTGTTTGTTTGTTTTTGGTTTTTTTCAGGTTTTTTTAATTGAACAATAAGTAATTTCATTCACTGATAGAATACATACTATACAACCACTTTGGAGAACATATTGGCAATCTGTAATAAATTTTCTATCAATTCTCTGGAATTACACTTGGTAAAATCTCTTACATGTATGCAAAGAGATATTTACAAGTATTGGTGTAATGATAAATTTTTGGCAGACAGATCTTCCAGTGTAATACCAACATGAATTTTAGTTATTTTGATTATATTAACAAGCATGAAAAAAGTGAAACAATTAAGATGTACAGCAGACCTACCCTCATTTGTCAATCATGTGAGCTGAATCAGACAATAGTTTCTAACATTTAAAGTATATTTCTTCTCCTTGTGTGCCAATCACAATATAAAGGCTACACATAACTTTATTTTAATCTGCATTATTAACATTTTCCCTTTATTGTATTCAATCTAAAGAGATTTATGATATTATGAAATAAAAACAGTAAGACAAGTCTTATCTATAGTGCTTGCCCATCTCCATGTATAAATATACTCACAATGTCTTAATTCAATGTAGCAATATAACACCATTGAACAGGGAGTTGGGAGAGATGTGTAGTAACAAACCATTACATAAAATTTTTATTGCGCACGTACTGTAAGTATGAAAAAAAAAACCCTCCTGGATCACAGTTATTAGCTAAATATAATACACAAAATAAAGAACTGATGAGCTTAGGGCATTTATTACCTTTATTTCTAATACAACCATTTAATTGTAAGGTTATATAATTTCATTTTTAAATTGCCTTGTTTAATAATTGTTTGCAAAATTTCTGAAATGTTGAAAACTGACTTTTGTGAGTTGTTGGGGCCCATTCCAGCCTACCACTAGATGTACGGTTAACACTACAAAGTTTCCTGTAAATGTGAGATATTAGAAATAAATTACTTAAAAATAATTGGAGATCAGATGACAATATGACAGATGCTATGAGGTAGTACAAATTATCTATATTGAATAAATTCATCACTTCAGTGCTTAGTTTTTAGTATAAATGTGACTATTGCAACACCAGATTAGTACAAAGAACTCACTCACTGAGGCTGACTGTTTTTCAATTTCTTAGAGTCTGATAAAGAAATTAATTGCTATTTTACTTAAGAGGGGGTGGGGGATGGGGTACCCAGTGTGATGAGCACTGAGTGTTATATACAACTAACAAACCATTGAACCCTACATCAAAAATTAATGATGTACTATATGTTGGCTAACAGAACATAGTAATAATTAAAACAAAAAAACAAAAAAACAACTTTCACAGTGAGCAACACAGGAACAAGTACTTTACAGAATTCAGCCACTAGTAAATTAAACTCCATTTTACTACCTCAAATATTAGTAAATCCTAACTTCAGCTTCTACTTGTGTCAGAAATCTAGCAGTGATAAATAGATTTCAATTAGAAATCACTCCTTAAGGGGCACCTGGGTGGCTCAGTGGGTTAAGCTGCTGCCTTTGGCTCAGGTCATGATCTCAGGGTCCTGGGATCAAGTCCCGCATCGGGCTCACTGCTCAGCAGAGAGCCTGCTTCTCTCTCTCTCTCTCTCTCTCTCTCTGCCTGCCTCTCTGTCTACTCGTGATCTCTCTCTCTGTCAAATAAATAAATAAATAAATAAATCTTAAAAAAAAGAAAAGAAAAAGAAATCACTCCTTAAGTTATTGATCTAGGATTGATTCAAATATTCAGAATTGTATAGCACAGTTACCGAACAGATTATGCCATTCCCAACAGTCTCTTATTATGAGGGTTTTCTACTAAAGTGTAAAGCCAAAATACAAAAACATAAGAGCTGGAACCTAACCTTGTAAGCCAACCTATGACTTAAGGTATGAATGAATTACAGATTAATGATTGAAAACTAGAGCAAGCAGTAATTTTAATATTAATCTACCTTTATTTATTTTTAATAGCATCTTCAACTAGTGATCACGATGTTTTCAGAATCTTTATATCTTGCAACTTTGAGAATATCTTCTCTGGAATTTTTTTTTATAATTTCATATGCAAGTTGTTATTCATCATCACCCATCATCAGTTTCCCCAAACTGATGCCAGTACCTAGTGGCTAAATATAATATTACATTGTGTACATGCAGTGCAAACTTTTATGGTGGGATGTCCTAAGGAATATGGGTATGAAGATACCCTTATAGAACTCTTGAGCCATTAGCACATAGTGAGACTTGAGTGAGTCCCAGTCAAACTTTAACTAATTTGAGTTGATCAGTACCAAGTCCAAGAAATCATCATTGAGTCTTCTCTATCTTGCACAACCCACATCCCACCCATCAAGTCTTCTTTCATATATGCAAAGCATGTCCAAATCTAACCACTTCTTTGAAGTTATTAAATTGATAATCATGCCCAGCTCTATTCCAGCCATTATCACCTTTTCTTTTGCTTTTTTTCAAGAGCTTTCCTGGCTCCACTTTCTTTTCCTTTCGCCACCATCATCCCCTACCTGGATCCCAGACACAATCACAATTAGCCAAGGGTAGCCCATCATAAATATAATGAAATAAATATAGTTTCTCTCCACCTAACAGGTCATCTGTGATTCGTGGCTCAGCTGTCTATCTGCATGCTACCTTTTATTTCTCCACCTTCTCACCCAGTAGATCCAGCGTAACTGTTTGCTGCCCTTCAAATGCTCCCATTTTTTCTCCCCTTATGCTTATTAGCTATTTCCTCCGAGTGAAATGATCTCTTCCACAAAATATTTAAGAGTCTGCTGCCTCATCATTCACGTCTCAGCTTAATGTTTAATAAATGTTTGCTT
Source organism: Mustela lutreola (assembly GCF_030435805.1). Lineage (NCBI taxonomy): Eukaryota > Metazoa > Chordata > Mammalia > Carnivora > Mustelidae > Mustela > Mustela lutreola. Next base: position 53,677,118 of record NC_081303.1, read on the forward strand.
TATAAATGTACCCAGTTGACTGTACAGATTCAACTTATGAATAACAATTGCTTAGTATACTTTTTAGGATCCTTATCTTTACGCTGTTCTGACAGAAGTGGAGAGATTATTACAATCCAGAATGGGAGAGTCGTAGTTACCTTGGAACTTGTAAAATTTAAATGGGAAAACACAGAAAATTACAATAAAAGAATAAGCATCAACAGTTGTCACTTTCCTCTTTAAACCTCCTCTCAGGGGCGCCTGAGTGGGTGGCTCAGTGGGTTAAGCCGCTGCCTTCGGCTCAGGTCATGATCTCAGGGTCCTGGGATTGAGTCCTGCATCGGGCTCTTTGCTCAGCAGGGAGCCTGCTTCCCTCTCTCTCTCTCTGCCTGCCTCTCTGACTACTTGTGATTTCTCTCTGTCAAATAAATAAATAAAATCTTTAAAAAAAAAAAAAAAACTCCTCTCAGAGGCTGTACAGAAGATGAAATGATGTTGCTGTCCTTAGAATTCAGAAATGTAGTTTCACTTTTATATATGAAGTTTGGAATGTGTCCATGATAAAGAGGACTAAATGTTCAGACTTGAGATCACATCAGCCAATACTTCTTGCACTAGTCCTGAACTAAAGTGAAGAAAGGGTAAAATGGAAACATTTCTTCATTAAATTAGTGAAGACACTTGTGATCCTTTGAATGCATATTTATTAAGCACCTACTATGCTCCAGGCACCATTCTAGGTGAAAGAAATACCAAATAACAATATAAGTGGTATGATTACTGATTTAACAACTTCAAATTTCATATCTCAAGATCTCAGGATATATTCATAAAAGTGAAAAAAATCAAAGTGTCATTCAACGAGATTCTAGTTGTAAATGTACCATACAAAAACCATGAAACCTAAATAAAACAAAAGAGCTATGTCAGCCTGAAATCCATTAAAATTATCTACTTTTATTAAAGGTGTGTCTCTTCATATGTAATAGAGGTTATTCTGGGTTGCATGCAGCATTTCTCTTTGTGAAATCACTATGGAAACTGCCACAGCAGATTATAAACTCCACGACCCTCTATTATAACACTTTTATTTTGTGTGTAGAGTTTTTTCCTTCTTGCAAACCTTTCAATGCAACATTATCAGGAAGTATTCACATACCCCTGTAAACCTATTAAAGAAAATAATTAAAGTAAGTTCAATTTTAGAGGAAGAAAGCCCTTGAACTCTGTGGCTGATTAAATTCTGGACAATTTTCTTTCCATTTTGACTTTTAAAGACATGGGTTATTTTTCTTTGAAATTCTGCTCTTTTTGAGAACAACCAATACAGTTTTTTCCTTGGCCAAAGGTGCCATTCATGCATGAATGAATGAAGTAAGGAGTGCACAGAACAAGGCAGCACATACCACTAGTAAGCAATCAAGTTAGGTCATGACTTTGTAATGGAGGACTATTAATTAGCAATAGAAACAAAGTTTTTGTATATTATTTTCCATTAAAAATTTTAACACACCATCCAAATGGAGTTTAATTAGAGAACGATTATCTGAACCACTTTCTCTAACTTGAAAATCAGATAAGTTCAAAAGTAGTATTTCTATTCCATGCATGCTTTATATTCTAAATTGTATGTATAATATAATCTCTCTTAAAATGTCAATTGAATTTGAAGCCATTATTGTTCCATCGCACATTCTCAGCTTTATTCCCTTGTGTGCGTGTGTGTGTTTTCAATGGGATTTTTAAATAAAAATGTGGTATTTCCATAGTTTAACATTTTTTTTTTATGGTTTATAGTCCATCACCCTAAACTCTGCCATGAATCACTATTTTAAGATTGTATGTTGATAAACTTTCAAATGTAAATCTTTAAGTTGATAATTCAATGTCTGTAACTTGTGATATGTTACATATCTTTATGAGCCATGATACTTATGGGAAGATTATCTGATAAAATGTAAAATCTGTTCTTTTAATTATGGTACATTACCATATTTTAGACAGACCTTATTTTCCGCACTGAATTGAAATCAGTATTTCCCACCCTCCCTATCGAAGGATACTTTTAAAGGGAAAATAATGTTTAGATTGAGGACAGACATACAAATCAGTCCCTCCATGTCCATTCCTAGTGGATCCTAATGTCTGTATTTCAGGAAATGCATATAAATTAATACCCAATTTTATAATATTTTAAGAAATAATAAGGGAATATATGGCTTAATTTTCAGTTAACACTATGGCTCTATTGGTGCTTCAACTATAATAGAATTTATTTAACCCTAATCTACATAAATTATTCTTGTTAAAAGGAGACCACATACTTTACCTCAGATAATCTCCTTTAAGCACACTGCAACTGTTTTCATAGTATTTAAAACTTTCTAAAGGACTACTCCAACTGGGAATTTTGTGAATTTTTCTGTATATTAGTTTTTAAAGACTTGTATTTTATATGAAAAAAATCAGTATTTATTAAGCTTTTCAAAATAAGGGCTAAATATGAAGCGTAGAGTAAAATTTGAACCAATATTCAAAAGAGTACATAAAATTTTGTAATTCATTAAGTGGTGGCTTTGTTGGAAATGATTGTAAATTCAACCTAGCACATCACTGAAATATAGCTAATGTATTAAATGTGTTCTAATTTTCTCAATTAGAGTGGATTACTTTCTTATTTTATGAATTTTGGAATTGGAACTAATTGCTACAGGAACACATTTATAGTTATCTTGACAAACAGGAGGTGATGTGATTTAATTACAGCTCGTTTTTATCTTGATATTAGCAAACAAATATTTTATCTAAAAAATTGTTGATGTCCAGCAAAAAATAACTGAATAATATACATCTTATGTTTCTTTTAAAAATTCATAAATGAGTTTTAACAAGAAAAAGAAACCTACAATAGACATAAACTAATGTGGTTGTATATGTTATAAGGACAGTTTTAAACTAACACTGTCTCTAGTTAACAGGATGCCAAGAGAAGAATAGTACCTCCGGGACGCCTGGGTGGCTCAGTTGGTTAAGTAGCTGCCTTCGGCTCAGGTCATGATCCCAGCGTCCTGGGATCGAGTCCTACATCGGCAAGGAGCCTGCTTCTCCCTCTGCCTCTGCCTGCCATTCTGTCTGCCTGTGCTTGATCCCCCCCCCCATAAATAAATAAAATCTTTAAAAAAAAAAAAAAAAGAATAGTACCTCCAACTTCATATGCTGATTGATTTAACTTTTCAGCAAAATCTCCAATTTCTGCCTCTACTGATCCTTGCTTGTCGATTCATGCTTTTTTCTTATCGTATTATTACCATTGTGTGGCAAACAGTGTCAATAAAAGTTTGCTGCCCAAATAAATACATTGAACTCCATACCTGTTGCAAATAGTTAAACTCCTATCAAGGTTCTCCTACACGCTGCAACTAATAATAACAAGTAACACTGTAACATTATTGACAATTGAAGGAAAGCATCATTTACATCATTTACGTATCCTCAAGGAAGGTAAATTGAAATTTTATCGAAAAAGATTTTAGCGATCTCCCGCGTGTGCTTTCTATATGTGCCTCTGTGCTTTGCCCTTTCCCTCGCAGAGCCAGGTATGGCCTGCCCTGTGTTCCAGAACACTCTGTCCAGAGTTGATTAGACTCAGGGGTGGAACCCGAGCCAAAGCAGGCTGACTGGATTCCCGGAGATGAGATTTTGGAATTGGGATATAAAAAAACTTAGTTGTTTGTGAGTAACCAGAAGAGTGGGGAGACCAAGGAGCTGAGGCTGCCACCTAGGGAAAGAAATACGACTAATCATCTGATAGCAGAGGAGTGAGTGGAGCCTGCAGTCTTCAGAGAGAAGAAGATGAAACAAGGCAGAGAAGCAGAGCATCTAGCCCTGGTAGCCCCAGGCAGAAGAGAGACAGAAATAATGAGTTTTCAGTTCCCAGAAGGCCCCACCAGTACTTCTGCTTTTAAATTTGGCGAAATTCTAATACATTTTTTTTTTTTTTTGGATAATCTCCCTCTCTTTCCTGTTAATGCATGCCTTTTTTTTTTCTTTTAAATAAAGTGAACCAAATTAAATATGCACATTGAGGAAAAATGCAATGAGAACAGATTTTTCAATAAATCATCCTGGTTAAGTTAAATTGTCTAATTCAAGGTAAGATCTGAATACTGTGAAAATAGAACTGTACTGAATTTTGCTGCATCAGGCTTTTTCAATGCAGCCCTGAAAACCATGCTCTTTTATGGTCTCGGCACATTTGGAATTATTTAGAGCATAGCACCTCTTGTTTGGCAAGAATACAAGATAAGGACTTCCTAGGGGAACTTACTCTTGGAATGTGTTGCATCCATTGTCAAAAGATACTGAGATCTGTGAATGAAATATCACCAACACTAGTTTTGTCCTAATTCCTCATCTAACCTCCTAGAAGAGCCTAAACTCCTGGAACTCTGGCTATCCCTAGACCCTTCTCCAGTCATCACACAGAAGTCATATTAGAAATAAAATGTGTATTTTTTTTTTTTATTTCTACTCATGTTCCCTCCCAAGCACTTTGCAAACTTAATACTGTAGGAAGCCAGATGGTAGGAAAATATATTCTACTTTGTCATACTTAAAGTAGTTTTCACTTTCCAGCTGTTCGTAAGGCCTCCCTTTCAAGAGGGCTACTCCCTATCTTTGGTCCCTGAGCCTGTAGCAGATCACTAAGGAGGTAAACCGTAACTCAGCTAACTATGCAGGAGGCTCCCACATCGTGCACAAGCACAGGGCTAAAATCAGGAATGTGTGGGTTTCATTGTGACCATAAGTCTGAGGAAATTGCTTTAAATCTGTGTTTCCTGATTTGATTGCCCCAAATTTTACACCGCTGAGCACAAGTGTCTGGAGAACTATTGCACACATTTATCATCTCCATTTAAAAACTATTAGGTATCTTAGAAACATATGAACCCTTTCACTTAAAAATGCTATGCAAGGTATGGCCCAGGGCAATGATGTGTTAATACATAATTATTCTGCTGAAATTCATGCTGAAAAACAATACCCAGCTTTGAGGAACTCAGATTTATTCTTATATCCAATCTCACAGTCTTTGCTTTTGTGTAAAACTTCATCAACTGAAGTGTGCAATTACACAATACTATTTTGAGCATTTTATAAATTCCCAACTGGGGGGTTGGGGGTGGGGGGAAGTAACTTCACAGGACCAAGATCAAAGCTTTAGTTAGGATAGAGCATGGATTTATAAGTTAGCAGTTGCTAGAGAAGTCTGGGTCTGCAATGCTACAAATGTGAATTTGAAAAAGACACTGAGAAATATTCAGAAGAATTTACTTTTCAATTATGCTTTCCTTTATAATTTTCATAAAATTGAATAATAATTAGGTTATCTTTGTGAATCCAAGTTTTCCTTGCTTCTGGTTTTTCTTTATTCCAATTATTCAAAAGGAATGCATCTGTTTATTAAAACAAAAGCCCAACCTAACAACTATAGCATCTTCCAGGCCATAACTTACCTCCAAAAGAGGAAGATGTGGGGTCTGAGAGGAGCCAGTTCAAATTCAAATCCCCGAATTTCTCAGCCCTAGAGTCCCTAAGGATCAGGGCAAAAGACTAAACCTTTTCAACTTTTTTGAAGGGGCCCAGAATACAGAAGTATTGATTTCACCAAAGACCAAAAGAGCTGGTGGTTTTGCAAAATCCAGGAAAAGATGGGCCAGTATATGCAAGCAACAGGTGCATTCCCTTTGAATCTAATGAATAACAACATTCCAGAGATCTCTGCTATTGATACATGATATGAATAAAACAAGGCCTTCTCTCTTTAAATGTGTGTGTGTATAGCTGGGGAGGTAGGTAAAAACCCAAATAAACCTAGGGTGTATATGTTAGGAGATAATAAATTTTTCTTTGTAGAAATTCTTCATATAGAGGAAAAAAGGTAGAGGGATAGGTTGTGATGGGTGGTTTTTAGACAACACAGCTAGTGAGAACTTTAGGAGGGACTCTGGGCGGGAGTGAGCAGGAGTGAGGATGTGAGATACGCACATCTGGAGGAGGAGTGATCTAGGACAAAAACATGGAAATAAAGGGGAATCATTCAAAAGAGGTTCTATGCAAATTAATGCCAGTGAACTCTTAGGAAATACTTTTTCCAGATCTAGAAAACAAAAACAAAAACAAATTTGAGGTTTTGGGGCCCATAATCTGGCAGTGGAAATAGCATAGGGATAATTGTTTTTCCTTCAAAATGGAAAATAAAACCACCCACAGTTATTTCAATCATTTTTATTACTTTGGGGATAGTAAAAGCAATAAAAGAGAAGCTTGAGTTTGAAAAAAAAGGGGCATTTGAGTGCAGTCTAATCTTGATCTTGTAATGATTTTTTTATTGAGAAAAAAATCTTTTTAAATGTATCAGTTGTCCTTGAATACAATGAAAATGTTCTTAATTTATGTGTGGAAAAGCCAGTTTTCTTTTTCTCATTAATTTGATCTGATATTCCATATGTAGTTGTTTACTGGAGTTGCCATAACTAAGTACCACATACTGAGTGGTTTAAACAATAGAAATGCATTCACTTTCAGTTCTGGAAGCCAGAAGTTCAAGGCCAAGGTATAGGTAAGGTTGGTTTTTTCTAAGGATCTCTCTCCTTGGCTTATATACATGGTCGTCATCTCACATGGGTTTCCATCTGTGAGCCCCTGGGTCCTAGTCTCTTCTTGTGAGGACACCAGTCATATTGCTCTAAGGCTCACCCGAATGACGTCATTTAATCTTAATTATCTCTTTTAATACCTAAATTCCAAATACAGTCATATTCTGAGGAATCGATGTTAAAATTTCATCATATAAACTCAGCAGGAGGGGGGGTGGCACAACTCAGCCAGTATTTATTCCTGTATGTATTTTCATCTGCAAATTCAAAATTTGTTTAGGTCTAGAAAGTATTCTCAAATTATACAAGAATATCAACTTCAACATTTCTAGTACACATTTTTGCATTATTATGCATATAGTTGTGTATGCAATTTTTCCCTGTCTTTTGAAATCTAAACTATCCACAGGAATAGAAAGCATCTTTTAATGGTTTCGTGTTATTGATATTATTTAGCTCAGGACGGTGGCCCCTGTGTGTTCTGTGTATTTGGTATGTACACAAATACATACATGGATTTTTAAGCATACACATATGTATATACATATGCGTATAAACGCTTGTAAGCTATACTAGACAACAAAAGGGCTAAAAAAAAATTCGTATTTCATGACTAGCTTGCAAAGTATTGTTCTATTCTCAGTCCTGGTGTGCTCTTCAAAATCTCATTCTCTCCCAGTAGTGTAGACGGTATATTTGAAAAAAACTTCTGTATCAGCAAAATTAATTGTGTTCCACCATTCAAGAAGAAAACAAGCATGTTTTCTTTTTAATCATCTTCTACTTAGACATTGATTCTCTTTACCTAGAAAACCTTCTTTCTAATTAAAACTTTAAAAGAAGCCATAGGGGAAATCATAACCATGGTAGGAAACATGAAAAGAAAACCCTGCAGTTTGGGGTCAGTTTTAATCACCTATCTCAGTGAGTATTCCTTGTAGTCACAGATCTCTGTATAAAACTGTCTCTCCCTCTCCCTCTGAAAATTTCACCGACCCCTGTATTTGAGTTTTGTCTACATTGTGTTTTGTACAAGTCAGATTATATGCTTTAAAATTATATTATCAGCAAAAAACATTATGTGATAAAGTCTTTGAATTATTGTACATTCCCTGGCTCAGTTATTTTGTTAAAATACTTATAGAATTGTTTTAGAAATAATTATGCAATTACCTTTAAGCTAAAATGGGAAAAAATAATTATTGGAAAATAGTTGAAGAAAAACAAGAAAAAGACAGCCACTTGCAGGACAAGACATGGAGACAAATCTTTGGGATAAAGATAAAATATGGGCTATTTCATCTCCAGCCTTTGCCCCAGGCACTATCTGTCAAGGTAGGGAGAGGTTACAGCAATTGGCAAGAGAAAGTCCCCAATTCTCCTTTCTCTTTCTACTTCAGATTTCTTGAACATTAAGCTACGGACATACCAGAACCCTACAGTGACTGAATTTCAGAAACTTGGAATGCCTGTGAAGTCTTTTCTTATCAGGGGACAAATACAGGGTCAGCAGGTTCGTGCTGCAAATTTTCAAGGGAAAGAAACCCAAATACTTTATGCTATTAAAAATCCATCACTTTTTAACCTTTCACTTTTGGTGTAATTTGGTGAGACCACATGTAATTTGATTTGATTGCAACAGAGTGAAAAATTGCATTTTTTATCTCCCTTTGTTATTAAAGAAGTTGTTGCATGTTTGGGGGAGATGGGAGCGAAGCTGTGGTAGGGAGGAAAAGTGGGGTTGAGCACGGAGAGCTAAGTTTGCCAGATTCAGAGTCCCGTACTCTGCCCCACAACCCTCTTATCCACACTTACCCCTGTTTCACTTCTGTCGTCTGCACGAGGGAGAGCTGTTGTGCAGTGACCAGAGGTTACACGACAAACCACTCGTTAATTCACAACTCTCGTCCTGAAATTGTCTTTCCTACTTCATCCTTCGCACATGGTCATTATTATTTCAAAAGCTAATGATGCTATAAAAAATATCTATGGCTTGCGAAGAGCACGATCTAAATGAAACAGTCACAAACAGCTATGGCATATTATAATGTCAGAGCAGGCTCAGCATCTGAGGACCCAAGAAGAGACACTGCATGATTTTTGGTGTTTTATTATATATGGACGCGTTCTTCTGAGGCTCCATAGCAGTTATTTTCAAACCTAGTCTTTCCCCACGGTGAGATGAGAATCAGGCTGGGTGAGTGATTGTTTTGTTTGGGTTGTTACAGACCTTCTCTAAGTCAGAAAAATGGATGTGATGACCTCAGGAACTTCCTTCAGGTCTTTTTGTCCTAGGAACTCAAATATATCGCAAGCAGCCAAACCCATAGCAAAATATCAGCATTATAAATATACACATTTTCTATACACACCGTGTTCACGTTGTTTTGTATAAGGAAATACCAGATTGTTAGCCCATCTAATTTTCTCAGAGCATATAATGTCCTATTTTGCTAGCGTGTACATCTTAGATTCATGCATTCGACAGTGTGGAAATACCAATAATTTTTTTTTCAAAATTAAAAAAGTCATATACTTTTTTTTTTACAGCTAAATGCCATCCTCCATTTTTCCCCTAGAGGACAATAAACAGCGACACACTTACCTGGTGTTGATCACACTATTTACACACAGCAGATGCCAACGTAGTTTTATAAACTGGAAGGTAAGAATTAAAATGCGTCACCACATGTTAGAAACATTGCAAGGCCATCCTGTTAAAATAAAATCTAGTATTTTAACGAACCATATGCTACATTCGAGTAAAATAAAAGTATGCTTAAACAAAGAAAAGCATTTATTTGCTTTATTTCTTATTAAAGGGTTTAGGTAACTATTTTTGATAACCTTTGCCTGCTCACTGAGAGTAAAGAGATGAATCTAGAACTCTCAACACATCTATAATGCTTCCCTCCTTGTCCAGTCTAAATCCTTTTTCCTGAGTTCTCTGCTTATTTTCCTTCATCTTTATGGCAGCATTCTCTCACAAAGAGAAAAAAAAAGAGTTTCAAGAATCATTTGTCTTTTAACTTGGGAACAATGGGAAATTAACCAATGTAGCAGACCTCCCTGTCTCTCTCTCTCTCTCTCTCTCTGTGAGTGTGTATTTGTCTATCTTTCTCTCTCTCTTTCACCTAATATGGGTCTAATGTCAAAGGGATTTCTCATCTGCATTCTCCAAAATGTGTGAGAATCTGCATACGATATTTGAAATGCCATAATGCGCACTGTCGAAATATATGAAATGGGAATGCGTTTTCCAAAGCCAGAAATATGTAGTAGAAGGAGCTCAGGAACTAATGATAACAATAAAAATTAAAATCCCTTTTGCAGTTTGAGGTCCGATTTGAGGCCTGCGATCTGCAGCAGGTGGGTGCGTGGAGTGTGCAGCCCCGGTGTGGGAGATGGCTGGAGGAAACGCAGCTAAGCTTTCTGCTTGCTACCCTACTCTTGTTGGTCTGCCTGTAGGAAAAGACAGCAGCAACAGCTCAAACAACTCAGAGTTGGTAAATCCCATTGCAGACAGACAGCAGCTGTCAGGCTCTTTCCCTTCCACCGAGAGTTCCTCCAAATGTCGAGTTGTCAGCATTATCATTTATAAAAATGGCCTCCTCCACATCTTTCCTGTCCCTAAAACACTAAGTTGGAAAAACCTCTTATGAGGAGTTCCCTTCTTCCTGGGATCTTCATTCCTTAAGTACTGTTTAAACTCAGTCTTTTTTTATGTCTTAAACCGGTTTTTACTTTTTCAAAATAAAAATATTTTTTCAATTTATCTGTACCCCTCCCCCAGCCAGTTATTCTTGACTATCTATAGCAGCTAAAAATGCCCCCCGCCCCCTCCAAATCCCAAAACCAGTGACTGTGTTACCTTATATGGCCAAAATTACTCTGCACATATGATTATATTAAGGATCCTGAGATGTGGTGATTGCCGTGGGTTATGTGGGCAGACACTGTAATTGCTGGGATCTTCTAGGAGATGGCAATGAGATCACAGAAATAGTGACTGGAGTGATGTAGCCAAAAATGAATGCAGCCACCAGGAGCCAGAAGAGACAAGGAATGGAATCTTGCCCACAGCCTTCAGGAGGAACAAACCTGACTGCCCCCTTGACTTTCCCAAAATCAATGAATGACCTCTGCCCTCCGGAACCATGAGAGAATCCACCTGTATTATTTTAAGCCACCAAGTCTCTGGCAAATTGTCACAGCAGCATTTTAAAATAATATGCTATCTTTGGCGGTCTGTATGATTTTGGGGAAAGAAGGAAACACTCACACAAACTCATAATGCCAATTACCCATCACATCAAACGAAGCATGGGATCCCCTTTGGTGGAGTGGTAGGAGATAGGGGATAAGGGCAGACACCAAAAATTATCAGTGAATACACATGTCCGAAAGGGTAGATGCCCCTCCTTACTGAAATCCTGAGCAAACAAGTCTGAACATGATCAGGGAATTCTGGAGAAATTCCCGGAGGTTCCAGTTGGGTTATACACATACAAATTTAGTAGAAACTCAAAGACTAAATGGTACCATAATCGTCAAGTTCTTAAGAGTGAGAAGAGATCTAGTGAGCATATGCTCTCAGAAGGGCAGGGGCTAAACTCTGAAGAAAAGATAATGCACACTTATTTGAGCATTAGTTAGAGAAAAGAAAAGGACTTCATGGAAGGGCTGGGTGAAGATTTACGGGGAAAATAGAATTTGTGTCTGAGATTGGAAGGTAATAGAAATGCTCACTGAGAAGACAAAGCATAGCCCATTCCAGCCAGACAAAACTAAACCTTTGATGCCAGAAAAAAAATCCATCTCTTTATGAATGGATATTTATGAAAGGACACAAGGGAAGATGACTCTAAAATAATATACAATTGTCATAAGAAATAAAAAGATGAAAATAAAGTGAATGAGGTTTAAAGGACAAAAAAAATGACAAAAAAATTTGGTAAGTTTAACCTAATACTTTATTTGAAACTTTAAAACAGACAACTTATTCAGAATAAAAAGACAGTGAGGAAAAATTTCAAAAATAATATTTAAAAAAAAAACACAATATGAAATAAGACCTAACCAATTTTTAGGAATTGTAAATGTATATTAAATTTTAAAATATGTAAATATTATAAATAAAAGTATATGTAATATACTATATATCTATGTGTATATATGTATATACATACACATACACACACACACATATATAATTGGATTCCAAAAGAAATAAAAAATCAGAAGACACTTGACTGAAAATTATACTGTCCATCCTGCCCTACCTTTGCCAACATGTTACTTTTTACGAATTTACCACCCCAGCCCAAATTGTTTAGAAGTCCTTGTTAATTACAGCTTGTTTTTTTTTTTTTTCTATCAATTCCTTACAGATTTATTGTCTCTTTATCTAAAACAATATAGAAGCTGCCTGACTTGATCATTTCTTCAGATCTCCATTCCATTATCGGGCCTTCATGCACATGATAAAACTGATCTTTTTCTCCTGTTAATCCATCTCATGTAAATTTAATTCTTAGCCTACCTTGAAGACCTTGGGGTAAAGAAGAGCTTTTCCTCCCTTCAACAGCAACGTTTATGTACTCAACACTTTAAGATCATTAAGAGGAAAAACGTGAGTTAACCTTCATTCAGTTATATTAACTTCAAGTTTAAGGCCATAGGAAAATAATTATGGAGATGAACAGACTCAGGGACATTTTTTTTCCTTGATATTTCCAAGAACACCTATCAGGGAATAAGTACTGCTCACTTGGGGCACCTAGGTGGCTCAGTGGGTTAAAGCCTCTGCTTTCAGCTCAGGTCATGATCCCAGGGTCTTGGGATCAAGCCCCACATCGGGCTCTCTGCTCGGCAGGGAGCCTGCTTCCTCCTCTCTCTCTGCCTGCCTCTCTGCCTGCTTGTGGTCTCTATCTGTCAAATAAATAAATAAAATCTTTAAAAAAAAAAAGTACTGATCACTAATATAATATACTAGTAAGCCAGTCCTCATAACCATATAAAGTTTTATGTATTATCATAAATAAAGTTATAATTTAATAGTATTGGAATGAAATAGAATGTGATTCCATGCTGGTAACTGGGGGTTCTAGGCTTGTCTCTGAAAAGTAGCTCTGCAACATGAACATAATTCATTTTAGTTAAGTCATTTCTATTTTCCCTTTTTTTGTAACACTAGAAAAGATGATAAGTGAGGGGTGCCTCTAAGAAAGCTGAAATAAATAATACAATTTAGAATCTGTAGTTGCTTTTGGCTTCATCCAACTTCCTTTCCTGACCCTTACACCTTTTATTATCTTTTTTTTAAGATTTATTTATTTTAGAGAGAGAGTGTGTGTGCAGGAGTGGGGGAAAGAGCAGGGGGAGAGAGTGTAGGGAAGCAGACCCCTGCTGAGATATAGGACTCGATCCCAAGACCTTGAGATCATAACTTGAGCCAAAACTAAGAGCTGGACACTTAACTGACCAGGCCACCCTGATGCTCAGATCCTTACACCTTTTTCTATTTGCAGACAACTCCCTTCCCCTGGTTTCATCATTAGTACACTCGTTAGTCCATGATCTATGGGGATATTTACAATCATCACATTCCTACTTGATGTCCCCTTAGAGGTACTTTCCAACTAACCAAATTACTCATAAACTGTAATGACAGGACAGCATGTTTCAATGTGTTTTATGAATCTAGACTTGAGTTGTCCAATAAAATAAACATTATCTGCAAATAACTTCTAATTTTGATTAAAACTAAGTAACATTAAAATTCAGTTGCTCAGTCATACCGGTTACATTTCAAATATTGAAATGTATGAATGTATTGAAATGAAATATTGTGATGAGTGGCTACGCTTTGGGGTCTTGGAAAACAGAGATAAGGAACACTTCAATCACTGGGGAAATGTCTGTTAATGTTACTCTAGATTCACAATAGTCTCTTTGGAAGTAAGGTCCATACAATAAAATATATTTGGAAGATGTGTAGTTCATTATTCTATTAGAAACCTGTAAGTTGTATTTTTAAAATTTTTAGTCATTTTAAATCCGGTATTTCCCAGATTAAATGAATCAGAAATTCATTTTTACTTCTTATGTAGACTCAGGGAAAATGGATGTTCCATGAAATACCCTTTGAGGGAACATTATAGGGCAATTTAAGAAATGATTTTTGGGCACCTGGGTGGCTTAGTTGCTTAAATACCTGAACCTTAATTTTGGCTCAGGTCATGATCTCAGGGTGATAAGGGTGAGTACCACATTGGTCCTCAGCTAGGGGTCTACTTGAAATTATCTCTCTCCTTCGCTGTCTGCTCCCCAACCCTCTGCTTGCACGTGTTCTCTCTCTCTCTCTTTCTCTCTCTCAGTAAATAACTGACTTGAATCATGAGTGATGAGTTTATTGTATATAAAGAGACTTAGCTTATAAACATAAATTTAATAATTCTTTAAACTTTTACCAACATATGTTCTGCAGTACATATGTAGATTAATGGAAACTCTGTGCTTAACTAAAAGCTAATTCAAAAATGCAAGTCCTTTCTTTTTTTGTTTTTCATGGGATAGTTTTTTTTTTTTAATTTTGCATTTTAATTTGTACATAAAAGTAAAGGCTTTTTGGTTATTAACGTTACTAAAGTTAGTTTTGGTATGCATTGATATTAACTTGTGGTTAAAGGTTCTAGTATAGTACTTTTATTTTTTTTTTTTATTTTTTTTTTTTTTTAAAGATTTTATTTATTTATTTGACAGAGAGAGAGATCACAGTAGACAGAGAGGCAGGCAGAGAGAGAGAGAGGGAAGCAGGTTCCCCGCCGAGCAGAGAGCCCGATGCGGGACTCGATCCCAGGACCCTGAGATCATGACCTGAGCCGAAGGCAGCGGCTTAACCCACTGAGCCACCCAGGCGCCCTAGTATAGTACTTTTAAAAGTGGTCTACAAACAAAGGAATTATTTACAAGGGCACATAAGCTGTTATATATGCATGTAGCGAATATGTTAAATTCCCATAATTTGGGTTGAATAGAAATTTATTATTCAATATATTATACTGAAGCTTGGAGGTGGATGGGGTTATGCTTTATTTCTCTTAAACATTAATATTTAATTAACATATTTGTAGGACTGCTTTTAGTTATTACATTGGCTGAGGATTTGGTTGTGAAAAATTGCTAATTGTTTTATCATTTTGATCAGTAATTTCTTCTATCTCAGTTCTTCAATATGATCCCATTCTTGGGCCATCTTAGGTTGGCCACCATTAAAAGAGAGTTTTCAAACATGTGTCTACAGTTACAGCATTAGTGAGTGATGGAATCAGGATGTAGGCATGCTTATTCTGAAATATATTCTACTGTTTGCTTTATTTATGTCTCAATACTGGATTTAAGATTATAATGATACTATGGCAAATGAATTTTATATATTAGAAAGAAAAGACATAGAACATTTGTAAAAACAAGGGCAAGGGCAGAACCAAACAAAGCAAAGAGAAGTTTTCATTCTGATGGAGAGAGGAAATGTCAACCCCTCCTTGATAAGGTTAGCATTTCAGGAGACATAGTAAGACAGTCTGTAAATGCATATGTAAAACCAGTCCTTTTGCGGATAAACAAAGCCTGTCAGAAATCAGAAGATAGTAAATCATAGCTGAAGTTTGCCCTTTCTGGCTGATGTAAGAGTCCTTGTGAATAGCAAACAGTTTAAAAATAGAAGAAGAAATAAGAAATATACAGAACATTTTAACCTTTTCCACAGGAAAAAAAGTTATCTATGATAAGAACTTTGCCTTCACTATCGATCTTCACCTATAGAAATGAAGATGGTGTAAAACTAAGTTAAATTGAACATATGTAGTGGGATGTAACCGAGTATAAGACTATGTATAAAAGACACATGCACAAGAAAGAAAAATCCTGAGTGACAAAATAACATCATAGAAAGCATCTCTTCATTTATAACATGAAAGCAATATATTGCGTAGGAAACTCTTTCAAGCCACAATATGAAAAGAGGTATTGACATCTCCTTTTATTTATTATTATTACTTATTTTTGTTGCATTTAAAAATAATATTACTATTTTCTGAATAAAAGAAAGACATGTGCATTGCTAAAATTAGGAAAACTAGAAATCAGTAAAGAAAAAAAAACAACATTTATCCACGTATTGCTTTTAAACTTGCCAAAACCCACAGATCCTCTATATTTTCTGGATTTTTTTTTCTTTACTTATCAAATTGGTCAAGTTGGAGATAACATTTCAAGTTTTCACTAATTCACTAATTTCACAATCACACATTTATTTATACACTCATTTATGCATGTGTCTGAATATGTTATATATTTGTATGTTCATTTGCTTGTCATTTTTACCAACAATCTTGACTCTGATATTCAAAGCAGTAAGTCACATTATTTTTGTTGAATATTGAGGCAAATCCTGTTAAGTAGTTATCTTTATTTGATGAAAGTAGATACCCTAATTAAATAATATCAGCTGGGACACCTGGGTGGCTCAGTTGGTTAATCGCCTGCCTTGAGATCTGGTCATAATCCCTGGGTCCTGGGATCAAGTTCCACATCGGGCTCCTCGCTCAGTGGAGAACCTGTTTCTCCCTCTCCTACTGCTCCGCCTAGTTATGCTCTCTCTGTGACAAATAAATAAATAAGGGGCGCCTGGGTAGCTCAGTTGGTTGAGCATCTGCCTTC
Source organism: Mustela lutreola (assembly GCF_030435805.1). Taxonomy (NCBI): domain Eukaryota; kingdom Metazoa; phylum Chordata; class Mammalia; order Carnivora; family Mustelidae; genus Mustela; species Mustela lutreola. The sequence goes on from NC_081303.1 coordinate 53,693,482, forward strand.
ATCTCAGCTCATGTCATGATCCTGGGGTCCTGGGATCAAGTCCTGCAACCAGCTCCCTGCTCAGCAGGGAACCTGCTTCTCTCTCTGTGATTGTCTTCTGGTCATGCTTTCTCTCCCACAAATAAATAAATAAATATTTAAAAATAAACAAATAAATACATATCAGTTGCCCACCTAATACTATTATTTTCCTTGAATCTTGATCTGCTCTATCTCAAAACCAAGTTTTATCTCACGTTATTGACATTTAATTTATTATATATTGACACCTACTTCTACATTGCTTTGAAACTTTGTTTTTCCAATTATGTATATCTTATCTCTTCAACTAACCTATGAATTCTCAAATTAGTAGCCACATATTTCCATAATCTTTGAATGCCTAAAATACAAGTAAATGTTTGGCAGTCTTTTTCATAATGAAGGCTTACTGAGAACCTATAAAATGTAAATGATGTGAAGAGTATATGATATACTCTTGAATTAAAGAGAGCTGATAGATACTTTTCAAAACCTGACTCAAAAAAAATTGAAGGTTGAAAAAAATGTTGCCCTAGAAAGCAGCACTTAAATTCTTATTTGAACAACTCAAGACAGCAGGATCACAGGCTGTGTTAATAGTGAATGGCTTAGTGGGAGTTCCAGAACATCATTTTAGAGAAAACAATTTTTGAAGATTAAATTATAATTTTTGACTCTCATAGATTTTTTTTTTTTTACTTTTTTTTTGGCGTGGATAACTTTTAGCCTTTTCTTTCTTTCTTTTTTTTTTTTTCCATGAAGACAGAAGTATTTTCAGCAATTGTCATAAATCTAATGCTTTCTGCTTTCTTCACTCTGTTATGTTATAGACCTGAACAATGTGATTGCAGAAGACAATTTCAGAAATGGCTCCCCATGATCCCTTCTTTGTGGTAGTTATGCCATTGTAGCATCTCTCATAATGTTCACATGGCCAAGAACAGAGTCCAGATATCATCCAATGTCAATAAGGAACATAGATCTTTGGTCCAATAATCCAGAAGAGTAAGTCTGGAAGCAGATCCATCCCTAATTGAGGCACAAGATGATTGAAGTTCCAGGTGATAACCTTGATTACAGATACTCTGAGTCAGAGGTACCAACTAGGCTGCCCCTGGATTCCTAGCCCATAAAAATTGTGAGATAATGCTTATTGCTTTAAGTGACCAGATTTCAGGATAATTATTATATACAATAGATAACAAATGCAATAGTGGACATGGAGAATGCAAAGTTATATCCCCATATGCAAGAATGTAATAATAATGATGATAATAATAATAATAATATATATGCACTAACCTGTAATGGATATGCTTGCTTTCCCCAGAAGATACAATAGAGAACGTATTTTTAAATCCTTACAGTGATGCTATTATTACCACTTCTAGAAAATCTAGTATTTGAAAGTATTTTGAAGACTAAAAGAAATCCTATAGACTGCATATCCCAACGTTTAAAATAGTATGGTGCCTTGATAAAGTCACAGGTCTCATATTTTCCCTACTTATGTTTGGCCCTCAGTTCCTCTGGCTTCAATACAAGTTTCCATCTTTTTTTAAGAAACAAAACAAAATGAAACAAAACAAATGTATAATCTCTTTTGTGCAGATTCATTTGCTTTTTAGCACCCACTGGTTGGAAATTGTGGTGGTATTCAAAGACATGGTGGTAATTACCAAAAGTAAATTTCAAATTCCTGTTGATAACTTTTTTTTTAATCCAGAATTTCTGTACATGAGCCACATGCATCTTTAGTGACCTTCAAGGATCCTAAAGTTATAGACTCCCCCAGATGCGTTAACACACTTCCTGGACTATGGCCCTAGATCATTAAGGACTGAAAGCAATGTGAAGAATAATGTCTGAAAGCACAGTGGTCTTTCTCATTTACTACCACATCTAACTGCCTTAGATTCTGAAAGATGTTGCTTAGAAACAGTTAACCTTCTCGTCAACGATTAATTGAAGGACGTGTTTACTAGGCTCTACCATTTTAATTCCCTGCAGTGAGTTCTCATACAGTAGCTTTTTATCAGTCCCATAATTCTGGCTAAGGTCAGGGTTTATATTTCAAGTTGCATGAACATTTATTAATTCACATATCTTAAACCAATTTACAACTTAGCTCAAATATTAAAATATAAGCAATTCAAGTAGAGATCAGGAATCATCTACTGTTTATTTTCTAGAGTGGTACCAAATTTAGCCTATTGACAATGTTTGACTTCCAATGTACTGCTTGTATTCAACAGCACTATCATTTCCAAATCATCTTTTTAAAATAAGCTCTAATGCTAAAATTCAGATATTTTTATTTCTTTCAACATTCCTGTATGCTATTCATATAGCAAACTCAAGAGCGTTTTGCTTATCATTATTTCAACTTGCTGTTCAATCTTCACAAATAATTCCTCCTGAATGTGAAAAAAATAAGATCAAGATAAAAATAACGGCTGGAAAACATTTCATTTAAAATGTAACACCTGATGTCAAGGTCAAAATAGTTTAATGTAATATTTCTTGATACATCCATTGTATTGAATATAATTATTATACAGCATATAGATAAATTAAAAAGAAAAAATGATAAAATGAAATTTTGTAGCTCCAGATTTACATTTTACATTACTCTATTTGTTACCAGGAACTATACAAATAAATGTATTTTGAACTGTTAATCAAGTTATGAAAATATTCAAAACAACATAAAGTCGCCACAGGTCAAGTGCAAATATTATAGTAAAAGGTATTTAGAAACAACTTTCTAGAGTGTGACATTTATTATCGGTTTCTGAAAAGTGAATGAAATAAGAAGACATACTTAGTTCAAGTAGGGGTTTTTCACAAGAGAAAACGTAAGGCAATGTAAAGAAAAGGATGAAGTCTTAAATAGAGGGAGTCTTGAGAAAGAAGTTAAAGTCTTATACAGTCTCTCTAGAATGTAAGAAGACAGAATAAACATTGAAAATCATTAATTGAGAATAAATGGGGCAGAAGGGGAAGGTAACAAATTCATTAGGTAGGTAAATATGGGAATTAGTGAGAGCTAGAAGGGCTGTAGTTAGATATCTTGATGTTTAATTAATTCAGAGGTAAAGCTGTTCAAGATTTTGTTCGGCTGCAGGATATAGTTATGGGATGAGATTAACAGAGAAGAGGTGAACATCACTGGGTTAGAGGAATCAGGGGATAAGTACGTAATCCCTTCTGTGAGAAATCTACTTATTTATTGAAGTTTCTTATATCACAAAGCTAACAAAGGTGGAGAACATGAATTGGTACCAGAAGAATGTGAAGATGGATGAGCTCTGAATAGATGATTTTTCTAAAAACACAAATGTCATGTGTAGAAAAGAAATAATTTTGAGTAAGACAAATCATGTTGCATCACCATCTGCAACACTTCTCATAAGAAATAGCACAATACGAAATCGTCAAAAACAGCAAAGAACATAATAACACAGCAGGGAGAGGTATGTCTGAGGTCGTTTAAGAGACAAGAAGAAAATATTCTAGAATGAGGTGAAATATAAAGGACAATGCATTTTTAGGATACAGGGGAAGGATCAGCAGCAGGATAGAAACCAATCTGCTGACTCGGGGATGTGAGCATAGCCATCATTGGTGGAGGTGCATGCAAAATCAGACACCCAGTGGAATTTGTGTTTGGATGAATGTGATGGATGAGTAGATAAAACAGTATGGTGGAAATAACTGGATGCCATCACTAAGTGGAACCCAGGTGTGAAAATATTTCCAAGCTGAAATAATTAAAGACAATGACTGGTTTCAGATTTAGATAATATTCTCTGTTTGCGATACAGTTATTAGCTTATAGTGATGTGGTTTGCAGTCATTAGTTTAAAATCAAAACAGAATGCTGCTGTGTCGGGTGTAGAAATTATCAGTTGATCATTTTTCCTCTATAAAATATGAGATTAAGCCAAATGAGCCACAAAATCATAGTATTTTTCAAAACCCGTCAAAGAGCTGGGGATGTAAAGAAATGTAAATGAATTTCCAGAAAGTGGCTAGCCATTTTTTTAAAGAGAGCAAGAAAGAGTGATCAAGTGCTAGTGCCTAAACATGCACACACACAATCTCTCTCTCTCACACACACACATACACACACACACACACAAACACACACACACACAAACACACACACACGCAGGCCTGGATAGGGAGAGGGGCAGAGGCTGAGAGTGAAGGAAAGAAGCAGACTCTCTGCTGAGCTGGGAGCCAGCCAGGGCTGGATCTCGGGACCTTAAAATCATAACCTGAGCCAGAATTTTAGGAGTCAGATGCTCGACTAACTGTGCCACTCAGGTACCCCTAACCATTTTTAAGGGAGAAAATACCATCAGAAAAACAAAAGAAAAAAAAAAAAAGCAGGTTGCGAAGGAAACTGCTAGTTTGAGAATTGTGGAAAAACCAGACAAATTTTTAACAAACGTTTGTCACTGTAAGGGAGTGATGGTTAGAATTACGAGGAGTCCAAGACCCAACTCCAGGGAGCACTCATGAGCCCTCTGTTTCCAAGGATTGCACCATGTGCAGGAAAGCTGGGCAGGGCAAAGATCCAAGAGAGATGTGCAAGATGTGTTTCTGATTGTGGGGCATTAGCACAAGCACAAGCTGATTGAAGACAAGGGCAAGGAGAGCAATGAGAGATGCCCTGGAGCTCCTGCTGCCTTCCGCATGCAAGGTAATGGTCTTGGCAGGGCAGAAAGAGGAACAGAACTGAGAAATCTTTCACAGGAATGAAGGATGCACCACAGTCACCCTCTACCATTTACCTCGAAAAGAGTAAAGTGGGAAACCAAGCTTTTACTTTTAATTTAAAAGTTATTTAACTATGTTATTTGGTTTTCAGACATACTGACTTTTTAGCCTACACTTCTATTCTTGACTTCTACATTTCTTACACTTATTGAAGTAAAGAATTATTGTCTGTGTGAACTGTTTTTTTTGGGGGGGGGCAATAGATTGATAATGGTGGGTTCCATAGTAAACAAAAGAACGTCATTGGCCACTTTTCACATATACTATATAGGAATATATTTATGGTTTTACTGTATAACACTCAACATATAGTCTAAACTAGTTAATTACACAATTCAGGTCTTTATTTTTGTTTTTATTTGTCTCATGAATCTAGCAGCTTTCAGAAATGAAGTGTGAATATTTCCAAGTGCTACTGTTGAACTGGTTATTTGGTAATTAATTAATTAATTGATTTGATAGAGAGAGTATGCATATAAGCAGGGACAGTGGCAGGCCGAGGGAGAGGGAGAAACAGGCTCACTGCTGAGCAGAGAGCCCACCGTGGGGCTTGATCCCAGGACCCCGGGATCATGACCTGAGCTAAAGCAAGATGTTTAACCAACTGAGCCACCCAGGCACCCCTGAATTGGTTATTTGTTGGTTTTATCTACTGGAATAAAAGCTGCATAACCACAGAAAGTTTAAACCTCTTATTGACCAAGGTCTTCAAAGTGCCTAGAAGTAGGGCTTGACACAAAATAGCCTTCAATAAATGTTTGCTGATTTCAAATTGATGTAATTCTACATTATGTATTTTGATTTACTCATGTATATTCTCATGATCATTGCAAGGTTTTTGTTTTTTTGGGAAACAGAGAGAGAGGAAGAGAAAGAACGTGAGTGGGGTGGGGCCGGTGGGAGGATGGGAAGGGTAGAGGGGCAGAGGGAGGGGAAGAGAGAGACTCCGAGGCAGGCTCCGTGACCAGCACAGAGCCTGATTCAGGGCTGGATTTCACCATGCAGAGATCATGATCTGAGCCAAAATCAAGAGTCAGATGCTTTAACTGACTGACCCACCCAAGCACCCTGATAATTACAACTTTGATGAGTTGCTCTTTTGATCAATGCACAACATTTCTCAATATAAATGATTAATTTATTGCTCAGAGTAGTATGTTGTTAGATTTTGAAATTGTGATTCCTGCTTGCTTTTTGTTCAAAGTGGTGATATATCAAGGGGGTGGGCCATGAGGATGGTCTGTCCTGAGTACAGACAATAGGAGACTACATTGTTTTAGAGATGTAACAATAATACACTGGTTGAAATTCAGTCTGCTTTCAAGTACCATGATGAATTGGCACTTATAACAATGTCTGTGATAAAGTGCTCCAGCTTGCCAGGTACATGGTTCTCATTGCCATTGAAGGCCTGAACTTCCAACACCTGCTTACTTTCAAAATGCCTCTGTTTTTTCTGTCTTCTTTCAGGGAGAATGGATTGGATCTTTTTTTTATGAATTAAGTACTTTGTTTATTCATAAAAATTTTTTCATAGTTCATAATAATACAGCTGGATGAACTGTGAAAAGTTTAATACACCTATGTAATTACAGCATAAAACAAGATAAAGAATACTAACAGCAACCCAGAAACTACCAAAAATAATGTCCATCATAGTTGATAATCATCACCCAGAAGAAAGTGCTGATTGGATTTCTATCACCAGGAACTAATTTTATCATCTTCTAATACTAAAATGAGTGGATTCTTATTGTATACACTTTCGTTGTCTTCTTTCAGATAATACTATGTTTGTGAAATTTATAATTCATTAATTTCATTGATATGTAGTATTAACTCCATAAGGTAGGTTTGTTGTTTCCAGTTTGCATTTTTTTTTTTTTTAAAGCAGGCTCCACATCCAGCATGGAGCCCAATATAGGGCTTGAACTCATGACCCTGAGATGAAGATCTGAGCTGAGATCAAGAGTCAGAGGCTTAACTGACTGAGCCACCCGGGCATCCCCAGTTCGCATTTTTATTAATAACACTGATTTGAATATTCTCAGGTATGTCTTTTGGTATCAACATGTACACAATTTCCTTGGACATAAAATTGCTGAGTCACACTTCAGTTTTAGTAAATACTTCCGAACAGGTTTCAGACTGATTTTTGTCACCAGCAAGGCCCCAGGACCTGATTTTTACTGCCACCTGCATGTACTCCCTAGCCTTTATCCCACATCCCTAAAGTTCTTCCTTCCAGTTTATCTTTTAACTGAGGCCAAAGACTCAATGGGCAAAGCATCTGATGATAGAAACAGAAACTACTACTTAAGCAGTAACAACTGTTCAGAAGAAGAGCTCTGACCTGTCCAGACCAGTTTGAGCTCTACCACTGACTTCCATCATGGCAGGTGGACCCTGGACTGTTATTTCTTCCTCCTTGTAATGCTAAAGTCTCCACCCGAGGAGGAGCACAAACCTCATTAATATTAGGTACAATGTATGGGCCTGTTTCCTTAAGATGCAAACACAGCCTTCTACCTGCCTCGAAGCAAAATGACAAAACTTCCTTTTCTGACTATTCACCATAACCCTAAAAGAAAAGGAAACCATTGACCCTTGCTCAGAAAGTCTCAGCTTTGAAAGTTAATCCCCTTGATTTCCTTATTTGATTTTCTTTTGTGTGTCAGCTCCACCTGGTGTAGTCTGCACCTGCAATTCAGCAAGGGGCAAACTCATGTTAATAAATACATAATTAGGGGTGCCTGGGTGGCTCAATGGGTTAAAGCCTCTGCCTTTGGCTCAGGTCATGATCTCAGGGTGCTGGGATTGAGCCCCACATTTGGCTCTCTGCTTGGCAGGGAGCCTGCTTCCTCCTCTCTCTCTCTGCCTGCCTCTCTGACTACTTGTGATCTTTGTCAAATAAATAAAATATTTTTTTAAAATTACATAATAATATTGAAGTTATCAATCTAATTAATATATTATATGATTAATAATTAAGTTATTAGTATACTTAATCTACATTCCTACCAGCAATTTCTGACAAAGTTGTTTGCCTTACATTGCCATCATTATTCTCAATCTTTCTTTTGAAAATCTGCTGTATTGCTGGCTGTATGTTAGCACTGTAGTTTTAATTTATGTTTCTTGGACATAAATGATGTCCAAGATTAATGATGTGCAAGACTCTTGGGTCTGAAATAAATATTAGTTATGCTGATTGATGGTCACATTTTTTTGACTACTCTTGAATGTGAGTATTGGGTGAATTTTGTCAGTGCTAAAGCTGGGTTTGGGTTCTGTTGTTATGGGGACCTTCCGATGGACCAGGAGCTTTCAGTTCCATCAGCCTTAACTAATACTGAGGGTATGGGCTGGTATTCTAGAGAGTTTTACTCCAGGTTCATCATCTGCCTTAAGTCATGGGTTTTCTTGGCTCCTGAGCCTGGAGAGAAGGAAACATTTTATGTACCATAAGGGCAGAGAACAAGAAACCTGGGATTATATTATTAGAGTTGGACTTCATAGAAAGTCAGGGATAACACATAAACAGGCTTCACAGACTACAACACAAATGCAATTGTCCACAAAAGCTTTTCAGATCAGCCCTGCCACGCACCGTCAGTCCTCCTCTGCCATTATGTCCAGGCTTTTCCAGTGTGCACCAAACCTCCTCCTCTTCCACTGACATCCTGGTCCACGTCCTCGCTTCACTTTACTCAACATCCCTGTGTAGCTCTTGTTTTTATTCCGTCATAAATTAGCATTTCACATTGCCCTCTAGAACCCTGAGGTTTTGGAATATTTCCATATGGTTTTTGAAATGTTTTTCTTCTACCAGCTGATTCAATGCTGCATTGTGTGTATTCAGTTCCAGGTCCCCAAAGTGGCCAAGCAGGAGGGCCTACCACTGATTACTGTGCTTGTCCTATCATTCTACCAATCCAGAAAAAGAAATAATGGACTTATGATAAGCCATATACAACAGAAAAAAGAACAGAATAAAGAAAGCGGACGAAAATGGGGAAAACTCAGAAGTCTGAAAACCATAGCAATTTTAGTTGAACTGTTGTGAATCTTTAGAATGCTAGAAGAAGTGGTCTCTATGTAGTGGAAACAGAAAGCCAAAACCATAAATCAGGCTGAGGTCTATTTCCCACTAGATGGGGTTAAAAGTATATGGATAACATTCGAAGAGCATGGCCAAGAACCTAAAAAGTCAGAAAGATTAAAATTCCCATTAGAGGCAGCAATGACTTCAGCTCACCCTGATCTCCTCACGCAGTGCATCATTCCAGTCCCAGTTGCTGTGGAGAGTCCCCAAGATGAGAGTTTGTTTGACTCAGGTTATCTTTCTCAGGAGGCCTCACCATAAATTCCGGCCTGTGTGTGGATTAAATGCACTTCCCTCAGCCATTCACCCTCACTTTATTCACCATGGCCAGAGAGAGTGGATTTATGAGTCTAAAAACCACATCCATTGCTGCCTCTTCAAAGCAGTTTCCCGTGACTTTATTCTCTTAAAAATGGGCTGAGAGAAGACATTACATTAGAATTTGCAATAACATCACAAAGCAGTATTCATGTAGTAGTTTGTTTATCTTGGAAATGTCTAGGAGTATAGGCCTCTTCAGATTCGAGAGGGAAAAAAAAATTGAGAACAAAAGAGTGAAAACATTTGCTTTCGATCATATTCTCCTTAGCAGAAATATTAAAAATAAGCATCCTTTCACAGAGAAATGGCAGTTTAGCCTCATTTTCTCCTGCTTTTCTTTATAAGCTTAATGAAAATTTATTATACAGCTGACTGAATAAAATATTTTGAACCGTCATTGCCGAAAGGTTAAACATAGCAGAATCAAACCTGCTCATTAGATTTCAGTGTGATAACAGTATCATTAAAAACTACCCTCCTCAGATTATAATATTCAGTCCTTATGATTTACGTTCAACACTCTGATAGACAAAAAAATGACCAAGGAAAAAATTCCTAAGGAGTTGATAAGAAGACATATGTTTATCTGTCAACACATATTAGCCTTCGGTTCTGTCTTGTATATGTTTTTTGTTGTTGTTGTTTTCTTTCTCTTTTTAAGAATTGTTCAAGATACCTCCCAATGGTCTATAGCTATGGTTCATCAGTTTTTATTGCTCTGTATATTCTATTGTGGTTATACCACAATTTATTCATTTATTCTAATGTTGATGAACATTTGGGTTGTGTTCAATTTCTGGCAATTCTAAATGATGATTCTTTGTAGACTGCCATGCATGTTTTTTGGATTAGATGTGCACTTCTTTTTCTAGGATTTATAGCTGGAAGTAGAATTGCTAAGTTGTGGGATATGCATATGTGAACTTTTGTAGAAATTGCCCACTTGTTCTCTAAAACTTTTGTCTGATTTGCATGACATCCAGCAGTGTAGAAGTGTTCTCACAGATCTACACCCTCGCTAGTACTGATACTGGCAGACTTTAATGTTAGCTAATCAATCTGTGATGTAGGAACATCACTGTATGGCTTTGATTTGCTTTTGCCTGGTTACTAAAGACATTGAGAGCCTTTTCACACAATTCATTGTCCATTTGGAGTCCATTCTTTGTAAAGTTCCCATTTATTCACTTGCTTTTTAAAAATAATCTCATTGATTTGTGACGTTCTTAATGAATTCCATATGGTCACCATTCTTTAGATTATCTTTTCACAACTTTTATGAGTTCCTAATTTCAATGTCTATATGATATCTCAATGTTTTCCTTGCATTAGTTCTTTTATATTTTGTCTTAGAAATCATTCTCTTCCTCAAGGTCATGAAGATCATTTTATATATTATCTTCTAAAAGCTTTATATATTTATCTTTTACATTTTAGGTCTTCAATCTACCTGGCATTGACTCCCTTTTAATTATGTGATGGAGAGGTCCAATTTCATTTCTTTTCCTTATATGGATAGACAAATTTCCTACCACTGATTATTAAAAATTCTTTCCTCCCACTACCTAGAAGACCACTATGTACATATCAAGTTTCTGCATTGGTGTAGGTCTATTCCTGGACTTTCTCTTCTGTCCCAATTGTCATTTTGTCAATTCCTACAATAATACCAATTTTTTTTTCTTTATATCTCTTCCTTCAGTAGCATTTTGATATGGTCGGCAGTTGAACTTCTGTTTAAATTTTAGAATCAGGAAAAAAAAATCTACTTGTAACTTTATTTTAAAATAAAATGTATATATGTGTATTAATGTATATTCAGCCATCCTAAAATCTCATGTTAATTCTAATAATTAGCAATTATTATTAATTTGATTACTTTGGATAGTTTTATGCATGAAGTCATATAACCTGTGATTATTAACAGTTCTTGTTTCTTCTTTTTTGATTATGGCTATTTTTTCCTTCACTGAGATTTTCTGGAGCTTAATTATCACAAAATCTGGTTTTCTTAGCTGATAGAATACATGACTCTTACTAGATCTCTTTAGATTTTGGAGGTCACATAGACTATTTGGCTGAATATTTCGTTTTAACCCATGAATTCAACAGTCAAGAATCAGAAAAAGCTTAGATGCTGTCCTGGCTGTTGTTCACAGTGTTGCGTGAACGCTGCTGCTGATCCAGCAGATCTCAAAGAGGATTGATGTTTTTCTGGTGGATCAGGATTCTGGTCAGAGTCTGCAGAAATCTTCAATCAGAGAAGGGCATCACAGACCACTAGCTTATGAAAGGAAGCTATGCTAAGAACCATTCTTCTTGTGAGAAATAGTCTCAGCTTCCTACACTTGTGCCGCAGGACTCCTTCAAGTAGAAACAGTATAAATGAGGGAGGACTGACTATCTGTCTTAAAGCCGCTAATATTTTGTACATATCTACAGACTCATGGGGAGATTATAATGAGCACTCAACTCAAGAAATCAGATTCAAGTCTGATTTACAGTTTGTTTTGTCTCATTGACTGGCTCCTGCTAAGAGTGAAATGCTATCCCATTTTACCTACACACTCAAGGGCGGACCTGAAGGCTAGTGGAAAAGATCATCTCTCATACGGACACGGCTTTGAACAGTATATATAGAAGTATACTTTTCTTTAAAAAAGTACCAGAAGTACAACTATGCAATGATTTATGGGCAATGGCTAACCACATGGCAAGAAGATCAGGGCAATTAATACAAAAGAAAAGAGTTGCTGTTTCCTCACAAAGAAATTTGGGGAAGAACTGTCTGTATAGAAACTTCAGGGTGAGACTCAAGTGAGAGCATATCTGTTTCCTATGTGAATCCTAATGGAACGGTATGTACTGCAGAAGAGACACTCGATAATTAGAGGGACAAGCTTACCCATCCTGGTCAGCTTCTTTCCCTAATTACCATAAAACCTGATCAATAAACTCACACAGGAGCCAGGATACAGATCATCCCTATCAAACAGCAGGGAATTCCCCTTCACTGAGGCTAAGTGTGTCACAACCATTGGTGGAACCCAGCCTCATGACCGCATAGAAGACTGCTGTTATCTGATATAACACCATTTCCTTGGAGGATCGTGAAATCACCCAGTGAAATCTTGACAGTTTGACCCCCTTCTTTTCTAAATAAGCAACTTTCTTCCCTTGATAAAAATTATGCTGGATATGGATTTGTCATCTCTGGCCAGAAAACTTCTCTGAGAATTATCAGTTACAGATTTGCCAAATGTCTAATTCATGGCTATGATATGCACACCATTGTTTTTGAATGAACAATTCATTTTTACAAAAACAGCAAGAAAAAAAATTAATACTGAGGACAGAATGGCTCATGTCTAGGGAATCTGTCTTACCAGTTTTCTCAGCTAGAATAAACTGTTTCCATGTAAAGCTGAAGGGACATTTTAAAGAATTAACAATGACATCGCTATAAGCTGTTTAAGTATATTGTGCCATCGATTTGTATTTGCAGGTACTACAAATAGTACCATAGATGTAACCATCTATTTGTAATACCATAGATGTAGCCATCTCTTTGTAGGTCCTGGAATAAGCAATTAAGGAGGATATGAACATGCCTTCCCTAGGCAATATTTGATACTATTTCTGCCACAGCCACAACATACTATTCTGATGTTCAAGATCTGTAAATGGTATTTCCTAATAATTCACTAGTAAGTTTTTGTTTTCAATCACCTGAAATCTACTCTTCTTGTTTAGAAATTGAAATTCACTCAGAAAACAAAACACCATTTCCAAGCAGTCACCATACCACTTTAGAACCCTATACCATTAAATCACAAGAAGAGATGTTTATTGCATGGAGACGTTTAATTCTGATTATCAAGATGAAGCAGGTAGGCAGGAGTGTGTTTTGAAAATAGAGGATCCTCAGGTAAATCACTCAACTCCTTCATAACCTGGACTAATAGAAAAAGCAAAAACACTAATGGCTCAAAGTACCAAGTATTAAAAGTTTAAGTGCTAAAGATGCTGGCTGAAGGGAAAGGCAGCATGAGTATATGGTGAACGAAGAGTAAGATGAACATCAGCTGTATCCCTGGGAACTGAAAAGTAGACATTAGTAACCGAGTGTGGCCTCTCTTCCTTTCCAATACCTCCACAGTTATACATATAGCTACATTTCCCTATGACTTTCCTAATACAGTAACTATGAATATTTTCTCCTTGCCTTAATATGGATAAAGGCTTCCCTTTCCTTTTCCCTAATAGTTTATATATGCTGTATTTTTTGATAGTTGCATTATAAGTTGGTTTTCTATTTACAGAAAATCAAGGCAGAATTGTGACCAAATAAGCAGAGAATGGATCTCACGGAGATGGATATCGTGACTGATGGTGCACTGGGAACCCCCCGCCCCCACCGGCTTCATCTTATAGTGAAGACAGACATTCATTAGGTATAGGAAATGATGAGTGAATTGGAGGAGCCAAACTGATGGAGTATGTGGATATGTTGATTGATATTAACAATCTTTCTTTTACCTTGTATTTCTAGGGTTGGGAAGCTAAATATTGCATTTTTCAGACATTTTCAAAGCTAGAGTTCCGAACATAAATTAGTTATTACATTTATAAGTCAGAAATGAGGCAGATCCATATTTCTGGAGTATTTTGGACAGATTAAGGTTGCTCTGAAAACAATGAGGGTTGACAGAAGCTAGGATCCATGTCTTAATGTCTAATTACCAGACTCATGTTCCAAGAAAGTAATGACTGTGGCAGCATTGTTAAAAGGGGCAGAAACCATTTCCTAAACTCTGGGGGACAAAAGCAGTTTCCTGGCTTCTTACTCCTAGTTGTTGTGGTATGAAATTAAAGCCAAAACCTAATGGTCACTGTGTGACTTTAACTGTTTTACTTCATCCAAAAATTGTGTAAGCATCTTCCTGGTCTTGCATAGAATCTTGATTGATATATTGGTTATCTTTATTAAGGTTCTCTTTTCATATAAAACATGCATACTCCCATGCACATATGTTCAAAACTTATTTAGAAATTATATATGAGGTGCTTTTTAAAATATTTGCCCTGCATCAATTTTTTAGTATACTGCTTCTATTATAACTTTCCCTGTAGTAGGCAAAAAGGCTAGCTTATGTTGTAATTAAATGATAGCCATGACATGCATTTCTGGCCAAGATGCAGTAACCAGGGAAAAATTTAGTGTCCTATTCTCCAACAACTGAAAGACTGGGCAAAATATATGAAACAGTGGGTCTCGAGACATTGGACATTAGGCAGTGAAAGAGAATGATTGCTGAGAAAATGGGAAACAAACAAAGTAAATCCAATTATTTCCCCAGTTTACTGCCTGAAGATATTTCTAGGCTGTGGCTCAAGGTTCAGACAGCACGAACCCAAGCAGACCTAGAAAGTTTCCCTGACTTGATAAGACAGAGAAAGGAAACCAGGCAGACTGTGATGGTCAGAACTTCAGGAAAATATATCAGATAAAAGACTGCTGCACAAGAGGAGAACCTCAGACATCTTCAGGTAACCCCTTCAAGAATCAGTTACATATTGATCAAGAAACTACTCAAGGGTATGGGAAGAGCTACGGACAGGATTAGAGCAAAACAATCTCTGGAGCTCACAAAATGCCAGAAAACTGCTTATTCTCACCAATCATACTGGAAACCCTCTTCGTTCATGGAGAATCAGGTAGAGTATTCAGAAAGTCTTGCCTTGGTAGTGGAAAGTAATTAACCCTAGACTAGACACTTCTGTTCCTCCCTCAACAGTATTAAAAAAGATTGAAAGGGAACAAACCATTTTCAAGATTTTATGATCTCCCTGAACAAAGCTAAAACTCATTTAAGGGATTAAAAAAAAATTATTCATCACACAGAGGAAGGAAAAATTCACACTGTCTCTTGTCAGACACACCATTTAAAGTCATGCAAAGGTGTGGGGAAAACATGATCTATGATAAGGGGAAAAAACAATCATTCGGGAATACATAGAGTTTATTGTGTTAATCATATTTCAGTAAAGCTGTATTAAAAAAAATTAGAACTTCATTGCTGTAAAACAAGAAAATGTATTTGTATATATACACATGTGTGTATGAGTGTGTCTGTCTATGTGTGTAGTACAAGCTACATAACTATTACTTGTCCACATAGGGAAAAAAATAATATAATTGCACATGCTAGTATTCATGAAAATTTTACAGTGGTGATGCTGAAATCAGAGGTAGCCAGTCAGTATGGGTCATGAAACACTCAGGAATTCCAGCCAACTGAGATTGCACCATATATAATGTTTCATATAACTATAGCAGAGAGAAAATAACATGCCAAATAAAATATTTTTGTCATATTTCATTGGCTGAAATAAGCCAGGGGCCAGGGCTGTCTTCAGATGAAGAGAAATTAAGTGCTTGTGAAGACCATTAATAGCCACCAGAATCCATCAAATACCAAATTCACTTTCTATTTGCTTATAAAATGCACTCAAGCTCTTTGCAAAGGAAAAATAACTCAATAATTCACACAGTCCTATCATCGAGATCAAGGTCCAATAGTTTTTGGTAATGCATTATAATATTCTCACTGTGAGGTAATGTATGGTAATTTCATATTCTTGATATACCTTCTCTTTATCTGGAGACTGCATAACTAAAAAGAAAAGTTATCTACCCTGTGACACATCCCCTCTACTGATGAAATTTGTACAACATAATTCCAGACATCAGTGTTTGGTCCATAGAAACTCTGTAATCCCTTTGGGTATAAAATGTTCTTTGATGGGTGCAAGACCTGAAATTAAGATTCAATATTATGTGCTGCCATAACGTCAGAAGCTTGGAGGGCCAAAAATGCCTAACCACACACTCCCCTCCCTAACTTTACTTCTGTGAATAAGGTCCTATGGCTACACAGCCCTCAGGTACAGTGCCTGTTTCTTCTGTATAGCTAGCTAGCTTCAGTTTTTTTGAGAGCCCCAAACATTATTCAAAAACAATATAATCACATTCTCCTGAGAATTAGAAATTACTCCATATTTTGTTACAACAAACTTTGCCTCCCACAACCCCTCCTTGTTCATTCCTGTCTTAAGTACAAACATTATGTAACCTTGGAGAGCATCATGTCTTCCTCCTCTTTAATTTCTTATGTGACTAATAAAGTGGCAATTATATATATTTGTATATAATTATATATTATGTATGTGGTATATATATAATATATAATTCCATTTTATAATTATGTATTACACATTTATCTATTATGATATATAATTCTTATATGTGACAAACTGCCATGACTTCATCTGTCTAATCGCATGTGTTGTGCATATGACCATTCCCAAATAAATGCCTCCTTCACCAACAGGTTGAAAAGTTGAAAGGTTGAAAAAAAAGTTGACAGGGTGAATAGGAGATGGTCCAAAGAATTAGTTTCTGATCCTGCTAGTATAGAAAATTCCCTTATCCATTTTTCTCTATGTTCTTCTCTGATCTGGTGGTTTCTAGGGACTGGGAAGTAGGAGAAATGGAGAGATGTCCGTCGAAGAGTACAAACTTTCAGTTATAAGATGAATATGTTCTTGGGATTTAATGTACAGTATGGTGATCTTAGTTAAAAATACTATATTCCTATACAGTTGAAAGTTGCTAAGAGAAATATTCTCACCAGAAGAAAAAGAGAAGGAAGGAAGGAAGGAAGGAAGGTGGGTGGGAGGGGCTATGTGAGGTGATGGACAGGTTAACTAACCTTATTGTGATAATTTTATATATATATATATATATATATATATCTCAAATCAACACATTGTACAGCTTAAACTTACACAATGTTACATGTTAATTATATTTCAATAAATCTGAAAACAATAAGGAATGGTTATAAGTGGAAATTGGAAATGGGCAAACATTAGGGAGTTGAATCTACTCAGTGGTGGAATAAGGATTTTATTTTCTGGATGAACATCTCTGAGTTAAAAGTTAGAGATATTATCTTATTTATTTCAACAGACAGGTATTGGCTTCTCATTTTACTTAAGGTAAAATAAGGTAGGTCCCTAGTAATTTCTCTTGTCCCATCACACTTATTTCTGCAATTTTTTTTCACCAATTCTAGCTAATAACATTCTTGTCAGGCATAAATTTAATGCTTCTTATGTTTTCTCTTTTTTGGCACTCCATATATGTCATTAGTAGAACTCAAGAAAATGGAGCTTTGTAAGGACTGAGTCAGAAACCATTTGAATGAGAAGTTCCCACATAGAACAATCATAATGTCTTCCCCCTAGCTGCTCTCAGGACAGCTTCCTTGGTTCTAAGATTTGCAAATATTACTATTATATGTTGGGGCATTAGTCTGTTCTCATTGATCTTGAAAGGAGTCTTCTCTACCTCTTGGACATGAATGCTTGTTTACTTCCCCAGATTAGAGAAGTTCTCAGCTATGATTTGCTCAAACATACCTTCTAGTCCTCTCTCTCTATCTCTCCACCCCCTGCCCCCAGGGATCCTAATAATTCTGATATTTGAACGTTTCATGGCATTGTTAATCTCTCTGAGTCTGTTTTTAGTTGTTTATCACAGACCTCCTCGATCTCCTTCCTATCTATCAGCAATTCCTCAAGATGTTAAAAATAGAGCTATCCTATGACACAGCGGTAACACTACTAGGTATTTTTCCAAGGGATACAGATATGTAGTGAAAAGAAGGGGCACGTGTCCCCCAATGTTCAAAGCAACAATGTCTACAATAGCCAAACTGCGGAAGGAGCCGAGATGTCCTTTAACAGATGAATGAATAAAGAAGATGTGGTACATATATACAATGGAATATTATTTAGCCATTAGAAAGGATGAATATCCAACATTTGCATTGACATGGATGGAACTGGAGAAGATTATGGTAAGTGAAATAAGTCAAGCAGAGAAAGACAAATATCATATGGTCTCACTCATATGTGGAACATAAGCAATAGTATGGAGGTCCATAGAGGAAAGGAGGGAAATCTGAAGGGGGAGAAATCAGAGAGGGAGATGAACCATGAGAGACTATGGACTCTGGGAAACAAACTGAGGGGTGGGAGGATGCTATAACAGTATGATGGGTATTAAGGAGGGCATGTGTTCTGATTAGCACTGGGTGTTATATGAAACCAATGAATCACTGAACACTATATCAAAAACTAATGATATACTATACAGTGGCTAACCGAACATAATATAAAATTTTTTTATGGTCGAAAACAAACAAAAAGTCAAAATGGTTAAAATCATCAAAGCTTCAGTACTTTGAAGTGTTTCACTAATATACTTTGAAATATTTACCTATTTCATTTGGACAGAGCCAATAATGGACTCATTGCCTAATACGTCAAATGTGACTTTGCAAAAGTACCTAACAAGGATAGCGACTTAGATTAAGGTAAAGTTCCATTTTCGCAGTCCATTTTTAATATCATAATACTCACTGAAGTACCAGAAAAATAAACTTATTTCCACAATTGCATAAATTGTTTACACATAGACTTAACTGCAGTATAAATTATAAATTAGAATCTCCAAATCATTGTATCTTCGAAGCAGAGGTCCACATAAAATGTTACCAAGATCAAAGCGGTGTACATTAAAGAATATTGTTAGTCTTTCTTCATAAGATCAAAGAGGGGATGATTCTAAATGCTGAAAAAGAAATTTATCTCTCCCTTGTAGGAGATCATATGTCAGATTTTAGGTTGGAAGAAGAAGTAAATTAATACTGATTAATACTGGTGTGGAGTTGGTAGGAGACTGTCAAGTTACAAGGCAGTAAAATCTAGTACTATAAGTGAAGATAAACTTTCAAGTTAATATTACAAATCTAGGAATATTCAAAAAATCTCCACATAAATTGAAAGATTACAACTTGTAATGATGAGATAATGGCATGATTAATTATATTAATAACTGCACTTATGTGTTTAGTTAACTCATCTAAGACTTCACACCTTGATCAAAATATTGAGTGAATATAGATGATCTGAATAAGAAATTTGACTTACACTTGGGATAGAAGCTCAAACTCACATCTTGTGTTGACAAAAAATAACTGCTGTACAAACAACAAATCACTCTCTGTGGAAAAAATAAAATTACAATTAATGAATGTGTCATAATTTTTCTGTAACAGAAGACAAATCCCAATGATTCATGAACTATTATATATTAGATAGTTCATATATAGCCACCCCCTGATTATAAGCCCATCTTCTTATCCATATTTAAAATAAGCATAATAGACAGGATTGTTCTGCAGTCAGGGTTTAGATATCCTTATTGAATATGGCAGCCACAACTATTTTGATGTCCATCTCAAGTTCTTCAACTCTTACTGACAGAATGAACATTTTTGTTCATCTCTTCCACTAGATAATATTTATTTCACCAGATAGTGTTTCATCCTTTGAGTTTTGTAAGGATACATAACCCACTGAGTATTTGGGGGAATTATATCCTTGGAATTGTTCAACTAATATCCCCACAAAGCAATTAGCCTTGGTCTTAGATTGACACCAAGAGCTTAATTCAGACGGATTCAGAAGATTATTCAGAAGAATAATCCAAGAGTCTTACTGCAGTTAACGTCAATTTACCACAGTTGTAGGAATGTCTTCTCTGGGTGTTTCTGCGGTGGATATATTCTTTCACCTTAATAATTTTTCGAGTACAAGACTATTTTTTTTAATTCATCCATTGTTGTAAAAATAACATTATTGGCAAGATAAATGTATATCTTGGCTTTTTAAATTGATTGTGCTAACAATAGCTGGGAAGAACTAAGTTATATAGTTAGTGTGATAATTTTCTCTATCAAGTCCTGGACTTAGATAAGTTATTTTTATTATTGAAGTGAACAAGATACAGTAGTTGGGAAATGTGTAAACCTAAAGCTGTGAAAAAGGAAAACTATGACCAAATTGATAATTTAAAAAGGTATGTGACATATAGATGGTTTGACCAAAAATTGGCTACTTCATATAGAAATTTGCTTGTGATGAGGATTTTCTGATGCTACAAATTAATGATATAGGAAGTGTGTGCTCCTAAAGATGTAACCAAGGCAAAATTGGTTAATTGTGGTTTTCCAACTGGTCTTCAGTCTAACAGACCTCCAAGCGACCTCCATCAATTAGCTCTTTAGGACTACTTGGATTAGACACTTATTGGGCCCATGCCCCCCGTCTTTCATTGTAGAAGAGTCTCATAAATTCAGATGGAGGGGTACCTGGGTGGCTCAGTCATTTAAGTGTCTGCCTTGGGCCCAGGTCATGATCTCAGGATTGAGCCTGGCTTCATCCTCTAGCTCCCCACTCACTGGAGAGTCTTCTTGTCCCTCTGTCCCTCCTCCTGCTCATGCTCTCTCTTTCTCAAATAAATAATAAGTAAAATCTTTGAAAAAAATCAATTACAATAAGATAGTTAAGAGTAAAACAAAAATACATGGAATATGTCCTCATACATGTAGTAGTCATCGAACTACGGCTAATGAGCCTAACAGGTCAAATGACTTTTTGTTTATGGCCTTTGAATCAAGGAAGACTTTTACATTTGTAAATGTTTGTAAAAATCACAAAAGAAAAATTTACCATAGGGATGGTATGTAGCCAAAAAAGCCTAAAATATTTACTATGTGGTCCCTTTCAATAAAATTTGCAAACCAATATATAGATAAGCAATGACAATAGTTATTATTATTATTATTATTAACTATTAGCTAATTTTGCTCATAGCCAAAGCAAGAGAAAAGCAGGTTAATGTCAAAATATTTACTAAATTTTATACTTCCAAAACAAAATGTCTAATGACATTGTACAAAAGCATCAACCTAGTTATTTACCAAATAATACACCTTCAAATCAAAACTCAACTTACTTAACGCAAAAACCTGGTCCTGAGTACCTTATGCTAAGAAACAAGTTGAATTATTTATCATGTGGTACACCTTAAAATCAAAAGATGTGATTACTTTATACTACAAACATCTGTGTCTGATTATATTATATAATAACATGGACCTAAAGACTCTATACAAAGACCTATTTTGTTAGAAATACGATGCTAAGAGAGCTAAGTTCAGCAAGAACTAAATCAAACTACTAAAGCTCAGATCATTATTGAATTCAAAACACCTGGTGGCAAATTGGAAGAAAAAATGGAATTTAAGCTCAAAGAACAGAGTGAGTACAGGTCTTGGTACAAGGAAGCTCTAGAAGACTCTCAACCAAGGGTCTTTCATGCAGTGTAGAGAGGTAGAACTGATTTATAGATAAACAGGAAAGGTGTTGGGGATTCCTAGGTGTCCGTGTTTTCTGGATTTTTTTTTTTTGGACTGTTGATTGGGGGTAGGACTCAAGGGATTTTGATGTGCTATTGAAAGTCAAAATTCCACAAATAACCCCCAGGGTCAATTTCAACTGACCCAGCTGACTCTAGTCTGGCCAGGTTACAAGATCAAACACATGTAAAAACTGTGCTGAAAAACTCTGTTTTCTTCCAAAATCTGAGTTTCTATACATAGATATTGGGGGTCCAATTTGGAAATAGAGGACAGTCCATTTGTATATTAATTAAGACCCTGGAGAGCTTGCTCTTGAGCTATTTCTAGGACTTCCTATTGCTTTCCCACAATCTTTTCATCTTGTGACACCAAATCACTTCCTTTAAATAAAAGTCTTCTAGGAGTATGTCCTGTGAGAGCTGATGAGTCCTCTCAAATATCCAAACTCGGGAGACTTTGAGAAAATTCAGCACCACTTCCAGAATCGTCAAAGGATAATGAGACCATGGTTTAATATCTGAAATGAAAAGATAAAGCTGAATTTGTAACTTTCTATAATGTCATATGCTTACAATATATGGTTAGTTACATGAAGGTCAATCACAGTATTCCAACCAATGCAGGCTATTTATTGATTTTCATAAATGTATGTATGTATGTGTAGGTATTTTTTGTTTGTTTGTTTTTTGTTTTTTGGTAAGCATGGAGATCTGTGGTGGTAGATTTTCAGATGTAAAAGTAGATTGACATTATTTGCAGAAGCATGAGTGATTGATTAGCATTTAGGGATGTGTTTATTGTACTGTTTTCTTTACTGATTACCCAACTTTAAAAAATGAGAGGAAGTCATTGATTTGTGTTCACAGAAGTAATCTGCCTTTGAAGGATATATATATTGGTAAGTTATAAATTATATATATATATATATATATATATATATATATATATTTATTATATAACTTCTGTATTTTGCTAATAAATTATTGAGACACAGGATCATATATGGTAAACACTGAGAAACTAAATATATTTATCCTGCTGTTTATAAAGTTATCATGTTCATACAACCTCAGAACTTTAAGTATCTTGCTTTAAAAATATTTTACAATTTAAGATATCTTCAAGCCATTCTTATATCATTTTAAAAAATTTACTCTCTTTTTACTGTTTCCACAGGTATCACTTGTGCTAATTTACATTTATTGGCAATTGCAGTAATTTCAGTTGTTTCAAGAATATGAAGAATGTTATTCTCAACAGAAAATAATTGTTTGAACAAATAAAATTACGTGAAATAAAATAACAGAATAAAATAAAATGAGGACTTACAAAAACCAGAGGCCTATCTTCTAACCTGTCATTAGCTAGCAGATTCAGGACCATCCTGAGACTATTTCCACATTTCCAGAAATTTACCAAGATGACATTAGGACTAAGAAAGTTCTAATTTCCCTATAAGCTTCAAAACACTTCAACACTAAAATTAGTTGAAACTGAGGACACAATCAGAATCTGGACTTAAAATGTAGCCATGGTCTTAAAAATAAGATGTTAATTTAAAAAAATTATTATTTAGGAAAGAAGGGAGGGAATAAAAGAAGGAAGGAAGGGGGGAAGGAAGGAAGAAGAAACAAGGAAATAAACGAAGAAGTGGATTTATTTACCCGGATGCTACAGAGGGAAAATGAGAAGGAAACAGGTAACAGTGAGCTATAATGGGTTATTCAAAGATTACCTGCTTTTACGTTATTAAAAATATCTTCGACCAGCTAACTTTCTAGACTTAGCTGCCTGCACCAAGCCCTGAAATCAGCTTAGCACTGCATCTAATACATTGGTCAAATCGGCTGCATGGAAAACCAACCATCTCTTCTAACCTGCACGGCTTGAGATCTTAAAATATAACAACCATACTGATTAAAGGAGAACAATCTCTATTACATTTCGTGGTAAATTTTATATGGGAAAACAATCCTGCATAGTCTGTCTTAGCACAGGACTTTCTCCATCTCCCCGCTTTTCCACAACCACACACACACATACTTACCTCACATACACACTTTTTGAGTTATCTTGTTGGGATGTTCATGTAAAGAAAGTATCTCTTTGTATCTTAAACAGAGTATTACACAACAGAGAAAGAATGTTCTTTCTCAAAGAGAGTTTGAAAATAGTTTATGTTCTGTTTATTTTATGTCATCACTATGAAGGTGTTTAAGCAGAATAAAATTTATTTTTTAAAAGATGTTATTTATTTATTTGACACACAGAGAGGGAGAGAGCACAAGCACGGGGAGCAGCAGAAAGAGGGAATGAGGAGAAGCAGACTCCTCATTGAGCAGGTAGCCCAATGCAGGGCTCCATCCCAGCCCACAGGATCATGACCTGAGCAGAAAGCAGATGCTTAACCAACTGAGCCACTCAGGTGCCCCTAAGCAGAGTAAATTTTAAATGAAGCTCTCCAGTCAGTAAATTGGTGTTTTTTTTTTTTTTTTTAAGATTTTATTTATTTATTTGACAGGCAGAGATCACAAGTAGGCAGAGAGGCAGGCAGAGAGGGGGAAGCAGGCTCCCCACTGAGCAGGGAATCCAGGACACTGGGATCATGACCTGAGCTAAAGGCAGAGGCTTTAACCCACTGAGGCACCCAGGCGCCCCAATTTGTGCTATTTTAGATACCAATTATACATGTATGTTTACATTCAGTACTGTAGTTATTAGATCAACTGAAAAGGAAGATTTCCTAAGCTTCGAAAATCAAATTCTCTTTAAAACTACAATTGCATATGAGGTTAATTTTTTAACGGTCAAAAGAACAGAATTAAAGAAAAAAACAGGAGATGCCAAAAATTGAAACTTGCATCTGTAGTATTGCTGCAAGATGGAATATTTAAGCATGTATATTTAGTTTTGCTTATGATAAAGGAATATATTTAAGCATTATTTATGGGAGAAACCAAAAAATATTTTTTCTAAAGAAGGAACTTTTAAAACCATTGGCAAAAAATGATCAGTAGGATTAAAATGTGATGACATGATTAATATTTGAAATGAAGTTATGAAGTTGGAGCCTCAGAGTCTGTCTATGCATCAGGTGACACAGTGACCGAGACATGACATGACAAAATCACAAGAAAAGGTCCCCAAAACAAAACAGAACAACGGAAGTGGCAGAACTGAATGGCAAATGGATTACTGAATCTATCCAGCAAGCACTCACGTGCACGAATGCACACACATATGCACCCACAATCAATTATACTTATTTTCTATATGGTTCCTAAATCAAGGAATATAATTAAGTAGCATTGGGTTCACACTGGATAGAAAACAAACTTCAGCCTGGAAACATAATGAGAAAATAAGACATAGACATAAATGCCATTATATAATTCTTCAAAATGTAGAATGTTGAATTTAGATTAAAATAAATAAATTTTAATCACTCAGAGAAATTTTAATTTTCATTGGTATGAGAAAGAAGAATCCAACTTGACATAGTTTAAATTTCCTATAGAGACTTCCATGTGTTTATACTTTATTTTTTTCTCCACATTATTGAAACTAAACTTCTGAGTCACCGAGTTTAAAATTTTCAATTTCCTGTTCTCTCTTAAACCCTATTCCAATAAGCTGGAAATCTAGTTCTTTTTTTTTTTTTTTTAAAGTGTATTTATTTATTTACTTGAGAAAGAGAAAGAGAGAGCATAAGCAGGGGGAGAGGCAGAAGGAGAGGGAGAAACAGGCTCCCAGCTGAGTAGGGAGCCAAAAGCTGGGCTGGATCCTAGAACCCCTAGATCATGACCTGAACCAAAGGCAGACACTTAACTGACTGAGCCACCCAGGGTCCCCTTGTTAATTGTTTCATGATTCCTTTTCTTCATGGCCTCTGGATTCATTAGTTTAGAAAATTATCAAATTGTTCTGGGGATTGTGCTACATAAAAGAAAAATATGCCTGAGTGAAATATAGTCAATGATCTCGGATTCAAGACTACATATGTTCTTTTTGTTAAGACTTTTGATTTGGGGTGCCTGGGTGGCTCAGTGGGTTGGGCCGCTGCCTTCGGTTCAGGTCATGATCTCAGGGTCCTGGGATCGAGTCCCGCATCGGGCTCTCTGCTCGGCAGGGAGCCTGCTTCCCTCTCTCTCTCTCTGCCTGCCTCTCCGACTACTTGTGATTTCTCTCTGTCAAATAAATAAATAAAATATTAAAAAAAAAAAGACTTTTGATTTGGTTTTCACTAATCCTTTACACTGTTTGATCCTTTTATTTTCTGATCATATGTACAAAACTCTATGTACCTTTATTGATGCCATGTGCACAGCACAGTTTTTTCTTTTTCCCTTCTAAGAAAAATTGGCCAAAGGTATTCAATTTCTTCTTGGATGTTGTATCATGTAGTTCCTCTATTGTTATCAGCTGGTTTGTCTCAGTAAATGATACCAGACTACAAAGCATCATCTATGTGACAGTGAGTGCTCTAGTGGGTGGTAGATTAACACAGTCACATAATCACTTGGAAGATTTAATGCAAGTCAGTGTTTAGTTGAAGGAAATCTGAAACAGAAGGGACAGAAAAAGTTCAGCTCATATGATTGTTACAATATAGAGCAGCTACCATGCTTAAGGGTTATAATTAATTTTTGGTCAATAGGTTTTATAATGAACACTATATTTGTTCAGCAATGTATGATTGTATAGCTGTTGAAACTCATTCTTGTTTCTCTTACCTACCCATGAGTTCTTACAATAAACAACTTTTAATTAAAAAATTCTCTGTGCAAATTAAAATAGACATACATAATAATAAAGTAATATCATTTGTAGAAAATTGGGAAAAACAGCATATGTACCAGAAGGGTATAGAAGTAAAAATTGGTGTTGGAGGCAAAGCTGCCTGTGTTCACATTGCAACTACAACTCTTCCCTGCAAGTGTGACTTTGGTCAAAATGTATAATTTACCTGAGGTTCAGTTTCCACATCAATAAAATCATGAGGCCCTTATGATAATGTAACTAGCAGGACTAGACATACAATATGTATTATTATTATTATTATTGTTATTATTATATTAATATTATTTTTATTACCAGTACTTTCTCTTATAACAGATTGTCATTTTTATAATTATGTAGGTTGAAAAATAGAGACCTACAAACTAACATAATCATCATATATCTTCCATATATTTTGGAACGAAAGTATCAAAGTATAATTATTTATGTCTTGTTTAAAATCCCAAAATAAAGAGATTTTTTTTTCTTTTCCTCTTGGTTTCCAGGAATTTCTTATGCTGATTAAAAGAAAAGACTGAAAGAGGTCAACCAAGGACATATATATGTAATGCATGGAGAAGGAATGAAAATCAATTACTTTAAAAAATAACATTGACACAAAAAGAATAAAGAAAGGGAGTCTGTAGACTAAATATTCATACTGAATGAAACTTTGTAAAGGGGTTAAGAGTCGATAAGATCCTTTCTTATCAACCAAACTATGTAACTCTATTCAAGAATTACCGTCATAAAATAACTCTATTCAAGAGATATAGGAAAGGTTATAATCATTTTTTAATATTTTTTATGGATATCAGACTTGTGATTTGGCTTTCTGTGTTTTTGGTTTATTACATATTTGTTCAATTTGACTCTGCTGAGATTAACCAAGTTGGAGCCTTGACTTAGTTGAAATAATGCTTATATAAACAGAATATTAATATCAATGAGTGAAAATATTTTCAGAAACTTTTGATCTATCTGTCAAATAATGTTGAACAAAGAAATGCAGGGAATAATGTTTTAAGTGAAAATTAGATGTCGAAAAGGAGATATGGAAAGATAAACTTATGAAAGCTGATGAATGCGTTACCACTGATGAAAAGAGTGCTGCGATACAGTGGGAGAACAGATTTGTGATTATAAAACACCAAAAAATTAATAACAAAAATATCATTGGGGCACCTGGGTGGCTCAGTGGGTTAAAGCCTCTGCCTTCAGCTCAGGTCATGATCCCAGGGTCCTAGGATCAAGACCCACATTGGGCTCTCTGCTCAGCAGGGAGCCTGCTTCCTCCTCACTTTCTGCCTGCCTCTCTGCCTATTTGTGATCTCTGTCTGTCAAATAAATAAATAAATAAAATCTTTAAAAAATATATTATTGACCATAGAAAATATGCCAATGAGTACTAGATAAAAATTCGATTTTTTTTTTTTAAAGAGAGAGGGAGAGAGTGGTGTTAGTGTGCAAGAGTGGGGAAGGGGCAGAGGAGAGGGACAGAATGAATACTAAGCATGTTCTATGCCCAGTGTGGAGCCCAACACAGGGCTTGATCTCAGAACCATGAGATCATGATCAGAGCTGAAATCAAGAGTCAGAGGTTTAACTGGCTGAGCCACCCAGGCACCCCAAAGACATTAAATCATATGGTGGTGGAAAATCACAAAATTAAAACTCTTGACAGTTAAACTAAAAAAAAAATATATATATATATATATATATATATATATATATATACACACACACACACACATAAATATGTGTGTATATATATATATATATAAAACAAGGGAGAGAAATGTCAGTATCATGGTGGCATAAGACATGTTTCATCCCACCTACCATCCATATCCAAAATTCATAATCTATCCATGATTGTGTCTGTGGAAACTATGAGATCCAACATCATACACCAAGAGATTTGGGAGGAGTCTTGCCCATATGTGCATCGGGAAATAAGCGGACAGATCCTGTCATGGACTGTGGAGCTGGAAATTACTTGTAAACCAGCTCCAACCCCCTCTTACCCAATGTCTGGGAGTACTAAAGCAATAGTTTCAATGCAATCCCTATCAAAATTTCAGTGACATTTTGCATATAAATTCAAAAAAATGTCTATGATTTGAATGGAATCAGAGAAGACCCCAAAGAACTAATGCAATTTGAGAAAGAAGAACAAAGGTAAAGGTATCATAGTTCCTGACTTCAAACTACAGTACAAAACTGTAATAATCAAAACAAACACGATATTCATGTATGTGGTGGGGGGAGGGGGAGAATTATCCCTCATGTGGCCCAGATGGGTCACACCACTGGGCCTGGGGAACTAAAAAAAAAAAAAAAAGATACTGACATAGAGTCTGACACAGACCAATAGAACAGAACAGAGAACACAAAAATAAACCCAGACATATAATATAGTCAACTAATATTTGACACAGATCCAAAAATACTTAATGAAACAAGATAGTCTCTTCAATAAATAGTGTTGAGAAAACCGGATAACCACATGCAGAAAAATTAAATTGCTTTACACCATTCACAAAAATTAACTTAAAATGGTTTAAAGACTTAAACACAAGATCTGAAATCATAAAATTCCTAGAAGAAAACAGAAAAAAAGCTCTTCAACATTGGTCTTAGCAACGACTGTTAGCATGACAATGAAAGCACAAGCAACAAGGGCCAGAATCAACAAGGTGGGAGGATATTAACCTTAAAATGTTCTGCACAATAAAAGAAACAATAAAAAATGTGAAGACAAACTATGGAATTGTAGAATATATTTGTGAACCATATATCAGATAAGGGGTTAATATCCAAAATATAAAGAACTCATAAGATCAATATATAAAAAACAGTCTGAGTATTATATGGTCAGAAGAACTAAATAGACAGTTTTCCAAAGAAGACATGTAAATGGTCAACAGGTTCATAAAAAATGATGCTCAATATCACTAACCATATGGAAAATGCAAATCAAAACCATAATGAAATATTGCCTCACACATGTTAGAACGGCTATTAGCACGTCAGAAGATAAAAATTGTTGGTGAGAATGTAGAGAAAGGGAACACTTATGCACTATTGGTGGAAATGTAAATTGGTAGAGTCACAGTGGAAAACAACACGGGGTTTATTTTAAAAAATTAAAAATACAACTACCATACGATACAGTAATCTTACTTCTGGGTATATATTTAAAAGAAGTTAAAACAGGATATTGAAAAGATAGCTGAACTCTTCAAGATATAGAAACAATTTATGTGTCCATCAGTGGATGAATAGATGAAGACAAATACTCTTTATCTTTACAATGGAGTATTACTCAGACATGAGGAAGAAGGAAATCCTATCATCTGTGACAAGATTGATGGACCTTGAGGGCATGATGCTAAGTGAGATGTAAGTTAGAGGAATACAAATACCGTATGATATCACTTATATATGGAGATTTTTTTTTTTAAAGATTTTTATTTTACTTTTTTAAATTTACTTGACAGAGAGAGAGAGAGAAAGAGATCACACATAGGCAAGGAAGCAGGCAGAGAGAGGGGGGGAAGCAGGCCTCCCTCTGAGCAGAGAGCCCGATGCGGGGCTCCATCCCAGGACCCTGAGCTCATGACCTGAGTCGAAGACAGAGGCTTAACCCACTTAGCCACCCAGATGCCCCTATATGAAGCCTTAAAAAGCCAAATTTGTGGAAACAGAGCAGAATGGTAATCACCAGGGGCTGAGGGGGTAAGGGAATTGAGAATATATTCCAAAGGCACAAATTTAGGATTAGAAGATGAATAAATTCTGGAGATCTAAGGCACAACATAGTGATTATAGTCAATTATACTTTATTATATACTTCAAATTTACTAAAAGATTAGATCTTAAATGTTCTCACCATAAAAAAGAAATGTTAATTAGGTGATAGAGGTTTTAGCTAATGCAATCATTCTGCAATATATAAATGTATCAAATCAACATGTATCAAATGTATCAAATCAACATACACCTTAAACTTACACGATTATTATATGTCAATTATATCTCAACTTTTTTAAAGGAGGCAACAAAAAAAGAAAAACTTTGGAAACATTGTTCAAATAGCTAAACATTCACTATCATTTCTTCCATGTGTATCTATATCAAGATGGTGATAGTCCTTCTAAAATGTACTATCACCTGATAGACCAATTTCATATAGATTCAAACAATTTTATGGAATTTGAAACTACGTAGGGAAATTTTAGCAGGAAACTATTTAAAAATAATAAGTAATGTGAATTAAAAATTGATCTGCCTCATTTCTACTGTCTAGATATTTATCCATTTAATTCTAAGTGAGCACTTGTTAAGAACTTTGCACTACATCACATATATGTTTTTCAATAGGAAAAAGGTATAAATCAAATTTATTATAAAAATTAAAGAATGAAAATTTAAAAATATATATAGCACAAAAGCATTAAGATTTCCTTTTCAGTATTCTTAAGTAAATAAAAGTAAAGAAATTCCTATTTGCCTTTATGTAAAACACACAAATATATTGTTTCAGAGTATAATTTTCATTTTCCCAGTTTATAAAATGGCTGGACTCTATCGATATAATTTACAATTATAATTATAATTATAATTATAATTTACAAGCTTTTAAGGTATCTTACTTAACATTTAAATAGGTAAGAATTCAGGTCTCTAAAAAGAACTGTAACTTCAATACAGTTTTCCTATATATTTAGGGTACATATTTTCCCCATAATATAGCATATGCTTGACAGTTGAGTTTTAGCTAATGTAAAAAAATTCAAAGATCTTACTGAAGTTATTTGTTTCTTATGTAGATAGATACATAGGTAGATAGGTTGATTGATAGAAAATAACCTTTTATAGATTATTTATTTTTTAGATTTAGATAATTTAGATTATTAGATATTATTACAGACTAAATACAGATTCTGAAATTTATATTTAAAAGACATATTTTTCCTTAATCATGGTGATTCAGACAAAAATCTAAAAACATTTTAGTTATTTATTAATATATTTATAAATAATGTGTACATATTTCTAAAACTAAAAATATAGATTTTTTGGAGAAAAATGAAAAGAGCAAACTGAGCACATGGTATAGTATGAATATAAAAATCTTTCTTTCGTTCCTTCCTTCTTTTGTTTTCTTTTTCCACACCCTCTCTCTAGGTATCTTCAAGTAAATGAATACCCAAGACAAGCCACTAGAGTCTGATTTGGAAAATTATGTCACAGAGAATAAATGCCTTTTAAATGGCACCCTAATGGCCCCAAAGAGTTAATGAACCTGATATTCTCCATGAACCGGATTCATTTTAAAGACATCCTTTCACAGATGAGACGTGTGGCTAATTATATTTGCACATTTGGCTAGCTGCTTAGTCATGCAAAGTGAGCAATATTATGGGCCATGAGTCACCAACCATCTTGCCATATGGACATAATTTTCTGAGTATCTTATATATTTTCAAGACTTTATGACAATAGTATCTTATTGTAGAATAAAATATGAGACTTTTTTTGAAACTACTTCTCCCCTTTAAATATGCTAGAAGTAACTTGTAACAGAATTTTTAATGAAGATAACTATTTTAAAACATTTTTTTAATGAAATAAATTTGAAATGGAGTGAAACAGCATGCCTGTCCTACTTTTTATATGGAAATATCCAGCAGGAGCTTCAAACAGAATCCAGTGTAGGAACTGGAAGATCATCATGAAAGAGGAATCAATAGAGAACAAGAAGATTCATATTTTCTTTCCCAAAGTATAATGCAGGTATGAGGTATCTTTTAAAACCATTCTGTGTCAAGTTCTATTTGATAGGAAAAATGATCTGAGCAGGATTCATGGTGCCAGTCTCCTCTGTGCATTCATGTTATATTTTGAAACAGAGAATTTTTTATGCCTGCTGTTGAATTTGTATGGCAAAATTTAATATTCATTTAGTTAATGTGTTATACTTTCCACAAGCCAACATTGTGACTATGAATATTCAAGAAGCAAATTAAAAAAATAAATAAATAAAGAGCAACTGATTATCTCAAATAATTAGGGTTATCTGTAAAGACCAAAGGTGGAAACCTAAGTCTAAATGAGTGGTATTCTTGGACAGGTACTGTAATAAATAAGACATATCACTACTCATTATTATCAGAAAAGAAGTAGGCAGCAATCAGAATTATTTAAAAATTTCTAAGCATTTCTTTTTCATATTCCATAGATATCTATAATTCCATGAGATTTTTAAAACATGCATGCTGAAGATGAGAAAAATCTCTCTCTCTTTTTTTAATCAGTGACTCTTAGAATTTTTGTTTGATAGCTTACTTTAGATTATTAAATACCTTAATGTTTAATGTTATTTGGAAAAATGTGTTTCATTTGGAAAATATATCATGATTTCTCATGTACATGCATGTGTTCATTCACACAAATGTGTGTTTATAGTTGGACATGGATGTGTCATTCAGGACTCTTTCCATTTGGGCAGATACAAACTCTTTGAAACACGTAAGATAATACAGTCAATAAGTTCAAAAAATCAGGGGAGCTCTTGTATTAAGGTATGGCTTGATTCTAACCTCATGGATTGCCTTTCTTTTCCTCTCTAGGATCTGTTTTCTGTGTCCTTCAGTCTCAGAGTCCCAGCAACACATCTTGCAGCAACCTTACTGGGATAGGAGCCTGCTGATTGGGATTGTATCTTTCCTTTTTTACAACTGGTGTTTGATTCTGGTTTTTTTGTTTGTTTGTTTGTTTTGTTTTTTAATAACCCTGACTTATGGATAAGAGGGAATCTTAGAAACCGAAGGACTCCTCAGGTATTAACCCCATTACTCTAAGAGAAGAACATGGACAGGAAGGAAGTGATGAAGGGATGAAGAGATGGAGGAAGAGAGGATAAAGAGATGAAAGAATGGAAGGACGAACAACTAAATCAGCCAAATACTAATGATCTTTCTGTTCTCCTCTGCTTCCTGGAATAGGTAAGAAAAGACACTTGTCTTCACAGTCTCTAAAGACGCTAAATAATAATAAACAACCTTCCATATTTCAGTATCTTATTGACTAGAAAGATTTGTGTTGTTTTATACATCTTGGTTTGTTTTTTTTTTTAATTGTAAAATACACCTGACTTTAGCACAAAAATAAACTAACGTGATATTTCATATAAAATAATCTAAAATGTGAAAACCAAAACTGATAGAACTTAGGGGATCTAGTTTCCAACTCTACTACAGAAGTAGAAGAATTGACATTCATAAAATATTCACATTAGATTTTATCTTTCAAACATTTAAGTATATATAAAATGAAGCAATTATATGTATTGCACTGATGTGATACTCTAATATAAATAAAAACATATGTTCAAAGTACTAGAACTTT
Source organism: Mustela lutreola (assembly GCF_030435805.1). NCBI lineage: Eukaryota > Metazoa > Chordata > Mammalia > Carnivora > Mustelidae > Mustela > Mustela lutreola. The sequence continues at coordinate 53,727,250 of NC_081303.1, forward strand.
AGAAAAATACTTGTTTGTTGATAAAAATGGGAAAAAATGGGAAAAAATGTCTTCAAACATTTTTGTATGTTTAGTTAGAAATTAATTTAATTAGTATGGTTCTACCAATACACCCAAAATTCTTAAATGTTACTATATACAAGATGCTCTGCTAAGCCCTTTTATAGAACTAAGTCCATTTAACCTTTCAGAAAAAAAATTTTTTTTTTTTTTTTAAGTAAAGAAACAAAATGGGGCCACTGGGTGACTCAGTTGGTTAGCACTGGAATCTTGATTTTGGCTCAGGTCATGATTTCAAGGTTGTGAGGTGGACCCTACATCTGGCTCTGCCCAGGATGTGGGTCCTGCTTGGGATTCTCTCTCTCTCCCTCTGCCCTCCTCCCAGTTATACACACAGGAGTCCTCTCTCTAAAACAAACAAACAAAAACACAACAGTTTAAGCAAGACACATATTTTAGAGTCAGCAGAAACAAGGTCAAAACAAGGTTCTGACACCAATGCTTTTCTCTTAACCACCATGAATTATAAGGCTATTCATACATTTGTGAATTATCGCTATTTATACTCTATGTTACACTCTGGCAAAATTTCTAATGAAATCAGTAGTGAGAATTACTTATAGCAAGGTGATTAAGATCATTCATGTCCAATCATTAGTTCTTAAATGAGATTTATTCTAAATAAGGCTTATTTAAAAATTTAAAACATCCACATTAATGTGAGTTAACATTATCTATATAAAATACATTTCAGGATTATAACTATAATGTCATCCACCTTATGTAAAGAAAAATGGATTTATTGCTTGCACAAAGGCTGTGATAAAAAAAAATAACTATGTTGAAGGGGGTAAGCCATGAATCTGCTTTTCTCACTTTTGATAATTCTGCTGTGTTGTTCAAAGGTTTATTCTGGAAGTTTGGAACTATTCAAGTGGATAATTGAGTTTGGGGGAACTCAAATGATAGATGGAATCGGTGTTAATTAAAGTACTTGCCTGGGGCCTTTAGAGTGTACTCTCAAAGAAAATAACATCCCCCCAAAGCAGCCATTGCCAACTTTTTATTCCTAACATCCTCTTCTAAAATGTAGAAAATAAACCATTATTTATTTTCCTTTCTAAAAATGACTCTCAATCTAGAGATATAATATACATCAATCCCTCTCCTTCATTCCCAAGTACACCATAAAATGTACTATCTCCAGAAAAGAATAAAAAAAAAAATTAGAGTGGACCATCGGAAAATGAGGGGCCATTAAGACTTTAAGTTACACTTTTAAAAAGCATTGCATTTTTATCTAATTTTAGAAACTTTCCAGGTTAGCCATAACACTTGAAGATATTTAAACATCTTATTTTAAATAATGAAATAGACTTCTATCCAAAAACCATACGATGTACTACATTAGAAAAATCAAAGACTAGTAACAGTAGTATGCATACAATGCAGATTTGTGATTCACTGAATTTAAGTTTTCTACCAAGTAATACTTTTAATATTTGCTGGAGATGAAATCTAGCTAACTAGACTTGAAATTATTAGAACAAAACAAACTGTTAATAGCTAAGACCTTCCTTAGGTTATGCCTACAAGTTTGCCAGTAGTACCTGTGCCCATGGTTCTGAAATTATTCTCTCCAGGCCATTTGGGATTTGTTTCCATTCTATAAACTACTCTATATCTTCTAGTAAATTTATTTTTCCTTTAAATTATCGAGTCATTTCCATTTCCTGCCACACAAGAATCTTTTTTAAAATTTTAATTCCAGTATAGTTAATATATAGCGCTGTATTCATTTTAGGTGTACAATATAGTGATTCAACACTTCCATACATCATCTGGTGCTCATCACAAGTGCCCTCCTTAATCCCCATCACCTATCCATCCATCCCCTAAATTTACCTCACCTCTCATAACTACCAGTTTGTTTTCAATAGTTAAGAGGCTGTTGCTTGGCTTACTTCTCTCTCTCATTCTCTCTTCCCCTTGCTCAATTGTTCTGTTTCTTAAATTCCATGCCACCCAAGAATCTTAATTGATATACTTCTTTTAGATTGTAGATTTGGGGACCAAATTTTTCTGAAAAGTTCAGTTTTACTCTGCTCAGCTTGATGATCTCCTTTGGCTCAACTTTAACATGTATTCATACCTTCCATTGGAAAAAAAAAAAGGCTCAGATATTTAAGATTTCTGCACACATCTTACTTATTTGTTCATGTTAAAAGCATGTTTTTGACCTTGTTATTAGGAAATTATAAGTCAAAAATATTATTATAAATATCATTATGATACATAGGGCTAACTAAAAGCTACAGCAGAGTATACTAATTATAGTAAAACAAAACTAGAAGTAATAAATAAATATAAGCAAAAATGTCCACATTTGACAACCATACCATGTCATAACCATAAAACCATGAAGAACCAATGAGAAAGCACTCTTTGCAAAAAGAGTGTCCACAACTGAAACTTGTACATTGCATGGTAGGAGTTTTGCAGCTTAGCCAGCCATTATTTGGCATGTACACTGCTTAGTACTTACTTCATAGACATTACCAGGAAATTATGGTTGAATTAATATTCTTCTCTGAATACCAAACTTTGGTTTAATTACTTGTTTGATTTACTAGGAAGTACACCTTAGTCTGCAAACATGAAAATCAATGAGGTTGTACCTCATTTTCCATTAGGAATAGAATATATTCACTGGATAAAAGGAAAGTATTTTGAGAATTTTTTCTATTAAAAAGATTCCACAGAGAGACTGTTCACAATGCCTGAAGTAACATTTCCTTAATTATCCATTTAACTCTGTTTGCTTATATTCTACCTGTTTGCTTATAGGTAATGTGTTACCTAACTGGTCCTTCTTATATTCAGTATGTTAATTTAACATAAACTGGAAGATAAGTCATGTCAGCTTATGTGTTTTTCAAACTGGGTTATTCATGGGATATAATACAAAACAAAGCCAAAGTGATTTTTTAAAGGAATAAAGTGATTTTTTGGAAAAAGAAAAAAAAAAAAGTCTTCATTGAAGAAAAAAATGCCATGAATGACCTTAAATGTAATAATATACTAATTTATAGTGTATTTTATATTAAGAAAAAATCAATATGCATTATCAGTTAACTCCATTTAAATGCTAAGTGGAATCACAGATTTTTGTTTCCAGCTTCATGCATAAGTGAATTGAAGTTCAGAAAGAATATATGGTTCTAGGTAACCCAACTAATACAACAGTGAAGGAAGAATTTGAGTGTGGGTTTCTCTGCAATTATGTGTTCTCACAAATGTCACATTTTTCAAAGTAGGCAACCTTTGTAGAAAGCTATGATAAGGTTGTAAAAGACAGGAAGAAGTGAGGGATAGCATGAGTACTAAGAGGAAAATCAATAAATTTAAACAGAAAATGACATTCAGATGAGGGGATATTTGAAGACAATGTTTATAATTTTACCAAGGTCAAATTTGCCTCAATGCCTTATATTCTTTTCAAATATGGTTTTAATCACCTATTAGGATCAAAGGTTATTCAAAGAGATCATATGATTAACAAGCCCAGGCTTTGGGGGAAGGAAGTATTAGGAAAGCATTTTAATAGTGAGCTCGATAAAAGGAAGGTCATCAAAGTACACTTATATTTGAACATTAAACAGCACTCCTTTGAAGTGCTTCCTGATGAGATTCCACTTAGTTAAATATTCTTCCAAAATGCTCTCCTAGCATTACATCCACATGTGGAGAGAGGGTGGGGACTAATTACTGTGGAGTTCCTGAACAGATAGAGAGCTTTATACTTCTGTCAGGTTCAGAATTTTTTATTTATTTTTTAGTTTCTATTAAATGGTATATATGTCAGTTCTTTCTATGAAAACAATGATGTTTTTTATCTATCCCTTGATCTTTAAAGAATTGCATGCACCTTTAAATAAGCAAATGCATCAGAAATGCATTTATTCACCAGCACACAAATTATATTTTAATTGATTTGAAAGGGAGATTTGAATTTATTGATCACCTGTAAAACAACCACTCAGCTAATTGGGTTAAAACTTATCTTCTAATGAATATTTCCTACTTAGAAGAGTTATGCTTCACATAATAATGATTAGTGGCTTCCTATTGAAAACAACCATATTGATTTCATTTTAACATAGCTCTACATAAACTATTTCTGTAATTATTTATGTAACTTTCCCTTCTACAATATTTTACATTATGATATGGATCTATTAAACGCTCTTTACACAGTTAGTCCTGACACAGGCTTTACAGGTAATCTTGTCCTTTCGAAAAGATGACTGTAAGTCCTATTAAACCACTGTATCATTAAATCACTGTATCATTGCTCTTATTTGCAATGAGAATTTCATTGCAATAAGAATGAGGCAGGATTTTCTCCTACTTAGTCCTGTATATAAAGCAGTAAAACCTTTGCTATTTAACCCTACACAATAGGACTACCTAGGAAGACCAAGGCTGGTGACTCCAGTGGAACCCTTTGAAGATTTTCAAAGCTCTCAGTCAAAGTAGTTCTCTCTGGTGCTTGTTTGCCCTGCAAACTCTAGCTGCCTTGCTCTTCCCTTTCTCCCAAAGTTTTCTCAACTCGGGGTGGGTGGGGGATGGGGTGGCTACCATGCTCCACCAGACTTCCCTCTTCCTCTGTTGGGGCTTAAAAACTCTCTCCAGACAGGATGCTGTTGCTTCCCCACCAGCAGGGGGCAGTGTCCTACGTTGCCTTATGTCCAAGGTCTCAGAACCATTGCTATGTGTTTTGCCTGGCCTTTTAATTGCATCAAGCTTTGGGACGACAACTCTGGTCTGTTTCTACATCCTGGCTCAAAGTAGAACTCCATTTGTCAGCTCTTAACAAGAAAATTAAAATTTAAAAAAAAATTGTTAAAATATACAGGGGATATAAGCACATGAAGGAAGTAGGGACAATATTCATATCAGACAAAGAGGTCTTAAGGAAAAAAATAATTACTGATGATGAAAAAGGATAGCACATTAATCATAAAGTGAAAAAAAAGAACAGGAGGATATAAGAAATCAACTTTTTGGTAGATGATTGTAATTATGTACTCTCAGATGTGTAGAAAAAGAAGATAAATAAAATTTTTATATATCCACCGTCACTTTAAAAAACAACAACAACAACAACTATTCCCTAGTTTACTATTTTACTAATGGGCAGGTAATGATCAGAAAAACCTTAGAAGACTGTAATTAATAGACTTTATATAATAGATATATTGAAAATCTAATACACAAAAATAAAACTTTATATTAGTTTCAAGGACACATGAAAATTAGCCAAATTCTTACCATAGAAGTCTTATTTATTTTCATTATTAATTCACATATTATTTTTTTGTTTTATTTTTTTTTTTTGCAGGAACAACAGAATCACCTATGAGCTCAGTGGAGTGCCTTTTTATGTCCTCTTTGTTAAAGATTTATTTATTTTACAGACAGAGAGGGAGCTTAAGCAGGGGGAGCGGCAGGAAAAGGGAGAGGGAGTAGCAGACTTCCTAATGAGCAGGGAGCCAGATGCGGGGCTCAAACCCAGGATGCCAGGATCATGACAGGAGCCTAAGGCAGACACTTAACCAACTGAGCCACCCAGGTGCCCTAAAACACAGAATTTCAAGCAGACTTCAATGCTAAACCCAGAGCCCAATGCAGGGCTGGATTCCGTATTCCTGAGATCATAACTTGAGCTGAAACCTAGAATCCAACACTCAACTGACTGAGCCACTCTCGTGCCCCACCACCAGTATGTAAGTTGCAGTCAAATAAAAGTTGTTCTTAGGAGCAAATGCAGCTCCTTAGTCTTAGATTCTGGCACAGAAATATTTCTGTAATTGGCTAATCTCACCAGGTCACTTAATGTTAGTGTCATGCTATGGCAATATGGGGTCTCTGGTATTTATGGAGCTCCCTGAGACACAGCTGTGTCCTTGTCCTTATGTCCTCATTATCATCTTCACTAATGACAGGACTAGACAACAATGAAATATTCAATAAATGATGCTTTGAGTAATCAGCTAATATGCACACATATAAATTCCAGGTAACATAAACTTTTCCATTAATTACTACTTAGTAACCCTTTCCTGATGTTCACACAGAAAATATGCATCTCAAGTAATAACATAGAAAAACATGAAGGTGTTATTTGATTGCAAAACATAATACATTAAAGTGTTATATAGAATATAGGGAAATAAACTTATAGATTTGGTAAAGAAAATGTTATCTAACAGAAGACTAAGTCAGACATGCCAGAGAACGTGTTTTATACTTTGTACTACATAATATTACTCAAGATTTAGCAATTCCACTAATAAGGAAATATTCTAGAAATGTATGTGTATATATCTCAGTAAGATAATTTTTTAAAATTTCTTTTTAAGATTTATTTACTTATTTGACACAGAGAGAGAGAGAGAGAGCAAGACAGAGAGCGAGAGTTGCATAGGCAGGCAGAGTAGCAGGCAGAGACAGAGTGAGAAGCAGGCTCCCTGCCAAGCAAGGAGCCCAATGTGGGATTCAATCCCAGGACGCTGGGATCATGACCTGAGCCAAAGGCAGCCACTTAACCGACTGAGCCACCCAGGCATCCCAAAGATAATTTTTTTGTTGTTTAAAATTATTTATTATAGCAATACTTCAAATATCTTAAATGTACATTAAGTGAAAATTAATACTAAATATATATGTATAATTTAAGAATATGTATATATGCATCTAGATATATATATACTTTGTAAATACCAAAATTAACTTACAAAATGTATATAAATACATAGAAACATATTTTTCATGTATATGCATATATTAGAAGCAATTATTTAGCAATTAAAACCTACGAACAAACACTATATGCATCAATACTCATAAAATCCAAAAACCATGCTAAGTATAAAAGCAGTTGCAGAAGTATATACCATTTATTTAATATTTTATCACAAGAGAAACATTTTCCAATACATCTGTTGTTTAAGAATTTCCAAATTCATTATACGCCTTCCTTCTTGTGAAAGAAGATGAATAGATTGTGGAGGAATACATAAGAATCTTCTTTATGTGTAAGTTATTTTCACTTAACGTGACAACAAAATAATAGTTGGAGTAAACCTGATAAAATTATAAGATTGAAAAAGTTGTGTTTTGCCGTTACAGCTGTACATCAAATTGTTTTTTTCTTTTCTGTTCATAGGAACACTATTTCAAGTAAAATTAATTTAAAGAAAAAAATTTGAAACCTTATCTTAAAGACTGAAAGACAAGATTGAGAGGAAGGATATTAATATGAGGTTTAGCCTTATAAAACTCCTGAGCTTAATCTACAAAATTTCCATACAGAGAGAGAACATATGACTAACAAATAACTAAAAATTCTATTGCTAGTGTCCTCAACTGCTAGAAGAGCATCTGAAAATTTCTGAGAAATAAGATCACAGCCCCCAAATCTTTTCTTAACCAAGATATCACAATCATCGCATTGAGAAAATTTACATTTGCAGATATTTAAAAAATTCAGAAAATAAAACAACAGTTTATCCACTTAGGAGAAAGTGCACAAGAGAAGAATCCAACTAAAAAATTCAAGCAGAAGATAAATGCCAATGTGGAAATCAAGTGGAATAGTGAATTCCACAATGTATCTAAAGTATGTTTTCCTAAGTTCTGCTAATGAGAAGAACGGAGAAAAACTATTAAGGGTACAATAATTACTGGTTATAGATAATTAAATAAATACATATATATATATTTATAGCTATATTTATGTATAGTGATTACATTTAATAAATGACTATAAACATTATTTGATAACTATGAAGTACATGAAAATTTACAATAAAACTTTGTTTTTTAAATGGATATTCTTGAAATACAATGGCCTCATGCAATGGATAAACTAACAAGACAAAAACTCTCATTTTTGTCAAACTGTCAAAAATCCATGACAAAAACTCTTAACAAACTGGGTACAGAGGAAACATACCTCAACATAATAAAGACCATATATGAAAAGACCACAACTACCATACTTAATTGTGAAAGGTTGAAAGCCTATCATCTAAGGTCAAGAACAAGGGAAAGATGCCCACTCTCACCACTTTTATTCAATATAATATTGAAAGTTCAAGCCAGAACAATTACACAAGAAAAAAATAAATCTTAACAGTTCTTATCACTAAACAGATTTTATAACTATGTGAGCTGATGGATGTTTACTAAATTTATTATAGTAATCATTTCATAATACATACATATATCAAATCATTATGTTGTACCCTTAAACTAATTTAATATTATATGTCAATTCTATCTCAAAAAGCATAGAAAAATAGTTAAAATTAAAATTTAATATAAATATAGAATAAATTCTTAAAAATTAAGTGAAAATTGCTTTAATTAAAAAAAATGTCAAATATCCAGGAGATTCCCTACCAAGTTAGAATGGTCAAACAAATCAAAGGAGAAGAAATAAAAAATATATATATATTTTTTTAGTTTTTATTTATTTTTTTAAGATTTTATTTATTTATTTGACAGAGAGAGAGACAGCAAAAGAGGGAACACAAGCAGGGGGAGTGGGAAAGGGAGAAGCAGGCTTCCTGGGGAGCAGAGAGCCGAAGCAGGACTGGACCCCAGGACCCTGGGATCATGACCTGAATTGAACCAAAGGCAGATGTTTAATGACCAAGCCACCCAGGTAACCCAAAACAATTTAAAGTAAATTTTAAAAAGCAAGAAATATCCCAATAATATTTGAAAAATGAAGAAATTTAATGAAGTAAATTGTGTGACTATATTAATAATTATAATAATAATTAGTGAGATGCTTGAGAACATGGACAACTTTCTAGAAAATAATAATTATCAATGAAGACATGAAAATACAAGTAGATAGATCAAAGAAAAGCTTTTTAATCATGTAATATATTTTATCATTTGCCTAAATTAATTTGATTCTAATTAGTCAAAATTTTAATATATTAGAGTAGAATCCTACTTAAGATAAACTTTTAAAAAGTAGAGAGAGCAATGGTACCTTTTTGCAGTACAATTTCTAACAGCTTGACATGATTGCAGATTCAATGAAAATATTAAAACAAATCCAAAAAAAGTGCTGTTTGATTTTACTTGTTTATATCCATGGAGTTATTTTTCTGTCTAAAATATTCATAACATTAAAGAGAATGAGGCCAAGTTAAAATGGATGATTTTTTACCTCCATTTCTATCTGACCTTTCCTAAATAGTAGTACTTTTGACTTTAGATAACAAACCAGCATTATTTTACATGACTTAGTATGTTAACTGTTTTCTAACATTGTTTTGTGTAGTGTTTAAAATACAAGCCCTACACTTAAATATTTTATCATTCAAAAATGCAGCTTGATGGGCCTCTGGGTGGCTCAGTGGGTTGGGCTTCTGCCTTCGACTTGTGTCATGATCCAGGGTCCTGGGATTGAGCCCCACATTGGGTTCTCTGCTCAGCAGGGAGCCTGCTTCCCTCTCTCTCTCTGCCTGCCTCTCTCCCTACTTGTGATCTCTCTCTCTCAAATAAATAAATAAAAATCTTAAGAAAAAAAAAATGCAGCTTAGGAGACACCTGGCTATCTCAGCCAGTAGAGCATGCAACGTTTGATCTAGGGGTTGTGAGTTCCAGCCCCACATTGGGTGTAGAGAGTACTTAAAAACAACAACAACAAAAAAAAACTTAAAAAAATACAACTTGATTTTTTATTAGGTTCAAAAGATAACTTTTCTGTAATATATGAACTAAGAATACAACCATTGATGTTATAAGATCCATTTATTGTTAAAGGCTATTCAAGGAGATGTAACTGTTTTGTCACTAGAAATTTATTTATAATCATTTCTCATTTTTGAGTTTTTTAATAACAAAGAAACAAAAGGTGACTCAATTAAAGGACAAACAAAATGGTCAGATAGAAATGGACCAATATATATTTAAATACATGTATGCAAAGAGAAAGAAAACTCTGCACGACATTAGTGATACCTGAGTGTGGGATACAAATCTATAAAAAATATAGGAGAATTCTAATCAACTCCTAAATTTTTGATAGAATATATTTTTAATTGCTTTTTGTTTGAAATTTTGTCATTAGGTTTCTGTGGAATTAGCTATCAGCCTATTGCACTCAGAGGATTAGAATTATTTAAATCAGAAGAGATTCTTCTTCCTTTCACAGAGTGAGGGTATTTATTTCCATTTACATATAAAGGTCCTGTACCTACAGCGATTATCCTTGTGCATAAGAGATTATTTTATCATTGGATTACATTTGTGTTCTCCCCTTGAGTTTCCAGCTGGCTGCTATAATCATGATGTACATGCTCTAGTTGTCTTTTTATTCGAGATGTTTATATTTACTTTTTTTTTTTTCATGGATGTCTGCAACTAGTAAAGACCACCTTTTGGAGAAGAAAAGCAAAGAATAGTGATAAATAATCTAAAACTACTTAAAATCTTAAATAAAACTGTAAATCTTGCTGAACTTTTCTCCATTTTACAAATGTGCTATTTTGGAATAGCCTTTTTATCTGTTTGTCTTATCCAAGTAAACTTAGTACTTTTAGAATGAAAAATGTTTCTACATGCAAAAATATTGGTGCAATTTCCTATATTATGGAAATATGTCTCTTGGCGTTTTTAGTTATGATATATTGCTAATTTTATGTTTAAATGTCTCATAAGAATAAAAGTGTTAAGTAGTATCACACTGAAAAGTACTGAAGAAATTTCAACCAATTTTCTATAATCTGTACTAGAAGTGCTGTTACATTCTTTAAAAAAAGGTAAAATATTTAGCAAAAATAGCAAGATAGACTCTAAGAATATGCAATAGCTCATTTTGGCTTCTTAAGTTTATTTATATCAATTTTTTAAAAAACTAAAATCACACTGAAATATTTGGTCAGATTTTGATTATCTCTTATCCTTTAATTTCTCCTACCTTTTCATTTGTTTACCTTAACAAATCTTTTCCAGATCTTGAGTTATTACGTTCTGTGAAGAAAATATTCCTACCTCTTCCATGTTTGAATGGGTCCAGTGACTAACTGGTATCCTTGATGATAAATAGTGCTTTTCTTGAAGATTAAGCATTGGTTTCTATTGATGGTCGAATCAATATTAAAACTGATAGTAGCTTGATCAGCCTTCATGAAATTACATTTTTACAAAACCCACACAATTTCTATCACTGCCACTCTAGACACTTTGATCATGAAGCCACTGAGGAACTATTGGGTTGACTTGGGGAAGAGGTTCACTGACTCCATAAATAGATTATCTTTCCCCTAGATTAAGAACTGTCATTGTAGAAGGGTTTTGCCTGAGAAATAGCTTTCAAGAAAAGCATCTGCATACTCAATATCTGTTCTAAGAACTCCATCACAATATTTCCTTCAAACATTATTTTTAAAAAGAACCTTCCAATATTACTTGTTTCAGTCCCTGACCATCCAGTAGTTCTAATGAGATCGTTAACCACTGCCTCTGCATTGGAGTAGATCTCTGATTTCTAGAAGAAAGCATCTGTCCTTGTGGAGGAAGAAGACAACTCTATGTGTTGAAAGAAACATCGCCAAGTACTCCCTAACCTACTTTCCCCCTAAGTCACCTCTGTGTTCATTTTTGATACCAAAATCATTTAGTTCTTGCTTGTGAAAGAAAGCATCCCATGCAAAACCTAATGTAAACCAGATAGTAAGTCATTTCAGAAGTCCAATACCAAGGTAAGGAATGAAATGCCCTAAAAAGGGCAGTATTTTCTAGTTACAGAGAACTGAGATTTGTTCCACATCCTAAGGAGCTTCTTGTGTAATTAAGGAATTAGAAAGGCTTATAACACATTACAACCAAAAACATCCATGGCCCTTCACCCTGCCTTCTGCTCTAAATTCCACTTTTCCTTATTGTATTTGGAGTGAAACCCAATCTCTCTCCCATGCTGCAAAACCCCATGGTGGTATACCTCCTGAATAATGTCTGCCCTATCATTCCTTAACAGGAGTCAAGAATAATGTTTTTCTACAAACAAGACATCTCATTCTTCTCAAACATCACGGGTAAGATCTTGGTTTTCCTATTCTTTCCCAATCAGATCTCCAAGTCTGGAAGAAACAAATACAAACTTGTGAAGTTATACATCAAATCTGTCTTGTAATTCTCCAACTCATAAGATTAGAATGGCTCATTAATTTCAGCTGTGTCTGTCCTTAGGGTTTTTGTTTGTTTTTGATATAAGAGCTTTTTAAAGTAAATGATAGAAATTGTTTCTTTTCCTTTTCTTTCTTTCTTTTTCTTTTTTTTTTTTTTTTTTTGACCGTGCCTTAAGATGAAAAATCTAAAACATAAACCTATTCTTTTTCCACGGTAAATAGAAGCAGATAGCCACAGTCTTTATATTCCTTATGATCCCCAACTCATGCCTGTCTATTATTTCCTATTGCTTCAATAGACATTTTATTCGAGATGACCACCATTGATTACTGAAGGATCCCACTGACTGAATCCTGAATGCTATGGCTTACTATATCTCTTCCCTGAAACCAGATCCTCAGTGCCTACAAAACTAACAGGTAGGAAAGATAGATACAATTACATAGAATCAAATAGATATAGGTACCTATTCCTTAAATGTTTATTATCTCAGTTGCATTACCACTCAGTATTCTTAATTATATATTACAGAAATCACCCTTGCTAGTTTTCATATAAGGGAATTTAGTGAAGGAAGTGAGCATGTGTTTGTGCATGCGCAGGCATGTAAAATAGATACACATAACCTTCCAGGTCATCAAGAGGGCTGAAAACTCTCTAATCTGTCTCCAGAGATAAGATTTCACAACACAAAACAGAACTGTGCTTCCCAATTCTGCAATCTGGTATCCTGAGTCAGGAAGCTCCTATTATAATTTCAGACATCAGAACCATGCTGATTTTCCTATAATTAATAAGAGCAAAATGAATGCCTTCTTGAATGTTCTTATCTCTGAATAATTTAGCTGTAAATCAAAGCCTGCACAAATGCATCCGACGAACAGAGCTTAAAATACTATCTTAATCCCAAATATCAAAGAATGCATGCTTCTACACTTTAGAAATAGTTTGGGAGGAAACTGAACAAATTAATGAAGATCAATCACACTTACTTATTTGTGATTTTAGATGTATGGAATAGTTTCCTAGGTCCCAAATACTGTAACAATTTATATTTATACTAGCAATGTGTTAATGTTCTCTTTTCCAACATTTTGTGTAAAGTATTTCATTGTATAATGTTCAAAATCCTAGTGGCTATAAGTTGATACTAAACTAATCAATCATTTTGCCACATACTTCTCTTATAGACACTTTCAGCAAAATTTTTATTATTTATGGAAGTTTAAAAATCCATTTTTCAAAACTCATTGACTACTATGGATATTAAAAAGATATCACTATGTGTATACTTTTTTTTTTAAGATTTTATTTATTTTTTTATTTGACAGACAGAGATCACAAGTAGGCAGTGAGGCAGGCAGAGAGAGAGGAGGAAGCAGGCTCCCCGCTGAACAGAGAGGCCAATGTGGGGCTCGATCCCAGGACCCTGGGATCAAGACCTGAGCTGAAGGCAGAGGCTTAACCCACTGAGCCACCCAGATGCCCATATGTGTATACTTTTTTAAATGTATAATTTATCTATGAAATTGGTGTGCTATTTCATGTTACATTCTTAATTTGAATCTGTTAAGTAGGGAATTTTTTAAATATTTTTAATTCCTCTAGTAGTTAAAAATTATCTACTCCTTCCACTTAGACTTGGCAGACTAAGTTGAAATGAGACGACATCCCTCGTTTTTATTTTCTAAAGACATGAAGAATTTAGTTAAAATACAACTAAAAATACGTAAGTGCAATTAACATCAAAAGAAAAATCTTGCAATTTCAGAATAAAAGGCCAATGGAGGCCAATGAAGAATATTGTTTAAGAAGGTGAACAATGAAGATAAACTCTACAGTTTTAATATCTGGTTCTTTCGCGAATCAGCTGTGTGATGATGAGACGATTACTCAGCTTCTCTGTGTCTGGTTAGTTATAAAATGAAAATAGTATTTCCCGAATTTTGTGAACATTTCCTGTTTCTAAGCATTTATATTAAATGCTTTGTAGGATGTGTTATTCCTCTATCTTTCTCAGAGAAACTGACCACTCTCAACAAGTTCAACCACTGGATAATGTGGAGGAGACAAATGCTGTATGTTCATGAAAGGACTTAATTTTCCTTTTTGGCACATAGAAGATGTATTTCCTAACTTGAATTTGTCCCACTCTTGCTGTCCTGCTCTACACGACTGGCAAGTGAAAATGTTCTAATACTAGAGATATACAATGGAAAAGCACGAGTCCTTGAATTTATTATTTGGAGAAGAGCCACCAAAGAGAACCACCTGACAAATGATATTTACATCAGACTTGTTGTAAGAGGGAAATACAGCTTTATTTTTTAGTCACTTAGATTTTTGGGTTTCATGTCATACCAGATGGTGTTTTTATAGACAGGGAGATGTGCAGACCTGAAGCTTGATGTCAAAACTGATTGAAGAAGGGAGAGAGAGGGGGACACCTGACTCTACTGGCCAAAAATCATGTGCTGGGCTAATCTGACTTTTCTGTAAGAAATTTAGAAATGAGACAGTGATCCTCTAAATCACTCAGCACAACCCAAAATAACTCTTTGTGTAGATGCACCTGGAAATTTTTATAGGAGAGTTCAAAAACTCCTCCAACTGAGATTCCTAAAACTGAAGTACCTCACATCATCTTTACACTACAAATATCTTTTAAAAAGACCAACTAACATTGGTTTGAATGGATTTCTATGCCTAGTACCTAATTTTCCATAGGGGGGAAAAAGGCTGTATTCCTCTGGATTCTGTTATCCTCTTGCCATCTGTCTGCATAATCATTGTGAGACTCAGAATTCTTAGTCACCAGAGGAGCTGCAGCAGCATCCTGCCGCTTTAAAGAGACAATGAGTCCATTAAAAGGATATTGTGTAGATCACAGAGCAGGCTGGCAACAAAGGCCCTGAGGCAAAGCAGCCCCCCCCCCCCCCCCCCCCCCCCCGCGCAGAAGAGGTAATAAACCACAGCCATTTTCACTCACAAAGCACCAGCCCTGTGTGCCACTGTCAGTCCTGGGACGGAAACCAAAGTCCCAGCAATTAGCAGCCCTACTGCTGGAAGGTGTTCTGATCTCCTTGTGCCTGGTATTAGTGGCTTACAAGAAAAATGTTCCCCAAATATGTACCAAACTCTTCTGTAATACTACTCCTCCTGGATTTTATCTTGCAGGGAACGACTATGTCCCAGAAAACTGGGGGAAATATGTGGTTAAGTTCTGACAAATAAGATACGAAAAGAAGTGATGCTTGCCACTACATTTTAATACCTCTAGGACGCAACACGCATTTTCTTTTCTATACTTTCTCCTTCCTATTGGCTAGAATATGTTAAGTGGAGAAGTTTTGTTTGACTCAGCAGAAAAACAGCCTAAAAAAGCAGGAAGACAACTTTTTTCTTCTCCTTTAGTTCTGACTGCCAGAAATCAAGAGGGCATATACTTATTTCCTGGAAAGTTTTTTATACTAAATTGCTGGCTGTAATGTTTTGGGGAAAAATATAGTTTTAAAAAAAGTACCCTAGAATAAAAATGGAGTGGAGGAGATTCAATCAGCAATACTTTCCACATAATAGAGACCTGTTCACAAGCCTATGCCCTCGGCCAATTTTAACTTACATGGTAGTTGACAATTTCTTAAATATATGAAAAAAAAAAAAAAACCATTCAGATGCTAGACTAAAAAGACTCCAGATATCTAAAATACCTCTTCTAAAACAGTATTTCCTACATCTGAGTCTATAATCACGATTAAATTTATGAAGATTCTTAAATGTAGCACCATAGCTATCTTCTGTATCCTTTTTTTTTTTTTTTTAAGATTTTATTTATTTATTTGACAGAGAGATAGCACAAGTACACAGCACGGCAGGCAGAGGGAGAGGGAGAAGCAGGCTCTCTGCTGAACAGGGAGCCTGACGGGGGACTCAATCCCAGGATCCCGGGATCATGACCTGAGCTGAAGGCAGCCACTTAACCAACTGAACCACCCAGGCGCCCTCTCTTCTGTATCTTTGATCAACATTTCTGATTGGTATTAAAAAAATTGACCTATGCATCTTATTGACATTCGAATTCTATGTCATTTCCCTCATAAAATTATTTCATGGTTCATTGTCATTTATCTTATGTGTATATCATCAGCAATTTGCTTAGAATACAGTAGTCATAGACATGATTAATGAGATGAATGAACAGATATTGGCAAAGCTTCATTTGTAGTAATTACATTTTTACTATTTCTACTATTTTATATTTCTAGTATATTTTTAAAAGACTGAGTATTTTGGGGGTACCTGGGTGGCTCAGTTGGTTAAGTCTCCCACTCATGGTTTTAGCTCAGGTCATAATCTCCGGTTTGTGGGATTGAGCCCTACCTCGGCTCCACATGCAGTGCAGAGTCTGCACAATATTCTCTATCCCTCTATGTCCCTCCTCACTGCTCATGCTCTTAATCTCTCTCTCTTTTTCTAAAAATAGATAAATAAAATCTTAAAAAAGATTGAGTATTTTTTAAGGAAAAGTACTATTTTTCTAATGATTTGGGCCTTGTATTTTTTTAAAAAGACGATTAAGCCTCCTAATAAATCAAAATATTTTTCATATTTTACAAATATAAACATGTATAACTTTCATATTTTTCTCTGCCGGAGGGTATTTTTATTATATGAATTCATATTCAAATTGAAGTCCTGTTTTTAAGGTACTTTTATTAATTTAATTCACTTCATGTTTTTACTCAATGTAATATGATATGAATTTATCAACATGATAAACTTCACTTTCTTTAAAATATATTCATCAACTGTATTTCTGATTTCATAAATGGTACAAACATATGAAAATGATATGGAGGTTAGGACTATGATTTGGACTTAAAATCTACATTGTATTGGCTTAATATACCCAATTGCATACTGTATAAGAGAAAAATGTCCTCACAAGACCAAGATTTATGCAGATTTCTGGAAGAAGAAATACAGAAACATTCTTATGATAAATTCTGGCAGCATTTTCCTTCTTAACCACAAGTGTCATTAATATATGTACATATATTCACATATTCATCCATGTATATTAAAAAACACTGAAACTTTTGATAGATATTTGTGAAGATTTGTTTTGTCCATCCACCTACTGGGAATTTAAAACCAGTCAGAGTCAACAGAGTGTCACATTTTGTTCCCTTTTTTTTCACTTTTTACCTCTTTTCTGCTATTCAACCTTTCCTTCCTGTCTTGTCCAAGGAACCCCAGCATGAATATAATAATATCAATAATATATTGAAATCATGCAGACATACACAGATGTTGTAGGCACTATGCATTACAGGTAAAGCTTAACTTAATTTTCATCAAAACCCTATGGTATAGGTTACTATCATCTTTATATTGTAGATGAATGAACTTTGTATTAGAAAATTTAACAAATTTTTTGCACCTGAAACGTGGTTCCAAACTTCTGTCATCTCTTTTCAGAGATGTTTTTTGGGTGGGAATTAGAAAAGCCTCGAGAGTCCTGGCCTTTGCGATGAACATATGATTGTCATAAACCTGGCTGTCCTCTTACATTTGAAATACTGTCTTAGACCCTACATTGAAAATTTAAAATTGTCTATTTACTTTCCTGTAGGTTCTAACAGTCTCCCTAGATTGTAAACACAAGAGGGGAGGAGTATGTTTCTCTTGTTTATCATTTTGCAATCAAGGTCTTTCAATGTCAATATCAGTCATTACACATAACAGTATTTATTGAATGAATAAATATGTGGATATATACTTAAAATATCTCAAAGGTAATGAGATACTGAAAACAATATGGATTCAACTGTTATCTGACATTAGGAATTTGGTTTCAATCTCAAAATCATTTGATGTATAAGCTTTGGTGGATTGAAAAATTCAGAATTAAGGTAGATCATTTAACACCCTGCTAATATGAAAAGTCATACATCATACTTTGATACAAGACATACAAAGTCATACATAAGGAATCTATACTATTATTCTGATTGAGAATTAAAGGAGTATATACTATACTCATCCATGTTGAAGGCTCTTTCTGTTGTTCAAAATAACATGCTGGGGCACCTGGGTGTCTAAGTCAGTTGAAATCTGACTCTTGATTTTGGCTCAGATCATGATCTCAGGGTTGTGAGAATAGAGCTCTGTGGCAGGCTCTGTGCTCAGTGGGGAGTGTGATTGACATTATCTCTCTTCCTCCCCCCCTTTAAGATTTTATTTATTCATTTGAGAGAGAGACAAAGACAGAGCTCAAGCAGAAGGAGAAGCAGAAGGTGAGGAAGAAGCAGACTCCCTGCTGAGCTGGGAGCCTAACATGGGGCTCAATCCTAGGATCTAGAGATTATGACCTGAACGAAGGGCAGATGCTTAACCATCTGAGCCACGCAGGCGCCCCTCAAGATTCTCTCTTACATTCTCCCTCTGCCCCTCCTCCCTGTATGTGCTCTTTGTGTCTCTCAGTATAAATAAATCTTTAAAAAAATAACACACTAGTATCAATGAATCATATATCCATTTCAGAAGCATAGTAAGTATGTACACAAATATTCCATAATAATAAATTATTTTAAGAAACTTATACAGAAATAAAATGATCAGTACTCAAGTAGATTTAAGATAATATTTCATGAATTGTATTATGCTGCAGTGAACACTTACAGACGACAATATTTTGAAGACTATATATCACATTCATTTTTTTTTTTTTTTAAAGATTTTATTTATTTATTTGTCAGAGAGAGAGAGCGAGCGAAAGCGAGCACAGGCAGACAGAGTGGCAGGCAGAGGCAGAGGGAGAAGCAGGCTCCCCGTGGAGCAAGGAGCCCGATGTGGGACTCGATCCCAGGACGCTGGGATCATGACCTGAGCCGAAGGCAGCTACTTAACCAACTGAGCCACCCAGGCGTCCCTATATATCACATTCTTATTAGTTTATGTTATTAGTATTCTTTAAACATTGCACATTGAATTCCCATTTAGGAAATTAGCTAATTTGAATTTATTCAAACTTGATTTTATCTATTTCATTCTTTAATGGAGCCAGTCATATGACACTAAATTATTGTCATCATCCAATATTAAGATTCATAAAGAAATGGATCAAAGATCAGAAAAGTCTTGCTTCCATTATTATCTCCTAATTCATAACTATTTGGAAGAATATTGAACTAAGTCCTAATAGACAAAAAGATACTTGGTTTCCTAGTGATTAATCTCATATTTCTCCCTAAATTTGTTTCTTCTCAGTTTTTATGTGAATTTTTCTGCTCTGCTTTCTAGGTTTTGGTGACCTTTGGACTTTTGGCCTCAGCCCAATGCCCTTTTTCCTTGTTTTCACTGGGGAAGGTAATCTGTTCACATATGTTATAATATGGGCAATATTCAAAACTGTATTTCTAGCTTAGTGGAGGATCTACTTTTAAAGATGCTTGTATATTTCAGAGACTCACAAAACCTTATTCTTTTATATAAGGTTTTATTTATTTATTTACTTACTTATGTATTTATTTTGAACACGAGTTGAGGGAGGGGCAGAGGGAAAGGAAGAAGGAGAATCTCAAGCAGACTCCACATTAAGTGTGGAGCCTTATGTGGAGCTTGATCCCACAACTCCAAGGTCATGACTTGAGCTGAAACCAAGAGTCAGACCCGCAAAAATCTGAGCCACTCAGGCACCCCGAAACCTTAGTCTTAATTATTTGCAACCTCATGAAAAATTTGTCACTTCTTGACTATTAGATTTTTATCAGCTTTTGTATCATCTTCTGCTATAAATCTGAATGCCATTAAGTTTCCTCTTCTTTTTTATTTTTTTTTAACTCAATGCTTTTCAACTTTTATCACCTCTCTAAGGAGTAAAATACGTGAGAACATATCTCATGGTCACAAAGACAGAAATACTACTGGTTTTTAGTACACCAAAGTCAGATATCCTAAAATTCTGCAGTATACCAGATAATAATAAACAAAGGATTATTACTTCAAAAATGTCAGTATTACCCATTGGAAAAGTTATGTGCTATCCAAAGCTTGTCAATCTAAAATCCTCCTTCTTTTACTGCTGCAGTATTTCTTACATTTGTTATTTCTAATTTTTGATCCCTAATACTGATTGTGGTTTCAATATCTCAGGAGATCTTGGCTTTCTACTGCAGTGTTTTCTGAAACCCTGCATGAACTAAATTATTCATGTGTTTACTGAACAAATTTAAGTTCTTTGAATGTTCCAGACATTGTTCTAGGCACTGGGGATAAAGTAATGAATAAGTCAGATGAAGTACATTCTTTTAAATAATCTCATTCTTGGGAGAGGAGACACATGACATGAAAGTAGACAAATTCAAAAACAAAAGTTAGAAAGTAAAAAATAATATGTAAAAATAAAAATACAATACAGTAGGAAGTAACTGGGAAAGCAGGAGAAACTTTGGGTAGAATGGTGAAGGAAAGGGAAGAATAATTATAACACCATTTGTATTGAAGAGATACAAATGATTATATGGAACATAAAAGAGATAATTGCAGATAAACTGAAGAGATACGATGGAGACTGAAATGTGATGAGGTTGACTGGATAGATGGGAGACAGAGACATGGGCCATTATAAAGAGGGCAGCTATCCATTCCAGCATGCCCCAACGAGGTTATAACTGTTGCTTTGGTGTAATTATCAATAGTGCCCCCTGTCACCCTCAGAAAGTTTTACACAAGGAATTATACAATCATTCTACCTAGAGAATATGTCCAAAGATTGGCATATAACATACATGACAAGTTAATTAAGAATTTTTTTTTAAAGTTTTTAACAACAGACTGGCATCATCTAATTTAAGTAACAACAATAACAACACTGGCTGCTATGTGGAATTGTATTAGTGAGGAATGAAGAAAAGGAAAGGTGGAAAAGATCAGAAGATGAAAAACAAAAATGGCAATAAATTGCAACAGTTCCAGTGAGAGCTCAAAATGGAATGGACAAGGGTTATGATGGTGCATATGGAGCAGAATGAATAGAGTCAAAATCTGTGTAGGTGGTAACTACTGTCTATAGTTATTTGTCCATAGTCTTCCTTCATGTAGATCCACCTGGCCACTACATATCAACTATATCAACTTTTTTCACTATCCAAATATATCCAACCCCTGCCTTTTCTCCATTTCATCAGGATCTTTGCATTGCAGCCAACAAAAACTCTAGAGAGTTCATCTGAGTGTAAGAGAGAACTGATGCGTGGATATCTTTGTGCTTTTTAAAGTGCATTTCTAGCTTTCACCTTACCATTACTAACACTGACTTCCCTTTCTTGACATACTCCAGTGTAAAACACCTACTTTCCTTTGCCAGTTTTTCTTTTTACTTGCAAATATTTAAACTCTTTCCTGATCTATTCATTCTTTGGACTCATCTCAAATATTATCAACTCTAACTTGCCTTTTCTGAACTCCTACTTCACCAATTCATAAATAGCATGTTGATTAGAAATACAGAGCCAGTCTTACCTTTCATGCTTATTGATTATTTGGTATTAGAATTATTATGTAATTACAGAATTTTAGAATTTTGTAATAATGATTATTAGAACTCTGAGAAATCTGGGTCACATATAGTAGTAGATGGCATGAAAAGAATTTTAATATATCTATACCACACAACTATTTGAATTCATTTCAAATTGTAAGTCAAAATTTATATAATCGTCTATCACCACAAAATTAATGATCTACCAACTAATAACTAGCCCCTTATCAATGTTGTTGAAATCAATATTAAAAAAAACCAGTTTGATCTGTAAGAGAATTTGCCTCTATCATTAAATGTACCTACATTTAAATTTTTACCAAGTTATAAGTTATATTCATAAGTTATATTACATGACTAGTAATTCTATATATTATGCCTTTGTGTGGAGAGCTTTAATTTTATCAGATTTACAAACAATTTTGGTAAAATAATAATGGCAATACATGTGTTATTACAGTTTTCAAATTAAATTTTTTTTTAAGAGTTATATATTTTAGAGAGAGAAAGAGTGCAAGCGAGCAGGGAAGGACAGAGGGGGAAATTCTTCAAGCAGATTCTGCAGAGAGCACAGTGCCCTACACGGGGCTTGATCTCATGACCCAGGAGATCATGGCTTGAGCTAAAACCAAGAGTTGGATGCTTAACTGAATCACACAGCTGCCCCAAATAAAATGTCTTTTAAATGTCATGTTTAAATGGTTCTCACCAAAATCTTCAAATTAAATTTTACATCTATTTTCTATTTTATTATTTTTATAACAAAATCAGCTGTCATTGTCAAACCAACCAGCCAAATAAGATTCACTTCTCTCGAAAATGTTTTTTATTTTTCAATTCAAAAAACATATTAACATCCACTTAAATATTTTTAAAACCAAAATATAAATTGTGAAATGCAATTTTTAAGTCACAACCAACATCATTTGTAGGTGATATAAATAACTTTTTAATGTTTAAAATAAATTGAAATTAATAATCATTTACAAGTAATATAATTAACTTTTTCATGATATAAGTTTCTTGTTATCTAAATTGCAACAAGGTAGTCTATTATGTTGTTAAAAATTATGTTATTTAGGAGTGCCTGAGTGGCTCAGTTAGTTGAGTGGCTGCCTTCGGTTCAGGTCATGGTCCCAAGGTCCTGGGATCAAGCCCCACATCAGGCTTCCTGCTTGGCAGAGAGCCTGCTTCTTCCTCTCCCTCTGCCTGCCTCTCTGCCTACTTGTGCACTCTCTCTCTCTCTCTCTCTCTGTCAAATAAATAAATAAAATCTTTAAAAATTTATGTTATTTATGAAGATGTATGACAGAATAAAGGATATTATTTCCAAGTTATGTATGGGCATATAGCAGTCTGATTTTGACATCTAAGTAATAAATAAGAATATGAATAAAATAAGAAATAAATCCATTCATTTTGTTTGTTTTCACCACCATTTCCCTTGCATCTAATGAAAACAAAATTATATGCTGCTGAAATCAAATGACTAACAGCTACTTCAGTAATAATAAGTAGGAAATGCAACCTATTGTAAGAAAAAAATAAAATTAGAAATGGACGTATTTGGAGCAAATACTTCATGACATTATTACCTATCTCATTAGATTATGACGACTGTATCTAAAAGAAATCACATTTGTCTACTCAGTGCATCCTGAAAATTGTGGGTGCCCTGGGAAGCACTCCAGTGATATTTAAAAGATTTGGTATCATAAACAAACTTAGCTTTTTTCTTCACCCCTACAACTTGCCTTTCAGTCACTCATTCATCCTAATGATGAGTTTTGAGAAAGCTTAAAAATATTACTTACCTTTAAACACTGCTTAATTTGTTTTTTGATATTTTCTTTAATTTGTTTTTAAAACTCTCTTCTTAAGAAGCCATGTATTATTTGACAAAAACTGGTGAAAATGGAAGAGGACAAATCACTTTCACTAACTGCTCTACAATATATTTGGATTTAAAAGATCTCAACAAGTGCCAAAATACTCTGCTTTTAAAGCCTCATTAACTCAAACAAAAATGTGTATGAGAAAAGCAAGAATGTTTATGCTATAATAAATCATAAAAGGAGTTTCCACAAGAACCAATAATTCTAATTGACACTTTCTTTTGCATTCCATGTGGTTTTACCCCCAGGAACAATACATCAGAATAGCAAGAGGATATATTTCTTTTTTAAGTAGGAGTTTTAGGGAACGTATGTGCAAAAGGGGAACCTATGAAAGTATGTAGGTCAGTCCATAGGCAGATCAGTTTTAGTAAGTAGCAATAGGGAAATTACAGAACGTGGGAATTTATTTTTATAACATTACCTTTCGCTCAGGTTGTTAACCTTGAAAAAGCTTCCTATGAGTACATTCTAAAGATTGTGATATTGGAAGTTTCAGCTAGGATAATTGGTGTATTACTATGCTGAATGAAACATTAATTGGTATTAGTTAATTTATATTTTTGATCCATATAACTACTAGAGTCAGGAGGGCTGGTTAAGTGTATTCAAAAACCTCATTTATTACCAAAAGCTATTAACTTCCCAGATTAGGTAGATTTTTTTTAAGTTCTCTTATAAAATGTTTCATAATTATTTAATTGAGGTGAAGTATATAATTTAGTAGACTGTATGTAAAAATTATATTTATTTAATAAATAATTTAACAAATAATAATCAATAAATAATTTTGATCATTTATTATATTTTAGTCTACTAGGAAAGTGGTGGCCAATCACTAACTCCATCTTCAAGTAGACCACGGTATATTAGCAGAAGTTAGCTAAATAGACATAATCAATGCAGAGTGTGGGTCACTAAGAGAATTAGCAGAAAGGCCACTGGGAGGATAAATATCCCAATTTTGGACTGGAAAAAAGCTTCCTGAAGAAAACAGATAGAATGAAATCTCTGGATTATTAATATAAGAATTAGTGTAAACAAGAAAAATGCATAAAAGCATGCTAAGAAATAAAGATCACCTATAATCACACTGATAAATTTTATATAGTCATCTACAAAGTGTTGATCTGAATCATGTAAACACAGTTCTTTTAATAAGTAATAGCTATTACCTAAATATTTCCCTAATCTTGTTATTTAGTATTTTGCTTACAATGTATCTCTATATTTAAAATTTTATAAATATAAACTCATTGCCAATGAGACAGATGATATAATAGAGATGAGACAGTATTCTCAAATAAAAGAGAGATCATTACAACAATTATTATTACTACTATAAACCAGGAAGTGACTGTAGAAAGTGGTTAACTAGTCATGCAGAAAATACATTAATTGCATTTGTGTGTATGCATGCCTACATGGGTGTGTGTATTTATGTGTGGGCATGGACATAAGTCAGCATGGGAGTGATGTGGAGAATTCCAGCTACCCATATTAGGTGTTAAACTGGGAAAAATTACAAAAGTAATTGAGCAATTTAAAATTTAAAATTACTCGGGGCGCCTGGGTGGCTCAGTGGGTTAAGCCTCTGTCTTCTGCTGGGGTCATGATCTCAGGGTCCTGGGATTGAGCCCCACATCGGGCTCTCTGCTCAGCAGGGTGCCTGCTTCCTCTCTCTCTCCCTGCCTGCCTCTCTGCCCACTTGTGATCTCTGTCTGTCAAATAAATAAATAAAATCTTAAAAATAAAATAAAATTTAAAATTACTCAAGGGATGGATGACCCACTAAGTTTAAAATTACTCAAGGGATGGATGGCCCACTAAGTCCTAAAAGAAGGTGTTTGCTTGGGGCACCTGGGTGGCTCAGTGGGTTAAACCTCTGCCTTAGGCTCAGGTCATGATCTCAGGGTACTGGGATCAAGTACGGCATGGAGTTCTCTGCTCAGCAGGGATCCTGCTTTCCCCCCTCCCTCTCTGCTTACCTCTCTGCCTACTTGTGATCTCTGTCAAATAATAAATAAATATTCTTAAAAAAAAAAAAAAAAAGATGTTTGCTCAAATTTCACTGTTGATGTGACTATAAACAATAGCTCCACGGGATGAAATCAGTGTTAGTCTATGGTACACTGGTCCCCATTTTCAATCTTTAATATGTTACTGGTTTGTATCTTTCCTATTTTTTTCTCCCAGTAAGTTCAAAACAATAAAATGGTAAAACTACATCGTGAAGTATGTGAATGACTTTATAACCCCAGATATTTTAGAAATAAATTTTAGAAGTAAATATTCTAGACATAAGATGTTGAAATATCTCAACCCATACTATTAATGTGTTCCCAGCCTAGAAAGAAGTTTTATTTCAGTATACTTATTGCATTTATTATTAAAGATTAATCCTTAAGAGAATATGAAATGTGAGAATACCCAGAATATTAGGCATAATTTTAATTTGAAAGAGGCAGTCAGAACTAAATGTGTGAGATTAGGTTGCATGTATAATCAGGTTTAAGGTTTGTATGTGATATTGGAATATTTAAGAGGTCTTAATTTATTGTATTTATTATTTTGACTTATTATATTTTATAAGATTTCCTTAAATACATGAAATAATTTGCTTGATAAATCTTAAGAATATTCTGAGAGATATTAAAGTGCTTTAGAATATCATATTAACTGTAGAAACAATAAAATGTTATGGTAATTTAATTAGCTAAATTTATAAACAGAAAATGATTTAGGGGAATTTAATATTTTAACTTGTTCAATGGCATATATATTAAATTATAAGGGAGAATAAAATATGATTTGCAAATTTAAATTACTCATTTAAAATAATCTAGGTTATCATTTTTATAAGGTTAATAAATTAAATTCCAATACACATATATAACCAAACTGTAATAGCCCCAAACACAAACATACTTACATACATACTCATACAACATTCAAATGTTAAAAACTCAAAACGACATGTACCAGTGGAGTGACCTTGAGAGAAAATCTTAACCTCATTAATTTCCCTTTGCTCTTAAAAAAGGACAGTAGGGACACCTGGGTGGCTCAGTTGGTTAAGTCGCTGCCTTCGGCTCAGGTCATGATCCCAGGGTCCGGGGATAGAGTCCCCCATCCGGCTCCTTGCTTCGCAGGGAGCCTGCTTCTCTCACTGCCTCTGCCTGCTTCTCTGCCTGCTTGTGTGTTCTCTCTCTCTCTCTCTCTGGTAAATAAATAAAATCTTAAAAAAAAAAAAAGGACAATAATAGTACCTATCTCACAGAGTTGATTTGAGCAAGCAGAACACCAGATGATATAATGAGAAAAAATTTCAGAAGTCGCTTGGCTTCAAAAGCATGCTTCAAAATGATAACTGTAGCCAAAACAATGAGATCATACTGCAATCTACTATATTTGCGTTTTTCTTTCCTTAGTATCAGGTATTTCTTACTTTATATGGTGACTTTCAAAGTGATAAGTTACGGTACATTATAGTTTTCTTTTTTTCTGCTGGATACCAATTATTATTTAGAAATGCCATTTTCGAGAATTATATGCAAATGATGATTTATGTAATTCAAGGTATTTTTCATGTGTTCATAAATAATTACTGAAGATCTAATTTTTGCTAGGATCCAGCTGAGTGCTGGGAATCCAGGTAAACAAGAAGTTACATAGTAGATCCATGTTTTAATTTTGTTTTTGTTTTTAAGAGAGAGAGGGAGAAGAGAAAGAGAGTACTCAGCTCCTGACCTGAAGCTTGATCTCATGACCTTGAGATTATGACCTGAGCCAAAATCAAGAGTCCCACGCTTAACGGACTGAACCCCCCAAGCAACCCAAGATCAAACCTTCTTTAAAGAATAAAATAGTACTTAACATTCACTGGAAGCTAAGGAAAAGTCCTGAGTTATTTTGTACTATATATCTCATTTCTCTTTCATTGCATTCTTATGAAGAAGATAGTATTAATCACACATTTGTCCTGCTCAGGTCCTTGCAGATAAACACTAGTGGAACTGACATTCAAAACCTCACTCACCATTATTATTGTGTTAAAATGGTCCCCATGTCCTGAAATGGATATTAAATTTTCATATAAATTAGTCTGACTCAAATTTCAATATAGTATATTTTTATCCACTTTATGATTTTTAGATATGTACCTTTTAAATTCAACAGCTTTATGGAGAAAGTATAACTGATATGAAAAGAACTGCACATATTTAATGTGTACAAGTTGATGGATTTAGGCATGCACAAAAATCCATACCATCACAGTACAGAGGATAGACATATCCAGCAGTTTCCTTGTGTGTTTTTGTTTTGCATTTGTTTATGTAGTAAGAGCATTTATCATGAAATATACCCCCTAAATGAATTTTAAAATGCACAATACTATATTGTTTACTATAGGCAAGATTATGTGACATATCTGTAGAAGTTATTCATCTTGCATAACAAACTTTATAGCTATTGAATAATAACTTCCTATTCCCTCCACCCCTCTTCCTTTTCATAAGTCTTAGTAAAATTAATTGACAATTATAGGACAAGATTGAGAAAAATTAGGAAAAAATCAATGTGTGTGTTCCAGGTCCTAACTAGCTTTTGCTTGTCTGACATGGAATTCTTGAGCTCAAAATAACATTTTCTCTTATTATAACACACTAAGTATATCTGACCCACTAACAAAGTGATTTTTCAATTAAATAACAACAGGAACAATTTGCCACTTTTAAGTTTTGCACAACTTGCATTCAAAGTCATTTTGGAGAAATTATAAAAGGTCATTTCCCTACAGACTTCACAGCATCTCATTTTGAGCTCAGTCCATTGAAGTGAGCATCTTCAAAATCTGAACATTTTTTGAGGTATCATCAAAAGAAAATGACATCAAAACTTATATTCCTTATTAGGAACCTTGTTCTCCTGAACATGGGGAAAAGGAGAGATTCACACTACATCTAACTTCCATCTGTGACAGTTTGGCTTGGTAGATCAGGGCCAGAAATGTTGTCTTTACAAAGAACAGAAATGACACACTTCACAAGACAGTGTGAGAGACTGACTACACTGTCATCTGTACAGTTACATGCTTTCTGGGCCCAACTATGAAAGCTAGGTGGCTCTAAGTTACCTTTATACAGCATCTTTTACTTTTTAAATCTCTTTTATGTGTCTTCTTCTAGCATCTTGCTTTCTTTTCTCTTAGACTTTTTTTTTTGTGTGTGTGTGTGTTTATTGTCTTCTAACCTTATAAACAATTAAAGGATCCATGACATTTTTTTTTTCCTTTAAGAACATTTTAAATACATAGGAGGAAAGAGAAAGGAAAGGCAGAACACTGTAGACCTGCATAAACAAGTGTTGTTTCTTTGCCAGTTATGCCAGTGGAAGTGAAAATAATGAAGAGGAAAAATATATGACTCTTTCTTTTCTATCTAGTGACATTTGTTTCTAAAGGGATGATGATTTGAAGGTATGTGAGTATACTTTGGTGTGTGTGTGTGTGTGTGTATACGTGTTGTGTGTGCATTTATATGTGTATGTGTGCGTGTGTGTGGTATGTGTTGCTGTTATAAATATATAGGAGATTGAAAAAAGAAAAAGGAAAATCCACAGGAAAATTTTTCCTCAAACCTTGCAATTTTTTCAGGATAAAATTATGAGCCAAGTTTTATGTCTGAACTATACAGTCACTAAGCGAGGCAGAGAAACAAGAAACAAAATGGAAGTCTATGTGTGAGAGCAAAGTAATTCTTCAGACTATTTTTAAGCAGAGCTTCAATTAAGGCATTACATGAGTATATCTAGAATTTCTAGACTTTAATTTCTTAATAAAGCCTTAAGAAGTGATTAAGACAAATGCTCACATTGTTTACAAAATATGCTTTCTCTTTCACAACAGCTTATTGAGGCATAATTGAACTACAAATATCTCCATATGCTTAGTGTATGTTGGGCACAGCAAAGATGGCGCTGGCCTGCCTTCTCTTCGGCTAGAAAAGGCGCCACCGTGGCAGTATTGGCGCCAACGTGGCGGTTTCGGTTCCGCATATCTCTGATATTTCCTCCTCTCGCCCAACACACCCTACCCAGTTACTGACTATGTAACCAAACCCCATAGGCTCTCTCCCCGCTGACCTCATTTCCCATCCCCTACCCAATATAAGCTGCAACCCCGCTCAATAAAGTGAGATCCTGCTTTGACAGATCCCCCCAGTCTGGTGTGGTTCGTTAATGCGCCTGGACTCGCGACACTCGCCATCCCGCTCAGCCCCAAGGGGAGCTACCGGCTGGCCCGGACGCTCTCCTCGTGCCTGTCGGCCCGCAAAACCTACTGGAGTCCGACAGTGTATACAACTTGATGGATTTGGACATATGCATACACTATGATAGTATCACCACAATGGAAATAATAAGCAAATTCATTGCCTCTACAAGTTCATATCCTTTTTATTATTTTTATGGTTGTGTGTGGTAAGAACCCTTAACATGAGATCTACTTTCCAATAAAATTTTAAGTGTGCAATACTGTGTCCTTAACTATAGCTACTATGTTATATAGAAGATCTGCAAAGTTTATTTGAGCACCTTTGCATATAATCGTTGGTCATTTTTTTAAGTCCTTTACCCATTTTTAATTGGGTTATTTGTTTTACCTTTTTTTTGTTTGTTTGTTTGTTTGTTTTTGGCCATTGAGTTACATAATTGTTTTTTTAAAGTTAGTTTTTGGGTTTTTTTTTTTTTTTAAAGATTTTATTTTTGTATTTGAGAAAGAGAGAGCATGAGAAGGGAGAAGGTCAGCAGGAAAGCAGACTCCCCTTGGAGCTGGGGTCCAAATGTGGAACTCAATTCTTGGACTCCAGGATCATGACCTGAGCTGAAGGCAGTCGCTCAACCAACTGAGCCACCCAGGTGCCCGAGTTACAGAATTTTCTTATGTATTATTGACATGAACAACATCTCAGATAAATTATTTGCAAATATTTTCTCCTGCTTCATAGGTTGATGTTCACTCTTGATTCATTCTTTTGCTGTGATTTGCAGATGCTTTTTATTTTAATACAGTCCTATTAGTATATTTTAGCTTTTGTTGCCTGTGTTCAATTGTCATATCTAAGATACCATTAGCAAGACCAACATCAACCTTTCGATCCATGTTTTCTTCTAGAAATCTTATGATTTAAGTATTTCCTTTAAGTTTATAATCCATTTTTTAAAAATATTTTATTTATTTAACAGACAGAGATCACAAGTAGGCAGAGAGGCAGACAGAGAGGAGGAAGCAGGTTCCCTGCTGAGCAGAGAGCCCTATGTGGGGCTCGATCCCAGGACCCTGGGATCATGACCTGAGCCGAAGGCAGAGGCTTTAACCCACTGAGCCACCCAAGTGCCCCTATAATCCATTCTGATTGATTTTTATACATGGTATAAGATAGAGGTTCAGTGTCTGTCTATTGCATGAGGATACTCAGTTTTCTCTTTACCATTTGTTGAAGAAACTGTCCTTTCACTATTCTGTATTTTTGGCACCCTGTTGAACATCATTTGACCATATATGTGTGGGTTTAGGTCTGGGATTTCTATTCTGTTCCATTAATCTTTATGTCTGTTTCTATGCCTATACTATACTGTATTAGTTACTATACCTTTGTAATGCATTTTACAATCAGGACATATGATGGCTTCAGCTTTGTTCTTTCCAAGATTGCTTTGTCTTCTGGTTCTTTGGTGTTTCCAAATGAATTTAAATTTTTTTTCCCATCTCCTTAAAAAATGCCGTTGGAATTTTAGAATCTGTAGATTGTTTTAGGCAGTATAAACATTTACTAATATTAAGGCTTCCAATCCATATAACATGAGATGTCTTTCTATTTATATACATATTAAAGAAGTTCTTTCATCTATAATTTGTAGTTTTCAGTGTATGAGTCTTTTACCTCCTTGGTGACGTTTATTCTGAAGTATTTTATTTTTCCAGTGCTATTATAAATAGAATTTTCTTAATTTCTGTTTCAGAGAGTTCAGTGTTAGGGTGTAGACTTGTAACTGATTTGTTTTTGTTGATTTTATATCCTGAAACTATACTAAATTGTCATCTTATTAGTTTTAATAATTTTCTTGGGGCAGTGTATACCATTTTTATATACTAATAATATCTGGTGCCAAAGAAAATTTTTCTTCTTTCTTCTCAATTTGAATGCATTTCATTTCTTTTTCTTGTCGAATTGCTCTGGCTAAGACTTCCAGTAGTATGTTAAAATAAAAGTAGCAAGAGTGGACATCCTTGTATTGCTCCTGACCATAGCAAAAAACACATAAATAAATAAATAAAATAAAAATCAGGTTTTTATTGTTGAATGTGATATTAGCTGGGGCCTTATCATATATGACATTATGTTGAGGTTTATTCTTTCTAAACTTAGTTTGTTGGGTGCTGTTATCATGAAAGGATATTGAAATCTTTTTTGTATCAATTAAGATAATCATATTATTTTACCCTTCTTTCTGATAATATGTGTATCACATTTATTGATTTATAGAAGTTGAACCATTTTGCATCCCAAGAAGACATCTAACTTTTTTGTGGTCCATGATCCTTTTAATAGGCTGCTGAATTTGGTTTCCAAGTATTTTGTTAAGAAATTTTGCATCTATATTCATACAGAATAATGGAGTACAATTTTCTTCTCTTGTGATGTCTTTCTCTGATTTTAGTATCTGGGTAATGCTGGCCTCATAAAGTGAGCTGGAAGAATCCTCTCTTCAAATTTTTTGAAGAATTTTGGAAGGATTGGTGTTAATTCTTCTCCTGTGTTTGATAATATTCATCAGAGAAGCCATCTGCTCCCAGGCTTTTCTTTTTGGGGAGTTTTTGATTATTTATCCAATATTTTTACTCGTTATTGGTCTGTTCAAATATTCTATTTCTTCATGGTTCAGTCATGGTAGTTTGTATGTTTCTAAGAATTTACTCATTTCTTCCAGGCTATCCAATTTGTTATTGTACAATTTTTACAATGAAATCATATCATACATGTTTTCCAACCACAAGGATATGAAACAAGACATCTAAGTAATTATTAATCAAAAGGAAGCAAAAATGGAAAATTAATAAGTATGTGTAAACAAAGCAATACATTCCTAAACAACAAATAGTCAAAGAAAAACTCAAAAGTGAAATCAGAAAACATCTTGATACAAATAAAAATGAAAATACAACATGCTAAAACATAGGAT
Organism: Mustela lutreola; assembly: GCF_030435805.1. Lineage (NCBI taxonomy): Eukaryota > Metazoa > Chordata > Mammalia > Carnivora > Mustelidae > Mustela > Mustela lutreola. The sequence goes on from NC_081303.1 coordinate 53,760,151, forward strand.
GCAGCAAAAACAGTAAGAATTCATAACAATAAATACCTACATTAAAAAAGAATAATAATCTCAAATAAAATTTTACATATTAAGGAATTAGAAAAAAATTAACAAATTAAGTCCACAGTTAGCAAAAGGAAGAGAGTAATAATAGGATCAGAAATTAATGAGATAGAGAATGGAAAAAGAATAGAAAAAAATCAACAGAAGTGAAAGCTGTATTTTGAAGACAAAATTGACAAGACTTTAGCTATCCTGAAAGAAAGAAACAGAGAGAGAAATTTCAAATAAATAGCTAAGAAATGAAGAAAGAACAAATTATGCAATTAGTACCACAAGAATCAAAAAGATCACAAGGGACTTTTTTTCTCTCTCTTGTATTTCATATAAAGTAGAACATTTCATTTCAAAGGAAACATAATAAAATGAGAATTTTTTCAATGAAAATCCTTTTGTTAGAAATCATTTCATGTGATATGAAGCCAATTATTGTTTATATCTTTTCTTTTTAAACTATAAAAAACAAAAATATACTGAATTAAAGCAATCATAAAACTCTAAAAGATTTGTTCATAAATACAAGTAGCCAGAAAAGGAAAAAAATGTAAATGATATCATAAAACCTAGACATATACATAGAGAGAAATTGTAGCATTAACTTTCTTTCAGACTGCCTAAAAATGGAACTGGTATGAATCAGAAAATGTTTTTTCTTTACATTTTTTTAAGTAGAAATGCAGTTTGTTAAGCATTTCAACTAAGCAGTAGAAATCTCAATCATTTAAATTGTTCAAGACTTGAACATTAGGGGAAAAAAAAACAAACAAAACAGAGCATCATTAGAATGTGAACGCTTAGTCATTTTCTTTTGTAAAAATCATTGCCAAATGTTCCCATGGAAACAAACCCAACTCTTTAAATATAAAATGTGTCTTTTTCAATTATCCTATTCTACTGTCTAAATTCACGTAGTAGCAGAAAAAAATAACTAAAGTTTTATACAACGAAACAACACTCTGATGACTTTTGAGCTTAGTCACCAATTTCTAAATACACCATACACCTGGCATTTCTTTTTGTTTAGATTAATCTTATATCAGATGATGAATATTCACACTACCCTGTCACTTCATTTGAGATAAAACTCACACAGAAAAAAATGAAAATGGTGTAAATTGAGTATCTGTATTATATATGTAAATGTATGTATACATATAGATGTATATATTTGCTTACATTGTATGATATACCATTAAAGTCTCCAAATATAGGAGGTTTTTTTGTTTTGTTTTGTTTTGTTTTCATAGAAGAGTTTTGTACAAAGTTCTTTAACTCTAACAGGCCAGGTAGTTAATTACATTATTCCATGCTGAGAAAGCTCTGAGTGGCAGGGATACCCATCTTCCTCTTGTTATGTACTTGTTGGCCTTTTATATGTCTTCTTTGGAAAAATGTTTTTTCATGTCCTCTGTTTATTAATTAGGTTGTTTTTTGCTTTTGAGTTGTTTGTATATTTTGGATATTTACCCTTCATTGAATAAGAGGTTTACAAATATTTTTACTCATTCCATAGGTTGCTTTTTTTATTTTTCTGATGATTTCCTTGGATGTGCAGAAGCTTTTTAGTTGGCATTCTTACTTGATTTTGTGGCCTCTGCTTTTTGGTTTCAAATTCAAAAAAATCATTGCCAAGGCCAATGTCAAGACTTAACATCATACGTTTTCTTCTAGGACTTCTACATTTGTAGGTCTTATCTTCAAGTCTTCAATCATTTTGAGTTGATTTTAGTGTACGGTATAAGATGGATTATGCAAACATGTGGCAATTCGTTATCCCAGCTGAATAGGGTTTGGAAGACCTGTCCTTTTTTTCACTGAATATTTTTGGCTCTTTGGTTTAAATTAATTGAATATATACATATATATGTTATTTCTTAGCAATCTATTCTGTTTCATTGGCCTGTTTGTTATAAAAACAAAGACATAAAGACAATAACACACTATTTTGATTATTACGGTTTTGTAATATAATTTGGGATCAGAATGTTGGGAGGGTGCGTGGGTGACTCAGTTGATTAAGTGTCTGACTCATGATTTTGGCTTAGATCATGATCTCAGAGTCCTGGAATCAAGCCACACATTGGACTCTGCATTCAGCAGGGTGTCTGCTTGAGGATGCTCTTTCTCCCTGTCCCCTTACCCTTATCCCCGCTCATGCTCTTCCACTTACTCTTTCTAAAATAAAAATAAATAAATAAATAAAAAATCAGAAAGTGTGATGCCTCCAGCTTTGTTCTTTCTCAGGTTTACTTTAGCCATATAGGTCTTTTTGTTTCCATAGAAATTTTAGGATTTTTTTTTCTCTCCTTAGAAAAATGCCTTTGAATTTTCATTGGGATTGCACTTGAATCTGTAGATCACGTTGGGTAGTATGAACATTTTAACTATACTAATTCTCCCAATCCAATAACAGAAGAAATCTTTCCATTGTTCGTGTCCTTAACTTCATCAATGTTTGATATTTTTTAGTGCATATATCTTTTACCTCCTTGGTTAAATTTATTCCTAAGTTTTTGTTTTTTGATGCTATAATAAATGGGGTTGTTTACTTAATCTCTTCAGATAGTTTCTTGTTAATGTCTAGAAATGCAACTGATAGTTGTATGTTATTTTGTATCCTGAAAATTTTCTGAAATTTTTTATTAGTTCTAATAGTTTTTCGGTGGTCTTCAGAGTTTCCTAATAAAAGATAACTTCGTTGGCCAACAGAGGTTGTTTTACTCCTTCATGATTTTTTCTTGCCTAGTTGCTTTGACTAAGTTCCATTTCTCTGTTGAAAAGAAGTGGCGAATGTAGGTATCCTTATCTGATCATAGCAGAAAAACTTTCAGTTTTATCACTGAGTATGATGTTAGCTGCGTGTCTGTCATACATGTCCTTTATAATGTTGAACTACATACCTTCTCTACCTACCCTGTTGAATTTTAATCATGAAATGACTATGAATTTTGACAAATGCTTTTTCTGCATTTCTTGAGATGCCCTGTTGGGCACAGCAAAGATGGCGCTGGCCTGCCTTCTCTTCCGGCTAGAAAAGGTGCCACCGTGGCAGTATTGGCGCCAACGTGGCGGTTTCGGTTCCGCATATCTCTGATATTTCCTCCTCTCGCCCAACACACCCTACCCAGTTACTGACTACGTAACCAAACCCCATAGGCTCTCTCCCCGCTGACCTCATTTCCCATCCCCTACCCAATATAAGCTGCAACCCCGCTCAATAAAGTGAGATCCTGCTTCGACAGATCGCCCGAGCCTGGTGTCGTCCGTTGGTGCGTCCGGGTTCGCGACACTCGCCATCCCGCTCAGCCCCAAGGGGAGCTACTGGCTGGCCTGGACGCTCTCCTCGTGCCTGTCGGCCCGCAAAACCTACCGGAGTCCAACAACTGGTGCCCCGTGTGAGGACCCTCTCCTCGTTCTTCTCACTGACGGGCCAATCGGTCTCCGGGTGAGTGTACCCCCATAAATTATGGGGCAGTCATCTTCCAAAAGTGACCCTGCCCTCGAATCCCTGCGTTTCCTTTTGAGAAGCCGCGGTCTTTCCCTCACCGATTCCCAAGCCCTTAAGACATGGGAGGCCTTTGTTAAGGTGGCTCCTTGGCTTCCGGAAGGTAACCTTTTTGATTGGGACACATGGGATCATATTGAACAGCTAATCCATAAAGCCCACGTAAACAGGGGGGAGATACCCCCTTTGGGTACATATCCTACTCTGGCGGCACTAAAGAGTTGCTTTCCACCCAGACCCCCAAAGGGGCTTAAGGAGTCACCTTGCCCCCCGAAATCTTGCACCCCTCCCCCTTCCCAATCCGAGGCAACCAAACTCCCTTCTGGGACGCCCACTCCGACTATATCAGACAAGCCACAAGAGAAGTCTCCCACTCCCGCCTCAAACATTCCTGACGGCCCCTCCGCTTGATGAAGCCCCTTGGCCCCCAGATCTCCAACCCAAACCTCGAAGTAAGAGCCCCCCTGTGCGAGCCCCCTCCACTAACCCCTTTATTCAGCCGTCAGCGCCCACTCCTCCGCCTCCTTATTGTCCCCCCCCTCCAGAACATACCTCCCCTGAGCCCTCCAGTTGTTCTCTCTTCCCTGTTAATGTTAACCCAGGAGGTAACCGTCCAGCTCCATGGTACCCATGGGAGCCTGGGGACCTTAAGGAGCTTAAAAAGGCAGTGTTTTTGGACAGGCTTTAATGGTCTACTCCCCTTCGTCCTCCCCTTCCTGGGACCCATCTTAACCCTACTCCTCCTAGTTTCCTTTGGCCCCTGCATTATAAACAAGTTGGCCCAATTCGTGCAAAAGAGGATGGAAGCCATTCAATTAATGAATGTCCAAGTACATTATCAGAGATTGGCCGCCCATGATGAAGACACCTACTAATAGCGCCAACGACCTTTATTGGCCAATGATGGGTAAGACCCCATGAAGACCGGGGCAACCTAAGACAGGCCTTAGAGGAAAGTTCCCCTTGTAGCTGCATGATATTCAATGACGGGTAAGACCAATGGGAGGGACAGAACAACCTAAGACAGAGGACATACCTTTGCTGTATGACCCTCAATGACGGGTAAGTCTGTTACCTCACCACTGGCAACCTAAGACAGAAGTCATGCCTACAAAAACAAAAGGGGGAAATGTTGGGCACAGCAAAGATGGCGCTGGCCTGCCTTCTCTTCCGGCTAGAAAAGGCGCCACCGTGGCAGTATTGGCACCAACGTGGCGGTTTCCGTTCCGCATATCTCTGATATTTCCTCCTCTCGCCCAACACACCCTACCCAGTTACTGACTATGTAACCAAACCCCATAGGCTCTCTCCCCGCTGACCTCATTTCCCATCCCCTACCCAATATAAGCTGCAACCCCACTCAATAAAGTGAGATCCTGCTTTGACAGATCCCCCGAGCCTGGTGTCGTCCGTTGGTGCATCCGGGTTCGCGACACTCGCCATCCCGCTCAGCCCCAAGGGGAGCTACTGGCTGGCCCGGACGCTCTCCTCGTGCCTGTCGGCCCGCAAAACCTACCGGAGTTCGACAATGCCCATATGATTTTTATCTTTTATTTTGTTGATGTGGTGTATCACATTTGTTGATTTGCTAAATTGAACCATCTTTGCACTGCAGGGATAAATATCACTTAATCATGGTGTATGGTCATTTCAATGTGCTATTAAATTTGGTTTGCATTACCATGATATCAAAGCCAGAGAAGGATAGTACAAGAAAAGAGAATTATAATCCAATAATCTAGATGAAAATAAATGTGAAAATCCTCGACAAAATACAGCAAACAGAATTAAGACTGGCATTTTTATAATGTCTTAACCTTATCAGTTTATTTTGCCAGGAAATTTACTATCATGTGAGAAAATGTGAAAGTCTATATATGCTTGCAAATTTTCAAGTCTCATTAACACAAAAACTAAAAAAAAAAAAGAAAAAATATTCTTGTGAAAATCACAAATCAGAGTTTTGACTCAAGTCAAAACATTGATGTAGGTTAAATTAAACCTTTTTTGTCTACTCTCATACATTTTCCCTCACCCAATCATTGTTGCAATCAGCAAAAGATTATTTTAAAACTACCGTATTACAGGAACCATTGAAGTCTGAGATATTCAGTGATGAATGAGAGACATGATCCCTAGATCCTTAACCTTTCAGTCTTGAAGGAAGACAGCTATATGAAAAGTAATTTAAGTATTAAGGATGACACAAAATAGTACAGGTATTATTAGAGCACATATGGTGAGACTGACCTCTGTAGAAAAGAAAATCTGCAATGAAATTGAATGTGAGACCAGCTGTAGTAAGGGTTAGCCATGTGATGATGCTAGTAAAGAACATTTCTGGAATGCAAGGGTGGTTTGCAACACAATCAAAGTAATATGCCACATTAACATAATAAAGGAAAACAAAACCAAACCAAAGTGCAAGATCATATCAATTGATGCAAAAAGTCATTTGAAAAAAATTTAACATACTTTCATGATAAAAACATTCAACAAAATAAAAAGGAAACCACTCAACATAATTAAAGCCATATATGAAGAATACATAAAAAACATCATACTTAAAGACTAATAGCTTTTCCTCAAAGATCAAGATGCCTGCCTTGGCCACTTCTATTCAACATAGTACCATATCTGAATTTCTTAGATAGACCAATTAAACAAGAAAAAGAAATTAAAAATAAACCACTAAATTTGGGGGGAAAAAAGCAAAATTATCTCTTCTTGCAGAAAATATGACCTTTAACAGAGAATATTTCAAAGATTCCACACATGCAAAAATCCTGTAATTCTGCAAAATGAATTCTGCAAAGTAGCAGGATACAAAATCAACACACAAATATCAGTTGTATTTCTATACAGCAATAATGAAAAATCTGAAAAGAAAATTAATAATTCCATGTATAATGACATTAAAAATACTTAGAAATTAGCTAAACCAAAAAAGTGAAAGGCTTTTATACTAAGAACTACAGGGGCTCCTGAATGCTTCAGTCAGTAGAGCATCTGACTGTTGACCCTGGGGTTGTAAATTTGAGCCCCACATTGGATGCAGAGGTAACTTAAAAATAAAATCTTAAAAACAACAACAAAACAAAACAAAACAAAACAAACAAACCTCTACAAAACACCTGAGAGAAATTAAGGAAGACATAAATAGTTGAAAAGATACCCCATGTTTATAGATTAGAAAACTTAATATTGTTAATATGTCAATACAATCCAAAGTACTCTACAGATTTAGTGCTATCTCTAAAAAAATCCTAATGGCATTTTCTTTTTGCAGAAATAAAAAAAGAAATCCTAAAATTCATATGGACTCCCAAACAACTTCAAATAGCCAAAACAATCCTGAAAAAGAAAAAAAAATCTGGAGGACTCACATTTCTTGATTTAAAAACATATTACAAAGCTACAGTAATCAAAACAGTGTAGTACTGATTATAAAGAAAGAGACATAGACCAGTAAAGGAGAGTAAGAAGTCCAGAACAAGTCCTCATATAAATGGTCAAATTATTTTTGACAATGACTCCAAAACCATTCAATGGAGAAGACAATCTTTTCAACAAAGAGTGTGAAGAAAATTATATTATTCATATGTAAGGTAATGAAGCTGGACTCTTACCTAAAATTATATACAAAATGGATTCTTGAAATAAATTTAAGACCTAAAACTATAAAAGTCTGAGAAGAAAACTTAGGACAAAAACTTTACAACACTGCATTTGGCAATGATTTCTTGAATACAATACCAAAGGCACAGGAAACGACAACAAATAGACAAATTGGATTTCATGATTTTCATGATTTCCATGACTTTTTAAAACTTTTTTTTTTAAAAAGCAGAGTAAAAAGGGAACTCATAAAACATTTACAAATCATAGATTTGATGAGGGATTAATGTTTAGAATACATAGAGAACTTCCACGATTCAACAACAAGAAAACAAATAGCTTGACTCAAAATTGGGTGAAGGAATTGAAAAGATACATTCTCACAAATGTATGAATGGCTAATAAGCACATTAAAAGACTGTCACCATTTCTAATCATTAAGGAAATACAAATCAAAACACAATAAGATACCACCTTGTACCCGTCAGGATGGCTACTATTACAATAAAGTGAAACAAAACAAATACAGAAAATGACAAGTGTTGCTGAGGATGTAGATGAAACCTTGCACATTGGTGGCATGTAAGTAAAATGGTACAGCTGCTGCCGAAAGTAGCAAAGGTTGCTCCTCAAAAAAAAAAAAAAAAGAAAAAGAAAAAATAGAATTATCATATGATATGGCAATTCTAGTTCTGGGTACATGACCAACAAAACTCAAAACAGGTATCAAATAGATGTTTGTCCTCATGCCCATAGCTGTAGTATTCATGTGGAAATAACCCAACTGTCATTCAATATATCTACAGATAAGCAACATATAACAGATACGTATTTAATGAAATAATAGTATTAAAAAAGAAGGAAATTCTGACACATGCTACAATAAGCATCAATCTTTAAGACATTATACTAAGTGAAATAAACGAATCACAAACACACAAATAATGTATGATTTCATTTATATCAGATACCTAAAGTAGTCAAATTTAATAGAGACAGAAAGTAGAGTGGTAGTTGCCAAGAACTAGGTGTAGAGAAGAATGGGGAATTATTATTGAATGGATATAGATTTGTGGTTTTGCCAGAAGAAAAAGTTCCTGAGATTGATGATGGTGATGTTTGCACAACAGATAGTGATGATATGCTTAATACAGTTGATCTGTACACTTACACCTGAATAAAATGTAAACGTTACATTATATGTATATTACTACAACAAAAAAATGAAACAAAGGGCATCTGGGTGGCTCAGTTGGCTAAGCAATTGCCTTTGGCTCAGGTCATGATCTCAGAGTCCCAGGATTGAATCCCACATTGGGCTCCCTGCTCCATGGGAAGTCTGGTTCTCCCTCAGACCTCCCCCATCTCATGCTCTCTCTCATTGTCTCTCTCTCAAATAAATAAATAAAATCCTTAGGAAAAAAAAATAAAACAAAGAGAAACATTTTTAGTGTAATAGATTTTCTCTATCATTTGTCTATTTTCTATTTCATTGATCTCTGCTATCTGATTATTTCATTCTTTTTACCAACTTTGGATTTCATTTGTATTTTCTAGCTTTTTAAGATTGATGCTTAGCTTACTGATTTTAGACCTTTCTTTTTCCCAAATAGTTTCCAATAGTAACATTTATTTCTATAAATTCCCCTTAATTATTGATTTAACTTAGTTAATAAGTTTTGATACATTGCTTTTATCCTCTTTTTATCCTATTTCATTTGAGTTTTCTTCAACTACTTTGCTATTTGCTTTATTTAGCAAAACAATTCTTTTCTTTTAAATTTTATTTATTTATTTATTTGACAGGTAGCAAGACAACACAAGCAGGGAGGGCAGGAGAGGGAGAGGTAGAAACAGGCTCTCCACTGAGCAGGGAGCCCAGATGCGGGGCTTGATCCCAACACCCTGGGATCATGACCTGAGCTGAAGACAGACGCTTAACCAACTGAACCACCCAGGCATTCTGAAATTATTATTTTCTATTCCTCCTGTTGTTATGTACTTCTAATTCAATACCATCATTATGTACTTCATTATGTACATCATTATGTATATCGTTAAGTTATATACTTCTAATTTGATATGTACATATTTCTTATAACTTTAAATCTTTTCTTTTCTTTTTTTAAATACTTAGCAGATAGTTTCTACCATGCTGAATATGACATATGCACTTACTTTCAAATTTTTATTGCTATCAAGAAAATTTTCTCAATATATGTTAAGGTACATGTATCTTTTTGATCATGTTCAGTAATAATATTTCTATATTAACATGATATTCCTGGTTGCAGGGTAGCTGAGGGAGAAAGAGAGAGATTGAGATTGCCAGTTTACTTGTCTAAGAGACTTTTATTTATTTAGTCCCTTGCAAAATGATACTATTATTTCTCCTAATATTCACAAGTGATAATTTTTATGTTTTTGGCTATATGATGGACATAAAGTTATACTGATGGATTATTTAGGTTTTCTTGAGTACTGGTTAAGTTTGAGTTCTTTTAATGTTTATTTAATTGTTAAATATGTTTATATATAAATATAAACATATTTAATGTTTATTTAATTTATTTGATTGTTTATTTTTGTTCTTCTTTGAATTGACTTTTAATATTCTCTAGATATTTCCTATTTGATTATTAATTTCTCTGTATTGCATTTAATTGCATTTTTATTATGTATATTACTTATTTATTAGATAGTAGCAACCATTTTTTCCTATGTATTATTTTTTGTCATGAATGATTCACAAATTTCTATATAGCCTTCTGTATCTTGAAAGTGTGTATGTTTGTGTGGGGAGGGGACAGGCTGATTATAGTATACTTGCTGTGGTTTTTTATCTTTTTTACAAAGGCCCTCTGACCTTGACATGCCTATTTTAAAATTTTTGTAAGATATTTATTTATTCTATTTACTAGTCCATTAACCTATCTGGAGTCATTTTCCTATATAACAGGAAGCATAAACCCAGTGTTTTTTTTCTTCTAGTTGGATAGGTACTTTTGACAATATTAAATATACATTCTTGTTTGCAGTGTAAAGAATTTCTACCTTTGTTTTGTATTTATCTCATATTGATTCAAAATTAATAGTGAGGATACTTAATATGGTTTCTACAATGATTTCACATTTAATATACTTAATAATGGGGCTTAAATGAATTTGAATGCTAAAATGTTCTACAGACTATTCAGGTTTAAGTGATTAGCTAACTTAATACAACAATTCTACCATACTATCATTATTCCCAATTATATATTAGAAAACCCATGAGTGAGATTTAAATCTAGTCAGACTGGTTCTAGAGACCGAAAAACTAAGCACTGAATAAACATAATAAGTTATATTGTTAATGCAATCTCTCCTTAACATTCAAGTCAGACTTTTTAATAGCAAAACTCTAAGCAAGAGGGAAAAGAAAGGAATAATACTTTCTAAGCTTGAGGGAAATGAAATCAAACTTCAAAGGATATATTTGTTCCAACCATTGTTTAAATTGAAGACACTCTAAAGATATTACAGGTTTCAGAAGTATTAAGATTGGTTATTCATATCTGAATAAAAAATAAGAAACTAAGTGGAGAGGAATAACCAACCGTTTCCCTATTGTTGGGGGGAAAAATCAATGCCATCAAAATTACAGTCACATCAAAAATATAAAGGCATAATAGTGACCCTGACACTGTAATGCTAAAGTTATTATAGAAGTAAGCCATTACAATGAGGTGGCTCAGGGCCTTAGAAGCATATTAAACATACAGAAACCCAAGCCAGAGTCCACTGTAAATGTACTCCTATCCTTAAAAAAATGAAATTTAACAACAATAAATCTGAGACAGCCAACTAAACTTTCCCAAAGAAGGCAACCACATAAGCCATAACCAATCAAATAATTTCTTTCCTTTGCTTCAGCGTCTGCTGAAAAGACTTTGTCCCAGCCTGCTGGTGGAACACTTTTGGTTTAGTGACACTTGATTTGAATCCGTTTGCTCAAAAAAATCTGAAAAAAGTTTTAATTTCCTAATAGTTTAGAAGACCAAAATTGATTTAGAAGACCAAAATAATTTAGAAGACCAAAATAGTTTAGAAGACCAAAATTGACATTTTTTGTGTGTGTTCAGGATAATGTAAGATTATTTATTATAATACCTCGTTTCTTAACTTTTAGGCAAACATAGAAGAAAGAACTTCAAATATAAAGATTCTGGCAATAATCAAAATAAAAATATAGTACATATGAATTATTATTATTCATATGATAAAATAACTAATTTAATGTTAGTTTACATTGTAACATTAAATTAGCTATTTTATCATCCCTGGACCAGAGATGACTGAATAATATGTGACCTAAAATAATATTTTAAAATCTACCTATCAAAAAAACAGATAGTCTCAGATTGGATTAGAATAAAAAAGTTGTACCAATGTATTATTTGAAGGTAAGCATTTTAATCTAAATAATGCAGTGATGCTTGAAATCAAATGATGAAAAGCAAAATACAAAAAAACCCAAATTTAAAAAGAAAGTCTAGTTAATTTTACTATCAGAAAACCAGTAACTCAAATTTTTTTAATCATAAAGAAAAAATTACATATTTAAAAAAAAATCAAAGTGGAATACAAAACATAAAAAGCAACCGAAGTATAAATCCAAAATATTTGATACAACCTTAAAAAAATGTATAAAATATTAAATAAATAATCAGTTAAACTGTAAGAGTTAGATGCAGAAAAGCAATAACTCAAAATTAAAATGAATCAAGTACACAAAAATGAATTCAGAACTAATAGAGAATATGTTTATAGTTTCTATAGAGATTATAACATTCACTTTTTTTAGTGTAAACTACAAGAAAGCCTGAATAATCCCACAAAAATGAACGTTCTATGAACAAATTCTGCTATCATTAAAAGTCACTGATAAAAATAGAAAAAAAATAGAAATTCTGTGAATAAACTTTGGATTAAAGTGGAAATGGAGACGATGTTAAATAAAGAACAATAATAACAGCAACAACAGATCTTGGATCCTATCATGCAATAATTACCGCAAAAGAAAAAAGTTGTCTAAATTTATCAATCAAAACAATACAAAGTGAAAGCATTCATGCTCTTAACGAAATTAGCAAAACAGGATCAAATTAATGCCATTGCTCCTCCTCTCAAATGAAGAAAAGAAAAATAGAGATAAGGAAAAGATTAAATAAAACAAAGAACTGACTATAAAGCAATATTAAAACAATAAAAACAAGAGCTGCTTCAATGAAAATCATCAGATTAGAACAATAATAGGAACAGGACTAGTAAGGACCTAGTAAGAAAAATGTAGAGACTTTCCAAAAATAAAATGTGATGTGTTAGAGTTTCACAAGTTCAGACAAGGTAAATACAAAGACATTTCAAGTGAATTATAAACAAACATACACCAATAAAAATTTAAAAGCATCATTAAAATTAATTTCTACAGAATGTTAAATTTGGTGAAAAAGAAACAGAAAACTTCAATTTACAAATAATGGCTAAAGAGAAGGAAAATGTTCATTTCATAAAAGCAGCTATCTAAAATATCATAAGAAGTTCTACAAAATTTATACTTGGAAGAAGGAAAATATATTCCTGTTGGATATGGATTGTTCCAAAGACTAGATGGTTGAAGGCTACTGAACTCATTTTATGGTGATAGTAAAAACTTTATTTTAAAAGTGGGTAAAATCAATAGAAGGGAATATACAAGCCATCCATCTCATTGTCTATTAAATATAGTCACTGCAATTCATGTGATTCATCTGGTTATGGTTTAAAAAACTGGGCCATGACCCATGATGCAAGATTGTAGTTTTGTATTGTTTGACAGACATTCAACATGTTCTGAATTTTCCAAATTGGAGCAAATGATTTTAGAAAAAAGATACAACTTCTATGTATCCATATGCAATTTTTATTATCTTTTTTTAATCATCTTTTCTCTAGATACATTTAGGTTTGTCATTAGCTAATAGAGAATTATTTTCTAGAAATAATCATAATGGAGAATCACTTATTATTCACATTAGTAAAGATGCAATTTCCTAAGAGTATTGTGATGTTATTTTTTGCACTATTTTATGTTACCTTTACTTCATTTCTATAATTTTCATATGCACTGGGTTTAATAAAGGTGAATTTTAAACTAGTTTCTTGTTTTAAAAATGTTGACTGTTTTCAAAAAAGGTATTTTTCTGTTATAGCTTAGAGCAAAGCCGTAACAAGTCAACAATAAAAACAGATCCTTTCCCCTTGCATGGAAAAAAAATAATAATCTTGACATTTCAGTTATTAATGTTTATTTATTGTTAGATAAAATCCTTTGAAAAATGTTTGCATACATATAAGAACTTCCCCAAGAAAAATCTAAACTTTTAAGTGTGGGAAAACACATATTATATAGTGACAAAACAGGAGGGAAAAGTATATTCATATTAATAGCAATTTATTTACTGATAATATCATTTTGCTCAATTCTAATTAATATTCAGGAAGCATACATTCCCTCCATGGGCTAGGCAGAATTGAGTTAGGGAAGCCCATAGAGTCCCATTTTTCCTTTGAGCCTAGTTGAATGCAAGCAACACTCATTATTTCAGCAAATCATGTGTGTCTTCCCTTGTAGCAATCACATCCTTTAGATATCAGTTTTCAATTTCTCATTAGATTGGCAACAGCTAAAGAAAAGCCTTACTCTGCCATGAAATCCCATTTTCCTGTACTTAGAATGAAGCTGGAAAGATTATGCAGTTTTAAAGGATTCTTTAAGAAAGTTTTTGCCTCATTTTTGTGACCAGCAGGTTTGGACTGATTTCCTGACCTGCCAATCTCCCTATCATGGAAATCCTCCAACCCACTGATCACATTAGAGTGATACTTTGAACATGCAAAATGAATCCTATGAGTCTCCCATCTTGTGACTTTCTCCACTTGATTAAATTCAGGTTGACATGTCCTTATGAAGACAAATAGCTATTAAATTGCTTTTAATACCTTTAAAAGGATGGGCCCTGACAATCTCTGTAGCCCCACGTCGCAACACATACATCCTTCACCCCTATCTCTTTTGTATTTTCTCCAGCCCTAAGGGCTTCTTTTTATGTGCTATTTAGGTGACATGCTCTGTCCTACTGCACAGCTATGCAACATATTTACAGAGCTTTTCAATGTGGCATCTATCCATGTACAATGCAATCATTTCAGCTATTTCTTTCTCCTTTGCAAAACTTTATTCTCCCTGTAGGTAGAAATAGTGTGTCAATTTTAGCTTTATTTCATTTTAGTGTCAGAGATTATATCTATCGCACTGTAACTATTTGATAAAATCGTTTAAATGTGTGATGAATTTATTTTTATCAACTGAATTAGTCACAGGGACAATTGCCTTCTAAAACTGGCCCTTGGGCAGCTAAGAAGCATTTTCTTTAGTATCTAGAGAATATATCTTTCAACTCTTACTATTATTTTAAAATGCAAGAGTCAAAATTTGCCTTTTTAATTCTTGCCAATAATACTGTTGTGTTTAAAATTGTGAATATATACAAGGGAAGTAAGGGCAAAAATGAACTACTGGTACTTCGTCAAGATCAAAACTTTTGCACAGCAAAGGAAACAGTCAACAAAACTGCCAACTGACAGAATAGAAAAATATATTCACAAATGACACATCAAATAAAGGGCTAGTATCCAAAATCTATAAAGAACTTATCAAACTCAACACTCAAAGAACAAATAATCCAATCAAGAAATGGGCAGAAGACATGAACAGACATTTCTGCAAAGAAGACATTCAAATGGTCAACAGACACATAGAAAAGTGCTCAACATCCCTCAGCACCAGGGAAATACAAATCAAAACGACAATGAGATATCACCTCACACCAGTCAGAATGGCTAAAAGTAACAAGTGAGGAAATGACACATGTTGGAGAGGATGTGGAGACAGGGAAACCCCCCTACACCGTTGGTGGGAATGCAAGCTGGTACAGTGACTCTGGAAAATAGTATGGAGATTCCTCAAGAAGTTGAAAATAAAGCTACCCTACAACCCTTCCATCACACTATGGATATTTACCCTAAAGATACAAGCGTAGTGATCTGAAGGGGCATGTGCACCTGAATGTTTATAGCATCAATGTCCACAATAGCCAAACTATGGAAAGAACACAGATGTCCATCAACAGATGAATGGATAAAGAAGATGTGGGGTGTGTGTGTGTGTGTGTATAATGTATGTATTAATGGAATACTTGCAGCCATCAAAATAAATGAGATCTTGCCATTTTCAATGATGTGGATGAAACTAGAGGTATTATGCTGAGTGAAGTAAGTCAATCAGAGAAAGCTAATTATATGATCTCTCTGATATGAGGAATTTGAGAGGCAGGGCGGGGGGTCATGGGGAGTAGGGAGGGAAAAAATGAAGCAAGATGGGATGGGGAGGGAGCTAAACCATAAGATACTCTTAATCTCAGGAAACAAACTGAGGGTTGCTGGTGGTTGGGGGAGGGATAGGGTGCTTTGGACATTGGGGAGGGAATGTGCTATGGTTATGGACATTGGGGAGGGTATGTGCTATGGTGTGTGCTGTGAATTGTGTAAGACTGATGATCACAGACCTGTACCCCTGAAGCAAATAACACATTATATGTCAATAAAAAATTTAAAAAATAAAAAGTAAAAAGTTATGTTTACACTATACTACAGTTTGCCAAGCATGCAATATCATTATGTTTAAAAAACAATGTGTATACCTTAAAAAAAGGTATTTAATTTTTATTGCTAAAAATGCTAACCATCATTTGAGCTCTCAGCGAGTTGTAATCGCTGACACAGATCACTGTGACAAACACATTAATAACAAAAAATGTTGGAAATATTGCAAGAATTACCAAAATGTCACACAGAAACACAAAGTGAGCAAGTGCTATTGGAAAGATGAGGCAATAGACTTGCTCAACAGAGTTGCCACCTGCAAACCTTTGAATTGTGAAAAACACCAATAAAGCAAAGCTCAATAAAACAAGGTAGGCTTGTAATTAAAGAACATAATGCATTTCTAAACAAGTGATGGTGGTGCCTGGGTGGCTCAGTTGTTAAGTGTCCGCTTTCAGCTCAGGTCATAACCCCAGATCCTGGGATGGAGCACCACATTGGGCTTCCTGCTCAATGGGAAGACTGCTTCTCCCTCTCTCCACAGCTCATGCTCTCTCGCTCTCTCTCTTACTGTTTTCTTTTCTGTCTCTCTCAAATAAATAAAAAAGATAGTAAAAATGAATAAACAAGCAAGTGCTATGTTATAGATCACTGCTTAGATCCTTAAGTGTGTGACATATATGCAGTTAGAAACTCTGAAGAGAGAATTGGTATAGAACTATTATTCACTCTGCAAAACACTAAATAATTTGTTTTATTTTACCCATTGTTTTGAAATGTTGAAATCATCAAGTCCCATCATGTTTGCTCTTATAAACATTAAAATAAGATTACTATCTAGTTGAATGGAAAGTGCAAGCATTTTCCCACAGGTTACACAATCAAGACCTAAAAATTATGCGTGCTTTTTAAAAATTCTATTGAGATTTTCACATTACACTTCTTTGGCTCATTTTTTATGAATCACCAGAGCCCCTCAATCCTTTCTACTAATTATAAAGACCACTTATTCTCTCAAGACTTTTCATACCTTCAGTATATAAATTTTAGAGTGCTTTTAAAGATGAAAGATGTCATAAAACTATATAATGATCAAAGATTTTATGGGTATGAAATAAATGATGTAAGTGCTTAAAACACATTGTCTTTTTTTTATAGTTTATTGTTTAGGGTATTTCACTTAAAAATTATTTATTTATTTGAGAGTGCATGAGAGAGAGAGTAGGATTGGGGGAGGAGAGGAGCAGAGGGAGAAGGACAAGCAGACTCTACACTGAGCTGAAGCCTGACTCAGACCTTGATCCCATGACCTGAGCCACTACCAAGAGTTGGACCCTCGGTCAACTGAGCCATCCAGGTGTCCCAGACATTTCACTTAAAAAAAAAAAAAAAAAAAAAGTTTTTGGGAGAGGGTGGTTGGGTTATGGACATTGGGGAAGGTATGTGCTATGGTGAGTGCAGTGAAGTGTATAAATTCACAGTTAAAGGTCTGGCAATTCACAGACCTGTACCCCTGGGCTAATAATACATTATATGTTGATTTAAAAAATAAGCTTTTTATCTTTATTTGATTTGAATGTCTCTGAATATTGAGGGAAGGTAGAGTCAAGGTCATTTCTAACTTTGCTCTCCTATTTCTTTCAGAAAAGAATGATTTCAATGTAAAATCTGGAATTGCACATAAATGATTCCACAATCTGACCCTGAATTATATGCCTTCTCATTTTGTCTTATAATTCGTCTGTATTATTTTATTTAAAAATATTAACATTATAAAAATGATTACATTGGTTTCCCTGTCATCATGTACTGACAGTTTAGCAGAGACAGCCCTTTTTTAAACGTTATTTCATTGTTCCTTATTCTTGTAAAAGAAGAGCTGCACTGCATATGAAATGACAACCCAATATTAACACCTAAAATAACCACTCACATAGTCAATAGAGAAGGTGGCATTGTAATTTTTGGACATACTTAATTAAAGTGCTTGAATGACTGAAATATACCCCAAACTTCCCAATATCTATGTTTCTTTTTATTTCCTTATCAGTTCCTACTGCTATAACATGAGCTTGAAGATCCAAATTTAAAATTATTGGGCACCTGGGTGGCTTAGTTGATTAAATGACTCCCTTATGCTTGGGTCATGATCCTGGAGTCCCGGGATCAAGTCCCATGTTGGGCTCCCAGCTCCATGGGGAGTCTGCTTCTCCCTTCTCCCTCTGACGTTCTCTCCTCTCGTACTCTCTCTTCTCACTCTCTCTCTCAAATAAAAAAAAAAAGCCCAAATTTAAAATTATTGTAAAAACTCCCAAGAAATGTATACAAATGTTATTTGAATATTCTGTTAGCATATGTATGTATAATCACATAGAAATCATTATGGTATATAGGCCTAACAGAATTCTTAAATACAAGAATATGTAAAAATGTATTTTAAACATAAAAAATATGTGAAATTGTCCCATAAATTTTTTCAATAATAATCAGTTCATAAAAACATTTACTATAAAAAGCTAATAATCAGAAATAAGAAACTGAAAATAAATCACATGTGTGGATGAAGTTAAATTAAGTGAACCAATATCCTCAAAAAAAATCTCTTTGGATACTCCAAATTGAAATTAATTTTCCCCAAGCTTCTTTTTTTTTTAAATTATAAATCAATTATTATATACCATTAATTGATTTTTGTCTTTATTATAATTGCCTTTGGTTTCTGAATTAATCAAGACTTTTTAACCTTCATACTTCTTTCTTTACCTAAAATCTTTTTTCCTGCTGTTACATTCCTGCAGACATTAGCTTGACTAATCATTTATTTCCAAACTACTACTTGACACCACCTTTCTTGATTCCCTCAGCCTGCTCATACTTTTCTTTTTAAAAATTACTTATGGTCATGGGCAGAAACATTACCTCATGTCAACCTAAGTAAGAGACCCATGGAGAATGCATTTAAGCTCTATATTGCCAGGATCTCACTCCCTCGTTAGATGATATCTGAACTGCTAATGGAAGGAAACCATTCCATCTAGATCTTTGAGGGGAGCATAGTGAGTTCTATGGCTGAAAAATTTACCTCAAAAAGTTTTTAGCTGTAAATGAAGATGGAGACTGAACTCAGACTTGTTTTGGAAATCTAGTCAGGCAGGAGTTTCACTGGTTATATATTAAGGAGCGAGGGCAGCGTTTGTTAAAAGTTATACACTGACCTTTTGATGGGACCAAGGTATGGTGAAGTTTTATGGCCAAGGAGGACATGGATAGGTGTTTCCTCTCAGACTACAGGCATTTCTATTGTTTGCCTCAAGTGTAATTTCTTGAGATTGTTCATTAGCCTTTGAATGCTTTTGAGGAATGCCCTTCAGGTAACTGTAACCACTTTTCTGGCCTGAAAGAGTTCCTAATGAGGCAAAACAAAGGCCAGTGTCCTGTGTCATTTCTTCAGTTAACCTCCAGACAGAGCTAAACAAACACAATTGATCCTTGAGAATAAGGTCTACTCTGCTCCATCCCAAACATAACCCAGATCTGGAAATGTTGGATGCTCTGTGAAGACTGCCATAGCACTGAATATAGGGAAGGAGAGAGCAAATAAAAACCCACGAAGTTATTATTATCATTTTTTTAAAGATTTTATTTATTTGACAGAGATCACAAGTTGGCAGAGAGGCAGGCAGAGAGAGAGAAGAGGAAGCAGGCTCCCCGTCGAGCAGAGAGCCCAATGTGGGGCTCAATCCGAGGACCCTAGGATCATGACCTGAGCAGAAGGCAGAGGTTAAAACCCACTGAGACACCCAGGTGCCCCTTATTATCATTTTTAACTTGCCCTTTTTATATTATTATTATATGCTGGCACGTTTCTATAAACCTTTGTCTATCTTCTAGAATTCTGACAAAATTTATTCTGACAGTTTTTGCTTCTTTTTCATTGTTTCCGAATAAAAAAGTCCTTAGAACTACTTCTGCCTCTTCGCTGAGATGACACTATTGATTCTTAATGTACCAATTTTAACTATTTTAATTTTCAAAGCAATGTTTAATGGCTTTTGAGGTAAATTCAATTTTGTTGTATCTTGTATTTTCTCAATATTGCTAAATATAATTTGCTAATAACTTGGATTTTGAATCTATATGCCCTAGTGAAATTATCCTCTGATTCATCATTCTTATATTATCTTTGTTTAGATTTCACTAAACAATATAATACCTTCATACAATATGATCAGGCTAAGTATATTTTCTTTATTTTTTATGCTCTAAAATAGTTTGGGTAAGACTTGAAATATTTCTTCCTGAATATGTGGTAGAATTTAGTAGTGAAGTCACATAAACTTCTGTTATATAGTATCCTGTTTTGTTTTACTGATGAAAGAAATTACAACCAATAACATTTATTTAATAGCTATAAGTCAATTAGTATGAGTTGGGAGGTTATCTATTCGGACAAGATTTTCCAGAATTTGCCTTAAAAAATTTTTACTTCCATTAGGAACTTCAAGACACTCGATTATTTTTTGGTTTGTAATTTGTTTAACCACTGACAAAGATTAAAATATAGTCCTATTTCAATGTGTTTAGGATTTCCAGTGAAACTTCATTGTTTTATTATCTCCTAAGCAAACATAGGCCAAGTCACCATTCATGGGTCTCCTTATGTACTGTGTTTGAAGATGTCTGTGAGGATGGTGTGTATTTATTTTAGTCTGACTTTTCTCTAAATGTGAGCCAAGACTATAATTACTACTCCCTTCCCCCCACCATTTGTACTGTCCATGGATAGTTAAAGTTCTTCTTAAAAAAAAAAAAAAAATTCTTCCCACATAACTTATCAAAGAAATTCAGAATTATAGCTGGTGCTACCAATTTAACTTGCCTTTTTTTTTTTTTTTGCCCCTATGGATATTAATATAATATTCCTATATCTCTTGAAAACTAAAAACTATTCATTTAGGAATATTTTTTCATCCAGACTTCTAGATTATTTTTAATTTGAGCCATGAGTTTTAGAAAATACAGGCTGTAATTTCCAGAATAAGAACACATACAAT
Organism: Mustela lutreola; assembly: GCF_030435805.1. NCBI lineage: Eukaryota > Metazoa > Chordata > Mammalia > Carnivora > Mustelidae > Mustela > Mustela lutreola. The sequence continues at coordinate 53,781,064 of NC_081303.1, forward strand.
TTTACCAGTACACTATTAGATTCCAATTTTATATAAATGCCTATAATTGACATTTTTCTATATTATTATTTTTTGTGCTGCTTTAATCCATTTAATAATTATTCTTTTCTTTTTAAAGATTTTATTTATTTATTTATTTGACAGAGATCACAAGTAGGCAGAGAGGCAGGCAGAGAGAGAGGGGGAAGCAAGCTTCCCGCAGAGCAGAGAGCCCGATGCAGGGCTCTATCCCAGAACCCTGAGATCATGACCTAAGCTGAAGGCAGAGGCTTTAACCCACTGAGCCACCCAGGTACCCCAAGAATTATTCTTATTGGATGAGTTGAGTAAACATTCTTTATGCCATGTTTCTCACTTATCTCTTAAAATACACTGTGTTTTCTGATCCTTGAAATTTTGCTGTTTGGATCTAGAATATATTTGTGTAGGATATTATTTAGATGTATTTCAAAAATAATTACTTATTATTCATTTTATCTTAAAAATATGAATTAATAATAACATATCCCTGGTGGAAGTGTTGTCATTAATGCTTAAATTTGTGACTCTTGGGTGGGCTAACGTTTAAGGTAGTTGCCCTAGTGGGTAGAATTTCCCTGAAACACAATTAACTGTTAAATGCCCAAATTTGCTGATCTTGCCCCCATAGCAACTCTATTACCATGCTCCCATGTACTGCTGTTCCTTATCAAGGTCTTTTATCGCCTGATTGCATTCGTCAAATACAACAGATTATAGAATGGACAAGATGGCAAATTTGCACACACTAGCTCTTACTGGACATTACCTTTGTTTGCCTCATCTAGTGCTGGGCCTCTGCTGTTTTTCCTGGAAATATTCCATTTTATCCTTAGCTCAGATTTCTCTTCCTTCCCAAAGAGATGAGCTCCCACCTCTCAGTCTTTCTATAGGTTTGTCCTGATTTTCATCACGGGCATGCATGCATGTGTGCCTACATGTGTACCATATTCCTCCTATTCATAGCTATTTACATGACTGGAATTGGGATAGAGCACACCAAAGTTAATGGTAAATTTTACTTAAGGGATTAATACTTTACTGAGGCTAGTCATTAATATGCCAAAGTGAGAGATTTGATGGGTCCCCTGATTATGAAATACACATATTTTTAGTACGTGATTTTTTTTCTTGTTTTAATTCTCTGCAGTTCATCTATATTTCTTTGAGAATTTTAATTGGAAACAGTCTGGAAATCTGACAGGAATAAACTTGCACATATCTTTTTTTTTTTTTTCTTTAACTCTCTAACTGGCAAGATCAGAAATGCCATGAAAAGAAGACTATCGCACAGGATATTTTCTACTTCAGCTGGCTTCTGAACTCATGCAGACAGTCATATGCATGCATACATAAAATCACATTCTCAAAAGTTGAAAGGAAAAATAAAGTGGGGGAGGGGGCAGAGAGCTGCATTCAATTATCCTTAAAGCTTTGTCCATATGTTCAAAATTAATTGATCTAAGAGACAAATAACACCTGGTAACTTAATCTTTTTTTTTTTTTTTTTTCCATTTACAAGGGGGCTAACAAAGTGAACTGAATATGTTTTATAACAGCTCTTTAGATTGTTTATTGTAAAAATATCCCAAGCAACTCGAATTTTGATGAAATGCAAGTTAAATTTTTAACTATGTGAATGCCTAATAAGATATTGAAGTCACATGTTAATTTAGATTTTGAAAACTAAAATATGTACATAGAGAGACAACATAGTATCAACATATTATTTAAGTACTCACCTCATTTCATTTTATTTTACTCTAGGCACAATTAAGTCTAGATAGCATAGTTCCTGTGTTTTATGGAGCATTGAACTGGTAGCATATGAGAGAATCATGACCATTACTGCTGCTGCCTCTGACAGAGTGGGAAGATAATAGGCCAATCTTCTCTCTGGATGACTCCTGCCTGGCCAGAGAAGATGAGGTAGTAGAGGAATTGAATCATTTTAAAAGAAGCATTTGTGCAGAATGGAGAGTGAACTATCAATTGAGTTGTACTTGACAGAAAATGGCACTTTTGCCTTTGGGCATCTTTTTAAGAGTAAGAACAAAGTTATATTTAATACCTTCTTGATTTCATGCAATGAACATTGAATTTTCCTCCACGTATATCAGAATAAATGGTATCTCGGTGACAGTGTTATTATCACAGATAACTTCATAGAAAATAGAAACTATAACTGAATTTAAGCTAATTTCCTGGGATTGAATTTCCTTATACAAAGGTAATACAACTGAAAAGACACTGAGGAATTTCCACAACACTGAATTACAGAGACATAGGAAAATAATAAAACACTTAAAATACGTATCAGTTAAGCTCTCATTTCCTAAGTTAGTGATGAAAACACAGGCTTTCTTTCCATGAATCAGAAAATATCATTAATGCTTTTTACCTATTGTTTTCCTTAACTATTAAGTATGAAAAATAAAAGTTCTTTCTACATCTTCTGATTAACTATAAAATAAGATGACTAATGTATATTATATTTTTGTTTTTCGAATGCTTTGGAATTCTTTTGGGTTTACTAAATTCTCCATTGTCTCACCTTTTTCCTTTTTAATGAATAAGATACTATCTAATCTTTCAATTTAAATTAAATTATAAACATATATGTCACCAGTTGTAATAAGAGATATTGAATAGATAGTACTTGCTTTATAGTTATAATCATTTTGGTTATGGATGATTTCAGGTTATGCATGGTAAATTCCATTAAGCATAAGTCTAACTTAAACCTATATATAACAAGTGAAGTTTTTTCTGAGTCAGTGAAAATATCATTGGTTTTAAAACTAAAATATTCCAAAATAAGGTTTTAATTTTTTATTTTTTTGAAGATTTTATTTATTTATTTGACAGAGAAAGATCACAAGTAGGCAGAGAGGCAGGCAGAGACAGAGGGGGAGCAGGCTCCCTGCTGAGCAGAGAGCCCGATATGGGGCTTGATCCCAGGAACCTGAGACCATGACCTGAGCCAAAGGCTTTGGCTTAACTCACTGAGCCACCCAGATGCCCCCAAATAAGATTTTTAATCACAAAATAATATGGGAGATAATCTGAATAGATAATCCTCGATGAACTCATTTTTATATATGTGTGGATGTGAAGGGGGGACATATGTGTGTATACATATTGATGTTATGGATTCATAAGTAAAGGATAAATAAATACTTTTTTTTTTTCATTAAATTCCTTTGAGACAAGTTTAGCCAGTCATTACAGTCCTTGAGTTAAGCCCTTTCCTTGTGCAGAGAGATTTGGTAAGCATTTGCATTTAGTAGTTTAAGTAACCTGAAATATGGAGAAAATATAGCTAAGCATCAAGGGTATGAAAAAATTACAGTTTTTAAGTGTTTTCTCAGTATCCATGAAAGATACCTAGCATTCAGGCTTCCATATAGGTGAACGCTTGTGTCCCTCCTGGATGGGCAGGTTTCAAAGGCACATATAAGCCTGTGAAGGCTAAACAACAAGAGTTGTAGTTGAAAATAGCTGTAAGGAGCCACCATCATCAGGCACAGAATCACTGCGACCAGATATCATGGTGGCCTGTCCAGAGCAACAGAGATGAAAAAGGACCAGGGACAGAAATTTGTAGGAAGCAATTGTGACTGAATCTTCTCCTACCTCCTTTTCCTGGTAATACATGTCCTCCAGAGAAGAAAGAGTGGAAAAAGAATTGATACTTGACTGAGTCAGTCTTTACTAATAGAGGGCAGAGTTGTGCTTAATTTTACATTCTAAGAGAAGTGATTTACATATGAGCATTCTTCCTTTCTGCGGTTACACTAGGTTCAGAAGAAAAGTTAATCCATCATTTTTTTTTTTTCAAAGATTCCACCCATCCATTTGACAGAGAGATCACAAGTAGGCAGAGAGGCAGGCAGAGAGAGAGAGAAAGAGAGAGAGGAGGAAGCAGGCTCCCCGCTGAGCAGAGAGCCCGACGCGGGACTCGATCCCAGGACCCCGAGACCCGTAACCCGAGCCAAAGGCAGAAGCTCAACCCACTGAGCCACCCAGGCGCCCAAGTTAATCCATCATTTAAGAGTGATCTGTGATCTTTCTCCAGTTCATTCTATTCTGATTTTGATCATGATCAATTGCTTATTTTCTCTTCCTTCTCCCTTTCCCAGGTTTCTTTTTGGTAATAGAAAATTAGGCCTTAGCTATAAACATCTTAAAATATCTCATGTTTTCAGAAAAAAACCCTCCTTCAATTCATCTCAGGGGCTGGATTGTGAATTTCTTCTATTTTCTACTCTTATTTTACTGGGCACTGCTGTTCTTCCACAAAGATTAAAGCACACATTATCTCATGATGTCTTTTTATTCTCATCTATTGTTCAGTATGTTTATTTCACATTCTTTGCATATTCTAGCAAATGGCTGATGATTACATATAATCTCACTGTTAATTTTGTTCTCTGTGTATTTCTATAGGAATTTGCAACTGGTCATGGAGAATTAATCCAATAACATATTAGCCTCCAAAATTCCTTTATTTTTTATTCATTATCAAAGTGTTTTTAGTCAATTTATAAATAAGTACATGGCTTATACTTATTCATATACCTAAAACTAATCCCATTATCTTTCAAATTTAAGACTCATAATCAGATCTTCTGTATTGATAAATACAGTGTTTCGGTTCTGCACAATACTTCAGTTCTGCGATCATGTATTTTGCCAAAATATACTGAAAGCTATTTTTCCTTTAAGTATTAAAAAATTCATTAACAAGGGGGCATCTGGGTGGCTCAGTGGGTTAAAGCCTTTGCCTTTGGCTCAGGTCATGATCTCAGGGTCCTGGGATCGAGCCCCACATCAGGTTCTCTGCTCAGAAAAGAGCCTGCTTCCCTGCCTGTCTCTCTGCATACTTGTGATCTCTGTCAAATATATAAAATATTTTTAAAAAATGCATTAACAAAATTATACATTTGGAGGGTTTTCGAAGCTTTAATGCACAGTTAAAGTCAGCTGAGTTAGAAGGAAAGTCATAGGAGCTTTTAAGGCTTTATAGAAGAAATTCATAACTCCCTCATTAATTGACTTGAATGTTTACACATTTACGCTCAAGTTTAACTGTCTCTAAATAAATTATTCTAAGCACCTGTTTTATCTCTTCATTTTCAAGTTATTTCATTTGTCTATCTTCTGTATGGATAGAAAATTATCGGGCACTACTTATCCCCCACTGTTCTACTTAAAACCTAAGTCATTCTTCAGAGGTAGGTTAGGAAATATTTTGTAGATAGAAAGATCATATATATAATATAATATGTGTTTATTATAATGAGTTAGGTAAGCTATCCAATAACATTATTTCAGAATTGAAAAATGATGTAGTAAAAGAAGAAATCTATCATTCCACTGAGTCATCTGAGTATGTGATTGTCATTTATGAGACTTTAATTACACTATGCATCATGACTGACAATGAATGGTGAAAATCTGTTTTGAATAACATTCTGAATAGGTAAGAAAAACATACTAAACAATGTGGCAATAACTTGCACTTGAATAGGATTAGACTTTAAATCTAGTTTTATTGAGAAATTCAAATTTAATAGACTTACTTATTTTGTCTGATGTACAAAAGTTATAAGCAATATTTGATATTATTCCTGATTGACAGTAGTTATTAGAAAATCTGCACTTTGGTTAATAGCAAGAGCTCAGAGAAAGATGATGGTCATGCATAAGTTTACAGAATGAACTATCAGGATTATAGAAAAAATATATTTTCAATTTTAAGCAAAGACCAAGCAAAACAAAAGTTATACAAAGATGAATATCTAATTAGTAAACTAAGAAGCAAGTGGATTACTTTATTATAGAAATGTTGAAAATCTATGCAAAGCTCCACCAAGAAAGACCTCTTATATGTATTATATATCCATAATTCCTTTTCCAAAACTTAAATCCCCAAACTTTTGGAAACAAACATAGTCATGTGATCCATTAGTGGAAAACTTGGTGTGAACTAGCATGAAGTTACTAATTATCTTTATGCATTTCAGTACAATTACATGTGTGTTTTGTTCAAAATATGTTAACATATGTGGAAATATGTTTAAGTTTTCTCTAAACCTGGTGGGAAAAATATATACTCATTAGCTTCATAAACTTGAAAATTCTGAATTCTGTAAGACATCCACCTGGAGAGGTTTCTGATGAGCAACTGTAGACATGAACACCAACAAACTCTAACTTACATATCTCTTGTCCATTTCCTAGTAACTTATTTGTTTAAAAATAACTAAATACCTGTATGGTATAAATTTAACCACATTAGACTTCACCCATTAAAGTTCCCTATGTCCCAATAGGCTAGCAATGAATCCTTATGATACCAGTCATTCTGACAAAATAGTGCTGGTGTATGCTGATGTCCGGGCCAACTGGGCTTCATTTCACTCAGACAAGTGGTAATTCTGATTATGAATTACATGTCCTTTTTTTCCTTCCACTTTTCTACCCCATCATTCTCTTCCAGTCTCTCTACCTCCACATTCCCAGTGCTGGGAAATCCCACTCTTCTCTCAGGATGCCTTGTATCCACTAAGCAGTTTCAGACCTCCTGTATGTATGATTAATGGAAGAGGAGGGATTCCAATGTAAATCCATACATTAAATACAAGGAAACTTACTTGTTCTTCTTTTTAAGAAAACAAAACAAAACAAAACAAACAAACAAAAAAAAACAAAAAAAACACCCAAAAAACAAAAAAACAAAAAAAACCCAACCTGAATATAAACTTATATATGTTAGTACCACAATGGATCATTGTGAGAATATCATGGATTCCTTTTCTATCTGGAACACAAGTTTTGGAATGGGACAAATAGAAGAAGCAAGTGGCATTAACATTCTGGACCTGAAAATGGGCTGACTACTGGTTTTCTAACAAGTATGACTGCTTTATATGTTCTACAGCACATTTTGTTTATTTCTTTGTTTGTTTATAAAGTAGGCTTCTTGCCCAAGGTAGGGCTTGAACTCATAAACATGAGAGCCACAGGCTCTACCATCTGAGCCAACCAGATGTCCCTATATAGTACATTTTAGAGCAATTTTATTATACACTAGCTTGAACCTTACAAGCTTTATTATGAGTTTTAAACACAGGTAGGGCAAGTTTCTCTTGTAGTTCAATTCAGTCGATTTGCTTTCAATGCATGCTCTTAGACATCTAGTCACCTTCTACTTTACTCTCTGTATCTAAATGTATGTGGAATTTTTTTTTAAAGATTTTATTTATTTGATAGAGATAAATCACAAGTAGGCAGAGAGGCAGGCAAAGAGAGAGAGAGAGAGGGAAGCAGGCTCCCTGCTGAGCAGAGAGCCCGATGTGGGACTCGATCCCAGGATCCTGAGATCATGACCTGAGCCGAAGGCAGCGGCTTAACCCACCGAGCCACCCAGGTGGCTGTATGTGGAAATTTTATGATGTATTTAATTTTTTATTTTTTTTTAAGATTGTATTTATTTATTTATTTGACAGAGAGAAATCACAAGTAGATGGAGAGGCAGACAGAGAGAGACAGAGGGAAGCAGGCTCCCCGCTGAGCAGAGAGCCCGATGCGGGACTCGATCCCAGCACCCTGAGATCATGACCTGAGCCGAAGGCAGCGGCTTAAACCACTGAGCCACCCAGGCGCCCCTTATGATGTATTTAGACTCTGAAAATACACATGCTTAGCTGTATGCCTATTTTCCAACAATTTTCATTCCCCTTCGGTTACTGTTACACTAATGTTATACTATATTTATTAATAAAATAAGTCATTTTTAATAAGATTATTGTTAACAAAAATTTGTTTTATTATTAGTATTTTTTGTTACATCAAGACAGTCTTGACTATTAATGGTAGAATATATTTTAATTATTTCAGTTCCTTTTGCTTTTTAAACATCTTGTTATGAAATAATTTGATACTATAGAGAGAGAACATTTCACCAAGCACATAAAATTATTGTCTTCTCCAGAACTTTACAAACTGACTGCCTCTCCCCAGAACAACTTAAAATCAACCTTCTTTGGGCAAATACATGCTGTTTACTTCTGTTCTATTTCAACCTGATCAAGTGTAACAGATGTATTGCTAATATGGATCTGGAGAAGTGCCCTTAACAGATTTGAGTTAACAGATGAGCAGTCAGAGAAACTTTAGAAATTATATAATCAACAATATCTTCATGACCTTTAGAAACATCACTTACCAATTAAATAATCACTTTGTGACTTCTTCTGAAGTTATTACTAAGTAACTTTATGTATATATGAAACTACCTTAGAATAGCACTCATATAGAATTTTAAAATTGAGTTATTTCTCTCATTTTTGAAGAAAATCTTATTTAATAAAACTCTACCTGGGTTCTTTTATTTTGATATGAATTTTTAGAATATACCTTGTTAAAAATCACAACTTCCTTAAAATATATCACTCATTCGTGGCTATGCAAAATTCTTTAGAGGAAAAAACACGTTCTTAAAATATTTTAAAAATCTTTTTAATATATATTACTAACTTTTAATTTTACTATGCCTCTTTTTAGAATACTAGGACACCAAAAATATATTTTTTTCTGATGGCTTTAGTTTGCTGTACAGATTTTCCTGTTTATGTTACATTCCCACATTGGACTAAGTCAAGTGTACATACATAATTTGAAGAGACAATTCAAATGCTTGTTCAGGCTGAAAGCTGTATGCATTTAGATAAGAGGATACAAGTAGCAGGAGGAAAAATAACCTTGGAAATTGTCTTCTATGTTTGCTAATTCAATATGTTTAGCTAAATCAAATAGTCCTTATTATGAGTTTTCAATTTCTCTAAAACATAAAAATACAAAAAGGAGATGTTAGTAGAATTAATATTTTCTCAAATATGGATTTGCGTTGTTATTTATTCTTACCATAATGTTTCAAAAGATGATCTACAGATAAACTATATGAACAAAGAAAACAGCCTCAACCTCAAAACATTTTACCCTCATATTTCTATTTAAATGACAGAATATATAAAAATATTTTCATTTTTAAGCTAAAAAATATTCTCATAAAAAGTGGTAGTGTAGGTTAGTAAATAAATGTTTAGAATTTGAATCAGGCTATCTGTTTTTTATTCAGTGCTTGGTGCATTGGACATGACATTTTGCCTTTTCCTCATTTCACATTTTTAATATGCAAAACAAACATTGGGGAGAGTAAATGCATAATATATTTAAGACAGATTTGAAACATTTTGACATGCAGTGCTGTGCCATTAATTCTAAACAATGGTTTAGTCAAGGGTTTAGTATGAATGTTCTTTTTTCTACCACAGATTGAATAATTGCTATATTTTTAACAGCAACTACAGCAAAACTGAGTCAATTTTATCCTTCAAGAAATAAACAAGTAGTTCATTTTATATAAAAATTTCTTATTTTGAAATACACAAGCCTATTTAACAGCAAATTAGAGTATAATTACAAAAACTCAATCAGCACTCCTAAATGAAAATGAAGAATTCTGATCATTAATCTGTCAAACATATTTTTATCAAAAGTAGATCAGAATATCATGGGACTTTCAATTAAGATGATATTAATTAAAAATTTCATCAATAAACACAAATGTACAACCATAACTGGGGACTGATTTCAGAATAACAATCAGCAAATCTACATTCTCAATATAATCTCCTAACCACTTGCTTATAATCTATATTTACTCAGGTTGAGGTAGTATAGACTGAAGATATAGATATACATATCTATATCTCCATATATCCTGTTTGGACTCTATGTGCAAATAAATAATTTTTCCAATGTAAAGAACACTTTTGCTTTGAAACAACTCTAAAGCTTGCTCCATTTTCACATATAAAGTTCCTTGCCACTCTTAATTAAGTCACAAAAGTAAGTAACACAAATTATCACCACCACCCCCCAAAAAAATATTCCAATAGCCCTTTTGTCTCCAATCTAAGATTTAAATTAAAAATGTTAACTTTAATGTCTTAAATGTGATGGCAGGTAGAAAACTGCAAACATCTCATTTTAAAAATACTGCCTAATAGTTTGTGTTTATTTAAATATAGCTATGGAGAGATACTGTTAATACAGTACCTAAATTAGATTACTGTTAATAGGCATATTATTATTATTCTTGAGGTAGTCTGTGGTTCCAGACAGATAAATACTTTTCTGGTATTCATGACAATGTGAAATCCAAGGATCATTTTAGGCCATGGTCATTAGCATAACCTGATAACCTCTAATAATCATGTGCAACATTTACCATTTCCAAAAATTGAGTTGAAATACATCATTAAGAAGATACTATCTATCATTGGTATTTTTATTATTTGTATAAAGTTAATAATGCAGTAAATGTTTTACTTATTTATACAAAAAATTAAGAATAATGATATGGAACAAGTTTTGATGGAATGTAATTAAAAAAAGGAATACATATTTGTGTGGGAAAGAATAAGGGACAGATAAACAGGTCTAATTAAATGTTGGATAATGGAAGTCAGGGATTATGTCACAACTTTATAATTTTTCCCTTTGAGTACCATCATTTTCACTTAAAATTCTGAAGTTCAAAGGGATCTTCAGTCACTCACTTAAGATAATTCTATTTCTTTTTGCACATTCCTGTTTTTTCTTCCTACACATTGATTATAAATCCAAAGCTTAAAACATCTCTGATAATGGTGAATTGAGTATGTGTTAAGTCAGGTTACTATTCTTATGGCATAATAAATTCTTAATAAGCCTGTTGAGTTAAATGAAATCATTAAATATAAATAAATGAATGTCCTAATCTACAGGGAAAAGAACATCCATACAAGCCACAAATTCACTCATGTTCTTTGGAGGAACCTCTGTTTAAGATATTTTTAATATCATCTCATTATCTATTTTAAACATTTCAAAGAGAGAGAAAGAGGGAGAGGCAGAGAAATTGATATTCTGTCTTGACCTATTCTCTTAATATAACTTTTTGAAAGATCAACAATTTTAGTTGCCAAAATGGTTAGAATAATAAAATTATTAAGAGCTAACAACTATTACCTAAATGACCTTGTAGGAATTTTACTGTTATGAAGGAACACAGAAGGGTCACCTGGGTGGCTCATTCAGTTAAGCGACTTACTCTTGATTTCAGTTCAGGTAATGATCTCAAGTCTTGTGTCTGGCATGAAGTCTGCTTAAGATTCTCTCTTTCCCTCTCCCTCTGCCCTTGCGTCCCCTCCCTCCTTCTTCCACCCCCCCCCCCACCTCCTCCATGACTCTCTCTCAAAGGAAAAGAAAAAAAAAAGAAAGAAAATGTTCTGGAAGACAAGGTTACTAGTCACTGGGGAAATCCAATGGGATGAAACATTCTCTGGTTGATATACAGGAAGAGAAAAAGAAAAAAATGTCCTTCCCAATCTAGTCAAATATCACTATTTCTAATGTAATGATAAAACATTCCTCTTACTCTACTCGAACTCTTCTAGTTTTGATTGTGTGCCTGAAGCAGAAAGTAGTTTAGAGAGGTCATAGCTATTGTCCCATAATTTACTTACCAGAAGCTAAAAAGTGAAGCAATCACTGCTGTAATTATTTAAATATGACAACTGCAACATTATAATAATTAACAACTTGAAGCAAAGTTATCTACAGGTAGTGATGTAGAATAAAGACCCATATATTGATTAATTTAAAAATACAAGTAAAAAACAAGTTTATATAATAATTCCTTTGGGGGGTGCAATATATGTGTGTGAGAGAGAGAGAGAAACAGAGGTGGGGGTAGGGAAAATGTGGTAAATTTTAGAGAAGATGACATAAGAAAAGATTTCATGTATGTCTTACTAAATGAATAAATATTTTTGTGGGGTGTGGACAACTTGTCAAAATTAGTAAGGTTTTAAATGCAATATTTTTCTGTACTATTTGAATTGTTTTTGTCTTAAATACTTATTATTTCATAAATTAAAAATAATTCTTTTAAGAAGAGATAACCACTGAATATACACAGGGAGAAAGGGTATATGCCAATGGAAAGATAATATTACGGCCAATTTTTACATAGAAAATTTTAAGGCTGAGCATTAAACTCTACATATAAACTGCAAAGTTGAAAGTTTTAAAAATCTGAATACATGCCTATGTCTTAGGAAAATGAGTTAAACATCAGTGCTTTCTGGGTGCTATAAAGTGAATTTTAAATATAGAGTCAACATTAGATTTTTAGAGATGTGCCAGAGATATTATCAAAATTAATGTGATAGGATAATCTGACAAAAAATCAATAATATTCTATTCTCATACACGTAGACATCAAAATCAATGAAATAATTTTTCTCACTCTCTCAAGAGAATAGCCATGGTATCACAAGCATGGCCATGGTATCATGATCTGAAATTCTTGTTTTTTCCTGACTTTTCATGCATCAGGTAAGTGCTAAAAAGTGTTTTTTTTTTCCCCTTGCAGTCAAAGCCAGGACTTTCAAACTTGAACAGGAAATAAAATATATATGTTTAATTTTGTGGAAAATGGTTTTTCACACAATTATAATTTAAATGCCCCTTAGTAGAGTTCAGTTCACATCACTCATTATTATATTATATCCTTGGAGACTGTGCTGTGATATGGGATCATGAGTGAGCCATAGAGAATTCTGTCTTGTGGCAAAGAGCAAGAAAACAAAAACACCAAAATGATTTTAACTTAGAAAGCCTGAATTTCCACAAAAGGGAAGAATTGAAATATATATTTTGTATAGACAGAATGCCTCAGGACTAAAGGACTTATGCAAGAGGTGATTGGATGTTTGTCTATGTAGACACACTGCACATCATTAGGATGTCTGCAGGGCCTTTCCAACTATCCCGTGGGCATGATGGAAACAGATGTGGTAATAACTAGAGTGTACCCACTGTATTTGGAGGAATTAGAATTCACATTTTTTTGACAGAAGATAGATCTACCAATTGATAGTAAATATAAATACGTGTATTTAATTGTATAGAAGGTAATACTCTGTTGTCAGTGAACAAAAGTAGTTTGCAAATCTAGACTTCTAAATACCATTCATTTCTTACAAAAACAAGGGTTCCTTGGTAATTTGAGTAATTTCAGGGCTGGTATAGGAAAATTACAAGATGTACCTAAAACACTATTTGAACAGAGTGAGAAGGCACTCAAAGTATCATGGGGATATGAAAAGGACATGAAAGTCCATCAGAGACGATCTTCCTTCACTGGTACATCTGTGATACTTTGAACATGAACTGAATAATAAGTTATAGACTGTAAGTCTTTGAATAAAAGAAGAATCCATTGTTCAAGAGGGTCATCTGAAGGACATGATCACTGGCTGACCTATGAGCTGGATTCAGGTAACTGGAGGCTTCTCACCAACTGTTCTCGGAATGTACATTCCACCAACTATTCCTAACTTAGCAGCTATTTCAAGGATATAGTCATGAGAGAGTAAGATGTTGTCGAGACCATCTGGACTCAATATTCTGAACCCAGTTAAGGCCTCTTAAAAACTTTTAAGACTTTGGCAGGTGGGTGCAGAGATCTACTGAGCTTGCAGCCACCCAAGATAAGTCCCACATGCAGGTCTCTTTGCTTATTAAGCTTGCCACCTAACAATCTGGAGTGGTCTTTTTCTTCAGATTCTCATTGCACTCCATATACAGAGGCCAGTTTCAAATTTCCCTTGGGGATCTCCCAAGGTAGCAAATTAATATCTCCCAAGGTTGCAAATCAAGTGCATTGCATTCTGTATTCTATACTATACATAGTATTCTATACTATATATGTGTATATGTATAAATATATATATATATTTATACTATACACACACTATATATATTAAAAATATACACACACATATATACATACACACATACATACATAAATAAGAAATACACACACAAATGAGATAGAAGCAATATGCCAACTAGTACATAGGGAAGAGATACTATAGTTCAAAATTGTAACAGATGATAAAGCTAATGCATTAGAGTTGAAGAGTAACAAAATATTACATAGATACAAAATGTATCTCCCAAATAAATATTTATTAATCACAAATGGGAAAACAGTAACTTTCAGTATAGAGAATTGGTGTCCACTTACCTTAACAAATCATCAAAACTAGTATCACTATTACTGAGACAAGTCAACATCACATACTTCTTAATAAGATGCACTGTGCAGGACAAATCAGTTCATTGATACTCCTGAAAATTACATAATTTGAATCTAATCACTGTGCAATACCAATCTGAGAGGCGTTCTACAAAATAACGGACCTACACTATTCTAAAATATCACGGTTAAGTGGTACACAGATAAAGAGTGTGAAACACTGCTGCATCTTATAGGAGAATGAAAAGACTTGACAATGGAATAAAATGCATGATGCTAGACTGGGAATTTGACTGGGACAATCAACAGCTCCATAAGTCACTGGTGAGAGAACTGGCTCTGTCTGTGTTGAGTATGAAATGGATTATATTACTTATCTCTTTTAATGAAATAAGAATCCATGATTTTGTACTGATATAAAAAGACATTTAAATATAGATACAGATATGAAGGAATAGATAAATGAGACAGAAACAACCACTAAATCAAGAAGGAATAATGTATTTATAAATCATATTGGGGGCTAAGACTAAGGAGAGATTTTGATGAGGAACATAATTATGTAAATAGATATGTATCTGTATTCACTGAAAGATATGCTTTGTGTGTATTCTCTACTATTTACGTACGTAAATATGTCTGTGAATTGACTGACTATTCTAGTTGACCCATTATATATAAACATAATTAAAAATAAGAAATTTAGCTCTACCAGTTGTCAACTATTTCTTCTCTGAATATGCAAAATGTGTAAGATAATTATATTTGATATGAGATGCTTACACATTATTATTTACTTTGAATTATCTTCTTCAGAATGAATCAAAATTCTGCCAGATTTGAAGCTTTCAGCTTTAGCCATATCTGAGTCCTGCCAATCAGAAAGGCAGCCTGGAAACTGTTGATACTATGAATAGAGCATTAATTTCACCACTGAATGATTTAAATATGGTTATACAGATATTTTCTTAAACCTCCAAATGAAATAAATCACAACTATTTTCTTGTAGCTAGCAAGTTTATACTCACAAACTATTAAGGAAAAAAAAATCAGCAGTGAATAAGAAAAAAAAAAGGCAGTCAGCATTAAATACTGAAAGTCAGAATTATTCAGATTATGTTAACATCTTCATCCAAAAAGATATTTGAAATGAAGAAAAAAATTAATCAGCAACATATTCTTATGGACTACTAGATGCAGGAATGATTAGTCATATTCATATCAGGTTGTTTGAAAGAAAAATTATTTTTCAGGTGCCTGGGTGGCTCAGTGGGTTAAGCCTCTGCCTTCAGCTCAGGTCACGATCAGGGTCCTGGGATAAAGACCCGCATTGCATTGGGCTCTATGCTCAGCAGGGACCCTGCATCCCCCACTCCCCTGCCTCTCTCTGCCTGCCTCTGCATACTTGCGATCTCTCTCTGTCAAATAAATACATAAAATCTAAAAAAAAAAAAAAAAAAGAAATTCTATCACAATTACATATCTTTGCTTGCATAAGTAAAGTTAAAGTTATATGGACATTACATCTCGAGAATTCATGCAGTGTAGATCACAATTCTGAATACTTTAATCAAAACCATCAGATTTTTGCTAAATTTTGCTCACATAGCTTCATCTTAATCTGAACATATACATTCTGTTTCTATCTCTGCATAACAAATGGCCATAAATTTAGCAGCCTGGGCACAGCTCTATTGAGTCTCTCGCTCAGGGTCTCACAGTCTGCCGTCAGGGATTTTGCCAGGCTTCATTCTTTCGTGGAGCCCAGGCTCTCCTTTCAAGCTCCTGCGTTTGCTGGCAGAATGCATGTCTTTGCATTGGTTGAGCTGTGGGCTATCTTTCTTGCTGGCCCTTTGCTAGGGGCTGCTCTCAGAAACTCTCAACGCTTTCAGGTCCATCTCCATGACTCCCACCGGGCTTTTCCACAATGTAGTGGCTTACTTCTTCAAGTCAGCAGGAAAATCTCTTCAGAATGGGCAAGTCCCTCTCTAAGGGCTTCTCCTAATAGCTCACAACCATCCAATACAATCCTCCATTTAAGTAATTCTAAAACAGATTCTTAATCTCATCTGAAAGGTCCCTTCACTCTCTCCTGCTAGACACAGGAGTGACCTCTACCTCCTTCTATTCGGAGGTCCCAGTACATACATTCTCCATTTACAAGGGGAGGGGATATTGCATGGTGTGTATATCAGAGAGTACAAATTTCTACCATCTTAGAATTTTGTCTAATTCAACTGCATGAGTTTTCACTTCCTGAATAATAAATTATCACAGATGTAGCAGCTTAATGCAACATCCATTTATTATCTCACAGTTGCATAAGGTCACGAGTTTGAGCATAACATAGCTAGGTTCTCCAGGGAGGATCTCATAAGGGTGAAATCAAACAGTAAACAGGGACTGAGAGCTCATCTAATGCTCTCTTCCAAATTCACCAGTTGTTGGCAGAACTCAATCACTTGTGGGTGTACAACTGAGGTCTCTTTCTTCCTGGTTATAAATCTGGTCTTTTTCAGCCCCTACAGAATCCTTGTCATTCTCTGCTATCTGACCCTCTCTACATCATAAGATTTTTCTCCTGCAAGGGCAGCAAGATAATCTCTCTAACTCCAATTTGAATAGCTCTGACATCTTTAAAAGGTTCGACTGATTAGGTCAGGTCCACCTAGGATAATCGCTCTTTTGATTAACTAAAAGTCAACTGACTAGAGGTCATAATCACACCTTTAAAATCCCTTCTGCCATAATTTAAGGTAATATAATCACATCATATTCATAAGTCTTATCCACACTATAGTGTAAGAGATCATATAGGACATGTATCCCAGGGGTCTAGAAACTTAGAAATCTGATTACTGGTGAAACAATTAAATGGGACAGTTGTTTTTTTTTTAAATTTCGGGTTTTGTAAGACCTAGCTCAAATAGAACTACATTCTTAAATATATGAATAATTTAAAAAATGGATAATTATTCCCTGGATCTTTTTTCTCTATTTAAAAATTTAAAATTTTCACCATTCTTTTTTCATTGTAATAAATAATAACAAATGAAAAGATATGTAAAATGTACAAGCATACACATATACCCACATGAGAGAGGGACATGCAAATATCTCCATTTTGCAATTTAAATCTATGCTACAAGTTCATTATGTGTTTTTGTTTTATGTGGGTATTTTAAAAATTGATAATACAAATAGATATCAAAATTAATTGAAATAATTGATTTTAATTTAAAATAATTTTAATTCCATTTAGCTCTTATCACCCGGGTTAGAGGCATATACTTTCTCTTTGTGTAATAGGTGAAAGCATATTGGGAAAGCCTGGATGACTTAAGATAGATATTCATTATTACTTGGTATGAAGTGTTTATGTGAATTATTTTATTATCACAATTAAATTTTGATTTGAATCATAAAACTTTAAGCCAGAAGATAACTTGAAGTAATCAATACTAAACTCCCAATTGTGGCCTTGTGAAAAATCCAGTGATCTCGAAGTTCTTCCTTCTAAACATTCAAATCCAGATTTCTGAATGGGCTGGGAAGCATTGCAGATGTAGTCAGAAAGGACACAGTTCAGAAACTGGAAGCAAGATTTTTATCCCAGTGAGTTGTCTCCGCAAAATAATGAAATGTGTGTCTGAATTCAAATACATGAAAAGAAGATGAAGAAAACAATTAAGTGGACATTTAGCTAAATAGCAAAAAATTAAACAAATAAGCCAACAAAGCACTTGACCAAAAAAAGCAAACAGCTCAAATTCAAGAAATGGATGTTGACCAGTAGTGTAGAATGTATTCAGAAAAAAAAAAAAAAAAAGAAAAAGAAAAAAAGAACACATAATTCCAGAATATTCTGGGAAACAACAATCTTGCCAACAATTTTGAGGAACTTTGAGGGCTTGAGGTGTTTGAGGTTTGCTTGTGAGAGTTGCCTGATGTAGCGGTGGTCCTGGAGTCAATTGGATGGGGTTGGGTAAGAACAGCACTTTCACTGACATCTATTAGGCATGCTGTCCTTAAGTGCTACAGTTTGAATTTCTCTCCACATACTTTCTAGTTGCTGCTTTTAAATCTGTGAAATTGAGAGTTTAATATGGACTATTTTAAGTTATCATTATTTCATTGCATACCTAATATTTTATCTTTAGTAAGACCCAATCGACTTGTCTTCACTGCAAAACAGAATTCTTATAATGCCAATGTCTTTTAATGCCAAAAACCAAAATCTTGTTCATCTATTTTTGTGTTGTTTCTTGTATATGCTCTTACTTTATCAGGGCTATCTTTACTTTATCAACTAAATTTTCAATTTTGGTTTATTTTGTAATGATCTAGGTAGCCTCATATCTAAAAGCATTGGAATAGATAGAAATGTAGTTAACTTTTGGCACCAAAATTCTGCATAACTTCGCCTGTTACTTCTTTTCTAAATGTTATTCTTCCTCTGGTTCATTCTGATTTTTTTCTTTCTTTCTTTTTTTTTTAACCATAAATAAAAATGTCCACATTTTAGTTTTAGTTTTCAACCTGCAATTGGCTAGTCTTGTTCCCTTACAGAGATTATTGTTAAATATATACAAGTGTGTTTTTTTAATTACTTGTATCATTTTGTATATGAAAACAATTAAATCATTCCTCACGTATTGAGGAAGTGTTCTGTAGTTTGAATTTACAATATATTGTGAAACACTGGGTTGTCAGGAAGAAAAGATACCTCAGGCTTTAAGTTGCTCTTGTGTAAAAATACATGGGAAGTAAACATGTTCTTGGAAGAAGAATTCTAGCTTTCCTTTCCATTTACTATATATTTAAGATCAATTACATCTCTCTGGTAAAACAGAAAACTAATATCATCACACCTTGCCTGTATTTACCCTGAGTTACCCATGAAATTATTCAAAACTGAACACAGATCATTCTTACACACTCTTTCTTGAGAGAAGTAAGAGGCATGATGATAAAATACTGTGCATTAGTTGAATCGTTTTGTGTTAAGATGTTTGGTATCTTGTTCAGTCCCTTTCAGAAAGATTGAGCTACCTGGTGGTTGTTCCATACAGCCTAAATCGATGGCAAGGCATTTACCAAATGATATCCAAGAAGAATTGATTAGATCAAAACTGATTTTGATCTGATTGATTAGATTAAAAGTGACAGATTAAAAGTAGGGTCAAATGAGAATAAGTGTCCAACAAGATACCAAAAAAAAAAGGAAAGAAAAGGAAGATCTTAAGAGCAAATATTCATAGCCTCAGAATCAATGAGACAGGGAGGTAAAAAAGCTAAAAAAAAAAAAAAAAAAAAGGCGGACCAAGACATGTAAGTGGAAAACACTTTGTCCTTTTGTGATGATTCAACTTCTTTAAAGTCTTAGTGTAAAAGAGACAAGTACAGAGAAATTAGAGATATTAAACTAGCATGCATGTGTACATATTTTAATTTGGATAAATGTCAAATATAAGCCCATTCAAACATTCCATAAGCATTTATTACAGGTTGTTAAGTAAGTGCTGCTTACTTGAAATCATATACATATTTAAGTATATTGAAAGCTGATTAAATTCTATTTATTCTCATTTTTGTTTCTTGGAAACATCTATAGGAAATAATAAATTTGAGAATTTTTATGTAATGCATTTTTAACAAGAATCTATTGCTACTGCCATAAAACCCAAATAGATTTCATGAATTAAATGTATTCAAATTTTTTGCCTGTGTAAATTAAGTTACAACCAATAGCTGAATAAACCAGGTTACATTTAGAGAGTACTAATCTGCTTTGAAATTGTAAACATGTGGCAGTAATTCTTTTACTTCTTTTAACTGTCCAACATTTTCTTCCAAGAGGAAATTATGGAAAAGTCACCATTGTTTGTGGATTAAACATAAAATTTTACTACTATGCTGCAGTAAATCCAAAAGAGTGCTCACAAGTTAATTAAAATATGTATCCCCTTGGCTGTTATTATTAAATCACCTGTGCACAGTATGGGTATAAAATAGTCTTATTTTATATGTGTGATTGATAAAATGTGTTTTTTACTATGTGATTGATAAGAACTGGTGGAGTCAGGGAGGAAGCAACCAATAATATGTATATATTTGGCATTTAAATTATATGTGGCATTTTTTTATTTCTGGGAAATTAAGCTTGCTGTTAAAGGTATAAAAAAGATTATGACTAAACTCAAACTTTTAAAAAAATGAACAAATTTAAAATATTTCTTGGGGTTAATGAGTAATTTTCTAATAACCCCGTCTCTCTTACATCTTTTTTTTTTTTTTTTTTTTGAAGGCAGACT
This sequence comes from Mustela lutreola, assembly GCF_030435805.1. Lineage (NCBI taxonomy): Eukaryota > Metazoa > Chordata > Mammalia > Carnivora > Mustelidae > Mustela > Mustela lutreola. The sequence continues at coordinate 53,801,558 of NC_081303.1, forward strand.
TTCATGTGCAGCACTTCATTTGGATGTGTTTGGAGTCCTGGAAGCTTGACTACCCTAAGTTCTCCTACAAATGGACCTTGAGAGTTTGTTGGGAGTTTCTAGCGGGGGAGCACAGCTACTCGTATACCCTTGACTAGAGAATGGTTCTTTCCTCAATCGGGGAAGGTCATCCTCTTCAACCAAGAGAGGAAGGGGACAACCTGCCTACCCAGCCAGATCAGCTGAATCAACCCTGGTGATCAATGAGGTGATAGATGTTGCAGCCAGATCGCCCTCACATCCTCTCTTACATCTTTTAAGTTACTCTGCAAGTATTTTAGTGACACAGGATATTGGTAGAGCTGTGGTGAGGAAAATTGTGGGTGAAGAGAAGATAATTGACCTACTACTTGAAGGAAGAGTTTGAGAAATAAAAATGGAAGGAAAAGCCTCTAATGAGATATAACAACATGTGTTAAGACCATAGATGGGGAAAACAAACAAAAAAACAAACAAATACTGGGCTTTTTAAAGAACTGACAATCTAGTGAGACCATAGTTGAGTGAATGAAAAGAATTCTATACAAGTGAAGCTTGGGCTAGATACAGACAGAATTTTAGTTGGTTCCAAGAAGAACTTATGTCCAATTAACATTTAAGAAATATCATTTATGATTCTGTATGGAAGTATAAATTGCAAAATACTCAATAGTAAATAAGTAAAAATACTAAATAGTAAAAAATAGTAAATAGTAAAATAATAAATAGTAAAAAATTTATCAATGATTGCAGAGGACAACAGTGGAAGTTGGATCATGGAAGTGACAGTGATATAGAAGGAAATGGAAGGAATCAAGACAGATTTTGTAGTTCTAATTCACAATATTTAATGATAAGTGAGACATGCTATGTAAAAAGAGAAAAAAAAAAAGATATGTAAAGAAAGGAACCCAGATAGTTTTAATTGAGCAATAACATGGATTGAGATGTCACTTAGTGAGTCTGAAAGGGACAGGAAATGAGGTTGATGGAGCCAAGTATTGTAAAAATCTGTGATGTCCACGAGGCAACCACTGAAGATGTTAATTAGACTTGTGTAGATAAATAAATATAGATAAAAGCAGATACAAATATACAGTATGATTAGTCAGGTATAAAATTAGAAGAATATTATTTTCATATTTAAAATATCCTAGCATGGGGTGTCTGGCTGGCTCAGTCCATAAAGCATGCAACTCTTGACCTCAGGGTCATTAAATTTAAGCCCCTCATTGCAGGACAGATTGTACTTAAAATTAGAAAATAAAATAAAATAAAATATCCTGGTGTCTAACATTACCAAATGTCAATATGTTGGACATCATTAATTCTTTTTAAGAACTTGCTTATCAAGTGGTGCCTGGGTGGCTCAGTTGTTGGCTAAGCATCTGACTTTGGCTCAGGTCATGATCCCAGGGTCCTGGATTGAGGCCGAGTCAGGCTCTGTGCTCATGGGGAGGTCTACTTCTCCTTCTCCATTTCCCTCTGCCTCTCTCCCCACCTGTGCTCACTCTCTCTCTCTCTCAAACAAATAAATAAATAAATCTTAAAAATTAAAAAAAAAAAAAGTTTATCAAGACACCATTAAAAACATGAAAGATGAAAATACTCAGAACAAAGGATTCTAAATTTAACCTAGAGTATTAAATGGTGGAAAAGATAAAGTATGGATGTAACTATAAAATTATACATTAATTGGGAGTATTCCTCATAAACTAATTTATTCTTAACCATACAAACCTGCATTCTAAGAGGCTATTTTCCCAAGAAAAGTAAGTACATACATCTGCATAAAAACATGTATGCAACTATTTGCAATGGTTTAAGCACAAAATGAAAATAATGCAAATGTCTTTGACTTTAATTGTTGAACAAACTATGGTACAGACATAGAATGGAAGGGCTATTAATCCATCAAAAGAACGAAGAGGGGCAGCAGTGCCCAGGTGGCTTAGTAGTCAAGTCTTCACTCTTGATTCCAGCTCAGGTCATGATCTCAGCATCGTAAGACTGAGCCCCACATTGGGTTTCACACTTAAGATTCTCTCTCCCCCTCTCCCTCTGCCTGCCCCCTCCTCCTGCTCACACATGTACTCTCTCTAATAAAAAATAAATAAAATAAAATAAAATAAATAGAATGAGTGAATTACTGATACTTTCAACAGTAGAGAGGAATCTCAAATGCGTTAAGTGAAAGAAGCCAGGCTTAAGTGACCAGATACCATAAGATTCCATTTATAAGACATGCTTGCATGGGTTGAAGTACTGGGCAAGAAACACACAAATTGTGTCTGGTACATGAAGTAAGGAAAGGACATAAAGTACAAAGGAGAATGAGGAATTTCTGTGGTATTCAAGACATTATATATCTTGATTGTAGTGACTGTTATACAACTTTTGTCAAAATCCAGCGAACTAGATGAAAATGATGAATCCTACTGTATATAAATTAAAATTCAGTAAATCTGATTAAAGGAATATACAGTGCAGCTATAAATTTAATAAGTATATAAAAATATCCTCTATATGGGTGCAAATAGATTTTAATATCTTTATTATATTAAAATTCACCTACGCTTTTCCAAATTTTGTCTATACGGTGACAAATAACTCATAATGTCTTATATTAAACTCAAAAAAGTTTTAAAATGGTGACAATGCAATCCTTAGTCCTTGATAACATAAGTTTATCTTTTCATTCTTAGCAGCAATAATAAATATTTTATTTTATTTTAAAGATTTTGTTTATTTATTTGACAGAGAGAGAGATCACAAGTAGGCAGAGAGGCAGGCAGAGAGAGAGAAGGAAGCAGGCTCCCTGCCAAGCAGAGTGCCCAACTGGGGGCTCTATCCCAGGACCCTGGGACCATGATCTGAGCCAAAGGTAGAGGCTTTAACCCACCGAGCCACCCAGGAGCCCCAATAAAAAGTATTTTAAAGCATTAACACAAATGTCGTGCTCTTCAAAATTTCTTACTGACCAAATTAATGAGAACCACATGTCTTGCACTTAAAAATAATAACTCTTTACATATGAAGGGAAAATGAAAGGAAATGAAAAAGAAAATTCAACATCCTATTTGATATGGCAAATGAAGTCAGTTGTGGCTTTGAATTCTGCACATTATAGTTGTTGATTGCAACTTGAACAAATACATAGCTCTTAAAATACATAGGTTCTTACTTTTTTCCATATTTTATCTAGATATTATTGAAAAATATTATATTTTAACTATTTCCTTGTTCTATTAAGGATATACAATTCATTAACATGTTTTCCTTCAAATGCTAAGCAATTTAAAGTGTATTTAAAGAAAACCTTTCCCTGATTCCCTGCCACATATGAAAAATAACAGTCAAATACAGTGTCCCATATTGTGGGAAATTCCTTATAGAAATTCCTGTTTAATAAGTACCAGCGATTTCACAACTATATCTATATGTTTCTTCTTCTTAGTGGAATTATTAATAATTATAGTAATAAACATTTTAATGCTTCATTATAGTACCACTTAACAGTTATACTATTTACTATACATTCACTATAATAACATATTATTACTACTATTACTCATATAAATTTTTAACATTCCTGATTTTTATATATTCTTTAAAAAATAATTGACATTCTGATATTTCTGCAATCTTCATGGTTAGCATATTAATGATTAAAAACTATTAATTGCATATAATCATTTTCTAAACCATTCTACTTTAAAATTATTATTGATGTTTTTGTGAGTGTTTTGATTTACAGCTCTATTTAAAATTAGTTGTTCAAAATCAATCTCCAGGAATCCTAAAATTACTAGTTCAAAGGCATGAATATATTTATGGATTTGGCTAATTATTTCCAATTTCCATCAAATTACCATATATAATTACACCATACAAAATTTTTATAACTTGTCACATTCTTTTGTGCCACTACTTCCTACCATTATTTGGGTAAAATTCTGCTCAAATTTGTCTCTGATTTATACATAAATATTGTTGAGAAAATTAAATCCAAGTTGTAGAACTCCAAAAGGAGTATACATGGAATGGAAATTATAGTTATTATAACATACAGTTAAATGATACTTTTCATGGGAAAATAATCATCTTTTGGAAAATAATCTTTTTTTTTTTTTAAAGATTTTTATTATTTATTTTATTTTGACAGAGAGAAATTACAAGTAGATGGAGAGGCAGGCAGAGAGAGAGAGAGAGGGAAGCAGGCTCCCTGCCGAGCAGAGAGCCCGATGCGGGACTCAATCCCAGGACCCTGAGATCATGACCTGAGCCGAAGGCAGCAGCTTAACCCACTGAGCCACCCAGGCGCCCCAGGAAAATAATCATCTTTAAAAGATTTTATTTACTTATTTGACACAGAGAGAGAGAGAGAGAGAGAGAGAGAGAGCACAGCAGGGGGAACAGGAGGCCGAGAGAGAGGGAGAAGCAGGCTCCCTGACCAGGAAGCCTAATGCAGGTCCTGATCCTATAACCCTGGGATCATGACCTGGCCAAAGACAAATGCTAAAGACTGAACAACCCCAGGGGAGGAACTATTTTGATAGATTTTTATGGGTACATAGTCTCCTGAGAACGCTATGATTGGGCTGGAAGAGATAAAGAGATAATCCCATTTCAGTAAAGTAGAAAAACCTATAGCTTCTAGGGCCAGAGGAGGAAAGAATGAGATTAAGAAGGTCAATGAGACCATTCCACCATGTGGGTTTACTTGAGGACCTGAAAATTAAGTCAGTGTAAACTTCTATAATGTCTCCCATTAATTGTGCTGATGTTGCCCTCTTAAAAACAAGCATATCTTTATGTGAGGGGCTGAATTATCAACTAAGAATTAATCTCTAATGCTATTTGGCCTATGATGTTATACACTTTCCCCTTTTATCAAACATGAGGTAGAAATACCAATAAGAGGATATTCAGAGACCATTAAAAAACATGCATTTTAGGGAAATCAAATGCCTGCAAGCATCAGAGTTCCAAATAAAAGTACAAGCCTGGCCAAATATGAGAAAAGAAGTATTAACTCTTTGATAAATAGAAAGACATATTAATTCCTAATGTTAAATCAAAGTGCTGGCCCCAAAATGTCTATCTACTGACTACTCTTGGCCCAAGAGCCAGCTGTTTCTGCCTTTGTAACACTTGAAAAAAAATATGTATAATTATAATAGAATATTATTTTGTCAATATTTAAATTTTATACTTCTACCACTGTGAATTGTAGTGATAGTATGATAAATCTCCATGAGATATTCTAAACACTTATTATAAAAAATTATAATTTTTCATTATTTATAAGCCTGTACAAACACAGCCATCAACATGCATTTTAAACTATGAATATTGTACACAAAGTTTGGTATTTATGGTATATTTCCATTTAGTGTGTAACTAAGTTTGTGCTTGTGTGTGAATATATATTATTTTGGTAATTGTTTGTAGACTTCTATAGTGATTAGAAGCTCTCTTATGTTAGAGATACTAATTTTATAATATACGCAAAAGATATTAGATATTATGCTAATTAAAATGCCAATTAGCAGACATTGCTTTATGGCCAACTGTCAATTTCGGTTTTTTTAGTGCCATGTGCTACTAGCAGCAGTACATTATTTACTATTTATTGATTGTGCATTTTATTTTCTAAGCTTGTAAACTAGAATTGCCTTCTTTAGAGAGTTAATTTCAATTATCTCAGTGGTTGATCTACCAGAAAATATCTCCAGTCAACTCTGACATTCAAAATATCTTTGAAATTTTCTAGAAAGGTAGTTACATTGCTGAATGGTCAAACTATTCTTTAGGAACCAAATCTCTTGCATCTAAAATAAACTGGTACACAACCAGAAAAGGGGCTTATAAGCTAGTTTCCACCAGTTAATAATATCCAGCATCCAAACCTCTATAATTTGCCATCAAGCATGTTTACAACAAATCAATTCAATTACTTTCCAGACATTGATATTGCTGACTAAAGTGTGGAAAACAAAACAAATCAATGCTGGGTTAGTAACTTCACTCAAAATCCTTTAGTATAAATTTTTAAATTTAAAGGATCTGAGGACCTTGAGTGAGTTATAACAGATATTTTCCTAATCAGATTTATCAGCCAAATAGAATGCAGAAAAAAAAATAGTGAGGGATTTTTCCTTACCTAAAGAATAACATTTAAAAAAAATTCTTGGATGTACATCTATCTTTTTATCAGGAAAAGAAAGAGATCTGTGCTATGTGATTAGGTAACCCAATGAAAGAATTGATTTCCCGTAATTAGATAAAATAAGTTCACCTCTTTTTTTTTGTTACTTTCCTCCCACTATTGTTTTCTATATACTGTCATTAATATTGCACAAATAACACCTTTTTTTCTTTACTAGTAGCATGTAATCTTTAATATACCTCCAAAGAAGTAATATTTATTTATGTATTCAATTAACAAAGCTCTTACATCACAAGGCAATGGATATTTTAAAAGACATAGCATTTATAACTGAAAGCTCACTGATTATTGCTTAGTTGTGATTTTACTTTGACTTGGACATATTCTGCCAGGCTAGCTGGAGAGAGAGAGACAGAGAAAGAGAGACAGAGAGAAAGAGAGATGAAAGAGAGAGGCTGGGAGAATGAGAAAAAGAAAGAGGCATGATTTTATTTATTTGGGTCCTTTCTCTTTTCTTTTTGATAAGTCGGGCCAGGGGTTTATCAATTTTATTAATTCTTTCAAAGAACCAGCTCCTAGTTTCGTTGATTTGTTCTATTGTTTTTTTTGGTTTCTATTTCATTGATTTCTGCTCTGATCTTTATGATTTCTCTTCTCCTGCTGGGCTTAGGGTTTCTTTCTTGTTCTTTCTCCAGCTCCTTTAGGTGTAGGGTTAGGTTGTGTACCTGAGACCTTTCTTGTTTCTTGAGAAAGGCTTGTACCGCTATATATTTTCCTCTCAGGACTGCCTTTGTTGTGTCCCACAGATTTTGAACCGTTGTATTTTCATTATCATTTGTTTCCATGATTTTTTTCAATTCTTCTTTAATTTCCCGGTTGACCCATTCATTCTTTAGAAGGATACTGTTTAGTCTCCATGTATTTGGGTTCTTTCCAAACTTCTTTTTGTGGTTGAGTTCTAGCTTTAGAGCATTGTGGTCTGAAAATATGCAGGGAAATATCCCAATCTTTTGATACCGGTTGAGTCCTGATTTAGGACCGAGGATGTGATCTATTCTGGAGAATGTTCCATGTGCACTAGAGAAGAATGTGTATTCTGTTGCTTTGGGATGAAATGCTCTGAATATATCTGTGATGTCCATCTGGTCCAGTGTGTCGTTTAAGGCCTTTATTTCCTTGCTGATCTTTTGCTTGGATGACCTGTCTATTTCAGTGAGGGGAGTGTTAAAGTCCCCTACTATTATTGTATTATTGTTGATGTGTTTCTTTGATTTTGTTATTAATTGGTTTATATAGTTGGCTGCTCCCACATTGGGGGCGTAGATATTTAAAATTGTTAAATCTTCTTGTTGGACAGACCCTTTGAGTATGATATAGTGTCCTTCCTCATCTCTTATTATAGTCTTTGGCTTAAAATCTAATTGATCTGATATAAGGATTGCCACTCCTGCTTTCTTCTGATGTCCATTAGCATGGTAAATTCTTTTCCACCCCCTCACTTTAAATCTGGAGGTGTCTTCGGGCTTAAAATGTGTTTCTTGGAGGCAACATATAGCTGGCCCGACTTATCAAAAAGAAAAGAGAAAGGACCCAAATAAATAAAATCATGAATGAAAGAGGAGAGATCACAACTAACACCAAAGAAATACAAACTATTATAAGAACATACTATGAGCAACTCTATGGCAATAAATTTGACAATCTGGAAGAAATGGATGCATTCCTAGAAACATATAAACTACCACAACTGAACCAGGAAGAAATAGAAAGCCTGAACAGACCCATAACCAGTAAGGAGATTGAAACAGTCATTAAAAATCTCCAAACAAACAAAAGCCCAGGGCCAGACGGCTTCCCGGGGGAATTCTACCAAACATTTAAAGAAGAACTAATTCCTATTCTCCTGAAACTGTTCCAAAAAATAGAAATGGAAGGAAAACTTCCAAACTCATTTTATGAAGCCAGCATCACCTTGATCCCAAAACCAGACAAGGATCCCACCAAAAAAGAGAGCTATAGACCGATATCCTTGATGAACACAGATGCGAAAATACTCAACAAAATACTAGCCAATAGGATTCAACAGTACATTAAAAAGATTATTCACCACGACCAAGTGGGATTTATTCCAGGGCTGCAAGGTTGGTTCAACATCCGCAAATCAGTCAATGTGATACAACACATCAATAAAAGAAAGAACAAGAACCATATGATACTCTCAATAGATGCTGAAAAAGCATTTGACAAAGTACAACATCCCTTCCTGATCAAAACTCTTCAAAGTGTAGGGATAGAGGGCACATACCTCAATATCATCAAAGCCATCTATGAAAAACCCACCGCAAATATCATTCTCAATGGAGAAAAACTGAAAGCTTTTCCGCTAAGGTCAGGAACACGGCAGGGATGTCCATTATCACCACTGCTATTCAACATCGTACTAGAGGTCCTAGCCTCAGCAATCAGACAACAAAAGGAAATTAAAGGCATCCAAATCGGCAAAGAAGAAGTCAAATTATCCCTCTTCGCAGATGATATGATAATATATGTGGAAAACCCAAAAGACTCCACTCCAAAACTGCTAGAACTTATACAGGAATTCAGTAAAGTGTCAGGATATAAAATCAATGCACAGAAATCAGTTGCATTTCTCTACACCAACAGCAAGACAGAAGAAAGAGATATTAAGGAGTCAATCCCATTTACAATTGCATCCAAAACCATAAGATACCTAGGAATAAACCTAACCAAAGAGACACAGAATCTATACTCAGAAAACTATAAAGTACTCATGAAAGAAATTGAGGAAGACACAAAGAAATGGAAAAATGTTCCATGCTCCTGGATTGGAAGAATAAATATTGTGAAAATGTCTATGCTACCTAAAGCAATCTACACATTTAATGCAATTCCTATCAAAGTACCATCCATCTTTTTCAAAGAAATGGAACAAATAATTCTAAAATTTATATGGAACCAGAAAAGACCTCGAATAGCCAAAGGGATATGGAAAAAGAAAGCCAACGTTGGTGGCATCACAATTCCGGACTTCAAGCTCTATTACAAAGCTGTCATCATCAAGACAGCATGGTACTGGCACAAAAACAGACACATAGATCAATGGAACAGAATAGAGAGCCCAGAAATAGACCCTCAAATCTATGGTCAACTAATCTTCGACAAAGCAGTAAAGAATGTCCAATGGAAAAAAGACAGCCTTTTCAATAAATGGTGCTGGGAAAATTGGACAGCCACATGCAGAAAAATGAAATTGGACCATTTCCTTACACCACACACAAAAATAGACTCAAAATGGATGAAGGACCTCAATGTACGAAAGGAATCCATCAAAATCCTTGAGGAGAACACGGGCAGCAACCTCTTCGACCTCTGCCGCAGCAACATCTTCCTAGGAACAACGCAAAAGGCAAGGGAAGCAAGGGAAAAAATGAACTACTGGGATTTCATCAAGATCAAAAGCTTTTGCACAGCAAAGGAAACAGTTAACAAAATCAAAAGACAACTGACAGAATGGGAGAAGATATTTGCAAACGACATATCAGATAAAGGACTAGTGTCCAGAATCTATAAAGAACTTAGCAAACTCAACACCCAAAGAACAAATAATCCAATCAAGAAATGGGCAGAGGACATGAACAGACATTTCTGCAAAGAAGACATCCAGATGGCCAACAGACACATGAAAAAGTGCTCCATATCACTTGGCATCAGGGAAATACAAATCAAAACCACAATGAGATATCACCTCACACCAGTCAGAATGGCTAAAATCAACAAGTCAGGAAATGACAGATGCTGGCGAGGATGCGGAGAAAGGGGAACCCTCCTACACTGTTGGTGGGAATGCAAGCTGGTGCAGCCACTCTGGAAAACAGCATGGAGGTTCCTCAAAATGTTGAAAATAGAACTGCCCTATGACCCAGCAATTGCACTATTGGGTATTTACCCTAAAGATACAAATGTAGTGATCCAAAGGGACACATGCACCCGAATGTTTATAGCAGCAATGTCCACAATAGCCAAACTATGGAAAGAACCTAGATGTCCATCAACAGATGAATGGATCAAGAAGATGTGGTATATATACACAATGGAATACTATGCAGCCATCAAAAGAAATGAAATCTTGCCATTTGCAACAACATGGATGGAACTAGAGCGTATCATGCTTAGCGAAATAAGTCAAGCAGAGAAAGACAACTATCATATGATCTCCCTGATATGAGGAAGTGGTGATGCAACATGGAGGCTTAAGTGGGTAGAAGAATAAATGAAACAAGATGGGATTGGGAGGGAGACAAACCATAAGTGACTCTTAATCTCACAAAACAAACTGAGGGTTGCCGGGGGGAGGGGGTTGGGGAGAAGGGGGTGGGATTATGGACATTGGGGAGGGTATGTGATTTGGTGAGTGCTGTGAAGTGTGTAAACCTGGTGATTCACAGACCTGGGGATAAAAATATATGTATATAAAAAATATATGTTTATAAAAAATAAAAAATAAAAAAAAAAAAAAAAAAAAAAAAAAAAAAAAGAAATGGGCAGAGGACATGAACAGACATTTCTGCAAAGAAGACATCCAGATGGCGAACAGATACATGAAAAAGTGCTCCATATCACTCGGCATCAGGGAAATACAAATCAAAACCACAATGAGATATCACCTCACACCAGTCAGAATGGCTAAAATCAACAAGTCAGGAAATGACAGATGCTGGCGAGGATGCGGAGAAAGGGGAACCCTCCTACACTGTTGGTGGGAATGCAAGCTGGTGCAGCCACTCTGGAAAACAGCATGGAGGTTCCTCAAAATGTTGAAAATAGAACTGCCCTATGACCCAGCAATTGCACTATTGGGTATTTACCCTAAAGATACAAATGTAGTGATCCAAAGGGGCACATGCACCCGAATGTTTATAGCAGCAATGTCCACAATAGCCAAACTATGGAAAGAACCTAGATGTCCATCAACAGATGAATGGATCAAGAAGATGTGGTATATATACACAATGGAATACTATGCAGCCATCAAAAGAAATGAAATCTTGCCATTTGCAACAACATGGATGGAACTAGAGCGTATCATGCTTAGCGAAATAAGTCAAGCAGAGAAAGACAACTATCATATGATCTCCCTGATATGAGGAAGTGGTGATGCAACATGGAGGCTTAATGGGTAGAAGAAGAATAAATGAAACAAGATGGGATTGGGAGGGAGACAAACCATAAGTGACTCTTAATCTCACAAAACAAACGGAGGTTTGCCGGGGGGAGGGGGTTTGGGAGAAGGGGGTGGGATTATGGACATTGGGGAGGGCATGTGATTTGGTGAGTGCTGTGAAGTGTGTAAACCTGGTGATTCACAGACCTGTACCCCTGGGGATAAAAATATATGTTTATAAAAAATTAAAAAATTAAAAAAAAAAAAAAAAAAGAAAGAGGCAAACATTTTAAAAATCGAGTTATTCTTTGTATAAAAAACTCATTGTCAATGATATGGAACAATGATCTTTGAAATGCTTTAAATGTTTGGAAATATGAATCAAAACATTCCTCAGAAAAAGACATACAAAATTTTAGGCCAGATAGATAGATGAGACAGACTGAGAGTAATTTTAAAAGTCGTATAAATGCCTTCTTTATTTCTTTTCTCACAATGTTCCCAGGAAATGGTATTATTTTCTTTTTTCATTTGTTTAATGTTAAAAATAATTTAGAATTATTTTCTTTGTACTTCACACATACTTATAAGTGCTTGCATTCCAAAAAGAAAACCACTGATTTTCTTTATGCTACTTGGAACTGACAATCAGTTGATCTGTGTAAAGGAAAATGACTATCATCAGATATACTATGTAGCATCTTCAATATATCCTATTTTTTTCCCATGTTACCAGTGCAGGAAGAAGATATTAGTGTTGCTTTTCTATCTACTATATTTATTATTAGTAGTAGTAGATTTGCATAATTTGTTGAGCTTTTAAAATAGCAAGTTCAGGGAATCTACTACCTTGAAGTTCATAATAATCTCTCTAAATCATTCATGTTTAATTTGGTGGTAAACAATCCATACATAAATCTAGTATGAATAAATTAACTATGCAACAAGTCCTATTTGAAACATATCTTAGTATTCTGTGTATACTTTATGTTTCACTCCATGAGATTAATTTATTGAAACACAAGACTTCCCACTGAATCATTTACACAATTATTCAAACATTAAAAAGCTTCATGTAATAACAGCCAATCATACTGTTATTTTGTTTAACTCTTAACTAATTTATTTCACACTCCCAGCTATGATTTAAGATAGTTTGTTCTAATAGTCTTGTTCTGTGGCTTATATGTAGTAAATCACCACAAATCCATGTTAGAAATAGAAACCACCAAGGATTAGTAGATTGCTGCCTACTCACATGTCAACCTTCATTATCCACATTATGATGGGTAACCATTAGTAAATCAGAAAGTTACTAAATTCTTTTTACTTTTATTCAGAAAGGATTTCACAGATAGGGAAAAATAACAAGGCAGAACTAAATTATCCACAGAAAATATGGCAGTCTATGAAGAAATGCCCCCAACCAATTAATAAGAAAATAATAATACAAAGTAAAAATTTTATACTCAATTCAACATAAACTTACAGATATTAAAATTCTCAAAACTTCTGACTTAATAGACTGTATTGGAAAGAAAATACAATGTACCCAAACAGAAAATATATAATACTGAATGGTGCTGATGTCAACTTTTTCCAAATCTATAGGTGTAATTTAGTTCCAAATACAAATAGTCAGTGTTTGTAAGTTTTGCATGGATACTTGAAAAATAAGTTTATAATAGAGAACTTAGAATGAGACCCACACAAATATAGTCAAGTAATCTTTGACAAAATAGTAAAGGCAATTCAATGGAGAGAAGATAACCTTTTTAACAATGGCACTCAAACTGGGCATCCTCATGCAAGATAACTAATCTAGACATAATTTATATCCTTCATAAAAATTAACCCATAATGGATTATTGACCTGAATGTAAAACATAAGAACATGAATGTCCTACAACATAAAACAGAAAATCTAGATGAGTTAAGGTTTGACACTAAGTTTTTAGATGAAACACCAAAAACATGTCCCATGAGAAAAAATACTGATATTAGACTTTGTTAAAATGAAAACTTTCTGCTCTGTGAAAAACACTGTAAAGATAGCTCATCAATGGGCGCCTGGGTGGCTCAGTGGGTTAAGCCGCTGCCTTCGGCTCATGTCATGATCTCAGGGTCCTGGGATCGAGTCCCGCGTCGGGCTCTCTGCTCAGCAGGGAGCCTGCTTCCGTCTCTCTCTCTCTGCCTGCCTCTCCGACTACTTGTGATTTCTCTCTGTCAAATAAATAAATAAAATCTTTAAAAAAAAAAAAAAAAAGATAGCTCATCAATGAGAAGAAAATATTTGCTAAACCCATACCTGATAAAGGACTTGCATATAAAGTCCTGGCATGTAAAATAATGCAACAATAAGAAAACAACACAAATTAACTGATCTGAACAGGCATCTTAGCAAAGATACACGGATGGCAAATAAGCATATGAAAAGATGCTCAACTTTATACGTGATTAGGGAATTAAAACTTAAAACAATAATAAAGCATGATACACTCGTTAAAATGGCTTAAAGTAAAAAATACTGATAATACCAAATGCTGGCAAACATGTGAAGCAATAGAAAACTTCATTTATTGGAGGGGGTAATGCAAAATGGTGTCACCATTTTGAATGAGTTCGGCAATATTTTACAAAGCTAAACAGAATCTCACCATATGACCCAGGTATCACACGCTTAGGTATTTACCCAAATGAGTTGAAAATTTGTGTTCACACCAAAACCTGCTCATAACTATTTATACAGCCTTGTTTACAATTGCCAAAACTTGGAAGTAAACAAAATGCCCTTGAACAGATGAGTGGAAAAATATTTTGATACATCCATTCCATGGCATATTATTTAATGATAGAAATAAGTATGTCATTAACCTATGAAAAGACATAAAGAAAACTAAATGCATGTTATTAAGTGAAATGAGCCAATCTAAAAAAAGCAACATACTGTATGATTACACCTATATGGCATTCTGGAAAATGGAGACCATAAAAAGATCTGTGGTGTTGGGATTGGGGAAGAAAGAGAGAGGGATGAGTAGACAGAGTAGAGAAGATTTTTAGGACAGTAAAACTATTTAGGATAATCTAATAATGGAAACATGGCATTATATATTTGTCAAAGCCCATAGAATGTAAAATACATACAGCATATCATAACGTACATTATGGGCTTTTGTTAGTAGTAATGAATAAATATCAGTTTAATTCACCTATGAGTAACAATTGTAACATATGTACTACACTAATGGAAGATGTTAAAAATAAGGAAAACTGTGTGGAGTGGGGGGTATATGGGAACTCTGTATTTTCTGCCCAATTTTTCTATAAACATAAAACTGCCCTAAGAAAAAAATCTAATAAAAAATTTCTAAAAAAAAAAAAAAAAGGAAGGTAAAGACAATTCTAATTCTTTACTCTCAGTTCAGGCCCATTTTATTACTTATGTTGTTCAAGTATTTAAAGTAAATTTTTTGCCTATTTCATGTCAGAACTGGTGATATTCTTATTAAATCTCATTACACTTGCATTTTTGTCTTTATGTTTTTTAACAGTGTTTAAAAGTTTAGCTGTATTGATTTTTATATTATATTCTCTGTAATACTTTATCTTATAACCTCATTTAACAAGCTCTTAGGGTTTTAGTAGCAAATTAAAAATCTAAAAATTAATATAAATTAATTAAATTATTTTTCTTTTAATTTATTCAGAATCCTCCCAAGGTGCTTCCTTTAATGTGCCTGAATATGTGTTCAAATTCACAAATGCTTACAAGATACAGTATGCTCAATCATAACCCATTATTATGGAATCACATTTAGACTCATCATGCTAGCCGAATCTGACCAAAACATATACTATATGTTGGCTAATTGAATTTAAATTAAAAAAAAAAATCCTTAACTTGAAGTTATCGTCAATATATGAAAAGAATTTTTCAAATATCTCTAGAAATCATGAGAATTCCTTCTTCAGCTATTATGTATTATTTAAACCAAGATATATATACAAATATTGCTGCAAATCAAATGATCACAAACATAGTGGTTTGAAACAACACCCATATTATTTTACAGTTTCTGGGACAGGTCTGAAAACAACTTAGCTGTGCCCTCTGCTCAAGGTCTTGCAAGACTGCAATCAAGGTGTTGGCATTTGTGGTCTAGGGATTTGCCTAGGCATAAATCATCTGCCAAGCTCCCACAGGTTGTTGGCAGAATCGATGTCCTAGTGATTATAGGAATTAGGTTCCCATTTTCTTTCTGGATTTTGGCTGATGGCCACATTTCAGTCTCACAGGCCGCCAGCAGTGACTCATGACCCTCTCCCGAGTTCACAACCTGGCTGTTTGTTTCTTCAAGACCAGCAGGAGACTATCTCTCTCTAGTCTGCTAAACAGAGTCATATGTCAGGAAACATAACTAAGGCAGTGATATTCTGTCATCTTTGTCATTTAACATACCCTTGTCAAGTAACCCTAGACAGTATCAGACCACATGCAATTTAAAAGACTGTATTTCAGTTTCTTTACATGGTAATTTTACTATCCCTTTGTTTTTGTAATTCTACTTTTCTCAAGTGACATGTAATTGCAAAAAATTGATTTTGTTTTACTGATACATAAAATTGCTCTTTTTTGTTATAAGGCTTTTCATGTTCAAGCCTTACTTGTCTACTACTAAACTGATAATCTGGGATTTATTTACGTTCATATATGCCTTATTTGTTCCCTTATTTGTTCATTTTTTTTAATTTGCCTTTCTTTGTTTCCTTAAGCATGTTCTTTTTGTTTTGTGTTGTTTTGTTTTTTATCACTTTTTAAATAAAATGTATATATATTTAAAACATACATGACATTTTGATATACATGAATATACAAAAATGAAAATGTTAAAAACAGAACTAACATATGATCCAGCAATCCTTCTTCTATGTATATATCCAAAATAAATGAAATCAGTATCTCAGAGAGATATCTATGCTCTTATGTTCATTGCAGCATTATTTACAATGACCAAGATATGGAAGTACCTCTAGTGTCTGCCAATGGATAGAGGGGCAAAGGAATTGTGATACACACACACGCGCACACACACACACACGCATATGCATACACACACACAAGCAACACTCTACACACACTGGAATATTATTCAGCCCTTAAAAAGAAGGAGATACCATCATTTGCCACAAGATGGATGTAACTGAAGGACATTATGTTTAGTGAAAAAGCCACACACAGAAAGAAAAATGTTACATGATATCACTTCTGTAGCATCTAGAGATATTGAATACACAGAAGCAGAAAGTAGAATAGTGGTTAACAGAGTCAGGGAGGTGGGGAAAATGGGGAGATGTTACTCAAAGAGTACAAGTTATATAGAATAAATAAGTTCTAGAGATCTGATGTACAGTAGTCAATACTACTACACTGTAGACTGGAATTTGCTAAGATGGTAGCATCTCTACCATCTCAGGTGCTCTCTCTTGCTCTTTCTCTCACATACACACACAAACACATGGCAACTGCATGAAGAGATGAATGTGTTAATTAAGTATGTTCTTTTTATACAATAGATAGTCACATTGGATTTTTAAAATTTAATTGAAATGAGTGTCTCTGTGCTTGATTGATCCTTGATGGATCCAGCAATCTTGATTGATTTCTGACCTTTAAGATGTCTTCTCCAGGTAGTGTTCCATTCCTACCTCACTCCATCCTTCTCTTCCCATCATGTCACCATCTACTTTTATTTTTTATATTGCTTCTTTGGTTAATAATGTAGAAGAAGTTACTGTATAGAGATGACCTATTAATCATGGTTAAGCAATTTATACTTCCAACTCACCACAGTTTTTGAACAAGTGAGAGGAAATTTTCATTTTACTTGAAACTGTCATTCACAAAAGGTTTAAGAATCTTTGGATTCTCTTAAACTACAAAGTTGTTTGTTGGGTTCCCCCCCCTTTTTATTTTGTGCAATGGAATATTATATAGCTTTAAAAAAGGATGAGATATTTCCATTTGTGACAACATGAATGGGCTGAGAGAATATTATGCTAAGTGAAAAAAAGACTGAGAAAGACAAATACCGTATGATTTTACTTGTATGCTAGGTGAAAAAAAGACAGAAAGACAAATACCATTTGATTTTACTAATATGTAGAATCTAAAACCAACAAATTAATAAACACACAAAAAGCAAATTAGACCTCTACATAGAATAAACTGATGTCTGCCAGAGGAAAGTGGGGTGGGAATGGGCAAAATGGGTGAAGGGGAGTAAAAGAGTCCAGTGATGGAATGAATAAGTCACAGAAATAAAAGTCACACCATAAATAATATAGTCAATGATATTTCAATAGCACTGTATCTTCTCAGATGGTAACTACACTTATGGTGAACATAGTATAATGCATACTGTTGAGTCACTATGTAATACCTCTGAAACTAATGCAACATTATGTGTCAAGTATACTTAAATTTAAAAAACAGAAAGAAAGAAATTAAAAAAAAAAAAAAGAACCTTTGGATTCCTAGTTCTAACATTAGGATTTTATGAATTTATGGATTTAATATAATTTTATCTGTATGTTTTTTCTTTATCCTTAAAAAGATTTCTATTTTCTCACAATTACCTTAAATTACTTTGTCTATCATACTGTCATTTTCAAATAATTTATGCTGGAATTCACTAGGGAGAAATCTGAGTAGATCAGCAATTTCAACATGTTTCAAACATAATGTCCTCTTAGCTACCTGGAGCTTAATTTTAAAAAATACTCATTTACATTTCTTCGATTATATCCTTTCCCTAAAAAAAAATTATCTGAACATATGAACATATTAAAACAGAATTTTTAGGGCGCCTGGGTGGCTCAGTGGGTTAAGCCGCTGCCTTCGGCTCAGGTCATGATCTCAGAGTCCTGGGATCGAGTCCCGCATCGGGCTCTCTGCTCGGCAGGGAGCCTGCTTCCCTCTCTCTCTCTCTCTGCCTGCCTCTCCATCTACTTGTGATTTCTCTCTGTCAAATAAATAAATAAAATCTTTAAAAAAAAAAATTAAAAAAAAAAAAAAAACAGAATTTTTATTTTTTGACCAGATTCTTGGCATGATATATCCATCATTTTTCTTCATCAGCATAAAACAAAGATATAAACAAAACAGAACATTAGAGTTCTCTTTTTTAACCGGGGCTCACATTTATCTTTAGCTTTTGCTTCTGAATTATACGCTTTTGAGGATTAGCCTTGATTCAGAGTTAAAGCTAGAAAACTAGTCAGGCAAGGAAGTGAGGAGGAAACTGGCACTGTGTTCATAGTTTTATTACCCATATAAATTCCCCTGACTGGATGAAGCCTTAAAGGTTAGGACTAAGTATCAAGGCTTTGATGTCTGTGGTGAGTAGAACAATGTCCCCCGCCACCCCAAAGACAGCCTGGCCTTAATACCCAGAATACCTGTGGATACCTTCCATTGCACAGCAAAGCTGAAGTAAGTTTGCATGTGCAAATAAGTTTGCTAACCAGCCAATGTTATGAAAGGAAGATGAGCCTCAATTATCCAAGTAGTAGGCCCAATGTGATTAAAAGGGTCCTAAAAACATCTAGAGGAAGCTGTGACTCAGAAGAACCAGGGAGGGTGCGATGTGAGGACTTAGCCCACAGTTTCTCGCTCTAAAAATGGAGGAGTGGGGTCACAAGACAAGAAATATAGGCATCCTCTAGAAACTGGAAAAAGGTATCCAGCATAGTGGATGAAATGGGGTCATTCCCTGGAGCCTGCCCCAATGAAAGCAGCCCTACTGAACTGATTGTCTGATTTAAGCCAAGCAGTACCTACTCTGACCTCTGACCTCCAGAACCGAAAGGTAATAGGTTTGCTTTTGTTGGAGACAACAGAGCAGCAATTAATAGTAGAAATTAGTGTTAAAAAAAAAAAAAAGTAGTAGAAAGTGGAAATTAATTCACTGTCTTTTTGAGCAGGGACTGAGTTCTCAGGTCTGCTGCTAAGTAACTTAGTGACAGGGGGCATGATTCCTAAAATCTCTTTGTCTGAGTTTCTTCAAGTACTAAATAAAGATAATAATGTCTTCCTTTCAGAAGTGTCATTTTAAATGAGATTATATATGAAAATCCATCTGTCAAATTATAATAGTAAGCACTTTTTACAAGTAAGCTATTGCTTGTCTTCACTTTTCTTGTAAATTAGGAAGCATAACCAGTCTTGAATCTGTTGGTGAACCTCACTGCTTGAGGACCCAGCCTGTGGAGTGCAGTTTTCCTTTCTGTTTATAGATCCCTTATGAGCTGGGTTTTAATAACTACCAGATTCTTCAATAGTTGCCTGAAGAAATCAACTCTCTGGACATGGTGCATGTCCCGATGCTCTAATCACATTTGTCTTGACTTGTTCCTGGAATTCCTCTTGGCCTCTCTTTATCACATATCCCCAATACTTCCTTTCTTCTATTTGCTTTTCTGACTGTTTTTAACCCTAGGTCTTGTTCTATAATTTACTACATCAATTGATTCGGATTAATTTATTCTCATTCCTAACCCATTACCAGCCTAACTGCTGCTTACTCTACTCTCCCAGTTCTGGGCTTTGTACCTGAATGATCTATTACTTCTTACATGTATTAAATGATGTATTACTTCTTACACTCAATCTTTGTGTGTGTGTAAAGGGAAAAAAATGAATATGAAAATAACACAATCAGTAATGTTTAAAAAGTAACATTTTAAGTAAGTTTAACAATAGTATCATAATTCAAAAGTATGTTGCCAAGCCTTAAAATTGAGTCAAAACTCTGAAGATGAACTTTAGTAGAAAGGATAAAAATATTATAGATTTCAAAATTTTAACAGTATAATAACAGGAAAAGGGGCTTTTCTTTCTTTTTTTTTAAAGATTTATTTATTTATTTATTTCACAAGTAGACGGAAAGGCAGGCAGAGAGAGAGAGAGGGAAGCAGGCTCCCTGCTGAGCAGAGAGCCCGACGCGGGACTTGATCCCAGGACCCCGAGATCATGACCTGAGCCGAAGGCAGCGGCTTAACCCACTGAGCCACCCAGGCACCCAGGAAAAGGGGATTTTCTAATAGAATACTTCTACAGTATATATGCTAGCATATGTAAAATTTTGGAAAGGCAAAAATATGTATATGTATATGAAGGGATTTTTTTCCCCTTTCTGGATTACATATTCTACATAGGTTAAATATTTTACTTATCTTTGGTGAGGAAACAAAGTTAAAGAAAAAAATATTTACCCAAGAGCTTACTGAAAAGATTTAATGACTGAATTGTTTGATTAAAATTTTCATATCTACATTTAAGCCTGAGTTTTTAAATGTTCATAAACTACAAAATCTAATTAGATACACTAGGTCACTCAAAATGACATTTTTCCTATAAACATCCCATGGCTCAGTAATGCAAATCTGTCAATTCTTGTGAAAATGTATCAATGTAAAGTCTATATGCTTTTATGTGCTTTTCTATTTAACAGTATATGAATTTGCTTCCATTTACACATTTTTTATTTACTAAATAAAGGGTTCTGTAATTTTTTTTAGGTTTCCTATAAAAAATTCTGCAAAAATGTTCTTTAAATATGAAGGCTCAACATGAACAAAATTAAGAAATAATAATGGAAGAGAGTATTTCACTTTTGGTGGCACAATATACTTAACTTACAGTATATTAATATACATTTCGAACTGTAATGCAAAGTTTGCACACTGATGGTCCACAGGTCAGTTCTGGCATATAGATATGGTTTAACCATTTAAAAGCAGCTGATTTGTTAGCTTTATTTTTTATTTTTTAAGGGGACATCTCACAATTATCTATATTGTTGGTGGTTTTTGTTTTTGTTGTTGTTTTAGATCCTAGAGACTCATCTTTCCTCACATATTGATAACTGACCCTAAGGGAGAATGATTCTTCTATGTTGGTCAAGTACTCTGGTCCCTTTTCCTGCCACTCCCCTCATATTACAGAAGTCTTCTTTCTTCCCTCTATTTCTTGCTTCACCAAATACTTAGTTGACTAAATTAATTTATAAGAAATGGTTCTGGAAGTATTCCAGACTTAATATTATCTACTACAAATAAGAAAAAAACACGCAATGACTTACACAGACACAGTTTTGCACTGTCCAATGATCAAGATGATCTAGTCCTAGCCCTTAAAATGAGTTTTTCCTGCACTGTCCACTTTTGCCTCATTCAGTCAAATCAGTTGTCAGCTCTCTGTACAGATGGTCTTGAGTTTAAATGTTCTACACAAAATCATTTTCTTGATCAGTTGTAGGTATAAAAAAACCAATTCAAATATAATCACTTTTTAATACAATTTTTAAAAGATTTATTCATTTAAGAGACAGAAAGAGAGTGAAGGAGAGGGGCAGAGGAAGACAGAGTCTTTTGAGCAGACTTCACACTGAGCACAGCCCCACGCAGAGTTCTATCTTATGACCCTGAAATCACAACCTGAACCAAAACCAAAAGTCCATCACTTAACCAACTGGGCCACCCAGGCACCCCAATACAATTTTAAAAAAAAGAAAAGAAAGAAAAGAAAAAGTCTATAGATAAAATGAATTGGGGAATTTTTGTGATTGCTCATTTTTACAGGCTCTCCAACAATTTTCTAATGTCTTACCAAGATACTTTTTCCTATTGAGAAAATTGCTCCTTCGTTGCCCCTTAAATTTCACTTCAAGTTCAAATACATTTTTAATGCACAGGAAAGGTATAATTACTGAACTATCAATCTAACATCATTCTGGAAATAAGGCCGGACTCAAAGCAGCAGAGCTCCTACTTGTCCCTCCATTTCCATTTTTCTTCTTTGCCCTTTAGTAAGAGAACACCAGTTTTAGCTGAATACCTGACTGCCAGAAAGCTGACCACATTTCCCAGTCTTTCTTCTCCCTCTCCCACTTCCCCTGCCTGTGTTCCCTCTCTTGCTGTTTCTTTCTCTGTCAAATAAATAAAGTCTTTAAAAAAAAAAATCTATGGAAGTTACAAGTTAATCTTACATATCTTTGAGGAAGGTATAATATAAAAATATCTTATAAGGACTTTCCAAAGGTAAATTATAGTACCTTTTATAGCTTGGATTAACAGATACACAGATACACAGACACAGATATATACACACATTGACACATACACAACTACAACAGAAAGTAGAAAGTAAAAATAGAAAATAAGAGATCATTAGGTATTGATTTAGGACAATAGTATAGTAGTACATTTCTGTATATTTCACACATTTTAAATTCTAATATTTCTTTCCCATGCTGATATTACAGTTCTTTATCATTTCTGCATCCTCAGCTACCTGTGATATAAATCCCAAAGAATAGCATTTTTGTCTTTGGCCCTAAAGTCCAAGTCTCTTTTTTTTCTCTGCAAATTGGACTAGACAGAATCTTGCAACTCTTTTTGATTTTTTTAAGATTTTTTATTTATTTATTTGACAGACAGAGATCACAAGCAGGCAGAGAGACAGGCAGAGAGAGAGAGAGAGAGGGAGAAGCAGGATCCCTGCTGAGCAGAGAGCTCGATGTGGGCCTCGATCCCAGGACCCTGGGACCATGACCTGACCTGAAGGCAGAGGCTTAGCCCACTGAGCCACTCAGGTGCCCCTCTTGCAACTCTTTTATACTTTATTTTCTTTAGCACTAGTATCCTCTTAGATGTTAAGCTCAGATCCACAATCAATTCATTTCTTTAGCAAATATATTTGTAGTTTCAAACTCTACTAGATACTGGTACAATATGGAGATGAGAAAAGTGTTTCCTTCTCCTTTTTCAGATAATTGATTTCTGATTATCTTCTAAAAAGCACCAGTGTTCTTTCCAGGGTGCTTACCATGATAAATTCTGACTCCATGGCAGAAGACAGAAACTGTGATGGTCGTCTATAGCAAATGATGGATGGAGTGTATAGCAAAGATCATGTTGGCTTAAGCCAATGAGAGATAAAGGAAACGAGAATTGTTAATTTTTCCCAATAGTGGGGTGTGAACTGTTGGCCTCAACTGATAGTTCAACTGTTGCTCAAAGCAGCTTTAGAGATTAGCTGTGTGTTTAACAATTAATGGATGTACATAACGCACACCAGAGATTAATGCACTCCAGCTAAGTCACCCCCAAAATCTGGCATGAGTATAGGAGAATGTTTTTCCCCTAATGCTGCAATAAAATATAATTCACTCAATTGAATTATTGAGTGAAAGCGGAAGGAGGTTATCTGAGAAATTTAGCATTTTCAAAAACAGCCTAAACAACAAATATATTTATAAGAATAGATATAATAGCAACCATTATAAAAATTCATAATTATTTAAAAATCAATTTGAGAATTTATTATAGTCAGCATTTCCTAGAGTTCCTTGATTTTTTTTAGCAATATCTTTCTTAAATGTATTACTTCATATATAATTTGAGGGGAATTGGGTATACTCTTCTTCCAATTCTTATATAAACAGTTTATTTTATAAAGCATTAAGAAGTATTAGAGATACAAAATAATGGTTCAGTCTAAAATCCTCCCCTTAAAATAACTAGGTGAATCTGTTTTTTTTTTTTTTAAAGATTTTATTTATTTATTTGACAGAGAGATCACAAGTAGGCAGAGGCAGGCAGAGAAAGAGGAGGAAGCAGACTCCCCGCTGAGCAGAGAGCCTGATGCCTGGCTGGATCCCAGGACACTGGGATCATGACCTGAGCCAAAGGCAGAGGCTTTAACCCACTGAGCCACCCAGGCGCCCCACTAGGTGAATCTTTTTGAACAAATCATTTAACTTGTTTAATTCTTTGCTGTGAAATAAAGGATAAAAACTGCCTCTCAGAATGAGAAATATAAAATAGCATGTGATCACATTTGGGGTGTAACATATGCAGAAAGCTAGTTTATTTTTGCTTATTTATCTTTGCTTTCATACAATATATTTTGGGAGGATTCAATAAACAAAGCTGAAACATCACATTTCTAATTAAGGAAACATTTTCTGGAATGCAAACATAAAGATACAGATATATAGTTCCTATAAAGTAACTAAGAATGGAGTGTAATTCTGGTGATTAATGAAATATTCAAAATTTATTGAATGTCTATGATGCTAGGCAATGTGCTAGGCACTGATTTAAAATTCATCTTTATTTTTAATCACTTATATTTTATTTGACCTACAAAATTTATGGTAAGACACAAAAACGCTACTACATGATGTTAATGAAATAAAATGTTCAGCACAGTAATGAACCATTAATGGGGGCAAACCTGTTTTCTATTACACAGAAAATGTATGATACATTTATTCAGCTTGATGAAAATGCTTACTACAAATTTACACATTTTCCTAACATCTGCAAATTCAGCAGTTATTACGTGACATCCTTTAATTTACAAAAAATGTCTACACATGACAATGAGATAAAATGGAAATTGTTCATTTTCAGGTCTAGAGAGTATTTTTAATACTAACATGTCACTTGAAGTCATGTAATTACTGTATCCAGTGAATCATAATCTTTTACTAAAACACTTTACTATTTTGTATCTAAAAACAATTTTCAGAGAAATATATATTTTGCTTTGCACTAAACCCTGCTTCTCTTACTAGCATAGACCAATTTCTTTAGAAAATAATGTATTCTGAGAGATAGTGCATCATTTATAACAGAACAATTGTATTATTACAAAGCAATTGGATGAGGAATCTAGAAGTTCTTTAAAAATACACCATTAAGTAAAATTACAAAATTATTTTCAAAATACCATTTCTTCCTTTAAAATTTAACTTCAAAAACTGAATAAAGTCAAAAGGAATATAATAGATCTTTAAAAGTTTAACTGCTTTAACAATAAGAACATTAAAAAAATTTGTAGACTCTTAAAAAACCCTCCTGTCTACTAATGACCTAAGATATGCTATTATTTATTTATCCAGCAGTTTTAACTCTATCTCATATTGAATTTTTAACCTAATATCACTATAAAATGATTATCTGACAAATTCCCCCAATTCAATATGTAAGTTCTATGCATTCACCTTCACTAACTCAGAAATAGTTATTGTTGGCTTCATAATATAATATTTCTCTCACTCAGTCTCCATGGTCTCTTTCTCATTTCTCTGTGCATGTACTCCCTCAGTCTTTATGATTTCCCTTCTGTGGTTGGTTCCTCTACATTTTTAATTATAAATTATATACAATATCCTTCTAGGGTCTAAAAAAATAAATTAGCTAAATCATGAAGCCAATTTTGGTCATACTGTATAACAATTGCTTATTAAATTTTACAAGCAAAGGAATCTTTCCATATTATTTTATAAATATCCATTGTTTAACCCTCTTAGCACCAGAACTTTAATATTCTTAGCAAGAATTTACTAAAAAAATCATGTATTTAGGTGAAAAATATTGAGTTGAAGTTGCAATCTTTAATGATCTAAGATTTTGCTGAAATTTTTCATTTTGAGGCTCCTTAAATGTTTTCACTCTTTTCTCATCTATTTCAACACCTCAGGAATCTTAAAATGTAATTACTACTCTTTCCACTCTAAAAACTCCCATACATTTCCAATACACTTTATGTAGTAAAAATTCATTAATAAAATAATGTACTAAAATGTCCTAAAATCAGTCCAATGATTTCAATATTAGTAATAACACTGGTATTGGATCAGATCCAAAACTCTTATTCAAATACATTATGCAGATGCATTGGCTTCAAGCTACTGATTGCAAGTGATGGGGTAGTATACTCTCAACAATGAAAGTAGAGGTTTTGGGTCTTGGCTCTAAGCCAAGATTTGGTTATGTAATAATCTGTTGGCCCTAATCTTTTATTCCAACAAAAGAGAGGCTAGGACTTCTTCTAATCATAAGTCTTAAAATCTCAGAGCTGAGGGGACAGGGGTCGCATGTTCTGGTATGACACCTTGTACTGCCAGATTCTGTGTGATGTCTCAGGACATCATATGGTTATTGTATTTTTTTTATGTATAGTTATCTGTTTTGTAATAGCTATCTCAAAACTCAGTGGCTTAACACTACAACCATTTTTTCCACTCAGGGTAGATAGAGAATTTAGGCTATTTTTCTGGTCACATTTGGGTTTATCCTATGCATCTGTAGTGTGCTGTCAGGGATGTACATGATTCAACTGAGAGGAGATTATCTCGTGTATCTGGAGGTCAGAAGTTTTCCGGCTGGATGTACACCTCTTCTACACTTGCCTCTCATCATTTAGCAGGCTAGCCTGGGTTTGTTCTTATCACAGACGCAATATTCCAGCAAAAAGAGAAGCTTGTAAGGTGCTTTAGACCTAGGGGTAGGACTGTAACAATGTCATTTATGAACATTTTATTAAGTCACAAACCCAGCCTGAACTGAAGGGTCAGGGAAGGAGATCCTACCTTTTAGTTGTAAGAAATGAAAAATCAATATGAAAAAAATCCTAGCACCTTTATACAAGGTATACTCAAAACAGCACTCCGTATACCTTAAAAATATACATACAATCTTTTGCCAATCATATCTCAATAAAACCAGGACACATGCGCGTGCACACACACACACACACACACGCCACATTACCTACCAAACAGAAGATACAAAGTAGTTATGGCTGAAATCAGTAAATAGTAGTTGTTAATATATATGTTTCTGTTTCATTGAATAGGAGTAGCTTACATTATTCAATGTTTTCTATGTGCCAGATCGTGTTCGAAATACTTTGAACTGTTGATTAATTTTATTTTATGAACAACGTATTAAAATATGTGTATTCTTGGGGTGCTTGGGTGGCTCAGTGGGTTAAAATATGCGTATTCTGCAAGTATTTATTTAGAGGTAACCATATGTAAAGTACTCTTGTAGGAGTAGGTCATAGCAGAGTAAATGAAATAGAAACGCTTACTACCTTAACTGAGTTTGATAGCTTGTGAGAAAGATGGGCAATATCCAAAATGTATAATAATCATTTGACCTTTTCACAATTGTGTAATTTACTTGGAGCAATAAAATACAAGTGGAAGTGATTTGTCATTTCTGGACAGAAAGTTAAGTGCCACTGCACATGTTGTCACAATCACTCTTGTTTTAGAACTGAGACTAGAAAAGCTCTAGATAGTGATGCTCATTTGCCCTCAGTCTGGAATGAGGGAAATGAAAACCAAAAGATGAATCCAGCTGACCATTAATACATACATGGCATGACTCAAAAATAAACCTTTGTTACTTTAAGCCCTGGGATTTTTCAGTTTGATTTTGAATATGACAACATATCCTAGCTTATTTTGGTTGTTAAACATATAAATGTCAAGTATTTTATATAGTGATAAAACGATAGGGAGAGAAAGAATCCAGGATAAAGACTAGGAGATATACTGGGGCTCCTGGGTGGCTCAGAGGGTTAAAACCTCTGCCTTCGGCTCAGGTCATGATCCCAGGGTCCTGGGATCGAGTCCCACATCGGGCTCTCTGCTTGGCAGGGAGCCTGCTTCCTCCTCTCTCTCTCTGTCTGCCTCTCTGCCTACTTGTGATCTCTCTCTGTCGAAAAAATAAATAAAATATTAAAAAAAAATAAAAACTAGGAGATATATTCTGTGACATGGTGTTTCTTCCAATTAGATGTAGGGTGAAGAAAGAAACTTTGTAAATCCCAATTTACAATTGAGGAAATTGAAGTAGAAAAAAAGTGAAGTGAAATAATAATAAGATTGGGTCAAGACTGAGGAGCTCAGAAAGTTTAGAAAAGGAATTTGTTCTTTCTTTGGCTGGTAAGAAAGAATCATTAAAAGTTTTAGAATAAGAATAAGGTAATTGAAAATAGAAACTATATTTGATAGAATTACGTAGTATGAAACCAGTCGTGACTAAGGTCTAGAAGTCATTGGCAGTTCAGACATCTAAGTATATTTACAAATAGGAATTTTGCTGCTGGAATTTGAATAAAATATAGAGGTTGTGGGTAAAGGTTTATGTACCCTCCACACTTTAAATTGGAGATTTAATATTTATTCTTGTATTCAGCAATTATTTTGCCAGTCCCTATTCCATTAGCCACAAAAATAATAAAGTATAATTAGATCTTCAGGGTCTCACATAAAATATTTCATATATTTGTCATTCATATATAAATAATTATTGATAGTATAATTTATTTTATAGAAACTTCACATTGATAAAAATTTAAGCTCATATATTTAATGATTTGGAGGAGCTATGGTAACTTGTTCAATGGTTGCATCATGGATTTCAATTTATTATGGTGCGTGCGTATGTGTTTTTCTCCATTAACAAATATATCATGTGCTCCACAGTGTCATTAAACTTAAGGAAATCTATATCCTAATCAACCATGAATATGGTGATTTTCATAACATTTTTAAAAAGCTACAAAGTCAATGAAGTAAATGCAGATGGCTCTCATAGTTGGAAATGTCTACATTCTCCTCTCAGTAATTGATAGTATAAAGCAGACAAAAAAATAATTAAGAAATCAGAAGACTTAACACCTCTCCCATTAAGGAACATGATGTTTCTTAGTGTATATGTACATGAAAATATACCCTAAATCATGTGTATAGAATATATATATGTATATATATACACACACTATATATGAAACATTTATCAAGATAGACTATCCTCTAAGCAAAAATACATTTTATCAAATTTTAAAGGGCAAAATTATACAGACAAGTTTATTTGATCACAAAATATTAAATTCAAATCCAACAACAAAAACATATCAGGAATATATCCAAGTAATGGAAAATTACACGACATACTTCAAAGAATCCATGATTCAAACAAGAAACCAATGGCAAGTTAGAAAATATTTTGAACTCAATGAAAGCAAAAGCAGAGCATATCAAAACTTATCTATCAATGAAACAACTCTATCGATGGGTAGATACACTTGGCAAACTAGTACATCAAACAACTTATCAAGGTTGGCATCTATAGTGGGAAGTCATGATGATAGCATGTACTCTTGATATGATGAAAAAGACAGTTTATCTCTGTGTTTTTTCCCCCAAATCCAAAACTCTGTCCAATCATGAAAAAAATCCCAATAAAGGCACATTTTTACAAAATATCTAACCAATAGTCCTCAAAAATATCAAGGTCTTTGAAAACAGGGAAAGTTATAGAAACTATCAAAGCCTAGAGGAAACTAAAGAGATCTGATAGTTAAATGAAATGTAGTAATAGGATCCTGGAAAGGAAAAAGATATTAAGAAAATCTACTGAATAAAGTCTGACCTTCAGCAAATAATGATGTATTAATAGTGGTTTATTAATTGTAGTAAGTGTGCTATACTAATAAAGATATTAATAATAGGGAGATGGGGTGTGGGTATATGAGGATAATTTATGCTATTACATTATAGTATTAAACTTTTCTATAATTCAAACATTATTCTAAAATTAAAATTTCCTAAAAAAAAATCTGTTAGTGATCAACTCAGCCCAATGTCATGAATATTTCCCAAATGCCTACTGTGTGCCATACTCTATGTAAAGTTCTCAATTACAAAGGTAAATCAATATCCTATGATTAGAAGGATTATTAGTTTAATTATAAGAGGCATCTTGATGAGTAAATTACATAGCACTAAATGTGTAATCAGGAAATCTCTGCATTTATTGCTGATAATTGAGATGTTTAATGTTCTACAAAATATCTTAGTGCTGATCAATGAAGCTATTTTCATCTTTGATTTTATAAGGAAAAGAACAGTCACTATAAAGGGCTTAAACTATTCTTCTTTTCTATACCTGATAGAGAAAGCACATATCTTCAGTTTTCCTCTTTATTCAGATTATAAATTAAAGGAGAGAAAGAGAGAGAGAGAGAGAAACACCATCTCACAGAGATTTCCTCTAAAAATTAACTGTAATAGCTGAGGTGTAGAGATTCAATAAGTACATACTGTATTTAAAGAAATACTTAGACAATGAAGAAACAGTAATTAATAGCTCTTCTCGTGGACTTTACATGAACTAGTGCAGAAAGGATTAGAACTTTTCCTAGCACCTCAACTAAAGCTGCTCTGGAGTCAGACTCTTTCATTAACAAAGAGCAGATACAAGTTGATAATAAAATCTAACTTGAGAGAATAATAATTCTATCTCTTAAAATTCAATATTCTTCCTTTATTTTATTTATTTTTATTTTATTTCTATAGATTTCACTTAATTTTAATTTAATTTTTATTTTAAAATCTACTAAGAATTATTTAGAGTCTTATAACTTTACATTCTTGTAGTATGTAATTCTAATATAATCAGTAACATATTTGTGGAAAGTGACAAAAAGTCAAATGTTATAAGTATGTACAAGGAAAACATGCTGCTCATATAAATAAATAATGGCAATGGCACATAAGGCACAGATTTAAGTATTATTGGAATGAGAAACTCAATTCTCACTTGGACTTTCTCTTTAATCGAACATCTTTGGTTTTTCCCATAGGTCAGTCTCATTATGTTAGATCATTCTTTATCATAATATTGGGAACATCATTGTGGGTTGTCAGTCAATCAGTATCTCACTCTCTTGCCATCACAAGATTCAATAGCCCTTCTTTCCTTAGTAGAGTAAAGCCTTGAAAGTACTCTGGCTCATGTGACCTCTCTAAAACCAAAATGTGATCAGTGAGGATACAATTTTCATGTTCATCAAATGTTCAAAAATATTAGTTGAGCCCTACCACATCCACTGCAGTCTTCTACTCATTTGGGATAAAATAGATAATAAAACTCAGTCCCTGTTCTAATTCTAAGCTAGTGGAGCACAAAGACAAGAGGCAAATAAAATAATGTGTCAGGTTGTCATATGTTATCACAAAAAATAAAACTGTAAAGGGCATGAAGAACAAAGGAGAGATGTTATGTTTAGTATAAGATGGTCAGGGAAGACTTCCCTGATAAGGCGACATTTAAGAAAAGACTTGAAGGCAATTACAACCATATGGCTCTCTCCATATGGCTGGAGTGGGAAGAAACAGGGACAATCTTCCAAGGAGTGAATACCAGTCCAATTTGCGTTGGGCAGATTCTAAAATAATAGGCTAACTATGCCAATTTATATTGCTTTTAACTTTTCCTTTCTTTGCAATTGCCATTTTGGGAATATCCTGATTATTTTTAATGTTTAAAATAATGCTTAGTGTATGCAACATAAGAATTATTTAGTCTCTTCAAGCTGGAACAACAGTATTTAACTGACAAATAATTTTTACACGGCAATCAAAAACATATAGGAAACAATGACCACTTTATTTTTCCACGTTAATAAGAGAAATATGTACTAGTCATAGAAAATTAGGAAAATTAGAGAAAAGGACCACAAAGACATAATGCTATACAGATTTCAGTATATCCTAACAATATTTCATCTAATAAAGGAGGCATCTGCTGATTTAGAAGATTCTAAATCTTTTTTCACATGAGCTCTCTAGGTGTATTATACTCACAAAGTTCTTTCCCACTCAAAGTCATGTACATAGTCATTTATCTTTTATCTTTTTTTTTCAGTTTCTTTATGTTATGTTTTTATTTTCATTTAAGTTTTTAATACATTTGACAGAGTTGAGCAAGGGTATGCAAATCTAGATGGTCCCATACGCTCTTCCCCTCCTCTTCTAGGTTATTTAATAAGAACTGGTTCAGGGCACCTGGGTGGCTCAGTGGGTTAAGCCTCTGCCTTCGGCTCAGGTCATGATCTCAGGGTCCTGGGATCGAGTCTCGCATCGGGCTCTCTGCTCAGCAGGGAGCCTGCTTCCCTCTCTCTCTCTCTGCCTGCCTCTCTGCCTACTTGTGATCTCTGTCTGTCAAATAAATAAATAAAATCTATCTAAAAAAAAAAAAAAAAAGAAGAACTGGTTTAGCAGGTGTGAGTGATGTCAACCAGCTACTGGTCTCCAGTCTCCCTCTCTTTCATAAGGCCATTTGCTCCAATTGTCCTGTGATTACAGGTGCTCCCTATTCTCTGTCATGTTAAACAGACTGTGGGATTCTTCTCTACTAGACATGGGCAATTCATCTATGCTAACTTAAATTGTAGGTGGGGAAAAAGAATTTGAGGGACTCTGTATACTCTGTTATTACTCAACTCCACAGTTTTCCACAGCCTTATTTCAAATCTGCACAAACAACACTAGTGTTTATCTGTGACTCTTTTGCATAATTTAGAGCTATGACTAACTTGTTTTCTAGTAAACATTATCTATTCATTTATATTTCTTCTAAATAATTATATAAAAATTCTCAGATGGCATCCCACTCGGATGCACGAGCACCACTCCAGAAGAGGACAGCTGCCACCTTATAGCCTCACTCATGGGTAGCCCTGGAGAAGAAAGGTGAAAGAAAATTTTGCCGTGCAGAACTTGGAGCTGTACGCATGCTTGCTGAGTTGTTTTGTTTGTGTTTGGTTTTGTTTTTGTTTTTTGACAAAGAAATAGCCAGAAGCAAGAAAAGAGCAGCTTCCCTGTTTTTGTTTTGTTTTGTTTTGTTTTGTTTTTGACAGGCAGAGATTACAAATAGGCAGAGAGGCAGGCAGAGAGAGAGAGGAAGAAGCAGGCTCTCCGCCTAGCAGAGAGCCCGATGTGGGGCTCGATCCCAGGACCCTGGGATCATGACCTGAGCCGAAGGCAGAGGCTTTAACCCACTGAGCCACCCAGGCGCCCCTTCCCTGTTTGTTTTTAACGGAAATGTGCATATGGATGCTGTGGTACCTGAAGGATGGACAGTGCCACTTACAAAGTTATTCCCTCTCAGCTCCAAAGCTAAACATCTGGAGTTTATGACTTCAGAGCTGAGACTCTGCAAACTGCGCTTCTAATGGGCCAGGTGTCCCATGTTGGGTTGGCTAATAAACGACTGAACGCTTCCTATTTGTTCCTTGTGTATTTTCTGTTTGTTGATTTCTGAGTACCTCCTACACTTCCACCCGTGGCTCAGCAGTCCTTTCTGTATCAGCAGTTGAACACAGTTTGCAAGTTTCTAAAGCTCATAAAATCAGGCTCACCTAACTCAGGGACTGCGACCTCATCCAGCGGGCAGTCTCTTCAGAGACCTGGTCCCAGCCTCAGAAGAACCTTCCTGCAAGCTCAGCGAACACTGTCCTCCATGCTGTTCTCCTGCCAGAGTTTATTCCTTAACTCATTTCAACAGTTTTCCTGTTTCCCCAGCTGTAGGAATGCTGCTTTCTGTAGCTAATATCTCTCTGATATGTTAATATTCTTTTTATTGCATTTTTGTGTTAACATCATGATTTTACATCTTTTGGGCAGTTACTCATATGAAATTCTCTGTGTTAAAGTAGCTGGTATGGTTTCTGTTTCCTGTCTGGACTCAAAATGAGCCCAACAGGTAAGTATGTTTTCAGATAATTAACTAAATAAGTATCTAGTTAAGTACTTGATCTACAGACATAAACATAGAGACTGAGACAGAGCGAGAAGCAAGAACTTTTCAACATTGTTTGAAAGGATCCACTCAGAGGTTATAAGCATGGGTTGCCCAGGTAGAGGGTGAAGGACAAAGAGATACCATTGATGAGTCCAGAGAATGGAAAATAAGAGAAAAGAATGAAAAAGAAAAAGAAAAGAAAAAAGAAGGCATTAAAACACTTGTACAGTAATATTTAAAAGAATCGAATAGTCGATTTTTCTTGTTTTTTGTTTGTTTGTTTGTTTTTTAAAGATTTTATTTATTTATTTGACAGAGAGAGAGATCACAAATAGGCAGAGAGACAGAGAGAGAGAGAGAGATGAGGAGAAGCAGGCTCCCTGCTGAACAGAGAGCCCAATGCGGGACTCGATCCCAGGCCCCTGGGATCATGACCTGAGCCGAAGGCAGAGGCTTAACCCACTGAGCCACCCAGGCGTCCCTTGTTTGTTTGTTTTTTAAAGATTTTATTTATTTGACAGACAGAGATCACAAGTAGACAGAAAGAGAGGGGGAAGCAGGCTCTTTGCTCAGCAGAAAGGCCAATGCTGGGCTCAATCCCATGACCCTGAGATCATGACCTGAACCAAAGGCAGAGGCTTAACCCACTGAGCCACCCAGGTGCCCCTGAATACTCAAATTATATAAAATAATGGGGCTTACCTCATGTCTCCTCAGTTTTAACCACATGTAAGATGTTTTAAAGTAAATATTATTTCTTTTAATATTTAAAAAGGATTATTTTATTTCTATTTAAAGGTATTTTTACTCAGAAGGTGTGATTTGATAACATTTATTTTCTTTATCATAGTATTGTTTTTATTTATGGTTTGACATAAGGGTGTCAAATACAATTCTGAATTCATATGTTAAAATTGCTTTTGGCAAGCTCGGGCATTTGTATGCTATTAATATATTATTAATAAGTTACTGAATTCACTATATTTAATTTGCTATTTTTGGGGGGTTGTGTGTGAATGAACACACACATGTTTTTATTTTTTGTATTATGTACTCTGCTATAACCTGGCCTATGATGGTTTTATAAGCTTATTGAAAAAGTAATTACTTCTTGATACATTAGACTAATATATACAATAGGGAATACCAGTTTTCAGATCTCCACTACACCTTTGACATCTTGAGAGTTTTTCATCCTTAAAAAACTGTTAAAAAATTACTTTTGAGGTTTTGTTTAGAAAGGTGCTCAAATAGGGTACTTTGTTGGTCCCTGCTCGTGCAAGAATATTTTTTTCAGTTTTGTTAAAAATTGATACGTGCACGCAACACATGCACGCAAGTAATTTTAGTATTTAGTATTTGGAACACGGTTCTTTTTATAGTCTAAAGATTTACAGCTATTTGCTACACGTATCTTCTGATTATGCAGATTATGCAAAGGAGACCTATTTTTTTAACAATCTGATTTTATTTTGAAGATATCCATCAGATTTGCCTATTGTATTTTAAACATGGTATTTTCATTTCTTTACATTTATGTGTAAACTTGAATTTTCACATCACTCATATCCCTCCTATTCCTTTTATCCCTTCAATATAAATGTAAAAAGAGGTGTATTAATAATTTCTTTGTTGATCTCACTTCTTGCACTGTTGAAAAAATCTTTTAGGGAAATTATAAAGATATTTGGATGAATGTATTTTATACATATTAAATATTCTTTTATATTGATCTAATTCAAGATTAATTTTTAATATGCTGGATATTTGGTTAAAAATATGTTCAGTTGTCCCAAACTGTTTATTAAATGGTCCTTCATGATCTGAAATGCTAACTTGGCTTTGCTACATCTAATTAGACTGTCCTGAGGCCCTCCATTCTTTATAAATATGCCTACAAAATTATATTCTGATAGAGTTAATCCTCATCAAATTTATTTCTGCTGATGTTATAAGTAGTTTATGTACTTCTGTTTCCATCATTATTTGGTGCTAGTATATAAGAATGAAATTTACTTTATAGGCTCTTATAATCACTAACAGTATTCTAATACCCAAAATTTATCTATCTTCTCTTATGTTTCATATGAAAAGACAGATAACCTGAAAATAATGTTTTGCTTCCTTCATCTTTATTAATCTTTATTCTCTTTTTGTCTTGCTATACTTGAAAGACGTGGAGGACAATATCGAAAAGAAGTGATTCTCTAAGCACCTTAAATTATTTATGTTTTGAAAGAGAAGGCTTTAATGTTTGATCATTATGTATGGAGTTTCTAAAGACTTTTGATCAATACCTTTTTTTAAAATTAGGAATATCCTTGCTTGATCAAATATTTTAGATTTTGTATGACTTTAATTTTACTGAAGTCATTTTTGGCATTGAATGAGAAGAATCATTTGTCATCTTTTTCTTTATTCTGTTAATGTGATAAATCATATCAACAGATTTTTAAGTGTCAAAACAGTCTTTGATTCTTTGAAACAACCTAATTTGATCATTATAGACAAATTTTTTTAATACCTTGAAGGATTTAGGTTGCTTTTGTTCTATTTTGGTATTGATATATCTGCTAATAACTAATGATGGATGTAATTTGCAGTTTTATAAACTTGTAAACACTGCTTTTTATAATCAAGGTTATACAATCATAATAAAATTAATGTCTATTATCTTAAAGAATTTGTACAGATTTAGGATAATATGCCCTTAGAATGTTGGTTAAAACATGCTATAAAATTATGGTCTGATTTTTTACTGTTGTTATTTATTTCGTGTGTTCATTTTATTTTTGTGGATAATTTTACTACTGAATCCACTTTTCTAATCATTACATGTTTATTCAGGTTTTCTATTTCTTTTCATAATTTCTAGTAACTACCAGTTTTTGATAAAATCATTCAACTTGTCAAATTTACTTCACTATCAATATGCCAAACCTATTGGTTAAAAGTAGTTCATATTCTCTATTTTTTCATTTTTAAAATATTTTTCTTCTCCTTTCCCTCTCTCGTGTGTGTGTGTGTGTGTGCATGTGCGCACGTGCCCACTTTGCCCAAATTTCAGAAAGATTTGTATTCATCTTTCTGAAGTAACCAACTTTTTAGCTATATTAAATCTCTTAATTTATTTTTCACATATTAATTTGTTTCTGAATTTTTAATTTCCTATTTCTACTCCCTTTGGATTTGTTCTGTTTATCTTTTTCTTATTTCCTACATCTGAGTCCACTTCATTATTTCTAAGTGTTTCTGTTTAAATATATGCATTCTTAACCATTTTACTCTAATTTCTATTTTAACTCCACCTAATACATTTTTGTGATTTTATTATTTGATCCCAGGGGCCTGAAATCGAGCCCCGCATCGGGCTGTCTGCTCAGCAGGGAGCCTACTTCTTCCTCTCTCTCTCTGCCTGCCTCTCTGCCTACTTGTGATCTCTGTCTGTCAAATAAATAAAGTCTTTAAAAAAAAGAATTATATAATACGTATTACATTTTGTAATATTATTATGAAGTGGTTCAAATGCAGGTGTTTTGTTACAGAGATAGGCAGCAGAAATTTTTGTTTCAACTCATAGCCTTAGTTCTAGCTCCTTTTTTGTTTCTATCCTCTAGGACTGTTTTCTTCTGTTTCTGTAAAGTCATTTTTGTATGTAAAATAATGATTCTTATGTTGTGCACAATATTACTTGGTGTTTTAGAATAGGAGGTTTTAAAAATGTTCATAAAATTGCTGGAAGTTATAGTATTCCATTCATTTTTATCCCACTCCTCTGTTTTCCACCCCACAACTCTAATAGAGAAACTGTTATAAAATCCATTTCCAATTGATATATTTTTTGATTCATCTTGAAGTGCACAATTTATTTGCCACAAATGACTATTCTGTCTTTCTTGATATATTTTTGTTAGTTTTTAGATGAACGTATTATCTTGACTTCCTTCCTTCCTCTTTGCTTGCTTCTTAGTATTTTCCTTGACATTATCCTTGTTCTCCATTATAATCTGAATTTTGTAATTCCATAGAATTTTTATCTAAACCCTCTTTTATTTTTTATCTTGAAAGCTCTATTCCTATAAGAACTTACATATCTCATTGGAATTGTCAACTTGAATCTATAATTAAAATCATCCAAATGATAAACTTGTATATTCAACTGTCATCTGAAAATTTTATGTGTATCCTATTAATCCCTCAAATCTATTTTTTAAAGGTGGAATTGGTTATGAACACCAAATTATTTCCTTTTCCAGTTTTTCCATCTCAGTAAAGTTTACCACCAAAAATATGGGCAAGGGGTATTTCTGCTTTTAGTTATCATAGATTAACTTAATGTAAATACATTCCCACTGAGAACACCTAGAAAAAATAGACACAATTGGAAACTAAAAGCTACAAGAAAGTATCAAAATTTCAGCATGGTAGCAAGGAACTAAGATGTTCAGAATTTGAAAAGAAGGGGAAACAAAGTATTTAGGCTTGTTCTCTCCCTTGAGTTCTAAACAGAACTTTAGCAAAGAGCAGCAAAAAGGAGAGTCACTGATAAATAACTTTGGTTTTCAGTTTAAACCACAAAATATTATAAAACAGGCTTAAGAAGAAACTAAAAGAAACAGGCTTTATAAAAACTCAAATTTACTTTCCAGCAGACCCAATATTTGTGATTAATTAACTCAATAGATTAATAACAAGCTGGTGAATATGATGAGATAATTGGAATATATATGGTGTTCTCCAATGGAAATTCAAGAACCCAAAATAACAACTGAAAGTAAGAACCAGTGGATAGACTTGAAAGTAGATGAGACATAGTTGAAGAAGGAATAAATCAACTGGAAAATAGCACAGTAGAAAATATCCAGATTTAAACCTACAAAGTAAGATGATTAGAAAGTGAAAGAGAAATAACATAAAATATTTATGGAACATGCTGAAAAGATCTAACATAGTATGATTGATTCTAAAAATAACAGAAGCAATATTTACAAAGAGACATAAAGTCATAGTTTTTAGACATTCAATGCAACAAATTCATGATGAATACAAATCAAACTACATAAATAACTGAAAACCAAAGATCTTAATGATTTTAAAATATGTAGATGATGCTCATAATAACAGTTGTATACAATGTTCTGTGAATGTCAATTAAGACCATTTTTATTTTAACATATTTTATAATTTTCATGTACTACAACTCCTTCATGTTTTTAATATATATATATAATTTTTTTTTTTTGGTCAGTTAACTAAGAAAACAATGATCAATCTTCTCTCACTTTCTCAATTTGTCTTCTTTCTCCTTTTTTTTTTTTTTTTTTTTTTTTGGTCCTGCTGTTTTAGTATACTCTCAAATTACACATTTAGGTTTATAGAAATTTAGCATTTTATTTTTTTTTTTTTTCTGTTATTGGACGTTAATATTCGGGTGTGCTTTCTTTGTTTCTAGTAACACATTTTATCTATAAGTGTGTTTTACTTGCTTTTAGTATAGCTAATTAATATCTGTGTACCCAATACTTGTCTTTTTTATCCTACTACTTCCAAGCTTTCTTGCACATACATTTAAGGTATTTCTGGGATGCCTGGGTGGCTCAGTCAGTTAAGCATCTGCCCCCCACTCAGGTCATGATCCCAGATTCCTAGTATTGAGCCCCGAATCAGGCTCCCTGGTGAGCAGGGGAGTTTGCTTCTCCCCATTCTCCCCCCATTCAAGTTCTCTCTCTCACAAAATATGAATCCTTTAAAAAGTAAAAATAAAATAAGGTATTTCTTGTTAACATTTTAAGATATTTTGCTAACTATGCCATTAAGCTGTAGACTAGGGGTCAGCAGACTGCTTCCAACAGGCTGAATCTTACCCACCAATTATTATGTAAATTCAATTTTATAAGCACAACCCTGTTCATTCAGTTACAAATGGATGCTTACATGCTTCAGTCCTAAAGTTGAGCAGTTCTCATAGACACCATAGGACCAACCAAATCCAAAACATTTACTATCTGCTTCTTTATCGAAAATGTTTGTCTATCCTGATCCAGGCTAACAGATTTTAAAATGGATACATTTGTACATATATATTTAATATAATTACTTTGTTTTAGCTAAGTACCACTTTACTACATGCCTAATAATTCTGACATCTATTTTGTGTTTCTTTCAACATTTTTAAACTATTGAAATATTTCACTATTCCATTTTCCTATTAGCTTACTAATTGTATACTAACTTGATAAGCTTTTTATAGTTATATGAGTTATGAAACTCACAGTTATGCTTTTACATAAGAAAAATTAATAATTTTAAAACTTCCTGTAAAATATAAGGCATGTAGAAGACTATAACTCCATTTATATCTTAAATAATTTTTTCCTATTATTGTTAAATATTTTAATTTTACATGGATTTGAAACTCATAAGCCATTATTCTAGTGTAATGTAGAGAGTGCCAGTTGACTCCAGTACACACAGTGAGTTATATTACAGGACAGGGACAGCAGGCTTAGGGAGCTCAAGTCTTTTGGAAGTCTACCTAATCTTTGCTTTAGAGAGGTATTATCTCTTTCTACAAGACAGTA
This sequence comes from Mustela lutreola, assembly GCF_030435805.1. Classification (NCBI taxonomy): domain Eukaryota; kingdom Metazoa; phylum Chordata; class Mammalia; order Carnivora; family Mustelidae; genus Mustela; species Mustela lutreola. The sequence goes on from NC_081303.1 coordinate 53,841,969, forward strand.
ACCTACCAAAGGCATCCAGTATTTCTAGTTCCCAAAGCCACTCACTCTACAAAGAACCTTAAAGTTTGTCCGGAATAAATGGAAGTCAGAGCCTCACTCACAAGACATATATCCATAGAGAACTTTCCAAATAATCACACCTCAGCATTACCTTGATAACAAAATCTGGCTAAGATATTAAAGAACAAAGAGGAGTGATGTCAGCAAAATGGAAGAATAAGACCTCACCTTCTCATATCCTCTCTCAGCAACAATAATTTGGCAGCCATCCACAGACAAAGTACCTCTGTGGGTGCTTGAGGATCCAGGTAGGAAATGGCGATACCCTGTGGAGTCCAAAATCACCAAGTTAGGCCTGGGTCCAAGTGGTCAATTCAACTTCGCTGGTCCTGGGATCCAGGAAGAGTCATGGCTACCAGTGCCTTGAGTGACAGGCCCACAGACTTTGGAGCTAATGGTGAACCTAAAATGTCTGGTGAAGTGGGTCCAGCCCCTCTTAGCTATAGTCCAGGAGCCCCTGGAGGTAAGCTCACTGAATCCAGTCTGACTGGGGAATATTACATTTTTCATATTTCTATAGGATTTTACATCTATATTAATGAACAAATTTGGTAAATCAACTTTTCTCCCAATTTTTTTTCTTCAGCACCATTATCAGCAACTATATTATATATAAGTAACTATATTAATTATCAGCAACTATATTATATATCAGCAACTATAATTTTATAGTTGGCAAACAAAATTGTATATACTCAAAGTGTACAAAATGATGGGTTTATATACACAGACATTTTGAAATGATCACCACAATCAGGTTAATAACACATCCATAACTTCATATTAGTTATGATTTTTATCTTTGATGTGGTAAGAACATTTAAGATTTATTCTTGGTTAACATACCATGTTTTTTGTAGACTTCAGTTCAATAGAGGTTGTGTTTTCTTTAATAGTTTGTGATACATGCAAGTAGCACTACCTAAGACTGCCAGTGATCAATAAGGACTATTTAAATGAAAAGTTAGTGTCTGACTTTACTTGAACACAAACTTCAAAGCTTTTAGACTCCCTAAACATATATTGGTACTGCACATTTGTCATAATATTAGAGAAATTTTCACTGGAATAAGCACCAGGAACCTGACTCTTATAAAAGAAGAGATATTTTAAATTCCTCTCCTTTGAGGCATAACATGAAAATTAATTCCTTATAAGAGGATATCATAATCTCTCCTATTTAATTTATTAACCAGGAACCTCTGTTCAAATAGCAGTATTAGGGATGAACAAAGCATAGTATGATGCCTGACTAACTGCAACACTTTCCCTGGGGTTATTTGAAAATGGGGCAGGAATAACAGATTCCTATAAAATTATAACTAAATATAAAATAACTAACATAATTATGTTTTAAAATTTGTTTTTGAGATCCTGAAATATCTAAGGCAAGAGTATCTCTTTTCTTTAACATTTTCAAAATCTTTTTAAAATTATTATTTTTTTTAATAAACATATAATGAATTTTTATCCCCAGGGGAAGAGTATCTCTTTTACTTAAAATAATTAATAGATAGGAGTTCCTGGGGGGATCTATCCATTAAGTATCTGACTCTTTGTTTTAGCCCAGGTTCTCATTTTATGAGTCAAAATCTCATGGGTCTTGAGATCAAGCCCCACTTTGGGCTCCACATTCAGCAGCAGTCTGCTTGGAAGTTCTCTCCCTCTGTCCCTTTTCCCACTCATGCTCTCTCTCTAGTAAACAAACAAACAAACAAACAAATAAATAAAATCATTAAAAAATTATTAGTAGATAGAAATAAAAGAAAAAGGGATAGTTACTCTATAGTTATTTCCCACATTTTGTTGAAAGTTCACATTATGTCACTTCCCTTTTAAGACCTATAGATTTTCACTAAAATCAAAAGAAATCCAAAGAGCACTTTTGCTTTTATGAAAGAGCAACTAGCACATACCAGAAGCAGTGAGAATGGCCCCTGCAAGCTCATTCTGCAGGAACCACGCTTAGCTTCTCAGCATCAAGCAGCCAGAGCTTTGAACTCTGGGAGGATCTTTGCTTTATCTAGATTTATTCTGTGCATCCCTTAGAAAGATATCTCCTAAAAGCCAAGAGGTTCTGTTAAGGGTCTGGGAATGACTCACAATTTTCCATATAAATTAATTGGTAATTGTTTCCATGCTTTACGTCATTCAGGCTTATGAAAGATTTCATAGGAATGCTCTACTTCAGGATAGCAGTGTTTCCCAAAGTAATTTTTTGTTTTTGTTTATTTTGAGTGTGTGTGTGTGTGTGTGAGAGAGAGAGAGAGAGAATGAATGAGAATGAATACTAGATTTTATTTTTAACCACTTGTCAAGTAAATCTGGAAAACACCAAATTCTCTATTTTTGTTGGAAATTCAGATGGTTTTCTATATATTGGAGACTGAAAAAAGTTCCGCAATAAAGAAAGTGTTTAGCTTTGTTTTACACAAGATTTCTCAAGTGCATTTGAGAGAGGGCTCTCATGAAATCAGAGACCAGAAAATAGCACTTCTTAGTCTCTTGGATTGTTGGCTGCCTTTTCAGTATCTGTCTATTCTCTTCCTCCTTCATAAAAGGATCTCAACAGGGAGAGCAAGTCCCTGATAACAGCAGAGTCACATCACTAGCTTTGGACATTCAGATTTGGGGAGTTTTCTGTTACAGACAGCTGAACACTAACCCTAATACAGCAGGCCCTCTGAACTGAAACTAAATGTAAGCCTACTGATCCAGGGATTTTTGTTGTAGGAATTGGGTTTAGTGCACTTATTCTCAATATGGGCTTCACGTTACACCTGGAAAATCTCAAAAAAAAAAAAAAAATGGTTTTTTTTCATTTGTAGGTCCCATAAAAAACCAAAAGGATCAGGACAGGGCCCTGACATTGGTAGTTCTTAAAAGCTCTCTAGGCGATTAGGTGATTCTAATAACAACAGTCAGGGTTGAGAACCACTACTCAAGTGCTTCATTTTTAATCTAGCTAAGGAACTTTCCGTTAATTTGCTTTTTTTTTTTTTTTAACTTTTTCATTCCCATTCTTGTTACAAGCTTAAGGGTTTCATTGTAGTCTCTGTTGAAATTCCAAAAAACAAGAAACATGATTCATAGGGATAATTGACCTTATCCTTGTTTAAAGATATTTTGAATCCTTATTTTTCAAAATTTTTGATTTGTATGTCCCCACACTAGTTCTTGTCTTAATTTGCTGGCCAACACATGGGTTATTACTTTTCATAAAGAAGCTATAGGTAGACCTATCCTTCCTGTCTTTTGGAAGCAGAATCACAAGACACCCATAGACACATGAGGACAAAAATCCCAAACAAAAGAACTACTTAGTCATATTCAAACAATAAAGACAATATGTTACAAATTATTTCTGCAATAAACATAGTTGTGGCAGTTTTCCTTAATATTATACATTTATATACCTTGTTGGCTGGAAACACACACACACATTTCTCATCCAAAACTTGTTTTCTAATATTCCTACTAGTATTACCTAGTAATCACAAATACAACAGGCCCAGTCATTTAATCTCTATCCAGAGAGTAATCCAAAGCCATTTCAAAATCATTCATCCAGTGTGTACTATGGTCAAATTTATTTTTCTTCCATTAGTCTCAGAATTTACAAACTCCAGTTTTCTATTTCTCATCTAGTTTTATTCCCAACACAACCTAGATATTATTGTTTAGCATTTTTCAGTCTAGAGATAAAAAGTTACATTTAATCAATACCAACATAACCTATGTAAAATCAGTGAGCACAAACAGAACACTGGCAGTGCCATTTCTGTTGTTAAATGTCAAAAATTCAGAAATACTACCAAGCAACATTGTAGCCACTTAATATGGTGATCATATTTATTTATGGTACGTAATTATTTATTCATTTTAATTTAAATTGAATTAGCCAACATATAGTACATCATTAGTTTCTCATATAGGTTCAATGATTTATTAGTTGCGTATAACACTGGCTGGTACTTTAAAATCAAACACTTGTGCACAGTAGAGTATGTGATAAAACTAGTGAATCTTACAAACCTTATGGGTCACTTCACTGATATGCTCCTTTTTTTTTTCTTCTTGCATGTGAGTCTCGAGGTCAAAAATATGATTGCCAAAAGTACAGCCCAGCGGCGGCTCAGATCTACCATGCTGCACTCTAGTTGGTAAGAGATCCCAGGAAGAGCCCTCTGAGGTCAATCTTTAGTTATCTCACCTGCTTTCAGGGGGAGAGGCTATACTGTGGCCTCTTTTTTTTTTTTATCTCAGTGAACACACTCCTGAGTAATAAGAGAATATATGGGGTGTTTTTTTTGTTTTGTTTTGTTTTGTTTTGTTTTGCTAATGCTTGCTGTAACTAATTCATCTTCCATCCCTTGTTGAGTATAGAAATCTTATTTTCTACCGTACAGTAATGCCATATCCAAGTTCAAATTCTCTGTTTTTGGATAAATTATATTTCCCAAGTGACCATACTAAAAGCACAGAGTTCATTTTAAATACATGGTATTGCTGAACATGTACTCTTCCATAGCTATTTTTTTAAAGATTTTATTTATTCACAGCAGAGGCAGAAGGAGAAGCAAGATCCCCACTGAGCTGGGAGCTCAGTGCGGGACTTGACCCCAGGACCCCGGGATCATGTCTGGAGCCGAAGGCAGACATTTAACCATCTGAGCCATCCAGGCAACCTTCCATAGCTACTTTAAGAGCTGGGTAGGGTATGGGTTCGTATAGTTAAAAAGCACCCATTAGTCAAATAAGAGACTAAATTCCCCAGGGCTTTGTGGAGCCAAGAACTAAATTCAATGCAATTCAAGGAGCCATTAAGCAAGAGTCTGTGATTACTCACTTTAGCTCTACATCAATAAGAATCAAATCTTCTCTATCTGGTTCCTTCCAGCTGAGTCATGTGCTTTTCTTTCTCTTTCATTAACTGAAGCATTCACTCCATATTCTCAGTTTCCTCAGTGATAGATCCTTTTCAGAACATCTTATTTCCAAGGCTACCTATTTTCATCAAAAGTTTCTTGATTTGTATGCCAATGAAATAGACCAATCTTTGCCTTAGCTTTAGAACTCTTGCTGGGAGTAAATAAAAACATAGAGAAAAAAAGTTATAAATAATATGTGTACTCTGTATATTACATTAAGTAAAGTGTTCCATAAAAACAATAGCTGTGTGAATATTGACATATCATTTTACTGAGTGGTGTTTTTGTTTACTTTGTTTTTAAGATAGTATAAAACAGAAGTTCAGTATTTCCTCTTTTTTGGTTTTTATGGTAAACACTTTTAATCAGAGATTACATTTTTTTTATAATGAATATAACTGGAACTCAAAATTCTTCTCAACCCAGCATTTCAGAGAATTCAAGTACCAAATGGTTAGATAGATAGTGTGAGTTCACACCTATTAGATCCCTAATCTAATAGATTATTTTATTCAATAGATTCATGCAAATGATCAATTTATTTGGTGAGAATATACCAAATCATGTATATAGACTTTATTTTTGTGTGAACATAATAATGAAACTTTATTTTGGGGGAGCGGGCTTCCATTATTTTTTTTCCTACTCATTTTTTATTAATTTTTAAAAATTTTTATAAACATATAATGTAATTTTATTCCCAGGGGTACAAGTCTGTGAATCGCAAGGTTTACACACTTCACAGCACTCACCATAGCACATACCCTCCCCAATGTCCATAACCCCATCACCCTCTCCCGACCCCTCTCCCCCCAGCAACCCTCAGTTTGTTTTGTGAGATTAAGAGTCTCTTATGGTTTGTCTCCCTTCCGATACCATCTTGTTTCATTTATTCTTTTCCTACCTCCCCCAAGCCCCCTATGTTGCATCTCCACTTCCTCATATCAGGGAGATCATATGATAGTTGTCTTTCTCCAAATGACTTATTTCACTAAGCATAATACCCTCCAGTTCAATCTATGTCGTTGCAAATGGCAAGATTTCATTTCTTTTGATGGCTGCATAGTATTCCATTGTGTATATGTACCACCTCTTCTTTATCCACTCATCTGTTGATGGACATCTAGGTTCTTTCCATAGTTTGGCTATTGTGGACATTGCTGCTATAAATATTTGGGTGCACATGCCCCTTCAGATCACTACACTTGTATCTTTAGGGTAAATACCCAGTAGTGCAATTCCTGGGTTGTAGGATAGCTCTATTTTCAAGTTTTTGAGGAACCTCCATGCTGTCTTCCAGAGTGGCTGCACCAGCTTGCATTCCCACCAACAGTGTAGAAGGGTTTCTCTTTCTCCGCATCCTTGCCAGCATCTGTCTTTTCCTGACTTGTTGATTTTAGCCATTCTGACTGGTGTGAAGTGGTATCTCGTTGTGGTTTTGATTTTTATTTCCCTGATGCCGAGTGATGTGGAGCATTTTTTTATGTGTCTGTTGGCCATCTGATGGCTTCTTTGCAGAAATGTCTGTTCATGTCCTCTGCCCATTTCTTGATTGGATGATTTATTCTTTGGGTGTTGAGTTTGCTGAGCCCTTTACAGATTTTGGATACTAGCCCTTTATCTGATATGTTGTTTGCAAATATTTTCTCCCATTCTGTCCGTTGTCTTTTGGTTTTGTTAACTGTTTCCTTTGCTGTGCAAAAGCTTTTGATCTTGATGAAATCCCAATAGTTTATTGTTGCCCTTGCTTCCCTTGCCTTTGGTGTTATTCCTAGGAAGACGTTGCTGCAGCTGAGGTCGAAGAGGTTGCTGCCTGTGTTCTCCTCAAGGATTTTGATGGATTTCTGTTTCACATTGAGGTCCTTCATCCATTTTGAGTCCATTTTCGTGTGTGGTGTAAGGAAATGGTTCGATTTCATTTTCTGCATGTGACTGTCCAATTTTCCCAACACCATTTGTTGAAGAGGCTGTCTTTTTTCCATTGGACATTCCTCCCTGCTTTGTTGAAGATGAGTTGACCTAGAGTTGAGGGTCTATTTCTGGGCTCTCTATTCTGTTCCATTGATCTATGTGTCTGTTTTTGTGCCAGTACCATACTATCTTGATGATGACAGCTTTGTAATAGAGCTTGAAGTCTGGAATTGTGATGCCATCAACTTTGGCTTTCTTTTTCAATATTCTATTTCTATTTTCAATATTCTTTGGCTATTTGAGGTCTTTTTTGGTTCCATATACATTTTAGGATTGCATTAAATGTGTAGATTGCTTTAGGTAGCATAGACATTTTCACAATATTTATTCTTCCAATCCATGAGCATGGAACATTTTTCCATTTCTTTGTGTCTCCCTCAAATGAAACTTTATTTTAAAAATTTGATATTATGGGAAATTTTATACTTAATTTAAATATAAGGATGATCACAAATACTACACTTTGAAATACCCATTATTTAAATAGACATATTCAAATGCCTTTTGTAACTTTTCAAGATAAGTATTCAGTAATTAATATGACTTAGGAAATAATTTTTCATAGGTGTCTCAGTTTCTGTGCATCCTTTCTTTTGTTCTGGCCATCATGTCAAGGATGTTTGTGTAGGAAGCAAGCTTGGAAGAAAGAGATAGTGTCTCACTCTAAAGCACAGAACAAATTTTTCACTGTCCAGAACAGTAAAGACTCAAGGACAAAGTTTGGGCTATTTGCTAGAAGCCCCTATAAATGATTGACGATTTCTAAGCTCAGGATTCCTTTGCAGTGTTGTAAACCCACCATGTACATGCCACTCACCTGTGACCCCCTCCCTCAAGGACTGTGGGATACAAAGAGAAGCATACAAACATGACAGTCTGTTGGGTATACTGTAATAAACTCTTTGTTCTTAACATGGGAGACTTGTGTCAGCATGAAACAGACTTGTAAGTGTGAAAATATGTCAAGATTTCAAACCTTTCACAAATCTTGACAAAGTGCTTTTAAAGTTTAATATAGGGGAGATGAGATGAGCAGACATTAGTCAACAGGTACAGGGGTTTGGTTATAAAAGAGGCATAGGTCCTAGAGATCTACGACATAGCACAGTGCCTACTGTTAAAAATACTGTACTGCATATTTGAAGATTTCTTAAGAGGGTAGATCTATGTTAAGTGTTTGGATCCCAAAAAAGTAACAAAAAAGAAAATAGGAAGAGACTTTTGATGGTTTTATGACATAGACTATGGTGATGCCTTCACAGGTGTATACTTATGTCCAAACTCATCACAAGCTATGCAAATTAATTGTACACAGCTTTTTGTATATCAAACAAAAACCAACCAAACAAACAAAATACATACATTCATTAATTAGATAAAATACAATTTGAATGCAGGGAAAACAGAAGATGAAGAAATCAGCGAGGAAGACATACCATGAGAGACTCTAGACTACAGGAAACAAACTGAGGGTTACAGAAGGGAGGGTTGGGGGGATGGGGTAACCACGTGATGGGTATTAAGGAGGGCACCAGTGGTGATGAGCACTGAGTGTTATACAGAACTAATGAATTGTTGAACATTGCCTCAAAAACTAATGATGTACTATATGTTGACTAATTGAATATAATAATAAACAATAAATAAAAACAAAGTTAAATTTTTATGATTTTGCCCTTTTCTTCTGTTTATGATTCAGTGCCTTATGTATAAATGAAATCTATGAACACAGTCAATAATTAAGACACCTGTAGAATGGATTACTGTGAAAGCTGAAAGAATGAGAAACAGTCAAGGTATTATTCCTCTACTTATTTTTACTTATGTAAAATGTATTACATATCTAGAAATATATGAAATATATGTGTGCACCTTAAAGAAAATGATGCAGTGAGTACTTATGCAACCACAAACAGGACAATAAGCAATTTATTATAGGAATCTCTTAATCTGTATTGCAAAAGCATCCCTTGTCCCTTTAAATAACTATCCTACTTTTATCTGTAGGTTTAACTTCCACATGTGTATATTTAAGCAACATGTTATACATATCAACTGTCTTGAGACTTCTTATGTATAGAATTATTGGATTTCTTTCTGATTTGCTTCTTTCCATTGATATTATATGTGTATAATATATCCAGGTTTATTTAATCCTCTGCTTAGAGTATAACTTTGTATGGATATACCATAATATATGTGCCCTTTATTATTGATTGCCTTTCATATTTTTATAACACTTTGCCCTGAAAAAAAATTCCGCAATAGACAATCTTGCACATGACTCATGGTGCACATGTGAAGAGATTGCCATATTTCATAACTAAGAGTAGAAATCTGACATGGTGAATTTGAAGAGATTTATTAGATCATCTAATAAAGCAAGGCTTCCTGCCATGTTTTTCTTCAAAAGTATCGTGGCCATTCTTGACACTTTCTACTACATATATATTATAACATCTGCTTGTAATCTGTATACACATACCTGTGGGTACAACACACATTCTCTCATACACACAAAGTCTATATTAGGTGTGTATTAAATCTGGGGAAATAGATATCTTTACAACACTATATGTAGGTTGTTTCATCTGATTTATTTTAGACTTCTTTAATTTTCTCTCAATAATAGATTTTTTCCTTAAAAACTATAATGACATTTTTTAAAATTTATTCCTAAGTGCTTCACACTTTTGGTGCTTTTTTGAAATGTATTTTAAAAATAAATTTTCATTTTCTAACAATTTGCTGGACTAATACTGATTTTTGTGTGTTGATTTTGTACCATCAGACTTGACCAAGTTCTTATCAACTGTAATCAAATATATATGGATATTTCCTTCTTTTATTTCCTTTAGAACATTCTATCATTTACTCATTTAACTACTTCGGCTAGATAATCCAATACAATTTTGAACTGAATTGATGAGTGGACACAATTTTTTTATTCCTCATCTCAAGGGGATGCATGCTTTTGAACAGTCACCATTAAGTCTGATGTTTGTACAGCATTTTTTACATACTCCTTACAAGATTAGGAAAGTATAATTTTATTAGTACTTTGCTAAGAATTTTTATCATAAACAGATTCAACTTTATCAATTTTTGCAACTATGGAAATAATCATATATATAGATAGATAGATTAATGTTTAAATGTGATCAATTAAACTGATTTTCTTTTTTTTTTTAAAGATTTTATTTATTTATTTGACAGAGAGAAATCACAAGTAGATGGAGAGGTAGGCAGAGAGAGAGAGAGGGAAGCAGGCTCCCTGCTGAGCAGAGAGCCCGATGCGGGACTCGATCCCAGGACCCTGAGATCATGACCTGAGCCGAAGGCAGCGGCTTAAACCACTGAGCCACCCAGGCACCCCTAAATTGATTTTCTAATTTGGATTGGAAAGGATTCATAGGATAAATCCCATCTTAAACATAACATACTATTTAGTTACACATTAGTGGATTTATTTTCTAAAATATGAGTCTCTATGGTTTGTCTCCTGAGAATAATTTTCTTGAGATGCAGCCAAGGAAGATACTGGGAATACAGTTTCTAACTTGGCTCCCTAGATGGATACTATCGATAAACACATCCTAGGCATATGGAAAGAGGAGGATTGAGGTGGCTATAAAAATTAAGTAATTTGGTTTTTGAGATGTTTTGGAGATAAACCTAATGGAAACCTCCTCCAAAGAAGATTTCCCTTTGATCTATCAGATATAAAACCTTATATGTATTATAGATTAGGGGGAGGGGCGGATTTTCTCCATTAAATTCTGAAGGAAGAGCAAAGACATTTTACTCCTCTCCTACTGCTCAAGGAAGGTCTGTGGCCTCTCCTTTGCACTGGTTTTACCTGATCAGAACTGGTGTGGGAATGAGACAGGTGCTTCCTGGGCAATGTCAGCAGCACCAGCCTGATTTTATGCCCAAATAAAGCAATCAAAGGAACCAAGGCAGCACAAAGGGGGAAAGTATGCCAGATGTGAGGCTAATGGGGCAATGACGGGGAGCAGGCTATGGAGCTGAAATAAGCTTGTTAAGCAGAGCTAAAATCCATGAAAAGCAAAGTTCTAGAAGTTCTAAAGCAAGAGCTATCTTTGTAAGCTTTAGCTCTCATCAGGGGAAAGTATGTGATCAAACTGCTCATATATCATGTATATAGAGGTATTCATTTAAGTAGGTTGAGTTATTAATAATAAAATATAAAAGAAAGCTTTGAAATATTTTCACAATCCACTTGAATTTCACCTGCTATTTTTAGCTATGTAATATATGTGCCTTTATTCGACACTCTTAAGTTTTTTATTTTTCCTTTATCATCATTATCTTAAACCTAGTGGAAAATTAGAAACTCTAATGGGAATGATGAAAATATCCAGTAATGCCATTGTATTTATATTTCATTGCATTTAAATTAAAAATGCAAAGCATGTTGCTTTAACTTCCTTCAGTTTTTATTTTAGTTCATTTATAAAATATTTCCTTTTATATGTAGATCATAAACTAAAATGTACATTTCATTAGTTGTAGCTGGCTTTTTGTATTCTCCCCAAGATACGCTACATAGAAGGTTTAATTTATCAAATACTTCGAAATCTCATGTTCTCTTTTTCTATTTAGAGAATAAATAAATTGGTAAGCGAATCTGTGATTTGTTTCTCTGATATGTCATGCAACACGACTATTAATAATATGAGTAAGAATCAGCCTAAGTAGATACTAACAGCTCTCATAGTTAGAGCATCTACTCCCCTCACAATGAAAATCAGGTACACTGTTTATTCCCATGTTTCCCCACCTTAAAATATAGGATTAACTTACTTAATTCAATATTTATTGCCAGGCTCAGTCCTAGTAAACATACTGTGGTGAATAAAATAAATGTGTTGCCCACTCTCCTGGTGCATATAAAATAGTAATTGTGCAGTAAAATATATATAAAAGAATATGTACATTTTCTGATCTCCAAAGAAATTGGAGAATTCTTATGTTAATATTATATGTTTTAAATGATATTTCTGTAAAATACTGGGAAAATTTTCCTGAGCCAAAAAAAAAACCCATAAAATGTAAGCAGTTGTTATTTCATAGAACTCTACATAATGTGCAAAATTCCAAGTAATTTCATAGTTTGAAGAAATTACACATACGTATTAGGAGCTGATGTCTTGAATGTAATTAAAAATTGGATTAAGCACTTTTTCTATCTTATAAAACCTTTGACATAAGTGCAAGTTATTAAATATATAGCTTTGATATTGTCTATTCAAAGGAATACATAATGGAAAGAAATCGATATATTACTTGGTAAGTTCCCTAAGATCATAAAATATATTAAAATCTGATATTTGTGTGTGCATATATGCACACACACACATAAATCCAATGGTTGATTTTTTGAATACCTATTTCTTCCCCCCATTTCAGCCCTCACACTTTTACACATTCTTTTTGAGTTTCCTTTTTGAGTTACACATCCTCAGAATTCCCTCTGAGACATCTTTTCTTGACTGTCCTACATAATGGTAGCGGGGCAGGGAGCTGGCATGATATTTCTGTTTCTGTAAGTACACTTTTGTTTTATATTTTCAGTTTTATCATTATGTTTTATCTGCAGCTACAAATTTATCCCTATCTAAGAAAAAGCAGCACAAGGTGTTGGTTCTGTACAAGTTTACAGAATCAGACAATGCTCAAATAACAATTCAACTACTTAGCTATTTGCCTCTGGGCAGATAACGTGATTTCTGTGCAAGTCAGTTTTCTCATCTTTAAAATAAAGATAATAAAAGCATGTATGCCACAAAGTTATATGAACATTACACATAGAAAAAATATATATGTATGAATGTATGTGTGCATGTCTGTATTTGTGTATTTGTGTGTGTTATATGCTCAGAATGGTACCTAGCAAAAATAATCACTTAGGTAAGCATTAACTATCCCATTAATGTATCTTTCTAGCTCTCCAAATATATTGTATCCAACTGTTTTATATAAGTTACTCGTTCTAATTTCCTTTTGGTGGACTTCTAGCAAGTAGGGAACATGATATAGGACTATGATATACTTTCACTTCTCTGAATGGGGTTTGCATCAAACTGCTGACAATTATTTGAGGATCAAATCATTTTTTTTTTCCTGGCTACCTTGTTATATACTGAAACTATGTCGAGACAAATATGAACTAAAAATATGCTTTCATAGATATAACCAAACTGTTCCTTCTGAAATTATTTCGACTTCCTACTCCCCCACCTTTAAAAAATATATATATATATATATATATATATATATATATATATATATATAGCTATTTTCTGAGCATATATTTTCATCTTTGGGACTAAAACTTTTTTTATTTAATACAAATGATTAATGCTGTTCTTATAGTCTATCTCTGAAAAAGGAGAAGACACATTGAGATGAAGTGTATTAAACTGTAAGAACTAATATATTAATCATTAAGTTATTTAATGCTTTCCCATTGACAATACACATGTGTATTAACTAGAAATAAAAGAATTCATAGCAAGCAAACACCGAATTCTCTGGTAGGATTTTATTTTGGCAATTTTGCACACATGGCATTGCTTCTCTCCATCCTGTTTCATTCCACCTCTTCAGCCTCATTTTTCAACACCTGGTTTTAATCTTGGTATTAACTTGGCAAATTCTTGGCTGAACCATTTTAACTGCCTGGCTTCTGGGAATCTTTCCCATCACTGAGTCAATATGCTGCGGCTTGGCTTCGCTACCCAATCCCAGTGCCTCCGAAGGTCAACCATCCTGAGTTCAGTACACTCTGATTTTAGACTTTGGCTTACCCTTCCATAGATGAGTGTCTGCTCTGTGTCTCTCTTCCTACTGGTCCTCCCCCGCCCCCCCAACCCTAACCATCTGCCTCTCCACTCAGGCATCTGCCTGTTCTTGGGGCAATCCACTGCAACCTCCTTAACTTTGCTGTGGAGTCACTCTTGTTCTTATCTACTTGTCTCCTCTCTGCTGCACTCCAGCAGCTCTATCACTTACTGTACGGGGACAGACTGCATTCTGCTAGCTGCACTGAAATCTTGAGCAAACTCAATGGTGCGGCATCTAGTAAACGGAGAGCAGGTAAGCCCATACAAAATGGAATTCCATTTATGGCAACACAGTAGACCAGGAGGGTTAAAACAACCCACTTCAATTTAAAGCAGGATAAAAGTCAGTGGGCTGGTAGTCCTGGGCTCCTCTGACCTGGCATATTCTTCACTTTATATCTGCTGATATCACAGATTTTAATGTTGCAGAGGAGAGCACTGTAAGGTTTCATTTACTCCAACCACATCTATTCTCAATCTTCTCCTTTACACTGCTTGCTTGTTGGCTCAGTAATAAAATAAAGTCTAAGAAAACTCAGTTGAGCCTGAGTAATCCTTCTCACAAATCTTCAAATCTGAAGGAGCCTCAGGGTCTGGTTTAATTCATACACTTCTCACCACAAGGTTGTTGAGGTGAAACCTCACCTCCAGGAAATTTATGACTAAGAAGAGATGAAATAATGTATATTCATAGCATAATAAGCTGGTGTAATTATGTGTAAATGGCATGCTTAATTTGTTTGGTCTATAATGTTTAGGTAACTTATTTACATTTTTTTCACAATAGCCTGGGAGGGAGAATTATTTTTAAAAAGGAAATCGTCTCAGAGAAGTTGTGATATGTCTGAAATTATCTGCCTACTAAAAAATATTAGAGCACCACCTTATATTAATTCTTGACCTAAGTAAGTTGTGTTTGACATGGATTTGAAACAAAATTTGTCCTGAGTTCACTATGGACCAACCTGAGGACATTGGGTAAATTGTTTTTATGTCTCTGAGCTTTGTTTTCCTCAGGTGAGAGTATGGCTATGAACAACTAGCTCAAAAGGATGTCTTGGAGGTTAAATGAGATCATTTATTTGCAAATATCCCTGCTTAATACCTATCACATAATAAATATGAAATTATTATCATGTTCTTCCTTGGAAAATGAAGTAACTCTAGCGGTCTTTAGCTTAGTGGACTTTGTAGCTAGTAGGAAAAGAAGGGAATTTTTTCAATCAATATCTGTGTCTCCCTTATTCAACTCTGTACTTCTTGGCATGAGGTCAAGCATGTTTGAAACACCAAATACATGTTTGTTGAATGAGAAAATAAATAAATGATCTGGTGATGAGATAGTCTATGTATTGAAGTCACATAAGAAGAGAGGAAGATTTTTATCGAGGCAAATTCAAAGAGGATGCCATGTAGCAAAGATGAAGAAAAATCTGAAAGTACATAATTAGCTAACATAGAAAGGCTCTTGCCTTTTGGGTCAACATTTCTGTAAACTTTGAGATACTACTTAAGAGTAACTTTTTAAAATTTCCCTTTTTAAAAGATTTTATTTATTCTTTAAATAAGAATTTATAAATTCTTTAAATAAGGGAACACAAGCAGGGGGAGTGGGAGAGTGAGAAGCAGGCTTCTCTCTGAGCAGGGAGCCAGATGCAGGGCTCAATCCCAAGACGCTGGGATCATAACCTGAGCCTAAGGCAGACGCTTAAGGACTCAGGCACCCAGGTGCCCCTATATTTCTAAACATTACTTAGAATGTATATCAAAATATCTATAAAATATGCACCAATCTGATATTGTGCTTTTTTTATATCCCTTCTTACCACTTCATATACCTTATTCATTGAAACGAGTTTTACATGCATTGCTGTGTAAATATAAAATATTGAAAAGAACTGGGAATCATAATATAATATTCTTTTCTCTCCCTCTCTCTCTTACTTTCTCTAAGAAGCTAATGGACTTCCCTGGTGCACCTCCCCAAACTTTCACTTTGGAAAATGTGTAAAATAACTATTCAGTAGAATTTTTGTATCCACAAAGGTTTAATAATATGTATTAAATGTAACTTTATAACTTGAACATATACTTTCTACAAAATCCATCTGTAAAATCATTGTTATATGATAAATCATCTTAGTTATGATTAAACTTCTCTAAATTGGTTATATAAAAATGACAAAGATAAAATGAGTCTCTCTTGTCAGCCTCGACCTCATTTAATGAATGCAAACTAAATGCTCCCTAAACCTTACTGCAAACAGCTTGAGTTACATTTTGAACAACCATGGAGGTATTAAATATAATTATTATACCCGTCTTCAAGAATATATGTTTTCACATGTTGAGAAATTTAACAGAAACATTGAAAATTAGCATGGACATAACAATATTGGATGACTGATGGTGTGTATTTTAAATATGAGTGGTGGCATTTTTATGTCAAAAATACATTTATATTTATTTCAAGTTATTTTTCCCATTTGTCAAGCCACTGCTTTAGGTCATTCTCCCCTCTTTTTTATCCATCATGCCGTATTGAAGCTGACATTTTGAAACTGGCATACATGCAGGCCAGTTTTTAAAACCGCTATTTTTAATCTTGACACAATCAGGGAAAAAAATTTCTTCGGCACTCTACTTTCTGTACTATAGCACATTAGTCACTTCGTGAAATTTACCTCAGAGTGTCATTAGAAACTGAGGGGAAACAAGTGTTCAAAGGAATCCAAACTGTTTTTCCCTCCATACTTGAGTTTATCTCTCCCGGTACAGGTTCCCATTATGAGCTTTCTCTCTCTTTTTTGGCAGGGAGCTTCAATTTCATTTTTTTACTTCTTTGGAGCAACTAATTTTAATAAAATAAAACACGAATTTGTCACACACATGATTACATTCATCATGTGTTAATCATTAAAATGTCTTATTAATTATCGGGAAGTTCATTATTAATGATTCTAATATAATAAAACACGAATTTGTCACACACATGATTACATTCATCATGTGTTAATCATTAAAATGTCTTATTAATTATCGGGAAGTTCATTATTAATGATTCTAATATTTTCTATTTGTAACTCCAGGCTTCCTGTATGCTTTTTTGTTATAGGAAATAAAATAACTTTTAAGAAATAAACATAAAAACACAATCCTGAAAACAAATAACTCTACTTTCAATTGTTCCTCAGTTCTTTCAAATGTTCTAATGAATAAATTGTAGTTTATTCCCTAATATGTTTCTTAGAGAAATGCACTTATAAATATATTTATGAATTTTTAATATATGTGGATTTCAAATTATATTGATACATATAGTATATTGCACTGGGACTTTAGCTAAGTTTGGATTAATCTTCCATTGATTATTATAGGTGTATATTAAAACTGTCTACTTAGCATTACCCATATTGTTTATAGACAGAATAATGGACCTTGAGAAAAGCATCTACCTCACAAACGATCAGATGGTTTTAGCCAAGGAACTTCCTTCTCGGTCTTATATAATGTGCACACACGACACAAACACTTACACACAGAGATGTAAATTCACCAGGTACCTTCCTCTAAACTCTCTATTAGTACTGTTATTAGAATTACTTTAAGTAGAAATAATCATCTTCTATAAGTGATGATTCTTACAGAATATAATTTTGATGACTAGCAGAATCCTGAATGCCAGTGAAATTTGTGGATCAAATGACTCAGGTTTTAGTTTGTTTGTTTGAAAGAGAAAAGGGGGGAAGGATAGAGGGAGAGGAGAGAGAGAATCTCAAGCAGATGCCACCCTGAGTGTGGAGCCCAACATGGAGGGTCAATCCCACAACTGTGAGATCATGAACTGAGCTGAAATCAAGACTTGGACACTTATCGACTGAGCCACTCCTATGGCCCTAACTCAAGTGTATAATAAGAGTGATATTTGAAGAATAGAAAGTTATTACCTTTAACTAAAACATGAAATTTCAGATTTTATGTATATTTCCAAATATTGTACAACTACTAAACATTGAATAGTTTCATGTAGTAAATTTTACTGTTCTGGAAAATGTGTCCTGGAATTTCATTTGCTGCCCATGCCTGAAAATAACTTCTCTCTTTGTGTTATTTGAAGTAGAAAATACGTATTACTGGGGATTGAACTTAAGCAATAATAGAACAATTTTTAGGTTGAATGCACAACAAAACATTTTTCAAAAATATGCAAAATCAGACACTGTGCAATACTGAATAACCTTTTTAGCTCCAGGCATCAGGGACTTGGATGTTCAATGTTATTATGTTTATTTAAATATGATCTACCTTTGATTGATATTAAGAATCCTACATATCCAAGTATGCCTTGATGTAAGGAAAGAAGATATGCCAAAATCAGTCACCACAGCCCTTCATGATAGCAAAGATAAATGCAAACTTTTCATATATTTATTTTTTTTCTTTTGTCATTTTCAAAATAATGTGACATTTCCCTTTCCAGCAATATTTGACATGAAATATCTTGAAAAACAAAGACACTCGTACTGCATAATGCATAGAAATGTTGGATAAAATACAACAGACACATAAGAATTGATATAGAAAAATCATAACATACAAAACTGTAACTTACAAAAAGTTAATCTGAAATTTAAGACAAATGCTTAAACTCAAACTCTTTTTTTTTTTTTAAAGATTTTATTTATTTATTTGACAGAGAGAGACAAGTAGGCAGAGAGGCAGGCAGAGAGAGAGAGGAGGAAGCAGGCTCCCCGCTGAGCAGAGAGCCTGATGCGGGACTCGATCCCAGGACCCTGAGATCATGACCTGAGCCGAAGGCAGCGGCGTAACCCACTGAGCCACCCAGCGCCCCAAACTCAAACTCCTTTAAGCAGAACATTCAGTCCCATATTTCTAGAATACTACAGGAAAACTGGCTTATTAGTAACTCCTTATAGCATCGTGCATTTTGCTTACTGCTCAAGCAGTTCTCTAGGTGGCAAACTGATCCACCCTAACAAGACCATTCAAAGACTGACTCTAGGTCATCAAATTCTTTAAGTACTTTTCTCCAGATGCCTTTGCCATGAAACACTCATCCATTCTCTTGGTGCTTCTTGACTCTCTGTTGCTTCACTAAGCAAAACTAACTTTGTAGCAATTGGCGGTGGAGCTTCGAAAAAATTGGAGATTCTACTAGACTTGGCCATGAATCTTTGCTGTAGACACAGTAATAGGTTTTATGTTTACAAGCAGCACAGCCAAGGTCAACCAGTCACCAGCATAGGCTGAATCGAGCTTTGAATGATATTAAGAACTTCAAGGCTGAATTTATCCTAAGAATAAAGATCTCCATACCTTTTTGGTTAGATGATTATAATTATACTTATTTTCTTTGCTGTCTGTAGGAACACTGCTTTGCTACTAACCCTTCTATCTGTCTGTCCACCAGCAACACTGTTACATGTCTATTAGACCACAATTGTAAGTCAGGAGACAGACAAAGAGCCAATAGATTTGTCTTCTGAATTCACCTCATGGAGTACCAATTTAAGAAATTCCCCTCAAATTGGTATCATTTGCATAAACTGCCTGAGGAATCTTTTGAAACCTTATAAAAATGTTTCTGTTCTTGATTGTGTATGAGAAATTTGTTTCGAAAGATAGCTACTCTCCACATATGCTACTTTCCAGGAGGATGCTGATTTCTGCACCAAGGCATTCTCAAGTGGTATTTCATTTTTTACTATCAGTCAGTTCCTTATGGATTCACTGGCTGATAAACTTACACTTCTCTTGACTGGATAACGTATTCTCATTCTTGTAGTTATCTTCCTAAATGACATAACTTCAAGCACAATTACAAATTTCAGTTACCACTTAGGGAAAATTTTAATGTAAGGAAGATTTTTCATAAGAAATTCTTCCAGAAAATACTAATATTTTAACTGTTTTAATTATTCTAAGGTAAACTTTTCCACTGAAATATCAACCCTGAAAAGAATGTCTTAACTTTGATTTAAGCTAATGACCTTAATTATAAGATTACTGGATAAGAAGGAGGTTGGAATACTTGGAGCTTGAAATAAGATTTTAAAAGTCTGTAAATACTCATCAATAGAGATATTCATAAATTAAGGGGGAAAAGATCCATGTAACATGTCTAAAAAAATTACAGCAAGTTAGTAATATTTATTTGCAAACAATTCTCTTTCTCATTAATTCTGTTATAACCAACAATATTCTCATGTCTATGCCTACAGTTTTTTTTTTTTTTTCATGTTTAAACTTTCTAGATCTCTTGTTTTATTTGTGTGTCTCTTTCACTGGCTTCCTTAGAATGTCATATGCAAATAATAATTAGAGAATATGCATGTCACAAATCACTTTTATTAACAGCCTCCTGTATACTTTCTAGCTTAGCTCAACAGTGTTATATCCCTTAGCATAATTGACATGTGTGGGTGGAAATTAGTTTGGGGGCCTGTCCTGTGCATTGTAGGATATATATCAGCATCTCTGGCCCTTTCTTATTAGATGCAGAGACAACACCCTTAGTTCTGACAGACAAACTTGTCTCCCTATGTTGCCAACTATTTCCTGGGAAGGGAATAGGGGTCGTGTCTTTGTGTAGAATTCTCTGCTCTGTGTAGCAGCCAGTCTCCAAAGGGACCACATGATTCTTGCTTTCTGCTATTCAGATCTCTGTTTAGTTCACTCTCACATTTTACCAGTTAATATTTGTGAGAAATAGTCACAAATGCTAATGGCATTTGGCAGACATGATGATTTTTATGTCACTAAAAATTTTGGGTTATAAAAAGACTATAACTGCCACTTTGGATTTTCTTTCTCTTTCATAAATCACTTGCTCAAGCTACCATGTTGTAAACAACCCTACAGAGAGCCCACATGATAAGGATCAGAAACTTTCACCAAACTCCAGTAAGGAACTGAGGTTACCAACAATAGAGGTGAAGTAGGAAGCAGATTCTTTAGCCCCAGTTGAGGTTGGACATGACTGAAGACCTTGCAGCTTAACTGAGAGAGATCCCAAGGCAAGGCAGAACACCTTAACTAGACTATTACCAATTTCTGTTCCACGAAAACGTTAATATAAAAAAATTGCTGGTTTAAGTTGCTAAGGAGTGAGGTAACTCATTACACAGCAATAGATAACTTAAAAAATCCCTGGAAAGCACAGTTTTTCAGATCCCTATGCATTTTCTCAGTTTGCTACTATAACATCTTATGTTCAGTTTCTGTCTGCAGTTGCTCAAATTACTCTTCATGACCAAAGATATAATGATACCTTTTCCTGAAGGCTACACTGCAAGGAGAACTCTCTTTAAACTTCTCTTATGTAAATTATCACCAGTAACTATTTATATGCATTTGGTGTTCATTTTCATTCTTACCTGTTTTTACATACACCCAACTGGTGAGTACATAAGAATATATAACTTGTCACACTGTGTAAGGTTATATAAAGCAAAAACAAAAACAAAAACAAAAGACATTAAGTAAACCCAAATCCTGAAAATAAAGCAATGTTTTTTTCAGATGACATGAATCTCTTCATAATCACAGCCATTCCATTTTAAATATAGACATAACTTATAGCAACTTGTAAGATCAGAGTAATGGTTCATAGATTCACAAACCAGTAACGAACCTGAATTCTAATAGTGCAGACTATCTGTTAGGTGAGTGGGCTTGGAAAATGCATGTAGAGTTTAGTGACGATATTGAACAATCCCCACAATGGTACATTACCAGAGATAGAGTAAGTACTATAGTTATGGTAGTAGGTTCAGTTTGTTTTCCTATCACCCTTTTTATTAAATCATGTTATATACCACTTTTTCATAAATTACCCTTGCCTTGAACTTTTTCCTAGACTTGTTTGTCTCCAATATATAACATGCTTGTTGGTTCTACCTATTTATATCTAACCATTTGCAGTTTTTCCAACTATTAAGTTTTATAGTAATTACCCTCTGTACATAATTATCTATTCTCTGACAGTCTAAGATCCTCACACTTCCTGTAACATAATGCAATGTGTGTGCTGTCTTGCTTTGTTCTCTTTATCAACTGTACTTGAAATTCCTTTCAAGCCTTGTTTTTCAGTTTTGTTCTTATTCTCACCAAATAAAATATTGTTCAACACAAAATATGTGATAATACACATCTAAATATTGAGTGATTTCTATTTTGTTATGGTATATAGACCTCTATGAGGAAATAGCCTTTATACTACAATATATGCTCCTTGGATCTAATATTTGATCATTCCAAATACAATGAATATAAAAACTTTTTTTTGTACTGAAAGAAGAGCAACTGTGGTTCTTTTTATTTAACATAAAAATAGACTTTTACTAGGTGTTCTGTTGATGGTAATACGTAAGCAAGGAACTAAACGTGCCATTTTCTAACCATAGTAAATGAAGCTTTATTTTTACTCTATGGTTCAAGATTAGAATGACATTTTGTGACATTCAAAGGTCAGATACCTTTGGTTATTGACGTTATTTTAAACCATCTATAAGGGTGCCTTCTTTAAAATATGTTCCCTTTTGCCCTAATCAAAATATCTAATATTTTTCTAAAAGCAGCTTCACTTAATAGCACCAGGCATAGAGCCATTCACATTGTTAAGCACTGTGTGGTGATATTCAACAGAACCTATGAAGCTCAAACAGCTTTCAGAGTTTTTGTCAGAAAAATAGTATTATTAATCCATTATATCACCTAATTACTATGTGATTTGAGAGTGTAATTAATTTTACCTACAAATAACATACTGCATTACAAAGCCTTACATATTCTCAAACCCAAGTCAGAAGTTATTCTGTGCATCGAATCTTCACTGATTCCTGTTTCAATGATGACCCACTTTGTCTCTGTGTGCCCAGCCCAGTTATGCCTAAGGATCAGTGTTTTCTACATTTATGTTGAATAGAAGTCGTTCCAGTTCATGTAACCCCAATTCTTCTTTGGACCATGACTTATGAATCTGTGTGTATTTATGTGTGTGTTTATATGTAAAATCACGTCTTAATTATCTAGTAGCTAATTATTTCAGAGTGAGATTTGAAGAAGGATTCTTCTTTATTGCCAACAGTGGAAGAATTAGTAATTTATTTTAAAATGTTGTACATTACATTATGGATTATGTTATGCTTAGAAGTCACTTAAATATGAAAATGCATAAATAATATTAACATTGATTAACAGTTTATCTCAGTGTGTATTAATGTGTAAAAGGACACACACATGAAAATGTATAATATTAACATTCATTTAAAGTTTATTTTCTGAAATGGGAATTAAGAAATCCAACTTATGTACACAGATCATTGGACTTCATTGAACAAGGTAGTTATAAGCATAGAATCTGTCCTTAGATGGGGTAAAATAATCTCTTAAAATCTAGTCACTTAAAAGAAAATTCTGAGATAGTATTCAAATGTCTACTAACTCACTCTCATTGTTGAAAAACTTACCCTAAATCCTAAAAACTTGCATTATTTCTTAGAGTTTATATTATAATCAACATTAATTTAGAGCATTTTCAATTAAAATGATATAAAATTATCACCTCCTATTTTATTTTCTCAGTTATCTAACTCAGCACTTGACTTACTTCCATAGATTTTTTTTTTTTTACCACTCCTTTTAAAGGGAAAAAAAAAGTTATATTGGATTTTAATATGTCTTCTTTATTGTAAGTTCTCTCTATTTATATTAAGGTAAGATATTTGGGAAGTCATTACACTGAAAGTATTTTAGCAAAACTCTTAACAGAAAAATATGCTTTAACAGGGCATTAAAAAAAAGTAACAAAGTGATTATCTGGTGAAAGAAGAGGGCAAATGAAGAGAAAAAGTGGAGATGGTAACTGTGAAACACTTCCAGAGAGCCACCTCCAGACCACTCTGGCTTGGTCAGTGTTGTCATATTTGCTGTTTGTGTTTTATTCAAGGCTAGAGACACAGCAGGCTTTCTATGATGTAGGGAAGCAGAACATTCAGAGGTGAGCACAAGAGAGGAGGAAAATGATGCTCCTGGGTGGAGAAGACATCCCTGTTCAGTGAAGGTTGAGTTAAAAGAAGAATCCTGTGTGCTTCCAAGATGCAACCTGTACTAACGTTGAGTTCAACAAGAACTAGGATGTTTAAAATCAACTAAATACACCTCAAGCACTGGTTATCTTAAGAAATAAAGCATCAGGCAAGGAATCCGATATATAACTATGGTTCCTAAAGATTTCCATTTTTTAAATGTAAACATTACACTTAATGATTTACATACCAGCAAAATAATATTTCCATTAATTATAGACCTTAACATTGGCATTGATGTACACTGGCAGAACTTATTTGGCATTTTAGATCTCCACATGAGTACTGTGGTGAGGAATTTTGTCACTACTCCATAAAGTATACTATAAAAAAAAAACCAAAACTTAATTATTGGGACGCTCAGTGGGTTTAAAAAAAAAAAATCTTAAAAAAATCTTAATTATTAAAACATGCAGGTATTATGGAACAGTACTTTCATTATAGTGACTGAATTAACAATATACTGTTGGTCAAAATTCTTGTTGTTATATTCCCTAATTTTGCAATAATTCAGTCATACATATTATAAAAAAAGCTAGTCTGTTTGAATATGGTTATCGAAATGGTAAATGGCTAAGTAATAACTGAACAAGGAATTGAAGATGGTGATAATAATAACTAGAACAGAATGACCAAATTTGGTTTGTGGCTGCTAATAGATTCTTAGGACATTTTTCTTTTTGTTTTGCTTTATTTAGCTGAGGAAGGCAATTTTATCTGCTGCTTTTTGGTTGCTAGTAAATTCTCTGAGGGAGCAAAATCATCAATGATAAATTATCTTGGGAAAAACTGAGTAGTACCCATTAATATTTCTAATTTTTCATAATTCTAAAAACAATAAACATATAAAAAGAGTAAAATGAGATTAATGGAAGGCAGAAACATGAAATTTTAAGGGCGTATCAACTGGTAACATGATATTTTATGTTTAAAATGTAGCATATTTTTCAGACACATCTTTAGGAAAAACAGAATTGTCAAGGATACTCAGAAATAATCTGCTAACCCAGAAAACAATTAGCATATTTTAATGCTGTGTATTTGGATGATCTATTAATTTCAAGATATTTATAATACAAAATATTTCCCCTGGGATCCCATAGATTTAAAATAGGCGATGTACTTTCATCTGACATTTAAGTATTTTTTTTCTCTACCACTATTATGCATGCTCTTTTCCATAGTTTTGTCCATGAAGTTTTATATTCAAATATGTAATAGAGAACTGAATCTAAAAATATCTAAATATAAACTCAGACTCATCAAAAGTAAGTATTATTTAGTATACTTAAAGTATTATAGTACACAAACTTTGGAATTTGTACCTGGTTTCTTAAAACCATATTACTGATATAAGCAGAATGAATTAATATAGTAATATGAAAATTATTATTACCTCACAAGTACATTTCTCACTGACTCTAAAATATCTTAACTTTTCTCCTGCTACATTTCTTTATTACCCATTTATTTTTTACTTAAATGGGTAATTGTACACATACATTGAGAATACATTTTAATACTCTACATAACTAGAGATTCCATAAATTAAATTCCTGTTTCAAAATGATGCCTAGATGTAAATAAAAATTATGTCACCTGATGATACATACTTCAGTGGGGCAGTCATTGCAACGTAGCTCAGGATCAGTAATTCCTATTATTCTTTTTGTTTGTCCCCTTGTTTGGTTTTAATTCAAGATACTATATTTGCAAAAGAAAGGAAGTGATCTTCCTCTGCCTAGCCAGATATCTGAGATTGCAAGTAACCTCCATCTATCTCACTTTTAAGAAAATAAAGAATTAATTCATGGGTTTGACAATGGCAAGGTAATTAGAGGAATCTTGGCAAATTAAGTGTATATGTAATGTTGATACCTATTCTGAATTAGGTATAGACTATTTTAAACTATGATTTTAGTGATAAAGTCTTAGTGATAGTCTTAGTGATAAAGGAAAAATCTTTAACATATAAATAATGAAAGCAAGGAGTATTTTAATACTAAGAAATCAGTAAATACTTTGATTTCCACAGTCATATAAAAATTAAAAGCTAAACAAACAATAAATCAAATTGATAATAGTATTTATACTACCATCTTTCTCTTTATTACTTGGCATTTTCTAATTTTTTTCAAATTGTTACAGGTCAATTCTTTCAAAAGAAAATCCAATACTTTTTCTTAAAAGTTTAATTTGCCTACAGATCATTTAAAAGGAGAGGGTAATTGGGTGATGGGTATTAAGAAGGACATGTGTTGTGATGTGCATTGGGTGTTATACATAACTAATCAATCATTGAACACTGCATCAAAAACTAATGATGTACTACTATATAGTGGCCAACTGAACATAATAAAAAAATTAAATTAATTACATTTAATGTAAAAAAGAAAGTTACTAAAATGGCTTGAATTTAAGAATAAATTAGATGATGCAATATATGTCATTTTATAATACGAAGGAAAATCTCCAGTAAGAGTTAGTGTTTTTAGGCTAATGTAATCTTCTTGCTTTGTTTAAATTTGTGTTTATTAATACATTGTGTGAAAATGCAGTGACTCACCTGAATGTAGCAAAATATCTTGAATCGGGATAGAAATCTGATTGCAGCAAAGACAGAATCTGAAATTAAAAATTAACAATTTACCACATTTATTCAATATTGAGTCATCTTTTCCTGGAATGAATTAAGATGGGTTAATATTTCACTGTCATTACATAAAAATGTATATGCTTTTAATATATAAACTGTAGTATGTAAAATTAAAATAGAATTTGTAAAACTATTAATGACCCAAGTGATCTTAGTATTAAAAGGGTAACATGTGCAGGGGTAAAGAATGTGTTTAAAAACACTATCATGTGGTGCCTGGGTGGTTCAGTTAAGTGTCTGACTTCAGCTCAGGTCATGATCCTGAGGTCCTAGGATGAACCCTGTGTGGAGCCAGGCCTTGGACTCCTCGCTTGTCTGAAAGTTGGCTTGTCCCTCTTCCTCTGCCTCTCTCCCCACTTTTGCTTTTCCTCGCTCAAAAAATAAATAAATAAAATCTTAAAAAAAAACCCACTAACATAACACCTTCTAAAAGGAGTTCACTGGTAGGTATTTATTTAGGCACAGAGGAATTCTTTTTCTCTGTTGAACCAAGAACAGAGGTGCTATGATTTTTTCATTAAGATTCTAATAAGCTACCATGACTACCCATATTGGCCTGTTGTTAGATAAATATTCTGAAAGCATATGTTCAAGAATTACTATTATTATTTTTAAGAATGAAGTATGATTCGGAAATATATTTACAATTACAATGTTTCTCATAAAAATTCTACCAGTCATGTGTTTAAGCTTGGTGCATAATCATGGCATATATAGAGCTCCTTTGTTCAGGTCTTTAAACTATTTTTTCTGTAATGGAGTTAGATACCCAGGTCATATTCTTTATTAGATCCTTCCCCACTGAACTTGTTTAATTAATTTATAAATTACATTTCCTTCATCCCTAAGCTGTTTCAATTTTCTTTTAGTTAGACAAATTACCTAGACGTCATTCAGTTTCATTTGCAACACCTTTCTGTCAACTATTTCTTAATAATGCATGCCCATTTCTGTACCAGTAACAAATATTTTGTACTGCAGCTTAATAATATTTAGGACAAATTATTCTGTTGTATATTCTTTCTATTATTTTATTTTATTTTTATTTGAATTATATTAATTATGTGAGTGTATTGAGAGAGGATTTAAGCCTTCCATTCACGAATATGCTTAAGATATATTTCTTAAAATAGTAATATGTATAGGTCCTCTTTATATTCCTTGTAAAGTGTTGCATAGATTTTTATATAGGTTTTTACAAATCATAACATCTATAAATGTTGAAATATAATTTGTTTCTCATTTTTTGTGGATGCAATCACATCAGACAATTTATACTATTTGGTTATTTGGTCAATGTGTATGTAATCATGTTTTATTAATATAATAGGTGACTCACCTAAGGTTATTTTAACTTGCTTCTTTGAAAAATAAAGGAAAGAAGAATATGGGCAGTTCCAACCAAAACTTCCATAAATTATAAAACCAATCTAGAATAAACACTAAAACATCATTCAAACTGTCAGCCAAACAGCTGCTGTACTAATGAGGAAAAGAGAATTTGACATACAGTACATCTGTATTCCTTTTTCTGATCATAACTCATTAGACATTTCATCTGTTGACATCAAAAGCTAGTTCTATGAACTATGATGGATGCAGTTAAAATAAAATACAAACATATAGTGGTCTATAAATAAAATGAAAGTGTGATACAGGGCTTTATTTATACATGGTAAGATGCTATGACATTTACTTATTGATGGGCTTCATAAAATGTAGTTTAGTCTATTGGAAGCTATGTAATTATGTAATAATTATTTTAATATTAGAAGTAATTATTCAGATGTTACATGTATTTGGTTAATTGCGTTTCCATTTGCTAATGCAGCATCGTTATGCTTCTTTCATCAGAACTAGAAACATAATTCATCTATTTTGTAATTTTAGAAAATGACAAAAGTAATCATTCTCTTATTTCAAGACATTGAACAAGACATTACTATAGTTCACTGAACAAGATTTCATGAAACAATGGCCATAGTTTCAACAATCCCAGGTGTCTGCCTTTGAACAAAATATTTACTATGCTGTGTCCTAATGTCATTATCTCCAACATAATAATTTAAAGTCGCCCAGGGCTCCTCAGCTCAACTAAGCTTCTTCCATTCTATTGGATACACTTTACAAATAGCAGTTATGTTTGGTGAACATAAGATCTCCCAGCAACATTCTCTAAGATACAATTAAATGCTTATATGATAGGGTTGGGTTATATTTGACTAACATATTTATATAATATATTTATATTAGTCTCTCTTAGCTTGGCTGCTATAATAAAAGACCATGTACTGGATGGCTTAAGCAACAGATATTTGTTTCTCACAGTTCTAGAGGCTAGGAACTCTGAGAACAGGGTACCAACAAGTTTGAGTTCTGGTAAGAGTTCTCTTTCTGACTTGCAGATTGTTGACTTCTTGCTGTATCCTCACACAGCACAGAAGGAACCTCTGGTGCCTCTTTCTCTTCTTATAAAGATACTGACCCCACCACGAGGACTTGACTCTCATGAGCTCATCTAGACCTAATTACATCCCAATGTCCCATCTCCTGATACATCACTTAGGGGGTTGGGGCTTCACCATATAAATTTGGGTGGACATAAATATTCAATCCTTAACATATGTGTTTTCTCTACACTTCCACCATGTGCTACTCTCTCCTAGGGTAGCACAAGGTCAGTATTTTATATCCCCTAACTCTATCTAGACCAAAATAAGAAAAAGGTAATGCAATTTAATAAAGACTCTATGTAGTAGAAGTTCAAATAAATCAATCAATATTCAAAAAAGTGAAATACAGAAAAGACTTCCATAAGAAATTTCAGACTTTGCTTTTATTTTATTATTTTTGGTTATTTTTATCTATTCCTTTTTTTTAACCTTTCAAAACTAAGATCAGAATTAGGTGAAAGTGGAGGAGAATTCCTCAAAAACAGAAAGTGGAGAGACTGGAAACTTTGAAGAGAAAATAAGAGAAATATATTTCATTTCCAGGATAAAAAAAAATGGACATGATTTAGCACCAAAGTGTCCTCCTTGAAGCCACCACCAACCTATTGTCTATGAATAACCTAGAAACTCTTATTTATGGCTTAGTTGTGGTGAATATGTCTTTTCTTCCATTTATTTGGGGGAGGGGTATGAAAACAATGAGAACACTGTTATGGGCTGAATTCTACAACCCCAAAATTCATATGTTGATATCATAAGCCCAAGTCCTTTAGAATGTGTCCATCTTTGGAAATAGGGTTATGGCAAATGGAAGATGAAGTCATACTAGAATAGAATGGGCCCCTAATCTGACTGGTATCCTTGTGAAAGGGGGATATCTGGGCACAGGCACACACCAAGAGAATGCCGTGTGAGGATGAAGGCAAAAACTAGGGCAATGCTGCAGAAGCCATGGTATGCCAAAGATGGCCAGTGATCACCTGGAGCTGGGTAGGCCCTGGAACAGATTCTTCCCCACAGCTTCCAGAAGGAACCAACCTTGTCAACACATTTATCTTAGATTTTTAGCCTCCAAAACTTTGAGACAATAAATCTTTGTTGTTTAAATCATCAGTTTGTGGTACTTTCTTATGATAGCACTAGCAAACCTACACAAACACTATCCTAAATAATATTTAATCAAATAGGAAATGAACTCACTTGTAAAATACTCAGACTTTCTCAGGCCTAAGTACACAGTATTTTCCCCAGGTTATGAGAATATTTTGGCGATGGACTGGCACTACGTTAACTTCACTTCTATGGCTTAAAACATTTACTAAAGAGTTTGGTAAACAGTTCCAATTCTAAACTTGATTAGTAAAAGAGGAAAATATTTTGATGATAAATATCCAATTCCTTTCTTTTTAACAATTTATACCACTATACCCAGAATTGAATATGTTGGTCCTTTGTATAAGCTACCATGGTCAGTTCATTATTGACCAGAAAATCTTTAATATGAACTGAGGAGTGGGATCCTTGAATATTTTATATTCACACTTGTTATGTTTCGTTTTATACATGAAAACACTAACCTATTATACAACAGTGATCTACAAGCAGATAAACCATAATACCATGGTTTTTACCAAGGTCTAGGGACTAATCTGATGCTGAAACTTGACCCGAAGACTTTTAAAACAATGTAACAGAATTTAGAAGCTTTGAGATCACACATAAATTAAGACCTGTTTTTTTTTGTAAAATTCTGCAGTTAGAAATAGGATCTCTATTGTAGAGTTTAACTTGCTGCAGTTAAGATGAAGTTAATAGTTAATAACCTATATATATTTAAATTAATCTAAAATAAAAAGCTGCAAAAATTATTTTCATGCAACATAACAACATGTACCACCACAGTCTCTGGCTGTTTTTAGAATCCTGGCCTTTTGACTTCATGAGCTTCCTACATGACACCACGTTTTAAGATTTTATGACATTTTTGAAAGCTGTTATCTGATAGCCTTCTGGACTGCTTTAAAGAAACAGTGTTAGCACTTAAAAAAAAAAAATCAGTTTGTCTAGAGCAAGTTAGGATAGAGAAATATTTATGAAAATATATTTGAAAACAGAATTGTCATAAATCGCAGTTAGTATTTCTTTTGAGTTGTCATTGCATGATCTTCTTCCTGATGGCTTCAAATTGTTAGTGTAGCTTTCAAAAAGGATTGATTTAGCCACTGTCTCTGCACTCAAAGCTCAAAAGTGACTCATAAAAGATACATGAGTTAAGTCTTTTTACTTTTATTATTGACATAAAAGAAACTGTTCCCTGAAATGTATCATAGTCATTATTTTTTTAAAAGCTCTCAATAATAAGAAAAAAAAATTAAGATCACTTTAGCTGTCCCAAATTTAGTTTTCAGCCACATATAAATAAAGCCCAGCTCCTGGTGAATTTCTATAAAAAAGAATAACAAAAACAACAACAGCAAAAATAACATGTAATGATTTAAAATGGTAAAGAAGAATCAAGGAAAATCAAGGAGAAACAGTCAATTCAATGAACAGGTCAGAATTCAGGTTAGTGTGGCAATGACTTAGGACATTACCTCCTGATATTATTAATATGTATAATCATTTTAACTACAAAGTTATGCCTTTTAGTTTATTCTTTTGTGGAACTCATTGTTGAAATAGTGTATGTAAAGGAAAAAAAAATACAATTTCTACCTGTAGGATCTTTTAATAATGATTGAATGAATAATTGTTTCATTCTGATATGTTCCCCACCTTAAATTAGTGGGACTAGGCTCTTATTTTGTTGAAGAGAAAAACATATAAATAGGAAAAACACTATGTTTGTTATCTTCAGTTGTGGAACAAGTTATTCTAAAATTTAGCATGTCAAGACAACTAACTTTTTTTTTTTTTTTTTTTTTTTTTTTTTTAACTGACAGTTTTTGTGGTCCCGGAAACCAGGCACAGTTTAGCTGCATGTTTCTGGTTCAAGAATTCTCATGAGATTGCAGGCAAGCTGTAAACCAAGGCTATGCTTTTTGTCTGAAGCTGGACTGCTCACAATCATGTAGTTATTAGCAACCTAGTTTCACACCATGCAGGCCTCTCCATGAGGATCCCTAATGGCACAACATCTGGCTTCTCAAGACAATGCAAGGCAAAGTTGAGAGGATACCAAAGACAAAAGCCACATCTTTTTAATAACTTCTATATAATGTCCCATTAATTCTTCCATATTTTATTTGTGAGAAGTCGATCCATAAGTTTAGCCAACACAAGGGCCAGAAGGATTAACAAGTGTGCCAACAGATGGAGATAACTAAGACTAACGTAGAGCCTGTCTACCATGGCCATGTATATGTCCATAAGTTATAAGGACTTCAGAAAAATAAAGGATACAGAAATGTTTTAAAAATAAAATGTAAGGGGCACATGGGTGGCTAAGTTTGCTAAGCATCTGACTCTTGATTTTGGCTCAGGTGATAACCCCAGGGTTGTGAGATGGAGTGCTGGGTGGGACTCAGTGATGGGCATGGAGCCTGCTTAAGATTCTCTCCCCCACCCCAGCTCTTCCACCCCACTCTCTCCCTCCCTAAAAAAATATTAATAGTAAATTTTCAAAAACTAAAATTTAATGTTTTTACTAATGAGAACAATGCACACACACAGCATTATCTTGCATTTTGTAATTCTATGTTATATAATTTATAACATGTTGTAAGAGATTGTTCCTTTAGGAGTTTAAGATAACTCAGCAAAGCACTAAGAGGCTTATTTGCATGAAGGCCAAGGCTAGCTATGGAATTCATTTAAGAAAGACTTTGGAGCTAAAACAAAACAAAACAAAAAAAAGACTTTGGTACTAATGAGTCTTAAAAATTACTGATACAGGGGGTACTGATACAGGGGGTGCCTGTGTGGCTCAGTTGGTTAAGCATCTGCCCTCAGCTCAGGTCAAGATCTCAGGGTCCTGGGGTCAGTGGACTCTCTGCTCAGCAGGGAGTCGTCTTCTCCCTCTCCCTTTTCTTCTCCCCACCCCTCCTATCCTCTCTCTCTCAAAAAAATAAAATCTTAAAAAAAAATTATTAACAAAAACAACAGAGTTAGAATTTGCCCTTTAACTCCAAGATCAAAGTACATAAGGTAGGAGTTTGCCATGAAGAAGAGAGAAAATCTCTGGAATTCGCATTGTGTTGTGTTAAGAGATAACTTTATTTTCAGCATTAAAATGTTTCTTAAATTCCTCTAACTAGGCTTGCTATTGTTTCAAATATATGTATAGAAAGTGCTGTAAAAATAAAGGTTGCATTTGACTCCCCAGAAAAATAGACATCAAAATTAATTATTATAATTTTCACATTTACATCTGACAAAAGGAATTCTCCTTATTAGAGATTAAACTTGTTAAAATTAAAATAGACAGAAGAAAATCATCCAAGCATCCATGTGTGAAAAAAGGACTACTAAAGAACTTTTTTAAAAAATGAAAATCTTCATAGCTCATCTCCAAATATTAAACACTAGAAAATAATTGCATAGAATAAGATGTACAGCTTTTCAACTCAGCCACATAGCATCCATGTGTGAAACCACAGAAATATCTGATCATAGGTAAAATAATTGAGGAAACAGAGCTCCCATGTACATTTCCTGAGGGGAAAATGATTAAAAAATTAATCCACTAATTTATTAGAATAGACAACAGTAAAGAACTATAAAATGGAAAATTATAGTATAAGAGGAAATATAATAGACATTGAAAGGAAGTAAAGATTATATTCTATCTGAATACATGGTTATTAATGTGGAGATAAATGACTAGAGCCATAAATAGGGTTTTTTTAAAGATTTTATTTATTTATTTGAGAGAGACAGATCACAAGTAGTCAGAGAGGCAGGCGGAGAGAGAGGAGGAAGCAGGCTTCCTACGGAGCAGAGAGCCTGATGTGGGGCTCCATCCCAGGACCCTGGGATCATGAACTGAGCCGAAGGCAGAGGATTAACCCACTGAGCCACCCAGGTGCCCTGCCATAAATAGTTTTAAATAAACATATGGGAAACCAAAATGAAAAAATTAATATTAAAATCTGGATATGAAGCCTCACATATTGCCAATAAATAAAAGAATTTTGGAAGGACACAGGAAATGAGAATATATATTTGTTTTGAAAACACATGGGTGATTATTAATATCTTCTCTTTGCAATTAAAAAATATATAATTACAAGTGTAATAAATTATAATTATATTTGAAATAAATATAGAAAATATGATTTCCAAATTAATAAAGTAAAATAATAGAAAACAGTTTAAGAAAATCTGCAACCTTTTATTTTGCCAATCCATTTACATTTCCTTCTTGGCACAGCTAATCAATTTCAATTAACAAAAATACTATCATTAAATGTGAACTAAAGCAAAACAAAACATTGTTTAGTACATTCAGATCATTAGGTTAAAAAAAATTAAGTCACTTTTTGAGTATACAGTACAAAGAGAAAAAAGCAAATAAAAATCAAGAAGGCATAGAAACAAAAATTGTGATGTTTAAATAATATATATACTTTTCCAATAAGTTAAAATGAATTTCAATTTCCTATTAAAATAAATAAGTTTGGTGAGAACTTGAACAAAGGGGAATCCTCTTGCACTGTTGGTAGGAAGGCAAACTGGTACAGCCACTCTGGAAAACAGTATGGAAGTTCCTCAAAAAGTTAATAATAGAACTACATTGGGACGCCTGGGTGGCTCAGTTGGTTAAGCGGCTGCCTTCGGCTGGGATCATGATCCCAGCGTCCTGGGATCGAGTCCCACATCGGGCTCCTTACTCGGCGGGAAGCCTGCTTCTCCCTCTGCCTCTGCCTGCCTCTCTATCTGCCTGTGCTCACTCTCTCTGACAAAAAAAAAAAAAAAAAAAAAAAATTAAAAGTTTACAAGTTTACGGGGCGCCTGGGTGCCTCAGTGGTTTGGGCTGCTGCCTTCGGCTCGGGTCATGATCTCAGGGTCCTGGGATCGAGCTCGGGTCATGATCTCAGGGTCCTGGGATCGAGCCCCGCATCGAGCTCTCTGCTCCGCAGGAAGCCTGCTTCCCTCTCTCTCTCTCTGCCTGCCTCTCTGCCTACTTGTGATCTCTGTCTGTCAAATAAATAAATAAAATCTAAAAAAAAAAAAAAAAAAAAGAACTACATTATGATCCAACAATTGCACTACTAGATATTTACCCAAAGAATCTAACAATACTAATTCAAAGGGGTACATGCACCCTGATGTTTATAACAGCATTATCTACAATAGTTAAACCATGGAAATAGCCCAAGCATCCATTGTATGATGAATGAATATATATATATATATATATATATATATATATATATGTATGTCTGTGTGTCCTATTATTTATCCATATATTTATATATTATATATTTATATATTATATATTTATGATATATAATATACTTATAATTTATATTAAATTATATACAGATAAATATAAATAAATAATATGTTTATATATAGAATATATATTATATATATCATATATATATGATGGACTATTACTCAGCCATAAAAAGAATGAAATCTTGCCACTTACAATGACATGGACAGAGCTAGAAAGTATAATGCTAAGTGAAATAAGTTAGAGAAAGATAAATACCATATGACTATAGTCATATGTGGAATTTAAGAAACAAACAAAAAACGAGCAAAGTGAAATAAAAAAGCGATTTAGAGGCAAACCAAGAAACAGATTCCTAACTACAGAACAAACTGATGGTTACCAGAGGGCAGGTGGATAAGAGGCTAGGAAAAATAGATGATGGGGATTAAGGAGTATACTTGCTATGATGAGCACCTAATGTTGAACAGAAGAGCTAAATCACTGTATCAAATACCTGAAACTAATATTATACTATATATTAACTAACTGGAATTCAAATAAATTTTTTTAAAAAATAGAAAAAATTAAAAAAATAATAATGTTAAGCTCTATGGTTTCAATAATAAAGGCATTTGTAATATACTGAATTAGAATATTTAAGGTAAAACATTGAATTCTGCCTATAATGGATAACATTGTAACTGACAAGCCCACCCACCAATAAAACTAGAAAAACTGGAAAAAGTAAGAACACTATTATTTGAAGTTATCAGTGAATTACCCACAGAATAACTATTTCAGGAGCCAAGATTCTGAAAAGAAAAGAAAGACATTGAGTTCAAGAAAGTATTTGGTTTCATTTTATCATCAAAATATTTACTAATTCTGACTGAAGAGAGTCTAAGAAGTTGAAAAAGTTTACAACGTTTTTATATATTTATGTGGACTTCAGAAATGGAGTTAATGACCCACCAAGGGAACCAGGAATCTGATAAACACTACAGGGTTCTTGAAAGGACCTTAAAAGACTATGCTTTAGAGTAAGATTGAAAGCAAAATAGACCAACTTACCCTAAAACTCAAACCAATGAATAAACTCATTCTCCTATTTGATAAAGTATACCATTCTCTAATTATTTGCTAAAATCTAACCTTGAAAAATACAATCTCATCCAGTAATTAAGATAAACTCTAAAGATTTTTTGTATTGTCTCAATCATATTTCACCCTATATACCTATTCGAAAACAATCAGATTTTTAACAAAAAGGTAAACTACTGATTGGAGAAATTTATAAGTGATATATCGAATAAGGGGTTAATATACTAAATATATAAAGAACTTATGCAAATAAACACCAAAAATCTTCAAATAATTCAAATAAAAATGGGCAGAGGACTCGAATAGATATTTTTCAGAAGAAGACACACAGATAACAAAGAAACATGAAAAGGTGCTCAATATTATTAATCTTTTGGGAAAAGCAAGTCAAAACCAAAATAATATAATACCTTACACCTGTCAGAAAGGCTGGAACTGAAAAAACAAGAAGTAACAAGTGTTGACCAAGATGTGGAGCAAAAGGAACACTTGTGCACTATTGATAGAAATGTTTTAAACTGGTATAGCCACTGTGGAATACAGTATGTAAATTCCTCAAAAAATTAAAAATAGAAATATAATATGATCCAGTAATTCCACTACTGGGTATTTATCCAAAGAAAATGGAAACTACTAATTCAAAAAGATACATGCACTAATACATTATTGCAGCATTATTTACGATAGCTAAGATATGAAAGCAGCCCAAGTGTCCATTGATAGATGAATGGATAAAGGAGATGTGGTATATAAAAACTCATTTGCTTGATAAAATATCAGATGGGACACAGCTAAAGAAATATTTAATAAAGCAGAATATAGGTGAGGACAAATTAAACTGTCATACATAAAGGAAAAAAGGAAAATAAAGAAAAAACAATCAGATCTATGTGGGACATGCCAAATCATAATCATATATGGGGTTAGATATCTTAAAGCATAGGAAAAAAAAAAAGAGAATTGGATAGAAATAATAGCAGGGGGGAAAAATGCCAAACAACTTTCCAGAAATTACATCATGTTGTAGTTCTTCCTGCAAATGAAATTATAGTTAATAGAGAAAAAATATTGAGAAAAGAATATATATTTGCAAATATCTTAATTGAAAGAAGATAAGATAGGAAATGAAACAGATCATATAGGAGAAACAAAAACAGAAAATGGAAAAGACAAACTAAAAAAAAAAAAGTAGCAATTAAAAAAACAAAAATAAGGGGGTGCCTGAGTGGCTCAGTGGGTTAAAGCCTCATGCCTTTGGCTTGGGTCATGATCTCGGGGTCCTGGGATCGAGCCCCATATTGGGCTCTCTGCTCAGCAGGGAGCCTGCTTCTGTCTCTCCGCCTATTTGGATCTCTCTCTCTCTCTCTGTCAATAAATAAAATCTTAAAAAAAACAAATAAACAAAAATAAGAATGTGAGGGACATCTGGCTGGCTCAATCAGAAGAGCATGAGACTTTTGATCTCAGAGTTGAGTTCCAGCCCCATGTTGGGTGTAGAGATATTACTTAAATAAACAAACTTAAAAAAAAATAAGAATGTGAACTTGTCTAATATATATTTGTTTATATTGAATATAAGCAGACTACTCCAGTTAAAGGACAAAGATTAATCTCACTTAAATTTGGAAACAACAACAAAAAAATTGACCTCATTGTTAGGGAGAAGAGATTAGTAGTCGCCAATGATAGAAGGTGAGGGCTGGGTAAAAGTGATGAAAGTGGTTCAAAAATACAAATTTCCAGTTATAAAATAAACAAACCCTGAGTATGTAATGAATAGCCTGGTGACATAGTTAATATCATTTTGTAGATTCCTAAATAAATAAATAAATTTAGCTTCACAAGAAAAAATTGTAACAATGTGCAGTCATGGAAATTAACTAGATTTACTGTGTGAACATTTTGGAATATATACTTATATCAAATAATTATGTTGTACAGCTGAAACTAAATAATGATACATGCCAATCATACCTCATTAAAAAATGGGGGGATGAACACCCAGAGATCTTTCTCCCCATGCACTCACAAAGGAAAATCCATGTGAGGACATGAAAAAAACTGATTGTCTACAAGCCAGGAGGAGAGTTCTCACCAGAAACCAACACTGCTGGCATTTTGATCTTGGATTCTAGCCTCCAGAATTATAAGACGAAGAAGAACAAAACAAAACTGTTGTTTAAATCACGTAAACTGTGCTTTCTTGTATAGCAGCCAGAGGTAAGTAGTAATACAAGTGTCTAAAAAGAGATGTCAAATTGGCAGTTGGACATATGGGGCAAAAGTTCAGGAGAAAGGTCTGGTCTAGAGATATAAATTTGGGTATCACCATCAGAGAGATGGTATTTAAAGTCATGAGTTTAGAAGAGATTTCAAATAAAGATAGAGGGACAGAGATTAAAAAAAATCACAAAAGACCAGAGCCCATGACCCTCCTATGTCTACATATTGGAGATACTAGGAGCAATCAACAAAGACTGAGAAGTGGTCAGTGAGATGGAAGGAAAAATCAAGAGAGTAAAGTGTCCTAGGACCAAATGAAGAGGGGGAGAATGATGATATGTGTCCAGTGCTGCTGATGAGTTTATAAGTTGAAAACTGAGAAGTGGCTGTTGGATTGAGCAATATGGTGGTCCCTGGTGACTCTGACAAGACCATCTGTTTTATTTTGGGTACCCTGATGATGAAACAAAAGGGAAATAAATGGATTCTATAAATATTATTTTTCAGAAAAAAATTTCTTAATTATTCACAAATTTTTCTGGGAATTTATCATGTAAGCTCTTACAAAAGAGGTATTAGGTAATAAAAAAAAGACAAAGATCAGAATGGATTCAAAAATAAATTAAAACTATTATATGTTGCACTTAGAGTAAATACTTTCAATATGAGAATATAAAAAAGGCTAAAAGCAAAAAATAAAAAAAAAATACCATGAAAACATAAAACACATGAAAGCTGTCATAGTTATTTAACATGAGACAAAGTCAACATCATGACAAAGGCACCACTAAAAATTAGGAAGAACATTTTATAAGACTGATCCATTAAGATGATAAAACACCTCTAAATTTAATGCATGTTATACCAAAGTCTGAAATACATACATATATTGTGTGTGTGTGTATGTATACATATTGTGTGTGTATGTATGTATACGTGTACATGTCTGTATTTTATAACGTGTACATGTATTGTATTTTATATATCTATATATATATACATACACATACACACACACATATATATGTGTATTGTGTGTATAAAGTTTTTTAAAAAGAGGAATTTGACATATCCTCATTCTTAACAGATTGTTAAAAATCATATATCTCAGGGGTGCCTGGGTGGCTCCGTTTGTTAAGCAGCTGACTTGATTTTGTCTCAGATCATGAACTCAGGTGTCCTGGAGTCAAGTTCCACGTTGGACTCCATGCTCAGTTAAGATTTTCCAACTGCCCCACCCCTGCTCTCTCTCTCTTGCTAAAATAAATATTTAAAAGTAAACCATTTATCTCAATAAGTGATAGAACAAGCAGAAAACCAACAGAAAGGTCATAGAAGATTAGAAAAACTTTAACAATTTGTCCTAAATTGCACATGAAGGACACTTCCTCCAATGAACATAGACTGAAAAAGATTTTTATAACCCTAGGCGATATTTACTACAATTAACAAGTTATATGACATAGCATGAATCTCAATACATTTTAAAGAACTGAGTCATATAAAGTTAGTTTTTTAAACAGAATGAAATCTAAACAGAAATTTATTTTAAAAGAAAGTCACCAAAACTCCAAATGGGAAAATTATCAATATATTAAAAATAACCTAGGGGCAAAGGAATAGCTTAAGATAAATTTTATTGAAATAACATATTAAAGAATGAATATTAAGAATAAAAGGACATCTGAAAATATAGCAAAAAGCATATCTAGAGGAAATCCATAATCTTATATTATTATAGAAAGGGAAAAAAAACTGTAAATCACTAATCTAAGCATATAGGCTAAATGAGAAAAGGAATTGAAAATGAACCCCCAGGGGCGCCTGGGTGGCTCAGTGGGTTAAAGCCTCTGCCTTTGGCTCAGGTCGTGATCCCATGGTCCTAGGATCGAGCCCCACATTGGGCTTTCTGCTCCATCGGGAGCCTGCTTCCTCCTCTCTCTCTCTGCCTGCCTCTCTGCCTACTTATGATCTCTGTCTGTCCAATAAATAAATAAAATCTTCAAAAAAAAAAAAAAAAGAAAATGAACCGCCAGATATGAAGGATTAAGTAATTTTAAAAATGAATTAAAATTAATGAAATAGAAAATAAATATAAGCCAGAGGATCAATGAAAAAAAAGATAAAGATTTTGTAAAGACTATGAAAATGTTAAGCCTTGGGGGGTGGGGGCACATGAGCCAAGAGAAAAATATAAGCATAAATAATCAATATAAAGAATGAAAACTGCAATATAATTACAGATCCTACAGGCAATAAAAATACTAGGGTATTATAAAGAACTTTAAATCTTTAAACTTGAAAATCTAGATAACAAAATACATTAAAAATGCCACAAGATATACAATGAATATTTATAAATTAAAAAGCAATAAAAAAATATTTCTGATATAGAAAACTATAGGTATGGATCATTTCATCATTGAGTATTCTAAATATTTCAGGAATAATAACTTCAAGATCATGCAGCATCTTCTTGTTAATAGAAAATGAGAGAAGTGGTCTAAATTATTTTATATTAAGTCAACATAAACTCGATCCCAAAATTGAAATAATCAATAATAAGAAGAGTAATTCATAAAACAATGTCTTGTGAATATTGATAAAACCATTGTAAACAAATATTAAGCAAAGCAAATTAACTAATATTGAAAAGTATAATAGATTACAACCATATTTAATATATTCCTGGAAAGAATGGTTGGTATAATTGTTAAAAATCAGTCAAAGTAATGTATAGTATTAATAGAGTACAAAGGGAGAAAATCATATGATAATCCCAAAATATGAAGGAAAAATGATTTATAAAATGTAATATCTATTCAGAGGACTTCTAGGAAAGAAGACAGAGTAGGAAGATCGTAAGCTCACGTATTCCCAAGGATATAGCTAGGTAACAACAAAATCATATTGGTGTAAATAATCCAGATAATAAGTCAAGGACTGGCAGAACAGAGTCTCCACAGTTAAATATAGAGAAGAGGTCACATGGAAGAGTGCAGAAAGGGCAGATGTGAGCAGAGCCTAAATGGGCCTGCATGACTATACCCTGGAGGGAGGAATACCTCTCAAGGAGAGGGGAGAAAAAAAGACCCTCCCACGAAGTACTCCAGGCACAGGGAACTGTCATAGGGAAGATGAATCCTCGTAACATTTGGCTTTAAAATTGAGAGCTTTTTCCCCAAGATCAGGAAAAGACAAGAATGCCCACTCTTCCACTTTTATTTAGCATACTATTGGAAATCCTAGCCATAGCAATCAGACAAGAAAAAGAAATAAAAGGCATCCAAATTAGTAAGGAAGAGGTAAAATTTTCACTATTTGCAGATGACATGATACTTTATTTAGAACCCTGAAGATTCTACCTTTTAGCTACCAGAACTGATAAATAAATTTAGTAAGGTGACAGGATATAAAATTAATATACAGGGGGCCCCTGGGTGGCTCAGTGGGTTAAGCCTCTGCCTTCGGCTCAGGTCATGATCTCAGGGTCCTGGGATCGAGGCCCACATCGGGCTCTCTGCTCAGCAGGGAGCCTGCTTCCTCCTCTCTCTCTCTGCCTGCCTCTCTGCCTACTTGTGATCTCTGTCTGTCAAATAAATAAATAAAATCTTTAAAAAAATTAATGTACAGAAATTGGTTGCATTTCTGTACACTAATAATAAAGTAGCAGGATGACAAATTAAGAAAACAATCCCATTTGCAATTGCAAAAAAAAAAAAAGAAAGAAAGAAAGAAAGGAAATACCTAGGAGTAAACTAACCAAGGAGGTGAATGACCTGTACTCTGAAAACTATAAAACCTATAAAAGAAATTAAAGATGACAAAAACAATGGAAAGATATTCTATGCTCATGTGTTATAAGACTAAATATTGTTAAAATGTCTCTACTAAAAGTAATCTCTACATTTTTTGCAATCTCTATCAAAATACAGACAACATTTTTTTCACAGAACTAGAACAAATAAAATAATTTTGTATGGGACCACAGAAGACCCCAAGAGCCCAAGCAATCCTGAAAAAGCAAAAAAAAAAAAAAAAAAAAAAAAAGGTGGTATCATAATTTCAAATTTTAACATATACTACAAAGCTGTAGTAATTAATATGTTACTGGCACAAAAATGAACACAGAAAAAAAAGCCCCAAAACAAACCCCAAAACAATTACATGGTCAATTAATCTTCAATAAAGAAGGCAAGAATATGCAATGAAGAAAAAACACAGCTCTTGAACAAATGGTTTTGAGAAAACTGGACAACTATATGCAAAAGAATGAAACTGGACCACATTCTTACACCATTCACAAAAATAAACTTGAAATGGATTAAGGACCTAAATGTGAGACTTGAAACCATAAAAATCTTAGAAGAAAGCACAGGAAATAATTTCTCTGACTTCAGCCATAGCAACATTTTTCTAATTTTTGTATCTCCTGAGGCAAGGGAAACAAAATCAAAAATAAACTGTAAGGATTAGATCAAATTAAAAAGCTTCTTCACAATAAACAAAACAATAAAATTAAAAGACAATCTACTGAATGGGAGAAGATATTTGCAAGTAACATCTAACTGTTAGTAACCAAAGTATATAAAGAACTTTTACAACTCAATGCCAAAAATAAATAAATAATACAAATAATCCAATTAAAATTGAGCAGAAAACATGAACAGACATTTCTCTGAGGGAGATACACAGGTGGCCAACAGACACATGAAAAGATGCTCGACATCACTAATCATCAGTAAAAAGCAGATCAAAACCACAATGAAATATCCCCTCACATTTGTCAGAATGACTAAAATTAAAAATAGAACAGTGTTGGCAAGAATGTGAAGAAAAAGGAACCCTCATGAATTGTTAGTGGGAATGCAAACTGTTGCAATCACTTTGGAAACCATATGAAGGTTCTAAAAATAGAATTACCCTATGATACAATAAATCCGCTACTGGGTATTTATCCAAAGAATATGGAAATACTAATTCAAAAAGATATATGCACCCCTATGTTTATTTTAGCATTATTTACAATAGATAAGATATGGAAGTTGGGGGCCCCTGGGTGGGCTCAGTGGGTTAAAGCCTCTGCCTTGAGCTCAGGTCATGATCCCAGAGTCCTGGGATCGAGCCCACATTGGGCTCTCTGCTCAGCAGAGAGCCTGCTCCCCACCCCCCCACCTGCCTGCCTCTCTACATACTTGTGATCTCTGTCTGTCAAATAAATAAATAAAATAAAATAAAATAAAAGATATGGAAGATGGCCAAGTGTCCATTGATAGATGAATGTATAAAGAACAGTGGTACATATATTCATACATATACACACATACATACATGCATACCATGGAATATTATTCAGCCATTAAAAAGAATGAAATCTTTTTTTGTTGTTGTCATTTGCAAAAACATGGATGGGTCTATAGCCTATAATGCTAAGTGAATTAAGTCAGCAGAGAAAGGCAAATACCCTATGATTTTACTCATATGCAGAATTTAAGAAAGAAAGCGAATGAAAAGGAAAAAGGAGACAAACCAAAAAAGAGACTCCTATTTATAGAGAACAAACTGAGAGTTACCAGAAGGAATATGGGTTGGGGGATGGGTAAAATATGTGAAAGAGATTAAGAGTACATTTATGACGAGCACCGAGTATGTACAGAATTGTTGAATCACCGTATTGTACAGCTGAAACTCATATAACACTGTATGTTCATTATACTGAAATTAAAATTAAAAAATTATTAAGTAATACCTATTTATGTTACAAGATACACACAAAAAGTTCACAGCAAACTAGAAGTAAAACATGTTTAACT
This sequence comes from Mustela lutreola, assembly GCF_030435805.1. Classification (NCBI taxonomy): domain Eukaryota; kingdom Metazoa; phylum Chordata; class Mammalia; order Carnivora; family Mustelidae; genus Mustela; species Mustela lutreola. The sequence continues at coordinate 53,886,537 of NC_081303.1, forward strand.
TGAGGGAGGATACCTACAAAAGTAATCTATGGAAAACATTATTCTTTTTTAAGGATTTATTTATTTATTTTAGAGAACGAGAGTGACAGAGAAAGCACAAATAGGGGGAGGGGCAGAGGGAAAGACTCTTCAGGCAGATTCCCCGTTGAGAGTGGAGCCGGCAGTGCTCAGTCTCACAACCCATGAGAACATTACCTTAGCCAAGAGCTGGACGCTCAATCAACTGAGCTACCCAGGTGCCCTGAAAACATTATTTTTCATAATTATATTTTGAAAGATTTGTTACAGCTATGGATATTTATTGCAATTTCCTATTCTTTAATATTGCATCAGAGATCATAACCTGTAAAGTAATGCAAAATAATAGCAGTATTGGTGATAGAAATTACACATACTATACAGTTAATAGTAACTACTATTATCATAGCATACAATAATAATTGTTACTATTACTATTATGGAAACTATAATGACTTAAAAAGAGAACCCTTCTAGAGGGCAATATTGTAGAATGTCATCTTGACTTTCCAGTATGCAGAAATGTATATAATAGATTAATTACAAAAGAAAAGAGTGATAATAGGAAGAGAACAAATGTTTGGTAAGCCTCTCGCCATCTCCCTACCATACTTGGGGACATCAATGCCGATAGATTTATAGAGATTTTAAAGTAGAATAGAGGAAAATCCATTGAGAGTATTTCTAGTGAATAAGGCAGCAAAAAAAACCCAATCTGTCTACAGAACCCAGGAGAGGCTTGTGTTTTGGAAATGTATAATACAGTGGTCAATTAGGAATGAGAACTAGGATTTAAAAGGAAGTTTCCAGTAATCAGAAATCCATACGTGAAATAATCAACCCCCTTACTACAATCTACCTCATTTCATCAATCTGGCTATTTGATATTCACCTCTAAGCAAAACAAACAAACAAACAAACAAACAAAAAAAACTCCTATGATTGTTCTTTTAAAGAACTGAGTGGATTGGGTCAAGCAAAGCAAACTAAAGTATAAGCTGTTTCCCCAAGACAAACTCTTCTGTATTCTACAATTACGTGAAGAACTACAATGTTCTCCTCTCAGAACCCACAGAAGCATGTCAGTCAAAAAATGTAAACCATTTGCACAGCACTCCCACTAGGTCTTTTAAATCATCACCAGTTCCATTGATTTAAATTACCTAACATTGAAAACTTCCATTCCCCATGTCAAATGCTACCTACCAGCCTTTAAAGGCTCACACCATTTTATGCCTACATTTCTGTAATACCATTTGCTTATGTAGCATTTTGTTTCCACTCTTGCCCTACTTCTCACACTAACAGTAATTCACTATTTTGTGAACTTTTAAACACATATCTTTGATCACATCACTCCCTTTGCTTTAAGAGTCTAATGGGGGCTTCCACACATGGTTTAAATGCCATCTAAACAGGTCCCATGGCTTAGGAAGCCGTGCATTACTTGGACACTGAAAACTTTTCAAACAGAACACTTCAAAATACTCCTTTCTGCCATCTTGCTGCCACCTCAGCCCCCAAACTCCTCTCTTTCACCATATGGGTTTCCTTTGAGATGTCTCGACAATTGCTTTCCCTGCAGGGATTTGCAAAATAAAATTTTAGCTTGACTCTCATATCCTTGCATAGCTGACTTCTACTCCATAGGAAGAGGAGGAACAATTCGTTTTAAAAAGACTTTATGGGGGAAGGCATTCTTGAGAACTCAGACCGGTAAGGTTGCTTATCACACGCTCTGTGGAACACTGTTGGTCACTGTATCATTCAGCAAATTTGTTATGACTTCTGATGATAGGCTCCAGAGTAAGATTCTGTCTGTTCAGAACTATCCTTATATAACTTGTGACATTTAATTAATACTCTACAAAGAGTTAACCAGCACAGTCTGACAAAACTATTAAATGAAAGAAATCTGTCCTTTGCAAGGTCAACATCTGCAATGCATCCCAGCCTGCCCCGCTGAGAGCCACCCAATGAGTCTTTTTCCCTCCAGAAGCTCAAGTGCTCTACTTCACAATAGGGCACTGAAAGTTTCAAACTTTCTCACTTAAAAAGGAAAACAAAACAACAACAACAACAAAAAAAACAAACAATAACCTTCTTTCCCAGGTAAATAAAATACTGATCATTTCCTTACTTCCTTAGTCATCCTTTTATATTTTGGCTAAACTTAATTTTTCTATCTTTCTATTCTGACTCTTCCTGTTTTTATTTTTCATAAAATAGACACAATTTGATGCTCTTTTCCTTTCCCCTACCTACCTTATTTTTAATCTAAAGACAAGGGGAATTAAAAACAATTAGTTGTTATTAAGACCAATCATATAATGTATACATGTAAAATTGGAGAAATAGTAACAGAATAAACTTTAGGTCTCATCAGGCAATCTCTTGTTTCTACAGGCCGCTCAGATGCTGTACACCTTCTAGAGGCCAAGGAAAAAATTCAGTTAATAGCCACAATCCAGGGGCACCTGGGTGGCTCAGTGGGTTAAAGCCTCTGCTTTCGGCTTAGGTCATGGTCTCAGGATCCTGGGATTGAGCCCCACATTGCGCTCTCTGCTCAGCAGGGAGCCTGCTTCCTCTATCTCTCTCTCTCTTTCTCTCTGTCTGTGTTTCTGCCTACCTGTGATCTCTGTCAAATAAATAAATAAAATGTTTTAAAAAAATAGCCACTAGGTCAAGATGGCGGACAAGTAGCAGGCTGAGACTACTTCAGCTAGCCGGAGATCAGCTAGATAGCTTATCTAAAGATTACAAACACCTGAAAATCCATCGGCAGATCGAAGAGAAGAAGAACAGCAATTCTGGAAACAGAAAAACAACCACTTTCTGAAAGGTAGGACCGGCGGAGAAGTGAATCCAAAGCGAAAGGAAGATAGACCCCGGGGGAGGGGCCGGCTCCCGGCAAGCGGCGGAGCAACCGCGCACAAAATCGGGACTTTTAAAAGTCTGTTCCGCTGAGGGACATCGCTCCAGAGGCTAAACCGGGGCGAAGCCCACGCGGGGTCAGCGTGGCCTCAGGTCCCGCAGGGTCAGAGAAGGATCAGGGGTGTCTGAGTGTCGCAGAGCTTGCGGGTATTGGAACGGGAAAGCCAGCTACAGAGACAGAGCCGACAGTAAGCTCGCAGCTCGGTGTTACCTTGAACCGGTCGCAGGCTCGGTGAGCTCGGAGCGCGGCCGGAGGTCAGGCAGACGGGAGTAACTGAGCGCGGTTCTCTGAGGGCGCACTGAGGAGTGGGGCCCTGGGCTCTCGGCTCCTCCGGGCCGGAGACCAGGAGGCCGCCATTTGTATTCCCGTCCTCCGGAACTCTACAGAAAGCGCTCAGGGAACAAAAGCTCCTGAAAGCAAACCCGAGCAGATTACTCACCCCGGCCCCGGGTAAGGGCAGTGTAATTCCGCCTGGGGCAAAGACACTTGAGAATCACTACAACAGGCCCCTCCCCCAGAAGATCAACAAGAAACCCAGCCCAGACCAAGCTCACCTACCAAGGAGTGCGGTTTCAATACTAAGGAGAGCAGCAGAATTCCAGAGGAGGAGAAAGCAAAGCACGGAACTCATGGCTTTTTCCCTGTGATATTTTTTAGTCTTGCAGTTAATTTAATTTTTTTCTTTTTCATTTTTTGTTTTTTTTTCTCGCCTTCTGGTAAAATTTTTTTTTAACTTTCACCTTTTTCTTTTTTAACATATTTTAACCAGTTTATCTAATATATATATTTTTTCTTTTTTATATTTTTCTTATTTGTTTTCTTTTTTTAAAATTCTTTTCTTTTTTTTTTTTCTCTTTTCTTTTTCTTTCTTTCTTCCTTTTTGAACCTCTTTTTATTGCCTTTCTCCCCCCTCACGATTTGGGATCTCTTCTAATTTGGTTAAAGCATATTTTCCTGGGGTTGTTGCCACCATTTTAGTATTTTACTTGCTCCTTCATATACTCTTATCTGGACAAAATGACAAGAAGGAAAAATTCAACACAAAAAAAAGAACAAGAGGCAGTACCGAAGGCTAGGGACCTAATCAATACAGACATTGGTAATATGTGAGATCTAGAGTGTTCAGAATGACAATTCTCAAGGTTCTAGCCGGGCTCGAAAAAGGCATGGAAGATATTAGAGAAACCCTCTCGAGAGATATAAAAGCCCTTTCTGGAGAAATAAAAGAACTAAAATCTAACCAAGGTGAAATCAAAAAAGCTATTAATGAGGTGCAATCAAAAATGGAGGCTCTCACTGCTAGGATAAATGAGGCAGAAGAAAGAATTAGTGATATAGAAGACCAAATGACAGAGAATCAAGAAGCTGAGCAAAAGAGGGACAAACAGCTACTGGACCACGAGGGGAGAATTCGAGAGATAAGTGACACCATAAGACGAAACAACATTAGAATAATTGGGATTCCAGAAGAAGAAGAAAGAGAGCGGGGAGCAGAAGGTATACTAGAGAGAATTATTGGGGAGAATTACCCCAATATGGCAAAGGGAACAAGCATCAAAATTCAGGAGGGTCAGAGAATGCCCCTCAAAATCAATAAGAATAGGCCCACACCCCGTCACCTAATAGTAAAATTTACAAGTCTCAGTGACAAAGAGAAAAACCTGAAAGCAGCCCGGGAAAAGAAGTCTGTAACATACAATGGTAAAAATATTAGATTGGCAGCTGACTTATCCACAGAGACCTGGCAGGCCAGAAAGAGCTGGCATGATATTTTCAGAGCACTAAACGAGAAAAACATGCAGCCAAGAATACTATATCCAACTAGGCTATCATTGAAAATAGAAGGAGAGATTAAAAGCTTCCAGGACAAACAAAAACTGAAAGAATTTGCAAACACCAAACCAGCTCTACAGGAAATATTGAAAGGGGTCCCCTAAGCAAAGAGAGAGCCTACAAGTGGTAGATCAGAAAGGAACAGAGACCATATACAGTAACAGTCACCTTATAGGCAATACAATGACACTAAATTCATATCTCTCAATAGTTACCCTGAATTTTAATGGGCTAAATGCCCCTGTCAAAAGACACAGGGTATCAGAATGGATAAAAAAACAAAACCCATCTATATGTTGCCTCCAAGAAACTCATTTTAAGCCCGAAGACACCTCCAGATTTAAAGTGAGGGGGTGGAAAAGAATTTACCATGCTAATGGACATCAGAAGAAAGCAGGAGTGGCAATCCTTATATCAGATCAATTAGAGTTTAAGACAAAGACTATAATAAGAGATGAGGAAGGACACTATATCATACTCAAAGGGTCTGTCCAACAAGAAGATCTAACAATTTTAAATATCTATGCCCCCAACGTGGGAGCAGCCAACTATATAAACTAATTAATAACAAAACCAAAGAAACACATCAACAATAATACAATAATAGTAGAGGACTTTAACACTCCCCTCACTGAAATGGACAGATCATCCAAGCAAAAGATCAGCAAGGAAATAAAGGCCTTAAACAACACACTGGACCAGATGGAGATCACATATATATTCAGAACATTTCATCCCAAAGCAACAGAATACACATTCTTCTCTAGTGCACATGGAACATTCTCCAGAATAGATCACATCCTCGGTCCCAAATCAGGACTCAACCGGTATCAAAAGATTGGGATCATTCCCTGCATATTTTCAGACCACAATGCTCTAAAGCTAGAACTCAACCACAAAAGGAAATTTGAAAAGAACCCAAATACATGGAGACTAAACAGCATCTTTCTAAAGATTGAATGGGTCAACCGGGAAATTAAAGAAGAATTGAAAAAAATCATGGAAACAAATGATAATGAAAATACAACGGTTCAAAATCTGTGGGACACAACAAAGGCAGTCCTGAGAGGAAAATGTATAGCGGTTCAAGCCTTTCTCAAGAAACAAGAAAGGTCTCAGGTACACAACCTAACCCTACACCTAAAGGAGCTGGAGAAAGAACAAGAAAGAAACCCTAAGCCCAGCAGGAGAAGAGAAATCATAAAGATCAGAGCAGAAATCAATGAAATAGAAACCAAAAAAACAATAGAACAAATCAACGAAACTAGGAGCTGGTTCTTTGAAAGAATTAATAAAATTGATAAACCCCTGGCCCGACTTATCAAAAAGAAAAGAGAAAGGACCCAAATAAATAAAATCATGAATGAAAGAGGAGAGATCACAACTAACACCAAAGAATTACAAACTATTATAAGAACATACTATGAGCAACTCTACGCCAATAAATTTGACAATCTGGAAGAAATGGATGCATTCCTAGAAACATATAAACTACCACAACTGAACCAGGAAGAAATAGAAAGCCTGAACAGACCCATAACCAGTAAGGAGATTGAAACAGTCATTAAAAATCTCCAAACAAACAAAAGCCCAGGGCCAGACGGCTTCCTGGGGGAATTCTACCAAACATTTAAAGAAGAACTAATTCCTATTCTCCTGAAACTGTTCCAAAAAATAGAAATGGAAGGAAAACTTCAAAACTCATTTTATGAGGCCAGCATCACCTCATCAAGGATCCCATCAAAAAAGAGAGCTATAGACCAATATCCTTGATGAACACAGATGCGAAAATACTCAACAAAATACTAGCCAATAGGATTCAACAGTACATTAAAAGGATTATTCACCACGACCAAGTGGGATTTATGCCAGGGCTGCAAGGTTGGTTCAACATCCACAAATCAGTCAATGTGATACAACACATCAATAAAAGAAAGAACAAGAACCATATGATACTCTCAATAGATGCTGAAAAAGCATTTGACAAAGTACAGCATCCCTTCCTGATCAAAACTCTTCAAAGTGTAGGGATAGAGGGCACATACCTCAATATCATCAAAGCCATCTATGAAAAACCCACCACAAATATCATTCTCAATGGAGAAAAACTGAAAGCTTTTCTGCTAAGGTCAGGAACAAGGCAGGGATGTCCACTGTCACCACTGCTATTCAACATAGTACTAGAGGTCCTAGCCTCAGCAATCAGACAACAAAAGGAAATTAAAGGCATGCAAATCGGCAAAGAAGAAGTCAAATTATCATTCTTCGCAGATGATATGATACTATATGTGGAAAACCCAAAAGACTCCACTCCAAAACTGCTAGAACTTATACAGGAATTCAGTAAAGTGTCAGGATATAAAATCAATGCACAGAAATCAGTTGCATTTCTCTACACCAACAGCAAGACAGAAGAAAGAGAAATTAAGGAGTCAATCCCATTTACAATTGCACCCAAAACCATAAGATACCTAGGAATAAACCTAACCAAAGAGGCACAGAATCTATACTCAGAAAACTATAAAGTACTCATGAAAGAAATTGAGGAAGACACAAAGAAATGGAAAATTGTTCCATGCTCCTGGATTGGAAGAATAAATATTGTGAAAATGTCTATGCTACCTAAAGCAATCTACACATTTAATGCAATTCCTATCAAAGTACCATCCATCTTTTTCAAAGAAATGGAACAAATAATTCTAAAATTTATATGGAACCAGAAAAGACCTCGAATAGCCAAAGGGATATTGAAAAAGAAAGCCAACGTTGGTGGCATCACAATTCCGGACTTCAAGCTCTATTACAAAGCTGTCATCATCAAGACAGCATGGTACTGGCACAAAAACAGACACACAGATCAATGGAACAGAATAGAGAGCCCAGAAATAGACCCTCAACTCTACGGTCAACTAATCTTCGACAAAGCAGGAAAGAATGTCCAATGGAAAAAAGACAGCCTCTTCAATAAATGGTGCTGGAAAAATTGGACAGCCACATGCAGAAAAATGAAATTGGACCATTTCCTCATCCCACACACAAAAATAGACTCAAAATGGATGAAGGACCTCAATGTGCGAAAGGAATCCATCAAAATCCTTGAGGAGAACACAGGCAGCAACCTCTTCGACCTCAGCCACAGCGACATCTTCCTAGGAACAACGCAAAAGGCAAGGGAAGCAGAAAAAATGAACTATTGGGATTTCATCAAGATCAAAAGCTTTTGCACAGCAAAGGAAACAGTTAACAAAATCAAAAGACAACTGACAGAATGGGAGAAGATATTTGCAAATGACATATCAGATAAAGGACTAGTGTCCAGAATCTATAAAGAACTTAGCAAACTCAACACCCAAAGAACAAATAATCCAATCAAGAAATGGGCAGAGGACATGAACAGACATTTCTGCAAAGAAGACATTCAGATGGCCAACAGACACATGAAAAAGTGCTCCATATCACTCGGCATCAGGGAAATACAAATCAAAACCACAATGCGATATCACCTCACACCAGTCAGAATGGCTAAAATCAACAAGTCAGGAAATGACAGATGCTGGCGAGGATGCGGAGAAAGGGGAACCCTCCTACACTGTTGGTGGGAATGCAAGCTGGTGCAGCCACTCTGGAAAACAGCATGGAGGTTCCTCAAAATGTTGAAAATAGAACTGCCCTATGACCCAGCAATTGCACTATTGGGTATTTACCCTAAAGATACAAACGTAGTGATCCAAAGGGGCACGTGCACCCGAATGTTTATAGCAGCAATGTCCACAATAGCCAAGCTATGGAAAGAACCTAGATGCCCATCAACAGATGAATGGATCAAGAAGATGTGGTATATATACACAATGGAATACTATGCAGCCATCAAAAGAAATGAAATCTTGCCATTTGCGACAATATGGATGGAACTAGAGCGTATCATGCTTAGTGAAATAAGTCAAGCAGAGAAAGACAACTATCATATGATCTCCCTGATATGAGGAAGTGGTGATGCAACATGGGGGCTTAAGTGGGTAGGAGAAGAATCAATGAAACAAGATGGGATTGGGAGGGAGACAAACCATAAGTGACCATAAGTGACTCTTAATCTCACAAAACAAACTGAGGGTTGCTGGGGGGAGGGGGTTTGGGAGAAGGGGGTGGGATTATGGACACTGGGGAGGGTATGTGCTTTGGTGAGTGCTGTGAAGTGTGTAAACCTGGTGATTCACAGACCTGTACCCCTGGGGATAAAAATATATGTTTACAAAAAAAAAAAAAAAAAAGGAAAAAAAAATAGCCACTATCCACATATCTGCAATGAGTCTATAGTTTTTTTTTGTTTTTTTTTTTTTTGTTTTTTTTTTTACCCTTGATTTATGGTTGTCTAGTTAAATGATCTAAGTTTCCTACATAGCAGGTCAAGAACAAATATTATTGGGTATATCTTAGTATTCATTTTCATTTTATGGCAGAAATTCCCCCCATGTTTTCAGCCTATTCTTTTTTTTTTTTTTTTTTAAAGATTTTATTTATTTATTTGTCAGAGAGAGAGTGAGTGAGAGCGAGCACAGGTAGACAGAGTGGAAGGAAGAGTCAGAGGGAGAAGCAGGCTCCCTGTGGAGCAAGGAGCCTGATGTGGGGCTACATCCTAGGACGCTGGGATCATGACCTGAGCCGAAGGCAGCTGCTTAACCAACTGAGCCACCCAGGCGTCCCAGCCTATTCTTTTTATTTAAAAGATTCTAGCTCTTATAATGGCCTTATAATAATTATTAGTATGCAATCTTTCTTTTCCTCTCTGGCCTGGAGTTCTTCTGCTGATACAAATGAAGCAGGATGGGACAGATATTCTAGGACCTCACATTGTATACATTAGTGTTTAAGTGTCATGTGTTTTTTATTCATTTACTCAACAACTATTCTGGCCACTATGCTAGGCATTGGGGACAGAATGTCTTTTCACATTCCCTGAAAAGATAGGATTACTTGATGGTTCTTTTTTACTGATGCAGATCTGCATGAATAACCACTCAACTTGCTTTGAACAAACCCTAATGTGAAATTGCATGAATCTGTAACAAAATATTAAGAAATAATGACTATGAAACATTAATGACTAATGGCCATGAGCAAATGAGCTTCATTAAGTATGTTTTAATATTTGGAATACATTATTATTCATTAAATAAATTAATTAAAAGAGGTAAAAGAAGATAAGATACAACTACCTAATTACTGATGAAAAACAAAGTATCTTTTATTTGAAGATAAACTTTAGTTTAAAATTATATAAAGAATTGATACTTTATCTGTTTAAAATTATTTTCATGGGGCACTTGGGTGGCCCAGTTGGTTAAGCATCCAACTCTTGATTTCAGCTTAGGTCATGATCTCATTATGAGATCGTGCCCTGCTCAGCTCGTGCGGGGCGTAGAGCCTACTTAAGATTCTCTCCTTCTGCACCTTCCCCCACTCTCAGGCATGATCTCTCTCTCTCTCAAAACAACAACAACAACATAATTATTTTCTTTTTCTTTTTTTTTTTTAAGATTTTATTTATTTATTTGACAGACAGAGATCACAAGCAGGCAGAGAGGCAGGCAGAGAGAGAGGAGGAAGTAGGCTCCCTGTGGAGCAGAGAGCCCGATGTGGGGCTACATCCTAGGACCCTGGGATCATGACCTGAGCCGAAGGCAGAGGCTTTAACCCACTGAGCCACCCAGGCGCCCCCAAAATTATTTTCAATGAACAAATAGGTTTATGTTTTATGTAGGAACTCCTAAATATTCTTAGAAAATAAAGTGGAGTACATTTTACCAACAAAAGTAACGTTACTAACATTTATAATAGGTACCATTTATTAATATTTCCTAAGCACCATTATTACTGTTTTTCAGATATGTCACCTCATTCAATTCTATTAGAAATCCTGAGAAGTTTATCCAGATCAAGTACATGAGATTTATAAAATTTAAGCAAGTGACACACCTGGTAATTGAACCCAGGTCTATCCCACTTCATAAACAACAACCTTAATAAATATACCACATACAGGGATCCAAATATTCAGTATCTCTATAATTTAGGTGATTGGTTATCAATAAGCATCAGCTTAAAATTAGTTTAAATTCTGAAGATTAGACAAAATTATTTTTTGATGCATCATACCATTTTTTTAAATAAAACTAATGACATGTTTTTATATGAATAAAATATCTAGTTACGTACAGAAGTAACTAGTAACAATAGCTGACTCTGGAAAAGAATTAGCATGGTAGGTTGCAAAGGCATAAAGGGGATTCACTTTTGAGTTCATAGTCCCTGGACCTTTTGAGTTTTGATCCATGGCTATTTTGAGAAATTTCTCTTATTGAGAAATTTTAAAAATTACATTAACAAAAAATGGGAAAAAATTTTAAACTACTGAATTTAAACTTTTTCTGGGGCACCTGACTGGCTCAGTCCAAAGAACATACAACTCTTGATCTCAAGATCATGAGTTTAAGCCCAACTTTGGGTGTAGAGCTTACTTAAAAAAAAAAATACACATATACACACATATGTGTGTATATATATATATATATATTATAATAAAAAATATTAAGATTTTTATTTATTCATTTGAGAGAGCGAGAGCATGAGTCAGGGGGAAAGGCAGAGGGAGAAGCACACTCCCCACTGAGCCAGGAGTCAGACATGAGGCTTAATCCTGGAACCCAGAGATTAGGATCTGAGCTGAAGGCAAAGTTTAACCATGTGAGCCACACAGGCACCCTAAATTTTTTATAATCTGATAATTCAAACTGCTAAAATAGCGATATGTTATTATATAAATGATAATAATATTATGTGAATATAATGATATTTTATAGTTTTGCCTGAAAATATACAGAAAATTACTAGTAGTATGAGGACATAGTAATGTAAAACAACACATTTGAATCCCTAGTAATTGGTTTGAGTCTCAGGAATCAGCAATATTTACTGGAGAAAATCATTTAATCCCTAAGCTTGTTTGTATTTTTAATCTGTGAAATGGAGATAATACATACTGCCTTTAGAATTTCCATTATATTCAATGATATAAATTTATATAAAGCATCTGATGCAGGGTTGACTACATGTTAGATGCTTATTGTGGCTAACAATAAACATTAAATAAAAACCACTTTTATTTTTCTCTTGAGACTCATTTTCATGGTAGTTTGATTAACAAACAAGTCAAAAGAGTTAATTATGAATAGAATACTATAAAATATTGATAATTTTTTAGAATGCTACAAAAACAAATATATGTGTTATTTTCCCCTATTCATAAACTCAGATCATATTGCTTCGCTTTAGATATATTGTTCATTTTTATCAATAGGTAACATTATAAAATAAACATACTAAGCTAAATTCTATCATTTGTTTTTCATATAAAATTCACAATAATATATGGACACTTTTCTGCTTTGTACAGAAGGAAAAACTGGGGCCTTTGACTTTTGTAAGAAAACCAATTATATAGCTAAAATTATGCTACAGACACATCATAGATATATGCAACAATGAATTTGTCCAAAATTGCTATTTTTTTCTATTCTCAATGAAAATCCAATTTCCATTTTAATGAAGTTTTCTGCAAATACTATATACATATATGTTTTAATATTAAAATCTATGCTGGTTCTATTCTGTTGGTAAAGTTAGTATTTTTATTTATGTTATATCAATTCTGTCTATATTTTATAGTTTGTCCTTTGTATATAAACGTAACACTGTTAACCAGCTAACTATTGGGCACACGCATTTACTTGGTTTGTCAGTAACAATGAAAGTGTTGCCCTGAGCAATATTAATTCATACATCCAATTCTTTTTGTGACAGCATACTTTTTTGAGATATGAAAGTTTATAAGTCTATGACCAGGGAAAGCAATCATGCTGTTCATGTTTTAGCCAGGTCTTCATATCAGAAATGATAATAATTTAAGATGATAATAAAATATGTTATAAAAACTGTATTACTTAAGAGTCTAACCACTAGTAGAGATGAAGATGCTTTACACAAATTAATAATATTTAAGCTGCATAAAATAAATTAATAAATATAAAACAGTAACTCCTGATTATTGAGAAATAATTATTTGCTATTTGGAGAGGTTTATTTTTTGTTTTATAATTTACTTTTCAGAGTACACATAAAACTCTCAGATTAGTAGTATTAGTTATTTTAATTGTTGCTATTCTGCATAACCAGGATCTTTATATTAGAGGTTACTGACTATATTAAATAATCAAAAAAAGCCTGTTTTATGATATTCTCTATAGTAAAATTGTTTACTATATTTCATTTATGCAATCACCTAACAAAATTATTGAGTCCTAAGTAATCATGGAAGAGGTAAATATGTATTAGACACAGATTTATGGACACAGCAGGGCTATATTAAAAATATTTGCACACTACTTATCTTATTAGAAATATAACTGTCTATGCATAGATAACCAAATTGATTTATATAAGTAATTAAGTTATCAAAGATTCTATCAAGAGGAGAAACAGTGGGCGCCTGGGTAGCTCAGTTGGTTGAGCGACTGCCTTGGGCTCAGGTCATGATCCCGGACTTCCAGGATCGAGTCCCGCATCGGGCTCCCAGCTCCTTGGGGAGTCTGCTTCTCCCTCTGACCTTCTCTTCTCTCATGCTCTCTCTCTCACTCATTCTCTCTCAAATAAATAAAATCTTAAAAAAAAAAAAAGAGGAGAAACAGTATTATTCAATACAATTACTACTGGCAGAAACAAACAAACAAAAACCAAGTAAGGGTGAAATTCTACCATAGCATTATATTCCAAAAGAACAATTTCTCCAGGGTCTGGTCTCACACACAGAATTTCTTGAAATAAGCTGAGAAAGCACACAAATAGGAAAAATGACCAATATTACATGAAAACAAATGTTTACAATGTGTAGTTCAGTTTGGATAGTAAAAGTTCATAAATATATCCAGTGATAGCAATTGCTTACATTCTTCCAGTAAAAATTCCTAACAGGTTTCACCACACAGGCAAAGAAGATCAACTAATACAATTGCTTGAAAATAGAATGAAAATATTAAATTTAATCAATTATTTATTTGACAATTTTATTAGCAACTCTACTATGTTTTCAGCACTTTTCTAGAAAGTGGGGTTATTTGGGTGAATAAATTGACAAAGCATCTACTTTGTCAATAGAAGGATCTTACCTCCTATTCAAAACAATAGTAATAAATATGTTAATAGTAATAGTAAAAAATGTAAATAGATTTATCAATCTATTAATATACAATATTAATAAATATACAATATTAATGAAGTAACAAATAAATTAATGAATAAATGGCACCAGGGAATGACCAATTGATGCAGAGTAAAGAGAAAAAAAGAGAGGATACTTAGATGTTTTCCTTAGATATTTTGAAAATCTATTTTCTCATGTTATAATCAGTTCAGATACTTAAGAGAATTTGGGAATATATTAATATCATTTGGGAGGATTATCATTTGATCTCAAATGTTAACAGAGCCGTACTAGGGTGAAAATAAATATTTTATACAATTCTGAATGAATTAATATTTTCTCAGTATTTATGCACCAAATTGTGATATTATTGTTTCTCAAATTGATGTGTAGGACTAATATATTGGAATATGCAAAATTTTACAAACATTAGGGAGCAAAGGTCTATAACATGAATATGCAGTATCATTTGAGGTTGAGGGATATAGAAAAACTACACATATTTTTTATTTTGGGAAAGTATATATATGTATAAATATATAGTAGTAAACTACACATGATGTAAACTCATGTTGTACACTTTAAATATTTATAATACATTTGTCAATTTTTCTCAATAAAGTTTTAAAAGCTCATTAATCAGCAAACAAGAAAAAGAAGTAAAAATAGATATGTAATATTCATTAGTTAGACCTACTTGGTACTTAAAGAGTTACATTAATAATAGAATTATTTCATCTGAAGAAAGGAATTTTGAAAAGACTGTAATCGAATTGCAGAACTCAGATGAATTTTATACAGATTAATAAATATATATTTGAATAAATTTCTTTTTATATTAATGTTTTATAATTCACAAAAAAATTTCTATACTAATAACTAAACAGCTTTCAAGATGTTCATTGAAGTGGTTGTTTTAAAAATGATGAGGAAAATACCAAGTGTTAATCATGTCTGTGATTAGTATTTTACAGACTACCTCAAAATTAATTATCTGAATTCTTTTTTAATATCAGAGGGAATTATGGGGTGCCTGGGTGGCAAGTTGGTTAAGTGTCTGACTCGATTTCAGCTCATAGCATGAGCTCAGGGTTGTGAGATCCAACCCAATGTCAGGCTCCTAGTTCAGTGGGGCATCTGTGTGCCTGCGTCTCTCTTTCTCTCTCTCTCAAATAAATAAATATTTAAAATAAATCTCAGAGGCAATGCTTTTGGAGCTCACTCTGCGTCAACTTTAACTGACTTTGTCCATCAAATGTGATAATATATAGTAAAGACATTTATTATCACTTAATGATCTTCATCTCTTTCATTTAAATTTATGTTTCTTAATGTATCTGATGTTCTAAACTCCCAACATGGCTTACTCTTGTCCAGACAAGACAATCATTTTAAACTATTGTTTACATGAAAACAAATGTTTACAATGTGTAGTTCAGTTTGGATAGTAAAAGTTCATAAATATATCCAGTGATAGCAATTGCTTACATTCTTCCAGTAAAAATTCCTAACAGCTTTCACCACACAGGCAAAGAAGATCAACTAATACAATTGCTTGAAAATAGAATGAAAATATTAAATTTAATCAATTATTTATTTGACAATTTTATTAGCAACTCTACTATGTTTTCAGCAGTTTCCCTATTATAAACAGCCTTATTATACTGTTTAGAGTGAATCTATTAAATTGTCTTCAGTTCTCTCTGGTAAGGTAGTCATTAATTCATGACCTAGCATTTATTAGAACATTTAAAAGCTTCATAGAAGAACCTGTTGTATTCTAGACTCTCAGAAAAGCATTCTATTGTTCCTTTCTTCTCATTCACTGGAATTGGAGACCTACTATTACAAAAGCAAATTGCTGTTCTGAATATATTCTACCATAATTAAGGGCACAGATGACTAAGATCTCTAAAGAACTTCCTATACTACTTCTATTCCATTTATTCTCACCACTGATCACCCATAAGTTCTATGTATTTTTATACTCTTGGGAAATAGCTTTGCAACTATTAAATGCACCTGTGTCCTTCAGAAGAATTAGAAATTTTTCTATGAATTATGCAAGGGTCTAAGATACCCAATCTGGTGAAGTTTTATCTGCAATGATCCCATCTTTGTATCTAACATGCTTTATTATAAAAGCCAGGGTTTTTACCATATTTCTTTGGTAATAATACATAATATGGTATTCTAAAATATAGTTATAATAGGAAGGAATCTAATATTTTATTTAGCCACATATGAACACTAAAGTCTGAAAATATGCTAATTAAAAGGAACAAATCTTTTTTTGTTAAATCGTATCAAAGTCCCATGGCAAGTAATCTGTTAAATTTTGAAATATTAAGAGGTATTTGACTTGTATAAATGAAAATAATGTTTCTGTAATTATATATAGGATAGCAGACATTAAAATTTATATTTTATATTATTTAGCTTCACTTTTGCAGAATTTATATGGATTTGAACATGTCAACTTCTTTATTTCCAATTTAAGAACTTTACTAATATTATCTTCCTTTTCCTTATGCTTTTTTATAATATTAGAATATTTACTAAAATTTTTTAGTACCTTGTCTAAAATAAGACTAGTTATGTTTTTGTTTTTTCTTTTTAGTAGCTTTTGAACAATCTTTTTTATAACATATATCTTATGTATGAATACTATATTTAGTTTATGAGCCATTCACTTAAACTTGAAATATGTATATGCATAGAAATAGTAAGAAACATAAATCTGGTAAAATATGAGTTTGTGTGTAAAATATTTGAAATACATGTGTCTATCTATCCTCTATCATCAATCAGACAATTTATGGAAAAATAAAGTTTTTCAAAAGATTAACTGAGAGAAAAGATATATGATGCTATCATTTGAAAGAGGCTATTGAATGTCACAAGGAAAAGCAAATACAGAAGAAAGGTCCTTCTGTAGGAAGGTCCTTCTGTTAGGAAGGTCCAAGTGATTATGATTCACCATGCCCTATACTCTTCCTTCCAGCACTGTGGGTGAAAATTTCAGTTAGGTAAGATCTTTACTTCAAGAACACGGAAGTATCAAGGAGCTACTGTGTAATGTGTAGATTCCTGAAAGAAGGAAACAAGCCTATTATAATAGTCAGAATAACTTGAATTTGGGCCCAAATCTAAATAATTCAGCTGGGTCAAGTCTGAGAATTCTTGTTTCTCTCAAAAACTCAATAATAAGACCTAGGAAGTTAAAGAAAAAAAGAGAAAAAAATCTCATTAATAAAAACTTCATATTATTATTATTACAAAGCATCAGGAAAAAGTAGAATTCAAATTTTAATACCAGGAGTTTGGTTCTTTCCATTATCACTTTCCTAAAACTAGAAAAAACATGTAACTTCCCTTCACTTTTTTTTTTTTAAACCACTGACTGTGGTAGTGACCAATCAGTGTCAATCACTAATTATTGGGTTGTACACTGCTTCATGGTAATCCCCAAGCTCAAGGCACAGGACCTTCCAGATGTATTGCCTATTTCTCTTTAGAATCTTAAACTGCCTGAGTCGGTACTAGGCAATAAATTCAACTATCCATGTGTGATTCTTTTAGGAAGGAGTATCTACAGTCTTGTTCATGCCATTTACTATGCAGCCAATATTGAAACTTATGTTGCCTTTTATTAAAAACCACCATTACCTTCTTTCATTTAGCTTAGAAAGCATATATGTAAGATGAATGCAGTCCATCCACATTTCAAACAAATATCCCTTGAAATATATGAGTGATAGTTTTTTTCAAGGCTAGAAATTATAATTTGTTATTAGTTCATGGGTCTAATTCTCATGCATCCTGGATGGCAAAATCTATTGGCCTATTTTCTTAGCCTTTATTATACTGTATTACAGTTTCTAGGATAGCAAAACTGGCATCTAGATGGCTAATGAAGGGCTTACATGGTTCAAGAAGCCTAAGGCCAGTATCATAGTCTATCAGGGATCTGGATGTTGGATTAAAGCTTACTGCAAATAGTCGCTAACTGTTAAGAGGCCTGAATATTCTAGACAGCCATTCTTTGCATTACTTGATACTTAAAAATCCTGCATCTACATAGGCTGAACCCCAGTTGAAGACAGAACACTGTAATATGAAATTTAATATAAAACAATGAAGGTATGAAGAGGTCAACAGTGTTACTTTTAAAAATTCTAATTTGAATACTACAGTCATTGGTGTTGCAGAATTTTTTATTCTTTTGCTAAAAAGAGAATATAAAGAGGTTTTCACTTAAGGCAAGAATATCTATAGTTGTAAATGGCAAAAATCTACATTTACTGAATATAACTGGATAAAGAGAGAACATAATGTTATAATAAAATAACAAACTGAACTGTAAAATATGACAAACAATTTTCGTTTTAAAATTGTAGTGTCCACAACTACATGGTCAACTAGTCTTTGACAAAAAAGTAAAGAATATCCAATGGGAAAAAGATAGTCTCTTCAATAAATTGTGTTGCGAAACTGGACAACAACATGCAAAAGGATAAAACTAGGCCACTTTCTTACACAATACACAAAAAAAATAAATTCAAAATGGGTGAAAGATCTAAATGTAAGACAGGAAAACATCAAAATCCTAGAGAAGAACACAGGCAGCCAGCTTTTTGACCTTGGCCACTGCAACTTCTTACTTGGTATGTCGCCTGTGTTGGGGGAGGTGGAGAAGATAAATCTCCTGAAGCAAGGGAAACAAAAGCAAAAATAAACGATCTGGACTTCATCAAGATAAAAAGGTTCTGCACAGTGAAGGAAACAATTAAACTAAAAGGCAACCAAAATAATGGGAGAAGAAATTGCAGGTGACATATCTCATAAAGGGTTAGTATCCAAAATATATAAAGAACTTTAAAAACTCAACACCCACAAAACAAATAATCCAGGTAAGAAATGGGCAAAAGATATGAATAGACATTTTCCAAAAGAAGACATATAGAGGGGCAATAGACATAGGAAAGAATGCTCTATATCAGTCATCCCCAGAGAAATACAAACAAAACCACAATGAGATATCACTTCACACCTGCCAAAATGGCTAAAATTAACAACAAAGGAAACAACAGATGTTGATGAGGATCCAGAAAAAGGGGAACCCTTTTACACTGTTGGTGGAAATACAAACTGGTACAGTCATCCCCAGAAAAAAGAGTATGGAGGTTCCTCAAAAAGTTAAAAATAGAACTACCTGTGGTCTAGAAATTGCACTTGTACACTAGGAGTTTACATAAAAGTTACAAAAACATTAATTCAAAGGAATACATGCACCCTAATGTCAATAGTAGCATTATCAACAATAGACAAATTATGGAAAGAGTCCAAATGTCCATTGAGTGATGCGTGGATAAAGAAGGGGTGGTATATATAAACAATGGAATATTATTCAGCCATAAAGTGAAATCTTGCCATTTGAGACAATGTGGATGGAGTTAGAGCGCATTACGCTATGCGAACTAAGCCAGTCAGAGAAAGACAAATACCGAAACAAAACAGATGAACATTGAGGGGGAGAATAGAAAAAGGCAAACCATAAAACAGACTCTTAACTATAGAGAGCAAATGGAGGGTGGCTGTAGGGGCGGTGGGCAGGTGGATGGGTTAAATGGGTGATGGGTATTAAGGAGAGTATTTGTGATGAGCCCTGGGTGTTCTATGTAAGTTAGGAAGCACTAAATTCTATACCTAAAACTAATATTACACTGTATGTTAATTAACTGGAACTTAAATAAAAATTGGAAAAAGAAAACAAATATAAAATAAAATTGTGGTGTTCTCTTGTATTTTAAACCTGAATGGGCAAATCCTAGAAAACACTCGTATGGTGTTTATTAAATTTGGTATATATAAATACATTAGGATTGTAAGGTATTTGCTCTATTTTTAATTGCTTAGGTGTTCCTTTGCGGTTTTTCATTATAGTCCTATTGCCATTCAAGCAG
This sequence comes from Mustela lutreola, assembly GCF_030435805.1. Lineage (NCBI taxonomy): Eukaryota > Metazoa > Chordata > Mammalia > Carnivora > Mustelidae > Mustela > Mustela lutreola. The sequence continues at coordinate 53,906,542 of NC_081303.1, forward strand.
CTAATTAACCTCTATTATTAGGTGTCTTCTCTACAAAAATACCGTTTCCTTTATATTTAATTACCTTTTTCAAATCCCAGAGCCACAACATTTATAAGATGATAAGGCAAATAACTATATGTGGAGTGGAGAGCGTGTATTTCACATGGAACAAATTATAATCTCCATTATTAGATAAAAATAATCCCAAGTAACTTAAAAGATCAAATTTAGCACTGAATATCTTTCTTACCAAAAAAAGAAAAGAAAAACAGTCTAGAGAGAAAATAGCTAGTCAGTGTATATCTAAAAAAATTTGTGTCCCTAGGAGTTCATCATGAGCTTTAAGAGTACATTCAGCATAAAATATTTGCTTATATGAAAACTGGAATGTCTATTAATTCCATTTATCAAATACTTACTCTTAATACTGCAATAGTCAAGTTAGGAACGTAGTCACTTAAAATACATAGAAACCCTGCCTATGTATGTAATTTTTTATATGCAACAAGTTATTTTGCTATTGATTCTGACTGAATAGGAAATGTTAGTAGCCTACCACTATTAAAGACAATGTTTGATACATAAAACTGCTCATGCAATCATAAAATTAGGTATCACTGTTTTTCCTGAAAAATGAATCAATGTTGCTTCATAATATGAAAGTTCTATGAAAGTTAATTATAATATTAATATTATTTGTAATGATCCATTTGAAATTTATTTCCCTTAATAAGACATTTTTATGGACAAAAGTTACATTAATTAATTAATTAATTAATTAATCTAGGTCAACAGCCTTGACTACAGTGTAGAGAATTGTTTGTTGGGTAGCAGGTGAAATAATGGGAGTTGGGGGATGCTCTCATAGCAGTCAGTGTGAAGTGATAGGTTATAGAAACAAATAACCAAGGCCAGATGTATAAAGTATATAGGAGGTAAAACTGATTTGGTGTTGTATCAGACACAGGAAGTGGAAGAGGGGAAGGATGATGAACACTTCCCAGGTTGGTTTGTAGAACTAGATGGAAGATGGTGTTCTGTTAGAGGGGCTATTGAAAATAATAATAATAATAATAATAATAATAATAATAAGAAGAAGAAGAAGAAGAAGAAGAAGAAGAAGTTGTATTCCTGGAAGGATGTGAGTTCAGTTGGTAAGTTGAATCTGAAGAATTTTTAGGACTATCTATCCCAGCTCTGGAATCATGATCATCACATAGGAAGCTTTCAAAAACACTTGTAAATGTTGTTATATAATTTTTTTCTAGGATATATTGCACATGTCAATAATTTTAAAAAGTCTGCAAGTTGGTCAACTTTGAGAATCACATCCAAAGGACAATCAAATACAGATAACTAGATATTGTGTAAATGTAAACCTTTATAAATATGCTTATATGTCAAAATCTGGTAATGAAGAACATTTTTTCCTAGTAAGAAACCATAATATTAACCCAGAATTTTCATCAGTATGTTGCTTCTTTTCTTTCTAGAGGATTTCTATATTAGTTTTTCAAAATACTTTCCTCCATTGGTAATATTGGATATTGTGATTCATTTTAGATCACTATCTATCTAAGCATGGAAAGATCTTTTCTTTTCTGGCATTAATGTTTGCTGTTTTAATTCCCACATATTGCTTTCTTATATTTTCTCAATCTTTCCTTTCTTCATTAACTCTTTCAATTATTTAAAATATTACTTACAGCTTTATCCTTTCCTCTATTGTTATTAGTAAATTCATAAATAAGCTATTGCTTTCATAACCGAATTTCCTATCAGATATTGTTTTTGGAAATGCTTAGTTTTACCCAGATGGACTTTTGTCACATTAAGTGAATGGGATTGAATTACTGCAGTTCATCTTATCCATTAGTTCACCAATTATTTGGTTAAATTAATAAACAAGTTCACAATTCCACTACATAACAATCAGTAATTTATGACTGTCAGAGACGAAATATCAATGAAACTGAACCTTTCAACCACACACACCACACACACCTATAATTCTTTAGGATATTATATTATTACAAATATGATAAATATATAAACTATTTTAGAACATTTTAAGTGTATGTGTATGTATATACACACACATATTTACCATAATTAGAAGGAAACACAGATAATTTAGAATTTTTTTATGGGAAATAATGGAGATGGATCTATTTTATAAACTAGAAAATGACTATGGAAGCAGGGATTAGATGCCATATCATTATCGTTTTTGCATTCCCCATAAGCAATGCTGAAGGAAGTATGCAGCAAATATTCTCTCTGAGACAACAGGGTTCAGGACTAACCTGCTAGTAGAATTTTAATACCAATATAATCTCATATCATCAACAGCAGCCTCAAATATAATAATTCTTTTTTTCTATTCTAAAATGATTCAAGTCTTGTCATAAAAATAAGTGTTCCAGTTTGGAAAAAAATGATTTTTTTTTTTTTTTTAGTATGCACATATAATGATTTACCTGCCTCTGTGAATCATAAAATAATAGAGTATTGAGGTTATGGATATTTCACATACCAGCACTTGTGGATCAAAATATAACTCAACTGACTTAATTTCTGAAAGGTCTACATAATTTTTTTCATGTTTATCATTAATACACTATGATGCATAGTCATTGGCAATGCAAATTCTTCATCATAAAATGAAAGATTAAATCAAATAAAAATGCAGTGTTAACTTTTAAAACCCATGTTTTAAAAATAAACATTCCATGGTTGTTTATGAGGCATCAAATAAAATAGTCACAGGAGCGTCATCATAAATGTGACTTCACAGGAGTTAAAGTCATAAATTCCTTTCCAAACGTTTAAGAGGCTAAAGAAAGGGATACTAGTACTTGAGAAGGCTAGAAATTGTTGTGTCACAAGAATTTCTAATTATTCTTTAGTCTCTAATGGATTATATTAAAAAAAAAGAAATAACTTTATTGTCTGACTTTCACCTTCAAAAGAAACAAAAATCCTATCAACATGAAAACATGTTTAATATGCTGTATTCAAATAATTTAACTGAAAATATTTGCATGATGGGAAGGGTGTGGGGTTCTACCAACATTAAACACAATGCTTTCTGTTTCTAAGTTGCTCCTTTCTCTACTCTGGTCGTTGGATATTGCTTGATACCAGTATCTGAGTACTGGTTGCTCTGTATACATATACGTATACGTACGTATACGTATATATATACTTATACATACACACACATATATACACACATATACATATATAAATAAATATACCTATTTACTTAATAATAAATTTCTGATCTTTTAAAAAAGATTTTATTTATTTATTTGACAGACAGAGATCACAAGTAGGCAGAGCAGCAGGCAGAGAGAGAAGAGGAAGCAGGCTCCCTTGCTGAGCAGAGAGCCTGATGTGGGGCTCGATCCCAGGACCTTGGGATCATGACCTGAGCTGAAGACAAAGGCTTTAACCCACTGAGCCACCCAGGCATCCCTAAATTTCTGATTTTTAAATGAGAGAACAGTGTCCAATAGGTTTATATAGTGTCTTATATAATTTTGTTCTGTTTATTTATTGGTCCATAACCAATCACCCTAAAACTTAGTAGTTAAAATATGAAGAAATAATTTTATTATTTCTCAAAATTGCTATGGGCCAGAGATTCAAGAAGGCCTTGACTTGGTGTTTCTCGCCTGGGTCTCCAATGTGACTGCAGTCAGATGCTGGCTGGCAGGAGCTGGAGTGGTGGTGGCTGGGAAGCACTTAGCTGGAGGCTGGCTAGATATCCCTGTCTAGATCTAAGCTTCTCCATGTGATTTCAGCATAGGCTACTTTGATTTCCCTCTGGGCACGGCATCCTCAGAACATGAAGATTGCTTGCTTGTCACCTGGAGGCTTTGAGAGTGAATATCCCAGAGAGCAAGGCAGAAACTTCATTAGCTTTCATGACCTAGCTATGAAAGACAGTTCATATCATTTCCAAAGTACTCTATTTATAACAATCAAAAGTTCGTTCACATTCATAATAGGAAGGTCAAGTAATTGGGGGCTACATTTTAAAAATAGAGGGTTTTGGCATTTTGTAAGAATTTTGTTCTTTACTTTGAATACATACTCTATAATATTGAAAAAAATCTGTCCAGTTTTAGTTTATTTGAATACTTTTTCATTTCTTTCCATTAGAATGTATTTTAAAATTTCTATCAGCATCTATCAGTATAATAAATATAATTATTTCATTCCAAAATATTTAATGTTAACCATGTGCCAGGATCCAAGATAGATCCTGAACACACAGAAATGAAACAGGCAAGGTCATTGTCCTTCAGCTGTTTAGACATGGCAACCATGCTGAATCATTTCAATTATTAGTTATAACCACAAACTTCCTGTTGTTCAGAGAACTATCCAACTAGCTTACATTTTGCTGAGCAGTTTTCTCTTATATTGGTCTATTCACCCTTCTCTTCTTCCTTTAGACCTGAAAACTCCCAGTTTTGACCCTCAGTTAATAATCTTGGAACCAATTTTGCTGGGTTGGGGTGGTGGAGGGACGCTATCAGTAGGTATATGCAGTATCATTTTATCATAAAAATTTCCCATAAAGCGGGGCGCCTGGGTGGCTCAGTGGGTTAAAGCCTCTGCTTTTGGCTCAGGTCATGGTCCCAGGGTCCTGGGATCGAGCCCCACATCGGGCTCTCTGCTCAGCGGGGAGCCTGCTTCCTCCTCTCTCTCTGCCTGCTTCTCTGCCTACTTGTGATCTCTGTCTGTCAAATAAATAAATAAAATCTTTTAAAAAAAAATTTCCCATAAAGCTCTAACTCCATATTCTGTTTTTCCTCCAGTTACAACGCATGAATTATTTCTGCTACTCTCTTTCCTCCTTCATTTCTGTACTAGAACATATTCCTTGACCTACCCAAATGTTATGATCCTCCAGTTCATTCCACTCTTAGATTTTATATTTGTCTATAGGATCATCCTCATTAGAATAGAAATACAGTTTTGTAGTTCTCATTTTAAAATAAGAAGATTTATATAAAATACATTTATAAATATATTTTATATATATAAATTTATAAATTTATATAAAATAAATTATATGAATCCATATGTTCTTCCATTTACTGTTCTGATTCTCTTTATAGCAAAACCCTTCAAAAAGCTTTTACTAAACTAAATGTTTTAACTTTCTCTGATGACATTCACCTTCGGATCCATAGGAATCTGCATTTTTCCTCAGAGATGACTGAAACTCTTGTATAAGTCAGCGATATGTTGCCAAATTCAATAGTCCTTTCTTAGTTCTCAGCAGCTTACTTCACTGCAGCATTTGACACAGTGATCCACTTTTTGAAAGATTTCCTTTACAGTTTTAAACTCATAGGAGTGGATTAGTTGCTCATCAACTTATTTTGTCCTATGGTCTACTAAAAATGTAAAGGCTTCAATTTATTTAAGTTTCTAAACTTATTTTGGTAAAAAAAAAAAAATAGTTGAACATCAGGGACAAAATGATCCTGATGAATAAATGCATTTCCACTGAAACATGTTTATATGTAAGCCTAAAATGCAGGTAATATTATTCAGAATTCTTTCTCATAAAATCAGTTAGAAAGATTTCTTTTTTTTTTTTTTTAATTTTCAGCATAATAGTATTCCTTGTTTTTGCACCACACCCAGTGCTCCATGCAATCCGTGCCCTCTCTAATACCCACCACCTGGTTCCCCCAACCTCCCACCCCCGCTGCTTCAAACCCCTCAGAAAGGTTTCTATTAATATACCTAACATGATCAGTTTCATTAATATAGAATTATCTATTTGTATAGCCATGTTCGAATTCCCCTACCTCCTCCATTCATCTTCTACTTGGGAACAAAAGAATCAGTAGTCCTGCAATCCATTTTCTTCCTTTATCAGGAGCAACCAGGTGAAGTAAGAAAGATGATCTAGTCAAAACCCCTTATAAGATGCTAATGATACATCTCCTGGAAAATATTCATGTTATTTACTAGTAGTCTTTATCCGGTCTGCCTAGGTTAGGATGTTAAACCAACCCGGTATCTATGGATTTATGGGATATGGCTCCCTGAAATTTTTATGTAAGTTGTGTGATTATTAGAGTTAAAAAAAAAAAAAAGAAGGTATCTTATCACTGAGATAGATCCCTTTTGTATACGTTTAAGTACCGCATGGCCACTAAGCAACTTTGTATGTTAAATTTGGGCCAAAAAGCATTCAAACATGGCAAGAAAGGATCTGGGATGTAGCAATCAAATCCTGAACTCTGTGCTTTCCCTATCCATTGCAACTCATATACATAACATTATTGGAATGTTTGGAATTGCTAAGATTTCTGATTCTCATGCGTCTGATTTGCCAACCTGGCACTTTGCACTGTTTTACTAACTCTAGTGTCAATTTTTAATTTTGACATAATTTCAAGTCTTCAGAAAGATACAAGAATAGTACAAAAAACTCCAGCACAACCTTTAACTAGAATTGTTTATATTCGCCCCCCCCATAGAAATATATTTATATACACACATACATACACACATTTGTATATTATATATAAACATATATAGCTCATATGTATTATATGCTAAAATGAGATACAAAATGAAGAGCAGGCTTAAAAATTTCCTGAGCAGACAAAACCAATTATGCCACATAAGCAAAACTTAATTTAGCCTATTCTGCTAAATAAGTAAAACATAACTGGGTTGCTGCTTATAAATGCTTCTAAAAATCAAAAACAAAACAAGCTGTTCCCCAAAAATGGCATAAGGTAAGCACTTTTAGCCAAATAACTAAATCACCTGTCACTAGAAAAACTTTAATGCTATAACCAGTCATTACAAAAAATAAACAGCATCTGTCTTTTCACTGTATGCTGTCCTGGAACAATACACTGGGGTCTCATTCCACTATTGGTTTAGGTCTCTCAGCTTACACAGTGTTTTTATGTTCACAGTAAACTCTTCCTAATTACTATTGTATTAACTTGCTGTTTTTAGTTTTGCTCCTGTTCGAGTGTAATCAAATCAAGATCATATTCATAATAATGACAGTATTAGCCTTTTCAATGTGTTGACATGTATATTTATTATGCAAAAGTTATGGTAAGTAAAAGTGTTAGTATTTCATCATCAACCAAAGAATTAACACAAAAATATAATATAGTCATCATTGTATCATCCAATCTCATAAATTTCATGGGTGAAAAAAACCCATTTTACTTAAGAATATCCTTGATGAAGGAATAAAATTGTTAAAATTATTAAATCCCAACCTTTGAATATACCTCTTTTTAGTATTCTCTGTGATGTAGTGAGAAGTAAGTATAAAGCTCTTCTCATACATACAGAGGTATGATGAATGTCTTGGAAAAAAAAAAGCATTTGTACATTTCTTTGAAGTATGAAAACTAGCTGTATTTTCATGGAATATTTTTTGCTTGGAAGAATCCATGACAGCCAAACTATGGTGATTCTGGCTTGAGTATTTGGCAGATATTTTCTTAAAAATGAATGGATTGAATCTGTCAGTTCAAGGGAATGGATAATATGTTTCCAATGATAAAATTCAGGCTTCAAAGATGAAGTTAGAACTGTTGGCAACTTGTATCCACCACCGTGACTTTGACACATTTCCAAAGCTTAAAGACTTTCAGAGGAGATCAGTGGTGATATACTATTTAATAATGAAATATGTCTATATTTGGAATATCTAAAACCTCAGTTAACCATTCATATTCAATATAATTACTGATAGATTTGGAGTTCATTTTAACATTTATCTATTTCCGTTCTATTTGTCCCACCATTTTTTTTTCTTTTTCTGTATCTCCTTCTCCTGTCTACATTGTTTTAAATGAATATTCTTTATTATTCTATTTCCTCTATGGGCAATTTATTTAATCCTTTGGTATCATTTTTCCCTATTAGGTGTTAGGATATGCATCTTTAAATTATTACAGCCTATTTAGAGTTAATTTTGTACTCATAATTTGAAATAAATACCTTGTAAAGTATATCTCTATTTACCCTCTGACACGCTGTCCTCTTTTTTGTCATATACCACATATCTACATAAATCTGTATAATATTATATGGGAAATATATCATTATAATATATATTACAAACTCCAAACTCTTCAGAGCATGTAATGCTGATTTAAAGCTAATATCAAGTAATTGGGGGAAAATACAAATTAGAAATAAGGAACTGGTTTATCCATAAGGAAAACGTTTAGATGTTCTTGACAGATAAATTCTGATAATTCTATGGTTAATGTCTACAGTTTTTCTATATCTATGGAGCATAAAGTTAATACAGTTTTGCAAGTAAAAAATATTAACAACTAAGATATTATAAATATAGTGTTAAATCTGGCAGAAGGTTGCAGTGGGAAGGAGGGAAAAAAGGTGGTGTATTAAATTAACACATTTTTCTCAAATAGAAGTGATTAGTGATATTTATTGAATTTAATGTGACAAAACAAGTAAATCAACAAGAAATATACTATAAAGCTTCTGATTTCTCAGAAGGGGAGAGATAATGAGAATTGGAGACAAGTACATAACTTTTAAACCTTGTAATTTTTGTAAAAGATGGATAGTTATTACCTCAGTTAGAAAAACCAGGAAATAGAAGCATAAGGATCATACTTAAATCTTAGAAAATGAACACCAGTAAAACTAAGCAAAAACAAAAACAAACCACAAATAAACAACAACAACTCAAAACACAAAAAACCACAACTGATTAAAAAGAGTTACTTCTAGGAGTGGATCCAGAAATAGGGAAGCACTGGAAAGGAAATTTTTAAGTTATCCTGTTTTCTTATTGATTTCTTAAAAACAAACAAAAACAACAACAAAATTGCCTTTCCATGTTGCTCCTATAATGAATTGCCACAAATTTAGGAGCTTAAATTGAATTTATTATCTTCCACTTCTCTAGGTTAGAATTCTGACATGTCTCACTGAATTAAAAATCAAGTTGTGACAGGGCTGCATTCCTTCTAGAGGCTTTAAGGGAGAATGTGTTCCCTTGTCTTTTCCTGCTATTAGAGGCTGCACACATTCCATGGCTTAGGGCCCCCTTCCTACATCTTCAAAGCGGTCAAATCTGTATTTCTCTGACAATCCTTCAGTAATTAAAATTTGTCTGGACTCTTCATATTCTGCCTCCCTCCTTCCTTGTGATACACTGGATTCATCTGGATAATCCAGAATAATTTTCCTATTTCAAAGTCGGTTGATTAGCCGCTTTATTAATTCCTCCTTTCCATATAAACTACCATATTCATGGGGATTAGGACGTGGGCCTCATTGAGGAGGCCATTATTCGGTCTACCACAGTATTAGTACTTTATGTGAATCTTAAAATAATATTAAAATAGTGTACTTGATTAATAATAAATTCACACACAACTATTCTTAACTATTCCTCAATATTTCTTTCAGCACTCATTTTTAGTATATGAAAATTTTGAAGATAGATTCCAGTACTCTGGATTCTTTAAGTCTCCCAAATAATTTTAACACATATCAAGGTTTAAAGTCTGCCAATTTAGGCCACTGAAAAAGAGTTAAGGAAATAGCATCAGCTTAGGGAGTTAAGAAGTAACAGGACACAAAGTAATTTGAATTATGTCTGTAAACTGGAAGCTCAGAGCAGAAGTGTTTAACAATTCAACGTGTACCAAAGTAAGATTTCCTGGAAGAATATAAATACCAAGTAATAAAGAGATTCAGACACAAAGAATATACAGTCTTGTACCTATTATATAATTTGTCAAATGTTTAACAAGTGAATATTGTTGATTGATGAATGTTGTTGAATGATGATAACCATACAAAAAGAAGAGAAATAAAACAAAACAAATAAAATACATTGTGGGGAAGCTTGATAATTAGAGAAAGACACAACTGAATACATAAACAATTGATCCCAGTATAAATTAGTAACAGGTACATAGTTTGTTCTGAGAGTTATTTGCTACTTTTTTAACTTATACATTTTACATAGTATATATAGAACTTAAGTTGAAAAATTTATATCACATATAAAATACATATATTTTAAAGATTTTATTTATTTACTTTTGAGAGAGACAGTGAGAGAGAGCATTAATGAGGAGAAGGTCAGAGAGAGAAGCAGACTCCCCATGGAGCTGGGAGCCTGATGCGGGACTCGATCCCGGGACTCCAGGATCATGACCCGAGCCGAAGGCAGTCGTCCAACCAACTGAGCCACCCAGGCGTCCTAAAATACATATATTTTAATTTTAAAAAGGAATCAGTGAAAATTTTAAATAGTACTATTCTTGTTTGCCTCTTTCTTATTTATGCATGGAAAGCCTGGCCATAGTAACTATACTTAATGAACAATCATTAATCACCTAGTGGCAGACACTAGCAATAAAAGCTGAATACATGGGAGGAATTTCAAAGTGACTCTAAGAATTGCCCTGAAACTTCAAGTTCTTTGAAGTGATAGAAAAGTTCACAAAGACACTGAATGCAGGAAACTGAAAATACAACTTTAAAACGTGACCAAGTCATAAAAGAAATGTGTTTCTTCATTTATTCTTTTGGGTCTCTTAAGCTCTTACTCTAATAGGCTCTCTGTATCTCTAGTGAAGAATTTATAACAGCTTTAAATTAGTGTCTCTGTGACTAAACCCAATTTTTCCTCCTAGACTATTTTCTGCTTACAGGGAAAAAATTCTCTCTCTCTCTCTCTCTCTCTTTTTTTTTTTTTGGATGTGGTGGGTGACTCTCGTGCCTTCATGCCTAGCAGAGTATCCAGCATTTAAAAAATGTTAAAGTTCTGAAGCATGCATGTGAGAAACAAAAAGAAAGGGTGAATGGCTATCCTTTAAAAGGTCATTTCTGAAATGACTTTTTTCTTTTTTATTTAAGAATAGATTCCAGGGCCCCTGGGTGGCTCAGTGGGTTGAAGTCTCTGCCTTCGGCTCGGGTCGTGATCCCAGAGTCCTGGGATCTAGCCCTGCATCGAGCCCTGCATTGGGTTCTCTGCTCAGCGGGAAGTTGGCTTCCTCTACTCTCTCTGCCTGACTCTCTGCCTAGTTGTGATCTCTGTCAAATAAGTAAATAAAATCTTAAAAAAAAAAAAAAAAGAAGAAGAAGAAGAAGAATAGATTCCATATATTTAAGCAAGGCAGCTATGCATTCTCATTTGCTGAATTGTTTATTTGATGCTACTTCCCCTCATGGAATATTGTAAATTAACTGAAGTCATATGTTAATAATTATTTAGATGCAGGAGGAATATTTTCCTTGTGAAAGTAGGGTTTACAAAAGCATTGAAAATTTTACTTCAACAAGCTCATTAAACTTAACAGAATATTTTAACGGTACAGACTCATCTTAAAGAAGCCAATATATTCCTAAGTAGGATTAACAGAAAGAAGCCTAATCCTCCAAATATAATTCCAATGAAGAAAAAATAATAATGCTCAGGATTAAATAAAGAGGTTATTAGGATTTCATGGTCCTAATAATCTGTTGATAGTACGATTTTCTTGAAATCAATGCATTACACTGCACTACAATGCATTGACTGAGGATAATATTTTCTTACATTTATTTGTAAGCTTATAACATCCTTTTAAAAATAAAAGGGGTTGGGGCGCCTGGGTGGCTCAGTGGGTTAAGCCGCTGCCTTCAGCTCCGGTCATGATCCCAGAGTTCTGGAATCAAGTCCCACATCCGGCTCTCTGCTCAGCAGGGAGCCTGCTTCTCCACTCCCCCTCTCTGCCTGCCTCTCTGCCTACTTGTGATCTCTGTCTGTCAAATAAATTTAAAAAAAATCTTTTAAATAAATAAATAAATAAAAATTTAAAAAATAAAATAAAAAAGTTTTATGTTGCATTTTTAGAATATCCAAGAAAAAAATGATTTTAAGTATATAGTGTAGGGGAAACATGTTAAATAGGGAATCTCAACCGAAGATTCATCCAGTATTTTAGTCATTAACTAAATATGTATTGAAAGTCACTGTAAACATCTAGTCACTTAAAATGAGTTCAGGTATGCTAGCTAAATCAACTGACATTCCAAAAGACCAAAAGTTTAAATGCAAATGCTGAGAAAAATCAGTGCTATATCTTAAATAGGAGTTTTGACCAGATGCTGGATTTAATATAGGGAGGAGGAAGATGAATCTAGAGACTGGGACTAGGGAATAATGTTATTTTAATATAATGTTAGCAGCTGAGGCAAAGACACTGCTCTGTAAGAAATAGGTTCTCTTTTATATTCTCAACCTTTCTTTGCAGGTGGGCTGGATATTGTACCTGGTTCTAGCCATGGACCCTGCTATAACTGAAATATATCACTTTTTGATTTCAGGGAGCTAAAAGCAGTGGTGCCTTCTCAATCTTGCTCTTATCTTGTTACACTGACATTATAATCTATGTGTTTAAAATGGGATATAATCTTGGGGAAGAGCCTAGATTTCCAATTCACTGAGAACATGATGTTTCTACCAATCCTTATCAGATCCTGCATGAGATAGAAATAAACTTTACAGAAAAATTGAAGTACAAGAGTACTTTAAGAAATAAGACAAAATATTATTTATATGTATAAATAATATATAAATATATTAAAATATATTAAATATATAAATTTATATATATATGGAGGTGTGTATATATATATTTGGAAGTTAATTCTAGTAAAACTTGAAAATCCCTCAGTGTGATTCTCCACATTAACCAAAAAATAATAAAGATATAACAATTATCTTGATAAATTCAGAAAATAAATTTGACTAAATATAACATCCAAATCATACTTTAAGAAATAAATCTATACTAGATAGATGAGAACTTTCTTCATCCAATTAAGCCTATGTATAAAAACCTACTGTAAGTTTCATGCCCAATGGTGATATAATAAATTATTGGGTATGTTCTAAAGTAGGAAAACTAAAATAGGAAATGAAGCAAGGATGCCCTCTATGGCCCTTTCTATTTAAAATTGCAATGGAATCTCTAACTAATATAACAAGCCAAGAAAAGAAATGGATGTCATAATATAACAATAACAATATAATTAGATACCTAAGAAGAAGAACTTACAGACAAACTTAACAGAATAAATATGTGACTTAGTAAAGCCACTGGATAAAAAGCCAATAGAAAAAATAAGTATATTTATAAATACTATTAATAAAATATTTGAAAATGTTACTATTTACATAAGATGAAAAAAACCTTAAAATCTAAAAATAATATTAACAAATAATATGTAAGATCACTACCCTTAAAACTCTTAAACATTAGGGCACCTGGGTGGCTCAGTGGGCTAAGCCTCTGCCTTCGGCTTGGGTTGTGATCCCAGAGTCCTGGGATCAAGCCTGGCATCTGGCTCTCTGCTCAGCAGGGAGCCTGCTTCCCCCTCTCTCTCTGCCTGCTTCTGTGCCTACTTGTGATCTCTCTCTGTCAAATAAATAAATAAAAATCTTAAAAAAAAAAAAAAACTCTTAAACATTAAATGTGATATACAAGTTTGTGGATGGAAAATTTTATTTTTCTTTAAATTCATCTATAATTTCAATATAATCCAAATCCAAATCTAAGTATCTTTTTTCTTTTACCAAAAATGACAAGTCAAATCTAAAATTTATACGAGACTGAAGCAAAACGATCCTGAAAAGATGGGGGGGGAGAGAATAAAGCTAGAGAAATTACAGTATCAAACAATAAGACCTATTACAAAGTAGCAGTACTGACTGAAGAAAGAGGAGAGACTGCAAAGGTGGTGATATATTTTACCAAAGTTGTGACAAACACAACACAGTGGTATGGGGTCAGGAGCAGGGGAGGGGAGTGAAGTGTGGGAGTAGGGAATAAAATTTGTTTGTTTTAAAGACTTTATTTTTTTGACAGAGGCAGAGTGAGAGAGTGAGCACACAAGCAGGGTGACCAGCAGGCGAGGAAGAGGGAGAAGCAGACTCCCAGCTGGGCAGGGAGCTGGATGTGGGGTTTGATTCCAGGAACCTGAAATAATGACCTGAGCCAAAGGCAGACACTCCACCTCAACTGTCTGAGCCATCCAGGAGTTCCAGGAATAATGTTCTTTTAAATGGTACTGAATCAACTGGCTAAATATGAGAAAAAAAGTATTTGCCCCTAGCTTACACAAATAATTGACTCCACATCCCAAGTTAAAACGTAAAAATATGGCTTTTAGTAGAATACATAGGAAAATATCTTTTGACTTAGAATATGCAATATCCAATGGACACACAAATGCTAGTCATATGATAAAAATATGACAAATTAAATTATATGAAAATAAAGGATTTTATTCCTCACGTCGAAAAGACATGCAGCTCAAATGGTGAAAGAAGAAATCCCTAGCACAGTTATGCAACAAAGTACTTATATCTCAAGGATATAATAAATTTCTATAAATAAATAAGAAAAAGGCAGAAATCTCCACAGAAAAATGGCGGGGGGAGGGGCTTGAAAAAAAAACCCACAACACAATAATATCCAAATAGTGAATGAACATATGATGAGGTGACTTTCCAGGAAATGAAATAGCACAATGCAATTTCACTCCACTCAACACTGACAAAACAAACTACTGAATATTGATAAGAATAGAAAACCAATGAAACTCGTTCAGTCCCAGTAGGAGTGTAAATTTATAAAACCACTACACAAAACTGGCCACATCTATGAAAGCTGAACGTTGGTATGACTTACGGCATAGGAATTTCACCCTGGATTACTATATACCCAATAAAAATGCATATGTGTTCCCTTAAAGATTTGTGTTAGCTTATAGCTTGCAGTAATTTTCATAAGAGCCCCAAACTGCAATCAACAGTAGAATGCCCATCAACAGTAGAATGGATAAACATGCTGTGGAATACTATAAAGCATCAGGGTTGAAAATCTACAACTACATGTCACCATATGAACATTTCTCACAAATAAAATGTTGATTTTTTTTTTTAAGGCAGATACAGAAGTGTTTACTGCTTCATTCCATTCATATAAGGTACAAATAAAATCAAAACTAATGTATGCTTTTAGAAATCAGGATAGTTAGTATCAGTAAGAGCAACAATTGGACAATAGAAAAGGACATTTCTCATCTGCTGGTACTGTTTTGATTCATGTTCTGGTTAGTGAAAAGACTTAATTTATGAAAACGTTTTGTTTTGTACTCTCACGAAACATAAAATATTTTTCTCTCTGCATCAAATTCAAATTCCTGAAACAGTTTTGAAGGTTATTTTTTTGTTGCTCTGTTTTGTTCAGACCTTCATTTGTTATCCTTTCATATACTTTTCAATTCTTCAATCCCTTCCAAACTGTATTATAAATCTGTTGCCAAATCCACCTGAATTATATGTCTTACCTTAGTTGATGTGTGTCTTGGTATTAACTTGTAGTAATCAACACTATTGATTATTTATTTATAAAATACTCTCTGGGGGTTTTCAGGTAGCTCAGTCAGTTAAGGTTCCATATCTTGATTTCAGCTCAGATCACAATCCCAGAGTCATGATCTCGGGATTGTGAGATCCAGCCCCTTGTCGGGCTCCACATTGGGCATGGATCCTACTTAAGAGTCTCTCTCTTCCTCTTCCTCTGTCCCTCCCCGACACTCATGTTCTCTCATACTCACTCTCTCTCTAAAAACAAACAAAAAAACTCTCTTAAATTTACTTCCATTAAACTATAAATCTCCTGGTTTGTTCTTATATCTTCTACTGGGTTATTAAATATTGGTGTTCCTGAAGACATCTTCCAATGTTTACTTTTTTCTTATTTATATAATTCACATGGTCACCACATTCACATATACAACTATAGCAAGCATGGATTAAAACAATGAATTCTACATTTTATCTTTACCCTCAAACTCTAAAACACAAAATCCTATGCATTACTCATACCTATCTATTGCACATATAAAATAGTTAGCTCAATCTTGGCAGGCTCCACATTTTTTCATGACTTTTCAACCAAACCTGCCTCTCTTCTAATATTCAAACGATCTAGAAATAGCTCAGTTAGCCCAACATTCTGCAGATGGGAAGCCAAAACTTGTCCTTGACTCATCATCTCCTTTATGTTCCATACTCAAGATATTCCTTACACTCATTAGTTGTACCTCCCCAATAATTTCTCATACTAATACTTACTCTCTATGCTCATTACCACCATTGTTCTAATTCAATTTTTAATTAACTTTGACCTGAACCACTGTATTTACTCCTATCTGGTCTTTCTCCCTTGGCATTTGATCCATACCAATACATTTTCTACATTACAGCCAGAATAATCCCATCAAAACACTAACCCGGTCTAGTCTGAAGTGACCCTCCCAAATCCCTTCTCCTATTGCGAAACAGCTACAGATATTCTCCAGTCACTACCAATAGATGCTGAACCCCTCAAAAGAAATTACTGTAGGTCTAAGTGAAGCGCTTCATCAATGTTGGCAATTCCTCCTTTTACCAGGAGGCAAGCCTTGGCCAGTGAATGAATGATACAGATTCCAAATACAAACTGTCATAATTTGGACCACTCTGAAGGATCACCTCAAAGTTTCCTGTAAAATAGGTTGCGACCCCAGCTGGAATTGCATGGTGGGCCAGCTTCTCCCTCTGCTCAAACTTGCCTTTATTTTATTATATGGTATCCCTAGAGAGCATACCCAATAAACTTACTGCTTACGACCTTCCATCTTTGCATGTGTTTCCAGAAAACTGTTCTAAGACACCCTCATTTACAAGAACGAAAACCACTGAATTGATTTCATGGTTTTTAATACAACTGTAAAGATCCTTCATTGTGGCTTATAGTGCTCTGCATGGATTTTTCTTTGCCTCTATCTCTTGCCTTGAACTCCGATCATATTCGTGCTCTTCCAATTTTTCAAATCAAGATGCCCCTCAGCAGCACATTTGTTGCATTTCCCATTCCCTGAAATGCCCCTCTCTCAAAACACTGTTACCTCCTGATCTTTCCTCAGATCTCACTATCTGTGAGTGGGAATACATTCTCCAGGCTTCTAGGCTACTTCAGTTACTCCTTCTCTGTTCAAACGTTTTATCACTATACACACATTATATGCTGTGGATTAGGGGACAACAAACTATGGTCCGTCCATGAGTCAAATCAGTCTGCCACTTGTTTTTGTAAATAAAGCCTTTACAGAAGAGTCATGCCTTTAGGCATTGTCTATGATTGCTTTCCTGATAATGGCAGAGCTGAGTAGTTGACACTATATGGGTATTCAAAGAGTAAACTGTTTATTATCTGGCCCGTTACAGAAAATATCTGTCCATTCTTTTTTTTTTTTTTTTTAAATTTTTTTATTTTTTATAAACATATATTTTTATCCCCAGGGGTACAGGTCTGTGAATCACCAGGTTTACACACTGCTTTCATTCTACACTGTATTATATGCAAACAATATATAACATAAATGTGTATAATAGATACATAATATACATATACACACTTTATACAACATAAATTACTGTTTAGGTGGCATTAAGAAGTTATTTAAGAATCTCTATGCTTCAATTTCCACAGCTATAAAATAGGAGTGATAAAAGATTATGCATAAAGCCACAGAAATCTATAAATGAGTAATGCCTATGGAATATCTGTCTAACAGAGACATAATAGTTATAACCGGTCAAAGCATAAGCACTTGAAAAGCAGTCTTCTCTTCTTTATTTATCAATATATTGAAATAAAATATTGTTATTATTAAGGATGATTACCTAAATATTTAGGGACATTATATTTTCAGTTATATTATATATATAAATATATATAATATAATATATATATAAAATATCATAAGATATATAATATTTATATATAATATTCTATTTATAAAATATATAAATAAATGTATAAATTTATAAAATAATATTAATAAATATAAATAATATTTTATATATATACACATATATACACACACACACAGGGACAGTTATATTTTCTTTTTTTTTTTTTACCTTTTTATTTAAATTCCAGTTGGTTAATATATAGTATAATATTAGTTTCAGGTGTACAATATAGTGATTCAACATTTCATACAACACCTGGTGCTCATCACAGCAAGTGCCCTCCTTAATAGCCATCATCTTCTTCACCCATCCCCCACCATCTCTCCTGTGGTAAACATCAGTTTATTCTCCATAGTTAAGAGTCTCCATCTTGGTTTACCTTTCTCTCTCTCTTTTTCCTCTGTTGCTTATTTGGTTTCTTAAATTCCACCTACAAGTGAAATGATATAGTATTTTTCGTTCTCTGACTGACTTCTTCTGCTTAGCATAATACTCTCTAGTTCCACCTATGTCCTTGGAAATGGCAAGATTTCATATATATATATATATATATATATATATATATATATATATATATATAATGGAATGTTACTTTGGATGGATATATGTAATATATATATATCACTTTTTCTTTACCCATTCATCAGCTGATAGACACTTGAGCTATTCCCATAATTTGGCTATTATAGAAAATACTGCTATAAACATCAGGGCACATGTATTCCTCTGAATTCATGTTTTTGTATATTGGAGCTAAATACCTAGTAGAACCTAGTTATATTTCCTATATGGAATTAATCTTTTTGTTTGTCTATTCAACAGTCGAGGATACTGTGATTTTTTAAGGCAATTATATGAGGTCCTCACTTGTGTTTAAAAGACTGATATTTTGCCCTATCTTTTGCAATTATTTTTCCAAGTATATATTGTTTAATTTTTACATATATATTTTATACTTTAAATGTGGATAAATTCATTGTATTTAGCATATATATTCCTTTAATTTTTAATAGTGCTTAAATAACTTATACTACTTTTACATGATTATAGAAACAACAAAGGAAGATGGAAATTACCATATGTAAAAGTCTATAATTTGATCTGAACTCACATAGCTTAGGTGGTTATTTTTAACATATTGATATCTCAGTATCACTGCATATTTTAAATAATTAAAATAATATGATGATATACATATAGGCTATTGTTCTTTATTTGGTTTGTATTTACATAATAATGCTCAATACCAAACACCTTGTGGACATTAAAATTTTTACCAAAAGTTATTAATCACAGCAACATTAATTATAATAATTACTAACAATTATTGAATAGCTTACATGCACAAACCCACTTTATCCTCCCATCAAACACATGAATGAGGGAAGTATTATGACCTGCACTTACAGTGAGAAAAGCAATAAGGGTATGGGCAGTAAGTAATTTCCCATTGTTAATGTCAACGCCAGAGCATTAGCATCTGTTCAGTTTATAAATGTGTAATAATAAATAAAAATTTCTTTGGAGAAAAAAGAAAACTTATCATACGAAGTTATGATGTAAATATTTGTATTATTCAATTTTAAAACTCATCCATTTACTCTTACTTCATTATAAATGCCTCCAAAACGGTCCTCACCTTGTGAGTCCTTCCTGTACAAATAGAAACTTTCTTATTTATACATACCCATTTCCAAATAATCAAAGTCAGGTTGTTGGTTGGTTTTGGGGGGTTTTTTTTTTGGAAATCCACTTTCCTATGCTTTAAGTAGAACAACAAACACAGGCCTAACACCTTAGGGCAGGCTGTGGTTGCAACTACATTAATCAATCTGCACAAAAGTACATCCAACTCTTGGTCCGATAAATCCTATTCCAGAGGCACTTGCCACCTGCAAAGAAAGGTTAACATTCTTCTCTGCCGTACGCTGCTGTCACAGCTCAAGACAAGGGGTCAAGTCAGCATGGTATGGCCCTGCTGAGCTGGCCATTTGGCAGTGTTGGAGAGGCTACCGTGGCTCTGTTCTGGAGCAGTGATATCTGAGGGGAATGGCTGGTATCGCTAGGGCACGCAAAATAGAACTTGCGTTTGTTCAGCACCAGAGTTCTTGTAGGTCTTCTCTATTTTATCACTCTGGTCCAAATATAAAGGAAAGCTGGTGTCAAAATTACCATCTTCCTACTTTTCTATAATTGCTCTGTTACACACCTACATAAGGTCCTGTTCCAAAATCATCTGTTTTCCTCCTGAATATTCTACATGCCTTTGCTTTCAAATTATTTCAGCTGAAATTTGATGAGGAAAGAGGCTATCGAATGAAGAAAATTGTGCTCAGACCAGGCATAAGCCGTGAAGGTAACATAAGCTTGAACTGTAGGAACAGGGTCTCTGCACATTTTTGCTGATACATGAGAATTTACTCATCACATATGCATAAGTATTTTTTTCTCAGCATTTTATGTTGTCTGTAAGCCAAACCCACCACTCTGAGGGAAATTTCCTTTGATATTTTAGCTGGAGGTTCGCTAACACTTCCCTTAAATGGATCACTTGAACTGTCCATGGTTCCTTTCTCCCGGGGTACAAGTATCAAGCAGATATTTGGGATATCGAATCTTATTTCTCAGGGAGGAAACTATGCATTTAAGAACTTCCACTCTCTTCATTTCTATGCAAGCTATTTTCCAAAAGGGAAATATGTAAGACTACTTTCCTAGATACGCATTCTGTTTCTAGTACACCGAGCAGAATTTCTTGCTTTTCAGGCTCCCCACTAACTCAATAAATTAATTTCATTGATTTTGGAGAAAGCAGCTGAAAATTGAGAAAAGGAATATATATATCTATGCCTTTTTTAAATCATTATCTTCAGTTTTTGTTTGTTTTAAAGCAAGGAAAGACATATCTGTTCTCCCGCATTATTTGATTTTCTTGTGAAATTGAAGGAAGGAGAAAATTTGTGACATCTATGTTTTAGCTTAGCAGAACAAAACTGCCTTATCTGGGATTTGTTATACCACTAGCTCAAAGACAGCCACTCCAAATTTAAATTAAAGCTCAGGGAGTAGAATTTAGATTTTTAGATTCTTAAGACTTTAGTCCTTGAGGGCTTACAAAAGGCAATTTTCTATGTTTATGATGAGATACTCATCATTTAATATGAAGCAACTTTTAAATGATGATATGAACATTTTTTAAGTCAGACTATGAGTTCCATTAATGTACTGTACAAACTAGAAAATGACAGAAATTATAAACAGACTAAACTTACTCAGATTTACTGCTGACAGGAAGGTTCAAATACTCCCATAATGGGACTTTTCAATCTGAGAAGTAGAATATGTCAGACAGGAGAGTTGGGTACTGAATGAAAATTTGTAATGCTAAGGAGAAGAAAGTAGGGGAATTGAAAGTCATTCATCATTGTAACACTTCCCTGTAGACTAAGCAGAGATAAAGGATTCTGTTCACATAAGAATTTCCAGTTTTTGAAAAGCTTTATCGTTCCTCTTCTACTACAATATAATATTGGAATGCATGAAGTGTTTGCAGATAAAAGTGACGAAGTTTAGGAGTTTATGAAAAATAGTTTCTGTGATCACCACATTGAATTCTGCATTCTAAAATCGAATAATATGAGAAATATGTTTCTTAAATGTCAACAAATACTTAACCCACAACATATCCATCTGACCACAGCAATCTGGATCAAAATATGAAATAATGTAAACGCTGGTTAGTGAATTCATGAAATGAGTATCATTTATGTAGTAAATCATGGTTTTGCTGTTATTATTTCATGCATATGTTTCCTTGTGTCATACGTTGAAGTTATGTTTCTGTCTCTCACTGAGAAAGCTTCTCTGTATTAGTTTAGACTCAAAAGTCCACAGGCCAAATTTAAACATTTCTTCCTATCTTATACAACCACACTCACATTTGCTGTTCCTGCATCAGCATACACTGTCTCTGACTTGTGAACTTTTAACTTTTGAACATCCCATCCACACAAATGAAGGGTGTGGGCCGCAGAAGTCCATGAATCCTTATGGAAACTGTGTAATTTAAAATTCTTTGGAAGTAATTAAGTTAAAGAAGTCTTTCCAATAATTAATAGGTGCACACACACACAAACCCAAACTCAACTAGCTCACAAAAGAAATGCTAAGTTAGGTGGATTCTGACTTTTTAAAAACTTTTTAATTGAACTTTTAAAAAATTATTTATTTGAGACAGAAACAGAGAGAGTGAGAGAGAGAGAACATGTTAGGTGAGGGGCAGGAGGAGAAGCAGACTCCCCGCCAAGCCGTGCTCGATTGGGATCATGATCTGAGCTGAAGAAGATGCCTAACCAACTGAGCCATCCAGGTGCCCCCCAAAATTTAACTGAACTTAAAATACATAGCCAACTTAGAGCAAGGGTAGTTTCTCAGTCCCTTTACATTGAGAAATCACATGCAAATAAGCAAACATGTAACATTTAAGTTAATTAATATTTTAATAGCAAAGAAAAATACCATTTATGCCTTTTATATCCTATAGCTTTGTGTCTAAAATCAATGACATTTAGCTAGAAGATCATGATTTCAGACTGAAAGACTCAGTTTTAATTTTCAACTCTGTCTCAGTGTTGGAGAGGATGCTGAAAGAAAGAGAAGCTTTGAACATTGTTGGTACAAATGCAAATTGGTACAGTCACAATAGGAAACAGTATGGAGGGTCTTCCATAACTAAATAACTAAATAAGAAAATAAAATAAAATAAAACAAAACAAACCTACCATTTGATCCAGCAATATCTCTTCTGGGTATACACCCAAAGGAAATGAAATCAGTACTTGTAAAGATAATTTGTGCTCCCATGTTCACTAGAGCATTATTCGTAGTTGCCAGGACATGGAAAATAGCCTAAATATATATATATATATATGTACATGTATTAACTATATGTATATATAAACCATATATAATAGGAAATATTTGTATATCTATAATAGTGAGTGTATGTGTGTGTGTGTGTGTGTAGTATTATTTAGTCTTAAAAAAGAAGGAGACTGCTATTTACATCGAACAGGATGAACCTGGAAGACATGCTAATGAAAATAAGGCAGACACAGAAAGAAAAAAAAAATATGTGTGATCTCCCTTTTATGTGGAATCTAAAAAAGTCAAATACCTAGAAGTAGAGAATAGAAGGTTGGTTACTGGGACAAGGCGGATGGGAGAAATGGGGATGTGGCCAAAGGGTGCAGAGGTGCAGTCATTTAGCATGAATAAGTCTAGAGCTCTAACATACGGCATGACGACTGCAGTTTATAACACTGTTCTGAATAGTGGAAGTTTACGAAGAGTAGATTTCAGGTGCTCTCATCATACATACATACATACACATAAAACGGTAACTAGTGAGGAGATAATACGTTAACTAGTTCTACTGTAGTAATCAATTGTTTTACAACACACATACACATATAAATGTTATATACCTTAAACATATACAGTTTTTGTTAAAAAAATATTTTTTCCATGGGCGCCTGGGTGGCTCAGTGGGTTGGGCTGCTGCCTTCAGCTCAGGTCATGGTCTCAGGGTCCTGGGATCGAGTCCCGCATCAGGCTCTCTGCTCGGCAGGGAGCCTGCTTCCTCCTCTCTCTCTCTCTCTCTCTGCCTGCCTCTCTGCCTGCTTGTGATCTCTCTCTCTGTCAAATAAATGAATAAAATCTTTAAAAAAAAAGAAAAAAAATATTTTTTTCCAAAAAATGAGGCAAGTATCTTTACTCCATTTGTTCAAAATCATCCCCTGTGATTTCCCTGGGACAACCTTTCTCTCCATGGGTGAACCATAATCCTAAATTGCCTCCTTTCTGCTTTCTTTTTTTTTTTTTTAAAGGGGAGTCCTGACTTTTTTTTTTTTTTTAAGATTTTATTTATTTATTTGATGGACAGAGATCACAAGTAGGTAGAGATGCGGGCAGAGAGAGAGAGAGAGAGAGGAGGAAACAGGCTCCCCAATGAGCGAAGAGCCTGATGCGGGGCTCTATCCCAGGACCCTGGGATCATGACCTGAGCTGAAAGCAGAGACTTTAACCTTCTGAGCCACCCAGGCGCCCCTGCTTTCTTCTTTATGGCTGATCACTCTACTCTTAATGTGGTTCATTTCAGTTCAATGTTTAAATAATATTTTAAAATTCAGAATAGCTACAACTGTTTGCATACTTAACCAATCCAGCGATTACTCGTTCATATTAAGAGGGAATTTGTAACACACATTTGCTTGCAAAAGGAAGTGAGGAAGTCTCATTTTATTTTGTACTTTAAACAAGCTGTTTTTCTCATAACCCTACAAGAGAAAATATAGCCAAACTGGTAGTTAGGTAAGTGGGAGGGGCACAGATCTCACATTGGTATCCCAAACTACTAACCACCATGTCAATGATAAAATATAATCTATGGCAGAACATAAAAATGTTTTACTTGATATGCAATAAGAGATATAGAATGAAGAACCAGGATCTTGTATTCAGGTTTGTAAATGGTTTAGCTTTGCTTGACAGTGTATCCTTGCCATGTGACCAGGACTGTGGACGATCTCTCATTCCAGCTAGTGCTTTTATTAGCTATGTGATGTTCAGCAAATGTCTTGGCCTCAATTTCTTTAACTTTAAATAAACCATTAATTAATAAGTAAATCACAAAAACGGCGAAATAAAGACAAAAAGAGAATACAAACAATATGTATTTCATAGAGATGTTCTGAGTAATAAATGGGTTAATACATGCTATTCACTTAGTACTTGTTACATGACACTTGATATATAAATATCTGATCTTCTTTTCATTATTTAAATATTATCATGGTTAATTGTTAATAACTGTAATAATAAATATAATAAATAAATAATAAATAAATAATTTATTTAAAAAAATAATAAATAATTGTTAATAATAAAAATTATCATTGTTAATTGTTATTGTGATTGGTTGGGGGGTGACTACATGATTTTAACTAAAAGAGTGATATGATTATATGTGAATATTACTAAAATTACTGAGTCTGTGATGTGAAAAATAAATTATAGGACAATGATTACAAGCTTCTTGTCATAATCTAGAGAAAGGTTGACAGTGACCTGGAGAGAAACAGTGGTGACTTGGGAGAGAAAAATAAACATATTTAAGTACTAAGGATTATTACATTATGTGAATATTTTGGTGACTAAGTATGATGGGAATAAATTGCCATCTTTAGGTACTTAACTGAGCAACTGGATAGGACTGAAATGGAGGGAACTGGCAGAAGGCCATATCTGTAAAGGAAAGTTAATTCTTTTAGTCCATTGGCACAGTGACAACAAACCACCATAAATTGGGTGCCTTATAAAGAGCAGAAATTTATTGCTCACAGGTCTGGAGACTGAAAGTCCAAATTTAGGATGCCACCATGATCTGGTGAGAGTCCTCTTACTGGCTGCAGACTACTGTTTCTGGCTGTGCCCTTCATGGTGGAAGGGGGACAGGAGTTTTGGGGTTGCTTCCATGAAAGCACTAATCCCATTCATGAGGGCTCCACCCTCATGACCTAAGCATACCCTCATGCCGGGCATCATACTGGGCATCATACTGGGCTTTTCAACGTATGAATTTGGGGCAAGAGGCAGAAACATCCAGACCATATCAGTGATCAACTTAATTTTGACTATTTTGAGTGTAAAATGGCAGTAAGAAATTAATACAAACTGTGAAGTGCATTTAGTGTTTGTGTGTATGTGTGTGTGTGTGGTGTGTGAAGTATTCCAAGAATGATGCATTCTTCCAAACTGTCAAATTACCAAAGTCAAACAAATTAGAAGTAGTTAAGTGTTTGGATTCAATGAGCATAGTTCAATGATGTAAGACATACCCAGATTTGGTGGATTTAGGAAAGGATATAAGTGGGGAAAAAAACAGAGTGGATGTGGAAAATCTACCTAACAAACTTGGTTCTAAAGCAGAAATAAGACAAACGTCCACAACCAGCATGGCATGTAGAAGTAAAGACATGATCTTCACACAATAAAAGAACTGCCTGTGTACTTAAATGCCAATGAGAATAGAATAGAATGAAAAGAACATACTTAATATCATAGACACCAAGGAATGAACAAAGGCACAATGCTGACAGGTAAAGATTCAGTGTATAGATAGGAAGAGGTCCCTTTAATAGGAGAATGGGCACTACTTTCATTATCACATGAGGGAAGAAGAAAGGTGTATATTCCTAATAATATTCTTATGGCTATGAGATTGTACTTCTGTCCACTGTAAACAGTATCTTATCTGTATTGCTTGCTGCTCAACACAACTCCTGCACAATATCCACCAAGAGATAGGAAATAAAAACTCTTGGGCACTTAAAACCATACTATTTTGGAAAAAAAGTTATGTAGATTAGAAACAAACAATGGTGTTTGTTTCATCATTTTATTCCAAAAAGTTCTACAATAATCATGTAAAATTTAGAGGCAGGATGAATGATAAATTGTGAAAGTGCTTGGCTGCAAATTTTACCTTAGCCCCAAACAGGGATATAATGCATGTTGGTTTTATCTGGCCACTGCATTCCTATAATGCCTAAGATGTATTCAGGCACGAAATAAAGAGAAATCTAAGGTACTAGGCATCTACTAGCTAATTATCAAGACTCCTAATATTGACAAACTTGTATTTGTTAGCTTGTATTTTTTCCCCATCCATGGATTAAGGACCTGGGAAAAAGTTACAAACATATCTTTAATAATATCGTATAACCTACCACAAGTTCTGAATTTCCACACAAGAGCTGAAGACCATTGATAAATTTTAAATAGACCTGATATGCACATTAGGAAGACAAATGGCACCAGTGAAGGGAAAAGTAAGTAAGATTTGACAAGGAAAGAGTTATTGTGGATCAAATTGAAGGAGTGCAAATGGAAGTAAAGTGGAGAGTGTAAAATCGAACAATGTTTAGGAGACATCACCACAACGAGGTTGCTGATTCAAGGCGATGGCTGAATTGCTAGATAGAAAGAAAATGACGTCACTAGATCCATAATTTCATGTAATCTCTGTGGAAAAGTGCTCATTGCTAATTGTAAAATAATATATTTTAACATAATCTTTAAAGAAGTCAAGGTACTTTCCTCATTGAGAACATGATACTGTGATTTAACTTCTTGCTTGATTTTACATGACCTATGTACAATTTATCATAAGATAGTATACTGTGGGAATTATTCAGTATGAGTGTTGCAGTGTTTTTTTAAATTGTAATTAACAAAATGAAAAGGGATGCTATGTATTTTGTGATTTTTACAAAGACTTTTGAATAGTAAAGAAAAATTAAGAACACAGCAATATATTTAAAATACTTAAAATAGAATCTGTAACCATATATTAATTATGTGAAAATTAATTCTTCACATTATAACAAATATCTTTTGTGCTATCTAAATCTTACTTATGAAATAATGACTCTATGGGGAGGATATTCTGCCTCACTGCCCTTTATGAAGAAAGTACATTATTTGAATTTCAATTGAAGACTTTTAAAAAGAAAAAAAACTTTTATTCTGTTGGAATAAATCTTTAGGATATAATTTAACTTAATTGTTCTTCTGTCATTCATGAACAACTTACACTGAACTCATAGTTTATGATGTCAGCAGAAATTAAATTATACCCTTGTGTTCAGTTGGGAACCATTTTTTAAAAAATAATCTGACATCAGAAATTAAAAATCTGTTTCTAATATAGAATAATTGTAGTTCATTATGAGAATGGAACAAACTGCTGACATTCTCATTTTAGAAAAGAATACAGTATGTGAGAGCTCTGATGATTTAATAAAATAATGAGTTTGAAAAGGGAATGCACCATAATCTTGTTACAAATTCTCCAGTGAAATCGTAAATTATCGAGCCTAAAGAGTATACAAATATCGTTTGACCTATTACTATTGCTAGAAACACTCCAAACCAAAAACAGTCTAAAATACTGTATTTTTAAAAATCAATAAAAGGTATTCCCCCTGATTTCCAGATAAAGCATTTCAAAGCTTAAATGATGAGTCTAAAATTAAGCAAATTTAACCTAAAGACTCATTTTTTATTTTACATTCAGTAATCACACATTTTCTCAATGACCCTAAAGAAACAATTACCCAGCGTTGCCATTGAACTTGAATGAATTTACGGTCTGTTCCTGAAAAACAGCTCAAGACATTTATAGTCATATGTTCTTTGGTCACTTGACGTAAGATTATTTATTTATATATTTAAGGGTCACTAGTATAGAACATGCTATGTAGCCAATAGAACATCAGGATAGATATTTAATAAGAATATGACAGATCAAAATATCATGCTGTCCCATATAAAGGCATTTCTCTTTGTAAAATATAAGACACATTTTGATTGCAAATTAATGTCTATTCCATTTTCCCAATTTTTATTGCATTAAATGCACATAACATAAAATTTACCAACTTAACCATTTTTAAGTGTATCGTTCTGTGGTATTAAACCTTCATAATGTTATGTTACCATCATCACCATTCATCTCCAGAAT
The DNA here is from genome assembly GCF_030435805.1 of Mustela lutreola. Taxonomy (NCBI): domain Eukaryota; kingdom Metazoa; phylum Chordata; class Mammalia; order Carnivora; family Mustelidae; genus Mustela; species Mustela lutreola. The sequence continues at coordinate 53,934,969 of NC_081303.1, forward strand.
TCTTTTTATCCTGTAAAACTAAAATTCTATACCCATTAAACAATGACTCCTTATTTTCCCCTCCACCCAGACTTTAGTAGCCAACCATTCCATTTTCTGTTACTACAAATACCTCAAACACATCTTTAATAGCAATCACATAATATTCATCTTTTTGTAATTGATTTACTTCATTTAGCAGAATGTTCTCAAGGTTCATCCATGTATAACATACCAGAATTTCCTTCCTCTTTAACGATAATGTTCGTGTGTGTGTGTGTAACATTTTCTTATGCATTTCTCTGCTAATGGACATTTTAATTCCTTCCATGTTTTAGCTTTTGTGAATAATGCTGCCATGAACATGGGTACAGATATTTCTCCAAGATTACTTTCAATTCTTTTAAGTAACTACCCACAAGTGGAATTTCTACATCATAAGGTTATTCCATTTTTAATCTATTGAGCAGCTACAATGCTTTTTTTCCACAGTGGTTATATCATTGCACATTCTCAACAGTGAGCAAGAGTTCCAATTTCTGCACATCCACAAGAACACTTGCCATTTTCTGTTTTTTCTTTTTCTTTTAATAGTAGCGACCCTAATAGGTATGTGGTGGTATCTCATTGTAGCTCTTTGATTTGCATTTCCCTAATGATTTATGATGTTGAGAATTTTTTGTATGCTTATTGGCCATTTACATACCTTATTTGGAGTAATACCTATTTAAGCCCTTTGCTCTTTTTGAATTGGGTTGTTTCTACTTTTGTTTTTGAATTTTACTTTTTCTCTGTACATTCTGCTAATAATTGCTTATCACATACATGATTCACAAATAAATTTTTCCTTTAAGTTGTCTTTTTATTATGTTGACATTATTTCATGCACATTTTTAAAGATTTTACTTATTTATTTGACAGACAGAGATAACAAGTAGGCAGAGAGGCAGGCAGAGAGAGGGGGAAGCAGGCTCCCTGATGAGCAGAGAACCTGATGCGGGGCTTGATCCCAGGACCCTGGGATCACGATCTGAGCCAAAAGCAGAGGCTTGAACCCACTAAGCGATCCAGGTGCCCCCAAGAACATTTTAAAACAATTTTCATGAAGTCTATTATTTAATTTTGTTGCTTGCACCTTTGTTGTCATATCCAATATGAAGCTTTTACCCCATGTTTTATAGTTTAGTTCTTATATTTAGGTCTTCAATCCATTTTAATTTTTTATATGATGTTAGGTACATGTCCAATTTCATTCTTTTGCAGGTGGATATCCAATTTCCCACTACCATTTGTTGAAAAGACTATCCATTCCCCCTTGAATAGTCTGATATTCTCATTAAAAATCACTGAATCATGTATGTGAGGGTTTATTCTTGGACTCTAAAGTATTCCACTGGTCTACATGTCTGTCTTTATGCTAATATCATACTGTTTTGGTAACTGCAGTTTTGTAGTAAGCTTAGAAATCAGCAAGTATAAATCCTCTGGCTGCATTCTCTTTCAAGGTTGTTTTTGGCTATTCCAGTTCCTTTAAGATTCTATATAAAAGTCATTAGGATTTTATATTTCTATAAAAAAAGTTCATTAGGATTTTGATAGAGGTTATATTGTATCTGTGGGATGCATTGGTTGTATCGATTTCTTCTTCTTTTTTTTAAAGATTGTTTTATTTATTTGACAGACAGAGATCACAAATAGGCAGAAAGGCAGGCAATGAGAGAGAATGGAGGTAGCAGGCTCCCCACCAAGCAGAAAGCCTGATGCGGGGCTCGATCCCAGGACCCTGGGATCATGACCTGAGTCGAAGGCAGAGGCTTTAACCCACTGAGCCACCCAGGCGCCCCGGTTGTATCGATTTCTTAACAATATTAAATCTTCCAAAGTTATGAACACAGGATGTGTTTCCACTTATTTGTTTCTTCTATAATTTCTTTTGGCAATGTTTTGAGATTTCATTATACAAACCATGCGCCTCCTGGTTTAATAATATACCTAAGTATTTTATTCTTTTTGATACTATTATATATGAATAAATGAATTTTTATTGCCCTTTTCTATATTGCTCATTGTTATTATATAGAAATGCAACTGAATGTGCATATGTGTGCATGTGTTGACTTTGTATTCTGCTACTTTGCTGAATTCATTTATACTAATGGTTTTGTTTGTAGAATCCTTAGGTTTTTTACATATTAGATCATATCATCTGTGAACAGATGTAGTTAATTTTACTTTTTCCTTCCCATGTGGTTGTCTTTTATTTCTTTTCCTAGCCTCATTGCTCTGGCAAGAACTTCCAGTACTTTGGTGAATAGGAGCGGTAAAAGTGGGCATTCTTGTGTTGTTTTTCAAGTCAGAGTAATAGCTTTCGTTGTCGAATATGATTCAATGTGAGGTTTTCATAGACAGCTTTTATTATGGTGAGGTAGTCTCTTTGTATTCCTACTTTGTAGAATACTTTTATCTTGAAAGCATGTTGAATGCTGTCAAATGTTTTTTTCTACCTCAACTGTGTATTTTTCCCAGTATTCTATAAACATGGTGTATTACACTTTACCTTCCAAAAATAAATCCCACATGCCTCATGTTGTGTAATTCTTTTAAGATACCGCTAAATTCAGTTGAAGATTTTTGCATCAATATTCACAAGAAAAATTAACCTGTAGTTTTGTTTTTTGTTTGTTTGTTTGTTTGTTTTTTTCCTTGTAATGTCTATGCCTGGCTTTGGTCCTATGGCAATGTTAACCTTAAGGAATGAGTTAGACAATATCTTTTCTTCTCAAATTTTTTGGGAATAGTTTGAAGAATACCTGGGTATTCTTCCTTAAATGTTTGGTAAAATTCACTGTAAAACCATTTGGTCAGGGTTTTGTGTTTTAGGTTTTGTTTGTTTTGTTTTGTTATTTGTTTTAGGGGAAGGGAATACATTTTTGGTTACTGATTCCATCTCATTCATTATAGATCTACTCAGATTTTCTGTTTCTTCAAGATTTAGTCTTGGTAAGTTTTGTGATTCTAAGAATATGCCCATTTCATTTACATTGTCCAATTTGTTGGTGTATAATTCTTCACAGTATTCTTTAATAATCCTTTCTATTTCCATAAATTTGGTAGTCATATCTTTTTCATTAGTCCATGTGGCTAAAAGGTTCTCAATTTGTTGATCTTTTTATGAAACAACATTTTGTTACATTGATTTTCTCTATCATTTTTTAAATTTTCTATCTCATTTATATCTGTTTCAATCTTTAGTATTTCCTTTCCTCTGCTAGCTTTGTGTTTACTCTGTTCTTTTTCTAGTTCATTAAGTTGTAAAGTTAGGTTGCGGACTTGAGATCTGTCTTGTATTATAATGAAAGCATTTTTAGCCATAAATTTCCCCCTTAGCACTGTTTTTGTTGCATTCCACAAATTTTGGAATACTGTGGTTTTGTTTTTATTAATCTCTAAGCTTCTATTCTTTTGTCATTTCTTATGTTTCCATTGGTTGTTTAAGAGTTTAAAATCCACAAATTTGTTAATTTCCAGTTTTCCTTCTGTTGTTTATTTCTAGTTTCATTCTGTTGTGGTCAGAGAAAATACTTTATATGATAGTTACCTCTAAAAATCTACTGAGATTGAATTTGTGGTTTAACATATGTTCTATCCTGGAAAATATCCCTGTGAACTTGAGAAAAATGTGTACTCTATTGTTACTAGGTAGAATGTTTTGTATATTTCTGGTGGATCCAGCTGGTATTTTGTGTTATTTAAGCCTTCTATTTCATTAGTTTTCTTCCATCTGCTTTTTTTGTCCAGTACTGAGAGTACCATATTGAAGTTTCCAACTGTTACTATAGAATCACCAATTTCTCCCTTTAATTCTGCCTATTTTTCCTTCATATATTTTGCTGGTCTGTTAATGGGTATGTGTATGTAATTGTTATGTCTTTTTGCTGTATTATATCTTTTATTAACATAACATCTTCTTGTCTAATTACTTTTATTTAAAGTCTATTTTCTCTGACATTAGTATATCTGATATGTAACCCCTGCTCTCTTTTGGTTGTTATATGCATAAGACAACTTCTTCCATCTTTTTACTTATAACCTTTTTGTGTCTTTGAATCTAAAGTGAGTCTTTTACAGATAGTATATAGTTGCATCACTTTTAAAAAATTCATTCTGCCAATCTCTGTCTTTTAATTGGAGAAATTAATCTGTTATATTTGATTGCTGATAGGGAGGAAGAAAAAGGAAGGCACTGGCTCTTTAAATACTTGGAAGTCCTTTTGGCCTGAAGAGGAGGGGCTTGCAACAATGAGGTGTAAAACAATGGCTACTTGTCTCTTTGTCTGCACCTCTGATAGGAGAAGCAGCAATCCATGATCAGAGCACCTATTTCTGATATTTGGATAACAAGGCCCTTCTGGCCCAATTAGGTCTCAAAAGTTGTATGCAAGCTGCTCCTGGAACAGGTGCAAAGCTGCCTGCCACAGGTCTGACAGGTGATAGATAGGTTGCTGATACTGGGCTATTGACCAAAATTAATCATGATTTACCATCCAAGCCATCCCCTGAAGTTGCATGCCTTCCAAAATCTCCAGAGTTCCAAAGTAGTAACATCATACATATGTATGTACATACATGCAAAGTAGTTCCAAAATAGTTACATCAGACAGACTCTGACAGTGTAACTGTTGCCTAGGTGAAGAGACAGGTTCCAGTGCCTTTTTTTTTTTTTTTTTTTGCCCTCACCATAGCACATACCCTCCCCAATGTCCATCACGCAGCCACACCATCCCTCACACCCTCCTCCCCTCCAGCAACCCTCAGTTTGTTTCCTGAGATTTAGAATCTCTTATTGTTTGTCTCCTTCTCTGGTTTCAATTTTCCCTCCCTTCCTCTATGATCCTCTGTTTTGTTTCTCAAATTCCTCATATCAGTGAGATCATATGATAATTGTCTTTCTCTGATTGACTTATTTCACTCAGCATAATACCCTCTAGTTCCAGCCATGTCATTGCAAATAACAAGATTTCAGGTTTTTTGGTGGCTGTGTTATATTCCATTGTCTATATATAGACAATGGAATATATATATATATATATATATATATATATATATATATATGGAATATAGATATATAGACAATGGATATATATATATATATATATATATATATATATCTTGCAAATAGCTAGATTTCAGATTTTTTTGGTGAAGATCATATATATATATTATCCACTTGGCTATTTTGGACATTGCTGCTATAAACATTGGGGTGCATGTGCCCCTTTGGATTACAACACTTGTATCTTTGAGGTAAATACCAGTAGTGCAATTGGTGGGTTGTAGGGTAGCTCTATCAACTTTTTGAGGAACCTCCATGCTGTTTTCCAGAGTTCGTGCACCACTTTGCATTCTCACCAACAGTGTAGGAGGGTTGCCCTTTCTCTGCATCCTTGCCAACACCTGTCATTTCCTGACTAATTTTAGTCATTATGACTGGTATGAGGTGGTATCTCACTGGTTTTGATTTGTATTTCCCTAATGCCGAGTGATGTGGAACACTTTTTCATGTGTCTGTTGGCCATTTGGATGTCTTCTTTGCAGAAATGTCTGTTCATGTTTTCTGCCCATTTATTGATTGGATTATTTGTTCTTTGGGTCCTGGTGCTTCTCATTCACCATCTTCCCAGAATTCCTCAATGCCCATATTATAATCTACTGGGGTAACCTACCTGCATGAAAACCTGCTTCGCTGAAATATAGGTATCACTTATAACCAAACTACATCCCTTTATTCTTAGTTACTGTCAGTTACTAACAGTTACTGAAAATTATAAAGAGATCACAAAAGATTAAGATTTAGAAATCTTTTTATACTTGTTATAATTTATGTTATACCTCTATTCCTTTAGTTATCATGTTGGAAACATTAATATTTGAAGTTAATCTAAATCTAATCACTTATACTATCTATCCAATGTAGTCATTTTAGAATATACTTAAAATTTGGAAAACAATATCCTAATTTATATGTTATTTTTCCTAGAGTTTAGGTTTTCTGTTGAATTTTTATATATTCAAACTATACTATTTTATATCAATGTTTAGATACACAAATATTATCAGTTTGAGAGTTTGTATTAAGAAAATATCTTAATGTTGGTGGTAACCTCTTTTTGTATGTGTTTGTCTGGATGTGCTTTTAGTACCACTGTAATAACAAAAATCTGGAAACAAAATATTCTAGAAACAGAGATACGTATAAATAGATTGGAACATAACAGTTACTTGAAAAAGAGTTAAACAACATTCAAAAACATGGATGTATCTTTATAATATTGAGTGGAAAAATAAATTTTTATAAATATTGTTTTCTTGGGGTGCCTGGGTGGCTCAGTCAATTAAGCATGTGACTCTTGATTTGGGCTTAAGTCACGACCTCAGGGTCATGAGGTTGAGCCCAGCATCAGGCTCTGCACTCAGCACAGACTCTGTGTAGGGTTCTCTCTCTCCGTAGGCCCTTCCCACATTCTCTCTCTCTCTTTCTGAACAAATAAATAAATAAAATATTTAAATATATATATATCTAAAATTTTCTTCATATTGAGCTTAAAATGACTAATAATAACATATATTTTAGTAATACATTTATCTTGTGAAACCTTGTGTGTGTGTGTGTGTGTGTTTGAGGCATATATGAATATTAAGGGCTTGATAAAAGATTAAGGATAGTTAAGAAGTAATTATTTCTTCAGGGAAGGAAGGCAGGTTGATAAAATGGGCGAGAAACTCCTAAGTGGCGGCAATTTAGTGTCATTGTTCAAAATTCCATGCGTGGTGTTGAGTTAGGCTATTTTTACTCATTATTAAAATAAAAGCCAAAATGGTTATGCTTGGACAAATTGTGTTAAGATCGAAGTTTTAGAAATAATTTAAATCCCTCAAAATCCAGACTTTGTAGAAATACGTACAGATTCTTGATCTAAAAACTATATTAAGACAATAAGCTACTAGCAAGCAATCTGGAAGGATAGCCCAGACACAAACCATCCCTCAGGAAGGGCCATTCTTTCAGTCTTAGAGAAAATGTAAAACCTTTATAACCACAGTGAGCTACTGTTTTACAAACAACTTGAAGATCTTAAAACACTGGAAAAACCAAGTCATCTAGGAGGAAAATATATCTTCATGAATTGCTCTTCTAATGAATATCATCATAGAAAAGTTTTATATATCTAGTAAGTGAATACTATTTGACCTGTAAGATCTTTCTCAACTTACGACAGGGTTACATCTGGATAAACCTGTTGTAAGTTGAAAATATCCTAAGTCAAAAAATGCATTTAATACACCTAAGCTACTGAACATCACAGCTTAGCCTTGCTTACCTTAAGAGTGCTCAGTACACTTACACTAATTTACAGCTGGGCAAAAATCATCTGACACAAAGCCTATTTGATAGTGAATGTGAATATTTCATGCAATTTATTGAATACTGTAATAAAAGTGAAAAGCAGAGTGCTTACACGGGCACAGAATGGTTGTTAAGTGTGGAGGCTGTTTAACCTTGTGATCATGAGGCTTACTGCAAACTGCCCAGCATCACAAGAGAGTGTCCTACTGTATATCACTAGCCTGTGGAAAGATCAACATTCAAAATTCAAGTACAGTTTCACTAAAAGCAAATCACTTTCACACAATCACAAAGCTAATATATCCTAAGTCAAACTACCATAAAAAATCAGACAGTCTGCATTTTATTTGACCAAAATATTACATTCCTAAGCATATAGATTAGATTAGGAAATTTAAAATGGGTCTATATTCCTAAGATTTTGAGAACTTCCAAACAGTTGCCAGACATAAACACACACACACACACACATAACACATTTCTAGAAATTCAATTTTCCTATACATTTAGTTCTAAAATCTACTGGCATAAGAAAAGCCCAACACTATTCTTTCTGAGACCACATATTCTTCCCCAACTGCCCCTTATATCTACCCTTAATCTATCAACAATAGCCATCTCTCTATTTAGAAAAGAAAGTCATGCTCCTTATCCATCTGGAATCTTACCATGGTGCACTGCGAGAAAAGTGACAATGGAAAGATTGATTTCAGAGAAGTTTTCTTTAACGTTATCTCAGGGAACCAAAAACCTCCCTTACAGCTTTCTGTCTTCCTTATTGAACTGAAGTAACGTCCTAGTAAAGCTGTTTTTAAAAAATATATAAGTGGGAAGGTTTCAAAGAAATCAAATGTTCCAAGATTGTTTAGATGAAATGTGCAGGTTAAAATTTTACTTGATATCTTTCAGAAGCATTGTACATAAACACCGTTAAATATCTGTCCCAATCAGTTACTCATTTATTGAGTTTACCACACATTATGTTGTATGCAAGCTGCACATTATGTTACTGTTTCAAACAACCACCAACTTTCAGTTGCTTTGAACCCATGGATTTCTTTATCTTTTTCTCTACTTATTGATTGGCTTTCTACAGGTGAAGTTACATGCCACATACTTTCTTCAGTTTTGAGTCAGATTGAAGAAACACCCGTGTTTGTAACATGTCATTCCAACCCCAGAGGGAGAAAACAAGAGAGCGTATGGAACTTCTTGATATTTCTTAGAGCTTCTATTTGGAAATTGCCTACCTTGTACTTCTGATTCATCATCAGTCCAAAGACAATTCACAGCCAAGCCTAATGCCCATGGCATAGGGAAGCACAGAAAATCACATATCGGCAGGTAGGAATATATATATCCTTTATGGGAACAGTAATGAATAGTGGGGAAAAATAATACATGCCACCACAGTTATCTTATCATTAAGTTATTCAATAATTTTTATTTACAATTAACACACATCAAATAATGATGCATCAGTAGTACAAGGTAGGTTCAGGACCAATTGATGAGCATTATATACATTACCTTTTATAAAATATGTAGGAAGATTTTGAACATGAGGTTCTATTTTTATTGAGATTCTGATTATTCCCAAAAGCTGAAAAACAGATATTAACACACACCTACACATAAAGCATGGAAAACCATGCTTTATGTACTTTGCGTGATTAAAAGACCTAAATCTTATCTATTACATTGCCTTACTACAAATGAAGAGAAACACACTGATTTACATTTTGATTTTATAATGTATTATAAAAATGGATAAATTGTATTACATTTGCATGTTGTTAATCTTGGCATTACTCCTCCCTCTAAAATTCTCACCGTGTCCCTGGCTTCCCTAAAAATCAAACAACAAGGGACTACCTGCATCCTCATTGACAAAAACTAAACCACAGTGACACCTACCAAATACAGTCATCCATTATTATTCCATGCTGTTCATCCTGATATTCTGCTACTACCCATCTAAAATACAGGTGACTAGTGTCTTTTTTCATCCCAGTCTTATAGGCATAGATACAGAAACATTCTTACTATCCACTCTCTATTGGTCTATCATTTTAAGAAGACATTTCCTACTATTTCTCTTGTATTAAAACACTCTCCTCTTCGTCTTTCTAAATGGATAGTGTTTTAGTTTGAGTTCCCCAGAAGTGGATTCTTTTTGAAAAATGTATTTTTTAAAGATTTCATTTTTCTATTGTAGGGAGAGGGGTGAAGCAAGAGGAAAAGGGTCTTATCTGACTCTGCTCTGAGTACGGAGCCCAAGGCAGGGCTTGATCCCATGACCCTGAGATCATGACCTGAGCCAAAACCAGGAGTCTGATGTTTAATTGACTGAACCACCCAGGCACCCCAGCCCAGAAGTGGATTCTGAGATGAGGACTCTAGGGAAAGTAGCTTGGGTGTGTAGGCAAGAATCACTGTTAGAGGGGTATGGAAACAATCCAGGGAAGAGAAACATTCCAAAAAGGGTAAATAAATTTAGACAGCTTCTATAGTAGGTGACTAGAGTTTAATCCTGATACATCAGTCAAAGACCACTAGAACAACCTGCAGTCTGACAAAATGACATTTATTAGCTCCATCCAGTGAAGGAGGGAGCTTAAGAGCAGCCAAGGAGAAATGTACAAGAAGAGGAAGGGAAGGATATTTATAAGGTTTGTTGTTAAGGTTTGGGCTCCAAAGAAGGGCCCTGAGGGTCCTACTCCGGCAGCAGGAAAGGCAGAGGCTATATAATTGCAGTCTTAAGTCTTCTCCAATTTAGCTGTCATTAATGTTAATTTTGGTTCTATATATTTAACTTCTCTTTCTTAATCTCCATTGTTTCCGAATTTGGATGGGGAGAAATTTTAGGCCTATTCGATCTCAGTGTTGCATACCAGTGATCCACACAAACATGCAAGAATTTGTTAAGAATGTTGAAATTCACTTGTCTAAAGAATTATACACAATTTATTAAACATAGTTGTGTGCAACAATGTAAAATCTGTAATATGTGTGATTACACTGGTTCTTTAATAAGGAGACATCAAAAACATTTAACCAGTGTGGCAGAGAAAGTTTTTATGTTCTTGACTCGATTAACTTCTTCTGCCTTATGATGTTTTGTTCCACATTATTTCCTGGTTCTGAAACCTTTGTTGTGTGCTTGATATCTTTGCTTTTTGATTTTCTTTTTCAATATACAATTTTAGCAATGGATCTTTTATCAGTTGTTTTTTCAGGATCCTCTGCTTCCAAGATGTGATGCCAAATACTGTCTATGGCTGTATAATGAGTGCTACTATTCTGTCTCACTAAATTGAATCTCCCACATCTGTAGTCTCTTTGATCCTTTACTAAGGTAGCTGCATTTTCTCTATGGAATCGCTTTCCTCTTTATGACATGTTGTAGATACGAAGGTTCAAAACCTTTCTTTATAAAATGGAGAATAAACAAAAACCAGAATTTGTCATGCTAAGGAATTCCTGTGCCATGCTATGACCTGCCTTCTAGAAGCAGCAGCTCAGGACTAGCTGAGGACTTGTTAATATACCAGAAGCTTATAGTTGTATAAGTCTCATGTTGTGTGCATTATCTCAAAGTATTGCCAATCCTGACACACATTAGAGGAATAATAAATCAAAGGCAATTAAAATGACTTCTAAAATTAAATGGAAGACTTTCTGTTCCATTTAAAAAAAATAAATCTACCTTCCTCATTGTGGCTCTTGTGTATTATCTACTCTGATAACAAGCTTAATATGATTCTTATTTTCTTTTAGCAGTTTTGACCTACTCAATTTAATGCCAGTGATGGATATGGAAAAATTATAAAACTATTAAACCTTGACAACACTCTCTTATTATAATGAAACTTATTTAATAGTAAACTCATAACAAATAATCTGTAACTCTATCATTCTACTTCTAAATGCTGTATTAAGTAATTTGTAACCGTAATAAAAATGTAGTTATCCTGTACCATGTTTTTATATTTCAATGAGTATAAACTTTTAAGATCAATTTGCAAAATCCAAAAATATTCAGTAGCTTTCTTCATTGTTGTATGACTAAAAATAACAATACTAGAAAAACAACATTATAATTTAGGCATACAACTTACGCATTATCACATAAGGTTCTAGATACTAGATATCCTGTTGGTATCAACTAAAAAAAAAAGTGGAATATATATATTAATTTTTAGCATAATTATTCAAGGAAAACATGATTTTATTTTTTAAAAAACTATTCTTTATTTTTTAAGAAAAATGCCATACCACTCAACATAAAACCAGCAAAAAAAAAAAAAAAAAGAGGAATGATATCTAAGTTTCACTTTTTAAATGCCAGCAGTTCTCACAAAAAGTAAAATTTTAAAACGTGTCTAAAATCTTTATCATAATATGAATATTAAGAAAACTGCTGAAGTTACACTGTATAACTGAAATCAAACCTCAAAGTAATGAGTATTAGAAGCTCATTTGAGAATTTTACACATTTCTATTTTTTGAGAAGCTATAGTCTACCTTTGTTCTAGAACTGCCAGATTTCTCAAGGACAAGTGAAAGTATTCAGATGTGTAAAAATCTCTTAGGGGATTAGTGATTTCCAGCATATATTAGTCAGGATAATTACTAAAGCTTCCTGTTTGTGCACACCCATGCCTAAATACAGTGCCTCCCACAGGATATAATTTTCTCTCTAATGCAGCTAATCAATGTGGATGGTCAATCTCTGTGACATAAAGATTCAGGTATCCAGGCTAAGCAGATCAGTTCAGCCTTCTACACACAACTAAAGTTTGCTCCAATCACAGCCAGATACATCCAGGTGAAGAAAAAGGGAAGAGTTTGTCTAGAGAAAATATTGTTTTAAAACCTAATCCTGAAGCTACTGAACTCCTTCTTGCTCAAGCCCACATGGAAAAAAAAAATAGTCACATGACCATATCTAAGTGAAATAGAAGGAGAGTGTAGTTGGGCAGTTGTGTGCCAAGAAAAACTGAGCAAAGACTTGAGAGATGGGGGACAGTTATAAAGTTGGCCATGGGGAGCAAACAGTCTTCTCTCAAAGTAATGAAAAATGAAAGGCATGGTAAGCATATTTCTTACCAATACATCATCTGTTATACTTAGGAAGGAGATTTGATATATTTTAAAAAATAATGATATTCTTCTACCCACTTAAGCCTCCAGACCTGGGGAAAAAAATAAAATAAATACATAAAGAAAAAAATAATAATAATAAAAAAATAATGATAGTGATGATGAAGTCTCAAGACCAAGTTTTATCTGACAATAATATTTCTTCAATTGTAACTCCAGGAACATTAAATCCCATGGTGACCTATATTACATGGCGCTTGGGAGCATGAACCCAGTGTCAAAGCACCAAGGGAAAAAAGGACTCCGAAGCTGCCAAAATGACACTGGAAAACAGTCACATTAAGTTTTCAAAAAGCCTTAAAGTTTTTGAGTCAGGCTTTCATGCACTTTCCATCAAAGAAAAATTGCTGTTGGTATTCTGATTTAAATTGCAACAGATAGAAACTAATTTAATGAGAAATGATGTTTATGATATAATTTCCTAACCAATAGTATGATAAGTTGATATTTGGGGCTTTATGCCCTTTCTTAAATTTTGAGTTTTGTTCTGAATCTTATGCTCTTCTGCTCTATTTATAAGTTTTATAATACATAGTTTGAATTCTCATTGGTAATTTTACTTGCCATTTCTACTATTAATTCTAATATATGAAATAAAATCTGCATTATAACCCATATCAAATTTAATATTTTTAATATTTTGAGTTTTACCATTTACCTAGACATGGAATTTTGTCCATATCTCAATATTTATACATTTTATTTAGTTTTCTTACCTTCAAGAATTTTCTTGGATATTTGACACAAGGTACTGTAATTACAGTGGTCCTATTTTGTATTTATCTTACTAGTGATTTCACTTTATGGCTTTAGTTCTAGTAAATTAAAACATGATACATGACAAAAGATGCATTTCTGATCAAATGGGCTGGCGCAAAAATGGGGAGTCCGTGAGAAATTCTGTTAACATGTGAATGTTTGTTGAACAAGGTAGAGAGGCTACACTTGTCAAGAGTTTACATATGAAATCTGGGAGAGTCAGTCATCTCTTAGCTACCTTGAATACCTCCTATTATGTCTATCTGTCAGATAAATGTTGGATGAACCTTCTGAAGATGAATTGTAGGGATCTACTAAGGACAGCTACGTCTGTGTAGTGCTAAGTTGCTCTCACATTGGCTGTTAGGACTTCACAAGTTGCCTAGAAAATATGGTCCTGGGAGGCCTGGCTGGCTCGGTTGGTAGAATGAGCAACTCTTAATCTCAGGGTTATAGGTTCGAGCCCCATGTTGGGTGTAGAGATTACTTAAAAATAAAATCTGAAAAGAGAAAAAAAGAAAAGAAAATGTTGATCTTTACCCTAAGCTCTGTCATTGAGGCAAAACTTTCTTATGACATTATTCAATTTGAATGTCTGGTTATGCTTATTTTTCTTGTTGAGATATCACAGTGGGAATTTTTTTTTAAAGATTTTATTTATTTATTTGACAGACAGAGATTACAAGTAGGCAGAAAGGCAGGCAGAGAGAGGAGGAAGCAGGCTCTCTGCTCAGCAGAGAGCCCGATGTGGGGCTGGATCCCAGGACCCTGGGATCATGACCTGAGCTGAAGGCAGAGGCTCTAACTCACTGAGCCACTAGGTGCCCCAATCACAGTGGGAAATTAAAGGGGAGAGAGAATTATGAACCTGAGCTTAGTCCAAAATATTCCCCTAAATAGTTGACTATCTTTTTTAAAAAAATTTGCAGATGAAATGAAACAAAAAGGGAAAAAAAATGGTCTCATGTTATTTACAGAGAACATAAGGCCAGAAACTGACACTTTTGGAGAAAACCTGTTAAAAAAATGAAACTTGTTTTTAAATATAAATATGTTTTAAAATATGTAATAATTTTCTATCAGAGAAATGGTATTTTAACATATGAATTTTTCCTTAATACAAAACTGTAGTTTTTTATTTCAGATATGTATTTCAATAGTTCAATATATGTGTATATGTGTGTATGTTTGCATTTATATACTTAAGGTATTGATTAAAAAATAAGCTCCATTTAAATGGATAAAACCAAATATATACCAAAAATTGGGGAAAATTTTAAGTTTAAAGGAAGCTGAGGATACAAAAAGAAAGATAATTTTATCAAGATGAGTTATATTTTGCTATAATAAGTAATAATCCAAAATCTATGTTTTAAAACAAAGATCTATTTCTGTCTCACAGTGCATACACAATTCAGGTAGATATATATTCTGTGTTGTTCTTTGTTTAGTAACCAAACTCTGAGAACAACCTCCTCTAGAGATACAGTGAATGGTATGGAGGAAGGAAAGTTAGGACACAGCTCATCAACCCTGCACTGACTCTTCAAGATTCTACCAGAAGTGACCAATGTGCTTCTAACTGTATGTCACTGGATACAGTAAATCACTTAGCCAAACTTAACATCCAGGGAGTTAGCAAATACAATCCTACCTCACATCTGGAATAAAAAAAAAAAAATGAAACATCTGTACATGGAACTAATGCTTACAACCACTCCTCTTCCAATTTATTAAATACCCTTTAGTTCACTTTCCTTTTCTCATTAAAAATGTGAGGGAGAGGAGCACCTGGGTGGCTCAGTAGGTTAAGTGCCCTCCTTTGGCTCAGGTCATGATCCCAGGGTCCTGAGATAAAGCCCCTCATGGGGCTCCTTGCTCAGTGAGGAGTATGCTTCTTCCTCTCCCTCTGCCTGCTGCTCTCCCTACTTGTGTTCCCTCTTGCTCCATCTCTCCCGCTATCAAATAAAATATTTAAAAAATTATAAAAAAGCAATAAAAAGAGAGAGAAGGAAATTAAGAATAAGAAACAGACTTTTGGGGTGCCTGGGTGGCTCAGTCTGTTGAGCACCTGACTTGATTTTGGCTCAGGTCATGATCTCAGGGTCCTGGGATCAAGCCCCTAGTTGGACTCCACACTTTCCACAAAGTCTGCTTGGGATTTTCTCTCTCCCTCTCTCTTGGCCCTTACCCTGCTTTGCCCTATAAATGAATAACTATCTAACTAAATAAAATCTTTTAAAAAAGTAATCAGACTCTTGGTTATAGAGAACAAACTGATAGTTACCAGAGGAGAGGAGGGTAGAGGATGGGTTAAATAAAAGTCACTCATTCTCTCACAGTGGAATAAAAATAGAAATTCCTTAAATGATGGTATCAAGCTCAAAATCATGATTTTTTATGTAATTAGAGAAATAGAAATGCTATAACAACAATAGAAATTGCCATGAGCCGTCAGGGAGGGATATGGGAAACACAGCTGAATGGTCCTGAAGCCCTGTGGAAGAGACATTGAGGGGATATCTTGCTCTGGGAATAAGAAAAAAAATATTATATCTTGAGTAGACCCTGCTTTTGTCCCTTGAAAGAGGAACATGGGTTATTAATCTCTGTTGAGTTTTTATTCCACCATCTGTGTGAGTCATCTTCTTTCATTGCCATCTTTGACATGAAGTCACTAGATGCTGGAAAATGTGACTTCCTTAGCTGCTAAGCAACTTTCCAAGTTCATGTTCTACCTACAGATAACTGGTGACTCCAGGGCCATTTTAAGTCTCAAAAGCCATAGTCTTTTTAAATTAATAGTGAATTGTCCCAAAATAAAATTAAGGAAACATTATAAGAAGGTAGGCAGACAGCTGGGAAGGAAAGAAAGAAGGAAGTTGAAGGGAACAGAGGGGAAGGGAGGGGGCTTTTAGCTAAAAGAGCCAAAAAATCATTAGGCACACAATGTAAGCCTCTTAATAGAAGTGTATTGTCTCACAGTATAAGGAGAAAAAGACTCACAAAGATACAAGATTTGAAGACAGGATGTCTGAGAATTTTCCGAAAACATCAAAAACATCAAACCATGGATCCAGAAATTCTATGAAGTGAGACAGGATAAAATATAAATACATCACACACACGCACAGTTTATGTTTTTGCAAAATTTCTGTATTAGACAGTAAATAAATATTACAGCAATAATTATTCAAAGAATTCATTTAAAATTGAAATTCCAATCTTTCTTTCAGAGAGTTTTTTGATTGCTAAAGAACATTTGTTTCTGTGAACATTTAATATAAGAATTATAGGTTATCTTTTATAGTTATTTTTTATAATCTTACATATGTTTTTATTTATAGTTTATAATTTATAGTTATTTTTATAATCTTAAATATGATTTGATTTATTTTAATCTTTTTCTATATTTCAAATAGTTTATTGTTTACTGGAAATTGAAAAGAAAAAAAACTCTTAAATTGGCTTTTGGTAGCAGCAATTTATTTTGCTTAATCATCCCTGAAACTTAATTGAAAAGTCTGTAAAAAATAAGTCAGTGTTGGAGAATATTTTAATTTGCAGTTTGGGGTAAACATCAATTGATTATAAAGAGAACATCTTGGAAATAACTTGTGAATTATGTGCCAAATACTATGTAATGCTCATTTATATGCAAATAGTTTCTTATATTTAACTTTAAAAGTGTATGTAACATAAAGATACATAATGAAACCAAATATCAAATATACCAGATATTTTTTTTATATTTCTTTCATTATATAAACCTCTTATTGATATTTAATATGTCTCTCTTTAAAAATAATACGGACTTAATTTCTATAAATATATTTGAACATTGGTTCCTATTTGCACACTTGTTAATTAAATAATATCATCTAAATCAGTTAAAAGTCTTACATAACTTAGTTATTTCTGTGAATGACATAATAGTCAAAACACAAAATAGTGGATATTTCTTTTCTAAGACAGTCTATGTATACCATCAGATATTCAGTGTTTTAAAACTAGCTATCTGAAATATCACTGATATCTTCTTTAAGTAACTTTAATTTGATGCTCCTCATACAGTTTTTTTTAATAGCTGATAATATAAACATGTATTTACCTTTACTTTTCATCATAAAATAATGGTCCTAGTTATAATTTTTCATAGAAGTATCATTAAAAACCATATATGTACTCAAAAATGTTTAAATTTTGCATGCAAAGATAATTTCAAATATCTATAAAAAGGGACTATTTGCAGATTGGCAAAGAGCAATGAAAAAGCTTGCAGAATATATTCATTTTCTAACTGCCATTGTGTGTAAGAGAGTTTGTGTGCTATCCAAAATTTGTCTGAGTTGCCAGGCCTGTCTGATATGTTTGTTGGAGTTTGGAAAGGAAACCTACCACGTTCTACATTTTTGGCATTAGCATCAAGAAAGTTATAGAGAATATATTCTTGATCTCCTGCTATACATTTCAAGTTTCAGTAATAGCAATGTCAAGGAAAAACTTTTAACTTTAGGTGAAAGTAACTGTATTTTATTTCAGTTTCAGCATCATTTCCTAGAATTTCCTCTTTTTGAAAACATACTTAAAAGTTAATATTATTTATTAACATTACTGTTTTGGGAATGCCTGGGTGGCTCAGTCAGTTAAGTGTCTGCCTTCACCTCAGGTCATGATCTCAAGGTTCTGGGATCGAGTCCTACATCAGGCTCCTTTCTCAATGGGGAGCCTGCTTTTCCCTCTACATGCTGCTTCCCCTGCTTGTGCTCTCTCTATCTTTCTCTAACAAATAAGTGAATAAAATCTTCAAAAAAGCCCCAAAACATTACTGTTTTGGCTTCAAATCATACTTACCCAAATTCTTGTTTTTAAATGTTACACTTTAAAAAATTATGTGGTATGGCAGATATAGACTAATGAAATGCATGTAGTATTAATGAATAAGATACAAATCATTTTAATTTTTAGGAATAACATTGGCTTATTATTCTCAATGTGTTTCATTGATTTTGAATAAATTCAGAAAATTTAAAGGGCTATTAATAAAATAATACTTGGCAAAGTTAGTCACAAAAGTACTTGCTTAAAACTTATAGAAAATATTTATATAGTTTAGAACTATAAATATAATTTGCTCAATCTTTTCACCTATTTTGGCTGAGCTACAAAGTAAAATATGTAGAAGATATAAATCTATGATTCTTGAGTTTTAAAAACTGTCTAACATTCTTTTTTCATTAAAGATAAAATGAATTGCATAAGGGAACTCCAGAGAAGGTCAAAATCATACATTTTGAGGAACTAGAACTAATTTTAACTTAGAGTGATATTATCACCAGCTGGATATTCAAATCTGTATTTCACATAGACATTTAGATTTTCATTTCTACTTAAGCTTCGATATCAGTCCATTACCTTTACTAAGAAGGGTCAAATCCATTAACTTGGCCAACTCACATAGAACTATTCACATAAAACTACCAAGACAGAATTCCTCTCTATCTTAAAAATTTTAGTGCACTAAAAGAATAATATAGCTCACTAAGGAATAATCTAGGCCTTTCTATTTTATCAATAAGGTTTTGTAATTTATGGTTTATTGGTTAAAATTAACAGAGAGACAGATGAAATAATTTACTGAGACTCTATCTCCTTACTAGCCGGCTCTCATCTATCCTTTTATTCCCTAGCTTAGGTGACTAGCTCTTAATTATCAACAACTTTGGGGACTGCCTTCTTGGAAAAGAACACTCTTGCTGGAGGGCATGTCCCCTTCTCAGGGCAGCTTGCATCCAATGACTGATCTTTTTTTTTTTTTTTTTTTTAAGATTTTATTTATTTATTTGACAGAGAGAAATCACAAGTAAGCAGAAAGGCAGGCAGAGAGAGGAGGAAGCAGGCTCCCCGCGGAGCAGAGAGCCCGATGCGGGGCTCGATCCCAGGACCCTGGGATCAGGACCTGAGCTGAAGGCAGACAGAGGCTTTAACCCACTGAGCCAACCAGGCACCCCCAATGACTGATCTTTTTGGAGTAAAAAATTCTTGCCTCCTTTCCCTCCATTTGGG
This sequence comes from Mustela lutreola, assembly GCF_030435805.1. Classification (NCBI taxonomy): domain Eukaryota; kingdom Metazoa; phylum Chordata; class Mammalia; order Carnivora; family Mustelidae; genus Mustela; species Mustela lutreola. The sequence goes on from NC_081303.1 coordinate 53,954,344, forward strand.
ACAACTTCGTAGGGCCATCCCCACTTCAGAATTCCTCATGGAAGCCTCTAAATGAAAACTCTATCTCAGAGATCCCAGGGAATCCAACTTGTAATAGAGGTTGAAACCGTTTAGTATAGACCCAAATCTAGAACATAATAAAGCATGTATATTCTCAATGACTATTTGCAAATGACCAATTAAGAGCTTTATCTATGCACCTAAGAACAAACACGTATGCTTTTTATTTGTTTTTTTGTTTTGTTTTGTTTTTTTTGCATGATGCTGAATACATATTTAAAAGTTAGCTAAACACTTAAAGACCAAACCAGGTTGTTGGCAATACTGTAGAGAGTAACACTGTGAAAGTCCTCTGAACGACAGTAAAATTAGTACCATAAAATAGAAGAAAGCTTGATATTCTGATTAATTTTCTTATAAAAATATAAGGGCATTTTTATTAGCACATGCCTTCACAACAAGACATCTTATCAGAAAGTACAAGGAAATGTCATAGTGACATGTAAGCATGCTTTAGAGAAAAAGACAAATTTATATTTTAACAACTTTAATATAACTTTATTATATTTCTCTAGGTACTCAAAATACTATTTAGCTGCATCATTAAAGTGGTGTCAAGATTTTATTCTGAAAAGAAGCTCTTCATTCTAGTTATGTAAGGAATTTACGAACTAAAATACACACTCTTACAAACTCCAGAGTTTTCTAATGGGTATTTAAGAATGCCACTGACTAGAAAATTTCAAATTTTATATTTCAAGTGCTGCAGATATTATTGCTCGCTAACATAAACCTAATTTATTTTGAACTGATTAAATACATATTGTATATACACAATAAATATGTTCTTAAGTTCTGGGAAACCTATACGTAGGACCTTAATGTTTTCTATATCATGCTAGATGCTAGGAATATAAAGATGAATAGGGCATAGCACTCACCTTCAAGAACATCATCAATCCATTCGGAAAATTCAACTAACTAGCATATTGAGATTGAGTGAGATTTATCTGCTTCCTGTTCTTTCTCCTCTGGAGTCAACACACTATGATTTATAAACCACCAGTCTGTGGTATTTTGTTGTGGGAGCCCAACTGGACCAAGGTATCCTTATTCTTATCTAGGGCATCCTTCTGAGAGGCCAGTATGAAATCTGGTCTGATGGCAAATCTCCTGAGTCAGCACAGTCAGCAGATGCGGTGAGCAGGATTAATTCATTTCTTGAGGCAAGAAGCACAGAACAAAGCCATTGAGTAGAGGACAACCGCAAACTGCTCCACTCCCCATTATGACACAAAATCTGTGTTGCTAGTAGAGTCATGCATATTCCAAGTACTCAAGGAAGGCTTTACTAGGATGACCAACAGGATGTTTATGAGGAGTGGGAAAGAAAACAGCGGGATCATTGGCAAGTATCCCTCTCTGCCTCTTTATATTTCATAACATTATTGACTCATTTGTGTCACAGAACTGAGCAAAGGCTCAGAAAGAAAAAGAAACAAATACCATCGAAAGGAATTTTGATTTAGGTTAAGCTCAGCAATATATGATTGTAAAATTCCAAACATATCACTGAATCAAAGTTAAATTTTATTTTTCTTTTTGGAAAAAAACAAAAGCAAAACAAAACACACACACACACACACACACACACACACACACACACACAAAACAGCTGAGATACACAATCTAGGGTTTATATGGTGGTAGCCATCCTGATTCTGATTCTGACTTTCTTTTCTACCAGTCTAGTGCCTGGCCTCCTTCCTCACGTTAACCTCATGATCCAAGAGATAGCAAGTCATCACATTAACATAGCATACTGGGAGATGGAAAAACAAAAACAAGAAAAATTTAATCTGGTAGAGTTAGCAATTTTAAAGCATATGCTTTGGAAATGTCACATATAACCACCTGCATCCCACTAGTAATACAAATAGATGATTACAACTAGTTTCAAGAAAAACTAGAAAATGTCATCTTTATTCCAAAAATCAATAAAGCCAGTTTATGAATTGTTAATAGTCAATTAACAGCTTCTAACACAGAGGACATGTGAGATAGAGGTACAAAACTGAAGTGTTAAAACTTTGAATAAGAATCACTTGAACTCTAGATTCCTTTTGTTATTTTGTGTAGCACAGAACTGTGATTTCTCCACTTTCTCCACTGACAGGGCTTGGAATATTTAGTCTATAAAGATTTTGAAAATCAGATTTTCTACAATATGGACACCAATCAGATACAAGAGCTATTCCGTGCTGACACACCAAAGCAGCAGGGTTGAGTGAAAGTCTACAAACAGAACAGTAAGATATCCAGGATTTTCCCAACTCAGTCTTCCTTTCTGGAGAAATGGCCAGCCCACAAAGAAAACCCACAGAGACTGACATTGAAATGTGCTCCCTAAAGACATGGTCTTCTCCCTATTATCCTCTAATCAGACCCAACAATTAATACGTTCTCTTCTAAATAGCCACAGTTCAGAATGAACTCCTTAGATCTGAACATTATCTAACAGCAAAGGATTATCAGTCAGGGGTAAATCTCTAACAGGTAGTACTGATGAAGTCCCAGAACCTAAGTCAGGTTCGGTGGGGTGAGGTTCGGAGCTGACGACTAAAGAAAGAATTCTTAAGACATCTTTGGTGCAAAATGGTGGTTTATTAAAGCACGGGGACAGGACCCGTGGGCAGGAAGAGCTGCTGCCCCAGGTTGTGAGGAGTGGCTGGTTATATACACAGGAGTTGGATAGGTGAGGACAAAGGGGTGTCCAGAAGGGCTATTGGGGCAAAGAATACTATCAGGATATTGAAGGTTTAGTTGCTATCAAGTAAAGACAATTGGAAGTCTGGTGGAATATTACATTCCTGCTATCAAGCATCCTTATTAATGAGATTTAGGTTTAGAAGAAATTTAACTTTGTTTACTTTTCCTTCTACTTCCACCTCCTTCGTATTTTTTTTTATGGAGGGGAGGGTGACATTAGGCTTGAGGAACTGAGTTCTGTGTCCCTGGAAATTGGGCTATTGATAAGGTAACTTCTTTGTTGTAATCTCAAGGACATTTGCAAACCAAGGGAGACTCCTGTCTTGCAGGATTGTGATCTCAGCAAGTTAACTATTTATCATTTTATGGCAGTCAGGGGTGCCTGAGGAATGCTACACATATGGAGGGGAGCGGATGAAGGGGGGGGTGCATGGCGCCAGCTCTCGCTTTGTCCTCAGCCAGCCTCCTGCTCCCTCATCAGTACAAAACAAAAACAAAATAAACAAATGAAAAAGAATCCTCAAATGAATATAGGGCAATAAAGGACATAGTGGAAAAGTTCATGAAACTATGAAGAGTGTGTTTAAAATGGTAGAAGATATTGCGTTCCATGAAATATGAACAGAATATGGGGGCTTAAGTGGGTAGGAGAAGAATAAATGAAACAAGTTGGGATTGGGAGAAAGACAAACCATAAGTGACTCTTAATCTCACAAAACAAACTGAGGGTTGCTGGGGGGAGGGGGGTTGGGAGAAGGGGGTGGGGTTGTGGACATTGGGGAGGGTATGTGCTTTGGTGAGTGCTGTGAAGTGTGTAAACCTGGTGATTCACAGACCTGTACCCCTGGGGATAAAAATATATTATATGTTTATAAAAAATTAAAAATTAAAAAAAAAGAATATAGCTGTGTTCCAAAAAAGCAAATGCAAAAGAGAAAAGATATATTTAAAATTGTTGTGTTAGTGACATTCCTTGAAGCTTTAGTCTCCATCCCTCCTCCCATTTTCCCCTAACTCCACACAGTATCACAAGCATCTTCCATCTCCCAATTTATCCAGTTCCCAATCTAATCCCTTGGCTAGCATCCTACTCCAAGCCCACCAGCATCTTTGATTGAAGAATCAAAAAAAAAAAAAAGGAAACAAAGGTACTTCCTTTTGGGAAGGAGGGAGGTAACTATGGACTGGAATATTTCAACAAAATTTCATTAATAAAATATATAAGATTTTTTGTAAAACATATTTTTAAAAACTCTTTAATGAAAAATGAAGAAATGCCAAGATGTTAAGGAGCCACCAGTTCAGGATTTGGGTGAGAGCAAGAACTGAGGAAGGTATGAGAAACACTGAATCGGCAGTTGCCCTATAGCATTTTCTGTTTTGGAAAACTCCTGGGACCAGAACAACAAGTCTGAATCCCTAAGTAGAGAGTTTAATAGGAGACCCAGAGCTGTCACCATCTAGACGCCAAGACCACACACCTGCTCAGACTCACTAACACTTGTCTTAGATTTTCCCCTAAGCTCTTCTTTCTGGCCTTCCTCTTGCTCAGTCAAATGAAATCCCAAACCACCCCCCAGTTGCTGGCAACCGCCCTGACAAAATCTCCTGTCCAGAGTACCTAGACCTTTTGAGCTAAACCTGACTTGCTCCTGCAGATGGACCATGGAGTGACCTCTGGAACGACCTATGACTACATTTACCTCATTGTAATAATAAAATCTCTACCGGAGCCTCAGCCTCACTTCCATAACTTACTATGTATGTACAGGCCTGTTTCTTCAAGGTACATGTGTGACCTTATGTCCACCTCTACACAGGATGAGAAGGTTTCCCTATGTAAAAATTCATTCTAACCTTAAGCAGAAGGAACCCACTCACCCTCTCTTGGGGAGTCACAGCTTTGGAAGATCAAAGTCACAGCTTTGATCTCCTTGTTTGCTGCAAAGAGTTGACTTTGTGCAACAACTCAACCTGGTTTCTGACCCACCAAGGAACAAACTCACATTGGTTCACTGCAATGCTAACTCGAAAAAGATACACCCTCAGTGCAAGGAAAATAGAAAATGTCTTCCCATCTCTGCTTTAAGGGTACCACAAATAAATTAACCTTGATATTGAGTATGTTGGGGAGAAGAGATGGATGGTATTATATTACCTCACCATCCAATGGTTAAAGAAAAAAAAAATTATAGTGGAAATTTAAGAATATTTAAACTGATTAATAATGAGCTATGTATTACATGTTGAGAGGAGAAAGAATGAGAGCTAGTAAAACATGAATCTGAAGAATGAGAATAGTAAGGGATGCCTGGGTGGCTCAATCAGTAAAGCATCTGCCTAGGCTCAGGTTCTGATCCCAGCATCCGGCTCCCTGCTCAGTGGGGATCCTGTTTCTCCCTCTGCCTGCCTGTGTGCTCACTCTGTCTCACTCTCTACCTCTCTCTGACAAATAAATAAATAAAATCTTTAAAAAAAAAGTGAATTAGTGAGATAAATGAATAAAAGTTAATTAGGAAATAAAAAATCTCTTGGAAAAGTGAACTCTCTGATAGAAATGTAGTCAATTTCAGAAACACAGTTTTGTGTTAACTCAGTTTTGTAAAACATACAGCAAGAAAGTGTTTGACAAACTCCTTTTTCTTTAAAGATTGGATAAAAGTAGGCCAATTTTGATAATGCACTTTGGGGCAGGAGGAAATCCAATAGGGACAATTTTAAAATTAGGCCACAGGTAAAACTAGATCAGAAGGGTAAACTTAGAAATATAATATGCTTGTGGTACAGATGAATCATTCAGAATTAGACCAGATTAGAAGCTCATTTTTTCCCTCTTCTATTACCCACCCATAAACCCTATACATCAAGTAGCATAATTACATGTACGTAATTGGCTATTATGCCTGAGTGATGTGGAAAACAGGCAAAAGAAAAAATAATTAAATTTCTAACTGCCTACAGCCCACTGACAAGTCCTTGAAACAAGCAGAGTGACATTCCTCTAGGAACTCAGCTGCCTGGAATTTAATAGTTTGTTAAGGTCAAAAGACAGTCTTAGCCCAACCTCCAGGATCCTGGGAGTCTACTTTAACATATAAATATTCCTTTGGAAACTTCCTTTATCTCTACCTCTTTAGATACATGTTGGTGACCATCCTCCATGCATATAACCCATCAATGCATACCTGAAGGATCTCAGGACTAAGGTTTTATTAGGCAGTAATAAATGACCTTTTCCTAACCATAGCTAGCCCCTCAAGGTCCTAGAAACCTTGCATCCAAATTCCTTAGAGACTTTTGCTATCCTTAACCCCTTCCCAACTTGAAAGTATATAATCAGCCACTCATCACCATCCCAGTGTTGCTCTTTCTACCTTCTGATTCTGTCCCTGTGCTTTAATAAAACCATCTTTTTGCTCTGGAGATATCTCAAGAATTCTTTCTTGACCTGAACCCCAACATTTCCAACCCTTGAGCACTGGGATCTGGGAGGGGAATGGAGTGACTGATACTGAAAGGTCCCCCAATAATGGGTCTGTGATTAAAGGAGCGAGACTGATACAAAGCGAAGGTCAAGCAAAGCTTTATTCTGCACCAAGCATCAAGAATCAAACCGAATGTTCAGTGCTGCACCTCTTACAGAGAGGGCAGACCTCTCTCAGCTTCAGAGACTAGCTTTTAAGGGCAAAGTCCATGTGGCTGGGCCTGGCCACACACAGGTGGCCCATGAAATTGTAACACACAGAGAAAGCTGCACAGTCATGCCAGGTCACACATAATTGAATTACAATTTACCCTATAGTAGATATTTGAACTAGCCTATCATCTTGGTCAGAACTGGCACCCAAAAGGCTCGCAAAGGGTGGGGCCCATACTCCTTGGTAACTAGGGAGACAGTATGTGCCCCCCAACTGATTGGATGTCTCCACCTGGCCTGACCCACCCTTGTATCTGGGCTTTGTTACCTGGGACAGGTTTCCAGGACTTGTTTGTAAGTAAGTCCCTGAGCGTGGGGGGGGGGGGGGGGTCAGTTTAAGTTTTACTGCATAAACAACAAAATCACTGTTTAACCCAAGATAGAATCCCTCTGGCTAAATAGGCCCTTACAATACCAGAGGACAAAGAGGGAGGAAAGGAAGAGAGAGGATGAAAGGCACAAAGTCTACTGCATGCTATAGAAATAAAGAATAGTGGGGCCACATAGCATAGACCCCGAGCCTACAGTAAAGACCATTTTGCAACTGAGTTTTTTTTTTTTCAGTTGAATAAAGGAGAGGGGCCACTCTCAAATTTCCACCCATCGACACTACGTGGTTTGTACTAGGAAAGTTAAACCAGAAAGAAATATTTATATAACCTGATTAGAACTGACTTGCTAAAACTAGGAACATTTTTGTTTTGTTTTGTTTTGTAATGGACTTTATCATATACTCCTTCCATAATTAAAGGAGAATTTATACATATAAACCAGTTCTTATTTTCTTATTACAGTGTAATCACTATTAATTTAGGTAGAACTTTATTTGAATGTCTAAATAATAGGACAGCTCTTTCTATAAGAAGATTGACTGCTGGAGTGGATTAAAAGCTTTCAGAGAAATCCCCTGCTCATTTATATTAGAGTGGGAGAATTTGATTTTCCTTCCAACAGAAATTGCTGTTTTATCTGGTTTGTGTTTCTAAAGGGCATCCTAAAATATCGTTGATTTTATGCCATTCAACTGTTATGAAACATTTATCCAGCTTAATTTTATAGCTTACTTTCTGATCTTCTCAAATAATATTTTCCCTTCCACATTATAACAAAAGTCCTATTAGTAAAATTTTACTATCTAATGATCGTCTATAAACTACGGTATTTTATATAGTTAAACTGTGCATCTATTCTTTTTTATTTTCTTTTAAAAATGTCCTTATTGGGGTGCCTGAGTGGCTCAGTGGGTTAGAGCCTCTGCCTTCGGCTCGGGTCATGATCCCAGGCTCCTGGGATCGAGCCCCGCATCGGGCTCTCTGCTTGGCGGGGAGCCTGCTTCCTCCTCTCCCTGCCTGCCTCTCTGCCTACTTGTGGTCTCTGTCTGTCAAATAAATAAATAAAATCTTAAAAAAAAATGTCCTTATTTAGGGGCGCCTGGGTGGCTCAGTGGGTTAAGCCGCTGCCTTCGGCTCAGGTCATGATCTCAGGGTCCTGGGATCGAATCCCGCTTCAGGCTCTCTGCTTAGCAGGGAGCCTGCTTCCCTCTCTCTCTCTCTGCCTGCCTCTCCATCTACTTGTGATTTCTCTCTGTCAAATAAATAAATAAAATCTTAAAAAAAAATGTCCTTATTTAGAGGGGTGCCTGGCTTGCTCAGTCTATCTCAGAGTAGTAAATTCAAGCCCCATGTTGGGCAGGAGCTTAAAAAAAAGAAAGAAAAAAAAGTAGTTCTTATTTAGAAACTAATTTCATAAAACAAAACATCACTTCATGTTTCTTCCCCTTCAGAATGCATATTTTGTAATTATTTGAAAATATGAAGTATACAAAAGTGAGATGATCTTAATACAAAATGGTATTATTATTCTCACATTTTCTTCTCCAAACTTTCACACTTAGAAAGACAAGTTTGAACACCAGACCAGACACAGAATTGCATCAAATAGTTTAACATGAAGAAAATCCATAAGTAAATCAAGAGAGGAAATGAAGGAATGCTAGATGAGAGGCCCCAAACTGTGCCACTTTGGAACAAAGATGATTTCAAATGCAAAGTAATTAAAACCCATTAGTTGCAGAAAAAGCTCTCTGCCTCCCTCACAGCTGCCTAAATTTACATCAGAAAGGAAAGCCTGCAAGAGGAATAGAACTATTAACAGAGAACTTACCCACCTTTACCTCAGGAACTCATCTATATAATAGGGCAAGTTGTTCTTCTAAACATCTCTTTTCAGCTTCCTGCTAAGAGCGATTTCCCTTATGAATCCTCAGGCCCCTCCCCCCCTCTCCTTAGCTCATATAAGCTTCAAGTTGCCCCACTGTCTTTGGAATTTTGTGTCTGTATGGATTCCTCATACGTATACTTATTAAATTGAATTTTTTTTCCTGTTACTCTGTCTCATGTCAATTTGATTCTAAGTCCAGGTAGAAGGACCATAGGGCAGAGGAAGTTTTTCTTCTGTGACACTAAATAACCTAAAATGGACATGCAGGCAAAGAAAGGTCTTTTTTTTTTTTTTTTTTAAAGAGAGAGAAAGCGTGTTGAAGAAGGGGCAGAGGGAGAGAGAGAGAATATTAAGCAGGCTTCCTGCCCAGCGCAGAGCCTAGCTCACTCAGAGGGGCTCGATGCACGGCTTGATCTCACAACCCGGAGATCATGACCAGAGCACAAATGAGGAGTCTGACACTTAACCAACTGAGAGTCACTCAGGCGTCCCCAGGGAAGTTATATTTTCTGATTGTCCTCTGTTTTCTAAATATTCTTTATAATGCAATATGATATCCTGTAATATAACTAAGATTGTTTTCCTCTCCTTTTTTTTTCAAGTTAGGGTGTAAGGAGTGAGGAACTAAAGAGAATATAGACAGTTGACATACTGAGGCCGTCTATGAGAAAAAGCCCTGTGCTTCATGTTCCAGTTTTCAATTCCAGGGGGAGGAGGTATGTCCACTATAAATGTCATCAGATGTCTTGCTGCATTTGGGGAGAGTCCCAGAGAAGTGGCCGAAGCAGCCAGGAGGAGTCCAAGCCTGATACCCAAGCTTAATTGTGTCCTTTGTTTCTGCATAATTTCCTAGTTTGGGAGAGTTTAGCCAAGTTCCCAGTCCTTGGCACCTAAAAAAACCTTAGTAAATACCTATTAACTGGATATATAAGGTCTTCATTTTAGATATTTGGGAAGAGATTGCATCATGATAAATTATTAGTGCAAACAGATTATCCTTGATAAAAACTGTTCTTCCAGGTGTTTTGTCCTTACTTGAGTATGTTAGGGAGCACTCAGTGGGTCCTATGCAACTCTTTAAATAGGCATTGCTTTAGAAATCTGCCATAAGGCACAGAGAAAGCAGCAGGGGCAGCAGTAGAATATAAATACCTACTTCAGATTTATTTTAGTTCTTCGGTTTGGGCTATAAGGTAGTATACAGAAACAATGACTACCTCATCCTCCCACAGGACAGCACACGAGTCTACTACCACGATGGGATCAGCCTCATGGGAACCTCAAAGAAGGAACTGATTCCCATTTGATAGAGATCGTAGTAAGATGCATTTGTTACAGATGGAAAATAGTCTTTGGCTTGCTATTGAAAGACCCCTCCCCCAGAAAGCCCCCTCCCCTAGAAGATAGATAGGATAACTAACTGCTTGTTTGCTTTTCTGTGAACCGCTGGCTTTTAGGTGTAGATTAGGTTATTAATTGTGTGATTAATCGCTCTCTTGCCCTTCTGTAACTGCTTGGCTTATAGAAATAATGGAGACGCCATGATGGCGTTCCTCCCTTCCCCCTTCTTGTTCCCTTCTCCCGCCTCTCCCTTCGCGCGCGCAGGCCCTCATAACCAATCAGCTTGTTCCCCCTTCCCGCCGCTCTCTTCCCACGTGCGGGTCCTCAGAGCCAATCAGTAAAACCCAAGTATGCCTTTTTCAAAAGTTCAAATTGTCCACCAATCAGTTGCGCCCCACCCAAAACTTGTTTGTACCTTCCTATAAAAGACCCCACTTCACTCCGGTCGGTGTGCTCGGTTAGCTGGAGCTGCCAAACACCCGCCGGTACCTGCGCAACAATAAACCTCTTGCTGATTGCATCCAGTGGCAGTGTTGGATTCTTGGGTAAGGGGATCCGCGGGTCTTTCACTATCAGACACTAGTGGAGACCAAATGCCTAATCATAAGGTGGCATGACAGTGGGACCCAAGCATCCCATTAACAGTTGTGAATAATCTGATCAACAAAACTATAAATTAAGGCATTCTTTGCACCATTTCTTCATCAAGTAGGTGTGGTTTATAGAAGTCTAGGGTAAGCAAGTGCCAAAGTACAAGAAAGGTACATAAACTATTTCTTACATTTCCAAATGCCTGCGTCTGTCTTACTGCTGTCCTCTCCAGCCTACTGTTATGTGTCCTGGGAGGCTGTGCTCACTCTGATGGCTTAAGATGCAACATGAGGACTATTATTTTTTCTACTTTGTGATCCCATCCATCCAACAGCACTCAAAGTTTCTGTAGAAGGTCCTATTTTCTACTGGGCTTGTGGCAAGTCTGGAAAGAAAAGTTATAGAAGACACCACTACAGTTTTAAAGCAAGGACATGTCCTTGTGACAAATAACATGTAGCAAGTAGGTTTGAATAATACGAATTTCCCATCCCTGAAGTTGATTTGTCTGCTATTCCTACTACTAAGTGCCCGATATGCAAGAAGCAGCAACCAAAAGTAATATCTACCTTAAATATCACAGAAAAGAAAGAACATGTTCATTGCCTTGAAGCAATGGATAAGATGCACAATTAGCAACATGAGTGGATTAAAAAGAGAATTCTTAATGAAAGGAGTGTGAGATATGTAACAAAAAACTCTAGAGAAATAGCACAAAAATATGCACACAAAATACTTGTTCCCCTGTTGCAAGAATATATTTTAATAAAAATACATGAGAATGGTTTCTTTTATATGGAGAGAGGACAGTGGAAGTTGGCTACAAAACTGTATGAGTGGAATGAATGAATGATTTAGTTGATTAAATTCAAATTTGGGCTTTGCAGAGACTCCAATTCCTATCCTCATAAAGTGGGATGACACTTTAATGGGGCAAAGAGACAAACAACTTAAAACAATAAGCACGTATAATAAAATAATAGTAATAAAGACTCCAGTGATAAAACGCTGCTATCAACTTAAAAGGGGCATTTTTCTCAGTCTGTACATCTGATATCTAAGGGAAAAAGATCAGTGAAATACATATGCAGCAGTGAAATCGTAAATAAGAAGGAGAGAGGTTGGATATGGCTTCTGGGAAGTAGGAAGTGTCCCATTCACATGGTCTGTGGTAACAAATTTGAATTTCATTTTCTAATTCGGAATTTAAATGTGATCTTCTGGACGTTTTCAAGCATGGGAGAAATATGACCAGACTAAAAGTATAGTAAAACATCCTGGCTACCATATTTAAAAAAGAAAAAAAAAAAAAAGTAGATAGCATGGGAAAGAAAGTTGAGTAAGAAACAAGAGCTAGGAAGTTTCCCATTCCTCTGATGAGATTATCATGGTTAGCAACAGGACTATAGGACAAGTGGGAAAACTGATCATGTCACATACCAGAGTAAAACATGACAATTACAGTCAATAGTTTTCTGATCAAAGTCCAAAGACCTTGAAATGATATACACAGAACTTCAGGGTTTTGCCTCTACCACATTCTTTCTCTTTCTTTCTTTCTTTCTTTTTTAAGCTTTTATTTGCTTATTTGAGTGAGAGAGAGTGAGAAAGCACAAACAGGGGGAGCAGCAGGGGGAGAGGAAGAAGCAGACACCTTGCTGAGCATGAAGCCCAATGCAGGGCTAGAGCCCAATGCAGGACCCTGGGATCCCAGTACCCAGGACCCTGGGATCATGACCTGAGCGCCTAACTGACTGAGCCCTGTCTACCACATTCTTACCTAACTCTTCTGAAATACCACCCTTCCCAGAAAAGGTGTTTCTTTCTCTCAGACTCTTGTGCCTTTACACAGTCTCCCTCTTTCACTTGGGGAAATCCTACCCCTTTTCCTTGACCACTGAGTTTCCAGATTCCACTACAACTAATTTCCTCAGAGATCATATTTTAAATTGTCTTCATACCATGAACAGTTTAGTTTCTGCTGTTAGTACTTTATTGTTAATATGTGATTTTCTTTATAAAACACTTTCCTATTAATGTGAGTTTCATTATGTGTAATTTTTACCTATCTGATTTTCTAATTCGATTGTATGATTAGCAGCAAAATGTTTTTATCTTTATATAACTGTCAATCACAAAGTACCTTAAATAGCAAAGGTGTTTAATATTTGATTATTCTATCAAAAAATAATTACCAAGGACTATTTCCATTCTTCTTCTTCTTCCTTCTTTTTTTGCTTTAAGTCCCTACTTCTGAGCTTATCTACAAACCAAGATAATATACACGTCATGTGTAAATATGTTTCTGTCATGTGATATTTGCTATAAAAATGAAATATACAAACAGTAAATGAGATAAGTAATATATTCAGATATTTAGTCCTTTCATTTAATCCTTCAGAATTTACTGGTAGCTATACATATGGTACTGCTGAGCACCACAGATGACACAAAGAAAACATCTTACAAGTAAGGTAACACTTTTCTAGGACAAGCAGATGAACAAATTAAAACAAAAGCACAGTGAACCTAGAATAAAATTATGACAAAACTCCCACAAAAAAGTGCAAATGAGGGGCGCCTGGGTAGCTCAGTCTACTAAGTGTCTTCTTATGGCTCAGGTCATGATCTCAGGGTCCTGACTTTAAGGCCCCCATCGGGCTATCTGCTCAGTGGGGCGTCTACTTCTTCCTCTTCCTCTGTGTTCTCTCTCTATCTCTCTCTCATTCAAATAAATAAAATCTTTTTAAAAAGTACAAATTGATAAGGAATACCACGCTTATCCTTTGTTCATTCTTACTTGTCTATTGCCATGTTCTTTATTTATCATAAAACTCAATAAAAAATAAAGTGTTATACTACTCAGGATAACACAAGCTGCTATAATAAATATGCACTGGAGTTCAATTGTTTAATTCAGAGGATTCTTACTTCTCTGTCACATACATATTAATTGGTACTGAATGTGACAGAGTGGGGAGAGGGTGAGTTAACACTGCTCCATAGACTCTGGCCCAGACCCCAGGTTGAATGTTCTCATGTTGTCCAGCTACTAGGTGTGGGATGAGAGCAAGTGAAGAATAAAATGGGTCAGGTCTGGAAGTTGTATACATCTTAGCTAGGATAAAAGTTAAGAGATTCAATGAATTGTCCAATTGCTGCCACAAATGTACTTTGTGAAGCACTTAATACAAGTAACTTTAATAAAATATGAATAAATAAAGGGTTTAGTCAGTGGTAAAATTTAGGGTCGACTTTGTTTTTATCCAATTTATAAGAAAACAGGGCAAACATACTATGTATCAAATATGATGAACTACAAAGTAAATCTTGTCCAAATACACATGAAAATATGCATAAATAAAGATTTACAATAAATATTTGTTAAAGGAAATAAATCTGAAAAGTTTCATTATATCTGTAAAAATAAAAAGGGTTTTAAAAACATGATTTTATATGTTTACTGCCTCTGCCCTTTTATCCTAGTCTGTCAAATTTGATGGTGCTCATGCCAAAATTTAAAAGAAACTGTGAATTGTTAGTATATTTCAAATGTCAATGTCATTATATGTATAGTTTTACTTCATCACATTATTATGTAAAACAACAAAAAGAATGAAATAATGTAATAATTATGAGATACTGCTTCAATTGAGCTATTCAATACTAAATTACTTGATGTGCAGATCTTAGATGTTCCGTCCTGTGTTTTTTCCATCTTTTTTTCTCTATTCATGTTTCACTTTTGTTTTTGTTTGTTTGTTCGTTTTTTAAAATTTTATTTATTTATTTGACAGAGAGAGCACAAGCAGGAGGCGTGGCAAGCAAAGGGAGAGGGAGAAGCAGGCTGCCTGCTAAGCAGGCAGCCAGAGCCACTGGATCCCAGGACCCTGGGATCATGACCTGAGCGAAAGGCTGATGGTTAACTGACTAAGACACTCTTTGTTCCATTTTGAATAAAGTTTATTAACTAGTCTTTTAGTTTATTGATTATTTACTTCACTGTATCTAGTCTATTGTTTGCCCACTGAATGAATGCTTCATTTCTATTACCATGCATTTCTATTTTTTATAATTTAAATTGCTACTAAAATGATTTGTTTCTCAATGCTGTCTATATTTTCTATTGTTTCCTCTAACACTTTATTTTTTAAACTTTCTTTTAAAGGTTTATTTGTCTATTTTGGAGAGAGAGAGAAAGAGTGGGGATAGGGACAGCGGGAGAGAAGCTTCAAGCAGACCTCAGCTGAGATTATGACTTCAGCTGAAATCAAGCACCAGACCCTCAACTGAGCCACTCGAGTACCCCTCCGTTAACACTTTAATAGTTATTTTAAAATCCTTGTCACATAATTTCAAATTCTCAGTTGTCTGTCTACTCGTTTCTACTCGTTCCTACTTGTCCATGAGTTTATTTGCTTTTCTGCATTTCTCATATATTAATTTTACTGTATTCCACACATTGTGGAAGATCAATAGAGATAGAAATAAAGACAGTTTTGCAGAATATTGCATAGGGTCACTAGAGTTGGGTGAGTCTAGTCCATAGTTTAGAAATGCCTGGACCTTGCAGCAGCTCTAGATAGATTCAATTACCATTTGTAAAATGTTTTGAGGGTAAGATCACTTTTCCTTCAGAAGGTCATGGGATCTAAAAACAGGTTAGACTCAGAGATCTCTTTATGATTTAAAATTCAACGGCCAGCTTTCCAACTCTTCGGTCATTTAATTCAATTTTACAGTTTGGCTTTCATCTTTTCTGTGTTCCAGGCTGTTCTTCTGTGTTGGAATCCTCCCTCTAGCGTTCTGCTCAGTGGATCACTCTTCGGCTGACTGCCTGGACTCCAGCCCTTGGAGGGCTAGGGCACTGCACTTAGTAAAGGTCCAGAGTGTGTTACTGGGTTTTCTCTAAGCAATTCGGTCCTGCTCCATTCATTGGAGGTTCACTGTAGTACCTGCAGGGCAGTCTGGAGGTACTTTAAAGAATTATTTTAACCCTTCAGCAAACCACTTTCTTGACCTTGGGACAACCTTGTGCAAACCAGGAGGGTGGAGCTCAGCTCTTCTGCGCTGCTCCCAGCCTTGGGTTTGCTTCCTTCTGCACTTGATGTCAGCTCCTGGGAAAGTATCAGTGGGTGAAGGTAGACTCACTCTGGGGCTGAGGCTATACAAATATACAAAATATTTATTTGGCATTTCAGCAGGCATATGCTACCAATCAGCATGTTTTTCCTCATTCTTCTCTATGGTGGGTGTTCCTTCTATCATTCAATCAGGGAAGAAAACAGCCACGGGTCTCTTTGTTCCTAGAAGGGAATTTAACTCTTTGGCTCTTCACTACTCTGATGGTTTTTAAATACTAGTATTTTGTAGCTTAGCCCCCTTGTTACATAGGCTAAATGGGAGTGTTAGTCCATATAGTAAAATTCTTAAAGGTTGCACTGCTTATTCTATATAAGCAAACTGAAGAATATTTTGTGGACAATTAAAAAACAAGAGTAAGGGGGTGTCTGGGTGGCTCAGTCCTTAAGTGTCTAACTTCAGCTCAAGTCATGATCCCAGGGTCCTGGGATTGAGCCCTGCATAGGGCTCCCTGCTCAGCAGAAAGCCTGCTTCTCCCTCTCTCACTTTCCTGGCTTGTGTTCCCTCTTTCTCCCTGTGTCTCTCTCTGTCAAATAAATAACTAAAATCTTAAAAAAAAAAAAAAGAGTAAGAATTCTGCATAATTAAATGACCTTAAGATATGACGTTGCCAAAACAGGCCATTAGAATAAAAATTAACATTTATGTAAACATAGTTAAACTGCATGAATGTATAGATTTTTGATATATTTACCCATTTACTTAAAGGCTACAAAATCAAACTCAAATTTTACATATCCCTTCATAGTCTACTCAGATATGGCTATTAGATTATCTTGTTTTGTGAAATACCTGAAAATACCATTTATTCACGGACAGAGAAAACATTAATTATATTAGATGACTAAATTTGAAAACTCTCTCAGGTTATAATAACATCATAAATTGAATATTTCAAGAGCAAACTACTAAAGTCTTCAGATCTAAGTAGCCAATTTTCCAGTTTAGAATAAGTAAAAACTCTTAAAATTAACATTAACATATAATTTTGTCTGTATTAACTGATGTGCCAAGAATCCCATCTACTGTTTCACCTTTCTCCAATGGCTATCATAGAAATTAGAACATACAGTATAATTCAAAGGAAATAATGATTATTACCTAAAGTCCTTAGGGTTCAATAACATTTAGGGTTCAATAACATTTAATAGCATCCTTTTAAGCTTTCAGTGAATGTCTTAGTCTTAAAAAAAATATATATATATATATATATATATATATATATATATATATATATAGTGATCTACATTACCTTTCTCCAGAAGAGACATAAAGAAGAGAACCCTCACCTTAGGGGTTGGCTTAAATGAAGCTTTATCACACCAGCTAACTTCAGTATTCCCTGAACAGTGTGTATTCCTATGCAGAATCAGTTAGAATCAGTCCAAGAGTTAGCAGACACTTTAAAGTGATTTTAAGCTGCCCTTCCCCAACAATTTAGGTGGTGAGAATATCAAGGACATGAAACTGCTATGTCACATCACAGTCATTTGAGTAGAATAAATGTGCTTACATAGGATTGTTCACTCACCAGATACAACACAGCCCTATTTACTTGGACACGCCAACAACTAATGACAGGCAAATTACCTTAAAAACACAGCTGCCAAGTGTTTAAAAATAGAAAAAAAAGGTGGGGGGGGGGAGACTGTCCCCCGTGTAATTAGTATTCCCAGCACCACTCAGAATTAATGCCTCGGTATAGAATTTACGGATTCAAATATATTTCAGTGAAGAATTCTGAAAAAGCTTCAGAAACTAAGACCTCAAAAAGGAAATAAGCAAAAAAGTCTAGGAAAAGTTTACCTCTCTCATAATTGCTTTAAAAGTTACATTGAATGATAAATACTGTTTATAGAAATTTTACACATTTTAAAAATTTGAAAAATAACAGAGGAAAGCACTCAGGATAAAAATCAAGTTATCACGGCACCTGGCTATTTCTTGGTAGACACTGTTGATGCCACTGTTGATCCAGGGTCATGATTTTTGAGCCTCATTTTAGGGGTAGAGATTACTTAATAAATAAATGTTTTTAAAAAATCAAAAGTTACTGTTATCTTCATTTTCAAGATAATATCAGGGTTTTTGTTTTTTTCAAAGATTTTATTTATTTCTTTAGAAAGAGATTGAGAAAGAGAGAGCATGAGTGGGGGACAGGGTAGAGGGAAACAGAATCTCAAGCAGATACTGCGCAGAGCCCCACTGGGGCTCCATCTCAGGACTCTGAGAGCACGACCTAAGCTAAAACCAAGAGCTGGATGCTTAGCCACCCAGGTGCCCTCATAGGTTTGTGTTCTGTTTTATTTTCTTTCAGTTGATTTCTGTATAAATCTTAAATTGATGTACCATACATATATCTAGATATCTACATCTCTCTATCTATATATGATACATTTATATATATTTTGTATAATTCCTTTTACTTAATGTTATCTGACAAACATAATTCTATGTACTTTTTTCACAAAACATTTTAGTAACAACATACTACTTATTTAATATTTTTATTTATTTTATTCTATTTGGGGATAATTAAATACCTAATTACTGATTCTCAATTTGCTGATTTTTATATAAATGATAAAAATATATAGATCTTATGAATATAGTTCACATAAAACAATTGTTTTATAAAATGTTGTTTATATCTTTATTCGTCCTTGGAAAATACTATTGAAAGTCAAGTTACCGAGTCAAACCCAAAGAATATGGATATTTTAACATGCATGTTAACTGTTTACAAACATATTTCCAGAAAGACTACACTGACTTATAATTGATGCAATATAATATGTCCAACTCATCATACTCTTAACATTTTTGTCATCATTTTTTAATACTTTGCTGGTTTGGTTATAAACAGAAAAGATGTCATAAGATCTTTCTTTACTAAGATGTTTAATGATGTATTTTAATTTCTTAGAACTACCTTCCTAATTTGCTTCCTGGTGCCTCATATTACCCTGAGCTGCCCAATAACAATAAACTTCCAAGCCCTTTACAACTGAAACATTGTTTAAAAACCCTATCTACTTAGTATTCTATATTCTCTTATCTTGGTCTTTAATAGATTATAGCTGGTTCATGTGATAAATGAGTACCTGCTAATAGAATAAAGAAATTTGCTAGTGTACCTTTGTAATCCGAAAAAAGAGGCCAGGTACCGTAAGGATGGTGTGCTGGTCCATCTGTCACAAAAGCTAGATGTCCTGCCTATCCCTGAATGCTTCTTGGCCTTTTGCTTTGCCAAATCATGGGTCTTGGTTACCTCATAAGTGAAATGGTTATGTCTGGTCTACTTATGTAAGAAGAAAATTACAATGACTTGGTAAGAATAAATTTTGTAAAAAGAAAAAAACCTACTAGTACATTATATTTTAGTTAGAGATCTCTTTGCAAATTGTAGACTTTTATACACTTAAACCTCTAGACATTATACAATTGGATAACTCCACTAATGGTTTAGTCCTGTGGAGAGACCATTTTGAGGGGATACTGCCCTCAAATCAGAGCACTAAGAACAGCTCAAACAGATCGATCGATCTATCTATCTATCATCTCCTACTGGTTCTATTTCTCTGGAGAATGCTAGCTAATAGAGAGTATACATGAAAATGTGTTTAATGTATAAATTCAAGATTAAGTCACCTTTTATACTAATACTATCTGTATTAGTATAATACAGTATAATACTATATATATATATATATATATATATATATGTATCTGTGGTACATCCTAAATAAATTGTATAATACTATTCTACCTCAATAATGATGTTTATTCATTTAGGAATCATTGCTGGATTCAGCTTCCATTAAGGTATGTGCTATGGTGAGTGCTGTGAAATGTGTATGTCTGGTTCACGGACCTGTACCACTGGGACAAATAATATATTATATGTTAATAAAAATATTTTTTTAAAAGGATAACATATATCATTTCCATGTAATGATATACCATTTCAGTCACTGATAAATAAAACACTCTTTCTGATCATATAATCATAAAATAGTAACTAATCAATATTACTATCACATGTATTTATTGTCTAATAAATCATGATTTATTATTTTAAATAATAAGAATTTGAATATTCTATAGAATTGATGGCATACATATTTTTAACCCACTGAGCCACCCAGGTACCCCAATGGCATGAATATTTTTGAAGATGAACCATAACTAAAATTTGGGAAGTGTTCTTTCTTCTATTTTAGTCACCTCATTATCAAAATATACAATTAAATGCTTTCTTATTTTCAACTGTGATTTCTATAGTTCTTTTTTATTTACCTAAATGACTTTTGATTTGATGACTAAAGAATTCTAGAAACTTGGTCATCTATTGAAAGCTCATTGAAACCAACACTCATTGGTTCATGAATGGAAGTTTATAGATTAGATTAAAACTGTTGGAATGCACGACTGATACTAGTATACTAGTGTACTAGTAATACTAATACTAGTATAAAACTAGAAAATACAAACCCTCCCACAAATATAAAAATCTGACAAGATCCTATAAAAAATATGATATTTAAATCTCAAACAGGATAGTCATGGTGTAGAAGTTGGACGCAGCCACAGAGGTACTCCACTCCTATATTCATACATTCTAGGTACCCTGGAAAAACAGTAGCATCTATGTCCAAAGATGGACATAGATGGACAAAGACGAACATTGTATCCTGCACTGGGTATATAAAGCAGTGATACTCCAGGCTACTGGTAATACCTAAGAAATATGAGGAGCATCAACTCCAAAACTATGGACCATAAGTTCTTCTGTGACACAACCAATCCCTCTTTCACTCTTAGAAAAAAACAAACAAGCAAAAAAACCCAAAAAACAAACAAAACAAAACAAAAAACAAAAAACAAAGAACGGCTAAATGCAGATAGTAGAGGTACTGGCTCCTCTTCTTTACATAGATATATAAATATGTAACACAGAAGTTCACACAGAGTTCACTCTCATCTAAAAATATCTTAAATGACAGTATTTTTTGAAATTAAAGAAAACCTCAATAAATAGAACATGCATACAAGTAAGAAACAGTACAACCATAAGATAACATTAAATAAATATAATAATTATTTTCTGAGGATAATGGAACTTCATTACATCAGTGAAATTCTATGATGGAAAAGTCAATTGAAGATCAATATAAATATATAAATATATATTACTATATATATTTATTGTAACATAAATATATATATTTCTATATATCTGTATAGTAGTTATTAGAATGGACAAAGATGCAGAGCAAATTGCTAAGTTGTTACTAAGCTTAAAAGATAATGTCAAGGGGTGTCTGGGTGGCTCAGTGGGTTAAGCCTCTGCCTTCAGCTCAGGTCATGATCCCAGGGTCCTGGGATCAAGCCCCACATCCCAGGCTCTCTGCTCAGCAGGGAGCCTGCTTCCTCCTCTCTCTCTCTGCCTGCCTCTCTGCCTACCTGTGATCTCTGTCTGTCAAATAAATAAATAAAAATCTTAAAAAAAAAAAGATAATGTCAACAATTTTCCCAAGATATAGTCTGAAGAGGGTCTTAGATGGGAGATATTGTAGGAAAGTTTACAATATTGTAGATTAAAAGTGTAACTTGAAAGATCTAAATGTTAAGCACCCCAGAAAAAGAAAATAGAGAGTATTCATGTAGGTTATATTTAAAGTGAATTAAAATAAACTAAACTGATGAGGATTTTTTAGAACTGAAGATAAACAGAAATGCAGAGATTAAACACAAAATGAACTAAGCAGCATTTATATAAGTTTAATAAGAGTAAAAACATGTTGCCAATTCAGAATAAGTTAGAATTAAATTATTAAATTGCAAATGATTATACTAGAAGGAAAAAAAAATCCTCAAAGCACAGATGAAGAGGAGAAATAAAAAGATATAAATAATAAGAATCAAAATAACAGAGGCCTCATCTGAACACTAAATGCAAAACAAATCATCATATTCAATATATTAAAAGTTTACTTAAAATTATAAAGAAAAAATAACTTGCAACACTTTTCTGACCAGGTTAACATTCAAGTATGAAGGTGAAATGACATATTAAAGAGTTATTTTATTTATTTGACAAAGAGAGACTGCAAGGGGAGTGAGTAGAAGAGAAGCCAGCTTCTCTTATTATTATTAATTTGACAAAGAGAGACTGCAAGGGGAGTGAGCAGAAGAGCAGCCAGCTTCCCACTGAGCAAGGAGCCCCATGTGGGGCTCAATTTCAGGACCCTGGGACCATGACCTGAGCTGAAGGCAAACACTTAATGACTGAGCCACCCAGGTGCCCCAAAATGACATATTAAAACTCAAAAAAGTTCAAGACTTCTATTCATTTCCTAAGATCATATATTCCAGAAAGAAAAAGGAAATTCCAAACTGAAATTAATAACAGAGTAGCAATTTTACACTTGGTAAAATTATACCAAATTTAAGTTTGTGTTTTGTTAAAAATAAAATAGTAAGATTTTTTTTTTAAATAATGATAACCTGAACACAGGAGTTAGGTGGAGATACGAGAGGAAGGACTCAAAGCCATCTAAGGTAATTAGGTCATTGATTGTAAAAATATATGTACATTAATTAGAGTTAATCATTTTTAGGAAACTTAAAACTTTTAGGGTGATTACTAATGTGATAGAAATAAATGCATTATCTTCTAAAATATTAAAGAAAGAACAGAAGCAAGAAAATATAACCAGTCCCACAAATGGTAGGAAAGGGAAAATAGGCATCAATAAACTATGATAGAGAAAAAACACTAAATAAAATAACATAGATATCTCAAATATTTATTAATAAACACAATAAATATGACATAGTTCAACCATCTAATAAAATCTGAGATTCTCTGGCTGGATCCAACAGATTCTAGCTCTGTGCCAATTTTAAGAAGAATTCAGAAATAATGTTCTCAAAAAGTATGAAAAAAATAAATTGGAAGAAGGAAAAAAAAGATATTTCATACACAACTGAGCACTGAGAATTAACATGTAAGTGATGACTCACTAAATTCTACTCCTGAAACCAATATTACTAACTAGAATTTAAATAAAAATTTGAGAAAACAAATAAAGAAAATAAATAGGTAAATAGCAAAATGAAGACATGTCTAGTAAAACATGTGAACAAATGCCCAATCTGACTAGTATCATAAAATATCCAAATTAAAGCAATAAAAAAACGCTAAAAAAAAGAAAAAATAAATAAATTATACATTCGGAAAAGGAGTAAGAATAGAGCTGCAAAATAAGAACACAAACTGATAAAGTTCAAAGGAGATATAGAGTCCACAATCATAATGAAAAACAAGTAGATGACTTAACATTAATCATGATTTAACATTAACAGATGAAGCAGAATAAATATGAGAACACAGACTATCAGAATAGTAATAACCTTTGTCTGGGATGTTTGACACATATAGACACTCACAGAAATAAACTTAAAACTAAATATGGGATAGTCTCTCTTTAAATTTTTAAATATATTATGTATTTTGTTTCCCAAAGTCACTAACCCAATTTCTACTCCCACTAGCAGTTTATGGAAACGTTAGCTTTCTCACATTTTGACGACATCCAAATTACAACGCCTTAAAAATGCCTTCTTGTCTTAGGGTTGAGAACATTATTTCATTGCCTTTTCAATCTGTATTTTTCCGATTAGTAATAAAGTTAAGGAATGTTGTATACATACAACAACTATTTGTATTTCTTTTTTTGTAAATCCCTTTCTCATAATTTTCCCCTTTAACATCAATCTAGTAATATCAATAAATAATCTTTAGATTATTCTGCTGATTGAATTATTAGTTGATTCAAAATCAAGTAGTGTACCATAATTGTATCTTCTTTTAGATAGTCCCCTCTTTACCCTCATGACATTACTGTCTTTGTTTCTTATTGTGACTTTCTAATAAACAACCAAGATTAAGTACCCAGGAAACAAACACACTTATTCAGGAAAGCATTTTCAGATGAAAACTGATAGACCTGCACAGTAGCAAGTGCCCGGGGTCCCCATTTCTCATTATATTCTGAAGCATTTTAGGTATCATGCTAAACATCCATAAATAGAACATAGTCTTTGGGTTACATGTTCATAAAATTCAGAGCTAGAGAACTACATCTCTTTGCTTCCTCAAGTGTACAAAGAGCTGGAGATAAATCCCAGGATTACAGAAATATGATGTAGTGGAAACATGATACCTCTGTATACCCCACATTATCTCTTGGGAGTACACTATGTCTTCCCCTTCTAGGAATAGTTTCTGGGATACAAAACTGGGTCACTGTAGCAGTATGTCATAGAGGTCTAATAGCTCCCAGCCATATTGTCAGCACTCTGTCAGCTGAGTCACCTTACACTGCTGACTATAGCATATTTATAGGAACCTCTGTAGAGAGCCCTGGCCCAGTCTGTGGTCAGTCTTGAATAAGGCTTACCGTCCAGTTCATCCATCCTGAATCTTTGACGACTCTCTAAGTATTTCCTCCCATGATGGACCACCATATCATTTCAACCCACATGTGTTGTCAGGATAGTTGCTGAGCTTTCTGAAGGGGAGAGTGAAAAATAAGAGTAATGAATAAACGAAAAAATCCTTGAACACCTGAAGTTCTCCCCTAAAGGAACCCCATCCCAGAAAGAAAAATGTTAAGGTACTGATTGCGGAGTTTTAGAAAATCTTCTGCCAATTCCCACACTCAGGAAATGGATTTATCTACTTAGCCATTCTGTTTTAACCTACATTTAACTTGAGTTGCTCCATGCAAACTCCTACATGGTCAACCACAGAGTGTTAGAGATGGTTTTGTTGTTGAAGCTACTCTGGCTAAGGAAAGCAGACTAATCCACTAGGCCTCAAAGTCTTGCTTGGTATCACTGACTATTTGGCCTTACAAGGCTAAGAGAATATCGTTGTGATCAGCTCAACTACATCCACCTGAGAGTAGTTCCGTGTGTGCAGTTTTGCACTCCATTATCTCCTATGATCCTTTCCTTTCCCAGGAAGAGAACTCCCTAAAATCCTGACCAGCATGTGGAAATGGGGCCCTGGAAAAAAGTCTTAATTTAAAATCTTGGAAGAGCTACATACGTCACTTGGGGTGCAGGTCATATCTACGCATTACAAAAAAAGGAAGGTTCTCGTCCTCATTGAAAGAGTCCAACAGGCAGGTAGTTCAGTTTAGAAATTTGCATATATCATCATGACACATAAATGTTGCTTGGAGCTGAACAATGCTAGTATCACTCGTCGCATCCTAGGGATGAAGAAAAGGCTGATGAAGTACCACTTCAGTCTTCCCAATCATCTATAGCGTCTGTGAAGTTCGTGTCTATTTGGAGGAAGGGAGAATCACCTGCAAAGTTTTCTCATACTTGGCTTCTGAGACCCAGTGTATTGTTAATAGTCTTTTATTGGCCGTTACTGATTGGTAAGGAAAACAGGAGTTTGCCATTAGCCAACACTGGTGTGGCTGATAGCTCCGGCGACCTGGGAGTGTACCAGCATCTCAACAGACTAGCAGGTTCAGTTCCTGTCTTAAGAGTTGCACAAAACAAGTTACAGATGCTCTATATGACAAGATTCCTGAAGGGAGGGGCACCTGGGTGGCTCAGTGGGTTAAGCCTCTGCCTTTGGCTCAGGTCATGATCCCAGGGTCCTGGGATCAAGCCCTGCATCAGGCTCTCTGCTCAGCGGGGAGTCTGCTTCCCCCCCCCCCCCCCACTCTCTCTCTGCCTGCCTCTCTGCCTACTTTTGATCTCTATCAGATAAATAAAATATTGAGGGAAAAAAAAAAGATTCCTGAAGGGACCCAGTGCATGACTTTTAACATAAATTCCATACCCTGCTTTTGGTGCTTCCTGGTGTTTTGTTTGTTTTGTTGTTGTTTACTAACAGATGAGGGGCATCTTATTCCAGAATTATCTTTGTGTACCCTAGTTGATCATCTCACGAAAGTGATCTTGTCTTTTTGGTAATATCGTTCTGACATATGTGAGGTGATATGTCATGGTGGCACTTTTTTTTTTAACATATTTTATTTATTTATTTGACAGAGAGAAAGCACAAGCAGAGGGAGCAGCAGGCAGAGGGAGAGGGAGATGCAGACTCCCTGCTGAGCAGGGACCCTCAATGTGAGACTCGATCCCAGGACCCTGGGATCATGATCTGAGCCAAAGGCAGACACTCAACCAACTGAGCCACCCAGGTGTTCCTGTCATTGTGGCTTTGATTTGCTTTTCCTTGATGATTAGTGATGTCGAGCATCTTTTCATGTACCTGTTGGTCATTTTTGGGTCTTCTTTAAGTAAATGTTTAATTAGGTCCTTAGCCCATTTTTCAATCAGAATGTTGTTGTTGTTTCTATTAAGGGATATGAATTCCAAGAAGTAAAAAAATATATATATTTTTCAAAAGTTTAATGATAAACATAGAAATTAAAAGGGGAATCAGACATATATGAAGATATTGTACTGTAGTAAGAAAAGTCCCAAACAAAGTGATAAACCAAGAGAAAGAAAAAAATAGAATGAACAGACCAGACTATTAATAACAGGCATACTACTGAATGCTTATTATACGCCAAGGAACTCCAAGTGCTCTATATGTATCCCATGTGTAACCTAGTTAGTCTTCCTAATAATTCTGTGAGGTAAGTGATATTATTACATCCAATTCTAGACAGGAAAACAGAAGTACAGACTGATTGATAATGTGCCTATAGTCATATATCTAGTAAGTAATGGAGTTAGAAATTGAGCACAGGTAGACTATTACAATAGCTCTAACCATTATTACACGTTGTTAAAAAAAAAAATAGGGTAAGAAGCCAGGATGCTCTAAGAACCTAGCTGAGACTGGAAAGGATGAGATAAGAGAAATGAAAAAGATTAATCTTGCAAAGTATACTTTCTGAAGACTGGGAGAAAGGAGACATATATAAAACATGTACTGAATTTTAACCGTATATACTAGACAATAAGTTAAGCCCTGAGAATACATTAAAGAACAAAAAGAGAAGGAACAGCAACAACAAAAAATC
The DNA here is from genome assembly GCF_030435805.1 of Mustela lutreola. Taxonomy (NCBI): domain Eukaryota; kingdom Metazoa; phylum Chordata; class Mammalia; order Carnivora; family Mustelidae; genus Mustela; species Mustela lutreola. The sequence continues at coordinate 53,981,176 of NC_081303.1, forward strand.
CTTTTCCTTTGAATCAGGAGAGAGGGAGAAGAGGATTATTCAGAATATGGAGAAATGTTTTTGTGGATCAGATTAAAGTATTATTGGGTTTATAGCAGCTAGCTAAGCGTTCCAGTGAAAAAGATTAGAACCCTGTGCTTAAAGAAGGTTGGAGGAAGCTTTGGGAGAGGCTGACTGAATTAGTTTGCATGATCGGTGGCCAGGGTTATCTGGCCAGTCTGCAGCCAAGAAATAACATAGATGTGACTGATGGTTAAAAATAGATTTAAATTAATGACGTGGTGAAACAAATGAGTTAAACCACAACAAAAGCTCAATACCACCACAAAATGAGTTTTTATGTTTAAATATATTAAAAGAAACAGGGAGGTTTCACTGTTTCAATGGAAATTCATTAAATTAGAATAAACATTCGACTATGTCAAATATCACCTCTGAGTGTATTACACATGAGCCAGAATTTTCCTTGCAGCCTGACGGTTTAGGATCTTCTCTATCACTAAGAATGCCTCCAAGGTTTAAGTGAATAGGATGATCTTTAAAGGCATCCTTAATAGTTTAAATAATAAACATACTGAAGGATGAAGTCTGCTAGTAGTCACTTGCATTCCAAATAGTATGTTTATCATACACTGATTATCTGGTCACAAAATGATGGTCCTAAAACCAACACAAACTCTCATACAACATTCAAACCTGGCTCTTCCTAAAAACTCCCTTAAAGATGCTGGTGCTTGATGCCCCAATTTTAGAGTCATTGACAAGTAGCATTAATTTCTTTTCAGATAAAATATCAGCCTCAGCAGTAGACATTGGTTGAATTAGCACTAGGAATATACATACATATATTGGTTCTGTTTCTTCCAGAAACTGTATATTTATGTCACAGATAATTTCATTTTATTTTAAATTATTTCATATATGTGTGTGTTTTTCAAATGATTGCATATATATGTGTGTGTATATATGAAGCATATATACATGCATATATATTGTATATATATGCATGCATATATACATTATATACACACATGCATGCATGTATATTACATATATACATGTATGTGTATATGTCTATATACGTGCATATATATATGTGTGTGTGTGTATATATATATATACATATATATATATATATATGGCATGTATGTTTTTAAGTTTTGTGTTTTTTTTTTAATTAATTTGACAGAGAGAGAGATCACATGTAGGCAGAGCGGCAGGCAGAGAGAGAGGGGGATGCAGTTTCCCTGCTGAGCAGAGAGCCCAATGCAGGGCTTGATCCCAGGACCCTGAGATCATGACCTGAATCAAAGGCAGAGTCTTAACTGAGCGAGCCACCCAGGCGCCCTGGCATATATTTTTAAGAAGTCCACAGAATGTAAGGAAAGGCCATTATTTCTTTTACATGCTTGAGTTTTTAGTTTCTTTTGGATTCAAAATTAGCAACATGTCTTGAAAAGAGAGGGAGGAAATAATCAAGAGAAAATATCCTTGTAATTACTAACATCTCAACCTCCCATCATTGGAACAATGGCCTGAGTGCCAAACACAGTGATTTTGCCTCTGCAATTATACCTATTTCTTTTCTTTCTTTCCCTTTTTTAATTGCATAGAACTTGTTTCATAACTTTCACTTTTTGTGTTAAGTCACTCAAATATTTTTGGCTAGTGAAAAAAATATGTTACCTTCTCTAAAACACTGTCTAATTATCTGCTGGCATACTTTGGGCTGCCAGAGCTAGCAGAGGTCTGGGGATGCATCAGTGCAACATCCCATAGGTCACTTCTGTAGACTGACTTCTACTTGGCACTCATCATAGTGCTTCACAATTTTTCTTTATGTGTTAGTTTCTGCTATGTTAGTCTCTGGGTTAGAAGTAAGTTCTATGATGGAAAAAGTAAATTATTTATTTTGCTGTTCATATCCTGTGATATAACAGATATGTAACATAGAAGATATCCAAGTAATACTATTGGATTTATTTAATTTATCCACAGAAAATTTTTTAAATGGGTAAAAAAATAAGTGAACAAATACACTTCTTGCAATAATAGTTTTTACTTTTTAAAATTAGATTATCTATACTATATATCAAAGATTGCTATGTGGGAAAGGTTTCCTAACTTAGAGTTCCCATTTCAGAGGTAACTAGACTAAAACTCAGAGTTAAATATGGTATAGTTTCTTGTGACTGCAATCACAAATTAACACTAATTTGGTATCTTAAATTTATTCTTTCAGAGTTTTAGAGGCCAGAAGTTTGAAATCAGTATCATTGGGCTAGAATCGCAGTATTGGTAGAGTCACCCTCCTTCTAAATGCTCAAGATGAATATCCATTTCTTGCCCCTGTCAGCTTTGATGACTATGGCTCTCTTTTGTTTATGGCCACATCACTCCAATTTATACCTCCTTGGTTGCATTATCTTCTTCTCTAGTTTCTTTTTTATTATTTATTTATTTATTTATTTGTTTTATTATTTATTTATTTATTTATTTTCAGCATAACAGTATTCATTATTTTTTCACCACACCCAGTGCTCCATGCAATCCGTGCCCTCTATAATACCCACCACCTGGTACCCCAACCTCCCACCCCCCTGCCACTTCAAACCCCTCAGATTGTTTTTCAGAGTCCATAGTCTCTCATGGTTCACCTCCCCTTCCAATTTCTCCCAACTCCCTTCTCCTCTCTAACTCCCCATGTCATATTCCCAAATTCCTTCTGACCCCTCACCAGAAACATATTTAGTGTGTATATCTCTACCAACAGTCTTTTTAAGGCAATCTAGGGTTTTTCTATCATGGGCCTCCAAATTCTTTCAGAATGTACCCATTACCTAATTCCAAAGCCATACCCACATTTTAAGGTATTTGTCATAACAGCAGCATCCCATTTGTCAGTACCATGATTCTTGGCAAAACATATTTTACAAAGAATGGTAGACCACCATAGTAGATTTGTATGCTGCAAATTAGAATGCTTCTATAAGTGAAAGGGACAAGATAAAAATGAATTTTTTTTTACCCAGTAAGCTTGTATGAATTTTTTTTTTTAATTATTACTTTCTGGAAATGACATTGGAAAAAAGAAACTTAAAATTGGGGACATAAATTTTTAAAAGTTGCATTTTTATAATTAATATATTAATATTTAATTTTTTAAAAAAGCCTTTCATTTCATCAGGATGTATTTTCCTATGAGTTTTATAATTTCTGTCTAAGAGAGAATTATAATTTCTGTCTAAGAGAGACTAACTTTCTTAGGCTAAGAATATATGTGAACAAAGAGAGAAAATTAACACACTAAATTATTGGTAAAAAATAAGTTTAAGACAAAGAATGTTATTACCTCAATGTGTTTATTTTTCTAACAATTGTTAATTTTAATCACATATGGTAAAAAAAGTATATTCTGGGTATGAAGAAAATCACAGTCCTATCAAGGACCACTGATGTGAGGATGTTGGTGGCTTTAAGAAGAGAATTAAAAAAAGGGCTGATGGGAGTGAGCTATTTTCAATAACAACTCATACCACATATTTACCTTAAATAGAAATATATTCTTACTTATTTACTATTTATTCTTATTCAAATAATGGCTAAGTCTGATGCTGCAGCAGTTGGAGGGTGAAAACAAAGATTTTATATGTGGGAATCTCCAAAAAGAAACTGGTGAAGAGAGCACTTCCAGAATGTTGTTATTAGTAGCTCTGTGGACCCTCTTCCCAGCAAAACAATAACTTATGCAAATTATCATAAAGATGACTGTTTAAAGTATTTGGAGATTGCTTTCAGGGCATAAAGAAAGTATAGAAACCTTTACTCAAAAAGTCCTTTTAAATCTCCATTAAAACAATGAGGGTCAGTAAAACCAAACCACCTCATTTCACCAAGTCCCTCCAGGCAACTGTGTCAGGAACTCTATTCCAGGTAAGTATAACCAAGAAGGAAGGAGACACCCCACCCCCCACCCCTGCCACCTAGCCTTCCAGTTTAGGCTTACTCCAAAAGGACCAGGCTACCAGCCTTTCTCATCTACTCCAACTCCATATTGCAAAAGTACTATTTCAGGCAAGGGGAGATAAGAGGTCTAGGCTTACTTCCTCTCTCCAACACCTACTTGTAGGGTAAAAGCTCTAACCCAGGCACTGAAGGCTCAGAATACTGTGCCCCTATCACCTTTGCCTAGCTTATCTTTTGGTCAAAAGTTCCATATTATACAGGAAACGGCAAAAAGCTCAGAGACTACTAAACTGCCCAGGCCCATATAGCAGGAGTGACACTGTGAGTGATGTAGATTGTTGTTCTCACACCCATTTCCCAAATGATGGTACAGAGATTCTGAGAGGAGAGAAGCATTTCTTAGGAACAGAGACCTCTGTGGCTCTATGGTAAGCAGGTAAAAATGAGTGGAACCTAATGGTTGTGTTTGAATCCAATAGAGATAAAAAACTTAAGAGAGAAATTAGGGAAAGAGATGATGGTCAAAGAAATCCTATTAATAACATTGCTATCCCTGGGGATTTGGGGTTGGAGTGACTCACCCACACCAAGGCTACAGTCTTTTCAAATCAAGATTAGAGACTTGGGGGCGCATGGGTGGGCTCAGTGGATTAAGCCACTGCCTTCTGCTCAGGTCACGATCCCAGTGTCCTGGGATCAAGCCCTGCATCAGGCTCTCTGCTCAGCGGGGAGCCTGCTTCCCCTTCTCTCTCTGCCTAACTCTCTGCCTACTTGTGATCTCTCTCTGTCAAATAAATAAATAAAATCTTAAAAAAAAAAAAAGATTAGAGACTTGCTCTACAGGGAAAATTGACTACACTGGAATGGCCTAGAAAAGTTACTGAGCAAACTTGCAACCAAAAAGAGATAAGAAGAGATCAAAACACAATATTAGGAAGAGATAAGAATACAGTATTGCTACAAGACATTATGTGATATGTCCTATTTTCAACAAAAACAACAAAAAAAATGAGACATGCAAATGAACAGGGAAATAAACAGGAAATGTGATTCATATACAAGAAGAAAAATAGGCAGTAGAAATTGCCTTTAAGGAGGCTCAGTTTGCAGAGTTGGCAGAAAAAGACTTAAAAGCAGCTATTAAACCCCTAAGGTCAGGAACAAGACAACGATGTCCACTCTCACCACTTTTATTCAACACAGTATTGGAAGTACTAAACATAGCAATCAGAAGAAGAAAAGAAACAAAGACATCCAAATTGGTAAGGAAGAAATAAAACTTCGACTATTTGCAGATGACATGATACAATTTATAGAAACGTCAAAAGACGCCACCAAAAAACTACTTGAACTGATAAATGAAATCGGTAAAGTTGCAGGACACAAAATAAATTTGTATAAATCTGTTGCCTTTCTGTATACTCATAACAAAGCATCAGAAAGACAAATTAAGAAAACAATTCCACTTATAATTGCACCAAAAATGATAAAATACCAAAAATTATACTTAACCGAAGAGGCAAAGGACCTATATTCTGAAAACTATAAAACACTGATGAAAGAAACAGAAGACAACACAAAGAAATGGAAAGACATTCCCTGCTCGTGGATTGAAAAAACAAATATTGTTAAAATGTCTATACTAATCAAAGCAATCTAGATCGAATGAAATCCCTATCAAAATACCAACAGCAGGGTGCCTGGGTGGATCAGTCAGTTAAGTGTCTGCCTTCAACTAAGGTCATGATCCTGGGGTCCTGGAATTGAGCCCCACATCGGGCTCCCAGCTCAGCACGGAGTCTGCACCTCCCTCTTTTCCCTGCTCGTTCTCTCTCTCTCTCTCACTATCTTTTCTCTCTCTTTCTCTCAAATAAATAAATAAAATCTATTAAAAAATACCAACAGCATTTTCATTGAACTACACCAAATAATCCTTAAATTTGTATGGAGCCACAAAAAACCCCAAATAGGCAAAGCAGTCATCAAAGAGAAAAAAACTAGAGCTGTCACAAATCTAAACTTCAAGTTATACTAAAAAGCTACAGTAATCAAAACACTTTAGTACTGGCACAAATATAAACACATAGATCAATGGAACAGAATAGAAAGCCCAGAAATAAGCCCCAAATTACATGATTAATTAATCTTCACCAAAGGAGGAAAGAACATACCATGGGAAAAATATAGTCTCTTCAGCCAATGTATTGGGAAAATTAGTCAGCTACATTAAAAAGAATGAAACTGCACCACTTTTTTTTATACCATATACAAAAATAAACTCAAAATGGATTAAAGATCTAAATGCGAGACAGGAAACCACTAAAATCCCAGAAGACACCACAGGAAATAATTTATTGGACATTGCGCATAAGAACATTTTTCTAGTTATGTCTCCTGAGGCAAGGGAAACAAAAGCAAAAATAAACTCTTGGGACTAAAGCGAAATAAAAAGCTTCTGCACAGTGGAAAAAAAAAAAACAATCAACAAAATTAAAAGGCAACCTACGGGTGGGAGAAGATCTTTGCAAATGACATAGCCAATAAAAGGTTAGGATCCAAAATACATTTAAAAAAACTTATAAAACTCAACATCCAAAAAACAAATAATCCAATTAAAAATGGGCAGAGGACATGAATAGACATTTCTCCAAAGGAGACATCCAGCTGGCCAACAGACACATGAAAAGATGTTCAACATCATTAATCATCAGGAAAATAAAATCAAAACTGCAATGAGATATCACCTCACTCTTGTCAGAATGGCTAAAATCAAAAACAAATAATAGGGGCACCTGGGTGGCTCAGTGGGTTAAGCCTCTGTCTTCAGCTCAGGTCATGATCCCAGGGTCCTGGGATGGAGCCCCACATTGGCCTCTCTGCTCAGCAGGAAGCTGGCTTCCTCCTCTCTCTCTGCCTGCCTCTCTGCCTATTTGTGATCTCTGTCTGTCAAATAAATAAATAAAATCTAAAAACAAAACAAACAAAAAAACAACAAACAACAAACAAACAAAAAAATAATAATGGGCAGGGAGGCAGAGAAAAGGGAACCCTCTTGCACTGCTGGTGGGAATGCAAACTGGCAGCCACTTTGGAGAAGATTATGGAACTTCCTTAAAAGTTAAAAATGAAACTACCCTATGATCCAGTAATTGTACGACTTGGATACTTATTAAAAAAATATAAAAAAACTAATTTAAAGGGATGTCTGCACCCCTTGCATTTATTGAAGCATTATTATAATAGCCAGATTATGGATATAGACCAAGTATTCAAGGGCAGGTGAATGGACAAAGAAGAGGCAGTGGAATATTATTCAACCATTAAAAATGAAATCTTGCCATTTGCAATAGATATGGATGGAGCTAGAGAGTACAACGCTAAGCAAAATAACTCAATTAGAGGAAGACAAATATACAATTTCACTCATATATGGAATTTAATAAACAAAACAAATAAGCAAAGAAAGAGAGAGAGAAAGAGACCAAGAAACAGATTCTTAACTACAGAGAACAAACTGATCGTCACCAGAGGGGAGGTGGGTAGGAGATGGATGGTGGGGGGGGAAGCCATTAAAATATATTCAAAGAATATAAAAGAAGGAAAAGCAAGATATATGTTCATGTCTCACTGAATAGAGAATATCATTTAAATACAAATTACATATACCTCAAAATAGAAATCATGGAGTTTGAAGTGTATAATTAATGAAATGCAGTTTACACTACAGGGGGCTCAAATATAGACTTGAGCTGACAGAGGAAAGAATCAGTGAACTTGAAAATAAATTGATAGAAATTGCTCAATCTGAGGGACAAAGAACAGAACAGAGAAAGAAGAGGCCCTAAGAGAAATGTGGGACACCATAAAACATGTCAATTTGCATGTACTAGGAAAGCCCGAATAAGGGAAAATTAAAAAAAAAAAAGAAGAAGAAAAGAAAAGAAAAATATGCAAATAAATAATGGCTTAAACTTCTCAAATTTGAGATAAAACATTAATTTACACACTCAATAAACTCAATGAACTCAAAAATAAATAAAAAGAAATGCACACCCTGATGCATCCTAGCCAAAATATCAGAAAACAAAACCCAGAAAATCTTGAAAGCACCGAGAGCAAAATGACTCATCATATGCAAAAAACCCCACAACCAAAACCTAAATCCAAACCAAAACAAAACAAAAAACTCCCAACAAAATTACCAGCTAAATTTTTATTAAAAAAAAAAAAATAGGGGCTCCTGGTGGCTCAGTTGGTTAAACATCTACCTTTGGCTCAGGTTGTGATCCCAGGGTAATGGGATCGAGCCCCCCATTGGGGTCCCTGCCTGGTGAAGAGCCTGCTTCTCCCTCCTCTACTCCCCCTGCCTATAATCTCTCTCTCTCCATCAAGTGAATAAATAAAATCTTAAAAAAGAAAAAAAATGGAGGCCAGAAGTCAGTAGGTTGACATATTCAAAGTCAACATATTCAGACATATTCAAAGAACAAACTCAGCCCAGAATCTAATAACTAGGAAAACTGTCTTTCAAAAATAAAAGTGAAATATAAACATTCATATATTAATGAAAGCTGAAGAATTTGTTGCTAGAAACCCCATAAATATTCAAGGAAGTTCTCCAAGCTGAAATTTAAGTGACACAGAATAGTAATTCTAAGCTCCACAAGAAAAAAAGTACCAATTAATAAGTTATATAATCATAAAAGATAGTATAATTACATATTCTGCCCCTTTCTAACATACTTATCAGCTCCTACAAAAACGGTATGTGTATAATTGCAGTTAGTCATAAAAATACAAATATGCCATGTATCTGATTATAATAGAATAAGGAGTTAGGTGGGAATAAGTGATACTGTAGTAATCAAATAAATGACACTAGATAATAACATGAAGAAATGGGGGGTAAAAAAAAGCAATGGTAAAGATAACAAATTCTATAAATACATACTAAAAGCATATGCTCCTACTTCTCTTAACTTGTTTAAATAAAATATTACAAAATAAATATAAATAACAATGTATATTTAAGTATATGACATATGTTATATATGTATATATGAATAATAGTAATGATAGCACACAAAACAAAAGAGGGATTAAAGTTATAGAAGAATAAGATTTCTAGTTCACTGAAATTAAATAATTGGAAATCTGAGGTAGATTTTGATTAAATTTACTCTGTGAACCCAAGGTAATCTTTAAAAAAAAAATAACTCAAATACATAGTTAGAAATCATTAAGAGAATTAAAATGTTACACTAGAAAATATCCACTTAATGCAAAATAAAACAATAAAAGAGCAACAGAGGTATTAAAACTATGAGACATATTGAAAACAAAAAGTAATGTGGTAGCATGTATTCAAATATATCGATTAAAAATACTAAATGTGATTTCATTAACAATTCAAGTTTGTTTACAGATTTAATGCAATATCTGTTAAAAGTCCAGTGGTTTCTTTTTCAGAAATTAGTGAATTGATTCTAAAATTCATGGAAATGGAAAGTCACATAGACTAGCCTTAACAATCTCAGCAAAGAATCAGGATGAAAGATGTTCATTTATCAATTTCAAAACACACTATGTTTTGATACTATGTATCAATACAATGAGATTATAGCAAGAGAGTTAAAACAAAAAAAATCAATGGAATAGCACTGAGGGTCCAGAACTATACTCTTAGAATTATGGTCATTTAACTTCTGATAAGCATACTAAAACACTTTGATGGGAGGAAAGAATAGTCTTTTGAACAGCTAGTGTTGCAACAGTACATATCCACAGACAAAATGAAGAAATTGGACCTGTTCTGTATTCCATAAATTAACGTGAACTCAAAAAAAATCATAGACCTAAACATATAAACTAAAATTATGAAACTCTTAGAAAAAAGCATTAAATCTCATAAACCTGATTTAGACAAAAGTGTTCTTAGGACGCCAAAATCACAACCAACTAAAAAAAATAATAATACTAAATTGGACTTAATCATATCTAGAAAATTTTACGTTTTTAGGATACTTTTAAGGAGACTTCAAGAAAGGGCAAGAATCACCCATAAATTGGGAAAATATATTTGAAAATCATATATCTAATAAGGGAACTATGTTCAGAAAAATAATTAAAAGCTCTTACAACTCAACAGAAGGAGACAACTCAATTAAAAATGAACAAATATAAATGTCATTTATGCAAAACTACATTACAACTGGCCAATAAGCACATAAAAAACATGCTTGACACTAGCTTTCATGGAAATGCAAATAATCCTCCACCACCACCCCACTAATATTCCTATAATCAAAGATATAAAATATCATGCATTTGTGAGAGTGTGGAGAAATCTGAACTCTCATGCATGGCCTGAGAAAACACAAAAACAGTTCAGTCTCTTTGGAAAAGAGTTGGGTAGTTCCTCGGTCAAACATAAAGTTACCATATAACCCAGCAATTTCAATCCTGGATCTATACCCAAGAGAAATGAAGTCATACAAGATAAATGAAAACAAACAGCTACTTAAAAACTTGCACACAGGGGCGCCTGGGTGGCTCAGTGGGTTAAGCCGCTGCCTTCGGCTCAGGTCGTGATCCCGGGGTCCTGGGATCGAGCCCCGCATCGGGCTCTCTGCTCAGCAGGGAGCCTGCTTCCTCCTCTCTCTCTGCCTGCCTCTCTGCCTGCTTGTGATCTCTCTCTGTCAAATAAATAAATAAAATCTTTAAAAAAAAAAAAAAAAAAAAAAAAACTTGCACACAAACATCCATAGTGAAATGATTCATGAGAGCCAAAAATTAAAAACAGTTTAAATATCCAGCCACTGATGAATGGATAAATAAAAAAAAGGTATGTCAATAAATTAATATTACTTAGAAATACAAATGAATGAAGGATGAGATGTGGATAAACATCGAAAATATTATGCTAAGTGAAAAATGGCAGACACAGAGGATCACAGATTGCTGAACTCCATGTATATTAAAAGCGTAGATTTGGCAGATCTAGAAAGAAAGAGCAGTGGTTGCTGAGAGCTCAGGATGGGGAAGCAGGGGTTGTATCTACTAATGAGCTTAAGATGTCTTTTGGGGATGATGCCTGTACAAGGCAGTGAATATCCGAAAAATTTTCTATTATATGCTTCAATTGTTTGCTGTACAATATACATCTAATAAAGCTCCTAAAAATAGAAAACCAAATTTGTTAAGAAAAAAAATATATCAGACACATCCTCTGAGGAAAAGTTTCTTAGAAAAATATATTTCACCTCTTGTTATAATATAGACAAATAAATTGCAAATATTTACCCTCACAATTCTTTCTGTCATTGTCAAATGGCTGTACTTTAAGGCACTGAATGTAATGTATACATTTCCTTACACAAATGGGGCTATGTAGATTCTTTATTTCTTCCAACATAATCAATGATGTTTGAAATCTTCAAAAGTTTATTTATACATGCGCGTAAAAACCCATGACTCTTGTTAAATGTGTATTTTTTGTTGGTAAAGGAGAACTTGAAAGAAAATTACCAAATATGTACCAGTAGCTAACACGGCCTCAGAGAAAGAAGAGAATATAAAAGCAAAATTATTTTTCCACCCACTGAATTTTGACTGTATATTAAAGAGACAAATCTTCTGTTTGTTTATGCCAAAATGAATATTCCACTAGGCTTGGACTGAGTAGAAAGAAGTCTGAGCTGAAGCATAAACTGGGCACCACAGGAGTGATTAGGCCCTAATTTAACTCTTTAGCTACTGATTTGTATAAAGGATCATTCATATAATCACATAAGAGAGTATATGGGTTTTTCTCTGCCTTCTTTAGAAGAGCAATTTTTTTTTTTTTACTTATTAGTTAATACGTAAACATTCCAAAGTATGCTGCATAATGAAATGCAGTTATTTGCAGAAAAAAAAAAAAACTGACTTATGAAGTAACTGCTTTTGTTCTTGACTTCCAGAATGCAACCATGGGTGTGCTTCTAACTTTTATCATTTGGGTCACATATGCTGTTCCCACATGAATAGGCTTCACTATGATGGTGCCAACTCCAGCATCACAATTCCCTTTTATATGGGCTTCCTTGGCTTTTGTAGATTTGCTTAAGGCTTCTTACTTTGAAGGGATGTGTTTTTCAAAAGAGAGGACCCGACAGAGCCTTTTGCGCATCACCAATGACAGCACTGGGCTTCTGATTCTAAAGCTTCACATTTTAACTCTGATACAGCCGTAACACCCAACTACTGCACTAAAAAAGGGAACTGATAAGCTACTGGTAAATACAAGTAAAAAATGTGATATATTTGTCAACAAAACAGTATGCTGAAGTAGACTAGCCAATGCTGTTTCAATGGCACAGAGTGTCAATGACAAAAAGGTACCTAGCCCAGCAGCAAAAGGAATTAGAGTATTAATACAAATTGTATTTTAATATCGTGTTTCCTGTCCTAATTACTTTAAGAATTTTAGAACATGGAATAATTACTTTCACTTTTAGGAATCGTTACATTTCCTATATGGCTTAAGAGTATATCATACAGAGTTGAGAATCAATTAATGTTTCATAACTGAATTACCAAACTTGTGAAGCTATTCTCAGTGAATACATACACACTTGAAAATCAAAAATGCCTGAAGGCAAAAAATGAATGTAGATGTTTGAAGTACCACTCTACATCTATAACAAAACTGAATATATTTAATTTGGTAGTATGTTCTTGCCAAATATAATGTTATTATTGAGTCTTTTTTCCATTAAATAACAGATTATCTTATTTAAAATGATGTTTGGTAAAATAAAATTTATGTAAAACAATTATTTAGGAAATAACAACATAAAAATTTGTGAAGAAAATGTTTGCATTAATCAGATTAATACTCTTTTTCTGTCTCTCCATGTTTTTCATATGTATATAAATACATATGTATGTATGTGTGTACATATGTATGTATGTATGTATGTGTATATACATGTGTATATATGTATGTATATATGTATATATCTCTGCATATTACTACTTATACTGGCACTCAACTATTATATATACAATACACCTATAATATTGAATGCAATTCAAAATACTGTATTTATGTAATGTTCATATATTTTATATAACAGATTATGTAAAATTTATTAAATATTTTAGTTTGTAAATATTTAATACAGTTATTGAAGTATGTCTTCTTTGTTTCATTTCCTTTATTTAGATCAATACAGATGGCCTTCATGGGAGACATTAAAGACCTGAGCATCATACACAAATAATTCATTGTATGTATATGTGTACATTTTTTCTAAGTGAGGTCCTATAAATTTCATTATATTCTTATAGGTTATCCAAAAAAGATTGAGTCATTAGACATAGGTTTATTCCATAGAACTTAATACAAATATTATTGGATTTTGTTTAAAATTTTAAGTGTTAGAAATTGGGATTCCTGTATAGCTTACTTTATTAAGAGTCTACCTTCAGCTCTGGTCATGATCCCAAGGTCCTGGGATTGAGTCCCACATCTCCGACAAGGCAGGAGGGTTGCAGGGGGTGGGGCGGGGAGGTCCTTGCTCAGCGGGGAGTCTGCTTCTCCCTCTCCCTCTGCCTGCTGCTACCCTGCTTGTGCTCTCTCTGTCTCTCTCTGACAAAAAATTAAAAAAAAAAAATCACAGGTGTAACAAAGTGGTTGCAAAGGGAATTATAGTCTCCTGGCTGTCAGTCTACACTCATGGTAAAAATATGTCAGTCAGATATTTTCAATGCTATTTTGCTCTAGCACCATTATTAGATTTGTTGAGCATAACCACACATGAAAGCAGGTTGTTTCACTGTATATTTATGTACTTCTAGCCAAATTCAGTAATAGTGACTGTATCTTCTATTGCCACAAGCAGCAAGTCATCTCAAGATCCTATGGTTGAGGGCGCCTGGGTGGCTCAGTGGGTTAAGCCGCTGCCTTCGGCTCAGGTCATGATCTCAGGGTCCTGGGATCGAGTCCCGCATTGGGCTCTCTGCTCAGCAGGGAGCCTGTTTCCTCCTCTCTCTCTGCCTGCCTCTCTGCCTACTTGTGATCTCTCTCTGTCAAATAAATAAATAAAATCTTTTAAAAAAAAAAAGACCCTATGGTTGAAAATTATATTTATATACTTACTATAGAAACTTTAAGTTATGGGGACAAAGGAGGGACAGAATAAGAGTGAGGAAGAAGTAGAACCAACAGAAAGACAAAATGGCTTCAAGTCTGTATATTAAAATTTTGTTGATAGTGATTACGATACCCAGTTTTCTTTAAAAAAAATTAAAATAATTAAATTATTCTATATAATAACACTTATTATCAATCATATGTCTTATATATGTATATTTATCTAACAACACCGACATTTATATACCATAAAGAAATGTATCTCCCACAATAACTTAGATACTATTATCATGTTAATTTTACAGATAAAGATGGTGGAGTTTCAAGAGGTTAGGTGACCTGTTTGAGGCCATACAGAATTGCTGGTCTTTAACCCCCTGTCTGTAACAGGTAAAATATCTCCACTTTCAACATTTATGCCATTATTACATCACAATATTAAACTGTCTCTTATATGAAAATAGTGACCCCGAGTAAACATGGGTACTCAGTTGTGGTGGCCTCTGTAATTATGATACCCAATAGTTATAGCTGTCTGCTTTAAAACTAATAAATAGTTCAGATCTAAAAGAGTTAGATGCAGAAAATAAAATTAGTCTCAGGTTTTTTCTTCTGTGAACAAACATAAACACGGTTTTGAATTTCACCAACCCACACCATTCTTTTTGAGATAGAATTTAAAAAGAGATTAAGCACTCACTGACTTGATCTTCTTTCATTCACTAACACAAGTAAAAATATATGCTACAGTTTTTAAGGAACTGAGGGTTTTCACTGGGTTCTTAGATTTCAAAAACTACAGTTAATTTCTGAATGTTAACTTGAACTCAGAGCATGGTTGTGTTCTCAGCCTGCAGAGTAAAAGTAAAGTTAATGACCATTAACTGGAGGGGCATTAAAGATGCTGTTTGACTATAACCTTCAGTCATATGAATAGCGATTTTACTTGGTAACGTTAGTAAATTCACCTCACTTTTAATTAGATCTCTCGGAGTGTCCTCAAATAGATGACATGGAACTAATCTAGATTTCTGGAGACTATGGCTTAGATTTCAACTGTTTATTCTGATATGGATGTGTAGTTTCCTTAAGCCAACTCTGTTCTAGTTGTTCAGTTTTTCTGTTTTGCGAACTGTTAAATATTAGTAGTACAACCCTAGGTTCAATTTCAATGATCCAGTCATTTTGTATATTTTTACTGGCTGATTATTCATAAACCAAAATATCATTGACTAGCTGTGCAAAATGTAAATTGTGTTTCTCTTTGAAGAGAATATTTTAATCAACAACTTGCTTGAACTTTTGTATCCCTAGGCAAGAGGAATTCTAAAATGTGTAATAAAATATCAAAGACATTTTCAATGACAGCTCTGGAACCAGTAAATATGGAAAACTTGAGAGGTATGTCAGAAGTGACACACAGAATAAGATAAATATATTTATGTCTATCCCAATGGTCCAAATGCAGAATCCTCTATTCCCTTTTAATTCTTGTTTCTTTTCCATCTGCTGTACTCAGGCAAATTTTAGCAAATTTTACTTATTCCATATGCCTAGAACTAGGACAGATTTCCATAATCCCATCACCATCATCTTAATCCTATTGGTGTTCACTGTGAATCTTGATCTCCACGGAAGAATCCAGTTAATAAGTTTCACTGATAAAGTTCTTATCAGCCCCCTACTTGAGCTGGATACAGTCCTTAAATCCATTTAAATCATGGCATTTCCCAGCCTCAGAAAATAGAATATTATAAAGTCATATTTAAATTTTTAACCCGGCTGTTTTAGATATTTCAGAAGTATTCTAGCCTTATCCCACCAATCTTATTTCCCACATATCTTCAAACATAAGCCATTCATTCCAGTAAATCTGTCAGGTAAGGGTCCTCAATGTGGTCAACATTTGCATGCTCACTCTGGTCTCTGCTATTTATTTTTGCTTTAGTCTTGCCTAATCTTTCCCTATTACTCTGATTATTTAAATCTTGCATTTTCAACCTTTTTGGTTTAAGAATTCCTAAATGCGGGGATGCCTGGGTGGCTCAGTTGGTTGGACGACTGCCTTCGGCTCAGGTCATGATCCTGGAGTCTAGGGATCAAGTCCCGCATCGGGCTCCCAGCTCCACGGGGAGTCTGCTTCTCTCTCTGACCTTCTCCTCGCTCATGTTCTCTCTCACTGTCTCTCTCTCTCAAATAAATAAAGAAAATCTTAAAAAAAAAAGTTTAAAAAAAAAGAATTCCTAAATGCTTTTGTTTAAGTGGATTTAACATAATGGTATTTATCATCTTAGAAGTTAAAACTAGAAAAAATTATTAATACATTTTAAAGAAACACCGTTAATCTATTATATGTTTAATAAGTAACAGACCTCTATATAAAAAAAAAGGTACTTTTCAAAATCTTCCAAAATTAGTGATCAGAATGTCATTGCCTTTTTTTCCAAATCTCCTTAATGTCTGGCTTAATAGCAGAGAGCTAGATTCTCCTATCTACTTATACATTTGGTTTGTTACAGTATGTTGTTTTGGTTGAGTATATAAAAACAAAAATCCAACCCCACACACATCCCCTGAAATATCCTTAGTACCCCTTAAAGGTCCTCAAATTACACTTGGAATTTGCTACTTGAAGTTTCAAGTTAAGACTTAGTTCCTCTATACATTGATACTTTTTTTCTGAGCTCTTGTAAACATTAATGCATGCACTGACACAATGTCATCAAACACATTTAATGTTATTTCTTTATAACTTACACCCTGATTTTATAAAGTATAAAGTATATTTCATTTATATTTCCAAGGGAAGCAGTACAGCATAGTGCTTCCATACCAGGTTTCCAAAGCAAGGTGTCCTGGGCTCCATTCCAGTTCTGGATCAGCCATTAACTAGCCATAGGGTAAGTTTCCTCACCTCTAAGTGCTTTACAATTTTCATATATAAGAAAGACATTCTAATAGTACATTCATACTGTATGCTTGTTTTGAGATTTAAACGTGTGTGTGTGTGTGTGTGTGTGTGTGTACACATAGAGGCATGTACACTTAAAAGTAAAGGCATATACATGGAAACACACACACAACTGAATTGCTTTTACTATTCTTGTTTTCTTTTCTTTTCCCCAGTGTGGTAGGGAAATTATGGTATGATGTTCAGAAGCAAAATGTCAACTATATTATGTTCTAAATCACTTCTCTAGTAACATTCTTTATTTTTTAATTTTTTAAAAAATAATTTAAGAAGATTATTTATTAATTTTTGAGATAGAGAGAGAGAGAGAGCACAAGCAGGGAAAGCAGTAGGCAGAAGGAGAAGGAGAGGCAGACTCCCCGCTGAGGAGGGGCCCCGATGTGAGTGTCTATCCTAGGACCCCAGGATCATGACCTGAGCTGAAGGCAGACACTTAACCAACTGAGGCACGTAGGTGCCGACTAGTAGATTTTTTAATTAATGAAAATAAGAGCACATGAAATTTGGAAGAGAACCAGAATTTTGAAATGAATCCATCTTGTACAATTGTAAAAAGAAATAATAATAATAATGGAGCCATTTCTGCACAATTAGACTCAATTAGGTGATTATCTATTTTAACTTAATCATAGTCAAATAGTTTATTTTAATGGGCCTTTCATTAATGGGGTCTATCTTTCCTATTCGCTCTGTCATACTAATCTGCCCCATGTGCCAAGTTCATAAGATAACTAAGAAGTTGCCTAGAATAAAACTACTTAGATTGATTATGTACAAGTTAGAATACATTGATTATACTCCACATTCAATAATTAAACTTTGAAAAAAGTAACTAAAGCACCAAAGTATCTCAAACATTTAAGGTAAGATTAAATGTTCAAAATGTGATATGCCTCAAAAACATTGTTTTGGGATTTAAAGTTTGGAAAAAAGTTCATAGCTTTATTAATAAAGCTGAAATGGTGTCTTAGGTGTCTCCCCGTTCCCCACAACACACACACACACACACAAACACACACACAAACACACACTCATACACATTCCTTCTCTCTCACCATTATACCCCAAAGTCTAAGGGATTAGGTCCTATAAATAGGTCTACCAGCCTTTTTTGTGTTAGTAACTTCTCAGGTCCTCCCAAGACATAGGACAGCCTTCATTATATACTGTAACAGTTAAGTAACCCCTTCGTGAGCTACCATTGCCAGGTGTGTTTAATGTGCTTACACAGAATATATCATGATGTGGTGCCGCCAAAGGCCCACTTTCATTTCAGAATATGAACAAAAGTGAACATGACAAGTAAATAAACTGTAAACCAAGCCTCTTTGATCCAGGCAAACACAGGGAATACAACAGGCCAGGAAAATGTTCCTTCGGGAAAAATTTGCTCTAGAATAGCAGAAGTCCTCCCTTAGCTTATCTAGCCTTCAAAGTCCAATATACCCAACTGAACACTGCTTGTACTTGGTAACTTTCATACTGTTAAACAGGTCTTGTCTATGCATGTATTTTTGAAGGGTGGCTCAATTAGATTTAATAACTTTCTGAATATTTGTTTCCGTTCTCTCAAGCCTGCCAGAAATTGTACTGAATTAATTATTTTCATGGCTGGCAATTTAAAAAGAAAAGAGCTAATTTTTTGGAGGTTGTGGTAATCAAGGAAAAGGTAGAATAAAAATAATGTATAATGATAATGATCACAGTAAATAAGAACATGTTTAAATTTCTTTCTTACCCACTCAAATGGTATAGGACACTGAAAGACAACCAAAAAAACTTCCTAAACAATAAAAATAGTTTTTAATTGTTATATTTTAGCTGTCTGTATAAATAATATCCTATAGCATTGTGTTAAGGTATATTATTACATTTAGTCACTTTTAAATAAAACAAGGCAGTTTGGTGAGTAAACTTTAGCTGATCCATCCAAACATTCAATAACTGTCCCAAAGTATTTTTACCCTTAATTTTTCCATAGCATTTTTCTCAGATTACAAATTTAGGTTATAATATTATAATTATAAATGGTGCATTGTCAAGATGAAAATGGAGGGTGTGAGTCAGGATCATATAAAACATGCAAATTCCTTCTACAGTGTCCAAAAAAACAAAAAAAACAAAAACAAAAACAAATAACTCCAAAAGCCCAACAAACCAAACAAAAAAAGAACCTTCCATTGATCTCAAGTCTATCTCCATGAAAATTTGTTCTCATTGCTTCATATACTGGGCAATACAGGGGTAATACAGGATAAACCAAGTTCCCTTTGAATAGATTTTTAAAAACATTAATTATAGCAAAATATACACAAGTTTTCATGTATTGATTTCAAAGACAGTTCCTTTTATGGTGAGTATATTTAGGTAAAATGATTTGTTTTAAACTACATATACTACAACATTTCAATTATATATGACAAAATACATTCTATATCTGCCAATTGTAAACAATTCTTGTGTTACAGTGTTCAAAGTCAAGTGGGATTTAACACTATAAGATATTTATAAGGAGAGAAAAGAATGGTTTTCCATGACTAGGAACAATCATAATTGTATTTTACTCTTAAATGCCTAGGTATGGTTTTTAAGTGGCTTTGTGCTTAGTCTGCTTATGGGTTCCTAAGTTACCTGCTCCCTTCTTTTCTATAATGCACTGTAGATATTACCTGTGTGTCGGAGATTTTGAAAGTTGGACTAGGATCACATGTTTCCAGTTCTTGTGTTCACCTGTCTCTCCATTCCATCACTTCCCTGTCACCCACCCCAAATTTTCCTTAACAATTTCCCATTAACCTTATCACTCATACTGGCAGTCTCAGATAAATGATGCAAATTCCGATTTACATTACTGAAGCATGATCAGCTTTTTTTTTCCCCTACATACACTTTAAAAATCAAATTCTTAATCATGATTTTATAAAATCTGAACTCCTTCAACAATGTACTCTCCGTTTTTTTTCTTTTCTCTGTCAGCAAAAGATATTTCATACCTACTATGAATATAATCTAAAAAATTAAAATAATAATAATCATAATGAAAGCCACATAGCCCATTGGCACTTTTATCAGTTGTTACCAAGGGAATATTCTGCTCTTGTAATGTCTATGGATTTGAAATAGCAAATTTCTTTCTACTCTGGGATCGCTCAGCTGCAACTTCAAAATACTAACAATCGTAGTATTTGCTTCAGAGCCACATATTTTGTACTCAAATCAGCATAAAATTCTAGATTGTTTCTCACATATAATATTTATATACACAAATGAAACAGTTATGCTGTTAGAGAGCAATTAGTGAACTTCCCAAACGAACATAACAATTTTTTTTTTTCTTTTCAAAAAGTGCTCCCATTTTTGTTTCAAACATTCTGGATTTAATTTCACAGGCTTAAATCAGTTCCACCAAAGTAAGAAAAAGAAAAATCAAAAGCAGAGGCACGTAGCTCTGGGTCAGGCCAAATTGGAAGAGCTTGACACATCAAATAGAAGAATATATGAGTCACTGGAAACCTGCAAGGTTAATTAAGGAAAAAGGTTGAGAGACACACAATAATGTGAATTCAAAAGATAATTCTAAACAAATGATCAGGCAAAGAAAACGGAGAGCCAAGGGAAAGATCTAGGCCTTCAAACAAATGGGGCCAGGAGGAGTTGAAGAAATTCAAAGAACTGCTGGTTTTGATCTTCTCAGTTATCAGTGAGGCAAAAACATCCACATGTGTGTAAAATCCCTGAAAGAAGATGAAGGGTTTGTGAGGAAGTAAAAGACACTAATTGGTACTGTAGAAAATGTGAAAAGAACCCAATTAGGGATAAATAAGATTGCAGAGTAGGGTTGAATACCTAGCCAGGGTTAGAAATCATTAATGTTGATGAAGCAATTAATACTCTTATGTGATTTCTCTCTTAAGGCCTTGACTGTCCAGGGGCAGGGACATAAACTGGTAAAGGGACATTCAGTGGGAATCCAAAGAGAGGAAGTATGAGAGGTTGTTAGAAGGTAGGCGGTTTCCAGTCTTAAGCCATTCTTCAGGTGACTTAGAGGGTCTTTAGACTGGTGCTAATAACGAGTTTTTTCAGAATGTCCACTATATGTGAAGCTTGGATTGCACAATTCACATTATGTAAGGAGTGAGTGGAGGGGTTAACACTCTTGCTTAGACATGGCTACACTTAGTTGGGGAAGGTGAATCTGCATTCCAATGGAAAACAGTGACTTGAGTGGCACCTCCTGATTCAAACACAAACTTTTTAATACCACAGCCCATGATTAGACAATTAAGGTCTCTGGCTCTTCTTGAGACTTTATATGTTGACAATTTCAAGACCTGGCTTTAAAAAAGCCAGGCTTTAAAAAAAAAAAAAACCTGGCTTTACAAAAGGCATACAATGAATTGAGAGGATGCCTTTGTACAGGTGTGTTCAGTTTGTGAAAATTCAGCTAGCTAGCTATATAATTTTGATAGGTGGGCTTGTCCAAATGTATTTGATACCTTAATGTAAAGCAGTAAAAGATGAGAAAGCTGAGGTTGACTGGCTTTGCTGAAGAGGTTCTGAAAGAAACTGGAAATTCCTTTTTAGTGCCTGATGAAGTACATAACAATTTTTACTCATATAATTAATGTCTTCTCCACGATTCCACTTCTATTAGATGTATTATTTTGGGTGACATGGTTTACCTCTGTACTCTCATATTATCTCATCTGTAAATGAGAAGTTTAGAATTGTTGAGTTTTAATGAGTCTTTGAGCTGTATAATTCTGTGCATCTTTTTTTTTTCCTACCTCAATTTTTACTTTGAGTTTGCAAAGTTTGGACAAGAATACTTGAGTTCTCATGAAATGTACAAGGATATTCCAAGTTTTATTACATGTGTTAATCCTGGGAATATGTAATCATTCTATCATATCTATTAGAAAATAATCATCCAAGCCTTCTAAAAATAGGCCTTCTAAAAATAGAATTTTCATTTACAAGAAGCTTGAGTCAAGATATCATAATTATACATTTAAGTTCAACTGAAACAATAAGAGAACTGTCAAATAAACAAAACACTGAAACAAAATTAATCCGGGTTTAGTAAGGAGTCACTATTCAAAAGGATGACTGCACTGTGGAGGAAGGCTATTAGGGAGAATTCTCTGATCATAAAATCTCAAGGGTCTCAAAGGTCACGAAAAATGAGATTTTCTCCTATAGAGGAGTAAACAAGGCTAAAAATAACCATGTTCAGGAGTGGGATGAAAAAATGGTGTGATCAGACAGGACAGAGAATATTGTACCCTAAAGCTAGCCTATTTTTCAGGAAGGCCCATTGAACAAAAGTTGTCTGTTGGTTCTGAATAAGGGTGAGCCAGGAGATCCTGGGTCTGGGAAGAGGAGAGTATCTTAAACAAAGTTTGTTTAATAAACATTTCATTCCAGCTGATCAATGGGAATTAGCAGTTCAGCTAATGATTTATGAAGCAGAGAATGGGAATTTGAAGAATTCGTGTTTGGCTCTCTCATAGGTAAACAAAGGGGGCAAAATCTTATCTAAGACATATGGGGAAGGTTGGTTGTTTGTAATGAGTGGTTTTCCAGAGCAATAGGGCTGGGGGATTTCTTGATCTTTGCTGTTCTTCAGAATCAGGGCATCCAGGTAAAGTCACTAATTTTAGAGCTATATAATAACTGGCAAAGCCTTTTTGCAGGAATATAAAGACAATATGTAGTGATGTAATAAAAATATATTTTATTATTGAATCCTTATGTTGTACTGACTCTGACCAGGAAATGTAGATTCAGCATCTTTTACATAACTACAGTGATAGGAAAGGGAGAAATGTCTTAGTGTGTACAAGTAAAAGCTGGTATATATATTAGGATCTTACAGTAAATCTTAAACAAACTCCACACTCAGCAGAGAAATGCAATGTAATCAGAATACATTTTTTGTTTATTGTGAAGAATACACTGTATTGAAAAAGTTATAAAAATAAGGATTGTACAATCAAAAATGAAATTTCTGCTTCGAAATTGAAGTTGTAAGGTGAAAGTAATCCGTAACTGATTTAAACATACACTTTAAAGAGAGATATTTAGTTCTTAATTGATTATTCAAATAATTATTTTGTAATATGTCTGCCAACATACCATCTATTTGCACCTGTTTCCCAAAAAAGAGCAGATTAAATAATTTTATCTAGATATTTTTATATTCCTTGATGTTACTGTCAAACTGAATTAAGAAAAAAAATATGAATTAGGATAGAAAGCCTACGCATATTCTTACTCTGTAGAGCTCATACTAAACATCTGTTTTTATTTTTCTTTGCTTTTGTTGCTCTAGAATTAATAAATTAATATATTTTTCTGCATTTATAATTAGTTTTTGATTCTGCTCATTCTTTCAAATGAAGCCAATGGCCTCATTTGAATATTACATGCAGAGCTCTTTGTGAAACATTCTGATTTTCCTGGGCCCATCTTCTAAAAATCTTCAAAACATCATGGGAAATGTATCTACTCTGTGAATACATTCATTCCACATATTATCTCCTTGAGTCTATGAGTCTCCATCATTAACGTTCCTGGTAAAGCAAAATGTATCCATTTGATCAAGAGAGTTCAACATCTATAAAGGGGACTATCAAAGGGAGATAAATAATTAATATCTAATCAAATTTTTTGTTCCTATAGTGAGTCTTTAACTGTAATTAAATTTTTAGTATCTTTTACATGCCAAAGTCTATCATATATAGAAGAAATCCTTACATTTTTAGAACACATGTACTGGAAGAACGAAATAAGGAAAGAGAGAAACCAAGAGTGGGAGGGAGGGAGGGAGGAAGGAAGGAAACCTTGCAATAACTCTATGGAATCGAAATTATGAATCTTATTTAAATATGGGAATACTGAAGGGGTGAGAGATTACTTGAGTTTAATGACATCATACATTCTGGGAGTCAGAGCAGGAACTCAAATCGAGAGCTCCTGCTTACCTCATCCATGTTCTTTTGCCACCAAAAGCGGCAAAGACTATTTCTTTCTTTACTCATAGCTTCAAATAGAAATTTACATTATATTGGTCAATAAAGTTCACAATAACCATAATTATGTTAAGCATATTTTATGGGTAGCACTGTCTGAGCTCAATTCAACTATTATCTCATTCAGTTCTCATAGTCATTCTAGATTTTTGGTATTCTCCCCTATTTTGCAGATGAGGGTGAAAAGGCATGGAATTTAAATGTACCCAGTTGGCAAGCACTGTAAGTGAACAAATAAAATTCAAACTCAAGAAGTTTGATTTCACAGCTCACACTCAATTATGATTTCATAAAATGACACCACATATAGTGATAAACAATGATCAAGGGAGTTGTACAAATAACTATGTGTTGCAACCAGTAAATAACACGGGAATAACAAAATGTAGAACAGTGATAGAAAGAGCCACCTTGTGCTAGGCTGAATCAAAAATGTCTTCTCCTACATCATCCAACCTTTTATAGATCCTTTTTTAAGGGTTTTATTTATTTATTTGAGAGAGAGAGAGAGAGAGAGAGAGAAAGCACGAGGAGACAGAGGGAGAGGGAGGAGCAGAACTCCCTCTGAGCAGGGAGCCAGGACCCAGAGATCATGACCTGAGTGGAAGGTAGATGCTTAACTGAGCCACCCAGGTGTTCCTAGAAATCTTTTAGGAACATTCTGTCAATATTTCTGGTGCACATATATAGACACCTATGCTTAGGAAGTATCTAAGAATGGAATTGTTAAAGGTAAGTGTTCATATACATATTTATAAAATGATTTTACAACATTAAAAATTATTTGGCATGTTGAAATGGTAAAGTTAATTTTTATTTTGGGACCCACAAAATGAAGGCCACCCCAGTGGCCCAGCCCATGTCACAAACCTAACATACACCAATCACAATCTTCCAACTCAGATTTGGGTAGCTTGTATCACTCTATATGAGAACCTGCTAAGCTTTATGAGGAAATCACTGACTTCCTAGACAATCATGCCTCGTTTCCATGTTGCCTTTTCTAGTATTCTATGAAGCTCACTCTTGCCCAGATCTCTGAGGAAGAGTGCCCCACTGCTTGTGAGCTCCTCTATTTCCCCAGTGCTATCCCTTAAATAAAGGACATCAAACCCATTACTAAATTGTCTTAGTTCTGTCATTTGACAGAAGGTTGCTAAGGTGTTTTGGTCTACACATTTGCAATTAGCTATATATTTACCATTTCCTCACAGTGACATGACTGCACTAGAATATATTTTTTTTAATATTTTATTTATTTGAGAGAGAGAGAAAGAGAACAAGTAGGGGGAGGAGCAGAGGGAGAGAAAGACGCAGGCTCTCTGCTGTGCAGGGAGCCCCATGCAGGGCTCAATCCCAGGATCCTGGGATCATGACCTGAACCAAAAGCAGACACTTACCCAGCTTAACCACCTGAGCCATCCAAGTGCCCCACATTAGAATGTTAATGGATATCAACATCCAAAGCAACTGAAACATTTAACCAAAATGACCATGTTCCTTGTATCCTGTTGACAATAGACCACTCACTCTTTAATTATGTAAATAAACATAGCAAAACCACTCTCTGGATTAGAATTGTAAGGTAATTGAAATTATGCAGATTTGAGCATTGTGAATTTTAATACAAAGTATCACTCTGTTAACCCATTTTTTTGAATACATTCTACATCCCCAACAGTATGCTAAAAGGAAAAGGTACAGGAACGAATAAAATAGACCTATGACTCCTGTCCAGGCATTGAAGTTCAGTGAGGTAAACATTTTTTTATTAAATATGCTATTTATATTCATGTAGATAATTACATCAATCATTAAAATAATACAAAAAAATTTTGATGGGGAAATATGGACACAATGGAACTTTCTGGGGGAAGGTGGCCAAAGTAACCAACTTGGGAAAATTCCCTGGGAAATTTACTGTTTTTCCATAAAATATCTCTTTGATTTGAACGAGGGCTTGAAAGAGATATTTTTAGATATCACTCAGCATAATCTTGTATGTATAGAGAAATGAAAGAAACTACAATAAAACCCTGCATATCATACATTTCTTGTATGTGTCCTATTTAAGGGAGCGGAATGAAGAATAGAAGTGAAACTTCAAAAGTTCCCCCACTAATTTACTCTTTTCAGCTCTATATTATATCAGAGATATCTGTAAGACCTGTAGAGGTATGTTGGATGGTTCCAGATTTCTGTTTCATCAGATTTCCTGGTTTGCTTTCTCAGCTACTGTCTCCTTCTCTTGCTATAGATTCCTTTATATCATCTCCTTCTCCCATACTTATCTGACTCTTGTTTGTAGAACAATAAAACCCATGCCTAATTCTAATTCTAAACATTTCAGAGCCTGTTCCTTCATGTTAAAAACAAGTATTGAGCACCTTCCTTTATTAGCCACTATGATAATTGCCATTTAGGAGAATTGAAAATACCTGGTGACTCCTGAAGAAATTGGTGGAATTGAAGACACAATTATTAATACTCACTAAAATACAGACGGGTGATTTTTAGCAGATGGATAGACTGGTGTTATTGAAAACATAAACAATATTTTTAAATTAATATGCTGTTAGTTAATCCAATATGTATAGAAAGCATCACAAATCATAGTTATATAGCTGAATGAATGTCCACACAGCAGACATAGCCATGTTACCAAAAGCCAGATGCACAGATTTAAAAAAAAAAAAAAAAAAAGCATTAACAACCTCAGGAAAAAACCCTCAATGCTATTCTCAATCACTATTCATCCTTATGACAACTTAGATTGGTATTATCTCTTTATGAACTTCATCTGTCAATGGAATTATGTAGTATTTATTCTTTTACTTCTATGCATGTAACAATAGTTTTTTTTTTTTCTATTACTATGATCAATTCATGTACATGCTTTTTGGTGCATGCATGTATATTTCTGTTGAGGCATGGGTATGTATATCTTCAGCCTTAATATATTTATGGAATGATGTTACAACATCATAAATCATTTGGCAGACTGAAGATGACCATTTTTCTAATCCATTTTAATCTATACATTAAAAAATCTTGTCTATGCATGATAGGGTCACACAATTGTCATATTAGAGACCTCCTACATGCTAACAGAAATCTACTTGGAACTTTATCTAAGAAACATGTGTATGGACCCTTTATAATTTGTTCAACTATGTAAAAATATAGTCAATCATTTTGTTGAAACTATCTTTAACTATATATTTTCTGTTACTTCTTTTCACCATATATAGTGCGTAGAGACAAAGCATGATAACAAAGGGAAAATACAACATACACAATGCCATTTCCCCCCAAAATATGTAATGATTAAGTCATATCGCATTTCTGGAATCAGAGAAAAGCAGAGCCCATTCCTGTTCTGCTCCTTGCCTCACCCTTCTCTGGAGAGTGAAACAATTTGCTGCCTCACATTAGGCATGGGAGCCCTGGCTGCAGTGTTAGCATAGCAACAGAGCAGGAGAGCAGCTGCAGAGGAAGCTGGGAAGAAACTGTAAGAAAGCAAAAAAGCAATTACCCAATTTGGAGTCTGACCAGGAGAATGGAAGTAATTCTTTTTTTCATTTAACTTTCAGACACTTTTAATGAACAAATGCTCTTTGTACTTTAGTTTTCCTCTTCTTGCAAAAACAAAACACAAACATAGCCAATACTTTTCCACATTTAGTTATTGAAAGCAGTCTTCCTTTAACTTAAAATTGAGAGTGTCTGTATGTACAACATACCAAAATTATATTGGCAGGTTTTGACAAGCAGTATATTGAGTGATTGTGTATATTCTAAAAGGACAACAACAACAAAAAAAACCCAACAAGCAAAACCTCCTCAAGTTAAAATGATTCACGCAGTTTTTCTACATAAAAAACAGAAGTTGGAAATGGATTTAAGGGTCACAAATATCCTTGTCGGTACCTAATTCCTCAGTTCTGGTATGTTCTCAGGTTTTACTATTTTCTTTTAACTAATAATAAAGAATTTATTAATTATGGACCTATAAGGAATATGGAACAATCTCAAAAATATTTGTATTGAATAGGCTGGCTGGCTGCTATAATTTTTGGCCTCCAATTAGGTTAAAATGGAAGGGGAAATATATTTGTGGTAATTTATTTGTTGTTCAAAAAGATTTAATTTGTGAGCAAACTGGTTTTAAGGACATTATTCCTTACAATGTCATTCTCTTTAAAATAAAATCAGAAAAATAACTTTGGATTTCATTAGTGGCATTGTAGGATACTAGGGCAATGAAATTCAGGTTTGACGCCACTTACTAGTTGAGTGATCTTGGAGAAGGTAGCTCTACAGGTGCTAAAATATTTTTACAAACTTACACAGGTCACTAAGAAAACAAAGCTGATTTTTCTAGCAAGGCTGCTTTGCAGGCAACAACGTCAAGGTTCCTAACTTGGGAGATGAGATGATACTCAGGACCTCACTCGCGGGCCTGGAGTGTGATCAGAGCCGTAAGAGAAATGCTCCCCCTGTGTGATCAGACCCATAAGGGAAATGCTCCTCCTGCTCTTCCTCTTGGGTTCTTCTCCTTTCATCAGAAAATCTTCCCAAAGTTCTCTCCAAATCCTTTCACCAAATGTTACACCCTAAATTACTAGCTACTCCTTCTGTGACACTCTTCTTCAGCATGAAATCATTCTCAGGAATCTGATGGTTCCTTGTAAGGGAATCGTAGTGCCACAGGCTCAGTTTCTGCACGGTGTCAAACCCCAACTCTGTATTTTTATACAGTTGTTTTATGCAGGCGATCCCATACCTAGGTCACCGCTGTCTCCTTGTGTGACTTGTGTCTCCTAAGATCTCACCAACCCACTATTTAACTATTAACTGATTCTTGTTCTAGCTACTCACATTGATACCTTTATCTTTGCTCTAGCATCCCCTTCTGTATCCTACATTGAATCATCACTGCCCACTCTACAGACTGGGGCTGAAAGAAAACTCACGTTTGCTAGAGCTACCTACTTTAGACACAATGGGAACAATTATACAATTATCCAGTACCAAATAGATATCCATTAGCAAGTATCCAGGAGCAAATGTCTTCCCAGTTTGTGGTAAGGCATTTTTATGGCTTTCATAAAAGGGACTGTGAACTCAATTATTCATGCCAGCCATGTGGTAGCTGTCCTTTGCCACTTAACTTTCATTCACTTCCCAACTCCTATCAATCAACAAATCCTCTTTCAACATCTAAAGACTTCTCAAAACTAATTTACAGTGATCCTTGCTGTCAATTTCCTAATCTAAATTTAAGTTACATCTCACCTGAATTACTGCAATAAACACATAATGAACCTTCTCACATCTTTGCTCAATGTGGCCCGTATATCCATTCTCCTTCAGAATTCTAAAAGTGGCAATTTCTGTGGTGTAAATATCCTTGCCATGGCTGATCTCAAGCTAACAATGTGAATGTGGCATTAGAAAGACATGTGCAGATGGGAGCTGTGAGGCCGTTGTAGACCCTCCGAATTCCTGCCACCACTGTGAGTCTCACATCACACAGTGACTGAAAGCTCCTCTATGGTTTTGCCTCTGTGGTTCTCACTGAACCCAATCCTGTTATCTCTCCCCTTCACCTCTCCTTTCCCTCTATTCTACAGATACAGTGGATTCACCCCAGTTCTTACATCGTACTGCTCCTTCTCCCAAATTTCCAATGTCTGCTCCTGTTTGAGTGAAAAATGCATGCTCCCAACTGCTACTCTAGTAATGTCTAATAATTTCAGGTCATGAATCAAAATGTATTTCTCTGGAAACGCCTGGGTGGCTCAGTGGGTTAAAGCCTCTGCCTTCGGCTTAGGTCATGATCCCAGTGTCCTGGGATCAAGCCCCACATCTGGCTCTCTGCTCAGCAGGGAACCTGCTTCCCTTCCTCTCTCTCTGCCTGCCTTTCTGCCTACTTGTGATCTCTGTCTTTCAAATAAATAAATAAAATCTTTAAAAAAGAGTATTTCTCTGGAAATCTTTTACTTTCCAGATTATGTCATACATCTTTCTCTACTCCGGTAGCATCTTGCAGGTCACTATAACAGTCACCAAAAAGCGAACCCTGCGCTTGCTATATGTATTTCTGTATACTTCTTTTGGCTACATGATAGCAGTAGTGCCCTCTCCCTTTTTTGCCATCATTTCTTTGCCAGGTATTGTAACTCTCCCTTAGTAGATACCCAAGAAATACTTGTTATGAACTTGGAACACTGAACAAATAAAATTAAATTTTTTTAAAAAAGGAAAGAAAGAAACTGCAGGAGTTAAGGAACCTATTCTCCCCTAGAGCCAAAGGAGGGAAAGCAGTTCTGCTGACACCTTAATTTCTACTCAGTGAAAATGATTTTGGACTTCTGACCTAGTAACTATAAGAGAATAAATGTATATTCTTTTAAGTCAGAAAAAAATTGTTAATTACCAAGTGGATTTATATATGTATAAATAGATATGATAATATGTAAAATTCCCAAAGTAAACTATTAAAAAGAACCTCAAAAATAACTAAAAATGCAATAAATAATACTAGTCTTATTAAAGACAATGGTTTGAGGACAGAAGAGAGTCTCACAATTTGGGTCATAGTTAAACACTTCTTACTTTGTAACTGTGGTACCTTGAGGAAGCTGTCTGAAATGTCTCCATCACAATCTTGTGCCAGCTTTATTATCACAATTAGCACAATATATGGCAATATGCTCTGCTGGTGATGATGTGATACACATGTTTCTCATCACCATCATTCTTGTCTCAATGTGAAGAAGAAAGCACAATGAAACTAAAAATTCCACATTGTATATATCACAACAAAAATGCATATTATAAAACTAACATTTTGTAGCAACATATAGCTATATGATTATATAGAAGTTTAGGTGCTATAAGGATTTTAACATGTGAACAATACTTTTTCTTCATCGTTATTATATTTGTAACCAATTTATAGATGTTTACTTTAAAATGGCTATTATTTTCACACAGATTGTTAAGGTCTGTTCAGTGCCAAAACTAGAAACCACTTAGAGCCATCAGTCCTTTTTCTCCCAGGAGAGCTATAGTTTCACTTGATCCTTCTTTGACCTAAATCCAATAAAAGAGGGGGGAAAATGTCCCTATGTTCTTAACATGCTGTTACACCACAAAAGCTCAGGAATTTATTTGGCTTTAGACTTTACAAGCTGACCCTCTGCAGTTCCAACCTTCTAGATTTTATGTATTCAGTTTGAAAAAGGCCATTTTCCCCCCAAAAGAAGCTAGCTGTTAACAGAAAGAAGAGAAAAACAAGATTTATCTTATCCAGTTCCATCCAAAACAAGGTGCTATGCTTTCTGTGACTTCAATTTGACAAGTAAAGCCTTGGGCAGGCATGTAGCATCACTGCTTGTCACTAGAAGGCAACAGAGTGGAAAAGATAGTGTAGGAATAAGCAAGTGTAGCAGGTAACTAATTAAGATTAGGCATCAACAGTGAAAGATTTTCTAAATCCAAAACACCCAATCCTGCCATATCTACCATAATACAAAGCATACCTCACTGCCGTGCAAGAAACTCGTCTTGGAAAATATGAACGTTTTTCTGGAAATTTTAAAATAAAATGGAAGATGAAATGAAAATCTGCAAGTGAGGTGAAAAAGACATGTAGTAACTCCACCTTCACTGTACAAGTCTGTCACAATCTGACATATTGATTTATTCCAAGTGAATCAAATATTCCTGTTCCCAAGTGCCAATATTGAAAATTATTCTCTCTCTTCTTTCCTCTTTTTCTCTCTCTCATTTCTCTCTCCTCCTCCCTCTGACAGCATACATACATATCTTCAAGTTAATATATTTCATCTATGACAGATAAGACATCACATGGAATCCTATGTAATCTAAGCCCTCACTGTTAATTTTTCCCCTTATTTCTTTCTCAATGGAATTTTCTCTGATATTTCTTCATAGTTGCTCCTATCCGTTTCCTCTCTTTTTTCATCCCTTTTCTCATACCAGAAAGCATCATACAGAAAAATTATTAACAATTGTATTTTGGAAATCAGCTGCTAAAATTGTGCTAAGAGATACAACTCGGAAGCATCCAGTAAAATGATTTTCTTCTTCTCTCTCCATATGTTTTCTCCCAAGTCCAGTCATTTCCTGACATCTAGCCCTAATCTTCCATTATGCAAATTGTCAGATGTTGAAAAACTAAGTCTCTTATATTATTTGTTGTATTTCCTATTTTTTCAATGGGATATAATATCATTACCATAAGCCAGCTGACAAATGTTCAGAAATGATGATAATACAAACAACATAATCCCTGTCCTCCAGGAAATAATGAGTAGGAAAAACTCACAACTGCTTTAGTACCTTTTTTCTGACTTTCTTATGTATTACTCATTAGTATTCTATGAACTTCCTGGCCAGGTTGCTGAGAATTGAAAGTCAAGTTATGCTGCTACCATTTACAACAACTGAAGTTCAGTGTCAGTATATACGAGGTTGAAAAGGAATTACCTGAACAGTGGCAGTGATGTACAAGAATTCTTTACACATTAGTATATACATGTGACCTGCTAACAAAGAATAGCAGTTCTGAGCGGAATCATCACACTCATTTTTCTCTTTCCTGAAACTATACTTCTAAATGGAGAGTATGATTGATTTATTTCTGACATGGTTATTAATAACAAATGGATTGTATTTCCATATGTAGTTGCCTTGGGTTTATGGAATTGTCTGTATTGCAACTCAAAGGTTATACTCAGCTTTCGAATCAGGATGTTACAGATATTTTAGAGTACCTTGATGTGACTTTTAAGTCTTAGAGTCCATTATCACATGGCAATGGCAACTTGTGTTCATTTATCATAGCGATTCCATTTGTATGAATGTATCTTGCTGGTTTGCAACCTGTGAACTAGTGGTGACCATTTGTCACTGTATTTTTGTAATTTCTTTCAGTTCCCTTATTCTTGCCAATTTTGCTCTGCAGATTAAAGCATTAGCGCTTTGAATACTGTTTAAGAAATGTAAAAAAAAAAAAAATGACAGTGGACAGATCTTTTAAATTCTAAGTACCATACTCACTAGTAACAGAAAGAACACAAACATAAAATATAAGCCCAAATCAAATTTTTCACAGTGCCAGTGATATTACTGCTTCCCTCCTCCACTACTACCTCCAGGTTTCTCTTGCTTTTTTCTCTTTTTTTTTTTTTTTTGGCTATTTCAACTTCCCTTGTCTAGTAGAGAAGACTTAACTTCTACCTTCATAGCTTCTGAGCAGTGCATTATGCATTTAACTGAAATAGTTTCCATTTGCTTTATTTATGGAAGTGGCAGCACAATGACTAAATGATGATTATGTTATATATCATCTGTTTTATATATAACAGATCAGCCTCTACTCACAAATCCCATGAATTCAGAGTATACCATAGCTTTCCTTTCTTTCTATTCTTCTAACAACATAAGAAGCCTGGAATATCCAGCTGATAGTATTCCTACCAACAATCATAAAACCTGAGATCAAGCGACCCATTTCAAACGTGGGCCATCATATGCGATTGTCACTAACTCCAACCCTTCATAATAAGGTGAGTATTTGGACTACAGCTAAGCATCATTCAGAACACGGTATCCTTCAAAGAAGACCTGTAATTTAAATGTAAATAAATAAAAAGAAATGAGGTCATCCGTCATATTAGCAAGCTCTGGATAACAATAGTGGATGGCAGGACATAGCACTTTAAAAGATCATCTGTGGGCGCCTGGGTGGCTCAGTGGGTTAAGCCGCTGCCTTCGGCTCAGGTCATGATCTCAGGGTCCTGGGATCGAGTCCCACATCGGGCTCTCTGCTCAGCAGGGAACCTGCTTCCTTCTCTCTCTCTCTGCCTGCCTCTCTGCCTACTTGTGATCTCTGTCTGTCAAATAAATAAATAAAATCTTAAAAAAAAATAAAAATAAAAAATAAATAAAAGATCATCTGTACCCTAGCATATTTTTTTCTGCTCATCATTTTCCAGCCTATTCTCCAAAGCGATTGCAGTTCAATTCCAGCTAGTGCCATGGTATCAGGTAAAACCACACATAGACTGAGATCAAGTATTTCTTTGCATATTCATTTCCTGAGAGAATAAGAAATATACTAAAAAACATTGAGCATATTAAAATGTAAGAAACCTGATCATGGATCTTTCTTGTGTCTGCTGAGACTCTAACAGCTTGTTTATGTATGGTATATGTTTAGTGATGTTGGATTGTTGTCAGGACATAGAAGTGCATTCCCACTTCTAAGAGCATGGTGTTCCAACAAAATTAACAAAGGGAAAATGGGACTACTCAATGTGATTCTTCTGTTAGGATCTGTTGTAATTCCTCACTACCATAACCCAATCTATTAGATTTCAATAATTGTCATTTCTGACATAAGAGAGTTAGGGACATTGAGAAACGTGGATTTGCTACAAAAAAAAAGTCTCTGATTATGAATTCCTTTAAGAGTGAGCAATTTTGGGACACCTGGGTGGCTCAGTTGGTTGGGCGGCTGCCTTCAGCTCAGGTCATGATCCCAGGGTCCTGGGATCGAGTCCTGCATCGGGCTCCTTGCTCAGCAAGGAGCCTGCTTCTCTCGCTGCCTCTGCCTGCCTCTCCCGCCTGCTTGTGTGTACACTCTCTCTCTCTCTGGCAAATAAATAAAATCCTAAAAAAAAAAAAAAAAAAGAGTGAGCAATTTTTAAAAATTTTTTTACTTTTTATAAACATATAATATATTTTTATCCCCCGGGGTCCAGGTATGTGAATCGCCAGGTTTACACACTTCACAGCACAGAGTGAGCAATTTTTCTGGGCACATGGTAAATAGCTTAGATAAATACTGCCTCCATAATTAAAAGAGCTCTTTGTTAGTGATATATGGTGGATATCAACAAACTACTCCAAGTGAATTCCCAGAAGGTCAGGCCTCTCTGTTTGTGCTAATTATTTACAAATTCCTGTTATGCAAGGGTCCTTTCAGTGGGTCTGAGGAGTACTTCCAAACTATTATCAAATGATTAGTTTATTATTGTTATTATTATCTTTATATTTATTTATATTTATCCTATTATTGTAGTCCATTATATATTATTATCCATTCTAATACATTATTCTAATGTATTATGAAACATTATTTTGTATATACTACAATTAAAAAAGAATTACTAGAAGACTGCCAAATACATCTAGAATATGAATCCTCATTTTTATCAGTAGAT
This sequence comes from Mustela lutreola, assembly GCF_030435805.1. Taxonomy (NCBI): domain Eukaryota; kingdom Metazoa; phylum Chordata; class Mammalia; order Carnivora; family Mustelidae; genus Mustela; species Mustela lutreola. Next base: position 54,016,546 of record NC_081303.1, read on the forward strand.
TCAACAAACATTGTCATTCTACAATTAGAGCTAGAGTTCATAAGTAAAATATTAATTCCTTATATGAAATGTTTACACACACACTCTGAATAGAAATATCCTTGCTAACATATTTTATCAGTCTTTTTGACTCTGATGCATGGGTGTGTAGTAGTTTTCAATGGTAGCTTTAATTTTTTATAGTAGCTTTAATTTTTAATTCATATTCTATCATTTGTTTAGATGTAGCATATTACTAAGAAGGCTATATGGAGGCTATATGCCCTAGCGAAGTAGTAGACATGTACGGAAGTATGCTACTAAAATGGAGACAGACTTTCTATTATAAAAATAAGTGACGTTTATATTCTATAGCGCTCTCATGTAAGTTGTTTTCAAAAACAGCCTTAGCTGTTCTGTTGGCAAAGGGGGGAGTTATAAATATGCATCCATGCATATTCCCTACATAGAATTTATAGATGAAATCTAAGTAGATTATAGGTCTAGTTCCCATAATTATTATAAATGAATTATATTTTAATTTCTACAGATAATCCAATAAAGATGTTCACTCCAGTTTTATAACATTACTAAGTGCCTCCAGACTGTTCTAGTTATTATGAGAAATAGAAGAAGATTAAGGCATTTCTTGCTGTTCTCTATAAGCCACATATTAATAGAGAATCCATAAACATTTCAATTACTAAAGTGTAAGGCACACCATGATAGTGCTATAGAGCAAGAACCAAATTCTGTAGGAGGTTAGGGAGAGATTGCTTCGCATTGGATGAAATGATCTTTCTAGAGTGCTCTGCTGACAGAGTTTATTTATTTTCAGATATGGTTGGAGGAAGGGAATTGAGAAAAATCAAAGTTCCCTGATCTTATTCTCATAATTTTCTGGGCTAGAGTTCCCTTTGTTCATCAAATGGGGAAATACAATTGCATGTCTAGAACTTACAATAGGCAGGCAGGCATTTGGAAATAGGATTTGGGACTCTATTGAGAAAGACAAGTACTAAAACGTGTGTGTGTGTGTGTGTGTGTGTGCGTGCGCATTTTTTAAAAAATTTTATCCTGTACACAATGGGAATCCTAGGTGTAAGCCTCTATTAGCCTGAACCCATGAAAATTTGTCAAAAGAAAGGAAGACTGTAAAATAATAGCACTATGATTCAATAATATGTAATCAGTTGGTTAAAGAGAACATTTTAAATAACTCATCTGAGAAGAGGTATGAGGACAAGGACCATGAAGGAAAATGTAACTTAGAGAGACACAGTGGGGTAAAGCAGTTGATGTGCTGAATTTATGAAGGGGGGGTTGGGGGAGCATCTAGCAGGAAGTTAGAAAAGGAAGTGTGGCATTCAGAAGAGAGCTCTTGGCTGGACAAATATGGGAATACAACCATAGAAATGTTAGCTGAGGTTATGAAAAGAAATGATAGTTTTAAGAGAATAAAATACATACACTCAGGAAAGGGAGAATCTGAGAGCAGTGCTTTGGTGCTGTGTTTTCTGTGGCTGAGTAAGGACAGATGAGTCACTCAAGGAAATACAGAACAAATGAAAAGGTTAGGCACCCTAGGAGATTTATTTAATATAGAAGCCAGGTTATTCGTGGCAAAGAAGAAAGAAAATAACACCTATTTAACCTCTATTTTTACAGCAAAGGTATTGTTCAGTGATTAATATTAGCAATTTACAGAAGAAACTGCAGAGAAGCAAAGATATTAAGTATCTTTCCTGGGTTAAGCGAATAATAAAACTAAGATTTTATTCAAATGGAATAACAGCAACAACAACAAAAGAATAGAGCCAGATAGAACAAAAAATGGATCACTGGGGTATTCATCAGGATAAATTATATCATGCTGCACTAACATACTAACCTTGCAACTTCCCTTGCTTAATACCACAAAGAGTTGCTTGGTTTTCCCCAACTATGCGTCTAGTGTGTTTCAGGGACAGGGTTTGGGGTGGGGGCCCTGGTCTGCAGAGTCACTTCCAAGTCACTGCAGGCTGTATTATATGGGTGGCATCATTGTTGGCAGGGAAGAATTCAACTGCAAACTTTGTAGTCCCTTCTATGCACTGGCCCAAAGGTAACACATGTCATTTTGGTACATGGCCCATTCTGTAGAACTCACAGGCAAGTTCTGATGAACTGAAAGGGGGCTAGGAAACCCAGAACAAATGTTCTCTGTGAGGAGTTCTGCTGGTCACTTAGATTGAGAAGGAATGAGAGTAAGTGACCAAATCAGGATCAAAGAACAGTTGAAATTCATCACGTTTACAAACTCAGGAAAAGCAAATTAGAGGAAAGATTTCGAAGATATAAAAAAAGGAGGGATATACTGATGAAGAAAGATGACAAATAAGACTCCCGTTTGTGTGTGTGTGTGTGTGTGTGTAAAACAGAAATTATTGTTTTTAATTGCAATATTCAGTCTCTATAAAGTATCTTTAAATTGAAAGTTTCAGATGAGTATCCCTAGCCCATAATAGATAACAGTTATTTTTCAAATAAGTTACTTTTTTTTTCAAGGTTTTACTTATTTATTTGGCAGAGAGAGAGAGAGAGAGAGATCAAGCAGAGGGAGAGGCAGTGGGAGAGGGAAAAGCAGGCTCCCTGCAGAGCAGGGGAAGCCCGATATGGGACTCCATCCCAGGACCCTGGGATCATGACCTGAGCTGAAGGCAGTGGCTTAACCCACTGAGCCAGCCAGGTGCCCCCATATTTTTCACATAAGTTAATGAATCATCTTGGTAAGTTCAAAAGAGGTTTAATGATCTATTTTCTAGTACTGTTGTACAGAAGAAATCAGAACTTCAGAGTTTGCCAAAGCTTAACAAGAAAAGAAAGAATCTTATGGGGATTATCATTTATCCTAATGTATCTCAATCATATTTTTTAAAAGACAAGTAAAATATCTAGTGAAATAAGGATCTCTAGGATAACATATACCGTGGCACATGTACTAAAATTATATACTCTAGCCAAAACAAAGGGGATATTTGAAATTCTTTAAAACATTAATGAACTTTGTTAGGCTTCCAAATAAAAATAAATCTCTCATTCAATTAACTTGAAAAATCTATTTTGAAAAAAAAACACCACTTATTCCACCCTACTTTCTCTTCCTCAAGGTAATAACTAATAATAATTTTTTGTAACATTCCTGGAAAGTGTATAAAATACTTTAAGATATATAAATTAGAAATACCTGAACAGATAGATTTATGCTATTTTTTTTACTTAACATAATTTACATAATTTATTTTTTTACTTTAACATAATTTACATACCTTCCATATAAATGTCTTTAAAAATAAAGAAATATGAGTTTATAATGAGAAATAAAAATATGTTTTTCAAATATGGGCATACTAGATTGATTTTTAAGTCTTACTGATATTGGTTATTATAGAACACACTCATTTTTCAAATATAAGATCACCATTTACACAATATTGTTTATATGATATACTATTTTTTGTTATATATTACCAAGTTGCAATATAATGTATTCTTCCTAATTTATCTTACTCTTAGGATTAAAGTACAGAATAAATGCTACATAAATGCATTCACTTGAAACTATCAAGCTATTGATTTCTTCTTCAGAAAACTTACATAACAAAGAATAATATTATTTGGGCAACTTTATAGAATACTTAATTAAAAATATTTATGGTTTTGGGCACCTGGATGCCTCAGACAGTTAAGCATCTGACTCTTGCTTTAGGCTCAGGTCATGATCTCATGGTCATCTCAGGCCCTTGGTAGGCCTTAGCTCCACGCTCAGCAGGGAGTCTGCTTAAGCTTCTCTCCTCTCATTCTCCCTCTGCCCCTCTCCTCTGCTTACACACATACACTCCCTCTCAAATAAATAAATATTTAAAAAATAGTGATTTTTTTAAAATATAAGATTAAATACATACTCATTAAACTGTTTGCCATCTTTGGTCATATTTCATAGCCTTTTGCTGAGTCACTATCCAAGCAATATTTTTTTTTAATATTTTATCTATTTATTTGACAGACAGAGATCACAGGTAGGCAGAGAGGCAGTCAGAGAGAGAGAGGAGGAAGCAGGCTCCCCACCAAGCAGAGAGCCAGATGCAGGGCTCGATCCCAGGACCCTGAGATCATGACCTGAGCCGAAGGCAGAGGCTTTAACCCTGAGCCACCCAGGCGCCCCCTAGGAATCTTTTTATCTTCTTATATGACATACATTCAGTCGGGTGTTGCATGGATGTGGAAAAAAAAATAGAGGATTATGGGATATGAATAAACATATTACTGTAGAGTATCAGTAACTACAATAAATTCACTTAAAGTTCTAGTAAGAAAAGACCTTTCACCAGACTATGAGCAACTGAAGAAAGTAGACCTCATTCATGCTTGTAGTCATAGTGTCTAAGATCTCTTTGGCACTTAAAAGTTTAATGAAAAATTTATAAGGGAATTAATAATTCAATGAGTAAATTACTATTTAGTGAGCAGTCATATAAATCAGTCCTTCATCTATGACAGTAACTGGCATTTATGAAGCACTATAATGGGGCATATAGGATTATACATGATAGGCATGTAAGACAACAGATGACTCTACATATTTTCTAATATTGTTGATGATTTCTTCTCTTGGACATTTGTGAAAATATACTTGCATATAAATATGATTTTTGCCATTAGACATGTACATTTCCCCCTGAATTATAAGTAAAACTGCTTTTCTATATGTCATACATTGTATGCTATGAAAATATTTAGAAATAATAAAGAATGCAAGAAAACTGTATTATTATTGCTGCTGGAAAAAAACACATTATTAGTCTACATAGAAAATATCAGCAGGGGCGCCTGGGTGGCTCAGTGGGTTAAGCCACTGCCTTCAGCTCAGGTCATGATCTCAGGGTCCTGGGATCAAGTCCCGCATGGGGCTCTCTGCTCAGCAGGGGGCCTGCTTCCCTTCCTCTCTCTCTGCTTGCCTCTCTGCCTGCTTGTGATCTCTCTCTGTCAAATAAATAAATAAAATCTTAAAAAAAAAAGAAAATATCAGCAGACACAATGTAGGATTCAAACATAAGAACCATGAGATAAATATTTTACGACAGAGTTCAGAAGAATGCCTAATTCTAGAATGACTGAGTTTTAAAATAAAATATTTAAAATTGGGAGAGTGTATAAAAAACCATGAAGAGATTGAGAAATATGTATTAAAATTAAATTCTCTATTAACTTTGAGTTGAAAATACTAGTATAAGACAAGGAGAAAATTACTCATGTGAAAGTTAATTTAATTTTTATTTAATGTTTAACATTTTTCACATGCCATTCAAGAGGTCTATGTTAATATTTCTTCTTTCAAACTTTTAAATATGTACAGGAAATTCCCTGGAAATATATTCTAAGTTTTCAATCAGAAGTAGTTTTTTATAATAGAATATGATAAGATTTTAAAATACATTGTTCAGCTCTAGTCTGAGCTGTTGAAACAGAGACCTGTCACGAATATCCTCACTCACTGATAGGGCAATTGCTTTGTGTACTTCAGAGAAGATGCCCAAGAATATAAATTAATAAAACTTGCAATTATGTAAAATTAATAATTTCCAACTAAACAAAATATTACAATATTTATACAATTCTTTATTAATAAGTTACTATTTATATTCAAATTTTTCTTATCTTGACTCTTTATAAAGAAACTGAAGATATCATGCTATTCTTCTCAATTCAGAGAAATAAACCTACTAGCAATAAGCTAACAAAAGAAAGCCTATTCTACCATTTGTAGTTTTAGAAATGTCTTTTTGGAAATATACTAGAAAAATCTTCAAATGTGCCAGAAAACTTCTCAGCAACATTCCTTTGAATTTGTGAAAAGCTTCAGAAACCAAATAATATCTAAGTGAGTCTTTCTATGACACTCTTCCTGATTGCCATTGGCCACTTCCTTAAATGCAAGAATCTTCCAAACAACTCCAGTCATATGTTTTCCTCTCCACATTCCTACTCATCACTGTGCCCTGATTTTTATACACCTATCTTCATTCCCACTCTTTGCTATGTGGTCATACATTGCCTTAAATAGTCAACCACTTCACAGAATCCTCCTTTCGCCCCTAGACCCTAACCTGAGTTGCATTACTGTTCCTCCAATACACCTTTTCCTTTGAAGGGAAGCCACCCACCCACAATCTTACCTTACAGATCCTCAGGTTGGGAGGTTGAATTGTGCCCCCAAAGATATATCCACTCACAATCACAGATTATGACCTTTTTGGAATTAAGGTCTTTGCAGTTGTGTTTAAGATTAAGATTACAAAATGAGATGACCCTAGATCAGAGTAAGCCCTAAGTCGAATAGCAGGTGTCCTTAAAAGAAAAGAAGAACCAGACACATGATGAAGCCCATGTGAAAATGGAGACAGAAATTAGAGCTATGTTACAATCCAAAGAACACCAGGAGCCACACAAAGCTGGAAGACATGAAAAATGATGTCTAAGATCATGGGCCTGCTGACTTTAATTTCAGACTTTAGGTGTCCAGAAGTATGAAAATGCATTTCTCTCATTCTGGAGCTTGCCATACTGCCAATTTGTGCCAGTTGGTGATGGCAGCTATGGGAAGCTATTACAAAAAGGTAGAATTAATGTTATTCTAAAAATTCGGAAAATAAAGTTAAAATATATATTAAGCTCCTATTATAATTTTTGTGAATTACATGTTCTCTTGAGTAACCTTGATCTTCCCTCTTCCAGCTTTATGCTTGCTACTTATCTATTTCAATCTCTAATCAAAGAGGAATCCCTACCACCACTCTTTGGACATTGTCCTCAATACATCATCTTTTTCTTTGTTTTTAAGCTACAGACCACCTACCTTGGATCAACTACCCGAGTCTCTGCTTTTACTCTCAAGCTCTCTGGACGGATTCACGAAGTGGTGCAGAAGAAAAGCAAAACAAATTCATTGTCCTTGTTGTCGCAAATGGCAAGATTTCATTTCTTTTGATGGCTGCATAGTATTCCATTGGAGGGTTGCTGGGGGGAGGGGGTTTGGGAGAAGGGGTGGGATTATGGACATTGGGGAGGGTATGTGCTTTGGTGAGTGCTGTGAAGTGTGTAAAACCTGGTGATTCACAGACCTGTACCCCTAGGGATAAAAATATATGTTTATAAAAAATAAAAAATTAAAAAAAAAAAGATTTCATTTATTTGACAAAAAAAAAAAAAAATTCATTGTCCTTAACTTCAGTGGTTTGTTTAGTCCTTAATAATAACTGTACCATAGATCAGATATTCATCTCTCTTTCTGGGCTATCCATTTTTAGCCTATATCTTAGCTTTTTACTTTACAGGGAAATTCATTCAATTCCCATGCTTGTTTTTATCTCTAGATAAACCTTTATGTTTGCTCTTCACTTTCCTTCTGCAGTCTTGAAGGACTAGACATACATTATGGTTCAAGATTAATTTTCTCACCTAAGTTTTGATCCAATCTCTTGTCATCTTTGACCAGAAATTATACATTTAATTATTTGGCTTTCTCTCTTCCCTGAATTTGCAATATCTATTTCTTTTTTCAAGTGTATCTATCCTTTTGTTTAGGCTTATTTTCTTTAGCTTCTCCACAAGAACGTAAAAACAACAGAACAAAAACTCTTAATCTGCCTTCCCTTTTAGCTCCCCCTCCCCCTCCCTCTCTCTCTAAAACTACAGTACAAGCTGATTTCATCACTCTTGTTCTTTCCTACTTAAATTTTACTTGTGCTTTTTACTACATTAGAATTATTCTGAAAAAAAAAGTTTTGCCAATGTCATTTAATTAACTTAGAAAACTTTTCAAAATTTAAATATATATATCTTAGATTAATTAAATCTCTCATATCTAACTATCCCCCATTTTTTCATAACATCTTTGCAAATATCTGAGCATTCACTCAATGTTCCCCCATTTTTCTCAGCTTACAAATGCCCATGGTCTTGACAGTTCCTTCATCTTTTCTCATTCCAGCTAGAGAGAGATTTATCCACTGTCACTAGCACAGTAGTTCCTAAAATATTATCCTTGTTCACTCCTAAGCTTCAGAATGATTCATTCCATTTTTACACCCAACATATTAAATCCCCAGGGGTCATTTACACCTGAATTCCACGAGGGTATCACCAACTGAACAACACCCAGCTAAATATATTACGTTTGACCCTGTTACTGAAATTGAGTATCTGGAGAGCCTGGGTGGCTCAGTCAGTGAAGCGTCTGTCTTCAGCTCAGGTCATGATCCCAGGGTTCTGGGATCAAGCTCCCCATTGGGTTTTCTGCTCAGGGGAAAGCCTGTGCTTGTGCACACACACACTCTCTCTCTCTCTGACAAATAAATAAAATTTAATAAATAGATACATAAGTAAGTAAGTAAGTAAGTAAGTAAGTAAATAAGTTGGTTATTCTGTGTGTCTCATTTCAAAGAATAGCATGAGCATCCCCTGGAGTACCCAGACAGACATCTGGAGGGGGTCCTGTAGCTTTATACCTCATCCACACTCTGAATCAAACATTACCCTCATTCTTCAGGTTTCACCTCCTAAATATTTTCTAAATCTGTCCTGTTATCTTTATCCACATTTGGTTACTTTAATGCCAGACTTCGTAACATTTTTTCATTATGGAAAGGCTTCTACTTTGTTTCTTACCTCAATTCTATCTTTTCCCTTCAAGATCTCACGTGGATATTACTACTAACAGAAGGATCCTATTTTAATGCAATGTTGCCTTTAATAATAATCTTTCTAATGACCTTCGAAAAATACTGTTTTTACATAGTATGTTCAAATTCAACAGGAGGACAGGCAAGACTTCCTCTGTATGAGGGGATTGTTAGTTTCTCTGGTGGTCTTAGCTCTCACCACATGCTTCCTGGCATCCAATAATCTAGTTTTATATATATATATATTTGCACTGCCCATGCATGCCATGCTTTTGCACTAACTAGAACTCTTCCTCTATAGTTTGTCTTCTTTCTATTTCTCATTTTTTACCAGTTGACCTATCACAATTGTGACCTACTTGATAGAAATTTCCAAAACATTTAAAAATACAAGTAAACACTATTTTGCACCACACCTTATACAAAATTCTCATATTCACTTATTAGTAACTTCTTAACCTTTGAATGGGATATGCCTTTAGATCATGTTCAATTTTAATTGATATTGAAAAGACTAGAGAATCTGAGATTGACAGTTTTTTGTTTTGTTTTGTTTTGTTTTCTATCAGCACTTTGAAAATATTAGTCCATTATCTTCTGGCCATTAAGAGTACAGTTGTGAAAACTACTGTCAGTCAAATGATTGCTTCTCTATGTTGTAATGTGTCTTTTCTCAGTTTTTCTTTTTTAAATGGAAAATTTTCCTTTGCCTAAGAGCAGTAAGAATTGCATAATAAACCACATACATGCCTCATCCAGCTTTAAGAATTATAAACATCCTTCCAAACTTTTTTTTAAAATCTATGTTCCTCCTCTTTTGTTCTTATTTGTTTGGTTTTTATTTTCCTATACACTAAAGTATTCCAGAGAGGTTTTTTTTATTTTACAAGTTAGTAATTTAATATAGATCACAAATGCATGAGTTTTGGGTTTTGTTTTTATACCAATCTCAATGACATTATCAAACCTAATAAAAAATAATGCTTTAACATATTTTAATGCCTAGTCCATATTCAATTTTTTTTTTTAAAGATTCTTTATTTCTTCAAGATACAGAGGGAGAAAGAGAGCACAAGAGGAAGCATGAGCAGGGGGAAAAGGCAGAAGCAGGCTCCCTGCTGAGCAGGGAACCTAGTGGGGGGCTTGATTCCAGAACCTTGGAATCTGGAATCATGACCTGAGCAGAAGGCAGATGATTAACCCAATGAGCCACCAAGGTGCCTCCCATGTTCAAATTTTTCTGACTAAAATGTCTTTCTACAGTTGATTCATCTAAAGAGAGGAACCAAAACAAAACTCACAAAGTATATTTTTTGGATGTCTCTTAAAACTTCTTGTTCTGTACCATTTGTCTTTTCCATATCATATTTGTTGAAGACATTGCATCAGTATCACAGATACTTCCTGGATATATGTGATTGCTTCATAAGAGAATCCTCAAACTTTCTACTCTCTTCATTAAAAAAATTAATTTGTAAATATATTTAGAGACTTTCTTAAATAATTTATTTATAAAAGTAATTAATAAGTGATGGTCTGTATTCTCACTGTGTTTTGTTAATATACACTAAACATGCATGGTACAACTTTGAGGATGCTAAGATGGATGAGAGATCACCAAGTAAAGTTGTCATCAGTATGAGTCAACCATTATAAAATTTCTCACTAATCTTTCACTTGATTACTGTAGCATCCACTTATGATGGCTGACCAACTCTATTCATCCTTTAAAAATGTATTTTTCTGTATTTATTCTGCAGGAGAATATTTTCCCCCCTTACCATTAGTTTGTAAGAAAGAGAGAAGATCGGCTTAATTTCCCCCTTATTAATTTTGAGAGTAAGACATTGGTTTTCTTGAAACCCAAATGGATTATCTATATTTAATATATTATACTAAATGAATATAATAAATTATATTAAATGAATATAATATAAATGAATAGTGATTCATGATATTCATTTTCATGCTCAAACTGTTCCATTCTTGTGTAGTGAGAGTTTAGTCAAGCTTGTTCTTCTGTCCTTTTGAACATAATACCAAATATTGTACCAGAAAGCAAGTAGCTTCTTGCTTTCTAGTACAAGATTCCTTAATGCATATAAACTTTTCAGCCTGATATCTAAATGCTTCCATTTTCTTTCTAATTTGCATTTCTTTTAGGAAGAATTGGCATTTGGAAGCCACAATCTGAGTGTTTAGGATGCAGTTTTTTTTTTTTTTAAGATTTTATTTATTTATTTGACAGACAGAGATCACAAGCAGGCAGAGAGGCTGGCAGAGAGAGAGGAAGGGAAGCAAGCTCCCTGCCGAGCAGAGAGCCCCATGTGGGGCTCGATCTCAGGACCCTGGGATCATGACCTGAGATGAAGGCAGAGGCTTTAACCCACTGAGCCACCCAGGGGCCCCTAGGATGCAATTTTTTTTTTTTTTAATTAGAACATCATTTTCCAGATATGTCAGTGGGGAGTTAAGAAATACATCTATTTCTAAAAGACAAAGTAATTTTAGTTTTAAGATTACAGTGATTTACTTACACTTTGAACATTTTTAACTCTGATTTTGTTATACTAAAATCACAGCTCTTAAAACACCATATTTTTTTGCTTGTTTTATGCTACAATATATATAGGATAGTTTCAAATGGAAAAATATTAATACTAAAATGAGCCTCATATGTGATATTCAACATTTCTTTGCATATCTATTTGTATTCTGTGCTAAGCTTTACAGCTTATAGGTGTAAGGAGATATCTCATCATTGTGGTTTGATTTGCATTTCCCTGATGACTAGTGATGTTGAACATCTTCTAATATGCCTATTGGCAATCTGTAAGTCTTCTTTGGAAAATAAAAAAAGTCTTTCAGACCTTTTAATTTTAATCAGATTTTTCTTTTGCTATTAAGTATTATAAGTCTTTATATATTCTGGATATTAACCTTTTATCACATATATGACTTGTAAACATTTTCTCCCATTCACCAGGTTGTCTTTTAATTTTGTTGATGGCTTTCTTTGATGCACAGAAGATTTTTAGTTTCATGTAATACCACTTGTTTATTTTTGCTTTTATTACTTTTGTTTTTGGTGTCAAATTAAAAAAATCATCATGGAGACTGATGTCAAGGAGCTTATGACCTGTTTTCTTCTAGGAGTTGTATGGCTTCAGGTCTTACTGTTTAGTCTCACCAACACCATTTATTGGAAGGACTGTCTTTTCTCCATTGTATAATCTTGACTCTTCTGTCATAAGTTAATTGATACTTACAGGTGTGGGCTTATTTCTAAATACTAATGGGTACTAAGTATTTAATCCATTTTGAGTTAATTTTTGTGAGTAGTATGAGACAGGGATCCAATTTAATGTTTCTGCATGTGGTTATCCAGTTTTGTCAACATTATTTATTAAGATATTATCCTTTCTCCATTGAATATTCCTGGATCCCTGGCCAGATATTAGTTGATCATATATGTACAGGTTTATTTCCATTTCCTCTACTATGTTTCATTGGTCTATTTGTCTATTTTTATGCCAATATTGTGCTGTTTTAATTACTATTCTGTACTGGAGTTTTATTTTTACTTTATTATTATTTTTTAGGATTTTATTTATTTATTTGACAGAGAGAGAGAGAGAACAAGAAGGGGGAGCAGCAGAGAGAAAGAGAGAAGCACGCTCCCTGCTGAACAGAGAGCCAGACATGGGACTTGAGCCCAGGACCCTGGGATCATAACCTGAGCCAAAGGCAGAAGCTTAACAGACTGAGCTATCCAGGCAAACTGTATTGGAATTTTAAATTAGGGAATCTTATGTCTATAGCTTTGTTCTTTCTTCTCAAAAATGCTTTAGCTTTTCAGGTTTTTGTTTTTTTGTGGTTTCATAGAAATTTTAGGGTTTTTTGTCTTAGCTCTGTGAACAATGCCATCAGAATTTTGATAGGACTTACCCTGAATCTACAGATTGCTTTGGGTTATATGAACATTTTAGCAATATCAATTATTCCAGTCTATGAGCATGGAATATCTTTCCATTTACTTGTGCCTTTATCAATTTCTTTCTTTAATGTCTTATAGTTTTTGGTATATAGGACTTTCATATTCTTTTTTAAAATTTTTTATTTTTTATAAACATATAATATATTTTTATCCCCAGGGGTACAGGTCTGTGAATCACCAGGTTTACACACTTCACAGCACTCACCATAGCACATACCCTCCCCAATATCTATAACCCCACCCCCTTCTTCTAACCCCCCTCCCCCCAGCAACCCTCAGTTTGCTTTGTGAGATTAAGAGTCACTTATGGTTTCTCTGGACTTTCATATTCTTGATTAAATTGATTCCTAGATACTTTATTCTTCTTGATGCAATTGTAAATAGGGCTGTTTCCTTAATTTCTCTGATAATTCATTACTAGTGTTTATAAATACAGCAAATACTTAATTAGTGATTTTATAACTTGCAGCAGTATAGAATTTGTTTATTATTCTATCAGTTTTTGATGAAATCTTTAGGGTTTCTACATATAATATTGTGTCATCTGCAAATAGTAATAGTTTTACTTATTTCTCTCTAATTTGGATGTTTTTTTTTTTCCCATATATGTTGTGGCTATGACTTCACATATTATGTTGAATAAAAGTGGCAGGAGTGAGCGTCCTTGTTTTGTTTCTGAACTTAGAAAAAAGATTTCAGTGTTTCATAATTAAGTATGATGTTAGCAATGAGGTTGTCATATAAGGTCTTTATTATGCTTCGATGCATTCCCTCTATACCTGCTTTGTTGAAAATTTTTATCATAAATTGATGTTGAATTTTGTCAAATGTTTATTCTGCATTCATTGAGGTGATCATGATTTTTTTCTTCATTTCATTAATGTGATGTATCCCAATGACTGAGTTGTAGATGTTGAACCAACCTTGCACCACTGGAAGAAATTCCATTTGATCATGGTTTATTTTCCTTTTAATATATTGAATATATTGTTGAATTGATTTTGCCAATATTTTGTTGAGATTTTTGCATCTATGTTCAGCAAGAATCTTGGCCTACAATTTTCCTGTCTTGTGGTATCCTTGTTTGGTTTTGGTATCAGGGTAATCCTTGTAAAATTTAGAAGCAATGCCTCCTCTTCTATTTCTTGGAAGATTTTGAGAAAAATTAGTATTAATTCCTTGAATGACTAGAATTCACTAGGGAGGTTTTTGAATACAGATTCAGTCTCCTTATTAGTAATCAATCTTAACAGATTTTCTATTTCTTCATGATTCAGTCTTGGCAGGTTGTATGTTTCTAAGAATTTATCAGTTTCCTCTAGATTGTCCAACTTGTTGGCATGTAATTGTTTATACTTACTAGTCATATGATCCTTTGTATTTCTGTGGTATTAGCTGTAGCTTTTCTTTCATTTCTGATTTTACTTATTTAAATTATTTCTCTCTCTCTTCCTCTAAAGGTAAATATTTGATAATTTTCTTTTCAAAGAACCAGCTCTTACTTTTATTGACCTTTTCTATTGTCTTTGTACTCTCTATTTGTTTTTCCTCTAATCTTTGTTATTTCCTTCCTTTTATTTATTTTTTTTAAAGATTTTATTTATTTATTTGACAGAGAAAGAGAGAGAGAGATCACAAGTAAGCAGGGAGGCTGGCAGAGAGAGAGGGGGAAGCAGGCTCCCTGTTAAGCAGAGAGCTCGATGTGGGGCTTGATCCCAGGACCCTGAGATCATGACCTGAGCCGAAGGCAGAGGCTTTAACCCACTGAGCCACCCAGGTGCCCTTACCCCCCTACCTTTTTATTCCTGGAATTTTTCTATAGTACTATTTTCTAATATGTGCTTTTCCTTTCAGAACAATTTATTGTTTTATCCAATTGAGTTTAATATTTTATATACTGCTTAAGATTTTTACACACATATTTTAATGGCTAGTTGATTTGGAGATGGAAGTAATGCCTCTTAATAGAAGGTTCTTTCAGTGCAAAGGAGCCCAGATACTGTTGGAGGCCACAGCACGGTTGGAGTTGTGGATCAAACCAGGCCCTGACTTGTGTCTCCTTTAAAGTCCAGATGCCTTGATAAGGGGTTAAGGACAGGAAAGTTGAGTAACACTGAGAAAGGGTCTGTGCTATGTGTTGTGCACTCACCTACGTGACTTCCCACACACTCTCCCTACAGAAGGGAACAATGTGGTCAGGGTCCTGAATTCTTAGTTGGTCCTTGTTGTTCCTGTACTTCCCATTATCCGCTCCCTGGTTGATTGTAACATCTTGTATCAATAGTTGCTAATGACATTAGCCATGATTACCTGGCATCACGAGATTTGTTTGTAGTTAATGTAAGACTTGTTATAGGAACTTGCGGTTATCTGACTAGATACTGATGTATTACTCCTACTATTGTGCTCTGCCTTATAAATGCTTGTAAGATATGGAATAAAATCAGCACTGTTGGACATCCTCCTCAGTGCTCCTCCTGCCCCCAACTCTTTGTCTCTTAATTTCTTTTCATCACCCTCTTACCCTCAAGTTCCTGGTCGATTTGTCATGCCTGCCGCGACAAGATACCTTTCTCAAATCTATTTCTGTGTCTTTGTGTTGACCTTGAGTATAAGGGCAAATTTTCACACATTGAGTCATCTCTTCTGACCCCATGTGGTTAGGTTGAAACTGACCTCCTGAAAGAGGTCCTGATTTCTGGAACTTATGCATGCTACACTATATGGTAAAATGGTCTTCTCAGATTAGACTAAATTAAAGATCTTGAGATAGAGATATTATTCTGGATATATGAGTGAGCCATACATACAATCACATATATTCTCATAAAAAGGAGATGGGAAAAGATTTTAGACACACAGAGGAGAAGGAGATGTGACAACATAGCAGAGGAAGATTTTAAGACCCCAGTCTTTAAGACTGGAGTAATGCAGCCATAAGCCAAGCAAGGAGAGCTGCCACAGAAGCTGCAGTAGGCAAGGAACAGATTCTCCCCCAGAACCTCTGGAAGGAGCATGGCCCTGTTGACACTTTGGTTTTGGCCCAGTTATATTGATTTCAGACTTCTGGACTTCAGAACTGTGAAAGAGTAAATGTGTGTTAAGCCACATCGTTTGTGGTAATTCATCACAACAGCCATTGGAAACTAATGAACTCCATGTCACAGAAATTTCACTCAGTCTCTTTTAAAATTCATGATGTAAAAGTCAATTACCAACACATTTCTCTGCCCAAACTCTAGGAGTCACATGATAATATCACCACTCCATGATCAGAAATACTACATATTCCATTATGTTCAGAAACACCAGACTTCTGTAGCTTAGAGATTATTTATTTGGGAGTGAGGGGACAGACTTCCCTCTGAAAAGCACTGATACTCTAGAGAAGGAATTTCTTGAATCTATGTAAAGGTCTTGACAATGGTTGGAAGAATGACAAGAACTCTGACAATCCCTCCCAAAGGCTCTTCTGTGAATCTTTCTCACATCAATTCCTTGCCTTACTTCACTTTACCCAGACTCAACATTCTGATGAGAGTCTGTGTATTTCCAGTGCCCTATAGAGTTCCAAAACAAAATGTCCTAACCCACTTAGAAAATTATGTAAATTCATACAACTTCAAGACATACTTCTGTTGCAGATAATGTTTGAGATGAGTAAGCATATTTCAATGATAAGGTCCATTAATTTAGAAAAACATCATACTATTTTAGACTTGCATTTTGTAACTTTGCTTTTAAAACTATCTTATACATTTTTAAAAATAAGAATATTTAAAATACATGCCTGAGCCCCAGAAAAATCTATTCATTTCATTTTAGTGCTATTAGTTTATCAGTTAAAACTCTTGGTTTGATGTTCTATCTTATTCTAGATAAGGATACTCATTATTCTTCATTTGCGAAAAAATACTATGATTTATAACTCCATATTTACATCTGCTATATTTTTATCTAAACACAAACATGCATCAGAGTGAATATTTACTCAAGTATATTTTTCATTACAGATAGGCATTTACATACTTGGTAAAGCTATATTCATTTTTCAACTTTTTTCTACTCTTATAAAGTATACCTTTTAAGCTGTCAGAAGGACTTTTACACTAAAATGCAATCTTTTATGTTATATATCTACCAGTCTCTGCTTAATCGGCTCATTGTCAAGTGCAGTGATGAAGTAACAGCAAGCTTCAAGAAAAGCTTAGGGAACCTATCTTTTTAAGCATTCCATTGATTTCCCTCACTTCATCTCATCAATAGTGGATATATTACTTTCTGAAAAGCAATAATAAAATAATGATAATACTGGATAATAGCTATAATGTTAAAAATCACTTCTAATCATTAGCATCTGAAAATGAGATGAGCTAAGATTCATTTTGCTTTTTAATTCATAAGAACAATCTGAAGGTCAACTTTAAAATATAATTGATATGTTTTTTACTTGAAAAGATTTACCTTTCATTACCAATGCCATAAGTCATTGTCCTTGCAGTTTGAGGGGAACGATGTAGCATCATTATTATGCTTAATTTCCTCCCTGGGTATAAGTTTAGTATTGAATGTAAGTACATAATTAGGAACTTAATAACTTAGAATCAGGATGTGTACTCTTAAAAAACAAGTGAATTTACTGTCAAAAAAGAAGTTGATAATTCAAAAATCACAAGTATACAATTAACGATAGCAACCTGCAACATCTCTCCTGCACATGTACTATCTATGCATCCAATCCTGAGGAAAATACAAGACCAAAGCTAAACTACGTTAGACAAGGAATTATCTGCCTTCATCTTTCTATCCTTCTAAATAGCACTGGGAAAAAAGATAATGAACAAATACAAATTCACAGCAGTGGTACAAAGAATGGTACTATCAGAAGTGACTGCCAAAAACATTAATTTTACACTCAAAATTGTGATTGGGGTAGACACTAACTTTGGGTGTTAAAGCATAAAATAAACAAAGGAACAAACAAACAAAAAAACCATGCTGATCCTGAGCACTGAATATTGATGTCAGTGTTTATCCCCAGCCTGAAGCTAAGAATATCAACTCCCTGAGGTAGGGCACTTCTACAATAGGTGGTGAGGCCAGAAAAATTAAACAGGACCTGAGGTGACTTTTGGCCCTACTCAGAAGCTTCCTCTTCCTAGTCCTCTGATGCACTCATGCAACCACCTGGCCAGGACTCCAAAAATTCTATAAATCATTACTTGCTTTGATGATACATACTCTAGCCACCAATATTATGGCGTCCAGATGTTCTAAAATAGCTAGAAAATAAAAAAGCATTCAATGGTTATAGACCCCTTGAGCTTGAGAGTTTGGAAAGTTATCCCCAGTAACAAAATAGTTAACTAAATAAACAAAAATTTAAAATATGAAAAATACATATATGTACAAAGAATATTATGAAGATATCTATCCACAAAGAGGAGACTTTGATACAAATTTAAACAAAAGTTAAAAAGTTTTTCAGTGTAAAAATAAACATTCAAAAAATTCAGTATTTAAACCTTAATGCAGGAAAGCACAACTGGTTTGTCTTTGGGCACCAAGTTTGAAGAAAACATATAGTGAAAGAAAAGTGTCATAGATTACAAGAACAGAAGGTCCTGAATTTACCCTACAGTGGTTTAAAATGCAAATACAAAGAAAAAAGTAGACATCATTAAAGTAATAATGACATAAAAATAAGATTTTTTGTAACAAAGTGAAAATAATAAAATATATCTAAGTGCAAAATTGTAAAACACAAGATGCTAATAATAAAGAAAATTATTAAAATTTCTCAAGAGAACACCAAACAGGTTAACTATTAAATGAAAACCTAATATATCATCCACTGATTTTTTATCTGGACAAAACTTAGATAAGGAAACAAAATCTTCATAGCTCTGAAGGGCAAAAAGATGATTTTGAACATAGATTCTGTCCATAATAAGTACAAGTAAATACTCAAGTTTAAGGATAAAAGAGATTTTCCTAAATTTAAGAACTTAGAGTATTGGTAAGATGGAAAGTATTGATGTGAGAAAACAGTGACAAATAAGCCAACATAACTGATAGTAAAAAATACAGATAAAATTTGATAGTAAAATAAACATTACTTTTTTTCAAAAGAGATAAAATATTTTAAAATGTCAGATGATTTAACAATATATGGAAAATTTATAGGGGAAAATGGATGCAGTGAATATCTCTAATGAGTAGAAAGAGATTATGAGAATTAATTTGTTATGTTAAAAAAAGAAAGAAAGAAACTTTTAGAGGTGGTAGTTAGGTTTAGGATATTGTATATAGTGACAGCCTAACCAGTGTATAGTTTAATTCAAACTCATCAAGATGTATGCATCAAATATGTACAACTTTTCTGCGTATCAATCATACCTCAACAAAAAAAAATTAAGAATTAGTTTTGCTTTCATCATCAGTAGAAAAATAACGGTTAAATAAGTCTGTTGAAGTATATGGCTCTTCCTTTCCTTTTTATCCTCTCAGAATTTCAATGAAAAAGAAAAAAACTGCTTAAATCAACAAAATTTTATAGAACTGAGAACTCAGTGCCATGATGGGGCTGTTCGATGTCTACCCTACTCAATATAGCACCCATTAGCCACATGTGGTTATGAAATGCTTGAAATGTGATTCGTACAAAGAAGGAAAAATATATTTAATTTTATTAAATTGATTAGTTTAAATTTAAATTCAAATAGGCATATGTGACTATGGCTACCATAATGGTATAGGTTTATAAAAAGTTTTAATGTATATGTTCTCAATAAATATTTGATTATAAGTATCGAAAAAAGTTTTTGTACAACATACTGACATTCCCATATTTTTTTTTCTGTATGTACAGTAATTTGTATTTTTGTTGTGATGAGAAAAACCTTTTTACAATTAATCTTCTTGAACAGAAATAAAGGTAATGGTACATGAAATTTTGAAACCACTGATTTCACATAGTTTTTCACAGTTTGATTATTTAAGAAAAAACAAAATCAACAATGACCCAAATAAGACCAGTTAGTTTTTAAAAATATGGAGAAAATGTGCAAAAGTTATCAAATAAGTTAAAAGGATAGATAGCATGAATATATTTTCTTGTTTTTATTTTTTATTTCTTTTCAGCATAACAGTATTCATTTTTTTTAATTTACTTTTTTATTTTCAGCATAACAGTATTCATTATTTTTGCACCAAACCCAGGTGGTGGGTATTATAGAGGGCACGGTTTGCATGGAACACGAGTATATTTTCAATGGTAAATGCAGAAAATAAGACACCTTTAAATTTCACTTAAATTTAAATTTCACTTAAAATTCATTTAGAATTTTGAAAGGTCATTTTCTGGCTCTGGACCCATTGATAAACACCATATTTCCTCTCCAGACTCTATTTAGTTATAAGAATAAGAAACAGATCAGTCCTCACTTGAGCTAAAACAACAGAACCATTTTTGAATGACAAAATTAAATTATAAACATGAGGCTAACTTTTTGCCACAAATAAAAAGCCACATGAGAATGAGTATTCATCATTCAAACAGATGTGGGCTCTTTCACAGGATGTCATAAAGTGACCTAACATCTCAAGGGTAAAATTATCTGTCTTAAGAAGGCAAATTCACTGTAAACAGGAGGAGTGATATCTGGTTAAAAATATGAAAGTGGGGTCTCAGTAAATAATTTTGCATTTATAAGTATCAAGAAAATTTGAAAGCAGAAGCA
The DNA here is from genome assembly GCF_030435805.1 of Mustela lutreola. Taxonomy (NCBI): domain Eukaryota; kingdom Metazoa; phylum Chordata; class Mammalia; order Carnivora; family Mustelidae; genus Mustela; species Mustela lutreola. The sequence continues at coordinate 54,036,984 of NC_081303.1, forward strand.
GGTCAAAGTTTTCAATTCATTACTCATGTATTTTCTTTTCTTTCCCATCTGCAAACATAATTAAAAAAAAATGTGACTACATGATAAAAGTAAACGAGCTACACCAAAACTTTGGAATGGGACTAGCTTGAGGGCATAAACTCTACAAACCCGATTATTAAATATTAAATATTTTTCAAGTATTCTTACATTTTAACATGCATAATTAATAATGGAAAGAGGTTTACCAAAAAGTCATCACCAAATATACATATATGAAGAAAAACTTGAAAAGAATGTCAGTGCCCCACCGCTGTGACTGTGATGAAGCCACTGTCTATGTTGTTACATAAATCACAGTTGCTCAGGATATTGTTTAATCATAAAATAAATACAATCCTACCATTGGTTAGCGAAAATTCGCAATGAGGTCTTATATATAAATGTCTGAAAGAGGATGGTAAACTTAAATGTTTCACTCCTAAAATTTGAGACTTTCCATTGAAGTACACTGGTTTCCAAAAGCTATATATACAACATTAATACCATTTGTAAAATTTATCATAATCTTACAAGCACCTATCTATAAGGTTATTGAGGTTATATAATGAGAGAGTACCATTAAAAAAAAAGGTAAGTAGAGAGAGACAAAAACAAAATTTAGAAAATATGGGAGACTATCAAAGCTACTAGTTCTGAAAGGCAAAAATAAAATAAAATACAATTAAATTAAAAAATAGTAATACCAGAGGGGCTCCTGAGTGGTTCAGTCAGTTAAGTATCCAATTCTTAATTTCAGCTCACGTCATGATCTCAGGGAGTTGTGAGATCAAGCAAGCCCTGAATCACGTTCCACACTCAGGGTGGAATCTTGAAGATTCTCCCTCTCCTGCTCCCTCTGCTCCTCCCCTCCTCAAATAAATAAATAAATCTTTTTAAAAAAAAGTAACATCAAAGACCTAAATGTTAGCAAGGTGATGACCTATGGTTCAGTTTAGATTATTTAAATATTCAGTATTAGTATTAGTATTATTTCATCTTCATGTAGATGATGAATTCGTTAATAACAACAGAAAGATATTTTGAGGCAAATAAACATGAGATGCATCAAATGAAAATTATTGCTTAAATTAAGTTGATAATTTTCAACTTTTAGTCTTCCAAAGTAAGGCTGGGGCCTTTGCCATTTCTTGCTACAATTTACCTTTCTGAAATACCTAAGCAAGCCAAACATGCCCAACTATGTCTTTCACAATGCTGTTATCTACCTGCATTCCCTTTTCTATCTAAGTCTTACCACATTTCTGGATCTAATTTATCTCACTTTACCCATATCCCTATTATTTTACTAAATTCTGTTGCATTTACTTGCACATTGTATTTACCATTATAAATATTTCTGCCAATCATTTAATATTTCTTATTTCCTCACCTATGCACTATATCTCTGAAAAAATATCAAAATTACCAGAAGAATCAGATTGCAGCTCTAGGATGCTTGGGTGGCTCAGTGGGTTAAGCCTTTGCCTTTCAGCTCAGGTCCTGGTCTCAGAGTCAAGGGATGGAGCCCTTCATCACACTCTGCTCAGCAGGAGCCTGCTTCCCCTTCTCTCTCTCTGTCTGCCTCTCTGCCTACTTGTGATCTGTCAAATAAATAAATAAAATCTTTTAAAAAATAGATTGCAGCTCTAATTCTGCAACTTATAAATTCTGTATTTTCAGCAAGTGAAAATTTCCAGTTTCTCATTTATCATAAATGAAGGTTTTTGTTTAGATGGTTTACTCAATTGACATAACTGTAAAATTCTAAGTTTCTTATCTCTCTCATATAATTCAAACTTCTGCAAAATGAAGAAATTAGATGTGGAAGGGGCATCAGAATTCACCTAATTCAACCCTTTTTGCTCTAACAATGTCTGAACTCAAAGCTGAATTCGTATTACTGACTTACTTGTTCATCAATCACTTGTTGGACACTTTCCATACTACACATTGTGCTAACTTCCAGGAAAATCAAGGTGAATGCATCTTTTAGGAATGTACATTAATGTGAAAGAAAAGGGAAAAGTAAGTATATAATCATAATGAACTATGAACAGGGAATTGTTGAGATATAAAAGGGAGCCTTTAGAAGTCAGGAAAATATTCCTGGAAATGATAACGCCTCAGATGAATCAAAAAGGGCTTGCAAGAGGTAAAGACAGCAAAGAAACCAAATCCAAATTTCTGAAAATCTCCACTTCTACTGTGTTTATAGAATCACGTGAGAGAAAATGGGGCTTCCACAATTATTTATTCAATTGAAATTAAGTCCTCAAAAGATTAAATAATTGTATTCATCAACAACATGTTTACATAGAACTCTAAAAAGATAAGCATCAAGGAAAAATCTCTAAAGGGGATGTAAAATTCCAAAAATACTTCTAGTAAATTCTTTTAGAAACATGTCATGCTGTTCTTTGGGCTGAAACATATTAAGGAAGACCAGTGGAGTAATGCATCTTGTAGAGAAGGACTCTGAAAGAGTAGCATTTTAACCAGTCAATAAATCAAATCCTCAGCAAGTGTAATACAGAGAGAATGCTAGTGTTTTAGATACCGGTAAGCAGGCAAGTGAGTCTAAGGTCTTGATCTGATCAAGGTCAATAGCTTGTAAAGATTAAAGCAGGACATTAGGATTAACAAGTAGCTAAAGTTTACTAAGTTAGACTTAAAGAATTCAATGTAGAAAAATGGGTCAGAAGCAGAGAAGAGCAATGCTAACAACAACGTTTTAACCTCTGGTCTAAGGGCAGAGGCTACTTCCTCTTAGATTTGATTCTCTTCATTTTGATGGATGTGGATGATTAAAAATCAAAAAGGTTTTCATCTGTGAAGGTCAGAATCCCAGGATGTCAATGGAAACATTATAGCTAGATCTGCTGTATAAATTCTGACAAGGTTACCAAAAAAACCCCAAATTTATTCCACTTAGATTATGAATTCAAGAACTATCACTGACCTTCTACCTTCAAAAATAAATTTTATACTGGAAGTGAATGCTCTTGATTCATTTGTTACTACTTCCTTTTCTTCCTTCACCGACAAAATAAGATTAATGAAAAATAAAACCCAGAGCTCCTTCCCAACCAAGAAAAACTAAACAACAGGCAGTTTGTGATTCCATCTGTGCCTCCTGCTTTCTACCCAAAACAATCAATTCCACCAATAAAGCCAAAGAAAGATAGGAAGTTCAATAGTAACTCATATTCTGAGAGAGGAAGAGTCATCGTGACATCACTGAGATAATAGTGGAACAAAAATTATTTTGGCCTATGAGTACAATAGAAATGTCCTCTGTGGAATGGCTGAATTTGTTCTACAAAAAGGCAGTCAGGTAAAGTAGGATAAGCACTGGATTACAAATTAGGAGATTAGCCTTCTATTTCTAGCTCTGCCACTAAGGCCTGGGACCCAATTTTCCAATCTGTAAAACAGAGTGATTCAATGAAATGGTCACTAATGTTCCATTCAGCTATAGTGCTTTATGGAACAAAATTTTGGTTTAAAGATGGTGGAATAAAACAAAATAAGAGGAAAATACAGAAAGATGGATAATCGCCTTGACCTCAAACTCATAGATATTGCATGCACTGTCCAAAGCTCTGATGGCTGAACCATACTGAGAGTCAGCAGAACTACTTCTGACTATTACCAGGCTAACAAGATATATAGATTATCCAACACTAAGTGTCACCCACATAAAAGAATTTGATTAAAGTACAAAGTTATGAACAAAAACTAATCTTTTCTTCTTTCAAAAGTGAAAAATAACCACAAATAAACCAAGAGCTGAAATGTCATAAGGCATATTAAAAAGAACAGAAAGTGAAAAAAAAGGACAAAATTCAGAGGCAGATAAATGGAGACTTCACAGAAGGCCTAGTTCAAATGAAGAAAGAAGAGTTAACCAAAATATGAAAGGGGTTTATAAACAAGTTCTCTTCTAAAAACTCAAATTTATCCATTTGTCTGTTGAAGGGCATCTTGGCTCTTTCCACAGTTTGGCAACTGATGAATGGATAAAGAAGATATGGTCCATATATACATTGGAGTATTACGCCTCCATCAGAAAGGATGAATACCCAACTTTTCTATCAACATGGATGGGACTGGAGGAGATTATGCTGAGTGAAGTAAGTCAGGAAGAGAGAGTCAATTATCATATGGTTTCACTTACTTGTGGAGCAAAAGAAATAACTTGGAAGACATTGGGAGATGGAGAGGAGAAGTGAGTTGGGGGAGATCAGAGAGGGAGACAAACCATGAGAGACTGGACTCTGAGAAACAAACTGAGGGTTTTGGAGGGGGAGTGGGGTGTGGGGTTGGGTAAGCCTGGTGATGGGTATTAAGGAGGGCACGTATTGCATGGACGATTGGGTGTAGTGCATGAACAATGAATCTTGGAACACCGAAAAAAAAATAAAGCAAAATTACAAAAAAATAAATAAAATAAATTTAAAAAAACCCTCAAATTTAAACAGTTTAAGGAAAAGTATAAATATCAAAAACTTCAGGTTGATGACCCATGAAATAAATGTAAGAAAAATTAAAATGTTAAACAGCAAAGGCTTTCATGCCTTATGATAATCATCAAATAAAAATTTTTAAAAAAAGGAATAACCTGAGAGAATTATGATGTAAACCAAGGAAATCACAACAGAAGGAATGGAGAGGGATAGTTGCATAAGAATGGTTACTGATTAATTATAGAAACCAGACAAATAAAATTCAGCAGAATATAACTGGTATTTGGATAGAATTTTTAAAAAAAGAGAAAAAAACCACCCATCTACAAGAAGATATTTTTCTTATAAAGAATTTGCTATAGTGAATGCCTCACAGTGTTTCAGCTAGGGGAAAAGAATGATTCAAGTGAAGGCAGTGAACTTAATCATGAAGATGAAATCAAATGGGGGTCTAAGCAAAAATAAAGAGAGTCACCTACACATGGAAAATCAGTTAGGTCTCAGAATCTGTGTAGCAACATTCACTACTGATGACGGTGGAGTAATTCCAACTAAAATCTGAGAAAAAGAATGGCCCAACAATGTTATAATTAATACAAATGATCTTTTAGTTCTGGTGGTAAAAGAAATTTGCAACAAATTAGAATCCAGAAGAAGGGGTATATAAAAAAATATTAAAATCTTATATGAAGATCATCCATGGGATAGAATATGATTCAAAATAAAGCCAAATGAAGAAAACATGGTAAAAAGATTTCTGTCGAGTAGTAAATACACTTAGAAAAGAGCAAAAGCTAAAAATATGAGAAGACAATATAAATGCTATAAGCCTTTATATTTTAAAATTAACCCTGTAACAAATCAGAAGATAGAAGATTGGAAAGAAATTAGTATTAGCATGCATATACTAATATCCACACTTCCTATATCAAGATCTTGATTTAAAGAATCTAATTTAAAATACAAATTTTAAATACAGTGACACTAACCTCTTTTTCTTTCTTAATCTCTCTTCTTATAAAATTTATTTATTGGTTTGTAAAGAATATTTCTCAGTTTACATCTCCTGTGAAAAAGCATTTACCATAAAACCTATAAGATTCAGTATAGTTTTGAGGGTCCTGAGTGGCTCAGGTAGTTAAGTGTCTGACTTGGTTTCAACTTAGGTCATGACCTCAGGGTCCTGGGAGACCCTTGTCCAGCTTCTTGCTCAGTGGGGATTTTGTCTCCTTCTCTCTCTGCCCCTCTCCCTACTCCTGATCTCTCTCTCTCTCTTTCTCTCTTGCTCTCTCTCTCTCTCAAATGAATATGTGACTCCAAAAAAAAAAAAAAAAATAGAAAAAGATTCAGTATTCAGTATAGTTCTCCCACCTTGGGTGAAAATCAACTTAGATATAATAATTTTAATATTGCCTATGATAAATTAAATTATTTTTGTTCTTTTTCTTTTTTTTTTTTTTTTGGTTATAACTTACTATATTATTAGAGAAATATCTGAAGTGATATTTGGCAAATGTTCAGAACGTCTTTTCTAGGTGTTAGCCATTGTTGGTGATTACTCATTTTGTAACAGCACTCCAGCCGGTCTTCAGGGTTAACACTCAATAAAGTTAACATACTCTTTCCTGGGGCATGTGGATGGCTCAGTCAGTTAAGCATCTGCCTCTGGCTCAGGTCATGATCCCAGGGTCCTGGGACTGAGCGCCCTCCATGGGGCCCCCTTCTTAACAGGGAGTCTGCTTCTCCCTCTCCCTCTGCCTCTCCCTCTGCTTGTGCTCTCTCTCAAATAAATAAATAACACGGGTTTTTTTCTCTTTTTTTTTTTTAAGATTTTTATTTATTTATTTGAACAGACAGAGATTACAAGTAGACGAAGAGGCAGGCAGAGAGAGAAAGGGAAGCAGGCTCCCAGCTGAGCAAAGAGACAAATGCAGGGCTTGATCCCAGGACCCTGGGATCATGACCCAAGCCGAAAGCAGAGGCTTTAACCCACTGAGCCACCCAGGTGCCCCAATTAAATTAAAAAAAAAAAAATACTCGCTTCCTTGCTGACTTAAGGCCCTTGATCTGTAACAGAACTAATTTGCTTTCTTTCCTTAGGGAATGAAGAACCAGAACCTTCCCAGGCCCCAGAGGCCAGCAAGTCTGTTTGAAGCTCCCTCAACTTTCTGGTTGGTCTAGCAATCTTTTAGCAAAATGTTTTTCTTCTTGAAGGTCACACAAATGACTTATTGACCACCCTTTGCAACATCTGTAGACCTTGCCCTCTGCCTTCCTTTGCAGAAAGAACAGAGTAGTCTTGCACAATCTCCTGGTACCAAGGAACAAGACCTTCTTGCACAAGTACTCTGTACCAGGGAACCAGACTGTCTTGTACAATCTCCCCTAGGTATCAAAGAACTAGAGTTTTTTTGCACAACCTCTGGGCACCAAGATAACTCTGTAGCTGGCATCATCAGTCTACACATAATCAAGAAATGTCACAGACCACTATACTCCTTTATTGGTTATACCCCTTTAAAAATCTCTGGACCAGGAAAAAAACTCATAGTTGGCTTTTGGATAAAAGTCTATTCTCCCCAGGTGGCTAGCCTTCTGAATAAAGCTTCTATTCCTTCCAATCAAAAGTCGTCTCTTGCATATTGATCTTTTCAGCAACAGGCAGCCAAACTTGGGTTTGGTAACAATTTAAAAAAAAATTATATACCTATATTTTTAAATCTTATATTTTATATAAAGCAAAAATCAGTTTTGAATGATATGACTCTTTATAAAAATAAAATAAAATTCTAAGACACGATAGCCCAAGGTAGATATTTAAGATTGTTATCACATATATCTCCTATGTAAATTTGTTTCTTATGGTAACCATTAAGGGCTTAGGAATGTAGCATATCTCTTGTAATCAGTAAGTGAAACTTTATTATGACTTGAGAAAAATTCCATTTATATAATTGCAAATGAAACAAGAAAAACTAAACTGTTGACCATAGTTAACTATGTAAATTAACTTTAGTTAATTGTAGACAGTTAATTATGTCACTGAGTTTCATTTCAACCAGAAGCACAGAAGAACACAAAGTTTTAACTTTCTCAGTTGTTCTTATAGGTCAATATGCTTAAAAAGAAAAAGGATATCTACTATGACTACTACAGTTTACACACACACCTCCCTTCCTTTGAAACATATGGATTAGTATCAGTGTGGAAAATAAATGTTATAATACATGGAAGACAGCTGTGCAGATCAACTCTTATAGACAATTACTGTTAAAAGAAGCACCTAATTTAGTCACTTTGGGAGAGGGGAAATTTCTTTCTCCAAAAATTCATGGCATGCTTTTCTTAGTCACGTTAAATCTGTTTGGGTTTTAAGCCCTTTTCTGAAGAAATTAATATGGTAATGAAGCTGATTATACAGCATAAGCTGAGTATAATACTGCCCACCTCAGGAGAAAATGATTACACCACATGGTTGATAATGGGAAGCTAGGTCTTCCAATGAATGCAGGAGCACTATATCTCAATAAAGAAAACTGATACTGGGGAGTAACTGTATGGCTTCCAATCTACGTGATCCACTTCTCCTTAAAAGACTAGCAGTAAAATAAAATACAAAGTTCAATCTTCACCACTTAGTGGTCTCAGTGAATCAAAATGAAACAAACAAACTAACAAAAATTAATAATTCTTTCTTTATGTGTTTTAACCTCCCTGACACTTGGTTGGGGATGGGTTAGCCAAAAGTGATATCCTACAGAAACTAAAGTAAGTTGTGTGTGTGTGTGTGTGTGTGTGTGCGTGTGTGTGTGTTTTAATGCCCTTTGCAACTGCTATATACTCACATTGTCTGTATTAGGTGATTAAGCTTTAATTCCCAGAATGCTCAAGATTACCTGCACTGTATTTATGTGTATTTCTTTTTTAGAGTGTGTGGGCCCTGAGACAAGTTGTCATATTCCCAGTGCCAAGCAGGGTGATTGAAACAGTATTTATAATTGGTAAGTACATAAAAACAAATAACTGAAATTAATAATATGTGACTACAAATTATTTTTAAAGTATTTAAAACAGATATATTCATTCTATATGATGGCATACAGGAAGTTCTGCTTGTCCATAATAGCTAATCAGAATGAATACTAAGTGAAATATGCTAGTTTAACATACATTATTTTCCCTCTAACCTTCTGAGTTCTTAGCTAAGTCTCCTGTAATAAAAGACAGATTAATAACAAAACAAGGAGAGGTTTTTAACATGTACAACTCCTCATGTATTCAGAGAAAAAATGCAGAGAAAAATGATTAGCTCAAAGAGCTGGTTTAGAACTCCAACTTAAATATTATCTTTAGCTAGAGACAAAAGAAAGAAAGATGTGTACAGTGAGTAGTAGCGAGGCTAGTTGTGGGAAAGTTGCCCGGAAAAAACATGATAAACAAGGCTAAGATCTGTTATGCATATTTAAGTCATGGACTTCTCCATGATCTCCCTCCCATGAAGGTTTTAAAGTGTTGTCTCCAAGGATTAACCATTGCCCTTCCTAGTAGAGAAGGAAGGAGGAATACCTTTGTAAATTCATGTCTTGATTTTAGGCAAATAGCGGGATGTCAGAGAGCTTTACTTGTGTCTGCTTCTTATTAACAGCCTTTGGCTCAAAATAATCCTTATGCTAAGGTGGTGTATTTGCGGTTTTCATGCCCTAACGCCTATGGTTGGTTATATTTTGGGATGGCATATTCTGCTACTTTGCACTATCTACAGTAATGTCAGAAAATACTTTAAAAATGACCACAATATTGAGACAGATTGTCTCAATAGGCGTCCATACCTAATATGATTTAATAACCAGAATTGACAGGTAAACAAATAGATTTAAAATGAACAAACAAAAAGCCAATTTCATGTGCTCCAAGAATTCTTCATTTCTTATGCTTATCCACATTATTGTATTTCAGATTATGTATTTATTAGTAATAAATAGTTAACAGATCACTTAAAATTAGTTATAAAAAATGAGAATTAACTTTTATTTCACAATCTGTACTTCAAATACTTGTTTGAGAATAAGTTGTAAACTTGTGAAATAACATGAGGAGTAAAGAAGAGTTTTATTTAAAAAAAAGACTTTGAAATCAGACAGTGCTGTTCTTAAGTCAGATCTTAACCACTTATGACCTCTGAGATCTTGAGAAATTAATAGACAATAAAAGCCTAATATCTATCTCTAAGAGTTATAATGATAAATAGTGATCATGCATGCAAAAGACTAGGTGAGGAGATTAGTATTTAGTTTATGTCCTAATCATTTGTTATCATTTACCATGATTTTTATTAATTAAGTAATTTTTCTTCATGAAACAAATTTATTGGGTAAATCTTATTTTTCCAATGGCTTTCATAAATAATTCAGAAATGTACCTCCAAGAATAACAACATATTTTAAAAAAGTGTTTTCCTTCCCAATGTTTACCACAATATTTAGTAAGTTATTAGATATCCATTATTCTTTATATATTTCATTAATAATATTTAAGATGACCAAACCTGGCCTTATAACTTCAGGAAGTCCCATGAGTTAATTAAGCTACATAAGTCTTACTCTTTTGGAAAAAAAATGCATTTTTAATAGTAAGGTGTTCACTAGTCTTGAAGTCAAGTACAAATGAAAATGTACCACTTCAAGCAGAATTTCTTCTTTATAGTCAGTATATGAAATCTATAATGGCTTCCTTAGTGCTAAATATTACAGTACTAAGTGCTGAGAAAAAAAGAAGAAAATAAATTTAAATAATTTTCAGTTTCAATTTTGGTGATCATCATATGCTTAAAAATAAAAATCATATGCATAATTGGAATAAGAGGGTGAATCTTCACATATACATAACAGAAGTACTTCTTATAGGAATGCCAAATTAGCCTGTATCAGACAAATTTTCCAACGCCAAACCAGAAAATACAGATAATTAAAAACAAAACAAAACAAAAGTTACTTCAAGGCTACCAAGATCTGAAGGAAGTAGATCCTGGGCCAAAGGGAAATAAAGAAGTAAGTATGGATTTCCTAGGTACTTCTTCCTCTTGGCATTTAACAACCCACATATGGTGGTGCAAAATCCAAGATACTGAGCAAAGATTTTTGCAATCTTTCAAAGGTGAGATAACAGAAACTAAATGTAAGACCCACCCAGGTGAAGGAGCATTTGTAAATATTTTAGTCATTCACTTGTAAGACCTGAAGGAATATTCTCTAAAAGTAATGGCAAGGCTATAAAGAAACTAGCTCTCACAAATCTTGAAATCCGGGACACTTGGAGGGTTCAGTTGGTTAAGCGTCTACCTTTGGCTCAGGTCACGATCCCAGGGTCCTAGGATTGAGTCCCACCTCGGGTTTCTTGCTCAGCAGGGAGGCTGCTTCTCCTTCTGCCTGTTGCTCTCCCTGCTTGTGCTTGCTCTCACTATCTCTGACAAAAAAATAAATAAAATATTAAAAACAAAAACAAAATACCAGAGGTTTAAACCCCACCAAAGATGAGGTCAATTACTGATTAAATTGTGTTTTTTTTTCTTAGAAGCCTTCATTGAGACTTACGGGTTGGACTGAAAAAAGCTATAAATAATTTTTCTAGAAATGGAAGCACTATTGGAGTCCATGACTTATAGAAGTAGAACATTTCTGATTACTACACAAGACTTCCACTTATGCTGGAATTCAAGGTCAATGAGATGTAGATCAGCTCTCCAAAAGTGTTATATCCAGTTTCAAGTAAGCTTAATTTTATACTAGATTAAAGTAATATGGAGCTAATTGAATAGCCTATGAAAAACAAAAGCAAAACTATGAAGGATCCAATATGTTACACTATTTTTAGAACTTTTCTTTCACAGTGTTCAGAATTCAGCTTCTAAAAATCGCTTAATAAAGAGACAAGAATGAATATGATGATCATGATGATAATAATAATAAAAATTAAGACAAAATAAATTTCCATTTCCAGAGGAAAGTCACAGTTTGGAGTTTTGAGACAAAGATTTTACAACATGTGAAATTAGTATTTTCAAGGAAATGGAGATACACAGGAAATTTTCATAAGGGAACTGAATTCTAGAAAATTGTTATTAAAAAAAATTAAGAGAATTAGGGATGCCTGGGTGGCTCAGTTGGTTAAGCGGCTGCCTTCGGCTCAGGTCATGATCCCAGCGTCCTGGGATCGAGTCCCACATCGGGCTCCTTGCTTGGCAGGGAGCCTGCTTCTCCCTCTGCCTCTGCCTGCCACTCTGTCTGCCTGTGCTTGCTCTCGTTTCTCTCTCTATGACAAATAAATAAAAAAATAAAAAATCTTTAAAAAAAAAAAAAATTAAGAGAATTAAAGCCATGCTATATGTGAAATTGTGAAGTAATGAGCTAGATTGAAACCAGATAAGACATCACAAGACAGGATTAAAAACCTGAAGAACAAGACAAATGAAAATATCCAGAGGAAAGAACACAGAAAGAAAGGGATACTATGAATAGGACTAACATGTGTAATTGGAGTCCCATTAGAAGTAAAACAGGATGAGGCAGAAAAATTATTTGAAACCTAAAGGTTGAGGATTTCCAAAATGATTCAATGACATCAAGTCAAAGATTTAAGGAGCTTTTCCAACTTCAATAAAATACATATACAGAAAATGACACATACTATAGTCAAACATCTGAAATGTCAAAAGGAAAAAGAGGCTATTAAAACCATCCAGATATCTTTAAAAAATAATAATAGGACTGGGGTGCCAAGGTCACACATTCTTTAAGTGTCTGTCTTTGGCTCAGGTCATGATTCCAGAATCCTGGGACTGAGCCCCACATCTGGCTCCTTGCTCAGTTGGAAGCCTGTTTTTCCCTCTCCCACTCACCCTGCTTATGCTCCCTCTCTCACTGTGTCAATTCTATGTCAAATAAATAAATAAAATCTTGAAAAAAAAAAAGTGGTAGGGTTAATAGTGACTTGATGACATAAATGAGCAGAAAAGACCACAAAATGATTTATTTTCAAGTACTGAGGGAGAAACAAAAACACACCAACAAAGAATTCTATATCCAGTAGGAATAACCTACAAAACTTAAGGCAAAAATGGAGAAAAAATTTTAGGGAAACAAAAATTAAGAATATCACCAGCAGTTTTTAATTAAAGGTATTTTTAAGCAAAAGCATAACAATACAACTGATAAACCAGCCTTAATTAAAATGAAAAATTTTCACCACTCTGCAAAAGATGACACCAAGAGAATTAGAAGACAAGCCACAAACTGGGAGAAAATATTTACAAAAAAACACATCTGATAAAGGATGATTACACAAAATAGGCAAAGAACACTTCAAACTCAGTAATAAGAAAACAAACAACCCAATTCAAAAAATGAGCCAAAGATCTAACAGATATCTTGCTAAAGAAGATATACAGATGGCAAATAGGCACAAGAAAAGATGCTCCACATCATACCACCAGGGAAATGTGAATTCAACCAACAATGAATAATAATACACATCTATTAAAACAGGCAAAATCCAGAGCATTGACAACACTAAGTGCTGGTGGAGTATGGAGCAATAGGAACTCTCATGTGTAGGAATGAAAAATAGTGCAGCCACTTTAGAAGACAGTTTAGCAGTTTCTTACAAAACTAAGCATACCCTTACTGTATGATCCAGCAATCATATCCTTTGGTACTATACTATTCTTTGTTAGCAATTATACATCAGTAGAGTTGATAAAAAATAATTAATAAGCAAGGAAAAAAACCCCAACTTTCTCCAGAAAATCTTCTTTTGCCCTATGTCAATGTTCTCCAAAGAAACTGTACCAGTAAAATGTGTGTGTGTGTGTGTGTGTGTGTGTGTGTGTGTATTGAAAAAGAGAGAATGAGAGAAATAAATTTAGAGATATAAGAATAATTGTGCAGGTACAAGTTGAAAATTTACAGGGTAGTCCAGCAGTCTGCATACTCAGAGAGGAAACACAGTTCACGTCCACAGAGAGCCTGATTGTAGAATTTTCTCTGCTTTGGGGAAGTCTGCCTTTGTTGTAAGCTTTCAACTGATTATGTGAGGCTCACTTGTATTATCAAGAGCAACATGCTTTATTCAATGTCTACTTATTTACACACTAATCCCATACCAAAAAAGAAAAAAAGGCCTTCACAGAAACATCTAGATTAGTAGTTGGCCTAATATCTGACTATTATGATCCAGCCAACTTGATACAAAATTAACCATCATAACCAATTCCCCAGAATATAATAATTTACCTGTTTGCTGTCCCTTATCATCTTGTACTTTTTCTATTATGGTATTTCCCATATATAAATGACTATCTTCACTGTTAGAATATAAACAACATAAGAGAATCTGATCTACCTCACCATTGCTGCCTCAATGATCAGGAAGCCCACAGCACTTGGTAGACATTTACTATTTATATCCAAAGTGAAAGAAAGGGAAGAGTGTATATAAGAGATACTATGAAGGAAGACTTGATAAGGTGTGTCTACTGAGGCATGTGACATATAAAGATTAATTCCGATTATCAAGTCATGTGACTCTGGGTACTAATAACTGTAGTATAAAAAGCTAATTAAAGGGTGGACATGTTGAAATTGAAGTTTTAGTGGGATACTGGAAGGAAAAATTCCAGGAGTTTTAAAATATCAAAGATGAGAGGAGATAGGACAAAATATGTAAGAATAATAGTAACAGTTAGAACAGAGGATGAGGTTTCCAAGGAAGCTCCATAAAGAAAAATAAAAGGCTACCCAGTAAAACACTCAACCATAGAGGGTGTATATTGTGCTTACTTTGATTTTCATCATTTTTATTAATGGTGCATTGGATATACTTTAAGTCAGACTCATAAAAACTGAGATGTAGCAGAAAGTGTGAGAAGAACTGAAATTCCCGAGAGTGCAAGTAATTTATTCATGTTCACACAGCTAATAAGTGGCAGGGTCCGTATAGCCAGGTAGTTTGGCATTAGTGTCTGTCCTTTTGGTGAGCTGTCTCTTTTGACCCACTGGAAACTGATAAGATGGAAGATGAATAGAACTTGGGCAAATGTTCACAGTTATGGGACGAATTCAAAGAAAAATTCCTTAAGGAGACTGAAAAGGTATAACCTAGGTAGGCAGGCTAGGAGAGCACAGTGTTACAGAAAACATACACTATTCAAGGGGAGAGTGTTAGCAAGAAAGTCGAGGGAAGAGAAGCACCGGACAAGAAGATGGGGCATTCCCTCTGCTCTTAATTTTTACCATCTGCAGTTTCATAAAAAGCTGACATTAAGTATCTTAAATTTAGAAAAGGTATCTGCTAAGATATTAATTATCCTCCTTCTCTGCTCTGTGAACTGAGATAATTAATATTCACTAGCCTTTTTGCTGTCTGAAATTTTGACTTTTAGACCTCCAGGGCATCATCATCCTGTTCTTTCAAATAGCTATTATAGTGATAACTGTCAACTATTTAGAATTATTTTAATGGCATAACACCCTCTTTCCTGCCAATCAATTGTAGTAAACAAGAAATGAGATATCATTTTTTTTCTAAGCTATCAGAATAAATTTATTCAAAAATTTGGCATTCGTATTACCCATAAAATAAAATAAATGAAAAATGCCCACATCATGCTGAGATCTTTTCTAACTTTCGTAAGTGCAGTTTAATGTATCCATAAGACATTAAAAAAAAAAAAGTTATATTTTGTGTTTATCTCAGGATCTCAGAGACAGTCTGCAATATCAGACAGCCTATGTCAAACTTTTATTTTTGGAAAAATATTCCACTTATATTGATAATTTAAAGGCTCAAGAGTTTACAGTCTTAAAACATATGTGAGAAAAGGGCTGATAATGAAAGGAAATGTAGCTGGATTGGTCTCCATCCATTTGTTCCCAGTTAAGAAATAGTTGGGCTGAAGGTCAGTTGGAAATGTGAAGAGGAGCTACGGAATAAAATGCTCCATAGATTAGAGGGCAGCATTTTTCACTGTCTGAATGACTGGCCTCCTCTGCTAATAGGTAGCCCATAACCCTAGTAGGTGGTGGAGACATAAGGATGTATTGAATTAAAGGGGTAATGTGAAGATCTCTTCTATTATCCAAATTAACTCTCCCAGAGGAGAACAGAAAATCTTATAAAATACTCAAGTTGGAATTAGTCTAATTTCAAAGCATTTTTGCCTTTATTTAGATTCATACTTGAATGCCTATCTACACATTATCCAGGCAGTATTTTCTCCAAGTTTTTCAGGCTCTACCTTTATTTCCAATTCCTCTGGCATGCTCTCAGTCCTCGGCTTGTTAATCCCTCGGAAGCTCTGAACTCTGACTGCACCCTGCACATATATTTTGTTTTCAGGCACATTGTTCTTCTTGAAATCTGTTTCTTATTTGTCTTGCATAATAACGTACTCGTCCTATATTTGCGGTCATTCTTTGTCAGCACACTTCACAGACTCCTCTTACTCCTCAGGTTAAGAAAAAAAAAAAAAGGAAGAAGAAGAAGAAGAAGAGGAAGAAGAAAATAAAAGAAGAAAAAGGCAATTGTCTAGGTATTATCTTCAGCCCTCTTTTCTTGCTTCCCACAGTCACTTTTGACTATTTAAATCATAGGATAGTTTCCAAGACCAACTCTCTGACATGACTCTTAAATCTTCAACCTATAACCCATAAACCACTCACACTAAATCTTTCTCCACTACTCCTTTCAGAGGAACTCGTGGTTCTCTTTCTAGATTTTTCACTCTAATAGTGGCTCCATTTACCATATTGAATTCCTAGTCTGTCAAAACACAACACAAAATTCACCTACTCTATTTAGGTTTCTGCTACTTTCATATTAAAACAGTATTCTGTTTGTCTCTTCATAGTGTCTGTCACTCTACCTAGCATCAGCCGCCCTCTATTGTAATTTTTTTCTTTAATTTTTCTACCACATTACACTGTGAACTCCCTGAGACAGAAGAGCCCAAGTCTTATTCATTTTTATCTCTTCCATATGATTTAGCACTGTGCTCTTTGAACACAGAGAGCCCTTAATAACTGCTAGTTGTTTTTCTTTGACAATGAGATCTTAAGTCTCCCTAAAACATTATGAGAAGCTATAAATAAACTGTTGTGATGTAGTGTCTCTAAACAGGGAAGTGTAAGAATAAATTAGTTTTATTTTTCTTTATAAGGAAGTATATCTATTTTTAGGTTTTCATTGTGATATCTTTATTCTGTGTTTTCCTTGGAATTATTTTATTACCGATGCTCTTCCTGTTACAAAATAGATTTATTTTAAACAATGTAAGTAAAAAAGTGAATTTCATTCTGGGTTTTTTTTTTATTTTGCAGATTAAATATAGTTTTAAATATTCTAGAATAATTTATAATTTAGGCTTAAATTTAATATCTATGTCTAATTTTAATAACCTAAAATACATGCTTTGTATATTGAATCTTTTGTTTTTTTAGTCTCTTAATCATACACAAAGTCCTCTTCATAATACATTATATACACATCTTCCTTCAGAACCACTCCAGAACCTCTCCTCATCTTTTCCAGAAAGTAAACTCTTCCCATTTTTGTTTCCACATCTTCTCTTTCTTAACTGTTAGTTCTTTTGTCCAACTTTGGGAAGACAGAGCTACATTGGCAATTAGATGGAAAGCGGTCTATAAAACATTTTTGATTGCTGATGGGAATCCCAGTGATCTGGTCCACTTTTCACATAATAAAGTAATTTAAATATGTGTGCTTTCTCAATAGTGTCATTTACTGACATTAAAAATAAATCAATTTAATACTTTGATTAAAAAAGAATCACAGTTACAGGTCCATAAAGTTTATTCCATGTTGGTATTTTTACAAAATAAAAAACAACAAAAAGAACAATTTAATATTTCATGGAGCTGCATTTATTTAATTTATAGGATTTCTCTGTACTGGCATATATATCCCAGGGTCTAAAAATACTCCTGGCATTTAATAAGTCCCCAGGAAACATTTGTGAAATGAATGAATGAATGATGATATATTTTTCTCTTGTAGTTAAAATTTTCTTTAAAAAAAAAATTTCATATTAGTTGGCATCTGTTTCACTTTGTCTTAGTTGATAAATGCTGTTAACATCATATCAATCCACCAAAGACTAATTTATTGGTCCCTAAATTCTAAAAGTCAAGAAATCATTAACTTGGAAGACCATTTTCTGAGTGTGATCCCATTAATTAAAAAAATTTTTAAATTCCACTCAGACTTTATCCAACCTTTACCATCTACCTTCAGAGAGAACTATCTACATAGCTGAATGCTGGATTCAGGTTGATCTAGAAAGTTTTCACCTGGGCATGGGCATAGGAGAATGAGGATGGGGAGGATCAGTCAAGTCAAAATCATTTTGAAAATTAAAGTTAAAAAAAAAGTTTAAGAAAACAAATAAATAAACATTATGTGAATCCAGAAGTTCAGATGAACTCAAATTGAGGTCAGAGAGAGATGGAGTCAATGTTAAAGTAATGAAGATCGAAAATGAACCAGATGATCAATTGGAAGATGAGGAAGGAGGGCCCAGATTATTATATATGCTTCTGAGCATACATCTACAAATTCAGGTTCCAACAGCCCTTTACAATTCAAGATGCTGATCATAGTTTTGGTTGTTACCTGAACTCTTGACCAACTGGGTATGCATTAGAAGTTCCCACAACCCCTACATGGGTTTGATTAATTTGCTAAAGCTGATCACAGAACTCAGAAATCCCATTTATTTAGTAGTTTACCCATTCACAACAAAGAATATTAAATGATATAAATCAATAGCCAGATGATGTTTACATATGGTGAGGTTTTAAACAAAGGAGCTTCTGTCCTCATAGAATTTGGTATCCAGTATGGTGGCATGCAAAAGCATTCTGGTTCTCCAAATTGGAAGTTCTCTGAACCACCTGCTGTTTTTTTTGTTTGTTTGTTTGTTTGTTTTTGTTTTGTTAAGGGAAGCTTAATTAATAGTAATGATTGATTAACATATTGATCATTGGTGATTGATTCAACATCTAGGACTTCTTCCCTCCCCAGAAAGAAGAATGGGCCTGAAAGCTACAACCTTGGAATCACATGGTTGGCTCTCCTATCAAGCAGCTCCAGTCATTATGTGTTTTTCAAAAGTTATCTCATTAAAATAACAAAAGACTTTTATCACTCTTATCACTTAGAAGATTCTAAGGGTTTTAGGAGCTCTATGTCAGTAATGGGGTTGAAGACCAACTACATACATTTCTTATTATAATTCACAATATCATACCATCCATACTATTTTCTGCTTTAATTAAAAAATAAGAAAATGCACAAAACAAAAACAAAAACATAACAGTGTCCTGGATGGTTTTTCAAGAATGTTAGGTAAATAATTAGTTGTGTTGATCAGGGCACCCTTTAAAAGGGGATATAGATATATTCTATAAGAAAAATATATTCCCTCAGTCTTTAGAATGTAAATCTCCAAAACTACACTTAGGAAATAATATAATTAAGGATATCTACACCCTCACTCAGGAAATATGAACATCATCAAAGAGATAATACAGAGTGATATGGAAAATAATGCCTAGTTTGTGTTTCATGGTGTTTAAAAAGAATGCCTCCTGATAAATATTTTTGAAAGATGTACTGGGGATACCACAAGTTCTGTGGATATATTGGAGAGGTTTGTTTGTTTTATAACATGGGATTTGAACTCACAATCTTGAGATCAAGACCTGAACTGAGAAAAAGAGTCAGATGCTTAACCGAGCCACCCAAGCACCCCTATATTGGAGGGTCTTAAA
Organism: Mustela lutreola; assembly: GCF_030435805.1. Classification (NCBI taxonomy): domain Eukaryota; kingdom Metazoa; phylum Chordata; class Mammalia; order Carnivora; family Mustelidae; genus Mustela; species Mustela lutreola. The sequence goes on from NC_081303.1 coordinate 54,056,314, forward strand.
CATTTCTTAGAAAACCCCAACATAGACAAGTATATTTATAAATGTTTCCAATGTGCTATATTCATATATAATTATTCTGCAAAGGCCCATAATGGAGAGTGTATTGACACAAAGTATAATTGGTCACCCTGGTAACCAATTTTTATGTTTTGGCAGCTTCGCCATTATTGTGTATATGTATATTAGCTAATCATTTTTAGTACTGCATACCAGAAAAATGAATAAAATATATATGTATCATTTGGTGCTCAGATATGTAATTTTTTATTACTTTCTAAATGTTTCTTTTCCTTCCATTGAATATGAAGTTCTGTGAGAAAAATAAAATTATCTTTCACTGCCTTGCAAATCAATAATATGTTATATCATTGTCTGATTCTTTTCTTCAAAGCCAGGTGAGATCCAGATAATTGGACAAGACTCTAGATGAATTATCTTTGATCTTTTTCACACATCTTATATTCAGTCCATCACAAAATAATTTTGGCTTTGCTTTCACAATGCATCTAGAATCTGACTACTTTTTTCACATCTCCACAGCTATAGTTCTGATCTCACCATTATCTCACCATCATTTTAATCCTAGAAGACTGGAGGAACATGCAAAAAGCCTCTCTGCTTCTGCTTATTCTCATAATTTACAGCCAGAATAATTCCTTTAAAGCCTAAGAGAGCAAGGTCAGATCTAAGCTCAGTACCATGCAATAGCTCCCCACCTCACATAACGTTCTATAAGTCCTAGAACCATCTTCATAGTTGCTTACAAAGCTCTACATTCCATGCAACACCCCCACCTCCTTTCCAGTCTACTTGATCTCCTACAACCATTCCCTCCCTCATGCCTCTTCATCCTCATTGCCCCCTTGCTAATGCTAAAACATGTGAACATACCAGACTTTTCGCTCCACCTTGTATCTCTGCTACACCACACAGATATTCACTTGCACTTCCAATCTACATTTTGCACTATTTTTTTCATGGACTTTATAAGCTTCTATAATAATACATGATTAACTTATTTATTATATTTTTCACTGGCATTTCCCATTAAAACATCTAGATAGATGTGTACATCATTTAATATTTAATTTATAAATTATACTTATATATTAATATTCCACAAAAATAAAAATAAATATATTTATATTTGTCAGTTTTATAGTCTTATAGAAATATATAAATATATAGTTATGTCCACAGTGACTAGACTAGCATTAAACACATATTATGTTCTCTAAGTCACATTAGTATGATTGAATGAGTGATTGAATGGATGAATTAGTGAATGATTCTGAAAAGCAATGTCCCAGAGTTGCATTTAAACTTATGTAGATATCCAAATATTCAACCAGAAATCACAATCCTTAAAATATGAGAATATCTTTCATTCCTACATATGTACTGAATTTATAAACTAGTTTATTACAGTAGTAACTTTTCAACTAAGAAATGACATATAGTTCATGATTTGTCTTGAGAATTGCAAAGTTTTTTTCTTGCAATATATATAAAAATGGAAAAAAGCCAGGATAGAGTATTATGTACAAACTAATCTGGGAAGAAATCTATTCAAAGATCTAGAAAGATAGCAGGTATTTTTTTCATACTGGGCTTGGTTTTAAGAACAGACTTTGAAATCTTGGGAAAAAAGACATGGGTGGGGATAAGCAAAAAAATATTCCATGTAGGAAATAGGGTGCAACTACTAATAATACAATTTATAAATTATTAAAATCTACTTCATTGCAGTCATCCAACGCCAGTCCATTGGAGAGTTAGATAAATGGGAGCTTAGAAATAAGAGTAAAAGCAAAAAGACCATTATACTAAATGGGAAGAATAGACTAAGGACTTCAATCCCATTATCCCATTATAAGTCCATGAGCATGGCACAACGTGAACATATCACAGTAGAGGCAAAAACTATGGCTAACACTTAGTCTGGACTCCTTCATTCCAACAGCAACCATTCCAATACAGTGTCTATTTTGAAACACGTAGTTTTCTTAGTCTATATCCTAACGCTAATTTACTGGTACAAAATAATTAAAGGTATTTTATGATTTTACTAAGATCCATTTCATTAAAAAAGACATTATTTTTGAATGTTTAATGTCTTCACAAGCACACTCATTACTGCTGGTCAACATATCACATGAAAACCTATAGAAAGAGTCAGTAATTATGTCTACTTATATTCAGAGCAATGAAAATGTCAGCATGTTAAACATCCTCATAAGATTACAACCTTCCCTTTACTCCAGAACATGTACGGCAGTTAATTTAATACCTGGCATAATGGAAAACTTCAGCAAATCTAACAACTCCCTAATGGCTTCTTGCCACAGCTGCTTGATGGAGGAAGAAAGTGTATCAAATTTTTATTTCTATTTAAGCTCTAGAGAAACACGCTTGTTTATTTATAGGAAAACAATGCTTTAAGAGTAGCATTTAAAATATATTGCCTGCCATTTTTAATATTTATTATTTCATAGTGACTGATAAAAACAGAAAGAAATAAAAATTTTAAAGACAGAAAGATACAGCTTTGTCAAATTCTTTCTGAGATTCGGGTTAAGAAAGCTATCAGTGACAGCTCCTTTGGAAGAAGAAACATTATTTAGTCAAATTTCAGATAATGAAAATAATACAACAGATAAAAGGAAGCTACTATTTATTTGTTTTCACATTATAAATTGAAACTGTTGTGTAGATTACATAATCACTTCTTTCTATATAACATATGTGAGAAGATTGATCGAAAGCTAAGTAATCAAAAAGATGCAAAGATCTAATTCCTTGCAATAGAACATACAAAAATGTCAAGGTGTAATTCTGGGGAAAGAGATTTTAAGAGCAAAAGGATGCATTGATATCTTCCCTTTTTCCTCAAAGGATATCATCAGATATGAATACAATCCTTTCTTGCCATTACTTTCTCTTATATTTCTTTTTCTTTTTCTTTTTTTTTAATTTTTCTTATATTTGTGAGCTGGTTTCTCCCTTGAAATCATTTCCACTACGTTTCTTCAGTAGGAAATAGTACCTCAACACAGAAAGTAATCTGACCTAACAAAAGCCCTAAGTATTTATATTTTGAATTCTTTTTTAAATTTATTTATTTATTTGAGAGTGTATGACCATGAGAGCACATGCAGGTATAATAGTGGGAACAAAGAGCCCCATGAGGGGGCTCTGATATCAGAACCCTGAAATCATGACCTGAGCTAAATGCAGCAGCTTAACCCATGGAGCCACCCAGGCACCCCTATTTTGAACCCCTTTTTAGACTACATTTGGAAATAAGAAAAATAATTACTGGTTAGAGAATGCACTTTGGTATTACTGTTTATTAAAAATTCTGTGGAATTAAAAAAAAATCTTAAGTGAAAAGGTCAAAGAACACTGGTTTTAAAAGCTAGATGAATAAGAGAGAATAGAGACTAAGATATCAGCCAACAAAATTTCCCTATGAATCATTTCATAAATGACTAAGTAAGAACACATCAAATTTTTTTAAAAGATTTTATTTATTTATTTGTCAGAGAGACAGAGTACAGGCAGGCAGAGTGGCAGGCAGAGACAGAGACAGAGGGAGAAGCAGGCTCCCCGCAGAGCAGGGAGCCCAATGTGGGAGGCAATCTCAGGATGCTGGGATCATGACCTGAGCCCAAGGCAGCCGCCTAACCTGAGCCACCTAGGCATCCCCAAATATTTTGTTTTTCATTCTCAAGGATTATGTAAACAAAGAAAATTTTACAAGTCTTTTGAAAATCATAATCTTATCTAGAACCCTACGTGATTTTAAGAAATGTGGGGCTGTTTCAGAAAAATGTGGAAGGTTCAGACACATGCTCATTAAATCATTTTTCAAAAGATAACACTCATTTCCCTTATCAAGACACAAGAGGCTCTGTAACCTGCTCCCATCCAACTATCTCTTTGTTCTCACTTACGTATTTTAGTGTAAGTGATATAGAACAAGTTAGAATTTCCTGTGTCAATACTGTCCTTCACATTTTGGTGACTTTTAACTACTACCCCGAAAAATAAGAATTTTTCCCACCCTATTTTTTAAAAAGATTTATTTATTTATATAGTTCTGAGAGAGAGAGGGAGAGAATGAGCACAGGGAGGGGCAGGGGGTGAGGCAGACTCCTTGCTGAGCAGGGAAGCTGACATGGGACTCGATCCCAGGACCCGGAGATCATTACATGAGGGGAAGATGAACACCTAACCAATTTAGCCACCCAAACAACCCCCCACCCTATTTCTTTAACAAACAAGAAAACAAAATTTTATTCACTTTTAAAGAATCAAATAAAATATCTCCTCTGAAATTCTTTTCCTGGCCCTCTGAGATGGGTTGATTTTCCCTCATGTACCATGCAACTTAAATATAACATTATAATATCACCACTTAGCATAGTATGTAGAAATTATCTGTTTTCTGTGGTTTGCTTCTTCTACTAGGCTATAAATTTCTTAATTAGAAAAACCTGGCTTTATTTATCTCTGTCTTTCCAGTGCCTAGCATAATGACTGGCACTCAAGGGGCACTAAAATGTCTATCATAAAATAATGAGATCATCCTCAGAACTTGGTAATTAGTGATAGTTCAAACCTCTTTAGCATCTGTGGAATTAGCATATACCATGTTCATGTAACTTCTATCATAAATTGCTATAGTTTTTCTATTTTATTATTCATTATTGTTGTTAAACTTTTACTAATTTATAAACTAAGCTTTGTCATAGATATATTTGTATAGGAAAAAAACTTAGAATATACATGATTTTATACTATTCATGATTTCAGGCATCCACTGTAGGTTTTGGAACATATTCCCAGTGGATATGGAGGGGGGGGTTGGAGGCTACTATTCTCTATATTTTAGTGTTAATGGTCTGAACAGCAGTTAGTTTTCCTTAAGACACAAAAGCCAACAAATTATGTTACTGGCTAACAGCTTGTCCCAAAGTCTAAGTTATAGCTATTTAATGAATGGGAAAACTGTAAAACAAGCACATAGAGACTTTAAATGTCGATAAAAATATTTAAATATAAACATTTTAAGCATAGTCATATGCAAATATCAGTCTTAATCATTAACACTGAATAGAAAATATGAAGATATAAATTATAGTTTTATGATACTCAGATACCATCAGCCTTAATCATAACACTGGTAAATAACTATCTGCTGTAGCATTTTATTTTTCCTGATTTCCTAGCACAACTAACAGAATATGTATTCATACAATCAGAAATTCATGGAATATTAATACTTTTGACATCTGAAGAATTCTTTTAATTAGACTTCACTGTCTAAAATGTATACATGTGTATTTGATGTCAAATTCCTAGTTAAAATAATAACATTAAACCATATTTTCTTTAGCTCTGGAATTCTAAATAAAATACTTAAAACAACTCATTAAAGCTTGCTTGGTTCTTTAGAAAAAATGTTCCATAGTGTTGAATATATAAGCAGGTTTATCAATCAGTAACTTTAAGTCAATACTTTGAATCTTTCCTTTCTTTCTTTTTTTCTTTCTTTTTTTTTTTTTAAGAGGGAGATAAAGAGAGACAGAGAATAGGAGTGAGTGGGGAAAGGGTAGAGAGAGGAGAGAGAGAATCCCAGGCAAGCTCTGCGCTCTGCACTCAGCATGGAGCCTGACATAGGGCTCATTCAAACAACCCTGAGATCATGACCTGAACTAAAGCATCAAGATGTTTAACTGAACAGAAGCATCACGATGTTTAACTGACTGAGCCACCAGATGCCCCTGGTGATGTGAATCACTTTAAGGGGTATTATTTCATCTCTTGATCAACAAAAAGCTAGGTGTTCCACTGAATTTATATTAAACAATAATAATAATAGAACAATAAAAGTCATTAGCATCCAGAAGCCATTCTGTTGCAGTAAACTGGTTAAACATAAATTGTATGAGAAAACATTTGACGGGCAACTGGGTGGCTCAGTTGGTTGAGCGTCTGCCTGCAGCTCAGGTCATGATCTTAGGGTCCTGGGATCCAGAGCCTGTTTCAGGCTTCCTTCTTAATAGAAAGTCTGCTTCTCCTTCTACCCCTGCTCCTTCCCCCAATTCATGTTCTTTCTCTCACTCTGACTTTCAAATAAATAAATAAAAATCTTAAGAAAATAGAAAAGAAAATGTTTGAAGGCCTATTAAGAAGGTGAAAATATATGTGAATACAGTTTTTGAGATATTCTGGTAATGACTAGACAGAGGATTTTTCCATTTTGTAAATAGTTATTATTAATACTTATTTGCCTTTCTATACATGAATAATCTTTGGTACCAGACAATTTTAGGGAATAGTAAGAAATAGTAAAATTTATCTATATAATGATACTATGACCACAAGAAGTTTCAAAGAAGACAGATGACCAGATATTGCTGAGGGAAAAAAAAGAAATTATTTCTAAAATTCTTCCAATTTTTGATTCCCATTCTCTCTAGTACTTCAGCCACTGATAAAAGTGTAGAAGATAAAAAGACTAGCCATAACTAAAGGGCCATACTAAAAATTAGTGGTGAAAACCTTACTGGACATCAGGTCACCTGAAGATGATTTACCGCACATTCCTCCCAGATGAATTTCTAATCTGAACACTTGGTTTAGGGATAAAGAACCTGGATTTCCAACTAGTTACTGTATGCTGAGAGGATAGCAACAGATACTTGAGGGTCAACCCTATATGCACATTATGGGCATGGGGGGAATATTTACAATATCCTCATGCTCCGGCTTGCCACCTGAGTTTCTCAAAGGACTGATTGTTGGAGTCAAGACAATGCTATGCACTTTTGAGGCTCTTCAGATATTTCCAATGAGTCTAGAGGAAAAATGTAGTCTTCAGGAATGATGTGAAACAGTTGGGCGCTGACATATAAATTGAGTACCCAAAGCTTTAAAAACTGGATGGTAACAGTAATTATATTTAAATAGAATTTTCCACCTTGTGATGTGCTCACCTATGCTTTATCTTGTTTATTTTAATCTTTATAATAATTCAATACATAAAAAATAATTTCCATTTTTCAGAAAAATAATCTAAAGCTCAGGATCCTTTCTGAAAAAGTGCCACAGGTCACAAGACTCATATGCAGGGAGCACAACTGAAACCCAAGCATTTGGGCTGTAAGTTCAGTTATTATTGTTGTACACCATATGATTATTAGATCTACAAGACACTGAAGAGGCCAAAATAGGCAAAGCAGACACTCTATTAGGTAGTAGTGAAAAATTACACAAGCTATTTGGAGGAAAATATATATAACTAGGGTAGCCAAGATTATAAAATAATCTTGAAAAAAATAAAGAATCTGAAATGTAGGGTAATCAATGAAAACAAGAGGAGACACCGTCATAGAAATACATGCAAATCATATACGTATTATGTGCTAACATCTTACTATCTGGAATCTGTGTGTAAAAAACTTACAAACGAATTCATTGTAAAGCTGTTAAAAAAAAAAAAAAAAGACAATTCATCATTTTGTCTAATTGTAACCATCAACCTTATTACAAACCCAAACCCCAGAGTAAGAGGCTGTTGGGTTAGATCAGTAAAAGAGGAGAGAAAACTAACTCAATGCCTTCCTGCTCCTGAGAGTAATGACTTCCACCATGTGGTCGTTTTGTCTACCTCTAATTGTGCAGTTTTGCTCTTTCAGTCCTCAGATTGATTTCAATAATTTTTTGATAAACATCAAAAATTATTTGATATTTATCTAGCTATGTTCAAGGGACAAGACAAGCTTAGTGTACCCCTACTCCTCTGCCATCTTAATTAAGTTCAATGCAAATTTTAATTCCAAGACTATTCATCTTCTGCTCACCATTTCCTTACTTGGTCTTTAGGAAAGAGTATGGTTCTCTTGGCCATGGGAAGGAATATGCCCTGGTCCCATACTAGGTGCTATCTCCACTGGGCTGCACCTGACCTGACCCAGTTGTGGGCACTAAGAGCTATTGTGGAAGGCCACTGGGCTAGCCCTCTTCTATCAAGGGCATCTTTATAGAATTCTCTGCTGCATGTCCTGGTCAGTGTATCTCTTGGGCTCTTCTCCTTACATAAATAGTGTTCTTAGGTTTCTGGCAATGCCCTCTTGCTGACCAATCCCCTGGCTCATCTCCCATAGGCATCATGGACCCTAATAATGACTTTCTGACATCCCAGACTGCATAAGCTGCCCTGTAGCCTTCAATAAAATAAAATGTTACTTCATGGTGGAAACACCTTCTGACAAGCTATAGGCCAGGTTTAGGGATGTAGAGAAACACCCCAGAAATTACCAGATACCTGTGCTGTCCAAGTGTTAAGTGATAGTGGAGTGGGATCTAATAGGTGCATCCCTGAATGTTGCACATGTTAATGAACAGGAGTCAAGTCAATGGATAGAATCTGAATGGTGAGAAGTAGGATTGAAATAAGCAGCCCAAATGGTGCCATAATTTTTCCTTTTACTCCAATAAAATGGGAGACTGAGAGAATAGCTTTGGCCACTAATAGGAAGGGGAATGTCAAAAGACAGAGATGCATTTGTTTGATGTATTTGGGTATTGTGGTTGAGTCATTAAAAGACCAGTTTCCTCTATGGAGACTGATCTCCCTCTACTGGAAAAACTGAGAAGTTGAGAGGTTGCCTAAGAACACATTAGCCTTTTATTACCTCTACTGCAGGACTGTGAACCCCATATTCTAATTTACCAGAAGAAAAGTGAACTAAGGGTAGATCCAGAGTCCCTTCTTTTGGATAAAAGTGCTCAAGTGGCACTCTTATCGGGTTCTCTTGAGTAGGGACACTTATTACACATTCAATTTGCCAGATTCAGAAAAGGAGTTAAATGAATCATCACATTTACTGTGCTGCCACAGGGCACTTGAAATCTCTTGTTATTTTACCAGCAATGAATAGGCCACGACATGGACTTTCAGGGGTGACTTGATATGCTGAGAGCCTAAAACCAAGTACCATAACTTTAAAGTAGAGACTGACTCACAATGAGAGCCCAGAGATGACTCATTAATTCTGGGTCCTTGGCAATCATATCTTTCTCAGGCCAGGTTGCTAGACATGCTCATTCAGTTATAAAGGGGCAAGGAAAAGCACCCAAACAAGATAATTTAATGCTACACATATTATTTCAAGCTTCATGTAAAACAAAACAAAACAAAACAGCCCAGCCCTACCTTATCCTGATGATCAGAGTCAATTACCTTGTCAAGATCTTGAGTACTCTTCTTGTCTTCTGGTACCTGGATACAAGGAGTTAAAATTTCCCTGGTGACCTCCATAGTTTGCTTTCATGGGACCTTTTCTGTGACTCCTGGCAAGAGTATGACACAGGGCCTCCATCCCTGCAGAACATCCAAGAATGAGGACAAGAAAGATAAAATTTTGCAGTGTGTCATTGGGAGTTTTAGAAGTGCTTCTGCTTCCACTCTTTGATTTCCAGAGTGAGCTCTTCTTTCTGTTAGGGATAGAACATTATATGGGGGTGAGGAATATTTTTGACTTCATGGATATGACAAGGATGGTAGTCTTTGAGTGTTGTCTCTGAGTTCGTGCTTCAGTTTTCCTTTAAGAAGGATATACCAGTGCCCTATGAAATGCTAACTACTTCTAAACTGTATGATTTATGATATAACCAATGGATCACACAATCATGGGCCAATTCCCAGACTTCTGCAACATGAAATGGTTCCCTGGTTATACACTATTTTGTGTAGGATTCCAGTCTATGGAGGAGGTATTCCATAAACCACTAGTCTTGCCTACTAGAGTTCTATAAGAAGAATGGCCAAATCCATTTAAAGAATAGATATTTATTCCTGTGAGGAAAAATTGCTTTATTTCATGTCTAAGACAGAAAATTCCCAATATAGCTGACTTGCTGCCAAGTGGCCATTTGGTCTCCTTGAAATATACTGCCATATAAGCATGGCTGCATCAGTCTCTGTTGTTGACTGATTAATCTTCAGAAAGTGCAAAAGCTAATTAGTTTTTATAAGTGGTAATTAATGTTGATGGGCTTATATACAGTCTCCATCACTGCAACCATAACCAATTTATTCATGTACCATTTTGCCAGTTCCATTGTGGACACAACAAAGTTGGCTAATGCCAAGTAACCAAAACATTTTAAATTTAGTTGTTCAATGTCTTTTCCATCGTGAATGCTTTTTCGTATGTGTTAAAATATGATATGATACTTGACATTTTGTATCCATTCCCATGTTTGTTCACAGGCTATTGTTTCTTATAATCTCATGTGTGATGCTTTAATTGACCATACCATTAGCTTATAGTATATATTCTTATCCCAGGCCACTTCTCTTTCCATACAAAGCAGATGATTATTTACACTGGTCATCAACCCATCCTGGGGAATTTTCCTTTGTTACTGCCTTTTAAAGTCACTTCTGACTGTGGCTATTATGCAATAATAGTTCATTTTCAGCAGGTTCCCATAAACAGAGCCAAATCATCTGTGATCTAAGCTTAGACATTTTATTCCTCTTTTATCTGGTACTAAGATACCACCCACATGGTCATAGATACAAGCCAGGGGAGGGATATTGGAGCAACTCTGGTGGGATCTTGGCTACCCTGTGATTCTATGACTTATGCCTCTAGTCCTTATTAAGTTTGATGTTGTACTGTTTAATGATAAACCTTAGATAGGCCTGTCTAGTTTCATGAATTTGATGTGCCTTACAAACCCTGAGTCACGAGTGGGCAGGTTATTTGGTACTTATGATCAAGTATTCTGTCTCTTCCAGGAACTAATAATATACCTAGAGCCAGTTGTCAAAAGGAGTATAAGTCTCAGCCTTGCTCCAGAATCTCAGAAGCCTACATTATAATTCTCCCTCTGAAATGCATTGTGAGCTCCACATTGCATTGTTTCCTACAACTAGAATTTCTGATCATTTGTTTGTATGGCCATGTGATAGCATTGTTTTCCATCACAACGTAGATCTCCTGCAGAGACTTTTTTTTTTTTTTAAGATTTTATCTATTTATTTGAGAAGGAGTAAGAGACGGAGATAATGACAGAGAGCATATGCAGGGAAGAAACAGAGAAGCAGGCTCTCCACTGAGCAGGGTACCCGAGGTAGGGCTTGATCCCAGGACTTTAGGATCATGACCTGAGCTGAAGGCAGGTGCTTAACAGACTGAGCCACCCAGGCGCCCCTCCTACACAGATCTTTTACTTAGTCTTTTACTCTGGAGGAGAGAGATGAGAGAGACCCTTCTGGTTATTCAAATCTGACCCTTGTGAAGAAGAGGAAGAAGGAAGGATGACTGTGTGGAAGACTGTTACATCGCAATGCAGGTCTGAGAATTTGAGGCTATGCCAAAGGGGTGTCCTTATACCAAAGCTGACTGCTGGATGTGTCTGATACCTCACACGAATGGGCCTGCATTAGTACTCCTTTCCATGCTTAGCCATTGTTTGGGAGCAGTCTATGAATGTGTGGTCTAGATTAAAATGTCAAGGTGGATACAGAGGGTCAGCAGCTGGTATACCGTTCAGTTATGCTCTCAAAAGTCAGAAGTAGGAGAAGCCCATTTTCCTGGCCTCCACAGACAAAAACAACCTTCTGATTCTGATTTTTGCCTAATGGAATACGAAGAAAAGGATCACTGAATCAGAATTATGCATCTAGATGCCACAGTCCATGGCTACTACAATGACTATGCTATCAGCTTCCATCCTAGAATAAAGACACAGTGTAGAACAGGCTCTTCCCAAGGTTCCATACAGAAAGGAGGCTTAAATCCTCTGTTTCAAGCTTTCTCTTCAGCCTTTGAACCCACCTCCATCTTCCAGGAGGTCAGCACACATATATTCCACTGGCTTGACTTTTCTCTGTTTCCATAATCTTCTGGAGTTAGAAGCTATTAGGCTTTTATTCTCTCCTCTTATAATCAGGACTTTTAATATTTCATATCCTGAGTTTCTACTACCACAGCTTGAGTTTACTAAATTTCTGACCTAATCAACAAGGAAGATTCTTTATATGTCAGTGAAAGAACTGAGAAAATCTGAAAAAAGAAAGCTTGATTTTCAAGACTTGAAATATTACTTTAAATATCAAAAGGTGAATATATTTGTTTCATCATCCTTTTTGTATTCCTGCCATAAATCCTATCTATTTATTTCCAAAGCAAGTGAATACTTCTGGCAGACTAAAAAATAATTCTGAATAAGGGAACTTGAAAGAAAAAATAATTTTTTAATGGATCATCATCTTTATGAGTTATGACAAATAACGGACAAAACAAAGGGTTATAAGGGTCGAATGAGAAAGTGACTTAGCTGAGGAAAGCAATCAGAGAAACAGCCCTACCCATCTGTAGTAGTTAACTGTTATTAAAGCCTGCATTTTTAGCCCTCCTGTTGCTATTGCTGAAGGAGTCCCACTAGGCTGCTGATGACAGGGTGTGTATCAAGGCAGGTGATAAGCAGAGCCTAGCTAGCACAGCCCTTTGCCTGAATTTTGAGAAGTGATCTTCTTGCTCAGGTATTTTCATATGGAAGTTTTGTGTCCTGTGCAGTGAGGCCTTTCCAAGGACTTCTCTATTGCCTTATTATTCAAAGTCTAGCAATCCAGAACACAAGCTTAGGAAGTACTCCTCACCAGACTTTCTTCCCATTTTTGTCTGTCGAAAACATGGTTGAGCCCATATAGTGTATAAAACATTTTTCAAGTTTCCAAGAAGGATGCAAGAAAAACTTTTGGAAGTTAAAACTAAAGAACTTCTTCTGTGCAACATAAACATGTAGAGTACCCCATCCCCATTCAACATTTTTGCCAAAAGAAATAAAAAAGAGATAAGGAACATATCTTAAATTTACTCTAACATGTATCAAAACTGTCCTTGAAGATATTTTGATTTGAGAAGTCACGATGTCTATGAAAACTAAATAATACTGCTGGGCAATTATACAGGACATCCCAGCAATGGTAATTAGATGACACTTAAGGAAAAGAACTCTATTATCAGAATAAACAGTGACGGCTTGCCTTATGGTTAAATAAAAGTACCTAGATGGCTCTTCTCAAACACACTGAAAAAACCCCCTTCTCTCAAGATATATAGGTCCTTACAACAAGTGATATTCTTCCTTTTCCCTAGAGTAAATACAGTGCTCAAAAGCACGGGCTACAAAGCTAAATTTCGTGTGTTTTTATTCTGGTTCTGCCACTTAAGGGATGACTATGGAAAAATAATTCTACCTACTGTAACTCAGTTTCCTCTTCTATCATGTATCAAAATAAGTATTCATTCAAAGAGTTACTCCCCCCCCACACCAAAAAATAAAGTTATATAAAAACATATGTAGTCAGGTCAGTGTCTGGCAAATATTAAGTACTTAATAACTGTTAGCTATTATTATCATAATTCCTTCCATATCACTCTTAAAGAAATACCCATTTAAAGCTAAATCATACCATGAGGCTATGATCACAGATTAATTATTGAATTGCTTTCCTATCTGTAAGGGAGATGTTGAGATGGACAGTCTGAGGAGGGAAAAAGAGTGAGAGAGATTGCTAGAATAAGGGAGGAAGACTAATATTTATTCAAATTTGCCAGACTTTTTTCATGCACTGATTTCTCCTTCAAACCCTACCCCTAACTTGCTCAGGTTTGCACAACTAATAGTGACAGAACAGGAACTAGAACATGTTCTCCTCTTACCAGTACGTATAATACTCTCTAAAAAAGAGCAAGGCCAAGAAGGGACATGCAAATACATATATTTTAACCAGGAGCTTACACAGTAAAACCAATAAACTAATTCATTATATAATTGCTTCAAGTCTCACTTTACTCACATAGGTTATATTCACCTCCTCTATTTCTCCTGTCAATAATAAACACATATAGAAAAGAGCTTCTTATGCATGAATATTATTCATTGTATAAATATTTTATATGTTTACAAATTCTTTGGTTATTTTCTGCTGCTAATAGTTCTTAAATCACTATAATTATAGAGTGTGATGTGTAAATATGAAATATTAAATATATGTTTAATAAAGTTGCCTTTGGAAAATAGAGTAAGGTTTCATTAAGCTGTCTTTTCAGCTTTGTTAAATATACCAGCACATAACTTGAAATGTTAATGAAAATGTGCCCTTTAATTTTAGGTGGTGACCTTTATTAAAATTAATTTATCTCTACAGTGTATTTTTAAAAGTTACAGGAAATAGATTCAAAATTCTGTTCTAATTCTGAAAGACTTATAATAAACCTCAAATAAATATCTTTGAATATGGAACATAGTTCTTACTTTACCATCTCCTCGCATGTAATGTACCTGGAAAGTATGCTATTGATTTATTATTGTGTTTCTTGATAAGAAGCTTATAAAACATCTGTTTACCTATTTATCCTCAAATTAGCACGATAATATGAACATGTAGGAAGCCATGGGCAAGGGCTAAAAGAAAGCCACTTAAAAATTAGAGAATGTGTATAATTGTATTTTTATTACCATCTTCCTGATTCTAAAGTGAAGTTAGTTTAGATTTGCTGTTACAGTGATAGGATTCAAAAAACTGTCCCTTGCTTATCTCTCCAATTTCATTTGCTCCTATTCTTATATAAAGACTTTCTTATAATGCACCTTGTTGGATGTCTTATGGTTTTCTTTTCTTTTTGGTTTTTCTTATATTTTTTTGCTTAGTATATATTTTCTTCCTCCCTTACCAGGTGATAAATTCCTACTTGTTATTTATGATCACCTATTCTTTTTTTTTTCTTTAAAAATTATTCATTGAACACTATGTGATAATATTGTTGGTGATATGGCAGCAAATAAGAGATACAAATATTCTTGTTATTGTGGAGCTTATATTTCAGTGTGAGAAACACATAACACATAAGTGCTCAAAGCATCAGAAGATGGTTAAGTATCATGAGAAAAATAAAGCAACAAAAAAAGACAAAAACCATGATGGGTTTTAGGTAAGAGGGAACCAACAATTTATAATAAAGTGGGTTGGAAACATCTTTGTGAGGAAGCGATAAATGAATCAGGATCTAAAAAGCTGATGCAGCAGAGGGAGCCAAGCCAGGTAGCTATCTGGAACAACAGCATCCAGGCAGTGAGCATGACACATTAAATGTCTTGGCAAGGATGTGTGTTCATGTTCAGGTATAGTAAAGGAGACCGGGTTGACTTCAGCTGGGTGAATAAAAAGAGGGAATTAGGAAATGAGATCAAACCATGAAGGAAAAAGGTGCAAGTCACATGCTCTGCAATGGAGTAGACCAATTTGCTGGTTTGGTGAAGGGAAATTGCCATAAAATGATTAATGCTTTCATAAGCTTATTCTGGCTGCTGAATGTAAAATAGTCTCTACAGGATAAGAGTTAAAATGGTGGTATAAGTAATCTAGGGGGAAAACAAGATGTTAGTAGAAAATGGTAAGAGGTCAGAATTTGAAGGTCAACTAACAGGACTTACTAACAAATTGGAAGTGGACTATGACAAAAATAGAAAAATTAATGATGACTCCAAGGATTTGGAAGAGAATCATAGTATGGTATTCAGTTTTCTCTTACTGTGATTTCCAGAAAGTCACCCTTCCCTGTATAAGCTAGAGCTCTTGCACTCATCTTTAATATTAACCATAAGTGGGAACTTTCTCTTAATATGTTCTGTACTCAGGTTTTATTTACATGGTTCCATTTGAAGGAAATACACTATTATTACCCCCATTTTATACATGAGGAGTTTATACTCAAGATACTGTAGGGCCATAAATTACCCATCCCTTCACCATTCCCAAAAGACCATTTTTAAGGACAAGAACAACAGTGTATCAATTTCTGTATGCCAAACACCTGGAAAAATTCCTTCCTTAAAATTGCTACCCATTTCTATTTTGAATGAATGGATGAAATGAATTATTGATGAAGTTTTAAAGTGTAGTGATTTGAATTACAGCATAATTCCTTATTATGTCATCAAATATGTGTCCTTATGTAACCTACAAATCTATTTTAAATTCTTCCCAAATGTATTACTTTGGCATGTTAAGAGTATAATGTATATATACGCTCTTAACATGCCAAACTTATACATTTTTTTTCCTTTTGTAAACCTATCCTTGAAGACTATGAATAATTTAAAAATTTGCTAACTGTTCTCTTATTACAAGTGTATGTAAATGCAGGTTATTCCAAATGTAACCAAGTGAATAATAATCCCATTTGAATAGTTTTTCATTATGTTATAGATTTCCTTTTACTTTTTAAAATTATTAGTTTAAATTAATAAAGGATGGTCATATAGTGGAATGAAATAACTAATAGTATGTGTAGTCCTCTTTAATTAAAAGTTGTTTCTAGTCGGGGTGCCTGGGTGGCTCATTGGGTTAAGCCTCTGCCTTTGGTTCAGGTCATGATCTCAGGGTCCCAGGATAGAGCCCTGCATTGGGCTCTCTGCTTAGCAGGGAGCCTGCTTCCCCCTCTCTCTCTGCCTGTCTTTCTGCCTACTTGTGATCTCTCTCTCTCTGTCAAATAAAAAAGTAAAAATTTTTAAAAAAGTTGTTTCTAGGGGCACCTGGGTGGCTCAGTGGGTTAAAGCCTCTGCCTTCGGCTCAGGTCATGATCCCAGGGTCCTGGGATCGAGCCCCGCATCGAGCTCTCTGCTCAGTGGGGAGCCTGCTTCCTCCTCTCTCTCTCTGCCTGCTTCTCTGCCTACTTGTGATCTCTGCCTGTCAAATAAATAAATAAAATCTTTAAAAAAAAAAAAAAGTTGTTTCTAGTCAATGTTCGTGCCAAAGCTTATAAAAACAAGGGAGAAAAAGATCTGAGTCAATGGAAAACACAAACAAAACTGTTACTATTTTTTACGTTAATAAAGTTATTACTGATTTCTTGTACATTGTACTATATTGAAAATTAATATATCATGAGAATTGGTTCAGTGCCTAAGATTCTTTGAAACCTGCATTAGTACTGTAAGAATAGTTATCATGGCCACCAAAGCCTCTGTTTAACCAATGCCATTTTTAAATACATTTTAACTAAACCTCATATAAAGTATTATCTAGAGCTTTTTACTTTATATCTGGTTAAGTCTTGTGACACAACTGACAATCATGTTATTCGATACTACTCAAGAATTATTTGGCTTCACTTGTTCCAACCAATTTAGTCTTAAGTTAGAAAGATACTTTCTTTTTTCTATAAAATTGAAATGGTGAGACTAAGAGGTAATGAACTTAGCTGGAGTTTATTGTCCTTTTAAATATCTCAGCTCAGTATAACTTTACTAGCTACATCAGCTCTGTCAGGAGCTCTGGGCAGACCACAGGCAATCAAAGTACCAAGCTTTCTCACACAGCAGAGGTGGTGCAACTGCAGAGAAAAGCAAGCCCACCCTGATGGAGGACATTCTGACATACACACTACCCTACTTCACAAAACTAACAGATGTCTCATTATAATGTAAGAACAGAAATCACTGTAACTGAGGACTTTATGTTACTTTGGCCTTTAAGTTACTTGGCTTAATCCCCACATCTAACAGCACGATATGTATTATTTTACGAATAAGGAAAATGAAGCCATAAAGAGTTTAATAGAAGTACTCAAGGTAACTGTACAATTGAATAAAGCCCAGGTCCATTTGAGTCTTCATGTCACCTTCTTCGCACTCCACTATGGCCAAACCCTTTCTGGAAATTTGAACTTGAGGTTGTCTCCAAAATTTTATTATTATCATGAGTTATCCAAGTTTTATCAGGGGTTTGCTTGATTAAATTCACATTTCAAAAATATCACACTGTCTCTAGTACATTGAAAATATCAGAAGGGTCTCAAGGATGTGTAGAGAAATACTTAAAATATTGTGAGGGAATTCCAGCCCTGATAGGATGCACACTTAAGAGAGTGGGGATAGGCTTGAGGACTATTTGAGCAAGTAATTAGAAAATGTTTGGCAACTGAAAGAAATAGAGTTGAACTCAGTAGATGTTAGCCCAAAGCTTTGGTCAATGCTTAGAGCCATTCAGGGAAAAGCACTTGGGGGCAACCTTAAGTTTCCCCATTGTGAAGATGACCCACAGTTCTCAAATCACATACTGATTTACCAGATAAGTCTGTAAAGACAGTTTACCTTTCTAAAATGATTGTGTGAACTTAGCTGACATTTTTATATGCTTTTGACCAAGATACAGTCCAACAATATTTGCAAAGTCTACCTATTTCCTTCAGCTAAAAAGCGGAAATGAGAAAAATTAACATGAACAGCAATGAACAAACATGAAACCTCTCCATCAAATAAGGCAGATTATACTATTAGCATAAGCAAGTAAAACAGTTTTCATAGTAAATCATATATAATGTGATCTTAGATAATGACAACTGTGCTAAATCCTAATAAAGTCAATTAAGTGGTAAGAAAATTTTGCCTGATATTCTATGGAGGATTTCAGGGCGTGCTTCTCTGAGGAGGTGACCTTTGAGCAGAGACCCAAATAAAACAAGATTAATCACATGAATATGAGGGAAAAGCATTCCGCATAGTCACAGCAAGGGTAATACCATGATTTTGATACATCTGAGGAAAAAAGAAAGTTCCCTCTAATTTGTAAGATTCTAACAATTTCAATCTGTTGGTAAGAAAAGAAAGCTTCCCATTAAATCACTTTAGTTTTCATCAATATCCCTACTTCCGTTTCCTCTTCCACTCCGTACCATGGCCTCCAATATTGCCCAGCTGAGATTGCACAGGCTGGTAATATTTCCACCTTAAATATTCAGCAAATGTGTAACTGAAACCACCTGTTTGGGAAGACCATGTTTATGGAAGCTTTTAGTTTACAGATTCAATTTCTTGAATAGATATGCAGATGTTTAGATTATTCTTTCTTAAGTGAGTTTTAGCAGTTTATGTCCTTAAAGAATTGGTTCATTTCATCTAAGTTGTTGGATTTATGGGCATTTTGTTCTTAGTATTTCCTTATTATTCTGTTAATCTCTATAGAGATAGTAGTAATGTTTTCTCTTTAATTACTAATATTTATAATTGATGTTTTCTCTCTTTGTCAATGCAGTTTGGAGGTTTAGCAATTTATCGATTTTCTTAAAGAAGCAGCTTTTATTTCCATTGATTTTATATAATGTTTTGTGCTTTCAGTTTCATTTATTTCTGCTATTATTAATTTTATTCCTTTCTTTTCCTTGATTTAGTTGTAAATGACTTCTCTTTCTCTACTTTCTTAAGGCAAAGCTCAATTACTAACATTAGACCTCTCTCTTTTTAGTATTAGTATTCAATGTTATGCTATAAATTACTCTCTAAACACTGTTTTATGTTTATCACATGCATTTTTATATGTTGGATTTGATTTACATATCCAGAAGTGGGATTACTGGATCATATGGTAGATCTAGTTTTAACTTTTTGAGGAAACTCCATAATGCTTTCCACAGTAATCGGTCCACTTCACATTCCCAAAGACAGTATAGAAGGGTTCCAATTCCTCTATATCCTCACCAGCATTTGCCATTTTTTATTATAGGGATCATAATAGGTTTGAGGAAACAACCCGTAGCAGTTTTGATTTTCCTTTCTTTGATAATTAATGAATTTGAACACCTTTTCATATATGTGTTAACAATTTATATTCTTCTTTGGAGAAATAATCTCTAAGTCCTTTGTCCATTTTTTAATCAGGTTATTTGTGGTTTGCTTGTGGGGTTTTTGTTTGTTTACTTTTTTACCATTTGAGTAGTAAGGGATTCTTACATATTTTGGATATTAACTCCTTGTCAGATAGATGGTTTGCAAATATTTTCTACCATTCCACAGGTTCCCTTTTCAATCTGTTGATTGCTGTACAGAAGCTTTTAGTTTTATATAGTCCACTTGTCTATATTTGGTTCTTGTCTGTGCTTTTGTGTATTAAATTCAAGAAATCATTGCCATGACCAACATTGAGAGGATTTTCCTCTATGTTTTCTTCAAGGATTTTTAAAGTTTTAGGTCTTATTTTTAAGTCTTTAATCCATTTTCAGTTGATTTTTGTGCGTGGTGTAAGAAACTCTTTTACCATTTTTTTTAAAGACTTTATTTATTTATTTGAGAGAGATAGAAAATGAATAAGAGAGAGAGAGCACAAGCTGGGTAAGGGGCAGAGGGAGAAGCAGGCTCTCCGTGGAGCACGGTGCTGGACATGGGGCTCTGTCCTGGGACTTTGGGATCATGACCTGAGCTGAAGACAGATGCTTCACCAACTGAGCCACCCAGGTGCTCCCTTTTCCCATTTTTAAAATAAACTTTAAGACATTTTGGATTCTCAATATTTTATTGACTCACTATTTTCAACAACTGAATTGTTCTTTTTGTAGCTATTCAAGATCATATTCTAAAAATGACTGATTTAATATTTATGGAGGTCTTTAAAATTATTGATTACTTCAAAATTTCTATCTGGTAAAAAGCTAAAAACTGGAGAGGAACTCCTTCCTCTCTTCCATCAGATGATCCAATGCCTGATCGTCTCATTGTCTTTATAGCATTGCACTGTTACTGACTGCATGCTTCATTTTTCCATGTATGGAAGAGTTTTGAGCTCTTTGTATCCCAGCAGTGACATAGTTCTTGGTGCAATATATATACTTAATCAGTGTTTGTTGAATACATGCCCCCCAAAATACTATGCAAATAATTTAAGTGGTCAAGTTCATCGTTGACAGTGTTAAATGATAAAATTCTATCCAAATCACTGAATTTCTGCTTGTTTTGCTTATTTTGTTTCAATTTTCTCTTCCACCGCAATTCAGCAAATATGTACTAAGTACCTCTTTTTTTTTCTTTTTTGGTAAATACAAGGATGAAAAGATTATCTTAAATAGTTACAATCTAAGATCAGAGGTAAGCACAATAGCATCGAAATGTAGGCGGAATGTGGGAAGTATAATAAAATTTTCAGTGCAAAAATAATGTGTTAACACAAAAGACAGGGAATATTCCTTCTCTAAGTCTTCCTGAAGGAATTTGAATGGATGAGAGTCATACACTTTATGTCAGAGGAAAAGGGATATTTCAAGAATATAAAGTAATGAGATAAGATGATCAAAAATTGTCAAGGAAGTCTAATTCAGATGAAATATAGATATCGTAGAGTCTTTAATCAGAGAAGGAAAGAAAACGTATGTGTGCATATGTGTGCACACACGTGATCAACCTCATTAAAAACAGTGAAAATCCAGCGAGAGTAGCGGCAGTGGAGACAAACCTTAACATAAATGTGAGAAATGTCATGGAAATGAACCTCAAAGGCAGCCTGTCTGCATAGAGCCTGATGCTGTGAGAACACACAGAGGAATCAAGAAAGAATAGAAAGAAGTAATGAGAGCTCAGAGGATGGAAATCTGTGTGAAATCTATATTTGGGAGACAGAATAGTATTTAAATTCATAAACTGATTTTGATAACAATTGGTATAAACTTTTACACTATACATTTTAATGTGTAGTAATATTTTGAGTCAAATAGTGTTTGGGTTTTTTTTTTTCCTAATCTCATCTTTATTGTGTGTTTTGTCCTAATGGAATTTGGAGTACTAAAGTTTTTAAGGGTCTGTGGTTGTTAATTATGATACTCACTTTCTTTGGATTTTATATAAACTACTCTTGCACCTGACAATAAGGAGATTATAATTGAGTCATCCTACCTTTGCTTATTTCATAGTAAATGCAAAAATCTCCAGGTATTAATCAACTTTTTAAGTCATAGAATCCATGACTCTCCTGAAAGCCATGGGAAATATATAATCCTGTACTTTGTGAGCACACTACACCTCGCATCAGGACACTCATAAAAGTGCATAATCTTCCATTACTTTATTGCCACTTTGTGTTCTAGCTGTTTAAAAACCAACTTTAAATGTTTCCTGAGAGTTAAGGTATGATGCTATGCTTTAGATTCTTTTTTATAACTTTTTAGTAATGTGTCCCGAAAGTTTCCTTGCTATGGCTTCATAACAACATTTAGGAGGGTTTGTGCCGGTACCTTTGCATATTAAAATAGCAGTTTACACATAAAATAAGTGCTTAACTCTCTGATTTGTAAGGAGAAAATTGAGCAAGTTAATCCAACAGTACCCTAAATTTCTTTATATGCAGATCAATCACTAAAGTAAAAGGGAATAGGCAGATAATTCCGTTTCTTTGCCTATAAGCAAATTTCTACCTAAACTAACATATATGTTAAAGAGCCAAGGGCCTACAGGTTATTTAGTTCCCCGATAACAGATTTTTCAAGTCCTTCACTATACTTAACCTTCTTCCAGCAATTCCAATGACTTTCAGTTACTCATAAATTAAAAATATGATCATTGCATTCTCCCCACCCTCTACATTGAAACCCTCATATACCTGATGAGTAGTAGTAAGAATTCATCAGGTATCTCTTCTCTTACCTAAATTATATATATTATATAATTATATATAATACATATATAAAACATATATAAAATAAATATCACATATTTAATTTTTCTCTCTTATTGCATACTTTTTTTTCCTATTTTTTAAGGTTTTATTTATTTGACAGAGAAAAACACAGAGAAAGAAGGAACACAAGCAGGGGAGCAGCAGAGGGAGAGGGAGAAGCAGGCTTCCTGTTGAGCAGGGAGCCTTATGTGGGGCTTAATCCCAGGATCCTGGGATCATGACCTGAGCGAAGACAGATGCCCAAAGACTGAGCCATCCAGGTGACCCTACATACTTCCAAATTGTATGTTTTTCAAGGTATCTAAGAAAAACAGTTTCATGGGAATGTGTCAGTTAGACTAAAAATAATGACATTTTTGAGATACTTCTCAATATCTTTGACCATATCAAGTAGACAGTATGAAATAGCTTGTCCATACAATAAGTAGATAATTTTCACTTTAAAGTATAATGATGTACCTATAAATGTGCATATTCTTGGGACGCCTGGGTGGCTCAGTTGGTTAAGCAGCTGCCTTCGGCTCAGGTCATGATCCCAGCGTCCCACATCGGGCTCCTTGCTTGGCGGGGAGCCTGCTTCTCCCTCTGCCTCTGCCTGCCATTCTGCCTGCCATTCTGTCTGCCTGTGCTCGCTCTCTCTCCCCCCCTCTCTGATAAATAAATAAAATCTTTAAAAAAATGTGCATATTCATTTTGCTTTTTGTCATAAAACAAAAAATTTCTTCTAGTTTGTGATTAATACCTTCCTGTCCTGTGAGTACTTATTGTAATTTTTAAATATTAGTAGGGATAGAACCAAGATGCCCTTCAAAGGATGAATGGATAAGGAAGATGTGGTCCATAAACACTATGGAGTATTAAGCCTCCATCAGAAAGGACGAATACCCAACTTTTGTATCAACATGGACGGGACTGGAAGAGATTATGCTGAGTGAAATAAGCCAAGCAGAGAGAGTCAATTATCATATGGTTTCACTTATTTGTGGAGCATAACAAATAGCATGGAGGACATGAGGAGTTGGAGGGGAGAAGGGAGTTGGGGTAAATTGGAAGGGGAGGTGAACCATGAGAGACTATGGACTCTGAAAAACAGTCTGAGGGGTTTAACGTGTTGGGGGTTGGGAGGTTGGGGGAACCAGGTGGTGGGAATTAGAGAGGGCACGGATTGTATGGAGCACTGGGTGTGGTGCAAAAATAATGAATACTGTTATGCTGAAAATAAATAAATAAAAAAAAATCTAAAAAAAAATATTAGTAGGGATTTTTAATCACTAATAGACCACAACTGAATACATCGCATTGCTTCCTTAACTCAGTTTTTCTCATGAGTATTTATTAGTAAATATTCTTTTTTGACTCTTTCATCGTAATTTCCCTTGTACCCAAGTATATCCTTGTACATTTTCCCCAAACTTGCAGAGTTCTAACTACTACAATTTTGTTTCCTAACTCAGGTTTGAGCTGTGTACTTAGAATTCCAAACACAATTGGGCATGAGCCTTTACATGTTTTAATATTTGCTATTATTTCAATCAGAAAAGTATACATGATAGACTATATAACGAAAATATGTGATTTTTTCAGTTTTTCCTCAATAATGGCTAAATTTTGAGGATGCATATAATTAAAAGCTCCTATACATTTAGAATCTCTGTCTTTATTCTCATTTGTAGCATGATTTAAAAAACTTTTTAGGAAAGCCAAAATAAAAAAAAAAATTACTTCTAAATGCAATTCTTTGATGGGTCATTCCATTTTCTGACCGTCTCGACTCCTCCCCTGTCTGACAGCTACCAAGGAAAGAAGATGTGAAACTTGTCGTTTTTCCTTCATCCACTGTGATAAACACATGTTTTATTCATTTGTACTTCAATTCTTCTGTGAAACTGCTCAGGAAAGTACAATAAGAAAAACAGAATATAATGTTTTGTTGATAAAGACCACTATTCTTTCAGGAATAGAATAACACTTTCCAAAAATCAATTGATTCAACTATTTAACTTTAATTAAAAATAATGTATCATTTTGTGATAGTTATAAAATTATCTTTTTTGAACATCAGGCATAAAATAAGCTAGAAAAATAACATTATTCAAACTACCAAAAAGTCATTATAATTTTGTACAGTTTTCATGCAATCATTAGATCAAAAGTTCAGAGAATATAAAAAGGATCACATTTAATATGTTTAAGCAGAGGATTTTTAAAAGAAAAAAAAGGAATATTATGAAACTTTAATTTTAATAAAAGAGATAAATTTATAAACAGAACTTACATAAGGACAAACTTGATGTATAAACAGACTCTTGGATTTATTGATTATTGTTGTTGAATAGCAGTGAAAATATTGTTAAATGTACTGAAGAATGGATTAAAAAAGTTTAGTAACTAAAGGTAGTGAACATTAGACCATATGATTTATGTAACTTATTTAGTATTCACAAAATATTATCAAATTGATTTATAATTCTCATTTTATGCATAAAGAAAGGGAGAAGTTTAAATATGTTTCTCAAAGGCACATATCTAATAAGCAGATACTCTTATATTTAAAACTGTGCATATCTCACTAGGGAATACATCTAATGTCCACTACATGACTAATGTATAATGAAGAGAAAACACAGAAGTCAATGACTTACATTACATCAAATATACATAAGTGCTTAGTTTATATTTAGTGACTCAATGAATTCTTATCTTTTTATGCAACAGAAATCACTGAACACACATAACAAATTTTAAAAGCAAGGACTATCCTTGATGACAAAAATCCCACAAATGGGGATGTAGAGGATGACAAAGGCCATAAACAGTACCATGCTAGAGACACAGGCCACAAAAAAGTTCAGGATCCTACTTTGCTTCATTTGTTTGTTTATTATTTTTATTTATTTTATTTTTTAAAGATTTTTATTTGTTTTGTTTTTGTTTGTTTGTTTGTTTGTTTGTTTTTGTTTTTATTAAAGAGCACAAACAGGGAGCAGCAGAGGGAAAGAGGAAACCAGCTCCCTGATGAGCAGGGAGCCCAACCCTTTGGGGCTCTGTCCCAGGACTCTGGAATCATGACTTAAGCCAAAGGCAGATGCTTAACTAACTGAGCCACCCAGGCACCCCTCCTACTGAGTTTAGATTAAAATACACCTATTTCCTGACTTGTTGTCATGAATTAAACAAACAACTTTTATTTATGCCAGTTTTGATATTTAACATGTGTTCTTAGATACTGCATTATTTATTAGAAAAAGGGCAGTCTGATCCATTTTGGTGATCATAATGAAAGAGAATGTTGATAATTTCTGGATGAACACAAGGAAAGTACCTAAGGAACAAGCTGAGGAGATGTGGGCAAGAGATCCTGCGTTGTAGTTGAATCAATTATTGGTCCAGATATCTTACTCTCCAAGGCAGTATTATACATTTGTTGTTGTTGTTTTTCCAGTGTTCCAAGAATCATTGCTTATGCACCACACCCAGTACTCCATGTAGTATGTGCCCTTCTTAATACCCACCACCAGGCTCACCAATTCCCTCAACCCCCTCCCCTCCAAAACCCTCATGTGTTTCTCAGAGTCCACAGTCTCTCATGTTTCATCTCCCCCTCCAAGTTACCCTAATTCACTTTTCCTTTCCTTCTCCTTATGTCCTCCATGTTATTCCTTATGCTCCACAAGTAAGTGAAACCATATGATAATTGACTATCTCTGCTTGACTCATTTCACTCAGCATAATCTCCTCCAGTCCCAACCATGTTGATAAAAAAGTTGAGTATTCATCCTTTCTGATGGAGGCATAATATTCCATTGTATATATGGACCATATCTTTTTTATCCATTTGTCTGCTGAAGGGCAGCTTGGTTCTTCTCATAGTTTGGCAATTGTGGCCATTGCTGCTATGAATGTTGGGGTACAGATAGTCCTTCTTTTCACTATATTTGTATCTTTAGGGTAAATATCCAGTAGTGCAATTGCTGGGTCATAGGGTAGCTCTATTTTTAATTTTTTGAGGAATCTCCACACTGTTTTCCAAAGTGGTTGCACCAACTTGCATTCCCATCAACAGTGTAAGAGGGTTCCCCTTTCTCCACATCCTCTCTAACACTTGTTATTTCCTGTCCTGTTAATTTTTGCCATTCTAACTGGTGTAAGGTGGTATCTTGATGTGGTTTTGATTTGAATTTCCCTGATGGCTAATGATGATGAACATTTTTTTCGTGTGTCTGTTCTAGATATAAGTTTCAATGTAATCCTATTTCCCTATTCAATTCTACCCCTATATATACATGAGTTTTAATTTCCCTGTATATCTGTAAAGTTGAGTCCTTTAATGAAGATAACAGGATACACCCAGGAAAAACTGAAGTAACCTTCCTCACCCACATTGAGGGTTTATAACCACCTTCCCATTTTATTCTTCTGTAAGTGTTTCTGTGTATTTGTTTTTGTACTCTATAATTCTTATTCTTGGGGTTCATTTTGGCTGCTTTTTGTTTTTTCTTTTACTTTTGTCTTTTTGTTTGTTCATTCTTGTTTATGTACCTTATAAATCATACTTTTGGGACTCATTTTGGCTGGGTTTTTCTTTCTTTTTTCTCTTTTCTTTTTTCTTTCTTTTTGATGGTGACTTCCAATTGCTCTGGAACTTTCCAAGGTGCACCTTGACTAGATCGTGGTTGATACATTCAGCTGTACATCCCCTCAACTACCTCTCACCAAAATGATTAGGAGGAGGAACACCCAACAAAGGAAAAATTCAGAAACTGTGACTTCTGCCACAGAATTATTGGATATGAACATAAACAATATGCTAGAAATGGAATTCAGGGTACCAATTATCCAGGCAATGGCTAGGTTGGAGAAGACCATTAGCAACAACAAAGAATCTATATGTGTGGAAGTGAAAGCTGATCTGGCAGAATTTATAAATGCTATTAATGAGATCCAATCTAATCTAAATAATAGCTAGAGTAAATGAGGCAGAAGATCGAATTAGTGATCTAGGAGACAAATTGATAGAAAAGACGGATCAGGAGGAGGCCTGGAACAAACAGCTTAGAAGCCATGAAAACAGAATTAGGGAAATTAAGATGCCATGAAATGTTCCAATGTCAGAATTTATTGAGATCCCTGAGCGGGTGGAGAGAGAGAGAGAAGACTTGAAGATATAGTTGAACAGATACTGGATGAAAATTTCCCTAATCTGGGGAATGGAACAAGTATTCCTGTCCTAGAGGCATAGAGGACACCTCCCAAGATCAATGAGTCTAGAAAGGCCTCCAGACACTTAATTGTGAAATTCATGAATCATAAATTCAGAGATGATGTCTTAAGGGCAGCTAGGAGGAAGAGATTCCTTATATACAGAGGAAGGACCATCAGAATAACTTCAGAGCTGTCCACAGAAACCTGGCAATCCAGAAAGGGTTGGCAAGACATATTCTGGGCACTAAACGAGAAGAACATGCATCCAAGAATAATACTTTATCTGGCAAGGCTGACACTCAGAATGGATGGAGAGACAAAGAGCTTCCAAGACCCATGAGATTTAAAAGATTATGTGAAGATCAAGCCGGCATTACAAGATATATATTTGTAGTTTTGACACATACTTCTTTGGTCAGAATTTCTATCCCTATCATTGGATTTTGAGTTTCGAAATATAACTTGCCAATGACATATTAATACTGGAAGCTTGAAAAGGATGAGTTTGGAGTTTTTCTCTTGTGCACTAATGATTTGCAATAAATACAGTAACCAAATAATCATTATCACAGTATGGGTTACATGAGGCATTCCATATGCTCTGGGAAAATTCTGTTTCCAAAATGTTGTTCCAGAAATTCCAGAATAAGAGACATAAAGAACAGATTCAAATCCAATATAAAGTTTGAAGCCTGAAATCTAGACTATTCCAGTCAAGTTGTAACTGTTCCACAGAACACTAAACATTAAATTATTGTTTGAAATCATTAAGTTTGCAGCTATGGTAGAAGATAATCAATACCATTGTTAGTTATGCCTGTGATTGTTATGATTTAACATATTTTTTAGGAACCCATACATTTGAAGTTTAGGTAAAATAGGGCTTTCAGAATGGCTATTTACTTTTTGGTGTACAATGGAATAAAATATTATTAAATATACCAAAAGGAATAATGCCAAAAGAATAATATCTTTGAGGATTGAGATATGATTATCAGTTGATTTTGAATGCATGTTGGATCAATGCTTGACAAATGCCAGGGACTATGCTAGTGCTAGTCAACAAGGTATAAGACTTA
Organism: Mustela lutreola; assembly: GCF_030435805.1. Taxonomy (NCBI): domain Eukaryota; kingdom Metazoa; phylum Chordata; class Mammalia; order Carnivora; family Mustelidae; genus Mustela; species Mustela lutreola. Next base: position 54,085,126 of record NC_081303.1, read on the forward strand.
CCCCATCATACTTAGAATTTAAATTTCAATATCATGAAGAGCATCACCTTCCAGAGAATTTTTTTCTGAACTAATTTATTAGTGTTTATTATTATCTAATATCTAAATATCTAAATATCTAATATCTAAATATCTTCTACATTTATTATAATTAATAGTTAAGGTTAAAAATCAACAATACAACCACAACCCTGAATTCAGGGATAGAGAATTTGGTAAAGTAGCTAATTTTTGACAAAATTGTGTCATTTTTCTTCCTCAAATTTTTTAATTGGACACTGCCAGTTCTCAAGCTGACTTTTCAATCCTCTCTTTTTCTGTAAGACAAGACTTCCTCAAAAGTGTTGGGGACTCCATGGGGCACCTGGGTGGCTCAGAGGGTTAAAGCCTCTGCCTTCCGCTCAGGTCAAGATCCCAGGGTCCTGAGGCTCTCTGCTCAGCAGGGAGCCTGCTTCCCCCCACGCCCCCGCCTGCCTCTCTGTCTTATTGTGATCTCTCTCTGTCAAATAAATAAATAAAATCTTTTAAAAAAAGAATAAGTAATGTTCTCTTAAAAAAAGAAAGAAAGAAAGAAAGAACGTAAGTAAGTAAGTAAGTGTTGGGATCCTGCTGATTCTTTTTCTAAGTCTCTGCCTTTGAGTTCTTAACTAGATCCATAGATTCAATTATGCCTCTATCAAACTAATTCCCATGTCTCTACTTTTCTTCTCTGTCCAGTGATTTTTTTTACCCATGCTTCCATTATTTCCTCCATTCCTAGAACTTTCTCTTTCAAGTTTTCTATCTCTGCTAATGGTACCCGGTTCTTCCTATCACAAAGGTTTTAAACCAAGCATTAATCTTTGATGATATATGGTTGAAACAAAGAAACAAAAATGTGTAATCCTTTAGAATTTATCAGTAAAAATTGTACTCTTTCTAGTCAATAGTATTCATGATATCCAGTTAGATATTATAATTACTCTGATAATTATTTCATATATTTACAAGGACAGGGATGTTGTCTTATTAATTAAAAAAAATACACTAAATCCCCTACATTTGTTAGTATGCCACTCATATCACTATAGTTCAGTGCATTATTATTGAGTTGAAATTAAAAAAAATCTAGCAGCTATAATTCTACATGCTAGGTTCTAACTAAAAAAAAAGTAATAATTAAAAAAGTAATAATTCTTCCAATCCAGGAGCATGGAACATAGCAAACTCAACACCCAAAGAACAAATAATCCAATCAAGAAATGGGCAGATGACATGAACAGACATTTCTGCAAAGAAGACATCCAGATGGCCAACAAACACATGAAAAAGTGCTCCATATCACTCGGCATCAGGGAAATACAAATCAAAACCACAATGAGATATCACCTCACACCAGTCAGAATGGCTAAAATCAACAAGTCAGGAAATGACAGATGCTGGCGAGGATGTGGAGAAAGGGGAACCCTCCTACACTGTTGGTGGGAATGCAAGCTGGTGCAGCCACTCTGGAAAACAGCATGGAGGTTCCTCAGAATGTAGAAAATAGAACTGCCCTATGACCCAGCAATTGCACTTTTGGGTATTTACCCTAAAGATACAAATGTAGTGATCCAAAGGGGCACGTGCACCCGAATGTTTATAGCAGCAATGTCCACAATAGCCAAACTATGGAAAGAACCTAGATGTCCATCAACAGATGAATGGATCAAGAAGATGTGGTATATATACACAATGGAATACTATGCAGCCTTCAAAAGAAATGAAATCTTGCCATTTGCGACAACATGGATGGAACTAGAGTGTATCATGCTTAGCGAAATAAGTCAAGCAGAGAAAGACAACTATCATATGATCTCCCTGATATGAGGAAGTGGTGATGCAACATGGAGGCTTAAGTGGGTAGGAGAAGAATCAATGAAACAAGATGGGATTGGGAGGGAGACAAACCATAAGTGACTCTTTATCTCACAAAACAAGCTGAGGGTTGCTGGGGGGAGGGGGTTTGGGAGAAGGGGGTGGGATTATGGACATTGGGGAGGGTATGTGCTTTGGTGAGTGCTGTGAAGTGTGTAATCCTGGTGATTCACAGACCTGTACCGCTGGGGATAAAAATATATGTTTATAAAAAATAAAAAAATTAAAAAAAAAAGTAATAACTTGCATTTATTGAGAGCTCACTATGTGCTTGACACTTTTATAAATTCGAACAATACTGCAAGTTTGGTTGTACAACTTAATCACCTTTTACAGATGAGGAATCCAAGATAAATATAGTAAACTAAATTTACTTGTCCAAGATAGTACTACTAATAAGTGGCCAAGAACAGACAGAAATGGAAGCTACAAGGACTGTAGCCCATGTTCTTCATGTTCCTCAAAATATAACTGATGTGAAGTAATCCAAAAAATATATGAATTAATAGGGATAAGGGCTCTGTGGTCCAGTGGCTCATCACACATTTAAAGTGAACTAGCCATTGTAAATAAATCTGATGAATCTAGGTAAATATGCATATATGTGGGAAAATTTATCACCTTGTCCAGGAATAGATATTTTACAAAAGTAACAGTCTAGTAAAAGTGTTATTTATTTGTATTCTATACAATCATTAAGCATTTATTTTACTATGCATAGCAAAGTAAAATTACCTCATGCAAGGATCAGCAAACAGCAGTGCGTAGGCAGAAAATATGTAACAGAAACCATATGTGGTCTAAAAAACCTGAAACATTTACTATTTGGCCTTCTATAGAAAATATTTCCTAATCCCTGCTGTAGAGTTGGTTCTAGGTGAAAATCAACATCTGTGATGAACATAGATGTAAAAATTCTCATCAAAATATTAACAAACCAAGTTCAATGATATATTAATCACACAGCATGGTCATATAACATGATCTTCTGAATTTATTCCAGGGATGCAAAAATGATTCAATGCTCACAAATAAATCAACATGATACACCACATTAACAAAATAAAAAATCATACGATCATCTCAATAAATACAGTCAAAGCATTTGACAAAATTCAACATCTATTTATGATAAAAACTCTCAACAAAGTGGGTATAGAGGGAATGTACCTCAATATTATATAAGCCATCTATAGAAAACTCACAGATGATACACTCAACAGTGAAAAGCTGTAAGCTTTTCCTCTAAGATCAAGAACAAGAAAAAGATGCCCACTCCTGCCATTTTAAATCAACACATTATTGGAATTTAGGCAAGACAAAGAAATACAAAACATGCAAATTGGAAAGGAAGTAAAACTGTCACTATTTGAAGATGACGTGATACTATATATGAACTGCCCTGACAAATGCACCCAGGGAAAGAAAAAAGAACTAATAAATAAATTCTGTCAAGTTGCAGGATACAAAATTAATATACAAAGATCTGTTGTGTTTCTATACACTAATAATGAGCTACCAGGAAGAAAAATCAAGAGGTAATACCATTTGTAATTATATAAAAAATACCTAGGAATAAATTTAAGTAAGGAGGTGAAAGACGTGTACGCTGAAAACTATAAGACACTGATGAAAGAAACTGAAAACAAACACACAAAAACAAACACAGAAATAACTGGAAATGTCTTCTGTTCTCATGGAATAGAAGAATTAATACTGCTAAAATATTCTTACTGGGGCATCTGGGTGGCTCAGTTGGTTAAGTGACTGCCCTCTGCTCAGGTCATGATCCCAGGGTCTTGGGATCCAGGCCCACAATAGGCTCCTCACTCTGCAGGGAGCCTGCTTCTCCCTCTCCTGCTACCTGCTACTCCACCTGCTGGTGCTTCTCTCTCTGTGTCCAAAAAAAAAAAAAAAAAAAAAATTATATATATATATATATATATGTCTTTTAAAAAAAATGTTCCTACTACTCAAAGCCATCTACAGATTCAATGCAACCTCTAACAAAATTACAATGGCATTCTCACAAAACTGGAACAAACAATTCTAAAGTTTGTATAGAATCACAAAAATACTGTAATGACTAGAGCAATCTTAAGAAAGAACAAAGCTAGAGCCATCACGTTCTCTGATTTCAAACTGTACTACAAAGTTACAGAAATCAAAATAGTATGATACTGGCATACAAACAGACACATAGATCAATGGAACAGAATAGAGAGCCCAGAAATAGGCCCATGCATATATGGTCAATTAATTTTCAATAATGGAGACTAGAATATACATTAGAGGAAGGATATACATCAGTAAACAGTGTTAAAAAACAGGATGGCCACATGTAAAGAATGCAACTGGACCACTACCTTACCCATAAACAAAAACTGACTCAAATGGATGAAAGGCTTGAATGTAAGACTTACACCCATAAAATACCTAAAAGAAATCATAGACTGTAAATTCCTTAACATCTGTCTTAACAATTTTTTTTATTTGACTCCAAAGGAAGAGGCAAAGCACCAAAAATTAATAAATGGGACTATATCAAACTCAAAAGCTTCTTCACAGCAAAGAAAACCACCAAAAACTATATGAAACCATCAATAAAATTAAGAGGTAACCTACTGAATGGGAGAGGATATTTATAAATCTTATATCTGATAAGGTACTGCTATCCAAAATATACAGAGAACTCAGAGAACTTAATAATAACAACAAAAACAATCTAATTTTTAAAAAGTTTCTGAAAAGACATACAGTGACCAACACATACAGTGACTGACAAATACATGAAAAGATGTTCAACATCACTAATCATCAGGGAAATGTAAGTCAAAACTACAATAAGCTATTACCTCACATTTGTTAGAATGGCTAGTATCAAAATGACCAGAAATAACACATGTTGGCAAGGATGTAAAGAAAAGGGAACATTCCTGGAGGAAATACAAATTGGTACAGCCACCAGGGAAAACAGTGTGGAGTTTCCTCAGACAATTAAAAAACAAATAGTACTATTTTATATGATCCAGCAATTCCATTTCTGGGTCTTTATGTAAAGGAAAAAAAGCTTCTAATTCGAAAAAGATAGATCCACCCCTATGTTCTCTGCAGCATTATTTATAATTGCCAATATATGCAAACAATCTAAGTGGCTATTGATATATGAATGGATAAATAAGATTTAAAACACACACACACACACTCACAAGAATACTGCTCAGTATACAATCTTGCCATTTGTGATGACATGGATGGATCTGGAGAGTGCTACACTAAGTGAAATAAGACAGAACAAGACAAATACTGCATGATTTCACTTTAAATACAATCTAAAAGACACCACACAACAAAAACCAGACTCACAGGTACTCATACTAGACTGCTGGTTGCTGAGGAGAGGGGCAGAAGTGTTGAGAAGATCAAGAAGTACAAACTTCCAGGGGCACCTGGGTGGCTCAGTGGGTTAAGCCTCTGCCTTCAGCTCAGGTCATGATCTCAGGGTTTTGGGATCGAGCCCCACATCGCTCTCTCTGCTCAGAAGGAGCCTGCTTCCCCCTCTCTCTCTGCCTGCCTCTTTGCCTACTTGTGACTACTCTGCCAAATAAATAAATAAAATCTTAAAAAAAAAAAAAAGAAGTACAAACTTAAAGTTATAAAATAAATAAGTCATGGGTATGTAATGCACAGCATGGAAAATGTAATCAATAATATTATATTAACTTTGTGTGGTGACAGGTGGTAACTAGACTTATTGTGATGATTAGTTCACAATGCATACAAATGTTGAGTTACTATGTTGTATAAATGAAACTAATACAATATTGTATGTCAATTATACCTCAATAAAAAAGTGACTTTATGTGCTTATGAAGAACCAGTAAAAATGTTATAATACATTGTAAGCCATTGGGTCTGGGACTCTAATCTTATTATACTGTCTACGGATCTTTAAAAGTTAGTATGAATGACAACTAAATCTAATAAAATCTAATCTGAGCAAGGAATTATTGAGTTTTCCAAATCCATTAAGAAACCTAACAGCCATGTGTTGTGAACTAAGGCAAATTAAGTAATCTAATTTTGCTTTTTAAATGAGTCAGGTCAGTGTTATCTTCAAAAACTTCTCTTTCAATATTAACTTTAAAAAGCCATAAGCATCATTACATTACAAAAGTACTGCATCAGGATTACTAAATCTCTGATCTTTAGTTTGAAAAGGGATCACTGTACACTAGCAGAAGTCAAAACTAAGAGCACAGTGCTAAGGGTGAACTTAGCAGGGGGATAGCCTATGCATTTGGCAAAAGCCCACAAAGAAGTACAAGCGAAGATAAAAATAATGTAAAATTTCCATACATATTCATAAAGTATATTAAGTTAGCTTTCCTTGGAAAGTTTACTTTTCTTTTATTTTCAGCTTTTTTATTGTGTTTTTCTATTTTTCTGTGATCTCTAATAACAACCTAAATTTGCCACTTCAATAAAGAAAACATATCTGCCTTTGGGAGGCTTTCCTAGATAATAATATACAGTGAGAATTCTCCCAATGCAACTTTATTTTCATTTGAATCTCAATGCAACAAAAGGTATTTTTGAAAACATAAAATGATCTTAAACAAACAACAAAAAAACCCCACATGATCTCACACCATGCCTGATATATACTTATTATTAGCAGGACAACACCCAAAGTGCCTATGTGCTTATGTTCCCATGCAGATTTTTCTATCTCCCATTCAGTTAATCATTCAGAAACATGTTAAACATCATTTTTAATTGTACTGTTATGGGCACTAAAGGAAAACATGATTCCTTGTTACCAGTAGTTTGTAGTTTACTGGATGATACTAAATACTAACATAACAAAAAAGAATAATTTTATAGAAGCCATAGTAGTGAACGTATCTATTTTAAAGCATATTTCATAAACATCTAATCCATTATTATTTTTTTAATATTCTAATCCATTCTTAAGACTTTAGGGAAATGCCCAGAAAAAGTCATTCAAGCTGAGACATGAAGCGTGCGTAAAAATCCATACGATAGATAATTGAGAGGACTAGAAAAAAAAAATTCCACATGGAGAAGAAATTGTACAAAAGACTGGTTATCTCAAAAAGTGAAAAGAGTAGATCTTAACACAAAAAAATAGTAGAGCTCACACAAAAAAATAATTACTACGTGACATGACAGAGGCATGAGCTAACACTATAGTGGTAATCATACTTCAATATATAAATAAATTATCAATCAGTACATAGCCTACCTTAAATTCCAATAATGTTATATATGAGTTATAGCCCAAACAACAAAAAGTTGGTTATAGCTGGAGGTTAGATTCAAATTGGGAGATGGTACAGTGAAAAAAGATGAGGCTAGAGAGGGAAGGAGAATCAGGCTGAGAAGCTGATCACATATCTTTCAGCTAAAATAAGGAGTTGAAAAATACTCATAGGACTAAGATAAAACCATATTTATATATGAAAATGCTGACTTGGTCTGCAATGAGATTTTTTTTTTTTTTTTTTTTTTTTTTGCCTTAAAGGTAGGAAAATTAGAAGTGAATAGGCTATTAGAACAGATCACCACCATAAAAAGGGATGGTGAAATTTACACATGCAAATGAGCTAAAATCAATAGATTAGAAGGAGGAAACAACCTCATTTTTTATTACCATATATTCAAGCTTGCTTTTATCATATCTTCTCACCATCCTGAAAAATATCTTGGTTGGATCACCTACCTTCCCAGGCACTTTAAGGTGCTAAACAACAGTATCATTTTCAACATGAAAAAGTTCATTCTAATAACGAAATATCAATCTCATGCAAATAAATCTCTGCTTGCCCAGCTTGTCTTACCCAATAAATTCTCCAATAGTGGGGAGATAAAAGTATCCATACTCTTCTCCCAAATGAAGGAAGGAATGAATGGTAAGGCATTGAAAACAATTCTACTTAACTAGTGCTGCTCTAATCTGGTGTGAGTCCAACCAGAGTCCCCAGGACAAATCCTTGAATGTTGTTCATTTCCCTGAAGGGTTGTTTTGTATATTCAGAGCTATCTCTAGCTGAGTCCTGAAGACCTTCTGCTTGCTGCCCATTTCCTAGCATGTGAATGACAGTTACATAGTTGAAGTTACTCTCTCATCATTCCTCTGTCAGGAAAGAATCTAAATAATAGACCACACCCTCCAGCTTTGACAGGCAAAGTAGTCCTCTTGAGAAGAGTCTGTTAAAGATTGCTTAAATCTAACCCTCTGGGATTGAGATTAAGGAAGGGGCTTGGAGGGTGCACACTGGTACTCTAAACACGGTTTCTGAAAAATCCTCCTAGTCTCCCCATGAATTATTTCATTTTCTTATCTAGCCTGAAGGATGGTGATAGGCTAGGGAGCTCTCATTAGCAAATGCTACCAATGGTGTGTTTACCATCTCTTTTTAGAAAACGAGAGTAATGATTTTACCCATTTTCTTTTTAAAAAAATTTTAAAAATATTTTATTTTATTTATTTGACAGAGAGAGATCACAAGTAAGCAGAGCAGCAGGCAGAGATAGAGGGGGAGGCAGGCTCCCTGCCAAGCACAGAGCCTGATGTGGGACTCAACCTTAGGACCTTGAGATCATGACCTGAGCCAAAGGCAGAGTCTTAACCCACTGAGCCACCTAGGTGCCCCGTATTTTACCCATTTTCAATAGCATTGGGGATCACCAAGTGCGATAAATACTGAAGACTTATTTCACATCTCCTTCATAAGGAAGTGCTGGCAGAGATTTCAGTTATTTTTAGGATATGGAATCAGTAAGATTTAATCAAGAGGTATGGAATAAAAGTTAAGTCTGGAGTAAGTCTGGAGTAAGAGTTAAGTCTGACGGAATGAAACAGGGAGGACAAAAGGCACAGTATCAAGGAGCTGATGTTTGTTTCTTAACTAATGTTATTGCCATCAGGGAGTGAAGTACATGAAAATAGCTTGAACAGTATGTGCACACTCATGTATAACATGTGATCACTGCAAAAATAATAAGAACAGATTCCAGAAGTGACAACAATTATTGACAAGAGTGTTCTCTTTTACAGTGATCTGACATTGTAGTGGTGTTTTCAAAACCAATGAAAGCAGTACTGTTTTTCTTTATCGTTTTGTCTTTTTTTGTTTTTAAGCAATATTCTTTCTGAACCTAAACTCGGTGGTAGGACATAAATACAGGTTATAGATGTCAGACATGAAATTGACCAGATTGATGGTGGGCACACAATTTTCTCGTGTCTCATGCATATTCTCTACATAAGCAGGATCCCATTCCTAATTTTACAACCATGAAATACACGCATCAGAATTTGCATTTACATTTATCGACAGAATATTCTGCTCAAAGAACCAACCTCCCATACACATTACACCCCCAACACTCCCCCACACACAGGACTCAGGGTCCTCTTTCTCTAAGGATAGGTGAACAAACATTTTTGAAGATAGATAAATTAATTTTAAGTAAACTATGAATGACATAAATACTTGAATTTATTTGTAAAATGCTATGTGAAAAACTCTTTAACTTGTTCTTAAAAACTATGTTGCTGCCTTTTTAATATGTTTGCTTACAATATTTCAAGCCACAAAGGAAAAAAAAAGTCTGAAGTCCAAAAGGAGTCCTACGGAAGCTCATAGATATGATGATAGTTAAATAACGTGAACTTATTATTCTATATGTAAAATAATTTTATTGCAACTGTAGTTTTCAGAAATAATTTTAGGAGAATAATTGGTATTGAGTTATTTACTTGTTGGTTTCTCATGGAAGATATCAAATTAACAAGAGTTGTTGAAATGGGCAGGCAATGTCTAGAAATATAAGGATAATATTTAAGATCTCTCCTCTGCTATCAACACTGATGAAACCATTATCATATCTGGAAATACATATTAAAGGAGGTGATCATATTAAACATACACTTAATATAAGCATATTAAATATTTTTAGAAAATATTGGATATTATGTAGTATAGTTAGTAAGAGGCATATATAATTCAGAGATACAACTTTTTTATACAGCTGATCCTTCAACAACACAAGTTTGAACTACATGAGTCCACTTATATGTGGATTTTTTTCAATAGAGTACAGTACTGTATATTTGCCTTCTCTTACAATTTTCTTTTTTGTTGTTGTTTTTAAGATTTCATATATTTATTTGAGAGAGAGTGAGAGATAGTATAAGCAGGGGAGCAGCAGAGGGATAGAGAGAAGCAGGCTCTCCACTGAGCAGGGAGCCTGAAGTGGGGTTCAATCCCAAGACCCTGGGATCATGACACGAGCTGAAGGCAGATGCTTAACTGACTAAGCCACCCAGGTGCCCCTCTCTTATGATTTTCTTAATAACGCTTTCTTTTTTCTAGCTTACGGTCTTGTAAGAGTACAATATGTAATACACATAACATTCAAAATATATGTTAGTTAACTGTTATTGGTATGGCTTCCCTAACAGTAGGCTATTAAGTTTTGAGGGAGTCATGGACCGCTAATCCCAATGTTCAAGGGTCAGTTGTATTTATTACCTCTATATTTTCTTATGCATATATCTTTTAAAAATGAATATAATCTATATTCACTTGTAAATTTGGCTTTCTTTCATTATCATTAAATAGTCTTATAAAAATTAAAATAATAGGCAGTTTTCCATGTTACATATGTACCATACTGTTTTAGTAATTCCTTTATTATTTATTATAATTAATAATTTTCCAATATCCATTATTATAATGAATCCTATAATGAGCCATCTTAAATATGAATTTTGTGCCTAGATTTAATATTTTCACAGTATACATACCTAGAAGCACAAAAATTGAAGGTTCTTAAGTGGACTACTGCTGACCAGAAATACATCTTAATTGAAATGTTCACCAAAACTGGATGATTTTCCTTTTCTTTTTAATTTTATGATTGTAAATTTCATAGTAGAATAACTGAATCTATTTTTTAAGGCGGGGGGACAACCCTGCAATAATTTTAAGTTCTGAATATTCCCAGAACAGAGGCAAAGGTAAGGATGTCCCAGTAGGCTGGTTAGAGCTGAGTAGTCACTGTTGACAGCAGCAGAAAGGTTAGGATTTTAGTGGAAAAGTCAGAGCCTATGTACCCTGTACAGGTCAGAGATTAGTGTAAGGCATCCCAATTATGACAACATGGATGGTGAGTTCAAAGATTTATTTTTTCTTTGGTTCTGCTACAGAAAATAAGAATTGAAGTAATGACTGATAATAGCATATAAGAAGGCATTTTTTTTTTAAAGATTTTATTTATCCATTTGAAAGAGAGAGAGAGAGAGCAACAGAGAGCATAAGAGTGGAGAAGGTCAGAGGGAGAAGCAGATTCCCCGTGGAGCTAGGAGCTTGATGCAGGACTCGATTCCGGGACTCTGGGATCTTGATCTGAGCGAAAGGCAGTGGCTTAACCAACTGAGCCACCCAGGTGCCCCTAGAAAGGCATTTTTTACATCTTTAAATATTGAAAGACTATATATTACCCATAAATACAAGCTCAACAGTATTTCTCAACTTCAGTCCCTGAATATTACCAGAGAAGCTTATTAAAACTTCAGATTCTTGATATACAACAATTGGAGATTGAATTATTTGGGGAGGCCACGTGGAGGGGCCCAAGATAATAAAATCCAAAATTCTGAAACAGGTGGTTAAGAAGTCAAATTTTAATGAAACTGTGACAAAGAAATCAATTAAAACATACTCTGCTATGACAGGGCACCTGGGTGGCATAGTCAGTTAAGTGTTTGACTCTTGATTTCGGCTCAGGTCATGAATTCAGGGTCATGAGATTGAGCCCTGCATGGGTTCTATGTTCCGTGTGTAGTTAAGACTCTCTCACTCTCTCTCTGCCTAACCCCACCTCTCTCTCCCTCTCTCTCTCTCTCAAAAATAAATAAATCTTTAAAAAAATATTCTATTATGTTGATAAATGCATATTATAGAAAAAATATAGTTGACTGGATTATGCACAAAACTGTCTAAATAGATACTACTCTAATTGAATATTCATGTCTGAAATAGATTCAGTCTCTCTGTATATAACTCTACAAACACAAGTATCAGAAGAGATAATACAAATTATCTAGGCATAGAAAAGTCTTTCACAGTTTCTTTATTATAAACTATCAGGGTTGCGTGCCTATGAAATAGCATTGTTTTAACTTGAGCTATACATTAGAGTAGCTTCTCTCTGTCTCTTTACTTCATTATTTGTTGCTTAAACTTACATCTTTATAATAAACACATTTTAGAGTAGGTTCCAGGCCCAGGCAGAGCCCAAAAGGGGGCTTGAACACACAACTCTGAGATCAAAACCTGAGCTGAGATCCAGAGTCAAACACCCAGCTGTTGGAAACACCCAGTGCTCCTACTGTAACTAATATTTTCAAAAGAATCTACAACTTTATATAAATATTTAAAATGATGCCTTTAGTAAAGTGATTAAAGCTATCTAGCCATATAGATTTCTCGTCGTGGCATAAAAATAAGTTCTACAAAAATGATAGTCTCCTCTTCGGTATCAGTTAATGTCTTGATAGTCTTCCAGGAATACTTAATTCAGAAACATTCTCATTGTTAACTCTCCCCAAATGAACCTAACTAAAGAAAATTGAGTATCCTTGTAGACAGGGGTCCAGGCAGAGTGTAAATAAACTCCAGCTGAAAGAAGAAGAACCCTCAATATCCCATGTGCGTGTGTCTTTAAGCCCCTGCAAGGAAAGGACTCTGCAAGTGCTGCTTGATTAACGGCTGTTAAATAGTTTATCCTCTTGGCCATTTGTTTAATTTTTTTTTAAGCAGAGTGTACCTAAAATACCTATAATACATAAAATACATATAATGATCTACAGTTTATTTTTTAATTTATTTAAATCCCAGTTAGTTAACGTACAGTGTAGTATTAGTTTCAGGTGTACAATACAGTGACTCCAAACCTCCATATACCACCTGGTGTTCCTAGGACAAGCGCCCTCCTTAATCCGCTTCTCCTGTCGGATTACACCCACACCCGCCTCCCTCCTGCTGGCTCTGAGTTTGTTCTCCGGAGGTAAGAGTATGTTTATTGTTTTGCCTCTTTCTTTCTCCTTTTTGCTCATTTGTTTTGTTTCTTAAATTCCACAGATGAGTGAAATCATATGGTATTTGTCTTTCTCTGACTGGCTTACTTCGCTTAGAATAAATAATGCTCTCTAGCTCCAGGTTAAAATGGACATTCATGTCCAAGAACTTATTGATTTTTATTGCCTTCGTGTAAGGTACAATAATTATATATTTTACACATGGGGAGCATGTGACAAAAGTTGTGGAAAACAGGACTTGATTATTAAACAGCTAGCAAGTGACAGAATTGCTCTTAAGTGCCCCCCTGTTATTAAATGTAAGACACGGCAATGATCAGATTGTGTCTAAGTGAAGAGTAGATATTCCACTTAGCACTGTACCATGCTACTAGAAGTATTAGATGGCCTAAATTTAATGTTAGTTAGGAAAGATGGCAAAATATTTTCTCTCAGGATAGGAATAATTCTGACAACTTAACTCTAAGAAACCACCATTCTGCAAATAGATATGATTTTCAGTATTAAATTGACAAGGGTATGATTTAGGAATATTTGAGCTTGTGTCAATATTCTTACTGGTAAGTTATCACAGGAAATATTTAACTTAAAATAAAAAACAGATTGAAAAATATATAGAAATAATTAGCTACTAAATAGTTTGTAACCAAATTACATTTCCTGTAGAAGAGTTTGAAATTTCAGTCTTAACAGATCATTTCCAATACGGGGTTCTTAATTTTTCAGTTACCTCCAGTTTTCAGTGAAGAATGTATAATTCATTCTTATTTAGATCTTTATTTCCTAAATTCTTAGGAAGTTATAAATTACTAGAAATATACCAGTACATATAATTTAAATTTCTGAAAAACATTAGTGCTAGCATTTTTAATATAAAAATACATAGTTCTACTAAACACTTTAATACCTATTATTTATATTTATCCTTTAATTTTAAGGTGTAGGTTTTTACTAGGTTTGGAATTGAAAATAAGAATTGGGCATATATCAATGTAATAATATAATTTTATGCTAATTTTTATTAATTTCCATTTCCATCTTAAGTGTTCAAACTGGATGCTTCTTGTAGCGCTTCCAATAACTAAAAGTTTAGATATCTAAGCAGTTGCTTAAGTACTTAGCAACCTCAATATTTAATAGTTGCTTACTCTGTTTAAATATTTGTTTAAAAATTCCTTTTTTTAAGATTTTTGTTTGCTTTTTAAAGACAGTATGTCACTATATGCTAAACTAGAATTTAAATAAAAACATGAAACATTAAAAAATGGTAGTATGTAAATAAGAAAAAAGATTTTTTTTAAGTTTTAAAGATCTTCTTTCAAGTTCTTTGTTTTGTTTCAAGTTCATCGTTATTTCAAATTATTTGTTAGCTGTGCAGGTTTTGGCAAGTTCAGTCACTCTGTGGTTCAGATTTTTCATCTACACATAAGGATAATAATGGCAAATGTAAAAGAGGATTGTTGTGAGAATTCCAGACATGCACAGATCTTGGCAGTGAGTCTCAACCTATGATCCTTGGACATTACGTCTTAAAACTGACTAAGGATTATTGTGAAAAATACCAATCCTATCTTAACCTCCTGAAGAGACTCATTTCTCTCTCCCTTTCTCTGTCTCTCTCTTTTTCCATTTTTCTCTCTCCCACTCTGTCCTTATCACCCCACTTCCCCAATCCTTGCAGGTACCTTGATTATAGACTTCTAACCTCCCAAACTTGGAAAGAAATAAACTTCTGTTGTTTAATCCACCCTCTTGGCAGACTATACTCAGCTAACATTAATAAAAATATATTATTAATTTTAGGTAAAGCAGATTTCAGAACAAGAAAATTTATCACTAATACAGAGGGATTTTACATAATGATAAAGGAGACAGTTCCTCCAAGAAGACATAACAATCATGATTACGTATGTACCTACCAATAATACATCAGAATATATGAAAATAAAACTGACAGAACTTCAAGGAGAAATAAGTTATTTCTGGGTGATGGGGTTTCCTTAGCTGTATTTTCTAAAGCACACACAAATTCTTTGTTGATAGGGACGAATGATATAAACCATTATACTGGAAATTTTTTAAATCTAAAAATAGTAATTTTTTTCTCAAATACAGTACTTTTTTATTGCCAAGTTCCTCCATGTAATACAAATTAGGAAGCGAGAACCCAGAAAAATTATAATGCATAAGCTCCATCTCAAATGGCTTATTTTATAATACTGAAAATGTATCAGATCATTTCCCGGATAGAAGGTTATCCTGAAATTAGTTCATGACCTTGCTAGAAAAGAATTATTTGTTAGCTTCAGGGTAGGGGCTTTCAAGACACATGTATATAAAAAAATTATTCAGAAGAGTGACAGCAATGTGTTATTATTTTTAAAAGTATCTAACATTACATCAGGACTCAAATCTGGGAAACATTAATAATAAGAGATGCAGAAATTCTTATTTCAACTTTTATTATTTGTATATCATTTAATTGCAATTTACCTTCATGAAGATTCATGCATTTTTAAAAAGTTCAATTTGGGGAGGAAAAAGAAATTCTCCCCCACACTTATTTCATTCCCCTCAACCCTACAACAAAAATAAAACGTTAAAAAAAAATTTTAAAAAGCAACAACACTCCTCCCTACTTTTCAGAGTCTACTCTTGTCTTCTACAAATAGATTTTAACCCTTTCCAAATGTAATAAATCCACTTGGTGTCTTCATTCCTGTTTTTTAAGTTTTGCTCATTATCTCCATCATTAAAATAAAAGGCCTTGACCTGCCAGTGGCTCATGAGTAAAGTGTCCTGTTAGAGACGAGGGGGTGTGGTGGGTGGTGAAGAGGAGGGCTCAGCGGGGAAGGCGGATGGCAGATGACAAGAGCAAGCCGTATGCCACCTTTTAATTACTTAAAATCTTAAACAAGTTTGGACATCGTAAATTGTCCCTTGTTTAGTCTGGGCCATGAATACTTTTCTAATACATTAGAAAAGGAGAATAGACCTATTGTGTTACTTTTCTCATTTTAAGAAAGAATCATCCCCAAAAAACCACTGCTGGCCAGCATATCCATATGATCTCTTAACACTTGTAAATTATTGTAAACGTTTTTGTGTTCTGATGCAAGAACAAGAAAGAAATCATAGCACATGGAATACTTTTGAAACATTTTATTTTATTTTTATTTTATACCAGGTAAATTAAATCAAACTTTCTCTTCTTTCCTCCTGCCCATATTCCACTCCCCTCTCCACTTTTCCTTTCAGGCAATTGCTTTCAGTATATTTGTGGACTTGTCAAATTCTAATTCCTTGAGCTACTGTTTGCCATGTTATGTTGTGTTCTTATGAAAAGCTCTGAAAACATGTCCCATTTCCAGAATTCTAACATCTGTTATGTCCCCAATGTTCTCAGGTCAAGTATTTCCTTCACATCACTTTCTAATCCTGTAATTCTTTAAATTGAGAAAGCACATGAGACAATGTTCTTCAACTACTGCTTCCCCTAAAGAATTACAATCAGGCAAACAATATTCCCAGGAATGACTTGTGCAGCTCACTTCTTTTCTGGGGGTGGTTAACATGCTTGCTGAAGGCGGGGCCCATTTCCTTTTACTGCCGGTCTAAATCAGACTTACATCTCTGAGTTTAACAATCCCCAAAGTCTGTCTTTTTCTCTTTACTTTTCACGTATCAAGAGATACCTGATGAGGCTTTCTTACATCTCATGTGCAACCCTGAACCAGATCCCATCTTAGCATTGTTCTTGAAAAAAATTAAGTCAATTTAAAAGTATAATTTTACTAATTATTCTCTTCAGAATAAATGTTATGCCTCCATTTTATTTATGTCACTACTCAAATGCTATATGTTCAATTATAGATGAACAAAAGAACAAATGATCTGTTTTCACATTGTCCAATTAGAATTTTATTAATTGTACCTTACTTTCTTTGCTTCTAAAGAAACTACATTTCAGTCACGACCCACTTTTCACTCGATTTTTAATTGACAGTGTTATTTTCTTTCAATTAAATTGCAGCCACAAAGCACCTGAGGTAAAAGCCCAAATAATCCATGGTAACCTGATTATAGATGGTTATAATCATTTGGCAATGTTCATTATTTTTGTTATTTCTGAACATGGGAAAAATGAGCAGAGAACTTAGGTGATACAGTGGAAAGATCGAGATGTGTTTACCTCCTTGCCTTCTCTTTCTTTCTTTGCCTTCTATCAAAAGCGTTAGAACGTGGCTGATATTACAGGTATGTATATCAAGGCAATGGAAGTAAAATCATATTTACTTAAAAGACAAATGCATCAAAAGACAAATGAGCTAAATTTACTGATAAGCAAACCATAAAAATACTAATATTTAGTAAAATGAGAAAACATTCCAACCCTATTACTATTAAAATGTATGTCTTTACAATCAATGAGAATTTTTTTTTAATAAAAATAATGACTAGAGTAAAATGTGGCAAAATCAGTACCTCCATTCATGGCTTGAGGAATGGTTTATAGATATAAGCTCTCCTGGTAACAAGTCTAAAGTATATATCAAAAAGTTTAAAAACAACCATATCCTTTATCTCAGCATTTTATTTTGTAAAAGCTTATCATGAGGGATTAAGTATATGCAAATATTGTTTAATAAGATTTTCATATTGGGTCGCCTGGGTGGCTCAGTGGGTTAAGCCACTGCCTTCGGCTCAGGTCATAATCTCAGGGTCCTGGGATCGAGTCCCGCATCGGGCTCTCTGCTCAGCAGGGAGCCTGCTTCCTTCTCTCTCTCTCTCTCTGCCTGCCTCTCAGTGTACTTGTAATTTCTCTCTGTCAAATAAATAAATAAAATCTTTAAAAAAAAAAAGACTTTCATATTTAAATATGTACATATTTACGTGTAATTTAGAGGAAAAGCATGATAGCTTACTAGACAAAAGGTAGAATTAATTAAAATGTCTCCATTAGATAGGACAGTATGTGGCTAGTTAAAGTAGGTTTTTAACATTAGTTAAAACAGAAGAAACTATCATGGTTGAATTTAATTACCATCTTTAGTTTATAAATTCAGCATAGGATCTCAACTAAAAAATACATGTATTCACAAACTTAAACAGAGGGAACTTAAACAGAGGGAAGTAAGAAATACATATTCATTGTAACAGTGGCTGTCTAAATAATGAGCTTCTAAATGCTCTAATTTTTTTTTCTTCTTTTTAAATTCACAGATTATAAAGCATTTTAAGAACCTCACATTAAATTTCTTAAAGACTGTCAGTAAAATACCTGTAATAACTTTGTATAGTGACAGATGGTAACTATACTTGCGATGAGCATTTCATAATATATATATATAATTGTCAAATCACTACCTTGTGCATGTGAAACTAATATAATATTGATGTCAACTATACTTCAATAAAAATTAAAAAGAAATACCGATAATTACATAACAAGTATAGGGCCTTGTTCTCTGCATATCTTGAAATTTTCTATTTAAATTAATGAGAATACTTCACTAAATTTAGACTGGGTTGTCTTTCTAGCTTTTATTTAGGATTATTTCATAAGGTCTTTTATGTGAATGTAAGAATAATATTATTTATTATGAAATAATAAATAATTAAAAGAATAACAGAGAAGCATTATAGTACACTAATAAAATACCTGGTTTGATGATTAAGTAGAGGAGGATTTAAACCCTCCCTACATCCTCCAGTGTTATTCTAAAACTTTCAGAGCCAGGCACTTCCTATTCAAAATAAGACAATAGCACACACTTCATCTCTTACACTACTTATAAGATCTAGAAGAAATATCTGGTAAAAGAAAAAAAAGTAAATATATATGTGCTAGCTGGCATTTTGTGTCTATTACAATAATCTGTAGAAAACTTTAGTGTTTATTTTTCAAATCATGGTGCTCTGATTTTATGTATTCGGTACGAAACTATCAAATTAACTTGAAGATAAATACATACGCATGAAATAAATAGAAGTTGCAGTAGTCCCTTTGGTACTCTTGATATCCAGTGCAACGCTAATGTATGTAAACAGGTAGAGGCCTTTTGAAAGTATTTATAAAGTGACAGACCGGGGTTTCAAACACAAAGCCATATTTAAGTTACAAATGGAATGGGATGTTTTATAACTGCATCTCTAGTCTTTGCAAAATGATTATTGATTGAATTTCATACCTGCAAGGATTTTGTATGTGTTTTGATTAACAATGGATTCATGGTGTACACTTATAAATCATCTAAAACTATTCTCACTCTTAAAAAATGAAGTTAAATTGTAATGAATAGTTCACATTAAAGCTTTCTTTAAAATATTACAAATACGGGGCACCTGGGTGGCTCAGTGGGTTAAGCTGCTGCCTTCGGCTCAGGTCATGATCCCAGGGTTCTGGGATCGAGTCCCGCATCGGGCTCTCTGCTCAGCAGGGAGCCTGCTTCCTCCTCTCTCTCTCTCTCTGCCTGTCTCTCTGCCTACTTGTGATCTCTCTCTGTCAAATGAATAATAAAAAATCTTTAAAAAAAAAAAAAAAAAAATATTACAAATACAACATAATAACAGATTAACAAGACATGGTTTCCTCTCCTTGATCTATATGGAAAAAATTTTATTTATTATTAACTTTTGTTTGTTTATTTTAGAGTGTTATTCTTCAAAAGGCACTTACATCGGATTTACTCTTTAAGAAGAATATTGTTAGAAGATTATTTCTGATGCTGTTTCAACAATCAGTTAATAATAAATGTTAAAAATAAGGATTTAAAAAAAGATGGTACAGCAAAATTTTAATACTTTCCCTCTCTAAAAACAAAACAACAAAAACAAGGGGAAGAGAAAGAAAACAGAGAGAGAAACAGCCCTTTGTACCTAAGGATGTCAGGAACCACCGTGGTAAGCCGTGGAAAGACTGACCAAGGCTGGAAGATGGCAAGGAAGGCACCTGCTTCAGCAGATCCTGAGTGAAGTCTGCAGAAGTGAGAACTCTGTAGCCAGCATTACCCAAGCTGTTTGCCATGAATGGCCTCACTCATAAGATGACTAAGAGCAGGGATCCAAGAGTCAGAGAGACTAAATAAATAAATAAATAAATAAAATAAGAGTAAGAAGGCAGATAAAAGGGAATTTTAAGAAAGGAAGGGAGGGAGGGAGGAAGGAAGAGAGGCCAGAGAAATCGACAGCAAACTCAATTTCAGGATCAGAAGGATGAAGTGACCAAAGAATGCAATTTGCACTTCATAAAGTGTATATTCCTTCATAAAGATCTGTGGTGAATATGTCTGGAAGAACAGCTGAATATTGTATCTAAGAAGCAAAATCTGTTAGAAAATGGACATTGTTCTTGTGGAAGGGGCATTCTTTTTTCATTCTGGTGTTTTTTGTTTTCTCTTCTTTTTAGGTTTTTTGGTCCTGCATTACATACATAGATACTTAAAATTAAAGGTTGAATAATGATTTGGTTTGTTTAAGGAACCATGCACTGATGAATTGAAAAGTTCATCTGATTTGGAAATTTTTTTTTTTTCCCCTTCTTCATGTCTAGAGAGTTTTGTTTCAAGTTTTCTGCCAGGGTCACTATATATTTGTCATTCTAGATGAGACCTGTCACCTCCATTTTTGAAACAATAATCAAGGATAAGTTGAAAATACAGCTGTTTCATATATCCTAAGTATTATCCATGTAACAATTAAGACCTCCTAAAAATTGATAACAGATTAATGACTCATTAGAAAATAAAAGACATAAATGACCTAGCAATACACATTAAAAGTAAAATGACTTTCAGAGAAATGAAAAGTTGATTATAAACTTCCATAATGTTCAGTGTTGAAAGGGTTAGAAAATGAAGAAAAATTCACATACTGTATGTAGGATTATAAATGAGCATGAAGTTCAATCAGCAGAGCATACTTGCAGATTCTTGTTTCTGCATACCTGTGACTCAGAAATCCACTTCAAAAACTTTTTCAGAAATGTATGCGTACAAAGATGGATGATTTATAATGTTTTTGAAGTATGAATTTTACTGACCACAGCAACCTAATGCTAATCAATGTTAATAATGATATAACCATGAAACATGTTTATTACATGACTAAAATAATTACTTAGATCTACATAAACATAAATAAAACAATAGCCAAGCGATGTTAAGAAAACAGTTTATAAAAGCGGGACAGTATTTGCTCCTTTGTATATAAGCACTGAATATTTCTGGAAGTGTGCATATGGAACAAAGATGAGTGGTTATCTCTGTTAGAAGCAACTGTGGGTCTTGAGTGGGAAAGAAAATTACCTTCACCATGTTCATTCTGAATACTATATGTGTGTGTAAATGTACACAAATATGCATACATACTTGGGGACTATATATGTATATATATATTCATACACATATTTACATTTCAATTAATTCTAATGAAGTAAAAATGACAGTAAGTGCTTGGAAAAGAACTATGAAGTATATTCAGTGATTGAATAGTGATACTAATGCTTGAATATAAATTGATAGGTTCATAATAAAATATTGACACATTACTGTAACATTGATAAAGGATATATTTATTTTAAACCCATTACATAAGATTCAGCTTTAGAGTCATCAAATATCCTTTACACTGTAAAATGATTCTAAGTGCATTGATTTGACAAGCTCTGATTATATTCTTTGTTCTAAAGCAAATTATAATCAGCTTTCTGAGTCATTTCATACTGATTTGAAATATAAAAAACTACTCACATCCTTTAACTAATTTTTACATCTCTTTCCAAATTGAAGAAACTTGTGTGACATTTATTTTTGTTAACCTTAAAAGACAGAGACCATTACTTATATATCATAATTTGTTTTTTAATATCACCTGATATGATAAAATGTTAACTAAAAATTATAACATATTAAAAATAGGAAGTAGTAACATTTTCTTATTCAGAGAATAGCTTTCTGGCCATCTGATTTTCTTTCCACAACTCCATTTTTTCGTAAGAAGAACTCTGACCACTCAAACTAATCTCTAATTGACAACAGCTTTTATTTTGTGAGTGAGAGGAAATACTCTATGTATAGACTTAACTCTTAAAAACAAGAAAGATAATGGCAGGAGACATGAGGATGACAGTTTGACAAGGAGATCAGAGATGGAAAATACCGAAAGTAGTCAACAGACCAAGATCACTGCAAACTACAGTGATTAATGTTCAGAATGATGACAAAAGTATTAAACAGTTAATCTTGGATTGATCTCTTTAAGAATAACATTAACTAGTAAAAAATATGTAATATTTTAATAATAATTATTTTTAAAAGATTTTAGTGTTTGCAGAGAAAAATATTACCTTATATTTGTATGGAAATTTTAATTGGCTAATATAAAAAAGGATACTGTTGAAAGGAGATATTGAAACCCAAAGATATAGCTTAATTCCTGATAAATAAAAATGTTCTTAAAATTACACAAAGCTTAAAAACTCAGAACAAAAGAAACCGAAAAGCTAAAATTATTATTTTTAATTACTCAGAGGAATATTAAGAGATAAAATTAATGATACGTAAGAATCCCTTAAAAATGGGATTTTGGATCATGTGATATGGCAACTGGAATTATATAGTATCTCAGTATCTCCTTCTCTAAGCAGCTATATCATTCCATATTGTTCTATCTATGCACTGAGTTTTTCTGTCTTTTCCTTAATTTTTTTCTACTTCTTCACCTCTCATTTGTCTGTGAATTACTCTTGTGAATTTTCACATACCTTCACTTTTTAGAATTATCTTCTCTCATCTCTTCTCTTGCTAACAGCTGAGGGATCTGTGGTCTCACCTTTAAAACAAGAAATAACTCCTTATGGTAACTATACCCAAGTTTATGTTTTCAACTATTTTCTACCCTTTAATCAGGAGGGATGGCAGTCAAAGCCTTGCTCTTTCTGCAGTTTTCAGCTTATAATCCCAAGGCCATATGGAAAAAAAAAATCAACTGTATCTTGAAAAATCAACCTTTGAATTACCTTAATAATTCACTAGACCTTCTTGATCTGGCCATATATTCTCCCCCTGCTTTGCTAAATGGTTCCTGGCTGCTATAATGTCACACTTAATTTCTTTGTTTTCATATAGAAAAGAGAAGACAGTAAGATAATATGACAAGTTAATGGGCAAAACTGGCAAGGATATATATATATATATATATCTTAGATTCCAGAATAAAAATTTTAAAAATAGAGAAAGCTCAAAGTATAATAGGAAAATATAAACTGTCAAATACTACAAGGATGGTGGGGAAAACTTCCATAAATTACTTAGATTAAATGATGATACAGTACATCTAGCCTTCTAAAAAAATAAAAAGAGTTTAAACATTTAAAATATAAACATATAAAACATACAAACATATAAAAATGTGTGTGTCTGTGTATGTTGTAACGAAAACAATTAAAATTATCCACAAAACTGAATGGGTTTCTGGAAGAGGTAGGTAATTCTATCCTATAGAGCTTTTCCAGTTGTGAGATATAATAATATATCAGTATACTACAAAATGCCCATCTATTTGGAGTTAGAAGTTCAGTAAAAACATAAGATCTTGTTCTATTCCTAAAATTATATAGAGGGATTTCAATTAAGAGAATATAACTGTGAAGGAGGCTGAGACTCAGTATAAGTTAAGAGCATACCAGAAATGATTGATGCACAATGTTCTATGAGAGTATGCTTAAAGATAAGCGTTTCAACAGTTAATACCGAACAGTTAATACCAAACTAATACCATACCAACAAGCTAATATAAATTCTATACAAAAATTAACTTAGCATATGTTAGATATTATTCTAAATATACCAGTTTTATTAAGTCTTTAAACTCTAAAAACAGTTACTCTTTATACAATTCTTTTTTTAGTCAAAGAGAATTAATCACAGAGGGACTAGTATTTGTCACAGCTGGGATTTAGACTCCTGATGTTGAGCTCCTAGTCCCCATTCTTACCTAACATACACAACCTCCCCTGCTCCTTTTCTCCATTCTCTTTCACATCCTATAGTGGAATCCCTTTTTACTAGTTCGAATCTCTCCAAAAGCAGAAAGACTTCTAGTTTCCAGGTCCACATGTAAGAAGCTTAGAAGTCACCACTCCATTCTAACAACAGGTTAAAAATTGAACAGCATGAAAAATCAACAACTCTTCTTAGATATAAGAGGGGAGGACTCAGGGCAAACCACTGCTCCGAAGACTAGAGAGACAGAACAGGAGACTACAGGGAGTCATGGCTTGCTGGTTCAGACGCAGAAGCAGAAACTGTCCCAGAAAAAGTACTGCAGTAGGAAAAACTGGATTGCATTCAGGGAATGACTACAGACTCAGGATAGATAAGCCAAGCCGGAGACTTAAGAGCACCAAGGAAAGCCAGTTATGGGGGATCCTCACAATATTGTGAGATTCACCTCCAGAAGCTCCACCACATTCCTAAAGTAAAGACCAAAGAAAAATCAGTGGAGGCCGTGAAAATTAAGGCCATCCCACCTCTAGGTTAGCATTAGCACAAGTACAGCCATCTTAGCTTTGGCAGCCATCTCAGGTCTAAGGGCTGAATGTTTCCCTACTTTACTTTAGTTCCAGGAACCCCCACCCCGCTTTAGTTCCAAGAAAGCACCCCACCCTGCAACACCCCGACAACAGCTAATCAGCTTACTGCAGAAAAGTCTGAAACTTCTCCTCCTCCTCCCCACCCAAGCCTCTTGTAATGACCCATAAAAACCCCTGTCTTAACTAGCTTCAGCGTCCAAGTCCCTACTCCGCTGTGTCGGGTATACTTGGGCCCAAGCTTAAGCTTGTTAAATAAACCCTCATGTGATTGCATCGGTGTTGGCTCCTTGGTGGTCTCTCAGATGCAAAAACTCGGGTACAGCAAAATCCCTGTGGGCTTCCAACAGAGGACAGGGAAAAGAAACCATCTTGATATACATCAGAGCACTCTGTTCTTCTGAACAAGGCCTGCCCTCAGGGGAAACTAGTTAACTAGGGTAATAACCTGGGAGGGATAAATAAGCCTAACTAACCTAGTAAGGGGAAAGGACAAAGTACCCCACACTCTAGTCATCTGTACATACAGGGGTGGGGGTTAGAGATGAGAAACACTTTCAACTCACAGTTGGGAGGCATAGGTTTACTGAAAGACTAAAATTTAATCATAAGACTGTAGAATGCTGCTTGTCCTCTCCAGCTAACCATTGCATTGCTAAAGGTCTATTTACAGCAGCTCTTTTACCTCATGCATACTGTCCCACTATTAAAAAAATTACAAAGCATATCAAAGCAAAATACCCTCTAGATCCATCGTGGCAAGATCTTATCCTTTTTTATGGCTGCAAAATATTCCATTAGGTGAGAGAAAGAGAGAGAGAGAGTATGTGTGTATGACATCTTTATATATTCATCTATCAATAGACACAATGGGTATTGTTCTTATTCAAATGCTTTTTCTGCATCTATTGAAATGAACATATGATTTTTATCCTTTCTCATATTGATGTAATGTATCATGTTGATTGATTTGGGAATACTGAACAATCCTTGCATCCAGAGAATAATTCCCCTTTGATTGTGGTGAATGACTTTTTTGTTTAATGTATTGTTGGAT
This sequence comes from Mustela lutreola, assembly GCF_030435805.1. Classification (NCBI taxonomy): domain Eukaryota; kingdom Metazoa; phylum Chordata; class Mammalia; order Carnivora; family Mustelidae; genus Mustela; species Mustela lutreola. The sequence continues at coordinate 54,110,803 of NC_081303.1, forward strand.
TTAGTTTGCTAGTATTTTGTTGAGGATTTCTGCATCTATGTTCATCAGAGATATCAGTTCTTTTTGTTGTGTGTGTGTGTGTGTGTTTTGTCATATTTGGGTTTTGGTATCAGGGTAACACTAGCGTCATGGAATTAATTTGGAAGTTTTCCTTCCTCTTTCTTATTTTATTTTGAGGGGGGAGGGGGGTTGGTGCATAGCTTGAGAAGAATAGGTATTCACTAGCCGTTTAATGTTTGACAGAATTATCCTGTGAAACCATCCAGTTCTGGACTTTTATAGAAAAGATGCATAACATAATTTCAGTCTTTTTGAATGTGCTGATCCTTGCTTTGTGGCCCATTATGTGATCCATTCTGGAGAATGTTCTGTATGCAGTTGAAAAGAATGTGTATTCTGCTGTTTTAGGATGGAATGTTCTGAATCTAACCGTTAAGCCCATCAGTTTCAGTGTATTATTCAAAGCCACTGTTTTCTTGTTGATTTTCTGTTTGGATGATGTGGCCATCAGTGGAACAGGGCTGTTAAAGTGCCCTATTATTATTGCATTATTATCAATTATTTCTCTTATGTTTGTTATTAACCATTATATACATTTATGTGCTCCCCTATTGTGGGTGTAAGTATTTACAATTATAATTGTCCGCTTTATTAATATATAGCGTCCTTCTTTGTTTCTTGTTACAGCCTTTGCTTAAAGTCTACTTTGTCCAATGTAAGTACTGCTATTCTGGATTTCTTTTCACATGCATTTGCATGACAAATGTTTCTCTATCCCCTCACTTTCAATCTGCAGGTATCTTTAGGTCTGGTATGAGTCTCTTTTAGGTAGCATATACATGGACCTTGTTTTTTATCCTTGTTTTGTCACCTGAAATTTTTCACTTTAAAGATTTATATTTATTTTAAAGATTTTATTTATTTATTTGACACAAAGAGAGAGAGATCACAAGCAGGCAGAGAGACAGGCAGAGAAAGACAGTGGGATATCTATTTATTTTAGAGAGAGAGAGAGCATGAGAAGGGGGCAGGGCAGAGGGAGAGGGAAAGAGGCTCCCCACTGAGTGAGGAGCCCAACTTGGGACTTGATCCCAGGATCCTGTTTCCTTCTCTAGATACAGGAAGTTTTCAGCTCTTGTATCTTCAAATACATTTTCAGCCCTCTTTTCTCTTTCTTCTCCTTTAGGTGTCCCTGTAATGTCAATGATGTTATATTTGATGGTGTCACTGAGTTCTGTGTGTCTGGTCTCATAATGCAGTCTTTGTTCATCTCACCTTCTCAGCTATTGAACTTGATTGCTTTCCATTACTCTATTTTCCAGGTCACTGATACATTCCTCTGCTTCCTTTAGCCTACTATTTATTACATCTATTGTATTTTAAATTTAATTTATTAAGTTCTTCATCTCAATATGCTACTTTTTATCTATTTGTCAAGGGGCTCATTAATGTCCTCCACCTTCCCTTAGTCCAGTGAGTATCTTTATGATCACTGCTTTATATTCTTTATCAGGCATATATTACTTATTTCTGTCTCATTTAGAAGTCCTTCTGTGATTTTTGTCCTGTTCTTTCACTTGAGATATATTCTTCTGTCTCCTCATTTTGTCCATCTCTCTCTTTCTCCATGGTAGGAAGGTCAGCTATATATCCTGCTCTTTTGGTGCCCTGCATGGCAGTATCCTCTGTCCAGGCAGTGTCCTCTTGTCCTAGCATGTCAGGGGAGTCCCGCTATCATCTGAGTTACTTTTTCTCTTGGTCCAGGTATCTGCACTGACTCTGCCTGTTGTGGGCTCTACTTGCTCACTCTGGTGTTAGTGAGACCCAGGCAGGCTGGCTCTGAAGGGCTGTGACCATGGCGTGGCTCAGGATGCAATGGCAGCACTTTAGCAAAATTTGCACTGAGGCACTAGTCCTAGCCAGATCCCCAAAGTTCAGTGGCCACAGCCTGTAGAGGCAGTGGCTGAGGTTGCCCAGCGTCTGTGTGTGTGCTCACTGAGTAGGGCACACATGGTATTAGCAGAAGTTGCACTGAGCCCAGGTCTGAAGCCAACAGGCTTGGAGTGGGCAAGGCCTCAGGAGACCTCATGGGTGGGGCACACTGCTAGCAGGTTGGGTAGCAAGTGTCTGTGCCTTGTCACGAGGCTCCTGCAGGTGGTCCTGTATTTATGCTAGGGGGCAGGGGAGGAGTAGGTGTCCTTTGTTCCTGGTAAAGTCCTTCAACATGCTCTGAAATCAGTATAAACAGATCTTCCTCTCCTTTTCCCCAGGTGTTACACAAATTGTTGCTTCTATGTTGTCTCTCCATGGGCAGTTGTCTCTTTAAGAGAGGGAAGCCAGTTATCCCTCACCCTCAAGGCTTGCCAGTGCAGAGTCAGCTGACTTTTAAAGCTCCAGGCTCCAATGCCTGCTGGTTATACAAACTAAGAGATTCCAATCTCTCTGGTTTTCAAAGCCAGACTTCATGGGGATTCATGCTCCCTCCAGGAGGGCTCCCTGGTAGGAGGCACTGTTTCTTTCCCTTCTCTGGGCCCACAGTCCCTTATTCCTGCAGGCAGCTCCTGACCACCACCGTTTACATCCTTCTTAGCCTCTCAGAGGCAGCTTCTTACCTACATTTTGTTGTGGAGTTTGTTCTGTCAGTCTTTAGATCACTTTCTGGTTTATTTACATGGATCTGGGTGATAGCAATTGTAAATGTGGGACAGGGTGATATTGGGGTCCTCCTACTCCAACATCTTCCCAAGCTCCTCCCCAAAGTGGCCCAAAACCTTTAATAGATGCCTCACCAAAAAAGATATATGCATGCAAATAAGAATATGAAAGGTGTTCCTCACCATTTTCATTAGGAAAATACATATTAAAACAGGAGCTACCAGTACACACTTATTATGATAGCCAAAATCTGCAACACTGGGAACATCAAGTTCCAGGGAGGGTGTGGAACAACAGAAACTCTCCAGCTTTGCTGGTGCAAATGCAAAATGGTATAGCCACTGGGGAAGATGGTTTGGCGGTTGTTTACACAACAAAACATAATCTTGCCATATGATCCAGCAATCACACACTTTGGTATTTACCCAAGGGAACTGAAAAGTTGTGCCCACACAAAAACCTGCACATGGATGTTTTTAGCAGCTTTAGTCAAAATTGTCAAAACTCAGAAACAACTAAGATGTCTTCCAGTAGGTGAATTGATAAATAAACTGTCATACATTCAGACACCGCTTATTGTACTCAACTATAAGAAAGGAGCTATCATGCCATGAAAAGACATGGAGGAATTTTAAATGCATCTTACTAAGGAACATTAACCAATCTGAAAAGGCTACATATTGCAGGATTACAACTACATTCAGGAAAAGGCAAAACTATGGAGACAATTAAAAAGTTAGTGGATTGCCAGGGTTGGAAAAGGAGAGAGATTTAAAAGGCAAAGCACAGAGACTTTTTAGGACAGTGAAACACTGTATGACAAGGATGAGTATATGTCATTAAACATTTGTTCAAACTCATGAATGTATAACCTCAACAGTAAACTCTATGGTTAACTGTGGGCTTCAGCTGATTATAATGTGCTCATGTGGGTTCATTCTTGGTATAAAATTTACCATTCTGGTGAATAATACTGATATTAGAGGAGGAAGCTATACACATATGGAGATAGATGGTGCATGGGAAATCTCCGAACCACCTTTTCAATTTTGTTGTAAACATGAAATTACTTTAAGAAACAAAGCCTTAAAATTCCCCCTCCACATCCAAAATAGTTCATTTTATAATTTGGAACTACTTTATTGTATACTTTTCCAGATATTTCCAAAGTTAGTGAATACATGCTTTTATTTCTGTGTTTAAACATCTATAATTAAGGGCTCCTGGGTGGCTCACTTGCTAAGCCTCTGCTTTTGGCTCAAGTCATGATCCCATGGTCCTGGGTTCAAGCTCCGCATCAGGCTTCCTTCTTGGCGGGAAGCCTGTTTTCCTTCTCCCATTCCCTCTGCTTGTGTTCCTGCTCTCACTATCTCTCCCTCTCTGTCAAATAAATAAATAAAATATTTTTAAAAATTAAAAAGTAGGTATCAAGGAGTCAAGATGGCGGAGAAGTAGCAGGCTGAGACTGCTTCAGCTAGCCAGAGATCAGCTAGATGGCTTATCTAAAGATTGCTAACACCTGAAAATCCATCGGCAGATCCACGAGAAGAAGAACAGCAATTCTGGAAACAGAAAAACAACCATTTTCTGAAAGGTAGGACCGGCGGAGAAGTGAATCCAAAGCGACGGGAAGATAGACCCCGGGGGGAGGGGCCGGCTCCCGGCAAGCGGCGGAGCAACCGCGCACAAAATCAGGACTTTTAAAAGTCTGTTCCGCTGAGGAACATCGTGCCAGAGGCTAAACCGGGGCGAAGCCCACGCGGGGTCAGCGTGGCCTCGGGTCCCGCAGGGTCACAGAAGGATCGGGGGTGTCTGAGTGTCGCAGAGCTTGCGGGTATTGGAACGGGAAAGCCGGCTACAGAGACAGAGCCGACAGTAAGCTCACAGCTCGGTGTTACCTTGAACCGGTCGCAGGCTCGGTGAGCTCGGAGCGCGGCCGGAGGTCAGGCAGACGGGAGTAACTGGGCGCTGTTCTCTGAAGGCGCACTGAGGAGTGGGGCCCTGGGCTCTCGGCTCCTCAGGGCCGGAGACCAGGAGGCCGCCATTTGTATTCCCGTCCTCCGGAACTCTACGGAAAGCGCTCAGGGAACAAAAGCTCCTGAAAGCAAACCCGAGCGGATTACTCACCCCGGCCCCGGGTAAGGGCGGTGTAATTCCGCCTGGGGCAAAGACACATGAGAATCACTACAACAGGCCCCTCCCTCAGAAGATCAACAAGAAATCCAGCGGAGACCAAGTTCACCTACCAAGGAGTGCGGGGTTTCAATACCAAGGAGAGCAGCAGAATTCCAGAGGAGGAGAAAGCCAAGCATGGAACTCATGGCTTTTTCCCTGTGATTTTTTGTAGTCTTGCAGTTAATTTAATTTTTTTCTTTTTCATTTTTTGTTTTTTTTTCTCGCCTTCTGGTAAAATTTATTTTTCTTTTTAAATGTTACCTTTTTCTTTTTTAACAGTTTTTTACTAGTTTATCTAATATATATATTTTTTTCTTTTTTACATTTTTCTTAGGTGTTTTCTTTTTTTTTAATTCTTTTCTTTTTTTTTCTTTTTTCTTTTTTTTTCTTTCTTCCTTTAAGAACTTATTTTTATCCCCTTTCTCCCCCCTCACGATTTTGGATCTCTTCTAATATGGTTAAAGCATATTTTCCTGGGGTTGTTGCCACCATTTTAGTATTTTACTTGCCCTTTCATATACTCTTATCTGGACAAAATGACAAGACGGAAAAATTTACACAAAAAAAAGAACAAGAGGCAGTACTGAAGGCTAGGGACCTAATCAATAGAGACATTGGTAATATGTCAGATCTAGAGTTCAGAATGACAATTCTCAAGGTTCTAGCCGGGCTCGAAAAAGGCATGGAAGATATTAGTGAAACCCTCTCGAGAGATATAAAAGCCCTTTCTGGAGAAATAAAAGAACTAAAATTTAACCAAGTTGAAATCAAAAAAGCTATTAATGAGGTGCAATCAAAAATGGAGGCTCTCACTGCTAGGATAAATGAGGCAGAAGAAAGAATTAGTGATATAGAAGACCAAATGACAGAGAATCAAGAAGCTGAGCAAAAGAGGGACAAACAGCTACTGGACCACGAGGGGAGAATTCGAGAGATAAGTGACACCATAAGACGAAACAACATTAGAATAATTGGGATTCCAGAAGAAGAAGAAAGAGAGAGGGGAGCAGAAGGTATACTGGAGAGAATTATTGGGGAGAGTTTCCCCAATATGGCAAAGGGAACGAGCATCAAAATTCAGGAGGTTCAGAGAATGCCCCTCAAAATCAATAAGAATAGGCCCACACCCCGTCACTTAATAGTAACATTTACAAGTCTCAGTGACAAAGAGAAAATCCTGAAAGCAGCCCGGGAAAAGAAGTCTGTAACATACAATGGTAAAAATATTAGATTGGCAGGTGACTTATCCACAGAGACCTGGAGGGCAGAAAGAGCTGGCATGATATTTTCAGAGCACTAAACGAGAAAAACATGCCGCCAAGAATACTATATCCAGCTAGGCTATCATTGAAAATAGAAGGAGAGATTAAAAGCTTCCAGGACAAACAAAAACTGAAGGAATTTGCAAACACCAAACCAGCTCTACAGGAAATCTTGAAAGGGGTCCTCTAAGCAAAGAGAGAGCCTACAAGTGGTAGATCAGAAAGGAACAGAGACCATATACAGTAACAGTCACCTTACAGGCAAAACAATGGCACTAAATTCATATCTCTCAATAGTTACCCTGAACGTTAATGGGCTAAATGCCCCTGTCAAAAGACATAGGGTATCAGAATGGATAAAAAAACAAAACCCATCTATATGTTGCCTCCAAGAAACTCATTTTAAGCCCGAAGACACCTCCAGATTTAAAGTGAGGGGGTGGAAAAGAATTTACCATGCTAATGGACATCAGAAGAAAGCAGGAGTGGCAATCCTTATATCAGATCAATTAGATTTTAAGCCAAAGACTATAATAAGAGATGAGGAAGGACACTATATCATACTCAAAGGGTCTGTCCAACAAGAAGATTTAACAATTTTAAATATCTATGCCCCCAACGTGGAAGCAGCCAACTATATAAACCAATTAATAACAAAATCAAAGAAACACATCAACAATAATACAATAATAGTAGGGGACCTTAACACTCCCCTGACTGAAATGGACAGATCATCCAAGCAAAAGATCAGCAAGGAAATAAAGGCCTTAAACGACACACTGGACCAGATGGACAGATATATTCAGAACATTTCATCCCAAAGCAATAGAATACACATTCTTCTCTAGTGCACATGGAACATTCTCCAATATAGATCACATCCTCGGTCCTAAATCAGGACTCAACCGGTATGAAAAGATTGGGATCATTCCCTGCATATTTTCAGACCACAATGCTCTAAAACTAGAATTCAACCACAAAAGGAAGTTTGAAAAGAACCAAAATACATGGAGACTAAACAGCATCCTTCTAAAGAATGAATGGGTCAACCGGGAAATTAAAGAAGAATTAAAAAAAATCATGGAAACAAATGATAATGAAAATACAACGGTTCAAAATCTGTGGGACACAACAAAGGCAGTCCTGAGAGGAAAATGTATAGCGGTTCAAGCCTTTCTCAAGAAACAAGAAAGGTCTCAGGTACACAACCTAACCCTACACCTAAAGGAGCTGGAGAAAGAACAAGAAAGAAACCCTAAGCCCAGCAGGAGAAGAGAAATCATAAAGATCAGAGCAGAAATCAATGAAATAGAAACCAAAAAAACAATAGAACAAATCAACGAAACTAGGAGCTGGTTCTTTGAAAGAATTAATAAAATTGATAAACTCCTGGCCCGACTTATCAAAAAGAAAAGAGAAAGGACCCAAATAAATAAAATCATGAATGAAAGAGGAGAGATCACAACTAACACCAAAGAAATACAAACTATTATAAGAACATACTATGAGCAACTCTATGCCAATAAATTTGACAATCTGGAAGAAATGGATGCATTCCTAGAAACATATAAACTACCACAACTGAACCAGGAAGAAATAGAAAGCCTGAACAGACCCATAACCAGTAAGGAGATTGAAGCAGTCATTAAAAATCTCCAAACAAACAAAAGCCCAGGGCCAGACGGCTTCCCGGGGGAATTCTACCAAACATTTATTTATTTATTTTTTTTTTTTATTTATTTGTCAGAGAGAGCGAGCGAGAGAGCGAGCACAGGCAGACAGAGTGGAAGGCAGAGTCAGACGGAGAAGCAGGCTCCCTGCGGAGCAAGGAACCCGATATGGGACTCGACCCCAGGACGCTGGGATCATGACCTGAGCCGAAGGCAGCTGCTTAACCAACTGAGCCACCCAGGCGTCCCTCTACCAAACATTTAAAGAACTAATTCCTATTCTCCTGAAACTGTTCCAAAAAATAGAAATGGAAGGAAAACTTCCAAACTCATTTTATGAGGCCAGCATCACCTTGATCCCAAAACCAGACAAGGATCCCACCAAAAAAGAGAGCTATAGACCAATATACTTGATGAACACAGATGCGAAAATACTCAACAAAATACTAGCCAATAGGATTCAACAGTACATTAAAAAGATTATTCACCACGACCAAGTGGGATTTATTCCAGGGCTGCAAGGTTGGTTCAACATCCGCAAATCAGTCAATGTGATACAACACAACAATAAAGGAAAGAACAAGAACCATATGATACTCTCAATAGATGCTGAAAAAGCATTTGACAAAGTACAGCATCCCTTCCTGATCAAAACTCTTCAAAGTGTAGGGATAGAGGGCACATACCTCAATATCATCAAAGCCATCTATGAAAAACCCACCGCAAATATCATTCTCAATGGAGAAAAACTGAAAGCTTTTCCGCTAAGGTCAGGAACACGGCAGGGATGTCCATTATCACCACTGCTATTCAACATAGTACTACAGGTCCTAGCCTCAGCAATCAGACAACAAAAGGAAATTAAAGGCATCCAAATCGGCAAAGAAGAAGTCAAATTATCACTCTTCGCAGATGATATGATACTATATGTGGAAAACCCAAAAGACTCCACTCCAAAACTGCTAGAACTTATACAGGAATTCAGTAAAGTGTCAGGATATAAAATCAATGCACAGAAATCAGTTGCATTTCTCTACACCAACAGCAAGACAGAAGAAAGAGAAATTAAGGAGTCAATCCCATTTACAATTGCACCCAAAACCATAAGATACCTAGGAATAAACCTAACCAAAGTGGCACAGAATCTATACTCAAAAACTATAAAGTACTCATGAAAGAAATTGAGCAAGACACAAAGAAATGGAAAAATGTTCCATGCTCCTGGATTGGAAGAATAAATATTGTGAAAATGTCTATGCTACCTAAAGCAATCTACACATTTAATGCAATCCCTATCAAAGTGCCATCCATCTTTTTCAAAGAAATGGAACAAATAATTCTAAAATTTATATGGAACCAGAAAAGACCTCGAATAGCCAAAGGGATATTGAAAAAGAAAGCCAACGTTGGTGGCATCACAATTCCGGACTTCAAGCTCTATTACAAAGCTGTCATCATCAAGACAGCATGGTAATGGCACAAAAACAGACACATAGATCAATGGAACAGAATAGAGAGCCCAGAAATAGACCCTCAACTCTACAGTCAACTAATCTTCGACAAAGCAGGAAAGAATGTCCAATGGAAAAAAGACAGCCTCTTCAATAAATGGTGCTGGGAAAATTGGACAGCCACATGCAGAAAAATGAAATTGGACCATTTCCTTACCCCACACACAAAAATAGACTCAAAATGGTTGAAGGACCTCAATGTGAGAAAGGAATCCATCAAAATCCTTGAGGAGAACACAGGCAGCAACCTCTTCGACCTCTGCCACAGCAACATCTTCCTAGGAACAACGCCAAAGGCAAGGGAAGCAAGGGCAAAAATGAACTACTGGGATTTCATCAAGATCAAAAGCTTTTGCACAGCAAAGGAAACAGTGAACAAAATCAAAAGACAACTGACAGAATGGGAGAAGATATTTGCAAACGACATATCAGATAAAGGACTAGTGTCCAGAATCTATAAAGAACTTAGCAAACTCAACACCCAAAGAACAAATAATCCAATCAAGAAATGGGCAGAGGACATGAACAGACATTTCTGCAAAGAAGACATTCAGATGGCCAACAAACACATGAAAAAGTGCTCCATATCACTCGGCATCAGGGAAATACAAATCAAAAGCACAATGCGATATCACCTCACACCAGTCAGAATGGCTAAAATGAACAACTCAGGAAATGACAGATGCTGGCGAGGATGCGGAGAAAGGGGAACCCTCCTACACTGTTGGTGGGAATGCAAGCTGGTGCAGCCACTCTGGAAAACAGCATGGAGGTTCCTCAAAATGTTGAAAATAGAACTGCCCTATGACCCAGCAATTGCACTATTGGGTATTTACCCTAAAGATACAAACGTAGTGATCCAAAGGGGCACGTGCACCCGAATGTTTATAGCAGCAATGTCCACAATAGCCAAACTATGGAAAGAACCTAGATGTCCATCAAAAGATGAATGGATCAAGAAGATGTGGTATATATACACAATGGAATACTATGCAGCCATCAAAAGAAATGAAATCTTGCCATTTGCGACAACATGGATGGAACTAGAGCGTATCATGCTTAGCGAAATAAGTCAAGCAGAGAAAGACAACTATCATATGATCTCCCTGATATGAGGAAGTGGTGATGCAACATGGGGGCTTAAGTGGGTAGGAGAAGAATAAATGAAACAAGATGGGATTGGGAGGGAGACAAACCATAAATGACTCTTAATCTCACAAAACAAACTGAGGGTTGCTGGGGGTAGGGGGTTTGGGAGAAGGGGGAGGGATTATGGACATTGGGGAGGGTGTGTCCTTTGGTGAGTGCTGTGAAGTGTGTGGACCTGGTGATTCACAGACCTGTACCCCTGGGGATAAAAATATATGTTTATAAAAAATAAAAAATTAATAAAAAAAATTAAAAAGTAAACATCTATAATTAGTCTACTATGAAATGAAAACAAGGTTTCTTAATTCCAAATTGCTTTAATACATCAATACATTTTAAAACTTCATATCTAAAATTATCTAAATAAAAGCTTCAAAAGAATTTTTTAATATTCTGAGGAATACACTGAGAGATTATCAATATAAATTATCAATATAAATATCTAAAAAATTATCTTTTCTTTAAAAACTTAAAAGGGCACTGTGCTTGCAATTTTCAATTTAATAGCTTACTAAGATTTATTCATATTTTGACTAATAGTCACAGCTATAATACATTTTCTTGGTGCATATACAACACTGTTATGAACAGACCTTCTGTACACATTCTAAAAGATAATGTGCTTTTTAGATATTCATATATATACACATATATGTATATTTTAGATATATGTATATATTATTATGTATATTATATGTATATGTATAATATATATATCATACATATTACGTATGTGTGTATGTGTGTGTGTGTGTGTGTATACACATATATCTATATAAAATAAATAAAGTGGAAGAGAAGGAGAAATCTGAAATTCAGGATTGTGATAGTCCCTACATGGAATGTCAGTGAATGGAAGACACAAGGAGAACACAGATTGTGGATAAGATTTTAGTTCTTAGAGCTCTCAAAGGAAAATCTCATTGGACAAAGCTAGGCAAAGCAGACTTCATTCAAGATATCACACTGGGAGTCAAGGCTGTTGCAATAAGAAGAATTGAAATCAATTCTACTGAAATAAAAGGCAAGAGGTATTTCAAGAACTGGGTGAGCTAGTGGGAAACTACCAGGACACATTAAGAAGGTTAGTCAATGTGATTAGGCCATCTGCATTTGCAACTGGTACTTAATGAAGATAGAATCCTCCTCTTCCAAGAGTATAGAAGATAGGGTTCCTATCTTTCTTGATGTTTACATTACAAAGGGATCAATGTTGCGTCCTTGAGAAAGACAATTTTGGGTTGTAAAACTTTAAGAAGCTGTAATAAGAATTACATCTCAAAGGAGCAGAGAGAAGAATTTATAATCTCAAGTTTTTTTAAAGTAAATGCTCTCAGGACAGGGAGGTCAGGGACCTATAGTCAGGAAAAACCTTAAGTTTAGTCAATCTGAGGGAAATGTTAACGCTGTGTTGGTCAGCATATATAATGTGATATGACATGACATGATATGATATGATATCATTAAGATAATATTGACATGATATAACTAAGTGCAATAAAGTATAAATATGAATGCCATATGAACTAATGATACTCGTAAATCATAAGCCACAGATTATAATTAAGCTAATCAAATTCTGTGCTTTTAAAATCCACAAAAATAAGGAAAAGAAGATTTCAATACACTTACATACATCATTTCATGATCTATTTGAATTAGATCATAGAGATCACTACATTATTCAAATTATAACTCATGGCCATATATATTAGACATGTATTTTTAAAAATTAAACCAGAAATTTTATGTAATTGCATGGTTATCTAATAGAAATTTGGAGAAAATATGTGATAAATCCAACAAAATATAGGAAAGGTCATTTAAAATGTAATTTCACTACAGCAGAAAGATTTATCCATAGTCCAAGTGGAAATGTCTTGTCTTAAATATTTGAATGAGTCAGGAAAAAAATCAGAGGTAATCACTGGTTTTAGCAAGATTTACCACAGTAAGATGGAAGAAAGTATTCCAAATCTAGCTAATTGCAAAGTTTTCCTAGTAGGCCACATTTGTGATATCCTTCCTATACAAAAATACTCAACCATTTTCTGAACTACAGAATGTATGTTTTGTTCAGTAGTACTATTTCATCTTTGAATAAAAAAAAATGCTTCATCTCCCTTCCAATCTACTTACCAACTTTATAAAAGCTAAATATTATTTGGATGGAGTGAAACCCACCAACTAATAGACATGAGAAGGAAGCTCAAAATTTACTCCAATATTCAGCCCTTATTAGAATAATCTCCTCTAGTAAGTTTGACTGTAAACTATTATTCCTAAATCAAGAAAAACAGAGAGAAAGTAAAAATGTCAATTAAAAAAGAAATGTACCCTGCCATTGTTTGATTCGAGATAATAAACTACAGTGAGACAAATCAGAGCCTATTATTTGGACCATATGATTTAAGCAGTTTCACACGGTTTTTTTTTTCAAGCAGATCACATTCTTGTCTTTTTAGGACCCATACCCATTTCAGATAGGCAAATTTTCTTGGGAGGATGGCCATTACAACAAAACTGATCACTGTGTTTTAACAGAAATAATTTGGTGTATATAACCTTTTCCAAAAATGCTTGAGAAGCGTACTTGATAAAAGGTCATTGAAGACACCACCATATTTTCCATGTTCAAGGAGATTATTTCCAGAGAAGGGAGAAATCTCTCGCCCCTTCCACCTTCATGGCTTTGTGGGTGTTACTGTCTTAGCTCAATATAGCCTAAGAACCTCTGTAACCCTATAGATGAATCTGGACCCCAGTCTGACTTTTCTTAAAGGAAAATAAACATTCCTTTAAAGTACAATGCTCAATATATTTAATGATACTACAGGTTTGGAAAAGTAATTTATGTTTCATACTATTGCCTATGCCAATTATTATTTTTAGAGCTGCAGAAATTAAAGAAGAAACTTAAAGAGGAAAATCCTGATATTCAAATGTTTCTCAGTTAAATGATCAGAGGATTATACACATTTATATGAAATATAATTCTAGAACTTATGTTACTCACAGGTGAAAAACCTTTAAGAGAAGAGGCTTCATGATATTCACCAACTATTCAATATTGCAATTATTCTTTTGCAACACAACTGTTTCTATTTCTCTTAAATTAATATTTAAACAAAATCTTTGCAGATTTAGAAATGTTCTTTGAATTTTTAAAATCAACAACAACAAAAAGACAACCTCATCCCCCTTGGCTTACAAACTCTCCATGCTTTGCATTACATAGCAACTCTGGAGAAAAATCACAATCCATTATTCAGAGAAGAAGGGAAGCCATGCTACATTTTTAAAGGTTAGACCTAATCTAAATATTTGTTGAGAATACAGAGTAAGCAGAAGGATAAATCTTTATCATCAATTCTCATATATCTTGGAAAGATACACACCTGGAGGAATTTTTCCTGGATAAAAGTATTTAGTTTGCAAAGTGAGCTCAGGAGGAAAGCAGACACATTTAGAAAAAGAAATGGAATAAACATCCAATTGGACTTAAAGAAACAGAAGGAGAAATCAACACAGGGAAGGACAAAATGCATCTTACAACAATTATCTGCAAAATGGCAGCAGCTGTTCAAGCTTTTGGATGATTGGGATTCTGAGAAGTCCAGATAGAAACATATGGTATAGTTCATCACAAAACAATTTAAAGCTATTATTGTTCATGTTATATCTTTATGCTATTCTCAATGAAAGTTAATGGGTACATAGATTTTCCCTGGTATATCATGAATATGTGATGAGTCTAGGGTCCACAAACATTTAACTGGGTCAAAAATAGGCTGTTCCATAATAATCTACACAAAAGTAATTTTTATCCATATGCAATAAAAATAAACCTATGATTGTCACTAAATTTGTATAACATTTATATTCTATATCCCTCTACTTTGAGACTGATTACAGTTACCTTTTTGGACATTCATGTAAAATTCAGTTAAAAAGGAACCACTAAGCCTTTAAAAGCCATATAGCATCTCTCTTCTAATAGATATTCTGCATTCAGGAAAAATAAAAGGCCCATTAGCACCTCCCACTTATTTGTGTAGGCCCATTATAATTTTAACACTTATAAAAGGAAGTGTTAATGGTGACATTTCAAAGCACTGGTTTCAGAGAATGACGGTGACTTTATAAAATCAGAACACTCTTTTCTAGTTTGTAGAAATATATCTTTAATTTTAAAAAGGAAATTATTAAAATCACATTAAAAATTATTGATATATATAATAAAATTTGAAATGAATAAGAATTTCTACAGATTTATAGTATTTAAAATGTTAGGAATTGTCTAATCAAAAGTATTTGAGACAACATTTTACAACTAAGGTAAAGATTATTAAAGCTGTTCTATATATCTTAGGGTATCCATATTTTTTGTTGTTTTTTTTTTTTTTTTCCTGTGTAGACTATAGTTGAAAAGTCAGGGTAACTCTTTTAGAGTGAAATTGAAAAACAGAACACAGTACTTTGAATAGAAAAATAGAATAATCCGGGGCGCCTGGGTGGCTCAGTGGGCTAAGCCGCTGCCTTCGGCTCGGGTCATGATCTCAGGGTCCTGGGATGGAGTCCCACATCGGGCTCTCTGCTCAGCAGGGAGCCTGCTTCTTCCTCTCTCTCTGCCTGCCTCTCTGCCTACTTGTGATCTCTCTCTGTCAAATAAATAAATAAAATCTTAAAAAAAAAAAAAGAAAGAAAGAAAAATAGAATAATCCACCATCTCTGGAAGTGTGCTTCATTGTCAAATTTAACATTTAATAAAATTCAATTTATTTATGATTATTTATATCCTTAAAAAGGAAAATAATAATTTTATTGCTAAAATATAGAAATGAATCACCTGCAGAGTGGCAGACACATGCGTAACACAGGTGTGGTTTCTAACGCTTTAATTCTTAACCTAAGTTAGATGACAATAGTTATTAGTAAGAAAAATATTCTGATGATTCACTTTTCTACCAAAAGACTCACAATGATTAATATTTCAAATTTAATTTCTCAAGTGATCAAAAAAACTGTTAAATTTCAAAACAAGGGAATAACACTAAGTATGCTAAAATGAGCACAGCTTTTTGAAGAATAAGGCCTTACATAGCTGAAGTTCAACATTTTAGAAAGCTGAATGACTTCAAGCGACTTTATTTAGCAATCCCTGTCTTAAGTTTCTTGGAGATAGAAGAAGGACAGTAATAATATCTTCCCCATTAGTCCCTTGAAGGAAAAAAAATATTCTACTCCAAGTTATTTTTTGAACTGTTAAAGCACCTTTAAAATAACTGCTTGCAACTCAGAGTCACACAAGTAATTAAACCTCAATAACCTGAGGAACAGATGTTCAGCTAATGGGAATTAGATGTACAGATCTTTTACCTAAAGTGAAGGGTATTGATACAACGTGAAGTTTTATGAAGCTGCACAAATCTGTTATAATACACTATGCAGCGTTTATTGAATAGACAAGACTCTTGTGTTTAAAATAAGAACCATAGAATTATATATTAGTTATATTATATTTACTATATTGTGTGTATATGTAATATACTATATTGTGTGTGTATATATGTTCATATATATGTGTGCGTGTGTGTGTGTGTATATATATATACATATATATGTATATATATACTCTCTTGCTCATTGTCTATCTACTTTAATTCTCCTAGAGGCATGAAATATTGAAAACAAGAAATCTGCCTGGGCCAGATCTGTGAGAGGGTTGAAACCGGAGGCCATCAGGCTGTACTTTCTGCCAAGCCGCTGGGCATCTTGCTGAAAGGGGTGGTAGCCGAGGAAAACATCACAGCTATGGCTTCTAGATTCAACCCTTGCTCCCTTTCTGTTCTGTTTTCAAGCCTAACAGGTTATTTTATTGACTTTCAAGCGTAAGACATTACTCTGGAAAAAAATTATTTCCTTTGTGAGACTTTAGAATTGCTCCTGTTAGAACACCTCAGTGAGTAAACAGCCGACAAATGGGTGATTATCTGATAAACAGTGTTTAAACTTCTTAGTGATGTAGTCAAACATATTTGAAATCACATGAACTTGTTTAAAAAAGGAAACAAACTTTGCCACCTTTTCTAAATTTAATGTACAAAAGGAAACAAACTGTTTGGTATTTCAAATCCCATTTCCTGTTAGTATGTAGATTCAACATTTACTTCAACATAATGTACGTCATTTAAATATTTTTATATTTAATAATATAAATATACATTTATATAAATAATAATATAAATACTTCATTAAATATTTATTTTTAGAAGTTAATAATATCACATATACTAACTTATGGGGTTTTATGAGCATCCTAATGTATATTGAAAAGCTTTATGATTTGTAAAACATAATGCTATTAGGGTTAACATTTCTGTGAAACAATTATTTTCTCAATGTTAAGGTATTCAGTAAGTTATGGGGGAGTATATGGAGATAAGTTAATTTTCTAACCTTAAATCAAAATTTGGATTTTACTTTATTCTTTTCACATTCCCATAGTGACTTAACCAATAACCAAGTGAATAATAGTGTTCACAAGAAAAAGAGGCTGTAACCAGATTCCTGCTACAGAAAGCACAACATAGCCACAGCTATTTAATTTATACTAGGTCTTGTCACTATGAAGAAAACAAGAATTACATCAAATATGTGGCCTTTGAACAATGGCTCCCTCACTAATAAAACTGTCCTGGAAACTCTCCTGGAATCAAACCCCTGAGGTTAGTTATTCCATTTCCCTAGGTAGGACAATTAGAAAGGGGGAAATTAATCTGAAAAATTCTTTTCAGATGAAAAATTTTCCCAGAGTCAGTTCTTCATGTTCAGTCATTAGATTTATGAGACAACCCTGTAGTCAACCAAAGGAGGAAATCATTGGGGTATCCAAGAAAATCCTACCCCATCTAAGAACAATATTTCCCATTGCTTTTTTTTTTTAAGATTTTATTTATTTTTTTACAGACACAGAGCACAAGCAGGCAGAGAGGCAGGCAGAGAGAGAGAGAGAGAGAGGAGGAAGCAGGCTCCCCGATATGTAGAGAGACCGATGCGGGGTTCGATCCCAGGACTCTGGGATCATGACCGGAGCTGAAGGCAGAGGCTTTAACCCACTGAGCCACCCAGGTGCCTCCCCATTGCTTTTTTTTACTGCATTTAGAAATACCCCAGGTTAGTGGAAAGTTTGACATATCCCAGGTAAATGGAGAGTTTAATTCAAGTGATTTCTTATCGGTACTATTCTCAGAAAGTTGTGAGGTAAATCAGGTCAGATCATTAGTCAATATATCCCAAAGTTATACTTTGCAAAAAATTCACTTAACCTAATTCCCTCTTGATTTTTGCCCATCTAACTTAGATTCTCAGACATGACAATGTAATGAACAATCAATCCATCTTCTAATTCTAACAGAATTAGCATTTTAGTGAGCACTTTATATACATTCACAATATATTAAGTATTTGATCTTATTCAGTCCTGCCTTATGAAATAAGTTATTTTGAAATAAGCATTATTATAAACTGAACTAACACAACAAGATAAGTAGAATCTTAAAACTATTTTTTTGTTAAAGTTTATGTACCAAAGGTTTTAGCCCCACAAATTTGTTACCAAGACATGCATGAAGCCATTTAATATACACACACCACTTAATATACACACATTTAATATACACACATAGTAAGCAGACATGACAACAGTTCCCAGCTGTCTGTCCTAGGTAATCCAACATATTCTACCTAAAATTTTCCTTAATAAGAAGATGTAATCTTATTCTAGAGGCAGGATTCCATTACTTTATTTTCAGAAATATATATCCTTCCAATTTTTCTCTCATTTAGTAGCTAGACACAAGACTAAGGATCAAGCTTTGCATTCTATCCATAAATTGTACAAACTGCGGGGCTTCCTTTGCATAAGAAAGTGTAAAGAGTAATACGAGAATATTCTAGAATATTCAATCCACATATCTTGAATATTGCTTATTTTATCCATGAGATACCATTTTAGCATTCAGTATCTAAACTTGTCACCAAATTTATCACTGAAAATCTAAATGTTAATATTTCTTATATAAATTGAAAGGCTTCAAATACTAGGACACCTGGATGGCTCAGTCCATTGTGTCTGCCTTTGGCTCAGGTCATGATCCTGGGGTCCTGTGATCAAGCTCTGCATTGGGCTCCTTGCTCAGCAGAGAGCCTGCTTCTCCCTCCCCCTCTTCTGCCACTCCCCTACTTGATCTCTCTCTTTCTCTCTCCCCTTGTCAAATAAATAAAATCTTTTTTAAAAAGGCCTCAGATATTTGCCAATACAAATAACTCAGCTGTTCTATTAAATCCCTCTAAAGCATAGCCATTGTAATCAGAGATTAGCTGAACATTCCAGAAGGATAAAATCCTGACTAGAGTAACTTTCCTTAGAATAAGGCCCAACACAATTAAAATCCACATTTATGTTGTATCATAATGACCACTGTAGCACCCATCCTAGAGGTGAAAAAGAAGGCATTTGACTATGTCTAATAACTGGCTCCCTGTCAGTCTACTAAGTACCAGAACCATGAATCAGATCTAGAGTTTTCTGACTCATGCTCCTACTGGTTCCACTTCACCACGGTGCCTTGTGGCAGCATAATCCACCTAATATTTTTTTAAAAAATCATGAAATTTTAAAGATATAATCTCCTTTTATTGTCAGGATTTTACAGAAATATAACCTGTCCCCTTAATATCAAACTTAAAAGGTGACCAATAATTAATACCTGAGTAAATTTAGAAATTAGAGACCACATATCTGCCTTCTGCAGCTTTCTTTTTTCTACTCTAGCCAAGTATTTTTTGTGGCTAAATTCATTCTTAGAACTTGATGAAATGTTTATGTAACATCTGAACAGAAAAATGAGTGAATGAATGAATGAATACCAAATCTTTCATGCCAGAGAAACTGGAAACATTTTCTAAGTTCTAGAACACTAACCAGACCTATAAGATTATTATATCCATAACTGAAATTCCAAAACATCATGAGTCCAGAATGACTTATAGGGAGTACCCTTTCCCAGGAAAAAGATAATCCCTGCAGTTATAATGTTAGACAAGTTTACAGGAAGTGAGTAGACATAATGGACAGAAAATAAAAGAGGAAACAATTACTTTAACTTTGCAAGAATGATGTGAGTCTGATCCAAGTATTTAGAGTCAATTACCTGTAATGCAAACACAAGTTTGTAAAATCTCCCTCTCAGGGGAAAATCGGATCTTATGTGGCCCATTACCTTGTCAAAAGTATCTACTTTTTATTAAACTGACTCATCTCTAAGGGAAAAACACTTGAAACATTCTTGTTTTAGAGCAAATTAAGAAGTCATATTGGTTAATGGGAAATGCACGCTCTTCTGTATGCCAAAAGGGCTATATTAACTAATATCCTACAGTGAAAATCAGAAGTCAGATGTCCCATGTAAAAACTTAACAAAATACATGCCAATATTGAGATGAATTATATTTGATTTGTCTTATAAATTCACATCATTTGTATTAGTATTAAAAAATCAGAAAGTGACCTTAACAGCATTTCTATAAGGCCATAAATTGTCTTCATGTATAGACAAAAAACAAAGGGAGAAACTTAGCAAATGAATTGCCAAAGTAGAATGAGAATTAAGTTCTCCCCTACTCTCCCATCAGTTCTCTGATTATGGCAAAGCTGATTGCCAGGTATAACCAAATCATGTCCTCATGATTATCACTAAGTGTAACAGCCATAAGTACTTTTGTAAATAAAAATATTCTCACCATCTCATTTCATTTTACATGTGCATTTCATAGTCTTGCGTTATTCTAATCCCAATATTAAAGCAGCATTTGAAAACCTTTTCATGTTTACTCTGATAGGAAACAGAATCTGGACTGAAACTTAGTAGTAGATACCTTGCATCAAAATCATTTTTGCCCCTACTAAAATAGGAGAATATAAAGCAAAATAATAATAATAATAATAATAATAATAATATCCAAGAATAAGTTATTTAGATTAAGTGCCTGAAACATTCTGAATTATCTCATTTTGTGTAACAGGATTTCTCTATCCCTACAACTTCATTATTCTCACCCTCTGATTCCATCGCTCTGCATGAGTAACTCCAGAGAATATTAAATTTCATGTAACTACCAGAAGAGTTCTAAATATAATTTGGCCAAAGAGGATAGGATATTTTCATTTAGGAAATTGCTTGTCATTGCCATCTCATTTTGTGTAGGGTATCTTCCTCTGAAGCAACCCCATGGTTTCCCTCATAAGATGCAAACCATCATGACTTAGGAAGTCCCAAGATTTTCTAATCTCCTGAGGATGATAAGGTGAAAAGACCTTCCTTGCTGTCTCTAGGAGTTGTAAATATATTCATGATGCTTTGTTTCAAGGCTTTAAAAATCCACTATTATTACTAAATTGAAGTATATCAAGTACATAGAATGGAGAGCACTGTTATCAAATAGGGACTGTACAGAGATATGAAGGAGGGGGGATGTTGATATTTTAGAGTAGAGTCATCTCGGTTACGCACAATGACTAGTAGCATGGAAGGTAAATTTGAAACCTGTAGACATGGAAGGATGTGACCTCTGAGTTTGGCTCCTTTGAGGTAAAGATAAGGAAGAATTTATAGAACTTTAAGTGGATCTTGCCAGGAATGGGGAGAGAGTTGTAGCCAACTAACACTGAAACAACTGGGTCACTTTTTGCATTCTTCTTCCAGGTCTTACTTTAATTTCCTCTGTTCCTTTATCAGTTTCTGCTAACCTTGATCTCAGACTGTTAGATTTTAACGTTATGCTTTCACATTCCAAACCAGACACAACCTCAAATTATAGGATTATGCATTTCTTCTGATGTAAGAAGTATATAAAGGGAAAAATTACAAACTCCCTTACATAAATATATTTACAAAACTCTCCACATTTGCCATCTACCTGCATAGAAGGTAGGTCTAGCACTAGGGAAGCTGAAACCCTAGTGTAAATGATATTTCCAACACAAGGTCAAAGACTCAAACTCAAACACTCCCAAAAATCTTCAGATAATATGTAAATATTTAAGAATCAATTTGTATAGGTTAACTAGAGTTGATAAAGTTTATAAGGCAAAGATGAAAATCATTACTTTTAATTTAGGTATGGCCCATAGCAAGTAGAATCTACCTCAATCCTACTAATAATAGTAAAAAATAAGGAAACTAAAACCTATTTTTAATAATGTTGTCTATTTTGACTATAGGTAGTCCATAGAATCAATAGCTTGGATCATGATCCAGGTGAGCAATTAAATTCTAGATTTAATATATAATTGGGTGATTCAAAGGCACCAGCTAAATAAATGAGCATGATAAGACTGAAGAAAACGGATTATTCACACCCATATTTAGATCTCACAAAGAGCAGATCCACTCTTGTTACATATCACTTATACTTCTTACATATTACACCATATATCTCCATGGATAAAAAACTAAGTAAACTGTAACATAACACATAAAAACACATTTAATTACCTCATTCATATTCTCTTCACTTATTAAAAAAATATTAATTGAGCATGTGTGCTAGTTACTGATTGAAGTACTAGAAAAATAGCACTTTTAAATTCAGTTATGCCCCCACATTTATGGAGACATCGCATTTCTGTGAGGAAGTAGACAAATAAAAAAAGCAAGCAAAGAGAACAATATGAAAAACTTAGTGTTGTCAAAGATATTAAGAAAGAATGGCAAAATAGACACTAATGGCTAGTAAGCTTTTAGTTATCAGTGGATGGCTCTCCTAATAAGTGGCATTTAAGGTGAGTTTTAAATAATGTGAGGATAAGCTAGACTCTTGACAAATGAGACAAAGAATGTCCCAAATCTCTAGTACAGAATATGTGAAGCCTATGAAATTCGAAAAACCTTGGTCTGTTCAGGAAACTAAAAGCAGAGCTGCTTTTTAAGAGTCAGATTAAAGATAAAGAGAGAGGTACAAGTGAGTTGCTCGATGTGACTGATAGCTTGTGCCACACCCCTAAGGAATTGCAGTAGGAAAAAAAATACAATAATGATGAGGAAGTCTAAAGCCTAACACGCGTTTGAAGGAATGGGAGGTATCTAGTCTATAAAAGGAAATATTCAGAGAAGAATGGAGGTTGCCTTCAACTTCCTGAAAAATACAATAATATAAAATGCACATGAAACTGTCACAGGCTTGTATGAAGATTCTCCAATTGGAATAACTAGGGATGATGTACAGACATTTCCGTATCAGGGATTTGGGGCCATTATAGAGGAGGATGTTCCGGTTGCTCAGAGATGTCCAAAAACCAAACGAGCTATTGTAAGAGATCTTCCTTTTCTTACTCTGGGTTAGTTATTTGATAATAAAAATATGTTTTTTCCCCAACTATGAGTTTTTCTATATTTTTCATGTTTTATGTTAGTTACGCAGAACAATCCTACTATCAATACCATTACACTTATAAGGAGCTGAAGCACATACATATAAAATTATAAACCAGCTGGACCAATGGAGGCCTTCTCTCTATGATGAACATATAATTGGAATAAACATTGAAATCCATTACTTGTGGAAGTTCAGAATTTATATCCAAGGGTTTTGCAAATTCACACATGTACTTTCATATGCAGCACATTAACTCAGACGTGAGAGACATGACATGTAGCCTCCTGCACAATTTACACAGGTACAGACCAATACCCACACACCCAAGTAGAACCTAACTGCATATTGTGGACTACTGAAGATTAGTATAGAGGAAAAAAGAGTTTTCATTGCCACCAGGATAATTACAGACATAATATCAATTAAAAGAAAAGTAACATTATTTCTATAATGTGCTTTGTCCCATCACTAAAGAACCACAAAAAAAGTAAATGTCTCTTAACCTCTATTTGCTCTAAGCTTTTTGAAAACTGCTGCTCATCCTTCAGTTGTTTGAGCTTCTGCCAATATCCTCTCTCTCGAGATTTCAACATTTCTACCTAACTTCTCAAGGTGTTTGAAAGCAGACTCTCCTAAGGAACATTGCTAGTGCCAGTTGTTTGTATTTATAGAGGGATATGTACTAGATACTGTTGTTTGATTTCTGTTTTCTCTGGTTTCTGAACATTGCATTGCCTAAGTTCACATAATGGATGCACGGCAAAACTGGATTTTATGACCAGATCCATCCAGTAAAAAATAGCTCCAGTGCTA
The DNA here is from genome assembly GCF_030435805.1 of Mustela lutreola. Lineage (NCBI taxonomy): Eukaryota > Metazoa > Chordata > Mammalia > Carnivora > Mustelidae > Mustela > Mustela lutreola. Next base: position 54,134,476 of record NC_081303.1, read on the forward strand.
AATGTCTTAAAAAGGATAGCAACTTTTTAAGGGTGTTTCTTCATCTCCCACTCATCACTCAACACATTCTCATCTCCAACTTGCCTCCACAACGTGAATGAATCTGCTCAAGTTGTCACGGACTTCTTTTGTTTTAAATCCATGAAATACTTTTGACTCTTCATCATTATTAAAGTCTGCACAATATTTGACAAAGTTAACCATTTCTTTGAAACACAATTTTCATAAAAATCTATGCTCCTGGTTTCTGTATTTCTTGACAACAGGAATGAATACTGGATTTAATCAGGGCTTTGTATCCAACCATTCTCTTTTATTCTTGCTCTGTTCTTCCCACCTGGTTAATCTTACACAGTCTCCCAGCATCATCATCATTTACATTACATTTACAAATAACCCCAAAATAAATACCTTTATCTCAAACTCTTTCTTGGTTTCAGAACAACAACAGCAACAACAACATAATATATAAAAATCTTAAGGTTTCTTTTTTCCCGCCTCAAATATATGCTTTAACCACTTGTGCTTGTCTGAGCAATTAACACCTATCTGGGTCCAAGCACTCAAGGCAATACTATGAAGACAACATTAATTCTTCTACCTCTTTATTTCCAGCAATGAAATTAAGTTGATTTTATCTTTAAAAGATCTCAAAATATATCTACACATATTTCTATATAGCCCAAGATAGGCATTCCCGAAAACCTCCATATTCTGAAAAGTCATGCATTGATAAAACAAATTATGGCGGAAGTAGGATTAATGGTAGATGATTCAAAATCTATGCAAATTCATTTACCAGAACATTAATACATAAACATATGAATAAATGAATACATGAATAAGTGAATTAATGCATAATTGCTACTTTAGGAAATGAGTTGAATAATCCAGGCTGGTAAAGCTTAAAATACCTAGAGGTTGAATCTTATATTAAAAATGTGTGTGTGTGTGGGTGTGTGTGTGCGTGCCTGTGCATATATGTACACATTCATAGTACAAATGCTAGCTTGTACATAGTTAGCTACAACTAAGATGGGCACAGGAAAAAGTGCAACTTTTCCAGGAGTTGTGTATCACATAAGATAGAAATTGGGTTCAGCGACTCATTTTTTAAACTAAACTTTTTATTTCAAAATAATCATAAGTATGTATTTGTAAGAAATAACATAGAGAGGTGCTGTGTACCCTTTACTCAGTTTCCCTAATGGTAACATTTTGAAAAATGACAGTTCAATATCATGATCAGAATACTGGCATTAATACATCCGAGATATAGCACATTTCTACACCACAAGGATACTTTATGTCTCCTGATTCCTATTGCCCAACTGCCTCTTTAAACTCCAGCAGCCAGTAACCTGTTTTCCATTTCTATATTATAGGATATCATTATAGTATTTCATCTTATTATGTATATTGATATAGTATAAGATTTCAAAAATGTTTTATGAATGGAATCATATAACATGTAACCTTTTAGGATTGTTTTCTTATAGGATAATTTTCTTGGGATGAATATATGCATGTGCAAGCTGTTATATGTATCAATTGTCTGTTTCCACATAGTATGAGTATATTCCAGGGTATGGATGTATTATAAAACCCTTTATACCTTGAAGGATATTTGGATAGGTTTTAATTATGCCAATTACAAGTAAAGATATTATAGACATTCTTGTATAGGTTTTTGTGTGAACATAACTTTGTATTTCTCTGGGATAAATGCTAAGAAGTTTAACTGATTGGTTTCATAATAATTGCATTTTTTGAAAAGAAGTTAACAATGTGTTTTCTAGAGTTGATATACCATTTTAAATTATGACAATATGAACGGCCCAGTTTTTCTGCAACCTCACCAAGGTTTGATGCTGTCACTGGTTTTTTTTTTTTTGTTTTTTTTTGTTTTTTTTTAGTTTAGCTTTTGTGCCAGATATGCAGGTTTTATTTTTTTTTTTAAGATTTTATTTATTTATTTGACAGAGAGAAATCACAAGTAGATGGAGAGGCAGGCAGAGAGAGAGAGAGGGAAGCAGGCTCTCCGCTGAGCAGAGAGCCCGCCCGATGTGGGACTCGATCCCAGGACTCTGAGATCATGACCTGAACCGAAGGCAGCAGCTTAACCCACTGAGCCACCCAGGCGCCCGATATGCAGGTTTTAATTTCAGTTTCCCTGATAGCTAATTATGTTGAACATCTTTTCATGTGCTTATTTACCATTTGTATATCTTCTTCACTGAAGAAGACATCTCCATATGTCTTTGCTAATACTCTAATTAGATCATTTGCTTTTATTACTGAATTTTGAGACTTCTTTATAAATTCTAGATAGTTCACTGTAGGATATGTGGTTTGCAAGTAATTTCACCTTACAGTTTGTTTCTTTTGATCTCTTTAACATATCCTTGTTTCTTTATCTCCTTTACAAAGGGAACACTTATAATTTCAGTACAATCAAATTTGTCAATCTCTGCTATTATGTATCATACTTTTGGTGTCAAGAAGTCTTTGTATACCCTTAGATCGTAAGGATTTTTTTTTCCTTGAAAGTTTCAGAATTTCACATCTACATTTACATCCATAATCCATTTTCAGTTAATTTTTACATAAAGTATGAAAATTAGGTAACATCTCTCATTTTTGCCTATGGATGGATGTCCAAATGCTCCAGCATTATGTGTATATGTATAATTTCATTGCATATACACTTAAAGTTATAATTTTCAATTTGTCTATTTCTCTTTTCAGGCCTATCAGTTTTGGCTTCACATCATTTGTAGGTGTCAGGTAAATTCACATATAGGAATTCTATTCATGAAAAAGTGACTCGTTTATAACATAATATTCTTCTTTGTCTCTGATAATTCTCTTTTAAAACTGAAGGACCTTACCCCAACATTCCTCAGGTTCCAAAGGTCCCGGTTGGTTGCCAATTTCTCTCATCTTTTGGAATCTTAAGTTAGTTTTATATGTAATTCCTGGGGTTTTATTTGGACTTAGTGGAATGACCAGGAGAAACTGTTACTCCACCCTCCTGGAAACAGAAATCCTAGGCACTCATTTTAACTTTCTCAGAGCTGAAAAGTGTTTGTTTGTGCAGCAGCCAAAAAGAATTTTCCTTTCTTACTTGAAGTTATTATTCTATTCCCACTATCCTGGTTCTATAAATACAGGAAAATTTTGGTATGCAAAAATACAAACTCTGTGTTATACTAACACAAATCCTCTATTTAACTACTTGGCTGAGATAACTTGTGTTATAGAAACATATGTGGTAACAGAACAGACTGGGTTTTCTTCTGTCCACTGGCTTAATACTTGATTTAAATTTTCATTACTTCTTCTTCCCCAGGAGAATTAAAAGAGAACTTTTATAAATGTAAATATGATTCAGATCTTCCTGTATGTTACTTTGATCATAAATTGTAAAACAGAAGATCCTGAATCATTTCTTCCTACTTATCTCAACAATTATATTCCAAATACGCTAACCTTTTTAAATTTCTGGAATCTTCAAAGTTATTTTCCACCTCAGGGTCTTTGAATATGGTTTTCACAGTTACTCAAAATACCTTTCCCCCCAGATTTCCCTTTTCTCCCAGATTTACATTGTCTGCTTCACTCATCCATTAGGCATCAAATTAACCATAAAATACGAGGAAATCTATGCTGGTATCCAAGGTTAGATTATTCTTCTTTCTATTCATTAGCATTCTCTTTTCTTCTTCTTCTTCTTCTTTTTTTTTTTAATCACAAGACACATTCCATTTGATATCATGAGGCCTAAATTTCCCGATTTTCTTGGGTGCCCCATCTAGTCACTGCTCTTATGAAAGAGCAAGGCACTTAGTTAACTTAGTATACTTCACACAGTAGTGGAGAAAAAGAGGAAACAGCTGCATGCAAACACATACATACATAGACACATACAAAAACCAAACACAAACAAAAAAAAACAGGCAGTCATGCAAATCTGTAGAATCCTCTGGGCAGCTACACATATTCTAGAATTCACCCCAGGAGACCAACAGTGATGTCCTTTTAATCTTTTCCCTGAAGAACAGCCTCAGGGCATTACTCCATGCCACCGTCCATCACCCTGCCATGGAAGGGCTGGCTCCTTCACCCAAGCTCCTCCATCTGGGAATACTGTCCCCCTGAACACCACGGCGGATGGCTGAGGGCCAACCTTAAGGCAGAGATCACTTCTCTCTGGTTAACTGCTATAGGACCTTTCTTAGCACAGCACCTAAACAGTCAAGGAATAGTTATGAAATCACTGAATAAAAAAAGAAATCAATGAAAGTAATAAAACATGACTAAATAATTAAACTTTCATGCATTCTCTCTTCCTACTTTGTAGAGATGTTAATGAAATTGGAAGTGACAGGAGATCTGGTTTACATAACAGGTGAAGTGCACTTTATTATCATCATCTCCTTTCCTTCCGCAGCCCCCCTAATATTGCAGTCAGAGGATTTTTAAAAATAAGCTTGAACCAAAAGGTTAAAAAGAATGAAATTAGAGATAATAGAAAGAAATGCATGTATTTTAAAATATTTTAGAAGCAGAAGAGATGAAGTAATGGCAGAAACCATGCTGTAAACTACAAACTTTTTTTTAAGATTTACTAAACAGCAGGAATTTATATTTAGAAATTGTTAGAGTGCTGCTATTTTTGCTAGTAGCCTTGTAATAGTTACTAATTTTTAAATGATGTATTATCTTTACAAGTAAATAGTCATTTTAAAGATACACATCTTAAGTGAATTCTAGTGGGATTATATATTTAATCTATAGTTAATCTATAATACATGATTATTTTCAAAAATCCTTTTCTTATTAAAGTATTTTCCAAATTTGTCTCATCATACAAATTTGGTATTAACGTGAGATTTTTTTAGGGGTTAGTGCTAAGTTGTACAAGTATTGTGAATCAATGGATGTTGATGTTTATTTGCCTGTACAGTGCTTAGATAGCTTGTTTGTTTATTTGTTTTTAAATGAGTAAACATTTTTATCTGTTACCATAGTTTTGCTACTCCCACATAGGGTTAGAAGAGTGGCTGATATCTAGATCGAGTTTTCAGACATATTTTCTTTCATATATGAACATTTACATTTTATATTCCCTAGTCATAGACACCTAACAACAGACTTTTTTGGCATCTCAAAATGTAAGAAGGTATCATTAAATAGTTATGTCTAGAAGGTATAATCTTAATAGTCTATCTTTAATAAAGTGATAAATATCAGATACTTATTAGAAAGAATATATGCCTGTGTTCCAGAAAGGTGTGTATGTGTGTGTGTGTGTGTGTGTGTGTGTGTGTGTGTATTTAAGGTATATATTCAATAGTGGGCATGCTTCAAATTATTGTGATAATATTTAGTCAAAAAAGCATAAAAGAGTACATAAATGTTTTGTTAAATAACTGGTGCTCAGGAGATAAGAGTTATGTTGTATTTTTCTTAATGCAGAGCCCACATTTGCTTAGGAGGAAAGCAAGAAGACAAGATTGGTTTAAAGAAATGCTAGAGCTGTTAAAATAAATGACTTGGAAATTAGTCTGAAGTAGCTTCATACAGACTCTGGAGCCAGTTTGCTAAATATAGACACTAAATTCTGCCGCTTCTGCTGAAGGGCAATCCAGAGACAGCTTGGGCATTATTTAATAAATGCCACTGCTTCAGAATAGCCAAAATGGTTTAGTCAATTTTCAGTTATAGTTGAGATCTTATATGTACATGTGTGCACACATACAGATATAGACATAAGTACATCGCTTAACATTTGTTCATTCTATTCCACGATTTTTTAGTTGATGAACCTTCACCAGTCACTGTGTTTGACAATAGCAGTAAGTTTTCAAAATAGCAAAATAAAACACAAAGGCATGTTTCCTTGACTTCACCTAACCTTAAGGAATTCATCAACTTCTCAGAAGCACAGAAAATAAGATGATCAAAAGTCACTGTGTAGTTATAGTAAAGGGAATTCACAACACACTATGAATACCAAAAACAAGTAATGTAATACAAATAATAGACTCATTGAATAATTAGGATTGAAGTGTTTCTGAAAAAATAAAGCTAAGTCCTAATTCTTAAAGGAAGAAGTACCTCTTTATTTTTATTTAAAAATTTTTTTGTAAACATAGGAAAGATGAAATTATACCAGTCATGGGAGCACTCCAGAGAACAGCAGGAACAGTCTTGAAGGTGAGAAAGTGTTTTATCTGCACGTACGTAGGACTGGAGTAGAAATCCCTACTTTATTATTGCTTGGCCCATAGAATTCAATGCAAACAAAACAGAAAAGAAGGCAGAGAACAGTTCATAGGGGTTTTTGAATCCAGACCTAATTTCCATTTTATCCTATGGGCATCCACCAGGAGACAGATTTTGGGCAGCAATGCAGAAGTTAATTTTAAGTACCACAGTACAAACACAGAACACAACAGATGAAAGCAACCCCAAAAGCAGTACTTGAGAAAAATGGAGAGGACAAGGACAATTCAAGAACAGTCCGAGGGACGAGGTAGTTGATTAGATTTGGGGTGAGAGAGTCAAAGAGAACTTTCTGGCAACTGATAGGATAATGTTGTCATCTAATGGAACAAGTGAAAAATAATAAGAAACTATGGTCAAAATAAAGAGACTGTGAATTCAGTTTTGAACATATTCAAGTTTTCTGGTCAAATGATCTAGCAGGAAGTCAGAACTCAGGGGAATGGTAGATAGAGAGAGAGATACAGCTGAGTAAGACTAAAAAGTGAATACTTGATAAATCTATAAAGAAGGGATAAAATTTCACATTGGCAAATCCTGGGGAAATAGCAACCTTTTAAAAGATAAGAAGAGTATCTTAATGAGAAGGGATAAAGAATCAGAACGGACAAGTAGAATGAGAAGATGAAATGTCGCAGACCCCAGAAAAAAATTTTAAGTAGACTGGAGTGATCAAAACATCTAAGGTAACAGCCAGGTCCAGTAATCCAGAAATTGAAAATTGGTTAATTTATTTAACAATTAGAAGTTCAATATTAGCATAAGTAAGAGCTGCCTGAGTAGAGGTGTGATAGCAAAGGCAGTTTTCAGATTTTCCCTAAAAACTTTTATATTCCATCTAAAATTTAGTGTTCATTCTATGTAATGTCTTATTTATCAACATTTTGAACCGTCAATATGCTCTTGACTATTAATAAATCCTATTATAGTAAGCATGACTTTCTCCTTTACTTCATAAGAAACTGTAGCTTATATTGAGTGCCAAGAGGATCTAAATTTTTACCATAGTAAAGCTGACAAGTTAGCCTGGAACAATTACATGGAAGATGGAAGAATCTATGTCGGGGCTTGGTCAGAGGCAAAGGACTGTATTAAAGCAGTGGCCATAGTATATCTATGCCATTTCCTTCAGTCCAAAGTTGTATCTCTGCATACATTACAATATGAATTATAAGACCAGAACCACAAGCTTAGGGACCCAGATATTTTATAGTAAGTAGTAAACATATCTGACCTTACTTTGGGGGGAGAAAGTATCTTTACTAAATTATATATAATAAAAATATTATATATTATATAAATATATAAATAAATAAATATAGTATATGTTTAGTTAATATATATTATATAAATATTATATAAATAATTGAATAAATATATATTATATAATATACCATATAAATATATTATATAATATTACATATGTATATATGCATATATGTATATTATATATGTAACATATATTATATATTATATTATATTATATATAGCAAACAAACATGCCCTTTGCTCAGAAGGGAGACCCTATCTCATTATTTCAAAGTTGTCTGATATAAAATTATCCTTCAAAAGATAGTCCAGAACAAATACAGCAAGTGTCTCTATTCTGATTGTATAGAAACTCACAGACCATGCAGAATTTTTGTTCAACAATATCCACTTCTCTTTTCTACCCTGCTTAGCTTGTGGTGAATTCTTCTTTGGTCGCTCTAATTTAATCAATGATATCTAGTAACCAATCTATTTATTTTTCCCCTATGGTATTTAATTAAGGACCCTATTAATAGGACTCCAAGCAGCCACAGGAAGTGAACCTGAAGTATTGACCTCAACCTCTCCTCCCAGGGGCTTGAACACAGATACCAAATTTTGAACAAATCTTTTAAACCTTTAAGGTCTAACTTAGAATGTCAGGTCGATTTCCACAAGGTTCAATATTGATCTTTACACTGGTTTGAGGTACTATAAGGTACTAGGTACGATCGTACCTAGTACTATAGTGCTAGGTACAATAAAATGTATTAGAGATTTACAGATTGCACACTGTCCCATAAGAAGAAGGCCTAAAGTGATTCTATCATCCAGAACTACCCTGGACAGTGAGTTGACACTGACTTGAATGCCTTCCATGGCTGAGGTCATGCCATTGATTATTTTGGCTCAAGTCAGAGACAATCCAAGATTCCACATTGCATTTTATTGTCTTATCTCCTTTGTTTCCTTGAATATGTGATAGTTCCTAAGACTTTCCTTGCTTCTGATAATACTTAAATTTTGAATATTGGAAAGTATTTTTTAAGAATGATTCTCAATGTGAATTTGATGATATTTCTCATAACTATATTGAAATTATGCATCATTGGGAAGAAAAGCACAAATATGATGCGATTTTTCTCAGTGCATGTCAGAGAGTTAGTTTTATTTTTGACAATGCTAACTTTGCTAACATGGTTAAGATGGTGAGTTCAGTGTTCTCCACCACATAGTTACTGTCATTCTCTTTGTAATTAATACATATTTTCTTAGGATGCATTGCGAATATGCATAGTACTTTTTTTTTCCTTTAACGTCTGCTATTTTAATACAAATTTTTGGATCTTGCCTTTGAAAATATAACTGTGGACTTCTAATGGCAATTTTATACTTTAGGGTTTCTATATTTATTAATTGGAATTCTTTTCTAAAAAATGAGTTGTACATTCTACCCACTTCTTTATATTATTCAATTATTACACAAGTATGGAATCATGGATATTTATTTTGCTCTTTGACTTACAGTTCAGTATTACCTGTCATTAATTCTATCACTGTTAAAATTATTCCCACTTTGGTCACTGTGAATTCTTTCAGGTCAACTCCTGTGCCCTTTTGACATCCCCCAATTTTTTGTTTTTCTTCTCACCTTCCCCTACCCTTTTGCCACTTCCCTGTTCACCATCATGTTATTTGGTGACATTAAATTTCCCTTCTTTAGTTTTTATGAGTCAAGACAATCAAACAATTTCCCTCCTGGGAATAGTTATTGGTTCAAGGATGAGTATGTAACCCAATTTTGTCCAATTCATGGGAATGGAATGTGGACTTCTGTTAGATTCTCAGAAGAGAACTTCTCCCTTCCCCCGAAGATGTCATATGAATACATATTATGTGAGAACACCACAAATATTTGCCCAATCAGAAAACAACATCATGGACATCCTAAGTAGGAGAACAGTCACCCTTATGAAGCCTAATAATCCAGCTGAATCAACAAAAATAAAACATTCAGATGTGGGATTGAGGAGCCTTTGATGAAATCCTTTAAGTCACTAGGCCTAAGTCTTGTGTAGTATCAATAAATGCATTTTCTAGTTGAGTCAGTTTGGGGTTAATATTTTTAAACTGTAACTAAACAATAATGTCCTCAAAAGCCACATTTGCCTGTATGCACCTTTCCATTTGCTAATGCTCTGATCCTGGAATAATGTTTTTATACTACTCATCTAGTAGACAATTTTTCAGCCCCAAATATATTCAAATATTAATCATGAACATATTATTTCAATATCTCTACCTAAATATCAACTTAACAGTAGATTTTATTGTTGCTGTTGTTATTTTCTTACATCATATTCCACTACCATGCCAAGACTGATCAATATTTGGAGGACCTTCAGCATAAACTCTAAGAAGTATGGGTTTTATGTTGCTTTTATTAAGGAGAATAATACATAGAAATAGGCAATGGATTATAGAGGAAGGGAGAGAAAAAGAAAACATGACAAAATCAGAGAGGGAGAGGGAGATGAACCATAAGAGACTCTTAATCACAGGAAATGAACTGAGGGTTGCTGGAGGGGTGGGAGTAGGAGGGGTAGGGTACTGGGTGATGGGCATTAAGGAGGGCATGTGATGTAATGAGCACTGGGTATTATGTAAGACTGATGATGAATCTCTGAACTCTATCTCTGAAACTAATAATATACAATATGTTAATTATTAATTAATTTAAATTTAAATTTAAATTTAAATTAATTAATTTAAATTTGAAAAAAAGAAATAGGTAATGGGTAGCAAGAGATAAATTTGCATTACACCTATCTTCAGGTTTACCTTTGTGCATGTTCCCTCCAAACTTCCCATTTCTACCCAGAGCCAGACCTTCAGTTAATCAAATGTGTCAGTAAGGAATCAGTGGCATAAGCCACTACTTTCAATCTATTTAATTATGTACAACTCAGTAAGCCCATGACTCTGAGGTACTCTGATTTAAATAACTTTGCACTCTTAGCAAGCTGCCTGACCATCCAATATCAACCCATCTCTGTGAGTAACTGTGCCCATCGAAAAAACTGTATCCTCTCATTCACTCAACCTTGTCTACTTGATAACTGTGCACTGCATATTTGTTTTGAAACTGACTGAAAAGTCCCAAGTTACCATTCTTGCTAATCTTTCAATCCATACTTGATTTAGTCATCTTATCTATCAGGGCTTCAATAAAAAGATAACCAAATGTACAACATTCTGGCCCATTGCCACTATCCACCCACCTGGTCTTCATCAAGGTTACCTGGCATTGTGACACATAAACTGGAGGACATAGTGTAAAAGACGTGCAAATCCATCTAGGCAGAAATAACTCTGTTACATAGAGAATGGGAAGAACAGAAAAGCATTTGTAGAACTATAACTACACTCTTAAAAATAACCTAGAATATACCATGACTTTCTATCAGGAACTCTGGAAAACTTAAGACACGTGGAGAGTAGCTTAACAGAGGTGTTCCTTTATACCTTTCACTAATAGGGTCCTCCCCCATCCCCAATTTTTTTCCATCTCCTCAACTCATCAAAGTAACTTCAAATAGCATTTTATGTTTGAATCAATACCTGAGGACAATATTCACCTTGCTTCTTTCGAAGTCTTTAGCTTTGATTCAATTTTTAGTAGTTCTGGTTTCTTGACTCTGCAATGACCTTGAACTCATAGAGTCTTGGGTCTTCCATTCAAGTTAAGCATTTGAAAGATTTCTTCAATAATATAAAGATGGTTTTTTAAAGCTGATATATCTTTCCTCTTAAAATAAAACAAAATTTCCTAGCATTTTAGAGCTTAAGAAACATCATACTGTTAGATCATAGTAGCATTTATGTACCAGCAAATTGAGAATAACACTAAATTTCACAGAACATTTTGGCATAGATTTTCATCAAGTGACACAACTCCATTTTCTCCTAAAACTAATGGAGATTACAAATGAGATCTTGGTTTTATAATGTAATTATGATAACCAGAAGATGACAGAATGATATTCTTTATTTGTTCTATACTGAAGCATTTCAAAATAATATAAGTAGAATAGCATTCATATTCAAAATGATTTGATATGCTTCCTAGTTTTAATAGGTGCAAAATCTCTTTCAGTAAAATTACATTTAGCATAGGTTCTAACTATGATCCTTTTCCACATGTGCCTGCGGAAAGTATGACTCAATTTTCTCTATAGTGATTTATAAGAAACAGAAATAGCTCTTTAATTATTAATGCACCATTGATTCAGCAAATCCTTCCCATCAATGGTGATTTGATTACAGCAGGTACCTTATGATCCACATACTTAGGGAACTGCATAAATATCTTCATCTGGAGAGAATGATTTTCTAGTTAATCAGGATATTATAACTTTTTAAAATTCAAATAATGCCCCAAAAGCACATTATATCATAAAAATCTGAGTTATAGTCATTTTTTATTTTTTGTTTCATTCTGTCCAAGTTTATGTCTATTTTAAACAATGTAAAAGAAAGGTATGGAACTAATAATAAGCTATACATGGAATAAGATTCATTACTATGACGATATATACGCTTGGCCTCAGCGAGTTTAAATAGCTTTTAGTTAATTGCACCAAATATCTATATGCTATCATTCTTATTTACCAGAAGAATGACTTCAGGGTGTCAAGATTAATGTTCACGCAAAAGTCATGAACAAAGGCCAAACATCTTTATCTTGGTGTGTATTTGTAGTTATTTTAATTGGATTTTAGGTGGAAAATGATAAGAAGTCCAACTTACCAACACCTGATTTCTCATAAGAGTTAAGAAAGAGACTTGAATGGCATGTCTTCACTGCTTAGAAGGACATGTTCTATGATTTTCTCTGTGATCTTTACTGATCTTGTGATGTGTTTACTGTATCTACTGTGATGATTTACTGATCTTTACTAGTTTTATAGTAAAAGGCTGGGTAGGGAAACTATGTATGTCTTAGAATATTAAGAGATACCAATTTAATATTTATTTGGGGGGGAAAAGTTTCTTAAAATGGATGGTAATTGTAACTTCTCCTTGCAATACATGACTCAATATTGGTTCCATCCTCACACTTAGATTCTAAGATCTTGTTCTTTTCTCCTGGTTTCTAAATTAAAGTAAAAATTGATTTTACTTCTAAAGCACTTTAGGATCAACACTTAAAATTATATTAATTTTTAACAGAGTATCATCTTTTATATTATAGACTATTCACAGGTCTTATATTCATAAAATACTTCTATTAAATTATTTCCTTCTAGTCTTTTTCTTTAACTTGTATATTTTAACATATTTGAAATAATAAGATTGACAGAGAAAAATTATATTCCTCCATCTCTTTAAATTACTAACTATATAGAGACTTATTTCCATTTTTCTAATAGAACTCTGTGTAATTTTGTATTTTATTAATGACACCATAATTTACCATTATTTATTCATTAATTTAATAAATATTTACTGAATGCCCAAATGTATGAAGATATATTGAAAAAAAAAAGTAAGAAAAACACAAAATTCCCGATTTTGTGGGCAGAGCAGTCATTTGTGAAGCCATATATAAATCTAGTAAATGCATAAAATTAAAAAAAATTCTCTGTCAAAGGCTAAAAAAGAGAGCATTCTGGTGAAATAAGAAGCTTATAACGACTTGACCTAATCAGTATCTTACTTGAGGCTTGCCTGAGGAGAAGATAAAGATCACTCAAGAGAGATGGCAGTATTCCAAGTATAAATGCTGATAAAATGTGGGAACATAAGGGGATGGTCGATAAAGAAAGTGAGTATGATTTTTGTAAGTATGAAGATCAAATGAAACTATTTTTATCTCATTGTATTATTCACCTATTGATAGGTTTTTAAATTCCTTCTGATTTCCCTAATTATAAACAACACTGCAAATGCACATGTATCCATAAATGTTGGTCAGTCTTTAAGATTTCCACATTGGAATATATTTCTAGAAAATACTAGATTAAAAATTATGGCTATTTACATTTGCCTTGTAACATACTGTCAATTTTGGGGGGGAAAGCTTCTACTTTAGAAAGTAATTATAATTTTATATAAAAATATTTATATTATCATCATACATGATTCAAGCAATAGTAAAAAGTATAGGAAGAAAGGGAAAAACACTCAAAATTCAATAGTTAATATAATTAAACTTAATATTCAGTAAAAATAATCAGATATTATACTATCTATCTAATGTAGATAATGGTTGATGGAGTATTCCTAATTGTATATTAGACATGAACACATGACAATCAGAAAACAATATATTTTGTTTAAAGATTTTGTTTTAAGACTGCTTAAGATTCACAAGATTGTGTTCAATACAATAAACCAATTGATTTTATTATAATCACTAACATACAGTAGGTGATTTTATAATTTCCAAAAGAAACTATACTTTCTACAGTTCAACTTTGAATATAAACATTAAGAGTTTAAATAATATCTACCTAAATTGTGCACAAAGCTAGACCCAAATAAAAATTTGATCTCAAAGCAAAAGTAAGAAAAATAAATCGAATTTTCTAGTCATTATGCAATGAAACAGAAACTAATGATAAAAATTGGAGAAAGGGACAAGCTACACCATACAATTCTACCAAGATCTCTAATTTTTTAATTGCGGTGAAATTCACATAATGTAAAATTAACCTCCTTGAAGTTAACAACTCGGTGGCATTTAGTATTTTCATAGTATTGTGCAACTACCAACTCTGTCTGGTTTCAAAATACTTTTATCACTCCAAAATAAAACTCCATACTCATTTAAGCAGTCTCTCCTTACTCCTCCTGCCCCTAGCATTGTCAACCAGAACCTGCATTCTTTCTCCATGGATTTATCTATTTTATATATTTCATATAAATGGAATCTTATTTTACTCAGAATAAGTCAAGCAAATAAAGTCAATTTTCATATGGTTTCACTTACTTGTAGAACATAAGAAACAGCATGGAGAACGTTAAGAGAAGGAAGGGAAAAACGAAGGGTGGAGGCATCAGAGGGGGAGATGAACCATAAGAGACAGTGGACTTTGAGAAACAAACCGAGAGTTTTAGAGGGAGGGACAGTGGAAGGATGGGTTGGCCCAGTGATGGGTATTAAGGAGGGCACCTATTGCATGGTGCACTGGGTGTTATATGTAAACAATGAAGCTTGGAACACTACATCAAAAACTAATGACGTACAGTATGGTGACTAATATAACCTAATAAAAATAGTAATAATAATCAAAAATAAAAAATGGACTCTTACATTATGTGACCTTTTATGTCTACACTTCTTTCACCTAGCATGTTTTCAAGGGACATCTAAATTATAGTTCACAGCACTACTTCACTCCTTTTAAAGATGAATAATATTCCATTATGTATATACTTGTTTATGCCTTCATCCATTTAAGGACATTTGGGTTGTTTCCAACTTTTGGAATAGGGCTGCTATGAACATTCACATACAAGTAGTTAGTATCTGCTTTCAATTATTTCGGGTTTACACTAAGGAGAAGAACTGTGAGTAAGGTGGTAATTCTGTGTTTAGCTTCTTAAGAAACTCCCAAACTCTTTTCCACAGAGGCTGATCTATTTTACACTTCATCTAGCCAAGTGTGAGCAACCATTTCATCACATTTTTGTCAATGTTTGTTATATGTCAGTGTATGAAAAGGTATTTCATTGAGGCTTTGATTTTCACTTCCTTGCTAATAATGTTGGGTGTCTTCTCATGTACTTGTTGGCAATTTGTGCATTTTTTGAAATGTCTATGCAAATACTTTGCTCATTTTTAAATTGGACTGTTTATCTTTTTCTTGCTGAGTTGTAGTGTTTTTTATAAATTTCACCCATCCTTCAAATTGTTTTTGCATTTTTTTGGTAATATTCTTTGGTGCACAAATGTTTCATATTTTGATAAAGTCCATTTTATCAATATTTTTTGTCTTTTGTTACTCCTGCCTTTTATATCATATGTAAGAATCTATGGTCAAATCTAGGGTCCTGCATATATCCCCTCCATTTTAAAAGTATTGTCTGCTACCTTTTATACTTACATTGTTGATTCATTCTGAGTTCATGCTTGTGCAAGGAAAGAGTTCTCTTCAAGTCTTGTAGACTGGCCTGTGTCAGGACACTTCTTCAGCACCCAGCAATGGTTGTAGTGAGCCTACGATTTAGCCCACCATGAAAAATTCAGGTCTTCTCAAGTCTTTTTTTGTGCATGCAACTTGTCCTGGGCATGGAATTGTTTTTCTGAAGTTCCCTATATACATGGTTGCTTTTGAATGTCCAAATTTTTCAAAAGTATTCTAACCAGATTTTGCTCCCAGGCCGTATGTGGGATATTACATGCATAGACTGTAATTCTGCCCCTAGATTAGTTCAGTCTGCCGTGTTATTGATCCATATACATTGCTCATCCAATCTAAATTCTGAGTTAGATTAAGTAGATGAGTGTCTCCTATCAGTCCTTCAGGTAGAACTTCAGGTAGATTAAAAACATATATACCCCGTAATTACCAATATTGTATGCTCCTTCCAGAAAGAGGGACCAGTGCCCCACACTGGAAATTTAGACTACAAATATTTCAAGACTAAAACAAGTAAATATGACAGAAATTTTCTTACCATTTTGAGGTTACATTTTTCTTAATTCAACATTTGTTTCATTGCTAGAAACTTTCACCATTTTCCAGAATTCTGAAAAAATTCTTTCTCATAGTTCCATTTATTTATTTATTTTTAATTAATGTTTCTGTGGGGCCATAAGAGCAGGGGGCTGCATACTCTTAATGTTTAGAGCTTAGCTATAATCTTAGTGAGAATACCTTGTAAGTGAGGAGTCATCTTTCTCTTGCTCCTTTCAAGATTCTCTCCTTATCCTTAGCTTTTGACAATCTGATTATAATGTATGTTGGTGTTTTTAGTTTATCTGAAATGGAGTTTGCTGAGCTTCTTGGATATGCAGAGTCATGTGTTTCTAGAAATTTGATGATTTTTTTATTCAAACATTATTTCCCTTTCTTTTCCTTCTATGACAAGTATATGCGTATGTTGATAAGCTTGATGGTATTCTAGATGTCTCTCAGTTTTTTGTTTACTTTTTTTTATTCTTTGTATTCCTGTTCCTCAGCCAGCATAACTTTAATTAACCAATCTTCACATTTTCTCATTCTTTTTTCTACCTGTTCAAATCTGTCATTTAATCCCTCCAATGAACTTTTCATTTCAGTTATATAGGATTTTTAATCTCCAGAAATTCTACTTAGCTCCCTTTTATAATTTCTCTTTATTGATGTATTTATTCATATATTGTTCTCATTTCCTTTAGTTCTTTGTCCATTTTCCTTTAATACTTGAAGCATATTTAAGACAAGGTATTTAAATATTTTTCTATCAAATTTAGTATATGAACTTGCTCAGGGATGGTTTTTGTCTTATGAATAGACTATAATTTTCTGTTTCTTTGTATACCTTTACTATTTTCATTGAAAACTAAACATTTTGAATATTAGAATGTGATAAATTTGAAAGTTGGATTTTTCCCTTCCCCAGAGTTTCCTCTTATTGATTGCTGAGAACTACAGCTGTCCACATATTCAGTGCGTTTTCCAATTCTTTAAGACTATATTTCTTGTTATGTATTGTCATAAGTCTCTATTCTATTATTTCACTGGTCAGCCAGTGATTTGGTAGACTTCCTTAAGTGCCTATGGCCAAAAGTAAAAAACAATATTGTCCAGGTTTTGCAGAGTGCCTCTGTGGAGATTATTGTTTCAATAATAAGCCTCATTGACTAAAAATTTGCTTTAGCTTTCACTTTTCATTTTCATGGAGCACAAAGATCAACCATTGTTAAAAGCCTAAGATCCTCTCAAATCTTTTCTGAGTATGCATCCATCTCTAGTATGTGGCACTCCAGATTCCAATGTATGCATGACAGGTCTTCTAAGGCCTTATTCCTCCAAGAAATTGCCTCTCAGCCTCTTTCTTCTAATACTTGTTGGTTTGAATACTACTTGCTCCATCTTTTCTTTCTTACTCCAGGAAGTACAAGTCTTAAAATGGTTCCTATAGCCAGGGCACCTAGGTAGTACAGTCTATTGAGCATCTGACTCTAAGTTTTGGCTCGGGTGGTGAACTCAGGATCATGAGACAAAGCCCTGTGTCAGACTATACACACAGGGCAGAGACTGTTTGAGACTCTTTCTTCCTCTCCCTATGCCCCTCCCCCCACCGCTTTCGAGCATGCTTTGTCTCCCTCTCTTTCACTCTCTCTCTCAAATAAATAAATAAATAAATCTTTTAAGATAAATAAATAAATAAATAAATAAATAGATGCTTCCTACACCTGCTGCTAGGAAAGCTGCTGTAGACCAAAAGGGTAGTAAAACAAAGGTCAGCTTCTACACTGGTCTCTCAGGGACCTCCAATCTGATCATAATGGATAAAAACAATTTTTTAAAACAAGATACATATTTATTTCTTCTCTAAACCCTCCTACCCACACCAGCATCAGTAAACTGCCCTAGGAACATGAGTAATGGCTAGTCCAAATAACAAGAATGGGGGAATGGTAGATGAACTAATTTGCCAAAATTTAATAGCCTTATTCTTAATTAGGCATTTCTCTGGTTTTCTAAGCTTTTGATTATATCCCAGACTTATAAAAAAGTTGATTTTTTTTAGTTTTTGTCAACTTAATGGTTGCTTCATGGAGGGTCCAATTTTTGAAACTCTCTACTATGCTATTTCTATGATATCATCACACACACACATCTTTTAACAACTCTTATACTGAAGAGGGAATCAAATATCAATTATAAAATACCTAGAATAAAATTCAGTCAAATTGTTACATGTCACAACCAATGAATATGCTTTTAAAAAAATGGACAAAGAGAGAAACCTGAGTGACTCAGTCTATTAAGCATTCTGATCTTGATTTGG
Source organism: Mustela lutreola (assembly GCF_030435805.1). NCBI lineage: Eukaryota > Metazoa > Chordata > Mammalia > Carnivora > Mustelidae > Mustela > Mustela lutreola. Next base: position 54,153,025 of record NC_081303.1, read on the forward strand.
GCTCAGGTCATAATCTCAGGGTTTTGGGATTGACCCCTGTGTCAGACTCCATGTTCAATACAAAGTCTGCTAAAGATTCTCTCTCTCTCTCTTTGCCTCTCCACCCACTTACTTTTATCTCTCTATATAACTTTTTTTTTTTAAGATTTTATTTATTTATTTGAAAGAGAGGGCACACAGGAGTGGGGTGGGCTGCAGGCAGAGGGAGAGGGAGATGTTACCCACTAGGCAGGGAACCTAATGTGGGCTCGATCTCAGAATTACCTGAGCTGAAGGCAGATGCTTAACTGACTGAGCCATACGAACACCCCTCTCTCTCTCTAAATCTTTAAAAAATAATTTACAAAGAGAAAATTAAGTCATAAACATTTCAAAATAAGAAAGAATAAAGATAGATAAGCATTCAACTAAAAATTTATAATACTTTAATGAAATAAACAAGAATTCATGGGAAAGATAACTCAAACATTTCATTATTTTAAAAAATTGCATGGAGTCCATAAAATATCAAAAATTAAGTTTTAGGAAAAGCAAATAATAAAATAAGATTCATGAAAAGCTAATTAACTCAAGAAATTGAAGAAAGCTTTTCTAAAATTAGAAACAAAACTGAACAAATGATTACTGGTAGAGAAATAATCAAAGACTGACAGACTTGAAAACTTACATGATATGAATGAATTTTAGGAAAATATCAATTAATTTGATAATTGATTTGAAAACTTGCATGATATGAATGAACTTTAGGAAAATATCAATTAATATAAATATAAAAAGACCTTATAAGAAATGTAGAAGAAAAATGTAATCTAATATTCACATACAAAATTTTGAAGAATAATTCATCTAACAATTCCCACCTCCAAAAAAAGTATTGACTGCAGAAGCAATCACATAAGAATGTCACCAATTAATCAAGACAGGCTACCTCAATTCCCTATCTACAATGTTAGAATTTAATGAAAATAAGAAAGCCACCATAGATATGAAATCAGCACAATACTGATTTCCTAATTCAATAAAAAAGTACAAAATAATGACAGGAATATGCCAATACAATTTGACTACAAAATGAGTTAAATCACAGAAAATAGATTCTAATTGTAGTAGGCAAGATCAATATACCAAGAAGTTTTGTATTCATAAACATGAATATATACACTAAAAGACGAAAAATGCAAGCCTTTGACAAATTCCAGAGAAAGAGAAAGCCTTCAATGAAGTTCAGCTGTGATTGTCTGAAACACTTCAAAAGATTATAAATTGACATACAGAAAACACTTTGAAAAAGAACAGTAAGTTGATATACAGATATATCTATGTTTATATATTAAACATGTATTTATATATCCAAAGTATATATTATATATTATCAATCTGTTCTCTTTAAGTTTTATTCAGAACTTTTTTTTAGCTCTTTTTCATTTTTCAGCTAGTAAAGAAAATGTTTTATGATACTCACAGGAGTCCTTTCTCATAAAATCCAGGTATGATTTCAAAAATTAGTTCAAATTTCTTGCCAAGTCAATTTAATAATGTACACCAAAATTTAAAACAAATGTATTCTGTTAGCCAATTCTACTGCTAGATCCCTAGGACACTCCAGCAAAAGCATTTGAAGATACGATGTAACTGCAACATCTTAAAAATGGAAGCTAACCGTTAGCCAAGCACGAGTGAACTAAATTACTACTTAGCTGATAAAACAAACAAACAAACAAACAAACTAGAGCTCTGTTATATTTGACTACTCTTCTTTTACACTTCACAAAGAAACCACAGGCAGTTCTGTAGATGCCAGTGTTGAATCATAGCCTGAATGTGTCCACTCCTCCATTTCCCTTCCTACAGCACTGTCCAAGTCAGACCTACTACACAACCCTACCTTCTGTTCCACCTGGCCTTTTTACAGTCCATTTTCTAAGCATTCACCAGAGTGACTTTTTTATAAAGGTAAATCAAGTCATATCATTATCTTATTTAAAAAGTTATGATCATGCTACTCAAAACTGGTCTTCCCACTCTCCCCAAAGCCTCACATGACCTGGCTTCTGCTTCTCTTTCCCTCTATATTACCCATCAGATTTAATGATAACATGAAACTTGTCTCCTGTTCTATACACAATTCCTCATTTTAATGATAACACGAAACTTGTCCTCTGTTCTATACACAATTCCCAATACACAGTTGTTGCTCCATAAAAATCTACAGAATTAATAAACTCCACCTCTTCTGTGCCATTTTGCACAACTCATGTTTCTCAGTCATACTTAAGCTCATTTGAATCTCAGGCATTTTTATATTTGTTGACTTTTTGCCTGGTGTGAAACCTGTATATGTAATTCTTCCTATACTGTAGCTCCAAGTTTAAATATGTCTCCTCAGAGAGACCTTTCTTGACAACTCAATTAAAATAATCCCATGCCAACTAAGCAGATCACATCACACAACTTTGTCATGTTAAAACCCTTTGTTAATATTTTAAAGTTTTTGATTGGTCATGGATTCAGGATATAGCATTTGCAGTGTGCTCAATTAAAATACTTGAGATGCCCATACTTCCAGTTATCCAAAAATATTTATTGAGCAACTATAATATGACAGTCACTCTGGTTCTTATAATAAAGCAGATAAGGAAACAAAATGTCCCTGCTTTCTTGGAGTGTATGTTCTAGAGGATGAAGGAAGACAATAAAAGCATTTTAAAAAGTAGAGTCTATCTTCTCCCATTCTGTGGGTTGCCTCTTTGTTTTCTTGACTGTTTCCTTTGCTGTGCAGAAGCTTTTGATTTTGATGAAGTTCCAAAAGTTCATCTTCGCTTTTGTTTCCTTTGCCTTTGGAGACATATCTTGAAAGAAGTTGCTGTGGCTGATATCGAAGAGATTACTGCCTATGTTCTCCTCTAGGATTCTGATGGATTCCTGTCTTACATTGAGGTCTTTTATCCATTTTGAGTTTATCTTTGTGTATGGTGTAATTGAATGCTTATGATTCTTGAAAGAGAAGACTCAGGGCTCAAGGCAGAACACTCATATTCAAATTTCCAAATATCAAATGGAATATAACCCAATTGTTAAGAAACCAGGCTACTGAGAAGTAAAATATAATAAAAGTTATCCATATATACATATATTATCCATATACATATATTATCCATGATATCCTGAGGAGAAGCACTGAAATTTGTGGCAAATCTAGTAATATTTTTTACTTTTGCTTTCCTAAGAATTCTCCACTGAGGTTATATCCTGGGTGGCTCAGTCAGTTAAGCGTCTGCCTTTAACTCAGGTCATGATCTCGGGGTCCTGGGATGGAGCCCCATATCCGGGTCTCTGCTCGGCGGGAAGCCTGCTTCTTCCTCCTCTACTCCCTCTGCTTGTGTTCCCTCTCTCACCGTGTCTCTCTTTGTCAAATATATAAATTTAAAAAATATATTTAAAAAGAAAAGAACTCTCCACTGAGGTTACAGAAGAACCAAATAGGATGGCTTGTAATTTTACAGTTAAGGTCTATTGTGTGAATCTTTACTTTTATAAATTCCAAAGGGAAACTGGATTTGGCATATTGATTCATGAAGGGAGGTGTGGTAGATTTGTAAAGTAATAGTCTCCAATGAACCCCTTCTCTCTGAATTTATGCTCCTGTGTGGTCCCCCTCCCTACATTGAATCTGTGTTGGGCCATGTGACCTTGGTCAATGAGACATTAGCAAAAACAATATAATCAAGAGCTGGAAAAGAAGTTGCACATTGGGACTTATCTAGGAATGCTGCTATGAAGCCCAGCCAAACCTGCTATAGATACTTGACTCAGCAAACAGTCATCATGAACTGCTAGACCTGGGAAAAAAGCATCTTAGATTACCCAGTCTCAGTGGAGCTGCCAAATGATCAGTCACAAGACTGACTCCAGGTGAGAGACTACCTGAAAACCATCACTCTCTGAAAGCCCAAAATTCTGACCCAGAGAATCATGAGTAAATAAAGCACTTATTATTTAAGCCACTATGTGCTGAAATGACTTGCTACTCAGCAGTAGATAATTCATGCAACAGGAAACTGGGAGATTTAAGGACCACTGCACTTTAAAATTTAATTAATCTCTCTTACACTCTATAATCTCTTCCATTAAGCAATAATTATACTGTAAGTAAATAAAAGCCAGCTTTCAAATGTCCTAACTTCTTCAATGGAGTGGTCCAAGGTGTCAAATTTAGAGAGAAGAAATTTCACACCAACATGTCTTTCTGAACTAATGGTCTCTGAAACAACATCAGTTTCATCATCATAAGCTCAGAAGGGAATAGTTTATTTTTGTTGAAAGACAAAGACAGAGAGACAGAAGGAAAAAGGGTGGCGTGGGAGAGAAATAAATGTAGAAAATCCTCAAGAGGGTTCTACACTTCCTAAGAGTATAAACCTCGACTCATCCTCCAAAATGGTAAACACTGGGTCTGCCTCATTCTCCCTTAAATTGTTTTTTTTTTTTTTTTTTTTTTTTTTTTAATTCAGAGAAAGACTCACTGTGATATGAAAGCACAACCCTTTAGCTGCCAAATTTAAGGGGAGAAAGAGAGGAGATTCAAATTCAAATTCAAATAGCAAATTGTACTTTTCCCTGCTGCTTCCCCAATGACAGTTTTAATTTTCTCCTTCTCTTGAGACAGAAAAACTCTAGTTTTACAACTATCAGGTGTTTGGAAACCTCATTTGAACTAATTGTTCTCTCTCACTGAAATTTCTAGATGTTCCAGATTCCCACATTTATTCAGCCCCACAAAGCAGGTGTTGAGATATTGTGGGAGCAGCAGGAACTTTACTGGGCTCATGATTATAGGGCCTTAATTCTAATAGCTAAGTCCACTTACTGTCCCTCCTGGGTAAAGTCTGTTGCTATCTCCTTTTTGGGAAGTGATTGGTGTACTCAAGCACGCTGATTATGGAGACCCAGGCCCATTAGAATTATCTTCTTCATCCAGACGACTTGACAGAAGGCTAATTTTAGCTGTAGAACTCCTTCCCCCAAATCTCTTTTTGGCTTTGGTCTACACCAGTCCATTAATAAATGTAGAAGTAAAAGTCTTAGAGAAACCAGAAAGAAATATGCTTTTGAATCATTTACCTGTGAAAACATATTCTTAAAACTTATTTTGTTTTTAAGGAAAAAAAATGAAACTAGCTAAGTAGCTGCTAACACCATCCACTATGAGAGGCAGAATGATATTATGTGGTTCCAATAAGTTGACACTCAAAAGAGGTATCAGGACCAGGAACTTCAGTATCACCTAGCAGCTTTTAGAAATGTGGGATCCCAAGCTAAAACTTAAATACCCTAAACTAGAACCTGTATTCTAAGATCACCAGGTTATTCCATGCTCACACTGAGGTTTCAAAGGCAAAGCTGTAATATATGGTTTCATCATAACTATGAAAGCAAATTTATTAAAAATTTGTAAGAACAGGTATTTAAATGTTGTTAAATAATAATAATAAATGTGAAATGTTATTTAGAATACAGGCCAAAAGTAAGTAATAAAAGAAGAAGAAGAAAAAGAAAAAAATCCTTCAAAAATATATGGCTTGAAGTAAATAGACGGTCACTTCTTACATAATAGTCCTTACATAAAGTCCTTACTTCCTAGGTAAGTTGCCCAGGAGGGCAGAGATATCTCTGCCATTGATCTTGGAATTCAGAAGAGAAGTGATGACTTAAACTAGGTTAGTAATAAGAAAAATTGTCATAATCTTGGATATATTTTGAAGGACTGAGAGATGGCACGCCCTGTAGAACTAAATGTCATTTGTAAGAGAAAGAAAAAATTTGAAAATTCAAAGATGACTGACACACTGGAAGGATACAGCTTTGATTTGTGAAAAAAAAATGAAATAGAAAAAGTTATTTTGGGAAGAGAGGGAATAAATAAAAAATGTGTTTGTGGACAGGTTAGGTTTAAGATACCCAGAAAGCATCCAAGTGGAGATGTCATGCAAGATATACATGTGAAGTTCAAGGGAAAAGTGTGAGTTGAAGATATAAATTGGTGGTTCTTCAGGATATAAATCTTTTTCAGGCAAGATTTGGATTAAAACACTAAAGATGTGAATATAGATAAAGAACCAAAGAATCAAGTCCTGGGGTTCTTCAACACTGAGAAGTCAGAAAGGTGAGGAATAACTAATAAATACACTAATAAGAAGATACTGATGTAAGATGATAACCAAGTGAATGAAGTGTTATGGAATCCAAGGGACAAAACCATTTTAAAGTAGAAAAGAGTGATTACTGCAACAATTCAGACTTGAGATAACTCAAGTCTATCTGGGCTGTTAACAAGAAAAATATCACAGACCGGGTAGTTTAAACAATAAACATTTCTTTCTCATAGTTCTGGAGACTAGGAACTCCAAATTCAAGGCATCAACAAATTTAGTGTCTAGCCTGCTTTCTGATTCATAGGCCTCTTGTCGCCTCTGTAACCTCCTTTGGTGGAAGGGGCAGGGGAGGTTTCTCAGGCCTCATTTACTATCACACCCCACCTCCTAATACCATCACGTTAGATGTTAGGATTTCAAAAACATGTGAATTTTGAGGGAGTACAATATTCAGACCACAGTATGCAGGTAAGAAAATATTTTAGAAATCTTTTCATCAGACTTCGACTTCCACCAATGGTGGACTGGATAATTTGCTCAAACCCTTTTACTAAACATGCAAAAGAAAGCTGGGATTATTTATTTATTACTCATATCTGCTGAAAGCATCAGAAAGCTAACCACAGCTGGGATTATTTATTTATTACTCATATCTGCTGAAAGCATCAGAAAGCTAACCACACCTGACCCATCTCTAGAGAATACTTATGAATACACTGTGGAACTTTGGACTCTTTTCCTCTGTGGTGTTAGTTAATTCTGATGGTGGGTTGGCATGAAGGAAAGGCTAAGTAGGGTAAGTATCACTCTGGGACTTCCTGTTTTAAGACAAAGGCATTGGTTGGCGTCCATGGCATACCACAGCAATGGGGATGGATATTACTTGCCTCCACGTAGTATCAGAATATGAAGATCATGATCTATAATTATTCTACTACCAAAATAATGTGTCCTCAGTAGATTATACAAGGTAGATCATACAAAATGAAAAGTAAAAATCGCAAAAAAAAAAAAAAAAAAAAAGAGGGAGAGAGAGAGAAACTATAAGTGAACTGGAAGTGCAAAGGTCAATGTCAGAGACTAAGCTGTTTCAGTGCCAATGACCCTATGCATTTGGTAGGAACAAACAGATCTTTTCAGAAGGAAAGTAACATAATTCTGAGCCTCAAATAATTTCTACAGACAACTTTTCAAATATAATATCTGTCAAACAGTAAGAATTATCAGGAATGTGTGGATAACAAAAGGGATAATACAAAAAAAGAAAAATAGATATAATGAAAAAGCTTGTAAGTACTCTAGATATTGTGTATCGAATATAGACAAAAATATGTATAAGGTAGAACACACAACATAAAAAATCAAAACTATAAAAATGATAGAAGAAAAACAAATGAAATTAATGAATAAACAGGAGAAGGAATTGAATGATAATGAAAATGCATATTAAGGTATTTAATATGATGTTAAAGCCATGTGTGAGGGAAATGCATATGGTTAACTCATATTTATTTAAAAATAAGAAAGGCCAAAGAGTTAAGTCAGGAGTTAGAAGGTAACATGTAAGAAACTATGAACAATAAAACATGGAGACAAAGTTTTATGGAAAATGCAGAAAATAACAGTAAATATAGTCTACATGTCTAACTGAAATTTTAGATGGAGAAGGTACGAGTACTGGATCAAAAGGAACATTTGAAAAAATAATGCCTGAGAATTTTCCTAAAACTAAAAAAGTACATGAAATTGGAAATTTAAGTGTGTCTATGAACACTAAGGGATATTAAAAAGAAACCCAGACAAAGCATAGAAAGTAAAATTATTTAAATCTGAAGGTTAAGAAAAAAAAATCTTTAAACTATTAGCTCTAACAAATCCATATGGCAAAGACAGATAGTCTAACAGCAAAATGACTAGGAGACTCAGACTAATGCTTTCTAAAGAACATGCATTAATTGGAATAAGTATATTAATAAAAATTGTGACCTTTGCCTGATAATTAGGAAAATTAAAAGAATAAGGCCACAGTGAGATAAACACTCTGCATGTAATAGATTGAGTAAAATTTATAAGATTTAAAATATCTATTGGAAAAGTGATGTAGAAACTGCTGTCCCCCATCCTTTACTGCTGTCCCATATACTAATGAAAGTATATCTGCTCTACAAAACAGTTGGGTATTATCTACCACAGTAGTTCTCAAAGTATGGCCCTGAGATCAATAGAGGGTTCCTGAGCCATTTTTATAAGGTCTGTGAGTGAAGAATATTTTCATAAACCTAAGATGTAATTTTCTTTCTTCACCCTCCATAACTCATAAGAATAGAGTGAGGTTTTCCAGAGGTCACATGATGTGTGACATTTCAACAGACTGAATATACAGAAGCAAACATGAGAACCTACCTGTTTTTATCAGACATGGGACTGAGACATTGATGGATTTGCACAAATGTAAAATAATGCCAACTATTCACCATTTTATTTCTTTGGAAAATAATGTATTTTTCAAAAAAGATATATTTCTTACATATTGTTGGTTTAGTATTTAAAAGTAAATGTATAAAAAATCAGATACTCTCATTTTAATGTCTAACACAGTAACCATCAATATCAAATACAGTATCAATACAGAAAAAACAATCCACATAAACAGAAGGTCTTTGTTTCTTCAGTAACTTTTAAGAATGTGAAGGAGTTCTGGGATAGAGAATGTGAAAACTGATGTACTATCAAAACTGAGCTACCTACCTAAGAGCATGGCATACATAGGGCACCTAGAACTATTTCTGTAGTAGCCCAAATACGGATATATGTCACTGCCATCAAGAATCAAAGCAAGCAAGCAAGCAAGCAAGCTAGCTAGCTATTTACATAAAGTCAAGTGCTATAAAAAATGAGCAAATGAGGGGTGCCTGGGTGGCTCAGTGGGTTAAAGCCTCTGCCTTTGGCTCAGGTCATGATCTCAGGGTCCTGGGATCAAGCCCCACATTGGGCTCTCTGCTCAGTGGGAAGCCTGCTTCCCCCCTCCCCCTGCCTGCCTCTCTGCCTACTTATGATCTCTCTCTGTCAAATAAATAAATAAAAATCTTTAAAAAAAAATGAGCAAATGATAGAAGAGCCTGGGTGGCTCAGTCATTAAGCATCTGCCTTTGTCTCAGGTCAAGATTCCAGGATCCTGGAAATAAGCCCCATGTTAGGCCTCCTGCTCAGTGGGGAGCCTGCTTAAGACTCTCCTTCTCGGGGCACGTGCACCCGAATGTTTATAGCAGCAATGTCCACAATAGCCAAACTATGGAAAGAACCTAGATGTCCATCCTCAGATGAATGGATAAAGAAGATGTGGGGTTATATACAATGGAATACTATGCAGCCATAAAAAGAAATAAAATCTTGCCATTTGCAATGACATGGGTGGAACTAGAGCGTATCATGCTTAGCGAAATAAGTCAATCAAAGAAAGACAACTATCATATGATCCCCCTGATATGAGGAAGTGGAGATGCAACGTGGGGGGTGTGGGGGGTAGGAAAAGAATAAATGAAACAAGATGGGATCGGGAGGGAGACAAACCATAAGAGACTCTTAATCTCGCAGAACAACCTAGGGTTGCTGGGGGGAGGGGGGTCGGGAGAGGGTGGTGGGGTTATGGACATTGGGGGGTGTGCTGTGGTGAGTGCTGTGAAGTGTGTAAACCTGTCGATTCACAGACCTGTGACCCTGGGGCTAAAAATACATTATTTGTTTATTAAAAAATATTTTTTTAAGAGACTCTCCTTCTCCTTCTGTCTCTTCCCCACCCCCTTTCTCTCTCTCTTTTTCCTCTTCTCTCTTTATCTCAAATATAATAAATAAGTAAACAAACAAATAAATAAATATACAGACTTAATATTTATTCTATAATACTAGTTACATAAAACTCAATGATTTCAAATTAAGTAAATGTTCCAGGATTCGTACTCAAGTGGAAAAAAAAAATACAAATAAAAGTGAGAAAAAAATGTTATTAAAAAAAATAGAAAGCCTGGGACTCCTGGGTGGCTCAGTTGGTTGGACAACTGCCTTCAGCTCAGGTCATGATCCCGGAGTCCCGGATCGAGTCCCGCATCGGGCTCCCAGCTCCATGGGGAGTCTGCTTTTCCCTCTGACCTTCTCCTCGCTCATGCTCTCTCTCACTGTCTCTCTCTCAAATAAATAAAAATAATTTAAAAAAAAAATAGAAAGCCTGGTAATACACTTCGTGTTACTAAGTATACTTTATGGGACAGGAATATGAAGAGATGAGTAACTGGAAATGGACTGAAGCAAGGCTTGGAGGTCTTTGCAATGTTCCATTTATCAACTTTGGTTGCCCACACAGATGTTTTCTTTATTATAACCACCAAAATACAAATTTCTATAAAGTTAAAATCTTACTGAGGTGTTTATCCCAATTTAAAATGGCACTTTTGAAAGTTAAAAAAATATTTAAAAAATAAGCCAAGAGTTGCATGCAAATATCATCAGAAACAGAACAACTTCTACTACTGTTTTGATACTCAGCATATTAGAAATTTAAAAGACACAGTATGACATGTCACAGTATCAAAAAGTAAGAAATGTTTTAAGAGTGAGAATAGTAGAAAGAGTGCCAAATGTTAGAAATATTTATTATTTTTCAGTTGAGACTATGATGGTTACATGAAAAAATATTAATTTTAACATTTTAGCAAACACATATTACTTACCAAAGACATGATTTCAAAAGAAAAGATCCTCCAAATCAATGAATCAGAATTTGGACTTCAACCTCCACAAATTACAACATTTATAAATGAAATGTTTTTATATTTAGACCATATGGTAATACCTACATACAAATCTAAGATGCCAAAAATAAGGTATATTAAAATATTCTAATAAGGAGGTACATTGGGAGATGGAGAGAAGTGAATTGGGGGAAATCGGAGGGGGAGACAAACCATGAGAGACTGTGGACTCTGAGAAACAAACAGAGGGTTTTGGAGGGGAGGAGGGAAAGGGGTTGGGTGAGCCTGGTGGTGGGTATTATGGAGGGACTGTACTGCATGGAGCAATGGGTGTGGTGCATAAATAATGAATGCTGGAACACTGAAAAGAAACAAAATAAAATAAAATGGGAAAAAAGTGTAGAAATATGTGCTATTCCAATTAGATGTTGAGAGGATAAAAAGCAGCTTTGATTCTTTCACTTTCTCCTTAATAAAGTCATTTTGATTGAATGAATCTTTTTGCTCCCTGTGGTTAAGCATTTAATAAGATGATAGTGTCATAAAAATCAATTTCTGCATATTTTTAACACTTTGAATGCACAATGAACTCAGATTTTTTTCTCTCTCTTAGAAAAAATAAGTAAGTCAAGAGCATCAGAATAAAATATATTATAAGGATAGCATTAACACCTGTGAGGCAAAGATGGTTTCTGGGATAACTAGGTAACATTTAGGTTCTGAAAGAAGCAATATGGCAGATGATGATTTACTACCATAAAATTCTATATGTATTAGAAATACTCAGTTAATGCTATTTTTAAAGGAGTGCTTTAAGCCAAATATATTTACTTGAGCCAAGTAAGATAATATACTTACAGTTTTCTTAAGCTCATTCTATTTGAAAAAGTACCTGCAGTCCCATGATGACAGTTGAATGACATCAGAGAATAAGAATTACCGACAAATCCATAAGAAGCTCTGTAATCCATTGTTTACAAATCCATTATCTCAGTATGGACTAGAAAAACACAGCTCCTTTAAATCAAACTTATCTAAAAAGTCAATCCACATAAGCACAGAGCATTTTACATAAAACACATACACCCAAAAAATCAAGTATTTAAACACAAATCTTACGTCCTAATTCCATTAGGGAAACCATATCTACCGCTGCAGTTTCATGACAGGGATTATTTTATGTACTAACCAGAAGTGCTAAGAAAGGTAAGAAAAAACACTGAAATCCGAAGCTTACATTTCAGTCCATGAATTAACTATGTTTGCAAGAAACACAACCAAAGTTCGTGTTAATGAATGAACCTCAAAAACATATGAATGAATAACTTGTTAAAAGTTCTCCTGCCCCATTCAGAGCACACTCTGACATAAAATGTAAGAAGGTATCCTGAATAAAGTAAATGCCTTTTGGATATTGTTTTATGTATTTAAACAAAATCTAATTTCACAGTAACCAGATAATCATGTATAGTCAGGTTGAAGGAAAAAAATTTTGTTTTATGTTTTCTCTCTCTTTTTGGAAAATTAAATTTTATATTAAGCAGATCTACAGCTAGTTCTTTAAAAGCTATATCAACGTTAAACAACCTGATTATCTGTCTTATTAAGCAGGGTCCTATTAATCAGAGAAGATAAAAAAATTAATTGAAAGTAGAAGCGCTACGTTATTGATTAGTATAACAGTCTTTCATTCTTAGCAGGAAGTGGTCAATGTAATTTAGAGACTATTTGATAGAATATTTCAGAGTTCGTCACATCATTAATTCAATTAACTACTGAAAGTTAATTTTTTCGAATGAGATTTTTAAAATAAATGCCTCTTTATGTCATGGTGCACAATAAAATAGTAACAGCTTTATTGCCATAAATCTTTAACCATTTATACTAATATTCATTTTGTTAGGAGGTAACTAATTATTTTTGAAGAAATAACTTCTTTACTAGCCTCAACAGTTTCAATCTTAACTTTAAATCATAAGAATGAAAAAAATCATAATAATGATCAAATTACTATTGGTAACAAATGATTTTATTTATGATTTAAAACTTTGCACACATTTAATTAAAATGCATTAGGAATGAATGAGTGTTGCTCTGTTAATCCTAATGCAGATAACACCTATATAGAGAATTAAATTATTATATATACAACTATGAACACTAATATGATATGCACACAGAACACAGTTGGGAAACACACACATATACATTATAATCATACATACACAGTCATTTCCAAATCTGCAAATACTAAAGGTCACTGAACCAACACAAACCCCTACTTTAGTTTTACAACAAATCTAGCAGCACCAGAAATAGCATGAGGTATCTCCTTGAAATACCTCTTGTATCTCCTTGAAATACTCTATTTAAATTTCTGGGTGTGGTAATTCCTTAAAATAATCAATTTGATCTCCCTGGATGCCAATTCCCAAGTGTCTTAGAGCTTTTCATCAACTTCCTAACTCATAGCCACAGCTTTTCAAGGACCCAGCTAGGAGGATTACATGGTTTGTTTTCAAAATTGGGGAGCTACACCAGTGAAATCTGAAACTCTGCCTCCCCAACTCAGAGGCCAAAGGGAAACTGAAAAGAGGCAGACCACTCTACAGGTTGGTAGGTGGTGGCTTAAATAACCAGGGAAACTTACAGAGAGGTTTATTTGGGGTGACCAAAGCAAGAGTGGATCTTCCCATCTGCCTGTCAGAATCTTTAAAGCTCATAGGCTTTCCTGGGGTTCAATCACATATACCATCCACAGAGAATCAGTAACACCTTATTCTCTCAAAGCTATGTTTTGAAAATGGCTCCCACTGTGGGAATGGAGGCAGAACTACATTCCAACATCAGGGAGGGGGTAAGGAGCTTTGTATGCTTGGATGCAGCTCTGGGGTCAACCAGTGCTCCTGTCTTTTCAATGACCTCTTTCAACACTTCATCCCTCAGGACTGGTTCTTACAACTTCACATGCTTCCCTTTTCTGCTATGTGCCCTGAACAATTAGCAAGGAATTTCATTAGTGTGGAAGTGGCTCATACAGCAACTCTTCTGGCTGCATTGGAGGAGACAGATGCACAACAACAATATAGACATGTATAAGAGAAAATGCAGATTAAGATCATGTTCTTAAAATAAGTAGCTTTTTTTTTCCCCCTTCATTAAAGGCTCGTGATCCAAACCACTGTCTTGTTAATTCCCCTGGGCTGTAAGTTCATTCAGGACATTCACTCAGAGCCTCATGTGATTTAATAAAGATACTACCTTAGCAGATTCATCAGGTATGAATACTTAATACTTTGTTTGGAAAATGGCACAAGTGCCTCCTTGCATCTAAGGCCATTATATTTTGGAGGACAGTTTTTCTCATTAGAGATATTTCAGTATTCAGTAAAGAGGCTTTGCTGGCTATCATTCAGTGCTTGATGGGTGACCTTAGCAAGGGTTTCTAAGTATGTTATATTGTCCTCCAGGCCAATGAAGGGGACAAAGAAGTCAGCCAAATGATTGTACCAGTGGAAAAAAGAATATGCCCATCTGACCTTGAAGAAAGAGAAGCTGGCAAGGTTTGTTTCTGTGGGGTGGACTCTCTCCCAACAATCCACCATGCCCAGGGAAAACCTAGGTTGCAGTGGCCCAACCATTCAGGTAAAAGCCACTCAGGTTGTATGTGGGCCATACAACCGTGGATCCCATTCCGAGCTACCCAATAAATACCTGGGCAGCATGACCAGTTAGGACCCACCTAGTTGCTATCCTCTAGCATGGCAGAATGACTACACAGTTCTAGTGATATCCATCCCAAACTCCTGGCACAACTGGGTGGGTTTTATTAACATAAAATTGCTAAGCAAGATAGGGTTGCCCCATTCCTTCCTAATCCTCTCTGTTACAACTAAATATCACTGAGCATAATATAAAAAATAGGTATATAAAGATTCTGAAAGATGGTAAGAAGAAGTAGAACTTCAGGATGAAAAAAATGGCATAGCAGTGAGCTCCTGGATTTTCTTTTTGCCTTCTACACATTTTATGAAAGCCAGAAAAACTAGAACCATCATTAGATACTCCTACATATAAAAACCTCTACACATACCAAAGAACCTGGCTCCTCTAGACAGAGCATTGGGAAAAAAGTTGGCCTAACAGAACAAAACAATCTTGACAATACCTGACTTACTCCAGCTTAACACTAATGAAAAAAATGATCTTTTCCCTGGTCTTGAGGTATAAGAACTTATAAGGGAGCAGAGCTTCCATTCCCAACAGAACCTATATAATACATCTAAACAAACTACTGCCTGATAAAGGACAGATTAAATTAATTCAGCCTCATGATATAATACAATCAAAAATCTCTTGAATTGCCAAGAACAATCATAACTTGAATGAAAAAAGGTAACCGAGAGACTGTAACACTGAGATAACTTAGACGTTAGAATTACCTGACAAGGATTGTAAGCATTAATTGTAAAAATGTATCAATAAGCAATTATAAGTATTCTTGAAACAAATGAGAAATGGAAAATTGTAGCAAAGAAGTATGATATTAAAAAAAGAGCCAAAGGAAAATTATAGAACTAAAATATACAATAACAAAATGAAAGTTTCATTGGATGGACTCAATATTAGATTAGAAATGAGAAAAGCAGAAAAGTTGATGATCAGTGAAATAAAAAACAGACCAGTTGAAATTACTGAGAGAAATACTGGAAAAACCAATAACAACAACAACAGAACTTACATAAAACAGATCCAGTAGAGGTCCAAGGTACCTGAGAACATACCTTTCTCAGGGAAAGATACAGTAACTGAATGAAGACTCAGGGATCTGAATAAAGTCAGAAGTACTAAGTATTAGGTTCACTAATGTATATTAAAATTTACTTTTTATACAGACTTAAATATCGGAGGTTGTTATTGCATTTTGGATTATTGGTGATCCTGTTTATGGAGATTTAGTTGGTGCAGGTTTCTGTGGTGATAATTCCTGTATGGTTTCAGAGTGCACTCTCTCTCTGTAAACTATGTATTGCCACAGAAATATGTGTATAATATTTTTATAAACAATTGCTTATAGGAGATAAATTACCAAAAAAAAGATGATTATCAGTAATTTTATCTTAGTCTACTTTACAGAAGGTCAAGCAATACTTTAATTTGTTTCCCAAAATACAATGGAAACAAATACTTTAAAGTTGTGGTATGTGTGAAGGTGGAAGTGGGGAGAGGAAATAAGTGGAAGATACTGTCTCAAAACTACATTTTATAAAAAAAAGCCTCTGGACTGAGAGGCTGCTTCTCTTTACACTGAATTTATCCTTCTGATAAGTTCAAGTTGCTTCTGGAGGGCAAGGGGAAGCTTATACTCAGGGCAAAGAGAGGGTTCAGAGAAACCAAGGAGGAAGATACAAATTTAAATATATGCATGATTCTGGGGCGCCTGGGTGGCTCAGTGGGTTAAAGCCTCTGCCTTCTGCTCCAGTCATGATCGCAGTGTCCTGGGATCGAGGCTGCATCAGGCTCTCTGCTCAGCAGGGAGCCTGCTTCCCTTCCTTTCTCTGTGCCTGCCTCTGCCTACTTATGATCTCTGTCAAATAAATTAAATAAAATCTTTAAATATATATATATCATATATATTATATATATTATATATATATGATATATATATATATATTATATATATGATTCTACTGAAGTTACTATTTAAAAAATTGTGTACCCCTGAGTTTCAAGTCGAACCTGCATTTCTTCTCTAGTTACAGTTCTGGAATCGGCTGTAGAAAAAAATATCCAGTCATAAATGTCACCTCATTTTGGAGGATCCTGTCAGTCTACAAAAAGGCTGGGCTTTATATAGGCAGCCCAGACAAAAATAATGTGGTATTGATACTTAACTATTCTAAACTTTGAAAAGTAAACCAGGAGTGAACCACTGTGGTCCAGGTTGTCCCCAGGGGAGTTTAGGAAGAACACTCTGGTAGTTCTTTTTGTATTTTTTTGTATTTTTGAATTTTGTATTCAAAAATACAAGAGAGGTGATCTATACATTAAAGAAGCAAAAGGGAGTTCAGATATTCACTGCACTTTTATGGCAAAAACATCTATTTTTATAGAAATAGAATGCATATCTTGAGTAACTTTAGAATGCTGATGAATATTACAGACTCAGAAGAATACTTTCAAGTCCAAATCCACACCTGAAAAAGATGGCATGTCTCAACACCAGTTCTAGGAAGAGGTAATGGCTAGGCTTAAGGAAGTTATAATGTCTGAACAAATGAGACAGGCTTTGGTTAGTAAGGGGTTGATATGAGGGAACAAAAAATCAACCCACTGACTGAGTAACACAAGAGTAATTAAATTCAAAGCTGTTCTTCCTAAGGGTTCCATTCCTATAAATTTCTACACCTCCATCTCAAGAAGTACTATGCGTCTGCTACTTACATAAGGCAAGAGAGCATAAATGAAAAATAAAACAAAACAAAAACAAAAACTCTTTCCCCATCTGTGGCAAAAGCAAAAAGAAAAGCAGTGATTCAGTGACCCAGAACCAGTAACATTTGGAAATGAAGGCAGAAGAGACAGTGGGAGGGAAGCCTGACAGATTTTTCATGGGGCAAAATTACGAATGACTCTCAAAGATATACTAGAAAATAATTTCACTCTCTATAAAACAAAGTGCAGGCACTTAATTTTCCATCAACATATTCAAGAAACCCAAGAATACCAATTTTATACTGAAGAGATAGCTAGAGGCAGGAAATTAACAAGAGTTTAAATGATTGGCCAAAATAGATTTCATAATGTAAATAAGGAAATTTCAGAAGCAGAATTACTTCTTTTTTAAAATCAATTTTTTAGTATGAAGAAGAAATAATAATAATGAGCAAGCTGAAAAATATAAAAATTCTATTAAAAAACATTAACCCAAATCTAAAAATTGATTGCTTTATAACTTTCAATGTTCAGATTATTAGTTAAAAGATGTATAATTACAATTAAAAATACAAGATCATTTCTAAGGAAGGTGAAAAGAAGTCTGATTTTGTGATATAATTTTAAATATTATGGAAATTTTCAGAAACAAAACAGAATTGGAGAAATGATACATTTAGTTTTAAAAGTGATCTATTTTTAACTAACCTAATTATTCACCTACAACTTTTTTTTTTTTAAGATTTTATTTATTTATCAGAGAGAGAGGGGGGCAGAGAGAGCGAGCACAGGCAGACAGAATGGCAGGCAGAGGCAGAGGGAGAAGCAGGCTCCCCGCTGAGCAAGGAGCCCAATTCGGGACTCGATCCCAGGATGCTGGGATCATGACCTGAGCCGAAGGCAGCTGCTTAACCAGCTGAGCCACACAGGTGTCCCTCACCTACAACTTTTTATAAGTATTTTGAAACAAATCCTAGATATCGTTATCACCCATAACTACTTTATGTTGGCTCTCTGACATAAAGTCTATTATATTTCCCATGATTATAAAACCTTGTTACCTACTAAAATTAACATAATTCCTCTAGATCATCTAATAACAAATTTCCCTACAGTTATATTTCCCCAAATAATTCAAAATACATTTTCATTGTCAGTGCATTTAAATCAGATTCCAAAGAAAGTTTATTTTAAATATTTTATTTCTTTTAGGTCTTTCTCTCGTTTTCTTCTCCCTTTTTTTATCTCGTACCAACAATATGCTGAAGAAACCAGAAAATTTGTCTAAGAGAATGCCAATGTTCCCATTCCAGTTGATTGACTCTTAATAGATCTTTTTTTTTCTCTTTTTCTCTATTTACTTTCCTAGAAAATGGTTAAATACAGTCTTGACAGCAATACTGAGATTCCAAAGACAGACTGTATGACAAAAAAAAGAAATCCTACACAATAATATCTGTGATGAATACAGATGCAGAATTCTCAATAAAATACTAGCAAATCAAACTTGAGAGCACATTAAAAGGATCATATAGCATAGTTAAATGAAAGTTATCCCCAGGATGCAAGGATATATGTGAAACAGTAAACATGAAAACCACTTTAATTGAATGTGTAGAAATCATTTCATCATCTCAGTACATGGTAGAAAAATAATTTGACAAGATTCTGTATCTGTTTATGATGAAAAATGCTCAACAAAATTAGGTATAGAAAAAATAATAAAGGTTATATATAACCAGTCCACAATTAACATTGTACTCAATGGTGAATAGCTAAAAGCTTTTATTCTAAGATCAGGAAAAAGAGAAAAATGACCACTCTCATCATTTCTATTCAACATAATACTGGACATCTGAGCCACAGCAATCAGTCAAGAAAAATAAATAAATATAAAGCACCACAGTTTGAAAGAAACAAGTAAAGCTTTGTTTGCAGATGTATATTATTTTACAGAATACCTTAAAAATTCCACCAAAAAGTAGTTAGAGCTAATAAATGAACTCAGTGAACTTGCAAGGGCACAAAATCAGCATACAAAAATCAGTTACATTTCCCATACACTAGCAACGAAATATCTGAAAAAGAAATTAAGAAAGCAATCCCATTCACAACATTATCAAACACAATAAAATACTTAGTAATAAGCTTTTTAAAATTTTTATTTAAATTCAAGTTAGTTAACATATGGTGTTCTGTTTTGTTTTGTTTTGTTTTTCCATTTTATTTCTTTTCAGTGTTCCAGCATTCATTGTTTATGCACCACACCCAGCGCTCCATGCAATACAGTGCCCACCATAATACCCATCACCAGTCTCACCCAACCCTCCTACCCCCCTTCCCCTCCAAAACCCTCTGTTTCTTTCTCAGAGTCCATAGTCTCTCATGGTTTGTCTCCCCTTCTGATTTCCCCCAACTCATTTCTCCTCTCCATCTCCCAAGGTCCTCCATGTTATTTCTTATGCTCCACAAGTAAGTGAAACCATATGATAATTGACTCTCTCTGCTTGACTTATCTCATTCCGCACAATCTCTTCCAGTCCCGTCCATATTGATACAAAAATTGGGTATTCATCTTTTCTGATGGAGGCATAATACTTCATTGTATATATGGACCATATATTCTTTATTCCATTGAAGGGCATCCATTGAAGGACATCTTGACTCTTTCCACACTTTGGCAACTATGGCCATTGCTGCTATGAACAATGGGGTACAGATGGCCCTTCTTTTCACTACATCTGTATCTTTGGGAGTAAATACCCAGTAGTGCAATTGCAGGGTCATAGGGGAGCTCTATTTTTAATTTCTTAAGGAATATCCACACTGTTTTCCAAAGTGGCTGTACCAACTTGCATTCTCACCAACAGTGTTCCCCCTTCTCCACATCCTCTCCAACACATGTTGTTTATGTCTTGTTAATTTTGGCCATTCTAACTGGTGTAAGGTGGTATCTCAATGTGGTTTTGATTTGAACCTCCCTGATGGCTAGTGATGATAAACATTTTTTCATGTGTCTGTTAGCCATTTGTGTGTTTTCTTTAAAGAAGTGCCTGTTCATGTCTTCTGCTTTGACGTGATTGTCTGTTTCATGTGTGTTGAGTTTGGGAAGTTTTTTATAGATCTTGGATATCAGCCCTTTGTCTGTACTGTCAGTTGCGAAAATCTTCTCCCATTCTCTGGGTTGCCTCTTTGTCTTGTTGACTGTTTCCTTTGCTATGCAGAAGCATTTGATCTTGATGAAGTCCCAAAAGTTCATTTTCACTTTTGTTTCCTTTAAAACAAAACAAAGAAGCTACTGTGGCTGATGTCGAAGGGGTTATTTCCTATGTTCTTCTCTAGGCTTTTGATAGATTCCTGCCTCGTGTTGAGGTCTTTTATCCATTTTGAATTTATCTTTGTGTATGGTGTAAAAGAATGGTCGAGTTTCATTCTTCTTCACATAGCGGTCCAATTTTCACAGCACCATTTATTGAAGAGACAGTCTTTTTTCCACTGCATATTTTTTCCTGCTTTGTCGAAGATTATTTGACCATAGAGTTGTGGGCATATGTCTCTTTACTCTGTTCCACTGGTCTATGTGTCTGTTTTTATGCCAGTACCATGCTGTCTTGGTGATCACAGCTTTGTAGTAAAGCTTGAAATCAGGCAATGTGATGCCCCCAGTTTTGTTTTTCTTTTTCAATATTTCCTTAGCAATGCGAGGTCTCTTCTGGTTCCAGACCAATTTTAGGATTGTTTGTTCCAGCTCTTTGAAAAATGTCGGTGGAATTTTAATTGGGATGCCACTGAAAGTATAAATTGTTCTGGGTAGTATAGACATTTTAACAATATTTATTCTTCTGATCCATTAGCATGGAATGCTCTTCCATCTTTTTGCGTCTTCTTCAATTTCTTTCATGAGTGTTCTGTGGTTCCTTGAATACAGATCCTTTACCTCTTTGGTTAGGTTTATGCCTAGGTATCTTATGGTTCTTGGTGCTATAATAAATTGAATTGATCTCTTTCATTTCCCTTTCTATATTTTCACTGTTAGTGTATAAGAATGCAACTGATTTCTATATATTGATTTTGTATCTGGCCACATTACTGAATTGCTGTATGAGTTCTAGTAGTTTGGGGGTGGAGTCTTTTGGGTTTTCCATATGAAGTATCATTTCATCTGTGAAGAGAGTTTGATTTATTCATTGCCAATTTGAATACCTTTATTTCTTTTTGTTGTCTGATTGCTGTTACTATGACTTTTAGTACTATGTTGAACAAAAATGGTGAGAGTGGGCATCCTTGTCATGTTCCTGATCTCAAAGGGAAGGCTGTCAGCTTTTCCCTAGTAAGGATGATATTCACTGTGGGTTTCTCATAGACATATTTTATGAAGTGGAGGAATGTTCCCTCTATCCCTATGCTTTGAATTGTTTTAATCAGGAACAGATGCTGTATCTTGTGAAATGTTTTCTCTACATCAATTGAGAGGACCATATGGTTCTTCTCTCTTCTTTTATTGATTTGTTCTATCACATTGATTTGCAAATATTGATCCATCTTTGCATACCATGGATAAATCCTACCTGGTCATGGTGGATAATTTTTTTAGTGTACTGTTGGATCCTATTAGCTAGAATTTTGTTGAGAATCTTAGCATCCATATTCATCAGGATTATTAGTCTAAAATTCTCCTTTTTGGTGGGGTCTTTGCCTGGTTTGGGGATCAGGGTAATTCTGGCTTCATAAAAAGGAGTCTGGAAGTTTTCCTTCTGTTTCTCTTTTTTGAAATAGCTTCAGGAGAACAGGTATTATTTCTTTTTTGAATGTTTGGCAGAATTCTCCAGGGATGCGTTAGGTCCTACTCTCTTGTTTTTTGGGAGGTTTTTGATCACTGCTTCAATCTCGTTACTAGATATTGGTCTATTCAGGCTGTCAATTTCTTCCTGATTCAGTTTTAGAAGTTTATAGGTTTCCATGAATGCACCCATTTTGACTAGGTTGCTGAAGTTATTGGCATATAACTGTTGATAATAATATCTGATGATTGTTTCTATTTCCTTGGTGTTAGTCATGATCTCTCCCCTTTCATTCATAATTTTATTAGTTTGGGTCCTCTCTCTTTTCTTTTGGATTAGTTTGGACAGTGGCTTATCGATCTTACTGATTCTTTCAAAAAAGCAGCTTCTAGTTTCTACCTCATTGATCTCTGCTCTCTGCTCTAATATTAATTATTTCCCTTCTTGTGTGTGATGTTGACTTAATTTGTTGTTGATTCTCCAGTTCTTTAAGGTGTAAAGAGAGCTGGTGTTATTCTGGATTTTTCAGTATTTTTGAGGGATGCCTGGATGGCTACGTATTTCCCCCTTAAGACCACCTTTGCCGTATCCCAACGGTTTTGGACCGAAGTGTCTTCATTTTCATTGGTTTCCATGAATTGTTTAAGTTCTTCTTGGATTTCCTGGTTGATCCAAACATCCTTAAGCAAGGTGGTCTTTAGCTTCCAAGTGTTTGAATTCCTTCCAAACTTTTTCTTGTTGTTGAGCTCCAGTTTCAAAGCATTGTGGTCTGAGAATATGCAGGAAATAATCTCAATCTTTTGGTATTGGTTGAGTCCTGATTTGTGACCCAGTATGTGATCTATTCTAGAGAAAGTTCCATGTGCGCTCTAGAAGAATGAGTATTCTGTTGTTTTAGGGTGGAGTGTTTTGTATATATCTAGGAGGTCCATCTGGTCCAATGTGTCATTCAATGCTCTTGTTTCTTCATTGATTTTCTGCTTGATCTATTACTGAGAGTGATATGTTAAGATCCCCTACTATTAATGTATTCCTATCAATATGACTCTTTATCTTGATTAACAGTTGTCTTTTGTAGTTGGCTGCTCCGGTGTTGGGGGCATAGATATTTACAATTGTTAGATCTTTTTGGTAGATACACCCTTTAAGAATGATGTATTGCCCTTCTTTATCTCTGACTATAGCCTTTAATTTAAAATCTAATTTATTGGGTCTCCTTGGTGGCTCAGTGGATTAAGCTGCTGCCTTCGGCTCAGGTCATGATCTCTGTGTCCTGGGATCAAGCCCTGCATCGGGCTCTTCACTCAGCGGGGAGCCTGCTTCCCCTTCTCTCTCTGCCTGACTCTCTGCCTACTTGTGATCTCTCTCTCTCTCTCTCTCTCTGTCAAATAAATAAATAAAATCTTTGAAAAAAAATCTAATTTATCTGATATGAGAATCGCAACCCAAGCTTTCTTTTGAGGACCATTGGCAAGAAAGATGCTTCCCCATCCCTTCACTTTCAGTCTGGATGTATCCTTAGGTTCAAAATGGGCCTCTTGTAGACAACATATGGATGGGTTCTATTGTTTTATCCAACCTGCAACCCTGTCCTGTTTTATGGGAGCATTTAGGCCATTCACATTGAGAGTAATTATTGAAAGATATGTTTTTATTGACATCATGTTGCCTGAGAAGCCTTTGTTTCTATAGACTGTCTCTGTAAACTTATGTTTTATGACACTCTTGGATTCTTTCTTCTTTTATAGAACCCCCTTCTTAATATTTCTCATAGTGCCAGCTTGGTGATCACATACTCTTTTAAACCTTGCTGGTCTTGGAAACTCCCATCTTTTTCTTCTGTCAGTGTTTCTGTGTATTTGTTTTTGTTCTGGCATTATACAAATCCTTTATTTGGGGTTCATTTTGGCTGGATTCTATTTTTTTTTCTTGTCATTTACTTTTGTCAGTCTTTTCGTTTGTCCATCTTTGTTTGTATACCTTATAAATCTTACCTTTGGGGCCCATTCTGGCTGGGTCTTCTCTCTCTCTCTCTCTTTTTTTTTTTTCCCCTGTCTCTTTCTCTCTCTCTCTCTTTTTCTCATTTTTCTTTCCTTTTGGTGGTAACTTCCAATTGCTCAGAGGCATTCCAGGGTGCACCCTGCCTGGATCACAGCTGATATATTCAACTACACATCCCCTCAACCACTTCTCACCAAAATGACTAGGAAGATGAAAGCCCAACAGAGGAAAAATTCAGAGACTGTCTCCTCTCCATCAGAGCTATTGGATATGGATAAACAGTATGTTGGAAAGGGAATTCAGGGAACAATTATCCAGGCAATGGCTAGGTTGTCATTAATGACAACATGGAATCAATTAGGGCAGGAGTGAAAGTCTCCCCCCCCACCCCCCACACCAGAAGAAGTTAAAACTCCTATCAATGAGATCCTATCTAATCTAAATTCTCTAACAGCTAGAGTAACTGAGGCAGAAGATAGAATTAGTGGTCTAACGGACAAAATGATAGAGAAAAAGGATCAGGAGGAGGCCTGGAACAAACAGCTTAGAAGCCATCAAAACAGAATTAGGAAATAAATGGTGCCATGAAATGTTCCAATTTCAGAATTATTGAGATCCCTGAGAGGGGAGGAGAAAGAAAGAAGACTAGAAGATATAGTTGAACATATTCTCCATGAAAATCTTCCCAACCTGGCCAATGGAACCAGCAGTGTTTATGTCCTAGAGGCAGAGAGATCTCCACCCAAGATCATAGAATTTAGAAGGACCTCAAGACACCTCATTGTGAAACTGATGAGTCATAATTTTAGACAAGAGGTCTTGAGAGAAGCTAGGGGGAAGAGATTCCTTACACTCAGAGGAAGGTCCATCTAAATAATGTCAGACCTGTCCACAGAAACCTGGCAAGCCAGAAAGAGCTGGCAAGACATATTCAGGGTACTAAATGAAAAGAACATGCAGCCAAGAATACTTCATCCAGCAAGGCTCTTTTTGTTTTGTTTTGTTGTGTTTTAAGTAAGCTCCACACTCACCATGGAGCCTAATGTGGAGCTTGAACTCACAGCCCTGAAATCAAGACCTGAACTAACATTAAGAGTCAGATGCTTAACCAACTAAGCCATCCAGGTGCCCCATTTAGGAATAAATTTAACTAAGGAGGTGAAAGATCTGTATGATGAAAACTATAAAATAACAATGAAAGAAATTGAAGATACAAATAAATGGAAAAATAACCTATATTCATGGATTAAAAGAGTCGATATTGTTTAAATTTCCATACTGCCCAAGTGACCTACAGATTTAATGCAATCCTTATCAAAATTCCAATTATATTCCTGGAGCACCTGGGTGGGTCAGTGGGTTAAAGCCTCTGCCTTCGGCTTGGGTCATGATCCCAGGGTCCTGGGATCAAGCCCCGCATCAGGCTCTCTGCTCTGCAAGCAGCCTGCTTTTTCCTCTCTTTCTGCCTGCCTCTGCCTACTTGTGATTTCTGTCTGTCAAATAAATAAACAAAATCTTTAAAGATTATATTCTTTACAGAAATAGAAAAATAAAACAACTCACACTCCTAAAATCCATATTCGACCAATAAAAGATCCCAGTAGCCAAAGTAATCTTGACAAAGAACAAAGCTGAAGATATCACTCTTTAATTTCAAACTAAATTACAAAATTATAGTAAGCAAAACAGTATGGTACTGGCATAAAAACAGACATACAGGAACAATGGAACAGAAGACAGAGCTGTGAAATAAACTCTTATACATATACGGTCAAGTTATCTTCAAAAATGTAACAAGAATGCAAAATGGGTAAAGGATAGACTCTTCAATAAATGTTGTTGGAAAAACTGGATATACAGATGCAGAAGGATGAAAATGAATCCATATCTCACACCATACACACAAAACTCAAAATGGATTTAAAACTTAACCGTAAGACTGAAACCATAAAACTCCTAGTACAAAACATAGAGAAAAACCTCCTTGATATTGGTGTTAGCAATGATTTTTTTTGGATATGACACCAAATGATAGGAAACAAAAGCAAAAATAAACAAGTGAATTATATTAAAACAAATGTTTCTACACAGCAGAGGAAATAATAAAATGAAAAGACAAGTAATGAAATGGGAAAAAAAAACTTGCAAACATGTTTGATAAGGGACTAACATTCAAAATATAAAAGGAACTCCTACAAATTAATAGCATTAAAACAAATAACTCAATTTCAAATAGGCAAAGGACTGGAAGAACCATTTCTCCAAAAAGAACACACAAATGGCCAACAAGTTAATGACAATGTGCTTGACATCACTTATCATCAGAGAAATGAAAATCAAAACCACAAAGAGATATCACCTCACACCTGTCAAGATTTAAATTATTATCAAAAAATGACAATAAAAAACAAGATCACAAGGGTGTGGAGAAAAGGTAACACTGAGGCACTGTTGATGGGAATATGAACTACTGTCACCATTATTGGAAAACAATATGGAGGTTCTTCCAAAAATTCAAAACAGAACTACCTCATGATTCAGCAATGCTATTTCTAAGTATTTATCCAAAGGAAATGAAATCAGATCTCAAGATACTTGTAATTCCATCTTCACTGAGATTACTCACAATAGCCAAGATTTGGAAACAACCTAATGGTCCATCAATGAATGAATGGGTAAACAAAATGTGGTATATATAAATGTAATGGAATATTATTTAGGCTTAAAAAGAAAGGAAATCTTACTACTTGTGACACAGGGTTGGATCTGAAGGACATTGTGCTAAGTGAAATGAGCTGGAAAAAGATACATACTCTATGTTTTCACATGTATAATCAGAAACAGTCAAATTTAGGGAAGCAGAGACTAGGGACCGCAGAGGATGCAGGAGGATGGAGAAAGTTAGGTGATGGTGAAAACTACAAAGAGTCTCAGTTATATTTTACAAATAAGTTTTGGAGGTCTCTTCTACAGCAAGATGCCTGCAGCTAACAATAAATAACGTATTGTATACTTAACATTTGCTAAAAGGGTGTATGTTATGTTAAATGCTTTTACCACAAGATGATGATGGTCATCACAACAACAACAGTAATAATGAAGTGAATGAGTGGCAACTTTGTGAAGTGATGGAAATGTCTCTGGTCTTGAGAGTAGTAATGATTTCACAGATGTATACTTATCCCCAAACTCATTAAGTATATATTACATATGTACATCTTTTTACAAGTCAATCATACTTCAATGAAGTGGAATAAAAGATAATAAAAGTAAGATAAATTTTTAAAATCTAGAGGCAATAATACTTTCCAGGAAATGGCATTCCTATTAAATCCATAGGAGGAGACACGTAAAGTCAGGACATCTCAAAATTGGACCTGCTACAACTAATCAATGAGGCCAGTTGGTTTTGACCTGATTTCCTTGATTACAGATTTGCCATTAACCATCCACCTAGTCATTGCAGCTGTATCAGATTTATGAATTTCAAAAGTGATGTTAAATCCATAATTTAAAAAATACATCTCTTGTAATTATTAGGTAAGATTATTCTGTTAAGAAGAATTCCTTCACTTTTCCTCACAATCACATGGTTACTCATCTGACACAGTGTATGTACAACCACAGTTTACCCTGGCCTTATCTATCCTCTCTGAAAACCTGGACTGTAATTACTGCTTTCCTTATTTTGAATCTAACTTTTCTCTTCGATCTCTTTCTTTTAGTTTTCTGTTTTTCCCCCTCCTTTTCTTCCCCTACCCACCCCATTCTAAGGAAACCCAGGCTATGCAATCTATAAAAGATAATTACTTCTTTCCTTCAATTTCAAATGATGCATAGTAAAAATTTTAAAGTTATCATTATGAACTCATAGATATTTACACATTTGATTTTTCTTAAGCAAATACTGTGTTTGTTTGCTTGTATTGATTGTGTACAAACTGCACTCTCCTAGGCCAGTTTAATCCCCTTTATTTTGGCTCTTGGTATTTTGACATAACTCTATCCATGTTTCATTTGGTACAACTTGCCTGAGATCTAGTATCAGATATTTATCCCAAAATTCCTGGACATTTTAATTGGAAATAACATTTAAAGAGCAGATGCCAGGTGCTAGATGTGCTCACTGATATTTTGAACTTCTTGCCACTCATTGTTTTTATGCTTTTCCTTCCTTCCTCTCTCTTTCCTCCTTCCACCCCCTCTACCCTCTTTCTTTCTCTTTCTCTTTTTCCTTCTTTCCTTCCTCCTTCCTTTCTTCTAGAAGAAAACAATAGCAATATAACAGGAATCAATTTTAAGGTAAATGTGAAATGTAAAATTGCCGTTTTTATGTACCTTTTAAAAAAATTGCCTTTAGCTCTTTTCACTTAGTCTGTAGTATCAGCAGGACCCACTGGATCAATTTTTAAAAATTCTTTATAAGTAGTTCTAATAGTAAATATTGATATTTTAAAACTTTTATCATTATAGTAGTCTTTCAGAGAACAGAAGAAAATTCACTTTTATCTTCTAAATAAAATAAACTTACTCTATTTTGCAATTATCACATGGTTCCTTGAGACCATTTGATAAGTCTAAGATTCTTAAAGAATCGTAATCATCTTATTTTTCCTAAAGCTCAAGAAGTTTCCTATTTTATACCCTACAAATTATTTCACCATTATTAAGCTATTTTTAGGCATACGAAAAATTGCTAATTAGAGAATGAATGATAGGATATTTTCCTCTGCCACATCCTTTGGTTTTCTTAACATACTACTGCCAAAGCAGTGATTTTCACTGGCATGCACATGTCTTCAAATGACCGAGAATATTGCTGTGAATATTGATTTTGGATTTAGGAATAAATTTTAGTCAGAAGGCAATGCTTTATTTTTTTAAGAAAGTATAAAATAAATCAGGAAATATCTTTTCTATAGTTTTTTGTTTCAATGTTTAGCTTTCATGAATACGGTTGAGAGAAATGTGTTTTACAATTAGATGGATCAGAGACAAAACTGAACATGACACTCGGCCAATTAATTATTCAAAATGAACAATTCCATTATAGAATATTTTGTGACAAGAAACTGAATTGTTCCATTTTGCTATAAAAATATGTGACAATCTTTACATTTTTCATTATGTTTGTACATCAAACTTTACTTGATATGGTTCTTAAGTTACAAACAAAATGTGAGGAGATATTTATATGGGAAGATGAGAAGAATATATGATATAGAAAGGAAAATATTAGTTGAATAGATCATTCTGATTTATGTTTTAAATCTAAAAAAGAGGGGCACCTGGGTGGCTCAGTGGGTTAAAGCCTCTAACTTCGGCTCGGATCATGATCCCAGGGTCCTGGGATCGAGGCCCGCATTGGGCTCTCTGCTTGGCAGGGAGCCTGCTTCCTCCTCTCTCTCTCTGCCTGCCTCTCTGCCTACTGGTGATCTCTGCCTGTCAGATAAATAAATAAAATCCTAAAAAAAAATCTAAAAAAGAAAGTGTTTTTAAATTATGGAGCAAAGAAGATGAGGTCCTTTCATCAAAAATATTATATTGTCAAAATTTTGAAAAAGTATTACTATTCAATATGCAATAAAACATGACAAATAATTATAAATTAAAACTAAGTAGAGATGCATTTATTTTTGCTTTTATAATCTGGGATCATAATTCATGAATAGGTACCAAGAGTTTGTAAATAGTTAATAACATTACAGTTAATTGTCAATTATAGGCATCTATAACTGCAAAACCAGGAAACACTGAATAAAATATGTGGGTCTTCCTTGCTTCAATTCTTGCAAATATTTTTAAGAAAGTTTTTTTCACTATTCCTTTTATTCTTCTGTAAATTATTCATAAGGTGACAAAGTATACAAATACAGAGATAGTTCATTGCATCTAGATGGTAAATGACTATGTATATATAAATATATATATATGTATATATACTTATACACACACACACATATATACTTTGTATAGATACATGTAACATACACACATATATGAAACAAGTTTGTTGGCAGCACTGTTGAATTTATGTATGGTCTAGGCCTTGGGTACATTTAGTGAGAAATAACCTTAATTAAAAAAAAAAAAAAGGAAGAGGAGGAGGAGAGGAAGAATGAGGAGGAGGAGGAGCCAGAGGAGAAGATGAGGAGGGGAAGGAGGAGGAGGAAATGATGGTACAGGAGACAAGCAAGAAAGTTATAATGTCAATCAATGGGAGGGAATCGCAAACAATTTTACAATGAATGCATATACCTGTAGAAGAAGACAACATTACTCTAGGATTGTAAAATCTGAGAACACCTTATAGAAGGCACTCAAGTTAAAACTGTGTCCAACACAATATTTTATAAAGGGAAAATTAAGTTTCACAGACAATGAATGACTTGCCAAAAACACACACTGAATTAAAGCAAGATGAGGACTGGAATCCAAGACAATGTTGTTCCTGTTCTCACATACAATCTGCTGGACACTTATTTGATTGTATATCCAGCCCTCCTCTGCCGCACACACACAGAACACTTTTCTATGAACAGTGTCTTCTTTTGATCATCTACATAAGGCAAGCCTCTAAACTCATTTTGAACAAACTAATATGTATTAAAAAATTACTCCTTCTCCCTATATTTGATCACATGTGACATGTGATCCATGTTCACCATTAAAATTCCCTTTTCAAATCCTACATCCTCTTATATTTGATTAATTGAAAATTTAGTGGCTTAAAGTGAGGCAGTGTTTACTTCCTGACAGTTTGGAACTGGAACTGAAATCCAAAGGCTGAATTTGGTTTACTATTACTAAGAAAAAGTAAACACAGTGCTCTGGCTGATATTTTAGGTCATGTTACCTGGGAGATGAGGAGAATGGAGAGGAGGATTATCTGTAATGAAAGTTAAAAACAAAGTAGAAGCATAGAAAGCAGCAGAGAAAAGATGCGATTAGTGTCCATCCTCTTAGACCATACACAAATAAAGATTTGAATTGAGAAAAAAACAGCATTAAATTAATGTTTCTTAATAGAAGCTTTAATGTTTCTTTAAATTTTATATGGAAAAATATTTTTAAAGCTTATTATTAAAGTTGGACTTTCTGCTTTTGTTTTTAGCCTTATACATTTATTTTGCAAACCATCTAAGTATTTATTTTGCCAATTTTTGTAATATAAGCATTATACTTTGTCTCTTACATATTTCCAAATTTTCTTAAATTTTAAAAAGATGTTTTATTTGTATATGGTATAAGAGAATGGTCCACTTTCATTCTTCTGCATACAGATGTCTGATTTTCTTAGCACCATTTATTGAAGAGATTGTCTTTTTTTCCATTGGATATTTCCTCCTGCTTTGTGGAAGATTAGTTGACCAGAGAGTGGAAAGTCCATATCTGGACTCTCTGGCTCTTCCATTGGTATATATGTCTATTTTTGTGCCAGTATCATGTTGTCTTGGTGGTCATAGCTTTGTAATAAAGCTCGAAATCAGGCAACATGGTACCCCAGCTTTGATTTTCTTTTTCAACATTTTCTTGGCAATTGCAGGTCTTTTCTGGTTCCATACAAATTTTAGGATTGTTTTTTTCAGCATTTCAAAAGATGCCGTTGGTATTTTGATTGGGATGGTGTTTTGATTGGAAAATATAGATTGCTCTGGGAATCACAAACATTTTAACAATGTTTTTTTTCTTTCAATCCATGAACATGGAATGTTTTTTCCATCTTTTTCTGTCTTCTTCAATTTCTTTCATGAGTGTTTTATAGTTCCTAGAGTACAGAACCTTTACCTCTTTGGTTAGGTTTATTCCAAGGTATCTTACGGTTTTTGGTGCTATTGTAAATGGAATAAATTCTCTAACTTCTCTTTCCATAGCTTCAGTGTTAGTGCATAAGAAAGCACCTGATTTCTGTGCATTGGTTTTACATCCTGAATGTACATTAATGAATTGCTGCATGAGTTCTAGTAATTTGGGGATGGAGACTTTTCCACAGAGAGTATCAAAATTCTAAATGGATGAAAGACCTCAATTGAAACAAGCATCCATCAAAATCCTACCGGAGAACATAGGAAATAATCTCTTCGACATTGCTCACTGCAACTTCTTTCAAGACACATTTCCAAAGGTGAGGGAAACAAAAGAGAAAATGAACTTTTGGGACTTCATCAAGATCAGAAGCTTCTGCACAGCAAAGAAAACAGTCAACAAGTCCAAGAGGCAACCCACAGAATGGGAGAAAATATTTGCAAATGACACTACAGACAAAGGGCTAATATCCAAGATCTATAAAGGACTTCTCAAACTCAACCCCTAAAATATAGATAATCAAGTCAAAAAAAGAGCAGAAGACATGAGCAGACACTTCTCTAAAGAAGACATACAAATGGCTAATAGCCACATGAAGAAGTGTTCATCATCATTAGCCATAGGGAAATTCAAATCAAAACCACATTGAGATACTACCATATAACCAGTTAGAATGGTAAAACTTGACAAGGCAAGAAACAAAAAATGCTGGAGAAGTTTTAGAGAAAAGAGAATCCTCCTACACTGTAGGTGGAAATGCAAATTGGTGCAACTACTTTGGAAAGCAATGTGGAGATTCCTCAAAAAATTAAAAATAGAGCTACCCTATGACCCAGCAATTACAATACTGGATATTTACCCTAGAGATATAGATGTAGTGAAAAGAAGGGTCACATGCACCCCAATGTTCATAGCAGCACTATCCACAACAGCCAAACTGTGGAAGGGCAGGATGCCCTTCAACTGACAGATGGATAAAGAAGATGTCATCCATACACACAGTGGAATATTACTCAGCCATCAGAAAGGATGAATACCCAACTTCCGCATCAACACAGATGGGACTGGAGGAGATTATGCTAACTGAAATAAGTCAAACAGAGAAAGCAAATTTTCATGTGGTTTCACTTATTTGTGGAACATAGGAATAGCATGGAGAACATTAGGAGAAGGAAGAGAAAAAATGAAGGGGGAGAAAATGGAGTAGGAGATGAACCACAAGAGACTATGGACTCCGGGAAACAAACTGAGGGTTTCAGAGGGGAGGCTGGTGGGGGTCTGGGTGAGCCTGGTGGTATTAAGGAGGGCATGAATTGCATGGAGAATTTATCACTCAAGATAAATTCATACACAAACAATGAATCACAGAACACTACGTCAAAAACTCATGATATACTGTATGGTGACTAACATAGCACAATAAAAAATAATAAAGATGGGGCACCAGGGTGGCTCAGTGGGTTAAAGCCTCTGCCTTCAGCTCAGGTCATGATCCAGGGTCCTGGAATCGAGCCCTGCATTAGGCTCTTTGCTCTGCAGGGGGCCTGCTTTCTCCTCTCTCTCTCTCTGCCTGCCTCTCTGCCTACTTGTGATCTCTGTCTGTCAAATAAATAGATAAAATCTTTAAAAAAATAAATATAATAAAGATGTTTTATTTGATGTCACAATTAAACTTTTTCCCAGACTAGATTTCCAATACCATTTCCTAAATTTTAGGAGCATATTGTTAGGAACACATTCTTTCCCTTATCTATGTACTTAGGTATTCTGAAGTCTTAAGTATTCTAGAGTAGATTACACTGCAATTTATTCTGATTCACTGTTCTGACAGTTCAGTGGTAATATCACAGTTTTACTTGGTGAAGATTATACACTGCAATATTTTATAGGGTAAACATCTCTATCAACTATGTATATAGAAATATAGTAAGGCCCATCTAGGCATAGTTTTCATGTGTTCACTATTACCAGTGAGCACAAAAACATCAAGTGGTTTACAAAACTACACTCACTGATCTTTGGGGAATAATTCTTATGTTGAGAAAAGAAATGATAACTATCTTTAATTGAAATCTTCTCTTTCTAGACCTTTGCTGGGCTCTTTATATGCATTAAGCAATTCTCAAAACAATCTGATAACATTACTGTTTTTATTATTCTCATTTTACAGAAGATAAAGCTGTTTAAAAGGCTTGGGAAATCACAGAAGCTAACTGTCAAGAGGGTCCAAAACCTGTGCCATGGAACCTTAGAGCATATGCTTGTTCATGGCCAGCCAGCTACGATGCATATAATAACCCTCCAAATTCATGGGCACATGTGGGAGAGGAGTGAAAATGGACAGGGACCACAGATTTCTGAGACCCCTGGATCTCAGCAGAATTGGGGACAGTGGTGTAATCTCCTACCAGGTCACCCTGTTTCCATTCAGAAGTGGGAGGTAGGTGTCCGTCTCACCCTTGGCTAACCCTATTTTCTAATCCTGCTTATGGAGCACTGTGAGAATGAAATTTAAAAAGTATGGCAGAATCACCAGGTTTACACACTTCACAGCACCCCTGGGGATAAAAATATATGTTTATAAAAAATAAAAAAATTAAAAAAAAAAAAGAAAGAAATAGAAAAAAAAAAAAAAAAAAAGTATGGCAGAGGCAAGCCTGGGCTACATCAGATAAATTGTCCACATAATTGAATGAACAACTAGCCTAGAAAGATGTTTTTTGTTCAGCAATAAACTAAGATGATAAAAAGCAGCAAGAAAACCTCAAAGCTTCTTCACCTACCCTTCACATGAATGTCAGACATTATTATTCTCAGTTGTGTTTTGATATCTAAGGGTAGTAGAAACACAACCTATGTCTAATACTCACCTGACTTGGAGCCACTTACAATATGTTTTGAACCATTTCTGATAGGTCTCATCTATGACTATGATTTTTCAAAACTAATAAACAGTCACCAGGTTATAACTTTCAAATGTAATCATTAGTGAATATTCTTTTTGTTCAAAATTTTCCATAACACTGCCCTATCCCCAGCTGTAGTCTACTTTGCCTTCCCTGCTGGCATTTTCCTCCTGTGGCAATGCTCAGCTTCCATGGTGAATCTCCCATGGAATGTCTAGTGTCTTGTCCTAACTGCCTAAGTCTGCCTCTTACTTCCATGAAGAAAACTAGGCTGAGGTCTTTAATTGCTTATAAACTATCTTTTTTACTTTATACACTTAGGCTTGTGTTATCATTTTCAAAGTGTATAAATTCAGTTACAAGTTATAGAAAATCAAAATCAAGTAATTTTAAACCACAAATGGGATTTATAAGAATTAAATCAACATGGTGTTACTTGAAAGCACAGTTTGATAGGGTGGGTATGAGACCATTTGATCTCAGCCTCCACCCATGTTTTTGTTTTGTTTTGTTTTCCCTTTCCTTCTCTGGGCAGCTTTTTTTATATCCAAGGAGAAGAAAGCCAACATTTTTGAAATTCATTCTGATTGGACAGATTTAGTTTACTCCTACCACAATGGCCAAAAGGAGGGAATGCACAGGATCAAAAGATCTGCTCCTTAAATTCAAGACCTTGAGTCAGCTTTCCAAGTACCTCATGAATTCTCCACACAAAACCTCAAAAACTCAACTTTTTCCTATTTGGAAGGGAAAGAGGAAATTTTGGCTCTAAACACAAGGAACATAGTACTTACACACTAATGTGTTCCCAGCTTTGAAAGGATGTGGCTTAGATATAACCATTTCAAATACATTTGATGACAAATTAACAGTATACCTATTATATATTATAAATATGAACAGTGACATGACAGATTATGGAATTTCTAAAGAATTATGCTGTGTACTTAAGTGTTCCTTTAAAATGTTTTAAAAATAAATAATAAAACACTATAACATGCCACTTTAAATATGTATCCCAATTCCGTACTTAAACAATCCTTTAAAATATTTTTAACCATTTTTATTGTTCTGAGTCTCTCATAGTGACACATTATTGACAGACTCCTCATAGCTTCTTAAACCTATAATTGCTCTCAAGAACTTGCTCAGTGAATTATTTGAATAACTGACATGATAGCAAATATTAAAATTATTTAAAATAAGTATTTTTAATAAAACATACTAATCGGTTACTAATCATTAAGATTTTTTGACTATACTGTTATGCTCATAAAATGTTTTAAGCTTATATTTCTTTTTTATGATTGTTCATCTATCAGTCAAGATAAATTTAAGAATCATTTTTTACCAGTTTTAAATGAAATCCAGTGGAGAACACATTATTTCTTCACACTGATTTATGATGTTCAGTTGTCCTTCCCACTACCATATATTATTTTCCATTTCTTAAACACTTAATAAATTTTATAATATTCAGGTAAAACCTGCACAATTCTTGTTAAATTTATTTGAATCTATTTTAATAATTGTGTTGCTTTTGGGAATAGGCTCATTTGTTCATTACATATTCTAACTGATATGTTACATTAAGGAAAACAACTACTAACTTTATGTGTTTATCTGGTGACTTTATTGATATATTTATAATATGTAATGTTTTTTTATTTAGGAATTATAGTTACCTGCTATTAAAAGGTAATAATAAGAGAAATAATAGTGAATTAAATAAAAGTTGTTTTCTTCCTCGTGCTAATTAAGTCTAGTAGAGACTGGAATTCAGGGTTGACATAGTAGCTCAATGGTTCTATCAAGAACTGGACTTCTTTCTCTTCCAGCTTCACGGTTATATCTTCATGCCCCAAGTTGCTGAAACTCTATCCATCATATCTGTATTCCAGGCATCAGTATGAGGGTAAATGTAATCATCCCAGTTGCCTAGTCCTTACCCCTATTTTATGGAGTCATCCACAAAGTATCCAATAGGTTTATCTTGTATCTCGTGTGTCAGATAATAGTCAAATAACCAAATCTACCTGCAGTGATCATTGAGAAATGTCTTTTACTTAGATATATTGTGCTCTAATGGGCACACTCTTAGTAAGAAAAAAGGGGAGAGAGGCAGGGTAGGCCATCAGCTGCTTTTCCATGAATAATTATTCAGATATTTTTGTGTCACTTCTTAGTATTTAATCTTTAACATTTACTGATTTGATTTTATCCTTAATATTCCTAACTTATATATCTTTAGAATCCTAAAAGATCATTAAATGGTAATAATAATGATTTAAAAAATGATAGTAATCATGGTATTTTTTTGTATCTACCAGACTATGATAAGTAATATTTATATTTTAATTTGCTTGAGAGCTTTAAGGAGCCAACTAGAGAACCTATCTAACAGTTCTAGCTTTATATTTAATGATATGTAATTTGCCATTTAAATATTTCCAAATATTATTTTTATTTAACTGTGAATTTTATAATTTCTTTTGCTTTTCTTCACTTTGTCTGAAATTAATATTGTTATGCTAGTTTCCATTTTACATTTTAATCATAAATACTGTGTTGGAACTTTTCTAATCAATATTACATCATCCTCTTATTTGCATTTATTGTCTCCTAATACCTATTCGTTTGAAATGGAAAATAGTTTTCCCATTCAGCAACTATGTTCTGAGAGCCTAGTATGTACCAGGTACTATTCATTCTTGATGTTTCCACTAGAAACAAACTTTAATTCAACCTAATATTAATTTTCTTCTGAGTGGTGAGTTTAAAAGTTTTCTTTATTTAATAATTTATATGATTTCTGTTTCTATTATTTTATGTTTTTAGTTTTATTTTATTTACTTATTTTCTTATTTGAGAGAGAGAGTGTGTGTGTGTGAGCAGGGAGTGGGGCAGAAGGAGAGAGAAAAGGAAGGAATCTCAAGCAGACTCCAAACTGAGTGTGGAGTTCAACGCGGTGCTCAATCTCATGACTCTGAGATCAGGACCTGACCAAAACCAAAAGTGTGATGCATAACTGACTGAGCCACCCGGGTGCCCCCCAGGTTTATTTTAACTCTTCATTTTCTGATGTGTGTTCTTTGTTATTTTCCATGGATTTAAGAGCAATGCCTCCCATTTCATAATTGTACCAGCAATTAATACACTGATAAAAACAACATAAAACCTGCATTTTCCAAGTCACAAAGAATGTAAGAATATGATTTTTCTCAATCAATAAAACCATCCCTTTTGTATTTTTTGAATGTGAAAACCAAGTAATGTCTTAATGCTATTAACAAGAGATGTCTTAATGCTATTCAAGTTGAGGACACATGGTTTCATATAAAGGAGCTTCTGTGCTCTAGAGAATGTCTGTGCAGGAGAAAGTAAAATACAAGGCACAGATTAAGAACTGAGTCAGAACTAGATAGCAAAGGTGAATCGTGCTATCTCCCAAACCAGCTAGGGAAGATTTTTTTCATTTTTGCTGACAAGTACGTAAACTCACAACTTGAGGGTGAATCCAAATAAAAGTGGGAAGCAGAGTGCTTCCTCCAACTAAGGACTGCAGGATGGTCCAAAATTCCCTCTCCCTGTGCCTGTTCCAGACCTCACACTTCAGTCAGTTGGGGCAATTTAACATGACGGGAGGCTATGCCACTTTCTGGCTATGTGACCTTGGAACAGTTCCTTTGACTTTCTGCCTCAGCTTCCCCAAATATAAAATAGATAAAATGGACATAAAAACACTGTCCAGCTCCTTGGGTTACGATGAGTTTTGAGCGAGTTAAAATACATAGAGAACTTAAGACAGCCAGTAACATATGGTAAACACTTATTTGGCAAATACATAAAAATATATGTCCTGAAGGATTTTGAATTCCAGTGGAGTGATTCAGTGCTGTAGGATCCTGTAGATAATATAAAATGGTACCTTCAGAGTCAAGACAATGTGAACACCCTAAGAGGATACGGCCTGTGGCTGGATGTTGGCCATGCCTTCTCTCCCTTGGTTCCTATTTGAGCCTGGCCCACCATCTTTCCCTTTGACTCTCTGAGTTACTAGATATCTTTCAAAAAGATTCCTTTGCTGCTTAAGTTAAAATGTCTCTGTTTTTGCAGACAAGTACTCAGATTTATACTAAGCACTCTATTATATGCTTCATAATACATTCTGTACACAATCTCAATTAAAAGATCACTGTTAAAATTTATCAGCTAGATTGTAAACTCAATGAAAGAAGGGGCTGCTGCCAGTTATATTCTCTGGGGTATTTTTAACGTTTAACACAGTGACTGAGACACATTCCCTATAATTGCATGTTTGAATGCGTGGGAGAAAAGGATAGCAGAATGAATGACTATAGGTTTTGATGGGCAAAATAAGGGAAAAACAATCTGTTGCCAATTATTCCCTCCAGAAAACACTGAGCTAACATGTATATTTTACCTTTACTGTAATGGTAAAGTAGTGAAGTTGGTGTAAGGCTTGAACAAGGGTTTCGATTTTTAAAAGATACTAGAAGCATTTCAAAATGCTTCACCAGCATACAAAAGAAGCCTGAAAGTAAAAATGCAAATTAAATGTCACTTAACCTTACCATATGAATCTGAATGTCCTTTGTGAATTGTGATAGCTTTTCAAAACTATGCTATTTTAAGAGAACAAATTGCACCCTTTATGCACATATCATAAGGGAATACTTGCTACAGCTTAAACACACAGTTGTCTATGGTGCCTTGGGAGATTAATTTTTGTCACAAACACATAAAAAGTAAACATAACAATATATGACCCATGGGATTTCTATTGATATTAGTTTAATTTGCCAAAATTTGAAAACCCAATCTGAATATAACATCAGAAAGAGAAGTTTGGCTGATGAGTTTATCCTCCGTGCTTTTAAGGAGTTCTGCAATTGTTAAGAAACTGTTTTGAATAGACCGATGCAATTGAACTATTTCCATTCACTCCAGGTAAAATGAATGACTATCATTTTACTTCAAATCCTTTAACCTTGAAAAGACCACTGCCCTCCACAAGTCCCCGTCAAAAAAAAAAAAGAAAGAAAGAAAGAAAAGAAAAAGAAAAATTTTTATCAAAAGGGTTTTGCCATATTACTAAAATAACATATTCATTACAATTCCGTTCTCAACGCATACATAAGAGTTGAATTCCACATTCTTTTTCTTACCCTAGTGACTTAGGCTAGGGGGTAAGAGAGGCAAGTCTTATTTATGAACTAATTACAAATTTCTCCTTTTCCCACTTTCCACTCCTGTACCTTCAGTCTTTACTTCATTTCTCATCCTTTTGTATGCACAGATTTCCTTTCATTTTTTAACCTTTTTTTACTCACCATTGTTTATTAGGCCATTTTTTTCTTCTCATATTACTTTCACAAATATCTTGAATAAATTGTCTTTGTCAAATACACTTTTACAATACCTAGTTAAGTTCCAT
Organism: Mustela lutreola; assembly: GCF_030435805.1. NCBI lineage: Eukaryota > Metazoa > Chordata > Mammalia > Carnivora > Mustelidae > Mustela > Mustela lutreola. The sequence goes on from NC_081303.1 coordinate 54,193,309, forward strand.
GAATCCATATTACCATGATAATAAGGTCTCAGAAGTCATTACTTCTGAATGTCTTCAACGGCTTACTAAATGCTAAATTCAGAGATCCTCTTTTGTGATTTCTCTGTGGTATTTATATTTTCATCATCATTAAAAAAATATATTCCCTCCTTTGGTTAGTAAGATTTTGTACTATTCTGAACTTACTACCACTAATAATTCTTTCTACCTCATTATTATATTTGTATTTCTGCAGCATAAAAATGTGATTCTCAATCCATCAATGTTTTTGTTGTTGTTGCTATTAGTTTTTTTTTTTTTTTTAATCTTCTCTCTCACATCTGTTATGCTGAAATGATAAAGGTATGGATATGTGAATATGTGACACACTTATAATTGACTATTTTAGGGGTTTTTTTAAGCTCTGATTTGATGATCATTTTTCTCTGCTCACACTGAATGACAATGATGACCTCTCTGTAGAAAGTGCCCACATGCCAATATTCTCCCAAGTGCCCTGAAGGGTAATATCCATTGCAGAGCTCCTTCAATTCAAATAACTAGCTTTGGATCAATTCCTTTCAATCATCTTCAGCTCCTGCTCCTACTGGTGTGCCTCAATCCTAAGGAATCTATTAAATTATTGGAAAAGAGATAAAAGTAGCAGGCCAACAGGGCAAATAATATGGAATGGTAAGATTTAAACAAAAAAGCTAGAACTGATTAAATAAAAAAGCATGAAAAAAGGAGAAAAAAAACAAAGAGAAGCAAGTAACAACACAACAGATTTAAGTTTAACATCCTACTCACGTTAAATACCAACATTCTAGAATACACCAATGAAAAGATAATGACAGATTAGAGAGAAGTATAAAGATATAGATAAGGGTAAATAAAGGAGAACACAGTACTTAACTACTAAGTTAACAAATTCTGGAGTGACTAGACTATTAGACAAAGGAGACTTCAGAACAAAGAATAGCACCAGGAGTAAAAGGAAAACTGCATCATTAAAAATATAGGTCAACTGTCCACACACCAAGAAAAACCCACATTAATCTTAAATGTCTATGTGTGTTAACATTAAAATTTCAAAATACATAAAACAAAAATTGATAGAACTAAAAAGAGGAGTGAAAAAATCCAAAATTATAGTTGTAGTCTTCAACTTTCTTTTATTAAGTAGTACAGAAAGTTTAAAAATTCAATAAAAGTATGAAATATTTGAACAACACTAGCCAACTGGAACTAATGGATAATTATAGAGTGAATAGATAATTATAGAACACTCCACTCAATATTAGCAGAAGATATGCTTTTTTTCGAGAGCATAGGGAACGTCCATCAAAGTAGAGCATATTCTAGATCATAAATAAGCCTAGGAATATTTAAAAGAATTTAAATCATATGAAGCATATTTTATAGTCATGATGGAATCAAAATGGAAATTAACCAGAGAAAAATTCCACCAAAAAACTTCAAAAGAAACAATATATTAATAAATAAGTCACTGAGAATATTATAAAATATTTTGAATTAATATAAACAATCAATATATCAAAATTTAAAGGAGGCACCTAAAGGACTACCACATAATTTATATCTTTAAAAACTAAATACATTAGGAGTGCCTGGGTGGCACAGTCAGTTGAGCATCTGACTCTTGGTTTTAATCAGGTTATGATTTCAGGGTCATAAGATTGAAACCCATGTTGGGTTCTGTGCTCAAGGCAGAGTCTACTTGAGATTCTCTTTCCCTCTACACTCCTCCCCAAAACAAATAAACAACTCTTTAACAATAAAGAAATGAATGAGTAATAAAAACTAAATACATTAAGTCAGTAAAGAAGAAATAGCCTGAGTAGTCTTTACTTCTATTAAAGAAATTCCTTTCATTATGAAATATCTCACAACATAAAACTGTCCAGTTGGGTTCACTGGCAAATTCTTGCAGACATTTAAAGAAGAAATCACGGGGCGCCTGGGTGGCTCAGTGGGTTAAGCCTCTGCCTTCAGCTCAGGTCATGATCCCAGGGTCCTGGGATCGAGCCCCACATCGGGCTCTCTGCTCAGCGGGAAGCCTGCTTCCTCCTCTCTCTCTGCCTGCCTCTCTGCCTACTGCCTACTTGTGATCTCTCTCTCTGTCAAATAAATAAATAAAATATTAAAAAAAATAAAATAAAGAAGAAATCACTCCAATATTGCACAAACTCTCCCAGAAAATACAAGAGAAGAAAATACTCTTGAATTTATATTATGAGAACAGTATTACCATGACACTAAAACCAAAATGTTCAGTGGAATTAAGTACTAAAAGTCAATTTCTGTTGTTCTATTTGTTACTCTAATATGAAGGAGAAAAAAGGAAACCAAATCCCATAAATGAATATATGTCTCATGATGTAAGTAGTTCTTGGGTATTGTGATAGAATAAATAATGAAATGCAAACACAATCACTGTGATAATAACTACTGTACAAGAATGATACAGTGGCCTCCCAAATGCCAAAGTTATTTTGTTACCATTGTAAGATTTGGGGGGACTCTAAATATTTTTGTTTTAAAATATTGATTTTGTTTGGTATGACCTCCAGCATACAGTCCATAAGAGTAACACAGATCTGTGACCAACGCAACCAAAAAATTACCTCCTTAAATTCCGAAAATGGCCCTTCAGAGGAAATATTGGTCATGTATCTCCTTTAAGAATCACCTCTAAAGGTATTTTTAAAAAAAGGAAAGGAAAAAATTTGGCAATGTTAATATATACTTCTAAGCAGTGAGCTATAAAAATAACTGTTCAACCTCAGTTTAAGCAACTCTTTTCAAATATAATTATTTTATCCTCAGATCTGTAGAGCTGAAAATTTTCTTCCCCTCCAAAAATATATTTACCATGGAAAATACTTATTAATTTTTGATCAAAAGCAAAAAATTACCTCTGAAATATAATCTGGTGCACATACATGAAGGAGATTATTTATCTAGGTATAAAAACTTGTGTTTCTTGGGGTGCCTGGGTGGCTCAGTGGGTTAAAGCCTCTGCTTTCGGCTCAGGTCATGATCCCAGGGTCCTGGGACCAAGCCCCGTATCGGGTTCTCTGCTCAGCAGGGAGCCTGCTTCCTCCAATCTCTCTCTCTCTCTCTGCCTACTTGTGATCTGTCAAATAAATAAATAAAATCTTTAAAAAAAATTTTAAAAATCTTGTGTTTCTTTAATTAAAAATTAAAATGTTAGTGTGATTTCACATTTAATTAAAATGATATTCATTGAAAATAAATGATATTATATATCAGAAGTTCTCATCTCCAAAATCTCTCCCCAAATGCAATGAGATATTCCCTAAACGAAAGTAGTGTTTTCAAAGATTTAGGAGATTCGTTCATGATAGAAAAAGACAGAGAATATGCTATTCTCATATTCTAATCATCATCATCAGTTGAAAAACTAGAAGATAACCCAAAACACAAATGCTCAAACAATAGTACTGGATTCAAATATTTTTTTTCTAAAGGGGATTCATCAAAATCTTTATGAGAATTTAAAATATACAAATTCAATTAAAAAGTTGTAAGGACTGGAAATCTATTCTTTTAAACATTTCTCTGGTAAATATGAAATACATGTATGACTATATGTGCATATAAATATATACACACATATACACATATACATATGCACATAGATCTATATATTTACTGGGAGAAGGTTCAGAATATTCCTGTTTTCCATTGCATTTTATGGCCAAGGCATTTTAAGAGATAGATCATTTTTGGAAAAATAAATTAAAAAGGAGTTTATAGGAGAATACCTCTTATATTTTTCATATATGAATATGTGGTATAAGTGCCTGACAGTTAAGCCTTTTTGATTTAAAGTGCCCAACATTAAGCTTTTGATTGCTGAGGCTTCCATTTCAAAGACGTCCAAGCTGAATAAACATACTGCCATGTTAGGACAGGCTACCAGCAAAACAACCAGATAAGGAATCAGGCCTTTTACCTATAACATTCCCTTTTTAGAAAGCCTGGGTGGCCTAAATAACCCATGGCTTCAGTGACCCCACTCTTCCCTTGCCTCACACTAACTTATGCTCATGTTTTTAATTCACCAATATGAACCCACCAAGCCCTAGGAACCCCACTCTTGACACCCAGTGAAGACTTAACCCCAGGTCTGCATTCTCCCTGCTCCTCTGCGGCCTCCCTGTGTCATCAGGCCTATCACATAGCCTCCAGGAACTGTGAGTAATAAACATTGTTGTTTTTTCCAAAGTCATCTGATGGTGGTTGCTGAGGTACAACTTGCATTCATAATAAGAATGATAAGGGTGGGGTGCCTGGGTGGCTCAGTGGGTTAATGCCTCTGCCTTTGGCTCAGGTCATGATCCCAGGATCCTGGGATCGAGCCCCACATTGGGCTTTCTGCTCAGCAGGGAGCCTGCTTCCCTTCTTCTCTCTGCCTACATGTGATCTCTGTCTGTCAAATAAATAAATAAAATCTTTAAAAAAAAAAAAAAAAAGATAAGGGCCCATCTGGAAAAAGGCTTTGTCTCTGATGGGGGCAATGTCTGTAGGGACTCAGCCCAAGCAGTACCAGGTGAGTGCTGCAGGCATTCCTAGGTGAAAGCACCACTAGCAGGAGGCTGAGACCAACATACAAGCGGACCTCTTTTTTGTAGCTAAGTTTCTAAGTTGCATTCTGAGAAAAAATTGTCTATTGGGAATGGTAGAGCTGATGTGATAGTGGAAGCTAAACTTTGACCCCATGATTACATACACAGCACCAACATCACTCTGCCGTTATAATGGAAAAAAATATTTTCTTTAGCATGTTTTTATTCAAAGTATTTTAAACAACTCAAGTATTAAGATCATATATTTAACTTCCTCATATCTCCATTGTCTGTTTTTTACCTAGTTGATTCATCCTTAGAACACCACGTATTAATCAGCTACTGCCACAATAATGCCACATAACAAAACAACAGAAAACTTGCTCATGTGCCTGTGGGTCAGACAGTTGAAATGTGTTGAGTCAGACATACGAAGCTTGGTCTGCTTCCTTTGTCTCTCTGTCTCCTTTGACTGATGGGCAGCTTCTGGCGGTGCTAGAAGTGCAAGAGAAGCATCACGACTACACAAGTGTATTCAAGCTCCTGTTGCCATCACATCTACTCACTTCCTATTCATTAAAGCAAGTCACTTGGTTTATAGTATCAAGGAAGCATACTCCATCCATCATGGAGTTGTGGCAGATGTGTGTAGGCAAAAGGAGAGTGAATGCCTGTAACCAACAGTTTATTTACTATATATAATATAGCCTCAGCATCACTGGTTTACAGTAACAAAAGCCAATTTTAAGTACTGATTCCACAAGTTTCTAACAGGTGACATAGGATAATATTTGTCATCCATGACCTGAAAATAATAACTATTTTTAAAAGTTTCATGTGTGCTATGATCTAAGGGCACACATGTTTTATAACCTATAAAGAAAAACAGAAACATGAGAGGTATTTAGAAATGTTAGATGATTTGACGCAGATGATAATGGTTATTAAAACAAGGTGGATTCTGTTATGAAACAACAACAACAAAAAATCCATATGAAAATCCCTATATTCCCCAATAAATACAGGATTTTCCCAATCTCCAAATGTGTGAGTGATTTCAAAGGCAGAAAGGCATAGCAAATATAAAACACGTAGCAAGTTGGAAGATTCACTTCCCATTAACCTAAGATGTTTATATAATACACCATTTACACAAGGTATGTTCCCCAAGGATTTTTTTTTTTTTTCCCCTTCATGGAACAAATAGAAAACAGAATCTGGAAAGAAGCATCTTGCTTTATAAGAAGACTAAAGAAATACATTACATAAAGGTTACTGTTGATATTTTTTTTCCTAAAGCTCATATATAAATGATTATTAAAAAAAAAAAAAAGACCACAAATTAATGTCCTCATTACAATGTAACATCAGGAAAAAAATCTTTCTTTTTGACAAGAAAAGGAATTGTATTTTATTGTTTTTTAAGGATTTATTTGTTTCTTTTAGAGAGAGAGAGAGCGAGCACAAACAGGAGGGGCAGAGGGAAAGGGAGAGAGATCTCAGCAGATTCTGTGCTGAGCGCACAGCCCAAACGTAGGGCTCGATCTCATAACCATGAGATCGTGATTGAGCTAAAATCAGGAGCTGTATATTCACCTGACTAAGCCACCCAAGCACCCCAAAAGAACTGTATTTTAAAAATAACTAATTAGATGAATGGATCAAGAAGATGTGGTATATATACACAATGGAATACTATGCAGCCATCAAAAGAAATGAAATCTTGCCATTTGCGACAGCATGGATGGAACTAGAGCATATCATGCTTAGCGAAATAAGTCAAGCGGAGAAAGACAACTATCATATGATCTCCCTCATATGAGGAAGTGGTGTTGCAACATGGGGGCTTAAGTGGGTATGAGAAGAATAAATGAAAGAAGATGGGATTGGGAGGGAGACAAACCATAAGTGACTCTTAATCTCACAAAACAAACTGAGGGTTGCTGGGAGGAGGGGGTTTGGGAGAAGGGGGTGGGATTATGGACATTGGGGAGGGCATGTGATTTGGTGAGTGCTGTGAAGTGTGTAAACCTGGTGATTCACAGACCTGTACCCCTGGGGATAAAAATATATGTTTATAAAAAATAAAAAATTATATTAAAAAAATAAAAAATAAAAATAACTAATTAGAAAGATGAAAAAATAATTTTATTTTGAGCCTGTATGTCCTAAAGGGAGAGGACAATTCCCAGAGTAGCCTTTGGAAAAATAAAATACTAAGTCATTAACAGAAGTCTCAGGAGAAATTGTACTATGGATGGATTATACCATTAGTATGAGAGCAATATGGATAGTTCATGCTGTTTATAAGAATGTGTAATACTACTGAATACTTAATTTAACATTATTAAGAGTAACAGAAAATAATGAATAACAAAATAAGCAAAGAAAACGTGATACAGCAAGTTCATCAGTTAGAAATTGTTACTGTTCATATATAAGAGAAAATTTAGTGGCTGAAGAAAGATACAGGAACATGTGGAAATTAAGACAGAATTGAAGTAACTTGTCCAGTATTCCAAATATAGTAAATGGCAGAGTTAGGTTTCAAGCCCACTAAGTCTGCTAGCTAAACTCATGCACTCAGCTACCACACTATATTTCTACTTAATATAGATAGTCTTAGTATCTTAGGGAAATATGTTGCATTTATATATTGTACCCTGCTAGATTCTCCTTGAAAAATATCAGTCAATAACATTTAATATGACTTATGTTATTTTTAAGGCTGATGATCCTAAAATATGCAAATGGTAAATTTAATACATGCAAAATTCTCTTACAAAACTTTGATATACTTGTTTTGAAGCTAATATGATGCTGTTTCTGTTTCCAAAGAATTCTATCATAGTGCCTTTTTGATGTGATTAAAATTAATTCATTATACTGAGCAATAGAAAATTCAGTGTTGTTATTTTCAAAGAAATAGTAGTGCTCAAAAAATCAGCTTTGGGAATCTATGTAATTACATTTTTAACTATCAAGCAGTAAGTACTACCAATAATTGGTAAGAATCTTTTGCCAGTTTCTAAACATGTCACAAAAATGCAAAAATAATATATAAGGAAAAGAGAGCATCTAAAATTCAAAGGACCAGACAGATGAAGATTTAAGAGTGCCTTTTCATCATATTATGTCCGCACTAATACTTATCCCTAATCAATAACAATAGCCTAACATTGTGATTCCTTCTCCATTTGTTCTTACAATGAAACCCTTACTTAAAAATAAAAATGTACTTCTAAGAAGTTAATCATATATATTTTAGAATGTTTCATTTAATGCACCTATTTATTTGATAATTTGCTTAAAATGATTACACCATAAATACATATTTTAACATTCCAATATAATTTGTCTCAGATAGATACTTTTTATTAGTGGCAAACCAGTCAGCCTACATCCATTTCTTTCATCTTCACATGTCAGATATTAGAAACCATTAATAGGCAAAATGAGGCCTTGGAAACAGCACTATTCTCGAATCAAATGTCTGGCACTGAGTCACCTGCTGTGTGACTCTAGAAACATAATATTTAAAAGCTCTGAGCCTTTTCTTTTTCTTAAAAAAGTAGGAACATATGATTAATGTATCTTTCAGCATTACTTAAGGCTTAAACATGGTAATGTAATGATAAAGTGACTGTAAACTCTAAATAATAGACAAATACAAAATTAAATTTTATTATTACACAGCTTTAAAATCTAAGGTATTTGTAGATCCTTGAACAAAAAAAAAAGTTTAGGATATGAGAAGAGGTAACTGACTATACTATTTAAATACAATAACATAATCCCACAGACTCTACTTCCAGTGAGAATAATTTTATCAAAACAAAGCAAATATACAAAAAAATCATTAAACATAGTGTATTAGTTATCAATTGCTGTATGAAAAATTGCCACAGAAATTAGCAGCGCAAAACAAATTTGTAATCTCATATTTTCTGTGGGCCAGAATTCTGAGTGGTGCTGTGGCCGCGTGAGCTAGGGGTTTGTGACATGGGATTCTTACTAGGGCACAGTCAAGATCTTGGCAGTGGCTGCATTAGTTTGAAGGTTTGAGAGGCACTTGTGGATCCACTGCCAAATAGTTCACTCATGTGGCTGTTTGCCGATGACCTCAGCCTCTTGCCACGTGAGCCTTTCCAAAATTGGACCACTTTCTTACACACAAAAATAAACTCAATATGGATTAAAGACCTAAATTTAAGACTAAAGCCATAAAACTCCTCAAAGAAAAAATAGTACTCTCTTAGACATTAGCCTTAGCAATATTTTTCTGGATTTGCCTTTTCAGGCAAGGGGAACTAAAACAAAAGTTAGCAATTGGGACTACTCAAACTAAAACGCTTTTGCACTGTTAAGGAAACCAGCATCAAAATGAAAAGGACATTTCACCCACTGAATGGTGGAAGATATTTGCAAATGACATACACAATATAGGGTAATATCCAAATATATAAAGAACTTATACAGCAGAACACACACACACACAAAAGAAAAATCTGTTAAAAAAAAAAAAAACAACAAGGGGCCTAAATAAGCATTTTTTCAAGGAAGTCATACAGATGGCCAACAGACACATGAAAAGATGCTCAACATCACTAATCATCAGGGAAATGCAAATAAAACCACAATAACATATCACCTCATACCTGTGCAAATAGCTAGTATCAAAAAGACAAGAAATAACCTGAAATTAACAGACCACAGTATGTTATGTATACTGGAATTAAAGTTTAAAAAAATAATTTGATAAAAAAGGTAAGAAATAATAAACATTGGTAAAGATGTGAAGGAAAAGGAATTCTCATGCACTGTTGGTGAGTGTAAATTGGTGAGATCACTACAGTAGGAAGTTTCCTCAAAAAGTTAAAAATAAAAATACCATATGACTCAGTGATTCTAGCTCTGGGTGTTTACCTGAAGAAAACAAAAATTCTAATTTGTAAAGATATATTCAGCCCTATGTTTATTGTGGCATTATTTACAATACCCAAGATATGGAATCAACCTGTGTCCATTGAAAGATGAATGGATAAAGAAAAGGTAGTATATACACACACGTGCACACATATATATATGTATACATATTGCAAAATATAATATATATATATATTTAAGATATACTTTTTAAATATGACCTAAAGGGTACTATGCTAAATAAAATAAGTCAGACAGAAAAAAATAAATACTATATGAAATAATTTATATATAGATCCTCCCCAAAATACCAACATAAATGAAAAAACAGAAAAAGACTCATACAGAGAAAAAACTGGTAGTTACCAGAGGGGAGGTGGGTAGAAGGATAGGCAAAATAGGTAAAGATTAAAAGGTATAAACTTCCAGTTATAAAACAAGTCACAAAAGTGAAAAGTACAGCATAGTAAATATAGTCAATAATACTGTATACAAAATAACTTTGTATGATGATAGATGGTAACTATACTTGTCATGGCGAGCATTTTGTACTAGAAAGAATTTCCAAATCACTATATTATAGACCTGAAACTATACTATACTTAAAAACAAAAACAAAATTAAAAACCATCCACTCCTCACCGAAGTGAATAAATAAAATAGGACTTGAGTGTTTTTACAACATGACAGATCTTTCCCCAAAGCCAATGATCCCAGAGAACAAGGAGGAAGCTGCAATAATCTCCATGGCAGACTCTCATAAGTTACACACTGTCACTTCTGTCATATTCTATTTGTTAGAAATAAGTCACTAAATCCAGCCCACACTTGAGAAAAGTATTAAGCTCCACTTCCTGAAGGGAGTAATAGCAAAAACATTTCTTTTTTTTAAGATTTCTTTCTTCCTTTCTTACTTTGAGAGAGAGAGAGAGCGCGCAAGCACAGGGAGGTAGGGAAGGGCAGAGGAAGAGGGAGAGAAAGAGCCTCAAGCAAACTCCCCGCTGAGCACAGAGCCCAACCCAAGGCTCAGTCTCATGACCCTGAAATCCATGACCTGAGCCAAAATCACACGTCTGATGCTTAATTGATTGAGCCACCCAGACACCCCATAAAAACTTTGCGCACACATTTTATAAGCACTTTGAAGTTCAGTTCCACTATTAAATAATGAAGTAAGTCTCACTGAGTGTGCATCAGCTCCTTTATTTTTATTGTCATGAAGTCCTTCTAATGATACTATACAAACGATCATTTATCTCATGCATTCTCATGAGAGGTATCACTCCTGAAGCCACTAAATCTGATCTCTGTAGGAGGAGCAAAAAGTATATATGTATGTATGTACTGAAAAGCACAGATACACAAGTATGCAAGCAAATATACAGTATATATGCATATTAAAATTTCATGGAAGGGAGATTACAAAAATAATATCTAAAAAAGCTCCTTAGGGTAGACAATAGTTTACAGTAGGGGAAAAATGATTGAGCATAACTGATTTCTTTTATTTCAGTTTTAGCAAGACAGTCAGAATAAGTATTTAATTTTTCTAAATATTAAATCTTTTTCTATAGATGTCAGACAGCTGCTCAGTAGTTATTAAATACATGAGTACATGGATGAGTATCTTAAGACTCAATTACCTGATTTTCTGGCTAATTTAACCAACAGATAAATATCACAGATAAAATCACAGATAAATACCACATCAGCTCACACACACAAATGCATACACATCGTTAAAATGGTATTTAGGGGACAAGTCAGATTCAATGCTTCCTTAGGTACTATCACAAAAGATCATCAGAGTCAGTGTGGAGAACTAGAAAAGGCACAGAGTAAGCGCACTAATGAGGAACTATTATTATTACTATTGCTTTTATACTTAAATAAAATCAATAAGCTTTATGTTAAATCATTATTTCAGTAAGAGGTTTAGGCTTAATGAGATACAGCTATGAGAGATCCCTGTATGGATCTTATATTAGCAGATGCTACTGGCAAAGAAATAGAGTCAAGGGAGAAACACAAGTTTAAAAGTTAATCTTTATCCTTACATGTTCAATGAGTTAAGAACAATAAATATATATACATATATATGTTTGTAATATATAATTATAATTATATATAATTTGCTTTATATTAACTTGGCATTAAAATCCCTGATTTTCTTCTAATTATCAAGGGTTTTTCCTCAAGAAATAATATCTAAGCATAATAATTATTTTACTAGGGTCCATTTATCCTTTAACTGTCTCTTCTGATTTCTATTCTCAGAATAGAATTGTCAATTTCTCCAAATTAAAGAATACTGAATAGTGGTTTAAAGTTGCATTGTGGGGGCTCCTGGGGGGCTGAGGGGGTTAAAGCCTCAGGTCATGACCCCAGGGTCCCGGGATCAAGCCCCACATCAGGCTCTCTGCTCGGCGGGGAGCCTGCTTCCCCCTCTCTCTCTTTGCCCGCCTCTCTGCCTACCTGTGATCTCTGTCTGTCAAATAAATAAAATCTTTAAAAAAGGGGCGCCTGGGTGGCTCAGTGGGTTAGGCGTCTGCCTTCAGCTCAGGTCATGATCTCAGGGTCCTGGGATCGAGCCCCGCATCGGGCTCTCTGCTCAGCAGGGAGCCTGTTTTCCACTCTCTCTCTGCCTGCCTCCTTTCGGTTTACTTGTGATTTCACTCTACGTCAAATAAATAAATAAAATCTTTTTAAAAAATCTTAAAAAAAAAATAAAGTTGCACTGTGGAGTTAAACAAGGCAAAGTCTCTTAGAACTACCTTTGTCCTTTCCCAGATGTGTTATTTTTATTCTCGGACAGTCTCATTGTGTATCTACTGTAGGACAGGTACTGTTTTCATAGAAGTAATACAACATGAAGTAAGAGATTGTTCCAGTTCTCATGGATTCTGTGTTTTAAATGTGCCAAATTACCTAGTAGTTCTTTAAGCTCTCTACCTCTCTGTGAAATGAGGAATGTATTGCATCCTAGGTATAATGTTGTTGCTTGAATTAAATATAATTTCTGTACTAAGCTTCACACACAACCCAGCAGATACAGTTGACTCAATAAATTAATCGACATCTTTCCAATTATAGGACCCATATCATTAATTCCCATAGAGCATTTTCTAGAATTTTGACACTGTATTGTATCGTCATTGTTTCCTTTATTTATAATCTTGAGACTGTTTCACTTTCCTATTTCAATCCACAGATTATCCATGGTAAGTCTAATAGAAGAAAGAACATTCTTCTATTTGTTTATTTTTAACTTCTTTCCTTGAAGCACAAAGTTTAAAACAAATGAGGAGAAATATTTGGTTAGCCAGATAAATAATAAGCTTCTGTGTAAAACTGCATAGGGTTGTCACCTTACTACCAGGTTTACAGCAAGCTCCCTTCAGCAGCAAACTATTCCTCTACAAACTCCATTTTGGGGCCCTGTTTCAACCAGAGCTAAAGCAGTCTAGAAGGCCACTAAAGGCCTTAGGGAGGAATGTGCCTCTGGTCAGGAGGGGTGAATTCAAAAGTCAACAGCTCTCAGAAGCCGTGTGACCACAGTAAAAGACTTTACTCATCGTAGTATTTATTTCTCTCACCAAACAACATAACGATCTACCCCACAGAGCTGTTGTAAAGGCTGAGTGAGTGATTCAAAGCAGCTGATACAGAAGGAACACAGTAAACCTCAGAAAGAATTACCAATATTAGTAGCAGGTACTGCACACCGAAATATGCACAAGAAATGACAGACTTCGTCACATAGGCTGATGAGTAGGGTAGTACATCTGGTACCACACAACAGAAAACTTCCTGACTTACCCAGTGTAAAAAGTTTCATTTTATTCTATATAACATGAGATTTAGAAGTAGGCAGTGCAGGAAGCTCCAGAATAACGTAAGAACTTCAGGGTTGTCTTGTCTTGCCTTGTCTTGTCTCATCTCATCTCGGCTTTTCTTTTCTCTCTCTCTTTTTTTTTTCCTCTTCTCTTCTTTCCCTCCCCTCCCTTTTTCTCCCGTCCTCCCCTCATCTCTCCTCTCCTCTCCTCTTCTCTTATTTCTTATTTTAACTCTTTCTCCTGGCCATCTTTAACTCAAAACTCCTATGCCCAAAGTACGTTATGGCCCCATAACGGGGCCAATATGGCCCCTGAAGCAATATGCCATATCCTCTAGAAAATATGTAAGAAAAAAAGGAAAACAGCAAATGGCACAGGTGAGAATCTTTTACAAAGCTTTCACAGAAACCCTACAGACTAACATACTTTTTGTATCTAGCTCTATGGGAATCTTTACCTGCTAAAGAAGCGGGAACACTGTCACCCTAAATAAAACCAAGTTTCACTAAAGGTGAAAATTGATGTTAAACAGTCAAATAGCAGCTCTCTCCTATACCAGGTTTTCTTTAAAAAGGGGTTAAAGATGAGCATAAAGTTAGCTCAGATGGGTAGTTGACTCAGATAAAATTAAAATCTTGATGAGGAACTCGATTTTAAAGTTGAGACTTGCAGACACAGCACATCACACAGCTCAAATCTTATATATGAGTATTTTAGCAGCAGTTTCACCTTTACTAGAAGCTTTGCCAATAATTCATATAACCACTCATTATGCAGCATGATTCAAGGTCTCTAACTCACACAGAGAATCAATTTTCATGCCACAGAACTATCATAGTAGAACAACTGTTGCTTAAGTGGTAAAATCAGGTAGTCGTGTAGTGTTTACATTATAACAACGTGAAGCAAAAAGATCTAACACATGCCACAAGTCCTTGAGCAAGTGACATTTATATATTCTGAACTTTAAAATTATCATCACAAAAAAATAAAATTATCATCATGTTATTCTAACAATAAAGAAAAAAAGATACAGAGTAGGTTGGGAAACTACATTCCTCATCATTTCTGCCTAAAATGACATGACTCCTTTCTTGAGGCAAACACCAAGAAACAGCAATGATTACCATGGTAACCACATTAAAAATAAAAAGAAAATGTGGAACTTTTTCAAGTGATAAATACACTTAAAATGCTTACTGAAGAATCCAATATATCTTGAAGCTTAATCCTGCAAGATATGTGTTATGAGATCATCAGTTATAAACTCTAAATATTCTCCTCTTTCTTAAGGGAAAGAATTTCTTTAAAGGACAAGTTTTGAAAAGTGTTACAATAGGAAAAAAAAAGAGTTCAATTACGCTAATATTGGATATCTTTACTAGAAATTAACAGAAAAGATTATGTCCAAGATGGGGAAGCGATCATCATCAATTCCAAGTTGTATAAACATACCCATGAAAACAAGTGAAGCATATATGAAATCAGACTACTTCTTTCCCACTAGCGTGAATTAGTTTCTAGGGGATAAGTCTGAATGTACTTGCTCTAGACAAGTCTGACTTTACGATTTCCACAACAAATACCACTTCTGATGCCTCCAACTCTAGTTTTCAATCTCGCTTTCTGGTACTACCATTCCCAGCCCCACCCCACCCCCAATCAGTAGAGCCAAAGCACTGAGTGGCAGCCTGAATCACACCTTAGTGAGTGGCTTCTGCCAAAGTATATCCTGGTTTTCACCACTGTGCACACTATGTCCTCCACCCTCCCTCATGCAGCGCAACATTGGATGTTGCCTGGCGTAAGGGAATAGTCTTCTAAATGATTTTCCTGCTTCTGCCCTTCCCCTCTCAGTCTATTAGCCACAAAGCAGCTTGAGTAATCTACATAACTTTAAATCATGCCATCTTTCTTTAAACCCTCCATGTTTTCCTATTGCACGTAGAATACAATCCTAATTTCTTATTTTGATTTGCAAAGTCCTATGTGATCTTGTGATCCTCTAGCTTATTGATGAACCCTCACTCTTCCCACTGTGATCTGGCAAACTCCGCTTTTTCCTGCCGTTTAGCACCTAAGTTAGTTCCACACATAGACCTTTGCATTGTGGTTCACTCTCACCTAAAAATTTTCCTGCCTTTCAACTTGTCCTTTAGTGTTTACTTTTCAGTTAAAGTCCCTTAGAGGCCTTTCCTTTTCTGCCTATAAAACAACAATTTACTATCATTTGGCCCATATTCCTTCCCTGTTTTACTTTCAAAATAACACTTACTACTACTCAGTGATTCTATTTTTTAAATGAATTTTTAATTAATTTAATTGTATTTGTCTATGCTTCCCAGAGTGTAAGCTCTTGGAAAATAGAGACCAGGGGCACCTGGATGGCTCAGTGGTTTAAGCCTTTGCCTTCGGCTTGGGTCATGATCTGGATCATGATCTCAGGGTCCTGGGATGTAGTCATATCTCCAGGTCCTGGGATATAGTCCCTCATCGGGTGCTCTGCTCAGCAGGGAGCCTACTCCCTGCTCTCTCTCTGCCTGCCTTTCTGCCTACTTGTGATCTCTGTCTCTGTGTCAAATAAATAAAGAAAATCGTTTAAAAAATTTTTAAAAAATAGAGATCGTATCTGCCATTTTACTTCTATAAGTATTACCAGTATCAGTAAGTATTAATCAGTATTAATAAGAAGTCTCTACATGTTTTAATAAGATAGCCTTTAATAAAAACTTTAAAAAAGTATAATTGAAAGAATCCTCCATGAATAAATGATGCCATTTATTGTAATTATAAAGTCACCAAAAATTAGTATCCATTTTGGAAGTGCTTATCACCTAAAATATGCAATAAAATGTATATGCCTATGGGAGACAGAAATCATTATTTCATTGCTTTTCTTTAGCAAATCATTAATAGCAAGCTATGAATCACCAAACTAAGAGAGAAAAAGATGGAGAATGA
The DNA here is from genome assembly GCF_030435805.1 of Mustela lutreola. Lineage (NCBI taxonomy): Eukaryota > Metazoa > Chordata > Mammalia > Carnivora > Mustelidae > Mustela > Mustela lutreola. The sequence goes on from NC_081303.1 coordinate 54,209,627, forward strand.
AACACATTTTTAAAGTCATCAGGAAAAGAATAATGTTAAAAGGGAGTTAGGAGAAGAAATTTGAAATTTCTCAAACATCTGCTCTAGTAAAACCTCAAAAAAAAAAATTAGAACCCTGAATGACAAGAAGAAGAGTGCTTAAAGGAAAGAGAAATTGATGATAAAGAAGTAACAGAGTAACAGTAAATACAAAGATCCTTTACAGTTTCCTGAAGGCATCACTAGTTTTCAAGCAAATGATTATTTTATCTCAGCCTAATTTCTCTCAATGACACTTTGAAGGCAAAACCAAAAAATAACATGAAATAACAAAGAATTCTAAATCCAAAATTCAAAACCAAAACAATGAAATGTTGTAGCAATTTCAGCAGAATTAGTACGAGAAAGTACAAATTATTACTGAAAGCACATTAGACTGCAAAAACAGGGTCTAATAACATGAATTCATAACTCCCTCTTATCCCTCAGGATCAGACTTCCATGCACTGTTTTTTTTTTTTTTTAATCACTTTTTCCTTTTTCCTTATTCTTCCTATTTTTCTTTACCTTCCACAGACATTCTTAAATCAAAGCCTGGGTCAGAATCTAAACTCTAATCTAATCTAAGCTCTAATCTAATCTAATCTAAGTCATATTCTAGGTGAGTGGAATGGACAAATTTCTTGACTTACCTGAGAATTAACTTCCTTGTGTATAAAAGGGAAATAATGATAACTCTATTTCTATATTTTTGATAAATGTCTTTTTTTTAAGAGTTTATTTATTTATTTGACAGACAGAGATCACAAGTGGGCAGAGAGGCGGGCAGAGAGAGAGGAGGAAGCAGGCTCCCCTTTGAGCAGAGAGCCCGATGTGGGGTTCGATCCCAGGATCCTGGGATCATGACCTGAGCTGAAGGCAGAGGCTTTAACCCACTGAGCCACCCAGGCGCCCCTTGATAAATGTCTTAAATTAGTGTTTCTCAAACTTCTTAGTATTCTTTATACACTTAAAAATTACTGGGCTCCCAAAAAAAAGATTTTGTTAAATTATAGATTTAACTGCAAAAACTAAGTTAGTATCTGATCAGTGGATGGATTTCCCAGTGTGATGGAACGTGTTATTGTTCTTGCTTCCTTCCAGGTTCAGTTCCAAATTATTGTTAAAGGTGTGTGTGTGTGTGTGTGCACATGCCTCCGTGTGTGTGTATACTGAGCAATAACGCTAAAGTACTGACATCACAGGACCTTAAGTACATTTTTTAAAATTTCCTGATTTATCCTAGAACAATTCTGTTAACATTGCCTCTGATGTTACCATGCAGTGTTCTGAAGTGCTGTTGGTGCCTTAGCACAGATCAAGGCAGTGACCCCAGAACATAATAGTGGTCACTAGTGGTCACTGTTCTTTTCTGCAATATACTGGCTCAAAACTTAAAAAAAAAAAAAAAAAGTATTTTCTGTGAAATATGGCAACTTTCTCTGTAAGATATTTCTTTTATTCTGAATTTTAAAAGATATAAAAAAACAATGGTTGGCACTTAAGAGATCACCATACCTATGTTTGTAATTTCTCTTAAAAAAATTCTGAATTATTAGAATCAATATAGAATTGAAACTTTATTGGTATTATATACTATTCAAATATGTTCTGCTAAAGGGAGTACTAAAAGTACATAGTTCTTTGGGACAATTTCAATTTCAGGATCATTGTTTATGAGGAAGAAAAACACTTTTCAAAGTCTATCCTTATAAACGAATACTAAAAGTACATAGTTAAAAGGGAATACTAAAAGTACATAGTTCTTTGGGACAATTTCAATTTCAGAATCATTGTTTATGAGAAAGAAAAACATTTTTCAAAGTCTATCCTTACAAACCTAAATCTATAAAAGTTTTCAAAGTCAGTTGCTATCAAGGGTGAAATGAAAATCCAAACTAATTATCTTTCTCATTCTTCTAAATTTTGACAGCCTTGCACTTGCAGCTGCTTAAATCTAAGGACGATACTGACGAATTAGAACAAAAAAATCTGGGTTTGCCACTTCAATGCAGCCTTTCGTAAAAACAAACAAACAAACAAAACAAAAACAAACAGTAAAAAATAAAAAATACATCTACTCACATAAAACTTATATAAAAAAGTCTAATAATCCCCCACAAAATGGCATTTTGTATAATAATATTCTGAGAAATGAATATATGTTCAAAATACATTATAAAGTACCTTAAATAATGTTAAAGATCTCAATAAAGTTTTAATAACTAAAATTAAAAGCTAAGTTCTGGCAATCTTAAAAAAAAATCCTGCTAAGAATGTAAAAGTTGAAATCTGCATCTAAAAAATTACTTAGAAACTAAATATTTAAATACTGGGTACTATTTTATTGAAATGCCCATTAAAGAAACATGCACAGTGACTAAATAAAGGAAGATGGTCCCCCCAGAGCTGTGTTGATATCATTTTTCTGCATATAAATTACTTCCTGGTGAGAGATTCATCAAAGAGCATGGAGGACAGAAAAATGGAACAGTGGAGATCATCAACTAGGTCACTCTTCCAGATGGTAGCCACATTGCTCTAGTTCTAGCTTGGAGTTATTTTATTTTATTCTGAGTTATATGTTTCCTTTATTAAAAGAAAGATCAACTAAAAGAATGAGATAATAATCTGTTAAATAGATAAAAACAAAACTGCAGAAAGCCCAAGCTGAGATCAAAACATTCACAAATGAGTTGTGTGTGTTTTATAAACCACATTTTTTCCCTAGCTCTTATTCCCTCAGTCTCATTTAACTTTTCACTCTTATCCATCTACTCCTGCAATATTTTCCAAAGTGATTCCCTTATTTTACATTTTTTTCAAGTTTTGCTTTTCAGTTATTTTTCTTATAGTGAGGCATATTGTGTAATTAGCAGAGAAAAATTGTATGTCACCTTCAACATGTTCATGACCCACTAGGAGAATATGTGATCAAATTTAAGCCCACAGCTAGAATTTGATTAAGGCCACAATAATACACCTAGAGAAAGGAAAACAGAGAAAGAAAAATGTCATTGCAAAACACACTAGAATAGGGTGTATTTAACATGAAAATAAGATAAAACTGGAACATCAATTGTGTTTGTACATTTCTGAGTTCTGACAAATGCATACATCTGCATTACCCAATTAGAATAGATTTCCATCATGCCAGAAGCTCCTCTAACTTTCATCATATTGAACTTCAATTCAGTCTCTTTTCTTAAAGAAGACAAAAAAAAAAAAAAAACTCTTTGAACGAATGGAATATACCTTGTTGGTTGGTGATTGGTCCCCAGCACAAAACACCGTATCAAGATCAAAGTAAATGATAAATGTCTATCTGCGGGACGAATGGCTAGTGTGAGGGAGTCTAAACAAAGCCGAGATGTATGAAAGAGGACAGCGTAGTTGACTTTTATAGAAAAAATATAAATTGAGACTGAACATATTATATGTAAACATACACTTTTACATCCACAAGAAAAGTCATTAAGTTTTGGTAATGTGTGGTTATAATTGAACTTTCCTCACAATAATCTAGGTTACTGTGTATAATCTAGAATAACTATTTATACCCTGGAATTTTTTTTTTTCTTTAAGATTTTAAGATTTATTTTTTTCTTTAAGATTTTATTTATTTGTTTCAAAGAGCATGAGTGGGAGGGAGGGACAAGCAGACTCCAAACAGAGCAGAAAGCCTCTTGTGGGGTTCAATCTCAGGACCCCGGGATCATGACCTGAGCCAAAGGCAGATGTTGAACTAACAGAGCCATCCAGGCACCCCTGAAATCAGTGTTTTAATATTAATCAATCAAGTGCAGTGTTAGTTGCAATGACAGAGAAAAAAATATTCCTAAATACTTATAAAAGGAAGCTACTTAGGAGTAAATATTTCCAGGAAAGAAAAGAAAGGAACTGTAGTAATGCTTAGAACTGACCAGAACAAATGACTCAAAAGTCATTAGGATTTTTTTTTTTTTTCTCCTTTCATTCCCTCACTCTTCAAATTGTCCTCCTCACTTAGTGTGGAAGAGGATTGCTACTAGAGTTTTGGGGATCATACTCTAATGTCTACACTATCAAAGACAAAAATGGCTTCTTTATTCTGAGTCAGTTAAAAATACACTGAAGCCATGAACTGATAGAAAAGATGTAAGAAAAAACTTATAATTACGCTATGGGCTCATAATTTTTTATTAGGAAATTATGGCAGAAAGAGAAGATTCCTTCAAACTCACTTCTTCCTAATAATACCCACGTAAGCTAAATTAGGGTTACTGTAAGATCAAGTTGTTCAGAAATCTTCCCTTTTAATTAGAATATGACTTATTTGAGGAAAGAGCTCATTCCTAGGCATCGCTGTAACTTAAAGAGGACAGTATCTCGTCTTTAGAGAAGAAAGCACTTTCCACCTGAAGGGAACAGAATAAAGTTATCACAGCAGGCCTGGAGGTCTATGTTCTACAAAGAGTGTCTCTGGAAACTCATATGGAACCAAGAGAGATAAATGCTGGCCCTCAACAATGACTAATAAGAAAACAGGAAAAAAATTCAGACCATACCTGGTGAGACTTAGGAAAAATAATTTTGTTAACAGAGATGACCTCCATAAAGGTAACCAGATGGTCCAATGCATGTTGAAAAAGACACATGGCAAACCCAGGCATGGTACCAAAAATTTTAAGTAATTGTGTCATTGTAGGTTGGAGAAGTCACAGAATTTCTAACTCATCGTTTGCATTACAGAACATTCCTATTAACAAATTGAAAGGTGTCAGAGTGATGACCACCCAATAAACCTTTCTGTATCTATTGCATATAAGTCTTCTGTAGTCACCTCCACAATGATTCTGGGTGTGCTCATATGACTTCATTAGCCTAAAAAGACAAAAAGGTAACACAGGTAGACACACACACACACACACACACACACACACACACACCCTCTCTTGCACTGGGGCTTCCTGTAATATTTCTAGTATGGGAAGAAGCCTGGGCTAATAGGTGTGGACATGCAGCCCAGAAGACAACTCACATTAACCAACTAATGTGCTGTGAGTCCATCCAGCCTCAACTGAATGGCCAGCCACATGAGTCCCTCCAGTAGAAAACAACAGGAGAAATATCCATTGACTCTAGCCCAAACTGCTGATCTGCAGAATTGTGAGAAAAAATACTGTTGGGGTTTTAAGCCTCTGTTTTTTGAGGCACACGAGCACGTGTGTGTGTGTGTGTGTGTGTGTGTGTGTGTGTGTATACAATTATAGATCTATATCTGAAATTAGATATAGTACCTTGAAATGGAGTGCTGCCCCAACAAAAACCTAAAATGCTGCTTTGTGTCTGTGAGTACCAGCAGGTGATCAGCAGGGAGGGAGGAAAAGCACGGAGAAGCCTCATGTCAAGCCTAGAGGAACTGCAAACAAATTGCTACTTGATCTCTAAACCTGGGGATGAAACTGCGGGCAGGGTGGGGTATCAATGACACAGTGTGAGGGGACAAAACACCTGACAAAACACCTGGAAAGACAGTAACTGTGCCTTATGACGGCTAAGGATGGGTTCTAGCAGAATTTGCAAAGCATCTTCTGGCTTGTTTTAGCTGGGTATGATAAGGTATGGGAACAAAGAGAAGAGAGAAAAATGAATCATTCATGTGCCAAGGTCAATTTGGAGGAAAAAAATGGAGGCGTCATGAGTAGCTGGTTTGGAAAATAAAGCTTTCACATCTCAAGTCTCTGGATCTGGCAAAGATTCTGAAGCAGTAAGTGGCCTCAAGGTAAAAGATCAAAGCAAGGTTGTAGTAGGTCTTTATTCTAAAGATCTCAGAAAGATTTAAGCTATGCCTAATAGATCTTATCAGCTTGACAAAATATGGAATTCAAAAAATCATATGAATATTGTTACATAATAGCCTGACACCCCTAAGGAAGATATAAGTCTGTCATGAAATTAATGTGACTTCTGGGACAGGGACTAAGCCTTCCAAAATGTCATAGGAAACTCACAAAGTTATTTAAATAAGTGTACTATTAAAAACCCTGCCAGCTTGGACTGAGAAGCAGGGACTGGAAAAATTTGAAATTAAACGAGGTCTCTTGGTCCCATTTTTTAAACAGAAACTACAGGAGGGCTGCTTTGCTGCGAACATAGACAATTTCTTTTGAAAAGGGAAGGGCAATCTCAGGGGTAGAGCCAAGAACTGCAGAGCAAGCTGGGCTATGAAACTCCTGAGTGGAAAACTGGGGCCTAATCAGAGACCATTCCCTGCTTCTGGAACAGGAACACCAGAAACATGGGCCTGTATTTGACAATTTCTCTGAGAAAGCTCTCCCTCTCTATTGTTTTAAATGGGAGCACACATTAGTTTTCTACTGCTGCATTATAAATTACCATATACTACTGCCTTAACAGAATATAAATTTATTATCTCATAATAAATGTGTATGGATTAAGTCGGGGTACTAGCAACTTAGTTCCCTGCTCAGAGTCTCACCAGGCTCAGTGCAAGGCCAGACCCCATGATTTCTTTTGAGGCTCAAATAACTCTTTCAAGATCACTGTTGGGAGAATTCAGTTTCTGTGGTTGCAGGTTGAAGCAGCTACTGGAAAATACTTCTCATTCTCTGCCACATGGTTGTCTTGACAAACTGGTAGTTTGCTTCCTTCTAACTCAAAAGGAGCAAGCATGTTTCTGATGCTTCCCCATCTTTTAAAAAAAAAAAAAATCACCTCTTTAGGTCAGCTCCATTCAGGGTAATTACCCTTTGGATTAACTGAAAGCGAGGTGATTAGTAATCTAATCATAGGAGAGACAGACCATCACATTCACAGGTCCCATCCCTTCTCAAAGAGAGGGAATTATTCAGGGCACCTTTACCAGGAGGAGGGACTCTTGCGGGCATCTTAGAATTCTGCGGACCACAGAGAGTAACCATTTCAAGACTGTAAGCAGGCTGGATAACTTTGTCTTTTTGCTTTAGAGCATGCTGAATGAAGAGGAGGTCCATCAGAAGAGCTCCATCTACATCCAGACTTGATATGGTCACAAAATTAGGGATTATAAGCCTGATCCCACGATTAGATAAGACTTTCAAGATCTTAGAAGTGAACCATTGGATGTGAAGAGTTATGAATCACTGGGTCCTGTGACACACTGTGATGGACTGTTACCCCAGCCATCACTCTCCTCTGGATCCTCTGTAGGAGGTTCCCTTTCCATTTACATGGAAAAGTCTTGGTTTCACCAACACACCAGCAAGTGTCACACAAACAGATACTTAGAAAGTGTTTGCTCTTCCATATGAAAAAACCAAAGAACTGTAAACTCACACTGAACTCCTGATAGTAAGTTCATGTTCCATAGCAATGTGGATTAGTGAATCTGAATCATCATTTCTATTTGAGCATTAAGCAAATTATATATATATATGGATATATATATCTTTATATATATGAAATGGGAGATATTTTTATTAGACAAGGAAGTTAAAAATAAAAATATATAAATATATATGTATTTTATAATATATGTATATATGTATATATGTATAAAGACAAGGAAATTAAAAATAAAAAGTAAATATATATGTATTTTCTTTTTGATTTCCTTGTCCTATATAATATATATTGTATATATTTCCAATTCCTTGTCACACACACACACACACACACACACATATGGAGATGCTAGAAGAACCCTCTGCTAATTAGATTGGAATTGGAAGATTTTAATATGTATCTATGGTTTTTAATACCTGTAGACAGGTAGGTAAGTGTGTGGGTAGATAGATAGATAACACAGATATAAACACATGTCTACAAGAAGCAATGAGTCCGGCAGCAACAAAAATACCAATACCCAGATGTTTTCTAATATTATAGGAAACAAGGTTTCTTGGGAAATTGATGATTCCAGGGGTGGAGCAGTGAAAGTGTAAAATTATCCTGAAATATCTTCCTATGAAAGACATAAAAAAATGGCAAAGATTAATGCAAACAGAACTAAAGGTTACAGAAGACTGCTTGAATTTCTCATTGTAAAAATAGCAAATAGCTATTCTATCCATACCCTACACTAAAAACTTTAACTCCCATGATAGAAATATATATTATTATATATAATAATATATTATTATTATAGAATATATATTAAGAATATATATTAAGAAATATATTTTATTGCCTCATATAAAATATTAATTAGGAAAAGAAAAAGTCTCAACCATATGACTGGTCCTCAACATTTCAGAATGCAAACACTGATAATGTGGACTATTACCAATGTTTGTTTTCAGTACATTTCCAGTACAGTACATTTTCAGTACAGAACAATGTATTGTTCTTATGACAATAAGAACAATACATTGAAGAAAGTTTGTTATGTCTTTCAAATAAAATGTGAATGTGAATATATATCTGTTTTTCTCAGAGACTGTTCCAATATTTGATCTCAATGATAATATTAAAGCTTACATTGTATTTTTCAAAGCATCTCATGTGCAGTAATTTAATCCCTATTGATGAATATTATTTATTTATTATTTATATTATTTATTTATTTATATTATTATATTATATATTATTATATTATATATATTATTTATATTATATTATTTATTTATTTATATCATTTATTTATTTATTATTTATATTATTTATTATTTATATTATTATTTATTTCCTTAACTGTAAAGATGAGGAAAGGGGCACGTGGTAACTTTTCAAAACCATGCAGCGAGTTAAGCATACAGCTGAGATATGAGCCAAGGCAATCTCACCCCTGATATTAGGTTCTTACCCATTAGACTGTTCAGTCTTTGTGATAATAATGCAGTAACATCTTCCTTAAATACCCATTCCCCGTTACCTTTTCCCTGGGTAAGGAACTACTTGTACCTTTTAAAAATGAAGTGTGCCAGAATCCTCATTTATTTATCACGACCCAATTTGCTTCTCTAGCTATTATGCAGTTGGGGAATCCATTAAAGCTACTCTCTCATCTGAATAAATAAGTAAATAAATAAATCAGCACCTCCTAATAAGCAAAGGTTACTTCTGTTTTTCAAACACTACATAAATTATTATTAACTGAACTTTTTAATGTCCCAAATCTGACTCAGTCAAAGGATGTTTTCATTAAATGAAATCATCATCTCGGTAACAATATTTATAAACCCAATACTTTAAAACAAGCTAAGTCATATTATTTAATTATATGTTCTTCCATCAAATGTTGAAAACTTCTAAAGACACCGTAATGCAGAATACAGTTTAAATTTCTCTCAAATAAACAAAACAGCTTTAAAATGATCAGCATATTTCTGCCACTACCTTTTATATAAACTAAATATTCTGAATATATATTGCTTGACGTTGATCTTTGCATCCCTAAAACTGAAACAGTGTATATACTTCTATATATACAATGCATATATGCACATGCATATACAATATATACACAGAGACAGTATATAAATGTCAGTGTGAGTTAAAATAACCACAAACCAGTGAACATAAACTAGCAATGTATATTTAATTTGGAAGCCTTTTAGATAGGCACTTACAGTGATTGAAAACACAAGGATTCACAAGATTCTTACATGCTCTCTAATACACTCCTCTACCAAATAATTATCTTCTGAAAATGTTATCACAGGGTTCAAGCTCATGTATTATTTAAAAAGCAATCTTGTAAGTAATTCAACTGTTCAGAGCTAAAAAGTTATTAGATAACAATACCACAGGCACAGAGTTCTTCCCCCCCCCCAAGGAAAACCAAAGATAACCAGAATGGTCTTTAGAAAGCCATGCTTCCTCTAGTTAATAATAAAAACTATATTTATGAAAAATGAATAAATGACACTTCTCACTATCCCAAACTGTTATAATAGTATTTAAAGTCATTTTTAGTAGATCAAACAAAATGTTTTGCATCATTAAATACATTTTTGTTATTGCATTATAGAAGAATTATCTAAAAATGCCAAAAAATACATTATACCATCTAATTTCCATAGTACTCATCCATATCTCATTAATAAAACATAGTCCTTCTCTAAGTTTACTTCTGCAAAGGATAGTTTTCCATTTTCATTGTTAGAAATTTTGGAAACTACAGGAACATAATAACAAACAAAATTAAAATTAAAAATGAGACTATGGATTAAAAGTGAAGAGCACCCATTGTTTTTAAATTGTAGTTAATACACAATGTTACATTAGTTTTAGGCATAAAACATGGTGATTTGACAAGTCTATACAGTATGTCATGTTCACCACAACTGTAGCCACTGTCTGTCACCACACACTATTACAGTATCATTGACTATATGTGAAGAACAGTACTCATTTTAATAATTATGCTTATGTGTGCATGCATGTCTTCAGACCAAGATCTATAGAGTTTACTCTCTTGTTTTTGATATTTAAGAACATATCACATAGTGAGAACGAGTCTCTTTTGAGAGATGGACTCCTACACCAAGCTCAACTAGAAAATCTACATAAAATACAAAAGAAAATATAACAGAAACACTGACGATACTGGCAAACTGTTTAGGCAACAGAACTTTAGCAGGAAAAAAAAAAAAAAAAAACAGACATGAGAAATCTCTTTTAAAAAGGCCATCATACTACACCAATATTGTCCTGCAGGACATCTGCTGATTCCAGGCAAGTCTGAGGTTCTAGCTGTGGGCTGAGCACAGTGCAGACAGCTTTACAGAGCTGAACAGAAAAAAAAAAATTAGAGACCTAAATGCTGAAGATTCTAGTGAAAGAAAAATGGAGAACTGAGCTCAAAATTGTAGCAGCTGTTCTACCAAAATTGTTGCTGAATTTTCAAACAGTAAATGGTAAGAGATTGAAAAGCAAGGCAGAGATTTTCCACTAAGTTTACATGTCCAAAACAGAAATCCTGATGTTTCATACTCAAAATGATCCATCCCCCAAATCTTTATTTCATTATATGTCAATTTTACTCATGCAGTTGCTCAAGCCAAAACCCCTAGAAGCATCTTGACTGCTCTTTCTCATACTTCAGATAAAAACAGAAGAATATCCTGTCATCTACTTTCAGAATATATCCCACGTCTGATCATTTATCAACAATCCACTGTCATCTTAATAGAAGCTACCACTGTCACTTATCCGACTTTGCAATAGCCTCCATATTGGTATTCTTATTTATAATCTATATCACATTCCCCTTATAATTTATCCTTCACTTATCAATCCGAGTAGTCATTTCAAAACACAGATCTGATGGTGTTTCTTTATTAATTACAATTCTCCAAGCCTCACACTTCACCTAAAATCAGAAATCTTTACAATGTTCCAAAATGCCCTGTATGATCTGGCCATGGGCATCGTTTTCAGGCATCTTTTTCTACTGTTCTCCCCCAGATGACCATATTCCAGCCACTTGGGCACCTTGCTTTCGAACTAAGACCATGTTACTTCTTAACAATTCCTTCTAGAGATTTGTGTATTTGTATTTGCTTCATTAAGAAAAGTTTCTGTATGTAAGCATACATGCATACGTAGGGGTTCTATAAGAAATTCACTCTCTTGGTGAGAACAGTCACCTAAATTAGGGATATGGGGTTAGTTTATGCATATTCAGGAAGGAAGAAAACAATCACTATTATACCCTATGTTTCAGAGAAGTAATCCTATTAAGAATTCAACAGACCTCATGACATTAAAAGGAAATGTTTGTACAATTACTGACTTTATGGTTCTTAGTTGTATCCTGAGGGAAGTCAATAAAGGAATAAAGGAAATATACTTTTAACTATATCGGCTTTATATGAACATTTGTTTATTTAATTGTTAATATTGTTTAAACATACATTTCTTTTATCTTAAAGCATGGTTATCAATATCCTATTGTTGATGAAATAATGGATTCATTCCATTTAATTTTCTTAAATAGGCTAACAAATGTACAATAAATTAAGTTATTGCCACTTTAAAGTTTCTTGCCTTCTCTCACATATATCTTCTTCTGCGGTATGTATCCACTGCCTTCTACTGATAGTTTTAATAGTATGCCTGCCTCCACTTACCTCCAACTCAGCTGTTCCTAAGTACAGAACTAATTACCAGCTAGCTGCCCAATCTCTCTTTCCCTGATCAATGAGGTGTCATCTGGATATAAGAGTTTTGCATCTACAAAAGCATAGGAGGTGCGTGGATGGCTCAGTGGGTTAAAGCCTCTGCCTTCAGCTCAGGTCATGATCTCAGGTTTCTGGGATCTGCTCAGCAGGGAGCCTGCTTTCCCCTCTCTCTGCCTGCCTACTTGTAATCTCTCTCTCTGTGTCAAATAAATAAATAAAATCTTAAAAAAAAAAAAAGTAGGGATCGGAGGTAGTGGTTTATAATCCCTTACTTGCCCAATATATTGCTTCAGCCACAGTTTCTGCATAATACCTCTATCCCTTTCTTTATTCTCGTGTACCCTGTGAGCTAAATGTTTTATCCCTCAAAAGGCACTGCAAGACAAGAAAGCTACAAAAGAAGAAAAGAGTGAAGCCATACATGCAGGTTATAGAGGAAAAAGAGAAGAATGGAGCCAGAAAGAAAAGAGAGGGTCTGCTTTGTTCTTCTTAGTCCAATATTTGGCAATTGGCCTGTGCTCTAGTTTTACCTTGCTCTTTTTCTTCACTTTAGAACAAATTAATAGAATGTGTTGCTTAGGGTTGGACAGACTGACTGGCTCTCCTCAGTAACATCCAAGTTTCTCCTCCAGTTACTGGCTAGATCAAAATAACCTTCCCTCCCACCTCCCTAAATTTGATACCTACAAATTCTGGAGATGAACCAAGTTTATTTGCTAAAACCAACTCTATTTGAGCTTAGACTCTGATTACAGAGCCAACTCTCTCGGGGGTGTGAACTCAAACTCGGCCTCCTCCAACTCTTGCTGTATGGATGCAACTCCCGCTCCCACCCCTTATCCCCACTTCAGGTTGCATTTCTCTACTTCCAGGCTAACAGGAGACGAGCACACTGTATCACAAAGCCACCTTGACAACAATGGAGCTGAATACTGAGTCTGAATTCTCAAACCCAGCAAGTCCACTATGAAAATGTAAGGGTACTGATCTAAAAGGACTAGGACCCTAAAACATGGGATTGAGAAACTGGGGTATACATACACTTGAAAACCTTGTAATGCCAGGCTTCCTTTACTCACAGAGCACCTTGTTGTATAATCATCCTTGAAAAGATAGTTCAAACAATACAACTTAATATAAGCCATTCAAAAATGAAAGAGACTCATGGAGAACTATCTCCCCACAATACCTAATCCTCATTTCTTTCCTTTCTTTCTTTTTTTTTTTAAAGATTTATTTATTTATTTGACAGAGAGAGATCCCAAGTAGGCGGAGAGGCAGGCAGAGTGGGGGGGGGGGGAGCAGGCTCCCTGCCAAGGAGAGAGCCCTATGTGGGGCTCAGTCCCAGGACCTTGAGATCATGACTTGAGCTGAAGGCAGAGGCTTATTAACCCACTGAGACACCCAGGTGCCCCCTAATCCTCATTTCTATACCAAATCACTATGGTCAGAATTTTCCTATATATGTATGCTCTCTGCCACTCTGATTCTGATTTGACTGACAGGGCTGGAACCAAATCAGTTTGAAATGTCTTATGTGGTATTTAACTAAGCTACTATCAACAGGACCCTCAAAGCAAAATGATAACAACTTGCACTGTTAACTTCAACTATATACCCCACACTCTCGGCTGAATAAACCCTATAAACCATTAACATTTAGCTTAGAAAGCCACGTAACACCCTTCTACTTGGTCCAAAACATCAATTCAGAAAGAGCAGGATGTATGAAAGATTCCTCAACTCCACCTTGGACTATAAGTAAGGCACTTCAACCAGTGGAGCCTGACCTACCTAGATGCCTTCCATGACTTTATTTTTATTTAATTTTTTTATTAACATATAAGGTATTATTTGTTTCAGGGGTACAGGTCTGTGATTCATCAGTCCTACGCAATTTGCAGTGCTCACCACAGCACATGCCCTCCCCAACGTCCATCATCCAGCCACCCCATCCCTCCCACTGGCCTCCACTCCAGCAATACTCAAACACTTAAAAGACTCATGAATAACCCGAAGGTGCAAGTCACTATTTTTTCAGAGGGATGGAAATTATGCCTGGTTCCCCATACAAGAAGTAAGTACCAATGACACACAAGGTACTCCTGGAAAGAAAGGGTTATTTACCATTATTAGGGACCCCAAGTGGAACTGCATCCAGTCCCAGCCATTTCATGGAGTGGAAATGTCACCGTGCTATTGGTGTGAACAAAAAGGCCATACTGGAATAACTTCCTTCAGGCAGTTTCTCCAAAAACAGGTAAGAATCAACAATTTCAAATGATCTAGGAACCATATGGTCTACCAGTTGTCTGGGTGCACTTTGACCACACTATCAACCTGTGCCCCACAGATCAGACTTGAGGAACTTCAAAGAAAATTTCTGGATGTTGTTTTGGTTATTGTAATGTCCCCATTTCCATAGGAGAGTAAAATATTTTTATGTCCAAAATAATTTAAAAAGGTTAATCTTTAGAAACTTGTAGTTTTTAAATATTAACTGAAGTGCCAAACATACTTTATGTCTCTTTCACATGTTGTAAAAATTGCAGATTACCAAAAATTCACATATGAATTAGTCTGTTTATAAAGTAATATTTTAAAATTAACATAAATACTTATTTTTCTACATATATTATATAGTAATTAAAATGACAACTTGGGCACTATTAGAGCTCTGATTTAATTGAGGGATGTTTGGCTGATTACAAATAGTGTATTCAGTTTATAAAAATGAAATTCTAATTAGTGTTGGCTTCCTGTCAAAATCAGTAATTAAGAAAGTTGTCAAAGTCAATCCTATTATTCATCTTGATAATGAAATTATTTAAACATCAAACATGAATGTTCTATTAGCTTGAGGAGTATAATTGTTGTTAACATTGCTCATAGGGCTTAATAAACGTATCACATCAGCTACATTATCTACCTAAATACCTGTACACAGATGCTTGTGATTAAGAATTTGTGAAGCTTTGTAAGATTAAGTATGTGACTGAGATTGTTTTACAAATAATATTTAACTTCCTTGAGTTGGTACATGTAATACAGGAGAACATGGCTCTTTATTTTTCTGAAAGTGAACCAGAATACTTTTTTTTTGACCTGCAAAGTTGAACTGCACTTATTTAAAGTGTTCAGCTTTATGACTTATGGCATGTTTGCCCATGAAACCATTACCCATTACTAAACATATCCATCAATCCTGAAAGTTTTCTCATACCTGTTTAATTCCTCCTTCCAGCCCTTCCCCATCCAAACCCTTTTCCAGGCAACCACTAATCTGTTTTTATTTCTTGTTATATATTGACTGAATTTTATAGGAATACAATCACAGAGTAAGATTTTTGTCATGATAATTATTTTGAGATTCAACCATGTTGTGTTATGTATTAGTGATTTATTCTTTTTCACTGCTAAGTAGTATTCCATTGTATAGTTATACCATACTTTGTTAATCCATTCATCCTTTTGGAAATTTGGGTTGTTTTCAGGTTTTAGCAGTTACAAAGATGCAAATCTTTGTATTGGGACATATGCTATTATTCAACTTGGATAAATCCTAGAAATACACAGATAAGAGTAGGCTTATATTTTACATTATTTTGTTTCAAACTTCTAAACTTTTTCCTAAATGGAAAAACTTGTACCATTTTATATTTCTACCCATAGGATATAAGTTTCAGTTCCCACATATCATTACATATGCTTGGTTTGAACAGGTTTTTTGTCTATTTTTACTACTTTAATGTGTATGTAATAGTATCATATTGTACTTTTAAATTTACATTCCCCTAATGACTAATGATTTTGAATACCTTTCATGGACTTGTTTGCCATCTGTGCCTTTTCTTTGGAGAGTTATCTGCTGAAATGTTGCTTACTTTTTTATTGATATGTCTTTCTCATTATCAAGTTTTGAGAATTCTCTATATATTTTGGATAATAGTCTTTCATCAGGTATGTGATTTTCAAATATTCTCTTCCAGTCTTTCTTTTCATTCTCTTAATAATATCTTTTGAGGGACATTTTTGAGGGACATTCTTATTTTTTAATAAGCTCAATTAATATATATTTTTAAATAAATCATACTTTGGCATATACAAAGGACACAAAGATTTATCTCTTTTTTATTTTTAGAAATTTAAAAATGTGTAGCTTATTTTCATGTTGATGATATTTTTTGAATTTTTATTTAAGATGTATATATTCAAGATTTTTTATTTTTTTTCTGCATTTTGATGTACAAATGTCCCAAAACCTATGTTTTAAAATGTATTCTCCCTATCTATCCTTTCTCTATGTTCAGTCTCTCTTTTTGTGTATATACCTATATCCACACACATCTCTAAACTGTCTATTCTCTTTAATTCATGTTAATCCTTTTTGTACCCATCTTTGTTAGTTTCACACTGACATGAAAAATAGAGTTTTATAATAAATCTTAAAATTAGATGCTGTGAACCTTCAAAATTTTTGTTCTCAAAGTAATTTTTTCTGTATTAGAACCTGTAAATTCCTAAATAAAATTTAAAATCAGCTTATCATACTTTTTTTCTATTTTATGTGGTTATCTTTTAAATTTTATTTATATATACTCTCTCTATATATTCTATATAATATTCTATATATTAACCTAAGGTTATTGTTCTTATATCTAAAAACCATATTCTTCTCAACTATAAGTTCTTGCAGATTTTTTGTTAGATTCTATTGAATTTTCTACTTGGACAAAAATGTATTCTGTAAAGACTATTTTACTTTTTCCTTTCTTATTTTATTTTTCCTTTTTAGCCAGAATGCTTTCATTTTTATTTTTTCTTATTGCATTTGCTAGCCCTTCCAATTCAATATTGAATAGAAGCAATAAAAGCAGAGGTTCTTCCCTTTCTCTGAGTATTTAGTCTTAATCATTTCACATGATATTAGCATTAAGTTTTTCACAGAGGCCCTTTGTCAAGTTGAGGGAGTTCCCTGGTATTTCCATTTGTTGACAGTTTTCATTAGGAATGGCTTTTAGATTTATCTATTCCAAAGACTGATTTATTTACTGAGAGAGAGCCTGCAACCAAGGTAGGTGAGGGGCAGAGGAAGAAGGACAGAGAGAATCTCAAGCAGCCTCCCCAGCAGGGCTGAGCCTGACTCTGGGTTCAATCCCACATCCCTGAGATCATGACCTCAGCCAAAATGAAGAATCAGACACCCAACTGACTGAGCCCCCAGGTGCCCCTAAATTTGTCAGTTTTCTATGTTGTTGAATTTACTATCATGAAACTGTTTATTATATTCTCCTTATTACATTGCCCTTATTAATATCTTAATCTCTATAAAATCTGTAGTGCTGTAACCATCTCATTTCTGGTATTTGTCATGTGGGTGTTCTTTCTTTTTCTCCTTATCAGTCTTGCTAGAGATCTGTCAATGTTCTTGATCTTCTGAAAGAACCAACTTTTCTCTTCCACCTCAATTTTAAATCCTGCTCCATACAATCCTGCTACCTCCTACTGCGGTGGCCCCCAGTGTACACCAGCTCCCCAGGGGACAGCCCCACCCCTGTGGAGTACATGAAGGAGTACAGCGAACAGGTTATTCACAGAGGGGTCCAAGATCAGTGAGAGCAGGAATCAGCAGGACGACAGTAAAATGTTTATTAGAGGCTTGAGATGGGATACAAGCAAGAAAGTTCCAACTGAATATTTGTCTCAATTTGGGAAGTTGTAGACTATACAATTAAAACAGATCCAGTGACTGGAAGATCTAGAGGATTTGGATTTGAGCTTTTCAAGGACGCTGCTAGTGTTGATAAAGTTGTGGAACTGGAAGAACACAGATTGGATGGCAAACTGATAAGCCCCAAAAGGGCCAAAGCTTTAAAAGGGAAAGAACCCTCAAAAAGGTTTCTGCAGGTGGATTTAGCCCAGATAGTTCTGACGAACAAATTAAAGGATATTTTGAAGACTTCAAAGAGATTAAAAAATATTGAACTCCATGGATACAAAAACAAATGAAAGAAGAGGATTTTGTTTTATCACATATATAGATGAAGAAGATAAGGAAATTGTTAGAAAGCAGATATCATTGGGGCTCCTGGGAGGCTCAGTTGGTTAAGCATCTGCCTTCAGCTCAGGTCCTGATTCCAGGGGCCGGGGATCCCCGGGGGGCCCCACATTGGGCTCCCTGCTCAGCAGCGAGTCTGCTTCTCCCTCTTCCCCTGTTTTCCCCCTCCGCTGTTCATGCTTATTCCAGCTCACTCTCTCTCAAATATATATATAAAATCTTAAAAAAAAAAAAAAAAGAAAGAAAGAAGAGAAGAGAAAAGAAAACAAAACAAAAGAAAAGAAAAATGAAATGAAACGAAAAGAGAAAACAAAATGGATATAATCAAATCAGTTCTGGTAAGTGTGAAATCAAAATTGTACAACCCAAAGAGGTATATAGGCAGCAATAGCAACAAGAACAAGGAGGAAAATATACTGCAACTAGTAGACGAGATGGTACTACCAGTTATGTAGGAGGTCAGGGCCAAAACTGGAACCAAGGACTTAACTCTGATCAAGCATATGGAAATTATAATAGAGCCTATGGTGACAGGCAGTCTGGCTATGGAGGCTGTGATTATACTGGGCATAATTATGGGAACTGTGGATATGGACAGGGACATACAGATTACAGTGGCCAACAGAGCACTTACGGAAGGTATCTGGAGGGGGTGGCAATCACCAAAACAGTTAGCAGCCATACTAGAGAAGGATGCTGGAGAAGACAGGAGGAGACTGCTAAAGTTAACCCCCCAGGAACAGATGGAAGACGGGTGTTCTGTTGATCTAAGATGATTATTTTGCAAAAGGTTTTCTAATGTACAAGACACAACTGCAATCAACTGTATATAGCTGCCACTTAATTTTCTTTGTTTTTACTTTGGCTTTTGCTATCTGTGCTATGACTCTATGTGGATTTGTGTTAATACAAATCTTATCTATATGATTTCATGCTAATCCTCAAATAAATGTTTCCTTCCCAAATAAATAAATTAATAATTGAATATAAAAGAGAAAAACTTTTGGTTACTGTGACTTTCCCTATTACTTTTCTATTTTCTGTTTAATGATTTCCCCTCTCATTTTTATTATTGTCTTTCTCCTCCCTTCTTTGGGTTTCACCTGTTCTTCATTTTCTAGTTTTTGTTTAAAGACTTCTAGTTTCTGTTTAAAGATTTTATTTATTTAGTTGAGAGAGAAAGAGGGAGTAGGGGCAGTGAGAGAGAGAGGAAGCAGACTCCCTGCTGAGTAGGGAGCCCAATTTGGGGCTCTATTTGGGCTCAATCCCAGGAACCTGAGATCATGATCTGAGCTGAAGGTTGACTCTTAAGGGACAGAGCCACTCTGGGTGTCCCTGTTTGTTTTAAATGAAAACTATAGTTCTTCATTTAAAACCTTTTTTCACTTCTTATATAGGTGTTTAGTGTTATAAATAATTTCCTAAGTATTGTTTTAGTGGAATCCCACAAATTTAGATAAATAATGTTTTAATTTTTATACAAATTTAATTTTATTGCTTTCTCAATGTCTGGATTATTTTAATTGTTTTATTTCAAATTCAAATATTTGGGAATTTTTTAAGATCAATTTTAAGTTGCATTCTATTATATTCAGAGAATATACTTTGTACAACGTAACTCTTTAAAAATTGTATTAAACATGTTCTATTGTCCAGAATATGGAAGGAAAGTCTTATTAAATGTTTGGCATGGTCTTAAGAAGAAATTGTCTTCTCTTGTTCGTGGAATGTCGAACAAATTTCAATTCATTAAAATGCAGTTAAGTCTTCTATATCCCTTAGTGATTTTTAGTCTGTTTGTCTATTAGTCTATTAGTCTATCAAATACTGAGAGTGGTATAAAAATATTTAACTATAATTATAGATTTGTCTTTTTCTCCCTGGAGATCTATCATTGTTTGCTCCTTGTATTTTGAATCTCTGTTATTAAGTATACAACAATATTAGGGTTAGTATTGTTATGACCTCTTCATGAATTGCGCTGTTTGTGATAAAATATTTTTAGTAACTGGTTTATTCATTGCTGTGAAATCTACCTTATCTGATATTAAAAAAAGAGCCAGCTCACATTTCTGTTGATTAATGCTAGGAAGTTATATATGCTTCCACCACCCTTTGAACTTTGAACTATCTGCATCTTTATATTTACAATGGATATCTTAAAGGCAGCATACAGTTGTTTCTAGGCTTTTTATGCAATTGACCATCTTGGGCTTTTAATTTGGATGTCCATACCATGCCATTTATAATTAACAATTTTCTTATGTCTGTGTATAAATCTCTCATCTTGCTATTTGTTTACCTGTGCCCCATCTGGTCTTCTTCCATTTACAAATCTCTCTCTCTCTCACCTTGGAGCAATCAAATATTATTATTCTGTTTTATTTCTTCTGTTGGCTTATTAGCTACAACACTTTTTAACAAATTTTATTTCAGTGGTTATTTTATTAGAGTTTATAGTATACATCATTAGCTACTTTCCAGCTATCTCTAAATGATATTATGCTACTTTACCAATGCCATGTTAAAGAACCTTACCAGGAGCACCTGGGTGGCTCAGTTCATTAAACGTCTGCCTTTGGTGCAGGTCATGATCCCAGGGTAATGGGGTCAAGCCCCACAAAGTGTTCCCTGCTCTGCTGGGAGCCTGCTTATCCCTTTCCCTCTTCCTGCTGCTCTCCCTGCTTGTGCTTTCTCTCTCTCTATCTGTCAAATAAATAAATAAATAAATAAATAAATAAATCTTTAAAAAGAAAAAGAGGGAAAAGCACAGAAAAGAAGGAACCTTACCAGAATTTCCTTCCATCTCTTTGATTTTGTTGTTTTCGTTGGTAGTATTTGTTAGTGTGTTCAGTGGTAGTACACTTAACCCAAGATCTGCCTTCTTAATGAATTTTGAAGCACACACCACTGTATTGTTAACTATAGGTATCATGTTGTAGAGCTGATCTCTAGAACCTATTCATCTAGCATAACTGGAACATCATACACATTGAACAATGACCTGTTGTTCCATAGTTGTATCTTGTTTTTAAAATATATAAGATATGTTAGGCAGGTCTAGGGCAGGATTTAGTCTAAGTCTCAGTATCTCTCACTGCTAAGGTAAGAGCTTTTTATGTCCTATACCCACAACTCCATAATTTATGGTGAAAAGAGGTCAGTTTTGTGGCCTCTGGGAATACTGAGTAGTATTTCCTTTGACACTTTCATGTAGCTCTTTTACCATTCTCAAGTTGTGTCTTCACTACTTCTTTTGTGAGCTTGCTGGTATTCTTCTCAATTCTCAGTATTTATGTATATATGTGGAGGTCTCTATGGATCCTTCTCCTTTCCATTTCCTGCCCTGTGAACTTCATCTGCAATAACTTCTCTAACTTCTCAGCTACATCCCTTCAACTCAGAGAGTCAGCCAGACTCTGCCACTGGTCCCTGTTCCCTGCCCACACCCTGGAAGATCTCTCAAGGTGTAAGCTAGAGAGTCTTCCCCGTCACCTTATATGTTTCCTGTGGTTAAGGATCACTCTTCTATATTAGCTAATGTTCGATGGCTTTAAAACCATTATGGCATATATTTTTATTTTTTAATTATTTCAGTCAGAAGGATAAATCTGGTTCCTATTTCCCTATCTCAGCTAGAAGCAGAAGTCCTCAGAATGCTTCTTATTAATAGTATTGGAAGTTTATTTTACAGTTCACAATAAGCCCTACATTATTTTTTTTTTAGGTATAGCAAAAAAATATATAATAAATAATAACTTTTTATGTTGCTTCCTTTAAATACTAATGCTCCTTCAGGAAATCACTTCCTTCTAAAAGATAACACCTATAGTATACGATGAACTTATAACAATTACTATATATGGGGGACTTCCATGCTATTTTTAATGAATACCAGATGGCATGAGTGTTCTTATGTGTATATCAGTATAATTTAGAAACTGGATTAAACTTGAACAATAAAAAGCATGACTCTAAAAATGAAAGATCACAAAAATATAACCATGATGTATAATTCTCTTAGATTAGCAAATAATCCCTTATTTTTATAACACATATCCATTGAGATATATAAACGGCTATGGATAGGTTGTACTGTCAAGTACACACTGGAAAATAAGCATGCAAGTCTCTCCAGGAACTAGCTCAGTCATGCTACAAACAATGGGCATACCACTGGCATAAGGAAAAATACTAATAATACTAAAAACACTAGCCCTACAAAGTTTATGTCATGCTTAACATTATCTGTGAGGAATGGACACCAGTCATGTCATCCAAGACTTTATTAAACACACACATACACACATAAATGACATTTAATTACTTCTATGTTAAGAAAAGAAACACCCAATTATATGTGCTTTTCTCACCAAAAAAAAAAAAAAAAAAAAAAGGCTATGTAAAGCCAAGAAAAGAGAATGGTATCAGGACTGAGTCTAATTAGTCTTTTAATCCTTGCTCTTCTGTTTGGTGGCTAAGTAAAATTGGGAAATTTACATTTCTGAATCCAAATTTTCCTCAACTGTAAAATGAAAATGGAATAAATTATAAAAGATAAATAATAAGACAATAAGATAAACTAGTCACTAAACACAATTCATTTCTGAAGATGTTAAGCAAATACATAATTTTTCTTCAAATATATAATTTAATGATGGGCAGAGATCAACGGAAATCCTGCAAGAATTAACTAGAAATAATAAACATGTTTTTAATGATAATTATTATCAAAGTCGTCTACACTGAAAAAGATGATGTTTTTCCTCTGCTCTATCCTGCTAAATCATGGCTTCAAACTCCAGAAATGACACTAGATAAAAGTAAAATAAAAGTCCTAAAGGTGGCAAGAAGGCGGCCACCTGGTTTGCAACCTCAGGACTGAAGAAACATCATGGCATCAGGGCTACTTGTTACCCCTTCAACAAAGAAATAAAGAGCAGTCAGACCTCCCTTATCCCAATTCCTGACCTAGCAACAGGAGGCAACTAGGAAAACTTACTCCATTGCCAGGTTAGATGGGAATCCTTCAGAAAATCTCAGAAGAATTGAACACTACTAGGAAAGGAAAATCTGCTGAGAACCCAAAAATAAGTGGCCAGGGGAAGTGTTCTTTTTTGCCGCCAGGTCTGAGCCTCCACTTTCCAGTCAAGAGATTCTAGAGTATATAGGTAGTACCAACACACAGGAAGCTTATCAGTCAATAACTGTGTCCTTCCAGGCAAAGGTTCTCCTCCTCACTCAAGGATATTGGAGAGAGACTATGGAACAAGAAAAAGGGGTCCAGTCAAAGTGGCCTTATCCTAGAAGCCTATTTGTCTTATGTGCGCAAGTATTTCCTGGCCTGCCCAGATAGGCAGGAAAGTGAGCAGGAAAGACAGAAGGGACTCAACCATAATTTAAACAGCACGAACCAAGCAGCCTCTTTGTCCTCAAAGGCCCAAGAGTATTTACATCTGCTCAAGAGCACGGGCAGCTTTAACAGCAGGATCCCTCCATGCCCCTCCTCTACCTAGAGAAGCCCAGCAACCGGTTTCTGCTCTGTAGGATCCAAAAGGAACAAAAGCAGCACTAGATAAACCAAACAGCTGAAAAGTCTCCAAAAATAAAGCGGTCATTAAAAACAGATCACTCCAAAGTAGGCCAATACCCACATACCAACTCTAAACATTGATTGTCAGCTAAAATAGAAGATTTAGATAAGACCTGGAGCCTCCTAACATAACAGACAAAAAACTCTAGGATACGATAAACAACTAACCATCAAACCAATAATCAGTAATATCACAACTTGAATAAGAAAAGGAAATCAATGAACAGTAATACAAAGTTCAATCAGATGGAATTACCTGACCACAATTTCAAGGCGATTCTCATAAAAGTGTTTCAACATTCATTTGCACATTCTCTTGAATCAAATGAAAAAAAAAATAGAAATACTCAGCAAAGACACAGAAGTTATTAAAAAAAAAAAGGAATAGAAATTATAGATACAAAAATATAAAGCAAAAATTAAAATCTCATGGGATTTTTATTAGAGCAAGATAAAACGGGATAAAATTCCGTGAACTGAGGACAGAGAAATAGATTTCATTCCATCTGAAAAGAAACAAAAAAGAACAGAGAAAATTGACTGAAAAAGAAAAAAACTGAACAGAGCCTCAAGGTCCAGTGCAGTGGGAAAATAACAAAAGATCCAACATTTGTACACTGGTGTCCCAAAAGGAAAAAAAAAAAAAAAGACAGGAGCCAAAAGAATATTTGAAGAATAGCAGAAAACTCCCCAAATTTAGCAAAAGGCATGAATGTACAGTCCCAAGAAGATAGGCAAAACGCGAACATAATCAACCAAAGAAATTCACATCAAGACACATTACAATTATACTTTTTTTAAATACTGGAGACAAAATAACTTTAAAACAGCTGAAAGACCTCATTATCTATTTAAAAAACACCAATTAAAATGGCAGCAAATTTCTCATCTGTGACCATAGAGGCTAGAAAAATGGCACAGTATTTTTCAAGTGTTGGAGGAGGAAAAAAAAAAATAGATGCAACCATGAAGCTATATTTCAGTAATGAAGGGGAGAATAAACACATTCTCAGGTGAAGGAAAACTAAAAGAATCTGTCACTAGGAGACCTACTCCTAAGGACTGGCTAAAGGAAATACAAAAGGAATATGACAAAGAAGTTAACTTAGATCATCAAAAAGGAAAAAGAGATCATGAAAGAACAGTAAGATGAGTACATACAACAGACTATCCTTTCCTCCTGAGTTTTATAATATTAGATGATTAAAACAAAAATGTGCCAACACCACCAGATACTTAAGATAATGATATTTAAAAGTGGGAAAAGGAAAAGGCTCTGTGACTCAGCCCAGTGAGCATGGGATTCTTGGTTTTGGCTCAGTTCATGATCTCAGGGTTGTGAGACATGCCCCACATGGGTGTCTGTGCTGAGTCTGGAGTCTGCTTGGGATTCTCTCTCCCTCTGCCCTTCCCCCACTTGTGTGCATTCTCTCTGTCTCCCTGTCTCTCTCTCAAAAAATAAAAGAAAGAAAAAGTGTGAAAGGTACTTAAATGGACTATTTCCACATTTCCCTTGAAGGGGTAAATGTTGTTACCAATTGTTTCTTTCAAGTACATATTATACTATACATATGTATTATGGAATATGCAAAGCAATCATGATAAAAAGTATACAAAGAGATAAATAAATAAATTCAGATGGACTCTCCAAAAGGTTCAAATAACTTACAGGAAAGCAAGAAGAGAAAGGAGAAAAATGAAAACAAGAGGGGCCAGAAACAACATTTTATCCTTCATCCTAAAAAGTATGTATCTCCACATGCCCTATACCACTGTATCACTAGACATTTTTCTAAAGGTGGAAGGCCTCTGAGTTTTTGTCAGAATATTTTTCACTATTTTACATGCAAATATCATACCCATAAATCTAGAATAGTTGTTAGATCTTGCTCACCAGATCCAATCAGCATAATCTTAGTGCAATGGACAATTATGATGTCTTACAGAAGAAAAATGCAATCAAGTTCTCAGTTTACTAAATTATGACACAGAACTAGAAAGGTGATATGCCACAGAGATAGGAGAGTAAGCATGTTTCAGCCTTGACAGGTGAAAACAAACCACTTCTGGTGGTTTTTATTAGGAGATACTGAAGGGGGGAAAAAGGAAGGAAAGAAAAAAGCATTTGCCAGATTAATGGCTGCTTACCAAATATTAGGGATGCACTGAACAATAAAGACATACCCACTAGAGTAGCTACAATTGGATTAATTGGTTAAATTTATGATAATCCACTGCTATTCTCCAAAATATGTATATTTTCTGCCCAGGACAAATAGGTAAGTTAAATGAGGATTCCCTGGGAATCACCGCCCCTGCACCGTTCAAGCGCCGCATGGTGGCACTAGTCTCTGCAATGCCTCCAGGACTAGGGTGTTGCTTTTCCTTTACTCTTCCTAGGCAGTAGCTCCCACTTGGCTCTTTGTTGTTGCTGTTTTTAACCAAAATTAGGGAATCAATATGACGATTCTGCAAACTGCCAAGTATGTCTATTCCAATTATGCATTCTGAAATCAGGGAAATGACCAAAGGATGGGTCTGGAGTCCCCACTGGACCCACTGTGAGATGGACCTGAGCTAAAATCCCATTAGCCATTTGATCTCCATAAGCTCCTATCCCAACTAATATCACAGGGACTTTCTGGATCTCCTGGAATTAGTGTCAGTTCAGAAATAGTATCTATTACCTCCTGTAAAATCTGATCATTTCCTTTTCCCTAAATGCACATTCACTGTGCATAGGCCATCGGTTCTGCTGGGGAAAGTTGGAAGAATGGTTCAAAGCAGAAATTTTGGGTAGTGTTGTGGGGGTCTTTCCTCAAGGAAATCTGTTTCACCTTCCTTCAAAGAGTGTGTGTCAGTAGAATGACTTAAGTCTAGGGATTGAGGGACTGTAACTCTCTCTTCAGGACTCAAGTTGGACTTCTGCTCGCTTGATGTAAAACTCTTCCCCTTGTAAAGTCAAACAAGAATTTCATAGATTCCCTTTTATTTGGGACTCCCTTCATGGGCCTCCATGATCAGCTAGTCAACAACATAAATCTTTGTGAGTTATACTCTCCTGTGTAGTGTTTTCACTCTGCTGTTCACTACAGTCACCATAATGACCTTATGTTTGGCAAATTAGGTAGCCTCTTAGCCTCTGCCTCCTGATATCCAGTTATCCCCACTGTGGCTGTTCATAATCCAGGGCAATAGTTTCTACTGTAATGTATGACCTGTACAGGAGAGCAACTACGGAGCTCTTCGAGAATGCCACAGCTCCTCTCACAAATTTATTTCTTAGAGTCATGGTGAGAGGAGTGGGTAAACTGGTCTTAAATGATAAATCCCTTCTAAGGTTCCAATCTCTCTAAACATCTGGATACCCTCCTTACAGATCAGTTCTGGATTTTGGCTTCATTTCGTGTGGGCCACTTTTTGAGCTAATAAAACAAACAGAGTTACTAATCTCTTGACTACAATGAATTGAGAATCTCTACTTAGTGACCTGTATCAATAAATTTGTCTTGATATAACTTGTGTTTTTTTTCCCCCATCATTGCCCCATCTCATTAGTATCCATTCCCACTTTATTACCCAACATTCTGTCCATATAAGTTAGAAAACCTCATGCAATTATTTTAGACTGCAGTATAACTCCTCATGGGTTATATTTTGTACCTCTCCCTTTAGATCCTTCTGGGACTGGAGTCTAGTTACAGGCCTTGAAGCAAAGAAGAGTGGTGGGAGTAGATCCTAAGGAAACTCATCTGTCCTCTTGGACAACTACTTCAGGGGAAACCATTACAAATACTTCAGGCAAAACAACATTAACTTTCTCAGAAAGGAGTGAAAGGGCTGCTTCTATTGGCAGAAGAGACCCAGCAAAATTTAGAGGTTCAATGTCCGCAGCTTTATCAGCACATATGCCCTCATTACAATTTTCAGGATCCTGTTCATTCCCAATCAATGACCTCACTTTAACAGGGAACACCCTGAGAGATGGGACCCAATACCAATCCCAGCCCAACATTTCAGTCTACAATTCTGAGACATGAATTAAGTGGACCAATGGTAATTGGATGGTTGTAATCTATTTGCAGAAATCAGACAGCTGTGGAGTTTTAAAGCAGTAGAAGAATCAGATGGTCAAACTTGTGTTTGCTTCTGTTTATTTTTCAAGATGCATATCAAAAGTTCTTCAGGAGGGGTGCCTGAGTGGCTCAGTGGGTTAAAGACTCTGCCTTTGGCTCAGGTCATGATCCCAGGGTCCTGGGATCGAGCCCCACATCAGGCTCTCTGCTTACTAGGGAGCCGGCTTCCTCCTCTCTCTCTCTCTCTCCGCCTGCTTCTCTGCCTACTTGTGATCTCTGTCTGTCAAATAAATAAATAAAATCTTAAAAAAAAAAAATAGTTCTTCAGGAAACATTAGCAGGAGTTCCCTAAGGAAATTTAATCTCTTGCTGTTATACTGCCTCATCTAAAATATTTTGAAACCTTATGACAAGAGCATTTTATTATTTTTTTGTTCATTAAAAACAAACAAAACATAAAGTATTAGGGGTTGAGCTAACTGTCCTTCAGAATTCAAGGAAAATTATAAAAAGCACTATATAATTTCTTATCTATTAAAATATGTCTTGGGAGCCTGGGTGGCTCAGTTGGTTAAGTGACTGCCTTTGTTCAGGTTATGATCCCAGAGTCCCAAGACTGAGTCCTGTATCGGGCTCCCCGCTCAGCAGGGAGTCTGCTTCTCTCTCCTACCCTCCCCTCTCTCATGCTCTCTCTCACTCTCTCTCAAATAAATAAATAACTAAAATAAAACATCTTATGTATTTATTCTGCTTCATTTCCATTCACCTTTCCTGTTTCCTCCATGTTCCCAAAGGTAATAATTCTAATGATTTTAACATTCTGCTTTTTATATGTGTTTTTTCTGGGACATATTAAATTTTTAATTTATATATATTTTTAAATATACATATATTTTATTATTTTTTTTAAAGATTTTTATTTATTTGACAGACAGAGATCACAAGTAGGCGGAGAGGCAGGCAGAGAGAGAGAGGAGGAAGCAGACTCCCTGCGGAGCAGAGAGCCAGATGCGGGGCTCAATCACAGGACCCTAGGATCATGACCTAAGCCGAAGGCAGCGGCTTTAGCCCACTGAGCCACCCACGTGCCCCACATATCATATTTTAACTCAAATATATTCCTATGCTTCATTTGTGTTGTTTGAGCACATTGAATCTGCTTTTTCTAACCACTCCATTTTTCACAAATCTATAAATAACTGATATACTCTCCTACTCGTGGACAGATTGATTCCAACTTTCCAATGTCACAAAAATGCCCCATATAATGCCATATTGAATATCCCTTAATGTGTCCTTTTGTGGGCCAGTGTTAGAATTTATTTGAAATATATATTGAAGAATTGAATAAATCATGCACATTCTTGACTTGAGTAAATACTGCTAAATTGCTTTCCATGATGACTGCTCCAAACTACATTCTCAGGAGTAGTGTGTGAAGGTTCTTATATAGCTACTTCCTTCTCTATATTTCAAATCTCATCAACATAAAGTAATATCCATCATTAGTTTTTTCTGTATTCCTCTGGTTATAAATGAATTTCGGTATTGATATGACTTTCAGCTTCCTGGGATTCCACTTTAAAAACTGCCTGTCTATCAGGGTTCTAGTCTTTTCCTAGTTGATTTTCAAGAGTCTCTCATATATTTTAATCCTTTCTCATTTTAGACAATAAGAATATTTTCTCAAAGTGTTACTTGAATGTGCTGTGTTTTACTGAGCAGAAATTTTTAAATTTGATGTATTCAAATTCATTTTTTGGTTTTTAGTTTATGCCTTTTTGTTTTCATGTATATAGAAATGTTTTCCAGCCCTCTGCTGCAGTGATATCCCAGTGTCCACACTACTTGTGGTTTTACAGATCATCTTATTCCATTTGAATTCACCCTTGTGCAAGGCACTCACTAGAAATTTGGTCTCATTTTTCTCCATTTTGTCTCTCAAATGCCATCCAACCCAGAAGTGCTTGTATTCTAGTTATATTATATTGCTGGTCTATGCAAATTCTGTTGTGTTTGGTATATTACTCTTGTGGCTGGCAACCTTGCCAAGCAAGATGGAGTGAGATCCTTATAACCCGTCTCCCTTGTTCATTACAATCTCAAAGAGCGTAATAACCCAAATAACAACTACCAGAGAATGAAG
This sequence comes from Mustela lutreola, assembly GCF_030435805.1. Lineage (NCBI taxonomy): Eukaryota > Metazoa > Chordata > Mammalia > Carnivora > Mustelidae > Mustela > Mustela lutreola. Next base: position 54,239,625 of record NC_081303.1, read on the forward strand.
AAAAGCTAACAGCAGCAGGTGGGTCACAGAGGAAACCACCATCCAAACATTATGATCCTCCAGCGGTCGAACTTCACAGCTGTTTTTCTCAACTTTTTCCTCCCTTTTGACATGATGGTGGAACTAGGTCCTGGACTGAACCGTGAGTGGACAAAGCCAAAAGTGCAAAATAAATCCTCCTCTTTCTAGACAAAAGATTGTAAAGGGGCCGTGTAAAGAGGCAGAGAATGTGGGAGGAATCACACCTCTTTCCTTTTTCTTTTTTTTCTTCTGGTATTCCCTTTTGATTCTTCCTTCTGAGGTCATCTCATTAGAATTACTTCACAGCAGTGTTGAGGTTTTTTCCCTATCAGGAGTCCCACTGTTTGGTGGCACTCCTTTTTGTATTTTCCTTTTCATAGACTACCCCACTGGATGAATCAGAGTCATATTCAATAATCCTACAGAGTCCAAATTATGGATCACTGTGGTCTGATCACCAAATTTCAAGCTCTGTGTCTGCCTAAACATATTCTATTTAATAATTTATGTTATTTCTTCATGTTCCAATTCCATGTGTCCCAAACTACATCCTACATCTTTAATACACAAAACCAGTAATAATGACCAAAATACAAAGAAGATCCAAGTAATTTTACTCTTGCCACTAAAATTTTATAGCTTTATGTGTTTGAGTAAGGAAATCAGGAGGGAAATGAGTATAGATATAAGAGAAATTTGATGGAATTCAGAGAAAAACTCCCAAAGGGGGATTTCTTTTATAGAATGTGATATTTTGAACTTTCATGGTAAGAGTCCTGCTTCAAAGAGAAAAAGATGTGGACAAAGCAGTTTTAAAGGAATATTGGTCTTAATTTGTGCCAGATTGTATGCAACTGATTTCTTTGAGTTAGAGATCCCTTGTACTTTTCTCATAAGTGGTTCAGACTAAACAACAGTTGCTCTACTGATTTTTGGCTTCTCTATTTCGACACCAGCTGTAATAACTACATAATTATAAAGCACTCTGAAATTCATCAGCCTTCTGAATTCCTTTAAAAATATCTATTAGTGTATTTTTTTTTCACTTCCAATACTTCAATCCTTAAGATTCAATAGCTAAATGAGATGAGCCTCAGTTTCTGGGTTTCTCTTCTCTGAGGAATTGCAGTCCTGTGGTGCTTGAATAAAAACTGTATTTTCTCCAGTTTCTGGTACCAATAACTCCACTATTAAATGTCAACTCAATTACTCTTTGAAATCATTTTTCACTTAATCCAAGATTATACAAGAACTAGTCTTATATACTATATCTAAAAGCACTGTCAACATTTCTACACAATAATTACAATAAAATATTCTTGAAAGTATGAACAGTATTGACTCTACACTGTTTTAAGTGATTAAAAATTATATTTTCCAATAAATGTATATAAAATATTCAGTAAATGAGGGTTATCTCTAAGTTGCCTAGTAACATTTATGCATCTATTTAAGACCCTTACTTTTGTGCATTAATTTGTCCTTAAGGAATTAGAGTTTTCATGGTCAGATTAATTAATTTGACATATAAGCTATTTAGCCATGTTCCTATCAGTTTATTTATTTTCTTTTTAAAGATTTTATTTATTTATTTGACAGAGAGAAATCACAAGTAGTCGGAGAGGCAGGCAGAGAGAGAGAGGGAAGCAGGCTCCCCGCTGAGCAGAGGACCCGATGCGGGACTCGATCCCAAGACCCTGAGATCACGACCTGAGCCGAAGGCAGCGGCTTAACCCACTGAGCCACCCAGGCGCCCCAATTCCTATCAGTTTAAAAATATCAGTAAATAAACCTCTACCACTTGACACATGCATGTCTATGAAATTCTTTGTACTTAAAAAGCTCTAGGTTACATGGTTGAATTGATGGGCTGTTCAGATTTTCCCCCTAGTTTGGTATAGTCTGCTGCTATACTTCAAATAGATATTCACCCTTACATGAAGTTGTTTACTACCTTTAATGACATTTCTGAGAATTATGAAAGATTTCCTTTAGAAACTAACACTTTTTTCATAGAAAATGGTATTATATCAGAGATACTTATTCCGATAGGAGTTATGGGAATACTGCATTTACACAGAAAACACACTTAGCTTACCTTGTGCAACATTGTATTACAGTCCTATTGGATTAGGCTGACCATTTGTCCACTTTGATACTGCCTCAGGAACTGTGGGTTGTGAAGTATGGGAAGGACTAGAAATATGAGTTACATACTAGTTGTTGGAAACATTAGGTTTCAGCATTTTCTCTAAGAAGTGGAAATAACATATAGTATTTCCAGATTTTTTGATAGAGGAAATATTCAACGGCACTAACATAATTCTTCTCAGTTTTTCATCCATACATCTTCCAAAATAAATTTAAAATCCTCTAGCAACATTTTTTGAGAGTTTGGGGGGTGGGCAGTAATATCTTCCTCAATTGGCATTCAGTTCTCAGAAATCAAGAAGTAAAATATACCTTCACGTTACATAATATGTAAGTACCATATTCCATTTTGAAACTTTGAATTATTTCTAAAATGACCCTTATTCACCATAAACTTATTTCAGTCCAAATCAGAAGGGGAAAAGCATGTAAGAACCTTATTATTTAAGGCTGACACTATGCATCTGAATTGTATTACAATGTTTTTCAAAGGTACTCTATTGGTATCAAAGAAAGATGTGTAAATCATGAAAACAAGGGCAACAATTGCAGCTCATGGTTGTCTAAAGAGTCTCCTGGAATTGAAATTGTTCTAAAAAAAATATGTGCTTCCTCTTGATAAAAATTCCGCTTTATTAACTGAAGATTTCTAATTAAAAAACATCAAACTCCATCATCCTCTTCTAAACAGGAACCTTCTGTCTTCAAAATGAGTAAGAGTTACAGCCGTTGTTTTGATTGCTGAGTGTCCAAGGACTGAATTAAGTCATTTTTATTTAAGCAGTTCCAATAATAAGCCACAGTTCTACCATGACAGTGTGGAGGCCAAGAAAAACAAGGCTGTACCCACCCCGAGTCTAGCCCTGACATAAGTGCAGCCATCTTGATGTTCCAGATTATCACAAAATATTTCTTGGGTTCTGACCCACTCAGGTTAGCACTTTAAACAGTCTCTCTCTCCTTTATTGATTGATTTTAACCCCTGGATTCAGCTGCCTCGGTCTTTCATATCTCCCCTACACATTCATTAAATGATCAATGTTGACCCAAGTGGGTAGGGACAACTCTACGCCCCTACTCAGCAGGAAGAAGTTACAGAAGATGAGACCTTCTACCTTCAACAATCTTAAAGATTTAAGGGTCAAAATTGTTCAGGGGGAAATGTGGAGGCCAAGAAAATTAAGACCATCCCACCTCAAGTTTAGCTGATGTGGCAAACAAAGGGAGAAGAAAATCATTAAAATTCCTCACCTATTGACAAGCCCTTGAAACAGACAGAGAGGCTCTCCCGGGACTTAACTGCCCTCACCTTGAGATTTTGCTAAGGACAATCCTACCCTGACAGACCCCTTACCCCGACAAGTTGGACCAGAATCCTGTAAGTCTACTTTAACAATTCCTTTAGGAAACTTTATCTCTAAACCTCCAAGACAGTGTCAAGAATCATTCCCAAGTATATGACCCACTGATACACATCTAAAGGGTCTCATAAGAAGATTTTTATTATTGGTAATGAATAACTTTTTCCTCAGAAAACAGCTAGCCCCTCAAGGTCCTGGAGAACTTGCTTCCAAAATTCCTTAGAGGCTTACATCATCCATAACCCCCTTTGTCCTCACCCACCACCGAGTCCACCTCTACTCTGCCTTTAAAAACTCTGACTGTAATCTGGCTCCTTCATTTTAATTTGTCATTAAAATCATGGCTGCTTGTATGTCACCCAGATTCTAGTACTTTCACTACAGTACTGGCCACAATCTAATTTCATGTTAATTACAGAGGGTATACTTGGGCCCAAGCTTAAACTTGTCAAATAAACCCTCGTGTGATTGCATCAGTGCTTGGCTCCTTGGGGGTCTCTCGGATGCGAAAACTCAGGCATAACAACAGAAATGCAGTCCTATGGGGAAACGAGGATGGTTGAATTCATTCAGGAGTCAGCCTCATAAACATGTTACCATCGGCACTTAGGTGGCTCTACACATATACAGTTATAGCAAACAGAACCAATCTTTCTCTTACTCTCCTCCCCTCCACCCCAGGTATTTGGATGTGTTTTCACAATCTTACTTCATCATAAAAATCACTTAGGGTGTTTGAAAAGACACACGCTCCTGTGTGCGTGCCGGCGCGCACACACGTTGCTGGAGACACGCAAACCAGATGAATGAGGATGAGTAGGGGAGAAACCATGCCACAGAGTTAGGATTTAAACAAGATCTACAAGGATTCTTACACTCACCACAATTTGAAAAGAAAAAATAAAACCAGTAATACTAAGATTGTAATCCCTGGGTGAGAAACATTAGCATCATCTGGGAAGTTAGAAACATCAAATTCTAGGTTCCCATCCTGAAACTACTGAATGAAAAACTCTGAGATTACAGTCTGGACTCCTTTGTTTTCATAAGCCTTCCGAATGATTCTGATGCATGCTCAGATTTGAGAATCACTGATACAGACCACTTTAAAGAATGGGAACCACACTGTACATGTTGGTTTTCATGTAATGGCACAAGCTGTTTCTCTAGCAAATATACCTTGATAGCCTTCATTGTTCTCCAAGTCAATGAACTGGATTTCTGTTTTACTTTATCTCTTAACAGAGATATTGATGCCCTTCCCTTCACAGAGTCAAGATACTTCACAAAATGAATTCAGCTCAAGGACCTACGATATTTTTTCCCAATTACTCAGAAGATTAAATAATATTGCTATAATTACTTATTAAAATTCCAACATGCATTCATTCATATATTTGTGATTTTGATACCTTCAGTAGTAATCATTAGTTTAATATTAATTCAGTGAAACACTGTGTGTGTGTGCTTCAACAATGCCACGAAGTTGTTACTTTTTATCATGATAAAAATTTTGTTATTGATAGGCATATCTTAAAATCATTGGTCTTTCAATGTCCCCTGACCTATTTTGATTGCTAATCCTACAACACTATTCAGGGCCGTCTGACAGATGGACTATCAGACACTAAAGCCTTTATAGCTTTACATTTAGGGGTAGAATTATACTGGAGGTTTGTTTAGGATTTGGTTTAAAGTTTTCTCTGTGGATTTATTTATAAATTTAGTTAGGATGAATGTCAGTATCAGTATCATGGTTCCACCTCAGGGTCAGAAGTGCTTGCTCTTAGATTACTCCTCTTTCTGATTTTACGTCCTCAAAGCAACATTTACTCAATATGAAAAAATCTAGTAGAGCCAAGAATAACTTGTTTTCTTGGTTATAGGAACAGCCAATATCTAAATAGGAAAGATCTAGAGTCATTAAAATCATGGCTGCTTGTATGTCACCCAGATTCTAGTACTTTCACTACAGTACTGGCCACAATCTAATTTCATGTTAATTACAGAGGCCAGAAAACACCCGTTAAAAGATAAACTGAATATACTACATTTTTTAAGTTTATTGTTAATACATTTAATAATAAGTAAATCCTGAGATATACAGATCTCTGAGTCAGAACCCCACCTTTGTAATTAAATTCCGTTCCTTCATTAAGTCCCAGTTTCTTAGTTTGTAAAATGATGATAATATAAATACCTGCTTCATATGTTTCTGAAAAGACTAATTGAGATAACGAACAGGGCCTGAAAATACTAAGTGTTAAATGATATCAGTTATTGACATTTTCTATTTTTTTAATTAACATATAATGTATTATCTGTTTCAGGGGTACTGGTCTGTGAATCATTAGTCTTACACAATTCACAGCACTCACTACAGCACATACCCTCCCCAATGTCCATAATCCAGCCACCCTATTCCTCCCATCTTCCTCCCCTCCAGCAACATTCAATTTGTTTCCTGAAATTAAGATTCTCTTATGGTTTGTCTCCCTCCCTGGTCACTTTTTTTTTAACTTTTTTTTTTTTTTTTTTTTTAAGATTTTACTTGTTTGTTTGACAGAGGTCACAAGTAGGCAGAGAGGTAGGGAGAGAGAAAGAGAGGGGGAAGCAGGCTCAATGCTGAGCAGATAGCCCGATGCAGGGCTTGATCCCAGAACCCTGGGATCATGTCTGAGCTGAAGGCAGAAGCCTTAACCCACTGAGCCACCCGGGCACCTCCCTCCCCCTGCCCCCAGTCACTTCTTGTCTCATTTTTTCCCTCCCTACCAGCCAGGACTCCCCACCTTGCCTCTCAAAAGACAATTATCATATGATCTCCCTGATATGAAGCATACTACATTCTCAAAAGTTTTTTGGCCAAAAATCTATTCAAATTGGGCAGAGCCAAACTGGATGTGGTTACTAGTCCTCCACTAGCAGAGCTAGGGAAAAGACTTCTACAGAAAAAAGGCAGAAGTAAAACAAGGAAATGACTGGGCCATAGCTCAAACATTTGCTTTATTTGAGAAGACCTAGTTGACTGATTCATTGTCCTTAGGTTTTGATTTCTTAACCTTGAAGGGCTTACAGGCTTAGGTTTTTGTTTGCTTACATAGACTGCTAAGGTATTAGAATCACCTTTATCCAATGGCTTCCTTGTTTAGTCAATTTATCATCCATGTAAAGACATCTTGACGGTTATACTGCTATGACGGTTGCTGCTGACAAACCAGACAATAGGAAGAGGGATGCATAGATTCTCTCATAAGTGCAGCTTGCACCTGTTAGTTTCAGTTAGGGTCCGGTTTAGTGGATTACTCCCCCATATATACTGCAGGTTTACTGGGTACCATAACTATATCACAGGAAATTCAGTATGCAGTCATCCTTGTGATGGCTTCTGCCACTGAATTAAGATTGAGGATGCATGATTCAAGTGAGGTGAGTTAATCACTGCCTGATAAAATACTGACAGTTAGCCACCTCTAGGTACACTGTGATTGTCTATAGAAGGGCAAAATTAGGTATTTGACTTCATGAAAGAAATGGCTACACAGGAAGAATCTGTTTAGTGAGTATGAGTCCAACCTCAGGGTTCAAATCCTAGATCCACCATTTAAGAGTTGGTCAAGTTGGATAATTTATATAATCTCTAACCTTTTTCCAAGTACAATTATTTTAAAAGAGTATTTCTTTAAAGTAATTTTTATGATGCCCTTCTATTTTTTCAATACAGTATAGAAAAGAAATTATATTCTATATCTACTTAAAATAAACATTTTAACATTATGTATTAGTTAGGATTGCTTATATCAGTATTCTGTTAGCTACCCATCTGCTTTACATGATTCTTTCCTTTTCATCTTCCTTTCCTCTCAGATGGTTGGGCGTCTTTCATCTTTTCATCTCAGACACTTGGACTTCTTTCTATACTGGTATCTTTCTGCATAAAGACACTAAATGCTTTCCTTGTACGCCCTCCTTCTTTAAGCAGCCCTGCTCTGGAAGACAGAGTTTTAAATTACTCCTTGTTGATTTTTGGTTGAATAATTTCACTCCAGATTCTAGATGTGGTGCTCCTACATTCTGAACTGTTTTAATCACATAGACTCAGTGTATGGCCTATTTGTATATGGATTTTCATTATTTTTTTCTTGTTGATAAAGCTTTTCTTATTATTTTTAAAGACTGATTCTTACGTTTTATACCTGAAATTTATACATGGATCTTAAAATACTTGGGTACTTTTTCTCTCATTCCAAATACTGAGACTCATATTTAGGATCTGTCAATTCAAATCAGACAACACAAATTTATGTCCACTGGCAAGCAAGGTTGGACTCTTGAGTGACTTGACTGTCCTATTCTGATTAATAGTACTATTAAGTCTCTTTAGCCTTTGAACAAGAAAGCATGAAAAGGCCATTCATTTAAGTGATTAACAGATGAAAGGAAGTAACAATAATGAAGTTTCTATTCAAGGAAAAGCAACATCCAACAGACCTGTATAAAGTTGTCTAAAATCCCAGTCCCTCTCAAAAAACACAGAAAGCTAAAAAGAATGATACATAAATAATTATAATATACTAAGAAGCTGTAGAACACCAGTGCAGTGTAAGATATTTTAAGCAGAGACATCTAAGCACGAGTCCCAATTGCATCATTTACTAGTTGTGAGACTTGGCAAGTTACAGAGCTTCTGAAATCCTCATTTTCTCATCTAGCTAGCATATGATCATAAATGAGAACTGCCAGATTTTCCATAAATTTGGCTATTAATAAAAGGTGCCACCAATGGGAAAAATGTCATGAAAGTTCTATGAACATAGAAAAGGCAATATACAGAAATAGACAAAATTTGAAGGAGAATAGAAATAGCATGTTTCAAACTTATCCCAAATTGTGGCAGAGACTAAAAAATATCAATAAATAAAGTAAATAAATAAAGGAAACTGCTATCGATTTTTAAAGGCACTGTTATTCACTAAAGCATGCAAAATACTATATATTGTTTAGTTAAAATTTATATAGTTGCTGTGCATAGAAATGCACAATAATAATAAAGCACCAAGTATCTTGTTGGGGGTTATCTATCAGGAAGAAAGGTGAATTTTATCATGCATTATTTCTTAAAGTGAATGGTAAATAAGTGGATATTTTCTTCTTATTCTTAATCATTTATGCATTATACAAAATATTCAGTATTAAAAAAGTAAATTCTAATTTTAAAAATTAAGATTGTTAATGAAAGACAACCATGAATTTCACAATGACAATGACAGGTATCCAAACCAAGCCCATTAGTAGTATAGAGAGATATATATCCTGGTTAGTTGAATGTGCTATTTTTTTTTAAGTTTTTATTTAAATTCTGGTTAGCATACAGTGTAATTTAGTTTCGGGTATACAATACAGCAATTCAACACTTCCATACAACACCCAGTGCTCATCACAACAAGTGCCCTCCTTAATTCCTATCACCTGTTTCACTCATGCCCCTACCCAGCCCCTCTCCTCTGTAACCACCAGCTTGTTCTCTACAGTTAAAAATCTGTTTCTTGGTTTGCCATTCTCTTTTTTCTTCCCCCATGACAGTTGTTTTGTTTCTTAAATCCCACATGTGTGAAATTATATAGTATTCATCTTTCTCTAACTCATTGCTAATGATTCTTAATCAATTAAATTTATTAATTAAAGTATTTATCTATAAGTACCCCAGGAAAGTAAGGCCCTTATACTGTGGGTGAGGAGCTCTGATAGTGCTCCTTACTGTCAACATGCTTCACTTTGTGCAAAAAGCTAACATCTCGTTAAGGAGGGTGGGGTTCTGGTGAAAGACCTTTTCTGGGTTGCCGGTTGGGGAGGCAGGAAGCCCCGTGGGTTCTCCTGTATAAGATCACTAATTCCTGGGCACCTGCATGGCTCAGTCTGTTGGTGAAGCCTCTGACTCTTGATTTCAGCTCAGGTCATGATCTCACCATGGGTGGTTAGATTAAGCCCGGTTTTGGACTCTGTGCTCAGTGTGGAGTTTATTGGCGATTCTTCCCCTCTGCTCCTCCCCCAGCTCACATTCTCTCTCTAAATAGAAATAAATAACTCTTACCAAAAAAAAAAAAATAAAACAAAACAAAAAAAACACCTAATTCCATTTATGAGGGCTCCACGCTTCAAGCTCCCAAAGTCTCCATCTCCTAACACCATTACTTTGGGTGAACACATTAGGATTCTGAAATTTGAATTTTGGGGGGACACAAATAATCAGACCATAGCACTCTCTATTGTTCTATAGCACAAGAACAGCTTTTAAGACTGAAAAGAATGCACCCGTTGCTCACTGGATTTGGTCAGTAACTGTTCACAGTAATTGTCTGAGAAAGCCAGTTGCCCAATGCCTGGCAACACGAGGTCCATGGCAAACTGAAGTTCCATCCTAGAAAATGAGCAGAAATCCCAGCTCCTCTGGGTAGCTGAGCTTGACAGTCTCTCCCACTGACAGAACGGGGACTGGTGTCCTGGTAACTCAGTCACGGCAATGCAAAGTAAATAGAAGGGACATTTTTTTTTTTCTTTTAATAATCCTGCCTTGAATCACAAATTTCATGCCCTAAAGGCTCTCAAATCATTGTGACACTTTTCTTCCAGAGTGTTTAATTTTAGCTTACAAATATTTGTTCAGTTTCTATTTTATTTATCTTCTGTTGTATTAAATGGTGCATTACATAGACTGAGGTCAGAGTCTAATGTCTACTTCAGTGTGATGATTGACTGCCTTTTGTTGTACTGATGCATAAATGTGTCCAGTATTCAAAGACCACTTCTTTCTGTAGAATTCTTTGCTCCACAGAAATATATGTATTAGAATAAGTTTTCTCTATGGGTCAATCATTCTACCTCTATCTACTCTCAGAAATATGTTACATTAATAATACTTATTTTTAAATTTATAGGATCAAACTGTAGATATTACGGAAGTATAAGCTATAGTATAGAAGACAATATTTTAAAAATGTAAACTTTGTGAATTTAAGAGTGAAAATACAGGTGAAAATATATAGATGACAGAACTAGGAGACTGGAAGAAATGAGTGGGAAAAACCTATAGAGAGGCACTGTTGCAGGATTTTTTTCCATCAGTGGCCCTGGTTCTTGGTCACACCACTTCAAATGGAGACGTAGACCACACAGAGTGGTGGGCAGCAAAGCAATACTTATTGAGCGATAGTAAAACGATAGCACAAAGCTCCCAAGGAGGGAAGGGACCCAATAGGGTTGCCACCAGAGTTTCTCAGTCTAGGGGTTTTTAGAGTCTTGTTGGTAAACTGTTTTAATCTGATTAATCCTCCCTGCACCTGTCCTCCAATCAAACAGGTTTTTGTCGACTGTCATATTGTTATGCCCCAATTAATGGGTCTGTGATTAAAGGAGCGAGACTGATATAAAGCAAAGGTCAAGCAAAGCTTTATTTCATGCCAAGCATCAAGAATCTAACGGAACGTTCAGGGACACACCTCTTCCAAGAGAGGGCGACCCTTCTCTATTTCACAGTCTAGCTTTTAAGGGCAAAGGCCATGCGGCCGGGCCTGGCCAGGCACAGGTGACCAATGAGATTGTAACACACAGGAAACTCCACAGTGATGCTAGGTGACCAACTGAGTTATAATTTACCCTAGTTGACATTTGACCCAGCCTATCACCTTGGTTGGGATTGGCACCCAAAAGGCTCCCAGGGGCCCAGGGTTACTGCTTGGTAACCAGAGAGACAGTATGCATCCCCCCACTGATGGGATGTCTCCATCTGGCCTGACCCATCCTTGTATCTAGGCTTTGTTACCTGGAGCTGGTTTTGGGGACTTGTTTAAAGTGAATCCCCTGGGGGAAGGGGAGTAGGGACAGTTTAACTTTAATGAAAGCCTCTTGATGAGTAGGTCCTTACAATATGGGAAAGGTGGAGGGCTCCTTCCAGGGTGGAATAAAATGCTTTTAAAGTAGTTTGGGAAGGGGGTGGGGGCTTGGCCCCTGCCTGCCTGCCTTCCAGCTACCCTCCATCAGCACTACTTTCCTTTACCTGCAATGGTCAAGACACTTAAAATGTGATTTATCAAGAAATGCAGACTTCATATGGTATTTAAAGTCTAAATGGCAACCAGCAAAAGGTTTTGCATGAATTGTTTGGTATTGAGTGGGAAGGGAGATATTTTGAGAAAATTTTTGATCTTTCATACAGGGTGTTCAGAAGAATCTGTCGAAAAATTGCCATAAAAAGGGGAGTTTGATATTCCCTGTAATGGTGGTATCAAGAGTACCAAAATAAAAATAAATTTTTAAAAAAGGATGAAAACAAATGTCTTTTGTATTGAACTAGAGCTTTAAGGCAGTAAAGTTTTGTTTCTTTACAAAATTACAACACTCTTATACAGTTTTTTTTTTTTTTTAATTGCGAACATTTGAGGAGGAGGAGGAGTATTTTAAATTTAGTCACTCTGTAATACAATGCTAAATTAGGTTCTTGGACCTAATGTCCAACATGGAAGAGAGGGTTTCCCCCCACATCGACAAATAATTCTGACACTATCTAATGTGGGATCACCAACCCCAAAGGTCAAGAAAGAATTCTTGAGATGTTTTCAGTGCAAAAAAAGGTGATTTTACTAAAGCACAGGAACAGGACCCACACGCAGAAAAAGCTGCATTGTAAGTGGGAGGGGTGATTGATTATGTAAAGTTTTCTATCCTATGGAAGGGAGGGTGATATTAGGGCTCCAGGAAATGGAGTCTGTAGGTTTCTGAAGGTCTGGCTATTAAGACTCGTGTTTTTCCTGTAAATAATTAAGACAGTGACAAACTGATGGAGTTTCAAGTCCTTAGTGACTGTGATCTTTATCAGCTGACCACTGGCTTTTTCCTTCCTTTGTTCTTGGGCAGTCAGGAGTGCCTGAGGGGTTGGGGTATGTTGAGTGTCAGTTTGCCTTCTGCCCTCAGCTCTGCTTTTGTTGTCTTGTCACTATCCAACCACAGATAGCATCAGATTCCAGGGGCAAGAGTTCAGTCCTATGAGACTCCCCCCACTTCAGATGCCAGTCAAAAGCTCAGACTGTTACCTGTACTTTTGACCAAGTGGCTATAAATCAGAGATTCTGCAGGGGCCAAGGGCAGGCCACCTCAAAATGTGCCACTTTGGCAAATGGATTATTTGAAATAAAAGATACTTGAGAAATAGCAGGTCCCTCTGAAAGCAGGAAATAAATCTCCCATAATAAAGGTACCCACCCTGGATTAAGACATCCTTAATCACCAGAGATAAAGAATTTTAAAGGTGAGAAAGCTATAGAAACAAACCTTGCTCCTTTTTTATCCCTAATTCACTACCTCTGCCCAAATTCTACATACAATTCCTTACCAACTAAAGTTCCCAAATAACCTGTTTTTTTATTCTGTCAATTCCTCAGTATTGCCTCTTCATCTAAAAAGTATAGAAACTGATACCTTGGTCATTTCTGTAAGTCTCAATTTCTTTATTGGGCCTCCGTGTGTAAGTAATAAAATTTTGGGTTTTTCTCCTGTTAATCCATCTCATGTAAATTTAATTCTTAGTCCAACTAGAAGATTTTGAAGGGCAGAGGAAGAATTTGTCCTTCCCTACAATTTCTATGACCTTATCCTCAGGTTTGATTAATTTGCTAGAGAAGTTCACAGAACTTAGAGACTAGCATTTCACTTACTAGATCACCAATTTATTATAAATGGATATAATTCAGGAACACCCAGACAGAAGAGATCTATAGGGCAAAGTATAGGGATAGGGTGAGGAGCTTCCATGCCCTCCCAAGTACACCACTCTCCTAGAACTACCACAAGTTCACCAACCCAGAAGCTCTCCAAACCTCTCTTTTTGGGGTTTTCTGGAGACTTCGTTGCATAGGCATAACTGATTAAACCTCTGGTCACTGGTGATTCATTCAAATTCCAGCCCCTCTCCCCTCCAGGGCAATCACAGGATGGGACTAAAAGTTCTAACATTCTACACACCCCATTAGTTCTCCTGGCAATCAGCCCCTCCCTTAGGTGGGGTTAAAAATTTACTTCATTAACATAACAAAGGAGATACCTTTGTTTCTCACAACACTTGAGAAAATTTGGGGGTTTTAGGAGCTCTGTACCAGAAATGGGAGGGATACTAAATATATTTCTTACTATAACACCACAAATGCCATTTCAAGAAAATAAATTAAAATATACTATTTTTTTCCCCTTTTAAGCAAAACCCTCATACCAGTTGTGCTACAGTGTAGAATCCTGCCGCAGATTTCAGTTGTTTGTTATGTTCATTCCATTCTGGAGAAATATTCTCTTATCATTAAATAAACATATGTAGAAAAGAATATTTATATACATATTTTTGCATATTTTAAAAGTCAACACTATATATCCTTTTGAATATAAAGTAAATCTGTCAGTTGCATTTTACTTTGAACAATGATTTATTATGTGTTTATAAAATATGGGACATTAGAAAAATAATCATATTTTATTCAAAAATTAGTGACATTGGCAGAAAGACAGTTTACTATAACTGCAAACAAAATGTGTCTTCATTATGCAAAAGTTAAGTATGTCTTGACTTAGAAAATGTGCAAAATTAAGCTTAATGTGTTTTTGAATAAGAGTGGTCTTCCTTTTCATATCAGAAATAGATTCTTACATTATTCCACAGACCAAATTATTATTTTTTTTCTTCCAAACAATTTCTTTGTTGTTGTTAACCTTTAACACCAGTTCATTGAAATACAAAGTAACTATCATTTATGGAGCTCCCACAGTCAAGATGAAATATAGTTGTTTTGCTTTTCATTAGAAATTTCCATAAAAGTGTCTTTTAAGACAATGAATTAATATGCTTTCTCAATATGATACTGTCAATTTAGGATCAGAATTTGTTACTCTTAACATATTTTAATAGTGTTTTTTTTATTGGTGTATATTTATTTTCTAAATATACTGTTTTTATGAGTTTCCATTAAAACAGTAATAATCATCCTAAATAGAACACAAGTTTATAGTGTTTGAAAGACATTAACTATACAGAGAAAAGAGGGCATTTAGTGATTTCAGACCCTTGCTAATTTACTCAAACTGTCAGGCTCCTCCTTTCCATAACTGAGAACTGAGAAACTGACAACATGGCCCAGTACTTCATGTCAAAAATCACACTTTGTGTCATCACAAAGTGGCACTTTTTTCATGCTCTTTATTTGTATTGATTTAGCAAGGAAACACTATTATCTTTGCATGTTTTATTTTATCTCATTGCTTCTGTGTGTCTAAGGTCATACTGAAGCAGAGAATTACACACTACCTCAATTCTTTGCAAGCATTTTACTGAATTTTAGTAGTTCTTCACATTTTTAGGCATATTAGAAAAGAAACTGGATTGCTACTTAACTAAAAATAAAAACTTGCTAAGGATCACAGATACAGTAAGCAAAACTATTTACATAAAATTCCTCAACAAAAACTACAGTAACAAAATTAAATACTGCCCTTATTTTTGATACATCCAAGGTTGTCTCTTCACATCCAACTTTTGCCCCATCTTTCTAATTCTGTCTAACACAATCTTCCTGACACTATATTTTCTAGAGTCTTGGTCTCGTCTCTCTTTTTGACCCCGGTCTTTGCTATCCCCACTCTGGGTCACCTACCTATTCTCCAAATCCAAATCTATTTAATCCTGAACAAACTAGCAAAATGGAAACCCTCTCTCAATACAGTTGAGCTCCTGTGTACATAACTACACTGTTTTTATATATGATTAACTGTTGCTGTGGAAAGTCACATACTTGTGTTAACATGATGCCAACAAAAAACCTGACCTTGCTTCGACTGCATGTCTATCCCTTCTGTCATTCCTTTATGTAGCTTTGATCATCTCATGGTGACAGTGCATTTTCCCAGTTTTTATCAGGTTAATAAGTTCCTTACTCAATGCCTCTAAGTCTTACTCTCAATAAATGATAGTCTCTCTGAATTTGTTCCACTTAGAAATCTAAATGCATCTAATATGTTCTCCTTTGATATCTTGCCCACTCACTTTACACATGCATCTATTTGTATCTCTGCCCCATTTTTATGTCCTTTCTTCATGCAGTCCAGGATGATTTTTATTCACACTTTGATCCTTCATTCCACCTTTATTCTTCTCCTCTAGATTTCTATTCTATCAATTACTTTTTTATCTCTCATACATTAAAAAAAAATTTTTTTTCCAAACCTCTTAATTATATACTGGCTCCTTTCCTAATGCCTACAAATAACCTCAAGTCTTTCTCATATTAGAAATAAACAAGCAGCAAAAATATAATGCAAAACAAATCTAAGATATTTTGACCTTGTTTTCCACATCTCCTACAACACCTTCATTCAAATAGCAATTGTATGTATTTGTCCTTAATTCTTTTTTTTCTAATAAACCTTGCCTCCATCAATCTATTATACTTGCCACCATCTAACTCATTGACATATCAGTGGTTCTCATTAAAACCAAAACTTTCTCCTGTATTTTACCATGTTGTAGTTGTCAGTCTTAATATTTCTCATCCCTCTGGCTCTGTTGACATGACAGAGAAATATTCTCTTCATTTCTCTCCAGATTATACAACTACCTTTCCTTTATTCCACTACCTCCATCCACCTCTTAAATATTTGCTGACCTTCCGGATTACTTTTTCTTTCTTTATGCTCATCTAATGTTAGGCAATCTCTCTGCTTGATCTCAACCACTTTTGTGTGGTTGTTAGAGAGAGGATTCCCTTTATGAATCTGATAAATGGGTTCTAAATCTGAAATAAAATGTGTCAATGATTTCATATAACCTGCAGTGCTTTGTGGGTAAGATACCCCTTCAAGAATGAAAAGGCTAGTTCTGGCAGGCAATATTCTAAGCTGATCCCTAAGATAGCTTTCTCCTGGTGTAACACTATATGATTCCACTAACTGGATGGAGCCTATAAAGACCAGATACTGTTTTCATAACTCATTACGTTATCTGTCAAAAAAAGGAGATTATTGGGGCACCTGGGTGAATCAGTGGGTTAAGCCTTTGCCTCTGGCTCAGGTCATGATCTCAGGGTCCTGGGATCGAGCCCCACATCCGGCTCTCTGCTCAGCAGGGAGCCTGCTTCCCCTCTCTCTCTGCCTGCTACTCTGCCTGCTTGTGATCTGTCTCTCTCTGTCAAATAAATAAATAAAATCTTTTTAAAAAGAGGGGGGGATTATTTGGGGTCTAACCTAATCAAGTAAGACCTTTACAAGTAAGATATTTTCTCTGGCTGCTCATACAGCAAAAAGTCAGTTAAACATACTCCTACTACCCTGGAAGAATGCAGTAGCTATGTCATGAACTCTCTGTGGAACCATGGGGGAGGGAGGGCAGGTGGATTCTAAGAGTTGAGAGCAGCTTTTGCCTGACAGCTAGAAAGAAAGTAAGAGCCTCAGTCATATTACTACAAGGAACTGAATTCTGCCAACCATGTGAATGAGTCTGAAGGAGGATCCCAAATTCTAGATGAGAACACAGCTTGATCAACATCTTGACTACAGTCTGTGAGACCCTGAGGAGAGACTCCAAATAAACCATGCCCAGGCTCCTGAACCACAGAAACTGTGGGATAATATGTGCTGATACAACTTCTTAAGTTGTGGTAATTTGTTACACAGCAATTGAAAATGAATAAATTAATAAATCTGTTCTACCATTCTATTCTATTCAACCAGTCTGCGTCTTCTTCTCTATGGCAGTTTGTCTAATAGAATTTTCTATCATGATGGAAAGTTCCATATTTGAGCTATCTAATTCTACCAGCCACAAATGGCTATTGAGCATTTGAAATATAGCTACTGGAATTGAGTAATTGAATTTTTAAAATTTACTTAGTTTTGGATAAATTCAAATAGCCACATATGGCTAGTGACTTCTCTACTGGACGGAAGAGTTAAGGTATGATGCTGATGCATTTAACCTTTCCTTTACCCACATGCCCACATGGTGAAAATATACACTTTCCTTCCATCACTATTAATATCAAAAAGGGAGCTCCATTCTCAGAAATCTGGTGTATCAAAGAACACAAGATATCAGGGATGAGAGCAAGAAAGGAATGTTAGCATCCCATACCCTGCTTCTTATGGAACAGCTCAGCTGAGCTGACATTTTTTTTGAGTAGGGAGAGTAAGCAATGAAGGACTCGTGTTAGAATGGATAAGACTTGAATCAGTAAAGTATACATTCCTACATTTGGCCCACCAAGGAATTTATTTTGGGCAAAGGAAAGGTAACTGCAACTTTAGTATATTATTGGAACCCCACAGAACAGTAGGATTTGATAGCAATGACATCCCTAAGAGCATGAAGCTGCAGGGCGCCTGGGTGGCTCAGTTGGTTGGGTTTCTGCCTTTGGCTCAGGTCATGATCTCAGGATCCTGGGAATGAGTCCCACGCAGGCTTTCTACTCAGGGGAGTGGCCTGCTTGTCCCTCTCCCTCTGCTCCTCCCCCCACTGCCCATACTCTGTCTCTCTCTCAAATAAATAAAATCTTAAAAATATATATCTATTTTTTAAAGAGCATGAAGCTGCAGTGTATACCACCAGTAAATGCTTCACACATCCAGAACACCATGGTGCAGCTCCAAATTCGATAATGTCATTCAGAATGAATTGTGATTGGGGATCTTTTAACTAGGAGAGCTTGTAGAACAGGGCAAAAGTCCACATCAATAGGAAAGAAGGAGGCATTCAAATTAGCCTGGAGAGGGGGATGTTTGGTCATTTTTGTGGTATGAACAGTGTTGTTGCATTTATCTGTGCTCAGTCATGATTACAGAAGGGTCTTGTTTTTGTCTCACTCCATCACTGTCACAGAATGACCTTGCCTGATATTGGTGTTCTGTGAAATGGTTTTGTTCAGCAGAGGAATTCTATGGCCTAGCTGTTACTAAAAGGTCAGCTCTCAGTTGACAGCTGAGGGGCTACTTCTTTTCTTTCTCAAAAGCAATAATTGGATAAAAATAAAACCTTTGAGTTTGTGCATCACTGATTTCAGTTGGGTCAATAAACTGATAATGTGCTGACAATACACATTTTTCATTTCTGCCCAGGACTCTCACCCAAACTTCTGATTCATGCCCACAGCTATGTCCTTCAAATCTTCAATTAGATGTCCCACTGCACTTCCAAATCAGCATGTCCAAAAATGTTCTCAGGATCTATGCCTCAAACCTATTTCTCTTCCTGAATTATCTGTCTCTACTATAGGTACCAATTTATGTTAAGCAAGAATCTCATGTCACATTCTTTACAAAAAACCACTCAACCTATCACATTATTCATCAGTCCAGCCAATTTCTATTCCTATGGACTTTGTAATCTATCATACCTTTTTAGAACTAATCCTTATTCCGTGGTTCATGGGTAGAAGAATCAATATTGTCAAGATGTCAGTTCTTCCCAACTTGATCTATAGATTCAATGCAATCCCAAACAAAATCCCAGCAAGTTATCTGTGGATATTAACAAACTGGTTCTAAAGTCTATATGGAGAGGCGAAAGACTCAGTCAGAGTCCACTCAGTCCTGAAGGAGAATAGTTAGAGGACTGACAACACTCAACTTCAAGACTTACCAGTAAAGCAATGTACCACTTCAAGGCAGTGTGGTTTGGTGAAAGAACAAATAGATCATTGGAACACAAGAGAAAGCCAAGAAATAGGTCCACATAAGTGTATTCAACTCATCTTTGACAAACAAGCAAAGACAATACAATGGAGCAAAGACAGTCTCTTCAACAAATGGTGCTGGAACAACCAGACATTCAAATGTAAACATCATCGTCATCATTTTCTCAATATAGACCTTACACCCTTCAATTAACTAAAAATGGATCACATATCTGAATGCAAAATGCAAAACTATAAAACACCTAGAAGATAATATCAGAGAAAATCTAGATGACCCTGAATATATCAAGGACTCTTTAGATACAATAGCAAAATCTCAATCCATTAGAGAAATAATTGATAAGCTGGACTTCATTAAAATTAAAATTAGAACTTCTGTTCTGTAAAAGAGAATGTCACAAGAATGAAAAGGAAAGCCAAAGACTATGAAAAAATATTTGCAAAAGACACATCTGACAAAGGACTATTATCTAAAATATACAAAACACTCTTAATATTAACAATAAGAAAACATCTCAATGACAAAAAGAGGCACAGACCTTAACAGACACCTCAGCAAAGAAGAGATACAGATGGAAAATAAGCATATGAAAAGATATTTCACATCATATGTTATCAGAGAAATGCAAATTAAAACGAGATACTATTGTACACCTATTAGAATGGCCAAAATTTAGAACACTAACAGCGCAAAATGCTTACAAATTGCAGAGCAAGAGAAACTCTCAGACACTGCTTCTGAGGAGACAAAATAGAATAGCCACATTGGAAGATATTTTGGAAGTTATAAAACTAAATCTACTTTTACCACATGATCTAGTAATCACGCCCCTCGATATTTACCCAAAGGAATTGAAGACTTATATGCACAAAGAAATCTGCCCATTGATGTTTATAGTAGCTTTGGGCATAATTGCTAAAACTTGGAAACAAGCAAAATGCCTGTCAGTAAGTGAATGGATAAATAAACTGTAATATATTCAGACAGTGAAATATCATTCATTGCTAAAAAGGAATGAGCCAGGGAAGACACAGAGCATCTTAAATGCATATTATAAGGGAAAGAATAAATCTAAAAAAGCTACCAACTATATGGTTCCAACTATATGATATTCTGGAAAAGGCAAAACTATGGAGACAGTATAAAGATCAGTGTTTGCCAGATGTTGGGGGAGCAGAGTGGAGGCACAGGCAGAGCACAGTGGATTTTTAGGGCACTGAAAATATTATATATGATGTTATAATGATAGATACATGTCTTTATACATTTATCCAAACCATCAGAATATACAACAACAATAAAGAACCCTAATGTAAACTGTAGACTATGCGTGAAAATGTGTCAGTATAGGTTCATCAATTTTAAGAAATACACTACTCTGGTGGAGAACATGACTAATGGGGTAGGCTATACACATATGAGGGAAGGGGATATACTGGAAATCACTCTGCCTTCCCCTCAATTTTACTGTGGACTTAAAACTGATCTAAAAAGCTGAAGTGTTAAAAAATAAAACAAACAAACAAAAAAATCCTTATTCCTGAGGTATATGTAGGAAAACAATATTTGAATACACATTTGAATTTGAAAGAGAACAATACTTACTGTCTCTTCACTGTTGAAACTTGACAAATTTTTAATTGAGGTATAGCTGACATACAACGTAAGTTTTAGGTATACAACATAAAAATGTGTTATTTGTATATTTTGCAAAATGATCACAGTAAGTCCAGTTAATATCCATCACAATATGTTTCCATCACAATATGTTTATAGTTTTTAATTTTTTTCTCATGGTGAGGAATTTTAAGACTTACTCTCTTGGCAACTTTTTAATTTGTAACATACGTTTATGAATTAGTCACTATCCTGCATATTATTCCCCAGGACTTACTTATTTTAGAACTGGAAGTTTACACCTTTTGACCACCTTCACCTCTACACCCACCCCCCAACTCTGGCACTCACCGATCTATAGTCTGTATGTATAAGACTATTTTTTTTTTAATTTCATTTTGTTTTTAAAATTCCTCATGTAAGAGAGCTCATACAGTATTTGTCTTCCTCTGACTTAGTTCACAAACCATAATGCCCTCAAGGTCACTGTGCTGTTACAGATGGCAAGACTTTTTAATGGCTGAATAGTATTCACTTCTTTATCTACTCATCCGTTGATGGTTGTCTCCATAGCTTGGCTATTGTATTTATAATACTTGAGAAAACTTTTTAACATTTACTTTCTCATCTAGTAAATGGAACTGTGGTACTATGAGCAGAGTGGACTTGGTGGTTGTATGATCTGTGCTACAAAGGGTCCCACACTTGGTTTAATACTCTGTTGGTACTGTGTTGAAAGTCCTAATATTTTTTAACAAAGCATCCAGCTTTTTAATTTTTCACTGGGTCCCACAAATTGTATGTATCTTATATTTCTGACTATAAGAATGGTTCTCACTGACTTTCCCCCAGAGGAATATAACTGACCAAGGGCCTCAGTCACTATGCTCTGAAATCCTCTGCCATGTTTTCTCGGAGACCTCCTGGGGGCTGCTCCCAGCCAACATCAGAGTAGGCCTGGTATATTAAGCAAGGTCTATTACTGGGAGTGAGGGGATTCCAGTGACTGCTGGTTTTGGTTCCAGCATTCCCTGAGAGTTTTGACAACGCTACTTTAGAATCTGCAGCTGTCTAGATCCCTTCCACCCAGCTTTCAGTCCCCTTTTCCTTCAGTGTACGTCACATTGACAACAGAATCTGAAGACTTTCCATCTTTTTCTAGATCGCTCAGCATTTTCTCTCACATAGGCATCTTCCCTGTGGGGGAACATCTTTGCACATTTGGTCCCCTTTTGGTGTCTGCTTTGTGGAGGATGTGGACTAACAATGGGGATATAAATATCATCTTCACAGATTTGTTCTTGGCATTGTAATGAGACAAGATGTAAACTGATTAACACTGTGCCTCGCATATACAGGACATACATAAATGGAGCCGTTAATAATAACTGCAGTTGTAGTAACAGTCATTTTAACACTTTCTTGGTTGAGATCTACTTTTAGGATATTTCGATAAACTAGTCTTTCTGCCTTTTGTCTTATTTTCCTCAAAGTTATCCTCCACAATAACTTCCAGGATGATCTGTCTGAATAGACCACTTCCCCATGTTCCTCAGTGGTTTAGAAGCTGTTGGTAATTTTCATAGTTTCTATATTGCATGAAATTGAAATGGGGAACTTGGATTGTGCCTAATAGTTTACTTGGGAATAAATAACAAGCTCTATCAGCCCACAGGCTCCAGTCCATGATCCTTAATGTGCCATAAAAGCCAGCTCTTTCTTTCTTTTTATTTATTTATTTATTTGACAGAGAGAGAGAGAAGCAGCGAGAGAGAGGGAACACAGCAGAGGGAGTGGTACAGGGAGAAGCAGGCTTCCCACTGAGCACAGAGCCTGATGTGGGGCTCGATCTCAGCATCCTGGGATCATGACCTGAGCCTTAATGACTGAGCCACCCAGGTGCCCCAAGACACCTCTTTCTGACCACAAGTCCTCTTGGTCCCATTTCCTGCCACCCTCAAACCGTACTTAAGCAATACCACCACTCTGCTTGCTCTTCAGCACACACTTTCTCTAGACTCCCTAACTCTTCCCTCTTGTCAAATAAGTTCTGGTCAACCTCTCAAGCCACAGTTCTGTTAGTCAGCTTTTCTTAGTGGCCATGGTTGGGACCTTCTCACACAACAAACCATATAAATAATATCTCCAGCATCACATTCAGCGTTTTCTACTGTTTGCTTTACCTGCCCAGTTTGTCAACAAGGGTGTCAGATCTTTGACAAATCTATCATGTGTCTTTGCATTTTCCTTGCCTGCCACGGAGTCCATTCGAGAGTGTGGAAGTTCAGCACATCTTTGTTAGAGCACAGAAGGCACTAGTGAATAAATTAAAATGAAATGCTCTTTCTGGTGTCACAAGTAGAGGTTTTAGAATTCTTACCTTTTGCTTAACTGTCTATCTTAAGTAAAAAGGCACCTAGTTTTACATTTATCCAATTTTATACAAATACAAATTTTAATGAGTTTTGGCATATTGATGCATAAAATATTATAAAATTGTACTTGGAGATAACACAAAATCAGAAAACACCTCCCCCTTTAAAAAAAGCTTCCTACTTTTCCAATGACTCATATTTGTAAGCAATTTAATGTCATCACTTCTTTTGAGAATTTCAAAATTCTCGTTTTATGGTTGATTGAGTTCATCTACTCCTACACATATTTCTACTTTCTTGTTCAATTTTCTTGGCATGAACATGAATATGTAACTTGTTAGTATTATTATTGTTTTTTATAATGGCATTTTTCTTTTGAGACTACAGGTTCTAGGGGTAATGCTTTTAACACTGCTGACCAAAGTTCATAGAATAGCATAAGTTTATTAAAACAAATATTTCTTAGAATGAAGATAAGTCAGTTCACACTAGTTTATTTTTTAGCCTTAATACAAGTAACCGATAATCACATATAACTATTTCTATTCATATAAATATTTATTTCATAGTTATCATCCATTTTCATAGAAACATTATTAGGAAAAGTTGCCAAATGACAAATAGGAAAAAAAAAGAGAGAGAGAGAGAAAAGAAAAACAAACAAAAACTCAACATGAATTCTTGTGAAGAGAGTTTATCTATAACCTGTGACCCCTAATTTTTTTCAGTCTGAACTTTTGGAGAACATGAATTCCCTAAATAATGTTCTTTAATAAAATAACATCAAAGTAGAGGAAAAGACATTCTATAAACTATAAATTTCAGGGAATACGTAAGGTCAGTAACAATGATGACCATGTGAATGCTGTATTTTCTAAGTATAGAATAACCCAACTTCAACTTTGCTCTACCATGATTTGCTTTTCTGTGAATGATGTATTTGTATTGATGTACTGGTTTATATACTGCATTCAAGTTCATATTCTGATTAAAAGTACTCAGTTTGGAAGATGTTTTGGAGAGAGAAAATGTCAGTCTGGACCACACATTAGAAGGAATATAATTAATTCCAAAGGATCAAAATTTTATCTTGTGTATATTACCTCAACAGCAACTAAATAAATAATCATAGTAAAATTATTTTTTTGAGATTATTTTATTATTTTTCAGGAAAAGACTGAGTTAATTTAAAATTACCTAAAACATAATCATGATTCATTTCTTATCTGTGCCTTTACTAGATAACCAAAAATATTTTTTTTCTGAACAGCTCTATCTATGCAAATTTTAAAAATTCCCTGAGCCAAAAATGACCTAAATATTAAAACTGAGAATTTGCCTGTTCTGAACTCTGATGCTATGTGATCATGCCTATTTTTTTAATAAAAGCCAGCTTTTTCATGGCATTTTTTTAAATATATATTATAGTCTGGACACAAAATGCTGCTCATCTAATGGATTTTTTGAATGACTAGGAAGGTTCTATTTCAGGGCAATTATTCTTACACATTATATTACCAAATAAAATTATACTATAAGTTTCTCTAAGGCAATGATGATATACTTATAGTTTGGAAAAATTCTCCAGCCTCAAACCAAGATCTAGTTAAAAACAAAACAAACAGAAACTTCCAAATAATTCTTGTGGACCCACACTGAAATAATAAAGGAAAACCATTTCTAATATAACTTCATTATTCAAGGTAATCAACATAAACATATCAATATACATTTGAATTTCAATATATATTGAAACCTTATGATTTTTGTATTTTTAATAAAATGCACATAATGTATACACTAATATGTTCTGACCCAAAAGATAAGGTATTAAAATAATTTATTCATTAAAATAGAATTAAAAATTCTATATTATCATAAATATATACAAATATCATAAAATTAGGAGTGATTCTTCTCCAAATTTCATAAAGAGTCCTAGTATTAAATTTTTAGCACATATATAATCTCAGTGAACACTTTCAGGAAAAATATGTAATATATGTATGAATGAATATTTATGAAAATATTCCCTGTGCTAGAGTAAATAGCAAAAGATTATGCCCAACATGATTTGGCCTGTCAGAAGTTAAGCTGATATATCAACTTAAGTTTCCATAAAAAGGAATGTATTTTTGGTAGCTCATAGTCATAAAGTCATTTTTTTAAACTCAAAATAATACAGACTCCACTTCATGTATTCAATCCCAACAAACTATTCCAAAAATTGTTGAATACAGGATCTTACTTGATATATGATTTAAATATTGAGTGTGAATAAAGCTGTCAAATCTTTCTTATTTTGGGCATCAGGAGTGTTTGCTCTAAAATACACAATACTTTTTTCTTCCCTCCCAAATTTTTTAGACAATCAATGTTACCATTATCGAGAGCCACTGATTAGAAAGTACAGTAAACAAAGTTCTCTATTTGAGAATTCAAATATCCAAACATTCCATTTATGTTACTAAAGTATGAAACAAGGAATTTCTTACCTTTCCTTCCACTGTGTGCTGATCCAAAATTTAATAATCATGGAAAGATTACTAAAATGGAAAATAACAGGGAAACATCAATAATAATCACATGAAAGTTAAATCGAAATGTACTCTAAACTAAAAACAAGTTTTGTACATAATAACCATTATTAACTATAAGATTTCCAATTCAGTTAATTATTTTTCCTTTAATTTCTTTTCAACTATTAAAGACTCTGGTATGTATAAAGAATAGAGATTTCAAATAAGCAATTCTATGAGAGTGTATATTAAATGTTTGGCATAACCTACCACTCCAGTAAATATTGAACAGTAAGATTATAGACTTTTCATTAAATTCATGATTAAAGATATTTTGTAAGTATAAAATGTTAGATAGATATACTGTACAATAATATACACACACATATACAAACCAATTTTGCTTTTGGTAATAACCCTCTAAATAATTTTAAAAAAACCTTTTGGTAACAAACTAGAAAATCTATAACAGGATTAAAAAATACATATCTCAAGTTCTAATCTAAAAATCTGAAGAAACCCAGAAATGTGAAATAAGGTTTGTAATGATTTTCTCCCAGGATTCTCTAACAGTTCAGTGAGGGAGCTGACAGAGTTTTTACTCTGTCAGAGGAGAAAGTTTGAGAGATGGATAGCCCCAAAGGATTAAAGCCTAAGAGGTACAAAGCTGAGGTTCATGTGTCTAGGGAAAAAAAAAAAATATATATATATATATTAATAGCTTGGTAATCTTCCTACACAGGCTTTGAGTTTAGACTCTAGCCAACAACGCTATAGTTAGAGGGTTAACCAAAATCAGACATGTCCATAAAAGAAGTTTAAGTCCAGCTTTGAATCATTTCAATCTGTATAATTGGATTAAAGTGATCCAGCTTTATCAGAATAATAAATAAATCTTCTCTTGAGGGAGATAACACCTTTCTATACCTCCATTTATTCATAAAAGTTGGAATTTGTTTAAAAATAAAAGCATGCACATATGAAAACAAGATAAGATTATACAAACATAAGAGAAATAACAGAACAGAAAAGGATCCATTGAGAAGCAAAAAAATAAAATAAAATAAATAGAAGTATTGAAATACAGACTTTAAAATAGCTATGCCTACTATAAAAGACAGTACTGTGATCTAGGTCAAGGAATGGAAAGCAAACCAATCTGAAGAAAAATATAAATACAAGTAGGAAAACTGAAAAATATAATAACTGAAATCAATGGCTCTAAGGGTGAATTTAACAGCCAAGTAGACACAGTTAAATAAAATTGTTAAGCCGGTAATTAGGTAGAAGAACATAACCAGAATGAACTACAGAGAGACAGACAAAAATAATATAAAAAATGTAAAAATGAAAATAAGAGAGTGAAGGGATATACTGTAAGCATCTCAGAATTGCAGTACCAGTTGGAGAGGAACAAAGTGGGACATAAGCAGTGTTTGAAAAGATGTCCTCTAATTTTCCAAAACTGATACAAGAAATCAAACAACAGAAAATCATGACTATTTTGAAGCCAAAAATCTACTTCCTTGAAATTTATAATCAGTATCTGCCTTCTGGGTCCTCCTCAAATAGATCCTTTCACAACACAAATGCAAAACCCCAACCAGTGTTTATGAGGCTTTGGAATTAGCCTACAAAGTAGTGAAAGACTGGTGGCATCCTTTTCTGTGTATCTATTAAATATATTTATCTGAATTTAATGTGTTCAATTTTCACCTTTGAGAAGACTTTGGCGTCCTTTCTCTTCATTTCGACTTTTACAATTGTCAAAATCAGTCTTAAGTACTAAAGTGGCTCTGACTGACCATACAGCTGTAAGGGGCAATGAAAAGTCTAAAAGAGGAATCTTAATGAAAAAGAGGAAACACTTGTTACCTGTATTACTTTTTTTATTGCTGGAACAAATTTAGCATCTTAAAACAATACACATTTACCACCTCAGTTCCTGTGCATCAGTAATCTGTCCCAGTTTAACTAGATCCTCTGTTCTCAGGGCCCTATGGGCTAAAATCAAGATATCAGTCTGTTACATTCTCATTTCCCCAAGAGAAAGATGGACTTCTAAGCTTGTTCAGTTTGGTGGAATTCATTTCTATGGCTGTAGGACCCAGTCCCTATAGGCTTACTAGCTTTGGACTGTGGACTGCTCTTAGCTACTCATGCTACTCTCACATTTTTGCCATGAGGACCCCTCCATCTCAGCAATGAAAAACATCCTTGTGTTGGAACCTTCCTAGGTTTCAAATCTTTTGTGATTTCCCTCTCTGTAACTAGCAAAGGAGAATTCACTGCTTTTAAACAGCTCTTTGAATTAGTTTTGGTCCACCCAAATTACCTTCCAAATTACCTGTAGCAGATAACATAACCTAATCACATGAATAATATCCCATCATACTCACAGCCCTGGAACTTCAAAGGGAGTACGGAATCTTGAGAAATATCTTAGAATTCTGTCAATCCGAGCACAGAAATACTTTTCCTAAGAGCATTCTTACACTCAGTAGGATCCCAGACCAACAGAGACATGCTTGTCCACACATTCCTGATGGCACCTAACAACACCTAAAACAGCGATCTAATCAGTCCCAAACTCAGCATCCCACCTAGACCTCAACATTCACCACTGAGCCCAGAAAGCAAAGTAGACCTACAGGTGCGACTATTTGAAATCACTCTAGAGAGATTCTACCTTCTAGATAACACTCTAATTTCTCTTTCTTAGATAACTGATAACAAATGGCACAACTTACAGGAGCGATGGTTCTTTGAACTTACACAAGTAACCCTGGATTCACTGAAAATATTAGGGTAAAAGTAAACTGAGAAAAAAAAAGCATGATCATATCATAATGACCTGAAGAGAAAAAAAGAAATTGAAAGGGACACTAATTTATATTCACAGGCTGGGGAACAGGAAGATACCCGTAGCACCTGTCCAACAACCCCTTCCCTTTTCAAATACAGGCCAAGTTAAAGCGTACAGTGGGAAAAAAAATATAAAGAAGAAGGAAGGGATTCTAATATATACTCTCAAAAAAAAAAAAAACACATTTTCTTCAGAAATACATTGTATCATAGTGTTTATAGCTGTAATTTCCTTAAAATAGATTTTGAGAGACATTTTTCTTTCTGACTTTAAGCCAGCTTTATAACAATAGGCACATTACTGAAGTAGAGGTGTGTTATACACCCTATATGTAGACTAATCTTTAAATAAAATAATATTAAACATTCTGTCTAGAAATTATTGTTGGCTTTTATATACATTATATTGCTTTCTTATATCTTACATAAGTGCTTATCATTTTTAAAATATATCATGTTTGACTTTTCGCACTCAATCTTTATTGCATGAGTGCCTAGGTTACTAGAAATACTGCTTTTGGTAACTTGGAATATAAACTAATGTGTAGGCTTCACTTGGAAACAGAAGCATGCTACTGTATTTTGATTCATAAACATGTTCAAGAATTGGAAATTCATGGTTAAGGCTGATTAAAAAATTATTTTCTTACATTAGGGATTTAGAAACAGAATCAACTTTTTCTGACGTCTAAGAGAGTCAAATTTGATTATCATTTTTCTGCAGCAGCATGGCATGCGAGCCTAGCTTTCATCTGATTTATTATACATCAGCTCCAATAGACAATATACTGATATCACTTGTCTCATTCTATCAAACTAAACATTGCACTGCACAGAAT
This sequence comes from Mustela lutreola, assembly GCF_030435805.1. Taxonomy (NCBI): domain Eukaryota; kingdom Metazoa; phylum Chordata; class Mammalia; order Carnivora; family Mustelidae; genus Mustela; species Mustela lutreola. The sequence continues at coordinate 54,269,087 of NC_081303.1, forward strand.
CTGCACATAAAAATATTTTATTATAGTGACTAACTGAAATCTCTGTTTTAATAGAATCAAATGTGACACTTGGTATATGTTGGTGGCATTAATTATAATACTTTACAGAAATGTATTTTAGTAGTTTGGAGAAAAAAAATCAATGACATACAAGCAAAATATTTCACCAATTTCCTAATTATTTAAATTGCAATCTTTGAAGCTAGATTTCAAACAGCATAATCATCAGATGTTTTATGCATGGCTATTGAATGTTATGAGGTACACTGGAATAGCTAATCATAAAAGTTAAAGATGTTTTATAGCAAAGTCAGTACACATTAAGACATATAAATCACAAAATATTTTATGTATGTGTTGTGAAAGCACCCAATAAATTATCACAGTAGTTTATGAGAAACCAAAGAATCCCTGAAGAGGGCCTTTTGCTGACTAGTAACAATATCGGAATTTTGTAAGACAATCATAAAAGATAAAAAGTAAAATAACATACAAAAAAAATAACTTCAGGAACAAAAAAAGAGAAGTGCTTAACTGCTTTTTGAGTCTTTTGTCTTTGGTATCCTTGACAAAGCCAAGAATTGCCTCAAGATAAAAAAACGTGGCAGAAAAGAAAATGAACTCCAGGTCAAGGTTAAAAGTTTTTTTAAAAGTTAAGAGATATGATAACACACACATACAAAAATATATTTATGTCAAGAAAGTCCAAAAGATAAAATGTGAAATACCCATAAAATAATTATTTCTAAACCCCTAACATACCCTAAAATTTGCTCATGAGAGTAAGATTGAAAACACACCTAAATGTCAAACAATTTAAGTGTAAATATCTGAAAAACATAGGTTTGAATTTTGAAGATTAATACTCTTAAAGTGTTATACATTATTTAATCTTAGTTGTGAATTATATTTACATTAAGTGGGTGATATAGAGAAATTTTACTTAGTTTAATTGCCAAAGTAAGAAAGACAATGACTGTCCTTTTGGCTATTTCCATGAAAAAAATTTTTTTAGGAGATCAGTACTTTAAAGTGGAATTTACTAAATGACCCTTAATTGATTCAAAATAAGGCTCAACAAATATTATCATTTTTGGAGCATCTGGGTGGCTCAGTCCTTGGGTGTCTGACTTTGGCTCTGGTCATGGTCCCCGGGTCCTGGGATGGAGCCCTGCATTGGGCTCCCTGCTCAGTGGGAAGCCTGATTATCACTCTCCCACTCCCCTTGCTTGTATTCTGAACCCTCTTATGTGTCTCTGTCAAATAAATAAATAAAATCTTTAAAAATTATATTTTAAAAATAAATTAATTTATTAAATCAAATAAATAACATCTTTAAAAAATCTTTAAAAGCAAATATTATCATTTTTAAATTGCCTAACTTTAGAGGATGGGACCCATTGCGTATATAGGCTGGAATAGGCATAAAATTAACTTATTAGCCATCCTGATTCTCTAAGGAAGAGAGGTTAAGCAACCTCAAAAATTCTAGGATAAAAGGGTGTTTGTAAACATGTAAATGAAACTGAAATTTTCAAAGTTTCAAAGAGTGTTTTGGTATGTAGTATGGTCCTAGCTGACACAAAAAGGTTTGAAGTTTAACATAATTATATTTGGGAAGCTCCAGAGCATCTCACTTTTTGTTTATATATTGGAAATGACAACAGTCTAGAAATGAATTTCAATAAAGAGCATAGATTTTTCAATAACTCTAAATTTTCTGTCAGCCAATAGCTATGATCTATAGTTAATTGAGAAGTTACAAAGATATAAAGGTGTTCATAAAATAGTATGAAATGAATATCAAATCAATAACCTACATGGCATCCTTGATTATGCACTTCCTGACTTTCTTGTTCATCTCTCTTCATAAAAGGGAAACTATTAACAACCCACTTCCACCTCAATTAGAGTGAAGAGAACAATTATCACCTTATAACTATATATACATTAATGAGGTCAAAGGGTCTGGCAAACACTGCACCACAACCCTGACACCTCTGGTTCCCTCTTTAAAATTAGAGTCCTACAACATTTGCCACTCTTTTCTTGAGTTATTTTAATCCTGAAAAATAGAAGCACATAACCATTCCTGCGTTATATTTTATGTAATATTCTGATGAATTAGAATGTAAAGTGAGTACATCTAATTGACAAAAACTCAGGAAAGAAGCCTGCTTTGTAAGATAAGAATATGAACGATTCTCACTACAGATTTGAAGAGTAAAAAAATGGTACACAAAAACCACAGCCTACTTCACTCCTGAATTAACTCATTTTATAAGGTCATAATGTTCACGTCTGGACTTCTTTTTTTTTTAAAGCAAAAAGAAAAGATTACCTCAAGAAAGAATACATCTTACAGCAGCAATAACATCAGATATAACAATCAGGTTCTTGTGCAAATTGAGTGTGACAATATATCAGCATCTAGCTGCATTTGAGGATCTCATTCATATTATGAATTAGGAGTTCTTTAAGCAGGAGAACTCAAATCATTTCTTTTCGGCAAACATTTGTTGTATATTGCCTATGTGCCAGGTTCTTTTCTAAGCCCTCAGTTCACAAATTCATAATAATGAAGAACACAAAGATTTCTGCCCTGCTGTAACTTACAGGACAGAGTGGAAGACAAAAACAAATGCTAGAAAAAATAGCTGCGCTATCATACGGCAATGAATGTTAACAAAGGAAAATGCCCACAACAAACAAACAAGAAAGACTATATACATGAGACACATGAGACCATCATTATTTTGCTTAAAAAAGAGAGTAGAGTTAATATGAAGTGAGGGGAAAGTACTGTATGTTAAAGAGCTAATATCCTAATCTTAGTATTATTATGACTACTACCATTATTTGGGAATGAGTGTTTAGTAGTTTGGAAGAGAACACAAGATTGTTACTTTAAGGATAAACAGAATTTTAAGATGAGAATGAGAAGAAATAAGGGCATTTTGCAGAGCAATAGCTGGTTGACTTATTTACCGAATGCAGTCTATACACACAATGGCAGCGAACCTGGAATGGCATGCTAGATTAAAGGATTACTTAATGGAATTTGGAAACAAATAAATATAGAACTACAACTTAAGTGTTGATATGAAATCCCATTTGTTAAAAACTTATACAATATAATCCATCTGTTTATTCATTGAACAAATCTTTATCAAATGCATACCGTTTGTCAGAATCTGGGCTGGGTATACTATACAGGTGAAGTAGCCACCCTCTTGAATTTATGGTGTGTATATAACTTAGACACACTGACCCCTATTTTAACAAAAGAAACAATAGCTAATACATACCGTGGACTTACTGGAAAACAGCACAGGACTGTGTATGGATAAGCATGGATCTGGATATCAGCAGGTGAATACCCCAGTCCCGGCCTGTAACCTTTCCATGCATTGCCTCTAAGTGTGACATCCCTACCAAACATTGGTAACACTCCTGTGTATTTAGAATATGAAATGACTATTTATCTTCACTTCAATTACCTTTCTACCTTGAGATTTACTCTATCATTTCCTGAGCCCCTCTGACTTGTGCATCATCTGCCTCTTTCCTGCCGAAGAAGCATTTTGCCAGTGGCGGCAACAGATCTTTTCTGGTGTTTTGCTCAATGTCCATTTATTATGATTAAAAACCATTAATCTGACTTCAATAAAATGAAGAGCCCCTCCTTCCTGATGCATCTGCCTTTTTAATTCTTTAATATGCTTAACTGTTTGCACTACACATCTCTACCTGAACTGAATATTAAGCAGTTTCGATGTCCTACTTTCTGTTTACTTTCCAACAGTCCTGCCTCGATGACGTCTTCTGATCTAACCCTGCAAGCTGTCCCTCTGGCTATTGAAATGAGAATTAAAAACATTCTGGGGCGCCTGGGTAGCTAGTTGTTAAGCATCTGCCTTAGGCTCAGGTCATGATTCCAGAATCTAGGATCTGGCCCTACATTGGGCTTCCTGCTCAGTGGGGAGCCTGCTTCTCCCTGCCTCACTCCCTGTGCTTGTGCTCCCTCAGTTGCTGTTTCTCTCTCTGTCCAATAAATAAGTAAAATCTTCAAAAATATAAAAAATAAATAAAAAATTAAAACACGCTGCCTGTGACACCTTGCAGTTGCTTTCTCTTGTGTATGCGCTGGTTACATAGGCCCAGCTATGCTAAGTAGAAAGATACTTTTATTCTAATCAATTTTCCTGAAGAATGTTTGCACATATGTACTCATCATTTGTAGCTAACTCAAGTGCAACTTAATATAAAACATGGAGGCCAATTTTAAGAGGCCAATTATAAGAGATTACTTGACACTGAGTAATTAAAACAAATAGTTTATCAACAGCAATGGGATGTTATGTATCCTTTCCTTTAAATAGTAGTAGCAGCTTTCAAAATTCAAGTAAAATCTACAGGAAATAGACTTCACCACTGGGTTATAAGTTTATTATATTTTACTGGTTTAAACTGAAGAGCAGATACTTAAAATTGAGAAAGTATTTTTTATTTATATTACTCCCCAACATTACTATATGGGCTTAAAGCAAAAATATCTTATTCTTCAAAGAATTATAAAATTATTTGGTATTTTCAAGCGTTAAACTGAAATTCCATCCATTTTGGACAAGAAAATTCTCCTCATATAACATTAATTCCATTCTAGTACCTGATTAAATGACTTATTTATGATTTGTAATCTTACATAATGAAACTATTGCTTCTAAAAATGAGCACTCTGTCAAATATAAAACAAAGTTGATCAGGGAGGGAAGTCCTCTCAAGCAGCATTCTCGAATTTTAAAGAATTTCCAGATGAAGGAAAAGAGCACAGCCTTCAAAGTCCAATAATGTCAATCCCCATAACAGCAGAAAGTTTGCCTTTTCAAGCCACAAAAATACAATTAATCATGTTAGACATCAGAAAGCAAATCTGAAGCTACTTTTGATGATCTATCCTTGTGTGAAAAAAAGTAATTGTTGTTCATTACCCAGCTGATTATTTCAGGCGCTAATTTATTTTGTTATGTCCTATGCATGCAAAATTTCTTTGGGGGTTGATGGATCGTTTTTTCTTGTTTTGTTTTGTTTTTTAAGATTTTATTTATTTATTTGACAGACAGATCACAAGCAGGCACAGAGGCAGGCAGGGAAAGAGGAGAGAGGAGGAAGCAGGCTCCCTGCTGAGCAGAGAGCCCGATGTGGGGCTCAATCCCAGGACCCTGAGATCATGACCCTAGCCGAAAGCAGAGGCTTTAACACACTGAGCCACCCAGGCGCCCCCAAATAAGGGTTCTTAAACATAAGAGCGCTATCCTTGTTCAAAGATTATTGGTGCCACAGACACAAACATGCTGTAAATTTATGTTAAAATCCTCAAGTAAATAATCTATTACATTAACATTTATATTAGATCAGTTTGTTTGGTACACCTGGCTGTCTCGTTGTAGGTACACTATCACATCTTCATCAAGTTCATTCACAGCATGGTACCTGAGTCCAGGTCCTAATATTTTTTGTTGTTAATGCACCATAAAGATACCTAAAGTTTAAGTACCAAGAAATTTCCTAAATATAAAGGAAATTAATCAGCATCTCAAAGAAGTAGTGTAAGAGTTAAAGTTCAATATTCAGAAATTGTTTATTTTTTTTAAAAGACTTATTTATTTATTTTAGAGAGAGAGAGAAAGCATGCTTGTGCACAAGTGGGGCACGAGTTGGGAGAGGGACACAGGGAAAGAATTTTCAAGTAGATTCCCCACTGAGAGTGGACCCTGACATGGGGCTCAATCTCATGACCTATGAGATCATGACCAGAGCTGAAACCAAGAGTTAGATGTTTAACCTACCTGGCACCCCCAGAAATTGTCTCTAAAATGTTTGAAATCCTTTTAAGCTGTGCTATCAACTCCTTTGATAAGATTTCTAACTCAACTAGGTCACTTATCCTTTTTATGTGCTTATATACTACATGAATTCCTCTTATAACATTTAACAGTATTGCAACTACCTTTTTAGTGCCCGTCTTTTTCATAAGATAACAAAAATATTTGAATTCTGTGCCATATTTTTCTTTGACACAGTTAGAGCCTCAACTTCAATGGTCCTTCTTAAGGATTTCTTTCCTGACTTCCTTGATTAGGATGTATTAGCTGTTAATCACTCTAAGAGTAGCCTATACATTTTTAAAGTACATATTTCAATCAAATACTGATTTCTTTTATATATGGTCTATCATTCTATGTTCTCTGAGAACAGAATTGCATTTATATTCTTCAGTACTTTATTCTCAGCACCTAACATGATGCCTAGAACAGTCAGTGGTCAGCAAATATCTCTGTCATCAGTCGTTATGCACTCTATAAATGCTAACTAGTTCTATGAATGATTTTCTACAGGAAACCCTTTATTTCAATAAAATCACATGTATTATTACAAATTATACTCATAATAACTAAATATATATGTGTATATACACACACAAGGGGGTGTTGTATATGTATGAATGTAAAACAAATCATAAATCAGTAAAAAAAAAAAAAAAAAGAAAGAAAGAAAGAAAGAAAGAAAGAAAAGACAAAGAACCCAATTAAAAAATACCTGAGGACACTTTTCACCAGGAAGATATCAAGTGGCCAATAAGCAAATAAACATACAAAAATGTGCTTTCAGGGAAAAGCAAAACAAAACTATAATGAGGGTATGGCCAGTTAAAATAATATAGAATAGTTAAAAATAAAGTAACCTCCCATATTAAATATTAGTGGAAACATGGAACAACTGTAACTTTCACACAATGCTACTAAGAATATAGAAAAATGCAACAGTTTTGGACAACTACTTAGAAGTTTCTAATTAAATTATCCATTTAATGGCCCAGTGATTCTATTTTTCTCTATATATCCAAGATAATAAGTGGGTATATCAATAAAAGACCTCCAGGAAAATATTCACAACAGGCTTATTTGAACAGTCAAAAACTGGAAACAAACTACCTACCAACAGGCAAATTAAGAAAATGCAGCATTATCACACAATGGAATACCACTCAGCATTGAAAAAAAAAATCAAATTCCTGTTACATCCAAAAGTGGATGGATCTCAACATTACTATGTAGAGTGAAAGAATATAAACAAAAACAAAATATATTTTAAAAAGTATAATTATATGAAGTTCAAAAGCAGTTAAAACAAATCCATATTTTAGAAGTCCAAATAATGGTTAGAGGGAGTTTCTATAGGCTTGGATTGTGCATGAGAGAAATGCACACCATTAAGTATTCTATATCTGGTCTGAGTAATAGTTATTCTGATGATATATATGTAAAAAAACTCTTTGTTCATATAGTTAACATTCGTGCACTCTAGTAATATATGTGTCTTACTCTTTCAAAAGGAAAAATAGTGAGAGAAACCCTACGAAGAGTAAAATGATAAGATTTGCCCTGACAGATATTAAGACTTGTGTTAATGACTGAGTTATTGATAAAAGAAAAAAGAAAGAAATCGATATAACACATGAAGGAGCAGAGCAATCAACCTATTCATCAATGAATACTTGGCCTATGAAAGAGACTGTATTTCATATCACTGAGGAAAAGTATGGGATTTTCAGCTAATGATGCTGACGCAATCAGTTTTCCACAGAAGGAAGAGAGGGAGGGAGGAAGAAAGGATGGATTCCTGCCTCAGACTCTCCACGAAAATCACTATCTAGTAGACTATAAGCCTAAGATGAACGATCCTTTAAAAGTTTTAGAATAAAATATAGAAGACTATTCTTCATATTAAAATCTATCATTTGTATAGTGTTCACTTGATCAAGCATTGTGCACTGCTAAGCATTTTCCAAGTTTATATTGATTTATCACTCATGCAATCTTGACAGCCATCAGCTCTATGAACTAGAGACTACTACTATCCTCATTTGATAAATGAAGAAATTGGACTTCAAGCATGCATTTGTTTTCTACTGATGGATAATCACAAACCTACAAGCTGAAAACACAGATATATTCTCAAATCACAGATATATTCTCAACGTTTCTGTGGGTTAGGAAACCCACACACTTGGAAGGCTGAAATCAAGGTGTTGGCTGGCTATGTTCTCACCTGAGGCTCCACTAGGAAAAGATTCCCTTTTAAAAGGTTGGCAGAAATAATCTCCTTGGAGCATCTGACTAAGGTCCCCATTGTCTTGCTAGCAGGTGACCAGGACCATTTTCAGGTCCTTCCTACATAAGCTTCTCTCACATTTGCCACCCATCTGATGTGAAGACCTCTCCAAAGGCATAAGCCCTTGCACATTTCATTTCCTCTAACCTCAGAAAGGACCAGTCCCTTCTAAAGACTCACCTGGTTAAGTCAGTCCCATCTCAATAATCTCCCCTTTGATTAAAAGTCAGCTGATAAGTAACCTATCACAGCTATGATATCCCATCATATCCACAAGTTCTCTAATCATCAAAAAAAGAGGGGGGTAATTATACAGAGTTTGTGTACAAGAGGGCAAAAATCTTAAGGGACATCTTAGAATTTTGCTTACCCATAATTTTTAAGTAATCTGCCTGAGATTACTCAGTTTAGTGTAGGAGGGAATTCAAAATCAGTATCATAGGCTTAGAACTATGTTCTCAATCAGTGTGTTGTTATTTACATAGTAATGTCGTTTTATGAAAACACAAACATTTAAATAATGGAAAAGAGTAATACATTTTCTTATTTTAAAAATTAAAAAGTCTAATCCACAAAAGATGTGTCAAAAGACAAGCTACAAATAGGAAAACACATCTGCAATTAATAAAAATGAGAGATAAGAGAACAAGGGGAAGGAAAGAAGGAAAGAGAGAGATATATATTTGTGTACTTGTATGACTATATAACAAATCCATAAGAAAAAAAGAATTAGAAACTTTATTTGCAGCAAATAAGGAGATCACAGGGAATAATTTACAAAGCCATGACTTCCTGAGCAGGGGTGAATGGGTTTCCCTTTTATTTAGGGTTAGGTTGAAGATTTAGATAACATTTGGTCCATAATCATTATGATTTCAAAGATTTTGTTTATTTATTTGACAGACAGATCACAAGTAGGCAGAGAGAGGAAGGGAAGCAGGCTCCCTGCTGAGCAGAGAGCCCAGTGTGGGGCTTAGACCCAGGACCCTGGAATCATGACCCGAGCCGAAGGTAGAGGCTTTAACCCACTGAGTCACCCAGGCGCCCCCATAATCATTATGATTTTAATGTATTTTATCTCATATAAAGAAAATGCAGGGTTTTCATTATTACATTAAAAAGCTCTTGAGCTTTCTCCTTAACTCAGAAATCTAGATCAAAAAGTCCTTTTTCTAAGTTACTATCCCTGAGTCATCACACATCTTTTTTTTTAAGATTTTATTTATTTATTTGACAGACAAAGATCACAAGTAGGTAGAGAGGCAGGCAGAGAGAGAGGAAGAAGCAGGCTCCCTGCTGAGCAGAGTGCCTAATATGGGGCTCGACCCCAGGGCCCTGAGATCATGACCTGAGCCAAAGGCAGAGGCTTTAACCCACTGAGCCACCCAGGCACCCCGTCATCACACATTTCTGATGAAGATTCTGTACTTCCTCTTTCAAAATCCTAATATGCTTGTTTTCCTTATATTCATTTACCACTAAATATGTATAATTGACCTCAGCAAAAATTTTAACTGTCCCGCGACTTCAACCTCCAAAAGCTATTCTACACAGAGACTGCATAAATACATTTCTTTATTTTGTAATGACATTTGTGACATTTTTAATAATTATTTCTGTAACAACTTAAATGTAGGTAAGTTACATTGTCAAAGCATATTTTTAATTAAATTTCCAAGTAAGAATTTTTCCGATTTTATATGTAAGATGCTATTAACAAAAAGACAAATAAAACAAGGCTGTTAAAACAAAAAAAAAAAAAAAACAAAAAAAAAAACAAAAAAAAAAAAAAAAAGGCTGTTAGTAGATGATACAGTTTTAAGGAAAGATGACTACATCAGCCAGCAAGGAGAGTGTCTCCAGAAGATTTAACACATACATTGAGGTAACCAATGCCAGTCAATATAATATTTAGTCAAGTTGTACAAAGCTTGTTAAACCTCACATAAAGCATAAACAATCAATTTTGGAACACTGGAAAAAAATAAAATTAAATAAAAATTTTTTTAAAAGCAGGAAAAAAATGACAAGACTTTACATTAAAAGAATACCTTGAGTTTTCTATTATTTCGCTATACATTTAATTCTAGAAAGGAAAGGAAATATGATAGGTGAAGGAATTTTTAAAAACTTTCAAATACCTATTTCCTATTTCACTTTCAAAACCAGAAAAGTGTTTGCAACTTGTTTATTCTGTGTCTGAAGATCAGGATGAAGTTATTGTAAAACATAGGAGAATAAACTGTCATAGTAGACTGAGACATAGGAAATAAATCTAAGTAAAGCCACCTCGCAAAAGTCTTAGGAGGTAATAAAGCTAAATATAGAGAAGAAAAAGGTAACAGTAAAGTGGATCAAACATGGAACTTTTATTTTTATCAGTCAATAAATGGAAAGACATTTTCATACTAGCCATAAAAGCAAACAATAAAAAAAGAATTTATTTTTTTTAAAGATTTTATTTATTTATTTGACAGAGAGAAATCATAAGTAGATGGAGAGGCAGGCAGAGAGAGAGAGAGGGAAGCAGGCTCCCCGCTCAGCAGAGAGCCCGATGCGGGACTCGATCCCAGGACCCTGAGATCATGACCTGAGCCGAAGGCAGCGGCCTAACCCACTGAGCCACCCAGGCGCCCCTAAAAAAAGAATTTAAAAAAATAGCATAAACCTGTGAGAAAATTCTTTCTCTCTCTTTCTCTTTTTAAGATTTTATTTACTGGAGAGGTAGAGAGAGAGAGAGAAAGCAAAAGAGAGGGAAACAGCATGAATGGGGGTGGGGAGGGAGAAGCAGACTCCCTGTTTAGTAGGGAGCCCAATTTGGGGCTCAGTCCCAGGATGCTGGGATCATGATCTGAGCAGAAGACGGATGCTTAACAGACTGAGCCACCTAGGACACCCCAGTGACAAAATTCTCAATCAGCTTCTTAGAACACACTTAAAAGGAAGAGTTGAAAGAGAAACTGAATAATAGAACAGAAAGAATAGAACATATAGAACGTGAAAACAGAAGGAAAAATTTCTCAGTGACAGATTTTTGTATTTTGTGTCTTTTTTTAAGGAAAAAAAAGAGTAAAATAAAAGGACTAGAGCATCAGTAAGGTTACAAAAATGACAGAGTGAAAACAAGACATACTTCTTTTTAAAACAAACATTTTAAACGAAGTTCATACCTTGCCAAAACATAAGCAAAGTTGTTCTAATGTAAAAGACTGTCAAAAATGATTTAAATTGATTTAAAATATAAATAAAAATTTAGGGATATGGTCCTATATAAGAGACCATATATACATTTGTTTATTTTGTGTAGTATTCTAGGATTGAGCAATAGTCCTTATAATTTCCAGATAAGAGCAATTAGACAACTCGTAAAATAAGTTATGGTTTTATATGTATATTTTCAATCATATACAATCTTATCTGAGGAAAATATTTTGCTTGAATTGGGGTAATTATTTTTAGCTTAGAACTAGAATATTTGAATATCTCAGAAATATCATATGTTTGAGTGTGGTTTACAGGGCCATATTTTCTGGGTAGAATCTTAGCTCTTCTTACTGGTTTCCTAATTTGGTGTATATGTGTTAAGTTCTGTGTGTTCTACTTTCCTCATTTGTAAAGTAAATATTATTAATAGTACATTTTTTATTTTCAGCAGGGACACAGATTCAAAATTCAGCATTTTCCTTTGGTCCTCCTATGCAGCTTGTAAAATAACAAATAAACATTAAAAAATACATTACATTTTTGGTAGAAGTAGATAACAGTTATCCCCTGCCATTTTAATCTATTTCACAGCTAAAAGAAATGGTAGCAGCCATCTGAAAGGATATAAGGAAAGGAAACACAAAGAGACTTAAGAAGAGACCAGTGAGAAGATCTCAGAAAACACCAGATTAAGAACATTTACAAAGGGTGAAGAAAAGACCCTGACATGAAAAATACATATTTACTGTTTGTAATAAAAGATAAAAACAATGGGATCTGGAGTGTTATCAGAATTTGAGAGGAGCCGGGGAATCAGTCTATTGCAAAAGTAAATAAGGCAGGACTATTTTAATAATATTGTCTGCATTTGAAGTACCAGATAAGAAGAGACACTACAAATTGTGAATGGCAGATAACCCTGAAGAAACACTTTCTCTCTAAAGGAAGCTTAGCAAGAAGCTGATACAGAAAAATTGATACAGTAAGATTCAAATAATAAAACTGAAAGTGATACAGCATGGTTAGAAGGATATTATAAGAAAAATAAAGACAAGATCAGAAAATTATACTTATTTGGAGAATGTATGCCAAAAGAACATTGCACAAAAGAAAATAAGTATGGCTAATTAAGATTTTATTATAAAATTAAATGTTATTTGCAAACTAATTATCTCTGTAAAGATCCCAAGGCAGGGTTATGAGAATTCAGGGAACAAACTGTAAGAAACAGAAGCAGATAAAATATGAGCTGGCAGAACTATATGAAATGCACTAAAAATAGTTACAGAAATAGCAAATTGGAAGAAGAGGGAATAATGGTAATTGTAGACATGGAAAATAGAAATAGAAGAAAGGAAAGAAGACAAAGGGAAGAAAGAGAGCCAGAGGGAGAAAGGAAGGGAAGAGAGGGAACCAAAGAAAGAATGACAGAAAAGAAAATAAAAATAGAAACTTAACATAAAGAGTTGAAAAATACTACATGGGAAACTACAGATGCAGAGAAACATGCAAAGGCAAGCCAACACATGCAAAACTGCAGTCCCTCAAGAAGAAAATCAAGCTATAACTCAATACACTTACCTAAAATAAAAGGTGATTCAACCCCACATACTTAAAGAGACCACCACATACCACAGAATACCGACGCCTAACAGGGAATGCAAAGATGTCCTATAAAAGGCATTGCCCTTCAATATAAAGTCAGAATTCTTAAGCAACCCAACAGGAAACACAAACCAATTACACTCAGAAAAATCATGCCGGTCTCAGATTTCTTCACTTAGCACCAGAATATAGGTGAAGAACACTTGTAAAGCTATTAGGGAAGTAAACTGAAACCCAGTAAATCATCTTTCAATAACAAAGATCGCAAATACTTGGATATGTACAAATTCAGAGAATAGTTTTCTTTTGACTCCTTCCCTAGGAAATGAAAATTGCATGAACTTCATCCAACACAAGATAAAGAGGAGAATTACTGTAAAAGAAGGAGCAGCCAAGTATTAAATATATTTAACTCTAGAAATTAAGTCATGCCTGGAATTTAGGATTGCCAAGAAGAAAATATATGTTACATGTCCTAACCATGTACAGATAACATAACTAATAAAATTTAAGAAAGGAAGTAGGAAAGAGAAAACAGCAGTAAGAGCAATGTTTGATTCTTTATAAGGACTTAGAATAATATATATTAATATGATATAATTAATAATATTAATATAATATATTATTATAATTTATATATTATATTAACAAATATTATATTAATATATAATATTAATATAATATATTATAGCTAACAAAGCAATATTTTATGAATATAGTAATAGTAAAATGAAAGATCTTAGAAGGTAAATTTAAAACTAAAAATAAAATATATTGAAGGCATAAACTGATTTTGCAACTACTTATGTCGGTAACAAATAGGTATATGACTTGCGAAAGACTTTTCACAAAAACCTAAACAATTAAAAGATAAACAAACAATATGACAACCAACAGTGACAAGTAAGATCTGTAATATGGACAATGGGAATGGCTTAACTCTTTTAAAAATACACACACTGGGGCTCTTTTAAAAATACACACACTGGGGCACCTGGCTCAGTGGGTTAAGCCGCTGCTTTCAGCTCAGGTCATGATCTCAGGGTCCTGGGAGCCTGCTTCCTCCTCTCTCTCTGCCTGCCTCTCTGCCTACTTGTGATCTCTCTCTGTCAAATAAATAAATAAAATCTTTAAAAAAAAATACACAAACATATCTAAACTGAAAATTGCATATATAAAACAACATTCATTTATCATACATTTATATGTGTATATGTATGTATACATATATATGTATTCATATGAATATAAACACACACACACACCACAATTTCGTTGTTCATTCATCATACGTGGGCTGTTTTCATGTCTTGGCTACTGTAAATAGTACTGAAATGAATATGGGGGTAGAGATGACTCTTCAAGAGAGTGAATTCATTTCCTCTCAATATATATCCAGAAAAGGTATTGCTGAATTATATGGTTGTTCTGTTTTTGATATTTTGAGTACTCTCTACATTGTTTTCCATAATGGCTGCACCAAGTTACATTTCCATTAACATTGTATCAGCATTCCTTTTTCTCCATATCCTCAAAAAAAAAAAAAAAGAATTCATAGTAGCAGAGAGTAGACTGGTGGTTGCCAGTGATGGGTAGCAGGTACAGAAAATAGGTAACAGTGATCAGAGATTAGATATTTCTTGTTATAAGATAAATAAATTCTAGGAACATAATATAGAACATTACAACTATAGATAATACTTTATTGTATATTTAAAAGTTGCTAAGAGAATAGATCTTAAATGTTTACAAAAAACACATAGACAAAAATGTTGTAATTATGTGAAGTAATGGATGAGTTAACTAACATTGTGGTTATTTCACAGTATATAACATATATGAAATCATCATATTGTATACATTAAACTCTCACAATTTTTCTATGTCAATTATGTCTCAAGAAAGCTGGGGGATAAAAGGAAACAGTGATATACTTGCAGAGTCGAGTAAAATATATGCCTTTCCATAATGATAGGTTGGATACTGAGACATTTCTAAATCAGTTTTATGTATATCAACTAATAAGGCCTTATTTCTCTTGGAATTCATCCAAAAACAAAAATCAGTTGAAAATATCCAAGGTACATAGACTGAAATAGTCAAATAGTAGCTGACTTATTTTGAGAATTAACCAAGGCAATTCCAATCACAAATGGCCTCATGGAAAACAGAGAAAAAGATCTGGGTATTTTTAGATATTAACTTTATTGATAAATATTTTCAGGGCAAGAATTTCCAATGTGCTTTATTTGCTGCTTTAAAACCACCTTTAGAGGCGCCTGAGTGGCTCAGTGGGTTAAGCCTCTGCCTTCGGCTCAGGTCATGATCTCAGGGTCCTGGAATCAAGCCCCACATGGGGCTCTCTGCTCAGTGGGGAGCCTGCTTCCCCCTCTCTGCCTGTCTCTCTGACTACTTGTGATCTCTCTCTCTCTGTCTCTCTCTGTCTCTTTCTCTGCACCAAATAAATAAATAAAATATTTAAAAAATAAAAAAATAAAATAAAAAAATAAAACCACCTTTAAAAAACAAAAAACATTCATTCTGAAACTTTTCTGTTAACAAATTTCAAAAGAGGATTTTAATGCATCTTCAACTCTTGAAAATATGAGGGTTTTTTTTTGTTTTTTTTTTTTTTTAAACCACCTTTACCCTTGCAAAGTAAACTACTAGCTATTTATACGAAAGCAATTTCAACTGCTGTTTAATCACCCAGAACGTCATGTATCTCTGGGTGAAAAAGTGCAAGTCAGCAGATAACTTTGGTATCTTTGGTCCTTGATCTACTCAGGATCAAAGTTGCTGACCGGATTCAGTAGAAGGTTTGTTATGAGTAGTCTCTCTGGGATTATAATGATTATCTACTGAAAACTGATTTTTTCAATAGGAAGTCTCTATATACAACTATTCTAAGAAACAGAGCCAATAATATTGTGAAAGATAATAAAGTAAAAAAAAAAGTACAAGTTTTCTAGATTCTGGTTGTTTTAAAATACCAACAGCCATAAGATAATATTAACTTTTATTATTTACATTGCAAATATATAAATTACAGGCAATTTCAGACAATATATTTAGAAAAATAAGGTGCACGTACTTCAATTTATTAGAGTAAAAAAAGATTATTCTTCCACTGATAATCATATTTAATTAAGTAAATATATATTCATCAAAACAGACATTTCTATTTGCTTTTGGCAGTTTTCTTACAAGAATTCCAAGAAACTGAATCCCTTTCAGACTTTCAAGTGAAGTATGGTTCAGCCAAACTATTTTGAATCATTCGTTACATACTTTATTTCACATACCTTAACAGTGAGTTTTCAAACAAAATCATCATTTCTAAAGTACATTTTGCTACCTTAATTTACATTTGCTTTCCTCTATTTCTCTCCACGATGACAGGGATATTTTATTGTTGAACTAAAGAACAAATGGTCTTTATAAATTCTAGAGGGAGATAATGGGACATTTTAGTAACCTGAAACTTAGCAAGATGGCTCATTGCAAGTAGCTGTGCATCTCTTACATTCTAGGCATATAAACTGATTTGAGAACATGGAGTAGTTTTCCTACAGTAATTAAGTCTAGCCAAATTCTTAGCAAATCTAGCAAATTCTTAGATTAACCTTTGATCATAATCTGAATTTTCAGTTTATAAAATTATACTACCTTATTAGGAATTTGAGCAATGATGTGCAATTATGGTAGGAATCTTTGTAAGGGAAAATAAACTGAAGATGATTCATTCTTACGAATTCAAAAGTTAGATAGGAGAACAAAGTTTATTATATCATCACTAATTGATATTACTTTGTTGAAGACTAGTAATAACTTTATCAGATATGCACAGATTTTGTACTATTTGTACACTACCATGGACAGGAGGAGCAGTCAGGTGGCACTCTCTAAAGCAATGAAAAAGCTGGCTTTTTCCAAAAGCCAGCTAAATCCAACAGAGAAGGTCAGAGGGGATGTTTGCCTCTCTTTCGTTCTCTTTCTTTCCTTTCCTCTCACCATCCTCCCCCCCTCTCTTTCTCTCTTTCCTTTGCATTCCTTTCCTTTTCTTTCTTTCCCTTCCTTCCTTTTGAAAGAATCACATTTAATAAGGAAAACTCTTCCAAAAGTAGAGTTGTAGGTTCATGAACAACCTGGCTTCTCATTAAAAATCATCTGGGGAGTATTTTAGCAGTACTGATGTGCAGGGCCCAAGCTTAACTGGTCTGGGATAGGGCCGAGGCATGTATGCTTGTTTATTTAAACTCTAAAGTGATTCTCCTATGCAGACATGTTCAAATGAGAACTTTTATTGTTTTCATTTCTCAAGCTTACACAAGATTTTCCAATGAAGCTTCCCTTCTTGGCTTTGGTTTCTGCCTCATGACATCCAGAACCTACCTACAGTACTACAGATCTCAGTACCACAGTCCTAGAATTCTATTTTTAAAGTATTTATATCTCCTGACTGAAGCTGAGAGACTAAAATTCTCAATGTCTGATAGAGATACTAGGAATCTGCATCCTTCATGGGTTTCTTGGTTGCTTCTGATGAAGAGAATACATGGACATACTAAGAAAAAGCTGGATTCCATAGGATTATAAAATTTGAAGTTGGGCACATGAGAATTTATACACTTACTCCAATGTTTGTTGCAATCATGACAAGAGGCAAGTTGATTCATCTCTCCCAGATAAAAACAGTACCACTTCCAGGTCCTGCTGTGGACATTACGTTTACTGAATTTAAATTAGTATTTAGCACAGTGACTGGCATGTATGTAAATATTAAATAAATAGTATCTTGCAACATTATTTACCTGTTGGCCCTTATTCAATTACTCTGACATAGCCAACCAACTACCTTACACACCTTGGTAAAAACGTCATAATCAGAATTTTCTTTGGGGCCTCAGCTTCAGATGATTATAGCTATTCCAAAGATACCTGACATCAACTTCAGTGATAATAGCTACACATATTTTACAATTTAAAGATAAACACACATCATTATTAAATCTAATATTGGCTCCTATGAAATCACTTTTATGTTGATGAGGAAAAAATTCTGCATAAATGAAATGGTACTATAGATGGTTAGAAAAACTAAAGAGTATCTAGTATAAGGTAGTACATCCACTCCCCAGAAAAGAAAATACTAATATCTTCATAAATCATTCTTGAGGTAAAA
Organism: Mustela lutreola; assembly: GCF_030435805.1. Lineage (NCBI taxonomy): Eukaryota > Metazoa > Chordata > Mammalia > Carnivora > Mustelidae > Mustela > Mustela lutreola. The sequence continues at coordinate 54,287,256 of NC_081303.1, forward strand.
TAGGATAAGGGTGGTACAGAGAATCACTTCTTTGCTCATCTAGACTTCCTGGGTTTGAGATGTTCTGAGATGCATTGTTTCTATCATAGACAGATAAAAAATAACCTTAGCACACAAGGGAGCAAGCTAATAGAGCAGACTCTCTCTCTTTTCACTTAGGATTCCTAGTTCTCCAAAGAGAAGGAATGCACTGTCAGCAGGGACTAACACACCGGGAAAGCATTCACTTCACAGTTCTGAGTTGATTGGTCTTTTGCTGAGTCTATATATAATTATCTTGACAGCCATGTGAATCACTGACCCAATCATCTGTGCTTAGAGTAATAGGTTCGGTTTTATCGTCCAGAAAGAATACCAGATGGGACAAGTTGAATTACTTTTCTTGTGGGTGAGGGGAAATTTGAGTTTTGGTTCTCTACTCCTGGAGTACATTTACCAATAGTGATAATGGAAGACCCACAAACAGATGAGAAAGAAAAACTACAGTTTTTTTGTACAGGGAAAAGGCATAAGCATAATAGCACACGGTTTTTACACTGTGATTGCTATTGAATAAATGTTTGCTTTTAAAACTAAAAGACTTGACTCCACTAAACACTGATCTCTAAACACATACCTAAACAAAAAATAATTATATCCATTTCTTTTTTTTTTTTTTTAAATTTTTTATTTTTTATAAACATATATTTTTTATATACATATATTTTTATCCCCAGGTCTGTGAATCACCAGGTTTACACACTTCACAGCACTCACCAAATCACATACCCTCCCCAATGTCCATAATCCCACCCCCTTCTCCCCAACCCCCTCCCCCCGGCAACCCTCAGTTTGTTTTGTGAGATTAAGAGTTACTTATGGTTTGTCTCCCTCCCAATCCCATCTTGTTTCATTTATTCTTCTACCCACTTAAGCCTCCATGTTGCATCACCACTTCCTCATATCAGGGAGATCATATGATAGTTGTCTTTCTCTGCTTGACTTATTTCGCTAAGCATGATACGCTCTAGTTCCATCCACGTTGTTGCAAATGGCAAGATTTCATTTCTTTTGATGGCTGCATAGTATTCCATTGTGTATATATACCACATCTTCTTGATCCATTCATCTGTTGATGGACATCTAGGTTCTTTCCATAGTTTGGCTATTGTGGACATTGCTGCTATAAACATTCGGGTGCATGTGTCCCTTTGGATCACTACATTTGTATCTTTAGGGTAAATACCCAATAGTGCAATTGCTGGGTCATAGGGCAGTTCTATTTTCAACATTTTGAGGAACCTCCATGCTGTTTTCCAGAGTGGCTGCACCAGCTTGCATTCCCACCAACAGTGTAGGAGGGTTCCCCTTTCTCCGCATCCTCGCCAGCATCTGTCATTTCCTGACTTGTTGATTTTAGCCATTCTGACTGGTGTGAGGTGATATCTCATTGTGGTTTTGATTTGTATTTCCCTGATGCCGAGTGATATGGAGCACTTTTTCATGTGTCTGTTGGCCATCTGGATGTCTTCTTTGCAGAAATGTCTGTTCATGTCTTCTGCCCATTTCTTGATTGGATTATTTGTTCTTTGGGTGTTGAGTTTGCTAAGTTCTTTATAGATTCTGGACACTAGTCCTTTATCTGATATGTCGTTTGCAAATATCTTCTCCCATTCTGTCAGTTGTCTTTTGATTTTGTTAACTGTTTCCTTTGCTGTGCAAAAGCTTTTGATCTTGATGAAATCCCAGTAGTTCATTTTTTCCCTTGCTTCCCTTGCCTTTTGCGTTGTTCCTAGGAAGATGTTGCTGCGGCAGAGGTCGAAGAGGTTGCTGCCCGTGTTCTCCTCAAGGATTTTGATGGATTCCTTTCGTACATTGAGGTCCTTCATCCATTTTGAGTCTATTTTTGTGTGTGGTGTAAGGAAATGGTCCAATTTCATTTTTCTGCATGTGGCTGTCCAATTTTCCCAGCACCATTTATTGAAAAGGCTGTCTTTTTTCCATTGGACATTCTTTCCTGCTTTGTCGAAGATTAGTTGACCATAGAGTTGAGGGTCTATTTCTGGGCTCTCTATTCTGTTCCATTGATCTATGTGTCTGTTTTTGTGCCAGTACCATGCTGTCTTGATGATGACAGCTTTGTAATAGAGCTTGAAGTCCGGAATTGTGATGCCACCAACGTTGGCTTTCTTTTTCAATATCCCTTTGGCTATTCGAGGTCTTTTCTGGTTCCATATAAATTTTAGAATTATTTGTTCCATTTCTTTGAAAAAGATGGATGGTACTTTGATAGGAATTGCATTAAATGTGTAGATTGCTTTAGGTAGCATAGACATTTTCACAATATTTATTCTTCCAATCCAGGAGCATGGAACATTTTTCCATTTCTTTGTGTCTTCCTCAATTTCTTTCATGAGTACTTTATAGTTTTCTGAGTATAGATTCTGTGTCTCTTTGGTTAGGTTTATTCCTAGGTATCTTATGGTTTTGGATGCAATTGTAAATGGGATTGACTCCTTAATATCTCTTTCTTCTGTCTTGCTGTTGGTGTAGAGAAATGCAACTGATTTCTGTGCATTGATTTTATATCCTGACACTTTACTGAATTCCTGTATAAGTTCTAGCAGTTTTGGAGTGGAGTCTTTTGGGTTTTCCACATATAGTATCATATCATCTGCGAAGAGTGATAATTTGACTTCTTCTTTGCCGATTTGGATGCCTTTAATTTCCTTTTGTTGTCTGATTGCTGAGGCTAGGACCTCTAGTACGATGTTGAATAGCAGTGGTGATAATGGACATCCCTGCCGTGTTCCTGACCTTAGCGGAAAAGCTTTCAGTTTTTCTCCATTGAGAATGATATTTGTGGTGGGTTTTTCATAGATGGCTTTGATGATATTGAGGTATGTGCCCTCTATCCCTACACTTTGAAGAGTTTTGATCAGGAAGGGATGTTGTACTTTGTCAAATGCTTTTTCAGCATCTATTGAGAGTATCATATGGTTCTTGTTCTTACTTTTATTGATGTGTTGTATCACATTGAACTGATTTGCGGATGTTGAACCAACCTTGCAGCCCTGGAATAAATCCCACTTGGTCGTGGTGAATAATCTTTTTAATGTACTGTTGAATCCGATTGGCTAGTATTTTGTTGAGTATTTTCGCATCTGTGTTCATCAAGGATATCGGTCTATAGCTCTCTTTTTTGGTGGGATCCTTGTCTGGTTTTGGGATCAAGGTGATGCTGGCCTCATAAAATGAGTTTGGAAGTTTTCCTTCCATTTCTATTTTTTGGAACAGTTTCAGGAGAATAGGAATTAGTTCTTCTTTAAATGTTTGGTAGAATTCCCCCGGGAAGCCGTCTGGCCCTGGGCTTTTGTTTGTTTGGAGATTTTTAATGACTGTTTCAATCTCCTTACTGGTTATGGGTCTGTTCAGGCTTTCTATTTCTTCATGGTTCAGTTGTGGTAGTTTATATGTTTCTAGGAATGCATCCATTTCTTCCAGATTGTCAAATTTATTGCCGTAGAGTTGCTCATAGTATGTTCTTATAATAGTTTGTATTTCCTGGGTGTTAGTTGTGATCTCTCCTCTTTCATTCATGATTTTATTTATTTGGGTCCTTTCTCTTTTCTTTTTGATAAGTCGGGCCAGGGGTTTATCAATTTTATTAATTCTTTCAAAGAACCAGCTCCTAGTTTCGTTGATTTGTTCTATTGTTTTTTTGGTTTCTATTTCATTGATTTCTGCTCTGATCTTTATGATTTCTCTTCTCCTGCTGGGCTTAGGGTTTCTTTCTTGTTCTTTCTCCAGCTCCTTTAGGTGTAGGGTTAGGTTGTGTACCTGAGACCTTTCTTGTTTCTTGAGAAAGGCTTGTACCGCTATATATTTTCCTCTCAGGACTGCCTTTGTTGTGTCCCACAGATTTTGAACCGTTGTATTTTCATTATCATTTGTTTCCATGATTTTTTTCAATTCTTCTTTAATTTCCCGGTTGACCCATTCATTCTTTAGAAGGATACTGTTTAGTCTCCATGTATTTGGGTTCTTTCCAAACTTCCTTTTGTGGTTGAGTTCTAGCTTTAGAGCATTGTGGTCTGAAAATATGCAGGGAATGATCCCAATCTTTTGATACCGGTTGAGTCCTGATTTAGGACCGAGGATGTGATCTATTCTGGAGAATGTTCCATGTGCACTAGAGAAGAATGTGTATTCTGTTGCTTTGGGATGAAATATTCTGAATATATCTGTGATGTCCATCTGGTCCAGTGTGTCATTTAAGGCCTTTATTTCCTTGCTGATCTTTTGCTTGGATGACCTGTCCATTTCAGTGAGGGGAGTGTTAAAGTCCCCTACTATTATTGTATTGTTGTTGATGTGTTTCTTTGATTTTGTTATTAATTGGTTTATATAGTTGGCTGCTCCCACGTTGGGGGCATAGATATTTAAAATTGTTAAATCTTCTTGTTGGACAGACCCTTTGAGTATGATATAGTGTCCTTCCTCATCTCTTATTACAGTTTCTTATTTATTTATTACACCATAATTTAATATTAATTTCTTTTTCATTTTTAGGATTTTCCTTCAGTCTGAAAAAAGGAGTGAGTAAACATCTATCAGATTTACTTGCATGTAGTCCATTGCAGTTCCCCAGAAAACAAACAGGAATTCTGAACAGTTTTACTCTAGGAATAAATTTTAGGAAGTTGGAGACAGCTTAGCTTTTGGCAAGTCTCAGAGGTAATTCAATGAGTGGACATAACAGAAGGGAGATAAGGCTGTCCAAAAGTTTAATGTTGATATTATTCCTAAATAGCTCCTAAAGTTTTTTAAGGCTAAAGTGAAATGATATGGATGTCTATTAGTCATATGTTAAACCAGCAAGCCATTTAAATTGGACAGTTGAAACTTGTAAAAGAATATGCAAATTTTTTAATATATTGAATCAGCCTGTAGAGGGTAAAATAACAATAAATCTTCCAAATGCCATGATAAATATTGATTTAAAGTCATAGTTTCCATAACAAGCAATATGACAAACTAAATGCTAAAAAAAAAAAAGAAAAAAAAAAAACTTTTGAGTACCTCGTACCTAAAAATGCTGATTAAAATAAAAGGGAAAAAAAATAATGTAGATTGCATTGGCAGTCCTCCATCCTTTCTATTTAAAAGCAAACAACAAGAAAAGAATCCACACAGGAGGCTGCTGTGCATTAGAGCCACAGAGCTGAACCGAGGAAATGGATCTGACTGTAGAACTTTGCAAAAAGCTCACATTCCCAAAAGGCAACACACTTGGTGAGTCACTGAAGAGAGGAAAAACAAAACAATCCCAAACAGAAACTTGTCTTCATAAAGGAGAAAGTGCATAAAAATGACCTGCTTGGGTCTTGATCCTAACTGCAAAGGAAATAAGAGAAACATCTGCCAAGAAGATTCTTGATCATAGTTTCACACATACAAAGTTTGGGGGCAGAGTTTACACTACACCTTAGTCCTAAAGAACCCAAATTTAGACTCAACCTAACAGAATAATGGTATCCTATAAAACCAAAAGAAGCAAACACATAAATACACTGAAGAGGATATTTTTAAAACGAAGATAGAGACACCAAAGATAAAATTTAATGAACTCAAACAAATAATAAATCACTAAATACAAAGAATATAAGCCATAATAACTAATAAGCATAAAAACTGACAAACTGTAGCCCCAGAACTATAAAAAACTGTCTGTATAAACCATAATATAAAAAATAAAAATGTTTTTTAAAATATATGAGAATATTTTGAAAGTGCAAGTAAATATAGTCTATTAAAACTGACAAGTGTTTGGGTAAAAAAGGAGAATGTCTAGAAATGAAAATTCAAAAACTGAAATTAGAACATTGGCATCCAGTTTAAAGAGCAAAATGTATATAACTAAAGACTGAAAGGTATATATGAAGATGTTACACAAAATGCTACACACAGAATGGAAGATGGAAAATGTGAAATACAATTAGAAGATACTAAGGTCTGACAATAGGCTAATTAAAATATAAAAAAACAGGAAATAAAGACAGTATTTGAAAAAAATATTGACTAAGGATTTTATTAACTGATGAAAAACATCATAAGATCAAAGAATGGGGAGGAGAGGCAAGATGGTGGAGGAGCAGCAGAATGAAATGACATTAGATCCCAGGAGTTCACCTAGATAGGTATCAAACCATTCTGAACACCTACAAACTCAACAGGAGATATAAGAGAAGAAGAGCAGCTTCTTCTCTTGGACAGAGAGACACAGAGACACAGAGAACCCCACTCAAAATCAATAAAAATAGGTCCACACCCCATCATCTAATAGTAAAACTTATTAGTCTTAGTGACAAAGAGAAAATCCTGAAAGCACCTCGGGACAAGAGGTCTTAACATACAATGATAGCAATATTAGATTGGCAGTAGACTTATCCAGAGACCTGGCAGGCCAGAAAGAACTGGCATGATATATTCAGAGCACTAAATGAGAAAAATATGCAGCCAAGGATACTATATTCAGCTAGTCTGCTGTTGAAAATAGAAGGAGAAATAAAAAGCTTCCAGGACAAACAAAAATTAAAAGAATCTGCAAACACCAAACCAGCCCTACAGGAACTATTGAAAGGGGTCCTCTAAGCAAAGAGAGAGCCTAAACATAGTAGACCAGAAAGGAACAGAAACAATATACAGTAACAGTTACCTTACAGGCAATACAATGGCACTAAATTATATCTTTCAATAGTTACCCTGAATGTAAATAGGCTAAATCCCCAATCAAAAGACAAAGGGTATCAGAATGGATAAAAAACCAAAACCCATCAAAATGCTGTCTACAAGAAACTCATTTAGACCCAAAGATACCTCCAGATTTAAAGTGAGGGGGTGGAAAAAAATTTACCATGCTAATGGACATCAAAAGAAAGCTTGGGTGGCAATCCTCATATCAGAAAAATTAAATTTTAAGCCAAAGACTATATTAAGAAATGAGGAAGGACACTATGTCATCATTAAAAGATCTGTCCAACAAGAAGATCTAACCATTTTAAATAGCTATGCCCCTAGATAAATGGGAGCAGCCAACTATATAAGCCAATTAATAACAAAATCAAAGAAATACATTGACAATAATACAATAATAGTAGGGGACTTTAACAACCCCTCACTGAAATGGACAAATCATCCAAGCTAAAGATCAACAAGGAAATAAAGGCCTTAAATGATACACTGGACCAGATGGACATCACAGATATATTCAGAACATTCCATCCAAAAGTCACAGAATACACATTTTTCTCTAGTGCACATGGAACATTCTCCAGAATAGATCATATCCTGGGTCTCGACCTCGATCATATACCTCAGGTCTCGACCAGTACCAAAAGACTGGGATCATTCCCTGAATATTTTCAGACCACAATGCTCTGAAGCTAGATCTCAATCACAAAAGGAAAGTTGGAAAGAACTCAAACACCTGGAGGCTCAAGAGCATCCTACTAAAAAATGAATGGGTCAACCAGGAAATTAAAGAATTGAAAAAATTCATGGAAAAAAAATTTATGGAAAAAAATTAATGAAAAACACAACTGTTCAAAATCTTTCGGACACAGGGGCGCCTGGGTGGCTCAGTGGGTTAAAGCCCCAGCCTTCGGCACAGGTCATGAGCCCAGGGTCCTGGGATTGAGCCCCACATCGGGCTCTCTGCTCAGGGGGGAGCCTGCTTCCTCCTCTCTCTCTGTCTGCCTCTCTGCCTACTTGCGATCTCTGTCTGTCAAATAAATAAATAAAATCTTAAAAAAAAAAAAATCTTTTGGACACAGAAAAGGTGGTCCTGAGAGCAAAGTATATAGTGATACAAGCCTTTCTCAAGAAACAAAAAAAAGGACTCAAGTACACAACCCCAAACCTAATGGAGCTGGGAAAGCACAACAAAGAAAGCCTAAACCCAGCAGGAGAAGAGAAATAATAAAGATCAGAGCAGAAATCAATGAAATAGAAACCAAAAGAAGAATATAACAGATCAATTAAACTAGTAGCTTGTTCTCTGGAAGAATTAATAAGATTGATAAACCCCTGGTCAGACTTACCAAAAAGAAAAGAGAAAGGACCCAAATAAATAAAATCATGAATGAAAGAGGAGAGATCACAACCAACAATAAAGAAATACAAACAATTATAAGATCATATTATGAGCAACTATATGCCAACAAATTTGACAAGCTGGAAGAAAAAGATGCATTCCTAGAGACCTATAAACTACCAAAACTGAGCCAGGAAAAAATAGAAAACCTGAACAGACCCATAACCAGTAAGGAGATTGAAACAGTCACCAAAAATCTCCAAACAAATAAAAGCCCAGAGCCAGATGACTTCCCAGGGGAATTCTACCAAACATTTAAAGAAGAATTAATACCTATTCCCTTGAAACTGTTCCAAAAAACAGTTCCAGAAATGGAAGGAAAACTTTCAAACTCATTTTATCAGGCCAGCATTACCTTGATCCCAAAACCAGACAAAGATCCCAACAAAAGGGAGAATTACAGACCAATATCCTTGATGAACTCAGATGCAAAAATTCTCATCAAAATAATCCAATAGGATCCAACAGTACATTAAACAGATTATTCACCACGACCAAGTGGGATTTATTCCTGGGCTGCAAGGTTGGTTCAACATCCACAAATCAACCAATGTGATATAATACATTAATAAAAGAAATAACAAGAACCATATGATACTCTCAATAGAAGCTGAAAAAGCATTTGACACAGTACAGCATCCTTTTTTGATCAATACTGTTCACAGAGTAGGCACACAGGGTACATAACTCAATACCATCACAGCCATCTATAAAAAACCCACTGCAAATATCGTTCTCCAGAGGGAAAACCAGAGAGCTTTTCCCCTAAGGTCAGGAACACGACAGGGACATCCACCATCACCACTGCTATTCAACATAGTATTAGAAATCCTAGCCCTGGCAATCAGAGAACAAAAAGAAAGAAAAGGCATCTGAATTGTCAAAAAAGAAGTCAAACTCACTATTTGCAGATGATATGATACTTTATGTGGAAAACCCAAAAGACTCCATTCCAAAACTGCTAGAACTTCTGTAGGAATTCAGTAAAGTGTCAGGATATAAAATCAATTCACAGAAATCAGTTGTATTTCTATACACCAACAACAAGACAGAAGAAAGAGAAATTAAGGAGTCAATCCCACTTACAATTGCACCCAAAACAATTAAGAAACCTAGGAATAAACCTAACCAATGAGGCAAAGAATCTGTACTCAGAAAACTATAAAGAATTCATGAAAGAAATTGAGGAAGACACAAAGAAATGGGAAAACGTTCCATGCTCATGGATTGGAAGAATAAATATTGTGAAAGTGTTTATGCTACCGAAAACAATCTACACATTTAATGTAATCCCTATCAAAATACCATCCACTTTTTCAAAGAAATGGAACAAATAATCCTAAAATTTATATGGAACCAGAAAAGACCTCGAATAGCCAGAGGAATGTTGAAAAAGAAAGCCAAGGTTGGTGGCATCACAATTCCGGACTTTAAGCTCTATTACAAAGCTGTCATCATCAAGACAGTATGGTACTGGCACAAAAACAGACATATAGATCAATGAAACAGAATAGGAAGCCCAGAAAAAGACCCTCAACTCTATGGTCAACTAATCTTCGACAAAGCAGGAAAGAATGTCCAATGGAAAAAAGACAATCTCTTCAACAAATGGTGTTGGGAAAACTGGACAGCCACATGCAGAAGAATGAAATTGTACCACACAGAAATAGACTCAAAATGGATAAAAGACCTCAATGTGAGAAGGAATCCATCAAAATCCTTGAGGAGAACACAGAGAGCAACCTCTTTGACCACATCTGCAGCAACTTCTTCCTAGAAACTCCACCAAAGGCAAGGGAAGCCAGGACAAAAATTAACTATTGAGATTTCATCAAGATCAAAAGCTTTTGCATAGCAAAGGAAACAGTCAACAAAATCAAAAGACAACTGACAGAATGGGAGAAGATATTTTCAAATGACATATCAGATAAAGGACTAATATCCAAAATCTATAAAGAACTTACCAAACTCAACACCCAAAGAACAAATAATCCCATCAAGAAATGGGTAGAAGATATGAACACATATTTCTGCAAAGAAGACATCCAGATGAGCAACAGACACATGAAAAAGTGCTGCACATCACTTGGCATCAGGAAAATACAAATCAAAACCACGAGATACCACCTCACACCAGTCACAATGGCTAAAATCAAGCCAGGACACGACAGATATTGGAGAGGATGCGGAGAAAGGGGAACTGTTGGTGGGAATTCAAACTGGAGCAGTCACTCTGGAAAACAGCATGAAGGTTCCTCAAAAAGCTGAAAATAGAGCTACCCTACCACCCAGCAATTGTACTACTGGGTATTTACCCTGAAGATACAAATGTAGTGATCTGAAGGGGCATGTGCATCTGAATGTTTATAGTAGCAATGTCCACCATAGCCAAACTATAGAAAGAACCTAGATGTCTATCAACAGATGAATGGATAAAGAAGTTGTGGTTTATATATACAATGGAATACTATGCAGTCATCAAAAGAGATGAAATCTAGCCATTTGCAACAATGTGGATGGAACTAGAGGGTATTATGTTGAGTGAAATAAGCCAATCAGAGAAAGACAATTATCATATGATCTTCCTGATATGAGGAATTTGTGATGCAGACTGGGGGGTTTGGGGAGTAGGGAAGGATAAAATGAAACAAGGTGGGATCGGGAGGGAGACAAACCATAAGAGATTCTTAATCTTACCAAACAAACTGAGGGTTGCCAGAGAGAGGTTGAGTTATGGACATTGCGGAGGGTATGTGCTATGTTGAGTGCTATGAAGTGTCTAAGCCCGGGAATTCACAAACCTGTACCCCTGGGGCAAATAATACATTATATGTTAATAAAAATAATGTTAAAAAATCCAAGAATAACCCCCAAACTTTAAATAGAATAAAAAAAAATCCATACCTACACATGTGAAAGACAGGAGAATACTAAACATTCAGATAGAAAAAACAGATGCTTTACAATGGAAAAGATTTTACACTGAATGCTGACTAATCTCAACATTGATTTTCTCAGTACGTCCAGCTCTTGAGGTCAAAACTATTTTTTTAAATAACACTGCATTCATTCTCTCTGTTAGATAATCTTACTTTTTATATATAATATTATTGATTTGGGATTTTTCTTTTACTAAGTTTAGTCAAGTTGTTTTAAGGATATATAAATTGTGTTGATCTTTTCTGTTCTTACCTATTTTTGTCTTTGTTAAATTTCTCTATCATGTATCTGTTTTTAGCTTCATCGATTTTTTTTTTTTTTTTTTTTTTTTACTTTTATTACTTCCTCCCTCCCACTGATTCTGGTCCACCTATCTCTTCTTTCCCTAGCTGGTAATGTAAATCCTTAGGTTTCCAGCTTTAGAAGCATTAAGGATAACCTTTAAACTTTCCCTCCATGAACCGCTTTGCCTGTATCACATGAATGTTTATATGTAGCATTATTTTTTGCTACTTCCATTCTAAACACTTTCTCCTAGCACTTTTGATTTCACCTTTGGCCACTGAATTGTTTAAAAATGTGTTTTCTAGGGGCACCTGGGTGGCTCAGTCAGTTAAGTGTCTGCCTTTGACTCCAGTCATGATGCTAGGATCCTGGGATCAAGCCCCCAAGTTGGGCTCCTGCTCAGCAGGAAGTCAGCATCTCTCTCTTTCCCTACCCCTCACCCCATGCATACACATATTCTTTCTCTCTCCCTCAAATAAATAAATAAATAAATAAATAAATAAATCTTTTAAAAATGTGTTGTCTAATATCTAGATATTTGGCTTTTCCCTTATTGTTGTGGATTTTTAAATTTAATTTTTTGTGGTCAGCAAATGTGTTATGTCATCAATGCTTTTAAATTTATGGATATATATATTATAACCAAGCATGTAGTCTATCTTGGTGAATATATAATGAGAACTTCAAAAGAATATGCATACTCCAGTTAATGAATATAAAGTCCTAAAAATGTCAACTGCATCAAGTGTTTTCCAATTTTTTTCAGATATTCTAGATTTCACTTACTTATAATTTAATATTTATGTTAAAATATTCTAGTACACGCTTTGTGGATCATACATATTTATTCTTGTATCCTAACTGTTTCTTTTTTAATTGTGCAATATCCCTTTTATCTTTATCTTTTTTTTAAGATTTTTTTATTTATTAGAGAGATTGAGCAATTGAGCACAAGCAGGGGGAGCAACATGTAAGGGGAGAGGGAGAAGCAGGCTCCCCAGGGCTCAATCCCAAGACCCTGGGATCATGACCTGAGCCAAAGGCAGAGGCTTAACCAACTGAGCCACCCAGGTGAGGTGCCCCACCTCTATCGTTATCTTGAAGACTATTTTATCAGTCCTTAAAATAGGTATTCTGGTCTCTTGAGGTGTATCCTTTTGTAGTCAAAACAGTGAGGTCCTGTTCTCTTATCCACTTGGAGGATCTCTGCAATGAGCAAACTATTAAGTACTCAGTAATTAGAGCATTTACAGTGATAAAAAGTAAACAATTCGTGATAAGTTTATTTTAGATGTGTTCATTTATTTTGGTTATGTTTTCCTTTGCTTCATGGTACACAGTTATAATACCTGATTTAAAGTCTTTGATAGCTCCAACTTTGGGACAACTCTATATGGGTTCACAGTCATTGTTTTTCTCCCCGAGAATTGGTGATATAATCCTAGTTGTTTGTATGCCAAATAATTTGTGTCATGTCCTGGATAATGTGAGTTTTATGCCCTACAGAATCGTATTTATATTTCAGCAGGACATACTCAAACCTGGATTCACACTGTAAGTTTTGCTTCTCCTGTTGTATGGGGGCTTATAATCTTGGTTTTGTTCTCAGTGTCCTTGCTATGCAGGTTTGTGTCTGTTGCGTACATGTATGGTTCCCACAGCCTTTGTTAGATGCTCAACATTACCATATCTGAATCTTGGTTAAAATTCTCTTTCATGGGTGCCTGGATGGCTCAGTTGGTTAAGCCTCTGCCTTTGGCTCAGATCATAATCTCAGGGTCCTGGGATAGAGCCCCACATTGGACTCTCTGCACAGCAGGGAGCCTGCTACCCTTCTCTGTCTGCCTGCCTCTCTACCTGCTTGTGATCGCTCTCTCTTTGTTACATAAAGAAATAAAAAATCTTTAAAAAAAATTCTCTTTCATGAGTTAGGGCTTTCTAGACAAGGTTCTCTACAAGACTTGTGGTACATGGAAAATGTCCTGAACTCAAGGGCTTCAGGCCTTTCGTTATTTTATTACATTATCATTTTTCACAATAAGAGTAATGACAATTGCTGAGTCAGGTCACAGTTTAAAAGTCAGGATTTCTGGCTCTGGGGCATAAGGTTTTCAAAGCATTAATGAGAATATTTTCTTGGAGAAGTGCAACCATGAAACAGAATAAAGCTTCGGTCACTTTTTTATTTGCTTTTTTCACTTAGACAACAACTTCTTAATTTGTTAAAATGAAGTCCAGAGACACCCAACCCACCAGAGGGCAGAGCCCTAAAAACCTGTTTTCTCTGAGTACTTAAAAGTATTTGTTATTTGAATGAAAGAGAAAATAAATGAATGAGCTATTCTTTTATTGAAATAGGCCTTTACAGTATTAAATGATTTATATTATTAAATTTTTGGCAATGTTTTCTTTTCCCTAAAGTGAGTTGAATAAAAATTGAATAAATTGAATAAAAATTGAATAAACTGAATAAAAACTGAATAAAAACAAAGATAAATGGGTTTTTATATTCTTAGAAATTACCTAAATATACAAAAACCATGAGAATAATTAACAAATAAATCTCTAATGCTTTGATCTCTGACTTCTAGTCTCCTGAACTGTAAGACCACACATTTCTGTTGTTTAAGACACTCAGCTGTGGTAATTTGTCACAGAAACCATAGCAAGATAATAGAGGGTTCAGGAGACCTAGTTATTTTTCCAGATAAAAGTACTTTGCTGTTAACACTGTTTATTTTCTTTATAAAATAATCAAGTTATATTTTAGGAAGAAAATCTGTCAGAAGTTAGAAACATCTCATTTATTCTAAATTTGTTTTTATTTATAACTACTGCTTTTATTTTTGAAGTTTCTTTTATGAAAATGTCATTTCATAGAAAAAAGATAATTCCTTTATTTCATCATCATATTCTAAAACATATAAAGTGGCAAATACCATTTTAATTTGAATAATTATAAGGTTTTTATATATAATATATTCAACTTGGACCATGTACTTCAAAAACCTAACAAAAAAGGAGATAAAAGTTCTCAGAACAAGAAAAATAGAGAAGTCAATGTCTATGTTATAATACCAAACTTAAATCAATTACCCACTTAGAGATCACAAGGGATATAACATATAAAGAAAGAGAGAACTAATGAGAAAATTGTTACAGATTTGCAGGATGATCTTCAGAGGATTACTAAAATAGAATCAAACCCTGTGTTTATTGATGCTATGATTCTCACCCCACATCCATCCTGGGAATGTATATGAATAATTCAATCAATACTAAGTATTATGGCTGTGTGTTTTAAAATATTGTACTGGCTCAAAATGTTTAACAACAGGATCCATATATAACATGCCAGACCTATTGCTATTAGCAAGCAAATAAAAATAAAAATATTTCTGGAGCACCTGGGTGGCTCAGTAGGTTAAATGCCCAACTTCAGGTCAGGTCATGATCTCAGGGTCCCTGGATCAAGCACCATATCGGGCTTCTTGTTCAGCAGCCGGCATGTTTCTCTCTCTTTCTCTGCCTGCCACTCTCCTGCCTATGCTCTCTCTCCCTCTGTGAAATAAATAAAATCTTAAAAAAAAAAAAAAAAAGATTTTTTTTAATGATTTTATTTATTTATTTGACAGACAGAGATCACAAGTAGACAGAGTGGCAGGCAGAGAGAGAGAGGGAAGCAGGCTTCCTGCTGAGCAGAGAGCCCGATGTGGGACTCCATCCCAGGACCCTGAGACCATGATCTGAGCCAAAGGCAGCGGCTTAACCCACTGAGCCACCCAGGCGCCCAAAAAAGATATTTCTTTGGAAATCTAGTCATTAATTTGAATTTGACTCTAGCATTTAACACTTAATATTAGATAACTAACAGATAATTCTATATCCTTAGCTCCCTCTTAGTAATAAATTATTCAACATAAAAATGAATATAATTTGAGTGAAAATATTTTCTAGTTAAAAAGTTAAGTTTCATGTGGATACCTCATAGGGCTGTAGCAGCAATAGGTTTAAACTGTTTTTAAATGTTTACTTTAACAGAAACCTTTCGGTTGTTTAAATATAACAGCTTGCTAAGACAGATGTGTTTGTTCAATTTTCAGAAAAGATAACAGCTGCTCAAATTCAAAAATAATAGATATGGGCAATTTTAAATAGTAAACATGAAAGTTGATTTCCCAACCTCACTTTCTGCCAAGCATCTGGGCAACCATAAAGCATGCTAACCTAATTGGTGCCAATTAATTGCCATGTGTGTTCAGTTTAATACTGAATCCAATACCAGTTCAGAAGTCTATGCCATGCATTGACTCATCAGACATACCTTAAGAAATGCTATGAACATATTACTTTTCACAATGTGGGTGACAAATCCTTCAATTACTCACTATAGAAGGGAAATAAAAACCTACTGAAAGTGTATGCCTTATGGGAAAATCCCTTCTGCTTATGATTATCTAAGTCCCTAACACTGTTTATCACTCTCAGTGATGACAAACTATAGCATTTGGAGACATGACAGAAGAAGACAAACAACTACTTGAGGACTCTGAAAAGTCAACAAAAGCATACAGGTGACACAGATGAGTCAAAACCTGGAGAAGCAAACTAGTTACGGGTGAGTTTCCTGGTTTTATTTTTGTTCCTTCTCACTGCTTTGTACCAACAGTAGATATCAAGTACACAAGGCAATAGCATGTGCAGCTAAAACTCCGACAGAATATCTGGATACTTCTGGTCAGAAAACAATTCAATCAAGCCAGTTAGGTCAGAGTATGTGGAGGAAATCCTAGAGGAGGGAGAGACTGAAAAGAGAAGCTGGTGTTTCTGTGTAGAAACCTAGAAAGCTCCCAGCCTAATTAATGTGAGAACCAGACAGGCTCTGCACAAACCCAAATTAGTATATTTAGCTCACCTGTAAAAATTCTATCCCAACCACTGAATCTAACAGGTTTAAATGAGACAGGCCCAAATCCTCATGATCCAAGCTTTGAGAAGAGGATGGAGATCTGAATCATAAATGTGAAACGCACTGGCAATCTAAACCTGGAGAGCAGGTTGCCTAAAGAAACATGCCAGAGGATTATAACAAACCCCAGTCTACACAACTTTAGATTCACAATGTCCAGGGTGCAATAAAATTAAAAAAACAAATGTGGGGAACCATGGATAGATCATTTAGTTAAGTGCCTGACTTCAGCCCAGGTCATGATCTCAGGTTTCTAGGATACAGCCCAGCTTAAGATTCCCTCCTCAGCAGGGAATCTGCTTTCCCCTCTCCCTCTGCCCCTCACCCCTGCTCCTGCACTCACTCTCTTGCTCCCATGCAAATAAATAAAATATTTTTAAAAATGTATTAAAAAAGAGGAAAACATAAACTATTCTTAGGAGAAATGGTAACCAAGAGCTGCTGATTCTGGGATGACTATGATGTCATAATTATCAAATAAATATTTTAATACATCAATTATAATCATGTCATATGAGGTGAATAAATAAATATTTGAAATATTAAAAAGGAAGGTTTTTTTTTTTGTTTTAATATTTTAAGTAATCTCTATACCCAACATGGGATTCAAATTTATAAAGAGTCACATACTCTACCTAAGGAGCCAGCCAGGGGCCCCCAAAAGGTAGTAATTTTGAAAAAAATACAAATTTTTTAAAAGACAAAAAGGAAAATTTACAAATAAAAACCACATTATTTAAATGAAAAACCCACTGGAAGTCCCATGAAGACAGGAAATTTTACCTTCAAATTATGGAGTCAACAGCACTAATAACAGTTCAGAATAGGCCCATGAAAAACATTTAATGAAATGAATAAAATGTGAAAAGCTGGTAAAACCAAATATCTTTTTAAATATTTTAAATAAGTCATAAAATTCTTATAGCCTGAAAAGTTTATATGAAAGCACAAAAGTTTTCTTTCTAATGGATAAAGTTCAGTTCTTTATAAAAAGCTAAATCACATTATAATGTTCATTTTTCAAAATAATGAATATCCCCAACAAAGAGAAAATAAAATTAATCCATTAAATGTCATATATATCTCCATTAAAATTGTTAAGTAGAAGTTGGATAGTAACACCCTGAAGGAGAGCCCCAAGTCCCTGAAGGGGAGTGATAGAGACATGAGCCTGAGGCAGGGATGGTGATAAGTAATCTACATATTAAGACCCTGGGGTTCAACATTCTGACCTTAGGGCTTCCAAGATCTTGGGGCTGACAGATCAAGAACCATGGGTGTAGGACATGGACTCTCCTCTTTCACCTCTGCCCCAGAGTAACCCCTGGACTCAAATAATGCATTTGCATTGTGGGTACAGCCCACCACAGTTATGGGCTGCCATAACAGTCCAATACAAACCTTGTAAGGTCAAACACTCCCCCTCCCAACCTGTGCAAGGCGATTCCCACATGACAGGAAACAGTCTCCATTACAGACCACCCCACCTCATAACTCCTCCCAACCCAAAGAGACCCTATACTACTCCCATAGCAATCTAGGGGCTGGTTCCACAGGAGGAATCTGCCCATTTTCCCACCTTCAGAATGTACTTTCACTTTAATAAACTATTTTGTCCTTGCTACTTTCCTTCTGGTGGTCTTTATTCTGAGCCTGGATCCTCACAAATCTCAGGGGGAATCCAAGGATCCAGACTTCCATTCACGAAACACGGACTGTCTCATTTGTAACAAAATCATTCCACAAATTTTGGTTCTACATATAAGGAGCTTGGAAGTTGCCACTATGTCCTAACAAGCTAAAAGCCAAACAACCTTTGCTAGTTTCCTTAAAAAGGTAAGGTCAGAGAGCAAATAACCTCACCACCACATTGTGAAAGGCTTCTTTACTGCAGTTCCTTTTACCGAATGCATCATGTCTGGTTATCAAGAACAAAATTACAAGACATAACAAAAGGCAGAAATCACAGTTTGAAGAGGCAAATATTGGAACCAAACATGGCAGGGATGTTGGCATTATCAGACTGAGAGTTTAAAACAACTGTGATTAATATGTTAAGGGCTCTAATGGATAAAGTAATAACATACAAGAATTGTGGGCAATATAAGCAGAAAGTTGGAAATCCTAAGAAAAACAACAACAAATCTAAAGGTAAAAAAATGCCGTAACAGAAATGATGAACGCTTTTCATGGGCTCATTAGGAGACCGGATACAGCTGAGCTAAGAATCTCTGAACCAGAGTAAATATTAGTAGACTCTTCAAAAACTGAAAAGAGAAAAGAACACAGACTTAAAAAAAAATTGTCTAGAGACTCTGGGACAATTACAAAAGTTATGGCACATGTAATAGGAATACGAGGAGGAGAAAGGTACGGAAGAAATGTGTGAAACAATAAAGACTGAAAATGTCCCCAGTCAATGTCAAACACCAAGCCACAGGTCCAAGAGAACACTAGAGTAGAATGTATGCCAAAAAGCTACATCAAGGCATATCATTTTCCAGTAATTAAAAAAATCAAAGATAAACAAAAAGTCCTGAAAGAAGCAAGAGGAAAAACACACACACACACTACACTTACTGAGGAGCAAAGATAAACATTACATACAACTTCTCAAAAATCATGCATGGAAGAACAGAGTGGACAGAAATATTAAAGGATTGAGAGAGAAAAAAAACACCAACATGCAATTTTGCACACCACAAAATTCACCTTCAAAGTGAAGAAGAAATAAAGATTTTCTCAAACAAAATTGAAGAAATTTGTCACAGTAGACTTTCGTTACAAGAAATGTTAAAACAATTTCTTTAGAGAGAAAGAAAATAACATATGTTAGAAACTAGGATCTACAAAAAAAGAAAGAACATTGGGAAGGAATAAGTGAAGGTAAAATAAAAATGTATTTTTTTCTTATTCTTAATTGATCTAACAGGTAACCGTTTGTTCAAATTAATAATAGCAACAATATATTTGATTATGTATGCTTATATATATTTTATATGTCTGTATATATACACAGACATATATAAGTGAAATGAATGACAGGAATGATAAAAGGGACAAGAAGGAAGAATTAAGGTTATTTTGTTATCTGAAGATACCCACACTATCCATGAAGCAGTATAGTGTTATTTGAAAATGGACTTGGATTAGTTGAAATTATATAATGCAACTCTAAGGGAAACACTAAAAAAAAAAAAAGAATTTAAAAAGAAGTATAACTAATATACTTTAAAAAGAGAAAATGAAGTTATATAAAATTCTCAATTAAAAATCACAAAAGTAAGAAAAAGAGGGAGAGACAAAAATACCAAGACTAAAAAAATAGAACTACCCTGCAGTCCTGTAAGTGCACTACTGGGTATTTACCCCCAAAACACAAAAACACAAATTTTTTTAAGGTTTTATTTATTTATTTGAGAGAAAGATGAGAGAGAGAGATAGCAAGAAAGCACATGAGTGGGGAGGAGAGGGATAAGTAGACTCCCCACTAAGTAGGTGGCCTAACTCGGGGCTCTATCCCAGGACCCTGGAATGGTGACCTGAGCAGAAGGCAGACTTAAATGACTGAGCCACCCAGGCATCCCCAAAAAACACTAATTCAAAGGGACACATGCACCCCTATATTTATACAAGCATTGTTTACAACAGCCAAATTATGGAAACAATCGAAGTATGCATCAATAGATGAATTAATAAAAAAGATGTAGACACACACACACACACAATGTAAATATTATTCAGCCATAAAAATGTATGAAATCTTGCCGTTTGCAATGATGTGGATGGAGCTAGAGAACGAATGTTAGGTGAAATAAGTTAGCCAAAGAAAGGTCAATAGCACATAATTTCACTCATCTGTGGAATTTAAGAAACAAATGAGCAAAAGGGAAAGAGAGAGAAAGAGAGAAACCAAGAAACAGACTCTTTACTATAGAGAACTGATGGTTACCAGAGTGTAGGGATGGAGAGGATGGATGAAATAGGTGACAGTGATTAAGGAGTACACGTGTCATGATGAGCACTGGGAGGTGTATGGAATTGTTGAATCACTATTTGCATACCTAAGACTAGTAAAACACTGAATGTTACCAATACTGGAATTAAAATTTTTAAAAAGATACAGAGATTAGGCAACAAATAGAAAGCAGTAATAAATATGTTAGATATTCATCCAACTATATCAATCATTTTAAATGTCAATGCTCTAAATGAACCAGTTAAAAGATAGAGATTGTCAGAGTGGATCAAAAAATAAAACCCAGTCATATATTGTCTAAAAGAAGCACACTTTAAATATTAAGGCACATAAAAATTAGAATTAAAAGGATAAAGAAAAATACACTAATACTAATCAAAAGAAAACTGGAGTAGCTACATTAAATTCAGACAGAGAAGACTTTGAAGCAAGGAAAGTTATTGGGGATAAAGAAAGCCATTACATAATGATAAAGGGATCAATTCTCAAAGAAAATTAACAATCATAATATGTATGTGCCTAAAAACAGAGCATAAAAATGTATGGAGCAAAAACTAAGAACTGTAGGAAGTAGATGAATCCAATATCATGACTATAGACTTCACCCTCAGGGAGACCCCTCCATCAGAAATGGACAGACCTAGCAGGTAGAAAAATCAGCAGTGACACAGTTGAACTCATCAAAAGAATCAATCAATTTATAAACTATTTCATCTAACAACAGCAGAATACATATTATTTTCAAGCTTACAAGAGATTCACCAACACAGACCAAATATCGAACCATAAAACTCACCTTAACAAGTTTAAAAGAAAAGAAACCATACAATTTCTGCCTTTAGACCAAAATAAAGTTAAGCTAGAAATCAGCAACAGAAAAATAACTGGAAAATTCCAAAATACTGGGAGACTTAACAACACATGTCTACATAACACATGAGTCAAAGAGAAAATCTCAAGAGAAAATTTTAAATATTCATACTAAATTAAGAGTCTCATGCTTTACCAACTAAGATAACTGGGCAACTTGAACTAAATTAAAACGAAAACACGACATAACAAAATTTGTGTGATGCATAAAACAGTGTGTAGAGGGAATTTTAGAGCATTGAATGCATACACTAGAAAAAAAATATCTAAAATCAATAATCTAACCATCCACCTTAGGAAAATAGAAAAAGAAAAACAAATTAAATACAAAGTAATCAGAAGAAAAGAAATAATAACAATTAGAGCAGAAATCAATGAAATTGAAAATAGGAAATCAACAGAGATAATAATAAAACTCAAAGCTCACTCATTGAAAAGATAAATAAAATCAGTAATCCCCCAGGCAGGTTAACTTAAAAAAGAGGAATAAAAATTATTAATAACAGAAATGAAAGAGGGGAGGTTGCTACAGATCCAATGGGAATCAAAAGGAGTCAAGAAATACTATGAACAACTCTATGTCCACGAATTTGATAACCTAGATGAAATGAATTAAGTCCTTGAAAGACACAGTCTTCCAAAATTAACCCAAGAAGAACTAGACAATCTGAATACGCCTATATCTATCAGAGAAATTAAATCAATAATTAATAACCTGTCAATACAGAAAGCCCTAGGTACACATAGGCTCATTGGTGTTTTCTATCAAACATTTCAGGAAGCAATTATATCAATTCCCTACAGTCTCTTTCAGAAAACAGAAGCAGAGGGGATGTATGCTAATTCACCACTTGAGAGCCAGATCACACTTACACCAGACAAAAACATTATAAGAACAAAAAAACTACATATCAATAACTCTCATGAAAAAACACATGAAAGTCCCTAACAAAATATTAGCAAACTGAATCCAGCAATTTATAAAAAGAATTTACAGCACAGCCATAAGGATTTATCACAGATGTGCAAGACTAGTCCAATATTTAACAATTAGTTAATATGATCCCTTATATGAGCAGACTAAAAAGGATAAGTCACATGATTGTATAAATAGAGGAAGAAGAAATATTTTACAAAATGCAACAAATTCCCTATCAACACTCCTTTTAGACATTCATACTGGAAGTCCTTGCTAATGAAAAGGAAATAAAAGAAATACAGATCAGGAATTAAGAACCAACACTGTCTTTGAATGGAGATGACATTGTCTATATAGAAAATACAAAAGAACCAACCAAAAATCTCTTAAAACTTAATAAATGATTATAGCTACTCTGAAGGATACAAGGGTAACATACAAAAGTCAATCATTTTCCTATATAACCGCAAAGAATGAACGGAATTGGAAATTTAAAACACAATACTGTTTACATTCACACTCCAAAATGAAATACTTAGGTACAAATCTAACAAAATATGTATAAGATCTATATGAAGAAAACTACGAAACTCTGAAGAGAGAAATACAAAATAACAAAGTAAGTGAGGAGAAATTCTATGATCATGGATAGGAAGACCACATATTGTCAAGATGTCTGTTCTCCCAATTTGATCTATAGATTCAGTACAATCCCAAACAAAATTTCAGCAGTTATTTTGTGAATACTGTCAAAATGATTCTAAAGTTTATACGGAGAGGCAAAAGATACAGAATAACAAACACAATACTGAAGAACAAAGCTGGATGACTGACACTACCCAACTTCAAGACTTAACTATAAAGCAACAATCTTCAAGGCAGTGTGGTGTTGATGAAAGAGCAGAAAATAAATCAATGGAATTAAACAGAGAGACAAGAAATAGACCCATATACATATAGTCAGCTGATCTTAGATAAAATAATAAAGACAATACAATGGAGAAAAGATAGTCTTTTCACCAACTGATACTGGAACAACTGGACATCCACATGCAGGAGAAATGAATCTAGAAACAAGACACTACACACCTCACAGATATAACTCAAAATGGATCATAGACCTAAACATAAAATGCAAAACTATAAAACTTCTAGAATATAGAAAAAAACCTAGACAACCTTGGTATGGCAATTGACTCCTTAGATACAACACCAAAAGTATGATCCATGAAATATATAATTTATAAGTTGGATTTCATTACCATTAAAAACTTCTGCTCTGTGAAAAACAGTATCAAGAGAAATAGAAGACAAGCCATAGAATTAAGAAAATATCTACAAAAGATATATCTAGGAAAAAAAAGATATATCTGATAAAGAACTGTTAATCAAAATATAAAAGGAACACTTATAACTCAACAATAAGAAAACAAACACCTATTTTTTTTTTTTACAAACACCCTGATTTTAAAATGGGCCAAATATCGGGGTGCCTGGGTGGCTCAGTTGGTTAAGCATCCAAATCTTCAGTTTAAATCATGATCTCAGGGTCTCGAGATTAAGCCCTGCATTGGGCTCTGGGCTGAGTATGAAATCTTTTTAAGATTCTCTGTCTCCTTCTACCCCTCCTGAGGTTGCTCTCCTTCTCAATCAATCAATGGATCAATCAATCAATAAAAAGTGAACCAAAGATCTTAAGTAACTCTTCACCAAAGAAGATATACCAATGGTCAATAAGCATATAAAAGATGCTCCATATCATAGGTTATCAGGGAAGTATCAGTTGAAACAACAATGAGTTTCTTCTACAACCTTCTTAGAATGGCCCCAATGCCAAACATTGGCAACAATATGAGTAACAGGAACTTTCATTCATTGTTGGTGGGGATACAAAATGGTATAGTCACTTTAGAAGGCAGTTTGGTGGTTTCTTAAAAAACTAAACAGATTCTTATCCTAAGATCCATCAATTGTACTTCTTGATTTTACACAAAGGAGCTTAGCTATCAAGGCATAAAAAGTCATGGAAAAAACCTAAATTCATATTACTAACTGAAAGAAATCAATGTGAGAATTTACGCAGTGTACGGTTCCTACTATATGACATTCTGGTGAGGCTAAGCTATGGAGGCAGTAAAAAAAATCAGTGGTTGCCAGAAGTTAGAAGAAAGGGAGAGAGAGATAAAGCACAGAAGATTTTTAGACTAATAAAAAGACTCTGTATGACACTATAATGATGGGTACATATCATTATACATTTGTGCAAACCCATATAATGCACAATACCATGAGTGAACTCTAATGTAAGCTATGGACTTTGGGTGACAATGATGTGTCAATGTAGATTGGTCAGTTGTAACAAATGTACCATACATATGTATGTTGATAACAGGAGAGGCTATGCATGTATGGGGACAGGGATATATAAAAAATCTCCGAAACCTTCCTCTCAATTTTGTTGTGATCCTAAGTCTGCTAAATTGACCTATATTTTGAATTTTTATTGTTAAAAAGTTCAATGGTTGAGGGATTCATCTGGGGCAATCAATAAAGATTTTACAATCTTTAAAGATTTCTTCATTAGTTCAAGTAGAGGACCTAAAATAATGAGTAATGCGGAGAATGATGGGGTATCTGGGAATTCATCATCTGCAAAAGAAAAGGATACTTAAATAGGTAGGATAATAGTCTTTAAATACAGTGCTGTGTTGAAAAGGGAATATACTGAATAAGTATTGTCGCCTAGCATTCTAGAGATTTTAAACAAATGTATAAAATAAAACAAAAAGATGTGAAGTGCAGGATCAGTATGAAGAACTTCTGAGTAATAACAGAATATCTTTAATAGACATGGTACTTAGAGAATTCACATTCTATTCATTTACATTCTGTATCTCACCAAAATCTGATCAAAAAGATTATTATATCCTATCACATATATATATAATATATATATACACACACATATATATCTCATATAAATATATATATATATGATATATATATACACACACACATACACATATATATATCTCATATAAATGTAAAATACTTGCTGAAGCTAACAGAAAATATGATAAAACCAGGACTTAAAATCAGTGTGTTTAAAAGATGCTTTCTTGGAAAATACATTCTATGATTAGTAAAAATTACAATTTAAGAAACATACGGGACCATCCTCAGTGAAAGTAGGTACACACAACTCTTTGATCTGATACAACAATAACTTCAAGACTGCAGTGGAGAGATCCTTCCCTTGTATTGGAGCATCTATAGATCTTCTGCATTTTATTTATAGAAAAATAGCAAATATAGAATGCTGGAGTATCACTGCTCTGGAAGAAAGGAGGTATATATTGTGAAGTATAAAAGATAATGTGGGAAGACAGAGATAGTAACTTGAACTA
The DNA here is from genome assembly GCF_030435805.1 of Mustela lutreola. Lineage (NCBI taxonomy): Eukaryota > Metazoa > Chordata > Mammalia > Carnivora > Mustelidae > Mustela > Mustela lutreola. The sequence goes on from NC_081303.1 coordinate 54,312,759, forward strand.
GAAATTAGTTAATTATTCATTATGATCATTTTTTATGGTCATAACATAAGCATATAAATGTAATTATATTTATGACAGCTTAGTACAAGATGAAATAAGTGGAGGTTTCATTCAGCCCAGAAAACGGAAGTTAATCAGGTAGTCAACAAGTAGGATGGACTTTTGAAAAAGAAAGACAAACAGTATGACCTGGGTGTGGAAGGAATTCATGTGAGGTCAAGTCCCTAGGATTATGGAGTTTATGTATCACTACGTGAAAATTCAAATGTAGTTTATGGCATTAAGTAAGAAAGACAACAAAGCATAGAATAGTTTTCAACTCTTCTTCAAGTACGAACTTGCATGGGTGTCCAGGGGACTAACCTTACTTCTCCTGTCCCATCATCAGCCATAAGCACTCCTCCATACCTGTATCTCACTTTGCGCCTTCCAGCACCCTTGCCCCTTGCCCAGTCACCAGCAACCACACTCATTACTTAGTGGAGACCTGGAGGAAAATCCTGGAGGATTTTCTCATTTCTTCTCTCTGCCTTCAGAGTTCAGCAGAAACACCTAAGCTTCCACCTCAGGAGATATGTCTTAGCACCCCTGCCCCTATCCCAGCTAGAGTTTCTGTCATGTACTCACTCCATGACACACAGAATCCAGGCATTTTCTCTCACTGTACTCTACCCTCAGCCAGCCTCAGGGAAGGTCGCTCTGAGCTCTCCTGGTCTTACATCAGTTATAGGCAGCTATTGCCTTGAGAGCTGGGAGAGTTTCTCTCATCTCTTGCTCTGTCCCAATATTCTGACTGCACCCTATGAAGTCCCGTGGGAAAGAGTTGGTGGTTGGGTGTGAGCTCTTTTTGTGGCCAGTGCGCCCCTAGGGATTTTAAATCACCATGCTAGCCCTCACTATGCTATAAAATTTTTTTCAAGATTCCTGTTTTTTCTTGCCCTCATGAATGGATGTTTTCTCCTCCCATCTCTGCCCCACCAGGTTAAAAGAAGAGTTGAGTTTCTTCTCTCCTAGGAGTGCATCATACTTACTGGATTTTGTACATTTATGTTTCTTTTATGTTCTCAGTTCTGGGAAGGATTTTAAGAAACTATGATTTTGCAAGTCATCTTATTTTCCTGGTTGCTACATGGGGAGTGATGTTCCCTTATACTTTCTTATCCTAAGCAGAAGCAGGGGCATTAAAAGTGGAGGACAATTTTTAATATCATATTTATCATATTAAAGAATATATTTAACAGGTTTGTTAAGGGTAAGGAAAGTATTTCTGCACTCCATAATTAAGCAGAGCCCCTATTATAAATGTGTTGATTTTAATTATCAGAGAGCTCTAAGCTTGCATATACCTAGATAAGTCTGTATAGCTATTAGCGTCCAGATTCTGCCCATTGCTAGTGAGCTTTGTAAAATCCCTGAGCAGAGATGCTTTCATATTAGATTTTAATTAGCACTAGATGTATGAAAATATTTCACAAAACTCTTGAATAACTCTAAGTAATATATTCAAAAATAAGTCTGCAAAACACATATCACAGCTTACCAAAAATGCATGTGATTTCTTTTTTTTTTTTTTTTTTATCTAGTTTTGTATAAGCTGCTTCAAAAATCAGAGCTAAAATCGCTCAGAAACAAAATTTAAACTGGAACAATGATGCACTGGCCTGGTGATTCTACATTTGGAATTGGAATTTTTAATAAGTCAAAGACCAAAAATTAGAAAATGAATTCTTAACTCTGATTTTGAAATATCTCAGAAATTTTCATAATCCATTATTGTCCATTATGGCCACTGGTTGAAGACAATAATACCAGTCAAGATAGTACAATGTTTTCAGTGTGCTAAGTGCTTTTCTTTATATAGTTTAGAGTAAGTTCTAATTCTAGTCTGCAAAACAATCCAGTGAGGTAATGAGGTAATGAGGATACTGAAGAGCAAAAAGTTAATTAATAACCAAGTTCATACAACTAGTTAGAGGCAGAGTCAGTTGATCTAGCTCTAGGGTCTTAATATTTTCCCCATTCTAAGTACCTGGAATTAGCAAAATCATAGGTCAAACCTCATCTCTAAACTACTAGTTAAAAACCTGATCTCTAAACTACTAGTTAAAACAATGTGATTTTATAAGATTTTTATATTTATGTTTGAAATAGTTCTGCTGCTATGAATTTAAATATATTTCAAACCATAATCATTTTCTTTGAAATTAATTTAATATTATGTACTATTTATTACAGTTAGCACTTTTGCTCATAAAGATTTTACTATGTATTTTGTTCTATTTTATAATTATTGAATTTATTTGAAATCTAATGCATTTATCCACAAGCTTTAACTTACGATCCACTTAAAAAATTCTCAATGTAAAGACACATGTTTATTTAAAATGATGTATTTTTATCGTCATTTTTTGCAGTGACATAGGAAATGTTCTCATGGTCCTACATAGATGTGTGGCAGTTTCTTAATTTCTATAAATGACCTAATCATCCCATTGAGTACATTTAACATTTAACACTATCCCAGCTTTGCCCAACTTTTAAAATATATATATTTTATCTCATATATATATATATATATATATATTTATCTCATATATTTATCTTATAAAAAGATAAAGTAGAGGGATGAGATCAGATTCCTCTCTCCTTTTACTCTTTCCTACAATGAGTCTCATGTTGGCTCTTGTGTCGGACTCTTCTGAGGCACAGCTGTTCTCTTCTTAGGGAGAGTGCCAGCTGGTGTTCACTGATGTGTGGTTAGTGTGCTCCCATCCCTGGGAATCCTATTGGTTTCTGCTCCTAAAGTATGTAGCTGGGGAACTAACAATCTCTTTTGGTTAATCGGCTTCATTCTCAGCATTTCCTAATTCAGAGCTACATAGATTGTCCCTGACCTGGGACGATATTCTGAGGTCTGGCCCTGGCTTTCTAGTCTGGACAGCCTGTCCTAAACTATTGATTACAAAGCTATTGTGTACCCTATTTGACAACATATTTGGAAGCTCTCTGGCCAGATTCTTAGTGATATTCAATATAACCTTTCTCTGCTTTGCAATAAACTAGCAGAAACTTCTCAGTCCCTTCAATGTCACATGAAGTGACTGAGGTGTATCTGGATAAATCTCTCCCCTTCACTACAGATGTGTCTTGTACTTCACACACTGTGTTTCTGCTGTAGGCTCATCTCCTCCCAGGGTTCAAAAAAGAAAGTGGGATAAACTCTTGCATTTAGTTTTCCCTTCAACCTATCTAACAGATCTAGCCATGAAAAACCCTAGTTCAGAAAGGCAAGGGAAAGAACAATATGAATCACCTCTTTTATTTCCCGTCTCCACTCCCTCCTTTCTCCTGCCTACAAACTACAAGTACTGAAGTCATTCAGATAGTTCTCCTTTTCTGGCAGAGATTTCCCATCCACTGTTTCAGATTTCTAATCCAATCATAAATCTTTTTTTCCGAATTATAATAAAATCCAACATCCATTAGAATCGCTTTGTTTATTTTGCAAAATAATTGCATATAGTTTTACCAAGGTCAAACTTTCAAGAATTTATCTTTGAAAGTTTTGAGTCCCTTTTACACTCTCTAATGATTCACTAACCATCCAGTAATTTCTTAGAGACACATCCAGTAATTTCCTAGAGAAATGCCTCTGCAGATAAAGATGCTATGGATCCTCTATGCAAATGGCAAAACAATAGAACAAATTTAATATATTTCCAAAATCTTTAGCTTTCCAAAAATATGATCCTTTTTGTTGTTGTTGTTAAAAAGGTAATTTTCTACTTTGTAGTCACATCATTTCCTAAGACAAGACTGAAGAGGAACAGGAATGTATGAACAACTTCAATGACAATTTCTCTAGAGAGTCCTATTCAACAATAAAATAAGACATTGCTGCCATCATCATGAGCACTTAACAGAAGTAATATTTTTCTTATCTATGTTATGGTAGAATAAGAAGATTTCTACCCAGACTAAATACAGAAAGAGATATAAAAGAGATTTAACATAAAAGAAATTAATTCTATTTTAGTTAATAAGAGGCTTGATATAAATATCACATTGAGGTTAGTAATTTTTCAGCAGAAGCATCTCAGGACAATCTTATATTTGGTCTAAATAGAGTAATGTAAGTATTTGGCTTATATTACATTTGGTTTATAAATACTTGGTTTTTAATAAATCCCTGGCAATACAACAAAATCCTTCCACCTCCACCTTGACCTAGAGAATCCATAGAATCACTTTGTTGAAAGAATTAAAGATAAATTTCAAAGTGGGTTCCCCTCTATCCTTGTCCACTGACGGAGGCTTATTCTTTTAACAGTTGGTTTTGAATGATGAGACTTCTTTTTAGTGGAAATAATACTATTGCTAGGATATTTTACGATACTTCTTATGTTACTCATTAGGGCTGTCCACAAGTATTCTCTCCTTCCCCCACCTTTGTCCAAGTATGTAGCAGGATTGCATTTACACGCTCTCTTTGAAGTTAAATGTGAACATGAGACTTGTTTTGCCAATAAAATGTGAGCTGAAAAGGAGGGGTAATATTCTAGGATGAGTCTACATTTTCTTTTCCTTAGAAATTGTTAGTAGAAATGTTCTAGATATAGGCTATTCCATCAGTTTGGGTTCAAAATGAGAAAGATCAGAAACCCCAGAGATAAAATTGTACACTGCATCTTTGCAGACATTGTTTTTCTAAGCCACTGAAAATTTAAGGTTGTGTGGTAATGACTGATGTATATGTCATACTTTTCTTTTCCCCCTTAAGTCTCAATTGCTGAATTTAGTATCTTGATTTTTATGGTATTGAATTTTTTTCCTCAAATATTAGGTATTTGCAGTTTTAGTTTTTTCAGGGTTTAGGTTTTAGGTTTATTTTATTTGTTTGAGAGAGAGAGAGCATAAGCGCCTGGATGGGCAGAGGGAGAGAGAATCCTCAAGCAGACACCCTGCTGAGCAAGGAGCCTGACACAGGGCTGGATCCCAGCACCCCAAGATCATGACCTGAGCTGAAATCGAGTTGTCCGCTTAACCAACTGAGCTACCCAGGCGTGATCTTAGTTTTATTGGTTCCTTGGTCTTTGATGAATAGAAGTTCTTTTTAAAGGGAATATAACAAAAGTGTAGAACTATAGTCTCAGCAGAATAAGAATTAGTCTAAGCGATACATAATGTTTAAGCTTAGTGGCCAAGAGCAGAATGCATAGTCCATCTTTTCTATCCCATTCCTCATCTCTGTTGTCATCTGAGTTACTTTGGCTTCTTTTCTGTTTCTTTCTCAAACCCCAGTGTTTATACTCAGAGTCTTTCTCAGAGAGTAGTTCACAATTTGAAAGCTGTTTTCAAAACCTCAGAGTAAATATTGCTGCTTATGATAAGGTGAGTACAGTACCCATCTGCCCTTAACATAATCCTAATTAATTATCCAGACAACTGGTCCTGAACCTCCAGGTTCTTTCGTGTATGCTGTCTCTGAACTTGAATGTTTTTTGAATAGCTTTTTACATCTATAGTAAGTAGTTTCGTGCTAAATGTGCTTTGACCTATGGATTTCTCTGCTTTTCCCATTCCTGCAATATGATTTCACTTGCTTTCAATTTTCTAAGAGTTCTTCAAAAACGTTCTTCTGTTGACGGCATACTTTTTTCCCCCAAATATGTGTTAATTGGCTATTTTTAATTGTGTTTGTTTGTTTGTTTGTTTGGTAATCTCTACACCTAACATGGGGCTCATGACCCTGAGATCAAAAGTCACATGCTGAGATATCCAGGTGCCCCCTGACAGCATACTTTTCTAAATTTCCAGAGCTACTATAAATTTATTATTATTTCATGGCATGTTTGTAATTTTAAGATATTCTTAATGAAAAGGGTAGAAACAGAGGACATTAATCTCTCTTGCTATAATTTCTGACTTGCATTCCTATTTATAATGTGTTCATGTTATCATTCATGTTTTACATGATATATTGAAACAAAGTAGCAAAGCATAATGTGAACAAGTAAATTACAGTGTTTTTATGGTAGGTTTTATGGTAGGTAGAAGCCATATATTCATTGGGAACCTAACAATTTTGGAACTTCTTTTTTAACTATTTAATTCTGATTATTACTCCATGTCATTAAAATGCTGGTAGAGAAGTCTAATCTAACCTCTCTCTGCACGAATAAGTAAGCCATAAATTAGGGATTGAAATGATCTCCATGAGAACATTTACAGAGTTTTCCCATGCTCAGGACTGAAACGTGGCCTTCCAAGTATTAGGCCTAAGTTTACTTTCATTTTTAAATCCCTATTTAATTATCTCTTTGGCTATTGGGCAAACTGTTATTTGTAAGAACGTGGAAAATTAATTTTTAAAGAAAATGAGTTTTAAAATGGTCAGATTTTTATTTATATATATGTACAGTTCTTATATGTGAGTGGGCATATATGTGAAAAGTTTTTTATAATAACTTGTATAATACTATATAATAGGCTATATATTTTTTTCAAAATCCTGTAAACTTGCATTTAGTATCTCTCTAACTGAATAAACCTAGAAATAAAATTAGCTGAAACTTCTATTCTCTTTGCCTTTAAAACTGGAGCTTCAATTAAAGGTTATCATTTCATTATTCCTGATAAATGACCTTGAGAAAAAATAAATTAAAGAAACAAATTATTAAAGAATAAAGAAAAATAAATCATTTTTAACATATTCTTTTAAACCTAAAAATCTCAACGTTGTTTTACATGAAACAATGTTAGCCAAATATGTACTGATGAGCTGCTTGTGTCCTACTTTTGTGGTAGTTTTGAAAAGAGTGCCCTAAAGATCATATTTCTCTAATCCTTAAGGTAGAAATAAATTCTTCTTGAGTTTTTATCCTTCCATAGTCAGATCACTGCTTCAAACTTGTATCGTTCAAATACACGTTACTTGGGAGATATTTCAAAATAAAATAAAGTTTTCACTGTTGCCTGCACACAAGTAACACCTTGTATCAATTTTAAGAAATATCTGAATTCAAGTATCAGATGAGAACAACAATATCCAAGGAAAGAATCTTTAATGTAATGCTCATGGCAACACAATCACTTATTTTATAACTGAAAATATTTTTAATCTTTTTCACATTATGCTGGGCAAGAAAATATATTATTGACTAAGTAAATAGGTATTTTTCCCACTAATCTCTACTATCTATTATATCTTGAGTGTCATAACACACATTAATATGTTCTTCATTCTTCAAGTCGTTTAGATTTGAAATTATGCAATGTATATTCATTCACCCTTTACAATGTATCTTTTAACGACTAATGTTTAACCAATTCCTACCAGAAATGTTGGCAAATGTTGAAGTTGAAATTTAATTCACCTCCAGTTCTCCTAAATTTAAGAGAAATATTTCTGGTAGGAAAAAACCACTCCAATGCTTTGGGATTGAATTTTAATTGAAAAGTATAGTAAATTGAATTTTAATTGAAATGTATAGTAAAAACAGCTATTTTGAAGAAGGAATAAGTGTAAATTTTCTCATTTTTTTCTCCTAAGTTGCAAATAAGTAGAACAAAAGACTTATAAAAATTGACAAAATCAAATATTTTGATTTTCATAGATTAAAATCTTCATAGATGACATTAATCCTTAAATTTACTCCCTTAAATGCAATCTAAAGACAATTCAGATTATATATACTGTTTGGACCTGTGAGGACACAATTTTACTGGCATCTAATTTAGCCATTAATATAGAGCTCTTAAATCAGTCATCTTGACACTTTAAAATGTTTCAAGATTATTTTTTAACTAATAAAATGCTGCTCTATTTACTAATCCAAGTTTTGGTCTTAAATTCCTTATAAGTTTAACAAAAATTTTCCATCTTCTGAAAAAGTCTCAAACATATCAAATTCTGAAATGTTACACTTAAATTTCAATTAAATCTGAAAACATGTATCTATTTCAAGATAATTTATTATCTTTAACTATCTGTTAACTATTGTAAATTCTTACTACTAATAAAAAATTGTTCTTAATGTATTACAGGAAGAATACACTGTGCCAACTACCGAATTCTATTATTTCAAGAAAATGTAATTAAATTTGGTATCAACTCTTCCTGCTACCATTGACTCATTTCTAATTAACACACTTGTACTTAAAAAAAAAAAAATCAAAGAAATGCTGCGGCTGAGTTCATCTTCTCATTAAAGGGATTATTTGTTTCAAACTGAGTCAAGAGTTGTGTTTTTTAATCTCCAAAGGGAAGAAATACACTATCAAAATGATTTAGTATGAAGGATTCAAATTGCAATTTAAAAATGTATACGTGGGGCCTGGTAGAACCTCTACTAGTGAACCAAATAAAAAACCATTATAATGAATTGTAGAGACGGGAAGATTGATGAGGATTCTTACCTATCCTTTCTGTTTAAAAAAGAAAAAGAAAAAATGGTTGTGAATAGCATCATCCTGCACGTCTTTCTTTTGATATAGATTAAAAGCAAAAAAGAACTAACTCGACATTAGCAGGGAAGTCTCTGAAGAAAAATATCATTTATATTCAGTCTACCAGAAATAAGACATACAATGTATTCTGAAAGCAAATCAATTTTACTTTAAAATTAAAAGATTAAAGGCATGAAGCAACATTATTTCTGAAGCTACCAGTCTATAGTATTTTTATGAATTACTAATTAATAATACAGATTGGTAACTACATAAATTTCACATTCCAATTCCAATATGATATGGGGGGCAGAGCACAGAGGATTTTTAGAGCAGGGAAAATACTTGCTATCATATCATGATAATAGATCAAGATCAATACACATTTTTCCAAACTCCTAGAACGTACAACACCAAGAATGAACCCTAAGATAAACTAGGACTTTGGATGATTAAGATGTTTCAGTGGAGGCTAATCAGTTTTAATAAATGTACCATGCCACTGGGAGATGTTGATAACATCAGTGTTAGTGTTACATATGTATGGGGCATGTGCCTCCCTTTCAATTTTGCTGTGTTTGTAAAACTACTTTAAAAAAATTAAAAAATTGATACTGGATACCAGAGGCCTTGCCATTGCCCAGGTCATTTTGCCCTCTAGCAAGGTATTAACATTAAGATGGGTGGGAGATTCCTAAGGAGTATCACATATGTTCCACCCAGGAGTGGGGGTGGGGGGAGGTTGCAAGGTGTCAGCCTTTTGTTTTGTCTTCAGCCAGCCTTCTGTTCCCTCATCAGTTGTGGAAACTTATTTTTGAGACTGTGAATGATTTAGTGTCAGAACTCATTGGTTGCCAAGCATTTAACAAAGTCAAATCTGAGCAGTTAAATCTAAAATGGTCTCCCATCCTATGTAAATATTTCCACTTTTCAGATTTGTTGATTAAAAATAAACAAACAAAAACAAAAAACAAAAAAACTGTAAGGGCCTATTTTAGGCAGAGCAATTCCATCTTGGATTAAACAGTCATTTTGTTGTTTATGCAGTAAAACTCAAATTGACCATGCCCCCCCACCCCCACCCCAGGGGACTTACTTAAAAGTAAGCCTGGGAAACCAGTCCCAGGTAACAAAGCCCAAATACAAGGGTGGGTCAGGACAGGTGGAGGTATCCAATCAGTGGGGGCGTATACTGGCTCCTTAGCTACCAAGGAGTATGGGCCCCACCTTCGGGTACCAATTCTGACCAAGGTGATAGACTAGTTCAAATATCTACTAGGGTAAATTGTAATTCAATTGGTCACTTATGTGTGACCTAGCATGATTGTGCAGCTTTCTCTGTGTGCTACAATTTCATTGGCCACCTGTGTGGGGCCAGGCCCAACCACATGATCTTTGCCCTTAAAAGCTAGTCTGTAAAGCATAGAGAGGATGCCCTCTCTCTCTGTAAGAGGTGCAGCCCTGGCCGGTCAGTTTGATTCTCAACGCTTGGTGCGAAATAAAGCTTTGCTTGACCTTCGCTTTGTATCAGTCTCACTCCTTTAATCACGCACCCATTAGTGGGGGACCTTTCACAACTCTAATCTTATAACAGAAGGCAGTTATCAGCTGTATGAAAGTATAAATGTTTAGACTTAGAATTTCCACTCTGTCACTTAGTAGTTGGATACAATTGTTTAAGTAACTTAGTATATCTAACTTTCAAACTTTTCATCTATAATGAGGATAAACAATACCCTACATTCGATGTTGTTTGTAATAAAAATAGCTAAAAATTATTGGGCACCATCTCTGTGTAGAGCACTATGTCTTGTAGGCATTCTATATAATTAGCATAACAATCTTTGAAGTCTTTTTTAGCCCTGCTCTACCAATAAAAGACCTTAGAACTAGTGAGATTAAATAACTTGCCCAAAGTCACACAGCTAGGAAACTACAAAGCCAAGATCTGAATCTGAGATTTTTTTCCTCAAAAGCCCATTCTCTAAACTACCAGCAAAATGAGAAAACAAAATGAAATGTTCTCAATGTACTACAGGTGTTTGATTAATGTTACTTGTTATTATATCTTTCTTCCTTTAACTTAAAAAAAAATTCTACTGAAAATTTTCCATTTAAAAAATATGGCAGGTCAGTGTAGCAAAGGTTCTTGGGGTGAGAAAAAAAAAATGGTTCTGCTAAACTTACAAAAGTGTAAAGCCACTTTACCATAAAAGAGTGACTACATTTATTGAATCAGGGTCCTTTCAATTTACCTTTCAGTTCTTTGTAGTCAACTATACAGAATCTATTTCAAAATATATGAAAATTCAGATAGTTGTTTTCATTTATATTAGCACAAAATAAAATCTCATATCAAAATCTCATACTTTCAAGAATTCTATATTTTCAAATCAATATATTATCCACGCTTAAAGAGAAATGAAATATTTTTAAATGCTTTATACTCCTTTGATTTTCAAATCACATTCTATAGATCATAAAAATCTTTAGCAAAGGATGCTCTGAATGATAGTTATAGGAAATACAATTGTAAAGATATGCCAATTATGTAGTATTTGGCAATATCAAATGCATTTGGCTTAACATGCTCAATGATAATTGGGGAATGTTTTGGTGAAAATAAGCTGACTCTTTAAACAATGTTTAGGCATAAAGTGCTGGTAATGACAATGAGATTTGGAAGATGAGTGACTCAGAGGAAGCTATGATCAGAGACAGAATCATTCAGGCAGTATGATCAAGAAAGTAGGAGCAGTACAATAAGGCTATTGCTTAGTTATAAATGTAGGCACATATATAGTATCACTCATACCACAGACCACAGATTTTTGGTTTTTTCCCCTCATTGCTCTATTCCAAATACCATACAATGTAGATGCTCAATAAATATTTGTCAAATGAATTACCTTATTCAACAAGTACCTACTGTGTACTTCTCATAGGAAATTATTACAGATGTGAATGAAACATGACAGGTGTCTTATTAGGAGTATTACAGAAATAAAACTTAAGGATATCTACAGAGAGATTAATTATGTATTATTGAGGGAATTTCAGATATAAAATTGAGTATTCTTTATTTTCCTAGAATTTGTGACCTGCTCTTGCTTCAAGACACTAGAATCTCATGGTCCTAGGGAAAAATTAAAATGGAATCAAAAAATTCATACATAAACTAAAATGCCACTGGAACGGGAAAAATCTCACACACACTTCCCAAACCCATACCTGTCTCTTTGAGTTCAGATATTTTGAGGTGTATCTTGGCAGTAGTCAATAAGCAAGGGCTCTAATCCAAAAAATATGGTAGTGGCTACTGGTCATCTGACTGAATTTGGCCCAAGTCAGTAAAGAATTTGAGAGACAAACTTAATAGAGAAGTTGGTAAATGGTTGTGACAACTTTATATAAAGTCAAGGAATAAAACAGAAGAAAATATATTTGGTTATAACAAACCCTTTTGCATGATACAAAACCCATGGAAGAACATACAAATTATATGCCAAAGACTAATGCCTAAGGAACAGCAATATTTGGAGGGATGGTGGATGAAAACGAGCTGCTGAGGACTGTAAGGAAGATTCAAAGGGGAACCAACAAACTCTAGGTTGCAGAAACCAAAAAACATAATAGTTTCAAAACAAATTCTATATACCTACCAGGTTCAAGTAATGGCAACATAGTTTATATCACTCTAACCCTCATGTTGGTAAAAATTCTAGACAATGAAATATAGATACATATATAGCCCAAAGGCAATGGAGAGAAATCAAAAGCAGGCTGAAAGTGGAACAAAAACAATGAAAGAAAAGAAAAGCGGTGGTAAGATCCCATTTACCAGATTTTTATTCTGAGGGTACTGCTGAGCCCACATGGCACCCAAAGAACAGAGACCTGGTAGAAAATGGTCGTCTAATTTAGCAGAGGTATTACAGGTGAAGTTTGAGATTTCCAGAACAGATAAAAGTCTAAGGGAGAAATACAAGAAAGGAAGGAATTCCAGATTTCTGAACTATGCATGTGAAGGAAAGGCTCCCAACAGCCAGGATAAAACAAGAGCAAATAACCCTAAAAACTGGATGAGAGATTTCAGCAGTTGCCCAATGGCTGGAAAACTATATTTAGAGTTCAAGTACTGTCCATTTGAACTGGCTTGGTAATCATTTTGAATTTTCCATTGAAAACCCAGAAGGAATACTGCAGGAATAAAGGCAATACCAAAAGAAATCTGTCCCAATCAAGTTACAACTAAGCCTCCATGAAATAAAGTAGACCCTCATTAATATAAGTACTTGCTAAAATAAAGCCCAGCGCTCTTTGGAGAAAGATTTTGGATTTTTGGATTCTCCAACTTAAAATAATGAATATAGACTCAAATATTACTAGAATTGCAAAAAGATAGAAAATTATTACCTAGGGGTACCTGGGTGGCTCAGTGGGTTAAAGCCTTTGCCTTCTGCTCAGGTCATGATGCCAGGGTCCTGGGATCGAGCCCCACATAGGGTTCTCTCCTTAGTGGGAAGCCTGCTTCCTCCTCTCTCTCTCTCTGCCTGCCTCTCTGCTTACTTGTGATCTCTTTCATCAAGTACATAAATAAATAAATAGATAGAGAAATACATAAATAAAATCTTTTAAAAAAAAGAAAATTATGACCTAGAGTAAAAATAATCATGAAACAGAAATTAGCCCCCACAAATAACCTCAGTTGAAGGACTTTAAAATAACCATTAACTAAGGGGGTACCTGTATAGTTCAACTGGTTAAAGACTGGCCTTCAGCTCAGGTCATGGTCTCAGGGTCCTAGGATGGGACCCCACATTGGGCTCCCTGCTCAGAGGGGAATCTGCTTCTCCCTTTCCTTCTGCCTCTCTCCTGCTCATGCTCTCTCACTCTGTCTCAAATAAATAAAATCTAAAAAAAAAAAAAAATTTTTAATGACCATTAACTAATATTAATGTCATATTTAGAGTAATGTTAAAGAATTTGAAGTAACATATAGGTTTAATTGTTAAATAAATGGGAAATTGCAGGAAAGACACAAAAATTTTAGAAATAATTAAATTCAAGTACTAGGAATGAAAAACACAATATATGCAACCAAATATTCATTGCATGTAATTAGTAATAGATTGGAAACTGCAGAGGAATGGATCACTGAACTTGTAAACAAGTCAACAGAAATTATTCACACTGAAACACCTAATAACACAGCTCTGAATTTCTGAATGCATGAAGGAAAAACTGTCAGCACTAAATAAAAATTAATAGCCATCTTCCAATCATATTTAGAAATTTATTTTTATACCCACTCTTAGTAAGTAGGAAACAAAATGCTTAAGAAAGTTTGGCTTTGGAAAATTTCAACCAATTTGACTTCATCCCCATTCTTAGACTTTTAAACTGTGGCAGGATTCACATTCAATTCACTCTAAATACATAAGGAATATAAAACAGACCATATGCAAAGCCATAGAACATTATCAAAAAATTTCAAAGAACATCATCACGCAGATTTTGTTTCTTGGAAAATAGATGTAACATATAATGAGTAACAATAAGATACCTCCAAAATCTCCAAATATTTATAAATTAAACAAAATGCTTCTAATACCCTAATGTATCTATATTTATGAATAAGACTCATTAAAATATAAATGCTCTCTAAAATGTTAGATTCAATGCAATCCTAATCAACAGACTTCTTTTATAGATATTGACCAGCTATTTCTCTATTTTATATGAAAATACAAAGGAATTAAAAGAGCAAAATAATTCTGAATAGAAAAAATAAAATTGGAAGGCTTGCAGGCTAATTTTAAAGGCCACCATAAAACTACAGCTGTCATGACTGTTATTCATTCAAGGATAAGCATTTAAATCAATGAATCAGAATCGAAAGCATGAAAATCAACCCACACATACATGGGCAATTAATTTTTGTCAAAGGTATCAGTATAACTCAGAGGAAAAATAATAGTGTTTCCAGAAAATCATGCTGGAAAAATTATAAATCTATATGGGGAAAGATTTACTTTAACCCCTACCTTACATCATCCGCAGAAATCTAATTAAAATAGATTTATAGACCTAAATGCAAAAACTAAAAATATAGAGCATCCAGGAGACAACTTAGAATATCTTCACAAAGCCTTGAGATAGATGTTTTTTAAATAAATTAAAAAATTCTAAGCTAAAAGTTAGAAGAAATAGAAGTGACAAAATAGGGCTCATTAACATTAAATTTAAAAAGGCAAAATAAAGTCACAATGAAGAGCTTATAAAAACAAACATATGAAATATATATGTATACATATGGAGTCCTACAAATCAGTAATACAGAAAACAAATCACTCACCCATTAAAAATGGCTAGACGATCTGAACAACAGACACTGAAAAATGAAGATTTATGAAAGGCCAATAAGCATAAAAAAAAAAGTTGCTCACCATCATTTGCCATAAGAGTGATAAAAATTTACGAGTGGTAAAAATTAAACAGAGAGATGCCCCTTAACATCCAATTAAGAGACTAAGATGAAAAAGATTGTTTAAGAATATACGAAATAATTGATATCCCTCACCAGTGCCTGTGAGGATATAAAATGATAAAACCTTTTAAAAAAACTCTGATAATATATTTTTTCCTGATATATCTTTTAAATTTAAATATAAAACCATTTTATACTCCTGGAATTCCTCACTGAGACATTTATACCCTCAAAAAAAAAAAAGAAAAGAAAAGAAAATATATATACATAAAAGTATTTGTCTGAGAATGTATACAGCAGCTTTAATCACCATAAGGCAAAACTCAAAAGAGCCCAAGTGTCCATCAAAAGGAGAATAAATAATAAATTTTGATATGTTCATGTTATATTACATTCCAATAAAAATGCAAACATAACTGAAGCATGTCATACCACAGACTCATCTCAAAAATATTAACTTGATCCAAATAATCCAGAGACAAAGTGTACATACTTCATAATCCCATTTAAGTAAAGTTCAGGAACAGGCAGAATTAATCTATATAATAGAAATCATAGCAGTGCTTATCTACGGAGAAAGAATGATTGATTGAAAACAAACATATGGAAAACTGACAGGATGATGTGATCAGACTGTCTGCTGACTAAGGTGGTACTTTGACATTGAGTCACATGAGTTACTCAGAAATAATTAAAAACTAATGCCTTTTGTTTTATGGAAATTGTTGTTCCCATAATACATAATGCAAAGACTATGTTGGAAAAAAACTTAAAAAGTGATTGTTTGCATTTGGAAAATAAATTTCTATGTTGAACGCTGCCGTAGAACTATCTTTAGGGTGGTCACAACTGAAGTCAGACGACGATAATTTAAGGAGTGAATGAATGACAAGTTATATTCATAATTAGTTAACTCATTCAACATCCATATTTTTGCTGGACTCTGTTCAAGCACTGAAGAAACAGTGATCAAGAACAAAATTCTGTGCTTGAGGGTCTTATATTCTAGTAGAAGGAGACAATGAGTAAATGAATGAATGAGACTATACTGAGTGCTCTATTTAGTGCTATAAAATAATTAAGTCACTCAAGAGAGAACAACAGGAAAAAATACTATTAAAGTTGAAATTTGAATAACATTTCAGACAGCTACCTCTTCTTCCATAATGCAATTAACTTCTATAGGCCCTATTACCTTCATTTTTAAAATGAAAAGAATAATCTAGACTATTTCCAAATTCTTTTTGCTCTAAAATCCTGAGCTTATTTTCATTATATTATGCACATTTTCCCACAAAAATTTTTGTCCTTTTCTATTTGTCCTAGAGCATACTTTGAGTTGCTAAAAATAAATTAATCTGATTTGTTATTATTCTAAATCATATTTGTTTAAAAAGATGACAGATACATATAGCAAAATAGATTTGGTTCACTTTCCTACTTCTGAAAACAACTACTTCTCAGTGTGCATGTGCTTGAGTGCAAAAGACGGATCATGTATGAAGTAATGGCAATACAATTCCATAGATTTTTTGGAATTGTCCTCAGAAATGAAGACAGAGCTCTACGAGGATCTAGTCATATCATTAGTCATTTGATAAAAATGATTAGTCCATTCATTCACCAAATATTAATAGTATTATTCCAAAAAAATTAGGCAATCTCATGAGTCATATTTGTCAGGCATGCATAAATGAGAAGCTTTTATTGTTATTTTAGTAAATTACTGAAATAAATGCCCTTTTGTGGGAATTAAAAAATAACAATCCTTGAAAATTGTGTTAGGAGTTTTGAAAATAATAATCCATATAATCACTGTTGAATTACAAAGATAATTCTGCATATTTTGTTGCCATATTAAGATGGAATAAAATGTTAATCATTGCAGATTAGTTCCTGATTAACACAATAATGTAGAAGGAACTGGCAACAATATAGTAGTAATTTAATTATTATTTAAAATCTTACAATTCTTTACTTTTACACCAGACTTTTTGTAACTTCATTTATAGATTCTCATTTGAACCCCAAAAATTGGTGGGTCCAGTAAAATCACTGCAGATTACTTAATAAGTAATAGGAAATATTTTAATACAAATATGCACACTCTGTATCTGCATGCCCTCTCAGCTAGACAATTATGATAAAACTGGACAGCCCCTGTGACTTCTTAATTATACTCACACCAGAATTTTATTATCTTCATGCTCAAAATGGCTGCTTAAGCATGTTGTTGACCAAGTAGCTTGCCAACATCTTACAAAGAAGTGACCACTTTAAACAAAGCATTATGATGTATAAACAAGGTTACTTGAACTCATCTGAGAATTTTAATAAACAACAACTGATAAAATAAACTTTTTATGTAAGAAATTATAAATAAGGTTGAATTTGCTGATTATTTTGTAACTGAAATAACTGTTATAAAACAAATATAAATAACCTTAATTTGTATTTAACATATGAGTACTGATTCTTAAGGATGGCATGGTGTTTCACCTTTTTCTAATTAACTGTAGTGCCTTTGAGAGCAGATGAGAGAACAGCTATTATGCTTTTTTCCACGGACCCAGGCACAGAGAAACAAAATACGTTTAATGGTCAGATAATTGTCTGTCTGCAAAAATGAGCTGAAATGTAGTAAAAATTAGGACCAGATGTAGTAAAGCTGGTTTAATATCTCTGATATCCCTTCTTTTTTGATTAAGAAATAACTCTGGTAATCTCAGAAAAAATTACAGCACTTCCACGCCAACTCATCTTCCTTCTCCCCCTCGCTTTTCCCTGCTCCCCTTCAGCAAAATGCAAACTGAAATAAAATAACTTCATTGCATTGCAAGTATATTTTTCTACACCAGCTAAAATTTAAGCCAATCTTTATAGAGATTAGCTATCTCTTTTGGTCACACAGAAACACAACCACCTTCTAAAAATTGAAGTAAATTGAAAATGTGTTAGTAAATTTAAAGAGTAAAGTTCAATTCTGCTCAAACACTAAATTTCAATGAAAGACTCCCCGTGATTGGAATAAGAAAGAGATATTTTGAATTTTTCCTTGACCTGGAAATGCACACATTATCTTTGACACTCAGTCAATTCTGAAATTCTCTTCTGATGGAAACACGTAATGAAAATGCTTTCTCACAAGAGTGTTTATTAATAAATAGAATCCATGCCCCCACCACAGCTCTTGTTTATCTAGCATGGGCTTGTGTAAAGCAATATTAAGATTTTCCAATATCCCTTGAGTTGAATTCAAGTCACACCACTTCTTCCTGTGTACTCTAAATAACATGTCATCACAGGCAAAACCTAGGCCTCTGGAGGAAGCCAGAACAGAATAAGAAATGCATTTTAAAATATTAAGATTCTACCAGCAAAGTCACACTTAGTGAAATCTGCAGTTTTCCTGCTTTTGTTTTCCTGCCAAAGTTCCTAAGACTTTGACACCCTTTACTGCATCTTATAAAAGACTTAAGAAATAAGAGCAGCATTTACTCAACAAATGTTCACTAAGTATTTACCAGGTGCTATTAATTTTGTTTGTGGCAAGCGCTGGGGATATAGCAATGATGAGGACATATATGAATCTGGCCCCAGGGGGCTTCCTTAAGAGTATGTCAAACAGAACATAATGAAGAAATGGGTAGAGTAACAGCAGGCTGTGAGAACTGCCATGAAGAAAACTATCACAGTAATAGAATATAGAGCACAGATTTGGAAGTTATTTAGGGAGGAAAAAGCCAACGAGTGCAGGCAATCTCTTAGATAAGACCTGAGGATTAGAGAGAGTCACAGAGCCAGAGTGTTCCAGAAGGAGGGCAAGTATGTATAAAGTTCTAAACTGAGAAACCAAAGAAATTAAAGAATTCCCTTTTGGATATAGTAAGTTTGAGAAGTTTCTGAACTATCCAAGTGAAAGATGCTATAAGCAATTGGATTAAAAAATTGGAGTTCAGCAAAGTGATCCGCGCTTGATATGTTTGAAAGTGATTACCATACAGACTATTTAAAAACCTGGAGCAGGAGGGTATACAGAACATATGAGGAATGATCCATTCCAAAATTTAGTGATCTGATGGTGAAGAAAGGCAGCAGCAAAAAGAGTCTGTCAAGGAATGCCCAGTGCGGGGAAAAAAGGAAAAAAAAAAAAAAAAAAAAAAGAAGATTGGGATAGGAGTGTTTTAAGAAAGAAGGAGTAAATGATGGGCAAAAGCTGCTACTAGGTAAAAGCTAAAATACGAAAAAGAAGTATTTCATTGGGTTGGACAACAAGACCTTGGTAGGTTTGAGACCATATTGAAGTGAGTTAAAGAATAAATTTAAACTTCCATGTCTAGCAGCACAAAGGACTAGATTCCTTGTCTGACATTTCTGATGAGAACAACTTTAAGAAATCTGAAAGATAAGAAAAAAAAAAAAATGCCAGACACCACATACATACACACACAATGCTGCCAAGAGCAAAACCCAGGTGAAAACAAGTCAGCAGCCTAGGAGTGGAGTATATATAAACTCTGAACTATCTCCTAATTTTTCTTTTCTTTCTTTCTTCTATCTTTAAAATTTGGTTATCATTGACACACAATACTACCTGAGTTTCAGGTGTACAACTCAGTGATTTGACAAGTTTATATACAATATTGTATGTTCATCTTAAGTATAGCTACAACCTGTCCCACTATATCACTATTACAGTATCATTGAGTTTATATTTTATGCTCTTGTTTTTATTCCCATGACTTACTCATTCCATAACCAGAGGTCTGTATCTCCCTCTCGCCTATAACCATTTTGCCCAACACCCCCCCAACTTCCCCTCTGGCAGCCATCAGTTTGTTCTCTGTACTTACAGTCCTGATTATTTTTGTTCACGCATTTTTTATATTGCACTGGAATATGAAATGGAATCCTAAGCTCCCTGTCCTTCTCAGTTTGACTTATTTCACTTAGCAAAATACCCTCTTGATCCATCCAGTTGTCTCAAATGGCATGATCTCATACTTTCTTATGGCCGCATAGTGTTCAATTTTATACATATATGACATTTTCCTTATCCATTACTTTACTGATAGACACTTAGTTTGCTTCCATGTCTTGGCTATTGTAAATAATGCTGGAATAAACATAGGGATGGATATGTCTTTTTGAATTGGTGTTTTCATTTTCCCTGGGTAAATACCCAATGGTGGAATTTTTTTCTTAAGATTTTATTTATTTATTTGATAGAGAGAGAGCACAAGCAGGGGGAGAGGCAGAGGGAGAAACAGACTTCCTACTGGGCAGGGAGACTGACACAGGAATCAATCCCAGGACTCTGGGATCATGACCTGAGTTGAAGGCAGATGCTTAACCAACAGAGCCATCCAGGTGCCCCCCCCCCCAAAATGGAATTATTGGATCATACAGTATTTCTGTTTTTAATTATTTGAGGAATCTCCATACTGTTTTCTACAGTGACTATACCAATTTACATTCCCACCAATAGAGCACAAGAGTTCCTTGTTTAATTTGGCTTTTCTTCTCTTTATTTTTTTGTGTGTCTATCATAGGTTTGGGGTTTGAACTTACCATGAGGGTCATATATAACATCCCAAGTACACAACAGCAGGTTATACTAATTTGATGGTCATTTAAGTTCAAACATGTTCTAAAAAAACTAGAAAAAAAAAAACAGGAAAAGAAAAAAAAATCCCATTTTTTTCACCTTCTCTTCCCTTTTTACTCTATTCTCCAGATTCTATTGTATATGTTGTCACATTTTACATATTTTTATTCACATTTCTCTTATGTCTAATTTTAACCATCTCTTTTCTATTTAAAGTAGTCCCTTTAACACTTCATTTTAAAAAATATTTATTTATTTATTTTAGAAAGAGAGAGAAAGCACATGCGTGGGAGAGAAAGGAGAGAGAGAGAGTCACCAGCAGACTCCATGCTAAGCAGAGAGTCTGATGCAGGTCTCAGTCTCACAATCCTGAGATCATGACCTGAGCTGAACCCAAGAGTCAGATGTTTAACAAACAGTGTCATCCAGGTCCTCCCCGCCCCCACATTTTAATATTTATTGTAAGGCTGGTTTAGTGATGATGAACTCCTTGACTTTTGTTTGTCTGAGAAACTATCTCTCTTTCAAATCTATATGGTAACCTAACTGGGTAGATTATTCTAGGTTGTAGGTTTTTGCTGTTTTTCTTTTTTTTTTTTTTAAGATTTTATTTATTTATTTGATATATAGAGAGAGATCACAAGTAGGCAGAGCAGCAGGCAGAGAAAGAGAGGGAAGCAGGCTGCCTGTTGATTAGAGAGCCCTACTCGGGGATCGATCCCAGGACCCTGAGATTATGACCGGAGCCAAAGGCAGAGGCTCAACCCACTGAGTCACCCACAGGCACCCCTGTTGTTTTTCTTTTGGCACTTTGAATATATCACAACACTCTCTTCTAGCTTGCAAAACTTCTGCTGAAAAATCAGCTTAATAATTTTATAGGTTTTCCCTTAATAGATTACTTCTTCTTTCTTGCTGCTTTCAGGATTCTCTATCTTTAACCTTTGACTTTTTAATTATAATGTGCCATGGTGTGGATCTCCTTGGGTTCATCTTGTTTCCAACTTTCTGTGCTTCTTGGACTTGGATGTCTATTTTCCTCCTTAAGTTAGAGTCATTTTCAGTTGTTATCCCTTCAAGTAAGTTTCCTCCATCTGTCTGTCTCTTGTTCAGAGACCCCTATAATGCAAATGTTTGTTTGCTTGATGTTATCTAAGAGATCCCTTAATTTATCCTCATTTTTTAAAAACTATTTTCTCTTTTTGCTGTTTTGCTTGTGTGCTTTCCATTACCCTATCTTCCAGATCACTACTTTGTTCTTCTGCATCCTCTAATCTACTTCTGATTCTCTAATGTTATTGTATTCTTCAACTGGATTGGTTCATTATTTTCTATCTCATTATTGAAAGACTTACTGAATTCTTCCATTCTTTTCTCCAGTCCAGTGAATATCTTTACCATTATTACTTTAAATTCTTTATCAGGTATAATGCTTATCCCTGTTTCATTTAAATCTTTTACTGAGGTTTTTTGTTTGTTTGTTTCCTCTTTTGAAGCATGTTCTTTTATCTCTCCATTTTGCTTAACTTTCTGTGTTTGTTTCTGTGGATTAGGTGACTATGGATTCTAGGGATTAGCTGAAGAAGTGGTCTTGTGTGTGGTGACCACTATGCAAACTGTGTGAGTTTGGTGACTTTTGCTGGCTTCCTGGAGCTGTAGCTATATATGCTGTCTACCCTTTTAAACCATAGTGTGTCTCCATCTCTCTTTCTGTTGTCCTGACAATATCTTTGTCTTTCATTGTTCAGTAATTGTTCAGTCAGCCCTCAGTTCTTCTTCAGGAGGAACTGTTCTATTAATAGGGGCAATTTGGTGTGTTTTGTGGTAGAGGTGAGTTCAGAATCTTCCTACTTCACCATCTTGAATCAGAACCTGTTTCCATTTTTTCTTTAAATGTAAAACTATTCTAAAATGAAAAAAAAATATTTTAAAAAAGAATAATAAAATTAAAAATATAGAAAAGAGTAAGTATTAAGGTTCTAGAGCAACTTGAATTCTTATATGACACTATCGGGAATGTGGATTATTTTTGTCGTTTGATTTAGCCACTGGGATGGAAGTATCTACCAAGCTGAACATATATATGATTTACGTTTCATTAGTTTTCCTCCTAGTACAAACCCAACAAAAATACATACATAAGCTTACCTAATGACATATACAAACTACAACACTATTTCTAATAGCCACATATTAGAAAGTACACAAGTGTTCATCAGCACCAGAATAGATTCTGTACACATAGGGAAGTACTCTTCAACATGGAAATGAAGGGACCACAACTATGACAAACAACATGGAGGATTCTCACAAAAGAATGAAAAGATAAAAGAATACAGATACAAAAGTCATTATTGAATAAAAATAGGCAAAACTGATATATGGCATAGCAATGAGAAAAATAGTACCCTGAGAGAGAACTTCATGCCAAGAGAGTACTAAGGAGTTTCTGTGGTGCCAATAACGTCCTATTTCTTGATTGAGCTTCTATTACATGTGCTAATTCAGTTTGCAAAAAAATCATTCTTCTGTCTAGTAGTAGTTGCATTTTCCTCTATGTATTTAATAGTTCAATTAAAAAATTGATAAAGTTTTAAAACATTGGCAGAATCAGGTGTTCAAATACTTTAGATGATGGCATTTTCAGACACAGAGAATGAAAGATACTATAATATGCATAAAGAAGTTAAACTTCAAAATTCAGAATATGAGTCAGGGCAGAAACTAACAAATAACTGAACAAACTTTTTTAAAGTACCAAGTAAAATTTCTAGGGGAAAGAAAAAAATACCTCACAAATATTACAGAGTAGGTACAAAACAAAAAAGCAAATAGAATTTCATAAAAGCAGTCAGAAAAATAAATTAACTGGACGCTTGGCAAAAAAAGGAAGCCAAAACATAGAAAATTGGTAACTTTAATACAGCTAGCGTTTACAGCCAGCAAAAATATGTCACAATTTTCCACAAACACATTTCACTAAAGGTAATTTTTAGAGGGTACACTTCAAATAGAATAAATGTGATTCCAGACAGAAGGTTTGAGACTTAAGAGGGAATGATGAACTAAAACGATTACTAAAATTAATAAACTAAACATCCAAGTTTAGAATTAAAAAAAAAAAACAAAAACACTGTTAATTGCCCCCTCTTACCTCCTCTCAAAAATAAGGTGAGGGAAAAAGTGATAAAGAGAGAAGGAAAATAAAATGCTCATACAAAGGAGACCACACAGAGAGCTGCACAAGTCGCTCAAGAAAAATTTTTAAAAAGCAGTATTAAATAATATTCAGAATGAGAGACATGAATACAGAGGTTGAAGAGATTTAAAAAATAAGGGGGTATAGCAGAAATACTAAGAGGATATTAAATAAAATAAATTTAAGAAGAGATGAGAAAAGACTTACTAATGAAGTAATGAAAAATTAGAAGACCTAGATATTCCTATTACATTTAAAGAAATTGAATTATTTGTCAAAATTTTTTTCACAATTAAAATCTCAGGCCAAAATATTTTCTCTGGTGAATTTCCATAAAGCATTCAAGGAAGAAATAATCCTAACCTTATAAAAATTCTTTCAAGGAATAGAAAAGGAGAAAACATTCCCAGAATTCATTTTATGGAGCCAATATAACTTTGAAACTAAAACTGGTCAAGAATAGATTAAGAAATTAAAACTAGGGGCGCCTGGTTGGCTCAGTGGGTTAAAGCCTCTGCCTTCAGCTCAGGTCATGATCCCAGAGTCCTGGGATCGAGCCCCGCATCAGGCTCTCTGCTCAGCAGGGTTCCTGCTTCCTCCACTCTCTGCCTGCCTCTCTGCCTACTTGTGATCTCTGTCTGTCAAATAAATAAATAAAATCTTTAAAAAAAAGAAAGAAATTAAAACTACCAGTTTCTCACATTGTACATGGAAAAACGCAAAATAAAATATAAGCGGACTAAATTTGTCAATATTTATAATGGTCAATTCATCATTAGGTTTATTTAAATTTATCATTAGACAAGAATTTGGTGCTTAAACTTAAATTAGCAGATTAAGAATTAAAGCATAGAGATCACACAACACCCATAATGGATATCTACAATTTTTAAAAAAAAGAAAAGAAAAACTAAAAACGAACAGGGAATTCATAACTGCATCTATGGATTTGTGCATATATATATATTAATGTAATTATGTACATAGATGTATGCAGGTATATATACAAATACTATTTATATATTTATATACACATACACATACAAAAACACATAGAATTTAATGGTAGAATCTTAGAGATGCTCCTTTGAATAAGCAACTTTACTGAACCTTGTTCTAAATATTCTTAGGTAAAAAAAAATAACTAAAAGGATTAGAACAAATAACTCAAACTCTGATTATTTTAATCATATTGTGTATATAGAAAAGGAAATGTAATTTACAAAGAATTTATACATTTAGTTCATTTTTTGCCAATTCAATTGCACTTCTATTTTCATCAGTACCATATATTTGTAAATAATAACTTTTATCAATACTTTAAACAAACCAACACATTCCAATCCGATCTATAGAGTCAAGGCAATGATAAGTAATACATAAAAGTTATGTGTGTGTTTGTTGGGTAGAATATGACAAACTGTATAAAACTAAAATTTAGGGACGCCTGGGTGGCTCAGTTGGTTAAGCAGCTGCCTTCGGCTCAGGTCATGATCCCAGAGTCCTGGGATCGAGTCCCATACTGGGCTCCTTGCTCAGCAGGGAGCCTGCTTCTCCCTCTGCCTCTGCCTGCCATCCTGTCTGCCTGTGCTCGCTCTCTCCCCCCCCCTCTCTCTGATAAATAAATAAAATCTTATAAAAAAAAAACTAAAATTTATTTGAGGTAACAACAAATCAAAGGCAGAAAGTTTAAGAGGTTATACTCCTTATCAGATAACATGATTTATAAAAAGTTGGGGTAAAGGTGGTATAATGTTGATGCAGGGATATAAAAGCACAAAGTGCTAGAAGAGAAAAGAAAAATCAAATTCACACATTGATGGAAACTTGATTTATAACCTAGCATGACTTATGGATTTTTTCATAAATGATCTGAAACTATTGGTTATCCATATAGAAAAAACGGCATTAGATTCCAATCTCTCATTCTTATAAAAATCAATCTCAGATAAAGTAAACCTTTAAAGGTGAAAGGAATACCTTTGCTTTTAGAAGAAAACATAGGAGCATAACAAGTCAAGATCGAGAGAGATTTTATAAAATGAAAAAAAGGATTTCTTAAAATACAAAAGAAACTGAAGTTTGATAAACCTGACTACTAAAATCAAGAATTTATGTTGATTACATGACTTTCTCCAACAAAAATGAAAACAGAATCTGCAACTGGAATAAGATATTTGCAATACATGTAATTAAAATTGGATTGTTATCTTGAATACAAAAAGGATTATAAATCAATAGGAAAATGCAAATAACCCAATATACAAGTAGAGAAATAACATCAATAAGCAATTCATTGATAAGGAAAAATATACATTATCTGAAACACTACGATATTTTATACCAACAACTTTGGGGTAGGGAATAAAAGATAATACCAAATATCAGTAAGGATATAGAGCAACAGGAATTTCTCAACAATGATAGTTCTGTGAATGATCCTCCCACTAAATATAGAGAGAAAGACAGAGAGAGATGTAGACATATAGATACAAAGAGATAGTGAGAATAAGTGGAGATAGAAATACAGATGGAGTAAATTCTTCCAGGCACTGAAAATGGTGTATCCTATCACAAAGTGCATAACTTTTTCCATACTGACATTTCTTTAGCAAGGTATCTTACCAGTATTTTGAAAATATCAAGTGCCTTTTAATTCCAACAGATTTAAAATATTCTATGACACATCAACTGTCACCTCATTGTTATAAACCAGAAACTGATACAAGATGTTATTATTTCTACCCAATTGGAGTTTGAAAGCAAGTAATACAACTGTTATTTATTCCATAATCTGCTACACAATAATAAAAATTAGTATGTTAAAGTTTAATTTTACAGAGGCCCTGCTTCAGTCTAAGCTTCAAGAAAGCTTGACCATTCCAGACATTGGGGTTTACCTAACGGTGTGACTTTGAATGGTACTTCCAACCACATCAGAATTGTGATGGTAAAGTCCCTGTCTATCTAATAATGACACTCTCCAAAGTTAGTTTGGGTTTGTGTGTGCTTTTTATTTTTGAATTGTGACTTTATTGGTATCTTTCTATACAAGATTCATGGTGGCTTCTGCAACTCATGTTTTATGATAAAAGTTACATTAAAGAATATAAAAATTTTAATATTCTTTTTCTTCTTAAATATTTCACAGAGTTTGGCCCAATATAATCAAAGGTACATATTATTAGTCATATTATATTTAATTCCTATCCATGCAGATTTTTCTAGAGGTATCATAGTTCAATGACTATTTAATATTGCATTTTGTGCCATCATGAAAAAAAAGAGTTAATAATATATTTATACATAATTTTTCATATATTTTCTAAGCACCAGAAATAAATGTAACCATCATTTTCTTTTTTATTTTTTTATTCATCATCATTTTCTTCTTAATATGACTCATACATTCCTGTAATGTTCCCATTGGATTCAAAGGGCCTCATGTTAATAATTCCAAATCTATGTTGTCCTGTGTGAGTAAGGCAAGTCAATGGATTAGATATTGATTCAATTATGTATACTCTGGTTTCTCTTCAGATCACATGAATCTTTTGCCTTTTACATATGAATTAAATAAGATTGATTAAATTATATGATTATATAGATTGAATTATAACAATCTGGGTTCTCTTTTACAGTCTAACATTTATTTGGAGCAAGACTATTTCCATGACTATAATAATGCCATAAAATAAAAAGTCTGTATTTGTTAAACACTTACTATATGCCAGACATTGTTCTGATAAAGCTTTACATGCATTATTAACTCAGTTAATCATGATAGCAATATGACATCCTCAATTAAGAGATGAAAAAACTGAGGCATTAAAATCATATAACTTTGTGAAGTTATCAAAATTTATAAGCGGTACACCTGGAATGGGAGTATGAAAAGTCTTGACTCAGAGTCCAGATTCCTAAGTACTGTGTATTTACCTCAAACTGAATGAAGAATTTTCATAAGTATAAAAGATCTTTAACAAATATTCTTGCATTTAAAAAGCTTATACTGTACAGCAAGAATCTCGATTTAGTAAATTAAGTGCTGCCATCTGTTATTGTACAAAAATTTCAGAAGTTTTGGTGGTCAGGCCAGGCTGGGAAAGTAGGCAGATTTGTGTATGTGTGTGTGGGTGTGCATTTGTGTGTGTGTGTGTGTGTGTGTGTGGTTTGCACACCCACACACATACATGCATGAGCTCTTGCCCTAAAGCAGACTGACTAGAGTAACACATGCCCCTGAAAATAATGAAATCAGTTCCATCAGGCAAGGGTGGCATACCTGATAGAGAAAAAAGTAGTCAAAATCAAAGAGAGAAAATCAGAATAACAAGCATGTTCATACCAACAGCTTAAACCAGACAACAGAAAATCTAGCAGCCAGAATTATGCAGTGATTTAGGGTGGCAGTGACAAGCGGGGCTCCTGAAATCGGATTTAAGATTCTGTGATATGATGGCTGTCACTGAACAAGGGGGGGGGGGCGGGGGGGCTGGGAAAATAAGAATGTCAGGCAAGTAATCAGATACCAGAAATAAGCTATAAATTGAGGACAATCTCTGAACCTTATTACTAGGACAGAGGTAAAAAGAAAATTTATGATTTAATATTCAATCATCTGTGTACTGAATGAGGGTTTTTCCAGTAACATTTCCTAAGTTCACATTTTCCCTAAGCCTGACAGTTTGGTGTAATGAATTAGAATATGCAGGTAAGTAATAATCATTATTATTAAAGTAAGTCCCACATATTTATCATTTCCTGGGCAGAACAATGTGGGAAGTACATCTTCTGACTAAATCGCCAGTACGGCTCTTAGTGTAGTTTATCATGCCAAAGATAACAGTAAATAAGAAAACTGGGATTCAGATTCAGAAATGTAGTCCCTCTGATAAAGAAGACAAGGAGAAGATTTCTGGTTAAGTGTGTTTTCTTACTAAACAATCAAGATTTCATTGGGAATAATCACTGAGGCAAAAACACTTTAAGGTGTTTTCTGTATCATATATGATTTAATTCTAACAATAGTCCTATGGCATAAATTTGAGTGTACCTTTTCCTAGGTAATTCAGCTAAACTTATTTTCCACACAAGAATTCTATGTAATATTGACATGTTATCAACAAAATGCAAGTACTGCTTATCTTGTAGTATTACCTACATGGAGAAGGGACAAAAAGAAAGTTCTAGCTCTTAAAAATCAGTTTACCAGAATATTGGATGTTTAAATTTGATTCCCTCCTACAGTAAAGTTTTTATTTTGGACAATCTGATTTAGTGATTTAAAGAAAAAAAATCCAGATTTGATCCTTTTCTGTTAACCCTTTCATAAGAAATAACTGACAGTTACCTCTGAAAAGTTTACTTATAAACTTTCATAAGAAATTCATCTACAGTCATAACTAATACAGTAAATTTCAAAACAAAATAAAAGTTATACTGAAGTAAAAACTGGGGTTCCCTTTGACATCACAGTCATGTGCTAAGAAAGCATACATAGCTTGCAATTTCACTTATAAATTATTTACCTTGGGATTGGAAAGTACAAGCTCTGGAAAGTGGGTGGGAGAGAGAGACCTCTGGACTTACAAGTGACAGAGGGTAATGAGCTTCACTGGGCAAATTTATAAGAAAGCAGAGAATTGTTGAGCCTATCTTTTCACCAGTATGCTTTCTTGGATTTTCTCAAACCTACTAGAGACTTTCTGCAGTGCTCAGGACTCCCAGAAGTAGCTCTGGTAGCTCTGGCTACATTCTGCTATAACAAATCAGTTCTGTGCTAGATCAAGTAAGTGATAAACACTATAGTGATTTAATTTGTGACTGTGTCCCCTCTAAGACTCAAAAACACAATCAGATCTAAAATTGCTTAGCACAACACTTGTTACTTAATATATAAACTCAAGTAAAATGAACCCTTCACAAAATATCAGAGTATGGCATTTTTATGCAGAATTGTGACCATCGAGTTAGTCTATTCATTGTTGACCTTGAAAATTGCATTTGTATTTGAGTTGTCTTGTTTCAGAAGTGTCAACAATTTGTCAATTACTTTGAATTTAATTTTATAATATTTAACTCATAGCTAAACAACATACAACTGAGTACTCTTTGATATTTAAAACTCTCTAGAGTTTTGCTTGGAAGAAGCAGTCTAAACTTTGCAGAGAGAATGTTAATTCAAATGTCAACAAATTTTCATTTCATCGTCCAAAACTGCTATGACATTTTCAAAACAATACCACTGTAAACCTGCCTAGGACATGTAAACAAAATAGGCACTTTCTTTGATGAGCCTAATTTAAGCCTAAGATTGTATGAATAACTTTTATTGACTAACCTAGGTATATACTCACACACACACATATATATTCACTAAACTAGTTATACCCATACATTGTCGGGTGTGATTATAATCTGATATGTACAGATTTCTATTTCAGGAAGATTATATTCAGAGGAAGTATAGAGAAGTAATTTGAGGCAATGAGTCAAAAGGTAGGGAAAAAAGTGATAGGTGTTTGACTGTTGGTGGTTAACGTATGTTTATATTTTCACTAACTTGATATTTGGTATTATTTTAAAGATTCATTCAGAGATACATTGTGAGCAAGTTTGGTTAATCCAAAATTTCAAATGGAAAAATCATGACTTAAAAAGCACATTTCATTAATTCAAGACCTTAGTAATAGTAATATCAATAATGCCTATTAAGCATAAAGGGTATATTCTCTTTCAGATACTAAGCTAGGGATGCAAAAGAAATTAATCTGTATTAAGGCAGCTATGGTGGCCTTCTGAAAATAAGTAATTTCATTTTCTAAACCTCTGGCTTTCCAGTTAATTGTGCCAGAGATCAATACTGCCCACTAGAAAAAGCATTCTTACCACTTTAGAGAAGAACAAACTGAGACACACGTAAGAGAACAAACTGAGACACATATAAGCCATCTGCTACACAGGCCCATAAATTCCTAAAGCCAGTCAGTGACAAGCCAAACCAAACTGATCTTGACTAACTCAGAGCTGATGCTGCCTTCCAAGCACATTCACACTTGTGGTGACTTTCAAGATCTTATTTCTCAGACTGTGATCAATGGAGTGAGAGGTAGAGTCTTCAAAGTTTATCCAAGATGAAAGCTATTGTTATTTCTTGTGATATTCTTTTTTTTTTCTCATTTTTTTAAATTTTTTTTATTTTCAGCATAACAGTATTCATTATTTTTGCACCACACCCAGTGCTCCATGCAATCCGTGCCCTCTATAATACCCTCCACCTGGTACCCCGACCTCCCACCCCCCGCCCCTTCAAAACCCTCAGATTGTTTTTCAGAGTCCATAGTCTCTCATGGTTCACCTCCCCTTCCAATTTCCCCCAACTCCCTTCTTGTGATATTCTTATTTAGAATGAAATATCTCGCTGTATTGCTATTTTTTCAATCACCTTGAATAATTTACTTAGTGTAGCAATTTCTACTTGAGACTGAGCTTGACACAGGAATCAAGATACTAAGCGTACTCTCATTTCTGTATTAAAGAGTAAAGAAGAAATTAGGAGACAGCACTATAAGTAGGGAAGCAATTTTTCCTAGGGGCACTGTCAGCAGTGACAGTGATAAATTCTGTCCTTTCCCCATTGAAATTTGGACAGTATATAATTACAAGGAGACCAAGGATAAAGGGCATAAAGGGGCTTATTCCTGGACTCATGTAAAATACCCATGTGTGACCTCCACCAAGCCACTGGGAGGAATCAGAGGAAAGAACAAAGACATTGCAATCATTCCAGTCCTGACTGAATCTGTGTATTTTACAAATTCAACTTCATTTGTATGCGCACCATTTCATTCCTACATCGTGAAAAAAGAGTTAATACTACGGAGTTATCTGGACCAGCTTAGGAGTACACCGTAAACTTCCATTAGTCCCACTCACAGATCCTTTTTTTTTTTTTTTAAAGATTTAATTCATTTATTTGACTGACAGAGATTACAAGCAGGCAGAGAGGCAGGCAGAAAGAGAGAGGAGGAAGCAGACTCCCCACTGAGCAGAAAGCCTGATGTGGGGCTTGATCCCAGGACCCTGGGACCATGACCAGAGCCAAAGGCAGAGGCTTTAACCTACTGAGCCACCCAGGTGCCTCTCATAGATCCTTTTTAAAAATGATCAGAAAAAATGACGCCATCACAAGAGTGAAAAGACAATCCACAAAATGGGAGATAAATCTTACAAATCACATAGCTGACAATGATGGATTTTCATCTAGCATACACAAATATAATACCTAAAGAACTTGTACAACTCAGTAAGCTTTATCTTATTGATTAAATCTCAGTTTTTTAAAAAAATGGGCAGGGACACCTGGGTGGCTCAGTTGGTTAAGCAGCTGCCTTCGGCTCAGGTCATGATCCCAGCGTCCTGGGATCGAGTCCCACATCGGGCTCCTTGCTCCGCAGGGAGCCTGCTTCTCCCTCCGACTCTTCCTTCCACTCTGTCTACCTGTGCTCGCTCTCACTCACTCTCTCTCTGACAAATAAATAAATAAAATCTTTAAAAAAAAAAAAAATGGGCAAAGAATCTGAACAGACATTTCTCCAGAGAAGGAATGCAAATGGCCAGTAACCATATGAAAAAATGCTCAACATCATTAGTCATCAAGTAAATGCAAATGAAAACCACAATGATATCCTCATTCATACTCTCTAAGATGGTTATAAAAAGGACAGTAACAAGTGTTAGTGAGACTCATGGAGAAACTGGAAGTGTCATACATTGATTTGGAAATTAAATTGGTACAGTCACTCTGGAAAGTGGTCTGGCAGTTGCTCGGTTAAACATGAAATTATCTCTGAGCGAGCAGTTCCACTCTTGGGAATATACCCAAGGTAAATAAAAATATATGTTTGTATTGAGGGTTGGTGGAGGGAGGTGGGTAGGGGATGGGCGAAATGGGTGATGAGTATTAAAGAGGGCACTTGTGATGAGCACTGGGTGTTGTATATAAATGATGAATCACTGAATTCAACTCCAGGAACTAATATTAAACTAATGTTAAATAACTAAAATTAAAAATACAAACATATGTTTGTGAAAAAGCTTTTCCACAAATGTTACGGTAACATTATTCCTAACAGTCAAAAATTGGAAACTATACAAATGCCCATTAACTGATGAATAATTTTTAAAAATGTAGTGTATTCATCCAATGAGATATTATCCAGCAAGAAAAAGGAATGAAGTATGATACATACTGTAACATGGATGATCCTTGCACACATTATTAGGTGAAAGAAACAAGTCACAAGGATTGCATATTATATGATTTATTTCCTATGAAATATCTAGAATAGACAAATCCATAGAAACTGTGTATCTCAATAAAGCTGTTAAAAATTGATCTCAGCTACTTTAGTTCTATACTTTCTGTGTCCTAGGTAAAACAAAGTCTATCTACTTCCTATGTGAGGCAATTGATCAAGGATAAGTATACAAACCAAAGGTAAACAGGTATGGAATGGCCACAGCTGCAAGGGGAGATGCGTCCCGGTTAGCAGTAACAGTAAAGTCAACAATAAGGTAGCATCACACACGTGTGATATTCCCTGAAGATGGGACTCCGCAGTCATAATGAAAGCTATCACTTACTATGCATTTACCAAATGCCAGGTATTTTTCTAAGCACACTGAGTATACTACAGTATACTACCACATTTATCCTTTCAACAATCCCATAAAGTAATACTATTTTCTCCATTTTACAAATACGGAAAACAAGCCTCAAAGAGAGTGTAGGTAACTTCCAAAAATCACATAATTCAACATGGTAGACCAAGGATTCAAACACAGACATATCTAACATCTAAATCTTTGCTCCTTTTTTCTACGATGTTCTCACTGAAGACTGTCAGTTCTCAGACTTTATGAGGAAAACTCTGTTTTCTCCTGTGTACTCTATTTAGAGGTGGCATACTAAGTACATTGCAGTTTTGACAGACCTCTGTCTGGATCCTGGATCCCACAGCATATTCTGGCAACTATTTCATGCTCTCTGATTACTTACTCTTCACAATGTCAGAGAGTTGTATATATTCTCCTTTCTCACTTTTTCACCCCTTTATATTTCCCTAAGAAATTTATAATCTGCCTTACATCCTCAATGCTTCACTGTAATTATCCTTTTTAATATAATTAATCACCTAAGTATTTTTATTTATTATTTTCTGTCCTTATTATTTAATAAAACAGTATTCAAATTATTTGAAAAACAATCCTCCTATCAAGTTATTTTATAGATATGGAAAAAATAATTTTAAAGTTTACATAGAGAGGCAAAAGATCCAGAATTGCCAACACAATATTGAAAAAAGAACAAAGAACAAAATTGGAGGATTAACACTACTTGACTCCAAGACTTTGTATAAAGCTATTGTTTTCAACAGTGTTATACTGGCAAAGGAACAAAAAAATAGATTTATAGTACAGAACAGAGAACTCAGAAATAGGCCCACATAAATATAGTCGACTGATCTTAGAAAAAGTAGTAAGGGCAGTACAATGGAGAAAAGATAGTATTTTCATCAAATGATACTGGAACACTGGACATCTACATGCAAAAAAAAAAAAGAAAGAAAAGAAAAGAAAAAGAAAAAGAATATAGACTCAGACATTGCACCCTTCACAAAAATTAACTCAAAATGGACCACAGACCTAACTGCAAAATACAAAACTAAAACTACAAAACTTCTAAAATATAGGGAGAAAAACCTAGATGTCCTTGGGTATGACAATGATTTTTTTAGATACAATACCAAATGCATGTTCTTTGAAAGAAATAATTGATAAGCTGAATTTCAGAGTCCAGAGTGTTAACCATGATAAGCTGAATTTCATTACAATTAAAATTTCTTCTCTGTGAAAGATAATGTCAGGAGAATTAGAAGACAAGCAACAGAATAGGAGAAAATATTTGCAAAAGTCACATCTGATAAAGGACTATTATCCAAAACGTACAAGGAACTCTTACAACTCAGCAATAAGAAGACAAACACCCTGATTTATAATGAGCCAAAGACCTTAAGAAACACCTGACCAAAGAAGATAAACATATGGCAATCACACATATGAAAAGATGTTCTGTAATATATGTAACTTAAAACAATGAGATACCACTACACACCTATGAGAATGGCCCAAATCCAGAACACTGACACCACCAAATGCTGGCAAAGGTGTAGAGCAAAAGAAACTCATTCAATACTGGCAGGTATACAAAATGGTACAGCCACTGTGAAACACCGTTTCTTATAAAACTAAACCTACTGTTATCATATGAACCAGCAATCCCAGACCTTGGTATTTAACCAAAGGAGTTGAGAACGTGTGTTTACCCAACAATCTGGTTGCAGTGTCTACAGCAGCTTTATTCAGGATTGCCTAAATTCAGAAGGAAACAAGATGCTCTTCAGTAGGTGAGTGGATAAATGGACTATGGTACATCCAGACAATTCAGTATTATTTGGTACTAAAAAGAAATGGGCTATCGGGCCATAAGAAGATACAGAGGAAACTTATTACTAAGTGAAAGTAGCCTATCTAAAAAGGCTACATATTATATGATTCCAACTACATGATGTTCCAAAAAAGGCAAAAAACAACAAAAAACAAACAAACAAACAAAAACAAACCCACAAAAAACTACGGGGACAATAAAAAAAAATTAGTGGTTGCTGGCCCAGGAAGACAGATGACTAGGCAGAGCACAGATGATTTTTATTACCGTGAAGACACTCTGTATAATGTCATAATGATGGATACATGATATTACATATTTGCTCAACCCATAGGATGATCGTTACCAAGAGTGAATATACTTTGGCTGGCTCTACCTCACATACCTGACCCTCAAACATGAGCATTTCTTTGGGATTATATCCTCATTTCACTGTGTGGAATGAACTCCCTCGACATTTATCCAGTGGTTTGAATTATAGCCCAATGTTAACATACCCCTAAATGATATTGCTAGCCCAAAGTTCTCTTCTGAAAAGTTCCCACCTATAAAACAAACTATTCCTATAAATATATCCTTGGACATCATGCTGGATCTTCAAATGAAAGAAAAACTTCATTGTTTTCCTACCTGAAGTGTGCCTTTTATAATGTTCTTTATTTAGGAAATGGCACCAGGATATATCTACCTGCTCAAGCCAGAGCCTTGGAAGTACAAAGTAAAGGTATGTCACATATCAGCCCCTTGCACAAAAACTCAAGTAAATACATTTCTCATATCAACCCTTTGCACAAAACTAATGGCTTCCTAAATCATCCACAATAAAAGTCACAAAAACAAGGCTGTCACCTCTTTCTATTCATTGCTGTATTCCAAGCAACCAGAAAAATGCCGGTTATATAGCTGGCTCTCAACAAATGTCTATTGAATTAAGAAAGGAATTTAATCGATCCATTTCAAGTCATTCCCGCAGGTACCACACTATTTCAAGAAACCGTTCTCTTTCTTCTGGAATTCTGGAATAAATCATTAGTCTCATTGTAATTCCAATCACGAACTTTACCCTTCTCTAATCTTTTCTTCAAATTTTAGAAGAACTGATGGTTTTAAAGTGCAAACATGAATATTTATTCATTTTTACTGTTCTTAAATTAAAATTTGAATTGTTAGAATAGCCCACAAACACCCTGCATGATTGGTCTTTGTGGTTAATTCATGCTGTACTACCCTTGCTACATGAACAAGCTATTTTATATATTTTTAAAATACCAAAATGGGCATTTTTTCTCTTTCTACAGTGAATGCTTTTCCTCTCCTCCTTTCTGCAAGACTAGTTTAAACACATCCACTGGAATTTATATTAACTTCAACTTTGTAAGACAAGCCTTCTCGTGTCTTATAAACAAACTGAAATTCCCTTTATTTTATTCTGTAATGACATCCTGAGATTCAAATTCAGTAAGATTTAGGCCATGAGTATCAGTATATCTATTTAGTATAATAGGTTTATTATCAATAGACTTACTGAAAGTAATCTAGTGACAGAGTAATTGTTATCACTACATTACTTTCAATAAAACAGAAATGCATAGAGCTAGTATATTGTGTTTTCCTAGTGATCAGTATGGTTTCTGGAAATACAGGAAACACCTGATAACCATTCAATGAGTATGTACCATCTGGAAGAGCCCAGTTTTTATAACTAGATAGACCTAGTCTGAATCCCAACAATGTTCCCAACAAGTGAACAAATGAATCCCAGCAAGTGAACAATGTTCACTTAAAATCTGTGTGAGAAATTTGCTTGACTTAACCTCAATTTTCTCATATATAATAAGCAAATAATATTCAACTTAAATGCTAAGGATAGTATTTCAGGTAATGTGTGAAAAAGTACCTCCTACAGTGTAAACAACTGGTATGAAGAGTAACAAGATTTCTGGTTTTGCGGTTGATAAAAACCTGTGTGAAACCTAGCCCTACCTCCTGCTACATAACTATATAACTTTTGGTCATTTGCCAAATGCCTCCCAAATCCCAATTTCTACATTTATGAATAAGCATAGAATTATCTACCTCAAAGACTTGTCATAAAAATTAATTTTGATAATAAATGTAAAGTGTAATTGAGTAGACCAGATGCTCAATAAATACTATCCTCTATTAACAGGAATAGAAATAGAAGTAGAAATGGAAATAAGTTTTGTGTGGGGGGGATATGTAAAACCAAGTGCATTCCTCCCAAATCCAGAAAAATGACCAATTTTAGTTAACTGTAAAAGATATGTATATCTGTGTATATATTTTACATATATATGCATGTATAGACTTAAGAGATTTAAATATTTAAAAAATAAAAGTAACTCTGCTAAGTACTTAAAAAATGAATCAAATTCACCACATGTGATTTAAAAGTACTGCCTCTACAATCTATTAAAATCCCACCCTTCCCAACTGGGAATTTATACCACCATTTTCATCACTTGTATCCTACTTAAATAGATAATCCAAAATTGTGCCCAATAAAACTTTTATTTGTAGTATAAATTGGCTTCAACTGTGCAGACCTCGTCGATGACTGGCATTTTCCTTAGAGATGCAAACTATTCAACAAAACTCTTAAGTCTAAGAGAATTCCCTTGCACATGATTATTTATACTGAAAAACCACACACATAGTACAAAAGGAGATAAATGCACTTGCAGTCGAAATATACATCTTTAAATAACACCTTAAAACTTCATTTATAAAGGCTACAGCATATAAATTGAATGTTTATTGTGGGATGGTGTTTTTTTTTCCCTGAGTTTCTGCTATGCTAGAACCTTGTAGTGTTTTTATAAAATATTTTAAGAGTGGTCCATGACTGATTACCATACCCCTGCTTAAAAAGAGAAAATGGCCAGTGAGACCTAAATATAAATCAAAATCCTATTAATGTATAAAAAACTCATGTAAAGAATGCATCCAGACTACCAATAGGATTTTATTAACAAATATGAAATAAGCTACTATGGATGCTAAGGAAATTCTAAATTTAATGACTTAATAAAGATAGGGCAAGTCAGTGTGAGATGCAGAATATAATTTCTGACTAAATGAAGTTCTTTTGTTTGTTTTGATATACAAAAGACCTACCTGCAAAGTTGATAATGTTAGCTGGGGCAGCTCAAGTAGAAGATAGGTTTCTCTACAGGGCACTTTATTGTTCAACAGTTGCTCTCCAAGGTTCTGAGTAAAACTATACTTGAAATAACATAATCCCCATAGATCCATATAAAAGAGATTCCTCCAGTTGTTACAGAGTTTCTTGAGAATTGTGTTTCTGTTCCATTTGATTCTCAGAGAGATTCTGAACATTTGGAGAGCTTGGATGTTTATAAATATGACAAGGAGATTGACAGACTGATGCATTGTATAAACTATGGACAAGTATGATTCTAATACCAATTAATTTCTTCAGCCGCATATCTTGTCACTCACTTCAAGATGTAGGAGGAACTGTTAGAAGTATATTTTTTTAATAGCAGGTATAGTACTTCACAGTCAAATGTTAACAGTGCCCATGTTCACCACATCTTAGTCTTTTGTTCAGTTTTCACTCATTCATTCTTTCATGAAACAAAGAGTCAGGAACTTTTCACTATGTGCCCAAAGCTGTGCAGAGCCTCAAGGACACAGAGGGCGATTTCTAACAAGGAGTTCATAATCATAGTAAGAGAGAAAGAGAAAATAATCTTATGATGGCAGTTTTCACAGGGTGACTTAAAAGCACTAAAAAAGCAGATAAAAATCAAATTGAGTTCTCGTAGAGGAGATGGTGACATTTTAACTGTTTTGCAATATTAAATGTCCAACAAAGGAAGGAGAGGAGGACACAGAACAGCATGGTGTGGGTAGACTGTTCCCACATTCTCTTTGTTACCTTCTCTATGGACTTAGTCTTTAAAATCATTCCAGATAAATATATTTCTCCATGCTTATGTGTCTTCTCACCATCATTTACCTTTCCTGGAATGATGTCCCCCTCACCCCTTCCCAAAAACATATTTTACTGTTCCTCATTATTTCTGGCTTAGAATATTTTAATTTCCACAAGGATATCATTCCTTACTTCACATACTACATCAAGCTTTCCTATTATAGACAGTATGTAATTCTTCTTTACATCATTTATTACATTTGTAATTATTTGTCTTATTTATCTATAATCTTTCTTACTGTATTGAAAATTCCTTGAAGAAACAGAAGATGACTATTTTATTCTCTGCTATATCCCCAGCTCCCAGAAAAATCCCTTGATTCATAATAGGTCCTCATTTAACGATTGCTAAATGAGAAAAAAAAATGAACATTTGTGAGTAAAAAGATAAAGGAATTACTGATATAGGCAACATATGCTTAAGGAGATAGAGTATAAATTCTGCCTTCGAGAAATACAAAGTTCATACTATGAATATCTGAGAAGTATCTTGAAAGCTAATTTTATTCATTAAATCTATTAATTAAAAATTTACAAAATATCCAGCATTTATCTTTTGGCATGATCCTTTTGGCAGAAGTATGTAGGATAGAAAGGAAGCAAGCAAGGAAAACTAGAAACCAGGGGCACTTGTTGATACGGACAAAAGAAAGTGTCCATGGCAATCAAAAGTAGAGAATGAATGATTTTGAATAGACTCTAAGGGAGAAGAGAGAAAGGAGGGGAATTAATTTGGGGGCTTCTGTACTGAGGTAGCTATTGGTTCAAATCACAAAAGGAAGAAGACAAGAGGCATACTGGCAGGAAAGATGATAAATTCAGCTTTATTCACTCTGAGTAGAAAGTATCAAGGAACAACTTAGCAGAGATATCTGTGTAAAGCTAGAGTTTGGAAAGTATGTGTATATAATGAGTAGTTAAGGTGAAGGACTGGGATGAATAGTCTAAGGAAGAGGTAAACAGAGAAAACTGTGCCAAAACAGAGCCCTTAAGTACCTCATTTTTTAAAAATATTTTATTTATTTATTAGACACACACACACACACACACACACACACACACACACACACAGTGACAGAGAGCACAAGCAGGGAGGAGAGGGAAAACAGGTTCACATAGAACAGGGAGCCCTACATAGGCTCAGTCCCAGGACCCAGAGATCATGACCTGAGCCGAAGACAGACACAGATGCATAATCGACGGAGCCACACTGGTGCCCCTGTGTGCCTCATATTTTAAGAACTGAGCTCAGTATTTGTAATTCATTAAAGCAACAAGTTGTCTATAGATATAGATGTTTAAATATGTCAAAAAAAACAAAGGAAGGATAAAATTTTAATAAAGAAAGAAAAGACAAAAGTGTTAGGCACCAGGAGTAATCAAAATTAGGTGATACCAAAACATTAGCATCTTTCAGATGATTCTAGAGTTCTCCTCACTTCTCCTAATTCCTCCTATTGTTCATTCATTCATAAAACATACATTTATTGGGATTGGGCGCCTATTATGAAGAAAACTTTTCTGTGGGTGATA
Source organism: Mustela lutreola (assembly GCF_030435805.1). Taxonomy (NCBI): domain Eukaryota; kingdom Metazoa; phylum Chordata; class Mammalia; order Carnivora; family Mustelidae; genus Mustela; species Mustela lutreola. The sequence continues at coordinate 54,353,531 of NC_081303.1, forward strand.
AGAATATATCAATTAAAAAAAAGAAAGTCCTTACCCTCATGGAACTTATTTTCTGGTCAATAGTTGGCCTCATGGTGGGCCATATGTCAACAGGATAAGTGTTCCCACAGCACTTAATGTCTGTTTTCATCTTAACCATTTACCCATGATGTACAACGACAGTAGAGAGCTCTTAAAGACATCTATCACTATTATCGAAAATGGTCTCTCATGCTAGGACTGTGCTGTAAAATGAGTCTGATCTCCTTCTGTCTCTCTTCAGTTATTCTCAAGATGGTTGTGCTGACTGCAACCCCTTGCTTACTAGTATGACAAAAATACTGAGACCAAGCTGTGAAACTTGATGGGACCAACTGCTAAAACCTGATGGTCCTTGTTATCAACCAGTGCCCTATGGACACTGTTCTTCAACCTGCTTTATTTTAGCTAACTATGCAATTATTCGACACATTTGATAGCAATGTCCAAATGATATCTCATCTGCCCTAACCATATAAGAAAAAAAAGAAGAGAAAGGCTTTAAAAGCTACTCCTCAGATTTGCTGGCTAAGCAAACATAGGAAGTTATTACCCAGAAAACGAGATGCTGTAGAAATTTTTTTCATATTTCTACATAATTAGAGTTTTCTAAGAAAACTGGGATCTGGGCTAAAAAACAAGCCTGGATGTTGTTATGACCAAGAGATTGTGAGAATGCTAGATTTACTTTCCATGAGATATATGCTTATCTTTGAAGGGAGATAAGACCTGGAACCATGAAGACATTCTCTGCATTATGAAGTTGGGAGACACTAGTCTAATTTCCCTCCAGAGAAACTTATTTACATTCCCCAGAGAGAAGAGGCAATTCTCCATTATGTCACCAAGGAGCCTTAGCAGTAGAGGGGGGACAGAGGCTTCTCTTTTCTTTCTAATTGCTTGAGTTCATTTTGGGGGCTCCTCAGATGCAATAGACCCCACTATGTGTAGGATCACATCTGGTTCCCATTGCACCACACTAGGGATAAGAATTTGGGCAAAAGGAAGTTGGCACAATTATTATTTGCTCTAATTAAACAGTAACGTTTTCTGTTCCAGAATTCTCATACTGGCACAGGAGAAAATACACATTTCGGGGGGGGGGGTGTGTGTGACATTAAAACACATTTAAATTTAGTGGTCTCTTAAATATCACATATTGAGGTAAAAACATCAACCATTTAAAAAAACAAATATATGCTTTTTTCCAAAAATCTCAAGCACAGAAAATATTTTTAGAAGGCTAGGAATAAATTACGGATTAGAAATGATCATATTTTGATAATTGAATAAATCACATCTCTTTATGTTATCTTTAACTATGCTCCAACTCTTCTACCTGATACTTGGACAAAATTTTTTACTGAGTAGTTTTAGCTTGAACTTTTGAGGAGAAGCAAAAAGAATTTCTTTGGAGAGAATCTGTGTCACGGCAGTGGCACAGATTCTTTCTGAAAGATAGGATTTACTCTTAAGAATAAGTAGATTTTATTTAGGTCTCCATAATCCTATTTCATTCTGCTGATCGAAGAAAAGTTAAATGAAACGGTTTTATTTTCTTATTTCATTTTATGTAAAGCACTATGTGTTTATAAAATATCAAGGTCAAATTGTTACTTTGAAAACTAAAGACTAAGGATCAGCTGACAAATTTTAAATAAGATGGCTAATGGTATTTTATGGCATTCTCAAAATACAGTTTCTCACTTTGTGATAAAAGGGCAAGGCATATCTTTGATCAAGATGCAGAGGCCTCCAGAAGACAAAATTCTTGCTTTGTCTCAGTACATAAATCCTTCAGAATTCTTATGGGGAAGAAATCTGGTCACATGATGGTTGTGCTCTGTGTCACATCAATTGTGAGCCATTCTACACAGTTCTTATACAACCAGAATGTAACCAGAACCATAAAATGTTTCTAAAATAAAACTTTAAAATAAAACTGCAAATTCCCTTCATTTGGACATTTATTTCTATTTCAAATTTGAGCATAAGCAAAACAATGTTTGTAGTTTCCATAACACAGTAATCGCCCCCAAATTTAGTCTTAGGTGAAGTGAAAGCATTATTGGAGTTAGGATAAAACAAAGAACTGGTTTTTTGTTTTAAAGTGAGATTCAGGGTATTACTATCCTAAAAGCTGATCAATAATATTTCCATGAACTCTTATAATAACTAGGACCTTGTGTGTGTGTGTATGTGTGTGTGTGTGTGTGTGTGTGTAAGCTGAGTGCATAAGTATGCATGTAGAAGATGACAGATTGGGTGGGAGGGGGAGCAGATACGTGGCTGATTACCCAAGAAACTACTCATAGCTCAACTTTACAGAATTGGGTCTGGATTTCCTTGAGAAGCTGGTCTAATTCTGGAAGAAATACTCCCCAAATATTCATATAATCAATGTCTGTACATCCATAACATGTCTGTACATGCCTTACTATCCAGTATACACTGATGACTTATAGTAAATATTTTGCCTTAACCAAAAAACCACTTAGTTCCTTTGTGATAGTTCACATAACAGAGCATAAACTATAGTGTAGCTAATTTGGTGCTGTGGGCCACTCTTCGGTCCATGTTACCCACGGAACAAGAAAACAAGACAATAAAAATAGTTCTGGTTCAGAATCTATGTTATATTATTAACTTATAATAATATAACCACTAAGAGAAAAATGCATGTTTTTATGTAGTGTAACTTCTCTGCCAAGAGCTCATTAAATAAGAAATATGTAATTGTGAAAACTAGAAAATAGCTAAAAGGAATGCAGCAAGAAAGAGGAAATGCAAATCTTCAATCCAATCCCTAGAAGGCAAATCAGCATTCTATTGAGTGTGATTTGCTAGATTGAGGTCTGGAATGCTCTGTCTTCTTCGGGGCCATGACTGACACTGATGTATTTTCAGGGCAGGAGGTAGGTCAGATAACTGAAAACCTCTGCTCCCTGGGCAGTCTTCAGAGCCACAGTGCCAGGCTGTGCTAGGCATTTGCACTGACAGCTCTCCTTAGACTTGCTGTTAAGGCTCCATGGATTAATTTTCATGGAGTTCTGACCTAAGCATCCAGAGATCAAGTGGGATATTTTTAAGACATGTTAGTTTGATTTTCAATATTTTGTTAAATGGGTCTTAAATTTTAATATAAAGCCTATACCGAGAACTGAGATAAAAGTTTTAGCAGAACTACAGTCATACTGTTACTATGTCAGTGTAAACCAAGTCACTATGAATTTTATTTAAGCTTCAAGAAATATTCATATATCTGTTTCCAGGCCAACTAAGTCTGTGATGCAAGGTCTAAAATAGTGATGTCTGCATTAGGTCCCATCTAAGAATCCAACCTATAAAAGTACTTAGCATCAGTTAACACAGAAACACAGATAAAAATAGCTATTTATTTTAAAATAAATACATATGCAGACAAGAGTTTATATCCATAATACATCATCAGGTGAACAATCAAAGTGCAAAATCGCATCTACTGTATGATACTGCCTTTGTAAAATTAAATACTCATACACACAAACAGAGGCTTAGATGGATATATATGACATTACTAGTTGATACCTCTAAAGAAATGATATATTTTTCAATTGGTACTACATTTTAGTTAATATGATGGAAAGAAGTATAAAGGCATATTCAAATGTATTGCTTAAATTTTAGTCGTTAGGTGCTCTTATGAATACATGATCTTTATTTATTTTTTTACAGATACCATACTCTATGTATTAACTAATTAAAAAGATAAAATCCACATTCATCTAAGGACCCAGGGTAGCATTTTTCTAGGACCCCCCCCCAAAAAAGTGCTACATTTTGATAGTTTATTTTAACTCTAAGATTACCACTAACTAGTTATTTGAGTGACTCACAAAGAGTGACCAAAGATTACTTACATAATCGTGCAACAGTAGAAAAACTAGGTCTCTTTTCACTCTAGACTCAACAATTCCAAATGTTTAACCTAATATATTCAAATATATTCAAATATATTCAAACAGTAGGAAATATCTTGTAGTGTGGACAATAAGTAGAAACAATAAAAATAATCTCAGATAAACATTGTTCCTCTTTCAGCTGGTAACACACAAATTTAAAAGAATGAGTATCTTGCCAATTGCGACAACATGGATGGACCTAGAGGGTATAATACTAAATGAGATGAGACAGTCAGAGAAAGACAAACACCACGTGGTCTTACTCATATGTGGAATTAGGAACAGAGCAAACAGAAAACAAACAAACAAAACCAGAATCAAACAAAAAACTAGACTCTTAAGTACAGAAAACAAATGGGTGGTTGCCAGATGGGAGGTGGGTGAGGGAATGGATTAAACAGATAATGGGGGTTAAGAGTACACTTATCATCATGAGCACTGAGAAATGTATAGAATTGTTGAATCATTATATTGTACACCTGAAACTAATAGAACACTGTATGTTAATTATACTTGAATTTAAAAAAAAAGGTACAAACTTCAAGTTATAAATAAGCCCCAAGGATGAAAAGTATAATGTAGGGAATATATTCAATAATGCTATAATAACTTTGTATGGTGACAGAGGGTAACTATATCTATAGTGGTAAACATTTCATAATGTATAATGTATATATAATTGTCAAATCACTATGTTGTACACCTGATAATATTATAATACTGTATGGTAGCTTTACTTCAATTAAATAGAGGGAAAAAAAAGCCTTAAGTAAATAAATAAAATATGTACACTATAATTTTTTAATGTACTTTTTTTTCAAGTATTTATTTAAATTCCAGTTACTTACATATAGTGTAATATTAGTTTTAGGAGTAGAATTTGGTGATTTATCATTTACATATAATAGAACATACTTTTTAAATGGAATAGTACTTCCCTATACCTAGAACTAAGAACTCAGTCAGTCCAACCAAGTAAATCATATTTTCACATAAGTACACAGAAAAATTTTTTTTTCCTTTCTTATCTTTCTAGTAAATATGGAAAACAAAAGCAATAGGTTGTGGAAAGAAATGTGCCAAGGAATTTGCCTAGTGCAAGACTATCTTTAATTTAATAAGTCAAATGTATATTTTGACAAAACACTGCTGAAGGAATCATTTTAAAGAGAAGAAACAAAAATAATTTAATTTCCATTCCCAATGCCTGATTTGACAAGACTATTAGCTAATTTCATTTGCAAAAATATATGCTTGCCTGATAGTGCTAAAATGATGTTGAAGTTTTCATCCTTTTTGGTTGGTGTTTAATTTTATACTCCTATATTATCTGCAGCATGCACATACTTTCAGGGCTGCTTTGCTTTTAGTGCTGAGATCCATTAACTATAAAGGATGACATAAAATCCATTGTGCCCAACATTTTTGATACAGCTTTAGACCAATGTGAAATTCAAAGAATACAGTCTATGCTTCCTCATATATAATTAACCTCATACTTATTCTGTGTTTTGATTCATAGTACGGCTTTATCTCTGTGATATACAAAACACTAAAGCATCCGCTGCCCACAAAGCAGGTCCTGAACTGTGGTCCTTTTAGGAGAGCCTTTGAAAAAGGCCCTGAAGCCCTGGTCAAGACTAAAAAAAAAAAAATAAAAATAAAAAAATAAAAGTTTAATTGATGTGTTCAGGTCATTTCCCAGAGAGACATACATACATCCAAAAGACAACAAAGGGAGACTACAGCACTGATTTAAGTGTATGATGTCTGGGGTTGTGTTTCCATTTCAGAGGCCATGAAATAGTTTAGTGAAAGACAAATACTTCTTTTGTGAGGTATAGTGATGTTCAATTCTTTATTATTACTATTAAGATCTGAGTTGTGTTTTTGCTTCTTCTAGCTATTATAACCCGACAGTAGAGACTGTATAAACCAAGGTATAAAATTCAAGGGCTATGTACTTTGCCTTAGAGAAGTGTTCAATTTCCTTGACACCACTAGTAAACTAAATAAAAACATTAGGCCATTTTCAAGTAAATGAATACAAGAAACAATCACAGGGTGTAATCTACTATTGTTGGGGATACACTTCAAACAGAAGACTTAAAAGGAACAAACTAGAAATAGCTCAATTCATTTACACTTAGTCCTCTGGGACAAAAATGGACCCATTTGCAACCATGCAAAGCAATGGTGTATATGCTGATGGGAAAAAGCACACAGATGCCAAATGGGTGCATTAACCCCCCTTGGCATAGTTAATGCAGACATGCCCTTAGGGATCCTTATAAGACCCATCTGTTCAGTCAAGCATTTGCTTAATTGTGTCAAATGTCTGGCAAACGCAGTGTCAGTTAATAGATAATAGATATGTAAATGCTGCTTGTGTTCTTGTACATATGCCCAGGGGCTTTACAATAAACACATCACATTTTTAAAAATAATTCTCTGTTGGGGAAAAAAAAATGATAATCTTGCTGGCAGCAGCAGTCCTACCCACAACAGTCCAAACTATTATAGTATTCAATAGTTTATAACATGATAATATTGTCATTAAGGGATTTCAGCTACCACTCCATTTTCTGATAATCTTAATTACCATACTCGTTACTTACTTATGGTTTTATGAAGAGAGATGGCACACTCAGGTTCTCTCAACTTACACTTTCCCCAAACAGGTACTAAACTACATGACTCAGTGAGAACAGCACTGCTTCTGGAGTTAGCTTGACCTGAGCACCGGTCCTAAGAGACACGGACAGATACAAGAACTTCAGAAATTGGGGCGCCTGGGTGGTTCAGTGGGTTAAGCCGCTGCCTTCGGCTCAGGTCATGATCTCAGGGTCCTGGGATCGAGTCCCGCATCGGGCTCTCTGCTCAGCAGGGAGCCTGCTTCCTCCTCTCTCTCTGCCTGCCTCTCCATTTACTTGTGATCTCTCTCTGTCAAATAAATAAATAAAATCTTTAAAAAAAAAAAAAAAAAGAACTTCAGAAATCTACTTAACCTATTGGGGCCTCAGTTCCTTCTTGTGGAACTGGAAGATAATTCATTTGGTTCCCACAGGGTTGCAGAGAATTTGAAATACAGAAGCACGAAACACATAAGAGACCCTCATTAAATACCCACTCCCCATCCCCATCACATACTCCATCACTCTGTAAGACTTTGGGTTACACTTTCAGAGGAATCAGACTACCTCTCGTTTCAAATTGTCAATGACACCACTAAATGACAAGTGTTGAGAATTAAGTTCTTAATATCCCCTTTCCCCTTTATGATGAAAAACTATTATCAATGACACATTTGACAACGCTGAGGGAAATGGCTGCCAAAATGTTTTAGTAAAAGTTAGATTGACAGTTCAGAAACAGAGCAGTCCTCTCCAGGCTTTATGACAGGAAATCCTTACATCATCTTCTCCACCTTCAAAAGACTCTTGAAAAATCTCTTTCTCTTGTATTTTAGATATAGATAGAAAAATCTTAAGCCCATAAAGAGCATAAAACACTTAAAGTGAGTTCTAACTCTCTGGGTATTGTGAGAAAATGAATCAATTTTGATACTTGACAGCCTATCTACCAGGAATAATTTTTTTTGCCATTTTTTTATTTCCTTCACAATGACCATATTACTTCTGTTCTCTTTATTTGTGGAACACAAGTGTTGCTTAAGAAGAGCAAATTTGCATGTAAATCTAATTCCATCTGAGGGGGGAAAAAAGAGAGACATTCTAATTTTTTCCCTTTTAAGTTTCAATAGTATTTGATTATATACGCCAAGCTAAAATGGCACAGCCTATGTTTAGCAGCAGAATTAGATACTAAGGGCCCCACGACTTATCATGTGGTAGAAGAAATCTGGACATGGGAGAGGGAAGGTTCAGGAAACAGATTCCTAATGAGGCTGGACATCTCCCTAGGCATAAGCTACCTATTACTCCAGATCTGCTTTATAAATGACAGTTGTGTTTGTGAAGGTAAACAAATAACTCTGATATTTAGATTCTAAATAGCATGGCTTGGTAGAAGGCAATAATTCTTCAGTAACACTAAAGAGGAGATCACTGTTTTTTTCTCTTCTGCACCGTGAGAAACCACTGTTAAACCAGGAATGTGATCGCCCCATATATGGACAGGGCTGACAAGAAACTGGCTGATTGATTTCTGTTTTCAACAGAAATCCTCAGTTTCTGAGCACCAGCAGATACAACATGAAGACTGGCAGCACAGAGCTGGGAATGTTTTCAAGACGGCAACCTGCCAATTATGTGTAACTCCAAGTCTGAGCATGGCCAGCACTGCGCGGTAGCCCACAGAGAGCGAGGAGACCTTAATTCAGGTGGGGATACAGGTGTAGGACTTGCCTAAATCAGAGACCCAGCAGTGAGATAGGGGTCAGCTATTTGGTACTCTCACAGGATGGTATTAATAGCTACAGGGGGAAAATCTGAATATATTGTTTGGGTCAAAATATGCTTCTTCCAGATCTGAAGTGGCATATGTAGTGTATGCACTTATCGCAGGTCCCTGGCATCTGGCAGTGATTATGAATCTCCCTCTCTGAAGAGGGCTTCGTGCCATAATGCTGATGAAAAATAATTGATACCAACATTGTAAGCTCTTTAAAGAGTAAGATTGTCCCAGAAAGACTAACCCTAAGAATAAGAGAAAGATGATTTTCTAATTCTAAGATGGGGTTTGGAGGTCAGATTAATTTTATTATTCCAAAAGATTATTGAACACACACATCTTTTGGGGGAGGGACTTTAAAAACAAAGGGTAAGGGGCACCTGGGTGTGTCAGTGGGTTAAAAGCCTCTGCCTTGACTCAGGTCATGATCTCAGGGTCCTGGGATCAAGCCCTAAGTTGGACTCTGCCCAGCGGGGAGCCTGCTTTCTCTTCTCTCTCTTGCCTGCCTCTCTGCCTACTTGTGATCTCTGTCAAATAAATAAATAAAATCTTAAAAAAAAAAAAAGGGTAACATGGTAAAATGAAGAGAAACAATAATGCACCCAAGCAATAGAGAGCTTTCAGCTAAATCCAATCCGGCTCTCCTTTACTCTACATGAAATGATATCACATCTTGTTATGTAATTCCAAACTCTCCCCAGGTATATTTCATCTGCTAATTCCCCTCCAAAAAATACAACATACTTTCGTGTTACATATTTTTTCCTCAGTGGGCTAATTGTGTGAATTGTTGTTATTTAGCATGCTACAAATAAATTTTTAAAATATTATTGAATTTTGGTTAAATCACACACCCAGTTATAAATGATGAGTAGCGGCTTGTATTCATTATTAAATACTGCATATAAAACTACACTGCCTATTGGGCAGTGTTGGAAATCTGGGAAGCTGTTCTACCCATGACACTTGAGATGTACTCCCATCACCCAGGATTATGTCTAACAGTTTAACTGGGGCTCAAGTGTCCAAGATAACCTCATTTTATTTGGGTCACATGAGAAGCTGTTTTGATAACACTCTTACGATTTTTTGGATGCTACTGCTCCAGCTGACAGTGTTTACTTGACACCACCTCACATCTTTTGTAAGTATTAACAGAAGGTCTTATAAACACACCTTTAGTTCATTTGTAGTCCTCGGTTTCATTTTACTTTGATGATATTTTGCTGGCTGGGAGACTAGAAATGAGATTTTATTTTCCAGCACAGGAAGCACTGGTCCGTATTTCACCAACTCTGTTTGGAATGTATAGTTCTATTTTTATACCATCTCTTTCTTCCTATATCTGATCATAGGATCATAGGATACAAAAAGAAACCAGCTGGCATTTCAAGATTCTCCCCGGAAGTCTCCTTAGGCAGATCCAACAGTTCATACTAGTTTCAATCTTCCAAATTACCAGGCAACATTTTGGCTAACTTTTCTGCACTAAATAAAAAACACTGCCTATTCTCTAGCCTCAGATGGTTTTCTCAGGATCTTCTGAGTCTCCAGTAGCAGCTTCTTTGCCACACTTTTAGATTCTTCTTTCAACCAAGTCCCAAAGTCAATATCACATATTTTAGGTTTAAAAAAAAAAATTATCACAGTAACATACCACTTTCATTTACCAATTTCTAAAGTACACACACACAAAAAAAGTCCCAAAACTTTGTGCCTCAAAGTAACAATACTGCATTTTTCTCAAGATTTGAGTAGATGTTTCTTCTGCCGCCTTGCCTGGATCACTGATGTGGCTCCAGGCAGCAGCTGTCTGGATGCCTTGATGGAGACCCATGGGCTCATAATGACCTCACTCACGAGTTTGAGCCCTCATCGGGTACGGTTGGAATGGCTATGACAGCTGAGCCTTTCTCTTGTTATGGTCTCTTATTGCAGGCATCTTCACAGTGAAAACAGTTTTTGCTTCTATTTAGCAACTACTCTGAGTTTGGAGTAAAGCATCTCATAGTTGGTCTGAAACCACAATTTGTCAAAGGAGTCAGGAGTCAGAAAAAAGGATCACATGACCAAGTAGAGAGTAAGAATGAGATGTGGCCAGGCTACCTATATGTGTCCCATGTTATGTCTAAGTACCACAGACTTCAGAGACTAATGGCCCCTGCTTCACTTCTGCTTTCCAAGTCACAAGCAAGTTTTCGTTTGGCCAACTCTAACCTAAAAATATTCTGGGAAGGGACCTCTGGGAAACACAAATCCCAGCCTACCCAGGGTGAAATCACACAAACCACCATAGTGCTCTCTTCTAAAGCCACTTGGGTTTTCTAAGCCTCACTTCCCTCACCTACAAAATTAGGATATTCATATTGTAATAATAGGGATCCCATCAGGAAACAGGTGAGACACTTGAAGGTACAGGATTTAATGGAGGCACTAGTTATTAAAGTGGGTTGGGATTAGGGATTTGAAATTGGTTATGAAGTAGACTGTTGGTCTAGGTGTGTGATTCTTGTGTAGGGTACAAATAGAGCTATGAAGAATCTAGAGACCGACAAGAGTGACACACTATTTCCAGCCTGGGCCTGAAGAAGCAAAAAAGGTAATGGTGTTAGAGAAGAATAAAAGTAGTTTGGGGTCATGGAAGAGGGGCTGGCCAGCAGGGCTTTTAAATGTAGAATGCATCAGTATTCCCATATCTGCAGGAAATCAACAAAAAGAAAGACTCCCATTGTCCACTACCAGTCTTCATTGTATGAACCCAAGAAGAAGACAATGTGCAGGAATCTTGGTGATATAGTTCTTACAGGGTCTGCTGCCTGAAGAAGAGCAAAGGGTAAAGAAAGGCGAGGAATGAAAGTGGGCAAGCAAATGGAGTAAATGGGCACAATCCATCCTTTTCAATAGAGTTCAGTAGTAGAACATTCAGTAGATATATAGTAGTCCTAGATTCTTGGTCTTAAGAAACCATAAAAGGGATTGGAGGTAAGAGAGTTAAAACCTTAGTACCAGGGTGCTTGCGTGGCTCAGTGGGTTAATCCACTGCCTTCAACTCAGGTCATGATCTCAGGGTCCTGGGATCGAGCCCCACATCAGGTTCTCTGCTCAGTGGGGAGCCTGCTTCCCCCTCTCTCTCTCTCTGCCTGCCTCTCTGTCTACTTGTGATCTCTCTCTGTCAAATAAATAAATAAAATATTAAAAACAAGAAACAAAAAACCTTAGTACCATATATATTGGTAGATTTGAAGAGAGGTTTTTGTGCAAAACCAAACTAATCTGAAAGTTCTCTCAAATAATGATCAAAGCCCAAAGGACAACAAATAAAGATACAAAAAAAATAGGGATAAAACTATCTATCAATCTATCTATCATCTACCTATCTATCCATCCATTGTCCTTCCATCTGCCTACCTACCTATCTAACCATCTATCTTCTATGGAAGGGAGAGTACAGAAATACCTTCACCTTTCTTTCACTCTAAGAAGAGTGAAAAAATAGAAATAAACGTCTCCCTGGGAAATTTTATAAAGAAACCCCCATTCAAGAGGTTATAGCTAGAATTCATCTTACTCATGTGAAATCTTGAGGAAAATATTCTGTAGATTGGTCTTGGGTTGGTGTTGGTCTCTTGAAGCCAAACAAAAGCAAACCCATATTCTTCCTGAATGAACTTATTTAAATTCAAAACTTAAAGAATTCCCCAAAATTAAAGTCTGAGAAGTATGAATTGACAACCTTACATTGATTTTAAGTAGTCAGATAGGGCTGTCATGTGCGAAGTACCACAAAAAGAAGAGAAGTAGATGAGAACTCTATAAAATCAACATTGTTGATGACAGATATTGGAATTACCAGATAGAGGATAGAAAATAAGTATAACACACTTATTAGATTTTAAAATAATACAATAAACTGAAAAAGTTCAAATAAAAAGCTTCTATTTAAATTAAACAGGCCAATTTATTTAAAAAATAACTATATAAATGAAAAAATTGTCATTAAAAATACTAATTCAAGTAATTGTTTAATCAGAAAGCAGGCATAGCTAAGGAGAGTACTGGTGGGCTGGGAAATAAATATAACAAAGAATGGGCTCTGTAAGATAGGAGCTATCCTCCTGTCTTTGAGAGAATACACTCCAAGGCTAGAAAGAAAAGATCTAATGTTATAAACTAATCAAAATTCCAGAGAAAATAACAAATATTAAGGGCAAGAGGTAATAATAGAAGGTATAGTGGCTAAAGTTTTTCCCAAAAAGTGGTTTAAAATGTTATTCCCAGATTCAGGAAGTCCAGTGAATCCTAAAAATTCCACATGTAGACACAAAACAGTGACATAGCCATAGACAAGGAAGGAAGGAAGGAAAAGGAAGGAAGGAAGGACGGACAAACTTAAGTGTAATAGAGGGAAAAAAAATGACAGACTCACCATTCTCTAAAGAAAGTAAAACCACATTGAGATATCACCTTACACCAGTTAGAATGGCCAGAATTAACAAGACAGGAAACAACATGTGTTGGGGGGGATGTGGAGAAAGGGGAACCCTCTTCCACTGTTGGTGGGAATGCAAGTTGGTGCAGCCTCTTTGGAGAACAGTGTGGAGATTCCTCAAGAAATTAAAAATAGAGCTTTCCTATGACCCTGCAATTGCACTCCTGGGTATTTACCCCAAGATACAGATGTCGTGAAAAGAAGGGCCATCTGTACCCCAATGTTTCTTTTTGTTTTTTTTTTTAAAGATTTTTATTTATTTATTTGACAGACAGAGATCACAAGTAGGCAGAGAGGCAGACAGAGAGAGAGGGAAGCAGGCTCCCTGCTGAGCAGAGAGCCCGATGTGGGACTTGATCCCAGGACCCTGAGATCATGACCTGAGCTGAAGGCAGCGGCTTAATCCACTGAGCCACCCAGGCGCCCTGTACCCCAATGTTTATAGCAGCAATGGCCATGGTCACCAAACTGTGGAAAGAACCAAGATGCCCTTCAATGGACGAATGGATAAGGAAAATGTGATCCATATACACTATGGAGTATTATGCCTCCATCAGAAAGGATGAATACCCAACTTTTGTAGCAACATGGACGGGACTGGAAGAGATTATGCTGAGTGAAATAAGTCAAGCAGAGAGAGTCAATTATCATATGATTTCACTTATTTGTGGAGCATAATAAATAGCATGGAGGACAAGGGGAGTTAGAGAGGAGAAGGGAGTTGGGAGAAATTGGAAGGGGATGTGAACCATGAGAGACTATGGACTCTGAAAAACAATCTGAGGGGTTTGAAGTGGTGGGGGGGTGGGAGGTTGGGGTACCAGGTGGTGGGTATTATAGAGGGCATGGATTGCATGGAGCACTGGGAGTGGTGAAAAAATAATGAATACTGTTATGCTGAAAACAAAAAAGAAAAAGAAAAGAAAGTAATATTTCAATGAGCTAAGAAAATAGACTGCCAACTTCAAATTCTATACTGAGAAAAATTCTTTTAAAATAAGATCTACATAAGGACACTGCCAAAAGAATAACATGAAAGAAATTAGTACCTTAGAGCTATCCTAAAGGAATCCTTTAAAAGAAATACATAAAGAAAATGATTCCAAGTGGAAGGTCTGTCATGAAAGAATGACTTACTTGTGGAGCATTAGGGATAACACGGAGGACAGTGGAAGATGGAAAGAAGTGAGATGGGGGAAAACAGAGGGGGAGACAAACCATGAGAGACTGTGAACTCTGAGAAACAAACTGAGGGTTTTGGAGGGGAGGGGGTAGGGGGTTGGGTGAGCCTGGGGGTGGGTATTATGGAGGGCACATATTGCATGGAGCACTGGGTGTGGTGCATAAACAATGAATTTTGGAGCACTGAAAAAAAAATTTAATTTAATTAAAAAATAAAAAAAAAGTAAGAATGAGCAACCGAGAAAGGAAATGGTAAATATGAATGTTTAAAATACTGGCTGAATCACAGAGTAAAAATAATGTCTAATTTGGAGGATAAAACCAAGTGAAATTTTAAAAATTCTGAAAAATGATATCTATATGATTAAGGAGTGTTAGTAAACAAAATTATACATAAAGGAGTAAGATTGCTGGTTAAATTTGTATGGTGTTACATAAAATATACACATTTAAATCACTTGAGCAACATTAAAATACCAGAAACTGAATGTTTATTTTCATACAAGTAGTTTAAAAAAAAAAAAAGGTGACATGAAAGAGAAACTCAATCAATGCAAAATCAGAGCACAGAGGGAAAAGAATAAGAAAGAAAAGGGGAAAGGTAAGAAAACGGAAGAGATGGAAAGTCAAAAGACTGTGCAACATGGGCTTAGCAAAAATAGATCCAAATGTGTCAGTAATTACGTAGAGTACAAACAGATGCAATTCTTCAGTTAGAACATTATGTTAACAAAACAAACCCAGCTATATTCTGTTTACACCAGGGCATCTAAGATGTAATTTAAACACCATAAGAGACCAGTAAACAAGAAAGAACATGAATTTTGATTTGTTTTACCAAGCCAAAAATTTAGGTAAGTGAAAACAATAAAAAGCAAATGGAAACATAAAAATGGGCATAATTTATTAATCCATTCCTATGTCCCAGGAGTTTTATTTTGTTGTGTAATTCAATCTTGATTATACTTCAAGGTAAACTATTACCTCCATATTTACAAATGAGGAAACTTCTGACACAAAGAAATGTAGTCAGTTCCCTAAAGCTAGTAAGTAGTAGAGCAAGAAGATGTAATCTAAGGAGAAAAGATGCATCTGCCAAGAGGCCATCTTCCCTTTTATTGACACATGTAACATCATACAAAGAGATTACACTCTCATCCATAACCAAATATCAGGGGCTATCTGGAATACACATGAGAAGTAGTCCTTTGACAAAGCTTATTAAAGCATCTCTACCATACACAAATCCACAAATCCTAATTAGTGATGCTCAACCTAAAATTACAGGTCCCAATTATTCTCTCGAAACTCATACTTCTAAAACCAGGCCCATGTTTTCTACTTTTATGGAAGTCATGAAATCATGATTTTAAATTCCAATTCAATTGCCTCACTTGTTTAGTTAGAGTATTAGCACCTTAAATGCTTTGCTAAGCAGAATGTGACAAACTGATAATGCAGAAGTGGAAAAAATGACAGAGAAAGATTTTACATTAATAAACAAAAACTGTTGAGAGTGGTGAGACTATACATAATCTAATCTACAATACCTTTCCATCCATTCTTTTTTTTAATATTTTATTTATTTATTTGACAGAGATCACAGGTAGGCAGAGAGGCAGACGGGGGTGGGGGGGGAAGCAGGCTCTCCGCTGAGCAGAACCCTATGTGGGGTTTGATCCCAGTACCCTGAGATCATGACCCAAGCCGAAGGCAGAGGCTTTAACCCACTGAGCCACCCAGGCACCCCTCCATCCATTCTCAAAGAAGTGAAGTGTTTGGAAGTTCCATAGTTACTTTCCTTCCAATTTTTATCCTTTTTTATCCAATTTTTATCCTGGCTACAGGGGTATTTCCTTTTGATCAAACAAGGGTACATAAGCTATGATTCTTATTGGACTTACTGGCTCAGTATTTATTAGGGTAAAATCGTAGACCCAGGAACAGTATCAGGTATGTGTTAACCCATTATATGTTACTTTCTGAGGCAGCATAGAGGAATGGGGCCAGAGCCTACCAGCCATCAGATTCCTAGAGAGGAATCCTGACCCTTGAATTATGGAGATGTTTCAGGTTTATGATTGGGGAAATACCAAACTTCATTCCTGGTGGTAAGAGGGGCTAGGTAGAATCCAATAGCAGTATGAATTGAGAAATGACTGACTTACCTTGTTTCACTATAACATCACTTTTCTGTTGTCAGAGCATAAGCCTCTCTGTCTTAGGTCAGGTTCCCTAGAAGCAAAGCCTGACACAAGGATTCTTGAGCAAATGATTTAGGGAGAGACTGCTCTCAGCTGAATCTAGTACAGGGATGAGTAATCAGATTTAATCTAGAAAGATTCTGGGCACAGAGGTACAGTTATTTGAAGTCTAATCGCAGCCTGATCTAATGGGGCATTATGAAGCATGAATAACCACTATGAACAACACAGAGTTGTCCCAACTTGAGGCAGTGGAGATGACCTTGTATAATAGGTCTCTATTGGTAACTGGCCATGAGTTACCTCTGAAAGAGATCTTTACCTCTCCAGCATTTCTAAGTGATTTATTCCCTTTAGTCTAGGAAAATTCTCAGAAGAATAGAGCCATGAACTACCTATTGCCAACACTCAAAACAGAAGAGGACTAGAGGCACTACTTGGCAAGACAGATTTGAGTGAGGCAATGGTAGTGTTGCCTAATAATGGGGTCCAGGAGACAACTCCTCAGAGGTCACCCCATCTCACATCTTCTTTAACATCTTAATATGTTATGTATGGGGAATACTTGATACCTTATGTACTAAATGGTTTGTGTTTTTAGGTAGAACTGGGGACAACAGTACTTTCATCATGATTGTTTTATAAGATAATAATAATAGTGATTGTTGTTGTTATTATTATTATTATTTGATAGGGTAAGCCTAGTTGGTAATTCTGTTGGTTCACTTCTCCTACATGGGGGTTATTTCCTTTATCAGGAGGTAAAGATGATGGAGGTCAAATTGGTTCATTGGGTTTAGTGCCCCTTCCTCATGATTCCCACTTTACTGAATTATATAACATCATAGAAATATCATACCATCTCAATAATACCATACCAACTAAGGTTCAGTTTTACCACTCCTGAGATAGACTTTGACTTCTGCCCCCTGATTTTGTTTCCAGCATCCCACATGGGATGCCAACACAAATGCTCCAGTCATAGTAACTGTTTCAATAACACAAAGACAATGGCCAGACAGAACACATTTTCAGCCTGCTGAAAATCTTTCACTGGAGAATATGAATGGAAATTTAAGAAACAGAAAGTGTGTCTGTCCCCCATTGTCCACATCCTATATGCCCAGTGCACTAGGATTCAGTAAGACTGCATATAGATTCCAAGAGAGAAACCCAGCTCTTGCATAGCAGGGATTTTGAGTTGTATGATTGGAGAAGAGCCAGTTTTGCCTCTAATTTGATCAGCAGGCTGAAGTTCAAGCCTGGGGATTGTAGCTGTTTAACAGAAACTCAGTATCTTAGTTTTACCACTTCAGCATTCACAGTTAGGAAACTACTAGCTAGAACACAGGCTATAGTTTGCAGCTTTTATGATGTGGAAGAAGGGTGACCCAATTCCTCACCTCATTTAACTGCCATTTATACCATTTCACTGTAGCTAATTCCTATAGAATGTCAGAGGAACACTAGAGGAGTAAGAAATCAGTCTTGAACAAGTGAAAGTCTCACTTTTATTTTCATACAGTAAATCTGAAATATTTTTTATAACATGATCTGTCTATACCTAAGAAGAAACTCAGAATCATAAGACATGGCTGAAGGAACATTAGCAATCATCTGTCCAATATCCACAGACAGAGTGAAAATAGAATCCTCAGCAGAAACAAAGATACAAGTTTCATCAAATGCTGGGTGTCAGTTCAGGTCATGTGCGAAGATGCCAGGATGAAATTAGACATGCCAGAGCTTTTATGGGTGATGCCTGCCAAGGATAAAGGGAAACAAGAAGGAATGGGCAGGGCAACCTTCAAACTATGATGTAGGTCTGCCACTTATGAAAAGCGGAAGGTAAAGACAGACTGCATAGGAAGAATTCATACGTTTCTTAGTATCTTTCAGCCAGCATGGTGGGGTATGTTTAAGCAACTACTGTCATTAAGTAGATTTAGCAAGTAAAAACACAGAACATACAGCTAAATTTAAATTTCAGATCAACAACAAATATTTTTTTCTAGTATATGTATTTCCCAAATATTAAATGCATTCTTATAGTAAAGAATTATTAACTGTTGATCTGAAATTCAAATTTAATTGGGTGTTCTTTTATCCAGCAACCCTGATTATAGGAATTCCCTGTCAGGCGGTAATAGACTAGCACTAGTACCCCCACTGTGTTTAGTCATTGTGTGACAACAACCAGAGAAAGGAGGGACTTGTTACAAGCATCATTACAGACTAAAAAAGGTAAGAGCTGGAGCTGTCAGTCATCTGTGATGCTCACAGTAAACTATTTTGATGGAGATCTGAGTTGCATAAATGCACAGCTGCCACAGACTCATTAGATGACAACACACACACACACACACACACACACACACACACACACACACACCTACACGGAGCCTTACTATGTATTCCGTAAAATCTGGAGATGCCTACTGGGCTGATGCCTGATTCCTGCTTGCCTAGAACACCTAGTTGGCTAGGATGGGCTGCCTAGTGAATGAGTCACAAAAGAACCGAATGTTTAAAATGTCTTTCATTTCCAAAGTTCGTTCTGGCAAAGAATGTGTGTGCCTTTTCCATAGCAAAGATGAGCCAGAAAGAGATTCATGACAGTGCAGGTTGATCCTAACAAGTCAATCAAAGTTAACTGCCTAGCACAGACTTAGGATAGAGACCGATGATATCATCAGTGAACAGGGGCTGACAAAGGAATCAACAACGACCCAGAGATGCATCAGTTGAATTGAGGAGGTGCAGATGAGATGTCCCAGGAATGAGGTTATCTCTAAAAACAAATAAAAGCTCTCTATGAGTCAGATTTTTCTGTGGCAAGTAATAGCCCTAAAATCTGAATAGCTTATAATAATAAAACACATTTCTCATTCTTGTTACATGATGGCTGCAGCTTGGATGGACTATGAGAGCTCAGAAGTTCTTCTATCCATGTGTCTTATCATTCAAGAATCTAAATTGGGGGGCACCTGGGTGGCTCAGTGGGTTGAGCCTCTGCCTCAGGTCATGATCTCAGGGTCCTGGGATTGAGCCCTGCATCGGTGGGGAGCTTGCTTCCCCCTCCCCCTCTGCCTGTCTCTCTGCCTACTTGTGATCTCTCTTTCTGTCAAATAAATAAAATCTTAAAAAAAAAAAAAAAAGAATCTAAATTGGAAGAGAAGCAATACAAAGGGTGTGCTATCCTTGTGACAGTCAAATCTTCAGGCGGTAAGTGAAACATACATGCTGTGTGAAGTTCCTGCTTGGAACTCTTGACATGATCCAAACTTCCCCTTCCAAAGGTCAAAACCAACAATACAGCCAAGCCCAAAGCCACTGGGATGAAGTGCCTGCTGGGAATTACTATGAAGTCACATGGCAAAGGGCACAGAAGAATAATCCTATCACAAGGAAGGGACATCTATTTGTAATTATTATGACTTGAAATGTGCCCCTGTAAAAAATATGTGGAGTCCTAAGTCCCAGTATCTTATAATGTTATCTTATTGGGCGAGAGTCTTCACAGAGGCAATCAAATTAAAATGAGGTCATTACTGAATGTCCAAATCCAATATGACTGGTGTTCTTGTTTTAAAAAAAAAAAGGGGGGGGTGCCTGGGTGGCTCAGTGGGTTAAAGCCTCTGCCTTCAGCTCAGGTCATGATCCCAGGGTTCTGGGATCGAGCCCCACATCAGGCTCTCTGCTCAGCGGGGAGCCTGCTTCCTTCCAGCTCTCTCTCTGGCTGCCTCTCTACCTATTTGTGATCTCTGTCAAATAAATAAATAAAATCTTTAAAAAAAAATGGGGACATAGAGATATAGGTACATAGTGAATGTCTTGTGAAAATGAAGATTCTCTCAGGCAAAGATCTACAAGCCAGAGAATGTCAAAGATTGCCAGCAAATCACCAGAAGCTAGGAGTGAGGCAAGGAACAGTCGCCCTCACAGCCGCAGAAGAACTAAGTCTTCTGCCTTCTTATCTCAGACTTCTAGCTTCAAGAACTGTGAGAAAATCATTTCTGTTGTGAAGCTACCCAGTTTGCGACACTTTATTACAACAGTGCTAGTAAACTAATGCAAATCACCAGAAGAAAATGTTAGTTTTAAACATCTGCCAAGTTCAAAGAGTCCTCAAGTCAGATAATTAACTATAGATCACAGCAAAGAAGACTTCACTGGTCCTCTTCTCTTGTACTCCCCTTGACACTCTAATCCATGAGGGACCCCTAACAATGGCACTCCTTGTTTAAACAGAAACGAGGAGAAGCCTCTAATTCATGTCACATTCAGGGTTTGGATTATTGTAAAAAAAGTGGACAATTTGATTACTGAATCGAGATCATGTTTTGTGACTGAGAGCGATCAGAAGTCTTTACAATACCTCATAATAGTCAGAGATGTCACAGGGTCTGCTGAAGTTTGTCATTCTGGGCCAAGGAAAAAATTAGGCCTCAGAGCAAATTTAAAGAAACAATACAAGAAAAAATGTAAAGCAGCTATAATTATATTCAAGAGTTGTGCTTGTTTGAAGAAACACACTTATTTTACAAATGAAGAAACTTGGTTTTAGAGAATGTAAATGAATTGCTTAAGGTCAAACAACTAATTAGTACCAGAGCTGGGACCAGATCCAGAGTTTTCCCATTCCATTTAGTTTCTGCTAAACTCTGCTGACTTATCTTGCAGACTGCAGAATTATTCTTAAACTATCAGAAGTGCCTTCTTTTCATGTAGCCACATTGGAAAATAGTGTGGCAGTTACTCAGAATGTTAAACATAGAGTACCCATATGATCCAGCAATGCCACTCTTAGTTATATATCCAAGAGAAATAAAAACACATGTTCAACAAAAACTTGTATACAACGGTTCATAGAAGCATTATTCATCATAGTTCAAAAAGTGGCAGTGGTTCAAATGTCCACCAACTGATGGATAAACAAAATGTGACTGGTATATCATACAATGGAATATTATTCAGCAATAAAAGGAATGATGGATAGTAACTAGACTTACTGTGATCATTTTGCAATATTTATAAACACCAAATTATTGTTGTATACCAGAAACTAGTATGTTGTATGTCAATTATACTCTATAAAAAATAACAAAGGAAGAAATGAAATGCCGATAAGCACTACAGCATGAAAAATCCTTAAAAACATCATGCTGAGTGAAAAATCAGATCACTAAAGACCACATATTGCACAATTCCATCTACATGAAATGTGGAGAAAAATCAAATCTACAGCTAAGAAAGTAGATTAGAGATGACTTTGAATGGAAGAGATGTGGGTAATAGGGTCTAATTACTAATGGACACAGATTCTTTTCAAGGTAATTAAAACATTCTGGGGTGCCTGGGTGGCTCAGTGCGTTAAGCCACTGCCTTCGGCTCAGGTCATGATCTTGGGGTCCTGGGATCGAGTCCCGCATCGGGCTTTCTGCTCAGCAGGGAGCCTGCTTCCCTCTCACTCTGCCTGCTTCTCTGCCTACTTGTGATCTCTGTCAAATAAATAAATAAAATCTTAAAAAAAAAAATTCTGAACTTAGTGGTGATAGTGACACAATTCTGTAAATATAGTAAAAATGATTGAATTTTATAATTTTAAAAAGTGAATTATAGGACATCTGAAATATATCTCAATAAATATGTCAAGAAAAAGAGAAATGCATTTTTTCCTAAAATGAAACCATGCCATATGTTAACATTTTATTTTTACGAAACAATTTCATTTACTTATTTGTTTGTTTATTACTGATTATTATAACTCCCTCTGGAAGTTCTTTTTTGGTCAGCAACTTAGGCGAAACCTTAGAACATGCTCAGCGGAAAGTATGGCGTCTGGTTCAAATAAAGATCTGCCTTAGTACAAACAAAAAAAGGGCAGATTATTGGTTTATTTAAAAGAAATCCCATTGTGCTTTTCACACTAAGGCCAGCATTTTCACTGCTCTAACAAGTTTTAGTGAACGTGAATTTATCTTCTCCTCTCAAACAACTCAGCAGCTCATATTTTCATGTCTCATCACTTAGACCTCAACAGCCTTACTGTCAGCAAACTTTATTCAAGACTTAATACTTAAAATGTAGTACTTTTCACTTTTGATTAAAAAAAAAAAAGACCTTTAGAGACCCCAGAGAGTGTGGAATGGTCAGTCTCTCTCTATCCCTTCTTCAAAACACTGTTGAAATCCCATGAGGATACTACATAATATTAAGAATTGAAACTTTCAAGGTGTCATATCAGTTTCTTCACCAATTTATGAAGATTAACTCTTTATGATTTGAATATCTACAAATGACAAAATATGTTATCTACAGACAACAAAATATTGTGAGCATAAACCATGAGATGAATATTTTGGAATATTAAGCATCATGAAATTAAATCTTTAGGGATAAGTCCATAATGAGACTGTAAACACCTGCACAGTCCTTTTAGTGTATCCAACACAAACACAATAGAAGATAAGGTCACCCCAGAGAAGCCTCTAAATGATTTTGCCGAAAATCTTACGGACAAACGTGCATTAAATATATGAAAGATAGTTGGAAAAGTGGACCTGGAATGTATTCTAACTTAATACAGATAGTGTAATAATAATATTACTGACTAAAGATACCTCACATTGTTCTTATGGAGATATTTTTGGCTTCAATGTTTGACTTTAATTCTCCTTTGATATCATGGAATCAATATACTCTGGTGAAACCCTTGCTTCTCTTGGCTCTCTAATATCATACTACCTTTTCTCTAAGACTGCATTTCTTTCACATTTCTTTTGTGTTTACATTCATTTTTTTCTTCCATTTCCTCTCCTGAAACCATGAAAATAAACATTTCCCAATCTTTTCTCTCCTTAAACCATGAAAATTAAAGTTTCCCAATCTTGAAATCTTTGAGAGAGCCCTCTTTCCATCTTCTTCTTTTTCTCTTTTTTTAAGACTTTATTTACTTGAGAGCGAGTGAGAGTAAGAGAGCACAAGCAGTTTTGGCGGTGGTCGGGGGGGTGGGGAGCGGCAGAGGGAGAGGGAGAAGCAGGCCTTCTCACTGAGCAGGGAGACTGATGCAGGACTTTAAATGCCTACTGTTCTGTTATTTTTATCTTTTGCTTTTCTAGTGGTAGGTCATAAACACCTTGGGTTTCTGACTTTTTTTTTTTTTTTTGACAGAGAGAGAGAGAGATCACAAGGAGACAGAGAGGCAGGCAGAGAGAGAGAGGGGGGGAAACAGGCTCCCCGCTGAGCAGAGAGCCTGATGTGGGGACCCTGAGACCAGGACCTGAGCTGAAGGTAGAGGCTTAACCCACTGAGTTACCCAGGCACCCCTCTGACTTATTTTTACAAGCTTATCAATATATTTTAAGAATTCTTTTTTATTTTCCCAAGAGTTTATTTCTTTAGTGAGAGAAATGTTAAGTCCCTCATACTACCTTAAAAATAAAATATCAGTGCAAATTTTCGATACAATGTTTTAATGAGTATTTGTTTAAATTTAATTAAATTTATTTTAATATTCAAAATCCTATTTATCACAGCTATTCACAGAAGTCTTTACATTTGTGGGCAATGTCAGGCAGCAAATATAACATACAGATTACATGCTTTTACTTCAACTATAATAAAAGGAAATCAAATAGGTAAGTCATCCAGAAAACATGTTTAATTTTCCAAAACCTAAAAATAAGGTAGAAAGTTTGACATTGCAATTTCTGTGTGGTCATTTTTCCTTTTATCCACAACTTTTAATCAGTTTTTGTGAAATGTCATTTACTCACTCAAATTGAGTATTTAACTAGGTCACACCCTATATTCATTCACTGCAGCAGAATAATAGAATGAGAAATTCTTCCAGGAAATAATATATAAGAAATTTCTTGTTTCGAATGAATGTGATTCGTTAAAATCAGAAAATAAAAAGAATTGTTAAGGGACGCCTGGGTGGCTCAGTTGGTTAAGCAGCTGCCTTCGGCTCAGGTCATGATCCCAGCGTCCTGGGATCGAGTCCCACATCGGGCTCCTTGCTCAGCGGGGAGCCTGCTTCTCCCTCTGCCTCTGCCTGCCATTCTGTCTGCCTGTGTTCGCTCTCTCCCCCTCTCTCTCTCTGATAAATAAATAAAATCTTTAAAAAAAAAAAAAAAAAAAGAATTGTTAAGTTATACCTATCACAAATCTTTTCTCTAGGAAAGTAACAAGATTTTGTAAACTTTTTCTTATTATGAATATATTCAGGTATTTTGAGCCCTTCTACTAAATTTTCAAGCAATTTTAGGTTATCATGCATTCTCCCAGAACATCCAAAGATGCATATGCCGTATGCTGTAGTTGTTCAACAGTCTTCCACGATATATTCATTAGTCTAGCTCAACTTCACTTTTAACAGTATGTTACTAGTTTGAACAAACAAACAAACAAACAAAAGACACTGTTGTTGTTGTTTTTTTTCCTGACATACGTTAGACATAATGGAATTTTACCTCCTTTCTTTTTGTATGAATATCTCTCAAAAATAAATCCTGGAGAACTCTGTATCTTATTATTTCAGGAGTTAAAGGCTATATTTGTCTGATCAAAGGGTCAGAACTATTCTAACAAATTTGCTCATACTGCTTACATACATTTCAACCATTTGTTTTTGTCTATTTTATTTTGTTGTCTTCAAGTACCCTAATAATCCAGCTTCAGAATCCATTCCCCTATTTCAAAACAAAGACAATCCATGTCAAGGATTTATAAATGGCAGTTCCACTAAATTATAAGTCTTTGGTCTCCTCAAAGCTAGTGTTCGAATCTCACAGAATATTTAATATTTTATAGAACTCTCTGCTCTTGACCACTAATATATGATGACAGCCTATTTATATCTGTTTTCTATAGTCCTGTGTTATTTGTTTCACTTGATTTTCAATTGACTTACTGTACTTTTGGATTCAAGATACAGGTATGAGCAATACTGAGAGAACTGGAGTTTTAGTTCCAGGGGTCTAGGAAAGATCCATTATACAAAAATATCCCCCACAGATTAACTAGGATTCTGTGACACTGTTGCTTGTAATTTGTGTCATTGGTTAATATTTATTATGTTG
Source organism: Mustela lutreola (assembly GCF_030435805.1). Lineage (NCBI taxonomy): Eukaryota > Metazoa > Chordata > Mammalia > Carnivora > Mustelidae > Mustela > Mustela lutreola. The sequence goes on from NC_081303.1 coordinate 54,378,864, forward strand.
ATATTAATACCTATTGTGAGCCATATAGTTGACATATTTTACTAAAAAGCATTTTTTCCTTAGTGGAAAAGATAAAGATAATAAAAAGAGATATTGAAACATAGGAATAAGGAGAAATGTGCTACAGAAAAGTAGAAAGGTATGTTTCAGAATTAATTTTTATATTTCAAGCAAGGTACTAGCAAGATGAAATGGCACATTCCTTTCCTTAGAGAATGTAAAGATTCTAGTTCTTTGAAGAAAGCATGAAGAAGAGAATATTTACAAGTCCATATGCAGGATTAAGGAAATCAGTGAAAGAAAGCAGTTACTATTCCCAGATCTGAAGGGACAGGGAAAAGGTTTCTTGAACACCATAGACTGGATGGTTTAAACAAAATGAATTTGTTTTCTCACAGTGGCTGAAAGCCAGAAGTCTGAGATCAAGTTTAAGCAGAGTTAATTCCAGAGTTAGTTCTGTGAAAGAGAGATCTGTTCTGGGCTTCTTTTCTCAGGAGCTGATGGCTGTCATCTCGGGTCTTCTGGTTGCCTGTCCTCTGCACATGTACAAGACCCTGAAAGGGTAGTAGCTATAGGAGAGTAGCCGCTTGAGAGAACACTTGGGGAGAGGGCAAAGCCAGATACTGGCACACACCAGCCCCGCAAGAATAGAATGAGGGGAACAGGTACCCTTCCTCTTTCCCACCCGGTGCTCAGATCCCCTCTCAATGACTACAGGCAGAGACCCTTGGGATACACAGGATAGAGAGCCTGGTTGATTTGGTCCTCAGAGTTCACACTTGCAAGGGACAGCAAAAACAGGAGAAGAGCGGATTTGGGATGACCAAAGGAGAATGCTCAGCACATCCAACTTCAAGAGAGGATTCTCAGGTTGGAATGAGGGAAAGAAAAGAAGAAGAGTTGTGGAGGATGTCTTTTCAAATTATAAATTATCCTTTCAAACCACGTTCTGAAACACCTTTCTAAAAATTAGAAAAGTGAAATGGGAAAATCATAATAAAAGTGGGTCACAATTAATCATGAGACTCCTTCTCTTATTTATGTTGGCCTAGAAAAGAGTTGTTATCCATCATGTTAGGCAGGTTTTATTCTGAATGACATCTCTTTTTATGCAAAAAATATTTAGCATCTGTATGACATTATCAAAGAAGATATCCATGGACCTTCACCTTCTCCCTTTCACAAGACTTTGATTCTTAAAATTGTAATTTTGGAGAATTACAAGTTACATTGGAAAATTACAGACATCTATTCCTACCTACATACTAGAAATAGGACAATGGAAGCTCAGAGAGATTGAATGTAATGATCTTAGTAATAAAAATATTAACTGTTGAGGAGGATGAGAACTCAAGACTTCTTACTCCTTGTCTAATAGTTTGTATTTTGTTTGTTTTTAAATTTTTTAATCCTTTCTTAGCCATTGCTAATTTTACTACCTAAAGACCAAAACCATTAAAAGTTGCCTTGATTAGGTAGGTATTCCTGATACGGCCTTCCTGAACACTCCAAATTTCTCTCAGTTATATAAAAGAATTGCAATTATTTTCAAAACTAAACTGCAGGCCGCCAAATGAGAGGATTGTACCTGCCTTATTCATCACAACATTCCCTGTGCCAACCAAGCAAAATGACCTACATGTCTTATGAATAAATAATTTTTGAGTGTAAGTACTACTTAAAACCTCAGTTATTACCCCGATTTTGTAATTTCAGATAAGTAATATGATCAACCAGAATAAAAACGTGAAAAAAAAAAAAAGAAATATCTTTTAAATAAAAATCCAAGGGGTATCTGGGTGGCTGTGTTGGTTAAGTGTCTGCCTTTGGCTCCGGTCATAATCTTGAGGTCCTGGGATCAAGCCCCAGATTGGACACCCTGCTTAGTGAGGAGTCTGCTTCTCCCTCTTCCTCTGCTCCTTCCCCTGGGCTTGTGCGCACTCTCTCTCTAACAAAGAAGTTAAATCTTTAAAAATAAATAAATAAATATAAATCCAGAATAAGAAATCATATGAAAAATTACACATATATTGTAAAATAGGTTTCATAATTCTAGCTTCCTTTATGAATATTCCGAAGGCACTTTCATATAGGTGTTAAAATATTCCTTTCCCCAAATTATACATGTTAAATTGTGATGGTAGGGTCTGCCCCTTCTTAACTATATTTGGAAGTGTGGCCACAGGGTAATGAATTATATAGTCTCTCCAATAACTTAAGCCTTACAGAATGTTCTTTAATAAAGCCTTTTACAACTTCTTAAGTGAACCAATTTAAACAAATGAAGAATTTTCAATAGGTTAATTTACTTGGCTATGTTAAATCTTGAAGAAAGGTCTAGGCTAGGACCTTGCTTTCAGTTTATTACCAAGCTTATAAATGTAATTTCCATAAAAACAAATTGCTACATGTTTTAGCTTGTGTGAGTGATCCAATTTTCCAAAATGATTTTGTTGTGGCAGTTGGGAACTGTACAGCCTACTTCATTTCAATTATTAGAATCATTTTGACTATTATTCTACCCACAAGGACCATGGCAAATGCTTTCTGTGTATACACGAAGTTTGATTTCAGCTAGCAGCTGTTCATTATAAAGGAAATGCTTTCAATGCCCTTTATTCCATAACACTTAAAACTATTTGGCAACGAAGAAGGCTGCTTTCCCTAGTCTTCAGCAAATTTTTTTTTTCATTTTGAGTGGTTTCTCAGCTATTTTATATATCTATTTAATTGCCTCAATATGTTCCTTTAGTAGAAAATAGCAAAATTCAGTTACCTATAATAAAATTGCTTTCCTTGACCCAACCTCTGGGTAATAATAAAATAGACAGAAGCTCCTAAAATAGATTCAATTACCCCAAGCAGACCTTTTCTTACGAACCCTTCACCCACCAGTGATCCTGCTCCTTTCTAAAGGAAAGTTTGGACTACTGCTCCTGGAACAAACATTTTTTATTTGAAATCTTTAACTCGTACCCTCTGGGATATATTAACATTTTTTTTTATTTTTTTTTTAATTTTTTATTTTTTATAAACATATATTTTTTATAAACTTATATTTTATATTAACATTTTTATAATCATAGTTTTTGACAGGAACATTTCTAGGAATACCCATTAGGTCTAAAAATATGAGTATCAGTAGGAAATCCTTTGTCTTCAGCTTCTCTTCCACTTACCCATGGATGCTCAGTCTCTGATCTCATTAATGCTTGTGCTAAACAGGAGTTTTTTCCCTGCCTAAAATTATGAGACTAGAAGAGAGATGGGCTACCAAACCTATACTTAAGGTAAAAGACATGTCCCCAAATACTGCAACTGGAATATGCAAAAATATTTTCTACTGAAACAGTTATCTAAAAGGTCATTGGGTTTTACGGTTCTATGACTGTGTTTGCCCAGCTATATTATCAGCTCTTGTGGACTGACCAGAAATCTTAATTAGGAGTTGTAATATTTTTCCCCTGGGAAAGGTTGTTCCAAGTTTCTAATAACTCCCACAAAAGTATGTTTGGAATCTCAGTGCTTGTTAGTTGAAAACATATTGTCGTTAGGCCTATAAAATTACTTATTTGAAAAAAAAAATTACTTATTTGGTGAAATATAAATAAATACTTTAAATAAAGACATCTAAAAAATCTTTTATACATACTTTATAGTGGAGTAGAAAACTAAGAAGCAGTATTATTCTGTACATATACAGGATCTCACAAAAATTTGAGGGGAACAAGGCCTTAAAAGAATCCCTGCTTAATCACTTACAGACTTATGTCTTAATGAAGAATCTTTCAGTCTCAATTTTCTTTTAAGAAAAATATTATATAATTGTTATGAAAATTAAATGATATAGTATATGAAAAATATTTTGCATAATTTTAGTTGCAAAGTGACTCTCATTAGATATAGAATTTCCTCCTTTCATTGTTGTTACAACAGGTACTGTAGAGGGCAGAATAAAGAGCATCGTCAAATATCCCTAATCTTAAATTAACAGTCATTTTATTTTAAGCAACAGTAGGTACAACTGTAGTCCAAGGAAAAAAGTATGAATGACTTTGTGGAAAATTGTTTGGTTTTTAAAATAATTTTTGACTCATGGAAATCAAAATATAATTTCTGCTTTATATCTATTATGAAGTGCTGAAGATGTACTTTGGGTCTTGGAATCAAATTCCAAGGCCCCAGTAGCCCTTGTGATAATCTCCCTGCTTTCTGGTATATATACATACATACTATATGGTATATACATGTGGTATATACATATATATATACCACCTCTTCTTTATCTATTTACCTATGACTCTTGGGCTTCTTCAACATCTTGACTATTGTAGATAATGCTACTATAAACACAGGTCTGCGTATGTCCCTTCAAATTACTGTTTTTTAATTCTTTAGTAAATACCCAGTAGTGCAATTGCTGGACCATAAGGCAGTTCTATTTTTAACTTTTTTGATGAACCTCTAAATTGTTTCCCATAGTGGCTATAACCAGTTTGCAGTTCTACTATCTGTGCACAAGTGTTCCTTTTTCTCTATATTCTTGTGTATGCCTGTTGTTTCTTGTGTTGTTAATTTCAGCCATTTTGACAGGTGTGAGGTAGCATCTCATTGTAATTTTGATTTGCATTTCCCTGAAGGCAATTGATGATGAACATGTTTTCATTTAACTGTCAACCATATGGATGTCTCCTATTCATGTCTTCTGCCCAGTTTTTTAGTTGCTTTATTTGTTTTTTTTTGGGGGGGGTTGTTGAGTTATGTCAGTTCTTTATATATTTTGGATACTAATCCTTTATCAGATATGTCATTTGCAAATACCTTCTTCCATTCTGAAAGTTGTCTTTTAGTTCTGTTCATTGCTTCTTTCACTGTATGGAAGCTTTCTATTTTGATGTAATCCCAATAGTTTATTATTTTTGTTTCCTTTGCCTCAGAAGACATAGGTAGAAAAAATTTCCTACCTCAAAGAGGTTACTGCCTGTGTTCTCTTCTAGGATATTTATGGTTGCAGGTCTTTAATCCATTTTGAATTTATTTTTGTGTATGGTATAAGAAAGTGGTCCAGTTTCTTTCTTTTACATGTTGCTATCCAGTGTTCAACCAACACTACTTGTTGAAGTTACTCTTCTCTTTAGATATTCTTTCCTCCTTTGTCAAAGATTAATTGACCATATAGTTATGGGTTTATTTCTGAGTTTTCTATTCTGTTCCATTGATCTGTGTCTATTGTTTTCCTTTTCATTTGTTTCCATGTATTTATTATTTCCTTATTTCCTAGTTGACTCATTCATTATTTCATAGCATGTTATTAAACCTCCACATATTTTTGGTCTTCTCAGATATTCATTAGTGGTTTTGATATACGGTTACCACTATTTTTGTATATAATCTCTGCTGTATTTGTATTTCTATACAACCTCTTCTGCATATAGCAGTCTAAATTAAGTTGATGGTCATTTAAGTTTGAAACCATTTTTTTTCTCTCCTCTCCATGTTTTGGATATATGTTATTATATTTTCTATCCTTCTTAAGTGACTTCCTTGACTGATTTTATAGGAATATTCACTTTTAGTGCTTTTGTCTTCTCTACCTTCATATTGTCACTTTTGGTCTCTCCAGTCCACTCAGAGTCCCCTCTAATATTTCTTGCAGGCTGATTTTATAGTCATAAAGAACTCCTTCAGTTTCTGTTTCTTTGGAAAATTTTTATCTCTCCTTCTTCTGAATGATTTGTCTTGCTGGGTAGAGTATTCTTGGCTGTAGACTTTTCTAATTCAGAAAATTTAGATATATCATGTCACTCTCTGCTGGCTTGCAAAGTTTCTGTTGAAAAATCTCCTGCTAGCCTTATAGGTGTTTCCCTGTAAGTTACTGACTTCTTTTTCCTTGACTTTTTTTTTTTCTTTATCACTAGATTTTGCCAATTTAATTATAATATATCTTGGTGCGGGTCTCCTTTAGTTTACTTGGATGGAGGTTCTCTCTGCCTCCTAGATCTGGATATCAGTTTCCCTCTCCAGATTACAAAGTTTTCAGCTATTACCTCTTCAAATAAATTTTTTGCCCCTTTTTCTTTTCTTCTTAGACTCCTATAATACGAATGTTACTATGTTTGATGGGGTCATTGAGTTCCTTAACTCTAGTCTCATGTTGCATAATTCTTTTTTTTTAATCTCTTTTGTTCTACTTGATTACTTTCCATTACTTTTCCATGTCACTGAGTTGTCCCTCTGCTTCTTTCATCTTGCTGTTCATTCCATCAAGTGTCGTCCTCGTACTTTGATTGGGCCCTTTATCTCTGCTATGTTATTCCATATCTCTGTGTTAAGGGTCTCTCTCATGCTTTCCGATCTTTTCTCAAGTCTGGTGAATATCCTTATGATAACTGCTTTAAATTCTTTATCAGAAGTGTCACTTATATCTGTTTTGCTTAGATCTCTGGCTATGGTCTTGTCCGATTCTTTCATATGGGATGCATTTTTCAGTCTTCTAATTTTGTCTGCCTATTTCTGTTAAGAAAGTCAGCTATGTCTTCTGCTCTTGAAAGTAGTGACTTTATAAAAAAGAGGTCCTGGGTGCCCTGCAGTCCAGTGTACCCTGTTCACCAGAACCTGGCACTTCAGAAGAATACCCTATGTGTGTTGCTTACACTCATGCTGTTGTATCTTAGTCCTTTTCAGTATAGTTGTCTGCACTGACTCTGCTTGTTGGGGGCAGTATTTGCTATCTGTGGTATTAGTGGGAGCCATGCAGGCCAGCTTTAAGAGGGGGTGTGCCATCCAGGAAACTTGGGAATAGGGGGGAGCAACAATGTTAGCAAAATTTGCATTGGGCCACTAGTCCTATGCTGGATCTCCTAAAATGCCACAGGAGCTGGGGACATGTGACTGGGCAAAGAGTATGGCAGGAGCTGTGCTCCCAGCAGCTGGGCAAGGCATGCAGCAGTGGTGGCTCAACATGGCATGGCTTCTGGGTCCTGAGTGGCCTCAGCACTTGTACCTATAGGCTGGGGGAAGCTAGCAGGCTTGGACTGTGTGAGTCTTCAGGCTTACTTGTGGATGTAGTGCACTGCTGGTAGGTTAGGTAGCAAGTGTCTATACAATGCCACCTTCTGTAGGGGGCTCTGGGTATGCAGGGAGGCAGGAAAGGTAAATGGTACCTGCCAGCTCCCTCATTTTTGAAGTTTCCCAGTATTTTCCAAAACCTATATGAACAGATCTGTCTTTGTTTGCCCTGGTGTTGTGTAAACTGCTATTTTTATGTTGCTTCTCTGTGCAGGCTTCTCTAAAGTGCTTGCCCTCCCAGCTTTCCTAGAGCCCAGTGACCTGTCTTAAAACTCCAGAATCCACATCCCAGTAGTTTTAAAAACTGGGAATTCAGGCCCTCTGGTTTTTAAAGCCAAATATTATGGGGATTGGTCTTACCCATGTGAGGGCCCCTATCTCTTCCCTCTCTATGCACCGCTCCTTCCATTCTGCAGGCAGCCTCTTTTTGCCTTTCTGATCTTCCTAGCCTTTCAGATGCAGCTTCTTCTCTATATGTACCTGTGGAGTTGATTGTGTTGGTCTTTGGATCGTTTTCCAGTTTATCGACTTGGATGTGGATGATACCTAGTTGTAAATGTGGGACAGGGTGAGCTTGGGGTCCACCTATTCTGACTCTTTCCAAGCTCTCCAGAATCAAAATTTTGAAACAACTGTTCTTTATTACTGAGTATTATTTTGGTCATTTCCAAGATGTTACTTATTCAACTGTTGTTTTGAATAAATTAGTATATATTTCTTCATAGACTAACAAGCATAGCTTTAATACAAATTCCTGTTAGATTTAAAATGTAATTACTCAGTTCAAAAATATATGTATTTCTAAGTTTGTTTGTTTATTTGCTTTTAGAAAGTGTCAAAGTGCCCTGCATGGAGATCTACTAATTTCGCATCCCATCAACACTCTCTGAAGGTTCCTCTCTCCTCACAACCCACCAACAGAGGTATCATCAAATACCTTTTGGTTGTATATTAACCTGATCCTGATAAGTGAGACATGACTGTTGGTTATATTTTTGTGTTGTTAATCCTGATAATAAATAGAAGAAAGACTTTCATTATTTCCACTAGAAACAGTGACTTTATATTCTTTTTTTTTTATTTTTTTATTTTTTATACGGACTCTCCTATATACAATTGAGAGGAATATTTTTAATAGCTTTGAGGAGAAAAAAACAGAAATCAACCCTTTTTGACTATTCTCTATCAGGCAACAGGCTAATTGCCTTAGAGATATCACCAAATTTGATTCTTATAACAACCCTATATAGAAGATTTCAGACCACACAGATCATGAATGGTGCAGCTGGATTTGAACTTGAACTGATCCAACTGCAAAGTATATTTTTTACATCAAAATGTAATTGTAAGAAGTGATGGGAGGACAATTATTCTATACTATATATTTTATTATCAACATTTGGAAATGCATATTTTATTTGATAGTGTTTATAAATTATGTGTTTCCCTCCCAGAATAACTTTTAGTGCAGAAATGCTTCCATATGCTAGAAGTTTGTGGGGTTCTTTTGATGAAGGAGAGCATGTCATTCTGTAGCTGGCTTGCTTATAATCACTCAGCATGTATAAATTTAGAAATGGTATTCCCACAGAATTAACTCAGTACAACTTTCCATTCCTGCAGCCCTCACATGACTGATAAAATTATGTGTGCAAAGCAGTACTGTCCGAAAAGAACAAAGTTTTAGAACTTCTTTCATTATTTTTAGAGGTAATAGAAATTTGAAAATTAAATAAGTAATATTTACATTTCTAAATTCAAATACACTTAAATTTTAAACTTTTAATAAATAAGGTATTTGCCTTTTTGGTGACTGTAACTCAACTTTTTCACCTGATAGCTCTGTGACCTTGGAAAGTTTTAACTAAAATTTCTTATAATGAACATTTTTCATCTATATAATGGCATATCAGTATATAAATCAAAGGCTGTTTTGAAAATCCAACATCATAATCTATGTAAACTACCGAACAGAGTGATATGTTTTCAACAAGTATAATTCTGATTAGCCGTGGAAGTAAAATCTCTATTCCTTGGACTTCATTTAATGCAAAGTGCTTTGAATTGGTAGCCAAAGAACTGAGGTTTACATCAATCATAACTCAGCCTGCCCCATATCAATATTAAACTTTGATAAGCCACTTTAATCAGAATTCAAATTCCCCATGTGTAAAATGAAACATAATAGTTTGCAAAGATCTCAAAGGTTGTAAGACCAGTTAAAGACAGTTTATAGATTCCTTCTAACTCTTGAGAATCTAGACAAGTTTTATATTCTTTTCTACCTTGAGTCTTTTGTGTAAGGAACAGCAATATGTTCCATGCCTCTCATTTCTTTAGTGTTAAATAACTTCTGTTTCTGATATCCATCCACTCCCAAATTATCTGTAGGTTAGATATACAGCGCAAAATTTCTAGAGCAAAAGACAAGATGAAAACACCCTGATTCCTTCATCATTTCTTCTGGATATATAAATGCCTGCTAGACAAATAAATCTATCCTCTTCTTACAAGATGTCTTTTATTTTTCAGATCCTAAGTACTTAATACATTGGACAGTTTTACATAAAAATTTGCCCTGGTTGTTTATAAATGATTTAGAAAAAAGTTATAGTTATGAACATTTTAAGTATTTGGTGCAAAATTCAAAAAACCATTATCAATTCATATTTTCAAGTCACATCTTTCAATAAAATCATTTGATAAAACAGTCCCCCAAATCATTTCTACCTTTTCTACCCTTTTCATGATTCTGTTTCTGCAAAAGTTTGCAGAAACATTTAGAGTCACAGAAAATTAACTTACCAACATATTTTGCTAGCAAGTTGTCGCTGCTGATGATAATGGCAATAATGTGACTCTTATTGAAATTTTTCAAGATAAACAAACAATATTCTCCATTGTCACATATTGAATACTTACTATGTAGGAGGCGATAAGCTAGATTCTGAGGGCATTGTTTATAGTTCTGAATACTTTACATTCTAGTGATACATATACATTTATAAATAACTACAACAAGACATATGAGACAACTGCGAAGATAGACATAAAAGTCAGAATCAACAGGTGTATAATATATAAGAAATAAATGTCTTATCATTATCAGATAAGACTTTTTGGTAAGGACAGATTGATCCTGGAAGTACATATTAATCTGATCAAAGAGAAGTTTTTATATCATATGATAATTATTTCCCACATTTAGTTCAAGCTTTGTATTTCCTATGTCATCTGTATTCCTCTATAAATGTATTACTACATAATTTCATTTCTGTATCGTTTAAAGCATTTCTATTAAATTCATGAACAAAATAAAGATGTTAAGTGCCACTACTGTGGAAAATACTGCTCTATGCAATAATGGAATTTTTAGTAATTCAAGATATCTGTAATTATTTGCCTTTTTTAAAAAAAGATTTTATTTATTTACTTGACAGAGAGAAAGAGATCACAAGGAGGCAGAGAGGCAGGCAAGAGAGAGAGGGGGAAGCAGGATTCCTGCTGAGCAGAGAGCCCGACACAGGGGCTTGATCCCAGGACTCTGGGATCATGACCTGAGCCAAAGGCAGAGGCTTTAACCCACCCAGGTGCCCCTAATTATTTGCCTTTAATTGGCTTTGCTCCCCTCAAAATAAAGAGAAATAGGAAAAGAATCAGTTAACAGAAGAAAATTCCCTGTATTAGAAATCTGAATATATCAAAAAATTTTCCTTATGCAAGCATTAATTAATTGAAAGAAATGTGATGGAAAATCCCATCCATAAAATTTTAAAACTTTTTTTAATTATATATATATATATTTTTTTTAATTTTTTTATTTTTTATAAACATATATTTTTATCCCCAGGGGTACAGGTCTGTGAATCACCAGGTTTACACACTTCACAGCACTCACTAAATCACATACCCTCCCCAATGTCCATAATCCCACCCCCTTCTCCCAAACCCCCTCCCCCCGGCAACCCTCAGTTTGTTTTGTGAGATTAAGAGTCACTTATGGTTTGTCTCCCTCCCAATCCCATCTTGTTTCATTTATTCTTCTTCTACCCACTTAAGCCTCCATGTTGCATCACCACTTCCTCATATCATGGAGATCATATGATAGTTGTCTTTCTCTGCTTGACTTATTTCGCTAAGCATGATACGCTCTAGTTCCATCCATGTTGTTGCAAATGGCAAGATTTCATTTAATTATATATTTTTAATTTTTATAAGAAACACACACACAGCTACACTTGACTCTATCACATTACACCTATGTTTTTGCAAGCAAGTTGAAGATATTAAATGTAACTGACACAAGTGGCTCGATTGATTTGAGGGGGACAGTGGGAAATCACAGGGAAACTAGATGTCACCAGAGGCTATACCATCCTTGTGCAAAGATCACAATAACACTGTGGGAACTGAAGGACAAATTGCTTCCATGGCCTAAATCCACTTCTCCCTTGACCCCACGTTGTTTATTACCTTGAAATGAAAATAAATAACAATCCTATATGGCCAGAGTTAAAAATGTTCAGACTGCTTTTGTGAATTATAGCATTTGCAGCTTTCCAGGCAGTTCTGGAACAAGGAACCAGAAGATAAGAAATCTGGATTTAAGGGACATAAGGCCTGAAGTTATAGGGTGGAAATACCAGAAACAGTAATGTGTGCCATGGTAGTACGTGTTCAACAACAGCCAGACTTGCTGTTGGAAACTTTCTAGATAAATGGTATTTCTAGATAAATATAAGTGGCTGCCAAAATTGCAGATGTGCAAGGAGGGTATGACTGAAGCTGAGAACTTAGGTAAGTCAACTTACCTGGCTCCTCACAGAAAGAAAAAGTAAATGTGTTTGTGTGTGTAGAAATTAGGAAAAGGAGGTAAATCTTACAGAAATTTATTACAGGAAAGATTTAGTTCCAATCCATGTTTTTTCAATGTGTGCCAGTGCCTACCACTATTAACTCATTTGTTTGTTTCTTAATAGACCTTGTTTCTGTTATGAGGAGTAGCAGATGTTGTCTAATAGGAACCTGAGTAAGTGGTTTAAGAAAAGTAGGGGTTTATTTTAATTTTTATGTCCAGGAAGTTGAGATAGAAGCAATTTAGAGTTGCCATACCAGCTAAAGGGTCTTTTCTGTTCCATCATCTCTGACATTGGAGTCCACACTTAACTCATGGTCAGAGGTGGCTATGAACTTCTATGTAATGCATCAATATTCCAAGCAAAAAAAGATAATAAAAGGGAATAAAAGAAAAATAATATAATACTGAGGTGAACCAACTCATTTAAGGATGCTCTAAGGAAAACCTTCACTTTGCTACTGATCATTCCTCACTGCAAAGGAGGCTGTGAAATTCTGGTTTTTACGAAGGATCATTAACTACTTAGAGTGAAGTCTGTTTTAAAGAAAATGAAAAATGACACTGGGTAGGCAAGTAGCAGTCTATACAAAACCTCTCTTATGAAAAGGAACTGAGACTTGGACTCCTACAATTTGTGCAAATAAATCTGATTTTTAAAAACTGCATTCAGGAATTTGGTATTAGAAGTAAGTTTCCTTCTTGAATCCGACTCTCCTCAAATGAAATTTTGAAAATATGTTTAATCAATGAAACTTTCATATTTAAAAATCTACACAAAGTAATTTTTTGAAAAAAATTTGCAAAATAAGTGGATATTAAAATGCTAATGCATTCATTTACTATGTTGCTCATGGTTTTAAGGGTGATCCAAATTAGCTTAATTTTAATGATATTTTAAGGCAATGTAAATAAATAGTTAAGATAACCGTTACTGATTTTACTTATGTGAAGAATGACTTTCTGAATTATTGAAATAGAGAAATGATCTACTATCTGAAAGTTTCACAGAAATCCTCCATACAAAAAAAAAAAAAAAAAAAAAGAGAGAGAGAGAGTGAAGAAAACCATAAGAGACTCCTACCTATAGAAGACAAGCTGAGGGCTGCTGGAGGGGAGAAATGTGTGGGATGGATTAAACAGGTGATGGCCATTAGGAAGGATGCTTGTTGTGATGAGCACTGGGTGCTATATCTAGTGATGAATTACTAGATGCTACTCCTGAAACCAATATTACACTATATGTTAACTAACTAGAATTTAAATAAAAGTTTGAAAAAAAAAATGAAACTAAACAAAGGAAAAAGAGAGACACACACACACCAAAAAACAAACTCTTAACTATATAAAAAAAAAAAAAAAAAAAAAAAAAAAAAAAAAAAAAAAACAGATGGTTACCAGAGGGATGATGGGCAGAGATAGGTAAAATAGGTGAACAGAATTAAGAGTACACTTAAGAGTGATATATGGAGCTGCTGAGTCACTATACTGTATTCTTGAAAATATTACTGTATATTGACTATATTGGAATTATAATTAAAAAAACATTCTAGGGATAATTTACATACAACAAAGTGTAAAAAACAAGCATATAAAAAATCATCTATAAAACTAGAGAAGGGGTACCTGTTTTAAAGATAGAGCAAGGCTTTTCTTTTTCTCCTAAAAAATAAGTTTATTAGTAAACTACATAGCTATAGTTCTATTATTAGCAAAGATCTTTAAACAATTTTAGTTCCTCCAAGAAAATAAGGAATTAAAAGCAATATGTCCACAGAATCTCAAAATCTTATTTTTCCTCCTTCCACTGCCATTATCCATTAATTGTATGGGTATACATCTACAACAGTGGAAATTTTACCTGTGAATTATACTGGTGTTCCCATAGAGGCAAAATGAAATTTTTTTTTTACATTTGCTTTTTGATAGTCAGTAGGAAGTTCATTTGGATCTAAATATTATGGAATTAGAGTTAATTGGAGGATTCCTTCTTTTACTTCTTAAAAGAAGAAGTAAATTAAATTAATTTCTGGCTATAATTGAAATTAAACACACTGGTCTGTATGACTGAAGATGATATGTTGCCATACTAGACAGGGAAAATTAAAATAATACATTAAAGCAAGAAATTAATAATACAACTTAATTAATGTATTAAAATAATACATTAAAGCAATGAGCTCAGAAAAGATTAGAAAATCCACCTGAACTCAGAGCATAAATATTTTCCCAGTTTGTGGTTAGTGCTTTGACTTTTCTCATTATGTTTTGCCATATGGAAACTTTCATTTACTGTTATGGAATTATCAATTAGTCACTCTAATGGTTAAACTTTCAAAGACTAACAAAACCAAGTATTGACAAAGATATGCAACAACTAGTCATTTGAGAATTCCTGGGGTGGGGGGAATATAAAGTGATACAACCATTTTTTGAGATCATTTGGCAGTTTACTCTAAAGTTAAAAATATATATACCTATACTCAGCAATTGCTCCTATGTATTTTCCCCAAAGAAATTAAAACATATACCCATAAAAGACTTTTATTAGCATGCTCAGAACAGCTTTATCCCTAATAGTCAAAAACTGGTAAGAACTTATCTTCTGATAGCAGGATAATGAATAAACAATATTTGGTATATTCATAAAATGGGATACTACTTCTCAGAATGAATCTCAAATACTACATTGAGCAAATTAAGTCAGATGCAAAAGAGCACACACCATAAGCTATCCTTTAACACCATAAGCTATCTTTTAGATGACTTTCTAGAAAAACCAAAACTAATGTATTATGGTAGAAAACAGGGAAAGGGTCATTAATTTAAAAGATCATGATAAAACTATACACTGGTGAACATGTTCTATATCCTGATTGGGCTGTGGACCATATATATATTATGTACATATATAATACCTTTCTGTATGTTTGACAAATATAAAACCAGACATTTGGGGGGCAACTGGGTGGCTCAGTCGGTTAAGGATCTGCCTACCTTCAGCTCAGGTCATGATCCCAGAGTCCCAGGATGCCTCCCACCCACATCAGGCTCCCTGATCAGCAGGGAGTCTGTTTTTCCCTCTACCCCTCACCCCACTCACACTCTCTCGCTCTCAAATAAATGAAACCTTTAAAAAAAAAAAAAAGAACATACATTTTTAAATGTAAATTATAACAAAAATATGGGTGGTATAGCAAAAAATAACACGAAATGAAATCAAAATGTACAAAATAATTATATGGATAAATTAGATGATATATGGTATTTTGTCTAGAGAAGATGCATTTAAGGTTCAAAGTGTTTTAAATATATGGTCTACTTTCACCTATTATAATACAATTTAGTTCTCTCTGGAATTGGATCCTCCAAACCAGAGTTCAAGTTGTTATTTTTTTTTAATATGATTTCTCTGTTACATGAACTGTTCAAACAGATAAGATTGAATTCTTCACCATATCTGGGTTATAGTAAAGTCTACTCAGTAAAGATAAATGACTAAGATCACAAGCTTAAATTTGAATACTTCAAAGACCACAGAGAATATTAAGTTTCTTCACTGTACAATGTGACCATGTCCATCTCTACCCTTCTCTTTATGCTACTATCATATACCTATTTCATGGTAGAAAAACATCTATACTAGACATGAAATGGAATTGAAATGTACTCCAAGTTGACTAGTCAATGTGACTACTTATTAACAGAAAACAAAATTATCTGACAAGAACAGATTTGAGCTATTACAAATCTCTAACCCTACTGGAGATACATACTCTGATCTCACATTTTCTTTCTTAACTATTTTTTTCCACTTCCCCAACATCTGCTTCATTTATAGTCCCCATCACTTTCCACAAACACTCCCAGTTCTATTCCATCTGAATAAATCTGATCACATGCTACCTTCTATAATACACTTGTACTTTCTCTAAACTCCCATAGCATTTTAAAGTTTATATCATATTAACTTTTAACTATGCAATATTCACTTATGGTGTCTCATATCTTATCTTGCTAATTTTAAGCTTTTTCAGATCTTTGTTAGATGTATTTATATACCTCGGTAAATTTTATTGTCTAAGTATTTAATAACACAAATAACTATATAACAGATAGTTATAAAAATAACAAATAACACAAATAACAATATGCTTTTATTCTTACTCGTCAGAAGTGAAACCATGTTAGAGTTTATAGTATAGTGGATACAACACTGTGACAGGAACAGATGCACATGTTATAGACCTCTCTCTGTCACAGACAACAAATGTGGGCTTAGTAAAATAATTTAAAACTCTATTTTCTGTTTTACCAAGATGGCAGCAATGATATGAAATATGCTTAGCTCACAAAAAACTGCTTGTTAAGAATTACATAAAATATGTCTTTGAAGAATTCAAATGTTATGAAGAAAAGTGATCTTAAATAATAATTGATTGGGAAAGAATCATTTTAAAAAAGAGAATATAGAGAGAGAAAAAAGAGAAGACATAAAAAGAGGAGAAAAAAGCAGAGAGGAAAGAAAAGACCGAGAAGTAAAACTATTTTCTCATGAAGTTACTATGTAACATTACAAAAAAAAAAAAAAAAAAGCTGTAATTTCAATGGAATTCAATAGACTTAGTAATGTTTAGTCATTCAAGATGCCAAAGCATCTTAGGATGAGTATGTCCACATTTTTTTTGTTGTTGTTTTGTTTTGTTTTTTTGATTTAGCCAACTATGGGATATATTTTCTCATGATACTAATTTTAAAAGCTAACAAACCTGGAGAATGTATACTTTAGTTTTGAAAGACAAATTCAGTGTGATAGGAAGAACCATCTCCCAACATTCTCACCCTCGATCATTCACACTAGTTTGTTTAGAATTTTTGTAGCTGACATTAAGGTGATGGCCTTCATGGCTGGGAGAGTATCGTGGTTTATTCAGGTGAGCCCAATCTAATCAGAAGGAGTCCTTAAAGCAGAGAACTTTCTCCAGAGGGTGTCTGAGAGATGTAGTGGAAGACACAGAGAAGATACAGGACTCCAGGAGGAAGGGGACACTCGGAGTGTAAGAGGGCCTAGACAACCAGTTGCTGGCTCTCAGATGTAGGGGCCAATGTGCCCAACTGGAAGCCTCTTGGAAATCACAGAAAGCACGGGGTGAAATGCAAACAGCCACAAAAAAGCAAAGACTGGTCCTTATCTGACATCCAGCAAGGACACTGAGACCTCCATCTCAGAAGAGCAAAGAAGTAAATCCTGTCGATAACCTAAATGAGTCTGACAGCAAATTCCTTCCTAGAGCCTCTTACAGGAAGGCAGTCTTGTGGACATCTTGAGTTTAGCCTCAGGAGACCATATACAGAATGATGAGATGATAAATGGGTGCTGTTTTAACCCACTAGACTTGTGATAATTTGATAACACAGCAACAGAAAACTAATATGCTGATAAAACCAGCTTTCTGGGCTACAAGGAGAAGAAAAATAACTCTTAGACTCTCTAATATAAGTTTTCCTAGAATTCCTAAAACACATGTTCTAAATTATATAACAGAGTTCATCCATCAGTTCAAAAAAAGAAAACTTGATGGGGCACCTGGGTGGCTCAGTGGGTTAAAGCCTCTGCCTTCAGCTCAGGTCATGATCCCAGGGTCTGGGGATCGAGCCCCACATCAGCCTCTCTGCTTAGCGGGGAGCCTGCTTCCTCTTCTCTCTCTGCCTGCCTCTCTGCCTACTTGTGATCTCTGTCTGTCAAATAAATAAATAAAATCCTAAAAAAAAAAAAAAAAAAAAAACCAACCTTGATTTTATTCCAAAATAATATCCACACGATTTCTGTTCTACTCATTTATATGGGTGTAAACATCGTTTTCTTCATTTTCTATAAAGGTAAGCAATTGTTTGATACTCCAGTAACTACATTGGATCAAACATAAGTATTTTACAAGATATCATATCTTATAAAATGTAAAAAGATACTGTGAGGGAGCTCACTGCATTTGCATCTTAGAAAGCTACATGAGCCAATGACCAGACACTTTAAAATAGTCTCCCTGTTGGGTCAAAAAAGCATGAGGTTATTCTTGCATATCATAGAAAGTTCATTATATAGATGGAGATAAATTCTTCAATGTGAAAAACATGCCACTTGCCATGTGGCAGTTGAATTCATGGTCCAATTGTAAAATGTATTGTGTGTGACCATGTAAATGTTTCTTTCCAGGTACTTATGTAAGACTGAAATATTTCTTTTCAGCATTCCATTCCCTTCTGGTCTCTAAATGTATTTTTATTTACAAAATTTTTCTTGCCTTTGCATCCTTGAAAACAAAACAAAAAATTAAGACAATTCCTGGTGTCCAAAGCCTTTGGATCAGCCTCCTAAATACAAAAGCATGACAAAATAGATTTACACCCATTTAGGTTTCAAGAGAGTTGAAGAGATGTAGGTCATGCACATTTTGATAAAATGATCTGATAAAACAATAATATTTACAGAATAGTCATATAGAGTAATTTTTAAATGTTATGTTTTATTTTCTAACAAGGACAGTCAATTAAAAATTGAAACATTTTATACATCTAATGATTTCTAAATATATCCACTGCAGACAGCCTGTGTTATTTCAAGTCCCTCCTACCAAGACTTGCCAAATACTAGCTTCAGAAGAAAAATCACTCACTGTAAAACTAATTAACCATGTGATTCCTATGGAAAAAACCATCTCTTTGTTATAAGAAAAACATTCAATTTTCATTTACTTAGGATTATAACAAATATTGAGTTCCTTTATCTGGAGCATTTTTCTTGTGTAGGGGTTGCAGCAAAGGACAAATCAGATGAACTACATGGAGAGTGATTATACAAATAAAATAAAAGTGAGTGAGTGAGGTGTTGGTGATAGGTATTACTATTTTAGTTAGAGTGTTCAGAGAAGAAGAGTGTAGGCATAAGAATAAACTGAGAGAATGAGTCATGAAGATTTCTGTGGGTAAGAGTTTTAGCCACCAGTGACCCTGATATGGAAGTAAAATTGGCTTGTTGACATATGACAAAGTAAACAATGCAAGCTAGTGAAGAAGTTGAGCATCATAATAGAGGACATAACCAGAATAAGATTATATAAGAACTTCTAACATCACAAGGATTTAGAACTCTATTATATTTTTTATTATAAAAAAAAACCATGGCAAGTGATAAACCACTTGCATTTAAAAAACATTTCTTTGACCACCCAATGGTAAAAAAATTGGTGTGAGAATGGGAACAGTGAGTCTAGTAGAGTGAACTTTGTAATAGTCCAAACAATTAATGATGATGGCATGGAAAAGCACGAGACCTATGGAAGTGATGAAAAACAAAAAGACTGGGGGAATGTTTTAAGGAAAGAATAGAAGTTTCTGGTGGATTAGATTAAAGGAATAAGATAAAGAAGAGATTCAAGATGGTCACTGAGGTGTTTTCCCAAGGGACCAGGTGAAGCTGGTATACTTGATTAAGATGGGGAGTAGTGAGGGACAATATTTCAAACAAACTATCCTTGAACCTGTTGTGGTTGAGATGCTTACTGGACAACGAAAGAAGATATCAAGCTCAAAATTGAATATATCAGTGTGGACCTTAGGAAAAAAGCTCTGTCTTGAGATGTAAATTTAGGAGGAGTCATTAACCTTCAAATTATATTCAAAGTATGAGGCTAGATGACTTACAGAATAGATTTGGACAGAAATGATATGAAGTCCAAGTTCTAAGTCATAAGACATGATAATATTTAAAGCATAAGAAGAGATGATGACATCATTAAAAGTCCAGAAAGAAACCACTGGTGAGGTAGAAGAGGGGTGTGTGATCTCTCAGAACAAAGTGAAGAAAGGTTTCAAGAATGACAGAGTGATCAACTGGATATTTTTGAGGTGGAGTAGGTTGTGGACTATAAGACAGAATTTTAGATTTGACCATACATAAAGTCCTAATTTAAGTAGATGTAAGAAAAGTGGAGAAGGGATACAAATACAGAGTGGAAGGAGTGAGGATAACTTAATGAGGTAGTTGAAGACAGACTATGGTGTTGTGCATGTCAAAGGAGCAGGAGCTTGCTTAGAAAGGGGGTGGTAACAATGGCCCTAGGCTGGCAATGAGCCACCAAGGGGAGTCTCTACAAATCTTAGTCTAAGTAATTCATGGGAAGGGAAGTTATTACTCAAAGAAGAACCTAAGAATACAAGAAAATCTGAGTTTCTAGAGAGCACTTTAAAAGTTTGAGAGGCTGGGAAAACGTGTGAAATCAGGTCAATTTATGGCATGTATATAAGCATAAAAATCCAGGATAAAAGTCCTTTGACTTTTTGTGATGATTAAGGGAAACAAGGCATTATTTTGAGGCATTATCATCCTAGAAATGATTATTGTTTTAATGGAGAATGAACTCCAATTCCAATTCCACTTGGGACTGGTTTCTTGGGCAATTTGGAGTGTTATGGTTGGAATTAGTAAGTGAGGAAAGATGGACATAAGTTTTCTCCAGGAGTATGGCTAGCTCTGATGAAAGTAATAGTGAAGCCAGCTGAGGGTCTTTGACACAACTTTGTAGAAAGAGAATAATTACATGAAGTTTGTGTAGGTGAGTGTGTACATATGCACTTCTCTCTTGATTCAACAAACATATTTTGTACACTTTCCATATGCTAGACTCTGTGTTAGATCCTGGAGATATAACAATGAGCAAAGCTGACATACTTCCTTTAATCATAGAGCTATTTGCCTTCATTATGGCCTAGATAGATTTCAAGATCGATCTATAGGTTAAAATCCCTAAATAATAAGGTCTCTTAGAAATGCCACATTATTCACTTTATTCTCATTTAAATTAATCTGAAAAAATAATAATGCCCTACATAACATCTGACAAATTTTTATCTATGGACACCAGTCTCCTACTTTAAAAGTGACTTGGGGCATCTGGGTGGCTCATTTGGTTAAGTGTCTGCCTTCGGCTCAGATAATTATCTTGGGGCCCTGAGATCCAGTCCCAGGTCGGGTTCCCTGTTCAGTGGGGAGTCTGTTTTTCCTTATTCCTCTGCTGCTCCCCATTTGTGCTCTCTTGCATCCTTTCTAAAGTAAATAAATAAAATCTTTAAAAATAAATTTAAAAAAAATAAAATAAAAGCAACTTGGTGGGGCACCTTGGTGGCCCAGTCAGTTGAGCTTCTGACTCTTAATTTCAGCTCAGGTCATGATCATAGCATCATAAGATCGAAGCCCAGGTCAGCTCTGTGCTCAGCATGGAGTTAGCTTGAGATTCTCTCCCTCTCCCTCTGTCCCTACCCCGATTTGCATGTGCACTCTCTCTAAATTAAATTAAATTAAATTAAATATAAAAGTGACTTGATAGTTTAGTTTTCCACTAAATTTATGCACTTAACATTAATAGAGTCAATATCATAAAGTCTGATGTTAAGTTTCATGGTTATGATTCTCTTAGTACTATGTTTCTTAATTATCTATAAAATCTTTCCATATCAGAAAATCTGCTGGATGGTAAAAAAGAATGAAATTCTATTTAGAGATTTTGATTTATAAATAAAAATACACTTACTCATTTTGACTTCCCTATAGCTCTTGGGAGAAAGCTTAATTCGACAGTTTAAAATATTCCCTCCAGGCATCTAATCCTTAACAAATTTACTTAAGAGATTTCCTATTTGACATAATAACCTTGCAAAGACACAGGATTGCTTAATTTAGGCAGGTTTAATTGCCTTTATGACCACAGTTTCAAAAAAAAAAAAAAGCATTCCAAAAATAATAAATATCTTACACCCTGGCTCTTTAGAAAAATAACAAAATGTTTCTATTAATTCTGAGATTACACCAGGCTTGAAAGGGTGGTACAGAATGAAGACTACTATTCACAATCCTTAATCATAAGAATTGATTCACATCCACAACAATATCAAAGGGAATATTTGTTTTAAATAACTAAAATTTAGTTTACAGACCTTCAAACATTTTCTATTATGAATCTATGAAATCATTAAGAAAAAGTAAAACATGTAACAATAAACAGAATAAAGCAGACCATTCATAATTTTGAATCTATCATGAAATTTTTATAAATCAAAAAGAAAAACTAAAGGCATTTCAACACTTAAGATCTTTTTCCTAAAATGGCAAGGAACTGGCATCTTCATGTCAGACTTACATGGAAAGGAGGCAGGAGACATTTGTAGTAAATTGGATGTGATCCGGCCCACAATGACCTTAATTGAAATTGAAAAATTCACAGGAGACTGATTACAGAAGTGGGAAGTTAAAGATATGGAAATTACACTTGATAGAAATGACACAGTTTTAGCTAAGAAGGAGAGCACTAAAGGCTATAAAAATGGAAAGTGATGGCCTGGAAAATAAGCAAGGAGCATGCAGCATCCAGGGTTTTTTGTTTTGTTTTGTTTTTTTTCCTAGAAATAGGATTTTTTTTATTATTGTATGAAAAAATAGTTACTATTGCCCTGATTTAACTCACTGAAAACCAATGTTGTATACTAACACAAACTGTAGAACTTTCAAAACACTTATAAAAGTGTTTTGCCAATTAAAATTCATGTGAATAAGTTTTAAGAACTTTCTCTACTTTGAAAAATTATATTGTTGAATACTAATGAAGGAGGAAAAGAAAAAAATTTAGTTCACAAGTTAGTGCCATTTGCATATCTTAGATGTTATACATTCTCAAAATTTTTATGATTTGGAGGTGAGCTCCATTTCAGACTGTTAACTCCTTGAAGGTGATTGCAGAATCATATATAACTCTTTAACATCCACTCCATAAACATCATTGGCAATTCTTTCAAGTTTTATACCTTCTCCACTTGGCCTTTAAATGTATAACTGCTGACAGCTCAGAATTTCACTCAGAGCTCTTTTAAATTGATTCTCTTTTCCAAGATCGTATCATCTTTTTGGCATGGACTTTAATGCTCTAACTTCTCTGCTAAGTTCAGGACTCTGTACAACAGTCCATAATAGCCTGCACTCTCTCCATGTGGAAGTCAGATAGATATCTCACAGCTGATACTTTCAAAAGAGAATTGTATTTTTCCTCATCCTCCAAACACGCTAGCCCCCCAAAATCCTCTTTTCAGTATAAGGTATCATTATCCAAATACCTGCGATAAAAGACTATAATTCTATGATACTTTGATATACTGATACTTTTTTCTCTCGTATTCTATGTTCTGCTCATTAGCACACCATACCAGCTCTACCTCCAAAACATTCTATAAAATTCAAATTCTCCCCATCTCATTTTAGTTCAATTGTCCTTGTGGTACAATGTGGATCACTGACATGTGAATGGAAACACAAATCAATTTATCACTAGGAAAATCAAAGTTTCTAACTAAAGGCCTAAAAACTGAACCTGTGATCAGTTTATTTCAAGCAGCATTTATTCAGCAATTAAGGGCCAGGGTTGTAAAAATAAAATAAATATGATGGGATTTAATTTTTTTATCAAGATTTATTGACTACATGAGAGCACTTTTGAAAACACAGTGCTTACAAATAAAACTCTTAAATCTTCGTAGTAACCTTTAAGGAACATGCTGTCACTACTCAAATTGTGTCGCAGATGGGGGAACTGAGTCTCAAACGGATTGAAAAAATTGCCCAAGGACACCCAGATGATAAATAGCAGAGCCAAGACTTGAACCTGAGCCTTATGGCTTCACCACACTGGGCAGTTCATCGTCCATACTGTGCACTTATCCCCCCTGTAATGAACACATAAACCAGTGGGGAAACTATAAGAACAAACAATTTTAGTATATAATGTGTGAAAATAAAGTTGTGGCTGCAGTAAAGTTTTTTAAAGACTGGGTAATATCATCTAATTTAAGACATGTTAAAAGACATTCATTGAAAAAGAAATGCCATGGAAAAGCAGCTGAGAGATGGGGAATAATAGCATTTTTATTAGCATCAAATTTGACCTGGTGGAGGGCACGAGACCCACTTATTCATTTGAAACGTTTCTTCAGTGCTTACGCAGGGCAAGCCCTGTTCCAAGCAGGACAGATACAAGACACGCTAACAGAGAGCTAGATTCTAGATGAAGGAAAAAGAAAACAATCAACTGGCAAATACATTCAGATGGTAAAGAACGCTGAGAAGAAATCAAGATGGGCTGGAGAGAGAGAAGCACGTGGGAAGGACACGATGGTAAGAAGAGAACTGCAAAGGCCACAAGGCAGGGATGGGACCAGCTGGCTCTGCGATGGTGGTGAATGTCACTGTGCTTGAACACAGAAATGTGTAAGATAAAATCTGAGAGTAGGCAGGGTCCATATAATACAGTCTTAAAGGCCATGGTGAGAACTTTTCAGTTGCTTCTAGATGTAGTAAACTGCAGGATTCAAAGAGAATTACACATTTTTGCAAAACCTGTTTCAGTTACATGTCTGCTATGGGTTCTCTGTGGTCCTGCACTACACATCTTTGCTCTGAGATCCAGACTGAAGGAACAAGCTCTGTCCAGGGCATCGTCTTTCCGGCTGCCAAGGAAAAACAGCAAAGGTACCCTTACATGGCGTCTTTTAAAGCTTCCTCTCAGAGGTGACCCACACCACCCTTATTCACATCTGAAGAGCCAAAGCAAGTGCCTGGCAATGTCTAAAGAGGAGGCAAGGAAGTACCTATAATCCTGTAGAGGTAGGCACTATGAATGATTAATAATTTACTACATTCACAGCTGCTGTGAAAAAAATTGGGGGCTAAAAATAAAGATTTTGAGTGGAAAGTAGTGGGAGCTCAGTTACAAGCAGGACTGGCACAAGATGACTATGACCTGACTAGGAGTGATGGTGGAGGACATGGAGATTAGTGGACAGATTTGGGATATGCTGTGATGGTCAAGTGGATAGGGTTTAATGGTGGACTGAATGAGGGCGGGATGCTGAGAGAGAGAGATAAATGAAGGTTGATTCCTGTGCTCTAAACAGGGGAAGCTGCAGAGGTTCTTGGCTTTTGATACTTAGCACCATCAAAGCATGCTGAAAACTTTTCATCCAAATATGACTACTTCTGATATTTTGTCAACAATGCCATAACTTAATGCCTTCCTCATTTCCAGCAATAACAAGTTGCACAATATCAAAGTAAGTCAGGCCTTTCATAATAATTAGGAAAAATAAATATTTTAAGAGAAAAGAGCAGGCATAGCTTCCCATGATTTATTTCTGCTTAATTAATAAGGAAATAAAGGACTGTAACAGTACCAAAATCACATTAAAGGGCTACTTTTACTGTGTAAGCGTATAATATAAGCTTATGTTGAAAGGCAAGGGGACACAAGAAAGCAAGTACAGCAGAGACAGAAGAAAAAATACAGTGTTAAACAGAAGAAGAGAAGGAGTTCATGGAAAACAATTACTTGTAATGTGAAACCAATTCATTTACTTGATTTCTCAACACAGAATATAGACATAGTATTTTCTTTACCAAAAATCACAACACCTCATGCAAGCCTATACACCTGTTAAAACTGGTATCCTTTTTGCCACAAAAGGAAATAATATTTAAATCATCATTGTCCAGAATAAACATCTTAGATAAAATCACTTTCTACTGCAACAAGAAACTTATGTCTTCTCTGAAAAGAATAACCTTTTCAAGTAAAAAGTAACAGACAAAAAATGAATCAACTACCCAATCATCCCATTGGAGAAACTGATTAACCTAAGAAAGAAGAAAAGATTCTGGTAATTTGCAAAGACTTATACACATGCTTAAGCTATTGCCCTAGCACACATCCCATACCCAACTTACATCAATCAAATTAGAGTATGTCACAGTTACCTCCTTTACCCTCTTTGAATTTATTCCCCTCACTCATGACCCCATACTCCTGCAAAGAATATTTTATCTGGCAGGGTGGTAGGCGCAGGCATGTGACTTTTACTAAGCTTATTACAAAGTAAAGTGAATAGTTGTCCCACAAATTTGGCAACTTCGTAACTATGAGAAATTTTAAGGGGTATGGTATATTTCATGATTCATTTGTTTTGCCCTTAGGGAACTCACCAATTCTCTTATGAACTCATTTTGTGTCAGAAATAGAGATAAGATTAAAATAGACTTGATTTAAGTCATAAACACTACTCCTAAATATGATGCATTTTAAATAAAAATTTAATACTAAAATTAGTAGGGCTTTTCTTTTGATGAGTTCATAATAAAAATCTAGGAGTAACAGTTTAAGAATAGTCCATCAAATTAACACTAAATCTCACACAACTGACAGAATAATCCATACAAGTGATGATTTGGGGACTAGTTGTAAATGTGATAAAATAAACAGAAGATTATCCTTCCAGGTTCTAGTAAGAGTTCTAATTTCAGGATGCAAGCTAAAAGATTTTAAAATAAAAATAAACCATGTTATGTGCAGAATAAAAAGAAAACAAGATAAATTAATATGTACCACTACTGGAAGACACACAGTGAGGGAAAAAAAATTTTAATGTAAATCTTTTGCAACATTAGACTTAAGTTAATGGACATGTAAAAAAGGGCCCATCTAAGTAAAAAATCAATATGCTGAATTAAGCTGTTCCTTCCAGCCTGTTATAACTATAAAAGTCAAGTATCTCCCTCAGTTTAAACTCCTCAATTTAACATCAGCTGAAGAGAAGTTTATATATGGAAAACAGAATCAACTGAGAAAAAAAATGCTCTAGAATGAAATAAATAGTAAATGTTAGTAGACACAGTTACAGATAAAAAGACATAAAAGCAGATACAGAGATACAGAGATAGATATATGTTTAGTGAACAAATACTGAGTTTAAACAAACAGTTTAATAGTAACTTCTTTTTTAAAAATGACGATGTGGGCACCTGGGTGGCTCAGCCAGTTAAGTGTCTGCTTTCAGCATAGATCACAATTCTGGGGTCCTGGGATGCAGTCCCATATTGGGCTCCTTGCTCAGTGTGGAACCTGCTTCTTCCTCTCGCTCTGCTCCTCCCTGCCCTGCTCAGTTGTACTCTCTCTCTCTCAAATGAATAAATAAAACATTTAAAATAAAAATTAAAATTAAAAAAAAGGCAATGGAGTCATGATTAGCAAAGTCTACTCAGCTTGCTGTTTACCAAGTCATTTAATATTTTTTTTCCTTCAAGATTCTCTATTTTTCATTCTTTAAATTAGTATCTCCAAAAGGCAGATACTACTAAAACTTAAATCTGTCCATTTTACTGTTTATCAGCACTTCTGGTGTTGGATGAGTAGGAGGAGATATATAAACTAGTGACTACAGGGCGTTTCTCCATCACCTTCAGAGATTTTCTCTCTCCCTCTCTATCTGGCCCTCTCCCCGCTCACATGCGTGCGGTCTTTCTCTTAAAAAAAAAAAACAAAACAAAACAAAAAAAAACATCTAAGTCTTGAAGATGCAATCTTTCCAATTCATAGGCTCTTCATTCCTTTCCTATAGCTGAGTCGTGCTTACTCTAACTCAAGAATATCCTCCTTTCCTCCATCTCCCTTTCTCTGCTTCTGCACTAACTCCTTAAAATTATAGATTCCATGTGATAAATATATTCCCTTGTTATCAATGCAGTTCATTTTAATGTTGAACTTCATCTATGGAATTAATTTTTATCATGTTCTACAATAAAGTAGGACATATTTACTGCCTAACACATGAGAAATCTGAGCCTCGAGACATCTGTGGACTCTATAGCCACATTTTCAAGGGAGTCTGTGACAAATCCAAGCGAAGTTGGCTATAGCTCCTAATTTTTGTGTAAACTGTTCAATTATTTATCTGAAGTTTTCAGATTAGTGGCTATTTCAAGAAGTTCATATACTATTTCCTCTGAAATAGCAATCATAAAATATAAACACAAAAACTTGAGGAAAAAACTTGAGGCTACTTTTTCAGTCATTTCTTTCACTGGCAAACTTTTGAACTGATAATGCACACCAGCTCACCCCATTCCTCCCAGCCCCTGTTCCTTCATCCTCTGTAACTGGACTCTCGGTGGTTGACTGGTTGACTCTAACAGTGGTGATGAAGGCTCCAGTGAGTTCTTTCTTTAACGCATTTAGCGTTTTTTGAAAATTTCTCCTCATTTTGTTTCTATGAGACTGGACGGCTGCACTATACTAATCTTCCTTCCATATCATCACATACCTCCTCTCCCCCTCCATTTGTCCCTTGTACAGCTTCAAAAGGAACATACTTTGAGGATGTCTTCAGCACTCTATATCTTAAACTATATATCTTTTTCAGAGATCATAAAAACTTGGCAGCGTCTCTTCATCTCTATTCATGAGATATATTAATGCCTACAAACATACACACCCATAGACTGATGCCTCCTCTCACATGTGTGAATGTGCGTATATGTGTACATATATGTGCTCACATATGCACATGGATATCCTTTCATGTCGTTCCTGTGTAGGCAGGGTGTGTGTGGAACCATAATGTACACATCTCTCCTGAGCCCAATTATCTTAATGATCTTCTCTATCTATCTACCTCAATGCTCTATCACGTCAATATTCTGTATTAAAAATGAAATTCATTATAATTTTTCTCTTATGGAACTGCCTTATCTCTGTCATCTTTTGCTTGCATTTAGCTCATCACTCATCTTTTTCTTCTACAATTCAACCAATGACTTTGTAACATCACTTCTTGTTTTTTTTAATTATATCTTAATCTAGATTTTTATAAACCTATTACAGCTATATTTATAATTTCTAACAATACCTGTCTATAGTCTTCTGAATGGGTATTTATCCCTGTTCCTCATAAAATAAAGTATTTAGGGCACTCTGAAATAAGTATTAAAAATAAAACAAATATTAAGTAAACAAATGGAATTTATAAGTGTTATTCATCTAGCTACTCAAAATTCAAGCATCTGTATATTCTTCAACTTTTTCATAGAAACTGAAGTAGCGGGACAATTTTTGTTTGTTTGTTTGTTTGTTTTTTCTCCTATTGGGGGTTCTGTCATCTGCTTTCTAAGGCAGTGCCTGAGTTGTGGACATAAAATGAGGTTTTTCAAAATCTTAACAAGCACTTCTGCAATACCTAAAATGTAGATGTGACTATATCTTAGATACTTGGATATTTTGAAATTATCTGCTCAGATATTATAAACTTGATAGAGGAAAAAAAGGAACAAAAAATAAGACATTATATTAGCATGGAAAATGCTTCTCTAAGGATCTGCCTTTTTCCCTCCTTCGCTTCTCTAATTTATCAAAAGCCACTCATCTTGACTGGAAGATTCTTTATATTGATTTCTGGGTTATGATTATATTATCAGTGACTAACATATTCACCTTGTTGATTTGGGAATGGCCCATCTACAAATATATCACAACATCCATTTGACTGATATTCAGAATCAAGCGAAAGTGGAAACAGACACAAATTGCTCATCTCAAAGCTCTAATTTCTTGTGTTAGACAAAATCAAACTTAAAATTCTGTACACTTTGCAGAAAAGCAAAATGATATTATGATAAGTTAGAAACTATGGTAAATATGATCAACTACTGTTAAGTCTCACATTTCATTTAGACTGACACACAATTAAGACTGCTCTACTGACTAAAAATGAACATACTGAAAATAGAAGCAAAATGCAGATATCTCCTTAAAGATGGTACTCATTATAACTGGATAGTAAAAGTAAAATCAGAATTGGATGGCAAAATTCAGTCAGTATGAACTGACCTGCCTTAGGGGAGGTAAATCTCTCATCTTTTCTTTTCATTTTTTAAATTGTGTTTCCTCTGTATTAACCTGAATTTTAAAAGTCACCACAAGAAGTATCCAACTTTAATTATTATGATTATTGGATGCTCTTCCACCCTCTAAGTCTCTTTTTTCCTCTCATCTTGTGTTTTTTATTTTCCTTTCGTCACATATATCATCAGAGTACAAAATGTACAATCTATAATAAAGCTGTCAGTGTTCAAGCAACACGGGGAAGATTCCAGAAGAAACCATAAAATGTACAATTCCTTCTTTCATATAGGTTAAAAAAGCTGAGGTAAATTCATCTTTAAAGATGCACTGTGTTTCCTTGGGATCATCACTCGACCTCAACTCCATGGATAAAAAGAAGCTATTTCAGCAATTACTGAATAAAATATCAAAAATTATACATCCAAAATTATCTGTATAGTAGCAAAAATACTGATTGAGTGTGGCAAATGATATAAATGTTTATCTAAAACAACTACCTGTTCCATAGCTATATACCTCAAGGAATACTAATTTAAATGTTTTAAAGAAGATATTGTTATAAACTTGAAATTGAGTTTAGATGAATATATGACTTATTTTACATGTACAGTAAATATTTCACATTTTCTTGTACCTTTATATGATTTTGTAGGACTTGCAGTGTTATTACAAAATGGGTAAACATTAATTGAGAAAAAATAATTATAATTGAATGTAGATTGCAAGAAATGAAGGCTAAAAGGTAATGATGTTCCGTATATAAACATACCAACAGAAGATGTTTACTTAATTTTATCTAGGCAATACTGCTCAAAATTAAAATTCTAATGACTGTAATTACTAGTGCACAAGCAAAAGAATATTAAATACAGATATAATTTTTCATTAAAGATTTTAAATCCATTCCTTTTTTATCCTGACGCATAGTCAAGAAAAACATCAACTCATATATTATTGTTATTAAAATAATTACTGTCTCTTTTTATGTAGTTAACAATTTAATCTATATGTATGAAATATTACAGAATAATTAAAGAAGCAAGTTATAAATGTTCCAATGTGCTAAATACCAGCTATACTGAAGAAATTTAATAACAATTCATTATTCATTCACTTACTATTCTATTATAAATGGAAAACGAAGTTGCTTATAAAACATTGAGATCCCATTTTCATCTACTACAAAGCCATGAATTTCCATATTTAAAATAAAATCTATTAATAAAACAGGATGTCAGCAGTTATTCAACATCAAAAGCAAAATATATTTCAGATTATTTGTACTTGTCATTCTTGACCCATTTTAGAAATCATACATAGGTCATAAAAACTTTTAAAAAGGATTGTCTAATACATGAAAAAGTGCTCCATATCACTCGGCATCAGGGAAATACAAATCAAAACCACAATGCGATATCACCTCACACCAGTCAGAATGGCTAAAATCAACAAGTCAGGAAATGACAGATGCTGGCGAGGATGCGGAGAAAGGGGAACCCTCCTACACTGTTGGTGGGAATGCAAGCTGGTGCAGCCACTCTGGAAAACAGCATGGAGGTTCCTCAAAATGTTGAAAATAGAACTGCCCTATGACCCAGCAATTGCACTATTGGGTATTTACCCTAAAGATACAAATGTAGTGATCCAAAGGGGCACGTGCACCCGAATGTTTATAGCAGCAATGTCCACAATAGCCAAACGATGGAAAGAACCTAGATGTCCATCAACAGATGAATGGATCAAGAAGATGTGGTATATATACACAATGGAATACTATGCAGCCATCAAAAGAAATGAAATCTTGCCATTTGCTACAACATGGATGGAACTAGAGCGTATCATGCTTAGCGAAATAAGTCAAGCGGAGAAAGACAACTATCATATGATCTCCCTGATATGAGGAAGTGGTGATGCAACATGGAGGCTTAAGTGGGTAGAAGAAGAATAAATGAAACAAGATGGGATTGGGAGGGAGACAAACCATAAGTGACTCTTAATCTCACAAAACAAACTGAGGGTCGCCGGGGGGAGGGGGTTTGGGAGAAGGGGGTGGGATTATGGACATTGGGGAGGGTATGTGATTTGGTGAGTGCTGTGAAGTGTGTAAACCTGGTGATTCACAGACCTGTACCCCTGGGGATAAAAATATATGTTTATAAAAAATAAAAAAAATTAAAAAAAAAAGAAATTAAAAAAAAAATGCAACTCTATGAAGAAATATACAATAATGTTCAAAAAAAAAAAAAAGGATTGTCTAAAAATAAAAGAATATAAACCTGAACTGTATGAAAAACAAATATTTTCATATGATATATGGAAACAACAGAACAAAACAGAGTTTAATTATTCATTGATATTCAGAGGCATTTAGTCATAGAATAGAATATAATTTCTTATGGAGTTGAAACAACTTATAGAATGGAAACTCTTACACTGCACACTGAGATAGGGCTTTACGACTTGTATCTATCATACAGTCTCTAGTTGTATTTCAATGTCTACAGACAGCACTATTGCCTCAAGACTTTCTTTTTTTTTTTTTTTTTTAAAGATTTTATTTATTTATTTGACAGAGAGATCACAAGTAGACAGAGAGGCAGGCAGAGAGAGAGAGAGGAGGAAGCAGGCTCCCTGCTGAGCAGAGAGCCCGATGCGGGACTCGATCCCAGGACCCTGAGATCATGACCTGAGCCGAAGGCAGCGGCTTAACCCACTGAGCCACCCAGGCGCCCGCCTCAAGACTTTCTGAAATCCATCTGCAAACTCTTCTCATGTAGCTTTATTTATTTATTTTAAGATTTTATTTATTTGACAGAGAAAGAAAGACAGCAAGAGCAGGAACACAAGCACCAGGAATGGGAAAGGGAGAAGCAGGCTTCCCGCCTGGCAGGAAGTCTGATGTGAGGCTTGTTGCCAGGACTCTGGGATCGTGACCTGGGCTGAAGGCACATGCTTAACAACTGAGCCCCTCAGGTGCCCTCATGTATCTTTATTCTTTTAAAATATCTTATTTCCTAACTTACTGCTATTCAATCTTTAGAAACTTTTAATAATGTAGATTCCCAGCCCTTAACTGTAAAGTCAAAACACCTGTAAACAATGATATGGCAAAGGAATCCATTTCCCTTTTACAGGAATCTGAATGTCCTAAAACTCCATGCACTAGAGGTCAGGAGGGAAACTGAAAACCAAGTAAGAAAGCAATTAAATTTTAGTCAGTTGTTTAGGTATATCATCAACATGACCTGTATTACCTTGCTCTAACATGTAATCAATTAATAGCAAACTTTGTTTTGTAATATTGAAAACAGTTTTATAAATATTTTATGAAAGGAAAAAATTTATTAATAGTAATACTAGTTACTAATTAATAATATTGGTACTAATATTATTAAGTCAGATACAAGATTTACTTTCCAAATTATGCTTAAATAACATCTTTTAAAATTATAATGAGGTATGAGGCAGTGCTTCATGATATTAAATCTTCATCCTTTATTAATGGTGGTAGCAAACATTCACCCAATACTTATATATACAGCATTGTCCAGAAGTCCTACAAATAACAACTCTTTTAACCCTTGTAAGACTTATTGATATCATTATTTTACAAATAAGGAAGGCACATAAAAGAAAGTATTCTGTCCAACATCACATAACTAGAATTTGACAAAGATTCTAATTCGAGTAGTCTCCAGAACCATACTCTTAAGATAATTATACTACCATGTTTTTATACATGATATTATTTTCTTAGTGTTCTAGAGTGTTTAACTTCAGATCAAGTGGATTAGTGTATATAAAAATATCTGCTATCTAGCAGGCAGTAAGTCAAAAAAATGTGTTTTTTTTCCCCCTTTCTGTCCTGGGCTGCACATTCACCTTCTCGGTAGGATGCAAGTTTCTGTTTTCATCTTCAATGTTCTCTATCATCACAAACCATGTATGGTAGCTTTTCCATAGGTGGCTTCAATCCAACTCTTATCCCTAAATAAGTATAACAGTGAAGCGCATTCACTTCCTGCTGGTAACTTGGCTCTAAATCAGTTTCCTTTCATACAAAGACGAATCACAGGCAAAGATTTCTAACAAGCCGTCTTCATCGCCAATTAATCAAACTGAGGCATAATTTTTCCCTCCACTTTATAAGTAGCAGATGTAAATTTAAAGAAAAAGCAAATCCCTTTTTACCACTTTTCAAAAATTAAAAATAGTATGGGCAAGCGAGATAGTGGAAAACTTGATAAAAACCCCAAGATTAAAACTAGCTGTCTCATTTTCAACAGAACAAGATAGCTGGCTCTTTGTGATATTTTAAAATTTACAAGACAGTGATGGAGAATGAATGACAAAATGGGTAGTAGGATACTGGGGATTATACACTGAAGTTACCCAGTCCTCAGGATGTAGAAGTGTTCCAGGGATGGATACTTTGGCTGGATAAAATATGATATTTCATGGAACATTTTCACTAGCACATGCTAAGTAAGTTACCAGTATTATTTTTCACGTTTGGATATTAAAGAGGGAAATGATTGCATGGAGCACTGGGTGTTACATGCAAACAATGAATCATGGAACACACATCAAAAACTAATGATGGGGGCGCCTGGGTGGCTCAGTTGGTTAAGCGGCTGCCTTCAGCTCAGGTCATGATCCCATGGTCCTGGGATCAAGCCCCTTGTCAGGCTCTCTGCTCGGTGGGGAGCCTGCCTCCTCCTCTCTCTCACTCTCTGCCTACCTGTGATCTCTGTCTGTCAAATAAATAAATAAAATCTTAAAAAAAAAACAACTAATGATGTACTTTATGATGACTAACATAACATTATAAAAAATTATTTGTACTAAGGCAATTGTCTTTATTAAATATAAAATTTGAGATCGATTATGAAGATTTACGAAGCATCTTTTCTAGTATTTAAAATATGAAGGATTTGCTAATTTACTTCTCCTCCTCCTCTGCAATAGCCATTCTCTTTTCAGGGGGAATCAATTAGCATATCCATATTTCTTTTCGATAGACTCCGACTGTCCACGCTTGGAGATCCTTTCTGATAGCAAGTGATCTCTCTGGATCCTTCAGCATCTTGGTCCCTTGACAGCCACCGCTTTTTATTTTTAAACCTTCCGTTTCAGCAATTACACAGCACTAAAGTTAATGACTTGCAAAACTCTTGAATACCATTAAAAGAAGGAGTCTGCACATTTATCTTTTAACTTTGTGTCTGTTCTACTTTCCATTCTTCTTTAAACATTTGTTCTTCTGTAAAGGCTCAGTAGGGAACTGTTCCCCACAGACTCAATCAAGTGTTCACTTTCACTGAGCTTTCTAGCAGCAGATTTAATACATTTATTTGGACAAAATTAGGTCTTTGGAATACAGAGCAAGCTCTCAATTTATCTAATGACAAAACAAAACCCAATCAAAAAGATAAAATAGACCCTCGTATTACCAACCTTACAAATATAACATCTGTCAGATATTTCTTAATAAATTGGTTTTAAAGAATCAAATGTTACAACTCCATAAACAAGAAGAAAACTCCAATATATGCCCTTCATATAAAAAATAAAAATGAAAATTCCCTTACAGTTTTTGTATCTTTGCTCTTTTTATCGTTTTTTTAAACTTAAATGAAAAGAAAACAATTGTTCTGGGGGTGCCATGATGGCTTAGTCCGTTAAGCATCTAACTCCTGATATCAGCTCAGGTTTTGATCTCAGGGTTGTAAATTCAAGCCCTATGTGGGAGCCCGCAGTTGGTTTGGAGCCAACTTTAAAAAACAAAAGAAAGAAAGACAGACAGAAAGGAAGAAAGAAAGAAAACAAATATTCTGTATTAAAATATTTAAAGTAATGAGCTTATTTAAATTTTTAATCATAACATGTATCTAAAAGTCATTCAAAAACCTAACCAAAGAGGTAAAGGATCTGTACTTGAAGAACTATAGAACACTCATGAAAGAAACTGAAGAAGACACAAAAAGATGGAAGACTATTCCATGCTCATGGATCGGAAAAATAAACATTAAAATGTCTATGCTGCCTCGAGCAATCTATACTTCCATTGCCATTCCAATCAAAATTCCACTGGCAATTTTCAAAGAGCTGGAACAAACAACCTGAAAATTTAAATGGAATAAGAAGAGACCATGAATGTCTTAGGATATGTTGAAAAAGAAAAACAAAACTGGGGGCATCACATTGCCTGATTTCAAGCTTTACTACAAAGCTGTGATCACCAAGACAGCATGGTACTGGCATAAAAAGAGACACATAGACCAGTGGAACAGAGTAGAGAAACCAGATATGGACCCTCAACTCTATGGTCAAATAATCTTCAACAAAGCAGGAAAAAAAAATACAATGGAAAAAAGTCTCTTCAATAAATGGTGTTGGGAAAATTAGACAGCTATGTGTAGAAGAATGAAACTTGACCATTCTCTCACACCATATACAAAGATAAACTCGAAATGGATAAAAGACCTCAACTGAGGCAGGAATCCATCAGAATCCTAGAAGAGAACATAGGCAGTAACATTTGTTTATTCATTCATTTAATCAATTATGTGTGAATTTTGTATGGTACAGTAAATTAGATATTGTTGTCCTCAGTTTTTATTCTATCTTATCCTTCACATAAACTGTAGATCATAATTTTGTATGATCTTCGACATCAGCCACAGCAATTTCTTTCAAGATATGTCTCCAAAGGCAAAGGAAACGAAAGCAAAAATGAATTTTGGGGACTTCATCAAGATAAAAAGCTTCTGCACAAATGAAGACATAAAAATGGCTAACAGACACATGAAAAAATGTTCATCATCACTAGCCATCAGGGAGATTCAAATCAAAACCACATTGAGATACCACCTTACACCAGCCAGAATGGCCAAAATTAACAAGACAGTAAATAACGTGTGTTAGAGAGGTTGTGGAGAAAGGGGAACCCTCTTATACTGTTGGTGGGAATGCAAGTTGGTACAGCCATTTTGGAAAACAGTGTAGAGATTCCTTAAGAAATTAAAAATAGAGCTTCCTTATGACCCTGCAATTGCACTACTGGGTATTTACCCCAAAGATACAGATTTAGCGAAAAAAAGGGCCATCTGTACCCCAATGTTTATAGCAGCAATGGCCACAGTCACCAAACAGTGTAAAGAACCAAGATGCCCTTCAATGGACGAATGGATAAGGAAGATGTGGTCCATATACTCTATGGAGTGTTATGCATCCATCAGAAAGGATGAATACCCAACTTTTGTATCAACATGGATGGGACTAGAAGAGATTATGCTGAGTGAAATAAGTCAAGCAGAGAGAGTCAATTATCATATGGTTTCGCATATTTGTGGAGCATAAGAAATAACACAGAGGACATGGGGAGATGGAGAGGAGAAGGGAGTTGGGGGAAATTGGAGGGGGAGACGAACCATGAGAGACTGTGGACTCTAAGAAACAAACTGAAAGCTTTGAAGGGGCGGGGGATGGGAGGTTGGGTGAGCCTGGTGGTAGGTATTATGGAGGGCACTTATTCCATGGAACACTGGGTTTAGTACATAAACAATGAATTCTAGAACACTGAAAGGAAATTTAAAAAATAAATTAAAAAAAAGAACAAATGAGTATGTTAAGATCCAAATGCAGAATCTGACCCACCAGACTCAGTAGAATTTACTTAAATAATAAACAAACAGGTATTTTATATTCTAAAATACTTTACTTGAGCTAAAAAGATAGCATATTGTATTTTTACCTTAGTGCATTATAGTTTTTCTTATTCATATTACTGTTTAAAGTATTAAGAGAATTTTCTCTGGATGTGATGAAAAATTCTGCTAGTTTACAGATAGGCTAGTGTCTGTACATGCCCTATAACATTTGTATATTCATTCATTTAATCAATTATGTGTGAATTTTGTATGGTACAGTAAATTAGATATTATTGTCCTCAGTTTTTATTCTATCTTATCCTTCACGTAAACTGTAGATCATAATTTTGTAGTTTCAAAAAAAAAATAAAAGTCATTCAAAATCAAGAAAAGGGGATATTTCTTATACCAGATAAATATCAAGGTCATATAAAAAAGTTTTTTTCATAATGTATCAGCACTACTGATAACCAACCAACAATGGTTTAAGTATTACACAGAAATTTTTCAGTTTCAATTACTGATACTTGAAGGAGCGTGTGTAAACCATACCATATCCAAACACATATATGACTGTATAGGTAATTCCTCAAATTGTAAGAAGAAACATATTGGAGTCAGATATAAGAAATATCTGATATTGGATATCAGATATCAAACAAACATATTGGAATCAGACATAAGAAATAAGTACATATTGGAATCAGATATAAGAAATAACCACACCACCATAGAATCTTAATTAGCAGACTAGAAAAGATGGTACACTATAGTTTATGTAACTATAAATAGATCTGGTTAGTGTCAATGAAATTTATGTCAATATAGTATTAAAGGGCCTTATCAGAGGTTTCAAATGGATCCAATGCTGAGTTAATAAGAATTTTTAAAACTAAACATCATGGGGTGGCTCAGTGGGTTAAAGCCTCTGCCTTCAGCTTGGGTCGTAATCCCAAGGTCCTGGGATGGAACCCCACATCTCTGCTCAGTGGGGAGCCTGCTTCCCCCCCACTGCCTCTCTGCCTACTTGTGATCTCTTTCAAATAAATAAATAAAATCTTAAAAAAAAAAAAACTAAACGTCATGTTCTTTTCCTTAATATCACCTCCTAAATATTGAATGCATAATTAATGAAAAAATTCAAAAGCAGTAATGTGCAGTACTAAGAATGAACTGTAGGAAACTATTCATCTTATCAGTCTTGATATAAAATCACTTGGGAGAGGAAAAGGCTAATTTAAAGTTCTGTTTGTACTATCAATGATCTGATCACTTTAAAAAAATGAGGAGGGGGTGGATATGGATCAAGGGGAAAAGAGAACATATAATAAATCTCAGAAGCCATTCATCAAAGGATTTGATTCCAACATTATTGCTTTATTAAACTTTATCTTCTCCATACTTCTAAATAGAAAACAAATATGAGATAATATCTGACCCTGAGATTTCATCTTAAATCTCACTAAAAATGTCATTTAAGAGTTTGGAACTTGATGTAATTTCACTTATTACTTCTCATTTGGATTCCTTGCTAAAAATTTATTTCAACAGTATGTTATTTTAGCAATATGTTTCACCATCTAATAACTAAAATATGTTAAAATACACTAATGGTAGATATAATCGTTTAAATCATAAAAATTAGCAATGAAATTAAAACTACTCCCAGTATTTATAAAGAAAGATAAGTTTTGGGCGCCTGGGTGGCTCAGTGGGTTAAGCCGCTGCCTTCGGCTCAGGTCATGATCTCAGAGTTCTGGGATCGAGTCCCGCATCGGGCTCTCTGCTCAGCAGAGAGCCTGCTTCCCTCTCTCTCTCTGGCTGCCTCTCCATCTACTTGTGATTTCTCTCTGTCAAATTAATAAATAAAAAAATCTTTAAAAAAAAAAAAAAAAAAAAAAAAAAAAAAAAGATAAGTTTTAAGTCAGTTATCATCACACTATGCATAGGAATATGTCAATGGCACAGTTGTAAGTGATGAGATCTTCAACTGTCCTAGCAAGTTACTTCTATTTGTCATAACTAAAAATTCTTGATAGTAGAGACAGAGCTCAGGTCTGTAATAGTATTGAAAATCTCTGTTCATACTACCCAAATGCAAACAGTTGGCATCATATAGGAAATACCATACTATTAAGTGTGTTAAATTCATTTCGTTGTACCACGCTTTAATTTACACCAAAATGTATGATCCCCGACATACAATCTATGTGAATCAAATAAAGGGTAGCAAGTCAGATCAGACATATCTTTCCAAAAGTATATTTAAGTGCTGCAATTAGTTGCAGGATAAACCTCTGCTTAAAACAAACCAAAATACATTATTTTCTTGACTGCTAAGGACAACAGATTCTTTTTCTAGAGTTCATGAAAGGCTACTAAAGGATACAAGGACAAGGCTAGGAAGAGGGTAACTTGGGTTCTCCTTTATCATCTATAGTGCATTTTGAGTAAGATTTTGTTTAGGATAGACAAAAGCCTTCTGTTACTTGGACGAAATTTGAAATTTTCTGTATTATATCTCAACTTGTATCATTGACTTTGCAAAGAGCTCAGGGAAGACAGAAACGAAGTAAAGACTGGCCAACAAGAACAAGAATTCAACCTAAATATTAGGAATATATAAAAAGTTCAGGAATATACAATGACTCAATTTCCTGAATAAATAGGAGATTCCAGTTATCATTTCCTCATCATGTAATCTCACTCTCACTTCTACCATAATCCAAGTTGTCTCATTAGAATGAGAACAGTTAATACTACATCTACCTACTAAGAGGTCATTCATTGTTCCTACCAACGAGAAGACATTGGTACTTCACATCTATTAAATGCATCTTTAGCAGTATCTGTCAAATTTGGATCAAGTAAAGCCCATTTATGACACGGTATCAACACTGGTGTCTATTAA
The DNA here is from genome assembly GCF_030435805.1 of Mustela lutreola. Lineage (NCBI taxonomy): Eukaryota > Metazoa > Chordata > Mammalia > Carnivora > Mustelidae > Mustela > Mustela lutreola. The sequence goes on from NC_081303.1 coordinate 54,419,115, forward strand.
TATTTAATAGGTATCATCATGACAAGACCTTGATTAATTTTCTAACATTAAAATAACTTTTTTTTCAATTTAACACATCTCTTCTCTTCCAAAATAAAATACCTGCGTATCTTATTTCTATCATGAGCAATGTAGGAAGGAAGTGCCACTGTACTCTGTTCTACTAAATCACAGTATTGTACTCTGAGAACTGTCAACATTGTTTTAGTCTTCCCCAGTGAAAAATACTTGAAAATGTTCATACTCTTATAAAACAGTTGGGCATATATTCTATAATATGCCATTAGCTTGTGGTAAATATGAATCTTAAACCATAAAGTTATATTTTTCACCTGAAGAATTGCTTTTGAAACTGAAAACTGATACCATATGCCATATGCATTGGATTTCTGTAGCAAATGCTTTGTGGGAATAAAAATTATTTTCACCTTGAATGATTCTGAACTTCATACAGAACAAAATAAGCAAGTTATAAAGAAAGAAAACTAAACATCTAACCAACTAAGTTTACTACAGATCACAGAGACTTCTCAAGATTATAGGCATAAGTGCTGCCAGAAGGGAGATATTCCAACTTGGGCAATGTGGTGTTCAGCCCACCTAAATTCACCAGGTGGTTTAACTATGTGGTCTTCTTTTGCTGTCCTATTTTGTTGTGATTTTATACACTAAAAACAACTGCTGAATTTACTGAGAGGAAAAGTAATCAGTGTATCAAATATTATAGAATCATGGCAAAGAAAAGAAGAAGCTTTCAGCACACATTTAAAATAATCACAGTTATGTCTCAAAGAGAGTTTTAAATAAAATTATTTCAGATGTCAAAAATCATGAAAAGCAAATGAAGTAATATGTATTTTTTAATTTTCATTTTTAACACCATATCTTCTCTTGAATATTGTACAGACTGTCAAGATTAAGGAGAAAATTAATTTAAAAAACAGTAAAATATTAAAAGAAGCAAAGTTACAAATAAACTTCTAGTCTTTTGCTAGCACTTTGTGTGTGTGTGTGTGTGTTGGGGTGGGAGGATAATACCAGTGATCTAGTAACTTACAAAACAAAGCTTCAATTGATATATTCCTGGTTACATACCCACATTCACCTCTCATTTTCAGAAGGACCTTGGGCTGTTTACTTCCAATTATCTAGTGGGTTTTAAGAACAATCTTGTTGGGGTTTTTGCACTGCTACCCTTATTTCATATTCTCTAGTCATCCCTGTCAGTTACAATATAAGATTCAGAATTGCAATACCCAAGATTTTTTTGCTTTTTTTTTTTTCCTCTTCAATGTCTTTTATCTTTGTGGATTGGATTGTTTTTAAAATCTGTTCAATTTTCTTTTAGTGGTGTTTGCAGAGAGTACAGAGCTTAACCTCTTTAGAAAACCTCTCTTTATATTATGTTTTATTCTTTTTTTTTTTAAAGAATTTATTTATTTATTTGACAGAGACCACAAGTAAGCAGAGAGGCAGGCAGAGAGAGAGGAGGAAGCAGGCTCACTGATGAGCAGAGAGCCCGATGCGGACTCAATCCCAGGACCCTGGGATCACGACCCGAGCCGAAGGCAGTGGCTTAACCCACTGAGCCACCCTGGCGCCCTTATGTTTTATTCTTAATATGGCAATTACATGGAAGTATCTTGAGAATCCATGGTATTAACCAAATTCAATGTATTCTAAAGCAATTTGAAAGTGTTTGTCTATTGGTTAATTAAAAATAAATGAGTATGGGACACCTGGACAATGTAGTCACTGAAGTATCTTACTCATGATTTTGGCTCAGGTCATGATCTCACATTTGAGAGATACAGCCCCATGTTTGGCTCTGTGCTGAGTACAGAGTCCACCTGAGTTTCTCTCTCTCTCTCTCATACCCCGCCCCTCAAAGAAGAAATAAATAAATAAGTACCATTCATGTAAATAATACTGTTAGTTAAAAATGGAGTGATATCACTAAGAATGTAAGTGTAGGGAGCAATAGAGTTCCATTACTCAACTAAAACAATGACTAATCTGGAAAAAACTGAATCAACTTTTGTAGAACACTGAGAATCTAATAAGAATCTTAAAACAGTCAAGGGAGTGCTTAATGAAAAAAGAGTCTGCTAGATTTTGGTAAGAGCATGTTGTGGCATTTTGCATACCTGCCTACCATCCTCCATTATCTAGCTTAGAGATGGCCATAGGGATGGCAGCTCCTTTTCTTCATTAAGTATTTTGGTTATCTTTAAAAGTCAGAACAAGAACATAGACCTTGTTCTCAAATAATTATGACTATGCATTGGGTCCAGTCTTGTCATTCCTTAATGAATCTGCTCAGGGGTTTTTACTTATTTCACAAAGAAAGTTTCCACTTTCTTTGGAAACTCTCTCAGGGCTAGAGTGATCTCTCTGTGGGATTTGTTGGAAGCACTGAAAGGCATATAGGGGGTATAGCTCAGGGGTAGAGCATTTAACTGCACTGAAAGGCATATGATACCTACCAACACCTGGTACAATGTACACAGATAGGGCAAGCAGCAGACCAGAAAACATAGAAAAGCAGCAGCTAGGGAAGGGGATACACTAGGAAGTAAAGGTTTTAAAGAATTCTTACACCAGGGATTCTAGAAGTTCAAACACACAGAAAAGATTCAAGAAAACCATCAAGTTTCCTCTGCTGGCTATATTTTAGTCTCTAGGTAAGCAGGAAGTAGAGACTAAGGCAGGATTATAAATGGTCTGATAAGCACTGAAGGAGAGAGAAATAAAATTTTGAATAGCTTAAAACCGCCAAATTTGATGAAAGACATAAATCTATACATCCAAGAGCTCAAAGAATTACAAGTGGTATAAAGTAAAAAATATTCACACCAAGACCTATAATCAAACAACTGAAAGACAATGAAAAAGTTTTAAAAGCAGCAAGAAAAAAAATGACTCATTGTGTCCAAAGGATCCTCAGTAAAATTAGTGACCAATTTCTAGTCAGAAATCATGGAGGTCAGAAAGCAGTGGAATACCATATTTAAAGTACTGAGAAAAAAACCTGTCAATAAGAATTCTGTATCCTGGGGTGCCTGGGTGGCTCAATGGGTTAAAGCCACTGCCTTAAGCTCAGGTCATGATCCCAGGGTCCTGGGATCAAGGCCTGCATTGGGCTCTCTGCTCAGCGGGGAGCCTGCTTCCTCCTCTCTCTCTGCCTGCCTCTCTGCCTACTTGTGATCTCTGTCAAATAAATAAATAAAAACCTTTAAAAAATTTTTCTTAAAAAAAAAAAAAAAAAAAAAAAGAATTCTCTGTCCAGCAAAAGGGAGCTTCAAGAATGAAGCAGAAATAAAGACATTCACAGAAAAGCAAAAGAAGAGGATAGTGTTAGCAGGAAACCTGCCCTATAAGAAGTGCTAAAGGGATCCTTTAAGCAAATCAAAGAACACTAGAGAGTGAACCCAAACCATATGAAGAAATAAAGTGCACCAGGGAAAAAAAAAATGGTATAAGTCAATGTAAAGAGTCAGCATTGGGGCACCTGGGTGGCTCAGTGAGTTAAATCCTCTACCTTTGGCTCAGGTCATGATCCCAGGGTCCTGGGATTGAGCCCTGCATTGGGCTCTCTGCTCGGCAGGGAGCCTGCTTCTCACTCTCTCTCTGCATGCCTCTCTGCCTACTTGTGATCTCTGTCAAATAAATAAATAAATAATCTTAAAAAAAAAGAAGAGTCAGTATTAATGTGTATTTGGTTTGTAATCACTTTATTTCCTATATTAATTAAAAATAAATGAATAAATAATTACAATTCTATGTTAATGGCCATATAATGTATAGAGATGAAATTACAGCAATTACACACACAGAAGAGAGGAAGAGATGGAGCTATATAAGAGCAGAGACACTATATTCTGTCAAATTTAAGTAGGTATTAATTCAAACTAACTTCTTATAAGTATAAATGTATTGACTGTATCCCCAGGTTACAGTAGGTACTAATTTAAGTAGGTAAATTTAAGTAGGTAATTCCTTGGGTATGAAAAGTATATCACAATATAAGTCAGATTACCTCCCACTTCATTTTGCAATACTGGTTTTAACTCATTATCACAAACTGGTAAAGAAAATAAAATCTTAATTTTATTTATAAGAGGATGATAAATTAAAATGCATGATGAACAACAATAACAACAACCTACCAGCATTTAAGAGAATAATGCAGAGACAAACTAGGACTTAATCCACAAATGAAAAGAGGATTCAATCATTAAAATATCTATCAACAAAATTCATTTTATTGAAATATTTAAGAATTAACTTTATGAAGAACCATTAGAAAGAACTTGATGTAGCAGCCATACTTAAGCAATCTTTAAGCACGACTGAGTACAAAGTTTTCAAACCCAGTTAGTAATGAAGAAGAAACCAAAGTTGACATGTACTTTTCTTTTATGTTATATTAGTCACCATATAGTACGTCATTAGTTTTTGATGTAGTAGTGTTCCAAGATTCATTTCGGAGTGTACTTCAAAAAAAAAAAAAAAAAAAAAGATTGTATTATTTATTTCAAAGAGAGAGAGTGAGAGAGAGAAAGAGACAGCACAAAAAGGGGGCTAGTCAGAGGGAGAAGCAGGCTCCCCGCTGAGCAGGTAACCTAATGCAGGACTTGATTCTAGGACTCCAGGATCATGACCTGATCGGAAGGCAGACACTTAACTGACTGAGCCACCAAGCACCCTATAAAAATTTTACAATACACTTTTAATATTTCAATATACAATTTTAATATATAATTATTAAGGGCAATTTCATGAAAATCAGGAAACAGGCAGTGCTGTCACTATTTCTTCTGATACTGAACAGTGATGTGAAATTTCTAACTAAATGCAATGAGAGACGGCAATGAAATTAAATTACAAAATCCAGGACAAAAGAAGAGGAAAACATCTTTTTTTTATTTTTTTTTTGAGAAAAGATGAGATTATATCATTAGAAACTTAAAGGACTAAACTAAAGATATCAGAATAATTAAAATCCAACACTAAACAATTTTATTTTTTATATCATTTGCCAAAGAGATGGAAGTAGCAAAAATCAGCAAAATTATAAAATGTCACAGAATTAAAAACAAAGCAAACAAAACAAAACTCTGAGGAAGCTGGCAAAACAGGACCAAAAAAAAAAAAAAAAAATAGAGAAATGGGTCATCTTCTATTATATGAAGACCTAATATTATTAAAATAACTGTTCTTACCAAATTAATATATGAACTAAATTGAAATTAGTGCTTTAGTGCTTTATGTATTCTTGGAAGTGGGTGACAGGAATTTGACAAATTGATTTGTCTAATTATGAGTCCCAATCATAGGACTCCAGTTCCCTAGATGAAGATCAGTTAAACAATGAGTTTATGAAGCATTTCTGGTCAAATAGACATGAGAGAAAGCCTGTTTGGGCAAGACTTCTGAGAAAGTATCCATCATTCCTAAGACATAGGGGAGAAGAGCCTCAGGCCCATCTTCCTAGGGATGTTGCAATGTCGAGAAATGAAACCTGGAGCTGGAATGGGTATCATCATCTCGAAAACCTTCTGAGGATGAAGTTAACAAACAGGATGAGGACACAAAAAGACATGGGAACTACATCTGATGAAAAAAGAATAAATTTCCTTAGAGTAGGAGGATGGGCTAACTGGGTGATGGGCATTAAGGTGGGGCACTTGATGTAATGAGCATAATATGTAATGAGCATTATATGAGTATCATATGCAACTGATGAATCACTAAGTTCTACCCTCAGAACTAATGTTACACTGTTTGTGAATTATCTTGACTTTAAATAAAATGCTAAAAAAAAAAAGAATAAATTTCCTTATCATTTAAGCCAGTTTGAGTTAAGATTATTTGCAACTGAGACCATCTCAAAAGCTGTAATTAAACTGCAGATTTGAAAAGCAATACGAGTAAACTAAACAGTGAATCTAAAATGCTCTAAGAGGCTATCAGTCAAGAACCTCTGTACTAGATAAAATAGATTGTTACAGAGGTCAAAAATGCTGAGATATAAACTTTTTGAAAGTAGCTACCAGTAAAACAGTATAATTGAGGTCAATTCATATTCTCACAGCATAAAACCGTATTTTTAAGGTGCATAATTTTATTTTTTTTATATTATACATTTCCTATTTTATAAAGTCACTCATGTTCACATTTGTGTGCCATGAGATACCAAAAGCCTATGGAAAAAGTTTTCTAGACTAAAATAGAGAAAATAAATAGAGTTATCTCCAAATTGGGCTGGCTCTTCCTTCTTATCTCTTGATTTAAAAAAAAAAAAAAAAAAAAAAACCTGAGAATGCTTTAATGGGAAATGTCTTTGGGATGGGTAAGGGGATGTACTGGCATAGGATTTACAATGTAAATCTGGGAATGCGTGAGTATGTGGAAATCATACACACCTTTATGAAAATTCATACATCAGATCTGAACTAAGAATTTGCATGGTCCGTCCTCAACATGTTCATCACTATAGCATGGAAAGATATTTTCTGCAGAAACCATGAGTTAAGATAATTTTTGTTTTCACAAGATTAACATAAAACAACTGGAATGCTGTCTCTGCCATGCGATGGTGAAAGGATATTCGTTAAAGCAGTTATAGAAATCACTTGGTAGAAAAATCTTATTTCCAAGACAATTAAGACATTATTGCCATTAATCACTTACATTGATGAATCTTTGTGAATGCCTAGCTCTGTTTCAGTGGAAATGCAATCTTAGTAGTAAACTCTGTACCTGAGGATGACAGATTCTAGAGAATTATTCGTTCATTCTATTTTTAAATGAAAATTGATTAGCTACTCTTGGGAAATGATACTATATACTTAGCCAAAATTAATTGGACTTATAATAAAAATGTCCCTCTAAGCTTAAATAGCATTGTATATTGTTAAGTATTCAAAGATATTAAGAATAAAAGGCACATACAAAATGAAAGTAAGGTATACAAATATAAAATAACAGTGATCAAAAAACTGGAAGAGGGCTTCTGTATCATGTTTTATCTGTTTTTTTTATAATAAACGATAAACAATCATTTAAAATTTTAATTGCAAAAGAAATACTATACCTTGAAATGTTACAATGAACATTTTATATCGGTATATTTGCCAAGTTTTATAATGACTTGGAAGTTTTACTGCTTTGTTTGTAAAATGACTGGAATAAAATTAAATTTCAATTATGAGCTTAATTCCATTGTCTTTACTCAAGTATAGACTCTCATGACTACATTTAATTAGGCTCAGTATGTTAAGTGAGTATTAAAAGAATAACTTTAAAACAAACTAAAAATGTGGAACTCTAAAGCAGAAGCTAATGTAACCTGGGGACAGGAAAACCTACAGCATAAATGCAGAAAATCCTTTCATTGCTCTGCTCCAGTGAAGCCTAAAATGCCAAGAAACAAGAACTGAGTTATCTAAATATAAAGTTCCATTGATATTCTGAACTGCTATAGTTTGTTAATTAAATCATAATTTTAAGAAGTATGCTAATAAAATTTGGTAAAAACTCTTACAAGTATTCCACTCTACTGATACCCATAGAATTAATAGCAGTCTATGCTGGAAAACTTTTTAAATTAATGAACACTTCTTTGTAGTAGAATTTTCATTATTAAGCTAGTTTGGGTAGGTTATCTCCCTTCAAGCTCCTGTGAAATGCAGAGTGTTTGGCTTGGGGGTCAAATGCCCTATTCAGTCACAAGAGTTCATGATTCTGTAAGCTTTAACAAGTTAAACATTTGGTATCTCATACACCTATCCATGGACCCATTTTGCAGTGCCCTGAAAATTATAAGGTTTCTAGTGAACTCGAAGATGGTGTTAACATGAAGAATTAACTATTATTATCTCATTTTTTAAATATTTTATTTATTTATTTGAGAGAGAGAGAGAATGAGTGAGAAGCAAAGGCAGAGGTTGAAGCAAAGTTCTTGCTGAGCAAAGAGCCCTATGTGGGGCTTGATCCCAGGACCCCTAGATCATGACCTGAGGTGAAGGCAGATGCTTAACTGACTGAGCCACCCAGGCACCACACTATTATTTTAAATGAAACTTTAAACAGATACTTTCTTTACTTCAGATTATGAAGAATAAAACACCAAAGTTAAATATAATATTTAGGGTAGCTACCCTAAATAATAGCTATTATTTGTACTCTGGGGCATCTTACAAAGAAAAACTATAGTAAAACAGCCCTTGTCATTTCACTAATTCAATCTCTTTAACTGTTGCTTTGGTGCTACCAACACTACCTATCATGTCACACTGCTTTACTTCTTTAACTAGTGATGCTTGCAAGTGCCAGTATTGGTTAAATTATTTCAAAAAGTCAAACCAAACAATATGGTCATTTTTACTTTATCTGTACATGAGCAACATCTAGTAGTAAGCAGTAAAAGCAAATGTGACACATGACAGTGATTCAATGAGTGAAGTGTACTAAAAAAAACACATATGCAACAGGGTGTTTTCAGATGTCAGGGCAGTCTACCCAAGAAATGATGCAACTTAATAAGAAAATCACTATAAATACGTTGTTGATCTCACTAAGACTTGACATCATCACAATTCTAGCACCCTCATTAAGAAAAAAAAAAAAAAAAAGCTTCAAAGTCCTTGCCTTAATATGAAGAAGGTCACTAGCAGCATTCTTCTAACAATAACATTTTTAGCTAAAATTACATCTTATCTGTCAGCCTTGAACTAAGCACTCTACATGTATTGCCTCATTTAATGCTATAGCAGTTTTCTCAACTTGTCCTGTTACCATCTTCATTTTACGTATGAAGAAAATGAGATTGAGAGAAATTAAATAATTGCTCAAGGTCATGCAGCTATAAGAATACATAATAGAAATGTAAAATCGAAATGGAATGTCATTAAAAAATAATATGTCAAAAATATGATGCTATTAAATTTCAATAAAGCCTAAAGAGATCTATTACATCAAATCAAGCCTTGCAACTTTAAATAGTAACCAGGAAACACTGAGAAACCTATCACAATGGAAGGAAATACATTAAAGTTTATTTATTTACAGAGCAGTTATTAAGAAAATAGAAGAGTCATCATATACACCTTTTGGCAAGGTAGGATCTTCCTGAAATCATATGGTGTCTTTGTCTTCTGCCCCCATATAAAATCTATACCCAGTACACAATCATATACCAACCACGATCTTTAATCCTCCATCTGAGATAATAAAACTGATCCTACCAGCTGAGTTAGTATTGTTTCAACCTGGAAAGAAAAAGACTTAAATATAAAGATGAAAAACTCTATCAAGTCCATAATGTAGATATTTCCATGTAAGAATAATATATGTGTATTTAGGCACAGTGTGGCAAAATTAAAACAAATCTGGAGTATTAGGGCATATGAGAGAGTAGACTTGTGACTCTTACTTGAAGCATGCAAATGACTTTATATTCTTATCTGATGTTGAAAGAGGTAAGACAATGTGTCTAATTTTGTAAATAGTATTAAAATATTTAGAATTTAATGTCCTAAGTTTAATTTATTCATTTTAAGAGACCTGCCTAGATGTTTAGGTAAAATTTCTGTGTAAGGACCTGTTTGGCATTTGAAGTACTTAAAAAGAATACTGAAATCCTTAAATGTGTAATGCAACTTTAAGTGTTAGAGATAATTTAATGATTCAAGATTATGAATAAGACTACTTACTAAATCAGTTCAATTTTAATCAAACACTAATCAAGGATCTAGAAAAAGTGATTGTTCTACAGTTTATGTAGAGATTACTCAGTTTATAAACAAATATAAAAGTAACGCTCAGGCAACCCCTAAAAAAAAGAGAAAAAAAAAGAAAAACACAAAGAGTAAAGCAGTACAGCTTCAAGCCATAGATAAGTAAAATAAAACTCTATAAATATTCAAATAAACAAAAATAAGAAGGGAAAGGAGGGACAAGGAAACACAAGCAAAGAGTACAAATAGAAAAAGTAGTGAAACTAAAGATTACAATCCAAATATATCAATAATTAAATTATCAGTGGCGTAAGTACTCTAATTGTAAGGCAAAGATTGTGGAAGTAGATACAAAACCCATAGGAAACTCAAATATAGGAAACTCAAATATAAAGAAACAGGATAAAAATAAATAATGGGGAAAAATACATAGCCTTCAAACAGTAAGAGTAAGAAGTCTGGAGTGCTTACACAAAACACATATTAAATGTAAAGACCATAAATATGCTAAAAGTGAAATGACAGAAAAAGATACTCTGCTAACAATACTAAAATAAATACTATAGTTGCTATATTAATAGTAGGCATTGTAGATTTCAGAACCAAAATAATTAAATTTGTTAAAAGGGAGCATTTCATAATGATAAATTATGTCATCAAAAGAACATAAAATCCTAATTTTCCCCCTAACAAAAAACTCAAAACACATGAAGCAAAAAGTGATAGAATCACAAAGAGAATAACACAATTCACCATTATAGTTAGAAATTTCAATAACTATTACAAGTAAAATATAAGCAAAGATATCCAAAGGGATCTAAATAACGTATAGAGAACACAACACCAACAGCAAAATACATATTATTTTCAAGTGTCAGAGAACATTTGTAAAGGGAGTCCTTATTTGGAGGTGCTAAAAAAGTCTCAAAAATTTATAGATTCAGGTCATAAAAAGTCTGTTTTCTCACCAAAATGGAATTAAGTTAGAAGTAAGTAATAGTATGCTATCTAGAAGATCTCCAGATATTTAGAAAATAACACACTATTAAATAATGCTGCATCAAAGAAATAAATTGCAAAGAAAATTGTAAAGTATTTCAACTGAATGAAAGTGAAAACACAGCATAGCAAAATATGTTAGTTGCATAAGAAGTAGCACTTACAGAAAATTGTATAAATTCAAATGCTCATATTAGAAAAAAACACAGATCTCAAATCAAGATTCTTAGCTTTCACCTTAAGAAGCTTGAAAAAAAAAAGAGAGAGAGAGAGAGAAAGAACTTATGTCCAAAGTAAGCAAAAGAAATGAAATGAGATTAAAGGAGAAATCAAGGAGAAAAAACACACAACAGAAAAACAAAGAGGAAAAACCAATAAGCCAAAATCTGGTTCTTTGAGAGATCAATAAAATTGATAATTATCTTATCCACACTGATTGGGAAAAAAAGAAAGAAATACTTACTAATGTCAAGAATAACAGAGCCACCATCAGTATAGGCTGCAATTCCACAGATATTATAAGGACTCTAAGGAAAGATATGAACATGTTTTTCCAAAACATTCAACAACTTAGATAAAATGGACAAACTCCTTGAAAAGCACAAACGACCAAAAATAACTTAAGAAAAAGTAGATAACATGAATATCTCTATTTGGATACACGTGTGTGTGTGTGTGTGTGTGTGTGTGTGTGTGTATGTGTAGTTACATTCTCACAAATAAAACTCAAGACCCATTTAGATTTACTGGCAAATTCAAAGAAACTTTTAAAGAAGAAATAACACCAATTTTATAAAGACTCTTACAGAAAACTGAAGAGAGGTAAATATTTCCCAACTCATTCTTTGAGGACATCATAACCCTGATACCAAACCCAGATGATGGCATTATAAGAAAACAATAGTGCAAAGCTATAGCCCAATGTTTAGTAGGATATAACAAATAAAATCCAACAATATAAGAAAATAGTAATATGATGACCAAGCAGTATTTACATCAAGAATGTAGGTTTGGTTTAACATTAAAAAAATCAATTGACATAATACATCATTTTCAGAAAAAGTGTCTAATACTCAAACATCCATTCTCAATAAAACTCTCAGCAAACCAGGAAGAGAAGGGAATGCCTTCAATACACATAAATGATGTCTGCCATAAACCTACAACTTATATTACACTTAATGGTGAGAGATGAATTTTTGCCTCTGTGATTGGGAACTACACTCCTCTCATCATTTCTGTTCATCATCATACTAGAGATGTTAGCTAGCACAAAAAGGCAAATAAAAGAAAGACGAACCCACACAGGAAAGAAGGAAAGCTGTCTTAATTTGCATATGACTCGCTCATACAGGCAGAAGTTCAATGAAACCTACAAAGAAGTCAGTAAAACTGTTTAGCAAGGTTACAGGATACAATTAATTAGAAAAATTAATTTTATGTCTACATACCAAAAGGAAACAACTGAAACTGATATTTTAAAAATATCATTTGCTGTATCGTAGGGTAGTTGTAATATTTAACTTTTTGAGTAACCTACATAACTGTTTTTCCAGAGTGGCTGTACCAGTTTCCATTCTTACCAATAGTAGAAGAGGATTGCCCCCCTCACATCCTTGCCAACACCTGTTGTTTCTTGTGTTGTTCATTTTAGCCATTCTGACAGTGTGAGGTAAGATGTCATTATAGTTTTCATTTGTATTTCTCTGATTATCAGTGATGTTGAACATCTATCCATGGGTCTGTCAGCCATCTGTATGTCTTCTTTAGAAAAATGTCTATTCATGTCTTCTGCCCATTTTTTATTAGGATTATTCATTTTGGGGCACTGAGTTATATAATTTCTTTGTGTATTTTGAGTATTAATCCTCTATTATATATATCATTTGCAATTATCTTCTTCCATTCCATAGTCTGCCTTTTAGTTTTGTTGATTGTTTTCTTCACTATGCAGAAGCAATTGCACAGCTAGGTATTTATCCAAAGAACACAAAAACAATAATTCAAAGGGATATATGCACCCAATATTTATAGCACCATTTATAGCACCATTATCTACAATAGCCAAATTATGGAAACAGCCCAAATGTCCATCACCTGATGAATGGATAAAGAAAATGCAGTATACACACACAATGGAATACCACTCAGCCATAAAAAGAATGAGGTCTTGCCATTTGCAATGACATGGATGGAGCTACAGAATATTATACTGAGTGAAATAAGTTAGAGAAAGAAAAATACCGTATGATTTCACTCATATGTGAAATTTAAGATACAAAACAAATGAGCAAAGGGAAAAAAGAGAGGGAGGCAAACCAAGAAACAGACTCTTGACTACAGAGAACAAAGGGATCGTTACCAGAAGGGAGATGGGGATGGGTGGAGGGATGAGTTAAATAGGTGAAGGGGATTAAAGAATATGCCTGTTTGTTGTTGTTGTTGTTGTTTTAAGATTTTATCTATTTATTTGGGGGAGTAGAGAAGCGGAGAGAGAGGGACAAGCAGACACCCTGCTGAGTGTGGAGTCCGACATGAGGTTTGATTCCATGACCCTGAGATCATGGCCTGAGCTAAAACCAAAAGTTGGATGCTTAAGCAAATGAGCCACCCAGGAGCCCCTCCCCCCCTTTTTATAAGATTTATTTATTGGTTTGAGAGAGAGAGAACACATGCGAACACATGAGGGGGGAGAGGCAGAGGGAGAGAATCTTCAGACTCCCTGCTGAGTATGGAGCTCCACATGGAGCTCAATCTGATGACCCACGAGATCACAACCTGAGCTAAAACCAAGAGTCAGACTTCACCGACTGTATTAGGTACCCCAAGGAGTGCACTTGTAATGGGCATCACATGATGTATGGAAGTGCTGTATCACTATATCATGTGCCTGAAACTAATATTACACTGTAAGTTAACTGACTGGGATTTAAATAAAAACTTTAAAAAATAAAAACATAGGTGTGCATGTAAAAAATAGTATCATTTGCACAGCATCAAAAATGTGGAATCCATGGGAGTAAATCTGAAAAAAGATGTATGAAACCCACACATTGACAAACAAAAATCATTACTGAGAGAAATTTAAAAAGGCCTAATTAAAGAGCAAGGTACAATTTTGTTGTAGGTCAGAAGACTCAATATTGATATACGGTCTCAATTTCTTCCTTATTGATTCCTTGACTCAAATCCCACAGCAAATTTATTTTTTGTAGAAACTGGAAAACTGGAACTAAAATTGATACGAAAATCCAAAAGACCTAGAATAGCTGAAGAAAAGCCAAGAATAATTTTTTTTTTTTTTAAAGCACACACAATTTTGTGGTTGCATACAGATAGACAAATAGATCAACAAACTTACAAACAAATGTACTGATTCTTGGAAAAAGTTTAAAAATGAATCAGAGAATTTTTTTTTCAGAAAAAGCTACTAGAAATGGATTTCCACAGTCAAAAGGAAAAAAAAAAGAATTTTAATTCATATTTTATACCAAATACAAAACTTAGTTAAAAATGGATTTCATACGTAAATATAGAATTAAAACTCTAAAACTTCTAGAAGAAAACATAGTAGATATATATTAGGTATATATTAGGTATGTTTATTTCAACTAGGCAAAATTTCTTAGGTATGACACCAAAACATAATCCATAAAAGAACACATTTTTTAAATTAGACTTCATCAAAATTAAAAACTTTTGTTCTTCAAAAGACACTAAAAATATGAAAGGCAAATGAAGGCAGTGATAAAATATTTGTAAGGGACATATTTAATAAAGTGTCAGAATATATAAGGATTCATAAGAATATATAAAAACTCAGGAATAAGAAACCAAACCGAAAGGGGGAGGGGAGGAATAAACAAAAGATGTGGACAGACACTTCATGAAAGAAGATAAACAGAAGAGAAATGCCAACATAGAAAATAGCCTCAATATCAGTAGACCCTAGAGAAATGCAAATTAAAACCAGGATAAAGTATCACCATACATCTACTAGGATGCTTAAAAGTAAAAACACTGACTATTGGAAATATTGGTGAAGTTATAAAGGAACAAAATCTCACACACACTGCTAGAAGAAATCTAAAATTGTATAAATGTTTTGAAAAAGAGTCTGGCAATTTCCTTGAAGTTAAACCATATACCTACCTATCCATTCTACCCATTCCACTCTAAAGTAGTTACCCAAGAGAACTGTTAATATCCTAAACAGGTAAAAACCCAAGTGTCCATCAATCAGTAAATGGAAAAACAAATTTCAGCATATCTGTACAATGAAATACTATTTAGCAATAGAAAGGAATAAACTGTCCATATGTGCATCAACACAGATGAATTTTAAAATAAGTATGCTGAATGAAAGGAGCCATACACGCACACAAATACAGAGCATATAATTTCATTTACTTAAAATTCTAGAGAAAGCAAATTAAACCACACTAACAGAAAGTATACTGTGGTTACCTAGGTCGGGTATGTAGGGAGAACATGGAACGGGAGGAAAGGGTAAGTTAGGCTTTTAGGGTGATAGATATATTCATTATCTTGAATGTGGTAATGGTTTCAATGAGTCTATATACCATGTTAAAGCTCAGCAAATTGTACATTTAAATATGAAAGGTCTTTTTTTTTTTTATATTGCTGTAAGAGGAGAATCAATACACAGATAAGATTACCTACTATGGAAAAAGGAATATGATCCAATTTTCTTCTAATTTATTTATTTAAAAAATAATAAAAATGAAACCAAAATTTGAATGTAGAGTTCATAGCAAATAATTTAAATTGGATAAGCAATAAATAAATATTAAATATTTTTATTTAATACAGGGAAGATACATATATTTTCCCTAATTTATTTTCTCTTTATAAAAGCTATTTTAACATTAGCAATATTAATTCATTTTCTGTAAATATATGTTCTATTTTCCATGTTATCTTTTCTTTCAACTTTATAATTTCATTTTTTAAAATTTTTATTATACTAGTCACAAAGGAGAAATTACCTTTTAATACCTACAAAAATACAGGGAAAAAATGGAATAATAGAGCATAATTTGAAATAAAGAAAGCCTTTTACATCTACACAAACATCCCAACATTTTAAAAGAAAAATTTAACTAAATAATTAAAAACTCAGAAGTAGATCTCTTAGAGATTTATTTTTACACAGCATGAAATAAGAATCTAATGTCCTTTTCTGCAATTCTAATTGTCACTTAATAAATTCTCATACATGCTTAGCTCTATTTCCATACTTTCCGTTCTGTACTACTAGATTTATTTGTATCTGCAACTATATCAAATGTTTTATTAATATGTTTATATAAAACTCCATAGTAATTAAATTAGTTCCCAGTCATTGTTCTTTTTTCAAAAGAATCACTTGTCAATTTACTCACCCAGATAAATACTGTATAATTTTCAAGATTGAAAAAAACACTACTTTGAGTTTTTATTAATTTTAATTAATTTAAAAGGATTGACATATTTAACATGTTTTGTTGTCATAACCTGGAGCATCAGTTACTGGGGTTGTCTCTCATGCATTCAATAAAGTAAGGCCAGTTTCTTCATGTTGTTGTCACTTCACATATGACTATAACTAGTATTATTAAATGTGCTTTCATATCATATTTAGTAAAACTGGAAAAAATCTTTTTGGAAATTGACCAAAATTAAACCCACCACTAAGAGCAAAAAAAAGGGTAAGTTATCTTTAGAGAACAGTTATGTGCTTCCTATAATATATATTATAAATTTATATATATAAATAAAATTTATTTATATATAAATAAAATATATAATAATTTATATATAAATAAAAATTATTTTATAGGGGCGCCTGGGTGGCTCATTGGGTTAAAGCCTCTGCCTTCGGCTTGGGTCATGATCTCAGGGTCCTGGGATAGAGACCCACATAAATAAATAAAATCTTTAAAAAAATATTTTATATATAAAAATAATGGTATTACTAGACTTACCTGTACTGAATTCTCCATACAAATTCTTTGTAAATGAAATTTCTTTTATGTAACCATACATATACTGGCATGTTTATAAAGAAAACCAAAATTAGTCTCTCTACTGTTACACTTTGTAAATCTTTGTATTTCCTAAGGCCCCTGGAGTAGTAATATGATCTAAAAAAAACACACACACAGAAATTTTTGTGATTTTTTTTTTCCAAAATATGTAGCCTTCTGCCATGTAGACTGAGAAGGTTATTAGCACAATCTTCTCTCTGTAAACTGCCTGCTAAGAAAGTAAATGAACTACTAACTACACCTCTAATAGTTGCAAAACCAAATGGTAACTGAAAGGCCCCATTGTAGTAAATATCCTCTAAACACAGGAAAATAATTGTTGAGTGACTGATCAGGTATGTTATAAGAAAATATTTCATTTCCTGAATGTTAATGTTAAGTTATTTTCCCTAGTGACTCCTAAAATATACTCTTATAATGTGGTTTCATCTCTAACAGAAAGGAGGCTTTTTCCCATCTAACCTACAATATCTTTTGCTATTGTGTACAGTGTCATTTTGCTGTCATTCAATACACAGAAGCAGATGTCCCTTTGCTCCCATATCCCACTTTCCATTGTCCCTGCTGCAAATCTTTCAGTGATTCTTTTTATGGGCTGAAGACCATTTCATTCTATCAGCCTTTCCTTTTCATGAGCTTCAGAGAATACAATGAGACATGGCATGGTGCAAGGAGACAGAAAGTAAGGCACTGTATTCTGAGATGTAAAGTCAACAATAAGTTGAGTAAGAGACAGGTAGAACTTAGGAAAACATTTAGTCTAGTCCTCCCAAGAAAAGTAGATTGACAGTTGATACATATTATTTAGGAAAACTTTCTACCTATTGAATAAAAAGAAAAGCAAAAATAGTGAACAGAATCACTAGAGTTGGCACCATTTTCCATCAAATTCTATTTCTCTTATTCCACAGCAATGGGCCCTTAACTGATCAGATATTTATCTAGCTAATGTAGCTTTTCTTTCAGCTGCAGGTGGGGATGTAATAAAGCTCTAAACAGTAGTATGTGGATGGAGATGATGCTTGTAACTTGAGTAACTTGTTTAAAAGAAAATGACCTGGGACGCTGGGTGGCTCAGTCAGTACATCAGACTCTTGATTTCAGCTCAGGTCATGACGTCTCCATAGTGAGATCTCTGTGCTCAGCATGGAGTCGGCTTGGGTTCTCTTTTACCCTCTCCCTCTGCTCCTCCCCCTACCAATGATTGATCTTACTCTCTCTCCCTCAAATAAATAGATAAAAGGAAGGGAAGGGAAGGGAAGGAAGGAAAAGAGAGAGAAAGAGAAGAAAGACAGAAAAGAAAAGAAAGGAAAAGAAAATAAAAGAAAAGAAAACTTACCTAAATTTCCCTTCCTCACTTACACTTTCTCTCAGACTGAAACATGGTGTGGTAGAAGTCTAGTTCTGACATGACAGATAAAGAAAACTTTCTTTGAGATGAACGGATGGAAGGAACCCGGATTTTTGAGTGTCTCATCAAGTTGAGTCCCCAGCAGTCTAACTAACTTCCGGACTGTTTTGGAAGAACTAAATTTCTATCTTATTTAAGCAACTCTATTTGGGATATTTGTTTTATCAGCATAGATTTAATGAAACAGGGGCTTACATATAAACCTGACACCAACCTTAAAATGGAAAAAATATTGTGTTAACATTCAAATCAACTGAGAGGATACAGTTAAGAGTGACCAAACAGAAAATCAAATGGGGAGTATGAAAAAAAATTTGGCAGTCCAATATATATGAGAAAATAATAATTTTTAAAAGATTTAACACCAAAAACTAAAGAAAAAATCCAAATAATTTGCTATCAGAAAAATAAAAAACTGAACTGTAAGGCACAGAAAATAAAATATGAAATACAAAGTGCCAGACTGGTCCATAAACTGAGATGCAGGGAGAGCTGACTAAAATAAGTTGGGATCACAAAGAAACTAAAATTTTAAGTTGGGTTTCAGTCTGCCCTGGAAGTTTTAAAGAATTAGAATCTCATCACAGAAAACACAATCAATTATGCAGAGTGAAATGGATAAACACATTAAAATGATGTCACAAAATAAGCATTTTAAAATTAGAAGTCAACAAAACATGATGATAAATCTTTCTTTTTTTTTTTTTAAGATTTTATTTATTTGTCAGAGAGGAGCGAGAGGGAGCACAGGCAAACAGAGTGGCAGGCAGAGGCAGAGGGAGAAGCAGGCTCCCTGCCAAGCAAGGAGCCCGATGTGGGACCTGATCCCAGTACGCTGGGATCATGACCTGAGCTGAAGGCAGCTGCTTAACCAACTGAGCCACCCAGGCATCCCGATGATAAATCTTTTTTGAGTGCATGTTTAAAGAATAAATTTCTAAAGGGGTCAAAAAAAGAGAAAACATGTGGGCTATTTACAAAGGAATGAAAATTAGGCCATAAGAATCTAATACTACATCCAAATGAAAAAAACAACAGTCAAATGATGCTTAGCAGGGGAAGGGACAGAAAAGAGTATGAAGAAAGTTTTAAAAATACATACTCAATGGAACTATCATTTTTCTGTGAAGGTACTGGAATTAGACTGATACATAAAGGCTTAGAAAACATGCTATGCACCGACTCTATGAAAATCACTTACAGACATACTCCTGTCAATCTTGAAATGAATCAAATAATAGATTTTAAAAGACTAGAGTAATCTTCTATACCATATAAGTGCTTTTTAGCTATGGAAAGAAAGGAAAAGAAGTAAAAGTAGTGAGATGAGGATGTGTACTTTTAGAACAAAACCGTAGTGACAATAAGATAGGAAAAACCAATACAGCTTGAGAAAATATCTGAACTCCAAAGTCCTAAAGGAGGCAGAAGGCTCAAACTGAATACAGGGGACATCCAAAGACATGTTGCTATCCATGCCACCCCCTTGCATTTCTTTTATAGAAATCTAGAAATGTGTAATAACGGCTCATGCTTACAGAAGGAACCACACGTATCTGCCTCATTGAGCACATTTTGTGTGTGTGGATTGCACCTGGGTTCACACTGATTCCAGAGTACTCTACATAGACTTAGGGAGTATTTAGGTAGCCCACTTGCCTTCCATAGATAAGTGATGAATAACAACTTAAAATCTTGCAAAATGTATTGTTTTCTGTATTTTTGCAAGAATTGACAAGACCTGACAAACCAAAGAGGGTATTGTGAGTTCTTAAGCTGAAATACAAAGTATGTCTAAACAGACACTGTGACTCTTTTTTTTATTTAATGCAATAGATAAAAAAGAATTTTTTAAAAAGAATTATAAAAATTTTTAAATGTCCCTAATAATCTATCATTAACAAGTTTTATAAAATGGAAGTTCAAGGATAATTAGGTTTCCAGTTCTGCATAAAGGACAGCCAAAAGTTATTGTCTTATTCTTAGATATAATGTGATTAAAGTCCCCTACTAGGCAAAGAATGTTACATTGATCCGAAAGTTTTACACCTTCTGTTATTATATTTAAAAATCAAAACTACCCCCATCCTAAAGCACTCTTTCTTCTGGTATTCTGCTATATCACATCCTCTTGGCTTTCCTTTCTTCTTTACCAGCTCTTTCCTATCTTCTTGACCAATGGCTTGTAACTGTGTAAACCTGGCCTGGCTGTGTTAAAAAAAAAATTCATTTTAAAAAACAAACAGCCCTGTTTAATGTACTAACATGTTGTCTATGGCTGCATTCACATTGCAATGGTAGAACTGAGTAGTTACAACAGAGACCACATGGCCTACAAAATTTTAAAACATTTACTGTCTAGCTCTATGCAGAAAAAATGTACCAGTCCTACTCTTCATGATTATCATTCCTCAGTTTTGTCCTGAGGCTTCCTCTCCTCTTCTTCTGTATACTCTCCTTCATCATTTAATCTAATCATTTCATTACTTCCAACTCACAAGCCTGTACCTTTAGACCAGACCTCTTCCCCTACCTTCAGACGCCCATGTCCAACACTCTTTGGGGCATATCCATCTGGATGTTTTCCAGTTTTCCTGTTCTCAGTTCATCCAAAAATAAATTCATCATCCTCTTTCTACCAAATATTGACATTCCTGTTTCCCAGCAAATGTATTCACTGCTCATCTGGTGATGAAGAGAACTTTGCTGATTAATAGAACTTTGCTGATTCTTCCTCCCCAGAGCATACATTCATTCTGGTATGCTACCATATCTCCTCAAATCCTTCTAATTCTCCTCCACATACCACTCTAGCCCAAAATGCCATCATGTCTTCTCTGGACTACTGAAACGTTCTTTAATTGATAACTGTACAGTCTTTCTTCTCTCTAATCCTATATTTACATTAGATCAACCTTATTCTTTAGATACAAAGACCAAATCGATACTTGTATTCTGCTATAATACCTGATATCTAATAAGTGATCAGTATTTTTACATGAATAAATAATGGTAACTATAATATGTCAAAAGGAATAGAGCAATAAATAGGTCTGAGTCCACATGCTCATACAGGGCAAGGTGGTATAAATTTACAACTATCCTTTCATAGTAGAAAATACTACATAAAATAACACAGCAGAGATTTCAAGAAGATCAACAAATCTGCTTACTCTTCTTCTGGGGCAGACAGCTAGACTATTTCCCATTTTTGTTGTTGTTCTTGATTTTTCAGTTACATCTGGATATATGAAATATTTCTAACCAATTGAATGTGTGAGGGGGTGAAAACTGTCACTTAGAGACCTCATCTCTTACCACTTCCCATTTGTGAGCTTTCATGCTCTCTCCCCTTCCTATTTGATGCAAGGAAAGAAGGGCAAGTTTGGGATATTCATGCTTAAAATAGCAGGCAGAAAGAGAAAAAGAAAGACCCTCTAAGTTTCTGAATCACCACTTAAAGAGAAAATACCTCAACAACACTGCGGTAGACTCAATAATGATCCCCACCCAAATATGTCAGGCACTAATCCCGTGAATCTGAATTTTAGCTTATATTGCAAAATGGGACTTTCCAGATAAGATTAAGGATCTTGAAATTCAGCATTAGCATAGGTTATCTGGGTAGGCCCAAGGTAATCACAAGGATCCTAAGAGGGACCCAAGAGGACACAGGATCAGAGTAGAAGGCACTATGATGATGAAATGAGAGGAAGAAAAAGGAAAGTGAGGTGGGACCATGGTCGGAGAGTGAAACAGAAGAACACTAGGAGTGGGTTCCATCCTAGAGCCCCTAGAAGGAGCCAGAACTGCTGACACTTTGATTTTAGTCCTGTAAGTCTCACTTGGCTTTCTGATCTTTAAAACTGTGAGAGAATGAATTTCTGTCATTCCAGCCTCTAAGTTTGTGATGATTTATTATTGATCCTGGCAACGTGGGGTCCTTCATAACTATCCACGAAAGATCAGAAATGGATTCTGAGATGAAGCTAGATGGAGACAGGATGCAAAGGAATGTGAGGAAGTGGAGACAGCAAGTTCAAATAACATTTTCATAAAAAGTGAGGACTGAATGAAAAAATGGATTTATATTGGTGGATACCGGAGCATATATGGACTCTGAGGATGAGCGTTCGTTTGGGAGGGAGGAACAGATGACTCAGGGCGGAGTGGAAATGACTGGAAGAGAAAAGTCCTTGAAAAGGAGACAGTGGGTCTGGTTAGAACTGAGTAAGAATACACTGGCCTTGATAAGAAAAGGGGCACTTGCTCTTCTTCAAGACTGTAGGAGAAGATGCACTCAGGTGCTTACAGATAAATAAGTTGGCGATAGCAAGGTAAGGGCCTTTACAAATGAGAGGTTCTATCTTCCCTATGAAGGAAAAAGCATCAGCTAAAATTACATACAGAGTAAGAAGTTTTATAAGCTATGAATTAATAGGATTTTCATGAGCTTACAGAGAAAATCTTGTTTCAAATTTGACAATTATGCATTTATAATGACATCACCATGGTTGTGTGTGTGTTTGTGTGTGTGTGTGCGTGCACATGTGTGTATTGTTTTGCTTTCTCCAACAATATTTAACAGTACAGGTTGAAGCATAGAGAAGCCACTTGTTTACCTCATGAAGGCCTTCTGATTGAAGAGAAGGAAAAGGAAAGACATTTCAAAATATTTGTAAAGCAGTAATAAGTGGTACTATTAAGTAGTAATAATCATCACAAATCATGGACTCCAAATTTAAAAAGGAGAGCAAATAGGAGGGGGTGGTGGATAGAATAAATTGGTAACAATAAATTCAAGATATCCATAGAACTGCCCAAACAAATGATCTTCATTGTCAGGTGTCTACAAAGAGGGCCTGAGTTATAGCTGAAGATGAAGGAAAACAAACAAATACAAACGCAAACCATGGCAGACTAGAGGATGTGTTTAAAGCTTACATATTCCCAGTGGGGGCTTCTCTCTGTAGTGTGAGGTGGAGGACTTTGAAAGGGAATTTTGCACACCCAGTGTTAGACCCTACAAAGGGCAAGTAAGAGCCAGAAGCACAGAGATACAGTATATTACCACTGTTTGACCTCACTGTAACTTTCTCTAAAAATTAGAAATACAACAGCATAAACCCATATGCCTGTGTTGGCATGATTATGATGTAATAAATGACCTATCTGTCATCTCACTCTAGCACTCTAGACCTTGATAAACTTGCCCTGTTACAATATCTGTTCCTATACTTTTATATGAGAAAACCTACTTGTTAACATACCCAGAGAAGACCCATTAACCAAGTTATACAAGTAAATATAAAATCAGAATGAAAATATAAAATGAAAAGTATTAGATTACTAATGATCAAAGCATTTCCTTCCTAAAGGAACACCAATATTGGATAAGGAGAGAAAAAATATTTTATAATCATATAATTATGACAAGTGTAAACATAAAAAAGAACTATTTAGGAGTACCTTACGGTTTTTATTTTGCGATGCAAAGGGGTTAAACAACACTCGTTTCATCTATCTCATGATAGGGATGTTCTTGCTAAAAGAATTTTAAAATTAAAAAATTCACTGGCTTCAATTCCCTGATCCTACCTAAGTACCTGATCTTCAGGTAACTACAAACTTCTCCCCAAGTTATTTTTTGTGCATCAATTTAGCCACCAAATAGTGAAAATATCTGTCCATTTTATTTGTAGGAAAATAAACATCCACCATGGAGCCCTATAATAACTAAGTTTTTCCTGTGACTCTGCTAAAGAAGCAGTAACCAACATGTACTTACAAACAGGGATGAATGAGTACAAGGGGAAAGGCTAGATGAGTAGCTCAGATTTAAAATACAATGAATCAACTATCGTATTTTACTTCAGAAACCTAAGTAATATAGATGAACTGGGGAAAAACCCTACAGTTCTGGGCCATTCAAAAAATAGAAATATGTTTACTTATGAAGTTTCCATGAAGTGGTTTTGTTTGTTGTTATTCTCTTCCATTAATTCTAAGTTTTATTTTTTACTTAATTTTACCATCAGAAATAATCAAATCAAAAGCATTTACTAAGTCAAATACCATTTATCTAATACTTGAAGTCATAAATTAAGGAAAGCCGGGGAGGAAATATGCGAGGAAACACACAGAAAATGGTTATCAGGAAGGATAAAGTAAGTCACCCGAGTGCCTCTTACATCATCATAAAAGCAAAGGGAATATAGACTGCTGACATTCCATATATGGTTATGCTAGATAATCTTCCTTCCCCTCCATTTGTATGGAAAACTTACATCCATGCATTACTTAAGGTCTCCATTTAAATCAAAATATTTAGTGGAGTAGTGAAGTTGCTTATATCCGTAAATAAATGGATCTTGTGTCACCATGCATCCCTGTAGTATAGTAGACATGTGGTCAAGGTGATGATCCCAGGATCTTTGAGATGCCATCCTCACAGAGCTTTATTCCCACTTTTCTCCTAACTTTCCTTGGCCTTATTGTTTATATAACTTACCCTATCCCTCCTGCAAACCAAGAAACTGGTAATAGCTCTGGATATTCATGCTACCTAACAAATCAGTTTCCCAGGTCTGCCATCACCCTAGCGGCCCTGGCTTAGGTAATTCCCTGAACTATATTTTTAAAAGCCACCTAAATTTAGCTAAACACAGAGACTTCTGAAAAACCACCTTTAGGTGAAAGATCAATAGCACAGATTATTTAATAGGATTCTTAAAGAATGTTAAAAATGGATCAGGACTGAAGACTGTGTTTCAATTTTAACCAAGTACACAAAGCAAGAGAAAAATGATATGAACTTGAAAAATGGTATGGTATGTAGATAAATATACAAACCAAGAAATCACCCATTAAAATGGATTATTTCAAGAAAAATATGATTGTGTATAAAGTTAGGCTCTAAGAAAAAGAAATACAAGAATTAAGTGAGATAATACAATTGTACCCTTGTCTTATTCAACATTACTTATCAAAGCTTGGAATTAATAATAGAAATGTGCTAAATGAAAGTCTCTTACAAATAGAAGTTCTATACAAGCATTTGAAAAAGAGCTTAAGATTCTGTTTAAAGCAATAATCAGGAACAGAAGTTTTAGTAGATCAAAGTAACATCTTCTGTGTCATGTCACTTTGCAGAACAATTAAGGATTTTGTTAATAACCATCTGCTAGGTTGGGGCTTTTTTTAGTGAAATTAATTTTTTTTCATTAAAAAAAAGGACATACCATCTCATGACTATATTTGAGTCAGCATATGCAGAATTTTTTTCACATCAGAATGACAATTTTTTGTCATAGAGTCTTTTAGAAATCAGCTTTCAAGAGAGTCGATAAATTATATGATGTTGTCAGATGAGGTAACGGAGTAAAAAAAAATCTCTAATTAGATAAAATTCTAATAGTTGTGAATTTATGGGAGCTGTGAATAAGATGAGTGTCAATTAAAATGTCCAAAAATCTAAAATAAGAGCTTATCTTTTATAGCAGTACATTATACAAGAGTTTTCCCTCTCTTTGATTTTCAACCAAACTGGAAAAAAATTAAGGGTTAAGTATTTAAGCTTTGAAACCTAGACCTATTCTGTCATAATTGGAAAATGCACTAGTTAGGAGAAGACTGTTCATAAGATTTTGGAAGGCAACATTTTTTTTTTTTAAATGACAACCTTTATGGAATTTTCTGTGAAAACTGTTTTTCGCTTTAATCAAAATATTTTTTAACTAATAATACACTATATGTCTCGAGGGATAAAAGAAAAGAAAAAAGAAACTAATGGGAAAAGAGATCCATCATTTGCATTTTATTTAACAGAGTGTTCAGAGACACGTTTAAATATCCAGAAAAGAAAAGGAAAAAAACCTTTAAACAAAACATATAACCACATCTGGTCACATAACCAAAGTATTTTTTTAATCTTCTATTCTCTTGACCTCTGCACTTTGAATCAGGGGCATCTGTTACGATTCACTCTGTCCTACAGACCTTTATGACAGGTCTTCAGAACTCTGAATGTGGACAATTTATAAAGAGACAAAGCACCTTTAAAATTATTTCTTTGAAGATGTCTATTTCAATTCTGAAAGTAAATGTCTGGAATAAAAGTCAAACCTTAAATTCTAGTTTAATTGGTAGATGGCAATTGAAGAAGAATTACAGAATTTTTCATTTTTCTATGCATGATGTCTCTGTAGGCTCACTATTTAGAAAACTTGGAATTATAAAATTTAAGGTCCAGAAGATATCTTAAGAGAATTCCCAGCCCGCATCTCCATTACAAAGATTAAACATAACAGAGCATCGAAGAGCCTAACCCAGATTCCTACCCCCAAAACCAGATTCTGAGTGCCCTAAAAAACTAAAAGACCCACCAATGTCATTGGTCTTTTTACCAGGCAATTAAGATTCATCAGAGAAGACGCATTTACTCTCATAGGAAAAGGAAAAGTACTTATAGCTGGCCACCTTTACTCTGAAAAACAAAAACAGGGAAGTCTAAGGATCCCATAGTCCTGCTTATGGATTTCAACTTATTTCTATTTTCTTTAAAATATATATATTTTTCATATATATATATATTATATATGTGTATATATATATTTAATTTTTTTTTTTTTTTTTTGAGAAAGAGAGAGAGAGGGAGAGCACAAGAAAACACAAAAACATTAGTGGGCAGAGGGGCGGAGGGAGAGGGACAAGCACACTTTCCGCTAAGCAGGGAGCCCAGTGGGGGGCTCGAACCTGGGACCCCAAGGTCCCAACCTGAGCTGAAGTCAGATGCTTAACTGATTGAGCCACCCGGGAGCTCCAACTTATTTATATATTCACTGTTGGTTTCACTCCTGCCTTCTACTATAAGAGCACCCCAGCCAATTTTAAGTGTTAACTTGCTTATACATTCCTTGCTTGCTGACCAATAAGTCCTCGATCTGCAGCAGAACTTCTTTTCAGAATTATAGACCCCGGCCCTGCGGAGTGAAGAACCAAACTCTCCCAGAAGATAGGGCTTGACTACATGTGAAAACAGCTGCTGCAGATGCCAGCGCATCTATACAGGACGATGCCACAGCCAAGTCACCGCCTGCTTCTCCTGCATGTAGCACCCCCTCCCTTTTCCCCAGGTCTTGCCTTTTAAACTCTCCAGGTTTGCCTGGATGGAGAAGACAGTCTTTGAAACAACAGTCCACCATCTTGTCTGGCTGTCAGCTTCCTGAATAAAGCCCGCTTTCCTTTCCCACCATCCTTGTCTATCAAATATTGATTTTCAAGTGGTGAACAGCTGAACCTGAGTTTGGAACCGGTTTTCTGTCTGGTAACATTATTATGTCCAGTGTCCGTAAGCTGAGACTATCTCTGCTCCAATTTCTCCAAAGAATAAAGCTCCTCTTACCTCCTGGAGAATGGTGTGGGGCAGTTGCTTGGCCACATGGAAAAGGGGGAGCGCTGGAAATCCAAGGTTTCTGTTAACAGACTTCCGAGTAGTCACCTGTCTTCACTGCTCTCCCTCCCTTGTGCCTTCTGCCCTACTTGTTATTTCTAAGCACAGAATCTTTCAGGAACTTGGCAGGGACATTTCTCCCCACCTGGAGGGTCCATGTGTCCAACCTCTGACACAGACAACACAGTTTTTTTTTTGCTTCATTCAAATGCCACTCCTCCATCCTTTTTTAAAATACTGAGATTTAAACTCCTTTGCTGTTGGGGCACCTGGGTGGCTCAGTTGGTTAAGCATCTGACTTTGGCTAAGGTCATGACCTCTGGGTCCTGGAATGGAGCCTTGCATTGAGCTCCCCGCTCAGTGGGGAGTCTTCTCCCTCTGCCCTGCCTCTGCATCCATGCTCTCTTTCGCTCTTAAATAAAATCTTTTAAAAAAATAAACTCCTTTGCTGTCTTTCCTGTTATTTTTAACTCTTGCTTAATACCATTCTTATTTCCTTATCATTTTCACTGTAGTGAGGTTATAAGGCACAAATCATATTCATATAAATTACTGAATTTCATATTTTCTCTTAAATAAATGTGCATTTTTTAAAGCACAGGCATATAATTATATGTGGGTTACGATAAAAATTCTATGAAAATTTTATCTGTTCTGGCCTCCACTCCTTCCTCATCATCTAGAACAGGGCTTAATCAATAATTACATTTGCATGAATGCATAAATACATGTATTTACAAAACAATTTCTTTGTGAAGTATTTTCACGTGGCAATTCTAGACCACTTTTTTATTGATGTTTAAGTTGCCATTAAAACATACCTTCACAGTATTCCATTGCATGGGATTTCTGTAAGTACAGACTCACCTTATTGTTAAAAGCAAACCTACATTCCATAGAAAGAATCAGAAGTAGAAATAACTGAGAAAGTGCGTAAGTGTATGCGTGTATATGCATACAGATACATAGAGATATATGGTTATAGCTTCTCATTTACAACAGGTTCTTCAGTTTATCCTTAGCAGTTTAGCTCAAGCATCTCTGAGCCATATATAATAGAATCAGTCCCAGAGACAGAAAACTTGAGCAATGTTCATGGCTTGACATAAAAAGTGGACCTTATCTTGAGTCCCACAGTACATCATTACTCTGTGGCAAATAACCACCACATGTAATTTAGAAAGGTCCTTCATACACTTTGACTGCATCCACTCTGGTCTATTACATAAAATACACCCAAGGTCAAGTTCAACAGGGAAATATTAGGAAGTATGCCTCTTTCCCTCCTTTGAGTAATTCAGCATCTTTCATCGTTGTTTAAAAAGTTTAAAAATCCTTAAAACATGGCATTTATTTTCATTTTCAAAATTTTTAAGTTACTGAGATATACAATCTAGTCCAAACTAAAGAGGAGTTCTCCCTTTTAGGTCTTCTTTTCATCTAATTCATGATTTTCCTTCTCATTTCTTTTATTCTTGTGCTGCCTTCTAATTCCTCGCTACCCTGGTTTTTAAAATTCTTCTTCCTTTTTCTTTCCTTTCTGTCCTTTTTCTATGTCCTCTTCCATTATTTTGCAGTGGTGTAAGTCTTTTGAGAAAAAAAAAAAAAAGATTAAATAAGCAAGTTTCATATTCATGCTCCAAAAATCATATCCTTTTTGTGTTTTGTACATGCCTGATTTACTGAAGGTTTATTACTTGAGTTGAAAAGTGGCACTATTCAAATCAAGATTGGGTAATCTCAGAGAATGGGAGTAGAGGTAGGCAGGCATTCTAGGGAGGTAGAACTGTGTTGGGAGTGGAGAGAAATCTGTAACAGAATATTTGGGATTGATCTTAATGCCATTCATATTGTACTACATAGTTATCTACTATGAGGCACAAACTATTAAATGGAAAAACTCATCTGTTCTCTTTCACCCTCCACACATCCTCCCACATACACATTCTTTGTTTTTCTGTGTCTCTGCATGTATGTGTGTAGTGAGTGGTGAAATCACCGATTGTTTAGTTGTAAAGATACAATTTGGATATTTACTTCACTATTGATTATCAAAAGTGAAACTTGAGCAAGTTACTAATTACTCTAAGCCTTAGAACTCCTTTATACAATGAGGATGCAAATACTTAATGCTCAGGTTGTTGTCAGAGTATTTAAATAATATCGTATGTCTAGTTGTTGATTTGGCCTAGAGCCTGGCGAACGCTCTGTGGTGAAAACTGGTAGCTATTCACCAAAATCCATGTTCTCTCTTCCCTCAGACCAGAGCAAGACCACAATACCTCACTGCCTTTGAAGATAAAAGAGTCCCGTGCTAGCATTATTGTGAGTAGACCCTGAGCAAAAGTGCTACCTGCTCCATTCTGGCCAATAAACATCTTGCGGTATCATTGTCTCTGTTCCTTCTCCTTCAGGGGGTGAGGAAGCAGGATCTGAGAAGCTGTGTAAATTCTTCTCCTGCTCCTTTGAAATGTATGTAAATCTTCTCGCATGTTCTTTCCAGTTTTAGGACTCAGAAAATATCTTTAAGACCTAAGAATCCTATCTTTGAAACGTAACAGTGGAATGTAAGAACACCCCTCCAGATCAATTACTTTGGGAGGTAGTTAGAAAGAGCTAGAATGTTACGTGCTTAATGTACTCCTTGCTTCTTACATGCAGGTTAATACAATAAAGAGGTGAACTCAGCAAAGAGGTCCTGGTTTGACAGCAGAGACGCAAGTGAACAGAGTCCTGAATTTCAGGATCTTTAAAACTTGAAATGTAAACCATAACCTAGGAATAGGAAATAAGACTGAGAGCATTTGAATAAAAAAAAAAAAAAATCCATTCGATTTTCAAGTTTATCAGAGGAAAGCAGCACACATGACACACAGCCTATTTGAATGGTCTCAACTACCATTTTGTTTAGAAAAAAATAAAAAATAAGAAGGAAGGAAGGAAGAAGGGAGGACAGAAATTCTCTACTGTGCCTAAGCCACTGTATATTCTTAGAGTCCAGATACCAGAAATTCAATAGCAACACCACACAAATCATACAGGCATACTGATAAGAATAGCAGGAAACATTTCTCTTACTCCTCCCTCAATCCAATATGATACTAGGGAAGAGTCCTGGAATTTCATCTTAATTCTTGGCCTAGGTCTGCGCTATATCCTTCAGTAATTCATTTTATTGGCTTTATTTCCATTTCTGCACTTCTAATGAATGCTGGAATTCATCATTCAAGCTCTTCTACATGATTTTTGTACTTCCAAACACAGTCTGATAATGACCACAAAAATACGACTAAACTTCTAAATAGGAACTCAGATCTGTGGTCGATTATTTTAATCCAGTTCACTTGAAATTTAAAAGACCTCTGCTCCCTGGCAAGCCACTTCAGCCAGCTGAAAAAGCATTCTGACTCGGCCTGTTGAGCTCCTCATGGAGGTAAGGGGATAAGAAATACACAAAGATGCAGGCTTGAAACAGGCATACTCTATACTATTAAAAGAAACCTTCAGAATATTTTAAAAGCCAAGTGGTATAGCAAAATATTTTCCTTTGTAGAAGAAACCAGTATGAACAAATAATATTTCTTTGTTCATTACAGCATATTTGTATACAGACCTTTGCAATTGATTAGAGCAGTGCTAAATTTCAAAGAACAGCAATCTAGTTTTTATATAGTTGAGTGGCCTAGATATTAATAAGGATATACATACTAATGATGATGAACCAGCTGTCCATGGAAAAGCTGATTTAGAGCATATCCCGTTTTATCATTCTGACAGCTCGCAGGGGAAAACATACCATATTCATTCCCATTCCTTGTGCTAGAGTCAAATTAGAATTTCATTTAAAGATAAGGAGCCAATATCATACCATTTTACATTCTCATCTTTATGACCTACTTATTTTTCATACTTGCTGTTAAGAGATGGGCATTCTTCAATGTCAGATGGAAGTGGTTTTATTTCTCTATTTTCTGTTTTAGCAATCTTTTGAAAGAAATACTTCTTCCCTCTATTTCAGATACACTTTAAGGTATTAGATCACATTGATTTTTTTTTTTAACTTTCTTTTTTTTTTTGGCTGGGGACTTCTTTTGGCATTTTTTGTTATTTAATATGACTTCATAATATTTAATCCTTTAATAATGTGTCATTCATTTCTAATTAGTAGTAGACAATTTCTAATTTGAAATAGATAACAGATAATATATGCTTCTATGTGTAATATTTTAAAAGACTATAATAACAATTTGATCAGAAGAACTAATTATTAATCCAAATTTTTAATGCCCTCTTTGATAACAACTGAATTAAAGGGAGTGGAAATGAACCAACTGCATTAGGGCAGAGAGATCAGAGGAAAAGAGAAACTGAGTTAAGATTTCATATATCAACTTTCCTTGGAAAATGCTACTGTGTTAGCACTAATGTTACCTGTAATAAGGGCCAGGTAAAGCTGTGAAATTTATGCTAAGTTAATAATTTCCATGTATTGGGGTGCCTGACTGGCTCAGTGGATTAAGCCTCTGCCTTCGGCTCAGGTCATGATTCCACGGTCCTGGGATCGAGCCCCGCATCAGGCTCTCTGCTTAGCGGGGAGCCTGCTTCCCTCTCTCTCTCTGCCTGCCTCTCTGTCTACTTGTGATCTCTCTCTCTCTCTCTCTGTTAAATAAATAAAATCAAAATTATTTTTAAAAATAAATAAATAAAAAAATAATTTCCATGTATTGAGTCCTTTCCATTGGCCACTCTTTTTCTACAGGGTATAGTGCTCTTGAAAAACCCAAGAGCTTGTATTCCTTTCTTAATGAACCCAAACTGTTCTGCAAAACATCTAGGGACCCACACTACCAATGCCATGCAGTACAGATATAAGGTTATCTGAAGCAAAACTCAGGAAATGACCTTATTTAAAAGGTAGGGTCATGAGGGGCACCTGGGTGGCTCAGTGGGTTAAGATGCTGCCTTCGGCTCAGGTCATGATCTCAGGGTCCTGGGATCGAGACCCGCATCGGGCTACCTGCTCAGCAGGGAGCCTGCTTCCCTCTCTCTCTCTCTCTGCCTGCCTCTCCATCTACTTGTGATCACTCTCTGTCAAATAAATAAATAAAATCTTAAAAAAAAAAATAAAAAGAGAGGTAGGGTCATGAAACTCAGTAGCTGGAATTTGCCTAGGTTTTTTTTGTTGTTGTTGCTGTTGAGCTAACACCTATTGGGTCAGCTCTTGGCTAATCTAGCAAAGCAAGGAGGAAATAGCCTTTGGGGCTCTCCAAATTGGTCATCTCAGATCCTTACGAAAATATTCCTACCTTGTCTCCTATTTCTCAGGGTGCTATTGACTGCTGAAGAAGTCACAAGTCAATGATCGCTGTTGCATTAAAACACTGTGAGGCTGTTACTTTACTCAGGTAATGTAATAATTATAGTCATAGTCATAATCATAGTCCTCATAATAAAATAACCAGTGTTTATTGAATCTTTACTATGCACCAAGCACTAAGCTAAGCACTTCCTCAGCATTAAGTCATCCAATTTAATCCATATAAGAATCCCATGACATACATTTTATTATTAGCCACAAACTATTTAGATAGGAAAAGGGTGCATTAGTAAATTATGCCTTCACCAAAATGACTGAATTGAAGATGAAGAGTTTAAACACAATCGCATTCTGGATGGGAAAGCCACTTGAGCGGGAAATACACCTTCTAGTTTTACCCAACTCATAACCAATTCTGATCGCCTTTTACACCTTTGAAGAGGTACAGATCAGCTGGTTTACCAGAAATACCCTAAACTCTCTGGAAATCAAGGTGTGAAAAAAATGCCTGTGCTCTGGATATTAAACAGAGACGGCCTCCCTCATAAATTAACCAGAGCCGATTGACGCAGATACCGTAGGCAAAGCACAAAACAATATAAAGTAAGCTTACTCTCTTCTTCAATTCCTAGCAGCTCTGCCTTCTGAAGATGCATAATTCATGCCGCTATCAGGTCACTCTCTCGTCGGCATCACAAAGGAAAGTGGGGAGGAAGGGCCACTTTCATACTAATCAGTCCGAGAACATTTACACGGCAGCCCACTGCTCTTCCTTCAACACACAGGCTCACTTCTGAAGCTTCCACGTCTTATGAGTTATGAAAGCATCAAGACTAAATTGAAACATCGGCAATTTTTAAAAACTAGACTTCAAAAAATTACTATTCAAGACCCTTCACCCTTTTCTCCCCACCATTAGGCGCCCGTTTAACAACCTGAAGTCTCCCTAATAGGCCTGTGCGTTCCTCTCCTTTCTGCCACGGCTGCAGTAACCGCTTTGGAATCTTGAAGCTGAGACCAGTCACCTTTATTTGCTCTTCTTGTATCCAGCAACAGCTCGCTGCTTAATCCCCATCAATTTTTAAAAGGAGTTCCACACGATGTTTCAGATGGAAGAAAAGAATACTAAACACTCTCATTGCCCTAAAAGTGCTATTTCCAGTGCCAGTTTTCACCTTAGAAGCATGGCGAACCCCTCGAAGCCCTGCACGGAGATGGGTAGGGGCTGGGGAATGACTGTAGGGCCAATGCTTTGGTTTTCATAGGTACACACACAGCAAGAAAGAAAACAAAAGAAACCCTGGTACTTGATCCTCCGAAGGCCCCAGTTCTAAAAAATAAAATCAGTGATTCAGACCTATTCATGTTTCTACAGCATCTTTTTTATTTTTTCTTTTTGACATTATGAGGTGTTCTTTTTGCAGCCTAATTTCATTTATCCTGTGTGCTCCTGGAGCAGGACTCCTCCCAATTGCTTTGGAAAATGATGCCATAGTTTAATAGATGTCACTAGCACAGGGGAACTTTCATGATGTTGTGACTAAATTTTTCTTTTCTTAATTGCATACCATTATTCCTAATTATGTTTACTGGTATGGTGCTAAGTAATTATGCTCCCTTCTTCCTGTTAACACCCTTCAGATATTAGAAGCAGTTATGTCCCTCATTAATTTTAGCTGAGAAGGCTATGTATATTTAATTTTGTATTATTTCCCAGATCTGTGTCAAATTTTCCTCCTCTTCCAAGATTGTTTTACCCCCCTACACACAAAGTGCTTCTGTTATGTTTTAGACTATGTAGTTTTCATACCTCTTTTGGCCCCCAATCTTAATTGGGATTAATGTTTCATTTTTCACTTTATTACCTAAACTTTAACAAAATCCTATCTTTGTCTTCATGGTCTTTCTGGAATTTATCCTTGCTTCCTCTCGCCTCCAACTGGCTTAACAAGCTCTCTACATCTGTTTGGGCTGCTGTAACAAATCCCATAGACTGGGTGGCTTACATACAACAAAAATTTATTTCTTCTACTTCTGGAGGCTGGAAGTCCAAGATGAAAGCATCGAGCAGATCTGGTATCTAGTAGAGAGACTGCTTCCTAGTTCATGGTCTCCTCATAGTGTCTTCACATGGCACTCAAGCTAAAAAGCTATCAGGGGTCTCTTATATGAGAGCACTAATCTAATTCAAGACCTAATCACCTCCTGAAGATCCCACCCCTTAATACCATCATATTGAAGATTCAGTTTCAACATATAAACTTTGGGGAGACAAAAATACTCCATCTAGAGCACATCCCTTTCAGAAACTTGTGCTCCTAAACTCTCTACCTCTCTATCCACAGGCATATTGTTATTTTGGGGGTCCTCTCAACTCTGCAATCTTCGCTCCCGAACTGCAAGAGAGGCTATCTCTTCTGGCAGGGCTTCTGACTACCTTCATGTGGATCCAGTCTAAGAGTGCCTAATCTCATGCCCAAGCTTCTCACCTTTTCCCTCCAGCCCTGAGGCTTCTTCGGTGGTGCCTAAATTCAGAGACCACAGGACGCCCAGTACTCACATGTGCTGTGCAAACAGAAGGAGTGAGTGAGTTTGTGGCAGAACCCAG
The DNA here is from genome assembly GCF_030435805.1 of Mustela lutreola. NCBI lineage: Eukaryota > Metazoa > Chordata > Mammalia > Carnivora > Mustelidae > Mustela > Mustela lutreola. The sequence continues at coordinate 54,454,694 of NC_081303.1, forward strand.
ACCAGTGTGGCAGGAGCTGGCGCATAAATCCTTCTTTGCTCCTCACCAGCCCCCTGCCTCCTGCACTGAAAAGGAGTGAAGTGTGCATCACAGTCTCTTTTCTGTTTTCTAACCTAAATCGTGGAAGCAGCATCCATCACTGCTGCTACACTCGGCTGGCCTGGAGCAAGTACCTTAAGGGGAGGGATTACACATTTGAGGGGAGGGGCTTACACAGAGTCCCAAATACCTAGGCAGGCACACACCCTTCCTCAGTAAATTTAAGAACTTTCGCTGGCTACCTCATCTGATTTTGGCTCTAAATATTAGTTCTTCCTTATATTTAACCTAAACACATCTCTTCATAACTCCCATGCACGGATCATTGCTCTGTCCTGCAGAGCAACCGCACAATGGATGCAAACCCTCTCCTCCGTGCCATTCCTTTTCAAGTATCTGAAGCAGCTAATGCGGACCTCCAGAGTCTGCTCCTTTGAAACAACCTCTCTCCCTTCCCTACCACTTGATCAGTTTTAAGTCTTTTCAATATTCTAGTGGACTTCCTATAAGTAAATTCAAATTTGAAGAAAAATCAAAAATTCAAATGAAAACAAAGAGAAAATTTTTCATGCAGTGGGTAAAACTCAAGACAAGATTCCAGTCACTATGAACCTGAGTAACTAAAACTCCATGTCTTTTTTCTAGATAGCCCCATCATACCCTCTATCCTCTTGCTCTCCAACCTTTGTGCAACTTTACTAGGGAACTAGATGCACTGAGAGGGTGTGTGTGCCCGAGAGAGAGAGAGAGAGAGAGAGAGAGAGAGAGATCCCCACTATGAATGGACTATGTCCATATATATATATATATATATATATATATATATATATATATACACACACACATAGAAATATATATAATTTCTTTCTGTAAAATTAGACCATAAGTGCCAACTGTTGGACCCCTATTTTCAACCTCTCCTTGCTTCTAGGTATCACAAACTTTCGTTCAGGATGGGCGAGTCCCTGAATAAATGGTAACAAGTACAGAGACTACAAAGGAGACTTACATCAAGTCTCCGCAATTCTCCATCCAGGCTCGCACTGATTCATCAGTCAGTACTTTGGGTACAATTTACCACCTCTGAAACCACCTAATTGTGTTGTTATTCTCCCCATTTGGGTCAATCTCATACTCGGTGACGTTAAGCCAGCATTGATATACACCTTCCCTGCATCACTTCTATGACTGACCACCCCTTCTCCAATATGAAAAAAACATCAGAATGACAGGTCTTAATTTTGTTCTTTATCTATACTATACAAGTCTAAAACTCTACTCACTGTTAAAACAATTGTGCAACTTTGAATAGAACCTTTATTTTCTAACCGCTGAGACTTTAAAAATTTTTGCTGTATCTGTTTTGCTTTCATATTTTTTCAAGACGATTTTCATTGTATTTCAACATATATATCATTATATTACTAATCATAAGACCTATCATCTTACCTCTTTGTTACTTGAACCAACTACACAGAGAAACTTCACTATTGTTAATGCTCCAACCCTGTGTTCACTGATGTTATTTTCTTCAAAAATCCTATAGTTTGCCTGAAATTGCACTACTGAGTATTTACCCCAAAGATACTGATATAGTGAAAAGAAGGGCCATCTCTACCCCAATGTTCATAGCAGCAATGGCCACAGTAGCCAATCTGTGGAAAGAACCAAGATCCCCTTCAACGGATGAATGGATAAGGAAGATGTGGTCCATATACACTATGGAGTATTATGCCTCCATCAGAAAGGATGAATACCCAACTTTAGTATCAACATGGACAGGACTGGAAAAGATTCTGCTGAGTAAAATAAGTCAAGCAGAAAGAGTCAATTACCATATGGTTTCACTTATTTGTAGAGCACATGGAATAACATGGGGGACATTGGGAGATGGAGAGGAGAAGTGAGTTGGGGGAAATCGGAAGGGGAGATGAGCCATGAGAGACTGTGGTCTCTGAGAAACAAACTGAGGGTTGGGGGAGTAGGGTGAGCCTGGTGGTGGGTATTAAGGAGGGCATGTATTGCATGGAACACTGGGTATGGTACATAACCTATGAATTTTGGAACACTGAAAAAAATAAATTTTAAAAATGTGAGGAAAATATTATAGAACTATTCAGAAATAGCCATCAAGAAAAACTGTAACACCTCAAAATCAAACAAAGTAGTTTTAAGTTGTTTGTAATAATAAAAAAAAAATCCTATCATCTGTAGATGGGATGGATTCAAGCAGAAAGAGCTCATGAGGAACCAGATTAATCAGCCACAATCCTCAAGTAAAATAAAAAAGCAAGGATGGAGGGGGAGTGAAAAATGATGAGAATGACTTTGACTAAGTTTTAATGACATTGGAAATCAACTAAAATCAACAGATATTTACAAAATGGCCTACATTCAAAGCTGTGAGCTGAGAACTGTAGAAAATATAAACTATATAAAGACTGCCTTGTGAGAAAAGAAAACACACAACCGTGTGAATAAAAAAAAAAAAAACGATTTAAACAACAGTACCAGACAGTTATAAAAGAGATGTCGCAGACAGAACATGATTCATTGCCAGATGAATTATTCAGACAATAAATTTTTCAAGAGTTCAGAAGGGGGAGGGATCCCTTCAGGCTGGGGTGGTCAGGTCCATGAAGATAGATGCGAGCGAGGCATGAAGCCGGGTAAATGGACAAACTTCAGACAGGCAGCAGGCGGAGGGGAGGTGGGAATTGGGCATAGCTTCAGTAAAGTCTTCGCTGGAATGAATGGAGTGTTAGTCAAACTTTTTTGGAAAGGTTTTCAGAAACTAAGAAAGAGAGGAATAGTCAGTAAGTTCTTGGAGGATCTGGTGACATATTTTTGGAAAGAAGACTGAGAAAACTATTTGGAGAGAGGTGATGATTTATGAAAGGGGTTTGGATGGGAGGCGGCCGGGAACATGAGCTTAAGCCTTGTCAGCAGTACAGTGTGGAGGAGCAGAAAATGAGAGAATGGAAGATAAAAGAGTGGCAGATAAGGCATCTGGGCTGGCACTAAAAAGTAGCCAAAGGTTCTCTGCTTCATCCTCTATTCATTCAGTAGATATTAAATGGAATTGCCTAATTTCTTACTCATTCAGTTATAGCTACAGACACGTGAGACTATCACTTGTGTGTCTGATACCATGGATTCCCCACCCACGGAACCAGTTAGGGAATAATCTGTGAGCCCAGGGCCAGCAAGATTTCCTCTTTCCCAGATCCTGCAGGAGGCAGACAGAAGTCAGAGAAGGATTTAAAATCAGTCACTGATACTGGCAAGGGCCAGAATAAAACATCAACTCTAAAGCAAAGAGCAAAGCTAAACACAGGAGAACTGAGAAACCACTTAACAACAAAGCACATAAATGTTCCAAAGAAAAATCTGGAAGAGGTACTGTGATCCACAGATGGCTTTCATGTTGCCACAGTGCTGTCGAGAGCCATGAATGGGAGGACAGCGTCTAGCATGGCAATCTAATTTTCTGACAGGTGAGTTTTGATGATACTCTAGTCAACCACAGTAAGCCCACAGCTCACCTTTATGATCTCTGCAAACCTCTGGCCCTGGCCATAGGGCTTCACTCATGCTGCCCGAGGTCATCCGCAGCATTTGCTCTGAGACCACCGTGATGCCTCTTCCTCATTTCCCACGTGCTGCGAAACTTTCAGACCCAATCCAACCTCCTTCCAGCTTTGCCCTAGAGGGAACTCTGCTTTCTCAGTGCTCCTTGCACAACTCGTGTCCACACCACATATTTAGCACATAGCCTAGGTTACTCTTATGAGCCATTTTGTTGTATGTATGTTGTTATTTAGATTTTAAACTTCTGACATGCATAATTTTATCTCTTTACATATCCTTACATAGCACCTAATGAAATGTCTTTTTTCATGCATATATACATACTATGTATATATGTATACATATATACATACATACATACTATGCAATGCATATGCTTTATATACACACATAAACATGGGCACATGCACACACATAACCCTATTGCTTTTAATGTGTAGTCACTGCAAATATCTCTGTGAAATACCCTGTATAGGAGAGTATGTTTTAAAGCAAATGTGTATATTCTATATTTTTTCCTTCCCCTCATTTCAGTAGTTCAATCATAAATAACTATTTATATGGTAAAGCAGGTAGTCCACAATTAAGTGTTCATGAAATTACTTCCTTTACCAAGTGTTTTCTGAAATGGCACTCCTGGTGGTCTTTCCCTAAGATACCCCACAAACACATTTTAGTTACTTGATTCCAGCTAAGAAAATAAGCAGGTTTTCAATCAAGATTCTTGGAAGAATGTCTCCCACTGATGAATAAATTACCGGAAAGGACAATAACAATTAAATTCCCCACAGTGTACAGAAATTATTAGAAGAATGACTTCAAAATGCTGGTAAAAGACGTTGTACAAAAAGCTCCATAAACACAAAGCAGAGATGATCTAAATGCTATATTTTTAATAATGAGGTCTTTATTATTTAGTTTTCATAATATATGCATACACACATTTTCCCAGTATGCTTATTTTTCTAATCCAAGCAAAAACAAACAGAAAAACTCAAACAAATAAATTTAAGCCTTTGTGTTAAATTAGATAGGACTCGAGGAGGCATAGGAATGTACTGGCATATAGCAGGCTTGAAACCGTCCTAGCATTTTTAGATGCAGGATAGATGAAATACATTTGACCACAAGGCCATGGTACCTGCTACCTGTCTTTTGAATGAACAGATTTCCATATCTACAGAGTGTTAAAGGAAGCTGATTATTTAAATGATAGAAGAATCATTATGTAAATGTTATATCTAAATATCTAAATTATAACTGAACATGTGAAATTAAAATCAATTTTTTCAATATTTGAGAAAAACTGAAGCAATGTAGTACATGGAGAAATCCTAAGTGTGATGATAATACACATCAATGTCCATTATAGAAAACCTATTTTACAATAATAAGCTTATGATAAGGATAATAACATTTTAAAAATATTTAATAATTGCATTTCCAAGTATGAAAAATAATTTTTATTGACTAGTTGTGCTTCCTTTCATTATATATAGAATATAAAAGGTGATTGCCGCAACTGCTCCAAAATATAATCATATGGAGATATTAAACCTAACAAAGGAATGTAAATTCAAAATCATAGATTTTCTGACAGTAGAAGGACTAGCCTGAGGTCAATCTTAATCTTCCCTATTTGTAGAATTATGGCAAAATGTTTGCTTTTTCTTACATATTTCTAAGAATCAAATGAAATAATTTAGAAAGACTGCTTTTATACATGTAATATATTTACTTTTATCATTGAGAATTTTAATGTATTTCAGTCAGTTTGGAGACATAATGACAGAGCCAAAGTCCTCCCAACCCTTGCTCCCCCCCCTTTTCCTTGGAAATAACTGTTTTTCTTTCAGGGATCACTATCCTGAGCCCAGAGGATAAGACAAGTCATACACAGGCTCTGCTTCAAAGACCTCTCAGACTATTAGGCAAGGCAGAGATAGAGGCAAGTTATTCATGAGAACTTAGGCTTTCCTTTCAGGAGTAGGGCACTGCCCTGTGAGGAACCTGCCTAGGTGTGAACTATATCATGCCCCCCCCCCCACCACCCTGCTATCATTCAAGTTTGGCCCTATGCTGGGAAAGAGCTAGGACCAGGCAAAATTTAAGGATGCACTTATTCTCAGGGTCCTGTTAGCCCTGCCCCTGCACTTACACAAACCTGAGAGTGCGTGCCACCTTAAATGTCACACCTCATGTGGCTCACCTGCCTCACATGTGATTAGTTCTCACCCACAGAATATGAGCAGAAGTGATATATGTTACTTTTGACTGGAGTCTTTTAAAAAGTAGGGCTGCTTTTTGCACTGTCTACATAGTAAGTGTGGTTAACTTTAAGAAATTGACAGCTAAAAAAAAAAAAGAAAGAAAGAAAGAAAGAAATGGATAGCTGTTTTCCACAGGGGCTGTACCATTTTATATCCCCACCAGTAGTGCAGAAACTTCCAGTGTCTCCACATCTCTATCAACACTTGGTACAGTCTTTTTAATTTTGCCTTTCAAGGAGGTGTGCTGTGGTATCTCACTGTGGTTTTAATTTGCAGTTCCTTGATGACTAATGATATTTACGCTCCTTTCATGTGATTTTTCACAGCCACAAATTAGGACCTCAACAGTAGACTGCTGTTGTTATCAGTTTGAAAATTATACCTGCTACTTCTAGGAAGACTTCCTGTGTGTTTTAATTCTTTTTTAAATTTTTCGTGTTGAGGTTTGATTCCTCTATCCCTTCCGGTAGGACTGCTTTGCTAAGGGTGTCTTCTATCTTGAAAACTCTGTTTCTTCCTCTAATTGCTGGGCTCTTTCAGGTGTCCTGGGATGTTATTTTGTCTCTTCATCAGGTTTCAGGTCCAGTTTCCAGATCACTCTACACAGCAGCAGTGTGGTGAGAAGAGGTCCTCTGTCCTTGTGGACAGCACGTATAGCAGTAGACAAAATGCCACTCTCCCAGCAAAGCACCAAGAGGAAACCTTTTTTGCTCGTGTGTCTCTAAATTCTCCTGAACTATCTGGCTGAGAGAGTCAGATCACCTGTTTAGTGGCTCCTCATCGTCTTCAGAAAGGAAGAGCCGACACTCTGTCCTACTTACACCATCTGTGACTCCACCTTTTCTTTCATAACTAATAGACCACATTTCTCCTTTCTTTTTCTCTAGGTCATGATTTCAATGATTTCTCCCATTCGTTCAGTTTAAAAATCAACCAGGTCTTTGTTTTATTCAGCAAATTTGCTCTTTTTTTGCCTCGTTTTTGTTTCAATTTTCATATGGCACTTCTTTGAGTATTTGTCACCCATTGCATACTTTGTAAAAATTCTCAAACTGCATTTCTAAATTATCTTATATTTGCTTCTCTTGAGTTGGGGAATAGAACATTTTCTCCTTGCAGTTCTGTCAAGTTCAGAAATATTACTCCAGTTTCCAACGTGGCAGAAGAAAAGTCTACAGGTGGTAGGATTCTATTTTCTATTATAATATGTTCCTTTATTCTTACAATGTTCTTAGAATTCAGAAAATATACAAGAATTATGTCTGTTTATTCATTAATTCCTTTAAATCAACTAATAAGAATTTTTAATCTGATAGTTTATCTCAAACATTTTCTCCTATAATTCTTTGATTTCTGAACTCTTCCTAATCTTTTTCTTGCCTTACTGGTTTAATTTTCCATAGTGTGTCCTCCAGAATCTATCTTTTTTATTAATAACAAAGGTTTAAATATTCTTTATGTATTTATTTTCATGTGAGAGCCAAGCAATATCCTGATTAACTTTAGTCTGTTGCCATTTTTTAAACTGAATTTACAGGTTCAGTTACTTATTCTCCCTTGTTCATAATACTCTGTGATCTCTGACTATGCTAGAAAGACCCTCTCTCACTGAATTCATTTTACTTTTTGTTCTAATTCCCTGTTTCTTCTTTTACCCCTTATGGAACTAGTCTAAAGCCTTTTGTGCTCTTCCTTTTTATTATTCTGTGTCCTTAAAAAATATGATATGGTTTTATGTGTACAATTTTTGTATATATTTATGTTGCATAAATGATACATGTCTCAGATCTTTCTTTTTTCCAAAAGTACTATTTTTAAGATATCCCATTGCTATTTTGTGTGTTTCTAGTTACCTGCTTCCAAAGTGTGCCTCCACAGCACTACACTTATCACCACTACCAGAGACAGATACCAGGGTTGCCTACAACTTCCTGCGGCTGAGGACCAGGCTGGGAAGAAATTCCTCTCAGGGATTACTTACATGTACCTGCATGAGAATCTCCCTTGACTCTACACCCAGGAACCTGTCAGTCACAGAGTATGCATACAACTAATTTATTACATTCAGGTCTAGCAGGCAATTCTCCAGAATGACCAGAGGTAGTCTATATCCCTAATAGGATACACGAGGTTCGCTACAATCCAGCATCTCTTCCAACATTTAGTGTTGTTCTGCTTTATAATATTTGCCAATCTGACAAAAGAAAGGAATAAGCCACTCTTGTTTTAATTTGTAGTTTTTTAAGTGAGCATGAATTTGAGCATCCTTTCACCATGGTTAACAATTTGGTTTTCTGCTCTATGAACTGCCCCTTTGCATCACTTGTGCATTTTCTATTGTGTCTTTTTTTTTTTTTTCCTGGTTAATATAAAATGTCAAAAATTACCTATGGAAAAAAATACCTACATGAAATAAATATACACCTTAAATGTATCTATATACAAGATGAAAGATTTAACAGAGCCCTGTACCCTTCATGGCAACCCTTCTAAGAAGGGGCAGGGGAACGAAATGGTATTTAGGAGGCAACGAGCTTCATTTGTAAAGTAAAACAGCAAGTCAGAAAGAAAGTCCAACATTTAGGCATGTGAATATTAGTTCCAGTTTCTGCTTTCTGGATAAATGACCTCAGATCACCACAAAAATTATTTGCTAGAGGGAAAAAAAATCAAATTAAAAAAGGAAATTTGCATATGACACCTCCGGTTATGGCATGAAATATTTTACTGGCTATTTGTAACTTTTAGGTTTAAATTTCCTTCTAGCCAAAAATCCAACAACTGAATTTCATCTGGAATATTCAAACATTATTAATACTATCCTCTCCACATTTTTTTTTTAAAGTGAAATTTAACAGAATCGCTGTCAACAAAACAAAGAGCAGCTCTTCTGAGTTCATTCACTTTTTGCATTTTCTCATTTCCTTTTGGTTTTGTTTTGTGCCTCTTCTTTAGGAGAAATTATTTTTTTAAGTATCTGAAAGATATTGCTTCTTCACCCTAACTAGGGAACTTCCTTCTAAATAAATATTCAAAAATGGTGAAAGAAGCATTTGGGCTAAATGTAACATATTGTATCTATTTAACATGGGTAAATTAACACCCACTTGGGACAGTCCAGGTTTCACTAAATACAAGGTAATTGCATGTTACTTAACTTCCCAAAGTCAGTTTCTTCATTTATGTAATTGGATTAAAAATAATACTTACCTCAGTAGATTATTTTTGCATTAAGATGGTTAATGCAAGTGTACTTCATATTGCCTCCCTGAGATTCTCATATTTTTGAATCTTCATTTTTCTCCTCATTTTCAATTGGCCTCATCTTCTACAGAAGTTACAAATCAGGGACAACTGGGTTGCTCAGTCATTTAAGAGTCTACCTTCAGCTCAGGTCATGATCTCAGGGTTCTGGGATCAAGTCCCTTATTAGGCTCCCTGCTTAGTGGGGCGCCTGCTTCTGCCTCTATTCTGCAGCTCCCCATGCTTGTGCTCTTTCCCTCTCCCTGTCACTCTCCCTGCTTGACCGCCCCCCAACTCTCTCTCTCTCCCTCTCTCATACACACACAGAATAAATAAATACATGCATACATACATATATAAATCTTTAAAAAAAAGAAATTACAAATCATCAAACAGTAATGCAAAAAGATATATGTACTTCTCTGTTCATTGCACAATATTTATGATAGTCAAGACATAGTCATAACCTAAGTGTCTAGCAAAGGATAAATAAAATGTGGTACATATACAATGAAATATTCATTCATTCATAAAAAAGGACACCCTGCCATTTTCAACAACAAAGATGGACCCTGAGGGTACTATGTTAAGTCAAATAAATCAGTCAGAAAAAGACAAACCATGCTGTGATTTGTATCTTTTCGTCTTCTCTTTATGTCATGGCTCTTTTCTTCATGCTGCCTTAAGATTTTTGTATTTCTTATGAGTTTGAATATTGTATGTCTAAAATGTGTGTGTCGTTTTTCATGTTTTTGTATGTATTCAGTTTCATGTTTTCTGACCTTCTTCGATTAGTTTTTTTGGCTATTAATAATCTTGGAAACTCACTGACCATTACTTCTTCAAATATTGCTCCTGCCCAGTTAACTTTCTTTTCTTTCTGGAAATATGTATGTATATATACTAGGTTGTCTGATATTCCCTCACAACTCTTGAATCTCTTAAATACTCAATTTTCTTTTTTTCCACTTTGTACTTTGGGCGATTTCTTCGGAATATTTTAAATTCACTGATTCTGCCCTGTGACTGCTTCAAGTCTACAAATAAACCCTTTCAAGCCATGCTTCCTCTCTCTTATTGTGTTTCTTTACCTATGTTACATCTAGGTCTAGTTCTGTAAATTATCTCTTAACAGTATTTCCTCTTGATTTTCATACGCTTTACTTTCATAGTTGCTTAAAGCAAGTCATTTTGTATCAGGAAGTCAAAACTAAGATAATTTAAAAAATAAAATTTAAAAATTTTAATGCATTAAACTGTGACCTGAAGAATACATTTAAACTTGCTGAGCCTCATTTTATCTATCTATAAAATGGACATAATACTAGGTTTACAAAATTATTGTTTACCTTAAATTTTTAAAAATTAAACACAGCAAAGCCCTTAAAATAGTACCTAAATTTGCAATAGATATTGCTTCCACTAATATTATTAGCTATTTTCATTATTACATGAAAGAGATTACTTGTCAGAGTATGGATATCACATGTATTACAAAAGGGATATTCCCTGTAAATCATCAGAACCTACTTTTAAATTGTTCATGACCATACCTGTCCTTCCAAATTTTTCCCTAGAGAACAATTCCATGTGTATTATCAAAGGCACATTGCATCAGGTGGAGAGAAACAGGCATAGAAGACTTTATTCAAGACAACTGCAGTAGGGGAGAGACTGAACTCAACCCTGTCAAAGTAAAAGGCAGGATGTTTTTGAGTGTCGAGTGAGCTAGAGGAAAAGTAGTGGGGATATCAGTGGGGAAGGTGATCAATGTGACAAGCCATGTGTGTTTGCTAGTTAGTGTTTATGATGACTTGACTCCTATTTTTTTCACAGAGACTGAGTCCTATCTTCCCTGAGGATTACATTTCAAAACGAAGGTTCTCAGGTCTCTGTGAAAGACATCCCTAAGTTGTAGTAGTTCAGGAAAGGGGCAGGGAAAACATTTATAATTGAAAATTTTCTAAAGTAAATGCTCTAAGAAAAGAGAAGTCAAGGACCTATAATTAGGAAGAAATCTGCCTAAAGTTCAGTCAAGCTGAGGGGAACATTAAGAACATCTTTATCACTATTAAATCCAGGGATCTATCCCAAACATTCCATTATTCAAAGTGCTATGTTTTTCCTGAGTTACATTTAGGCTCCTGAAACAGGAGCCATAATAATACTATTACTATGTAATTAACCACCCTTAAATTCAGTGCCTTAAAACAACAACTTATTCTTGCTCTTGAGTTAGTTGGTTTAGACTGGATTTAAGCTGAGTTTTCCTGAAAGTTGGGTCCAGGCTGAAGAGGCAGCAGCTACCTAGAAGATCTTCCACACATCATTGATGGAAGTTTATCACTGATCAAAGATTAGCTCATAGTGCTGCATAAATCAAGTTTCTGCTTATGCTAATGTTTCCCTAGATCCCCTGTAAACAAAGCAAGCAATGTGACTGATCTCAAAGTCAAGGATCTCAAAAGTATACTCTGACCAGAGAAGGGGGAGTAAGGTGCATGCATATTTGCTCTAACAGCAGTCCAAAGTAGCAAAAGAAATTCCTTTTAAGTTTCTCCATTCTAACTCTGACCAGATCCTTTCAGAATATGTAACAATGAAGGTATCCCATATTTCTATATTAATGGTTTGATTATTTTTCACTCCTAAATATTATTAATCTTTCAGTATGTGACCAGGTACTGTTTTGGAGGCTGAGCATATAATGGTAAGCAAAACCAGACAAGGCCTATGCACTTACAAAGAATATAATTTAGTGGCTACTATAGACTGAATGTTTGTGCCCCCCAAAATTCATATATTAAAAATCTCTAATATGAGGGTATTTGGAGATGGGGCCTTTAGAAGGTGATGAGGTCATGAGGGCAGAGCTTTCATTAATGAGATTAGTGCCCAGGACCTTACAGAGATCTTTTTTGCCATCTGTCATATGAGGCCACAGCAAAAAGGCAGCTGTGGGTCCTCACCAGACACTGAATTTGCTGGAGCTTTGATCTTGGATTTCTCAGCCTCTAGAACTGTGAAAAATAAATCTGTTGTTTATAAACTACCCTGTCTACAATATTGCTATTACAGAAGCCCAAACAGGACTAAGACAGTGGGAAGAACACAAAAAAATATACAGAAATTCCTAAAATTTTGACCATGATCAATGTCATGACGGAGAAATCTCTGGTGCCATGATCACTTATAATGTGAGGACTTAACCTAACCAGGGATATAAAGAATCTTTCCTAAGTGATCATTGAATTGAGATCTTAAGAAATGAGAGGAGGACACTTGGTGGATAGATCATTGCAAAGATATGGAGAAAAATAAGTGCTCTACATAGAAGAAATAATACATACAATGGCCAACTATTGTACTTCATAGGAACTTAAAGAAGTACAGTGAAACTGGAAGAAAAGTGAGCAGGATTCTGATTTAGCTAAGTGCTGCCTAATTAACATATCATGACAAAAATCTTTATAGTTTTAAATTTCCTAACAGCTACATTAAAAAGGTAAAAAAGAATCAGTATAATAAATTTTACTTATATTTAAACCAATATTTCTAAAACATCATGTTAACATGTAATAAGTATAAAAACTATTGATGATATATTTAATAATGCTTTATTTCTTCATACAAGTCTTGAAAATTCAGTGTGTATTTTACATTAACAGTGTATTTCAATTTAGACCTTTTCTGTTTCAAACCAATATTACCAGTGGCCACCATATCAGAGAGTGCAAGTCTAGACCGTGAAGTAACTTCTGGACAATTTTAAGGATAGTGACCCATGTCCTGCTAACATTGGCATAACATTGAATATTTTAAGCATAGTATATGTGGAATAAGAGGATGGTGGTAACATGAATAGATCTGAGTTTTGAACAGATCACTAGCTATGGTGAGGACAGAGAGAAGTCAATAGATTTGAGAGATACATAGGTAGCAAACATGAGCTATGAGGGATAAAACATTAGGATGCAGGACAGATAATTCTTAATTTCCTGAGATGTTTAGCAGAAATAAATACAGTCATGGGAAGAGAATGGAAATAAGTTCAATTTCAGACATGCTGAGTTTTTATTATTTTTAAAAGATTTAAAAAGAGAAATAAGTTAGTGGCTAGCCATACCAGTTTGGGACTTAGAGGAGAACAGTGGACTAGAGAAGTAATTTTATAAGTCATTTCTCAAGGAGCGGCAAAGCCATGTGCATTTATAAAATAGCACAAGGAAAGAAATATAGAGTAAGAAGAAATGACAAGTTGACTTTAAAAAGAGTTTAAGTGTTTTATATTGTTTTCTTGTCTTGAACTGCTTAACTAGAAGCATTCTCTTGAATTAGCATTCTCATTATCTCTCCTAGGGTAGAAGCACATAATTCTGAGATGGAGAAAAGAATGAAGGACTCTGAAATGCCATTCTGTTCTCTTCTTTAATGGCAAAATACAGAACATTTAGCATATGGCTGCACCCTCCACTTCTTTCAAGAGTGATTGCTTATAACTAGTCTCAAAATGTTCCCAAACAAATACAGAATAAATCTCTTAGCTAAATGCTTTTTACAGGCCAAGTTAGGAAGAACAGGAAATGCAAAAGGATTCAAAATAATGGAATTAAGAGGGAAAATTATAGTTTTCATGAGCATTCTTAATATTAGAGTGTGAATGGGGTTATTTATACTTCTATTTTTTGGCAAAGTACAAGTGAATGAAACTCTGGCTGCTTAATGTCCATAAATTTCATCCAGTGTGATTCCTTTCTTTTAAAATTAGAAACTCCTTATGTCTTCAAAATGTGTATAAATCTAGCTAAGATCATAAGGGACAAGACTAATGTCCAGTTCTCCTAGGTTCCCTCCCTACAGGTACACATAAAAGATTTCATCTTGCCAGAAGATGATTTAGGGAAATACAGGCTATGAGACTATGCTCTCCAAGCTCAATCTTGGCATCTTCTATAACCACCACTGTGAATCCTGTACTTTCTGGTACATGATTGTTTTCTGTTGTCATTCAGATTGCTCTAGATTAAAAAATGACATTTTACCTGACCTAAACAAGCTTATCAAAAAAGGAATATATTATTTCACTTAATTGAACACTCCAGCAACAGGAGTGGCTTTAAACACAGCTTGACCATCAGTTCAAAAAATGTCATTGCACTGGAATTTTTCTCAGTTTCTTATCATGGATGCTCCATTTCCAGATCTGCTCTCTCTAAATGGGTAATGTTACTGTCAAGACTTAAATCTTCTCAGCTTCATTTTCATAGGAAGGAGTTAAGTCTTTTCCCAGAAACATTGTAAGATTGCTTATCAGTGTGGAGAGTCCCTTGGCACTTGAAATTTAGAGAGGAACTGTTGAAACTCAATTTATTATCATTCTCTAATTCATAAAATCTTATCCTTATGTACTTAAAATACTAGAAGTAGAATACATAAGGGGAATGACTTTATGACCTGTGCTATAAACATATTAGCATCTTATTAGAATACCTTCATTTGTCTCTTTAAGCATGGGATAGGCCAAAGGAAGTTAGTATTTCACTGTTTTAAGGCTGTCAGTGTGATGTATGTGAAGCGTGCTCAAAATTTAACCACACCTGTATGGCTCAGTCAGTCAGGCGTCTGCCTTTGGCTCAGGTATGATCCGAGGGTCCTGGGATGGAGTCCCACTTTGGGCTTCCCATTCAGCAAGGAGTCTGCTTCTCGCTCTCCCTCCGTCCCTCCCCCATGCTCATGTTCTCTTTCTCTCTCTCAAATATTTTTTAAAAAGTTAACCACACTATTGTTTGCATTTGCAAAGAAGATGTAGCATTGGTCTTCCATAACTGCCCATCTTTTTCTCACAACTCTCTACCATTGGAAAAGAAACTCAAGCTCCTCAATTAATATTACCCCAGCATTTTCACACTTAAGTAGTATATGCCGTGCATGCGCCAATTCAAAGTTCAACCTTTTCTCAGTACTCTTTTAAATGCTCTTAAAAAAAAAAATAAGTCTTTTTTTTTTTAAACTCTCCATCTCCTTAGACATGGCATCTGAATGTAGGGGAGGGGAACCTCAACCAGTGGGAAGGAGTAGGTTTTGAATTCTTGTGTGTTTTCTAGAATTTCAATGGCCTGTTGAAAGACTGTCCTTGTCAAGTTCCAGAAATAGTAACAGTTAAGGCTTTATGGTCCTCCAGTCCATGCCCTTTTAAACGTGAGTTAAGATCATGCTAATAACACATAGCATTTGTTTCTCGTCACAAAGTCAAGCAAGGAAGGCAGCTTCCTTGTCCTTATTTCATCCACTCTGTAGCTACTTAATGGCACTTGGGGAGATTCTACCTCTCATGTCCAACACATGCTGTCATAGGAAAGTGGGAAAACCATCAGTCTTATCTACCTAGACAGCACTCAAGTTCATAAAGAACACATATTCCCCAGTATTCTATGTAGAGAGCAGTCATAATCCCTTTCTTTCAGATTTCTCTTCAAGTTACTAAAGGTCCTCACGTCCCATCCCCCATTCAAAGAGCTTTGGCTTAGAGATGTGTCATATGCATCTCTTTGCCTGCTTCACCTCAAAATTGCTACTTTATTCCTTCCCTGAATCCACCTGGCTAGAGGGCAATGAGCTCTCCACATATTATTTTTTTCTCAAGAATTTCTATCATATTATCTTCCTTCTTCCTAGGTCATGTTCCACCTTAATGGTGGTAAAGTCAACCTTTCCAAATGGAAAGAAACTTAATAATTATTCTGTTTGACCTTTTACTTAATGAATCAAAGGAAGAAGTCCTTTCTTTCCCCCAAGGCTGTGTGGCTGTTCTTCAAGGAGCATTTTCACAAAAATGACAATAATAGGTCAAAAACCCCTTTGTTCTCCAGGTTAATAAAGTAAGATGATAAATACATGTGTGTGTATACATGTTATATATATATATATATATATATATATATATATATACACATACACATCAAATATATCATAATTAAATATATATTATAAATATGATGTAAGTACTTATATATTCTCATTTATTCTCACACATAAACACATACACACACACACACACACACATATATATATACACATGCTCATTTAATACTCCTAACTACCTTTGGAATTATTAGTCCAATTTTACATAATAGAAAGCACAGGAAAACACAGGGAGTTTGACAATCTTCCCCCAAGTTCTCCCACATTGACATGAAACTGGAATTCTAAAATTCACATTCAAAGCTATTAGTTTCAAAGCTGACTCCTTCTGCTCTAACATGCAGACTTTTCCAGAGAAAATACACAATTTCTACAGTGACTTTTCCTCCCAACACCATATGGAAGAGTACTTTTAAGACCCCCTAGCTAGAAATGAGATTTGGCCCAAGTTACAGAGAACTGGTTATGGTTAAACTTTGCAGACTCTTGTGGAGACTTCGTGGGTTGAGGTCTCTGAAATGGGCCCCATGTCTTCCACTCAGAGAGGCCTGGGCAGCCTTATGACCCAACCTGCATGACCAGGCTACGTGCTGAGAATTCTACTCAGACTCCCTCCCTGTTGAACCTTTCTCCCCTTAAAGCCAGTATTTTTCAAATTGATATGTTTCTCAAAAAAGTTCAGATTTTACCATATATGTATTTGCATATATTAGCATTCAATTACTATTTTTAGGTAAATAAATTTTTGCATTTGAACAAATTAAGACAAATATTACAACCACAAAGGGAAAACAGGTTGCATTTACAAAAAATGGAAGATCACCATAAATACACAGAAAAGAAAATGTTATTACATCAAAAATGCATAAATTAAAAATAAAAATTAAATAAAGAAATTTCTGTAAAAATTATTTTTTCATTGAGAAGAATGCAGCTATTTATAATCAGCAATACATTTATATTTATTTTGACTTCCTTAGTTTTATGAAAGATCATCCTTAGTATTATTAAAGTGGATAGTCCTGTATTACCAAGAATATAGTACTTTAAATTTGATCCTAACCAGAAATCAAACATAGAGAAATTGCTGAATCTGAGCCACAAATCTGATTCTTTAGTAATCTTTTCCTGCACTCACAACACACCCACTTACTAACCCCCCAAAACCTTTACAGCTCTGCATTGGAGCCTGCTGGGTGCCTGAGGTCATAGGTAAAGTAAGGATCTTTCTCCTCTAAGTGGGCATACCTCTCACTGCCACAAAGAGACCACAAGAGGCCACCTGAGCAGGGCCTCTATTTGTCTGCCGCACTCCATTACTACATGCTGGAGTGGGTTAGAGATTACATTCTTAGCTAGACAAGAAACATAGCACTAATTTGGGCCAGAGAATGGTATATGTAAACTAAAAATCCCCACTCCCTTATTGTGATAATCATTTCACAATACCTAAGTGCATCAAATCATCACATTATATACTTTAAACTTATACAATGTTATATGTGAATTCTGCCTCAAAGGTGAAAAAAACAGTATATTGGGTATTTAACAAAGTAGAATGAAAATGTTATAATACCCAAAATTATTTTTTCTATTAGTAGTGCTGTGTTTATTCCAATGAAAATCAGAAACCTACTGATTGAGGTTGTATACCTATGCACAATTAATGTTTTCTTTTGGAGATATAAGTACTTGCATATAGAGCTTTGTATGTAGGGGCAGTTGTGCATGTGGACCTGTGTGTTTATTTAAACTGGCGCCACTTTAATTGGGAAGAATGTTTACTTTCTACTTCCTAGTAGTGGCATCATGGGTGTTGAAGGGAATCAAACTTATATTTATTTATTTGAGAGAAAGGAGGAAAGAGAGAGAGAGAAAGAGCATGAGAGCAGGGGGAGGGGCAGAGGGAGAGAAAATCCTCAAGCAAACTCCATGCTGAGTGCGGAGCCCCAAGCAGGGATTGATCCCAGGACCCTGAGATCATGATTTGAGCTGAAATCAAAAGTCAAGAGTCAGACATTTACCCAACCGAGCCACCCAAGGAGCCCCAGGAACCAAACTTTTTATAACAAAGCCCATCCTGGAATGTTCTTAGGGTCAGGGGGATTGTCGTGCTGTGGCCAGTCTTCCCTCAGACAGTATCCAATGTTCTTTTTCCCACTCTCCACCCCATTACCATAGAGTAAGGTGAACTGAGCCATCTGATCTTTGAGTACTTAATACTGGTGGCTGGGAAGAAGTAAAATGGATCAAAGCCCAAAGCCCAAAGCTGGGGATAGGATTTTTCTCCTGGATCAAGTGGAGGTGAAAACATGAGGAAAAATAAGCCTTCATGAGCAGATGCCTGTAAAGGCTACAACTTATAAATGGTTACCGTGCTTTCCACTTAAATTACTCATATGTAATATACATCCCAAAGAAATCCTCCCCTTTTGAGTTGTACTTTTTCATTGTACTCCAAGTTTTCAGCACAACTGAATACACTTGAGGTATTGTAAAGAATTAAGTCAATCAGAACACATGTGGCCTGGCCCACATTTAGTCACCTGCCAATGCTTTCATGGAGGAACAAAGCTTGCAGTCCAGGAGTCCCACACAAGTCAGGATGAGGTTAAAAGTGGGACTGGGTGGAAAAGAGCTTGTGATAGAAAATTGTCATCCAGTGCTCCAGTGCTGCCTATGTTTGCCATGCAATAATGAAAGGACCCAGAAGAAGAGGAGAGTTGCTGGCATGAAAAGAGGGATTCCCCCATGACAGTATCGATATCCACCTTCTAAGTTTAGAGAGCTATGCAGCTACTTTGGTGGTCATCTTTTCTGATCTCTGTCCTCTTCCAGATCATATGTTAATTATTACATAATAATATGTAGTAGTAGTAGCTACTATTCCCTGTGTCTAAGTTAAAAAAAATTTTTTTTAAGATTTTACTTATTTATTTGAGAGAGAGAGAACACTCATGAACAGGGGAAGGAGCAAAGGGGAAGTAAGAGAGAAAGAATCCCATGCAGACTGCACTGAGCCTGGAAACCAACATGGGGCCAGATCCCATAGTCCTGAGATCGCGACCTGAACCAAAACCAAGAGTCGGCTGCTTAATGGATGGAGTCACCCAAGCACCCCTAAGCTGATAAATTCTACTTGGTCTTCAAATCTTTGTAAACAAGGAACAAATCTGTGTGGACTGCAGCAAAGTATACTTGAGGCTAACTTCTCTGAGGAGGTTCATAATTCACAAAAGAAATCTCTCAAATGTATTCAAAATTATCAGACGTTTTAATGATTGAATTTTTAGAAGTCAGAGAGATTCAAAATTGTGCATTATAGGAAAAGAGTGGCAGTGAATTGTTGATGGATTTTTTAATAAACTTTTGATTCAGTATTTAGAATACATTTATTTTTATCAGACTTTACTGAGAAAGTAACCCAATATATCATTTTAATGAATTTGTGACTATAATTATAAATATATGCTATTTACTAACTGTAAATTTAATATATATGATGCAATATGAATGTAATATGGAAACTCAATTTTCAGTGTAATTTTATTTGGTTAATATAGTAACAACTAAATTGCTGAGATATCAACAGAACAAAGTGTTCCACTAGGCATTTTATTTTTCTTAGCTTTCAGTAGTTGGAATTTAAATGAGTAAAAAGTGAATTGTGAATCAATTTTTAATAAACTTCTCATTTAGATTTTTGAAAACTGAATTTACCTGAGTAAAGTAACAGAAAACCGGTATAATACAAAGACCTTTATGCTTTCCTCTTCTGATAGCAGTATACAAATATATGCATCAGGATATCTATACAGACAAAAACAGTCTGTGTTTCCCTTTGTGACCTACCGCTACCCATCCTTAACCACAGGATTGTCTCAGCAACCTAATCTACTCAGTTTACCTTTCCTCCACCACCAAGACTTTTATGTTGTGAGGCATCAAAAAAATCTACTCTATGGAACCAAGAATGCAAGATAAAAGCAACCTGGAAAGTGAATTTGGAAAGAACTCAAAGCCCCCTGAGGCAAGAGAACACCTATGAAATTTGTTTTTTGTTTTTTCTGTCGCCCACCCCCCACTTCTGGCATGATCTGGGAGAAAGAAGCAGCCACCAGGGTATCAGAGAAAGAAATATGACTAATTGTTAACAAATACGTAAAGGCTAAGTTTAAGCTGGAGTGAAATTTGAAATTCTCAGGAACCTGGACATCAGAGGTATCCATGGTCATTTGCCAGCTCTTTCCAAGAACTTCACTAATGCTCATGAGAAATACAGGAAGCAGAATAGAAGACCTAAGAGTGCCTGCCTCTGTCTTTCTACGATATAAAAACACAACATTCCCAACATTCCATTGGCCCTTCTTGCATATCAAGTAATAACAGTAAGCTACTGGGGGAAAGGCAGGAACACTCATGTGCCGTCATCCCAGAGAATAATCTACTGCCTCTTATGAAAGAGTAAAATCAAAAGCTTTCTGGTGGGGGAGCCTGGGGGGCTCAGTGGGTTAAAGCCTCTGTCTTCAATTCAGGTCATGATCCCAGGGTTCTGGTCTCTGCACAGCAGGAAGCCCGCCCCCGCCTTTCTCTCTGCCTGCCTTTCTGCCTACTTGTGATCTCTATCAAATAAATAAATAAGGTTAAAAAAAAAAAAAAGCTTCCTGGTGGTGTGTGGGGCAGGCAGCAGATCCAGGCAAAGGACCACTGCTGTTGGGCAAAGAGTAAAAATTAAAGTTATCTGTTACGGGGGTGGGGGGGAATATATATATATATATATAATATATTATATATAACATATTAATATATATATGCAAACATATCTGAGCAAAAGGATTTTGCTAAAAATAAAAAAGTTATGATGATTCAATTCAATAATAAGACCATCAACCTAATGAAAATTAGTGGTCAAAAATATTTGAACAGATACTTTAAAGAAGATACATGAGTGATAAATAGACCCGTGGAGTGATGCTCATCATCATTAGTCACTTAAAAAATGCAGTAAGAGGGGAGGAATCAAGATGGCGGAGAAGTAGCAGACTGAGACTGCTTCAGCTAGCCGGAGATCAGCTAGATAGCTTATCTAAAGATTGCAAACACCTGAAAATCCATCCGCAGATCGAAGAGAAGAAGAACAGCAATTCTGGAAACAGAAAAACAACCACTTTCTGAAAGGTAGGAGGGGCGGAGAAATGAATCCAAAGCGACTGGAAGATAGACCTCAGGGGGAGGAGCCGGCTCCGGGCAAGCGGCGGAGCAACCGCGCACAAAATCAGGACTTTTAAAAGTCTGTTCCGCTGAGGGACATCGCGCCAGAGGCTAAACTGGGGCGAAGCCCACACGGGGTCAGCGTGGCCTCAGGTCCCGCAGGGTCACAGAAGGATCGGGGGTGTCTGAGTGTCGCAGAGCTTGCGGGTATTGGAACGGGAAAGCCGGCTACAGAGACAGAGCCGACAGTAAGCTCACAGCTCGGTGTTACCTTGAACCGGTCGCAGGCTCGGTGAGCTCGGAGCGCGGTCGGAGGTCAGGCAGACGGGAGTAACTGGGCACTGATATCTGAGGGCGCACTGAGGAGTGGGGCCCTGGGCTCTCGGCACCTCCAGGCCGGAGACCAGGAGGCCGCCATTTGTATTCCTGTCCTCCGGAACTCTACGGAAAGCGCTCAGGGAACAAAAGCTCCTGAAAGCAAACCCGAGCGGATTACTCACCCCGGCCCCAGCCCCGGTAAGGGCGGTGCAATTCCGCCTGGGGCAAAGACACTTGAGAATCACTACACCAGGCCCCTCCCCCAGAAGATCAACAAAAAATCCAGCCGAGACCAAGTTCACCTACCAAGGAGTGCGGTTTCAATACCAAGGAGAGCAGCAGAATTCCAGAGGAGGAGAAAGCCAAGCACGGAACTCATGGCTTTTTCCCTGTGATTTTTTTTAGTCTTGCAGTTAATTTAATATTTTTCTTTTTCATTTTTTGTTTTTTTTTTTTTTCTCGCCTTCTGGTAAAAAAATTTTTTTTAACTGTTACCTTTTTCTTTTTTAAATATTTTTTACTAGTTTATCTAATATATATATTTTTTCGTTTTTACATTTTTCTTAGGTGTTTTCTTTTTAATTCTTTTCTTTTCTTTTTTCTTTTTTTTTTCTTTCTTCCTTTATGAACCTCTTTTTATCCCCTTTCTCCCCCCTCACGATTTTGGATCTCTTCTAATTTGGTTAAAGCATATTTTCCTGGGGTTGTTGCCACCCTTTTAGTATTTTACTTGCCCCTTCATTTACTCTTATCTGGACAAAATGACAAGACATAAAAATTCAACAAAAAAAAAAAGAACAAGAGGCAGTACCAAAGGCTAGGGACCTAATCAATACAGACATTGGTAATATGTCAGATCTAGAGTTCAGAATGACAATTCTCAAGGTTCTAGCCGGGCTCGAAAAAGGCATGGAAGATGTCAGAGAAACCCTCTCGAGAGATATAAAAGCCCTTTCTGGAGAAATAAAAGAACTAAAATCAACCAAGTTGAAATAAAAAAAGCTATTAATGAGGTGCAATCAAAAATGGAGGCTCTCACTGCTAGGATAAATGAGGCAGAAGAAAGAATTAGTGATATAGAAGACCAAATGACAGAGAATCAAGAAGCTGAGCAAAAGAGGGACAAACAGCTACTGGACCACAAGGGGAGAATTTGAGAGATAAATGACACCATAAGACGAAACAACATTAGAATAATTGGGATTCCAGAAGAAGAAGAAAGAGAGAGGGGAGCAGAAGGTATACTGGAGAGAATTATTGGAGAGTATTTCCCCAATATGGCAAAGGGAACGAGCATCAAAATTCAGGAGGTTCAGAGAACGCCCCTCAAAATCAATAAGAATAGGCCCACACCCCGTCACCTAATAGTAAAATTTACAAGTCTCAGTGACAAAGAGAAAATCCTGAAAGCAGCCCGGGAAAAGAAGTCTGTAACATACAATGGTAAAAATATTAGATTGGCAGCTGACTTATCCACAGAGACCTGGCAGGCCAGAAAGAGCTGGCATGATATTTTCAGAGCACTAAACGAGAAAAACATGCAGCGATGAATACTATATCCAGCTAGGCTAACATTGAAAATAGAAGGAGAGATTAAAAGCTTCCGGGACAAACAAAAACTGAAAGAATTTGCAAACACCAAACCAGCTCTATAGGAAATATTGAAAGGGGTCCTCTAAGCAAAGAGAGAGCCTACAAGTGGTAGATCAGAAAGGAACAGAGACCATATACAGTAACAGTCACCTTACAGGCAATACAATGGCACTAAATTCATATCTCTCAATAGTTACCCTGAACGTTAATGGGCTAAATGCCCCTGTCAAAAGACACAGGCTATCAGAATGGATAAAAAAACAAAACCCATCTATATGTTGCCTCCAAGAAACTCATTTTAAGCCCGAAGACACCTCCAGATTTAAAGTGAGGGGGTGGAAAAGAATTTACCATGCTAATGGACATCAGAAGAAAGCAGGAGTGGCAATCCTTATATCAGATCAATTAGATTTTAAGCCAAAGACTATAATAAGAGATGAGGAAAGACACTATATCATGCTCAAAGGGTCTGTCCAACAAGAAGATTTAACAATTTTAAATATCTATGCCCCCAACGTGGGAGCAGCCAACTATATAAACCAATTAATAACAAAATCAAAGAAACACATCAACAATAATACAATAATAGTAGGGGACTTTAACACTCCCCTCACTGAAATGGACAGATCATCCAAGCAAAAGATCAGCAAGGAAATAAAGGCCTTAAACGACACACTGGACCAGATGGACATCACAGATATATTCAGAACATTTCATCCCAAAGCAACAGAATACACATTCTTCTCTAGTGCACATGGAACATTCTCCAGAATAGATCACATCCTCGGTCCTAAATCAGGACTCAACCAGTATCAAAAGACTGGGATCATTCCCTGCATTTTTTCAGACCACAATGCTCTAAAGCTAGAACTCAACCACAAAAGGAAGTTTGGAAAGAACCCAAATACATGGAGACTAAACAGCATCCTTCTAAAGATTGAATGGGTCAACCGGGAAATTAAAGAAGAATTGAAAAAAATCATGGAAACAAATGATAATGAAAATACAACGGTTCAAAATCTGTGGGACACAACAAAGGCAGTCCTGAGAGGAAAATATATAGCGGTACAAGCCTTTCTCAAGAAACAAGAAAGGTCTCAGGTACACAACCTAACCCTACACCTAAAGGAGCTGGAGAAAGAACAAGAAAGAAACCCTAAGCCCAGCAGGAGAACAGAAATCATAAAGATCAGAGCAGAAATCAATGAAATAGAAACCAAAAAAAAATAGAACGAATCAACGAAAGTAGGAGCTGGTTCTTTGAAAGAATTAATAAAATTGATAAACCCCTGGCCCGACTTATCAAAAAGAAAAGAGAAAGGACCCAAATAAATAAAATCATGAATGAAAGAGGAGAGATCACAACTAACACCAAAGAAATACAAACTATTATAAGAACATACTATGAGCAACTCTGCGGCAATAAATTTGACAATCTGGAAGAAATGGATGCATTCCTAGAAACATATAAACTACCACAACTGAACCAGGAAGAAGTAGAAAGCCTGAACAGACCCATAACCAGTAAGGAGATTGAAACAGTCATTAAAAATCTCCAAACAGACAAAAGCCCAGGGCCAGACGGCTTCCCGGGGGAATTCTACCAAACATTTAAAGAAGAACTAATTCCTATTCTCCTAAAACTGTTCGAAAAAATAGAAATGGAAGGAAAACTTCCAAACTCATTTTATGAGGCCAGCATCACCTTGATCCCAAAACCAGACAATGTTCCCACCAAAAAAGAGAGCTATAGACCAATATCCTTGATGAACACAGATGCGAAAATACTCAACAAAATACTAGCCAATAGGATTCAACAGTACATTAAAAAGATTATTTACCACGACCAAGTGGGATTTATTCCAGGGCTGCAAGGTTGGTTCAACATCCGCAAATCAGTCAATGTGATACAACACATCAATAAAAGAAAGAACAAGAACCATATGATACTCTCAATAGATGCTGAAAAAGCATTTGACAAAGTACAGCATCCCTTCCTGATCAAAACTTTCAAAGTGTAGGGATAGAGGGCACGTACCTCAATATCATCAAAGCCATCTATGAAAAACCCACCGCAAATATCATTCTCAATGGAGAAAAACTGAAAGCTTTTCCGCTAAGGTCAGGAACACGGCAGGGATGTCCATTATCACGACTACTATTCAACATAGTACTAGAGGTCCTAGCCTCAGCAATCAGACAACAAAAGGAAATTAAAGGCATCCAAATCAGCAAAGAAGAAGTCAAATTATCACTCTTCGCAGATGATATGATACTATATGTGGAAAACCCAAAAGACTCCACTCCAAAACTGCTAGAACTTATACAGGAATTCAGTAAAGTGTCAGGATATAAAATCAATGCACAGAAATCAGTTGCATTTCTCTACACCAACAGCAAGACAGAAGAAAGAGAAATTAAGGAGTCAATCCCATTTACAATTGCATCCAAAACCATAAGATACCTAGGAATAAACCTAACCAAAGAGACACAGAATCTATACTCAGAAAACTATAAAGTACTCATGAAAGAAATTGAGGAAGACACAAAGAAATGGAAAAATGTTCCATGCTCCTGGATTGGAAGAATAAATATTGTGAAAATGTCTATGCTACCTAAAGCAATCTACACATTTAATGCAATTCCTATCAAAGTACCATCCATCTTTTTCAAAGAAATGGAACAAATAATGCTAAAATTTATATGGAACCAGAAAAGACCTCGAATAGCCAAAGGGATATTGAAAAAGAAAGCCAACGTTGGTGGCATCACAATTCCGGACTTCAAGATCTATCACAAAGCTGTCATCATCAAGACAGCATGGTACTGGCACAAAAACAGACACATAGATTAATGGAACAGAATAGAGAGCCCAGAAATAGACCCTCAACTCTATGGTCAACTCATCTTCGACAAAGCAGGAAAGAATGTCCAATAGAAAAAAGACAGCCTTTTCAATAAATGGTGCTGGGAAAATTGGACAGCCACATGCAGAAAAATGAAATTGGACCATTTCCTTACACCACACACAAAAATAGACTCAAAATGGATGAAGGACCTCAATGTGCGAAAGGAATCCATCAAAATCCTTGAGGAGAACACAGGCAGTAACCTGTTCGACCTCAGCCGCAGCAACATCTTCCTAGGAACAACGCCAAAGGCAAGGGAAGCAAGGGCAAAAATGAACTATTGGGATTTCATCAAGATCAAAAGCTTTTGCACAGCAAAGGAAACAGTTCACAAAATCAAAAGACAACTGACAGAATGGGAGAAGATATTTGCAAAGGACATATCAGATAAAGGACTAGTGTCCAGAATCTATAAAGAACTTAGCAAACTCAACACCCAAAGAACAAATAATCCAATCAAGAAATGGGCAGAGGACATGAACAGACATTTCTGCAAAGAAGACATCCAGATGGCCAACAGACACATGAAAAAGTGCTCCATATCACTCGGCATCAGGGAAATACACATCAAAACCACAATGAGATATCACCTCACACCAGTCAGAATGGCTAAAATGAACAAGTCAGGAAATGACAGATGCTGGCAAGGATGTGGAGAAAGGGGAACCCTCCTACACTTTGGTGGGAATGCAAGCTGGTGCAGCCACTCTGGAAAACAGCATGGAGGTTCCTCAAAATGTTGAAAATAGAACTGCCCTATGACCCAGCAATTGCACTATTGGGTATTTACCCTAAAGATACAAACGTAGTGATCCAAAGGGGCACGTGCACCCGAATGTTTATAGCAGCAATGTCCACAATCGCCAAACTATGGAAAGAACCTAGATGTCCATCAACAGATGAATGGATCAAGAAGAAGTGGTATATATACACAATGGAATACTATGCAGCCATCAAAAGAAATGAAATCTTGCCATTTGCGACAACATGGATGGAACTAGAGCGTATCATGCTTAGCAAAGTAAGTCAAGCAGAGAAAGACAACTATCATATGATCTCCCTGATATGAGGAAGTGGTGATGCAACATGGGGGCTTAAGTGGGTAGGAGAAGAATAAATGAAACAAGATGGGATTGGGAGGGAGACAAACCATAAGTGACTCTTAATCTCACAAAACAAACTGAGGGTTGCTGGGGGGAGGTGGTTTGGGAGAAGGGGGTGGGATTATGGACATTGGGGAGGGTATGTGCTTTGCTGAGTGCTGTGAAGTGTGTAAACCTGGTGATTCACAGACCTGTACCCCGGGGGATAAAAATATATGTTTATAAAAAATAAAAAATTAATTAAAAATTAAAAAAAAATGCAGTAAGATACATGATAAGCTCCCTAGAATATTTTTTTAATAAAAATTAATAATATCTATACAAGTATTTGGGCAAATGGAAATTCCATACTTTGCTAGAAGAAATTTAAAATGGCACTAACATTCGGAAAAATTTTACAATCTTATAAAAATAAACACCTATCATAGAATGTATAATTCCTTCCTAATATAGTTCTCTAAAAAGAAGAAAACTTACATCCCTCCAAAAGACCTATATAACAATGTCTTCATCTAATTGTAATTGCCCTAAACTGGAAACAGTATATATATCTATCAACTGATCACTGTATATCTATATCTATACTGCATATCTATACTGTAATACCTATTTGGCAATAAAAAAGAATTACTGAATATATTCAAATATCTTGATGAATAGCAAAAGCATTATGCTAAAAGGAAAAAGAAACAAAGAAATACCTACTTTATATTTCCATTTATAAATACATCATGGAAAAAGCAAATACTCTATACATTCCTCAGATTTCATTGAACTGTACAGTTAAAAGGGTAAAAATTGTGTTTTATGTAAATTATATCCCAAGCTCGATATCAAAAATTAGAAAAGAAGAAGTATCTGGGACCAGACCAGAGAATATCTGTCAGGCGTCCTGAATAACACACACAAAAATCTGAAAGTGTGAAGGCAAAGCATATTATGATGCTTCAGCTCATCCAGTGTGGCTGGAAAATGCCGTACAAAGCTAAGAACAGTGAAGGAACTCAAAACTGTGAGCAGAATGCAAGTAATGGTGGCCCTGATATGCCACATTAAGAAACGTAGGAACTCCCGTATTTGACAATGGAGTCATAACCAAAGAAGAAATATAAAATAATCTAAATTTTAGAAGAGTCACTTAGACTGAAGCATGGGAATAAATTTAGGAAAATAATACTAGATCATGAGGACCAGTGTAGTTAAGTGTTTGACTTCATCTTTGATGTGTGGCTTCTGACAATATGCAAGTCTCTCCTTTCTCTCTTGTCCTTTTCACACACATCTCGGCAGGCTAGTAAGAATATCCACATCTACTCCCTTGATACCAAGCAGAAGCATAAACCATACAAGCAAGCCTGCACTCCTGCAAGGAAACTTTGCCCCAGCCCTGCCCTCTAAGGACAATAAAATCGGGTCTCCTTTCCCTGTTCTCTGAAGCCAATCTACTTGGGAACCTGCCCTGCTCTCCTTAGAAAGCCCCATTACATGTTACAACATTTCATAGCCTTTTGACACATGTGTCATAGTTCAGTCTCTACATTCAAACCAAAGTTTGAATCACAGCAAAAGTTTGAGTTGGTGTTTGATTCTACCCTTCAAAAGGTGATCAAAAACTAGCTAAGAGACTGTTGTTGCGTTCCAAGTGACTACAATGAAAGAAGATGGGCTAATTAGAGGACAGGGTTAGAAATGCTAAAGAAGCAAAATAGAGAAAACTTCATGAGCCATGATAGAAAGAAACTTCTAAGAATGTCTTGGGCTGAGAACACCAAGTAGAATACAATTGTATTTCCAGGTACAATAACAAAGGAGAAGGAGCATGACAGTATTTAATTAAGTTTTGGACATTTTGAGTTTAAGGGGCCCATGGGATAGTTAAGGGGAAATATATAGGAGGTAACTGTATGTTAAGGTCTGAAACTAGTAAGTCTGACTGCTGCAGTAGCTCCCACCTCTCAGAGCCCATCTCCAGCCATTCCATTCTTAGCCTTTCCAACACCTTGGCTTGTTTCAGGGCCTTATAGCCATTTCCCACATGGTGTACCCAGGAATGCTAATCCTCATTCTGTAGTTTCTCATCTTCCACATCTCAGCTTAAATATATAATCTCCTAGGGACACTTTCTCTTATAACCTCTTTTTTTCTCTCTCTTCATCCTTTTCATTTCCTTTAAAATTTTTATCATAATTTCTAGTTACTTTATTTAACTTCAACATTGTAAGTTTCAGAATCATTGTCTGGTTTGGTTCCTGTGTATTCTCAGGGTCGACAGAATCCCTATAATTACTGGTAGGTTTTAGATAAATATCTGTTGACTGAATTAATGGAGACATGAAATATAATATTTTTTTCAAATTTTTTGTGAAATGAGATACAATGAGGACTAATTTGATTCTTTTAGATTAGGGGCCTTTTGATATTCAAAAGTTTTATACATCATAGTTATATATAGAAACTCAACTACTTGATTATTCTTTAATTATTAGTAAGTCCTGGCCTCATGGATATTTGTACAAATCCTTAAAGAACTCAGTGTCAAGTCTCTTTAAAATTTAAGTTCAAATCCTTGGGCTATAACTCTCAGCCCAGGGCTATATATAAATTTCTTGAAATCAGCCACTTGTAACCTTCTGAGACAAAAACCAACTGGGGAAGAATAATTCACACGTCTAACTAACAACAAGATGAATTTGCTCTCTTAAAAGCAATTACAGTTTGGCCATAAAATGGTCATTTTTGATGGTGCCTTTATTTTTTCATGTCTAATATTTCAAAATACATTTTCAACTAACAAAAATTCACTAATTATTTGTGATGCCTCATAACATTTTATGATACTTTCTTCTGGATACAAATCTAATCAGTACATATTCCTGAGATCTAAAGTAAGAAACTTTATTAAACACTTTCAAACTTATTCCTGAGCTAGTAGAACAGTGAGCCAAGTGAATTTCAAATGACATTAAAAATAATCACAGCAAAAGTCTTGAGCAAAGGAGATGACATAGTCAGCTTTAAATATGTATATTCTTACCACATGCTAATCACACTTGCAAAAGTTGTAGAATTGCTTATTTGGTATCATTACTTGCTTGAACTGCTTACTACACTCTTGAAGGTAATTAGTCCTTAGTAAGTACAACTTAAACATATTCTGCTTTAAAAACAAGTGAGATAGAAACCTTTATATCTATAATTAAAGTCTAAAGAGAAGTATCTTCATAATAGCTAAGAAACAGAGAGGTGGTGTTACTACTGTATTCCACAAATACACTGTTTTCATTTATAAATGAGTAACCCAAGAAGAAAGAGCATATTATAAGTAACAGTAAAAAAAAAATCATGTTAGACTTCAATGGCTCAAAAGAGGGTGAAGAAAGGTTAGAAAGTATTTAGGAGTTGCAAAACAAAAAGGTGAATAGTATATAGGTGAATAACAATAAATTATTTAGCTAGCAGTTTTCTTTGACAAATATAACTGGGTCTCAGCATCCTTATTGATTTACAGTGAATTCCTTAATAGTTTAAAACAAACAAATAAAAGCAAATGGAAGGAAGAATATAGTTCACACTTTTTAGAATGTATCAGTGAGTCAGAAACCTTTCCTAAAATGCCTCGGAGTCAAAGTTCTTAGTTATACTGAGTATTTATTCCTTCTTCATTGGCTCCTTAAATTTTGAAAAGATATACATGAATCTTAAGGAGTAACAAGAATTGAATACAATACTTGACTACTTATTTGGAAAAGTTTCCTTGTATTACTGTCATATTTTCCATCTTAAATCTATTTTTGTATGCTCTTACAACTTCCTCTGATAGCCAATAAATAAGGTAACGAGATTTTCTTTAAAATGCAATCCATTTAATTTGCTTACTTTCCTACACAGTTCCCTTATTTTTCTTTTCCAATTATTTACCATTCCCCCATCTTACTTTATTCAGCAATTTGAGTCTAATTATTGTTTGAAATAGATGAGTCAGGTGCAGTGTTCTCATTTACTCTATACTGAATATGCAAAGTCCTAGGCAGACTTGTAAATTATTTCTTTGTTCCCACAATGTTTCTTCTTCTTCTTCTTCTTTTTTTTTTTTTTAATTTCCTGATCTCATATCCTCTACTCTAGCTAATCTCCAGGAACATTTGTGCCCAATGCAGAAAACAATGACCTCCTACATCACAGCATCACTTATATATCTGATACCTTCATAAAAGTGTAAGTAAAAATGCCTAGTAGAAAAGAGTGATTTTACCAACACTAGTTACTTAATGAGGAAAAACAAAGGTGTTAAATATGTCCTTAATGATTAATTTTTAAGCCAATGTAAGAAAAGTAAGACAATGTAAGAAAAGTGGATGTGTTTTAGGCATGTAATATAATGATGAGAGAGGAGGTGAATATGGAGGCTCAGTGTTTATGAGGATCCTGAAAACATTACTGGTGCTCTACCCACCATCCATCTACCGATAAGATAACCCCCAACCCAGATTTGATTCTATATAACTAAGAGAGTAAGCCATGACCTTACAAACATCATTTCTGTGTCAGAGTTTCCGATATACTCTTCATGTAGTAAGCTAGTGAATATTATTTGTTCTGGTGGTGGTGTTGTTCTCTAAAAAAATAGATCTAATAAGACCAGATTTTGATAATACAAAAGAGATTTTAATAAAATGCCTGATAGAGTTGTAGCAACATCTTTGAAATGCTTCTCTCACTCTTGTCATAGAGCTTTAATCGTTGTTGTATGCTCTAAAATATCCAAGTGATAGAATATATGAGCCAGAATTCATGAGTAAACAAAGCTTCCTCCATCACCTATGTTATATATTACCATGTATAAATGTTAAGAATTCTCATGTTATCCTTGAAAGTTTCAACAAGTCTCTGGAAAAGATTAAACTCACATCAACAATAACAAACCCACTGCCAACATTTGCAGATTTTTTTTCAAAATCATTTAACATTATGCCAATTCAGTATGTCTGACTTCAGGCCTTTTTAAATAAATGGCATATTTTTCCATATAGTTTCCCAGAAGTAATTATATTTTTAAAAATACTTTATAATCAAGTGAAATATTTCATATTCTCTGGGATGTAATTAATTACTGTCTGGATGACATTAGCTCTTTGAACACTCCGGGGCATCATTTGTGAAATTACCATGACAATGCATCATTCCCATCTTAGTGACAGGAGAATATTAATGTGTTTCTGAATGTCCCTCACTAACCTGGCAAACCAATTACTTAGAAGCATGATCTAGAAATTTATATATATGACTTTAGCATCACCAAATGTACTCTTTCTGGAAATAACATCACTCAGATCAGAGTTGAAAGTTTAATTGTGAAATCTTGAGACATAAAGAGCAATCACTGGTACCTTTTCCAATTATCATCGGGAGGAGTCATAAAAAATGCCTTTTGACTTTATGAATATATACATGACCACCAAGTTTTACTAGCATCTGACATCTGCCCACATATGCCATTTTCTATATTTCTATTGTTTACACAGTATTTGCATAAGTTACAGAAACGTCCTTGCAAAACTAGACCATGTAATTTAAGAAAAGCTCTTGTGAATTTATTGTGGAATAGCATAATACACAGGTAAGCACCAAATTCTATTACCACACTTGTATCTTATTATCATAATTTTGTGGCAATGATGACTGCAAATTTTATTAATGGATGATATTTATGTCATATCATCACTTTTGTTAATGACACTGTTAGAGGGAAATGAATTCAGGTTTTTTTGAGACTGAACTGACAAGATTTTAAAATTATTTTTCATATGCAATAAAATAAGATGGTCCAAATGAAAATAATTAGAGTATATATTCTTAACTTTTAAGAAATATACTGAAAACTATGTACATTGGAGGAATGCCTAGTGCTATGGCAACCTCCACATATTAGAGATAATGACTTGACATACCTGGTTAATAATTTAATCAATTTATAGAAGCTTCCTGTCATTCAAGCTGAAAATAATTCAAATTCAATATTTCTGACCCTTAAATAAAAGTCTAAACAAAAGTAGATGCTAATGCTCTATGGTTGTCCACATATTTAAGGTCAACTATAGTTTAAGTAAGCATACAGAGAATAACCTTTAGAGCATGAATTAAGAATGAGACACTTAAACCAAGGCCTGGATTTTCCTCTGATATTCAAGTCATGGAAAATACCTACTCTTTTTAGGGTTTTCACAATTTTCAAATGAAATAACATATGAAAGCACTTGAGAAATGTTGAAAATGCAGCACAATGTAAGGCATTACTATTTACATTCTGTAATTAAAATATATTAAGTGAGCATCAAAATAATATATATGTATTCCAGAACCAAAATTCATTTGACACAGAATTGATGAAAAAATAAATCAGACACACTCATTGACACTTCTATCATTTTCCACATGTTCTAATGAAAAATACAATGATTCATATTTTAGGATACATAGACATAGGCTGCAATCACATTATTGCATTCCCTTGGATTGATTTATGTTCATATTTTCAAATGACAGAATCTAAATGCAGCTAATTAAACAGAAAGGAGTTCTGTTCTTTTTTTTTTTTAAGATTTTTTAATTTATTTATTTGACAGAGAGAGAGAGAGCATAAGCAGTCAGAGTAGCAGACAGAGAGAGAGGGAGTAACAGGCTCTCCACTGAGCAGGGACACCAATATGGGCCTCAATCAATCCCAGGACCCTGGGATCATGACCTGAACCAAAGATAGATTCTTAACTGACTGAGCTACCCAGGCACCCCAGCAGGAAAGTTATAAAAATATATTATGTAGCTTTAGGCATCTCCAAGAGGGTCTGACAGTTGGACTGGTATACAACCAGCTAAAAATACTAGCTAGCCTAATGTGCAAGCACAATGCAGAATTGTTGTATAAAACACCCCTGCTGTCAGGACCTAGGATACCTGGGCCTGAATAACAGAAATTCACCGAAGTTTCCTTGGAAAAATGGGATATAACAAGATGCTTTAGAAGATCAGGTTTTCCCTTGTGTAACTAAATCACATCGCTCACTTCCTTCACAATGTATGCTGAGCAAGCTCACATACAGGCTCTGATACACTCAGTCTACACAAAAGTCCAAATCCATGCTTTCCTTTGGCATTTATTGCCTCCTACTGAATGCCAGATACACTGTTAGGCATCGGTAATACCTTGTGAATAGCACAAAATCCTTGTCCTTGATAAGCTTACAACCTAAAGCACGGCAACATGTAGTAACTAAAAGTTAAATAAAAACCATCACACGTGGGTAAAGCGCAAAGGACGTAGAAAAGATCAGCAAAACCAAAGGTACGTCTGCATGTGTGCAAACATATCTGCAATACTTAGTACTTTACTAAAATTATTGAGTCTAAAAAAACACAAGCAGGTATACTTTTAATATTGACAGTAACCTACTGTCATCACAGACATTTTATATATGTGTGCATATAATAGGCCTATAGATACAATGAGGAATATTTCAAGAGGTTTAATTATAAATTTAATTGAACTGTTCAATACAATTCATGCTTTATATGACATTTTAAAAACATAACAAAGCTTTTCTTAAGTACAACTCACTTAAGTTTGTCCAACATATTTATTTTTTAAAGATGGAATGTTATGATTCTAAATGTGAAATGTTTAAAGCAAGATCACCAGTGAGCAAATAAGAGTGAGCTCTAAAAGAAAAAATAACTTATCAATTACTTTATAAACTCTTGATCTCACCATGTGATAGTATTTTTCCATTAAGAGAGACACAAATTGTTGACACAATGAACCACGAATTTTGCAAAGATACAAAAAGGATCTTCATGTAAGGCTGTCAGTATGGTTTTTGCAAGCTATCAAATCTAGAGTATTTGTAGTGAGTGTAAAGAACTGACTTTGTAAAAAGTTAAAGAGTACTGGAGGAGGAACGGGAGGAGGAAGAAAAGTGGGGGGGGGGGCAGCATCTAAATTCCAAAATTATGAGAAATGGATTTTTTGTTAACTTTGCCTTCCTCTTTTGCTTTCCATCTAGGCATATTTTAATGGTTCTCCTCTACGTAGAAAAGTCTCCAGGACACAAACATGTTGTAACAAGCTGAATAAAACTTTCAATTCATTCTTTGCTCTAATACCCAGTGCAGTTAGATGAAATATCTATTATATCTCCTGAAGAAAAAAAAAAATTGATATTCAGTGATTTGTGAAGTGAGACTTAAAACTTCTTTTAAAAGTTGATTGTTTTCCCCTGTATTTTTCCCTGATACACAAGTCTGAAATTTTTTGTCTTTTCTGAAAAAGCCAGATTTATAGGCTCATTTAAAATTTCCCTGGACTTTAATCATTCTCTATTTTTGGCAAAACTGCCCCTCCATTTCCCCCTGTAAAGCTGGCTGTGAATGCTGCAGTTCACATGTCAGTTAAACATAGTATGTTTTCAAAGGCCATGAATGGTCTTTGCTGCTTAAATCCCTAGTGGGTCAAAAAAAAAAAAAAAAAAGCCTATGAAAACATACCTCTATGTTTAATAGAACAACTCAGGCACTGAAAATCTTTAATTTGTTAGAAAGGTATATCCGTAACCAAACACATTAGTTATGAATTTAGTTCCTACTCACAGTTCTTCAATAATATAGTTCTTCACTCTTGGATAAATAACATATAAATGTCTTCAAGGCTGCACACCCAAGTGACATGTTAGAAAATATTCAATCCCACCCTTAAAGTACCATCTTTGTGTAAAGTTGTTGTTCTTTTTTAATTTCAAGTAAGTAGGACAAATAAAATCCAATTTTTCATTTTTTAAAATTGGAATTCAATTTTATTAAGGAATCTGAATAGACTAACATTTTGTCTATTGTCCTCCACTCAACTTCTTAAATATTCAGAAGTTGCCTTGATCATTATTACTTGGTTCCTTTTCTCCACCATGCCTACTATGATATGGTTTTCTCTATAAAAATGGAAAGAATCAGAGTGGTGACAACACTATGTAGTATAAGAAGGACTGACCCTACCAGAGATTTTTTTTTCTTCCCAAAGAGTTTTCCTTTTCTTTCCTTCTGATTTTCTTTCTCTAGAACTAAAATCTCTTAAAACAACTCTTTCAAATTGCATAAGAAATGTGTTTTTGATTCCAGAGAGCTAAATCTAACTTGAAATAAGATACGGAAGACCTCATTAATTTCCTTATGGCTGTTGAACTATATTTCAGGAACTATTTATTTCCTAGAAATAAAAAAATATAAAAAAGTAATTGTCTCAATATCAAACTTAGACAAGTTTCTTCAAATTAATAAAATGTTTACTTTAAAAGCCATGAGTGACCTGGTTCCAAGCAAATGAGATTCGTTGCCCAGAGAACAAGTGAGTTACTCAGGATTAAAACAAGTAGAGAAATTTACAGGGGTCATTCTGGCAGATCAAAATCTCTACTCTTGAATCCAATTCCAGCAGGTAATAATTACTCCCACTGCTTCCAATTCTGCCTTTTAAATACTTTTAAATAGAAAGTTATTTAATAAAGGGTATAACCTAAGTATAAGTCTATTAAATGAACAGGGAATCCAGGCTCTAGCCAAATTTGTTTCTCCTTCTGAACTGAACATACTAAAAAATGTAAATTGATATCCCTTTTCTCCAGACACCCTAATCCTCAAAAAACACACAGTAGGTGTTTGATAATATATAAACTATAAACATTTGAGTCTTACTGACATTGAGTCAAGTCTCTAGATAGAAGACCAAAAATGGTTCTGAAGAGTCCAGAATAAAGGAACATTTCCAGCAGAGACTTGAAAAATAATAATTCCTTTGTAACCACTGAACATGCATGTATTTACTTGACAGTGATGTGCGACAATCACCAGGAATACAAAGATCAAAGGCCCAGTCTGTGAACTCAAAGAAATCACTATCTCTTGAAGGAGATAGACAAGTATCCAATAATTATACTGAAGTATAGTACTATAAAGAATGTAATCACAGGGTATAAAAATGATACAGAAAATATTTCTTTAGTCTTAATGAATGTCCCTGCTTATATACACTTTTTCTTTCAGCAATCTGATAGTGAATTATCTGAACTTCACTCTTTGAGTCATAATTATTTCTTCTTTTTTAAAGATTTTATTTATTTATTTGACAGAGAAAGAGAGAATGATAAGGATAGCACAATCAGGGAGAGCAGCAGGCAGAGGAAAAAGGAAAAAAGTCAGGCTCCCTGATGAGCAGAGAGCCTGATGTAAGGCTCAATCCCAGGACCCTGGGATCATGACTTAAGCACAGAAGGCAGACACTTAACTGACTGTGTTCTATAATAACCATTTTCTAACTCTCTCTCTAATAATTAAATAACTCCTTAGAAAAGCGTGGGAGGGTGCTGGTTAGTGCACCTGGGTGGCTTAGTTGTTTGAGGACTCTTGATTTCAGCTCAGGTCATGATCTCAGAGTTATGGGACTGGGTTCTCACAACAGGCTCTGTACCTAGCAGGAAATCTGTATTTCTCTCCTCCTCCCTCTCCCTTTGCTCCTTTCCCAGAACATGTATGTATGCAGGCTCTCCCTCTCTCAAATAAGTAAATAAAACATTTCAGGGCGTGGGGGGAAATAACCATTACCTACCAGAAATGAAAATCTCATCTAGCCCTGCTTTCCTGCTCTGACCAGCATGGATCTGATGGCATGACATCATGACAGGCTCTCTCTGCTTGAGAATTCTTTTTTTTTTTTTTTTTTTTTTTTAATTGCCTTGGAAAATGGCATCAGCCAAACCATAAACTCGAGGGAAGCAGGATGATGGGTCAGGACAAAAGAAGGTCTACATGGGGCAATCCAGCTTAACTGGGTTGGATCTTTAGATTATAAAAGAGGACAGAGTAATCTAAAGTCAATGAAGTTGGAAACAGTTACCTAAAAGGAGGGTAAAGTTTGCCAGGATAAAATTTTACTTAGTTTAAAATTTGTCCCCATTCTGTGCCATTATTTATCTTTGTCAATACGTTAATATGTTTTAAATGTGAGACTGTTTATAAAAAATCCTCACTTACCTGTGGTATATTTTGAGAACAGGAGAAAATGTACAGCCTGAATTTCTCTCAAATAACAGACTGTTGCTAGAACTTCACACTAAAAATTACTATTAAATTCAAAATATGTTATCTGACATAATATACTATCAATTATTATCTCTATTAGAGTAATTATTAAGTTGCCTCAAATGGTCATAACAGAGTGGGGAAAAGAGTCAACACATGGAGAAAGTCCCTCACAGAGATCTGAGACTGAGAGAGACAAAAAGGATTGTGGGAGAACTGGAGTTCAAGCATTTGAAGACTGTAAGTTCTGGAAGTGTACAAAAACAGAGAGAGGGAAAGTATTTTTTTTTTTTTTTTGCCACAAAATAATGAGACATTCAATTTCTACATACTATCACGTCATTAGAGGTTTGGGGTAAAAGCCACATCATGAAGTACTTAGAACTATGATTTTGCAAAAAGTGAACAGACCTCACTAATTAACATCTAGTCTTTTCTCCATGACTGATTCCTTTACTTGCCTGTGCCACTGCTAGGAAGCAATCCCAAGAAAATAATCTTCTGGCCTCCAATATAATTTTGAAGATGAGGATCAGAGCCCAGAATCTTTTCAGTTTTATTTAAACTAGTTTTCAGCTCTTAATTATAAATGCTTATTGTTCTTCCATCACTCTTCCTATTAAAATACAACTTAGATTCCAAGTTCAATATACTTTTAATGTATAAAAATATCTGTATAAGAATGATCAGTTTGGAAAATGGCACAGTAGGACCCTAAGCTCACCTCATTCCACAGACACAATTAGGTAACACTCACATCTGTGTAAACAACCAGAAAATAACCCAAACACTGGCAGAACAAACTCTACAACTAAAGGTAGGGAAGAGGCCACATGGAAGAAGATAGGAAGGGTGAAGACACGCTCTGGGAGTAAGGCAATCCTCAAATGTCCATGGTGGGGAAGAAGATGGTGGGAGATGAGAAGAATGGAAAACAGACTTTCCCACTGAGGAGTCCACACTTTAAGAGGATGAATTCCCATAATATTTGCCTTTGAAGGAACAAATTTTGTGAGTTCTTAAAATCGGCTGGACTTAAAGCCTGGAGTTTTAAAAATTGTTGGTCTTAGCTATGGGAGCGCCAGAGGGTTTTATGAAGCCCTTAAGAAACAGCAGGACAAATGAACCATGCAGGTACAGCTTAAAACCAGCAGTTTGAAAAACAGCAGGGGCAGACCACAGGGACAATGATTTGCCATCTCAGAGTATGTTACAAAGAGACAGAGATCACAGGGAGAACCATCCAGAAACAAAAGAGTTGGCAGGCCACATTTCCCTCCCCTACCCCCATCATAAGCAGTGGCCACCTGTGGGAATAAGCCTAGTACCCGCACTCCTTGCCTAACTTACTTGCACCAAGCTGCCTATTGCATTCCTCTACCTTTGGCAGGTCTGTCTTTCCCAGTCACACTCCCCTCAGTCCAGGTGCTACAGACCCTTCCCCCGAGAAAAGTAACACAAACCCTGCCAACACCACACCTCCTGACCCACACATTTTGTGGGACCTTAGTTCTAAGGCAGCAGAAGCAAGTCTCATTTCACAAGCAGACCACTGTACACTTTGTTAAAACATACCCATCCCTGCTGGAGACCAAACACTGCCCACGACAGGCAAAGAGTGTCTCTGCAGACAACTGGACTGAAGGAAAAAGAGGGAAAACTCAACAGCAGAGCACATGTAGTAACACACATAGGAGACACTCCCTAAAGAACCAGACCATGGGGAAAGAGAGATACTGCACTGTAGAGCTCTAAAGGACCTCTTTTTCATTAGGCTATTACGGTTAAGAGCAAGAAAAGTAGCTGACCTTCCTAACACACACAAACGCATATATAAAGTCAGACAAAATGAGGAGAAATATCTCCCAAATGAAAGAACAAAACCAAACCACAGCAAGAAATCAAAGTGAAAAGGATATAAGTAATATGCCTGATTGAGAATTTGAAATGATCAAAAAGATATTCACTGGATTTGAGAAAAGAGTAGAAGACATCAGTGAGACTCTTAATACAGAGATGAAAAAAGAACCAATCAAAGATCAAGAACACAATACAAGAAATTAAAAATACACTTGATAAAATAAATAACAGGGTAGATGAAGCAGAAGCATGAATTAATGACATGGAAGACAGAGTAATAAAAAGTAATCAAGCTGAACAAAGAAGAGAAAAGAATATTATGCAAATTGAGAATAGTCTTGGTGACTCTAACAAGCATAAGATCCACATTAAAGGAATCTCAGAAAACAGACATAAGGAGGCAGAAAATTTTATTTGAAGATATGACAGCTGAAAACTTTCCTAATCTGCAGAAGGTACAGATACCCAGATCCAGTAGGCACAGAGAGCCCCCCAAAGATTCAACCCAAGAAGGTCCAAACCAAAGCACATAGTAATTAAAATGGCAAAAAGCAGTGATAAAGAAAAAATGTTTAAAGCAGCAAAAGTAAAGACAGTTACATACAAGGGAAAAATCCATAAGATTATCAAGGAATTTTTCAGCAGAAATTTCACAGACCAGAAGAGAATATGATATATTCAAAATGCTGAAAGGGAAAAATCTACAGGCAAGAATACTCTATCCAGCAAGGCTATCATTCAAAATAAGAGAGAGAAAGAATTTCTCAGACAAACAAAAACTAAAAAAGTTCATAACCATGCCATACATATTAAAGGGGATTCTCTGAATGGAAAGAAAAGACCATAAGGGACAGTATTAAAGGGGGGGGGGGGACAACACCAAGACAGTAAAAATAAATACTTCTATAAAAATCAAAGTCCTCCAAAACAAAAAAGATGAAAATATGACATCATGTACCTAAAACATGGGCAGGAAAGGAGTAAAGAATGGGTTTTAAATTTAAACAACCATCAACTTAATATAGACTGCTATATACAGAAGATGTTATATACAAACCTAATAACAGAAATCAAAAACCAGTAATAGACATTCAAACAATAAAGAGAAAGAAAACCCAGCTATATCACTAAAAGAAAGCCAATAAACCATGAAAGAGAGAAAGAGAAGAAAGGATCAGAGAAAACCTATAGAAATTAC
This sequence comes from Mustela lutreola, assembly GCF_030435805.1. NCBI lineage: Eukaryota > Metazoa > Chordata > Mammalia > Carnivora > Mustelidae > Mustela > Mustela lutreola. The sequence continues at coordinate 54,496,068 of NC_081303.1, forward strand.
CAAAAAACAAGTAACAAAATATCAATAAGTACATATAGATCAATAATTACCCTGAATAGGGGTGCCTGGGTGGCTCAGTGGGTTAAGGCCTCTGCTTTTGGCTCAGGTCATGATCCCAGGGTCCTGGGATCGAGCCCCGCATCAGGCTCTCTGCTCGGCAGGGAGCCTGCTTCCTCCTCTCTCTCTCTGCCTGCCTCTCTGCCTACTTGTGATCTCTGTCTGTCAAATAAATAAATCTTTAAAAAAAAAATAAAAATAAATAATTACCCTGTATATAAATGGACCCAATGTTCCAGTCAAAAGACAAAGAGGGGCAGAATGGATAAAAAAAAGTATGACTCATCTACATGCTATTTAGACCTAAAGAAACATACAAATTAAAAGTGAGAGGATGGAGAAATATCTATCATGAAAATGGACATCAAAAAAAGCTGGGCTAGCCATACTTATACCCAACAAAATAGGTTTTAAAACAAAGGTTATAACAAAACAGGGGAAAGGACATAACCAGAAAGGATAAAAGAACACCATGTAATAATAAAGGGGGCATCCAACAAGATATAACAATTATAAATATTTATGCACCCAACATGGGCACACCCAAATATCTAAAACAGTTAATAACAATCATAAAAGATCTAAGAGTAATACATTAAAGTAGGGAACTTTAATACCCCAGTTACACTGACGGACAGATTATCCAAACAGAAAGTCAACAAGGAAACAATCGCTTTGAATTCCACACTGGACTTGATGGATTTAACAGATACATTCAGAACATTCCATTCTAAAACAGCAGACTTTACATTCTTTTCAAGTACATATGGAACATTCTCCAGAACAGATCACATATTATTAGGTCCCAAAAAAGTCTCAACAAATTCAAAAAATCAAAGTTATACCATATATCTTTTCTGACCACAACACGATGAAACTAGAAAGGAAACACAAGAAAAACAAACAGTCTTAAAATTTGTATAGAAAAGACCTTGAACAGCCAAAGCAAACCTACAAAGAAAAACAAAACTGGAGGTATCACAATTCCAGATTTCAAGTTACATTACAAAGCAGTAGTAAGTTAAACACTATGGTATTGGCATAAAAGTAGGCACATATATGAATAGAACAGAATATCCAGAAATAAATCCACACTTATATGGTAGATTAATCTTTGACAAAAGAGGGAAAACACCCAATGGGAAAAAAATCTCTTCAACAAATGCTGTTAGAAAACCTGCACAGCTACGTGCAAAAAAAACCTGGACTACTTTTATACACCATAGACAAAAATAAACTCAGAATGAATTAAAGGCCTAAATATCAGATCTAAAACCATAAAAATCCTACAAAGGAACTCAGGCTGTAATGTCCCTGACATTGTCCATGGTAGCATTTCTCTAGGTATGTCTCCTGAGGCAAGGGAGAAAAAAAGCAAAAATAAACTATTGGGACTACATCAAAATAAAGAGTACAGCAAAGGAATTAATCAACAAAACTAAAAGACAATCTATGGAATGGGAGAAGACATTTGCAAATGACATATCCAAAAAGGGTTCATATCCAAAATATATAAAGAACTTAACAAACTGAGGGCTTTGGAGGGGAGGAGGTGGAGGGGTTGAGTGAGTCCAGTGGTGGATATTAAGGAGGGCACGTGCTGCTTGGAGCACTGGGTGTGGTGCTTAAACAATGAATTTTGGATCACTGAAAAAAATTAAATTAAATTAAGAAAAAAGAACTTACACAACAACACTCAAAAAACAAATAAGCTAATTTAAAAATGGGCAGAAAACATGAGGACATGTATCTCCTCCAGATAACAGGGCCAACAAACACATGGAAAGATACTCAACATTATTCAACATCAGGGAAATGCAACTCAACAGCAATGAGATACCACCTCATACCTGTCAGAATGGCTAAAATACAAAACACAAGAAAAAACAAATGTTGGTAAAGATGTGGAAAAAAAGAAACCTTCTTGCACTGTTAGTGAAAATGCAAACTGTGTGCAGCCACTGTGGAAAACAATATGAAAGGTCCTGAAAAAATTAAAAACAGAACTATCATACAAATCCAAGAATAACACTACCAGGTATTAACTCAAAAAATATATAAACATGATTCTGAAGAGATGTATGCACCCCTATGTTTATTGCAGCATTATTTATGATAGCCAAACTATGAAAATTGCCCAACTGTCCATTAATAAATTAATGAATAAAGAGGTGAGATACACACACAAATATAAAATTGAATATTCCTCAGCAATAAAAAGAATGAAATATTGGCACCTGCAACAACATACAGCTAGAGAATATCATGCTAAGTGAAATAAGTCAGTTAGAGAAAGACAAATACCACATAATTTCACTCAGATGTGGAATTTAAGAAAAACAAAAGGGGGAAAGAAAGAGAAGGAGAGAGAGGCAAATCATGAAACAGACTCACAACAACAGAGAACAAACTGATGATCACCAGAGGGGAGAGGAGCGAGGAGATGAGAGAAATAAGGGATAGGGATTAAAGAATATACTTATCATGATGAAAAAATAGATACAGTAAAATGATAAAGGAAAAAGAATGATCAATTTACTGTTTCAAATTTAATGTTAGCTTCTATGGTAATGTCAGTGATTCGCTATGCAAAGTGCTACTAAGTGTGAGTTTGTTACAAATATTCCCTAAGAGACAGAAGAAGACAAATAAAACTCTTCAAGCTAAGAATCACCTGGAAAAGGCTTCTGCTTCCTGACCATCAGCAGATACAAGTACTTCCCCCTCACCAGTTTGTAAAAAAAAAAAAAAAAATTCCATGTCATTGGTTTCAGAATGTTTTAAATATTAAAAGAATAAAATCAAGAAAATAAGTAATTTGATGCAAATGCAGCCTTAAAATCTCTATAGGAACTGAACTCAAAAATCAAGATATGAAATCATTTAGGGGATATTTTGGCAAGGGTAAACCTTCAGGACCACAATTCTCTGACAGAAAGAAGCACCAATTTCAATTTGCAAAAAGCCACTCAGGTGTGAAATGTATCTTTCTCCCAGAAGCCTCCATTTCAACGATGCAAAACTGAGTCAGTATCAGGCGTCTTGCATCCCTCAAGTAAAACAATAAAATGTGTGCATGTTCTCTATTTTAAATGTACCCAGCCATGACTACATTAATTGTGAAGCTTCGGTGACTTTATTTTTTGCTTTGAATATTTTCAGGTGTTTTTATTTGGCAGTTTCTTATTACTGATATACTTAAACATAAATCAATGAGAAATGCTACTTTCAGAGAGAAAATGGCCTGAATATCCCACATATTTACTCAGCAGCCAGTTGACAGGTCTAGTAATTTCATCGGTATTTACTGTATACTCTTCTGTAAGAGACAAAATAAATTTGTTTTCCTCATTCACTATAATTTAGTTTCATAAGAATGCCATCTGATGAAATAATTCAAAACAGTTTATGGCAAAAAGTACAAAGGAAAGTAAACCTTTCCTGACTTGAGCATATTAACTCTCACACACTAAATGAAGAACAGGTAAGGGCTTAAAGAGTGTAAAAGAGAAAATATGCAAATACACAAATTGTCCGAGGTTGTTGGGTAAATAACAGAAACATAGGGACAAGTGGTTGGATGAATAACAGAAAAACAAGTAACCTATTAAATGTTCCCAAAATATAATGAAGTATAATATAGCAAAATAGAGTAGCCTTGCAAATCAGAAAACTTAGGTTGGATAACAGCTCCAACACCATCTAGAAGGACTTGAGAACATCATGTAACTTCAGTGGGATTCAGTTCCACTATCTGTAAAATATTAACCTATCTGTGTTTTAAAGATAATATAAAGCTTAAATGATTATCTAAGTAGCCTGGAACATAGTTCTCTCTCATTTAAACATGAGTAATGAGGTATTTCATCTCTTATCTTTTCTGGTTTTATATCATTTTTCTTCCTTTCGCTATGTACCAGTGCACCTAAGGTTAATAGCTGTATGTAAGAAACAACTACAAACAGGACCCTACTTATGTTTTGTATCATCTCTAACCTTTTTCCCTAAGAGTTCTCAAGTGAATTATAGTCACTCATTTCTGTCAGTTAGCATAGGTCTTAAAAGTACAATGTTTACACTTTCGTAAACCTTGGCAGCTGACTAGACTCAGAGGATGTCATTTGACTGTAGAAGGTATAAAACTTCACTTAAACAACAACAACAAAATAGCAGTTCAATAAATATTCTAATATTTGCTTCCTATCAATGGACATTAGCCAAGCTAATGAGCCACATTAGATAATACAACTGAAGCAGGAGATGGGAAGGTAGGGAAGAAAATCAAACAAAAGTCAGGAATCATACACATGACTATCATAGGGAACTACTGCAGGATGAGAACATCTAACACGCAGCCGCAACTAATAGTTACTCTTCAATTACTGTAATTATCTTAGTATTATGGGCAGAGCACTAGATTTACAGCTAGAAGGTTAGTTTGAGTCCAATATCTTCTACTATCACCATATAAACTTGATCTGTTCTTTTAATATTTTTAATGTACTTTTTAAAGTACATTAAGCACCACATAAACACCACATAATGCAAGAAGAATGAACCCAGTCTGAAAGACGCTTCCTCCACTGCTGCGGACAAATCACAATTTCATTTTCTCATTTGTAAATCAGAGATGATACTCATTACCACCTCACACCTTTCAAAAGGGCCAAAACTAACAACACAAGAAACAACAGGTATTGGCAAAGATGTGCAGACAGGGGAACCCTCTTGCACTGGTGGTGGGAATGCAGCCACTCTGGAGAACAGTGTGGAGGTTTATTAATGCCACAGGTTCTAAGTGAAATCCCATACTCTAACAGTCTAGCCAAGTACAAACACACTCATGCCATGCTCCCAGTTTACTGCTCATTTCTAAAACCAGCACTGACCTTGAGCAAAATGATGAAGTACTTCACCTTTGGTGACCCAAATCTCTTTCCACTGCACGTGGACAAGCTATGATACCACTCCTGGATCCTAACCCTTTGGTAATCACTTTGTCTCCCCACATTAAAAAGCATGCCCAGTCATCACTCAATATTTATGGAACATCTATTATGAGCCAAGCACAAAAGTGACCCAAAGACCCCTGCCCTTAACATGTCTTAATAAAAGCAGAGAGGTATCTAAATGTTCTAGGCTGAAGAGAGTTAAAACTGGAAGATTTCTCGGGCATGACATTATAGAGTATGGCACCAATCACAAAGAATCAAGCTTTTTCTGATTTACTTCTCTAATATCCCTTCATGACAACTCTCCAGCCATTATTTCTTTATACCTTTACAGAATTTTCAGTAGATGTTAGGTATATATATCCATGCTATTAGAAAAATCTGTTTGGATGCCACTGAACAAAAAAATAATGCAGATGGAGAAAATTCCATTCTTTTTTTTTTAAAGATTTGATTTATTTATTTGAGAGAGAGATAAAGAGAGAGGGAGAGAGAGAGCATGAGAGTGGAGAAGGTCAGAGGGAGAAGCAGACTCCCCGTGGACCTGGGAGCCTGATGTGGGACTCGATCCTGGAACTCCAGGATCATGACCTGAGCCAAAGGCAGTGCCTTAATGAACTGAGTCACTCAGGCATCCCCAGATAGAGAAACTTCTAATATTTAAATGACTGATAGTGACAATCAATGTAGGTTCTCTTCTCAATCATGAGAAAGAAGAAAAATCCCTGATAGGGAAAAAAGTATTAACATTGATAATGTGCTATAAGGAAATATTTTAATTTCCTAAATTTAAATTTTGCAAACAAACTTGCTGAAGTTAGAAAGATATACTATCTCTCTAATTTTATATGCATAAGCCACAGGGAAGGGGAATTCTGGATATAAGTATCTGGGATTTTTGTTGTTGCTGTTGTTTTTAATTAACAACATTTCAACAGCTCTGGACTTTTAGCTACCTATTTAAATGGCAAATTTCAGAAAACTGTTTATATTAAGTGAGAGAAATACAGGAAAGAAGAAATTTCAGTGTGAATGTCTCAAGAACTTATTATACTAGAAAGGCTGAACATTAATGGATAGATGTGAGAAATTAGGTATGGATCCCAAGTGACAGAATGATTTAGGAGAAGACTAAGCTGCTTTAAAGCTTCATAAACTGAGTAACAGACAAACACAGGAGCTGTGAATCTTAAGGGAACTAATCCAGTGTCATGTGAAGAAAATTTTAGCATAAAAGGATAAATAGCTAATTTATCATCTTTGAATGTAAAAAAAAAAAAAGATTACCATAGAATTCACTCTTTATAAACTAAAAGATTATGTTAACTTCATTGTATATTTTAGATTTTGATTTTGTTTAAAAAGTAAGACCTCTAAAGAATATTAGTAAATATTGAGCCAAGCCTATTAAGGCTGAACTTAAATGTAATACATCATAATAGAGATTTTTAAAAAATAATTTATCTTCATGTATAAATATACATGTACAGGGCCATATATATGAATCTATGTAGCTTTGCATGTACATATAAATACAAACATTAAAAGCAAGATTATCAAAGTACTATTTTCAAAATGCTTAACATAATTCCAATGGAATTTTGAGATATGAATAGCATATCTCCGAAGTAAATTTAATGACATTTGTTCATTTCCTTACTAATTTTATTACTGATATTTTTATTAAAAAAAAAGTAACCATAGGTTCTTTCATTTCCTTATTACAAGCAAATTAAGATATAAGATTTGCTTCCAAATATAGTTTCCCATAACTGTAAGTATAAACATATCAAGAAAAGACTGGCTACTGCTATGAATTATAACAAAAATAGCTTAATACAGGTGCAGCTAACAAAGTAACTATTTCAGTGTCTATTTCACCAGGAATTATTTTTACTGATTTCAATTTGCTTTTTTTGACTTTTTTTTCTTTACTCTCCAATTCTTTCTGAGATCAAAATATCGGTATAAGCATGTATTCTGAATTATAATTGTCCATAGAATTTGGGAATAATTCTGTCTTCATCTCTCTATATGTAATTCAAAGTGTTTTTTGTTTGTTTCTTTTTGCATAAAAGTCACATTTTTAAAAAAATATTTTGTTTATTTATTTGACAGACAGAGATCACAAGTAGGCAGAGAGGCAGGCAGAGAGAGAGGAGGAAGCAGGCTCCCCGCGGAGCAGAGAGCCCAATGCGGGACTCGATCCCAGGACTCTGGGATCATGACCTGAGCCGAAGGCAGAGGCTTTAACCCACTGAGCCATCCAGGTGCCCCATAAAAGTCCCATTTAAGATTATTTTAAAAATCTGAGTTTCAACATTGCTCAATTTAAGGATTCTTGTCCTTCCTCTTGAAGTTAGGAGGTGAGGCTTACCGACAATCAGGCATGATGGACGGTGACTATGAGGCTCAAACAGTCTATAGTTGTTAACTACTGAAATCCTTGACTGCCAGCATTTTGTATCTGGGCTGGCTCTGACAAAAGGCAGTCTTTCTATAGTCGTACTTTTTCACTTTTCACAGACTCCTCAAAATAACTTCCACTTTAATATTTCAGCTGTGTTCACCCCTAGGTAACACACATCGGATTCATCCATTCTCTTGCTTCTGCCAACCTCCTCATTACTTGGGCACATAGAAACATTCATGGTTCTTTTTTGTTTTGTTTTGTTCTGTTTTAAGATTTTACTTACTTACATGACATTGAGAACAGGTGCATGAGTATGAATAGGAGAAGGGGTAGTAGGAGAGGGAGAAGCAAACTCCTTGCTGAGCAGAGAACCTGACACTGGGCTTGATTCCAGGATCCTGAGATCATGACCTAAGCCAAAGTGAGGTACTTAACCAACTGAGCCACCCAGGCACCTCAGAAACATTTCATGTCTAATCCATACCATTCTCAGGCCCAAAGGACACTTCCTAGGAACATTAGGCTTCCCTCCTGTTTGTTTCTTCCTTCATGTTGGAGCTGTTGGGCTTGTCTACAGGCTTCTGTCTTATGGTTTCAGGCAGCAAAGCCCCAGGATCTTAATACCCCATCTGCCTCCCCAACATAAATAACTTTTCTTTTCTATTTCCTCCCTTCCATTCTCTTCCTCCGACCCCAGAGATAACTGGAGGCAGGAAAAGCAGTTAACTTATTTTTCCACAATAAACTCTTTTTGCAAATTCCTTCTCCTCAATCTTCTAACCTGAAACTCAGTCATATCATAACCTGTGTTGGGGAAGAGGGAGCAGCTTTCTCCTCTTTCATAATCTCCCCACTTGTTTTTATCTCATACTTGGTGGTGACCTATGTTTTCTTGACTTTACTGAGGTATAATTTAAACATACTAAACTACTCATATTCAAAGTAGATCATTTGACCAATTTTGACATAGATTTACACCCATGAAACAATCAAGCAGTGTTTTCTAAACAACCCATCCATAATCCAGTCTTTTTATTTCATTGGTCAACATGAGAGTCATTCTGAGAAGAGAATCTATCATTAGATGTCTTAGATATTAAATCTTTCACTATGTTTACTCTTGGTGCACCATTGTAACTAGATTGTGGGAAAAAAATTTCAAAACGTCATTCATGTTCTAAAGTTTTAGACTGCTTGAGTTTTACCCTTTGGGCAAATAATCCTCAATTAAAACATTTCCAGAAATATATTAGACAACTGAATTCATATATTCTCAGTGTAATCACAGCACATATGTGTGTTCTTTCCCCTATTAAAGAAATACGCTTCAGGAAGCAAATCTACTCAATATTTTTTATGATCAAAAGCTAATTAAAGCCAAATAGTTCAACAAATTTCTTCTGTATAGAATTATTTCACAACTAATTCCAAAAAGGTTAAGTACAAGTTTTTAATGTCTAGGATGGAGATCATTAATTTTTGCTTTTGTTCTCCTGCTGAATCATTACCAAGTCCTTGGAAAATTAATTCTGTTTTTCACAAAAGAGTGTTACTTAAAGTGCTTATGAACTATCAATGTGTTTGGTTAAAGAGGCCAATGTGCCACAAAAGAGACTGCATAAATAGACCATGCCTTTTTGTATTTTCTTTCAACAGTTAAGACTACAACTATTATTTTAAAAGAAACATTTTTTTCTGAAAACTATGTTACTCAAGCTCAAAAACCTTTGTGCAATGGAAAGAAATATTTTTGAAGTTTAATTAGAATTAGCCAAAAAGTGTGGTTAATTGTCACTGAAGTCTTAGATTTGTCTTCCTTTTACTGAAGCTGCTCTTTTGGGAACTGGGAATCAACAGAACAAGAAGGTAGTTAATGACCAGTTTATTTCTGGTCACTAAAATCTCTAAAAAGCCTAAGGAAATAAGGAGTAGGGGCTCCTGACATAAAAAATGACACTGTTTCAAGAAGGAATTTTTTTTAAGTTTGAAGTGTCAATTTGTTTGCTATATATATGGTTTTCCAGTCCTCATAAGTCCTAATACAAATATTCTGTTCTTCTCCCCATCTCAAAAAAAAAAAATCAAAATTACTTAAACTACTGTTCAAAGTTCAAGTATTTCTTAGCTTATTGCCCAAGATTATTGCTTGAGCTCTATTCTCTAAACATTTGCATATTTACAGCTTTGTATAAATTACCTTCAATATTGGAGAAGTAGATAGGGAGGAAGGATAATAGACACTGTTCAGCATCTTACTCTCGATAAACATTTAAAATAATGATAATGATGGTTATAACTGCCATGTATTAAATGCTTACCATGTTCCAAGAATTTGCATTTGTCCTAATTCATTTTAACCATAGCCTAATGAATTAATTTTATTCCACTTATAAAAAGATAGAGAGGGCTCAATTCGCTTAAGTACGTTACTTAGTTTGTATATGTCTAGGTCAAAACTTAAATCCAGACCTACCTACAGATGTTCATAAACTTGTTCTTGGGCATGCTATACATTTTCTTCCAGCCTCCTTATTTTCTACTTTATTGGTGTTTGTTGAAAAGTAAATGGTCTAAATTCATTAATAGATTATTAATCTTGGGGTGCCTGGGTGACCGAGTCTGTTAAGCATCTGACTTGATGCTACACAAAACTTGATTTCAACTCGGATCATGATCTTAGGGTTCTTAGATCGAGCCCTGTGTCAGGCTCTGTGCTCAGCGTGGAGTCTGCTTGAGATTCTCCCTTTCACCCTCTGACCCTCCTCCCCTTACATGTGCTCGCTTTTTCTCTCCCAACTAAATAATCCCTTGAAAAAATAGATTACTAATCTTTTAGCTCAAGACATTAACTCCTTAAATTTGTCCTTTTACTTAAGAGAGTATTTCTGGATGGCAAGATTTAAGGGGCATTCTCTCATGTCTAATGTTTACTCAAAAGTTATCCATTGAATAGTCTTTTCCTGCCCTGCCTACCATCCTAGATATCCAAATGTAGTCCACTAGGAACCCCTGTGGACACGCTTAAAGCATGAGATGTTTAACATCTGGAGCATGCCGGGCACCAGATCTCATTGGCAGAATAACCTTTCTTTCTGGTGAGCAGTGACACAAATAATACAGACAACACTACCGGGAATACTCAATGAAAGACAGCTGGCACATTTTATCCTTTGGAACTGGATGTCTGTGACATGAGGAATTATGTAATTGTGAACCATAAAATTCCTGACGGTCTTCTATAGTGAGAAATTTGTTTCTCAGATAAACCTAAGAATGAAAAGTTGCATACTAGAAAGCACTTCCACAATCTTTCTTAATACACAAAACTTTAGTCCATCCAAATACATGCATGATAAATTCTTCCTCTATTTATCAGCTATTGCTAAGATCAAATATGAAAACACTTACCACAGAGACTGAAAAAGAGATGACTGCTACCCACAATCCAGTTTCTCTCATGATAGAGCAATGAAAAGGAACCATTATTCCTCCATAATTTGTAGGAGCAAAAAGGTATAAGTTTTTCATAGAGGCCATGAGAAGGTAAGGGCCAGAAAAAGGGAAAAACATCTAGCCTGACATTTCTTTACATCGTACTCCAGAAGGCTGGCTTGAAGAAGTAACACACCTCAGAAGAAAGAAGCTATTTCAGCAGATGTTCCAAGGCTAAGAGACATACATGTCTTAGGAGACCAGAGAGAGGAACTTTCCAAAAGTAACTGAAGAGAAGATGCCTCCAGTAGACATGTTTTTATTTTGGAGGGGAAGGAGACAGAAGAGAAAGAAATCAGTACTTCCATTGCTAGAGAAAACCAATAACACATTGATTCAAGTTAATGGACATCACTCTCTACCTCTTACAGTCCCTTCCTTTCTTCATGTGGACTTCTCCACAATTAGGTAGCCTAATGTGCGGGGACAGAGCACTAGAAACGCTGGATGGGTACATGGATAGGAAGTCTACATAGTTTCCTTTCCCTCTACACTTTTCTAGCCCGCAACAGTTGGGAGAGGGAAGAAGTTTTAACTTTTAATGAAAGAGTAGTTATTTTTATCCTGGACTATATATGATAATTACTAAACTGGCCATTTTTTATGGAACTACAAATAATCACTAAATTGTTGACTATCTGGGAACGAAACCCCAACCACCACTACTACTACCATCACCACCACCACCCCCACACACACATTAGGTTTGCCCAAGGCCAGAAAAAGAAGTAGTCACAGTTAAATGAGTTAAAATGGGCCAAAAGGAAATGAAAGCATTTTCTATCTACATACTACATGTCCTGGTGCTTATACTCGCAATTCTTTAAATTCCTTAGGACATTCTTAAAGCACTTTATAGTCTACCTTTTCTTGAATTCTCTCTCACACAGCAATCATCAGTACATTTGGGGGAATTTCTGCCAAAAGTGAGATGTGTATTTTAAACCGGGACTGGACTCTGTTTTGTATCTGTGTCATTTCCTATTTTATATATCCCAGGTGCTATGACTGCTAAAGAGAAGAGAGGCTAACAAAACAGGTAACACAAATTAACTCTGCTACTGATCTTGTTCTTCTAATTAGATCTCTGAAGAGCTCCTATGTCACCCTGCCAGAAAATGGAGGCAAACCTCTGCCTGCAATCAAAAAAGAGATTAAAGAGTATCTGTGCTTTAGGAGCCTTATATTAGGCTTGTTATAGCTTATCACATTAGCACCAAGCCCTTGTCTGGGCACCATCAAGTTGTACATTACCTAAGAATACAGAAACCATACCAAGATCTGATTCATCACTGGAAATTATTATCTATATTGGAAAGAAGCAACTGAGTTCCTTTGAATCCACAGGTTAAAATTTTTGAGAAAAATCTTTATAAGTTGGGACTATGCTCTTGACTAATTTATAGCCAATCAAGAAACTTTTTTTTTAATACTTCACCTCAAAGATAATCATTAATGCTCAATGAAGGAGATTGGTCCAAAAATATTTTTCAAGTCTTATTAGGGGTCAAAAGATGAAATGAGAATTCTTTTATCAATTATTTTTATCAAAATTCACTTACAGTTATGTAACTTTCCTTATGTTTTAAGAAAAAGCACAGTTACATCCTTTGAGAAACACCTATTTGGAAAAGATAATGGTAGAGTAAAAAGTTAAATGAAATTCAGAGTACCTGAAGCCTTGCCCTGGGTTTGTCACTAATTAATTTTCTTACCCTGGAAATCACATAGTGTTGCTTTGACTCTCATTTTATTGAATCTACTTTTATAAGATTATTCATATCCTCTAGTAATAAAGAAATTAAACAGTTCTTACAATCTCAAATTAGGATAGATCTATTCAATCTTGTCCACAAAACTATTATGAAGATCAAAAATATATGTGAACAAACTTATAAAAGTATAAAGTGCAAAACAAATGTTAGTACAAAGGCTAAATTCTCAATAACATACTGAAGACCTTTGCAAATACACTTAATATTATTTATTTTACTAATCCTCACAATAATGCAGGTCAAGTAAGTATTACTATAACCCTAATTTCACAGGGGAATATAGAACTATATCAAGATGACATACACAATAAATAGTTGTCTCAAGTAATCAATAACAGAAAGCCCCAGAAAACCTGGCCCAGACAAATATTTCTGAAAAAACAGTATATTCAAAATTTGAGGTTAGGACAATAAGTGTAAATTTAAAATGCATAAGAACTTAATGTATTCTTGAAATTTAAGATATCAGTGCCCTTCTTATAGTTAGCTACATTTAAGTACCAAATTACACAAATGAAAATATTTCATTCATTAAGGGGACAAACCAGTAAATTTATTGTTTCCAAATCTGTCATTTAAAATTTAAAATTCCAGTATGTCTGCAAAAAGGGAACTAATGATTAATACACAATAGACTTGATGATGTTGAAAAACATGAAAGTGGGTACACTGACCACTTTCACAATTTTGAATTTGATGTGAGTAGGAGGGATTTGGAGGCTGCCAAAACAAACCGCATGGAAGTAGGAACTGAAAAAATCCAAGAAGATACATTTTTCTGCTGCTGTTGTCCAAAAGTATTATCTTTAGATAGATATCCCTGGAAATTATTTTAAAAAAGCAATATCAGAGAGATCTCCCAGAACAGAAACACAAACGTTTCCCTGTTACATTTAATATAATATAGAATTTATATTTACCTAATGGATTATTGTTGTACTTCCACAAAGTTACTTTGCTAATTTTTATAAAACCCTCTAATGATCCTCTTAAAGGCCCATAAACTAGTAAACCAATCTCTTAAATAACTCTTTAAGTAGCATTTTGCAAAAATGCTTCCTTCATTTCTTTACTACCATTTACACTGACTACCAGCAAATTCAGCTTCAAAAGATTTTCGCATTTTCAGGAAGGGCAAAAACATCATACTTCCCATCTTATGATGAGTTCACAGCCCCGCAAGAACTGAGGAGCTGAGAACAAAGACCTGCTGTTTTGAAAACTGTGCATGAACCCCAAACAAGGACTGTCATCTGATCTTGTCTGCTGTGGTGAATGTTTAACATAACTCTGATACAACCATGGAGTTCCTTTTGTAACCCTTTCTTTTCACACTGATCTATAATACTGATTTTATTTCCATTCATTCTTATACAATCCATGTGGATATGGTTGGAGGAATTTAGTAAACAGTGATTGAGTTGAACAGAGGCTATCACAACTTTACAGTAGAAATTCCAAGGAAGTTCAGTAAGTGCCAATGACACCAATAGTAAAACCATGCCCATGAGGATAGTGGAATTATCTATTTGCAAGTCAATATCTTGGATTTGAATTAGAGGAACATGGTGATCCTATTGATCTTGACTCACTTAGAAGACAAAACAAACAGAAAGCACAGAAATTGGATTGACTTTTTGTAAGTCAACTTAACATTTCTAACCAAAATGTCAAAAATACACCATCCAAAAGTTCTAAAAATCCTGTTTGTTTTTTTGTTTTGGTTTTGTTTTTATGGATTTCACTTCATCTGCATTACTAGTTTTAGGCTCATAGTAATATTGTAGCATTTGGAGATGGGATATTATCACCCAATATACATTTCAAAGAACTTTCTTGTAGAATTTAACCATTAATTGCTGGAGGCTTATTACCTGGGCCTTACTGATTTTATAACATTCTGAAGGGAAAAGCAGTATTTTTTTTAACGATTTATTTCAGAGAAAAAAAGAACATGTGTGTGCATTGGGGAGGGGCTGAGAGACAGGAAGAGAGAATCTTAGCAGCCTCCACACTTGAGAACACAGCCCAAGGCGGGACTCGATCTCATCACCCTGAGATCAATACCTCAGTGGAAACCAAGAGTTTGACGTTAAACCTCCTGCACCACTCAGGTGCCCCAGGAAAAGCAATGTCCTGTGAGTATATTTAAATTTCAGTTTCTTTTTTTTTTTTTTAAAGATTTTATTTATTTATCAGAGAGGGGGGGCGGAGAGAGAGCACAGGCAGACAGAATAGCAGGCAGAGGCAGAGGGAGAAGCAGGCTCCCTGCCGAGCAAGGAGCCCGACGTGGGACTCGATCCCAGGACGCTAGGATCATGACCTGAGCCGAAGGCAGCTGCTTAACCAACTGAGCCACCCAGGCGTCCCTAAATTTCAGTTTCTGAAGAGATTTCAGAATGAACAAATCTAAATAAACAAATCTCTTCAAAATAGCATTTAAGAAAAAAATTTTTCTGTCTCTTCTATTGAAACTGAAAATACAGGTATAACAAGTGGTAAGATCCAGAATATGACAAAAGCCCCAAAAGTGACTTTAAAATTTAGCTAAAGTTCTCAGCCAGACTCACATTAATCACATGAATATTATGAAGAGTTATTGTAAGACTTATTGTATGTTAACACAATCTCTCTTTACACTGGAGTATTTACTAGAAAGGGCGAGAGTAGAATATATGTACATGCATGCAGCTCCAAACTTTATTCAGAGGATATGAGCCTTCCCCTTTACTTCCTAGGATAGAGGGGAGGGATTATGTATCTGTAAGCTGTAGGAGTGAACTGGCAGGACATGAATAACTCAGCTGGCTGAATGTACCTACTAAGACCCTGGACCACTATTCTCACCCTGCCCCTCTTGTCCTCACACAACAGGCAACAACACACTGATTAGAATAAAGCCAATGTGAAATTGGTGGAAAACATGGAAAAGTTTCTTATTCTCTCCTTTATAGTAAACTAATGTTCAGTGGTACCTCCTCCAAGAGAAATAAGAGACAAATGGTGACAAATCTGGAAGAAACAAATAAAAGATAACACATTTGGAACTACAATAAATTACTTTCACAAAATCGCTTATGAGCAAGCATGTCATATTAAGCCACTGGGTTTCAGGGTTTTTAAGGCAGGGTTATGATGGAATGGAGTTAGAGTGTGAGGGAAATAAAATGGAAGTGAGTATAAAGAAAATAAAGGAGCTGAGAATGACTCCTAAGTTTGCATAAGGTAAGGAGGCCTTATTTCTGGTGATTACGCATGTTTTTTTTGTTTTGTTTTTTAAATCATGATGGCAGGATAAAGTATCTTCCTTCCTTCCTTTGAACATTATCAGGTTTTTTTGCTTTTTTTTGAAAAGTAATCATGTATTACTTCTGGAAACTACGCTGTATCACTGATCACCTAAAAAGAATCAATGAATATATGTGATCTAGGTCAATACCTTTGACATGAAACAGACACAGAACTAAAACAAGCCCATCTACCAGGCACTTGACATACTGCTGTATTAGGGGCATTCCACAAACCTAGAAATCCTGAGAAATGCTTTCTTCTAAAGCTTAGAGATAGATGAGTATATGAGTATATGAGTATCTCATACGCATATGAGATGCATAGTCTCATATGGTGTATTAAATCATACCATATTTCATATATATATTTCACTTATTCCTCAAGATGACCTGATAAAAACCGCTATCATTGAGAGTTTTTGTTACTGAACAACTTGAAATGATAAATGTTAGATCCATTCCACAAAAATAGTTTACAGTCTCCTAAAATGAAATTTTCTCTTAGGTTTGTAAAATAATTTTCTACTTTAAAATGAAAAACATAATTATAGACATATCTCTTTTCTCCTAGGTCTATTGTTATTCAAACTGTCCCCTTCATCTTTGACTCTAAACTCTTTCCTTGGACAAACAATATTTAATTACCATTAGTTAGGAGTAAGTCCCTCTTTTTAGAATGTTAATATTTCAGTTATGAATGATGTCCTTTGTTATTTTCACTGTAGTTGATTTGCAGAGGTATTTTCCTACTTAATATATAAAATAATCTTAGTGCATATATATAAAACCAAATGAAAGCCAAATGAGAAGAAGAGAAGAAATACTTGGAGATGAGGGAGTTGTGTGTAAGAATGTATGTATAGCTGAGAGTGAAAATTAGGACACGTTCCAATTTTTGCAGAGCTTAGCAGAAATAGTAATATTCTTCTCCAAGAATATCTTTTCTTAATACTATCTCTAAATAACCATATCAAACTTCCTCTTTAACATCTTTGTGCTGTTATTATGCTATTTTTTCTTCACACAAAAAACAATCACTGTATTAAAACCATGTTTCCTATATTACAGATGAGCCCATATCTATAATTCTATTACAAAAATGCACTGGTGTTTTTAATGCCAGCAGCTTTTAGATAATTATGTTTTTAACACAAATTTATCAGCATAACAACCCATTCCACAAAATGGAAAAGAGGCAATATTTACATCAATGGCGCTTTGAAACTAACACTTTCCCTCAGGGATCTATAGCCACAGAGTCTCTAGTCTTTTCTCTTGACAGGTTATAAATATTCTCAGAAGTAACTGTTTTGATGTTGCCTTAAAAACAGGGGTAAAAGTAAAGAAAACTGGGACTACATGCATTTTCACATAAATTTCTCTATCACATTTGACAGTTTAATTATATTGTTGTTATTTGCATTTCTCGTGTTACTTCATACGTTGGAGTCCCAGCTAATGGATTTCCATAAAGCAATACTTCATAGTGTTCTTTGCCGAATGAAATCTTATCTTAGTTTTTTGTTGTGCTAGATAAATTCAATCAACAACAACCATATGTTAACAACTTTGAAGTTTGTTTGTTAGAATCAATAATTTCTGAAAGCCTTGATTCTTGGCTATACATAATACATGTCCTCAAATAAAAGCATTCCATGATAGAGAGAATTTAAAAAAAAATCACCAAGGAAATTAACTGGGGGGTAAAAAGAAATTGTGTTCATATTTCAACACAATTTGAAAACACTTGTATCCATCTCCCTCTAGCAAAAATTACCTAAGGATTAGAAAAATTTCTGCCATGTCTTATCTCTCAAACTTCCCCACACTAGAATCCAAAGATAATTTACAGAAGCATGAATTATTTGAATATTGCTTTGTACACTTTAATAAATGCTGACTACCATCAGACTCCAATTAATACAGTAACATTTTAGTCTTTAAGGAATGAGTAGGATCACTTTTAAGTATCTTGCAGAATAAAACAGAAGAATCTAATCTCAACTGACAAAATTGCATTATTTTATTTCCCTCCATTATTGGCCATGTTACTTGCATTTTCACTATACTTTCACTTTTGTGTGTGGATGTGTGTGTGTGTGTGATATTGAGAAACATGGTAGAAATCTTTGAATAAGGCCTACTAGGTCCTTTATTCAACCAAGAAGAAATTAGAAGGTTCTAAAATTGGAACATGCATTTAGCACCACCTGGGAGCTTTGTAAAAACAGATTCCTCGGTTCTGTCTCTAGAGTTGCAAAATCAGTAGCTCTGATTTGAATCAGAATCAGGGCCTCAGAATCTGAATGTCTTACAAGTTCCAGGAGATGATGATACTGGTCTGGGGGACCATGCTGTCAGAGAACAGGATAAGAGGAATTCTGTGCAGAGAATTCAGCTCTTCCCAAAGATGATTTGGCTCAGTTTCTATGGGGGAGGAAATCTTTTTTCCTCTTCCCTCTAGATTATTAAATGGGGGGATCTAATAATTAAATTGACATCAAGATGATTAACAGAAGAAAAATTTAATTCCATACATAGAGGAGCTCATAAAAATATGATGCCCAAAAAGGTGGCCCAAGTCAGCAGTTTTTATACTTTTAAAAGAAAGAAACAATAAATTTGCGAAGAACTGATAAGACAAGGAAGTTTGGGTTTGGGGTAGTTTGTTACTGAAGAAGTAACAGCCTTTGTTTATACAGCATGCTTAGTCCTGAATTCCTTATCTCTGGTGATAAGGATGTCCCTTTGCCTCCTGCTATGAGAAGGGTACCTTTCACTTGGGAGATTTATTTCCCGCTCTCAGGGGGGACAAAAGAGGGTCAGAGCATTCTTCCCGCACTGGCTGTTTCTTAAGTAACTTTAATTCAAAATAATCAATATGCCAAAATGGCATACTTTGGGGTAACTTGCCCTAAACCCCATCATCCCTCGTTCCAAACTACTAAGTAGATCATTTTAATGAGTATCTGTTTTTTCTCCTCTTAAAATGACTCCAAAGACAACTGAAAAATTAAATGCGGTTTCATTAATTCAAGAGCTCAGCCTTAGTAAAGAGACAATTCTCTTTTCCTGACAGAAGAGCAGAATGATTTTAAAACGAATGGACGGACAGAAGGAAAAAAAAGAGGAAGGAAGGACAGGAGGAAGGGTGGAAAGAAGCAGCTAATTACAAGTTAAGCTCTAGGGAGCAAGTCCATCATTACAAAAGTTGGGGACATGCTTTGTTTTTCTCACTTGTCACCTCATTGTAGGAATGACGTATTATTCAAAATCCGGTATTGTTCAGGTCAGGGAGGGGAGAAATAAAGAAGGAGGGAAGGAAGGGAGAATGAAGTAAAGAAAGAAAGAAATTAGTTTCAAGGGCTTTAGAGAGAAAGATTTCTCAAATAATGACAGTAAAATATATGTAATTTCACCTAAAAAGAGGACTTGATGGCCACAGAATCTGCCAATTTGAGTAATTTTACAAATCTTATCTATTGTCCTCAAACACTTTTTTCTTTAAATTCTCAGCTACCACACACAATTGGGTGGTCAATTAGGATAATTTGTTGATAGGCTCATTAGCAATTTCATTTGGGGGCCTCTGGTTGCATTCCCAAAGGATTAAAATAAGAAATTTCTAAGAATCTTATTTCAAATGAATGTTCCAATCAATGAACAATTATGAAGCTAATCAATTTTAAATAGAATATTTTTGTAAGTTTGAAATGTTTTACAGGACACTTTCTTAATTACTAATCGTGCTTCCTTTTGGAAGAACAGTTGGGAAAAAAGGCACTCTAGCTACTACAAGTAATTGCCTGTTGCAAAGATTTAGTAATCTCACCTTGAAATTTTATTTTAGACATTACTGAAAATATGTAGACGTTTAAACCAGATTGCAAAAGATTCCAGACACTTCTATTAGGATCTCTTTTCTAAGCCACAGTAATTTTTCAGACCATAGTAATAAAATGGGATGTTGTCTCATCCACACCTGTTGGCTGTTTATCATGCGCCCAGCACCTCCCAGATTTATGAATCCAGCACCTAAAAAGAAGACAGTCTAGGAAGAACACAAGATAACTACCTGAAATCAGGAGTCTACATGTCATCCAAAAGAAAGGAAGTGAAAAAACTGGTTTCCATTGTAAGGGAAAAAAATGGACTTTAATTTCGGAGAATGATCCTCAGGGACACAGCTGGCAGAGTGAGAAGTGCTCAGGTGAGAGACTGTCCTGCTCATCTGGCAGGACTGACATCACCATTTCAGCAGAGCCATGGTTTCCCTACCTTGGTATCTCATTACAGATATGAATGTTACTCTCTGGTATTGTTCAGGCTAAAATATTCATGGTGAAAAAAATTATTTAAGCTCCACATAGAACTGAATGCACATAAGAAGTACAGTCAGATCTTAAAGAAAATTCAGCTCTTTCTATGTGGTTGAAAATAACAACCATTCAGTATTAAAGCTGATCCTTACCTAGTTCGAATTAAATATGTTTGTCTTCTTTATTTTTAAAGTTATTTGGTGCCTCCTCAAAAACCTGTGCTTAGAGTTCGTGGGCCTTTTACTGGTATGTTTGTTTTCTTGTTGAGTGTGTTACTATTTTGTCATAGTTATTTTTGTTTTGAGCAGAATAATACCTCCTCATTTATAATTGTAAATATTAAAACATTTGTATAAACTGCATAGCTAGCTCAAACTTTATTTACAGAAATGTTTCTTCTGGGTCATCAAAATGTAAATGCCTTTCTGAATCCATAATTGAGCAAGTGCGTATGTGTGAGAGAGAGAGAGAGAGAAAGGGAAAATATACACTAATGTGACTGGCTTTTGATGATGTTTAAGAAACAGCTGTCAGTCAGTCTGGCTGAGTTCCTGGCAGTTTTTATATGGATGTAGGCTGAATAACCATTGGATATTTCTCACCCAAATGTTCTGCAGATGTTGGCAAAAAGATAAAGTCTCTTTAAAGGGACAAATGTGCATTTTAAAGTGAAAGCAGAAAGATGAAGCCTCACTCTTTCCAAGGAATAACACTTGTTTGTTCTGACAAATCCAAAGAATAAGTGAAAAACACCCAGTAAATAAAAATTTACCTCCTGAACTGACATCCCTCCTATATGAGGTGCATACTTTGAATGTTTTAGAAGAAACTATACAATAGCCAGTAAGGAAACAACATGTACCTACATACTGGCATTTCAAAGCTAGAATCCATATGTTTTTTAAAATAAATCAGGCAATCTTTATGTTTCCAATCAACTCATCACAGACAGTATTTTTAAAGTTGGAAATCTTCCAAATAAATAGCTTTTTCCAGGATATAGCATGATTCTGCATAATCCATTCTAACAAAGAATCTGAAATTAAGATAAAAAATATTTACCACTAAATATGTTGCAAATTTTAGTCATATAAATGGTTCTAATACTATGTCTCCCCATCAATCAAGATTCAGTTAATACAAAACAATTGTGTATTATAAAAATACACAATTGTAGAGACAGTTTCATTTAGGCTGATTAGAATAATGAAAAATATGGACTTTAAAGATAGATATCTTGATGAATTTCTATTCTCTTCTACTTACTGGCTATGTAGTCATGTGGAAGTCACTTCAGCTCTCTGAGCTTAAATTTCTTCATGATTACACAATAATGGCCCCTGCTAGCCCTATTCTTTCAAGCATCATTTGAGATAATAGATACAAAATTAATTTATAAGTATAACACACTAGTTTAAAAAAAAAAATCAGTGGACTTAAAATTAGAATGACATTTTCAAGTTCCAGCTCTGCTATGTGAACTTGGAAAGGTTATTATTTCCCTTCAAGCCTATGAGCTTCCTCCATACCTACAGTGTGGTCCCTAAAATACAGCATCAGTATCACCTGGGAACGTGTTAAAAAATGCCCTACCCTAGGCCCCCTGAATCAGAAACTCTGGGGGCGCCCCATCATTCTGTGTTTTAAGGAGCCCTCCAAGTGATCTTTAATACATTTAAAAGTCTTAGAACCATCAAACATATCTCAAAAGCTGTTTTTAGGATCAATAGAATCACCTGTGGTATTTATGCAGGTATATACGTGTGTGTATGTGCACACACATACCAGCCCACATACGTATACTCTGACCACCCAAGCTAATTAAATCAGAAATCTCTACAGATACTAACCCAAGCACCAAGCAAAGATCACATTAATTTAATTCAGGTAGTGCTATTAATTTCCAGAAATGTTATAGGTGATCAAAGCACATGGGGGTTCATTCTAGATACTTACAACTGGT
Organism: Mustela lutreola; assembly: GCF_030435805.1. Lineage (NCBI taxonomy): Eukaryota > Metazoa > Chordata > Mammalia > Carnivora > Mustelidae > Mustela > Mustela lutreola. The sequence goes on from NC_081303.1 coordinate 54,518,329, forward strand.
TACTTCAATTATTTCTATTGTGCAAGGTCATGGGTTCCCTGGAATTTCTAGGTCTTCAGTATTTCTCTACCAAACTAAGCAGAAAAATGTATGGGGAGTCTGAGTATACTATACACACACACACACACACACACACACACACAGATAGATAGATAGATAGATAGATAGCCAGGAGTAGAGAACGATAGTCCCCTTTAAACACAAGGAATAAGTTCCAAGAGCCCCAGTGGATGCCTTAAACTTCATATAATACCAAACCCTATATATCCTAGGATTTTTCCTATATATACATATTTATAATAAAGTTCAATTCATAAATTAAGCACAGTAAGATTAACAAGTACTAACAAAACAATTATAACAATATGTGTAATAAGTCACATGAAGTGGCCTCTGGAAGTATCTCATAGTACTGCATTTGCCCTTGCTGGGATGTGAGATAAAATGCCTATGTGATGAGATGAAGTGAGGCAAATGACATAAGCATTGTGACCTAACGTTAGGCAGCTATTACCCTTTTGATGATACCTCAGAAGGAAGACCATCTGCTTCCAGGCAGCAACTGACAGGTAACTGAGACCAAACAGAATGAAACTGTGGACTGGGTAGGGATGAGGGGGTAGGAAAGCTACCCTAGTTTGAGGGAAACGCATAGCGTCCACCCTACCCTCTACTCCATAACCACTGACCCAGAACCACAAAAGAAAATTGGATTCTTCTCTCCATTGCTGCTTCCACCCTTTTCTTTAGGAAATTAGGCTTGGAGACCTCAAAAGCAAGCAGTTGTGGTCTTCAAGGGATATCTACTTCTGTTATGGAACAAAACTCCTCTTAGACAAAGAAGTATAAAACCTGGAAAGAGCAAGCAGCTGCTATCACAATGAATGAACTTGAAATACAAGTATAGGGTAAACTAGATTAAAGCAACTATCGAGGAAAATTGATTCTTTTGTTTTTTGTTCTCCATTTAAATGTGCAAAATGTGACCCAAAGCATAAGTGAACAGACGTCATACAGGTTTCAAATCTATTTGTAAATCAAATGTGTTTTATTCAATTATTCAGTCAAAAGAAAAAAAAAGTGGTAGTTCTATACCTAAAAAGGCTTTTGACTAAATCAGTTAATTGATCCAGTGAATTAATTGTCCCTTTATCTCACCTAACTTACCCTTCTCAAACCGTGGGCTTAGCTGTAGCAAGGATCTCCGAAGTTACCCAGTAAGCATGGCACATAATAATGGAACATCAGTTTTTCACAACACATTTAGAACAATATGTAATTTTGTAATATGGAGTATTACAAGCAAAGCAAGATTTAAATGAATCAGAGAAACCTTATGCTGGTGTAGGCCACTGTAGCTTTACCACCAAACCATTCTGCACAGGCCACCTGACCTCTGTGTGCTCCTACAAAGCTTCTTTTATTAGTAGTAGTATAAAGACAGAAAAATGTGAGCACTCTATTTGAAAAAAAAAAAAAAAGAAATAGGGGAGTACTTCAATTACAGAGCTCATCCAGGCTATAAAAAAATACTATGTTTAAACTATCAGCATAATTGAGGTCAAGGAATTATAGTAATAATTGCTTAAAAATTTCAACTCATATACACGTAAAATAAACATCAATGTCATGAATGTCAACTCCAATCTGCTAGTAGAATAGCAATGTTAAATTAAAATGCTGTCTCATGAAAACAGAGGTGACACTGGTGAACATCTTTATACTACTTCAAATTGGAAGCCAAGAATACTGTCAACAGTGCTCACTCCACACAAGTATACAGACACAAACTGTGCTCCAACTGTACTTGTGACCAAGTAAAATATAACTTGCTTTTCAGCAAATTGCCATGTACAAATGAACCCACCTCACAAGAAGCAAGTTTTCATGCCTGCAAATTCAACAAGATAGTCAAAACTTTGTACCAAATATCTCAAATATAAAATCCAATAATGTACGTTAGTGTTATAATCTTCTGTAAGTGAAATTAAGGATATTATAATAGCTGAGGTATGATTAAACAGTCTTATATAAATACGACTCAGAACTTCTAAATATATATATACAATTGATGGTGTTAAGATGGTGTTTTTGAGATATGTATTTACCTAAACAAAATAAACCAATATGGCTCCAGATTCATGGGATATTGGCCAACTGGTATACTTAAGTCACTAAGGATTATACACAGAAGTCAAAATTAAGCATCAAAAGAAGTCATTCTTTTTGTTGTTGGTAATACTGCTATCTACATGTCTCCTAATTTTAATTTTCCTATTCTCTATGATAATTAGTGAAATATACTTATACCTATAAGATTGGCAAAAGTAAAAAAAAAAAAAGTGACATATACAGTATTGGCAGGGGTAAGGAGAAGCAGGTGGTACTGTCAAATTTGACAATTTCTAAGTAACATAATTCAGCAATATCTGTCAAAATTAAGATACACACATTTTGACATAGTTTTCCTACAGTTACTTATCCTGTTATATATATACTTGCATATATGCAACATAAAATATGTACAGGGATAATTTTTCCAAACTAGTCACTATAGGAAAGAGCTGTGGGGAGGGAGCCCTGCCCCTCAATACGCTACTGGTTAATGATTTATTCATTAAAAAGAAATAATATACAACTATTAAAAGGAATAACTCTAGACATACTAATAGGAAATAATTTCTAAAACAGAACATGAAAAACAACTGTTAGAACAATATGTATTAGATATAACAATTTTGATTGCATAAGCAAATGGAAAAGTAAAATAGGTCTTTAAATTCTTAGCTAAATTTAGAAATATACCTAAGATATTCTGAGGCTCTTTTTGGAAGGTATCTAGGTAGTATGGGAACTATCATAAGAGACACTTTTTCAATTTTATTCATTTGGTAAATTTTAAATTTTATGCCATTTATGTGATTATGTATTTTTAAGCTTAGAAATGCAGAAAACTTGAGTTGATTTTTCCAGAGCCACCAGAGAAATGGAATACATTTGTGATAAAAACCTGAAATTCTTTTTTTATCCCCCCTTTGGAAGTATACTAGTTTCTTGTTGTTGTTGTTGTTTTTTTCAAATTTTAGTTTAAATCCTGGTTAACATATAATATAATATTAGTTTCAGGAAAATTTAGTGATTTGTCACTAACATATAACACAAAGTACTTATCGTAAGTACTGCCCTCCTTAACACCGAAATAGCCCATCCCCCACCCACCTCCCTCCATCAACCTTCAGTTTGTTCTGTCATTAAGAGGCTCTTAGGGTTTGTTTCCCTCTTTTTTTTTTCTCCCAAACCTGGCATTTTTCATACATCTGTGTGTGTGTACGTATGCATGTTTTAACTATGTTAGATACTATTTTTACAAATGAGAAAATGGAAGTTCAGAAAGATTCAGTAATTGTCTCTAGCAACTGTGTCCCAGCAAATAAATGGCAGCATCAAATGTGTTCAACTCCACCGAGCTCTGAAGCCTGTGGTCTTAACCAACACACTGCACATGTTCTTTAGAGATTATTTACAACCAGATATCTATCAGTGTTAGTTTTGAACTTTTAAATTGATATTCAATGCCAAACTTTTAAATTGACAAATTTAACCTTACATTTTACCAACAATCACCATCATTAAATAATTTAGTGTCTTTTACAGTAAACACCCCATTTTGTAAATTTATCTCTGCATCAAGTAGAAAGACAGCCATTATCAGAACTATTGAGAAGGCCTTTCTGCAACACTGATCTTTTTACTTTCTGAATTATGCTAATTGTGCTTTAAATAAAAACTCAAAACAACATGTTGATCATTTTGGTTATTAGTATGCAATAAGAACAAATGAATCCTGGTTGATAGTGCTAGAAATTGATAGTTTCAAATTCTGAACTCAGTTCATAGCTTCACAACTGCTTTTCAAGTGTAACTTCTATCAAGTCTCTTAACCCCTGGAAACTTCATCTCTAAAAGGGTAGCTGCAAAATGTGCCATCCTCCATGGGAATTATGAGCTGTCATTAATTAATGTTTTGTAGAGCACTCTGAGATTTCATTTGAATGATGCTACATCAATGCAAAGTATCAGTAAACCACTTAAAAATCAAATTGTCACCTGCTCTACAGACTCAGGCAAAGCCTGCAGTTTGCTGATAATGAAGTTGGCTCTTGTGTATGGTTTTTGAAGCTAGTTGGGGTAGAGTTTATTAGAGCATCATTTTAATAAGGCTATTTGTGAGCCTAACAGAATAATAGAGGTGTGTAAATACTTTAACTCTCAATTACTTGGGCAGAGGCCTGTTTACCTTCCCACTGCTGCTTAATAGTCAGCCAGAGGCTGATTGATGATGCTTGAAACACCTGGTCAGAAAGCAGAAAAGGGGTGGAGTCACATAAGGAGCTCTCTGGCAGATGCTGGGAAGTCTGGGCTACCTTGATGCCTTATTCTCCATATGCTCCCTCTCTCCTAGACATCAAGGTCAGAGGCTTAGCTTTAATACCTATGAAGTGTCCAGAAGTAAAGGAAAATGAGGGAGTTACTTGATGTCAGTTTGTCAGTCACTACTAATTCTGAACATCTCCAAAAAAATATAAATTCCCATTACTCTGTTATACCCCATACAAAGTAAAACCATAAATTTGTTAATCCACCCCAAATATGTTGTCAGAAAACAAAGTGTTGACTTTATTTTCAACAGTCTTCCATGATATATGATCTTCTCAGGTCCACAATTTAAAGATTTTTTTTTTGACAGAGAGAGATCACAAGTAGGCAGAGAGGCAGGCAGAGAGAGGAGAGGAGGAAGCAGGCTCCCTGTTGAGCAGAGAGCCCGATGCGGGACTCGACCCCAGGACCCTGAGATCATGACCTGAGCCGAAGGCAGCGGCTTAACACACTGAGCCACCCAGGCGCCCCTCAGGTCCACAATTTAATAAGACTTCACAGATGTTACTACTGACTGATACTCAACAAAAGACTATACACTATTCAAGTGTATTTAGATTTTTTCAGTAGTATTCAAGAGAAAATACTGATTTATAATCTCCAGTGTGCTTTTTCCCTGGTATTTTGTGTATGACACAATTGTTATACAGTTAATTTCCCTGTTAAACGAGACAACTCTATCGTAGTTCAAGTGCTAACAGATTTGGCTTTACAACCATAATGTTTACTTTAGTGTAGTCACTGCTTATAAATTAAGAATGGTAGGTTTAAGAAAATCTAAAAAAAATTCAAAATAGTTTTGGGATCATAAAAATATGTTGTCCAATACCTTATAAATATTTAAGAAAATAGTTGTTAAAAATTCCTGTCAAAATGTAAAATATAGCAGAAAACAGGGGCAAAAATAGATTCACCCTCAAAAGTAAGACTTTATTTTAAATTTGTCAAAATTAAAGAGGTATTTGTTAAAATTAAAGAAACTGGAGAAAATTACTTTTAAATAAAGATATGTTGTTGAAAACTTTCAGTGTGAGAAAATTTGTTGTTTACTAATACAATATATTTAAATGAAATTAACTTCCAGCAGTTCAGAAATTTCTGGTAAGTATAACATTTTATATTGAAGAGAGTATTGAGAATATATTAAAAGTCATAACAGTTTTTGTGGAAATAAATAACTGCCAATCAATATCCAACAAAAATTTTATTTGTACTATTTCTTAGATAAAAGAGAAATTCTGTAATACTTCTGAGACTATACTTACCTAAATTTTTCCATACATTCTACCAGCAAGCACGCTGGCTAAATCCCAGAACACAATTGACATTTACCCTGAAATTCTGTTCAATCAAATGCCAGAGTAGATGTACCAGAGAATCCAAACAGCAGAGACATCACATGAGAATGTTCCAGCACTCAAACTAGTCCACAGGAAAAAAAATAATAGAATTTGTAAAATGTTATTTTTAAAAATATAACAAAGGGAAGTTTAAAAACGAATATATTTTTGGATGGATTTTAAAAGCTAGGCCACATGCTATTTAAAGAAGGAGGGAAAGAAAAAAGTTTAAGTGACCAAAACAAAAACCAGGAAAATATTAACACTGTGTGGTGTGTGTGTGTGTACACACTATCAGAAAAAGTAGACATTAAAGAAATAATCCTCTCAAGCAATGGTGAATTGAAAACATCTCCATGATGGGTTGCAACTTGTTCCATCAACAGCAGCTTATTTCCCCACCCCTTGAAACCAGACTAATATCTTGCTTTGACCAATTATATATTGGATTGGACCAATTATATATATAATTGGACCAATTATATATAAGTGATGTCAGGGGGGCTATAGAGCTTACGATGTTACAGCCTTTGTGGATTCTAATCTTACTTACTAAATTCCAAAACCACAATGGTGTAAAAAATCTTAATCCATTTCTGAAGGATAACATGCTATACCTACAGAAGATACTCTTCTAGTCCATAGCCCACCGTTCCAACTGCCAGACAGGTTGGGAGGCCTTCATGGATCCTCCAGACCAACTCAAGCCACCAAACGACTCCAACCTCATAAATACTCACAAGCTAGAAAAGCAGAAACCCTGAAAAGACTGTCAACCACCAGAATCACAGGAAATAATAAATCATTATTATTTTATTAAGTTTGAAGTGGTTTATTATATAACAATACATAACAATTGCATTGTTATTATATAACATACAAACAATTGCTTTGGCTGGAAAATAAACTGTGCTAGATTGAAAACATGTCCACAAAGGGGTGATACCTACATCTCCACCTCTTAAATGCAGACTTTATCTTTTGCCTTACTTTGACCAATAGAATGTGTGACAATTACAGAGCATGGAACTTAAGAGATTTTCTATCCTTTGCTTTCACTCTCTTAGAACCCTCACAGTACCCTGCTATGAAAAAAACTGAGTCTAGCCTACTGGGAGAGGTGATACGGAGAATAACCGATTTGTTACGTTAGCCAACATCAACTGCCAAACCAATTAAGCAAGATCATCTTGGACCCTGTAGACCCAGCTGAGTTGTCAAATGACTGAAACCATAGGAATGTTCCAAAGCTAATACAAAGAAGCCCCTACCGAACTCCATATACAGTGTATATGAACACCAAAAGACAGACAAGGGAATATTCATAGCTGTAATGTTCATAAAAGCAAAAGCTAAATAAATACATAAGGAGAGAGGTCTGTTACAATAAAATGGACAATTGTATTTATAATCAAATGCTGGCCTTTGGTTCACTCCACAGCACTGAAAATGAATAAAAAGTTCCATTAGGTGATGTCAGCAAGATGACCTAGTCTAAGATCTCATGTTCATCACTACACAAAAGAACAACTGGACAACTACCCATGAATAAAAATAGCTCTCAGGGAGCCTTGGAGTCTACTCAAGAAGCTACAGCAACACATTGGGGGTGAAAACAAAAAGTAAGATAAACCACAAGAAAAGGTAGAAGGAAAAATGGCATTTTACCTACATCATCCTATCCCCTAGGCAAGCGCTGATCAGTGCCAAAAGGGAGATCAACCCACAAGTTCTCCTAGAAGAGGAAAAGCAAAGCAGGTTGAGCACTGGATTCCCCCAGCTTTTCTGAAGGCTGAGGGACCTGCTGCACCTCACCGTACCCAGATCACTGGGGAGTTCAGCATCGCTGAGACACCAGAAACAGAGAAGGGCAAGGCTAGTCATATTAACCAGATGGCAAGTGACACCACAGGCTACAAATTGCCTGGCCTCGGAAGACCCCAGCAGCCTTCGCCATATGGGCCTGAAAAGCAGCCACCATAGTGCCCTGTACCTTTTACCACCAAGGATGTCAGTGTTCAGAGCTGTAGATCCCTGCTTGCAAAGGAACCCAACAGCTTTCCACCACTGAGTAAACCCAATAGTCATCATATCTACTGAAGAGAACCCCTCAAACTTTCACCATCAAGGGTGCTATCATTTTTGCCTTTAAGAAATTTCAGCTACCTGAGCTGGTTCTAATCCCCTCTCTGGGCCGAAAAGCCCCAACATGTACCATCACAAGAACCTCAGCACCAAGATCCAGTGCGGGTGCAATGGGCCCACAGTAACCCATATGACTCTCTAAACATTCCCTTACAACACCATCCAGCAATCACACTCCTTCGTAGTTACCCAAAAAAGCAGGAAATTTATGTCCATACAAAGACCTGACCATGGATAACTATTTTATTCATTTATTTATAGTATATATAACATCTATATATAATACATATAACATATTCATTTATTTATAACGGTTTTATTCATATTTATAACTGATATTTATAACTGTTTATTCAAGTAACCTGACCTGGGTCCCGATCTCACAACTGCGAGATCATGACCGGAGCCCAAACCAAGAGTCAGACACTTAAATGAGTAACCCCAGGATCTTCACTTCTGGGTATATATCTAAAATAATTGAAATCAGTATCTTGAAGAGATATCTGCACCCCTCTCATCCATTGCAGTATTATTCACAATAGCCAAGTTATGGAAACAACCAAAGTGTCCATCAATGGATGAATGAATAAAATGTGAGGTACGTGTGTATGTATCACCTGCTTTTCAAAAGCTTGTGTTATACCACCTCACCCACCTGTTTTCACTAATTTAAATCTGGAAACAATTTTCACTTTTATGAAGAAAGGAAAAAAGTAAAAATAACGTTGGCCTGGGGCACGTGGGTGGCTCAGTCAGTTAAGCGGCTTCCTTTGACCTGGGATCGAGTCCCACATCGGTTTCTCTGCTCAGCCAGGTGTGCCTCTCCCTTTACCCCCTCTGGCAGCTTGTGCATGTATACTTGCTTTCTCTCACAAATAAAAAAATATATATATTTTTAAAAAGGGGCGGGGGGAGGAAGAGAAGGGAGAGAAGGGAAGGAAAGGAAAGGAAAGAGCATTGGCCTATAGGAAGTTACTTTTTGGGTCTGAAAAATGCTCAAAAATTTTCCCATATAAATTAATGGCAATTGTTTCTACACTTGATGCCATTTTGGCTTACTAAAGTTTTCATAAGAACTCTACTTTTGAACACCAGTATAGTGAATAGAATATTATTCCAGATTAAAAAAAGAAATCCTGACATTTTTAAGAACATAGATGGAGGTAGAGGACATTATACTCAATGAAATAAGCAAGACACAGAAAGAAATAGAACACAATCTCACTTTACAGAATGTAAAATAGTTAAACTCATAGAAGCAAAGTAGAATGGCAGTTGACAGGGACTGGTCAAAGGTTACAAATTTTCAGCTATGCAAGCTAAAGAAATTATAGAGATATGATACACAGCATGGTGAGGATAGATTTAGTTTTTACTTCAGATTTATAAAGATGATCTTAAATTTTCTTGACACAAAATTGTAAATATATAAAGGTGATAGATATACTAATTAGCTTGATTGTGGTGATCTTTTCACAATGAATACATATATCAAAACACCAAGTTGTACATCTTAAATATTTACAATTTTTTTATGTCAAAGATACCTCAGGAAATCTGTTTAAAAAGATTCTGCTGAGTTTCAGTCATTAGTAGGCATCCTAGCAACAAAAACAACATGCAAAAATTATGTGTATTAATGTCAGCTATCTTTTAGGGCACTCAGATTCCAAAAGGAGAATGGCAAAATAAGTAACATTACAGATCATATATTTAAAGTTATTTAGCTACATTATTTCTATTAATAACTTCTGCTTAGTATATAGTACATTATTAAAATGTTAAAGCTGGAATTAAAGGAAAAAAAGAAACAATTGCCGTTAATCCCCACCCAGAGATAACTCCTAACATTTGGCATTAAAATATATCCTAGTTTAAAAGAGAGAGAGAGCAGGGTGCCGTGGTGGCTCAGTCAGTGAAGCGTCTGCCTTTGGTTCAAGTCACCATCCTAGGGTCTGGGGATTAAACCCCACATTAAACTCCCTGCTCAGCGACGAGCCTGCTTCTCCTTCTCCTACCCCCCTGCTTGTGCTCTCCCTAATAAATAAATAAAATCTTAAAAAAAAAAATTAAAGAGAGAGATACAAAGAAATAAAAAAGAACAAATAAGGAACTATGGCTATATGGTAACTACAGACAACAACAAAATAATTAGCAAGCAAGTTATAAAAAACAGAGTAAGTATGATCCCACAAAACTGGCAAATCCAAATAATATATACTGTGTTGGATATGGGCACATTATTTTTTTACTATTAATCTCCATACATACATACATACACATATACATATATATATATATATATATATATATATATATATACACACACACATACATATTCCTATGTACATATTTCACAATAAAAAGTATTAAAGCATTTTGAAAGGAAAAGAAAAATAAAAGAAAAACAATCTCCTAAGACCTTAATATGAATTGATTTATTTTGACTTACCAGTAACAGTCCTATTATTCTCTATGTAAAAGAACAGAGCACAACAATAAGCCAAACTTCCACAAATAATACAAATAAATTGAATGAATAAGTTTATTATATCTTAATAGAAAATAATTCAAATTAAAAAGATGCAAAGGGACTCTTAAGAAGGTCTTTCTCATATATATTGATTTACCTTACTTTTTTAATCAAATCCCCCAATGACTCTCCATTCCCTTAAAGTTTAAAACTTACAATGCCCTACAAAACCTTACATGATCTGTGGGCTCCCACTTCCCCTCTGTGCTTTCCTTACATACTGTTCTCTCTTGTGGTCTTTCCGCTCCCACTGGGCCTTTGTACTGACTGTTCCTCTAGCTGCAATGCTCTTCCTTCTGGAGTTTTTATGGTTTATACCTTAAGGCCTTCAAGTGGTTTTGTTGTTGTTGTTGTTTGACTGATTGCTTATCACCTTGTTAGTGAGGCTTCACTTTGTCACTTTATTTAAAAATGCAACCTTCAGAGCCCCTGGATGGCTCAGTGGTTAAAGCCCCTGCCTTCAGCTCAGGTCATGATCTTAGGGTCCTGGGATGGAGCCCTACATCAGGCTCTCTGCTCAGCAGGAGCCTGCTTCCCCCTCTCTCTCTGCCTGCTTGTGATCTCTCTCTCAAATGAATAAGTAAAATCTTTAAAAACAAACAAAAAACAAAACAAAATGCAACCTTCTTTCTCCCCTCCCCTCTTCCAAATCCAGGCGCTCCTCCTCACCTGAACTACCTTCCCTTTCCTCCCTATCATTTTTATCTTCTAATGCAGTCCATAATTTGGTATGTGATATGTTCCCCCCAAGCCAAACTGTATTCAGCTTTATTAAAGATAGTTTTCATAAATAATCATGGTATTTCAGGCAAGACATGAGTAGATGATTGTTAATAGGATACAACAACTTTCAAACTCCCTTCTTCAAGGGACTACCAAAATCAGAAAGTGACTATAAAAGCATGGAGGACATGGGGAGTTAGAGAGAAGGGGGTTGGGGGAAATTGGAAGGGGAGGTGAATCATGAGAGACTATGGACTCTGAAAAACAATCTGAGGGGTTTGAAGTGGTGGGGGGGTGGGAGGTTGGGGTACCAGGTGGTGGGTATTACAGAGGGCACGGATTGCATGGAGCACTGGGTGTAGTTCATAAACAATGAATCTTGGAACACTGAAATAATAAAATTTAAAAAAATAAAAATAAAGAGGCCATTTTCTGATGACACAAATTTCAATCTATGTTAATTATACATTATTAAGAACAACTTCATAGGGGTGCCTGGGTGGCTCAGTGGATTAAGCCTTTTCTTCAGCTCAGGTCATGATCTCAGGGTCCTGGGATCGAGCCCCGCATCGGGCCCTCTGCTCAGTCGGGAGCCTGCTTCCCTCTCTCTCTCTGCCTGCCTCTCTGCCTACTTATGATCTCCCAAATAAATAAATAAAATCTAAACAAACAAAACAAAACAGCTTCATATAGCAAAAATGTATAAAAATTGTCTTTTATCCTCAGATGTTGGATGTAACAAAACACATACATAGTTTCACACTGACATCCCTTATTTTCATTTTTCATACTGTAGCTCTCTAATGAGACTTTCAAGCTATCCCAGAGTGGCACTGCCTGCCAGCCAGTGCTTCAGGGATCCTAGTCCTTGCCAAGATACCTGAGTGTTGATAGATGAGAACTTTCAATGGCAGTTTCTGGCAGAGATGAAAGGGCCCCTTTACCACATGTAACATTTTCTAATTACCTAATCAGTGCCCCATGTGAACTATAGAGTAGTGATAAGAATGAACAGAAAAAGCATAAAAATTATTTAGGAATGAAACTTTTAGTTCACAGACTGTTGGAATTTTTTTTTAACTTAGCATGTCAAAAATTTGGTAAATGCTAAGTTTAGGACATGGGTAAAGGTCCTTATACTTAAATAAAAATATTCCTTTTTTAAAGATTTTATGTATTTATTTGACAGAGAGATCACAAGTAGGCAGAGAGGCAGGCAGAGAGAGAGGGATAAGCAGGCTTCCTGCTGAACAGAGAGCCCGATGTGGGGCTTGATCCCAGGACCCTGAGATAATGACCTAAGCTGAAGACAGAGGTTTAACCCACTGAGCCATCCAGGTGCCCCTAAACAAAAATATTCAATTTGTAGAACTAGTCATTCGGAATGTAAGTGATAAATCTGTACCGTAAAGAGCCAAATGCGTTAAAGACATATTATGCGCCATCAGTTCTCCTACCCACAAGAGGTTTAAACTTTTTGTGCTATGTACCTCAGACATGGCTGTGTATGTCATTCTATGGTCAAAGAAAAGAGGGTGGAAATAACTAGGTGTCTCTCCCCCGCAGATGCTATAATTGCGCACGTTTGGACCATTTCTTTTCTGCTTCAACTACATAGCTACTGCCAGTGTTCAGACTGTGGTTGATACATTATTCTGAATTCCAGAGTGAGCACTATGATGAAACTGAGCAGAAGCCCCAGGCCAGCTCATCATACAGGCATCTGGCACGGGCAAGAAACACACTTTAGTTGTTGTTTTAAATTTGTCAAGACAGCATAGTCTCTATTCTGAATAATAAGCCAAACTTGGAAAATTGGTCCCTAGTTCAGACTCCTGAAGATGACTGACCCTTTCCAGGCTTCCCACATTATTCAGTAATTGAGCAAATGCCAAAATGCACTTCAATTTGCAGACAGTTTTAATTGACATGGCACCGCTTTGAGTGGTTGTGACCTTTGGGAGAGGCCTAGAAAACATTCATGAGGCACTAGGGGAAATATGCACATTCACATCCTATGCTTCACTTAGTCTGTGCTTTAAAAATATTACAATCTGCTGTGCCCATAATGTAAATTCACTTTACACGACATTTACCACTGGGTTGTCCTTAGATTTTTATCTTCAAATCCTTTAATTTTTTTTTAATTTCACTTTTATTTATCTGACCTACCACAATTAAAATTTTTTTAAAATCTGGGAAGACAATTGTCTCTTATTTTCTTATCTACTGTAGGTGCTAAAAAACATCCCATTTGGAAGCTCTCTAAGAAGAAAAAGATGTGCTTTTTGGTTAAATGATGAGTGACTAGGGGGACTCGGGTGACACAGACAGTTAAGAGTCTGACTCTTGGTTTCAGCTCAGGTCCTGACCTCAGAGTTGTAAGATTGAGGCCTGAATTAGGCTCCACGGTGAGTGGGAGGCTGCCTGAGATTCTCTCTTCTTCTCCCTCTGTCCCTCCCACTCATGCTCATTCTAATAAATAAAAAAGTCTTTTAAAAAATTCAAATGTTCAGTGACTAAAATAATCCTATGCATGTATCTTTTAGGATCAAAACAATAGAAGAGGCTGGCTATTCTAATGAGCTAAACAAATTAGGTGACAAAACTACATCATGTATCTGTTTAATAGTACTAAAGTCCTCTGATTACGTGGGTGAGTCCATTTTTCTTTATATTACTCTAACATTTTCAAAGAATGTTCCCTTTCATTTTATTCTCAAAACAAAATTCTGAAATAGCTAATTGATACATCATTAACTAAAGTTTTGCAAGAAAGATAATATTTCTTGGCCAAGAAGGCAGAGCTATATATTGGAGCATAAAGGCCACATTACAGATTTTTAGAATTTTATTTTTAAATAACCTCTACACCCAACATGGGGCTCAAACTCACCAATCCCAAGATCAGAAGTTGCACGCTCCACCAACTGAGCCAAGTAAGAGCCCCAACATTACAAATTTCTCGTCTAATTCTCATACCTTACAACATTCCTATGCTCTACATCTCTTCCATTTAATTACCCAATTCCATAACTATTTTGAAAATTTTCAGATCACTGGTTAGCAACTTACACTTCATTTTCTTATATGTACTAACAATAAGCATCTGTAAAAGGCTTCCCTGAATATTAAAAAAGGGATTTTTTTAAGATTGTGTAGGAAATATTGGTGGTCCAATAATCACTTGGAGTCTGAGTCACAGACTCCTATTCTTTTTGGAAGTACAACTCCTCCAGAAATTTAACAGTTTTCATATTTACCTAATACCAATCTTATTCATATGCCTTGAAACACACTCAGAATTCTGTTTTTCTTTTATATCGACACCCAAACAGCTATATTCCTTTGGTCTCTCGTCTTCATGTGTCTCTCTCAAATTAATGTTTAGACACTTTGAACTTCTGGGCTTCAGTAGAACCATAAACTTGAGTTTTTGTCTCTAAGTCATTTTATCTAACTAAGAACTTTTATTTGCCTCCATTGTCTTAACCTGAACTTTGCCTGAGGGACCATAATCCACTGAAGATAATTAACAATAGGTATTAAAACCATATTCTTAATTTGGTCCTTGACAAAGGGTGAACTTTAGTAAGAAGTCACTCAAAGTTTTCTCAAGTGGTTCTCATACTTTCTTACTATTTGGGTTTAAGAAGAAGTTGTCTCTTTCAAACCCCATTACTGAATGTTCTACCTTCTTTTTCATTCTTACTTGGAAATTGGCAAATTCTTTCTATGCTATGTTAAACACATCCAACAGGAAACACAATGAACAAACAATACCGTTAAGTTTCCCCCAAAGCCAGGAATTCATTTCATACATGATCTGTGTCCTATATTTCCAGAAACAACTATTTTACCATATGATTTGCGACTGAATAACATGAGCCAGCATCAATCAAACCTCTGATGCATGCTGTCCTTCCGGTAAGCTAAGGACTTGTATTTTCGTTCTGTTGTTAGTAACACCAAAAATCTAGTACTAAGTTTTGTGTCAGTCTGTGAGAGTATATTTTTTTATGAATTTTAATAATTCTTAACAATTTTGGTATACGAACCTATTATATGAATTGTACTTTTAATTTTTTTAATAATGTCTTTGATGAAATGAAGCTTTTGATATCAGTGTATCAATGTACTTTTAATTCATTTAAGCCAATAAACCACTGTAAATTACATAAATCTAGAAATCTGAGAATAGAAATCTTAGCTGCTAACAGAAATAGGCTAATAAATATACTCAGACATCAGTTATGCTGGTAACACTTTCTCTATTACTTCACACCAATTCTGAGAAGAAAAAAAAGTTTTTTCGGCTTAAACAACAGAAATCTATTCTCTCGAAGTCTGCAGGCAAGAAAGTTCCATATCAGTTTCACTGAGCCAAAATCAAGAACCACCCTCTCTCTTGAGTGTTGGCAAGACCACATTGCTATGAGAAGGGAAGAATTTGTGCCTTCACTCTTCCAGCAATGTTTCCCACGTTCTTTGGCTGTGACCAACACACTCAAATCTCTACCTTCATCATCACACCGCTTTTTCTTGTGTGTGCAATCTCCCTCTGTCTTTCTCTTCCCCACCCCCCAGCTTTATTGGAATTTTGGTTAGGAATTGCACTGGATCTGTAGATTGCTTTGAGCAGTATGGACATTTTAATGTTAATTCCTCCAGTCCATGAACAGGATACATCTTTTCATTTATCTGAGTCTTCTACAATTTTTTCACCAATGTTTTACAGTTTCCATTGTACACACCTATCACATTCTGGTTAAATTTATTCCTAAATATACTCTTTTGATGCTACTGTAAATGGGATTGTTATCTTGCTTTATCTGTTCATTGTTAGTATATAGAAATACAACAGATCTTTTATGTTAATTTATATCATGAAGCTTTACTGAACTCATTCATGAGTATAGTTTTTTTTTAATAGCCTTTAGATTTTCTATTTATAAGATCATGTCATCTGTGAACAAGTCAGGTTTACTGCTCCCTTTCCTATTTGCATACCTTTTATTTCTTACTCTTACCTAATTGCTATGGCTAGATGCAATGTAAGGAACAAGAGTAGGCACCCTTGTCTTGTTCCTGATTTTAGAGGGAGAACTTCTTGCTTCTCACCATTGAGTATGATGTCAGCTACAAGTCTGACATATGTGGCCTTTATGATGTCAAAGTACATTCCTTCTATACCTAATTTCTTTTGTGTTTTTATAATGCTGGGTTCTTTCTAATCCAGGGATTAATCCCATTTGATTGTGGTATATGATCCTTTTAATGTACTGTGGAATTTGGTTGCCAGTATTTTGTTGAGGATTTTTCTATGTTCATCAAAGATATTGGCCTATAAATTTTTTTCTTATTGCATCCTTACTGGCTTTGATAAGCAGGATAATGCTGGACTTATAAAATAAATTCAGAAATGATTCTTCTTCAAGTTTTTGGAAGAGGTTGAGAAAGATTGGTATTAAGTCTTTTTTACCCATTTGATAGCATTCACCAGTGACACCATCTGATCCTGGACTTTTCTTTGTTGGGAGATTTCTGAATACCAATTCAATCTCATTTGTTTTTGGTCTGTCCAGATTTCTTATTTCTTCATGATTCAGTCTTGGTAGGTTGTATGTGTCTAATAATTTATCCATTTCTTCTAGGTTATCCAATTTGTTGACATATAATTGCTCAAAGTTGTCTCTCACAATACACTGTATTTCTTTGCTGTCAGTATTTCTCTTCTCATTTATATTTATTGAATCCCTCCCTTTCATTTCTTGTATAGTCTAGCCAGAAGTTTGCCAATTTTATCTTAAAAAAAAAAAAAGCCCTTAGTTTCACTGATCTTTTTGTTGTTTTCCTCTTCTCTTTCATTTATTTCTGCTCTGTTCTTTTTCCTTCCTTCAGATAACTTAAGCTAGGCTTATTCTTTTCCCAATTTCTTGAGCTACAAAATTAGGCTGTTTGTTTGAAATCTTTCTCTTAGTTTAATGTAGGCCTTTACTACTAAGAACTTCCCTCTTAGAACTGCTTTTCTCCATTCCTACATTCTGGTGTGTTGTGTTTTCATTTTCCGTTGTTCAAGATATTTTTTATATTTCACGGATTTCTTCTTTGAACCATTGACCTTCTTTGACTCATTTACTATTCAGGTATGTATTGTTTAATTTCCACATACTTGTGAATCCTCTAGTTTCTTCCTGTTACTGATTTCTAGTTTCATGCCATTATAGTCAGAAGAGATACTTGTTTATAGGTAATGACTTATAGTGTCATTGTTTTCTGGCTGTTTAGTGTTTCTTGCTTCCTTGCTTCCTCTCCTCCTTTCATGATTTCATGATTTTCATGATTTTTAGTAAAATACTTCTTTCTTTCTCTTTCTTCCTCTTTCTCTTTACTACAGATTTTTACTTTGGGGTTACCATGAGGCTTATGTAAAATGTAAGAATTTAAGTTGATTATTTTGGTCACATATAAAAACTCTACTCTTTCAGCTCTGTTTAAGTCTTTGGTCTTTTAACATTCACTACAGTTAAATGTGATTTACATACCCCAACTGCAGTATAAGATTTCCAAGTGTGTATACCCTACCAGTTAACTTTAGACTTCCATGTTTTTATGTTGTTACATAAATCCTTTATATTCTTCAGTTCCAGAATGTTTTGCTTTAAATAATTCTATCTTTGCTGAACTTCTCGTTTTGTTTATAGACAACTCAGCAAAATCTGGGACATCACATATTTATGTTCTCTTGTAGTTCCCTAGCTTCTTTAAAACAATTATTTTTCATTCTTTATCAGGGATAGATCTCCATTTCTTTGGAATTAGTTGCTGGAAAATTGTGTTCCTTTGGGGAATATCATGTTTCCTTGATTTTTAGTGTTCCTTAAAGTTTTGCATTGCTATCTTTGCATCTGAAGAAGTAGGCACTTCCTCTAGTCTTTATTAATGAGCTTTGGGAGAGATATAGCTTCTTCACCTGTCAGCCCAAATAGGGACTCTAAAGCTTTCTCAGACTTTTTCTATGGTTTTGTCTGCTCCATGCCTCTTCTTCCTTCTTGCAGGGGAATTCTTTTTTTTTTTTTTTAAAGAATTTATTTATTTATTTGTCAGAGAGAGATCACAAGTAGGCAGAGAGGCAGGCAGAGAGAGAGAAGAGGAAACAGGCTCCCCGCTGAGCAGAGAGCCTGATGCGGGACTCAATCCCAGGACCCTGGGATCATGACCTCAGCCGAAGGCAGTGGCTCAACCCACTGAGCCACCCAGGCACCCCTTGCAGGGGAATTCTTAAGATTGCATGTCTTCTCCCAATCCTGCAAAGCCAGGCCAAGTGTTGAGAGCCTGCTAATTTATTTTCCCTAGAGCAGTTCCCTAGGGAGCTCAAGTTATTATGGTTTCTCCCAAGCCTGCAAAGTTGGGTCTGCTTTCTGCAAAAGCACACATTCCATCTACAAAGGTTTGCTCTCACCATCTGTGGAGGTGCATGGGGAGTCAGCCATGAGTCAGGAAGGGATGAAGCACATGAAGTATTGGGGGTGCCCATGGGCCAGTTGAGGGTTTCATTGAAAATGTATCCCAAACAACTCATGGGCCAGCTTTTTTATGGAGGCTGTGACTTCTGTCATCCTCTAATGAGCTCCAAAGTCCTAGTTGCTATGTGCCAACCTCTCAGCTATGCTGATTATCTCAGTCTTCTTGGTGAGACAAGAAAAAAGTGCCTCTTGACGACGGTTCTGAGGAAGGCAGGTGCTCATTCACTGTGCTCCCGATTTCCTCTGAGGGAGAAACTGTGGGTCAGGGGGAAGTGGGGTTATCTTGGCACTGAGCTGAGCTGTCTTAGGAGAAGAGTGATGTAGGTAAAGTAAAATCTATTTTTAAGACTCTGTTCTTAGATTCTTCAAGCTGCAGTTCTTGTTTTTTTGCTCCAAAAATGTGCTATGACTTCTCTGCTAGACTCCTGGACTCCCACAAAAGTACTCTTGTCTATAAGTGGTTGACAAAATCAATGTCTGTGGTGGGATAACAGTGGAAAACTCCTATTCTACCACCTTGCTGACATCGCTAAAAAAAAAATCCTATTATTAAAAATTTAGAACCCTCAGAAGCACATATATTACAGGTATAACAGCAATGGCCTTATAATTCAACACTATTAATATAACTAATATTTGTAAGTTCTCATTTTAATATTACATACAAATATGAATTGTGTTTAAAAATTGCAGTGTAGACTTTGTCAGTTTCTAACTCCTTATTTCTTTGAATTAGATTAAATAGAAGTACTTCAAAAGACATCACAATCAATATTCAGACATTATCCAGTTCCTATCAGGCAACGTTGTCTCATTAACAGGCAACTTCATTAGAGGCTTTGGAAATCAAATATCTGGGATCAAACTTGCCAAGGAACCTGCTCTAGGACTCAGAAATAATAAATGGAGGAGATATAACATACAAATAAATGCTGCTGAATTTTAAAAAATGGCATCTTTATGTATAAAATCTGATATCAGGTTGAATAAGAGGACAGTATTAAATAAATGACTTCATAATTAATAATTGAAATTCACACGATCTTTCAAAAATAACATCTT
Source organism: Mustela lutreola (assembly GCF_030435805.1). NCBI lineage: Eukaryota > Metazoa > Chordata > Mammalia > Carnivora > Mustelidae > Mustela > Mustela lutreola. The sequence goes on from NC_081303.1 coordinate 54,538,095, forward strand.
AGTTTCCCTGCCATAATATTCACCTTCTCCAACCTTGAAATTGTCCTTCTCAAACTTCCCACTAAATCCCCAGAGTACCTAAGGCAGTCTTTAAACACATCTTGATTTAATTCTAACAGAAATCACTATCCCTTCTCTTTAACCCTTTACTGGAATAATCATCTACCCAAAAGATACACAAATACCTGTGAAAATTTTGTACAATACAGAAATACATTTTCAAGTACATTTTTTAATAATCTATAAAATATTTAGTGAATCAATAGTACGTTTAAATAGTTGAATCTCAAAGAACCATTAAGGAAACAATATTCATCACCAAAATAAGCAGATGAAAATAAAGTATGCTAGAAAAATATGAAAGTCATGTATTGCATTTGAAACTTTTTTTTAAGTCCCTTGCTTAAAGTCATGGGAAAAATATAACACTTTAATAAGAGAATATTTAATTCTTATTTTGCCTTTTCAAATGATTAGTTTGGATGGATGATTTGTTTTCCATTCTGTTTTGTTTACAGGTGGAAGAACTCACATTTTACAATGGCAAAGTAACTTGTTTAAAGCTAATACTCTGAGTCCTGGGTGGCTCAGTGGGTTAAAGCCTCTGCCTTCAGCTCAGGTCATGATCCCAGAGTCCTGGGATCGAGCCCCACATCGGGCTCTCTGCTCAGCAAGGGAGCCTGCTTCCTCATCTCTCTCTGCCTGCCGCTCTGCCTACTTGTGATCTCTGTCAAATAAATAAATAAAATTAACTTTATTTTTTAAAAAGATAAGTTGAAACTGTAAAATTCAAAAGACGTGATGGCATAATGTTAAATGCTTAAAATATTTTAAAATATCAGATTTTATAGAAGAAAAATTAAAGCAATATAAATCCATTAAGGCAGGAAGAAATGAGGAGGGGGAGAAGGGAAAAGGGAGACAGTACAAGTGTAGAAGGGAGAAAAGGAAGGAGGGTAGGAGGGAAGGAAAAGAAGTTAAGAGGAAAGGAGAGAGAATAAGCAGTTTGAAAGGCAGAGTGGATAGAAGGAAGAAGAGAAAAGGTAGATCACTCACTGAGATGACCTCAACACCATCCAGTGAAGAAGTAATTATGCTTTAAAAATATATCACTGGGCGCCTGGGTGGCTCAGTGGGTTAAGCTGCTGCCTTCCGCTCAGGTCATGATCTCAGGGTCCTGGGATCGAGTCCCGCATCGGGCTCTCTGCTCAGCAGGGAGCCTGCTTCCTCCTCTCTCTCTCTCTGCCTGCCTCTCTGCCTACTTGTGATCCTCTCTCTCTGTCAAATAAATAAAATCTTAAAAAAAAAAAAATATATATATATATATATATATATATATATATATGTATATATAACACTGACCAGAATATACATAAAATAAAAATTTTAATCTTCTTAGCATAAAATTAGAAATCTTGTATTATCTGACCCCTGCTTATTTTCTACCCTCAACTCTTAGCACTTTCCAGTATAAACCTTCAGCTCTAACCATACCAAATTAGCTACCTCTGATGACTCTCCCAACCTTTACCAGACCACTGTGTCCTTGCTCTTTGGTCTTTCCTTTTTCTCCCCCTTTCTCTTCCTTTTCCTTAGTCCATTCTCTATACTCCTAGTCCTAATAATTATTCTTCAATATCAGTTCCAATCCTGACCGTGTTAAGTATTTCTTGATCCATCCTACTCTTCAGGAAATGTGTCCTACCCTTAATGCTCACTTAACAACTTGTAAAAACCTCAATTACAGCATCTAACACTTGATTGTCTGGACAAGATTGTCTGGACAAATATGAGCTTCATGAGTCCTAGAACTAAGTCTTAATCATCACTGTTCTCTCAGTAAAGGATACACTTCTAAACTCTTAAAAAGAAATATTTATTGTGGAAATTAGTAGACATTATGAGACTGAGCAAATAAACAAGTCTAATTATGAATTAGATTCCCTTTTAAAGAAAGTCATATAAATTATGAAATTTATTTATATTTTTCATATTTGCCTGAAAATTTCTAACACTCCCTTAAAGTTTGATTATAGACCAAGACTAACATTTAATTACTGCAAAATGAACTTTTCATAAAGTAGCCTGAATGCTGTGAATAAGAAGTCTACAGAGAGTTCACAAAGTTCAAAAACATGCCAATTTTGTACAAAATAAGGTCTGTGGAGCTCACTGTGCTGTTGCTGCTGAGCTTGCAGGAGCTTTTGGTAATTAATCTGAGCTTTGGGGAATTTCCAGTGTTGGCAAACATGTTTTAAATTTTAAATCTGTTGTTTGATGGGGCATTCCTGAGTAGAGGTCATGCAATGGGGGAAAAAAAGATGTTTAAGCTTAACCTGCACTTTTTTTTGGTCAGATGAGCACAACAAACATTTGTGGAAATACAGTTTGATTTCAAATAAAGCTTGCTTGAGAGCTCCAGTGAATACAATATAAAGTATTTCTTTTTTTTTTTTTTTTTTATAAACATATATTTTTATCCCCAGGGGTACAGGTCTGTGAATCACCAGGTTTACACACTTCACAGCACTCACCAAATCACATACCCTCCCCAATGTCCATAATCCCACCCCCTTCTCCCGAACCCCCTCCCCCCGGCAACCCTCAGTTTGTTTTGTGAGATTAAGAGTCACTTATGGTTTGTCTCCCTCCCAATCCCATCTTGTTTCATTTATTCTTCTCCTATCCACTTAAGCCTCCATGTTGCATCACCACTTCCTCATATCAGGGAGATCATATGATAGTTGTCTGTCTCTGCTTGACTTATTTCGCTAAGCATGATACGCTCTAGTTCCATCCATGTTGTTGCAAATGGCAAGATTTCATTTCTTTTGATGGCTGCATAGTATTCCATTGTGTATATATACCACATCTTCTGGATCCATTCATCTGTTGATGGACATCTAGGTTCTTTCCATAGTTTGGCTATTGTGGACATTGCTGCTATAAACATTCGGGTGCACGTGCCCCTTTGGATCACTACGTTTGTATCTTTAGGGTAAATACCCAATAGTGCAATTGCTGGGTCATAGGGCAGTTCTATTTTCAACATTTTGAGGAACCTCCATGCTGTTTTCCAGAGTGGCTGCACCAGCTTGCATTCCCACCAACAGTGTAGGAGGGGTCCCCTTTCTCCGCATCCTCGCCAGCATCTGTCATTTCCTGAGTTGTTCATTTTAGCCATTCTGACTGGTGTGAGGTGATATCTCATTGTGGTTTCGATTTGTATTTCCCTGATGCCGAGTGATATGGAGCACTTTTTCATGTGTCTGTTGGCCATCTGGATGTCTTCTTTGCAGAAATGTCTGTTCATGTCCTCTGCCCATTTCTTGATTGGATTATTTGTTCTTTGGGTGTTGAGTTTGCTAAGTTCTTTATAGATTCTGGACACTAGTCCTTTATCTGATATGTCGTTTGCAAATATCTTCTCCCATTCTGTCAGTTGTCTTTTGATTTTGTGAACTGTTTCCTTTGCTGTGCAAAAGCTTCTGATCTTGATGAAATCCCAGTAGTTCATTTTTTCCCTTGCTTCCCTTGCCTTTTGCGTTGTTCCTAGGAAGATGTTGCTGCTGCAGAGGTCGAAGAGGTTGCTGCCCGTGTTCTCCTCAAGGATTTTGATGGATTCCTTTCGCACATTGAGGTCCTTCATCCATTTTGAGTCTATTTTTGTGTGTGGTGTAAGGGAATGGTCCAATTTCATTTTTCTGCATGTGGCTGTCCAATTTTCCCAGCACCATTTATTGAAAAGGCTGTCTTTTTTCCATTGGACATTCTTTCCTGCTTTGTCAAAGATTAGTTGACCATAGATTTGAGGGTCTATTTCTGGGCTCTCTATTCTGTTCCATTGATCTATGTGTCTGTTTTTGTGCCATTACCATGCTGTCTTGATGATGACAGCTTTGTAATAGAGCCTGAAGTCCGGAATTGTGATGCCACCAACGTTGGCTTTCTTTTTCAATATCCCTTTGGCTATTCGAGGTCTTTTCTGGTTCCATATAAATTTTAGCATTATTTGTTCCATTTCTTTGAAAAAGATGGATGGTACTTTGATAGGAATTGCATTAAATGTGTAGATTGCTTTAGGTAGCATAGACATTTTCACAATATTTATTCTTCCAATCCAGGAGCATGGAACATTTTTCCATTTCTTTGTGTCTTCCTCAATTTCTTTCATGAGTACTTTATAGTTTTCTGAGTATAGATTCTGTGTCTCTTTGGTTAGGTTTATTCCTAGGTATCTTATGGTTTTGGGTGCAATTGTAAATGGGATTGACTCCTTAATTTCCCTTTCTTCTGTCTTGCTGTTAGTGTAGAGAAATGCAACTGATTTCTGTGCATTGATTTTATATCCTGACACTGTACTGAATTCCTGTATAAGTTCTAGCAGTTTTGGAGTGGAGTCTTTTGGGTTTTCCACATATAGTATCATATCATCTGCGAAGAGTGATAATTTGACTTCTTCTTTGCCGATTTGGATGCCTTTAATTTCCTTTTGTTGTCTGATTGCTGAGGCGAGGACCTCTAGTACGATGTTGAATAGCAGTGGTGATAATGGACATCCCTGCCGTGTTCCTGACCTTAGCGGAAAAGCTTTCAGTTTTTCTCCATTGAGAATGATATTTGCGGTGGGTTTTTCATAGATGGCTTTGATGATATTGAGGTATGTGCCCTCTATCCCTACACTTTGAAGAGTTTTGATCAGGAAGGGATGTTGTACTTTGTCAAATGCTTTTTCAGCATCTATTGAGAGTATCATATGGTTCTTGTTCTTTCTTTTATTGATGTGTTGTATCACATTGACTGATTTGCGGATGTTGAACCAACCTTGCAGCCCTGGAATAAATCCCACTTGGTCGTGGTGAATAATCCTTTTAATGTACTGTTGAATCCTATTGGCTAGTATTTTGTTGAGTATTTTCGCATCTGTGTTCATCAAGGATATCGGTCTATAGCTCTCTTTTTTGGTGGGATCCTTGTCTGGTTTTGGGATCAAGGTGATGCTGGCCTCATAAAATGAGTTTGGAAGTTTTCCTTCCATTTCTATTTTTTGGAACAGTTTCAGGAGAATAGGAATTAGTTCTTCTTTAAATGTTTGGTAGAATTCCCCCGGGAAGCCGTCTGGCCCTGGGCTTTTGTTTGCTTGGAGATTTTTAATGACTGTTTCAATCTCCTTACTGGTTATGGGTCTGTTCAGGCTTTCTATTTCTTCCTGGCTCAGTTGTGGTAGTTTATATGTTTCTAGGAATGCATCCATTTCTTCCAGATTGTCAAATTTATTGCCGTAGAGTTGCTCATAGTATGTTCTTATAATAGTTTGTATTTCTTTGGTGTTAGTTGTGATCTCTCCTCTTTCATTCATGATTTTATTTATTTGGGTCCTTTCTCTTTTCTTTTTGATAAGTCGGGCCAGGGGTTTATCAATTTTATTAATTCTTTCAAAGAACCAGCTCCTACTTTCGTTGATTTGTTCTATTGTTTTTTTGGTTTCTATTTCATTGATTTCTGCTCTGATCTTTATGATTTCTCTTCTCCTGCTGGGCTTAGGGTTTCTTTCTTGTTCTTTCTCCAGCTCCTTTAGGTGTAGGGTTAGGTTGTGTACCTGAGACCTTTCTTGTTTCTTGAGAAAGGCTTGTACCGCTATATATTTTCCTCTCAGGACTGCCTTTGTTGTGTCCCACAGATTTTGAACCGTTGTATTTTCATTATCATTTGTTTCCATGATTTTTTTCAATTCTTCTTTAATTTCCTGGTTGACCCATTCATTCTTTAGAAGGATACTGTTTAGTCTCCATGTATTTGGGTTCTTTCCAAACTTCCTTTTGTGGTTGAGTTCTAGCTTTAGAGCATTGTGGTCTGAAAATATGCAGGGAATGATCCCAATCTTTTGATACCGGTTGAGTCCTGAATTAGGACCGAGGATGTGATCTATTCTGGAGAATGTTCCATGTGCACTAGAGAAGAATGTGTATTCTGTTGCTTTGGGATGAAATATTCTGAATATATCTGTGATGTCCATCTGGTCCAGTGTGTCGTTTAAGGCCTTTATTTCCTTGCTGATCTTTTGTTTGGATGACCTGTCCATTTCAGTGAGGGGAGTGTTAAAGTCCCCTACTATTATTGTATTATTGTTGATGTGTTTCTTTGATTTTGTTATTAATTGGTTTATATAGTTGGCTGCTCCCACATTGGGGGCATAGATATTTAAAATTGTTAAATCTTCTTGTTGGACAGACCCTTTGAGTATGATATAGTGTCCTTCCTCATCTCTTATTATAGTCTTTGGCTTAAAATCTAATTGATCTGATATAAGGATTGCCACTCCTGCTTTCTTCTGATGTCCATTAGCATGGTAAATTCTTTTCCACCCCCTCACTTTAAATCTGGAGGTGTCTTCGGGCTTAAAATGTGTTTCTTGGACGCAACATATAGATGGGTTTTGTTTTTTTATCCATTGTGATAGCCTTTGTCTTTTGACAGGGGCATTTAGCCCATTAACGTTCAGGGTAACTATTGAGAGATATGAATTTAGTGCCATTGTATTGCCTGTAAGGTGACTGTTACTGTATATGGTCTCTGTTCCTTTCTGATCTACCACTTGTAGGCTCTCTCTTTGCTTAGAGGACCCCTTTCAATATTTCCTGTAGAGCTGGTTTGGTATTTGCAAATTCTTTCAGTTGTTGTTTGTCCTGGAAGCTTTTAATCTCTCCTTCTATTTTCAATGATAGCCTAGCTGGATATAGTATTCATCGCTGCATGTTTTTCTCGTTTAGTGCTCTGAAAATATCATGCCAGCTCTTTCTGGCCTGCCAGGTCTCTGTGGATAAGTCAGCTGCCAATCTAATATTTTTACCATTGTATGTTACAGACTTCTTTTCCCGGGCTGCTTTCAGGATTTTCTCTTTGTCATTGAGACTTGTAAATTTTACTATTAGGTGACGGGGTGTGGGCCTATTCTTATTGATTTTGAGGGGCGTTCTCTGAACCTCCTGAATTTTGATGCTCGTTCCCTTTGCCATATTGGGGAAATTCTCCCCAATAATTCTCTCCAGTATACCTTCTGCTCCCCTCTCACTTTCTTCTTCTTCTGGAATCCCAATTATTCTAATGTTGTTTCGTCTTATGGTGTCACTTATCTCTCGAATTCTCCCCTCGTGGTCCAGTAGCTGTTTGTCCCTCTTTTGCTCAGCTTCTTTATTCTCTGTCATTTGGTCTTCTATATCACTAATTCTTTCTTCTGCCTCATTTATCCTAGCAGTTAGAGCCTCCATTTTTGATTGCACCTCATTAATAGCTTTTTTGATTTCACCTTGGTTAGATTTTAGTTCTTTTATTTCTCCAGAAAGGGCTTTTATATCTCTCGAGAGGGTTTCTCTAATATCTTCCATGCCTTTTTCGAGCCCGGCTAGAACCTTGAGAATTGTCATTCTGAACTCTAGATCTGACATATTACCGATGTCTGTATTGATTAGGTCCCTAGCCTTTGGTACTGCCTCTTGTTCTTTTTTTTGTGTTGAATTTTTACGTCTTGTCATTTTGTCCAGATAAGAGTAAATGAAGGGGCAAGTAAAATACTAAAAGGGTGGCAACAACCCCAGGAAAATATGCTTTAACCAAATTAGAAGAGATCCAAAATCGTGAGTGGGGAGAAAGGGGATAAAAAGAGGTTCAAAAAGGAAGAAAGAAAAAAAAAAAAAAAAGAAAAGAAAAGAAAAAAAAAGAAAAGAAAAGAAAAGAATTTTTTAAAAAAGAATACACCTAAGAAAAATGTAAAAAAGAAAAAATATATATATTAGATAAACTAGTATAAAATCGTTAAAAAAGAAAAAGGTAACAGTTAAAAAAAAATTTTACCCGAAGGCGAGAAAAAAAAAAAAATGAAAAAGAAAAAATTAAATTAACCACAAGACTAAAAAAAATCACAGGAAAAAAGCCATGAGTTCCATGCTTGGCTTTCTCCTCCTCTGGAATTCTGCTGCTCTCCTTGGTATTGAAACCGCACTCCTTGGTAGGTGAACTTGGTCTTGGCTGGATTTCTTGTTGATCTTCTGGGGGAGGGGCCTGTTGTAGTGATTCTCAAGTGTCTTTGCCCCAGGCGGAATTACACCGCCCTTACCCGGGGCCGGGGTGAGTAATCCGCTCCGGTTTGCTTTCCGTAGAGTTCCGGAGGACGGGAATACAAATGGCGGCCTCCTGGTCTCCAGCCCGGAGGAGCCGAGAGCCCAGGGCCGCACTCCTCAGTGCGCGCTCAGAGAACCGCGCCCAGTTACTCCCGTCTGCCTGACCTCCGGCCGCGCTCCGAGCTCACCGAGCCTGCGACCGGTTCAAGGTAACACCGAGCTGTGAGCTTACTGTCGGCTCTGTCTCTGTAGCCGGCTTTCCCGTTCCAATACCCGCAAGCTCTGCGACACTCAGACACCCCCGATCCTTCTGTGACCCTGCGGGACCTGAGGCCACGCTGACCCTGCGTGGGCTTCGCCCCGGTTTAGCCTCTGGAGCGATGTCCCTCAGCGGAACAGACTTTTAAAAGTCCTGATTTTGTGCACGGTTGCTCCGCCGCTTGCCGGGAGCCGGCCCCTCCCCCCAGGGTCTATCTTCCCGTCGCTTTGGATTCACTTCTCCGCCGGTCCTACCTTTCAGAAAGTGGTTGTTTTTCTGTTTCCAGAATTGCTGTTCTTCTTCTCTTCGATCTGCCGATGGATTTTCAGGTGTTTGCAATCTTTAGATAAGCTATCTAGCTGATCTCCGGCTAGCTGAAGCAGTCTCAGCTTGCTACTTCTCCGCCATCTTGACTCCTCCTCCAATATAAAGTATTTCTGCGTAAGGATTTGATTATGCATGAACTAGCTAGGGGCTAAAAATTAAATTTTAAATTTCTTATATTGGACATTACTTGGTTCTATAATATTAATCTGGGGTTCAATGTATGTAAAGGGTTTGTTTGGCACCATATGTCTTAGAAATGCTAGTCTATCTATGGATATTGACTGGGAAGCTACATAAGCCTTTCTGCAGTAGAAGATCAAATATAACCAAACCAAACAACCACAAGGCGGGAAGTAATATGCAAAATGCATGTTAAGTGCAAATGAGCTGAAATACATTCAACTGGGCATGTCAAAAGCAGGAAGTTGGAAAACATCTAGTGGAGTTTCAGAGAGGCACAGCAAAAAATAAGAAATAAAAAATAATTTAACCCCCACGTATGGTTTGAATGAAAGCTAAAAATTATGATCAGCCATTACAAATATTAGAGAAATATGAACACCAACAAGAAAAGGAAAAATTGTTATGGGCATAAAATATAAACCATTTAAAGATAAAACAACTGAACTTTAGCAAAAGCTAAGAAAAACAGGACCAAATAACAATCCTTCAGTATAACTTGTAAAAATTTCTGAGCAGAATAATATTATTCAAGCAGTAGAATGATTAATATATAATTCTCATTTAATAGAGAACAGAAAAATTACAGCTTATTTCTGGAAAAGTCTTGAAAGATTATCTTTTCAATGTCATATCCACTGCTTAATATGCTTGCAAACATGGCCTAAAGACCTCCAAAGATAAAAATTATACTCATTGGGGTACAGGGTCTCTACTTACTACCAGTATTCTGATGTTAACAGTCACATATTAAAATAGATATATAAAAAATGGTCACGATACGAAGAGCAAACTTCCACTTGCCCTTCAGGATGTGAGACTTCTTGCTGGCACCACTACACTACATCACTCAATATCTGCCAAGAACTCACAGAGAGAAAATGAAGTGTGCTTTGCCTCTTCACAAATGGCTCTGTGCTTATTTGTACCAAAGCACTTTCCGTATTGTTTTGTAACATTTGAACGTAAGACTGTTCTTCATCACTTTACTTGAAGTACATGACACAATGCCTGGCAAACCATTGTTAATTTGAATAGTTAGAAGTGAGTGAAGGCCCGCAACATGAAGAAATAGTAGAAATGGTCAGATGTCTGGATTTTCTATGGCATTTTCCATGTTCAGTTACCATTAGAGTGGATAACTAAACTTTAAATGTTACATTAATCTTTAAAAGGCTCTATAAGCATATATAAAGTGCAGCACAGGGAATATAGTCAGCGGAACTGTAATAGTCTAGTATGGTAACTGACAGTAGCTACACTTTTTGTGAGTATAGAATATACCTAAAACAAAAGTAATATTGTGCATCAACTACAATAAAAAAAGACTATGTAAGCATAAAGAAAATTTTTCTAAGGAGTCAGAGGATTTATATTCCCTATTTACAATATAGTAAGCACAACTGGAAATTAAGCATATTTTCCATGTCTCTCCCTACCTTCCTCCCTACTAAAAATATAAATAAGAAAGATTAACATAGGTAGTTGCCAACTTATGCAAATGCTATTTAATGAATAACTTATTATTTAACTGTTGTATACAATAGGTTCTTCCCCCCCTCCACACACAACCCCCCCCAACACACACACAAAAGGGAAAAAAAAATCCTAAGTTTGAAAGAAAACCCACTGAAAGAACCTCAGTTAGGAACCTCTCTCATAGGTCTTAAATATCAGATCTACAGGGTCCTGAGCTTTCAAGGAACATCTCTATGAGATGGCCCTCACAGAAGAATATCTACTCATGTATACTCCTCATGTACATTTGTTGAATCTGATGCATTCTTCACAATCCCCCACTTGAGAATAAAGAAATGCTTCAACAGTAGAACACACATGAAGGAATAAGAGAAAGATCTGTAAATCAGGTCAGGTGGGGAAGAGATTAAGAAAATTGGGAGAATAATTTTATCAATCATTGGCAATCACCATGGTACCTGTTTGGGCTCAGTATAAGGAAGAAATTACTAATATTTAAAGCAATTCAAGAAGAAATCATCTCAGAAAGTAATGAACTCCAACGACGGCAAGTGCTCAAGTAGAAGCTAAATGACCATCTGTCAGGGATATTGTAGAAAGGAGACTTTCATTGAGCAGGAGGTTATGCTAAATTATCTTTAAGGCTATTTCCAACTCCTGAGATTCTATAACTCAATGAAGTAGAGCTTGAAGAAAACCCCAAAGAACTATTAACTAACTCTGTGTACTCAATATATATACAGATATATCAGCAGTTAATTTCAAACCAACCATTAACTTCCTCTAAGCATTTAATCTGTCTCAGAAACTTGAAGAAAATGGTCATAAAAAAAGAAACAGAAAAATTCCTTACCTGCATGGATGATCTACTTAAATGGTTTTCAAATTGGGCTCTTCAGATTCTTGGGAACAGAGGGAAACCTTGGAGCTACTTCAGAGGCAGCTTTGAGGCAGGAACAACTGGAGGGCAGAGAGGGAAACTAAGCAGGTGAAGTTTGGGATCTCCTAAAGCCACTATAACCAGGACAGCTCATATACAGGACAGCTTTATAACTTTATATATTTTGCTTCTGAGCAACATATATTATTTGAATAAGAGGATTCATGTCTTTAAAATTTTGATGAGAACCAACATAGTTAATTAAATCCAGTATTGTACAATTTCTGGTTAAATCAGTATTGAAAAAAAGAGCAAGAGAATACAGCAGATACATTGAAAGTCATAGAAAGAAAATAGTTCTTTCTGAGGGCCAATTTAAATACACTATTTAAGTGGCTATTTCAATAATCAACATTTTGGTCCACTAGAGAATCAACAATTATGTATTTTGTTCATTGATATAATCCCCTGAATCTAGAAAAACACTTGGTAGAGAGTCAGTGAACATTAGGATTTATTAAACTAATAGAAATGTCAGTGTTCTTCCAATTTAGGCAAATTTTTAAAATGCCACTTTGAGAGTTCTGTTTTTAGCTAAGATATAGATATTCACAAGAAAACACCACTTCTGCCTTAATTCTGAGAGAACACTAGATAATATAAATATAAAGTATAAATATTTCTTTAAAAGCCATTAAGGAGCTATGGGTACAAAGAATCCTAGAAATGGATGAACTCTCCCTTAAAAGACGGATTTTAAGCATGGAGTATTAGCAAATTGAGAAGGGGTTAGCCTTCTTTAAAAGATTTTTGCTTGGTAAAAGGAGGAAATAGTGGAATCTTAACAGCCATACATTTGCTGCTATGGTGGACAGGAATCTGAAGGAATCTCAAATACAGAGTTTGTCCTTTCTGTCCATTTTACCTCACGAATATTTACAGAATAATGGATAGTGCTGGATTCTGAGAGAAGGAATGGACATAAAGAAGTCTTACAGTTTAATTAGCTAAGTGAAGGAGCCAGATCTCTCCCCTAAGACGTTTGAAACCCAAGTTGAATTGACAGTCACTAATCCACCCCAAACTCAGTTCAATTCATTAGGTTAAAAAACAAAACAAAACAAAAAAAAAAAACCTTCACTCTACTTATCTGACAAAGGGAAGTATAAGATCTTTCTGAAAGAAAGTATCTGCCTCAGTCCACTGTTCTTTTATACACAATCAATAGCACACAATAAAAATTTATGAGACCAATGAAGGAATTAAAAAACATAACCTATAATCAAGAGAAAAATAGTGATTTTGTTTTGTTGAGGAGAAAAAACTGTTACGAGAAGCAGATCCAACAATGACTCAGGTGATGGATTTAATTTGTGTCTATGTGTAATGTGTGTGTATGTGTGTTTATATATACAGAGAATAGTTTTCAAAATGGATTTTAAAGAATTCCACAAATTCCAAAACTAGCAAATATAAAAAATAACCAAAAAGAAGTTATAGAGCTAATGAAATGTGATTTTGAAATAAGAAAATCATTATATAAGCTTACAACAGACTAGACAGAGTGGAAGAAAAACGTAGCAAACCCAAAGAGAGGCTAATAGAAATTATTCAAATAGAAGCACAGGAAAGCAAAACAAAGCAGCCTCAGAGACCTACAGTACAAGACAGGTTATAATGAAGCTCTAGATTTAGAGGAGAAACAGAGCATGTTTGGTTTTTTGTTTGTTTGTTTTTTGTTTTTGTTTTTTTTTTAATATGGCTGTGTTTTCTAATTTTCCAAAATTAAAGAAATACATCAACCATATGCTTAATAAGCTCTGTGAACCCCTTGCAAAATAAAACTAAAAACAACCCATAGCCATATCATAATTTAAAATCCAAAAATAAAAGCATTTAAGAGTAGCTGGGGGGTCACATTATATAGAGGGTAACAAGAATAAAAGTCAAAGACAATAAATTTACAACATTGAAATGCTTAAAAAAACTCTTCATCTTGAATTCTATACCCAATGAAAGTATCCTTGAAATATGAGTACTTGAAGAAATTTTCAGACCAATCAAAACTAAAATAATTTGCTTCCAGAAAATACATTGTTAGAAATCCCTCAAAATATTCTTCTGTCGAAGAGAAGTGATATAAAATTACAGCCCAGATGGCAAAAATAAAGAACCATAAAGGAAAAATAAATGGGTAAATATAGAGCATTACTTTAAAAATTTATTTAGAAGATTACCAACTGCGTTAAACAAATTAATTGTGGTATGTATGACATATGTAGGAGTAAATTATATGGCAACAATAGTTCAAAGAATAGGAATGGTAGTGCAGCTCAGTTTCTCTATTGTGACATATAATAATATTCGTTCAAAATGGACTATGGTAAGTACTTAATCTCCTGCATAATAACCAAGAACACAAAGATAGATAGGAAAAGAACCAATAGAGGGATAAATTGGAATACAAGCATCCAAATAATCCAAAGTAAAGGAGAAAAAGAGGCACAAAGAAACTAAGATTAAGTGACACAAGCAGAAAATGCACAGAAAGGGAGTGGACTTAAATGTATCTTTAATTATATTAAATATAAACAGGCTAAATGAACACTCCAATTAAAATACAGGGATTATTACATTGTAGCTACAATTATATGTTACTGATGAGACATATTTAAATGTAAGGCCCCAGATGAAAATAACAGGAAAACCATACAAGTACTAGTCATGAGAAATGCGGTATGGCTACATAAATAACACCCAAAAGTCAACTTCAATATGACAGATATTGCACAGATAAAGAGGGGTGTTTCATAACAATACAGCAGTCAGGTAATCAGGAAGAATTTACCTCTTTTCCCTCCCAATGAGTTTGAGCTTCAGGGCTACTTCAATGTCCAAAACATAGGAAACCACTTCTGTCCAGCACTTATATTTTTTCCCAAATTAAATGTTTACTGAATCTTAATTCTCAGGATAATCTTCTGTAAATAATGCTGATTTAAATATTAAGAGGTCATTTGATATACCCATTAAATGACTAAGCCCTAGGGAATTCAAAGATAAATAACTGCTGTCACTGAGCAGGCCACAGTTTAGCTGCAGAGACAAATAAGCAAGTAATTGTAAAGCTTTATGAAAGGTATTCAAGGATTGCTCAAAAGAAGCTAGGGGAGTACAGGCAAAACACCTAATTCACCTTAGATTCTGAGAGGAAGGGTGGTGAGGGAATACTCAATGCTCTGTGAGTGCCCCATGCAATGCATGGGAAGTTGGCAGACCATAAGCAACAACTAATCTCTATCTTGCAAGCAGCTGACAATTATTTTTAATTAATTGAAGGACAAATTTAAATATCTGGTCCAAATTCGATATGCAACAATATCATGCAAAGAGATTTTGATCGATATGAAATATAATCCACTAAAATTCTATTTAGTTTGCTGAATGTACACTCCGAATGTATACTTTATCATCCTCTGTATGACAATTTATCCTCATACCTGCAAATTACTATGAAAACCAAACTGTATAAATCATATTTATCTTGAATTAGTTGCATGTGCTATATTTATATTTTTTGTCTTTTTAGCTATATGAATGCCCTAAGAACACATCAAAAGTGATAATCAGATAAATTTTAATAGTCTACTTTCACATATAATAGGAAAAAATGAAACCACATAGATTGCATAAATAAATGTGTAATTCAAAATACTCAGTTTGGTCAATAAATTCAATTATCTGATATAATTAAGCACTGTAATGGCTATTTGAGTTTTACATCTTTCCCTTTGTACTTCCCACCATTTTTCAAAGGATTGAAGTAACAGCAAAGTGGCCAATAAAGTGTAAAGAAATAACACATTAGAGAATGACTTGGCATGTGCACAAACTATGTATTGATAAATAATACTGTAAACCCAATATAAACTTTTATGTTGAATTGGCAAAAGACATTCCTACCAGAATTCCAAGTCTATTGCTAAGTAATGGTGTGCTTGGCTGTACATCATTTAGTACCATTCTCTGAGAGCTGAGACCCAGTCTTGCATGGCCTAATGCCTACCATAAAACCTAGCACACTCCCTTGAATACAGTAGGGTGTTAACAGTTTTCTGTACTACATAACTATGCTGCCTATGTAATTAAATCTTCATATTCTTTCTTCCATTTAACATTTCTTTAATATTTTCATTTCATGATCTCTCTGTGCTGAATAATGGACACAGTCTTTAAATCTTTCTTTCAGTTCACTAGTTCTCTCATAAGCTACTCTTAAATGATTTTTCAGTTACCTTTTTTCAATACATTTTTCTACAACAATTTGTTTTTCCTTCAAATCTGTCTTATTTTATATCATATTGCTCATTCCTCAAAATCCAATCTTTTCTATGTCTTTTAACCTTTTACTTACAGATTTCGTGTTAGTTAGCTTACAGTGCCAGTATCTTGTATCTAATTCTTCTGTCTACTCCCTTTGCTGGCTCCCATACATGATAAGACTGTTTTTGTGCATTTATTTTGTGACATTTGATAGTGGGCTTATATTTATTGGAACTTTACTCTTAAGATTCTTCAAGATTTACTTTAAAGGTAGTTTCTCCCTCAGACTATATGTATTTGCTTCTGCCAGGCAATAGAACATCCAATTAAAATTAACTTTCCTGCTTTCAAGATTTTAGGACCCACTACCCAGATAGCATGAATTAATTATTGAGGGTGGGGAAACCGCCTACCAAATAAGTGGGAAGATAATTATTCTCATTCATTGACTGCCAACATTAAGTGGACCGACGTAATTCCAGCTCACTCTTACTCTGAAGAGATGCTTTATATTCAAGCTGTAATTGGGGTTGGGGTCAAGGAGGGTACATTAGTTTCCTATGGCAACTGTAGAAAATTACTACAAATATAAGGGCTTAAAACAACACAAATTTATTGTCATACAGTTTGGTAGTTTTAGTCAGAAATGGATTTTATCTAGCTAGAATCAAGATGTCACAAAGGCCAGGGTTCTTTTTGGAACACTTATGGTAAAATATATTTCTCTGTCCTTTCCAGTTGTCCAGATTCTTCAACTCCTGGCCTTCTACCTCCATCTGAAAGTCAGTAATGGTCGTCAAGGCTTTCTCACATTGCATTACTTTGATACTGACTCTTCTGCTTCCATCTTCCACTTTAAAGAATGTTTTGATTACACTGAGCCCACCTTAAGGTCCACTATTTAGCAACCTTAATTTGCCTTTGCCAAAGAACATATTTATGGGTACCAGGAATTAGAGCATGGGTATCTTTGAGTGGGTCATTATTCTGCTTATCACAGAAGGTCTCTTCTTAGAGTTTTATCTTTGAGTAGACACTTGATTTTTCTCTCTTGTCCTGCAAGCCCTAAAAATCATGAAGAGTGAAGTTCAATTTCACCAGATTTGCTAAATGCTTTCAAGGTTAAAACTGGATCAATGCTCACTTACCACTGTACATTCCTTAACTCACTTAATATTTGCCTGGACTCTGCCTATTTCTTACATTCTTGGAAGTCCACTGATAGATACATTTAATATATTTTGTATAGTTTTTCTATAGCATTAGATGTTTGGGTGGAAAAGTTGATCAGGGTAACTTGTTCACTAACCAAGTAAATCTTTACTAGAGTAATTGTGTGTGTGTATGTGTGTATTAATCCTAGTAATTTTATCTTGTTTCATCTAAAAATATTTTTCATATTTGATTTTACATTAGCATAGGTAAATCAAAGGATAGAGTGTCTTCCAGCCACTTCATCATTGCCAGGATTTGCTAAGGTACCATGTCACAATTTAGTGACATATTCCTTGACATGTAAAAGGGGCTCTGGTTTCTCCTTCAATTTATTTCCACTCCACAAACTTTTAATGAATATTTATCTATGCAATTAATCTACTAGACCTAAAAGAAAGCTAAATTAAATAGAACATTACCAGTTACCCCAAAGAACTCTGAACCTAATAACAAATACAACATGTAAATATAATTAGGTTATGGTGTCATACAGGCAATAATAAAACATTGTTACTGAGTAAAATAGTAACACAAAAACAGTTATCTACTACACTTGGGTGTAATACAAAAGAAATCACAGAGAAGAGAAAGCTCATACTGAGCCTTTAAAAATAGGTAAGAGAGAAAATGACAATCACATTCCAGGAAGCAGGATGAATTCCAAGTAGTTCAACATAACTTGAAGACATATTACATTTTACAAAGTAGTGAACAATGCGGTGAGAAAGGATAGGGAAGCAGGCAAGAATCCTATCTTAATGGATATTCACCACACAAAAAATTAAAATGTTTTCCAACAGTGGTTTGCAAACCTGGCTGCTAATCAAAATTTCCTGTGGACACTGTTACATACATAGATTGCTGAGCCTAATCTTCAAACTTACTGAATCAGAATCACCTTGAGGTAAAATGATTTTAACAAGCTTTCAGATAACTGATGTTAATTTTATCATTTAGGATGCTTGGGGCAACACGCAAGAGAAAAGTTTACAAGTAACATCTTTAAAAGAGGTATAATATACATATTAAGTAGTCTCAGATAGGAGAGCTCCACTACTGAATAATTTAGTAGCTCTAGGATATCAAAAATGATTCAGATGACTTCTGTGTCTATCAGCTAAGCCACCTAGCTGTTCTGAGGTAGGTTCAGTTGCCTTAGGCTTTCTACCTTCATACAAGAATACCCAAAGCAAGAAATCTTTTCTCTGTATCTCTCTTCTTGTGAACAAGAAAAACTATCCCAAAGATGCCTCTACCAACAGACACTTCCTTATGGTTCACTACAAAAAGGTCATTATATAGTCACTTTTAAACCAGTCACTGGCAAGGGCAATGGATTTATCATCACTGCTAATCAATACTCATTCCTTATTTCTGAGGAGAGACATGGACTACCATGAAATACATAAGCACCCAATATCTAAATAATATAAATGAATAACATCAGGGTTCCAACAGAATAGAAATGTAAGATACTGCTGGGCAGTCAACAGTGTTTATCATAAAGAAGGTCACTGGACCAATCTCTGGGAACTACTGCATAAGTGATACTAGCAGTTTAAATTAGAGATAAACGTCATTAGATTTGCATTTTCAAAAAATCAGTGGGTGTTTTGAGAATGACACAACTAGATGTCAGATCCTCTCTACTTGAAGTAGAGGAATAGTTACTAGAATATTTTAGCAAGCTAATAAAAAAGATG
Organism: Mustela lutreola; assembly: GCF_030435805.1. Taxonomy (NCBI): domain Eukaryota; kingdom Metazoa; phylum Chordata; class Mammalia; order Carnivora; family Mustelidae; genus Mustela; species Mustela lutreola. The sequence goes on from NC_081303.1 coordinate 54,556,578, forward strand.
GTAATCATTTTACCTAAAAAAAAGTAAGAGAGCTGATAAAAAGGACGTGCATGAGAAAGCTTTTGTATCAGAATATAACCAGCAGTACTCAGGATCTTGTTGAATTATGATGACAATGGAGAGAAAAGAACTGAGTATTTCTACCAGGTTGTTCGTGCCTGCATGGTTAGAGCACTAACCAAAGAATCACAAATGGCCTGTAAAATGAAATTTATTTTAGTGAGAAGATAATGACCATAAGGCCAAATGCTATGAAGAGGTCAAGTAAGATAAGGACCAAGAAGAAGTTACGAGCAAGTCACTACAGTCACTGCACGAGCATTTTAATGCAGTCATAAAAGCAGAGACCAAATTACAGTAATTGAAATGGATGTTGAAAAATGCAGACAATGAGACAGACTCTCTTTTTAAGTACTTAATTGTGAAGGGAAAGGAGCAATAGGTTGATGGCTGGAGTTGGTCAGCTTTGAGAAAAGCTGTATCTGGATGGCAGCTACTCTAGTCTCTCAAAACAAAAGCCAATAGATAAAGTTTTGAAAATGTAGCCAAGACCAGATAATTCACAGAACAAAAATCTCCTCAGATAAAGATGGGTATATGAACTAAAATGTAAGTAAAGAGATTGTTCCTGTTCAGTATAAGGATGTATTCCCTAAAAACTAAATAGAGGAGGATAAAGATGGAAGCAATATAGATACATCTGGAGATTGAAGTGAAGTAAATTAAGGGGACTGAAGAAGTTCTTTACTAAGTACAAAAACATGCACTGATAGGACAAATGGGATGGGGCCATGAGAAAAGTGATGAACGCTGGAATGTTCTCCATTAGACAATAGCAGAGCAAGCTGGCCTCAAAATTAATGAGGATTGCTGAGTGTCTAGATGAGACTGGAAATCACAAATTACAAACACACACACACACACACACACACAGAGACACACACACAAACTTTGGGGATGTTCTCAAAAAGTTTAGAGGAATCCAAATGAAGTAGCAGAAGGTAGACATAAAAGATTTCCAATTTGGATAAAATATAAGAGCCAGAGAGTGAAGGAGTTAATGGTATTTTCTACTGTTTGGGTGGAGAATCATAACAGAGTAAGAAAGAAAATGGAATCTAGAAGAATTTGGAAACCTAGTCTTAAAAAGAAGTGAGTGCGTGAGGAGGCTCTGGTTATAAAAGATCTCCTTTGCAATTAAAATGTTTCATTCTTCACTTCATTTGCCCAAGGCCTTGCAAGTTACAGCAGCTAATCTGACACATTTTAAAGAAAGTGTTAATGGCTCAGAGTAACTTTAACATTACCCTTTTGAGTGTGACACTCTTTACAAATTGAACACAGTCCTTGAAATCTTAATTGGAGTAACTGATGTGGAAGCTTCAAGCCTAGCACAGTAGAGACATTCTGGGCAGAGGACCATACAAACTATCCTTCACTGAGAACACTGGTGTTTTCCATCTGTTAAGGGATGTCTCTCTTCTGTATCTCCTACTTCCATGAGGTGGGAAAGGAAGCAGTGGACACCATGTTGAACAAGTTATTTCACTGAAAGCAATAGCACTACGTGAGAAGAAAACCAAGAACTAGGTTTGGCTTTCCATACAAATTAAGAAATTTTTCTAAATAGCCAAAATTACATGTGTTTTTCTTGGTAAAAAAAAAAATTTTCACAAGTTTGGGAAAGTCATAATGAAACTGAATCTTGTCACTGTCAAAAAGAGTTACCCCATTCCCAACCTAGGATCCACAAATCATCCATGTGCATGTTATCTGCATATTATCCAATTCACTGATGAAATTTACTTCCCATTGAAGATAAAATGTCTCAAGCAAGTCACCCAAATAGCTAATGTTTTGATTAGAGCTTATTCTTGCATATCTAAATTCATGCACACTTTCCCAAGTACAATGCATACTTCTTTGCACACTATAGGCTTTCATATTTATCATACTCTTGTACCTGAAGCAGTATTAATATATTTATAAATGTTTTAAGTGAGCTCTAGCCATGCTAACTATAAAAAAGAAAAAACAAATGACTCCAACAAAAACTCCACCTAATCTCTACTTTAAATCAAACATGGTTACAGTTAAACCATGGGGAACTCATTCGGGGTTAGTGTCCTTATTAGAGTGTGCAATGGGAAAAGCATCAGCTTTTTTTTAATCCCTGAAACGTATATTAGAGATTTACTATTTAATTATAAACTCACTGAAATATAATTTATAAGTAGGCATTTCATGATCAAAATTCTGTTGTCAGAATTTTAAGATATAATTTTTAAATATCCTCTTTCCTTCCTTTCATGCTTTAATTTTCCCTTACTTCAGAGATCATGTAAATTGTCCACTTACTAGAGTGGACACATATAAAAAGGCACACACCAAATCAGAATATCTTCTATGATATGTCAAAACAAAAACTGTCAATTGTGGCATTCCAAATCTTTACCTGAATCAGAAATCCAAAAGCAAACTTGAACAGTCTAAGCATTACTTTGATTTACAAAGTCTCCAGGGAGGTTTGGGTCCATAAATCAAAAGAGATTGCATTGGAGTATTTTCAACTGTGACAAAAATAACTTTGTTCCAATCCTTCAGACATTATTTAAAATAGAATGGCACTCATTTGGTTATACAGAGCAGCCTTAAAGGTTAAAAGATTTTTTAAATTTCTCATTAAGAATACACTGTAAAGTAAATGTAAAAAATTGATATAAAACATCATATTACTATAAACAATTATATACTAAGAAATCAGAAGCTTTAGAAAAAAAAAAAACGGTTGCCCAGGAGTGCTTGTTTAAAATAAAGCATATCAGAGGGAAGAAGACTGGGGGATGGGTAAAATAGGTGAAGGTAATTAAGAGTACATCATGATGAGCACTAAGTAATGTATAGAATTCTTGAAAGACTGTATTTCTGAAACTAATATAACACTATATGTTAATTATAATGGAATTAAAAAGCATGATTAAAAATTAATGTAAAACATGAAACCTATTTCAAACAATTCTTTTTCAAATTTATTTATGGTATACTTGTAGTGAAAGCCTGTCTACACATTTCAAAGAAAGGCACATCCAATTCATATACAAGTATTTAGAATAAGTTGTTAATCACTGCAAGAGAACCTTTTAATACATATGGGACATACATGAGTTGGGTATACTGTCATATTTGAAAACTTTTCTGATTATTTAATATTGACAAAATTTAAAACATTCTCAAGCTCTTTTTATAAAAGTAGATCACTTAGCTTTCTATTTAAGTAATCCAGAGAAAATAAAATTTTCTTAAAACCATACTTAAATGTTTACTATTTGCCTTTCCCATTTAATCACTAAGGTTAGTCAAAATAATCAAAGTATTTGGCAACAAAAACCTAGCTATAACTTTTGTTCACTTTCTCGGATGCTGAAACATAAAACATAAAACTGATTGATTCCTAAAGTTGAGTAAAGCTTTTACCAATACTTGATATGAAAAAAATCCAAAATTTCTCACAGTCTCAAGTTAAACAATCAAAATGCATTGTTAAATAATAAAAATACATTAGTTTTCCACATTATTAAATGGAAAAGGCATAGATTTTGAACAAAAAATTACCTTGGTTTGAATTATCACTCTGTTGTTTAAAGACATGTAATCTTTTTTTTTTTTAATTTTAATTTTTATTTTTTATAAACATATATTTTTATCCCCAGGGGTACAGGTCTGTGAATCACCAGGTTTACACACTTCACAGCACTCACCAAAGCACATACCCTCCCCAATGTCCATAATCCCACCCTCTTCTCCCAAACCCCCTCGCCCCAGCAACCCTCAGTTTGTTTTGTGAGATTAAGAGTCACTTATGGTTTGTCTCCCTCCCAATCCCATCTTGTTTCATTGATTCTTCTCCTACCCACTTAAGCCCCCATGTTGCATCACCACTTCCTCATATCAGGGAGATCATATGATAGTTGTCTTTCTCCGCTTGACTTATTTCGCTAAGCATGATACGCTCTAGTTCCATCCATGTTGTCGCAAATGGCAAGATTTCATTTCTTTTGATGGCTGCATAGTATTCCATTATGTATATATACCACATCTTCTTGATCCATTCATCTGTTGATGGACATCTAGGTTCTTTCCATAGTTTGGCTATTGTGGACATTGCTGCTATAAACATTCGGGTGCACGTGCCCCTTTGGATCACTACGTTTGTATCTTTAGGGTAAATACCCAATAGTGCAATTGCTGGGTCATAGGGCAGTTCTATTTTCAACATTTTGAGGAACCTCCATGCTGTTTTCCAGAGTGGCTGCACCAGCTTGCATTCCCACCAACAGTGTAGGAGGGGTCCCCTTTCTCCGCATCCTCGCCAGCATCTGTCATTTCCTGACTTGTTTATTTTAGCCATTCTGACTGGTGTGAGGTGATATCGCATTGTGGTTTTGATTTGTATTTCCCTGATGCCGAGTGATATGGAGCACTTTTTCATGTGTCTGTTGGCCATCTGGATGTCTTCTTTGCAGAAATGTCTGTTCATGTCCTCTGCCCATTTCTTGATTGGATTATTTGTTCTTTGGGTGTTGAGTTTGCTAAGTTCTTTATAGATTCTGGACACTAGTCCTTTATCTGATATGTCGTTTGCAAATATCTTCTCCCATTCTGTCAGTTGTCTTTTGATTTTGTGAACTGTTTCCTTTGCTGTGCAAAAGCTTTTGATCTTAATGAAATCCCAGTAGTTCATTTTTGCCCTTGCTTCCCTTGCCTTTGGCGTTGTTCCTAGGAAGATGTTGCTGCGGCTGAGGTCGAAGAGGTTGCTGCCTGTGTTCTCCTCAAGGATTTTGATGGATTCCTTTCGCACATTGAGGTCCTTCATCCATTTTGAGTTTATTTTCGTGTGTGCTGTAAGGAAATGGTCCAATTTCATTTTTCTGCATGTGGCTGTCCAATTTTCCCAGCACCATTTATTGAAGAGGCTGTCTTTTTTCCATTGGACATTCTTTCCTGCTTTGTCGAAGATGAGTTGACCACAGAGTTGAGGGTCTATTTCTGGGCTCTCTATTCTGTTCCATTAATCTATGTGTCTGTTTTGTGCCAGTACCATGCTGTCTTGATGATGACAAGTCCGGAATTGTGATGCCACCAACGTTGGCTTTCTTTTTCAATATCCTTTTAGCTATTCGAGGTCTTTTCTGGTTCCATATAAATTTTAGCATTATTTGTTCCATTTCTTTGAAAAAGATGGATGGTACTTTGATAGGAATTGCATTAAATGTGTAGATTGCTTTAGGTAGCATAGACATTTTCACAATATTTATTCTTCCAATCCAGGAGCATGGAACATTTTTCCATTTCTTTGTGTCTTCCTCAATTTCTTTCATGAGTACTTTATAGTTTTCTGAGTATAGATTCTGTGTCTCTTTGGTTAGGTTTATTCCTAGGTATCTTATGGTTTTGGGTGCAATTGTAAATGGGATTGACTCCTTAATTTCCCTTTCTTCTGTCTTGCTGTTGGTGTAGAGAAATGCAACTGATTTCTGTGCATTGATTTTATATCCTGACACTTTACTGAATTCCTGTATAAGTTCTAGCAGTTTTGGAGTGGAGTCTTTTGGGTTTTCCACATATAGTATCATATCATCTGCGAAGAGTGATAATTTGACTTCTTCTTTGCCGATTTGGATGCCTTTAATTTCCTTTTGTTGTCTGATTGCTGAGGCTAGGACTTCTAGTACGATGTTGAATAGCAGTGGTGATAATGGACATCCCTGCCGTGTTCCTGACCTTAGCGGAAAAGCTTTCAGTTTTTCTCCATTGAGAATGATATTTGTGGTGGGTTTTTCATAGATGGCTTTGATGATATTGAGGTATGTGCCCTCTATCCCTACACTCTGAAGAGTTTTGATCAGGAAGGGATGCTGTACTTTGTCAAATGCTTTTTCAGCATCTATTGAGAGTATCATATGGTTCTTGTTCTTTCTTTTATTGATGTGTTGTATCACATTGACTGATTTGCGGATGTTGAACCAACCTTGCAGCCCTGGAATAAATCCCACTTGGTCGTGGTGAATAATCTTTTTAATGTACTGTTGATTCCTATTGGCTAGTATTTTGTTGAGTATTTTCACATCTGTGTTCATCAAGGATATTGGTCTATAGCTCTCTTTTTTGGTGGGATCCTTGTCTGGTTTTGGGATCAAGGTGATGCTGGCCTCATAAAATGAGTTTGGAAGTTTTCCTTCCATTTCTATTTTTTCGAACAGTTTTAGGAGAATAGGAATTAGTTCTTCTTTAAATGTTTGGTAGAATTCCCCCGGGAAGCCGTCTGGCCCTGGGCTTTTGTTTGCTTGGAGATTTTTAATGACTGTTTCAATCTCCTTACTGGTTATGGGTCTGTTCAGGCTTTCTATTTCTTCCTGGTTCAGTTGTGGTAGTTTATATGTTTCTAGGAATGCATCCATTTCTTCCAGATTGTCAAATTTATTGCCGCAGAGTTGCTCATAGTATGTTCTTATAATAGTTTGTATTTCTTTGGTGTTAGTTGTGATCTCTCCTCTTTCATTCATGATTTTATTTATTTGGGTCCTTTCTCTTTTCTTTTTGATAAATCGGGCCAGGGGTTTATCAATTTTATTAATTCTTTCAAAGAACCAGCTCCTACTTTCGTTGATTTGTTCTATTGTTTTTTTGGTTTCTATTTCATTGATTTCTGCTCTGATCTTTATGATTTCTCTTCTCCTGCTGGGCTTAGGGTTTCTTTCTTGTTCTTTCTCCAGCTCCTTTAGGTGTAGGGTTAGGTTGTGTACCTGAGACCTTTCTTGTTTCTTGAGAAAGGCTTGTACCGCTATATATTTTCCTCTCAGGACTGCCTTTGTTGTGTCCCACAGATTTTGAACCGTTGTATTTTCATTATCATTTGTTTCCATGATTTTTTTCAATTCTTCTTTAATTTCCCGGTTGACCCATTCATTCTTTAGAAGGATGCTGTTTAGTCTCCATGTATTTTGGTTCTTTTCAAACTTCCTTTTGTGGTTGATCTCTAGTCCACATGGAACATTCTCCAGAATAGATCACATCCTCGGTCCTAAATCAGGACTCAACCGGTATCAAAAGTTTGGGATCATTCCCTGCATATTTTCAGACCACAATGCTCTAAAGCTAGAACTCAACCACTGATTTTTTTTTTTAAATGATGCTTAGAGCAATGAGAGAATGGCTGAACATTCAAATTCTTAAAAATATTTAGTTTAGAGAACTTAGAAACATATAGTTAATAAGAGATGGAGCTTAAATTTAAATCCAAGTCCCTCTCCTGACACTTGACTCTTACTCATTATACATTCCTGCAAGTCAAAGTGAAATCACAGGTCCTTCAAAACTCAATTGCAATGATCAAATCAGGAAGGTTCTAGATCAAATCTAGAATTTTGGAGGAAATTCTTTATGACAATAATCCATGAATCAATCCCCCCTCCAGATAATTTGTTTCTGCCAGAACTTTTCACACTCAGATGTAAAGCCTTCACAACAATCGATTTGCACCCAGGCCTGAGTAACTGTGTTTCTTGCCACATTACTTTGAGGGCTACTGTTCTACTCCTGATGTCACAGAAATGGTCAACTATTCATTGCCAAACCACTGGTCAAAAATAGGGATGCCTGGAGGCCAGATTGAGTTGAGAGTCCGACTCTTGGTTTCGGCTTAGATCATAGTATCAGGGTCTGAAGATCGAGCCCCAAGTTGGGAAGTATGCTTGAGGATTCTGTCCCTCTGCCTCTTTCTCCTCCTTTCTCTCTCAAATAAATGTATCCTTAAAAACAAAAACCACACTGGGCTAAATCAGAAAGAAGTTAACACTGAGCAGTGCATGTCAGGACAGGCCTGAAAACTGTTTGCTGCACCCATATCCCTGGAAGATGCCCTGGGATGACTTATCCAGGCCCTTCCTTTAGTGCTACCTTAGTCAAGAGCATCTGAGAGACTGCTGGGACCCCTGGGGCTACAGCTCTGGGGCTTACAACCTTTTCAGCTCACAAGTGTGTGTCTTCTTGAAGTCTACAGTACTGCAGAGGCCAGATCAGGAAACACATGCTACCAGACTGAATGTGACAGAATAACGTGTGTCCCTGAGTTTTGGGGACCAGGTCAAACTTCATTTTTTTTATACATTAAGTTCCATGATGCCATTTGGAAAATGAGGTTGAGTATAAAATAGGTTTGGTGTGTGTAATTAGAGATCCTACCCAAATTCCTTTGGGCTAACCCATGTCTCAGCACCATTTATTGGGTAGTTTTTCCTCTCCTCATTGATAAGAAACTGCATGATTATCTTATAAATTACATGAATCATTACATTTTTTACATCCAGAGAAGTAAATGTTAATAGTCTGTTTAGACGAAATGCCACTGTTTAGATTCTTTTATAAATGATCTGAAAAAAAAAAAAATACTAATTCCAGGTGGGATCGTCCCAAGCCATTCAGAATGCTGCAAGGCTACAGGTGCCATCCATCACTTGGCACCTGATCTAGAAATACACAATGTGAAAACAGAATGAGAAAAGTAATTAAAACACAGGCCTTAAAATAGGCTGCTTACTTTTTTTTTTTTTTAATGCGTCAACTCCTTATACAAAAATCTAATGTGCACATTCCTGCCTTCACCACTACTAAGGAAAACTCCATACTACAGTTTGAGGTTTGATTGGATGTAATTGAGTTTCTCTGCCTTGCCTAATCACTACCGGAGAGGGCACTGACAGTTTTATCACTCTCAATTCTCTTCTAAATTATGCAAATGCTATTGGTTCTTTTAAATAGTCCTCTGCATCATCCCTTATAAATTGCTTAAAAACCCAAGACTGATTAACCATCAGAATGAGTGAATATGCTGAGAATGGCGTTAGCTACCCATTATGCTCAGCTGCTTCTCAATTAGCCCAAGATAGACTCCAGCCCACTCAGCTGTGCAGTCTTGGATAAGTTCCTTAATTGCTCTATGCTTCATTTTCCTCATCTGTAATATGGGAATGATAATAATAGTATCTACCTCATATGATTGTTATGAGGAGTTAATATTGTAGAACATTGAGAAAAAAGCCTCACACACACTAAGTACTATATTACTCTGTTATCTGATTGAATTTATCTTTCGTGATCTGTATTTTCTGCACTCATGTTCTTCCCCACCCAATCTTCATGCTCCTCAGTTTACTCAAAAGGCTCATCCCCACCTCAAAAAAAGATTTAATGATATCATCAAAGTGTGCATGTCCGATAAGGCTATATAGACTATTCCTTGCATGCTGAGTTTATACTTAAAGAAGGGATAAATTAATCTAAACACTTAATAACTATTAAATGTTTAGAGGGTAGGTAGCAAAAGAGGTAGGTACACAGAAGGAAACTTCCAGCATTTCTGAGGCCCTATTGTAAAGCAGCTGCCAATTACATGGTCCCCAAAACTAACAGTGCAAAGGTGGGAGACAGAAGTGACAATTTCTATCACTTAAATAATTCAATACTATTTCTATTAGGATCAAAATACACAGAAAAAATTCCTCAGGAGCAACTCAGTTTCCAACAAACAGTGAAAAATCAAAGGACCCAACTGAAGTATGCATAACCAGAAACACGGACTTTCTTGGGATCAGTACCCTAACAGCTAAGCCAGGATGAGTCTGCCCAGAAAGATACACCTGTAGGATTAGAAACCATGGCTATTTCTACCACAGCGACAGAGAAAGTAGAGAAGCAAATAATCTCATGGCCTACGTGCTCTTCTGAGCTCCTAAAAAACTCAATCCTATCAGATAGCAGCTGACCTATGACAGAGCACATTGTTTCTTCCTTTCCCTAAACTTTACTCCCTGCATATTCTCAAGAACCAGGGGACTGAATATTAATTCTCTGGGAACCCCCATGTCAAATGCTGCTCTTGGTCACCCCTGCTGTTACCTAATTTTTTCCACAGTCTTCTGCAGTTTCTCTCACCTGGCCCAAATTATCATTATTCCTCCTTTTCCAAACCTCTCCACAGTGTCTTGGAAATCCCTCAATCACTGCACGCCAGTCCTTACCTCCCTACCTCCATCTCTTCAGGGCCTACCTGAAGCTGGCGTTCCCCTCCTCCAACAGAAGCTGCTCATCCTACTAAACCCTATGTAGTGACTCTATTGTTTCCCAATCGTCCTATCTCTAACTCACTTAAAATCTGTTACCTTGAGGCTCATGCCATCTTCCCAGAATGTCTTGTCAAGGTTATCTCTTAACTTCCTCTCTCTCAGCCACTCATTTTCCTCAAGTCTTAGACACTTCATTTTCTCCATACCTGCCAGACATTTTCTTCTCTTTTCAGCCTCTACTTCTAATAGGTCACATTAGTCCCACAAATGCCAACATCTTCAATTCCCTTCTTGCTTCTGCCACACATACTCCTAGCAAAACCCCAACTGGAAAGCATCACTAAATGTTGAATGATGTTGGGGAAAATAATGAAAACAGGCATTTATATGCCTCCAAAACTTTACTAACTTCCCGTTGAAATGAATGTTGACCAGGAAGTGTAAAATGTTTCCATAGTTACTTTTTATGATATTTTTCCTATGTACCAGAGATCTGAGAATTTCTCCACACTCTTACTGCCCCCCCCCACTCTCAACAAATAATCTTGACAAATCTCTTATTTTCCACCTAAATTATGTATCTAAGACTTAAATTATATTTTTTAATGTGCTTTCAACAAGAGGCATAACCCCGTCCCTCTTTGGTGGCTTTTAAGTTACCTTTTGGACAGTATTTTGACCCTCACTTGGAGAAGATTCTGGGTCCTTTGGTTTTCATTGGCTATTAGAAACAGCAGGATTGCTTTTGTGCTTAAAAACCAGAAGAAAAATATTACCAGGTGGATAAAGCCAAACGTTAAGACAAGGTGGAATTTCAAAGTCTTGATAATTAGCCCTTAGGTTGCAAGAAAGGAAAAGAGGAATTCTTAAAATGTAAATTCTACCCAAGCCTTGCATGGAATCTAGGGAGAGTCTAGAGAAAAAACACAAATATTGTATGCACTTTGGGGGCAGACATAGGAGCCTTTTCCGGAACTCTGAGGAAATGGCTGTGGGTATCCTAGTTCAGGCAAATAATCTAGGAAAAGTGTGAAAAGGAGACTGATGTAAAGAGATTGAAGAACCAGGGCTCCTCCTTTTTAAGAGACGGGAATTTGGGAACTCCCCTTTTCAGTACAGCAACAGCATGTGGGATTGCTGGAATTCTCTTCAGCCTGCCTTGTCCTCTAAAACAGAGCCTTGTCAAAGGTCTTACTGGGGCAGTCACAGCCATAAGTGGCTTGAAAATTCCAGAATTGAGGTGGTGCCAGGTGGATCTCCACCTCCTCATCTTTGAGCACACACCACCCTTCATGATTTTACTATCAACCTTCAAAACGTCTCCCTTACTGATAATTCTCTTCTACTTTATTCAGGAACCACGATTAACTATGTACATCATAAAATTTTAGTCTGATATATAAATTTATAAGTAATAAATACCATCAAGAAATAAAGGTAATGGGACAAAGAAAAATGGGGGGGGGGGCACATGATCTTAGTAAGCTGGTCAGGAAGGCCTCACTAAGGAGGCAGTTTATGAGTTATACAGTGGGACAGTGGGCCATGCAGATGCAGATGTTAAAACAAGGGTTTTAACAGGCAAAGGGAAGCATGCAGAGTAAAAATTTAAAAACTGGAGAGTGTTATACATAGTTAAGACAGCAAGGGAGCCACTGTGCCAGAGCCAAGAGAGCAAGGTAAGTGTGGTGTGAAATGAAGCCAAATCATTAACTTCCCTGCAGTCCCCCGTTAAGCATCCAGCATTGTTTTAAGTAAAATGGGAAACCATTGGGGTCTGAGTGTTTTATATATATTTTTTATTGTCTGTATACTATGATGTTTTGACATCTCACAAAACTGAGGAGAGATGGCCAGCCAATTCTTAGAGACTGTCTGGCTGGGAACATGTCTTTGATACACAAACTAAGCCAAAGAGAGCTATGCCTTCTCTATCTGGTTCACATACCCTACAAGGCAGTATTACCCTGCCTTCATCATCCAGAGCCAGGTAGTAGACAACTAGAGACCCACCTTTAGCTTAAAGCCCCTCCCCCCCCAAAAATTGGACAAATCTAAACTGTTCACCCAGGCCTCCTTTGCCTTTCCCATAGAAACCCCAATAAAGGCATGACTGAGGCTCTTCCCTGGCTCCCTCCTACCTCCTGACCAATGACAGGAGGCCCTGAATGACATGCAGGGACCTTGTCTCTATGGGAAATATGAGTATATTAAATCTCTTCCTTCCAAGATTCGTTCTTGTTTCCTCCTGTGTCCACATCTGACTTTACCTACTGCATCCAACATTTAGATTCTTAGAGCATGGAGTAAGGGAAAAACAGGACTTAAAATGTTTTAAAGTTACACCCTGGCTGTTTTGTGGAGGAGACAGTATAGAGGGCATGGGAGGAAGCCGAGAACAGATGGAAGGCTCTTGCAGTGGTCTAGTTAAGAAGGGAGAAATGACCAGCTGTTTGAAGGTCAATGCTGAATGATTGAGATGCGAGAGGACTGAATATGGAGGACCAAATCTGGTAACACGCTGGTCACTGGTGAACTTGAAAAGAGTAATTTCAAGAAGTGAGGGCAAACCTCTCATTAGAGTGGATTCAATAAAAAATTGGAAGTAGAAAAAAACCAGAGATGGTGGGTAAGCTCTTTTAAGTTTTGCTCTGTGAAAAAGAGGCGGGGGGGGGGGGGGGTAATTAGCTGCAGGAAGCTGTTGGGTAAGGAGTATTTTTCAATAGATTACAGCATGTATGTATGCTGATGAGAAGTATCTAGTAGAAAGGACAGCAGGGCTGATGCAGAGGGGCAGGGAACACTGCAGAAGCAGAGTCACTGAGGAGGAAAAATGGGATGGAAGCCAGGCACAAATGAAGAGGTTAGCCTTGAACACAAGGAAAGACAGCTCCTTTATACCAAGGGCAGGGAGCTGGGTGGATAGAAAGATATAGGAGGAGATATGTTGGTCGGTTGATGCGGTTATGTAAGGATATGGATTTCTCTCCAAAGTGTTTCTATTAGCTACATAAAGAAAGAAGGTAGCTCATCATCCGAAAGTAAAGAGGAGGCAGAACTGTTGTAGGCCTGAAGAGAAGGAAACACAGTGTGATTCACACTCAGTGCCTGCTGGGGTTCAGGAAGGCTGACTGTGCAGATCTCTTTCCCAACTGCACCTTCAGTGAGGGCATATTGGTAATTTGAAACCAGTCTATTTACATCACAGAAATCAGCAAAAGTTACAAATCAAGGCTCCCCCCCCCCCCCAGAGCTAATCTTAAAGCATTTATCAGCACACCACCGGAATTAGTCATCTGTATCAGCAGCAAAACGAACTCATTAGGGAAATACAGTATAAAAGGATTGCCAGGAAGCTTTGAGAGCTCACTTGAGGTCATGGCCCTGGATTCAAGGTGACAAGACTCAGAATAGGAGCTGTATATGTGTGCGTGTCTTTCTCCAATCTTGTCTAACTGCTCAAGTGAGGCTCTGGAATGCTTAATTTAGCCAGAGTGAGGGTTTGGTCGGATGTGTACAGACATGGGAGTTAAGGAATTAGGAAAGCACTAGTTCTGGGCCAGAGAACACATGGTAGGCAAGACGACATGACAGCCATGATGGATCCGTCATGAGGGCAGGCTGGGTTCGATCAACGGCAAGTTCTGGTGCAGTCCGCAAACTGCGGGAGTGGAAGGCCCAGAGAGAGGTACCTGGAGCACCAGAATCCTAAATTCAGAGAGTCCGTCTACTTGCTCTCCATCCTGAAATACTGGCAGAGAGCCTGGCACATACAGAGATCTCAATATGTGTTTATTTTATGAAAATCTAAGTATCATGAAGAGTGAAGTGCCACAGCGTCTGTTGTAAATGATATAAATGCTCTGAGTTGGGGATTCACGGGTGTACTGCCCAGAACCTCCTTTAAGGAGGGGCTGACTGCCCCAACTACTGATTGTACTATCAGTACCTTCAGGGATGTCCTCGGGAACAGAGCCCCCCAACCCAAGTCACATCCCTTCCAGGGCGGCCCATGCCTAATGAGTATTGATGCGGGTATATAGAGGGTGAGCCACTTCAGCTTGGCTCCCGGAGCGTCCACTAAGCGGGTTGTCAGGACTGCATGTCGGCTCAGCTTCTTCTTCGGTTAAACTCTGCATCCTCTCCCTCTTGGGATTTGTCCCCAAGGATGCTCCCTAATAAACGTCTGACACACTGAACTGTCTCACAGTCTGCTTCCTCCTAGAGAATCTAATCTGATCCCTTTCGACTTCATAAAGATATTTTGAGATGAAAGTATGTAGATGCTATGGCACTTTCAGGCCCCAAATGAGACCGTGTTTAATCCACACGATTCCTGTTTACATGAGCTGACATCTTCAATGATCAACAGATGCTTGAGGGGTCACATTCATTCATTTTTCACTAAAAAGTGAAAGAACAGGAAATAAGTGAAGAAGAAGGGTTAGAAGGGAACTTAATGGAAACATTTTTCTTCCAAATACTTTAGTTCATCTAATTGTTTCAATTTATCTTCTTGACTTTTTCCTTCGAATAATGACATTGAGTAAGCAGTGGAATTCACATTATGCAGGCATGAGCCAGGTCCATGCAATATTCTTTTTATTATTATCCACTTAAGGAACCTATTAACTGTCTCCGAATTTCACAGGTAATATAATCTGTTGTTTACCGCCATTGCACAAGTATTACTAAACATTCAATGACTATCTTAATCACAGATCTTTATTAACAAAAATCTATCAAGAATTAAAAGAATAGCTCTCTTTCACAGAAAATTACATCAGAGTTTTGTTTTTACTACAGCCTTCAAAGAAACTGATCTTTCTTATTAATGGCTCAAATAGCAAATAGAAAAGACAGGTTTAAAAAATATTTTTTGGTCACCTGACATTATCACAAGGAGCACCTGACATTAATCCTGTGGCATGAAAAAAGTGAGAAACTGTACCTTTGTCGTGGTACAATTCTGAAGTGCATAAATAATTTTAATTATTTTATATTAATCTATGCAAGTAGTCTTATACCACAAGAGAAATATTCTATTAAAATACATCAGATAGGGGCGCCTGGGTGGCTCAGTGGGTTAAGCTGCTGCCTTCAGCTCGGGTCATGATCTCAGGGTCCTGGGATCGAGTCCCACATCGGGCTCTCTGCTCAGCAGGGAGCCTGCTTCTCTCTCTCTCTCTCTCTCTCTCTCTGCCTGCCTCTCCATCTACTGTCAAATAAATAAATAAAATCTTAAAAAAAAAATACATCAGATTGGGGACACCTGAGTGGCTCAGTCGGTTAAGTGGCTGACTCTCAATTTCGGCTCAGGACATGATCTGAGGGTCTTGAGATCAAGCCCCATGTCAGGCTTCAAACTCAGCAGGGAGTCCGCTTGAAGATTCTCTCCCTCTGCCCCTCCTCCCATATTCTCTCCCTCTCTCTCTCATAAACAAATCTTTTAAAAAAATAAAACAATATACATCAAACTGGAAAAGATCTTTACAGAAATGTTCTGCATATAGGCAAATTATTTCAGGACAAGAAAACAAATAGACAAGAAGACTAAAACAAACCCTAAGGACTGACTTCTCTTAAGTTGTTATGGGTGTGAAGCTAGACATACAACTGAATCATGGAACATTCAGAAAACAAAAAGGTTGGAGAGCCCAGCCACACCCACATATTTAGGATGCTGAGGCCATGACACTGAGCTCCTTAGTGGCAAATACAATTACTAGACTCTAGACCCGCACTGTCCTAAAGAAACCTAATACAAGTCACAGAAGTGATTTTAAATTTTCTAATATCCATAATAAAAAGAAAGTAATATACTTAACTCAATATATTTGCAATGTTATTCCATCATGCAATCAACACAAAATGTAAATTAGATATTCTGTATTCTTTTTTTACAATTAAATCTTCAAAAATCCAGTATTTTTCACATTTAGAACACGTCTTCTTTCACATGAGTACATGCCAAGGGCTAAGTAGTCACACGTGGCTAGTGGCCACCTGTATGAGAGGTCTAATATAGACAGCACAGCTCCAGATATCTGGACCGGCCATTCAGTACTGCTTAAACCACCATATACCCATAATCTGTTAATTTTCTCCCATCTGTCAACAGTCAGATATATTTTGTTCTATTCACAAGAAAAAAAAATGCTTCATCTATCCTATAAGTGCTATTTCAAAATTTTTTAAATCCTTTTTATTGATTCAAATTAAGTGGTATTGTTTTAATATACAGTGTTCTTGAATATAAGTATTTTATCTTTCTACCTTTTGAAAATGTTTGTGAATCTGTTATTTTTGTGATCTGGAGTTCAACTGAAGTTACGCCATAGAGGCAAGAGGTACATGCTTCATTTTATAAGATACTTTCACAGTTATTTATTTCATTTTCAAAGACCAGTGTCAGAGAAAAAGCATTTGAGACAGAATTGCTTAGGTTGATTGTGGAGGTCTTTTTCTATAGGAAGTGAGACAGCAATCATTTTTCAAAGATATGGTTTAAGGGCAAGGTGATATAATACAGGCTAGTATGTTAAAAGCACCTGGGGAGCTAAAAAGAGTCTTCATTATCATTATCATTCCTGATACATAGCACTCTGCACTTGACTATGGTAACAGACAGGAAAAGGTAAATCCAAGACCCATTTCAAATGGTGTGCTGAAAATCTGAGAAGGGGGAGGAGTTTTTGATGCCATCACATTATGTCCTCTTCAATTCCATTAGCACCATCAGAAAATTGGAACTACAAACTATTAGACACTATCATCATTGTTTTGCATGCATTATTTGTTCTTTATAACTGGCACTGCAATAATTGCTTTATATACATTGTTTTATGTATCCCTTATAATAAACTGTAATAAAATCTATATGGTAGAGATTAACATCCATATTTTAAAGATGAAAGAATTCATTTGAGAAGTTAGAAAACATGTCCAAATAACACCAAGGAGGAAGAATTCAAAAACATGTCGTTAGAAGTAATATAAGAAATAAAGAGAATTCAAAGGGCACTGTTTCTTTTTTAAGTCCTTGTATTTTAAAAACAATGATGCACAAACAGAGGTTTGGGGAGATCAGCAGAATCCAGTGGCTTAGCAAACTAAGTATAAAGTATGAGTGTTTACCTATCTCACACATTTGTTCTGGGGATTAAATGATACAAAAGATTACATACTGATTTGAAACATTGTACAAAACTGCCTTGAACATAGCAGGTCCTCAACAGATACATACTTTAAAAAAAACTATGTGCTCAAAGACCACTACATACTCTATTTCCTTAGTAACTGTCAAAAATTTTAAATAGCTTTCAAAGGAGAGACATCAATGTGATAAACATCAATCTGATGTAAATCACTTTTACCTGCCTAATGGTATTATCATTACCCAGGCTTTATCTCACCATTTTGTGCAGAAACAGGTCATTAAATTTCTCAGAGAAAAAATAGTGGGCAGAAATTTTCTCAGAAACCTCATCAGGCCTACCATATTTTTTTTCTCACTTTTTTAAAAAAGATTTTATTTATTCATTTGACAGACAGAGATCATAAGTAGGCAGAGACGCAGTCAGAGAAAGAGAGAGAGAGAGAGAGAGGAGGAAGCAGGCTCCCTCCTGAGCAGAAAACCCGATGCAGGGTTAGATTCCAGGACTCCAGGATCATGACCTGAGCCGAAGGCAGAAGCCCCAACCCACTGAGCTACCCAGGCACCCCTTTTTCTCACTTTTTAAAATAACTCTATTGTGATAGAAAGAGTAACATAGAAACTAGAAATTATGGTATACAATGCTGGCCCAAAGCTATATTCAGAAGTGCACAATATGGAAAAAAAGACATAATTAAGAGAATACCTAGGTCTAATGAATATTCTTTTTTCCAAATTCAAACCTCAACCTTGTGTTGTCATTACATTTAAATAGGGCATCTTTCTGGATGTGTTTTTAAAAGGTTTGCTTTTTCTTTCCCCCACTGAGAATGTGCTTCTTTACGCAGTCATGCTGTAACACATTGAAACTCAATAAGAGTACGTTTTAGAATGGCTTAGTGAGATTATAGGCAATTGAACTTTACAAGCTTCATTTTAATGCAAATTACTCTTCATTTTAAAATGCATATTTTTCACCTTATTAACCATATGATTCATTTGAAAAAAAATGTGTTCATACCAAGTAAAGCTAGGTATATAATGAAATACGATTTCTACTTTCTAATCAAAACAAGTACATTTTTGCACGGACATTTCTGTGTCGAACATAATCAGTTATAACCTGCGGAACATGACAGAATTGTTCTTTGTTGATTCTTTGCTTGGGTGGCTCTTTTCTAAAGCGAGGTCTCAGTTCAGTGCTAAACGACCATCCTATCAGGTTAGGTATCCTCATTACATTCAACCACATAATCCTATTTATTTTATTGAGCATATTTTTATAATCTGTAATCATACCGCCTCTTGCCACTAAAATGCTGGCTCTCAGGAGAGAGACGGGGACCAGGATCTTGCGTGGCCAGGAGTGAACAAATTTTGAGATAGAAATTGCCTTATAGTATCTTTAAGGAAATACTATCAAAACTACCAAATCTTATTCAAACTAGTTTCCTTTGTTTTCCCTAATAATTTAAACTTCAAAAAATGCTTTCCAGGATGCGTGGGTGGCTCAGTTGGTTGGACGACTGCCTTCAGCTCAGGTCATTATCCTGGAGTTCTGGGATCGAGTCCTGCATCAGGCTCCCAGCTCCACGGGGAGTCTGCTTCTCCCTCTGGCCTTCTCCTTGCTCATGCTCTCTCTCACTGTCTCTCTCTCAAATAAATAAATAAATAAAATCTTTAAAAAAAAATGCTTTCCGGGCGCCTGGGTGGCTCAGTGGGTTAAGCCGCTGCCTTCGGCTCAGGTCATGATCTCAGGGTCCTGGGATCGAGGCCCGCCTCGGGCTCTCTGCTCAGCGGGGAGCCTGCTTCCCTCTCTCTCTCTCTGCCTGCCTCTCTGTCTACTTGTGATCTCTGTCAAATAAATAAAATCTTTAAAAAAAAAATGCTTTCCATAAATTTTCATGCTCTAATTTGTTAGCCATTAGACATTATTATCCAAATGCATCTATTTTTAAATTTCACACATTCATCTGAAGGTCCTGAGTCAGTCTCACAACTTTCACACATTCATTTTAGGGGATAAACTTTAGGTTTTTACATAGTTTATCATTTATTTTAAAGGCTTAGATTGAACTGACCTATATTAGAAATAACTGTTTTTTCTAGACTTTTTCTTTAAGTTTTGTTTAATTGAGCATTTTCCTTTTTTTAGTGAATTCCAAATGGAGAATATATTTTTCTATTTAAAACAATTTTTTCCAGAACACTAAAAAAATGGGGATATGTCCTAAGAGTAATAACAGATGATGTTTAGATCAATACAAATAAAAATTTTAACTTGCATTTTTAAGAATAACAATATATAGGGGCACATTTTAACTGATTAAGATGACTGAAATCTTTTTTTTTTAGTATTATATTAATCATGAAAGAATTCCTTTCATATCATTTAGCACACAGATATAAACAAACTCTCTGGTATCATTCTTTGTCATCTTGTATATTTAAGACTATGAACTACCAGAGGGCAAGAATTATGCTTTGCACTCAACCTGTACCCACCTTGACAGATATAAAGCACAGCAGTGAGTACAAAGTAGACATTAAGTAAATGATTTCAAGTGTATGGATACAGCCTTTAAAAATAGAGCTTTTTATTAAGAGATTTATACAAGAAAAAAATAAACAGAATACTGATAATAATAGACAATGCCAATCATTGGCACCTACTGCTAACAAGTTAAATCTCATGGCAAGATTATTAACATAAGCCACAAATTAAATCGTTATATAAGTCAGTTTGTTGCACAGTTTTAAGATTCTTGGTTTGTACTGTTAAACATGGTTGGCCATGTAATCGAAGAATTACTGGCAAAAAAAGAAGATATAGTTTATTATTAATCTAGCTCCTTTACTAGAAAAGCAAACAACCATAACCATTTGTGTCATTAGATTTATCTTACTATCAAACTATAAAATGTAAATATACTAGCGAGCTGTCACCAACTCTGTTCTAAAAACATTTATCAAATGTCTATTCTATGCAGTGTGATGTACTAGATACAAGGGAGATCCAAAACTCAATGTGACCAATTCCTTCACTTACTTGATCTTACAGTCCAGCTGGTGTGATAGACATGTAAACGAACTACCAACTATAAGAGATGTAAGAATTAAATTAAATATAAAAGGGCATTGCTCTAGAAATACAGAAAATGGGATAGTTTTACAATAGCCTATTTGAGATAACTGCACATGAGGGATTGTCTTAAATGGACTGTCAATAAAGGGAAAAGTACAGAAGGAATGCCTTTTTTTTTTTTTTTAATTTTTCCGGGTACGAGTTTTGATAGGAAATTTTATAGAACAGCAATAACTTCCTGTGGCTGCATTATGAGCTGAAGGCCAAACAGCAAACCTAAAGACGTCATCTGTGTTAGGATCATGGAGGGCACTGAAAGCCATTCCATGGACTCTCAAGTTCAGAGTCTTAGTAGCAAATGTAAATTCATGATCACAAAACTCAATGCTAATATATTTTGTTAGTCTACTCTCTCCCATGTGCCATAATGACCATGTCAATCTTATATTTTTTCCATTTTTTTAAAGCAAAGTTGTTGTTTTTTTTTTAAGATTTTATTTATTTATTTGTCAGAGAGGGAGAGCACAAGCAGGGGTTGGAGCAGAGGAAGAAGCAGGCTCCCCAATGAGCAAAGAGCCCTATGCAGGACTCAATCCCAGGACCCCAGGATCATGACCTGAGCTGCAGTCAGATGCTCAACTGACTGAACCAACCAGGCATCCCTGTCAATCCCATGTTAACTACACTGAACTCTACATGCTTGTTAGACTCCGCTGATGAAACTACTTCTCAAAAAAAAAAAAAAAAAGGAAAAGAAAAGAAAAAAAGTACAAACTGTCAGAATGGAACTTCCCACCAATGCTTCTACTCTCATCAGCAGACCTCTCTCCTTATTTCCCACCTGTACAATGGAAGCCACAGTAGGCTGGATAGTGTCCCTCAAAATTATGTACAGGTCTTCTTCAATTTAGGATGAGGTTATGTCCCAATAAACCCACTGCAAGTTGAAAATATAATTACATTTTATTTTATTTTTTTTAAATATTTATTTATTTATTTGACAGACAGAGATCACAAGTAGGCAGAGAGGCAGACAGAGAGAGAGGAGGAAGCAGGCTCCCTGCTGAGCAGAGAGCCTGATGTGGGGCTCGATCCCAGGACCCTGGGATCATGACCTGAGCCGAAAGCAGAGGCTTTAACCCACTGAGCCACCCAGGTGCCCCTATAATTAAATTTTAAAAAGCCTTTTATATACCCAACCTAAGAAACATCACGGCTTAGCCTAACATAAGCCTACAGTGGGGCACTATCACCTAACACTAAGCCTATTCTATAATGCAGTGTTGAGGATCTCGTGTAATTTGTTGGAAGTTGTACTGAAAGTGAAAAACAGAATGGTGTGTGGGTACCAGGTGATTATAAATTTACTGGTTGTTTACCCTTGTGATCATGTCACTGTGAGAGCTACAGCTTGCTTTTGCTGCCCAGCGTCATGAGAGAGGATTGGATAGTGTATCGCTAGCTTGGAAACAGATCAACGTTCCAAGTCTGGTTTCTATTGTCAACTCACACCATTATAAATTTAAAAAATCCTAAGTGGGACCATTGTACGTCAGACACTATCAGTACATCTGAAGTGTCCTGGAAGTTAATGAAGTAGGATTTCATTTCTACTTTACAACAAAAACACAGACATGGTTCCTTATTTGGAAACAGGGTCTTTGCAGACATAATTAGTTAAAGATCTAGAGATGAAACCATCCTGGATATGGGATGGGTCCTAAATCCAACAACTGATGTCCTTCTAGAAGGAGAAGATATAGAGACAAATAAAGAAGAGACACAGAGAACAAAGTGATGGAAAGACAGAGGTAGAGATGGAAATAATTCATTTTTAGACCAATTCTAAATACTTAGGATTGTCAGCAATCACCATCAACTAAGAGAGGCATGGGACAGCTATTTCCTCTGACCTTTCAGAAAGAACCAACTTGACTGACATCTTGATTTCAGACTACTGGCTTCCTGAACCATGAGAGAATAAATTTCTGCTGTTGAAATCGCTGTTTGTAGTAATTTATAATGACAGCCCTGGAAAAATAATAAAGATTTTGGTACCAGGAAGTGGGATGCTGTTCTAACAAACACCATAAAGTGTGAAAATGGCTACAGAATTAGCTAATAGTCAGATGCTAGATAAATTTTGAAATATTTAAGTGATGTAGCCACAAGACAAAGAACACTAAAGGTCACTGGGAGCCACTAAAGCTGAAAGAGAAGCATCACGTTATTTCTCCCTGAGAGCAGAAGAAAACAACTTGACTCAATTTCACATCTCGGGTCACCTGAACTGTGAGAAAATAAATTTCTGTTACTTTAAGCTACCTAGTTTGTGGTAATTGATAATATATGTTATATATACATTAGACGGAAGCATCATTAGACGGAAGCATCATACTCATAGGGTCAAATAAGGCAAACAGATTGACAAGCCCAGGACCTGATCTATCAAAGTCTAAGATCAAATAATCTGTTGACAGAAATCCTTCATCAGATTTTTTAACTTGATATTTTTTTTTTAACTTGGTTGAGCTAAATGAAAAACCATTACCAAACGGACCTCACATATTCCAAGTCAACTATTTCCAGATACAGCATTAGTATCCAGAGAAAAAGTTCAGTGTCATAAACTATGATCTTTTCTTATGCTTAAAATGCTTTAAAAAAAATGTTTGATGTAAGTTATAGGACTTGTTTGGTATTTTCCAATTCTGTCATAAATTTTACAGTCACTTAATCTTGATATTTCCCTTGACTAACCATATCATACAGTAACACTTCCTCTTTCTTTAACTACCTGCATGCTTTAAGTTGGTATGTGTGTGGGTGGGCAGAAAATAGGGAAGTACCCTCCAAGAACACTGAAATAAAGCCATTGACCTTATCATATGCAATTAAAACAACATGTCAACAACAACAAAAAACAACCAAAATACTTTCTGAAAAATTAACTTAAATAAAAGCAATGTCCCTCAGAACAAAATCACTTGACTAACTTGACTATCTTGACAGAAATTATGGTAATGCTAATTGTTAGTAACAACTGATATTTGATTGCTTAATGTGTGCCAGGCATTATTCAAAGATCTTTGAAACATATTCTATCACTAATCCTTACAGTACTGAAAGATGGGCATTATGATGTTTTTTTATAGATATGGCAAAAGCAGTGGTAAGGTGAAGCAACTTGTTAAAAAAAAATCTCAGCAGTTAGGTGTGAGGACCTGAATTAGAATCCACACAGACTGTGCTCTTAGCCACAAAAGCAAACTAAAGGCCAACACTCATTCCAGGAAGCCAAGAAACAAAGACTGGTTGAATGAGAAATACAGGCAGTTTCAGTAAATGTAAGCCAAAGGCAAGTGTAATAATAGAAGAAGGTCTGCTATGTCTGAGTGGCAGGTGCAGCCCTGGTACAGAGAGGTGTGCATCAGACTCTGACCCATCAAATACTAAATTCCTGTAAGTTATTTCAGCTTGTTCTGATCCCATGTTTGTCAAACAATAGCCTGATTTTTAACTTGGCTTCCAATATAATGCACCTATAAGGAAACTGTTGACTAGAATAACTGAAATATATGTATAATATATTATACATATATTTCCATTAGCAGGTTTATTTCTCATTGTAAATGAATAAACTGGCATTCTGGCTCCAAACATCAGTCTCACATAAATTTGGAATATGCAAGCTTTCCAGAGTGTAATAAACACTGGCAAAATGATAAAGCCATGTTTCTGCTGTGCAGAAGGGAGGCTCAGACTGGGAGAGATGCCAAGGATGGCGTCCAGTGGCGAGGATAACTCAGGAGACTTCCATTAGCAATGCCCACTATCTTGACAGGGCTATGCCTACCTGTCCAGAGAACTCTGGACTCTATCACATAATCTAAATCACAGAATTAAAAAGTGTAGAAGTTCAGGATCTAGAGAGATTTTGAAGATGTCCCAGTTGCTATCTGGTGCTTGAGTGTCCTCTAAAATATCACTTACAGACAGTTCCTGAATCAATGTTTTAAAACCTCTAGAGGTCTTCACCATCTTCCAAGTACTCTCTTCTTATCTGATAGAAAATGAGAGATTGCAGCCAGATCTGCTTCCCTGAAACCTGCACACACACTGTCAGGAGCTGCTTACACGAGGCCCGCTCTCCATTCACATGGCAAACCTGTGGTGTCAAAAGAAAATTCTCCTATCTGTGAGAGTCTGACCTTCTCAAAGCTAGGCATCTCTGACTTCTTGAAATACTCCTCAACAGCCAAGGTTTTTATCTTGTCATTATCCAAGTCTCTCTGTTTTAAACCCATTTCAGTTTAACCAATCACCTTTTAGAATATATTCAGCAAAAACAGTTCCACTGTGAACTGACCGGTACACAAAGAACATTTTCTGGATAATTTCCTTCTAATGTGCTAAAAACTGCATCAGAATTATTGAGGGCACATAAGCATAAAATATCATCCCACTGAGTTGTATGCTTTGGCTTCATTCAGTGCTGTACTACAGACATGTCTAAATCAAGTTCAACTCATAACAACGTCATCCTGTTCTTCACTTCATTCAAAATTAAAACAACATAGAACACAGGAATACAGGAACTACAAAAACATCTATCAACACTTAGAAAGCAACTTTTCAACCACAATCCCATTTTCCTCAAGTCTATGAATAGGAAACTAACAGGTAAATCTCAGTAATGGAACGTAAGACAAGCAGCTTAACAGAACTTCTAAAACAGGTGGCAGGCCTCTCGAAAATGGAAAAACCAAGCATGTTCTCTTGAATCGGTTCTGCAGAGCAGCAGGGAAATCTGCTGGAGAACATTTGAGAAACAATTTGTTCCCTGATTAAACCTAAAAGGAAGTTCTTAGGGCTTCTGACCCTATGACTTGCAGGCCTTTGAGTTTAGGAATGGGAATATGGGATGCTTAGAGATGCAGCAGTCAGCTTGCATCCGTGAAACAGCAGACCTGAGAACCCAAGACCTATGCTTTGATGGACAGCAGTGCAGCAGGCTATCTCTGAGCTGGTAGGCGAGCACCAGATGCACTGACTCCCGGTATGTTCTACAGAATCATCAAATGTTATCCTTCAGTCATTTAAGCCACTGTTTATTTTGTTACACTATTACTTGTAGTCCAATTTTCTTAAAATAGGAAGTGATAATATCTAGCTACCAGTCAAAATTACAAGTTGTTACACTGTAATGGAAGCAATATTAAAAGGGTTTTAAATATAAAAGCCTTCTAAATAAAGAGTTTAAAACTTTCATAAATAGTGATAACTACGTGAGCTGCTTTATACTATTACTGGTAAAAGGCCTAAAATTAAAGACCACATCACACCTGCGTGGTTGTTTACTTGCATCTGCATCCATATGTTAAGGAAGATAATTTAGAATAGGTCAAGATATAAAAGGCTGAATTATAAGAAAGGGTCTGAGTTAGACATTCACTTACTTCATCATCATCAACAACGTACTTTCAAAACACCTTCTATAACTGAATTCCCAAAATTGTACACAAGGACCTACATAAGCCATGATTCTTGTAGCTTAAGTCTTCATAAACCAAGTCACCCTATAGGAAGAAACCAGAGAAATATTAAAACCTACACTGAATATGTATTTCTAAGTTCTATTCAGAAAATCTTACGTCTGCTCTAGGTACAAAAAAATATGGCCCCACCAGTTTTAGCTTTCAAGATAAATGATAAAAATAATGAGAGTAGGCACTTATATTTGAAAAAAGATGAATAAATGTCTAAATAAAGGAATGGCAGCTATGGCTATAAATCCCTTTGCTTTGTCAGCTTAAGTGGGATAATGTGAGATGATTCACGTTATTTTGATATTGCTATTTGTATTCAGTGAACTCACAGTCTGATTCCATGAAAACTGCAGTAAGATGTCAATTTTCCTTGTCCTCAAAAATGTACATTTTACATGTTCTATGGGCACATCTCGAAATATCACTACATCTGATACTATTAAAGAGGGAAGAGATATAATAAAATTTCAAAGGCATCTTTGTCAGTAAAAATAAAACTTAAAAAGTTATGTCTATAATCCATTCATCAGTTTTAAATAAGAAATGTTTAGAAAAAAGAAAAGAGTAAATCAGTCAAACATACACAGGGGCAAAGTGGTATAGAGAAGTATCTAGTAGCACTAGATAAAAATGGAGGCAACGGCTGGGAAAGATCTAAATAATTATTTCAAGTTTATTTGAAATTCCAATTTAACTAGATATCCTGTTACTTTATTTGCTTTGAATATGACGAATCTATGTAATAATACATTTTAGTAAAACTTTCATTCTTCCTTTTTTTTTTTTTTTTTTAAGATTTAGGGCACGTGAGCATGTATAAGCAGGGGGAGGAGCAGAGGGAGAGAGAGAATCTCAAGCAGACTCCCAGCTGAGCATACAGCCTGATGCAGGGCTTGATCTAACAACCCTAAGATCATGACCTGAGCTGAAATCAAGAGTTGAACTGAGGGGCACATGGGTGGCTCAGTGGGTTAAAGCCTCTGCCTTTGGCTCACGTCACAATCCCTGGGTCCTAGGATCGAGCCCTGAATCAGGCTCTCTGCTCAGTGGGGAGCCTGCTTCCTCTTCTCTCTCTCTCTCTCTGCCTGCCTCTCCGCCTACTTGTGATCTCTCTCTCTCTCTCTGTAAAATAAATAAATAAAATCTCTTAAAAAAAAAAAAAAAAGAGTTGAGCTGAAATCAAGAGTTGGCTGCTCAACTGACTGAGCCAGAGGTGCTCCACAATTTTCCTTCATTTCTTTAGCATTTTTGTTACCATTGTATTGAAGGAGATATATTACAAAAGTCAAACCATCAGACATGAATTTTCTTCCTTCAGGTACTACGTATTGGAAATCTATAGATGGACAAGACATGGCCTCTACCTGCCAGGAGTTCCCTTGCTTTAATGAGGCAGCAATCACTGGACTCTTGGCTCCCAGCATGTACCTCACTGATGGAAACTTTGTGAAAATAATCTCAGTGCCTGAAGGACCCACAAAGCCCTCTATTATAAACCTGCATCTATTCTCATTTGCAGTTATTCCCTATTCTACTATCCTGTCATACCCACTGCCTCCCCACCACTGTGGCCCCCAAAGACAGGAAAGCCCTGTGTGGATATATGCTCTGTCACTGGTTTATCTATAGACCCAAGGTATTCTTTCCTGTCCTTGGGGTTGTTCAAGTCTTAATTTTAGCTTTACCTTTAATTAATAAGGAGGCTCTATTTAAATTTCATTAGTTGCACTTTTCCCCCCATATTCCCCTTTCAGGATCTGCCACACAACCCAACCCTGGACTACTTCTACCACCAGATATTTCACAACTGCCAAATCTCTGTTTATCACATTTTTACAGTAGAAAAATGTCAATAGATTTCTCAAAGATATATGAACCCAGAAAAATCAAGATCACATTATAAACAAAGAAACAAAAAGACAAAAATGCAACTGATAAAATTAAACATTCATACTCCTCAAGCTCCATATCTAATGCTCATTTAAATTAAATTCTAGAACACAGTTGGAAGAAGACACAGAGAAGAAAATTAACTAAAGAAACAAGACTACATGTTATTTACATTTTTGGCACTTGATGTAATCACCTTTTTGGCATTTCTCACATATATTTTAAAGCTCCATATGCCTACATTTCTCAACTATAAACACCAACTATTCCAATACAACATGACAGGATATTTTCTGGCCTTCTCCCTCATGACAATAATACTTGCTGTATCATAATAAGCTACAGTGAGTCTGTGTGTCTATAAGGTAGTAAATATTTTTTTCAGAGAAAAAATATTAATTTGAAATATAAACCATTACAAATTTCTTTAAGCAAAACATGTGAATTTCTACCCTCTGTTTCCTCATTTAAAAAATTAATAAAATGACTCATGTGTCAGTTGATAAATCAAAATAATGTACCTTAAAAGTGTTTTATAAATTTAAAAGCTGTATGTAAATCCCAAGAAGGAAAGAGAAGAATTTTTAGTATTTTATCTATTTGATATTTCATATTATTGTAGGAATTACAGTAAAGTTTTTAAGTATCAACAGATAGTCAAATTATAATAGACTGGATTTTTAACTTATTATAAAATCACTATACACTGTTAAAGTTATAAGCTCAGCTTTATTATAGTTTTTGCTACCAAGGCTTATTCTAAATATGTGATGCTCATAAACCTGATATTCCATTTACTAGATTTTATAAACTTAGAGTAAAAAGAACCTTTGACTTAGAAATATGTCTATATCATTTATTAAATTTTTAATTAATTCCTTGGATATTTTTATTAGTAAATATTTTTGTGCTTAATTTTAATTCCCAAGAGCACAGGAATCACATATACTCTTATTCTCTGTCATACTCTCTTACACAGGCCTAAAAGTTCTAAAATTAAAACAAAATACCCATGAGGTAAAGATGCCATTGATCTACTGATGAATCATGATGGGCTGGATTACAATAATTTAACATATACACCTCATATTACATGCCCAATACAGGGTAAGATGGGGTAGGGGGACTACTCAAAACAAGCTATAGGAGAGCCTCTAGCTTCCAGGCTTGGCAAGGGAGAGAAAGGGAACATGGTGAAATTTGCAAATGTACTTACATGTTGAAGTGACAGGAATGATTTCAACTATATTTCACTGTTCAAAGAAAGTCATATGGCTTCCCTATATTCAAAGATAGCAGAGAAACACAGTTCTAGTGCCCAGCAAAAGTAAAAATTGAGTATTTAGGAGTATTCTTTCCAAGACAAGAACAGTATTAAAAGCTATTTTAACAGATGTTTTTCAGCTTCAACTCCCTTACTCTCCTCCAGTATTTGATCCCATTGAGGACTCCCTTCTTGTAGCACTCCCTTCCCGTCCATGTGTTTCCATAAAGCAATTAACAGAGATGATAAAATAGAATCTACCTCACAGAGTTGTGATAATAAGTTAACATGTGTACAGCAATTGGAACAGTGCTTAGTATACAATACTTCTTTTATGTTAGTTATTTTTACTTTCTGGGTATTACTTATGTCAAAATCTTCATGACTATCTCTTAACTGATGACACTCCAATCCATGTTACAACTTGAGAACGGACGTCCTGGTTACACAACCATGCATTTATTCTACTAAAGATATCTCTAGCAGTTCCAATTCAATTGATCAACAGAAGAAAATCACAATCTTTCTTCCCTAACCTGCCTTTCTATCTGTGTTCTCTAGCTTAGGTAATCACATTGGCATCCACTCAGATATTCAAATTACAGAATATCACAAATGTAATTTGTAAGCAACTTTATTAGTTGTACCTTAAAATGTATCCTTTCCTCACTTTTCCTACTGTTATTTCTCAATTCAGTGTCTTCTCTGACCTCTTCATCACTCTGCTGTCCTCTACTCTGACTCTATCACTTCTGAGCACATTACCAGGAAGAGGTTTCTAAAATAAAATCTCATACCATGTTCTTCAGAAAATTCAAACTGGCATTCCCAGCCTCTCAAACTTTACTCTGCTCTGTAACCTGTTTCATAGCAAGCACCCAAGCTGTGTTCTCAAATCTGAGAAAATATAGATGTGGATGTTGCCAACATTATCAGAAGTCACAATCCACAACTCAAAGAAGAAAAAAAAAAAAAAAACAGTTTCAAAAGATGTTCCCCAATGGAGAAGTCAGAAAGAAGTGAATCTGAACTGATTTGTCTTCTACAAAAGGAAAAAGCAAATAAAATCAGAAGATGAGGGAAAAAAAATTAGAGGTAGTAATAAGTATTGAGAGATACTTTTTTTTTTTGACAAATATTTAAAGAAGGGACTTTTATGTGGTCTAGAGTACATTTAATTTTTGCCTACCACTTTACTTTCATCTATCACCACAACTTAGAAGCATCCTTACCCTAGCAATAGCAATGCTGAGCTACTTTCCCAAATGCTGC
Source organism: Mustela lutreola (assembly GCF_030435805.1). Taxonomy (NCBI): domain Eukaryota; kingdom Metazoa; phylum Chordata; class Mammalia; order Carnivora; family Mustelidae; genus Mustela; species Mustela lutreola. The sequence continues at coordinate 54,586,915 of NC_081303.1, forward strand.
ATGATTTTGTTCACCTGAGATATTCTGTTCCCACTGTGTGGACAAACTCCTCCTTCCTCTTCCCTTAACTATATCAGTGCCTCTCTGCTGAGGCACTACTACCCCTCCAAGATGATTTTTCTAACTCACCTCCTGGGCCAGATTTTGGCACCCTCCTTTGGGTTTCTACCTACCCATAATGCAATGGTAGTTCTTTCTACACCATGGTTGTGACACTTTACTTCTCTGTCCAACTCTCACTCAATTGTGAACTATTTGGGGTCAGAAGCTATAATTCTCTATCTCTGTACTTACCTTAAATGGGCTAGAAACAAATTCTCAAAACAATTATGTTTAAAAAATGTAAATAATCCCCAAATAAATTAATAAGTTAATATGTAGTAGAATGGATCTGAATTAATCTGTCCATTGTACCATTCTCATAATTCCTCTTGTGATATATGATGTAGGTGCCGCATCATACTTAAACTGTGATCAGCTAACAGGAAGTTATAAGGATGTTAAAATGCTATTTGGAACATTGAACTTTGCCTCATCAGCACTGTGTTTTATGGGAGAATGAATTGAAAGACTTTACAAAAGGCCTGACCACAACAGTGAACATTAGTTTTCCTGGAGTTTGTTTCCTCTTTTTAAAGACTTTTCTTACTAATTTCCATCAATTTAAATTCCGATTTCTCAGACAATATGAGCCATTAATGATTACTTAATTCAATTCAGACTATCAGAGTAATAGGGACACTCCACAGAATGCAATGGAAAATGGGTAACCTAAGCAGAGCAGATAACAAGCTAAGATATGCCAAGTTCAAATAAAGAAGAAAGCTATGAAGACATGTTTTGTATCCTTTACTTCAGATTTAATGGAAAGTTTGATTCTTAAGTCTCTAAGGAAACCTGAAAAACCAACAGACTTACTTATCTTAGATTTGGCTAATAACAAAGACTGTTGTGAGAATACAACGTTTTCAATATTGCATAAGTTCTCAAATGGAGTAAAAGCACGAACTTGAACAATAACAGCATTGTAGGACAGGCTCAATGCTGCACTGTGCACACTGCAGGCATGTAGGCTAACGGTTGGCAGACACTGTCTCGTATTCTCTTTGTCCCTGTACATTTCAAAACAATAAAAGCCTTCATAGAACTCACTTAGGCTTTTCAGCCTAATAAATACAGACAAAACCCTACAATATATTCCATTACCAAGATTTAGACTGTTTTCTTCCTCTAACTGGCATCATCCATTATTAAGAATGATTTCTTAATATTTTATCAATGTATATGTGTCTGAAACCTCTTTTCTCAATAACAGATATTATATATAATATTTCTAAATGATTTAAGATGCCATTTGAAGTTGGAGAGTATCTTCCTTTTGGAACTTTTTTCCATCAGAGAACTTTTTTTATTTTAAAATTAAAGACTTTCAGAAGTGACAAAACAATGAAATAATTTTTTGAACAATCTCTTACACCATCATTTATATGTGTTTTTTCATCTTATACTGAAACATTAAACACTCATAGTTTTGTTAGTCTAGCTCCTCCAAGAAGAGGTCAAAATACAACCTGATGCATGTGTGTCAATCACACCATGTGTGTACAGTAATCTGCTATAACAGATTACTGCAACTGTAGGGGCCACAATGACACAAATTTATTATAACTCTATGGTCGAAAGTCTGAAAGAGATCATTCTGGCTAAAATAAAAAAGGCTGTGGTTCTTCTGGATACTCTACCAAAGAATCCATTCCTTGCCTTTTTCAGCTTCTATACACTATTTGAATTCCTTGGCTCCTGGCTACATCACTCCGACCTCTGCTGCCATCATCACATCATTCCTTCTACTTCTGTTGTCACACTGCCTTTTCTCTCTCTGATCCTTTGCCTTTGCTCTCACAAGGACACTGTAATTATGAAGATCCACTCAGATATTGAGGACAACCTCCCATCCCCCATATCCTTAACTTAATCACATTTGCAAAGTCTCTTTTGCCATGTCAAATAACCTATTCATAGGTTCTAGGGACAAGGACATAGACATCTTTAAAGGGTATTATTTAACCTACAACAATTTATAAGAGCTTTATTGGGAGAAATGCCAATTGTGTATTTAAAAAAAAAGAAAACAAAACAAAAAGTTGGGGGAAAGATAACCATCAAACTGTGACAGAGATCTGAACCCTGTGAAGGAAAATTGAGTAGGCAAGAATCTGATTGCAGACCAGTGCCAAGAAAGCCTTTCCAGGTCTTTGGAGAACTCCCAACCAAAGTTGTCTGTTAAAGGAATGAATGAATAAATATAAAAACTTCCTTTCTGGAATGAGCCTATATCAGCATTGCCACTGGCCAGAAGTAGCCTGAGGAACATGGTGCAAAGGTAAGGGTGAACCCAAGAGGGCAATAGCTGGGGAAGACAGGCAGTTTTGCTACCTGCAACAGGAAATGTGAGTATTAAGTCCCTACATGACTGTTAGGATCCTTTACCATTTAAAAGAGAGCCTGAGAGTCTATTTGAAGCCCTTCTTTTTTTTTAAAGATTTTATTTATTTATTTATTTATTTATTTATTTATTTGTCAGAGAGAGAGCGCGCACAAGCAGGCAGAGAGGCAGGCAGAAGCAGAGAGAGAAGCAGGAAGCAGGCTCCCCACTGAGCAAGGAGCCTGATGTGGGACTCGATCCTGGGACTCTGGGATCATGACCTGAGCCAAAGGCAATGGCTTAACCCACTGAGCCACCCAGATGTCCCTATTCCAGGCCCTTTTTTTTATTTATATATTCATTCATTTTTATTTCATTTAAATAAGCATTTATAAAATGCCAGGTAATGGAGCCCAAATGTAAAAGATGTAATCACTACCCATAGAAAGCTAGCAGGATCATGGAAAACATAAAAATAATTATAATGCTATCCCAGGATAAATACACTATAGCATGACCATACCTTCCAGTTTACCTAGAAAATCACTTTATGCCCATTTCCAGTGCCACATCCAATTAGCACCTCCTTTGTCTCTCAAAGTGTCTCAGCTGAGAAAACAACTTATATGATCACTTTAATCATGGGAGCCCATACCCTTGATCCGGACCAAGGAGAAGGAGTAAAGAGTTATAATGTCCTGGATGCAGTGAGAACTCTAGTAAGAGAGTATGGAGAAGTTATCTAGACAAACAATTTTGGGAAGATGAAAAGGGCTATACAGGAAGCACATTTGAAACAAATAACAATATTTTTAAAAAATCAATGGCTTCTATGAAAAAGACAAGTATTTTGGAACAATCAGATATAAATTATATATGAGAGAGATAAGAAATGAAGTAGAGGCGCACCTGGGTGGCTCAGTGGTTTAAGCCTCTGCCTTCAGCTCAGGTCATGATCTCAGGGTCCTGGGATCAAGCCCCACATTGGGCTCTCTGCTCAGCAGGGAGCCTGCTTCTGCCTCTCTCTCTCTGCCTGCCTCTGTGCCTATTTGTAATCTCTGTCAAATAAATAAATAAAATCTTAAAAAAAAAAAGAAATGAAGTAGAGCAGGTAACTTAAAATCAGAACATTATAGTCCTTACACAACTTGCTATGAACTGAATTTATTTAGTTACTATTTATCATTTAAATTCAAGAACAGAAATAATATTGCTGTATGAGGATTAAAGAAACTAGAGAATAAATACTTGAAATTAGGGTGTTGTAACTTTCTTCAATGTTAAACTTAGGGGTTATCTGCAGAGGTCACCTTAGGAAAAAAATTTCAGAAATTTATAATATAGAAATCAATATTTAGAGATCACTATTTAGAGATGAATTTTAGCTTGAAAGTTAGAAAATATCTCACTCAGCTATAAAAATCTATCTATAAAGCATTCGCAGAATATCAGTTTATATAACAGTGCTAATTCCTATGAAGACTTCCAAGAAAATTTTCTTGGGGGTAAATAAAAATATCTGAAAAAGGTGACCAGATGTGTCACTATATTCCATGAATTAGTTTAAGATGTAATGATGCTCCCTAAAACACTGAACTATAATTTTTAGCATTTATTTTCAACCCTAATAGCAAATAATAGGTATTGTGTGTACCAATGTGTTAAAGCAATTCCTAAATTAAAATGGTACAGATTATCATCATGTGATAGAAGTAATTTGTATACCAGGATCCTAAAAAGAAATCTGATCTAGATAACATTTGTAGTAACTATTGTAATGAACTATTCTATTAAAAGTAGTGTCCTACGTACCCTATACCTAAAACATGGAGGGTAAAGAAGTAAAGAATGAGTACAACGTGACTATCAATATAAACTGCTACATGCAGAAGATATTATATGCAAACTTGCTGGTAACAACACATCAAAAAACACTAAATATATGCAAATAATAAAGAGAAAAGAATCCAAATATATCACTAAAGAAAACTAACAAACTATGAAAGAAAGGATCAGAGAAAATCTGCAAAAACAACCACAAAACAAGTAACAAAAATGCAATAAATACATATTTATCAATAATTATTCTAAGTGTAAATGGACTAAATGCTCTAATCAAAAGGCATAGGGGGACAGAATGGATTAAAAAAAAAAAAAGACCCATCTATATGCTGCCTACAAGAAACTCATTTCAGACATAAAGACAACTTCAGATTGAAAGTGAGATGGTACAGGGGCATCTGAGTGGCACCATTAGTTAAGCATCTGCCTTCTGCTCAGTTCATGATTTCAGTGTCCTGGGATTAAGCCCTGTGTCGGGCTCTCTGTTCAGTGGGGAGTCTACTTCTCTCTCTCCTTCTGCCCCTCCTCCCCACTAGTGCTCTCCCTCTCAAATAAATAAAATCTTTTTTTAAAAAAGTGAGGGCATGGAGAAATATTTATCATGCAATGGATGTGAAAAGAAAGCTGGAGTAGCAATATTTATATTGGACAAAATAGATTTAAAGGAAAGTCTGTAATAAGAGACAAAGAAGGACATTATACAATGATATAGGGGAAAATAGAGCAATATTGTTATATTGCTTACAATATAACAAATGCAATATTTATACACCCAACATGGAGGCACCCAAATATAACTATTAATAGCAAGCATAAAGCAACTAATCCATAGTAATACAATAATAGTAGGGGACTTTAACACCCACTTATATCAATAGAAAAATCATCCAAACAGAAAGTCAAGAAGGAAACAGTGGCTTTGAATTACACACTGAACCAAATGGATTTAGCAAACATAGTCAGAACATTAAAGCCTAAAACAGAAGAATACACATTCATTTCAAGTGCACAAAGAACATTCTCCAGAATGCATCACATATGAGGCCACAAAACAAGTCTCAACAAATTCAGAAAGACTGAAATCAGACCATGCATCTTCTGATTACAATGCTATGAACCTAGAAATCAACTGCAAGAAAAAATTTAGAAGGAGCACAAATACAAAGATGTTAAATAGTATGTTATTAAGCAATCAACAGATGGACCAAGAAATCAAAGATGAATTCAAAAAGTACATGGAAACAAACAAAAATGAAAAAAAGCAGTGCAAAATATTTGGGATGCAGCAAAACCTGTTCTAAGAATGAAGTGTATAGCAATACAGGCCTACTTCAAGAAGCAAAAGTCTCAAACAACCAACCTAACCTTACACCTAAAGGATCTAGAAAAAGAACAACAAACAAAACCCAAAACCAGCAGAAGGAAGGAGATAATAAAGACTAGAACAAAAATAAAGAAAATAGAAAATAATAATTTAAAAAATATATATATGACAGGTCAATGCAACCAGGAGCTGGTTCTTTGAAAAGATGAACAAAACTGATAAACTACGAGCCAGACTCATTTACAAAAAAAAAAAAGAGGGAGAGAGAACAGACTCAAAATCACAAATGAGGAGAAATAAATACCTAAGACCAAAGAAATACAATTTTTTAAAATTTATGAAAACCTATAGCCAAAAAATTAGACAACATACAAGGAATGGATAAATACCTAGAAACATATGATCTACCAAAACTAAAGCAGGAATAATCAAAAAATTTAAACAGACTAATTAGGGAAATTGAATTAAAAGTCAAAAAATTTCCAACAAACCAAGTCCAGGACCAGAAGACTTCACAGGTGAATTCTACTAAACATTTAAAAAGAGAGAGAGAAAGAGAGATAATATCGAGGGAGGAAGCAAGATGGTAGAGGAATAGGAGCCTGAAACAACATTATGTCCCAGGAGTTCAGCTAAATATTTATCAAACCATTCTGAACACCTACAAACTCAACAGGAGATAAAAGAGAAGAAGAGCAGCAATTCTAGAAAGAGAAAATTAACCACTTTCTGGGAGGTAGGATGTGGGGAGAAGGGAATCCGAATCCACCGGAAGATAAACAGCAGGTGGGAGGGACCAGCTTCCAACAAGTGGTGGAGCAGCAGAGCACAAAATCGGAACTTTTAGAAGCCTGTTCCGCTGAGGGACATTGCTTCAGAGGCTAAGATGGGAAAGTGTGGTCTCAGGGTCACAGAAAGACCAGGGGTGTCTGAGTGTGGCAGAGCTGCCAGGTATCAGAGCAGGGAAGCCAGCTACAGAGATGGAGCCAAGGACTGCGCTCTGAGTTCGGGTTACCTTAAACCATGATTCAAGGCACAGTCGGGCCACTGGTCTTCAAGCAGGAACCCCACATGCAGCACATCCAGAGAGATCCCTTCCTTCTTCCACCGGGAGGAGAAATGGAGGAGGGTGCACTAGGAATCTGCTGGGTTTGGAGACTCCAAACAGGGCCGTGCACTGGAGAGCAGGGAGATGGGAGGGACTGACTGCTATTCTCTGAGGGTGCACTGAGGAGTGGGGCTCTGAGGTCTTGGCTCCTCCAGGACAGAGACTGAGAAACTACCATTTTCATTCCCATCCTTCTAAGCTGTAGTGAAAGCGTTTGGAACAGAAGCTACCGAGAGTGAACCTGAGCAGATTACTTAGCCTGGCCACTGACAAGGACTGTGAAATTCTGCCTCCAGCAAAGACATTTTGAGAATCACCACAACAGGCCCCTCTACAGAAGATCAGCAAGAACATCCAGACAAGACCAAGTTCACCCATCAAGGAGAACAGTGGAACTCCAGAGCGAGAGGAAAGCAACACATAGAATTCATGAGTTTTTCCCATGATCCTTTAGTCTTACAAAGTTAAATGTTTTTAATTTTATCTTTTTCTTATTCTATTTTTTTAACTTTTCCTCTCTCCTCTTTTAACATTTTTAAACTATTTTATCTTATCAGTACCTTGACTTAAAAAAATCTTTTTAAACTATCATTTGCTATAGTCATATTTTATCCCTTTATTGTATTTAAACTTAATTTCATATACATATAGGTTTTCTTCTTTAAAAATTTGGGATACAATTTCTTCTAATAGATCAAAATATACTATAAATCTAGCTACAGCCTTTTTTCCTTTTTCCTATCAACTTATCAATTCTTTTTTTAGAATCCTTTTTAAAGATTTTATTTATTTATTTGACAGAGAGAAATCACCAGTGGGCAGAGAGGCAGAGAGAGAGAGGAGGAAGCAGGCTCCCTGCTGAGCAGAGAGAGTCCGATGCAGGACTCGATCCCAGGACCCCGAGATCATGACCCGAGCCGAAGGCAGCGGCTTAACCCACTGAGCCACCCAGGCGCCCCTTAGAATCCTTTTTAATTTTCATCTTTACACTCATATTCCATCACTTCATCTTGCTTATCCTTATTTTTATACATATATAAGTTTCTTTCTTTAAAATTTTAGGAAGTAGTTTCTTCTAAGAGACCAGAATACACCCAAAATCAAGTGGGTGGCTCTGTTCTATCCACCAGTCTAATAAATATATATATATATATATATTTTTTTTTTTTTTTTTTAGTTTTTAAATTCTTTTTCACCCCTTTCTTCTCCCAGTTTTGGGTCTCTTCTGATTTGGTTAGCATACATTTTTCTAGGGTCTTTGCCACCCTTTTAGTATTTTAGTCTATCATTCATATATTCTTTTTTTTTAATTTTATTTATTTATTTGACACAGAGAGAGAGAGAGAGATCACAAGTAGGCAGAGCAGCAGGCAGAGAGAGGGGGGGAAGCAGTCTCCCCACTGAGCAGAGAGTCGGATGCATGGCTCCATCCCAGGACCCTGGAATCATGACCTGAGACGAAGGCAGAGGCTTAACCCACTGAGCTACCCAGGCACCCCTATCATTCATATATTCTTATCTAGATAAAATGACAAGGCAGGAAAAAATCACCGCCAAAAAAAAAAAAAAGAACAACAGGCAGTATCGACGGCTAGGGACCTAATCAATATGGACATTGGTAATATGTTATATCTAGAATTCTAATTCTAATTCTAATTATCTAGAATGACGATTATCAAGGTGCTAGCAGGGCTCAAAAAAGACATGGAGGTTATTAGAGAAATGCTGTCTGGAGAAATAAAATCCCTTTCTGGAGAAACAAAAGAACTAAAATCTAACCAAGTTGAAATCAGAAAAGTTATTAATGAGGTGAAATTAAAAATGAGGCTCTTACTGCTAGGATAAATGAGGCAGATGAAAGAATTAATGATATGGAAGACCAAATCATGGAGAAGAAGCTGAGCAAAAGAGAGACAACTGCTGGACCATGAGGGGAGAATTTGAGAGATAAGTGATACCATAAGATGAAACGATATTAGAATATTTGGGATCCCAGAAGAAGAAGAAAGAGACAAAGGGGCAAAAGGTATATGAAGCAAATTATACCAGAGAATTTCCCTAATTTGGTGAGGAAACAAGCATCAGATTCCAGGAGGCACAAAGAACCCCCTTCAAAATCAATAAAATTAGGTCCACACGCTATTATCTAATAGTAAAACTTAGAAATCTTAGAGACAAACAAAAAATCCTGAAAGCAGCTCAGGAAAAGAAGTCTGTAACATACAATGGTAGAAATATTAGATTGACAGCAGACTTCTCTACAGAGACCCAGCAGGCCAGAAAGAACTGGCATGATGTATTCAGAGCACTAAACAAGAAAAATATAAGGCAAATATTACATCCACCTAGGCTGTCATTGAAAATAGGAGATAAAAACTTTCTAGGAGAAACAAAAAATAAAAATTTGCAAACACCAAACCAACCCTACAGGAAATATTGAAAGGGATCCTCTAAGCAAAGAGAGAGCCTAAAAGTAGTAGATCAGAAAGGAACAGAAACAATACACAGTAACACTCACTTTACAGGCAATACAATGGCACTAAATTCATTTCTTTCAATAGTTACCGTGAAAGCAAATGGCCTAAATGTCCCAATCAAAGAAGATTATGCTGAGTGAAATAAGTCTAACAGAGAGAGCCAATTATCATATGGTTTCACTTACTTCTGGAGCGTAAGGAATAACAGGGAGGACACTGGGAGTTGTAGAGGGGAAGTGAGTTGGGAGAAATCAGAGGGGAAGATGAAACATGAGAGACTGTGGACTCTGAGAAACAAATAGAGGGTTTTGGAGGGGAGGGGGATGGTGGGTGGGGTGAGCCTGGTGGTGGGTATTAAGGAAGGCATGTACTGCATGGAGCACTGGGACACTGAAAAAAAATAAAAAAATAAAATAAGATTACAAAAGGGCACCAGAATGGATTAAAAAAAAAAAAAAGACCCATCGATAGGCTGTCTACAAGAAACTCATTTTACACCCAAAGACACCTCCAGATTTAAAGTGAGGAGGTGGAAAAAAACTAACCATGCTAATGGACATCAAAAGAAAGTTGGGGTGGCAATCTTTATATCAGATCAATTATATTTTAAGCCAAAGACTGTAATAAGAGATGAAGAAGGACACTATATCATACTCAAAGGATCTGTCCAACAACAAGATATAACAATTTTAAATATCTATGCCCCTAACATGGGAGCAGCCAACTATATAAACCAATTAATAACAAAATCAAAAGAACACATCGACAATAACACAATAATAGTAGGAGACTTTAACACCCCCCTCACTGAAATAGACAGATCATCCAAGCAAAATATCAACAAGGAAATAAAGGCCTTAAATGACACACTGGACCAGATGGACATCACAGATATATTCAGAACATTCCATCCCTAAGCAACAGAATACACATTCTTCTCTAGTGCACATGGAACATTCTCCAGAATAGATCACATCCTGGGTCACAAATCAGGTCTGAACTGGTACCAGAAGATTGGGGTCATTCCCTGCATATTTTCAGACCACAACACTCTGAAATTAGAACTCAATCACAAGAGCAAAGTTGGAAAGAACTCAAATACATGGAGGCTAGAGAGCATCCTACTAAAGAATGAATGGGTCGACCAGGAAATTGAAAAAGAATTGAAAAAATTCATGGAAACAAATGAAAATGAAAACAACTGTTCAAAATCTTTGGGACATAGCAAAGGCATTCTTGAGAAGAAAGTATATAGCGATACAAGCCTTTATCAAGAAACAAGAAAGGTCTCAAGTACCCAACGTAACCCTACACCTAAAGAAGCTGGAAAAAGAACAACAAAGAAAGCCTAAACCCAGCAGCAGAAGAGAAATAATAAAGATCAGAGCAGAAATCCATGAAATAGAAACCAAAAAACAATAGAACAAATCAACGAAACTAGGAGCTGTTTCTTTGAAAGATTTAATCAGGTTCATAAACCTTGGTCAGACTTATCAAAAAGAAAAGAGAAAGGACCCAAATTAATACAATCATGAATGATAGAGGAGAGATCACAACTAACACCAAAGAAATACAAACAATTACAAGAACATATTATGAGCAACTATATGCCAGCAAATCTGACTATCTGGAAGAAATGGATGCATTCCTAGAGACCTATAAACTACCAAAACTGAACCAGGAAAAAATAGAAAACCTGAACAGACACATAACCAGTAAGGAGATTGAAGAAGTCATCAAAAATCTCCAAACAAGAGCCCAGGGACCCGAGGGCTTCCCAAGGAAATTCTACCAAACACTTAAAGAAGAATTAATACCTATTCTCCTGAAACTATTCCAAAAAATAGCAGGAAAACTTCCAAACTCATTTTATGAGGCCAGCATTACCCTGATCCCCAAACAAGACACAGACCCCATCAAAAAAGAGAATTACAGACCAATATCCTTAACGAACACAGATGTGGAAAGTCTCACCAAAATACTAGCCAACAGGATCCAACAGTACATTAAAAGGATTATTCACCACAACCACGTGAGATTTATTCCTGGGCTGCAAGGTCAGTTCAACATCTGCAAATCAATCAATGTGACACAATACATTAATAAAAAAAAGAACAGGAACGATACGATACTCTCAATAGATGCTGAAAAAGCACTTGACACAGTATAGCATAATTTCTCAATCAAAACTCTTCACAGAGTAGGCACAGAAGGTACACACCTCAAGACCATCAAAGCCATCTATAAAAAACCCACTGCAAATAACATTCTCCATGGGGAAAACCAGAAAGCTTTTCCCCTAAGTTCAGGAACACAGCAGGGATGTCCACCATCACCACTGCTATTCAACATAGTACTAGAAGTTCTAGCCTTGGCAATCAGAGAACAAAAAGAAAGAAAAGACATCTGAATCAGCAAAAAAGAAGTCAAACTCACTATTTGCAGATGATATGATACTTTATGTGGAAAATCCAAAAGACTCCACTCCAAAACTGCTAGAACTCATACAGGAATTCAGTAAAGTGTCAGGATATAAAATCAATGCTCAGAAATCAATTTCATTCCAAAGATGAACAGCAAGACAGAAGAAAGAGAAATTAAGGAGTTGATCCCATTTACAATTGCACCCAAAACCATAATATACCTAGGAATAAACCTAGCCAAAGAGGCAAAGAACCTGTACTCAGAAAACTATAAAGTACTCTTTAAAGAAACTGAATAGAGGGGCGCCTGGGTGGCTCAGTGGGTTAAGCCTCTGCCTTCGGCTCAGGTCATGATCCCAGGGGCCTGGGATCAAGTCCCGCATTGGGTTCTTTGCTCAGCAGGGAGCCTGCTTCTCATCTCTCTCTCTGTCTGTCTCCCTGCCTATTTGTGATCTCTCTCTCTCTGTCAAATAAATAAAAAAAAAAAAAAAAAGAAACTGAATAGATACAAAGATATGTAAAAACGTTCCATGCTCATGGACTGGAAGAACAAATACTCTGAATATGTCTACACTACCTAAAGCCATCTACATATTTAATGCAATCCCTACCAAAATACCATCCATTTTTTTTTTCAAAGAAATAGAACAAAAAACCCTAAAATTTATATGGAACCAGAAAAGACCCCAAATAGCCAGAGTAATGTTGAAAAAGAAAGCTAAAGTTGGTGGCATCACAGTTTCAGATTTCAAGCTCTATTACAAAGCTATAATCATCAAGACAGTATAGTAATGGCACAAAAACAGACACATAGATCAACAGAACAGAATAGGGAGCCCAGAAATAGACCCTCAACTCTATGGTCAATGAATCTTCAACAAAGCAGGAAAGAATGTCCAATGGAAAAAAGACAATCTCTTCAACAAAAGGTGTTGAGAAGATTGACATGCAGAAAAATGAAAATGGACCATTTCCTTACACCACACACAAAAATAGACTCAAAATGGATAAAAGACCTCAATATGAGATAGGAATCCATCAAAATCCTTGAGGAGATCACAGGCAACATCCTCTTTGACCTTAGCCACAGCAACTTCTTCCTAGAAACATTGCCAAAGGCAAGGGAAGAGAGGGGAAAAAATGAACTATTGGGACTCCATCAAGATCAAAAGCTTTGCAAAGTCAAGGAAACAGTCAACAAAAAACAAAAGGCAACTGACAGAATTGGAGAAGATATTCACAAATCAACTATTAGATAAAGGGCTAGTATTCAAAATCTATAAAGAACTTAGATCAAACTCAACACCTAAAGAACAAATAATCCAACCAAGAAATTGTGAGAATGTATGAACAGACATTTCTGCAGACATTCAGATGGTCAACAGACACATGAATAAGTGCTCTGCATCACTTGGCATCAGGGAAATACAAATCAAAACCTCAATGAGACACCACCTCATACCAGTCAGAATGGCTAAAATTAAAAAGTCAGGAAATGACAGATGTTGGTGAGGATGCGCCACTTGTCCACTGTTGGGGGGATACAAGCTGGTACAGACACCATGGAAAATAGCATGGAGTTTCCTCAAAAAGTTGAAAATTGAGCTACCCTATGACCCTACAATTGCACTACTGGGTATTTACTCCAGAGATACAGATGTAGTGAAAAGAATGGCCATCTGTACTCCAATGTTCATAGCAACAATGGCCACAGTCGCCAAACTGTGGAAAGAACCAAGATGCCCTTCAACAGATGAATGGATAAAGAAGATATGGTCCATATATACAATGAATATTATGCCGCCATCAGAAAGTATGAATACCCAACTTTTGTACCAACATGGATGGGGCTGGAGGAGATTATGCTGAGTGTAGTAAGTCAAGCACAGAGAGTCAATTATCTTATGGTTTCACTTGTGGAGCATAAGGAATAACAGAGAGGACATTGGGAGATGGGGCAGAGAAGTGAGCTCAGGAGATTGGAGGGGGAGACAAACCATGAGAGACTGTGGACTCTGAGAAACAAACTGAGGGTTTTAGAGGGGAGGGGTTGGGAATTGGGTGAGTCTGGTGGTGGTTATTAAGGAGGGCACGTATTGCATGGAGCACTGGGTGAGGTGCATAAACAATGAATTTTGGAACACTAATATAAATAAAATAAAAAATAATAAAGTAGAAAACTATTAATAATATTGCAATATAAAAACAGCTCTAAGAGAATTTAATTTTAGGTTTTTAATCTAAGAATTTTTAGTACATGGTTATCCTTAGACCTGTATAATTAAGCCTTATAAGGTAACTACATGCCAAGAGAGTATGGGGTGAGCAAGAGTTCTCAATTATTCCAATGGTAAAATTCTTTTTTATTTTTCACAAAGTTACATACCTAATTTTTATATTTTTAAAACAGCAACTGAGCCCCTTAAGACTATTTTCCTCCATGTAGATGCAATTCTCTCTTCCACATGATTAAGAGAAGTCTTCCCGCTTATAACCACAAGTATGCCAAATCAATCATGAGGCCTTTCCTGGACTCAGGTTGCTTGATCCTTTATTTCAAACAAAACAGATCATAAAACAGAGAAAATCAAACACATAGGATATAATGTAAAGTGAGTCATATGCTGACTCTCAAAAGAATATAACAAGCACTCAGGTCGAAAAGAATTTTTTAGAAAGATTTAATGTATCTTTTTGGGAACCTAAGAGTAAGTTGGTTCTGGCACTAACATCTAAAATTTAAGCCCAGTTAACAGATTTGAAAGAGAAAATGACCAGTTCATGCTGGGAATTAGAAAGTAAGAAAAGGTTTTATTGCTTTAACACTAAAAGAACAGTTGTCCCCTTTTAATGATAAAGCAATCTCTGAGGTGAGCCAGAAAGGCACCATTTTATAAGGCAATTACAAGTTTCATTGCATGTCATTGTAATCTTTTAAAAAGCCTGGATGTCTTCCTTGTAATGATATGCAAGCATCTCTATTTCATATCAGTTTCTATGACTAAAAAAAAGAAATCAAATCTTATTAGAATGATCAGATGTCTTAGAAGTGAACTTCCACAAGAACCTTATTTATTAACAGTGTTTAAATAGGTTTTTAGGGAAGCCCTCTGAGCTAGAAATAAAGATTTTTTTTTTCTCTAGTTTGCAAGAAGCCTAAGTGCACTGAACACAGGTGTTTTCCCTGATTTTCTTTATTGGAGCCTCATTCATAATCCTAAGTCTCTTCCTTAATGTTGTCAGGTATAAGAGAATTTCTCTCTTTCTGATCACTACAACAGTCTAATTCATTTAAAAAAACAGCATTGACTTACTAAGGAAAAATGTTTTTGATGTAAAGAGAGAAAATATCCCTCTTTTAAGTCACTGGAAATCACTGATTAAGACACAGCCACAGCCTGACTCTCCAGTAGCTACTACGATTCAGATTCCATATGAACATTCATTGTCAGGAGTTATGTTGAGCCAACTAAACTCAGCCTGTAACAATCCCTTTCCCCAGAATCAAAGACTGAGTAAAAACTAATATAGTAAAAATCTATCATTCCTGGAAGTTTCCCCCCTTACATTATAAAGAAAGTAAAAGTGCTTTCCAGAGCACAACTTTATCTAAACTTACTTTTTAAATAAAATAGACTGAAAAACAGATTTACATATCATGAGAGTTGGAACTATTTTCTGTGTTTAAGGAATATCTAATAAGTCAGTCTCTAATTTAGAATATACAAAACACTGGTCTTTCAAAGACTATAAATACCTCCACGTCCATCCAGATAGAACCCATCAGCAGGGCTCTAAGGGAAAACAAATTTGCAATGACGGAGATTACTTTTTACTGATTCTTTACTCTTTACTGATCAGCTGACTGCTGATGAAAAACAGCTTTAAGCAATGGTGCAAAATGCTGAGAAAGCAGGCCTGAGAGGAGTGGTGCTGGTCTGAAATGTGTACTTGCAGCAGGAATGTTAAGAGAAGAAAAATAATAGCTAATTGAAGCATTGTCCTAATTTCTAAGTGCTAATTCATTCAATCCACCAGAGCACCACTATGATGCTGGTAAAACCACACTACAATGTAGAGACATTACGTCCATTTTAGGCATGAAGGAAACAGAGGTGTAATCAACCAGAATAAGATTCAGTGATGAGTAAGTGGCACAGCTGGAATGTCAACTGAAAAATCTGACCTGGGAATCCATACATGCTACCAGTGTTTTACCGCGATTTAACATTGAAAAAGTCAGTAACTCTTGGCCTCTGGAATTAGAGAGTAGAATTTATAACAATCTGTTGTAAATGCTGCAAAATTTTGTATATCATATTCCTATCCATATTAAATCTACTGTATTTTCCTTATTCTGGATGTGACATCATCCCAAACAATGAATAATGTTGAATAATATGCATAAGAATAATTAAAAGATAAATGTTCTTAATGCAAATATATCTCATTTGTGGTGGTTAGTGTAGCACCATATCTTTTGTAAAAACTATAAACCTAAAAAGTGGATTTTTGTTGAGTCACTACATTGTATAACTGAAACTAATATTATACTGTGTGTTACCTGGAATTTAAATTAAAACTTTTTTTAAAAGGGTGGCTTTTACCATATATAAATTATATCTCAGAAAACCTAGCTTTTCAAAAAAATGTATAATCTCCCAGAATGATTTCTAGGTAGCCAAAATACTGTTTAATTCTATCCACTCATGAAATATTATAAAAGTTTCCACTTTAAGAACTCATATAATTGACACTGAGAATTGGTTTATACAAGTATAATTACACCAGCTGACCATCAGAAGGACATGCATTTGGCTAACTTGGCCATTTTCTCTCAAATCTCCTCCACCACTATGAACGTAAGAATTAGGGGGCATAGTCATGAAACAAAGATACCAACAAGGCACATCTAAGAAGAGAAATCATGGCCAAGACTACATAAATATCTTATAGTCCCTAAAGGAAGTTATGGGTTCATATACATAGTAAAACTATGGTTAGGCCAGGCATATCTAAGAAAGGAAAAATCTTCATGTCCATCCAAGTAGGTCATTTTTAATCTAAAGCAAAACCGAAAAAATCTCAGTAGTTTAAAAACCACAAAGTTTTACTATATATATCCTTCTTATATCAACAGGAAGTTTCTGCTGATCCTAGTCACTCAGAAGTCTAGGTTAATGAAGAAACTACCATTCTAAATACTCCTGGTTGTGATACAAGAGAAAAAAGAGAGCATGGGGAAACAATGTGTTTTAATCCTCCAACAAGAAATAACACGTGAACTACACTTACATTTCCTTAAAAACAATCTTGGCCAACTCTAAACTTTAAAAAGTGCAAAAGTTCAGTTCTACCTAGAAAATATTTTAAATAATTCGAGATAAGTCAATTGTTTTCCTAACACCAAGAATATTTTACTCCTCCATAATTTTTTTTTAATCGATTTTATTGTGGCACCTGGGTGGCTCCGTTTATTGAGCATCTGCAGTGGGCTCAGTCATGATCCCAGGTTACTGGGATACAGCCCCACATCAGGCTCCTTGCTGAATGGGAAGCCAGCTTCTCCCTCTGCCCGCTCCTCTCCCTGTTTGGGCACTCGCTTGCAATGTCAAATAAATAAATAAAATCCCTTACAAAAATAAAATCAACTTTACTGACAACTTACATGCAATTAAAATACACCAATTTTAAGTATAGAGTGGTTTTTGAAAAGGATCCATGTATCTATATATATCTGTATAACTATAATGAGCATCACAACAAAGAACAATTCTATTACCTTAAAAAGTCCTCTAGGACTCGTTTACCATTAGTCTCATACCCTCAACACAGTCTCCAAGCAAACCCTCATCTGTATACTGTCACCACAGATGATTTTCCCTCTTTTAGAATTTCATGTAAATCTCACTGGAAATAATCTTTTGATCTGGCCTCCTACACTAGCACAATGTTTTGAGGCTCCTCCATGTCAATATGTGTATCTATAGTTCATTTGTTCAACTAAGCAGTATTCCATTATATGGACACACCAAAATATGTTTGCCTATTTACTTATGAACATTTAGGTTATGTCCAGTTTCTGAAGTTATGAGTATTCAGGTTGCTATGAATATTCAGGAACGTGGATCTCTGTAGACATTTGTTTTTATTTCTTTCAGGAAGGTAGAATTGCAGTGTCTCATTTTACATTCTCACCTTAATGGATGAGCACTCTAGTTGCTCCACATTCTCATCAGTAGTCTTGTAACTATGAGGTAATGTATCATTGTGATTTTTAATTTGCATCTTCCTGAAAATTGGGTTTTTTGGCAATTTAGCACATGCTTTCTAGCCATCTTTATGTCATATTTGGGAAATAGTCCAAATCTTTCACTTACTTTTTGGTCTTAGTATTGAGTTAATATATTTAGGATATAAATCCTAAACCAAATATAAACCAGTTACAAATATTTTCTTCTAGTTTGTGCCTTTCTTAATGATGTCACTTGAAGAAGTAACATAAAAATCATTTTTTACTTTGATCAAGTTCAATTTGTCAATTAATTTCTTATGGTTTTGATTTTGCTTTCTTATGTAAAGAAATGTTGCCCATTTCAAGTTTGTGAAAATGTCTCCTTGGCTTTAAGAATTGTGTAAGTTTAGCTTTTATGTTAAAATCTATGGTTCTTTTTTTGTGTATGCTAAGTGGTGAATTCAAGGTTTATTTATTTCTAAAATACCCAGTTGTTTGCATACCTTTTAGAGTAAAGACAATTCTAACTCCATTATGTGCTTTGTAATATCTTAACTGACGTATGTGTAGGTCTAGTTCTGGATTTTAAAATATTTTATTGCAATATATACATCCTTGTGCCAAAATTATATTGAAATTATATTGTCTTTATTACCATAGCTTTGCTCTTAAAATCATGTAGTATAAATCTGCAATTCTTTTCCAAATTTATTCTAGCAACTACATAAATGTCTTTTTAATTTCCTTTTGGATTTTAGAATTCACTTATCAATTTCAACAAGATTAAGGTCTCTAAAGATTTCATTAATTTGACATATCAATTTTGGAGCAATTACTATTTCAGCAATGTTGACTCTTACAAGCATGTTTCTCCAGTTATTTAGGTCTTTGTTAATTTCTCTTGGCAATATTTTATAATTTTCAGTATAAATGTCATTTGTGTATTTCATTAAATTTATTCTTATGTATTTCATGAATTTACTCTCAGGGAGTTTATTTCAATGTTTATTTGCTCTTAATATATAGAAGAACTGATTTTTTATACTGAGCTAACATTTTTCAACGTTTTTTTAAAAATTCACTTATTTGTGATAATAGCCTTTTTAAAGAGGACAGACTTTTCTATGCACATGATTATGTAGTCTGCAAATATAGTTTTACCTCTTCACTTAAAATCTGTGTGCCTTTATGTCTGTTCCTTGATTTATTACACTGGTCAGAGAACTTCCTGTATAATACTACATAAGAGTGAAAGCAAACACTTTAGTACTTGAAGGAAAAGGATTCAAATCTTCACCATTAAGTATGATGTTAGCTTAGGGAAATTGTAGATTATCTTTATTAGTATGCAGTATTTAGTATTAATGTAATGTAAAATAAAAGTATGAAGTATTAGTATTTCTATTCTGAGTTTAAAGAATTTTTTTAAAATTATGAATTAGTGCCTATTTCTTTTTCCTGGAAAGATTACTATGACTGTATTGGGTTGTTGTTGTTTTTTTTTTTCCTAGTTTTTTTCTGTTAATAAGGTGAATTACAGTGATTCAAGTGTATAACCAAAGTTGCATACTGGAATAAGTATAATTATTTGTCATATTGTGTTATGTTTATATATTACTGGATTCAATTTGCCATATTTTAAAGAAAATTTGTGTCTAATCTTATCTTTACTGTCTTTGGATTAGAGTTATGATGGCCTTATAAAACAAGATGGGATACTTTATCTCTTCCTCCATTTTCTCCCAAATATCTGTGTAGCATTGGTATTATTTCTTAACGCGTAATAAAGTTCATGAGTGAAACCAGCAAGATCGAGGCTTTCTGAGGGACCATTTTGTTTACAGATTTGATTTCTTTAATATATAGGGTGTTATGAGCTGAACTGTATCCCCCCAACATTCATGTTGAAGCTTTAACTACCAGTACCTCAAAATTTGACAGTGCTTGAATATAGAGGTAATTTAATTAAAATGAGATCATTAGACTTCATCTAATACGACTGACAACTTTATATAAAAGGGAAACTAGGTCATATACACACAGAGGAAAGATCATGTGAAGACAGAAAGGAACAAGACACCCATCTACAAGCCAAGGAAAAGGCTTCAGAAGAAATTAAATGTACCTACACCTTGATCTCAGACTTCCAGCTTTCAGAACTGTGAGAAAATAAATTGGTTAAGCGGTTCTGTTTCTTCATGTACCAGCTTGGTTACTTTTCTGTTTCAAGAGTTTGTCCATTTCATTTGACTTATTTTACAGCAATATAGGTGCTCATAATACTCTTATTCTCCCCTGAATATCTCTATGATCTCTGGTACTATCTCTTCTTTCACCTGATAGTCCTAATTTGTGTCCTTTCTCCTTTTTCTTTAACAGTTTGGCTACAGGTTTATCAATTTTAATTAGCTTTTTAAGTATTGTTACCTTTTCTCCACTGCCTTCTATTTTATTGATATCCCTTTTTCCCCTTATTCTACATTTTTTAGTTTAATTTGCCCTTTCAACTTTTTAAAACAGATGGTTAAATCACTAACTTTAGGTCTTATCTTCTAACATAAACATTTAAGCTATAAATCTGTCCAAACATGGTCTTAACTGCATTCCTAACTTTTTAATATTTTGTTTTCATTATCATTTATTTCCAAATATTTTTCAATATACCTTTTGGTATCTCCTTAGGACTATAGGCTTCTTTCTAACGTAGATTCTAGTAATTTATGAGAATTTGCTTAAGCTGGGTGGGGGCATGACTGAGGTCAAAACAGCAGGTTGGCTGTACTCTACTGTTTTAAGTCCTATTAATAGTAAATATTCCATGAGATAAAAACTGTATTTGGTCCCAGATTCTGATGACTACATAAATCAGAGTGGAAAGCAGAATTGTTTACTCATGTAAAAATTTACTGGAAGACAAAATGGTTTAAAAATGATGGTGAATACTGTTGGGACACGATTCTCCACAGGTCTCTCCCATTTCTGCAAACATTGGAAGAGAGATGAAACTGCCCCTTGTTTTGTTCTACTTTTCAATGATATTTTAATAATAACCAACCTTGGAGGATAGAGAAATTGTCTCCCTCTGGAGCAAATGGTAGGCATCCTCAGTGTTTACCATAAATAAAGATAATGTCACCCTGTGAAGTCAAGAATAAGCAGGCTTATTTCCCATTATAAAACATTCTGATTCCTTAAGATCTAGATTCCTCTCCTGTACCATGACCCACGTTACAGACAATTCTCTGCATTGCCTGTGGGAACAGAGACTCAGAAAACCAAAACAAAAACACTTACACTCTAGTCACTATCATTGGTATAGTTAATAAACAGTCCTTTGTCTCAAATCCAGTAGTCTTGTGTCTCCTGTCAGCTTCTATGAAATTATGGCAGTCTGACAGGTTAACATACAAGTAGGGTAAAATTTCATTCAAAAATTCAGAGTTGGGCACCTGGGTGGCTCAGTGGCTTAAGCCTCTGACTTCAGCTCAGGTCATGATCTCAGGGTTCTGAGCTCGAGTACCTTGTCAGGCTCTCTGCTTGGCAGGGAGCCTGCTTCCCCTCTCTCTCTGCCAGTCTCTCTGCCTACTTGTGATCTCTCTCTCTCTCTCTCTCTCTCTCTGTTGGATGAATAAATAAAATCTTTAAAAAAAAAATCAGAGTTTATGACACTACATTTCTCGCAAATCTTTAAGGCCTGTGTTTTGTTTTTTTTTTATAATTTTTTTATTTTTTATAAACATATATTTTTATCCCCAGGGATAAGGCCTGTGTTTTAAGCAGTGTTAGTGCTGTTCTAGAATAACCTTCCTCTCAGTTTAGCTGTACCACTAAATGAGAGACCTTTATAGGTTCCTCTATAAAAGGCCCGTGGTATTTAAAAAGGTCTCCTGACTCTGACCAGTGGAAATGCAGATATCTCCCTGGAATGTGTAAGCGATGGCTTCCTCACAACCGTTCCTTGCTTGGCCTTGTGAATTTCCTCCAACACAAATACTTCACCGGTCCACCTTGCTGGTGTTAAAAACTCTCTATGTAAATGCAAATTCTCCAACACTTCTGCCCCCCAAACTCCACCTACTTTGACTTCCCTGAGCTATAATTCAGCAAAAATGCCAGAGTGTGTTTGGCTGTACCTTCCTGCAGTGTAGTCCAAACATTTCCTTTGGTCAGAAAGCCATGTGAATAGAGCTCATCTTGCTTGTTTCCCTTCTCTTAGGGATCAAAATCATGTACCAGCTATTCTATATATCAAATAGATATGTCATATTTTCTTCAGTTTTCTAGATGTTTCATGGTATGAAGGCCAGTCTACAACAAATCCTTCAGCGGCAGCAGCTTTTTCCTCAGTTTCTGAGAGTTTTTATATGAAACCCAGTTTTCTCCCTAAGTTTCTTCCCTAATCAGTAATCTCTATTTTCCATGCAGCATCTGTGTTTTCTAATTCCAATTTTTTGTAAATTTTCCCTACTCCAAATAAATAATAAACTTAAAGTCAATTTCCAACTTTGGGGGGTTAAATACTTTTTCTCTTGCTGTATGTTTAAGCTCACAAATTATGGTTTACTTTAAATATCTAAGCATTCTTTTAAAAAGGAGTAAGTCTTCCATCTAAAACTAATAATTTGCTCCAGTTCTATGAATAATCCACATTCTATGCTCCACCAGTAATTCCTTTATTTTCTTAAACCAAAATGAAGGAATACAAATTTAATTTAATGCTCTGTTCAGTTTAGACACACTCTATTGAATTCCACATTTAATTTTCACAAAAGTAATGCTAAAGCTTATGCTTTCATTAATTTACCAAATACCTTCTCACAATCCATGACATGGTACTGTCTATACATTATTAAGGGGAGAGTAGAGTCCCTGATTTCATCTGCAGTGAGCAAACAGAATAGGGGCATACATTCTTTTTCTTTTTCTTTTTTTTTTAACTAAGAAGAATATATCTCATTTGACTACAAATATGTAGCATAACTCAATCCATGGGAAGAGCTCACCAGAAACTTCAATGTTGTTTAGTAGGAGAATGATAGTGAATCTCAATACCATATTACTCCACACAAAGTGCGTTTAAATAGAAATACTTTGTCACTCCATCATTATTGAAAATCACTAGAGATTATCCTGTTGAAAATGATGAGTTCATTTTTCATAGCTATGTCTGTCTTGTTCCAAAATCTAAGTTTAATACATCCCTTTGAGCCAGGGTGGTGACAAAGGAGTATCACCAATGTCAGCTGACAACTTTAATACTTTTTTTCTACACATCTAATGACACCCTTGAAAAGAAGAAGTTATCTATGCTTCTATCTTAACCTTATAACCTTCTATCTTAACCTTAAAAGCAACTGCATTTTTAAAGAATATAAATGCTACCTGAGATTTTAAAAATAATTCTATGTGACTATCAATTCAACTTAGTTCTTAAAAACAATCATTGCACAAATAGAAATAAAAACAACAAAAAAAATCCAATATTTTTTACATTGAACAATTTTATTGAGGATGAAAGGATACTCACTCCTCTGCTTTGTTCCTTGGCAAATTTATACCTAATGATTTGGGGCTATTACAGATAGAAGCTCCAGGCTTTGCTCTTAGCTCCTTCTTGTACTCACAACCAATTCTTAGCTCTTCTGTAGTTGAGTTGAATCTATTTTGCTACACAGGTGAACAGAGTTATGTTCCTTTCACTCCAGTGCATATCTACATAAGGTTCTACATTGAAATTCAGAAGATCATGTAAGTGAACTATAACACGTATAAGGAAAATTTAAAAACTGAATCCCAAATATTACTGTTTCCAGAGTCCCTTCACAGACAAACCCATGGCCGCCAGGCTATGTTAACATCTGACACTATGCAATGATTTATCCCCTACAAGGTAAAGCTTCTTGCCACCACATCCCTATTTCTCCCTTGCTGACTCACAGTTGTTCATCTCCTCAGCTGCTTATCAGATTCATGAATGCAGACTCTCTTCCCAAATATACTGTAAGTAAAGATATGAAATCAAATTGGTACTTTACTCAATGACTGTTATAATATTAATGACTCATAGAACCAGAAACTAGTATTTCCTGCCTAGTACACTGTCAACATGAATGTGCTTCTGAAAAACCAAAATATAAACTGAACATCATCTGATATCCAAAAACCAGAGCAAGGGAAGTGAGATATAAAATCAGATGTTTAAATAGGCAACCTAAAGCACACCTCTTCACAAAAGGATTATACAAGACACTCAAATAAGACATTCAATGCCTACAGATCAGAACATCCTCCCAAAAGTTTTGATATGCTGAGTTCCCATTTTCATATATCTCACAATATTTTTTTCATTCCTCTTCTGATTTCTTCTTTCACCCATCCACTGTTCTGGAACATGCTGTTTAATCTCCACATATTTGTAAACCTTCCAGTTTTGTCATAAATTTCTACTTACACAATTATGATCAGAAGGATGCTTGATAAGATTTCAATCTTAAATTATTAAGATATGTTCTGGGGCATAGCATATGATCTATCCTGGAGAGCATTACATGTGCAGAATGCGTATTCTGCTGCTGTTAATGGAATGTTTTATATACATCTGTTAGGTTTATCGGCTTGAATGTGTAGTTTAAATCCAATGTTCCCTTATTGATTTTCTGTCTCAGTGATCTATCTATAAAGTGGACTATTGAAATTTCTTGCTATTAATGTGTTGCTGTCTATTTCTCCCTTCAGATCCATTAATAGGTACTTCATATATTTAGGTGTTCATATATGTTGGGTGCATAAATGTTTAACAAATGTTATATCCTCTTGATGAATTAATCCCTTTATCATTCCATAAAGACTTTCTTGGTCCCTTGTTACAGTCTTTAGCTTAAAGTCTACTATATCTGATATAAGTATTAACAAAATTTATGGGATGTAGCAAAATAGTTCTAAAATGGAAGTTTATAGTAATAAACACCTACATTAGAAAACAAGAAAGAACTCATACAAAATGACCTAACTTTACTCATCAAACAACTAGAAAGAAGAGAACAAATTAAACCCAAAGTTAGCACAAGGAAGGATATGAAAAATAAATGAAGTAACAATGAGAAAACTATAGAAAAGTTCAATAAAACTAAGAGCTGTTTTTTTTTAAATAAACAAAACTAGCAAGTGTTTACCTAGACTAAGAAAAAGGGGGACTCAAAATTGGACATTGAAGAGGACACATCACACTTGTACTGCAGAAATACAAAAAATCATGAGACTATGATGAATAATTATGTGGCAATAAACTGGACAACTAGAGTAAATGAATATTCCTATAAATATAACAACATACCACAATGAATCATGGAGAAGCACAAAATCTGAAAAGACTAATAAGTGAATAAGGAGACTGAATCTCTAATCAAAAACCTCTCAATAGAAAAAGACAGCTTCACTGGATAATTCTACCAAGTATTTTAGAAAGAAAAAATACCAATCCTTCTCAAGTGCTTCCAAAACAACAGAAGAGGAGGAAACACTTTCAAACTCATTTTCTGAGCCCAGTATTATCCTGAGACCAAAGCCAGATGAGGACACCACAAGAAAATTGAAAGTCAATATCCCTGATAAACATAGAGGCAAAAATCATCAACAAACTATTAGCAAACCAAATCCAACAAATACATTAGAACAATACATCAAACAATGCAATATATATGCCATAAAAAAGTGGGATTTATTCTGGGAAGAGAGGAACGGTTCACATCAGCTTATCAACTGATGTGATATACCACATATTAATAAAATGAAAATCTGGGGCGCTTGGGTGGCTCTGTGGATTAAGCTGCTGCCTTCGGCTCAGGTCATGATCTCAGTGTCCTGGGATCGAGCCCCGCATCGGGCCCTCTGCTCAGCAGGGAGCCTGCTTCCCCCTCTGTCTCTGCCTGCCTCTCTGCCTACTTGTGATCTCTCTGTCAAATAAAATCTTTTTAAAAAAAATAAAATAAAATGAAAATCTTATGATCATCTCAACAGATGGAGAAAAAGTATTTGACAAAATTTAACATCCTTTTATAATAAAAATTCTCAACAAACTGTGTATGAGAGGAATGTACGTCAACATAATAAAGGCCATATATGACAAGCCCACAGCTAATACCATACTCAATGGTGAAATGCTGAAAGTTTTTCATCTAAGACAAGGACTCCTATTTTCACTTTTATTCAACATACTATTGGAAATCTTAGAGCACTTAGGCAAGAAATAAGAAGCATCTATATTGGATGATGTCAAACTGTATTACAGATTATAGGATATTATATACAGAAAACCCTAAAACTTAAAAAAAAATTAAAAGAATTCAGGGGGGTGCCTGGGTTGCTCAGTGGGTTAAAGCCTCTGCCTTAGGGTCAGATCATGGTCCCGGGTTCCTGGAATCGAGTCCCGCATCAGGCTTTCTGCTCAGCAGGGAGCCTGCTTCCCTTCCTCTCTCTCTGCCTGCCTCTCTGCCTACTTGTGATCTCTCTCTGTCAAATAAATAAATTAAATCTTTTAAAAAAAAAAGAATTCAGTAAAATTGTAGGATATAAAAACACAAAATCAGTCACATTTCTATACATGAACTGACAAAAAGAGAAATTAAGAAAAATAATCCCACTTAAAAACAACATCAGCAAAAATACTTAGAAATAAATTTAACCAAGGAGGTAAAAGTTTCATACACCGAAAACTGTAAGATATTAATGAAAGAAACTGAAGAAGGTACAAATGAATGGAAAGATGGTCCATGTTCATGACTGAATAAATATTGCTTAAATTCCTTAATACCAAGATTGATCTACAGATTCACTGCAATCCATATCAAAATCTCAAGGGTTTTTTTTTTTTTTCCACAAAAATACAAAAAACAGTCCTAAAATGTGTACGGAACAGCAAAACACCTTGAATAATCAAACCAATCTTAAAAAAAATGACAAGATGGAGTTATCACATGTCCTGATATCAAACAGTATTAAAAGCTATTGTAACCAAAACAGTATGGCATGGGCCATAAAACAGACACATAGATCAAGGTGAATAGAGGGCCTAGAAACAAACTCACCCATACTGATCAATTAATTTATAACAAAAAAGCCAAAAATAGGGAAAGGACAGTCACTTCAATAAATGGTGCTGGGATAGGCATATGCAAAAAAGTAAAAGTGGACCACTATCTTCTATACAAAAATCAACTCAAAATGGATCAAAGACATGAATGTAACTACCAGAATCCAGTAACTCCTAGACAAAAACATTAAGGATAAGCAACTTTACCTTTTGCAACAATTTGACATCAAAACCAAAAGGAAAAGAAAAAAAAAAAAAAAACCAACAGTCAAAAAAGGGAGGGAGGGAGAAAGAAAGAGAGAAAGGGAGGGAGGGAGGGGGAGAGAGAGAGAGGGAGAGAGAGAGAGAGAGAGAAGGAAGGAAGGAAGGAAAGTGCATTCTGCTCTCTCAGCAGCACTTACTGGGTCTCTGCAGGTGTCTGAATGCCAGCCTCCTTGAGCATCCTGCCGCCACTGACCAGCCCCTTCTCCTGAATGACAAACAGATGACTGCCTTCAAATTATTTTAGTCTCAAAACTAACTTTGTGAAAACCACTGCGCTCCCTATTCTAATGCTGAGTATCTCTATTTTGATACAGGATGTATTGATTATGTAATTTAGTTTGCAGAAAGCAGACTTAATTCCATGTTCTTGAGTGGGAATCTCTTTTTCAGTAAATATAACAGTATGTGTGTGTGTGTGTGTGTGTGTGTATGTATGTATGTGTGTATATATATATATATATATATATATATATATATATTCAAAAGAAAGAAACAACTATTCACAACTTCTCACCTTCCTATTACTACCACAGATTCTTGATTTCCGCAGAGTAACTCTACTAAAAAATACAGAAGAGGGGCACCTGGGAGCCTCAGTCAGTTAAGTGTCTGACTTCAGCTCAGGTCATGATCTTGGGGTCCTGGGACTGAGCCCCACATCAGGCCTCCCAGCTCAGCAGGAAGTCTGCTTCTCCCTCTGCCCCTCCCCCTGCTCCTGCTCCTTTGCTGGAGCTCTCTCTCAAATACATACATAAAATATTTAAAAAAATACAAAGAATTTAATTCCTTGGGATTGTGCATGTAACCCTTGCTTGATTTAGGCACTAGACAATTAAGCATTATATTAACATTTAGTCCTACAAAGTCTTTAAGCAGTATTTAGAACCAAACTAATCTTGGGTGGAAGAAAATTAGATTTAACTATTACCAATGTGCTGACTCCCTGGACGTTTCTTTCTAAAATATTTCCCTTAGAGATTAAAAAAAAAAAAAAAAATTACCCTACCAAAGTTGATTCAATTATTTTATTTAATTTTTCAAAATATTTTACTTATGGGGCGCCTGGGTGGCTCAGTGGGTTAAAGCCTCTGCCTTCGGCTCAGGTCATGATCCCAGCGTCCTGGGATCGAGCCCTGCATCGGGTTCTCTGCTCAGCAGGGAGCCTGCTTCCTCCTCTCTCTCTACCTGCCTCTCTACTTGTGATCTGTCAAATAAATAAATAAAATCTTTTAAAAAATATATTTTACTTATTTATTTGACGGAGAGAGACACAGCAAGAGAAGAAACACATCAGGGGGACTGGGAGAGGGAGAAGCAGGCTTCCCACTGAGCAGGGAGCCCGATGCAGAGCTCGATCCCAAGACCCCAGGATCATGACCTGAGCCAAAGGCAGACCCTTAACAACTGAGCCACCCAAGAGCCCCAATTCAATTATTTCCAATTATTTTAAATAATTGGAACACCATTTATGGTGTTGGAAACAAAACTTTTACTAGAGTGGAAAGAACTGAAAACCTGCACACAAAGTCCAAAGATCTGGATCAAGATTCTATCCTCCATTCACGGAGTGCCTTGAACACTATCTCCCTTGTGGCTGAAATGCTTTCTTAATATGTAAAACGTAAAACTTTCACCAGATGGTATCTAAATTTATTCTACTTATTGACACTATGCAAAATGCGCCTTAGAATAAAACCTGTTGAAAGCCTTAAAAAAAAAAGAAGTAGGAATACCAGTAATTTATAAGGAGAGAAAATTTGCCACTCTACTTCCCACATATATTCACCTATCATTCACTGTTTAGGTAAAATACATATTTATTAAGAATCTATTAATTCTAGACAAATCTTTATTACAGAGTATCCTTCTAATGGCCAGTTTTCAATGAATGTATGTTTTTGCACAACTTCATTCCTTACTGAGGCTGCCCCACCACCATGTTTCAGTCTTTACTTTCAGTAAAGTAAGGAGTCTTTCAGCTTCCTTTCCAGTTCTCAACCCTTAGCTAGCTGATTCCTCAGCATCTCTAAATTATCAAGTGTTAGAAGGTAATTGGGATAAAAGCAAAATAAAAATGATATTTAATACACTTATTTTTAAGTGTCCTATTCTAATGAAGAGTGCATAAATAGAACCATACATATATATTCAATTGAACACAGTGGACAAGGTTATTCAGTGCAGAAAGAGAGATTTCAAAAAAGCTTTAACAACCATATGGAGCAAAGAAGTATGTGGAACCATATGCATAACCATATGGAAAAAATAAATTCATCTTGACCTTTACCACACATAATACACCAAAAAATATCTTAGAATGGATAAAAGATATAAATGCAAAAGTTAAAACTACAAAACATAAAACACAAGAGAAAAATTCTGCAACCTTGAGCATAACCAAAGGTTATTTTAGATGTGACACAAAAAAGCATATGCCATTAAAGAAAAATATTAATAAACCAGACTTTATCAAAATCTAAAACTTCAGCTCTTCTTCATGTACTAAGAGAATAAAAAGTAAACCACTGACAGGGAGAAATATAAATATCAAAGGATTTCTATTCAGAAAGTATTTTTCTATTTTTTTAAATTATGTTATCTTAGTCACCATACAGTACATCATTAGTTTTTGATGTAGTGTTCCATGAGCATTGTTTGAGTATAACAGCCAGTGCTCCAGAAAATATTTTTAAAAATTCACAAATCATTAAGACAAAGCCAAGTAAAAAAAGAATAAAACATTTCAATGGATACTTTGCAATATAAGATTGATTGAAAGAGTATAAAAAATGTTCTGAACTATGAGAGAATTTCAAATTAAACCATAATGAGACATCACAATATACTCAACTAGGAAAGCTAAAATTTTTAAGACAAATAACAATGCAAGGGCATAGAGCAACCATAACTTTCATATATTGCTAATGGCAACATAAAATAATACAAACTACTTTGGAAAACAACTTGGTAACATCTTACAAAATTAAATATGCACTTACCCTTTGACCAGGACAGTCCAATCCCTAGATATTTATGTAAAAGAAATGGAAACCTATCTTCATGCAGACTTGTACACAATGTTCATAAAAGCTGTATTAATAGTTAAAAACTGGAAGCAACTCAAATACCCATCAACAGGTAAATGGATAAATAACATGTGGTATATCCATGCAACAAATATACTTAGCAACAAAAAGGAACAAACTACTGATCCATATAACAACATGAATGAACCCTTAAAATACTGTGCTAAGTGAAAGAATTTAGACACGAAGAATAAAGACCACATGATTCTATTTAAATGGAACTCTAAGGAAGACAATATAATCAATTGTGATAGAGCACAAAATAGTGGTTGCCTAACGCTAAGGATTGAGGGTAAATATTAACTAGAAAGGGATACAAGTATAACTTTCAAGGTGATTAAAATGTTCCAGATCTTGACTGAATTATTCCATGGCATATATCTTTTTTTAAAGATTTTATTTATTTATTTGACAGAGAGAGATCACAAGTAGGCAGAGAGTCAGGCAGAGAGAGAGAAGCAGCAGACTCCCCGCTGAACAGAGAGCCCCATGCAGGGCTCCATCCCAGGATGCTGAGATCATGACCCAAGCCAAAGGCAGAGGCTTTAACCCACTGAGCCATGCAGGCACCCCCATGGCATATACCTTTATCAAAACTCATCAAAATCTATACTAAAAATCAAAGCAGTTTATTTTATATACATTATACATGAAACCACTGGCATTTTATTTTATTTTATTTTATTTTATTTTATTAGAGAGAGAGTCAGTGTGTGTGCACAAGTTGGGGGAGGGGACAGGGAGAGAGAGACTCCCAAGCAGGCTCCACACCGAGCCTGGGGCCCAACCTGGGCTGGATTTCACATAATGGGACAATTATGGCTCATGATTTGAGCCACAATCAAGAGTCAGAAGCTTAACTGACTGAGCTATCCAGGTGCCCTTAGCTGGCATTTTAAAAACTACTTTATTTCAAAAGAGAAGAAACAACTTAACTTAAATACAAATTATTATGTGAAGGAGATTAGTAGAGAGAAGGTTAGCTTTCTTTCTCAGAACCTGCTCATCTCTACCCTGGAACTAAAAAAATTTTTTTTTATTATTTACTCACCATAGATTATATACATCTTCAGAGCAATTCTGCCTAGAAATCCATTTAAGACCTTGTCTGGAGTGATTGAAAAATCGGGAGACAGGTCAAAAAATGATAAATGTATCGCAACTAGTAAATATAAAATTTATTTCATAATCTTAGAATAATTTTAAGCATATATAAAATCTATTAAATTGTTGACACATTTACATGTATTGCCACATAGCACCAACCAAAGGACTAGAATGAGAGCAATCCATTGGAATGCTGCTGAATCTTTCATGAAACCGTTCTGAATACATTAACAAGTCTAATGTACCATCAAAGGGCTTATTTTCAGCACATTAGACCATATTCTATAATGCAGCATACTTCATTATTTAGAAATAGTAATAATACATGTGCTATTTGCATATCATGAGGATGTATACCATATATATAGTAAAATATAGTAAAATATAGTAAAATATTAACTATACTAAACTAGTACATCAATTTGCTATTTCTCTAAAACAAAAATCCAGAAATATATAGGATAAAAACAACCACCATTTTAAATGCCCACAGTTCTGTA
Source organism: Mustela lutreola (assembly GCF_030435805.1). Lineage (NCBI taxonomy): Eukaryota > Metazoa > Chordata > Mammalia > Carnivora > Mustelidae > Mustela > Mustela lutreola. The sequence goes on from NC_081303.1 coordinate 54,618,794, forward strand.
GGTCAGCAGTTTGGGTTAGGCTCAACTGTGCAGATGTTCTGCTGGTCACACCCAGGGTCATTCATGCAGTTGTGATCACCTGGCAGTTCCAATGCAATTGAATAATCTAAAATGGCTTCAAACACTTGTCTGTCAGTGGGTGCTCAAGTTCAGTGGGGCCACTCTCCTGTGTCTTTGAAAACCTTCAAAGAGGGGTACCTGGGTGTCTCAGTGGGTTAAACCTCTGCCTTCGGCTCAGGTCATGATCTCAGTGTCCTGGGATGGAGCCCCTCATCAGGCTCTCTGATCAGGCTCTCTGCTCAGCAGGGAGCCTGCTTCCCCCTCTTTTCTGTCTGCCTCTCTGCCTACTTGTGATCACTCTCTGTGTCAAATAAATAAATAAAATCTTCTTAAAAAAAGAAAGAGAAAAGAAAACCTTCAAAGAGGCTATCCTGTTGTCTTAAAGAACTCTGTCAGCACAGAGTTTCTCAGGAGTAAGAGCAGAAGCTAAGAGGTCTTTGAGATCTAAAGTTAAAACTCAGATGATATCATTTCTGCTCTAATCTATTGACTAGAACAAATTACAAGGGGGTGGAGAAACAGATTCCACCTCTTGATGGAAAGACAGGCAAAGCAGTAGACAAAAAGGTGTGTACACAGAGCACTGGGAGGAATTAGTGGCCATTTGATATAATCTGCCAAAATACTAAGAACGTGAAAGATGAAAAGATTTCAAAGTAACTCTTAACCTAGTTATGAGTAATAAAGCCTACCCTATCCTATACGGGTCACATCTTATAGTAACAAACATTCAGTTTTCTAGCTGTTTCTCTCCTATAATTAGCAAAAGGTCATTCAGATTTCTGACCTAATCATAATATCATCATAATTAAAGACTTTCCTTTTTCTGAAAACCATATAGGGTTTCAAGGAGAATTTTTAAAGTTCCACAACATCGATTAAACTTCAGACTCCAAAATAGTTGAAGGAGGGGCACCTGGGTGGCAGAGTGGGTTAAACATCTGCCTTTAGCTCAGGTCATTGATCCCATGGTTCTGGGATCGAGCCCCACATCAGGCTCCCTGCTTAGCGGGGAGCATGTTTCTCACTCTCCCTCTGCTGCTCCCCCTGCTTGTGTGCTTGCTCTCTCTCTGTCAAATGGATAAATAAAACTGGAAGGAGTAGCATGACACATCACAGACAGGGTAGAATCCGTGAAGAGTGTTCAGGGGGTCACAGATGGAAGATCTGAAAAGGTGACAACAAAAATGTATTTTTGAAAATGAGAGGTTTACCTGGAAAAATGGGAGATAGGCTCTTTAATGCACCTGAACCTGGTTCACATGAGAACAGAAGAGATGGAGGATCATACATGTACACACACAAAGTAGAGCCATATATGCAGGAATTGGTTTGTCTGTCAGCTCAGTAGGGACAGGAAGGAGGTTGGGGTTGTAAAGATTTGAAAACTATGCCCACATCATCAAAGGAGCCTCTTTCAAAAAGCTATGAAAGGGAAATACATAGAAACATGGTACAGATTCAACACAAAGTTACCCTAAGAAAACTGTAGAAAATAAAATTAATACAGTGGAGAAATATGGAAGAGAACATATGTGCTACAAAGCAGATGAAATTTGTGAATATAAATTCTACCACTAAAAAAACTAAGCAATTGCTATAACCAGACTCCAAAATGTGGTATAAAGACCAATGAATAAAACAGGAGAAGAAATTGAACTGACATGAAAAGACTTGAAGAAAACAAATCCACAGTAATAAAGATAATAACTACAGTTTGCATAAAGAATAAATACTACACAAAACATAAGATGGTTGTAACCGAGAAAAAATTGAGAAAATAAAGAAAAATAATTGAAAGGAGAAGAAAAAAAGATAATATGTAGAATGTATGTAAAGCAGACTCAAGATATGCATTCTTGGAATCCTCAAAAAAAAAATTATGGCACAGAAAACAATAACAATTTTTAATTTAAAAAGAGTCCCATTATTATGCTAAGCAAAATAAGTCAGTCAGAGAAAGACAATTATCATATGATCTCACTGATACGAGAAATTTGAGAAACAGGACAGAGGATCATAGGGGAAGGGAGAGAGAAATGAAACGATGAAACCAGGGAGGGAGACAAACCATAAAAGACTCAGAAATAATCTCAGGAAATAAACTGAGGTTGCTAGAGAGGAGAGGAGTGGGAGGGATGGGGTGACTGGGGGAGGGTATGTGCTACGGGGAGTGCTATGCGTTGTGTAAGACTGATGAATCACAAACCTATACCCCTGAAACAAGTAATACATTATATGTTAGTTAAAAATAATAAAATAAATAAATAAAGAGTCCCATTAATTATTATCAATAATAATGTATTTTTGAAAGTTTTTAGAATAGATCTTAAAAGTTCTCATCACAGGAGAAAATTTCTGTCACTATGTGTGGTGATAAACGTTAACTAGATTTTTGTGGTGATCATTTCACAATATATTCATACATCAAAATAGTAATGTTGTATACCTGAAACTAATGTAATATGTCAATTGTATCTCAAAAAGAAAAAAAAAAAAGTAGCCCCATGAAAGACAGACAGCTTGAATCCAGCACTATTAAAAAGGACACATGGTGGGGCAACCGGGTGGCTCACTGGGTTAAAGCCTCTGCATTCGGCTCCGGTCATGATCTCAGGGTCCTGGGATCGAGTCCCACATCAGGCTCTCTGCTTGGCCCTCTCTTTGTCTGCCTCTCTGCCTACTTGTGATCTCTGTCAAATAAATAAACAAAATCTTAAAAAAAAAAAAAAAAAAGGACACATGGCAGAGGAAATGGACCACTTTGTACTTGAAGACATAACTTAGTTATGTTACTGGACATTGATACGGGGGTAGAAAGATTCTTAACATTCTCAAACGCTGATATGCTGCCTAAAAGGCAGGTTTATGTTTAATGAGGAAAATCTAGAGGCATTCCCACAGAAGTCAAGAACATGTCAATGCCCACTACCACCACTGTTATTTAACACAGTACTGAAGGAACTAGTCAGTTCAAAAGCTAAAAAAAAAAAAAAAAAAAAGGTGTATATGAATTGATTAGATGTGAAAGAGTATTCACTGATAATGTAATTGTACATCTTGAAAATCAAAACAATAAACTCAAAAATATTATGAGAGAATTTAATAATAGAGTAACTGATATAAAAAGTATAATAGTGTTAATTAATGAAATCAACCATGAGCTTGAATATATACATATACCTAGAGAAATACATACTGCAAAGGCTAAAAGACAGTCAAGTTACAAGTTTTTTAAAATTATGCAAGTATGTACAAAGAAAATATCAAAACACTCTGAAGGGTATAGATGGTCTTAGAGGAACAGAATCCAAGTTGTGAAAAATTAGTCATTTTTTCTAAAGTATATTATAAAATATTCTAATTCTATTCTAAAATTTCTTTACAATACTAGCTTAGAGAAAGAGTTGACTCCACAATTCCTGCGGAAAAATAAATAGGAATAGGCAGGAAAATGTCTGAAAAGAAGATTCAATGAAGGAGAATGATCACTATCAAATTTCAAAATACACACAACTTCCATAATTCACACTGTAACAGTAATACAAAGGCAAATAATAGACCAATAACTGTGCAGAAATAGGGGCAAATATGTGTGAATATTTGTGTATAATAAAGATGGCATCTCAAATAACTGGAGCAACATTAATTATTCAATAAAGAGTACTAAGATAACCAAGTAGTTACCCTGTGATAAGAAGTCTGGCTAGGTTAGAATCTACACAATCCCCCAGAATAAATCACATTAATCACAAAGACTTAAGTGTAAAAAACAAATTATTAAAGTAATAAAAGATAGAATGAGCGAATTTCTTTATAAGTGAGAAGTAAATCTAATAATTCTCTTTGTATCCAATACGGAATGGATATAATTTACTCTTCCTGTACTAAATATTAGGACCAGATAAAAATATCTTGGCTGCTTTCTCCAAGAAATAGCTAGTAAAAGATAAGGTTATGAAATTACCTATCATGATTAACATATGTTAACAGGCTCACTTTAAAATCCTCACCTCAGTAGTCCCAAAACAATACACTTTTATCATGTATTTTGCCCAATCTGAGCCAATTCTCTCTTAAGACCCACCTTAAGTTCATTCACCCAGACCCTAAATCCCTGTAAATACTCTTCCTTAATTTCTTCATTTTGAGATTATTACTTTAAGAACTCTTGCCGTTCTCCCTTACTGCATTAATTAACTAATTAGCTTAACTATACTTGATTAGCGGATTTTTTCCTACTCTTCTGAGGAGTCAATATTGAACATAATCATGCCCCAAAATCCAAAAGTCACAAAAGAGGAGACTGATTAATTCCATAATAGTGAAAGAAAGCTTCCATATGGCAAAACATGATGAGTAAAGTCAAAACACCAACCACAAACTGGGAAAATATTTATGGCAAAGGGTGACATTCCCTAGCATATAAAGTGAGTCATAAAACGAGAAAAAGAAAGCCAGGAATAAAAAGAATGCATAAAGGATATAAATAGTTTACAGAGATGATAATACACATGCTTTTTAAGTATGTAAGAAACATCTAGCTTCACTCATTTAAAATACAAGTACGTAGAGAATTTCATAAAAAATAATTGTTAGGAGGCTTCTAGGTGGCTCAGTCCGTTAACCCTTGATGTCGGCTCAGGTCATGACTGCAAGGTCCTGGGACTGAGCCTCACATTGGGCAGGCTGCTCAGTGGGGAATCTGCTTCTCGGCTCTTCCTCTCCCTCTGCCCCTCATCCCCACCCCAACCCATGTTCTCTGTCTCAAATGAATCAAATAAAATCTTTCAAAAAAAAAAAAAAAAGAAGAAGAAGAAGAAGAAGAAAGAAAAATAACTGTTAGGTAAAGGAAAACAGAAGCAGAGTAAGAATAAAAAAAATAAAAGGAAACCTAGATTTTACTCTGTAATATTCCAGGGCCTCAATAATAGACACAATTCTTTCATGCGTTCATATATGTAATCATTAATAAGAATTTTTTTCAGGGGCATCTGGGTGGCTCAGACGATTGAGCATCTACCTTCAGCTGGGGTCATGCTCCCCAAGGTCCTGGGGTCGAGCCCGGCATCAGGCTCCCAGCTCAGCAGGAAGCCTGCTTCTCTCTCACTCTGCCACTCCTCCTGCTTGGGCATGCTCTCTCTCTCTGTATCAAATAAATTTTAAAAAACTTTCAAAAAAAAAAAGAATTTTTTTTCAGCATTTCTTGACATTTTATTATGTATCAAGCTACACAAATCTTTATCTTAACCAAGTTTGCAATCAGTTGAGGAAGAACAGGTACATTATAACGATTAGTGCTATGAAACAAAAACCAAATACTATGCACTAGGGTTTCCAGCAGAGAGCAATGTCAACAGGGAGACATCCATGGACCACAGTAAGAAATCTCAGTGGCGGGCATGATCTAACGCTAACTTAAGGAAAAGAAAATTAACATGAGTAACAGTTGCTCTCCCACCACATCTACATACCCACCTCTGGCTCCTCATACTCTGGCCAACTCAGATGCACACCAGAATGTGGATTCATCCAAAAACTGAAAGCAATGTCAAGTGATATGGGAAAGAGGATAGGGCTACTAAGGATACTCTTTGGAATGCATGTATAACAAAAGATTAAATTTTCATTAAGGTTTGTAACCAGTTGGAAGAAATGGAAACATAATACAGAAGAGAAGATATCCAGTGTCCTATAGAATGTTTACCTCTTTCTCCTAGGTGATGGCTAAGGCAAACTCTCCTGAACACCCCAGGTCCATTTTTTACAGAAAAAGACATTGGTTTTTTAAATCCCTTCTGGAATATTCTCTCACAAGTCTGGGCTTCTTCATTCCCTTCCAGTCTCTTATGTCCATACTTCCTCCTTCAAACTTAAAGCCAATTCCTTCTACTTTCCTTCTTTCTACTTTCCTTCACTCCTGCTTTCCTGATTTTCTCTGTGTTTACTCAATCCTCTGGATCTGGAATTTATTGTCTTCCATTGTTCCTGAGAAAGATCTACTCATCTTCTTTGGACCTTCCCTACCATAAAGTCACTCCTTCTCTAATGTGCCTATGTTTACAGTATGTATGCTCCAGACTGCTTTATAATTAAATGTGGACACTTCTATTTCTATCACTTACTGAGAGTATGTATTATTTATCTTCCCCTCCTAGCAAAGAAGGGGAAGTAGTAATAATAATACATAGTAATACAAGATTAGTGAGTAAATAAAGACAAAGTATACTATAAAACAATACAGTAGTCCCATACCCTTTACTATAGCATATAAATAGGAACATAACAGAAGAACATACATTTTAATAAAAAGCAAAACAAATGTATTTTGGGGGAGGAGCGGCAGAGGGAGAAAGAGAGAGAGAAATCTTAAGCAGGCTCCACACCCAGTATGGAGCCCAATGTGGGGCTCCATCTCCCAACTGAGACTAGTCTCATGAGCTGAGACTAAATCAAGAGTAGGAGGGTTAACCAATTGAACCATCCAGGATGCCAAAAGAAATGTGTTTTTAAAATGCAGCAATCATCTAAGGACATGGCTCTCTATATAGGACTTGAAAATGGCAAGAAAGAAAATGGTTAAAGTATTAATACAGAATAGATTTATATCATTTTATGCATTCATCTATTCATTCATTCAATAAATCTTTACATGAAAATGTATCATGAGTCAGGTAGTTTTAGTCTATTTAAAGGTATTATCTATATAATTTAAATATAATTGGTTTCCATTTGATGATGTCCAATAATTTTATCTAGCAAGATCAATCAATCAAATAATACTTCATTAATTTTTATATTAAAGAATCACTTGGAAAGATTTAAAGCCAGAGTTAATATTAAAACTTAGTCAACCAATACAGGCTTAATCTGATAGTCAAACTCAAAATGCAACAAATTTAAGTGACATGTATATACTGTCTTTGAGATTCAAATAAAATACCAATTTACATTCAGTATGCTCTACAATGAAAAAGGACTGAAAATGTTATGGTGTATTAAATAAAGTTAAATACATACAATAGTTCCATATACCCTTACTTAAATTACTAAGCCTCAACTTAATGGAAAATAAATTTATTACAGAATATTTCCAAATGTGAGGCTTCTGAATATTGCTGGTTCAGTGAGGAAACTAGCCATGAATTCTATATTTAAAACTTCATATAGGCATTTCATAAATAAAACACAAATAGTGAATCTATACTTCAAAAATATCACAAAATATTAACATGAGAGATGTTTTATTGCAGATAAAATCTATTGTCTAATTTCTAAATGTTCCGAATATCTGTACTGGGATTCTTTAAAAACAATTCTGCAATGAGGCTGGAAGGATGGGGGAATAAGAATACCCTAAGATTGGTGACTGGGTGGCTCAGTCAGTTAAGCATCTGCCAAGTCATGATTCCAGGGTCCTGGGATCGAGCCCTGCTCCCTTTTCTATGGGAGGCCTGCTTCCCCTTCTCCCTGTTTGTGTGCTCTCTCTCCCTCTCTCTCAAATAAATAAATAAAATCCTTAAAAAAAGAATACCCTAAGATAACCTCATCCCACATATACAACCAGGTAATACACCAATATAAATATCCCAGAAAATAACCCCAAAAGTGGCAGAACAAACTCCACAAATAAAGATAAAGAAGTGGCTGCCTCAAAGAGGGTAAGAAGGGCAAAGACACCATGGGGAGTAAAGTGGACAATGGCCCTGTGTGAGGAAGCTGTTGGAGGTAGGGTGGGAAGGTACACAGGGAGCTGCTGGCGTGGGCAGAGAAAAGAAACCGACTGTCATCCCAGGGAGCCCATGTGTAGCAGACAACTTCCTACAACATTTGCCTTTGAAAGTGAGAGGGGCTGGACTTCATGAGCTCTTAAAACGAGAGGGACATAAAGCCCAGAATTCTTAAAATCATCAGTCTTAGTGCTAGCAGAACCCTGGGGGCCAAAAGAAAGCTGCATCCCCACCATTAGAGACAGCACAACAAACAGCCCTCCAGGATATAGCCAAGAAGTAATAGCTGAAAAATGCCGGGGCATACCAAAAGGAGAGTAGTTTGCTCATTTCAGAGCTTATCCCAGAAGGGTATGGTTCTTTTCCAGGAACAAAGGAGCTGGCAAGTACCATCTCCATCACCTTTAAAAAATTTGAAAATACAAATACACTTCATGGAATAAATGGCAGACTAAAAGTAGAAAAGACATGAGTTAATGACCTGAAAGACAGTAATGGAAAATAATCAAGCAGAGGAAAAGAGGGGAAAAAATATGCAAAATGAGACGAAAAATAGGAAACTCAACAATTCTATCCAGCATATCATTTGCATTCTAGGGGGTCTCAAAAGAAGGAGAGAGAGAAAGGGGGCAGAATATTTATTTGAAGAAATAAAAGCTGACAATTTCCCTAATTTGGAGAAGGAAATATATCTAAACCAGGAGGCACAGAGAACCTCTAACAAAATCAACCCAAAAGATCTACACCAAGACACACGATAATTAAAATGGAAAAAAGTAATACTAACAGAGAATTTTTAAAACACCAGAGAAAACAGATACACATAAGGGAAACCTGAGAAGGCTATTGGCAAATTTTTTAGCAGAAACTTTGTAGGCCAGAAAGGAGTGGCATGATATATTCAAAGTGCAGAAGGAAAAATCTATGAATGTTAGAAAGGCTAACATTCAGAACAGAAGGAGAAGAGAAGAATTTCTCAGTAAAACAAAAGCTAAAGCAGTTCATAATCATTAAACAAGACCTACAGTAAATGTTAAAGGGGATTCTTTGAGTGGAAAGGAAAACCACAAGCAAAAGTTAAAAAAAAAAGTAGGAAATATAAAATCAGTAAAAATAAATGTATCTGAAAAAGCCAGTCAAGGGATTTATAAAATAGAAGATTGTAAAACCTAATGTCATATACCTAAAATGTCAGAGGGAGAGGAGTTAAGAATGGATTTAACCTCAAGCAACCACCAAGTTCTTGTAGACTGCTACATGCTGAAGATGTTATATACAAACCTAATGTAACTACAAACAAAAACCACTAATAAATATGCAAACAATGAAGAGAAAGAAATCCAGCTAAATTGCTAAAGAAAGCCAGAAAATCATGAAAGAATCAGAAAATACCTATAGAAACAATGAAAAAAAATAACAAAATGGCAATACATATCTACCAAGAATTATTTTGAATGTAAATGTAAATTATTTTGAATGGCAAAAAATACATATATATCAAGAATTATTTTGAATGTAAATGGACTAAATGCTCTAATCAAACAAAAAAGAGTGACAGAATGGGGGGGAAAAGTGAGAACAAATATATGCTACCTTCAAGAGACTCTTTTCAGACATATACAGATTCAAAGGGAATGGAGAAAGATTTAACACAAAGATGTATGTGAAAAAGAAAGCTGGGATACCAATAATTATACCAAGAAAATACACTTTAAAACAAAGACTGTAACAAGAGTCAAAGAAGGATACTGTATAATAATGGAGAAACCCAGGAAAAAGAAATAACAATTATAAATGTTTATGTACCCAACATGGAAGCCACTCAAATACATCCAACAGCTAATAACAAACATACGGTAACTAACAAACATAAGGTAATACGATAATAGTAGGGCACCTTAACACCGTACTTACACCAATGGACAGATCATCCAAACAGAAAATTATTAAGGAAACTGTGACTTTGATTGACACACGGCACCAAACAGATTTAACAAACATAGTCAGAACTTTCCATCCTAAAACACCATAATTCACATTTTTTTCAGGTGTACATGAAACATTCTCTGTAATAGAACACATTTTAGGTCACAAAACAAGTCTCAACAAATACAAAAAGATCAAAGTCCTACTGTGCATCTTTCCTGACAATATCATGAAACTAGAAACCGACCATAAGAAAAAATTCTGGAAAGAGCACAAATACACAGAGGTTAAATAACATGCCACTAAGCAATGAATGCACCAACCAAGAAATCAAAGAAGAAATAAAAAGTAACATGGAGAAAAATGAAAATAAAAACACAATAGTCCAAAATCTTTTTGATTGAGCAAAACAATTTCCAAGAGAGAAACTTATAGCAATACAGGCCCATGTGAAGCAACAAGAAATACCTCAAATAACAACCTAGCCTCATAGGTAAAGGAGCTAGGGGGGAAAAAACAACAAACAGCAGGGAGAAGGAAATAATAAAGTTTAGACTAAAAATTAATGATAGGAAAAAAAAAGAATAGAAACAGATCATTGAAACAGGAGTTGGTTTTTGGAAAGATCAAAATTGGTAAGCCTCTAGTAAAACTCATAAAAAAGAGAACCCAAAATCACAAATGAAAAGGAAAAATATTAGCCAGCACCACAGAATAAAAACAATTGTAACAGAGTATTGTGCAAAATTATACACTAATTAAAGAACCTAGAAAAAAGGGGACACATTTCTAGAAATCTATAACCTACCAAAAATGAACCAAGAAGAAATAGGTAACTTGAATAGACTGATAACCAGCAACGAAAGTGAAAACTCCCTAAAAACCAACGAAAGTGAAAACTCCCTAAAAACCAAAGCCTGGGACCATGCAGTTTCACAGGTGAATTCTACTAAATATCTAAAGAAGAATGAATACCTATTCTTCAAAACATTTTCTAAAAATACATAAGGAAATTTCCAAATACATTCTATAAGGCCAGCATTGCCCTGATACTAAAACCAAATAAACAGGTGCCTGGGTGGCTCAGTTTGTTGAGCAACTGCCTTTGGCTCAGGTCATGATCTTGGAGTCCCAGAACTGAGCCCTGTGTTGGACTCCCTGCTTGGTGGGGAGTTGGCTTCTCTCTCTAACCCAACCCTCCCTCATGCTTGCTCTCTCTCAAATAAATAAAATCTTTTAAAAAATAAATAAACGAAATAAATACACCATGAAAAGAGAGAACTGTAGGCTAATATCTCTCGTAAACCTTCTTGCCCTGTTAGTGGAATACACACTGGAGTAGTCACTGAGAAAGACAGTATGGAGGTTCCTCCAAAAGTTAAAAGTAGAACTACCCAACTACTATCCAGGAGTTCTATCACTGCATATTTACCCAAAGAATACAACAAAAACACTAATTCAAATACAACAAAAACACTAAGAGATATATGCACCCTGTGTTTATAGCAGCATTATTTGCAATTCCCAAATTATGGAAGCAGACCAAGTGTCCATACTTAGATAAATGGATAAGGAAGTATGTGTGTGTGTGTATACACACACACACACACACACACACACACACACACACACAATGGAATATTACTTAGCCATAAAAAAGAATAAAATCTTGCCATTTGCAATGACATGGATGGAGCTAGAGTATTATGCTAAGTGGAATAACTCAGTAAGAAAAAACAAATAACACAGGATTTCACCCATAAGTGGAATTTAAGAAAAACAATGAATAAAGGGGCAAACCAAGAAACAGACTTTTAACTGCAGAGAACAAATTGAGGGATACCGGGGGCAGGGGTTGTGTGACTGGGGATAGGTTAAATAGGTGATGGGATTAAGTAGTACACTTGTGATGAGCACCAGGGGATTATGAAAATATTAATTCACTATATTATACACCTGGAACTAATATTATACCGTATGTTAACTAACTGGAATTTAAATAAAAACTTGGAAAAATATCCATCACTCATTTGTGTCTGGGAAATAAGTTTGCATTAGGATGGAATGGGCGGAAGAAAGAGGAGTCCTGCTTCAGGGGTGAAAAACCAAGGCTGCAAGAAAAGACTTACAGTAATGTCTTGTATTTTATCTAAATACATTCCTTCCATCACATCTTTGCAAGTAGGTATCTGGATTCTCCCAGACATCTGTAATGATTTAAAAAACTCTCCACCTCTAATAGTGTTCAATTTTTTTGGTGAAAAGCTCTAATGTGAAAAAAAAAGAGAAAGAAAGAAAAAATTATTTTCCTTACATTAAGGCATTATATGACTCCATGTAGATATCTCTAAGTTTATTCTCCACAGTTACAGAGAAACAATTTACCTTCCCTTTAAAAAAAAAATATGCTAAGGAAATTATTATAGTCCTCAAATCTTTAGAATTCTTAAAAGCAATTTTCAATTTTTCACAATTTTCATCAGTCTTTTGGGAGCATGAAAGTTTCATGCAGAGCATCAGGAAAGTGAACAACAGTTTTATTAAAAAGTAGACTGTACTATACTTAATAGAAATATTTTGGATAAATGTATTGTCCATGAAACTGAGGCTTAGTAATTTGAAATGAGAATATCTAAAACTACTATATGTACTTAAACCTATGTTCATCATAAAGCTTTTTTAATTTTTTTTCATTTTAGGATAAGTTCATCAAACATAAATTACTCCACCTTGAAGTGGTTAAATAATAAGAGACTCCTAAACACCTCCCATAGGAAAATTGAATAAAGATGTGCAGAAGGTGGGGTACTTCTCGTGTCTTGCCCAATGCGATGTACATTTCAGTTCTGAACCTAAAGCAGAGAGAGCAGGTACTTATCCTGTCAAAAGTGGTAGAAAACAGCCATCTGTACAGCCAATAACCCAGGTGCAGAACTTAAATAAGCTTAAGATCACACAAATTGAAAATCACACATTTTCAGGGAAATAAAAATAGGCGTTCAGAAGAGAGTTTGGTGGAAGAGAATTTAGGCTCTAGAGCACATGACCTGGTTTGAGTTGAGCACAGCTATCTAACCTCAGGCATGTCCCTTAACCACCTTAAACCTCACCTATAATTATGGAAGAAGAAATCACATCTACATGGCAGCAGTGTTGTATTAAATGAGAAAATCTACATAAAACACATTTCACAATTTTTGCAATAATATTCACAAGAACAACTTACTTACAGCCTTTTTAGTATCATAACACTATTCAACATAATTATTTCCTCAATTAAACTGTGAGCTTCTGAGGGGTAAGAAATCTACCATATTCATGAAGATTTAAGAGTGTGTCTCAAGGGGCACCTGGGTGGCTTAGTCAGTTAAGTGTCTGCCTTCACTTCAGGTCATGATCCCGGGGTCCTGGGATCAAGGCCTGCATCAGGTTCCCTGCTTGGTGAGGAGCCTGCTTCTCCCTCTGCCAGCTCCTCCCCTTGCTTGTACCCCTCTCTCTGTCAAATAAATAAACAAAATCTTTAAAAAAAAAAAGTGTTAAGCAACTGCTGAATAAAATAACTTGTGGCGTTACATATACAGGATACTAGTGTTTTATATAATAAGAAAAAAATGATTTTTCTTTTCTTTAAATTTTCTTTCCTTTAAAATCCATTAAGGAACAGTTTGACAGTAAAAGCAGTGGATTCACAAAACAAAATCACAAATTTGTATGAATTGAATCACATTTAACCACATTTAGTCTAAGGATTTTCATCAGTTCCTTAATGAGAGGTAACTAGAAGTTTATTGGAATACATTATTAAAATATATTATTGTGGATTTTTTTAGAATATATTGTTGTTCAGAATATTTGCTCCCCCTCTCTGTATGCTTATCCCAGCAGGGAAGCCCTCCCTAAAGGAGGATTATTCATGGCCACGGTGACAGGAAATGTGAGATACTTGCTGAAGAGAATTGTGTTACTTCTAAGCCAAACTGTAAACCTTAAAGCTCAAGGTTTGCTATTATTTCCCCCACTGCCTTCAGACCAGCAATTTCCACAGAGAACCAGTCAAGTCGGTCTGGTGTTTTGTGTGGAGATAACACAGAGCAGAGAAAAGGCCAACCTCTGTCAGACAGGAAGACAAGAATCAAATCAGCTTTGGCATGTGAAGTGACTGAGATTTGAGGGCTGCCTATTTCCAAAGCAGAAGTTAGCCTAAAGTGACTAAGAAAAATAAAACCTCACTGAATACAGTTCATATATAGTTATATATCGTTGTGTATAATTATGTTTAATTGTATGAGAGAATGCCCATAATATCCATTCTGCATTATAAATTCATGCATTTATACTAGTCCTCCAGTTATTTTCATCAAGCATTAAAAAAAAAAAAAAAAACAGATACTGCCAAATAAACCACACCTGATTTTTGCTAACCAGATTTTAGTATGTGCTATGCAGCTGGGTGAGGGATATATTAAGAGTCTCTTACAGAATATATTTAAGGAGGATTTTTTTTTTCTGAATTACTGATCTCCAATGTCAATGGTATATGATTACATTAATACCTTGTTTTTGAAATGACTAAAAGATGTTTATATAGAGATATCCCATTGGACACAAAAATCATGATGGAATATAGGGTAAATTTATATTCCTTTTGTTTACATAAATACTTCTGGAATCATGCAACCTAATGGATTTTTAGTATCTTATAAATATTTTTTTCAATTCCTTATGAGATCTTTGCTGGTCTTATTAGACTCTATTCTCTTCAAAAAGAAAAGCCTTCCATATGGTTTTGCTAGCAGTGGCTAAGAGTAATACAATTTTGGACTAAACATGTAACTAATAATGTATAAATATAGTAAGTTAGTATACTAAAATTCTATGATATGGTGGAGAAGTGGAGAAATACACTTAAATACCTTACATTTTCAAAATTTAAAAAAAATAATAAAGCATGTATCACATAGTTATTTTGAATAGTTTTATCCTTGTTTAATGACACAGAAGAACTTGATTTTTATGGTACCTTTGAGATACGACATAAACATCACTCATCATTGTACCATAAGGATACAAAAGTGCCAGTTACCAGAGTATACTCTGAATTGACCAAAGCAAAATAATGGGTTCCTGGGTGGCTCAGCTAGTTAAGCCTCTGACTCTTGATCTTAGCTTAGGTTGTGATCTCAGGGTCCTGAAATACAGCCCCATGATGGGTTCCTCGCTGGGCGTAAAGCCTGCTTAAGATTCTTGACTTGCCCCTCTGCCTCTCCCCGACTCTCTTTAAAAAAAAAAACTCAAACTGCATAAAAGAAGGTTTTCTATATTGTAATTATTAATCAATTAACATAAATATTTAGAGGCTTATGTGATGTAGACTTCACTTAAAACCAAGGAGCTCATCTGAACTAATCATTCATTTATATATTAGTAGATCATGAGTGTGAGGAAAACTGAAGAAAATAAATGTATAATTCATTTAGACTGGTTACTATCAAAAAACTATTCCTTGTTGAAGTAAGCACAGTCTCCAAGGTAAGTCGTGTTATTTCCAAAATGCTGGCACTTGTCTAGATGGAAAACTCAGTTTCAAGATCATCCTGTTTTGCCCAGAGAACTGTCTTTTCAAGTCCGTAAATACACACAAAGAAATTTACTCCATTTCCCTTCTCAAACGTCATTGCAGAAATGCTCTGCATTTCTTACAGAGAATCTACTGCAGTCTTACAGTAAGATGAATTCATTCAGGGAATGTCTGATATTTCACAATGATTTAATTTTATAACATTGGGTAAATCCAAATGAGCACAGGAAATCTCCCAGTATTATAAACTTTTCCCTGGGGCAATTCTATAGTATCTGCATATTACCACTTCATGGCAGAATGAGAACTTGCAGAAACTATTGAATTCCAGTTAAATGTACTTATGTGATTTTAACTGGCACTTGCCTAATTTTGAAAGCAGGAAATGTCCTTATAAAATATTTTAATGATCAAAACAGACAAATATAATTTAAATAACAAATTCTGATAATATTTTACAGAATTCAATGGAACCACAGAATAACTCTAGAAAAATCTTTATCCAGGCTTCACAGAATGGTCAGATCTCTTGTACTACCCACTTGATCCATCAGTCCCTCCTGACAGAAATCACACTGACTTGTTAAGTGATCCATATACCTCAATTACCCACAAATCCCAACGTACCATCCACAGTTCATTATTCTTATTAAGAACAGTACATTTTTAGATGACGTATAGTCAGAACTATTTTTTATCTTTCCATTTTAGCTGTTCTCCCTCCATCTCAAGCTATTAGTTATATTTTCACATCATCCTCTCAGTTCTAGTATCGGTCACAACCAACAGAATGACAACAATTACATTTTATGTCTTCTGTATTCACTACCCTCCCTACATTATGTTTTCACTGTGGATGAAATTAAGGCAAGATTCAAAATGATTGGAAGGCATGATGCATCAGAATGCCCTCGGCAGGAAGGGACTTTTTCAAACTACCTTCTTCTCCCTCCAACTCTGATCCACTTCCCTGAGGGAGAATGCTTTCCTTGCCTTTGCCCAAAATCACTGCCACCAAGATCCATTTTTAAGGATGGCCTTGTATCATAGTGTTCTTTTGTGTGAGGAAACTGAATGAGGACCACAGTTCTAAAGAACATTGATGGCTTTTCTCTGACCATTGTATTTCCCACACAATACTCTGACCTCCATGTAACATTCTAACTCTGAAGAGAACTGGGTGCCTGACTTGGCTCAGTTGGAAAAGCATGCGACTCTTGATCTTGGGGTCATGAGTCTGACCCCCAGGATAGGCGTAGAGATTACATAAGTAAATAAAATCTTAAAAAAAAAAAAAAAAAAAAAAAAAAAAAAAACAAGGAGAGAAAGTACTGCTTTGATTGAATAGGCTTTAAAACATTTTATGGAGCATATCACACTTGGCTTGAATTGCCTCTTTTTGGATGTTACAGATAAAGGTCTTAGCCCTGGATCCCAGATGCAACTGCCTTGAGGACCACCACCTCTTCATCATCCCTGTTAACAACTGAATGTTTTCCTCCACCAAAATTCAAATACTGAAACCTAATTCCCAGTGTGATGGTATCAGGAGGTAAGAACTTGAGGAAATAATTAGACTGAAGAGAGGAGTCCTAATGAATGGGATTAGTGTCCTCATAAGAGGCCAGAGAGAAAGCTCACTTTCTTTCCACCATGTGAGGACAGGAGAAGTTGGCAGACTGCAACCTGTAAGGGAACCCTCACCAGAGCTCATCCACGTTGGCATCCTGATCTCCAGAACTATGGAAAGTAGGTTTCTACTGTTTATAAGCTGCTGAGTCATGGTGCTTTATCAACCTCAACAGACTAAGACAATCCCTCATAAAAAAATTAAAAAAAAAAAAAACTGGCACAGGTGATTCCATGAACACATGGACATATGTTGTTTAATTTCTTCTTTTTGCCATATAATTAATTGATCTTTTCTAATTCTAAAGTAGTCCTATCCAGTGTGGAGATCTAGATTAAAAGAGCAGAAAAGATCAAATCCTTCAGCCTGCTGGGTTCCAAGCGATCAAGGTTTGAATTTGTTCTCCCCCTAGAAGTCACATATTCTTCTTCCAGGACTTAGTTGCAAGAAGCCTTCCCCAACCATCCAGTCCTCCGTGATCAAATCAAACTTTAGAATTTCTGGGGAAAGTATTTTTTTCACTTATTTGCATGTGGCACATTATTGTTTTTCATTTGTATATATAGTCCAGGATTATAAATAGAGCCCAACTACAATCATTTAAAACCAAGGAGGTCATCGAACTAATCATTCATTTATATATTAGTAGAAATCAGAACTAATTTAATGATGAGTGTGAGGAAAGCTGATGAAAATGTATATGTATGATTGTAATGTAATGTAATGTAGAATTCATTTATACTGGCTACTATCAAAAAACTATTCCTTGTTGAAACTTTTCATGTCTACCTGATTTTGCTATGAACCTGAAACAAGGGTCATACTTCATTTTTGTATTCTAACAGTATATAATACTTTGCAGTGAAAATATTGAATTCTTAATTATTTATTGGCTCACTTATGGGTCATCAACCACAAATATAAGGATGTATTGATTTATTCAACAAAAATTAATAACTACGTATCTGTGTTTGGCAGTCTCTGGTTATAAGGAAATGTTTACACAATTTTAAATATATTTATTAATTTAATGTTATGCACATAATTGATCTTGAATCCTGTAAAATAAACTAATCATTTCAATTTGGATATTGTAAGAAAAAATAAAAAACAAAATCTCATGTATTCTTATGAAAATACAATTTATATTGCTAAAATTATTGATAGAATTATAAGTTCTCACTGATATTTAGAGCTGTTAACTTAGAAAGTTTGATTTTACATTCTTACTCATAGGTATTGGGTGTTATTGTACAAAGTACAGAATATTCATTATTCCATATAATGAATTATATATGATTATATATAACTGCACAATTCCTAAGTACTACAGGCTTAAATAGGTTTTACCAGATGTTGGTATTTGAGTTTTCTTGTTTTTCAGATATGAACATATAACTTCTAATTTAACAAAAAACTGATCTAGATAGCCTGATATCCATATTCCAAAAAATAAATAAATAAGAAGAATCTAAGAATCTAGAAACAAACCTTACATCTTTCATAGTAATTAACACAAAATGGATTACAGATTATTCACCAAGACCAAGTGGGATTTATTCCAGGGCTGCAAGGTTGGTTCAACATCCGCAAATCAGTCAATGTGATACAACACATCAATAAAAGAAAGAACAAGAACCATATGATACTCTCAATAGATGCTGAAAAAGCATTTGACAAAGTACAACATCCCTTCCTGATCAAAACTCTTCAAAGTGTAGGGATAGAGGGCACATACCTCAATATCATCAAAGCCATCTATGAAAAACCCACCGCAAATATCATTCTCAATGGAGAAAAACTGAAAGCTTTTCCGCTAAGGTCAGGAACACGGCAGGGATGTCCATTATCACCACTGCTATTCAACATCGTACTAGAGGTCCTAGCCTCAGCAATCAGACAACAAAAGGAAATTAAAGGCATCCAAATCGGCAAAGAAGAAGTCAAATTATCACTCTTCGCAGATGATATGATACTATATGTGGAAAACCCAAAAGACTCCACTCCAAAACTGCTAGAACTTATACAGGAATTCAGTAAAGTGTCAGGATATAAAATCAATGCACAGAAATCAGTTGCATTTCTCTACACCAACAGCAAGACAGAAGAAAGAGAAATTAAGGAGTCAATCCCATTTACAATTGCATCCAAAACCATAAGATACCTAGGAATAAACCTAACCAAAGAGACACAGAATCTATACTCAGAAAACTATAAAGTACTCATGAAAGAAATTGAGGAAGACACAAAGAAATGGAAAAATGTTCCATGCTCCTGGATTGGAAGAATAAATATTGTGAAAATGTCTATGCTACCTAAAGCAATCTACACATTTAATGCAATTCCTATCAAAGTACCATCCATCTTTTTCAAAGAAATGGAACAAATAATGCTAAAATTTATATGGAACCAGAAAAGACCTCGAATAGCCAAAGGGATATTGAAAAAGAAAGCCAACGTTGGTGGCATCACAATTCCGGACTTCAAGCTCTATTACAAAGCTGTCATCATCAAGACAGCATGGTACTGGCACAAAAACAGACACATAGATCAATGGAACAGAATAGAGAGCCCAGAAATAGACCCTCAAATCTATGGTCAACTAATCTTTGACAAAGCAGGAAAGAATGTCCAATGGAAAAAAGAAAGCCTTTTCAATAAATGGTGCTGGGAAAATTGGACAGCCACATGCAGAAAAATGAAATTGGACCATTTCCTTACACCACACACAAAAATAGACTCAAAATGGATGAAGGACCTCAATGTACGAAAGGAATCCATCAAAATCCTTGAGGAGAACACGGGCAGCAACCTCTTCGACCTCTGCCGCAGCAACATCTTCCTAGGAACAACGCAAAAGGCAAGGGAAGCAAGGGAAAAAATGAACTACTGGGATTTCATCAAGATCAAAAGCTTTTGCACAGCAAAGGAAACAGTTAACAAAATCAAAAGACAACTGACAGAATGGGAGAAGATATTTGCAAACGACATATCAGATAAAGGACTAGTGTCCAGAATCTATAAAGAACTTAGCAAACTCAACACCCAAAGAACAAATAATCCAATCAAGAAATGGGCAGAAGACATGAACAGACATTTCTGCAAAGAAGACATCCAGATGGCCAACAGACACATGAAAAAGTGCTCCATATCACTCGGCATCAGGGAAACACAAATCAAAACCACAATGAGATATCACCTCACACCAGTCAGAATGGCTAAAATAAACAAGTCAGGAAATGACAGATGCTGGCGAGGATGCGGAGAAAGGGGACCCCTCCTACACTGTTGGTGGGAATGCAAGCTGGTGCAGCCACTCTGGAAAACAGCATGGAGGTTCCTCAAAATGTTGAAAATGGATTACAGATCTAAATGTAAAATAAAATTATAAACTCAGAACATACAACAAAACTTAGAAGACCTTGAGTATGGCAATGACTTTTAGACAATACCAAAAACATAATCCATGAAAGAAATAATTGAACAGGCTGGACTTAATTAAAATTTAAAAATTCTGCCCTGTGGAAAAAAATACTGAGAGAGAAAACAACACACAAACTGGGAAAATCTTCACAAAAGACTTATCTGATAAAGGAACATTATCCAAAATATACAAAGAAAGCTTACAAAAAAAATTTAAAAACAGGCCAAAGACTTTAATAGTCAAGTCCCAAAAAAAGATATAAATGAAAAATAAGCACATGAAATGATATCCCACCTCTTATGTCATCAGGAAAACACAAATTAAACAACCACATGCCATTACTACACATCTATTAGAATGACCCAAATCCAGAACACTACCACCACCAAACACTAGCAAGGATACAGACCAACAGAGACTCTCAGACTTTGCTGAGTGGAGTACAAAACTAGTACAACCACTTTGGATTATTATCCAAATAATATGTATCCAAATAGTATGGCACTTTCTTACAAAACTAAATATACTCTTATCAAGAGATCTAGCAATCATGTTCCTTGATATTTACCCAAAATAGCTGAAAATTACATTAATGCAAAAACATGCATATATATGTCTATAGCAGCTATTTGTAACTGTCAAAACCTGAAGTGACCAAGATGTAGACAAATAGATAAAATGGATAAATCAACTGTGATACATCCAAATGATGGAATATTACTCTGTGTTTAAAAAGAAGAAAAGAACTATCAAGCCATGAAAAGACAGGGAAGAATTTTAGACACAAATTACTATGTGAAAGAACCAATCTGAACAGCCTACATACTGTACAATTCCAACTATATGATGGTCTGAAAAAGGCAAAACTACAGAGGCAGTAAAAACATCAGCAGTTGCTAAGGGTTTTTACAGAGGATTTT
Source organism: Mustela lutreola (assembly GCF_030435805.1). NCBI lineage: Eukaryota > Metazoa > Chordata > Mammalia > Carnivora > Mustelidae > Mustela > Mustela lutreola. The sequence continues at coordinate 54,640,062 of NC_081303.1, forward strand.
TACAGGGCAGTGGAAATTCTGACACCATAATGATGGACACATGTCATCATACATTTGTTGAAATCCACAGAATGTACACACAGGATGTACAACTATAATGTAACTGTGGGCTTTGGGTGATTGTACTGTATCAAAGTAGGTTCACTGACTGTAACAAATGTATGCTTCAAGGGATGCTGATAATGGGAGAGGATATGCACTGTGGGGGGCAGGGAAAATCTCTATACCTTTCCCATAATTTTGTTGTGAACCATAAATTATAAATCATATATATACATATATTATTCACATATATATACATGTATATATACATATGATTCTCTGAAAAGTAAGCTATATGAAGCTGACGTCTACTTGTAGCAGCAGACCTGACCTTTTCATCAATCTTTGGACCATCTGCCTTCTCTTAGCTACTCTCCAATAAAAGTCCATACCATCCAGAAGTCTTTCAGAAAAGGTTAAGATTTCACAGCAGCATGCTTTTTCCCTTCTCTTTTGTGTAACTGGAAAGATACACTGAGATGGCAGGTTAGGTGAAAGAAAGAAGTATTAGGAAAAAGCAAGTGCAAACGTAGTTTAAAAAGCAATATAAGTGTCCAGTTTAATGAAAATCAGTTGGGTGTCAGAATCCTACAATAAACTACCAGGTCACTTTGTATTCTAAATGTTCTTAAAATATCTATTAAGCATTCTTTATAATGTAAAAGAGTATTTTAGGTAATAAATATGTGTGTATGTATCTCACCCCACAGAAAACTGTATCTGATGTTTATCTCCAGGATTAATCAGAGGTATGATAAAGCACCCCCGCTTAAATCTATCACCAAGAAAAGGTAATATTTCATGCCCTTTGTTTTGGATTCCTGTGCTCTGAGATCATATAACAACCCCAACTATGCAAGTTCATTTCAAATTATTTAATAAAGGTATAGTGTTTCTGAGGTGCTGCCAGTGGCATCCAGATTTCAATGAAGTAGAAGCTGTGTCATGTTGACAACTGAGTCTGTAAAAACTATTCAGTTCTTACTGGACTATAGTAAGTTCAGTAGAACTGTAAGACATTCAGCTCAGGTAAGGAAACCATAAATAAAATGGTGAGCAGAAATCATTTTTGCCTATAACAAAAGTTACAGGAATTGCATCATAAGAGAATGCCGAGTTTTGTAAAATAAAAATTTAAAGTAAAATCAAAAGCTTTCAAGAAACCAACATAAAGAAACTGGGGAATTAAAACTACCTATTAAAAGCACCTGCTTGGCAAACAAGTCAATCAGAGAAAGACAATTTTCATACATTCTCACTCATATGAGGAACTAAAAAGACAAAACAGAGGATCATAGGAGAAGAGAAGAAAAAATCAGAGAGGGAGAAAAAACATAGGAGACTCTTAACCATAGGAAACAAACTGAGGGTTGCTGGAGCGGAGGGGGCAGGGGGCGTGGAGATGGGAGAATGGGATAACTGGGTGATGGAGGTGAGGGACATTAAGGAGGGTATGCAATGAGTACGGGTCGGGGGGTTATATGCAACTGATGAACCACTGAATTCTACCTCTGAAACTAATAATACACTGTAAATTAACTGAATTTAAATAGAATCGAATAGGGGTGCCTGGGTGGCTCAGTTGGTTAGGCAACTACCTTCGGCTCAGGTCATGATCCCAGAGTCCTGGGATCAAACCCCATGTCGGGCTCCTTGCTTGGCGGGGTGCCTGCTTCTCCCTCTCCCTCTGCCTGCTGCTCTGCCTGCTTTGTTCTCTCTCACTCTCTGTCAAATAAATAAATAAAATTTTAAATAGAATAGAATAAATACATTTTTAAAGTACCTGCTTGGGAGCTTTCCTCCAGGTTGCTAAACGTGTGGAGCAAGGGGAAGAGAAGTCAGAGCGTGTGGAAGCTCCTAGTCCTTTCCCCATACCTCACCCTGTGCATCTCTTCCACTGGGCTCTTTCTGAGTTAATCCTATTACAATAAACAGTGACCTGGGAGAACACCATGTGAACATGAATGCAGAGACTGGACGATGCCTCTATATGCCAAGGAATGCCAAAGATTGCCAGAAAAACCCCAGAAGGTAGGAGAGCAGCCTTGAACAAATTCTCCTTCACAGCCTTGGAAGGAACCAACCCTACTCATACTCTGAGCTTGGGCTTCCAGAACTATGAGACAAGGCATAGCTGTTTTAGCTGCTGCCTAGTCTGTAGGGTTTTGTAACAGCAGCCCGAGCAAATAGCACAATCAATATAAAACAGTAAGTTTTCTAGAAACAGGAAGGAAGGCCCCCTAGAAATTATGACATGACATCCACATCCATTCACGATCTATCTTTTCATCTCAAGGCCTAACTGATTAGACTACAACAGAATCCAGCCTACAAGGTCTGGGGTTTAGTCCCTCACCAAGGGAAGCAGCTCCAAGTGATCATGCATCCCTGAAGCAGATGCCCCACTTCTAGAGAGACCCCTAAGTCGGGGCTCAATAAGCCCTCGCCCTGAGAAGGCTCCTACGATGGTGGTTTCTCACCTTTTCTGCCTGAGCAATTTCCCAGAGGCTGCTAACATCCTGATTCCAAGACCTTGTCACTGGAGACTGATGTCATAGGTTTGGGGTAGGGCTTGGGCATCTGTATTTGCAAGTTCCTCAGAAGAGCTCATGAGCAGCCCAGGCTGAGCCAGAGCTGTTGGGCTGCATCTCACTGGGTGGCTCCTAGAGAGGACACTGGGAGGGGCACTGCTCAAGGACTCCCTGAGTGTCTGTCGGGGAGAGGACTGTGGACCTAAGCTGTGCCCAGCATCGGAAATAGCATGCTGTCAGACAAGTGATCCCACTCTGAAATGGTTTGTGTGGGTGTGAGAGTATGCATGCGTGTGAGGGTTGGGAGTGCAAGTTTGGCCTGAATGTGCATGTGTGTTTGTGTAATTTATGTCTGGCTGTAATTAGAGGGAAGTCATCTCACTAAGATGCCACTGTGGAGGCCTCTTCTTCACGGAGCTAAGAACTCATTGGGGAAGACAAATACTGAATGAAGGACTTCCAAGAATGGTCGTGTTTTAGGAAGAAATACAGGGAAGTATGTGAGTGGTTGCCTTGCATCCTTTTTTTTTTTTTTTTTTGGACTTGATATGTTTTTTAAGAATACATCAATTAATGTGGGCTTCTTTAACTATTTTGCCAATATATGGCAGTACTTTCTACTGTAAATATATAGGTCTTCCTATTTTTTAAAAAATGCCTGAATTTTTAAGGTATTTTGTTATCAATTTAAAAGTCCACATTTAAAGATACATATGCAAGGTTTATGAAGAGCAAAATATTGGTAGGTGAGAACTCATTTTTCATGGTAACAACAGAGTAAACTGGTGTTAATACGACAAAAGAGAATCAAATTAGGAGGTCACCAATTTTTTTAAAGTAAGATATTTTTATTATAGAAATAAAAAGCAGAGTACAAATAAGACCTAGGACAAGACAGAACAAGTGAAAAAGAAAATTTCACTTATTGTAAGGCTTGAGATCCAGCTTTGCTTGTCCACATGGACCACTGTATCCCCATACTAGTTACTGAAACAATCTTCTCTCCAGCGAATTGAAATGCCGCCCTCACATACATGAACACTCATACAGGCCTTTTCATGTTCCAGTTACTCAGCAAGTAACCATCTCTGTGAACTTCACCAATAAAGTAAAGGATGTTGTGGCTCTCCAAATTTTTTTTTAAACATATCGCATGAGATTATATGGTGAACCTGTTCCCCCAAAGAAACATAAGACAACCACTTCTGGATTTTACCCAAAAGAAATGACAACACTGACTCAAAAGATACTCACACCCTATGCTCATTGCAGCATTATTTACAGTAGCCATAGAAGCAATCTAAGTGTCCGTGAATGGATGACTAAGTAAAACGTGGCATACATACACAATGAATTATTCAGTCATCAAGAATGCCATCTTGCCATTTTCAACAACAGGGAAGGATGCTGACAGTGTTCTACTAACTCAAATAAGTCAGACAGAAAAGGACAAACTATGATCTCACATGTGGAATCTTTAAAAAAAAATAAACAACTACATGAACTCATAGAACAGAGAACAGATTAGTAGTTGCCAGGGGTAGGGGATGGACAAATGGGTCAGGAGGGTCAAAAGCTACTAACTTCCAGTTATAAAATAAGTCATGGGGATGCACATATAGCATGGTGACAACAGTTAGTAATACTACATATTTGGAACTTACTAAGATTAAATCTTAACTGTCATCACAAAAAGAAAAAAATCTGTGACCTATGTATGGTGACAGATGTTTGACTTCTTGCAGTGACCATTTTGCAATATACACAAATATCGAATCATGTTGTACACCTGAAATTAATATTACATCAGTGGTATCTCAATTAAAAAAAAGTTTTTCAAGTAAAACATAAAGCATCACCCTATCTATAACATCATCTCTGTCCTTAGGAAGAACGGGGTTTTGGTCAAAATCAGGTAGATCTGTTCTCAAAAATCTTCCTGTTCCCAGGAGATGTCAGCCGACATCCACCCGGCAGTATAGAAAGCCTCCAGCTGGCCCTCTTCTACTCAGTCCTTTGGGTGAACAGCAAAGTAAAGGGGGCCTAGCCTTTCCTTTTTGTTATGCAACCCTTCATCTGTTTTGTGTAGCACAGGAATTCTAATCCAGAAATATCTGCATTGCCTGTTTTCCCCCTCAACATTTCCCTCTCCCACTCCTGTCTTCTTCTCCTTCTCCTCCTTCTTCTTCAAGTATCAGCCACCAACATGACTTTCATTAACCCAATTACAAGAAATGTTGAAAAGGAGTGGAGCTTTTATTATTTTTTTTATTAATTTTTTATTTTTTATAAACATATATTTTTATCCCCAGGGGTACAGGTCTGTGAATCACCAGGTTTACACACTTCACAGCACTCACCCAAGCACATACCCTCCCCAATGTCCATAATCCCACCCCCTTCTCCCAAACCCCCTCCCCCCAGCAACCCTCAGTTTGTTTTGTGAGATTAAGAGTCACTTATGGTGAGCTTTTAATCTTGATGAAGTCCCAAAAGTTCATTTTCACTTTTGTTTCCTTTGCCTTTGGAGACATATCTTGAAAGAAGTTGCTGTGGCCAATGTCAAAGAGGTTACTGCCTATGTTCTCCTCTAGGATTCTGATGGATTCCTGCCTCATGTTGAGGTCTTTTATCCATTTTGTGTTTATCTTTGTGTATGGTGTAAGAGAATGGTCGAGTTTCATTCTTCTACACATAACTGTCCAATTTTCCCAGCACCATTTATTGAAGAGACTGTCTTTTTTCCACTGTACATTTTTTCCTGCTTTGTCAAAGATTATTTGACCATAGAGTTGAGGGTCCATATCTGGGCTCTCTACTCTGTTCCACTGGTCTATATGTCTGTTTTTATGCCAGTACCATGCTGTCTTTGTGATCACAGCTTTGTATTAAAGCTTGAAATCAGGCAACGTGATGCCCCCAGTTCTGTTTTTTGTCTTTCGACATTTCCTTAGCAATGCAGGGACTCTTCTGGTTCCATACACATTTTAGGATTGTTTGTTGCAGCTCTTTGAAAAATGCTAGTGGAATTTTGATCAGGATGGCATTGAAAGTAGAGATGGCTCTAGGCAGTATAGACATTTTAATGTTTATTCTTCTGATGCACGAGCATGGAATGCTTTTCTACCTTTTTGTGTCTTCAGTTTCTTTCATAAGTGTTCTGTAGTTCCTCAAGTACAGATCCTTTACCTCCTTGGTTAGGTTTATTCCCAGGTACCTTATGGTTCTTGGTGCTATAGTAAATCGAACTGATTATCTAATTTCCCTTTCTGTATTTTCATTGTTAGTCTATAAGAAAGCAACTGATTTCTGTACATTGATTTTGTATCCTGCCACATTACTGAATTGCTGTATGAGTTCTATCAAGATCAAAAACTTCTGCATAGCAAAGGAAACAGTCAACAAAACAAAGAGGCAACCCATGGAATGGGAGAAGATATTCACAAATGACACTACAGACAAAGAGCTGATATCCAAGATCTATAAAGAACTCCTCAAACTCAACGCACACAAAACAGATAATTATATCAACAAATAGGCAGAAGGTATGAACAGACACTTCTCCAAAGAAGACATACAAATGGCTAACAGACACAGGAAAAAATGTTTATCATCATTAGCCATCAGGGAGATTCAAGTCAAAACTACATTGAGATACCACCTTATACCAGTTAGAATGGCCAAAATTAACAAGACGGTAAACAGCATGTGTTAGAGAATATGTGGAGAAAGGGGGAGACACTTATACTGTTGATGGGAATGCAAGTTGGTGCAGCCACTTTGGAAAACAGTGTGGATATTCCTTAAGAAATTAAAAATAGAGGGGCACCTGGCTCAGTGGGTTAAGACTCTGCCTTTGGCTCAGGTCATGATCTCAGGGTCCTGGGATCAAGCCCCACATCGGGCTCTCTGCTCAGCAGACAGCCTGCTTCCCCCTCCCTCTCTGCCTGCCTCTCTGCCTACTTGTGATCTCTCTCTTTCTGTCAAATAAATAAATAAAATCTTAAAAAAAAAAAAAGAAAGAAAGAAAGAAACTAAAAATAGAGCTTCCCTATGACCCTGCAATTGCACTACTGGGTATTTACCCCAAAGATGCTGATGTAGTGAAAAGAAGGGTCATTTGTACCCCAGTGTTCATAGCAGCAATGACCACAACAGCCAAACTTCAACAGACGAATGGATAAAGAAGATATGGTCCATATATACAATGGAGTATGATGCCTCCATCAGAGAGGATGAATACCCAACTTTTGTATCAACATGGACGGGACTGGAGAGGTTATGCTGAGTGAAGTAAGTTAAGCAGAGAGAGTCAAGTATCACATGGTTCCACTTACTTGTGGAGCATAAAGAATAATATGGAGGACATTGGGAGATAGGGAGGAGAAGTGAGTTTGGGGGAAATTGGAGGGGGAAGATGAACCATGAGAGACTGGACTATGAGAAACAAACTGAGGGTTTTGGACAGGAGGGGTGTGGGGGCTTGGGTGAGCCTGGTGGTGGGTATTATGGAGGGCATGTGTTGCATGGAGCACTGGGTGTGGTGCATAAACAGTTTATTCTGGAACACTGAAAAGAAATAAAATAAAATAATTTTTTTTTAAAAAAAAAAAAGAAAGAAAGAAAAAGAGTTGAGCAATTTGTCGAGAAGTTTACTTTAATCACAAATTTTGAAAGCCTCTTTAGCCAGGCATATCACATCCAATCCTGTCACCTTCGTCATCTGGGTCATTTAAAAACAATTAATTCTCAATCCAATCATGACCAATTAAACACGTTCCTCAACTTAATCGTCTTCCTATACCTTGCTAGCTTGCATGTTGACAGTCAACCTACACAAAGCACATTATATGGGATTTGAGACTTTGTTAAAAATGAATGCAATTTCTTTATCAAGAAAGGTTAAACTAGTTCATTTGCCTTATTTTAATCAGAATCAAGTATGTATGACAAGCTGAAGCAAATCATTGCTGCTCAGGGGGTTGATGAAGTATATTTCTTCCCACCTTTAATTGTTTGTTTTTCAGTTCATTAGGAAGCTCTCAGGAACACTGCATATACACTTGGTGTACTTTACTTCAAGTAGGGAATTAACACTTAACATTTCTTCAAGGTTGAATAAAACAAATTTATATAGCACTCTCCCCACACTCCTTCTGCTCATGTTGTCTGACCAAAATACATCTCAGTTTGCCAATGCAGGACACTTTGCTGAGAACATTTAACTAGAAAACAGTTTGAGAAGCTGAATTTAAGTCCCACAGTCCCAACAAGAATACAAGACTTCCTAGGAAAGAGACACCTCAATCTATCGTGTAATAAAGCACATCAACCTATTGTTATTAAACACACACACACACACACAGAGAAAACAACAACAGCAACAACAACAAAAACAAAAAAACATGCTATGGTAAAGGAGGGAATTAAAGGAATGCTGCCTTAGAAACAGAGTTAGTAAAAAGGGGTAGTATTACCACTAAAAATGGAGAATTAGAAGTGCAACACATATATTTAGTTTCCTATGTACTTGCTTTCTTTTCTATGGCTAGTAGAAAAACACTCAGCACTCATATGGCTTCAGTTAGAAAACTGGTCATCAGGAACTCTAGAAATAAATATCATCCCAACTCTTACTGTAAAAAAAAAAAAAAAAAAAAAAAAAACACGTGAGATAACGTAATTATGATGTAACTATCTTCTGATAAAATTTGAAGCTTGTGTTGAAGTTGTTCTGACTTATCCTTGTGAATTTTAAGTTTTTGTTGGCTTTGTTTTACTTTTAACACTGGAATGACACTGGTTAAATTTATGTTAGGAAACTTATGCTTACAGTACATGATAGCAGTTTTCTTATTCCAGAAAAGTAAGAGAAACAATTGTTGAGGAATAACAATGGTTGATTTGATTGAGATAAGCAAGAATTGAAAGAAGACCTGTCAAACCAACAGTGTTAAAGTCACAGCATTTAATTAATCCGTTTTTTTTAATAGAACTACTGTGGTTTGAAGCAGACATTTCTAGCCATAAATACTCACTTCAGAGCAAATATATGAAAATCGTCAAACCAGAAAAAGGTAACTACCACAGACAGATACATTAAAGAATCAGGAAGTGACAAATGACTAAGAGAAGGAATGCCCAGCACTATAACATGAAAACTCAATACTTAAAAAAAGCATAGTATTTGATACAATATAATCCTATATGCCTCAGTGAACTCCAATAATTCTGATGCCATAATTACTCATTCAACCCACACCATTTCTTGTCTTTTTTTTTTTTCTTTTTTCTTTTTAGAGAGGGGGAGAAGGAGACAGGGAGGTAGGAAGAGAATTTCAAGCAGGCTCCTGCTCAGGGTAGAGCCCAACGCAGGGCCCCATCTCATAACCCTTAGATCATAACCTGGGCTGAAACAAAAGTAGGATGTTTAACCAACTGAGTTATGCAGGCACCCGACACCCCCACCATCTACTGATTGGTTCGTAAGTGGTGGATACCACGCTAGGTGCTGGAAAAACAATGGCAAATGGTCCCTGTCTCCATGGTATTTATCATCTCATAAGGATGTCAAAAAGTAACCAAATACAATGCAAACAAGATGGTATGTAGTATGATAGTGATCATCAGTCTGTGGTAACCTGCAGGAAGACAGAAGAGGGGGAAGAAGAAGAGAAATTTGCCTGGTTACACATTTTATATTTAAAACACGATTAAGATTTTACCCAGCCAAAAGTCAGGGAGGCCATTCCAAGCAGCAGGACACCGTGGGGCAGAGAAAAGTGAGCAAGAACTGGATCTGGGTTTCTAGAACCTAAAGCCAAGTTAGGCTTGAATAAAGTACAATCCGAACAATCAGAGAAGTCTACAGGGACCAGACATGTAAGTATCATCAGCCACATTGTGGAGTTGGGAATTCATCCTGAAAGCTGAAGAAAACCACTGAAGGAAGTTCAAAATGTTTTCTATTTAGTAAGATATCTTTGGAAGTCTAATGGAAGATAGAATTGAGGAGTTTAAAGCTGGGAACAGGAAAAGACTCAGAACCCAGAATCATCAGAAAAGGACTAATTTCAGAAAGGAATGTAACAAATTCAAAACTGTTACAGTAATGTTTTAAAGCCTCGATGCTTAAAATATAAATGCTCAGCCACCTAGAGCTCTTCAGTACTTGACAGAATTCACCTCCAAGTGTGCTAGTTAATTCTGATATTATAATGTAATAACTACTGGAATCACAGAAATCAGTTATGAATTTTTCATCCTTTTTATAAATAACACATCCTATAACTGAATTTTTTACATTCTATAATTTATTTTTGTGTAAATATAAGATGGCCATTGAACTGATATCCTTATTGAGAAGAAAATATTTAGTAATATTTAGTAAATGGTAAACAATTCCAGGTAAACCTGGAGGTAAAACAGCCACTTTTGTTCCATTAAAACACCAAATACCAGCCATTAAACTATTCTTCCTTTCTGATATTATTTATAAGTTAAATTAAGTGTAGGCTGAAGAAAACGAGTTAATATGTATTTCCTATTTTAATGAGAGTTTAGTATTGTGAAATTAGGAAATCTCAAGATCTTTAAATATTTTTTCCTTTGGCATATTCCTTTGGAATGTGTTTTTGGAAGGACTGAAAATATAGTACATAGAGTCCTCATACACCCTTCTCCAGCCTTCCCTCCCCTCTCAAGTGTTTCTAATGAAAAGAAATCAGTGTGAGCTTTTGCCACAGCTTTCTAGAAGCTCTGTTTAAGATGCCAGTGTTTTCACAGCTGCAGAAATTAAAATGCCTAGAGGAAAGTCAGGTCAGCAAAGGCACAACAGAGAATAGAAATCTTTAATGAGAGAGATAACCTTATTTTCAAAGAAGTATTAAGTGCAGCATTAACTATTCAGATATTACTATAACTTAGATGGATCAACTATTTCTAGTTATGTGTGATTTGTAGTTTACAGTCCACATTCTTTTAATACATATTTTAGTCCCTGTGTTTTTATGGCATAAAGTGAAAATTCATGAGTTGACTCCGATTTCCCATTATAAATCTCTAGGAGGATTCTCAGAAGCCTCCAGAGATAAAATCTGAAGCTTTGTGGGTTACATAAACTGGAGAGGTCAATAATGATGCCTCTATACCCAGAAACATCACCCATGTAGTATTACAGAGAGTTTCATTACATAAGGTCTCAGATGACTAGGGGTTTTCACATCCAATTGGTTCATATTCTGAATGGCTAATGAAAAACTGAATAATTACAAAAATTAATATAACTGCTTTGGATTTGCTCTAATCAGTAAAGAAACACTTAAGCATTATGAAAGTTCCTGTCATAGTTCTGATTTGTATTTTTCCTGCATTAATTAAAAGTTGGTTTTAATCCAAGTATCAAAGAGGAAGACAAGAAACAAACACTTTAGAAAACTAATAAGGTCATCTGAGGAATTCTACAATAAAACTTCAAGATTTTTTTGAAGTTTTTTTCCTAATTATGTTCAAACACAAATATGGTGGCACAATTTTTTGTACTTTAAAAAAGTATACATATGAAAACACCAAGTATATATGTTTATCTTTTACCCATAAGTTTCTCTTAAAAAAAAAGAAAGTAGGTGTAAATGACATTTTTCTTTGTTAGAAAACTGCATTCTAAGCAACCAGCAAAATCTGGACTTAGGAAAACAGGACAAATGTCCTAGCTTCATAAAATGGAAAAAAAAAGAAGAGAAGAAGGGGAAGAACCTACAGATTAAAAGATATTAAAGAGATAGAACGAATCACTGCATTGACATTATTTGAATCCCAGTCCAAACAAAGTCTGAAAGATGTTTAAGACAAACAGGAAAACGTGAACACTGACTGGAAGTTAACTATTAAGGAATTACTAAGGTGCAATAATGTCTCTATCACTTCAAGCTGTATATTGAAATGTTTACAAATAAAATTATATGATTTCTGGGATTACTAAAAAATAATCTGGGAGTAGTGGAGGGTAAGGGGTAGGTACTGATAAAATACTGGCTATGAATTAAAAAGGCTTAAAGATGCTAATGGAAACATGAAGTTTGTTACACAATCTCCTCTCATTTTATAAATGTTTAAAATTTTCTGTTTTTCAAAAAAATGTATTCTAATACCAGTTCTGTGACTGACTAAACATAAAAACCATGAGAAAAATCAGTTAACCCCTTTTGTTTCTTCAATGGTAAAACAGATAAAACCCCGTCTAATTCACATTCGTTTAGTAGATGTAATATTCATTCCCACTCCAATAATTTGTTTTTGTTTTCTCAAAGTTCATCACAATTGATATCAAAAACAAACATATCATCTAACTCTGCAGTATCATCTTAAGAAACAGTAATTTATTGATTTGTGTATACATTTTTCAACCAATATTGAGGTAGAGTCAATATACCTGAAATAAAGATACAACTTAAAAAAAAAAAAAGACACCCATTTCTGACCTCATTATCTAATACTGCATAAAATAAACATAATTGATGCAGTGAGGCAAAACTCAAAGTAGGTGAGTTAAACTGTACTTGTTTTTCCAGTACAAAAACAAGATTTTAGACACCCTCCTCCATAGAAGCATCCCTCATGCTGATCATAAGCATCTCTTCTCCGCTAAAAATAGGGAAATTCTCATTCATGTTGGCCAAGTAAGACAGGGCTCCCTTTCATGGAGCCAGAAAAATACCTTTCGTCCTCAGGGCAAGATGCAGTGGGGATTTTAGGGATAGTCAACAATGAGGTCTCTGTTTTTTTATCCTTCCCTCTTCTCCTTTAGAAAAATGGACCTATCACCAAGAAGAATGACAGCACGTATCACAGCGGAAATGCAGCCGAAGGAACCAGGCATGGTCCACGCGTGATTCTTTGGGTCATCACCACCACTGTCCGTGCTTCATCAAATTATTTTCTTTTCAGTGATTAGAAATAGGTCAACGGTGGTAAGCATGCCCCAACTTGAGCCTCGTCTCCATGGACTGAACAAATCTTTAATTCAGCTCGTTCACCAAGGCCCACAAGCAAACAGGGCCCTAGTGTCTTATGATGCCCATTTAATTAGGTTACATGCAGGATCATTTTCTAACTCTTAGTGAACATGGATCAAATGGTGTACGCACAGCTGCCCCTTTTCTCTTCCTTCCCTCCCTCTTTCCTTTCCCTTCACTTCCCCTGATCTAGTAACAAACCAAATAAGAAAACTTTAAAATGTTTGGTTGCATAGTTTATCTCAAATCACTGCCTATGTACAATAATAGTCACTGACTCCTTAAGCCTTGTTGAAATGCAAAACATTCTGTTAGGAAGTCAAGAGACGTTACATCATCTTCCACAAAGCTGGTTTTCTCTTTCTATTTTGAGAAATGTTTCTTTACAATGTCATGCCTTGTGGGTGGAGACAGACAGATACAAGTAGGTGCCTTAGTGATAGCAGTGTGTGACAAACAGATTTCAAGAGAGATGTTAAAATGCAGACATCACAGAATTGAATTTACAGGTGCATCAACAGTTGAATCTTCTAGAGACTGTGCTCTACAGTTTTTCAAGCATCATTCTTTTCTCTGAGTGCACTGAAGGCTCCTAGATTTACAGATATTTTAGTTTGACTCATTCTCTATACTCCAATATAGTTTGAAAATTGTGATAGTTTCCTTAAACCTTCCACTTGCCAGTGTAACAATTTCTACCTCATTACTATGTAGTAAAGAAATATAAAGGAATAAGCATATTATGCCTGTTAATTTTGAGTTTAAATATTTTGGATGCATGTCACTGACCTGATACTCTTCATATCAGCTTTCTTTGATGCCAGGACTCCATCAATTTTTCCTATTACTCTTTGTTTTTATTCTCTATCTTGTATCCATCCCCATCAGTACCTCTCGTCTGGCTTCCTGATTATTTAACATCTGGCAGTTTCATTTAATGTAATGCACATTTAATACCTTCTGAGCAGAACCATTCACCGATGTGAGAAGCTGGACTCAGAAAATGGACTGGGATGCCTTTAGAGCACAGAGCCATGGTTCACTAAATCCGTCATCACAGAACCCTTCGAAATACAAAGTTTCTTCCTCTTCATCAGGGTTCTCACATATAAGTTTAGGGCCACCTAGCTGGCTCAGTCAGTAGAGCATGAGATTTTTTTTTATTAACATATAATGTATTATCTGCCCCAGGGTACATGTCTGTGAATGGTCAGGCTCACACACTTCACAGCACTCACCATAGCACATACCCTCCCCAATGTCCATCACCCAGCCACACTATCCCTACCTCTTCACCCCCCAGCAACCCTCCGTTTGTTTCACAAGATTAAGAGTCTCTTATGCTTTGTCTCCCACCCAATCCCATCTTGTTTCATTTTTTCCTTCCCTACTCCCCACAAGCCCCCCCCTCAAATTCCTCATATCAGAGAGATATGATAATTGCCTTTCTCTGATTGACTTATTTCACTCAGCGTAATACCCTCTGGTTCTATCCACCTCGTTGCAAATGGGAAGATTTCATTTCTTTTGATGGCTTCATAGTAGTCCACTGTAGATATATACCACATCTTCTTTATCCATTCATCTGTTGATGAACAGCTAGGTTCTTTCCATAGTTTGGTTATTGTGGACATTGCTGCTATAAACATTTGGGTGCATGTGCCCCTTCAGATCACTACATTTGTTATCTTTAGGGTAAATACACAGCAGTGCAATTGCTGGGTCATAGGGTAAGAGCATGCAACTTCTGATCTCAGGGTCTTGAGTTTAAGCTCGCACGTTGGGTGTTAGAGCTTATTTTTAAAGAATTTGGAGGGGAAAAAAATCCTTAAAAATATACATATATATATATATTTTTTTAAGGATTTTTAAAGGAGATATATATATATATATATATATATATATATATATTTTTTTTTTTTTTTTTTTTTTTTTTCCAATCACAGAGTGAGCCTGTTAAATAACAGGTGGCTGGGCCATAAGTTTGGGACAGGGTCTGTGAGAATATGTATTTCCTTCAATTCCCAAGTAAGGCTTGGGCTGCTTGGCAGAGCCACACTTTGAGATCTGCTCTACATGAATCTCTAATTATTATGTTTCTTTCTGTTGTTTCCATTCAACTTGCTGCATACTTATTTCTATTTTTCCTTATATTTGGAATAATTCAATAAATTCTAGTCTAAAAATGGTCCCATCCCACCAAAAATAGTGAATGATAAAAATAATGGTCTATGAGATTTTATTTAATCTCCATAGCCCTTACATCTATGGTTACTGACGACAGGTCCATAGTTGCAATACCAAAAAAAAAAAAAAAAAGGAGGGAAGGAGGGAGGGAAAGAAAGAAAGTCAGGAAGGCAAGCTGGTTTTACCTACATTATCTGTTATATATTTATAATTTTTCTATGGGTTCAATTTTATAGGTAAGCAATTTGGAGCTCACAGAAATTGAGCTGCCCAAGGGAAATCATCCAGTACATGGAACTAGAATTTCACCTTAGGATTCATGTAGGTGACGTCCACTGCCATCCCTTCCTATTCCGAGTAGAATCCTCAGACCAACAAAACTACTGTCCCCTAGGAGTTTGTTAGGACTAGAGACTCAGATCCTATCTCAGACCTACTGAATCAGAATCAGCATTTTAACAAAATCCCCAAACAAATCATAAATTTCCCAGGTGAGACTTACAGTGTGAGAAACACCACTGCACACTACTGTGCCTCCTTTAAAACAAATAACTTGAGTAAACTTCTTCCCCCAACCAATGTAAATACTAGTATTCACTTTTCTGTACAATTCAGCTTTCTCACTCAGGCTAGGGTGTGAAGTTTAGGAAGCATGTATGTGTAATTTAATTTTTCCAAAGCCCAAACAATTTGCAGACTCTATTTCTAGGTCATGTTAGAATTTCATGTACATCTAGCTTTTTAGAGATTAGAAATGGATAATACTGTCTTCAAATAATTTTAATTACAAAAACATATGAGACAAATTGTTATGTTTTCACAGAAGGTTAAATGATTGTCTTTTGCTTTTCATTAGAGGTACTTCCTTTCTTCCAAAACCCCTCCCAAGGGATCAACACAAAGTTGCAACCTAGTAACATCTGTTTACTTGCTTTTAATTATACAATAGATACAGTACAAAACTCTGGATTTTTTTGAGCACTTAAAAAATTAAGTAAAATTGGATTAATCCTTATTTTCAAATAAAATCCATCACCAAAGATCAGCTTAAAGACTTTGTAATTTTAACATGTTATTTTACAAGCTAAAATAAAGACTGAGGCCAAGCAAAACTGTATCAATACTATGCCAGAAGCCTTCAAACAGGCATGGAGATCTACAAAGTAAATTAAATTTTCTGTTACTATCTCAGACTCATGACCCTCTCCCTCAACCCTTCATCTAAAATTGCCACAAATGTTCCGTAACTGGGTCAGGGCATACTTGCTTGGGGGAAGAAAGACATATTAAAGAACATTCAATTATGTCTCAGACATAAGGAGCAAGTGAAGCAAATGTAATATCCTGTCATAAGATTCGAGCATAATTTTCCACTGTGTCCTAGCTTTCATCCTCAACTGTCAACATGTGACTATCTTCCCTGACACTCACCAAGAATGCTTTGACTAAATCACTGGAACTTATTTTTATTCAGTATTTGTTTTGTTCTATATATATATACCATTTGTCTTGTCTGTAAAATTGGTCTTCCCATGAGATCAGATCAGCATTATGTTATGCATTAAAGTCTGAAATGTGTTCCACAGTTCTAATATCTTTTCTTTTCCTCAAGATTATAGTTTGATTTCCCTTAAATGCCAAACTATAGGAGACAAACTGCCAAATTTACCATATCACATGAGGTCATAACAAGGTGGGCACTTGGAACTCAGCAGGTAAGTGCTAAATTGCCTACTCAGGACTCTGAACTTACTCAAGGTCAAAAGGAAAAGTAAAGCACAGTAACTGGCAAGCTTACCTTCATCATTCATGACTCTTCTGCTGAATCATTAGCTCCCTGCTGGCACATCCAGCAGCTTCTTATATCAAGTGTCCCAAAACCACAGTCTCCTGATGCACACATATACCCTAGGCATCCAGTGAGCCAGAGTTAGAAGAAAGAATGCAATAAATAAATAAATAAATAAATAAGATCAGATCAGAACATAATGCCTTACTATAAAGTAGCAAGACTGATTTCAGAAATCAAAGAAATAGGTCTCATCACAATACAGTTAACAGATTATAGGCACAGATAAAGAAATAGATTTAAGTATAGATATATGTGCATAGATTAATATACTAGACAATTATTTTGGCATA
This sequence comes from Mustela lutreola, assembly GCF_030435805.1. Classification (NCBI taxonomy): domain Eukaryota; kingdom Metazoa; phylum Chordata; class Mammalia; order Carnivora; family Mustelidae; genus Mustela; species Mustela lutreola. The sequence goes on from NC_081303.1 coordinate 54,656,977, forward strand.
GAGCTTGCCTATAATAATTTCCTCAAGATTTTTCTTAATATTTCTGGTCTTTGGGTTAACAAAAATAATTTCATGGGTTCCTTCATTGAACTACTAAGAGCTAATAGCAAAAAGGCTACAGATAATGCATAAATGTTCCCACACAGAGAAGAACAAAGGAAAAGACAGGGCAGGTGAGCACAGAAGCAATGTCACACTGGAACAACATGGCAGATTTCCATCTGACAGTGCCACCAAGAGAAAATTCATGACGCAATGTAATGGTTACCTGTATGTCCTTATTTGGAGAATCCTTTTTTTTTTTTTGGGGGGGGGTCATTTACCCTGAACTTGTTTCATTGCTATTATAGATTTCTTGGGATGTGTTAGCCAAACTGCAGACAGCATTCCAGATAGCAACCACAGGTGGTTGTATCTTGTATTAAAAGCTCAGAATGATAAAAACCAGAATATAATCTTCCAGTACCAGATGTGATGGCATCCTGACTTCATAGTCAAAACTACCAGAAAACAATTTCTAACATCAACAAAATCATTGACGGTTCAAGTAAAGATTTCCATGGTTAAATCCCTGGAAACAGATTTTTAGAACAAGGAGTATACATGGGAAAGTGAATGTGGTGTAGCTTCCCCTCAGACTACATAGAGGAAGAGAAAGTCCATCTCCTTTTTGACACTTCAGGAATGATATTCTACAGGCCACTTCCTTACCCTGACACTGAACAACACTTCCATAAATGGGTCCATATTTATTCTCAGAAATTTTAATTTAAAGAAGATGTGGTTTTAAGGTTGCCTGGGTGGCTCAGTCAGTTAAGGGTCTGCCTTCAGCTCAGGTCATGATTCCAGACTCCTGGCATCAAGTCCCACATTGGGCTCCCTGTTCAGCAGGGAACCTGCTTCTCCCTCTGCCTGCCACGTCCCCTGCTTGTGCTCTCTGTCTGATAAAGAAAGTTGGAAAGAAAGAAAGAAGGAAGAAAAGGGGAAGGGAAGGGAAGAAGGAGGAAATGGTTTTCAGTTCTTCCCTATGTTAATGCCCATGGTTATCCAGGCCGCAATAACAGGTAGAAGTTAACTGTAAGATTACCTAGGATATAGCATAATCAACTATACTTTTAAAATGTGCTAAGATTAAAGTCTAAAAAGCATCATTAAAAAGAACAATTAGTCCCAGCATTCCTTCCACCTAATTCTTACCGCTCATTCTTAGGTGTGTCTGAATGTGAGAGAAGGTGTGTGTGTGTGTATTATAGGAAGAGGCACTAAAGGGCAAAAAGAAATAAAATCTTAAAGGCATGCTTCCCTATAGTGAAATGAAAGTGACAAACTCCATTCTGTATAGGCTCTGAAGTCACTCCTCATCTATGAAATATAGATAATGATAACTCAGATTTTTATGAGTAACAAAAGAAACTGTACATGCCCAGCATTTCCTGAACTAGAATGACTTCACAGATATGTTCATGAGTATTATATCATTACCAATGTTATGTAACTTTGGTCCTCAAGGCAGGCCAGGCAAAGGCTGATCATATCATCCTTCAGAATATTCAGAGTTTAGAGAATCAAAAGGTGAATGAGACTACTTCATATTTCAGACATTACAGAAGCAGGATATAATACTTTAAGTATGCCACTCTGCCCAGCTGTATGATCTTAGATAAAACATTACTGGAATTTTCCATCTCCAAAAAGAAATGATTACATCTTTCTTGTACAGTTACTGAGGGCATCCAAAATGATAAACTATAAAAGAAACATGGCACATAATAAGCACTCAATAAAGACTGGTTATTATTATGAATCAATAATACATGTACATGCATCCACAGATATCTAGTAGGCCTCTCCACTAAATATAATATTTGATCCCTATGGATAAACAACTTAATGGAAACATAGCAAAGCTGTTAAACTCTAAATCTAGTCAGGCTTGCCTCATGTTTCAAGCACTGAATTATATTTGACATTTCATTTAAAAATATCAATAACTTAATGGATGCCAAACCCCCACACTCACTTTAGAAAGATGTGATTTTGAAAAAACTAAAGTCTTCCCCATTATTATTTGGATAATGGTATATTTAAAACCATAATTTGACAAATTTTTCTTGAATAATCCAACAATTTTGCAAATGCATATACTTGTTTATTTATTATCTAAAATGTAAAGAATTCTACATGACAGAATCTCTACTACGCTGTAGAACGGGTTTTAGAATACTGATTTTAAAAGCTGGAAATTGAAGTTAGAACAAACATGACTCTGGCCAGCTGGGAAGATGGTAGAATAGGAAGACCTAAGCTCACCTTGGCTAGGGGTACAACTGGAGAACACCCATGTCATCAAGAAACCCAGTAAATGACCCAAACTGGCAGAATAAATTCTACAACAAACAACAAACAAACAACAACAAAGTAGGATGAGCACCGTCTGGGAGCAAAACACACCTTGGCCCTCCATGGTCGGAAAGAAGCCAGATATGCAGTGAAGGGTAGAAAACAGACTTGCACATTGGAGAGCCACAAATCTTCATAATATTTGCTTTCAAAAATGAGAGGGGCTGAATTTCGAATTTTGTGAGTTCTTAATACCAGCAGAAATTAAAGCCTAAAATTTTACAAATCAGGGGGCCCAGCTTACAGAGAGCCCAGAAGGCATGAGGAAGCAGAGTCCCCGCTCTTAAAGAGACAGCAAAACAACTAACCAGGGCAGACACTGCACAGAATCAGTGGTTTGAAAATGCCAGGGGCAGACAAGAGGGAAAATGACTGGCTCATCTCAGAGTTGGCCCAGAGACAGGGATCATGGCTTCCCATGTCCAGGAACAAAGGAGATGTCAGATGTCATTTCCCTCCCTAGACCCAAGGCCCCCGGGAGAAAAAACAACTGCCTCCTACAAGAATCAAAACAGCACAGACCCTCCTTACCTAACATGCTTGCACCAAGCCATATCCCTACTAGTCCCCTTCCCCCAGAAGATCAGCACAAACCCTGTCACACCACACACACCTGCACTATTGTGCAAGACCTCAGTTCCTACAACAGTGGGGGGCGGAATGCCACAACCAGAATGCCTCACACCTTGCTGCCCACAAAAGGCAATTAGAGCCTCTGCAGGTAATAAGACTGAAGCAAAAAGAGGCCAAGACTCAACAGCAAAGCATGCACAACACATAGGACATACTCCTTGAAGTGCCAGGCCCTAGGGAACAGGAAACACTGCACTGCAAGGCATTAAAGGACCTCTTCTAAAGCTATTACTGTTAAGACCAAGAGAAGTAGTGGACTTTCCTAATCCACAGAAATATACACATTAAGTCAAACAAAAGGAGGAAACAGAGAAACATCTCCCAAATGAAAGAGAGAACCAAACCACAGCAAGACCAATGTGAATGGACATAAGTAATATGCCTAAGAGAAAACTTTTAGTAATAATCATAAAGAGACTCACTGGACTTAAGACAACAGTGAAGGATACCAGTGAGACCTGTAACACCAAGATAAAAAGAATCAATCAGATCAAGAATACAATAAATGAAATTAAAAATACACTCGATGGAGTAAGTAATGGGCTAGATGAAGAAGATGAATGAATTAATGACCTGGAAGACAGAGTAATAAAAAGTAATCAAGCTGAGCAAAGGAGGAAAGAAAATTATGCATATTGAGAATTTTAGGAAACTCAGTTATTCCATCACATGTAATAATATCCACATTATAGGGATTTCAGGAAAAGACAGAGAAGGGGACAGAAAATTTACTTGAAGAAATAATAGTTGAAAACTTCCCTGGATCTGGGGAAATAAATAGATATCCAGATCCAGGATGCACAGAAAGCCCCCTAAAAAATTCAACCCAATTCAAGACACACAGCAATTAAAATAGAAAAAAGTAATGATACAGAAAAAAAAAAAAAAAAAGATTTAAGCAGCAAGAGAAAACAAGACAGTCACATACAAGGGACACAACATAAGGAAACTCTGTGGACCAAAAGGGAGTGGCATGATATATTCGAAGTGATGAGAGGGGAAAATCTGCAGCTAAGAAAACTCCATCCCAGCAAGGCTATTGCTCAGAACAGAGAGATGGAGCTTCTCAAACAACAACTAAAAGAGTTCATAAACATTGCAACAGACAGAAGGAATATTAAACAGGTCTCTGGATGGAAAGCAAGACTATAAGTGACAATATGAAAAGTGAAAAGCAAAAAAGCAGGGAAAATAAATGTTTCTGTCCTAAACAGTAGAGGCATTCACAAAATAAAAGAATGTAAGATACAATACCATATATCTAAAATGTAAGAAGGAGAGGAGTAAACAATGGGTTTAAATTTAAGCAACCATCACCCATACACTGCTATATGCAGAAGATGTTATATATATAAACATAATAAACACAGATCAAAAATCACTGAAAGATAAAAAGAATAAAGAAAAAGGGATACAAATAGATCACTAAAGAAAGCCAACAAACCATGAAAAACAGCAATAGAAGAAAGGGTCAAAGAAAATTTATGGAAACAACAGCAAAACAGGTAAAAAAAAATGGCAATAAATATATACCTATCAATAACTACTTTGAATATAAATAGAATAAAACTCCTAATGACATAGGGTAACAGAATGGATTTTAAAACAGCAAGACCTACCTGCATGCTGCCTACAGACACCCATTTCAGACCTAATGACACATGCAGATTGACAGTGAGGGGATAGAGAAATATCTGTCATAAATAGGGATGTCAAAAAGAAAGCTGAGTTAGCAATTCCAATATAAGACAAAATAGACTTTAAAACAAAAACAGGAGACAAAAAAGGACACTATATACTAATAAAGGAGATATCCAATAAGAAGATATAACAATTGTAAATATTTTGTGCCGAACACTGAGCACCCAAATATATAAAATAGTTAATAACAAACATAAGGAAAATAATTGACAGTAATACAGTAATTGTAGGGGTCCTTAAGACCACAGTTACATCAATGAACAGATCATCCAGGCAGAAAATCAACAAGAAAAGAGTGGCTTTGGTCTACCCTAAAACAGAATACACATTTTTTTCAAGTGCACATGGAACTTTCTCCATAATAGATCACACATTAGGCCTCAAAACAAGTTTTAAGATACTCAAAAAGATGAAGTCATGCCAGTGCATCTTTTCTGATCATAATGCTATAAACCTAAAAATCAGTCATAAGAAAAAAATCTGGAAAGAGCACAAATAAATGGAGGTTAAATCCCATGCTACCAAACAATTAATGGGACATTCAAGAAATCAAAGAAGAAATCAAGAATTACACAAAAACAAATAAAGATGAGAACAATGGCCCCAAATCTTTTTTTTTTAATTTTTTATTTTTTATAAACATATATTTTTATCCCCAGGGGTACAGGTCTGTGAATCACCAGGTTTACACACTTCACAGCACTCACCAAAGCACATACCCTCCCCAATGTCCATAATCCCACCCCCTTCTCCCAACCCCCCTCCCCCCAGCAACCCTCAGTTTGTTTTGTGAGATTAAGAGTCACTTATGGTTTGTCTCCCTCCCAATCCCATCTTGTTTCATTGATTCTTCTCCTACCCACTTAAGCCCCCATGTTGCATCACCACTTCCTCATATCAGGGAGATCATATGATAGTTGTCTTTCTCTGCTTAACTTATTTCGCTAAGAATGATACGCTCTAGTTCCATCCATGTTGTCGCAAATGGCAAGATTTCATTTCTTTTGATGGCTGCATAGTATTCCATTGTGTATATATACCACATCTTCTTGATCCATTCATCTGTTGATGGACATCTAGGTTCTTTCCATAGTTTGGCTATTGTGGACGTTGCTGCTATAAACATTCGGGTGCACGTGCCCCTTTGGATCACTACGTTTGTATCTTTAGGGTAAATACCCAATAGTGCAATTGCTGGGTCATAGGGCAGTTCTATTTTCAACATTTTGAGGAACCTCCATGCTGTTTTCCAGAGTGGTTGCACCAGCTTGCATTCCCACCAACAGTGTAGGAGGGTTCCCCTTTCTCCGCATCCTCGCCAGCATCTGTCATTTCCTGACTTGTTGATTTTAGCCATTCTGACTGGTGTGAGGTGATATCTCATTGTGGTTTTGATGTGTATTTCCCTGATGCCGAGTGATATGGAGCACTTTTTCATGTGTCTGTTGGCCATCTGGATGTCTTCTTTGCAGAAATGTCTGTTCATGTCCTCTAATGGCCCCAAATCTTTGTGATGCAACAAAAGCTATGCAAAGAGGGAAGTTTATAGCAATACAGTCCTATCTCAAGAAGAAAAACCTCAAACACCTAACCTCACACCTAAGGGAACTAGATAAAAGAATAAACAAAACCCAAACCTAGAAAAAGTATGGAAATAACAGAGATTCAAGCAAAAATAGATGATACAGAAACAAACTAACAACAAGAATGAACAGATCACTGAAACTAGGAAGTGGTTCTTTGAAAGCATTAACAAAATTTAAAACCTCTAGAAAAAGTCATTAAAAGAGAGAGAGAGAGAGACAGAGGACCCAAATAAGCAAAATTACTCAAAAAGACACCACCACCACCACAGAAACACAATTTTAACAGAATATTATGAAAACCTACATGCCAACAAATTAGACAACTTGAAAGAAACGGATAAATTCTTAGAAACATATCACCTACTGAAACCTGAATCAGGAAGAAGCAGAAAATTCAAACAGACCAATCATCAGCAATGAAATTGAATTAAAAATTTTAAAAAAAAAAAAAAAAAAAAAACAACTCCCAAAAAACGGAAGTCCAGGAACAGACAGCTTCCTAGGTGAATTCTACCAAATATATAATGAAGAGTTAATGCCTAGTCTTCTCAAAATATTCCAAAAAATACAAAAAAGGGAGGACAACCTCCAAATACATTCTATGAAGCCAATATCACCCTAACACCAAAACCAGATAGACACCACAAAAAAAAGATAACTATAGGCCAATCTCTATAATGAATATAGATGCAAAATCCTCAGCAAAATATTAGCAAACCAAATGCAACAACATATTTAAAAGATCATACACCAAGACTAAGTGTACTTTATTTCTGAGATGCAAGGGTGGTTCAATATTCTCAAAACTTATCAACAAAAGAAAGGATAAAAACTGTATGATCATTTTAATAATGGCAGAAAAAGCATTTGACAAAGTACAATATTCATTTATGATTTAAAAAAAAAAAGTGGAAGAAGAAGAAACCTCTGCAGAGTAGGGCTAGGTCTAGAGGAAATATATCTCAGCATAAAAATTCGTTAAATGAAAAACCCACAGCCAACATCATAATCAGTAGTGAAAAACTGAGAGCTTCTCCCCTAAGCCCTAAGCCCTAGAACAAGGATGTCCACTCTCACCAATTTTATTCAACATAGTCTTAGAAGTCCTAACCATAGCAATTAGACAAAAAAGAAATAAAAGGCATACAAATTGGTAAGTAAGAAGTCAAAGTTTATTTGTAGATGACATGACACTGTATATAGAAACCCTCAAGCCTCCACCAAAAACCTTCTAGAACTGATAAATGAATTCAATAAAGTCACACAATACAAAATCAATGTGCAAAAATCTGTTGTATTCCTATACACTAACAATGAAGCAGCAGAAAGTGAAATTTCAAAAATAATCTCATTTACAATTGCACAACAATAAAATATCTAGAAATAAACTTAACCAAAGAGGTGAAAGAGCTGTACTCTGAAAACTATAAAACACTAATGAAAGGAATTTAAGACAACACAAAGAAATAGAAAGACATTCCATGCTCATGGCTTAGAAGAACAAATATTGTTAAAATGTCCAGACTTCCCAAAGCAATCTACAGGTTTAACCCAATGTCTGTTAAAATGTCAAGAGCTTTTTTCACAGAATTACAACAAAATCGAAAATCTGTATGGAAGCCCGAAAGACTTCAAAACAGCAAAAGCAAACTTGAAAAAGAAAGACAAAACTGCAAGTATCACAATTCCAGATGTCAAGTTATATTATAAAGCAGTAGTAATTAAGAGAGTATGGTATCAGCACAAAAACAGACACACAGCTTAATAGAACAGAAAACCCAGAAATAAATACACAATTATATCCAATTAATCTTTGACAAAGGAGGAATGAATAGCCAATGGGAAAAGGACAATCTCTTCAATAAATGGTGTTGGGAAAACTGACAGCAAATGCAGAAGAATGAAACTGGACCACTGTCTAAGCCCACACACAAAAGTAAACTCAAAATGGATTGAAGACCTAAATATGAAGCCTGAAACCATAAAAATCCTAGAAGAGAGCACAGAGTAATCTCTCTGACACCAAATATAGCAACAGTTTCTAGATATGTCTCCTGAGGCAATGGAAATGAAAGCAAAAATAAACTACTAGGACTACATCAAAACAAAAAGTTTCTGTACAATGAAGGAACAATCAACAAAACTAATGGGCAACCTACTGAATGGGAGAAGATATTTGCGAATGACATAGCTGATGGGTTAGTACCCTAAATATATAAAGAACTGATACCACTCAACACCCAAAGAATAAAAAATCCAATTAAAAATGGAAAGACATAAATAGATATTTTCCCAAAGAAGACATATAGATGGCTAAGAGACACTGAAAGGATGCTGAACATCATTCATCATCCAGGAAATGCAAATCAAAACCACTCCTGTCAGAATGGCTAAAATCAATACTCAAGAAATAGCAAGAATTGGCAAGGATGTGGAGAAACAAGAACCCTCAGGCACTCTTGGGGGGAATGCACATTTGTGCAGCCACTCGGAAAAACAGTATGGAGGTTCCTGAGAAAATTAAAATTAGAACTACTCAATGACCCCACAATTGCTCTAATGGGTATTTACTCAAAGAAAAACAGTAATTCAAAAGGATATATGCATGCCTATGTTTATAGCAGCATTATTTACAATAGTGAAATTATGGAAATAACCCAAGTGTCCACTGATAGATGAATGGATAAAGAGGTGATATTTATATTCCGTGGAATACTATCCAACCATAAAAAAGAATATCTTGTCATTTGTAATAATAGCATTATACTGTTAACTCTATGTGAAATAAGTCAGTCAGATAAAGACAAATACCACATAATCTCACTCATATGTGGAATTTAAGAAACAGAACAAATGAGAAAAGGAGAAAAAAAGAAAACAAACCAAAGAACAGATTCTTAACTAGAGAACACAAACTGATGGTCACAGAGATGAGGTGGGTTGCAGGATGGAGGAAATAAGAAATGGACATTAAAGAGTACATTTATCATTATGAAAATAAAATAATATTTAAAAGTTGCTATGGGGCACCTGGCTCAATTGTTTAAGCATCTGACTTCAGCTCAGGTCATGATCTCAGGGTCCTGGGATCACACATTGGTCTCTCCACTCAGTGGGGAGTCTCCTTCTTCCTCCCTTTCCTTCTGTGCTCTTTCTCTCAAATAAAATCTTTTAAAAAAAAAAGAAAGAAAGAAAAAAGAAAATAGCTTGAAAAAAAGCTCCTATGAATATTCATATACAAAAAACAAACAACTGCAGTTTGCCTTTAAAAAAAAAAAGAAAAGAAAAACCTGGTTCAACTCCCTACTCTGATACTCACTACCTGTGTGATTCTGAAAGACTGTATTTTCCAAAGACAGCTGCAACAGTTTCTCCCATCCCCTATGTTCTTCATACAATACACCTTAATATTTATCCATTAAGTGGTAAGGTAGATATCCTTTCCCCTTGAATCTGGGCAGACCTTTGTAAGCATCTCAACCAAGAGAGTACTCTAAAAGTGACAATTGAAACTTCTGTGGTTTAATCATAAAATAGTTCACACCTCTATTGTGCTTTTTTCATCTCCTTGGATCTTAACCCCCATGCCTTATACACACCTAAACTAGTGCATGTAGACAGCACACAGGGAGGCCATGAGTAGGTGTTCCAGCCAACATACAAGCTTAGAGTCCAATCAACAGCAACATCAACTACTACACACATGAATGAAAATATCTCCAAAAGATTACAACCCAGATGTCCATCACCCCAGCACTAAACCATTCCCACTGCAGCCCTAGACTTCATGTCCTAACTCTACCCTGACCAAAGTCCTGACCCACGCAATCTGGGAGCCTAATAAAATGGTTGTTGTATACCACTAACCTTGGAGGTGATTTGTTATGAGCAATATTAACTGGTATAGTACCTGTGCACCAGTTATATATTCTCACTAACTCTCACCTTCCTGAGTCTCTAACAGGAAGAAAATAGTACCTCTAACACAGGACCTAAGGTAGAATATATGACATGACTAAAAATATTCAAGTGTAAATAATATTCACAGCTTTCTTCCTCCCCAGGCTGCTCAGGATTCTTTGTGTTGATCTGTACCAGGGAATTTGTAGTAATGATTAAGACAGGATATAAAAATAGAATATTGGAAAAAAATGAGAGACAGAATAAAAAATACCAAAAGTCTCCTCAAAGAATAAAAATATCCAGATATCTAAAGACAACTTTTAGGAAGTTTTGCTAAGAAACGTATTTTAGGATACAATTTGAGGCAGCTACAAATGTAGCTATTGCGATATAAACTGAAGATACTTCTCAGTATCTTCAAGAAAGCTTTGGGATATGCAAACATTATAGTCCTTTGTATAAATATTTGTGTTTATACTGAATGACAATGTGCTGACTGGCCTTAAGGCAAGAGCCAAAGGACTCAGCTTTACTTGGGTTTTACCAAACTAAACACAGGGCTTGTTACATAGGAAATTAAGAATCTCTCGTGGACAGCATCTCAAATAATAAGAACCCAATAATAGAATAATATTTAATGATTAATATTGGGGTCTGATATATAAACCCTTATTAGCATTTTCTTAGCCACATAATTTTACTTCAGAGTACCCTGAAGTTTTGTTTGGATTTCAACTTTTTTTGCATCAGATAAATGCATTGTTTGAAGCCTCTGAAAACAGGAGGCTTAAAATATAGATTATTTTAACAAATATTTACTGAATGCCTTATTTTCTGCTATGAACTTAGATGCAGCAAGGATAATACAAAATTTTCCCTTAAAAAGCCTACACTGGGAATAAAAGAAATAAGCATATGAACAAGTAAGTATTTAAGTTTCAGATGCAATTTAAGAAGAGAGGTCTTCATAGAAGATGTGAAAAAAATACAGATCAAAAATGTAACACACTCAAAAAAATAAATAAATAAAAGTAACACACTGAAAGAAATGAAGTCTATATTCTGAAAAAATCTGAAAATTCTTCCCTGTATGTCAAAATGCTAAATGACACCCCGAAGGAGAAATAAGATTGAATATGCAGAAAAAAGGAAAAAAGGCATTCTGACCCAGGGTATAGAGCCAAAAAGCTATTTTCTGTGTTGGCTGGTTGTTGGCTAAAGCAGGTAAGTTATATATAAGAGAACACTATAAAAAAGTTAAAAAAAATTCTATGATGAGTTTCTCCTATAGTTGACCCCTGAACAGCACAGGTTTGAAATGTCTGGTCCACTGATACATTCATGTTTTCCAGTAAATACAGAATACTCTAAATGTATTTTCTCTTATGGTTTTCTGAATGTTTTTTTCTAGTTTAAGAATACAGAATACATTAACCTCAAAAAAGGTGTTCATTGACAGATTATATTATCAGCAAGGCTCAGTCAGCAGTAGACTACTAGTGGTTAACTTCTGGGAGAGTCAAAGTTATACATGAATTTACAACTGCACAGGGCAATGTCCAAGGATCAACTGCAGTCATCAAGGAATGGCTAACAACTTTAGAAGGAAACTGCAAGATGCAATCTTTTGTGATGCCTATTCTGAAAGCAGTGTGTGCAGGATGAATTAAAGAAGAAACTGGAAGAAGGGTTATTAGTTACCACCAAGTACATGATAATACAGACCTGAACCATCCAAAAATTGTATGTTGACATCACTAAGCATAACGCCTTAATTCAGAAATGAGGAAACTTCAGACAAATCCCATGACTACGTGAACTAAGTAAAATGGGGCAACTAGACTAGAAACAAAATGTTTAGATTTTCATTCCACTCCTTCTTTGATACTACAAAATATCTCTTAATTCTACATGTTAGTTCAATATCCTGGCAATTGATTACCTAGCCTCACTTTTCATCTAAATAATCAATCTCACTGGAAGCCAGCAACCAGGGCTCAGGACCCTTCAAGAACAGAACAGATTTTAATGGCTCTTTGAACTCACATACTCCAGTTTCTCTGTAAAATTACATCACATCACTGCCATGGAATCATATTATAATAAGAGAAATGTGTTTACATGAACCTCATCACAGAAAAGCTTATACAAATCAAAAATAGTAGTTTGCATCATAAAAAATTCAGTAATGATAGAGTGGGTCAATTTACTTACCACTCTTGACTGTTAAGGACAGATGTCAGGCAGACACCCAAAGAGTGTGTACACAAAGCCACATAACAACACTTTGTACATGTCTTAGTTACTCTAATATATTCATTTCTGCTTTGTCTCTGCAATGTGCTTAGAAAACCAAAAAAAGTGAGAAAGAAACAACAGTAATGGACACTCAACTTGTACTCTAGAACTGTGGAAACTTATCCCACTTAACACTGCAGAGTCATGAAGTTGTTCCCAACTCCTGGAAAAGTCACAGTTCCATGATAAGCACTGTGGATGCATTATAGAAAAAGCTTTCTGAGGGCACCTGCTAGCTCAGTCTGTTAAGCATCTGGCTCTTGATTTTGGCTCAGGTCATGATCTCCCCCTGTGGGAATCCACACAGCAGGGAGTCTGGTTAGGATTCTTTCTCTCCCTCTAACCCTCTCTTCGTAAACATGTACCCTCTCTTCCTCACTTCCTCTCTAAAATAAAGTCTAAGAAAGGAAGGAAGGAAGGAAAAACTTTCTGATAAAGTCTGGAGAATTTAATGGGTTTAGAGTAAGAACAATTTCATATTCTTAGGATTAATTGTAGCTAAATCTTACTGTTTTAAATCTTACTCTGTGTTATTTGCTAAATTAGGGATTCTAATGTTTAAACAATGTATAAAGATTTGAGGGATTTTTTTAATGCTGAAAATGACTGTCTCCTTACAGAAAACATGAGGTTGTTCAAGGATCATGACCAAAGCCAAAGCATCACTACCACTTGGATACAGTATATCGACTATATGCCAATTATTTTGAATAGTAACAATTTCCTGAAAATAACTCTCTTAAGCTAAACTCAGCAAACTCCTAAGTTAACATTGTCAGTGTCACAGCCACCAACTTTAAAAAACTGTTTAATCAAAATTTTCTCATAGTGGAGTCATCAACACCAACTCTTTCAATACAATTTCACATTTTTCCTGGTCTATCCCCCAAACAAAGCTACTTTGAAATATAAACAATTTGTAACCACTGCATTTATTTACACACATACACATTACATGTTATATATTATCTAATAATACTTTTCATACATGTAACAGTTTATAAATATAAAAGCAAATTCACACTGTCTGTAGAATCTTGCACAGATACTATTTAAAGTATTACAAAACCACTTTTTTTATTCATCCAAGTACACTAGATGCTGAGTGTATCTTTGACTACATTGTCTTATGCTATTTTTCTACTAAGTTATTTTACATCTTTACCACTTTGCCAAAGAGCAGCAATCCTCAAATCAGTCCATTGTAATATATGCCCAGATAGTAATATGTAAATATACATGATGAGTCAGAGGAAAGGTCTTTCTGAAGCTATTTTAAACAACTAGAATAAAGGAGAAATGATTTCAGCAGTGCAAGAATCAGCAGGGACAGGAAAGTGCCAACTCTGATTAGAAGCCTTGAAAGCACTAACTGCAGCATCTCAAGGTAAAATAGGATTTTCAATAACTCACCCTGCATCACAGCACTTGTAAGTGGTGAGAGGCGATTGGAGGGGGAAAGAGAATTTGACCTTTTCTTAGTGAAGTAAAAGAAGAAGTTCATCCACTGAACTGGAAGCTTTTAGTGGAGTTACTGGAAGACAAAGCTACATGCTTGAAAGGAACGGAAAGTGCAGAACTTGGCAGTTTTATCAGAGAATGTGCTTCAATCAGTTTACATTTGATTGAAACTCAAAGAATTCCTACAGAACCACTGAACAGTCACCTTTAAGATTTAAAATTTCTCATAAATTTCTCTATTAAAGTCAACATACACGGAACATTGCAAAATGCATTAAGCCCTTCAGAAAACATCACTGCATTGTATAGCATATCAAAGCATACTTAAATGTATCTATGTAGGAGACAATAGAAAAATAGGATTTGTGAGATATCAAAATAACTGTATTGTACACAGAATATAGCCCCTTTCTCTCTCCATGTAGCACTGTGATTTTTTTTTTTCATTTCACTGAATATGTTTGGTTTTAGAAAGTCTCAGGTCTACTCTCCCATTGGATGAATACCCAGTTTTTAAAAAATCCATTCTAAATTAATGATGGTGCTGAAAAGGCAACACACTGCAGAAGTTAAATGAGGTTTTGTTTTACATTTGTAGCAAACTATTTGTTTCTTAAAAATAAAGTTTTAACACCTACTTAGATTTTCTCTCCTTTATCATTTTAACCAGGGTAACTTCATAAATCAGAGTAGTAGAGAGTTGTAATGGTTAGTCAACCCACATTCTGTCTCTTGGAAATGACTTTCAATAATTTAAAGGGAAGGGGAAAAAACCAAAAAACAAAAAACAGGACCAGTCTGAATCTAAAGAATCTGATCGGGTCAAGACATTTCTTTTTACACAGCATCTTGCACCAAAAGGCAATAAATGCTAGTTTCCTGAATGAATAATAAAAAATGAAGATAACTAACTGAATTATAGTACTACTTATCCCTAGAACCAGATATATTCACCAGAAACCCACTAAGAATCTAAGTAAGGGAAATGTGACATTCCAATGAAAACACTAAGAAATAGAAAGAAAAAAAATTGTATAAGTGAATAAAAGGAGCAATCAGGAAGCAAAGCAATGACTGAACACGGTGGTCAGAATAATAGCTACCCAAAAATATTTATATGTTATTCCCCAAAATCTAGGAGTATGTTCCCTTAATGACCCCCCCAAAAAAATTAATTAATGAAATTAGAGATCTTGAGATGGGACGATTATCCTGTATTCAATATAATCACCTTATGGGGATCCCTCTAAGACCTACGCAGGAGTACCAAAATCAGAGGTGACAGGACAGCAAAGACAGAGGTCTGAGTGATGTAATTGTTGGTAATGAAGATGAAGGAAGGGGCCATGAGCTACGTAATGCAAGCAGCCTCAAGAAACTAAAAAGGGCAAGGAAACAAATTCTCCCCTTCAGTCTCCAAAAGAAATGCAATCCTGCCAACACCTTGATTTTAGCCCAGTAAATTCCGTTTCAGACTTTTAACTTCCAGAACTTTAAGATATTTGTGTTCTTTAAAGCCACTAAATTTGTGGTAGTTTGTTACAAGAAACAGAAAACTAACATACTGGACTAAACATTACTCTTGGATTTCTAAATCTGCTTTCAATTAAAAGGAGCCATTTTCATCTAAAGGTAAAAAGAGAATGAGCAAAAGAACACAAAGAAATATGTGAAATATTCTCCTTTGCCCATTTTAAAGACTACTACTCAATCCAATCAGGTATATGATGCAGATTAACTGTGCATGTAGGAGGTGTGGCTCATGTTAAGGGAGAATCTATTCATCTATGACTTTTAAGTCAAAGTTAATTAGGCTGAAAATGCCATCTTGTCATCTGAAAGTTTCTTATCTCACATTCAAACTATGGTTACAAAGAATACTTCAGATTTTCAATTTAGAAATGACTACTTTCCTTTCTTCCTTGTTAGATCCTAATCAGCAAGGGAATTCATAATTAAAAATAACTCTAAACCTTGCAAGATAAAAAGCCAACAGTCCTACAATTCATATAAATATGCAAATGTTCATTATGAGTCTTTTAAATGAAACTGCTTTCTCCATTGTGCAAGGATGATAAGTTTCCTATTGCACTAATAACCTTTCAATATTATTAACTATGTTTTCCTTTTAGGTCTAAAATAAGTACCTGGTTGCTGGTTAAGAAAAATCTCTTGAGAGGAGTGGCTGCTAAATTGTGTTTGTTTCTATAAACACAAAATACATCATTAATCCAGTTTTATTCCAGAGAGGATAGTTGTTTTCCGTGCATTATGGTGATTTTATTGTCTCTTATTAAGGAATAATGGCAAACTAAAGCAACTGTATTAACACAGACTTGTAATAAAAAGTAATGCTTTTGCTTTCCTAATTAGTTACACTCATTTTATGAGAGAATGAAGCCTGATATGCTTGGTTATGTTTGAGCTGCAAAGTCTGTAAAAAAAAAATAAATAAAATAAATGCTTTCCATTGGCTTTTAGCACAGGTGTGCTAAGCTGCTGTGCACAACTGTTCCAAAAGCAAGGCCAAATGTTAGCTGAAAAGAACTCATCTTACCTCAAGAGGTTTCCCAACAACTACCTGCCAAAAAAGGAAAAAAAAAAAAAAAAAGAAAGAAAGAAAGAAAGGAAAAAAGAGAGAGAGAGAGCGCGCTTCCCAGCAAAGACTGTATATTGAAGTAATTGCTCCCTTGTGTAATTAATTAGGTCTGTAGCTGGCCATTTGCCCTGCTATAGGACCAAATATAGGCACAATAAGCTGCACTCGAGCAGTTACATACCTGCGGATTTGCAGTCACATGTATAAAACAGTAGGTTCCTTGAAAAATTAGCTCTCAGCAATTTGTATCTCAATTCAAACACAGCTATGTATATTTTAATGACTTTAATAAATACAGCAGGTATGTCAATGAGATGCTTTCTCCTCCCCAACACCTGCAACTTTTCAGAATCTTCACTGTTCTATATAAATAAGTGAAGATATTTATTCTGCTTGCTAAGGATTTTTTTGCAAAAAAAAAAAAAATGTGTGCTAGACATTTGCATGGAAGGGAGTTACTCTGCTCATTATAAATGGCAGCTTTCTTTTCTATAAGTTTTAACTCATGAAATTGGATGCTTATCTTTAATAAAGCGAAGGATTCTTTTTTTTTTTCTTTATCCTAAAAAAAAAAAAATCATGCACTGATTTAATGGGGGATTTTTATTACCTTGATTACATTTACAAAAATTAAACGCCAACTAACTGTGATATACTGGAGCCAAAGTGAGGTTCATTTCAATATCTGGCTAAATCTAAGGGTTGAGTTTATATCTGACTGTGGCCCACATAAAAGCCAGGGGGTCTCTTCAGAATCACAAGTCAGTAAGTCTGTATATGTGTAAAGCTAATCCCGGTTGCCTTTTCCTAAATATACAGCCAAGGTGGAAGGACAGAAAGCTCAACAATGGATTAGGAAAAATGGCCCTACAGAACCGATCTCAGAAATGGCTTTACTACCTTCTTGACATATGACAAGCAGGTCCTATTATGTGTGAGCACATCCCTACTTACTTATAAGTTCCTACAGAAAATGTTCAGGAGAAACTGTCAACTACAGGGGAAAGAAAGTCAAGACCAGGTGAAAAATAAATGTGGGGTTTTGTGGCTATAGTACAGTAGAGAGTGTGTCCCACGATCTAAGTTCTGTTAGGACATGGAGATGAGGCCTGAATTTCTTCTGCTGACCAGGACACTCCCAGACTCAAACACCTGGCTGGGTCCATGGTAAATATTTATTGGATAATGAATGTGTACCTAATTCAATGTCTAGTACATTCTGACTGGCAACTCTTTAAGATCTTCAGAAAAAAACAAACAGCTTTGAGCAAAGCTTTGCTTACTAGGCCCACTACATTAAGGGAATGTATCTCCATGATCAATTTATGATAGTATCCAAAAGGGAAGTCAGTTAACCATATTTACAGAGTGTTATGTCCCAGGCTGGGTGATTTTAGGGTAAGTCTTGCAGAGCAGGGAACTGGTTAGAATTGGACAGAGTTTATGAAAGCACAGTTTGGACTAGTGGATGAAGTATGGCAATCATCTTGAAAAACTCTTGGTAAGCAAACTGTTAATGTTTTAGGGTTCTGAGAGAAACAGAACCAATATATAGAAAAAGAGATTTATTATAAGGAATTGCCCAACTATAGAAGCTAGCAAGTTCCAAGATCTGTAGGGTAAATCCTACCAAGTTAGAGATACAGGAAAACTGATGGTTTAGTTCCAGTCTGAGACAAAAGCCTTGAGAATAAGGAAACACAATGGTGTAGCTCCAGTCTGAAGACCAGCAGGCTCAAGACCCAGGAAGAGCAGATATTTCATTGGAGTCCAAAGGCAGGAAAAAAGCCAGTGTCCAAGTCTAAAGACCATCAAGCAGAAACAAATTTCCCTCACTCACTCAGGGCAAGTTCAGCCTTTCTGTTCTATTCAGACCTTCAACTGGCTAGATGAGGGCCTCATGCATTATGGAGGGCAATCTGCTTTACTCAGCTTGACAAATAAAATGTTAATTTTATCCAAAACACCATCACAGAAACACCCAGAATAATGTTGGACCGAATGTCAGGATACCCCATGACCCAATCAGGTTGACACATAAAATTAATAATCACCCTCAATAAGTAAACTAGTTGGTTCACATTGTTAACCTCCAGGAGCTAGAAGCTAAGTTCTACTAGCTTGTTCTCAATGCAGTTTCACAAAGAGACTGGAAAGTATTGTCTTGCCCTTTCACTACTCAAAGATGTTCATTTCAGTTCTCAAACTTTAATCTTACTCTTAGAATCTCCTGAAAAAAAAAAAAAAGATCCTTAAACCAAGGCAGTCACATTCTCTATCCATGAGATTTCATGGTGATCTTATGGTTAGCAAATTTGACATATGCCTCTACATGTGAAAATTACATTAGAAGGTTGGGATTATTAAGAGACCCCTACAACAGTCTAATACATTGCATGCAGATTATTGAGGAAATACTTAGGAGTGTAAAATATCTGGGTAACTATCACAGCCCATCCCTAACTGTGAGAATACATGCTTACACCCTGCCACATCAGTCTTCCTAACAAATATGCAGTGAAATTTGGTAATTCCTCAAGTATTGTGATCACAATAGAACTCCTAGGGAAGTAATTCAGGTCTAGAAGAGAACTTCTATGTTGAGAAAATCAGCTGGGGTGATTACCAAATCCCTACTGAGATAGATCAAGGCCTGGTTAACCTCTGATTTACACAGACCCAAACGTGTAAGATTTATAAATGGACTTTTTCTGCAGAACAAAGCTAAATATTAATTCTGTAAAAAAAACTTCTCAGCTAATTATCATAAAACTGCTTTTTCTTAACTACCATTTATTTATTCCCTTTTCAAATTTTATATATGTTTAATTGTCAAAAGTCAAAGCTCACTTGGCCTTCTCAGTTTTCTCAGTAAGAAAGCCACCACCTCCCTATGTGTGAAGCAATAATTACAAAGAATTTAGTAAATGCAAAATAAAAAATAATACCTAGCTGTAATATAACTAAAAATGTGTATGTGTGTATCCCCCAGTTTTGCTTTCATGTGCTGTACCTCAGACTCATTATGTTGTAAATGCAAAAAAATTGTTAGAGATATCTATCTGCCCCTGAAATGCCCAGTTATTGATGAAATATTCCTAAATTGTTCTCATAATGACAAAGCACCAGGAACAATCACTGAATGCATATTTATCTGTGATGAATACTCATTTCATCCATGTCTGTACAAGGAGCTTCCCAACTGACAGGACAATAAATAAGTTTCTTCATGCCCATTTTAATTCAGCATTTATTCACTTTCTCCACTGCCATGACTTTAGACAAGGTAAATTCTCTTTTTGTAGCTTGACTTGGGAAGCATTAGTTTCATCTATGTCCTACATTAGCTCCCTTAAACACAAAATACAACTCTGAGAACAGTGATTAATTAGTTCAAAGATTTGCCATCTGCTTCATTCAAGTCCTACAAGGTGAGAAATGACAAATATGGACTAAGAGAAAATGAATGTTAATGAGGTTGTGAGTCTACCCTTTGAAACAAAAAGAGAGGAGTGGTGAGCCTGGAATGTGAGTCAGTGGTGTGCTGGCAAATGTTGAACAACTGCCTTCTGAAGTTTGAAATGGGAACCTGATTTGCAGTGCTTGCCTGTTTTTGAAGTGTTAATATTCCCACAGCTGATTTCAAGCTATCACCCTGATGTCACCAAACACAGAGCTGGGAAGAGTAAAACACTATACTGTACTCTCTCCTCCAGACACATACAATGCATGTACCTGAATTCAAGAACATGGAGAATGAAATATAGTAAAATTAGGAGGTGATGGATATTTAACATTAATTTGGATTTTAACATAATTTACTTAATTGTAGACTTATTAGTTTTTGATAATGACTATGTTTAACAATCACCTCACCAAATTCCTGAAAATTTAACAGTCAATCCTCTCCTACCGGCTGGTACAAGTCACATTTCATTAGTTGGTACAAGCCGGCTCCAGCAAATCACTGCTGTGGGTCTGTATTTTCATAAAGTATAACTGTGTTTTTTTTTTAATTTTTATGAGAAGCTTCTTCTTTATTAATAAAGCTTTAAAAAAGCTCTCTCACCTTCATCTACTCCCTGTTATTCTACACAGACTTACACAAACACACAGAGTCTTACAGAATTTAACATTGCTGGAACAGGAATATATACTCAATGGTTGTCAGTATGGAAGTGACAACTGATAATCTCTCAATGTGTTTATGGGCTGAATGCAAGACATCATTAGTTTCTAGTATGGGTTGAAGAGACTTGTATATTAAAAACTGAAAATTGTCATGTAAATTTCTTGTGAGTTAAGAATGTCTTAATAACCTTTTCAAGTGCAATGTATAACATAATGCACCCGACAACACGAGTACTCAACTTGTGAAATAAACATTCAATCAATTACTATGGCTCTGAAAAAATGATCTCCTATTTTCCCACCCAAATTTCCACAAACAAAATATTCAATAACAGACTGTAGCTAGTTCTTTGGGCAATTTTCAAAGGAAATATTTTATCCTGCAAACAAATTTCAAACAATTACAGATACAAATTAATTTTTAAGGATTTTTATGAATTCCATATACTTCAATTTAAGGACTAGGTTTTTTAAGGTTTAATTTAAAGACTAAATTTCCTAGGCAAATCAACAAAGCCTACCATTGCATAATACTAAAGATTTTACATATTTATAGAACACCTAGAAAAGTAGCATATATAAACTTCAAAAAAAAAAAAACTGTATTGAAAGAAAAACCCCTAATTTGGTTGACAAAGCATTTTTTTTTTTAAGATTTTATTTATTTATCCGACAGAGAGAGGGATCACAAGTAGGCAGAGAGGCAGGCAGAGAGAGAGAGGAGGAAGCAGGCTCCCTGCTGAGCAGAGAGCCCGATGCGGGACTCGATCCCAGGACCCTGAGATCATGACCTGAGCCGAAGGCAGCGGCTTAACCCACTGAGCCACCCAGGCGCCCTGGTTAACAAAGCATTTTATTTTTTTTTTTAATTTTTTATTTTTTATAAACATATATTTTTATCCCCTGGGGTACAGGTCTGTGAATCACCAGGCTTACACACTTCACAGCACTCACCAAATCACATACCCTCCCCAATGTCCATAATCCCATCCCCTTCTCCCAAACCCCCTCCCCCCGGCAACCTCAGTTTGTTTTGTGAGATTAAGAGTCACTTATGGTTTGTCTCCCTCCCAATCCCATCTTGTTTCATTTATTCTTCTACCCACTTAAGCCTCCATGTTGCATCACCACTTCCTCATATCAGGGAGATCATATGATAGTTGTCTTTCTCTGCTTGACTTATTTCGCTAAGCATGATACGCTCTAGTTCCATCCATGTTGTTGCAAATGGCAAAATTTCATTTCTTTTGATGGCTGCATAGTATTCCATTGTGTATATATACCACATCTTCTTGATCCATTCATCTGTTGATGGACATCTAGGTTCTTTCCATAGTTTGGCTATTGTGGACATTGCAGCTATAAACATTCGGGTGCATGTGTCCCTTTGGATCACTACATTTGTATCTTTAGGGTAAATACCCAATAGTGCAATTGCTGGGTCATAGGGCAGTTCTATTTTCAACATTTTGAGGAACCTCCATGCTGTTTTCCAGAGTGGCTGCACCAGCTTGCATTCCCACCAACAGTGTAGGAGGGTTCCCCTTTCTCCGCATCTTCGCCAGCATCTGTCATTTCCTGACTTGTTGATTTTAGCCATTCTGACTGGTGTGAGGTGATATCTCATTGTGGTTTTGATTTGTATTTCCCTGATGCCGAGTGATATGGAGCACTTTTTCATGTGTCTGTTCGCCATCTGGATGTCTTCTTTGCAGAAATGTCTGTTCATGTCTTCTGCCCATTTCTTGATTGGATTATTTGTTCTTTGGGTGTTGAGTTTGCTAAGTTCTTTATAGATTCTGGACACTAGTCCTTTATCTGATATGTCATTTGCAAATATCTTCTCCCATTCTGTCAGTTGTCTTTTGATTTTGTTAACTGTTTCCTTTGCTGTGCAAAAGCTTTTGATCTTGATGAAATCCCAGTAGTTCATTTTTTCCCTTGCTTCCCTTGCCTTTTGCATTGTTCCTAGGAAGATGTTGCTGCGGCAGAGGTCGAAGAGGTTGCTGCCCGTGTTCTCAAGGATTTTGATGGATTCCTTTCGTACATTGAGGTCCTTCATCCATTTTGAGTCTATTTTTGTGTGTGGTGTAAGGAAATGGTCCAATTTCATTTTTCTGCATGTGGCTGTCCAATTTTCCCAGCACCATTTATTGAAAAGGCTTTCTTTTTTCCATTGGACATTCTTTCCTGCTTTGTCAAAGATTAGTTGACCATAGATTTGAGGGTCTATTTCTGGGCTCTCTATTCTGTTCCATTGATCTATGTGTCTGTTTTTGTGCCAGTACCATGCTGTCTTGATGATGACAGCTTTGTAATAGAGCTTGAAGTCCGGAATTGTGATGCCACCAACGTTGGCTTTCTTTTTCAATATCCCTTTGGCTATTCGAGGTCTTTTCTGGTTCCATATAAATTTTAGAATTATTTGTTCCATTTCTTTGAAAAAGATGGATGGTACTTTGATAGGAATTGCATTAAATGTGTAGATTGCTTTAGGTAGCATAGACATTTTCACAATATTTATTCTTCCAATCCAGGAGCATGGAACATTTTTCCATTTCTTTGTGTCTTCCTCAATTTCTTTCATGAGTACTTTATAGTTTTCTGAGTATAGATTCTGTGTCTCTTTGGTTAGGTTTATTCCTAGGTATCTTATGGTTTTGGATGCAATTGTAAATGGGATTGACTCCTTAATATCTCTTTCTTCTGTCTTGCTGTTGGTGTAGAGAAATGCAACTGATTTCTGTGCATTGATTTTATATCCTGACACTTTACTGAATTCCTGTATAAGTTCTAGCAGTTTTGGAGTGGAGTCTTTTGGGTTTTCCACATATAGTATCATATCATCTGCGAAGAGTGATAATTTGACTTCTTCTTTGCTGATTTGGATGCCTTTAATTTCCTTTTGTTGTCTGATTGCTGAGGCTAGGACCTCTAGTACGATGTTGAATAGCAGTGGTGATAATGGACATCCCTGCCGTGTTCCTGACCTTAGCGGAAAAGCTTTCAGTTTTTCTCCATTGAGAATGATATTTGCAGTGGGTTTTTCATAGATGGCTTTGATGATATTGAGGTATGTGCCCTCTATCCCTACACTTTGAAGAGTTTTGATCAGGAAGGGATGTTGTACTTTGTCAAATGCTTTTTCAGCATCTATTGAGAGTATCATATGGTTCTTGTTCTTTCTTTTATTGATGTGTTGTATCACATTGACTGATTTGCGGTTGTTGAACCAACCTTGTAGCCCTGGAATAAATCCCACTTGGTCGTGGTGAATAATCTTTTTAATGTACTGTTGAATCCTATTGGCTAGTATTTTGTTGAGCATTTTCGCATCTGTGTTCATCAAGGATATCGGTCTATAGCTCTCTTTTTTGGTGGGATCCTTGTCTGGTTTTGGGATCAAGGTGATGCTGGCCTCATAAAATGAGTTTGGGAGTTTTCCTTCCATTTCTATTTTTTGGAACAGTTTCAGGAGAATAGGAATTAGTTCTTCTTTAAATGTTTGGTAGAATTCCCCCGGGAAGCCGTCTGGCCCTGGGCTTTTGTTTGTTTGGAGATTTTTAATGACGGTTTCAATCTCCTTACTGGTTATGGGTCTGTTCAGGCTTTCTATTTCTTCCTGGTTCAGTTGTGGTAGTTTATATGTTTCTAGGAATGCATCCATTTCTTCCAGATTGTCAAATTTATTGCCGTAGAGTTGCTCATAGTATGTTCAGGACTCAACCGGTATCAAAAGATTGGGATCATTCCCTGCATATTTTCAGACCACAATGCTCTAAAGCTAGAACTCAACCACAAAAGGAAGTTTGGAAAGAACCCAAATACATGGAGACTAAACAGTATCCTTCTAAAGAATGAATGGGTCAACCGGGAAATTAAAGAAGAATTGAAAAAAATCATGGAAACAAATGATAATGAAAATACAACGGTTCAAAATCTGTGGGACACAACAAAGGCAGTCCTGAGAGGAAAATATATAGCGGTACAAGCCTTTCTCAAGAAACAAGAAAGGTCTCAGGTACACAACCTAACCCTACACCTAAAGGAGCTGGAGAAAGAACAAGAAAGAAACCCTAAGCCCAGCAGGAGAAGAGAAATCATAAAGATCAGAGCAGAAATCAATGAAATAGAAACCAAAAAAACAATAGAACAAATCAACGAAACTAGGAGCTAGTTCTTTGAAAGAATTAATAAAATTGATAAACCCCTGGCCCGACTTATCAAAAAGAAAAGAGAAAGGACCCAAATAAATAAAATCATGAATGAAAGAGGAGAGATCACAACTAACACCAAAGAAATACAACAAAGCATTTTAATAGTATCATCACCTTATTAAATAAGAGCGCTAAAGTTTTAAAACATTTGTAAAAAATAAAGATGTAACCTGGCCAAGCTCTTTTTCAAAGATAATGCTCAATGGACTTGTTTAGGCTATAATTTAAAGTTGTACAATCTTAAATCATTTTGTTTTCCTTTCTGAGAAAAAGGGTGGCTTTGCATAACATTTTGGAATTTTTATGAAACATAAGTTAGTCCTTGGCTGTGAGGTAGGGGTAGGAAGTCGGGGAAATATTGTTATTTAGTAAATAAAGCACACCTAGCCTTGTTGTCCAGAGATAAGTTTTTCAAAGGAAAAGTAAAAACACTATCATCTGTCTATCTTAGCCATTTAATATGACTACTAAAGACACTCACCCCGGGCACCTGGGTGGCTCAGTGGTTAAGGGTCTGCCTTTGGCTCAGGTCGTGATCTCAGAGGTCTGAGATCAAGCCCTTTATAAGGCTGTCCGCTCAGTGGGGAGTCAGCTTCTCGCTCTTCTCTGTGCTCTCCCTCCAACTCACTCTCAAGTAAAAAAATAAAATCTTATAAAACAAAAAAAGGGGCTCCTGGGTGGCTCAGTGGGTTAAGCCTCTGCCTTTGGCTCAGACCATGATATCAGGATCCTGTGATTAAGCCCCGCATTGGGCTCTCTGCTCAGCGGGGAGCCTCCTTCCCCCACCCCCCCCCCACCGCCTCTTTTCCTACTTGTGATCTCTGTCAAATAAATAAACAAATAATCTTAAAAAATATTTTTAAAACTCACTTTAAAAAAAAACAAAAACAACACTCACTCCACTGATCCTGGATAAGACCTTGTATTCTGAGGTCAAAAACCCATTGTACACCTTCCAAATATCACAATTTTTTTGTTGTTGTTGTTTATGCAAGCCTTGATTTCTCCCTCCTCCAAGAAGCCTTTCAGAAAACCAAATTTTCTTTCCTCTGATTTTTGCATCTCTTCTTGCTTTGAGCTTTACTGGATTTCATCTACCCACAATACTGGCAGTTAATTATTTTCTTTAGCCATGCCAGCTTCGTCTCTGGCAGTTCTCTAAAATGGGGTCTCAAGAGTTTGATTGCTTAAAGTGGTAAATTCTTTAAGAAAAAGGTGACTGTTAAATGCACAATTCTACAGGACCTTACCATGGGTACAGTACCATAAGCTAAAATTAATTGAAGTGGTAGAACTGGAAAGAATTCCAACATTCAAAAAGAAGGACCATGGGTACAGTACCATAAGCTAAAATTAATTGAAGTGGTAGAACTGGAAAGAATTCCAACATTCAAAAAGAAGGACCATCTATTGTCAAAATAACTGTAATTCAGTCAAAAGTAAGGGAAGATTTTTACCACCAAAATCTATGCTATTTGAAGCCATTTCACAACACTATTCTATTAAGATTTCCTGTAAGTGTAATTAATCATATTTGTAAAACTAAAAATTTTTCCATAAGTGTATTTATTAATTAATCATTTTGGGACATAGTTATTTAAAAGGTGCTTTATTACCTTTCTATGATACGATAGATACATTTTTATTACTCTTTTCACAAAGCTATTAAGAAATAACTTTTGAGGGGGCACCTGGGTGGCTCAGAGGGTTAAGCCTCTGCCTTCAGCTCAGGTCATGATCTCAGGGTCCTGGGATCAAGTCCCGCATCGGGCTCTCTGCTCCTCAGGGAGCCTGCTTCCTTCTCTCTCTCTCTCTCTCTCTCTCTCTGGCTGCCTCTCTGCCTACTTGTGATCTCTGTCAAATAAATAAATAAAATATTTTAAAAAATAACTTTTGAGACTTATAATCAAAACCAAGCAAAGAACAGCTTAGATATGAGAAATGTGAAAAGCAGAACTTTATCTTTCACTACTGTACTTTTGTCAATAAAAAGCTTATTTACATTAATTCATCCAACAAATATTGAGAATCAATGTTGTGATAGAGATCATGCTAGACCACAAAGTTATAGTCATGATTGAAACTAGAACAATTCTCTTCATGACACCAGACCCTCAGTTTCTGCACTTGTAAAATAAGGAGTTTGCAATAATGGCTAAGATTGCTCCCATTTCCAAAATATTATAGTCTATGCAGTAGAAATAAATCATATCAAATGAACTCCTTTTAAAAACCAGAAGATTGACACATTAAAGAACAGATAATGGCACTGATTATTTGGATTTTAATACACTGTTTGATAAGGTATCTTTTAGGAGATGCTAAATTATTCTTTCCAGTCAATTGTCTAGTCTTTGTGGAAACACAAATGAAAATTTATCTTTAAAAAAAAAAAAAAAAAACTAGTGAGGTTGATAAAAAGTAATATCCTTGGTTAGAATTTCAAAGTGCTTCTACATACATATTTCATGCATATAAAATTGGTTATATGCCAGCTGATGGACATGAAAATTGCAGATCACTATCATAACAACCAAATGGCAAAATCAAATCATTACACTAAAAATCAACAGACTAGTTTCCACTGTACCATTCCATATTAGTAGTTCTTCCATTCAGCATTTTTATTATAAATAAAAAGTGAATGAAGGAGGTCAAAAGGTATAATGCTGCCAGTTATAAAATAAATAAGTCATAGAGATATAATGTACAGCATGTGGACTACAGTTAATAAAACAGAAACCAAACTACAACTAATACACTGAGTAGCTTGTTGAAAATAGTGTGGTTTTTTACATGTTGCGGGAAGATGGCAGAGTAGGAGGATCTTAAGCTCTCCCTATCGCATAGACACAATGAGGTAATACCCACAGGAGTATAAATAACCCAGAAAATTACCTGAAGACTAGCAGAACAGATGCTCCACAGCTAACTGCTGAGAAAAGGGCATACCGCAGAACATAGGAAGGGTGAGGTTAGAAGCCAAACTGACCTGCAGGACCAACCACTGGAGGGAAAGTTGTGGCGGGCATGGGGGAAAAAATGGGGCCTTCCATGGAGAAGGTAAATCCCCATAACACTTGGCTTTGAAAACTAGAGGGTACGAAACATCAGCAGAGCTTAAATTTAAAAATCAACTGGATTTTTAAAATTTAAAAAGTTTTAAATTAAAATTTTAAATTTTAAATCAGCTGGAAATTTAAAAATCAGCTATGGGGAGCAGAGAGGGTGGGGTCCCTACAATTAAAGTGACAGTATAACAAAGCCCCATTGAGAGACAGCATAGAAGCAGCAGTCTGAAAACACCTGGGCTAAACAGGAAGATTTATTCACTACTCTCAGGACATGTGCTGGAGGAACAGGGATCTTTGGAAGACTTCTTCAAGATCAAAAGAGCTTGAGGGCCATTTTGCTCCTCCATCCCACAGCCTAGATACACCGACATCTGCAAAAACAGGCACAGTGCAACGTTTCCACCTAATGTGCTAACAGCATGTCCACTCCCTTGTGCTTCTATGGATCTGCCCACTCCAACCTGGCTGGCCTTTTCCCAGGCCACTATAAGGACCTCTCCCACAGTGGACCTGCATGGTCCTTGCTAGCACTATGTGGCCCACCCCTGCATTCTCCACAGGACCCTCCACAGGACCCTCCACAGGACCCACAGGACTCTCCACAGGACCCTCCCTTTCTAACCCTGCAGCCCTTGGCAGGAGTTTTCCCAGATAGATGCAGATACCCTGCTGCAGCAGACCAATGTGCATTGCATGTCCCTTGCCACACTTTTTCCTGCAGACCTTCCCCCCAATATGTCTTTGGCCAGAGCTAATGAAAACTAGAGCCACAAGCCTGGCAGTGTGTGAGTAATCCTGACATGGGCCAGCACCACTCCAAAGTAACTCTTGTCCCACGGAGAGGGAAAGACAACAACACACACCAATCCAACTGTGGCCCTGGCAGTGGGCTGGAGGTGGACATCTGATTTGACTACAGTTGCTGCCCAGCAACAAAGGCTTCTCAGACCGCAACACTGAAAAAAAGCCCTGAAGTTTGGTTCTATTATATCTCTGGCAAATACCTGGTCTGCCTCAACTCATGCCCAAGGTGGCCCTAGACTAGCTTACTAATAACACAGGGACTAAACCCTGCCCATGTGAGGCAAGGTCTCTGCACAAGACCAAATTAAAGGAAAACATGGGTCTGCAACAACAGTAGGTCACATGTAACACACATAGCAGACACCACTAAGCACCAGGTCCTGGTGAGCAGGGGATGTTACACTATAGGACCTTTTCATAAGGCCACTAATTCCAAAAGCAGGCAATGTATCTGAATTTCCTAACACAGAAGAAGAGACAGACAAAAATATGGAGATGAAGAATATGATCCAAATCAATGAAAAGGAGTGAAAAATCACAGCAAGAACTAAACAAAATAGAGATAAGCTATATGCCAGATAGAGGATTTAGAGTAATTGTCATACAGATACTCACTAGACTTGAAACAAGAGCAGAGGTCCTCAGTGGGACCCTCAACAAAGATACTGAAAACAAACAAACAAAAAAAAAAACAATCAATGACAAAAAAACCTCAGTAACATATTTAAAATACAGTAGATGGAATAAACAATAGACTAGAGGAAGCAGACCAGCAATCTGGAGGACAGAGCAAGGGAAAGCAATTGAGCCAAACAACATAAAACATGAAAACAGGGGCACCTGGGTAGCTCAGTTGGTTAAGCATGTGCCTTCAGCTCAGGTCATGATCCCATGCTCAGACAGGAGTCTGCTTCTCCCTCTCTTTCTGCCCCTCTCCCCTGCTCATGCTCCCACAAGCATGCATACATACACACACACACACTCTCTCTCTGTCATGTGCATGCTCTCATTCTCTCTCTCTAATAAATAAAATCTTAAGAAAATGAAAATAGACTAAGAGAACCCAGCAATACTATCAAGCATGATGATATATGCATTATATGGATCTCAGAAAAAGAGGAGAGAGAAAAGGGACATAAAATTTATTTAAAAAAAAAAAAAAGCTGAAAACTTCCCAAATATGGAGAAGGATTCAGATATCTAAATCCAGTAAGCACAGAGAATACCCAAGGATGTCCACATCAAGATGCACAGCAACTAAAATGGCAAAAAGTAGTGATAAAGAATTTTAAAAGCAGCAAGAGAAAACAGTTAGGAAACCCCATAGGGCTATCTGCAGATTTTTTAGCAGAAACTTCTCAAGCTAGAAAGGAGTACCATAATATATTCAAAAGGCTGAAAAGAAAAAACCTCCAACCAAGACTACTCTATCTAGGAAGGATATCATTGAGACTAGAAGGAAAGAGAAAGAATTTCCCAACAAAAGTTAAAGGAACTCATTACTACTAACTTGGTCCTACAAATAATATTAAGGGAGACTCTTTGAGTGGAAAAGAAAGACCATAAGAATAAGAAAAGTAGAAAGCACAAAATTAGTATAATTAAATATATCTATGAAAATCAGTCAAGAGATACACAAAATAGAAGGATATAAAGTATGACACTATATACCTAAAATGTGGGGGAAGAGGAATACAGAAAGGGTTCATACCTAAGTAACCATCAACTTAATATAGACTGCTACATTCGTAAGATGTTTTATATATAAACCTAATGGGAGCCACAAATCGAAAACTAGCAAAAGACAGGCAAAAAATAGAGAAGAATCCAAACATACCACCAAAGAAAACCAGCAAACCCAGAAAACGAAGGAACAGAGAACTATTAAAATAACCATAAATAAGCAACAAAATGGTAGTAAGTGCATTCCTATCAATAATTACATTGAATGTAAATGAACTAAATGCTCTAATCAAAGGATACAAGGAGAGAGAATGGATAAAAAAGCAAGACCTGGGTTGCCTGGGTGGCTCAGATGGTCATGATCTACAGATCCTGGAATCAAGTGCCACATTGGGCTCCCAGCTCAGTGGGGAGTCTGCTTCTCCCTCTACCTCTTCCACTGCTCATACTCTCTCTCTCAAATGAGTAAATAAAATCTTCTAAGAAAAAAAAAAAGCAATGCCCATCTTTTGGCCACAGAAAGAGATTCATTTCAGATCTAAAGACACATACATTAAAAATGAAGGGATAGAAAAGTATTCACCATACAGATGTCAAATGAAGGCCAGGATAGCAATACTTATATTAGACAAAATAACTTTAAAACAAACAGTGGAACAAGAGACAAAGAACATTATATAATCATAAAGAGAACAATCCCCCAAAATGATAATATTTAAAATTGTCATATTTTTAATGTAAATTTTAGTTAACATATAGTCAACATTGGTTTCGGGAGTTGAATTCAGTGATTCATGACTTATATGCAACACTCATTGCTTATCTTTAATACCCATCACCCATATAGCCTATCCTCCACCCATGTCTATCCATCAACCCTCAGTTTATTCTCTATCATTAAGAGTCTCTTATGGTTTGTTTTCCTTTCTTTTTTATTCCCCCTTTCCATATGTTCATCTATTTTCTCTCTTAAATTCCACATATGAATGAGATCATATGGTGTTTGACTTTCTCTGGATAATTTCACTTAACATAATACATTCTACCTTCCATCCACATCATTGCAAATGGTAAGATTTCATTCTTTTTAATGGCTGAGTAATATTCCATACATATTTGGAGGGAGAGAGAGAAAGAATTCAAAATCACAAAAGAGAGAGGAGAAATAAGTGACCCCCACCAAAATACAAAGGATTATCAAAGAAATGAAAAATGAAATAATGAATGAAATTCAAATGAAAAAATACATTCCAATAAATTGGACCACCTAGGAAAAACAGATCAATTTCTAGAAAAATATAACCTCCCAAAATTGAATCAGGAAGAAATAAAAAATTTGAACACATAAATTACCAGCAATGAAATTGAATCAGTATTCTAAAAACTCCTTAGAAACCAAAGTACAGGACTCCACAGCTTCACAGGTAAATTCTAACAAATATTTAAAGAAGCGTTAAAACCAATTCTTCTCAAGTTATTCCAAAAAATAAGAGTTGAATAAAAGCTCCCAAAATTCATTACATGAGGCCAGCATTATCCTGATACCAAAACCAGATAAAGGCACAACAAAAAAACAGAGAACTACAGGCCTGCAATCTCAGATGAACACAGATGTAAAAATCCCCAACAAAAATATTAGAAAACCAATCCAACAATACATTTAAAAAAAAAATCACTCACCACAAGCAAATAGGATTTAATCCCAGGGTGCAACGATGGTTCAATATTCACAAATCAACGTGATACATAATATCAACACAGAAAGAATAAAACCCCTAAGATCATTTCAGGAGATAGAAGAAAAAAACAATTTACAAAATATAACATCTATTGTTGATACAAACCCTCAACAAAGTAGACTTAGAGAGAACATAACCTCAACATAATAAAGGCCATATATGAAAAATGCATAGAAAATCTACTCAGTGTGGAAAAATGAAGGGATTTTTCTCTAAGATCTGTAACAAGACAAGGATGTCCACTCTCACCATTTTCTCAACATAGGATTGGAAGTTGTAACCACAGTAAGCAGGCGATGAAAAGCCATCCAAGTCAGTAAGGAAGAAATAAAACTTTCACTATTTGTAGGTAACATGATACTCTATATAGAAAGCCCAAGATTCCACCAAGAAAAACTATTCAAACTGATAAATCAACTCAGTAAGTTTGCAGTGACACAAAATCCATGTAGAGAAATCCATTGCAATTCTATGTACTAATAAAAAAGTAGGAGAAAGAAATTAAGATAATAATCCCATTTATAATTGTATCAAAAATAAAATACCTAGGAACAAACAAGTAAAATTCCTGTACTCTGAAAACTGTAAAACATTGATGAAAGACAACACAAATGCAAAGATATTCCATCCTCATGGGTAAGAATGTTGTTAAAATGTGCACACTACCAAAAGCAACCCACA
The DNA here is from genome assembly GCF_030435805.1 of Mustela lutreola. Classification (NCBI taxonomy): domain Eukaryota; kingdom Metazoa; phylum Chordata; class Mammalia; order Carnivora; family Mustelidae; genus Mustela; species Mustela lutreola. The sequence continues at coordinate 54,689,887 of NC_081303.1, forward strand.
AATTAAATGCAATCCCTATCAAAATACAAACAGCTTTGACAGAATTAGAATAATCTTAAAATTTTCAAAAAACCACAGAAAACCCCAATAGCCAAAGTAATCTTGAAAAAGAACAAAATTGGAGGGATCACAATTCCAGACATCAAGATATACCACAAATCTGTAGCAATCAAAACAGCATGGTACAGACGCAAAAATAGACACATAGACCAATGGAAAAAAATAAAGAGCCCAGAAATAAACCCATCATTATATGGTCAATTATCTTTGATAAAGGAGACAAGAATATGTAATGGAAAAAAGACAGTCTCTTCAATAAATGGTGCTGGGAAACCTAGACAGCTACATGCAAAAGAATGAAACTGGACAACTTTCTTTCACCACACACCCACAAAAAAAAATCAAAATAGACTACAGATCTATTTGTGAGACATGAAACCATATAAATCCTAGGTGAGAGAACAAGCAGTAATTTCTCTGACATCAGCTATAGCAGTATTTTTCTATATAGGTCTCCTGAGGCAAGGGAAACAAACAAACAAACAAACAAAAAACTATTGCGATTACATCAAAATAAAAAGCCTCCACACAATAAGGGAAAACAATCAACAAAACTAAAAGACAATGGACCAAGCGGGAGGAGGTACTTGCAAATGAGGTATCTGAGAAAAGGTTAATATCCAAGAATAAAAAGAGGGGCTCCAAGGTGATCCAGTTGGTTAAGCATCCGACTTTGGCTCAGGTCTTGATCTCTGGGTCCTGGGATTGAGCCCCCCATCTGGCTCACAACTCAGGGGGGGAGTTTACTTGTGCCCCTGCCCCTCCCCCTGCTCATGCTTTCTAATTAATAAAATCTTAAAAAAGAAACAAAGTATATAAATAACCTATACAACTGAATCAAAAAAATCTAATTAAAAATGAGAAGACATGAATAGGCATTTCTCCAAAGACATCCAGCTGGCCAATAGACACATGAAAAGAAGCTCACCATCACTCATCATCAGGGAAATACAAATCAAAACCACAATGAGATACCACCTCACACCTGTCAGAATGGCTAACATCCAAAACAGGAGAAAGTAGTGTTGGTGAAGATGTAGAGAAAAAAGAACCCTCGTGCACTACTGGTAGGAATGAAAACTGGTGCAGTCACTATGGAAGACAGTGGTAATTCTAATTAAAAGTAGAACTGCCATGTAATCCAGGAATTATGCTACTGATTATATACCCAAAGAACACACAAATGCTAATTTGAAGGGCAATATGCACTCCTTTGTTTAATGCAACATTATTTGCAATAAGCAAACTGTGTAAGCTACAAAAGTGTCCATCAACAGAATGGATAAAGAGGTGTACATTAATTAAAAAAAAAAACCACGAAGGTGGTACACACACACTGGATTATTACTCAGTCTTTAAAAAGGATAAAACAACTTGGATGGTGCTAAAGAGTATATAATGCTAAGCAAAGTAAGTCAGTCCATCAGAGAAAGATAGATACCATATGACTTCACTGAGAGGGAGTTTTAGAAACAAAACAAATGAACAAAGTAAGGGAAAAAAGACAAAAGAAGAAACAGACCCTTAACCCTAGAGAACAACCTCAGGGTTGCCAGAGCAGGGAAATGGGTGAAATAGGTGAAGGGGATTAAAAGTACACACTTATTATGATTATTGCATAATGTATAGAATTGCTGAATCATTATACTATACATCTGAACTAATATAAAAATAGGTTAACTATATTAGAATTAAAATTTTTAAAGACAAAAAAATTATTTTTGGCAGATTAGAGTGATGGTTTTCAAGGGTCCCTTTTTATTTTTTTTAATATTTATTTTTCAGAGAGCGAGAATGTACACAAGCAAGGGTACCAACAGGCTCCCCACTGAGCAAGGAACCCAATGCAGGACTCGATCCCATGACTCCAGGATCATGGCCTGAGCCAAAGCCAGACCCTCAACTGACTGAGCCACTCAGGCACTCTGTAGCCTTTTTTACTTTTTATTTAAATCTAGGATTATTGCGGTTATTCTTAATTCTACCACTAAAGATCTCTTAAAGTATTGTGATAAACGATAGCTGAAATAGTAGACTGAAGATTGAAGCAGATGAAATACCAGTATGACTTAATTATTAATAAATGCCGGCCACAGTTTTTGAAAGGAATTGCTACTCTTAACAAACTCTGCAAGAAATCCTTACTTTACGATTATGTGAATTAAACTTCAGTGAATTCCAACATTGCATCCCCAATCCATAAGAGTAAATTAGTTCTAGTAATTTGACCATTAAAGCACTTACATATTAGACTTTTTCTTAGCTTGTGTCCAATGTGTGGGCTTCCACTGCTAAAACAAGTATGCAAGCATATACTTACAGAAGCCAAAAGACTAAGACTTTCTTACAAGTATTTATAGTCATTATTCATTATCAGTAGACCAATGATTATGTAGAGATTCTGTGACTCTGCTTGCAAATCATGTACTACACGATTCTTATGTCATCCACTGCCTAGCTATAGCAGTTTTATTTTTTTAAAAAATTAACACTTATTCCCTAGAATGTAACACAGGAATAAAATAGAAGAAAAAGTCACACTTATGCAGGTGGCAAAATATCTGATATTTTCAAAATCATGAGAAAAGTCAGCAAGGGAGATGCGGAAATGATAAGACCAGGTTTTTCAAGTACTACTTGAAAGAAGTACTACCACTTAACTGCAAATACTCTGATTAAATTAAATGATTCATCTTTTAAGGCACTGTTTAAATCTGAATTTCCCTATTCACATGATGAGAAAAGGCTTCATGTATCACCAATTACAGTGACCTTGCTCACCAATGATGAAGAATTGAATATAATGCAGTCTTAGCAATAACCTGCATTATAATATGGACAGGATTAAATATGACAGAAAATTGATCGTTTTCCAGATAGTTTAGGGCAGTCACAGAGTAATCAATCAGATTGTTGTACAATTGATGACACAGAGGTCAGACAGTCCATATAACTAGGTTCTTTTTCATCACACTATAGTTCACCCAGGTAATTCAGTCATTATGACAGCCAAAATTTGTGATTGATTAGGTGATTTTCAGTTCAGTTCTGAGACAGCCTACATCAACCTCAATGTTTACCATTCAGTACATTCCTCTTCCATTTGAAATGAAACTGTCTCAGGATAAGTATTAATTTTTGAAGCCAAAGTGCTTTAATAGCTACTGAGTGGAAATGCTGGCTGAAGTGTCTTCAATCTGATTAATCCTAGGACTGCTTTAATCCACTTCCACACGTGCTCTGGTTTCAAAATAATTAGACAATAATAGTGGGACAGAACTCCAGGAGTGCAACTAATTTTTCCAATTAATTGTGCAATGGTCAAAGGGAGAATCACATCTTTATGTTGATTGATAAAAGTCAAAATTAAGTAAAATTCAAGTAATCCAGATCTTCAAAACAATGTTAATTGTAACACAGTCTAGGGGTCTCTTGAGTTATGAAGATTGCCTTAAGAAGATGCCACTTAAAAGGAATTTTAAAGGATTCGTGTTAGCAGGATAAAACACAGTGGGAGTTTATTCCTAGCAGAGCAAATTTCAAGAGCATGTGTATAAGGGCATGAAAGAGCATTCTGTATCCAGGGAACAGCACAGAGGTCAGCACGGTTGGAGCAAAGCAGGAGACATGGCCAGAGAGCTGCACACGGGTTCCAAAACAGAATTAAAAAGCTAAAAGTGCATCATTAAACTGTGCTGGTCATGAATTTTAAGCAAGAAAGAGAGGTGCTCAGAAATGCTTTTTAAAAATCACCCTAGGCAACATGCAGAGAGGATTGATTAAAGTGGATATGTCAGCAAATAGAAGGAGTTGCAGAAAATCCAGCAGTCCAGTAAAGAAATAAGTCTTGAACTTGGGCAAAACTGGGATAGTCAGGAAGGTTCAGACAAGAGTTGCTTTAAAAAGTTGAATCATGAAACTAAACGATCACCTGAATATAGACAAGGTAAAGAGAAGATTCTAGAATGACACCTCCATTTCTGCCTCTGAGGGAAATACATGTTCAGTCTGAGAGATGAGAAACTTAAAAGTACCTGGGGAGTTTCCAGTAGGCAGCTGAGATGTAAGATCCTGAGAGGTAAGATCCTGGACAAATGAGTGAGCCAATTACAAGCATACTCAAGTGGTGGGTGAAGGCATACAGGTGAGTAAAGCAACCCCAGGAAAGTGTACTCAGAAAGAAAAATAGCCAGACCCTGCAGAATACAGATAAGATCACAGAATACCAAAATGGGGAAGTAAAAAGTGATCCAGATCTGTTTCATCAGATAACCTTTGACATAACTATAGTGGTAAGACGTAATTAGTCATTTTGACAGCCAAACATTTCTGATAACTTAGACAATTACCAGTTCTACCTAGCAGGAACGATCCCAAGCAGCCAAGGATGGAGAGAATTTCAAGTCAATAGAAGTAATCAGCGGTAACAATGCCACCAGGAGACAGGTGTTACTGACACATGAAATGTTTGTTAGGTATTGTTGAATTTAGTAGTGGTGAGCAAAACAAACATCCTGATAATACATCAGGAACACTTGTTATGGGTTGAACTATGTCTCCCAAAAAGATATGTAGCAACTCTGATGTCCCGTAGCTCAGAATAAGATCTTATTTGGAAACAGAATTGTTGCATATAGAATTGAGATCACTAGATCAGGATTAGCCCTATGGCTAATGCCCTTATAAAGAAAGGGCCACATGAAGACATACCTAAGGAGGACACCACGAGAATGACAAAGACCAGGGTGACTCAGCTGTAAACCAATGAAGAGCAAGAATTGACAGACACCCCCAGAAGGAAGCTTGGGAGGAGAGCCAAGGAAGGTTCCTACCCAGTCTCAAAAGGAACAAGGTCCTCCTAGGATTGGTTTCAGACATCTAGCCTTACAGAACTATGAGACAATTAATGTGTTGTTTTAAGCCACCCCTCTGTAGTGCATTGTTATAGCCGCCTGAAAAAGGTTACAGCTCAAAGTTCAACCCTGAGGTAAGGGTACAGTTCTGAACTAGGATATACCCGATACACCTGATCAGTTCTCATATCATTGGAGATCTATGGTCTAAATTCAGCAAAAGGCCTGAGTTAATTCAAATTTAATTGAGAAATCATTCATCTTTGTATTTTTCATCACACGATGTCAATAAACAAGTTCACTGAATTTACACTTCAAAAATATATTCTCTTTGTCATTTGCCTTACTTAAATGTTGTTACACATGCAAGGTTAACTAGATAATTAAAGTCATTTCCTAGAAGATTCAGGTCAGAAAAAATAATTAACCTGAATCATCTAGGTGATAAATTTTTAAAAAGATAAAAAGGAAAGAATGGTGGTATTTTCTCTTGACCTGTGTATAAAAATGCTTCAATTTTCATGTGACTTTTAATGCACAGGCCCAGCTCCATTTGAAAAAAATAAAAGTTTTCACAGAAGGAATATGCAAAGGTTCTATTTTTTTAAAGATATCCTTTAAGTTCTAAGACGTCTTTTCACATATTGTTTCCATTATCACTGTAGATCTCCTAGCAGCAAAGAATATTCTCATATTTTTTAAGCCGAGATTCTATATCTCAAAGTTCTTGGAATAACCTGTGTGTTTTATGTTTGCCTTCTTTCAGGAAAGGAAAATATAGATCTCAAGAAAGAAAAAAATATATCCAGCACCTTAGGCAAAATGTAAGGAGAGAACACTCCAACAAAATCTAACTTGCACAATAAATCTGTTCTGTCAGATCCCTGACAGGCATGCTTATATTGACCTCTTTTTGTTTGCAGAGGAAAGAAACCGGTGTTGATCAAAGGTTACAGTAAAATACAAAATAAATTGGGACATAAAGTAGCAACATGGACTCCCCGCCACACACACACCTCCCCAGGTCAAGACTCTTTATTTTTATTTCATTATGCTCAGAAATGCAAACTGCAGTGAATTTCCCTCTAATTTTCTTATGAATGAGTTATGTTCCTTTCTTTACAAGTTTTGTGGAAGCTGAGAATGAGAATACAATAAATATTTTAATGCATGATTATGGTTCTGTTCATCTTCAAGTATGCAAAATATTTTATTCTGATGAATAAACGCCTTAAGAAACTGATGTTCACTGTACCCAACAGCTTTGTATCACACTTATCTATTCAATCCATCAAAGTCTGACTCCTCATCTGAAAGTCATAGGACTTTTAAGTTTGTATGTATGTCTGTGAGCAGATGCATATGCATCCTCTGTTGTGTGTTTAAGATGTTGGACATACCTAAACTTTTTATTACTGCCTTCTTAATGAAACACATTGGAGTCCCAAATCTCTTTTAATCCTCTTAAAGTGATAAAAATGTAGCTATATATAAACAAACCTGGACTTCACGAAGCACTCTGATAAAAATATAAAATACCTAGCACAGTAGCAAGAAAAAGAAGACCAGAAAAGAGGAATGGGGGATCCGAAGTAACGATTATTTTGCACCTATGACATTTCTAATATTCTCTCAGGGAAGGCCTCATTACTATCACTTTTTTTTTTTTTTCAAACATAAAGTTGTAACAAACTACATGAAATAAAATTGATAATGAAAAAGGTACCCTAAGTCTAAAATGTGGGTCTCATGGCTAAGGAAACACTGCAGCTCAATGGTGTAGGTATACGTGGGTGCCAGCCATGCAGAGAGCCGGCCTGCCCAGCAGCTTCTCCAGCCTTAAAGCTATGCAGCTGGGCAGCTGGGCACATAGGCAACCATTACCAAAATGGCCACGTGAGCCTGATGTTGGATGCTACAGTGATATAGAGACTCAGACAGACATAATAAAATGCAAATTATACATTCTCTGTAACAGACATAGATAAAGGCATCTGGGAGAAGAGAGTACAACTTTGAGTTGGGAGGCTCAGTTCAATGTCTGCCTTCATGGGGCGCCTGGGTGGCTCAGTTGTTAAGCAGCTGCCTTCAGCTCAGGTCATGATCCCAGGGTCCTGGGATCGAGTCCTGCATCCGGCTCCTTGCCCAGCGGGAAGCCTGCTTCTCCCTTTCCCACTCTCCCTGCTTGTGTTCCTTCTCTTGCTGTGTCTTTCTCTGTCAAATAAATAAATAAAATATTAAAAAAAAAAAAAAAGAATCTGCCTTCAGCTCAGGTCATGATTCCAGAGTCCTGGGATGGAGCCCCCAGTCATACTCCCTGCTCAGCGGGGAGTAGGCTTCTCCCTCTCCCTATGTGTGCTTGCTCGCTAGCTCTCTTTCTCAATTCTTAAAAAAAAAAAAAAAAAAAACTTATAAAAAGAAATGCTGTGAGTTAACTAAACTTATCATGGGGATCATATTGCAATATACACATACATCAAATTATGATGGTGCACATGTTAAATACAATGCTTATATCAAATGAGATTTTAATAAAACTGGACAAAAAAAAATGCTCCAGGGAAGAGGTAACCTTTTAGCTGACTTTGAAGGATATACAGGATTTAAAAACACATCAATGAAGATAAAGGAGCATCATAGGCAAAGGGAATACGGGAAAGTGGGGATTATAAAAGTATCTGCTTTACAATAAATGAGAGTATCAAACAAGATGCTTTCTGTGCGACTACCTCCCAAAATCTAATTTAATTATTGTGATTAATAGTCAGCTGAAATGATAAAGTGGACCCCCTGAGCTCAAAGCCTTGGTATTTCCATTAATTTTCCAGTTTGTTCCCAGGACCTTCAAAGCCCTGGTTAGGTGAAGCCCTATTTGAGGGAAACCACAAAACTTTGTTGAGAAATATGAATTACTTCCAAGAACTTGAATAAATGCTGCTAAATTACAGTAATTTTCACACTGATTTATAAATCTAATGCAATCCCAATCCATATTTTTTAATTGACAAAATGTTCCAAAATTTATCTGAAAAAATAACAGGCAAGGACTGGAGTGTCTGGGTGGCTCAGATGGTTAAGCACTGCCTTCAGCTCAGGTCATGATCTCTGGGTCCTGGGATCGAGCCCCACATTGGGCTCCATGCTCAGAGGAGAGGAGTCTGCTTCTCTCTCTCTCTCCCTCTCCCCCAACCTGTGTCTGCGCTCTCTCTCTCCCTCTGAGGTGAATAAAAGCTCTTTAAAAAGGGCAACAATTTAAATTTTTGAAAAAATTTTAGAACTGCTGTCTTACATATTAAAACAGGTTACAATTCTCCAACAGTTAGTGGAGCCAAGAATAATAAGGTTCTATAGCAGGGACATTAAAAAATACTTAATTGAATAGAATAAAAATAAGACAAATAGAGATAAGTAATCTGCACTTAATGAATGTAACAAGTCAAATAATTTGGGAAGGAAATGTACTTACAAGTTGTGTTACATCAACAGAGCTCCCACCACATGTATCAACTCCAGAAAAGACATTTGTGGTTTGCAGCTGATCTAAAGGAAAATCTATTAGAGGCTTAACTGAAATAACCAAGTTCTGGCTCGAGAGCAGAAAGAGCTCCCAATCTAGCTTCTGAGCATAGGTCACCACCAGACAGCCTGGAACATCTTAGACCAGGATATGGGCATGTATTCTGCAAGCACAAGCCCAGTAATAACTCAAGATGGTAGAGAAAAAAAGCCCCAAGAGAAAACAACAGATACAGAGTTTTAAACAAAAATAGACAGTAGATATTGCTGACAACAACTATAGCAAACAAGATGCCAATAATATTTGCTTGCTAGGGATCATACGGCCAGCTCTCAGATAAGCCTGGCTACCCACAAGGACTACGCTGAGAAATAATGAGAATGACTCAAAAATATTTTATGGTGCTTTTATGTTCTCCAGTTTTTCCCTTTCCCAACCCCAACCCCAAACTGTAAGTTCCCTCAGGGACAGGTACCTTGCTGACTTATTCTTGCATCTCCACTTCAGGAGAGAATCTGATGCATGGCTGGATTAATCAATATTTAATGAACATGTGAAACTTAAAGTTTATGAGACCCCTTAACACTTTTTTTAAATATTCCCCCAAAATCTTTATCATTTTATTTTTTAAATATGAAGACTTTCTTTTTTTGTTCTCACAGCTGCACATCTCCCATAGAGTACACAGGTGATGGCTGACAGAAGAGGCTAATGCAGAGGAATCACCATGTTTTGTGATTTTAGCCAACAGCAATACCGTGAAAAAAGTCATGCAACAGGTTTCCAAGAGAAATATCATGACTTTATCAAGACAAATATTAGACCAATCTATGTTTTCTCTTATTTGACGATTTAAAAAGAATAGAGTATATATGTGTGTATATATATGCTACATATATATATAGTATGTGTGTATATGTGTATATATATAGTATGAGTGTGTGTATATAAATTCATACACATTTCCTCCTCTAGGTTTTAGTGGCTAACAAATCTAAGCTATTTCAAGTTACTTATACAAAAATTATAATGCAAATTTTTGAAGTAAAAAATACTAAGCTTATCTTCAATAAAACAGAAGTCTTTAAGAACCAAGAGACAGGGGAGCCTGGGTGGCTCAGTGGGTTAAGCCTCTGCCTTCAGCTCAGGTCATGATCTCAGGGTCCTAGGATCGAACCCCGCATTGGGCTCTCTGCTCTGCGGAGAGCCTGCTTCCCTTCCTCTCTCTCTCTGCTTGCCTCTCTGCCTGCTTGTGATCTCTGTCTGTCAAATAAATAAATAAAATCTTTAAAAAAAAAAAAGAGACAAATCAGTTTTCTCAAATTCTGTTCACATTAATGCTCCCAAAAGATAAGACTTTTTTTTAACATGAGTCTTTAGTGAAAAGAATAAATTTCAAAAACACTAGTTTTCCTCTGAAGCAGCAGCAGAGAAAACTAGTAATATTTAATAATTGCCATGGAAAGCTGTAGCTTCACAGTGCAACTTGAGCAACCCCTGTTCCCCTTCTCTGTGATTCCAGAACTGTGTCTCCCTTCACTTGATTTATTCACTACCATATCAAAGGCCTATGATAATTCTTACTCCTCCAGAGCTCTGAGAGAACAGTAGAAACATTATACTTCAAAGAGCCCTGCTGGAGAACCATAGAGCCACCACAGCAGCAGTCAGATCTCTATTTTCCTTTTAGGGTGACGATAAGAGAGCGAGATTATAATAATAGCTATCCATTCCAAAGTGCCTACCACGTATCAGATACTGCTCGTACTCTCTCTCTATATATAGTTCATATATGTACACACACACACACACGCACATTTATACAGTTTATGTATACACCCACACACATATGCATGTGTGTATCCCACTTAATCCTCAAAACAACCCTACAAGACTGTTGTCATTATTGTCTTCATTTTATGGATAAGGATACTGAAGTACATGGAATTAAGGTCACTGAGTTAATTACTGTCCGTGACTAGGACACAGTTACTGTGATTCCAGACCTGACATTATTAACACAAGGCTCTGCTGCCTCACTGGGGCAGGCATTCAACAATCCAGCCTTTCAGACCAAAGCAAAAAAATTCTTTTCCTCTGTCCTTCTGTATGCACATTTTGATCCAGGAATGGAGGCATTCCTATTTTTAGCTGGTTAAGTGGCTGAGGATTATCTCTGCCATCGAAATGATATTCCCCATGTGGTTGTATTGAATAAACTTATTAACAGTGAAGTTTTCTCAGGTAAACTTGAGCTTTCCCAAAATAGCTGATCTCCATGAAAGACCACCTTTAATTGGTTTAAGTCACAGCAGATACAACTAAGATATTTAAAGTGTCCCATTACAATCCAAGAGATGAAGTCCTTTTGACCACAGCTTTCTCTCTTCATCGGCTCTTGTTCAACCCCATTAGTACCTGGAGGATTTCCATATCAAGCTCAGGGCCTGGTCCAAACAGGATCATTCCTATATCCTTTCCTTTCACAAAATGCAAAGTTGGCTCCTGTTTTAATAGCTAGGCTTATTGCATCTACACCACAGTTCACCAGCCAGTAATTTCCATAGGTATTTTAAAAACACTAGTGCTCCATATCACTCGGCATCAGGGAAATACAAATCAAAACCACAATGAGATATCACCTCACACCAGTCAGAATGGCTAAAATCAACAAATCAGGAAATGACAGATGCTGGCGAGGATGCGGAGAAAGGGGAACCCTCCTACACTGTTGGTGGGAATGCAAGCTGGTGCAGCCACTCTGGAAAACAGCATGGAGGTTCCTCAAAATGTTGAAAATAGAACTGCCCTATGACCCAGCAATTGCACTATTGGGTATTTACCCTAAAGATACAAATGTAGTGATCCAAAGGGACACATGCACCCGAATGTTTATAGCAGCAATGTCCACAATAGCCAAACTATGGAAAGAACCTAGATGTCCATCAACAGATGAATGGATCAAGAAGATGTGGTATATATACACAATGGAATACTATGCAGCCATCAAAAGAAATGAAATCTTGCCATTTGCAACAACATGGATGGAACTAGAGCGTATCATGCTTAGCGAAATAAGTCAAGCAGAGAAAGACAACTATCATATGATCTCCCTGATATGAGGAAGTGGTGATGCAACATGGAGGCTTAAGTGGGTAGAAGAAGAATAAATGAAACAAGATGGGATTGGGAGGGAGACAAACCATAAGTGACTCTTAATCTCACGAAACAAACTGAGGGTTGCCGGGGGGAGGGGGTTTGGGAGAAGGGGGTGGGATTATGGACATTGGGGAGGGTATGTGATTTGGTGAGTGCTGTGAAGTGTGTAAACCTGGTGATTCATAGACCTGTACCCCTGGGGATAAAAATATATGTTTATAAAAAATAAAAAATTAAAAAAAAAAAAAAAACACTAGTACTTTTTAATAACAAATCAAAGTAGAGGAGGCACCTGGGTGGCTCAGTGGGTTAAGGCTCTGCCTTCGACTTGGGTCGTGGTCCCAGGGTCCTGGGATCGAGCCCCGCATCGGGCTCTTTGCTTACCGGGAAGCCTGTTTCCTCCTCTCTTGCCGCCTGCCTCTCTGCCTAGTTGTGATCTCTGTCAAATAAACTTAATAAAAAAAAATTTTTAAATCAAAGTAGACAACCTGCATGTGCTTTACACTTCATACCTTTTTTACTTCCATCTTCTGCCTCTATATGCTTATTGAATTCCTACTATGTGCCAGACATTGTATTAGGTACAGTTGTAAGGAATATAGAAGGAAACAAAAATCCTTAACCTTCTGAAGTGTACATTCTATGGGGGGAGACAGAAAACAATCAAGAACATAAATATGTAAATATCTCATTTCAGACACCCTTAAGTGCTATACAGAAACAGTGTGATGTGACAGGAAATGAGCAACAATGACTGAGGAGTTAAGGTGGGACATGGGGTGGCAGAGAACAAATGGGGCCAGGCTTATGCAAAAGATTCCTACTGGTTGAGATCTGAAGGGTGAAATGGAGTCAGCCATTGGAGGAGCTGGGAAACAGCATTCCAAGCATTCTCCTCATTTATTCCTCCACCTGACCCAATGAAATAAACATTTTAGAAGAAGGGACACATTTCACAGTTAAGAACACTAAACATTCAAGACATTAAATGATTTACTCAAAGCCACCCACCAATCAATGTACCTACCAAAGATGGGGCAGGAACTATGACTCAGAGCAACCAGTGCTCTCTTTCTCATCAATTTCCAATAATAAACTATCTGCCTACAATAAGATTGTGTGGTTTTCCAAATTTCAAGAAAATGGGTGAATAACTCAGAAGCTTATTTTATACCTTGGATAACTATATTCAAAAAGTGAATCATCCATGTGCTTGCTTCGGCAGCACATATACAAAAGTTGAATCATCCTATAAATAGTTTGTAGGGACTTACCTTTGGACAACCATTAAAAAACAGTAAGCTAAAACCATAATTTTTGGCTTTAAAATGTCAGATTTCTGCTATCCTATTAACTCCATTTGCTTGGTATTAATGACTGTTAAACTGTGGTTTAACAAGAAACAACATGCACTTTAAATACTTAAGCAGTTGTGGCTATTATATATAATATTAGGGAAATGCACTATAAAGTAACTACTTAAATATATAAATGTTGTATTTATAAATACAATTTATTTCATAAAAGGTTCAGTTTAAGGGATTTACAAAAAGAGAGCCAAAATAAAAAATTGCTAGCATACTAAGTATAACAACTTTCAATCCACTGGTGAATGAAGTACATGTTTTTGAGAACCCTCAAATTATATCTTCAAATACTTGAACAACCAGAATACAGATTTTCAAAAATTTATAAACTGCTATTTATCCTTCACCTGCCACTCCCTCCTACACACAAATACACCAAAGACACACATACCTACTAGCTTTCTTCTTACAGTCTAAACCATCTTTCTATCCTCAAAAAAGGGTAAAAAGAGAATAGGGTGGGTCCATCACTTCTGTGATGTTACAAGAATGAGAAATGTCGAAAATAGCTAGAAGTGCTCAACAAATAATACAAAACTGATAAAAGTGTTTCCCTTGTGCTTGGGTAAGATAAAGGGGGAACATAAGTATAGAGGCATTCTTGAGGACAAAGGGGCCCTTAACATCCACCCAAGGAAGGCACTTGGGCCTGAAGAGAATCTCATTCAGCTTCTGTCTGCTATCTGAATTTAGATTTTGATCAGAATATACTAGCGGAGTTCTATTATTCTCTAAGTACCCCCAAGTCATTCTCTTCTCCATCCACTTGATTCTAAGGATTTTAAAGTTCCACATTTCAGTAGCTGCCATTTTAGTTAGATCAAGAGAGCAAAAGGGTACTGAAATAAGGTATGTGGAAGAATTTAAAGTATTTAGAGGTAGATTCACTTTCAGTACAATCTCGCATCAAAGAAAGTTCTATGTGGGGAATTTTAGAGGTTTAGCCCTTAATTAACTCCCCCAAACTAGTTGAAAGTTTTCTTCCAGGCCATTCACTACTCTGGGAAAATCCAACCAGCCCCAGGCATAAACTGGAGAAGATCAATTTCCAATATATAGATAACACATACTTGGTCTGAAGTTTGAGAAGAATCAGTGCCATCCAGGGAATGTGCTTAGACTATGTGTTAAGAGAAATCTGGATTTAAATCTTTTTTGTGACACTCATACCTATGTAAACTTGGAAAAAAAATTTTTCCTTTGACTTTTAATTTCCTCATTTGTGAACATTCAACTGTACCCCAACCTTGCTGAGTTACTTCTGTGATGAAATGCTGTAACACATATAAAATGTTTAGCAAAGTTTTAGCAACATCAGTATTGGTCTTAAATATTTCAGTTGTCAGAAAGTGACTCTGATTTCCTTTTCACTGGAGAGAAAGGAGTTACTGTACCTGGTTTAAGATCAATGAACTGTGTTTACTATCAGAAGTCCCTGGGGAAGAAAAAAAAAAAAGAAAGCAGATGATCTGATCTAATATCTTTGTCAGGAGGATAACTGGCCCTTAAAGGAAATACGGGAATGAGTTTAGCCAAAAGGAAGAATCTTATCTAGTGAATGTTCTTATCAGGATGTCCATAGTTATGAACTGCTTTTAGAAAGTAAACCTAGCATTAACAGATTCATGAGAAATGTCTCCCTGGCTTAAGTCACATAAGTTAGGGTCCTAGAGGATCCTTAGGACCCAATGTCCCATTTCCTATCAACACATCCCTGAACTTTTGAAAATATGCTCCATCGAGGCAGAGCTAGGATTAGGTAAAACTCTAATAGGCATTATTAACTGGATTTTCATCTACATTTGACTTTAGTTTACGGACTGTAATACAGATCCATCCAGGACAGTTAGCCATTTTCAGTGTTTACAGATATTCTGAACATTACTTGGTACAGATGTTGAAAAGAAGATGTAAGTTGCTCAGCAATCTTTATTTTAGAAATGTTTTGTTTTCCTTTTCTTGTTTTTAGAAAATTTTCAACAGGTACAAGTCAATGATCTAATTAATTAAAATATTTTGGAAATTGTGTTTGTTGGACAAAAATATCCATGGAGGGGCACCTGGGTGGCTCAGTGGGTTAAAGCCTCTGCCTTTGGCTCCGGTCATGATCCCAGAGTCCTGGGATCAAGCCCCGCATTGGGCTCTCCGCTCAGCAGGGAACCTGCTTCCTACCCTCTCTCTCTCTCTCTCTCTGCCTGCCACTCTGCCTACTTGCGATCTCTCTGTCAAATAAATAAATAAATAAAATATCCATGGATTTCTATGCATTAATTGTGACAGTTTCCTTAGATACCAGAGACCTAAAACCTGTCAATCTATGGAAAATTTACCTTAACATTTATCTCCATTTTCCAATTGAAACCAAAAGACAAAATCCCTGTCCCAATTTTCTTACATCATAAGGATCCTTTGAGTCTCCTGATGACAGAATATGATTTTTAACATGTCAGTGAGCACTAGTACAAGAACAAATAATGTGAACCAGAGAATGAATAACTGAAAGTACTACAAGAAGTACACTTCTTTCTATGGAGTTTTCTTACATATATTATTTAATTCTCCAAGTATGTCATAAGACAAGTATAATTATTTTATTTTGCAGAAGAGGAAATTAGGCTCAATGGGAATACCTGACTAATCCCAAATCTTAAAGAATATGGAAAAGAAACCAAAAATAATATCAATTGAATAAAATCCAAAAAAAGGACTTTTGAATGGTCAGGAACTGTGAAAGGTCAGAGATTTTACCCTCCTTACACCCTAAGGTGTTAGCGTGCCGTAGTCCGGTGGCTATTGATAGAAGACTCCTGGGTCAAAGTCAAACCAGCTTATCACTGCCCATAGCAGCGGCCAGAATGTCAGCATTTGCATGGTTTCCCCATGAGCAGTAATAAGGGGCTCAGGTGACACGTGCACACATGGTAGGTTGTATTCACAACACTGAGGTTAGTGAAGCCTTCACAACAGGCAAAGAGAATGCTTACTTTTGTTTTGCTCCAGGGGAAGACACTGTCTCTATCTCCCAAAGCGGCTGACTATACAAATATTAAAAGATAGTCTAAAACAAAGGCGTCAGTGCCTCTCAAGGCCTGAAGAAATGTGAGAGACCCACGGAGAATTGTTTCCCAAAGATATATCAATTGTTTCACAGGCCCTTTCTATTTGCTGACAGTAATTAAATGTTAAATGTAATGATAAGCAAACACAGGTGGCAACACAAATGGCAGGGATTTTGAACCATTCTGCAGCTCTTTAGGCCTCCACATGCAACTGATAAACAGGCAACCCTCTTCCACCCTGGAATTTATGGAGTGTTTAAAATGTAGTTAATAATTGTATGAAAAGATGAAGAGTAATCTGAGAACTTTTCTTAGGAGAATGTTCACGGAAATTGATCATAAGATACAAGGATACAAGCTAAATTAAAATATCAACTTTTATATGCTATGACATTAGCATCTTTCTCATGCCCCCATTTGATATCCTTTTTGTAAACCAGAGTACTAAAACAAGTTTTAGGGCACCTGGGTGGCTGGCTCAGTGGGTTAAACCTCTGCCTTCGGCTCAGGTCATGACCTCAGGGTCCTGGGATCAAGGCCTCCATCAGGTGCTCTGCTCAGCGAGGAGCCTGCTTCCCCCTCTCTCTGCCTGCCTCTCTGCCTACTTATAGCTCTCTCTCTCTGTCAAATAAATAAATAAAATGTTTAAAAAAAAAAAAAAAGTTTTAAATGACTGAATTTTCCGGCTAAAAACAACTATGATTTCTTTTTACTAGGATGACTGTCTCTAAAGCAACACACGGAGAGACTGTCTCAACTTGCTGTACTACTTCTTTATCAGAAGAAATTCTCATTCAGTTTGAATGAAACAACCTTGACTTAGCCATAATTAATCTCTATATTTGATATGTTCCTTTTACATTCTATGAGCAAGTAACAAAAGAGCTCTAATTGACTAAAATTATAAATGCAATGCTGATATAAAATATCCATTAGCAGATATGTGGCCTATTTATAATTCTGCTAAAGCTGCCAACATTACCCTGATTCTTAATATCAAATGACCAGATTAGTAGAGGACTTTTTACAGCTCATGGTACATTAAATGGCTATGATTAGAAGAAAAAAAAAATTTAAACCCATCTCCTAGTTGAATTGTTTTACAGACTCTGGCCCTACTGGTACATGGTGGTCTTTCTATTGTTAGTTTAAATCCTTATAGATATATTTGTTAATAATTCCAGAAAACACACAATTTTAAAGTTCTGTTCATTAACTCAGATTTTTTTTTAAAAAAAGCTCAATGAAATCTTACAGCATAAGTGTCTTTTTACCTAAAGTGGAAGAGCTTTAGTGGGTGACCAGGAGAACTAGACATTGGTACCTTACTTTTCTTAGCCTCAGATTTCTTCAAGTGCCATGATATCCAGAGGTTCACCTTACTGAATTATGATATTTGATAACTAAAGGTCTCATTTAAAGGCACCTTCTCCCTGCATACTCAGTCACTAGCAGGTCCATAAAAGAATGAGAGGCATGTTGATTTTAAAAGTGGGACACTCTGAGTAAAAGTCAAGAGAAAGCCAATACATGGCAGAGGCCTTCTTTTCTTTCCATCAATTACCTGTGTCGATCAATCTGCAGGAATACACTCTCAAGACCTCAGTACTCGGACACCATGGAAAATGTAGAAACCGGTTCCTCCATGAAAGGAATACACCCTCTATGAATGAATATACCCTATAACGTTCCCACAGTTAGTAGGGATGAGTAGACGTAACTACAGAAGAGGAAAAATAGGTAATACAACCAGGGTCAACAGACAACACCATGCAAATTCTCAGCTGGAAACCACCATAGCTGCACAGATAAAGCAATGGAGAAACGGACCAAGCAGGCAGAGTAGCTGTTTCAGGGAGCTAAAAGAACATGTGCTAGGATTTCTATTTGTGAGAAAACCCTGACGCATATAACTACATAAAGATTTGGGATCAAAGTGTGCATAAAGCCAATGCATTCTCAGCACAGATGTAACCTATGCATTCTCTTTTCCTCTGCGTGGTTTCTTCAGTAATTGGTTTTTAACTGAAAGTTATTTACATAAATTGGGAACATGATGTCTTACCCTGTATTTTTAATTGTTTCAGAAAAACCAAATATTTTTTAGCATTGTCTGTGTCAGGCCCTCTTATGAGGGGGCCTTTAAATATATTCTCTCATTTGTGCCTCACAGGAGGGCTATAAATACCACCACAGTCACCACCAACTTTACGGATAAAGAAATTAAGACAAAGGATATTTAGTAAATTTCCCCAAATCATACAGTTAGTGGACAGTCTTGACTGGGATTCAAACCCAACCAGGCTGGCTGCAAAATCCATCATTTAATCACTGAAAGTGCTCCCCATTTAGGGAGTCTTTACAAATAAGAACACATCACATGTCAGGAGCTCATGAAATGGATTACTGTAGAAAGTTTCTTAGCATGTGCACAGCCCAACATGTTATAGAGCTATAAATACACACTCATATGTGTACCTGTATGTGAATTTATTTCACTCTTATCTTTCCAAATATGAAGAAGCCAGTTTCTAAGAGCAACAGATGGAATTCACTTAGGCATTGCAAATACTTCATAAAGAAGCAAAAGCTTTAAAAAATTCTTCTTCCAGTATGTAAATATCAAGTATTTTTTCTTTACAAACTTTTTAATACACCAAAGATGTATTGCTGTTCCCCAGACACACACATTTGTACATACATATATCCTGCACCTGGTACACTAGAATAATGTCAACTGTGTTTACTTCAATAATTACCTTCAAACAAACACATGTAGTGATTTTATCTGAATGTCAGCTCCCACACGGCACTTTCTGTGTCTAGCTAAGGCCTTGAGGAAATAAATTAATAGATCAAAACCTGGGAAAATTCTAATCCATCCCTCAAAACATCACTTCTCAAGTCTAGGCCAGGCTGAGAATTATTGCTCTTAAAAGAATATTTTGCTTGTGTGGACATTCAACCTTGTGCCCTACAGAAATGATTAGCTATTATACTAGGGAGTTGGGGATAACGTAGAAAGTTGGGTGAATAGTACTTGTGGACCATGACTGTGACTAATAAACGGGTACTTCATATTTTTGGGTTCTTACCCCACCTGGTTAACTTTAAGAGTTTGGATGATGTTAAGTTCCCTTGACTTTTCACAAATACAAGCATGTGTAGTCTAACCAGGGAACCATTAACTGATGTTCATAGCTCTCACTGACCACCCCCACCTTAGCCATTACATGATAGAATCAAAAGCTTTAAATGCGGCAGGATCTGTCGTTACCCCTGTGACCTAATTTACTACTTCACCTTCCCTCACAGTGTATATGTTGTGGCCAGTCTCGACAAGGGGCAATTCCTCTAGAACGTGGCTCTTCATGACTCCATCCTTTTCCTTAAACCTTTCCCTATGGACTGGTAATATATGTTTGCAAAGTAATTAGGAATATATGTGTCTTTACTAGTTAACACTTACCAGCACTTATTATTGTGAACTGTATCTACATTAGGATAGATCCTACTATATGAGTGCAAAGTAGAAGAGGTTGCGCGACTTAGGACCCAGGCTGACACATCTCAGAAAACTGTAATTACATGAACTGGATAACGCAGCCTCCTCAGACCTGTGCCGAGAGAGAGGCCTGATGGCTGGGATACTATTCTTCCCTGATCTGGCACCTAAGTGACAGACACCACTTCCATCTACAGTCTAACGTCCCACATGAGTCAAATAACCTCACCTAATAATAAGTAGGCTGGAAAGTGAGACACATGGCATGTTGAACAACTGAGCATCACTGCAATGATTAGTTAGCAATGCTTTTACAAGACTAGAGGAGGGGTTCTGCATGTTTCATGGTCCATAATTAGAACCCTAGAGATAAACTGATTTTACTTAGGTCAGTTAGTACAATAATCCTGTGTTAGTACAAACACAGAAACTTATTATTGGGGAGAGAGGGGGATTATTGTAACATTTGGCTCTTTATGAAATTGTTCATGATTAGAGTATTATGGGAAGAAGATCAAAGTTCCCATTTAGTCACTGCATGATCCAGGAGTTTCCTATACTGCACCTCTAACCCCAGCTACCCCAGGTTACATCTAGCATCTGATAACAACAACAAAGCCTGCCTGTATCATAACTATCTTAATATCATTACCCAACACTTAAAGTACATATTCTACTGCAAGTAATTTTTGTTTACCAGGACACTTATTCTCATTGATCTAATTATTTTATTGTCAATCTCTGCTTTTAGGACCCCAAGAACACATTCTACAGATTTTCATTATTCACTGATTACTTCGCTTACCTGTTTGGGCTATTTTTCTTAGTAGAAAAAGTATTCTAAAAATAGCATTTTCCTCTCTGAAATAAGTCTATAAAATTGAAAGTCTATGTTTAATGAATGCCTGAATATATAATTTGGTTGTAAATAGCCAAGACCAAATTTTTCCTAAGTAAATGATTTGAGATTAATACTTTACAATATTTTAAAACCACCTTAGCTGCTCACAGACAGAACAGTTATATGAACGAACATATTACAACTTTTCCTATATAATTATTTATCACACCGAAAGTACAGATATTTAATAAATTTTTGATATACTGGTATATATGAAATGCCAATGTGCAATTTATAAAGTAGATTAGACCATTATTAATTGGAACATTTAACTTATTTTAATGTAAAATTACCTGTGGCTAGTGGACTTTATGAACTCAATAAATTTTAAATAACTTGGTGCCATACTTTATGGAAAATTCATGAATTGATTGGTTTCCCTACAAAACAGGTTTCAGATGAAGAAATGAAAAAGAAGTTTTCGAGGAGTCAAGATGGCGGAGAAGTAGCAGGCTGAGACTACTTCAGCTAGCCGGAGATCAGCTAGATAGCTTATCTAAAGATTGCAAACACCTGAAAATCCATCCGCAGATCGAAGAGAAGAAGAACAGCAATTCTGGAAACAGAAAAACAACCACTTTCTGAAAGGTAGGACCGGCGGAGAAGTGAATCCAAAGCGACGGGAAGATAGACCCCGGGGGGAGGGGCCGGCTCCCGGCAAGCGGCAGAGCAACCGCGCACAAAATCAGGACTTTTAAAAGTCTGTTCCGCTGAGGAACATCGCGCCAGAGGCTAAACCGGGGCGAAGCCCACGCGGGGTCAGCGTGGCCTCGGGTCCCGCAGGGTCACAGAAGGATCGGGGGTGTCTGAGTGTCGCAGAGCTTGCGGGTATTGGAACGGGAAAGCCGGCTACAGAGACAGAGCCGACAGTAAGCTCGCAGCTCGGGGTGACCTTGAACCGGTCGCAGGCTCAGTGAGCTCAGAGCGCGGCCGGAGGTCAGGCAGACGGGAGTAACTGGGCGCTGTTCTCTGAGGGCGCACTGAGGAGTGGGGCCCTGGGCTCTCGGCTCCTCCAGGCCGGAGACCAGGAGGCCGCCATTTGTATTCCCGTCCTCCGGAACTCTACGGAAAGTGCTCAGGGAACAAAAGCTCCTGAAAGCAAACCCAAGCGGATTACTCACCCCGGCCCCGGGTAAGGGCGGTGTAATTCTGCCTAGGGCAAAGACACTTGAGAATCACTACACCAGGCCCCTCCCCCAGAAGATCAACAAGAAATCCAGGCGAGACCAAGGTCACCTACCAAGGAGTGCAGTTTCAATACCAAGGAGAGCAGCAGAATTCCAGAGGAGGAGAAAGCCAAGCACAGAACTCATGGCATTTTCCCTGTGATTTTTTTTAGTCTTGCAGTTAATTTAATTTTTTTCTTTTTCATTTTTTTTTTTTCTCACCTTCGGGTAAAATTTTTTTTTAACTGTTACGTTTTTCTTTTTTAACGATTTTTTACTAGTTTATCGAATATATATATTTTTTCTTTTTTACGTTTTTCTTAGGTGTTTTCTTTTTTTTAATTCTTTTCTTTTCTTTCCTTTTTCTTTTTCTTTTTCTTTCTTCCTTTTTGAACCTCTTTTTATCCCCTTTCTCCCCCCTCACGATTTTGGATCTCTTCTAATTTGGTTAAAGCATATTTTCCTGGGGTTGTTGCCACCCTTTGAGTATTTTACTTGCCCCTTCATATACTCTTATCTGGACAAAATGACAAGACGGAAAAATTCAACACAAAAAAAAGAACAAGAGGCAGTACCGAAGGCTAGGGACCTAATCAATACAGACATTGGTAATATGTCAGATCTAGAGTTCAGAATGACAATTCTCAAGGTTCTAGCTGGGCTCGAAAAAGGCATGGAAGATATTAGAGAAACCCTCTCGAGAGATATAAAAGCCCTTTCTGGAGAAATAAAAGAACTAAAATCTAACCAAGTTGAAATCAAAAAAGCTATTAATGAGGTGCAATCAAAAATGGAGGCTCTAACTGCTAGGATAAATGAGGCAGAAGAAAGAATTAGTGATATAGAAGACCAAATGACAGAGAATAAAGAAGCTGAGCAAAAGAGGGACAAACAGATACTGGACCACGAGGGGAGAATTCGAGAGATAAGTGACACCATAAGACGAAACAACATTAGAAGAATTGGGATTCCAGAAGAAGAAGAAAGAGAGAGGGGAGCAGAAGGTATACTGGAGAGAATTATTGGGGAGAATTTCCCCAATATGGCAGAGGGAACGAGCATCAAAATTCAGGAGGTTCAGAGAACGCCCCTCAAAATCAATAAGAATAGGCCCACACCCCGTCACCTAATAGTAAAATTTACAAGTCTCAGTGACAAAGAGAAAATCCTGAAAGCAGCCCAGGAAAAGAAGTCTGTAACATACAATGGTAAAAATATTAGATTGGCAGCTGACTTATCCACAGAGACTTGGCAGGCCAGAAAGAGCTGGCATGATATTTTCAGAGCACTAAACGAGAAAAACATGCAGCCAAGAATACTATATCCAGCTAGGCTATCATTGAAAATAGAAGGAGAGATTAAAAGCTTCCAGGACAAACAAAAACTGAAAGAATTTGCAAACACCAAACCAGCTCTACAGGAAATATTGAAAGGGGTCCTCTAAGCAAAGAGAGAGCCTACAAGTGGTAGATCAGAAAGGAACAGAGACAATATACAGTAACAGTCACCTTACAGGCAATACAATGGCACTAAATTCATATCTCTCAATAGTTACCCTGAATGTGAATGGGCTAAATGCCCCTGTCAAAAGACACAGGCTATCAGAATGGATAAAAAAACAAAACCCATCTATATGTTGCCTTCAAGAAACTCATTTTAAGCCCGAAGACACCTCCAGATTTAAAGTGAGGGGGTGGAAAAGAATTTACCATGCTAATGGACATCAGAAGAAAGCAGGAGTGGCAATCCTTATATCAGATCAATTAGATTTTAAGCCAAAGACTATAATAAGAGATGAGGAAGGACACTATATCATACTCAAAGGGTCTGTCCAAAAAGAAGATTTAACAATTTTAAATATCTATGCCCCCAACGTGGGAGCAGCCAACTATATAAACCAATTAATAACAAAATCAAAGAAACACATCAACAATAATACAATAATAGTAGGGGACTTTAACACTCCCCTCCACTGAAATGGACAGATCATCCAAGCAAAAGATCAGCAAGGAAATAAAGGCCTTAAACGACACACTGGACCAGATGGACATCACAGATATATTCAGAACATTTCATCCCAAAGCAACAGAATACACATTCTTCTCTAGTGCACATGGAACATTCTCCAGTATAGATCACATCCTCGGTCCTAAATCAGGACTCAACCAGTATCAAAAGATTGGGATCATTCCCTGCATATTTTCAGACCACAATGCTCTAAAGCTAGAACTCAACCACAAAAGGAAGTTTGGAAAGAACCCAAATACATGGAGACTAAACAGCATCCTTCTAAAGAATGAATGGGTCAACCAGGAAATTAAAGAAGAATTGAAAAAAATCATGGAAACAAATGATAATGAAAATACAACGGTTCAAAATCTGTGGGACACAACAAAGGCAGTCCTGAGAGGAAAATATATAGCGGTACAAGCCTTTCTCAAGAAACAAGAAAGGTCTCAGGTACACAACCTAACCCTACACCTAAAGGAGCTGGAGAAAGAACAAGAAAGAAACCCTAAGCCCAGCAGGAGAACAGAAATCATAAAGATCAGAGCAGAAATCAATGAAATAGAAACCAAAAAAACAATAGAATGAATCAACAAAACTAGGAGCTGGTTCTTTGAAAGAATTAATAAAATTGATAAACCCCTGGCCCGACTTATCAAAAAGAAAAGAGAAAGGACCCAAATAAATAAAATCATGAATGAAAGAGGAGAGATCACAACTAACACCAAAGAAATACAAACTATTATAAGAACATACTATGAGCAACACTGCGCCAATAAATTTGACAATCTGGAAGAAATGGATGCATTCCTAGAAACCTATAAACTACCACAACTGAACCAGGAAGAAATAGAAAGCCTGAACAGACCTATAACCAGTAAAGAGATTGAAACAGTCATTAAAAATCTCCAAACAAAAGCCCAGGGCCGGACGGCTTCCCGGGGGAATTCTACCAAACATTTAAAGAAGAACTAATTCCTATTCTCCTGAAACTGTTCCAAAAAATAGAAATGGAAGGAAAACTTCCAAGCTCATTTTATGAGGCCAG
The DNA here is from genome assembly GCF_030435805.1 of Mustela lutreola. Taxonomy (NCBI): domain Eukaryota; kingdom Metazoa; phylum Chordata; class Mammalia; order Carnivora; family Mustelidae; genus Mustela; species Mustela lutreola. The sequence continues at coordinate 54,714,529 of NC_081303.1, forward strand.
CATCACCTTGATCCCAAAACTAGACATGGATCCCACCAAAAAAGAGAGCTATAGACCAATATCCTTGATGAACACAGATGCGAAAATACTCAACAAAATACTAGCCAATAGGATTCAACAGTACATTAAAAAGATTATTCACCACGACCAAGTGGGATTTATTCCAGGGCTGCAAGGTTGGTTCAACATCCGCAAATCAGTCAATGTGATACAATACATCAATAAAAGAAAGAACAAGAACCATATGATACTCTCAATAGATGCTGAAAAAGCATTTGACAAAATACAGCATCCCTTCCTGATCAAAACTCTTCAAAGTGTAGGGATAGAGGGCACATACCTCAATATCATCAAAGCCATCTATGAAAAACCCACCGCAAATATCATTCTCAATGTAGAAAAACTGAAAGCTTTTCCGCTAAGGTCAGGAACACGGCAGGGATGTCCATTATCACCACTGCTATTCAACATCGTACTAGAGGTCCTAGCCTCAGCAATCAGACAACAAAAGGAAATTAAAGGCATCCAAATCGGCAAAGAAGAAGTCAAATTATCACTCTTCACAGATGATATGATACTATATGTAGAAAACCCAAAAGACTCCACTCCAAAACTGCTAGAACTTATACAGGAATTCAGTAAAGTGTCAGGATATAAAATCAATGCACAGAAATCAGTTGCATTTCTCTACACCAACAGCAAGACGAAGAAAGAGATATTAAGGAGTCAATCCCATTTACAATTGCATCCAAAACCATAAGATACCTAGGAATAAACCTAACCAAAGAGACACAGAATCTATACTCAGAAAACTATAAAGTACTCATGAAAGAAATTGAGGAAGACACAAAGAAATGGAAAATGTTCCATGCTCCTGGATTGGAAGAATAAATATTGTGAAAATGTCTATGCAATAAAGCAATCTACACATTTAATGCAATTCCTATCAAAGTACCATCCATCTTTTTCAAAGAAATGGAACAAATAATGCTAAAATTTATATGGAACCAGAAAAGACCTCGAATAGCCAAAGGGATATTGAAAAAGAAAGCCAACGTTGGTGGCATCACAATTCCGGACTTCAAGCTCTATTACAAAGCTGTCATCATCAAGACAGCATGGTACTGGCACAAAAACAGACACATAGATCAGTGGAACAGAATAGAGAGCCCAGAAATAGACCCTCAAATCTATGGTCAACTAATCTTCGACAAAGCAGGAAAGAATGTCCAATGGAAAAAAGAAAGCCTTTTCAATAAATGGTGCTGGGAAAATTGGACAGCCACATGCAGAAAAATGAAATTGGACCATTTCCTTACACCACACACAAAAATAGACTCAAAATGGATGAAGGACCTCAATGTGCAAGAGGAATCCATCAAAATCCTTGAGGAGAACACAGGCAGCAACCTCTTCGACCTCTGCCGCAGCAACATCTTCCTAGGAACAACGCAAAAAGCAAGGGAAGCAAGGGAAAAAATGAACTATTGGGATTTCATCAAGATCAAAAGCTTTTGCACAGCAAAGGAAACAGTTAACAAAATCAAAAGACAACTGACAGAATGGGAGAAGATATTTGCAAATGACATATCAGATAAAGGACTAGTGTCCAGAATCCATAAAAAACTTAGCAAACTCAACACCCAAAGAACAAATAATCCAATCAAGAAATGGGCAGAGGACATGAACAGACATTTCTGCAAAGAAGACATCCAGATGGCCAACAGACACATGAAAAAGTGCTCCATATCACTCGGCATCAGGGAAATACAAATCAAAACCACAATGAGATATCACCTCACACCAGTCAGAATGGCTAAAATGAACAAGTCAGGAAATGACAGATGCTGGCGAGGATGCGGAGAAAGGGGAACCCTCCTACACTGTTGGTGGGAATGCAAGCTGGTGCAACCACTCTGGAAAACAGCATGGAGGTTCCTCAAAATGTTGAAAATAGAACTGCCCTATGACCCAGCAATTGCACTATTGGGTATTTACCCTAAAGATACAAACGTAGTGATCCAAAGGGGCACGTGCACCCGAATGTTTATAGCAGCAATGTCCACAATAGCCAAACTATGGAAAGAACCTAGATGTCCATCAACAGATGAATGGATCAAGAAGATGTGGTATATATACACAATGGAATACTATGCAGCCATCAAAAGAAATGAAATCTTGCCATTTGCGACAACATGGATGGAACTAGAGTGTATCATGCTTAGCAAAATAAGTCAAGCGGAGAAAGACATCTATCATATGATCTCCCTGATATGAGGAAGTGGTGATGCAACATGGGGGCTTAAGTGGGTAGGAGAAGAATCAATGAAACAAGATGGGATTGGGAGTGAGACAAACCATAAGTGACTCTTAATCTCACATAACAAACTGAGGGTTGCTGGGAGGAGGGGGTTTGGGAGAAGGGGGGTGGGATTATGGACATTGCGGAGGGTATGTGCTTTGGTGAGTGCTGTGAAGTGTGTAAACCTGTTGATTCACAGACCTGTACCCCTGGGGATAAAAATATATGTTTATAAAAAATAAAAAATTAATAATTCAAAAAAGAAAAAGAAGTTTTCTTAAGCGCACAAAAGCTGCATTAAAACATGGAAAGAAAAAATTATTTTTTACCAAATACCAATTTACTATCATAAATAGTCAATGTAATATATTTAGGCTACTTATAGCTAGAATATATGTATTTTTGAATTTTTTGGTATATTTTCCCTCAAGTCTTAATACAAAAATATCCTTATGAAGTTAATTACATCTCCCAATAAGGTGGCATTTCCACAGCACTCAGGTTGTGAAGTGAGTCTGTATAATGCAGGTGTGTATCCTGTATGGTGATCCAGCTGACTGTGTGGATGATAAAAGGGACAGAAATTAAATAGGCTCCATAAAGCCCCTAAAGATATCTGCTGCAACCTGAATAGAAGACCATTATGCAGTGAAATGTCATGTCTGTTTGGACTCAAAAGAAAATAAAGGATCACCTCTAAAGAATTTAAATCCTCTGGCTCACTACATGATCTATATTCAACATGCAAGCATAAACCTGGAGTTCTTCCATGATTAAACTCAAATTTAGTTAAACTTTTTTTTTTTTTTTTTTTTTTTTTAAAGATTTTATTTGTTGATTTGACAGACAGAGATCACAAGCAGACAGAGAGGCAGGCAGAGAGAGAGAGAGGGAAGCAGGCTCCCTGCTGAGCAGAGAGCCCAATGCGGGACTCGATCCCAGGACCCTGAGATCATGACCTGAGCCGAAGGCAGCGGCTCAACCCACTGAGCCACCCAGGCACCCCTTAAACTTTTTAATTTGAGCAGGAAAACAGCACCTTCTTTCAGTGGTAGCCCTTGATTTGCTGCTGCTTCACAGGGACATTACCTACTAGCCATGGAAGGACACGTGTCCCGTTTCTTTCAACCTGTCCTAGCTGAAAACCTGGTTCTCCCCTGCACCTCTCTCTCCGTCTCACATCACATGTTTCTCAGGATCCCCCCTCTACTATCCTAGGTCATGTAGGGTCTTAGACCTTCACTATAAAGCTGTGTGTGTTTGTATGGTGTGTGTGTGTGTCTGTGTGTATAAAGTGGTTTGGGGTGAATCAGGGAGGCACTAGAAACTTGGACAGAGGAAAGAAATGATCAGACTTGTTTTAAAAAGATCACTGCAACTAGATGAGGAGAACAGATCGAAGGGATAGAAGAGCAGCATCGGGAAGATAGACTGTTGCAGCAACTCCTTGAGAGATGATGCACCAGGCTAGTAACAGTGGAGGTGATGAAGGGAGGTCAGATTTTGGATCCATTGTGAAGATTAAGCCATCAAGATCTTTGACTAATTATATGAAGTATATGTCCAAGTATATGGAGGATAAGAAAAAGACAAAACCCAAGGATGACTCAAGCTTTCTGATATGAGCAACTGAAAATAAACATGGAGTAGCCATCAGTAAAGTTGGAAAGACTCAGGTGAAGATTTGGCCGAAGAGGCAGATTAGCGACTTGGTTTGAAACATTCAATACTAAGACTGAATTGTTTATTATATTTCTAAGTGGACATAGAGGTCATATGGGACTGTAATGCAGGAAAGATGTCTAGACAGATACAAATGTGAGATACAAAGGATTTTCAAGGATTAACTGGCATTACCATATAATATAATCCCACATAAGATGCCACTCCCTTTCATACCTTATATTATTTATAAAATTCATCTTAATCAATGTAGCAATCATTAAATGAGAAATGTCAGAATTAGTTTAATTGCTTCAAACACTTTTAAGTAGAATATAAACATGTTCTACCAAGTAGTGAAAAAATTAGAAGCAAAAGAAAAAAAAATCTACTTGAGCTCATTTGAGTTTGGCTATGGATCTCTTTCATCAGGAGCCAAAACCAGGCAAAACTTAACAGTGTAAGTAATTCTGAATTCACTGCACCAGTTTTCCTCAGTCATTTGCATGAAACAAAAATCCAGATCAATCTTGAAGAGTCAACATGTGTAACCTGGCAGTTCATCTGTACAATAAGTATCTGGAAATTATCCTGTTAACTTGACCAACAGAGATTCTCAAGGCAAATAACGCAGGCTCGAAGATAGCATTGTTTCAGAAATATTTAATTATTAGATTTTGAACTTAAATCTCCTTTATTATTTATTAAAGGTGTATTACAGTGTTTCTATATTGCTGGTTGGAGGTGGAAACTTACCCTCTCTGTACTAAAATAAAGACCAAATGCTCTAGAGTTGATTAAAACCCCCTTATATAACTCCTCTTCCCCTCCCCTCCAAATTAGAACAGGCAAGAGAATCCTAAGTTACTCTCAAATGCAAAATGAAATTGGCTCATGATGGGAAAGAGAAAAATAAAGAACAAAACTGTTTTCTTTTAATAATATGGGCTTATTATGCAAAATTGGTAAGTAATTAAATGAAACAAAAATCAAAAAATTCTTCTCTGACATGAAAAATAATAGGCCTGTTTTGCCAAACAGCTCCAGAATATATTCATTCAAGAGGTTGAGATATGTTCAAAGAACATTCAACAAAATATCAGAATTTCAGACTGTGCTCTTAAAAGGTCATTCATGTTTTGGGGAAACATTAAAAAAAAAAACTGATGAACAACAAAATGGACAACATTCCACATGACAAAATTGGATCTAGAGGTCTTGTACTTTTCCCAAGTCACAGTTCAGAACAGAATGTGAAATGAAAATATTACTATATTAGAAAATTTTCATATTTGCCAGTGATTCAAAGTAATGAAAAGGCTAAATCTGGCCACCTGACAGATCTTGCTTTTATTAGAGTATTCTGGTTTGGCAAATTGGAATTTGAGGCAGTTTATCTTCAATGCAATAATACCAGGTTATATGGAAAAATAATAAAAAGCAATGTTTCTCCTTTACTGTGAGCAATTTACTTTTGGGGGCTGAATAACTTGCTTCACATGAATTATGCAGTTGCTATTGTCTTACTGGTATAATGGAAGAAGACAATCACCACACCGGATTAACTGATTCAGGGAACCAAAGACAAAGTACATTTCCTTTGGGATTTCGAGAAGGGCAGAGTAGGTTTTAGCCACATTGATTTCACACAACCAAAAATGCACGGCCATTTGACTGTAAAATATACCTGAAAAAGAAAAATACAATTGCGTTTCAGCAAGTACAATTTCTCACAAACTATAAACTCAGATGTGCAGAATTTTATATATATATATATATATATATATATATATATATATATATATTCCCCCCCCCCATAACTGAACTTAAATTCTTCCTCAGTCTTCATTCCCCCTCGGAGAGAAGGAAACTTTCTCTGGCCACATCCAGATAAATCTGGCTGTTTTATTACCTGAGGTTTAAACTCAACCAAGCTTGAGATCGCCCTTCTCCTGCCCTTCCTGGGGTGGTGTGGAGTCAGCGGGGGTATATCCACTGGTATTCTGTCCCAGCATCAGTAAGATGCGTGATCACTCCATCACGGCATGCTCAGTCACACTGTCGTGGCTGTACCCATTTCCACATCTCTCGCTCCGGTGTCTGCACTCTCCCGTACAAGAACCCACAGAGGCTGGTCTGTCTACCCCCTGGGCTCCAGTTTATACAACCCAGGTTTCCATTTATGCCTGCAGCCCTGTGCCATGGCTGTGAGCCTTCTTCCACCAACTCTCAGCATCACAGCTATGCCTCCCTGGGTACATAAAAAGATATTTAAGTGTTCTTTGTCCTCCAGTAGGGTGTTCTAATGCTGCATTTGGGCACATCTGCCTACCCACACCATGCAGTCACCTCCACCCTGCTCTCTCCAACTATAGTGTACAAGTCTTTTCCTGCCATACAGTTTCCTAGGTAACCATGGCACAATGTAAGCTAATAATCTCCTTTTCTCAATCCTCATGATTTGAAAAGGTCAACCATCTTTTCCCAAGGGTTAGGGGTGAATGTAGAGCAACCTACAGCAACATCTATTTATCTAATGGCCAAAACTTTCCTTGCTTTATCCTTATTTTAGAGGGCCTTCTCTAATCTCGTGCTTTCTTTTTCCCATTTATTTCCTTTCTTACACGTGGTTGTAGGCTTTAGAAGTGAACAGCCAATATCATAACATCAAGTTCTATAGTTTCTCCAAAGAACCGTCCCCTCCTCTCAATTGAGGCATGGCTTTAACCCATGTTGCTCAAATGGAGTAAAATCCTTAGACATAGAAAAAATAAAAAATATATATATAATATAGATATTAATTTTAATTAATATTAAATTAATTTAATTAATATTTATATATTATATATAAATATATATAATACTTTATATATTATCCTTTTGCATAGACGTCTTCTCTTCAATATAGCTTACTGATGGAACTTTGGAGTCATACAAAAATTATTTTCTGTCCTACTCATTCATTCAACAAACATGTCTACTAGGGACAGAAAATACACTTGGCATGAGGAATGAGGATAAAAACAAATACAGCACCTGGTCTTCACGGATCTTGTAATATTAAAAAAAAATCACAAAAATATACAGTTATGGGGCGCCTGGGTGGCTCAGTGGGTTAAAGCCTCTGCCTTCGGCTCAGGTCATGGTTCCAGGGTCCTGGGATCAAGCCCCACATTGGGCTCTCTGTTAGCTGGGGAGCCTGCTTCCTCCTCTCTCTCTCTGCCTGCCTCTCTGCTTACTTGTGATCTCTGTCAAATAAATAAATAAAATCTTTAATATATATATAGATATAGACATCTATATCTATATCTATATCTATATCTATATATATATATATATACACACACACACACACACACACAAACACACACAGTTATATAATGTGAATAATGTTATGAAAGCAAATGATGTAATCCCATGTTGGATCTAGAAGATTACTATAACCAATGTTATGAGAACTAAAGAATGAATAAGAGTTAACCTGGTAAAATGGTGAATCAAGTAGGGGGAGAAGAACATTCTTGGCAGAGGCAGCCCCAGTTAAGACAAGGATAGGTACAGTGCAGACAAAAGTAGAAAAGAGAGGCCAGATGGAGTTGGAGACACCAGGGCCAGGCCACACAATGCCCTGTAGGAAGAGGAAGCACAGAAACGTTTTATTCAGGACAGTGATGTGATCTGGTTTTCATTTAGGTTAAAAAACAACACAAAACCCCTCTGGCTACAATGCAGAGACACTGGTAAACAGAAAACGCGATCCTTGCCAGCCCTGTTTCTCCACTTCTAGAATAAATACAGTGATTTGAAGGGTTTGTGATAAGAAGTAAATAAAATAATGCATGTAAAAGCAATAATGGCATTATGCTTGACACAGAGTAAATATTCACTAAGAGTTACTTTAGTGATCAACAAAGAATTCTACAAAATGAAAATCCAGATTATCACAGTGCATTAACAAGAAAGATAATCAGCTTTGTAGCCAAATATGTGTATTTATAATTATGGGTTTTGACTTACTGGCCATGAATTTAATTATCCTATCTGAAACTACATTTCTTCAGAGAGAATCAGGGACAATTCCACACGTCTTATGGTATTCTTATAAAATGTATTAATGTATGTGAAAATGTAGAGCAGGGGCCTGATATAGTCATTCTGAGCAAAGAGTTTCTTCCCCTCCTTCTTTCCAGAACAATTAACTCTCCAGAAGCTATGTGGGTCACTCACAAAGTTGTACCATATAAAATCCTTGATAAAACGCTGTTTATTTACACTTACTCAGAGATTGTTGGCCTGAAAGTATTAATTCCATTTCCCAAAATATCTAACATCCGACAAGTCTAGTTGAAGAAAGGGACTCAGTGAAAAGAGGAAGGAAGGAAGAAAATGGAGAGCGTGAATGATCTCATTTTTAGCAGGAAGACCGTCATTGATCTCAAGCAGAATGGAATGAGGAAAAGGATTAGGGTAAGTAAACAAGTTTTTCCTCTACCCACTTCATGCTTGCTGATGAACAGACGAGCAGACTCCTTAGAACAGTCTCTGATACACAGCTTCTTCAACTTCCATTTCTCTAGAAAAACTGTTTAGGCAATAATCGACGGGTATCTTCCCAGTGTTAACTATTTTCATGTTGCTAGTTTTATGGCCAACATATGCCTCTTCCAGAAAAGAGGGTGAATACTCAAAATCTTCAACAACAAATCTACTTTTCTGAAAGAGACACTGTAATTGAACAAATGGGAATAAATTTAGTCATTTCCATGGCCTTTCCGGTCAGCCCTATCCTCTAATGTATAAATTAGAGCAGCAGATGCACTGGAAGTTTTCCACATTGGTTTGTTAAAAGGTGAGCTGCTGGATGCCAGCAACACAGCAAATCTAACAGAGGTGACTTGGCTTTCACAGGTCTGTGGGCCAACACTGAGCATAATTTAGAAGGAAAAGGCCACTCACCCATCATTCAGTATTTGCCCCCAAAAGCTCAGAGGCTGCTTAAATTTCACATTAGTTCTAGGAATGTAGGTCAGTGCCAGCATTCACAGCTATAAAAAATTGGGGCTGTAGAGATTATCTAGTCCATGTTGCTCATTTTAGTAAAAACAGAAGTATTTACCCAAAGACTTATTATATCTAGGTTGAGAAAAATGTAAGATTAAAACCAAGATAAACTTCCACCAAAATAAGCAAGCTCAAGTAAGATAATGATGAAATATTTCCTTACCTATCTTATGCCATATTCTCTAATTTCTAGAACAAATCACAATGTCAAGCATTACCATTAGTACATCCCCAGATCTCAGATTCATCTTTGTTAAAAAATATTTTGCATTTCCTGAAATTGAGATGCATCTTACAATTAAGTACACTTAATATAGTGCCGATTTTTGTATACTATCCACTCGTCAGTGCTGCGTCCAAAAAGCACCAAAGTCCAGAAGTCAAGGAAACACAGGTTATTTTTTTATAAACAGAAAAACTGAGGTTCAATAGGAATCATAAAACTTATCTAAGTTCACATACTAGTTTGTGACATGAATGAGGCCAGAAGGCACATCCATTTGACACAAAGGCCTTGAGTTGTTCTACTTCCCTCAATCAGCCTGAACATTTTACTCAGTAACAGAACCCACCCATCATACAGGACATGCGTCTGTTGTTGGCCCAGGACCTTTCGCACATCTCTCCCTGGCCTCAACCTAAGGGTAATTACCTAAGGGTAATTTTTTTTTTTTTGTTAAGATTTACTCATTTTAGAGAAAGAAGAGGGAGTAGAGAGGGCCATACGGAGTGGGACACGAAGAATGTCAAGCCAGCTCCCAACTGAGCACAGAGACCAACACAGGGCTAGTCTTACAACACCATGACCCAAGATAAAAATCAAGAGTCAGATGCCCAACCGACTGAGTCACCAAAGGTCCCCCAGAAGTTAGTTTGTGCGTTAGTTTGTTTAAGGAACTACCCTTTCCCCACTGTGTAGCAGCCATGGAGTTTTGATAATAGAACTCAAAGAATACAATTTAATTCATTTTATCACAGTGTATGCTTTTCAGAAATGAGCAAAACCCAACTGAAAAAAAAAAATTGTGTTTCCTCTGGGCGCAGAGGCAAGTTCAGGTTGGAACAATTGCAGTAAAATTCAAGAATTTTGTTGCTAAGTATGAAGAACAATCAGCTTGCTGCTCCTGAATGTGCATGAAAAAGCATGTAACCCTGATTATTGCTGGCAGCCAGACTGTAAGCATGAGGGAGATCAGTCTGAGATTAAAGCAGACACATGAAAAAAGACGAGAGGTGAGACAATCACAGAAAAACCTGAGCCAAAGCCTTATATTAAACCATGCCTGAAACCTGACCTGGCTCCAGGGATTACAGCAATAGGACCAACAAACTTCCTTTATTGTTTACATTAGTTCAAGTTGAATATCTGCTATTTGCAACCACTAAAAGAATCCTACTTCTTACACCACAGAGTCCAAGTCAATGCCAACACAACATCAAAACTGTATCCCATTCAAAACCAAAGTATTGTCTTTAAGATGACCTACTCCTCAACTAAACCTCATGTCCGATCTCAGTCCAAACACAAACTTGTAACTACACTATCCATTTTAATAAGCAAATGTGTCATCAATTTGTATTCTAGCATGTAACCTACAATTTTAAGTAAACTTAGTAACAGTGACGAATCTCATGTTTATCTTTACTAATGATTTCCTTTCTATAACCAATAGCCAAATGAATTCATCGAACTTTCATACAAGTTTTGCCACTGTATACATTCAAACTAGTTTTAAAATCTTTCAGCAATAGTAAAATAGGGGGTTGCTAGGGATAAAGTCCTCCTTTGACACCCAGAGTGTCTTTTGACTGAGACCCTTCACCTACTATCCCTGAGTTTTTTCCCGCCCAGTGGTCCTCACAGCTCTATCTAGAGTCACTAGTCCCCTCTTCATCTTGTATTAAAACAGGACTATGTTGTGTTCCACTTGCTCAAAACTTTGTCTTCTGTATCACAACATATCAAATCTTCCATCAATTTTTAGTACATGCTATTAATTAACAGAAAACTGTCTCTACTCATTCCCCTCTCAAAAATTCTCACTCTCCCCAATAATGTGTACTTATTTTGAGTGACCATTTGGACATAAAAGCAACATGCTCACTTTTTTTTTTTTTAAAGATTTTATTTATTTATTTGACAGAGAGAGATCACAAGTAGATAGAGAGGCAGGCAGAGAGAGAGAGGAGGAAGCAGGCTCCCCGCTGAGCAAAGAGCCCGATGTGGGACTCGATCCCAGGACCCTGAGATCATGACCCGAGCTGAAGGCAGCGGCTTAACCCACTGAGCCACCCAGGGGCCCCAACATGCTCACTTTTAACTTAGTGATCTTACGGCTAGAAATTTCATTTTAGTTAGACATAAGAAAACAGAAGGAAAGCAATGTGACTACTTGATTATGTGGAAACTAAGTAGAAGGCCTTATGCATACCTCAAACCATACAGTATAAAACACTGTCAATTTTAAGAGTCAGCTATAAGAAGTAAAGAGCTTTGGTTTTTGGATCCCACTCATCAATTCTGCACCAACTCTATGATCTTCCCTATAATGGAATTACATATAGGCCTGATGAAAACTTTTTGGTCAGCTTTGCTGATATAACAACTACTAAATCCAATGGTGTTTAATAACAAACATTGATCTCTTGCTCCTGATACATGACAGGGGCTGTGGGATGGCCATAGCCACTGCAACTCAGTGGCTGAGTTTGGCTCTGCTCTTCAGGTCTTCCCATTCCAGAACACAGACTGAAGGACAGGGACATGTCTGAGACATAGTTGTTCCTAAGGTATAGAGAAAGAAGAGTTGAACACACAATGGTCCTTTAAGCTTCTGCCAGGAGGTAATATAATTTACATTTCATTAGCCAAAGCAAGTAGCACAGCCAAGCTCAATTTCCATGAAGAATATATATTCCTTCTACAATGGGGAACACTACAAGTTATATGGAATCAGGGATGATTTCTAATGTCTCAGAGGGAAGCATCTAATTAATCATTAGGGATAAAAATGACTTCTATCAGAAAAGTTGACCAAACCTTGGTTCCCTGCTTACTTAGCTTAGTTTCCCAGGGAAAGTGTCCCCCACCAAAGCCATTTCTCTTTTCTTCCTTGGCACAGCTTGGTTATATCTCCCAGGCTCCCTTAAAGGACATGTGACTGGGTTCTGGTGAATGAAATACAAGCTGAATGATGTAAGCCACTGGTAGGTTTGCCCTACAAAATGCTCACAAATACAATCCTTTATTCTCTTTCCTCTGAGGACCTAGCAGAGCAGAGAGCTACAGATGGAAGGAACCAGAGCCTCTGAGTCACTACTGGAGAAGAGCTGCCTGAGAGGCCCAAGTCAGACCACTATGGGAGTGAGAAGAAAGTTATTATTGTGTTATGTCACTGAAATTTTCATTGTTGTTTTTCTCAGAGGTGAGCCTATTCTGACTAAATGAGTGCATAAACCTGAAGACCCCCTCACTTTGGATTTTCATAGCCATTTCAAGGAATTGCCATTTTATCTGTATGTGAGCTATCTTAAATGACATATTTTTTTCATTATGCATTCTACTTTAGTAAATTACCCAAAGAAGGAATTGCCAGATCAAGGGAGAATGTTGGCCACATACTCAGGCAATGACTCAGATCTAACACATTCATGTGTCACCATGATACCATCCAGAATGACACTAATTTCTCTCTGCAGAACCCTGTGTATAAGTGAAGCCATTTCCTACCTACCTTAAAATCTGTTCATTAAAGAACTAAACTAGATTCTCAGGTCAGGGTCTATGCCAGAAATTTATTTCTTACCTCATGAGGAGGAAGAAGCAGACCAGGATACCAACCAGCAGACTATCTCAGGAAGCAACAGCTCATGCTCCTGGTGAGCCCTCACACATCAACTAGTTGCACACTTTTGATTAAGTGATAAATGAAGGATGACTAGAAATACTTATCTCTTACTCAATCCTCAAACCCTCTAAGGTGGTATTTTCAACATCAGAGCAGTTAACAATCCCTCACAGCTTTGTTATACAATGCAATGAGTTAATATTTATAAAGCACTTAAAACAGAAGCAAGTGCATAGTAAGTGCTGTAATAAGCAGCAATTTTTAAAATTATTGCTACTTCAGAATTTAGAAATCTGAAACTCAGATAAACTTTTCCCAAGATCATGTGGCTAATGACCAACGCAACTAGAAATCAAATTGAGGTCTTCCGACGTTTTCAACTCTATATTGTATATTTTGTCTTTTCAAGCGTATAGGTAAGTAGCTAAAACCGGACTTACAAACCAAGTTTGTTCCTGTTGATTCCAGAACAATACTATTATACCAGTTACCAAATTCCATCTGCCATGAAGCCATGCCAGACTCAAATCACTGTCCTGGGACTAAAAATGTTTCCAACACTAGAGCCCATCAGATGCAGCTGTATTTATATAGAGATGAAGACTGACTGATTAGAAGAGATAGTGTCCTTAAGGATCTCCTCGAGTCAAGATGGGAAGCCCTAAATGAACCATATAATGAAACAAAACCCCTTGGAAAGAAAGTATTTAAAACAAAATGTCAACCTTCACTCTCTTCCACAGATAGCACGTTAATGAGGTTACCTGCTGAGAGAAAGAGCCTAGTCTTCATTCTTCCTCGATTCTGTAGTTCTCTTCTGGGGAATTTCTGCTTTGCCTCGTGAGGCTCATAAGTATGTTTCAAAATGAGAGAGTATATCCATTCTTTTTAATATAATGCTTCTCTTCCCCAAGTGTTTTCCTTAGAGAACAATAAATTTCCTACTGGAAATGAGTCTTGGCATGAGGCTTCTTAATTTGCTAGGAAAGGAAATCTACTATGGAAGTAAGTACTAGAGCAGAGCAGAAGCTGTGTGTCCTGATCCCAAGGATTAACAGAAACCAACACCTGACTAAAGGAAATAAGGTAATTAGTGATAAACAAGAAAGAGATTCACTCTGGCTTTTTCTGGCCCCTCTTATCAAACATCCTTAAGTATCTGTATTGGTGGGGTTTGTTGACCCTCTTTCTACCATCTCAAAGAAGAGCAATTATTACTTACCCAGCTCCATTTTTACCCATTTCTCTCTTCTCCTGCAAACTTCTTCCCAAATGAGGTTTATACTTCTAGGTAAGCCTGTGCTTTCTCTTCTTACACATACTGTTAAATCCACCCAGACTCTCTTGTCTGGCAATTTTCATATACCATTTGGGTTTTTTTCCCAACATCTATACCCAACTAATGTCTTTTGTGGCCTGGTCAAACACCTCTCCTCCCTGTAAACTCCAAAAGGACATAGTAATAATCTATCTTGCATATCAATGCAAAGGGCTCATAATAAAATATTGACACAATGAATTAGAATGTACTTGGTCAATGAGATATTATATTCAAAAAATGCTTAAAATGTGAATGTCAAGCAAAACCACCTAAATTTTGGATTAATGAATTACAAAAGACAGTTCCAAAATAAAATGTTATGGAAATTATTACTAGCCTTAACATCCGTCTTGGCAATTTGAAGGGTTCAACTCTAAAAATCTGGGTATCAAAAGAGCTGGATATAATTTAACATTTCCTTATAAAAAATATAAGGAAGAAAAAAAAGGATGTGCCTGTTTTTCTATCAATGTGTGATTTTTTATATATACTGCATAATTTTTAAAATTCTGGTTACAGTGGCACGTGGCAAGAGGGACTCTGATGTTTTCACAAATCTTTATTTTCCGGTTACTAATGTTTCAAAATGCTAGAGTCAGACTCATATTTAAATATGTAGCCAGTAATTCTGCCTGGTTTCCTATTGTTGTTTTGTACATCCAAGACAATCAATCAAAAATACAATAAAAAATCTGATTAGAGGGCAAGAAATAACCTTTCATGGCAACATCTAGGCCACATATGATTTGTTTCCTGAAATTGAGGTCCTAAGTGACAATTCTGTTTTTGACCTTGTATTCATTCGAGGTTTTATGTCTGTACTTGTAATGAGTTGCCCAGCCTTGGTCTTTGTCTCTTCTGTTCTGTGGCATGTCATTATCTCTTTCTTGTTTCTTTTCTGTTGCTTCAGTCTATGATTTGCTGGGGCTTGTCCTTTTAAACCACTCTGTTGTTATCTGACACAGATAGCTTTTTTCTAGGTATATTCTCTCCACAATTCTACTTTCCCACTAACCAGAAAAAATGTCATCTGAAATATATTGGCTTACTTTCTCCTCTGATATAGAAAAAAAAGAAAAAGAAAGAAAGAAAGAAAAGAAAAGAAAAAGAAAATATTTACAGCCAGATACACTAAGTAAGCTCAGGGGGAAAAAAATTACTTAAAAAAAAGTACAAAAATACTCTAAGTTACCACTGGATTTTCCAAGTTAGTAAATACAGAACTACTTAATCTCTAAATACACTAAAATTATTCCCCATTTGACCTCAACAATAGAGAAAAAAGAACTCCTGTTTTAATAATTGAATTAGTAATTTTTACAAAGGCTAAATGGATAAATAGTTTTATATTAGGACTATTTTCTAAAATTAAAAAAAAAATTCAATAGGACTGAATAAATTCATCTATTCCTATGAACCAGAAATCAAGTATCCTGAATTCTCTTAGCTACTATGAACACCGGTAAGTCCTTACATTAAAATACAAATTCATCTTCTTAACTGAGGCTTTCTGCTTTTTGAGACCTCAATTAATAGGACTTCGGCGAAACATAATCCAGACCTTATCACTTTCTATCCAGATTATATTGAAATAGCTTCCTAATCAATTTATATAACTTTAGTCTCTCTTTTCACTCTGCCTAATCTTCCTTAGTACTTTTTCCATGTCACTCTGTGAGTGAAAATCTTCCAATGGCCCCCTACTTTATAATATATCAGGTCCTACCTACTCTGGCCAGTTTTCAGCACTTTCCAAGTCTGAGTCCTCTACTTCCCAATCTTATTTCCCAATCTTCCTCAAATCCACTTAGTCTGTTACATCATAGTTACTTGTATGTTTCCTAATATTACCATGATCTCTTGTAAAGGAAATGGACTCTCGAACTAGTTCCCTTCTCCCTATGTCTATGTGGCATTCAGGGGTATGTCACATATTTATTCTCTCCATGGTACCAAATACATGAATGAGCGGGGAAGAAAGGAGAAGAAACTACTTTCCTTCATCAACTAGACGCCAGACACATATCTAGGCTTTTGCAAGCCTATTCAGTTGAAGCACGCAAAGCAGTTGGCACAGGTCTGTGAATAAGGGTTCAATAAACATTATTATTATTAAGTTATTTAATCTTCTCAACAAATTTGTAAGGAGATACAGATGGGGAAGCAGAGCTCCTCACTCACTGAAGCATGAAAAAACAGCACCAGAATACTGAACCAGAAGGCTTTCCCTAGAGTTGTAGTTCTGGTGCTTGCTAAGTGACTTGAATAAAAAGGGATTTTATTACTTCAACAAAGCATCCAGAAGCAGGGTGATTCCAGGGCTAGTTAATTGGCAGCTCAGTTAGGGCATCAAACTAGGTACTCAGCCTCCCAGTCTGCCTCTTTTAGGTTAGTTTTGATCCTCAGGCTGCTTTCCCTCATAAATCAAACAATACCATGGCAATCCCAACCCAAACATCCAGAAACAGTAACACTCAAAAGAAGAATGGGGACTTCTCAGCATTGCAGAAGCCTTCCCTAGGAACCCTAGACCAGGTTCCCCTTCCTGATTCCTTGGACAACACTTTAAATCATTGCTAGCAAGGAAAACAGGGCCAATGAAGTACCACCGCTCTCAAGGGTAGGAATAAAGCTAACCTCCTCTAAAGGGTGTGTATAAGGAGAAATGCATGAAAAACATCAAGGCTCTGTTATAGAAAGGAGGTAGAAGGGAAGAGTAAATGGATAATGGAGGAAAAAATACCAGCAGGGCTAGCTGTTGTGATGTTGTCTCGAAGTCGCAAATATTGAGTTATTACTGACTAACGGAACATACGACTATCTACGGTTATTACAAAGAGAGAGTGAGGAAGGAAGGGAAGAATGAAAGAAGCAGAGAGATAAGAGAAAGCCCAACTGAAGATGAGTTGGTCATGTTAACTCTTGTGGGTGCCACTCCCACAGGCTCTGGAAGCAGTTTCTGAAAATCATAGAGCTCCGCAGGAAGGTCTGGGTAAACTAGACAGGCTTGCAGGGATAAAAGTGATTTGAATCCCAATAGGAAGCTGATGGTGCCCACGTTGGAGAGAGCCGACCATCAAGAGCTAATGAGGCTGTCAAGTCTGTGAGCTAACCAAGGCACAGACACATCAAAATGATTCAGCAGGAGACATAACTAACAAAACGATGGTTTCTTAGGAGCAAAGCTGTAACTAAGAAGGAAGTTTAACTAGTTTCTTTTTCAAAAGTTATTTCAGCAACTAGAGGAAAAGATAATTTCTTTAAAGGATGGCAAATATGGGGCACTACTTTATTGTTTTGCAATGTGCTAGAGACCCAAGGGACAGCATAAGCAAGAAGGTTAAGTACACAGTAATTTCTCTCTGAATATTGAACAATTTCAAAAAAAAAAATTAGCGTTTAAAGGTTTGTGTAAGCCTGGCATTCAAGAGGTATTTAAAATGGCAGTCATGGACTCCAAAACCATCTAGGCCTTTTCCACAGATGGAAACTTCCACATGTGGAATTCTTCTTTCTAAACATTGTTCTGGATTATTAGAATAAGTATATCCTGATGTGCATCATAAAGTTACAAATATGTCACCCTCTGTGCTCTCTGGCAAATGTGGGGATGAGAAACAGAAGGCCATGGCTCCATCCAAAGGCACCACATGCGACATATGCCCCATGGGGGACAGATCTCCTGGACAGAAATCCCAGCTCTGCCACTTATTAGCTGTACCATACAGCTTGCACCTTAACGCCTCCATTTCCATCTCTCATCTGTAAAGCTGAAATAATACTAAAATTTAGGATTTAGAAAATTACATAAGATTTAAAACAGTACCTGATGGCACATAGTCAGTGTCCAATCATCGTTAGATATTACTGGCTTCCAATACAATAAAGGTTTCTTCTGAGAACGTTTAGGTTCCTCTTCTTCAATGAAAAACAGGATGAAAGACTAATAAGCTCAACCCAACCCCTAAATGTTAAGAAAGTCAAGACGGCTGATTCCCAACCCTTCTAGTAAAGTAACAGTAGAGAGGCGAGTGCTAGAGGTCAGCAGGCCCAGATTGGTCTCCAGACATGCACTGCATTATCTGCTCCCTAGGAGACGTGTTGGTAACACAGCTTCCCGGTCAATGCTCAGGGGAAGCAGATGATCAGATTTATTCGGTGTCTTTAATGCTCCCTTGCAGCTGCAAACAGCTTCAAACCCAACTGGCAATTGAACACCCCAGGCAATTTGCATCTCCAGAGAGCAATTTATGGTTAAGTTTCCGCTGAACATTTTTACAAGAGCAACAATACCTAATGCATCTCTTAAGGAACAACTCTTTTAAAGAACTTGTTCTAGAGAAAAGAAACTCTACTAGAGTTTCTACTAGAACTTGTTCTAGAGAAAAGAACTCTACTAGAGTTTTATTAAAGAAGTAAGCTAATCCTTTTCATTACTTGCCATGCCATTTTTATCTGATCTGAAGAAGGAACCTTGTGCACTGAGGCTCCCAAGGCTCTGGAAAGCACAAATGTCCTCAAGGAGACAGTGATATAGAACTTGGCAAGCCTTCCTGATGCAGTCTGAACTCAGGCACCTAGGGCACTTAGTGATACTCCCACCCAAGCAATTCTCAGAAGTATCTCCTTCCCTACACTGCAGACAGCCCAGGACCTATGCAAATCGAGTTTCCAGGCACCAACCTGGGAATCTCACAGGTCCTGAGCTGAATAAGTACATTAGACACCATAATATCACAGGATAATTTTAAGTAACATTAGTAATTACAGTTTTCTGGAAACTCTGGCAGCATCTAATGAGGGACACAACTGTCTACAAAGGCGAAGTGAATGAAGTCAGAGCTGCCACTTACAGTTTTTAAATATGAGGCACATTTTTCAATTAACTCCACTCATTGCCCACAGGAAATTTTGATTCACATTTTTAATCTCCTATATCTAAGCAATTTATCAACAAGCATCTCCATGAAATCTTTTAGTAAAATGTGTCCTACTCAGCTCAGGCTGCCAGGACACAATCTTATAGGCTGGGTGGCTTAAACAATAGAAATTTATTTCTCACATCTCTGGAGACTGAGAGTCTGAAATCAAGGTGCCAGTAATGGTTGAGCTCTGGTAAAAGCACTCCTCCTAACTTGTGGGTGGCCACCGTCTTGCTGTGTCTTCACAGGGCAGAGAACTCTCCCCCTCCCTTCATGCTTCTGTGTCCAAATATTTACATATAGATGTTATTAACATCTCTTACAGTAGGAAAGAAAAAAAAACGCTTTTTTTTTTTTTTTTTAGTATGAAACAAACACATGGATGTGAATTCATGTCCTCTACTACTATTTTAAAAAGGTACTCAAGGTATTTTTTTTCTTATGTGTTGTTTCTCCATCTGCTATATTTACCTTGTGGGGAAATCACAATAATTTTCTCTTGAAGCAAAACATAGAGAAAGTTACCCATAAGTAGAGACATCAGTAGATTTTCACAAATCAAAGTCAACAAAGTAACCAGAACACAGATCAACTAAATAAAATAGCCACTCAGTAGCATGAGGCCCTGCACCCCCCACCCCTAGCTCCCATATTCCTTCTTAGTCCTGCTTTCTCTCAAGAGTAACTAGTATCCCAAGCCCAACACCATTAATTTGGCCTAGTTTTTAGTTTGTTCTGTTTTTTGTTTCAGGACAGGGAGGGAGAGGGAGAAAGAAAATCAACCAGGCTCCCTGCCCAACACGTGGAGCTCAATGCAGGGCTCAGCTTCATAACTCCGAGATCATGACCTGAGCCAAATCGAGTCAGAGGTTTAACTGACTGAGCCACGTAGGCACCCCTTATTTTTGTTTTTAATGAAAGGGTATATAATTTTTATCACTTGGCTTCTTTCCCTCCACACTACATCTCTAAGCCACATTAATGTTGTTCTGTGATGCAACAGTTGCTCATTCTCGGTCAAGATGGCACTGTATGAATACCTCAACAACAATTTATCCATTTCACTCTGCCCAGGCGTTTGGATCATTTTCAAGAGTGCTACTGCAAACACAATCCTACATCATTAGTTACACTTCTAAGGAGGACTGCTGGGTCATGTGGTGCACAAATACTCAGCTGTGCGGGGAGGCCAGTTTTCCAATGATTATAGCAATTTACAAAAGCATAGGAGTATTTTTCCCATGTCTTTGCTAACACTTGATACATTCTTCTTTTTTCCCATTGAATGTGTAGTATTAGAGCACTATAATTTTAATCTGCACTTTCCTAAAGACTACTGAAGTTGTGTGCCTTTGCACAGGCTTACTGCCCATTTGGTTATCCTCTTTTACTAAAAAGTGCTGAAAATGTTTGGCCCTATTTCTACTGAATTCACAACATTTTCTTATGGATTTCTAGGAGAATTTTATACTGGGTAAGGAGCCTTTGTCGGTTTGATATATTATAAATATCTCCTCCTACTCTTTTCATCCCCCACTCCCTTAAAACTGTCCTTCACCGAAATTTAAAATTTTAACATAGTCCAATTTTTTACTCTTTCTTCATAGGTATTTTTTTTGCCTCCTGTTTAAGAAATCCTTTCCAATGACATGGTCATTGAAGATACTCTGAGGTCTTCCTTTCATAGCTTTATTATTTTACCTAAAGATCCATAATCTACCCATACTGGGTTTTATGGTTAAAAGAGTTTCATACGGATAGATAGGAGACATTGAAAAGGTTGTCCTTCCCCTCACCACACATCAGCGCCACTTTTTTCATAAATCAAGTGCATGTGCCTCGGAGTCTATTTACAGACTTTCTACTCTACCCCATTCATTTATTTCTCTTTACAAAACTGCATTATCCTCATTACCACAACTTTTATAATGAATTGCTATTTGGTAGTGTCGATACTATAGCTTTATTTTTCTTTTAAAGACATACTTGTCCTTTCTTGTACTTTGAATTTTCATAAAATTATAAAATAAGCTTGCCGGTGTTTATATACACATATACTTGTGAACACAAACACACAAATCTTGCATGGATTTTTATTAAATTGCATTAAATCTATATATCAACGTATGGAGGACTGACAAACTCATAGTAGTCTTTTATAAACACAGCATTTCCCTCCATTTGCTCAAGTCTTCTTAATTTCTCTAATGAACATTTTGCAGGTTTATTTTCATTAGTTTTATGTCTAGGTATTTATCACTGGATATGATTTTTTAAAACCTTTTCATTTGTAATTGTTTTCTGCTGGTATATGGAAATACAGTTTTGGGTACATTAATAACATTTCTAGTAGTTTTACTAAATCTATTAATTGTTCTACTTTGTAGATTCTTTTAAACTTTCTACACAATCATATCACCCATGAAGAATAACTATCTCTTCCTCCATAAACTTTTGAACTTTAAAAAAGGAAAATGAGGATCTCATTGGATTCTCTCCCTCAGCCAAGAGAGAGGAATCTCCTAATGCCTGCCTGGCAGAATTTCACCACCACGACGGAAATAAATGCCAGGTAGCTCTCATTCTTTTCCTTCCAGATGCAAGTTTTCGGGATGGTGATCCTGTTTGTGCCCTGCCCTGGATGAGGATGAGGGGCTTGTGAGTTCACAGATGGCTAGACAACAAGGAGGCCATCTGGACCTGAAGGAGCAGACCACATCTCCCAAAGATTCTTGACTTCGAGCTGGATAGAGGAATGAGACAGGCTTCCCCTGAGTAGTTTCGCTTGGGGAGAACGTATATGTAACACTTGTCTGCCCCAAATTCCTCCATATTCTGTTCTTTATTGTTCACTGACCATACTTCCCTCTCATCTCTAAATGCCACTCTTCTCAGAGGCAGCTCTTTCTCTGCCCATCTCCACAAGGCAGCTCCTCCCGAAGTTCTTGTGGCAGCTTCCCTCCACTTGTATCCTTCCATCCTCCCCTGTTGGTCTTACCGGATAGCTAGCTCCAAAGATCTCATTTATAAGATTTCTAGCTTCAACTCTTTCATTGATTTCCAAACTCTACTTGCTTGAAATGTCTCCCCTGAAAGCCAACCAGAATTTCAAAAGCAATCTATCCAAAATCAAAATCGTCATTTCTCAGCAGAACTGTTCCTCTGCCTCTCTTCTGTGTTTGCTAAAAAGTGTCACTCTCACTCTCATTTGTAATGTTCAAAAAAATATTAGAGTTCTCTTTGGATTCTCTCTTCCTCTCTTTCTGTCTCATTCCCTATATCCAGTCAATAGCCAGTGACCCAACCCAAACTCAAAGGATCCCTAGAATCCTAAAGTAGGGAAGAAACAGGACTATCCTGCCAGCCATCAATGTGCTTGTCACACATCTATCACTTCTGCCTTCTCAGTGCCACAGCTATCCCTCACCAAATTCTCAACAACTATGTTATTCTAGAAGATTTCTTCAACCACTGGGCATTATGGCACGTAACAAAAGCTCTTTGTGTCTTTGCGGTCACAAAATTATAGTGATGGACTCTGGAGACTCTCACTAAATTTCTGGCATTTTTCCAACTCTGAGACTTCCTTCCTCTACTACATTGCAGTGGGGCATTATAACTAAAATTCTTCTCTTCCCTCTATTCTGCCTATAGTATACTCCCCGCAAGTCCATCTCATTTCCTATGGATCAGGACGTCCATCAGGTGTTCTAATGTTTGCTTAACTGACCTGCTGAACCACTGCAGACTCCCTCCCAGGGGAATATGAGCAACAAACATCGAAAACAAAACAAAACAAAGCAAACCTGAACTACACAAGTATGATTTTCAGCCTCTTCCCCTCCCATTTCAGAAGTCCTGCCATTTCTTAAAATTTGGGGGAGGATTTACAGGCCGAAGAAGAATCCAATTTCCAGCCTGCAGCTTCATAAGGAAGCCTCCATGGTTTTTTTCACTAATAAATTCATAATATGCTCACTTATGAACTCATGGAAAGCCTGTATTGGTAGGAATGGTGTCCTGGCCATCAAAAATATCAAGAGACCCCCTGTATCCCAGAAACAACAAAACAAAAGGTGAGGGAACTGATCTTTCTCGAAGTGGGAATGATCAGGAAATCATACAGCATAACAGAAGTGAGAAAATTCTAAAATCCTCTCTCCAAAAATTTAAACTACATCAGTTGGTCTCTCTCTTTCCCCCAGAGGTGCTCTCACCTCTGCCTCAAGCTTGGCCTCTCTCCTTCCCTCTCTCATCACTAACACGGTTTTGCTGTTTAAAACCAACCCTGCTGTATCTCCCAATGCTTACTCCCTCTTTCCCCACACCGCACTGCTCACATCTAAACCTTCAAAGGCTTGCCACATCTACCAGCCAAACTTCCCCATCTACCCAACTTCTTAAGAAGTACACTTGACCCTTGAACAACTAGGGGCTCAGGGGTCCTGGATCTCTCTCCATGTGCAGTTCAAAATTCATGTACAACTTGTGACTCCCTAAAATCTTTTTCTCAGAGCTCTCTGTAAACTGGAAGCCATACGGCGGCTAAGAGTATTAACATAAACTTTGTGTGACACATGTATTATACACTGTTTTCTTAGAATAAAGTAAACTAGAAAAAAGACGTTAAGAAAATCCTAAGAAAAAACATAGAGTATTGTACTGTATCAAAAAAAAAAAAAAAATCTGTATAAGTGGGCCCACTCAGTTCAAACTTATGCTGTTCAAGGGACAACTGCTTTTCATCTGCTCCTTTGACTATCTGGTGAATATATTTTCTACCTCATACCAATCCTTCCTGTGCCTTGTGTTTTACTTGTTCCATCTTCTCAACCTTGACCACAACCTCCTCCACCCTGAGCTGTCAGACTAAGCTGTCTTACAGTAGAAACTGATAGCTTTGTATTTTCCACATTACCAAGTATATTGTTTTATGTATGATACGGGCTCCACCAAATTTTTTTAATAGAATGTGGATTTCTGAACAGAAGTTATAAAGGCATTTCAATTTACACAAAATGTAACAGACTCGGAATTCAGTGTGATAAGTAAGTACAAGTGTATTTGTGAAAATACGTACAGCCAAAGAAGCTACGTACTGGACCTGTCTTCTTACAGTTGTTTATTCAATTTCATTCCTCACAAAATATATATTATGATATACTTACTGTGACTACTCACAGGGCTGGTAGGAGGTACACTTAATTAGTATTTGCTGAAAACTTTAAAATTCTTAAAGACATTTTGTGGCTCCAAAATACCTTATTTAATATGTTCTGTAGGAACAGAGTGGTCTAGTTGTCTGTTTACAATAAACAATGAAAGGACATAAAGAATAGAAGCATAGATAAGACATTCTGAATCCTGAAAACACTGGAAGCATTTAGTACTGAGATTTTAGAGATACTCTCATTTTAGGATGTATTTAAAAAGTCTTTTTAAAACAGAGGTGATGTCTGAGTTATGGAATATTTTTCTTGAATTATAACTTAGATGTTAGCATAGAAGTCAAATATTTTCCCCCATGAAGATCTCTGAAACCATACTGCATAAAGGAGTGGCTTCTAACTGGGTTCATTTAATGGTTATTTTAATTTTAAATATGCACACCAATGTAGGGCTCATCAAAAAAAAGAAACAAAACAAAACCAAAAAACCTCTAATTAGGTGAATCAGATGTTTTTTTTCTAGTTTAACATTATAAAATCTATAAATTACCTGGTAACGTCTAAGTACATATGTACATACCTTAACCTCTGATGTGTGTGTGTGTGTTACTTCACATGTATACTTACAAAGCTTTTATTAAAATCAGGCCAAAATATAAATAATATATTGAAGATTGAAAGAGATACATAAATATAAGGCAAAATCATTTTTATGGAATACAAAGAGCTTTCCCTTGGCCAAACTTTAACATAATCATTCAGTTCATAAATAAGTATAGAGAGATGGAGGTGCTGAAAATATAAATATCTAGTTAAAGTAGAGGTATATGAATCCATGATACCTACACTGTGGCACTTGCTGCTCAACTATAAAATTCTGAAGGTGCGGGGCGCCTGGGTGGCTCAGTGGGTTAAAGCCTCTGCCTTCAGCTCGGGTCATGGTTCCAGGGTCCTGGGATCGAGCCCCGCATTGGGCTCTCTGCTCCGCAGAGAGCCGGCTTCCTCCTCTCTCTCTGCCTGCCTCTCTGACTACTTGTGATCTTTGTCTGTCAAATAAATAAATAAAATCTTTAAAAAAATTCTGAAGGTGCATATTTTCATATTTTTTATGAAAGATAAACTGAAGCAGAATGAATCTTAAAACAATTTTTTTTCACATGTTCACCAATGATCCCACGTATCAAAGAGTTCTTTTACTTTCACGTTTCTAGGAAACATTGATCATAATATTTTAATAGCTACAGCCTATAAAAATTTAACATTAGGCTATTGCTAGAGACCTGTTAGTTCAATATGTAATTTCCAATTTTAAAGGCATAATTGTCTTATAAACACCACTAACAGAGAATGTTCTCTGATCTGAGCCTCCAACTGCACCCAACCCTCAACCTGCAACACAGGCTCCCTGCTGGTTACTGTTTCCTTCAGGTGTTCAGCCCCGGCCAACCGAAGACTGGTTTGTCATGGGAGTAGAGGGTGAAAAGCAGAAATGGAAGCCCACAGACACGTGTCCCCTTCCAGTCGTGCTCATATCACCTCCTAGCCTGCAGTCAACCTGGTCTCTTCTGTTTCCGGAGTTCTGTTAACAAAGGAATAAAGCAAGGATGCCCTAGGCCCTTTTCCTCTTACAGCCTTTATCTTTATCTGAAGAATATACTCAAAAGCTATGTTGAACCAAATTCTGTTTTCCTCAATAGACTCTTACCAAATCTCTATGTCTTCAAGATGCAATTGAAGGAGTTTAATTTTCCACAAAGTTTCACCAAGCTCTTTCCAGCCTGCGGTGCCTACTGCTACAAAGAACATTCTCTAATCCCATCACTCTCAAATGTGTGTTACACAGTGGTCTGGGTCCATAGGACAGCAGTGGGTGCCTATGGGAAAGAGAAAAATCTTTACAACTGGAATTATCAGAGTGTTAACATGTTAATGAGTAGTGTGTTTCTTCATGAAAGGGAAAAGAAAAGTAGCATTTCCCAGTCTGGCTGCCAGAATGAAATGCTCACTGCAGAAAGAATCTCTTAAGAATAGTGATCCATGAAACATTCCTTCGGAAACACTGTTTTAAGTGATTATTCTAAAACTAAATATACTGATGGGTCTGAATCCCTGCTGTTATATTTCTCTTCTATACTCAGCTGGAACATTTAATCCACAAAGGCAGATTTAGCCCTACCCTCAGGCTTCAGGCACTAAGAGGCTTCAGATGACTCAACATCAACTCATCTTGCTGCTCTTTCCTGACATTTCCAAGAGCACCAATCCTGATCTTAGGCCTCTGCCAAATTACTGAGTCCAAGACCAGTTTCAAGAATGACTTCCTGTCATGCTATCTTATTCTGAGTTCCAAAGAATAGCTTTCTTCACAACTGGACTGTGAGTTGCTTTTACCATTCCTTCCTAACTCTATGTCCTGGCCAAGAGACAAACTGAATCCAGGCTCAGGTTAGAGTCCTACCTACTATCAACCACAAACCTCATCTCCACATATTAGCTCTTCTACCTTTGCTGCATGTTATCTGGTAATTTTATCTGTACAGCTACATATTCTACATTACCTTCTCCTATTCTTTAAATATGAGGCTCTACTTGCAAATCTGGATTCTCAGTTCCAGCAATAAGGTCTGCTCCTAATTCGTATTCCCACTGCAGCGGGCCCAGTCTAGGTCCCTGACCCCAGGTAACCCTGACCAAAGCTGTCCTACACCCTTCTAATACCCAAGCCACCAAGCTCCTAGCATTAAAGAGAAAAGGTTTTTAAAACAAAAACCAGCAAACATAAGAAACAATTTCTAATTGTTTCTAAATAACAATTTTACTGGAAAATTATATTAAATATCACCATCTTAGAGATGGCCATCTACAAAATTCTGCTCAAAACCTTTTTCTATATTAAAGACAATATCCAAATCATTCTCATTTGTCTAAAACGTCACTGAAGTAACTGAAGGATAAGCATACTTTGTTTTACTGCGCTTTGCTTTATACTTCACAGATTTGCATTTTTTACAAATTGAGCATCCATGGGAACACTGTATTGGGCACACCCATCAGCACCATTTTTCCAGCAGCACTTTGCTCACTCTGTGTCTCATCACATTTTTGTCATTCTCAGCATTTCAAATTTTTTATTATGTTTGCTGTGATAACCTGTGATCAGTAATCTTTGTGCTACTACTGTAATTGTTCTGGAGGGGCCACAAACCACATCCACATAAGACGGCCAACTTAATTGACACATGCTGTCTGTGTCCTAAGTGCTCCACAGACAGGCCATTCTGCTGTGTTCCCACCTCTCCTTGGCCCTGTTTCCTGGGCCACAACAATATTGAAATCAGGCCAATAACCTCCAAGTGTTCAAGTGAAAGGAAGAGTCACACATCTTCACATTAACTTAAAAGCTAGAAATGATTCAGCCTAGCGAGGGAGGGAGGTCAAGAGCCAGGACAGGTTGAAATCTAGACCTCTTGTGCCAAACAGTTAGCCAAGCTGTGAACACAAAGGAAAAGTTCTTGAAGGAAATTAGAAGTGCTACTCCAGTGAACACACAAATAAAGTGAAACACCTAGGGGTGCCTGGGTGGCTCAGTGGGTTAAGCTTCTGCCTTCAGCTCAGGTCATGGTCCCAGGGTCCTGGGATTGAGCCCCGCATCAGGCTCTCTGCTCAGCAGGGAGCTTGCTTCCCCTTCTCTCTCTCTGCCTGCCTCTCTGCCTACTTGTGATCTCTATCAAACAAATGAATAAAATCTTAAAAAAAAAATTAAAAAAGAAAGAAAGAAAATGAAACACCTATTACTTATATGGAGAAAGTTTTAGTGGTCTGGAAAGAAGATCAAGCCAGTCACAACATTCCCTTAAGCCAAAGCCTAACCCAGACCAAATCACTAAATCTCTTTAATTCTCTACAGACTGAGATGAGGAAGCTGTAGAAAACAAGTCTGAAGCTAGCAGAGGTTGGGTCATGAGATTTAAGCAGCCATCTCTGTCACAGAGAAGTACAAGGCAAAGCAGTAAGTACTAGTATAGAAGCTGCAGCAAATCACCCAGAACACCTAGATCAGATAAATTAATGAAGGTGGTACACTGAAGAAGAGATTTCCAATGCAGACCAAACACTCTTCTATTAGAAGATTCCTTCTAGAACTTTTCTAGCTGGACAGAAAAAGTCAACTCTTCTATTAGAAGATGCCTTCTAGGACTTTTCTAGCTGTGACTGGCTTCACAGCTTCAAAGGACAGGCTGGCTCTCTTGTTAGTAGCTCATGTAGCTGGTGGCTCTAAGTTGAAGTCAGTGCTCATTTACCATCCTGAAAATCCTAGGGCCCTTCACAATTATGCTGAATCTACTCTGCCTGTGTTCTTAAAATGGAACGAAGTCTAGATGACAACATATCTGTTTAACAGCATGGTTTACTGAATATTTTAAGCCCACTGTTGAGACTTACAACTCAAGGGGAAAAAAAAGATTTCCTTCAAAATATTACTTCTTGTTGACAATGTGCTTGGTCACCCAAAAGCTCTGCGAGAAATGGATTGGATTCATATTTTCATGCCTGCTAACACAACATCTCTTCTGCAGCCCATGGATCAACTCACTAATCTTATTACTTAAGAAATACATTTTGTAAGTGATATCTGCTGTAGATAGGAT
Source organism: Mustela lutreola (assembly GCF_030435805.1). Classification (NCBI taxonomy): domain Eukaryota; kingdom Metazoa; phylum Chordata; class Mammalia; order Carnivora; family Mustelidae; genus Mustela; species Mustela lutreola. Next base: position 54,743,462 of record NC_081303.1, read on the forward strand.
CTCTGTATCATCTCGTGCATCTAAGAAAAGTAAATTGAAAACCTTCTGGAAAGGATTCACCATTCTAGATGACATTAAGAACCCTCATGATTCATAGGAAGCGGCCAAAATATCAACATTAACAGAAGATTAGAATAAGCTGATTCTAATACTCGTGAATAAATTTGAGGGGTTCAAGATTTCAGTGGAGAAATTCACTGCAGATGTGGTGGAAACAGCAAGAAAACTAGAATCAGAACTAGAGCCTGAAGATGGGACTGAACTGCTACAATCTCATGATCAAACTTTTACAGATATGGAGTTGTGTCTTAGGGATGAGCAAAGGAAGTGATTTCTCAAGATGGATTCTCCTCCAGTGAGGATGCTGTGAAGATTCTTGAAATGACAACAAAGGATTTAGAAGATTACATAAACTTTGTTGATAAAACAAAGGAGGGTGTAAGAAGACTCAGTATTTAAAGAAGTTCTTCTGTAGGTCAAGTGCTATCAATCATCATCACATGCTACTGAGAAATTTTTCATGAAAGCAAGAGTCAATTGATGTAGCAAACCATGGCCACGCCTACCTTCATCAACCACACACCATCCTGATTAGTCAGCAGCCAGCAACACTGAACCACGACCCTGCCACCAGCAAAATTATAACTCACTGAAAGCTCAGATGTTTAGCATCTTTTAGCAATAAAGAATTTTTTAGTTAAGGTATGTACATTTTTTAGACATAATGCTATTGCACACTTAATGTAGATTATAGTATAGTATAAATACAACTTATATGCACTGGGAAACCAAAGAATTTGACTCACTTTATTGCAATATCCACTTAACTGTGATTGTCTTGAACCGAACCTGCAAGATCTACAAAGTATGCCTATACAAAAAGGTGCACATATTTAATGGATACACTCTGATGAGTGAACATATGTGTATGCATATACATATCACCACCAGAGAAGTCTCAGAACTAAATTATCAGTTTGTATATGTTATAGAATAGCTTCCCAAACAACCTCTCAAAGTAGGAGAACTTTAAGATGGCTGGCATGTTTTCTCCCAATACAATCTCTAACCATTGGTTCTAAGTAATAATAATATACAACTACTTTCAAAATCCTAAACAAACACCTGAGAAAACTGCCTCACATTTAGTGATGAAATTAGGAAATGTGAGCTTAAAACTCCTTTGAATTATTTTCAAACATTTACCAGTCTACTTTAAACTCTCCACAAACTGGGACTGACTTTTGGAGTAAGACTATAGAAGAAGCACCACTTAGCACAATTTCCTCTCATGGATAAAGGTCAATCAGAAATGATTAGAAGCTATCATTTTATCTAGAATATCTTTCCCAAACTAAAACTAGCCTCCATGGGCACTTAATTTCTGAGATATGCTGAGATATGCAGCTAATGTCCACAGCCCGTGCACCTATACCCCTCGCCTAGACTTCTAACTGCCTGAAGGCTTTCTCTCAGAACCTCTGACACAAAAGGATTCATTCCCAGAAGCAATAATGCTTATATAATTGGCTACCCTTGCTTCCTTGTTTCTTTTGCCAACTTCACTCAACTCAAAAATTCCCCAGGACCTTTGATTTAAGGTAAAATAGATTCTTGCTGTCATCTAGTTCCTTCAGCGTCTCATTTATGGTGACCATATGTTCATCTGGAACTGGCTTGCCTCACAATGTCCTAATTTATGCCTATAATCCTGGCATACTTATCAATAGCATCCCCTTTCACTCTCAAAAGTGTCCTGGTTTTGGCAAAAAACTGTATTGTCACTCTGCCTGGTCCTGTTACTCTTCTAGGCTTCTCAGTTGTGCTAACCGTTGGAAAGACATTCAAGTTTATACACCTTGCTCTGCCCATCATTATAATCTTTTCTATTCATGAATGCTTACCTCAATTTCTTTATCTCTTCAATTCCTGTCCTTCCCCTGGTACCTGACAACTTAAGACACTCATATCCTGGTACAGCAGACTATACAATTATTAACTTAATTAGGAATCTCTACTTTCTGGTTTTATGTAATATGTAGAATTGATTTCTCATTAATATTTCAAAGATAGAAGAAAAATTTTTGTCAAGTTCCACACCTTTATCATAATCCAGATAATCTGACTAAAGACAGTCTGGGATGCCAATGGCAGATCAGGAGGGTAAAATGACTAAGCCAGCATTACATGGGGTCAGGGTGTAATTGTGAGGGAAGGTGAACGTCTGAGTCACAAGATCTAAGGGAGAGTGCTAAATACAAGCTCTATATGAGCAGAAGAAAAGTAGCAGTATTTATTTTTGACACTTTATAAGATATTACTAATAAAATCATCTTGTATTTATTTTAACAGTTGGCCACTGGCTAGTAAGTTCTATTTTTCTGGTACAAAGTGTAAAGAAGATTATTCACATTCAGAGCCACAAAGATGTGAAGATACTGGCACTGTGCACTTGGGAGAAAGTCTGTTTCACTAAAGCACAGGTATTACTGAAGAGAGCAGTGAGAAATATTTTTACACCAGAACACCTAATGATGTTTGACTAAGGATGCTACAGATCTACTTTTCCTGATTGCCTTTTTTAATATAATTGGGAAGATGTAATTTTTTAAACCTGTCATGTTACCAATTTAGCTTTTGATTCAAACAAACACAAAAACTCAATGTATGCCTATTGTGTCTCTTATTAAGAGGATTTTTAGGAGACAGATATCAAAATATGTTCTAACAATAATGATCAAAAAATCAATTATGCAAATAAATCTCAATGTACCTTTCCCATGCATATCATTTGAGAAACATGAAGAACCAGAAAGGTACAAGTAATTTCTATTCCTTGAAAGATGTTGGCCTGAAATATTAATACTTAGTCTTAAATTATTTGTGATTTTCTCCTTATTTCAAATGAAAGTAATATCTTACTGTTCCTTTTTTATTTAAAAATGCACAGCTTCCAAATTGCAGAAATGGCTGAAGCATTTTTCTGATACTAAGGATATCTTTTAAAAATTGGCCAGATAATACAGAAGAAATCCAGAAAGAAGGTCTGACAGAGTTGGTTGAGAGAAACAAAAAGCTTTGTGTCATATTGAAATTCTAAAAACCAAGTTCCCAAATTTAATTGGCCATTTTTAGGGAATCTTTCTATAACACACTAGCTACCAGGATTTTACCAGTACCATTTAACCAATGTAGTACATTTAACCATGTACACACATTCACACACACACAAATATACATGCCATTTCAAGCCTAACAATAAACTCTCCTCCACATTCTCACCACACACATACACACACACACACGTCCGTGCTCCCACTTCTGTCTTCTAGCAGCCAGATTCAGACAATCCTGTGAAGGCCTTGAAAGTCCTACAATAGCACAGAAAATCTACATGGCGGGAGCTGAGATCCTAGAATGACTATAAGGCACAGACTTTCCAACTGAATCCTGATGCATACAGCATTTTTTTAAATGAACTTTTATTTAGTGAAACCACTATTTAACTAGTATTTTAAATTTTGATGGTTAAGGACTCTGCATTTTAAATTTTGATAGTTAAGATTAAATCATCCATGCAAGGAGGTTGGGCTGATTTACACACCTGCCCAGAATATACTGAGGACATATTTAAGCACTCTAATAATTTGGATTATCTTTTTATTTCTACCAATTTTACAGGTTAAACTGTATTGTGCTGCAACCCTGACCTGTATTTTTCTAGTATGAGGATGACCACCTCTGCATAAATTATACTGATTTATCTTTTTATTTTTCATTTACATTTTATGTCCATTTTCTAGTGTTCCTAGTTTTTGATTTGCAAATATTCATGATATAGTAAAACAAATAACACTACACTGTACATGCAGCAAACATCTTTCCTGATTTGTCCTTTCTCATACTTTCTTTACTGTGGAAACAATTAGTGTTTATTAGTGTATTGATCAATCTTTTCTCCTGTGGCTTATATATTTTGTACCAGGCACAGAAAAGCTCCGCCCATTTATTACTTATTTTAATTTCACTCATGTGTCTACTTGTTGACTAAGACCTTTCTTGGGGGCTTGGACTTCCCCTGAGGTTGGTGGCTGAGTTCTAAAATGTAAGCATATCAAAGGAGAGAAAGTCAAGAGAGTAGGTCATACTCTCTTGGTCAAGCAATCAGAGCCCAGAGTCAAAGTAAAGAATATAGATTCCAAATTTTGATAGGAGGAGTGTATAAGAATATTGGAGACATGTTTTAAAACTCCATATCTTGAATGGCTTGAGTATAATTGGTTTGATGACAGTGTAATTTTTATATCATTCAACCAGTTTAAGTATCCAATTGGATGAATTTTGGCAAATGCTTACAAGCATATAACTACCACAACCAATACAGAAAACACTTTTATCCCTAAAAGTTTCTTTTCTGTCAGTCTCTCCCCTCCATCTCTGGCTCCAAACAACTGACCTACTTTCAATCACTCTGCTTTGCCTTTTCAAGATTACAAACGGACTCAGAGAATGTAGACTTTACAGTGGCTTATTTCACTTAGCATAGTGCTTTTGAGATTTATCTACAATTATTATATGCTCAGTAGTTCATTCCTTTTAGTGTTGAGTAGTTTTTACTGTGTGGATAGACCTCAACTGTTCATCCATCCCCCAGTTAGACATCTGTGTTGCTTCCTATTTGGGTTATCATGAATAAAGCTATGAACATCCTCATGTGGACTTATCTTTTTACATATCTTTGATAAATACATAGAATTTTAATTGCTTAGTCATATATAAGTGTACGTTTAACTGTATAAGAAACTGTACTTCTTAATTTTTTTATTATTTGAATAACTGACCAATCAGAGTTATTTTTTGGCCTTTAAGGAAGGAGTTTCTACAATTTGTTTCCCCACAGCCGGTCAGTTTCCTAAACACATTACGTAATACCTCCCTTATTGACACCATATACTGTATTATATACACTGATTCTCCTATGTATTTACATTATTCTGGACTTTCTCTTCTGTCCATTAGTGGGGTGCTGCCGAGGGTGGTACTGCTGCTGCTAATTCACACTGCTTTCAACACCTGGCTCATGTGAACTCGTTTAATCTCTACACCAATTCTATGAGATACACAGTATTTATTAGGTAGGTGAAAAAGCAGGACAAAACCCAGAAATAGTACATAATTTCCCCAAGATCCCACAGCCAGTAATGGCAAAGGCAGGACACAGATGCAGGCAATCTATCTTCAGGGCCCACACATCCGAACAAGCACTAGGCTGCTCGGACACAGCAGTCCCTTGTCTTCACCAAGCATCACCTAAGATCTCTTTAATCCCTGTGTGAATAACTCCCTCATCACATACTTCTTTTTCCTTATGAGCCTTGTAATTATCTGAGTTACTTCCCTTCAAAAACCCTTCTGGTATTTTTGTTTCTATAAAATTATAAGTTCAGGGAGAATTAGCCCCTTTCCTGTATTAAGTAGTATTTCTATCCATTTCTAAATTCCTTTAAACATCAGACATTTTTTTCCTCCGTGTCAATTTTACTTGATTTATCTTCCCATGTCATGCAAATCTTGCTATAAAAAGTGGGTACTCTCATTTTTCTTGAGAAGGAATGAACGAAGAGCATCTTAGGGGAACTGCACTTCAAAGACTATAGTCAGGAATGTAGTAGACAAAGCTGTGAAGCAGGCCAAGTTCTCAACGTACACATGCGCACTTCTCAATGTCTCTCCACTTTTAGTGCACCTTATACGAGCTTCCAACCAATGGATCCTGACCTCCCAGCTGCACCCACTACTGCTTTCCTCTTCTGCTACCCCACACTATTCTCCTTCCACTGATACTCATTCCAAATCTCATCCTTTTTTTCCTGTGCAAAGTCTACAAGGTGAAAGCTAATTTTCCAAACCCATCCATGTGAATATGCAGAGGGGGAAATGTCTAGAACAGGAGCCAATATCCAAAACAACTTAGCCCTTCAACTCTCTGGAAATGCGAATATGATTAAATGGAGTCTTTCTCATGGCAATATGCTACTTTTGGAATTACACCAGCACATGTGAAAGAGTTTCAAATCATCTAAGTGGAAAGAAGGGAAAAAGTATTTGTAGGTGGGAAGGGCCATACCATACCCTCATATTTATCCACACTGGTTTTACTTCTAGACAGATTCAGTCCAAACATCTTCATACTAAAATCCATACTCTTATTTCTAAGTTGATATAGGAAACACAGCTTATTCTCAGTGAGCCAGTAATCACTGAACTCCCCAGATGTCTATTCACTATTCCTTCTGAAATTTACAGACTTCAGAATGAAATACTTACTAAGAGAGTACTGAGACAGAGGACTTGTAATTTACAAAAGACAAAAAAAGCAAACTCAAGTCTTCCTGAGAAATAATTTTCTATACATGTCACCTTACGCATACCTACATAACACTTCTAAACCACCATCACTGTAAGGTTGTTATTCCATTTTTCAATTTGGTTTGTCCTTTTGGAATTCATTTTCTCCTGGGGAGTCCTTCCAGATTAATTACTTATAGTGAGACTTGGGGATGCATGCCACAGCACAGTTTTCTCCTGTTTCAAAGCTTTATTATGAAATGACAGCACTGTACAAATGGGGTGAATATTAGGGTCATATAATTTGACCGCTTATTAAAACCCAATTATTCTCTGAGCCAATGATGGGAAAACCTAAGTTCATAGAGGGGAAGTGACTTGCCAAACATGACAAAGCAAGTTACAGTGGAGCTGTGAGCCTTGACTCACAGCCATTACTTCTATGTGCTGCTCAGGCAACCTCCAGCTGAGTCTTGTCTGGTTCAAAGATCGTATATACAACTTGATGTATGTTTCCCAAAAATAGTTTATTTTCCAAAATGGAAATACACTATGATTTCATTAAAACAAGACTGAGTGGTGTGTGTGTGTGTGTGTGTGTTTTAATACAAGCATTTAATCTCCTGATGCTTTATATTCAGGTGTGTCCAGGGACTTCAAGGCCAAAAATTAACCTTCAATAAAGTTCCAATTATGTTATGTGAATATTTTCTAGAGATCTACTGTACTGAATACATAGCCTATATGGTATTGTGCATTTAAAAATTTGCTAAGAATGGGGCATCTAGGTGGCTCAGTTGGTTAAGCAACTGTCTTCAGCTCAGGTCATGGTCCCAGAGTCCTGGGATCGAGTCCCACATCGGGCTCCCAGCTCCATAGGGAGTCTGCTTCTCCCTCTGACCTCCCCTCTCATGCTCTCACTCTGTCTCTCTCTCAAAATAAATAAATAAAAATATTAAAAGAAAATATTTGCTAAGAGTTATCTACAACAACCACAAAAAAAGAACACAAGGAAATTTTGGGAGGTGTTGCTTATGTCTGTTACCTTGATTATAGTGATGACATCATGGTTGTTTGTCCAAATTTATCAAGTTACACACATTAAATACTGCAATTCTTTGTAAGTTATATCTCAATAAAGCTATTAAAAATAATACTGGGGCACCTGGGTAGTACAGTTCAGCTCAGGTCATAATCGCATGGTTGTGAGATCGAGCCCCACACTGAGCTCTGCACTCAGAGAGGAATCTGCTTAAGATATTCTCTCCTTCTGCCCCTCCCCTGCACTTGCTCTAAAATAAATAAATCTTTAAAAAATAATACAGTGCATATGAAGAGTCTTGATTCCAATAAAAATAGTATCTGAGGATGGGGGACATACAACAACAATCCATGTACTTTTTTTGTATGCATTTTATTTGGATCCCTTCCCTTTAAGCTAAGGGAGCCAAGAAAAGAAGTTTCTTACTTTGAAGTGAGTAGAAAGAGGAACTCAGTAAAGTCAAACAAGTCTCTCCCGATATTTTCTTCCTGATTACAGATGCCCTGAGGAAAGAGACTAAAATGGACCTGGATCCACACTGTGCCAATTATCAATGTTCAAAAGGAGCTAAATGAACTCACCAACATATAAGATTATCACATTGAATTGTTTAAGAGTAATCGTGTGAGTACGTTTTACCTGAAATGCTGACATATACAAAAGAAATCCTTTTGAATACAAAGATTTCCCTAATAATGCAGACTCCTAAAAAAGCTACATTTTGACCCATGGTAACTCACTTCCACATATTTTCATTTTTTTAAACATAGTCTTATCTTGGCTTCAGAAAAATATTAGTATTAGAAAATACTAATTTACTAACATTGTCTAATTCTGGAATTAGTATTAGAAAAATACTTAATAATGCCCATGGTGAGTCATAATTTCCTGATTCTATGATTTCTATCTTACAAATGACAGCTAACATTATTGAATCCCAGGAGAGTCTCTGTCTACTGAGTCACCTCATTGACCAAGAAAACAGTTCTGCTTTTATCACAAATTTATGCATCAGAGTAAAAAAAAAAAAATTAAAATATATGTTTGATTCTGCCCCTCACCCTGCTTGTCCCAGTTTCTTCTACCTCAGTAAATGGCAGCCCAGTAAATCCCAATATTTGGGCCAAAAACTCTGGCAAGATCCTTGACTCCTCTATCATATTCCATAACTAATCTATTAGAAAGCCTATTACAGGACATTTATCTTGAAAATACTTACAGAATGCTCACTTTCCACCACCACTTTTGTAGCTTTCCACTAAATCACCATTTGGTAGAAGGAGAAGAACTGACCAGACTATTGTAATTATCTCTAAACTGGTTTCCCACTTCCACAAAAGCTCCTCTGTCATTTTCCACACAGCAACCTCCTGATAAAACTCAAGTCATATCAGGTGTTCACTCAACTTAAAACCCTCTCATGGGCTCCTTCTCAGTTTTTACAGTCACCAAGAACCTCCGACCACCATCTCCTTTATTCATTCCTTGGATCTCACAGCCCTCCTACTGGTTCTCCAACATGCCAAATCCACTACCACCTCAAGAAACGGACACTTGGCTGTTAAATCCAAATGCAAAACTCTTTACAAAAGTACATGCTTGGCTTGCTCTTTCCTTCCTTCAAGATTCTTACAGGCTAATAAGAAACAGTACTTATCCACTGTCATTCTTCTATCAGCCTACCAAGACTTATACCTCTTCCTAACACTTACCACCACCCAACACTTAGCTCTGTATGAAGCTAAGTGTCCCACAAAACAGATACTTTATCCTTAGACAGGAAAAGAATGGCTAGAACCTAACAGACACTTAACTGTGTATCAAGTGACTGAATGGATGAGAGTTTATCTGGCACACAATGTATACTTGGAAATCAACAATACTAATGTCTTCCATTTCTTATGACATGTATTTTAATACATACCACTTCATCTGATAGCAAGGGCATTCTATTTGCACTGTTTTAGGAGATGGACTTCGGATTCATTCCAGAATTAGACAATGTTAGTAAATTTGAATCCATTTGCTATCACAGATGCTGGAGTTCAGTACAGATATATGACCTCGGAAATTTCATCCCATGAAGGGATTCACTACACAGCAGCCTAGGCAGTGTGTTGTCCAATTACGTGTCCCAGATGTATAATAAGCATTATTAGTAGTAGTATTAATCATAATCTAAAACAGGAATCCATTTTTTTCTGCAAGAAGCCAGAGAGTAATATTTTGAGGGGCATCGGGTCCCAGGCACAACCATTCAACTCTGCTATGATTGGAAGATAGCAGCCACAGACCACATGGCCATGAATAGACATGGATAGATTTAGGATGTAATTTCCAAACCAATGTTTGGCAAACATTGATCTAAATTGTTTATTTAAAAATTGGTAAATGTTGGGGGGAGCAGGTTAGGGAGGATATAGAGATAGGCAAAGCACAAAGGGTTTTTAGGGATTCTCTCATTCATTTCCAGCAACTTTTTTATAATCACCTGGAAGGTTTCACATAAACCATCTGACTTTATGGAGTTACCTGTAATAAACAGGACACTAAAATGATATCTCTGAGAGTCACCTCCTACCAATAGTCAGAAAGGAACAGAAAACGTAAGTCATTCTAGGTGGATGCAATTGGTTAACATTTTTTAATAAATGACTATGGGATACACAATAGATACCATGGGTGTTAGATTTCAGTAAAACATTTAATACAGTGCCTCCCAAAGCTTTAATTTAAAAATCCATTCAAACTGACTTTGATAGGATGACTCCTGCAAAGATTGCAAACTGTCAAGAGGAAGGCAAACAACAGGGCATGAATGATAAATAACGTCTGTCACATAATAAGGAAGGTATCTACTGTAGTACCCAGGGACTGGTGTTCAGTTAGTTCTTAACATTTTATTAATGATCTGAAAAAGGGAATCAACAGAGCTCTTTCATTACACTTGCATATGAGGACTTGAAGAATAGTGCAAACCAATGAATAGCAGAATAAATATGGCAAGATTACATTAAGATAGTGTTGGAGACACAACTGTGAAATAATACAAGTTAATATTTTCTGAGATTATGTTATTCAATGAGATGAGCACAAAAATAGGGAAAAGAAATTTAAATGGAGTTCATTAAAAGATAATTCCTTTTTCAAGAGAGAAGTAATTGTGCCCTGAATAGGAAAACATCTGAAAAAGAGACATCTCATGGTAGCATCTGCGTCACTAACTTGGGAGGCTCAGGCAAATCTAAGACACAAAACCTCACAATTCCCTCATCAGGGACAAAATAATTCACTACAATTATATAACCAACAAGTAAAAATTTTATCATTGTATTTTTAAATTTTTAAATTATAGCCCAGTTTTTTCTGGGTTTAACTCTCACATGACAAATACACTGCATAAAATTCTTAGCCCTCTGTTTCTTTTGGGTTTCATTAATCATTCATTTTTGTCGGGACATGGACCACAGGACATGGTCCATGTTGTTTCCTAAGCACAATCAGTCAAACATAAGTTGCTGGGTAGGAGTTGCCTGCATCCCTGGATGTAAGTTAAAATCACTCCTATAAATTCACTGCTCAAATGATCTGACCACTGATGTTGTATTAATTTTGCTGCTGAATACATTAAACAATTGCAAATTTGCTTTCTTGATAAAATGATAATTACCTTAGATGTTGTTCAGGTATTGCCACAACACACATGGGGATTCATTTAATATTTAAAGCCTATTTAAAAGCCAAAGATTTATCTCTGGTTAAGTGACGTGTGTAATACAGAGCTACTTCACCGCACGCATTGTTTCCTTTACAACTACTGCTATAAAAACAGACCGTATCCTTTGGCTCAAAAGTAGGGTGGATCTAGGGCAAAGTCTAAGTTTTCAATGTTAAGTTTTAACACTGAAATCTTCATTTAAAGTAAACTGTACCCCCCAAAAAAGACTTAAAAAAAAAACAAACCTTCAAATACTTAAAACAAATGATTCTTCCCAGTTTCTAGCCCAACATTCAGGGAACTTGGAAGGTGTCAGTCCCATTCTCACAAGAAAAAAACAAAACAAAAAAAGAAACGAAAAACAAAAAACAAACAAAAAAGCCTGGGAAAAAACAAACAAATCATCTTAAAAATAAACACCTTTTCTTAGATTTATCAGAGAACTGAGGTCATGGGGCAAACTGCTACCCCCAAAACTGAAACAACAGAGAAACAGAGAGTCACAGTTCACCAGGACCAGAAACCCAGGGCCAAAAGCCCACTGCTGGAACCGATATCCATGGGGAAGCTTTAAACTATATTTGAAAGGTTGTTAGAGAGGTAGTGTGGATTAGTTTGAGAGTTAAACATTCTGAGAAGACCTAGTTTGGAGAAAGTCCCCACACTTTCCTGGGGTTCTTCCTGAAAACTACAGAGAGATCTCTACTTGCTCCCACCAGGGGAAGGGGGAAAGCACCATTTTGAAATAATACACCCAGAGCTCTCTGTTCTCCTTAACAAGGCCTGCCTCAAAGAAAACTTTTTCTAAACTAACTTTGGGGAAGGAAAATCTCCAACCCCAGCTCCCTCTAGCCCTTCACATGGGAGCAAGAAAATATCTCTGTTAAGCCTACAGTAGCCTTAAATGTGGGAAAAGGGAAATACAGAACTCAAGGTCACTAAAAGACAGATCTAATCACATAAAATGGTTCCCCTCTTCCCTTCCATGTCAGTAAGGGCTCAGGTATAATCACAGAGATTAAAGCTAAAAGAATGAGCCCCAGACCCTTATTTAAACAGTCTCTAGAAAAATTCAAAGACAAGAGAGAAGACCAAAGAAAGATGCTAACTGAAATTCTAGCCTTTGACACCACAGCTACAGCAAACGTAGCCTACCTCCTAACCAGATAAACATAAAACCTCACCCTGTAGGTTATCTGCATGAGCTGCTTTACCCAACCCTTAACTATCTGCTTTCCAACAAAAATAAAAGGCACACACACAGTCTGGGAAAATGAAGCAAATATCAGAACATGACTCATATGGCAAAGAGTATGGAATCTGAACTGATTAAGATGTTCAAAGCTCTAATGGAAAAAGTAGACAACATATAACAACCGATAGGTAATGGAAACAGAGAGATGGAAATTAAGAAAATGCTGGAACTCAAAAATACTAATGAAAATGAAGAAATGGCTTCCATGGTCTCATTGACAGACCAGGCATGGCGGGCAGGGTGGGGCAGTGGAGGGGGTATTCAGTGAGCTTCAAGTTACGTAAATAAAAAGTTCCAAAACTGAAATGCAAATAGAAATCAGAGTGACCATGGAATATTCATGAACTGTGGGACAATTACAGAAGGTATAAAATGTGTACGTGAGAATACCAGAAAGAAAGGAACAGAAGAAATAGTTTAATAAAACAAATGAAAGGGAATCCGCCCTGGGTGAAGGGCAAAGAGCATTCATTTGACTCTATCTTTTTTTTTTTTTTTAAAGATTTATTTGACAGAGATAGCAAGTAGGCAGAGAGGCAGGCAGAAGGAGATGAGGAAGCAGGCTCCCTGCTAAGCAGAGAGCCCAATGCAGAGCTCAATCCCAGGGCCCTGGGACCATGACCTGAGCCGAAGGCAGAGGCTTTAACCCACTGAGCCACCCAGGCGCCCAGCTTGACTCTATCCTTAAAGTTTCCTCCAGGAAGCTCTGTGAGAACCAGTGATAGAAGAAAGCTACTTAGACTGGGCATTTGAATTCATTTCCTGAGATCTTTAATCTCCTTTATTCTTTTGTGCCTCCTGTACACCAGACCTCCTACAAATTAACTTGGTGACAAGCAGACAACAGGCATTCACATACTCTATTGCAGGCATCTATCATCTCTATTATCCTTAAGGAGATTAACTTCACAGCACTTATTTGTAACCCAAATGCACTTATAATAAATTTATATGCTCTCTCTTCATGGATTAGGAAAAAAACAGTAGCATGTTTTGATCCAGCAGCAACCTTCTTTCAATTCACTTGTGGATATTTGGTTAATTTAATACTTGTGATCAAGATGGCTGATGACTTATAATACAAATAAAACTTGTATTTCCTAAGAACATTTTTTTAAAAAGTGGTTTATTTACTTAATAAAATTTTTTAAAGTAGTTTCAGATTTCCCCCAAAATTATAAAAACAGAGGAGTCTCTTTAACCCCCACCCAATTCGTATCATTAACATATTAGTGCAGTGTGTTTGTCAAAATTAACAAACCAATACTGATACATTGTTAACAGAAGTCCATTCTTTACTCAGATTTCCTTAGTTTTATCCTGAACTCCTGTTTCTGTTCCGGGATCCTATCTAGGACATCCTACTACATTTACACACCATGTGTCCTTATGCTTCTTGTGGCTATAACAGTGTCTCAGACTTTCCCTATTTTCAATGACTGTAAAGGTTTAAAGCCAGATATTTTCCAGCATTTTCACCTACTGAGGTTTGTCTGTTTCTCCCCTGATTAGACTGAAATTACAGTTTGGGGTAAGAAGACCACAGGAGGTAAAGTACAATTCTCATCGTACTTTAGATCAAGGGTAAAGTGCGAATAGGACTTAATATTGTTAACCTTGATCATCTGGATGAAGTAGTGATGTTAGGTTTCTCCACTATAGAGTTACCTTTTCCTGTCTTTCCTGTCTTCAGAATGTAATTTTGTGCAGCCCATACTTAAGAAGTCGGGCATTGCATTTTTCCACCTTGAAGGTAGGATATCTACATAAATTATTTGGAATTCTGCCTTGTCCCTTCTTCACCAATTATTTACTCATTTATATCAATGTGGACTTATGGATATTTATTTTGTACTTCAGATTATACTCCAGTTATACTTTATTTTGATGGTCAAATTGTTGCAGTTTTTGCCACTGAGCGCTCTTTCAGCTACTTCCTTTGTACCTCTGACATATCCCCGTCACTGTGGGTTTGACTTAAGAACTTCCTCACCCTCTGCAAAGATGCTTCAGGTTCATCTTCTATATACTCCTTGTCCTGGGCTTAGAATTAGACATTCCTCCAGGGAGCTCCAGTTTCATTTACTAGAAAATAATGCTAGAAACCAAGAACTGAACACTAAGTGTGCTGGTTGCCACTGTTCTCAACTAAGAGAGTCTGGAAGCAAAGGCATACATGTATACTCTTCCGGATAAATGAATGTATCTGTAAACATATCTACCTGTAACCATCTGTACATACTTTAAACACAGGTGCATACTAACATTTCCGACTCCTATCCACTAACACAGGGATCATTTCAACCTCTTATCTTTATCTCTAACCTTCCACTGCAAGAGTGAGAAAACGAGATCGCATCACCTGCCACACTTTAGTCAATTACTCAGCTCTCAACCACATTAGAGCAGGAGCAGAATAGTTCACATACACACCCATAACTTTAGACAACTTTATCCACTAGAGTACAGTGCTTACGTACCGCCCCTGTTATCTTTGTCTTACAGTCTAGAGTTACTTACGTCAACACCTGTTTTCCTCACACATTTCAGTGAAATTGTCTCATACATTTGTAATAAGTTTTTGTTGTTGTTGTTACATTCTGTATTCTGTCCTGGAATCCCACAGCTTTGTACAGGTGACCACCGACCGTCAAACAACAGAGGTTTGAACAACAGAGGTTTGAATTGTGTGGGCCCAGTTACACAGGTTTTTTGTTTTGTTTTGTTTTGTTTTTTAAACAAATACAGTGTTATAATGCACATGTATTTTGCTCATGATTTGAATTAATTTCTTTTCTCTAGCTTAAAGAATACAGTGTATAATGCATAGAATATATAAAATGTGCTTTAATTAATGCTTTTAAGTAAGGCTTCTAATCAACCTTAGGCTATTCAATTCTGGGGAAATCCAAGGTTATGCATGGATTCTTGTAAGTAAGCTCTACACCTAATGTGAGGTTTGAACTCACGATCCTGAGGATCAAGACTTGCACACTGTACCAACTAAGCCAGTCAGGCACCTCAAACATGGATTTTTAAGATTTTTAACTATACAGGGGTGGAGTGGGTTGGTGCCCTGAGCCCCTATGTTGTTCAAAAGTCAACTGTGTAGCAATACCTCCCAGATAATCAAATGCTAGGGAAACAAAACTCTAAACTTAACTAATATTAAGGGAAAGAGAAACTTAATCAGCCTTGTGAGACTGTATCTCTAGTAGGTTTGACACCTCCATCTGCTAAGGAAGTTACAGGAGGAAACTTTACACCTGAATCCCTCAAGAGGCACTTAGGAAAAAACCTGGGTTATTCCAAACTCCTTGCTGTGGGTTGGCAATCAGGTACATGGCCAAAAATCTCCAAAAATTTGTGAGGGGCCAGGAGGACTTGATATTCATAAGGAGATGACACAAAGAGCTTCTCCAAAACCCTGAGAGGATCCAGTATCATTGTTTACTGTGGGGAAGATGTGGAAGTCAGCTAAGAGTGGTGCTATCTCTGTGCAATAAGTTGTATCCTTCAACTACATTAAGAGGACCTGTAAGCTTTGCTGTGGTTTCACAGCTTCCTATCGCTACACAGCTGTACCCTGGGTAAGAATCTTAGAGCCGTCTGGGCCATACCAGAGCAAGGATAATCACTGAATCAGAAAGACATCAATAAAAAACATGACCTGACTTGACAAACAGTCTGTGGAAGATGCAGTCACCTCAAATGTCTCCTTACACCTCTCAGAGTTCCCATGGCAAATTTCAGTTATGTCTGAGTGGGCTCCTGCCTAACCTCTGGTAACAGTTACTTCCTTATCCACCATGATGGCTATTGCAAAGGCCATGTCAAAAGCGACCATGCTCATTTAAGGAGCACCTTGAACATGCTGGTTTCACCATAATGCTCACAGACCATCAGGAAGGTCCTGATGCAGCCAAAACCATAGACACCTTCTATCTAGGATTCCAGTGTTAATACTATTCTTCCACAAAATGATGAAAGGTGCTTCAAATAAAACTGTCCATTTAGATTTTACTCATGCTTTTATTTCAAGACCCTGTTCAGTGGCCTCTGTTATGAATCCACACACCCAGGATAGCAGACAATCTTGAAAAGATACCTGTTACACTGAAAAAATTTTCCTTCCCTTGAAAGCAGAGACTTTATCATTTAGAGAACACATATATGCCTGTCTATTCCTTGGAATAAAAAAGATCCTCAAAGCCTTAAGGTAAGAGCCCCTTTGTAATTGACATGCCCAGAAGTAGGATCTGACCCACAACTGGCATTTATTCATCTTAGACACAAACACACACACACCATCTCACTCCATCTGAACTAGATTTAATTATCTACTATTTCATATCAAATCCTAATGGTATGGATAGGTTTTATTTTTCCTTGCATTTAAGAGAAGGTAAAATATGAACCTTTTGATCACACTTATAAATTAAACCAAACTACAAACAGAAGAGAAGCTAGCGGTCATTAAATATTTGGTTAAGCCAGGAGAATAGAGCTTTGGTCTCGGATTTTTTTTTTTTTTTTTAATAGTGCACTATAGTGAGGAGTCTGGGTTCTGAATCCAGAAATAGAAGAATTTGGCCACAACTTTCTTTCACTATCATTTGAAGTACAAAGTTCCATAGTATCATAGACTGATAATACAGTTCAAGCTACTAGAGAAGTTAGAAATCATCTCATATCAAATCATATGACAGATGAGAAATCTAAGACTCAGAAAGATAAATGAGCCCATGTATATTTAAATATGAGTACTAAGAATTGTGTTAAGTCCATACATAAATATACTGAAGATGAAATTCATTACTGATCTCCTTAATAGGAAGGTAGAACACTAGACTATTATTAGAAATACTGGTATAGATTAATTGCATTTAATCACTATCCCTTCAATATGAAATCATTTCAACATCAAAAGATATCTCCTATTTTCTTAAGACGTTGCAATATCCACGAGACCTCTCAAGAGGTAAAAGCATATTCCATTTTATTCCAGCTTTCATATCAGAACTCACAGAATCTTATAATTCTTTTCCTATAGGAAATACAATTTTACAACAGTCTTCATCTTATAAATGGAGCTGTTTAATTTAGAGCCACAAAATGATCCCAGTGTGTTCACAGCACATTTGTTGAATTTATAACTATAATGCCTTTGGATATGTATTATGTTTGCCATTGTATTCTATTGATCCATTGAAAATATTTTGCTTCTTATAAGATACACAAGGGGGCATTCATAAAGAAGTGAAATATGGCTGATATTTTAAGTTCTAACATTAAATATAATGGATTGGTGATACAAATAAAACACTAAGCCAATACCAGGTATTTTATACTAGTTGTCTATAATAGAATTCAGTTGCCCCCCTTTTTTTTTTTTAAGATTTTATTTGACAGAAAGAGAGATCACAAATAGGCAGAGAGGCAGGCAGAGAAATAAGGGGAAGCAGGCTCCCCACTAAGCAGAGAGCCCGAAGTGGAGCTCAATCCCAGGACCCCAAGATCATGACCTGAGCCTAAGGCAGAGGCTTAACCCACTGAACCACCCAGGCACGCCCCCTTTTCTTGATACCTTAATGCAGGTGCCTTTCAAATGATGCACAAATGCCCAAGGGGCACATTGTGAACTTTTCAAGTTAGTGTGTGAAAATAGTTTTAAGGAAATCAACTTTCAAGCCTGCCTAAACCATGTGTACTCTTTCTTAAAACTGATTAGCCCACACACCCCCAGAAAGAAAAGCATCCTTCACACTTGATTTTCCTGTTTCCTCTTTTACAATCTCTTTTCCTATTTTATCAAAGAAAGAAATAACATTCCTATATTCATCATTAAGCACGGGTTCATTGATTGAACCTGCTATTGATTATGGACACAAAATACAAAAGATAATCAAAAGTGGCTAAAAACTTTAAAGGCGATTAGTTTAAAAAGGGGGGGGGCGGGACAAATTTTTTAACTCATACAGTGGGGGGCAGGGGTCTTCTAATTTGTATGGTAACCTCAAATAAAACTGTAGAAACACTTAGGATCACAGAAATTCAGCATTAGAAAACAGAATTGGGTACAACGTAAGAATACCAAATCTAAACACTCTCCATACCATTCTGGACATCTCATTGCTGGAGATGCAGAATACTTAGTCCCACATATGCAAAAGGTAAAAATGGAATTAAGGATGGAAAATAAGATAACACAGGACCAGGGGTAAAATGGTGAAATTGCTATTAGAACTTATAATTTCCCACAAATCATTTTTAATTGAATAGGACTAAAAACACTTTTAGTATCTGTGAATGTGCAACATTCAGTTAGAATCTAAAGATACTTCACATGTAACACATTGTAAAATGTGCATTGTAAAACTGAAACTTCCATAACTAACAGGGACACTGACCTTTTCTCTCACTGTTAATTCTTTTGACTTTCTGGAAACAGTTTCCTATTTAGATTTTTTTTTTTTTTTTTTTTTTTTTGTCAGAGAGAGAGAGAGGGAGAGAGACCGAGCATGGGCAGACAGAATGGCAGGCAGAGGCAGAGGGAGAAGCAGGCTCCCCGCCAAGCAAGGAGCCCGATGTGGGACTCGACCCCAGGACGCCGGGATCATGACCCGAGCCGAAGGCAGCTGCTCAACCAACTGAGCCACCCAGGCGTCCCAACAGTTTCCTATTTAGGATTATTACATACAATATAGTAGTAGACTCATGTATATTGTATGTATTCTCCAATCCATTTCTATGTATATAATACTGACAAAGAAGCTTCTAGAACAGTAAGTTCATCTGCTCCAGCATATATTTTTATTTTGTCAAAATTACCATGAATTCTTCTGTGGGAGTGAATATTGTCCTTATCTACTTTTTTGTGTGTATCTAGGAAAAATCTTCACAGGTGTGTTTGTCTCTTCCCCGACTCTCCCAACTTCTTCTCCTTTAGATGCATTACCAATTTCTAATTGCCCCATGATTTATGTTCCTCCTTCCAGAAAATCCTCTCTGAAAGTTTTCCAAAAAAAAAAAAAAAACAACTTGAGTATTTAATATTTTAAGTTGTATTTGCATGCTTGTTACTATAGTAATTCTAGTGATCTGAAAAGCTACCCTGCCTCACCCCTAGTCACCTCTGACCTTTCCCTATTACTTATCCACAGAGGGAATATGGACTTTTTGAACAAAAATATATGTTATGGAAGTCACCCACATTGACAAGACTTGGTTGTTTTTACAGAAACCATGCGTGGGGAAAAAAAAAAGTAAAAATGCCAAGTAAAATAGTGCTTTTTTATCTTCTAGTTTGGGATAGAAAGGCAGGAAAGGGGACCGGGGACTTAGCAGAACTCCACTTCTTGTTGAAAGAGTCTGAATCCTAGGAATTGGGGAAAGAAAAAGGAGTAAGGAAAACTGCCATAAAAGAGGACCACCAAGCAAAAGAGCTGAGAGCGTGGAAGTGTACGCATCATTCCACCATTCCCTGGACGCTGCAGGCATTTTTATTATGTGCAAGAAAGATTTTCTTCTTTTAAACTATTTGTTGTATATTTTTGTTTTTGAGGTTCCTGGTAAAGGACGAAATAGGGAGGTTTTTCCAGCTTAATGATGGAGTTATACTCGACACCTGTGCCTCCACGAGAGCATGAGTGATACAAGGGATGGTTCACAGTCAGTATTGCTTGGCATTGTACCGTGAAACACAGCACTACACCTGGCATATAAAAGCATTTAATAAATATCAGTTCATTTTTACACTTTGGGTAAGGAAGTAATCACATTAAGCCCTCAAAAAAGGCCAACTGGAATCAAATGTAAATTAATGCAAACCTCCTATTACAAAATAAAATTAATGTGTCCTCTCTTTTGGAAATCAATTTATAGCCCTTCATACAAGAAAGTACCAGGGAGTGAATATTCTGGTATGTGAATGAGTATGAAATTAGTGTTTTTATAACAGAATGATATTAAGATGAAAGATTCTAGAAATTATCTATTTGGGCCCTCTTTATTTACAGAAAAAGCCACTGAACACCAAAGGGTTCAGTTATTTGTCCAAGTTGCATGGCTAGCTAGTTGCAAAACTTTAACAAAAACACTGGTCCTCCTCCTCATTACCCAACTAGGTATTTAGGGACGGAAAACATAACAGATCTGTGTAAATGAAGATACTGAAAGGTCAAAGAAGCCATTTGAGTATTTAAAGTCTGAGCTTTGTTTTTAATATGAAGAAATAGATATTGAACACTTCGGGAAATTATAAAGAATAAATCACTATAATTGAGTTCTGAGATAAAATTTGGATTTTTCTGAAGTCTCATTCTAAAATATTAGTAATAAAGGAAAAGGGAGGGGGAACCTGGTACTCTACTCCTACTTAAATAGGCTATCTTTACTCTGTATTCCGAAGGTAATACTGTTTACCTTCTAACAGTGTTTTTCATACATACATGATTTTTTGGGAAGGAACAAATTGGTAATTATCTCCACTAATGAAATGTGCAATCATTTCAGTTAGATTTTAAATGGGGCACGACTCGCATTCATAAGGCCCATTGAATAAATGCCTATTAGGTACAGTTTAATGGCTTAATGCTTGATTCATGTTTTTTCTCTCTGTAGTTGATGCTTATTGCACATTCAGGGCAATTAGGAAATTCGGTTTTCCTTCCTAGTGTATATATAATCCCTGTATTCAAAAAACTCAGCAAAATACCAATATAAAAGTCAAAATTTTACCTGGAAAAGAAAAAATGTGTCTCTATTGATGATGGTACTCAAGATTTTGGCTTAATTTGTTCTGTTAAACTCCCATTGAGCATTAGTATGTAACTCACAAAGCAGAATTACCATGTGCTTCAAAAAAGATTCCTGCAATATTTGAAAAAACTAGAGCATTTCTTTCCCAGATTCAGGTCCCAACTCAAATTCACAAAGTATGCTGATAATTTAGTGAAAAAAAAAAAGCTACCAATGAGAATTAAAAGTCACCTTGAAAATATCCCATTATATGTGAAATTATTCTGTAAGAAACAATATATATCAATGTATTAGAATATGCTTATTTAATTTTACTCAAATTTACACACATTGTGTTAGGTGGTAGATCCTAACAGGTCTGTTTTTATCATTTAAAAATTCCTGTATCAGTTATTAACTTCAAAGAGTAAAAAACTAGTATATATATGCAAGAAAAATGTTTTCTTATATTACAAAGTTAGGCTAATACTCTGCTCATATTCAGACTAAGTTTCGCTCCCTCCTTTAGGATGCATAAGTTAAGCTGATGAACAGCTAAAATCTGAATATCTGGCAGGTGTAGATTTTGCATGCTACTCTATTTACTTTCACAATTTCCCTTTTTTCCCTGATATTCTCTCCCTAAAAGAGAAGGAATTAAGAGGATCATATGAGCATCTAACTCCGGTTCACACTTGAGATTCTCACTTCCACTTTCAAAAGAAGAGCAACTCCTATCATTTGCAACATTAATCAGAATGTGGGTTTGCTAATGTTTTTCTCTTCCTTCAGCAATTTTCCATATTCCTAAAAAGTATCTCTAGATTGAAATAACACTTTAAATGAGCATGCCTGTTTATGTGTTAAAGACAGATGGAGAAGGAGAGAGGAGGGGGATAGTCAAAAGAAGATGGAAAATATATTGACATTTAAATGTTCTTTCCTTTCAAATGTTCATCCTACATCCCTTTCATTTGTGCTGAAATGAAGGAGGCCGTGGAGACATTCCTAGTCCCAGTCTGGTATTTCCTCTGGGCTCATTAAGGGTTGATAATCTGCTTCCCCAACATGGGAGTAAGAGAAAATAAGATGATGACCAGGGAAAGAAGGAAAACACTAACCAGAAATGGCAGAGGAGTTAGTGCTGATTCCTGCTTCTCACTGCTAAGGGCCAAAGAGTACCAGTCATTACCATCCTACGTAGACATAGCGCATTCAATCACCAAAGCCTCTAGTAACCTGTTGTATGGACATGAGGGCCTGTGTGTGTGCCACATAAGGCAAGTTAGGAATATGTGACAGACTAGAGAGAAACATAAGGGAAGACTCTCCTGAAAGACCTGCACATAAGACAGAGTGAAATGAAAGACAGACTTAAACTCTCTAAGTAGCTGAGTAAGAGAAAACCCTGTAAAGAAATAGATCCTGGGATAAGATTCAGAAATAAAGGTAATCATCTGAACATGACAACAAGCTTTCGATCTACTTTAGCATACATTTTTTGTCTGTAGCCAAACAAAGAAAGAACAGAGTGTAGAGATATACTGGGAGTAGTATGAGCAGAGAAAGAGTGTGTGTGTTTTGAGAATGTGTTCTTATAAAGAATTTGTAGCTTAGGTTAGGCCCAGGTCATGGTCTATTTTTTTTTCAAATCATGTTGTGGTCAAAACCTGTGCCAGAATGACACACGAGTCAGTTCTTTCTATTACAGAAACTGCTTTGGGGAATTCTAGAAACTGAAAGGCTTTCCAGAGTTGATTGCTCAGGATCTACTCCACTTCTTCCTTGCCCCATTTCTCAGGCAATTGCAACCCGTTATCTTTTTGCAAACTATTCTAAGTTACATAGGCAAGAACCCTGCTGTTTGGATGCCAGTAGCTCAAAAATCAAAAGCTTTAACAGGATACCATCATCAGATTATATCAGTGCAAGAGCATTTTTGTCAGAGTAATAGGTCATTTCCCCATTAATGTCTATTGTACATAAGGACAGCATACGTCATCCCCTGATGTTGCTGGGGACAAAACACAGGCAACAGAGAAAAAATTCTCACCTTCCCAGATCATTTCCTGTAAAACTCTGACCACCCGTCTTTCAAGACCCTTCATCATTCTGCTGGATCAGGGCTACAGTTTTTCATCCTTCCACAATCTCTGTCATGATTGCTGCGGCAGTGTCCATCCATGAACCGATTAACTGCATGCTTTTTCTTGTGATTTCAGAGATCTGCACCAATATCCCACTTCACCGGCACCAACAGTAGGACAGGACAGCATTCACTGGCCATAAAGTCGAAATGGAACAGGGCTCAGGACAGGATCACACAAATCTCTGTCCCTGATCCCTCTTGCTGCAGGCATTTTGGAAAATGAGACACTAAGGTGCCACTCAATAAGCCACTCTTGTCCATCAGGAAGGATGAATGCACCTTGCAAAGTTATTTATTGGGAATTCTAGATCGTCTCTTTGCCAGAACCACAGGCTAAAGCAATCATTTCATAAAAATCAAAAAGGTGGTGAGGAGAGAGAATAGGGAAGTAAATCGGAACAGGAGGCTAGAGAACAAGTAGAAACTATGGTCTGCATTAACTCATTTCCTCTCTCAACTTCCTCCCATTCTAGAAACCAGATTTTGAGGGAGGACACCTTGGGACCATGAGCAGAGTCAGAGCCCAAGCTCCCCAGCCATGTCAGAGCTCCTGAAGATCACCAGGCACACAGCCTGGAGAAACACATGAGCTCCAAGTTCCCCCACCCCACCCCCACAGTTGTGATACCAGCAATTCACTCTCAAACAATGACAGGCTTACTAGACTCCAGTAAGTCATACTCACAGAATTACAATTTCCATGTAAGCTAAATATATGCACATTGACTTCAAGTACCTGTTTGGTTTTATCAGTAGATTCCTTCTAAATACTGACTAGATGTCATCAGTAGATAGAGGTTATCCCCAAGTACAAAATGAAGATAGACTGCCTCCTGGAAGGAAACTTTAAAATTCTACTCAGATGCCTCCAGAATGAACACTCTTACACACTCCAACACACACATATAGACTTTCCATCACCTGTGCACAAAAATCACACCCGTCTGTTCTTCCCTATGTTTAAGTTGCACTGTGTGAGATCATACAGTATTGAAAATGAGAAGAATCGCAGTTCTAACTGGCTCTAAAACAGGACTTGCCTTCGTTGGGCACTTTAGAGTTGACAGGTAATTGTTAAAAGATTAAGTTCTGGAGTCAAGGAACCACAACTCCTCATTTTTTTTTTATTTTTTTTTTTTATTTTTTGTGTTCCAAGATTCACTGTTTATGCACCACACCCAATGCTCCATGCAATACTTGCCCTCCATAATAACCCACCACCAGGCTCACCCAAACCTCTGCCCCCCGCCCCTCCAAAACCTTCAGTTTGTTTCTCAGAGTCCATTGTCTCTCATGGCTCGTCTCCCCTCCGATTTCCCCCAACTCACTTCTCCTCTCCATCTCCCAATGTCCTCCGTGTTATTCCTTACGCTCCACAAGTAAGTGAAACCATATGATAAATGACTTTCTCTGTCTCCTTACACTATAGAAACTCAAGGCACTAATTTTACCTTCTTTGAGACAATGTTGCCTTACCTGTAAATGGGAGAGCACAGGCATATCTACCTCATCAGGTGACTGTGAGGGCCAAACGAGACCACGGATACTGATTCCTGTCAGGGATTCGGTCATGTAACTGGCTGTAAGTACGTTTCTTGCGGTTCCAAGAGCAAAACCTTTGTCATCAAAAAACCCTGAGCTTCAATCTCAGCTCCAGCCCTGACCTGTTAAGTGAACTTGAGCAAATCACTTGAGGCTTCTCTAGACCTGCTTCTGGATCTCTAAATAGGCCCATCAGTGGGGATGATACAGGTGAGATATGAAGACATGAGAAATACCATAGGGCACAAGACTATTATTCATTAGATTTCTATAATAAAAACAAACATAAAATGATCTAAACAATACCCCAGGCAGAGGTAATACAAAGAACAAGATTGCAGCCCACATCATTTGCTCTCTTCAGGTTCAGGGCCAGTCAGAAAATTTGGAAGATGTCTCCCTCTTCCCCACCTCCTACTACACCAAATCTTGCGAATTCTGCCTATAAATACTTTCCTAATCTGTCTGCCTCCTCATTCCCAACACAGCCATAGACCCTGTTCTTTGTTCTCACAGCCCCTGTAACAGCTTCTCAGACTCATTCCAGGCCATTTCCCGTACAGTAGCCAGAATGATATTCTAAATAAAATTTCAAGCACGTTAACCCCTAAATTAAATCCCTTCAGAAGCTCTCCATTGTCCTTAGGATAAAATCCAAACCTCTTCATGGAACCTCAGCCAGCTTCTGTCACCTCTACCACTATTTCCTGAGTGGGCTACATGCCAAAGATTCTGAATGCGCCATTCCCTTGCTCCCAAATTGCACATGTGCTCCCTCTGACTGGAACTCTTTTTCACCTCCCCAAGAAAACAACATTCCCAGCCGAAACATCACTTCCTGAGGGAGGCTTTCTCTGACTCTGCATCGAGTTAAGGACCACCTACTAAGTGCTATGGCAGCATCCTCCCGTTCTCCCAACACCTCACCCAACAAACTTTACTTATATTATGGGGCCAAATGCTTGTTTGATAGATTTTAAGTTCCTTTGCCATTTGTGCCTTATTCATCACAGGTCCTGTGTATCATGCTTGCAACTTGAAATGAAGAGAAACAGTCACAGTCCAGTTTTTGGTGCGTTTTTAATGTTTTCAGTACTTCTGATGGAAGAAAAAAATTGAAAGCCACTTCTAATTTGTTCCCTTTTCTGAAAAGGCAAAGAAGCAAAGGGAAAATTTAATTTTGAGCATCTTCCTCTTTCCTCCCCCCTAACACTTAAGTCCCACTTTCACGGTTTCCTCACAGAGGTAGCAATTCTGGGCTTTCAGCAAAGATTTTTATATATAGATCTGTAACTTCTTTAAAGCTGGTAATGAGAAACAAATATGAGAAGAAATGGCTCTTGGGCTCAAACTCATATCCATGCACATCAGCAGCCAGTGGGTACGGAACATTCCTCTCGCCCCCCAACCCCCGATTCCCCAAGCCAGATGAAGTCTCTCTCCGTCAGCACCTGGAACACAGCATTCCCTGGACGGTGGCAGAAAGAGAGCGCCTAGCACTTGAGGCAACCGCCTGTGTCACCCAAGCTAAACTCCACCTCTGGAAAATACACGAGAACATTCCCTTAGAGAAATATTAGATCTGCTTCACTGCTCTTCTGGCATAGCCTATCCTACTTTGTCCTTCTCTTTCCCTAAATACCATGTTCAAAGCCCTTTCCGCTCAGTGGGAAAGCACGCAAGGCAGATGCCATCACAATCACTTTGTGTTTCCCTGCAGAGGGAAGGGAGGACATTCTTGCATGTGAAAAACTCATCTGTTCCTAATGGAACAGAGTAACTTTCAAAGATCACAGGCAGCCTGCAGTTGGGAGGTAATGGGGCACCTCACAAAACCAGGCAAGTGCATAAGCCTGTGCCAGAGCCTTGCTTTGTCTCTGGTCCGCTTCCACATTTGTGAGGTTAGATGGGGGTGGAGGGGTGCATGCCCAGTCGTATTCTCTGCTCTGGAGCCTGGCCCCTGGTGTACAAGCACCTGGCTGGCCCCAAGACCTCCGTTATCCAGAATCACCATGGTTTCCCACAGTTGGGAGTGTTTTTCCCTTGTCTTCAAAAACCTTAATGATCAAAAGGCTATTTAGTCTGAAGTAAAGCACTGATGAGACCAACAGAAATGTAATTTGAAAGAAACCCATATATTGCAATAGTTGCCTCAGGTGACCAACATCTCCGGCCAACCTTTTGAAATGTGGTCTTCTAAAAGGGGCCATATTGTGGTGCTTTTCCTCAACAGCTCCATTAGGAAAAGAAAATGGTATTTTTACAGTTTGGGTGATGAAAACTGAGGTGAAAAACTTTAGAACATTTTGGCAGTTTTTCACATTTACTTCACAGCAGAGAAATAAATCCAAACTAGATCTCTATCAGCAAGAAAGAAGTATTATTTGAAAAATTATGTGTTAGCACCAAGAACATGAAATTTCTATTTTCGAACTAATAATGTTTATTAGGCATGCTTCCCACTGCTCTGTATTATTAATTTATACTTCATTATTTCTTGGGTTACTATGCTTATTGTTTCCCTTTATGGATTTTTAAAGAGCTGATTATATAGTTTTTCAGTTAATTAGGTCACTTTGTAATTCTAGAGTACAAAAAGCATTTTAAAAAACAATAATGGAAAACATTTCCTATGTGTGATGACAGTCAAGTAAATCATATAATAATTTGATATGCTGGAAAGAATGCACAGCATTATCAGCAACTTTTTATATTTGGGTAGGTTGCTAAATAGAGAAATAAATTTAACATCCATCTATTAATGTGCTCTGAGAAATTAGGATTTCAATTATTCCAATAAGAGACCATATCATTTAGCTAAAATTTTCCTAAAGACCACATCTTGGGGTATCTGCTTAAAAACCATGGCCCCTACTCCAGAACCTGCCCCCAGCTATATGCTCTCCCCAAAGTGCAAACTTGGTTATCCAAGTATCCCAGAACCCCTGTTCTTGTGACCATAACACAGTGAACCAGGTGTGGGTCTCTGACACAAAAAAGTCATTACCACAAGCTAGACTGAGTCCATCATCTCACAAGAATTTAAGCATATTTAAGACATACAGAGAGGGGATGGATACCTATGGCAGAGACACGCATATTGAAGAATCAAATAGTATTTGGGGTCATGTAGTTTCTGCTGTGTAAGCACAGAAATCCAACAAACAAGGAAATACAGAAGAATGGTACTGATATCAATAAAAAAGCAGACACTGGAAAACCAATCCTCTGAAACAAAGAGCAAGATGGGCAGAGGATTCTCCCACTTCCAAGGATATGGGGTATAAATTAAATCTACAAGTATTATTTATACCTGCATCTCCATGTCCCTCATCCTTGTGTGTTCTGGAACACAGATATTCTTGATTTTCTTGATTTACTTTTTTTCCCTGACAGATCTCTCTTTCATTTAAGCTAGAGTGAATTTCTTTTGCATACATATGAATAATCCCTGGTTTAAACACACAGGCACATACAAATCCCTGCATATTAGAGAGGGGAAAAAAAAAAAAACCTTTGCCTTAATGAAACGTTTTTGAAAAATCAATGGCACGTAAAGAAAAATTCAAGTTAGATCCAAATTGGTACTTGTAAGCTACAACACTGCTGTAAACAGAATGAAGAATTTGAATCAATTTTCTTTTGTCTTCTTTTATTGTTTGTAAGAGTTAAACATTGATTTGTAGGTCAAGCAACACAAGGATGGATGCAATAGTATGAATATAAACCAGCCTTATTTTACAAATATTTACATCTTATATATAACATTTAATGGTTTCTGTAACGTAAATATTCCCACTGTGTCCAATTTCAAGCTATCAGTATGACATCACTAAACATGGAGCTGAAAAGAGATGCTCATCATTAGTTTTCATAAGCCCATGGAAACCACTAGATGGATTCAAGTAAGGAATACGGTAAAGTAACGGTAAAGTCAAAGTAACTAAGCAAAACATTCAATATGTCCTCTCAGAGAAGCTGAATAACTATCCATGGTCAAACAGTAAGTGGCAGAGCCTGGATTCCCATCCATCCTAGTGGCCTGATTCATATAACTGAGTATAAGTACCAAATACACCCAACTACTTAGTAAGTCTTCACATCAGTATCTACTTGGAACCCCCACACCCTAAACTTGCAAACCAAGACCAAACAAAACAAACAAAATATATGTACGAAAAAATCATCTATAGACCTTTATTTTTGTAGGGTCCTAAGTCAAAGTCCAAAAACACTTAAGTCTACTGGTTTCAGGGGAATCAGGAAACTAAACCTAAATATATGTTAACGTATCATTGCTAATTAATTTAAAAATTTTAAGTGTGGGGCACCTGGGTGGCTCAGTGAGTTAAGCCTCTGCCTTCAGCTCAGGTCATGATCCCAGAGTCCTGGGATCAAGCCCCACATCGGGCTCTCTGCTCAGCAGGGAGCCTGCTTCCTCCTCTCTCGACCTGCCTCTGCCTGCTTGTGATTTCTGTCAAATAAATAAATAAAATCTTTAAAAAAAAATTTTTTAAGTGTAATTTATACCCATAGTCCTACTACTCCTATCCAGTTCAGTAATCTCATTTCTTCCTATGTATCTATCACAGAATTATTTGGCATTACTGAATATATCACACTCTTTTTAAAACTGTACCCTTTTGGAAACGATTCTCACACTACTTCTGACTAAATTTTGTTCACTTTTTAATTCAGCCAACTGTCAACTCATCCATAAACCCGGCTCAAACTTCTCAGAGTCATTCAATATACGCCTCAGTTTAAACAACCCCTTCCCCAGTACATTATGGCTATCAGTATCAGGCAGAGTCACCTCTTGTTTACACATCTGACTTGCCATTAAAATCTTAAATTTTCGTGTCTAACATATGCCTGACAGAACAGTTATTATAGAGATGTTGAAGGAATGAATCTTTTGATTAAGAAATATTTGATGTCCTTTCTCTGAGGAAAAAGGGTATTTTTCACGCATAAATGCAGAGATAGGAGAGATCATGTACATAAACAACAAGAAGCATAAATGCAGAGATAGGAGAGATCATGTAAATAAACAAAAAAAAAATTTGTTTTACTATTCCAACCAAGTAACTTTATAAAACAAGCTGGAAGAACATTTAGTACAAGAATTGTATTTTCAGAATCAATTCCACTGACCACAGAGCTTGCATTTACAATGCTTCTGGGTAAGCCACAGCCACCGCCAACAGGGCTTTTCTAATGGGGGAGAAAAACATTGTCTAGTGGTCCTGATGTTAAGGAAAGATTAAATTCACTCAATGCCTTAAAATGGCCCTCAACCAAAGACACGGCCATTTAATAGCAGTTGTTCTACAATCATACCAACTATTTTTCCTAACAGCTTCTTATAAAGGCTTCTCTGTATTTGTAGGTACAGGTACAAGAGGAGGGGTGGGCTGTGGAGAATGAGAGGTAAAGGGTACATGTAAGCTTTAACACTGCCGTAAACAGAGTAAAGAATTTGAGCCAAGGAAGTTATTGTGTTATTGTGTTACCCTGTTTTACCACAGGGGGAAAAAAAGTGAACTTAAGAGAAACTAAGTAACTTGCTTGATCAGACCCTGAAACTGGGCCCCTCTTCAGCCCCCCAGTCAGCAACCTCACCTAGAGCAGCACCTGACTGCCTCCTGTTCTTTCTTTCACTGATGCCCTTAAGACAAATCTAGTCCTACAAAATGCAAAGTGAGCAGCAAGGAGCAGAGGACGGAATGACAGCCATACTGTCACCCTGGAAGGAACTGCTTGTTCTTTCCTAGCTACTCAAATTCATTCTTGATCTTGGGAAAGTCAATTTACTCTGAGTATCAAATGACCATGGTTAAAACAAGAATTGTTACTGTAACATCTTTAGTAATGGGTTTGATTAAAATAAGGGAGCGAAATGTGTAAAAACTTACTGTCTTTTCAGCCCAAAATGGTTGCCAGGAACTAGAAGTCCTTACGGTATAAAGTGATTAGACTTTTTAATTAGCATCTAATCTCATCATCTGAATATGTAATCAGGGATCAGTGACTGCCAGATACAAATACATTTTTCATTCCGTGTTCGTAGCCAAATGTATATATCAAAACAAACTAAACTGACTCATTTCTGATGTCTTTAATGTATTGAGTGTGGAGCTCCACAAGTTCATATTTCCTTGATCTGAGCGAAAACAGCCATGTCTCAGAAGTGAGAAACGTGTTCTGTGAAAAAGCAGATATGGAATGTTTTCATTTTTATAAATGACTTGCCGGTACAGTTCTCTATTATATATTAAATGGCTCCTCTGATTTGAAGAACTTTCAAGCTGAGCCTACAAGCCTGCAGTACTGCCCAATATAAACAGTTATTTGACAGGATGAAAAAAGTCATTCCATCTTCTCTTTAATCTTCATGCTTCCTCCTCTGCCCCCTTTCCATTTACAACACAGAATGGACTTCGGACTATCAGTCTTAGCTCTTCTACAATGCAGCACTTCTTCTAAGAAAATTCTGTGCATTATAAATGGAGAGGAAATGAAAATGTGCGCCAACAGCTGATTAAGTGCCTATCGATATATTTAAATCAGCTTAATTTTTCCCACTGAAATTAGAAATATTGAAAATGCCTTAAGTGATGTTCCTAACCTGGATCCCATAAGGGAGGCAGGAGAAACACCTTCCTATCAATTCTTCCAAATTCGTAAGGCAAAGCCACCCCCAATTCAAGCTAATAAAAACATTGCAAGTATGGGGGAAGCAAGACTAGAAAACTCAGTAAATCAAGTCTGATTTTTAAAGCTGCAGAAAATATGAAGAACTTAGTGGCCTAATAAAATATCTCCCATCAGGACTGATCTGTTTATGCTCCTAAAAATGTATTTTGTAATGACACAGATCGTTTCTGTACTTCAGTAACAGTATCTATGCTTTCAGCTACTTTTTTCATGCAAAAAAAATTTTTTTTTTTTAATTCCCAAACACTGCTTGGATCTATAGCAGCTCGGTATCACTCATGAGAAGTGTTCCTTCACTTTTCTGGACTCTAAAGCAGATATATAGGAGAAGGCTGCCTTTAACTCTATTAACACACACAGGGATTAAAATAAAATTTTGCACCGCAAATTCAGGCTGTCCATCTGCAGCCATACTGGCACTGTTCACATCCCCCCCCCCCTACATACACACATACACACACACACACACACACACACACACACACAGTTTCTCTACTAAGATTCTGTGTTCCATAATTTGTCCATTTCTTTCAAGTTCCCACATATATCCTCTTACCATTAGCTCATAACTTCATCTTAAAATGTCTCAACAGTCCATCTCACAGTCATCTGTCCATGTCAAAATAAAAATGTTTCTGTATATTTGTCTGGGTTTTTTTTTCCTTTTACTTTAGAACTTTTTCTTCTTTATGGAATTAAACACAGTCTGAGCCTGCCCTTTGCTCATTTTTCAGAATCTTGCTTCATCCAACTATTCATCTCATTCTTTGTATTTCTCCCTCACACTTCCTTTTTCTTCTTGACTTGACTCTACGGCCAATTCCGAAGCCCCCAAGCCCTCTCCACCTTGAATTCATTTAAAGTCACTAATCTGTCTCTGGGTTCTTTTCTCACGCCCATTCTCATTTTATTACAAAAGTAGTAACCATGTTTACTTAAAAATTGCGAAATAAGAAGTTAAAGAAAATCCGATTATCTCACCACCAGTAATAACCAGTATTATTTAAAGGTATTCACAAATACATATTTTAATAAACATTGATCATACACTCCAAATCTATGTTTCACATACAAATATTCATGACAAGCTATATTCCGTGTCAAAGGAAATCTATCACCATTAAAAATGGTTCTATTTTACTTGACTGTAGGGAGTATTTAACCAAATCTCTGGTATTCGTTATTTAAGCTAGATATCCAACTGTCCTCTATTGAGAAAAATCTTCACTGCAGCATTGTTTACAATGATGTTTACAAAGATGTTTACAACATATTTGCACAACTAGACTTTTTAAATTTTTAAATTTTTAAAATTTGTTAAATTTAAATTTTTTAAATGAGGAGAGAATGGCATTGGCAGCATAACTCCTGAAGGCAGCTGGCATCGGGAAACACTGTGACGGCAGTGGTAGAAGTGGCTGTGCTGGTACGGGTGGCAAGTGTGCTGGCAAAGCAGCAGCGTGAGAGTGCAGGAGGCTATGAAGATCCTGGCAGTGGCTTTGGCAAAGGCGGAGGTGGTGGCAGAGTGCAGTGTGACAAAACGCTGCATAATCACAAGGTCTGTAACAGGCCACATGGTCTCACCATGCCGGAATTACAGATTCTTATACTTTTTATTTATTTTGAGAGAGAGAGTAAGCACACGTTGGGAACAGAGGGAGAGGCAGACTCCCTGTTGAGCAGAGACCCCGATGCATGGCTTGATCCCAGGACCCTGAGATCATGACCTCAGCTGAAGGCAGAGGCTTTACTGACTGAGCCACCCAGGTGCCCCCAGATTCTTATATTTTGAGTATTTCCCAAGACATACTCTCTGAGTAGCCAAGATAGCACAGAAGAACAGCAAACAAGGTGACAAAAACCATCTTGAGACTCAAGAAGATGAGAAGTGGCACAGGACTCCCAGGGGATATTGTGAAACTTCTTCAAAAGGAGGAAGTCCATTAAGACATGGAAATGAAAAGCAACCTTGAACATGAGCTTGACATGACATGTTCTACAGAACAGTGCAGACACAGATTTTATTGTTTGTGAGGCAGGTCTGTGATGGACCAAAGCATATTCCTTCTCCCACTCGACTGACTGGTGGTAAAAAAATATTCAAAAGGCTCCACCAGTTTTCTGAAAATAGCTTATTCTTTACAAATCCTTCAATAAATATTCAGGAGATGAGTTCTTTGACAATCCCCCCTAGACGAGAAGCTAATTAGCTGCTGATACCTAAGCTTAGCATTTAGCTCTCTAGTACCAAAAAGGATTCTTTTAAAGGTGTTTATTTTGAATGTAAAAGATAAACTGGAAAGAAGTATGGATTAAGACCTCAAAATTGTCCTCTCAAAGGGTTCTCTTCTTTTTTATCAAAATACAAAGGAGATAAATAGGAAAAATCAAACTATTTGAGGGGTGAGGGAAGGAGTCTTTGAGGAATCAAGTGTTTCTCGCTGTTTTTTAATGCTGTCAGCATTTCAAGCTGCTAATTTTCCCCCCATAGATTTTATATAAGCTCGTCAAAAACCTAGGAGTCTGAAAACTTTAATAAGTTAAAAGATTATTTTTCCGAAAGAAGGATTTCATCCCACTCACTCAGCTTTATTTCCCTATTGTGTATTATTTCAACACCAAATGTGATCTCTTTGGGCACGAGACTATGGCTGCAGGTTTGCATTACTGCTGTACTTAATCCCCAAAATAAACTCAAGAAATTTTGGTAGAACATCCAGATTGTATTGCAGTGGCAGGGGGGAGCCATTCGTGTATGGCACAATTTATTTCATAATCATCCTACATTTAAAATAACAGAGGATTTTGTTCATCAACTGCTACAAGGCCTCTTCCATTCCTCTCTGCCAACAACCCCTGAGTCCAAGAAATGCCAGGCTTTCCCTTAATATACATGTGCTTTCATTTTACTCTTGGATTAAATTGGGGACACAATTAATCTGTTTCCATCTTAGACTTCTCACTGGAGAAGAGTTCTTATTCAAGACCCTGAACTGAACATCACACAGTTGGGGGGGGGGGTCCTCTGAAAATTTAATGGATGAGGTTTGTGTTTAAGGAAACTGAGTCACCGGGACCTCTCCAGCAGGCTTGGTGTCAGTGAGAGGGTCCCTCTGGCCTAAGCCTGGCCAGGGATTTTTCCTTATACTAAGGACACCCATTAGTTCCCACTCTAGTGATTCTATACAACAATGGGTATTTTGTACAAGAACTTGAGGTAACAACTCTAATCAATACAACCAGATAAAGGCTCAGGAGGAAAAAAAAAAAAAAAAATCAGGACTCTTTGGTTTATAGAAAATAACCAGTTAAATGACTTTCTCTCCCTCTACTAATCACTTAGTGTCATATAGCAATCGCCTTGGCAAGCTCATCTGTCCCCACAGAAATGAAGAGAAATTCACATACACACCCCCCCACACACCAAACACTCCTAGTCTTCTCAACTCAAAGTGTGCCTTCATTTTACCTCAAGAGAGTTAGGCTTTAACAGGGCAGCTCCCCCACCAAACCCTGAGCTGCAGAATGAACCCTGGAAGTCCACAAATCTTCATAAAGCAACCAGAATCTTCTCATAACAGTGAGGACTTTCTAGAAATTCATTAAAATAGATTTTTAAGAACTTTACTTTTGGCCACATATCTTTTGTTTCTTTTCTTTAGATAATTGGGAACTAGGTCTCTTACCAGCAAATTTATGTACTACCATAAAATGTAAAAGAAAACTAAGTATATCTCTTATCGTTAAGTCCATCCTCTGTAATGCTTTTAATTTATAAGAGTTTTTGGTCCTGTGTGATTTACTGCAACACAGATCAAAATAAATTTGAGAAGTTTCACAGTACACTTGGTAGGAGGTAAAGATTTTTATTCTCCTACCTCGAATTGGCATCAAGAATTAATGACACACAATTTGTTGGATGATTTACATTCTCGTTTTTAGTGTTCATTTAATAAGATGCTGCAGCTGTGTCTGTCCTCTTAAACACAACCATGTCATCCTAAATGCTGTAGGAGATGTCACACCTGCTCAGATGTTGGAGATAAAGACACACACACACACACACACACCAGCAGTGGGGGAAGAAAAAGGATATAAGACAGAACAAAAGACAAAATGCTGAATGGATGTTAGATTCTGATGACAACCTCAGGGAAACTCATGGTTTTTATTATGATCATAATTCACAAATCTTTAAATAATTTAAATTACTCCCTTCTCCCTGTTTGGCCTCATTCCATTGCAGCCTTACATTGCCATAGACTCCAAATCATGCTTTTTTAGACTCGAATTTTGGCACAACCATAAAAAAAAAAGATGAATGATAAAACATAAAATTGTTATTTTTTTTTAACATACATACATCCAAATGGTTGTTTACTTCTTCAAATTGGTCATCTGGGGAAGATATTAGGGTATATTTTAACAATGTAATCCATATTCAAATTTCTTGAAAATCAGCCTTTGGCACTGCCTTCAAAATATACAGCATATTCTATTTAATATCCTCAGTGGGAGAAAATTTTCATCTTTTGAAGTTATCCTGTGAATAAATTTGAAGATCCTGTTGGAAGATACTGGGAGTCTTCTAAAAGATTCACTTTAGGTCTATGTAAGAAATTACATATTGAGCTATTTTGGGAGCATATACTATGTCAAAGGCTGCCTATACAAAAATGAATAATAGAGAGTCCTTGTGCCAGAAGAGCATGTTGTGTGGAGGGAGGGAAAGGCCTAAGTCGATCACATCTACGTTATGCATACACCGCTGCTTGCTCCTGGAACACAGAGGGCTACCTAGCTCCGTGTGAAGCCTGGAGCTGCCCTGTGAAGGTTTCATGGGGATGAAGATACTGAAACTGAGACTAAAGAGATAAATAGGAATTAGAATTTAAAAAAAAAAAAAAAAAGAAAAGAAAGAAAGGGCAGAAAGGACATTCCCCACAGAACACGCTGCATGATTAAAGGCAGCTTGATAGAGGGTGGAAACCATTTTAGGAGGGCTACAGGATGAAACGCAAGGTTAGTGAAGACACAGGGAAAAACAGCGAAGACCAGAAAAATACGCAGAGCCTGAGTCATGGTAAGTTTGTGCTTTTTAATACATCTTCTCAGGAGGTGTTTCTAAGAGTAAGCTAGGGAATGAGAAGGTCAGAATTTCATTTTGAAGAGCTCACTCTGAAATGATCATTTCCTTGTATCTGGGTTCTGGGAAGAATAACACTGAGAACAATGACAATGAGAGCAAATACAAGTAGATAAATTAAAAAGCGTCTGGGATATAAAAGTAGCAAGATCGAGTCAGTTATTTGGTGGTGAAGAGGAAAGAGAAGAACTTTTGGGTTTTTGTCATGGCAACGAACTAGGAGCTACATACTTGGTAGGTAACTGACAGACTAAGAAGGGAGTTCAGGGAGGCAGATGGAAAAACTACCACCACCACCACCTCCCCCTACCCCAACCAGAAGACGTAGGCCATCCAGGAAACACAGAGCCACCATTTAGCAGAGGACATACTTGGGGAAAAAGGACACTATTGTCTTGAAATCTGGTGTCAGTCAACACAGTGGAGAACTAAGAAATATCTGGTATTAAACAGCCACACTCTGAACTCAAGCAGAAGCTAATACAGAACAAGGATAAAAGAGAGTATGGACCAAAATAAAGATATCTCCCTGAGACATATTTGCCCAAAGGAACACCAATTCTCTGGTGAAGGATTAAAAATTTACACCAGAAAAACGTTTCAAGTTTGCCAATTTCACATGTGCATGCACGTGTGGGTATGTAGGGTTCAAGGAAATATGAAGCCTATGATGTAGGATAACATTCTCAAGTCTTAACACAGATACCAAGTGACTGCCTTTCATACTGGTATATTTATGTAAATGAACGCAATGAGCCCCCAAAACAAAGTTGCCCAAATTCTCATGGGGAAAAAGGCAAACCAGGTGAGTGTCCTCACTGTTAGAATATCTGCCTCAGTTGCACTACAGTGCAAAACACTGGGTCAATAAGCATCACAGCTGCTCAAGAGGCCTACAGTTTGCAACTGCACTCTGCCAAACATCTGAGGAACAGGGAGGGGACCAAAATGGCAATTTGACTATAACATGTCAATTATAAGCAGTTATCCCTGTTCATTATTTGTTGTTGTTAGCTTTCATTGATTTGGTTTAGCCATTATTTAATCATTAACAGGACTTTTGCACAAAAACATATCCAGACCACTTTATTTTAAAAACTTATCTCTTATTTTTAAAACTTATCTCTTATTAAGAAGCCAAAACAGCTTCTCCCTCGGTATTTTAAAAGCTACATGTTCTGAAATGACTTCCTACTTTCTTATACACACTGACAGGTGATCATACCACTCAGCAATGATAAATACAGGAAAGATAAAACTGACCGACTTAATTCATAAGCCTGATGAAATTTTAAAAGGTACATGTACATATACACACACATATGGCTGTATATGATTATGCAATGCAATGACTGTTTTTCAATAAAATATTTCAAAGATACAAACACAAAAAATATTGCTGAAAATACTTATAACACTAAAATGCAAGCCAACAATTTTCTGAAGAAACACTATGCAGATCACATTCTCTGTCATCAAGGGAGCTTTGTGAGAGGTCAATAACCAAAACTTGGTATTTATATTTACAAATTGAGAAATTCACTTCTAATTCATGAGTCAAAGAAATATTTCATAGGATAGTGCTAGGGGCTGATTTATGTCCCTCCAAAATTTGTATGATGAAGTACCAACCCTCAAAGTGGTAGGTATTTGGAGATGAGGACCTTTGGGAGATAATTAAGTCTGGATGAAGTCATGAAGGTGGGGCCATTCCTAGACGAGACCCCAGAGAATTTGCGTGTTCTCACTCTGCCAGGTGAAAATACAGCAAGAAATCAGCTCTCTGCAAATAGGAGGACAGCCCTCACCAGAAACCAACCGTGTGGACACCTTATCTCGGACTTCCAGCCTCCAGAACTGTGACAAAATTTCTGTTAAGTCACCAGTCTATAGTATTCTGTTATGGCAGTCCAATTTGACTAAGATAGATATTTAGAAAACAATTTAAAACAGAATGCCAAAATTCTACATATCAAAATATTTGGGATGTAGATAAGGCAGTATTCAAGGAAATTAAAAATCTTAACTGCTATATCCTATAAAAGGCTGAATTAATGAGTTAAGCATTCAAACGAAGAAGAATAAGGTGGTAGAAACTTTGAGGAAAAAAGGGTACAAATAAACAGTATTAGAAATAAAAGAAGGACATTAGAAAGATGCTAAAAATTAAAAGAAAAATTGATATTATAATTATATTCTGCCAAAAATTTGGAAAAACATGAAAAAACACATATGCCTAGAAACAATAACTTACTATCAGGAAATAAGAAGGGAAAAGAGATATTTGTGTACCTGTTTCCTCCCCAACCACTATCACCTTCTCTCTTCCCTGCTAGGTACTAGTCACTGTGGCCACCCTTCTCTACAATGACCACAGTTGCTGTCTGGTGGTTCATCTCCTGCAACTTTCTCCAAGAGACTCTAGAATCCTCCCTAGTGATGCTAGTTAAAATGTTACATTGAAATAGTTGATTTTGAAAGAAAATTAGGGAAATTCTCGGGTAGAAGACAAAAGCTCACAATGGAAAACAGATGTTCCAAAGTTCTCCAGGGGGTTGAACCAGAAAATAGACCTTATGGACTGGGAAGCTGGGACTTTAGAAACCATGTAAGGACCGACGAGGCCTTAGTTTACACGAAGTTAGAGGACATAGAATCAGTCCCCACTATGACGCCAAGAAACTTAAGGGTAGCCCTGCCCATGACATAAGGACAAAGAACCCTGGGCTCCTGGGGAAGAACACCTGTTTTCTACACAAGAGCCATAGCTGAATACAGGTTTCTCATCAATAGTTTTCAAGATAATGAAATAGTAACTTCAATAAATACCTATTTAGATGTCTATGCCCAGCTAAAATTACTATTTAAGAAAAAGATCATAAGAAAGAAATGTCTAAAGACTTTTCTTTATCAGTGCTTACTGGCCACTGATCTCTTCTGAAATAATGAAGGATACACTCTCATAAGAAGGAAATTGAACCTGGAAAAATGAAGTGGGATGTGGAAGACACTAGAGCACAAGGAAATTAGTTAACCAGCTGACAAAGCTAAGCAACCGTTCACTATATAAAAAAATGAAGAATAATTTCAGATTTAACAATAATTTAGTAAAAAATAACGTGGAAGAAAGGGAGAAAGTTTGGAACTTAAGTATTCTAGAAGTGCTTGAGCTGCTGAGAGGAGGAGGGAAATGATGATTTAACAGTACACTCTAAGTCAAGGATGCACATTTAAAACAAGTATGAACACTGCAAAAAATGAGTAACTTCAAAATCACTAGAATCAAAGAGGCAAAGAGTATGGAAAACAGTGACTGACTCCACGGGAAAGCAGTCAGGAACTTAAAAACAAGAAAAGAAGAAAAAGAAAAAGCACCAAAGGAAAAAAAATGAAGAGATTATATAATCCCTTTATATAATTATATATATGTAATTTTATATATATATATAAAATTATGTATAATCCGTAAGCACACTAAATTTAACTGGATTAAATTTCCATTTGAATGCCACAGATACTCTGGCTAGGTAACAATCCACGTACATGCTACCTATATGAAGAAACATCTAAGAAACAATGGTTAAAAAAATGTTGAAAGTGAAGGGATGGAAAAGGATAGAAGTGTCTACGTCAGTATCTGTATCTATCAGCAGAGCCGCAATTTCTACAACAGTGAAAAATCTAACATTTCCACAATGATTGGGAAAGATTTTACCCTTTCCTTCTCAAACTCACAAATTAAGCAGACAAAATAAATATATATATATGTATATATATATATACATATATATATGATTTGAACAGCATTATTAACCAGTCTGATCCTTTGGAGATTGTGCCTACAATGAAAAGAAACATGCACTGTCTTTAAAGATACATGGAATGCTTACAAAATTTGATCACAGACTTGACCATAAAATCTCCACAAAACAGAATCATACAATACATGTTACCATATAGTAACATACAAATCATTGCCTCTGATCAAAATCCATTATTAAAAATCAAAATTGTGAATTTATAAAATAATATCAGACTACAAATGGATGGGCTGAAAATTCATCTGTTAAAGCAAAAAATGTAAAAAAATAAAGTTTCAGTACTGAATGACAACAAAACCACTTAAAGTAAAATGGTATGGTATACAAGGAAAAATATAGCTTCAAATACAGAAATACTGAGGCACTAAGAATCCCTAAACTCCTCTGAATTGAGGGCAGAGTAAATGAATATTCAGTCGTTTTCTCCCATCTCTGACCACCTGCTGATATTTGAGTTGTTCTGATGATGCAAGGGGACTTACTAAAGGGTACCCTAATTAGGAGAGCCGATAAACTACATAACTATCTGTCCACGGTAACCAATTTTCTTCTGCCATCATATTAATCAATATCCTATGGTTTGAAAGAATTCTTAGATTTTTTTTTTTTTGTAATTTACTAGTCTGTTTTTCTCTATGTCCTTCAGATTGAGGCCTTAATGGGAGACAAGAATGATTTATGTATTATCTCAATTATCAGAGAAGCTATTAATATGCCCATTTTACAGATGAGTACAGATAAAAACCACAAAAGATTTCAATAACTAAACCAAGTGGTAGAATCAGGTCTCAAAATTAGGTTTACCTGCAATCGCAGCTTCTTGATGCTTTGCATATCCCCAAACAGAGGTCAAGAAAGACTATGGTAGACTAGGACAGTCACAGACCTACATATTCCTCATTTCAAGACTGTCATCACACAGCCCACTGGCCTTGGGGCCTGTCACTGTCCTGCCACAGAGCATGGCAAAAAAAACACAAGTTCTCTCCCTTTCCTTTTAAGGTCAACAGTGAAGTACAGAAGCTATTTTTTCCAATTATAGAAACAGTTCAAATATATAGTCCTGTCACAATTTCAAGACATATCTAGATTGAAGTCTTCGTTTGCCCACAATTATAGAGCTAAAGAAATGGAGCTTTTTGAATCTGTGTTGTTCTGCTTTAACAATCTGCTTATTTACTATAAGAGATTCCTGACCAACTACCCCCAGAGACTCCAGCCCAGGACAAATCAGAAGAGGTCCAGGAATACAGATAACATCAACACCCCAGAGGATTCTAATTTGAGTTGTCTTCACATAGAGAATACTAACCCAAAAGACTGAGCCTGAAGGCAGATAGGCTTGTGGTCTAGATTGCTCAATTTTCACATCTTTCCATCAACAGAAGAGCAAATAACCACTAAACCAAGAAACACTCTGGACACCAAGTGGAGTTTGCTTTCCTGACCTCCATTTATTATGCAATACTGATGAACAAAGTAAAATACACGATTTGGAAACACTGCCAAGGACTTCCTGAAAGAAACATGGCTTGCCTATCTCTATTGGTATATAAACTAGAGTGAGAAAAATAATATTTGATACAATAGAGAGTCTCAGTCGCACAACCATTTACCCTTTTTTAATCAAACTCTCTCCAAGTAGTTAAAAAAAAAATCCCTACTACTTGGCTTCCATCTTCTTATCTTAAAAATGTCATCTGGCATGAAGTAAGATAATGTGTAGAAGCACTTAAAACACCTGCCACAACAGACACTGCTGCTCTCTATCTTCACTT
Organism: Mustela lutreola; assembly: GCF_030435805.1. Classification (NCBI taxonomy): domain Eukaryota; kingdom Metazoa; phylum Chordata; class Mammalia; order Carnivora; family Mustelidae; genus Mustela; species Mustela lutreola. The sequence goes on from NC_081303.1 coordinate 54,785,720, forward strand.
CCCATCAGAGGGAATGAATTCACTGAATAGAGGCTATCTAATTAGAAACCATCTAATTTATCAAGTCTTCTAAAGTCATACAACATAGATATTGAGTCCTCCACCACTAATAAAACAATGAAAATGATTATTAATGTGTACTGTTACTATACATTCACCATTTAGGGATTAAATAAATAGTTTGAATTTTGAGAAGATAATATACATAGGCAACACTCAAATCTTAAGGTGGCTTAAGGAGGCTTTAAAACTCACCAAAGGGATGGAATGGTACTGAAGGAAAAACAGCAAGAGTTAAACATCAAAGCGTATGCTATATCATTTTAATCAGAAAATTGTAATTGAGAGTTTCTAAAATTCTGTGAAAAGTGTCCTTGGCTGCACCTAAAAAGAAAAATAACCTGGACACTACAAGAAGATATAAAAAGCATGAAGTTTCCAATAAAGGAAAAAATTATGAATAAAGAGTCTCCTCAAAGCCCGAGTGAAAAGCATATAAAGGAAAAAACATGAATGGATTCAAAAAACTGTGAAATGTGGATAGCACTTTGTCGTGTGCTATAAGGACAGAAGTAAGTAACCCATCAGTATCAGGTCATCTTCCCAAACCTGAAGATAACTTTTGTAAAATCTCCACTACCATGTTTCTATGCACATGAAATCAGGGAAAAGATTATTTCTAATGCTATTACTTATGCAAATTCTTTGACGTTTCACATAAAAGTTTTAAATGTAATAATGCTTTATTTCTTCCATGTCTCATGTAAGATCTTAGAGGGTCCGTGAGCTTTACTGGATCAAAATCCAAAAAAAGATTTACAAGTTCTTATGTTGCAGTAATGCTAATTAAGGGCAGAAAGGCAAAGTGGAATAAAGAAAGAAAGAAAGAAAGAGAAAAAGAAAGAGAGAGGAAGAAGCCTACAAAATCCACCTGAGTAAGTAGAAAGGTTCTCAGATGGTAGCTAATAAAGTAGAAGGGGGAGAATTCATTTTAAGATTTTGATGAAAGTCTGTCAAAGAACAAAAAGCACTACAGTGAAAGATGCTTTCTACAAAAAGAACAAAATACATACCCTTGAGGAGTAAATGGGTAAGGTCCACCTTCACTTCCATTTTACATGGCATCGCACAGAAGCACAGAAGGGCTAAATGACTAATAAAAGCACAAAGGTAAGTAACTCTTAATGATAGAGAACAAACTGAGGGTTGATGGGGGGGAGGTGGGTAGGGAATGGGCTAGATGGGTGATGGGTATTAAAGAGGGCACTTGAAATGATGGATTACTAAATTCTATTCCAAAAACCGATATTGTACTGTATGTTAACTAAAAAATTTTAAATAAAAAAAAATGGCAATTAACAGTCATAGTTGGTCAAACTTTTCAAATTCCCACTTTCAACCTAATGCGTTTCTTGTAAAACGGTACCAGGAAGCTAGGAGGTAGAGAGTTAACAGAGAGATTGGATGAAAACAGTAGTAAACAAGTGATAACAAAAGGTAGAGAAAAGCAAGAATCACACAAGAACAGAGGACTAAAAAGCAGCAAAGTTGAAAGCGATCTGTGTGCAACAGAGAAACCTGGAACCCCAGGGTATAAGTTCTGGTAAGATTGACCTAGAAGACTAGAAAGGCTTCTTTACAGCTGGCAATACAAGAAAGAGAAAAGAACTGCACTCCAGGAGAGAGAACAATGAGAGAAGACACAGGAGTAGAAAACCAGAATGTTCAGAACACAGAAAGGAAGGACAGTCGGGTACAACAGCATCACATGGAAAAGGCTGAAATCAAATGATGGCAGCCTTCCATGCCCAACTGGGGTGGATGCACTGAGTAAAAACCATGGGAAGCTTCAAGAACATTAACTTGATAGCTGTATATAAGGCAGACTGGACTGGGAAGAGAAGGAAATATGGAGAGACTTCTCTTCCAGTCATTCAGGAATAGCAATAAAGTGAGAAAGGCCAAGTACCAGTTTTCAACAAAGCTTGGTCAGGAATTTAGTAAAATACATTTAAAGATTCAGAAGATGACTTAATGTACTAAACAGTTGTTTGAGAAAGGAATGAAAGCACGCCTGTTGTTGCAATGCCCCAAGACTACCTATTAATTCAAAAACCTTTAAATCTATGAGAATTGCAGTCAGCAGCCAGTTCTAATGCATGTTCTATGGTAGAAGATGCTACTCCAATCAATACACACACACACTCGAACCTTACACCTCGGTTTGTACATAGACATATACACTGCAGATGATGAGAGATAGGGCCTCTAAGCCATTACTTTTTACTTCACTTAAAATTCATAAGCTATACCCTTGAGAAATCAGTAAGTCAGGAAGTATTAGGCAATAACCATGGTCTCACGCATCCCGGTGAAGTGTCTCTAATGCACGAAGACCCCACACAGGAAGAAAGGGGTCAAAATACATATTGCAAACTATAGCTTCTAGTGCACTGAATTGGTGAGTATCGGAAAAAGACACAGTAGGAAGGAAAGGGAAGGCTGCACTCTGATCCAGCAGAGATGGACTCACTGGATAGCAGCGACACTGGCACTAGACTAAGGACCCTAAACATATTAAACTGCTCTCAAGGTAGACACGGATTGTCAAAGGTTCAGCTTTTTAACTAAAATGTTCACAAGCAAGGTTTCTCCCCAGGACACACTTATATAACGTATATGGAAGTGTTCTTATTTTTTAGGATAATGTTTTATGCTACTGTCCTGACTTGTAGTCTTATTGCCTGGTTACAAAAGGTCAAAAACGTGCCAGAAATTTTAAGAAAATAGGAAAGACAAATACACACACAAAAATTAGACCTTTTTAAAAAAAATGTGTAAAAAGTAACGTCAATCTTAAAAGCTCTATCAGGTGAAGGAATAAAGAATGTGACAATATCTATATCAGAAAGAGTCAAATTCAAAGCAAAGATATCTTATGTCACAAAGAGGATTGCCTTATATTAATAAAAATGAAAGATTTAAAAGGGATATGTTCTGAATAGCCATTTATCAGATATCACAACATAAAGTACTTAAAGCAAATGCTTTCAAAAACCTGACAGAACACAACAGAAGACAAATAAGGCAAATAACAAGTGGTCAAAGTTAGAATGCAGAGAATTAGCGAACTATGACTAATAAGGATGATTTAAGAGACACTAAACTAAGATTTTGAACCCTGTAAGCACTGAATATACTTCTTTTTAAGGGTCTATACACATTTACAAAACACTATTTATGAGTATGATAAAAATACTAGCCTAAGAGATAAACCAATAAAATAAAGAGTCTAATAAGTTCCCAGTATATAATAGAAATTATTACAGGACATTATAGTATTAAACTAACATAGTAAATTACTAAATTTACAATCAGTTAATCATGTGGGATGAAAAAACAATCTTAAGATCACATACAACAAAAACATTTGATTGAGTGGTAAATTTAAAAAAAAACACTAGTAATAAAAATTAGCAACTATTTACATCATAGTGAATAAGTGGTTTCTTTCTACATAAGATTACCCCAGGGGAATCTGAATGGAGCAGTCAGTTAAGGGTCCAACTCTTGGTTTCACCTCAACTCATAATCTCTGGGTTGTGAGACTGAGCCCTACATCATACTCCATCCTCTGCATAGAGTTTGCTTGAGATTCTCTGCCTCTGTCCCTCTCCCTGCCCAACTTGCACCCTTGATCTCCAAAATAAATCTTTAAAAAAATTACCAAGGAAGAATCTTTAAGAACAAGATAATTACTGATGCATTTGCCCACATATTATAAAGCTTCATTTAAAAAATCATAAAATTGAGGGGGCCTGGATGGCTCAGTGGATTAAAGCCTCTCCCTTTGGCTCAGGTCATGATCCCAGGGTCGTGGGGTCGAGCCCCGCATTGGGCTCTCTGCTCAGTGGGGAGCCTGCTGCCTCCTCTCTCTCTGCCTGCCTCTCTGCCTACTTGTGATCTCTGTCAGGTAAATAAAGAATATCTTTTAAAAATAATAAAATAAAAAATCATAAAATTGAAATCCAAAACATCAACTGACAAATATGAAATGCTAACACACTTACTAAGTAAAGAGCTATAATAAATCAAATAAGCTGCCAACTATCCCAACATAAAATAGATAGTTCTCAAAAGAAAAAAATGGAAAGATCAAACCTTACTAATTTAATATTTACAGACAGTTGGGAAGATGGCCAAGCAGGAGGACTCTAAGCTCACCTTGTTCCACAGATACAACTAGGTAACACTCACATTAATGTAAACAGCCAAGAAAACTATCAGAAGACTGGCAGAAAAAACTCCACAATCAAAGGTAAAGAGGACACATGAAGAAGGTAAGAAAGGCAGAGACATGGTGAGAATCCCATAGGTCTCCCCACAGGAATGCTGGGAGGGGAAAGAAGTAGACTCTCACCAGTGAGCCCACACAGGAAAGATGAATCCCCATAACATTTGGCATTTGAAAACCAGAGGGGCCGAATTTTATGAGTTCTTAATAGCGAGTGAGACTTAAAAAAACTGGAACCTTAAAAATTAGTAGGTTCAGCTCTAAGAGAGCCAGAAGGGCCAGAGAAAGCTGAGTCCAGGCCCTTAAAGTGAAAACTTGCTAGGACAGAGCATAGAAGTATCAGTCTGAAAAATACCTGGGGAATAGAGAGCCTGTCTGGAGGGACAGGGATCATCTTGAGACTCCTCCAAGAACAAAAGAGCTGACAGGTGACATCTCCCTTCCCCACCCCACCACAAACACAAGGTCACCTGCCGGAACCAGCACAGGACTAACACTCACTACCCGACTTGCTTATACCATGCCACATCCCCTAGGCTTCCATACATCTGCCCTTTCTACTCATACTTTCCTCAGTCCCGGCACTGAAGATACCCTCCCCGAGAAGACCAAGAAACCTTGCCAACACTTTGTCTCCAAACAGGTGTGCTTTACAGGTCCTCAGTCCTGGTGGTGGCTGGCCCCCTCTTGTGGAAGACCTGGCCGCACTTTGTTAAAACTGCATGCCTGGGCTGGCTCAGTGGCACAGCCTCTCTGCTGGCATGAAAACCTTGTGAGCACCACATGTCTCATCCCTTCCAGTACTCTCTAGGCCAGAGCCCATTCAAACCAGGCCACAAGCCTCTAAGTGTGCAAGCAGCACCCACAGGGGCAAGTACCATTTCAAAATGACTGCTGCCCTGGTGAGAGGGGAAGACAAATACACACTATTCAGACTGCAGGGCCAGCAGCAGGCTGGAGGTAGACAGCTGGTCTCAATGCAGCCTCCTCCTGCTAATGAAGTTTTTCAGGGAACAATACAGGAAAAGCCCCTGCAGTTTAGTGCTCCTGCATCTCTGGCAAACGCCTGTTCTGACTAATCTCAAGTTGAAGGTGGTCTTATACTTGTCCACTAACACCACAAAAAAACAACAACAACAAAAAAAAAAAAAAAAAAAAAAAAAAAACCTCCATAACTGGCAAAGAATGCTGCTGCAAATGACTGGAGTGTGGGAAAAGTGGCCAAGACACAACAGCACACCTCAGGAAACACACATAGGAGATATCCCTGAAGTGTCAGTTGCTGGTGAATAGGGACACTGCACTTGTGAGGCCCTACAGGACCTCTTCTGCATAAAGTCAACACTTTTAAAAGCAGAAGACAGGGGCACCTGGGTGGCTCAGTGGGTTAAGCCGCTGCCTTTGGCTCAGGTCATAATCTCAGGGTCCTGGGATTGAGTCCCGCATCGGGCTCTCTGCTCAGCAGGGAGCCTGCTTCCCTTCCTCTCTCTCTCTGCCTGCCTCTCTGCCTACTTGTTATCTCTCTCTGTCAAATAAATACAAAAACCTTTAAAAAAAAAAAAAAAGCAGAAGACAAACACAGAGAAACAAACAGGGAGTTAGATAAAATGAGGAGACAGAGGAACATGACCCAAATCAAAGAACAGGAAAAAACCACAGCAAGAGCCCTGGGCAAAACAGAGATCTATAATAGGTCTGATACAGAATTTAAAGTAATGATCATAAAGATACAAACTAAACTTGAGAAAAAGGTGGAGGACATCAGTGAGACCCTTAAGACAGAGATAAAAAGAATACAATCAGAGATGAGGAACACAATAAATGAATCTTAAAATACACTACCTAAAAGAGACTCTAGAAAGCAGAAGTAGTAATAAGTAACCTGGAGACAGAGTAATGGAAAGTAATCAGACTAAGCAGGGGAAAGAAAAAAAAATTATGCAAAGTGAGAACAGACTTAGGCAACTCAGTGACTCCATTAAACATAACATTCACATTGTAGGGATCCCAAGAAGAGAGAAGAAGAAGCAGAAACTTAGTTGAAAAAAAGCTGAAAATTCTCCTAATTCAGGGAAAGAAACAGCCAGATCCAGGAGGCACAGAAAGCCCCAAACAAAATCAACCCAAGGAGGTCCACATCAAAACACATAACAATTAAAATGGCAAAAATAGTGATACAGAGAATTTTTAAATCAGCAGGAGAAATGTAGTTATATACATAGGAAATACCATAAGATTATTAGTTGATTTTTCAGCAGAAACTTTGCAGGTCAGAAGGGAATGGAATGATATATTCAAAGTGCTGAAAAGGAAAAATCTACAACCAAGAATATTCTCCAGAAAGACTATCATGAAGAACAGAAAAAGAGACAGAGTTTCTCAAACAAAAGTTAAATAAGTTTTTGACCACTAAAGGAGCCCTACAAGAAATGTTAAAGAGGACTTTGAGTGGAAAGGAAAGACCCTTAAGTCAGAGTAAGAAAAGTAGGAAACAAAAGCACTAAAAATAAATATATTTATTAATCAGGCATGGGGCCCAAAAAAATAAAAAGATTTAAAGGATGACGCCATATACCTAAAACACAGGTGAGAGAGGAGTAAAGAATGAGCTCAAATATAAGCAACCATCAACCTAATATAGACCACTATACGCTGAAGATGTTACATACAAATTTAATGGTAACCAAAAATCAAAAGCCAGCAAAAGACATGCAAAAAATAAAGAGAAAGGAACCCAAGTATATCACTAAGAAAAGCCAGAAAACCATGAAAGAGCAAGAGAAGGTCAGAGAAGAACTACAAAAAAAACAAAAAACAAGTACCCAAGTTACAATACATATCCATCAGTAATTACTTACAATGTAAGTGATCTAAATGCTCCAATCAAAAGACACAGGATAACAGAATAGATAAAAAAACAAGATCTATCTGTATGATGCCTATAAGAGATTCATTTCAACTATAAAGACACATGCATATTGAAAATGAGGGCATAGAGAAATAGTTATCAAACAAATGGATGTGAAAAGAAAGCCAAGGTAGCCATAACTTAGAAAAAATAGACTTTAAAACAAAGACTATGACAAAAGACAAAGAAGGACACCACATAATAATAAATGGGACAGTCCAACAAGATATAACCATTATATATATTTAGGCACCCAACATGGAAGTACCCAAATACATAAAGCAGCTAATAACAAAGGAACTAATCAACAGTAATATAATAATAGTAGGGGGCTTCAATACCCTGCTCATATCAATGGACAGATCATCCAAATAGAAAATCGTGACTTTGAATGACACACTGACCCAGATGGATTTACAGATATATTCAGAATATTCCATCCTAAAAAAGAATACACATTCTTTTAAATACACAAGGAACATTCTCCAGAATAGATCACATATTCAGCTACAAAACAAGTCTCAACAAATTCAAAAAGATGAAGGCATACCATATATCTTTTCTCAACACAACACTATGAAAATGGAAACCAATCAGAAGAAAAAATCTGAGAAGAGCACAAATACATGTTGATTAAATAACATGCTACTACACAATGTACGTGTTATCTAAGAAATCAAAATTTGCATGGGGAAAATAAAATTACACAGTACAAAACCTTTGTATGCAGTGAAAGCCATTTCCAAGAGGGAAGTTTATAGCAATATAGGCCGACATCAAGAAGAAAAATCTCGGGGCGCCTGGGTGGCTCAGTGGATTAAGCCGCTGCCTTCGGCTCAGGTCATGATCTCAGTGTCCTGGGATCGAGCCCCGCATCGGGCTCTTTGCTCAGCGGGAGCCTGCTTCCTCCTCTCTCTCTGCCTGACTCTCCACCTACTTGTGATCTTTCTCTCTGTCAAATAAATTAATAAAATCTTTAAAAAAAAAAAAAAAAAAAAAAAAAGAAGAAAAATCTCAAACAACTAAACCTTACAAATAAAGGAGCTATAAAAAGAATAAAACCCCAAACCAGCAAAAGGAAATAAATAATAAGGATCAGAGCAGAAATAAATGATACAGAAACTAAAAATAGAACAGATCAATGAAATCAGAACCTAGTTCTTGGAAAAGAGCAACAAAATTGATAAACCCTTATTTAGACTCACAAAAAAAGAAAAAGAGAGAGGGGGGGGGGACTCAAAATCAGAAAAGAATGGACACCGCAGAATACAAGGGACTATAAAAGATTATAAAAAAAAGTATAAGCCAACAAATGGAACAACCTAGAAGAAAATGGACGAATTCCTAGAAACATATAACCTACCAAAACTGAAACAGAAAGAAGTAAAAAAATGTAAACTGACTGATTACCAGCAATGAAATTGAATCAGTAATGAAAAAGCTCCCGGCACACCAAAGTCCAGGACCAGATGGCTTCACCGGTGAATTCTAATAAACATTTCAAGTGTTAATACCTATTTTTTTCAATCTCTTACCCAAAAATAGAGAAAACTTAAAATTCATTCTATGAGGTCATCAATACCCTGATAGCAAAACCAGTTAAAGACATCACCAGCAAAGAACTTCAAGCCCTTATCTTTCATGAACATGGATGTAAAAATCCTCAACAAAATATCAGTAAACCAAAGGGCACCTGGATGGCTCAGTCAGTTAAGCATCTGCCTTCAGCTCAGGACATGATCTCAGGGACCTGGGATAAAGCCCCACATTCGGGCTCAGCAGAGAGCCTGCTTCCTCCTCTCCTTTCTGCCCCTCTCGCCCAGCCTGTGCACATGCATTCTCTCTCTCTCTCTCTCTCTCTCTCTCACTCTCAGAATCTTTAAAAAATATATTATTAAGTCAAATCCAACAATACATTTAAAAAATCATTCACCACAATCAAGTGGGGTTTATTTCTGGGATGCAAGTGTGGTTCAATATTCACAAATCAATGTAACATATCACATTAACAAGAAAATGGATGAAAACCGTACGATCATTTCAACAGATACAGAAAAAACATTTGACAGGGGCGTCTGAGTGGCTCAGTGGGTTAAGCCGCTGCCTTCGGCTTGGGTCATGATCTCAGGTCCTGGGATCAAGTCCCACATCGGGCTCTCTGCTCAGCGGGGAGCCTGCTTCCCTCTCACTCTCTGCCTACTTGTGATCTCTCTCTGTCAAATAAATAAATAAAGTCTTTAAAAAAAAAAAAAAAAACATTTGACAAAGTACAACATCCCTTCAAGATAAATACCTTCAACAAAGTAGGTTCAGAAGGAACATAACTCAACATCATAAAGGCCCTATGGGAAAACCCATAGCTAACATCATACTCAGTGGGGGAAAATAGAGCTTCCCCCCTAAGATCAGGACCAGGACAAGGATGTCCACTCTCACCACTTTCATTCAACACAACTGAAAATCCTAGCAACAGCAATCAGACAAGGAATACTGGAAGAAATAAAATTTTCACTACTTGCAGATGACATGACACTATATACAGAAAACCGAGAATACCCTACCTGAAATATACCAGAACTGATATATGAATCCAGTAAGGTCAAAGGATGCAAAGTCAATGCACAGAAACACAATGCATTTCCATACACTCATAATGAAGCTGTATAAATAATCATCCTATTTATAATTGCACCAAAAATAAAATATCTAGGAATAAACTTAAATACATGGAAGACCAGTATTCTGAAAACTATAAAACACTGAGTAAAGAAACTGAAGATGACACAAAGATATGGAAAGACATTCCGTGCTCATGGATTGGAAGAATATTGTTAAAATGTCTAGACCACCCAAAGCAATCTATAGTCCCTACTAAAATCCAAACAAGCATTTTTCACAGAAGTAGAACAATCCTCAAATATGTATGGAACCACAAAAGACCCTGAATAGCCAAAACAACCTTGAAAAAGAAAAAGCTGGAAGCATCACAGTTCCAGATTACAAGTTACATTGTAGAGATGTAGTAATAAAAGCAGTATGTTATTGGCACAAACAGACACATAGATCAATAGAACAGAATAGAAAGCCAGAAATAAACCCATCATTATATGATCATCTTCAACCAAAGAAAAGAATGAATGGAAAAAAGAGTCTCTTCCACAAAAGGTGTTGGGAAAACTGGACAGCAACATGCAAAAGAATGAAACTAGACCACAGTCTTATACAACACACAAAAATAGACTAAAAATGGATTTAAAGACCCTAAATATGAGACCCGAAACCATAAAATGCCAGAAGAAAGCACAGGCAGCAATTTCTCTGAGCTTGATTGTATCACCATCCTTCTACATAGGTTTCCTGAGGATTTCCTGCTGAGCAGAGAGCCCAATGTGGGGCTCGATCCCAAGACCCTGGGATCATGACCTGAGCCGAAGGCAGAGGCTTTAACCTACTGAGCCACCCATGTGCCCCAGTCAAATAAATAAAATCTTAAACAGACACACACACACTTAAAATGTAAAGAGTTATGACTGAGATGACAAAAGATTTGTTTACAAGTTCTAACAGAATTCGTATAAAATACCGATCAGGAAACGTAGTACACTGAAAAGCCCACTTTGTGCCATTTGCTAGTATTTTAAGAAATACATTATTTTGAGGATATGTGCTGAATTTTAATAAAGCCTTTTATTTATATATAAATACATATGTGTATGTATTCATACAAATACCTACACGTGTGCATGCACACTTTGCTTAGTAAAAGCCAAACCAAACCTGTGAAAGGGCTCTGCTAAAACTTTGCTATCACAGGAATTCACTTTTAAATGCAGTACTTCGGTTAGTTTGTGGTAGGCTTATTCTAATCTTAAAAGGATATTTTTTCATATAATGTTTTTACTAGTTTTCATGCATCCTCTCCCTAATTTTTCTAAATGTGTAGTCTTCACTGTAGTTGGCCCCAGATATCCTTCTGGGATGGGAACAGAGTTCCATAAGAGTGAGACGATGTATCTAGCTTTGGACTTTTATAAATAGGATTTTGAAGTGAATCTTGAGAAAGATTTGCTAGATTCCTTTAGCTCCCTCATCAGAATATCATTAACAAGGTAGGAAGAATTTAGATCAGAGAGCTCTACTTGCACAGAAAATATCCCTACTTACTATTGAGAATTACTCAATAGCTTGAGTTGAGAAGAAGAATGACGAATTCAACCCAATCCACCCAGAGCCCTCCAGGTTTTAATACTGAAAATCCTGTGTCCAGGGCAACCCCTCAGTCCTAAGCAAAAGCAGGATAGTTGGTCACCCTAAACCTGTTCCTGAGAGCTATGAGGCAGAGAGGAAAGAAACAGAAGGGAGGAAAGTAAGCTGTCACAGTTCCCAATAATCAAAGGAGGATAACCTGGCAGGCAGAGCTGCTTCTTCCCAACCTTACATAAGACACATCACAGCAAACATGGCACAGGCCTGTGTAGAAACACTCAAGACCACCTCCTCCAGCTACCTTCTGTCTGTGTACTGGATGCTGAATTGAAAAAGAGTAGCCAAGGAAAAGGACCCCTTCACAGTCCCAGATAGACAGAAAAAGGGAAGGCCAGGGGCTGCAGGACATGTCAGACATTCAGGGATCTGCACCTAATAGAAACCAATCTGAAAGGGGTCATAGTAATAGATATATCAGCCTCAGAATTCATCTACAAATGCCTGCAAGGAAAATAACCCAAGTAGGTAAGAGGTATTGCCTTGGACAGCAGAGGAGAGCAAACACATTCCACCCACAGGCTTTGTGATACTCACAGCCATACCCCCTCGCTCCTCTCTAACAGAAGGGACATTCTTATCCAAGGAAGACTAGGTATTCCTAGTCTTCCCAAAAGGAATTCTTATCAGATTACCCTAACCTTTAAATAGGTTTACAGATAAAACAAAGGACTATGTTTTTCTGCATATCTGATTTACAGCACAAGTTCTGTGTGTGATTCTGCTGAACTAGTAACAGCTATAGGAGGCTAAGCAGCTGATCAAGTAAGATTCCCCCATCAGAAGAACCCAACCACCCAAAGTGAGCAACTGGCGTTTGGCTCTATTTCCCAGTAGTAACAAAGTTCTCTGGTATTTTTAATCAGTCTTCAAACACTGAAGTAACTTACAGGTAGTTACCTAGCACTATATTTCGTTTTTGCTTTACATGGCAAAGAAAAAAGTTAACAGTGCTTGTCCTCAATTAGGTTTTGGCTTTTTGGTGTGTTTGTTGTTTTGTTTTGTTTTTTACTAAAATCGGGTTCATACCCAATTTCCTACTCCCCTGGATTCATGTAAACAAGGCTTTTTTGCCCATAGCCCTGAAACTAAAAGAAAAAAAACATGTTGCTGATTCATATTATCTACTCAGAGGCTTCAGCATTCCAGCTGCCCATAAGACACTTAATAGCTCAGACCCCTTTTGAAACCACCATGAATCTCTTTAAATCTAGAAGATTATGTTTTTGAAAGAATGAAATAGGAAAAAAAAAATCCTTTAAAGAAATCCTCCTAAGACATCATAAATCCAACAGTCAGTATATTTGCTTGATTTACTGGAGTCAAGTTGGTGTATACTACTCAAGATATATTTACTTATTTTTATAAATCATATTCTCCTAAAAACCCAGGTGTCACATAATGCTCTCTTCTGATGAAAATTGCAAATTAATTTTTTTAAAACCTTCTGAAAATACACTGATTTCAGAGCCAGGACTGTTCCCCTAATATCACCCTGCTTTTCCTCCCTTTCATCCATCCTGCGCTGCTTGAATAACTTGACAGTTGTAGGCTGTCAGATCACTTTTGTCACAAGGAAGAAAAATGATTACATTCCTAAGAGAAAGGAAAGAAGAAGGAATCCATATCCAGCCGTTCCATCAAGAGAAAAACTTTCCTCACACTCACTCAAAAGTCAATGCTGACACAATCAGGAGGCTGAAGGAGGAAAAAAAAAAAAAAATCAAGTAATAATGCAGAAGGAGGGATACCCTCAAAGTATAACCGTGAACGTGAGGAACTCAGCGCCCTGATGTTGAAAATGTCACCGTGAGAGGAAACTTGCTGATCACCGTACCGAGGCCGGGATAAGACTGTTAAGCATACGCTTGTGTGACCAAGACAAATCTGTGCAAATTCCACTGTGCTACATTACCACCAGGTGGTCCTGATAAGCAGTGATATTAACAGATGCGAGTGCAGTAAGGGCATTGATGGTTGGAATCAGGGAGAATGAAATATGGCCAATGGCTCTAGTGGTTGATCAGAATTACAAAAGCTATAGCTAAACGTTTTCTGTAAGATGATGAAAAAGAGTCATCGCTTTATTTCTTCGCTTTTTACCAAGCAGGCCATTTGTATTATTATAACCAACAGGAAATTGGAAGCTGAAGTTATTCAGTGAGTCATTCCCACAGTGAGCAAGCTTGAGGAAAAAATACTCTTCAGAGATAAAGGATTTGTAGGTGCAGACACAGTATATTATGTTTAAGATGCATGGGGCGGAGGGGAGGCTACTTCATTTGTAGAATGTATACATGGGAAATTCAACAAATTTCACTTTTTAAAATAATCTGATTTTCTTTAAATAAAGTATTATTTTAAAAAATAGTGCACTAAGCCCGTCTACAAAAATGAAGATCCGACATTACCAAAGGTAGTATATATTTTACCTCTGAAAATTTTTGCCAACATATATAGGTTGTTTTGCTGTAGGATATATAATTATCCAAGCAGGCAGATGAAGAAAGTCCCCAAATCTTATCTGCTTCGAAAGAGGGTCATATTTAAAGCCTTCGAGAAATACTATTTTCTGTTCTACTCTTAATAGCCTCCAAAAAAGATTAGGAAACAGTTGTTTTTCCCAGTTCTATATATAAAAAACACCATTTGGGGACTCTGAAACACCAAATAAAAAGTATGTGGACTGGCAAGGATAAGGCTATCCATACTCTGAAACAACACTGAATTCTGTATATTACACATACACACACACACACACACACACACATTATAATTTTTCACTTACAAAAGTTTATGTAACATATTAAGAGTTTAGACTTTCGAGTAAATATTCTAAAGATCTTTGATCTCATGTCCTGCATTTATTCATTCATTTACTTTAGGTTAGTAGACTCTTAGGGACTGGCTTGGAGAAGCAGCCTTGGATGTCGCCTTGCAGCTTGCATTAATACAAGGAGACCTGGTTTTTGTTCCTGAAACGTGGAGTCCCTTACGGGCCATCTCATGGGTCTAGTCTGTGGCACCACAGCTGGGCTGGGACTGGCTATGGCTGCCCGACAGCTGCAGGACTGAAGGAGCAGGGATTAAACACAGTATTGTAGGTAAAGGCAGATGTCTAAACCAAGGTGCCACAGATAAAGTGCCAAGAGCAGGTCCTGAAACAAAGGCCAGTGAACACTGGCCACACAAGGGGCCAGTAGGTAAAGGCGAGGTTTGGAGCCATGAACTAGAGCTGGGGAAGGATGTTCATCGAGTCTGTGGTATACGACTTCCACATGATTCTCCACAAAGCATATCAACCATATTTTAGCCACCCACTCCCCACTAGAATTGACTGCCTCCGGTTCTCACCAGTCTCAGACATGTCTCCTATGGATTTTTTTTTATAAAGATTTTATTTATTTATTTGACAGACAGAGATCCCAAGTAAGCAGAGAGGCAGGCTCAGCTTCCTGCTGAGCAGAGAGCCTGATGCAGGGCTCGATTCCAGGACCCTGGGATCATGACCTGAGCCGAAGGCAGAGGCTTTAACCCACTGAGCCACCCAGGCGCACCCTCCTATGGATTTTTTAAAGAATGTCTGTAATATTTATCCAGAAGCAGAAGACTAGGAGACTAGGTTGTAGCCTATTTACTGAGACATAACCTTAAATACAACAAAGTAATGTCCGGTTGCCACAACTATCTGTACCGTTACCAATACCCTGTGATAGTTTCATCATCTCTGCATCCCTGAAAAACTTGACATGGTCTAGCTTTTGAATTGTTAGCTGTGAAAAGTGTTGCCAACTATGCCCTGTGGGCAATCCACCTGTTTTTGTAAAGTTTTAGTGGAACACACCCACATACTGTCTACACTCACTTTCATGCTGTAACAACAGAGCTAAGTAATTTTGACAACCTGGGAAGACCTGACAAGCCTAAAATATTACCTGATCCTTTGAAAAAAAATCTGATGAGTGCTAAGAAGTGATCTTTCATTACTGCCTACATATTCACTTCTCTGATTACTTGAAATTGAGCATCCTTACATGCCCACTAACACTTTGGTTTTCTTCTTTTGTAACTTATCTGCACCTTTTTGGATTTGGATTCTTTTGCTGTCATGCTCGAGTTAGTTGAATTTTGGATAACTCCTTATTAATATTAGTCTTTGTAAATACCTTATTTCTATCATTTGCCTATTAATTCTGTACATGGTAACCTTCAAAAAGAAACCTTAATTGGATATCAAATTAATCAGAGTGTGGCTTATGGTTGAGGAATCTGACGTTTAAGAAGTCCTTTACTGTATGGTATTAATCTTTATCAAGTATTTTGTTTTGACTGAGATAATATCTCTCATTTAGTCTATCAGTGCAGTGGGTCATATCAATCAAATTCCTGGATTTATGAATTCTTATAGCTCCCTATTATCTGAATTAATATGGTTTGTATTTGTCTCCTATTATAAGTATGCTCCCACCCTTGTTCATACTCTTAACAGAAAAAAAAAATGTATTCTGTATTGTAGGGGTCCAAAAATACCTGCTAAAATTATAAAATTATAAGATCGCCAGGGTCAGTATGAAAGGGAACCCAGCGTATTCTATCAGACCAAGTCTATAAATCCATTGTTAGTATGCAGAGTACCAATTCTGTGCAAAACTCAGACACAGAAACTTATCTTAACACTGCTTGGTAGTGTTAGAGAATACAGAGCTCTAGTAGTCAAAATTTAAATTTGAATAACCAAATAAAATTTTCCTTTTGATGTATACTTAGCATTTCAAAAGCCTTACTCTTAAGTTTTCCTCACCAGCCTTACCACTTCTATTCAACCAACATGAAAAATGAGTCCATTAAAATGCTTCCATTAAACAAGATGGGATTGGGAGGGAGACAAACCATAAGTGACTCTTAATCTCACAAAACAAACTGAGGGTTGCCGGGGGGAGGGGGTTGGGGAGAAGGGGGTGGGATTATGGACATTGGGGAGGGTATGTGATTTGGTGAGTGCTGTGAAGTGTGTAAACCTGGTGATTCACAGACCTGGGGATAAAAATATATGTATATAAAAAATATATGTTTATAAAAAATAAAAAATTATAAAAAAAAAAAAAAAAAAAAAAAAATGTCCAAAAGAACTCTTGCCCAGCCACACCCTTATATGCACATTTCCTAATATTTTTATCTTAATTCTTATGTCACTCAGTCACTTTGTCCTTTAAAAAAAAAAATGTGAGAGATTTTCATTACCTTTTTCCTATGTCTTTATGCCCATATTATAATATCTGAGGAAGAATCAAAAATACAAACAGCTTTCACTCATTTTTAATCTAGAAAACCAGGCCGAATTCAGACTGAGTGATGGCAATGGATACATGATAGTATTAGTAGTGCTAAGAAAATCCAGTTTACTAGCTCCACATCAGTCTGCACTCCTTAGGTTTAAATGCATTACATCCAAACTCAAATAATTTGCCAGTGTTAAGACTCCTTTTACATCAGTTCCAGAGTTTAATGAGAGTTTCAAATTGACAATATTCCAACAAAATGAAATATCCAAATGTTTTAATAAGAAACTTTGGTATAAGTCTCAGGATTGAGAGACTAAGCCATAGAATTAAGAATTGTTGGGACGCCTGGGTGGCTCAGTTGGTTAAGCAGCTGCCTTCGGCTCAGGTCATGATCCCAGCATCCTGGGATCGAGTCCCACATCGGGCTCCTTGCTCAGCGGGGAGCCTGCTTCTCCCTCTGCCTCTGCCTGCCATTCTGTCTGCCTGTGCTTGTTCTCTCCCTCTCTCTCTCTCTGATAAATAAATAAAATCTTTAAAAAAAAAAAAAAAAAAAGAATTGTAAAGAACCATACCTATGAAACTTCAAATACTCACTTTTTAGAAAAATATTTAGTTAGAAATAATCCAGTTTTAAATTAGGTACATGTGTTTTAAACTTTGCTGTCTAAGAGGAAAGAGGTAATCAGATGCAATATACAAATATTCATTCTCTAGTAGAGATTATCTCTAAGAAATAACCATTTGGGGTTTGGTGGAACCCATAGGAACCCCTAAGATTCTGCCTAACAGGCCTGCCTCTCTATCTTTATTTTTTTGTCTATAAATTGACCAAGTAGTTTGTGCTGTTCCAAATCAGACTCCTGGAATGTCTTATTTCCAGTAAGTCTCCGACTATTAAGTAAAATGGGCCTATGGTTCTCCTGCAAGCCATGCTAGCTGTATCAAGAAGGCAACGCCCTGATCCATCTTTTCCAATCCCGTTTTCAGCATAGTACCTATCACGAGTAACCTTTACAAATGAAATTACCTCCATCCCTGGCCAGAGTAGGTTTTGTTTATTGCTTGATATTAAAGTAGTGGATTCCCCAACCTCAGCGCTGCTCAGCCACAATGTAAACCCACCACCATGTGCTTAGCATACATCTGATCTATACTGTGTAACTTCCACAGGACCTAGGGTTAAGGTCACCCACTGCAAATATGCTGTTGATCCTGCTGCTTGCTGTGTAGTAAAGCCTTCTGACCAGTAGTAGTCTATTTTCTCCCAGCACTGATGAAATAGTAACAGACTTATTAATAACTTCTAAATAGGGGAAATATCATATCAATAGACCCAGTATCAATGACAACTCAGTTTTTTAAGTTTCTGGTCAACTAAAATCTATAAAGAACCCAAAAATTTGGAATAAAAAGCAGTATGGAAAACTTGTATTTCTAGATCTGCTTTCATTCTTAGAATAATTTTTTAAATTTAAAAAAAAAAAAAAAAGATTCCTAAAGGGCCTCTCAATTTTAAACTACCTTTCATTTCTTTTTTTCTTTCCCACTTCCCCAACAAGAAAGTGCAACTTTAGCAATGCTTTTAACAGCAAAAAAGGCCCTAAATCAGAACCTTAAAGAATTTCTTTCTCTGAATTTATTTGAATCATGGGGGTATATGATAGTTTCCAAGTTCAAAATTCTACTCAAGAAATCACGTAAGCCAGGAACATGATTCTTGGGGCAACAGTACAAGCTTAGAAGGTGGAAATGTCAGAAAAAAAAAATCAATAAGAGACTGTTTATAAAAAGACAGGCTTTAAGACAAGACAGAAAAACCAGAGAAACGACACTTATTGAAGGCAAATAAGTTGATCCAACCTTAGCAGATGCCCACAAAGTCAAATGTTACATAAATGAAGTCTTGTAAAAAATAATGTGTCAAGGAGGAATATGTCTTCCAAAGTAGGAGCTCTAGCCCAGAAGAGTATAAAGGCAATAGAAAAGCATCAGAATTCTTGAAATGTTTATAATATGAATGGTTACTGTTTTATTAATTTTTTTTTCATTTTATTTCATTTCTTTTCAGCATTCCAGCATTGTTTATGCACCACACCCAGTGCTCCATGCAATACATGCCCTCCATAATACCCACCACCAGGCTCACACAAGCCCCCACACCCCTCCTGTCCAAAACCCTCAGTTTGTTTCTCAGAGTCCACAGTCGCTCATGGTTTGTCTCCCCCTCCAATTTCTCCTCCCCATCTCCCAATGTCCTCCGTGTTATTCCTCATGCTCCCCAAGTAACTGAAACCATATGATAATGGACTCTCTCTGCATGACTTACTTTGCTCAGCATAATCTCTTCCAGTCCCATCCATGTTGATACAAAAGTTGGGTATTCATCCTTTCTGATGGAGGCATCATACTCCACTGTATATATGGACCATATTTTCTTTATCCGTTCGTCTGTTGAAGGACATCTCGGTTCTTTCCACAGTTTGGCTATTGTGGCCATTGCTGCTACGAACACTGGAGTACAGATGGCCCTTCTTTTCACCACATCAGTATCTTTGAGGTAAATACCCAGTAGTGCAATTGCAGGGTCATAGGGAAGCTCTATTTTTAATTTCTTAAGGAATCTCCACCCTATTTTCCAAAGTGGCTGCACCAACTTGCATTCCCACCAACAGTGTAAGAGGGTTATCCTTTTTCCACATCATCCCCAACACATGCTGTTTACTGTCTTATTAATTTTGGCCATTCTAACTTCTTTAAGGTGGTATCTCAATGCGGTTTTGATTTGAATCTCCCTGATGGCTAATGATGATGAACATTTTTTCCTGTGTCTGTTAGCCATTTGTATGTCTTCTTTGGAGAAGTTTCTGTTCATGTCTTCTGCCCATTTTTAACGTGATTATCTGTTTTGTGTGTGTTGAGTTTGAGGAGTTCTTTATAGATCCTGGATATCAGCCCTTTGTCTGTAGTGTCATTTGTGAATATCTTCTCCATTCCGTGGGTTGCCTCTTTGTTTTGTTGACTGTTTCCTTTGCTGTGCAGAAGCTTTTGATCTTGATGAAGTCCCAAAAGTTCACTTTCGCTTTTGTTTCCTTTGCCTTTGGAGACATACATTGAAAGAAGTTGCTGTGGCCGATGTCAAAGAGATTACTGCCTATGTTCTCCTATGGGATTTTGATAGATTCCTGCCCCACATTGAGGTCTTTTATCCATTTCAAGTTTATCTTTGCATATGGTTTAAGAGAATGGTCGAGGTTCATTCTTCTACATGTAGCTGTCCAATTTTCCCAGCACCATATATTGAAGAGACTTTTTTCCATGGTATATTTTTTCCTGCTTTGTCAAAGATTATTTGACCACAGAGTTGAGGGTCTCAACTCTGTTCCACTGGCCTATGTGCCTGTTTTTGTGCCAGTACCATGCTGTCTTGGTGTTCACAGCTTTGTAGTAAAGCTTGAAATCAGGCAACATAATGCCCCCAGTTTTTGTTTTTCTTTTTCAACATTTTCTTAGTAATTCAGGGTCTCTTCTGGTTCCATACAAATTATAGGACTGTTTGTTCCAGCTCTTTGAAAAATGCTGGTGGAATTTTGATCAGGATGACACTGAAAGTATAGATGGCTCAAGGCAGTATAGACATTTTAACAATGTTTATTCTTCCGATCCATGTGCATGGAATAGTCTTCCATCTTTTTGTGTCTTCTTCAGTTTTTTTCATAAGTGTTCTGTAGTTCCTCAAGTACAGGTCCTTTATCTCTTTAGTTTGCTTTATTCCCAGGTATCTTATGGTTCTTGGTGTCACAGTAAATGGAAACGATTCTCTAATTTCCCTTTCTGTATCTGATTTCTGTACACAGATTTTGTATCCTGCCACATTACTGAATTGCTGTACGAGTTCTAGTAGTTTGGGGGTGGAGTCTTTTGAGTTTTCTGTATAAAGCATCATGTCATCTGCAAAGAGAGAGAGTTTGACTTCTTCATTGCTAATTTGAATACCTTTTATTTCTTTTTGTTGTCTGATTGCTGTTGCTAGGACTTCTAGGACTATGTTGAACAAGAGTGGCGAGAGTGGGCATCCTTGTCGTGTTCCTGATCTCAAAGGGAAGGCTGTCAGCTTTTCCCCGATGAGGATGATATTCACTGTGGGTTTTTCACAGATTTTATGAAGTTAAGGAATGTGCCCTCTATCCCTATACTTTGAAACGTTTCAATCAGGAACAGATGCTGTATCTAGTCAAGTGCTTTTTCTGCATCAATTGAGAGGACCATGTGGTTCTTTTCTCTTCTCTTACTGATTTGTCCTCCCACATTTTATTAATTTAATCAATAAAGAGCTATTAAGCTTCTACCATAGATTAGGACATGCTTTGGGATCAGGGGTTAGTTAACTATGACCTAATGGCCAAATCCAGCCCACCACCTACTTGTGTAAATAAAGTTTTATTGGAACACAGCCACACTTAAATTCTTAAACATTTTCTGTATCTGCTCTCACACTACAACATCAAAACTAAGTACCTGCAGCAAAGACCATAAGACGATCAAGACTAAACTATTATCTGGGCTTGTACCAAAAAAGTCTGAAGACCCACGCTCCTGATGACAGACATGCCATATGAGCTAAACAAGTCACCATCTTCACAGAGTCTCTCTCTAATGGGGAGCAGACAACAAGTAAGTATACACATAAGAATGTAACACATTTTCAGGGACTGAGGGGCTACAAAGAAAAAAATGAAAGCAGAATAAGGGGAGAGAGTTTCTATATATTAACATAAAGCTTCTGCTACGTTGTACTCCTATTTTAAGGTAATTTATGTTAAAAAAAAAATCTCACTTCTAAAAGGGCAAATTTCAAAAATAAATTAGTGCATTTTATATTTATGATCTGTAATTTACCTTTGTTAAACGAAACTTTAAATACTGTGCATCCTCAGAGGAAAAAACTTTACAGTCTGATTTTCTACCCTGCATGGATTGACTCCCTTTAGCAAATAAAATTATCTATCAATAGAACACTTTATTGTCCTCTTTTACATAAATGGCCAGCTCATACAGGTAAGAAGTTAAGGAAAAGAGGTTCTTAAAAAATAGAAAAACTAAATTTCTATCAGAATTTAAGAAGTGAAAAAGCTTACAGATACATGTATGGCAAAGGGGTATATAGGAAATTTCTCTACCTTCCTCCTGATTTTGCTGAGAATCTAAAAATACTCTGAAAAAGTCACGTCTGAAAAATTAAAAAAAAAAAAGGGGGGGGGCGAAGGGGGAACTAAAAGATCATTTTGTTTGGCTGTTTGTTCGAAGAAGGAATCAAATCCCAGAGAGGCTAAGCCGACCTAGCTCAGGGCCCTGGGCAGTGGCAGAGGCAGGGACAGTCGCAAGGCCTTCTGCCCAGACACTTCACTTAGGCAAGGCCACGCAAGAGGCACGATGGAGAGCTGCGGCCCTAGCCTGTCCCACCCAAAACCTAAGTTTGTCCCACCTGTACACTAAGCATTAGGAGACCTGAACTCTATAGTCTCTATTTTGCCACAAACCATAGTTATTTAGGTTATTATTTTTTTAAGGATTTATTTGACAGAGAAAAAGACAGCACAAGCAGGGGAAGCAGCAAAGGGAGAGGGAGAAGCAGAATCCCTGCTGAGCAGGAAGCCCAATGTGGGGCTCGATCCCAGGGCCCCAGGATCATGACCTAAGCTCTGAAGGCAGAGCCTTCACCGACTAAGGCTCCCAAGTACCCCAGACCTTTTGTTTGTTTGTTTTAACTGCAGATTCTCATGCACCAATTTCCATATTTCAATTGAGTTTTTTATGCTTCTCCCAACCCTAGAATGGTAACACTGCAGAGCATGAGGTGAAGAATGAGGGGTCTAGAGCCCAAATCAAAGGTTTCAAATCCTGCCAAGTTCCCTCATCTCAGACAGATCTGAAACCTAATCATGGACATAGATAAAATCTCGCCCCATGCTGCTCCACTTCCTACTCCGTGTAAAGCAGTGTTTATAAAAACAAAACACAACAACCTTCTTCTTTAAAAGAGGATAATCCTAGTACATACTCCCCTAAGACTGCTGTCAGATTTAAATTAGCTTGTACATAGAAAGTGCTAGACAGAGCCTGGCATACAGAAAAGCCAGAGAATAATGCGAGTTACTTAAGAATTTCTGCTTTTGAAATAGTGTGAGAGGGAAAAAATGTATGACCTCTAAGTCATGAGAAGGCCTGAGTCCTCTAAAAACTGCCACTCTGCCATTTACTTCAGCATACCTCCAGCTTTCTAACTGCAGCTCCTGACGTGGTATAGGAGCACAATACGTTCTTCTTTTGGACTCCTCAGCAAACATTTGGTTGCTACAACACCTATTAACTATAAATGAGGCCCAAATTACTCAGATGAAATTTAGTAATTAATAAGCAACGGCTTTATTTAAATGTCTGCTTTGTGTGTAATGCTCCTGGGTCAGAGAACTGATCATCATTTTCAGGAAGTTGTGTTTGGGCTATGTATGGTAAAGGCCATTTCAATAGTAAACAGATCACGGCTGAATCCAGTTAAGTAATGGAATAAAATCCTCCCCTAGCACAGCACAATCCCACATGCAAAAAAAAGTAAATTTTTTAAATCTACAACCATGCAAACGTTGATTACCAAAAATGGCAGCTTTGAAAAGATCAAGTCAAATGTGTAAAAGCCAGAAACAGCACAAGGAGAAATGTGTGGGTCTTGGAAAATACAACATAATATTTGAAGCTGTACTTTTTTATAGCTATGTTGCTTACCCTTACCAGGTGCTCATAAAATCAACAGACTTCAAGCTCAGCAACTGACAAGCTCTGTTTATCCACTGACCCATGGACCTGGTTCTCTTCAAAAGAGAGAGAAGACCTCATTTAAATGAACGGGAAAAAAAAAAAAAAATGACCTCATTTAAATGAAGAAAAAAAAAAAAAACTTTAACGCTACAAAATTCTTTTGTGAAAAAGAAATTCATTATTATAGTATCTTATCCATGTTTGCTGGTCTAACTCCTGTGTGATTCTAGGTAATGGACAAAGGAGCTATATCACTCAAAGCTCACACCTACCACAAGCAGTTACACATTCCACTCCATGCTTTCAGAACTGCTTCAGGCTTTAGATCCCTGACTTTTCACTATGGCTATTTCGCAGGAAAACATTAGCAACATTTGTTATCAATAACAATTCCAAGCCCTGTGTGTGGGAAAAACTCTTCAATAATGCATTTCTTCCTAATGATTTTACCAACAAGACAGACATTGATGAATTTCAATTCAGTCCTGGAACAGCACGGTCCACAAGTCAGTATTGAACACTGCACGGGAAAATGGCCGGAATCATTAAGACTCCAGGAAAGTCTCTCATTAGGTCAAGAATAATGGCTTTGGCAGCAATTTTCAAGGCAGGTTGAAAATATCACTTCCAAAAGCAAACCTTTCCACCAAAATGGTAACCAGTTTGGTGTATTATTGATTCCACTCAAAATTAACTATCCAGTGCACTAGTTCATGATCGTAGAAACTTCCAATTGTCATTTCAACAGTAAACTATTAGCTATAGAGTATCATAACCACTTACAGAAACATGATCGTCCAGTGTTACGTGACACCAATCATGAAATGCATCAGCACCAAAGGCTGTTATGAAATAGATCAATACCTTCATTATTAAACATTAAAAGGGAAAAGTAATACCTTCATGCATATCAGTTTCCATTTTGAAGACCCTATTAAAAGCAAGGCTGAAAACCTGTCAATGATCCTGATATTTTTCAGAGCAAGTTACTAAATCTTATACTTTTTTCTCCATAGAGGGAGCCTGACATGGTCGCTTCAGATGGGAAAGCTCATGATCTAACGAATCACTAAACCTGCTTTCTTGTTAACAGTTCTTAATAATGATGAAAATTGTTATTTCAAGCACATTCTTGGCCTCCACATAATATTCTCAGTGCAGCTGCTTTCACACTAGTGTTAGTATTGTTTTTGGGGGGGGGGGTGGATTTCTTATGTTTTTAGATATTGTATATCCATGTAGCCACATTTCTGAATAAGAATAATTATAAAAATCCACTATTGTATACGATTTATTTATGTGCCACTTAAGGAGGACTGTTGGGCGAAACATGCATTTTACACATTATTCATTCTGTCTGAAACTGGGGAGCTCAGCAAGCATCTCTTTCCTTCCTTCCAACTCTCTCCCTGTCCTAAGGGATGGTGCAAGATGGAAGAGCACAATAGACTATAACAGAAATACAAATGTATTTATTTTTCAGCCCAAAGGAAGGGTTGGCAACTGAATAGATTGTAAATAATTTCTCCTGTTCCATATTCCATGGAGTTCAATTTGAACTTGCTAAGAGTGAACCGGAGCAACTGCCTTTCCTGAAACTCTAATGTATTTTGTAATTTAGGTCAAAATATCTTCAGGCATAGATTAAATCCAAGAGTGAGGGTATGTATCAGTAAAGTTTGTTTGTTTTTTTTTTTTTAGATTTTTATTTATTTATTTAACAGAGAGAGATCACAAGTAGGCAGAGAGGCAGGCAGAGAGAGAGAGGAGGAAGCAGGCTCCCTGCCGAGGAGAGAGCCCGATGCGGGACTCGATCCCAGGACCCTGAGATCATGACCTGAGCCGAAGGCAGCGGCTTAACCCACTGAGCCACCCAGGCGCCCCGTAAAGTTTGTTTTTAATCTTCCTTGCTCCTCACACTTCGCCTTATTGCAGATAAGAAATGCAAAGTGTCTCATGGCACCTGTGAAAGACCTTGAGGAAGCCACAGCCACATCAAGCTTCTGTATACCAATGAAATGTTAAATGGAGTGAGGGGAAATGAATGGGAGAGAGGAAATGAGAAGAGGGAGTATAGGGAGGAAAACACAAAAGCCTACTCGAAATAAGGTACCCAAATGAGCAAGACTAAAGCTTAAATCTGTTTTTCATAATTAACACAGCTGTGCTATAATTTGATTTTTATTCTAATGATGCCATTTAGCTATGCCTTGAGTATTAAAAATGAGCAAAGTATAAGCTTATTGATCACTTATAAATCATTTCTATTTGGGGTTTATTTCCTGACTCATTTTTGAAAATAGGTTTTCATTAACTAATGTATGGTTCTAAGGGTGGAAAGACCATAAAATGTGACATGGAGAGAGAAATGAAATCATTTTATACCCTAATCCAGCAGTATTCAACATATTAATATTCCCTGTAATATTTGTAAAAATTTATAATTTGAAGGCTCTACCAGAAATCAGAAACTTAGTGACTAGTCTTAGGCAATTTTTTTTTTTTTTTTAATTCTTCAGGTGACTAAAATACAGAACCAGGACTGAGAGACACTGCTGTCAACCAGTTGGATCATACCAATGTCTTTCATGGGTAAGATCATGAAGTCAAAGAGCTTCTACAGAAAGTCTTTTAAATACATCTGCATGTCTTCTCTGGAAAATAGAAGACTGAGGCAGAAAGGTTCAACACTGAAATAAACTTTAGTGCATCTGAACCTTGACTCATATAGATCTGATTTACAACAATTGCAATAATTATTTCTTTCATAAACATCAGAGAAATAGTGATTCCAGGAGAATTTAAAACTATGTATTTTAAAGTATTTGTATGAAACAAGTCTGAACAATGACCTTTTCATCTGGCTCATGGGTCACCACTATTTTTAGAAAAACTGAGCAGATGACAAAACAAGGATTACATTAAGTACTTTAGTTCTGCCCAAAGCACCCCCTAAAGCAAACTTCTCTACCTTTACCATTAAGGTGTCACTGGCGATGTAGCTTATCTCTTCATAACTCCTGGCCCCCCTACCCACAAAAACTGACTTTAAAATAGTTTATCCTGGATATTTATCCCAAATATACATATGTAGTGAAAGACGGGCTATATGTGCCCCAATGTTCATAGCATCAATGTCCACAATAGCCAAACTGTGGAAAGAGCCAAGATGCCCTTCAACAGATGAATGGATAAAGAAGATGTGGTCCATATATAGAATGGAATATTACTCAGCTATCAGAAAGGATGAATATCCAACTTTTGCATCACCATGGATGGTACTGGAGAAGATTACGCTAAGTGAAATAAGTCAAGCAGAGAAAATCAATTATCATATGGTTTCACTTGTAGAACACAAGGAATAACATGGAGGACATTAGGAGAAGGAAAGGAAAAGTGAATTGGGGGAAACTGGAGGGGGAGATGAACCATGAGAGACTGTGGACTCCGAGGGTTTTAAGAAGGGTTGGGTGAGGCTGGTGGTAGGTATTAAGGAGGGCACATATTACATGGAGCACTGAGTGTTGTACAGAAATAATGAATCTTGGAACACGGCATCAAAAACTGAAGTATTTTATGGTGACTGAAATAACACAATTTTAAAAAAAGAAACAGTCTGTCCAGTGTAAGGGAGGGACTCATAAAAGTGAGCCCAAGTATACCTTTGGAGGACAGCACTTTGCTGATCTTGGCATTACACTGGCTGATCAGGGAAATAGCAAGGACAGAGAAGTAGGCAGTCCTGGACTCAGATGATCTGTCCAGCTCTGGGTCACCTGCATATTAACTGTGCAACTGTGGGAATGTGGTGACAAGTTCCCAGCTGCTAGATCATCCAGTTCCTGCCTCAGCTGTGAAAGTTAAATGAGCTTAAAATACATGGCAAGTGCCTAGAACAGTTCCTGGGATGTGCTAAGTATGAACTCATTATTATTACTACCTGGTCATTTTAGGAAATGAATGAATAAAAGGTTGGATGGATAGATGGATGGATGGATGGATGGATGGATGGATGGATGGAAGGAAGGAAGGAAGGAAGGAAGGAAGAATGTTTCTTAGGAAAAGCCTTTCATTCTTATACAGGTTCTCCTATCCACAAAACTTTAACCTGTAGGGTCACATTCATTCACCCCTAATGAGTGCTAAAGACAACTTACAAGTGGCAGGATAATCCTTGATAGTTGAGTCACAGCAAGAAACCAGGAACACCAAAAAGAAAGTGCCAAAGAGAAATCACCTATATTTCTCTGTTTTGCATAAGCCAGCCCTGCAGGTGCCTGGACTGATGCCCAGACATTTCCAAAGAATTGCTCAAGTAGCATAATTTTCAGTGTCTAAGACATATAGAGCCTAGAGGCCTTGAAAAACCAGAAAAATACTTTAACAAAATTTTTTTTTAAGATTTTATTTATTTATTTGACAGATAGAGATCACAAGTAGGCAGAGAGGCAGGCAGAAAGAGAGGAGGAAGCAGGCTCCCCGCTGAGCAGAGAGCCCGATGTGGGGCTCGATCCCAGGACCCTGAGATCATGACCTGAGCCGAAGGCAGAGGCTTAACGCACTGAACCACCCGGGTGCCCCTACTTTAACAGAATTTTAACAGTCATTTTCCCAACTAACTTTATCCATGTCTCTTAAATACCCAAACAAGCTACAGAATTCAATATAGAAGTGTACTAAGGTACTGAAAAATACACAAAAAACCATCATCTCCTACTTTCTACTCACCATCCAACAAGTCAACTACAAAAGCCAATTCACTTAACCTCATTTAACTATGATTACAGCCAGGAGAATCATGAGGTGGGGGGAAAAAAAGACATTTTCAAATTATCACTGGACATTCAAAGTACTTGTTTAAAGATGAATTTTTACAAAATTGCTGTCAAAGTTCCTCATTACTAGAATCCATCATAGATATTATTACCTAATTCTAACCTAAACATAGGAGTTCCAAGGGGCTCAACAGCCACTCTTCTTCAAGGAATAGCCAAAGTATATGAAAAAAAAAAAAAAAATGGATTCCTATACTTAACCACCTCAAAGTACTTCAAAGAGATTCCAATTTTAAACTCAGTCACACTTGTGAATTCTCTTTTCCTCTCCTTTCGACTTTTCTCCTGTTTTCGGACTGTTCTGTCTCTTCACATCTCTCTGGCCGTAGAAGGTTCTGGTTCCCTGCTCCCACATCACGGATGTCAATGGATCTAGCCTCTTCTGCTTTGGACACTTTCCCAGCTCACAAATCACATTCCCAATTCTTCAAAACAGAAGAGACCCTAAGAGCTGAGCAGCCAGTAAGAGTTCTTTCCCATAAATGATTCGGAAAGGTGAGGAAAAGGGAAAATATTTCTTTCAAGATTCAGAATAAGTGGCTGTTACCAGTGCAATCACACATCCCCCTCAAATACTGACAGAGTTTCAAAACCTTGAAGATTTCACTTCAAATTTATCAATTGTTAACTTTGATTTATATTTTTCTAACCTATTTAACACTGTCATCAAATGTGTGAGTTTGGTTTTCTTTTTTGGCTTAGCATTTTAAAGTTTTCTTCTAAAACAACAGTTTGAAAGTTTTCAAATAGCACCTCAAACAGTTTAAGTCTCAGGTATTGGGACATTTACATAAAACACATTCTCTCGTCTTCCTGCAACTATTCCATATTTTGACCTATTTTTTTTATTTCATCAACAGCCTCCTTTCATCAATAATTTATTCAAACTTTCACTTAATTTTTCAAGTAATCCCTCACTTTTCTCTCAGCACTTTGGAAATGAAGTGCATGGGAAAGTGTGAATCTCATACTTCTCTCCTCCTCCCCCAGAGTTTATTTTAGGTGTTTTTCTACATGGCATCTTCAAGAATAGATGGTCTATTTGTGCTCATTAGCTAACTTCTGATTGCTTAGCAATTCCCTTAGGCTGAGTAAAGATTAGCCTTTTTTCTCCTGCAAACTCCGTTCTATGCTTGCCTATCTACCATCTTGATAGTATTATAAGAGAAGAGGGGAGAGATGACAGGAAAAGAGGTGGTTCCAAAAATAAAACCAAGTAATCACTGAGACAGGCTCTGTTCCTTCACACGTGTCCTGGAATACAAAAGCTCCAGGTGGCATTCCTCAAATTCTCAACATGCTTCTGACCTTACAAAAGCCCAGGAGGGGCTGAAGTTTATAAACTGATCCAGGAGACTCTTAAGTACCAAGTACAGCAAAGAGGACAGGATATAATCTCTGAATCTTCAATGATCTGGTTTTTATTTTCCCAAGTTAAGGTTTGTTTCCAAGTGGGGCCCAATTTTTCATTTTATCTCAAACAGTTCCACTTTTACTTCAAAAGCCATGCTTCCAGGCAAGTTATCACAGCTGCTGGTCTATCTGCTCCACATGCTGTATGCCTGTTTTTGGTTTCAATACAGAAAGGCGATATTCTATGTAAAGGGAAAAATTAACTGATTTGATCGAGTTTCCTCCCACTCCCCCCAAGCACCATTCTCATTTTCCTTCTCAGTGCTATAGATATTCACGTGGGAATTAGAGAAATTCTGTGGCTTTAGAGAAATAATTTCAATAAATACCTTATATTACCACCATAAAATACAGTGACTGAATAAATATTCATTGATCCTATCTGGGTAAAAGCCAAGACTGAGGTATTCTGGCACAGGAAACCAGGCAACAGCTCTTCCCAGAAGGAACTGGGTGTTTTGCTGTTTTTTTTTCACATGGCTTCGCATGGAGTAGGAAGTGGGGCCCCATGGAGAGGCAAGATTTTAAGCCTGACCACAATTAGGTTCCAGGTATACTGAAGTCTTAGGGGAAGGGCTGGGAGCTTTGAGATGAGCCACATGGGAAAGAGGATCTTGAAAAATGAGGACACTGAAATCACAAAGCAAAGAGGGCACCATGGCCAGAGGCGGAGGGAATGGAGCTTCCAGACATGGACTGGGGGCTGGAACTGGAACTCACCCTTACTCCTAGGAGGTATGTACCAGTGAATAAGAGATCTGAAGTAGAAAGAGTTGTCCACCAAATACAAACACTCCAGGTATGCGAGCCACCCTGCGGAGGGACCCCTGCAACACAGAGGAATCAATGTTTAACTTACTTCAAATAAAAGTGCTGGATGTTCCCAGCACCAAAAGAGTGAAGAGTGAAACTGACTGGGATCAAATGGCAGGGTTTTTTGTTTTTGTTTTTTTGAGAGAGAGAGAGAAAGAGCGCATGAGCGTGAAAGCAGGGGGAAGGTGAGAGGGAGAAGCAGACTCCCCACTGAGCAGGAAGCCCAACTCAGCAATCTATCCCAAGACCCTGGTATCATGACTGGAGCCAAAGGCAGATGACCAAACAACTGAGCCACCAAGGCCCCCAAAGATGGTTTTTTTGTTTTGTTTTGTTTTGTTTTTGTTTTAAAGCAAAAAGAGAAGAGATAACAGAGAAGTGTGAGAAATAGGTGGGATCAAATTCATGTAAGGCTGTCCACATCTCAAGAAATTCCAGGAACACCAACATTTCTTTCACTGCACAAACTGCCACACCCCAGGAAGCCAAGTGGATCCTAAACTTTGAGCTGGATGTGTAGAAAACAGATTTCGAGTTTACTCCTTTGGCAAGTGGTTTGTGTGTGTTCTGCCTATGGAAACAAGTGTGTATATTGATACTTGGTGGCCACAGAAGAGGACTATAGTAGGGACAGAATGTCCACCAAAGATTAAGGCTCCTATTTAACATAACACCTAGTCAAGGACTACATTTCCAACGCCACTAGGATGGGCCCTGTAACTGAGCTATATATACACAAATATAACCGAACATTCCATAAAAAGGAATTTTTAAACCTACCCACTAAATCAAAAAGTGAGCAGGGGAGTGCAATGAATTCCATCTGAATAAATTTTTCACATTAAATAATAAATGGTTCTAATTATTATAGTAACTTAAACTTGTGTAAGTTTCAAATATATAAGCCAAGTAAGAATTCTATATCCAGCATTATAAGAGGCTAGATCTCCTCTAACTGAATACCTTTATAATATGATAGCTTTTAAAGTATTTTTTTTTAATTCATCTGATTTGGCAAGAAAAAATGGGAAAATCATCAGAGGCCAAAAATGATACGGGGAAGCCAGGTACAGAAACCAATACCTCCCTAAAAAGCATCTAAAGTGACTTGCTTTTAACTTACTAAATGTAAAAATGGGGGGTGAGCGGGGAAACAAAACAAAAACCTGAAGGCATCTAAAAATTGAGAAGTCAGGGGCGCCTGGGTGGCTCAGTGGGTTAAGCCGCTGCCTTCAGCTCAGGTCATGATCTCAGGGTCCTGGGATCGAGTCCCGCATCGGGCTCTCTGCTCAGCAGGGAGCCTGCTTCTCTCTCTCTCTATCTCTATCTCTCTCTCTCTCTGCCTGCCTCTCCATCTACTGTCAAATAAATAAATAAAAATCTTTTAAAAAAATTAAATAAATAAAATAAAAATTGAGAAGTCAGATCACAATCCTCCAAAAGGCCAGTAACCCCCACCACAAAATGAACACAGTAGACTCACCTTATACAAATAGCCCCCGCAAAAGAAGACAAGAAAATCACCTGACCAGCACAGGCCACAGATAGAGAAAAGAAGTCTCACCTGAAGACTCCTAATAAGGCTAACTTCCTTAGAGATGCAGGATCAGAATTTACATTACTTTTGTGGTCTGAAAAACCTCAAGTAGAGAATTGGGTTAAACTAGCCCAAATTGTGGTGCCCCTAGATACTTGGAAGAGGCAAACATAAATTCTCTCTGGAGAAATTACCTCAACCTCAGGCTTGAAACAATTCCTACAGATAGAAGACTCCGGCGTCATAAGCTCACAATCAAAACAAAGTCACCACAGGAAATAATACTGTGTGAGTGAGACACCTACAACAAATAACTGAACAGACCCAAAAAAAACTTCAGGTGTTTAAATAATAAGACAGAATATAAAACATGAATAACCAATGTTTTAAATTGTAAAAACAAACAAACATCTGGGGCACCTAGGTGGCTCAGTCTGTTAAACGTCTGGCTCTTGGTTTCAGCTTGGGTCATGATCTCAGGGTAGTGAGACTGAGCCTTGCTTAGCTTGGCACTGGGAATGTAGCCTGCTTAAGATCTCTCTCACCCTTTGCAACCACCTCCTGTCTAAAATCTTAAAATTTCATCAAGTAAATATTTTTTTAAAAAATAATAAAAGTATAAAAACATGATTCACCAGATTAGTAAAGCTGTAAACAGAAATGAAAAATGCATTATGAAGATTAGAAACCCAATGGACAGGTTAAAATAACTTGACACAGAAGAAAATTAATGAACTGGAAAAGCTGAAGACTAAATGCAAAATGTAACAGTAAGAGACAAAAAGATGAAAAACATGGAGCCTAAGAAGCTAGGAAACATGAAGCTCAAACTGAGAAGATAAAATACAGATCTATTTGGATTTCCAGGGAAATATTCTAGAAAGAAATGAAGCGTAACTGAAGAAATACTGATGAGGAACTAAGGAAATATGCCCATCCTTCAGGTTTAGGTATCCCCCAAAATCACAAGCCAGGTGAACAAAGAAATCTACACCTAGACTTGTTATAGTGAACTTAAAAGAATAAAAAGGTCTTAAAAGCAACCAGAAAAAAATAGAACAATGCAATTGAAAGCAGACTCCTCAAAAACTAAAATGGAAACTCAAAAATAGCCCCAGAGAATCTTCAAGGTACTGACAAAAAATAATTCTTAAACTCCAAATGATTTTTGACACAGGTGCTATGACCCCTCAGTAAGGAAAGGACAGTCTTTCCAACAAAAAGTCCTGGGAAAACAGGATCTTTACATGCAAAGAATGAATTCAGACCCTTACCTTGCACTATAGACACAAACTCAAAATGGATCAAATACCTAAACGTTAAGACCTCAAACTATAAACCTCTTAAAAAATAAAAAAATATAAAAAAATAAAAAACAGTAGAAAAGCTTTATGACATTGGACTTGGCAATAATTTCCTGAATGGGATACCAAGAGCACAGGCAACAAAAAAAGTAATTTTTTTAAAAAAAAAGTGGACCTACACCTAAAGTAAAAACTGTCCACCACGTGACAAAAACCAACAGAGTAAATAGGCAACATGTGGAATGGGAGAAAGTATCTGTAATATGTCTAATAAGTGGTTAACACATAAAATTTATTAAAAATGCCTACAACTTAACAAAAACCACAGAAATTTTTAAAACAAAGGACTTGAATACACATTTCTCCAAAGAGAATATACAAATGAATATAGCTATAGGAATATAGAAACAGTGTGTGTGTGTAGTTTAATACCAGTATAGTTAATATACAGTGTGGTGTTAGCTTCAGGGTTACAACATAATAATTCAACAATTCCAAAGATTATTCAGTGCTCATCAAGGTAAGTGGTATTGTTTTGTTTTGTTTTGTTTTTTTTGAGAGGGGAGGAGCAGAGGGAGGGAGAGAGACTCTCAAGCAGTCTCCATGCCCAGCAGGGAGCCAACACAGGGCTCAGCCTCACAACCCCGAGATTATGACCCAAGCCAAAATCAAGACTCAGATTCTTAACCAACTGAACCATCCAGGTACCCTAAGAGAAGCGTATTCCTAATGCCCTTCACGTGTTTCACCCATTCTCTACCCCCAGGTCCCCATATGGTAAACCTCTGTTGTCTACAGTTATGAGGTTTTTTGGGTTTGTCTTTCCTTTTTTCATTTATTCAAGTCCACACATAAGTGAAATAATCTTCCTCCAACTGCATTATTTTACTTAGGATTATATTTTCTAGATCCACCCCTGCTATTGCAAACAGCAAGATTTTATTCTTTACAGCCAAATAATACCCCCTGATATATATGCCACATCTTTATCCATTCATCTTTCAACAGACACTTGGGCTACTTCCATAGTTCACCTATGGTAAATAATGTTGCTATAAATATATAAGGGTACAGATAACCCTTTAAATTACTGATTTCATATTCTTTGAATAAACACTCATTCGTGTAAGTACTGGATGGTAGAGTCGTTCTCTTAGCTTTTAAGGAAACTCCACATGGTTTTCCACAATGGCTGCACCAGCTTACATTCCCAAGAGTGCAAGAGGGATCCTTTTTCTCCACATCCATGCTGATACTTGTTTCTTGCATTTCTGATATTAGCAATTCTGACAAGTCTAAGGTGGTATCTCTTTGTGGTTTTGATTTGCATTTCCCTGATGAGTGAAGTTGATCATCATCTGTTGGCCATATGAATGTCCTCTTTGGAGAAATGTCCGTTCATGTCTTCTGCCCATTTTTTTTTTTAAGAAATCTTTATATTTTTCTTTTACTACACACCAATGTCTAAATTCAGATTTATTCCATCAGTTCGAATTAGCAGTCAAAGCTTAGTGGTCAAAGAATGGTATTCTTTTTTTTTTTTTTCTTTAAGATTTTATTTATTTGACAGACAGAGATCACAAGTAGGCAGAGAAGCAGGCAGAGAGAGAGGAGGAAGCAGGCTCCCTGCTGAGCAGAGAGCCCGATGCGGGGCTCAATCCCAGGACCCTGGGATCATGGCAGAGGCTTTAACCCACTGAGCCACCCAGGCACCCATCTTCTGCCCATTTTTAATTCGATTATTTAGGGGTTTCTTGGTGTTGAGTTGTGTAAGTTCTTTATATATTTTGGATACTAGCCCTTTATCAGTAGGTCATTTGCAAATATCTTCTCCCGTTCTGTAGGTTGTCTTAGTTTTATTGATTGTTTCCTTTGCTGTGCAGAAGCTTTTTATTTTGATGCAGTCCCAATGATTTATTTTTGCTTCTGTTTCCCTTGCCTCAGGAAACATATCTAGAAAGTTGTTACTACAGCTAATGTCAGAGAAGTTACTGCCTGTACTCTTCTAGTATTTTTATGGTTTCGTGTCTCACATCTAGGTCCTCAATCTATTTTGATTTTATTTTTGTGTATACCGTAAGAAAGTGGTTCCATTTTCCCAACAGTTTTTGCTGAAGAAACTCTTTCCCACTGCATATGCTTGCTTCCTTTTGTCAAAGATTAACCATGTAATAATGGATTTATCCATCACATATTCTGTTCTGTGGTTGAAGATTAATTGATCATATAATTATGGGTTTACCTCTGGGCCTTCTATTCTATTCTACTAACCTATGTGTCTGTTCTGTGCCAGTACCATAGTGCTTCCATTCCTATAGCTTTGAAATACAAACTGAAGTCTGAAATTGTGATACCTATAGTTTTATTTTTTTCAAGATTGCTTTGGCTATTGGTGCCATTTAAAGCCCCATATATATCTTAGGACTGCTTGTTCTAGTTCTGTGAAATACGCTATTGGTATTTTGATAGGGATTGCATTAAATGTATAGACTGCTTTGGGTACTATAGATACTATTTGTTCTTCCAACCCATGAGAATGGAATGCCTTTTTTGGGGGGAGGGGGATCTTTGTTTTTTCTTCAACAGTGTTTTATAGTTTTCAGAGTTCAGGTTTTTCACCTCTTTGGTTAAGTTTACTCCTGGGTATTTATTTTTTGGGTGCAGTTATAAAAGAGATTGTGTATTTCTCTTTCTACTGCTTGTTAGTATATAGAAGGCAATGGATTTCTGTACATTGATTTTGTATTCTGCAACCCTACTGAATTCATTTATCAGTTCTCGTTTTTTGATGGATCAAGGTTCTCTACATATAGCTTGTTATCTACAGATCATTTTCTTTCTAACCAATCTAGATGTCTTTCATTCCTATCTCTTGTCTGATTGCTGTGGCTAGGACTTCCAGCATTATGTTGAATAAGTGTGCTCAGAGTGGACATGCTTATCTTGTTCCTGACCTAAAAAGTAAAGCTCTGTTTTCCCTCCACTAAGACTTTAGCTGTGGGTTTTTCATGTTAAGGACTTTATTATGTTGAGGTTATGTTCCCTTCAAACCTACTCTGTTAAGAATGTTTAATCCTGAATGGATATTGCATTTTGTTGAATGTTTTTCTGCATGTACTGAAATGATCATAGTGTTATCTGTTCTCTTCTTGATGTGACATAGCACATTGACTGATTTGTGAATATTGCACAAATATTCATCCTTGCAACATGGGAACTTGATTGTGGTTAATGAGCCTTTTAACATATTTTTGGGTTAAGGATTTTTGTTATTACTTGTTAAGGATTTTTGCATCTATATTCCGAGACTTTGCCCTGTAATTTTTTGGGGGGGAGGGTGGTTTCTTTGGTTTTGAAATCAGGGTAATGCTGGTCTCATGGAAGGAATTTGGAAACTTTCCTTCTATTTTTTAGAATAGTTTAAGAAGAGTAAGTATTAACTCTTCTTTAAATGTTTGGTAGAATTCAAATGTAAAGCTGTCTGGTCCTGTACTTTTGTTTGCTGGGAGTTTTCTGATTACCAGCAGTGAAACTGCATCAGTAATCAGTCTTTTCCAATTTTCTATTTCTTTCTGCTTCAGTTTTGATAGGTTAGGTGTTTCTAGGAATTCATCCATTCCTTCTAGGTTATTCAGGTTTTAGCATACAGTTTTTCATAATATTCTCATTACCTTTTGTATTTCTCTGGTATTAGTCATTTCTCCTCTTTCATTTCCGATTTTGTTTGAGTCTTTTTGATGAGTCTGGCTATAGGTTTATCAATTTTGTTGATCTTTTCAAAGAACCAGCTCCTGCTTTCTTTGATCTGTTCTATTGGGATTTTTTAGTTTCCGTATTTCTGCTCTAATCTTTATTATTTCCTTCCTTCTGTTGGTTTGGGGTTTTGTTTGTTCTTCTTCTAGCTCCTTTAGGCTTAAGTTTAGGTTGAGATTTTTCTTGCTTCTTGAGATACG
The DNA here is from genome assembly GCF_030435805.1 of Mustela lutreola. NCBI lineage: Eukaryota > Metazoa > Chordata > Mammalia > Carnivora > Mustelidae > Mustela > Mustela lutreola. Next base: position 54,823,135 of record NC_081303.1, read on the forward strand.
CCTGTATTGGTAAAAACTTTCCTCTTAGAATTACTTTAGCTTCATCCTAAAGATTTTGAACCATTTTCATTTTTCTCCATGTTGCTTTTTATCTCTTCTTTGATTTCTTGGTTGACCCATTGTTTAGTACCATGTTATTTAACCTCCATGTATTTGTGTTCTTTCCAGATTTTTTGTGGTGAATTTCTAATTTCATAGTGTTGTGATCAGAAAATATTCTTAAGGATCAAATTCATACTATGCATTTGTTGAGACTTGTTTTTTGACCTGATCACTTTCAGGTAATGTCCCATTTGCACTTGAAAAGGTACATTATCCTGTTTTGGGGTGGAATGTTATGACTATGTTAAATCTATCAAGCCCAGTGTGTCATTCAAAGCTTGTTTCCTTGTTGATTTTTCATTTGGATAATCTGTCCATTGATAATAAGTGGAGTGTTAAAGTCCCCTACAATTACAGTATTACTATCAATTAGTTCCTTTACATTTCTTATTAACTGCTTTATGTATATAGTAAACATCTTTAACCTTTGAGACACTAACACTTATACAACTAATTGTTTAGTGTGTGCCTTATAACTGACAATATGTTTTCATGTGCATTGTCCTCTTTGTTATCCCAGTGATCTTTTTGACTATGGAATATTTCATGCATCTATTTCCCAAATATTAGCAAAACAAGTCAAGAGGTCTTCTTTTGTAATTCACAAACACAATTTCATTCAGGCAGTAACTACGATGCCTCTCTTTATAGAGAGGGCTAAACTCAAGTTGCCAGCTTCCCACTGGTGACTGGGGCAGTAAGCCAGGATACAGAGAAATGAAGTGGGATCAGGTGGTCTTCTGAAAGTGCCTCGCTCTGCCCAGAATCAGTCTGGAAGCCTCCTTCAGACAACGCAGAGAAGCCAAGCTGAACATATGCTCACAGAAGGGGAGTCAGGAAACAACTAGGACGTCAACATCCACATCTTGGCATAAGCTACTAACCCTTAAACAACACTTCCAACTTCTCTCCATAGGGAAGAGGAAAGAAAAGCCTACATTTCAGTGAATTTAGTGACATATCCCAAAATATACCTTTCCCAAATTCACAACCCCTGAGAGGAGTCCACACGGGACATTTTCAAGTTGGCACTGTCTCAAAACATTGCTTGTCTTGTGTTAATGTGTTTATTTGGTTTCAAAGGATTGTCTTGCTCACCCACAGGCAGTCAAAAGAACACACAGCATTGTCAGCCAGATTGGCTGTAACCATTATCGTAACCTTTGCTATATCTGCTGACATTCTGTTTCTGTTCCCAGTCCAGATGTCACAAATAATGGAGTATATTCTCTCATTATGTGCATTAGTGTCCAGGAATGCCAACATAATTCAATGAACTGTTTGATATTTGAAGAAAGAACTTTATTTTTGTAAACTATTCAAATTTTCCAGCTGCCACCTACCAACCAGGGCATTCATGGCCTACAATCTCTCCTGAACTTTCCATAGATATAATGCTCAATTATGCTAAAAATAGCATGGTTTTCTATTAATCAAATCAGCTGGAACCTACCATAAGAGTAGCATGAGTTTCACTACTCTTCTGAACAATAATAAGTTTGCTGGTAAAAATTTTGATCCCCAATCTCTATTTCAAGATGCAAGAAGGTTATGCAGATATGGCCTCAAACCATGCATACATAGTCATGGAGTCAAAAGCCACCAATTTTCTGACCTCATTAATGAACCCTTGCTTGCATTTCTCCACACACGTTGGGGTGGAGAAATATCAATATGTCACAGAAGAAAATACTCCCCCCCCCCCAACTGTCTACGCAACTTCAACTGAGCTGTGTCTCGCATTGTTTGAAATCCATTCTTTTTAGGGTAACTACTGTTCTTTTTTGCTGATTCTAATGATCAACTGTCCTCTTATTAGATGGTCCTACAGCATTTGACATGTCCGTGTCACTAAATATTCCCACATTTCCTCCAATCAATTGATTTCTGTTTCCCAGTTTTCTTTGCTAACTCTTCCCCTTCCCAAATGTGTTCAATCATCTAATGTTTTCTTCTTGGACTGCTTACTTTTCTCGTACTAGTCTTCCTAGAAAATCTTATGTGAGCTCATAGCTTTAAACAGCATCCATATTTTGATTATCTCCAGGTCTAAATAGTTAGCCTCAATCTCTCCCCTAAGCTCCAGACTCAAATATGCAACTATTCCTCATCTCCACTTGATTGTGTAACAACACATCTCACAACTAATGTACCTAAAAGAGAAGTCTTGATTTTCCACCTACAAGTAACTCTTCTCAGTAAACGACAACATTAGCCACCCTGTGGCTCAGGTTAAAGCTTGGGAGTCATCCTTAGTTCCTTTTTTTTTTCCCCCTGTACACTCCCAAACTCATCTACCAGGGTACAGCAGTTCCACAAAAACTAACCCCAGAGTCTGACCAATTCTGACCATCTCCACTGCTACAATTTTAATTCAAGACATCATTTCTCACTTAAACTCACAGCCCCTTGGTGAGTTTGGCTTTCATGCTGTCCTTCCAAAGGGCTTCCTACACACAGTAGTCAAATGATCTTTATAAAGCAAAAATTGGGTAATACCATTCCCCCTAATAATTATAGTCTAGTACAGCTTCCAATGTAAGTAAAGTCAAATCCAAATCCAAATATTTCACTCATAAGGTCCTTTATCATCTAAGGCCTTTACCATCTTAAGCCTAACTCCCTAATTTCAACCTGTACCACTCCCTTCTTACCACCCTGTCTACAGTCAACTACTTTTTTGCCTTCATACATACCAGGATCCCTCCCATATCTGGCCTGTGAATTTTCTTTTCTCCCCCTGTTTCCATCAGTTCTTCCAACATCTCTCATCATTCTGATCTCCCAACATCACTTCAGTTCCTAGAAGAGCTTTCCAGCACCAGCCTGAAGTAACCCATTTCTTCCAATCCCCACTTTTTTTTTAAATCTTCATTTTCAAACCTTTAAAGTAATGTTGTCCTTTTGTTTATTTACATATGTATTTCCTCTCTTTCTCACAGAATGGGGCTGTCATTAGAACCTTGCATTTTTTCATTAAAGGCATTACCAGCTCATACTACATTACCTAAATAAAATACAGTATGCACTTGAATGAACAAACATAGAAAGGTGTCTAAGAGCTCATATTTGATTTTTTTCATAGAGTATTCTCTTCTGAAATCCTAGAAGGTAGAATTATGTTAAAACATTGGAAAAATCTGAAAGTTGCAACTGCTTCATATGAAGAAATGTACTAGAATGCCCAATAATAAGCTGTCTCTTTTTCAGACATAAGCAGCCACACCTTCAGTAATCAGCCTTTACTCATCTGGGACACTACTGAACGGAATAAATTTGACCTGACACTAGACATGTATGTTATTTATGTCCTTTTTAATACGGTTTCCACTCTCCTTCTAAGTCCCAGAACCATCTTCTTCAGCAAGATAGTTCGTGGACATCTTGAGGAAATCAAGAATACCAAGAATGTCAATATTTTCACTAAACACATTTCTCATTTTCAAGTCATCCAGTGTGATATGTACGGCTGAACTGAATGGGGCTCATTTCTTCAGTCCTTGGAGAACACCAGGGTACAACTCTAAACTACACAACATGCAACACAGTAGACAAGCCCAGAATCTAGAGTCAGATCACCTAGGTTCTGCCATTGCCGATCAGGCAAGATAATGAACAGCTTTAGGCCTGTTTTCTTCTCAAAATGAAGATAAGAATACTAACACAGCTCACAGGGGCCAGAGGCAGAATTATGGAGATAATATGTATGCAAGAGAATTCATTCTTAAAAAATGAACCTGGATTCTTGGGGGCCTCAGTGAAGAGAATGAGGTGGTTAGATAGCTAGAGCTGAATAGGGCAGACGGACACTCACCACCCATCCCTGCCTTCTACAGTATTCCTATACAACAGCAGGGGCCAGAAAGCAAAGGCTATGTTCCCAGACAATTCTGTAGCCAGGATTCTGGATGCAAATTCAATTCCACCAAAGTGATGTGCTCATATGGAATTGTCTACGCCTGAGTCCGAGATCATCCACCAGCTACGGTTTCTGCTAAAAGGAAGGTCAACATTCCATATGCAAAGGTAGCCTCCGTGGCGACAGTCATGGCAGCAGCTTCCTGATCTTTGGATTGCAGCTGCAATAGGAGGTCTTGAGCCAGTGTTCCAGTCCTGCTCTTATTCAAACCCTTTCGCCATTTTGTGAGCTCCTAGTCTTCTGTATTAAATGTCTTTCTGGTCTGAAACACCAAGCATGGCTCCTGGATCCAGTACTGAAAGTTGATTTACGTTTTATGATCACAACAGTAGTATGCATAGAGTGTGACTATGGACCAGGTATTGTTCTATGTCTTCACATAAACTGACTTACTTAATTCTCTGACAAACCTGTGAGGTAGTTCCTTTTACTGCATTCTGGCTCTGCAAGGAAAGAAACTGACAAATGGATTAACTTGCTCCCAAACACATACCTAACTAAGTGGCAAAGGCAAGATTCAAACTGAGGCAGTCTGGTTCTAGTGATACACTCAACCAAGCCTCCCAAAGACACAAAACAAATTATCACCTACCTTAACGGCCCAAGCTTCCAACATCAGACACAGGTAGTTCTGGAAAGAATCCTGGATACTATTTAGTTCAATCCCCTCATTTTATACATGAGAAAACTGAGCCTCTGAGCAGTTATATGATATAACTCACACAATAAATAAAATTCAGGGGTGGAATAAATTTTTTTAACCCCAACTGCAGGATCTCCTGATTTTTTTTTCCTAATTTTTAACATTTCCTTCCAAAATATTTGATTACTGCTTATACGTATACACCTGGAGAGCTGTTAAGCTTTAGAAGTCCTCAAGATTCTAGAAACTTCTGTTGAACTTTTTTTTTTTTAATTAATACGGGAAGAGGAACTGTCTACAGTACAAAAAAGGACACTAATTTTAAAACTCGGTGTTTACCACTGAACTTCTGCATTTTAAACTGCATGAAGGAAATCTGGCCTTGAGCTATTACAAGCAACATATAACTTTCATAATTAGATCATTTCCACTTTAATTTTCTGCCATTCCATATGGCATAAATTGTGAAAAATCTATAAGGGTTAACAAAATGCTTTGTTTTTAAAGAGATGCAGTACATGGTCTTTTCAACACATGTGGTATGCATTTTTAATTCTGATAATTAGCAAGATATGCAAAACTTGAATACCCATGGCCCATGGGTAAAAGTGCTACTGGGCATTCATGTCCCCAGATTTCTTTGGTTTCAGTGATAATTGGAATCTAAAAACAGATTAACATTTTCATCTTAATAACCTTAGAACAAAAAAAAAGGAAAAATTAGATCAAGCTCATAGATTTTTCTGTGATATGATCAAAGATTATCATTGTTGCATTACAGAAATGACCTTGAAGTGATCTGGATTCTGAAAACTCAAAACTAGGAGCTGACTTTCGGAGGTTTTATTTGTGTTGTGCATTTTTTTTTTTATTTATTTGCACAACTTTAATCTCTTGGATTGGAATTCCAAACCCCTGATAATTAAAAAGAGAATCTGCAACGAGATAACATTTTCTCTCTGCCAGATTGCCCAAGTAGCAACCCGGCTGGGCAACAACAATCATGGAAAATGATGCATACAAGTCCCAGAACAGTGATAAAAATGCCAGCATGTGTTTATTCCTCAGCAGTAAATAACCCCCCAATTATTCACACTGTCTAAAGTGCATCTCCCTAAGGAAACCTTTCTCCCCTGGCAGCTTCAGCATGAGCTCACACAGCAAGGCCACAGGTAAAATTGGGGGGGGGGGGGGGAGTGGCAGGGATCTTCCCAAAATGTCCTGGTAAAGGCGGGTTCCTCAAGCCCCATCCTGTGTCTTTAAAATAGAGATAATCAGGCAATTTAAATAATTCCACACATCAGGCTGTTGATTTATTGTGAGGCAAATTAACTAAATTTTTACAAACGTGTTTAAAAAAAAAAAAAATCACTGATTTCGAGCATAGATAGGAAGCTAGGACATTAGAGAAACTCTGGCAATAGCCCCCAACTTTTTCATTAAGTATATTTTTGTTAACTTCTTATCTCGTGTTGTAAAACATTTCATTATAAATCTGGTAAGTGTTCATTTATTTATATTTTAACAAATAGCAAGTTTAATCACCAGAGCCCTGATTAAGAGATTAACAACAAAATCCCAGACAAAAGCAAAACAAAACAGTGTTTTACTGCGATGTGCAGGATGATGGAGAGGAACCGCCTGATTTCAATATCCGTCAGCATGATGGGAAAGACTTCGAGGACCCCCTGCTATGCCTGCCATACCTAAATACATGAAAAACAGACTATTGGAACGATTTTGTTTTTTTAAAGCAACAATTATGGAAGAAAATACTTCAGTCATTCCCCTGGAAACTGCTTCAACACAAAACCACCCTCAAATCATATTGAAAAATCATATGGTCTTTGTCTTTTATTGTCACTGCCTTAATAAGAGGTGCTCTTGGGAGGACTAAGCCAGACTTTTGAGTTATAAAAATTCAGCACAGCGTGATGTTTTATTTAAGAAGATTCCTTCACCTCTGACTGGATAAATGGTGGATAATGCCACCACTTAGCATTCTAAGGTTGCTTTCTGACCACAGTGGCTCTATGGCAGTCTTTGCTTTATAAATCGCAATACTAGCCATTAGAAAAAGCTGTGACTTAATGGTGAGTGCACACCAACTTTTCCATGGATCCGACTGCTCCTTCCAAAATCTCACTCTGCACTGCAGCCTCTCATGTACAGTCCCACTTGTTATATTTAGTAACCTGTTCTGTGTATTGTTTACTCACTGAGGATCCAGGGAGTAACCCCACAGATGTTATAAAACACGTAGCAATTTCTAAGAAATTAGTCATCAGCATTAGTTAATGACTTGTTTGATGGTTGCATCCAAAGGCAAAGGCCAATGAGCTCCACTTACCTCTAACAGGCTACTCATTAACTATATTAACAACCACTCTTGCCAATGAAAACTATAATTAACAGTGTGTTGGCAAATAAACTGCCAGCAAACATAGTTAAGTAATTGCAGAGAGTTAAAATGTTTGGTTTTGCTCTTCAAAATTTAGAGTAGACGATCATTAAATTCAAATTGACTACACACTAAAAATATATCTTCATTTGGGCCTTCTACTTTTTTTCTACTATTGGTCTATTTCACTTTTTTTCTTGGTTAAATGACTTTCAGCCCTGGATCCTCCGTTGCTGCATCCACCACCTCACAGCTTTTAAACACATCCCTCCTCCCCCAACCCCAAGCTCTCACCACCACCTTCCACAAGGAGGCTTTCTCATGTTAATCACTCCTTTTTAAACCAAACTCAATTGCCAGATGTGATTCATATAATGTTTAACTCACCCTTCTCAAACACTGATTTTTATATAACACTATATATTTCCCTAATCATCTTACTATTTCTCTGAATCTTTGCTAGTGATTCTCCTTCACCCCACGTATTTACTAAGGCAATCTCCTAAAACAATCCTAGGCCCAATGACCTCTTCCTCGCTCTGTCTTTGAGGACCATAGCTAAACTACTCTCTGTCTCTCATCTTCTTTCTCTGGACCTTAAACTAGATGTTCATATGCCTCCGCCCTCCAACTCTGAACTCCTGAAGGACAGGAGTTTTGTCAGCCTGAAAATTAGGAACTTAAATGTTTAGGCAACAGACTTGGAATCAGATAAACTCTGATAATCTGAAGGCATCTTCTAATATAAGGATGTCCCTCCTTAGCTAATCTCACACACGTGTGCACACGTGTGTACCTTGAGCCTTTCTCCTGATTCTTAAATTCAGTTATCCAGGAACGTGAGATCAGTGGATGATGTTACCAAGCTAATAATGGTACCAGATGGCATTAACAAGAGGAGAGACTGTGACAGATGTCATGAAAAGTGATCAAGATTTAATTTCAATACATGCAGAATTTTAGGTTTACAGGACACATGCCAGGCATACTTGACCTTCCTTCCCTCTCGACAAAAACCAATTTTTCAGCTAAGACCCCTTCCTCTTGCCCTTTTAGAGCCTCTATTCTAGCGGGGAGTTTACAGTCTGTTTCCCATTAAAATACTGGAGGTGGAGGAGAAGACACTCCTAAAGACAAATGCTTGCTATACTGAACAAACCCAAGGTTAAGGGAGAATTGTGACCAGAGTGCTGATGTTCATGCTCACATAGTGCTGACTGCAAACATAGCTGCAAACTTCTAGAGGGAAACAGGGCCCTCTGGTTCTTATTGAAGGCCAAGTCTCATTCAGGGGCAAGTACTGAATCTTCACCAAGCTTCCCGGGGAAAAACGTGGAGACTGCAGACAGACATATTGAGCCCTCTTAAGCATTCAGAATAGATTCACTAAAGAAAGCCTAAAACCTGAGGCTGGGGGAGGGGAGGAGAATGTCACATGTACCCCAAAAAAGATAAGACAGGATGCGAAAGTGCTAAAGGGGCACAATGTGCGCTCCGATTCTAAAACTAAAATGCTTCCATATGTTGTTGCATATTTGGAGCGCTTTAAAATGAAAAGAATTCTTGCCTACATTACTGTTATTTTACATTTACATCACACAATAGCCATAATATAGCAACAACTCTCATATACTGAATATTTTACCAAGAATCCAATATTGTGCTAACCCTTTCTATGCTTTTTTATTTAATACTGGGAACAAGCTTCTAAGACTATTCATTAATGAGTGAATAAATGAGTCATTCAGCAAATCTACTGATCATCCTAGGTCTGCATCCTAGGGTCATTCAGCAAATCTACTGATCATCCTAGGTCTGCATCCTAGGTCAATAGGATCGAGATGGAGACCATGGACATAATCCAATAGAGCCTCTCACTCCAGTGCTGCATGGTTTACAAAGTAAATTAATACATTGTACCTTTTATCTTTACAACAGAGTGAAAGAGATAAAACAGGTGTATTACTCCATTTTACTAATGAAAAAATTGACAAAGATCATGTGACATTCAAACTCTAGCTTTTCATCTGGAGTACAGCTTTCCTTTTTATACTACAGGTAGGTCCTCTTATTCTCCCCCTTTCACAGATCAAAAAAAAGCTAAGAAACATTAATACCCCGTCTAAAGTCACACAGATGGTAAATGGAACTGGAACTGCAACAAGTATCCATTTTCCTCCAAAAGCCCATGCTTTTAATTACTGCCACTGGCAATGAGCTGTAGCAAATCCTTGCATGAAACCTGTTGTGTTCAATACTGAATGTGGACAAGGTTGAAAGCGTGAGTGGATAAACATGAAAAATCTACCTTAATTCCTAAAGATAAGCCAAACATAAATTACTGTCTCCAAGTAGTAAGAAAACATTCAAGAGTTAAGAAAGCCCAATACTCAATGTAGCTAAAGAGTTACAAATCTACTATAAGAATCCAGCCAATTTTAAAGGTTTCTAATAAAATTAGAAATGTTAACTGTTGAAGTTTGTATCAGTAAAACTGTTTTGATTCAGTATTTCTAGTACATCTATATATATTTAACATTTTTTTCCTTGGGATTACATAAAAATACATTTGCTACCAAATTTTGGATTAAGTCATTCTAGATTTTTCTAAATTCTCATGGACAGTTTTTATCCTTGTTTTTATCCTTGTTCACAAAAAGTCAAAATTTTGATGATCTCCAACTTCTGGGTGCTAAGCTTGAGCTCTTTTTGTGAAAATCTAATAAAAATGAGAGACTCAAATTCTTCTTCAAACTGTGTTACTGGTTTATTGCCCATGCCCACCTTAGTCTGTCTTTATACCCTCTTCCATGGTAATTTTAGTTTTAGCAATTCAGACAAATTTGACCAAGCAGAAGCAAAAACGTGGTATGAAACTAAGTAGGCATTTTGAAATCTTACAGAAAACAAATATGATGTATTAAAGAAAGGAGTCTTTCAATTGTTTTAATTTTGAAACTCCTCTTTTAAATGATGCATTAATACTCAGTTTTCTACAAGTGATATTAATTGGCATCCACTTAGGTCTTCTGTTTGGGGAAGAAAGGCTATTGACATTGTCATTACAGTTTATTCTAATGTTCAAAGTTAATGTCCTGACTGCTTCTGGTTCTCCAGCAGTAAAATGGGCAAACACAATGTAATTATGTGCAATTTGAAATTTTCCAGAACCTTTTTAAAAAACTAAGAGAAAGGGTAAAAGCATACCAGCTATTGGCACAGAAATCAAAGAGTGTTTTTCTCTATCATTCTTGGATACTATTAAGGATTTTGTAAATGACAAGACCATTTCAGCAGCAGAGAAGCTAGGAAAATTTAAGATTGCAAGGGTGACTTTTTTTTTTTTAAAATAAAAGGGGCTAAGATGATGTCAAATGTCAAATGATGCTGATATTATTATTATTAAATTAATACCACAACCTTGCCTATGTGTCACTTTTTATGAGTTTTACAAACCTTACCTCCTTTGGGTCTCACCACCATCCCACAACACAAAGTCAAATAGAAAGTGAATCCATTATGCTTAGAACAGTAATTTTTGCTTCCAGTCTCTTAAAAAAAAAAAAATTACTCTGAGCTTTTTTCAAGGTTTCCCATTCCTGAGAAACCTTTTCTCTGCTGAACTACTTGGCAAGTTTCTATTCATTCTTAAAGGGTTCTCACCCAGAGAGTTAATCACCACTTTTTAGTGCCACCTTTACTCCTTGAGCTCATATTATGATGCCTGTCATACTTGTTCATGTGTATGTCTTGTATAGCCTTCAATCTAACAGGGAGTTCCTTGAGGACAAGAACTAATTCTAATTTCCTTAGCATTTCCCAAGTGCTAAATAAAAATTTATTGTGGGGGGCGCCTGGGTGGCTCAGTGGGGTAAGCCTCTGCCTTCAGCTCAGGTTGTGATCCCAGGGTCCTGGGATCAAGCCTGGCATCAGCGTCTCTGCACCACAGGGAGCCTGCCCCTACCCCCCGCCTGCCTCTCTGCCTACTTGTGATCTCTGTCAAATAAATAGATAAAATCTTTAAAGGGAAAAAAAAATATCTATTGTGGTTCATAAGCAATAAATCTTGGAACACTGAAAAAGTAAATTTTTAAAAAAATTTAAGAAAATAAAAATAAAAAATCTGTTAAGTACGTGCAAATACACTAGTCAGCATGAAGATGGAGGAGATGGGAAAGACCTATTCTGCCATCAAGATACTGCACATCTACAGCAGAAACAAATCTCATTCCACAACCTCAGGTGACCAATGACTCACTTATTCTACAGTGAGGCCCGCTCATGTAACCTCAATTCATTCAGGAAAATGTTATGGAAAAACACAGTTACATTTAATTCCAAGTCTTTGTTAAGGGGTATCAGAGTTTTGTCCTTGAGAGTCATCTGTCCATGCCAGCATCTTCTGGAACATTCCTGTTTTGGTCTTGTCTTTGTTCTCAGTCTCCAAGATCCCTCCAGGTCTGGGGATTCTCACTGCTCCTTTCATATAGGTCTCAGTCAGGGGTGATCCTTCTTCTGCCCCCAATTCATGCTGGACAATATGGGATTTATTTGTTTATAACCTCCCTGAGCTCTCCTGGGAAACAGGAGCTGAAGTCCCCATGGCTCTGTGAATTCCGGAACCTCTAAGCTTCCATCACTTCCTGTAAGCTAGAGAGTCTAATATCTCATTGTTTCGAGCCCCACTAGAGTTTAAGGTCTCCTCCCTTCATGTCCTATTCTCATCTCCATACCCCAGATAGGAAAATATTTACTTCATGTCAGCAGCATGAAGCCCTCGGTCTTAATCATTTGGTTTTCCTATGCTATAAATCCCACCAGAGTCTAGATTTAAGGCTATGCAGACTTCTCTCTTTTCCAAAGTAGAGGTCTTCCTCTGAAGCCATGCAGACCTTATAATTAAGTCGTGCTAATGGAAAAAGCACCATGGAATAACAAATATAACCATGGGGGTAAGTAAAATCCTGTCACACCTCCTGTGCAAAACAAAAGATGTGCACAGGTAAGTGTACTTCCCTTCTAGCAGTCTACACTGGCTGATATAAGGACCTGAGTCAATGCAAAGGTCTGGAGTCCATGCTCTGATGAGGACAATACAATGCCCATTTACTTAGTGTCAATTCAGTTCTCTGCAAACAGAACTTTCACTGTTATAAAGTTTTCCACAGTCTCTACTGACTACCCGAAGTGGCACAGAGAATCTCACTTAGAGAGACTTATCACCCTTCCAAGAGTGACCTCCAAATTAGACTTGACTAGGCCATTAAATGTGGGTATATGGTCAATATATCACCAAATCCTTGCTGCAGCCAACAGACATCACTTAACTGGGATGTTTTTTAACTGCTGGCCCTTCCTGCTCTCCTCCCTATTACTTGCAGTTTTCAACCAGGTATCCAAGTAATTCTCAAGTTGTACTAGTATTTTTTAGGAGATTAAAAATACCAAAAACACTAAATCTTTAGTGTAAAGTTACTGTATTATCAAAAGTGATAACAGCTGTTCACTGAGAAGAAAAACAAAACTCAAGCTATTTGGGGAGTGAACATGCATTTGACCTGCTCCCTCCATGCTTTCAAACTGATGTTATTCTTGTGATGAGGGCCACACACCGCCCAGGCTGGCAGTCACAAGTAGACAACATGGCAGGTCTTTGCTTTTGTTAGCTGGGACAGTTAACTGACTCATGTCGCCTTCTTAAGCTGTGCCATCAAGACTACGAAGTGAAGTGCAACAAAAGAACTGGTTTTCGTGTTCCAAAAAATTAACTGCCTTAAGAAATGGTTCTAAGGTGGATCATTTTATTCTTATCCTGCATATTAAATAATGGCACAGTACATTTCCAGTTTACCTTTTATTAGAAGTAAAATGCTACCGATTTTAGTCAAATCGTTTACTTTTTTAAAAAATCACTTATTTTCATCCTTCTATCAACAGAGTATCCTCAGTTACTTAAAAAGTTTTCAGTTTTGGGCACCTGGGTGGCTTAGTGGATTGAGCCTCTGCTTTCGGCTCAGGTCATGATCTCAGTATCTGGGATCGAGTCCCACATCCTGCTCTCTGCTCGGCAGGAAGCCTGCTGCCTCCTCTCTCTCTCTCTGCCTGCCTCTCTGCCTACTTGTGATCTCTCTCTGTCAAATAAATAAATAAAATCTTTAAAAAAAAAAGTTTTCAGTTTTTACTGAATCATTGTTATTTTAACTAGCTAAGTTTGCTATCATTATGTGATTGCTATAAAAGATTTGATTACATCTTCTCTAAGAAACAAACTCATAAGAAACTATGAAAATCTTTGTATTTAGTGATCTCTCAAAAAAAGAATTGTTGATATTCTGAAATATACACTTAAAAGATCAGAAAGGTTAGTACTATACACATTTAATATACTCTGCCCATTACTATTTTTCACAATGTCCATACATCCTTCCCTTAATCATATCAGCTGTTTCAAACAAATTTTAAAATAAATGCAAAATATTTATCACTTGCCCCAGGTTAGATTTTTTTTTCCCTAGGTAACATACTAAACACTTATTCTTTATTTTTATTCTGAGAACCCTGATGTTTTAAGAGATCTTATTTATTTATCAGGAATGCCAAGACACTGCATCATACAAAATACTCAGTAAATTTTTGTTACACAGAAGGAAAGAAATGCATTTTCAAAGTAGAAAAAGGAGTAGGTAGCCAACAAGTCAGTAACTTTAAAATGCCCCAAATGTAATTTAGCTTTTAATTTCTACCACCAATGAAGCCCAGGAATTTACAGTTTTAATAAGCACAGTAGGTGATTCTCAAACTAGGGTTTGAGAACCACTAGCTCAGGAAAAGCTCTTTCACATTCCTCCAGGGATTAAGTATGCAGTACTCTCCAGAAGAAAGCAGTTTTCTTTAACCTGCTTTAAGCTAAACATATTCCAGGGAGGGACAAATTATTTAGGGAAATTCTTTAGGCAAATTAATTTAGGGAAAATTAAATGCCCCACAAGATAACACACAGAAATGAAGCCCAAAAGTACACTTTTATAAAAAATAAATGACCTCTGTTAGGCTCAAAATTCTAAAAGTCCATATTTACCACATGACATTATACTAAGGAAGGCCATGCATCCCCGTCAGCCACAACAACCACACTTTATGCCTACCGTCCTCCATACTGGAAGCTTAGTGTTTACTTTGGATTTTTAAGTTAAATATTAATAGTAGTTGCATTAAAACAAGATTTTCTAAAAGGATTTCGTCAATTCTTTACACATGCGGCTCCTGCCATTGGTGTCGTCCTATCATGTGGGAGATGCACACAGGGTGAAAAATGTTCACACTAATAGTTTTATAAAACCTGAAAGAGGAACAAAGGTAACCAACCGCTCCTCTTGGTTCTTTTTAGATGCTTCGTAACTAACTTTTCAATTTCAAGGACTGCATGCAGGGTCCTTGCTAATACTAATCAAATGTGATCAGCCAGGAGAGGCTAGGAACAGCCTCTTTCTTCTGGTCATAGGTGGCAGGAGGAAGAAGTATTTGATGCTGTTGCTCCTGCCAACCACCTGCACTAGCTAGGTGAGAGGTGGCTCACACCACAGTCCAAATGTTGTCTTGCAGGAGATCAGACAGCTACCAACTCAAGAGGCCAGTGGAAAGATACTACAGGCCAGAAATGTGTAACAAGAATGTGAGAAACAGGGCCTAAGCAATCCTACGACAGAGTGTAAAAATGCAATCTAAAGCAGAAGAGAAATTAAGAAAATAATCCCATTTACAACTGTACCAAACGTAAAATGCCTGTGAATAAACCTAGCCAAAGAGGTAAAAGACCCATACTTGGGAAACTGTAAAATATTGATGAGCGAAATCAGAGACACCAATACAGACATTACACGCTCATGGATTGGAAGAACACAGCGAATTTCACACTATCCAAAGCAATCTATATATTTAATGCAATCTCAATCAAAATACCAATAGGATATTTCACAGAACTGAAAAAATCCTAAAATTTATATGGAATGGAAAAAGATGCCAACAGCAAAAGAAATCTTGAAAAAGAAAGGCAAAGCTGGAGATATTCCAGGCTTCAAGTTATATTACAAAGCTGTAGTAATCAAAGCAGTGTGGTATCAACACAAAACAGGCACATAGATCTATGGAACAGAATATAAACCTACAACTATATGGTCAATTAATCTTCAACAAAGGAAACAAGAATATGCAACAGGAAAAAGTCTCTTCAACAAATGGTGTTGAGAAAATTGGACAGCTACATGCAAAAGAAGAAAATGGAGCATTACCCCCTACACAAAAACAGATTCAAAATAGATTAAAGACATAAGCCTGAGACCTCAAAGAGAGACCAGGCAAAGCTATGCTATGCTATGACATCGGTCATAGCAACATGCCTCCTGAGGCAGAGGGAGAGAAAAAGCAAAAATAAAGTATGAGGACGACATCAAAATGAAAAGCGTCTGCACAACAAAGGATAAAATCAATAAAACTAAAAGGTAACCTATGGAATGGAAGAAGGTATCTGCAAATAACCTGATAAAAGGTGAGCACCCGAAATATATACAGAACTTAACACCCAAAAACCAAATAAACCAATTAAAAAATGGGCAGAAGACATAAACAGACATTTCTCCAAAGAAAACATACAGATGACCAACAGACAATGAAAAGATGCGTAACATCATCAGGCAAATACAGATCAACACTACAAGGAGATATCCCCTCACACATATCAGGATGGCTAAAACCAAACCCACAAGGAACAAGTGTTGGCCAGAATGTGGAGAAATAGAAAACCTCATGTACGGTTGGTGGAAAGGCAAACTGATGTGGCCACTGTGGAAAACGGTATGGAGGCACCTCAAAAATTTAGGAACTGGGGCGCCTGGGTGGCTCAGTGGGTTAAGCCTCTGCCTTCGGCTTAGGTCATGATCTCAGGTTCCTGGGATCGAGTCCCGCATGGGGCTCTCTGCACAACAGAGAGCCTCCTTCCCCCTCTCTCTCTGCCTGCTTCTCTGCCTACTTATGATTTCTCTCTGTGTGTCAAATAAGTAAATAAAAATCTTTAAAAAAAAAAATTTAAGAACTACGCAACAATTCAGCAATCACACTACTGGGTATTCACCCAAGAAATACAAAAACACTAGTTCAAAGGGATACATGCACCTCTATATTTATAGTGGCATTATTTACAATATCCAAACTATGGAAGCAGCCCAAATGTCTGTCAGTTGATGAATAAGGAACACACACACACAAATATTATTCAGCCATAATAAAGAATGAAATCTTGCCACTTGAAACAACATGGATGGATCTAGATCTAAGCACAGTAGGTCAGAGAAAGACAAATATCATATGATTTCATTCATATATGGTATTTAAGAAGCAAATGAGCATAGGAAAAAAGAACCGAAGAAACAGATTCTCAGCTATGAAGAACAATCTGATGGTTACTAGAGGGAAAGGAGGTGGGCAGTGGTGAAATACCTGATGGGAATTAAGGAGTGCACTCGTGATGAGTACTGGGTGATGTATGCAGTTGCTGAATCACTTTACTGTACACCTGATACAAATTTAACAGTGTATGTTAACTACATTGGAATTGAAATAAACAAAATACATAAAAACAGAATGTGAATATGCTCTTGCTATGTGGTCTTATTTACTGTATATATAAAGTAGGACTATTTTTTTGTTTCATAACTTTTTTTCAATTAATCTTTCAGCAATTACTTTTTTAAAAGTACATGATTAGTGGAAATTCAGTTTAAATCCCATTTATCAAGACTAATTATCAAGAATAATATCAGCATTTACCATCCCCTACAAGGGCTATCATGTTAATAACAACCTTGGAAACATCAGAAGACCAGAATTTACTGAAGAACCAATATCAACTTCAGAAGTTTTAACTATTTCAATAAAGCAATGTCTAGAGGGGATGACAACACATTCAGCTATACAAGAGGAGTTTACTCTGAGAAGGAGGATTTTTAGTTTATTTTTATTTTACTTAAATTCTATTAATTAACATTAGTTCCAGTGGTAGCATTCAGAGATTCATCAGTATCAAACAACACCCGTGCCCTTCTTAATGCCCACCACCCAGTTACCCCATCACCTCAGATGAAAGACTATTCTTCTAACTTTGCTTATTTTCAATTCCAAGTTTTCTTGTGCCAAAAAAAAAAAAAAAAAAGGCAGCAATAGCTATTAATGCTTTAGTTCCAGTAGAAAAACAATTCAATGATGCCAGTCTTACACCAGTATCATTAGATGGTTTTTAAAAATCAGTTAACAAAGGGAAACACTAAGAACAAGGCATTTTTAAGATGGTCAAACTCTTCTGCATCAGACAGCAATAATACATGTCATTATATGAGTGTCAAAACCCACAGGATCCTACAACCCAGACTGTGAACCTTAATGTGAACTATGCACTACAGCTAATGACAATTACCAATATTGGCCATCAGATTTAACAGATGTACCACATAATATAAAATATTAAAAATCAGTTAACTCTAATCATGGTTCAAGTTCTTTATCCATTTCAAGTAACTTAAGAAAAGCTCTTGGAGATTTATTTCATAAAACATTTAAAATTATGAATGCTATTGAAATTCAGTTACAAAGTTAATGGGTACACATAGAAGTATTTGTTTGTCATGATGATGTGAATACAAATTTTAGTGGATACAGCAGTATAGTTAAAAAACACGCCTCCTAAATTGAGACACTTAAGAGCAGAAATGCACTTAAAATAGGCTGCAAAGCCTGTATCATTTATAACTGTATCTAATAAAATGAAATAATCTACCCATCAAGATAAAATCTGTACACGGGAATATTTACAAATACTTTACTGTTTTAAAGTTCAGTTAGAACAAGGCAAACTATGGGCCACAGGTCAAAACTAGCCTTCCATCCCATTCTGTAAATAAAGTTTTACCGGAACACAGTGTAGTTGATAGAACTGTATCCCCCAAGAAGATATATTCAAGTCTTAATCCCAAGTCCCTATGAATGTGACCTTACTTGGAAAGGAGAGCTTCACAGATGTAATCAGGTCAAGATGATGTCCTATTGGATAAGGATGATTCCTAATCTAATAACTGGTATCTTTACAAGAAGGAAATCTGCACACAGTCCCAGAGACGCAGAGAAGGACACACTGGGAGAACACCGTAGGACAGAGGCAGAGAATGGAGCACGTAAGCTGCCGCAAAGAAGGAATGCCAAATACTGCCAACCACCACCCCCAGAGGAGACACACACAGAACAGATTCTCTCTCAGAATCTACAGAAGGAACCAACTTTGCCAACATCTTTATTGAGGATACGCACCTTCCAAAAATGTGAGGGAATAAATGTGTTGTTCTAAGCCCCCCAGTTGGTCGTACTTTGTTACAGGAGTCCTGGAAACTAATACAGGCAAACCACACCTATTTGGTTACTGGTCTATGGCTGCTCTCCTGCTCCAATCCCAAAGCTGAGGGTTACAGCAGAGATCATACGGCCCAGTGGGTCTAAAACACTCTATCTGGCTCTTTACAGAAAAAGTTGGCAGACTGCTAAAACAGACTAACTGACACAGAATGTTTTTAATAACACCTATGTTAAATACAAAAATATATTCAGGGCAGTACACGCTTGGTCTCTTTTTGCCGACCATCATCAACCAGATTTTAGTAATAATTGTACCACTTAAAATATAAATTAGAGAACTAAGTTATATGTCCAACAGTGACTTTCTTCTGATCATCTAAATGTCAGTTACATTTTCTTTAGATCAGTTGGAAATATTTAATCAAAGTACTAGTAAATGGAACATCAAGAAATTTCAGCTTTTGAAGCTTTTAGGTAGATGTAATTATTGAAAACAAATCTTACATACAGTAAGAATTTAAATTGGCCCTATGCAATCAAGGAAGGACTGAAAAATGATGAGAACTAAATAGTGGGCAGAATTTAACTGAGAATTGTGTCTTAGATTATCCTACACTGTGGGAGGAATCTTTGAATGAACACCCTAATTTCAATTTTAAGATTTTTATTTTTAATTTATATTTTTATTCCTGAACCTACAGAAAAATACTAGACTCAAAATTCTGCAACAATCTATAGAACCCATTATCCCTGATACGCAGCTTAATCTTATGAGAAAACTAATAAGACAATTTGGGGGAAATGTTTTTTACTTAGAAGTTATACCACTGATCTATTAGAGACAGATCCATCTAAGAAACTGATTAATATATATACCAAGATTATCCTGTTAGTTCTAATATTTATATTATGAACATGAAGACTTCTTGTTTTAATATACACCGGTATACAATTTTAAGCATAATCTTTTTTTTTTCTTAAGATTGTACTTATTTATTTGACAGACAGAGATCACAAGTAGGCAGAGAGGCAGGCAGAGAGAGAGGAAGGAAAGCAGGCTCTCTCTGCTGAGCAGAGAGCTTGATGCGGGGCTTTATCCCAGGTTGACGACCTGAGGCAAAGGCAGATGCTTTCACCCACTGAGCCACCCAGGTGCCCCAAGGATAATCTTATTCTTGATAAGTTTATGGACAGAGCTATAGTATAGACCTACCAATTTAACAATTTTTAATCACAAAATTAAGATGTTCCTCTTACAGGATTTTCATTATTTTAGGGCCCTATCTCACTCTCAAAATACCTTAGTTTGGTTATTAATTATGTAGTCACCTCTATAGAGGAAGGGTCTATTTCCTCACCTGTAAAACGAAGATGTTAAACCATGTGGCTCCTCAGCTTTCTCCTGGGTCTCCTAACCTTTCTGATGCTAAGCCAACCCTCTTCACTTGACAGATGAGAAAACCAAAGCCCAAGCACCTGGACATTCAGACTTGGACCGTTTCTGCTACACCAGACTGTATATACAAAACCTTTAAGGAGTTTTCTATCCAAAGTCATCTATAATTAAAATCAAACCAGACATGATTCCAGGAACTTTGACTATTTCCACCTGATTATAAGTCTCCACATTATCAAAAAGAGTCATTTTTTTTGTGTTTCAGCTATTCTGAAGATTTTAAAGAATTAAATAAACATTGTTTATCTCATCAAGCCTCAAAATCTATCATGCATTACTTCTTGACTTGGATGCTCCATATTTTAAGGGAAATGTTTGAACAATATATTCAGCTAAATCCTCTGACAGAGAGGTCAACACATCCTGTCTAGGATACTAAACACATAATTAGAGACACATTTATCTCAACAGGCCTAGCCTTATTGGATCCTACAGATGAAGTAATTTAAATAATTTCTAACATGAGAAATCATTATCAGGCTTATGTCTTCTTTCTGTTCAGTCTAACCTTGCATTTCAAGAAATGAACAGTGAGTGAGTTTAATCAAGGAACACTTATTAAATTCTAGGTTTAAGCCCTTTTGGGGGAAAATTAATATTTAAGTAGAAACACACTTGTCATTGTAAGAAGAATTATTCTGAGTCTGCACACTGGTACAATAATATTTAGTCCAGCTGAGTAAACTTGAATTTAAAAAAAATATATAGGAATTCATGAAGAACTAAGAGAATAGGCATAAGAAAATTTAAATAGAAAATATCCATGTATCTATCGAAGCTACATTTTTTGGACTTCCTCCTTTGTTTACACATAATCTGGCTAACTTTTGTTGTGAAAGGAGTTGTACAGAAATTAGTGACTTCGTCTTTTTTTTTTTCTAATTCACATTTGTCAGAGGTAGCGAGATCGTGCATGTAAACACACAAGCAGAGAGAGCAGCAGGCAGAGGGAGAAGCAGGCTCCCCACTGAGCAAGGAATCCAATGTGGGACTCAATCCGGGATCATGATCCGTGGGATCATGACTCAGGCCGAAGGCAGACATTCAACTGAACTGAACCACCCAGGTGTCTCAGTGACTTAATGTTTTAATTATATTTCATTGTCCTGTGGGTCAAGAATTCAGGCAGAGCTTCGATCAGCAATTGTTCATGTGAAACTGACAAAGGTTACTCAACAGGAGTTAGCTAGGTAATGAGCTGATCAAGAGAGTTTAAGATGGCTTCACTCCTATGTCTGACACCTCGACACAGATAGTTAGACTTGACAGTTTGCACTGTTCACCTGAACACCTCGGTGTCCTCTCCAGTACTGAAGGTCGCAGGAGTCTTCAACTTGAGGACTTACAGTGTGGCTCAGGACTCCCAAAGACAGTGTCCACAAGAAGCCCAAGTAAAGGAGGCAAGGTTTTATATGACCTAGCCTCAGAAGTCCCAGTCTATCACTCCCACCCTATCTGGTCAAACAAGTCACTAAGTCCAGCCCGGTTTCAGGAGGAGAACTAGACTCTGAAGATTAGTAAATACAAAGAATGCGCAGCCATCTTTAATTTCCTCCATCTACCTTGTTCTCCTAATGGATTTGTGATAACTTACACAAGAAGATTAAACAATAAATGTATTAAAGACTTTTTTAAAAATCAGGTACTTAGAAAATATATTCTTAGAAAAATATATTTTCTCATTCAAATGTAACATAGTATTACGTTGCGTACCTGAAGCTAAGATGATTCAACAATTCTATACATTACTCAGCATTCCTCACAAGAAGTGTACTTATTCTTAATGCCCTTCACCTATTTCACCCCTCTACCCACCCACCTCCTTTCTGGCAACTACCAGTTTGTTCCCTTTATTTAAAAGGGTTTTTTCAGCCTTTTTGTTCATTCGTTTCTTAAATTCCACATATGAGTGAAAACAAAGTATTTGTCTTTCTGACTTATTTCACTTAGCATTTATATCCTCTAGATCTATCCATGTTGCAAACAGCAAGATTTCATTCTTTATGGCTGAACAGTATTCCATTGTATATATACCACATCTTTACTCATTTATCTACTCATATACTTTATCTACTCATTTATGTATTAATAGACACTCAGGCTGCTTCCATATCTTGGATATTGTAAATAAGGCTGCAATAAAGTTTGGGGTGCATATATATCTTAGTGTTTTTGTCTTTGGGGGATAAATACCCTGTAGTGAATTTACTGGATCATATGATAATTCCAGTTTGAGGAACCTCCATATTGTTTTCCACAGAGGCTGCACCAGCTTGCCTTCCCACCAACAATGTACAAGAATTCCTTTTTCTCCACATACTTGTCAACACCTGGCATTTCTTGTGATTTTGATTTTAGCCAAACTGACCAGTGGGAGATGATCTCATGGTGATTTTCTTTGCATTTCCCTGATGATTAGTGATGTTGAATATCTTTGCATGTGTTTGGTCTAAGGCGGAATTTTTTAGATACTCTTATCAGATTAAGGAAGTTTCCTTCTCTTCCTAGTTTGCTAAATTTTTTACTCTGGATACTGAAGTATGGCAAATGCCATTCCTGGACCTATTGGGATTATAGGATTTTTGTCAATTATCCTTTGAACATGATATATTACACTGACTGTTTCTAATACCAAGTGAATACTGAATTCCTAAAATAAGCCCAGCTTGGTCATGATCTATTTTCATGCCCTATTAAAATAGCATTTTGATTCGACTAAAAAAAACATTTCACTTAGATATTTTGCATCTATGGTCATGAAGAATTGGCTTACAATTTTCCTATTTTCTATCTTTCAGATTTTGCTAAGAGCTTACTTGGCCCTGTCGGGGGTGGGGGAATAAGGAAACAGTGAAAAGGTGGGTTTACTGCTCTTCTTTTCCCCATTCCTTCCTCTCCCTTCCCTTCCAATTGTGAAAAATCCAGTTCTAAAGCCATAAGGTAGAGCAGAGCAAAGGAAACATCTGAGGCAGCTCAAAGAGTGATGCCAGAGTCCCGGCAAAGGGCAAAGGGCCTCCACGTAGTGCAATGTCCAGCACAAGGTGTCTGACTGAGCAAAGTAAGGAAGTGATCTGAGGAGGAGAGTTTATTAAATTTCAGTCTTCTTTTCTACTGGGCAGGCACTTAAAACTATAAATACTATAAAGACTATAAATACTGTTTTAGTGGCATCCCACACACAGGAAGGTATATACCTATTTTCTTCCTTACTTTTAGTTCTATGTATAGTCTGGTTTCCATTACAATTTCTTCAATTTCTAAATTGTTTAGAAGGTTGTTTTTTTTTTTTTTTTTTAGTTCTCATATACGTGGGAACTTGAATTATGGCATAAGCTGCTATAGCTTAACCTAAAAATAAGCCAAAAAAAAAAAAAAAGAAAGAAAAAGAAAGATAGAGTTTACTTCTCTTTGAGATAGGTGAGCAAACCAGATTGAAGGGACTGCACCCACACTCGACTTACATTCCAACACATGCTCAAGGCAGGGGGAAAAAAAATAGTTAAAAACAATCTCCAGACCTAGTTGCAAGGTGGGTGGAACCACCATGTTCCCAGCTAAATACAGAGTTCTACTCTGAAGTAAGAAGGGGCAATGGATACTGGGAAATAATTAGCATTCTCTGTCATGGGAGTTTTTAGTAATCTTTATGTTAGCCATTTTAGATTAATTAAATTGTGGTAAGAAAGTGCGGTCTCTATAATCTCAGTCATTTCAAATATATTAATGGCACATGGCCTCCTAAATGGTCATTTTACTTAAGTGTTTCCTATGTGCTTGAGAAATATATGTATTCAATTGTCATCTGCAGCATTCTATATATGTCTACTAGATCAATACTACTAATTGCACTGTTCAAATCTTTTAGGTCCTGATATATTTCCTGCTTAACATTTACAGAAACAGTTGTATTGGAGTCTCCCAATATCATCATCAAAATCATTTTCTTTGTGCTTGCCAATTTTTGCTTTTCATATTTTCAAGCTATTATTAACTGTATGTACAAATTTTATCTTCTATGAATTTTAATCTTTCATCAATATGGAGCCTAATCCTCTAACAGTATCAGTTTTAAAAACTGCATTCTGTTGTATTTGAATAACTATACAAACTTTATTATCTCCATTCCTTTCATTTCCAACCTCTGTACCCCAGTGTTTTAGCTATGTCCATGAGACCTCTACTGGGGCTATGTTTAAGTCTAGTCTAATTTTTGTCCTTTAAAGTAGGATTTATATATATGGTTATTCCTCACATATGGATTCATTTCTTTTTTTTTTTTTTTAAAGATTTTATTTATTTATTTGACAGAGAGAAATCACAAGTAGATGGAGAGGCAGGCAGAGAGAGAGAGGGAAGCAGGCTCTCTGCTGAGCAGAGAGCCCGATGCGGGACTCGATCCCAGGACTCTGAGATCATGACCTGAGCCGAAGGCAGCGGCTTAACACACTGAGCCACCCAGGCGCCCAGATATGGATTCATTTCTAACACAATGGTTTTTATTTGCTCTGCTCTTTTGCTGTTTTCTTCCTTTCCAGTCATCTTTTGAGTTCTATACTTCATTTATTTATTTTTATTTTATCTATATTTATATTTTATTTTTATATAAATATATAAATATATTTCTATTTATTTTATCTGCTTCTATTTTCTCAGGGCTGCCCTAAAATAATTCAGTAAGCACGAGTCACTTTTACAAATACAGAATCAGTACTTTTATCCCTTCTACTATATGGTATGCCAAACTTTAAATGTTTTAACTTTTAGCTCTGGTCTACTACCTTACCCAGTATGTTATGTCTACCCGTATTCTATCTTGTTTTTAAAACTGACAGTATTAGATGGTTTTATCTTATATAATCAGTGTTTGTTTATATTTACCATTTACAGGTTTCTTTCCTAGCCATTCGTTTTTGTGTTTCTGATGCTTCCTTCTGTAATAATTATGTTTCTTTCTGAAGTTTGAGATATATGAAAAACTGGCATAGACATCCAATTTTATTTCTTTAAAATACTTATCTTGCCCTTGTTCTTGAAAAGTGATTTACTTAGTGCTTGATCTTTTTTGTTTCCTCTTCAATAGCCCTTTGAAGATATTTTTTTTTTTTTTGTCACTGGCTTAACAACATCATTTTCCCTTAATTGCGTTTTTATTTTTTTTATTTTTTTATTTATTTATTTTTTTAATATAATTTATTTTTTATAAACATATATATTTATCCCCAGGGGTACAGGTCTGTGAATCAACAGGTTTACACACTTCACAGCACTCACCAAAACACATACCCTCCCCAATGTCCATAATACCACCCCCTTCTCCCAAACCCCCTCCCCCCAACAACCCTCAGTTTGTTTTGTGAGATTAAGAGTCACTTATGGTTTGTCTCCCTCCCAATCCCATCTTTTTTCATTTATTCTTCTCGTACCCACTTAAGCCCCCATGTTGCATCACCACTTCCTCATATCAGGGAGATCATATGATGGTTGTCTTTCTCTGCTTGACTTATTTCGCTAAGCATGATACGCTCTAGTTCCATCCATGTTGTCGCAAATGGCAAGATTTCATTTCTTTTGATGGCTGCATAGTATTCCATTGTGTATATATACCACATCTTCGTGATCCATTCATCTGTTGATGGACATCTAGGTTCTTTCCATAGTTTGGCTATTGTGGACATTGCTGCTATAAACATTCGAGTACACGTGCCCCTTTGGATCACTACGTTTGTATCTTTAGGGTAAATGCCCAATAGTGCAATTGCTGGGTCATAGGGCAGTTCTATTTTCAACATTTTGAGGAACCTCCATGCTGTTTTCCAGAGTGGCTGCACCAGCTTGCATTCCCACCAACAGTGTAGGAGGGTTCCCCTTTCTCCGCATCCTCGCCAGCATCTGTCATTTACTCACTTGTTGATTTTAGCCATTCTGACTGGTGTGAGGTGATATCGCATTGTGGTTTTGATTTGTATTTCCCTGATGCCGAGTGATATGGAGCACTTTTTCATGTGTCTGTTGGCCATCTGGATGTCTTCTTTGCAGAAATATCTGCTCATGTCCTCTGCCCATTTCTTGATTGGATTATTTGTTCTTTGGGTGTTGAGTTTGCTAAGTTCTTTATAGATTCTGGACACTAGTCCTTTATCTGATATGTCGTTTGCAAATATCTTCTCCCATTCTGTCAGTTGTCTTTTGATTTTGTTCACTGTTTCCTTTGCTGTGCAAAAGCTTTTGATCTTGATAAAATCCCAATAGTTCATTTTTGCCCTTGCTTCCCTTGCCTTTGGCGTTGTTCCTAGGAAGATGTTGCTGCGGTTGAGGTCAAAGAGGTTGCTGCCTGTGTTCTCCTCAAGGATTTTGATGGATTCCTTTCACACATTGAGGTCCTTCATCCATTTTGAGTCTATTTTTGTGTGTGGTGTAAGGAAATGGTCCAATTTCATTTTTCTGCATGTGGCTGTCCAATTTTCCCAGCACCATTTATTGAAGAGGCTGTCTCTTTTCCACTGGACATTCTTTCCTGCTTTGTCGAAGATTAGTTGACCATAGAGTTGAGAGTCTATTTCTGGGCTCTCTATTCTGTTCCATTGATCTATGGGTCTGTTTTTGTGCCAGTACCATGCTGTCTTGATGATGACAGCTTTGTAATAGAGCTTGAAGTCCGGAGTTGTGATGCCACCAACGTTGGCTTTCTTTTTCAATATCCCTTTAGCTATTCGAGGTCTTTTCTGGCTCCATATAAATTTTAGAATTATTTGTTCCATTTCTTTGAAAAAGATGGATGGTACTTTGATAGGAATTGCATTAAATGTGTAGATTGCTTTAGGTAGCATAGACATTTTCACAATATTTATTCTTCCAATCCAGGAGCATGGAACATTTTTCCATTTCTTTGTGTCTTCCTCAATTTCTTTCATGAGTACTTTATAGTTTTCTGAGTATAGATTCTGTGTCTCTTTGGTTAGGTTTATTCCTAGGTATCTTATGGTTTGGGGTGCAATTGTAAATGGGATTGACTCCTTAATTTCTCTTTCTTCTGTCTTGCTGTTGGTGTAGAGAAATGCAACTGATTTCTGTGCATTGATTTTATATCCTGACACTTTACTGAATTCCTGTATAAGTTCTAGCAGTTTTGGAGTAGAGTCTTTTGGGTTTTCCACATATAGTATCATATCATCTGCGAAGAGTGATAATTTGACTTCTTCTTTGCCGATTTGGATGCCTTTAATTTCCTTTTGTTGTCTGATTGCTGAGGCTAGGACCTCTAGTACTATGTTGAATAGCAGTGGTGATAATGGACATCCCTGCCGTGTTCCTGACCTTAGCGGAAAAGCTTTCAGTTTTTCTCCATTGAGAATGATATTTGCGGTGGGTTTTTCATAGATGGCTTTGATGATATTGAGGTATGTGCCCTCTATCCCTACACTTTGAAGATATTTTTGTACTCTGGAACAGCAATGCAAATCCAAACCAAGTCTGCAACCTGTCATCCCTTATTTCTCCCTTTGGCTGCTCTGCAGTTTTCCTACACAATGTTTTAGAAAACGGTAAGTAAGCAGACATGTGAGTCTGAGAAAAAGTATCTTTGGGCTATTCTAAAAAAACTCCCAGCCATTAGCCATTAGCTCCCAACACACACTTTCCCCTGTCCTCCTTTGTTCCCCCTGGATTTCTATTAATAAACTAACTTCTACTTAATCTTTTTTAGAAGTTATATTTCCCATTGCTTTGTCACTCTGCTATTAATTCTGTTCATGGTTAATTCTTTTTTCAACTCTGTCTAAACTTCTGTTTAAACTATCCGATAAAATTTTCATTTCAGTTATTGAAACTTTTCTATAAACTCTGTATTTCACCACCTGATTAGTTATTTTTCATAGTTCATTATTATTCGATCTTAAATATACGTTTTTTGTTTCTTTAAACATGAGACATTCATAGTTTATATTATATACACATATATATACATATATGAATTCTATTACCTGTAAACTTTGATTTTTTCATTCATAGCTTGCTGTTTGGGTAATCCATGGTAGTATCTTTTGTTTTTTAATAGATTACAAGTTTATCTTATTTGGAAAATTATCACTGAATATTCTTTCAATCTAGGTTTAAAGTGCATTCCTCAAGAAATGTTTTGTTCTTCCTATGCATTTCAGAGCATAACCAGCCTGTTTTTGTGGGGTTTCTTAATATTTTATTTATTTGAGGGGCACCTGGGTGGTTCAGTTGGTTAAGCATCTGCCTTTGGCTCAGGTGATGATCTCAGGGTCCTGGGATGAGCCTGGCATCAGGCTCCTTGCTCGGGGGAGCCTGCTTCTCTCCCTCTCCCTCTGCTTCTTCCCCTGCTTGTGCTCTCCCATGCTATCAAATAAATAAAATTTTATTTTATTTAAAAAAAACAAGATTTTATTTGAGAGATAGAGGGAGAGAGCTCAAAAGAGAGCAGGACTAGGGGCAGAGGAGAAGGTGACTTCCCACTAAGCAGGGAACCCAATGCAGAGCTTCGTCCCAGGACCCCAAGATCACGACCTGAGCCAAAAGAAGGCACTTAACCAACCGAGCCACCCAGGCACCCCAACCAGCCTGATTCAAGACTGGTTTTTTTTTCCATGAATAATCCCTCATCCCTGCAGAGTTTGGGCTTTCTGAAGAACACTGGCTAACTTTATTAAAGGAGAACAAAATACCAAACATGTCTTGGAAACTTCAGACACTTGCTCCAAAAAGATACAGAGATGTATCTCCTCCAGAGCCATGTGCTTACATTTCAGGGTAAAGATCTCCCTATCCTTTTCCCCCACATCTCTCTCCCCAACTAGGAGAGAATGGGCCAACGTGCCAGCCTTCCTATGCAAACTTCGAGTCTCCAGATTTTGAGGTTCCTCTCCAGTGTTACAGGGCAATCCCATGCTACTATCATGTCGCCCTGTGGGAATCATGGCTTAGAAAATCAATGCCCTGATACATGGAATTTGAGAAATAAGGCAGAGGTTCATAGAAGAGAGGAAAAAAAAAAAAAAAAGAAACTAAATGAAACCAGAGAGGGAGACAAACCATAAAAGAGACTGTTAATCTCAGGAAACAAACAGGGTTGCTGGGGGTGGGAGAGGGATAGGGTGGCTGGGTGATGGACATTGGGGAGGGCATGTGCTATGGCGAATGCTGTGAATTGTGTAAGACTGATGAATCATAGAGCTGTACCCCTGAAATAAATACATTATATATTAATTTTTAAAAATCAGTGCTAAGATGTTTTATAAACAATCTGTTTTCTGATCCACAGTTCTTTGGTTTCCTGTAAGAGTATCTGTATATAAAATTCTGGTGTTACACGTAATTG
This sequence comes from Mustela lutreola, assembly GCF_030435805.1. Classification (NCBI taxonomy): domain Eukaryota; kingdom Metazoa; phylum Chordata; class Mammalia; order Carnivora; family Mustelidae; genus Mustela; species Mustela lutreola. Next base: position 54,852,390 of record NC_081303.1, read on the forward strand.
GTAAACGATCTAGAATCAACAGATAGCCTTGGAGCAATCATCTTCTGCAACTTCCTCCCCTTTCTGGTTTTTGCTTTCTCCCCATGTACGGCCTTCAAGAACTTGCCTTACATTTCCACCAGTGTTGCATGTGGGCATGTGTGTCTATAAATAGAAACTTCATTCTTTATTTTGCCTTGTACCATTCTATCATATCACTAGTTCATGCTTTTAACCAGAAATTTCACATTTACTATTTGCATTATCAATTCTGATATCTTTTGGTTTGAAAATGCCCACCATTCTTTCCCTACTTACTGTTCAACTAGTAATTTTGTAGGTGGGGTGGGGAGTTGTGGAAAGGACAGATTTGAGCTAGGTCTTACAACTGAAACTCACAGGAAAATTTGATCCATTCGCATATACTGTCACATGAGAAATACTTATTCTAGGCTTGTGCTTTTATGCTTAACAATTTGTGTTTTTCCTTCCCGACGTTTTTTTTTCTAGTTCGATTAAACTGCTCATCATTCTACCTTTTCTTTTTTCTGTGGAAATCCTGACTTTATTTTGCTGACTACTGACTGTTCTCATGCAAATACATCTAACCCCATAATTACCTGAAACAAGACACCAACTCTTTCCTCCATGAGGCAATGTAACTAGGCTGTGCCCACAGTGTAACTCTTCCTCTCTTTCCTTCTCTACTGTGACTCCTTTCTTTCCCTCACTTTCTCTTCTCCCAAGTATCCTGAAATTCTTTGATTTCCCAAACTCACTGGCACACACTAGGTTTTGCAGAAGTAGTTTAAACTTATTAAAATTTCTTGAAGTGTGTAACTGAATATTTTTAAGCACTTAATTTTCCTCATCCATTTACATTTACAAACTACATACAAGTGCACACATATAAGCAGACACCTAAGAAGCACTGCTTAGTATTCTTTCATCTTTCTTCAGCTTGAGGTATATGGATACATTTATTGTTTGATCAAACTCAATTATTTTCCTCAGACACAATACATAGGTGATCCATTATGGTATCCATTAATACTTTTCATAAATATTCAGATTCTCTTCCTCCCAGAAACACCATAGAATTACATTTCTCTGCTCACTTTGAAGTGAGTCATGGGGACAGGACCCACTTGCTGTGGTCAATGAAATGTAACCGGAAATGATAAGAAAGGAATGATCTCAGAAGAAACCTACTACTGCTATCCTGAATGCAGTCATTAAAACAGATCCTTCAGCAGCCTGAGTCCCCATGCAGACGCTCATGTTCACCTATGCAGAATGCATACCAAGAATATGAAACATTCTTGTAATATTCTATGTGTTAATATTGTAATATTCTGTGTGTAAGGACAGGGAAATTTGGAGATTGGTAGCACAACACAGACAAGACTATCCTAACTGTATACTCTGACATCTTTCACAGGCTCCAATAACTTTATTTTTCCTTACCAGATGCATGATTCCTTGGCTGAGTGTAAGTTTGTTGATACAGTCCCTCACTCTGTCATTTGTAAATGTTACTCTATGCTCTTCTGACTTCTGATGTTACATATGAGAAGTTGTATCTCAGCCTGGTGCTTTGCAAGATATGTATTCCATCTGTGTAAATTTTATTCTCTTATTATTTTAATTATTGCCTCTGTTTTATTTTTATCTTCTGGAATTGCTGATCCAGGTTACAACTCCAATATCTCTTTTCCATGTCGTTTACCTTTTCCCTTCATGGTCCTCATTACTTTATTTTTGCTCTGTGCTTTAATGTGTTACTTGAAATTTTCCAGGTCATTTAAGCTGTATCAACAGTCTACTAATAGTACAGATGGAAAAATTATGGTTTTAGATCCAAGAAGCGCTTGTCCCTACTGTATTTGATTCTTAAGTGCTTAATTCAAGTTTTAATCACATCCTTACTATTTACTCTGGTAATTGTTCAGCTTATTTCTTTGCCTTCTGAGCCTCTCTTAGGTTATTAAAAGATTTTTTTTTTTTTTTAATTTTAGAGTGTGCATGTGCTGGGGGGTGGGAGGCAGGAGAGAATCTCAAGCACACTCCCTGGTGAGCATGAACCAGGCTCAACCCCACAACCCTGAGATCATGACCTGAGCTTAAATCAAGAGCCAAACACTTAACTGACTGAGCCATCCAAGCACCCAACATAATGGTTTCTTCACTGGCTTACAGACTTTTTTTTTTTTTTTTTTTTAAAGTATCCTAAGAAGTAGAAAGCAGCAAGCAGAAGGTAGAAAACTCTCTACCCTCTTGGACCTGAGGTATAAAAGCAAGCTCAGTTCTCCTCCCACAGTCTTTCATGCGCTTTGGTCTCCTGCACTCAGGTGTCAGAGGAGGAAAGACATCCCCATTTCTTAATCCTCCCTCACCTCTTAAAGATCGGGGAAACCATGAAATACAAAGTTCTCCTTATGCAATAGCTTTACAACTCCAGGAATAAGCTTAATCCACTGAAAAGAAGATTCTGTACAAGTATTCTGAGAGTCCCAGTCATAACTAAACCCAACTGCCCACAGGTCATGGCAGCCATCAGGATCAACACAGGTATGAAGTTTACAGTTGGAAGATAAGGGGATCAGAACCAAATGATCATCCTTTTCCCACTGTGTTTGCCTCCCTCCTTGTCATTCAAGTCTCAGATCTGAAGTCTTTGCCTTTAAAGAGGCACTTCCCACCCATTCATTCTAGAGCAGCTACCAGCACTTCTCAACAGCTGTATGAATATGAACAATCCTCATTTATCTCTTTCACAGTACTTAATACTCTTAAATTATCTTATGTACCTCTGAATGTGAGGCAGAATTTGTCTGCCTCAATGCCTGAAACTACATAGTGCTTTATTTTTTTTTTAAGATTTTATTTATTTATTTAACACAGAGAGAGAGAGAGAGAGAGAGAGAAAGAGATCACAAGTAGGCAGAGAGGCAGACAGAGAGAGAGGGGGAAGCAGGCTCCCTGCTGACCAGAGAGCCCAATGCGGGACTCGATCCCAGGACCCTGAGATCATGACCTGAGCTGAAGGCAGAGGCTTAACCCATTGAGCCACCCAGGTGCTCCTACATAGTGCTTTAAAAATATTTATTGCAAAGGGGCATTTGGGTGGTTCAGTTGGATAGGCGTCTGACTCTTAATTTCAGCTCAATCATGATCTCAGGACAGTAAGATCAAGTCCTGCATTGAGCTCTGTACTCTGCTGGGAGTCTGCCTGAGATTCTATGCCCCTGCCTCTGCCCCTCCTCCCTGCTTTCTCACGCACACTCTCTCTCTAAAATAAATAGATCTTTAAAAAATACATTTACAGAGAAGACTGAGTTTATCTCCCTCATACTTTCCACCCACTTGGCCCTAAAAACCTAGATTAGTGAAATGCTATTAACTAGAAGCTTATACAGTAATTAAGCTTTCCCTGAGAGTATAAGCTTGGATATTTCAAGAATTCTAATGTAGCACCTCTATTTCAGATGCCCAATTTAGATTTAATCATATATATTTAGCCAGAGTCCTGTTCACAATGCTTTACTCATTTCCTCTATCTCAAAAGTTCTTGAGTTGTCATTTGATTAAATTATAACCCCATGTATTTTCTTTAGATAAGGATTTAGACGGACGATGAATCCTATGTGTCCAAAAAGGTCCCTCATTTACCCTTATAGTAGCTTAGGTGTATACAAGATTCTTGAATTCCCGGCCTCTCCACAGTCTGTAGGTGCTTTTCCCTGTTGTAGATAAAACAAAGCCCAATGCCAGAATAATCATATTTCCTCTGTAAATAACAGGCTCTTCTCTTTAAGAGACTGTAACCTGTTTCTCTTTAGCCTTGGAATTCAGGAATTTCACTTATAACTGACTTATGTTAAATATAAAAGCAGTACTGTCAGAAGTAAATATACTGGTACATTATACTAGCCTTAAGGGATTAGCACCTAAGGTTATTAAACAGTGACCTATGGAAGAATGGAGATGTGAGGTAAGCCAGAAAACTAGGTAAGGAGGGTTTGCTGAAGGTGCTCCCATTCTAACAGTTACTCTGATTCACTGAGATGAAAAGGGGAAGCGGCACTATCTCCAGAAAGTTCTTATCATCTGAAAATCACCAAGTAGTGCAGGTCAGAAGGAACAATTTCACAGTAATTCAACTTATGGCTGTGAATTAGCCACACCAACTCCAAAGATACTTGGTTAGGGTGCAAAACTAGTTCAAGGATAAACAAAATTTAAACGATAGTAAGAAGGGAATACAAAAAATAGTAAAAAACATCACTATTATCTAAAGCCTTTTCCTGGCTACTGCTTTCAGTTTTGATTACCTCAAATCATAAAGAACATGCCAAATGAAACACTTTTCCTAACCAGCAGTAATATATGACTATTGTGTTCAGCATTATAAAATACTAGAAATAGAGCTGCTTGAGAAATAAATCTAAAAAGACGAAGTAGATACACAGAAAATATAAAAATCAGAAAACTAATTTTTTCCAGTTACTAATGGTTCTCTAGGTGAGCTTAAATCAACTTATGTCTTTGAAAACCAAAATTTTTATATAAATGTTTATATTCAATGCAGAACAAGATTAAGAATCAGTAATCATAGTGTTTTTAAAGAACTATATGTAATTGCTACAGCAAAAATTTTTTCAAAATGCTTCAATAGTCAGTTGAGAATGTAGCCACTTTCTGATAATGATGAAACAAACTTGTTTCAAATTTGTTTACCCGAAATTTCACTGATATATACACATTTTAACTATAGCACATCTTCTCATCACTTTGATTCCCAGAAAAATTCCCTTAGAATTCACCAAAATGGGCGCCTGGATGGCTCAGTGGGTTAAGCCTCTGCCTTCGGCTCAGGTCATGATCTCAGGGTCCTGGGATCGAGTCCCGTATCGGGCTCTCTGCTCGGCAGGAAACCTGCTTCCCTCTCTCTCTCTCTCTCTCTCTCTCTCTGCTTGCCTATCTGCCTACTTGTGATTTCGCTCTGTCAAATAAATAAATAAAATTAAATAAAAAAAAAAGAATTCACCAAAATCATTCCCATAGTTTCCATGTTCCCAATTTATGTCACTAAATTATCTGCAATCTAATACCGCACATTTGGCTTTTGCCACTTATATTTAAAAAAAGAGAAAATTCTGACTCTATGCAAGTATTAATAGGTTTCATCCTCCATTTCTCAACCATTTTCATGGCCTGTCTTGACATTCTTATAATAAATGCACTTTCAAAAAACATATTATCTGTGACTCAACCACAGTGACTTTATTAAAACCATTACCAAACCGATATTATTATAGGGAAAAAGAAAAAAATGTTTGAAATCTAACTCTCAGCAGTATTATGCCTGGCTTTAAGATATGCTAGAAATGAAAAGAAACCAAGTTCTCCTTATTAAGGGAGAGGACTCAAGCTGGGATTGGAAAAACAAGTAGCTGATTTATTTGCTCCCCTCAGCCCTCCCTCCCATCCCTGCCTCACTTCTTCAAGGATTTCCAAGTTTTCCCCCCCCCGCTGACAGATTTAGAAACAGAAAAGTCCTAAATAAATTAGGAGAGAACCCACACAATGGGAAAAAAAAAATCTGAGAGGTACAACAGCAGGTGCAACTCATATCCCTACTTCAGACTCTTTTGCATTTAGAAGATAAAATCAAACTACTAGGAGCTTTTAAAAACTACCTTCCAGATAACCATGATACACATGTATAAACAGGGTCAATCTCAATAATCATTAACTCAAGTGCAAACGTGGCTGCCAAATTCTTCCTTCCCAGGAAATACTTTCTAAGTACCAGATAATGAATTATTAGAATAATAGTCTCTAACAAGCCTATGATAGAAGTCATTAGTTTTTAGGTTCTCTCTTCCAAGATAAGTGACTCAATAAGAAATTCTAACTTTAAAATTTCCAGGCTTCAGAGGACCAGGGAGGAAGGTCTGAAATGATGAATCCTGGGTATCCTCTATTGCGGGGGGGTGGGGGCAAATTAATATAAAAGCCTCCCTAGATTTCTATTTCCAACATTATGACTACATCCCCTGAAAAACCCACCTACCTGAAATAACTAAAAGACTGGATAAAATATTTAAAACACATTTTGTAAAAAGCATTGCTGAGCTGGCAAAAAAGGGTGAAAAATCTTCAGGTGCCAAAAATAAAATGTAACTGGGAGAGGAGTACCAAAGCTCCTTTCCCCGACAAAGACTCTGCTGAGCTCTGGACCCTAAGCTTCCTGCTGATGGCTGCACAGAGTGCCACAAGAAAAATTCAAGCCTGGGGCTCACCCAAAGTAAATAACTTCACAAAAGAGGTCTGAAAAAGCTGAATCCCAGAAGTCATTCATCCCTCATCATAAGGGAACAAAAATTAATGAGAATGGGTGCAACATGTTCTGTATTACTGGCTGCAACAAGTTACCACAAACCTAGGTGCTTAAAGACATTATTTTACAAGTGTGGAGATCTCAAAATGTCAAAGAAGGGTGTTGACAGCACTAAGTTCTTTCTGAGGGTTTCAGGGGAGAACAGGTTTCCTTGCCTTTTCCAACTTTTAGAGACCTACTGTATTTCCCAGCTCACATCACCCTAACCTGCCATTTCCCTCATCATATCTCCTCCTCTCTAGCTCTGACTCCTCCTGTGTCCCTCTTGTCCCTCTTATAGATAGCCTGTGTTTACACTGGGCCCACCTTCATAATCTAGGATAAACTTTTTATCTCAATCAACTGAATAGATTTATATCTGCAAAGTCCCTTCTGTCATATAAGGTAATGTTTATAAGTCCCAGGGATGAAGATATGGACATTTTGAGGGATGGGTTATTTTCAGTCTACTATAAAGCACACAAGATAAAATTCTCAATTTCATTAAACAGAAATCTCTTTTGAGGCTTACTGGTATTCACAATGGTCTGCAGCTTGAATTCACATTTGTTTAGCCCAAATTATCAGTTCAGTTGAAAGTGGTCCTAAGTCGTGGCTACAATGGACTAGAAGTATCAAATGCACAACTCTCTGCAGTACTGAACCTCAGTCCATCAGGCAAACCATTACTCTAGGAAATGTCAGAGAAAAATAACCAGCTCACAGAGAAAAGTCACAAAATCAGAAATGAAGTGCCAGAAATCAAAGTCTACAGAAACAACTTTCAGCAAAGTCACTCTGGGGGTGGTGGGGAATCTGATTACTAAACTATATTTAAGGGGCACCTGGGTGGCTCAGTGGGTTAAAGCCTCTGCCTTCAGCTCAGGTCATGATCCCAGGGTCCTGGGATCAAGCCCCACATCGGGTTCTCTGCTCAGCGGGGAGCCTGCTTCCCCCTCTCTCTCTCTGTCTGCCTCTCTGCCTACTTGTGATCTCTGTTAAATAAATAAAATTTAAAAATAAACTATATTTAATATGTTAAATCCAAAGAAATCTTACAAATATGAAAGAGGAATAAAAGACAATAAAGCATACCCAACCAGATTTTTAAAGAGCCAAAACAAGGCATCTGCGTGGTTTAGTGTGTTAAAGCCTTTGCCTTCAGCTCGGGTCATGATCTCAGGGTCCTGGGATTGAGCCTCACATGGGGCTCTCCCTCGGCAGGGAGCCTGCTTCCTCCTCTCTCTCTGCCTGCCTCTTCACCTACTTGTGATATCTCTCTCTCTCTCTCTCTCTCTGTCAAATAAATAAATAAATAAACAAAATCTTTTTAAAAAATAAAAATAAAGAGCCAAAACAGAATGCTACAAATAAATATAATTTAGGGGCATCTGAGTGGCTCAGTCAGTTAAGCACCCAACTCTTCATTTCAGCTCAGGTCATGATCTCAGGGTGGTGTGATCAAGCCCCAAATAAGCTCCCTGCTCAGGAGGAAGTGTGCTTGGGATTTTTCTCCCTCTCCCTCTGCTCCTCCCTCCACTCACACTTGCTCACTCTTGCACACTCTCTAAAAATAAACGAATCTTTAAATATATATATAATTTAGGGCGCCTGGGTGGCTCAGTGGGTTAAGCCACTGCCTTCGGCTCAGGTCATGATCTCAGGGTCCTGGGATCGAGTCCCACATCGGGCTCTCTGCTCAGCAGGGGCCTGCTTCCCTCTCTCTCTCTCTGCCTGCCTCTCCATCTACTTGTGATTTCTCTCTGTCAAATAAATAAATAAAATCTTTAAAAAAAATTAAAAAATAAATATATATATATATAATTTAGAACTAATAGATTCAACAGCAAATTAAAGACAACTTAAAAAAATAGTAAACTAGAAAAAAATCTGAGGATCACACAGGAAGTAACTTCAAGATAAGAAAACACAAAAGAGGTTAAGAGACAAAATGAACTAATAAGCTCATTTAATTGGAATTTAAGAAAGAGTAAATAGAAAAGAGTTAATGTGAAGATGTTGAAGAGTTTTCTACAACTCTTAGTACAAATGCTCATATTAGTAATAAATACCAAAAGAATTAAAAAGAAATCTGTATCTAGATACACAATGAAGCTGAAGAGCCCTAGAGAAAAAAAAGTCCTAAAAGTGGATAGAAAAGGAAAAAAAATATTCCAGGTAGTGGCTATTAGACTGATGGCTACCTTCTTCACAATAAATGATGAAGCAGTAAAATTATATCATAATATGCTAAGAAAGTGCCAATCCGGAATTCCATAATCAATGAAAATAATCTTCAATGAGAACCAAAACAAACACATTCAAATAAAAAATTTGATCACCAACAGATTCTTACTGAAAGAACACCTAAAGGATATACTTCACAAAGATGGAATATGATCCCAGACAGAAAATTTGAAGTGAAAGGAGAAAGAGTAAACCAAGAAAGTGAGAAATACAGGAATGAAACTACTGACTATATAGAACACTAATAATAATGCCTAATTTAGGGGCGGTGGGTCAAGACAGAAGTACAGTATCAGGGGAAATAGTGTAATGTTGGGAGAGCGTGTTCTGAGAGCCCTTTATTTAAGAAGAGGGTAACCTGATTAACTCCGATTAAATATGCATGCTAAAATAATTAAGAAAACCCATTTAAAATAGACACAAATGTAAGCTCCTTAAAAAAAAAAAACACACACACAGCAAGAACATGAAATGAGATTAAGGAGAAAAACTGGGCAAAAAGCAGAAGAGTAAGAAACAGAAATCACATAAGATGGTATAAAATTAAACCATAATCACAATAAATATAAATGGATTTGCTCTCAAGTTGAAGGACAAAGATTATCCTTGCATTAAAAATGTAATCCAGCTACAGAGAATATTGCAACTATTTAATAATTAGTATAGTATAGGCACGGACCAGTCCAAACAGATGTACCAACAAATCAGAACTTCGATCCTAATGAATATGCCCATATGAAATCATACTGAGCAAGTATCAACCCTGAGTCCAACCACATGCTTTTTTCATAAATCACCTCTAAAACATATAGATACATAAATGTTGAAAATTTAAGGATAAAAAATGTACTAAATACCCAAAGTTGGTAAAGGATATTAACAAAATAGACTAAAAAAAAAAAATCATTACCAGAGCTAATTGCTATATAATCACAAAATATAGCAGTGTGTTGACACTGTTGCCTTTTGATTTCTTGTTCTTCATTGCAGCAGTTTATCTTGTGCAGGTCTCACAGATGTTGGTAGTTGAGCCACACATGCTAAGGTTTAGGAAGAAATCACTGATGTACCCACGGGTTTTTCATTTATTATCCTTATTAGTTGCTTTGGTTGATAAGCAGAGTTTAGGGGCAAGTTTAGAACTAAGCTGTCATATTCATGTTGCACTCATTTTGAAATTGTTTTCTACTTCACTGTCACATTCTTTTCCAATAGTTGGTGAGAGGCAAATAAAATGCTACCAGTGTATTCTTCCAGGATAGCGTGTCAATCTACATGAGCTGTACCTTTGATTAGAATGTATTCCTTGTGCTAATGGAGGTAGACTGCCCAAAAGCCACTGGTCATACCAAATCAGGTATCTTTACTCTCCACAGTTCAGGGGCTTGCCAAATGAAGAAGAAAGAAGATGCATTATACTCTCCTCTTCATGAGGTGGTTAGTTAAGAATGAATTAAAATCTGAGAACTGGAAAGGAAAGAACAATTTACTCTGCTTACAGCTTCAATAAAGAAGAAAAATGCTTTGCGTGGATGCCAACAATTATCCTGTATTTTTTATTGTAATGCAAGCAGCCAAGACTGGGTAGTTAACACAATAAAGGGAAATGAATAAATCCCTGTCCTGTTATCATCTTTCAGATCCTGTGGATCTGTAAAAGTTGTATGAGAGAAAAATAAACGTTACTCAAATACCTTAAGGAAATGTTAATGCTGAAGAAGTGTTGGGAAGCTCTGCAACCATTTAATTCCTCCACTCACTGCTTTGTCAATCACAAATTACCCAGTTAGCAGAAAGCTCAATGTGTTTTTCAAAAGTGACATTAACTTTTAGAATTATTTAATAATCTTTAAAGTTTTTTTGTTAAACTCTTCTTTCACTTCATGAGGATGGTTATTGGGGGGGGGGGGAGGAAAAGTAAAAATCTATAGTGACAGAAAGGAGGTACATGGTTGTCTGGGAATGAGGTCAGGAGGTGCGGGGCACAGAGGAAAGGACTGTAGAAGAGCACAAGGTGATGAATATGTTCATTTTCTTGGTTGTGGTGATGGTTTTGCAGATGTACCTAGATAAAACTTTCCAAATTGTACACTTTAGATGTGTGTAATTACATGTCAATTATAGCTCAATAAAACTTTTTAAAAAACTGATAGAAATATACCCCTCTGTAATCCTTAATATCCAATAATCACCATCATTGACAGGCTGTCAGCCCCTGAAATTACTCCAGATCAACATCATTAAAAGTAGGAGAACCAAGACATTGTGGCCTCTTTGTGAAATACTCTCTAATACCTTTGAATATTCTTGGGCAAAATAACTAACAAATATAATCAAGTCTCTAGCCTAGAGCTAACTTCCACATATAAGAAATAGAGGAAAAAGTAAAATGAAACAAGGAAACAAAGAAACAAACCCAGACTGTGGAACATTCTCTAAGACAACTGACCAATTTTCTGTTCAAACTGATGGCATGAATGGGACCTAAAATTAATAAAGGGTCTACTCCAGATTAACCAGAAGATTTATGTGATTTAACTAAATGCAACCAATGTAATTTATGTACAGGTAGTATTCCCCTCATCTTTGGGACCAATAAAATAATTTGACTCTGGACTAGGTATTCAATTTTACCAAGGAGTTATTGCTAGCTTTGTTAAGGTGTACTAAAATGTCATCATGGTGTGTAATGCAATGCCCTTAGGTACATTTTTAAAGACACAGGACTGAATGACATTATCTGGGAACTTCCTTACTATACTTCAGATATTAGGAAAAAAAAAAAAAAGACAAAACAAAAAGGTAGACAAAATGTGGCAACAACTTGACCAGATAAATCTATCTGATGGGATTTACACTGAAGTGTTCTTTACACTGAAGTAACTTTTGTCACTTTTGTGCCTATTTGAAATGTTCGAAAAAATTTAGTGAAATTTCACCACAAAACTGAATAGAGTTCAACTATTATAAAATTATCTAAATTCGTACCAAATATAAGTACATATAACCACCTAAATCGTTTTATTAAATTTTTGACTACAAGTAAAAATACCTGAATTGTTAGCATTTCCAAATGATTTGCTGGAGAATAATTACAGTGTGCACACAGGCGCCAGTACAGACTATTAAGCTCAATATCATTATCTGCAAGGAGGACAGCAATAAAGAATTCAACAAATGTATTCTTAATATAGATCAATAATACCTCCCCCTCCAGGTTTTTTAACTCTCACAGCATTTTAACTCTAGTCACTGTACTAGGCACTTCACATACACTATTTCTAATCCATCCTACAGTATTAAAATGTTGCGATTATCACGATTTTAAAGAGAAAACAGAGGTTCATTATGTAACTTGCCCAAGGGCATGGTTCAAGTCCTTTTGAATAGTAAGAGCAGAATCTTTCCACTATGGAGAGTAAGAATTCTGTCAAACTATTTCCTACAAATGTACATGTATGAATGATGTAGATTCTAATACAATTCTTGCCAAAAATAAATAAATAAATAAAGATGACAAGTACACAAAATTGCAAGAAGTTCAGTGCCTTTTCATACATTTTCAAATTTGTCCAAAGGAACAGTGTAGTATTATGTGAGGTGTCTCTGAGTTCAGTCCTGTCTGGATTCCAACTCCAGCTCTGCTACTTACAACCTAAGTGGCCTTTGGCAACTTAACTCCTCTGAATTTGTTTTGACAGGACAGAAACGTGAATAGTAATACCACATGGTTATCGCAGCAACAATGGTAAATGAACAAACTCATAAAAGTTCCTAACAGTGCCTGGGACAGGGCTACATCCTAAATGTGAGCACCATTCTTTTACTCACCTTTTATGACTTGTGCATAAAAGAACAATTCTAATAATAACTATTCTTTGAAGGCTAACCGTGACTGCCATTAGCAAAAGGACCCATCTATTGCCCAGTATATTGCTTTTCTTGGCCCAAGGCATTGTTGGCTAGAATCTTTCCACATAAAATTCTAGGTTTTAACTTAAACATGATGTAGGAGTCAGGGTTGTACAGTTATTCTCAAAAGTGGCTGGCAATGGGCAGCAGCATTTACCTTCAACACAATGTCACTTAAAAAGATGCTTTAGGGGAAATTGCTCCCTCTGCAGTGTTTGGATCCTGCCATGTACCCTTCTCCATTAACAACACTTCAACTAAGTCAGAAACTCCACAGCACACTGACTATATTCATAAAAAGTCAAGAGAGTGAGTTTTGACAGGCAATAAATAAATAAACACCTGATAATCATTTGAAGGAAGACTTTTAATTAAAAGCTTTTTATTATGCTATAGCCTGAGTAGCATGGAGTTCTGGTATCTAAGATTTTAACCTAATACATAGGTTACAAAGGCCTCTATATGGTTTCTGAATTAATATTCAGATCATATTCATCCATGGGAAAAAACACCCTGACAAGAGAGACACTCTACTTATCAGATCCAGAAAGAAAATTCAAATATATCCTTATAGAAAAATTTTTGAGATTTACTAGTAACCCATTATCAATTTGGCCAAAGAATTAAAAAGTAAATTATTTTTAAATAATTGTAGGACCACCATCTTTTTCAAAGAAATGGAACAAATAATCCTAAAATGTATATGGAACCAGAAAAGACCTTGAATAGCCAAAGGAATATTGAAAAAGAAAGCCAAAGTTGGTGGCATCACAATTCCAGACTTCAAGCTCTATTACAAAGCTGTCATCATCAAGACAGCATGGTACGGGCACAAAAACAGACACATAGATCAATGGAACAAAATAGAAAGCCTAGAAATAGACCCTCAACTCTATAGTCAACTAATCTTCGACAAAGCAGGAAAGAATGTCCAGTGGAAAAAAGCCTCTTCAATAAATGGTGTTGGGAAAATTGGACAGCCACATGCAGAAAAATGAAATTGGACAATTTCCTTACACCACACACGAAAATAGACTCAAAATGGATGAAGGACCTCAATGTGAAAAAGGACTCCATCAAAATCCTTGAGGAGAACACAGGCAGCAATCTCTTCGACCTCAACCGCAGCAACATCTTCCTAGGAACATCGCCAAAGGCAAGGGAAGCAAGGGCAAAAATGAACTATTGGGATTTTATCAAGATCAAAAGCTTTTGCACAGCAAAGGAAACAGTGAACAAAACCAAAAGACAACTGACAGAATGGGAGAAGATATTTGCAAACGACATATCAGATAAAGGGCTAGTGTCCAAAATCTATAAAGAACTTAGCAAACTCAACACCCAAAAAACAAATAATCCAATCAAGAAATGGCCAGAGGACATGAACAGACATTTCTGCAAAGAAGACATCCAGATGGCCAACAGACACATGAGAAAGTGCTCCATATCATTCGGCATCAGGGAAATACAAATCAAAACCACAATGAGATATCACCTCACACCAGTCAGAATGGCTAAAATTAACAAGTCAGGAAATGACAGATGCTGGTAAGGATGCAGAGGAAGGGGAACCCTCCTACACTGTTGGTGGGAATGCAAGCTCATGCAACCTCTCTGGAAAACAACTTGGAGGTTCCTCAAAATGTTGAAAACAGAACTACCCTATGACCCAGCAATAGCACTACTGGGTATTTACCCTAAAGATACAAACGTAGTGATCCAAAGTGTTTATAGCAGCAATGTCCACAATAGCCAAACTATGGAAAGAACCTAGATGTCCATCAACAGATGAATGGATCACGAAGATGTGGTATATATACACAATGGAATACTATGCAGCCATCAAAAGAAATGAAATCTTGCCATTTGCGACAACATGGATGGAACTAGAGCGTATCATGCTTAGCGAAATAAGTCAAGCAGAGAAAGACAACCATCATATGATCTCCCTGATATGAGGAAGGGGTGATGCAACATGGGGGCTTAAGGAGGTAGGAGAAGAATAAGTGAAACAAGATGGGATTGGGAGGGAGACAAACCATAAGTGACTCTTAATCTCACAAAACAAACTAAGGGTTGCTGGGGGGAGGGAGGTTGGGGAAGGGGGGTGGGGTTATGGACATTGGGGAGGGTATGTGCTTTGGTGAGTGCTGTGAAGTGTATAAACCGGGCGATTCAAAGACCTGTACCCCTGGGGATAAAAATATATTATATGTTTATAAAAAATAAAAAATTAAAAAAAAATACATGTAGGGTATCTATCTCAACTCTTAAGAATTATCCATGTTCAAAGACAGCAAATTCTTAATTAGATGCCATTTTGTTGTCAACCTCTAGACAGCATGAAAAAGATACCACAGGAAATTGACAAAAATCAAGGCATCTGAAACCTGAAGTATCACTTTTTTTTACTTTTGAAATTCCCAGTTCTGTCATATTTGGAATTGTGGACAGAAAGTGTTGAAAAACAATTTACAGACTTCTCTTCACTCTCAAAGTCTTCTGCATCTTCATAATTCCAATAAACTGGCCACCCAAAATTTAGCTCAGGAGAACTAAGACCTGCTACATGTAATAATTAAGTCCTATAGGTTCTTTAAGGGATGCCTGAGAGACCTGAATATTTATTATATCACTTTAATAGCTGCCAATATTTATATTTGAACTCATCACTCACCAGAGTTCAAGAAAATGTGAAAACTTTAATTACAAAAAATGGACCAAGATAAAAGTGTACATATTATATAGAGTGATAACTCCCAGTGAAGGGAGCCCCAGATTTTTATGGACTTGGAAAATAATAATCACATGAACCTCTATTACATAGAGAGCAATATAAGGATAAACGTTTAGAAATTATACTATAAAATATAGTTTGTAAAAATTTATACCCTATTAGATGGAGAAAACTCTAAAACTGTAATCATTTATTCACTGATCACTGAAAGAGTAGTTGTCAGTTTCTACACATCTAAAAGTTACAGTGGGTACTTATTATAGATTTTCAATCTAGGAAGCTAGCCTCAGAGGCTCTGATTTAGGAGGCCTTAGAAAGGACACTGGGAATCTGAATTTTTAATAAGCATTCCAAGTAATTATAATGCACATGGTCTGAGAATGGTACTCTGAGAAGCACTTCAATAAAGGAGGAAAAAAAAAAACACCCATGAACTTGACACTCAGTGAAACTGGAATACAGATAAAACCCCCAAATTAAAATATATATGGAAGGACTGCCATAAGCAGTGATGATCAAGTAAAGCAATTGTGTTTGAGGAAGTGAAATGGAAAGCAGAGGCAGAGCTCCAATTAGCCATCGCAGTCTACCTCTTGAAGCTAAGGGATACACACTGAGGTGCAAAAATCTAAGTGTCTTTGTTCACAGAGAAGAGAAGAATGTAGGAGTAAACACCAGCAGCCCCACTGGACCAGATATGGCTATCCTCAGACAACAGAGCCCCCTAGATGGGATATCTCTGCAGAAAGCAGTGGCTGCCAGAAGGAAAAGAGAAACTTTAAAAAGGGAGAGAAAGTTCACTAACTGCCTAAAGAAAAGTTAAAACAAACTTGCGATAAATGCTAGATAAGAAATTTCATCTTGACCCTTCCAATTAATCATCCTGCAACATCTGGTCCAGGAAATAACCTCTTTCAAAGGCAAACTATCAAAGAAAGCAAAACAGGATCTACTGAAGGGGACAAGGTGGAGGACAAGGTAGGGGACAAGGTGGGGGACAAGGTGGGGGACAAGGGCTAATTAAAGTTAAAAAACAAGATAAAACCTTCACTGGGAACCTTTGCCATGAAGCAAATAAAAGTCCTCAACAAACCTCCTACCATGAATTCCTAAAACTTGGAAAAGTAATTGTCCCTATGAAACAAGAGCACAGTGCAGGGATGAAAGAGCTCAGGGTAGAGATGGAGGAAATAGGAAGAGATGAAAAATAGCTAGCAGAGTTAGATGTTGGGGGAGGGGAGGGAGAACATTAGTAATAAAATTATGAAAAGCAAAATCAAAAGAATCAGAATGGATATAGTTAAAAATACAAAAGGATATAAAGTAGAAGTCAGAGAAAGTGAGCAAAATAAAATGCAAGTAAATGTTTTAAAATAATTTACAAATAAAATGCCAGTTATTGAGGGACAGCATATGTATAACTTGCTATCCAAAGCAAGGGAAATGAACAAGAGAGCAGAACACTTTGGGGGGAGGGTGTCAAAGTTAAAAAAAAAAAAAAAAATGACGCTATACTGAAAGCATACTTCATGCTCCAAAGAAAACTAACCTAAAATAGTATATACCAGAAAGAGCCTAGTAAAATTTGTGTACTTCAAAGCTAAGACTCATCTGAATAGTCAAGCAAAAACCAACCACATTACCTACAAGGCTAATCAAATCAGGCGGCCTCAGCTTTTTCCACAGAAATATTCAACTTTAGAACACAGACAAATCCTACAGATTCCTGAAGCATGAAAGGATCTATCAAGAACCTCATACCTCACCATATATATAAATGTGTTGTGATTTCTTTTGCCTATTTTGAATACGCCTTCTATTTTGTAAGTAATTTTGAATTAATACCTTTGTGTTCTGAAAGATCCCTAAAACTGCATAAACTTCGCAAAACCTGGACCTAACACCGGCAAGACAGCCTCCTAAGGAGATCGTAAATAAAATCATCTGCCAAAGCACAACTCCAACTACCAGCATGATGGATTCCTCTTACAAATCTCTTGAAAATGCTTCTCATTGGCAGAACCAAAACAGAACCCTGCTGGCAAGGGAACCTGAGTATGAGTTCCCCTGAGATGCAGGGGTTAGCATGGAAAGGACCAAAAACCGTAAAGGAATGCTTAAGAAGAACCAAGAATTACATCAGCTACTCAGAAAAACACTGAAAGCCTAAAAAGGTTTTCTCCCTCTCATGGTCTCTTAAAAATCAACCAAAATAAAGTTTTCAATTGATAATAGAGCTACATCTTTTAAATTACATTCCGTTTAATCACCCAATTCAAATTCATGTTTAAGAGTCATTGCATGTATCAGTAATATTAAGTATCAGTGACATCTTAACAATTCTTAAAAACTAGGGGCATGTAACCATGACGATAAACAAAAGGAATATGGAAGAGGCCATCATAGAGCAACTCATATATCCTTTCCCTCAACTACTAGCTTCTCCCTAACACTGAATGAAATGTCAGGTAAAACCCAAAACTATTTGGATTTCTCCTAAGCAACAAAAAGTTAGATCTGATCCTGGGGACATTCTCGGGTCAGTATTTACATTTTCCAGTCTCATGAAATAAGCAAAACCACAAATTTCATTTAAAGATCTGCTTCTTCCCTGCCTGGCTCTATCCACTTCAAGCCAGAAGCCCACAATGCCAAAGGCAGGGGCAAGGTAGTGCCTCCATTTCCAAGTCTTGGGCTTCTTCACAATTTGGAACCAACTGTGGTTTCTGATTCTGTAAGGTTAGCTCGGAGGAAGGAGGATATGGGAACTTAGGGGCACATGATAGTTCTTGGCTGGTACCATCACGATCAGGAAACAGCTTCTGGGCTCAGATGGTATTGAAGATTGACATTCAAAGAGCACATAGAGTTCTTTGGAGACCTTCTCCCAAGAATTCCCTCACCTGCTTTCCTGTTGATGGAAGTAATACCCCCTCAGACCACAGCTTATGAGGTTACCTTGCCCCATCCATAAGCCCCACAGGGGCAGTCCCCTCAGACAGCAGCCTTTTAAAAATGAGCCTAGGCCAACATCTTCACCACTTTTGCATGGGAGCAGATCTGACTATTTCCTGTTAAAGTGGGTCTTCATAGTGTAAAACAGAAGACTCAAATTTTCAAGATACATTTGCTAAAGATATATTGGTAAACTTTTAAAATTCCAAACACTGACACTTTCAGTTGGTGAAAATGAGGCAGGAAAGATGGTTAAGAAGAATGCCCATTGTGCATTGTTCAGGGATCATAAACTGGCATAGCCACTATGCAAAACAATGTGGAGTTTCCTCAAAAAATTCAAAATAGTGATATCATGCAATCCACTAATTCCACTTCTGTATATTTATCCAAATGCAAGACACTACTTTGTAAAGACACATGCACCCCTATGTTCACTGCAGCATTATTTGCAGTATTTGCATTGTCTGCAATAGCCAAGATGTAGAAGCAACCTAGGCGTCCATCGATAGGTGAATGGACAAAGAGGAGGTAATATATACACACTGCATATTACTCAGCCATAAAACAAGAATGAAATCCTGCCATTCACAACATGGATGGGATATCCCAAAGGATGTTACACTAAGTATAATCAGTAAGACCAAGACAAATACCACATAATTTCACTTATACCGTAATTTCAAAAATACCCGCAAACAAAGTGGTCATTATCACAGGGGAGGGAAAGAAGGGAGATCACAGAAGTAGGTAAAGGAAATAGGAGGAACAAACTTCCAGATAAAAAATAAGGATGAAAAGTACAACATAAGGAACATAATCAATCCTGTAACAACTCTTGCAACTTAACTTTTATACTTATACTTAACATGGTGAGCATTTTGTAATGTGTGTAACTGCCGAACCACTATGTTGTACATCTGAAACTACTATGTGTCAACTATATTTCAACTAAAAGCTTAATAAAAAGGAGAATGCCCATTGGTGACCAGTAGGATGATGTCAGGTATTTGGGGGAAGAAGCTGGGAAGGTGGAAAGCAGCATGCGGTTGGGCGGGCCACAGGACCTTCAAGAGAATGCATACACAGGCTCCGTCAGAACCTCACGAATGCCCTCAATAACCAATAAGTTAACACACAAAAGCACTACTAGGTACCAGTTAAACAAGATGTTTTCTAACTCCCCAATTCCCCTACACACACACACACACACACCCCAACAACAACTAGAAGTGAGGGGGCAACATATGTTCCTAATCAGGCAATACCTGCCCCATCAACAACAACTAGAAGTGAGGGGGAAAAATATGTTCCTAATCAGGCAATACCTACCTCATCAACTACAACTAGAAGTGAGGGGGTAACATATGCTCCTAATCAGGCAATACCTGCCCAATCAACTGCTAGATTCTAAAGTTGGAGAAATGAAACAGATCACACTGCCTCCCCAACTTAGATCCCCGCCAGTGAGGGCAACAGATTAGGGCAGATTTGAACCTGAGAATAGTAATACTAATAATCCTAAACTCACACAGCATTTGTATGCCAGGCACTGTTTTAAGTGGCTTAAAAGTCTTCATTTCATCCTCACAAGGAGGTAGACACTAACGTCCTTCCTATGCAAAGGACAGGAAATTGAGGGCAAAGATCTCGTTTCCACCCAGCTACTGGCCAAAAAAAAGTCTTCAGCTCTGACTCAGGAGTCCACCCATGTTCTTGAGTACTACTCTACAAAAGAAAAAGTCAAGCTCTAAACAGGCAGAACTAAACTTATTAAAACAAGTGGGAAACAGACCTGCTGAGATGTCCTCATGAGATAAGAGGAAGACCAAATAGAAACAGGGTCTGTGGATGAAAAATAAGACAATTCCATATTGAATAGACTCTTGAAATAAAGTCACATCTCAGCCTAGACAGAAAGTTGGCAAAATGGGCTTTACCAGCCCTTACCTTGCTCTTGTCACCACAACAATTTCCGGATCTTAGGTCACTTCTTGCTGACATACCTATCCCAGCCAGTTCTCCTAAATCCCACCTCTTAGATGCCACCTGCCAGTCACCTTTCTCTGGAGCCCCATTCTCTCCACTCTGTCTAATCAAGACCTCTCCTCCCGTCAAACTGCTCTATCCTATCACCTAAAGCTTTTAACCTTATTATTTTAAATATCCAATTTTTTTTTCCAAACTTAAAAACTCCAAGTTCATTATCTCTCTATACTACAAAACAACACAGAACTAGAAATTAAGACAGATTTGGACGTCAGAAGAAATGACTCAACCTCGATCCAACTCTGGAACCAAGCAGGATTCATGTGCAATAAATAAGAGCCCCCCCAAACCCTCCCCACAAAAGACCTCTCTCAAGACCCAAGATCTCAGGCAGACACTGCAATTCCCTTAACTTTTATCATCGTATCAGAAGCAAATTTCCCCTGAATAGTGGGTGTGCCTTAGAGCACAACTCTACTACATAAAAGACCCAGCTCCTCAGACTCAGATTGAATTTACACAAAGAATATAAAAAAATTAATCTTCCCAAACTCACAGACATGCACACATGTACATACACAGTTTATTTTTAGTTAAAATTGTACATTCTGGCAAAACTTTATAGAAAGTACAGCTCATTTACCACTACATGAAACAGAAAAGCTTTTAAGTCTTCCTAAAGAGAGAAACACACACACAGCCCCCCCTCCAAGATACTATAGAAACTGCTTTTGTTTCAAAACCATTCTCCTAAGCTGGTCACTACCCATATTCCCCTCCAGTAACCTTTGTTACACCTCAGGACTGAAATCTGTATATGGTTCCTTACTCGGGACATGCTTGGGGAGTTTGGATTTGCATGATCACATCAGGAGATCTTTCCTGTAAGGACAGGTACTGACCTCGTGGCATATTTTCATTAATGCAATACTAAAAATGTTTTCCTGCAGTGCCAGTTCAGCTTTGTCCATTAGAAAGCAGGTCACTTGGCTGCCCTACTGAGCTCCTCCACAGTCGGGGAAGAAAGCAGAAATGACTCAGCATTCAGCTTGGACTAAAATGGTCCAGAAATCTGTTTCCCAAGGAGAAAGTCAGTACCTGATAGCTAAGCCTCGACCTTTTAACAATACTTATGATAAGCACATTCTAACATCAGTATGGAGCTACCAACTAAAGCCAAGAACTTAAAATTTGTTATGCATCAGGCACATGGTAGTGCACTTTCCGAATATTAAGTTCTATAGGTTTCATCATAAATAAGGCAGACATTAAAATAAATAGGCAATATCATCTTAATTGTACCACACAGTAAATATTGAGCACTGCATCCCACATCTAACAGATAGTGTTGCCAATTTAGCAGAAAACTTTAGCTTTCCCATTTTTCTATGTAACTACTGCTTCTTAGGGTTTAAGTAGGAAAAAAAAAATGTAGGCCTTACTATGCCTGTCAGAATAGGAGTCAGCACAGCAGGCCTGAGCTGCTGAAACTCTAAGAAAAAAAGCTTGAATACACTGAGCATCTCCCTGTGATTTTTTTTTTTTAAGCCATGCAGTGCATTGCCCCTTATAAAAGCTCTCCAAGCCACAACTCTGATCTGGTATTATACTTGCCATTATGACACAATTCAGCAAATAACGAGAAAGGCATGCAAATAATCCAAATGTCCATATAAAGGGAGCTTTTAAAAACACTTTTAGTTTTTAAGTCATTTTCACAAATTTTGATTCACATCCTATTAACATCCCTGAGGATGCTATTTTCTGAAAATGACAATTTATGCTAGTTGAGAATTATTTCATTAGCAGTCATTAAAGAAAAAAATGTGTGAGCTAAAAATCCTGTTTATAATATTTAGAAAGTTATTTTACTTTCTAAAAATGAACTACATATGAAGAAAGATTAACTTATTTGATTGTCACTACAGTTCCATTAACATTAAAAAGTATGCAATGGAGTGATTAACCATTAAAAGTCATCTGTTTAGAAAAAATGAGCATAGCTATGCCAAAAAAAAAAAAAAAATCATACCTATTAAAAACATGGAGGGTCTCTTCCAGGTTAAAATCATGTAACTTAAATCATTCTTAACGAGTTTGTAATTTAATGACCTAAATTGGTAACAAGCCTTTACACAACACTAAGCCTGTCTGCTTCCATGGCAAAAATGTTTAGACAACATCACTCTCTAGGAGGTGTCCCATCCGAAGACGGAAGACTGCTCTAGCTCCAAGCAGCTCTTGGAGGTCACCTGTGAAAACAGGAATCTTCATCCCTTTTTAAAAACACAGGGGCTTCCAAGTAAGCTTGCATGCTCGAAGAGCGTTTCAAAGCCAAAATGGGCTCATAAGCACATGGGTTGATGCAGATGCATGTGTGGTTAGCTTTGCAGCTTCCACCTTGTTCACCTTTTGTTTCCTCCCACCCCACCTCCAATTCTCGAACTTACTCCCACAGACTGCATCAAGGTAATTAGAGATCATCAATACCTGACCCTAAAAGCCTATCCCCTACCTCCCTTACCAGGATGACTTACTAGAACCATTTCACTAATTAACCATGGCTTGCATCACATTTCTTAAGTTTGAGTTTTCATCTGAGAAAATTCAAAGAAATTGATAGTACAATCAGACATAGAACTTAGTCCTGAAACTTACATAAAATGCTCAAAGAATGAGGATATTTCAAAGTCATTCTATCTTCCTTTGTATTACTGAAAATTGTTCAACTGTTGATACCTATTGCTAAATAAACTACATGCCCCTTGTTTTTGATATCAAAACATCTGAAAAATGTTCCCTTTCAAACAAGTTTTTTAGATCATTTAAATGTTCTTTCAAAGAGTTAATATGCTTATGTTCATATCCATATAGTATATATACAGTAAATAGAGAAAGAGTAATATTTAGTATGTAGTAATACAGTATAATAGTATATATAGTATAATGTATACTAATACTAGTAATTCCGTATATAGTAATGTAGTATTATACTATACATATTAATACTAGGGTACATACGCAAAGCTTGAAAAAATATTCTTTTCTCACAACAGTTTATATATAGTGAGGTGGGTGAAAAAAGATGTGTAACTAGAAAATATAAGCTTATCAGAATTAGTTAGAGCTGAATTACAATGCGTGATGAGTTTTGAACAAAACTGCCACTTCTGAGAAGTACAAAACACATATATTCACAATTAATGCCACATATCAACATTAGAAAAGAATTCGAATACAGTGTTCAGTTTATCTAAAATTTCGCACAACTCACATGAATTTTAGATTTATGTCTGTCTCCTTCAGGACCTCAAAAATTCATGGCATGAGAGCTTAGTTTCCCCCGTAAACCTTTAAAGATCTACAAAATGGAGAAATTCGAAGTGACAGAAACCCTATAGCCCTAAGCACCAGATTATTTTAAAAGAAATGTGTTTACTATTTACTTAGAAAGTGTAGGCATGGGTCAGTCCAGAGGTCCATATGCCAGGAAACAGTCTCTCACCTCTCCTCTGCGTTCACTGTAATTAAGTAGACTTCCCCCCAACAAGAGGAAAACGGGGTTAATGACCACTTCACCCTCACAGATGACCAGTTCAGCAAACCCAGCAGAACGAGGGCACCTTTCCCTGATACTGTCAAAGACCCCGGGAGAACTGGGATTTGGACAAGGCAGGAGTCCTGGCTGACCTGTCCCACCCAGGCCGCATGGACCAAGAGCAAGCCAAGGATAACCTTCCAAAGACAAATCAGCCCCTGCTACCACGGAAACAGGCAAAAGCCGCTGATTTCCCCTCCATGAAGACTTACAAGAATACGGATTACTCACACTTCACTGAGCGCCTTCTGAAGCCGGAAATCCCCGACAACTTCCTCTGGCTCACGACGACTCCTGTCCCTCCTTCCAGAAGGCCAAGGCCGAGATCAGTCTGGCAAGGAGGAGTTCTGTCCTCAGGATTGGTGGAAGCCAAGTCCCTCTCCCGCTTCCTCCGACAGAACTGGACTGTCCCTGTGCACTAGCAGCAGTCAGAGACGGCCCCAGCCCAGGCTCCAACAAAGCAGCCGCGAGAGGGTAGCAGGACCGGGGTGCTCCGGGCCACTGCGGCCTTCCACCCCTCTAGCAAGCACCCGTCTCCACGTCCACCTCTGGGCCTCCACAGGGGCAGTGGCTCAAGTCGCACTTAGGACAGGGAACTGAGCTGCCTCCCGCAGAGCACGGACAGCACCACGACCGCGTCTGCGCGCTTCGCACGTGGCCGCACGCTTCGCACGTGGACGCGCGCTTCCCACGTGGCCGCGCGCTTCCCACGCCGCCCATGTGCCCACGTGGCCACACGCTTCCCACGCTGACCACGTGCTCCACTATGAAGCCCTTCCCTCCCTTCAGCTGGCCTGTCCTACCTCACGGCTTGTGATCTGGGAAGGGGCTTGCTGCCCACTGCCCATCTCCCAGCCCCCGGGGAGGCGTCTCTGCCTCCCCGCCATCCCCTCAAGGATAACAGGAGGTTCTAGCACCCTGGGAGACCTTCCTGATCCTGCCCAAGGAGCTAAAGACGTCAATAAAATGCTGGGGGTGAGCAAGGGCAGACGGGGAATCCCTCCACTATCTGGATATCAAATAACATGAAAAGTGCTAAAGAATGAAAATCAGTCTCCTGCATCTAGCAAGACAAAACAGAAGCTCCAGTCAGCCACCCAGCAGCGGAATATGGAGAAGACTGTTTTTTTGGAAAAATGCAAACCTTGACTTCTACTATCCCACATAATGCAAGGTTTTAAAGAAGGTTCTCACATACAGGAATTCACACCTGAAAGTCCCAGCGACAAGGATTCCAGTAAGAAATTATCTAGAGATTTCAGCTAGCTATTAATTATAAATTACAACTGCCCAAAGACATTTCTTCCGTTGCCTTTAGCTGTTAAGTTACATTATTTAACTTGTATTGTTATTTACTTTTGTACCAATTTTAAGACAAGCACTGTGCTTGACCTATCATTTTTCCCTCATGGAATGTTGTCTAGTACAATACCATTTGGCATTTATTACTTAATATTTATTGATCCATCTTGGCATTTAGTATTCTAAGAAAAAGATCTGGTTCTCTTTTTTCAGTTTTTCTTCATTAGGTCCCAGGAAAAGGAGAAACTACATGGGGAAAGGATCACGGTTTCTAAGTATAGACATATCTACATTTTTGAGAATTATTTAGATTTTCTCCAGAAAAATAAAATGATTTTTCTCTTCAGTTTGCACATTTGTTGCTTGAAAGTTTGTGGGCTGCTTACAACACAAATATGAAAACTAAATTTTTAAGAGAAATAATGCATTCTTACTTCTTGGTAAGTCCCTTTATAGCACTGGGACCAAAACGCAAATTGTAGTCATTTGCTGTAAGTGGTTTCCATTAAGATAACAAAACTATAAAACATCTTCTTTCATATTTTGGTCAAATCTTTTTATAACATATACCTAGCACCATTAAGATACAGTGTTATTATTTAGACCATTATTTGCACTCCTAAGTATTTCGCAGATGCTTTATTATGCTTTTCTAAAACTCATTATTACCATTTTCTCATTTGAATCAATTGAGGTATTCCTCTATTAGGAGACTAAGTTTAGATCAATGAGGCCAAGTCTAATTATTCTAATTCACTTGTGATCATTGAAGCTATGCTGAATGATAATATACCACGAATTCTTTATCCAAAAAAAACTTATTACAAGTCAAAAAGCCAAAAAGTTTATGAATCTATATTTTTAATATAGGTTGGACTTTTCATACTAGTCTAAATATAAGACCACATTCCTACCTGATCAGTTGGTAAGCACTATTAACATCAACTCAAGTGACCACATTTATTTTTTCGCTCCTACAACAGCTTGAAACCTTACTGTTGGAGAATTAGTTCTTCGGTTCAAGACCTTGGACAATGGGGGCAAGATGGGTGTGGGAGGAAGTGGAAGAACCCTCCAGGAAAAGTTGAGGGGGGAAAAGAAAAAATGAAAAAGGGGAGTTGAGGCCACATCAAGTACTACATACCTTCTCTTAGGTCAACTCTCACTGTTCCTTCATTTATATCCATGAAAAGCAAGCACAAATAGCCAATGCTCAAGAATCAAAGGTAGTAGTAAAAGAAATAATACTGAAGCACCCACCAGCCCCAATTCCCAGACCTCAGCCCAGGCTGGAAGAGAGAGTAGTGGCTAACTTGGGGCTTGAGGGGTAAGAAGTGGTTTTACTATACCTATGTTTGGACACATTAGGAAACTCACAATAAAAGTTGTAGACTTCCCCAGGGTGGGGGGAAGCAGCATGTGAAAAATGGAATTGCCATTAAGTTAAACTCTAATACACATTTAAACTTCCTTTCCATTAACAAAGAGTAAATAGAATTTAGATAGGTAGGTAGAGATATAATCTTTAAAATTCATACATTTTTTAGTATGTCCTAGGAAAATAAGCTTCTGTTTCCTTCCCCTTACAAATAGTACCAGTTATAGTCCTATACATTGTTCTGCACCAGAAAATTGAGCAGTTAATAAGTTCAATTAAAAATCTTATTTTCTCTTGATTATAGTTTCTAACCAATGACTCTATATAGGGTATTTAAATAAATTTGATTAAAATTCTATGTGTCATAATCTGTGGATCACATTTATTTCTTTAAGATTCCACTTGAGAAAGAGCACAAGCAGAGGGTGCTGCCGGCAGAGGGAGAGCAGGCTCCCCACTGAGCAAGGACCTGACACAGGACTCCATCCCCACAACCTGGGCCAAAGTCAGACACTTAAAGGACTGAGCCACAGGGAACCTTCTTAAGTTACTTCCAAAGTTTTCTAAGTGTAAGTGAGAGTTAAACACTGAAGTGTACTTTTTAAACATCACCAGAAAATGCCTTGGTGAACAACTGGACACCATGAAAAACCATAATATTTTGTATAAAAATGAGACCACAGTACAATCTCCTGATTTGACTTTCAATGGTAAAGTAGTGTAGCAGGTTACAGAGGAACACTCTGACAGGTATGAGAAAAAGGATTCAAGTCATTTATTCAAAAAGTTATTTGAAGGACATTCTATTCCATATGGCTCTTCCAAGGAAATCCTAAATTTGAAGAGAGCAGCCCATTCATTTACGTGGCTTTCAAAACATTGAAAAGTTGATATATCAAGGAATTCCCTAAGAAGGCTTTTAGTTTTTAAACCAAGTAGTTTCCCTTTATTAGCTGCCGCCAGAATATTAATAATAAAATCTGAAATTTACTACACTCCAAGAACTCTGCTAACGTACATGTTGTATAAGTAGTTGCATCAAAGGCTACGTGATCTGCAAAGCCTTAAGTATTTACTGTCTGGCTTACCCCACTGGAAAAAACTTGCTAACTCCTGACCCAAGCTAAGCTAACAATTGTTTTAAGCTCTTCTTTGCTTCATTGCTTTGGTTAAATGTTGGCTTATCCTATTGTTGAATAGTCAAAAATCTTAATATTTAAATTCCACAGCTCAGATATATTATTAAGAATCAACAGTCTCTTGTCAGCTGTCATAAATCTACCCATTGTTAAGAAAAATGTATTTATACACTGCCCCTTCCCTTCTGTATTGCAACCTCCTTTCTGGGTACTCTTACAATGCACATCTCATCTGACTTTTATAAAGAAGGTATACAACCACCTTGGAGCTATCCCAGCTGTTCCCAATTACTAACTAAGCAAAGGATTAGACAATCAGACATTTTTCAAGTCTGTTTTTCAGCTTCTGTAGCTAGTAAGTAAAACTCTAAATTTGTGTCCGCCATCTCACTTAAAAAGCATAGACCACGTTTGTTCCATGGAAGGTGGTGGATGCTGGGCCAAAAAGCCCTTAGAAGAGATGAGCACTAAAACAAAGAAACCTTTTAAGGGACTGAGTGAGGTAGCATATTGAGAAGGAAAATATGCAGTAGCTGTTTATAATCTATTTATCCCCTTCATCTGAGCAATTGAAAATCTCCTACAGCTGCTTGCCTATCCACATATTTCTTTTCCCTTTTCCTTGTTTTTCTCTTGTCTCCTGGGGGAGGTGAAGGGGAAGAAAAGTAGAAACAGATTATCAGAAGAAAAAGCAATAGAAAATAATTAGTTCAATTCTTTCTCCACTCACACCCTGTCCACCCCCCACCCCGTCCTAAAAGCTAACACTGCCATGTATTTTGCTGGGAGATAAATTACAAACCCAACATAAAATATCACAAAAAGCAGCGAAATGTCCTCCAGACTTCAAGCCACATGCATTATGTAGTCTCACACTAATTAATACAAAGCCTAAAGACTAACATATAGAAGCAATTAGGTCCAATCCAAAAGGCAATCATACTGTTTTCAAACAGGAATGTTAATAAATATGGAAATCCTGACCTATAGCTCAAGGGTGTTGTCAGTATTCAAATTGCAGTTTGGGTCAAGGCAGGAAGAAACAAGGTAAAAAGGAGGTCGGCACATAGATGAAGAGGATACTGGAAGAACTATTGAAAATGTGGCATGATCTTCAGGAGGAATGACCTTTACCTCTGGCAATAAAGAAGTCTTTGGGGACTTTAGCTAAGATCCTTTCCTCAGAGCAAAGGGAATAGAAGGTGGATACCCACACCCCCTGGGAAATATAAGCAGAAAGAGACTCTTCAGATCCAAAGGACAATGATAAATAAAAGAATAAAGCTTTGAGGCATGAAAACCCGAGGCTCCTTCATGTCCAGGTTTCCTACTTTCCGATCCCCCTGCAGTACAGTAGCCCTAATTAAAAGCAATAATTAAAAGAGGGAGAGTAGACAGAGGAAAGAAAAGAGGTGGCGGCCAGGGACAGGGGAAGAGTATGAGCAAGAATGAGCTGGATACTCAAAGCGTAGAAGGCAGAAAGCTGCCTGGAAAATAGATGGGTTTGAGAAACAAATCTAGTAGAAAAGAAACTGTAGAGAGAGGGGGAAACAGCACTGGGGAGGCAGAAGAAAGGGTAAGAACCAGGGAACAAAGGGAGGGATCATAGGGCATAAAAAAAGAACTGAAAATCACCATGGAGAATTAATCCTCAAAAGGAAGCCATGAGGAGGAAGTAGACACAAAAATAAAAGATTAACCCCAAAGCAGGTTAGGTTTGTTGACAAACAAGAATTATAAAATACTAGTTTTTTAAGATACCCACAGAAATTTAAAATCCCAGTGAAACCTATTTTAAATTGTATTTCATTCAAGAGGGGAGAGATACTAAGATTTTAGGTTCTGGATAGGAGGAGATGATTAGGGTAAAGCAAAGAGTTGAAGTACAAATTGTGTAAATTCCAGAGAGTCAGGAAAAGAAACCTTTTTCAACCTAACTGTCTATTCAAGGACAGTTATAGGAAAAAGAATCATCAAATATCGAGAACGGTGTTCTTTTAACATGCTCTAGGGTAGAAAGCATATTTACTAGTCAGTCCACCTGCAGCAAGAGAGGGGGAATGAAAAATTGCACCATGGTCCTGTGTGCCCAGCACAAAGTAAGGGCTCATTAAATATTTATTGATAGAATGAACTCATCTTCTTTATTATTGCTATGAAATAAATATCATAGGTTAAAGGACATTCGAAATCCCAATTCAGAGCTGTAAGAGGCAACTAGATCTTTCTGAAACTGTAACAAGGTGTGAGTTAAGGTGTTGCTTAAAAAGGGCTTTGACTTGAACTAGAATATGTAGGATTCTAAGCACTTTATATCTCATTTAATCTTCCCAGCACACCTGCAAGATGACAATTATTCTCTCCAACCAACAGTTTAAGAGACTAAGGTTCAAAGAATTTTAGTGTATCACCCACTAGCCATTGAGGGCCTTTGAGTAATGGGTCTTGTCTACCAGAAAATAAGTTCTACAAGGCCAAGGGTTTTGGCCTATTTTGGTCTCTGCTGTTTCCTCCCAAATAAATGCCTGACACAAAGAAGAAGCTAGACAAGTATTTACTGAATGATTAAATAAGTAAATGAATGCCTATGTATGATCAAACAACTGAATATGGCTAGGGGGAAAAAATAGCATAACCTTGCCAAGTGGTGTCATTTTAAATTCACGACAGTTAATTCACTCCTAAGTGGATTCCTAGCCTTAACATGACAATCCACATTCTTTTGGTCCCTCTTATACACCTAAATATATTTTATTTAAAACCATGAGTCAGGATGAGATCACTTCAAATAAGGATGGGGAGCAGAAAAGATCTAACATTTACGAGTCAGAGAAATTGGGGGAAAGCTGAAAAAACTCGAAGAGAAGCTAGTGAGGCAGGCCAAGACTTAAGAGAACATGGTGTCCCTGAAGCAAAGACAACGTAGTATTTCAACACGGGAATAATTAGTTGGTTTTCTCTAAGAAACAGATGTGCATGTGGGAGGTTTACTGGGGAGTGTTCTCAGGATTAGCACCTGCAAGAAAGCGGGAACCAGGATAGCACAGAGGGCTTGACTAACCTACAGGGAGCTCAGAGGCTGGATGCTCTGTAAATTCTCCCCACTGCCTTGAAGCAGCATGCCAGCACCCACCGGTCATTGGATTCAGCTGGTCTCGAGGCTGTGCCTGACACTCCTCCTTCTTCACCCTCTATTGTCGGGGTTCACCTTACCCTGGAAGTTAATCCCCAATTCCCCTCCAGTCACCAGACTACTAACTGAAGACTCAGTACAACCTGGCCAGAAGAGTGCTGGGTCCTCTGAGAAAGGAAAGGGACTCTCAGCGGGATTTAGTGACATGCTTACTCTTCCATATACCCTGTACCAGGCTACGTTTGGGTGCAGTCTACACCACGGTAAAGTGCTCACTTAGCCCTCACCTTGAGAGTTTATGCGATCCAATGGCACCCCCTATTCTACCTCCTTGTAGTGGTTATAGACAGGAACTCTCAATGAGGCCTGCTCAGTCCTCGGGGACTTTGGCTTCCGGGCTCAATATCATTCTTTTCAATAATTTCGTCCTAATCCTTGGAGAGTTCAAAATCCGCAAGGATTATTTCAGTTCCTACACCTCTCTTTCCCAAGAAAATCCACTCAGATGTTCATACCCTAGAGCTTATCAATAGCAAAAACAAACTCAACCCCCTCTACCTCCACCAGAGAAGCAGAATCCCAGAAAATTTGATGAGTCAAGCAGAATTGGGAGCTGGGTACTGACCTTCAGTAAGGCTGTTATCTTTATGCCCACTGTGGGAGCTTGAAGTCCACAGAGAAGGCACTTAAAAGGAAGTTGAATATAAAATGGAGTAAAAAACAAACTAGAACCCACAAGGACAGACCAGAAGCTGTGTCAGCTCTCGCCACCTCCAAACTTACACTGAGCATTCTGCTGAAGACACTGATACCCTTCATAAGGGAGTGAAACCCATACCTGACCCAGTGGCTGGAAAAGCTGAAGGAGGATCCAAGGGTGCTGTGCTGGCAGTTTCTGGATGCCGCCCCACAGCAGTGGGACAGGCCAACAAACAAGCAACAATGCACATGAGCTACAAAAGCACCCACCCCATTCTTGAACATAAAAATAAATGGCTGCTGCTTTGCTTCCACCTTCCTTAATTACAAACACGCCAAAGACAGTCCGGGTAAGGTGTTCAGTTGGACCAAATTGAGTCCTTGGAAAACCACCATCCCCTACCCTCCACAATTTTCATTTCAACTTTAACACTCCCTGGCAACCAGCTGCCATCTTTCCAGCTCATCCCCTCTAGGGTCTCCTAACAGTTCTTCGCTCCCACTCCAAAGGGCCCAACAATCCAAGGTGCCTCCCAGGCACTATATCCTCAGTTTCCTCTGTACCCAGTTTATTATTAGAATCACTCCCTTGCATAAACCCCATCTCATTTTCCTCCCTCTCTTTTTATCATACTCACCTGCTAAAACACCCCCCACCCCACCCCCCGACGACGACAGGTAAGTCCAATTCTCCGCTTACACTCACTGCCTAAACTTGCACAGTGGGACGATTACTGCAAAAAACACATAACCATTCTGATAGACCTTCCTTTAAACTACTTTGAGTTCATTCCCCGCAAATGAATTCCTAGGACTCTCCAGAAGCCCTACGGTATTTCCCTGGGACCCATAGCTATGCCATCGCCTACCTTCTGCGTTTCCTCCTTCTCCTTAAACTTTAACCACATCCTCCCTGTTTCCCTCTCCCGCCATGACCTTGCTCCTGTTAGGATCTGTTATCTGCTGCTGTCTAATAAAACATACTAAAAGGTAGTGGTTTCAAATAAAAACCATGATTTAACTCAGCCTTCTGTGACTTGGTAATTTAGGCGGGGCTTACCTATTCTTATCCGGGTTCACACACACGTATGAGCCTCAGCTGTGGTGGCTGAGAAGGCAGACACAGCGGGGGGCCCCCTTTCCACATGGATTTTCACTCTCCATCATAATTCCTAGAATGAGGATGGAAGCTTGGAGATTTCTCAAGGCCTAGTGTTAGAACCGGAACAGCATCACTTCCGCTGCATTCTATGGGCAGAGCAAATCACAGGTCCAACTTAAAGAGCTGTGGAAACAAACGTGACCTCTTAAGGCCAGCATCCTTTGAGCCTATATTTAGAGACCATCACACTGTTTCATTACTCATGAAAAGGCCAATGGATCACAAATAAGGACAGAAAGCAAAAGAAACACCATATGCATATTTTCTACTTTACCTATTTTATCAATATTCTCATATAAATAGATTATCGATTTTTTAAATATTTGTGTTATTATCAGGTACCTGGATAGCTCACTCAGTTAAGCGTCTGTCCTCGGCTCAGGTCATGATCCCAGGATCATGGGATGGAGTCCCACTCTGGGCTGACCTGCCACTCCCCGCTGCTTGCGTTCTCTCTCTCTCTCTCTCTCTCTCTCTCTTTCTCTCTTGTGCTCTCACTCTCTCAAATAAAAAAATAAAATCTAAAAAAATAAAAAGTGCTATTGTTCCTTTTTTTGCTTTAAATATTGATTGAATTACACATTAAATGTTCTCTGACAAGGATCAAGCCAAATACAGACAGTGAATAAAATTTTTGTAAATGAAGTTTTATTGGGACATAGCCATGTTCATTCATTTACATAAATCGATGGCTGTGTTCATAGGACGACAGAGGAGGTGAAGAGTTACAACAGAGGTAGTATGGCCCATACAGCCTAAAATATTTATCTGGCCTTTTACAGAATAAATTTGCCAATTCCTGCTTGATGGCGTCATTTTTCCATCTCTGAAGTAAGCCTATTGATTTTACAGAATTCTAGCAGACATCATGTCCATTATTCAAATCCCAGTGGTTTGCGCAAAAAAGAACTACCTCCACAGTGCCACCCTTCATTGACTCAACCTTTGTATTCCAAGAAATTTCTTGGGTAGGCTTTACAGACGCTGCCACATAAAATGAAATATTTATTCCATATAAGAATAGAACCAAAAAGCCCCTGCAAAGAACACTTAGCACAGTCACCTCTTCAAATACCACTAAACCTAAGTAAAGCAAAGACCTTCTTTTACTTTATCAAACCATTAATCAAACATACAGGAGTAACGCTTAAATGTTCTTGGGCATTACTGTACTTTAGAATCATCTGAGGGAAGTTACTATCAGGCTGAATCTCAAGCCCCATCCCTCTGAGACTGTAGACCCCATTAAGTTTGAAGAACAGCCCAGGAGCCTGCATTTTTAACAAGTGTTACACTGATTGATGCTGGTGGTCTAGAGACCTCACTTTGAGCCACTCTCAACTAAATAAGGTGAGGAACCAGAAATAAATGAGACTTACTTAACCATTACTTTTACTACTTTTTTTTCTATGAAAAAAAAAATTTAGTAGCCCTACAGGTTACCAGGTAAATAATTAGCGGTGCATCATTTCCTTAAAAGTTTTATCAGTGTTCAATAGAAAGTAATTGTTAAGCACTTTGGATTCTATTCCAAAGTTACTTTGCTCAACACCTTCTATGGTCTATGAAAATATTGATTATATCTATATTTTACCAAGATTTTTAAATCATCAAAACTAAAAGTAATAATAATAAAATAATCAAAACCATTGGACCTTTTTGGCATTTTGGAAGAAATTCTTCTCTTTCCCCTGTCTCTCCTTAGAATCCTCTTCCAATACAATTTGCTGAGATTTTTCTTAAAATCAAACAAAACAAAAAACCGTGTAATGGGAAGAGAAATGAAATTTAAAAACGTAGGTGTGATTCATCTGTGTATTCAATCTCAAAGCAAATTTCTCACTTGGAACATGAAGAGATAATACTAACTACTTTTTGCCATACCTCACATATTTGACAATGTGTGATTTTCTGCTCTTTACATTTACGTCAAGACTTTAAAGATCAATTCCAAGTGTTCACATCTATACTGATTTGGGGAATAAAAGTGGATTAAGGAAGTTCTCCTATTGCCACAGATACTGTGCTATCTTTAGTAGGTACCTAAATAAAAGAATGGGAAACCATACTCCGAATTGACACCCATTGGAAGAAATGGTATTCTTTTTTTCCTTTTAAATTCATGAATACACGGAAAGCTACATTTCATTACAATTTCAATTTTATGTGACTATATCACTGGAATATTGCTAGTGAAATGTAATGATGGTTTAGGCCATCGGTTCACCTATGAATAAGTGAGATGTCTTAGCTGGATGAATTCTCATTCCTTGTTGACTATTTTGCTACTACCATAAATAATGTTCAGGCAGAGCTACATGGAGGAAAATGAAGCATTTTTTGCAGTCCTTTTGATAGCATAGATATGGAAATGCCCAAAATTGTTCTCTTTTTTTTATTATTTTACATTTATACAGCACCTCCAATGTAACTTAAAACCCGTAAAAATTGGAAGCAATGAGTTGATGCCTGAGAAAACCTTAATGGAACAGGACCCAGAATGAAGCATAGAAGAAAAACAATGCTCCCGTGAATATGACTTTATAAACAAATCCAATTGCTTTTTGCAGTGTTTTTTTTTTCCTATTTGTATGCCCAAATGCACATATGCAATATTAAACCCTGCAGTTTCTAGCAAAGGCATCAAACAGCCTATGTATCAAAGAGACAAAAGAATGATAGGCTCTTGAAAGTGACAATGAATATCACCAACTCAGAGGCCACAGCGTTCTGAGCAGGGTGTCCCAGAAGCAAGCAGAATAACAGCAACAGAAGTAGCAGCTTCTTTTTACATACTGCTTTTCAGCTAGTACTCACTATTCCTAAGTATTTTACACACATTATTTCATTTAATTTTCACAAAACACAAAAACTCTGAGGAGGAAAATATCATGACCCAGTTTTAGTGATAAGAAAACTCAGGGTTGGAAGTTAAAACTCTGGGCCACAGTTATGATGTCAGAAAGATGCAGAGTCCACAAACAGATCTATGTTTGACCCCACGTGTATCCTCACTCAGGCAAGTCATGACTTTCCTCTTCTAGAGGATTCACTTTTCATCTCTCCCAATCTCCAGCCCAATATCACAGCCTCTCCAGAGTCTCAGTGTCTTGTTTCTGAACTCTTTCTATTAAGAGCCCACCAAACTCCTTAGCACATAGTAGGTTCTTAATAAATGGTTCTTTTCTCCTCACTATGAATAATTACTCTTCTGTCTGGCTCAGCTCTCTGCTGTCTAAAGTGGAAACCATGTGGCTGATAAACACAGGCATACTTACCATTTCATGACATGAGGAGGAGCTCCTGAAATGAAGGTGGGCGTTTATTTACAGTGTTGAGTGATTTGCATTTCAAGACACACTGTAATACTGAAACATTATTTATCATTTTGGATGTTTGAAACTAGTCAAGATTTTCTCCATAAGATAGTTACCCTTAAGACTTTATAGTATCTGTGTCCTATGTCTTCTAGAAATTCTGCTTTCATATATTATATATCAGTGAAATGGGAAATACAAAAAATGTTTTAGACTAAGGCAATAGGCAATAACAGTGTGATTTTTGTCTAAGCTTCTTGAACTACTTTCTCAGGAAAACACAATACCCGATGGCATTTAGAACACAGTTTTTTATAGACCCAAGTTGCTAGGAATAAAAAAAACACGAGCAATATACTGAGGAAATTAAATGTCCAATTTAAATAATAAAATATCTATACACATTCTCAATTTTTTCTTATAAAAAGTATTGCAGTTTCCATAAACACTTTTCAAGTTTCTTTCTTGAGCCCGATGCTCATTGGGGAAATACCAAGAGAGAAAAGAAAGGAGGAGAAATAAATAATTTAGTATTTATTAATGCGTTTTTTTACACTAAATGATATTGCCATTGTTCCCAGCTGTCCTGGACCTGAGCATAAGGAAGTGGGAATAGAAGGTGTGGGGAAGATAAGTAGGGTAAAAAGCAAAGGGAAGATGGAAAAATTTTCCATCTCTTCCAATCATTCATGTTCTGGTACCACATCTTCCCCACCTTAACCCTCCCATGAAGTACTTTAAATCATAAATATGTTATGTTATCAACACTAACTGTAAAGAATGGGCCATGAAAGGTAATTAAAGCATACAATTATAAAGTTTCTTATAGCTAATACTTCTCTTATCATTTTATAAGAAACTAAGTTTTTGTAGCAAATTAAACTTTCATCGCTATATACTAAATGTTAGTATTTATTAGATTTCCAGTGAGTAATTAGGGTTTTTAATGAAACCGTAAACCACTGAAAATTAAACGTTAAGTCCTTAAGTCTAAAACTAATGGAGAGGGAGCAAAGAGCAAATGATATTAAGAATTTCTTTTATTTCTGTCCAAGGCGCTTCTTTCTTACTTTTGGTCAGTTAGCATACATTATTCCCTCAGTCCATGCTCAGAGATGGAAACAACAGCAGAAGGAGGAAAACAAAGTGTGAATTGGAGAACTAGCGATAGCTTACATCTTACATTGCGCTGTCCATTGACCAGGCACTCTGATAAACACTTTATATGTATTAATGCAAGTTAATTTCTACCTCATTAAAGACTCATCTCATAAGGAAGATAGTATCATTACCCCCATTTTACAGAGAAGGACATTAAGGCAATGAATGATGCAGTAACTTACCCAAGGTGATATATATTTCTAACAAATAGAAGAGCTGAGTTTTCCACATAGACATCCTATTTTCAGATTCTGTGCTCTTATTAACCATACTCAACTCTCTAAGAAAATGGCTATTCACAAGTATAATACCAAATTAAGAGTAGCAGACAAATGAGCTATCTAAAGCTACAGGGAACAATGCAGATGGATCTCATGGACACAATACTGAGTAAAGAAGCCAAATTAAAGAGTACATAGGTATTATTCCATTTACATTAAACAATAAAAACCAAGCAAAATAAATCTGCTGTTAAAAGTTAGGATGGTAGTCACCCTTGAGAGCGAGAGGTAGGACCAGGAAAGATATATGAGGAGGGTTTCTGGTACTGTTAAGTCTGTTTTTTGCCCTGGGTATTGATTACATGGTATGCTAATTTGTGAAAATGCATCCAGCTATGTTCTTATGACATGTGACTTTCTCTGTATGTGATTATACTCAATAAAAAGTTTGAAAGAAGGGGAATGGGAACTTTTAAAGTCCGCTTAAATAAAGCATGAAAAGCACTCTCTTCACTCTCTAGCTGTCCCATTCCAAGGCAGGGGATCCAGAAGTAGTCATATCCCCCTTATATCCTCTGACTTTCTTTCTCTTTTTTCTCTTTATCTCTCTCTTACAAAACAACAACAACAACAAAAACCTGAAAGGAGGAGAAGATATCCCTAGTGTCCTCTACTAAATACTAATTTGAGTATCCAGCTTCAGTTTGTTTGGGATAAAGGTGTTACAAAGAAAGTTAAGAATGACGAAATTTCTGACCCATCAATCATTTAAAATGTTGAGTGACTAAACAGCTTTCCTCCAAACATCATGACTGTTGGATAAATTTGCCTCAACATCACAAGACTCTATCCACACTAATGCTGCTCTATCCAGTACCAGAAGGGGAAGAAGGGAGGCGTTGTTGGAGACTGGGCTTTTGTCAGAATTAGGAAGAAAAAGAGAAATCTAGAATCCACATTCCGAAAGATCAAAAAAATGTGTAAAAACTCTGATATCTGATTTTCATGGCTTGAAAACTCTCAGAACATTGGTTTCAAACAGGATATATATTTCTCCAAACTGCCATATAAGCCTTTTGTGCCTAAGACATCTAATAATGAGAAAAATAAGGAAGAAAACACACCACATTCTCCGAGATCGTTTCTAATGGAAACCTAGTTTTGACAACTCTACCACCTGCTTTATATCATTAAACTGAAGGAGACTATGAATAGGAAGGGGGTGGAGAAGAGACATTGCTAATAAAATATTTAAGAACATAAGGAAGAGCCGTGTCAGGCTTTTAGTTTACCCAGAAAAAGCATCTTCCTAAAGTATCAGTCAACCAAGATTTACTGTATTAATAAAATCACCTTCAGATTATAAAGGTAGAAAAAAATGCACAAAATGCAGACAGATAACCTATTTTTAAAGTATGGAGTAAAAAGGTAAAATGTCCTAGAAGAAAGGCAATGTCAAGTATCTTGCTCTTGGTGGCTGCAGTATTTACTTTGACCTCATCATTTGCAAGTGATTGGTACTGAATACCGATATTTGAAAATCATCTAGGAGCTACGTTCTAATGCTCTAATGCGGCAGGAATATCTACATAATGCTAAAGAAGATTTAGCATCTCTTGAAACAAACAAACAAACAAAGAAGCAGGGATGGCTACATAGTTAAATTCTGAACTACTACCTCCTCCACCATTATTTTTGTATCGGAGGTGAATGATTGATCACATAGGATGGAATTTACCATCTTTCAAATGTGCATTTTCCTCTTGAACACTGAAATAATGATGGTCCCAGAGAGCCATGCAGATTGCCCAATCTATCAGCATTTTTCTCTATGTTTGACTTTCATTTCTCTGCATTTGATCGCTTCTGAAATAATGGTAGCAGAATTGAAAATACTCTTTCTATTCCCCCGGTGATTTTCATTTGTGATAGATAAGCAGATGCAATTTTCCCTATTCCAGGAGCCAGGGAAAGACACCCCCAGACATTAGCAAGCTCAGTAAATACAAGGGAGGGGAACCTATTCGCTATACTCGCCCACTCCAATGAGAGGGAAATAGGGATTCTGTGCAGCCAAGCAAGCGCAGTGGGTGTTCATCCACACGTTCTTAGTGACTGGACATCCTATCTAAGCATCTGGAGTATAAATCATTCTAATTCTGGGGCCTATTTTCTACATAATAAAAATGAGATTAAAAACTAATCCTGTGCTGTGATTTTGTACTAATTTAAACTGATATGAGAAGCTTGAATTATCATTTTTGTACATTTGAGTTGTTTTCTCTTACTTTCGCTTCCCTACAACGGAACCTCCCTCTACCCTGTCTTTCCCCGAACCCACACACACAACCGGTCCATTTTGAACAATGGGAAATTGTTTTCTTCATGGCTTTGACTACTGCGGAGGGGTCTGCGGAGGAAAATTCTTAAAGGTTTTGCAAGAAAATGTGAGCTGTCAGCTTCACTGATCTGCATAAAATTCCTCCTCAGTCTCAACTATTTTGCTTTTGTTTCTGGTGATTTTAAATGGGAAAGTAACATAAAGGGAAAATGTTTTAAAAGCCCAACCTTAGACTTCTTTCACTCCATATCTTGTTATTTCCTTTTTTTTTGGCAAGAAAAACTTAATTATGTAAAGTAGTGACAGCTCACCCAGATCTTTCACTGATCCACAGCACAGATAAGCAATTTTGAAGAAGTTAAATATTCAGTGAAGATACTGCTAATCACTACCCCAGGAACAGCCCAACAGAAAGATTATTCTTTGCATTGTGGATGTGCTTGTCATTTGCAGAGCTTTGCAAATACTCCAAAAAGGAGAGGCTTGGGGGAAAATAAACTCTCAGAGGTGAAAATGCGAAATTTATACTCTTGTAAATTATTCCATGATAGGTGTTATAATTTTCTTAGAAATTAAGGGAGGGGCTATTCTTATAATTTCAGAAGGAAATGCAAAATCTTACATGAGATGGAATCTCTCCAAATTAAACCATTTTGCTGAAAAATATCTGAGTAATACGATGCACCTCTCTTTAGAAATAATAATTCAGGGGCGCCTGGGTGGCTCAGAGGGTTAAGCCTCTGCCCTCAGCTCGAGTCATGATCTCAGGGTCCTGGGATCCTACATCAGGCTCTCTGCTGAGCAGAGAGCCTGCTTCCTCCTCTCTCTCTCTCTGCCTGCCTCTCTGCCTACTTGTGATCTCCCTCTGTCAAATACATAAATAAAATCTTAAAAAAAAAATAAAAAGAAAGAATAATTCATACACTCTAAGTGGATTTCTAACTGAAGCTAGAAATGTTTTTCCCCATTTTTGATCCAACACTTGGCAAACACAGACTCAGGTTGGTACCTAGATACACAATACCTTACTTCATCACATTATATTAGGGCCATGAATTATCATTAGAAAACCTTTCTAACCTTGAAATTCAATCTGTTCTGTTGGGTAATTTTGTAGTTTTTAGAAGATGCATCCACCCTTAAATTTAAAATAAAATAAAATTTAAAAGAACAATGAAAGCACAATAACGTAATAATGCCAATAATATAGGAATGAATAAATAAGAAGATATTTGAAAATTTAAGCAATACTACTATAAATGTCATCATTTTAGATGTCTTTGGGTATGTCTAAGAATAAATATCATATATTTGCAGCACTCGTGTCTGGCCCTTCCCACACAAATGTCTGAGACCGTTAATCTCATGAAATTTCATAGGTTGAGCCTTTCCCACATTTTCAGGGGCTTAAGGTTCTGTGATAAATTCCGGCTTGGAGCTCGGCTTCTGTGTGTTCTTCGTTTTCACACCTTGCTCCGATACCCTAGGCATCCTGTTGTCTCTGCTCTGAACTGCGCCAGCCACAGAATCATTTTCTCTTCACTGATTTTCACAAAAAAAAAAAAAAAAAAGAAGACAATTTTACTGAAAGTTCAGGGAGACAGAAAAGCTTTAGGTCCAGAAACACAAACAACTGAAAATTGAACAGGAGCTATCTCTGTTCTAACAGGGCCTTTGGCAAACCTCTGCCCTTTCTCTGTCCCTCCCTCGCCTGTGGGTGTTTGCTTCTTTCAGACTCCCGAGCAGTTCTCTTTCAGAGTAGTTTTACTCCCTTTTTTCTTGCATTGCCACCCCCAAGTAAATTGTCAATATATTTTCCTTTCAAAAGATGGCTCTTATCCAAAGGGGAGTGCTGATGTCCGCTTTAAAGATAATTGTGTCACCCCATATTTCTCTCAATTGATTTCAGCAGTGCCTTGTTTTAAGCAGGACTGATGGTATCCTATCCCATTTTACCTACAGGAAACTAAGGTTCAGGGAGATGAGGTTACTGGCAAGGGTCACACAGCTAAGCAAAGTCAAAACCAGAACTCATGTCACCTGTGCTCTCGAGCTCGCACTCCCTTACAAGCCAGGTTTCCTTCTCCTCCATTGATGACCCTTCTCTCCTCTCTCTCCGGTATAGATTAGAAGTCCTCAAGGAGTATAGTCCATATGTTATGAGTTAAGAAGTATAGCAAACACACATCCATGGAGAGGTCTCCGAAGCCCTGTCTGAATCAGCAGCATCAGCATCTCCCTGGAACTTATGAGAAATACACATTCTTGGGCCCATTCCAGACCAACTGAATCAGAAACTCTGAGACTCAGGTCCGCAGTCTTGGTTTTAACACTTCTTCCAGGTACTTCTGATACCTTCAAAAATTTGAGACTACTGGACCAGCTGTTCATCAAACTAGTTTCTTCTTTCTAGGCAGAGAACTAGATAGACAACATTTCCCAGACACTTTGGAGGTAGCCGATGGAGTATGGGTAAAAGCAAGAGACATTATGTCCTGTTTAGGTCCATAAAGAGTTTCCATTAATGACAGTCTGTGTTTTTCCCCTTCCATTGTCTTGTTGCAGGGTAATGTGTTGACCCTGAAAGGTTTGTTTGGAAGATGGCAGAGCCACAGGCTAAAAGGAAACTGCTTGAAAGAAAGCCACCAGTTGGTCAAGAAGATTCAATTTGTGTCACGTCACCTGAGGCTTGACATTCACCTGTTACAGCTGTTAGCATTAACCTAACTCATATATGAAAGTATTACTTGAGGTGGGCATAATTTCTAGGGTTAGGATTCTTCAAGAAAAAACATGCAGAAGGTAAAGCTAACCATACTAGCCCTATTTGCCTGAAGAAAGAGATCAGAGAAAATTTTCTTAAGCTCTAAAATAGAGGCAAAACTGTCATATGGGTTCTGCCTTGCTATCAGCAGGGAGGGGGGCGGACTGTGAGAGAGGGCAAGTAACAAGAGAGACTTAGGTGCTATGAAAAGAAAGGACTGAGATCATATAACAACAGCCATATGCCATTTTTCATTTGGATCACATAAATTCTGTAGGTACCTATCCACCTAGGACTGAAATGGACTTGTGGGAATAAAACTCTTTGAAGTAAAAAAATTTGGTATTGGGGGCTGTTATGGACGCTAAAAATTATCAGATTAAACCCTCTCACTTTGCAGGGATTTCATTAACTGCTCAGGATTCTTAGCGGCTGAACCAAGCCAAAATCCCAACTCTCCAGCTTCCCATCAGGATTCTTTTCTACCATCTAACATTTTAAACTTATTTTTAAACTTCAAGGCACTTTCCTATAAATATCGTTTCTCTCTCTTATATTTCACACCCAGAACTTACGACAGAGGTTAAGTACACTGAACTTGGCTCTACTGTCCATATTTTTTAAATTCTGACAGCTTTATTGACTAGATTTCCACAATAATAGGGGATGCATTTGTCCATGAGAAGCTACAGGTAGAGAAAATAATCCCCAAACTCTCTTTTTTCATGAAAGAGTGTGCAAAACCTAGACAGAACTGAGAAATGGAAAGGCTCCTGGGCCTAATGGAATGCTTACTGAGATCTATTGATTCTGATGCAGCACATTGATTGGCCATCTAACTCCGCACTCTGTAATGTCTAGCCAAAAGAAAAAGTATGGCAACAGATAAAAGATGTCAGCAATGTCACCAGCTGTGATCACAAGTTTCCAAAAGGGATTGTGACAGTTAGTGAAGCATCTCTTTAATGTTAGTTCCCAGGAATATACTGTCAAGTATTCATCTCGATAGGATCTAGAATCACACATCTCATGTATATCTGCTTTAGAGTCACGTGCACTTTTAATATCTAGGTCTGCCTAGGTCTTTTTACACATTCCCTTACATGTTGTTATAAATTGCCAAGTGAAGATAAGTTAAAGAAGTAGAGACTTTTAGGAAGTCCTTTACTATGATAAGATTTTATTTCATTAGTCACCTAGATTTCCAACTCTCTAAGGATTAAACAGATCTTGCATTAGAACAGCAGCGTGCTGCTGAGACCCAGGACAGGCTACTAGTCACGCTAGCACTTAATGACTGCGTCTTTGGGAAAGTTGTATCACTTATTTGTGCTTCTGTTTCTCCAAACAAAGGATGGAGGTAAATAATAGCACCCAATTCCTAGGATTAACTGAGTTTGGATTTTTAAAATGGTTAGAACAGTGATACCTAATAAGGGATATATATGAGAAGGTGTGTTAAAAATAAAAATAAAAATAAAAAAACAAGAAAACCAAGATAATTAACACCTAGGCAGCTAGATCAACCCCGGGGGCACATCAGACTTCATTACTATTTCAATGCTTCTGGGCAAAACAGACTAAGGTGACTCAATCTGCCACCAGGTAAAAAGGCAAGAATAGCCATTTGGTTTGACA
This sequence comes from Mustela lutreola, assembly GCF_030435805.1. NCBI lineage: Eukaryota > Metazoa > Chordata > Mammalia > Carnivora > Mustelidae > Mustela > Mustela lutreola. Next base: position 54,896,447 of record NC_081303.1, read on the forward strand.
AAACCCAAAAAAAGTGATGGGATATTATTAGAAAAGCCTTTATATCCTACTAACCCCCTCAAGTAAACTTGCTAAAACCAAAAAATAATTCATTTTTTCATCTGTCTAAAAAAGACAGGAACAATCAATCTTCTTTATTAGCGGAGATACTTAACCTCAGGTTAGCTAGCCTATGCCACTCAGCAGGCTCCCCAGCCACCAATTATTGTGTATTCAGGGAGTGCAAACCAATTAACCTGAGCAAACATGAATTAAAAGGTAATTCTCCTAAAGGTGAAAAACCACACCATGTTCTCTAAAATGATTACTCCCTATATGAATTGTAATCTTCATTGATTCCCTCATTCCCTTCTCCTTTAGTCTGAGTGGCCAATCAAAAGTTGACCATATACTATTTTTATATACTGCTAAATGTTCCTGACGGATGTGAGAAATAAACAGAGCTAAACATGGCTATATTAAAATAGCAGTCAAAATGATGTACCACAGGAAGGCCATAAATAAAAAAATATGATGAGGAATGAAAAAGAGATGAACTAAAACAAAACCACTTACCCAACTAGAAAGGGAGGGAAATATCTACAATCAGCAAGAGCTATCTGATTTGTGGGGCCCACTGCAAAAGAACAGGCAGAGGTCCTTGTTCAAAGCTTATTACAAATTTCAAGGTGGCAACAGCAAAGCATTCAACTAAGCATGAGGCCTTCTCAGTGTGGGGCCATGTAACTGCTCAGGTCTCATGGCCATGAAGCCTGCTGTGGTAATGAACGTGTGAGCTTGTAAGTAAAATGAAAATAATGAAGACAAGCACATAAATTCAAATCACAATCTAGGAAGATCTAGGGGAATGGGAAAGGAAAGGTTGGAAGACCTGATAAAAGGAAAGGATATTAAGGAAATTGCAGGGAATAAAGACAGAAGAATAGGAAATACAGATGAAAGACTGGACAGGTAAGAGGGACCAACGTAAGAGGACAAACCTGAGTCAACATCACCTGCCAACAGTGCAATAGAAATATGGACCAAAAGAAGCAAGTTCATATTTGGGTCTCCATAGCAAGCAACCCACAAGTTGATACTCTGTGCCCTCCCTCCAAGAAAAGGATAATTACAGTTACCCAAAGAGCCTAGTTAGAAGCTAGGGGAGGAGGGATTAAGAAAAAGGCAATGACTAAGTGTTATGGAAAAATTCTTTCAAAGCCTTTGAGCAAGAGAGCATGTTAACTTGAGTCAATCTGTGTTTCAGAATAAAGAGGACATCTGACTACTAAACCATACTATCATAGCTAGTTTTGCAAATAACGAAGAGCTAGGGCACATGAACAGAAACAGATTAAACTGTTCATTATGAATTATTGCTTTATATTACATAAAATCAGGAGCTAGATAGCTATTATATAATATTATTGTATAAATGATCACTAAAATGGATTGCCAGCCATTACACACAACCAGGAAGAACAAAGAATAAATTCGCAAAGCAGAGTTAATTCACATTTCTATTGTGAACAAAAGAACAGTGTAGAATAATATAGAACAATAGAACAATATAGAATAATAGAACAATAGGGATCAAAATCAACTGCTGGTTGAAGTACATGCTTTGATGTTTACCTAAATTCCAATGTAAACATGTGTATCAAATGACTTGAACCAATCACGTCCATTACCTTGAAAAAAAAAAATTATCCTTGCAGCCCAATAAAGGTGCAATTGCTCAAAAAACATTTAGAATCGTCTTTATTCATTAATTATTTTTAACCCCCAAGACTTTTGAGTTATTATTTTTTTAATCAAAATCAGGAGAGTTGGGGAGCCTGGTGGCTCAGTGGATTAAGCCGCTGCCTTCGGCTCAAGTCATGATCTCAGTGTCCTGGGATGGAGCCCTGCAACGGGCTCTCTCTGCTCAGTAGGGAGCCTGCTTCCCTCTCTCTCTCTGCCTGCCATCTCTGCCTACTTGTGATCTCTCTCTCTGTCAAATAAAATAAATAAAATCTTAAAAAAAAAAATCAGGAGAGTAGGTTGTCAGTTCTGAAGGTAAGACAGAAATAGTTCACAGACATGATGACAGAGTAAGAAGATATATTCTCTTGCCTCACATGCTCATAATATATAAATCCATGAAATGAGACAAATTTAGAACATTAGACAATCTTAAAGATTATATAATCTAGGCTAAAGCTTCCTATTAGACAGATGAAGGAACTGAGGTCCCAGGAGACTTATCTGAGGTTCCACATTTGGCTAATGAAGAGGTATGACTAGAACTTAACTCATATTCTTCCTTATAAGTGGTCTTTCCACATGACTGAGAACCATTGAGGAAATGTATGACCTTCTAGAAAGTCACTGAGAACCTCAGGTATCATCTACCAACATGCTGAATTGTTACCATCTCTGAAAGACAAGTCAGTCAGTCCTGGTTGTCATGGCAATAATTCTTCATACTCACAGCCTAGTGATTGTATATGTAAAATGCAGCCAACCCAGACAAGAATAAGCCTTATTAAAACAACATTCTAAAATTGACACGGCTTACCTGGTTTGCCCATTCTGAGTTCCAGAATCTTGACTGCAATTGTCATATAAGTTCAATTCAGTCCAGATATCTATATTTAACAGTATTGGAAGGTATTCTTTATCTTGGGACCCTAGGGAGAAGAAAAGCAAAAAGTAATTGAGAGCAATTGAACCCAACATTAGAAAATCTGAAATTTAAAAGGTTATTGTATATGTGTTAGCATAATGCCATAAAAATTATAAACAATGAGATCCTGATATTAAATTCCCTAAGAATTAGTGAAGTCCCTAGTCTCTTACCTCTCTTTACTTCTTTCTCTTATTGTCCATTTATTTTTTCCAACCCCATGCTACTCTTTTCTCATACAAGTATGTGCTGTGACCAATTTCTTGTATGAGAGTGCTAATACAGGATCTATGTCTACAGTCATTCAGAATTCAGACTCAAAATAACAGAGGTATCCCCCACTGTTTTCTAAGGAGATATTTTGCCCTCTGCAATGAAATCTAAAAAAAAAAAAAAAATGTCTATAAGCAGCTACTAGAAATGTGCTTTCTTCATCCATGCCCCTTTTCCCCTCTACTAATCTGCAATTGTTTTCTGCAGCTGTCTCAGAGACAGGAAAGAAGCCTAAACACCTGAAAAGTGTCCTTTTTGATCCATATTGCTGCCTCTAAACCATTTATTTCTCCAAAAGCTTTCAAAACCCACAATTCCTTTGAAGCTATGCCATCTTGCTATGCCACCCACATTCTTGTTTCTTTCCTTTATGGTTCTACTTATAAAGGACCTCTCAGTTATTGATGATATTTTTACTTGACTACCTACATTCTTTCCACCCTACACCATTCATCATTCCTTGGAATTTCAGGAGCCATGAGAATGACTCACCAAAAATTCCAGTTTACTTACTAGTTCTTTGACATCACTTTCAAACATTTCTCTTCCATCTTAGCCATCCACTCCTACTGTTATAACCAAGACCTTGGATTTGTCTGTAAATTCATCACCACCAAAATCCCCATTGGAAACGTCCCATTCAGATCCTTCTCTCCAGCTTACTTCCCTAGAGCATCCACTTCATTAATTCTTCCACATCACCATGATCTCCACCCATGGTTTCATTATTTTTCTGTCTTTACTTTCCTTCTCATTCAGGCTAGATCCTGGGGTCCATGACTAAATTCATGCTCTTGGAGACTCCCTCAGCGTCCTCATCATAGCTTCATTGTATTGAACTGAAACAACAACTCTTTCTTGTTCTCCTTTTGTCTGCCTGCCATACTGTGGCTAGCAAATAGCACACACTGGCTTGTAGATTTCATCTCAGCTTCATGATAACAAATCTAAAATGATTGGTCATCAGTTCCTAGCAACTTTCCCAAGTAACTTCATTTCCCCACTTTCTTAAAATGACCTAACTTTCTCAGCAAACACCTTCTCTAACCTCCTCAGGTAAGGGTCTTTCCTCAAAGTCATTGGAAAAAAATAGAAAGTACTCGATCAGAAATCCATCATGGTGCCATCATCAACTCTACACATGTTTTCTCTGTTTTCAGTTTTAAAAGTGTCTTTATTCCTATCAAAACAATTGTTTCCACATGTGCTTTTATTCCAACCCTCTCACCTTCTCAAGGATTTTTGCAGCTCAGTTCAGCACTGCTATCCATCCACCACTTCTGCTAGATCATTCCCATCGGTAGGTATTTTTTCTTTCTCCCATCTTGAAAGAACAAGAACTCCCTTAACCACATACCTCCCTGAATCCAGCAAACACTTTCATTTTCTCCTTCCTTCACAGCAAAACTCCTTAAATGAGTCATCTGTATCTGCTTCCTTATTTTTAATTCACTCTTCAAACTTTCCAATCTATTAAGTCACCAAAAACTTTTATTGCCAAGTCCTTGCTGACTTTTTTTGTTGCTATAATTATTTCTTCAGCAGCATCCTTTGATGGTCACATTTAGTCCCATACTTTTAAATACCATCTAGGGTAACAATTTCCAACTGTATACCTCGATCTAAATCCAGACCTCACCACTGCCTAACTGAAAACTCCTAGGAGCGCCTGGGTGGCTCAGTGGGTTAAAGCCTCTGCCTTCGGCTCAGGTCATGATCCCAGGATCCTGGGATCAAGCTCCAAATCGGGCTCTCTGCTCAGCAAGGAGCCTGCTTCCCACTCCCCCTCCCACCCCTTCCTGCCTCTCTGCCTACTTGTGATCTCTGTCAAATAAACAAATTAATTTAAAAAAAGAAGAAAAGAAAAGAGAACTCCTAGAACATGTAATAGGCACCTCATAAGACAAAAACATAGCCCTTCCCCAACCTCTTTCCCATTTCAGGAGACAGAATCAAAGTCCTCTGAGTCATTCAAGCCAGAATCAATGAATTTTTTCTTTCCCCACCCCCTATTATCTGTCAGCACATCTGTTGGTTCCAGCTCCAATATACATCTCAAGTCAGTTCACTGTTCATTTGTAAGACCAGCACATTCCAGAGCACTGCCATCTCTCCCCGAGACAACTTCCAGAGTCACTGCATTGCTCTTCTTTTCATCGCACTTCCAACAACACCAACTACCTATTTTCCATAAAATAGCCAGATGTTTTAAAACATAATTTAGATTATATTACCCTTTGCTTAAAACTCTTCAGTGGCATTACATTTCTCTCAGAATAAAGCCAAATTCTTAACCATGGGTTTGTCCTCCTCTTCAACCTCCCTCCATACAATTTTCTCCTTTACTCATGATAGCCCAAGGATATGGTTTTCCTATTGCTTGAACACACCAAACCTTCTCTTACTGCTATGCCTTTGTATTTGTTGGTCTTTCTATTTGAAATGCTTCCTATACCCCTGACCCCCATCATTTCACTTGACTGGTGTATACTTACCCTTAAAATTTGGCCCATATATCATCTCCTCAGAGAAATTTTCACTGACCTCCATTTAGAATGGCTTCCCACAGCTATTATCTCTCATCACTCTTTTTTTTTTTAATCCTTATTACAATCCGTAATTCCTTTGTTTATGTGTTTACTTACTTTTTCATTGTCTTGTTTTTCTCATTTAAGGTCACTGAGGTCAGAGACTCTGTCTTAATTACTGATAAATCTTTTACACCTAATACATTGGCAAATTTTAGGAACTCAGGAATGATTTGCTGAATAAATGAAGGAATTTTCCCTGGATCTGCATCATTTTGGAAAACATACATTGAGACTATCTGAGGGATTATTGAGGATGTTTCCTAGAATTTCCATATTAGTGGGCTTTTTTTTTTTTTTTTTTAAGAATATTTACTTATTTACTTGAGAGAGAGAGAGAGCAAGAGAACATGAACAGAAGGAGGGGCAGAGAGAGAGGGAGAAGCAGACTCCTTACTGAGCACAGAGCCCAATGTGGGGCTCAATTCCAGGACCTTGGGATCATGACCTGAGCTGAAGGCAGATGCTTAACTGACTGAGCCACCAAGGTGCCCCTGGTTTTTTAATCAGACATTATCTCTGATTTTAAAGTTTGGGGTTTAAAGATAGTTATTGTGTTGCTAATGACATCTTTATTTAGCTTGTAATCTGCCCTGAATGTTTGGATGTTTTTACTACCTACATTTAGATAAGTATCCAATAACCCAGGTTGTAGTACACAAACATAATAAGATTAATAACTAACATTTGCTGAGAGCTTTCTAAGTTCCAGGTACTGCTCTAATCTCATTATGTATATTAAACCAAAGACACAATTATAATACCTATTTTACGGATGAGGAAGTCCTATATACCTGCTGATTTGAAGGAGTCTCAAGTAGGGGGATGCTTTCTAATTCTCTTCATTAGAACTCAATAGTAATAATTATCAAGAATGACTAAAAAAACAGTACCAGTATCTTTCTTCAAATCACACAAGTTGAAAGGTTTTTCAGAATCTTAATTTAAAAAGACTTCTGTGAAAAATAAAATAAGAAGACTCCTTTGCTTGACATGATGAAACTCATGATGTATTTAAACCAACAAAAGCAAACATTTAAATCAAATACTTAAATGTTTATTATGTGCATTTTATGTCTTTCTGTAATAATAACAACAACAACAAAAATTCTTTGATCAGTGGCTCTCCTTCCATTTCCTCTGGGTCCAATATTGTGCTTGCCCATTTCACAGACTACTGAGTTGGACAGCAGCAGCTGATGTGGTATTGATCACTTTATTGCACCACACATTAAGTACTTGCTCTAATAAATGTTCTCCAAGTTTGCTCTGTGTCTCTGACTGGAGGGAGCCATAGCTGCCAGCAGAGCTGGAATTAGACTATCTTTTCATCACCTCTTCTGTGGATACTGGGAAATAGAATTCCACTACCAACAAACGGTGAAGATTTGGTGGGTCATGATGAGAACAGAATCAAACTGAAGACTCCTTATAAATAATTATATTATTCTGTTCTGTTTTATGTAGCATATACATATATGTTTTCATAATATTAATGTTTTTATATTTTGAAAGAAAGGATTTTTATATTTTGAGTCCTTATTAATAGATCTCAATGGTCATCATTATTACGACTCTAATAAATAACTTTGAGGGACTAACAAATTAAATGTACACAACAATATAAAACTAATAGGTGTTTGTAAGGTAAAATTTTAAAATGCATTTTGAATCACTTTTTTTTTCTTCTTTGGCAGAAAGAGCACAGTGTGAAAGCATCTGAATTCGGCATAGCAGTGCTGGATGTTGGCAAAAGGATAATGTATCAATAACCCCACACAACACTGGGGGGCAGGCTCCTTCTCACATCCCAACTCCTGGTCCCCATGTTCCTGAGGCATCACTGTATGGGTACGTCATATGCACCATTACACATCTTCTTATCCACCTCCCCCCAACATATACACACTCACAAAATCACTTCAGCCACAACTACTACAACCAGTTCTCTTCAGGTTTCTACCAACTTCCTCAAATGTAACCTGACAGCTCCTCACCCCAGTCTGTACTTCTTGCCCCTTTGTCCTGCCCCCAAGCTTTTCTACATTTGATCAAGTTTCAGGCATGCACCACCTTGGGGAGCCCACAGTTAATGCCTGTGGGGCTACCACTGGCCACCAAGGAACAGAAGATGATAGATAAAGACTTGCATCTCTCAGTTCCACCTGGGCAGTTTTGAAAGGTATTTCATAGGTTCCTCAGAAAAGCCCAGCAAGATTAAGGCTAGTCAATCCACACCAATAGCCAACTTGATAACTTATCTCTATTTTGGCTTTACTTCCTGATGGTCATCCCTCTGGCTCCTGCATTAAAGAAACTACTTACTCGCAAGACTTGTCTTGGTCTCTACATTCAATGGAAGCCAGGTTAAGACGTTCTTTTCCTTTTAAATTATTTTTATGTTGGAGGAAAAGGTTAAGTAATTTTTAATGTAATTTCATTTTCATAATTAATTCTAAATATATTATGAAACAAAATGTACATTTTACACATATTTTTATCTTAAAATACAAAACTTTAATTAAGTTTCACACCTTTAAGGAATGCCATCCCAGAAACCAAACAGTTACTATAGTAAATGCAGAGTAAGTCCCTCAGGGGTAACAATTTATGCTGGCGCATTTGGTCTATGAGCCAACTTTCACCTATTTCTCTGAATCTCATTGTCTGAGGGCTTTTCTCTGAATCTAATGAGAACCCATTCTGCCTGAATGGATAGTAACATAGAAGTTCCTGGAATTACCCTCTGGAGCAGCCCTCATCCAATGCCTAAGGAATGGAGAATTAAATACACAGCACCGCAGAGAAACGGGGCATGGACAGAGAAGAAGAGAGAATATAGATAAGTAGAAAAAGATAAAGATAGAGATGTTATGCCTGAGTTTTCGAGTTTTCAAGTCCGAGAGACCGCCAAGGAGTCAAGCACCGATGCAATCACACGAGGATTTATTTGACAAGCTTAAGCTTGGGCCCAAGTATATCCAACACAGCGGAGTAGGGACTTGAACCCTGAACCAGATTACAGTCAGAGTTTTTAAAGGCAGAGTAGGGGTGGACTCGGCGGTGGGGGAGGACAAGGGGATTATGGATGATGTAAGTCTCCAAGGACTTCTGGAAGCAAGGTCTCCAGGACATGGAGGGGCTAGCTATTGTTGGGAGAAAGGTTATTTATTACCAATAATAAAAATCTTCTCGTGAGACCCTTTAGGTGTATAACAGTGGGCCATATACTTGGGAATGATTCTCGACACTATCTTGGAGGTTTAGAGATAAAGGAATTGTTAAAGTAGACTTACAGGATCCTGGTCAGACCTGTCGGGGTAGGGGGTCGGTCAGGCTAGGATTGTCCTTAGCAAAATCTCAAGGTGAGGGCAGTTAAGTCCCCAAGGGAGAGCCACTCTGTCTGTTTCAAGGGCTTGTCAGTAGGTAAGGAATTTTAATGATTTTCTTCTGCCTCTATTTCCCACATCAGCTAAACCTGAGGTGGGATGGCCTTAATTTTCTCGGCCTCCACAGAGATAGGTATAGAGATAGGAAAGTTGTGGATATTACTATGCCTGAATTTTACCCCCCTCCCAATTCATATGTTGAATCCTTAAACACCAATGTGGTATTTGGAGAGGGGCCTTTGGAAAGTAATTAGATTTAGATAATCTCATGTGGGTGGGGCCCTCATTGGGATTAGTGACTTTATAAAAGACACCAGAAAGCTTGATTACTATCTCTCCCACCCCCTAGCCCCCTGTCCTCACACTGTCTCTCACTGTGTGCTCACACTGTCTTCACACAGGGAGAAGGTGGCCATCTGCAAGGCAGGAAGCACACTCTTACTGGGGAACTGATTTATTCTGCACTTTCATCTTGGACTTCTTGACTTTTGGAACTGCAAGAAATAAGTTCCCATTTTTTAAATCACCGAATCTATGCCATTTTGTTATGTCAGCTCAAGCTGACCAATATAGATATAAATATTCCTCATCCCTGAGGTGAGAGATCTCTGGGGTGTCTATTCTCCACCATTGCCCAGACTTAAGTGTCAGCAGACATTAATAGTTAACTGACTTGATAACGTACTTATCTTATATTGGCTGTCTTCCCTTCCCTGTCTTACTTCTCCACTTCCTTACTGGTGTTTCATACATTTCTCAAATAAGTTATTTCACATTAAGAAACTGTCTCAGAATCTGTTTCTGTGGGCACCCAAATGGAAACAGTTTTGTTGGTGTAAAAATCTGGTATAAAGCACTGCCCTAAGTAATACACAAGAATACTCGTTCAAAGCTAGGTCAGCACTTTTATTCACTAGTGTTAAGCCAGCTTAAATGAGATCTAAAAATGAGATGTCAGAGCTTAATTCACAAGGGGTTCTGTGAGAAGAAATTCAGTGTGCATATCTGTTCTTAAAATAGTTGTACCTCAGTGCCTACAAGGCTTAGGGCTAAATTGGGGTGACTTTTCTTGGGTTGGTTTTTTTTTTTTTTTAGAGTTTTTTTTTTATTATTACTTAGTGCTAAGTGTCATTCACACTCCTAACAAACTGCTTACTTCAAAATATTTTTACCAGAGTACTGTGAACATCAGTTTCTTCACTGCAGAGCAAACAAAGAATAGTTAAATTGACCTCAACCACTTTTTCAGTCTTTCCATCAGAGTCTCTTCAAATGTCAAACCATTGTCTGAGGTGTATAGTTTTAATAACCCAACTTCATAGTGTGTTGCTTAAGACCTCAACCCTCACCTTTCTCCACAGATACACCATATTTATGAATTGGATCAAGGGATTTGCCTGAGGCAATGAGATAGAGATGGAAATGCCTACACTAAGTGAAAAGAAATATAAAATGACCTCTTGGAATTTGCCCCATTAAATTTGGTTTTGATGAGCTCCTCCTCATTGCCAATGTGTAGACAAGAATATTCTTTGGAAGTTTTTTGATCCTAGCTATATCCACAGATTTCCTCACATTTTACTCTACTCTAGGAATAAAGAACTCACAAGAAGCAACCAGAACAAAAAAAAAGAGGTCAAAAGTGTAGATTTTTCAAATAATATTATCCAAATGCAGTGTTTTAAAATGGCCTTAGATAATGAGAATGGTAAGTAGGAAGAAAAAAAAACTACCATTATTCATTGGAGAAAAAGAACTACCATATGGCTGCTCTAGGTGGATCTCTAAGAAAAATAATGACAAATATTTATGGAATACTTTCTATGTGCCAATTATTGTACTAGTTCCCAAGAAATCAATAATTTAAATTTTAAATTTATTTAACAATCCTTAAAAGCAAACAGTGTGAGGTACGTGGGTGGCCCAATCAGATGAGCTTCCAACTCTTGGTTTTGGCTCAGGTCATGATCTAGCAGTCCTGAGATCAAGCCCTGCACTGGGCTCCATGTTCAGTGGAGTCTGCTTCAGATTCTCTCTCTCTCTTTCAAATAAATAACATCTTAAAAAGAAAAAAAAAAGTAAACAGTGTATTATAAAATCAGAAAAAGTAAATCTCAGATTTCATTATAGTGTCATAAATGTAGCCAATAAGCTCTTCACTTGGGCACCAAAGGATTTCAGGAAGCAGATTCTCAAGGAGCCCGAAGATTTAGATATATGGGATACACTTCTTTCCTACCATGACTTAATGGACAAACCCACTCCCTTACCCTCAGTCCCTCCAAAACTGATAGCAGTCTAAAAGGGGGATTTTTTTTTAATTCCCTATGAACATATTTGATCATTTGAATGTATATAATGGAATTGAAATAGAACATTTGATGTAAGAAAATAGTATCGGGTAATATAACCCCATTGCCACAGCGGATAGTCTTACGTAAAGTATGAAATTTCATTCATCTATCCTAGCAACTAATATTTTTCCCCCACAGACCTTGCTACACAAATATTTAGGCAGTATTAGGCTCTGCTGCTCTTTTATCCCTATTTCACTGCAAACTGTTTAGCTTCCTTATTTCCTTCCAGTCCAGCTCTGGCTTTGCCTCACTGAACTCTCTGAAAGCACAAAATCTAAGCCATGACTTTTAACAGACTCCTCAGCTGATACTATGGGACCACCTTTGCACCGCTAATCACATCACTGGCCATGCCAGCCATGTCACCAGGCACCCGTGACAAAGTAACGCAGGAAAATTTTCTGTCAATATCTAGAGAGACAGTCCATTAAGACGTGTTTCCCCGCAATGTAAGGGCTGTGCTATGATGGAGATAGGTGAAAGGTGCCACAGGAGGGACATAGCCCAGCAGAAGAAAGGACAGATGATGATCAAAGATTTCTTAGAGGAGGTGAGATATGAGCAGTCTTTAAAAAGAAGCTGAAGCTAGCTGTGCATAAAAGGGGTGAAGGAATTACCCCTTCAACGGGCTGTATTCTGTCTCACCTTTAAAGGCTTCTCAAGAACCTTGAAGGAAAGATGACAGTGGAAAGCAATGAAAGTCATGAAAGCAAGGACTCATAGGCAATCCCATTCACCAAAGAGCTCACGGAAACATCATGAAGGGCAGAGGTGTAAGAGAAGTCCTGGACCAGCTGAGATCGATATTCCCAGTTCAAGTAAATCTCCCTGCTTGGTTCCATCTGGGTTTACCACCTACAGAAAAAACAAGAGTCCTGAGAGGTTTATGAACTCTCTGGAATTGTGAAGCTGCAGCTATCAACATAACTTATTAATTCCATGGAGGCCAGCAAGAGAGGCTTTATCAACAAATTCAGATTTACACCTTACTAAAAATAGAAAAGTAGAGTTTTACATCTCTAGTAGCCCCCCTTTCTGAGGGGGACTTTCTGTGACGCCCAGTGGATACCCAAAACCATGGGTAATATGGAATGTATCCTATGTTTTTTCCTATATATGCATACCTATGATAAAGTTTAATTTATAAATAAGGCACAGTAAGAGAGAAATAATAATAAATAATAATAAAATAGAACAATTAAAATATACTGTAATAGAAGTTATGTGAATGTGGTCTCTCTCAGAATATTTTACTGTACTCACCTTCTTGTGATCATTTGAGATGACAAAATGTCTATGTGATGAGATGAAGTGAGGAAATCATGTAGACATTGTGAGGTAGCACTTGGTTCCTGTTGGTCTTCTGATGCTATTTGCATCAGAAAGCAGATGATCTGCTTCAGGACTATGGCTGACCTGGGTAACTGGATCTGCAGAAAGCAAAACTGTGGATGCAAGCAGGGGTAGGGGGAAATATGTATCTGTTTAATCCACAGTTTAGAGAGGAACTTGATTCACATATACAGACGTTTGAGAGGATGTTGAATGCTTGTAGTGCTTTTAAAGGTAAACAGCACTCTATATATGGCTTGTGCTTTATGCACTTTTGCAAGTTAGTTATAAAACCAGTCTCCTTTTGTCATTGTCAAGCCCCAAGAATACATAAAGATGACAGACTCTTGCCTCCTGAGTAAAAATAAGACATATAAGAACCAACCAAATCTTGGAAATGGTAGAATGCTTTCATCTCATCATAATCAATAATTCTATTTTAGTCAACACATGTAATATCTTATTGAAAACTATTTATATCCTTAATTTCTTTGGCAATTGGAGAATGGAAACATTTCTTATATGAAAACAAGTCATATTTTTCTCCCTACAGTATGAATTCACTAATGTGTGAGTTCCAGCCCTTATCTACTTTATACTTAGTCATGACATATATATCATTTAAATTAAAAAAAATCAAAATGATCTAGTCCATTGTAGGAAAAAGTTCATCTTCAATAGCCTTTAATAATGTTAATGAGTATGCAGGAGTCTCCATTCTGTGAAAGAGAGAATCCGTAGAAGAAAAATACCACCTAGGCTGAATGGTTTGGTGGAAAGCAGCCATAGATGGGCAAACTAACATTTTTAAGATGCTGCCAAAAGAAAATTAGAACTCAATAGCCTTCACGTGAAACACTTAAAAACTATCAATGGCAATAAAGTTGATGCGATGTTAATAGCAAAAGATAAATAGCTATTTATATATAACACAAATAAAGTGAATACATTGGCATCTAGGAAATAGTGTGTACCAGCCTTGTAGAACCATCAAGACAGTTCCATGTCCACAGTCTGATTCAATAGACATAAAAGTCAGAAATTTCCCTAAATTGTCTGTACTTTTTTCATCAGCTCTTATCAACTTACTTTAGAAATTGGCTAGCTATTTTCAAGCAAATTAGTGTTTAGTTTCATGCTTCATAATTTGTTTTGTTTTGGTTTTTTTTTTTTTTTTTGGAATGTTAGAAAGGACAGTGCTGTAAGTGAAGCCTTGGACCAGCTTCACACACAAGTAAAAGATCCATTCAAAATACAAAATAGACCAATGAATTTAAAGTTTTGTGTTTTTTTTTTTTAAATTTTATTTATTTGACACAGAGAGAGAGAGAGATCACAAGTAGGCAGAGAGACAGGCAGAGAGAGAGGAGGAAGCAGGCTCCCTGATGAGCAGAGAGCCCGATGCGGGACTCGATCCCAGGACCCTGAGATCATGACCCGTGCTGAAGGCAGAGGCTTAAACCACTGAGCCACCCAGGTGCCCCAGATCAATGAATTTAATGAAAAAGAGCACAAGAAGTTCACTCATGGTTTCAGGCTCCACATAGCAAATAAAATTTTACAAAACTATTAAATGTTTGTATACTATTAAAGGAGGAAACCCACAATTATCTGAAAATGCTGTTACAACACTCCTCTCTTTCCCAACTACATGTCTGTGTGAAGCTGGACTGTCTTCATACGCTTCAACCAGAACATCATACAGCAGAAGACTGAATGCAGATAATGAGAATCCAGCGATCTTCAATTAAACCAGGCACTAAGGAAGAGATGGGAAGCAATGCCACTTGTATCACTACAGTTTTTGTTTAGGAATAGTTCTCATAACAATACTTACACGTCAATACATAGTGGGTTCATTATTTTTAAATGAATTAACGAATATTCCTAAGTCTTCTTTTTAAGTTTTATTATGATAAATATCCACAGACATAACATCAACCAAAGCTCTTTGGGATTGTTAATACTTTTTAAGAGTAAATGGGGTTCTGAGACCCTGGTGTGTTGGTGAAGAGAAAAAGTTTAGAATTTGACACAGGTGTGAGTCTTACCTCTGAGAATTACTTACATGACCATGGTTAAGAATTGAACCTCTTTAAACATTAATTTCCTCATGTAGAAAGTGGAGATAATATCAGCTACTTCAGTAGATTGTTGAAAGTTTTAAATAAATAAATAAAATTTCACTTACATTTATATCTATCTATATATAGATAGATAGATAATAGGTAAATAGATGATTAATAGATAATAGGTAGATAGATGATTAATAGATAGATAGATGGATAGATAGATAGATAGGTAGATACATGGTCAGTAAGTCCCTGGCATGCAACAAGTGCTCAGTAAATGAAAGTCCTTATTAATACATCCCTAAAGCACAAGGCAAATACGTGATAGACATGTGAATAGCATAGTACTGTAAAATCTAAAGGAAAAAGAAGTTAGAAGATGAGATTTATTA
Organism: Mustela lutreola; assembly: GCF_030435805.1. NCBI lineage: Eukaryota > Metazoa > Chordata > Mammalia > Carnivora > Mustelidae > Mustela > Mustela lutreola. Next base: position 54,911,497 of record NC_081303.1, read on the forward strand.
ATAGTGTCTAAATCTGGAGGGATTTATGATCCTTGCTGAATTTTGAAGAGGTCAGTTTGAGAGGCAAGGTGGACTCAAATGCTAGATTGCAAGGAGCTAAGATGAGTGGTAGTGAGGAAGTAAGGATGGGAATATAACTCCCCTTTCAGAGCTGCCCCAGCAGCTCTGAGTCCTGTGGCACACATTTAACAATATCCTTGACTATGAAACCAAAGTTGAATGATGATGTGAGGGTCCCTTGAAGCCCAAAGTTCCCTTGCAGCAGTAGATCAGTTAGCAACCCAAGTCGGTTTACAGGGTGTTCCTTTCTTAATACAATTATTATATTCTATCTTATCTTACCATTATATGTGGGCCAATATTTTATCTCCACCATCTCCTCTTTGAGAGAATTTATGACACCAGTAGCATCTATTTAAAATGTCTTCTCCAGAATATATATAAGGTAAAAAGCAAAATTGAATTGACTAAGTAATTTCTACAGCTTAAACATACACAGTCACCTAGGTAAGTTGAATGGTATAAAGTTGCCAGGTATATAGAAAATTTCATCTATGATGCCACTGATGCTAGAAAATTTTATCTATGATGCCTTTAACTTGCTCTCTTGGTCTCCGTGAGAAGTTCTCCTTGTAGACCCATAATCCCTTAGCAGCAAGGACAAAGCTTTTATTTTTCTGGACATATCTATGCAACAAATTTACTTTCTGTTATTAAAACCCTACTACTCTTAGCCTTTCTGGCCTACTAATGGCCTTAGTTACATTCTGCATTTATAATTTTTGATTAGGTTTGAACCCAGATGGCCTATATATGACATACAATTAAACTTTATTAATTTGGATAATATTAATTCAGATTTTGCCCTTACTCAGGTATACAATTAAGCTCGCCCTTTAGGAGAAAAGATTTTATAAATAACTCAAATTCTGATCTATATCACAACAGTATATTTCACAAATTAGTTAAAAGAATAGACAACATTTCAAGCTGTCTCTCTTCTCCCTTAAAATAAGCAAAATGGAAATAAAATAAAATAAGCCAAGTGGTTGTGTTTCAAACAGCAAGATCATTAGAACCATCTGGGGAGATCTTAAAATACAAAAACACCCTTAGCTTTCTGCCCCAAACCTACTGAATTAGGATAAGTTTAAATCTAGAGTGTAAAATGTGCACTAGAAATCTTACTATTAACCAAGATTAGGAACCACTGTACTGAATTATTTTTAAAGATTTTTTATTAGTCAGTTTAACCTAAGCTATGCTATAGCAACATATTTCTCCAAAATCTTGCTGATTTACAAGAAAAATGTCTATTGCTTATTCATTGGATATATTCATTGTAGTTTAGCTGAAGCTATGCTCAATGTCATCTTCATATCTGCGCTCAGTGCTGATAGAGCAGCTTCAACTGGAACTCTGACTGCCTTATGGCAGAGGGAAAAGAGATATGGAAAGCTCTCAGCTAGCTCATCCAGCCTTTGTTAGGAAGTGATATGTTGATATGTGTCTCTTCCACACACATTTCATTAGCCGAAGCATGCCATATGCCCACTCCTCAGTTCAACAGAGTAGGGTTGTATACTTTTGCCACAGGGAGAAGAAATGAATCATAGGGAAATACACACACACACACACACACACACACACACACACACATAAGTATATGTGGATATATATATCCATCCATATATATATATATATATATATATATATATATATATATATATCCTACCACTGACTCTCCCAGCTCTAAAAAACTATGATAAAATCAATGACTCCCATATAAACATTAAAAGTGATGTTGATTATAAAAATTATCCACTTATATAATGGTTCCTATAATAGTTAGCCTAGAATCTTTGGATTATAAAAATTATCCACTTATATAATAGTTCCTATAATAGTCAGTTAGCCTAGAATCTTAATTTGGGCTCCTTTAAAAGCAGACCCCAAAATCAAGACTTAGAGACAAATAGAGTAGTTGGAAGGTAAACCCAGGAAGGCATGTTTGCAAGTTAGGAATATGAGACAGAGAAGGGAGAAGAGGCAATAAAAAGGAAGGGGGGGGGCTCCTGGGGGGCTCAGTGGGTTAAAGCCTCTGCCTTCGGCTCAGGTCATGATCCCAGGGTCCTGGGATCGAGCACCGCATCAGGCTCTCTGCTCAGCGGGGAGCCTGCTTCCCTTCCTCTCTCTGCCTGCCTCTCTGCCTACTTGTGATCTCTCTCTATCAAATAAATAAATAAAATCTTAAAAAAAAAAAAAAGGGAAGGGGGGGTCACCTGGGTGGCTCAGTGTGTTAAGCCTCTGCCTTCAGCTCGAGTCATGATCCCAGGGTCCTGGGATGGAGTCCCGCATCAGGCTATCTGCTCAGCAGGGAGCCTGCTTCTTCCTTTCTCTCTGCCTGCCTCTCTGCCTACTTGTGATCTCTCTCTCTCTCTCTGTCAAATAAATAAATAAAATCTAAAAAAAAAAAAAAAAAAAAGGAAGATGGGCTCAATCTTGCTGGAGACCTTCTGAGAGACCTTGTGAGAAAAACATCTAGACCCTCCCACCAGAGAACAGGAAGTCTAGGGGATTTGTCTACCACTCCCAACCCATCCCCACTGACTGAAGGTTTGCCTCACAGAGGGCTAGCTCCCTCAAACTTTCTGGTTTAGCTTTGCAGCTGGGGAAGCTCTAGTTACACTGGAGGAGATCCTCAGGCACAGAAAGCAGAGAACGAAGGTGTGCCTAAGGTGGGAATCTGTCAGGTGTGCGAGTTGACCGCAAGTACAAAAAAACTCAGGTTAGCCAAGGGGACACGGGGGGGCTATTGACAGTATCTGTTATGTCTAGTTTAAAGTTAGCCTTTATTTATAATTAGATATATTATTACCAGATATTTCTTTTCTTTTAATCAGTCTGTCTATCCCACAGTTAGTCCAAATAGATAACTTTTTTCTCTAGTCACTATTAGCACCTAATTATACCTTAGTTTTCACTTAAGTATCGACTTAGGTTAAATGTGAATAACCACCTTAAACACTTGTTGAAAACATTTGGAATGTCTTGACCAAAAGGATGCCTTGTATGGACAAAGAGGGAATATACATTAGACGCACATCTGTTATCCTATAATTTAGTACAATATTAAGGAGGGGATGGTACTAAATAAACACTATTGATTGACTTAAAGCTTTGTAATATTTATTAACACTGTTCAGAATGGGAAGAAGTTTAGGTAATAATGATCTATGATTTGATTCTGCAAATTTAAACAAAGTACAGAAAGTAGGAAGTAAGTAAACATATAACTAGAGGAATTGGAAAAATCCTAACGTCAAGAAGAGCCACTCCCATATCCTTAAGAATGGAATTAGTATCACATTTTCTCTCCATAGAAACAAATATCTAAAAGGAAATTTTAAATGGTTTTGAGTGTTTCCTTGTTCTTTCTTGCCTCCAGACTTATCAGGACTTTGCTGTTCTTCTTTTTATAAATTGTAAGCAAACCTTTAGCAGGGTGAACCAGTCCAGCCTCTTCGTCCATTAACTATTAAGCAGTCCTTGGTGAAGAGGAGGTGCAAGCTGGCACACCCTCATTTTTTATTCACAAAAGGGTGACTTTTACAGCTTCCTTGGCTCAAATTTCCATCTCCAATTTGGACTTCAACTTCATTAACCAAATTTTGACCTGCCCTAGTACATAGATTCCAAGTCTAGCTTTAACTGATTTGAGATCGTTAACTCCGTGTCTCCTGGGTCAGACCCTTCCTGCGCGGGCATTCTATTATTTGTGGTCTTCACCCGATACCAGTCTTTCTTATTTCTGTCCAAGGTTTTGCTGCCTTTTGCGCTCCTGACATTCCCTGACCCTTAGTCAGCTTATCACAAAAATTAGACCAAATAGCCAACCCCTCAGGGAAAAACAAATGCAAGTGTCCTGCCCTTTTCCACAGAGAAAGGCATCTTTTACTCCCTGGGCAAAATTCAGCAGCAGAGTGCAAGGAAGACATTTTCTTTTTTCCACAGGAAATGAAAACCTTAAAAATATGTAACCCCTGAGTGCTTGCATAAGATGATAAGGTTTATGATCCAGCCATTATTTAGCCAAAAGCAACTTTTTAAAAGGCTTAGGATATTTGATAGAGTGTGATTATAAATTTATTTCAGCTCTCACCAATGACATTTAGATTATGTAAACTTCCCTGGATTTGCTCTGAGAAGATCTCACATGAATATGAAAATGCTGTCAATTAGATGTCAAGGTCCTGTGCTCTGGAGTCAGAACCTCTCCAACTATGTGAACTCGGCCAAGCTACTCACCCTCTCAACATGTCAGTGTCTTCATTTGTTAAGTGGAGATGTTAATACCAATATTATAGAGTGGTTGTGAAAATTATATATGAAAATAAGAATGTATAGATTTAGTGTTTGGCTATATTTGTCTTCACCAGAAAAGCAAAGAAATATTATCATTGATAAATTATAAAGATCAAAGGGCTAAGAAAGATTTCATTTTGTAAATTAAATGATTAGAAGTGCTTCTTAATTTAGTAGTTGTGGTACTTTTAAAACATGGCTCCCAAATTCTTTGATACTCCTCCCATTAAGATACGCACCCCCACCACCATCACCTGGATGAGGGTTGGACTTGTAACTGTTTAGAACTCCACACTAGGGCAGAAGTGACACTCTGGGATTCAGAGGCTGGGTCATAAAAGGCCATGTGGCTTCTGCCTGGTTCTTGTGAAGCACTTTTACAGCTCATAACATCCCACTGGAGATGCTGCTTCTCAGGACTCAGTTCCATGCTGTAGAAACTAGAACCACATGAAGACACCAGTGCCCTGGCCAGTAGTCTCAGCAGAGCCCAGGCTCTAAGGCTTGTCAGCTCACACATGAGTGAAGGACCCCCACACACAGAGAGACAAGATTCAACCCCTGACGATTTCTGAGTCTTTCTAGGGGAGGCCTCAGTCATGGACTTTCTTTAAATCCACTTTACTCTGCCTTATCCAAACTCCTGCTTTTAGAATCTACGCATATAATAAGAAGGCTGTTGTCTCTGCTACTAAGTCTGGGGTGATTTATGACCCAGCAATATAGAACCAGAGCAGCAACACCAGCAAAATAATGGAAATAGTCCAAGAGGAAATAGGATACTGGGCTCATTTGTATTGAGTATTTTGAACTTATGAATGGATACACTAAAACTTCAAGATTCAATTATTCACATCTTATAAAATGGTCCTACCTAAATTTTGGAAGAATTTTCTTTGCAGTTATATAAATCAGTACAGAGACTTCATTGGAGATTCTGTTTATTAAAGCCTCCTCATTATTAATTGTCATAACTCTCTTTGTAAGTGAATAACTTTCAGTGACATATGTTATAGTATTTACATTTAATTAATTTTTAAAAGATTAAAAGTGTCTAAATTACTTAGCACACTGTGAGGCAGTGGGCTTCAAATTTTAATGCTTGTTAAAAGTCTGATTCCAAGATCCTTCCATAGAGATTCTGATTCAGGAGATATTTATATTTGACAGGAGAGTCTAATACTGGTAGGTCAGGACAAAACTAAAACTACTCCTAGAAATCCAATAGGATAGACAAAAGAAGTATGTAACATAGCTTCTGCTAATAATTTAATGCAAATTCATAGGAAAGACATTTGTGTGAAGAAATATGAGGCCATTTAGGCTTCAAGTTGGTTTTGGGTTCTAATCCACCAGACTTAACATTTTTCTTTTTTTTTTTTAAGATTTTATTTATTTATTTGACAGAGAGAGATGACAAGCAGGCAGAGAGGCAGGCAGAGAGAGAGGAGGAAGCAGGCTCCCTGGTGAGCAGAGAGCCCAATGCGGGACTCGATCCCAGGAGCCTGAGATCATGACCTGAGCCGAAGGCAGAGGCTTTAACCCACTGAGACACCCAGGCACCCCACATTTTTCTTCTTTAATTTGAATTGTCAGGTAGGAGAAAATCTAGGCCCAAGAGGGTAAGGTTTTTCAACTGACAGTAGAGTTTAAACATTACACTTAGTGATAGATCTGATTAACAGGTTTTTTTCTAACTCATGAGCAATATATTCTGCAGATTAAGTGAAGAATTTAATGTCTTAAAGTTTAATGTTACTTTCCAGGGAGATTAAAGGAGAGTTCTGTGTTTCATATTGAATGACTTGCCAAGAAGAGCTTTTAACTGAATATACATTTATGTTTCTGAACCATATACATAACGGCTCAATTACAATAGAAGTTTATATCTCACTATATAGGAGCTCAAGAAGGGTAAGGAGGTCTTGTCCATGCAATAATTCTGGTATCCAGGATCATTCCATTTGGTGGCTCTACAATCCCCTGGTGGCTCTACCATCCCCTAGTTCATCACTGCCATCTGCATCCAACCTATGGAAAAGGAAAGAAATACAGGGGAAGCACACCTGTTTCACAGAAGCCTTGGCCCCCAAACAATACACATCATTTCTATTAATTACATTGGTGAGAATTAGTTATATGGCCATATCCAGTTGCACAAAGACTTGGAAAGTGAGATTTTTCATCTATTAGCCTCTTTCCAGCGTCAACTGTATATCACAGAAGATAAGAGTGGATTTTAGTGGACAGTCAGTCACAGTTGCCACACACTAAGGCATATCACTATATTTCAAACCACCTGAGATAAACAGCAGATTCTAAAATGTCTAGAGAGAGAAAAACAAGGCACTTACCTGAATGCCATCAAATTTCTCAAAAAGTACATAGAAAGACAATGGAGAAAATCTACATAATTCTGAGAAAAAATGGTGATCAACCTAGGATTCTATACCTAGCCAAACCATTAACATGAAAGGTAGACAGACTTTGCAGACTTATACAAGCTCCAAAGATTTACCTCTTAAATACTTTCTCAGGAAGTCACTGGAAATGTGCCTACAAAAGTAAGGGTAGAATCCAAGAAAGGGGAATACATAAAATGCAGAAAACATAAATCAGGGTCCAAAAAAAATTAGTGAAATGAACTGAATTCCAGTGATAGTGGTGAAAAGATATTCCAGTCTGACAGCTGGGTAGCAAACCTAGACGGCAAATTCAGAATGCAGCAATAAGATGAACTCCAGAAAGGATGAGCTTCCCCCACCCTAACTGCACAGCACACCACCCTCCACCCACACACATATTGAACTAATAGATTCCTTGGTGTGTTTGACCCTTGAAAGAAGTTTCAATGTCCTGTCAGAGGGTATGGGGTTTAATTAGTGAGGAGTATATAAAAATTAAGTAACTGAAAAGAAGAGACATATTTTAGTATACTATGTGACTCATCTGTGAATTGTGTTAAGGCAGTTTTAATACCATAAGCACTGAATATTCATTTAACCAAAGACTGTCACAGAACATGTAGAGAGTGAAAGGGAGTAAAAAATATATGGGGTGGTAAGGAATGGAAATATAAAAACACAAAATCCTCATCTTTTGCATGCAAAAAAGATAATCTGATAAGGTCTTAAATTTTAAAAATCAAGGGACAACAGTCTAAACATGCTATTGGGACATATGAAGAGTCTTACCTTGGGTTCCCCAGAAAGTGGAGCCTGAGGCAAAGGCTGAAATGCTGCTCCTTTATTACAGGTTGCAAAAATGGAGAAGAAATGAGGAGAGTGAAGTGAATAAAAGGGACGCTCTGATCAAAGGTGATTGTCAAGTAGTAAACCACGGCAGCTACTCTTGATGTCAAGCATGACTGATGGCTTATTCTCACATGACCATCCTGTCGAAGACTATCTGACTGCGGCTTGAGACAGTCCGTTATAGTGGGATTAAAGGTATTTTACATAATAAAATACTTTATTCTAGACACTTAATTTAACTAGGAATTCCTTCAAATTTTAGCAAAGAAAGGCTAAATCAATTTTTTTAAGCTAAGACATGCCTATTTTCACGTTACGAACACACTGACTGTAATCAATTACCAAAATTGATAGACTTGGTCAGCAATTCTCAAACTCTTTGGCCTAAGGACCTCTTTACACTCTTAAAATTTCCATACATTTTAGTTAATGATATTGATGATGTTAGAGAATAAAATTGAAATATTAAAAGACTTTTGTGTATTGATTCACCTAAAAATAATAAAAAATCTAAATTGTATATTGTCATAAATAACATTTTTATTTTAAAATAACCATATTTTCTAAATCAAAATTTAGAAAGAGCAGCATTGTTGAACATTTTCAATTCTCTTGAACTTCCAGCTTAAGAAAAGACAGTTCATTTCTTATATTTGCTTTTGTATTCAGTTTATTATGATACAGTTTGGTTAAGAGACATGAAAAAAAAGTGGCCTCACATAGATATGTTGTGGGGAAATAAAGGAATATTTTAATAGTTTTCTTGGATAATTGTGGTTATTCTTCATTGATTCTACCCAAAATGTGAAATCAGAAACCATATCCATGAACTTTTTGTATTCCATTACATTAAAAGTCCTTGGTCTATCTTGCACTTTGAATGGACCTTTTTGTTAACCATGCATGATGAGTTACTTGAAAAGCACTGATCCACTGAGCTTTTCAGATTTTCCAAGTGCTAACCCATTTCATATCAAAAATCATATTCATTAATACCTTCATTATTCTCATTAGAAAAGACTTCAAGCATTAGGAAACTCTCTAGTTCATGGTGGTGGATACAAGTTTTTTAAATTTCGAATTCTTGTGTGAAAGCTCCAATTTTTTCAGTGGCAACAAATAATGTCAGTTGCTTCTTTAAAATGATCAGCTCACTTCATTGAGTTTCAAGAAAACGTCTGCCAAATAAATCAGAATAGCCCTAGTTTCCCTGACAGTTGTTCCTCCAAGTGAAAATGATATTCCATGAAAAAAGCAGCTAGTTCAGTATATATCTCAGATAGATACATGTTTTTCTCCAAGACAACTACCATCCTTCAGTATGTATCCATAGTGCTTTATTTCTTCCTAGCTTTACTGAGATATTAATATATGACATCATGTATGTCTAAAGTGTACAACATAGTGATCTGATACGTATATAATGCAAAATGATTATCACAATAAATTGGTGAACACAACCATCAAACAGTTACAAACTCTGTGTGTGTGTGTGTGTGTGTGTGTGTGTGTGTGTGTTTCGAGCACTTTTAAGATCTACTCTTCTTAGCAACTTCCAAACCTACACTACGGTATTATTAACAACCACCATCAGGCTGTACATTACCTCCCAGCACTTGTTCATCTGATAACAGAAGTTTGTATCCTCCGACCACCTTTAGCCACTTTCCCACTCCCCCACCAAGCCCCTCCCAACCACCACTCCGCTGTTCCTGAGTTTCTCCACTTAAGTACTTCTTGCCTACTTCCTACTTTGTCATACAGAATGTTAACCTAACACACACTCAAAGGTTGAGATTTAATAAAATTAGTAACCTTTACTGCTTTATAAATATATTCTTACGTGTATCTGGCATTTTTTTTTTTTTAACTGCAAGTGTATAGCAATGAAAAATACAATGACTCCTAGTAGGATTTGGTGCCACTGCCTCTATTTGTGCTCTGGTGACAGCAGTTTTATCCACCATTGCCTTTTCACCATGCTTGTAAATGTCACCTCAGTGAAAGAGGCAAATAATGGTTTAGTATTATTATGAAAATAATTTTGTCTTCTAAGACACCCAGAAAGTATTTCAGAGACACACAGGCTCTATGGATGTCCTTTGAGAACTACCAATGTGGGCGCTAAGTGTCAACAAAGGTCCTCACTTTTTTGTCTGGCTGAAGTAAGAATTGAGCTTAGCCTTCAAAGTTGTTTAGATCGTACCTAGGAGTAGATCCCTATAGCAATGACCCTTGATCACAGCTTAAAGGACCTAAGTCCCAGTGTTGTCATTTACTAGTCCTAAGGCCATAGACGAGTCAACCATGCTCTTTGGCGTGTCATTCCCCCATCTATGTATTAGAGATAATTCCATCCACTCTTAGGGTTGTTGGATGTAACTAACACTGCTCCAAGTATGATCCCTGAAGCCTCAGCACCAATATCACCCGGGAACTTGTGAGAAATGCAGATTCTGGAGTCCCAACCCACACCTGTTGACTCCAAATCCGTGGGAGGGGGTCCCCCACATCTCTCTTTATCAGGTGTCCAGGTGATTTCTATCCACACTAAAGTTTGAGAAGCTCTGATATCATATAAGAAAAGGCAAACACTTTAGATTTACTTCACAATGATATTAAGTAGAAAAGAAAGTCTTTCCAGTCCAAGAATGACATGAAAATAGCCATTTGTGTTTTTGTTTCCCCCCCAACACACACACACTCAATTATTATCCATATGTGTCTTATCCACCATAGGGTAGCCCTGGTCTTACTGTTGCTAAGGTAAAGGTGTTCCACTGGAATGAATTTTTAAAAATAGCCAAGAAGTAGCCTGGAGAAAGGGAAAACAGCAAAGAGCATGTGTGGAGAAGCAGCGGGAAATGATGCTGGATGTGGTCAAGTGGGAGATGAAATGTTTATGCTTTTCACAATGGGTAAGAAGGAGGCAGGTTCTTGACTAGCAAAGTGATGTGAGGAAAGGTGGGGATTAGGAAATGGGTTTGGGAGCTACGATACAGAATGAATGGGAAGGGAAAGGACCTAAAACCAAGGGGGGTTTCATCAGGACCATACATTTTTTTTCCCTCCCCAGAGAATTAAAAAACCCCTCACTGAATGTGGACAAGAGTCACACACTCACAGGCATTTGTCTGGTAGGAATAAAACCCAAGAGAAAGAAAATTGCAAGAATGAGTATGTTATAGATCCACTATTTACTGCAACACAGTACTTTGGCCTTCATTTCAGTTCCCAGTCCTCCTGGTAATTCACTGCCCTCAGCCTGCCCACCTGCTCTCCATTTCTCAGTGGGCCAAGTTCTTTCCCTTTCATTGAAGAATGTCTTGTCTTTATTTCCTATCCTTTACCTCTCTCTGCCTACCAAAATTTTGAAATGATGAGTGATGATTTTTCCAAGAATTTCTAGGCTTCAGGAGAGGAGAAATGGAAAAACCTTATGTCACGGTCAGAGTCTGCCTCTCTTCTCAGACATTGAAGTAGTTAGCAACAGCTTTTTTAAGATAATGCTTTGATTTTTGTATTTTAAAAAAAGAGGAGAGAATAAAATGAAAACAGGAGAGAAACAATGTCTGTACAGGGCAGGCTTGGAAAAATAACAAGTCAAAAACACAAGGACTTTGGAGCTGATGTTGAGTTTATCTGTTGGTGTGTACTGGGGACAGAACCAGGTCAGAATGTCCTGCTGGGATTTATCTATCCTGGAATGGAATTACCCTGAGTAAAACTAAAAGCATTTAATGCAGGGTGTAGGATAGCAATGGATGGAGAACACTCACTTTTGACCCTTAATTACACCAAACTAATTGCATTAATAAAAGATTCTCCCAGCTAACCCTGTCAAAAGCATTCAAATTGCTCTGCACTTTTTGGCTGCAATTACACCAAGAAGTGGAAGCTAAAAGGCCTTAGGAGAGTAACCCGAGTCACGTGACTTTCAAGTTGTGAAGGAAGGTAAAATTTTAAAATCAGAGTGGGGAGTAGATCTTAGAACAGGAACGAGGGGCAGAATTTAGCTTCATTGATATTGCATCAAGGTGCAACTTTTACTTAATGTAAACTGAATCCAAGCACTCAGATTCAGTTAAGTGGGGTGAAATACAAACCCTCTTCAATGTTACCTAAGATTTTTGGATGAGAGTTCAACGAACAAGAAGGCAATTTGTTTATAGCAGTCTGATACATATGAAAAATGGGACTTAAAAAGATTGGTTGAGGGGCACAACCATTGTACCCTGGATGGCTTAACCCTGGGTGGGTTAAGTGACTGCCTTCAGCTCAGGTCATGATCCCAGGGTCCTGCTCAGTGGGGAGGCTGCTTCTTCCTCTCCTGCTCCCCCAGCTTGGACTCCTTCTCTCTGTGTCAAATAAATAAATAAAATCTTTTTTAAAAAGAAAAATAAAAAGAATCCTTGAGAATGTCATTTCCCATTTAACCATTTGAATTGAAAACAAGACCCATTTATTAGAATGAAAGCATGGTAAGATTAATATAAACCATAATTACCTTGGTCCCTTTTCTACTTATTGATAAGTAATACCTGGTATAGGTCTAGGTAACAAAGCTACCACTATCAACAATGTAGAGACAGGGTTCCTGTCTTTATAGAGTTTATATTCTACTAAAAGAGGTGGAGACAAAAAAAGTGAACATATAACTAAAAATATGCAACGTGTAAGGTACATCATAAGTACCAAATAGAAAAGCGGCTAAGATAGAGATGAATTAGAAGGTAAGCTTAAATAAAATGGCTAGAGGAGGCGTCTCTAAGAAGATGATATTAAAGCTGGGAGCTACAAATCAGAAACTGTGCCTGCAAAGGGTGAAGAGAAGTTCTTTCCCGCAAAGGCAACAACAGCACGTAGCCTCAAGGCAGGAAAGAACTAGATGTGTTCAAAGATCTAAAGGAAGATGCGTGTGAGCAGAGCACAGTGGACAGAGAGAGGGGCGAGGGATGAGGCTGGAGAAAGGCAGGGCTCAGACTATGAGGACCTTCTAAGCTCTCCTGCTGAGAGAAAGCAGAGAAAAATGAGGACAGAAGGATGCCCAGTAGATTTGAGAACTGTGGCATGACGGGTGACATTCCTTAGAGCAGGTACCGCAAAGTAGTAACGACAATTCAACAACCCAGAGCCGCGATGGCATGAGCCGGAGAGAACACCAGTACGGAAAAGAGACTCCCATCTCTCCCTCTCTCACATTCGCCTGTGAATGGGGACCCGAGGGTGGAAAGATTGTTGGAGGGAACATGGAGACTCAGAAGGTTTTGAGGTTTTTTTCCAAATTCAGGATAAACTAAGGCATGTATGTGCGCTGGTAGGATTGGGAATGGTCCGGGGGAGAGGTGGGAGTTGATGAGAAGCATAGATGGGATCTAGACCAGAAGCACAAGATTGGGTATGAGCAGAAACAAGGTAGCAAACGGGACGGTGCAGATCCAGGTCGATGTGTGAAACCGCCTGCAGAAGCTTTGGCGTCCTTCTCCTCGGACCCCTCCCCTCAGAACCTTGACATTTACGTGCTCTTTCCCTCCTGAAACTCTCTGCACGTAAACTCCTGATACACCCTATCCACCCGAAAATCCTTATGAATTCCATTTCAATAATTGCTCATTTTCCTGAATACACAAATGTTGGCAAAGTAAGTGCTGCCAATCCAAAGCAGAGAGGTTATTTTTAACAGGTGGTCCTGTGATTTTGTTTCTAGGATAGAAGGTGGTAAGTGAAATATTTTAGAACAAAAGAGAAATGAAAGGTGGTCCTCCCCCCCCCCCAAAAAAGAGGAAAAATCCAGAATTACTGCATACAGAGTTCCACACATTTCTCCTCTGTTCTTTTTATTAAATTGTCAAGGTCTTGATACTCGTTTTTCCACCCTTGACACCTCCTCTTTTTATATCAGTGTGGCATTCAAATCATTTCTTGAATCTACTATCCCCGATGCTTTACAGAATATATCTCTTCTCTGAAAATGTGTGCATTTATATATTCCTATATCCCCCTCACTTACTTCCCATTCCTAAATTAAGAAAGAAATAATAGGAGACTTAAAATAAATCACATTATTCTGCCTTGCCCAACTGGGTAGGTAGATCATTTTCAAATCTAATCATGAATGCTGGTTTAGTATAAAAGAGTTCTTAATTTTTCAAACCCAAATGCACGGAGTTATTTTAAGCCCTGCTGCCATCCGTCAGTTGCCTGGTGCGGAAGAGCATATAACTTAGATAAAGCTGGAGCGGCTCGAGCAGTCACCACAAATCACAGGGAGAAGGCTGCTTGCAGCCATGATAGAGGCTGGAAAGTGCCCCGTCCGCCAAAAACCCCATGAAGAAGCTGACGTGGTGTTAAAGCTGATAGTTTACAGGGGTTCCTGCCATCTGTCATCCCACAGGACCACACAAGTAGAAAATGAGAAGAAATGCATCTTTCATGCTCATGTCCCACGATGTCATTATTTAATTTACTGGCATTGATAAATTTCCATTTGCCATCAAAAATTAATCCATATGTTTATAAGTGAAAGCCATGGTGAGAAAGTTTCAAATGAAGTCTCAAACACCTTTACCTTGACTAAAAACCATCTAAACTTTAGAAACATTTCTAACCTTCTACAGAATGAAAGCACTTCACCTGTGGTATGAGTTTCAGGTAGCTCTTTTTATTTGTTCAACGGCCCCTGTCTTCATTAAGAAACACGTGCCCACCAGAATTACCTTGACTAAAAACCATCTAAACTTTAGAAACATTTCTAACCTTCTACAGAATGAAAGCACTTCACCTGTGGTATGAGTTTCAGGTAGCTCTTTTTATTTGTTCAACGGCCCCTGTCTTCATTAAGAAACACGTGCCCACCAGAATTATGTCTGGGCTCACAAATGCAGGTAGTTGGCCGATCTGAATACCCCAAAACTTATTCCAAATACCAATTAAATTCAAAATGAGAGTCCACTGCATACCCACAAAAATGACTCAAATTGAAACAAAAGTAACAAATGTTGGTGAAAATATAGAGCGAACGAACTCTCATATGTTGATCCTAACACAGATTCACAAACAAAAACATAAAAACAAAAGCAAAACATTTGTTTTCATAAAAACAAAAACAAAACAAAACTTGAAAACCTGTAACTAATTATATTAAAGCCAGTGGTGTGCTTAACTCTTACATGTTTAACAACAGAGTCTCAGGAAGGGGCCGGGAGTCTGATTTGTAGCAGTTGCCTGCTTCCACGGCCACGTTCATGTACTACTGTGACATCGCTGAACAGGAACCTTGGAAGAGATGTGCAAAAATAGATCCATGTGACCTGGTACAGGCCACTCCATCTTTGCTTTGACTAGAGCTGAATCTTCCCTGTAACCCTGAAATTTTTCTCCTCATTATAGTCCCCCCAAATGCACATATATGTTCACAAAAAGCAACCTACAAGAGCATTCATAGCAACACAATTTTTAAAAGCCTGAAACGGGGGCGCCTGGGTGGCTCAGTGGGTTAAAGCCTCTGCCTTCGGCTCAGGTCATGATCTCAGGGTTCTGGGATCGAGCCCCGCATCAGGCTCTCTGCTCAGTGGGGAGCCTCCTTCCCCCCACCTCTGCCTGCCTCTCTGTCTACTTGTAATCTCTGTCTGTCAAATAAATAAATGAAATCTTTTATAAATAAATAAATAAACAAACAAACAAACAAATAAATAAAAGCCTGAAACGGGCAACAACCCAAATGTCCATGTATGAGGGAAAGAATAAGTCATGTGTCTGCCTACAACGGAATAACAGTCAACAAAAAACAAACTACCGCCACACACGGCATCACAGGGGAGTCTCTCAAAACACGGTGTTGATCAAAAGAGCCAGATGGCAAAGAATAATGATTTCATATACATAAAGTCTAAAACCAGATGAGCCTCATCGGTGGCGCTAGAAATCGGAGTAATGGTTATGTTTGTGAGGGCTGGCACCTGTGAAGGGGACAAAGGCGGCTTCGTGAGCAGGCGATGGAAACACAGGTGCGTTCACCCTGTAAACCTTCCTTGAGCTGTGAAGTGATGATCGTGCACTTTGTTTGTCCCTGAACGAATGTTACACAACAATTAAGTAAGTTTACTTAAAAGAGAAAACTTTTCAGACATAGCAATTCTGCAAGTTCATCTTCCTCAATGGTTCTTCTTTATATTATCTTAACTGTGCATCTTTTACAAACGTTACAGAGAGACTGGGTTTCAAGTCCCAGCTCGGCCACTTACAGACTATGTGACTTGGCACATCTTACCTCTCTAAGCTCCAGTGTTTTTTTTTTTAATTTTTTATAGGTAAATCATAATAATACCTCTTTCATCAGTACATAATGAAAATGAAAAATAATATATTGAAGTGCCAAGTACTGTGTCTTTTCTACAACCCATAATCCCCAGAGCAGACTAATAATACAACTTATTAGTCTCTTGCTTAAACCCCCCCAATTACTTGGAATAAAATAAAATCCTTACCATGGTTGCAAGGCCTTACATGGCCCCTGCCCTCCTCTGTGACTTCAGTTCCTACTCTATTCTATCCCTGCACTCCAGCCTTACTGCCTGTTCTTTGAACGCACCTTGCTGTTGCCACAGGGCCTTTGCTCAAGCCGCTGTCTCTGCTAGGAATCTCTATCACTTTCTAACCCATTGCCCTGTTTTATTTTCAGCACTACCTTTACTGGTTGTTGAAATTACCTCGATGTATTGCCCTCACATCATGCAACCCATTTACCACAACTAAACCAAAAGGAGGTGACAGTGTCTGTTATTCACGACTTGATCTTCCAGCACTAGAAGAATACCAAAGATACTCACTAGCTAGCTGCTGATTGGAAGAATGGATTAAGCGATGAATAAGCCATAGGTATTCCCCCACCCCACCCCACCCCCATAAAAAGAGACAGTGTTTCTTTCAAGGATGCTCTTAATACAATGTGGATTGGAGAAGAAAGGAAGGCCCCTTGGAACATCCTTATAACTCAGAAGAGCTTATGAAACAGAAAGTATACTGACTACCTTTGCTTCTTGAATCATTCAGGCTTTATGTGACAATTCTCATTTCCTTCCTATTATAGACCTGAACTGTCAGGACAAGTTCAAGAATTAGCGCAAAGAAAAATGTGGTCTGCCAACCTCAAAATCACAAAATGTATGAATTTGACAAAATAAACAGTTTGAAATCAGAATCGCTAACGACATGGACTCTCATACATGGGATGCTATACGACGCGTAATTTTTGTAACTGCATTATACCTTTTAGAGAACCATGCTTAGGGCCTTTGTGCTCCCCTGGGATTTCAATTGAGAAATCCTAAAATCCCTGCCTTCAATGTGACTCTTTCAAAAGCAGCTCTTTATGCATCCCTGGGAAAACAGATCTTTAAAATCTTAGTCATTTTTTTCCAGGTGTAAACTGAGCAATCCTTCCAGGACACCAAAAGTATTGTTCATCCTCACCGTCTCTCGTCTACTGCAATTTTTGTTCTCTTCCTTATTATCTATCTATTCTGGGACTAAAATAATTTATTAAAATTAAAAGCAATCAAACCAAATCAAAACCAATTGGTTTACCAATATGTAAACCAAATTATGAGAGGAAGTTTTTCCAATGTTTCTTTAAGTTAAATATTTAGAGCTGCTCTATTCAAAATCACTTATGTTTGAAATTATTTAAAAATACATTTGATTTAAAAATCCCCAGAGGTATGAAAATGACATATAATCATTCTACTGAGTTACAAAAGCTGATATAAAAAATTTAATGTCACCTAATTAATTTGGGAGCCATCAGAAGGATTATAGTTTAAAACAAGAATGGATTATATCTCCAGTTGCAATTTTTTTTAAAGCTACCTTATTAAATGGTGTTTTAATTCAGTCTAACACAAGAGGAGTCTGCTTCCTTATAGCTAGCATAGATAGAGGTGTGTTGGGAGTAGGGCAGGAAAGGCTGCAGAAGAGAAAAATGGAAATACAACAAATGATCTGGAAACCTTATAGACAAATCCTGGTATGGGTGTGTCTGTTTTAGAATTAGTATGGAGGAAGAAAGATGCTGATGCCTTTGATGTCTGAGAAACCCTGTAGAGGCAAAACTAACACAGTTCAGGGCTAAAAAGAGATTAAAAACAAGATGCTTAGAGGAAATGAGGCAGCAAAGAGAGCCAGAACTTTTCAGAGTCATGGGAGGCAGCAAACACAGAAACTATGATCAGTCTCTAACTTCATTCAGAGCTTTCTTCAAATTGCTGAAACCATTGTATTTCATAGCATTTGGGCCAGCTTTATGAAATATTTTTTTTTAAACTGACTCACAAAGAATGAAATTTCCCTTCAGTATCATAATTAAATAAATGTCGTTAAAAGGAAACCCTTATAATGAGTTTAGAAATTAGATCATTTCTTTTCTCAAGAGGCAGCCTTATTTTATAGTCCAGATGGTAATGCTGACCCTTATTAACACAAATTAAATTGCACATATCACCTAAATTGTGCCACATGGTTTTATCCAAGAAAAACAATGAATATTAGCAACCCAGCTCTATAAAGAAATTTCTTCTCTGATGAAAGAAAGGGCACTCATCAGAAAAGATCAATCTTTCCTCTTACATTGAAATCTGAGTCAGCCATGTAATTACTACCTAAATATAAAAATATAATTTTTGTATCAAAAATGTGTTTGGGAAAACCAAATTAAACCTATTACTCTAATTTCAATTGCTTTGAGGAATGATGTCACTGATACAATCAGATGGCCCAGAACAGCTAGAAATTAATATGAAAGAAGAAAAAGTACTTTTGAGATGTTTCATTCATGAAATCCAACAAACAGGAGTTCCCTTTATCTAAAGTAGATAAAGTTCTCTTCATTTAAAAGTTTTGAAAACATATTTCCTTGGGGAAATTATTCCTTACATGATCGAGGGTGAGAAACTCATAGAAAGAACATCATAAGACAGCTACACAATGAGTAATATGAATTTCTGATAAAGTCACACCAGATGCAAAGAAAAGCAATTATAATTGAAGTAAATGTGGCAATATCCCTAAGTACGTGGAGCAGTGACTGACTACAAGGGACTGACTGAAGAAATCCACATGAAGCACCTGTGACTTTATAGCAATGGTTAACTCAACAATGGATGTAAATTGTGATAATTTTTCCATAATGTAAAATGCACTCGGGAAAATCACAAGAATCAAACTCTATATTTGAATCCTTTGGAGTATGACAATCAAATTCCTACGTGGGGCAGCTGTGTAGGGTACTGGTTAGGAACGTGGGCACTGCGGGTGAAGGGCACAGATTCTCATGCCACTTCTGCTGGTATCCGTCTTGCTCTGCTGATTGACCTCTGTGGGCCTTAGTGTCTTCAGTCAAACACAGGGCTAATGCTGGTGGCAGCAGCACTAATTTATACAGATGCCACAGTATCTTTCAGCCATTCATTTGTTTTCTGATTTTACCACAATACTGAGCCGGTATCTACTCTGCAAAGACAGGAAAGGGGTTCTTCTCAATAAATCCAGAGTATACCACGTTCTCAGTAACAAGTTCATTACAACTAAAACTGTAAGAGATGGTAAGTAACTAAGAATGCCAATCCTCAAAAATATTCCCATGAGGTAAACATCATCATATTCATGCATCATGAGAAACTGAGGTCTAGAAGTTTCATGCTCCCAAGATAACAAAGCAACTAAAGGGCAGAGCTGCTCTTTTAAACCTAACTTGTAACCCTCCAATACCACCCTGCAGTAATAGCTCCCGTAAGTGTTTTTATTCTGCAATAAAGACGTATAAAGACACCCATATTTTTATAATCTAGCACAGTGGTTCACCAAGTGTGATCTGCGAACTCCTGGGGGTACTTAAGGCCTTGGCAGAAAGACTGTGAGGTCAAAACTATTTTCATAATAATACGAAAACATTATTTGCCTTTTTATTCTCATTCTCTCATGAGCAGAGAGTAAAGTTTTCCAGAGGCTATATGACCTGTGATGTCACAACAGATTGAATGCAGAAGCAGATATAAGAATCCAGCTGTCTTCTATTAAGCCAGGCAACAGAGAAACTCACAAAAATATAAAGCAATGCAGACTTCTCGCTAAAGTGCTTTTTTTAGTTTTAGAAAATAAGATTATTTTTCATTGAAATGTTATTTATGTCAACATGTAATGAGCTTGCTATTTTTAAATAATCAATACATATCTTTTCAGTTTTAAGTGTCAATATACTAAAAATCTCTAGATATAATATACATAGACAAAAGCTCTTTGAGGGTCCCAATTTTTAAGAGTCTAAAGGGGATCCTAAGAACAAAGAGATTGAGAACCTTAAAGAACACGCACAGCTTTTAAGACCAGTCTCTCGCTACATGAGTATAGGTGAGAAAACAAGATTATACAAGGAGTAGTTTTCAATGAGCATCTATATTTAGCCTGGCACTTATTTGGGTATCCTGAAATTGAATGTCATTTTTATTACTGCATCCACCCAAACGGAAGGCATTTTTCTATGATGCAAGACCTTCCATGAGACTATTGTCAGGTGATACTGTGATTTTTAAAAATTGTATGGGAGTAAAATGGAATATGAATTAGGAAGTGAGAAGTTGAACGCCTTTATCATGAGATTTTTATTGTGTATGTTTTAATAGGACTTCAAATTTTAAAAGATTATCCAGGAATTCCTTCAACACAGTATGTTGAAAGAGGGTGAAGAGCTTAGCTTGTCATAAACTATGATGAGTCTTTCCCTCAAAAAAGGGGAGGGGCACCTGGGTAGGCGCCTCAGTGGGTTAAGCCTCTGCCTTCGGCTCAGGTCATAACCTCAGAGTCCTGGGATGGAGCCCCACGTCGGGGCTCTCTGCTCAAGTGGGGAGCCTGCTCCCCCCCTCACCCGTCTACTTGTGATCTCTCTCTCTCTCTCTGTCAAATAAATAAATGAAATCTTTTTTAAAAAAGTTACAAAAATGTAACCATAATGAAATCATATATAATTGCTATATTATATAACACAGTATGTGTTATACACTATGAGAGATACATATAGATACAGATAATCTGAATAAACTAGCTAAGTGACAGAAGAAATTAAGAGGTCCTCTTGATCAGTGTGACAACTTTCTTAATATGTGGGTAGCTAGCTAAATGTTCACAACACAAACTAATGTCCTCGTACAGAACATGTGTATATTTAGATGGTTTTTGTCATCTCTAGTTTATGAACAAAGTAACCAGAGAAGATTTGTAGATCAAAATGTTTTTTTCAACTTTTATTATGTGCCTTTTGTGGGTTTATAAAAAACTTTTCTGCCTTATTTCCCCATGTAGAGAATAGTAGAACATAGATAGAAATAATTCTTACATACTTAGACCAATGCTAACAGGTTAAGATATATAATAACCACAGCCTTCCAGAATAAAAATGGTGAAGAAAATATATTAACAAAAACAATACCAATTCGCTAAACAAAGTCTGGCACATCCATGCATAATCTACATCCTAACAGAAGGATGGGAAGAACACAGTAGTAAAAATACTTGCACCTTTAATAAAACGGGATCAAAATGCTTCATGCCAGACATTTTGACTCCAAGATTTCTCAGATCTACTATTTGACTTAAATTCTCTCAAGTAAGTATAAAAGAGCAAAAAAATGTGAAAGGAAGACCGTGATAAAGAAAATGTGCCAAACAAAAGGCCATAACCTATTTCTCAAACACAAAAGAAATACAATCAAATGTTTTGGAGACTTCCACAAATAGGAAGTCTTTTTCTTAAAGTAGGTGTGGTGTGGAGGAAAGAAAGAGATTTGAGCTTAATATGTAATGTTATTAGAGTTAGTAAGCATAAACTCGAGACTATCATTCCTCTTTGATTTACATAAAGGTCAACTGCTGACTGAAAAATCTGAGCTGTAGGTGGGATATTTAGTTTCCTAGATGACCTCTAACAGTCACCCAAGAGGCACATCGGCGTGTGAAATAGAGCTCTTTATATTACAAAGTACAAAATGATCAAATAACAAGAAGGATCCTGAAAATGTCCTTTAAGATAACAGAAATTTTCATTTATAAAATAATTTTTTTAAAGATTTTATTTATTTATTTGACAGAGAGAGATCACAAGTAGGCAGAGCAGTAGGCAGAGACAGAAGGGAAGCAGGCTCCCCACTGAGCAGAGAGCCCAAAGCAGGGCTCGATCCCAGGACCCTGAGATCCTGACCCAAGCCGAAGGCAGAGGCTTTAACCCACTGAGCCACCCAGGCGCCCCATAAAATAAATTTAGAATAGATCAAAACACTTAAAATGCCTATGATTAATGAAAGACCTGCGGATCCCCTTACCCAAGAATCCAACACTGCCACTGGATGCAATCAGCAAGAGGTTCTTTATTGGTCAGCAGCTCCTGCTAGCTGAGCACACCTGGCTGGGGTGGTGCCGGGTTTTTATAGACAGGTACAAACAAGTTTTGGGTGGGGCGCAACTGATTGGTTGACAGTTAGAACTTTTGAAAAAGGCATACGTGGAGTTTGCTGATTGGCTTTGGGGACCCGCGCGCAAAGAGAGAGGCGGGAAGGGGGTACAAGCTGATTGGTTCTGAGGGCCCGCGCGCGGGAGGAGAGAGGCAGGGAGGGGGAACAAGAAGGGGGAAGGTAGGAATGCCATCATGGCGTCTTCTATTATTTCTATAAGCCAAGCAGTTACAGAAGGGCAAAAGAGCAATTAATAACCTAATTTACGCCTAAAAGCCAGCGGTTCACAGAAAAGGAAACAAGCGGTTAGTTATCCTATCTATCTTCTAGGGGAGGGGTCTTTCAATTAACACTGAAACTCTACCTTTAGGAATGTGTCCTAAAGAAAGAATTTGACAAGGGCTCCAAATGTTATGAAAAGGGATATTTATTTCAGGATTGCTTAACAATAGAGAGTAAGGCCAGTAATGTCAACTGGTTCAACAAATGATGGTACATTCATATGCTGAAATATTAATACAGTCATCAAGAATAATAATTCTGGGGGCACCTGGGTGGCTCAGTGGGTTAAGCCTCTGACTTTGGTTCAGGGTCCTGGGATCGAGCCCCGCATCGGACTCTCTGCTCAGCAGGGAGCCTGCTTCCTCTTCTCTCTCTCCCTGCCTGCCTCCCTGCCTACTTGTGATCTCTGTCTGTCAAATAAATGAATAAAATCTTAAAAAAAAAAGAATAATAATGCTGATGTTTGTTAAAAAGAATTGTGTTAGCAAAATATTGTTTAATTAAAAAACAAATTAAGGTCAGGACAAAGTAGCGAAATCCTTGATACCATCTTGGCTAAAAAATTATGTGCGTGTGTTTCTCTCTAAGGTCTATAATAAATAATTAAAGGGTTAAATGTTAATCTTTGGTGAAATTATAGATTTCTTAGACAAACTACTTTTCTACTTTGTTCTATAAGTATTATTTTATAATAATGAATACTTTTATAAAAATTACTATATATAAAAAGATATTAATCCATGAGGTTATAGCCAATTTCACACAAGAGTTAAGAAAGAAGATTTTTTCCCGATCCAATCAGTCATTTCTATGACAGACTTGGCAAATAACCTCAGGACAATCTTTCGGGACTGACTGACATGTTTTTTTCTTTCCGTCTAAAAAGTTGAAAGATAATGCAGTATCCTGTGCACACTTTTTTCTTAGAGCTTTATTTTCCAAACCACACCTTAATTTATAAAACAAGAAAGCATGCCATAGATTTATTTTTCTTCTTGAAGGAATAGAGAGTTTTTATTTAGGTGATTTCATAATGGAGTAATAACTCTAAAGCTAGATACATAAAAATAATTGACCATTCTCTTCCATCACTGTCAAATTACTTAGAGCATGTGTTTCATCTTTTATATAATGTTGGAAAGAATGATCTCTTCCAGGCACCTGAAAGCAACAACCAGTAGAACCCTCTACAAGAAAAGCAAACTTTGTCAGGATTACATGTGTCTGGATATAGAAAAACTTGCCACACCTCACTGATTACAAGTAATCTGAGCAAATAACAGATAATTAGGATCAATTTCTCTCTAAACAGACCAGCAGATGCCCAGAAAGTTAGTAAATTTGACTCATGGTTTCATAGGCTATGTTTATCCAATCGTCCATAGCAATAATGTTGAGAGTATTAATGGTAAACTACAGAACTTCAAAGCAGTTATCATTAGAGCAAATTCCCATCCTCGTGAATAATTCGTTTTTCTATTGTACCTTGACCATTTGTACTGAGCCAGCAGGGGTTGAAATTTAAAACCAATCAAATGGATTCCTTTGTTAACAGGACCCAAACGAATATGGATCATTGAAATTAGTGGATGTTTTTTCTTAAACCCAACTTCTTCCTCCACTGACTCTCTTTATCAAAACCACCAGTAAGCCAAACTGCAGGATAACCTGAGCTTGCCTTCTGCTTCTGGTTGAAATGCTTAATGAGAGTGCCCTAAATATAGACTCAGAAGAGAAGAATCTGTATCATCACAAAACTGCCCTTAAGCTAACAGCTAAATTATTTAGAATCAGCTATACCCATCAGGAGATGAAAACCGCAACATGTTAACAGAAACACTTCAAACCACAGCTGCCAAACTGCACGAAACCATTGTTAGACCTGGAAGAAAGCGAAACTAGAAACACCACTGAATTTCATTTAGTTTGTCTGGCCAAGTGAGGTTACTCAATAAACTTCAGCCTTACTTTCCTGACAGCCCTCCTCATCTGGATGCATTAGCCCAAAGTTGTAGGAAGAAAACACAGCTAACTCCTAAGAGTGCATAAATAACTGACACAATATCTGTAGTCACTTTTTTTTTCAGAATCCTACTTGTCCACAAAATGGTGTTTGAATTACAAATTATTTAGGGTGAGGGGAAGCACAAAAAGATTTGTATCATGTAAGCTCCAAGAAAATTTTCTTTGACAGTTTCCATCTGGCACATCGCATTTGACAGTGGCAATCCTCATTCTCTTGTATGATGTAATGTATCATGACTGGTGTAATCCAGACAGATCATCTCAAAGGAACATTCTGCCAAGAACACCCCGTGGGAAGTAACTTTTTTCATGGGTAATGAATGTATTATAGATAAGTGCTATATTTTATGTTCTCTGACATGATATGGCCTAGAGCTATGACATACAAACCATTTTTGTCAAATTATTTTATTTTTGTCATTTGTAATTTGGGAAAATTATTAGAAAAGTAGTGTCCGTTCATAATATTGTATAGTTCTTTTTAACTCTCAAGAGATATTTTATAAATATCTCAGATAATTGGCATCAAATTAACCAAATTGCCTGTCTCCGTAACCCAAATTCACTGAGTAAATATTTGACTCTTCAGTTTATTCATTGTTCTAGTTATCTGTTATTGTGTAACAGACCACCCCAAAATGTTAGGGGTTTACAACAACACTTATTATCTCCCAGTTTCTCTGGATCAGGAATCCAGGTTCAACTTCCGTTGAGTACTCAAGCCCTGAGAGTCACTCAAGGAAGACTTGGGTCATCTCAAGATCCAATGGGAAGGATTCACTTCCAAGCTCATTTACGCGGTAGTTGGCAGGATTCGGATCTTAGCAGGTTGTTGGACTCATGCCTCAATTCCCCTGAGCTACTGGCTGGAGATTCTCCTCAATTCCCTGCCATGGAGGCCTTTCCACAGAGTAGCTCACAATACGGCAGTCGCAAGAGAGAGTGCAGGAAACAGAATGCTAGCAACCCAAACACAGAAGTGGTACCCCATCACGTTCCCCACTTGCTGTTCATTACAAGCGAGTCATTAGGTTCAGCTCACGCTCCACGGGATTCCATAAAAACAGAGTACCAGGAGGTAGAGTTCGTTGGGAGGTATGTCAGAAGCTGCCTACCATTCACTCACAATTTTGTTGTAAAAATGAATAGGCTGAATAAAATTTTTAATCTATGCAATTAACACATATTAAATCATGACTCCTTGTTAGAGAATCTCGCGTCAATAGAAAGCGACTTGTTTTACAAAAAGGCCAACTGACGCCGTCAGCAGAGGGTCTATACTTCTGTCAAAGGAGGAGGTTGAGTCCGTTCACAGTGTAAAATACAAATCACTTTTGCAGGATCATTCTTTTTACTTTCTCTACCTCAGTCATTTATGTCACATTTCTTCCTTTCCCTGGCAAGACCATGTCAAAAATGAACACCCGGCGTTGAGAGAACTGGTGACCCTTCAGTATTATATGCTTATCAGCCATAGGCTCATTACTGAAATGGGCCGCCCCAGAGTCAAAAGTTTATACTGACAAGCAGCTACTTCCATTTACAACGTATACAGCAGTATTTTCCTCTACTTATTTAATAAACATACAGTGAAATAATATGTAGATAACACTAATATGTCCATATAATAACTAATTCCTATTAACTCCTTACCAGCAGCCAAGAGCTGTTCTAAAGAGCACTTAACTACTTAATATGCTCATTTACATATATGCTTATTACTGTATGAATATCTACATGTAAACTCAAGAAATCCCAATTAATTGATGGCTATTAATATTACTGAGATGGGACTCAGTCATTGAGTGTCTGCCTTCGGCTCAGGTCACGATCCCAGGGTCCTAGGATCAAGCCCTGCATCAGCCTCCCTGCTCAGCGGGGAGCCTACTTTTCCCTCTCCCACTACCCCTGCTTGTGTTCCCTCTCTTCTTGTCTCTCTCTCTCTCTGTCAAATAAATAAATAAAATCTTTTAAAAATTTACTGAGCTATTTCTATTTATAGTGCAGTTAGATGAAAATTACTCAACTTTTTCAAAGCCTAGAATTTCTGCCAGTCCCCTTCAATCCGCAATGAACACACTAAGTAATAAAAGATTTCAAGACAGTTACATGGTAAATATAAAGTGATTCTGCTTACTTTGTACTCAACTGGACTGGTTTATACATATTTTGAATTTGTTTCTCCCAAGTCAGTAAAATGGTATGCTTGGAGAGTTGGTTACTTTATTTCTGCTGAAGGAAACTATTTTTAAATTCCCAGAATTGCTTTTTTTAACCCTGAGGTTATTTGTTTTTGCTCTCCTAAAAATACATAGACACAGTCTGGTAGAATGTTTAAACGCCTTTTTATTTGCTTTTTCTGGTACAAAATTTACATTAATACTATGTAAAATATATAAGATGTATGTAGTATCTTTTTAAACTTAAAAAAAGTGAAATAAATGCTATATCATTGGCTCTAAATGTTGATTGAATGTGTACTACTTTTAAGGCACTTTATTCATGCTAAAATCTGCCTTAAATTTTTCCACCTTTTCAAGTTCTGCACTTTGTTAGGAACTTCCATGTAAATAAATTGATGTGTTATTTCAAAGAGAAATATGAGAAAAATTGAGAAATGTGAGAAAAAGATGAGGAAAACAAAAGTCAGCCTTTTATATATTATTAAGACTTCTAATAGGAAAGCTCAAAAAGGCTTTTCTTACCACTTGCCCTTAAAGATTAGCCAGCTAGTGAGTTATGCAATCACTTTCATAATTAGTTGCAATGAGCATATAAATATATTTTTTTCTCCATAAAGGGAGACATTTTACTCTGAACACCATCTATGTTTATACAGACGATAATTCCTACCACTACTTTCTTTTGCAAAAACAAATGTATATGTATATATATTACTATATTCAATATTCTCCTTTCCAGATGACACAAAAAATAATTTCCTATTTATAAAGGAATAATCCTAGTTTTTATTTTCCTGTTCTTTTCAACAAAACGTTTGGAGATACACTTTAGCAGATGTGACTGCTTGTATGACATTGAAGAATGTCCATGTTA
Source organism: Mustela lutreola (assembly GCF_030435805.1). NCBI lineage: Eukaryota > Metazoa > Chordata > Mammalia > Carnivora > Mustelidae > Mustela > Mustela lutreola. The sequence goes on from NC_081303.1 coordinate 54,938,975, forward strand.
AAGGACAAAAACAGAAAAGAACATTTCAGAGAATGAAGAGAAAGACTCCTTTAGAGAAGTCAAAGATGTTAGTAGAGAATGTAGAATTAAGCAAAGAAATAGTTTTCCAAGACCTTCTGGTGAATCTTATTGTAGAAATATTTCACTTAAACATAGTATCTGCTAAAATAAGTAAGAAATGAAAGAGACTCCCCAAGCTTGTACGACCAAGCCCTGACTCATCTCAGCACCTAAACTGCATGGAGGTCTACAGCCAATTAGACAAAGGGACTCCAAAATTCATTTGGAAGTACAAAGGATCTAGAATAGCCAAAACAATTTTGAAAAACAACATTGGAGGACTTATACTACCTGACTTCAAACTTACTATACCGCTATAGTAATCAATAATATGATATATAAGATCGATGGGACAGAATAGAAAATCCAGAAATAAACTCACATGTTTATGGTCGATATTTGACAAAGGTGTCAAGGCAGTTCAATGAGAGAAAGGATGGCGTTTTCAACAAACAGTGCTGGGACAACTGGATATTCATATAAAAAAAATAATAAACCTATACTTTAACCTTACACGAGGCATGAAAATCAACTCACGATGGATCACAGACTTAAGCATAAACTAAATCTATAAAATTTCCAGAAGAAAACATTAACAGGAAATCTTTTTGGCCTTGAGTTCAAAAAGATGTCTTAGAAATGACACAAAAAGCATAACCCATAAAAGAAAAAGCTGATTTAAACTGAACTTCATCAGGCGCCTGGGTGGCTCAGTGGGTTAAGCCGCTGCCTTCGACTCAGGTCATGATCTTGGAGTCCTGGGATCGAGCCCCGCATCGGGCTCTCTGCTCAGCGGGGAGCCTGCTTCCCTCTCTCTCTCTCTCTCTCTGCCTGCCTCTCCATCTACTTGTGATTTCTCTCTGTCAAATAAATAAATAAAATCTTTAAAAAATAAAAATAAAAATAAATAAATAAATAAACTGAACTTCATCAAAATTTAAAACTCTTGCACTTCAAAAGATATAATTGAAAAAGAAAAAGAAAGGCATAATTAATAAAATGAAATATCAGCACAGAGTGGGAGAATACTTCCAACGGTTGAATTATATGGTATGTAAACTACAATTGAATAAAATTGTTTTGAAAAAGTCCTCCAACCAGGGCTTGTGAGCACCCAGAGGGTCAGGATTAAACAGTGCTGCTCTGAAACATTCATTTTACTCACTGATAATTTCATATATTAATGTTCAACATTATGGTCTCATGAAAACAAACATAATGTTCCTATAGAAATTGGTAATAAATGAAAACAATCCGAAGGAGAACAGAGGGTATTTATTCAGAGCTTGCTGTAATAAGGGAATCAGCACCCATCGCTTGGGTTTGGAGGGAACTTAAAGGCAGGCACAGATGTGGGAAAGCTTTGTCAAGAAAAAAGACAAGGCTTCAGGTGTGCTCTGATTGGAGGCTGTTGCTATGGTGAAGGTAGAGGGGACGCACTAAAAGCGGGTCATCATCTGCGACTGGTTTGTAGAGCATCTCTGGCTTTATCTGGCTGGTTGGTTCTGAGTTGGAAGTTGGGGCAAAAAGAGGGAACTTGACATTTCCTGACAAAGTCCTTACCATTCTGGGCTGTTTGTTGCACGGGTTGTGGTTTGGTTTCCAGTACTGGTTGCTAAAGAGATTGTGGTTTGGCATCCAGGTTTCTTACATGGGACAGAGTTCAGTTGTCATCTATGCTTTGGCAACTGTCTGTTTCTATATTCAGTTTCTCAAGAGCAAAAAGACAAACTTGGCATGAGGTCAAATAAACCAATCTTTGTTCCTTTCTTCCTCTTTTGAAAGCCCTGCATGTTTTGTGCAAAGAGACCTCCCACAATCAGCACGACTAGTTTTTCAGATAATCTAAAATTGTCTTAAATTCAAGTTGATGTTACCACGTCTCCCAAATTTGACATGTATTTTTGATGGGCAGGACAACGGCTTAATTTTAGGTGAAAGCCCTTCTCATGACTCTCCATTTCCTCCCTCCAGACAACCCACGGAGAATAGTGATGGAGGTCACATTTGTATTTTGTGGCTTCTCACATTTTAGAAGCTTTATATGATTCTGCATAGCATTTTGGTTATTATTCATGATAATGGGTGTAAGAAGAGTTATCGGCAACTCTGCAAGTGGTCGTTTAATCCCATTTTAGGAGAAAATTTCTCATTATGATGCCATTTCAAAAATAGGGAAAGCAAGTCTTGGTAAGGTTAAAGAATTTATCCAAGGTCGCTAGGTGCCTGAGCAATCAGGAATTCAACCCTAGGTGCGTGTCACCGCAGAGCTCCGTCTTTAACCATAATGATGTATCTAATTGGAAGGATTCTTTCTTGATTCAAATCTAGCAAATAGTGTCTCACCTCACACCTTTGGCACATTCTGGGAATACTCTGAAGCTCCATTGTTGTAACCTGTTTTCTGCCCTTCGAAACACTCCTGGCATCTAGTAAAACACATCTCAGGCAATTTTCCTCACATTCTGAAGCAAGATTCCTACCAAGTCCTGTGATCTCTGTTAGTAATGTTAGCAGCACCCAGTTTCTCAACCCTTAATGATTTGTCTGGAACAAGTTTTGATTTATAAAGTTACAGATAAGAATGTTACTGTATCTAATTTTATTGGATTGGTTATTTGGATCTCTGCATGTGCTACTGAAAGTCGCAAAACCCAGAAAGTTTTCAGAAATGCTGGTTATGAAGGAAGGAGGTCTAGAAGCATTTTCTCTCTTGAACATTTTCACCTCTTAACTGGATCCTTTAGGGGTCCCTCCACACCTACCTCCTGCTCACCTCATTTACAACCAACCTGCTATTAAAATATAAGAAAATAAAGCACCTGGGTAGCTCCATGGGTTAAATGTCTGATTGTCTGACTCAGCTCAGCTCAGGTCTTGATCTCAGGGTCATGTGTTCAAGCCTAGCACTGGGCTCCACAAAGGGTGTGGAGTCTACTTAAATAAAAATAAAATAAAATAAAGGAAGTTGGGGTGGGGGGGTGCGCCTGGGTGGCTTAATCATTAAGCCTCTGCCTTCGGCTCAGGTCATGATCTCAGGGTCCTGGGATCAAGCCCTGCATCAGGCTCCCCGCTCATCGGGAAGCCTGCTTCTCCCTCTCCCACCTACCCTGCTTGTGTTCCCTCTCTCGCTTTGTCTCTGTCAAATAAATAAATAAAATCTTTTAAAAAATAAATTAATAAAAAAAAGGAAGTTGGGTCAGGTTATTGAAAGTATCCTCTAGGTATTGTTGCTCCCTCCGTGTATTATGTCCCCAAGCCCAGCCTAGACTCACTGCTGCCACAGCTTACCAGAACAGTTAGTGGGTGACAGTTCTAATTTAAATAAGTCACTTGTAAATCCATGACTTATTCCTGAAGAGAACATGCAAAGCCTTGGCCTATTAATTTCTAGTAATAGTACAGGTTTTTACCCTCTTGATTCTATTTCTAGCATAAATTCCCCTTTTCCTAGAGATCCAAGTCTCCTACAAAACGGTGCTTTGAGGATTGTATTACTGCAAACAAGCTGTTTGGTTTCATTTCAATTAACTTATTAATCAGGTTTCAGTCCCCCACTCTTCCTGGCTACACTGTTTAAGTGAGGTATGCCTTCTCCGTTTCACTCCAGGGCACTAAGAACTGTTTCCTTATGAGCGTCGTTCACAGAGGACCTCATGAGAGTCTCACATCAGTCCTGTGAGGCAGAATCACCATCATCCTCCAAGGATGTTTTCTCTCTTGCCAGGTAGATTATCTTCTAGCTTTTGCACAGCAAAGGAAACAGTTAACAAAATCAAAAGACAACTGACAGAATGGGAGAAGATATTTGCAAACGACATATCAGATAAAGGACTAGTGTCCAGAATCTATAAAGAACTTAGCAAACTCAACACCCAAAGAACAAATAATCCAACCAAGAAATGGGCAGAGGACATGAACAGACATTTCTGCAAAGAAGACATCCAGATGGCGAACAGACACATGAAAAAGTGCTCCATATCACTCGGCATCAGGGAAATACAAATCAAAACCACAATGAGATATCACCTCACACCAGTCAGAATGGCTAAAATCAACAAGTCAGGAAATGACAGATGCTGGCGAGGATGCGGAGAAAGGGGAACCCTCCTACACTGTTGGTGGGAATGCAAGCTGGTGCAGCCACTCTGGAAAACAGCATGGAGGTTCCTCAAAATGTTGAAAATAGAACTGCCCTATGACCCAGCAATTGCACTATTGGGTATTTACCCTAAAGATACAAACGTAGTGATCCAAAGGGGCACGTGCACCCGAATGTTTATAGCAGCAATGTCCACAATAGCCAAACTATGGAAAGAACCTAGATGTCCATCAACAGATGAATGGATCAAGATGTGGTATATATACACAATGGAATACTATGCAGCCACCAAAAGAAATGAAATCTTGCCATTTGCGACAACGTGGATGGAACTAGAGCGTATCATGCTTAGCGAAATAAGTCAAGCAGAGAAAGACAACTATCATATGATCTCCCTGATATGAGGAAGTGGTGATGCAACATGGGGGCTTAAGTGGGTAGGAGAAGAATAAATGAAACAAGATGGGATTGGGAGGGAGACAAACCATAAGTGACTCTTAATCTCACAAAACAAACTGAGGGTTGCTGGGGGGAGGGGGGTTGGGAGAAGGGGGGTGGGGTTATGGACATTGGGGAGGGTGTGTGCTTTGGTGAGTGCTGTGAAGTGTGTAAACCTGGTGATTCACAGACCTGTACCCCTGGGGATAAAAATATATGTTTATAAAAAATAAAAAATTTAAAAAAAATAATAAAAAAATAATAATAAATATAGAATAAGGGTTATTGTAACTCAAAAATCTAAGGTGTCCTCAACAGACTGTATCCCTTGCATGCAACAATTCCATATTTTAAAACCAGTGCAGTGACTTCTTGCTCTCAGCTCCTTACCCTAGAATATCCTCAAACAGTGTGATGTCATTAGTAATGAGGGATGTTGAAATACTTTAACAGTAATAATTAGGATGTCGATCATACAAATGATTTACTTTCTCTTCTAAATTAGAATAGATTCAAGGTTATCCCCTGAATAGTACCACTCTCTCACTCACTTGCTTTCCTATCTGCTTTCTAAAATTGGAAGAAGTAGTTGAAGTTGCAGGTACAGAGAATTAGACATAACCGGCAATTTATATTTCCTCTGCCACATCCCTTAGTGGACTATCATTAATGATATGTCATTAATCACTACAGCAATTATGAATCATTATAGTGCTTTTGGTGATGATTTTATATTTGGTTCCATTTTTGTTTTAGTTTTACCCATGGATACATTTTTATTAAGAGAGGAGAGATAGACCATAACAAGTCATTTATAGCATAAGTATTCAAGTATCTTCTTTGTAAGGGAAAACTATTTTCAAAGGAAGACTTTAGTAGAACCCCAAAATACAAAACAGATAAATATGAAATTGTTCTAATTCAAACCCTGGTTCGGCACAAGGTTGCCCATTTAGCCTTTAGCTTCTGCCCTTAACTGACACTTGAGGCACATCCACAGAACCCCAGGATTCCACTGACCATCGTTTTAAAACCAGTGGTCTCCACTGGCCTGATACTTGAACCACCATGATGCTGTTGACACTGAGTAACAGTCCAAATGATCAAATCAAATGAAGACCGAGTGATGATGCTGGTAATATTAGCCATGATGTTCTCCATGAGATGGGTTAAAAATCCATAAATAGTCTTAGCAAGAAGATATGTTTGATAATAGTACCTTCTTTTTATTTCTTAAGTAGGTTCCCTGCCAAGAGTAGAGCTTAAACTCTAAACCCTGAGATCAAGACCTGAGCTGAGATCAAGAGTTGGGTGCCTAACTAGCTGAGCATTCCCAGCGCCCCAAGAATAGTGCTTTCTTGAAGAAATATCTGCACTCCCACATTCACTATTTTCTCAATGTATGTGTGTAGAGGTGTGTATTGCTGTGTACACACGTACATGCACACAGACACTGGAATATTATTCAGCCTATTATTCCACCTTCAAAAAAAAAGACATTAGACTTATACTGTCTTCCCGGGGCAACCATATTGTTGCATATTGCTATGTGCAACAGAACGGATGACCCCAGAAGACAGTATACTAAGTAAAATAAGCCAGACACAAAAAGACAAATACAGCATGATCTCACCTATTGAGATATGAACCACATGATTCCACCATATGTGGAATGTAAAGGAGTCAAACTCATAAAAACAAATAGAAGGGTGATTTCAGGGAGTGGGGGTTGGGAAGGAAAAAATGGGGAGACATTTGTCAAATGCAATGAATGGTACAATTGTATATAATATTTTTTTCTTTACATCTCCATAACTTTTTCAGAAAGTCAAAAATCCAGATGTGCCTAGTTGAGTGTGTTGTGGCAAGAAAAGAACATGTTGAAATAACTCTTTTCCATTGTTTGAAGTACTTATTCTTAATCTATCCTATCTTTATTATCCTCTCATTCAGGCCTTGATTCAATTGTTACAAAACTGATTCAATGAGTTAGCAAAATAGAAAGAAGTTATATTTTAGGCAATTTATAAAATTAACCACATACCAAAATGTATCAGGAAAGAGAATTTGTCAGAGAAGGATTTGTTCTAAAATAGAATCTTTTGCATTTAGAAGTCTGCAGATTAAAAAGAGAGTGTTGAATTCAGTACAGATCTACCTCAATTTATGATGGGATTACATTCCAATATCCCAATATATCCATCATAAGTCAAACATGCGTTTAATACACCTAACCTACCCATCATCATAGCTTAGCCCAGCCTACCTTAAATGAACTCAGAGCACTTACATTAACCTACACTTGGGCAAAATTGTCTAACACAAAGTCTCTTTTATAATAAAGTGATGAATATCTCATGCAGCGTATTGAATACTGAGAAAAACAGTGGAAGTAGAAAACGGAATCTTGTATGTGTACAGAACGGTCATAGTTCTATCGGTTGTTTACCCTGGTGAGCACATGGCTGACTGGGAGCTGCCCAGCGTCATAAGAGAATATTTTACCACATATGAATAGCCCAAGAAAAGATCACAATTCAAAATTCAAAGTATGGTTTCTACGGATTGTGTGTTGCTTCTGCATCATTGTAAAGTCTAAAATTTTTAAATTGAACCATCGTGAGCCAGGGACCATCTGTATTCTTAATCATTTTTTCTAAGATCATTTTTTTTCTCCAAAGTATGTGGTTAAAAATTGGAAACAGCATCATCATGCTTCTCACTATGCTTTTTTCTTCTGCAGCACATCTTTCCTGTAGCCCTACTTCACACCACTCTCTGGGATGTGGAAGTAATCCCCATAGCAAAAAAGAGATCAGCTATCCTCTATACTTTTTAATTTCAAAATACAACTTCTTCAATACACATAAGATAAAAGAAAAAGGAAAGGAAAATTTTCCCTCTGAGTTTAGACCTTGCTTGGAAAGTGGGCAGAGGTAGCAATCATAAATTATGAATAAAATTTAAAACACAGATGATAATTCTGTTAAAATATATCAAAATCTTCCTAAAGGTTGTCTCTCTCAAACTGGGAACTTGCTATCTTTTTTCCATATTTATGTTTCAAATGGTGAAAGCAAAAGTTATCCCTAGTGTAAAGGAAAATCTTTGAGAAGTGCCTTGTATCTTAATTTCCAGTTCATCCATGTTAGGGTTTATCTTCCTGATCCCAAAGAAAAATTGCATTTCAGAAGTAAACGATGGTTAGTTAGCAAACATGTAAAAAGTAGATTCTGAATTTTGCTAGCAAAGTGATAACTGAATAGTAAGAGCTCAATATATACATTTGTTCAATTAACTAATTACTATATTAGACTCTTTCCCCCCCCAACTACTGTATTAGACTCTTCAGAATTTCCCTATTATTGGCCTTATGACAATACATTGGATGGGAAAGAAGACTCAAAACACTCAAACCTAAGTTGTTTTCTTCTTCCTCCTGAGAAGCCAAAAGGTAAAATTTCTTTATCCTTAGAGTTCCTGGAGAGATTCCTTTTTCCAATTTATTCATCTCTCACTCTCTTTGTATATTTTTGCTGGCCCCCATACACATTACCAAACTTTCAGCATGTATAGAGATAAATTTTAGATTAAGATACAAACTATTTGTCTTGCTGTAATATTGGACTCTTAGCCTTTTCAATACTGTTGCCTTAACTTACATATTTATTTATATCCCAATTCATCCCAAAAGAGTTTGAAATTTCTTACTTTCCTAAGTCCTTTGTGTACCTTGTTTAATTAATCATATCCAATACTTACCCAGGAACTGTGGGGTTGAAAGACATGACAAGTAGAGTGTTCCTGCCTTCCAAGAACTAAAAATATAGCAGAATAAAAAGATATAAACATAGGGGCGCCTGGATGGCTCAGTCATTGAGTGTCTACCTTCAGCTTGGGTCATGATCCCGGGTCCTGGGATCGAGCCCCGCATCGGGCACCCCACTTGACGGGAAGCCTGTTTCTTCCTCTCCCACTCCCCTGCCTGTGTTCCCCTCTCTCACTGTGTCTCTCTCTGTCAAATAAATAAGATCTTAAAAAAAAAAAGATATAAACATAAACCACTCTAAAAATTGATATACTAAGTCTAAGATAAAATGTGCACTATGAAAATACTTGGAAGAAAAGAGACATTCTACCAAGAAGTCAGCTAAAATGCATGGCCATTCTACTCTAATCCTGATGGCATTTGCCAGTACTAATTCATCTTGATGTCCCACAACTTCTACATCAGCATATATGTGTTTGAGTTTACAAGAATAATTGTGAATCATCGAGATATGGTTAAACTATTTAATTTTATTCTTTATACTAAAGTTAAGAAGTAAATAATAGTTTTCAGGATTTCAACTAAGTTGAGTTCAAATCATTTTTTAGTTGATTTTTTAACCTTACAGATGTCCAAAATTGACATTTATCCAGCCTACCTAATTCCCCTAGGACTCCAGATAAACTGAAGGTGACTGTACATTCTTACTATTTTACTTTATGCTTTAATTCTTTTAAGTATCATGTCTTTAAATAAGAATTTTTAATATGATTATATACATTGCTTAATATAATTCTGGCCAAGTACTAGGCATTCAATTTTGCTGATATGTATACAATTTTAAGTATCTCAGTAAGTAGTCATTTCATGCAAAATTTAGTGCAATTCAGATAACACTGAGAAAATGCACTACATCTCATTTGTAAAGAAAACAAAGTGGAACAATCTAAATACCCTTTATAAATTACAGCACAAATACAAAATACAGTGCTTCCTCTGGCTCCTGGGTGGCTCAGTCAGTTAAGCATCTGACTTCAGCTTGGGTCATGATCCCATGGTTCTGGGATCAAGTCCTGCAATAGGCTCCCTGCTCAGGGTGGGGTCTTTACCCTCCCTGCTACTCATGATCTCTCTCTCTCTCTCACTCTATCTCTCAAATAAATAAGTAAAATAAAATAAAATAAAAATATAGTGCTTCCTTTAATAAAAACTGAAATATATTAATGCATTCTAATATGGAAAGGTATCTTCAAGTTTTAGCTCCTGACCAAGATGGGGTAAGAGAAACCAGATTTATATTATCTTAAACAACACTCAACAAATGGACAAAATGCATGAAACAACGATTTTCAAGACACTGAACATCAGGCAATGAGGGATAATGGTCCCTGAGGGACAGGTAACAAATCTATGACTTTACTGAAGAACATTTTCAGGCCATGGTACAGGTGGAAAGAACCCATAAATCTGATAAGAAGTTAATATCCAAAATATATAAGGAACTCGTACAACTCAATAGCAAAAATAAAAGATTAAAAAAAAAAAACAAATAACCTGTTTTAAGAATGGACAAAAGATGTGAATACACATTTTTCCAAAGAAAACACACAAATGGTGAATGGGTACAGGAAAACATGCTCAACATCACTAATCATCAGGGAAATGCAAATCAGAACCACAGTGAAGTATATCACTTTACTGTTAGGATGACTATTATCAAAAAAGACAAGACATAATAAGTGTTGGCAAGGCTATGAAGAAAAACCCTTGTATACTGTTGGTGGAAATGTAAATTGGTACAGGCATTATAGAAAGTCCTCAAAAAAATAAAAACAGAACTACTGCATGATCCAACAACCCCATTTCTGGGAATATATCCAAAGGAAATGAAATCAATAACTCAAAGAGATATCTGCACTCCGTGTTCATCTGCAACATTGGTCAAAATAGCCAAGACAATGGAAACAACCTATGTGCCCATCTATAGATAAATGGATTTTAAAAATGCTTCTCTCTCTCTTTCTCTCTCTCTCTCTCTCTCTCTCTCTCACACACACACACACACACGGGCACATATGCACACACACACAATGAAATATTATTATATAGTCATAAAAAAGAAGAAAATTCGGCCATTTGTGAGAACATGAATGAACAAAGGACATTATGCTAGTGAAATAAGCCAGATACAGAAAGACAAATACCAAATGATCTCGCTTATATTTGAAGTCTAAAAAAAACAATGGCAGATTCATTGAACCAAAGAGGAAAACTGATTACTAGCAGCTGCAGGGTGAGGGAAATGGGGATGTGTTGATCAAAAGATACAAAGTTTATGCAGTTATGAAAGTTATTAGTTAGACAAAGTTATACAGTTATTCAAAATGGATATGTCTTGGAGATACAACATATAGCATAGTGACTATGGTTTGTAATATTGTATTATATACTTATAGGTCCTAAATGTTCTCAACACACACACAGGTAACTGTGTGAGTGATGGGTATATTAACTAGATTGTAGTAATCATTTCAAAATGTTCATGTATATTAAATCCTCACATTGTACTTCTGTAATATTTTTTTACAGCCTTAATATGTACTGTTTTTGTCAATCATACCTCAATAAAGTTGGGGCAAAGAAAGAAAAAAACTAATTAATATAATTTATCACAATAACGGGCCATTGATCATATCAATAGATGTAGAAAAAATTGACAAATTCGATACTCATCTATCATACTATCCCTCATCAAACTATCAATAGAGAGGAACTTCCTCAACCTGTTAAAGAGCATCTACCAAAAACCTATAGCTAACATCAGACTTAATGTTAAGAACCTAGAAACCTTCCCAATAAGATCGGGAATAAAACAAGGATTTTCTCTCTCACTATTCCTTTTCAACATCATACTGGAAGTCCTGGCTAATGCAGTAAGACAAGAAAAAGAAATAAAAAATATACAAATTGGAAAGGAAGAAATAAAACTGTCTTTGTTTATAGATGACATGATTATCTATGTAGAAAATCCACAGAATTCAAAAAAAAATTTCCTGGAAATAATAAATGACCATAGTAAAGTTTTAGGACACAAAGTTAATACATAAGAGTCAATTAGTTTCTTATATACCAGCAATGAACAAATGAAATCAGAAATTAAGCCATTTACATTGGCACCCCCCAAAGTGAACTGCATAGGTATAAATCTAACAAAATATGAACAAGATCTATACAATGAAAACAGAAATCTCTGATGAAGGAAATCAAAGGAGAACTAAATGGAGAAATATTCCATGTTCATGGGTAGGAGGACTTGATATTGTCAGGTGCTTGTCCTTCCTAACTTGATCCATGGACTTACTGCAACTCCAGTCTAAATCTCAGCAAGATATCATGGGATTTCAGTTTATGGAGAAGTAAAGTTTATGGAGAAGCAGAAGATCCAAAATAACCAACAAAACACTGAAGGGAAGAACAAAGTCAGAGAACAGACACCACCTCATTTCAAGACTCACTATAAAACTACAGTAATCAAAACAATGTGGTATTGGCAAAAGAAAAGACAAATAGATCAATGAAACAAAACAGAGTCAGAAATAGACCCACGCAAATACAGTCAAATAATTTTTGACAAGGGAGTAAAGGCCATTCAGTGGGAAAAAGATAGTCTTTGCAACAAATGGTGCTGGAACAATTGGATATCCATTTTCACGAAAGGAACATAGATATAGAACTTCCACCCTTTACAACAGTTAACTCAAAATGATTCATAGATTTAAATGTAAAACACAAAAGTCTAAAACTCCTAGAAGATAAGGTAGGAGAAAATCTAACGGTCCTTGGATTTGGTGATGACTTCTTTAGATAAATCACTAAAGGCATCATCCATGAAAGGAAGAATTAATAAGCTGGATTTTATTATAATTAAAAACTTAGGCTCTGCAAAAGATACTGTCAAGAGAATGAGAAGACCAGCCACAGACTGGGAGAGTTGTTTGCAAAAACACATATTTAATAAGGGACTGTTATATAATACATACAAAGAACTCTTAAAACTCAAAAATGGGGGCGCCTGGGTGGCTCAGTGGGTTAAGCCGCTGCCTTCAGCTCAGGTCATGATCTCGGGGTCCTGGGATCGAGTCCCGCATCGGGCTCTCTGCTCAGCGGGGAGCCTGCTTCCTCCTCTCTCTCTGCCTACTTGTGATCTCTCTCTGTCAAATAAATAAATAAAATCTTTAAAAAAAAAAAAAAAAACCCTCAAAAATGGAAAGGACACCTGGGTGGTTCAGTGGGTTAAAGCCTCTGCCTTCGGCTTAGGTCATGATCCCAGGGTCCTGGGATAGAGCCCCACATCAGGCTCTCTGCTCCGTGGGGAGCCTGCTTCCTCCTCTCTCTCTGCCTGCCTCTCTGCCTACTTGTGATCTTTCTCTCTGTCAAATAAATAAATAAAATCTTTAAAAAAAAAAAAACCTCAAAAATGGAAAACTAACAACCCAATTGAACAATGGACAAAAGATGTGAATAGACACTTCACCAAAGAAAATATGCAGGAGAAAATTAGCATATGAAAAGAGGGCCCACATGATACATTTTAGGGAATTGCAAATTAAAACAACAAGATAACATTGCACATCTATTAGAACAGCAAAACACTTTGTGTTTTTTAAGAACACGTAAGAACACTGACAACACCAAAAGCTGGAGAACTTCTGGAGAAACAGGAGCTCTCATTCACTGCTGGTGGAATACAAAATGGTATGGTCACTTTGGAAAACAGTTTGTAGTTTCTTACAGAGCTAAACATACTCTTACCATATGATCCTATGCTCTATCATGCCCTATCATATTTATCCAAAGATCCTGAAAACTTATGTTCACACCAAAACCTTCATCAGGATGTTTATAGCAGCTTTATTTATAATTTTCAAAACTTAGAAGCAACCAAGAAAGACATCCTTCAGTGAGTGAATGGATAAACAAACTGTGGCACATCCAGACAATAAAGTTATTAGTTAACACTAAAGAGAAATGAGCTATCAAGGCATGAAAAGATATGGAGGAACCTTAACTATGTATTACTAAGGGAACAAAGCCAATCTGGAAAGACTACAGACTATGTGATTCCAATATATATGACATTCTCGAAAAGGCAAAACTTATAAACAGTAAAAAGTTCAATGTTTGCCAGGCATTAATGGGGAAGGAGAAATGAATCACAGGGAATTTGTAGGGTAGTGAAACTTTCTGTATAATGCTATAATGGTGAATAAATGCCATTATATATTTGCTAAAATCCATAGGATGTACAAGATGTACAATATCATTAATGAACTCCAGTATGAACTATGAACTGTAGGTGATTATGATGTGTCTGTATGGGCTTCTCAGTTATAACAAATGTACCACTTGGTGTGGGGTATTGACAGTGAGAAAGACTGTGTATTTGCAAGGATAGGGAGTGTATAGGAACCCCTGTAACTTTCTGCTCAATTTTGCTGTGAACCTAAAATTGTTCATAAAAATAAAAACAAAAAACAAAAAACTCTTCTGCTTTTTAAAGATGGAATCAAAAAAATATGAAATGCTGAAGGATAAACCAACCTACCAAAACGTGGAAAAGACTGGCATCCTTAAAACTACAAAACATCGTGGAGAGGAATTGAAGATCTAAGTAAACACAGAGCTATACCACGTAATAAGGTGGAACATTCAATATTGTTAATATTTCATTTCTCCCAAATTGATGTATAGCCTATCACAATCAAAAAGAAATCTCAGCATGAGTTTTTGTAGCTCCTGAAAGAGTGCTTCCAGAATTTATATGAAAATGCAAAGGACCTAGAAATAGCCAAAATAACTTCTAAAAAGGCCAAATTGGACCATTAACATGATCTGATATCAAGACCTATTATAAGACTACAGTCATCAAGGTGATGTGATAATGACATACACACAAAGTAATGAAAGGAACTGATTGTAAAATCCAGAAATAGATCCACATGTATGTGGACAACTGAGTTTCAACAGATGGGCAAAGGCAATTAAGCGGAGTGTAGGAGTTCTGACAACAGTGACTGCATTCTTGGCCCTCTGTCTTGGAGAGGCTATTGAACCATTGGATGGCTTCTCCTGGGGCTACATGTTCCAGGCCCCTTGGAGAATTAATGTGTACACCTTAGAAATGCTCACCAAGTCGGGAATATAGAGCGGCTTGCTTTGGCCTCCCCTGAATCTGTTAGAGACAACATAGTCTTTCCTCTTCCTAATGCACAGGTGGCACCATGTGATCTAATCAAATGCTAGCTGTCAACTAAGAGCACGCAAACCCTTTGAAGTGCATGGGAACCCTCTGATGTCACTACAGTGCCCTCCTGGCATCCTCTTACTCTATAAAATCTGTAGACTACAGTTGGAACTTTGCAGAGCATAGCTGCACAGCTCCGGATTGACGTCCACCCAATCTTCCCCATCAGTGAGTGTCTCTGAATGAAACTCTGTGTAAACTGTATGGAGTTGCCTCTTTTTGCTTTTTCTACCTCAAAATGCCTTCTCAGTCTGGGGGATACTTTACAGTCCCTCTCCTCTTGCACCTTCTACCAGCTGGTGAGCCGGGCAAGAGATGGAAAAAGAAAGAAGCATGGGTAAAGGGATCATGAGGGCAAAGCCCACATTCTGTGGGGGAATCCTGAGCTGCCCAGCACCCTCCCCAAGCCCAGCTCTGTACATGACAACACTCCACAGAAAAGGAATTATGAGTAAAGAGGTGGTGCTTTGAGAGCTATCTCCTGTCTCCCCGCTTGTAACAAGTGATAAAAAAAGTTCTTTGCTTTCAACACTCCTTTGGGTTATGTTGAATTTGATGTACCCCAAACGATGAACCCTTTACATTAGGTTATAAATCTTGCCCAGCTAGGTGGGGATGTCAGTGGTGTGTGTGCCTGGGTGGTCTGGGAGCAGGAGCAAAGCAGCGGGCAGCAGCAGCACACATGGGGCTCACTTACTCTGGACAACTGGTCACCTTGAGTTTTCCGTGAGCACCATCCCACTTGAGTCCCTGGTGACTGAACTCACCCATCCCATGGCCAGAGAGGTGAAGTGGACACCTAAACATCCTTTGTTCAGCACCTGAAGGGATTGGCAGATAAGTGAGCTTTGACTCCGCCACAACAAAATCTCCATTTTGTTAATTGCAAAGACTAAAGGAATGTCGGGGGATGGCGGGGATATTTTAAAAGAAAGATCCCTTTGGTAAATGCCCTAGGGGATTAAATGCCTGTTCAAGTTGAGCCTTGAAATCCCTGGGTGAAGGATGTCAGAAGAAAGATTTTCAAAGGATTATGTTATGGATGGTTTTACCTCTCAAATGTCCTACATGAGGATCCTTTAAAATACCTAATTACTGTATTTGCAGACCCAATTTGAGAAAGCTGGCTATTGAACTAAACAATCAGAGTGGAATGCATATTTTGATTGGTATTTCTGAAGTTTCTAAAAACACTGACAGGATACTATCCTTGCAGGAAACTAACAAAATGTACCCAGAGAGGAAGAAGCAAATTGAGGAAAATGGAATCAGATGAGATCAACCCATAATGTCACTTCACCTGCAGCCCAGTTCTTTGAAGTTTTGAAAGCAGCTTTCCTTATCTTACAAAACTTTACAAAGCTAGAAATGCAACTCTAGAGGCAATCCAAAGGTCACCTATTCCTTTACTGATCCCAAATCTTCCCCTATTTATCTTGAAGGCTTGTGAATTATGGACTTCAGGAAACCAAAGTCATTTTTGGGAAAAGTTGTGTTCTTTCTCCACCTCTTCCAAGTTACACAACTTGTCCTGTCCTTGAAATGTAAACCTAGCCTACAATCACCTAACACTTAAGGGGAAAAAAAGGTGGAGTAGAGGCGGGAAGAAGACTTTTTAAAATACAAACTGCTAAGATGGCTCTTAGTAACCTCAAGACTAATTTCAGGGACAAATACAAATCTTGAAGTTTTTCTCCATAAATATCAGTACCTATCGGGTCTTTACATCTGTCTCTGTGTGTGTCCACCTACGTGATTGTAAATGTGAAATACTTTTTGACTTCCAAATCATATTGCTCAAATTATTTTGTAAAAGAGCTCTATTTAATTGGTTTAAAGGCAAGTGCTTGCACGAATTGGGCATTCTAAAGCTCAGAAAGAAGGAAAGCAACCCAGATGTGTTTCCAAGTTCATGTGATCTGGAAAAATACTTAGTATTAAAGCTAATTTAAGGTTGTTGTTTTAAAAAATATGTGTTCAGAGTTATCAACATTAAAATTATTTTTTTAAATGTTTCTGGAAGTTACAAAATACATATTCATAAACTTGCCAATCCAAAGAATTCTGGTGTAACAGACAGGTCACAATTGCCTACTACTCAGTTTTCACTGGAAAGTTTCTAAGCATTAAGAATTCTAATAAATGTAATTAAGACTACTAGAAATAAGTGAAACCATATGATAATTGACTCTCTCTGCTTGACTTATTTCACTCAGCATAATCTCTTCCAGTCCCGTCCATGATGCTACAAAAGTTGGGTATTCATCCTTTCTGAAGGAGAAGAGAGTTGAGGGAAATTGGAAGGGGAGGTGAAGCATGAGAGACTATGGACTCTGAAAAACAATCTGAGGGTTTTGAAGGGGTGAGGGGTGAGAGGTTGGAAGAACCAGGTGGTGGGTATTAGAGAGGGCACAGATTGCATGGAGCACTGCGTGTGGTGCAAAAACAATGAATACGTTTTGCTGAAAAGAAATAAAAAATTTAAAAAAAAAAAGACTACTAGAAATAAGAAGGGAGACAACTGGATGCAAGCAAAGTAAGGCATGTGGGATGCTGACTCTTGATCTCAGCTCAAGTCTTAATATCAGGGTCATGAGTTCAGACCCTATGTTGGGTTCCATGTTGGGCCTGGCACCTACTTTAAAAAAAAGAAGAAGAAGAAGAAGATGAAGAAGTAAGGTATGTGTTGTTAGTAAAAAAAGGTATGAAAAGGGGAAATACATTTTTGTTGAGGGAAAAGAAAGTAAGTTTTTCCTAAAATGAGACTGGATGTTTAGAGGAAAATCTTAGGACAAAATCTAAATAAAAAAGAAAGTTGTAGGAAGTTTGTGAAATAGGAATCTTTGAAAAAGAAGTTTGTGCATGGTCAGGACAAAGACTGGAATGAAAGATATTTAAAAGTATGGGTAAGAGATTAGAATTTGTTTTTTCTCTGTTAAGATAAAGTTCTTGCAGATTATTGGTCTACTCTTGATAAGAAATTGTAAATAAACATTTTTTTCTCTTTGCCCAGAAAAAACAAAACAGTTTCTATATTTTAACATTATCAGGTCTTCAATTGCTTGAGAAAATGGAATTTTACCAATATTAAAAGAACTAAGTTTTGCTAACAACTGTGTCACCTTCTATATTTGCCTTAAGAACCTCTTATTGCCACCTTGGTTAATTAGGTAATAAAGTTTTATAATGATCTGTGCTCTATTTAGGCATGTGCTTAAAGCCTTCTGATATTTTTAACAAACTTCCCCAAATTTAAATTCTAAATGAAGCTCTTGATTAATTAGTCTTGGTATGTCAAGTTACATGGAAGTAATGTCAAATAAGTGAGGATAACCTTCTTAGATTATATTATCTGGAAGAATTCTATAACTATTCTAGAAATCATATAAAGTTCCTAAGATTTTGATATGTCCTGGTATAATGTCATCACTTGTAATTCTAATTATTGAAGTGTATGTCACAGAAAAAAAAAAACAAATTTTCTTGTCAGTTGCATTAGAGTGAACTTTATCAGATCTTTAACTGTGGCTATTTTTGAGTCTTTTGTTGCTTACAGTTATTATTCTGATGCTTTTGCTAAATGTGTTTCATCTTCAAGAAGATTCATGGAGAGAACTTGTGATAAATACAGATTTCTTATACCGTTAGGATCATAAAACCAAGCTGAATAAGAATTTCTGGAACTAATGGAAAAACTGCATTCATACAGAGCAAGAATTATTAACATGAGACTGAATGAACTGAGGAAAATTACAGTATTTTGACTCTTGTTTAAAACATTGCTGGTTCTCTAATGTTTACTCTTCCAGATTTAAGGAAACAGTTATCTTTTTCTCCCTACCTGGTCTCTCCAAAATTCGGAAACTCTCAGTGAGCATTCTTTTTTATTTTTTAAAAGTTTTTTTTATTTATTTGACAGAGAGAAAGAGACAGCGAGAGAGGGAACCCAAGCAGAGGGAGTGGGAAAGGGAGAAGCAGGCTTCCTGCTGAGCAGGAGCCCTATGTAGGGCTGGATCCCAGGACTCTGGGATCATGATGTGAGCCGAAGGCAGATGCTTAATGACTAAGCCACCCGGATGCCCCCTCAATGAGTATTCTTATTTCCTTTCCTTTTTTTTTTTTTTTTTTAAAAAGATCTGTTTATTTATTTAAGGAGAGGGAGAGGCTGATGGAGCAAGAGAGGAGTATTCTTACTTTCATGGAAATGATAATTATTTGCTTAAGTTCAATAAGAATCTGTGCTCCTATAACAGGACACCATCAAGGCTTTGACTAGAATGTCATATTTGAGGGAGGCATATATGACCAAATAGCATTAAGGAGCTAAGCTTGACTTTATGGCGCTAATGAAGCCCCTCGGAAAAATTCGCCTGGTACCTAGTTTACAGGATTCCTAGGGGCCGTACCAGATGCGTAAGGAACATCACTTCCTGGCAGGCTCAGGAATCTCAGAATATTTGGGGGACCTGGAGAAGAAAAGAAGTAACGCAAATGTACAGTATCATAGGCAAGTCTAATGGCAAGTATTTCACTTTGTTCTTAGCCGCAAAATGCTGTTAAATGCTTAATCTGAAATTCCTTATGGAAAGTACCAGCAAAGCTGATTTAAAAGAACCTACGTGGCCAGCCACTGTTCTTGCTGTACTAATGTAAATAATTAGGTCAAGTTTGTTAAAACTGGACTTGTTTCACAAGCAAATTAGTTTGGCTAGCTTTGAGGGAAAGAAGATAACTTTAGAGAGAAAAAAATTTTGTTTCAGTAATGCACTTTTATAGATTTTAGAGTCTGGTTCTGATTAATTGTCCTTGACTGTTTCTTATTTACCTATAAAACTGGGCTGGATCCTGAATCCTGGTTTCCTTGCATATGTGTCTAATTTTCTACCAATAGTAGGACAATGAGTATAAGCACTCACCTATGGAACTGCCTCCTGAAATGAGACAACTGTTCAGCTGAAGTGACCTCAGATCACAAAATGTGAAATGAGGTTCCACCTAAGTCTATGCATGAGAGTTCTGAAACAATGGCTCTGTGAAGGATGGGGGCTCAGCCTCGTGCTAGGGAAAAACTAGATGCAAGGCCCTTTCATTCCTTAAATCCTAATCTATGCCCCTTTCTAACAGGAAGTACCTAGAATGGTTGTCAGTTTATCCCTCAAGAATGAGTAATGGTGAGAAGCTAGAGATGGTAGTGGTTCATGGGGACCAAACAGCTACTGTGTTGTTACTAAATGAAGATTTACCACATTTATTTCCTTTAAAACATTTGTCATGGGGTGCCTGGATGGCTCAGTGGGCTAAGCCTCTGCCTTAATCTCAGGTCATGATCTCAGGGTCCTGGGTTCAAGCCCCGCATCGGGCTCTCTGCTCAGCAAGGAGACTGCTTCCCCCTATTTCTCTGTCTGCCTCTCTGCTTACTTGTGATCTATCTCCCTCTCTGTCAAATAAATAAATAAAATCTTAAGAAAAATTAAAACATTTGTCTTGATGTCCCCCCCTGTTGCCTCAGGTAACATCTCCGTGTCATGGGCCACCATTATGTTGAAATTCACAAAATCATTCTGACTGCTGGATCTACAGAATGCTGGACTTAGTGTCCCATACACAAAAGTTATTGATCGTGTAAAGATCTCTTTTGCTAATGCTTTCACCAGATGGCTCATCTCTTTACAAGGTCAATGGGAAAGCCTAATTCCAAGTATTTTGACTGACAGGTATATTAATCTCACATTGCTATCTATATTATTCCTGTGACATAGGGATGCAAGTCACCTCCTGACATCTGGCTGTATGGTCATTGCAGAAGAATGGCATGTAAAAGATTGCACCGGCCATAAGACATCAGGGGTGGAGGTAGGAGTGCTGACAATACCAACTCCATCCTTAGCCTTCCATCTTGTTCTCGTCCACTAGATGACCTCTCTTGAGGCTGTATGTTCCAGGCCCCTTGGAGACTAATAGACATACCTTAAAAATACCCACCAGGTCTAGAATGTAGAGAGATTTGCTTTGGCCTCCCATGAATTTGTTAGAGATAACCCAGTCTTTCCCTTTCCTGATGCACAGGTGGGACACCACAACATCTAACTAAATGTCAGCTGTCAGTTAGATGCATACAAACACTCTGATCTCACTACAGTGCCCTCCCGGGCATCTCTTCACTCTATAAATTCTGTAGACTAAGGTCTGGACTATGTGGAGAATAGCTGCAGAGTTCTGGATTGTCATCGGCCTGAGCCTCGCTGTCAGTAAGTTACCCTGAATAAAACTCTGTGTAAGCTGTAGGAAGTTGCCTCCTTCCTTTTCAGTCTCCAAGCGCCTTCTCAGTTTGGAGGATACTTTACAGTCTGTCCCCTCCTTTACCTTCTGTCATGGAGAAAGGATGGTCTTTTCCAATAAATAGGGCTAAAAACAATTGGATATCTAATGGAAAAAAAAATCTAATGCATACCTTGACAAATACAAAATTTAATTCAAAATGAATCACAAACCTAAATTTAAAACCTAAGCCTATACAACTTTTAGAAGACAATGGAAGAGAAAACTCCTGTGATCTTGGCTTAGGTAAAGCTTTTTTACATACACAAAAAGCATAATCCCTAAAAAAACAAATTTGCAGCAGCTATGGAAAATAGTTTGACAATTCCTCCAAAACTTCCTTATCCAGCAATTCCACTTCTGGGTATACATCCAACATAAGTGAAATCAGTATCTTTTAAAAAAAAAAAAATATTTTGTTTATTTGTCAAGGAGAGAGAGAGCACACATGCAGAGAGAGTGGCAGGCAGAGAGAAGCAGGCTTCCTGCTGAGCAAGGAGCCCGATGTGGGACTTGATCCCAAGACCCCAGGGCCATGACCTGAGCTGAAGGCAGATGCTTAACCAACTGAGCCACCCAGGTGTCCCTGAAATCAGCATCACTGAAACATTATTCACTACAGCTTCCAGATATGGAAGTAACCTAAATGTTCATTGATGGATGAAAGGATAGAAAAATATAACCTATACATATAACGGTATATTATTCAGCCTTAAGAATGAAGGAAATCCTACCATTTGTGAAAACAAGGATAAACATGAAGGACGTAGATTAGTGAAATAAGCCAGTCACAGAAGATATCTGCATAATACCATCTAAAACTGTCAAACTCTTGGAAGCAGAGAATATAATTGTGGTTACCAGGGCACCAAAAGAGGGCAAATGGGGAGCTCTTATTCAATGGGTATAAAGTTTCAATTCTGCTACATGAATAAGTTATGGAGATCTGCTGTACAACACAGTGCTTATACTCAATAATACAGCATTTTAAGCTTCAAAATTTTGGAATAGGATAGATCTCATACCAAGTGTTCTTAACACAAACACACACACACACACACACACCCATAAAGCAAAGGGACCCACAGAAACTTCAGGAGTATTAAATATGTCTACCACCTAGATTTTGGGAATGGTATCACAGACTTTTTCATGTGTCCAAACTCATTAAATTGTACTATTAAATATGGGCAACTTTTTATGTCATTTATAGATGAATAAAGCTGTTTCAAAAAAGAACAAACTGATAAATTCAACTTGATTAAAATTTAAAACTTCTGCTCTTTGAAAGACACTGTTAAGACAATTAAAAGTCATTACCCAAGAAAAACTATTTGCAAATCATATGTCTGATAAAAGACCCAGAAAATATAAAGACCTCTTAAAGCCCAATAATAAAAAATAGTCTAATATTCTTAATGGGCAAATGATCTGAACAGACACATCAACAAAGAAGATATATGAATGGCTATAAGTAATGAAAAGATGTTCAATATCACTAGTCATTAGGAAAATGCAAAATAGAACCACAATGAGATACCACTACATATCTATTAGAATAGATGAAACTTTTAATAAGACAAACTAGAACAAGTTTTGGCAAGGATACAGAGGAACTAAACGTCTCATACAATGCTAGTGGGAATATAAAAAGGTACAACCACTTAGGAACACCTGGGTGGCTCAGTTGTGAAACGTCTGCCTTTGGCTCAGGTCATGATCCCAGGGTCCTAGAACTGAGCCCCTGCATCAGGCTCCCTGCTCAGTGGGAAGTCTGCTTCTCCCGTTCCCACTGCCCCTGCTTGTGTTCCCTCTCTTGTTGTCTTTCTCTCTGTGTGTCAAATAAATAAATAAAATATTTTTTAAAAAATTGAGCCTATAGGGGCACCTTGGTAGCTCAGTGGGTTAAGCCTCTGCCTTCTGATCAGGTCATGATCTCAGGGTCCTGGAATCGAGCCCCGTATTGGGCTCTTTGCTCAGCCTCTCTCTCTGCCTGCCTCTCTGCCTACTTGTGATCTCTCTCTCTGTGTCTAATAAATAAATAAAATCTTTAAAAAAATAATTGAGCCTATATAGGGGTGACTCGTGGCTCAGTTATTAAGTCTCTGTCTTCGGCTCAGGTCATGATCTCAGGGTCCTGGGATGGAACCCCACATTGGGCTCTCTGCTCAGCAGGGAGCCTGCTTCTCCCTCTCCCTCTGCCTGCCTCTCTGCCTACTTGTGCTCTCCATCTCTCTCTGTCAAGTAAATAAATAAAATCTTTAAAAAAAATTAAGCCTATATATACCTTTGATCTTGTCAATTCCTCCCAGGCATTTACCCAAGAGACATGAGAGTGTATGCCCTTATAAAGCTTGTATAGGAATACTCACAACTTCAGATTCAGTAGCCAAAGACTGGAAACCACCCACATGTCTGTCAACAGGTAAATGGAAGAGCAAAAGCGGGCATATCCACACAGTGAAACACTACTAAGCAAAAAAAGAAAAAAAGAAAAAGAAAGTAAAAAAATGATATATTGATGCACATAATGACATGGGTGAATGTCTCAATAATTATGGTGAGTGAAAGAAGCCAGATGAAAAATGAGCACGCCGTGTACGGTTCTCTCTGTATGAACCTTCAGAAAATGCAAACTAATCCCAAGTGACAGAAAGCAGATCGGTGGTTCCTTGAGAAGGGGAGAGAAAAGGGACAGAAGGGAAGGCTTACCGAGGGACCCAAGGAAGCATGTGGGGTAGTGGGCACGTTCGTTATCTTAATCCTGGTGGTTATTTGACAAGTACAGCAATATGTCAAAATGTAGCTAGATATGTACAGTTTATTATATGTCACTCTTGCTTCAATCAAGCTGCAAAGAAAAACGAATAAAAAATTAAATCCCCAAAACAAAATAAAAAGTCGTTCTGGTCGCACCGCCCTTCTGGGTTCCCCCCACTTAGGTTGTTTGCAGTAGCTGTCAGCTTGTTAAAAACCTCTGGTCTGGCAAGCAGCCTGCGACACGCCACCATTTATTCTCACAGCTGACCTCTGGCCCCCTCTGCTCCCCTGCAAGGCTTCTTCTGCAACTACTAGATTGTATACACAATCCATCATAACGTTCACCATTCTGCATTACAATTATTTTCCTATATGCCAAAGTTCATTTAAAACGATGAAATGCCGGGCGCCTGGGTGGCTCTGTCGGTCAAGCATCTGTTTGCCTTTGGCTCAGGTCCTGATCTCTGGGATGCAGCCCCATATCGGGCTCCCTGCTCAATGGAGAGTCTGCTTCTCTGTCTCTCTCTGCCCCTCCCCCAGCACAGTCTCTCTCTTTTTAAATCTTTAAAAAAATAATAAATAAATGAAAAAGAACAATATACTGCCTTGTTCATCTTTATCTCCCCATGTCTAGAACGATACCTGCTTGAGGAATAAATCTTTAAATCAGAAAATAAACTGTTAAAAATCTTTGTGAAGTTTTTCCTTCTAAGGTGTTTCGATTCTTGTTGAGGATCCACAATTCTTGGAAAATGTCTTTTTTCCTTGGCCCCACATAGCCTATGCTGTGCCAAAAATAAATTAAAGAGCTGAAGAATAAACTCAATCAGACTTTAAGGGGTTGTATTTAAAGTTCAGACTCCAGAAGATCTTTCACAGTCTGCATACTCAAAATAAAAAATAAAAAAAAAATCTAACTTTTGACTCTGTTGATACTACAGTGTTCCAAACACAACACGATTTGAAAAAGCCGTATTTGACACTAGGTTTCTAAACAGTCTTTTTTTTTTCTCCTTGTATAAATGGGCCTTAAGTGGTTACCGTTTTACCTCGATGAAAACAAAGAGCAGGCAATTTTTCCAGACAGAAAATTGCTGTGAGATCCGGTGAAAGTGTGTGAGATGAAGAACACAGACCTGACAGGCCGCACAGCAGTTGGTAAGTAATGAAAACAAGAACCGAGGCCGAATGTCCAGAGAGCCGGGGAAGGGCTCTCAGCCTGTAAACGGGAGGACTGATTTGCCTTGTAATCTAAAAGTGTATTTGCCCTGTTAGAGCAGTTCAGT
This sequence comes from Mustela lutreola, assembly GCF_030435805.1. NCBI lineage: Eukaryota > Metazoa > Chordata > Mammalia > Carnivora > Mustelidae > Mustela > Mustela lutreola. The sequence continues at coordinate 54,964,012 of NC_081303.1, forward strand.
TCCATAAACACTTCTCCACGAGTGCCCTTTATAAGCAGCCAAAGAACATTGTCATTGCACCCCCTATAAAGGTAAGCACCTTGGACACAGAGAGACCATCTTCTGAAAAGATTTATACTTATTTTATAGGATAGCATACCTTATAGCTTTTAAGGTGTTTTTACTGGCTTTGCCTCACCCCAGTGTCATGGAGGGGAGAAGGAGGGTATTATTAGCATCTCCTTTTCACAGGGACTCGGAGGGGCTAAGGGTGGTGCTCAACACTGAGTGAGTGAGAAAGCCTGATTTGGAAACGGACCCGATTCTTTTATCCATACTCCTTCTACTCTTCCTCTTTATTCTTGCTGACCATCAAGAAATTTAAGGATGTCATCTCCTCCCAATGTGGGGGGGTGGGGGGGGATCCCTTGCCTAAACCCTTCAGGCTTCTACCCTATTTCCTTCTCTTCTTCTCCGCCAGGCTTCTAGATCGAATTCCTTGTTGATACTCACAGCCCTGAAATCTGGCCTCCAACCTCACCACTCACGAAATTGCTCTTAAAAATCATCAATTGCTAAATCCTCTTTCTACCCTCCTTCAGCATCTGGCCCTCATAACGACAGTTCGCTTTTTCTAAAAATGCCAAACCTGTTGGATCACCAGCCTAAAAAGGTTTTGGAAAATTAAATGATTCCAAGGCATTTTAGACTTCAAATAACAATAGTAAATTATTTTTGAAGAACCCTTATTACAGGCTCCTGTTTTGTAAGTGAGTATTAGATGATTTCATGTATCGGGTCTCGTTTGATTTCATGATAATCCTGGGAAGCCAACTGCCCCATCTTTATTTTACATCTGAGAAAAGCTGGATTCGGGGAAATTTAAAAGCTGGATCCAATATAACAAAGTTGCACAAGTAGTCCCAGTTTCCTGATCATAGTTTTTTCCTTCAGATCATAGTTAATCTCCCTTCCATGGCCTGGCCCTGTTAGAGAATGAGATGCTTTGTATAAATTAATTTTCCAGATAACAGGAGTTTACCAACAAAACAAAAATTTTTAACAAATGGTTTTTTAAATCATTTTTTACAGATACCTTGCCAAAAATGTGTTCGTCTACAAAGATCATAAACATGATTTAACTTCTCCTTAATGCCACAGTCATACTATGAACATCTGTTACATTCTATGCAAAATTAAGTTCTATAAAATTAAGTTCTATGTCCATTCATGTATTTCTGCTTTCTCATTCAGCATTAGTCTTATTAAGATCTGCTGATATTTTGGTTTTTTATAATTATTTCCAATTATATTCTACATTGCTCTTTTAAAAACTATTAACTAGGTAATAAAATAGCCAATGTACTATGAACTACATAAGTCAAATTCTTTCTGTGTGAGATCAACAGTCCAGTGTTTGCCTTGGTTTAAGGGCTATTTTGAAACATGTTTTTTTTGGTGGGGGGGTTACCTGTTTGCTTGTTTGTTAGGATTTTTTTTTTCTTTTTTTTGCTGTTTAGTGTTTCCTGTGGCATTAAAGAGTATTTCACTAAGAAAGATTTGCATGGGTAAATATATTTGGAAAATGCTGCAAATTCCTTAACCTTGGATACTGTAAAGATATTCTAGCTTCTTTTTTCTTTGACTGTGGAAAGCACTCCAGTATTTCCCAAGTATACTTGACTACAGGACCCTTTCATCTCTCACAAGAACCACGTAAAAAATGCTCTTCTAGGGGCACCTGGGTGGCTCAGTGGGTTAAGCTTCTGCCTTCCGCTCACATCATGATCTCAGGGTCTTGGTATCAAGCCCAGCATTGGGCTCTCGGCTCAGCAGGGAGCCTGTTTCCCCCTTGCTCTCTCTGCTTGCCTCTCTGCCTACTTGTGATCTCTGTCAAATAAATAAATAAAAATCTTAAAAAAAAAAAAAAAGAAAGAAAGAGAAACTCATTACCCAAAAATATGCTCTCCTACAAGTATGAAGTTTTACAAGAACAACCTCTGGATATAAAGGCTATAAAATTTTCAAGTAGTAATTAAATGGTTTTTTTAAGATTTACTTGAGAGAGAGAGAGAGAGATTGAGACCATGAGCAGGGGAAGGGGCAGAGGAAAAGGGAGAGACAGAATCCTCAAACAGACTCCCCATTGAGTAAGGAGTTCAACATGGGGCTTGATCCCAGGACCCTGAGACCATGACCCAAGCCGAAGGCAAAGACTTAACCCACTGAGCCACCCAGGTGCCCACGAATATTTTAATGTTATGTTCTTTCTGAAAGAAAAATACAAACAGAGAGGAAGGCAAACTATAAGAGACTCAACTACAGGCAACAAACTGAGGTTTGCTGGAGGGTTGGTGGGGGGCAGTGGGGTAATTGGGAGATGAGCATTAAGAAGGGCACTTGATGTAATGAGCACTGGAGAGCATATGTACCTGATGAATCTCCAAATTCTACTCCTGAAAGTAATAATATACTAAATGTTAACTACATTGAATTTAACTTTAAAAATTTTAAAAAAATAAAGAATATAAAACTGTTTCACTCAAGTAACGTCTTTTCATTATTATCATCAAAGAGTTTTATATGATTTTTTTAATACTTTCTTCATCCTATTGGTCTTTCTATATATAGTTGTTTATAACCAGCTAGCTATTGATAGCTAAATAGATGATAGATACAGATATAAATATAGATCTAGTTATAGATATTAGCTTTCTGTCTTACTCTATCTTGGGAATAGACGTTTACATGTATCTTACTGTCAATAAATGCTAGCTATAAATTTATATTGTCATCACTGAACAACAAATATTTAGACAAGCCATTGAAAAAAAAAAAAACACCATGAAATAGGATAAAAACATGTTCTACCATCAAATTTTCCCAGCACATGGCATTTTCACTATCTCACTTAACATTTACCATTATAATGATGTTGTGATTCCTAATACTTGCAGGCATCAGTGACCTGAATAATCATAACACTAACAATACTATGAGTAATAACATCAAATGAATCAGAATATTGACTTTCCCACCAGACAACATTTCAGATCTGATCTAAATGAAATTTATTTTTTTTTTAATTCCTTAGAAAAACATGGTGGACAGGAGGCCAAAGGGAGGAGTATAGAGATAAGAAAAAAAATGTGTTTTTCATCCAAGAAATATTTTGGTGCCAAATGATCCCTAAGCAAGGATATCAATGCCAGATAAAAAAAAAAAACCGAGGTTCAAGGAGGTTAGGAATTTCCTAAAGTCAAACAACTAATTGAAAACAAAGCTAGGACTAGAATCCAAATTTTCTGGCAGCCTATCTGTTGGTGTAGGTTTCATGCCACATACTTCCCAACATAGTTTATTGGCATAAAATTATAGTTCATTATGCTTTCTAGATTTTATAAAAGGACCTAAAAGAAAAACACAAAGAATACAACAAAAGTCCTTTTGTCTGATGCTATTATACCCAAAAATTTGTTCTAAAAGATATCAATATTCAGTAAATAGATGAATTTTGGTTTGGCATCTTCAAAGTGGAGTGAGAATGTATTATTTCCTTAGCAAACATTGATGCAGTGCTTTCTATGTGTCTGCACTGTTCTAAGTGCTTTTCAGACACTAACAAAATCTTTTAGCCACTGTATAATAGTGCGTTCAGCTTGACTTTGTCCCTGGTTAATGGCAAATAGCCTCCAAACCCTTGGAATATCCCAAGTGAGAAGAGTGTCCTTAATACTTATGGAGGTCCCTCATAGTTTATGGTAATAAGATGATTCATGATCCACCCCAGAGTAGTTTCTGCTAAGGAAATGACTCAGAAAGGGGCTGGCCATGTCATGAAGACCAAACATGTGATTAGAGGGTTGGGGCATTAAGCCAGCTTATATCAGCCTAAACTCTGAGTAGCAGAGAGAGGCTGGGACACTTGAGTTCAACTGTGAGGCCAGTTACTTAATCAACCATACCTCTGTCACGAAACCCCAATTAAAACTCCAGACAACAAAGAAACTCAGGTGACCCTCCTTGGTTGGCCATATTTTTGAGCGCCTGGCGGAGGTAACAATGCCTGGAACTCCACAGGGAGATGACTGGAGTCTGTCTTGTATTTGGGTTCCTTCCAGACCTCACCCTATGCATCTCTCCAAATAAGCTGGTTCTGATTTGTATCCTTTAGCTCTAGTAAAAGTGTAGTCATAAGTATGGCACTTCCTGGAGTTCTGTGAATCATTCTAGCCCATGATCAAACTTGAGAGGAACGTGAGTAGAAATCCTCAATTTGTAGCAAGCTGCTCGGAAGTGAGGATGGCCTGGAACCCCTAACTGGCAGCTGGTGTCTGAAGTGAGAGGAGGGGTCTTACGAGAAACGGTGACATTAACCTGTGATGTTTGGCCTGACTCCTGTAGTTAGTAGAAAAAATCATTGCAGCCACACTGATTGAAATTGGGGCCATTTATTATCCCTACTTTACAGATGTGGAAACAGGCATTGAGAGTCACCCAGCTGCCTAGTGGGTGAAGCAGATTTCAACTCAGACAGGTCTGGCTCCCTTATATACTCGCCATGATATTGCCTCATGCAAAAACAAACCAAACAAAACAAACCCAAGTGCAGAATGTTCATATATATATATATATATTTAGTCCTTTATGTTTCTCTCACCCATCTCTACTTGGGAGAGCCATCTTTTTTGGCAATTAAATTTTATTGCATCTCTCCACATCATTCAACTTAAATTTTCATGGAAATAATATTCCCAACTTTTTGCATTTATATTTCATCAGTTTATGTCATATTTGAATAATATACATAATTTCAGGTGCAACTGTCATAAAGAGAATTGGGGAAAAACAATACTTTCTGTAAGCAGTTAGTTCAAAGGGGGAAGCAAATGTGTCACGGCTTGCTGGAGAACAGTTTTCTAACATTGAGCGTGCATCATGGCCAGGCATCAAATTTATGTACAAGAAGAATTATGGAGAGCATGAAAAGCATTTGTGAAAAAGAGGAGCTAGGTTACAAGAGTTCTAATGTGTAAAAGAAAAAGTCTGATAGGACCATAGGTTCTATTGATCCTTTCCATTAGCTCACTTCTGGGAACCTTGTTCTCACTCTTAATGGCATTTGCTCCTTTGGCCTTCCCTTATTATTCCACTCTATTACCCCATTCCAGATTCCCAGCATTGAGTCAGAGCCAATTTATTAATTTAGGCACTATTCCATCAGGAAGCACGGCAAACTGACCAGCATGCTGGCCAGGTGCTTTCACACCCCTCCCCTTCATTAGACCCGTCTGACCAATGAGGCCGGGCTGAGAGGAAATTTGCATCTTCTCGTTTCCCATCCGCCACTTCCCCTCACATCCGGTACCTCTCTACCCACTGTGGATCTCAACCATTTTGGTGATATCCTCATTAGCGCTCTGGAATTTTCAAGGCTCTCACTTCACTTTATTGACTTTATCCAAACTTTGGGAATACTGTAGGTTTAATAGGGTCGGGCTGTTCAACGATTTTAGCTATGGAATATTGCTGGAGAAAGGTTCTACGTACCCAAGATGTCTGAATCACTCTCAGATTTCTCCAACTGAAAGACATTACTTCTTCTGGGGAATTATCACAAAGTTGTATAATGATCTTTTAGCATTTAGCATTTATTTTTACACATATTTTCTTTGCCTTTTTTAGACAATAGTTTTCTTAAAACTCTTATCCGCTCATTCAATGAATATTTAACTCATGCAGTTCCTTGTCTATTAGTATATGTGACCTTGATTAAATTACCTGCAGCTACAGATGGGAGATCCCCTGCGTGCCACTTCTTTACTTTATCAATACACTCTAAGAATCACTAAGGTAATGTTTTCTGAGAATTGTACAAATACCCTACTTACAAAATGGGCAATAAATTCTTCAAAGAAGGAGTCAGTTTCCCATTAGAATTTGAGGCATATTTGCATTATTTTATCAATAAAGGGATAAAAACAGGTATGAATTTCTGTAAAATAATTTGAAGTTAAAGCAGATTTAGTTGCAGCTCTGCTTTTAAGAATCAATACAAGCAGAGCCACTGGAGGGTTAGTGATTTAGTTAAGCTTACTATCCCCCCTAGATAGCCCATTTTAAATTTCCCTTCTTTTTGATTTATTCCTCAGGTGGTAAAATCAAACTGTTCTCAAATATAACTAGCACTTAAGTCCTCTGACAGAATAAAAAGCTACAATAAGACCATAACCAAGATTTCTTTCTAAATTTCAAGAGTAATCCTTCATCTTTAGCAACATAAAGGCGAGCAATGACCTCAGAAAACATCCCCCCATACTCTCATGTTAATTAACTCCCTTCTCTGTATCTAGAAGGATGGAATCCACCCTGTTGGAAATGCCCATAGTTCATGGCAATGACTCCCATATTTACAGAATGCAGCCCAACAGAGCTGCAGGAAGTAGCTGTTAGAGAGTCTAGAATGAGGTCTAACACTGACCTATACCACATTCTATTTTGAGTTTCCCCTATGTACTTCATGTCTTTATTAACCATTCGTGGGACATTCGAAAGACATCTTGTTAAGTTCACGGCTTACATTAATTCTAAGTTTACAATTTGGCCCAACTTGTCTTAGAATTGAATGTTTGAATAAGGAATGGGATTTTTGGAAGCCCTCAAACAGAAGGAAGGGGAATGAAAGACTTTTTAAAGGATCATGAAACTCTGTGTACGTAAATACTTTTCACAAACTAGCCTTTTATAGGTTGGATGGATTAGGGAGAGATGGAGTAATTATTTTCCGTGAAACAAAGGCTTAATCCTCGTGGGGAGAAAATCTTGACTAAAAGCAACTGATACCTTGCCAAATTCAATCTACTAAAAACATATCCATTAACTATTCTGCTGAACCCCACCTTTACCTGATCCTCCTATCCATTAAAGCTGACTCCAGTGAGACCTAAGGCTCCCAGTGTAGAGGTCACTATGTTAAAAATGGAAGTAAAAACACATAGATATCATTCCTCTTTATAGCTAACGTGATGTTATTGACAATAGCTTTATTTCAAGACCTGTGTCTCAGTCTTAATTAGTAACTGAGTAGATCTTTGACATACCTTAAAAGCAGTATGCTAGAGTGATGGATGTTATGCAAATTTAGTGTGGTAATCATTTCACAATATGTGCGTTTTTCAAATCATTATGTTTATGCCTTAAATTTATAAAATGTTATTTGGCAATTATATCTCAATAAAATGGGGGGATAAAGCAGCATGCTTGGTTGTGGTAGCGGTGGTGATGATTATTTTAACAGAATTCATAATCTCCAGGAGAACACTTACTTAAAAAACAATAGTTTTCATTACTGTGATAGCCAGCCTCCAGGAGAGCTCCCAACAACCTCTTCTTCCTGGTATTCATATGCTGGTATATTCTCCCACATTGCATAATACAAACATTGGTAACCAATAGGATGTTTCAGAAATGACAGTGTAACCTCCAAACTAGGTCATAAAAGACTTTAAGACTTCCATCTTGCTTTCGCTGATCCCTCAGTTTGGAGGAAACTAGCTGCTGTGCCATGAAGACACTCAAGAAATCCTACAGAGAAATTCACATGACAAGAAACTAAAGCCTCCTGCCAACAGCATACAAATCAACCATCTTGGAATCAGATCTTTAGGTCACATGAAGCCTTCAGATGACTGCAGCCCCAAAATCCATCTTCATTTTATTTTATTTCTTTTCAGTGTTCCAGAATTCATTGTTTATGCACCACACCCAACCTCCATCTTAACTGCAACTTCACAAGAAATCTCAAGCCAGAATCACCCAGCTAAGCCACTCCTGACTCAAAGAAACCATGAGATAACTGCTTGTTTTAAAACACTGGGTTTGGGGCTAGTTTGTTATACAGCAGTAGAAAACTAATACAGTTACCAACACAAAGATGATTGACCAGGATAGAAATACAATATTTGACCAATGAGTAAATACTCCAGTCAGAAACTTGTTAGTGGTAGAGAGCCCTGTGCCTTCTCTTTCCTGATTACTGGTATCATCTATTTTTTAGCACTCTGTAACAAAGTTCCTGCCCTAAACCTATAAAGATAAGTAGCAAATTGAGTTGTGGGGACAATATTAAAGTGTCACTAGTATTAAGTGGTAATTTAAAAGAAAACAAAAAAGACAGGTACAGGATCAAGGTTGAATTGTTCTTAGTCCAATTGGTGTGAAAACTTTTCAAAATATAATGTATTTGCAAGGAACATGAATGAAAAATGAATATTCTATTTGTACTTCAAAAGACATTTGATCATTTATCTTAATTTTACCAGGTAAAACCAATGCTGGACGCTGCTTTCATCTTATCCCATATAGCCTGATGAATAAAAAGCAATTACATATCCCATGGACAACTCTTTATCCTAAAGAGATTATATTTATTAATTTTCTTTACTGAAGGTATAATTGGACATTTCTAGGTTTCAGGAAAGTCTAAGAATCGTGTCTCTGAAAACCCATAGGCCTGAAGTCCAACTGAATGCTCATTAGTCCTTTCCCCTTTAATTTGTTATTTCTACCCCCCAAAACTTATCAGTGTCTGTGGCCTAGCCTTCCAGATGCCAGACCTTTCTTTTGCTAGAATCTATACCAGGAAAAATGTGGCAAAATAAATAAGCAGTTGAAGCTTCAGGGCCTCAGAACACCTGATGAAGTTTCCCTTGTATTGGCATTTCCCCAGGATTCTGTTCTGAGACTTTAACTCTTCTCTTTCACGTAGCTTTTTGTTGGCGTCTCAGGCTCTACCCTGATCTCTCTTCACATTCCACCCTAATGGCTCTTAAACTTTTCAGGGTAAAATTTCATAAAACCTCAGGATCACTGTCCCCAGAAAAATGGACATAAATGTTAATTATGTAAAAATGTACATAAATGTTAAAATTTATGTTAATTTTATGGTAATAAATTATGTTAACATAAATTAACATAAATGTTAATAATTTGCTTCCCTTCCTCTTCCATCAGCGAAAGCAAGATGGAAGTCTTAAAGTCTTTTATGACCTAGGGAGAGACAACCAAGAAACAGACCCTTCACTGTAGAGAACAAACTGATGGTTACCAGAGGGGAGGTGGGTGGGGGGATGGGGGAAGGGGATCGGGGCGCCTGGGTGGCCTGCCTTCGGCTCAGCCTGATCCCAGGGTCCTGGGATCGAGCCCCACATCGGGCTCTCTACTCAGCGGAGAGCCTGCTTCCCTTCCTTTCTCTCTGCCTGTCTCTCTGCCTACTTGTGATCTCTGCCTATCAAATAAATAAATAAAACCTTTAAAAAAATAAGTGAAGGGCACTTATCATGATAAGCACTGAGAAATGTATAGAATTGTTGCATCACTGTATTGTACACCTGCAACTAATATAACACAGTATGTTAACTATGCTGAAATTTAAAATAATAATTCAATAAAAATTGCTAAGTTAATTTTTTCATATAATCTATGAAGGTTCAAGACTCACTGAAGCCCATATGTGTGCTCTCCAGCTAAAAAGCTTCATCAATATATATTTTCCTTAGATGAGCTTAACCAGAGTCATAGCTTTGATCACCATCCAAGCTTGTATTTTCAACCCAGTCACCTCTCCTAAGTCCTACAACTCTATCTCCAACAACCCATTAGACATTTTAACTTAGAGATGCCATTCTCATTTCAAATCCCCAAATCTCCTCCTCTTGTCTTCTCAAGTCAATGAATAGGATGACCACCCATTCAGCTGCCCACACCAAAAATCAAGCAGTCATCGCTGACTTTCCCTTTTCTTCACATACAACCTATTACTGATTCTTAAAATCCACCCTTCTTAAAATCTCAACCTTCCTAGTTTATAACCTTCTAACTGCTCTACCTGCCTCCAGACTTACCACCTGCTCATCAGTCTGAATCCTAAACTATTACTTTAAGCCCAAATATAATCACGTCTCCCCTCCCTGCAGAAAGAACCTTTAACATATCTACATTTGTTTTCAGATAAACTTAAAAGGCACAGAGTGACTTTCTATGACCTCCCTTGCATGCTTTCATAGTAACGCTATTCCCTTAACATGTAGTGTGTTGTTTCTCTTCCCTACAATGCTAACTACTCAAAATTAATTTTTTCAATTTTAAATTACCAAAAAAATACTGTAAATTTTGACACAATGCAATTAAGAATAAAAAGAATAACAGACGCACTCTTTCTGCACTATTCCCACGACAGAAGTGCACATGTAGAATCCATACAGATTGTACTTTTTCATACATACACGTGTATCTTCTGAGTCATGCATGGCATCTACGTTATAGGCACTGAACAATAATTTTTTAATAAATGGGTTAAGTCATTTAGCATTATGAGAGGAAGGCATTCTAAATCAGATGGAGGCTGGCCATTCACTCTACATCGCTGCTATTCAGAGTGTGGTCTGCGAATCGGAACCCAAGCATGGCCAGCAACCGCATGGAGAAATGCAGAATGTCAGCCTAGTTCAGACATAGAAATTCACGAGATCCCAAGCAGACCAGAAAGCACACTGACATTTGAGGAGCACTGCACTAAAGCACACTTCTGAGCACTGACTGATTCACTCACAGTGACTCTACCTAAAAAACACCAGTTGAAGCCATCTCCTAGGGATACAGGCAGTAAAAGAACATCGAAATATCAAAAATCACGTTGATCAGATTAGCATATCCTAGTAGGTGCTAAATACAATGGTTTTGGTTTGTATGCTGAGTCAAAACACCACATTCTCTGAAAACTGTACTTCAGTTTGGGGATTTTCAGTGAAAGCTGGCCTTGACTATCTCATAAGACTATGTGGATCTAGTAGAAAGCAGAGCCACTTCAATCAAAGATCGTCACCTTTTATTTTCCTCAAGGAACGTGGTTTCTGGGTGAGGTGCATAAACCATGAATCTTAGAACACTGAAAAAATAAAATAAAATTTAAAAATAAAATAAAATAAAATGATGACCCATTAAAAAAATAGAAAGTGGTTTCTTTCCTTTACAACAATTGGAAGTTAACTATTAAATCATCAACACATTAGGTAGGACATGCTTCAGAGCAAAGCAACTGTTGGTTCATGTGTTTTCTAATACACAGACAGCAAGGCAAAATGGAAAACATGGCAATCAAGTTTGGTTTTGGTTCCATCACTGTGCTAACCTAGATGATTTTTCCAGCCCTCCGACCCTAAATGTCCTCACCTATAAAATGGGAATAAGACTCTTTACTTCATAAGGTTTTTGTGAAGATTAACATGACATCTATAGTGCCTGGCACACAAGAGACACCTCATAAAGGGTAGCTGCTCAGCGTGCTGGGCCCATAAAGGGTAGCTGCTCATAAATATGATTGTTTTATATAATATTCTCAGAATCTTCACTAGCTGCTTCAAAATATGTGCCCAACCTTAGAGAACTGATCAATCTAATAAAACACAAGGACTGTAACGTGGGCGCCAACACTGTAAAGACTTTGATACCCATACCCTATCCCCTGCATTCCATGCCTATCTCCTTGGTCTGTTTACTACACCCTATAAACATTTCTATTATGATAGCACTTAGTTGTTACTGAAATTTCTCTCTTTATAGCATATCTTTCTCCTCTCTCTATACAGCCCATTCTCTAAAGTCAGCGGCTTAACACTTTTTCTCTGGAGAAACCTCCACATCTAACACAAGTCCTTACACACACTGAGTAGTCAATAAATGATTGAGGAATGAGTTAATGAATAAACATCAGACCCTCCAGAAACTTTCTTTGCCAATGATCAATAACTCCCTATTGCTCTGTCTTTGTATTCTCAGCTTTTCTCCTGTGACAATCTCTTTGGAAAGTCTCTGCCTTCCTCACCTATACTCCCCACCCCCTTTCCCAACTCCCTACAGTTATACCTTCCCCCACCTTTTTCTTTGTTTAACTGAGGTATGATTGACATGCACCATTATATTAATTTCAGGTATAAAACATAATGATTTGGTATTTGTATATATTGTGAGATGATCACCACAGCAAGTGTAATTAACATCAGTCACTGTACATACTTAACATGCTTTTTTTCTTGTAATGAGAACTTTCAAGATTTATTCTCTTCACAACTTTCAAATATACAACACATTATTAACTATAGTTGCCTTGCTGTATACTATATCCTGTTGACTTAAGTAGTTTTTATTTATTTATTTTTAAGTAATCTCTATACCCAACATGGGGCTCAAACTCATGACCCAGAGATCAAGAGTTACATGCTTTTATGACTGAGCCAGTCAGTGCCCCGTGACTTATTTATTTTATAACTGAAAGTCTGTAACTTTAGACTCCTGTTACCCATTTTACTTAGCCTAATGCAATATTTCTTTTCTTCATGGTGGAATGATATTCCATTGTAAATATATACCATATTTTCTTTATCCATTTATCTGTTGATGGACACTTAGATTGTTTCCATATCTTGGCTACTGTAAATAATGCTGCAGTGAACATGGGAGGGGGGCAGGCACATTTTCAAGGTAATGTTTTTGTTTTCAGATAAATACGATAAATCATATGGCAGCTCCTTTTTTCATTTTTTTTGAAGAATCTCTGTACCGATTTCCATAGTCATTACATCAGTGTACATTAACCCAGAAGGACACAATGTTTCTCTTTTCTCTACAGCCTTGCCAACACTTGTAATTTCTTGTCCTTTTTTTCTTTTTTTTTTTAAGATTTTACTTATTTGAGAGAGAGAAAGTGAGAAAGAGAGAGCATGAGTAGAGGGAGGAACAAAGGGAGAGGGAGAACCAGACTCCCCGCTGAGCAGGGAGCATGACTCAAGGGATCATGAGCCACCCAGGTGTCACTCTGTCCTTTTGATGATGGTTATTCTAACAGATGTGAAGTGGTATCTCATTGTGCTTTTGACTTGCATTTCCTTGATGACTGGTGATGTTGAGCATCTTTTCATATACCTTTGGCCATCTGTTTGTCTTCTTCGGAAAAAACTCTATTCAGATCTTCCGCTCATGTTTTAACTGAATTTTTTTTGTTTGCTTTCTATTGAGTTGTGTAAGTTCTTTACACATTCTGGATATTAACCCCTTATCATATAAGTGATTTGCAAATATTTTCTTCCATTCAGTACATTGGTTTTTTATTTTGTTGATTATTTCCCTTGCTCCTCGGAAGCTTTTTAGTTTGATGTAGTCTTATTTATTTATTTATTTTTGCTTTTATTGCCTTTGCTTTTGGTGTCAAATTTAAAAAATCACCATCAAGGGGGCGCCTGGATGGCTCAGTGGGTTAAGCCGCTGCCTTCGGCTCGGGTCATGATCTCAGGGTCCTGGGATCGAGTCCCGCGTTGGGCTCTCTGCTCGGCAGGGGGCCTGCTTCCCTCTCTCTCTCTCTCTCTGCCTGCCTCTCTGTCTACTTGTGATTTCTCTCTGTCAAATAAATAAATAAAATCTTTAAAAAAAAATCACCATCAAGACAAATGTCAAAGAGCTTACCACCTATGTCTCCTAGGTGTTTTACAGTTTGGTTTTACATTCAAGTCTTTAATCTATTTTGAGGTAATTTTGTGTGTGTGTTGTAAAATAGTGCCCAGTTTCATTCTTTTGTGTGTTGCTGTCCAATTTTCCCAACAACATTTATTTAAGAGATTATCTTTTCCCCATTGTATATTCTTGGCTCCTCTGTCATAAATTAGTTAACATTGGGGCACCTGGGTGGCTCAGTCAATTAAGCATCCAACTCTTGATTTCAGTTCAGGTCATGATCTCGGGGTGGAGGGACTGAGGCCTACTTTCGGTTCCACACTGGGCACGGAGCCTGCTTTAGATGCTCTCTCTCCTTCTCCCTCTGCCCCTATCCATCCCTCTGTATGGGCTCTTTCTCTAGAAATTAACTAACTAACTAACTAACGTGTATGTGGGTTTATTTCTGGGCTGCCTATTCTATTCCATTTATCTGCGTGTCTGTTTTTAGTCCATTACCATACTGTTTTAAATCTTATAGTTTTGTAATGTAGTTTGAAATCAGGGAATATGGGTTCTCTCCACAGAGACTGGTGTGGGTCCATAGAAATGGTTGGTGGATTCTTGATAGGAAGACTTGGTGAGCACATGTCTTTCCAGAGCTCAGGGGTAAGAATGCTGTAGGTCTTGGATATGACATTAAAGGTGTCCTTGGTGAAGTCAAAGGTAGTGGTACAGCCCCTGGCCAAGGTGTGGCAGTCATTGATGCTGGCCATCTCAGGCAAAGTGGCCTAGATGATGACAGAGCCTTGGGTTGGGGAGGAGATGGTGGTGCAGGGCACCGGCACAGAGCCACAGGGGCAGGTCTCCTTGCAAGCGATGGTGTGGGGCTTGTTGATCTTGTTCACCCAGTAGCCTTACTGCACAGGATGATGGAGAGTGTAGCTAGATGTTGGCACCACAGATGGCAATGACTACCTCCTGGGAACACTTTACCCCCAGAACAACATGTCCATTGCAATCCTTAATGGTGGCAAATGTCCTAATCCTGGCCCACTGGCCAGCACAGGTCTGCTTTTACACTGGCATAATCTTCAACACCTGTGGAGTTATTCTTAGAAAATGTATTATAAACCCTCAGGGGTGACTAAGGAAGCAGCTGAAACAGCATCAGCTTTCCTGTTCTCCAGGTGTTGAATGCAATGGTCTGGAAGGAATAGGATCTCATCATCTCCTGGGGGCAAGGCAGAGATGAGGAGCTATGAAAGAAACTAACCCTTGGGCAGAAGCTAACATACATCCTGTTCCTCCTTTATCCCATAACCCCCTCCTTCATTGTCCCCGGATAGGGGAGGGTGCAGGCCTGCTTTCGGGCTTCAAGATAATTGTTATCTCTTTGTATTCCTTCCCCATACTTTGATACATCCGTCCTTGCTTTGCTGATTAAAAAACAAACAAACAAACCAAAAACCTAAAGAAAAGCTATGCACAAAATTCAGGGGCATCTACTCTCCCTTGTAGAGGCAGCCCTGCACCACCCCTCAGATGGGTGTCCGAGAGCATTATTTCTATGCATAAACGTCGTCCTTGAGGGATACCTGGGGAAAAAGGCAAAGATCTCAAAATCCTTGATGGGCAAGAAGAAGAGCTAAATCCCCTCCACAGACTTGATCTTCCTGTCCTTGATGGAGCAGCCCAGTTTGGGGATAGGGATCCACTCCTTGTCCTCAGCCTTGACTCTGAGAGCTCCGTGGCCTCAGCCCTCGCTCCAGATGCCACTGCTGAAGCCCCTCTAAGCCACCACTGCCTCAAGGCCCTCTAGAGACTCTGGGACCCTCTGCAGCACTAACATCCACCATTTGGCATTTTCTATTTTCCTTCCCTCCTTCTCTATTGCTCTTTCCTTCCTAAAGAGTCTTAATTCTTCAGTTTTAACAGGGGAGGTGAGGTTGTCTTTTGCTTAAGTATATCACTCAGTACACTCTAGTCAGAAATAAAGCTTGTAGAAGAAAATCTCTATATAAGGATCGTTTTACCTCGTTTGCCCACCACAGGCACATGATTCTTATTTGTAAGAGACATGAAATCCATCCAATTCACTTCGTCTTTCGTTAAATAAAACAGAGATTTGGGTAATTTCAGTGCTCTGTCTTCATTTTCTTCCTCTCTCCCCCCATTGCCGCCCCTCCCCCATTTGCCTATTCAACTGATCCTGAAATGGGTTTGATTACTTATTTAATAGCTTTCATGATATTTGTGCCTAAAAACTCACAAGGGGGGAAAAAAAAGAAAGTGATTATAAACATTAGGAATACAAAACTTAAACAGAGTAAGCCAGAATTTTGCCTCATGGGTGGTTTTATTGCTCCTGAGGCAGGTGAAGAAAATATAGGCTCATAGAGGTTCCTCACTCTTTGCTAAGGAATCCCTGGAGGCCCTTAGGGAAGACCGCCTCTCCTTGCGCTTCACTGAATGCTACTTTCAGTCTAATTTTTTTTTTAATTCCTATGTTTTAATCTACCTTTTTTCAAGCTGAATCTAATAAACTGTTGGTAGTAGAAATAAGAGGCAGTCCTTAATTCAATCTTAATTCCCCAGAGATGTAAAAAGAAATTAAGGCAGGATCAGATGGGATTTAGTTCTTACTTTTTACAGTTACAAGAAACAAATGAGCCACTCCTGAGATAGTTTTAGATCAGATTTAGAACACCAAAGACCTTTTAGATTTCCAAGAATTTTGCTTAGTTACTTTTCTGGGCAAAATTTCAGGATCTTGTAGCATATTTAAAACTCCCATGCCACCAATTTCATTTTCTTTTAGTTACTTAATAGACTTTTTAAAAAAAAACGTGATGCCAATTCTTACTTGGCAGAATCTAGATATCATTCCCAGCCAATTCTTCATTTTCACATATTCTTGGGATTAGAGTAAAATTGCCAGATTTAGCAAATAAAAATGCAGAATGCCCAGTTAAATTAGAATTTCAGATAAATAACAAATAGTGTTTTGGTATAAGTATGTTCCGTGCAATATTTGGGCCATACTTATACTGAAAAATAACTCAGGTGACTTGAAGATTTCTTCAATTCTTCTCTCTTAGTTCTGGAGGACAGAAGTCTGAATCAAGTCCCAGTTGGACCCCAGTCACTGCTAAGCCTCTAGGAGAGAATGCTTCCTGCCTCTTTCAGCTTCCAGGGGCTCAGGCATTCCTTGGCTTACAGCAGCATAATGCTAATTTCTACTTCTCTTTCCATATCACATTCTCTAGTTCTTCAGATCTCTCTCTACCTTTACCAGGACATCAGTCATTGGATGTAGAGCTCATCCAGTTAATCTAAGATAATCTCATCTCAAGATCCTTAATTACATCGCAAAGACCCTTTTTCAAATAAGGTAGCATTCACAGGATCCAGATATTAAGACACGAATGTAACTTCTGGAGGTCTGCCATTCAACCTGCCACAGAAGAGTATGGCTAAAACTCCACAAACACAATCTGAGGTTGATAAATTTATGGGTCAAGTGTAAAATGTAATACACCAAAACCAAAAATGAAACTAATAAAGGTAAACCTGTATAAAGCTTTATTTACCTGATTTTTCCATCATGGACACCAGATTTTTATTTGTAAGAAGTATATGAAATCTACCAATTTATTAAGTTGCTTCTTCAATGAACTATTTGATAAGCTCTTTTTACACGTCAGTGTCCAAGAATCAGAGGTAAATTAAGCAATCTTAAGGAATACGTTCTACCGAGGAGACAATGGATCAATCAATAAGCAAACAAATAGGATTGTTACATAATTTAATAAGTGCTATGAAGGAAACAAACAAGGTGGCTGATAAAGCATAACCGGAAACAAGCCATGCTGCTTAGAGAGAGCATCATCAAAGGTTCTCAGAAGAGATGACGTTTGTGCTGAGTATTAAGAGATGAGCGTAAGCCAGCCACACAATGATCCCCACAAAAACTTCTTGGACAAGGAATAGTGGGTTGAAAGGTCTGAAGTTGGGAAGGGATCCCTGAGCTCTAGAAAAAGGTGAATGCTACAGTGGCCAGAAAGTAGTGACCAGGCAAAAGTATAGTACAAGAATGGGGGTGGACAGACTAGAGCTTAGTCATTGCTATGTTTCTTTTCTTTTTTTTTTTTTTTTAAGATTTATTTATTTATTAGGGAGAAAGAGTGAGCATGTGCACAAGTGGGGGCAGGTACAGAGGGAGAGAGTATCCCAAGCAGACTCCCTGCTGAGTGGGAAGCCCCATGTGGTATTCAATCCCAGGACTCATGAGATCATGACCTGGGGTGAAATCAAGAGTCAGATGCCTAATCAAATGAGCCACCCAAGTGCCCCATTACTGGGTCTTATGGCTCATGATGGGAAGTTTGGGCTTTACTCTCTAGAAATGAGAAGACACCAATGGCTTAAGAAGAAGAATGATGAGATTTGGTTTATATATTTAAAATTCAGTGAGTGCTATGTGAGAAATGATAGTGAGGCAAGCAGACCAGTGAGGTTACTATAGTAGGCCAGGCAAGGAATGTAGAGTATTGTTAGGCCTATGGAAAATAATGGAAATCATTTGGAAGTCAAAATACCAGAACTCACTTATAGATTACACATTGGTGGTAGAAGACTTGAGAGGAAAAGATGACACCACCAATTATAGGGCATAAATTTTCCCAGTTAGAAAGTATATCACCCAGGTTTTCTTGCAGTTCAATATGACCATGTAAGTTCTAGACAAGAGGATGTGAATGGAAGAGATATGAGCAATCTCTGGGCCAGTTCTCTCAGACCAATGATCCCTATCTGTCTTCTTTCACTTTTTGACCCTGCCCAGGTCTCACTGTGTCATTTTCATGGTACATAGTTCATTTACTGCCGTACTGGTTGTCTTTGATCTCTTGACCTTCAAGAATTCTCTGTGTGCTGATTCCCATGGCTCACTGATTCTGATCCAACATCTGGAGGACCAACGTTATTGCAAAAAGTTACACAGCTGTAACAATTTATTGAAGGTGAGTTTGTAGTATCCAGTCTTAACTGGGGCCTTCATAGTCTTTTTGTTCGCTTATTTGACAGAAAACAAGCATTTGTTGAGTACTTCCATGATGTCAACTGTCATGCTATGATTTTAGGACACACAATGAGTAAGATAAACTTCCTGTTCTGGAAGAATTCATCGTTTCATGGATCCACCTAAAAATTCTTTGAAAACTTTTCTACTTTCTAGCCTCATCCTCACTTCCATGACATATCTTAGTCCCCATTATACCAAAAAGATTGATATTACCAACCTGAACATCTTCGAAACACTTCCACTTCATTCTGAATCTATGTATTTGTTGGGGTTCTTCAGAGAAACAGAACCAGTCAGATGTATATACATTGTGAGAGGAGGTCACCGAGAGGACATGACTACTGGTTGATCCTCAAGCTGCACCTGAGCAATCTGAGGCTCCTTATCTAACCCCCTCATTCTTGGACTGTACCTTCCACTCACTATCCCTGTACTAGCAGCCTCTTCAAGGACGCAGCCTTGAGAGAGCAATGTGTTATTGAGACCATCTGGACTTAATACACGACTGAAACTGATAAGGCCTTCTGTATAAATTCTTAAGTTTCTGGCAGAAATTCGTGAGATGTACTTGTTTTATGGCCTCCCAAGACAAGCCTCATATGTAAGTCCCCCTGCCTAATAAAACTGCCAGTCTGGAGTGGTCTCTTTCTTAGGTCTCTCCTTGCACAGGGGCTGGTTTCAGATTTCACCCAGAAGACTACTGAGATTAAAAACCAACGTATATTTGGGGGCCTGGGTGGCTCAGTGGGTTAAAGCCTCTGCCTTTGCCTAAGGTTGTGATGGAGCCCTGCATCAGGCTCTCTGCTCAACAGGGAGCCTGCCTCTTTCCCTCTCTGCCTACTTGTGATCTGTCTGTCAAATAAATAAAACCTTTAAAAACCAATGTATATAAAGAAAAAGAAATCTATCTTATAGAATTAGTTCACATAATTATGGGACTGGGAAATTCAATAGGGTGAAGACTGGGAGAAGAGTTGATGTTGCAGCCCAAGTCCAAAAGCCATCTGTAGGCAGAATTCTTTTTTCCTCAAGAACCTCAGACTTTGCTCTTAGAACCCACAACTGATTGGATGAGGCCCACCCACTTTTTGGAAAATAATATTTTACCCTGAGTCTGCTAATTTAAACGTTCATCTCATCTAAAAGAATATCTTCACAGTAAAACCTAGACTGGTATTTGACCAAACAATTGTGTATCATAGCCTAACCAAGTTGACACATAAAATTAACCATCACATTCTGTATCTTCATAATTCTTTCTCACCTCATTTTAGCCTCTCAAGAGGTATTCTGCTATTGCTAATCCCTCCACACAAGCTCTTGATCTTTCTCCTTCTATCTTCTTCCAAAAGTTTTTAACAATTATTCCTGCTCTTTTCTATCATCAGTCTCTCCATCTTCATTGGCTCTTCTTCTAGGTAAATATGCTGAAATCTCTCTAGCTTTAAGGAAACTTTCCTTATTCTAATTCATTCTTCAGTCTCCTTAACGTCATGATCAAATTTCTTGTAAAACTAGTCAATCTGTGTTTGTTGCTTTTACTTATCACTCATTAAGTCCTTCCTACTTGAAGCTCTCTGGGGCTTCCATTCCCATGACTTTTGGAATCTGCTACCTCTTCCCATTAGGCTGCTTTCAAGCCACGGAAATGTAATTCCCTGTCCTGATTCTCCACCCCAACCTGTCTCCAGGTCTCACCACAAGGTCAATCAAGGGACTTTTTTGCAGGTAAGGACAAAGACAGGAAAAGGATAAATGACTCAGAACTTGAAACCCAACAAAGCTTGATAATATTGCACTAAACAGCACCATTTTTACTAAATAATACTTGTTTTCAGGAAGAGAAGCAATCTTTCAGTCACTGAGTTAATCTTTCAAAGAGATTACAGAACATAAATTTTGTAGAATTACTTACAAATTGTAGCTATGACAAGTTGAGTATCTCTGCATATGAGGTTTTTCCAAAGCATAATTTTAGATGATTGATTACCAGCTGAGCATCTGTATCCAATAATGGAGAGGGCTGATTCAGACTAACAGAAATCTATTCAGAAAATACCTTACTTAGAAATATTCTAAGTCAGTGAAGCATGTGACTCTTGATCTCAGGACTGTGAGTTTGAGCCCCATGTTCGGTGTAGAGATTACTTAATTAAATCTTAAAAAAAAAAAAAGAAAAGAAAAGAAAAGAAAGAAAGAACTATTCCTAATCAATCTACTGTCATCCTAACTGTAACAAAAATACACAAACAAGAGAATCAAAGAAGATAAGCATATTACTATCAAAATCTGTATAAATAGGAAAACACATAAAGAAAACAATTCTTGCTCTTCCTATATGACACAAGATCACCAATGTTAAGGAAAAGGCTGGCTTGCCTAGAAAGATTCAAGAACTGCTAAAATTCCCAGAGATGCAGTTAATCTTTCCCTCAGTTTAGAAGGTAATCATAACGAGAAAATCTCATCCTCAGGTTGTACTAGAAAAAGGAACTATTAGATGAGATAACCTGATACTGGGAAATAAGCGTCCCTTAAGCTAACAGACATCCAAATTAGTTTCAAAGTAAAGCAAAGGGAAATTTATGAATGCTTTGGCAAAACGAAACCATCTTACTCAACCCATTCTGTTTCAGGGGATGTGGCTAGAAATAGCTATATCTTTGCAAATGAATAATTTATGAAAGCTCCAGTAGCCTTTGAATAACATATTTTAAACTAAAGTTGTTACTGAATAAAAGGTAAAAGAGGAACTCACTTCCAATTCCTCTAATTTCAACCTGGATTATCACACAGTTTTGATTTAAGATCATCTAATAACCATTTGAGTTTATTGCACCCATCTCAGATAAACCCTTGTGTATGCAGCAGCCGAAGTCCTGCAAAGAAGTTAGAATTCATGGGAGCTTAGCTTGAACAGACTAATAATCTAAGCCAAGTCCTGGTTTAAGTCCATTTATAAAATGAGTTTTATAATACATTGATGTATTTCTTCTCAATTTTTTTATTTTTACTTTTTAAAGATTTTCATTTATTTCTTTTGAGAGAGAGAGAGCATGCAAGTGGGGGGAGGGCCATCGGCAGAGGGAGAGGGAGAATTGCAAGCAGAGTGCTGATATGGCGCCCGGTGAGGAGCTCAACCCCACAACCCTGAGGTCACAACCCGAGCTGCAACCAAGAGTAGGACACATAACCAACTGAGCCACTCAGGTGCCTGGTACATTTTCTTTTAAAACATTTTCTGATTCTAGATTTAAAAAAAAAAAAAAAAGGACTTAAGTACAAACAAGAATTAACCTGATAGGGATACCTGGGTGGCTCAGTTGGTTAAGCCTCTGCCTTTGGCTCAGGTCATGATCCCACGGTCCTGGGATTGAGTCCTGCATAGGGCTCCTTGTTGGGCAGGGAGCCTGCCTCTCTCTCCATCTCTGCCTGCTGCTCTGCCTGCTTATGGACTCTCTCTCTCTCTCTCTCTGACAAATAAAGAAAAATCTTAAAAAAAAAAAAAAAAAAACCTGACAAATCATGCAAAAAACCCAGTAGACTATCATTTTTATTTATTGTGTCAAAAAGAACCTGTTTTATGTTACTGACACTCTTATTTAAAAGGTTATGTTCTAGGGGCACCTGGGTGGCTCTGTCAGTTAAGCATGTGCCTTTGGATCAGGTCATGATCCCAGAGTCCTCTGCTCAGCGGAGAGCTGCTTCTCCCTCTGCCTCTGCCTGCCGTTTCCCCTGCTTGTGCTCACATGCACTCTTTCTTTGTCAAATAAATAAATAAAACCTTTTTTTAAAAGTTAATGTCCTAATTAATTATACTGGAGTTACATAAATACAACATTATTATTGATTTCAAATTTTCTATTAACAGGCCTATGTCGTAGAAATGAATGAAGCAGAGCTAACCTAAAATAGCCTTTCTACCCTCTGATTAAAAAAAAAAAAAAAAAATCATGCCCAAAATAACACAGTAATCAGTCAGCTGGTTAGCACTTCCATAATCCCCTTGCTAAATGCACTTAAATATCTCATTCTAGCACCTCACACACCTCACATGGGTTGAAGCTTTTTTTTTTTTTTTTGCATCAGCGCTCTTTGTACCCCTTGAAGATATTCATCATACATAAAATACTATATAAAATTAAATGTGTGTACATGTATGTTTACCTTCCTATTTAAATACCTTGAAGTATAGCTTATTTTATTCACTGCTTTGTCCCTGGTACATAGCAAATTGCAGACTCAAAATCATTGGTTAATTGAAGAGCTTTTCCTATATTTGGAAGAGGAGAGAGAAAGAGGCATGAAGGAAGCAAGCGTCGGAATAAAGTTCCTGAGGAGGACAGAGGTAGCCAATGGATATGCGAATAATAAAAAAACCATTTCTAGACCTCTACTTGTTTATTAGTGGGTTTTTGTCTCTGTACTCTTTATACTTTATTTATTTTTTTAATCACGTTCTCTTCCCATATTAAGGTTGTTAATGCTGGGTTTCTTTCTTTTTTTTTTTTTTTTAAATTGGTTCCCATCCCAGATTTATTTAGGTATAAATGAGAAATAAAAAGTATGTATGTTGAAGATGGACAACTTGATTTTTAATGTATTTATAAATTGTGAAATGGCCACAACTGACTATTAACAAAAGCTAGTATTCCAAAAGCTAATGCATGGTGTCTATATATATATGTGTACAGACATATGCCATTGTCTTTATCCATTTATTTGTTGACAGACATCTAGGTTGTTTCCATATCTTGGCTACTGTGACTAATGCTAAAATGAACACGGGAATATGGTTACCACTTCAAGATCCCGGTTTCATTCTCTTTGAATATATATATTTAGGGGGGGATCAAAAATAGTATGGTACTGGCATAAAAACAAACATATAGACCAATAAGACAGAATAAGAAAACCAAAAATAAATTCAACCATTTATGGTCAACCAAACTTTGAGAACCCTGCCAAGAGCAAACAATACAAAAAGGAAAGTCCTATCAACCAACAGTGTTGGGAAGACTGGATAACCACATGCAGAAAAATGAAACTGGACCCTTATACATACACAAAAATCAACTCAAAATGGATTGAAAACTTAAATGTAAAACCAAACCAAATAAAAACCCCTTAAATGTAAGACCCTAAACCATAAAACTATTAGAAGAAAATAGAGAAAAACCTTCTTGACATTGGAGGTGACAACAATTTTTTGGATATGACACCAAAAGCATAGGCAACAAAAGCAAAAACAGACACGTAGGATTACACCAAACCACATGCTTCTACTCAGAAAAAGAAAACAATCAACAGAGGAAAAAAGTAACCTACGGAATGGGAGAAAATATTTGCACAGCATATATCTAATAAGGGTTTAATATCAAAATATACAAGGAACTCCAACAACTCAGTAACAGGAAAACAAGTAACCTGATTTAAAAAATGAACAAAAGATCCAAATAGACATTTCTCAAAAGAAGACATACAAATGACCAACGGACACATGAAAAGATACTCACCATCACTCACCATCAGGGAAATGCAAATCAAAACCACAGTGCGATATCACCTCACACCTGTCAGAGTCACTTTTATCAAAAAGACAAAGGATAAAGTGTTGGCAAGGGTGTGGAAAACAGCACCTCCAAACACCATTGATGAGAATATAAAGTGGTATCATTACTACAGAAAACAGTATCAAGGTTCCTCAAAAAATTAAAAATAGAACAATTCTATGTTAGTACCGGATTTAAGACTAGGCTTCCATCTCTCCTTCAAAACTTGTAAACTCAGATTCCATCTTCCGATCTCTGCTGGGAATGCCACCAGGCTTTGTCCCGGCCCCATGCTATCTGATTGGACCACCTCCCTGTGCACGGCTCCATGTCAACGTTGATTAGCGATGCACAATTCATAACTTGTCACCCAGTTGATTTAGCAGAGGTTTCCCGCAGGGATCCCAAATAAAAACAAACAGTGGCTCCGATGAGCCTCCATGAAACTTTCTTCTCTTCATTATTCTGTTTTTCTTTTTAGTGAAAAGCCAACCTGATAGAACAGGAACTACATCCTGGGAAAGAAGGAGAACAAAGCCCATTGTGAAGCGGGGCTTTTTGTCCAGGTCTTTGCTACAAACGTCTATTCAGACCCCTGCAAACATGGAACTCTACCCTTTTTTGGTGGTAGGTAGGAACTACAAAGGTGAGGTCCTTAAAATAGTGGGAAGAAAAGCCTGGACAGGCTTCCATTGCACTAGAATGCAGACACAGAATCTCTTTAAGTGAAAGAATCTGGAAATTAAAACCTTGGCCTATTATGCACCCTAAGAATGTAATCTCCCCAATCCACACTGCCTCTCTATGGGCTTGATTTAGTCGGCTTTCCACGTCCACACCTTCTCATTGTGGAATTTCCTTTCATTTTAATTCTCCTCAGGGCCAAACTCAGATGAAATGAACACATATGGTTTCTAGGATTTTGGAAACTGAGCTCCCTCGGCAAGAAGCTACTTAGAGGGTAAACCAGCCAGCCCGCTCCAGTTTTCCTGGCCCGAAATAGATAGGGCAGTACCTCAGCAGGCAATTAATTGATTCCCTGCTCCCTTGCATTTTCTCTCCTGTGCAAAGAAACAAGACAAAAAATCCGCTGGCAGCTGCAGGCTGGATATCCATTTACCTCAGCTCAGCACATTCCAAGTTAATGTACTTAGCTTTTTAGAGATGAGTACAATGTTAACATATTATTTACATCTCAGAGATAACCTTCCTTTCAAAAACCTAATTGAAACTTTCACTTTTTTTTTTTTTTAAAGAAAAAGCACTGATTGCTGCTCAAGGAAGATTTACGGGAAGTATCCTTTCCAGTCGACACCCGAACTCAGAGAAATGGCAGCTGGCGGGAAGGCCCCATAATATGGAGACTTGCACGTTCCTACTAATAACAGAGCCATTCACACAGGCACTTGACTTCTTCCCTAGGCACTTGAACACACAGGCTTTTCCCTACCTCTGCCTTTCTCCGTAAGCTCAGAGCTCACAAAACTATTTATCTTTTCTTCCTACCTTATCTTTGTGTCAGTTGGTAGTTTTAGCAAGTCTGAAACGCTTCCATAGCTAAGGAAAGAGAGATAAGGATATTTTAGTTGTCTTTTTTAACTCCTATGAAGATACATCTCTGCATGTTCATCTGCATATCCACTCATTATATTTTATTGAGCACTTGCACACGACATGTCAGACACTGTTCTAGGTCCTGGGATATAATATGGAAGAAGAAAAGGGAAGTCCTAAAAAAAAAAAAAAAAAGAAAGAACGAAAGTCCTTGTTCTCTGCTCTTGAGGAGTTTCTGTTCCAGAAGGAAAGCTCACCATCCCTTTCTATCGTTTAAGCTCTACAAAGAAAATAAATCAGGAATGTGGTAGAACGATTGGGGGCCACTTTTGTAGATTCAGGTTGATATGTGAACGGCAACATGAGCTAGAAATGGCAAAACTGGGAGCAAAACATACACAGAGGGTATGGCAAGTTCAACGGGCCCTAAGTTCAGGAGTGACCACGGCCTAGTTGATGAACAGGAAGAGCATCGCTGTGGCCGGAGGTTGGCGAGAAGCGTAGAACAGGGTCAGGTGGAAGAGGACAAGTCCTCAGAACCACACGGAAGAGTTCAGATTTCATTCGAACCCTAAAAGGAAGGCATTCGAAAGGGGCTTGGGATTTTAAAATAGCACTTTGGTTGCTGTGTGGAGACCGGATGATGGAGGGCAAGAATGGAAGCAGAGAAACCATCAATTTAGAGGTGATTGCAGATGTCCCCGTGAGAGACAGTGGTAGCTTGTCCAGGTGAAAAATGGAAAGGTGAAGAAGAGTAGACAGATTTGAAAAGTTTTTTTGCAAGTAGAGCCGTCTGAACGGACTGATAGATTGTACACAGAGGGGGAAAGGGGAAAAAAAAAAAAAAAGAAATCAAGTAGCCATTTACTTGAGATGATTAAAACATGGATCCAACTTAGATCAGATTTGGTTTGAGAAGTTAGAAGGTATATTGTGGACACTGTTAAACGTGGGATTCCTGTCAGACAGTCAAGTGGAAGAGTTAAGAAGCCAGTTGGACATTCAGGTGTGGGTCTCCAAACAGTGGTTAGAATTCTCTGCAAAGTCAAGATAGGGTACTACTTCACTGTGGAAGTGGTCTGCCTTGGGTGATTCATTCATCCATTTATTCAACCAACATTTAACATCTGCTGTGTGCCTGACACTTTCTAGGTTTATAAGACGAATATTCCCTCTCATAAAAATTACCATCTCGTGGCCTCGAGGACACAAACAAACAAATAAATAAAATATACCAGAGAGTGATAAATGTCATAATAAAAATAAATCCAGCAGTAACACACATGATGATGACTTCGTGAGCATGTTCCTTTTATGTAAATATACCTTAATTGTTGGCATATATATTTGGAGGGGGGTATGGAAGAAAGATTAATGTATTGGCAGTAAAAGAATCAGCAATCTGTTCAGTTATCTGGCATGGGCTTTCAGGTGAAATACGGATGCTCAAAATTCAGAAAGAACTTAAAAATGTAGTTACAAGTAGAAGAGGTAAAAAGAAAAAAGACATTTGGTAACAATCTAAATTCAGCCTAACAAGATTATCAGAGTTCTTTTTCCAGCAAGACTTTATGGCTTTCCATCTCTTCAGCTCTTTTTATGCTTCTAGACAAAGAAACTAAAACAATAAAACATTTTTATCTGCTTCTATAACCTGATTCTATGTGAAAATACCCAGAGGGTATTGCCATTCTTTTTTGCCTTAAAATTCACTGATATTGCTTCTCTATAGTTTACTTCTCTCGATCCTTGATGTTCAATTTCCTTCTCTGTGACTCGTGGTATCAAGTTATCTCTACCCCTGAGAGAAGGGACGAAGGTCAACACTAAAATAGTCAAATCTGTGAGTGAGAGAAGTCATAAAAGGTCTCAAACCAACCTTGGCAGCTGTTTTTCCAAAGTCAAAAAGGAAAGTGAGAGGAAAACTAGTATATGAAAGCTGATACAAATCTGTTCCTAGTATTTTATCTACTACAGGAAGAACTATGTAGCCAGGTATTGGAATTTGGGGACTCTGAAATCAAATTTTTAGTATAAACCTAAAAGAGAAGAGTAATATTCTGGAGACTACAACAAAGGAAGCTATACTTTGAGATTTCTTATTTGACTTGTGGCAATAATGTTGTTACAACAAACAGAAAATTTTCATATCAAAAGATGCTGAATAAATGACCATTCTCTTCCAAAGTGCAGTTGCAAATCAGCTTTTATCTCAGCACTATGTAGTCTATGCAATGAATTAAAAAATAAAATTCCTGTGACCTTACTAATCCTCTACAAATCTCCCTCCTGGTAAAAACACCAGCAACAGGGGCGCCTGGGTGGCTCAGTGGGTTGGGCCTCTGCCTTCGGCTCAGGTCATGATCTTGGGGTCCTGGGATCGAGCCCCACATCGGGCTCTCTGCTCAACAGGGAGCCTTCTTCCTCCTCTCTCTCTCTCTCTCTGCCTGCTTCTCTGTCTGCTTGTGATCCTGTCTGTCAAATAAATAAATAAAATCTTAAAAAAAAAAAAAAACAGCAACAAATCACCAGTCTACCTAAAAATACAAAATACAGTTTAACTCTCAAAACAAAGTTACTGGAAATGATCTTTCTGGACAAAAATTAAAGTGCAGTGACACAGCTTCTCTTCCAATTTCCAGCCCTAAATCTTCCCTTACAAAACTATAATGCAGTATATCCCCTCATGGGAACAGGTTTCCCAGAGATAATCCAAATTAGGGACATGGATTTTTTAAAAACAAGATTTTGAACATTATAATAGAAACTGTTCTCATAACTTCATGGAAATGGAGTGATAACAAAAGAGTTTGTAAAACTCTAATAATATCCCACTTAACTAAGAACATATATCTTTGTAAAGTAAAGCTTAATTTATACTTAGAGGATATATCAGTATTTTCATTTTCAAGATTATACTTCCATTAAAAGTCAGCTAGACACACTCTCTACAAGATCTCTCACAAATTTCCTCCATTTTCCTAATACTCCCAGACTCAATGCAAAAGTAAGAAATGTTCTTTCTACTAAATATTTGTCTTTTGGCAAGCATCTCTGTATTTCTCATTTTTCAGCTGTTTCTCCTAAAATGGCAATGTTCTTTTATTTATTTCTAGGCTAAGTATACCAGCCTCAAAATAACACGAAAGTATTGCTCTTAGAAGATATTTTATCAATCAAATGTGCCTGTAGGAATATGAAGTAGAATAGAGGCCTAATTGATTAAAAAAAAAAAAAAAAAAAAAAAAAAAGTAGGGAGGGGGTTTGGGAGAAGGGGGTGGGATTATGGACATTGGGGAGGGTATGTGTTTTGGTGAGTGTTGTGAAGTGTGTGAACCTGGTGATTCACAGACCTGTACCCCTGGGGATAAAAATATATGTTTATTTAAAAAAAAAAAGAAGAAGAAGGGAATCTTTCTGCCCTTCAACAGACGAATGGATAAGGAAAATCTGGTCCATATACACTATGGAGTATTATGCCTCCATCAGAAAGGATGAATACCCAACTTTTGTAGCCACATGGACAGGACTGGAAAAGATTATGCTGAGTGAAATAAGTCAAGCAGAGAGAGTCAATTATCATATGGTTTCACTTACTTGTGGAGCATAACAAATATCATGGAGGACATGGGGAATTGGAGAGGAGAAGGGAGTTGGGGGAAATTGGAAGGGGAGGTGAATCATGAGAGACTATGGACTCTGAAAAACAATCTGAGGGGAATGAAGTGGTGGGGGTGGAAGGTTGGGGAACCAGGTGGTGGGTATTATAGAGGGCACAGATTGCATGGAGCACTGGGTGTGGTGCAAAAATAATGAATACTGTTATGCTGAAAATAAATAAATTTAATTAAAAAAAATTTTAAAAATTTAAAAAAAATAAACAAATAAATAAACAAACAAAAAAAAAAGTAAAGAGAAATGACAATAAGTTTCAAGGACCATTAATCCATCACTTCATAAAATTAACATACTTAAAAAACAAGATGCTCAATAACCAACCAAAACTAAGTAGATTAGAAAATTATGGCTCAGTCAGTTAAGCATCTGCCTTCAGCTCAGGTCATGATCCCGGAGTCCTAGGATCGAGCCCCGTGACAGGTTCCCTGCTCAGTGAAGAATCTGCTTCTCCCCTCTCTCTGCCCATCCCCTCCGCCCCACTCATGCTCTCTGGCACGCACTCTCTCAAATAAATAAATAAAATGCTTAAAGAAAAGAAAATCATGTTTCTGTATTTCCTTTCCTTTCCTTGAAAAGACGTGAAATCTTGCAAAGTGAAGACAGGCTTTTCAATCTACCTACAATGACTTCAAATAAATTATCTGCCTATTAATACCATTCCCAAATTTCTGCTTTTTTATTTACCTTAATTTTATTTCAGATAATGTTACTTCAAAACTGAACCTAGTTTTTCCTTAAAAGCTCATAAAATTGATGAGAATTAGAAAAATTATCTTCTAGAATCCTATAGTTTATAGCTAAAACTTACAGACAATAAAAAATTTGACCATGGAGATATGTGCAGAAGTGGATTCTAGGCAATGGGAATTGCCCAATCCAAAGTTCCTTGGAGAGAGCCCATCATAGTATATGTGGAGCCAGTAGAAGCTTTTGGGCAAAGAACTGGTCCCAGTTCTGACTGACCTTTAGCGGGATCATTGTGCTTACTCAATAGAGGAACAAGACTACTCTTAGAATACATCGTAATTTTTGTGAATACTTGTCCTATATTGTCAGATCATAACAAAATCTAAATAATCTTACATGGCCATTATGAAATAATTTTTATTATCTTTTAAAATATATTAATATAAGCAAAAATAATCTTTTTAATAATAGAAACTTAGTTACATTCACTTACAATTTATAATTATCTAAAAGTTATCTTGTTAGCACTGCTTTCACTAACAGTAGGGCCAATGTTCATTAAAAAGTCAACATGTTTACATTTTGTTCACTCAACAAGTATTTATTGAATACACTACTATGTGTCATGCAGAATATGAGGTGTGGGAAACACGAACGTGAGCATAAAAAACAAAACAAAACAGAACATTGTCCCTCTTTTCACAAAATGTCTCATGGTAGTAGTTACAGTAAAGCATTTTGGAGAGAAAAGAGGTTTTACTCACTTTTAATGAGAGAGTTCCCAGTTAAAACCTGCTGGTTGGAAAATACATTGTCAGAGACTTTTCAGGCATTGACCAATATCGTGCTGATAGTCACGCCACCATTTCTTCTCCAGCTGTATAGATGAGCAGAGAATATAGTTGAGAAGAAGAAGATCTGAGGCAGCCAGCTTGATCTACAAAACAAGACAAAACGAAGACCTCATTGTTTATCCTCATATTCAACTTTATTTCCTTCTGCAAGATTATGATACCTACGATCACCCGCCACTTTACCAGAGTTCACACCAAATAACTCTTCACTATTTCAAAAATCAAACTTACCCAGAAATGATTTAAAAAAAAAAAATTGTCACTATTGAGAATATGCAAAAGAATTTGTTAAAACCTCTAAAGGTGATTTCTATAAAAATAGATTTTAAAACATTCTAAGTAAAGGCAGCAACATCAGAATTTTTTTCAGTGAATTCAATATTTATTTGAATGTAAAATTCATGTTATATTTACTAAAAAAAAAAGTCTAATGAGAAACACATTTTATGCAGTTTAATGGCCACACTTAGAATGGCAGATGTGGTAGAGAAGAATACTAACAAATACTGTTCATCAATTTTCAGAATAACAATGTATTTAGCTACTGGTTGTCTCCTGAATACACACAATGGGTACACACAAACACCCACATTAACATATCAGTGGTTGGAAGTCACCAGCAGCCTCTGAGCAACAAATGATTCTTTTAGGAGCTAAGAGCTTTAGTGATTGCCTCAGTGAAACACTTCCCTTCGATTGCTTTGGTGGTAATTTCATAGGATTGATCCAGACCTTTGTGCCAGCATATGGGCACTCTCACATTGGCTTACCAAGCACTACCAACTGGACTACAGCAATAACAACACAATAAGGGCAACTGTGCCAGACACTGATATATTTCTTGGTGAACTTGGGCAAAAGCTGAACTTTGTATTATCCCATGAATACTTGCTATAGTATGATTAAGAACCACCGTGAGACGGAAATAAGTAAAATCCTATCCTCTCTCCTATTCTATGAACAAATCTTAGAAAGCTTCAAAAGTAGGTGTGGCTAATCAGCTGAACCTAAGAGGCTCCATCATTAATGGACGGAAGTAGCAATTATCAATTGGGCTGCCAATCTATTGTGTAAGAGTTTCTCATCTGTCAAAACAGAGCGAATGATCCCAAGTTTATAAGGAAAGGGACTTAATGATTTAAAAGGAAGTCTTTTACAGTAGTCTAGATCCCAAGCAGATGGGTCATTAGAAAAGCTCTTGGGAGTCACTCCAGCAAAGCAATTGGTCGTCAGCAGGTGCCTACCCTACAAGGGCAGAGACAGGTGTCTAGTAAAGGTGTAGATTGAGGAGGGGAGCCAAGCAAGGCACCAGGAGGTCCGTAGGAGGCGACAGTGTAGCTCCTGAGAATCAGGAGCTATGCTGAATAATGTTAAGTCTTCCCTGTTTAAGTTTTATATATACATTAATCTTTCTTAATATGTAAGAGAGTTACTTGCTACTACTTCTTTGTGTCCCTGGTGTGCTGAAGTAAAGAACACAAGGGGGTTCCACCTAAATATGGGGGTGAGAGTTTTTTGGAGTGAGAATCACAGCCCTGGGAGCTGAGCTAGGTTTTCACTGCAAGAGATAAAAGGACAGGGATTAAGCGAGTGGTTCAGTTCTGGGAAAAGCACTGGGGTCTGTTGCATTCACCCTCATTGCCCCTCTGGAGATTCTGTCCTAAGATCTCCTTTACTCAGATCTCAGGGGGCTTTTTGTTCTGCTTCTATCAAGGATAACACTTCCCTTAAAATAACTCTGTTGCGTTATTGTTGTTTTATTATCACTGTTCTTCCTTCCTACAAGCACGATAGTGTGCAACAAAATAATTATTTTTGCCAGCTTCAGTAACTACATTCCTGAAGTCACTGCTGAGGCATGTGTCCAAGCTAATTTCTAGGCTCTTGTAATTTAAACTCTTCTGGCTGGATAATTGGACTAATGTCCAATAATCCAACCATTAAAACCAACACTGTTTATTCTACTGCCCAAAGTAACAGAATTTCCTCAGATTCAAACAATAACACAAAACAGCACAACGTCTGAAATCAATGTCAATCCAACTGTTTACTCACACTGTGTCTTACGTTGGAAAGATTTCTTAAACGATCATAAAACCAGACTCTGGATTAAGCACTGCATGCTAAAATACCTTTAGGGATCAGCAAGAAAACCTAAGTGTGTGAAGTACCATACCGAGAGTAACAAAGACATGTGGAAGTTGTTGCAAACTGATAAGCACATTAAAAATAAAAAATTGTTTAAATGATTGCACTGGCCAAATAAAACGTGTCCGCAGAGCAAATTCTTTAAATTTGTAGCTGTACCCTCAAATATAGCTGCATAGCATAAGTTGGCTAATACTAATCTTTAGGCCACTGGTAATAAGAAAAGAGCACTACCGTAAGATGATACACAATTGCCCAAAGCCATATGTTGCACTAGACACTATTAATCACCAAACTGCATAGGTTGATTCGTATTTCCATTGGCCTTCAGACCACTTTATCTTCTAAGGCATTAGCTCTCTCTATGCTTTTCCTTCTACTGTTCTCTCCTTCCTTTTCTTCTTTACATCTGCAACTTTGCTGATTTAAAAAAAAAAAATCCTTAACTTTGTTTTCAAGTTCTAATTTATCAGGCACTTTCTCCCGGGTACACTCCCTCTTTCTTTTCAAGCAAAGTTAAACATTCTTCCCTGAGATTCCTGTAGTTTAAGTCAATATTTATATATAATGAAGTACATTATAGAGTTTCCCATGAGGCCTAATGGGGAGGGACAGTGTCTTAACCATTTATACGTAACCAAGGCCTAGCACCACCTATAGCCTGAAGTATGCATATAAAAAATGATTGTGCGTAAAGGAATAAATGAAAGAATAAGTAGGCTTATTAGTTAATGTTACAGGAAAATTTGAGAATGCAAAACAATTAAATTCAATCCTTTCATAAGGTCCAAACCGCATCCTAAAATTTCTTTTCACTATCTCAGCCATCTTTATTTCAAAAAGAAAAAGCAGACCATTTATCAATGTTAGCCTGTTATGTTATTATACTAGAATTTTCTGTATAAATTGGCCCAGGTTCTCTTACCTGGCAAAATGGAGTTTCACTGTACATTAAAATTTAACCTATGTGACATAAAGTGACATAAAACCACTGTCACCCACTCTTCTGGAATGCATTAGTGCATTCATATCTTTCCAGATTTCCAGAGTCCTGTCCTGAATCACACCTTAAGAGAAATTAGAGCAGATCGCTTGATAATTTAATCTTTTTCTTTCCTGTTAACCTGCCTCCCACCTTCCAGCTGCGAGCTGCAGAGACCTCGAGACTTCCTCTGCCTTTCAATTGTATAGACGTGTATATATTTTTCAACATAAATATTTTATTAGTGTTAAAATGACTCAACTCAAATACTGATAACGTATGACAAAATTCAGTCCAGGAAAACCACTACTTTAAGACCTTTGTAAAAACAGACATTTCATGAAAATCTCAGTTTCAAATTTCCATTTCAAATATTTCTATTTTGTTTAATTCTTCCATTTACTTATTCATTTATCAGTATATTTGTATGTTCAGTGACAAATACTGAGCTAGACAAAACAAGGTAAAGCCCTCATGCCCCCATAGTTGAAGGGGTATATAAATAAGTAAATAGATTATCACAATTTAGTGTAAAGAGTATTGTGATCAGCGAAAATACTAAGCAAAGGTTGGGAATGTGAGAGGGAAAAATGCTAGAGGCTCAAACTGCTGAGGCATGCAGAAAAGATCAGGCTACAGAGAAAGGAAAACATATCTGTAAATATTTATCTAATCACTACCCAAATTTCATAGTTCATTAAGTGCACAATACAAAATATTCAGTTTGAAACGCATTTTGAAGTCCATTTGAAGACCAAACAACACTCAGGAAGGAAGATCATGGAGTTTAGAGTCTCTATAATGCATTACATAAAATGTGTATATAATAAAAAAAAATTACAATTTTAAAAATGGGTTATGAAGACCCATAATCAAGGAAAAAAAGCAAAAAAAAAAAAAAAAAGAATCAATAGAAGCAGTCCCTGAGGTAGCTCACATGTTAAAATTAGCATAGTCATACTTTAGAGAAGTTATGATAATGTTTAGAAAGTTAAAGTAAAAACTAAATGATAATAATCTCAATAATCTAGAAACCATGAAAAAAGGCCAAATGAAAATTCTAAAACTGAAAATTATAATACCAGAAACAAAAATTTTACCAGATGAATGTAAGAGCAGACTAGAGAATAAAAATTAGTGAACTTGAAGAAATATCAATAGAAATCTATTCCAATGAAAATTAGGAAAAGTGAGCAAAACTTTATAAAGACATAAATGACAATATTAAACAGTCTAACCACTGAGTCAGAGTCCCAAAAAGAGAGGAGAGAGGATGAAAAAAAAAGGGGGGGGGGAATACTCAAAAGAAATAATGGCTAAAATTTCCCATTTTTGGTGAAAACAACTTAAGGAGAAGTACTGATCCATGTAACAATGAGGACAAACCTCAAAAATATTATGGTAGGTGAAAAAAAAGCCAGGCATAGAAGATACATATAGATGAGTTTATTCATATGCTATTCTAGAACAGGTAAAACTAACCAATGGTGACAAAAAACAATATTTGCCTGAAGAGGATCAAGAGAATAGAAGTAAAAATAAAGGAAGTTTCTGGGGTGATGGAAATAATCTGTATCTTGATTTAAAGATGGTTAAACAGGAATGAATATTAGAATTCGTTGAATTTTACATATGCTTAAAATCTGCACATTTAACTCTAGGAAAAATTTATGTCAATAAAAAAAGGAACATAAAAAAAGAAACTTATTTTTATCAAATTCAGCTCTAAGCTAAAATTGTGAGTATTGACCATTCTGAGTGTTAAAACCAGTGACTGAGATAACAGGAGAAAGTGTTGCTTTTGCTGTAACTTATCCCTTGCTGAGAGGTTGTTACACTTTGGACCTAGTATCTTTCATTAGAATACACAACAGTCTCTATCAAACAAGTTCCTAGAATAATAAAGAATATCATTCCAAACATCTCTGAAATAACTCACAAGAATTCCTTAACAATATGAAAACAACAACAACAAAAACCCAACACTGTACTGTGGGATGGCAGCTGCTGTCTAGCAGAACATGGTAGCATCTCAAGTTGAAACGAAGTTGTCTTCCCTTGAAAGGACAGCATTCATAATGCTTTAGAATCACGGCATCTCCCTCTCTCAACTGAGCTTGCCCTGTAAGTAACCTCTGATGAATTGAGTGTCTCTTAGTAATGCTGACCAACTGGAAACTGAATAAAATGCCTTCTCAAAATAGAGAACCAAAGCCATATTCTAAAAATGACAGACAGCTGGCATAGCACATGCAAGATTCTTAATAGCTGCTTTTTCCAAATGGTCAAACTCGCATCATGCTGTAGTGGCAGCAGAATCAAACACAGTGAGGCTTAAGAAGTTCGTGGTGCTTTCAGGCAATGACTACACTTACAGGGAATTCTTCCCATCGATTGTCTGTCTCTTCATTTTCCACAATCAAAAACATGCCTTATCTGAAGTTGTGGAAGAGATTATCCATGTGCTATCAGAACCTACTAAGATTCAAATGGGATCCTGGCCACTTTCCCAAATTGATTGATAAAAACTGAGAATCAGTTGAACACCCATGGGGATCCAAGTTAGGTATTCTGGAACGTTACCTGCTCTATACAATTAGTATAGAATTATTTTGATTTCAGTGTAAGTGGTTTCTCTTAGAATTCTATATCAGCAAGTGCAAAGGCACTGAGGCATAAATGGAGGAGGGGCACATCCACATATACTGTCATAGTAGAGTCTTTGCCCCACTTCCAACATCTGAAACTGAACTTCACTTACTAGGGTTGGATCCCTATTCTGCCTCCAAATTTCAGCCTGTGATCTTAGGCTGATTACATACCAAACACAGGCATCTATGAAAGGGAGACAAGCATTCATAATCAGCAGCCCAAACATGCATTTTGGGTGGAAGATCTTCCTTATCCTTCTCATTTCTAAATGAAGATATGAAACACCCACCTAAAAAGGCATGGCAACATGAGAAATCCTTCAATTTCTGTCTATTCTCTCTCCTATTACAGCATTTTTCATTTTGTACTTTGACATATCAGTATAAACTCATGTAAGGGAATGTCAAGTGAGATTATCTATTCTGGAAAGAGGCTAATACCCAAAGCACATACTAACTACCTCACATTCTATTTAGACTCCAGCCCCAGTACATGGGCTACTCACATTCCCACAGGAATTACTGAGAAGCATCAGGTCAGAAAAACCCCAAATAAGAAACAAACACTTAATTCCCAGCAATAGAAAAGGAACCCTGGGGAGAAATAAGTCATCAGCCTTGTAGGGCATGCAGTTCCTGTTGAGAAAAGCTACTATTTCTTCTCTTCTCTAACAGGGAGGGAAGGGAGATGCATTCTCTTACCCAAGCTGAGACAGCTCCAAGAGAACCCAATCAGGGCACCTGTAAGAAATGAAAACTAGCCTCCCCTCATCAACTAGAAGCCTGCTGAACTGCAGAAACCCCTCCCCACCAAACCCTTTGGTGTTTTATATATAAATTTCTTTCTTTTACATGGCAAAATACACATTATATAGAACTTCCATTACTCGTAAGTACAGTTCTGTGGCATTAAGTGCATTCACATTGTTTTGCAACCACTACCATCCTCAATCTCCAGTCCTAGTCAAACGTACTCATTGATATCTGGATCACCCAGGTAACATCACTCACATTGTTAGACAGATCTTGGGAGAGGATCTTAAAATCCTAAGTACTGATGTCCTAACCAGCCCCGGTACCCCCACTGAAAGGAAGAAAGTAATGCTTGCCATTAAGTTCTCTCAAATTTGGCAGAGCACCTGCAGAGCACATCAAAAAAATGAATGCTGAATTCTGGTTTAGATTTTTCTGGAGGCAGTAGGTCTGCTGGAGTAGGCCATGTTGGGAGAGCCTGAAAGAA
The DNA here is from genome assembly GCF_030435805.1 of Mustela lutreola. Classification (NCBI taxonomy): domain Eukaryota; kingdom Metazoa; phylum Chordata; class Mammalia; order Carnivora; family Mustelidae; genus Mustela; species Mustela lutreola. Next base: position 55,001,905 of record NC_081303.1, read on the forward strand.
CTAAACTACAGAATGTCTCTGAGGATTTGGGGAGCAAAACTTTACAAAATTGAGAGGGTATGAAAGAGGACCTTGGCAGTATGGTAGCTCCACATGAAGAAATGAAGAGATTAATGGAGTGACAGAGTCATAAAACCACTCAGACAGCCTTAAGACCAAGCAATACTATTCCCAACCTAGAGAAAGCAATGTTGGGAGTATCAGAATAAGTAAGACATGTCAGCTCCTCTAGGTAAATTCCTCAGAGACAGAAGGGCCAGGTAAAATCTGCATGGAAACCATACCAGCAAAGGCCACCAAAAGTAAATCAGATTAACTCTCCAACCTTCTTCCCTATTCCAAACATTTGAGCAACTGGTGCTTAAAAAAGATATAGAAAGGAGATATCTCAGAGCTGGATCACACCTTTCTCCAACTGACTTTAAGTGAGAGTCTGAAGCAAACTCTGAACTGATTTTGAGGTGAAAAGATTTTAAATAGGCCAGACTGATTCTTGGGCACTGAAATTGGACTATTCTAATAAAGATTATTAGAAAGCTATGGAATCATAATAAAACTTTCAAAGAATGATTATCCAATAGAAAAAGGTAACTTGACAGGGTGTGTTTTAAGAAAAAAATCCAAGAATTCATATATGTACTTCAACAAGATATAATTCCTCAATAAACCTGTTTCCTACACAATGGGGAATGTGCTAGAAAAGTGAGAGATAAACTGGAGGAAGATAACAGTAACTAAGAAATGAATGAAAATTGTGTACCAATCCAAGGCAACAGTAAGACTCTGAAGGGCTTGAAATAAGTCATAACATTAGAATTACAGTATGTAAAGCATTGCAAAGGAGGGGTGAGAAAAAAAGGGAAACCACTTAGGAAGTTCTGTTTTCATTCTAGTAAGAACTAAGGACATGAACCACAACAATGACATCGTGAATGGGGAAGGGGGAATCAAGAAGAGGTAGAAATGACAGGACTTCAAAACAAGTTAGAATTAGGAGTTTACAGAGAGTGTATGTCCAAGGAAATGTCTAGGTTTGGCTTGGTTGAGCAGAGAGATAATAGTGATTTGTCTCTCTGACAAAAGAAATTCAGAATAAAGAGAACAATTCTTTGTGTAATATATTGATGACCATAAGCTTCATGAATGTAGGAATAAGTGCATCTCAGGCACATAGTGGATACTATTTACTGGACAAATAAATTTAGTTTGGGGTAAGTTTAGAAAGAGATACTCATAAAATAACTGAATGGGTATGGCTGGCAGAGTTGGATATATTGGTCTGAGTTTAGGAAAAGAAGATAGTATGACAAAATAGATTTAGAATCATCAGCATATAAATGTGTGTTGATGAAAGAGCACCAAAGTCATGAACTTGGGGAAAACCAATATTTCAAGGGGTGGGCAAAAGAAAAGAAGCTGTCAAGTAGAAGAGATCAGAGAAAATCTAGGAAAACCATTGGAAAATGGTATCTCAAAATCCAAGAGAAGCCCAAGCTTCCAGGAAGGAATGATCAGCAGTGGTAAGTGCTACAGAAAGATCAAGTGAGGTAAAAACTGGAAAATTTCTGACTCTAGGAGCTAAAATGCCCTTGGTAACCCTAGTGAAGAGAGTTAGGAACAGAAGCCAAACTGCCATTAGTTAAGAAGTAAATGGGAGGTGGAAAAGTGAAGCCTGTCAGTGTTGACTGTTTCTAGGAAGTTTAAATTCAAAAGGAGACCTGAAGACAGAGTGATCCGAAGTGGTTAAGGAAACTATTGTTCAGAAGAGTGGGAAGAGGGTGTGGTACAGAAGGACAAGTCAAGGGAGATGTGTTACCTGGTTTTCTGGTATTGAGAGTCGCTGAGAATGCTCACAAACCGAGCAGAAGGAGCCACCAGTAGGGAAGGAATTGAAGACACCGAAGAGAAAATATAACAGTAGAAAAAAGTAAAGAGACTCAAGGTTATGAAATCAATAATAAAAGGATTGGAGTTAACCTTCAATAAGAAGAATTAAGGGGCACCTGGGTGGCTCAGTGGGTTAAACCCTCTGCCTTCAGCTCAGTTCGTGGTCCCAGGGTCCTGGAATGGAGCCCCACGTTGGGCTCTCTGCTCGGGGGAGCCTATTTCCCTTCCTCTCTCTCTACCTGCCTCTCTGCCTTCTTGTGATCTCTGTCAAATAAATAAATAAAATCTTAAAAAAAAAAAAAAAAGAAGAAGAAGAAGAAGAAGAAGAAAAAAAAAATTAAGAGGTGGGGCACCTGGGTGGCTCAGTCAGTTGTACATCTAACTCTTGATTTTGACTCAGGTCATGATCTCAGGACTGTGGGATTGAGCCCTACATTGGGCTCTGCACTGGACATGGAGGCTACTTGGGATTTTCTCTCTTCCTCTCTGCCCCTCCTCTCCCTCTTTTCTCCTGTCTCTCTCTCCTTCTTTAAAATAAAAAATAAAAAGGAGTTTAGAGTAGATATCAGAAAATGCCACCCTTTCAGTAGGAAGGACAGTATCTATATTTCAGTCAAGTAAAGAGTAAGTGAGATCTACTTTTATCCTAGGCTTTTTGGAAAACCCTCCACTGAAGAGTAACTAAACCTGGGAAAGGACACACAGTTTTGAGACATCGCTGGGAAGTGTGTCAAGGGATGTTATTTTACAAAAACAAAAACCTGCACTGCAGTCCAGAGGAAGTCCAGAGGAGGAAGTAGAAGAGGCTGAGTCACAGCCCAAGCTGCAAGGTTGCCTGATGTTGATGCCCCTTTCACCACTGTTATTGAAAACTTAAGTCTTGGGTCAGGGGTAGAATGGTAAATTTTAAGATTCACGTACTGAGCAGACCTTCAAGAGAGAATGAAGTAGTTCCAGGTCAGTGGCATCTCCTGAGCTTCCAGCATGAATAATGAGGAATTTCTCTCTGAAGCACAGCATATTCAGTCACCAACTTAAACCCACAGGACCACATATTTTCAGACCCCCCAAAATACAAAAATTCTGAACAAAGCTCAGCAAATTAAATCCATAAGTGCTTATAAAAGATATTACACAACTGAATATAAGAGACCGATAAGGAAGTTGAAGACATGAACAACACTACAAACCAACAAAATCAAACAGATACTATATAATACCACCCAATAGAATACACATTCTTCTTAACTAAACATAAATCATTCTCCAAGGTAGATCATATTAGGTCATAAGACAACCCTCAATAAATCTTTGGGGACTGAAATCATACAAGTATGTTCTCTGACCACAGTGAAAAAAGTCAGGACTCAATAAGAAAAGGGCATTTGGAAAATTCACAATTATGTAGAAATTAAACACACCTCTTTAAAAAATGAGCCAAAGAAGAAATTAGAAAAAAAAATTAGAAAATACTTTGAGACAGATGCGAATGAAAATATAATATCCTAAAACATATAGGAAGGAGCTTAAAGCAGTGTTGGAAGGATTTTATAGTTATAAAGTCTTGTATGAAATAAGATCAGAAAATAACCTAAACTTCCACCATCTAAAACTAGAGAAAGAAGAACAAACCAGAGGCACCTGGGTGGCTCAGTTGTTAAGTATCTGCCATTGGCTCAGGTCATGATCCCAGGGTCCTGGGATCAGATCCCATATCGGGATCCCTGCCCAGCAGAAAGCCTGCTTCTCCCTCTGCCACTTCTCTGCTTGTGTTCCCTCTCTCGTTCTCGCTCTCTCTCTCTCTCTGTGTCAAGTAAATAAATAAAATCTTAAAAAAAAAAAAAAAAGAACAAACTAAACCCTAAGCAAGCACAAAAATGGAGATAAAGATGATTAGAGCAGGAATAAATAAAATGGAGAATGGGAAACGATAAATGAAAGTTAATGAAACCAAAATTTGTTTATTTGAAAAGATAAAAAAAATTGACAAATACTTAGCTAGAATGACCAAGAAAAAAAAGAGAAGATTCAAATTACTGAAATCAAGAATGAAAGAGGAGACATTACTATTGATTTTACAGAAATAAAAGAATTGTAAGGAAATACTATGAGCAGTTTTAGATCAACAAATTAGATAGTAACTGAGATGAAGATATAGAAAATCTGAATGGATCAAAAAAAAGTAAAAAGATTGAATTAATAAACAAAAACTTCCCACAAAGGAAAGTCAAGGATGAGATGATTTTGCTGGTAAATTCTATCAAACATTTAAAGAAGAATTAATATCACTCCTTCATAAACTCTTCCAAAAGAGTAGAAGATAAGGGAGCACTTCCTCATTCATCCTATGAAGCCAGTATTCTGACACCAAACTCAGACAAAAATATTTTAAGAAAAATAAAAAACACTACAGACCAATATCCCCCATACATATAGATGCCAAATTCAACAAAGTACTATAAAAAATGGAACTACATATGAGAAGTTTGTATACCATATCCAAATGAGATTGATCTCAGAAAAATTATATTACATCATACTAATAGAATAAAGAACAAAAATCACATGATGATCTCAACAGATGCAGAAGCTTTAACAAAATCCAACACCCCAGCATGAAAAAATGTTCAACAAACTAGCAATAGAAGGAAACCATCTCAATCTATTGTAAAGTATCTAAATAAATCAAGCTAATATCATACTTAATAGTGAAAAACTTAAAATTTCCACCAAAGTTCAGGAACGAGAATATCCATTCACAAACTTCTTATAACATTGTACTAGAGGTTCTAGTCAGGACAGTTGGGCAAAAAAGTGAAATAAAAGACATCCAGATTGGAAAAGTAGAAATAAAATTATCTTTATCTGGATATAATATGATCTTGTATATAGAAAATCCTAGGAAATTCATCCAAAAGTTGTATTTATAGATTCTTTTTCCAAGATGAAAAAGAGGCTAGTAAAAGACTTCATCAAGATTGCAAAATGCAAAGATCAATACTTAAAAAATCAAGTATATAAAAAAACAATTTAATTTACAATATCACCACCAAGAAGAAATTACTCATTAATAAATTTAAGTGCAATATCTATACTCTGAACACTAAACAATATTATTGAAAGAAAAAAAAAGATTGAAATAAAAGCTAAGACATCCACATTTATGGATAGGAATACTTAATAGTATTAAAATGGCAATGTTCCCCAAACTGACCTACAAATTTAAAAGAATTCTTATCAGAATCCCAGAATTTAAAAGAATTCTATCAATTTCTTTGTAGAAATTGATAAACTGATCCTAAAATTCATATGAAAACTGAAAGGACCCAGATTAGCCAAAACAATCTTGAAAAGGAACGAAATAGGAAGATTCACCCTTCCTGACTTCATATTTTACTATAAAGCTGCAGTAATCTATTGTATGGCACTGAAATAAGGATGAACATATAGATCAGTGGAATAGAACTGAGTGTCCAGAAATAAACCCATGTATCTATGGCCAGTTGATTTTTGAAAAAGGTGCCAAGTCCATGGGGCGCCTGGGCGGCTCAGTGGGTTAAGCCTCTGCCTTCAGCTCAGGTCATGATCTCAGAGTCCTGGGATCAAGCCCTGCATCAGACTCTCTGCTCAGCAGGGAGCCTGCTTCCCCCTCTCTCTCTGCCTGCCTCTCTGCCTACTTGTGATCTCTGTCTGTCAAATAAATAAATAAATAATATCTTTAAAAAAAGAGAAGGTGCAGAGTCCATTAAATGAGGAAAGATAAGTCTTTCCAACAAATGAGGTTAGAATAACTAGATAGCTATATGTAAAAGAATGAAATATCTAGAACAACTACATATCTATATGCAAAGAATGAAATATATAAAAGAATGGGACTAAAAAATTAGATATCTATATGCAAAACCCCTAACTCACACCATGTACAAAAAGCAACTCAAAATAGATCAAAGGCCTAACTATAGAACACTTTTAAAATATATAGGTGTAAATCTTCATAATCTTAGATTTGGCAATGAATTTATGACAGCAAAAGCACTAGAAACAAAAGGAAAAGATTAATTGCACTTTATCAAAACTAAAGACGTTCGTGCTTCAAAGAAAGTGAAAGGACAACCCAAAGAATGAAAGAAACTATTTGCAAATCACATATCTGATAATATTTTAGTATCCAGAGTATATAAAGAACCATTCAACAAAAAATATATATACTAATTTGGAAATGAGCAAAGGATCTCATTAGATAGTTTTTCTTTTCTTTCTTTCTTTTTTTTTTTAAGTTGGTTTCATGCCCAGTCTGGAGCCCAACACAGAGCTTGAACTCACGACACTGAGATCAAGACCTGAGCTGAGATCAAGAGTCATACACTTAAACCACTAAGCCATCCAGGCACCCATCATTAGACATTTCTAATAAATAATATTTAAAATTATATAGATGGGGTGCCTAGGTGGCTCAGGCAGTTAACTGTTGCCTTTGGCCCAGGTCATGATCCCAGGGTCCTGAGATTGACTTGGGATTGAGCCCACATCAGCCTCCCTGCTTAGCAGGGAGTGTGCATCTCCCTCTCTTACTGCCCCTCCCACTGTGCACTCTCTCTTTCTACCTCTCTCTCTCTCTCTCAAAATATTTAAAAACATAAAAAGTAAATAAAATAAATTAATAAGATATAAAAGGGGCCACCCCCCCCAAACAAACAAACAAACAAACAAACCAAAAAAGGCCACATGAAAAGTTGCTCATTATTATTAGGCACCAGGGAAATACAAGTGAAAACCACAATGAAGTACCACCTCCCTCCGAGTAGGTTAGCAATAACCAAAAAGACAGACAATAACAAGTGTTGGTAACAATATGCAGAAAGAGGAGCCCTCATACATTGCCAATGAGAATGGGAAATGGGACAACAGCTTTGGAAAACAGTTTGCCAGTTCCTCAAATGATTAAAGATGGAGGTACCATATGACCCAGCAATTGCACTCCTAGGTATTCGTCCAAGAGAACCGCAAACCTATGCCCACACACGAACTTACACAAAATGTTCCTAGCTGCATTATTAATAGAGCAAAAAGTAAGGAAACAACCCAAATATTCATCAGTTGATGAGTCAATAAGCCAAACGCATACAATGGAATATTATGCGCTCATAAAAGGAATGAGGTACTAATTCATGTTACAGCATGGATGAATTTGGACAATATTATGCTGAGTAAAAAAAGCTTGACACAAAAGGCCACATATTCTGTCTTTCCATTCATATGAAATATCTAAAACATGCAAATCTATCAAGACAGAAAATAGATCCATGGTTGCCAAGAGTCGGAGCAGGAAGGGACTAGGGTGTGACTTCTAATTAGTATAAAGTTTCCTTTGACTGTGATAAAAATGTTCTGGATTTAGATACTGATAATGATTGCACAACATTGTGAATATACTAAAAATCACTGAATTATACAGTTTTTAAGGATGAATTTTATGGTATCTGAAATGCATCTCAGTTTTTTAAATTGATAGGATACCTACGAAATACAAAACCTAACCTTTGTTAATGCCCTCCAGCTAAAGACTACCAGGAACACACATCTGGTTGGACAGCCTGGGTTTATTACTCATTGCAGCAATAAATAAAACAACCAAAGGGATATTGAATGGGCATCTCAGCAGGAAGGTATTAGGAAGGACTTAGAGGACTCAGGTTTATGTTAGATGATTTTGAGGAGAGTTTAAGGAAGCTGGGCTGTGTTTTAGATTGGATGCTGTCAGTAAGCAGGAGTAATCCTTTGGACACCTAAAATTTTATCTAGCATGAGGGATGACTATACTGAGACTAAAGATGTAATTGGTATTAAAAAAGAGAGAGAAGCAAGAAAAGAAAGAGAGAGAAAAGAAAAGCTGTGGTCACTCACTTAGCCAGGATAGAAGGCTCTATGGCTTTTCTTGTGGTTTGGATGACGTTCATGTTCTTTGTTCAGACATAATTAGAGAGGGCTTGTTTGTGCCTTGACCCATCATGGTCACAGAGTGACTGTGAGAACACCAAGGTCAAGCTGTGAATGCCTGAGCCGCTCACGGAAACACAAAGACCTAGCTGAGAGCACCAAGACTCCTTCCACATTGGAAGACTAGAAGATATAAAACCCATGAAGAAAAAAATACATCGGACAAAAGTCACTACCAGCCCATGCTTTTAAACTATGAACTAAGACTTTAAAGTAACTTCCTTAATCTGTAAAAGGGTGCCTGTATCTATTTCCTTTGGCCGTTGGAACAAATTACCACAAATCTAGTGGCACGAAACAACACAAATTTATTGGAAGTTGGAAGTCTGATATGGGTCTCACTGGGGCTACACTGAAGATGTCATTGGGCCTTTCCTTCTGGATGCTCTAGGTCAGGTTTGCCTTTTCTGCCTTTTCGCTTTTAAAGTCCATCCACATTCCTTGCTCATGGCCCATTTCTCCATTTTCAAAACCAGCCACAGCGCCTGAGTTTTTCTCATGCTGCCTTCTCTCTTGTCATGCCTTCTGCCTCCCCCTTCCTCTTCCAAGGGCCCTGGGATGTTAGTGAGCCGTTCCAGATAACCCAGGATTATCTTCTCATCTCAAGGTCGTCTGATTACCAACTTTAATTTCCTCTCACCATACAACCTGATTTACCCACAGGTTCCAGGAATTAGGAGGTAGACGCCTTGGGGGAAGGAGGAAAGCAGACAAGGCCGCGTTATTCTGATTACCACAGCACCTGAAAAAACCTACAGCAAATGTCGAAAACTTTGGTTTGACGATCGGCACTGAGAAGGCCCACGATCACTGCTTCAGTTTAACATCAGAATAAATGGTTTCGATTTGTCACTGCAAAGCTTCTCGCGCTACACACATTGCCATGGCTAGTTTCTAAAATGCAAGCGATGGTCCTAATAACACCATCTACTCACAGCTGCACCCAACCTGAGAACACACCTTCTCAGGAAGCTCTAAATCAGGGCTAGCAAATGCATGGCACCGTTCCTCCCACTTGAGTCCTCAGCCTGGGGTGGGGGGCATGTTATTCACACAGCACTGTACTCTCTCCCGTGGACCGGGGACAAAGACACAGAGTCTTCCTCAATATATCATTTGCAGCAACCACAACCTATAAATAAGGGCTGACACATGAAATGAAATCTATTTGCCAATCCTAATCTAAAGGATTAAAACCTGATCTATAAAGAAATGAGAACAGTTGGCTTCCTTTGTTCTAAATCACACACAACCAAGATTTAATTTCCTAAAGATGCCACAGACCTTTAAATTAGTATTTAATAAATTTCCCTAGACTCATTTTATTCTTTGTGCAAAAAGAGCAACCCCAAATTTGCAGCATAGCTTGCTTAAGCTAGCCTCTTTTGTACATCTATTAACCCTTTTTCTTAACGTCTGAGGATTAGACACCAGGGTAAAGGTATTACAAGACTAGTTTATTAAGGTAACTAGCTAATACAAGAGGCTAACAGCTCAATTATGAATACTTGTTTTAATTCGTGAGGAAAATTAATTGAAAAATTTAGGCAAATATTTTTTTCTCAAAATAATTGGGAAGCCAAATTGGAAGACTAAATTGTTTTCTAATTGTGTTTGAAGGATTTTAAAGTAAAGATAACAATAGTGTCATTCCTAGGAACCAGTTCCCTTTAAATCTGTGTACCTTCCTTCTGAGGAACCTGAACCTCACTAATGAATTTGTGAAAACAGAGACTGTTTGATTACCCAGCTCTGTGGTATGGTTTTTAAGTAATTGCCCCCAAATAGATGTGTTTTTCCACTTAAGATTGAATTGTTACATACCAAATCTTGAACTATGTTCAAGGGGGAAGAAAGCCCGTAGAGTATCTTAAGAGGCACTTACCCCTACACTGACTGCCCCGTACCACTTACGGAGGAGAAAAAAGATTTCATTTCTAAAATTGCTCAGGCAGAGACTAGCTCTCACCACAAACCACCTTACCTCAGTGTAAGAAAACCCCGCAACAGGATTGATAAAAGATTATATTTCCCATAGCCAAGTTTAATAGGTAAAGTTTTCAAAGAATGGTAGAGGTTTTCTTCCGTTCTCCCCTCTTCCCTAAGTCTAGGAAGTTTTGGCAGGGTAGAGGAAAAATAGCATAGTAATCATGGCATTTTTCTTGAGGTGTAAATCAGTTTGTCACACCTCTGCATAAAGCCGTCTCATTGCTACCCATCACATTTAGAAGAGAAAAATCAAACTCCTTGGCAAGACCAGGCCCTGGTCCCTGACTGCCTCCCTCTCTAACCTCCTACCGTTCTCACCCCAAACTTTCCACTTTCCCTCTAGCAGGCCGAATTTCTTCATACCTCAGGACCTTTGCACTTGCAATATTCCTTCTTCCTAAAATGTTTCTTTCCCTGAGACCCTCACATGCTTTATTCTTTCATATCATTTGGGTAACTACTCACATGTCACCTGCTAACTGAGGTTCGTCCTGACTCCTCTATCTCAGAGAACACCTCTCTTTTTTCATAGCACTTATTGGTATGTACTTGCACACTCTGTCTGTTCTGCTGCAACAGAAGTTTCAGAAGAGCAGGGAGGGACCAGACACCAGAATAGTTCCTAGTACTCAGCGCATGCTTCATCAATTTGTGTTAAGTGCTTAAAATGAATGCCATCTCATCTGCACAAGTCTCTCTCTTTTAGGTCAGTTTCCTACTCCCTAGTTTGGGTTTTAACCCTCTAAAATCCCATCAACCCCTTTATTTCACTTCCTCAACCCTTCTGGTGTAGGTCATCACAAGTCATTTGGAAAATGGCCAATGCCCCTTTACTGTGGTATGTCTAAATTCCGACATCGGAAGAACTGCCTTGCTCCAAAAAGTGACTGTGAATTTAGCAGGGAAAGATAAAGCAAGATGTGATCCAATATAAAGGTGGGGTTTTAGGCATGTTCAAATGTTACTCTTATATGAAGCTTTTCTTCCTTTTACAAAAATAATACTTTCAGATGGGAACTCTAAACAATATATTAGCCAAAATAAGAAAATAAAAATTGGTCAAAATTCTCTCAGAGAGCCACTGCTAAAATTTTGGCATCATGTACTCATAGTTCTGTTTTCTATTTGTGCATGCATCAACTTTTCAAACAAAATTTAGCTCTTATTCTTCATCCATCTTTGTAAGCTGCTTTATTTTAATCTAACAATATATAATGAGTATTTATGTCATTAATTATTCTTCCACAGCTTGATTTTAATTACTTTGTCAACAAACATCTACTGAGCTTTAATGAAGTATTGTCCTTGAGGAAAGCAGGTAGGGTTCTCTGGGGTCAAGCATTTTAGTGCAGCTACCTCGGGGAGAAATGAAAACTTCAGATCAGTTGTTTTAGAAGGCAAAAGAGCAAGAAGATCGTGATTTTGGAGAACTAAAAATTAACTTTGGTTTTATTTGGAGTTCCAAGATGAAGCTTGACAAAACACAGAAGAGTCCATCCAGAATAGGCAACTAAAACTCAAAGTGCTTATTGATTAAAATAGAACTTATCTCACTAGAATCATGTTAAGGTTGAGAGCGAGATAAAAGGACATTCGAGGGAGATCAGGAAAGAGGGGTTGGAGAGAGGACACGGAAAGTGTATTCCACCTGGAAAAACAAAGTTGGTTGTCCAGAGCCCCAAACCAAAAGACAGACTCCGTGGAGGGAGCTTCGGTGGGCAGAAGCCAGAGGGTCAAGTGACAGAGAGTAAATAGCTCCCACTTAAGTCACGGAGGGGTTACAATGGGGAAGCTTGCTGTCCTCGTAGGACCAGTAAGAGAAGGTTCAGTGCCGACTGGTAGTAGATGTGGGTACAACAGGAAAATAACAACGCTTGGGGCTTGGAGAAGGGAGGGACCTGCAGACCGCAAGAGGCATAGGGTACTAAGTTCCTCAAACAGACTGCTCTCTTCTGACCTCCTCCCCTTCCTCAAATTCCTCTTACGCCTTCTGGCAGAGCCATCTCACTATTTACCATCTCAACGTGACACAGCAGATCATAACCTTAGCCTTCACTTTCCTTCTCTAGAGTAGCCACCTCGGTATAATCCTTAAGCATAACAAGCGTCTCTCTAAGAGCAACTCTAGAGCTGGTTGTTGGAAGAACGTTGTCCAGCTATAGCTGGAAAAAGAAGAGAAACTTTAGAAAATCTATAAACCTAAGACAGTGTTCTTTGCAAGAATCAACATTTCTCAATTGCCCTTGCACCCCGGTCCCTCCTGTACAAGGAATGACCCTTAAACCATGATGGCAGTGGAGAATCCAGCTCCAGAGTGGGAGAGCAGGGGAAGGCACATCTCTGTGGGTGGTGCCGTGTGCAAGGACAGTGGGAAAATGAGAGGGAAAGCACACCTGGACACGACAAAATAGATGGAATCCAGAGCTACCCACAACCGCATGCAACCCATTCTTGCTGAAATAAAACCCCTTCTGTCCCACACCATCATTTTTCCCTTATTAAATAAGATGCCAAGTGACGTTCATCAGACCGGCGGTTGGCCTATGCAAGAACAAACACAAGAATCTTGCTAAGTTTGTTTCTGGATGGCCGTTGTTTGTGGACCTTCCCCGTCAAAGCGGCTGAGTGATTGGCAACGGGTGAGCGCGAGAATGGCCAAGCGACTGTGCCAGGATCCCCTGCAGGCATTTGCCAGCATAATGGAGGCTTGTCAATTACGTTGTCAGGCAGCAACTTACATTGAATTTGAAAACAGTAAATGTCATACAAAAGCATAAGTGATTTATATACGAGAGTACAGGAGCACTTAAAATCTGCAATGTAATGAAATGAGATACCAACAGATTGCATGTTTTGTGGTTATTACCACAGAGGGGGGAAAAAAACCCTCTAGAAAAGAAATAACTATATGAGAGCAATCAGCTCCAAAGCACGAAGCACTTCCCACCTCACCCCCTCTCCCAATTCTTGGAACATTCAGTCAATCTATCAATCTGACTAACTAATAATGCCTTGGTACTTTAAGTAACAAAAGCTATAGCACACAAATAAAAAAGTTGGTCTGTTCTCCACTGCACTTTGCAAGCTGACAATACACCATCTGACAGAATGCAAAAGGTCTCGCTAAAGGCAAGGGAGGAAAAACAAAACCAAAACAGAGGAGAAAATTCAAGACAGGTTATAAGCCATAGCTAAACTGACCATACGCCGGGCAACCCATTTTGAAGCAGTCAATCTCCTGTTTGTTTTTTGAGGTTTGGTCCTTTGAAACCACAGTTCTACACAGAAGTTTTGAAATGTTTGCTTCTGTTGCTAGATTTGGTAGCAAGCACAAAACAAAGGCAGGGAGGAGAAATCAGAAATTGGTCCCACAGCTCGCTCCTCTTGGATTGCCCGATTCCCTGCGATTCCATCATGGAGGCTGCCCTGACCTGGGCCTCCGCCGCTTCCAATCTGCTGACAGGACTTCAGTCTGTCCCCCAGCTCTCCTCTCCATTGCTTTTGGCTTTGTTCTCGGGATTCCGATGTGGATTCTAACACGTTTCCACAGCTATTTGACCCCTGGATTGGCTTCTTGCACTCTGCTGCATATTCTGTCCTCCCTGTCCTGTCTGCGCCTCAGTGCGGCCTGAGCTATTTCCTGTCTTGCCCTTTTGCCTTGTAGAATTCCTATTGTCTTCCCTACTTTTGAAATCTTTACTATGCTTTTTCCTACAGTACTTTTACTGTGGCTCCTTTCACTGTATGTCTTTGTAACGTTCGCAAGCTAGCTCCCAAACTTTCAAGGCAGAAAGCTCAGCTCATCGATCAATAGTCAAAAATGTCTGAAAAAAAAAAAAAATGTCTGCGCTCCCCGTGCCTGGTCCATCTTGACACTTTTCCAGGAAGTGAGGCTACTTCCGCTCAGGCAGAAACTCATCAACCATAATTAAATATAATACAGAACAACTCTAAATGATCCCTGCCCACCAGAAAAAGGCACTATATTCTTTAAATAAGTGGAAACTTGGAGCCTTTGGACAAGAGTCAAGTGCATTTTCCAGCCACTGCATCTGAACTGTAATATTAATTATTGTTGCCAAATAAGGGAGCTCATTAGAGAATTTTCTTGAGTAAAGGGAAACATCGGGGATTCTAAGCTGGGAGGTTCAACCTTGATTTTTAATTCTTCCTTAGCCAAGGTGCAATTGCAATTTCAGAAGTTTATGAGGTGGGCTAGTCTTCATCACATCCTTTCTTGTGTGCTTTTATCCTGGGATACTCTGACAGTCCACCATGTCTGTCTTGCAGTTAAACCACCATAACTCAGTGTATCCTGTGCATTTTTTTTTCCATTTAAAAAAAGCTTTACATTTCTAGGGTCATTTCCCCTCAGGAACATGGAAATCGCTTTCAAATATAAGTGTTCTGTTCTGTTTGACATACACCATTAAACTCCTTGGCATCATCAACAAGGAAAACGAGAATATAAACTCCAGGATTACATATAATGAGCCATTATCTCTCAAGTCCTAAATTGTTCCCTTATCATAAGGGAGTTTCTGCTGAGAGGCACAGTAACTCCTTTATTTATCACTCAGTCCTGATGGGTTTATATTTAAACATGAGGAAGTATAGTGGGGAATGTAAGATTGAAATGGTTCCTGACTCCTCCTAGTTTACTTTCTTATGCAGAATGATATCACACATATAAAAAGAGATGACTACTATGCAAATAAAAATGAATAAAGGACATTCATGGATAAGCTCTTCAGTAGAGAATAACATCCTGAATTCTTTTATCAGGAAATTTACCTAAAGTGGGAAGTATATTTAAAATCAGACATAACACTTCAGATTCCAATTCTACCACTTTTGCTGGGAAAGCCTGGGCATGTTATTTAAACTTCCAGGACCTTCTTTTCTTCTCATCTGGTAAAAATAGATAATTTCTAATATCATCAAAATTAAAAAGATAAAAAACCTCAAAAAGTGCTAGTTCCTTTTCCTTCGTCCATAGATGTTATTCAACATTCTCATCAAACCACCACCCCTACTGAACACACCTCTCCAGAATACTGGCCCAGATTGGAGCCTCCCCAGGACCTTTGCATTTGGCTGTTCCCTGTGCCCAGAAGGCTCATGCCAAGATCTTTCCATGGCTAACTCCCCATTATTCACTTTCAGCCCAAATCTTGCCACCTCAGAGAGGTCTTCCATGTTGTAAACACTTTCTATCCTGTCATCTTTATGGCACTTACTGCTACATGAACTAATCTTATTATTTGTTAGTTCCACAATTTACTGATCAGTCTACACACACACACACACACACACAGAACAATCTTCAAAAAAGAGAGAACATAAATACCTAATTTGCTCCCAGATGAGCATAGTGTTTACACCTGACTCTGAAAATGATGGACGGCCAGGAGAGTGAATGAGGTTACCATCACAGAAAGAACATTCTGGCCACAGTGTGAAAAATGGATTGGCTCTGGAAAAGGCAAAATTATGGAGAGAGTAAAAAGATCAGTGGTTGCTAGGGGGTAGGGGGTGGGAAAGATGAATAGATGGAGCACAGAAAACATTTAGTATGATAAACTTTCTCTATGATGCTGAAATAGTGGCTACATTGTCATTAGCCATTTGTCAAAATCCATATAACGTACAATGCCAAGAATGAACCCTAATGTGAACTATGGACTTTGGATGCTAGGACTGTGCCCGTGTTGGTTCATCAGCTGTAAATAAATGCACCACTCTGGTGGGGATGTTGATAATGGGGGAGGGTGTGCCTTTGTGGGGGTAGGGAGTATAAGGGAAATCTCTGTACTTTCTGCTCAGTTTTTCTGTGAACCTACAACAGCTCTGCAAAAGGAAGCCCCCCCCCCCCACTTTTTTTTAATGGATTGAAGAAAGCAAAATTTTAGACAGGGAAGTGGGAATAAGACTAGAATAATGCAGGCAAGATATGACCAAGGCTTAACCTACAGCTAGAGGAGACACCTATACATGCTAGGTTTTATGTCCTCTCAGTGTATAAATGTCCCTCTCAAGCAGAACACCTTGACAGGGACATAATACCATGAATGTGATCTCTCTGGCATCTAGTATAATGGGTCTGTTACCTGCATTGATCTATCTCTTACTTTCTATTAATTAAAAAAAGATTATATTAATTTGAAGAGCCAGTTTCTTTAACAGGCTCTTAAGCAGTTTATAGTCAATGAAATCCCAAAGGTATTTCACGTAATATATTGTCAAAATACATGTTCTCCATCTACTTTCAAAAAATCTTTGTCAGTTTCAAACTGACCTGCTTGGCTATTGTGATCCTTCTGATTCCTCATTCATTCAATATAGTATCAGGCTTATATGTCTCTCCAGGATGTGTGTCACCCCCATATTGTAAAAGCAACCCTTCTATATTTTTATCCCATGGCAGGAAATGATTCTTTATCAGCAGAGAACAGAGACTTTCAAAGCCTCCCAATGCCCTTCACCTTTCATTTCAAGCTCTGTTCCATGTACTAAAGTCCAGTACAAGGAAGAGGCTGCCAGGAATTTCTGTATTTCTTTATTTGTGAAAAAGTTGCCCATTCATTATGGGGCTAAGAAGTCTCCTGGGACAAATACAGAGAACTTCATCCATTTTTATATGAATATATTAATTTAATCCTGTCGTTTTCTTTGTCAAATCACATTTCTCCATCTGGTCCACAGGCTATCAGGAAAGAACTCATGGATTCTGGGGGCTGTGTTAAAGCCAAGTGTCGTGCCAACTCGGCATGCCTGCTTCATGCCAGGTCCCATTCTAGAGGGATACAGCACTGATTAAAAGTGACAAAAATTTTGGAGGGGAGGCAAGATGGCAGAGGAGTAGCGGACTGAAATGAAATCGGTTGCAGGAGTTCAGCTAGATAGTGATCAAACCATTCCAAACACCTACAAACTCAACACGAGATTGAAGAGAAAAAGAGCAGCAATTCTAGGAACAGAAAATTGGCCACTTTCTGAAAGGCAGGGTGTGCGGAGAAGTGAATCCAAAGCCATGGGAAGATAGACCACAGGGGAAAGGGCCGGCTCCCGGCAAGCAGTGGAGCAGTGGAGCACAGAATCCGAACTTTCAGAAGTCTGCTGCACTGAAGGATATTGCTCCAGAGGCTAAGCAGCAGTGGAGTCCTCGCAGGGACAGTGTGGTGTCTGGACCTGTGGGGTCACTGAAAGATCAGGGGTGTCTGAGTGTGAGAGAGCTCCCAGAGATCAGTGGGGAAGCTGACTACAGAGACAGAGCCAAGGAGTGAGCTCTCAGCTCGGGGTTACCTTAAATAATGATACAAAGCACTGTTGGGCCACTGCTCTTCGAGCGGGGACCCCACAAGTGGCAGATCCAGGAAGACTCACCTTCCTCCTCTGGAGGCAGGGATATGCTGGGTTTGGAGATCCCAAATGGGGCTGTGCATCAGAGACAGAAATGCTCAATCACAGGCCAGGTGAGCCCAGGGCATGGCCAGAGACAAGGGAGACAGGAGTGATTAATCCCTTTTCTCTGAGGGCACCCTGAGGAATGGGGTCCCGAGCTCTTGGCTCCTCCGGGCTGGAGATTAGGAAGCCGCCATTTTCATTCCTGTCCTCCAGAGCTCTACAAAAAGTGATCAGGGGGAAAAAACTCCCGAGAGTGAACTCGAACAGATTTCTTAGCCTGGCAAGGGTGATGCAATTCCACCTTGGGAAAAGACATTTAAGAATTACTACAACAACCCCTTCCCATATAAGATCAGCAAGAACATCCAGCCAAGACCAAGCTCACTGATCAAGGAAAACAATGGAACTCCAGAGAAAGGAGAAAGCCATGCATGTAATTCATGGCTTTCTCCCCATGATCCTTTAGTCTTGCAAAGTTAAATTAAATTTTTTTAATTTTATATTTTTCTTATTCTAATTTTTAAAACTTTTCCTCTTTCCTCTTTTAATGTTTTTTTTTTAAACTACTTTACCTTAACAATACCTTTCTAAAAAAAATCTATTTAAATCTTCATTATTATAGTCATATTTTATCCTTCTTTGTATTAAACCTTATATTTTGTATACATATAGGGTATTTTTTTTAAATTTTGGATACAATTTCTTCTAATAGATCAAAATATACCCTAAATCTAGCACAGGGCTTTGTTCTAGTCTCCAGCCTGAGCACATTCTCTCCCTACCTCCTTTTTTTCTTCTTTCTTTTCCCAACCAACTTATCTTATTCTTTTTTTTTAGAATTTTTAAAAATTTTTCATCTTTACAGTCATAGTTCAACCCTTCATCATATTTTATATATATTATATATATATATAATATATATATTCTGTCTTTAAAAATTTGGGAGGTAGTTTCTTCTTTGAGACCAAAATACAACCCAAAATCAAGTGAGTGGCTCTTTTCTATTCACTAGTCTAATATATATATTTTTATACCTCCCTTCTACTTCTCCCCACCCCCCATTTTGGGGTCTCTTCTGATTTGATTAGCATACATTTTTCTGGGGTCTTTGCCACCTTTTTAGTATTTTATTCTCTCATTCATATATTCTTATCTGGATAAAATGACAAGGCACAAAAACTCACCACAAAACAAAACAAAACAAAACACTAACAAAAAAACAAGAGGCAGTACCAATGGCTAGGGACCTAATCAATATAGATATTGGTAATATTTTGAATCTAGAGTTCACAATGACGATTCTCAAGGTGCTAACTTGGCTTGAAAAAGGCACGGAATATGTTAGAGAAATGCTGTCTGGAGAAATAAAATCCCTTTCTGGAGAAATAAAGGAACTGAAATCTAACCAAGCTGAAATCAGAAAAGGTATTAATGAGGTACAATAAAAAATGGAGGCTTTTACTGCTAGGATAAATGAGGCAGAAGAGAGAATTACTGATATAGAAGACGAAATGATGGAGAATAAAGAAGCTAAGAGAAAGAGTGACACAAAACTACTGGACCCCGAGAGAAGAATTCAAGAGATAAGTGATACCATAAGATGAAACAATATTAGAATAATTGGATTCCAGAAGAAGAAGTGGGGTGCAGAAGGTATAGTGGAGCAAATTATACTAGAGAATTTCCCTAATATGACAAAGGGAGCAAGCATCAAAATCCAGGAGGCCCAGAAAACCACCCTCAAAATCAATAAAAATAGGTCCATACCCCATCATCTAATAGTAAAACTTACCAGTCTTAGTGGCAAAGAGAAAATCCTGAAAGCAGCTCGGGACAAGAGGTCTGTAATATACAATGGTAGAAATATTAGATTGGCAGCAACTTATCTACAGAGACCTAGCAGGCCAGAAAGGACTGGCATGATATATTCAGAGCACTAAATGAGAAAAATGTGCAGCCAAGAATACTATATCCAGCTAGGCTATCATTGAAAATAGAAGGAGAGATAAAAAGCTTCCAGGACAAACAAAAATTAGAATTTGCAAACACCAAACCAGCTCTACAGGAAATATTGAAAGGGGTCCTCTAAGCAAAGAGAGAACCTAAAAGTAGTAAACCAGAAAGGAACAGAGACAATATACAGTAATAGTCACCGTACAGTCAATACAATGGCATAAAATTCATATCTTTCAATAGTTACCTTGAATGTAAATGGGCTAAATGCCCCAATCAAAAGACACAGGATATCAGAATGGATTAAAAAAAAAAAAATATATATATATATATATATATATATATATATATTTATATATATATATGTTATCTACAAGAAACTCAGATTAGACCTGAAGACACATCCAGATTTAAAGTGAGGGGGTGGAAAACAATTTACCATGCTAATGGACATCAAAAGAAAGCTAAGGTGGCAACCCTTACATCAGATAAATCAGATTTTAAGCCAGGCTATCATAAGAGATGAGGACACTCATTTCATACTCAAAGGGTCACTATATCATACTCAAAGGGTGTATCCAACAACAAGATCTAACAATTTTAAATATCTACGCCCCTAACTTGGGAGCAGCAAATTATATAAACCAATTAGTGATAAAATCAAAGAAACACATCAACAATAACACAATAATAGGAGGGGACTTTAACAGCCCTGCCCATCACTGAAATGGACAGATCATCCAAGCAAAAGATCAACAAGGAAATAAAGGCCTTAAATGACACACTGGACCAGATGGACGTCACAGATATATTCAGAACATTCCATCCCAAAGCAACAGAATACACATTCTTCTCTAGTGCACATGGAACATTCTCCAGAATAGATCACATCCTGGGTCACAAATCAGGTCTCAACCGGTACTAAAATATTGGAATTATTACCTGCATATGCTCTGAAGCTAGAACTCAATCACAAGAGGAAAGTTGGAAAGAACTCAAATACACGGAGTCTAAAGAGCATCCTACTAAAGAATGAATGGCTCAGCCAGGAAATTAAAGAAGAACTGAAAAAATTCATGGAAACAAATGATAATGAAAACAGAGCTGTTCAAAATCTGTGGGACATAGCAAAGGTGGTCCTGAGAGGAAAGTATATAGCCATACAGGGCTTTCTCAAGAAATAAGAAAGTTCTCAAGTATACAACCTGACCCTATGCCTAAAGGAGCTAGAGAAAGAACAGCAAAGAAAGCCCAAAGCCAGCAGAAGAAAAATATAAAGATAAGAGCAGAAATCAATGAAATAGAAACCAAAAGAAGAGTAGAACAAATCAACAAAACTAGGAGCTGGTTCTTTGAAAGAATTAATAAGATTGATAAACCCCTGGCCAGACTTATCAAAAAGAAAAGAGAAAAAGAATCATGAATGAAAGAGGAGAGATCACAACCAACACCAAATAAATATAAACAATTATATTAACATATTAAGAGCAATATACACCAGCAAATTTGACAATCTGGAAGAAATGGATGCTTTCCTAGAGGCATATAAACTATCAAAACTGAACCAGGAAGTTATAGAAAACCTGAACAGACCCATAACCAGTAAGGAAATTGAAGCAGTCATCAAAAATCTCCCAACAAACAAGAGCCCAGGGCCAGACATCTTCCCAGGAAATTCTATCAAACATTTAAAGAAGAATTAATACCTATTCTCCTGAAACTCTTCCAAAAAATAGAAATGGAATGAAAACTGCTAACCTCATTTTATGAGGCCAGCATTACCTTGATCCCCAAACCAAAGGCCTCATCAAAAAAGGGAATTACAGGACAATATTCTTGATGAACACAGATTCGAAAATTCTCACCAAAATACTAGCCAATAGGATCCAACAGCACATTAAAAGGATTATTCACCACAACCAAGTAGGATTTATTCCTGGGCTATAAGGATGGCTCAACATCCACAAAACAAACAATGTGATACAATACATTAATAAAAGAAAGAGCAAGAACCATATGATACTCTCAATAGGTGCTCAAAAAGCATTTGACAAAGTACAGCATGCTTTCTTGATCAAAACTCTTCAAGGTGTAGGGATAGAGGCTACATACCTCAATATCATCAAAGCCAGCTATGAAATACCCATAGAGAATATCACTCTCAATTGGGGAAAGCTGAGAGCTTTTCCGCTAAGGTCAGGAACACAGCAGGGATATTCACTATCACCACTCCTATTCAACATAGTACTAGAAGTCCTAGTCTTGGCAATCAGACAACAAAATGAAATAAAAGGCAACCTAATCAGCAAAGAAGAAGTCAAACTCTCACTCTTTGCAGATGATATGATACTTTATGTGAAAAACCCAAGACTCCACTCCCAAACTGCTAGAACTTATACAGGAAATATTGTAAAGTGTCAAGATATAAAATCAATGCTCAGAAATCAGTTGCATTTCTATACACCCACAGCAAGACAGTAGAAAGAGAAATCAAGGAGTTGATCCCATTTACAATTGCACCCAAAACCATAAGATATCTAGAAATAAACCTGACCAAAAAGGTAAAGAATCTGAACCTCAGAAAACTATAAAGTACTCATGAAAGAAATTGAGGAAGACACAAAGAAATGGAAAAATGTCCCTTGGGTTGGAAATGGGTTGGAAAAACAAATATTGTGAAAATGTCGATGCTACCTAAAGCAATCTATACATTTACATCTATACATTTAATGCAATCCCTACCAAAATACCATCCTTTTTTTTTTTCAAAGAAATGGAACAAATAATCCTAAAACTTATATGGAACCAGAAAAGACCCCAAATACCCAGAGGAATGTTGAAAACGAAAGCCATAGTTGGTGGTATCGTAATTCCAGACTTCAAGCTCTATTACAAAGCTGTCATCATCAAGACAGTATGGTACTGGCACAAAAACAGACACATAGATCAATGGAACAGAATAGAAAGCCCAGAAATAGACCCTCAACTCTATGGTCAACTAATCTTCGACAAAGTAGGAAAGAATGTCCAAGGAAAAAAGACAGTCTCTTTAACAAATGGTGTTGGGAAAATTGGACAGCCACATGCCGAAAAATGAAACTGGACCATTTCCTTACACCGCCCACAGCAATAGACTCAAAACGGATGAAAGACCTCAATGTGAGACAGGAATCCATCAGAATCCTTGAGGAGAACACAGGCAGCAACCTTTTCAACCTCAGCCCCAGTGACTTCTTCCTAGAAACATCGCTAAAGGCAAGGGAAACAAGGGCAAAAATGAACCACTGGGACTCCATCAAGGTCAAAAGTTTGCACAGCAAAGAAAACAGTGAACAAAACCAAAAGGCAACTGACAGAATGGGAGAAAATATTTGCAAATCACTTATCAGATAAAGTGCTAATATCCAAAATCTATGAAGAACTCAAACTCAACACCCAAAGAATAAATAATCCAATCAAGAAATGGGCAGAGGACATGATCAGACATTTCTGCAAAGAAGACATCCAAATGGCCAGCAGACACATGAAAAAATGCTCAACATCACTCAGCATCAGGGAAATACAAATCAAAACCACAATGAGATACCACCTCACACCAGTCAGAATGGCTAAAATTAAGAAGACAGGAAATGACAGATGTTGGCAAGAATGCAGCAAAAAGGGAACCCTCCTACACTGTTGGTGGGAATGCAAGCTGGTGCAGCAACTCTGGAAAACAACATGGAGTTTCCTCAGGAAGTTGAAAATAGAGCTACCCTATGACCCAGCAATCGTACAACTGGTATTTACCCTAAAGATACAAATGTAGTTATCCGAAGGGGCATGTGCACCTGAATGCTTATAACAGCCATGTCCACAATAGCTGAACTATGGAAAGAACCTAGATGTCCATCAACAGATGAATGGATAAAGAAGAGGTGGTATATATACACAATGGAATACTATGCAGCCATCAAAAGAAATAACATCTTGCCATTTGCAAGAATATGGATGGATCTAGAAGGTATTACACTGAGAGAAATAAGTCAATCAGAGAAAGACAATTATCATATGATCTCCCTGATATGAGGAATTTAAGAGGCAAAGTGGGGAGTTTGGAGGGTAAGGTAGGAAAAAATGAAACAAGATGGGATCGGGAGCGAGACAAACCATAACAGACTCTTAATCTCACAAAACAAACTAAGGGTTGCTGGGGGAATGGGGAGTATGAAGAGGGTGGTTGGGTTATGGACATTGGGGAGGGTATGTGATATGGTGAGTGCTGTGAAGTGTATAAGCCTGACGACTCATAGCCTGTGCCCCTGGGGCAAATAATACATTACATGTTTAATAAAAATAAATAATTAAAAAAGTGACAAAAATTCTTGCCAAAATTCCTCGCCCTCATTGAACCTACTTTCCAGGGAAATGACGTTCTAATGGCACCTGAACATTCTATTCTTTTCCATGAACTTCAAGTTATTCTGTTTATTAGGCTTTCTAGGGGATTTTCAGGTCAGGATACCCTTAAAATTCTACGCCTCTTCTGGGTATTGGTTCTCAGTTTCTTCCCCCTACTAGTTTTATACAGACCCTCTTTAAATTCTGAGCTCCACAGAGTGCTTCTGAGATGGAGGCATTTATTTCTTTCAACACCTGCCCATCTGCAGACTGCTCCTGACCACAGGGGGGACAGACAAATCCACATCTGGTCCTGGATCTGTTACTAGGGCAATTTACTCACCCTCTCATAGCCTCTCTCATCCACAAAATATGAATAATCAGGCACACTGTTGTAAAGAGTAAATGAGCTAATACAAAACATCATCAAATTGTCTAGCACATAGGAAACCCTCAGCATTTATATACACAAGGCCTTAATACTCTTGATTTATGTTCTCGTTCTGAGTGTCTGACAATGTCATCCAATCTCTTTCTTTCTGAAATTTTGAGTTTGTGTGCTAGCATAAATGGTCACTTATCCGAGGATACCATGGATTCCTATAGCCCAGACACCCGCTGTCTCACCTATAAGATTGGGGGCTCGGTGAGGATCAGGGGCTTGGTTTTCTTTCTTGTCCAAAACTAGTATAGTTGTTGGCTCATAAAAAGGCATGCAAATATTAACTGAAGAACTGACTCAATTTAGGAAATATGTGACTGTGCCTGTTCTCCCATACTCTACATACTTAAGAATGACAAGGCATTGTCTCAATTCCCATCAATTATAAATCACTAACCACATTTTCTTGTCTGTCAGAATTAAGTAATGAAAATTCTCCTCATTGGTACTCTACATTTTGAGGGATGACACTGTCATCTTATTAGACACAGAAATAAGCTATATTCTTCTTAAAAGCTTAACACACCCTCATACTGTTCTTGTGGCTGCTATGTTACATCTGCAATATAATTTTATGGTTGTTGACACAGTCATGTTTGAACATGGAAATATGGGGACCATTTTGTGTACAGTACTTTATGCACTTTATGTCTACCTGACATATGCTAAAAATCTAACAATGACAGGATACTGAGTAAGCATGAGGCCACATAGGCCAACTACAAATATTAACAGAATGACTCTATAGATGATAAGGCTGGGGAGTTCCTAAGTATTTAGTGAGAATCTACTGTGTGGATAGCACTCTGGTAGTTCCTATGATAATATCAAAAACGCATCTATTTGAAGGGTAAAATTCCATATTAAACCATACAAATGACACTTGAACTATAGATTCTGTTCTTGAATTCCAGTTTCATGCCATAATCTTGGGCAATCTCTTTTAAGGTAGAATAACAAGTGTCAGGTTTTATAAAAACCTACAATCAACAATCTCTACAGTCCAACCCAAACGTAGATATCCTTGGTTTACTTCCACTGTCCTGTGATTAAAAGAAAACACATTAAGCCCATTTCTCTAGAAACAATACTGCAAGCATCACTACCTGAAGGATAAACTGATAATAGAATCACCAGCTGGGGACAGGGGAACAGGGTCCTAAAAGAGACATATATGTATCTATGTGTCTATTTTCTCCCTCATCACATAAATGTGAGTTTCTCTTGCTGGTTGCCTATCCTGTATTTCATGTTCATATGTCTTCCCTGTTGACTTCCTGCTAGAATTTCTCAAGTCCAAGCACAGAGATGCCGGACTGTTCATGGGGCTTTGGGCAAGGTCTCTCCTCAATAGCCTGGCACCAGTCTTCACTTTCAGACCTCAGGTTAACCCAAATATAATTAGGAATCCAAAATCCACCAAAAAAGTAACTTACTTTAAAATAGTCATTAAAGAGAGAAAAGTACTAAAGGCCTATATGTATGTTAAAATTTTAAAGAATACACAGATCCACAACTTTTTTCCGTGGATGTGATTTACAAACTATTATTTTTTAGATTGAGATTGCAGGAGCTAATGCCTATTACGTCATGACTGAATTTTTTCTGTATATTATTTCTTTGAGTTACTTAGATGAATTATCTGTAAAGGATATCTTGTAAACATTTTCAAAATATTAAAAATTCCATGTTTGATCACCACATTGTATATTTTAAATATCTTAAAATTATGTCAGCTATATCAACATAAAATTGGGGGGAAATATATAGAACATATCCAGGACCATTAAAAAAAATTCCTTGTTTGAAATACCACCCAAAGATAAAAGTAATTTCATCTATAAAATAAAATCATTGGAAGTAATCATTATTAAGTAAGTAAATGGCAAAAAGGTAACAAATGTCACATAATAATTGAATCAGCCAGCACCTAGAACACCAAAATACAACTTGTGGCCCAAATATGGCTTGTCTTCTGCTTTGATGAATGAATAGAATGAAGTTCTATTGAATGTAGACACTCCCTAGTGTACTGTCTACAGCTGCTGTCTCACTGTAGTGGGAGAGATGAGTAGATGCAGCAAAGATTATATGATAATCAAAGCCAAAAATATTTATTATTTTGCCCTTTACAGAAAAAGCTTGCTGCTTATTCAAAAAAGACAGTGTACTTAATACTGTTGATAAAATAAAATCATAAAATATAACAAAATAATAAATTATTAATAATAATTAATAATAAATTAATTCTACAGTTATCCCCAAAGCCAAATGAAACTGAAGGACTATAGAATGTAGGCATAATAATCAAGTTTTATAGGTGTAAAAAAAAAACCTCAATAAACTCACCAATTAATAATTATAGTTGACATCTGTTGTGTTCCTACTCTGGTAGCCACTGTACCTATATCATTTCTAGTTGTCAAAATAGCCCTCCTGGTAACTATTGGATATAACCATTTGACATATAGGGAAGTTGAAACCAAGAGAACATTCTGAAGGCCACACAGATCTTCCCAGCTGCAAAGCCTTCATTTTAAAGAACATACCAGGAACATCTTTTCTAAGCAGTGTTAAGCATGAATCGACATCATAAATATCTCCAACATGCTTCTGCACTCTGCACTAAGAAAATTTTAATATAAAAAAGTACTTCCAGAGGGGGGGGGGGAAGAGTAGAGTCATTTCTGCTCCACTCTCTTCTTTGAAACCAGTTGAAAAATGAGACACAGAGTGATACAATAAATAGAAATAAGACACAACTCCACATCATAATTAATTTTAAAAGGCACTAAATGCAATGAAACTGAATTTATGTCTAGATAGAACATTAAAAGTGGACACAAGAAGTTGTTATCAAATAGTCCATGATTTATTTATCTGTTCATCTGCTCAATTTGTTTTTCTTCAAGCTAAGTCTTTGCAGAGATGGGGCTCATTTTCCCCATGATCTAATCAACTGAGTTCTCCAGTCTATACAGTTTGTTTAGACTGTCAGGAATAACATTAAAACACCACAAGAAATAAACCAGCTGATCTTATCAGTTTGTCATAATTCACTTCCATATTCAGCTCTTCCTAACTTTTCTCTCTCCTTAAACCCTCAGTTTTTGGTGATTTCAGCAGATGATCTTGCCTCTTACTTTGCTTTGTATAAAACAAGACCAGCTGGAAAAAAACAACTGCTTTCGTGGTCTGTATTAAAATTGTTATTATTTGAAATGGAAATATCTGGATTAGATGGATGCTCTTGAACACTTTGAAACCTCAGATCACTCAGAAACATCTGAGCCTGAACAAGTGGCTCAGGGGAGCCTGGGTGGCTCAGTGGGTTAAAGCCTCTGCCTTCGGCTCGGGTCATGATCCCAGGGTCCTGGGATCGAGCCCCGCATCGGGCTCTCTGCTCAGCAGGGAGCCTGCTTCTCCCTCTCTCTTTGCCTGCTTCTCTGCCTACTTGTGATCTCTGTCTGTCAAATTAATAAATAAAATCTTTAAAAAAATAAAAATAAATAAAAAATAAAAAAAATAAAAAAATTGTTATTATTATATGAAAATCACTAGGTTGCCATGTGTTCACTACCCTAGTCTAATAGCCACTTGCTGCTCTTCTGTTTTTTATACTAGCAGTATTTTACTGAAGTAAAATTTATATGTAGTGAAATGCACAAATGTTCCATGAATTTTGACGAATATGTACACTCATGTAATCATCATCCAGATAAAGATCTAGAATAATTCCATCACACTAGGATGTTCTCTCATGCCCCCTTTTCAGGCAATTTACTCCCACGCCTTGAGGCAAAAATGACTCTAATTTCTATCATCATAGATTCATTTTGTCTGCTAGAACTTCACTAGAACAAGATCATTCAGTGTGTACTCTTTTGTCTGGCTTATTTAGCTCAATGTGTTAATGAGGTTTATCCATAAACAGTCCACGTGTTCATGCTGCATGTATCAGCAGCTCATTTATTTTTATTATACAGATAAAATATAAATTGTTTATCCATTCTCCTTTTGTGAGAATTTGGCTTATTATTAATAAAGCTAACATGAATATTCCTGTGGGTTTTTTTGTGAACATATGCATTCATTTTTCTTGGGTAAATACCTAGAATTGGGATTTTTGGGTGAGGAAGGAGGTATTTGTTTAACTTTATTAGAAAATGGTTGCCAAAGTGATTCATATAACTGCTATTCTTTAAACATATCACATCCAACTTTCTCAGTTCTTAACTTATTGGCATATAGCTATTGATAATAATTTCTGATGATTGTTTCTATTTCCTTGATGTTAGTCATGATCTCTCCCCTTTCATTCATAATTTTATTAATTTGGGTCGTTTCTCTTTTCATTTGGATTAGTCTGGCCAGTAGTTTATTTATCTTATTAATTCTTTCAAAGAACCAGCTTCTAGGGACGCCTGGGTGGCTCAGTTGGTTGGACGACTGCCTTTGGCTCAGGTCATGATCCCGGAGTCCCGGGATCGAGTCCCGCATCAGGCTCCCAGCTCCATGGGAAGTCTGCTTCGCTCTCTGACCTTCTCCTAGCTCATGCTCTCTCTCACTGTTTCTCTCTCAAATAAATAAATAAAGTCTTTAAAAAAAAAAAAAAAAGAACCAGCTTCTAGTTTCATTGATGTGTTCTACTGTATCTATGGTTTCTAATTTTTTGATCTTTGCTCTAATAAGTATTTCCCTTCTTGTGTGTGGAGTAGGCTTAATTTGCTGTTCTTTAAGGTGTAAAGAGAGTTTGTGTATTTGGGATTTTTCTATCTTTTTGAGTGAAGCTTGGATGGCTATGTATTTCCCCCTTAGGACTGCCTTTGCCTTATCCTATAGATTTTGGACCAATGTATCTTCATTCTCATTGGTTTCCATGAATTGTTTAAGTTCTTCTTTGATTTCCTGGTAGATCCAAACATTCTTGAGCAGGATGGTCCTTAGCTTCCAAGTGTTTGAATTTCTTCCAAACTTCTGCTTGTGACTGAGTTCCAGTTTCAGAGCATTGTGGTCTGAGAATATTCAGGGAATAATCTCGGTCTTTTGGTATTGGTTCATTCAAGGCCCTTGTTTCTTTGTTGATTTTCTGCTTAGTTGATCTGTCTGTTGTTGTGAGTGGAGTGTTAAGGTCTACTACAATTCATGTATTATTATCGATATGTCTCTTTATTTTGGTTAACAGTAGGCTTATGTAGTTGGCTACTCCCATGTTGGAGGCATACATATTTACAATTGTTAGATCTTCTTGCTGGATAGACACTTTAAGAACAGTATAGTGTCCTTCTGTATCTTTAACTACAGTCTTTAGCTTAAAATCTAAATGATCTGATATGAGGATTGCTACCCCAGCTTTCTTTTGACATCCGTTGGCATGAAAGATGGTTCCCCATCCCTTCACTTTCAGTCTGGATGTATCTTTTGGTTAAAAATGAGTCTCTTGCAGAAAGCAAAAGACCTGTCTTTTTATCCAGTCTGCAACCCTGGGCCATTTTATAGGAGAATTTAGGCCATTCAATTTAGGCCATTGAGAGTGATTATTGACAGATAAGATTCTACTGTCATCATGTTGCCTGTGAAGTCCTTGTTTCTATGGATTGTCTCTGTATATCTCTGTTCTATATCACTCTTGGGTCCTTCTCCTTTTATAGAACCCCCTTAATATTTCTTGCAAGGTCTGCTTAATGGTCACATATTCTTTCAGTCTCTGCCAGTCCTGAAAGCTTCTTATTTCTACATCTATTCTGAAAGACAGCCTTGCCAGATAAGGAATTCTTAGCTGCATGTTCTTCTCATTTAGTACCCTGAATATGTCTTGCCAGCACTTTCTGGCTTGCCAGATCTCTGTGGACAGGGCTGACGTTATTCTGATGTTCTTCCATCTGTATGTGAGGAATCTCTTCCCCTCAGCTGCCCTGAAAATGGTTTCCTTGGTTCTAAGATTCACGAGTTTCACTATCACATGCCAAGGGGTCTGTCTACCCTCATTGATCTTGGGGCAGGAGGAATGTCCTCTCTGTCTCTAGAACACAATTACTTGTTTCATTCCCCAGATTAGGGAAATTCTCAACTAGGATTTGGTCAGCTATATCTTCTAGTTCTCTCTCTCTCTCCACCCCCTCTTGGTATCCCTGACATTGGAACGTTTCATGGTATCATTTATTTCTCTAATTCTGTTTTCATGGATTCTAAGCTGTTTGTTCCAGTCCTCCTCCTGATCCTTCTATCAGTTTGTCTTCTAGATCACTAATTCTTCTATCTTCTCCCTCATTTACCCTGTCAGATTATCTAAATTAGATTGGATCTCATCAATAGCATTTTTAAGTTCTGCCAGATCTGTTCTCACTTCTGTCCTTAACAAATCTGTGTTGCCATTAATAGTTTTCTCCAGGTTGACTATTGTCTTCATAACTGTTACCCTGAAGTC
Organism: Mustela lutreola; assembly: GCF_030435805.1. NCBI lineage: Eukaryota > Metazoa > Chordata > Mammalia > Carnivora > Mustelidae > Mustela > Mustela lutreola. The sequence continues at coordinate 55,032,387 of NC_081303.1, forward strand.
TATCTCTGACATCTTGCTTAGATCTGTATTCATTAGACCTGCTGGAGAGGCCATTGTCTCTGGGTCTTTTCTTTGTTGGGAATTCCTCTTCCTTGTCATTCTGTTGAGTTGTTGAAGGGTTATATAGCTGAAAACATCAACCACTATCCAGGCAAGATCCACCCTGGGAAGTTATAAAGCTATCACAAGTTAGCACCAAAAATGAAAGAAAGAAAGAAAAAACAGCCAGAATGAACCCAAAGAGTAAGATTTATAAAGTACAAAAACAAAAACAAACAGAAAGACTGACAAAAGAAAAAGAAAACACACACACACACACAAAATAAAAGGGGTGGGAAGGTGACAGGAAGGTGGTTATAATCCCTCCATGTAGGCAAGGAAGGGTATTTCAGTTCTTCCTGGGTTTATCTTGTTATCTTTGTTGGAGGACTCAACTTTCTAGAGATACAGGGAAATTAAAACTGGTGTGTGTGTGTGTGTGTGTGTGTGTGTGTATTATAGAAAAGGGAAAAAAGGACTACATTGAAGCTTATATCTATCTATCTATCTATCTATCTATCTATATATATATATAAGAACAGGAAAAAGTATGTGTATGAAAAGGTTCAAGTTAAAAAGTTACTATGGAATATGCTGTATTAAACATCTAGTTGAAATGGTAAGTAGGTTAAAAAAAATAGAATAAGAATCATGAGGAAGAATTAAAAAAACAAAAAGACAAAAGGAGAGAGAGGAAAGTTGTATCTAAGAAATATACAGGCTGTGAGGCAATACCAGAAGCTGAATATACTGTTTTCCCCTGGTGTTGGGGTTTTATAGTTTTAAGGGGAGCCCGTGGTTGTTGTCCTCTTGTTCCTTCAGCTTGTCTTCTGAGGGAGGGGCCTGCCGTGTTGTTTTTCAGTCAGTCCTGCTTGGGTGGAGTCGCCCTGCCTGCTGTCCTGGGGCTGGGCTCTGTGGAAACCGGTTTTTCTGGCTTTTGTTTTCTGGTGGCTTTTCGACTTTTCAGAGGCTCAGAACAGAATAAACTGTCTGCATGCAGACCTCCTCCCCAGAGCGAAGCCACAGTCTGCTCCTCTCTGAATGCTCAAGAGCACACAGACCCTTGTCTGCAAAACCCTTTGAACACTGTAGCCTCCCACAGGTGGTGCACACCCACAGCCACTGTCTCAGTGGTCACCGGAGGCCCTGCCTGTCTCTGTACCTGTGTACCCCGTGTCACTAAAATCGCAAGCAATACTGGTCCTGGCGAGCCCGGTCCCAACAGCTGTTGTTCGGGGGACCACAGACTTGAGTCTGTCAGGTCCCCTCAGCCCCAGGGGCAGCAGAGGCAGCAGAGTTGGCTGTGGGTGGTGGCGGCAGCTGCACTGGGCCCTAAGGCGTGGGTGGGCAGTGGCTGCAGTGGGTCCTGGGATGGTGGGCTTAGGTCTGCACCTGCGGCCACCTGGTCCCAACAATCATCCCTTAAGTCCATTTATTCTGTTTGACTGCTATTACCAGTCCCTTCCCATCTCACAGCCACCTGTCTCCAAGCTACTGCTGGTCCCCAAGCGCAGTGCACTTTTACACTGGGGCGGTATTACTTTCCAATGGGTGGCTTCTGGCGGCTCCCTCCCCCTTCTGTGTTATCCTCTGATATCTGTCCGGCACTCTCGACCCCTCTGGACCTCTCTACTGATGACCCTCTCCCCACACAGAGATCCAGAATTGTATCATCTTACCTTTCAGGCTGATTTCATGGGTGTTCAGAATGCTCTGGTAGATATGCAGCTTAAGTGAGGGGACCGGCTGAAAGAGGGTCCCGTACTCCTCTGCCGTCTTGCCCTTCCTTCCTCTCCTGACTTTCTCAGTTCTGCATCCTGACGCATCCTCCTCTCAATTCCTGGAATGCTCTTTCCGCACTCGTGTGATGAATCCCACCAGCCTGTTGGGTACAATTCATTGGCCTCATCTTCCATGAAGCTTTTCTACTTCAGCTCTTATTCTCAACAGCCCAAATTCATTTTTCTCTGCTCGAATCTCTCTAACATGCTTTGTTTCTTCTCCTGGGGCCTTTTTTCACTCAGCTTTTTCTATATTACATCTTATGAAAGCAAGATTACACTGTACACTGTTGCCCTCGGGCCTCGCTCATAGACAATGCTAATCATACAGCAAGTACAGACTAAAGATTTGTTAAATGAATAAATGATTATTTTAATCTATTTTTTATCTTTTTTTCTAAGATATAAACTCCTTGATGGCAGTTTCTATAATACCCAGAATTTCCTGCAGTAAGATAATTGAATAAGTATCTGATACATGTTTATAAAAATTTGTCAAAAATACAAGGAAATTATAATGAAATTAGACTTAGCAGATACACAAATAATCAGTGGATTTAATTTTTTTTAAAGATTTTATTTATTTCTTTGACAGAGATCACAAATAGGGAGAGAGACCCACAGAGGGAGAGGAAGGGAAGCAGGCTCCCTGCTGAGCAGAGAGCCCGATGAGATGCAGGGCTCGATTCCAGGACCCTGAGATCATGACCTGAGCCGAAGGCAGAGCTTTCACCCACTGAACCACCCAGGCGCCCCAGTGGATTTAAATCTTATCACATGGTTCTAATAATCTGAGTTTCTCATTTGTTTGAAAATCTACCTTTTGTTGTGATACAAGGTGAAAGTGGAAAGCATATAAATGTTCTTCCCCAAATCTTTATTTCAAATTGGAACTAATTTCACATAGTGTTTCTTAATACATATGAATGCAAATGTATTCATAAAGATCCTTAAATATTAATCAAGGGCATTTAAGTATTTGGTTGTTCCGAATGATCCTCATTTGATAGGAAATTTAATTTTTTGAAGGCTGTTGTATTACAACTCAATTATTTCTGAGGATATAGTTGTATTAATGTTATTAATTTTAAATTGCCAGGCATTGTATTAAATGACAACAATAAAATTAATGTATAATTGAGTTAAAGCTTCTAGCTTTTAAAATAAATATATCTTTCAAGAGAATCTTATAGGGTTATTTAAACTCATAAAGTCAGTACTTATTTTAGAAGGAAGAAGAAAAAAATAAAATCTCTGAAATGTTGCTGCTTTATCTAGAATATCCATTCACCTCCTGAACTCAGGAGGATACTTCAGAATTCTGCTAGATAAAGCTGGTTATTAGATATCTTCTGATATTTTATCTTCTATTCCAACACTTAGCTCTTACGAGAAATGTCATAACACAAAATGCATTTTATTGTCAGTGGAAATTTGAAAGGAACTGTGGACATGACATTGAATTCCAATATTTTATTTAACTAGTCTAGAAGAATTTTCAAGTAGCAAGGGTAGAAAAAGGGAAAAATAGAAATTTTTAAATAAGCAATACATAGCAACTTTTTTTGATAAGAGACAGATGCAAAACATAGACAACTAAACCTTTGTAAATTGTTTTCACAAAAATAATTTCTTAAAAAATTGAAAAGACTTGTTTACTTAAGGTTGCCTAGAACAGGTGTGTGCTTGATCTGATGCTTTAAAAAGTTTGTTTTCAGCATTCAAACCAGGGGTTTCCAACCTTATTCTGTAAAGGACCAGCAACTAAGCCACAAAAGATATGCAAGCAAGTGGACATAGCTGTGTGTCCCTAAAACTCAACTTAAAAAAACAGGCAGCAGGTTGATTTGGTCTATGGTCTATAGTTTCCTGACCCCTGATTTACACAATACAAGAAAAGTAAAATCCAATAGGTTTTTTCATCTACAGTTTAAAACAAATTCTCTTCACCTCACCATGGTACAACTTCTTAATGATGAACAAGGTCCAAAGAAACATCATTTGAGAGAGATTATTTTATATGATCCTTTTTATCACCACACCCAGGTCATTCTAAAATCCTAACACAAAGCAAGTTCTGTGACCTGCCTTTCCAAGGAGAAGTTAGCAGTTCACCATCACTTAGTTTAAGACTCTGTTGGAAACTTTCAACCACCTGATTGGATTTCTTCAGCATCTAAATGATAAATACAATATTTCATTTTTTTATGAGTATATCACCACCTTCTAGATAAGTGAAAATATATATGTTTTATACACACACACACACACACACACACACACACAAGATTCTACTCAAAATATTTAACAACAATCAACCAAAATGCCTTGGGTGTCAGAGAAGAGTCCTAGAGTCTTCCTGTTGTATCAGCCATTAGCCCTTTAGTTGCCTGATCATGTGGAGGTCCAGGAGACCCTGCGGCAGTGTTGGGAATGGACAGGGTTTGTGGGGGGTGGGGGTGCGGACATGCATGGGACTCAGGGGAGCAGCTGTTTACTAGAATTTCACTATAAGTGTATGCCAACTGCATATTACTTGCAAATATGATTATTTTGAGCTGTCAATGGGCAATGGTGCCAACAAAGTACATCTCACAGAACAATATACCTCTCCAAACTGGAGCCATGTTTGAATATTCAACTCCTACTTCTAATAAGTCACAGGTCTTGTCATTTTTTCAGTTCAGCTAGTTGTATTTAGTGGCTCCCTGTTTCATATTAGTTTTAGCTTCCCAACTGGATTGTAATATACTTGAGGGCAGATACCCCCACAGTGCTTAAATCAGTGCCAACCAAACAAACTTCAAAACTTTGGGTCAGTAGATTGAAAAAATATATAGAACTGTATTATAAATATATCTATATCTCCTTGGTAATTTACAAGGAATATAACAGTTATAAGCTGTCTATATTGACATTTTTATCTTCATTGACACTATTTTATTCAAAAATACAGCTATATAGCTAAGGACAAAAAATATTCTTCATGAAAATAAAGAATTCCTGTTTTATTTTTAAGTAAACTCTCTTAACTCAACAAATTCCTCAAAGATCACTTCACCTCATTTGATCTTCTAACAATTCCCATTACTCTACATCTTAACTAAAATGGCTCTACCAGGGAGAAAGAAGTGTTCCATGGTGTATTTTTAAATGCAATGAAGGACTTCCAATTTCAGCTCCAACATGGAGACCATCACTTCTGTCTTCACAACAAGAAAAAAGCAAAACGCAGATCAATGACTTCTCTTAAATCAACTGCAAAAATGAGGTCACAGGGAAATAATCATCCTGAAATTTGATGAGACAGGCAAATATAGAGAATAACAGTCACCATCAGCTTACCTGGAGCAAAAGCCACTGGAGCCACATAGGCTGATAAGAACTCTTGATAGGTAATTTAGACCAACTGCTTGAGGCAGAGTATGGATTAGCTTTACAAGTGATAAACTTCTGGGGGCCCAGTGTTTTGTGGGTTTTACTTCCAGGAATGCCACAGTTTCTCACAGTGAAAATCTGAGGGGGAAATGCCAAATTATTTCAGGCAGAGGAAGGGGGAGAGTAACCATTTTTAATAAATCCAGAATATTTTACATAGCAAAGGCTTGCTGTCCAAGAGAAACTACTTTATCAGAGCCTTGTCTATCTGGGAGTCTTATTTTCTTTTTACCTAAGGTGGGGCGGGGGGAAAGCAAAGAACCCCTATAATGGCCAGAGCCCAAGGACTCAGGTGCACTAAAAGACTGTGATTTCATTATAGGATTATGAAACATTGCTCCTCCTACCCACTTTATCACTACATCAGCAGGTCTCCAGTATAGTAACAGTGAATTTCAACTGATTGGGCTACAAGACAGACTATCTGAAAAAAATTTCTTAGGGAAACCCAAAGACAAGAGAGAGGGAAAACTACAGGACACTACTAGAAACTACAGCTATAGAAAACCTTAAACATACTCCAGCTCGTAGCCAGACTAACATAGAACTCCATGTGTGAGTCCTGCTTACCTCAGTTTCTGCTACCTGACACACCAAGTCTGGCTTTCATCAAAAATCACAAGACATGTTAAAAGTCTAGAAAAAGTAAACAATCTGAAGAGACAAAACAAGCAGCAGAACAAGATTCAAATATGGCACATATTTTAGAATAATCAGCAGTGTAACTTCCCGTGATTAATATGTTAAGTATCCAGTGGAAAAAAGTAAACAACATGCAAGAACAGATGGGGAGTGTAGCTGAGAGATGGAAACTCTAAGAAAGAATCCAAAGCAAATGCTGGCAGTCACAAACACTGTACCAGAAATGAAGAATATCTTTGATGGGCTTATCAGTAAACTGGACATGGCCAAGGAAAGAATAATTGAACTTGAAGATATGTTTATAAAACCTTCTGTCCTGAAATTTAATAAAAACTTCTTATTCAGTTACAGTAGAACTGAAACACAAAGAGAAAGTATTTTTAAAAAGAATAGAATATTCAAATAGTGTGGGACAATTAGAAAAGTATAACATATAGGTAATGTGAACACCAGAAGGAAAAGAAAAAGAAAATGGATCGGAAGAAATATTTAAAGTAATAATAGCTGATATTTTTCCAAAATTAATGAGACACACCAAACCACAGAACCAGGAAGTTTTGAGAATAGCAAGCAGGATAAAAGACAAAAATTCTACATGTAAGCATATAGTGTTCCAACTGCAGAAAACCAACGCGAAGAGAAACTCTTGAAAGAAGTCAGTAAAACAAAACTCCTTATCTATGAAAGCATACAAATGGGAACGACATCAGACTTCTCCAGAGAAATCAGGCAAGCCGGAAATAAACAGAAGGAAATACTTCAAGTGGTAAAAGAAGAAAACCACCAAACGAGAATTTTATCAAGAAAAGTGAATGATAATATAAATCAAAACCACAATGAGGTATCCCATCACCAAAGTTAGAATGGCTGGCACCAAAAAGACAAGAAATAAGTGTTGGGGAGGAGGTAGAGAGAAGAGAACATTCACGCACTGCTGGTGGCAATGTAAATTGGTACAGCCTTTGTGGCAGTCAGTGTGGGGTTTCCTCCAAAAATAAAACTACAACTAGAATATGATCTAGCAATTCCACTTTCTAAAGAAAACAAAAACACTAACTCAAAAAGATACATGTATTCCCATGTTCACTGCAGCATTATTTACAATAGCCAAGATACATACAATGGTCTATTATTCAACCATTAAAAAAAAGAAGAAGAAGAAGAAAGAAATCTTACCATTTGCAACTGCATGGATGGAGCTTGAGGGCATTATGTTAAGTGAAATAAGTCAGAGAGAGAAAGACAAATACCATATGATCATACTTATATGTGGATTAAAAAAAAAACAAGTTTATAGATACAGAGGACAGACTGGTGCTTGCTGAAGTGGGAGGTGAGGAGTGTACAATCTGGATGAAGGTGATCAAAAGGTCAAACTTCCATTTATACAATGAGTAAGTAATAGGGATGCAATGTACAGCATGGCAACTATAGTTAATAGGACACTGCATATTTAAAAGTTTCCGAGAGACTAAAATCTCAAATTTTTTCATAACAAAAAATGTTTTCATCATTAGAAAAAAAAAAATCTGATAACCAAGTATGGTGAGGATGTTAGCTCAGAAAAAAAAAAAAAAGTGAAGGATAATTAGACTATATCAGAAAAACAAAAACTGGACTTGTTGCCAGTAGACCTATTAAAGAAATATTAAAAGAAATTCTTCAGAGGAAAAGTAAAGGCTATATAGGTCAGAAAGTCAAATCTACATAAAGAAAGGAAGTGTTTTAGAGAAGGAATAAGTGAAGATTGCTTTTGAGTTTGAGCAATTACTAATGAATAAAGCTGCTATAAACATCCATGCGCAGATTTTCATGTGAAAATGCTTTTGACTTCTCTGGTAAATAACAAGGAGCATGACAGCTGGACCGCTGATAAGGGTATGCTTAGTTTTGTTAGACACCATCAAACTCTTTTCCAAAGTGGCTGTACTATTTTTGCCTCCCCACCAGTATGTTAGGCGCCAGAAAAACAGTCCCTCTTGATGACAAGATTTATTAAGAAGAAAAGAATGCATGTTTCAAAAGGATGACTTATCCCCCTCCCTCTGAAGCAGAATGGGATTTTTTTTCTCAGTCATTACTGAGAGAACCTGGCTGGGCTCCGGGAAATCCAATTTACAAAAATGTGGGGCCTTTCTAAGACTGGAGTTTTTAATTCTCGGACTTGTCCACACTGAGCCTCCAGGATTCAAATCCCAGTTCAGGTTTTCCTATTCCAGCACTGGTTCCCCAGGAAGTTACTGCTCATGGGTTTATCCTTCGATGATGGTGACTCTCTTTGTCTACCTGTCTGCCTCTCCAATTTTGGGGGGCAGTGGTTTGCCCTGTGACCTTAATTCTCTGACAGATATAAGAAGTGAGTTTATTCAGACTCTCACTTGTAAGGATAGAGGGAGGACTTCCAAAACCTGACACAGCAGACTAGAAACCAGGGTGAGAGGGAAACAGTGCTGGACACTTGTTCAAGGAAGCCACAGAGATTGTATTTAGACTATTTCAGTAGAGAAGACTCTGGTAGAAACTGAGCTCAGCTCTAAGGCAAAGGTGACTCAGGGAATAAGAAAGGGACTGACTGTACAGAAATGAAAAGCAGGGAACAAAAGAGGGCTTGAGGGACAAGGGGTAAATGGAAAATTAGAGAAGGAGGGGAAAGGGAGAATTACTGAAAATGGTTTGGTGAAGTGGGTTTGGACAACAAACACTTGGTGGTTTGGCAGCATTGTGTTTTTTTGAACAAAACTCAGCATGGGAGCCGGGGTCACCATGAGAACATAGTCTAGAGCGGGTGGAAGCCAGGCTAAAATTTGGTGAAATCTCTTAATACAGTGTTGGGGCAAGTCCTTTTTGCCGTGGAAGGGTTCATAGTTCACACCAGTTGTCCCTTCTTTTATATATTTGACCAAAACTTTAAAATTATTAAGTATGCAATGACTTTATAGCTGTTTAACTGGCGCATTCAATAAAACTTTGTAAGCCTCAAGAAAATAAACTTTTAAAGTATTATAGCCTAGGGGCACCTGTGGGGTTCAGTCAGTTAAGTGTCTGCCTTTGACTTAGGTCATGATCCCAGGGTCCTGGGATCGAACCCCCACAGCAGGCTCCCTGTTGAGTGGGGAGTCTGTTTTTCTCTCTCTCTCTCTCCCTCTGTCCCTACCCCCTGCTCATGCTCTCCCTCTTTCTCTCTCTCAAAACAACTAACTCTGGAAAAAAAATAAAGTATTATAGCCTAACGGATCTATTAAATAGTAACCAGACATGTACGTAACTTAGGAGTTTTATCCAGACTCTCCTTTCCAGGACATTGTATATCTATCAATACTTAACCCTTTGTAATAGCTCTTTTTGTCTTTCTACTGGTTTCCTTTTTAAAAGTTAAATTAACCTTTGACGTACAGTAGGAAAACTACGTGTTTGAGAAATTTGGTTTAACAATTATCTAATCTTTTCATATCTATTCCACCAATGATTTGAAGACCTACCTTGGTTTTAACTGCCTTCAGAAGAGAAAGAGAGACTCAATTTTTCTTTGAAACATTTCAGAAAATTTTACTGCCTTACCCTGGCTTTGTTAATATGAATGACTCATACAGGTTATATATTGACTGCTCCGTAAAGATTTAACTAAGACAATAATATGAACATAATCTAAATAAAGACAGGAAGTTCACAGTTCATTCAGTTTGCCAGCGTGTATCTATAACACTTCCTTGAAAAGACACAGGGCCAAGGGGCACCTGCGTGGCTCAGTCAGTTAAGCATGTACCTTCAGCTCAGGTCATGATCCCGGGGTCTGGGACTGAGCCCTGTATCAGGCTCTCTGCTCAGTGGGGAGTCGTCTGCATCTCCCTCTTCCCTCTGCTTTGCTCTCTATCAATCTCTCTCTCTCTCTCAAATAAATACCGCATATACACTATTTATAACATCCACAATAGTCTAGAAAAGAATCACAGAATGAAATTCATTTTACTGCAAATTATCTGAATATTCACATAAAGTGTGGCAAATAAAAACACATATAACCTTATGTCAGTTCAGGTCAGGTTTTATATCCAAATGCATTTTGATGCCAAACTTATTTTAAAAACTTTCATTTTACAGAGAATTTTAGAATTCAGAATTGCATATGAGAGCTGTGAATTTTCACTGCCATGTGCTTTTTCCTTACTAACGTGAAGTCTTTTGAAATGAATTAAAACCAGTGTGAAACTGATCCAGACAAACGGAATTTGGGCTAACTGTTAAGCCTAATAACTTACTTATAACAAGACAGACTTAGGGTCGCCTGGGTGACTCAGTGGGTTAAAGCCTCTGCCTTCAGCTTAGGTCATGATCCCAGGATCCTGGGATCGAGCCCCACATCGGGCTCTCGCTCAGCGGGGAGCCTGCTTCTCCTCTCTCTCTCTGCCTGCTTCTCTGCCTACTTGTAATCTCTGTCAAATAAATAAATAAAATCTTAAAACAAAACAAAACAAAACAAAAAACCAAGACAGACTTAGAACAACTTTTCCCTCAAAATTAATTGTGATTGGTGAATGTGTCTAATACTTGATAGCATCATTCCCGTTGGGAGATAATGTGGTATACTGATACACACTGGATTTTTTTATTATTAGACTTTCTTCAAGTGAAGTACTTTGTTTTAGTCTCTGTTGTAATTGTCCGCATGCTCGCGCGTGACAACGTCTGGTTCCTGTGCTCCCCCAAGCCTGCAGTCTGTCAAGTTCCTTCTGGGCAAGCTCCCTCCTGGGCTGATATTTTGACAAGTGTCTAATATGCTAGAGCTCTCAAAATCCATTTTTTATTTGGTGAAGGAGTTAGCGTGACCACAGGTTTTATGTGTCCCCTCGGCCCCTCCCCCACACATTCCTTCTGGAGGTTTCCTGTGACAGGCAGTTTGAGGAGTATTGTGTTAAGAGACAGTTTCTCCTCTCAGCTCCTCAAATGCTACTTTAAAATTGGCTTGAATGTACTTTCTCTTCAGTTTTTCTTCCAATAAAAGATTTCCTTCCCAATCAAGCCTTATCCATGCATTTATCATTGTCAGGAAAGATGAATGGCAATATTATCACCCCAGAGGAATAATAAACTCAATGTTTTAATACTTTCTGATTCATGTTCTATTATTGTTCATGGAAGCTTTAAGACTGTCAATGAGAGTCAGCAGTAAAATTCTGCCTTGGTTCAAATTCTGGATTTTCTCATTAATAGATGACCTTGAACAAGCTATACTACTGCTCTCTGTTCTTAGGGTTTCCTGTATGTCACAGGCTGGGTGTGAGGATTAAATTAATTAATGCTTAAGAAGTACTCAGAATAGAGCCTGCATATAGTAAGCACTCAAAAAATGCTTGTTATTATTATTATTACTATTATTAAAATGTATCTGGAACTGCCAAGAAAGCTCTATTATGTACATAAAGCTTTAAAAAATATATAAAATATACAAATAAAAAACCTATCTCAGAACATATAACCTCTGAAATAGCAACTCTCCGACTCCATCTTCTCTTACGGTATTATAAATTCATCTGTGATTCCGATAGTGATAGAAGTCATAAATTACTCCTCTGTGCATACACCCAATGCTCAGCAATTTTTTCCTGAATCTAAAATAGAAGGACTCAAAAGGTAATTCTGCCTTTGTCCCTGAAATGGCCTTCTCTTTTGGAGCTTCAAGGTTAATCTTAACCATCCTTTTAGACTAAAGCTGACATATCTCCTAAGAAGCCTTCAGAGATTCTCTTTCCTACCTTTAATGTGTATCTCTATGACTATTCTTCTATATTGTTTAATAATTCTCTACATTTCTCTCTCTTCTTCAGCTTCCTAAGAGCAAGGAAAGCTTTATTCATCTTTGTCTTAATAATTCTTATAATGCTCAGTACAGCACTCTAAGATGGGATAAATGATATAGGATGGGTTAATCAAGGAACTAACTGAATGAGTAAATGAAGAAACCAAGGTGATATCAAGGCAAAAATATCAACAATTTCTCACCATATTGGTCTCATTTTACGTACATTGCATATCTCACTTGAAAATGTTTTAAAATCACTGAGAGAGCATTTAGAATTCAAGGAATTGTGTCTTATCAGCAACAAATTAGTTCAAACTGCCTCATTTTACTTATCTTTAAATTCCACTGAAATCTTCCTTTTCTCAAAGAAGAGTACTTTATAAATTACAAATAGCTTTTCTCCAATGTGGCAACAAATATATTGGTCTTATTGGCAAACATTACAGGAAACAAATATCACAGAAAATGCACCTAGAAATTTCATTAAGAAATACCAAGAAGCTGGTGCCTGGGTGGCTCAGTCGATTAAGCATCTGCCTTTGGCTCTGGTCATGATCCCAGGGTCCGGGATTGAGCCCCATGTCAGGATCTCTGCTCAGTAGGAAGCTTCTCCCTCTCCCTCTGCCTGTCTCTCTCTCTCTCTCTGTGCCAAATAAATACAATCTTAAAAAAAAAAAAAAATTCCAATAAGGCAGAATAATAGGAAAGCATGGCATCTACCTATTTTTGGCTAAAAATTGACTTTCTAATTATGTAATATCCCCTTACCTTAATCTGAACTATTTGCTTTTAGTCATCTAATGAATTCTTAATCAGCTACCACCTTATCCTCCACTCTAGCTCTAACTTCATTTGGCCATTTCTCCCAATATCCCTTGTCTTAATTGCTGAATTCTCCTAGGAGAGCGGTTTACAACTTCGGCTAGACATCTGGAATCACCTGGGAGCTTAAAAACCAAATGCTGCTAGGACCAACTCCCCAAAGATTTTGGTGTCAATTAGGCCCTGATGAGGCTGGTACATCAGGAATTTTAAAAGCTCCTCAGGGGATTCTAATGCATAGCCAGAGTTGAGAACCACTGTGCTAGATCATGCTTCATGTATATTGGGCCTGTTTATCTCAATCAAATCCTTAAGAAGAATCCAGGACCTCCACCTAATTGCACATTGCATCTTGAAGATCCCTGATGCCTGTGTTGATCTGGGCATTTGGGGTAGGAGAACTTTATGAGCAAACTGTTCTTTGCATTTTAGTAATGAGTTAGTGCTACTTGCTCTCTAATATTATCACTCCATCCTTATTATTTACATTGAAGGTTTGTGTAAGAATTATAGTTCTTTGCCCTAGGATGCCCTCACACTTGACCAAATGAAGCTCCTAAATCCATACCAACAGATTTCTGCCCCACTACAAATCCTGATGCTATTGCTATCCTTATGGTTGGAAACATCACATGGCAAGTGGAACTTGTCATGCGTCTGATTGAGGTCTGGCCCTGGTTCCTAGGTCCCCACCCTCAATTATGAGACTTAGTGACCAGGCTTCTGTTTTGTTCCCTTCTAAATGCATCTTGAGTGCAAGTAGCCCAGCACCCCCAGCAGCTGGACCTTCTAACTTTTAGAACAGCCACTCCAGCTGAAAGCCATGAAACCAAGCACCTGCCAATATAGAGCTTTATCTGCTGTTTGGATGGACAATACCCAATGACTGGACCAATGTTCTCAACCTTTAAATAAGGGGCATGCACACACCCATCCTGTCTCCTTTTGGGATCTACATCTCATTGCCTCTTTCCCAAATAACCTTCACCTGATTTACTTGACTTCGTGTGTGAATACAAAGCTCTTCCATGATTCTGTGAATCTGTCTGTATTCTCATATTTACTCTTCTCATATTCTTATTCTAAGAGCTACTTCTGGTAGGAAGTGGACTGGAAAATATATATAATATAGCATATTATTGAAATTAACTTCACCTGTTTCTCTCCTACCTTTTCATGTGGCTACTCGGGATTTAGAAATTACATATGTGACAGGGCTTCTGTAATGTACCTTTTAAAGTTCAGGCCACTATTATTCTTCTCAATTCATGTGGCACGGATTTAGAAGTATATCCCAGGATCTTTTTACCCCGCCTTCTTTTTTGATGATAGTGCCTGTAATTTTCAGCTGGGTAGGTGACTGCCAGAACGAAGACCACAGTTGTCAGCCTCCCATCCAGCATGGGGCTGGCGGGGTGCGGGGGTGGGGCGGTGCTGAAGAGCGGTCCCCTGGCTTTGCACCGTGAATGGTATATGAAAGGATGAAAGGAGGTGATGCGTGGCTTTTAAAGAGAAAGGATATCGTCTTCCATTCCTTTTGTCTCATTCCCACTACTCGCTGGAATTTAGACAAAGTGATGAACCACTTTGGACCTTGCAAATGAGAACAAAAGTCTACAGATGGCAGAAAAACGAGATAAAAAAGATTGATTCCCTGATGACTATGCACATCATGAGTGAGACATAAAATTCCATCTTTTTCAAGGCACTGTTAATTTGGGTCTCTGTTTCAGGCAGTAAAAATGACAATTTCACAAATACAACTGATCATTATAAAATATCAATTTCATGGTACATTCATATAGCATAGTTCAATTTTTCAACAATCTCTCTGTGTCTCATTTGATGTTCACAACTTCATCCAGTTGCTAAAATAAATATTACTATCCTGATCTTATAGATGGGGAAATCAAAGCTTAGAGAGTCTTTGAGAGCTCTCAAAAGATTAGATGGCTAGAGAGCCACACACCTGGAATGACTGCTTAGGATTCAGACTCATACTGTAATGCTCTTTCCACTGGGCTGCCCTACAGTGAACCCTGGGAGTGAAGCCTAGATCACACGCATGATATCAGCAGATTTCACACTTGATCAGGCCTTCTGTAAATGAAAACAACGATGTTTGACTTTCTATATGAATCATATTTAAGACTGGAGAACATGAGGGCAAAGATCATGTTTTCCATAACTCATATCTTCCTTGGCATCCAGTACTCTGCTCAGTGGGTCCTATCCGTGAAAGGAAACACAGGAAATAATAGAGGGAGATCTCAGGGCCAGGGTAAAGACCAGAAGTGATGTGTCACAGATTTTTTTAAAAAGCACGATGAATGAAAAAGAATAAATACAACACGCGCCATGAAATTAAGCCACAAACAGCAGCAGAACTTTAAAGATGAGGGAAATTGGAATTCTGTTCAATGACTATGCTATGCTAAAGGAATAAAATCACCAATACCTTAAACAAAGGTTACAGCTGTCCTTAAATTTAACTACTCTCTTTGTCCACATACAATGTACTATAATTTAAAAAGAGAAAGAAAATATTTATCACAATTAAATGAGACTCAAAGAATCTTTGTAACATATATCATTTCTTATTAACCTGACTTTAGTGAGGCACAAGATGTAGTTTGATCCTGTAAAAACAAAATCCTTGTTTCAACAGCTGAGGTAAGTGGAAGTTCCCACATCACTTCTTACTTAAGCTTCTCAGCTGGTATCCAAATCCATGCTCAGGGATAAATCAATGGCTGAGGTTCGACTCCTTCTACTTTAGCCCCTGACGCTAAGACTGCCAATAAAGTAGCTATTGCAGTAGCAATTTAGGGATGAAAGCACTGGCCTATAAGAAATGGAATTGAGAACAATTCATTTTATACAATATCCCGCCATCAAGTGATATAATTCAATCTCTATCAAGCCATGACAGAAGGGAAAATGCTTGAATTCCTTTAGGAATAGAAATCTACTCCTTACCCGTTTACATATTTTTAAATGTGAACATTTTTTAATTGGAATATTGCAAACGAACACATTTAAAACCACTTTAGGGAGAATATATAAGCATGTATTCTGCAAGCTTAAGATTACAGTAATCAGTTTTTTGTAAAAATTGCATGCAAATCATTATACTTTGTTTTAGATGACTTTCTAAAATCATTACTTTTTAAAATTCAACGTACTGAACTCAAGCCATGATAACTCAAGCACTTCCACAAATGACTTCCAAATTAGTAAAACCACAGTGCCTAAATGTTGAATTAAATACCAATTTCCGCATGATATGCCTCAGTAATATTGGAGGTACGACTAACACGTGCTCTTCTTTCATCTCTACAGCCGATCAGTAACTACGTTGTGACAGTGCTTCTAAAAGCTTCAGGATCCGTCAACTTGTCATCTTCACTGCTAATACCTTAGTTCAAGCTACCACCACCTCAGGACTTGGACGACTGATTGCAATAGATTTGCCATTTCTCTCCACATTTACTCTTGCATTTCCTCCACTTCATTCTACCACAGAAGCCACGATGTTCTTTTTAAAACTAATCAAGAGAAATTCATGTATATAGTATGTTCACCAAGAGACAAGCACAAATTATTCCTTGCAGAATTATTTGTAATAGCATCAAACCATATACAACCCAAATGTCCATAATCAGTAGAAAGGGTACCTGAGAATTCTACATGGCAAAGAAAGTAGAAAGAGCTATATCTAGGCATAGCAATATGGAGGAATCTCAGAAACATGATGTTGAAGTAAGTAAATCAGACACAAAGAAGCATATATAATTCCACATGCATAAAGTTCAAAATTAGGCAAAACTAATTTGTTCTTTTTCTCCAGCTTTACTGAAGTATAACTGACAAATAAAATTATATATATTTAAGGTATATAATAGGGCTATTTGATATACATATACTTTGTGAAATGATTATCATGATCAGGTCAATTAACACACTTTTTATCTCACAGAGTTAGCATGTGTGTGTGTGTGTGTGTGTGTGTGTGTGTGTGTGTGTGATGTGTGTATGTAATATAATGCATAAGTTCTACTCTCTTAGCAAATATCAAGTATACAATACAGT
Organism: Mustela lutreola; assembly: GCF_030435805.1. NCBI lineage: Eukaryota > Metazoa > Chordata > Mammalia > Carnivora > Mustelidae > Mustela > Mustela lutreola. The sequence goes on from NC_081303.1 coordinate 55,048,998, forward strand.
ATTGTTAACTGTTGTCACCACGCCGTGATTTAGATTCCCAGAACTTACTCACCTTAGAATTGAAGGCTTGTACTCTTTGACCAGCATCCCCCCAACTCTCCCACCCCCAAATCCCTGGTAACCACCATTCTACTCTATGTTTCCATGAGCTTGACTTTTTTTTTTTTTTTGAAGTTCCACATGTAAGTTAGATCATACAGCATTCATCTTTCTCTCATTTATTTCACTTAGCATAATGTCTTCAAGGGCCATCCACGTTGTCACAAATGGCGGGATTTCCATATATATCACATTTTCTTTACCCATTCATCTGTTCACAAGTACTTGGGTTGTTTCCACATCTTGGCAATTTTGAATAATGCCTCAATAAGCATGGAAGTGCATGTATCTCTTATATATCCTATTTTCATTTCCTTTGGGTCTATATCCAAGAGTGAAATTGCTGGATCACAGGGTAGTTCTATTATTAATTTTCTGAGGAATCTCTATCCTGTTGTCCATAGTGACTAAACCAGTTTGCATTTCTGTAAGTAGTACACAGTGTTTCCTTAATCCACATCCTCACCAACCTTTGTAATCCCTTATCTTTTTGGTAAAAGCCATCCGAACAGGTGTGAGGTGGTAGTTTATTGTACTATAGGAGTTGCATTTCCCTGATAATGAGTGATATTCAGCACATTTTCATGTACCTTTTGGCCATCTCCATGTCTTCTTTGGGGGAAAAAAAAAGTGCCTATTTAGGTCGTTGAAGCAAAACCAATTTTTGATGTTGGAAGTCAAGACACTGATAAGCCTGGGGGTAAATAATGATTGGAAGAGAGAATTCTAGGGTGCTAGGACGTCTGTTTACAGATCTGGGTACTAATTTCATGAGAGAGTTCACTTTGTAAAAATTCATTAAACTACATGGTTACGATTTCCATTCTTTTCTCTACATATGATACTTCAAAGACTACTTTATGCAGCCATCAAAAGAAATGAAATCTTGCCATTTGCAACAACATGGATGGAACTAGAGCGTATCATGCTTAGCGAAATAAGTCAAGCAGAGAAAGACAACTATCATATGATCTCCCTGATATGAGGAAGTGGTGATGCAACATGGAGGCTTAAGTGGGTAGAAGAAGAATAAATGAAACAAGATGGGATTGGGAGGGAGACAAACCATAAGTGACTCTTAATCTCACAAAACAAACTGAGGGTTGCCGGGGGGAGGGGGTTTGGGAGAAGGGGTTGGGATTATGGACATTGGGGAGGGCATGTGATTTGGTGAGTGCTGTGAAGTGTGTAAACCTGGTGATTCACAGACCTGTACCCCTGGGGATAAAAATATATGTTTATAAAAAATAAAAAAATTAAAAAAAAAAAAAAAAAAAAAAAAGAAAACACTTAACAAAAAAAAAAAAAACACACTAATCTGATCATGCTGTCCTCCTATTTAATATCAATCTTAGGACTAAAGGTCAGCCTCTCTGTCATGCTACAATGTTACAACTTTACCTTGACAGCGCAGGTCCATCTTCAAAAGAACAGCTCTCCTTTTTGGCACATTTTCAATTTCCTCAAATGCGCAGTGAGCTTTCCTATCTCGGGGCCAGTTCATATGCTAGCTCCTCTACCTGGAGGTCTTTCTACCTGCACTTTGCCTAGTTAGCTATTACCTACCTTTCAGATCTCAGCTTAAACTGACTTTCTCAGGGAGGCTTCCCTGACCCCTAGACTAGGTCACTTCCTTCTCTTATGCCTTCTCACCTCTTCCTCTCAGCATTTCTAACATTCGTAACACACTTCATCAATCTCAGATCTAAACACAGCGCTCGCACGCGCTCTCTCTCTCTCTCGCGCGCGCACGGCAATTAGCTGCCTAAGAACCCACCAGCACTACAAAGAAGGAAGTCTACCATCTCCTTCTTGAGGTTTCCCCTATATGGTCCAGGACTCTGGAATCCAGTCCTAAAGACATTTACTTCCAAGTTCAGGACACACTGGAGTCTGTGCAGCCCATCACGGCGTCATTTCTCTCTGACTCAACAGAAGACTGGGCCCAAACAGTCGGATGCCTCGCCATGTGGTTCTGGTGTCTGGCGGATGGCAGTGAGGTCCCAGGCGTGCTTCTGCTTTCCCAGCACAGCTCTCATTCTCCAGACCAGTACACCGGGCTCAGCCTCAGGTGCCTGAGCCTGTGTTCCCCACACTCCATTAAACCCCTCACAGTTCCAACTCAGCCTGCAGATACATGCTGTTTGGCCCAAATGGTGATTTTTTGTCTATTTGAGATTGACCTTTATTTATTTATTAGAGAAGGCACTCTTTTTCTTTTCCTTTTTTTTTTTTTTTAACAAGGCACTTAAAAACAAAACAACAACAACAAAAAAAGTTTTTATTTTAATACCAAAAGCATTTTTCACAGAACTAGAACAAACAATTCTAAAAATTCGTATGGAACCACAAAAGACCCCAAAGAGCCAAAGTAACCTTGAAAAGAAGGAAAGACAGAGACATCACAGTTCCAGACTTCAAGTTATATTACAAAGCTATAGTGACCAAATAGTATGGTACTGGCACAAAAATAGACACACTGATCAATAGAATAGAAAACCCAGAAATAAACCCAGAACTATATGGCCAATTAATCTTTGGCAAAGCAGGAAAGAATATCCAATAGGAAAAGAATGGTCTCTTTAACAAATTGTGTTGGGAAACCTGGCAGCAACATCCAGAAGGATAAAACTGGACCACTTTCTTACATCACACACAAAAATAAATTCAAAATGGATTAAAGACCTAAATATGAGACCAGCAACCATAAAAATCCTAGAAGAGAGCACAGGTGGTCACTCTTTGACATTAGTCAGAGCAATTTCTTCCTAGTTATGTCTCCTGAAGCAAGGGAAACACAAGCAAAAATAATCTATGGGGACTTCATCAAAATAAAAAGCTTCTGCACAGCAAAGGAAACAACCAACAAAACTAAAAGGCATCCTATAGAATGCGAGAAGATATTTGCAAATGACCTATCCCATAAGGTTGATCTTTGAATGCCAGGACATTTCACATGAAAATTTGGAGTGACAGCTTCTTTTGAAAATCTGGAAGCTCTACCAATAATGGGCCCACATTCCACAATGGCAACCTGGGCTGAACCCAAGCAGTAGCTGTTCCTGTTAACATGGCATTCACCCTCCTGTACACCACAGTCCCTGCTATCCCCTGCTGCCTCCCTAACTTGAGGCCAAATATCAGTTGGCATTTATCAGTGTGGATGCACTGTTTTTTTTTTCTTTTGAAGAGTTTAGAGAAAAATGAACTATATTTTTATATATGTTTGCCTCAACTGTGGGGGAATGAAAGGTAGACCAAGAAAATGGGAATTTTTTGAGTTTCAAGAAATATGGGGAAAACCTATTTATTTCAACCTATGAAAATATTCCTACATATAATATAAAAAATGTGTCTCTATCAAAGGAAGACAACTTAAGATAGCATCATGATACAATCTCAGAAACAAAGCAAGCACTATGACCAATTAACCTAAAACGCTTGATGAAAAGTCAAAGCACTTAAAAGAAGATTAAAATTTCAACTGAATTTGTGTTTTTAATATAAATAAACTAGAAAAAATAAATATATAAGCTAGAAGATATGAGACACATCAAATATTAACTAAACTAATTGCCAAGGCATCAATACCTTCAGTAGATTATTAATTTATTTTTTTTAATGTGCCTAATGACTACAGCAGGGATTATGTATTCTGAAGGGAAACAACTTTCTGTAATTGTAAGTCTTCCCAGAAGCACTGCTATTCAACATGCTGAAGATAAAGCGAGAACCTAAAGATCAGGCTCTAGGAGACGATGTGTGTTCTATTCTCAGAACTCCTCTGTGTGGCTTCTCTGAACTCATCACATCAACAAAGGGAGCAGTTTGCAAGCAATCTGCCTCCTCTACGGGGGAAAAAAAAAGGTCTTATTCTAAACCAAAGGTACAGGTTGCCCATTCATTTTACACTTACGTAACTATTAGGTCTCTGAAAATCAGCTCAAAGCTGACATTGTGTCCTTGCCTAGAAGAGGCACTGACACTTCCCATGGACTTTAAAACAAAACTGTTGCCATTGTCAAAACTGTAATTAAACGGTTATCTGTGAAATTAGTTGTTTAATACATATTTCGCCTATCACACTGAAAGTTTTGTAAGGGTCAAAATCATTTCTAATTGTTCACCACTGTATCTCCAGGGTTCAGTAAATATGCTAGGATGAAATAGGCTTATTAAAGGCTATGCAGGGGGCCAGACAGAGGCAAGATCAAAGGGATGGCTCAAATCTTGTATTTCTGACATCCTATACTATCCGCTGTCCACACCTCCTCAAGATTCTTGAAATTAAGGCTATCTCAGTCAACCAGCCATCTGGGTCCCAAGCGACCATTATAAATGGGCCAGCTGCCAGCAGGTATGGGCTTGGAGGCCTTTAGTGGGTACACTCTAGACTCCATCAGCTGCCTTAGAGGACTAGCTGTTCTTTCTCTGCTCAGATGACCTGCCTGTGCACGACAGACAGCTCCCAGGTCAGCTCCCAGTAAACGCTGCCTCCTGATCCCCACCTTTCTGAGTCATCCTCCATACATTTTACCAGAATTAGTCTGTGTGACCAACAGCATATGTCACTCTCCAGGTTAGGTTATAAAAAGCTGTGACTTCCACTTTGGGCACCCACTCTCTTTCCCTCTCAGATTGCTTACTCTGGGGGAAGCAGGTTGCTACACTGTAGAGCAGTCCGATGGGGAGGTTTACATGGTGAGGAACTAGAGCCTCCCCCAACAGCTATAAAAGAACAGATTTGTTGATCTTGATATGAGTCAGATTGGAAGCAGATTCTCAAGCCCCAATTAAGCTTTGAGATGTCAGCAGCCCCTACCGACAATTTGTCAGGAACCTTGAGAGAGATGCTGAACCAGAGCCACCCAGCCAGACCACTCCTGGATTTCTGGACTTCATGAACCCTGTGAAATAGTAATTGTTTGTTGTGTTAAGCTGCCAAGGTTCAGGATACGTTTTGACACACTGCTAGATAAATAGTACACTCAGAGAAAGAATTTCAAGCACAGCTCTATTAAAGTAGTAGATTTATGCTAATATCTAACCCAGTAATTCTCACTGGTACTACCATCTAATATTTCTTGTAATTTTTTTTATATTTTCCAAAAGTCTTAAGCTTTTCAAAGAATGAATATTATAGAATGTTTTGGATGCCCCTAAAACAGCACAATGCCAAGTGCACGGTAAGTAATCAAAGCAACTAAATAAATATATAATAGTTGCTGAATTAATTTTTTTAAAAGATGTTTCAATAAAGCATATTATTGCATATTTATTCACTTAAATGTTGTTAGAAAATTACTCAAGCTACTACGAATTAAGTTACAAATAATAAAACACACAAAGAATATACTTCTTTCTGAGAGATTGATTCTAAACACCACTCAAATAATTTGACACAAGGGACATTTTCATGAAATAAGATCTCTGACAAGGATCTCTGATCTCTGTAACTTTGATTTCTCGTTCTTGTAGCCAAAGTTGACAGGGAAACGTGTTAGGAGAGGAGAAGCATGAGCATGAAATAAAAAGGCACAGAAGAAAGAATTTGACAATTAACATGAATAGTGATATGATGTTGAAGTATATAGAAATATAAAAAGAAATATCTAGAGCAAAATTTCTCAAGAAATTTCAAATACCTTGCTTAAAGTATCTCAACACAAATGAATAATAAACAAAACAAAAATTTTTCTGTATTGTGAGACCCACTAGCTAAGGATGCTTTTCCAAAGAGATTCCTATCTTCGAAGTGTTTTTCCATATTCCTATGAAGATTGTTTTAAAATAGGTAATGTGCCATTTAAATAAGGTCACCAAGTAAAAACTTTTAACAGTCACAAAGCAAAGATTTATTAAAATTCTTCAATATCCTATGATATACAGATGATTTCTCTGTCAATTACCAAATGATAGATTTGTCAGATGACTTTCTGTCTTTGGGTCCTAAAGGTAGACATCTCTTTAATAATTTTCATCATGAGATGAAGATTCCATATGTGAACAAGATGACTCAATTTTACATTAGACTTACAACATTGCCTGATTCAGATGATTAAATCTAAATCTTCTGAGTCTTATTGTGCCATAAAGTTAGAAAATGTTCAAAAGTGGGCTGGGGGAGGGGCACCTGGGTGGCTCAGTGGATTAGGCCGCTGCCTTCGGCTCAGGTCATGATCTCAGGGTCCTGGGATCGAGTCCCGCGTCGGGCTCTCTGCTCAGCAGGGAGCCTGCTTCCTCCTCTCTCTCTCTCTGCCTGCCTCTCTGACTACTTGTGATTTCTCTCTGTCAAATAAATAAATAAAATCTTTAAAAAAAAAAAAAAAAAAAAAAAAAAAAGTGGGCTGGGGGAGAGGGTGACACAAGGATATCGGAGATAGCTTGAAGGGAATCCCACAGGAGAAATGTGGGACGGCAATGCATTTGTAAGCCATTAAAATAAAACAGGAATCCGTGAGTCCGAACTGACAGCAAACGGCTTAAAATACAAATAGATAAATGGGAGAACGCTTTTCAGCGCCCAGTTGGCTAAGCACCAACTGGTCGGCCTGGAGAAGAGAGGACTCACGTGGCAGAGCTACCATTTCACAATCATCCCTGGAAAGCGGGGAAGACTAGTTCAGGCAAGAAATGTCAACGGAAGCTGAATCAAGGAGGAAATTTTGGATGAGAAGCAGTATATTTGCACAAATCTTCATGCATCTCCCCACAAGTTGCTCATTAAGTATGCAAGAAAAAGACTGTAAATATAAAGTGAAGAAACTGGATGGCACCTTGACCAGGTGATCAGATATCACCACCAAAAAGGTGCAAAAGCATATTGTGTGCCTCTAGATATGGTGTCTTCAGCAGGTCTCAGCAGCACTTAAATTATTTTTTATTTATTTATTTATTTAATTTTTTGTTTAATCACAAGTAGGCAGAGGATGGTGGGTGGGGGGGAGCAGGTTCCCTGCTGAGCAGAGAGCACGACACAAGCCTCAATTCCAGGACCCTGAGACCACGACCTGAGCTGAGGTAGAGGCCTAACCCACTGAGCCACCCAGGTGCCTCGAGAAGCATCTTATTTAAAAGAAGGTGATGGTATTCTTTAAACATGTGTCAAAAAAGACCAGGGAACGCCTCCAGATTGGAGAAGAATAAAGAGTCATGCCAATTAAACTGATATGTAATCCTAGACTGGATCCTGTACCGGAAGGAGGACATGTTATAAAAGGGACAACACTGGGTCAATCAACAAAAGCGGAACACAAATGGCAGAGTAGATAAAGTATAGCATCAATATTAAATTTATTTACACTGATAACTGTATCGTGTTTATATAAGAACATATCCCCCTTCTTAACCAATACACACTAAATACGAGGACAATGATACATGCTCTCAATGATTTACTCTCAGGGAAATTGTGTGTGTGTGTGTGTGTGTGTGTGTGTGTGTGTGTGTTGACAGATGGGAGAGAGAGATAGGGACAGAGAAAGAGCAAATGTTATAGCATTTAAATGTTAACAATGTTAAACTATTTTAAGATTATGTAAAACTGGGTAGAGGATGTCTGGGGTTTCTTACTGTTTCTTGTTACACCTTTCTGTAAATTTGAAATTACTTCCAGATAAAAATTTTAGAACATCAAATCTTTATTCAAAATCCAAATATGGAGAAAAGGGGATTCGTGTAGCAAAAATTTAAATATTAAAAAATGCACATTTGTAGGATGCAAACTTCTCTAAGCCCCATGTACAACTGGTGTTAATATGAAGTCAGTCCTGGGAACACCAGCCTTCAAGTATGATTTCAGCAACAATAATTTTGGTATGTGGAGCCTCTTTGTTTTATGATCTCCAGGATTATTCTAATACTGTGCAGGCATTCAAGGTTCACAAGCTTCAAAACTCGGCATGAGCTTGAGTATTCTGGCATTACATATAGCCTTTGATCCTATAATAATAGTGCTTAACCCCAAACTATCTAAAGTGGCATCACACAAATGCAGATGCCTCCCTTGTTATGTCTTCTCTAAGTGCTCTTTTCATGTTGCCAGTTCACAAAAAGAATGTGGCCACAACTAACCCCTTTTGTTCCTGTGACTATATTTATCCTGCATATAAATTAGATCTGGACATTGAGGAACCTGTGGGTCTCCATTTTTCTTTCCAGTGTTTTACTCTTCCTGTTTAGTCAGGCACAGCCTCTCCTCACAAATCTGTCCTTAAGTTGATATTAGCTTCAAAACCCAATGGCTTCATTCATACTCTATCTATAAACCAACGGCAATCACACCTTTTTTCTCATTCGCTCCTCCTACACAGCATCTAACTTTTCAGTCTGGAAGTATTTTCAATTCTGTCAGTCTGAATCTTTTTCAGATCTGTCCTGCCTGTCTCTACCACTACCACTATCTGAGTTCGGAACCTGTGATCTCACCTTCTCGCTTCCAGGGGCAAACCACTCCTGTCCATCTTCCAACTAGACTGTTGCTGCTATGCTTCTTTAAATGAGCGTACTGATCTCTGCACACTCATGTTCATAGCAGCACTATAATAGCCAAGAGGTGGAAGCAACCCAAATGTCCACAGACAGATGAATAAAGAAAATACATACAATAGAATATGATTCATCCTTAAAAAGGAAGGAAATATTGTCACATACATACTATGTAGATGAGTCTTTAGGCCATTATGTTAAGTGAAATATGCCAGTTATAGAAAGAAAAATACTGTATGATTCTACTTATATGAAGTAACAAAAGTAGTCAAACTCGTAGAAACAGCAAGTAAAATGGTAATTACCGAGGGCTGGGTGGGGAGAGGGAAGGGGAAATGCTGCTTAATGGATATAGTTTCAAATTTATAGGGTGAAAAAGTTCTAGAGTTCTGTTTCACTACAATGTAAATATACTTAGTACTACTGAACTGTATACTTCAAAAATGGTTGAGATGATAAATTTTATGTTATATGGTTTTTAACGCCAATTAAAAAAAAATAAGCATGCCACTCTTTTATTTAAAATTCCTCATAGTTTTCTATTACCTTTGGACAACATCTAAAGCCCTTTAACATTTCAAGCATCATCTTGCATGATCTGGCCACTGTCCGTTCAAACCACTCAGTTATACCAAATATAAGTAATTTCCTCAATTCACCATTTTCTTGCATTCCTTCTTGTCCTTACACATAAACTGTCTGGAACAATCTTCTCTATTCTCATCCACCTTCAAGATTAGTTAAAGCATCATTTACCTCTTCTATTCCTCTCTGAGACCCCTAGATGGAGGTAGGACCCACCCACACCTTCTCTCATCTCATCCCAAACATGGGATTTGTTGCCTATCTCTCCAAGTGCGGATGATCTTAAGAATAGAAAAAACAAAACAAAACATGGATTTGTTATGTCTGTATCTTTAGCCCTTGCATAGCGCCTCATGGTAGCAGGTAAGTGCTTGTTGAAAGAATAAATGAATTCCTAATCAAACTGACCCTTAAAAAAAATCTTTTTTCTTTGTAAACACCCTAAGAGTCAAATATTTGTCAACAACATAAAACAATTTTTAAACACTCAGTGTTAATCAGTAAATAAATGCCCTGTAGCTATTTTTGTGAAATCAATATTCATTCTGCCTTTTTAAAGGAGATTCAACACATCCTCCAATGGACTAAAGACTGGTAGAAATGACAGGGTGATCTGCTCTTTTCTGGCCAAGGTGTACACACATGACTCAAGCTAGGTCAATTTATAGAATTTGAATGCTGAGCAGAATGACAAAAGACCTAACAATAGCTGCGCCTAAAATGGCATCCATCAGCTACTCTTCTGAGATCCTCATCATATCAGGTTTTTGTCACCAAAATATTATGTAGCCAACTCTAAAATCCAGTTCCTTAAAAGAATGAGCACTACATGGCTCATATATCTTCCAGTAAGTGATTAAGTGGATCTTCATGTTACGGCTGAGCTCTTCCACCTGTCTGGCAGGGAGCCTGTTGTTGAGTGTGAGGATGGGACACTGGGCTGTGTGACACTCATTCCCCACAGTTAGCCTGGCATGTTCTTGTGGTAATGACAGAGTAGTAAGAGCAAACAAACATGATCGTGCAAACATTTTTCAAGTGTCTGCTTATATCACATTTACTAACATCCCATTGACTGAAGCAAGTTCCAAAACTGAGCTCAGAGTCAAGGAGTAGGGCAAAAAGCCACATTCATAGTGGAAGAATATTGCAAAGTTATGTTATCAAACCATTCTGAACACCTACAAACTCAACAGGAGATAGCAGAGAAGAGCAGCATTTCTAGGAGCAGAAAATCAACCACTTTGGGGAAGGTAGGACATGCGGAGAAGTGAATCCAAAGCAATGGGAAGATAAGCCACAGCAGAAGAGGCCGGCTGTTGGTAAGCAGTGGAGCAGCAGAGCACAAAAACAGAACTTTTAGAAGTCTCTTCCCCTGAGGGACTTACTCCAGAGGCGAAGCGGAGGTGGAGTCCTCCAGGGACAGTGTGGTCTCAGGACCCGTGAGGTCACAGAAAGACCGGCAGTGTCTGAGTGTGGCAGAGCTGCCAGGTATCAGAGCGGAGAAGCCGGCTACAGAGACAGAGCCAAGGTGGGGGCTCTCAGCTCAAGGTTACCTTAAACTGTAATCCCAGGGTCAGGCCTGGTTAGTACTTGGATGGGAGACCTTAAACTGTAATCCAAGGTATAGTTGGGACACTGCTATTCAAGGAGGAACCCCACAAGTGGCAGATTCAGGGAGATTCACCTTCTTCCTCTGGGAAGAGTAGCATGGCAGGAATCTGAGTTTGGAGACTCCAAACGGGGCCGTGCGCCAGAGATAGAAATGCTCCGTCACAGGATGATGAGCACAGAGCGTGGCCAGAGACCAGGGAGATGGGAGGGATTGACTGCTTTTCTCTGAGGACACACCAAGGCGTGGGACCCAAGCTCTTGGCTCCTCTGGGGCCAGAGACTGGGAGGGCAGCATTTTTATTCTCATCCTCCAGAGCTCTATGGAAAGCCTTCAGGGAACAAAAGCTGTGAGAAGGAACTCGAGCAGATTACTTAGCCTGGTCCCTGGTAAGGGCGGTGCAATTCCCCCTCAGACAAAGACATTTGAGAATCACTGCAACAGGCCCCTCCTCTAGAAGATCAGCAAGAACATCCAGCCAAGACCAAATTCACTATCAAGGAGAACTACGGAACGCCAGGGCTAGGGGGGAAAGCAACCCATAGATTCATGGCTTTTCTTCCATTATCCTTTAGTCTTCAAAAAAAATTTTTAATTTTATTTTTTTCTTATTCCAAATTTTTCCTCTCTCCTCTTTCAACATCTTTAAACTATTTTATATTATCATTACCTTTTTAAAAAAATCTTTTAAAATTTTCACTGTTAAAGTCATATTTTATCCCTTCATTGTATTTAACCTTATTTTTTGTATACATATAGGTTTTTATCTTTTATAATTTTGGGATATAATTTCTTCTAATAGATCAAAATATACCTTAAATCTAGCTCCAGCCTGATCACATTCCCCAACCAACTTAACAATTCCTTTCTTTGAATCTTTTTAAATTTTCATTTTTACAGTCATATTCCACCCCTTCATCATGTTTACCCTTTTTATTTTTAAATATATAAGTTTTTCTTTCCTTAAAATTTTGGGAGGTAGTTTCTCCCAAGAGACCAGAATACAACCAAAATCAAGTGAGTGGCTCTGTTCTATTCACCAGTCTAAAATATATATATATATTTTTTTACTTATATATATAAATATATAATATATATTGTATATTTATAAATTTATTTATTTATTTCCCCCCTTCAACAAGGAAATAAAAGCTTTAAATGACACAGTACACCAGATGGACATTGCAGAAAAGAAATAAAATAAAATAAAATGGAAAAAAAAAAAGAAAAAGAAAATAATAAGATTGATAAACCCCTGGCTGGACTTATCAAAAAGAAAAGAGAAAGGACACAAAATAATAAAATCATGAATGAAAGAGGAGAGATCACAACCAACACCAAAGAAATACAAACAATCATAAGAACATATTATGAGCAACTATACACCAGCAAATTTGACAACCTGGAAGAAATGGATGCACTCCTAAAGATGTATAAACTACCAAAACTGAACTAGGAAGACATAGAAAACCTGAACAGACCCATAACCAGTAAGGAGATTGAAGCAATCATCAAAAATCTCCCAACAAACAAGAGCCCAGGGCCAGATACCTTCCAGGGGAATTCTACCAAACATTTAAAGAAGAATTAATACCTATTCTTCTGAAACTGTTCCAAAAAATAGAAGTAAAACTTCTAAACTCATTTTATGAGACCAGCATTACCTTGATCCTGAAACCAGACAAAGACCCCATCAAAAAGGGGAAGTACTGACCAATATCCTTGATGAACACAGATGCAAAAATTCTCATCAAAATACTAGCCAATAGGATCCAACAGTACATTAAAAGGATTATTCATCATGACCAAGTAGGATTTATTCCTGGGCTGCAAGGACGGTTCAACACCCACAAATCAATCAATGTGATACAATACATTAATGAAAGAAAGATATGATACTCTCAATAGATGCTGAAAAAGCATTTGACAAAGTACAGCATCCTTTCTCGAACAAAGCTCTTCAAAGTGTAGGGATAGAGAGTACATACCTCAATATCATCAAAGCCATCTATGAAAAACCCACTGTGAATATCATCCCCAAAGAGGGAAAACCAAGAGCTTTTCCCCTAAGGTCAGGAACACAGCAGGGATATCCATTATCACCACTGCTATTCAACATAGTACTAGTAGTCCTAGCCTCGGCAATCAGACAACAAAATGAAATAAAAGGCATCCTAATCAGTAAAGAAGTCATCAAGCTCTCACTCTTTGCAGATGACATGATACTTTATGTGGAAAATCCAAAAGACTCCACTCCGAAACTGCCAGGACTCATACAGGAATTCAGTAAAGTAGCAGGATATAAAACCAATGCTAAGAAATCAGTTGCATTTCTTTACACCCACAGCAAGACAGAAGAAAGAGAAATTAAGGAGTCGATCCCATTTACAATTGTACCCAAAACCATAAGATACCTAGGAATAAACCTAACCAAAGAGGCAAAGAACCTGTACTCAGAAAACTATACAGTACTCACGAAAGAAATTGAGGAAGACACAAAGAAATGGAAACACATTGCTCATGGGTTGGAAGAACAAATATTGTGAAAATGTCTATGCTACCTAAAGCAATCTATATATTTAATGCAATCCCTATCAAAATACCATTTTTTTCAAAGAAATGGAACAAATAATTCTAAAACTTATATGGAACCAGAAAAGACCCTGAATACCCAGAGGAATGTTGAAAATGAAAGCCAAAGTTGGTGGTATCGTAATTCCAGACTTTAAGCTCTATTACAAAGCTATCATCATCAAGACAGTATGGTACTGGCACAAAAACAGACACATGGATCAATGGAACAGAATAGAGAGTCCAGAAACAGACCCTTAACTCTATGGTAAATTAATCTTTGACAAAGCAGGAAACAATGTCCAATGGAAAAAAGTCTCTTCAACAAATGATATTGGGAAAATTGGACAGTCACATGCAGAAAAATGAAACGACCATTTCCTTATACCACACACAAAAATATACTCCAAATGGATGAAAGACCTCAATGTGAGACAGGAATCCATCAAAATCCTTGAGGAGGAGACAGGCCGCAACTCTTCCTAGAAACATCACAAAAGGCAAGGGAAGCAAGGGCAAAAATGAACTATTGGGACTTCATCAAGATCAAAAGCTTTTGCATAGCAAAGGAAACAGTCAACAAAACCTAAAGACAACTGACAGAATGGGAGAATATATTAACAAATGACAAAATCTATAAAGAACTTCTCAAACTCAACACCCAAAGAACAAATAATCCAATCAAGAAATGGGCAGAGGACATGAACAGACATTTCTGCAAAGAAGACATCCAGATGGCCAGGAGACACATGGAAAAGTGCTCAACGTCACTCAGCATCAGGGAAATACAAATCAAAACCACAATGAGATACCACCTCACACCAGTCAGAATGGCTAAAATTAATAAATCAGTTAAGAACAGATGTTGGTGAGGATGCAGAGAAAGGGGAACCCTCCTTCACTGTTGGTGAGGTGCAAGCTGGTGCAGCCACTCTGGAAAACAACATGGAGGTTCCTCAAAAAGATGAAAATAGAGCTACCCTATGACCCAGCAATTGTACTACTGATATTTACCCTAAAGATACAAATGTAGTGATCCAAAGGGGCATGTGCACCCGAATGTTTATAGCAGCAATGTCCACAACAGCCAAACTATGGAAAGAACCTAGGTGTCCATCAACAGATAAATGGATAAAGATGTAGTATATATCTACAATGGAATACTATGCAGCCATCAAAAGAAATGAAATCTTGCCATTTGCAATGATGTGGATGGAACTAGAGGGTATTATGCTGAGTGAAATAAGTCAATCAGAGAAAGACAATTATCATATGATATCTCTGATGCGAAGAATTTGAGAGGCAGGGCAGAGGGATATGTGGGGGATAGGGAAGGAAAAAATGAAACAAGATGGGATCAGGAGGGAGACAAACCATAAGAGACTCTTAATCTCACTAAAAACTGAGGGTTGCTGGGGGGTTGGGGGGAGGGATAGGGTGGTTGGGTTATGGACATTGGGGAGGGTATGTGATACGGTGAGTGCTGTGAAATGTGTAAGCCTGACGATTCACAGACCTGTACCCGGGGGCAAATAATACATGTTAATAAAAGTAATTTTTAAAAAAGAACACTAGCGTAACCTTTCTTGAAATTCAATATAAATATGCTTGTTACATGCAGTTGTCATCTTTTATTTCCATAAATTTCCTAAAACAGGAGTAAGAAACTATTATTTTCAGAACTGTGAGCCTATATTTGTTGGGTTTTATTTGACTTTTTTAAATTCAAAATTGGGCTTTGGCACATTTCAATGTTTTATAAAATTAGCAATTTAACTGGCAAAGTTAATGAGCCTCTGATATATTCATAGTAGTGATACCTAATATTTGTATTTTCTCCATCATTATTTTTATGCTTTATCTTATAAAACCAATAGAAATATAAAATTATTGCACTTGTTTATTTGTTTAGTTAATTATTATTTGCTTTCCCCACTAGAGGTAAGCTTGGTGAAAACAGGTCATTGTCCATTTTGTTCACTGTATTTTTCAGCATTTAGAACACTGTCTGTCATACAGAGAACCATCATAAATATTTGTTCAATTGACTTAATTGGGTAGATTAAGCATCCAGTTTTTTAAAACAGTCATTTTTAAGTAGATTTACCAACTATTACAATTTTTATTTTCATTTTCTAACTCAATCATAAATCAAAATTTTATTCTTGCCAACCTATAGTATTTGGAGGGAAAAAAATAAACAGCTTTCTTGAAGTATCATAATTACTAAAGGAATGTAGGCTCTTAGATCTAAAAGATTATGGAGATATGCTGATTAAGAGTAGATATAAAGGAAAGCACAGATTAGGTAATGAGATTATATAACTTTATTCAAAAGCAAAAAATAACAAAACAAAAATCTAAAGTTGAGTATATTTACTTTACCAAGAGGTTGCTTTTGTTTGTTGTTTTTTTAGTGAGAGCCTCTTGATAAAACTAGAAGAGAAAACAAAGCTAAAACGTTTGTGTTAGATTGTAAGAATGGCTACACATTCTTTTATTCCCATACACATATCCTTAGCACTATGACTTCACAGTTCCTCCCATATTTCTAGAGACCCCTGGATGGCTCAGTTGGTTAAGTGTCTAACTTCAGCTCAGATCATCATTTCGGGGTCCTGGGATTGAGCCCCACATCAGGCTCAATGGTTTACATGGGGTTTTTTTGACCCTAAGACTAACACGTGAAGAAGCATCTGACAGCCTATGGATGAGACACTGTGTGGAACAGAGATAAATTGTCCCAGATGAGCCCCATCCAGACCAAGCCTCCAACCAATGAAGCTCCTATGAAAGCTTTTAACCAAGACTAACTAGTCAAACAATGGCCAGCCATGAGAATGATGACTTCACAGATTACCCAGCTCTGGATAAGCCAGCCAAAACCAGAGCTGTCCAGCCAACTAACAGAATCATGAAAGATAATAAATGTTAATTGTTTTTACCATTAATTTTTCTGTGGTTTGTTGTATACTAAAGCTACTTTTCCTCTGAAATTGTAGTTATGACAATAAGAGAGCTTAGTGGCTATTGACACTAACAGCTAAAATTGTCATCAGTACGAGGCAGTGAAAAATCTTTTAAGATGAAGTTATAAATAAAATAACTGGAAAAGTGTAGTAATAAATTGAAGGGTTTTATAAGATGACTTAATTTTAAATTCAAGGGCTTTGATTTCTTCAAGGGACTAATCAAAATATCCTTTTTAAAAAAATGATTAACTACTGTTGCATATAAAAGACCAATGTTATTCATAATTTCACTAAGCTGATTGATAACTTCTATATTTTTAAACTGATATGGCTTTGTAATAATAAGCAGAATTTGTTTTGTCAAGTAACTAAGAGATCAGATTCTTCTCTTATAAATGGTTCTAAAAGAGTGGCATGATTAAGCAAAGGACTATATTTTTTCTATCACCCTATGTGGCAGGCTAAATAATAAGTTTAAAGTAATTTTCCAATGTTTCAATATGAAGTAAGAGTGTGAACATGTAGAACGTAAGCTAATATAAGCCACTCATAATACTTGCTGGCCTTTTCAGTAAAAGAACATTCTTCTCTCATTTATAACCCAAAAGAGATTTATCATATGCCTCTCTTATCATAGCCTAGGAGACTTCAGATAAACTCCTACTTTCCACACTGGTAACTTTAGAAATCCTAAGACTTTCATCTGAAGAAGACAAGTAATAAAGAAATGTAACAGGATGTTAAGATTAAAGTTTTGACTGAGATAGAACTAGATACAACAGATTTGAAATTCTAAAACCCAATCATCATCTACATAATTCACAAAGGAAGACAATTATTCTTGGAGTTTTGAAATGTTTCATCCAGTAAAAAGACCTGCAGAGAGGAGAAATATTTTTGAGATGATCACCTTTAGAGAGAGTCGGTGGCCATGTTGTGGCTGGGGGAGAGAGTGAGAGGATAAGAGAGGTTGGAGATGCAGGGAAAGCACTACATCTTGCTTCAAGGATAAGGAAGAGGTTTCTCACAGGACCCCAAAGAGAACTGGAACAATATTTCTTGAAGTTGGAGGTCTTAGAGAATTTGTGCTAACTCGTGTCAGAGAGAGCTAACACAGATGGTGGCTTGTGCTACAGCTGGCAGATGTTCTCCATGGGCTAGATGTGGGCCATAAGGAGGAGGGAGTTGGCAGGGGCTGTCTGCTGGAGAAGCAGATTGATCTTACAAAAAGCTGGAGGGAAGGAGGAAGTTGTATCAAGACTCTCTTAGGGAAAAAGACAGGAATTTTCCCAGGTCCTCTGAACTGCAGAAGAGAGGCACCCAGCACAAAACCTCTGCCAATCCACAAAATACACCCACAAGAGCCAAAGTCTGCTTTGAACATATGCTGGGCTCAAAGAGTATGAAGTCAGCTCCCAAGGATACCAGTCCCTATAGGAATTTTCCATGTCTAACCATTCCTCCCTCCTAGCTCCAGTGTTGGGAGCTGAAGTAGGGGTAGAGGAACAGGTCAACTTTAGGGAGGAGGAAATGGAGGAAAAAGGGAAGCTGCCACACCCTGATCCCTCACCATTCAGTGCCTCCAACCAGCCAGGAAGGGTGTGAGAATGTGAGCTTTGATTAACTATACATTTTAATATTTGAATTAAATTATGCCTGTGTTCATGACTCAAGTAACTATAGTACTATCATATAAGAGGGAGCAGAAAAGTAAAGGGCTTGCTGAAGATTTTACCTTGAGGAAAATGAAAAGATTACACACAAAAAAATTATAATGTGACTATATTTAGAGACAAGATTTTAAAAAGTCATTAAGTTAAAATGGGGTCATTAGAGAGTGTCCTAATCCAACATGACTAGTGTTCTTAGAAGAAAAGAACATTAGAACACAGACATCCAGACAGGGAAAACCACAAGAAGACACAGGGAGAAGACAGCCATCTACAGTGAAGGAGAAAGGACTCAGAAGAAACCAACACTGATGACACCTTGATCTTAGCCTCAAAAATTCTGAAAAATCAATTTCTGTTCTTTAAGTCACCAAGTCTTGAGTATTTTGTCATGGTAACCCTATAAAACTATTATAATACTTTCCATAAATAGGGAGAGAAGGATTTAGTAATTTGCAGAAAATGTGTATAAGGTTCACTTGCATTTTTGAAATTTTCCCTTGACCAACTATAATTTCTGTCTTTCCCTTTCAAATATCAAATATATACTCAAGGACATAAATCTTAGTATCCATCACTGCTGTAGTATGCTTTGCTCTGAGAAAATATTTAAGGCTCTTTGGAGCTTTTATCAACTTTTCATCATCACCCTTTGATTCTCTAAGGAGGAACCATCTGTACTAATCAATCATGTGTAGATACAGACGGGGCTTCCTTGGAATCAACATAAATACACACTGTTAGGTCCAGGTTGGACATTTCATTCCTACCTGTTAGCAGAAGAATTGCTTGATATCATACAAGGTTAGGATGCATTATAATTTGTAATCTATCTTCTACTTGTTTCTAGTGTTTCAACAAAAAAAAATTCAGAAAAGTGAACTGGAAGCATACACATACAAATAACTACATTCTACTATATACAGGGCATTTTGCCAGAAAAGAAGATGAAAAAAATAAGCAATAATCTCTAACCCTAAGCTTTTACTATCAAGAGGCAGAAACTGTTTTCTCACCCTTTCAATCCAGGCTTGACTTGTGACCTATTACTGGCCAACAGAAAGTGATGGATGTGAAAGTGTGATAATTCTGAGCTCGGCCTCAAGAGGCCTTGGATGCTTTTGTTCTCTCTGGTTCCTAAGTCTTTAGCAAGAGAACATTTTTCAGTCTTACACTGGATAATGAGAGGCAGAGAGCCTACTAACTCTTTGCTGCTCTAGTTGTCATCCAAACAACTCTACACATAAGAACCAGTCCATCGCAGACTAAAGCCAAACTACAGTCAATCTGCCAACTGAATGTAGATGCCTGAGCAAGCCCTGCCAAGAACAGCCCAACAGGTGTTAAAACTAAGATTAAGACCAAAGCCAGAAGAGACCAAATGACCCATAGACTAAATATAAATGCAATAATAAATGGTTTAGGGGCGGTACATTTACATGAATAGCTAACCAATATAACATCTGTTGCCAACTGAAGGTGAGATGATATATCCAAAGTGCTAAGAGAAAAACACTGCCAATAATTGTCTATTTGACAATTATCCTTCAGAAATGAAAAAGAGATTTTAAAAAATGAAAAAGAGATGAAGACTTTCCCAGAGAAACAAAACTGACTGAGTTAATCACCATTAGGCCTGTCTTACAAAAGATGCTAAAAGGAATTCTTCAAGCTGAAATGAAAGGATGCTAGCTAGTAACATGAAAATATGAAAATATAAAACACACTGGTAAAGGTAAGTACAGAGTCAAATTCTGAAAACTCCAACATTGTAACACGTTCATGTGTTAATCACTCAACTCTAATAGAAGTGCAAAAATAAATACATAAATATAGCTACAATAACTTGTTAATGGGTAAACAATATAAAAAGATTTGAATTGTGACATCAAAAGCAAAGTATGGGCATGTGTGTAAAAAAGTTAGAATTTTTTAACACAATCGAAGTTAAGCTGTTATCAGCTCAAAATTGATTGTTGTATCTAAAAGATGTTTCATGTGAGCCTCAGGGTACCTACAAAGCAAAAACCTACAGTGAATGGACACAAGACAATGAGAAGGGAATTAAAGTATATCACTACAAAAAATCATCAGTTCACAAAGGAAGACAGCAAAAGAGGAAAAAAGGGACAAAGAAACTGTAAAATAGGCAGAAAATAATGAATAATATGGCATTAGGAAGTCCTTACCTATCAATAATTACTTTAAATGTAAATGGAATAATTCTCTAATCAAAGACCTAGAGTGGTTGAAAGAATAAAAAATTAAAATAAAAAAGAGACCTGAGTTTACGCTGCCTATAAGAGATTCATGTCGGCTCTAGGCACATACATAGGCTCAAAGTGAAGGGATGGAAAAAGATATTCCATGTTACGGGGAACTTCAAAAAAGCAAAGGTACTCATACTTACAAACTTTAAGACAAAAATTGCAATGTAGACAAAGAAAGATTATATAAACCATTATACAAGAAAGAAAGAAAGGGTTAATTCATCAAAAGGGTATAGCAACTGTAAATATTTATATACCCATCATTGGAGCACCTAAATATATACAGTAAATAATTACATATCTGAAGGAAAAACAGACAAAACAATAATAGTAGAGGAATTCCAAACCACATGTTCAACAATGGATAGATAGATCATTCAGACAGAAAATCAATAAGGAAACATTGGACTTAAACAGTACTTCAGACCAAATGAACCAAACATATATAGAACATTCCATCCACCAACAGAAGAATATATATTCTTTCCATCAGCATATAGGACACACTCCAGGATGTGTTAGGTCACAATTCTCAGCAAATTTAAAAATACTGAAACCATACTAAGTATCTTTTCTGATCACAATGGAATGAAACTAAAAGTCAATAAAAGAAAGAAAAGTGGCAAATTAAAAACTACGTGGAGATTAAACAACATACACCTGAACAATCAATTGGTCAGAGAAAAAAGTAAAAGGGAAATAAACAAATTTTTTAAAACAATGAAAGTGGCAATGCACTATACCAGACCTTATGGGAATCAGCAAAAGCAATTCTAAGAGGGAAGTTTATAGCAAATAGGCAACCACATTTAAAAAACAATAAAGACCTCAGCTAAACAACTAACCTTACACTACAATGAATTACTCTAAAAAGAACAAACTAAGCCCAAAGTTAGTAGATTGAAGGAAATAACAAAGATCAGAGCAGAAATACAGGAAATAAAGAATAGAAAAACAATAGAAGACTCCAACAAAATTAAGAGTTGTTTTCTTTAAAAGGTAAAATTAATAAACCTTTAGCTAGACTTACCAAAAAAAAAAAAAAAAGAGAAGACTCAAATAAATAAAATTATAAATGAAAAATAAGATACTAAAATGGACACCACAGGGGAGCCTGGGTGGTTCAGTTGGTTAAATGTCTAAGTCTTGATTTTGGCTCAGGTCATGATGTTGAGCCCTGCATAAGGCTCAGCACTGAGTGTGGAGTCTGCTGAAGATTCTTTCTCTCCCTTTCCTTCCACCCCTATACAAAAAATCATGAGACCATTATTCACAATTGTATGCTAATAATTGTACGACCTACAAGAAAGGGATAAATTTCCAGAAACATACAACTGGCTGGACTGAATTATTTAAAAAATAGAAAGCCAGAACAGACCAATTACAAGTAAGCACATTGAACCAGTAATCAATAATCTCGCAAAGAAGAAAAGCCCAGGACCAGGTGGCTTTGTTCATGAATTCCACAAAACATTTAAAGAATAATCGAATGGCAATTCTTCTCAAACTCTTCCAAAAAAGTTTAGGAGAACGGAACACTGCCAAACTCATTTTATGAGGCCAGCATTATCCAGATACCAAAACAGATAAGGATATTACAAGGAAAGAAAACTCCAGACAAATATCCCCAATGAATATAGATGCATAAATGCAAACTGGGCAGCCACTCTGGAAAACAGTATGGAGGTTCCTCAAAAAGTTAAAAATAGAACTACCCTAGAATCCAGCAGTCACATGACTAGATATTTACCCAAAGAATACAAAAATACTAATTCAAAGTGTTACATGCACCCTAATGTTTATAGCAGCATTATCTACAGTTGCCAAATTATGGAAACAGCCCAAGTGTCCATCCACTGATGAATTGGATAAAGAAGATATAGTATATATATAGGATATGATGTACACGTACACACACACACACAGAGAGAAAGAGAGAGAGAGAGAGAGAGAGAGAGAGAGAGGAATATTACTTAGCCATAAAAAAGAATAAAGTCTTGCCATTTGCAATGACATGGATGGAGCTAGAGTATTGTGCTAAACAAAATGTGTCTGAGAAAAACAAATATCATGTGATTTCATTTATATGTGGAACTTAAGAAACAAAACAAATGAGCAAAGGGGAAAAGGAGCAAACCAAGGAACAGAATCCTAACTACAGAGAACAAATAGATGGTTACCAGAGGGGAGGTCAGTGGGGGGATGGGGGAAATACATGATGGGGCTTAAGGAGTGCACTTGTTCTGATGGGCACTGGGTGATGCATGGAAGTGTTGAATCACTGTATTGTACACCTGCAACTAATATTATACTGCATGTTAACTAGAATTTTTAAAAAATCAGTTGTTTTTCTGTACACTAACAATGGACAAAATGTTAGTTCATTCCTAGATGAAAACAGAACAAAAGCTCTCTGACACTGATTTTAGAAATGTTTACTTAGATATGACATCAAAAGCACAAGCAACAAAAGCAAAAATCAACAAATGGGACTATATCAAACCAAAAGCCCTTCTGCAGAGCAAATAAAACATACAACAAAATGAAAAGGCAACCTATCAAATGGGAGAAAACATACCCAAGCCAAGTATCTGTTAAGGGGTAAAAATATCTAAAATATATAAGGAACTCATACAACCCAGTATCAAAATATAAAATAAACCAATTCAAAAATGGGCAAAAGACCGGAATAACTTTTTTTCCAAAGAAAATGTACCAGTGGGCAACAGAAACAGGAACAGGTACTCAACATTACTCATCATATGGAAAATGCAAACAAAACCACAATAAGTATCACCTCACACTTGTTAAGATGGCAAATTTTTTATTGAAAAGAGATAGTAAGTGTGCTATGAATGTGGAGAAAAGGGAACCTCGTGCACCGTTGGTGGGAATAGGATAAATTGGTGCAGCTACTATAGAAGGCAGTATGGAGATTCCTCAAAAACTTAAAAATAGAGCTACCATATGATCCAGGAACTCTACTTCTGGGTATATGTCCAAAGGATATTAAGTCACTAACCCTGAGAGATACCTATACTCTTATGTCCATTGCACTGTTACTCACAATAGTCAAGACATAGAAACAACTAAAATGTCCACCAATGGATGAATGAAGAAAAATGTGGCTTATGAATATTATTTAGCCATAAAACAAAAGGAAACCCTATCATTTTTGACATAGCTAGACCTTGAGGGCATTATGCTAAGTGAAAGAAGTCAGACAGAGAGAGACAAATAACTGTCCGATCTCACTTAAATGAGGAATCTAAAGAAGCCAAATTCATAGAAGCAGAATGGTGGTTTCCAGGGGCTGGGCAGTGAGAGAAATTATGAGACGTTGGTCAATACATAAAAACTTCCAAAGGAGTAAGTTTTGGGATGTAATATATAGTAGGATAATGATAGTATATTAGGATAGTGTATTGCATACTTGAAAGTTGCTTGGACTGCAGATCTTAAATGTCACCATAACAACAATAACAAAAGTAATTCTGTGAGGTGAAGGATGTGTTAGCTAGTATCATTGTAGTGAACATTTTGCAATATATGCATGTATCAAATTATCACACTGTACACCTTAGACTTACCCAATGTTACATGTCAATTATATTTCAGTAAAGCTAATGGAGAAAAAAAGAACTGTTCCAACCAAGAAGAAAAAGAAAGTCTTGCATATTAGAACCATGAAAAGTGAGAACTGCCTATATAAAGAATGCAAGAGTAAAAACATACACACAAAAAAAACCAAAACCAAAATCAAATTAGAAAATGGGCAAGAGGGCTCTCTGCTCAGCAGGGAGCCTGCTTCACCCTCTCTCTCTCTCTCTCTCTGCCTGCCTCTCTGCCTACTTGTGATCTCTGTCAAAAAAATAAATAAAATCTTAAAAAAAAAAAAGGAAAGAAAATGGGCAAGATATGAACATACATTTCACCAAAGAGAATATACAAATAGCAAATTAGGATCTGAAGGTATGTTCAACATCATTAGCCACTAGGAACATTCTAATTAAAACCATTAAGATATATCACTACACGTCTACTGAAACAGCTAAACTCCTAAAAAAATCATGACAATATAAAATGCAGGCAAGGATGTGGAAAAACTGGATCTCTTATACACAGCTAGTGAGAATGTACAATGGTACCATCATTCTGGAAAATAGTTTGACAGTTTCTTTAAAAAAACTAAAATATACTTACCATACAACCCAGCAACCATATTCCCAGAAGAGAAACATACAAAAATGTGTATATGAATGTTCACAGATTTATTTATAATAGCCAAATGATGGAAATAACCTAACACCCTTCAACTGGTGAATGGCTAACCATATGGTGATACCTCCATATCAATGACCACTTCTCAGAAATAAAAAGGAAGAACTATTGACACATGCAACTGTTGGATGGATCTCAAGAGCATTCTGCTGCATGAAAAAAAAGCCAATCTCAAAGGTTAGATGTTGTATGATGCCGTTTATAAAAGAGCAGTTTCCCCTTATCTGCAGAGGATATGTTTCAAGACCCCTGGTGGATGCCTGAAACCAGAGATAGTAGCAAACCCCATATATAATGTTTTTTCCTATATATACATACCTATGATCAAATTTAATTTATAAACTAGGCACAGTAAAAGATTAACAACTAAAGAAAAATAACACTATTTAGTTACAATTAAAAGAGAACCATTATAACACACTATAATAAAAGTTATGTGAATGTAGTCTCTCAAACTATCTTATAATAATGTACTCACCTTTCTTATTCTTGTGATGATATGAGATGATAAAATGCCTACACAATGAGATGAAGTGAGGGGATGACACAGGCACTGTGACATAGCATTAGGCTACTACTGATCTCTGGACAACATGGTCAGAAGGAGGGTCATCTCCCTCCAGATAGCTGTTGACCATGAGGAACTGTAACCTGCAGAAAGTGAAACCACAGTTAAGAAGGGTCTACTGTATTCTCAAAATGACAAAATTATAGGACTCTAGAGCAGATTAGTTGTTTACCAGGAGCAGGAACAGGGGAACGGAGAAGGAGGTGCCTACAAAGATGTAGCACAAAAGATCTTTGCGCTGATGGAACAGTTTTGCATCTTGTCTTTGGTGGTGGTTACACAAAAGTACTTGTGATAAAATTGCATAAAACCATACACACACACACTCAAAAATGAGGACATGTAAAACTGGTGAAATTGAAATGAGTGTAGGTTATATCAATGTCCTAGTTTTAATACTGTCCTACAGTTATATAAGATGATGTCATTGAGAGAAATTGGGTAAGGGACACCTGGAACCTCTGTAGTAGTTTTGCAGCTTTCTATGAATCTGTAATTATTTCAAGATAAAAAGTTTAAAAAAATACATGATCTCTGAGTCAGTGATGCCATTCTTAGTAATTTACCTAAGATACTCTTACACATGTACAAATATATATGTACATAGATGTTTACTGTAACACTGTTTATAATGGTACAGAACTGGACTCAACACAGAGATCCTCCACAGTGCTGGGATAGCCCTAGTGTGAAACAGTACACAGCGAGTTCAAAAGAAAAAGATATTTACTATATGATGTTTACTTCAATTAAAAAAAATTATGAGCAAGACAGAAAAAAACTGAACATATAGTGATTTCCAAGACATACTATTAGGTGAACAGAGAGAGAGAGATGCTTATATATTGGACCATTTATCTGCAAAATAGCTCTGGAAGTTTCCCAGGAATCTGGACACAGTGATCACCTCCTTTTTTATTTTTTGGTAGCATGTGAATAAACTAATATTTATTGATCTAGAGATTCTCACAGCCACCACCATGGTTTCAATCAGGTCAGCCACCAAAACTCTATCAAATCATTCTCTCTCTCATTTCCACACATTCACCCCAGTGTTGCTTTTCTCATTTGCTCTTTTTGAAACTTCAAATATTTATATAAACCATAATTCTAGCATATGGTCCTTCCTGATGCAACACAGTTTCTAGGAAGTAGTTTATACCTCACTCTCAAAGAAACCTCTCGTGAGTAGCCCACCCTTATATATCAGTCAGAATCCAATCAGGAGACAAGAACCACATCACTAATCTTGATAGAGAAAATTAAATATATAGAAGAATTAATTAAAGGTGGTTGAAGAAGATTCTAATAGATACAGAGATTAGAAAGAAGCTACTTAGGCGCCTAGGTAGCTCAGTGGTTTAAGCCTCTGTCTTCGGCTCAGGTCATGATCTCAGGGTCCTGGGATCAAGACCCGCATCGGGCTCTCTGCTCAGCAGGGAGACTGCTTCCTCCTCTCTCTCTCTCTCTCTGCCTGCCTCTCTGCCTACTTGTGATCTCTGTCAAATAAATAAAATCTTTAAAAAAAAAAAAAAAGTCACTCCTTCTACAGTAGTGGGAGAATAAAAAAGAAAGTAAGAACTAGAGCCACCCCTCTGCCCATCCTTACCCCAGTGAGTCAGAACTTGTTGGAGAGGGCACGGCTCACAGAGGAACACAGACTGTCAGCTGTGGAAAGGTGGAGTTAGCCCAGTTAGAGCACCTCACCAGGTAGTAGAGTCCCTGGAGGTTGTGGGTAGGTCACAGTTGGTCTCTAGAACTGTTCCCTTGAGCAAAGTAACTTTCAGGGAGGAGGAGGCTGCAGATGATCTATGAAGGCTGTTGAATGGGTGCTCCCAGAACTTCTGCATGCTGATCTGCTGCTGGTGGCAACAAAGTCAAACACAGCACACAAGAAATAGGAAAAGAAACTCCTCTATTACCGCCTTATGTTGTTCATCCAGTGACAGCCTAACATCAAGCCTGTGCAGGAGAAACCTATACAGGGTCCAGTATCAACATCACAAAATAGGGCAAAGAGGGTGGATTTGGAGCTGAGAGACAGCAACTTGATAACTGGTCTACCTTACCATCTTGAAATACGGTTAATTACAGTGCAGTGGTGCTATAAACAAACAGAAGAAAAATGGAAATATGTACACTTTATTCGGTATTGATATATCTTTGCTTAGCCTTTCTTCTATATTTCATTTTATTGTTTCATTTCTTCCGAGACAATCTCTGTGATAATCCTTACATAGGTAGAGTTCTTTAATATTTTAAAGTAAGTTAGATATCATATATGTGGGAAATGAAGAGTTGGCTGTCCATTCTCAAATCAATCAACAGAGATGACATTGATGCAAACACATCTATCTCTCTTCAATTGGTTTTAAGAGCAGTGAGTATGGTCTTTTTGGCAAATGGGCAGAAATCACAAAAACAAAAATGTGTAATTTGATAAGCATAGATGTGAATTTCACAGGTGTGATTTGAACTGTCTTGAAAGGTAAGAACACATCTTCTAGGCAGGGAGAGAAGTACTTAATAAGGTATGGAGCCATGAAAAAGGATGGCATGTTGAAAGGGTGCAAAGCAGTATATCTGGACCTAAATTTTTGGGAGGGAAGCGTTGAATGAGGTTGAAAATAAAATCTGGCTTCAGGTTTTCAAAGTCAGTGACACTCAAGATGGTGCATCCCATGAGTCATTTGAGAATCTTGTTAAATATGTGGATTCTTTGGCTTTATCCCACAAAAACCCATTCAGTAAATTTGAAATAAAGGTCATGGTATCTGTACTTGAACAATCACACAATTCACCCCCACTGTGGAAAGCTAACACTCTTGGTCCAAACACCACTATTTGATAAATACTGTATGAAAACATTTTTACTTAATGAATGCTATTGGTCTCCAAAGTAGGGCATAACCACTCCAGGGAGCATGCAAGATGATTTAGTCAGGTGCGGGAAGAAGACAGTAAAATATATATTTGCAGTTAAATTAAGCTTTATTAAGAGTTAATATATGAATTGACACAGATGCCTTCACTTGATCTGTATACAGTACAAAGTGAATTGAGGGAAGACCTGACAGTGAAATTCTCATTCCCTCCTCCAGCATAGTGTGACAGACATCACTTTATACTTTACAAAATGGAAAAGTGGCATAAAGAGATCTCTAAGAAAAACAAGACAAAAACAAACAAAACACCTTAAAGATAACAATAATAATGGAACCAAGTGGGAACAAGAAAATGACAGAGTTGACCTTTCTCTTAAACCTAAATTAGCTCTTTGCCAAATAACAAGGTTAGAAATTACTATGAAGTCAGATGATCAGAAGTCTGTGAATGAAGAAAAAGTAATTACTGCTAGGAAAAATTGTGCTATGGAAAGAACATTTTAAAAATGGTTATCGGAAAAATTCTTTATTTTGTGCTTTTGCAGCTAAAAACATAATACCTATCAAAGTGTCCACATCCTCACAACTTAACAACTTGGAAATAATTTCCTGGCCTATTTAAAATCCAAAATGACCTATTTAAAAATCTCCAAAATCTTAATGCGATATTTTGTTTGTTTGTTTTCTTCTAAGTATCCCAAAGTGCTTTAGAGGGTTTTAGAAAGTTATTTGTCTGGGCACCTAGGTGGCTCAGTCCATCGAGGGTCTACACTTTTAGCTCAGGTCATGGTCCCAGGGTCCTGGGATTGAGCCCAGCATTAGGCTCCTTGCTCGGTGGGAAGCCTGCTACTCCCTCATCCTCTGCCTGCCATTCCCCCCTGCTTGTGCTCTCTTCATGTCGAATAAATAAATAAATCTTTAAAAAAAAAAAAAGTTGTCAAAAATATAGAACTTCTGATTAGTTGCAAGAACAACTTCATCTTCCATAAAATCATTTTTCTCACCAGGGATGAGAAATTTAGAATGCTTTCTCTCTACTTCTTGCTCAGGCCTCACTTCTGGTTTTGCTGAGATAACTTAGTACTTGAGGTTAATGATGTGAGATTCTCCAGTAGTAGGTCTCTCCCACTTGAAGAGTACTTATCACTTAACATCACAAATTTCCAGCCACTCTACCACAGAACACGTCTTTATTTGAAGTTCTTTAAAGTTCTAATGTGCATTTTCTTCAACTGAGGGTACTTGGGAGATACATTCTTTGGATCCTTGCATAGCCTCAAGATAAATGGTCTCACCTGGGAAACAGATTTAGTTGTGGTCATTCTCTAAAGCTTGGCGATTTTTCTTTTTCCTTTATAAATTCCTCTCTTTACCCTGAAATAATCTGAGTATCTCCTCCTGCATGTCTAATAAGCATCTCAATCTCAGCATTCCCAAAACTCCCAATTCCCTCTGCTGCTACCTACCATCCCCCAATCGGACCCTTATCCAATTTCCTCCTAGCACAGTAAGCAGAAATCCCATGCCTCCAGTTATTAGGCAAAAGCCCCAAACCAAAAGACCTGATTGTTGACTCTACTATCACACACCACACCCCATCTATGTACTTTCAAAATATTTCCAGAATCTACTTATCACTCCTCCACCAGTAACCCTGGTCCCACCCCTAGTGATTTCTTACCTCAATGACTGAAGTAGCTAATGACTGGCCTCCCAGCTCCTGCCATTACTCCTCAAATAGTCTCTTTTCCAACAGCATTGTGACTCTTGAAACCAGGGTCACAGGAGGTCACTCCTTTGCCCAAAAACTCTCGAACGGCTTCCCATATGTACCAATGAATAAAAGCCAAGGGCTTTACAACAGTCTACAAAGCCCCACATAAAATTTTGTTTCCTGCTGCCACTCTGCACTCACGTATTACTGTTCTTGCTCCCTCAGCCCTACCAAAGGGGCTTCCTTGCCAGTCTTGGAGTCACAGCTATGATATTACCTTAGGGTTTTTAAACTTCCTGTTCACCCTCTGGAGTACTTTCTCCCCAGGGATTTATGAGGTCGGTTCCCTCATTTCCACTCAAATGTCACCGTAACGGTCTCTGACCACCAATATAAAATAGTGTATCTTGCCTCTACCTTATCCCAACACTGTTAATCACTCTTATTTTTTTTTTCTATCACTTACTCACATCTGACATATTTATTCATTTTATTGTCTACCTCTTCCTACTCAATGATGGCATGGCTCATGCTTTGTTCACTCTAAATTCCCGTGACTAAGTGCTTATCACTGCCATGAAGTAGACAATAAGTATTTGAATAAAATGTCTGCCTAGTGTCTTTTATTTTCCTTGATGTTACATGGAACCTATATAGCAAGAACACTTTAAAACCAGTGAAATGTTCCT
The DNA here is from genome assembly GCF_030435805.1 of Mustela lutreola. Lineage (NCBI taxonomy): Eukaryota > Metazoa > Chordata > Mammalia > Carnivora > Mustelidae > Mustela > Mustela lutreola. The sequence continues at coordinate 55,079,401 of NC_081303.1, forward strand.
CTACTATTTACGAATTATTTTCATAAGTCTGCTTCCTTTTTTTCCTTGTGGTTCTTCACTGATTCACATTAAATATCCTAAGCTTTTAAGTTGTTCTCCTTTTTACTACGATCTTCAGGTCTTTGGGTTTTGATTTTCTAGACAGAATTACTACTGCACAAATTCTAGGCCACTAATTTGGTCCTCAAGAGTGGCCATTTGCTGCTTTTACTACATTTTAATGTGTTGGGCTTTTAATTTATAGAAAGCTTACTTCACGCTGTGAAGTTCCTCATCTGCGTTTTCAAAATTAAAGTTGTCAGCCATCTTCACCAGCAGTTCGTTTTCAACACCACTCACTTCTGAATGTTCTCTAATTCTATTTTTTCTTTAGGCTTCTCTGGACTCTTTTCCTTTGTCTACTCATTCACCCTTTGGCATAAATCCAACTGTGGGACAGTCTGAGTGGCAATAAACCTATGGGCAATACAAGCAAGCCAAATACCTCTGCTTCTGTGTACCGAGGACCCATACACACAGGAACTGAGAGCCCACCATGCAGTAGCCTAGCGGGTACTCTGAAGCTGGTTTTCCTAGTACCACACATGTGGACTGCACAGTTTTCCTCTAACTCCATGAGTCTTTGAGAGGTGCTCATATTCAAGCCATCCCCCTAGAACCCTGTTTAAGATGAAAGGTGCAACCCAGTTTAAATGTGGGTGGAAGGGGCAAATACAGGGTGGTGACAGGATGAAGACACAAGCTAGAGAGGGAACAGTAATAGGGCAAAACTCATGACAGTGGAGAGAGATGTAGGAGAACACATATGAACAGACAAGTCCTTGATGGGTGACAGGACATATAAAAAATTGTAATAGGAGGAAAGATTATTAAATGCATGTTACTGAGATATAGTACTAAGAATTCTATGGCTTGTTTCCTCCATCAAGAATAGTAAGGTCACTTCTGGGTGAAGACAATGAAGTGAGAGCATAGCTCCACCACACTTTAACAACTAAAAAATTGGTAGGAGAAAGAAAAAAAGGAAAAACAGAAAACCATCAGCCACCAAAGAAGAAAAGGATACACACCATCTCATGTTGATAAAGAAAAGGAACAGATTCTGGTAAGGTTTAAATTAGGCTCAAAGTAACATCTAACGTACCTCACTGTAAGAAAAGAAAGCTGACAACATTCCAAGAATTCTCATCCAAAATCTAGAACAAAACAAACTTGAGGAAGTAAGAAGATGCCCATAGAAAAGCTAATGAGGGTACCTGGGTGGCGCAGTTGGTTGGGCAACTGCTTTCGGCTCAGGTCATGATCCCGGAGTCCCGGGATCGAGTCCCACATCGGGCTCCCTGCTCACTGGGGAGTCTACTTCTCCCTCTGACCCTCTCCCCTCTCATATTCTCTCTCTCACACTCTCTCTCTCAAATAAATAAATAAAATCTTAAAAGAAAGAAAGAAAGAAAAGCTAATGAAAAACCCTTTCCAACCTCTAATACTTTCAGGTATCCCTTTTTTCCAGCACCCCGGAGCCACTTTGGGAACCATTCATGGAGTTCTCCCTCAGAAAGGAGATGTATATTCAACTAGGAGTGACCTCAGTTTGGGCACGTTATGAAACCTCAGAACAGAGTGGTGCTCAGGCCTTCCAACAAAGAATTTTATCCACTTCCAATTATCATTGAACTACAGAAGAGACAATACAAGATCTAGCCTGATGTGGCAGCAAAATGGACTCAGAGAAGGTAGAAAGTCTGTCAGGATTTACACTTAGTTCAGTAAAAGCCCTCATAATCTATGCTAATGGAACAAGCACACAATTAAAAAAAAAAAAAAAAAGTTAGAGGCAATGAAATGATCTATACCTTTAAAAAAATTCTAAAAATATCTAAATGTACATTCACTTATCTCTTGATACAAAGCCAATGATTTTGAGCATGGATGCTTTAAAGCTCATGCTATTCAGTTACAATGTTCTTGATGCCATTGATGTAAGTCACCAGCCTGTGGCCATCTTCCCTGTCACCCCTATTCTTGTCGTTCTGTTATTTCAACATTCCCATGAGTAACTGTGGTCTCAGATCTGACTCCAAAAAGCTCTTCTCCTCAGTCACTTCCAAGGTCTTGACTTTTCCTTATGAATATCATATCACCTCTGAACTCTTGATCTCATATTCCCACCCTCCTTTCTCTTTCAGACTTACTTTTAGCTTCATTTCACTGAAGTTTTCGGTTCATGAGTCAGCCCCACTTTCATACACTCCATGACCTCCTTTATATTGTTTATTCCTTGAAGAGCTGAGATTCCATGTTCTGGTACTATAATCATCACTTGTTACTTAACTTCACCTCCCTGGCTTGCTTCTACTTCCATCAAAAGTTGAAAATCTATTTGCTTTTTCTATATCTGCAACCAAGCCACTACATGCTGCTGGAGAAAAATCATACCACAGGTTTGCCTAGCTTCACTTACGTTTATGTCTAAACCCCCAAAAAATACATCACTGCCTAAATCCTACTACAATGTTTCACAATGAGTTAGAGTGCCATTATAATTTCTTCTTTCTCCTCCAATTCCTACATCAACTACCATGAATGCCCCCCAGTTTGTTTCATCATCAGTAACCCTTAAACTTCCTTTTTTGTACTCAGTGGTGTATTATGAAATAAACACATAAATAAGAATATAATACTTTAAAACTGTCTTACAGTCAAAATGACCATAAACTTTAGTGATGCCCAACTGGGGTAAAATAATTGAATAAGCCAAGAGCAAGCTCATTTGATCTTCCCCAACCATTACACACACCAACTTGATAAAATTTCAAACTATTTCATTTTAAAGAAAAACATATTTATATTATTTAATAATTTTAAAGAGAAATTGATACCATTACCATATTTACACTTTTAATATGGTAAACTCCATGAATGTAGTTCTTCTGTGAGTGTAAATTACCACATTTTATCACAGTGAATGTTGTATAACCACCCAATGTGTTTCCATTTGGAAATTTTTGGTAAATGAAGTACAGTCCAAAAAAATATTCAAGTGTGATTAATCAAATCTCTAATTTCTTCTTTCTTATACTGATTCCTATTTACATTAGTTATGTAATATAAATCAACATTTTTTGGATGATGAATTATGAACTATAATTCTGGGATAAAGTATCTACAAATAATTATGACAGACTCAACACAGGCTTCTCCAGAGCTATTTTTATGTTTTTTTATGGTCACTGAAGAAAATTAAGAGGAAGTCTTCCAAGCTACCATAAATACCTGATCATTACATGATTAAATAAAAATGGGAAGTGTTTGAGGAGAAAAAAGCTTATTTGGCAATGTGCTGTTATACATATACTAGCACCTTTGAGTCTTAAAAAAAATCCAACAGCATTTTCAACTCATGCTATATCTATTTTAGTTATGTGACTGCTCATTTGACTAAGAGCCAATGATCAAATGAATAGAAGAGCAAGATAAAACACATATTAAGTGGGCACTTATGAACTGAATGGAAATTAAGTTTGAATAGGGCCCATTAAACTCTTCATTAAAGAAATTTTGTTGCAAAAGAGTCAGACGTTATCACTGGCACAACCAATATGTTGATGCTGTTAAAGATCTGATTATATGCAGAGTACAGTTTGTTTTCAAACTATAAAATGTTAAAATCAGAGTACTCAAACTGTAAAAACAATGTAATTTACCAGATACATTCTTAATTCTATTAAAACAATAAAGGACATAGTAAATTGGACCATAAGCAAACCAAGTTCAACAGAGCATGTGGCTTGTTACTTTTAGGAAGAACTATGATTCCCTACATTATTTAACGCATTAACAAAAAACTATAAATGTACTTAACTCACTAGTTTTCAAAGTGAAAACTCACACTGCATTTATTTTCAAAACAGAGAAATACTATGCCTGAAAAAATCTCATAATCCTTTCATGGAAAGACAGTCGTCATCCATATCCTACCCCAAAATACAGTTTCTGTGTTCTTGGTTGGATGTGATTTTTTGGTTGGAGGGACAAAAAGCCGAGTAGAACTGGGAGTGGGAACGTCCCCAAGACTGCTGAAGTAAAGTCTTATAAAATGTTTTATTTACAATTAAACTTGAAATTTAAAAATTGACTGAAATGGCATAAGAATGACTAGAACATTTTATCAGGTCACATGGCCCAAATTAAAGCTCCATTCAAGAAACACTGTGCTTGAGAAATAATACAAATTGGTGGCTAAACAATCATTTATAATGCCTACACCATGTAAATGAACTACATTATATATAAACCACTATAATCAAACTTGGAGGTTAAGTAAATTTTAGTCAACTTAAACTGGATAGAAAGGGAATTCAGTAGCAAACAAAATTCTCAGTACATCATTCACTTAAATGTGACATAGTATCACCCCACTTTTTGAATTTTGGCAATAAAATTTCATTACCTTTACTCATTTAAATGGCATACATTTATAACTCCCAAGATACTCTAATAAACACTACCTAAAATAATACATATAAGCCCAAACAGATCAATGGCCTGAATGTATTATTGCCTATTATGCATTTACTAAATATAATTCTTTATACACCTATTATACATTTTCAACTTTTCCCTAATTATATTTCCAACATATTAATATAGAAACCATGATGGCACCACTAAACAGCCAAATGTGGCAATGGAGAAGCCAGGATATATAGGACATGGCAGTTCAAATTCCTAATCCAATTCTAATTTAAGTCAAATTCAGTCATTTGTCCTTTTATAAAGTTAATTTACTTTGGTTAGGGTAACCAGTTGCATATCAAATCCAAGTGAATAAAAATTCAGTCAAGTAATACTAAGGCTCATGTAATTAAATTTATTTTTCATGTTTTAATTTTGATTAGCTTTTCCAATATTTATAAAAAGCACTGGTCTCAAAAGTTTCATAAACTAATTAGTTCAACAACTAAGACTCAGATAATCATTATCTGACAAAGTGGCACTTTATTTCTGGCCACATATGTATATCGTATCATCATTTCTATTGTTATTATCAATAAAATGGAATTGTAAGAAATATGGCAACTAAATACCCCCTCCCCACCCTCCAAAAAAGAATGTATCACTTTAATTTTGTTAGGAGTCACAAAAATTTTTATTTAGGAAAAAATTTCCTTCAATGTTTGATAATGAATTTCATTTAAATGAATAATTTACTTTTACTTTTCTGTGCAGACCAATTTAAAAGTATGCCCCTTTCCTTTCATAAGCAAACTCTAATTCTGCATGGCAGATAAGAAATTAATACTTTACTGTCTTCTACCTTAAAAATTAACTATGAAATTTTCCTCATTATGAACTAGTTATTTCTGTATGGATTGTTGTTATGCTGATATTTTTAAAAAGTTAGTAAAAGATATGGACATATGGGAAACAAATCATAAACTGTAATACTAGTTTATAATGAAATATATTAAACATTGTTTAAATATAAAACAGCAAAATACTCCTATATTAAATAAATAAGACTTGAATTTGTCATGTGGAACTATAGGCCAGTACCCAATAAGGGGGATGGTCTAGTGTAAAGGTTGGTTATCAAAAGAAAAAAAAGCAGGAAAGGAAAAAAAAAGAGAGGAGAGGTGAGGAGGAAGCACATTTTAATACTGGTATTGTTTTTAGTAACAAATTAAATCAGTGATTCTCAATCCTTTCTGAACATGAAATTACCTTGAGAACTTCTTGAAAATACTGATGATCAGGTCTCAGCCCAGATTAAATCAGAATCAGGAATCAGGCAATAGTGTATTTAAATAGTCCCCCAAATGATTCTAATGGTTTGTCAGGGTTGAGAGTTACTGACTGAAACCTAGAAGCTTCTTAATGTTATCTGACTCAGAAGAGGATCCTATGAATAAAGAAATGAAATTTTCTTTTACTGGGGGACAAGACCAGGGTGTCTCCAGTTAACAGTAACTTATGGATATGTCAGGTTTACTAATGCATACCTCATTTCCATGAAAATATCTGTGTGTATCTCTTCATTCCCTGTAATTCCATACTTTCAAATTCCAACATCTAGTCAAAGTACTTTTTGTAATAAATCAGTTACATGGAAAAGGTCATTAATTCATGCATATAAATTATTTACTGAATGCCTACTATGTGCAAGGCACAGTTATAGGTGCTGCTGTAGGACTCAGGAATCAGGAGATAATGATTGGCTGAAAAAAAATTGTTTTTGGAATTAATGGCTATTAAATCAATTACATGGACCTAAATAAGGGACTGAACTACTGAAAAAAAAAGAAAAAGAAAATCAGCACATACTAAGAGTCTGATTTTAAAATACATAATAGCATAGCATATTTGTACTTTCCCTAATGTTTCTTTATAGTATTTCCAGAAGCCTTTGAATATACATAAGGCAAATTCAAGATAGAAAAATAAACCCTGTTCAAAGTAGATGTTCCCAATTTTAACCACACTCTGTATCAAGTAAGTTTCATATATGACATAAGTATAAATACTAAAAATCTTTATAGAAAGGTAGTTCTTGTCCACTTGTAGTAGTCTTAAGTACTCTTACATTAAAATATCACAGATTCTAGTCCTCAACGATTTCATCATGGAGAAAGTTTATACAATACATAATTTATTTTGAAAACAGTTTATATGCTGAGAAATTCTAAAGTGAACAAATTTGAGTTCTCTTTTGTTTTGAAGAGAGGATGCAAAGAAAGGAAGGAAGGGGGTAGAATCTGTTCAAACCTTATAAATATGCTATAATCTAATAATTTAAAATGCTGACTGCTTTTCTTAAGAACCATTTATTCCACATGAATAAATACTTTTTCTATTTACTATTGGTACGGACTTTGGTGACTACTTTAAAAATAAATAATAAGTGCTTCTCATTTATATGATAGCATTAAATTTCAAAACGAGGCTAGGTAATGTCAGCATAACATAAGAAGGAGCTAAATGTTTACCAAAAATATATATATATATTCTGTCATATATATATATATATATATACACACACATACACACAACTAAGAGAGATCACTGGGCGGGGGGGGGGGGGGAGATGGAGGAAAAAAATGACACAAGATGAATGATCAGCAAGGATTCTAATGGCAAAAACTCTTTAAGGGAGTAGAGGTTCCCAGTTGATTTTAGGTAATAAACAGTGAAATCAAGACTCAAGGAAAATGCTCATTCATTTGTATCTTGGATGCAATACTCTAAAGTAGAGAAGTAGTAAAATATTTTACTAAGTTAAAATATAGGTTTTATATTTTATACGATATTGAACACACACATAAAAATACCAGTGTTTTTATCTTGTTTCTGTTCAGACAATTAAGCAAATGTGTTCTTTGGTGTCTGGGGGAGTTTATCAATATTTAGGGATAATGGAAGATAAGAACTCCAAGATCAACATGCCTAGAAATAGAAGACTCAAAATCCTATGTCATACATATAAAGTAAGAATCAAAGGTGAACTTATGAGAAAAGATAAGAAGGTTAAAGTTACATTGCAGTAGAACTAATAATACATTTCCTTCCCCCAAACATACTCTGTCTTCCAAAATAAAAAGTACTATAGCCTATCAGGTTTTAATCTGTGTTTTGAGATTTTTCAAGTGGAAAGATAGCACAGATAGAAATATATCATTCTAAGTTTTAAAATCACCGAAGTCAGTGAGAAGAATGTACATTCATTAAACGTATTCATTTTAAAAGTGAAGAAGTCTTGAAAAGGCTGAACAGTTCAACCAGCTGAAGAATTGTTCTTGATTTTTCATTATTCTTTTTTAAATAAAGAATAAGTATAGGTATAGTATACATACAGTTGACATTCTGATTCATTCAAAATAGTCACATCCCTTTGCTAGTTTTCAAAGTTTCAGAGACTAAAATTTAATACCATTCATAACACAGTATTTCCAGTAAAAGGAATTATAGAGCAATGAAAAATCAGAAGCAAGATGGCCTAGAGAGCCTTATAACCTCTAAATATACACACATTTTATAACCTGTATTTATTTTCTAAAGAAACAAATTTTAAGTAATGCTAATTTAACCAATGGAGAAAAAACTTCTATCAAAATATACAATTTCCATTACAGACTAGAAGGCTAATATTAAAAAAATAGTTGTAAGCCAAAAAGTTTGCTTATATAGATGACAAGCATCATCCCCTTGAAGCATAAAGCATCAAATAAGGTCTTATAAAAAGATCGATCTGTGACCTTCTTCATTCGTAAATTCTTGATAAATTCATAAAGCTTGAGTCTCAGTCTTTAGGTCAAGGTATATCCATGCTTCTTAATCCAGATCTCCAGAAAAAGAGAAACCAACTAAAATTCAGAATCTCAAGTGGGATTTATGCTTTACCATGTACCTGAAAAATAATATTATAATAGGTTATAATGATTATAAGAATGGTAGAATTTTTAGAATATTACATGTAAAAATAAGTTAACATTTTTTTAAACTTAAAATTCAAAAGTGAACAGGATGTTTTGTTTTCTAAAAAACTGGAAACCTGATACTACACTTTGGAAATACAGAATAAGAACTTCTGAAGCCAGAAAAAACATTCCTCTCATTAAATTCTATAATCTCAGAGCTTCTAGCTAGAATAACAAGTGTTCCTCTTTAATATATTATCAATTATAATCACTGGGTTACCTCAGTCATCTCTGACTTTGGAAAACCCTTAATATTCGTCAAGAGACTTATACCAAGAAAGAGGAAGATTTTAAAGAGCACCTCAATGAGAATAAATTCAATGGTATTGTGATCATATGCTATTCTTAAATTTTCCGATTGTAAAACTGGTGTTTCTGTAAAAGGGTTTTAAGAATTCTATGTATAATAGTAATTAAAATAAATTCTAAACTGAATTCCTTTCACAAGCTTCCCATAACAAATCCAGTCAGTGACCTTTTGATGCAAAACAAAAACAAAAACAAAACTATAGGGATCACTTAATCTAAGCCCCTTGGACAGACAGAAAACAAGGTTAAGAAAGGTCACAGTTCATTAGAGCCAGATCACAAAATCAGAACTAAAATCTAGGTCTTCTGACTCAGAGTCTACTGTTCTTTCTATCCAGGTATATACCCTTTCTCCATCTGTTTCTAAAATCAATATAACAAAGATATTTGTTTATTATCTACTGGAGATCGGCATCAAATCAGACAATGTTCGAAAGGGGGAATTGAGGGATATGTTCACATACTTTAATGAACTTAAAATCTAACTGAGGAGAAAGGAAAATTACTAAAATAAAGCAGAAGTAAGTGCATTTTAGGATCAGAATTACCTATCCAATGTTTCCCAGAACCGTAAGAAAACTGGTCTATCCAAATGACGTTTGTGATAGCTGAGTTCTAATACTGTTACATCCCATTTCTGAACGTTTGGATCTAGACGAACTTCATCATATTTGAGATGGAAGGCTTTAACTATATGGGGGGAAATAATATTTTTTATTCAAACTGCAATCAAAATTATAAAAATATTTTACAAAAGAATAAAAATAGCCAATATAGACATTAACCAAAAAACTAAACAAAACAAAAAACTTTAAAAAAATCAAACTTTCTTCAACCAAATGAAGCTACATTATAACCAAAGTGATCTTTGAAATAGATGCTAATAAGCACTGTGACAACCTCAAAAACAGTCAATTCAACAGCTATCTATTGAAGGTTTATACATGCCAGCCACTGGGACTGAAATGAGGAATATGGCAGGATAAAATGCATATGGTCTGATGAAAGTTAAGAAGCAGCAGCAGCACCTATTCAAATACAGTATGATAAAGTTGTAGAATATCACAGAAAATTAAAGAGTACCTTGCCCAGACCATGGAATTCAGAGAAGGCTTACATAGGTAATGATCTCTAATCTAAGATCTATAGGTTGAGTAAGATTAGGCAAACACATAACAAAAGTGACCCAGGTAGCCAAGAACATGCTCACAGAGAAAATGGTTTCAGTTAGGAACTAAAGAAATTTAACGGAACTGCATCATACAAAGTAATGTATGTAAAAGGTAAGACCACAGATTCAGAACAATTTTGGCTATGTAGGTCATATTAAGGGGCATGGACTTTTATCTGAGAGATAGGGAGAATCACTTCCAAGTGTTTAGCAGCAACTACTGATATAATTTAGTAATCTAAAGAAGATATTTGCTCAACTTGGGAGAAGATATATGTCTGGCAAGAAAAAGATTCAAGAAATAATTAAGGAATAAGAACTAATGGAACTTGATAAGAAATGATGAAAAGGGAAAAAGAAAAATTTGGAAAGCCTTGTGAGAACGTTACCTAGAAGTAGATAATTAAAGGATATAAAGAGTGAGTCTAGCAAAGGCCCGTAAGAGTATTTCAGGCTTACAGAACAGCTGGTAAAGAGATTCTAAAATGAAAGCAAGCTTGGCCTACTCTATAAACAAGTATAACCTCTTTTGCAGGCAATGTCCTATACGTAGAATTTGGCTATGGTTAAAAAATATGAATTTATTCCATATATAATAGTAAGCCACCAGAAAGTTTACAGTTAGAAGGTGAAATTATTTGGTTTTCATTTTTAATAGTTAATTCTGGGTGTTGGGCAAACAAAAGACTTTAGGTCAAAACCTCCCAAGTAGTGTATATTGCAGAAGGGTTAACAAATGGACCATAAAGTATTACTTTCAATCCTTCTCTCTCCCTGATCATCCAGTTGAATTATCCTGGCTAGGTTACTGTGCAATCAGTTTACCAGCAGTGAAGTTTTTGTTTTACACATACACATGTAAGAAGTTTAGCTTTCCTTTCAATTTACCTTTTTTCTAACATGTAAGATATAATTGTTACTATCATCAACATCTAACATTAGAGGTCTCTAAAGATAAAAATGATAGACTTTGTTACAATTTTTTTGATAGCTACTTTATGGATTATTTGTTCCACACTGCTTGTTGGCCTACTAGCTTTCGATGTTAACAATGAATCAAATTCTTTTTTGCTTGTTTAAGATTTTATTTAAAAAAAAAAAAAAGAAAGAAAAAATTTTACTTATTTGACAGAGAGTGAGAGAGCTCACAAGTAGGCATAACGACAGGCAGAGGGAGAAGGAGAAGCAGACTCCCTGCTGAGCAGACAGCTCAATGCAGGGCTTGATCTCAGGACCCTGGAATCATGACCTGAGCTGAAGGCAGATAGATGCTTAACCAACTGAACCATTCAGGTACCCCCAAAGTATAATTCTTGATGGAAATCCAAGATGAATCATTTGTGCGCACAAAAAGAAACATATAAACATTACTTCTGAATTATTATGCTTTTATATAATTAAAGATCCCCTCATCAGATACATTATTCATTTTGAATTTAATTCAATGTAATGTAATGTAATGTAATTCAATGTAATGGATTTAAACTGAATCATTAAAAGGGCTATATATTATAGCTTCAGAAAACCCATTTTCAAAATATTTACAAGTATAAAAAATCTTAATTTTAAAAAATTTTAAATTAAATAAAGTCAACATTGCAATACTTCCTATTTTCCCCACTACATGTTTCACTTTAATTTTCTCAATAGGATATATTTTAAATCATTCCTTCAAAAAATATTCATCTTTCTATCTATTTATTTAGAGATGGGAAGTAGCATGGCAGAAGAAGAGAGAAAATCTCAAGCAGACTCCCAGGTGAGTGAGGAGCCTGAGGCAGGGCTCAATCTCATGACCCTGAGATGAATTGGGCCGAAATCAAGAGTTAGAAGGTCAACCAACCAAATGAGCCCCCATATCATTCTTTTTTTGAAGATTTTATTTATTTAGCTGAGAGAGAGAATACAAGTGCACAAGCCAGGGAGGAGGCGGAGGGAGAGGGACAAGTATAGACTTCCAGCTTAGGAAGGAGCTCGATGCGGGACTCAGTTCCAGAACTCCAGGAAAATGACCTGAGCCAAAAAGGCAGACCGTTAACTGACTGAACCACCCAGATGCCCATCATTCTTAAAAATATATTAGTTATATTTTTAAAAAAAATGATTTATCTGAAGTTCTAAAAGCCTACCATCCCCCACTCCTTAATTTTAATAGATTTAATTTATATAGTATGTATTTTTCCACTAGAATAGACAACTTTTAAAATTTAAGGTGAAACATGAGAGTCCAAAAAGTTCAAATCACAAATGAGAAAGCATAAGGTTTCTCTAATCATATAAGATATTTTATTAGTATGAAGGAATGGTGGCAAGCAAACTTACACTACGACATCACTATAAAACATCTTTCTTATTCAGAGAAAGACTTTTAGTTTTTAATACTCAGCAAAAAATAGAACAAATGAATTTCTTTTATAAGGAGCCAGTCATCTATCTGGTGGCACAATGAATAATAAAGCAAAATGCTTCACACAATTCAGAATTGTTTATTTTTGGCAAACTGCATGAATCTCATCGACATGATTTTACAGAAACAAGGAAGTAAAAAAATAGACAATGCTCCTGAATAATATTTAGTAGTACAATGATGGCATGTCAGATAACAGAGGAACAACATAATTATACATTACTTATAGATTACATCAATAGATTACTCATGAAAAAAAAAAACTCAATGGATACTAGCATTTTATACAAATCAATACTTATTATCTTTTCTAAAATTTTGTATTCTATTGTGCAGTGTGAAGAAAACAGAAGTTTTTGTTTTGTTTTGTTTTGTTTTAATCAGGGACCATACAGATGCTCCCAAATACCTTCCGTTTTACCCTCGTTATATAGATGTTACTATTTTCTATGTGTGTTATGGGGGAAAGGGTGAAAACCTAGAAAAGGCAGAGTAAAGGAGACCAACTAAGAGCTAAGAGACAATATATTCCTAAATTTCTGGCTAACGTAAGTTACAAAAGAAAACTAATTGAGAAAAAGAAAATCTGGGAATGAGGAAGAGTACAAGACAATTCCTTTGGAACAGGTTGAGTGTGATGTACCAACAGAATCTCACAGAGGAGTTATCTCATGATTAGTGAGATAAACAGACCCAGAATATAAGGCTAGAGACTTAACTTAGAATAAGGGGAGGGTTATAAATGGTAATTGAAAGCTATCAGACTTCCTTGAGAGAGTTACCTATAATAAAGGAGAAGAGAAACAAGACATAAATAGGTAGCTGAAAGCCAGAGGACAAATAGCTGGAGAATCTAAGAGTAACAAATCCCTAGAAAAGAACATTTTAAAAAAGAAGAAATAAGGAGGTCAAAAGTATCTAATATTTGGGTCCCTGGTAAGTTTGGTGAGAATAGTTTAGTAAAGAGCAAGAGAGCCAAACAGCAAACTATGAACTGAATAAAAAATTAGTATAGACAATTCAAAAGTTTCATAAAAGGAAAGAGAGGAGCTAGAGTTGAGGTCACGAGAAAGGGTTTTCAGATGGGAAGTGGCAAGAGTACTTTCATTTTAAATGCTAATACAAAGTATTCATCAAGGAAGGAAGACTGAAAACAAAGAATAATTTATGGAAGAAAATCGTAATTCGTAACTGTATAAAAAAGTCTCATCTAAATTTCGTTAAGACTACCAATCTGGACAAAACAATTAAATATCATTACATTCTGAATGAAAGTTAGGCAGCATTTACATCTTTAAAACAGTGTTATTTTTTTTTCTTGTTACAACACTATTCAAAAAGGCAAGCAAGTAGGTAAGATATTCGTGTTCATGGACATTTTACTTTTATTAAAATTCCCATTTTCTCTATCTTTAACTTTCTATTTATCAACACTGTGCGTTATTCAAGTTTCAGGAATAACATAAAAATCTATCACAATATTAGTTATATTAGAATCACTTTCTAAAATGAATTAAAGTAGAAAAGAATAAATGATTAAAACTTCCAAGCTTGGGGAGTTTCCATCTTGGAAGAATGGTGGTAACCACTAAATACGCTGAAGTTGCTTAAAAAAAAAAAAAGGCTGGATTTTACAGTAGTACAATCTATATTCATAATAACTTAAGTTGTCATTTCTAATAAACATACTTGCTTTGTGAGAATGCTTTTTAAAAAACAATTTTACTATGGTACTAACTTCACTGGGTACTCAAATTAAATAATAATTGGAATATCTCTACTGTAAAAACCAGATTAAATTAATCTACGTTTAGTGTACGTAACTATACCAATACACCAATAGATAAAAGCCACATGAAACATTCATTTAACAGATAGCTACTGAATGCTTCCCCTGTGCCAGGCACTCTTCTGTGATAACAATTCAAGGGTAAACAAGGCAGAAAAGGCTCCTCCCACCAAGGAACTTGGCCTTACAGCCAGGGAAGACTTACAATAAAGATATAAATAAGATAATATCAAACAACAGTAAGTACTATCATGAGAACAGAAGAGCTTGAAGAGTAACTGGAAGAAAGTAATGGCTGTTTCCAGGTTGGTCAGAGAAGGATTCTCAGAAGAAAATACTTGAACTTAGACTTGAATGAAAAGAAAAAGTCAAACATGCTACAATCATTCCAGACAATGGAAAAAGCTGGTAAAAGTCATATGGTATTTTAAGTTCTCACTATACATGTTCAGCAAAAGTCAACCCATTTAAAACTGGTCATCAATTTTAATAAAAATGTGTGGATGTGCAAAAATGCTAATGCTTTTTAAGTAACCTAATATAGGGAATGGGAGATAATTCACTTTTAAATATAAGTACACCCAAAAATATTAATGTTCAAAAAAGACTTTAAAAATATTTCACTGGTGCTTAAAAATTAGCATATGTTAATGGAATCATTTGATATACACATCATATAAGCATAGCCATAGATGGCTTTCTCTTATATAAAAGCAAGACCATTTCTATTTTGGATAAGCAGTAAAAATAAAGAGAATCTTACTTTTAGCAAATATGTCAACTGGTGATCCATCAGGCAAAAGCCATGGCCATCCTTTGAACTGCCATGCAGGACCTTGCACAAAAACTGCTACAACCCGATCCCTATAAATACAAAAGGGGCAGGATTAGAGCTCCGGGGTTGAGACAATACCTCAAACATGAACTCTGATTACTATAAATCCTTAAGGAAAGGATTCAATTACTCATGCGATATAATCTACTGTCAACAAATCTGTGAGGCAAATTAGATAACTCTTTGTTATAATGCCACCATTAGAGCACACTAATGATTGCTACACTTCCCATGCATCTGTTTTTTGCACCTAAGTCTTTCAAACATAATTACACACACAATCCTTATAAGTAATCTTTTTAACCTTTTGACCTGCTGTTCTACTAGAATAAAGGTCCACTTTTCCTATGCAATGGGAAACAAGAGTTGATATATTAATTGAAAAAGTTGGTTTTAAAAAGATATCATCTAGGGGCACCTGGGAGGCTCAGTGGGTTAAGCCTCTGCCTTTGGCTCAGGTCATGATCTCAGGGTCCTGGGATCTAGTCCTGAGCTCCCGCTCAGCAGGGAGCTTCCCCTGCTTGTGCTCTTTCCTTCTCTCATTGTCTGTCAAATAAATAAATTGCCCCCCCCAAAAATCATCTAAAATTCAAATATGTTTTAAATACTTTAATTTAAAAACATTATAAATTACAGTAACTCACCAACCATTTTATAAAGCCCCCAAGTCCTTATTTTTGAGTTCTGATTATTTGGAAAGTAATCTTGAGTATAAAAGCCATCAGACTTTAATTTTTCCAATTGTTTACATTTCACTCACCTAAATTCTATTGTCATTTTCTTTTCTTTTATTTTAAGTAGGCCCCATGCCCAGTGTGAAGCCCAACACAGTACTTGAACTCACAACTCTGATATCAAGACCTGAGCAGAGATCACGAGACGGAGCCACTCAGGTACCCCTATTAGCATTTTTTTTTTTAAGATTTTATTTATTTATTTGACAGACAGAGATCACCAGCAGGCAGAGAGGCAAGCAGAGAGAGAGGAGGAAGCAGGCTCCCCGCCGAGCAGAGAGCCCAAAGCGGGGCTCGATCCCAGGACCCTGGGATCATGACCTGAGCCGAAGGCAGAGGCTTTAACCCACTGAGCCACCCAGGCGCCCCCCTATTAGCATTTTTTAAAGTAACTTATCTTCTCAACCATTCAACTGTTTTCCTAAAAAGAACAAATCCTTCTCTGGGCCCTCATATTTCATTAGCTCAGAAAATATTTATTTAAATTGAAAAATTATATGTATAAAAACCATAGACAGTTTAAGCCTAGAACTAAAGTGAGAGTAAAACTATAATATAAACAATAACAGCTAACATTAATTAAGATGTACTATGAGCATTCACTATGTGCCAGTGCTGTTCTAAGCACCTTCCACAGTACATATGTTAATAACACTGAATCTTCCAAACAATCCACTGAGGTGAGTACTATTATTACCCCCATTTTACAGATGAGGAAATAGAAGTGTATAGACAGTCCATTAGTCAGAAGAGAAATGTAAGGAAGAAGAGGAGTGAGGAGCAAGACGGAATGATTACTCTTGTGCACTGGTTATGCTAGAATGTTCCTGTGTGAGGACTGAGAAATCATGAGAACAGCCAGCCCAGTACCATAATGGAAATAGTTTTAACCTCACAATTCCCTTAAATGGTCTTAGGAATGCCCAGAGGTTAGCAGATGATACTCTGATAACCAGTGCATTAGAAGATAGAACCAACAAAGCATTAAACCAGGGTTATCTTCTATTCAAGTAAAAGACCTATAGCAACAATTCAAGTTACTATGAAAAACCACAGCTTAAAATTCTTAACCTATACAAAATCTCTAAGGCTAACATTAAATCTTAAAAAATGTCCTCCCTGCTTAGGACATAAGGTCCATAGTGCAAAACTATCTTTGGTAATAGAGCACACTATTAAATGGCCTCTTAATTTCATGACATAGCTTGTGCCATATAATAGCTGAAACCCCAAGGCACCTGCCAAACTAAAGAAAATTTGCTGGAGAGACATCACCTAGATCCTACTGGGTTTCACAGGGTTAAGAGGTAAGCAGGATAATAAAAATACTACTCTCAGTGAGTTCTTGAAAAGACAATTATCAGAGAAAGAAAGAAGGTAAGGAAAATATTATTCCTAAGTTATGAAATTAATGATTAGGGACCTAGCTAATATATAAGAGCAATGTTTTGTAGCACGGTGACAGCACCTGTACACACTGTATTTTTTCTGCAAATAACTGTAAACATATAATACAAATGGTGTAACTTTTCTTCTTCCTACAATTTCTAAAGTTGGTATCTGAAATTTTCATCTTACTTCACATAATAAATTTTTTAAAAGATTTTATTTATTTATTTGAGAGAGAGAGAGCATGAAAGGAGAGAAGGTCAGAGGGAGAAGCAGACTCCCCGTGGAGCTGGGAGCCTGATGAGGGACTTGATCCCAGGACTCCAGGATCATAACCTGAGCCAAAGGCAGTTAGTTGCTTAACCAACTGAGCCACCCAGGTAGCTAAATTTTTAACATAAATTTTTAAATTTTTAACATATTTATACTCTGAGTGCCCTGACTTCCTAATGTGTGAAGACTAATGAGTACTTTAAAGGTAAGCCAGATAACTCATCAATGTGTTGTATTCTCTATGTCAGAGAGATGTACTCTCAAACTCTGTATTTTTATTCCAGCTTTGATTAATAAAATAATTTAAGATAATTCACATTATCTGAGTTTATAGGCACTCTGTTATAAATAGTTTAATATTCTTTAAAGGACAATTTAACGCAATCAAAGAGCTAAACCAGAGTAATCATGTTATTCTTTTCATTAAATTATTCCCTACAATAAAAGTAACAATTCTTTCATTTATCATTTCTTACCCCAAAGTGTGAATTCTCCAAATCAAAAATCTGAAACTATAGCTCTTGAAACAACATTAGTCTATTTGGAAATTTTGCTCTAAAGACTGACTCAGAAAAAATAAACAGTAAAAAGAATTTTTACTAAATTTTCCAGAAGTTAGTGTGGGCACACGAGTGGTAGGGAAGAAGCAAAGGGACAAGCAGACTCCTCACTGAGTGGGGAGCCTGACAAGGACCCAATCCCAGGACCCTGAGATCATAACCTAAGCCAAAGTCAGATGCTTAACCAACTGAGCCACCCAGGACCCCTGAAGTTAGTGTTTCTTATAAGTAAAAAATAAAGTTTAGCTATCCAAATACATTTTTATTTAGGTATTACTAAAATGTGAACATTATTAATGACCAACTTAGACATTAATGCAGTTTTTAGGGATAGTTTCTATTTAGAACTCATGACAAAATTTGGTACTTTTTAATTATACAAAAAAGATTAAGGACTACAATAAAAGTATAGATCATCTTACCAGTCTTGAGGCATAAGTTTAAGGGGCTGGTCTACTACTCTATAAGGAACTGTGACACTAATTGCAGTGCCCCCTGGTTGCATCTGATCTTTTCTTCTCTGTATTAAAGTTTCATTTTCTCGTTGGCAGCCTTGTTTCTTCTTTTCATCTGATGGAACAAATCTTTGAAAAAACAGAGATGAGAAAAGGTCAAATGTTGCAACGTGATGCAAAAAGGAAAATACATTATATTGAAAATTTTAAACCAAACCTTTTTTTTTTTTTAAATGAACCTGCTCTGCATGTACAGATCACAATGTATGGAGAGTATAATCTTTCCTTTCCACGAGAGTACTCAGCTCACACAGGCCATAAATCGATGTATATGTCTGTATCTGTGTCTCTCACACACAGTCACACACAATTTATATTCATTCATCTAGCACTTAGCATTTTCCAAAGTTACATAAAAGACCATACTAACCCTTGATTTTTCAAATGCTAGTAGAAAGAAATTTTATTATAAATCAAAACATCACTTGAGGGACGCCTGGGTGGCTCAGCTGGTTAAGTGGCTGCCCTGGGCTCAGGTCATGATCCCAGCGTCCTGGGATCCAGTCCCACATCGGGCTCCTTGCTCGGCAGGGAGCCTGCTTCTCCCTCTGCCTCTGCCTACCACTCTGTCTGCCTGTGCTCGCGCGCGCGCTCTCTAACAAATAAATAAATAAATAAAATCTTTAAAAAACAAACAAACAAACAAACAAAAAACATGACCTGAAATGATGATATGGCCTCTTCACGGATAGGTGACTTAGCCCAAAAGCTTCACAAGACACCCCTTTTCATGGATTATGACTTAGCAAAATTAGAAAAATGTTATCTAATTTCAGGGTTGCTTTGCAAATTTTCAAGGAGGAATTAAATAAGTATATGCCAATTGTCTTAGTATAAATACTGCTAGTAATTCTGTAAATTACCAACTCTACCATGGGATTCAATTCTCTACTTTATAACAACAGATATTCTCAAAAATAATTTAGCAATGTGCAGGGCTGTTCTCAGCTCTAGATTGTTGGTGTTCACAAAGCATTTCCAAATGGTCTTCTTTTAAAAACATGCATACTCCAGATACACACTCTATTAGCCTATTTTATTAGCTATGGTCTGGCACTGCCAATTAAATAAGGGCAATGCAATCGTTACATTGAGACTCATTCCCCCTCTAAAGTTTTAGGCAAATAAATGGGGGTGGAGGGGATGCACAAGCACTTTCACTTGGTAGAGTCCTTTGAAAACTTTCAATATCACATGCTAAATAAATTCATCATTAGTAATACTGCTCTTATACTCATGAAAGTTTTTAATAGATGTGATTGTGATAAATGGAACTTCATTTTTTAAGAACAATTTTATTTATTTATTTGACAAAGAGAGAAAGATCACCAAGTAGGCAGAGAGGCAGGCAGAGGGAGAGGAAAAAGCAGGCTCCCTGCTGAGCAGAGGGCCAGATGTGGGCCTCAGTCCCAGGACCCTGAGACCAACTGTGACCTGAGCTGAAGGCAAAGGCTTAACCCACTGAGCCACCCAGGCGCCCTGGAACTTCATTTCTGAGCTGTTTTCATATCCATATCAGAATCTGAGAGAAGAGTTAAGATTTGCTTATCACTTAAAAACCTCCTCCAGATAATCATTTTACTCCCTATGGATTTTGGTTATTTATTAATCAAGCCCACTTAGAAAATGCCAAATATAATACTAACACTGAATAATTAAACACTTTAAAATTGACATGCACTGTTGGAAACAGTTTTCATATATGACTACAACAAAAATGTATCAACTTAACAGTAATATATTGCGCTAGTTACACAATATACACAGTTGTACAAAACACACAGTCACTATCCTCTTGAAGCTTACATTCCAAAACAAAGTGGTCTCACTGCCAAGAGAAAGATGCTTTATCTCATTCTATTTCTAAATGGGACTGAAATGTTTATATTCTTAAATATAATATTGCATCTCACTCTTGCAGCTTTTGGAATTTTAAATGTAAAAATAAAAAACTACTTATGCAAAATTACTTATAATCTTTAATGAATCATAATATACATACAAATGAGTGATCTATAATATCCAAATTTTAAAAGTCTAAAAACATCTATTCAACTTCTAATGCATTAAAAAATGAGTTACATAGCATTTGCATGTTCACATATTTGCTGACAGAAATTTCAACAAAGTTCTGAGTAATTAACATGGTTCTTTAACTATCATCTTACAATTTTTAGATGTTCTAGTATTTTAATTTCTGAATATATCTAGGTCTTTAGAATGGAAACCTTCACTGTAGTAAAATGCAGCTGTTTTCCAAAACGTTTTTCGGCCTTGATTTCATGTGGTAACATAAGGAGAGATCTTCTATCCTATTCTCCTAAACTTAAAGTCAGAGTAATAATACAGACTTCCTCAAGCAGATAACAGTCAATCATCAGATGGATCCACTTACTTGTGGAACATAAGGAGTAACTGCGGAGGACACTGGCAGATGGAGAGGAAAAGGGAGTTGGGGGAAATCGGAGGGGGAGACAAACCATGAGAGACTGTGGACTCTGAGAAACAAACTGAGGGTTTTGGAGGGGAGGGGAGTAAGGGGGTTAGGTGAGCCTGGTGGTGGGTATTATGGAGGGCACATATTGCATGGAGCACTGGGTGTGGTACATAAACAATGAATGTTGGAACACTGAAAAGAAATAAAATAAAATAAAATGGAGGAAAAAAACAACCACCACCACCAACCAACCAAAACAACAACCAAAAGCAAAAAAAAAACCCAAAAAACAAAACAAAACAAAAAAACGACCCCCTCCAAAAAACAACCCCAAAAAACAATGTAGACTTCTCTATCCATGGAAGGCACTAGCAAGTGAACTAAACTCAAGCTTTTTTTTTTTTCTTTGTTATTTTTTTAAACTATATTTCACTAGGATCCTGGAGTTAAGAAATAGAGCCCAAATTCTGCTCAAGGGAGGGAATCTAATAGAAGTTTCCTTCTTTTAAAAAGTCAGGGATTAAATTTACCATAAAGCTTGAAATAAACCCAGTACCCAATCTTTTTTCTGTACCCCACCTCTAGCCATTATCAACATCCTGGAAACTGCAAGGAAAATCAAATCTCAGAACTGTAAATTGGCCCTCACCTGAATTTGAGGCAAGAATTAAGCACCCTGACCACAATGATTGATTGAGAAATAAACACATTATCCAAGCCAGGCCAATGAGACTTTAAATCTGAATTTTTGCTAGAGTTATTGGGAAATAGGCACTATCTTTCTACTGTGATCAGTAACCTGGAGTGTTTGATAGTAGTTCTCTTTGACTCTGAAAGGGGAGAATCAGAGAGATGGAGACTAACTCCTGATTGTATCATTTCAACAGTAAATCCAGCTGTGTCAGAAGTCAGGACTGTTCAGTCACATTGAGTCAATAAAGTTTTTTTTTTTTTTTTTTTTTTTTTGATAAAGCTACTCTGAGTTGGTATTTATCATTTACAACTAAAAATGTTCTAACAAATATAACTGGAATTGTATAATGGATGTGATGGATGAATGTATGTGATTTGGAGAAATATTATTATGTCCATTTACTTATCCAATATTTGCAATTATTTATTCTACTCTACATTCCATGAGTAAAGGAGTGTGGGTGATGATGCAACTAAAGTTACTACTATTTAAATAAGTATAGTTCCACTGAAATAATTCTATTAGTACTACCAAAGAATAAAATTCAAATAAATGACATAGCTAAATAAATTACAGACTTTATATTATTTTAAAAACAGCAAATTTATGAATTATTTCCCAGGTTAAAAATATAGTTTTCCTTTTTCCTAATAAAAGAAGTTGGAATTTGAAAAGTAGAGAAAAGAAAAAGCAACAATGTCTGGATGTTTAAAAACCTCAAACTGAGAATTTAACTTATTTTATTTTTTTTTTTAAAGATTTTATTTATTTATTCGACAGAGAGAGATCACAAGTAGGCAGAAAGGCAGGCAGAGAGAGAGAGGAGGAAGCAGGCTCCCTGCTGAGCAGAGAGCCCGATGTGGGACTCGATCCCAGGACCCTGAGATCATGACCTGAGCCGAAGGCAGCGGCTTAACCCACTGAGACACCCAGGCGCCCCCTGAGAATTTAATTTAAAGTGATGTAATACTGGCAATGCTCCCAGGTACTTAGCATACACAAATATAAAATTTTTTCTGGATTACCCCTCCCCCCACCCCTGCCCACCTTCATTTTGGAACTCAAAGAGTTTCCACAGAAAAAATTCTAAGGAAAGTGAACAGTAAATGAAGACAATGAAAAACATTAAATGTACTAAAAAAAAACTAAACACACAAGGCAATGAGAGGTATCATGAAAGAAACAACTGTCAAAAGAAAAAGGTAACTAAGGACTTCTAATAATGCCATTATCAAAGATCAAAGCTTATAAAACACAACTGCAGATATGTACAAGAGGGAAAAAAATACTTTTAAAAAGACCAAAGAGGGGCACCTGGGTGGCTCAGTGGGTTAAAGCCTCTGCCTTTGGCTCAGGTCATGATCCCAGAGTCCTGGGATTGAGCCCTGCATCAGGCTCTCTGCTCAGTGGGGAGTCTGCCTCTCTCTCTCTCTCTCTCTCTGCCTCTCTGCCTACTTGTGATCTCTGTCAAATAAATAAATAAAATCTTAAAAAATAAACAAATAAATAAAAAGACCAAAGATTTGAAAAAGTACTAAACAGAACTACTAAAATTTAAAGTCCCCGAAAGAGAAGAGAAGGGGGATGGGAGTAGGTGTGAATGTAAAGGGGCCAGGACTCAGAACTGACACCCCCCCCCCACCACAAATCCATATACCTTTAAAAAAAAAAAAATTTTTTTTTTAAATTTATTTATTTAGACAGAGAGAGAGAGAGCACAAGAAGAGTGGTAGACAGAGGAAGAAACAGGCTCTCCGCTGAGCAGGGAAGCCAATGCAAGGCTCAATCCCAGGACCCTGGGATCATGACCTAACCT
The DNA here is from genome assembly GCF_030435805.1 of Mustela lutreola. Taxonomy (NCBI): domain Eukaryota; kingdom Metazoa; phylum Chordata; class Mammalia; order Carnivora; family Mustelidae; genus Mustela; species Mustela lutreola. Next base: position 55,102,804 of record NC_081303.1, read on the forward strand.
GACTTGAAGGCAGACATTTAACCGATTGAGCCACCCAAGTGCCCCACCCAAGTGCCCCACGAATCCATACACTTAATTATAATGAATCCTCAAGGCGGGTATACAAGAGATCTACATCTAGATGTACAAATTTAGATGAACAAATTCAGATGAACAAATTTAAAATGGTCCTTAAAATAACCAGGTAAAGCAGATTTCCTCATAGGATTGGATATCACACCAGTAGGTGACTTATGGAACCAACATAGGAAGCTAGAATGTAGCCCAACAGTATCCTCAATGTAATGGGCGGGGGGGGGGGGGGGGGGGGGGAGGGAGAGGGGAAGAATTCCTTTATTTGTTTTCCAAAGTGGTTGAATCCTTTTGCATTACCTGTGGCTGATGGGAACATAAATTGCTCATGGTCCTGAGTAAACTCCAGTAATTGTTCTGCCTGCTTCTTCCCAAAGCCTCAAGTAGTTTTCTCATATGAATGTGCTCTACAGTATCTGACTAATGTGAGGGGAACCCTCTAGATATTTTTGAAGCACTCTCTATGTGTAATCTCTCTTCTTTGGACCTCTGTCCTGGGATGCTATCATCATGGCTAGAATCATGTCATCCAATCACTTTATTTAAATAAATTTACAGTCCTACTAAAACTCCTCTCAAGATCACATTTATAATTTTATGTAAAATGTACTTTTTAATACTTTCATAATATAACCTTAACTTTGTTACTTAGGGATGTTTAAAGTTAAGGTGGGTTGTGTTTTGTTTCATTTACCTATGAAGGGCTAAAAAATTGAAAAATCCTTAATTTTAAATGAAACCAAATAAAATCTGTGCCAAAATGAGCTATGGGGTACAGCCAGTACTATAATTGTGTGGAGGAGGTTTCAATTATGCATTAATTACATAGCAAAGCCTCCAGCTGACTCAAACTGTAGGGGAGATGTCAGTTGCAATGAGGTGTTAAACAATGAAGGGAGTGTTTTATACTTAGAAGAAAAATTAGGCTCAGTCTATCCTAAGAATGTAGTCTATTTAATTGTTTGGTTTCTCTGTTGTGAGTCTAAGGAGAAAACCACTAAAATTTTCTTTGTGATTTCTTTGCACTGTTTACTATCTTCCATTATAAACAATACTTAAGATTTAAATTTGTAATACCCTCAGATGAGCACCGTAAGTTTCTGAATAATGAAAAACTAAAGGCAAAATTTGTTGTTTAATATTCCAAAAACTTACTGTGAATTTTCTATAACCATTAAGGTATATTTATAAAAAATATATATAAATAGCTGTCAATTACTAAAAATTGTGAGAGTTGGAAATACTGAATTTACAAATCATAAAAATCAAAGAATTACAAAGGGCTTTAAAAATTACCTGATCCAAATATAATTAGGTACAAAAAATACAATGCCAAGTATAATGAGACTTCATAGGAACTAAAATCAAATCCCAGATACAGATAAACTATCAAAAAAGGAATTTGAAAATAGACATACACTAAATGAAATGCACAAACACACACAAAACCTGAATTTCAAGTACGTAAGTCTGCCATTTTCCAAATTACCAATGTGTTTCTCCCTCGTTTTCTGTTTCTTAGACATTTATTTAATATCCACCATTGGACAAACACTGTTTTCAAAGATGGAGGTCCAAATAACAACAAAGTAACAAGCCCTTTTCTCTAATGAGTCACAAGTATTAGTTGGAACTGTGAATTCCAACTGGGTGCCAGATTGCCAGATTGTAAAACACACAAAGCATCACAAAACAAAAACAAAAATATAGATGCATATCATACTTCACAGAATATAAACAATGAAAAAACTGCACTTGTATATTCATTAGAAGGTGGAAAGAAGACACAAGAATGCTAAAAAAAAACCACCAAAAAAACCTTTTTAAAGCAGTTAATGAAATCCATTTTTGTGTGGGTCTGACACAGTTTCAGCTACATTATCAAAATTCAAGGAGGGCCAAAAGATTGTATTTCTTATTCACCCAATTGTAGGTGACTTGAGGAAGTAATTCATGTAATTCATAACACTGTAAGAACACTAAATGAAAAAAGTCTAAAGTATAAAACAGAAATCCTTCTTTCCCTACTGTTAATGGAAAAAAAAGTTCAGCAAAAATTTCATTCAAATACTAAAGAAAAAATACTGTATAGATATATTTGTGCCTCATTACCTATATTTTTTATAAAGCTATTTAATTCATAAGGTACTTAAATTCAATTCTGCATTTGTTAAAACCTGAAATCAAGTTTTGTAACTTATTTTGTATCTCATTTTTAATTAGTCATAAGTTATTGTAGAAGCAGTTATGATTTTCTTTTTGGAGGTCAGGTTGCTTTTGTTTTCTTCAAGAATTGTCATTGTTATTTTACTGAGAAAGAAGGCAGAGCATTCACATTCTTTTCCTGGATACTAATTATGTTATTGACTGAAAATATTTTCCTAGTTACCACCAGAAATATTTAACAAGAATTTTCAATGTTAGATCAAACTACAAAATATTGTTATTGTACTTAACAGTGAATATAAGGCCCTGAATATTGCAGAAGAGTATTCTGTTCCAGAATAAAACCCAATTTCTTTTTCTAAAATTTATTTATTTTAGAGAAAGAGAGAGTGCAAGCACGCATGTAGAGGAGGGTGGTCCTCAAGCGGACTCCCACAGAGCACAGAGCCCGATGCTGGGCTCCACCTCCCTCATCTCACAACCTGAGTGGAAATCAACAGTCAGGTGCTTAGGGCGCCTGAGTGACTCAGTTGGTTTAAGCATCTGTCTTGGCTCACGTCATGATCCCAGAGTCCCGGGATGAAGCCCCACGTCAGGATTCCTGCTCTTGTGGGAGCCTGCTTCTCCCTGCCACTCTCCCTGCTTGTAGTCTCTCTCTCTCTGAGTCAAATGAATACATAAAATCTTAAAAAAACACAAACACTTGCAAAGAAAAAAAGAGATGTTTAACTGAATGAGCCACCCAGGTGCCCCTAAAACCCGATTACTTAATCTGAATGTTTGTTAAGAACCTCCATTATCAAAGGTTAAAATAACTAAACTGGTCCTTGGGAAACCTGGCTGTATTTCCTGCTCTGCAAACAACAACCGGAGTAGTCTTTACGCTTATCTCTCAGCATTTTCATTTAAGGTAAGAGTGTATTCTGACGATCCTTTTTGGGTCTCAAAATCTAGAAAATAGTAAATGTCAAGTATTTCCTTAGATTATTAACATAAATCACTATGGTTACGTACGATCTCACTAACACCACATTATTTGTGAGAGGAGCTAGATGACGTTTTTAATGGGTAGTATATTATTGCTGAGTCTAATTTGATTCTGAACTTTTCTTCAAGATGTGATTTGTTTATAAGTTAATGTCAAAGAAAATTATACTTTTCACTGTACTCTCAATAATAAGGCATTAAAATTGGGTTTTATACTAACTGCTGGAACATATTTTATTTCTCATCAGTTACAACAAATGATTCCTAACACAATCATGTGAGCTCCAAGAAGGTTGAGCTTGCAGTGTATTTACCTACATAACACTTTGATTTTTAGTTATTGCTCTGTAGTGTTGAATGAACTAAGTACAGACAGATTAAATACACCTTATAAAATTCCAGTTCCAATCATTATAAAAACCCTTCCAAGAAATGTCAGATAAAATATAACAAATACCTGAAATGTATATCTGAGCTGGAAAGAAAATAGTCATGGGCCAGAAATCACTGGTGCTGCAGTGGATGAAAACGGAAGACAGGAACACTTTCTTGAGACTTGGTTTTTACCACCCACACAAAGGATGGACACAAAGAACTAGAAATGGAACCTTACATGAGGTAAACAATCAACAAAAGGATAAACTAGGGGAAAAAAATTCCAAGTAAGTTTTAAGGACGTGTATCCATCGTGATCTGGCTATAGTGTAGGGGAGGAAAATGGAGTCCTCAATAATTTGTCAGCCAAGAGCCTACCCCAATGTCACTCTGGTCTACTATGCATTTGAATTTATGCTATGCTGGTGGACTAGAAATCCTCGAATTGAGAATTTAACAAAAAATCAACTTTAAGGGGTGCTTGGCAGTTCAGTAGGTTAAGAGTCTGCCTTCAATTCAGGTCATGATCCTGAGGTCCTGGGGTCCACTTTGGGATCCCTGCTTCTGCCCTCTCCCCCCAACCTCTGCTCATGCTCTCTCTCTCAAGTAGATAAAATTGTCAAAAAAATTAATAAAAAATAAAAAAAAAAACAAATAAAAATCAACTTTAGACTTGTCATATTCCCTGTGGCACCCAACAAAAGCAAATTTATAAAAATCATTCTGTAAGTAAGGGATGTCTTCAATCCAGAATTTCTTCAAATAATTAAAACTTAGTGAGCAAAACTCTAAATATATAACAAATGCCAAGACTTAATCACTAATTACATAAGGTAATTGGACAATCTGATGATTCCTATTTAATAAGCACCATTAGAGAGTACCAAATACTAGGAAAAGGTTGTAACAGAATACCTTTAAGCCCTTTCTCTCCAACTAATGACCATAACACACACCACTCTTATCCTCTAAAACATTATGTAGAATATATAGTGTTGGGCTTTCCTTTTTCTTTCACCTACCTGATGAAAAGCAGAATGAACAATCTTAAAATGCTAAATATCCAGCAGTGTTTAAGTGAGTCTGTAAACAATTTACCCATTTTAATAATCAGCATGACTGACAAAAATCGAAACAACACTATAGGATAGGGTGACCGCTTTTTCTTCAAATACATTTTACTATATTTGAACTATATGAATTCCTCAATAAATGTTTAGAAATTATTCTCTTGTATTAACTCATGGGTCTGTATGTGGGAAGAGGGAAAACAAATTTTCCCCTTGAAAGTATTTTATTAAAATGACTGTATTTTGGGATGCCTGGGTGGCTCAGCCAGTTAAACATCTGCCTTTGGTTAGGGTCATGATCTAAGGGTCCTGGGATCAAGACCCACACTGGGCTCCTTGCTCACTGGGACACCTGGCTTCTCCCTCTGCCTGCTGCTTCCCCTGCTTGTGTTCTCTCACTCACTCTCTCGGACAAAAAAAAAATCGTTAAAAAACATAATAATAAAATGATTGTATTTAATTTATTAAGTCTAGTATCACACAGGCAAAGAGAAAATGAACTTGTTAAAAAGGAGACAAGCATAGCTTAGCTGAACAAAGCGGCTGAAACACCTGTGCTGCCGCCACCCCACCATGCAGACATACATGACACAGTGCCTTGCCCACACACATTTTTCAGTTTTAAATGAAAGACTGTTAATTCAAGATAATGTATACTATATTAAATTGTAATAACTTAGAACAAGGTCCACCCACAATTCACAGATGCAAACAAAAAAACAACACCAATAGCACAAATAATCATCATGAGAATCTAGCATATGACATTTACAATGAGAAGCAAGCAAGGTGGATATCCTTGTCATGAGCAAAAGCGGACATCCAGAAATTACTAGCGAAACCACGGATTATCTGCCATGCTAGTAATAATGCTCAAAAACTTGACAGCACTCTGAAAATCACTTAACCATGGCTCATTTTGAGCCTTGCAAATGTACATATAATTGAAAGTTACTTAAAACAATTTTAACCCTGCCAGTTTTCCTCTGTAAATGACAGCCAATACAAGAAGTATAAAGATTTTAAAAAACTCATCATGATCTCTGAAAGTGGCACACCTATTCATACTAACTAAAAAATAAATACTTCTAGAAAATACTTAAAGTCTGAAGCTGGTTGGGTAGGGGAGAGATTATGTACACACCATGATGTGTGTTTATTAGAGCAGTTTGAGTGTAACTGTGATTATATTCATTTTAAACAGGAAATGAGGAAGGAAGAGAAAGACTAAAATTTTCAGGTACAAAATTCCAGTTACAAATGAAAATGGTACACATTTCTAGTTACAAATAAATACATCCTAGGGATGTAAAGTACAACACATTGATTACAGTTAATAATATTGCATTGCATATTTGAAAGTAGTCAGGAGAATGGAATTTTAAAGTTGTCATCTCAAGAAAAACATTTTGCAACTATGTATAGTGATGGATGTTAACTGGACTTCTGTGGTGATCACTCTGTGATATATACAAATATTAAATTCTTACACTGTATACCCAGAATTAATAATAACGTCAAATAAACTATATCTCAATAAAAAATATTTCTGGAAGCTAAGTATCTAAGAATTTTAACATAGGATATAGGTTTCATTTTAACTTCAATTAAATTTTACTAATTTCTAGGGTAAAAAGACTATATTCCCAACCTCCACCATCCCCTACACCCCGGGTAAACAATATATACAGAAGTTTTTATCACTTTTCCCAATCTTTTTTTTTTTTTTTAAAGATTTTACTTATTTGACAGAGACACAGCAAGAAAGGAAATAGAAGCAGCAGCAGTGGGTGAGGGAGAAGCAGGCTTCCCTCTGAGCAGGGAGCCAGATGCGGGGCTCAATCCCAGGACCCTGGGATCATGACCTGAACCTAGGGCACCTGCTTAACGACTGAGCCATCTAGGTGCCCCACTTTTCCCATTCTTTACTACTACTTGGAGAAGGGGAGAAGGAGAGAACTGGAATTTGTTTTAGAACTTCCTCAAGCTCTTCAGAAAAAAGTCAAAACAATTCATATTAAAAATTAACATAATAGTATCCTTTTCATTAGAACTTGTGCCAAAACTTTCCCTATTTTTCCTAAAGGATCCAGAGAGAAAAGACTATACAGTGGACCCCTAAACAACACTGGTTTAAAGTGCATGGGTCCACTTATACAGAGGATTTCAGGATTTCCGCCTGCCACATAAATGCAACTCAGGCGCCTGGTGGCTCAGCTCATTAGCATCTGCCTTAAGCTCAGGTCATGGTCGCAGGGTCCTAGGACTGAGCCCCACATCGGGTGCCCTCATCAGAGTCTGCTTCTCCCTCCCTCTCTGCCCTCCATCCCACATGGCTCATGCTTGCTCTCTCTCAAATAAATAAGCCAAATCTCTTAAAAAAAATACAATAATGTATTTTCTCTTCCTTGTGATTTTTTAACATTTCTTTCTAGCTTACTTTATTGTACAAAACATTATATAATACATATAACATACAAAATATGTGTTAATAGACTGTTATGTTACATATTACTTATGTTATCATTAAGGCATCCATCAACAATAGGCTATTACGAGTTAAGTTTCTGCAGGAGTCAAAAGCTCGATGTAAATTTTTTATTGTGTGGGGGATCGATACCGCAAACCCCTGCATTGTTCAAGTACTCTGTACTCTGCTCTGAAAATTATACTTCAGACTATCTACAAAGCCTATAGCACAGAAGCTGAAATCGTTTTCTCCAAATAAGGAATACCAGATTCTTAACTACTAATTCTCATATCCAATGAAAACGACACTTTAACAAATTACTTACTTCAGGTCTTGCAGAAGGTCCTTTGCATTAAGCATGGTTATTAAAGAGGTGGTAGCTGCAGGAATTATGATAATGGGTGTTCGAGATCCTATAAAGACAAAATTATAAAGGTAGCAAATATGTTATTATTAAAAGAAATATAGTTACTTTTGTAATTAATAAATTTATAATCTTAACTCCTTTGAGCTAAAGAAATATTTAAGTCAACAATAATATTCAAAATATTTAGTAATCAGTATGACCTGAGTACAGACTAATCAGAATGGATACTGTGCACAAACATCTGATATAACTGCACAAGCATAATATCAGCCTTCATTTTGTAATCTGGCTTACTCACTTTTACTTTCTATTTTAAAAATTTTTAAGTTTTATCTTTATTTTAGTAATCTCTATATCCAACATGGGGCTCAAATTCATGATGATCAAGAGTCAAATGCTGGGGCACCTGGGTGGCTCAGAGGGTTAAGCCTCTGCCTTCGGCTCAGGTCATGGTCTCAGGGTCCTGGGATCGAGCCCCTCACTGGGCTCTCTGCTCAGAGGGGAGCCTGCTTCCCCCTATCTCTCTGCCTGCTTATGATCTCTCTGTCAAATAAATAAATAAAATCTTAAAAAATAAAATAATTTTAAAATCAGGCACACCTGGGTGGCTCAGTATGTTAAGGGTCTGCCTTCAGCTTAGGTCATGATCCCAGGGTCCTGCGATTGAGCCCTGCATTGGGTTCCCTGCTCAGCAGGGAGTCTGCTTCTCCCTTTCCCACTCCCCCAGCTTGTATTCCCTCTCTTGCTCTCTATCTGGGTCAAATAAATAAATAAAATCTTTAAAAAGAAAAAAATAAAAAATAAAATAAGTTTAAACTTATATGCATAATCTCACCTTTCTTCTGATTTGGGGGAGGTCTTGCTTGAGAAACTGTTAAGAGAGGGGAAAAAAATGAGTGTTACAAAATAACATTCTTATTTTCAAAGTTACAAAGCAACTAAGGCCTAAAAATTTAAATTACATATGACTAGTTATAAAGTTTTAAAACACACTGCAATCTTTCCAAATAATACCAATCTTCTCAATTTCTCTGTTTCACAAAAACATTAAAATGCCTTACCATTATATAACAATATATTGTAACAAAGATATACTACGCTGCTAAACTCTTGAGTATCTACATTAACAGATATTATAGTCTAGCAAAAGCAATAAATAGTTTCTTAATTAAATGATAGCCAATGCAGTAAATGCAAAAACATGTAACACTGGGTGATAGGCTGGAAGGAGGAAATGTGTTTAACTATCTGGGAGGGAAAAGAAAGGCATTATTGGGAACTAAGACCTAAAATACTTCTTACCATTTCTCTCTCTTTTCATATTTGTTTTTTCATTAGAAGAAGATTATAGGCAATAAGTCATGGGCAGGTCTATATTATCTTAAATTGCCCCCTTTTTTTTTTAAAGATTTTATTTATTTATTTGGGGGGAGGAGAAATCGAGCGAGAGCAGGAGGCAGAGGGAGAGAGAAACTGAAGCAGAGTCAGTGCTGAGCATAGAGCCTGATGTGGGGCTCAACCTCATGACCACAAGATCATGACCTGAGCTAAAACCAGGAGTCGAACACTCAACTGACTAAGCCACCCAGGTGCCTCCAGTTGCCCATATTATTAATAATTGTGAATGTGGGAGATGTGGGTGGGGAGATGGGAGTAACTGGGTGATGGGCACTGAAGGCACATGATGTGGTGAGTGCTGGGTGTAAAATGAAAATGATGAATTATTGAACTCTACATCTGAAACTAATGATGTACTTACTATATGCTAGCTAACTGAATTCAAATTAAAAATTGTGACTGTTATGTTAAAAAATATAAATATTCTTTTTTTTATTATTTGTCTATATAATAGACTTTATAATGGAAATAGGTGTTGGCATAATAACAGCAACATCAGCCTGGTTCAAGACTAATATGTTTTAGAATCTAAAAGTGCTGTACATTCAATTTTCAGAATTTACACATACAAAAAAATTTACTGACAGCTTTCTGTCATGTACTATATTAAAATTTCCACTTCCTTAAATCACAAAAATAAAAATTTAGGAGATTTAAAATTCTCACTCAACATCAGTTGTTAAAAACAGATTACCATTTTTAAAGGGGATACACTCATTTTTGGAATATGTTCTTTTTTAAGGCAATAAAATGCTACATTTTAACTTAATACTTTGTAATCCTTTCTACAGCTATTTACTATGATAAAATTTTATGGAGTCCAGTAGTAAGATTTTTCCAGTCCCTTAAAGGAGAGAAATATATATTAAATACAAGCTCATGCATATACATATTTATTAGTGTTCTCTTTCTTTCTACTTGCTAAGAAAAAAATACTAAAGCTTTCTCAAACATTTTTAAAAATAGAACTCAAGGAAAACACCTGATTAGCTGATTAGCTAGATAACATCATTTGGAATATAATATATTCTCAGTAAATATTTGGTATTTGTTGGAGGGATAAAGTATTGATAGGATGGCTAGATACATGGATAAACAGGAGACAGGACTTGCTTAAAAAAAAAAAAATGAGTAAGGGAAACAACAAAAAAGAACTCTTTGCCTGAAATACCACTGGTTTGGTTAAAGAAGCCCACAATGGACTGAGGAATTTAGGAAAAGATTCACTAAATTCAAGGGTGAGAAGACCCCATGTAAGAAAAAGATAAAATAAGAAAGCACACATATTAAAATTTAGAAACATAGCAAAAAAAATAATTATATAAGAATAAAAATAAGTTCCCTAGTTAAATCAGGACCAAGGTCCAGACACAATGACAAACACACTATATTAAGCTTGATTTAAAGTGGGAGAAAGGGGAAAAATGGCAGAATAACACAGTTCATAAGGCACAGTGATTAAGAGGAAAAATCTGTACTCAGATTACCTCAATTCCTATCTACATTTTGCCACTTCCTGGGCAAATTACCGTTGTAAGCTGAATTGATAGACCATTCATTCAGTCTCAGTTGTCCTCAACTATAAATCAGTAATAATAGTTTCTACATCTTGAAACTGCTGTAAGAATCTTAAAAACAACAATGCTGGTTAAGTCCTTAATCAGATCTTGGCTCATATTTAATATTTAGCGAACCCTGTGGCTATAGCAGCTCATCCTAAATGCTACTGCTCCTAGTACCACTAATACTACCACTACCTTCAGCAAATTCCATGACTGAAAATTTACAAGCTGAGAATAAGTAATTATTATTGATTGCTATGCATGATTTCTAATATAATTAGTCTTCACTTAAATATTCAGAGCCTTATGCACAAGGCCCTCTTATTATTGTAAATAAAACAGAAATAGTCACTGCCCTCAAAAACCCTTCAGTAAAGTAGGGGAGTCAGACCATAAATAAGTAAGCATACAAACATATTTAAACAAGTTTGAACATTCAATTATTAAGAAACAAAAAGCACGTACAACTGACAGAAAAGTGTCCTTTGGAAAGAACGCGTAGAGAAAGCCTCTCAAAGAAGTGGCATTTAAGCTCAGATTTCAAGGATGAAAAGGAGCCAATGTGCAAGGAATAAGTGAAGAACAGCCCGCTGAGGGCTAGAAATGTGAGCAAATGCCAAAGACAGGAAGAAACTGCTGTGCTTAAGGAACTGCAAATGTATAGACTACAGGGACAAAAGAAAGAATGGCAGGAAATGAGGTTAAAAATATATGCTTTCAAACGGAAAAATACACACACACACACACATACACACATACACATTTTCCAGGCAACATTAGGTTTGTATGTAAATGCCACTGGAAAACCCTGTAATTTTTAAGCCACAAAGTGACATAATTTGATTTTCATTTCACATCTTCTGGAAAAGAAAAACAAAAGATTGAGATAAAGGATCAAAAGGGGACAAGCATGAAAGCAGAAAGCTCAAGATTATTAAGAACAGTCCACACAGTGGTGCTACTCAAATTAAGTGTAAAGATAAGAGGTGGTTTTTTTTTTATATATTTGAAATTTCCAAGGTCAAGTGAATAAAATGCAGTAACAATGAATTACTAGAAAATGATCATGGACTTGGATGTTGTGATAGTACTGTACTCTCAATTTCTATATGCATCTTGTTGGAAGCCAGAAATAGGTCATGGACTAACACTTCAAGAAGCACTGGTCTAGAGAAATGATAATGGTTTAGACTTAAATTCTTGTCGTGGAGATAAAGAGACAAATCTGAAATACAGAAAAGGTAAATCTGACAGAAGTTACTGACCTCTTAGATGAGAGCAATAAGCAAATGTGGAAAGTGAATAATGAAGAGTAACGCCTGCATTTTTTTGCTCAAGAAACAAGAGTTTATAGTGGTGCCGTTTATTCATGAAGAAGACACTTGGGGGAAAAGTTCAGGCAACAGAGGTTTTACATCAGTTTTAAGATGCCTATGGCATATCCAAATATTAGACAATTTATACGAGATACCAGAGATAAGAAGAGATGTCTGATTTGGAGATACAAATTTGAAAATCATCAGCATAGACGTAATACTATGGAATGAGATACCAGAACCAGCACAATATTTTTAAAATATACAAGGGGTGGGGCACCTGGGTGGCTCAGTCAGTTAAGCCTCTGCCTTCAACTCAGGTCATGATCTCAGGGTCCTGGGATCGAGCCCCGCATTAGGCTCTCTGCTTAGCGGGGAGTTGCTTCTCCCCCTACCCTTCCACCTGCTAGTGATCTCTCTTTCACACTCCCTCTCTCTCAAGTAAATATTTTAAAAATTAAATAAGTAATAGATAAATAAATAAAATATACAAATGGCTAATTCTCTCTATCAATCTTATATGTAAAGCAGACAAACGAGTTACAGTTCACCTACCCATTTCAGGCAATCTATGAAATAAAAGTAAAAAATTAAAGCTGGAGAAATGAAATATGCACTGTACATGCATAAGAAAGAGGCAGGAAGCAAGGATATGGGTAAGAGATTTAACCTAGAAAGAAAATGACACTAAGGTACAGGACTATGGCTTATCAAAGGCTTATCCTTCCTAATCCACTGAAAAACATGTGCTTTTTGTTAGTTACATTCTCCAAATAAATATTTAGAAGTTGAGAATAATTGTAGATACTTTGAAGTATCAAATTTACCCAGGGACTTGCCTGGCACAATTAGTGAGTGCTAGATAAACATGTGGTGAAAGAATAATAAAAAGGAGGGCGCCTGGGTGGCTCAGTGGGTTAAGCCTCTGCCTTCAGCTCAGGTCATGATCTCAGGGTCCTGGGATCGAGCCCCGTACTGGGCTCCCTGCTCAGCGGGGAGCCTGCTTTCCCCTCTCTCTCTCTGCCTGACTCTCTGCCCACTTGTGATCTCTCTGTCAAATAAATAACTAAAATATTTAAAAAATAATAATAATAATAAAAAGGAAAAAAGTAATCAATAATGGCACTCAGTATTTGAGTTGCCCCACTGAAGAGGTAAACAAAACGGTGGTTCAGTCCTCCATTTTCGAATGATTCGAACTCTACCTACAAATAAAGGTTATGAATGGCTAATTTCTCATCTATAACATATTATACTGCCAAATAGGTTTTGAGCATTCATATATTTTTTAATTTTGAAAAGACAGCATAAGTGAACATGTCATATATTACACAGTTATCTCTTCAAAACTGGGCAGCATCCCATAGGCAAATACAAAAAACATTTCTACAGCAAAAGAAAAATTCACTAATCAAGACAAAGGTGATAAACTGCTGAACATCCACTAAAATGAGTTTTTATTCATAGATGAGTGCTAAAAACTTGTGGAAAAGGAAGAGGAGATCTCACATGGATGGGCATCAGAATATTGTTCTGAGATATTAATTCACATTAATTTCAATCAGTTTAATCACCAGGGTACCTTGATAGAGCAGTTGAAAAAGAATGATAAAATATTAAGAGTTGAAAAGACTCAGAACTCCATAGTTTACATATGATCTTCTCCAAGGTCACAAAACTGACTGATAGAATCCAGCTCCCTTAACTTCATTTTATCACATGGTACATTTGAACAACCTGATTTATTTAGATATCAGTGCCTCCCCTACCCCTTTCCTTGTCTACCAAATGATTTTGAGAAAACGTGAAATGACAATTTTACATTATACAACACAAAAGTGCATTAGAAAACTCCAGGGGTGATTTCTCCCCTCTTACACCAATTCTGCATTTCTCCTGTGACCTTCTGGAGACTGACCAACTACAGCCTCCCATCCCACCACCCCAAAGAAGCACAGTCCTGTATCAGTCATCTGCCTCTACAATACCCCTCTACTGCACAGTTTGTATTGTTCGGGCCCAACTGAGTACAGCAATTCCTATTGCCTTCACTTTTTCTTCCTTCCTGAAAAGAACTCCTTTTTAGCTTTTTCTAGTTTCTGGCCCTGAGTACATACATGGAAGGCATTCAACTAACATTTATTGAATTTAATTGCTCTTCCTTATACTCTTAATATGGCTTTTGATTAAGGTCCTCGGTACTTAATAAACAGTGCCACAGTCCTGTTATCTGAAATAAATTTATCCAGTGTGCTCCAAAGTTAACAAATGGCTAATGAAGTCCTTCTCTTCTCCACTCGTCCGCAAAAACAGGAATGATAAAGTTTCCAAACAAATCCACTGTCATAAAAAAAAAGAAAGAAAGAAAGAAAGAAGAAAAGGAAAGAAAAGAAAAGAAAAGAAGGAAGGAAGAAAGGAAGAATGAAAGAAAAAGAAAAAGTAAATACTACTCATGTCAAAATCCAGATCTATGGATCCAGGACACATTCTGATATAAAAATAATCCCACTATAAGCCACATATATTCATAATACTGTACTTCTAAAGTGCTTCCAGAAGTATTTAGTATGTATAATTTACATAATTTTAGAGTTAGCTTGTAAACATACTATGAATAAAAAGACAACCAATTCTGCACTATTGATACTGCCAAATTTAAGAGGAAGAGCACCCAATTAAATTCTGGCCTGTGCATTTCCAATCCTATTCATTTTCTTCATAGCCATTTTCAAAACCACTGATGAGGTAAAAGAAGAAAAGGTACATCCTAACACTTTAATTACACTAAATGTAAAAACACCAAAATCAAACCCAAAACACCTAAAATGAATATATTGTTGGTCTCTACATGCATTTATAAAGATCAACCTTTTTAGAAACTAGGAATAGAGAAGAAAAATATTTCCAAAATAGCTTCAGTAATGCTTATGCTTACCACACATTTTACAGAACTGATTACAAAATATTGTATGTTCAAGAACATAGACATCTGAAATTCTAAGCATCAAAGCTGCTGAACAGTCTATTAAAATTATAATGCTGTGCTTCCGACAGAGGAGGAAAAATCACATCCATATGTACCTCGAACAAGAAACTGGTGAGGGGATGTGTACATATACATAGTTTTTTAAAACATTTTTCTAAGATCTTACAAACATTTTCTTAAAAAAATTTAACTCTTCAACTCTATTTGTTCAAGTAAATGTTCCTATATTACTTTATATTAAAGTAAAATTTCAATTCCTTCAAAGCATTGTAGTATCAAAAAAATTTGTGACAATTAAAAAACAAACAAACAAAAAAATTCTGAAGTTTTGTATTTCACCTGGTCTTGGTACTGGCTGTGCTGCAGGAGTCTGAGTCTTACGGGCCGATGCACCTTCCTTTAAAAGAATAAAAATTGACAAATAATATTAGAATTCCTTTACATAATAAATACTTCCATTTAATTACTGCAAAGAAATTTTGTATCTCCTTGTTTCTCAATCAATCCCTCCACTAAACATGTTATGATACTAAGCATTAAAACAAAAAGCAAAACAAAACAGAAAACCCCCGCAGAAAACAAAAACACCTCCCTTATCTTCTATGCTACTGGCCATGAGGTAAATAAAAGGATTCTTTAGTAGAAAATAAATTTAAACTATTATCATATAGTTTATTCTAAAACTACAACATTTTCCAAATATTTGATATGCTTAATTGTTGGCAATTTTAATATTTGCATAAATGTTATTACCCATTTTAAAATCAAGTCAATCTTTTTTCCATCAAATAGTTTCAAAATGAATAAATGATACATAATCTCACATTAGAAAGATGTAAATGATGTTACTTTGCAGTGCATTAAAAAATCCCACAAACATTTCAAATTAAATGCCTTTAAAATATTCAGGGAAATAATCACATTTATAAAGACAAGATTTGTTACATTTAAGAGTGGTTGAAAATTTTAACTAAATAACAATCTCAACTAATTACTAAGCATGTAATATATAGAAGAAAATATGCTAAGTACTGAAATATATCAATTACATATTCAGGAGTAGATGCTTCTGAAATGCTTAAGATACTCAAAAAGCTGTCTTTAGTTTAACAGTTTTAATCATATTCACACTTAATAGAAAACTACAAACAAAAAGAAGCTACAAAAATAAATTTCAAAAAAACTGGTACCATGACTCTAGTCGTACTCAACTGAATGAAATTTGGTGACTATCAGGGAAACTACATAAATCCATAATAATAAAAATCGGTATTAGAATCACAGAAACATTTCTAAAGAAATACTGCTAAATAATGTTAATTTTAACCATATTACATTGTCTTCAAAACTTGAGACTCTTCATAGTAAAATAATTTGGAATGGTAAGCTATACCACAGTTGTTTTTTAAATAAATAACTAAACCAAAGACATTTTAGCTTTCCATCTCATGTTAGTCCAGAAAGAGAATCAACTAGGTATTATACAATAAACATGAAAATAAAATAAATGTTACCCATATTACTTAAGAAATCCTTATATGTAAATACTGAGTCATGGACTGTGACTTAAGTACACACTGACACAGAAAAAAATTTAAAAAATGAGAGAGAAGAACAATGAGCACACACACATGCAGATATCTTCCTGTCTACATTTTGACTACAAGGTTGGCTGGATCCAAATCAAAGCCCCTTCTTTTCAAAAGGGCAGATGAAGTTCAAAATCACAAGAACAAAACAGCACCACGTGCATATGGAGAACTATCAGAACCAAAACTGATTCATGTGACTACTAAAATATACCTATACCATATGAAGAGATTATGGCTCTTATAACACGGGTCAGCAAAAGGTACAAGAACACAGAAGTAATATGTAAAAAAAATCTTTTCCATTACAAATTCTAACCCTTAAGTGTTTTTCTATACTTCTGAGTAAACTCAAAACTGGGTATTTTCTGTTTACAAAGTAAGCTATCATTGCTTGATGACCTTCTCCTACTCCAAATTATCCCTTTTGGGGAATAAGCCTTAGCCCTTGGTCACTGGAAGAGGCATATGTCTTAGGTTAGGTCAATCAAGAGTTCTCCCCTGTATGTTTTATAAATTGGAACTAGCATGTTACACGGCTGCAAGGTGGTAAACCAAAAATTACAGATGACCATGTATCTCTTGACTCCTGGGGAAAGCCCATCTGGAGGAGGACAGAATGATACTAATATGCACAAAATAAAGAGGCAGAATACAGCATCCTTTATAACACCTATCTAGTTATAATAGCCTGCAAGGCCTCTTCTCCCCTACCTCTTCTTGATTATATGAGCCTTTAAA
The DNA here is from genome assembly GCF_030435805.1 of Mustela lutreola. Taxonomy (NCBI): domain Eukaryota; kingdom Metazoa; phylum Chordata; class Mammalia; order Carnivora; family Mustelidae; genus Mustela; species Mustela lutreola. Next base: position 55,119,903 of record NC_081303.1, read on the forward strand.
ATCCCTCACCTCACTACTATGCACTCCCACACACATTTTTATCTAATTACTTGAGCAGAGTTACTGTTGGTTGCAACTGGAAGAGTTCTAACTTTGTCTCCTCAGATATACTGAAAATCTGAGTCAATACAGTATAACTTTGTTTAATTTTGGAGTTAGTAAACAAACACAAATAAGTGTTAAGCACAAGCATGCATTCACACACTCTCACACACACACAAAGCTATACAGCTATTAAAATGGAGGCTGTGGACTCCTTGGAAAAAAAAAACTGGGGAGATCGTTGCTGATCACGTCAGTGAATAGCCCGTTCAGGACTCCCTAGCCAATACTAAGGGCTGAAAGTTCATTCCACTCCAATCTGTACTATTTTGAAATAAAATTATAGAAGTCCTTGCATAAAGAACCTCAGAAACCATATAATCAACCCCACATGAAGAAACAAAGGTGAAGTTTTTCAAAGGCTACAAAATGGTGTATCTGGCATACGTTAAGAAAAAGGAACAATAATTTGGCAGTAATATGGGGAAGAGACTGACAGTTCTATATTTTTAGAGATATTTGGATTGGGAGAAGAAAAATAATACCCATCTGGGAAAATAAAGTATCAGCAAAGAAACAAAACAAAACAAACAAAAAAAACCCCCAACAACTGAAAGAGCTGACAAGCTGTGCTAACTGAAGAGGAAAACTTGCTTTCTCTTGAAAAGTCAGAACAATTACAATTTCCACCGAGACTTGAGGCATTCTGGAAAAGAAATAACTGATAAGAATGGCAGAAGTGATAGAATCGTTTTTGTAAAACATAACAAGGCAACACAAACTATGCTGCTTATAATCCTTACTAGCCTTATTTCAGCAAATGAGAAAATCTAAAAATCTTCTGGTACTGGGAGAGATAATATTGGTTATTTGCTGCTTTAAACAAGCAGGAAATAATACCATGATGTGTAATATCGTAAGAAAAAAATATTTGTAACAAGTGTCAGTATGAAAAAGAATACATTATATTTACTTAATTTGGAAAAATGCTGCTTGTATGTAACTTTATAAAATACGGAAAATTCTAAATGAAGAAAGCACACAATACATATGCAGTTAATAATCTATCATTTTGACTACTGTACTTATGACAGCAAAAAAACATGTTTTAAAAATGAAATACTAAGTGTACCCTTATATGCTTTTGTCTTTCTATAGTAATATACTCCCATGAAATGTGGATTTGATATTTAGAATCCCCAACTACCAGGATGCTTTTTTAAAAAGCATCTGAATTTTAAGTACATTGGGTCTTTTTAAAAATAAAAAAATTTTTGAAAAACTATGTAGAAAAAGAAAAAAGAAAACTGCGGGGCGCCTGGGTGGCTCAGTGGGTTAAAGCCTCTGCCTCTGGCTCAGGTCATGATCTCAAGGTCCTGAGATAAAGCCCTGCATCTGGCTCTCTGCTCAATGGGGGGCCTGTTTCCCCCTCTCTCTCTGCCTCCCTCTCTGCCTACTTATGATCTCTGTCTGTCAAATAAATAAAATATTTTTTAAAAAAAAGAAAGAAAGAAAAAGAAAATTGCAACTCTGTAGACAAATGACAATGAAGCTGAAAACATAGAAGATTTTAAGAGCAAAACACAAATTATAAGCACAACTTATTTTTTTACATTTGCCATAACCCAGGAGCATATGCATACAATGTCAGCCAACAAAGGAAATAGTTAACACATTCCTAAAATATACTGTATTTATAAAATATATAGATTTGATACCTCTATCAAATCCCTCATTTGCTACAGAATTCTCTATTTATTTGTCTGCTTCTCTCAACCAGACTGTAAGCTAACTTAGGTCAGGGACTGTCCACTATGTCTCTATGCCTGTTACATGGTGCCTAATGTAATGCAGATCCTTAAAAAATATACATTAACTAATTAAAACAAGGACATTTCCCTTAGTATTACTGATTCACTATTGTTAAACTGTTTCAATCTGCTAAATAAAGATGGTAAAAATATCATAAAGAATTATTGAGAGACTTAAACATTAATTTATTCATTCTATACATATTCATCAAAGCACGAAGTATAAAAAAACTGGGAAAGCATCAGTATAAACAAGAGCAAAGGGATCCCTGCCTTAATCAAGTTGTGTAATTTAATGGAGGATAAGTAAATGAAAGTTTAAGAATTATAAAGAATTACATATGTATTTAGTTATTTATTATTGTGCACATAAGTACTTTCTGTAAGTATGTGTATGTTCAACTTAGTGTCCAAAATAAAGAGGAACTAGTATTTATTAAACTAACTTCTTTCCATAAGAAAACAGTCTCTGACAAACCAAGTTCATAGAATACACCATGACCAAGTGTCATTTATTCCTGGAATGCAAGGATGTTTCAATATAGGAAAATCAATAGATGAAATATACAACATTAACAGAATGAAGGGCAAATAGATGATAATTTCAACCGACACATAAAAAGGATCTGACAATTTAACATCCTTTCATGAATAAAAACAACATCAAACACACCTTAACAAACTAGGAATGAAAGGAAACTTCTTTAACATAATTAAAACTAAATATAAAAACATTCACAACAGCTAACATGCACAATGGGAAAGACTGAAACCTTTCCCCTTAAGATCAGGAACAGTATGTCCACTTTCACCACTTTGATTCAACATAGCATCTGAAATTCTAGCCAGGGAAATTAGGCGGGGGAAAAAAGGGTACCTCGGTGGTTAAGTGTCCAACTCTTGGTTTCAGCTCAGGTCATGATCTCCTCGTGATACTGAGCCCCACAGTGGACTCTACACTTAGCACTGAGTCTGATGGTCCCTCCCTCTATCTCTCCCCCTGCTCTCGCAAGTGAACCTTCTCTCACTCTCTCTCAAATAATCTCAGGGAAGAAAAAAACCCCCAACAAAACACCTCCTTCAACTCAAAACCGAAAAAGAAACATCTCAATTCAAAAATGGGCTAAAAACTTGAATAGACATTTCTCCTGAGAAACTGACCATTCTCCAGCTGGTCCACAAGCACATGAAAATATGCTCAAACATCACTACAAACCACAGTGAGATAACACTTCATACCTATTAGGATAGCTATTATCAAATACACACACAAAAAAACAGAAATTAACAAGTAGTGACAAGGATGTGGAGATGTTAGAATCTTTGTGCACGGCTGGTGGGAATGTAAGATTTGTAAGTACTTGAAAAACAGTATGGTTGTACCTCAAAAAACTAACCACAGAATTACATATGATCTAGCAATTCCAACTTTTGGTATATAACCGAAGAACTGAAAGCAGGGACTTGACCAGGTATTTGTATGCTGATGTGCATAACATTATTCACAATAGCCAAAAGGTAAAAACAACCCAATGTCCACTGACAAATGAATGGATACACAAATTACAGTTTATACATACAATGGAATATCATTCAGTCTTTAAAAATGTATCTCCATAACATGGATGAACCTTGAAAACATTATGCTAAATGAAGTAGGATAGACACAAAAAGACCCATATTGCATGACTGTACTTCTATGAAGTACCTGGAAGAGTCAAGTTCATAAAAACAGAAAGCAGTGTAGTCGTTACCAGGGGCTGGAGAGAGGGCAACAGGGAACTGTTTAATGTGTACAGAGTTTCAGTTTGGAATGATGAGAAAGTTCTGGAGATACAGAGTGGTGATGGCTGCACAACATTATGGATATACTTAATGCCACTGAATTATACCCTTAAAATAATTCATATATATAAATAATAAAAAATATTTTCTAAAAAACACAAAATATGTATAAAAGAATAAACAGTCTAATTACAAATGATGGCAGACTTTTCAAAGGATGTCTACTCCTTTTAGAGTCTACTCCTTTTAGATGTCTACTCCCCTTTTTAGAGCTGGACTATACCCACAAAGGATAAACTTGTGAACAAGCTGACCCAATCATATCTTCTCTCCTTTGGATTTCAAAATCCATACTAAGAGATATGCCCAGCAATGGGAGCTACAGTTATCTGTAGCAGGCTGGCTTTAAGGAGGACTAACAAAGGACCAGGAAGCTGGTGTACAGATGCAGAAAAAGTTTCAAGTAATCATATGGCATCAGACAGAAACAGAAAAGCTTCCTTGATTCCTGACAGTTTTCCAATGTCTCACTGTGTTCTTTTAAGACCAATTTATAATTCTCAGTCCTGGATTCGGCAGAATATTCCTATACCATTATAATGTATTTCCTTTTGTTCCTTATGCTGACTTGAGCAAGTTTCTGCTACTTGAAACCAAAGAAGCAGAGACTAAAGTAATATTTTAATCTCAGAGAAGATAAAACAAAAATCTATTCCTACCCAAATCCACTAACAGAATTAAAACTTTACAGTCACAGACAAAACTGGAATACAAGTGCTTGTGAATAACATCAGAAGATACTCACTGATTAAAAAACTAAATACCAGTTTTCCATTCATCATTCTCTAAGATGTTTTCAGAATGTAACTCTAAGGGTTAATTTTATGTGTTAACTGGGCAATGGAGCACCCAGATAGTTTTGTTAAAACATCATTCTGGATGTGTCCCTGAGAATGTTTCTGGGTAAGATTAACATTTGAATCAACAGACTGAGTAAAGCAGATTGCTCTCCCCATTGTGGGTGGGCCTCATTGAATCCACTGAAGAAATGAGCAGAACAAAAAGGCAGAGTGAGAAAGATTTCACTCTGCCTAGCTGCTGTCAAGTTGGGACATCCCTATTCTCTTGCCTTTGGACCCCGCCTTAGCCTTGAGCTATACCATCAACTCTCCTGGGTCTCCAGCTTGTTGACTGAAAATCCTGGACTTTTCCTTTTCCATAATTACATCTGCCAATTCCTCCCCATCCATCCACCCATCCATCCATCCACCCATTGGGTTTTTTTCTCTGGAGAATCCAGACTAATATTAGTACAGCAAGTGAAATTTGGATCAAAAGAGAGGAAAAGAGAGTGAGACAGAATACGAAAATCTTTAACAGGGTATTCTTGCATAATGGGAAAATATTTAAAAAATTTTCGTTTATTTATCTACGGATTTAAAAATTACATCCACATAAATGTAGATGAAATGTTTAATTATAAAACTACATTAGACACAAACCAAAGCCTAGAAATTGATCTCCTTAATACCAAAGTCTATAATGGCCACATAAGTTTCTGGCACAAATGAGCAATTCTTTTATATGTGTCACTGAGGTTTAATAAAAGCACAATCTTTCTTATTTAAAACTGGCAGGTTTTTTTATAGTGGCAGAAGGCGAGGGTTAAGTGATCATTTGTGTACCTTATGGGTCCATGGACTAAAAACAAATATACTGATGTAACCAGAGGCAGTGTAAATCAGTGCAAAAAACTTCACTTAAAAGTCTTGAACCCCCGGTTCTAGCTTTGACTCTGACATATTAAAGAGAGGAGCTCTGAAAAAATCACAACCTCTCAGGGTCTTGATTATCTTGCCACCAAAATGAGACAACTAGATTTTTAGATGATTAGAAAGGTCTAATTCTCCCCCAGAAAGTCCATTACTTAAATGTAAGTAATAACTTGCCATTAAGAACAATGCCACTGCAGTACGACCTCAAATGTCCAATTAACTGAGTTTAAAGACATAATTCAATATAGGGTTCTTCAAAGATGGTATGGCCATATAAATTTGTTCTTCTTCTGTTTCACTGAATAAAAACATAATATTCTTCTGCCCATCTCCCTCTATCAAAGGGTATATCTTTGGAATTAGATAAATTTGACTGTTTAGAGAATCACACAATTATAGGTACTGACAACAGAGGTAGAAAGGAAAATAACAAATTGTAAGCTTTAAAAGAAAACATTCAATGTTTTACCATTTAATATAACTCAATAAATGGAATGAGGAAGCTAAAATAAACACAGACCTGTATATATTTAACTATTTGACTCCCTGGCCCCCAACAAACACAGAGTCAAATGAAATATTCTGGATTATAAATGCCAGAGATATTAATAACTATAACATCTGTGAAAAGTTACAGAGGAAGTACAGAAAAAATTCAAAGTCAACTATGAGAATACAGAAAAGAAACAGACTCAATATGTTAGTAAGTAATCAGGGAGATGATAAAAGAAAATGGAGAGTATAATAAAAATATAAACATTTTGATTTTTAAAATTTTGGTTCACTATAACTCAGCAATTGTATTATCCTTGAGATACTGTGTTATTTAAAGGGAATAAAAATATTCAAAAAGCATGAAAAATTAAGATGATAAAAATGTCATGCAAACCAACTGCAATTAGGAAGATCAAAAGTATCAAAAAAGTGAAACTGAGTGACACAATAATGAATTATAGAAAACATTTTGAAACTGAAGGGAAAAATCTTAAATAAATAGAAAAAAAATTAAATTTTCTTCAAGTTACTTTGCTACCTATAGAATGATCTATGTATCCTGTCTATCAATTTCTTGAATAAAAGGAACCTAATGATAAAGCTCATACCCCTCTGCAGTTTGCATGTAAAAAATGTTCAATGTATTTGTTGAATATAAGTGAATCCCTTAGGTATCCTCTAAGGAGTTGGGGAAAGGGAAGAAAACCAAACCCTGAAGTCAAATATTACCCATTCCTAATCCTATAACCTTTGCGTGCCTCTTTCTTGCTTTGCAAAGTTTCTTTATACTTAAGTTCCTATTTCCAATCAGATCATAAATAATCATTCTGAAGAGAATTCCTTGAATTTAGAATCAAGCATATTTATGCTTCCAGCTCTTCTCAAAAAAGCCCTTTGGGGAAAACATTCTATTTCCTTCTGACTTTTTCCTTTCTTTCCTTATACTAAAGCTATTAAATAAAAAGCATTTTCTAATACTAATAAATTCCATGGGAATTTATATTCACTTTTGTGAAGTTTTAGCAGAGTTTTAAGTTTCAACACATGACATCTACCTGAATCTACAAATTGTATTGATACACTTTGTAATAAATTAACAGTGTTTACACTTTTAAATATTATCAGTGTGTTGAGGAGTAGGGAGTAAGGTGCCTGAGAACTTAAAGATACTGACTTAGTGGGCTTCACACTCTTATCAAACTCAGTATGTCTTCCGCGTGTAGGAAATATTTTACACTGACTCCTTTTAACAATCTAAAATGAAATGCACAGGTAATATAAAAAACCTATGTATGTAATTGTTTTTAAAGGAAATCAATATCCTAACATATACAAAAATGAAATTTTAAAAGAAGTTTATGATAAACACAAGTATTTCAGTATTACTCTCAGAAACAATTACACCAGAAGACATAATGAAGTAATCCGATGCTAGTACCTATTCATAAAATCACAGTGAATGTAACGATTACAGATGTCCACAGACTGGTGTACTCTACTGATAAGTCATCTACTACAAACATGAATGCCACAGGCAATAGGATTTTTTTAAATGGTGAACTACTTGCCAAGTTAAGAACAAAGTTGGGTACCACTTATTGGACACTATGACTATATACCTAGAAAAATTCAGTATATGTTAAAATTTCACAAAATACACTTTGTATTCTAATTAAATTTTAGGTTCATTTAAAATTGTCCCACCCACTATAGACCTCCTTCCCTGTTCACTCACTAAATGCCCTTCAATTATTCTGTCAACTAAAAATACCCTCATAAACTTCTACAACACCTCCGAGAAAATAGCATTTCTCCCACTGAGAACCAAAGCTCTTCAGAAGAATATTCCCTGTGTGCCAAAAAACAAATGAAAGAGTATAGGTGATTTATGCTACACTGAAGCAGCTACAATACTAAGAAACTGAAGAACATACAAGCATAATAAAAACTACTGCTGATCTTAATGCTTATATTTTCCCTTAGGATCATTAATAGTTTGTATAAATTAAAACTGATGAGGGTGTTGAAAATTAGTTCTGAAAGAGACACTTAAATTTAGCTCTGCTTTCAAGTCAAAAGAAACTCTTATATAGTATGAGTGTCTGCTGTACAAGCTGGTGAAAACTGAAGAAGAAAAATAAGGCAGGCGAACACTGACACTTGTGGTCATTCTGAGATTGCTAATTTGAAATCAGGCTAATTCCTGGTTTGTAGTAAGTTCAGGGAAAAGTAAAACTGGTTCATAAATCATCTACTGACTTCAAAGAAAAACTGTAAACTTTAATGAACACAGTCATTTTCTTTAAAAAGAGAAAACTTACTAACATTAAATAGCCAAAAATGTGCTATTTGTCCACATATTTGTAATATGAAAAAGATTTCATGATTTTAAGTCAAAAGATACAAACTCTAAGCAAACATTACGCTAAATTGTTAACTGATCTCAATTAAAACTAAAGCTGGTCTCTAAATAACTATATCAAATGGCATTTTTCAGAGTATTATGGTGGAAATGACATGTGACCCAAAACATTAAGATTTTTCTCCAGCACTGAAAAAATGGCTTGCATTTAGAGGCCAATTATTCATAATAAAGCACCAACAGGAATGAAGACCAATGTAGGAAAAACCAGATTCATGTCTCCCCTTCTCAAATTATTCAAGGATATTTGCTCATTCTCAGTAAATCGCCTGCCATGGTCGAAGCGTTATCCCCCACACCCTTTTCTCCCTTATTCTTTTTACCAAGGGCATTTAGTTGAATTTATATAGGTAGTAAATTCCCAGAAATGATTTATCTTTATTATTAGTGAGAAAATCTATATCTGATTCATCATGTTATAGTGACTCAGAAACTACTAGCCAAATGAATAAAGTAATAATTATTTCTGTACTCAATAGAAACTAAGAGTTATGTGGCTATGCAAATCCTGTCTTTAAATTCTGCCCAGGAAAATCCCAAAACCAACCTGGACAGTTCTGGCCAAAATATAGAGTTAATAGCTTATTTTTCCCATCAGATATGTTTTATATAAGGTGAAAAAGTAGACCTCTGCAAGTAAAAATTACAAGACATTTATAACTATAAAACTTAACAAAATAGCTGCCAGTTTCCTGAGTCTGACAAAGAAATCTGTCACATTTACTGAGAAAATTTAACCATAGAATTCAGATGTTATAAGAAACTAGACTAAAGGAAGAACTTCTACAAGCTTGCCTGTCATAAGATTTTTACAGTTTCTCTTGGCTGGAAACATGCAGATTGTTAGAAAAAGTCACTAACGTAACTTTTATCTGGTGTCTGCTCTGTTTTTCTGTACTTCATGTAAAGTTCTGAGGCAGCTTAATTTAAATTTAAGAAACTGATGGCAAGTGTATCTAAAAGTTTAAACTGAATTCTGATTAAGTAGACAGGCACCTTTTTATTAGTTTCTAGGAGTCTCTTTTGCTGTATTAACCCTTGCTCCATAGCAAGCACAGTTGAAACAACAGTCCACTGGGAATTCAGGGGCTCAAACCAATACTGGGGGAACCATTAACCAGGTTATGTGATGGAGTTCTCTTAATAATCAAGATCTATAATAAATCTAGTGGGACTCCAAAAGAGTCAAATCAAAGGACTAGCAAAATAATAGTTTTATCCTTCCTAGAGAAAGGGAAGGGAAGGTATCTAAACCATTTCTATCTCCCTAACATTCAATAAATTGTGCCTACCTATAAATACTGGCACACAGTAAATGATCAATATGTATTTGTTTGACAAGTGAATTAAGGTGAAAATATAAACATCCATTTGTAATTGAATGATTTCTGGGTATGCTGTGCCAGTCCTACAAAAGAACTCTCACAATTTCCCCAGCAGTGTTACCTAGTAAAATGGTTAAGAACTGAGCATAAAGACTTAGATAATCTTGCTTTAATTCCCAACTGGCTTCTCTTGCCACCAGTTAGCTGATATCTGGGATAATTATTTACAACTCTATGCATTGGTTCCCTATCTTTAAAATGGGTAGTATAATAAACTATCATTATGAGGGAAAAGAGTCATTTAACTAACAACTTAGTAAGCTTAGCATCCAGTCTGATTTGGGGTACATAATAGTCACTGCTGCTAGCTGTATAGTCAAATCCTACGTAAGGAATTACTGATAAATACTGATTTATTTATATTTATTTATAAATACTGATTTATTTATAGCATAAATACTGATAAATACTGATTTATCCTAAAATCCACCTCTACTTTTGTAAAATACATTATTTTTAGTAGGCACTTCAGCATTACTCTGCTACCTACATGTAATATTAAAAAAAGTAATGAGCATGAAGTATGAGAAGACATAGGGACTAAATAAAAATTGACTTTCAATTTTCTCTTCACACTTAACCAGGAAAAGCCAAAGCTCTAGACCTTGGGTTTCCCAATTATAAAACTCTTAATATTCCTTCTAACATTTCTTGGAAAGTTGCATACACTCCTTAAAAAAAAGAAAAGAAAAGATCATAGGATTCCTCCAACTACAGAAAAATTTTATTAGCTACACTAAAAAACATGAGGGCAAAACATTTTAAAGTATTAGAGAAAGTATAAATCTGTATTTGAACTAACAGATTTAACTGGGAAAGACAGGTGGGATAAAGTGTACACGTCACTACAAATACATAGCTTAAGTTATAAAACCATAAATTTTTAGGAGTTAAAGTCCCTGAAGTCTCACAGGAAAAACTGATAATTCAGGCTATTAAGGCAGGGGGCGTGGGGGGAGACAATGCCCCGGTATTCTGCAGAAAAAAAAAAAGGTGCCCAGGAGACTAACCATACAAAGAAATATTTCAGTGTATCTAGTGCTTACTGAAAAAATGTGCTTAGAGGCAACTTAATAAACAATCCTGAAATATTAGGAGAAGCACATATACTTAATAAAACCTTATTTTTCACCAAGAAGATCCTGTACAAGTGTGTTATATCCACTATATCATTTTGTTGAATTCTATCATACATGTTAATTTTAAAGAAAAGGAAAAATAGAAAATAAATGCTGACATTAAAAGGTGATGAAGAATAAAAAGTTCTGCTGCTTTCAAGAACACTAGAAAGCAACCTTAAGTGCAAAAAAGAAGTGAGCTATATCCCATCATGTGCCATTAAGTGACCCACTCCAGCTGATTTATAAACTCTAGAAAATTGGGTGTGGGAGTATTTAAGTTATAAATAAAAAAAGATGATCGGAGTCTTATCTAGAGACTAGTAAAACTGGAGCAATTTGAGAAAATAAACTTCAAAGGAAGGGATTGCACTGAAGGGGTTAAATTGCACCAAGTTATATATAAAAGCTTATATTGCTTAGGTCCTATAAAATCATGTAAGAAACATGAAAACCAACATCTAACACTAAAACATTTAGAAAGCCTGTGCTTAAGCATTAAAAAAAAAAAAAGGAAAAAATAAAATTATAACCATTTAATAATCATCCCATTTTCATATGAGGCACTCATCACTACACTTAACACAGAATATATATAATTTATCAGACAGAAGCAAAATCTCTAAGCTTCTCCCTACCTTAGGTTTTTAGTCAAAATGAATGCAAACAATCACGTGGGATTCAGCCAAGCAGTGACGTTAAATTCTGCTCTGTCAGAGAGAGCATCTGTCAAGCCCACATTTAAACTGCTGCCTGCCTGTGCAGCAGCTGAGGAACCGTGGATTTCATATTACAGACTAAAACCTCAGAACTGCTCAAAATCCTTCCTGCAGCTGCCAGGCAACAGCGAAAGAGAGTTAAATCCTATTCTATTCCAATACAATCGAAGCACTACATTCTAGCTCTGGCTGCTTTACATTGCAGCTCAGTGTTATTACTAGAAATATGGATACTGAGAAGAGAATACAGCACTGCATTGTCCGGCCAGGAAAACAGCAGATGTAAAAAGCTTCAATGCATCAACTGTCGGCAAGAGTCAACAGTGCTCCGAATACAGCGGACAACTAGAGCTCTTTTGTTTAAAGAACGAGAAAGAAAATGAAAGAAAGGAAAAATCTCAGATGATTAGGACCCATATGAACAAGGAGGGTAACTCGAAGACAAGCAGACAGATGGACACTTTGGATACTGTGAAAAGCAATCGCAGGAGGCAGACTATTGGGGGATGTGCGCATGTTCGATAGCATCTTTTTTGCTGAAGTGATGGCGTGCCAAAAGTATTTTCAGTGGGCATAATCCTCTCCACATAAATGGCCTGACCAAGGAAGGTATGTCGATATCTTGTGTGTAATATTCATTTAAATGTATGTTACCTTTTCATAGCTGGGGAGGCACTAATATCTGATAAACAAGTTCCTCCAGTTCACCGTCCTTGAAACTATGAAAGGGTTTCTAGATATATGATTTTAAAATCTGTCATTGTGAAAGCTGTCATTGCTTTACTCAAGTAAATATGTAGTTTGAAATAATTTTGGATTACGAATGTACAAAAGAGAGAAAAGGATAAGAATGTATAAAAGAGAGAAAAGGCAAATAGTAGTAACAAGACGTTAAAGGATTCTCGGAGAAATTAAACTTAAAAAGAAAAAAAACTGTAGCCCTCTAAAGAAAACACAGCAAGCCTCTATCAAATTAGGTCAAAATGAATTCTTATCTAGTAAATTAAAGTGATCTCTTAAAAGCAGCTATCAAAAGAGACAGTGCAGTGAAATTATATTAAAGAGTATCAAAGATGGTCTTAATATTAAGAGCTTTTTTCAAAGTCCTTTTAAAAACACGTTATTAATATATAACAGCTTTTACTAACAAATATCTTCCCTCCGAGATTCATCTCCCCAAATAAAGATAACAAACAATCTAAGAGAGTATCAACAAATACTATTATAGAGCTATAAGAATACTAAAAGGAAAGCATTTGCATAGGATCACATAAGGCAGTGTGAGTTTTATGCAGAGCACACCACCACAGTAGATTTGCATGTTATTACAGTGTCCATGAATGCAACTTTAAACAAAGAAATATCAATAGTTGGTAAAAATTCCACTTGAAAAAGTGACCTTTCATTTTAAGCAACTGACAGATTCTAAATAATCAAATGTAAGATTATTCTTGATAATTTTTAAAGTGAAATTCAAAAGAGAATATGAAAATAATGATATAAAAATATTCATGAACAGCAATAAAAGGACAAAAATTAAATCTAAACGTACCTACTGTGCTTCAAGGCTATATTAACATGTACTAACGAACTACCATCAATGGTATGTGTGTGCTGGGCAGAAATAAATTTAATAAACTAAACAACAATCACAGAATAGCAACTCATGGCTCAGGAACTCAAATTCAAAAATTTTGTACAGCTCTATCACAGATCCTGATGTTGTTCAACCTCAGAACACAACTCAATAAGCTATTAAATAATAATCACAAAAGGCAAACATTGTAAAAGACATATAAGCATTACATTCTAAAATTAAAATTATACAAGTTTATCAGGCCCTATTACTATCACATCTCACTGCCATACCATGAATTTTTATTCCACTATAGAATGAAATCAGATGGTATTAAGTAAAAAAAATATAGTTCTGAAAAATCTCAAGTCTCTTTTAGAGCCTTTTCTCTCAATGTTAACAGCACCAATTAAACATTTTTATAAGCCAGATATCTCAAAAGCACAGAATTTTTTTTTAATTCAAGCACGAATAAAATCTAGGACTGTGCTAACACAAAATAACAACACTTTTAAAAGCCAAATGATAAAAAACTGTGTGTGTGTGTGAGAGAGAGAGAGAAACAGAGAGACAGAGAGAAAATGAGTATGTGAGAAGTAACTGAACATTTCAGTTAACAATCTCTCCACGAACTTCAATTCATAAGATGTAAATACACATTAATAACTTGAAAAAAATCATCAAAAAAACCCTAAGCTAAATCAAACATAATTCTATGCTGAAAATGCAGAAGTGCAAATTATTTAGACTCCTACAATATTTTAACTTTTCTTTCATGTTCCCACTTTTTAAGAATTAAAACACAACAGGCAGTAACTGGATAATAATTTTAACTCTTAATAAGAGGAAGAACAGTTACTTTAATTTTACTTTCTTTTTAACAGAAAAATTGTAAATACCTGAGAAACTTTTAATAAAGAAATGTTTAAAGCTAGACACATGTACTTCATTTATCAATGGGAGATTACCAACTGAGTAAATATGAATTTAAAGCCTGGTGAGCTTAATATTTACAAACATACAAATATAATGAATTTAAATTAAGATGCATCTCCATCACCTATTGCTACAAAATCATATAGGACCATAAACTATATATTTATGCTAGATCACAATATATAATAATATACTGTTTTCTATAACATAGAAATACTAGAGATATCATTTCAGGTATACTTCTTTCAAAAAATATTAGAATTTATTATTATGATATTTGCCTTCATTCATTTCTTCAGTCATTTATTCAGAAGTCTGACCTTATATTTACTGCTTCTTAAACCATCGAATTTACACTTTTAAAAGACATAAATGATGGGACTTCAACCAGATACCAAGCATATAGCAACAAAAAAGGTGACACATTAACTTAGTTTGGGAATATTTGAAATAGATTACCAAATAAATTTTTTAAAACTTTTCCTTTAAATTTATATACATAACCCTTATATCTAGTGGCTTCTTTATGGAGTAGAAGAAGAATCATTACTACTTATCAAATATTTCATGTGAAAATAAAAGCTTAGAAAGAGTTTTCTGCACTAAATAGAATGGCCAACTATTTGCAAGTACTGGAAGGAAAAAAAAACTGAATGTCTAAATCAGAACACTCACTTATTTTCAGGTTAGTTCACAGCAGAACTATGTTTGGCTGGTACAGTAAAGATCCTTGGTCTTTATTATAGTAATGTGAAATTAAAATTCATGTAAATTAACTCTAATAAATAGCCAACTAGGTTCTATGTTTTTAAAACACCAAACTTTAAAAAAAAAGAGTTTGTATCATAGACAATGACTGAACAATATTTTCCATTTGAGAACCATAACTTCTAAAAGTACTACATAATTTCAGATACTAGAAATTATCAAAAGCTGGCGCCCTTTACTATTATACTTTGGAAATTTGCTCCAATTCCCACCTACTTGCTCCTCCTAGTGGCTGCTGCTAGAATAGTACTTTCATTCATACATGTCTAACCCTTTCAATCAGTATTTTCCAAATACTTCATACTATACACGTGAATTTTCCTGTAATTATTCAGTTATATGAGGACTTCCATGTAAATGCCATTTCCCCAAGATAATTAAGCTTCATGTCAAGGTTAAGCAAATTTGGCATTAAGCTTGAATCTCTTAATAACCATAGGCCACACAAACAGATATACAGGCACAGAATTTTAAATAAACGTTACTACATTAAATTTAACTGACTAGTTTTCTTTTGTGTAAGAAATAATTTTCATCAAAAAAATTAAAAAAAATTAAAATTAGTTATCAGCCCCCTTCTCAACAAGTTTTTTTCCTCTTTAAACAGAAATCAAGCTACAGCTCCTTTTACCCACCTCTACCCTCGTATCTTGATCCAGAAAAACTAAAAGCCAAAAAACATGAACAAATTTGTGCTACGTACTGAAAAATCTTGTTCAAAGATAACACCACCAATTTTTAATAGGTAGCATCATGAACCTCCTATACTGACATCTCAGAATCTTTTTTAAAATCTAGGGTTTTTTAGTATCATGCTACCAGAAGTCCTAAAAATGTACAAATTCTCTGCTCACAAATGTAGAACACAGCAAAATTCAAGAATCTTTTAAAATGCACTTTGTAAAATTTCAGATTTTAAACTGCTGGCTATGATAGTACCTAGTGCCTATATTTTGTAAGAAATCTGAAAGGACTGTTCAAAGTAGTTCTTTGTTTAATTCTAACATGAAGACTCAACTGAGATATGTGGTAGTGTTCTGCCAAGGCCAAAGATAATTAAAGGATAATTGCTATATTTTAAAAATTAATCTTAAGTCTAAGAAAGGACAATGATCTGAATACCTCATCTTTGAAGTGGAAGGTTAAAATCAGAAAGAGTATTTGAAAATGTTCATCATTTATTACTGTCTTAAAATCCTCTATTGAAGTTACTGGACCCTGAAAATTAATTTTGACAGGTGCATCTTCTCATTGACTTTCTCAACACAGTAGGGGCCAGTGGAAACATGCCAAGCAGTGTACTGTGACTAACGGAACTCTGCCATAATCAACCTTGCACCGTCTGTCCCACAACTGATACATGACCATTTTACAAAAAAGGCCACTGACTGTGCACCATACCACCAATGGTATGTCAAATCAATTTTAATTAATGCCAATAAATTTTCCATCTGCTCTCAGGCCTTCTTACATGGCCTCTCTCAGGAATCTAGTAACATCCTTCTCTTCTACTGGCATACAACTTTATTTTTTTTTCCGACATACAACTTTTAAATCTTTAACTCAGGTATGACAGAGTTACTCAGACAATGAAATAACTGAAGAAAATTAATCCATCACTTCTCTCTTTGAAGTGCTTATACTGTCCTCAGTGATGTTACCAAGGGTAAGCAAATTATACACTTCATTCCTGGGTTATCGTATTTTCACAACTTACAAAATTCCTATTTGCCCTAATACTATTAACATCTGAAATCTCTTTTCAGGCAGTTCTGTAAATATTTAGCATTTTGTAAATTTTGATGTTTCATCTTTACAGAATGACTACATGGGAGACAACGTGGCTGAATTTAAAAATGATTACCAAAGAATAGTACTGATTCAGGAGAAGGAAACATTTTCTGCCACCAGTAGTATCTCATATCCCATTACTGGATATTTGCAACATGCTTCAGTGGAGGAGAAGACACTGCTGCTTTGCAAAGATGAGCTGGAATGCCAAGAGGTCTCTGTTCCGTACCCATCTTATTGGTGTACTTTCTCTAGTGTTCCTTTTCGCTGTGTTTTTATTTTTCAATCATCATGACTGGCTGCCAGGCAGAGCTGGATTTAAAGAAAACCCTGTGACATATACTTTCCGAGGATTTCGTTCTACAAAAAGTGAGACAAACCACAGCTCTCTCCGGAACATTTGGAAAGAAACAGTTCCTCACACTCTGAGGCCTCAAACAGCAACTAACTCCAATAACACAGACCTGTCACCACAAGGAGTTACAGGGCTGGAGAATACACTTAGTGCCAATGGAAGTATTTACAATGAAAAAGGTATTGGACATCCAAATTCTTACCATTTCAAATATATTATCAATGAACCTGAAAAATGCCAGGAGAAAAGCCCTTTTTTAATACTGCTAATAGCTGCAGAACCTGGACAAATAGAAGCTAGAAGAGCTATTCGGCAAACGTGGGGCAATGAAAGTCTAGCACCGGGTATCCAAATCACACGAATTTTTTTGTTGGGCGTAAGTATTAAGTTAAATGGCTACCTTCAACGTGCACTACTGGAAGAAAGCAGACAATATCATGATATAATTCAACAGGAATATTTAGATACATACTACAATTTGACAATTAAAACACTTATGGGCATGAATTGGGTTGCAACCTACTGTCCACATATTCCATACGTTATGAAAACTGACAGTGACATGTTTGTCAACACTGAATATTTAATACATAAGTTATTGAAGCCAGACCTGCCTCCCAGACATAACTATTTTACTGGTTACCTAATGAGAGGATATGCACCCAATCGGAACAAAGATAGCAAGTGGTACATGCCACCAGACCTCTACCCAAGTGAACGCTACCCTGTCTTTTGTTCTGGGACTGGTTATGTTTTTTCTGGAGATCTGGCAGAGAAGATATTTAAAGTTTCTTTAAGTATCCGTCGTTTGCACTTAGAAGATGTTTATGTAGGGATCTGTCTTGCCAAGTTGAGAATTGATCCTGTGCCCCCTCCCAATGAGTTTGTGTTCAATCACTGGCGAGTTTCTTATTCAAGCTGTAAATACAGCCACCTAATTACCTCTCATCAGTTCCAGCCTAGTGAACTGATAAAATACTGGAACCACTTACAACAAAATAAGCACAACGCTTGTGCCAACGCAGCAAAAGAAAAGGCAGGCAGGTATCGCCACCGTAAATTACACTAGAGAAGACAATTTTTTTTTTCAAATGTGCAATCTGTAAAATATTGCTAAAAGCATGTATAGTTAAAACTGATTACATCCATAGGACAAGTTTTAGTTAAAACTCATCACATAAAGGAATTCAAAAATTATTTTTTAAATTTCTGAAGGTAATTCTTAAAAATACAACATTATATAACAGAAAGGTATCCCAAAAGAATCTATTAAAAAAAACTGTATAAAGGGATTCTGTGTATTAACATGCAATAACAAGCATGCATACATCAATGGTTCGAGGCTTATGTTAAGGGCCAGTAAGATGTATTTGCATATATTTTTCACACAAATTTTAATTTAAGAAATGGAGATAGTCAAAAGACCCTTCATTTTAGAATTAGTTTTTCATTTTAACATATAATTAAATGTAAATAAAACATTACTGTCAATCTTAAGGAAACTTCGTAATTGTGCAAAGGACAAATTTTCTGACCTATTCGAGGGTTCTAAAACTATATTCTACGCAATAAGATTTAGTTGCATTAGTCCATAAAACACATTTATGAAATTCAGATGTTTCGTCAATGCAATTCTCATCTAAGTATTTACCTTTTTAAAACAACTGACACATTCATTTTCTTTTATTAGTACATATATCGGGGGAAATTATTTTGACATGATGTGATAAAATGTGAAAAACCAATGTGTCTCAGGCTCAAGTTTTTATAAGAAAAAAAAAAAAAAGGTAAATGTTTCAAAATAGTTTGTTTCCTGGTTGGTGTTAAGGGCCAAGCTAGCACTTCAATGAGTTGTTGTATTAGATCAGTTACTGCACTCTTAAGGAGTACTACCACTTCAAGGATATCTGTAAAAATATATCATGTTCCTCTAACGGAAGCAAAAGTAATTACAGGCAAAAAGAGAATGTACTGTTGAAAAAAGATACAGGTAGAGTGCAGCAGCAGTTTCATTCGATACATTTTTAAGATGCATGTCTGCCAAACTGCAACATATGGGAAGTTTATTTCCTGACAGCAGGTGTACACATGCCAATACTTAATCATTTTATGGCACCTACTTCTTTCTCAGAGTGCCAAGTTTACAAACCTGCAGTTTTTAATTTGGTAGATGACAATGATTCTGCGTCACCAATTTCAAACCTTTTTTTGGAGGGATGGGGAAAAATTACAAATGTTTAATGAACACTTGATGCTAGGATGACAATGTATACGATGCACTTTTCCCAAGTTTTTAATAAAAAAAAAAAAAAGGTAAACGAAGAAATCTTTACTGAGTGTTACAGTACAAATAATTTTGTTTGGCTCCATTACAAATTTTAAAACGAAGAAATAGTAACCTACTACGTTTAAAAGTGTTTTTATTTCATAAAAGTACATAAAACTTAATCTTAATCTAATGAAGATATTACTCATCCTAATTCCAAAGACAACCATTTTTATCCTTGATTCTATTTTAAAGCGATATTGTACCTAAACAGAATTTTTATAATTGTTAAAGTTCAGACCCACATAAACTATTTAAGTACTTACCATTTAATATTGTTGAATTCTATTCATACTGAATTTATCTCCCATTTTCAATTTAGTAATCTAAGTATTCTATTCTGCATAGAATAATTTTGAAAGCTAAGCTATATAATACCCCCAGCTCTTGTTTAAGTTCATTTTTCACTTAATTTATAAGTGAATCTATAAGATTATAAAAAGACTAAAATTACTAAATGCCGAAGTTACTAAATAAAAGTCACACTTAAGAGGGTAGTTCCAAATCAAATAAGTAAATCTGATGAGAGACAAAAATAACTCTTCCTTCAATGTAGAGTAATTCATTTCTATTTCAGAAGTTAGAAAAAGGGGGGGAAGTATATGTGTATGCATGTATGCGTACATGCGTACGCACCCAGAAACAGAACCCAAGCACTTCTTGCCTAAATTATGATTACAGACTAGGATCTTTAAAAGATAGCATATTCCTTCTGGAAAAATTCAAGTTTAAAAAGATGACTTATGAAAAACAGAATTCTTAACAAATATCTAAATTTCTCCCAACTCAGACATCAGTTTCAAATCATTTTAATATCCCCGAGAATACGATCTTAAGAACTGACAGTAAGCTAGTAACACTCTGTTCTCAAAGAACACTGGATCAAAAAATATAGTTTCCTGATACTGCTGAAAATCTTTATTTTAAAATAAATATTCTATAATTTATTTTTGTCCCTCCACTCTCAATATGCAAGATTAATTCTTCAGAAAATATGAATTTTTACATTATAATATCAACATCTCACGAAGTATTAACTGTGTGTTATTCATGCCCAGTACTATATGATTTTTTTATTATCCATGAAATTATAATTTAAAATTATATTTGCATTGCATTTGGTCAAAGAAAAAACTCAGGAACAACTATGTAATCTTTATGAACAAAGTGATAAAAATACCAAAACTTTCAAGTTATACTAGTTTGTTTTGATCAAGATTATAGGTGATGAAATTCTAATTTAAGCAAATAATTTAAATTTCTCACCTCTTAGTATGCAGCAGAATCATATAATCTCAACTGGAATCTTACTGACATCTATTAACCAAAAACCCCTATAAAAATAATAACAACAATGGCAGCAGGAAACTATTTACTGATAAATTTTATGCCTGGTTCTGTGTTAAACCACTTTACATACGTGATCTTATAGAATCCTTACAAATAACACTAAGAGATGGGAAAGGAAGACTCATTCAAGAAGTTAAATAGCTAAGATCACACAGCTAGTAAAAAGGAGCAGAGTTCCACCTTTAAGACCATGTTCTCAACCACTATGTTATTCTGCTGTATATTGCACATATGACACCTGTTATAAAGTCTAAAGAGCTAAGCAAAAACAGCCTGTCCTCTATTCTACTATTCTCTGATTAATCTTCATCTTTTGCCAAGGAACTTCAAAACCATTTTCTTACACTGGAGGAGCACCTGATGTTAGGTGCAAATAAAGTGAAGGGTAAAGAGAGGAAATCTGTTCCCTTTGTTATTTTCTTTTCCATTTCAATTATTTGTATCTGTTGGGCAAAACCTTAGAAAACTCTAAGCATTACAGTTTATCTCTTGCTTCTTCGGACACTGAGATCATTGTATTCACATCTGTAAACAACAGGCAATGTTGCAGTTAGAAATTATAAAAAGATGGCTATCTGCAGCACAACTGGATCACTTCTAACAAACGAAAGTGACACTGTATTTACTCACTCTACTGGTTAGTTCCCCACTGTTTTGGGATGAGGTGGTAAAAACCTTTTACCTAGCTGATTTTAAGTTTTGGGTTTGTTTGTCTTTCCATTTTCTACTGCTCAACTACAAAATTTAACTATTAAATTAGCATATGTTTAAAAAGATAAAAAGAATATTGCTACTTAGCATACATTTTTAATATACCTCAAAAAGATCAATTTATCACTTAAACATTATTCTCAGAAGATAGGTAATGCACACAAATACTAAAGCAAAGTGACATTTTGAGTTTTAGGAAGAAACCTGTCCTGCAATTCATCAATACACAAAAAAACACCCTCCTCTAAGCATGACATGACTATAAATCTTCCTACTTTCAAGATACAATATATCAGAAGAAGGAAAAAAAAAACAAATACAAAAACAAAACAGTTCTGTACCTATAGGAATTGTTTTCTCTCACTTTACCAGAGCAAATGTCTGAGCTAAAGAACAACTGGAGCTAAAGCAATTGCCTCAGTCTGTTTATTAATGTAATTATTTCAAATTCCAGCTGAATTCTAAGGTCTAAATGTGAATATCTCACTTTCATCCTGAAAAAACAGGTTAAGAGCATTATAAAAAAATACTAAACAACAGAAAACTAATGTTATATGCAAAATCTTGAATTCATGCTTTTGAGTTTTTTTAAAAAATATGAATTTATACAAAAGAATAAAACTAATTAAAGTATCTGTCATAACTAAAATGCTACTAAAAACATATTAGAATGTAGATAACAGAATTAACATGAGATTCTGATGAATCAAGACAGTGTGTGGGGGCGCCTGGGTGGCTCAGTGGGTTAAAGCCTCTGCCTTCGGCTCAGGTCATGATCCCAGGGTCATGGGATCGAGCCCCGCATCGGGCTCTCTGCTCAGCGGGTAGCCTGCTTCCTCATCTCTCTCTGCCTGCTTCTCTGCCTACTTGTGATCTCTGTCAAATAAATAAATAAAATCTTTAAAAAAAAAAAAAAAAAAAAAAAAAGACAGTGTGTGTTTTCTAACACACTCAAGGTTTAAAACAAGTTAATGAAAACACACTATAAACATAGTAGTTTATTTAAAGGAATTTAATAAAACTGTTTCCACTTATGAGTTAAAAAATAAATACTACCAAGAAAATTAAAACTAGAAGAAATTACTGTAAGCCATAGCCAAAATCTACTTATTTTCAGGCAAAATTAAGAACAGAAATAAAAATGTTCAATGAATCCATGACTAGACATTGTTTTATGGTTCAATAATAGTCCTCAGGTGTCTCAGTAATAATTAGTAAAACCAGGAAAACAGTGTTCTAGAGTCTTGCCTCACTTTAATAAACTGCACTTTCATGTTTTATATGAAAAGATTCCAAGACAAAGTTCATCTAAAAAGAGGGCCAATGTTTTTGTTGTTTTCATTGAGAATTCACCTCAGTGATTCTTAAACTGAACTATAACTACAGAAAATAGAAAAATACATATATCTGCTCAATAGATCAACTCAAAGAATAAAAGGAATGTAGATAATCAGTCAAAAGCAAGATTAAAACAGTAATCTGAGAGTTTTACAGATAATACATATATAATATATACATAATACAATACAAATGGTAAAAAATTAACTCACAAAGGCAACAATTAAAAAATAAAGAATGATCACAAGTAATGAATTTTATGAAAAATATCAGACTTTTACCGAGAGGTATAAAAATTCTGACAATTTAAGAACAGACCATTTTCTTTTTACTTTTAATAAAAATGGCTATTCTTCCCCAATTAACAGTTTTCTTCACCTACATTTTCTAAATATTCTAGAAGAAAAACTGTTGTAATATAAAGGGTCAGTATAAGCCCAATCAAATCTTAATGAATATTTTTTGAAGTTTTTAGTGTGTGGATAGAAATCATGATATGAACATAAAGTTAATATGGAAAAAAGGTATCAGTAGCTAAGAAAATATTCAAAATAATCATAAAGAATTTACTATAAAGCAATAATGATTTTGGTTTATACTAACATAATAATTAGGTAGTTAAATAAGAAAAAATAATGAGGGGCGCCTGGGTTGCTCAGTGGGTTAAGCCTCTGCCTTCGGCTCAGGTCATGGTCTCAGGGATTTGGGATTGAGCCCCAAATGTGGTTCTCTGCTTGGCGGGGAGCCCGCTTCCCCCTCTCCCTCTTCCTGCCTCTCTGTCTACTTATGATCTCTCTGTCAAGTAAATAAATAAAATCTTTTTTTAAAAAAAGGAAGAAAAGAAAAAAATAATGAGACCTGAAAGAGATTCTAACATTTAGTAACCTGACATGATGAGCATGTTAGAATTTATTATTCCCCTACTGTTAAATAGAAACTGGTTGATGTCAAGACTTAATGCTTAAGATTCAGGTCAAGTCCTATACTATTACAAAAACAAATTTCAGGTGCAGCAAAGTACTATATATACTCTACTAATACTTATCAAACTTACCACATGCCAGATATTGTTAAGCATTTTAATGAGGGATTATGGGGACAATTTTATTGATCAAAGACTAAAAAAGAAATCAAACACAGAGAAAGAAATCAAGGCAGAAAATGATAAATAATACTAACCTCTACATAAACTTAGCTTTTGCCATAAACAAAATTAAAAGACAAAGGCAATCTGTAAATTGAGGAAATATTTACAATAACTGATGGTAGGACATGTGTCCTAATATAAAAAGAACTCTTACAAGTAAGAAAATAGTTTTGATATACAAAGAACTCTTACAAGTAAGAAAATATCAATATTCCAAAATATTTCAGACCATAAACCATAAATAAATCACAAACAACAAACAACAAACAAATCATCCATTAAGTAAAACACATTCGGACTCATCAGTAGTCATATAAACACACTTAGAAACTAGGTCCCATCTTTATTAAGCTGGAAGATATTTTTTAAAATAATAATTTATGCAGGTAGTGAAAATGAGAAAGTGCCCCACAGAGGCAGTATAAATTAGTATAGACTTTCTGAAAAGCAACTTAAAAATTTTTAACCAGGGGTGCCTGGGTGGATCAGCAGGTTAAGTGTCTGCTTTTGGCTCAGATCATAATCCCAGCGTCCTGGGATCGAGCCCCTACATCAGGGTGGGAGTGGGGGGTGGGGGTTCATGCTCAACAGGGAGTCGGCTTCTCCCACTGCTCCTACCCCCATCCATGCTCTCTATCAAATAACTAAATAAAATCATAAAAAAAAAAATTTTTAACCCCCCCAAAACAAACAAACAAAACTCAGACCTTTTGAGCCATTAGTCCAAATCTATTATAAGGCTAAACTGATCATGGAAAAAAACTTTAAATTTTCAAAATAGATGTTAAACGAACTGTGCTAGTTATATAATGGAATATTATAGTCATTCAAAACCTGAATTCAGAGACTAATAACAGAAAAACAATCACATGCTTTATGAAGCAAAAACAAAACAGAACAATATATATGGTTCATATTCCACAACAATACACATTTTCCCCCAGCCAAAAGAAAACCCCAGAAAATGTTAAAAAATAAATGTCATTTCTGGAAAATGGAAAAATGGGTATTTTCTTCTTCTATATTTCTGTATTTTTTAATCTTTCCAGGTTTAAAATGAATGAAAAAGTCATTAAGAAGCTAATGAGCATAGTATCAAAGTTTGTACTTTATCTTGCATTATTAGCACATTTTCACTGAAGTTAACTCTAATAAATTTTAAACATTTTTAAAGAACTTTTTAGAAGTAGAGATGACAATCAAAATTTTAATAAAATGACCAGACTAGAAGATCTCTGAGATACTTTTTTCAATTATTCAAACATTTTTTGAGAGTTTACAATCTGAGACACTATGACAATAACCTGTAGGATATGGTCTAAATTTAATAAATGATGTTTGGTTACTTAACCAGTTATAATAAAAAAGAATCACATCTGTTCTTCAATCATATATTAGAACAATTTCCAACCGGATCAAAGATCTAAATATCAATAAAGACACCAGTTCTATAGGGGGCAACTGAAAACCTTTGTAATTTGGGAGAAGACTTAACTTCCCTAAATACGACAAAACCCAGAAGCAGTAAGAGATTTATAAATACGATTACAAAAGATTCTGAAAGAAACTCTTGCATGGCAATAAAAACATCAGCAAAATGGGAAGACAATTGACAAGCTGAGTAAAGATAGTTGCAACCTATAAAAACTTATTATCCTCAATATACTGAAAAGATAAAGAGATCGAAAAGAAGGTGGAAAAGACCAACATTCTGATAGAAAAATGGGGGAAAATATTAGTTAACAGAGAAAGAAATGATATGCCCCTTAATCACCCTTAATCATCACCATATTATTGGGAATGCATACAAAAACCACTTACTAGGAATGCACACAAAAACCGCTAAGAAATCATTACTCACCTATCAAATTAACAAGTTAAGCCTGACATTATATTCTGTTGATAGACCTGTAGGGCAATAGACCCATTCATACATACCAGTGGAAACATAAATGGTACAACTTCTAATGGTGGGGGATTGAGAGTAGAATTTGATTAACATCCTGCAAAAGTACAGAACCATTTACCCCTTACTTACTGATTCTATACATCTAGGAATTTCTTCCCAAAACACAGTGATAACAATATGAGATAAAGGAAGCATGAAACTAATTACTGAGGCATGATTTGTAATAGCAGAGGACAGAAAACAACCTAAATGTCCATCCATATGGACCTGGTTAAATAAACCAAGGTACACTACAACATATTGGGACTATGTATCTCTAGTGGAATAGAGTCTATTAAGGAAAAAAAATTGCATCCAAATACTTTATAGTAAACAGTAAGATTAGTATTGTTACTCTGAAATTTTTACTGAAGTACCAGATAGAGCAAACAAACTATGCTAAAGTGTTTAGGAAATGCTATGAACTGAACTATTTAAGAAAATTTCTTCTTTCTACTGATTATCCAGATATATCCATGTTTATGCACATCTCCACTAGAACAGGTGTGGAAAAGCAAGTTTATTAAAAAAGAATAAAGGTTATTTATTCTCAAGGATATCACCATAAGAAGGATAAAAGTAAATAATGAATACAGGTTGGATTTACACACAGACACACACACACAAACATACATTTGGTAGGTAGAGAAAGGGAAAAAGCATGAGTGAGAGAATCATGGGGAACTCTGAGCATTAGAAAAGAAAAAAACATCAGACTCAGATCTGGATAGCCATTAAGCCTCAAGAAGGGGAAAACAGAGAACCATCATTAGAAGTACCAAATTTACAAAAGTTCTGGTTTTTTGTTTTTTTTTTTAAAGATTTTATTTATTTATTTGACAGAGAGAAATCACAAGTAGATGGAGAGGCAGGCAGAGAGAGAGAGAGAGAGGGAAGCAGGCTCCCTGCTGAGCAGAGAGCCTGATGCGGGACTCGATCCCAGGACCCTGAGATCATGACCTGAGCCAAAGGCAGCAGCTTAACCCACTGAGCCACCCAGGCACCCACAAAAGTTCTGGTTTAAGATGTATGTAAAAGCACAGAGTATAGACTGAAGAGGAGCTGCTTTTTTAAGCATTAAAAAGAAAAAGGTTATAACTGAGAGTATCAGATTTGAGTTACTACTGTGTATAGTTATTCTTAAACTCTACTCCTACAGAAAACTAGAGTTCCATCCATTGAAAATGCTATACTCCTAAAAAAGAATCATGATTTTTTAAAAATTCCAGAAAATTCCCAGGAGTGAAAGACTTCCTGTGGAAATCTTCCACCCCCAATTTAGAAAGTTCTAGAAGACTTTCAGTCAAGGTAGCCTGCCTTGCACTGGTCAAGCTAAGATATCAAAGACCCTCTCTTCTAGTAATTTGAATCTGAGAGAAAATAACATACACCCACATACAGAGAAAATGTAGCTAACTCACTTAAACTTCAGTACCGTGAAGAAATTCTCCATTAATTCTTATTATCCAGATCCCTAAAGCTGCTATGGTTCCTATTTCTTCTACCAACCTATTTCTTCTACCAACTGGTTCTCTGATTTTATGAGCTTGCCCATAATTTCCAATACTTTTTTCTTTGCTATAGTTAAGACTCCACTTTTGCTTGTAACCAAAGAATTGTAACTGAGAGAAATGCTACCACCAGCAAATTTTGAAGTAATAAAATAGCTCCTGTGATGATTCCATAATGCTCCATAAGACCATGCCCTCTATGTATTCTGCCATCTGAACAAATCAGGAATGCAAAGGTGTACAAGAACAACTTCTCTGTTAAAGCAAGCTGAGGAGCACATGGGGAGCTCGGTCAGTTAACAGTTAAGTGTCCGACCCCTGGTTTCAGCTCAGGTCATGATCTCAGGGTCCTGGGACTGAGCCCCATATAGGGCTCTGCTCTCAGTGGTGAATCTGCTTGAGAATTCTCAACACCTCTACCTCTGCCCATCCTCCCCTCTCTAAAAAATCCAACTGAGACTATATTGCTATAAATACCTTATTACTGAGGAGAGGTCAGGGAAACAGGGTTTGGTACTTGGTTTCCTAAAGTCATACCACCATGAAAGAGAGCCAACACTTCTGGAAAGTAACCACAAAAACTGAATGCCTGAGCCTGATAAACTGTAAAACGTTGTCTGACCTTAGAAACTAATGAATAGGGAGGACAGGCCTACACCGTTTCACATTTGCTATTTAAAGTTGTATTTCTTAAAAAAATCTGTCTCCTGACAAGGTAAAAAGCAAACAAAAGCAAAAAACAAACTAAAAACAGCTACAACCTTCTTCCTGGTAGGTTTATTCAGGAGAAGAGAATAAATGACTCCTCTACTCTAAGAGAGAAAACTAATAGCTGAGGAAAAATTAAGATAATTTTTACAAAAATAAAATGAATCTTTAAATCAAACTTCATAAGCATTAACCCCAAATTTAAACTATTTATATGGTCTGAGTGTCTATAGGTACACCTACTGTTAATTTACAGTATGTTTAAATTGAAGTTATCTTCTCTCATCTTTAAATTTAATGCCTTTTTCATCATTTCATGTTCCGGTTAGTGGCCCTCCCCAGTCAGTGGCCACATGAGAATACCAAGAGTCACCGATGCCTTCTCTTGTTATCACCATACAAATCTATCCCTAAAACCTGGATTCCTAATGGACCCCACTCCTTTTCATCTTACTCCTCTAGTACTTCAAATGAGTAGCTCTCACTTGACCCTGCAATACCTTCACAATTGGGTTTCCTCATATTCATGCAATATTTCCCATTCTACAGCCAGAATATTACTTTAAAAACAAAAAGCTATTCACATCATTCCAGTGCTTCAAAGGCTTCCCAATGTTCTTAGGAAAAAGACCAAAATCCCTGAAATCCTTGGCCAGCCACAAGATCCATAAATGGGTCTCCTCCTTGCTAATAATCTCTATGACCAATCGTTTGGTCCAATTTGTGCATTCTACTTTATTCTGTAAATTACCTCCTTCTTCCTCAAGATTAATTTTAAGGCAATAAACAAGAACAGCATCAAATTCTAGACTAGAAATACTGAACTGAAATCTGACTCAATGAAACAACCTCACCTTTTTGGCTTATAGCATTTTTAAAAATTATTTTTATTTACATATATTATTTGCCTCAGGGGTACATGTAAGTGAATCATCAGGCTTACATATTTCACCGCACTTACCACAGCCCATACCCTCCCCAATGTCCATAACCCAACCACCCTATCAGCTTATAGAATTTTTATTTTATTAGAAAGGAAAACTTTTTAAGGTATCAGATCAATTTTTCTCTATAGTGGTAAGATTCATTCACTGATTTCAATACAAACTGATACAAAAAGAAAGTATGAGTATCCTAGAAATAACAACTATGGTCAGTTATACAAACTTTAAATCCCTCGCAATCATCTTAGATTATACAGAATGGATTTACAAACTGCCTATCAAAACTTAATCATAAACAGAGACGCCATGGTGAAAGTGCTGATGATCAAGCTTATCAAAAGCCACATGTTTTAAAGGACTTCATATCACTGCATTTCTAACCAGGGATTATGATGCCTAAGAAGATCAAAAGCGAGGTTTAACTTTTCTCAATAATAAATTCAAAACAAATGAAACTGCTGGGCATTATTTCCCAAACAGACCAGTCTAACCATATTATATTCTAGAATTCCAACATTAGGCTAATAAAATTCTCAAGTCCAGTCCTCTTTAGGGTTGAAAAAACATCTGTAAGTCTGTTTAATTTATTTGATAGCCTAGGCATTGACTCATAAGCTATAGATACAACAATGGACAAAAATAATCATTAAGTTGTTGAGGTAAGACTCCTTTGACAGAAAAATATCCATTTAACAAATCTTCATAAAAATGAAAGGACAGGGCACCCGAGTGGCTCAGTTGGTTAGGCAACTGCCTTGGCCTCAGGTCACGATCCCGGAGTACCAGGATTGTGTCCCGCATCGGGCTCCCAAGCTCCATGAGGAATCTGCTTCTCCCTCTGACCTTCTCGTCTCTCATGCTCTTTCTCACTCTCTCTCTCTCAAATAAATAAATATAATCTTAAAAGAAAAAAAAAGGAAGGACAACTGTGTACCTGTCATTCAGGAAAAATGCACAATGCTTCACAAGTATATAACAGGGGATCTGACTTACTATGTGTTATGCAGGGTCAGAGAGCCTTCTGTGAGGAAATGTTAAAGCTAATGTCTAAGAAATATTAGATGTTAATCAGGCAAAGAGGGAACAATTCACAGAAGGAACAACAGGAACAATGGCCCTAAGGACCGAAAAAACAAAGACAAAAATAAAGAGAAAGATTAAGAACTGATGCTAGAAAGGTTAAAAAAGGAGGAGTAGGGGTTGGGGGCGGAGGAAACAGGTAAAACCACATTAAGACACAGCACATATTAAGAAGTAAGGTTTTTAACAAGATGGGATCAGGAGGGAGACAAACCATAAGAGACTCTTAATCTCACAAAACAAACCGAGGGTTGCTGAGGGAAGGGGGTTTGAGAGAGGGTGGTGGGGTTATGGAGATTGGGGAGGGTATGTGCTATGATGAGAGCTGTGAAGTGTGTAAACCTGGCCACAGACCTGTACCCCCGGGGCTAATAATACATTATATGCCAATTAAGAAAAAAAAGAATAATTACGGTTTTTTCATCCTAAGAGTAAAAAAAAAATCCATAGAAAATACAGCAATATTTAGAAAAAAGAAAAAAAGCTGAGGCTACTTCATGTCTAATGGCCTCTTTTTTTTTTTTTAAGATTTTATTTATTTAATTTGACAGACAGAGATCACAAGTAGGTAGAGAGGCAGGCGCAGAGAGAGAGAGAGAGAGAGAGAGAGAGGAGGAAGCAGGCTCCCTGCTGAGCAGAGAGCCTGATGCAGGTCTCAATCCCAGGACCCTGAGATCATGACCTGAGCCAAAGGCAGAGGCTTTAACCCACTGAGCCACCAGTGGGTGCTCCTAATGGCCTCTATCTTAACCGTTTCTGAAGCACTCTGGCTACGATGTGAAGAAAATACTGAAGAGACATATATGTACAGCAGAACAACTGTGAGACTACTGCACAATCCTAGGAAGATATAAAAATAATTTGGAGCACAGCACGGCAATGATAAGGAGAAAAAGAATTCCAGAGATGTTAGGAAGTAAGTCAACAGGCCTGCACGATGTCTAGATATTGGGGGGAGGGGGGGACAGGTGGCAAGGATGATGCCTAAAATTCTCAGCCTGGCACAGAGGAGATAATGATGCCATGTTTACAGAGAGAAAAAAAACACTGTATGAGATCCTGACTGACCAAGGAAGACACAATGAAGGGCTGTCAAGAAATATATAAAAGGACTGTGAAGTGGAAGTGAGGGCCAACATATTACAAAATCATTAATGACAATAATGAATTTTAAGTACTACTCTGTACACATATGAAAGAATGGAAAGTTAACTAAAAATACAATGTATAATATGAGCTTAGGAAACATTCATTAGTTTAACAAATACTTTTCAAGCAACAACTCTGCCAGATACTCTGATCTCAGAACTACACTAGACAGCAAGAAAGATGTGGTTCCTACCTTTAAATCCTCATATTCAATGAAAATTGTCGAGATAAACAAAACAGGATTACCAGAAAAAACCTGGAAGTTTTCCTGAGAAAGTGACCTTTGCACTAAGATCTGAATTATGAGGATCCAGTCTTATAAAGAGAAAAGGAAGAATGATTGAGAAAAACAGAACTGCAAAGACAAAGGCCAGGAGTTTTGAAAAAGTTGACAATTTTGCAGAAAAACAGAAAATAAACAATAAAACAATTGCAGCCAGGACCTTTCTTAAAATTTTTACTGTAGGGCAGGGGGTTGTGGGTCCTTAATCTGGAAGGGGCAAAAATAAAATTACAATTTTATTTTCAACAACCTCTAACAGAAATTAACATACCCTTAAACCTCAGTCATATTAACACTGGCATGACTCTGTCACCAAAAGAAATCAGGTGATTTGATATCACATTACAACTGTTACAGATATCTTGAAATATTGTGTACACTCCTCATACTTCAAAATTCTGGCATTTATTAGATTTGTCACTAGATCTTTTTATATAATGCATTAGTAGAGAAGCCCAAATTACTATGCCATAAATTTGTATTTTTAAAGTCTCTTGACAATTTTCTTTCAATACAATTGGACATCTTTATTTTATGTATTTTATTTTATGCATTAAAATATTATTCAGGGGCACCTGAATGGCTCAGTTGGTTAAGCTTCCAACTCGTGATTTCAGCTCAGGTCATGATTTCAAGGTAGTGAGCTCAAACCCCACATAGGGCCCCGTGCTCAGTGTGAAGTCTACTTATCCCTCTCCCTCTGCTCCTCCCCCTACTAGTGTTTCACTATGTCTCAAATAAATAAATAAAATCTTAAAAAATATCTGTTACCCAGAGAAAAGACTTATATAGGCTCCCAGGATTTACCAGTCCAACAAATGGGTCCATGCACCAAAAAAAAGACTATTACCTCTAATGTACAGGAAAACAAAAACACCTACTATTCCTTACAACCAAATGCAACTTTTGGTACTTGTTTGGGCCCTATTTCCAATGAATCATCTACAAAAAAAATTTTTTCAAAGAAAATGGAAAATGAAATGGGTGAAAGAGGATAAGTTTTTTTCTTTGGTAATGCACAATAATGTCTCTGTGTCTAAGTAAAAAGAATTTAGTATTTTTTTATGAGACTGACGCGCTGCCCACTGTGCTAAGAGGGCCACTGAATTTAGTATTTTTTTAGAAGTACAAAGTATGCAGGAACAGTGTCTGGGTTTTGCCTTATACTACTTCAGGAAAAAGGAGATGTGGAACATATGAAGAGTGGTTTAAAAATAATTACAGAAATCTGTGTGATGGGCAGATAGAAAAAAACATATTCTATTTTCTCTAATTATATTTATGTTTATAATTTTTTACAATTGGGCGGGGGGATTCACTGATTGCTTTGCAAAAAAGAAGTCCCCAGAGTGAAAAAAAAATTTACAAAGAAGCACTGTTATCTGAAGAATAAATAAAAGAAAGATGCCCTTTTCTTCAGTCTATCAGACTAATATCCCAGACTACCTAGGTCATCTGACTTGAGGGTGCGAGCTAACTAGGATTTTCCCCCACGATGTTCAGGCAAGACAGCAGCATTATTAACAACAGCTTTGGCACCATTCGTATCTTATGAGTATGCACTCCTTTGTCTAACAGTGCTCATTTCAAAGAAAAAAACAAACTTGCCATTATTATCAGCTGCCTGGTCCTAGAAAATTAGTCTCCGATCAAACTAGCACATCTTAGCATTGGAATTAGTGCTGGTTTAAAAAAAAAAAAAATAGTAAGTTACAGTCTTAAGTTAAAAAGTCCTAATGACATTTAGGCTTCACACTTAGGAGAACCTGACATTTGAAAGAACAGGGTAGGAGAAAAATGAGGGTAGCTAGGTAATTTGTGCTTCTTTACTAACTACCAATGCAGTGCCAGATCACTGGAATCTTCATGACTGCTAGAAAGCAAAAAATCTGGATCAGGGTAGGGGAATGCTGTAGTTAGGCACCTGGACTATACAAAATGGTTCCCAGGATGCCAAATAATGACTAATTGAAAAAGAACCCTTTCCGTTTTTGTAACTGGAATAGGCTATACACAGCTCTTGAGCTTAGCATATTTAACGGAGGAACACTAAGGGCGCTCTGCAGTCTGCAGGAAGGTGAGCTTGCTAATCCTCTCTTCTTATCCATGCCATTTACTCTGTTCTGCTCTCCTCACTCAACAGACTCATCAACTGCTCTTCTGTTTCTGCAGAAGTGTTTTCTCAGTCTGGCTGTCAGATCAAAAAAGATTATCTTTGTTCCCCAAATATCACATTCTCACACACCAGGAGAATGTGTTAACAAAATTCGATACATTCTTTTATTATGAGTTTTCTTAAAAAACAAACAAACAAACAAACCAAAAATCCATTTTATTTGGCTTTAAGCAATAAAAAATTCCTTAAAGACTTAAAGACTGATAAAATTTTAATTTCTTTAGTAGGAAATTTATAATTTTCTCATTGCTCTTAGTCTAAAACCCAAGCCCAACAATTTTCATTTAATATTCTTTTATATCCTAAGACAAAAAGAAATAATAGTTTTAACTACACTACACAAGCAATAGCCAGTATGCAAAACAAATGCCTCCTCTCTTACACATTTAACATTAAAAGTTAGTGTTCTTACTTAATGACTATACTAGTTATGTGTGTGTTTAAAATAGCATACTTCCTAAAATTCATTTAAATACCAATTCCTCAACCCATAAAATTCAACTCAAGTATTGACTGCTGGATTCAGTATAAAATTCATTTCTACCTTCTACATCAGTTCATGAAAATTTAACTTAAGGCAAGGATGGATTCCCTTAAAGGGTTCTGAGGGAGCATGGCCCTGCTGACACCTTGATTTCAGATTTCTGGCCTCCAGAACTGGGACAATAAATTACAAGCAAAAGAAAAAAAAAATTAAGCCTAAAGTTAACAATCTATAGCCTAGTAGATCAAATCCAGACCCTTCTTTATTTTTGTATGTCCCATGGGCCATAACTGGTTTTTACATTTTTTTAAGATGGAGAGAAAAAAAAATCAAATTAATATATACATTTTTTTCTTTAAGATTTTGCTTATTTATTTGACAGACAGAGATCACAAGTAGGCAGCGAGGCAGGCAGAGAGGGTGGGGGGAAGCAGGCTCGCTGCTGAGCAGAGAACCCTATGCAGGGCTCAATCCTAGCACCCTGAGATCATGACCTGAGCCGAAAGCAGAGGCTTATTAACCCACTAAGCCACCCAGGCGCCCCAATAATACTATTTCTCGACACGTAAAAATCACAAAATTCAAATTTCAGTATCCATAAAGGAAGTTTCACAGTTATTGGAATGTAATCATATTCGCTCATATACTGTAACTTTGCCTCCGCACCATTGCAGTTACATACTTGAGACGAAAACCTCTCATAATTTAGCACCGGTGAGTGGCACACAGCAAGAATGCAGTTTTATCATTTCATCCTATTTTAATTTTCTAAAAAGCATGTATCACTGCTCTTTTATTTGTTCGTTCCTCCTCCATTTATCACTGCACTGCATCCCCATAACCTATACTACTCCCCAGCATATGGCAGGCACACAGTAAATACTGATGGCACGAATGCAAAAGACAGAAGTTTGTGTCCCATATTTGTCCATACAGCAACATTAAAATTTTAACTACAAGTTTGGAACTTCCACCTACCCTTCAATTGATAACAATAAATCCAAAATGAGATGATAAAAAAGCAAATATAAAGAAAATAATCTAACAAAATTCCAGAAACACATTCCAAGTGACAGATATGCTCAGTTAGTATCACATGCTCATGTGCTGATATAAGCACTTATCAGTCTCTATCTGTATGAAAACACAGTTTTTCAGAGACAAAATACATATCAGAAACAAAATACATAAAATTTCATTAGACCAGGCTTACAGATTTACAGAACATTTACAATCAATTTTGGTGATACAGAACACCAACTTTGAACCACAAAAAGTCATCCTGTCACCAAAATAAATTCCATCCCTCTCATCAGATCAGTATTACACAAAATTTTACTCATTTATTATTATTATATTTGTCACTGAAAATTTGTGAAGATTGTATTTATCTCCTGTTATGTAAGCACCTACCTATAATCTCTGATTTTGCTTATCACCCTTAAGTTTGAAATATATACTATCTGGCCCTTTGCAGAAAATGTCTGCCAACCCTTGATTTTAATCATTACATTTAAGCCTTTTAAATCATTACAAACTAGAAAATGTAAGACAATAATGAAAACACTCTTAAACCATACAAATTCCTTTACATTAATTACTTTTGTTCATATCTAACTCTACATTTCTCTACACTCATTAAAACCAATTTCACAATAGTTTCTAAGAATTCAGCTCAGATAACAAACAGAGTGATTTTCGAAATTAGCTTTCTCTACAGACTTGATAATTGTTCAATGAATTTAACCTAAAATTACAAAGCAAAACAGAAACTTCTATTGCAGGGTAAAAGATGACTTGCTTACTTTTTTATAGGTAAGCACCAAAAATCAATACAGCATTAAAAAATAATAATAATAATAGCCTAAATAAAAATAGCAGTTTTTCACTGTAGACCAAACACAAATGTTAGCATACTTAGTTTAAGCGTACCAACAAAGACCTCAAGCACATTTTTATCATAATTATTTATGCATTTATGAGGGGGCAGATTATATGGGGGGATAGTCATTTATGTGTGTAAGAGAAAACTATTTTCACTCTCCTATTACTGAAAATAGTTCTGGGGCACCTGGGTGGCTCAGGGAGTTAAAGCCTCTGCCTGTGGCTCAGGTCATGATCGAAGGTCCTGAGATGGAGTCCCATATGGGGCTCTTTGCTCAGCAGGGAGCCTGCTTTCCCCCCCACCACCGCCTGCCTCTCTGCCTGCTTGTGATCTCTGTCTGTCAAGTAAATAAATAAAATTAAAAAAAAAAAAAAGAAAGAAAAGGAATAGTTCTGTAATTTATCTAACTGAATTGTAGATGTTTATTTTTCCTGTTTAACTTTTATAGGGGGAAAAATGTGACAATATATACCCAAGTTCTTGATGAATTACAATGTACCCACAAATTTACTATCAGAATGGCTGGTTATTAAGATGTAGTTCTAGGGGTGCCCGGGTGGCTCAGTCCATTAGGCATCTGCCTTCAGCTCAGGTCATGAACTCAGGGTCGTGGGATCAAGCCCCACATCCGGTTCCCTGTTGAGCAGGGGGGCCTGCTTCTCCCTCTCTCCCTCTGCCTGCTGCTCCCTCTACTTGTGCTCTCTCTCTGTCAAATAAATAAAAATCTTCAAAAAAAAGATGTAGTTCTATGTTAAAACTCAATTCCTAAGGACACTTAAATATTTTGTATAACGTTTTAAGATAAAATTATATTTTAATCATATCAGAAGCTGAATTTTTTTTTTTTTTTAATAATGAAAACTAAAAGCCTTCTATAGGGGCACCTAGATGGCTCAGCTGGTTAAGTGTTTGTCTTCAGCTAGGGTCACTATCCTAGAGCCCGGGGATCAAGCACATCGGGCTCCCTGCTTCTCCCTATTCCTCTGCCTCTCCCCCCACTCATGCACATGTGCCTAAAAAAATCTTTAATAAAAAATATTTTAAAAAAACAAAAGCCTTCTATATAACAGAGTTCAAATTCTTCTGAAAGGTCAAAGAATTGCTTAATTTTAGTTCTCAAATTTTATATATTAAAATATATGAGGAATTCAATTCCAGAATGTTTACAGCAACACATGTATAAGACAAAAAGACACTGAAAGACTGAAGCATCTATTGAATTTAGGATGGTAAATCATTAGATGGATAGTGTCCAGAATTCACTGTAGATAATACTAAATCAGTTATTTCTGACTTAAAATTTGTAAAATATTAAATTGACTTGATTTCAAAATAACTATTAAATCTAAATACAAAGAGCAAATTTTTTTTAATGACAACATAAAATATGACAGCTTCAATAGTGAAATAATTACCTGAGTTCTATGGTATGCCTTTTATCTCCAATGAAGTAAAAAATAAAAATCTTAAAAAAAAAACTTTACTTCCTTAGCATTTCAAATGAATGTCTTCAACTTATTCACAGCAAAGCACCATTCTGAAATTTCAAGTAAGAACTTAGCTTCTAAATACTAAGATCTGTCCAGACCAGAAGTAAGTAAGAGTTTAAAAAACAGATACTTAAAATGAATGTGGGAACAGTCACTCACAGAGGAACATGAGAAGCAGGAAAGACAAGAAGAACAACACTAAAAGAAACATCCACCAAGAAAAAGACCTGGAAAAGAAACCAAAACTCAGAATTAAAGATCAAATGAGGTTTGGCAGGGTTGGGGAGAGGGAAGGGAAGGGGATGAACTAACTAGAAATGCAATGAATATTAAGACAAATATAATTAAGACAACAAAGAAAATAAAGACTGAATGTAAGGTTTATACAAAAGATTGAAATTCACTGAACATTTAAATCAAATTATGAAGACCTAGAAATTGATACAGCAGTCTAAAACTCAGTCAACAACCACCAATAGAAAAGTACCTATCAAGGAATTACCTAAACATCTAATTACAGAATGTTATTAAATATACTAGGTTTTTTCATATGAACAAACTGATTTAAATCATGTCATGAAATAAAGGAAATATTAAATACTGGCACTTTTCCCTCAAATAATGAAGAGAAATACATAATATATAAAATACAGCCATGCCTATATTAAACAATGGTAGTCTAAAAATATACTTGAGAGGAGTTATAATTTGCAAGTGATAAAGTATGTTCAAGATATTGAAGTTGTACTGATGAAGGTAAAGAGAAACTGGAATAAAATGCTGTACTATAGTAGGTCCAAGAGAGATTTTTTTTAAAAGAAGTTTGTTGTTGTGCACATCTGGATCATGAATAACTACAGCATTACACATGGAATTACAACGGAAAGATTTTATATGATCAAAATGAAATCTTATAGTATAAATGTTGATCATGCTGTTAGCAAACATTATTATATTTCCAAACTGGTTTCTATTTTCCCCAGTTCTTACATTGATCAATATTCAGACACTGGAAAAAAGGTGACATTAACATTGTTATTAAAAATTACACAAGAGTTTCTAGACTACTTCTGACATATGTGCCAACATAAACTTTGTTTCTTTCAAAAATAAGTTTCAGAAGTTCTGTGACTATGATATTAACTACATGGTCGTGAGTAGATTAATTTTAAAGAAATCTCATAGATGCTATTAAAATCTCTAAGACACTTTGGATAAGCCAATAATCACTCTTTAAAGAAATGCAAAGCTAAATTAATAGAGTTTAACTGTATAGGCTTACAACAAAAGTAACATCCACTGTGCAAAAGATTTTCAATAAAGCTCAATAAAATACATAAACTAAAACAAAAAAGTAGTATTATAAATATGTACTTCATATGCATTAAAATTTCCTGACACCTATTGATTTTTTATAATTCATTTTTCTTGAATTAAATTAGAATCATATATTGGTTATGTTGACAAAATAATAAGGAAAAATTAGATTTTAATATCTCTCACCACAAGGAGTATCACTGCAAGAAGCCTGATATACACCCATCTAAATAAGTGTTCCGTCTAAATACTACCTACCTTTATAAAGGAGAGGAGGGTATTTTCTGTATTATTCAGTATGAAAAGTTCACAAAATATTACCTATGTTTAATATAAAAATATTCCTCAATAACTCAATGCTACAGGCGAACAGCACTGTAAAGAACAAAGTAAACAAGGTATGCCTAGACACATGTAAACCTCAAAACAAATAGCCAGAGAAGTTATTGTAATACCATTTTTCAGATGAACAAAACTGATGTCTAATTTGTTGCAAGGAACAGCTCAAAAAAACCATAACAAAAAGCTCACTCTTGGGCGCCTGGGTGGCTCAGTGGTTTAAGCCTCTGTCTTCGGCTCAGGTCATGATTTCAGAGTCCCAGGATCGAGTCCCACATCGGGCTCTCTGCTTGGCAGGGAGCCTGCTTCCTCCTCTCTCTCTCTGTGCCTGCCTCTCTGCCTACTTGTGATCTCTCTCTGCCAAATAAACAAAATCTTTAAAAAGAAAAAAAAAATTTTAAAAAAAGCTCACTCTTGTACTTCATCTTCCCTGTAAATAGACAGAGCCCAAATCTATAAAGAACACATTAAAAAAAAAAAAAGGAAAGGAAAGAAAAAAGCAAAAAAGCTGGAAAAATCACTAGGACAAAACTACTATAAAAAGAATATGAGAGGTATTTTGAGTACCGTTAAAAAATATTGTCTAATTAAGTGATGAACTCTTAGAAAAGTCTATAAAAATGCAAATATTAGAAATAAACTGTAAAAAATATTAATATGTTAATACTTAAGTATTACATCATGCAACAGGCAATAAGCATAAAATTAGCTTTCAAAAACTAAAGACACAGAACAAGTAACTGACAGAACCAAATAATATTTCGTTTTGTTTAGGGGATGCACCTTTATACTGCTCAGGCTGACACAGGACAGAACCACCCTGTTCCCTGAAATACCAAGATAGCCAGCAAGTTTTGAAAATTATTTCAAGGGCAATATAATATTTAAGCAGAATAATATACCAATATAAATATGGAATGCAGACAATTATGAATTATAAAAGTAATATTCTTATTTACAATTATTACCTCATACTCATGTCCCAATACTTATTATGCTTTGATTTTTAAAAAAATTTTATTGGAAGTATAGCTCATATACTCTCAATATAAAAAATAGTGGTTTGATAATTATATATACAATGAAATACTTCACCATGATATATGTATTACAATACTGAATGTATTCCTATGCTATGGTTTTCATCCCATGTGGCTTATTTTATAACTGAGTTTGTACCTCTTAACCCCCTTTACCAATTTCACCCATCCTCCCCATATACTTTTATGATAAAATTAAATAACTTAAATCTAAATAAATGTCTAAAAATCTAAAAAAAATTTTTTAAGTAAAATCTATGCCAGAGATGTGGAGCTGGAACTCACGACCCTGCGATCAAGAGTCACATGTTCCACCAACTGAGCAGCCAGGCATCCCTCATTTCCTTTTATATATGGGTCTCCACAAGTAGACAGAAAAGCCTAACCTAGCTAAGTTCTTACCCACCATGTAACTTCTTTGCAGCAATTTTCTCTCACAGGATAAAGAACACTAAGATAAACATACACAGCCACAGTAAAAATATTCCCATTACTATAGAAGAAAAGAGTTTTCGTGTTTTTTTTTTTTTTTTTTTTTGATAGACAAGAGATCACAAGTAGGCAGAGAAAGGAAGGGAAGCAGGCTCCGTGCTGAGCAGAGAGCCCGATGTGGAGCTCGATCCCAGGACGCTGGGATCATGACCTGAGCCGAAGGCAGAAGCTTTAACCCACTGAGCCACCCAGGTGCCCCAAGTTTTCATAATATTTAAATAAACTCTTCATAACTTTGAATGAACAAGGCATCGTTAAACATGTAATATTAAATACACCTGTGACGCTAAAGCTGCCTACATGTACAATTAAGGTGTAAAATCATAAATTTATTAATAAAAACCATAAATTCATTAATAAAAGTAAATAAAAATCATAAGTAAATAAAAATTCATTAATAAAAGTAATAAAACCATAAATTCATTAATAAAAGTAACCATTATTTATTTGATATCTTTCCTGTGCTAATAAGCATTTTACATAGTGTCTTTCAGTCCTCAATAAGACTATGATGTGAGTTCTTTATTACAAAATAAAAACAATATCCATCACTGAAAGGTTAAATAATCTCACCTTCATTAAGTGGCATGGAAGAGTTGGGATTCAAAGCCAGAACTGACTTTGAACCCTTAAATACATACTGCTTTCAACTGATTACCTTCTCTTTAATAAGATAACACTGCCTTTATTCAGATCAGGGATTTCAAACTAAAAGGCCAGTAGGGTCTAAGAAGATAGTACCATTGACCCTTGAACAACATGGGTTTGAGCTGCACAAATGCACTCATATGTGGATTTTTTAGTAGTACAGTATCATAAATGTATTCCTCTTATTTCTAAATGTTTTCTTTTCCCTAGTTTACTCTATTGTAAGATACAGTATATAATATATATAACATACAAAATATGTGTTAATAGGCTGTATGTTACCTATAAGGCTTCCATTCACCAACAGGCTATTAGTAGTTAAGTTTAGGCAAGTCGAAAGTTATATGCAGAATCTCAACTGTCTGCAGGGGGTAGGGAGTGTCAGTATCCCTAACCTCAGTATTGTTTAAGGGTCAACTGTATAAGTAAAGACTATCAAAGGCAACAGGGCAGTGATGTCTATGGACTACCTAAAGAAAACATCCCATCTAAAGGCAGTCATTGGATCTGTGTGACTCTTACTACACTAGACTACCCAGGACTTAACTATGCTACCAAAAGCCAGACAGCTTTTCAAAAGAAGGTGAAAATCCAGACTCTTTTTGTGACATATTTTTATTTTTAAATCTTACTGCGTAAAATAAAATTTTAAATGATAGCAGATGCCTAATAAAACATATGTGGGACCACATTTAGATCAGCACAATGAATAATCCCAGAAGTATGCTAAGAGAGGCATATGATGTCAGTGCACTAGCATTTATAAACAGACATGCTGCATCTAACTCTGAGAAGAAATTTTCCCACAGGCACCCTTAAAATCTACACAACTATTGTAATAAGCACTCAAAAAATATTTGCTAAAGGAAAAGAAGGGAAGGAAAGAAGAGTGTTTAGTAATAAAGTCTTAATTAACAATCTCCATCTCCTGCTAGCCTGGACTCTTAGACACAACTCTAGAGCATTACTACTACTAGAGCATTCCCCTAACACTCCAAGCAAAGATGAACAAATTAATCAAAAACCAAATGAGAATGAAGGAAACTTTATAAAATGGGAACTGGAAGGTTACTAATAAATGCACTCCTGATTAAGAATATAACTTTATACTGAGAGATTGAGATTCTGGTTATTATTTAACAGTGAAAGTTGATGATGATTACACCTCTACTGTAAATTCTGAATATCTACCCAAGTGTACCTACTATTGGGAAAATGGTTCCCAAGAAAAGGCTTATTATAAAAACTACAATTCTACTGGAGTCAAATCAAAGAACAATCTTAAAGGAAAGTTTCTGATCTGCACAATTTCGGAGTGTAAAATATTCCTCAAAAATGAAGACAGCAAGGTAACTGAGAATCAGTGATATTCAGTAAGAACTAAGAAAAGAATAGATGGGGGCTAGAGTATATAACCTTCCTACCTGAACATTAATAAGCTAGATTAGGAGGTTAAAATGAAGTAGTCCTCAATTCAATTATCAAATCCTTACAAATAACAAGAGTGCACTGTGACTATCTTTTTACTCCTACTCTAGTGGAACAACAGATATAAGTTGTCTGCCAACACAGAAAAGTCTTCATCACCTCCTCTTCTTTTCTATACAATGAAAAGTACTGTCAAGTGGCACTTTCTTAGTCTAAAGATGGCTCCTTTCACAAAAAGAATCTTCGCAAATACATTCTGGTATTCCCTATACTAAATGGTTTCTGGTCCCAACCCATAATGACTAAGATAGTTCACTACACAATTCTAGTTCTTTCCAGTGTTCTCAAAAGGAGAAAGAAAAGGGACAAACAATCCTGGGAAAGAGCGCATACTCTTGTTTTTCAATTTAGATGTACATATATTAGAAATGACGAAATTCCTGTACCATAAAAATCCATTTAATTTATTATTTCTTAAACATTATATAACTCAACTAACACATTTTGGGGAAAGTCTACCAACTTCGCCAAGCCCTTTAGCAACTCCAACATCCATGTCTTGTGTTACTATATTTCTTGGCCTATGTCAAAAGCTAACCAGATTCAACTATATAAACTTGTAACTTTAAAAATACCTGGGCTTCTATTCATATATTGAACTTCTATAAATTATTGCCTTCATAAACATAAATTTCAATAACATGACTCTTAAGAAATACTGTCAAATCACATACTCCTTTTCTCTATAACAAATGAAGACAAAAAATCAATTACATAAAAATTTTCCAGACATCTGCACAACCTGATTAACTTAATCTTCTATCTAACAGGACTCTGGTGTCTTGAACTTAAAAGATATACAGACCAATCCTAATATAGACTGGTACAATTTTAGTAACTATGTAGATCACCTACACATGTCAAAACCCTGAAAAGCAGTGGTACCTAAAAGGTGCTCATATGTAAACTAGAAAGGAAGTCACATCAGTGCAACAAAGCCTTTAACATACATTTAACTGCTTTTGTGTGTCTGGGTGGATATCATAAGAGAAATCCTCCTTCGAGAATAAGACAAAGTTGGCGAAACTAGTAATTTCAAAAGAAAAAAGACAAGGAAAAAACATTACACTGGAAGCTT
The DNA here is from genome assembly GCF_030435805.1 of Mustela lutreola. NCBI lineage: Eukaryota > Metazoa > Chordata > Mammalia > Carnivora > Mustelidae > Mustela > Mustela lutreola. The sequence continues at coordinate 55,163,813 of NC_081303.1, forward strand.
AAGCTTGAGATTCAAATAAAAAGAAATAATTATCACAACAACTTCAAAGCTTTCAAGGTCAACCTCTGCATGCATTCTCCAACAACAAACAGTACAGAGATTCAAATGGGGTATTAAAATATGGGAAGTACCAACAATTTGACCATTTTTAGTCTTTCTGTTGCATTCCCACACAATGTCTATATGTGATTATTGCTGTAAAAACAAATGCCATAAATTTGCTTAAATTCACCTCTATTTTAAGTATATTTAGAAGCAAAGTCTAATGAGGAAGCAGAGCTGTATCACTCTGTTTAATTAAGAAGCTGTCCTTGGATTCTAGAAAAACTGTTCTGTAAAAAGCATCACTATAAAAACTATCACTGGTCTTACTATTTGCACAGAAGTTCGGTAATGAAACCAGTTTCATGGCATTTCAGATGAGACAAAAGTTAAAACAATGACCACAACCACAAAAAGTCCCCCTGATGGTTACCTAAGGATAACAAATGCAGTTCCATGATAATTCACTTAGGGAATGGCCAGTAGGTAAGTTCTATTCCCAAGAAAATGTCAATAAATGAATCTTCCAAAAATTTAATCTTACACCCATGAGCTACATTTTGAAGTCAAAAGAACTAGGCAGATCTCATAAGATGAGTCTGTCTAATCTTTTACCACCTTCCCCTCATTCACTACACACTGGAGATACTGGCCTTCATTTATGCTCTACTGGGCCTCAATCATGACCAATCTTTCACCGAATGCGGTTCTGCAAGGTCTGCTGTGCTCAAGTGTCACCTACTCAGAGAGGCCTCTCTGACTACTCTCTCTACAGAACCTTTGTCTGTCTTATTTACAGCTATAATCCCAGCAATTAGAAGAGTCTGATACAAGTGCTCAGTAAGTACTTGTTAAATGAATTAATGAGCTCACATACAATTTCAGTCACACAGAACAAATCTGAAGACAACTTAAAAAACAAGTGTATTAGCAAAATATCTAATATTCAATTCCAATTTGAAGTCCAGGAGGAAAAAAAAAAAGGTCAACTTTTAATATCAGATCCTTCACGTTTATTTGCTATCTGCTCTGGAAGGCATGGCAAGATATATCTTAATTCTGAGAAATCACAGCAAATATATGAAGATTCCATGTCATACTGAGTCCTCAAAGATCTGATGATTAGTAAACAAAGACAAAGTAAGTCTGGTATTAGCTTTAAAATTTAGTGGTACTCTAAAACATATACACAGTATTTTCAAGTATAATAATAATCTGTAATATAAATAATCAAAATAAGCTTAATAGAATTCCTGTTCTACATTACCAAGTCCTATCTATCACTGACTAAATAAAAATTGTGTTAAACACAGCCTAAACAGAACATCCGAAATAATCATTTTCATTGTGTTAAAAATATATATATAAAAGAAAGTCTGCCAAAAGTGAGCCAAAGGCTTTTAAGTGCAGTCCTCTAAGTACCTGGTTCTGGTTTAGTACGCACTTTGTAAATATTACATCAACCATTACAATCTGTTTTCTTAAAGAGCACAAGGCATTACATTTTAAAAAACATAAAAGAGACTATGGAAAATAAGTCCAAACCGGACCTTGCAACTACTCCCTCGCATTAAATACTCTAACCAGGGAGCACCCACCCTACTTGCAAGTTAACCAAAACAGCTTTTATTTAAACACACTCAACTCAGTTAAACCAAAAGAAGGATATCCACAAATCAACCAACCAACCTACAGATTATCAGCACAATTATTCATTAAAGATAAACATCTGAAACAGAAAATAATGGAGAACAAAGACTTTCTTCAACATCTGCTACTCACATAAAATGCCCGGAACAAAAGAACCTCTGCAGTTAAAGTGACTTACCGTTACAGATTTCAGTGTCATTCCATGATAGGTGCCCATAGTGTCGATTTTGAAGCCTTCCGTTTCTACAAAGAAAGGGGACTTGCTATTAGATTTTATGCATTCTGTGATCAATAACAAAACTAAAGTAATAATCTGTGTTATAATCTGACAGTTTAATAATGTAACAAAGCATCAAATGTACTATTCATAGAAAATTAAATTACATGCCTATGAAGATAAAAACCTTAAAAGCAGTACTAGTCCCAAAAATATATTCAATACATGCCAGTGAGGCCTTTTGTAGAAGTTGGTTAAGACTATTTCTACAATTACGTTCAAAAGTTTTGCTATTTTGGGAATATCAAAAATTAGACTGAATAAAGTACTTTATAACCTTAAATTATTTACTTCTAATACTCGTTCACAGTAGCACTAAAAGCTTCTAGTATCATGAGAAGGTCTTAAATTATGAAAAGTTCTGTTTTAAAATTACAATCATAAGTATATGATATATAATTTGTATAAAAGCAATGCTGCAAATAATGATAAAGGTTCCAGGACAGAGTCTAAAAATGCCTTTCTGTAAAGGCATATTATATCAGTACAAATATATTAAGTATTTTACACATTGCAAGCTGTATGTCTCTATCACAACGGCTGATTTTACACATCAGTGGAAAAGCAAGATAAACAAAATATGTAAATAAATGGGCATGGCCTGATTTGACCCACAGAGGATCGTAATTTGCCAAACCCTACTTTACATAATTCATTCCACAAGAAAAACTACAGTGAATAGAAGAATGAACCACTGTATTTCTACAGCATGTCTTCACAGGACATGCCTTTAACCAGTAAATGAAGTCAGCACACAAAGCACAGAAGCAATATGAAATTTTAATGAAATTTAAATGGAGAAGTTAAACTTCCAGTTGCTTCTATCTCATTTTTTCCCACAAATCAAAATAAATGAAGATCCCAAGAGAAATTACAATGACATTAGTACCACTTCACTAACCACCACAATAACATGGAAATGGTTCACCACTGCATTAGCCAGTATACCATGTAGGCTACCCCAAAATAAGCCCTCACATAGTTACTAAAATCAATACTTCCCAATTTCTTAATGTATACATGTGCAACTTCAGAAACATGATTTGATATATAGAATTTCCAGTCTGAACTTCTGAGAAGCAGAATACTAAATAACGGGAAATATTTATAGATAGCTTATTATATACCAGTCACTATTCTAGACACATTAACTAGTCTAATCCCCACAATGAAACTAAAAGATAGATACTACCACTACTATGGTATTGCAATGAAACAACAAAGAAATTAAAACAGAACGCAGTTAATTTATTGAAATTCACGCAAAAAGTAACTGTGATACAGGCAATCTGGATCCAGAATCCATGAAGTTAAACCAGGGGTTGGCTTTTTTTTTTTTGAGAGAGAGAGAGAAAGAGCACAATCAAGCATGGGTGGGGGTGGGCGGAGATGAGGGAGGGAAAGAAGAATCCCAAGCAGGCTTCACACCCATTGTGGAGCCCAACATGGGGCTCAATCTCAGAACCCTGAGATTATGCCCTGAGATGAAATCAAGAGTCAGACACTTAACTAACTGAGCCACCCAGGCACCCCAAGGGTTGGCAAATTTATTCTGTAAAAGACCAGATAGTATTTGATGGCTCTGCAGGCCACGCAATCTCTGTCACAACTCAACACTGCTGTCACAGCACCAAGGAACCACAGATAATACATAAATGAATACCACTGTATTCTAGCAAAAGTTTATTTATAATATGTGGTGGGCCAGACTTGGCCTGCAGAAGTTTGCCAACACCTGCCCATAGTAAACATCAAGCTATACCACCTCTCACATTCATCACCACCACAGTAAGGGGAATATAAAATTAAGTAACTTGCCTTCTTTTCCTTTGAATCTTTCCTGGTCATATCTGTTGTAGGCAGCTGGGATAGGCTGTTTGGTACGCAATGTGGGATCCTACAGAAAAATTAATTATGAGTTACATGTTAATATTTTCAATTGTTACTTAAAACTCAGAAGAAGAACCACAGTAAGTGTATTATTTTCTAGGCTTTTTCCTTACACTAGGCAGTAAGTGAAAAGTGGAGAATCATTTGATATTTATTTTCAAGATATTATTTACTGGTAGAAAATTATTGCATAAGGGACAAGAGCAAAGGACTCCAAATAAACTTGTATCATGGTAAAACACAAAACTGCAGAAATAAAATAGGTGTGCTTAATAATTTCATTCTTATTACCTAAACTTCTTCATGAAATAATAAATCCCCAATTATGAATTATTTTTAACAATAAAAAAATTAATTCAAAGCTTACTGAACTGATATTTTAGAGTGTTTTAACAAAATTACTCTCCAAACTGTTATTAATACTTAAATAAATATGACAACTATGACAATAAAACCACTATAAATGCACAAGATAAGACTGAAGCTAATAAAGATGTTACTTGTTAAAATACTTAGAATAAGTTGTCAATGATATCAATAATGATGTCAACTTAATTCACAAATACTTTACCTAAATTCAGCCTGGGGTGCCCAGGTGGCTCAGTCAGTTAAGCATCTACCTTATGCTCAGATCAAGATCTCAGGGTTCTGGGACTGAGCTCCACAGGGAAGCAGGCTGCCTGCTGAGCAGAGAGCCCGATGCAATCCTTGATCCCAGGACCCTAAGATCATGACCCGAGCCACAGGCAAGAGGCTTAACCCACTGAGCCACACAGGCGCCCAAAATTTTTATGTATCTTAATGATTACAGAAATACAGAAAAAATTCAATCTCAAGGATAACGGTTTAACTATTTTAAGATCCGATATATAAGTTTCCTACCAATGCTATCAAATCAACCAATTCATAAGCATAAGCACCCTATGTTTTACCATCACAGTATATGTTTTGTTACTTTTTTTTTTTTTTTACTCATCTCTATGTCCTACTAGACTTTAAGCTCAAAGAGGACAGGTATCTCTTGTATTTGTGTCAGCACACTGACTGACAATAGTAGTTACTTAAGTCCTTGCTGGGAAGTCAACTCAAAGTATTAACCTAAATACCAATAAAAGTCCCCTACCTCTTAATTAAATACCAATGATTTTATGAACAAGCAAAACTACTAGATCTTGCAAAGAGTGTATTAGCACTCTTCCAAATTTTAATATACTTTAAAAGGAACACTATATAACATAAAAACAATTTTATTTATATTTATTACCTTTGTTGGATCCTATGAAACTAGCTGGAAGGATTTTCAACAAAACTGGAGGACACGTTTGAGTTTAAATATAGGCTATATGTCATACATGAAATTTACTTTGGAGGGGTCCTAAGTGGCAACTCAAATGAGTGAGGCAGTCAACTCTCCAAATGGCTGAAACTAAAGTACCATGAAAGAACCAATGATCTATGAGATGAGGAGAAACACATTTACCAGGAAGTCACAGATACCAATGATTTCAAAAAAGCTCCAAAATGGACTGTAACATTCATATCTCTAACAATGGTAATGATTCTCCCAAGCAACAATGAGTAAATAGGTCTGTTACTTACTTTACACAACTTCTGAGAGGGCTTTTCCTAACTTACCTCTTTCAGATTCTAATTCAAGTACATCTCTAAGAACTATTGCTTAAGTAACTTTTTTTTTTCCTGTTTTGGTGGCTTGGTTTTTTTTCCTTTTTTTTTTTAATTGTTACTGTTGTTGTTGGTTTATCTTCTGACTCCCTTTACCTACTTCTCGTATTTCTCACCCACCTCCACCTCTAGTAACCACCAATCTGTACTCTGTATCTGTAAGTTTGCTTTGCTTTTAGGTTCCACATATAAAGGAGATAGCAAGGTAATTTGTCTTTTTCTAACTTATCTCACTTAGCATAATGCCCTCAAGGTCCATCCATGTTGTCACAAAAGTCAAAATTAGGGGTGCCTGAGTGGCTCAGTCAGTTAACCGGCTGCCCTGGGCTCATGTCATAATTCAGGGTCCTGGGAATGACCCTGCATCAGGTTCCCTGCTCTATAAAGAGCCTGTTTCTCCTTCTCCCTCTACCTGCCACTCTGCCTAGTTGTGCTCTCTCTCTCTCTGTCAAATAGATAAATAAAATCTTAAAAAAAAAAAAAAAAAAGGTCAAAATTACATTATATTTTATGGCTGACTAATATTCTATTGTATGTATATATCACAATTTCTTTATCCATGTATCCATCAATGGACACTTGTTTCCATATCTTAACTACTGTAAATAATGCTGCAGTGAACATTAAGATGTTCAAGTTAGTTTTCAAGTTAGTGTTTTCATTTTCTTCAAATAAATACCCAGAAGGATAACTACTGGTTCATACAGCAGTTCTTACTTTAATTTTCTGAGCAACCTCCATGCTGCTTTTCCTAGTGGCTACGCCAATTAACATTCCCACCACAAGTACACAAGGGTTCCTTTTGCTCCATATATTTGCGAACACTTACTTCCTGCCTTTTTGATAATATCCAATCTAACTTCTGTGAGGTGAGATCTCACTGTGTAAGCTTTAATGGCAGGAAAAATTTTCACATATTTCAAGAATACTGAAGCAAGAAAAGGTTTAAAAGTACTGATTTAAGAACTTTAAGATGAGATGTTTTCAAAATTACAATACTGAAAAACAAGAGTCATTTTAATTAAAAATAATATATAAGCAGTAAAACATACCACAGGTGCTGCATTTGGGGCCGGTCGCTGCTCAGGCGCACGCCCTTCTTCTCTAGCTTTCACAGACTGAAGAATTGCAAAAATATTCTTGGAAAAATTCTAAAATATAAATGGATCTTAATCAGTCCACTTAAAATTAAGTATTCAAGGCAGTAAGTTTATTTAATAAATAATTTCAGACTTTTCTTCCTTTAGTTCTTCTCTACTACATCACTGAGGTGTTCTTTACTATACACACAATAAAAATCGAACTACCACTAAAAATTGATCCCCAAACCAAAACACAGTTACCCATTTATTTTTATTTTACTTAAACTGTTTAATTGGCTATAAATGTATTCATATTCTGCATCTATTCAAATATGCAGCTAGGAAACAAGCTATTGAAGTAAAAATGAGATTTGCTGTCACAAGAGGCTTCTTAATTTTTAAAGAAATCAATTCTATCTTCTTCTAGGTATAATAAACTCTAGTGCTAATCTCATATAGCTACAATTTATATGAGATGTGGAAAGTTTTAAAATACTCTTTGTTAGCAGTTATTGTATGCTTTTAAAAGATTTTCAAATTGGGAAGTATTTTTAAAAACTTGATTCATGGCAAAATACCAGGAGTTAACCAACCACTGCTTTTGCACCAGCAGGACAGAAGTCAACACAGTGAAATGCAAACAAAGTCTTAATCCTACTATGAAAATCACTAAAAATGTATGAAAATCAAATCCCAAACTTTAAAAATAATAAAGTATTGTGTAAGAGACACTAACTCTAGAAGAATCCATGTTATCAGCTATTTTTATGTCCTAGAATTACAGGTGATTATAATCTTCCTTTTAATGATCTCTTTTAAATCAACTTTTCAATAAGGAACATTACCTTATTTAAGTTTATAAGTATATTCTTAATGATTTTATAAAACTGGGTTGCTTACAATAATAATATAATTATAAAGGAACATACTTATTTTTCTCATCAACTTTTTATTCCAGAAATTTAGAAGGTGAGAAGGCCCTAATCCCCAGTAATAATGAAGATCTATCTAAAATCATAGGGTCTATTAGGACTGAGTACCTAAAAGAATTTTTAGTGTTCAGGAGATGAAAGCCATATACAGAAAGACTATCAGTCAAAACAGTTGTTTCTGGTTTTTAAAAATGTTAATGCTCACAGAAGTAAACCAAACAGCTACCAAACTTAAACTATAATTTATTTCTTAAATTATACTGTGATAGCAACAACACTAACTTAAATTAGAGCACTAAGTTTTAAAATGATGGTAAAACCCTGCCACCTAGAGCTCAAAGAAAATTGTTCATCTCAGATTTTGAAAATTTAATGTTTGGTCTAAAAGTAAGATGGAGCACAGAAGGTATGTTTTATTCCTTTACTATAAGATTCAAATTTGGGGGCTATTACAATGAACACTGGTAGAACATTAGCAGGTTGTAATATTCAACTATTAGCCACATTATGCAGTAAAAATGAGTATCAACAGATCACTTTACTATAAATACAAAAACTGAAGTTTATATCCTCAGATTTCTCTAGTTCTAAGCTCTGAGGAATAATTCCTAAACTTAACCTCAAGTACTTTGTAAAATAGGACAAAGTACAAAAGAAAGTTATTTCCCTCATATTACTCTTTTCAAGTAACCTGAATCCTACTAACATGGCACAGTAAATTTAAGACCAGAATCCAGATCTACAAATAAAACCAGTCTGTCTTGACCAAAGTTTAAGTTCACTTTCATTGGTAACCTCAAATACTTCAACACTCTTTCAGAGAAAATTGCGAGGTGAGGGAAAGACAGATGAATATGTGCCAGTGAAAGAGAACCAAAGCAATCGTCTGGAGACACATTAGGATACCAAATATCCAGAATCTTCCAAATTTTTAATCTTTCAAAATTTAAAGTGTACATCTTTAACCCGAAATTTGCTTCTAGGAATTAATCCTTTGGTTGTATGCACATAAATGCACAAAGGTACATGTATAAGGATTTTTTTTAATGTATTACTTGTAATTGTGAATAGAGAGGGAAGGAGTCAGAGAGGAAGGAAAGGAGGAAAAGAGAGAGGAAAAAAATTCCACAATCTTGTAACTATAAAAACAAATAAACCACCCAATGCCATTAATAAAGAATAAATAAGGGACGCCTGGGTGGCTCAGTGGGTTAAGCCGCTGCCTTCGGCTCAGGTCATGATTCCAGGGTCCTGGGATCGAGTCCCGCATCGGGCTCCTTGCTCGGCGGGGAGCCTGCTTCTCTCGTCGCTGCCTCTGCCTGCCTCTCTGCCTGCTTGTGTGTACTCTCTCTCTCTATCTCTGGCAAATAAATAAAAAAAAAAAAATCTTAAAAAAAAAAAAAAAAAGAATAAATAAATATTGCTACATCCACACAACAGAATATAATGTATAAAATACATAAATAAATGCTGATTTTCATAAGCTCCTACTTTGTGGGGAAAAAAATGAATAACAATATTAATAACCACATAGCTGGCCATCAACATTCCCTCCTCATTAAGTTGAAGCAAAAATCTCATCAACAAGAAAACTGGGCTATTCACTGGATTTACAAATGAGGTGCAAATCAAGAGGTTTGCACTGTGATTCAGACATTTTCATCAGTTTCTTTGGTGGCCAACAACCACTAAATGGTAAATACGGCCACTTAGAAATCTACATTATTACTGATCTTCCGGAGATAAAACTTGAAAATTGCTAGTAATAGCAAACTTCAGCCAATTCTATAACCACTCACAGACAAGTTATACATACTCTAATGAAGGAGTGAAAAACTTTAATTACCTTTCCTGTGCTCTGTAAGATAGTTGTTCGTGTCCTCCATACTCTCTCTCTGCTGACAATGTCTCGTGTCACATCTACCTCAGCATCCACGAAACTTCTCTGTTTAAGGGCAGTTATGTCATCATCTAAGTCAGTCTTGATAGTAGATCTTTTCTTAGCCATAATTTTGGCTTTGATTGCAGCAATTTTTTCCACTGACATAGCTTCAGACAAAGACCTGAAAGCAATTTCCTTTTTTAAAATTTTTATAGCAAAGATCTCAAGCACATTATAAACGTATTTTGTTACACTTGTAAGTTCTTGGTAAAAATAACCTTAAATGGCAATAATTAAGATTTTCTTATCTAAAACTTACATACTTGATATTTAATAATCATGTAAGATCAAGAGTCCAGGTAGAAATATTACTCTATAAGCAAATCAGTAACTTCTTAGCAGGATCAATGCAACAAAAATCCCTGCACTTGTGTTTATCTGCCCCCTTCCCCAAAGGCAGAATCCATTAATATAGCTGCTTTCCTTAACGTTTTCTCAGACTTTTGTTTACCAATGCCTCTCTATCCCCACAAACTGTACATACAAACACACAAAAACACACCCCACCTAGGGGGGTTGCGTGTGGAAAAACTCATTCTGTAAAGAATTCAAAGCTTAGCTTTTCCTTGAAATTTTATTTCAAGGTGTCACACCTTCATAATGCATGTAACATACCCATTTTATACGTGAAGGAGGCTTTTATATGCCATATCAACATATATTCCTTTTACTATCTGTAAAAGGAATTCCTTTTACTATCTGCAGTTTTCTTTTTCTTTTCTTTACCTGATTTTCAAATAACAGGCAAAATAGCAAACATGGGGTATACTTTGAGAACTATAAAAAAAAGACTTAATACAAAATATAAACTTCATTAAGGTAAGTTTAGTGTTGTTTTTCACAAAATGAGAAAAAGAGTTAAAAAGGGTTTGGGAAGGGGCACCCAGGTGGCTCAGTCAGTTAAGCATCTGCCTTCAGCTCAGGTCATGATCCTAGGGTCCTGCAGTTGATCCCCATGTTGGGCTCCCTGCTCAGCAGAGAGTCTGCTTTTCCCTCTCCCTCTACCTCTCTCTGACCATTCTTCTCAAATAAATAAAATATTTAAAAAATAAAAATAAAAAGGGTTTGGGTACCTTAAGAGTTGACAAAATTATTACTTTAATCACAAGGTGACAATCTTGAAATATGTTTAAACAACATCTGGAAAAAGGACAGGAAATCCCTGCAGGTTTAAATATGGTAGTATTATATAGTATACTAGTTTATTTATATAAGGTATGAAGGAACTTTATAGCAGTGCTCAATATACATCTAGTATTTGACTCATTTTTATATAATGCTATGCCATTTCTCCTTAAACTCTAAAGCAAACCGGCATAACTTAAATCAAACTAAAATACTTCTCTAAATCATAGTCAAATGTGAACTGGACCTTCAAATCATTGGGAGTTTTACTTCCAACTAAAAAATGAAGTAGCAAGGATTGGATTAACCTCTCCTGCTTCCAAAGAGCCAGTCAAAATACATAAAAGAGTAGCTTACAAAATACCTGGTATCAAGCTATGAACGACTATGATCTCTGACAAACAGAAACAAGATGAAGTGAGCCCTATATATGCTGCAGTTTGCCGCCTTTTAAGTTTTCAAAATGGCAAAGGGAGGAGAATCGAGGCAAAACTGAGTGGATTACCTGATTTGAGAAATGGTGCTGAGAGTCCAGCAAAACCAAGGTGGCTGGAATTCATAGGCCTAAGTACCTGAGAAGAAAGAGCTGCAATGAAGATGCCCATCAAGTATTCTGGGAGAATACTGATTAGCACAGGACTATGAGAAAACAAAAGTTGGGTATAGAAACCATCCAACAGGATTAGAGGGGAACAATGTCCAGAGCTCACAGAGGGCAAGGAAAAGTTCTCGTTCCTACTAGCCAAACTGAAAACCTCACATCGACTGGGCATGAGGTAGAGTACTCAGAATGGTTTTCTGTAAGCAATGGTGGGGAATAATTACGCTAACCTAACTGAACCCAGCTCAAATAACAAATCTTAAGTCAAGACATAAAAGGAACAAACTGTTTCCAAGTGATTTAACTATATCCCAAAACAGTTTTGTAAAATACAAAAATACCTAGCACTCAATATGGTAAAATGCAAAATGTCTAGTATCCAAAGATCACAAAGCATGTAAAGAAGCAGGAAAAGATAAGCTGGAATGAGGAAAAATCAAAATCAAAATCAATTATAAATTGACACAGATACAAGATTAGCAAACAAAGACATTAAAATAATTATTGTAACTCTATTCCATATACTCAACAAATTAAATGAGATATGGACTATGTATTTAACGAACCTGCAGAGATAAAAAAATATCACGATGGAGACTATAAATACATCACAGATATAATTAAAGAAAAAAATATTAGTGAATGACACAACTACAGAAACTATCCTGTGAATAGAAAAAAAAGAACCCAAATATTTTAAGAAACAAGACCAAAAACTTTCTGAATTCAATACAAATTATGAACACAAAAATTCCCTCCAAAAGCTCAATGGACTTCAAACATAAGAACCATAAAGAAAAGGCCAAGTTATGTGATAAACAGCTCAAAACCTGTAATAGAGAAAACTTTTAAAGTACCCAGAAAGAAAAAAAGGATACATTCCATAAAAAAATTTAAAAACTTAAGAAAATGATGACAGCAGATTTCCCAGCAACAATGCAATTGTGAAATTAAGAAAGTATATTTAATAAGTACAGATGGTCCTGACTTACAATGGTTTGATTTATAATTTTTCAACTTTATAATGGTATGAAAGTGATATGCACTCCAAAGAAACCATACCTGAAATTGTGATCTTTTCTAAGGCTAGTGGTATGTAGTACAATGCTCTCTCATTATGCCTGGCAGTGACAGCAAGCTACAGCCCTCAGTGAGTCACGCAATCACCAGAATAAATAATTAATACACTTAAAATAATTCTGTACCCATACAACCATTCTGTGTTACATTTTTGATATGACATTCAATATATTACATGAGATATTCAATACTTGATTACAAAAGAGGCTTTGTGTTAGATAACTTTGCCCAACTATAGGCTAATGAAAGCATTCTAAGCATATTTAAAGTAGCCTAGGCTAAGTTATGATGTTTAGAAGGTTCGGTATATTAAGTGCATTTTTGGTTTACAATATATTCAATTTAGGATGGGTTTATCAGGATGTAACTCATCTTAAGTCAAAGAAGACCTGTACTTGGGATGCCTGGGCAGCTCAGCAGGTTAAATGTCTGCCTTCGGCTCAGGTCATGATCTCACGGTCCCAGGATCAAGTCCCACATCAGGCTTCTTGTTCAGAAGGGAGCCTGCTTCTTCCTCTGCCTGCTCTGCCTGCTCTGCCTGCTAATGCTCCTGTGCTTATGCTCTCTCTCTGACAAAAAAATAAAATCTTTAAAAATTAAAAAAAAATTTAAAAAAGGAAGACCTGTACTTAAAAAGATGTAACTTAAGAGGCACCTAGGTGGCTTAGTTGGTTAAGCATCTGCCTTTAGGAAAGAACATGAATCCAGGGTCCTGGGATTGGGGCCCGGGTTGGGCTCCTTGCTCAACAGTGAGCATGCTTCTCTTGCTCTCTCTCCCCTCCCCCCAATCATGCTCACTTTCTCTCTATTTCTCTCAAATAAATAAAATCTTAAAAAAAAAAAAGGAACTTAAAATTTAATATCTAGTAAAAATTCCTTTTTAAAAAAAGGCAAAATAAAGGCCACAAAAGTTCAAAGAGTTAATCACCAGCAGGTTTGCACAAAAAGAAATGTTAAAAGAAATCCTTCAGGAGGGACGCCTGGGTGGCTCAGTTGGCTGAGTGGCTGCCTTCAGCTCGGGTCATGATCCCAGCATACTGTGATCAAGTCCCACATCGGGCTCCTTGCTCGGCAGGGAGCCTGCTTCTCCCTCTGCCTCTGCCTTCCACTCTGTCTGCCTGTGCATGCTCTCTTTCTCTCTCTAACAAATAAAATCTTAAAAAAAAAAAGAAAAGAAAAAAGAAATCCTTCAGGAACAAGGAAAAAATTAGGTAAATAGATCTGAACAAAGAAATGAACAATGGAAATGGTATCTGTAAATACATAAGATTTTTTCTTGGGGTGCCTGGGTGGCTCAGTAGGTTAAGCCTCTGCCTTCGGCCCAGGTCATGGTCTCAGGGTCCTGGGATTGAGCCCCGCATCGGGCTCTCTGCTCAGCAGGGGAGCCTGCTCCGCCCCCCCACCACGCCCGCCATCCCGCCTGCCTCTCTGCCTACTACTTGTGATCTCTCTCTCAAATAAATAAATAAAATTTTTTTTAAAAAAGATTTTTTTCTTATTTAAAGCTATTTAAAGGATAACACTTTATTTTTTTTTTTAAGATTTTTTATTATTTTATTTTTGACAGACAGAGATCACAAGTAGGCAGAGAGGCAGGCAGAGACAAAGGAGAAAGGAGGCTCCCCAAGGAGCGGAGAGCCCAATGTAGGCCTCGATCCCAGGATCCTGGGATCATGACCTGAGCCGAAGGCAGAGGCTTTAACCCACTGAGCCAACCAGGCGCCCTAAAGGATAACACTTTAAAGAACAATGCATATTGGTGCTTACAACACAGTATAAGTATACCATTTTAAGGTTCCCATACTATACATGAAGTAGTGAGTATAACACTTCTGGATAGACTGTGATGCTACAAACCATGCATACTAAAAGCACTAAAGCCTTAATAACAAGACAGTTATAACCAATAAGCCAATAAGAAAAAACAAAATTCTAATATTTGCTTATTCCAAATACAAAGCCCAAAAACAGGACAAAGAAAAGACAAATAAAAAACAATAAGCAAGGGGTGCCTGGGTGGCTCAATCGTTAAGTGTCTGCCAGGATCCTGGGATCCAGCCCTGCATCGGGCTCCCTGCTCAGCGGGAAGCCTGCTTCCCTGCTTCTCCTTCTCCCGCTCCCCCGCTTGTATTCCCTGTCTCGCTGTCTCTGTGAAATAAATAAATAAAATCTTAAAAAAAAAAAAAGCAAAATGGACTAAAACTAACCATATCAATAATCACATTAAGTATAAAAGATCCACATATACAATTAAAGGACTTAAACTATAAAGACCACATAGATTAAAAGTAAAAGGATTCCAGTTTTCAGTTACACCATATGAAAGAGCTTAGGGCTATGAACTACACATTTAAAATACTACAATGATAAATGTTATCTGTGTTTTTTACCATATTTTGTTTTTTAAAGTAAAAGGATAAAAACATATACTATGGTAAAAGAAGCCAAAAGAAAGCTGGAGGAGTGTCTAGGTCAATACAAGAAAAAGTAGATTTTTTTTTAACAAAGAATACTGCCAGAGGTAAAGATCATTCCATAATGATAATAAAATCCACTCATCATGACAACATAACCTTAAACATTTACACCTAATAATAGAGATTCAAAGTAAGAGAACAAAATCTGATAGAAATGCAAAGAAAAATAGACAAATCCAGAGCCAGAGATTTCAGTAATTCCATCCCAATAATCAATAATACAAGACAAAAAACAAGTAAGGATATAGAAGACTCTACTGACACTATCAACCATGTTGACTATACTAAGACAATCCAAAGTAACAGCAGAATACACATTCAAGTGCCTACAGAACAGACCTTATTTGGGGCCAAAAACCAAGTTTCAATACTTATCAAAGGATTCAAAGTCATATAATACACAACCATACTTTGGAACACACTGGAAATCAGTAACAAAAATCTCTAGAAAATCCTAAATGCCTGGACATTAAATAACTCAACTGAACATAATCCATGAGTAAAAGAAGAGATCAAAAGGAAAATTAGACAGTAATTTTGAACTGAATGAAAATGAAAACACAGCATAGCAATATGAGATGTCATTAAGTAGTTCTTAGAATGAAAGCTGAGATCATTAATTTCCCTCTAAGAAACCATAAAAAAAGACAGCATATTAATCCAGATTAAGCAGAAGAAGTTATCATCAGAGCAGAAATTGAAGCGTCAAAAAGAAAAAGGAAAAAACAAAACAACAAAAACTGAAGAGAAAACCCCAATCTGGTTCTTTGAGAAAATCAATAAAACTGGTCAATTTTGGCCAGGCAATAAGGAAATTAACAGAAAACATCAACTGCTAACTAATATCAAAGAATGAAAAAGGGGTCATTGCTATAGATTATAGACATCTTAAAAGGACATGAACAACATTATGCAAATAAATTTGACAATGTAGATGAAATGGGCAACTTCCTTCAAAGAACCATTCAGAGAGAGAACCAGAATAGACCTATTACTATTAAACAAGTTGAATATGCAGTTAAAAACTTTACCTGAAATACATGAAAATAAGTAAAACTATAGTTTTATAGCTTCATCAAATTTTCCCAAATGCAGGAGGAAATACCAATTCCAAACAAACTTCTCCAGAAAATGAAGAAAAGGAAGTACTTTCCAACTTATTCTGAGACCAGAATTATCTTGATAGGAAACAACACAAAGACATTATAAAGAAACGACAGACCTCAATAACATGGGTACAAAATTCTGTATAAATTTTAAAAACTCTAATTCAACAATACAGTATGATTGTGGTAGGCAGCCACTGAAATAATTAACAATATCCACCTCTTGGCATTCACACCCATGTATAATCCAGTTCCTGTGGGAGTGGGGAGGCTAAATCTTGCTTCTAACTTGCTTCTAACAAATAGAATGATGTACAAATGATAGGGTGTCGCTCTGAAGATTTGGCTATAAGAAAACAATTTCGGGCGCCTGGGTGGCTCAGCCGTTAAGCATCTCCCTTCGGCTCAGGTCATGATCCAAGGGTCCTGAGATCAAATCCCACATCAAGCTCCCTGCTTGGTGGGAAGCCTGCTCCTCCCTCTCCCACTTCCCCTTTGTGTTCCCTCTCTCCCTCTCTCTCTCTCTGTCAAATAAATACATAAAATATTTTTTTTAAAAAGAAAGAAATCTCTATCTTGCTTCACAGCTCTCTTGGCACTCTTGCTTGCTCACTTTGATGAGATTATTTCAAGATTATTTCCGTGAAATAATCCATGGAGAGACCAAATGTGGCGGCAAAGGACCAAGAGAGTCCTCTAGATAACACCTGAGGAACTATAGTATTAGTCTAACAAGCTGTCAAGAACTAAATTCTACCAACAACCACATGGGTGAGCTTATAAGCAGATCTTTCTCCCACCAAGCCTACAACTGAACTGCAACACTGTGAGAGGTCCTAAAGCAAAGAAGATATGCAAATCACCCCAAGACTCCTGACCCAAAGAAACCGTGAGATAATAAATATGTGTATTTTAAGCGAGTATGTTTCAGGTTAATTTGTTATGTGGCAACTTCAACAGATGAATGGATAAGTAAAATGTGGTCCAAATACACTACGAAGTATTATGCCTCCATCAGAAAGGATGAATACCCAACTTTTGTATCAACATGGACGGGATTGGAAGAGATTATGCTCAGTGAAATAAGTCAAGCAGAGAGAGTCAATTATCATATGGTTTCACTTATTTGTGGAGTATAATAAGTAATATGGAGGACACAGGGAGATGGAGAGGAGAAGGGAGTTGAGGGAAATTGGAAAGGGAGATGAACCATGAGAGACTATGGACTCTGAAAAACAATTTGAGGGTTTTGAAGGGGCGGGGGATGGGAAGTTGGGGGAACCAGGTGGTGGGTATTATGGAGGGCACGTATTGCATGGAGCACTGGGTGTGGTGCATAAACAATGAATTCTGTTATGCTGAAAAGAAATAAATTTAAAAAAAATTTGTTATGAGGCAAGATAACTAATAAAATAATGAAGTAGTGTTTATCCATGAAATGCAATCAAAAAATTAATTTAATTCATCATTATCAACAAGAAAACTATACCATTATCTCAGTAGAATCAGAAAAAAAGACAGCTACAAAAAAAAATTACAAGAACTAATCAATGAATTATAACATGATTGCAGGATATAAGACCCACACCCAAAAATCAATTGTACCTCCATACTAGCAATAAATCAAGAATTGGAATTTTTTTTAAACTATCACTTATAATAGTATCAAAAAGTATGAAATACAACAAAAAGATATATAAGGCCTACACACTGAAAACTATGAAATGTTAAATTACAGAAGATCTAAATATCTTTCCATTAATAGACAGGGAAATAAATACATCTTATTCATAGTCAGAAGACACAATATTTTTAAGATGTCAATTCTCCCCAAACCGGTCTACTGATTCAATTTAATCCAGTCAAAATCCCAGTGAGCTTTTTTATAGGAAATGACATGTTAATTCCAAAACTCATGTGAAAATGTAAAGAACCTAAAACAGAGAAAAACATCCTTGAAACAGAAGTACAAAGTTGGAAAGCTAACACCATCTGATTTCAAAACTTAAATTAAAACGGTTTGGGATAGGCAAAAAGACTACTAGATCAACAGCACAGAATGGGTCCAGAAACAGACCTACACATTAACAACTGATTTTTTATGAAAGTGCAAAGACAACTCAATGGAAACCAATAGTGCTGAAATAAGTGGGTTATCCACATACCCTAAACTGATCTAGATCATAAAAAATAAAGATTTTGATCCATGCTGTATAACCCAAACAAAATATTAACATAGATTCCAGACTTATACATAAAACCTAGAACTAAAAAACTTTCTACAAAGGAAGAGGAGACAATTTTTGTTGGCTTTGTTCAGGCAAAGATAACTTAGATATAACACCAAACGCAATTCAAAAAAGAACATGTTGATAAATGAGATATTATAAAAATTAAAACAAAACAAGCTCCTTTTCAAAAGGGAGTTAGGAAAATGTAAAGACAAGTCACAGACTGGGAGAAATACCTGCAAAGCCCCTGTCTGAAAAAGGATTTTTAACCAAAACATACAACAAATTTTCAAAACTCAGTAATAAGAAAATAATCCAGTAAGAAAAAATGGACAAAATGTGAACACACTTCACCAAACATGATGTAAGACAGCAATAAGCACACAAGATACTCATAGTATCATGAGGTAAGTGCAAGAAATCATGAGGTAAGTGCAAGATAGAATCACAATTGAGATACCATCCTATACCTATAAGCACAGCTAAAATTAAAAAGCCTGACCACACCAAGTGTTTGCAAGGCTGTGAAGAAACTAGAACTCTTATGTAGGAATGGTAGAAAAGTGAAATGGTACAATCACTCTGAAAAGTTTGATAATTTCTTTAAAAGGCAGATCTAGAACAGTACACAATTCAATCACTCCTCTCCCAGGTATTTACTCAGTGGAAATGAATACATATGTCCATAAAACACTTGTACAAAATGAACATAGCTTGAGCTGCAACTGCCAAAAAACAGCAACAAGCTAAATATCTATAAACAGGTACCTAGGAAAACAAACTGTTTTACGTCCATACAATGGAACAGAATGAACTACCCAGCAATAATAAAGAACAAACTACTGATACATCCGATAATATGGATGTATGTCAAAATGATTATGCTAAGTAAGGGGGCCAGACTCCCCCAAAAAGTACATATTATGTAATTCCATTTATACTTAACTCTAGAAGAAACTAATTTATGTTAACAGCAGATCAATGGTTACCTAGAAAGGTTAGGATATGGGGATAGGTAGAAGTGTGGAATCATAAAGTACATAAGAAATTTATAGGGGTGATGCTATATTCATTATCTTGATTACGATGATGGTTTCACAGATGTATACATACGTGAAAGCTTTCAACTTATATTAAATATGTGCAGCTTATTGTTATGTTAGTCACCTTGAATAAAGCTTTTAAAAATAGGCACTGAATTTTTAAGTTTGGATAGAACTCCAAAGCATTATATTGTGCCAAGAAAAAATCATAAAGTGATTCTAATTACAGTAAAAATCAGGGATCACCAAATAATACCACGGGCCAAATCCAGCCATGCCAATTCACTTATGAATGAACCAATCACAGACTGTTTTCCTTACCACAAGCATTAATAAGTTACCAAACAACAAAAGAAAAAACAAAAAAACTTTCAATCTCCTCTACCCTAAAACATGCCCACACATCTTCTGAACTTAGATCACAGTAGCATATAATGAATGCAAGAGGTGAAGTAAATGTAGATAATGTATTAACATCTCCTTTTCCATATACACTTAACACTTTCTACTACAGAAAATCTTACCTAATCTGTTCAGTCTGTACAATCCCTTCTTTGTGACCCTCCAAACGAGCAGCCAATCTCTCTTTATCAAGGCGCACACACTCTTCATCCTGAAAATAATCACTGGTTAGTGACTATTTTACATTTTTACCTAATTTGTAGAGCAACAACAAAAACATGTAACTTTTCCTTACATAAATTCCTGCCTATAACATTCCAAGCATTGCTGGCCTTAAGTCAGCTCGACTGAAAGATTACTTCTAGTTACAGAAAGACAATAATAAATACATGTTGAATCACATAAGAGTAGAACTGATTAAAAACTTACCAAAGAACTTCAGCAACTTTTTTCCAAGATTAAACGTTCTTCCCATAATGTATCATATCTACTTTTATTCATAAGGTATTATACCACAAATAAATTCCTTCTCTTCAGAAAAATTTATCACTAAATTTTATGAAACGCCTTCACCATAGTCAAAAATTTCATTTTGGAGATAGGTTTTTGCACCTGTTGCCCCAGGTCCTGATCCATCAGGATGTCTGAGGATCAGAAGTAAAACCTGAGTGCTTTCAAAGCATGTTCCTTAGACCATTAGGCATAACCTACAAAGTGCCCCATGGTCATTTCTCTGAGTTCAACCTTTGGTAGCTCAGCTTTTCTCTAACCTGCATGTCAGAATTTCAGATAAAATTTAGTCTGGAAAGTGTTCGGTTAAAAGCAAAACTTGAGGGGCACCTGGGTGGCTCAGTCTTTAAGCGTCTGCCTTCGGCTCAGGTCATGATCCCAGGGTCCTGAGATGAAGCCCCGCATCAAGCTCCCTGCTTGGTGGAAAGCCTGCTTCCCCCACTCCCCCCGCTTGTATTCCCTCTCTCGCTATGTCTCTCTCTATCAAATAAACAAAATCTTTAAAAACAAACAAAACAAAACTTGATCTAGTTCAATGTCCACATTCAACAAATGAGAAAAATAAGGATCACAGTCAGTGTCTGTGGCTAACAAAATATGGTACTGTATAAAAAGCATCTGTATATTCGATGTTGTGCTCCATCCAATCCATGCTCTAATACTAACATCATTTAAAACACTACGCTGACATGAATGCAAAGATGGTATTTTAGCAAGCTGCATTAAATTTTAGCCATTTGTAATGAAAGTAATAATACAAATTACTCAAGTTCCTTAGGAGACTACTGATTTTAAAGACAACTGCAGCCTAGAAATTAATCAGATTAGATCAGAATCTCTGCTCTCAAGGTTTCTCTCCTAGCCCAGTGCCTTGCAGTTTCCCAGCGTATATGCACTAAACTGAAAACTGTTTATGTAACTCATTGTAACTTTATAAATACTCTGGAAAGAATTATATTATGCTATTTCTTGCTGATGTTCCAAGTTAATGGTAGCCTAGCAAATTAGTACTTTCAACATGTTCTATTTATTTAAAATAATTTAACTGAAAATTCAGGTTTTTCCAAATAAATAGTGTTTCTAAATTCACTCACTGTTCACAGTGGGTCATAACCTTCTTTCATACAGAGAGAGCTGGAGAAAACTTCTGTATTACTGCTGCCAAATCTGTAGTCAGTATATACAGAATGGCTAGAAGCCAGATAGTCTGGGCTCTAATTCTGGTTCTGTGAACCTCAGCAAGTAACTTACTCTCTCTGAGGGGTTTGTTTGCTCATTGATGACATGCATAGTACTGCCAACTTCAGGAGGCTGTGGCTGAGGATTACATGAGTTAATATACATAAAGTATACAAAAGTCACCAAGAACAGAGGAAAAACAATGAGCTAATTATCACTATGATTAACTAAGAAATAACAAGTCCATGTCTCAGAGTATGCTTAATTAAAATTGTCTTAAAATTAATTAGAACAAAATTGTACTGTTTTAGCATCAAATTCTGTCACTGATTACATAGAACATACTTACCAACAACCCTGTCCCTTTAAAAGTTACCATTTTATCCTTAACTATGGATGCTTTGTGTTTATGTAGCAGGCAAAAGGTACAACTATTTGATTTTTATACAAGTGTGAAAGGAAAAGATTATGGTTTCTAGTAATATTAACATTAGTGATGACTACTATTTCTATATTATTAATTGATATATTGACCAGTTCAGTCATTTCTCAGATTTTCATTTTATTTTTAAAGATTTTATTTATTTATTTGACAGAGAGAGATCACAAGTAGGCAGAGAGGCAGGAAGAGAGAGAGAGAGGAGGAAGCAGGCTCCCTGCAGAGCAGAGAGCCCGATGTGGGGCTCGATCCCAGGACCCTGGGATCATGACCTGAGCCGAAGGCAGAGGCATTAACCCACTGAGCCACCCAGGCGCACCCATTTCTCAGATTTTAAGGCTACTTCTAGTACATAATCTTCCATGGTCAGGGAGTTTTATATGTAACTGATCTGGGATTTGTTAAAAAATGTAAATAAATAACCTCATAATCATAAAATAAGAATTTCTAAGGCTTAACTTTCTTACGCAGCACCATAGCTGTTCAATGACTTTTCTATTTAAAGGTAACTGTATTTCTTATACAGCTCCTATTTCATGTGACCTATCCTTATTTACCAATATTAGTATTCCACTTGCTGGCTATAAAACACCACCAAAAAAATATGTAACCTAATACACCAGTATTTTTTTTTTTATATTTATTTTAGAGAGAAGGGGGTGCATGCAAAGAGGAGGAGGGCAGAGGAGCAGAGGGAGAAAATCTCAAGCAGACACCAGCTGAGTACGAGACCCTGAGATCATGACCTGAGCTGAAACCAGGAGCATGATGTTCAAATGAGCCACTCAGGTGGCCATATTAATACACACCAGTATTTTAAGAAGTAACTGCAATAAGCACTTCATGTTCACAGTTCTTAAGAGTGAAGCAAATTCTCAGACCATCTTATTCCAGGGGTAGGCAAACTACAACCCAAAAGTAGGCTCACCATCCAGTTTATAAAATTTTATTGGAATACAGCCTTGCCAATTGATGTAAGTATTGCGTCTTCCTGCTTTTGCACTGTAATTGCAGGGTGGAGTAGTTGAACAGACACTAAATGACCCAAAAAGCCCAAAATACTTACTAAAATGATTCCTAACAGAAGTAGTTTTCCAACTCCTGACCTAGCCCAATACTTTCATAAGGATATAAAAGAAAAGTGATCTGTCCAACATATAACTTCTATGTAAAAGATCTTAAACTACAGCTCAAACTACTATTAATCAAACATTCATTATACTAGAACAATTTTTCCAGAAAAAAAGCTCGTGGGACTACTATGAAAAAGAATTCTTATTCATATACAAACCCAATGTAGTAATACTACGATTCACATTTAAAATAAAGTCCCATTACCTCAATGCGTGGTTTCTTTGCTTCTGCTAAAACCTCATCTGCAGCTCGTTTTACTTTAAGAAAAAAAAAGTAAGTAAGTACATAGTTCTGAAATAAGTTTTTCAAAGTTCAATATAAATATGTGACAAAACATACCTTGGGTAGATCTCTGAAGACCTATTTCTAGAGGGGCACTTCTGTCTATGCTTGCGGATGTTGCTAGAGATTTAAAAGAATTATGTAAGAAAATCAGTATTTGATCACATATACTTGACATTATTACAAGAAATGCCCAATACTTGTTATTTCTTACTGCATATAATAATTCTTACAATAATAATTCTTACTGTATATAATACAGTGATTTCCCTAAGAAAAAAAATAAGTTTTAAAGCAGTTTTCTAAAAAATTAGAAAAGATTAATCTGTATTTAAAAGTCTGTAAAAGAACAAAATATTTTTAATAATTTAGTTCACAAATTATTGTAATAATCTGACTGAAAAATCAACTGGTCACTTCATAGAACAGATACTCTAATGTTAATTACCACACATACACACAAAATGTTATCTAAAATAAATAGATAAACATACGTAGAAAGAAAAACTCTTTAAACTAGCATTCGCCTTAAAAATGCAATTTTTAGTTACTCACAAATGGTAAAAAAATAATAATAATAATTACTTTTTAAATTAAATCATTTAATTTTTGAATGGTTCAAAATAATGAAACTAACAGAAGAATGTACCAGTCCCTATCCATCTAGTTCTCACCACCCTCCATTACTGTCAGTCTCTTGTGGATCTTTCTAGTCTCTCTCTGTAGTTACAAGAAATACAAAGATACACTTTTATTATTCTCCTCTTTTAACATATAAAACAGCACACTATACACACTGTCATGAACTTTTTTTTTTTTAACCTAATAACAGAGCTTTAACATATCAGTATGTGCAGCATTCTTTAACTTTCTTTTTAAATCTACATAGTATTTCTTGTATGGATTAATTATAATTTATTTAACTAGTACCCTATCTATCCACGGGCAGTTCAGTTCTAACCAGTTTTTGTCACTACAAACAATGACACATTGTTCATGCATTTTCAATCATACCTCTAGGATAAAGTCTCAGATGTAGTGTTTTCAGTGGGAATTTCATCAAGTGACACTACAACTAAAATTACATTAGGATATCTGTTTCCTCAGGGACTCCTAAGTGTATTATTAAACTGAAAAATTGTTATCAATGAGGCTAAAAAAAATACTATATATACTTTAAATTTATTTTTTTTTTAAAGATTTTATTTATTTATTTGACAGAGATAGATCACAAGTAGGCAGAGAGGCAGGCAGAGAGAAAGAGAGGAGGAAGCAGGCTCCCTGCTGAGCAGAGAGCCCGATGCGGGACTCGATCCCAGGACCCTGAGATCATGACCTGAGCCGAAGGCAGCGGCTTAACCCACTGAGCCACCCAGGCGCCCCTATACTTTAAATTTATAATTATGAGTGAAATAAACATTTTTCAGATGATTTCATCACTTTTTCTTTGAATTTTGTGACTATAATCTATTGGGTTTTTGGTCATTTATACATGTATTTATAGAACCACTTCATATTATCAGTAAGACCGGTCAATTCACTGTGATAGGTGTTGAAATATTTTTTTCCAACTTGTCAGGTCTTTAATAATACAGAACTTTGAATTTTTACCAACCTATTACTTGAATAATCCTATCTTTCCCCCACGGATTTGACCTCCTTCTTTAATTGTGTCAAATTCACATAATTTAACATTTAAAATATAAAAAACCGTTCTATCAGTTTATTCACATAAATTACTAGGGCTCTATAATTAGTTCTACACTCCAAAACAGTATTTTCTCATTGCTCTTCTCCAAACTTTAATGATAGTTACTTTCACCAAATGGATTTTAACATCATCACGTCTAGTTCCACCCCTCCCCTCAAGAAAAACTAAAGATTTTTATTGGGATCATGTTAAATATGTAATCTATATTATGAACTGATTTCCTTAAGCTGTTCTGTCTCCTTGTCTAAGATCATGGAATGTCTTTAGGATTTCCTCAACTTGCTCATTAAACCATTAATTCAACAATTTGTTTTAAAAATACCAAAGGAATATACTTGATGACTAAATGTATTTGTCCTATAGAAACTACAGGAAATGACATGGATGATTAAAGGGTAACTTTTTTCTGGACTCTGAAAAGAAAAACCATTTACTTCCCCTAAAGTACTCTCCCCCACTAACCAGTCTATTTATCAAGCTCACCTGAGATACTTAAAAATAGAGAATCCTAAAATCTATACCAGATCTTCCGAAGCAAAAAAGAAAAAAGTCCATTTTCTAACAAGTGCACCATATAGTTTAAAAAAGAAAAAAGAAAAAAAAAAGTCTTTGCCTATCCTCAACTCCATCCTCCTCGCAGCAGGATTAGAAGCCCTCCTCAATCCTCTCCCAAGATTTTAACCCTTATTTAATCTGTCTTTCACAATGGTAAACATGTTCAGGACAGGAATTTTGCATTTTGTATATAGCACCAAGTACAACGCCTTTAAGAATAACCATTCAAGGAGCACCTGGGTGGCTCAATCAGTTGAGCATCCAACTCTTAATCTCAGCTCAGATCACGATTGCAGGGAGGCTGCTTGAGATTCTCTCCCTTTCCCTCTGCCCCTCCCTATAGCTCATGCCCACTCGCACGCTGCCTCCCTCCATCCACCTCTAATAAATAAATCTAAAAAAAAGTAAATGAATAACCACTCACTAAGTGCTTACTGAATATTCAGTGAGGACAATACAAAAAGATAACACTCCAGATGATGGTCTTTCCATTATGCAAGAGACTGTGCAAATCAGTCTTACTGTTAAAGCCGTGGAGCACAGTATGTGATAAGATAGCTATTAATGACTTAAAGGTAGTAAATTCCACCCCAAGAAAGGTTAGGGCCAATCAGAACTATATTGACTTATTCATACTATTATAAGATTATATAAATTTATTCATACCCATTAATTTATATTATGTAACAATTTATTATACCTATTTATTCATATTTTTTAAGACAGCAAATTAATGATAACTCATTTATACAGGTAAGCACCCACTATTTACCACTGCTCTAAATGCTGGGTATTTAACAAGTGTTTGCCCTCTTAGAGTTTACCCTTTAGTGGGGGAGACAATATATAAATAAACAATATGTAATTTCAAATCAATGTAAGGAATTTGATGAATAAATCAGGAAGATACTATACATAGATGCACACATGTGGCAAAACACTATTTTATATTTTAGAATGGTTAAGTCCTTATTTTTCTAAAGATTTTATCTACTTATTTTTATTTACTTATTTGTGCTCTGCACAAATAAGCAGAGCAGCAGACAGAGGGAGAGAGAGAAGCAGCCTCTCTGCTGAGCAGGGAGCCCAATGCAGGGCTCAATCCCAGAGTCCTGGAATCATGACCTGAGCTGAAGGCAGCCACTTAACCAACTGAGCCACCCAGGTGCCCCTGGTAAGTCCTGACAGAAGACTTAATAAGCACAGATGTGAATGAGATAGTAAGAAGTAAGACATATGACAATGTAGAGAAACAAGAACTAACACAGAGAAAACAGCAAGTACAAAGACTTGAAAAGTTAGGATAGTTAAAAGAATCAATAAGACAGGACTGCCGCAAGGAGAGGAGGGTTGGAAGATGAGGCCACAGAGATGTAGGCAGAAGCAAGATCACATACGTCAGAAAAGAACAAGAAAAGTAAGCTTTATTCTAAGTATGACGGGAAGCCACAAGATGGGTTTGACCAAGTAAGTGACACAATTAAGTTTATATGCATTTTCACAAACAGGTCACTCTAACAGGTAGGCCAAAGACTAGACCAGAAAATACGGAGTGGGGGCCTGTAAGAGGGCTATGCAAGTCTAAAGGGGGAGAATGGAACAGGATAGGATAGAATGTTTTAAAAAGTGTCTTACTTTTAAAGTTAAAAAAAAAATGATTTTGCTCATGAAATTGATCAAAGTAATCAGAGATTCTTCTAGGGTTTTTCCTTAACAACTACATGAATAAAAAAGAATTTATTGAGATGGAAACACTGGGAGACCAGACCTGCTATTTTAGTTTTGTTTGAGGGGAGAAAGGAAGGAGGAAATCAGCATTCTATTTCAGATATGTTGAATTTCACATACCTACTAAATATCCAAGGAAAGATGTGAACAGTGGATTTATAACTTGAGCTTAGGAATAGATCAGTGCTGAAGATTGGTAAGCAAAATAAAATGAGAGATGGACAATGAATAGAAAGAAAATCAAAGGAGTTTGGTGCCCCAAATGCAAGTGAAGAAAGGCTTTCCAAAAAAGAGTAATCAACAGGGGCGCCTGGGTGGCTCAGTGGGTTAAAGCCGCTGCCTTCGGCTCAGGTCATGATCCCAGGGTCCTGGGATCCAGCCCCACATTGGGCTCTCTGCTCAGCAGGGAGCCTGCTTCTTCCTCTCTCTCTGCCTGCCTCTCTGCCTACTTGTGATCTCTGCCTGTCAAATAAATAAAGTCAAATAAATAAATAAAGTCAAATAAATAAATAAAATCTTTAAAAAAAAAAAAAAAGTAATCAACAGTGTCAAATGCTGTTGAGAGGCCAAGATATGGATATGAGATGAAAGGAACTGATAACCCCTAAATCAGTGCTGACTTTTAACAGTGATTTTAGAGATGTTGAGTAGGAAAGTCAGACTGAAGTGGAGTCAGGAGGGAAGCAGTGAGATCACACAATTGTTAACAAAGAATTCAAGACAAATTCAACAGATACTAGGAATGTGGGGTCAAAAAACTGTTCAATGAGAGATCTTACAGTAAAGGGAAAGAGAAAACTAGAAAGCTGATGATGCGAGAGAAGTAACAATTCTTAAAGGCAAAGTCTTTCAGAGTATGAAAGGAAATGGAGTCTATAGACAGAGAAGTGTGACTGGCCTTAGAAGCAAAAATAGTGCATTCCCCATATAAGAAAAGAATGGAGAGCATATGCAAACATATGCTGCTGAAAGTTAATTTTTTAGTGGAAATACAAATTCTCATCCCATTGCTTTTTTATTTCACAGGGGAAGGAAACAAACAATGGCTATTTAAAAGTGAGAGCAAGGGGCGCCTGGATGGCTCAGTGGGTTAAAGACTCTACCTTCGGCTCAGGTCGTGATCCCAGGGTCCTGGGATAGAGCCCCACATGGGGCTCTCTCTGTGGGGAGCCTGCTTCCTCCTCTCTCTCTCTCTGCCTACTTGTGATCTCTGTCTGTCAAGTAAATAAATAAAATCTTTAAAAATAAATAAATAAATAAAAGTGAGAGAAAGTTAAAAATTACTCACATGCTTCACCATTGAGATATCCAAGCAGATCTTTTCGGTCAGGTCTTCTAACCACAGGTATATTTTCAGTCTGAAGTGAAAATTTTAAATTAGTTATCAAAACAACACAATTATAAGGAACAATAAAGACAAACATTGTGTAATGTATGAATTTCATTCCAACAGATCTTGATAGTATTTATTTACGATTTTATCTTTAGGGAGTTAGGCTAAAAGAGCCAATAAAAGTCTTGAAAATTTTTATAAATATTAACTTTAAATAACTTCATTCTTGAAATTCAAGTAAGATATATAAAAAATAATCAGTAAAAATAAAACAATGACCCCTCCTTCTTCAAAATATCAATTGCAATCTTTTTTGTTCCCTTGGCTTACCTTAAGTATTTTTTTATTTTATTCATGATACTCTGCATGCTTTAGGCAATTATCTTTTTAGTCCTACTGCCTGCTCACTTTACAAATTTCCAAGTGCCTTCTTGCTTCAAACACAAAACAGACTTCTTCAAAACATTCTACTTGAACTCCAAAATACACTATCTCACCCATTAACCTAAGTTTTCATAATAACAATAGGTATGTGCTATTTAAGCATGGAGAAAAAAACTTGAGGAAATTATACAAGAAAACATTAATGGCAGTTGTTTACTTTCCATATCACACATTTCTTTTTTATCCTTGAGTGTATACAAAATTCTGTAAGAAAGGGGAAAAGATTAAAAAAATTAAACCTGGAAAATGTATCTATTTTGGTAAAATGGATAATTTCCCTTTAAGCTTCTGTATTAGCAGTTTGTAAAGAGGTATGCAAAACAAATAAAACTGCATACTTTAGTCACCAAGTCATCTTGGGGCCATGAATTCAAAAAATCCTGTAATTACCACAATTTTCCATATCATTTTTATAATATCAACAACGGAGTGCAGGAATGACAGGTGGCTGCAAGATTTTAAATTAAAATCACTTTGTCACTTTATATAAGCAAAAATGAAGTAACAAGAATCCTTTGGCTAATTATCTTATACTAACTACTGCACCATTCTGCACATACTCCTTGATGACAGAAATAAACTATACTGAATCACTTAAAATTAACTTTTTTTTTTAAGAGCAGGCTAAATTTTAATTTCTGCTATGAGTATAAATATTTAAGAGCCTACAGATTTTTGTGTGCTTATTTTTAAAAACCAGCCTACATGGGATATATCATAAATAGTTAAAAGACTTAATTTTCTTTAAATTACTGTTTCTAAGTCTGATAACAAACTTCATCATTTGGTTACTAACAAATTATGGACATAATACAACAAATTGAGAAAGATACAAGTCTATACACATTAAAAAAGTAGCCACGGCTTAGGAAAACTTACTTCAGAAATGGTCTGCTCACAAGAAAGAGCAAACAACAAAAAAGAGGAAAGAATAAAATTTGCAGAACCCTAAAATTATAGAAGTATTTTACTTCTGTGAAGTATTTAAGAAAAACACATGGGAAGAAAGGTAACAATTACAGCTACAACCATTTTTCAATAATATAATTTCTAAATCTAAAGCAAGTACCTGGATCATCTTTATTACCACAAAATGAATGGACACAGTCAACAAAATATCCTAGTTACTGCCTAATTCAGTTTTTAAAAATTTAAGATGAGTAATGTAAGTTTATAGAAACATTGTTATTTTTATCCCACTATTTCCACATCTCAAGTAGTTTTACCATATGTATCACTTCTTCAATATGTAGTAGATTGTGAATATTTATATCCTATTCAGAAACAAGGTGTTCAAATACTGAGATGCTGAAGGCAGGCAAAACTGAAAATAAATGAGTTTGTCAATGAAGTATTAAAAAGGTTTATTAAATTGATTAAAAATTTAAAGTTGTCTGTTAATCTTGGTTCTTTTTGATGCTTCCAAAAAAGTTTTCTCGAGATTAAACTAAAGTTCGGCATATCGGAGTCCTTCCATAGGCTTATGAATTTAAAACATTCCTATAAATGCCTTCAAAACTTCTGTTCTTGTAAACAGTACCCACATTTTACATGAAAGTCACAGATTTAAAAATCCGCATAAATCACAGTGATCTAATTTTGACCCTCGAGTAGACTCTCATACAAACAAACCTTTTATTCTTTTGATCTGAAACCCATGAGGGAAGTGATTCATGCCAAATGATGTCGTCCCACACTGCTTACAAGGACTCTATGGAGTCCTGAAGAGGTCCCTGTTTGGGCGCCAAATGTTGTTGCACACTGAAATAAAGTTCTTAGACACCAATCTTAGTGCACGATGACATAACAATTCCTCCATCAAAAAAGGAAAAAAAAAGAAATAAAAAAAGTTTTAAAATGAATTTTACTTACGGCTGCCCGTCGGACATAAACAGGATGAGAAAGGTGCACATTATTAAGTAGAAACAAGATAGAATCCAATGTGTAGTACTCTCTGGGTTGGCCTTCTTTTCCAGTCCTGAAATAATTAAAACAAGATTTATACTCAATTTTAATTCAACTCCTTGGACTTAATTATATGTTTGAATTTATCTATACTTACTTTGCTACCCAACAATGAATTTAACAGGACTAACAAAAATATCCATAAAGTAGGAAATTTAATAAGTGGAACTGTCATTTAAGCAAAAGAACACAAAGGTAGGTAATGACAAAAAGCAAGAAGGAAAGCACACCCTATTCATACTCTAAGGTACTATATACACTTTTTAGAACTAGCCCAAATTTGGTTCTGGTCTTCGTCAACAGAGAGAGGAATCTAATCAGTTAAAGAGGATCCACAAGAGAAAACAAACCAATTAGGAGAAATACAACTACTGCCAGGGCTCAACTTAGAAGAAATTTATCCTATGTCTCCTAAAGTGAGATACTGCTAAATAGCACCCTTAATGACATTCTTAGAGTAAACACAACAATGAATTTCAGAGGTATAATTCTTACAACATCCTTCAAATTAAACTAATGATGTAAAACATAATGAATTCTAGGTGTGATAAAACAATGCAGTTTAGAGGTGCAGGCTCTTTAATGAAAGCACATAATACTATTTGCTCAACAATATTAGTGTTCAATCTCACCCTTCCTACTACATACTCCTCACCGGAAAATGTCAATGTATTATTTAAATTCATCTGAATACAGCCCAAAGTAATCAGCCCCAACCTACACCTCTCTAGCCTGCATTTCCACTTTTCCTCTAAACTGGTATATTTCAGATCACACATCATTACCAAATATTGTACTACAAAATGTAATACATAGGTAACTTTTTTTGATGATGATATAGAAAAGCAAAGTAACATAATGTACAGCATGTAATAAGGATAGCTATTGTTTACAGTTATGGATGTATGTACACATGCATACAGAGATGAATAAATGAACTAAAAATGTATTTATTGGTGTGATTCACTGTTGTTACAGTTCGAAATCTATTCTAAGCAGTCCTTTTTCCACTACCAGCTTCAATGAACTATCAAAACATTTCCCTTCCAGTTCTCATGCCATTAAGCATGTCCTTTAAGACCTAACCCATCATGGGACACCTGGGTGGCTCAGTTGGTTAAGCGGCTGCCTTCGGCTCAGGTCATGATCCCAGCGTCCTGGGATCGAGTCCCACATCGGGCTCCTTGCTTGGTAGGGAGCCTGCTTCTCCCTCTGCCTCTGCCTGCCACTCTGCCTGCCTGTGCTTGCTCTTGCTTCTCTCTCTATGACAAATAAATAAAATAAAAAATCTTAAAAAAAAAAAAAAAGACCTAACCCATCATGTCACACTCAAGTTCTTTACCCATTCTTTAAAGCTTACTCATTTGTTCAAGAAAAATTTGTAGCACATCTACATCCCAAACACACATCTGTGAAACCTATTCTAATACCCCCACCTAGAAGTGATTACTCTCTTAAAGGCCAAAATGCAATTCTTACCAAATAATCTGTTTTATCTGATCTACTCTGATGAAGTTCACCTCTTTTGAGTCAGGAACCACGGTGTTACGAAATTTTTCTATTCTTCACATTGAACCACCCTACATCGTGACTATTCCTCAACCATGTTTTAAAGAAAAAAAATAAATAAATCAGTTAAAATTCCCATCAATGTAACTATCTGTGCAAATTCTTCTGTAAGGACAAAACGCAGGAAACCCTATGATGTCACTGCATCAACATTTCATAAAGCTCATCGAATCATCAGCCCTCAAGGCCAAAAAACTAGAAACCAACAAACTAAATTTCCCCTAGCTTTTCATCAACTCTTCATAAAAGCCCTGTGCTCCCATTCAATCAAGCGAGATGAGTATGAAGTTCTTGGCCCAAGCTTCCCATCACCCAAATGAAAGACCAATGACAGAAACATCACGACAAAGGCCCCACACGATGATCAGACCTAGTTCTAGAGGTTTTCCTTAATGACTTCAATTCAGAAAACCCCGAGGGGACCAACGTTCCAAGACAGTTCTCTCTAAAACACATTTCCTAAAAACCCCACACCACCCCCCCGTACCTTTCCTAGCTCGGTAACGCGCACCCCCATTTCACCCGTGTAACTCCTGGCTCCAGGAGGAAACTCCTGCCTTCGCCCCTCACTCACACGGGGTGGGGGAGGGCACTTTGCACTCACACGGGGTGGGGGAGGGCTCTTCCAAAGTGACCCCAATCGTTCTAACTTCACGGAGTTGGTCGCCTTCTCTCTCCTTGAGGGAATTTTACGAAAAGATAAAGAAACCAGACCAGGAGCTGCCAGGGGCAGGAGGGATAGTGAAACACATGGCAGCCTGGGAGAGAAAGGAAAAAACAAAAAACAAAAAAACTACAGAACACAGAAAGACGTCTCCAGGACCGGACGGTGTGCCCTTTTCTGCAGCCTCCCACACAGCTAACACTCGACACGCACCCGCAGCGATGAACTAGACAAGTCAGAAACTCCCTTGGTCCCTTTCCCTTCGGCGTCCCAAAGACTTAAAGAAAATGGACTACTCAAGACGCACCTCCTCCGATCCCCTCCTCACCTGAAAGTGTAACTTCTTCTCTAGAGGGAAAACTTTTACCCAGGGACCCGTTTTTTTTTTTTTTTTCCTCCATCCCCAGAGGGAATCGGGGGGAGGGGTTAGGAAAGAGGTCGCCTGGGGGCGCCCAACTCTGCCCGGCCATCCCCCAGGCCACAGCCACGCCGGACTTACCCCCAAACTACATAGTTGGTTTTCACATTCTTGGGCCAGGAGAACTCGCCGAAGATCACTTCGTCTCCCTTCACCACAATCTCCTTCTTCTGGATGTTGTACTGTCGCAGGACGCTGAGCACGTCCGCCATCTTCCCCCCCCTCGCCGCCGCCGCCGCCGCCGGCCCCGGGCGAAGCCGCCGCCGCCGCGCCTGCCTCCTTCTTCCCCTGTTGCCTCGCCCTCTTCCTCCTCCTCCTCCGCCGCCGCCGCGAACCAACAGCAGCCGCACTAGCAGCCGTCCTCGCCTACGACAGCAGCTGGGGCAGTAGACACCCAGGCTGCCGAGGACCCCGCGCTATGAGGCAAGGCCCCGCCGCCGGCTGCCCGTGGAGAACGCCTGACTGCGCGCCTCCAGCGCTCCGCGGCCGCCACCAGGGGGAGCCGCGACCGCCCAGGAACACGCCCCTCCCAGACTTCCACTCGGCACGGGACCGAATCGCGGCCCGAAACTCCGAGCGCAGGGATACGGCGCTCACGTACGGCGCGTGTACGGGGAATATTGCCGGGCGCACGCGCACGGACACGTATCTCGTCCCTCGCAGCGCGCACGCGGCTAGCGACAGGTGCGCGCGCACCTGCGAGGAAGCGGCGTCTTTGCGTCTCTCCAGCATGCACTGAGTGATCGCCGACCCTCTTTGCGCCCGGAGGCTTGTGGCACGTTCCCTTGAAGGGAATGGAGCTGGGCAGAAGAGCTGCGGAATGCTGGGGTTACCGTACCGACTAAATGGGACCCACTAAGTGGCCTCTAAGTCTTAGTGATCTAATGAAGCCCCTATAGAAGGGTGAGGTTTGGTGGGGGGTAGTGTGGGGTGTTTGTTTTGTTTTGTTTTTAGTGTATTCGCATAGTGTTTCAGACCTAGTCTGAAAAAGATCAATGTCGGGCACCTACATTTATTACCTGTTGTTTGACCTTGGCTAAGACACTTACCTTCTCACAGCATTCATTGGTTACTGGAGAAAAGGAGTTAGGATGAGAATATCTAGCATCTACCTAGCAAACCATCAAAGTACCGTTAATGTTGGATCTTGCACTTCAGTTCTTTAGATGATGACTTTTTCCAACCTGGCCCCTTCTCCGTGCCAGCCCCAAAGAGGTGTGTTTAAATGGCTCTGTTCAAAGATGCTAATAAAAATGTTAGAAAAATGGGGCGCCTGGGTGGCTCAGTCGCTTAAGCCTCTGCCTCTGGCTTATGATATCGGAGTTCTAGGATTGAGCCCCATATGGGGCTCTCCCCTCACCGGGGAGCCTGCTTCCCCCTCTCTGCCTCTCTCTCTGCCTACAGGTGATCTCTCTCTCTGTCAAATAAATAAATAAAATCTTAAAAAAGAAAAAAAAAGAAAACACAAACTCCAAACTGTCAAAATTAGAACACTTTGATTACTTTTTTTTTTTTTTTTAATTGGCACCAGAAGTCTAAAGGCTGTCCTTGCTGGAAACAATGAAATAAATTCAATATACTGTGGCCTGTATACCTTAAACCAAATATCTGGTGAGGCCCATAATTTTTTTAATTCCTTGTACTATAGCAGAAAGGAGGGGGTTGGGGAGGCATCTTCTTTACTGACATAACCAAATACCTTGACCTGTTTTGAAAGGAATCCATTTTTATTATGTGCACTACACAGGGATATAAGTGTGTAGTTCGGGTCCTATACTATCTATAGCCATTTTGCACATGAATTTGAGAAATTTTGTCTATTTTGTCTATTGAGAAAATACCCTGTAGTATTTTCCTGGACCTCACTGCAAAAACAGATAGTATAAAGAACTTAACTGCTCTCTAATCTCCCGCACTGTCTAATCATGCTTGTATCAGAACACCGGGTATTACTTGACAGTCCTTATTTGCTTGCAGCCCTCTTCCTGCAAAACCGAAGGGCAGTAGACCTGTGTCATCATATCCTAGTGTCTAGCACATTATTTGGCACATTATTGGCTTCTGGAAAATGTTAAATTAATAAATGGATAGATGAGTTCAACAAACTCAAGATTTGATGGGTAGGAGAGTTAGCCATGGTTCCTTTAAATGATACTTAATTTTATTTCCTACACAAACAATGACTGTCTTAGTCCATTCGGACTGCTGTAAGAGAATACCATAGACTGGCGGGGGGTGGGGGTCGCTTATAAATAATATAAATTACTTTCTCATAGTTCCAGAGGCGAGGAAATCCAAGATCAGGTTCCCAGCAGATTCATTGTCTTTTAAGAAGCCGCTTTCTGGTTCATAGATCCCAGTCTTCATATTGCATGCTCACATGGTGGGAGAAAAAGGGAGTGACCACAAACAGTCTGTCTATAGCAATGGCCAGTTAGTCTCTTTTAGGATAAATTGTGGGTTTGAGGGGAGTGATTCGTAAACTCAACATAAGGAGTTACGACATTCATAATTTGTTGCTTGTTAACAGTTAAAGAAATATGTAGATCATTTCGTTTTTATTTAAATCCCATGCAGTCACCCTACTAGTATTAGTTCAGTGATGTTCTTTCCGAAATACAATAAAAGGCAAGATTAGTACTAGAGCTGAATGTAGGAAATTAACTAGAAAAAAATGGGAAAATTTAGTCTTGTTTCTTTGTCTTGAGTGAAAGCTGTCCACTTCTTCAGTCATCAGGTTCCAAAGAGTTCCTAGCCATTCTCAGTTTGAATTATCCTGATAGGATAAAATGTCCAGCAACCAGGAGAAAGTGGTACGTACATCTTTTTATTCTTTTTCAAGATTTTATTTATTTATTTGAGAGAGAGAGAGACTAAGTGGGGAGGAGGGGCAAAGGGAGATGGAGAAGCAGGCTCCCTCCTGGGCAGGGAACCCAGTGCAGGGCCCCACCCCAGGATCCAGGGATCATGACCTGAGCTGAAAGTAGAGGCTTGACAGACTGAGCCACTCAGGTGCCCCAGTTGAAAACCATGGATGAAAGATCATTACCTTAGAGTTTTGCCACTATGTCCATTGCTAACAATAACTGCCTGATTAGATCCTTTCCATCAATTTCAAGGATAGTTATACTCTGATAACTTTGGCAGGTGACTTAATATCCAGGTTTTAAATTAAGAAGGGTATGTTTGAATAGGTTTTTGGAAATGCACCTTGAACTTTCTAATGATCATTTTGGAGGCACCATAAATCAGTAATAGTATTTATTCATGTTAGTCTGTAATGGATAGAATCTAGGATTAGAAGTAAATGTTTCAAGTGCAAGGGGTGGGGGTTAATTGTTAACTCATGAGGAGATAATCTATAGGTTTCAGTGGGAGTAAATCTTATTGCCACCAAGGCCAATGTCAAAATTAAGGCCAAGAAAGTTCAAAATTTTTTGAGAGCTTTGTTAATTTTAAATTTAAGATTCCATTAATTCTGTTTCATTTTCCTAAAGTTTGTGGAAGATAAGGATGTGGAGCCATGGCTTCCCAACAAGGACAAACCTCTGCCCAGTCCTGAGAATAAACAAACAGCCTGAACATGTTCGTAGCTCATTACTAGAGGAATTTGTGTAAAATCCATTTGGCGGTGTTCAAAGGGTCATCAAGACTTTGGCTTCTGTCCATTTCCTACATTTACTGCTTGCTAGATTAGGCTGATAAGATGCACATTGAAAACATGCTCAGTAATATCTCTACAATTACCTCCACTAATGTTAGTTACACATCATTGTCAGTTTATCCCTGCTATATTGCTTAATCATAGGTCATTATGATAATCCACTTTTAAAATCATTTTTTCCTTAGATAATAGCAAAGCATCCAAACGGTTGTAATTTTTTCATTTTGAGAGGCTACTGTAGAGGTTAAGGATTCTGTTTTCAAAGCATTCCAAGGTCATGGGATTATATATGTATTATCACACACACACACACCACACATATAAACACATATATATACATTCATGTTTGAAGAACTATGTGTAAATGTATACACAATTATATATATAATATATATACATATATACATATATGTGTATATATATGTATATACCTTTCATGCTTGAAGATTAGGATTTTATGATGATGAAGGGCACATAGTATTTAAGCTTATCATTTTTGAAATATATAAAACTCTCTATATACATATGTTTACTTATGTCTGTGTGTGTGTATACTCTTACCTTTTGTCAGCTGGTAGATTTAGGTAAGAGAAATTAGGTATCTGAAGTAATTTAATTCTGGGAGAGCCTGATATTTTAAGGGTAAATTTGGGTATTTGATAGCATAACCTTATTGGAAGTTTTTAATCATTCTTTGTATTCAGGAAACATCGGTAAACAAAATTAAATCAGGCACACCCAAGAGAGTTTTAAGGGGTTGTATTATGGATAGTTTCCTAACAGACATAAGCAATGATTAGATTCTCCTTCTTTTGGTAAAGGAAAGAGGGTAACTGGATTTAGTGTTGTAGTCCTGGATAGTGTGGTGTGAGGGAAATGAGTATTTTATAGGAGGGTAGGCAACTACCGGAGAAGTGCTGAGTGATTTTTGTCAATGAGAGAGTCTTGAGTGGCTTAGGGAACAATTCGGTTTAGTGGAGACCCTAGAGCAATTAACTGACGCTTTCCTGTGTTTTACTACTGTTTTGTTATAGCTCTCCACCAAGACAGGTTAACTTTGCCTACTGAATATAATGAAAGACTGAAATAAGTAATAAATTTCCAGAGTCAGTGATCTAGTGCTAATTCAGACTTCTCATGAACAAAAAGATAAAAGGGACTTTTGATCTAGGGTCCTGGAAGCAAAATCTTTTGATAATCTTCTTTTAACTTGAAAAGTATACAGTCATAGAAAAGTACTTCTTTTTCTTTAAGGATTTGTTTTGGGTTTTTTTTTTTTTTTTTTAATGGAGAGCAAGCAAGTACAACCAGGGGAGCACCAGGCAGAGGGAGTAGCAGGATCCCCGCTGAGGAAGGAACCCAATGTAGGACTCAATCCCAGGACCCTAGGATCATTACCAGAGCCAAAGGCAGACACTTAATGACTCAGCCACACAGGCATTTTTATTAATATTTTTATTAATATATTCTGTTTATGTATAATTAGCTTAAGAAGATGAACCTTGTTCTGTATTATCAGCCTTTCCCTAACTTTTACAAAGAACAATTTCTCATAATAATTTTTTAAAACTTGAAGAATTCTGGAAAAACCTAATTATATTTATTGTCCTTTCATGTGTAGGGTAAAGTAGCAATTCTTTCTGTTTCCTAATGGCCATTTTGGGAGACCTGATGAGAGATGAGGTATTATTCTGAATCTGGGGACTAAATTGAGAAAAATAAAAATTAAGAATAGTTATTAGAGCAAACAAGAATTTTCTCAGTATCTAAATACAAGGAATATTTATAGGCAACATTGTAAAAACATACCAATAGACAGCAATGGTATTAGGAGCTGAATTTTTTCAAAAGTAAAGAGGAGTTTCTTCTAAATGGTTTAAGAACATGTGATAAAGCACTAAGAATTAACATGTTTTGGTGACAAAAAGGAACATCTACTAATTTGGGCACAGAAGAACTGAATCTTCTTACAGAAAAAAACACCCATATTCTAATATTACTTTTTTTGTACATTATTTGTATGACTATTGTCAATGTAAAATGTATAAGTATGCCTTTATGTATGTGTGTATTTAGGCACAAATGCACATATAAATATACAAATAATTAACATAGTTTAAGTTTTTTTTTAAAGATTTTATTAATTTCAGAGAGAGAGAAAGAGAGCCAGTGGGAGGAGGAGCAGAGGAGAAGGGACAGAGCCTGATGGGGGACTTGATCCCATGACCCAGAGATCATGACCTGAGCTGAAATCAAGAGTTGGACGCTTAACCGACTGAGCCACCCAGGTGCCTTAATATTTGAAGTTGTTTTTTTTTTTAAGATTTTATTTATTTATTTGACACAGAGAGAGAGAGATCACAAGTAGGCAGAGAGACAGGCAGAGAGAGAGGAGAAAGCAGGCTCCCCGCCGAGCAGAGAACCCGACGTGGGGCTCTATCCCAGGACCCTGAGATCCCGACCCAAGCCTAAGACAGAGGCTTAACCCACTGAGCCACCCAGGCACCCCAATATTTGAAGTTGTTAACAATAGCCTTAAAATATGTATATTATTATTTATAATATATGTGCATATATATCATACATATATGCATACATATATATAATATATACATATATATGCATACGTACATATATATAATATATACATCTATATACATATATATTTCCCTCAAATAAAAATTGAAAAAGAAAAGTTTCAAAAAACAGAGTATGTTTCCCTGTTAAGAATGTCTAATACTCATTTGATGTATTAGAAAGCAGGCATTTATACCAAAGGACAATGTCACCAGGACATATGGATTGTAATTATAAAACAAAGTTTGGAAACATAGAGGGGCTGGTGGAAGCCAGTGGAGAGAGAAAGGACCCTGGCCCCAGTTCTGGGGTGGATGTCTGGCCAATTATCTGGGCTCCAAGGGGGAAGCACACACCTGGCAGGGTTCAAGAAAAGGGCCTTGAGAAGCTTCAAAACACATCTCTAGCTTGCATTTCCAGTGGATATGCTTTTTGACTCCACACAGTCTCAGGAGGATTTGCGCTCTGATGTGTAGAAACAATACAGGAAAACTAAGACACTAGCACCTATGATGGGCAAAATCCAGTGACCAGCAGCATCTGCGTGTGGCCTCTTTGGAAGGATCCCTGCTACGACTTTGAGGTTTAAGGTCATTCAGATGCTTCAGCTTGTTCCGGCAGAACCTCTTCTCTCCCAAACGGTCTGACCAGCAGATTGTGGCTGAAGTAGTGCTGTGCAGGTTATGAAGTTCAGACCTCAAGAGGCCTTGAAGTTTCCATCTTCACCATGTAAGTACACTACCCTGACTGAGAACAAGATATATACATCATATTAAATTTAACATCTTGATAAGCAGCAATACCTCTCTTTTTTAAAGATTTATTTAATTTATTAGAGAGTGTGTGTGTTTGTGTGTGTGTATGTGAGCAAATGGGGAGGGACAGAGGGAGAAAGTATCTTGAAGTAGACTCCCCGCTGAGTAGGGAGCCCGATGTGATGTGAGGTTCCATCCCAGGAGCCTGAGATCATGACCTGAGCCAAAATCAAGATTGGCAGCTTAACTGACTGAGCCACCCAGACATCAAAAGATTAGTTAGTTAACTATTCATTTAAAGTCTTAAAATTAGTTAAGGTTCTGGAATTTACAGTTTTAGCTAACACATTAAATCATTATTTATAGTATTATAAAAATTTCATTTAGTTATATACATTATATAGATTTATATTTTCATGTATTATATGTATAGCACATATATATGTGTAATTTTAGTCATGTTATAGAAAAATGATAAATTACTTAACTTATAAAACCAACATAGGAAATTTAGAAAGTTTAAATCATAAAAAATGTTAACCTTAGTCCTGTACAAACAAAATACTGTATTGAAATAATTTTTATATAGGAAATTAAAATATAAAAACTGAATCATATCAAAAGCTCTTCCTTTATTTTGGAACTAACTAAAGCTTTGTCATTTTGTCTTATAACTATGTAACAAAGGCTATTCAGTAAATATGCTTTTCAGGGTTCACAAAATAAGCAGTAAGAATTTGACAACTCTTTTTTCTTTTAGATTTTTTACTTAGATATTTCTAGAATGAGCACATTATAACTATGTTTTTGTTTGATCCATCAGTTAATCTTTATGTTTGCCAAGAGAGAGAAAAACAGAACAAAATGTTAAGGAGCCAGCTTCAGACAAATCTTGAATTACTACTGTAAAATGCTAATTTATATTTTCCATGCAAAGAAAGAAGAAGAATTTGATATAGAAATAACATTTTAACACATACACACATACACACAAGTTCTATTATAGTTAATTTATTTTTTTTAAAGATTTTATTTAT
This sequence comes from Mustela lutreola, assembly GCF_030435805.1. Classification (NCBI taxonomy): domain Eukaryota; kingdom Metazoa; phylum Chordata; class Mammalia; order Carnivora; family Mustelidae; genus Mustela; species Mustela lutreola. Next base: position 55,205,340 of record NC_081303.1, read on the forward strand.
TTATTTGACAGATCACAAGTAAACAGAGAGGCAGGCAGAGAGAGAGGAGGAAGCAGGCTCCCTACTGAGCAGAGAGCCCGATGCGGGGCTCCATCCCAGGACCCTGAGACCATGACCTGAGCTGAAGACAGAGGCTTTAACCCACTGAGCCACCCAGGCGCCCCTATTATACTTAATTTAAAGGATAATTTGGCTTCTTGACAATTATATTTAGCCATACAATTTAAAAAGCCAGTCTTTATTAATCTTCAAAGTATGCATATGAAGGAGGGGGTGTTTCCTACCTGAAATAAAGAAGTTCTTTTTTTTTATATACACGAGACAATTTCCTCATCAAGGTTTCTTCCTTTTTCTGTTCCAAAGCACCTCCTAAATGAACAATCTTGTTGTCAAAAGTAGCTAAGGTGGCTAGTATAATTCCAAATGTTTCTGGTACAATTATGCCAATTAGAGAGAAAAGCATATGAGTTAATGTGACAGTGTGAATGCATTAAGGAAGCAGTGTTTTGGCATGGAAGCAGCAATTTTCAATTAAGAAGACCCTATGAGAACTGCAGTGTCCTCTAAAGATGGTGTTCAAGTTGGACAAAGGCTAAATGTCACCAAGCACAGGTTGGACAAACCTTCTGCTTCCAAGCAGATGACATTAAAACAGGGCACAAAGACAAGACTAAGGAAGAAGTGTTTATATAATTTTAAAAATGGAGACTCAAAGTAAAGTTGATTGAAAGACCTGAATTTCTGTGCCCCTGGGGCCAGCTCAAGGATAGTCAGATCTTTGCCTGTCCTCTTCCTATAGACTTGTCCTCTAATAAACAACTAGACAAGCAGACGGACCACAGGTGAAAATGTTAAAAGGCTAGGGAGAACAGTTTCACTAAGGAACAATAGCAATCTGTCAGTTAACAGAAAGATCCCAGGAGACTTTTTTCCTAAGGAAAGAAACAAAATGAAACAAAAACAAAAGAAAACCCAATGTGAAGGACTTCAATAAAATGTCAGAGCTCAATTAAACATAAATTTACCCACCCAATCAAGGCATGAGGACCTTCACCAGAGGGAGACACGAGAGATTTCAGATGTCCACACTAGAGAGGCAAGGGTGCCAGTCTGTGGCAGTGAGGGTTTCAGCTGAATCTTGGTAGAAACATCACTTCCATCATGACCTTCGAACAGAGTCCTCTGGAGCCCAGTGCGGGGAAGCAGCAGTCCATATGGGTCCTGGGCATCCCTGAGTGTTTTTTACTAAGGATCTCAGACTATAAGTTTTACCTGCCCATCTCCTGATCCTGAACAGTTGCTGTAGAAAGTCCTATAGGCAACTAATTATGTCAAGGTAACTGCAACATGACCACTGCTCAGTCCCCAGGTGAGGGGTGCTGGTGTAATTGCATCATCCTATAATGTTTGCTGCTTGCTCAAAAAGTGCTGGTCCCTCAGCCCTGGGTTCTTCTCTTGTAATGACACTCATTGAAGATGCTGGTATCATCTGGCCCTCCACATCTCCCTTTGGGCACTGAGGCTCAGAAAACCAGAGCAAATACGCTGATGCTCTGGCTACTGCTTCCAGTAATAAAGCCCTTCATCTCTGATCCAGAAATTTCATGTATAAGTTTGTCATCATCCATGAAACTGTCCCAAATTAACTCGAAGTTTGCCAGTACAGTAGAATATGACTCTTCACAGTTCTTGACCAAGACTGCGCAAATTCTTCTGTAAAGAACTGTAAGAGTAAGTACATTAAGGTCTGTGGGCCACACGTGGTCTCTGTCACATGTTTTTCTTCATTTGTTTGTTTTGAAACAACCCTTTAATTTATAAAAAACCATTCTTACTGTCCTACAAAACCAGGTGATATATGGGATTTGGCTGACTCTGGGTTTGCTGACTATTGTTCTTGATATATTTATTAGTCAAACAAAGTTGGACTTATTGACCGTTTGCTATAAGAAAGACCATACCTAAAGCATGCCTGGGTGGCTCAGTGGATTAAGCCTCTGCCTTCGGCTTGGGTAATGATAGGGTCCTGGGATTGAGCTCCGAGTTGGGCTTTCTGCTCGGTGGGGAGCCTGCTTCCTCCACCTCTCTCTGCCTACTTGTGATCTCTCTCTCTCTCTCTGTCAGATAAATAAAAAAAAAATTTTTATTAAAAATTAAAAAATTAAAAAAAAAAGACCATACCTTATTTGTATCTGGAAGTATCTCTGTCTGTCACAGCGTACTGAATAGGACTTAGTGTAGGATTTGGGGTTCATGTTAGGTAATTTGGGGGAGCATTCAAGGATGTGGATCTTTGCTTTCTATTGGACCCTATCAGAAAGCAAAGGTAATTTTATCATTGGGTATCCCAATTTTCTTTAGAATAAAGGTTGACAAACTTTTTCTGTAAATGACCAGATGGAAAATATTTTAGGCGTTGCGGGCTACATCTGGTCTCTCTCACATATTCTTCTTCGTTTTCCTTAAAAAAAAAAAAAAAAAAAAAAAAAAAAATTTTTAATGTTAAAGCCATTCTTAGCTGAAAATCTGTACAAGAACAGCCAAGGCCCAGTTTGGCCAGAAGTCTATGGTTTGTCTTATCTAGTAGGTGGAAAAACAAAGTGAAGTTAAAGCTATAATTGGCAAAGGAGCAGCAGTCACTCGTAGTGGTCATTTGGCGTATGTGTTCAACATGATGACTGAGTGGTATTGTTTTGTCTTAACTCATCAATCAGATGCATTTGATGTTGATGTTTTGTCAAACTATTTATATTTGATAGAACATATAAACCCAACTGTTGGTGCCAATCCAGATCTTGAATATCAAGGACAGCTTTTCTCGAGGCACCTGGGGCGCTCAGTCTGTTAAGTGTCTGCCTTTGGCTCAGGTCATGAACTCAGGGTCCTGGGATCAAGGCCCACATTGGGCTCCCAGCTCAGCACGAAGTCTACTCCCCTCTCCTTCCGCTCCTCCCCCTGCTCGTGCACCCTTTCCCAAATAAATAAATAATCTTCAAAAAAAAAAAAAAAGAGAGAGAGAGAGAGAGCTTTTCTCTTTATGAATAGGTAGAAGGCCGTACTGACTTCTCTCACCATTATTGTCCTGATTGCCTCTCTCAAATGCCCTACTAGATATGCACTTTACAGGGTGCCTGGGTTGCTTGGTCAGTTGAACATCTGCCTTTGGCTTGGGTCATGATCCTGGCATCATGGGATCTAGCCTGGAGTCGAGCTCTCTGCTTGGTGGAGAGTCTGCTTCTTCCTTTCCCCATCCCCCCACTCGTGTTTGCTCTCTCCCCCCCTCTCTGGAATAAATGAAATCTTTAAAAAAAAAAAAAAAAGGATAGAGCAAAGAGTTAAGCAGGTCTTTGTTCTGTGTTTAACCTTCATAGCACAATGAAAAGTTGGTGACATTGGAATTTGACCGTAAGTCTAAGTCCAGTGTCACCAACTAATAAGTGTAGCCTTGTTTGTGTCATTTGCTCTTTATTATTTTTAATTTTTTTTTTTTTGCCTTTCCATTTCGTCACTAATTAGAGACAAATATTTTGTGGCAAAGGCAATATATTGAGAACCTGGGCTCTGGAATCAGACTTCCTTGGATTAAAAGCCCCATCTATCAACCGTATAACTTTAGGCAAGCTACTTCATCTTTTGGTGCTCTCGATTCTTTATATGTAAAATGGAGATAAGAACATACCTGCTTCGTATGGATGCTAAGGAAGTTCAATAAAAAAAAATATCTAGAGTATTCCCAAGAAAGCTGTTGTTTGCTAAATGAGTTTTTATATGTGAAGCATTCAAATGCAGTATCTGACAAGTCAATAAATATGAGTTCTTTCCTCCTCTTCCAAAGTGCTTTTTGATGATCTCCTTGGGACCTGGCAGAGTGTTAGGCCTATTGATCTCATTGTTCTTTACTGGAGAGAAAGGAAGAAAAGGATCTTTTTTAGGCTCCAGTTGCCTTCATCCTAAGTCAGACAGACAGCACGGTGAAATTCTTAGTGATCTTGGAACTTTCTCCTTTCCCTTTTTTCATTTTTCTTTTCTTTCTCCTCAGTTAGTGGGGCCTGCTACATCCACACCTTCACAATCAATCCCTTTGTCAGGCTCTTCTGAGCTGAATTCTACTACTTCCATGACCATTCATGAGAATTTGATCCCTTGAAAGTTAACAATATCCTTCTTGTGACTCTAAGAATCTGTATGAGTTCCTATTCGCTCACATATGTCCTCTCTTGATACTGACTTTACCCTTTTTTGTTTGTTTTAAAGATATTTTTAAGACTTTTATTTATTTATTTGACAGACAGAGATCACAGGAGGCAGAGAGGCAGAGAGAGAGAGAGGAAGGGAAGCAGGCTCCCTGCTGAGCAGAGAGCCCGATGCGGAACTCGATCCCAGGACCCCAGGAGAGAGAATCTGAAGCAGACTCCCCACTGAGCTCGGAGCTCAAGGGCCTTATCCCGCAATCAGGTAGATCATGGCCAGAGCCAAAACCAATCAGAAGCTCAACCAACAGAGCCAAGCAGGCGTTCCGACGCTGCCCTTTTTTTAGAAAATCTTTTCCTTCCATAATCTACCTGTATTCTCTTGTGAGGATTCCCAGAAACGAAAAAAGATATATTTCAAAGGAAAACAAAGGAGTATCAAGAATACTGTTGAAACACTGGCTCTTGAAATTAGAACATGGATGTTTTAGTCTGCTCGCTGCCTCCACGTAGTGTGTGATCATTAGTAGGTCAGACAACTTCTCTAAGCCACACTGTTCTTATCTTTTAAAATGAAAGGACTAGGTGCCTGGGTGGTACAGTTAGTTAGTTAAGCCTCTGACTCTTTGGTTTTGGCTCAGGTCAAGATCTCAAGATCATGGGATTGACCCCTACATTGGGCTCTGTGCTCCATGTGGTGTCTGCTTCAGATTCTCTCTTCCTCTCTTTCTGTCCCTCCCGTTCATGCTCCCTCTCTCTTTAAATACATAAATCTTTAAAAATATTTAAAATGAGGGGCTCCTGGGTGGCTCAGTGGGTTAAAGCCTCTGCCTTCAGCTCAGCTCCTGATCCCAGGGTTCTGGGATAAAGCCCCGCATCTGGCTCTCTGCTCAGCAGGGAGCCTGCTTCTTCCTCTCTCTCTCTGCCTGCCTCTCTGCCTACTTGTGATCTCTATCTGTCAAGTAAATAAATAAAATCTTTTAAAAAAAATAAAATAAATAAAATTTTTAAATGAAATGACTGAGTGCTGTAAAAATTCCCTGCAGAACGGATTCTAATATGATTCATTGATTTGTATAGTTAGTGATTGGCAAGGTTCAGGAATTTTATAGAGAAAAGGAATATGAGGCTCATTGAATTTAAACTTTTGGTTTTGGGGAACCATAAAGACATAAGTAATTCTGAACAAACAACTAATAAAGAGTTGAACTGTTGGGTCCGTTATCAAAGGAACGAGACTGAGACAAAGTTATACAAAGCCTTATTCTATGCCAAGCATCAGAAGTTAGACTGACCGGCCAGGGAAACGAGGCTGAGACAAAGTAAAAGTTATGTAAAGCTTTATTCTGTGCCAAGCATTAGATGTCAGACTGGCCGGCCAGGGCTGCCTCCGAAGAGAGCGACGCCCCTCGGTCTTACAGGCTAGTTTTTATAGGGCACAATCGCAGACATCTGCATATGTGGCTTTGGCTGATTGGATGTCTCCTACCTGTGTGTTTTAGTAACGGTTACCTGGAACCGATACTAGTAACTGTTGAGGCGTTTATTAAACAACAAAATAGCCTTGTTTTAGGTATGTGTTTTAGTAATAGTTACCTGGAATCGATATAAACAAAATGGCCTTGTTTCAGGTGCGTGTTTTAGTAATAGTTACCTGGAACTGATATCAATAACTGTTGAGGCATTTATTAAACAACAAAATGTTTACCTAGGCAACATGGAGTTACTATGGCTAAGTAAACCCAGGCAGGCCCTAGGGGGTTAACATGTTTTAATGTGGAATCGACCCCAACAGAACAATGTTCTTATCTTTGCTAAAACAGTTGGATATTGTAATAGTAGGGTTTTCCAGAGAAACAATATATGTATGTTTTCTTATAAGGAATCAGCTCATGGGATTATGGAGGCTGACAAGTCCAAAATATATACTGCTGATGTCCCAGCTCAAATGCTGTCATGCAGGAAGATCCAGTGTTCCAGTAAGAAAGCCACCAGGCAGGAGAATTCTCTTCCTTTGGGGACAGTCAGTCTTTTGCTCTATTCAGGCCTTCAACTGATTGGACAAGGCCACCCACATTATGGAGAGCAATGTGCTTTACTCAGTCTACCAATATAAATGTTGTTCTCATTCAGAAATACCCTCACAGAAACATCCAGAATAATTTTTTAGCAAATATCTGGCATCTCATGCCCTAGTTGACACATAAAATTAACCATCACAATTTTTTTTCCAGAATTTAGTTGAGCTATGAAAATGCACACAATGTGTGTCTCCTAGCACAAAACAATTCTTGATAATTGTTTCAGGATGCCCCAAGATATATCAGAGATCTGTTGGAAATGAGGGTGAGGGAAGATGATGGTCTCATCTCTATCTGGTTGGTTACTAGTGCAACACAAGAATGAATTTTTCTAAAAAGAATGAAATATCGGATGTCCAACAGGAAGAAGCTGCAAAGCCCAACTCAGTCAGAACTTTCACACCAGCAAGAATATTTAATGACTAGTGTTTGCCAAACAAAGAAAAGAAAGGAGGGGGAAAAAGTAAGGCACATGACAAAACTGGATTTGTTGGTTTGATTGCTCTTTCAATGCAGAGTTTGAATTATACAAACAGAAAAACTACTCATGCTTGTTTTTTAAATCAGCACTTTAAAATAAAGAACAATGGCTAAATTCCAAATCTGATTATATCAAAAGTATTTTAATAGCATGTGATCTCTTTTGTCTTCTCCACTGCCTAGAGCCTCTTCCTCTTCTTCATTTCCCTTCCACCTCCCCCTTGTCTAGATAATTCTTAACTCTTGTTGAAACCTTGAATTAGGGGCACCTGGGTGGCTCAGTGGTTAAGCCTCTGCCTTCAGCTCAGTCCATGATCCCAGAGTCCTGGGATTGAGCCCCCGCATAGGGCTCTCTGCTCAGCAGGGAGCCTGCTTCCTCCTCTCTCTGCCTGCCTCTCTGCCTACTTGTGATCTCTGTCAAATGAATAAATATAATATTTTTTTTAAAAAAAGAAACCTTGGGACGCCTGGGTGGCTCAGTTGGTTAAGCAGCTGCCTTCGGCTCAGGTCATGATCCCAGCATCCTGGGATCGAGTCCCACATCGGGCTCCTTGCTCTGCAGGGAGCCTGCTTCTCCCTCTGACTCTGCCTGCCACTCTGCCTGTGCTCGCTCTTGTTCTCTCTCTCTCTCTCTCTCTCTCTGACAAATAAATAAAATCTTAAAAAAAAAAAAAAGAAACCTTGAATTAGAAGGTTTACCTTTTGGTATACCTTCCCTGTTACTCAAATTCAACCTAGTTTGCCCTCTTATGTGAACTCCTAGATTTTGTGAATGCTAGTACCATTTCTATATTATTTATTGCAGTGCCTGGATAACAGGAGCACATAAAATGTGCTGAGTGCAGGAAAACAAGAGTTTAACTCCCATCATTTAGTGATGAGAGACTGAATATACAAATGGACAATGGCCAGGCTATATATGACAATAGAACTCTGACTCACAACCTCTGCAACACCAAATCCAGGAAGTCAAACTGTAACTGCAGCAAACAGCCAAAACAATCAGGACTTGGTTAATGACTGCCAGCTTCTCAATTTTTGCCCACACTTGTGCCTTAGGATTAGCCAGGAAAAGCCAGATATGCTCCCTAATCCCATGTCTTGCTTCCATTTAGCCTGCCTCCAGCTTCCCTATGGCAACAGCCTCTAATCAGAGCACACCTGAAGCCTCTTTTTTTTTCCTTAACAAAGCTTCCCACTTCCATGTGGTAAGTGCTGACTCCCTTACTATAGCAAACTGTTAATAAATAGCCTCTGTTTGTTCTCATTTGGATAGTCTTCATTTACTTTTACAGTGGGAAATTATTTTCTGAATGCAGAGTGTTTTTCAGTTATAAAAAAAAAATACTGTTTTCATTCTATTCTATTTTGGGGGTTACTTTTAAAGTTATTTATTTTTTAGTAATCTGTCTACCCTGTGTGGGTTCAGACTCATGACCCCAAAAGGAAGAGTCGCATGCTCTTCTGACTGAGCTAGCAAGGAGCCCCTGGGTTACTTTTTAAAAATTAGATTATTTGGGAAAACAAAGAAAAATGATTTGCGGGGAAACATAGGAAATGCAATGAAATACATAAAGAACCCATACTAAAATTAATTTACTTTATATGAAGGCAAATATGCACAAACATATCAAATATATGTGATGATAAGAATTATAAAAAGAAAGGAAAACATCAAATGAAATGCTTTTGCTATTATCACTAAAGAATTTGTATCTTGAAATTCTATTCATACTAGCAGATTTTAGTTTGAGAATTACGCAGTTGCTTACTTCTGGAGCCTACCTCACAGATGCTTAACATCTTTTCACTTGAGTATAACTTCAGGTTCATAACAAAATCATAATCTCTTTCTAAAGCATCACATTTTATTCCAAGTCTAAATGATAAGAATGGGGGCGCCTGGGTGGCTCAGTGGTTAAGCCGCTGCCTTCGGCTCAGGTCATGATCTCAGGGTCCTGGGATCGAGTCCCGCATCGGGCTCACTGCTCAGCAGGGAGCCTGCTTCCTCCTCTCTCTCTCTCTCTGCCTGCCTCTCTGCCTACTTGTGATTTCTCTCTGTCAAATAAATAAATAAAATCTTTGAAAAAAAAAATAAATGATAAGAATGACAAAGAGTAATAAGCAATGTGTGCATATGTATTTGAGATATAATTGACAAATAATATTGTATTCATTTTAAGTTGTATAATACAATCATATGATATATGTACATATTGCAACTGTATGTTCTCAACATTTTTTGCAATTTAAAAGGAGATCAGACAGCTACTAATGGCTCTAAAACACTTTGCACATTCTCAAATGGGAATTGTCAGAGGATCTAGTTTAGAGGAGAAAATAAGAGGATTTTCTTTTCTGAAATGCTAGAGTCAAATACTTTCTTTTCTATGACTTGTAAATTAGGAACAGTAGAAATATTAGATTAATTATAATGAGATAACTATCCCATATGAACTATTATCATTAGAATTATATTATTTTTCAAAAGACTACTATGAATTTGTTTTAATGACCACTAAATTAAAATTTTATATTCTGTATTCAAATATAATGAAAGAATTCATGCATTCATCATTTATTTTTACTATCTACAGCATGCTAGATCCTGTTCTAGCATACCTGGGAATCTGGTGTAATCCAAATAGTTGAGGCCCCTGCCTCATGGAGCTTACCTTCTTTGGGGGAACACCGATAATAAATACAAACAGATATAACATGTCAGGAAATAATAAATGCTCTGAAGGAAAATAAAGCAGTAAGAACTAGAGGGAGTGCAAGATATGTTAGCTATTTCATGTATTATTATCGGGGAAGACCTCTCTGATAAGCTGCTTCGTTATATTCAAAAAAGAGTTGGAATGGATTGATTTAAATTTGATTTATATTTGATTAGATGTCTTCCTAAGTGATTGGACTCTTTTCTCCCATATCATATTGTTGTAGAAACCATTAAACATTACATTAGCTAATTCAGTATGAGTAATAAGATCATCATAATTTTCTTCTCTGAAAACTATCAACCTACTGTTCTGACCAAATATTATTACATTTCCAATGTAATTATCCTGTATTTTGTGACATTTATTAATTTTATTATTTTAAATTTTAAATCATACGAAGTTTTAAATGTACACATTTTTGTTCATTCCTGCAACTGTAGTGAAAACTCAACAGGTTTCTTTTTTTAATTTTTTTTTAGTAATCTCTACACCAAACATGGGGCTCAAACTCATGACCCCGAGATCAAAAGTTGCATGCTCTTCTGAGCCAGCCAGGAGCCCCCAAAACAACAGTTTCTCAAATAAATTTAGCATTAAACAAAGCAGATTTTCTGCCCTATCTTGCCTTCATTCGCACAGAGAAGGAGACAATAAATACATATATACCCATGTACAAAGCCAGTTAGTGATAAATGTCTCAGAGAAAAATTAAGCAGAGTAAAAGTATTATTTTAGATAAGTTTATCGAGAAAGTCCTCTAAAATTAAGGGGAATTAGATTAGGGTTAAGGGAATTTGATTAGATGCACTTCTGTTGCATTATTCCCTAATACTTTTGTATCAATTCCAAAAAGAGACTTGGTGGGACCCAACTACCACTATAGCTTTTTTCTTTTTTTGAAACACCACTGAAATTTCTCAATCTACAGTCTGAACGAAATAATGTTACTAAATTATGACATGAATTTACTTACTATGTGTCTGTATTAGATTTTGCAAGACATATCTTGTATTCATCTGCATCAATAGTTAAAACTCTCCATAATGTTAGGTAAATTTTTAGACTCAAATATGATTATGATTATATTCACCAGTAAAGCTGAAAACATAGTTCCCTCACTCATTCTCTCTCTTTGAATTTGTAAGAAAAGTAAGAATAAAAACACAACTTCAGCCTCCCTTTGACAAAGCAATATTGACCTCTCCATAGAGATCGAAAAGACAAAATTTCAGAATGCGAAGGTTAGGAAACATCTATCGCAAAATGCTATTTGTTCAACACCAGATGGCACTCTGAGTTAGTCATAAATTTGTCTAGTGCAAGGCTTACAGACCTTACAGACCCGAGATCTTTAAAAAAGTAATTTGCTCACACTTCAAAAGAAAACATATGTTCTGGTCTTATTATTCCAAGTCTATTGACACAAAGACTTAAGAACATACATTTTATGGATATAGGAACGATATAGAAGGAAGGAAATAGGGGTGCCTGGGTGGCTCAGTGGGTTAAGCCTCTGCCTTCGGCCCAGGTCATGATCTAAGGGTCCTGGGATCAAGCCCCAAGGATGGAGCCCCACATAGGTCTCTGCTCAGCGAGGAGCCTGCTTCCTCCTCTCTCTGCCCGCTGCTCTTCCTGCTTGTGATCTCTCTTCCTCCGTCAAGTAAATAAATAAAAATCTTAAAAAAAAAAAAAAAAAGGAAGGAAATATGCTTGGTAAAAAATAAAAAACTTGTTAGATAAATATTTTCGTTAGTATATACTGGATTCTATTTCTTCAGTGAATTGAGCTAGTAAATTTACCACATTTTTAAACAGAACTTCCCCTAATCTATGATATATCTTTCATTTCCTTCATAAATACATACAGAACATTCTTAGTTCAGGAATACCCTGCTCCCAATTCTTCCGTATAGATATATAATACTATCTAGTTTTCCTCCCCCTGTTCACTGGGCTTGGAGCATTTAAGTATATTTCAATTTGACACTTAAAAATTCTGAAGAAACCCTTAGATAATCCTTTCCATTCCTACTATTTTGACAGATATTCTACCCACCAAAGTATTTTTTATTCCTTTCATTCTTGAATTAGGAACCTGAACTATATGCCTTCTGAGTATAAGAACTTCAAGTAATATCGGATACCTCCAGTTGTTACTACTACCTTTGTTTCCATAAAAAGACCAGATAGGTCCTTGTAGTATAATAAAAATGTATATTTGGGTTTTAATTTTTAAAAATTTTTAAGGTTGTTTTTGTTGTTAAGATTTAATTTTTAAGTAATCTCTACCCCCAGTGTGGAGCTTGAACTCACAACCCCCAGATCCAGAGCTACACCCTCCATGAACTGAGCCAAGCAGGCACCACTATACTTGGTTTTTCTGTCCGTGGCTCCTAAAACCTTTGGAATTTCCTTAAGGATTGAGGAGTCTTATTATTCATAGCAAGTCTCTTTCCCTTGTACCTGTGTTTATGGTGATTAAGTGATTCTTGATGTTCCTTAGTTTTAAGAGAGGAGCTGGCTATTCTTAAGGAACTTCCAATTCTCCCCACATCCTCTACCCTTTACCCTTCAGGGGAGGGGAAGGTACTGGTGATTGAGTTCATGCATGAAGGGCAAATGATTTCATCAGTCTTCCCTAGCAATGACACTTTGATGAAAACCCCTGAGTGACAAAGTTTGGGGGAAGCTTCTGAGTTGGTAAACATTGATTTCCTGGGAGGGTGGTGCACCTGGGTAGAGTATGAAAGTTCTGCACCTGCCCTTGTTCAACCTTGCCCCATGCATCTCTCGAATTTGCCTGTTTCTGAGTTGTATCCTTCATAACAAAGCTGTGATTATAAGTATAGTATTTTCCCAAGTTTAAGGAGTTTTTCTTGCAAATTACTGAACCTGAGGGAAGGTCATGATACACCCCAATTTGTAGTTGACCAGGCAGAAATGCAGGTAGTTAGGACATCCCATTTGTGGCTGGTTTGAAGTAGAGGCAGTCTTGTAGGTCTGAGTCCTTAACCTATGGGGTCTATATTCGGTATAGTATAGTAGTTTGTGTTAGAATGGAATTGAACTGTAGAACACGCAGTTGATATGAGAGCATTGGAAAATTGGCTGTTGTTTGGAAAAGAAAACAGCCTTTCTTACATCTTCCTATGATATCATGTGTTTTAATTTTTGTACTTTTGTACTTGTTGAATGAAAAACTTTATAGTGATAAAAGGCTTATAATAAATTACAGTAATTATATTTTAAAGATTTATTTATTTACTTATTTTAGGTGGGAGGGGCAGACTCCCCCATGAGCATGGAGCCCAGTTCGGGACTGGATACCACAACTCATGAGATCATGACCTGAGCAGAAACCAAGAATCAGATGCCCAATTGACTGAGCCACCCAGGTGTCCCTTCAGTAATGGTTTTAAACTAATGTGATTTTAATTATAGCTGCAGTGTATTTGGGAAACAGACAAAAAGGAGAGACATTGTTTAGTCTAAAACAATGCATGGGCACACATAAATTTTTTTTTTTATCTTTTCAGATGGGGATATTGAACAGTGATGTCAAACTAAAAATATGACACATCTTTTTTTTTTTTTTTTTTTAAGATTATTTATTTAGGAGCACCTGGGTGGCTCAGTGGGTTAAAGCCTCTGCCTTCAGCTCAGGTCATGATCCCAGGGTCCTGGGATTGAGCCCCACATCGGGCTCTCTGCTTAGCAGGGAGCCTGCTTCCTCCTCTCTCTCTCTGCCTGCCTCTCTGCCTACTTGTGATCTCTGTCAAATAAATAAATAAAATTAAATTAAAAAAGATTATTTATTTATTTATTTGACAGAAAGAGACGGGACACAAGCAGGGGGAGTGGGAGAGGGAGAAGCAAGCTTCCTGCTAAACAGGGAGCCTGATGTGGGACTTGATCCCAGGGCCCTGGGATCATGACCTGAGCTGAAGGCAGACACTTAACGAATGAGCTACCCAGGGTCCCCAAAATATGACACATCTTTATGAACCATGGATTTTACACCATGTTCAAAAAATTGGAGAAAAGATGGGGTTTTATCTCTTATAGGCAGGGACCTAGTCTGTATCCTATACCCGACCAATGACTGACATAGTAAAGGATGAATGAAATAATACGGTAAAACAAAAAGAGAAAATGACTATAACACAGCATTCACAGAATTTAACAAAATACCCAAGACTTTAATGAATATCAGGATTTCTTCAGGCTGTTTTAAGTATTGTCATTGCAATAGGCTAAAACATGGTCCTTACCCCAAAATATAGAGGTCAAATCCCTGGAACTTGTGAATGTTACCTTGTTTGGAAAACTGACTCTTTGCAGATACAATTTAGTGAAGGACCTTGAGATGAGAGCATCCTGGATTATTCAGATGTGGACTAAATCTCATCCTCAGAGACAGAGAAGGCAAAGGGAAGATATGGGCAGAGAGTGAAGTGATGTGGCCATAAGTCAAAGAAGCCAGGGCACACCTGGGGCCACCAGAAGGTGGAAGAGGAAGAAAATGAATTCTCCTGTATAGTAGCCTCTAGAAGGAACACGACCCTTCCAGATTTTGGATTTCTAGTTTCCAGAACTGTAAGAAAATAAATTTTTGTTTTTTCAAATCTGTGATAATTTGTTACAGCAGCCTTAGGATACAAAGATAATAGCTGACCCCTGAGGGCTCAAAGTCATGCTCTTTTTAGAAAAGTTTCTTTGGAAGGAGAATTTATAAAGGTTCCCAGGTGGCTAAGGTCCACAGGTTGGACACAGTATAGAGGACCTCCCATAAGTGCCCTTTCAAGTGAAAAGATTTAATTTATTAATCTTAGCAGTGTTTAAAAAACACAGACACAGGGCGCCTGGGTGGCTCAGTGGGTTAAGCTGCTGCCTTCGGCCTGGGTCATGATCTTGGGGTCCTGGGATCAAGTCCCGCATCGGGCTCTCCGCTCAGCAGGGAGCCTGCTTCCTTCTCTCTCTCTCTCTCTGCCTGCCTCTCTGCCTACTTGTGATCTCTCTCTGTCAAATAAATAAAATACACACACACACACACACACACACACAAAAACCCACAGGTCCAAAATGGAGTCAGTTGTGCTAAGCTGTTGTCACCAAACTGAGAATACTTAATACCTAACCTAATTGCAGTTTTAGCCTTTCCCAGGAATATATTAATAGGTTAGTTAGGAATTTCCTACTTATTTATTTATTTAAAGATATTTATTTATTTATTTGACAGAGAGCACAAGCAGAGGGAGCAGCATGCAGAGGGAGAGGGGGGAAAAGCAGGATTCCCATTGAGCAGGGAGCCCAACATGGGACTGGATTCCAGGACCCTGGGATCATGGCCTGAGCTGAAGGCAGCCGCTTAACTGACTGAGCCACTTAGGTATCCCACTGGTTGGAAGTTTCCTGGTGAGAACCAGTGAGGTTATCTGCTTGATAGACCTGTTCTTCCCCAAGGATAGGTGATAATGCCTGAAATATTCCTTTCGTTTTGTATGACTTCCTGTCCTACCTCCTAGCTGTATAGCATCTTTTAAAGTCTTCCCTTTTGTATAGCATCTTAGAGCTCCTTTCTGTTTGCTATATGAGATGCTGCCCAATTTATGAATCATGAATAAAGCCAGTTAGTTTCAAATTTACTCAGCTGAATTTTGTTTTAACAGTAGCCTTCAACCCTAGGCAGGAGATAAACCTGTTCTGAGGTTTAAAAAAAAAAAAAAAGGTATGAGCTTTACTTGACAATTTAAGCAATAAAAAACAAGTTGAAGGAATATCTAAAGATATGTTAATTCTTCTTCTTTTTTTTTTTTTTTAATAAAGATTTTATGCATTTGGGGCCCCTGGGTGGCTCAGTCATTAAGGGTCCGCCTTTGGTTCAGGTCATGATCCCAGGGTCTTGGGATCAAGCCCCGCATCAGGCCCCCTGCTCAGCAGAAGCCTGCTTCTCCCTCTCCTACTCCTCCTGCTTGTGTTCCCTCTCTCACTGTGTCTCTATCTGTCAAATAAATACACACAATCTTAAAAAAAAGATATTTTATATACTTATTTGACAGAGAGAGAGAGCACAAGCAGGGAGAGCAGCAGGCAGAGGGAGAAGGAAAAGCAGGCTCCCCACTGAGCAGAGAGTCTAACTTGTGGCTTCACCCCAGGACTCTGGGACCATGATCTGGCCGAAGCCAGAGGCCCAACTGTCTGAGTCAGTCACCCAGGCGCCCAAGATATGTCAATTCTTTTCATTGTTCAGTCATGAAAAAAAAGTATAGAACTCATAAGACTGTATTTAATTATTTATTCTTTATCTACCTATACTGGCTATCCCCCCTTGTGTTCACACCATACATTTAAGCAAACAGCCAGCAGCATACTTGTAAAAGCACTATCATAGACCTCACGATCATGACCAAGAATCATCAGTTCTGTAGCTACCCAATCAATGAAGCACAAAGAAATGGAAGGTTATAAATACATTATGCTTAATTCAGACATAACACTTTTGTTTAAAGTATTTTCATTTGGGAATCCCTTTTTCAAAATCTGTCCAGTGAATTCTGTACTTAACATAGGCTGTACTATATGGAAATTAAATTGTGACATGACTGTTTCACTTCATAGTGGCCTCTATTTTGTAAGACAGTTTACAACAATAAGGTAAAATTTTACTTCAAAACAAAAATAGGGGCGCCTGGGTGGCTCAGAGGGTTAAGCCTTTGCCTTCCGGTCAGGTCATGATCTCAGGGTCCTGGGGTCGAGTCTTGCATTGGGCTCTCTGCTCAGCAGTAAGTCGGCTTCTCCCTCTCTGCCTGCCTTTCTGTCTACTTGTGATCTCTGTCAGATAAATAAATAAATAAAATCTTAAAAAAGAAACACCACAGTAAATTTCCTAAATAGCTATCTTTGAATCAAAGCAAAACTAAACCCCATAACACTATAGATTACATATCTTAAATTTTTAATTTTGGATTTATGAAGTGTGACTTCACACCTTTTGGGGTATTTGTTTTTGTAACTAATTTTCATCCTTTTATGAAGTAATGAAACCACTCACTTGAAAATAGGGGGAAAAACCCCGTCAGAAACAAGACGTTCTAATTTTGTAACCTGGTAACGCGAATCTTAAACTTAGCTGGTTGAATATGAAGGATCAAAAGAGGTCTGGATTGTTCTAATAATTGTTTAGAATTTTAAAAATACCATATTTGTCCTCTGACCTTAACAAATAGATTTCACTGTCTTCAGTAAATAAATAAAGACACACACCCCCCCCCACTTCTCATATAGTGACGCCCAAAGGCCTGTCATTACCACGAGTGGCATAATGTTGTCCTTAGCACTCAGCAATTTTCCCAGCCATGACAAAACACCTCCGCGCCGGTTCAAGTTTTATTTCCTAATTTCATTTTCATTTATAAACACAAATTTTGTTTTCTTTGGAAGGAACGTTCTGCGTTGGATTACTTTTTTTCTTTTAATTCTGGATGTAAACTCTTAACAATCCCACGATTTATACGGGCTGTGGATCAGCAGCCGCATTTTAAGATGACACAGTTAGGCTCTTAGATCACCGGCAGAGACACCTGTCTGACCGGAAGTTGTGATGACGCTGCTACCTTCCTGTAAACATCCCAGGCATTTCGAGTCATTCTTTCGGACAGTCATTTTTTTTTTTTTTTTTTCCTCCGTTTCGCCAGAATGTCGGCCACAGTCCCCACGCGTCGTTTCCACGGGCCCCTGGGCCTTGATGAGCGTCCCTAACCCCTAAAGACAGGAGCGGGGCTGGGCCGAGCCCTGGAAGCCAGCAGGCGAGGCGTCCGCGTAGGCCGGGGCGCCAGGTTCACCCCTCGCGGGCCGCATGCCCCCCGCACCCCTGCTCTGCGCGCTCCGGCCGCCGGCCGCCCGCGTCGGGAGGACTCACGCGTTCGCGCCGGGGAGCCCGGCTGCGGCTCGGGCAGCCCGGCGGGGCGGGGAGAGGCGGGACCGGCCGCGCAGGGGCTGGGCGTGCGGAGGCAGAGCCGGCCGGCGGGGGCGGGCTTTCTCCAGCGGCGGTCGCACTCTCTCGGCTCGCTGCGTCCGGGCGCTCGGACCATGTCTTGGCGCCGCGCTGCGCTGCGGGGGACGAGGCTGGTTCGGAGCGGGAGCGGCTCGGCGGGCCGGCTCGGCGGGGTAGTGGGAGCTGCGGCCTCTGGGTACGGGGCGCGGCGGGCAGGGCACGGGGGGTTCGGCGTGGCGCGGAGGCTTCGCAGGGTTCAGGCGCCTCTTTCCCCGGCGCGGGGTGGGGCCCTCGGAGGGCGGCGGGAGCCCGGGGAGGGTGGGCGGTGAATGATGCCCTAAGCCGTAGTGCCTTCTTACGGATCGTGTGACTCGACCATCGAAAACACCCGAGTTGTGGTCTTGGTGGAGCTTGGAACCTCCCCTCCCCCTCCCCGTCTAATAAATTGGGATTTCAAATAAACAGCGATTAACTTTTACTCTTAGTTTATCCGAAATATTGCGCGGATTATATTTAGACTCGGAAGTTACTCGCTTTTTTACATAAAGTTCTAATGTAATCGATCGTTCTGCATTTTTATTTGCTAAACCTGGCAACCCTCCTGCAGGAAGTGAAGGGGGAGCTTCCTACTAAAGGGCCCAGTCTTTGAGGATGGGGACTGTGACTTAACTCATGTAGATGTCGCCTCTGGCTAGACCGAGGATTGCTTTCCCTGTGCTTCCCGGCCTCCAGTACCAGGCCTGCGGTGGAGGACCCCCGGCCTGGGCTGATGGCTGTGCGGCCCTTGGGCCCGAGCCGCTGCTCCATGGTGGTTCTGACAGTTCCAGTGTCTTTGCCTGCCGCTGCGCATCCACCCCTCTGTGTTGGAATCCCTTCCTGCTTGGTTTGGTAACTCGGATCAGTTCTGCCAGACTGTAGGAACTGTTGATTACCTTTCTATTAGCTGGTGACCCAGTCCACAAAGGGGCTGACTACGTGGTGTTAACTCTTTGACTGACTGTCCTGGAGCCCCTGATGCCTTTTTCCAATGATGTTTCGCCTACTTAGCATATAGCAGGCGCTCCATGAATGTGGCATGGCTAATGGGTGCATCAGTGTTGAAGTGAAACGGTTCTTGCGCGTTTCTCTGTTGACGTCTCTTTCCTTACTAGGTAGTAACTTTTGCCAAGCTCAGCCAGAATTGAGGGAGAAAGGTGCTTTCCAGAAACTTTTATTTGGGAGGGTAGGGGGTGATATTTCAGATCCACCTCTGGACCCCTGAAATCATGACCTGAGCTGAAGGCAGAGGCTTAGCCCACTGAGCCACCCAGGCGCCCCTAAACTGGTCTTGTTGTACTAGTGATAAGTAAAACTCTTTTTTTCTGTTTTATAGATTTGGGTATATATTTGCATATCAGGCTTTCATTAAATGGATCTCATTTGCTATATTATCATTAATGATTATCTTTAATGTTTAAAGCTGCACTGCCTTTTAAAATTCTTTTTAGGATGGGGAACAGCACATCAGCATCTTTGGGGAACTCAGCAACTGCTCCTGTGAATCAGATTCAAGTGAGTGATGTGGGAGACATAGGAAAAAACTTTCCTCTGTAGAAAAAGAATTGTGTTTTACACATTTAACATGCATATTCAGTATCCAACCTGACATAGTTTGGCAAATGAATTACTAAATGTATACTTTAAAGTGTGCTATCAAAATAATCCATGTGACAGAAAATTTCTAGATCATATTGGTAGCCAAAATTTATGAGGTTTATTATTAATGGAGTCTTTACTCCCTCTAAGTGGGGTCTGTGAGGTTAGCTTCTCCTTTCCCTCAGACCTACCTCCGTCTCCTGTTGATACCAGTCAGGCTGCCCTTCGCCAGGGATACTGTTTGATTTTGGCCTGGGAAGCTGCTTCACAGCTTTCTCCCCCAACACAGAACTGAGCGTGCTGTAGTTACTTTATAAATGATCCTCTTAGTGACACCATTTGCTGCTGTGTACTGTTTTCCTCTCTTTTGCTACAAAACGCAGTTAATTCTGCCTCAGAAAACCTTCTATGTATTTCTTCTCTCGAGGTCCAGAAGACACACTCATGTTTTTCTTTCTTTGTTCCTCATCACCAGCCACGACAACATAGATAACATATCTGCCTTTAATTTATTTGGCTAAAAAAGTATTCACTCACAGCTGATGAATGTAACAGCAATGCTAGAAACCTGTTGTGAGGGTTCCTTCTTAAAGTGAGAATACAAAATGATGAAAATTCAGCTAGGTTGAGTCTGAGGGAGATGAGAAGGGTTGTTTGAGACACTCTGGCTTGATATCTTGTTTCAACTCACTTTGGAATCTCTTCATTGGTGGTGTTTTTTTTTTTTTTTTTTTAAGATTCTATTTATTTATTTGACAGAGATCACAAGTAGGCAGAGAGAGAGGAAGGGAAGCAGGCTCCTTGCTGAGCAGAGAGCCCGATGAGGGGCTCGATCTCAGGACCCTGGGATCATGACCTGAGCTGAAGGCAGAGGCTTTAACCCACTGAGCCACCCAGGCGCCCCTTCATCGGTGGTTTTTTTTTTTTTTTTAATTTTTTTTTTAAGATTTATTTATTTATTTTACAGAGAGAGATCACAAGTAGAGAGGCAGGCAGAGAGAGAGAGGGAAGCAGGCTCCCTGCTGAGCAGAGAGCCCGATGAGGGGCTCCATTCCAGGACCCTGAGATCATGACCTGAGCCGAAGGCAGCGGCTTAACCCACTGAGCCACCCAGGCACCCCCATCGGTATTTTTACTGCATGTCAGCACCCTGGATGATCATCTCTCTATACACAATGGTCTTAATGTGCCTATAACCTGACTTGACACCCAAGGATGGATGTAACTTTATTTTATTATTTTTTTTAATTTAAAGATTTTATTTATTTTTTTGACAGAGAGAGATCACAAGTAGGCAGAGAGGCAGGCAGAGAGAGACGAAGGGAAGCAGGCTCCCTGCTGAGCAGAGAGCCCGATGCAGGGCTTGATCCCAGGACCCTGAGATCATGACCTGAGAGGAAGACAGAGGCTTTACCCTGCTGAGCCACCCCAGTGCCCTGGATGTAACTTTAGAACTACTTTGCCTTGGTACTCTACTTTCTGATTTTTGGCTTTCATCTTGAAGGTGTTGCTTATGACCCACATAAGAACAACATAGATGCCTGGGTGCTAGACTTATCTATTCAGAATTCCTTGAAGGACCTGGACATTCATGTATTTAGAAACAAAAAAGAAAACAAACTTCACAGGCAATGCAGATGCGTAGGAAAATTTCATGGTCTTTGTGATAAAGGCCTGGAGAGTAGTTTCCAAACCAGGCTGACTGGGAAGTTAAAAAAAAAAAGAAAAGCTTTTGACTTCTGCCTGAAACCCTTTGAATCAGCATTTCTGGTAGTAGCTTTTCCAGGAACAAGAATATAAGAATGCCTTATCAATACTGTAATGAATATGATGGTTTTTTTAAAACTATGAAGATATAAAGGAAGGAGCGAAAGTTGAGGGGGTAAATTGTTTTTATATCTGGATCAGTGAAAGCTTTACATTTTAAATGGAACTCGTATATCAGTCCTCACCATTAAAAGTAAAGGAAGGTAAGGAGTTAGCTCCTGAACACCTGCTGAGTATTTAAGAGGCAATGTAACAGAGTTAAGTGCCTGGTCTGTAGAATCAGACTTGCCTGGGCTCAAATCTCAAGCTTTCCAGGTCTTATTAGGTGAGGACTATGACTAAGTCATTTCCCTTCTTCACTTTCCCCATCTGTGCCTCACTTTCCCCATCTGTAAAGTAGATATAATAATATGACCTGTCTCAGGATTATAGTGAGGTTTACATGAGCTGGTGAAGATTAGATGTTAAGAATTGTGTCTGGCATACAGAGATGTTTGCTGTATGTGAATTGGCTATGTATTGTTGTTATCACTCCATGTTAACTTTGCCTCTGTTGTAACCCATTTTTTTCCCCTAAAAACATCCCTTTTAAATAAATAATAATAAATAATAAATAAATAATATTCTCAATCTGCAAATGAGAAAATAGATGATGGAGACTTAATTTGAGCACTGAATCATGAGTCTCCAAATCCATCCCCTTTCCACTATAATGGTTTCTTCCCAGAAGGTAACGTCTAGAATTAAAACATTTTTTTGTTTGTTTGTTTGACTCCAGGAAACAATTTCTGATAACTGTGTGGTGATTTTCTCAAAAACATCTTGTTCTTACTGTACAATGGCAAAAAAACTTTTCCATGACATGAATGTTAAGTATAAAGTGGTGGAATTGGACATGCTTGAATATGGAAGTCAATTTCAAGATGCTCTCTACAAAATGACCGGTGAAAGAACTGTGAGTGTATCCTCTGTTGTGTTTTTCCTCCAAATAAATGGTACCTGGGTCACCTACAGCCTAGGTCCTTGTGTTATATAAAGTGAGCCAAGCATTCTCTGTCTCATCCTCTGAGAATCTTTTTTGGATAAAGAAATGGCAGATCTGGGAATAAGATTCAGAGACTGAGAAACAGCAGAATTCATTATTTTATCTTTATTCTTGCCATATTTGTGTGTGTGTGTGTATGTTTTGACTAGGAGGGTGGGGTTGTCGTGAGTGCTGTGAAACTTGAAGATCCTCCTGGAGCTTTTCTCAAGATGAAATCCTTTCTCCTCTTACTTAAACAGTACAGACCATGGGTCAGTCTTCAGCTGCTGTGCTAATAAGAGTGCTTTAGTTCTTCATGTTTTTGGATTTCTGAAATTTGTCCAACCATATGCATTTTTTTCAGTGAAATGCATTGTCGGGAAAATACATAATATTGCCATTTTCCTTCTTGTTTGTGTATGTGTGGAAGGTGTTTATAAACAATAATTACAGATTGTTATTTTACCTTTTATGTGCCATAGCAGTTAGAAGGAAAGGCTTGAGTGTCAGATTGCCCTGGATTTAAATCCTAGCTCTGTCATTTGCAATCGTTGTGATTTGGTGCAAGTTCCTGTGCCTCATTTCCCTCCAAAATAAGGCTAAAATTAGTACCTACCTCAAGGGTTGTAAAGATTTAAGTACTTTGTGAAAGAGCTTAATCTACTGCCTGGCCCATAAAAGTACCCAGAGTATGAGCATCCATTATTATTATGTGAAAGGTCTTATACTTCTGACAGTAGAGTGACACCTGATCTTTTGTTTATCCTACAGGTACCAAGAATATTTATCAATGGAACTTTTATTGGCGGTGCAACTGACACTCACAGGCTTCACAAAGAAGGGAAATTGCTTCCACTAGTTCATCAGTGTTATTTAAAAAAAAGTAAGAGGAAAGAATTTTAGTTATGTAGGCGCTCATAATGTTGCTAGTAAAATGTTGCTAGTAAAGTGATAATGCCTGATAATGCCTTTTAAATGTTTGAGGATGTTTTAAATTTGTAAATTGTCTTCCCGAAAAAGTTGTAAAACAATAAATTGCTGTGGAATCTCTTCTTCCTACTTGCCAATTCTTGAGCAAAGGGGATAATATTTAAAACTACAGGGGTGAAATTGTGTCAAAAGATAATGAAAGGGGCACCTGGGTGGCTCAGTCATTAAGGGTCTACCTTCAGCTCAGGTCATGATCCCAGGGTCCTGGGATTGAGCCCCACATCAGGCTCCCTGCTCAGTGGGGGGACCTGCTTCTCCCTTTTCCTCTGCTGCTCCCACTTGTGCTCTCTCACTTGTTCTGTCAAATAAATAAAATCTCTAAAAAAATAGGATAAAAAAATTTTGGATACTTGATTAATCCAATCCCTATATCAAACTTATCAACAAGAATCTTATTTATTTTTAAATTTAATTTACATTTTTTAGAAGAGTTTATGTATTTATTTGACAGAGAGGATGGTGAGAGAGGGAATACAAGCAGGGGGAGTGGGAGAGGGAGAAGCAGGCTTCCCGCTGAGCAGGGAGCCTGATGTGGGGGCTCCATTGGCCGTAGGCAAAGGCAGATGCTTAATCGGCTGAGCCCACCAGGTGCCTGTCAACAAGACTTTTTAAAGTGCACTTCCTGGGAAGCATTTTCCTAGCTGATCCCACAGAGTCAACAGAGCAGATTGCAAATTCTGGGAAGAGAAAAAACTTGCTCAGAGGTGGGAGGACAGCGCATTTTGGGTGAAGTGCTTCTGCTTTCTGATCAAGATGGACCAAGGAATCTGGGACAGTTCTGCGGGAGACATCTGGTGGCTTTTCTGGCCATATGCCATCAATGATGCTTCATACATGGATTTATTAAACTGCCATTAGGAGACCTTGGGAAAGCAAGATTTTGAGTTATTTCATTCTCGTGTGGTAAATTAGAACACTGGAATGGAACAGAGAATACCATGTCCTTTAGTCCTTTATTTTGCATTGTGCCAATGAGAAATTTTACATGCTTGCTATGTTATCTTCACCTTCAAGAACTCTTATAATAAACAACTAATCTGAGTTCTGTGAGCCATTCTAGCAAATGATTCGATCCAGGGTCCTTGGAACCCTTAATCTAGAGCTGGTCAGTCAGGATAACAGGTAACAACCTGGATTTCAGATTCGTGCCTGAAGCAGTGTTTGAGGGGCAGTCCTGTAGGACTGAGCAGCTGCCCTGACATGCCCATTCCAGATAACCAATACTTAGTTTTAACTGAAAGGAGCTAGTTACAAAACCTAGGGTTATAGGGGAGGGATTCAGATAGCGACTACAACAAACCACTAAATCCTCAGTGAAAGAAAACCATTCCTAGTACTTAAACAGTGATTAATACCTATTAGATCAAGACAGAGAAGTGTTCAAAACACAAATCACATTTTCTGGGTATGGCCAGTAGGCAGGTGAATCTCTTCGAACAATAAATTCCTTTTTATATAATATGGATAATACCATTTTCCTTAGTATTTATTTTGGGAAATGGAAATAATGCAAATCACATCACACAGTGCTTAGTATAAATAGACTTTTCAATATGTAATGGTTATTATAATCACAGTGGCTCAGAAATATGATTATCTTGTGGACCCATCAGGATTTTCCAATGTCCTAGTTAAGATTTTAGGGAGGGGTATTTCCATTTCTTCTCTTTTCCCATGTCTTAGCTTGGGCTGGTATAGCAAGTTTAGACAAGAAATATTTCTCAAATTTCTGGAGGCTGGGAAGGCCAGTATCAGGGAGCCCGCTAATTTGATTTTGGTGTAGGCGTGCTTTTTGGTTTGC
The DNA here is from genome assembly GCF_030435805.1 of Mustela lutreola. NCBI lineage: Eukaryota > Metazoa > Chordata > Mammalia > Carnivora > Mustelidae > Mustela > Mustela lutreola. The sequence continues at coordinate 55,230,024 of NC_081303.1, forward strand.
AGATGGTCATCTTCTGTGTCTGTGCGGCAGGAGAGAGAGAAAAAAGCAAGCTCTCTTGTCTCTTCTTGCAAAGGCACTAAACTATCATGAGGGCTTCACCTTCAAAGCACTAATGACCTTCCTAAAGGGGCCCCATCATCAAATACCATCACACTAGAAATCATGGTTTAACATACAAAATTTGGGGAGACATTTACTCCGTAATACCATTCTTACAGTTTGATAACAAAGTATAATACAAATCTAAGGCAAAACTAGGTATAAGTTGTCCCAGCAGCTATTTTTCCAGAACCAAAGGCTAGAAGAGAATGGTGATCAGTTTAAGAAAAGGTGATGTTATCTTTTTTGTTTTTTCAGTCTTTTTAATTTTTAATGTTAAGATTTAGAAAATAAACTGTTTACTGTAGCCAGCTAATATGAAAAAATTGACCGTTCCTCATTGTATCATTAATCAATTTATCCTTCAATTGCCCAAATATCTAAAAGGGAAGCTAAAAAAAACAGTTGAGAAAAAAATTGGTCTTTTGTGTAAGTGGATCTAGATTGTTTACTAATATTATTAAAAAATACCATTTGAAAATAGTTTTGAAGTCACAGCTTCTTGATAAGGTTTATTGTTAAATATTTTTTTAAACTTAAAAAAAAAATTAAGACAGAGAGAAGTGGAGGTGGGGGCAGGGGAGAGACTCCTGAAGCAGACTCTATGGAGCAGGGAGCTTAACATGGGGCTTGATCCTCAGGGGACTCTGAGATCATGACTTGAGCTGAAATCAAGAGTGGGTTACTTAACGAACTGACCCACCTGCCACCCCCTATTGTAAAGTATTTTTTAAGCCTAGTTTTCTTTATCCATGAAGAAATGCGTAATTTGTGATCTTACTTTCTCCATATAACTGCTGCCATCTTTAAATAGAGAACTATAAGATCAACCAAATGTTCAAAGTTTTGGTAGGTATATTCTGATGTAACTTGCTTCTACTCTTATGTATTACCTATATGCTCAGATCTTAGTTTTCAGAAGTTACGGGAATTCAGAGAGAAAAGAAATGTCTGCATTGGCACTAAAACTTTTTTGTTTACATAATTGATTTTTGGTGTTAACGTCACTTTTCCCAAGGGTAACTTTGAGTAATTTCTTCACCAAAGAAACTTGTTGAAATTCTTTAAGAATGCGCATTTTGGTTAAATCCAGAAATCACTGGGAAGAGTCCTCAACCACATGTATTTTAAAGATATAGTTAGAGGCATTATAAGGCTAATGTTAATTATCAAACTAATTTCATCTTATTGAAATATTATAACAGATTACTGATAGCCTTAGATTTTATAAGGCATATTATAACCTTAAAATTCTTATTTCTTTAAAGAAATGAAAACCGGGGTGCCTGGGTGGCTCAGTTGGTTAAGTGTCCACCTTTGGCTCAGTTCATAATCCTGGAGTCCTGGGAACAAGCCCTGCATTGGGCTCCCTGCTCAGTGCGGGGGAAGCTTGCTTCTTTCCCTCTCTCTCAAAAAATCTTTGGGGGAGAAAAAAAAAGTTAAAGCCATTATTTGATGTGCATAGAGTTTATTAGGTGTATCTATTGGTTTCTACATAATACAACTGACCAGAAGCAGTTCCCGTAATGTGCATCTGCCCTCACTCCATGTCTACAATGATGTCCTCAGTATGGTATTTTTCAAGGCGAGAAAAGGAAACATTTCACAGTATCGGTGAAAACTTTTATCATGAAATAAATTTAATACATTAGTATTCATCAATTTTCTATCAGAAAACAGCAAAATTACATTGTCAGGTATAGGCATATTATTTACAGAAAATATGGAAGACTCAACAACGCATCAATAAGTTTATCAACAGACCTAAGAAACCCCCCACAGCCCTCTTTTTAGGGTTCCTTCCTTTGAAATGAAACCTGTATAAATGAAACTTTGTATCCTTAAGCACCAGCTTGACAATTTTAAGTTTTCTTTCAATTTTATAAAATACTCCTGCTTTGAAAGGCAAAGTGAATATAAAAATGTGAATCTAATTAAACAAATGACTGGCCTGGATACTTTTTATTGCAACAATTGCAATGTTTTACAACTATATTCACATCTTTCAGTGAACTTGCCTATAGGCTTGAAACAAAGTATTTGCTTTTTGTCTTGAAAAATTTCCTCAAAAAAGTAACCGTTTTTGAAACTGTACAACTCTGTTTTTCATTCATAGTGTTTAAATATGCAGCTTGGTCCTTGGAGATTATGTTACACAAAGTCCAGCTTCTTGGATAATTTGTTATACCAAACAATAAAAAAAACCTTAAACAGCCACAAAATAGTACTGATGCTAACAGTCATATATGTAGAATGTTATCAGTGTACCCAGATTATCCCATTAATAGGTACTTAAAACTACTAATGTACTCTCAGGTTTTAAAACTTAACAGTTAAATTTCCATTATGTAAAAACGAAAGCTCTGTAAGACCCTTTGAGTTCTGTACTTCAGAAACACTAACGCTATTAAGGCATTACTTAATGAACAAGACCCTATGGAAAGTAACTAGTATGCCTGTGGAGAGCTAGTCATATTTTAAGGCAGTCAGAAGATTCATTTTTTTCACTTTAAGGCTCTTGCATACTTAAATTTTATTCTATGCAGGCATTATTCTGTGTAATTTAAGTATTCAGTAAGTGGTAAATTACAGATATCAAAGCCTTTATATAAAACAAACGGACAGTTTAGTACTGTAATACCTCTCCCCTAAAGAACTTTTTAAAAAAGATGATTTCATGTATCTCATCCCTCTGGAGAATTTCTTCATTATCAGAAGGTGGCAATAAAGGAAGAAAATATAACTCATATGCATTACAAAAATGTCATCTACTCATACCACATTATATATAGTCCATGTTTAAAATAACAGTGCAACAAACACATTTGATTACAATTCATTAGTTGTTTAATAATTTAAACTTTATTTGGGTGTATATGGATTCTAAAGTTTACACTGCAAATAAAAACTGTATTTAAACAAAAGTTCCAATATTCTATCAATTATATGTGGGATTGATACATAAAATAGCAAGGCTTTACCTTATTTACTATTCTTAACAATCCAAGTGTTCATTAAGTGAAACCAGCAGAAATACAGCTAACTTACTAGTTCTTTTGTTCAGTTTTCTGATAACTTCTAAAAGTACAGAAGTCTTAAATATATTTTAAAATTTAGTATCACTTTTGTTCATAAAATTAATATGACATATGGTGGTGCTAAATTAAAAAGCAAAGGGAAAAATCTCTGTCAGAAACAGCTTTTGTGTATTTTCATTGTATTTATGTAATTTATAATCATTGAAAATAATCACCTTAGTTTCAGTAATAGAATTTTGCAGTGCAACTTCTCTAGTTTTTATTTCTACCAATTTCCAATATAATTTGAAACTATCACGGTTTAGGAAAATGTGTTATTTATTATAACTTTATTCAAACATATGCTTATCTATATTAGATTTCTACATGAAAAAATATTGCCACAGAATTTTCAAATTAACTTCTTAATTTTTCAAAAGCAAAAAACTTACCAATTAAAAAATATTAAATGTGAATACAAGTTATTGACAGGCTCTTGTACACCACAAATGATGTATATATAAGCTCAGTTAAGTACTTAGTAGATGAAAGATTTGAAAGTGGTTCTTATATGGAAATATGAACATGAGATATGCTATTCTGAGTATTCAGTTATTTAGTTTTCTAAGAGCAAAGTAGATCTAGAATTGCAAACAAAGACTGAATAAACTTACTTAAAGGCTACAACATTTTTGCAACCATCTAATGCAAAAGGTATATAATAGAATTTGATTGGGGAGAAAATAAATTAATCCAATTATTGTTTCAAGAGATCTGCCTATTATTAATTTGAAAAATGTGATCTGAAATGTGCAAAGAGATTCATCCCAACTTTGAATATGGGTGATTTTCCTGTCATTCATTTTATTACTGAGGTAAGGTTAGAAACAGAAGACAAAAATGTCAGAATAAAGTAATTTTAAGAAAATGAACAAACAAAAAAATGAGGTATAATCTTCCAACAAGGAAGATTAGGAAGCAAATAATAGGGAAATGCTAAATAAAATCTGTACAGTATATATAACTAAATTCATAGCTTTTTCCCTAATTCTTCCTTGTGCATATTTATATTGAGGCTATAGAACATTTCTCTAGAGGGGATATTGCCTTAACAAATCACCCCAAACCTATGAAATGTAAGTCTAGAATTTTTCCTTTTTGATAACTTACTCTAAGGGCACCACTTTTTAAGAAATTTTTATCTGTGGGTATATAATCTTTAGGTTAAATTAGGCTACGTCCAATAAGTGATCACAATGATTTCTTTTTAATTATTGTTTAGATGTGCTTTTAAATTTTTTTTCACTTAATTGTCAGATCCTCCAATTTATTCAGGAATTTTACCTTAAATTTCCAAAATAATTTTATATGTTTTTTGCAAAACTTCCAAAAATGAAGGCAAATCCTGATACGATGATAATCATTTGTAGATTTACCTGTTATTTTAAAAGGTTAATCAAATGCTTATTAATAGTGTTTCTTCATTTAGATAAGTATAAGATTATATCCAAATGGATGTTAAAACTTGGAATGTGTTACTTTCTCTTGATCACACAATAGTGACTTTAGTCAAAAATACTCACCTTCACTGTAAATATTTTTCTTCCATACTTTCCCACTCAGAATAGGAATGTTTTAATTAATTACTGAGCCTACTGAATGGTTATTTGAAAACATTTTATCATTTGAACCATGTATCGTCTATTAACAATGTTTCTAATTTAAAAAATTCTAATTTGTATTGCAAGTCCTCCTCCTAATTTAAACTTTTATACAGATATTAAATCACTGATTCTTCTAAGAGCCCAGCATCCAGATAGGTTACATTTCAAAGATAACAAAATTGAAGGTTAAACTGGTTGTCTACAATCCCCCAAAGTAAGATAAGCAAGAGGTTCTAGAGGGGTAATACTAAATTCCATTCACTAGTATCTTCCTCACTAATGTTTCCATAAAACAGTGACTAAACTAAATAATATGTTAACTGTTAATAAATTGCATTTTCAAGAAGTGTCAACAAATAAGGAAGAGTATAAGATTAGCTTTGTTTCACTAATTTTAACTATATCCTGAAAATATTTACATATTTTCTAGGAAATAAAGTTTATTTTTCTTAGAATTGTTTTTAAAGCAATATCTCCCTAAATATTAATGTAGCAATAATCCTAAAATTCAGAAAATAAAACTTCTTTATCACTTCAACATAATAAGGTAAAGTTTTAAAAATTTTTTCTATAGGGCTATATTATATATAGCAACACAGGTTGTTAAGATATTAATTGTAATTGAGGATTACTATGAACCAGAAAAGCATACATGTTCACAAATCTGTTTTGCTACTCCTAAAGCAATCATGTAGATACATTATTTCCTAATACCTAAAAAGATAAAGGTTTTGAATAATTTTATTTCACCACCTACTCTTGTGAGTCCATGTCTTCCCATTCTGTGGGGAGATGAATTCTGGAATGGGAATGAAGAGCCCAAGATTGGTAGATCCAGTGCTCCAAAGCCATACTCTTTTAGACCTTGGGTCCCTAACCTACATTAAAAATCGCCTTTTAAATTTCAGATTTTTTTCTTCTTTAAATCTTACCCTAATCCATTTAATTAGATGTATGTAAATCTTCAAAACGGTCACATCTAATCTTACTTCTCTGATGGACTGGTTGACTTGTGAACATCTAAAAGCACTATAGGAGAAGTACATAACTGAAGGAAATATACTTTTATGCTATATTCCAATTAACATTTCTATTAGGAATAAAAAGATTGTGTTATAATTTTTAAGATCTTGGGTTTACTTAGAAACTTCAAAAACTATTACACGATTTTACTAGGCTCTTTAAACTTTAAATTCAATCCGAACATATTTTAATGTTATCAAAAGTAGCTAATACCTTACATCCAATGCTTGACAGAGGGCCAAAAAACAGAATGATGTCTGAAGCAATGTACAAGGGTGGTGGTACCCACACACTACCTTGTTGACAAAAAAATCTCAGGTAAATATCGTAACATTTACAAATTGCTACTAGTTGCCTTGAAGGAATGGCTCATAGCAGAGCCAGCATTGTTAATGAGTCTGAAAGGGGCATTTTCTTGTCACTTCCAGACCCAAATTTCTTATGAAACATAAAGTATCTAAACAAATTCAAGTCCTCTTTTGCCCTCAAAACAAAACCTCTGACTCCTAACCACACAGAAGGTTATAATTTACATTTACTAGTTTGACTTTTCATATGATAATGAGAAGGGCTTTATAAATCCTTCAGTAAATTATTAGTTATTAGGAAAAGAATACAAAAAAATTGAAATTTTATGTTATCTTAAATAACCATAATATAATTATGAGCAAATATATTGGGATTTCAATATGTTAAACCTCCCCAGAAAGAAGGACATTTGCTCAAGAAAATAATGCACTTTAGTGTAATGAAAAGGAAGTTTAATATACACAACAAGTAAAATAGAAAAAAAATTTTCTTACAGACTGGTTAGTGGTAATGTTACTCAAAAGTTGCCTTTCAAATATGAAAGACCTAGCTTGCTTTATTATTTTTTAAAATATCAAAAAAGAATGTCTTGCCACAAATGAATAATGGACAGAGATATGTCACTGACATGTTTACAATTAGGAAATATCTAAAACCCACTTACAACTGGTTAAAAAAATAGTTAAAGGTAATTAGAATATTTAAAGTAAGGAAAAAGCTAATCTGGTTACAGCTGAGATTTTAATTATCATACTTTTCATATTTATGAGTGGGGGAGTTAAATGCTTAAAACAGTTTGTTGTTTACGTTTGTTAAGACTATGAAAAAAAAGAAAAAGTGTGGCTACACATGGCTATGTTGTTATATTTCAGCACAAACTGTCAAGTCATGCCCCAACTCACAGCAATAAAATGCACCAAAACAAACAAAAAGCAAACCAAACAGACTTCCTCAGCTGACACAAACTTTAGTGTCTTTTCTCAGGGCTTTTCCACCCTTTTTCTGGTTAATGTAACAATCCTACAAGTGTAAATAAAATATCAGATTTAAAGTATCTTTTTCATTGAGTAAGAAAGCTGCTATTTATGTGATCTTAGAAAACTCCAAGGAATTTGTAAAAATGTGTTCATAATTTAATCATTTTTTTAAAACCCCTTGGTATAAAAATTTACAGATGAATTTGATATTCCATCACAGTTACATGGTCCAGTGCATTTCAGAGTATTTGGACATTGTCATAGCTGTCCTTTCCCAATGCAGTTAAGAAAACTTCAAGCACTTTTCAAACAAGTGACATGATATAGAACTACTTACTTTTGGCTCTCACTTCTCTTAAGTACAAATGAGATTATTCACCATAGCAAAACTGGTTATTTTACAGTGTCTATCAACAAGGAGTTCTCTGTTAGAAAGAGGGAGCTATAGGGTATTCTGAAGCTATTTCCCAAGAGCTAGTTTAGTAGACAGAAAGAACTTTGGGCTCATCTTTTTGTTTTCTTTTCTTTTTTGGCAAGGTAAATTTTCCATTATGCACATACTATACTATCATCATCTTTCATTGGATTAAGATTAGCTGGGAAGTAGCTACATATTTTTAGTGAGATCACTGATGGCAACGGACCTCTGATATCATGCTGGTGCTTATGGTTAAATCACATCTAATGTGAAATTCCGAATTACATCTAAGGCTCCAGTATCAAAGCCACACATATCCAACATGCCTCTATCATCTGGGTCTGCAATGGTAAAACCATTTGATGTCATTCCACAAACAATCAATTTAGCTGGAATGTCCATTTTCTGTAGGAAAAGATCAAAATACATATTTAAAAAATTTATGTAAGCAAAAGCAAAACACTTATAAGGCTATCACAATTTTTCATTCTGAAGTCAATTTTTTTTCTTCTCTCCATAAAATCTGTTAATCTATCAAGGTCAGACTCTGATCTTTAGAACAGAAAATAAAATTGTGTTAACAGCCTGCCTGAAATTCCCGCTTTTCTGTTTATGGGCCATAGAGTACTATATTCTTAGGCAGCCAAAAGGTTTTCAACTTATGAAACCTGTCAGGACATTTGGGGACATCAGATATTTTTACCAATATATCAAATACTGGGGCAGTGTGTGTGGGTATATATAAAGAAACATTTCCCTGCAATTCTCAACTTTTGGTCTATGGTTTTGTTATATATGATATATGCATGTCACATGTCAGAACTTGCTTTACAGCTATGACTTAGGGTTAAAATAACTGAGTTTTGGAGAAAAACCAATAATCATTGAGTATACAATATGTCAGATACCAGAATGAACTCTTTAACTTATCTAATATAACTGTTATAATAACTCAAAAGGTAAGTAGTGCTATTAAATACTATGACATACATCAGTTAAATAATTTGCTTAGGTCTACAGTCAGTAAAAGGGAAAGACCCAGGACTCAGAACCCAGCCTGCCTTGACTACAAATCTATTCTCTCCCTTTCTCTCACATTTAAACATACATTAGAATCCCCAGGAGGGTTTGTTAAAACACAATCCCACTCTCCAGTTTCTGAGTCAGCAGGTCTCCCATGGGGTCTAGAAATTTGCATTTCTAGCAAGGGCCCAGGCTAAGGCTGCAGATAGGAAAACCCCAATTTGAGAAATAGCACTCTTCATCAAGTTCTAGTTCTTCTCATCACACTAGCCACAATTCAAGTGCTTGACAGCCATATGTGACTAGTGGTTACCACACTGGATACTGTAGCTAAAGAACATTTCCATGATTTGAGAGCTCAATTGGAGGCACTGATTAGAACACAGAAGTAGCCATGAAACTTAAAACACAGATTCTACCTTTGCTTTAATTTTATGTAGTCCTTTAACAAAATTCATAAATGATACTTTAATTTTTCAAGGAGCACAATGAATTATTAAGAATGTATAGTTAAGGTAAAATATTTTTATTATTGCCAAAAACAGTTTGCAGAGGATATTTTAGTAATGTATAGAATTTGGGACTAGCTGAAATAAATTATATATGGATAACCAATATTTTTTATTTCAAGTACTGTTGAACTGGCTTTGTATCCCCATACAAAGGTACAGAACGATCTTAAGTATTTTTTGGAAAAATAGTGTATATTTTAGTACGGATTCTTATTTGGGGTGAGAAATAATATTAGAATTTTACCTTTCGATACTCTCTGAGAGCAACAGCAGGATGGACACTTCCAGCAAAAGTCTCATTATCAGTGAAGATAATGAAGACATCAGCAGCTGTGTTTGTCTTTTGAGCCCAGATCATTGGAAGAGAGCAATCAGTTCCACCTGCTGGGATCTAACTCAGAACAAAAACACGATTCGTAATAAGTGTCCTAGTTTCCATACTCAGATATTTGAAATAATACTTAAAAATTTTTTTTACATTATCATTTTGCTTATGGCTAAAACATAGACCTTCTCAAAGCATGTGTATATATTTATTATTTTGTGCTCATGGGAAAATTGAGATAAAACTATTTATTCTCATAAACATTAATATCAGACATAACATCAATATAAGATTATTATACAACACATTAAGTAAACTTAATAAAACAGTTCCTTACCTGATTCATGGTCATTAAAACCTGTTGTAATGTCATATCCGTAGTCACTGGACATGGTACCATTTCATCTGAAAAAGCAACTACATAACACTCTTTTTCTGTTCGTGTGACAACCTGAAAAATTCAAGTGGTAATTTTCAGCATATGAGTGAAATAAATACAGTATCTTGAAGTTCATAAAACTTCATCTTTAGAAGATATTTAATTTGGGAGTTCCTGGGTGGCTCAATTAGTTAAGCATCTGCCTTTGGCTCAGGCCATGATCCGGGAATCCTGGGTTGGAGCCCTGATCGGGCTCCCTGCTCAGTGGGAAGTCTGCTTCTCCCTCATATGCTCTTTCTCTCTCTCAAATAAATAAAATCTTTTTTTCTTTTTTAAGATTTTATTTATTTATTTGACAGATAGAGAACACAAGTAGGCAGAGAGGCAGGCAGAGAGAGAGGAGGAAACAGGCTCTCCTCGGAGCAGAGAGCCCAATGTGGGGCTCAATCCCAGGACCCTGAGACCATGATCTGAGCCAAAGGCAAAGCCTTTAACCCACTGAACCACCCAGGCGCCCCTCAAATAAATAAAATCTTTAAAAGATATTTATTTTATTTCTAAACTTATTTTTGTTTTGGAACTACATAGTAACAGTATAGCTTTCAAAGTACTTTCAGAAATTATTACAAAGCAAATGGCTCTTGTAATATGTGCATATGTGCTTCTCATTTTAATAAAGTCACAGAAGAGAAGTGACAGACTAGAACCAAAGTCTGACTATTATTATTAGTTCCTGATCTTTTAACTTCTGTATTTATTAATAAGTTCTCAAAGCATTATCTACTTTTTCAATAATACATTAATATTTAATATTCGGTAAAATTAAAAATTTGTTATTCTTTAAACATGCTTTATAAATATACTTACAATATACTTAAAACTTTGCTTTTTCTTTCTTTTTAAAAGATTTTGTTAATTTATTTGACAGAGGGAGATCACAAGTAGGCAGAGAAGCAGGCAGAGAGAGAGGAGGAAGCAGGCTCCCTGCCGAGCAGAGAGCCCAACTCGGGGCTTGATCCTAAGACCCTGAGACCACAACCCGAGCCGAAGGCAGAGGCTTTAACCCACTGAGCCACCCAGGCGCCCCTCTTCCTTCCTTTCTTTCTTTTTTTGTCAGAGAGAGAAAGAGCATGCACATGAGTGGGGAAGGAGAGGAAAAGAGACAATCTTAAGCAGGCTCTATGCCTAGTGTGGACCCCAAGGCAGGCTCAATCTCTCAACCCTGAGATAGTTACCTGAACCAAAATCAAGAATTGAGTACTTAACAGAGCTACCCAGGCTTAAAACTCTCCTTATATAGCAAAATGACAAAAACAGGTGAAAACGTAATCCTTGATCATATCTAACTTTATAGTTTTGCCCCACATTAAATGTTTCTTAGGGTGGCAAAAATTTGAAGTTGTCTTAGGTGTTCTTACCATGCACATCGTCGCAGCAACTGTGCTAGCATTGAGGACACTACCCAAAACTCTCTGGTTCATAGAAGCACTGACGTCAATAGCCAGTAAGAAACGCTTTCCAGTTGGCTCCACTGTCTAAAAAAAAAAAATCAAAATGATCATTAAAAGCAGTCACAGAAATCACAATTAGATTTCTAAAAATCGTATTTACTCATCTTTCACTTGAGAGACCTGGTTTTTGATTTACCAACTAATTGACAAGTACTTGAAAATGCTTAAGTTTTTACTAGAGGGTAAAACAAAATAAGATAGCCTACTTAGTAATTTTATTTAAAGAAGTTACTATATTCCTGTTTTTTTTTTTTTTTTTTTTTAGAAATCATTCCTCAGAAAGTAAACTGAGAATTTTTAGCAAAGTTTTTTGTGGTAAAACATAAATAACATAAAATTGCTTTTAAATCATTTTTAAGGGTACAATTCCAGGCATGAAGTACATTTACAATGGTATGTAACCACCACTATCTATTTCCAGAACCTTTTCATCAACCCAAACAGAAACTTTATACCCATTGGTAACTCTCTATTCCTATCCATCTTTAGCCCCTTGTAATGTGTTTTACTTTTTTTTTTATGAATTTGCCCATTCCAGATACCTCATATAAATGGGATCATATAATACCTGTCCTATAGCGTCTGGCTTATTTCACTTAGCAAAATATTTTCAAGGTTCACGTTGTAGCATGTTTCAAAATGCATTTCTTTGTAATAGGCTGTAAAGACTGAATACTCCCCTGTATGTATATATTGTATTTTGTTTATCCATTCATCTCCTGATGAACACTTGGGTTGTTTCTACCTTTTAGCTATTGTGAAGAGTGTTCTTATGAACACTCACCTATAGGTACATTTGATTCTGTTTTCAATTACTTTGGGTATATACATAGGTGGCGGAAATGCTGGATGGCATGGTAATGGTATGTTTAATTTTCTGAGGAACAACCAAACTGTTTTCCATAGGCCTATACCAGTTTACACTCTTATCAGCAATGTACCAGGGTTGCAGTTTCTCCTATCCTCCCAAAGCCTTGTTATTTCTGCTTTTTTGATAAGAACCAATGATTTGCATTTCCCTAATGACTAATGATGTTGAACATTTTTTCACCTGCTAATTGGCCATCTGGCTATCTTCTTTGGAGAAATGTCTTATTCAAGTACTTTACCCATTCTTGAATTGGGTTTTTAAAAATTTTTATTGTGGAATTGTAGCACTTCTTTATATTCTAAACATTAAAAAGTTATCAAACATATGATCTACAAATATTTTCTCCTACTCTATAGGTTATCTTTTCACTCTCTTGATGAGTCCTTTGATGCACAAAAGGTTTATTAAATTTTGATGAAGTCCAATTCATTTACTTTTCCTTTTATTGCCTGTGCTCTGGTGTCATATGTGCCAAATCTGCCAAATCTAATGTCATGAAACTTTTGTTCTATGTTTTTTTCTAAGAGTTTCATAGTTTCAGCTCTTAAATATAGGTCACTGAGCCACTTTAATTTTTGTATGTGGTGTAATTTAAAGGGGCAACTTTGTTCTTTTGCATGTGGTTATCCAGTTTCCCTAGCACCATTTTTTGAAGACTAACTTTTCCTGCATTGGACAGTTTTGACACTCTTGTCAAAAACCAATTGATCACACATGTGAGAGTTCATTTCTAGCCTCTGCATTCTCTTCCACTGGTTTATATATTTGCTTTTATGCCAGTACCACATGGTTGTGATCACTGTACCTTTGTACTAAGTTTGGAAGTGTGAATCTGCCAACCTCGTTCTTTTTCAAGATTAGCTGTGTTATCGGGCAGCGGTGGGGGGTGGGTGGGGAGGGTGTCTCTTCAAAGTCCACATAAATTTTACAGTAGGTTTTTCTATTTCTGCAAAACATGCTATAGGCACTGCACTTAATGTGTAGATTGCTTTGGGTAGTACTGTCATCTTAACAAGTCTTATGTTTCCCATTTAATGTTTTCCATTTAAGTCTTCTTATACTTCTTGCAGCAATGTTTTTTATAGCTTTTAGTTTACAAATCTTGTACCTTCACAGTTTATTCCTAAGTCTTATTTTGTTTTTGTTTTTTTTATATTAATGTAAATGGAAATGTTTTCTTAAGGCTAAACAAAAAATGTTTTCTTAAGGCTAAGGCCTTTGGATTGTTCATCGCTAGTGTACAGAAATACTAATGATTTTTGCCCGTTAGTTTTATATCCTGCAACTTGGCTGAATTTTTTTGTTGGCTCTAAGCTCTCTGTGGATTCTGTAGGCTTTTCTCCTTATAAGATCATGTCATCTGAGAACAGAGATAATTTTTCTTCCTTTCTAATCTGGTATCTTTTATTTATTTTTCTTGCCTAACTGCTAGAACTTCCAGGACTCTGTAGAATTGAAGTGGAAAAGTTGTTATTTTTGTCTTGTTCTAGATCTCAGGGGAAAAGATTTCAGCCTTTCACCTTTGAGTATAATAATAGCTGTGGGTTTTTTATATATGGCCTTTATCATGCTGAGGAAGTTCACTTCTATTCCTAGTTTACTTTTTTTAAAAATCATAATATGGTACTGAATTTTATTAAATACTTTTACTGCACTAAGACTGTGTAACTGTCCTTTCATTCTATTAATGTGACATATTACATTGACTGATTTTTGTATATTGAAGATAAATCTCATTTGTATAATCCCTTTCATTTGATGAATTTAGTTACTACTATTTTGCGGAGTAAGAAGAAAATTTTAAAATCAAAAACTTTAACTTATAGCTCTGATGTAGGATTTTCAGTCTTAAAAAAAAAAAAAATTCACTTCTCACGAAGACAGAGATCCACTGTTCATTAACAGAATGACAGAGGACCAAGTCAAAGGACTCTACAGGAATAAAAAAATCTTAAATTTGGTATTTTAAAACTTAACAAAATGATTTTATAAGATGACTGGATATTGTCCAAAGGAGAAAATCTGTATTCATAAACTTCCAATGTTAATTATATATCCACATTTACACAAACTGTGGAAAAATAAATGAGTATCTAATAAAAATGGTTAACCTATTAGTATCATCTTTAAAATGGGTTTTTATAAAATATATCAAGTCCCAACTGGATCATTTGTTATAAAACAGAAATCAAACCATTACCTTAAATGTTTTGTAAAAAGCGGCATCTAGAGCTTTCAAAATTTCCTCAATAGGGTGCCACTTTAGTTTTCCTCTGAGACCATGACCTGTTTTATAAGTTTCTGATGCAATTAAAACATGAAATGGATGTATACGAGCCTAAAAACAAGACAGAGACAGAAAGTAAATGCAAAATTCAAATGAAAGATAGTCATTATGTGTCTTAGGTTTTGTTACCGTAGCTAAGGAAAAAATAAAAACAAGGACTTACTATCTTCGATTTCAGAGTTAAATAAAATCTGGTATGATAAAAATCTCAGAACACCTGAAACTGCACTGGCTATGTTTCCAAAATTTAGAAGTTGAGTTTTTCAATTAGTAGTAGCTAACAAAGGTAAGGTTTACCTTTTTCTTTTCTTTTTTAAGATTTTATTTATTTATTTGAGAGAGAGGGAGCATGTGTGTCTGTGTGTTTAACAGCAGGGGGTAGGGGCAGAGGGAAGGGAGAAGCAGGCTCCCCTCTGAGCAGGGGAATCTGAGGACCCCTGGATCATGACCCGAGCCAAAGGCAGAAGCTCGATCAATCGAGTTACCTCGGTGCCCAAGTGCTTACCTTTTTTAACAGTTTTTCATTACACAGTTTTTCACATACTAAAGCTACTTCTGAATTTCCTGGTTCAAGCACTGAATTAGCAGTCATCTTTCCTAGATTTCTTAGTAATGCAGTAAGAGGCATTTCTTGTAACAAAGCCTTCCATACCTATTGAAGTGACACAGGGAGAAATATAAAAGATTAAGGGCACATGAATCAGTATAACCATGGTATCAATATTACTAACATATCCTTTAAGCCTTTCTTTTGGGGTTCCAAGTATTTCCTAAATAAAAAGATTTGCACACTGGTCAAAGGCTTATCAAATTAACTTCTCTTTACTAGAGTAAGAAAGTAAAGTCTATTTTAAGAAGGAACTATACAGAAGAATTTTATTTGTTTATTTTTAATTAGCAGGCAAATTAACCAGCCTTTATGAAGCAGATATAACACTTACCAGAATGCCAACTACACCTGGGCATTGTATTAAGTTTTTTTACATAAATACTATTTTCAAGACACATTTTACATTTTTTTTTTTAAAAGGTTTTATTTATTTGACACAGAGAGTATAAGTAGGCAAAGAGAGAAGGAGAAGCAGGCTCTCCGCTGAGCAGGGAGCCCGATGTAGAGCTCGATCCCACAACTACGGGATCATGACCTCAGCTGAAGGCAGTCGCTTAACCGACTGTGCCACCCAGGCGCCCAAGATATATTTTACATTTTTTGTTAAAAAAGTGGATATACTGTTACCCATCTTATAAATTACATTTTATAAATTACTTTTATACGTATCACATCATAAATTTTAATATATGCACAAATATATGCCACAAATTACTTGTTTAATCACAAGCTATAATATACTTTACTTACCTCTTTAGACTTTAAATGATTTGTTAGAAGATGTTCCCTAACTAATCTATGCTCTTCTATTAGATGAATGACTTCCAGTTCATCTTTTGTGCGTTTAACTTTTTCTACAGCCTCCAGATACTTTAATAATTTTTCAGTCTCCACAGAAAGTGCTTTTTCTTTATACAATTCATGGACTTCTTTCCAGCCCTTTGTAATGTATTTGGTCACAATAGCAAGTCCTTTAAGAAAATAAAGAATTGAAATGGCATGAGAATTTCTAGGTGAAAAACAGAACATGTTTACCGAGAATGAAATAACTAGATACAGAGGAGCTAAGCTCTTTACACTGGGAGGCTGCCTTCTGTGATATAACAAACACACTTAAGCCGATGGGAGTCAAACGATTTTGCTTATTCCATCACAACTGTATTAATATGAGGCTCTGGAGAAAAACCTCCTATATTCTAAGTCATTTTGTTATAGAGCTTTTTTTCCTTTTTGAGACACCAGCTTTAGGAACTTTGGTAGACAATACCTATCTCTTAGGTCCACAATCTCAGAACGATTCACAAAGTACAGATCTGTCTCAAATAATCTCCTATTCACTTGTCCCCTTCTGCTACTAAGTAAATATGCATTTACAAGTAGCAGAGATAAGTGGAAGTGGACAGTTAGGTAAGTAATTTAAATATTTTTTTAAATAAATGAGAAAGTATTACAGGTCAAATTAAAAAAGGAAAATAAGGTGTTCATTTCTTTTGTAATTCCTTTTAGTAACTGTAAGAGCTTGGGATTGGGGCACTGAGGACGGCACTGAGGATGAGGTTATAGCCACACTTTGCCCATAAATGGCTATGTGACCAATGTAGGCCTTAGTTTTCAATTCTGTTAAATGGGGAAGAAGTTTTTGAGTTATCAAACTTAAAAAGGTCTATGGGCTAAATGCTGGTAAAATAAATAAATGGAACAGGTCATATAATAGAGAATGGTTAAGATGATAGAACGAACTAGAGTACCTACTAATGTTTTAGTGAAGTTTTGACTTAGTGGTGCCAAAAAAAGTACTTTCAAAAGAAGCCAGAGTAAGTATTTTTATTTGATGTCTTCTGATTTTTTAAAAATGACTTTAGCAAAGAATTCATTTTTTTCCCCTAAAATATTGTGCAGGCCAATAAAATCCATCTTTAAGGCAGACTGAGCCTATGTGTTATCTTTGGATTCTGGATAATTTGATGAAAAGTCAATACTAGTATGTAGGGACTTCTAAAGTACTGTAACTCTTGTAGACATCCAAATTTTAGTACAAAATCTTATACTGTTTTAAATTACTAAATATTTCATATTTGAGCATGTCTTCTATTTTGTCTTTCCCAAATAAAATATAGCTTCCTTAAAGGCAGGCTTATTATTATTTTTATTCTACTTAAGTTCTATGTTGGCTACACAGTAAGTATAAAATAAATACCTGATTAATTAAGTTACATTTTGACGTGTTTTATCTGTTTCAAATACATGTTTCAGTTAAGGTATTAAAATAATATTACTTATTTGGGGGTGCCTGGGTGGCTCAGTTAAGTGTCTGCCTTAGGCTCCCGTCATGATGCCAGGGTCATGATCCCAGGGTCCTGCATCGCATTGAGCTCCCTGCTCAGCGGGAAGCCTGCTTCTTTCTCTTCCACTTACCCTGCTTGTGTTCCCTCTCTTGCTATGTCTCCCTCTGTCAAAAAAGTAAAATCTCTAAAAAAATTATTACATTTCTGGAAGCTTAGAGTTTTTTCTGAATTCTTTTCATGTTGAGAAGCCTAGGAATCTCTTATGCCTGAACATACTTGATATTATTAAAAGATGTTAAATAGGAGTTTTTCTTTCAAAAAAATTTAGAATTAAGCAATACTGTCTGTGGGAGTAAGTTTAGGGAACATCTACTAATTCATTTCATAGACCAAGAATTCAAAACCCAGAACTATTTGCACAAATTCAGAAACTAGTTTTTCCAACTAGAACTAGCACTTAGGTACACACAACCATGTGGTATCTCAGTAGACAAAGCTGGATCCCTACATTCTTCTTATACTGAATTAAAGATTTAAAAATTAAAAAAAAAAAAATAAATAAAAGGGCGCCTGGGTGGCTCAGTTGGTTAAAAATAAAAAAAATTAAAAGCATGAATATGTTAGGGAAAAAACTACAGGTAAATATTTTTATGACCTTAGGTTGGCAAAGGCCATTCTAACACCTAACATAAAACAAAAATCTATGAAGAAAAACAGGCAAGTTTCATTGCATTAGAATTCCAAACTTCAATATGCCAGAAACCCCCATCAAAAAAAATGAAAGACAAAAGAAAAAAAGGGAGAACGTGCATGAGATCTATATAATATGAAGCTATAAATTCCTATGTGTCCCGGGTTCTTAGAACAGTGCCCATCCATTTGGTGCTCAATAAATATTTGCTGAATGAATGAATGGTGACAATCAATATTAAGAATAGCAACTCAATGGAAAAAAGGACAAAGATATAATATACACCACAAAAAAATTAAAAATAATCAGCAGTATATGAGAAGATGAACTTTTGCCCACAAATTCAGTAAGATAATTTCTCACCTATCCTATTGGCAGAGATTTAAAAAAAAAAAAACCACTCGTAACGGTCATTGTTTAATGCGGGGAAACCGGCCAATTCTAAATACTGTTTGTGGGTTTACCCATTATATAAATATTTACATTATGCAAGTTTTTTCACTGTAGTATTTTTGTAATAGATTAAGAAAGCAGAAACTATTTTACTGTCATCAGTAAGAGACTAGCTAAATAAATTATAGTATATTTATACAATGGTGAATAAAACAGTATATGGGGGCACCTGGGTTGCTCAGTTGTTAAGCATCTGCCTTTGGCTCAGGTCATGATCCCAGCGTCCTGGGATCAAGCCCTGCATTGGGCTCCCTGATCAGTGGGGAGCCTGCTTCTCCCTCTCCCATTCCCTCTGCTTGTACTCCCTTTCTCCCTGTGTCTCTATCAAATAAAATCTTAAAAAAAAAAAACCAACACAGTGTATGTTTAGGAGTAATACACAACACATACAGTGATTTCTTTTGAAGGGCAGGACTCCTACTTTCTGCATTATATTTTTATGTATTATCCAGTTATTTTAAAACAAACATATAATTTCTAATAAAAAAACAAAATACAAATGGGTTTATATAAATATTTGCAATAATTCACTGTTTAAATTTCATTTTAAAAAGTCCATTCATAATAAAATGGATAAATTAGAAATTAATGAGGAGCTGTCTTTTCAAGTTTCACTTCTGGTATTAAAAAAGAGCAAATTTTAGAAATGCTGTGGAAGTTCATACTTTACAATTATTCTTGCCCAAATTTTTTTTCTTATTTCCCTTCTAAGAGGGACTGAGTAATTATCATACATCCAACTAACTTCTCAGAAATCTTCCCGCAGACACAGAAAAACTGCCCCAAGTTACCATGTTCCCTGGCCTGGCTGACTGCTTGGAGACAATTAACATCCTGAATTGTTAAGTTCAGCACTATTTCAGGTAGCCTTTAGGTTCCATGGAACATATATCCTAGGAAGACAGGGAGGGAAAAAAATCGTAAGGGACTACAACACTGTAGCCTGTCTATCTATCTGCCACCTACTGGCTAGGAGCTGTTTTGCTTACTACAACTTTAACCATTGCTTACTACAATTTTAACCATGTCCATACTGCTTTCATAAGCCATATTTACTTGGGTAAACATTCTAGTTAGCACAGTGACATTTTGAGATTTAGAATATTAAATCTGTAAATCTGTCATTTGATTCTTGAATAGTAATTTCTGGATTGTCTGTGGTAGGGTTTTAATTCCAGGTTGGCATTATGCATCTGAATTAGTCAACCAATGTGTTTTGAGACTGAATGGCTATTTCTAGAAGATATTACACAATTATCTTATGTCAAATAAAAATTTGTTGTTTACCAGGTATCTGCAACCTCCCACGACCCAAAAATCTTATACTTACTTACCTTCACTGGAAGGTTTAAGATGTGACAGTCTTAACAGATCTTTGTGAGACCAGCCATTTCTTTGTTTATACTTTGTAACTGCCAGAGCAAGGGCCATGCCCCCCTTTTCATTGTACCAGTCTGCTATAGCCTTCCGGAGGGCACGACCCCACATGCCACATTTCATGCTTTCCTTCAGATCTTTCTTGAACTGGATAAAAGTAAAGAGATGTGTAGGAATGCGACAAACTTCAGAAACAGCTTTAAATGCTGCTTGTTTTGTGCTTATGTCGGAACACTGAGAACAAATGGCAAGTGCAAAGAGCATAGGCTCTTGCTTTGCGGTTCTGCCTTCTTGACTAAATGACTTTATCTCCTGGATCACTTCACATCCTCTTCCATCTTCAATCAGTCTAATTAAAGCTTCAGCATTTTCAAGGCCCAACTTCTGTTCTTTGATATAGTAAGTCCCACCTTCAGAACCAAAACATAAGAACCGGTGTAGTCGATTCATATCAGTAACTTGCCATACATATCCATCTTCAGAATTGGTTATCTGTTTCTCATTCAGTGGTTGCATTTGGTTGACTGATTCCTCCATTTTTCTTTTAGGAAACCTATAAAAAGCAAAAAAGCAAAATGTTATTATAGCTAGAAAGAACAGTAAAATTATAAAAAGAAAGACATTTTTATTTCTGAAAACATTTATCTATGCTTTTTGAAATCTGCTACAAAACTTTTGATTTTTAAGAAAGAGTCATTTATTTATTTATGTATTTGAGAGAGAAAGAGAACTAGCGCCCTCCCCACCCCCTTGCACTCACAGGGGAGAGGGGCAGAGGGACAGAGGAAGAGGAAGTCTCCCCACTGAGTGGGAGCCTGCTGCTCAGGGCTGGATCTCAGAACTCAGAGATCAGAGTCTGAGCTGAAGCCTGATGCCTAATGGACTGAACCACCCAGGTGCCCCTGTTACACAACCTTTTAACTTAAAGAGTATTTTTTAAACTCATTAAGTGGTAGCATGATAACCAGAAGCAACAATTAGGTTACATTTTTGAGGTCTAGTTCCTTGCTTCAGAGACTAGGCAGCTCGGCTTGAGGTCTGGAGGCCTTAGAAAGCGAATCAATGGGGTAGGGAGGGCAGCTGTGGTCGCTGAGGCTAAAAAGATCTTTCTACCTTTCCTCTCAGAATAATTGTGTACACAGTTTTGGTAGTGTATGCAACATCCATTCCTTCCCTCCCCCTTTTCCCAGGCAATAAACTCCTTCAGGGGAGGCTAGCCATTTCTCCAGTCCTAAGGGATGAATGTGTTTGGCCATGTGACACGTACAGGTAAGGGCATACAACTGGCTACTGTGACATGATTAAGTCTACAGAGAACACTTCTGAGGTTTTCTTTACTCTTCAAAGTGGGCTTAGGCTCTCAAAAAGGAAAGCTCCCTTTCTACCTTCAGACACTCATGTAGACTAGAGGCAATGGGAAAGTCAGTTTAAGAAAACACACTAATTTATAAGGATGGTAGAACTGAAAAAAAATTTAGAAAAGAATCTGGATCTCTGGTATCACTGAGCTACCTGGCAGTGCCTCAGTTACAAATTTCATAATGTATCAC
Source organism: Mustela lutreola (assembly GCF_030435805.1). Taxonomy (NCBI): domain Eukaryota; kingdom Metazoa; phylum Chordata; class Mammalia; order Carnivora; family Mustelidae; genus Mustela; species Mustela lutreola. Next base: position 55,251,405 of record NC_081303.1, read on the forward strand.
AAATGTATCCTAATTATTGTTTAAGCCTTTTATAAATTTTGAGAGCATGGTTGAGAGCATCATAACTGATTAAAATTCTATCAACTATGCCTTGTAATCTCTGTTGTAAGAAATGTAGTTACTTACTCAGTACCTCATCAAAGGAATCTTTCTTACCCTTGCATATGTTAATGACAACCACTAAGACCTACCCTTTCAGCATTTTTGCAGGAAAAAAATTCTCAGCTATTCACATGCTTCTGTGACTATTCTTTCCAGGATGCAACTTAAAACAGTGGGACAGATCACATGAATGGCCCCTTTACTTGTTTGTGCAAATTTACCAAATTCAAATTTGTAAAGTGAAATATGAAAAGCAGAATGGCAGCAGTTCTAAGCTACTCTCCTCGTCCCTCAGTGCTAATATATAAATTAACTTTAAAAGTGGCTGGGTGATAAGACAGTGGTATAATAAAAGAGTATCTAGTTTTTGTGCCGGTTTCTTGGCAGGGCTTCAAAAATCCTTGGAATTTGCAGAGTGATAGGAGTCTTTGTTATGCTAATATGGTGATTCAAGCTGGGATCCAGGATGGGGGCTGGTCACCTGAAAGACTCATCATTTGATTAAAGAGTTGTTTGGAATTTTGGGCCAGGTCAAACTCCCAGGAGGGGTGTTAGGGCCCAACCACAAAGTCAACCAATCATAATCATGCCTCGTAATAAAACCCCTTATACAAACTCTGAACATCAAAGTTCAGTAGCACTTCCTAATTGGTTAACGAATTGATGTCCTGGGAGTATGAACTGCCAGGATTCCACACGAAGGGTATTCCTTCTCCTGCCTCTAGACTTTGGACTACATTTGACTTTGGCTGTTCCTAAGTCATATCCTTTATATTAAAACCATAATCATAAGGGTACTGCTTTTAGTAAGTTATGTGAGTCATTCCAATGAATTATCGACCCTGAGGGGTTGTGCCCTGTCACTCCTATCAATTGTGCTGGAGTACTCCAAAGAAATCATGTGTAATGTCGAGGTACAGGTCCTGGCAAGATTAGAAGCCAGAAAAGGAACAAAAAAGCAGTCTTTCATGGAGTCCCTTCAGTTTCCCTATCTCAGTGTAACCATCACGGCTGTCTAATTTCAGAACATCTTTACCACCCCCAAAAAGAAACCCCTTACCACTTTGGAGAACAGTCTGGTAGTTCTTCAAAAGGTCAAATATAAAGTTACCATATGATCGATCCATCATTTTACATTACCACTAGCAATGTATGAGGGTTCTAATCTCTCTAGATCCTTACCTAACACTTACTATTGTCATTTTCATTGTAGCCATCCTAGTGATTGTTAGGTGGTGTCTTATTTCAGTTTTGATAGGAGTGACAGGGTAAGCTTGTCATGTACATTTTGCAGACCAGACTGTAGATACCCTGACACCAAGCCTTCTGACGTAAGTGACTTAAGGAGGACACCTGAGTCCTCGTCCTTGTTTTGATCAGTTTCTGGATGCTTAAGAAGACATGCACACCAGATCGCAATCCTCAATAAAAACCCCACACTCCAAGCAAAAGGAGACTAACTCTCCTTTCCTTTTGAAGTCTCTCAGATACTATGTCTCTATCTGTCCTCTCCATATATCTTCAATAAACTCTACTCTCACTTCCTCTCAGGTGGTGTTTGATTTCTATCCTTTTTTAAAGCCAAAGACCCTCTTGGCTGGTCCTGTAGGACTCCTTCTAGATCCATGGACCCAGTCTGCCTACATCAACACAAGTCTATGAATGTACTAAAAGTTACTGCAGGGCATACTTTAAAATAGCAAATTTCATGACATAGGAATTCTATCTCAAAAATCTGTCATTAAATCAATTAAAATAATGAAAACTAAAAATTGACTGTATTAAAATATACCTGGGAAGTTATATAAATAAATAGAGATTCAACTGATATTTAACCCTGTACTTTTTTTTAAAATATTTTATATATTTAATTGACAGAGGGAGACAGTGAAAGAGGAAACACAAACGGGAGTGGGAGAGGGAGAAGCAAGTTTCCCACTGAGCAGGGAGCCTGATGCGGGGCTCAATCCCAGGACCTCAGGATCATGACCCGAGCTGAAGGTAGTCACCCAAACGACTGAGCCACCCAGGCTCCCCTTAACCCTGTATTTTTATATTTATCTTTAGAAAGCAACTTGAGATACACACAGACATATACAGGACCTTAATTTCCCCTTTTCCCAACTCCCATCATCTCCCTCTTCAAAGCTCAAGCTCCACTGTCAGTGATTTAGAAGGCAGTTTGGGCAGTGAATGAGGCCAGATCAATTAATCCACTCCTGAATAATCAAGTGTTGTAAATCCAGATTAACAGCAACTACAAAAAAAGATAGTTAATTCTTTGGGTCGGCCTGTCCTATCCAGTGCTCTTAAAGCACAATACTCCAAAGACTTTAATAGAGCTAAAGTTGTTTTAAACTTCAGTAAAGTTTAGGGAAAATTTAGGAAGAATTAAATAGATGACAGAATTTTTAAAGGTATGGCCACGATGTGAAATTGGTTGTGGCCATTTTTGTGTGCCCACTTCTCTCTTAATATTGAATGCAAAAACCAGTGAATGCCAGTAATTAATACACAATATGTAATAGCACTTCTTTCTGCTTTGTGTTCATTAGAACATTTATAGTTATCTTATTTTAAGAGTACTAACTCTCTTCTTGGGTTCCTGTTTTTCTTGAATGTACACATCTGAGTATCTTTCCAAAGTCTCTTGATCATTTGTTATTTGGAAAATGCTTTTATCCCAAGAGGTCAAACAGGTTTTGCAGCTTAATCCTTTCTAAATGAAGTCAAAGTTGATACACATCTATGAGTGTGCAAGAAAATTTAAAAGAAGCCATACTGCAAAAACTGGGGCCACAAATAAAATAAATACATCATTCAGACTGGTAGTGTACCTGAGCTGATCAAGTCAAATAATGCAATAAAAAGTGGTGAGGAACTGTGGCAAACTTGACAGCATGCCATCCTGAAGCCACACACTTTCAGCCAACTGGTTGCTATGTAGTAGGGACCTTTTGTTACCTAATCTTCTCATTTTTCTCAAAGACCTAGAAATCTGGATTTTCACATGAAGTTGGGATTAAATGTTAACACAACTGAAGAAATTTTCACCCTCCTTTCTGGAGGGTTACTTCTAGGTTATGTCAAGGGCTAAATTTTCAGTTTGGTCTTTCTACAACAGGCACTATATTGAGCTGGGTTTCAAATGTTAGTTAGGAGTACTTATTCCGCACAGAAAGCACTTTCAAGTTCACAGTAGTACTATAGGTTAAAATATACCACAAATGATCACAAACAGCTTTGGGCTCCAGTGACACTCATTCTAGGAATGGTTTATTAAGGAAACAAAGCTAGATTCTTTTTTTTTTTTTTTAAGATTTTTTTTTTTTTGTTTTTTTTAAATTTATTTGACAGACAGAGGTCACAAGCAGGCAGAGAGGCAGGCAGAGAGAGAGAGAGGAAGGGAAGCAGGCTTCGCTGCAGAGCAGAGAGCCCGATGCGGGGCTCAATCCCAGGACCCTGGGATCATGACCTGAGCTGAAGGCAGAGGCTTTAACCCACTGAGCCACCCAGGCGCCCCACAAAGCTAGATTCTTGTGCCTCACAAACTTTTCTATTTAGTATATTTAAGGGAACAGATAATGAACAGAAATCCATGCCCCCCAACCAGTCTCCTCTTTTTATTTTGAAACTTCAAGACAGTATATATAAATAAATAAAAAATCAAACACCTGATGCAAACTTTCATTTCTACTCCATAATACAGCCATGCTTTTTTTTTCTTTTTAAAGTAATCTCTTCGTCCAATGTGGGGCTGAAACCTACAATTCAGAAATCAAGAGTTGCATGCTTTACCGACTGAGCCAGGCAGCCGCCCCATAGCCATGCTTGTTCTAATATACAAACTGTCCTGTTGTTTCTCTCAGTAATATTTGTCATGCTTATTTTGTGGCTTCACAGAGTCCGGAACACAGTGCTCGCTAACTCCGAGGTACAGGTCACCTGTTTGAGGAGCAAGGAATCAGTTTTGTCTGCTAAAGTATTTTTCTCTGGAATCCAAAGGCCTCTCTTGGAATTCAGAGCTTTAAGGAGGGATGCATAAATAAACGTACTCCTGAAGATTTTAATCTTAAGACCAGTATTCTGCGAAAGCCTGCTGAATGAGGGCAATTTCACGGTTTAGCGAAAACAGGCATTTTTGGGTTAACTCATTTCATCTCAGAAACATTACAAATGCTTTTAGAATAAAACACGACGTTTTTCAACCTCCTTTTCTTTGAGGCATCGCATCCCCTTACGCTTGTCCATCATCCCCACGAACTACAGAATTTCTCCTCTTGGCATTCCCTGGAGGATAAATTCGCCTTCTGTCTTCCCACAAAGATCCCTCTTTCCAAGCCCCACATTCCGGGCAACGCCTCTCCGCGCAGAAGCCGCGGGAGGAGGAGGAGGAAGAGGAGGAGTAAAGCTAAAGCAGGCCCTCCGGACGCTGGCCTGTGGAACGCTATGGAAGCACAAGACGGAGCGCTCCCGGGTTTGGGAAGGGCCCACCCTCGGAAGCGTCCCAGCCGGGCCAACCGAGGTTGTGCCCGCAGAGATGCTGGGTCCGCTCTCCAGCAACGGCAGGACTCAGAGGCAGGGCGGGGGAGAACGAGGGTTTTGCCAAGCGTTGGCCCCGGCCTCAGCCTCTGGGATGCTGGATGACGGACATGGAGGACCAGCCAAACCCTGCGCGTCCCCGGCTCTGCCCAGACCGCACAAAGGGCCCCAGCCGGCCTCCCGCAGTTTCCTCACCTGCGCTTGGCGGCCGACCCTCCGAACCCACAGCGCCACCGGGAGAAGCCCTGCGCTTCAAGAGAGACGACAAGAAGATGCTACAGCCCACGGGCGCTTAACTGCTCCAACTCCACGGCCGCCGGGGACTCCTCCAGGTTAGGCTCCGGGGGAACGAGCCCCGCCCCTCTCCTTTGGCCCCGCCCCCGACTGGCGAGGATCCCGGATGTGGCCTCCCACGGCGCGCTGAATCCCCGCCCTGTCTTCTTAAGCCCCGGCCCCTTCCGAATCCGCTACGGGTCCTGCACGGCCTAGGAAGAGTTTCGCTGTCTCCTGGGTGGCTAGAGCGTCCTCCCGCGCTCTGTCGCGCTGCAGGTGACGGAGCCCGGAGGCTGTCGGGAAGTAGGCGGGGTGACGTGGGGTTGACGAGCTCAGCGGCGGGTTTGCCGAGATCAGTGGCTGACTGCAGCTGGTGCGGGGGGCGGCCGGATCCTGAGGTGGAGCGGGGCGGTGTGTGGCCGGGGCCATGACGGGCAATGCTGGGGAGTGGTGCCTCATGGAAAGCGACCCCGGGGTCTTCACCGAGCTCATTAAAGGATTCGGTGAGAGACAAGGGACCGTCCTGGGCCGGGGGTCACGGGAGGAGGCCCAAGCTGGGCATGGAGTGGTTCTCTGCGGCCACCGCCGCCTTGCGTCCGAAGGGAGGAGACTCCAGAAGCCTGCATCGCGGAGGTCTCTCGTCCCCTCCTCAGTCTTGGGCGGTCGCGTTTCCGCCCTAAATTTGAGAGCTTCATCACGAGGGCAGGGATCCTGTCTGTCTGGTGCACTGTCGTATCCTCAGGACTCGGCACTCAAGGACTTGTTAATTGACTTGAGCGCTCCTCGCCCCCGCCCTTAACGCACGTATCTTTCCCTCTCCACGGTCGCTGCCCCGGGGAGCGCTCCCTTTACCCGGCAGGTGTGCCTGGGTACACGTTCTCAGGCCAGCAGTCTTGCAGGAAAAGCTAGGGTGTACCTCCTCGACGGTGGGGTGCGTATGGCCCAAGCCTTGCAGGAGCCCGAGATTCTGGTTACTCAGAGCAGAACACCTGGAGGGTGTGAGTAGCTCCGCGGACGTTCGCACACGCCGACTGCATGGGACTGACAAGCCACTTACTTGGCGAGTTCTTCTCCCGGCTCGTTTTTTGGCTTCCGGTAAAGTGTGGTTTCTTGAGCTGGTGCTCGCGACTAGAGGCCACATGCTTTTCTCAGGGCTTTTTTTTTTTTTTTTTTCTTCTTTTTTTCCCCTGACCATGTTTCTTGTCTTACATCCTAAATAGTCAGCATATTTGACTTTTTATCCTTTTGTGTCCATCTTCCCATTCTTTTCTTTGGGCAGTAGCTTTATTTAATTGCTACATTTCTTCAAGATTATTAATTCTAGCTATTATGTTAAAACTTGTACTCGGGATGAAAACTAAACTTTGATATAGATACTGTCTCTTGTGCATAGATGAATATTTCGAATATAATTCATCAGGCATGTGTTGTTTACCTACTGTATCTCAGGCACACTGGTATGGCCTGGGAATGTTCAGTGTGAATAAACCATGACTGCTCTTAGAAAGATCTGACCCTCAAACTAATATTTTTAATTCCTATGTTAGAGTATATACAAAATGTTACGGGAACACAGGTCATGGAAGAGCAAAGAAAAAACATAAACTGCAGTAATGTTAAAGTATATGCCACAGGAAACAGCTAGCAAAGCGACAAAAAAAAAAAAAAACAAAACACAAAAAACAAATAATGTAACAGTCAAGAGAATCTTGACTGTTGCTTGATCTGAATCTTGAATTTGAAGCTGAAAAGTAAACTGAGGCCAGATTGTTTGCTGAGTTGTATACTTTGGATTGCCCTGTACTCACTGGGGACTTAACTGCCAAAGATATTTGAATGCCGAAATGACATTTTTGTAATTAAAAAAGGTTTACTAGGTGTTGTGTGCAGGGTGGAGTGGTATGAAGGGAGAGAAGCTAGCAGTTTCATAAAGTGGTTGGAGTCAGGTGATCAGCTTGACTTAAAGTTACGGGGTCAAGAGGAGGAGGCAGTTGCAGTAATTTTGCTCCATTTAAATCAACAGGACTACTGACCTGATGTAAGGGAAAGGGTGAAAATGACTCCATGGGTTCTAGCTTGAGTGGCTGATGAAGCTTGATGAACTAGCTTGATGGACAAGAAAATGAATCCATTTTTGAATAATGAGTTTGAGATGTCTGCAGGTTTACCTTCAAAACCTTAACTATTATGACATTTTAAGTTAACTTTAAGAAATAGTGTACTAAGCAAGTTTGTTTTTAAATCCACTCCATTAACAGTTATTGCTTCAGTCCCATATGTATAGAAAACTTAAAATGGAAAATGATTAAAAGACATGCATTAGAGTGATATGTAAATGCATCTTCTGTACTGGCCCATATGAAAAGTGAAGAAATTGCTATTAATAGATTGGCTACATTAGCAGAAAAAGTTTGCAAAAAGTTAAATGATGCAAATTGTATATCATCATCAGATACCTCAAAGAGAAAATCAGTTTATTCCAATCATTTCCTTTTTTTTTCTCTTATCTAACTCATAGATTTAAAAAGCTTTTTGAAGTTTATTTTTTAAAAAGTAGATATTCTTATTGTGTTATGAAAGCTATTGTAAGTTTATTTTGAAAGTTTCTTCACTGGAAAAATTGTGGAGTCAGTGAATATATAAATACAAATTTTAGTAGACTATAACATCACGATAAAACAATATTCTTTTTTCTTTTTCTTTCTTTTTTTTTTTTAATTTGTTTCTTTGAGAGAGTTCTCCAGCATGTGTGCAGGTATGGGGAGGGAGGGGCAGGAGAGAGAATCCTCAAGCCGACTCCTCACTGAGCACAGAACCCCATACAGATGCAGGGCTCCATCTCCCAAGCACAAGATACTGACCTGAGCCGAAACCAAGAGTGAGCCACTTAACCAGCTGATCCACCCAAGCACCCCGACAAACAAAGTTCTTATTAAGAAACTGATGGAGTACAAGCAGAATTTACAGTTTTAATTGGTGCAGTACATACATAATTCATAAATGCACCAGAATAGTAGTGATGGTCTACTGATTAAAAACAGAAGCTATAAACTTCCATTCCCAGCCAAAATGGAATAACAGGGACTGCATTTACTTTTCCTACAACAAATTAATGACCCCAACTTCCATTTCAAGAACCTAGAAAATGAAGAGCAAATGAAACCTGAGGTAAGCAGATGAAAGGAAATAATACAGATCAGAGTTGAAATTAGTGAAACAAAAAGGAAAAATGGTGGAGGAAATCAATGAAACTAAAAGCTGGTTTCTCAAAGATCAATGAAATGGATAAACCTCTAGTCAGCCTGATCAGAAAAAGAAGAGCAGGGGCTCTTAGTTGGCTCGGTTGGTAGAGCATGTGACTCTTAATCTTGGCTTTGTAAGTTTGACCCTCATGTTGGGTGTAGAGATGGTTTAGAAATAAAATCTTAAAAAAAAAAAAAAAAAAAAAGGAGACACAAATGACCAATATTTGGAGTAAGAGAGAGGATACTGCTATAGATTTTATAGATTAAAAAGATAATGGAGTATTCTAAACATCATTATGCCAATAATTTGACAACTTGGATGAAATGTATAAATTTCTTTAAAGACAAAAATTACCAAAGCTCAAACAAGAATAACCAGTATAGCCTTATATTTACTAAATAAATTAAAATTGTAACTTAAAATCTTGCCACAATGAAAACTATAGCCAAAATTTCTTTGCTGATAAATTATTTCAAATACTTCAGGATTAAGTAATACCAATTCTACACAAACTTTTCCCCCAAAAAATGGAGAAGAAGGAATATTTTCCCATCTCATTCATTGAGGGCCATCATTACCCTAACTCCCAATCCAAAGACATTATATAAGGAAAGTAAACTATAGACCTAACTCCATCATCAACATAAATGCAAAAATTCTGAACAAAATATTAGGAAATTAAATCTAATAATATATTAAGTGGACAGTATATCATGCCTGACTGGGATTTATCCTGGGAATTCAGTGTTGGTTTAACATTTAAGATTCAGTGTGATTTGCCATATTAACAAGCTAAATAAAAACTATATGATTATCTCAGTAGACACAAAAAGCATTTGATAAAATCTGATGTCTGTTAAGAAATATTTGCTATTATATTTTACCATTTGCCAGCCAATGGGTTAGTCTGGCTCTGTTTTATAAAAGATTGTACTGATACATTGATAAAGAGAAAAAGAATTGTATCATTGTTGGCACAGTAAGCAGCTGGAGATTCATGTTTGCACTGGTTCCCTTGTCCTACAGGTCCATGGGAGTCAGGATGGATCCAGGTGGATGTTGCACACATGGATCTTTGTGATAGTTAAGGAACCCTGAGCTTAGGGGACTTCCAATTAAAGAGGTTGCTAACAAACCTGATCAACCTTTACCGTTAGGAATATTCTATGGACAGAAAATACGTCTTATCTCTGCACCAGGGGGAGGTACTGTCTCTGTCTTATGTCTGTTTATCAAAATAACATCCTTGAAAAGATAGTCCAGAACTTTCAGAAGACAAGTAGAAACAGGAGAAACTCATTGAAAGTTGTCTCCCAACAAAATCCATTCTTGTTTTCTATATCAAACTTGCCTTTCCTTCAGCTGCTCTGATTAATCGGACCTGACCCATAGATACAAAGTCTGTTTATCTCTTGTAGTGTTTACCTTAGAAAGCAGGTGGCTTTCTCCTTAAATTTTTGTATTGACTTTTCATCTTACTTAAGGCATGAACTTAGGTATATAGTGATTTTAGTGATTGCATGGACTCCTCCTGGACTTGCAAGGAAGAAGTCTTGCAGAATTCCATCATCCGCAACTCTGACGCAGAAGTTGAGACAAATCTGAATGACTTTGGGGGCCAATATAGAGTTGCCTTGCCAAGGTCAGTTATGATTTCTCTTGAGGTACATGTTACCTTGTTTTGAGGAGAGAAGCAAGTTAATGACTGGTTTCACACAAAAAGTAAAGGTATACTTATGAGAGTGCACCTGGTACCCCTAGAAACAAATATTGCTTATAATTGTTGGGGCCCCCAAAATAGAACCCTCTCGTTAGGAATACAAGTCAACAGCTTTCCAACTTGAGGTTCCCAAATAGTTGAGTCTAGTCCTTGTTTTTGAAGTGCGTGCTTGAGTGCCCACAATCCAGTTTTTCCTATTTGGTCACATCACTAACTAAATAACGTGGAATAACATGATTAGTGAAGATACCTGGTGCTATTTTTTGGTAGGAGGTACAGAAGCCGGGACCATGCCTTTACTTCTGGTAGACTTGGTTAGGTTGGGGTATGATAGATTGTGAAAACTGTTGGAGGATAGCATTAAATTTAAATTTAAGGCACTGGCGACAGGGAGGACCCTACCATGGTATTTTTCTTGGGGAGAAATGTGCCAGGATATTTTTAAGAGAGCTATTTCTTGAAATTAGTTTTTGAATAGAACTGTTTTATGAAGCCACCAGTATCATAATGCAAATGTGTTTTTCAGTACATAAATATTTCAAACATATTTTAATTTTAGTACTTCCTTTCACTTCGGAGCAGTGTGTTCTGGTTTGGATGACAGATTCTATGGTTCAGTTATCCATGGAAAGTGTCTCTGATCAGCAAAGACAGCGGTGGTCTCTCCTACCTCTTAACTTTGATATGTAAATTCTTTCATATGTAAATTCGCTGCATTGTCTTTGAATTGTATCTACTTGTTTTCTACTAGTGGTGAAATCCTTCCTCTTTTCCTCCCTCCCTTCTTTCCTGCCTGTCTTCCTTTCTTTCGTTTACCCCCAGTGTGGGACTGAAATTTAGGACTCTGACATAGAGAGTCAGAGGATCTATTGACTGAACCCCCAGGGCCCCCCCTAGTTGTGATAGTATTAAGTGTTGTGACAACAGTTTATTATTTTCTGTCCTTGCCAGGAGGTAGTACCATGCTTGGCACATAAAAGGTATTTGTGAAATACCAGCATTTTGTTAACTTTTTAAAGCTTTCCCCACCCTGCCCCCATCTTTTTACTTAACATATGTCAGGAAGTCTGCATTAGAGGATTCTTTATATTTAGTGTTTAGTAATGTATACCTTACAAGAACTGTGTGGATTGGATGAAGCAGAGGAGTAACCTTATTTTATACACAAGGAAAGGGAGGCTCAAAGACATTGTGTTCTTGCTCAAGGTTAAGAATTTTAAGGTAGTGCTGGGATTGGAATCCAGCTCTCCTGAATCACTGCTTCTTTCTCTTTCCTGTACCATACATTATTTGAAATCGAGTGTACATAAGGGGGCTATTAGATATTGAATGTGTATAAGACGATAGGTACTAAGAGTTGAATATTATGTTTTCTTTATATAAAGAGACTGTGTGTTTAGCATAAGGTTTAAACAGGTGTCACCACTTGAAATTCACCCTGTGCAGAGGATTTTGGGACACTTTTATTCAGTGGATTTTTGTTGTTTTAGTGATATGTACAGTGTTTTGATGTTTGGCCTTTTTATAGTTGATTTCTAATAGCAGTAACCAGTGTTAGCAATTGCCTTAGTGTACTTCCATGCCCTTTTTGACACTCAAAAATACAGGTCACACTTAAAAGGCTTTTTCCTCTAACTTCCTATATGTGAATGTCTAGCAACATGTTTTCTACTACAATCTAGTAACTCTCCCTTGTACATATATCTTTTCATGCAGAGCGGGTACTTAGGGATGCCTGGGTGGCTCAGTAGGATAAGCGTCTGCCTTTGCCTCAGGTCAAGATCCCAGGGTTCTGGGATTGAGGACCACATAGGGCTTCTTGCTCAGCAGGGAGCCTGCTTCTGCCTCTGCCTGCTGTTCTACCTCCTCCTACTGCTGTTCCTTGTGCTCACTCTCTTTCTCGCCGACAAGTTTAAAAAAAAAAAAAAAGAGAGAGAGGAGGTACTTAATAGATATTTGCTGAATAGAACAAATTGAGTCTGAGATGGTATGAATGCCCAAAGTCATGTAGTTGGTCGACCCAACTTTTTTTTTTCCAGGTAGATTAAAGGCTTCTCTAGCTTTTACTTGAAAATAATCTGGAATATTAAAATATGTCCAGACTTTGGAACCAGATGTCGGTTTTATTAGTTTTTTGGCATATACTAACTGTAGTGAATTTAGGCAAGACACTTAAGATCCCTAAACTTCTGTATAATACTTGCCTTGCAGTGATTAGGGAAAATGCATTTAAAGCACATTACAGATAGAAGACACTATAAATATGGCTGTTTTTTTGTATTGAGGTAATATTAGTTAATAGTAAATCCTTACAGTGTGCTAGGCACTGTATTAAATGTATCTCATGCATACTAAATTTTCTCACTGATTCCTCATAATAACTCCATGAGTTTGGGGGACAGAGAGGTTAAATGGTCATATAGCTAGTAAATGGAGGACCCGGGATTCAAACCCTGGTATTTTTGAAGCCTGCCTCTTAACCAGTACACTGTTACTATGATACATATCACTAGGACAGGGTTTCTCGACCTTGGCAATGTTGACTTTTTGGCAAATGATTCTTTACTGTTGGTAGCTGTCCTTTACACTATAGGATGTTTAGCATTTCTGGCCTCTATCCATTAGATGCCAAGGCCTTCCCACTGATGACAATAGTAACAATAAAAATATCTCCAGACATTATAAAATCTTTCCCAGGCAGCGGGGGGAGGAGGGGCAGAGAGTGGGGGACAGAAAACATCACCTGACTGAGAAACACTATCCTAAGGAAAGGTATGTTTGGGGGACTCTGAGATAGTTGAAAATAAAATTATATTAAAGACAATATAGAATTGGAATTTAGGAAAAGGGTCAGAACTAAACATGTGATGTGAAAGTCAGTGTTAAATGGTAGTTATTTATTATGACTTAAAAAAAAGTGTATAGAAAAAAAAAGAAGAGGGCCAAGGGAAGAACTAGGCAAATGGCAGTTGAATGAAAAGAGCAGATGCAGAAGAGGGAGAGATTGAGAGAGACTGAGAAGTCTGGGGTCGCATTTCAGTGAAAAACTCTTGAAAACTCTTTAACTTATAAAAATAATATACTCCCATTATAAATAACTAGGAAGTAGTAAAAGAAGGAAAAGGATTTGGCTGTGAACTTCATCAGTTTTACCATTTCATTTTATCTTGTCTCATTGTCCCTAACTGTGCATTTTTTTTCCAGTTAGCATATTATTTAATGATGAAGGGAAAAAAAATGAGCTACTTTGTTTTCTAAAGAAATAATTTCTTATATCAGGTTGCCGAGGAGCCCAAGTAGAAGAAATATGGAGTTTAGAGCCCGAGAATTTTGAAAAATTAAAGTAAGTATGATCTTAGTTGTGTTAAAAATAGTATGTCCGTACTTTAAGCAGACTGTTTTCTGTTTATTTTACTTGGCTTGCTTTAGAATGATTACATCATCTCCTTTAAGTCTTTCTTTGCTCTTGTGAGATAGGTACTATTACTCTCATTTTAGAACCCAGACCTGAGACTCATATAGGTAACTTTTAAGCGATTAAAAAGTAAGTCTCTGTAATTCCATGTCAGAATTGGTTGACTGGTTGATTTTTTACAATATTCACTTGTAGATCAATGGGGTTAGAACACAGGACACATTTTAACATTAAAAACGTGAGTAATAAGTTAATCTACAAAGGCATATTTAGTAGATAACCTATATTATAGTAATTCAGAACTTGTCTATACATTATCACATTGCTTTTTGGGGAGGTTCCAGTTCAGATTCCAGGAAGTACCTTCCTTTTCCCCATCTTTATGACTCAAATCACCTCTTTAAGACTCCCCTAACGTCAATCTCCATGCCCGCAAGCATTGACCCTGTATTGTGAATAGGGGGCTAGAGGAATTTTCATTGGGGGGAGAATTCTTGGATTCTTGGAATGTGACAAGGAGTAGGCTTCTAGAGGGGAAACTGGGACTGTAGGGATATAGCTACGGTTTTTAATAGTAAAGAGATCATTTGCTTCTCCCTACTTTCCCCTTCCCCACAGAAGAACAGTGACTTGAGATGAATTAAGGGATCAATTCTGGCTGAGTGATCAGGAAAGGTTAATTAAAAATGTGTCATTTGAACTGTCTTTAAAGGCTAAGAAAGGGTTTTGTTGCATGGAAGACAGTTATAAAAGACTGGAGAGAATCCTAAAGTGGTGATTTAATGTTTCATGGGCAACAAGAGTTCCTTTAGGGAAGTGGATGACTTAATTATGTATAAGATAGCATCCATTCATACTGCAGTTTGATGATTTTTCATGAATCCAACAATTATATAAAGGTGACTTAATATATTTTATAATATATATGCTATAAGCCATTTATCTATAAATATCCCATGAGAATTTTATTCATATAGATTAAAATTCAGTCTACGGTTAACAGCTTCTTTTAGTCTTGTGATGTTCTTATTTTTAGGTTTTAATGAAGTGGTACAAGGTAGAAGTGCATAATCCAGATTTGAGAATAAACCTTTTATTTTAATTCTGTTTTATCTAATGTAATTTTAAGGTTTATTAACCATGTTCTAGGCAACATTCTAGTGATTCAATGACAATAGAAATCTTAAAAAATTTTCTCAAACTTACTTTGTTTGCAGTGTATTTGTTAAGTAGCTGATTAAAATGTAATGTATTGACAGCATGTTAAAAAAAAAAAAAAACAGGTTTTGGTGTCACTAATTTGTATTTTATTTTGTAGGCCAGTTCATGGGTTAATTTTTCTTTTCAAGTGGCAGCCAGGAGAAGAACCAGCAGGCTCTGTAGTTCAGGACTCCAGACTTGACACAATATTTTTTGCAAAGCAGGTATGCTCCTTGGGTACTCTGAAGTCTTGAGAGTTTTATAAACAAGTCTATTTCACTTTTGTGTCTTTGGTGTTGCAGTCCTCAAGCTTTTTTGTCTTAGGACCGCTTTACATTCTTAAAAATTGTTGAGATCTCCAAAGAGCTCTTCTGTTTATATGGATTATATTTATCAATATTTATTATATTAGACATTAAGACAGACATTTTGAGATAAATTTTTTTTTTAAAGATTTTATTTATTTATTTGACAGAGAGAGAGAGATCACAAGTAGGCAGAGAGGCAGGCAGGGAGAGAGAGGCAGAAGCAGGCTCCCTGCTGAGCAGAGAGCCCAATGCAGGGTTCCATCCCAGGACCCTGAGATCATGACCTTGGCCTAAGGCAGAGGCTTAATCCACTGAGCCACCCAGGTGCCCCCATTTTGAGAGCATTAATTGATTTTAAAAAACAGTAAATGCATTATATGTTAAAATAAGTAACACATTTTTTAGTGAAATATAATCACACTTAACCAAACAAAAAAAATTAGAAAGAAGCTTTACATTTACATTTTACATTGTTTTACATTTTTGCAGATCTAATGTCTGGCTTAATAGCTCACAGCTAGATTCTCCTTTCTGCTGCTTTATTCAATCTGTTGCAGTATTTTTGTTTTGTTTTGTTTTTGGCTGAAATATATGAAGATATATCGATTTCACACATATGTAGTTGGAAAGGGAGGAGTATTTTAATGTCTTTTTCAGAGAATTATGGATATTCTTTGATATCAAAACTCTAAAAATGTTGCTTTCTTAAAGGTTAGTTGCAGGTGACATCTGAAACCATATCATTGAACTTACTCCTTATTATATTAAAAACTTTGGTTTATCTTGCTGTGCAAATGGGTCTTTTACTCGTGCAACATTTGATAACATTGTGTATTGGTCATTTTGAAAGTTCACCGACTTATACAGATCTTCTAAATGTTGACACATTTGATTACATACATTATCAATAAATCACATGTGTATCATCAGAAGTTGTTAAGTATCATGAAACTTTTAAACTAATAGTGGAATATCTTAATCTTACCAAATTCTAATTTTCACTTGAAAGTTCAAATTTTATCAATAAAACCAAATATTGTCAGGGATTTTCCTTCAAGTAACAGGCTCATTTCACTCAGTTCAAAGAAAAATACCTGCTGCAAACCCTGTTGAACAACCATATTTGTCTGCCATTTGTGTTTTCAAATGAAAAAGATGTTCCTCGATAAAAGTAGCCAACTTAGCTCACAACTCAAAGAGTCGTACTACTGCCTTTTGTTGAAATGACTAGCATATTTTGGTTTGCAGCAGAAGTGCTTTATTTGTGCTATTTCATTTGGTAAAATATTACAGACTTGTACTTCAAAGTCAGATTTTAGTAAAAATTTACTGCTTCATTAAAGACAGTCTTCAGTAAAACTGTTTTTTTTTCTTTTTCTTTCTTTCTTTTTCTTTTTTTTAAGCTATCTATGTCGATGAAACAGTTTAATGCCACTGCCCAGATTTGGTGCTAAAATACCAGCAGTGTTATCTGTTGCTATTCTATACTGCTATAGATACTATGTCTATATCTATTTCTGTTATACTATCAGTGCAAATGTGAAAGCAGGGTAGAAGTCAAAAACTATCTTTGAATTATTATGGGAACAATTTTTGAGCACATGAACCCCTTGAGAAGCGTCTTAGGAATTCCCAGGAGTCCATGGACTGCACTTGAGAACTGCTGTTTTAGTATATACAGTGCAGTGGTGAATATTATTATATGCCTCCATACATTTGGTCCATTTTTTGGAAAAGCTGAAAAAGAGAATGATAAAAGAGGTTTGATTAATGTTTAAAATCTAAGCTAAATTTGATGACATTGTTTGAAAATTGCACTCATTTCTGAGACTCAAAAAATTGCTTAGGATAATCTGTTTAACCTTTAGAAAGGTTGAAAATAAAATGGCTAAATCTCACTACTGTCCTTTGGATGAAGCCTTTGCCATTCCACTTAGGAACTTGTTTTCCCTTTTCTTCTTACTACTACTTTCCACTTTCCTCCAGCTTTTTAAAATTGAGTGTTTTTTAGAGAAATTATCACTTTCTTCTTTTATTTTAAGGGTTAAGAGAATATTACCGTGTATTTATTTTCTGATAGCAAAAATTCAAGTACAGAAATATATAGTAATAAGAATGACTGACTTTGTAATCCCACACCCTTCTCTACTAACCACTTCTAATGGTTTGACTCATTCATTTAATCAACAAGTCGTTTTGAGCACCCATTTTGTGCTAGGCATTGTTGTAGGTACTAGAGGTATAATGGTGAATAAGACAGGCATGCCTCTTAATTTCAATAATGAAAACAATACAGCAGTAGCCAACATTTACCATTCTTACTGTGTATCAGATATTATGCTTTAGATATATTACTTATTTAATCCTTGCAACAACTCTGTGAGGTTGTTACTCTAATATTACTGATGAAGAAATTGAGATCTGGAAAAATTAACTTATTTTTCAGAGGTCACACAGAATTTAAAGCCAGGTCTAAAACCTAGGTTTGTGATTCCACATGCCATACTATCTCCCACATTGTCTTTTTATATGCTAACATATTCTCATTATAATTTTCTTACTAAAGTTGGATTGTTATGCAAAATATTTTGCATCTTTTTTCACTTAATGATAAAAGTTTGGCTTTGCTCCATTTCCATACACATTTCATTATTAGCTAACATTTTCTTAAGGTTCATTAGGTACTTCCATATGTATTATTTTTATGTATTAATTTATTTGTAGTAGCCAATACTCACAACAACACTTTGTGGTTTTATACATTCCTTATTATTTCACAGATGTGGAAACTGAATCCCAGAGAGGTTATGCAACTTACCCAAGTTATGCAGCTAGGCATTGGCAGAGCTGGGGTGCAAACTCAGGCACTGTAGCTCTGAAGTTTATGCTCTCGATCACATCACGACATAGTCTTTTTAAAAGATAGTGTCCTATAATTTATTGGTGTAAATGTCCTACAATTTATTTAACTAATCTCTTAATGATCAACATTTTGAGTTTCTGTTTATTTCTCTAACACAACTAATTTGTTTATGTATTATAATACTTGTACTTATGTATTATTGTACAACAGTAATTTTTTTTTTAAGATTTATTTATTTATTTGACAGAGAAATCACAAGTAGGCAGAAGTAGACAGAGCAGCAGGCAGAGAGAGTGGGAGAAGTAAGCTCGCCGCTTAGCAGAGAGCCTGATGTGGGGCTCGATCCCAGCACCCTGAGATCACGACCTGAGCTGAAGGCAGAGCCTTAACCCACTGAGCCACCCAGGTGTCCCTACAACAGTAATTCTAATTTCAAAATTGCAGGCTGTGATTTTCAGGATCTAGGTAGTAGAGAAAAAGTAGGAGACAGATAATTTTTTAAAAAAAGATTTTGTTTATTTATTTGACAGAGAGAGAGATTACAAGTAGGCAGAAAGGCAGAGAGAGAGAGAGAGAAGCAGGCTCCTTGCTGAGCAGAGAGCCCCACGTGGGGCTTGATCCCAGGACCCTGAGATCATGACCTGATCCAAAGGCAGAGGCTTAACCCATTGAGCCACCCAGGCAACCCAGAGACAGATAATTTTAAAAGTCCTTCAGGTGTTTTTCTCCTTGTAAAGGAAGATTTTTTTATATTTTAAGGTATATAAATATATATGCTCATTTTACAAAATTTAAGCATTGTAACTATAAAAGTCCCTTATAATCCCTGCTTCAGAGATAACCACAGAAATTATTTATATTCTTGAACATTTTCTCTGTGTGTATGTGTGCATTTAATTTCTTCCACTCTGTATGTCTTTCACACTAAATTGTGAACCTGGGAGTCTGGGGTTTTGTTTTTATGTACAGTCCCTAGCACATAGTAGATATCCAATAAATGTAGACTGAGATCTTTATCTCTAACAGTATTACAGTTAACACTAATATTAACTAACACTATAACATTAATGATTTATAGAGGTCTAAGTATTTTTAAGGTAAAAGAAAGTACTCTAAAGAAAAATGTTCTAGGGTTTGAATTTGTAATACTTTTCTAGGTCTGTATTTCTGTCTTAACTAAAATTTAATGTTTCATTTGTATTATATTATTCCTGCCATATTTATTAATGTCGAGGATTTGTGATTTTCCAATAATACTGGGTATTTTTTATACTGTATTACCTCAGCAGTTCGTATTGAACTGAATCAGTATTTCCCAAAAATATCTTTTAGTCTTTTTAGTGTATGCCTCCTTTGAGCCTATGCCAGAAACTTTGTATTACATAAATATATAATCCTTAATTCTAGGCTTCAGTAACTAATAATGATTTGATCCAGGAGTCTCCTATTTTCAGAAAATTTAAAAATGTAATTAAAATTAAAATTATATTTATATAAAATATTTATATATTTATATAATTAAATATTATATATTTATAATTTAATGTAATTAAATTAAAAAAATTTAAAATTATCGCTTCTCGGCCTTTTGGCTAAGATCAAGTGTAAAAAAATTTAAAATTAAAATTATATTTATATAAAATATTTATATATTTATATAATTAAAATATATATTTATAATTTAATGTAATTAAATTATATTTATTTATGATAAGGTTATACATATTAACTAAATATTTTTGGTATTTATGGGTGGAATTACATCAGTTTAGAGAGGTAATAGTAATACTGGTGTCTTAAGCTGATCATACACTCTAATTGTGGAACTGCATGTACGTGGATCACTGATTAAGAAGTATGGAGAAAAGAATCTCCATGGGGTGCCTGCTTCTCCCTTTCCCTCTGCTGCTCTGCCTGCTTGTGTCTCTCGCTCCGTCAAATAAATAAATAAAATCTTAAAAAAAAATGACATTTGGTAGTACTTCGCTGTTCGATGTCATTCTCTTGTTTTCACTTTCCACCAATTTATTTGTTTAGATGGTCCTTGCTAGGATTGTACTGGGTTTGTCTGATTAGTCAGTCTTCCAGGAAAGCATGATTGCCTGCAATGTGCCAGATACTGTGCTAGGTGCTTGGAGAATGATAAATAGTCATAATCCCTGCCCATGGTCACCAAGCCGCCCTCACTTCTGACAAGTGAAAGTTTGGGGGCGGTCCCTAAGACCACCCTCAGTTTCTGTAATGTGCTAGAAAAACTTAGACTTTATTGAAAGCTGTTAGAGTTACGGTTATGGTTTATTACAGTGAAAGATACAGATTAAATTCAGCCAAGGGAAGAGATGGATGGGACAGAGTATGGGAAGGTTTCTTGCTCAGAGCTTCCCATTGTCTTCTCCCAAGAGTCACAGATGGCACTAACTTTCCTGGTAACCATATACAGTACATACAGAGGATTGTCATCCAGGGAATTTCAACCAATTCTTGGTATCCAGACTTTTTATTTGGCTTCAGTCTCATAGACCTGGCTGACCACCCACCACGGCTGACCTCAGTCACTAGTCACCAAATTCTCCCCGAAGTCACAGTGACTACCTTTGTGGACCAAATGCCCCAGGTAAACAAAGATGCTCTTATGAAGCCTGGCTTTTCAGGAGCTTAGAGTTTACCTCCCAGAAGCCAAGGGCAAGAGCAAGTCCTCTTTTTGGACAAGGTTAAATTTTTTATTATATATATGAAAATGGGACTTGACCCCTTTAGGGAGATCTGAGAAAGTTCTGAATAATCGACAGTTCAACTGAAGTCTGAAGGTTAAGTAGGTATTAACTGGGGTAAAGAGGTTGAGGATCATCCCAGATTAATAGCAGCTTTATAGTAAAAGGGAATAAGAGTAAAATGTACTGAAAGAGGGCCAGTTGTAGCTGGCATATAGAGAGCAAGGGGAAGATGGCATGAGATAAACAGGCAGCATGTTAATCAGAATTAGGAACAGTTAGGGCGCCTGGGTGGCTCAGTGGGTTAAGCTGCTGCCTTCGGCTCAGGTCATGATCCCAGGGTTCTGGGATCGAGTCCCGCATCGGGCTCTCTGCTCAGCAGGGAGCCTGCTTCCTCCTCTCTCTCTCTCTGCCTGTCTCTCTGCCTACTTGTGATCTCTCTCTGTCAAATGAATAATAAAAAATCTTAAAAAAAAAAAAAGAATTAGGTACAGTTAGATGTAGAGACACACTGGTTTATAAGAAATAGAAGTTTTTCTCTTTCACTTCCAAGAACTGTCAGAATTACAGGCTCTTTTGTTGTGTTCCTTTGTGTGTGGATTCTATTCTAAAGATTACTTTGGAGTTTTAGCCATTCTGTCTTAATTGGACTTTCCAGAAAGCAGAAAGGGGACAGCACACTTCTCTCCTTTTATGGACATTTTTTTAGAATTTCCCTATGTTACATGTTTACTTCTTTCTGGCCAGACCTTAGTCATATAGCTGTACTTAGCAGCAAAGGGGAGTGGGAAAGTTGTCTTCCTTCCAGGGTCATGGACCTTGATAAAATTTGGGTACTTTATTCATCTGGAAGAAGAAGAAGATGATTATTAGAGAATATCAGCCTTCTGGCAAACATGTTGACAGAGGTCAGATCATGTATGGTATTTTAGGCCATGACTGAGACTTCGTACTTTTTTTTTTTTTTTTTTTTTCCTTTTTGGTATCTTAAGAGTAATAGAAGGTTATTGAAGTGTTTATTTAAAGTAGTATGACATGATCAGATTTTTATTTAGAAGAGATCTTTTTGGCCATAGTGTGGAGAATGCATATGAGGAGGGGATGCTGGTATAGAATATAAGGTTAGTTATCAGGAGGCTTTTGCAGAAGTACATGCAAAAGTAGGTGAAAGACTGGTGGTAGAGATGAGTATGAACAGATTTGAATAATACTTAGCACTCTTAACGGGTAATGGATTAGATGTGGGGATGAAGGGGGAAGACATAGCAATTAATGACGATGCCTGTGTTCTTCGTCTTTCCTTTTTTAAAAAATTCATCTTTAGGTACATGAAATAGGCTTATGATAATCCTTGATTGATGACACATACTCATGACTCCTATTTATTTAGTTATTTTAAGTAATACAGTAAGCACCTAAGAACTCACTACGCAAGTAAACTTCATCTGTTTTTGCTTCTCTCTCACCATTGTTCAGCACAACTCATCCTCCCTCCCTCCATCCCTTGTAATCCTCATGTTGGATTTAGTATATTATTTCCTTGCTTTCTTTTCTTTTTCTTTCTTTTCTTTTCTTTTCTTTTTTTTTTTTTTTTTTTTATATAGAATTTGGGAAAGAGAGAGCTTGAGCAGAAGGGGAGGGGGAGAGAGAATCTGAAGCAAACTCAACACTGAGCACAGAGCCAGGCTTTGGGCTCCTCTCGAGATCATGACCTGAGCCAAAACCAAGAGTCACCCGCTTGACTGACTCAGCCAGCCAGGCATCCCCTTTTGCTTTCTCTTTTATATTTTTTGTAATCCTAAAAAGGGGTGTGTATATAAAATTTTGACTAGATAGAGAGTATTATGCTTACCAATTGAGAAAACAGGCAGTGCTGAAATAAAAGCACTTACATGGGGTCTCAAAATTTAAATTGGGGAGCACAGATTTGGGTAGCAACCCAAATTATGTTCCCTAGGTAGTAAAAATCAAGAGTCTTAAGACAAAAGGAATGTTTGTGTGTTTTGTTTACAAAGAATTTTGATTGATGTTGGCTCAGAAAAGACTAGTCTTGACTGAATATAGTTTGGTTGTTACGGCATTCACTAAGCAAAGTCTTACTGCAAGTTGCAGGTGTTTGGCAGAGTCCTTGGGATTTTTTCCCTTTTTCCCAATTAAAAGTTAATGGTTTTTGTCCTGTGAGGATGTGCATAAGGCCATTTCCTTATTGGCTTCCTGGCTCCATTTTATTTTATTTTATTTTAATTTTAAGATTTTATTTATTTGTCAGAGAGTGAGAGAGGGAGCACAAGCAGGGGAGTGGCAGGCAGAGGGAGAAGCAGGTACCCCCGCAGAACAAGGAGCCTCAGTTGGAGGCAGATGCTTAACCGACCGAGCCACCCAGGCGTCCCGGCTGGCTCCACTTTAAAACTTCTTGACATAAATGCTTCATTTCATTTCCTCTCTCACATCCTCTGTGTGATTTTGGGGGACTTACTTTTTGTCTTAATATATATCATTAAGATTCTTCTATAAATTGTTTATCTTCATAGTTCCTTTATTTTGCATGCTGTATAGGATCAATTGCCTGAACATGCTAGGTTTATTTACTTACTCTTCCTAGATTGACATTTGAGTTTTGCATCTGAGTTACTATGAATTGTGTGACTAGAAACATTTTTCTACATGTCTGCTGCTGTATATATGCAGATTTTTCCTGGTGTATACCTAGAAGTAGAAATGACTACTTAATATGATACATAAATGTATCAAAATGTTTTATGAAGTAGATACTCCTGTAACACTCCCATTAGCAGTATCTGAGTAACTATGTAGCGGCATGCTCCAATGTGGTATTGTCAGGCTTTTAAAATTTTTGCCAGCCAGCTTGTTTCAAAATGGTACTTCATCATGGTCTTGGTTTACATCTCCTTTTACATTTTGAAAGTGACATATGTGTTTCTTCTGTGAAATTTCTGTTTGTTTTTATTTTTCTATGGGGTGAACTATGCTTTTCTTTTTGATTTGTAGGAGTTGTTTATGAGTTCTTGATACTGCTTCTGCAAGTTGGCATACCTTTTCTGGGTGTCTTTTTTTTTTTTTTTTTTAAAGATTTTATTTATTTATTTGACAGAGAGAGAGATCACAAGTAGGCAGAGCAGCAGGCAGAGAGAGAGGAGGAAGCAGGCTCCCTGCTGAGTGGAGAGCCCGATGCGGGGCTCGATCCCAGAACCCTGGGATCATGACCTGAGCTGAAGGCAGAGGCTTAAGCCACTGAGCTACCCAGGTGCCCCTTCGGGGTGTCTATTGAGGAGTAGAATTTTATATTTTAGAGCCAGTGCTTTTTGTATCTTGTTTAAGAAATTGTTATCTATCTGAAGTTGTAAAAGATATTTACCTGTGTATTTCAATTTTAATTTTCTTTTTTAAAAAAAAATATTTTATTTATTTATTTGACACAGAGAGAGAGAGATCACAAGTAGGCGTAGAGGCAGGCAGAGAGAGAGGGGAAAGCAGGATACCTGCTGAGCAGAGAGCCAGATGTGGGGCTCAATCCCAGGACCCTGAGATCATGACCTGAGCTGAAGGCAGAGGCTTAACCCACTGGGCCACCCAGGTGCCCCTCAATTTGAATTTTCGACATCTATCTTCGTAATTCCTTAGGAGTTGGGTTTTGGTATAGCATGTGAAATAGGAGTTCAGTTTTATCTTTTTCCATATGGATCATCTTTTTTTTTTAGCCTCATTTATTAAACATCTGTTTTCCTTACTTATCTAACATTCTGCCTCTGTTGTATATCAGACTTTGTGTGTTTTCTGGACTCTGTTCCACTCATCAGATTGTCCCTGTGCCAGTATCACTGTCCTAATTGCTTTCACTTCTTCATAAGGTCTGCTATATAATAGGTCATGTCTTCCATCCCTGCTCGTTTTTAGAAATATCCTTCTGTTCTTGGCCCAGTGCTCTTCAATTAAATTTCAGAGTCATCTAACCAAGTTGTATGAAAAATTTTGTTGGAATTTTGAATGGAATAGCATTGACTATAAATATCACTTTGGGGTGAATTTATATCTTCATATTAAGTCATGAACATAGTATGTATCTATTTAGATCTTTATTATCTTTAACATGTGTAATTTTCTCTGTAGAGGTAATTTCCTCTTCTGTTAGATTTCTCCTAACTCCTTGATATTTCTGTTATAATTATAAGTCCCATCTTCTTTTCAATTTTCTAGGTTGTTTGATGCTGGCCAAAAAATGCAGTTCACTTTTATGTTTGAATATTTAGCTATCTTGCTAAACTCTTCTTTTATCTCTAATATTTGTTTGTTGGTGTTTTTGAGGGGGTTCTATCTAAATTACTCTATCAAATGATAACAGTTTTATTTCCTCCTTTCAAATCCTTACACCTCTGATTCATTTTTCTTTCTTTTTTCTTTCTTTCTTTCTTTTTTTTTTTAAGGATTTATTATTTTTTTTTTCTTTTAAGATTTTATTTATTTAGTTGACAGAGAGAAACACAGCTAGAGAGGGAACACAAGCAGGGGGAGTGGGAGAGGGAGAAGCAGGTTTCCCACCAAGCAGGAAGCCCAATGTGGGACTCTATCCCAGGACCCTGGGATCACGACCTGAGCCAAAGGCAGACGCTTAATGACGGAGCCACCCAGGCGCCCCCTAATTTATTTTTCTTAGTGCCTAAGACTTTCAATAAAATTATCATGATTTTAAAGGGAATGCTTTTACCATGTTCTTGTTTTGGTTGATGATTACTCTGGTTTTTATTTTTATTTTTCTAAATGTTTTTTAAGTAAGGGCATTCTGTTATTAATTTAGTGAATGTCTTTATTGTGAAAATTTTTCAAGTGATTTTTCTGCACATACTGTAATGATCATGTTTGTTTTTCTCTTTTAATAGATTAATGCAGTCAGCTATGTTAATGATTTTTCTAAATATTATATCATCCTTCATATTTGGGATAAGCCCAGTTGGTCATGATATATTCTCTCTTTATGTACTGTCAGATTTAATTCAGTATTATTTGTTTAGTGTTTTGCATTTGTATTTATAAATGAAATGGACCTTAATTTTCTTTTCTCCTAATGGCTTTGATTAGTTTTAGTATTACGGGTTTGGTAGCTTCATGGAATGAATTGGAATTTCCTCTTTCTTTTATTGTTCCAAAGAATTTATATAAAGTTTAGATGATCCTTTTTTTCAGATTTTATTAGAATTGGCCTATACAGTCAATTCTGGGCCTGGTATTTTCTTTGTGAGTATATACATTAAACTATTGGTTCAATTTAATAGTTAAAAGACCATTTAAGACACTTCTTTCTTCTTGATTTGGTTTTGCTAAGATTTTTTAAAAAATTTCTCCATTTTATAAAAATCTTTCATATGGATACTAATATCCATATAAAGCAAAATTGTTTCATATGGATATTAGTATGCCCTTACTCTTTTTAACCTTATTTTATTTTATTTTTTAAGATTTTATTTATTTATTTGAGGGAAAGCATGAGCAAGGGGAGGGACAGAGGGTTCTAGAAGCAGACTCTCTTTGGAGCAGGGAGTCAATGCGGGGCTCCATCATAGGATTCCAGGATCCTGACCTGAGCAAAGGCACATGCTTAACCCACTAGTCACCCAGACACCCAGCATTTGTTGTTGTTGTTGTATTCCTGACTCCTAGAATTTTGACTACATATTTGTGTGATACAGGTTTTAAAAAGCCATTAATCTCACCTTTTATTGTTTCATATCTGTTTCATAGGGTAATCTAGCTGATCTTGTTTCTATTCTCAGCCATCTTCAGTCCTTGCTGTAAATTGTCATCTGAATCTTTCATAATAAAAACCCTACATTTGTTATGTTATTTTCCTATTAAAAATCATCTGCTCCTAGAGCAAACTACTAATTGCTCAAGGCCAGTGATTTTCAAGGTAACAAATGATGCCATACCCTGACCACAACCATTCTAATACAAACCAATACGCTTATTGTCTCTTGAACATACCACATGAATCTGTTCCTTTGTTCAGACCCTCTTGCTTCCCTAAATGAATTTCCTTCTCTTCTCTCTAGGTCCTGTCAAGCTTTCAAAGCTCTGTTAAAATTTTACATTCATTGAGAAAGCTATGATACTTCAGTTAAAGATGATTTCTTCCTTCATTTTGGATTTCTGTTCATCTCTTTTTTCATGTATGGACTTTTTTCTAAATTTTTCATAGGCAGGACATATATACTTTTTCGATTTTGTGTTTATTTTAGAGTCACCGTCCCTTTAGGACCCCACAGTTTCATTCTCAACCTTTTTTTCCCCTTGACTATAAACAAATACTGAAAACATTTTTATTTTATAACTACAACTTAGTGAAAATTGACTGTGATTTATAATGCAGTACTTAAAACTATTTTAGGAGCATTCCTCTGAGCACCCACTATATTCTTTTGTATAAACTATGAGAAAAGTTATTCTGTAGTCCAGGGGTTGCTAATCAAATGGCTGTAGTATCAGGTTGGCAACATGCATGCGTGAACTGAGCTGTCTGTAAGAAACAGGGAGTGGGAGAGCCTGGATGAACCAAAGAATATATGTTCTCTCAAAGGAATTCAAACCAAATTCTTAAGGTTCTTTCTGGGCCAGCCCTACTTGTGACCTCTTACTCTGGCCTTTTTTTTTTTTTAACTGTTGAACTGTACTACTGTGTTTGAAAATGTGTTACATGCCAGAGCATATAATAGAATACTCAGGATAAATTAGA
Source organism: Mustela lutreola (assembly GCF_030435805.1). Classification (NCBI taxonomy): domain Eukaryota; kingdom Metazoa; phylum Chordata; class Mammalia; order Carnivora; family Mustelidae; genus Mustela; species Mustela lutreola. Next base: position 55,278,530 of record NC_081303.1, read on the forward strand.
GACTTAAAAAGTTGGGAACTGTAAAATAATTTATGCTGCAGTGAATTTTTTATGACAGGAACTAAAAGTTTTTCCAAATAGATGGATGTAAGATGATTCTTATGTGAGTTTCATTGGGTGAAAGACCTCTCTCTCATTCACTGTGCATCCCACACACTACAATGTATGGCACACCTACACTGTAGGTGCTTAGTGAATATGTGAATGACTGTATGGAGGTACCCTTTTTAAGGTCTTTCTTTTGGCAGTTTTATGCTATATATAGCATAACCACTTGGTGGCGCTAGACTCATTTTTAAATCTGGAAAGCTATTTTTATACCCAGGCACATCATGATTACTATTCTTCATACACAAAATAAGCTGTAGTAAATCATAGACAGTGTGTATCATTATTAATATTGAAGGGGAAGTATTAACCACTGGATTTTTTAAAAAAAATATTGAAATTGATTATAAGAAAAATGCATGTTTAACATATGTAACTTGATTACTTTGGAAGGAGCTTTTTTTCCCAATTCTTTAAAAAAGTTTTCTAAAGTGATGGATTACAGATTTGAAGTCCTTAGATTATAGGAATGCTTGAGAGTATTCTCTGCCATAGCCTCAGCATCTAACCTGGCACTGGGTACATAGTATGTCCTTATGGGAGAATTTGAAAGAATGTTTGAATGAGTATAAATTTTAACTTCTTCTAACTTTGCTCCTACCAACCCATTCCCAGATAATTTCATCCCAGATAAATTTGGTCCAAGGTAAGGGGACACTGAGTCTTACTAAGTTTTAGTAAACTAAACCTTTATGTAGTCTCCTTTATTCATTGAAATTTCTTCTCCAAATTAACTAAAGAATTGTGATTCAGAGAAAAATACATATTAAAAGAAATCAGCACTATTAATTGGATTCTAGATTTCCTGTTACTTTTCTCTAATTTGTCAGTTATAATATAGTTATGAGTACAGGATATTATCAGAGAGGATATCAGAAATGTGGTGGTATTGTTGTATTTGTTTGAGAACTGGGTAGAAGAGAATGTTTCCTAGTAGAGAAAGCAGTCTCATTGAGGAATTTTTCAAACATACTGCTGCAAATGATGTAAGAACTGGTGGATTTCACAAGACCTCAAAAGCCTCTGGCAATGTAATAAGTAGAGGACTATGAGAATTAAATACAGAAGATAATTGAAAGTTTTTCTTCAGAAATATGGCAGGATATAAATAGCTTGCTAAATTGTAAACACATAAGTGAGTTAGCATTTTGGAAAGACTCTAGAAAATAGTATTTAATTATAATGTAGTAACAAAATAAACAGCAATAGTACTAAACTTTATTTTTTTTAAAGGTCATTCACCAAATTTAGTTCAACTTTATAATTAACCTTGGTGGTATTCACACTGATCATCTGAGGTTCTTTCTAGCTCTATAATCTCAACACTGTATAGGGGTTATAGGAAATATGGAAGAAGCCCTTGACCACAGTAGGTTATAATCTCGTTAGAGAGACCACATAATGGCTGAGCCAGCCTGCATAGTGGCTGACTGCACAAATTCTAGAACTGGGACTATCTGCCTCTTACTTAGCTTTGTGCCCTTGGGGCAAGTTACTTAACTTCTCTGTTCCTTAGCTTCCACTAATGTAAAATGGGGATAATAATATTACTACGTCTTCATAGATTGTTGAGAGAATTAAAAGAATTAATACACGTGAAGTGCCTAGAAAAGTACCTGGCACATAGTACGTGCTATCTACATGTTTTTTCACTCTTACTAAAATGTAAGGTCCACATAATTTGCTAAATAAATTGTTAACAACTAGATGACAGCTCTGTAAAGACTGTATAGGACTGAGCTGAAAAAAATGTGTGGACAAAATGTATCCTCTCTAGGAACTCGAAGGTAGAAACTAATAGCAATTGTTGTTGGATAATTTCTCTAAAAGCCACCTAGGTGAGTTGGAGCTTATGCTGAATACGGAAATTTGGAGAGGCAGAAACAAATTTGGGAAGAAGTATGAATAGGAGGGAGGACAAGTTATTTTGGCTTAATCAGCTATGTTTACGATTAGGAAGGATTTGTCTTATTACCCTAACTGGTTGGTTTCACTGATGTTAGGAGTTTATTTAATTTATTTGGTTTCCTAGAATCCTCAACTCCAGAATTGCAGCAAATTCCTGAAAATACATTAGAATGGAATTAAACATGTTTATTATGTTTATGTTAAGACTATATGAAATACATTTTGAAAACTATTAGCGTTATTCATATTTTAGAGGGCATTGTCATTAGTTAAAAGCTGCTTTTTAAAAAATAAATTAATAATATTTTTGCTTTTATGTTTTATAGGTAATTAACAATGCTTGTGCTACCCAAGCTATAGTAAGTGTGTTATTGAACTGTACCCATCAAGATGTCCATTTGGGAGAGACATTATCAGAATTTAAAGAATTTTCACAAAGTTTTGATGCAGCTGTGAGTATACTCTTATTATTCCTAAAATGTCCTATTTGTAATAGTTCTCCTTTTAATAGGCTATTTTAACAATTTATTTTAGATGAAAGGTTTGGCACTGAGCAATTCAGATGTGATCCGACAAGTACACAACAGTTTTGCCAGGTAAAGAGACTTTTTATTAAATAAACACTTGTTCTTTTTTGCTTGTTTGTCTCTCACTATTTTTTTTTCTTCTTCTTCACTGAAGACAGCAAATGTTTGAATTTGATGCAAAGACATCAGCAAAAGAAGAAGATGCTTTTCATTTTGTCAGTTATGTTCCTGTCAATGGAAGATTGTATGAATTAGATGGATTAAGAGAAGGACCAATTGATTTAGGTAATCTGGTTCCTGTTCTAAGTATTGCACTTTTGACAAAAAAAAAATAGTGTATTCTCCTTTGTTTTTGCCACAATGCTGCTTAGATTTTATTTTGTTTATTTATTTGTTTAAAAGATTTTATTTATTTATTTGACAGAGACACAGCGAGAGAGGGAGCACAAGCAGGGGGAGTGGGAGAGGGAGAAGCAGGCTTCCCTTGGAGCAGGAAGCCCGATGTGGGGCTCGATCCCAAGACTCTGGGATCATGACCTGAGCAGAAGATAGACGCTTAATGACTGAGCCACCCAGGCGCCCCTCTGCTTAGATTTTAAGGGGAAGGTGACTGTAAGGTAGTATAATGTCATGAAAGTCATAAGCTTTTCATTTCTTTGTGAGGTTAAATAACAGGAAGGACATATTAATACTATGGCTTGACTGGGATCTTTAATTTTTTTTCTAAGAGAAAATTTCTTTAACCCATGGATAGATTATGTAATTTATTTTTTTAATTTTCCAGGTAACTTTAAAAAGCTACTTCTTTTAGTGAATATTAAGTTATTCTTGTCATTTTTAACCTACTGATAACAGATGGTAAGCATTTCTTACCATTTTGCATTAAAATATTTTCACTTAGAATTGGATCATTCAGAATCACTTTAATTCAGGGTTTAACAGTCTACAAAAGTGTTTTTCTTTGAAGTTTCTGTTTATTTTTTATTTTTTAAAAGATTTTGTTTATTTATTTGACAGACAGAGATCACAAGTAGACAGAGAGGCAGGCAGAGAGAGCGAGGAGGAGCAGGCTCCCCGATGAGCAGAGAGCCCCATGCAGGGCTCAATCCTAGGACCCTGGGATCATGACCTGAGCCAAAGGCAAAGGCTTTAACCCACTGAGCCACCCAGGCGCCCCTGAAGTTTCTGTTTAAGTAGTGCAATAATATGCTGTTCTTTGGACCAGAGGGTAGATATGTCCCAATTCTATCCATCTGTAACCTTAAGCAAAAATGATAAATGGTTAGCAAGGTAAGGGTAAAATTGGTAGTTCTGATATTGTACTAAAATCACACGCTCACAAAGAATTTTAACTCTTTATTTTTAGCTCATTAAGTTTCCCTTTTTAAAAAATTAGGTTCATTTTAATTTCAACAAAACCTGTTCTTATTAAAGAATTAGGTTCTTTTTTAAAAAATTAGGTTCATTTTAATTTCAACAAAACCTGTTCTTATTAAACCTAATGTTATCTGCTGTTCATAAAACTTTGTAGTTCTATTAGATTAAAAAATGAACCTACGTTCATTTTGTTTATACTTTTTGACCATGTCCCCTGCATAGAACCAGTAATTCATCTATGAAGATTTATATGTTACCTCTATATTTAAAAATACTTAATTTTTTATGTCACAGAAAAATAGAATTTTTAAAAATTCTTTTGAAGTTTTTTGTAGTTTGGTGGTTAAGCTGATCTCTGTATTTTCTCTGTTGGCTTCTATCTGGTCACTTACTCTGTATTTATTAGAACCTTCAAATACAAAGGAAGTAAAAGATAAAGTAGAACAGCTAGTTTTGCTATACATCTAGTGGCTGTGCTAAAAATTATGGTGAAAAAGAGGATTAATACAACTGGGTAGAATTAGTTTTGCATTATGTATAGATTTCAGTTTTTTATTTTATAGTTATGGTGGGGAGTCAGGCTGATAAGAACTGAATCCTTATTTGCTACTAACTTGTGTGCTATTTTTCTTAGTCCTTGGTTTTACTACTGTAAAATGGTATTCTTATTTCACAAAGTTGTGGATTTTAATGGGATAACTCCTTAATGAATTACTTTTCCATACATTTGTTGAGCACCTGCTAAGTGATGTAATAATGTAGTAATGCAAATTATACTCGTGCTTTCTTTGCCTTTATCTTTAAATTGAAGCTTAACATTGTTATGCTAAAAGGATTTTTACCATCCTGAATTTTCCAAAATATTTATAAAAAGATATTTTAGACTAACTTTTGAAATAATTTTATTGTTGATTTCATTTGATTTAATTGCTTTCAAATTTCTTTCTAGGTGCATGCAATCAAGATGACTGGATCAGCGCAGTGAGGCCAGTCATAGAAAAAAGGATACAAAAGTAAATGCTCAGCTAATCTCACTGGCATAGTATTCTAGTTTTTAAACATTTTCTTTCATCTTGTATTTTATTATTATTTTAGCAGTGCTTGAACATCTACTTTTGATTGAATTAATATGTTCAGGAAATCTATTTCAGAAATATTTAAATTCTACATGGTAATGTGTCCTCTTTATAAAGGTTAAACATGCAGATCTCCATTAGATATTTTGTATGGTTGTTTTGTGGAGTTGTTTTTAAGCATATTTTTAAATTAAATTAAAACCCTTGTTTTGAGATAATTATATATTCACATTCAGTTACAGAAATAATATGGAGAGATCCCATGTACCTTTTACCCAGCAGTGGTAACATCTTATCAAACTAGAGTACAGTGTCAACAGCCAGGATGTTGATACTGATGCAATCAAGGTACAGAACAATTTCATGAGCACAAGGATTTCTCATGTCACGGTTTTAGAGCCACAACCACTTCCTCTGTTGCCACTCTCCCCTCCCATCTTTAATCCCTAGTTTTATCATTTTTTTCAGTTAAAGAATGTTATATAAATGGAATCATACAATATGTAACTTTTTGGATTGGCTTCTTTCACTCAGAATAATTTTCTGGAGATTTATCCAGGTTGTTAAGTAAATAAGTAGTTCATTCTTTTCTAATGGTTGGTAGTAGTCTATGGTATGGGTAGGACCTTTTTTTTTTTTCTTTTTTTTTTCCCTCATTTACCCATTGAAGGATATGTGGATTGCTTCTAGTTTTTGGCCGTGATGAATAAAGCAGCAGTAAACATTTGTGTACACATTTTTGTGTGAACATAAGTATTCATTTCTCTGAGATAAATGCCCAGAAGTGCCATTGCTGAGTTGTAAATGCATGTCTAATTTTCTAAGAAACTGCCAGACTCTTCCAGAGTGTATCATTTTTCATTCCTATCAACAGTGGATGAGTGATCCAGTTTTTCCATATCCTTACTAGCATTTGGTTTTGTCAAAATTTTTTATTTTAGCCATTATAGTAGGTGGTAGTGATATTTCATGATAGTTTTAATCTGTATTTCCCTGATGACTAATGATGTTGAAAATCTTTTCATGCCTTTTGCCTATTTTGTGATTAGATTGTTTTTGACTGTTGAGCCTTGAGTTTCTTTAGATAGATAGTACTAGTTCTTCATCAGACATGTTGCCTGCAGATATTATCTCCCAGTCTGTAGCCTATCCCGTAATTCTCCCAGTACAGTCACAGAGCAAAACCTCTTAATCCCAATGAAGTCTAATTTATCACTCTCTTCTACTATGAATTGTTTTTTGTTGTCAAATCTAAGAATTCTTTGTCTAGCCTGAGATCCTGAAGATTTTGTCTTTTTTTCCTAAATAATTTATGTTTTAACATTTTACATTTAAGTCTGTGATCCATTTTGAATTGATTTTTGTACATGTTGTGAAGTTAGTCAAAGTTCATTTTGTTGCCTGTGCATGTCCATTTACTCTAGCACCATTTGTTATCCTTCCTCTAACAACTTGGTAGCATTATAATAACAGGTGGGTGTATTTATGTGTCTGTTTCTGGGTTCACTACTCTGTTCTGTTGACCTGTTTGCTCTCTGACAGTCCTACACAGTCTTGATTACTGTAGCTGTATTGTAAATTTTGAAATCAGATAAACTGATACCTACAACTTTATTCTTTTTCTTCAAAATTGTTTTAGCTGTTATAGTTCCTCTGTCTTCCCAGATAAGTTTTAGTATAATCTTGTGCATATCTACAAAAATTCTTGCTGGCATTTTGATAGGAATTGTGTGAAACATTTCTATCCATTTGGGGAGAATTGACATCTTTACTATGATGAGTCTTCCTGTCCATGAACATCATGGTATTGTCTCTCTATTTACTTTGATCTTCTCTAATTTCTTTCTTCAGCATTTTGTACTTTTTAGCATACAGGTCTGGTACATGTTTTGTCAGATAATAAAGTACCCAAGTACTTGAGTCTTTTGAGTGATTACAAATGATACTTTATTTTCATATTTGATTTCTTTGATTATTGTTAGTATGTAGAAACACAGTTGATTATTTTCTTTCTTGCATACTTTGACGTTGTTGAACTCATGCACCAGCTTTAGAAGTTCTTTGTGAGTTTCTTGGCATTTTCTTCATAATCATGTCATTGCAGATTGGGATAGTTTTGGATTTGTCTACTTCTCATTTCAGTTTTAATCAGTTTTTACTTTATGTATTTTGCAGGTCTGTTGTTTGGTGTGTAAACTAAACATTTATCATTATTTCTTCTTAGTGGATTGATCTTTTTATCATTATGTAATGTCCCTCTCGAGTAAATTTTCTTTGTTTTGAAATTTACTTTATTTCATAGTGATATAGGCAGCTCTGTTTTCTTCTGATTAGTGTTTTCATTTGAGTTGAGATCTTCATCATTTTTAATATGACAAATGATTACAGGTTGAGATCTAGACATTTGTAGTTTTATATAAAAAGATCCTGGATTTTTTTTTTTTTTAAGATGTTTTATATATTTGTCAGAGAGAGAGAGAAAGAGAGCACAGGCAGGCAGATTGGCAGGCAGAAGCAGAGGGAGAAGCAGGCTCCCCGCCAAGCAAGGAGCCCAATGTGGGACTCGATCCCAAGGACCTGAGCTGAAGGTAGCCACTTAACCCACTGAGCCACCCAGGTGTCCCAAGACTCTGGATTTTTTAAATGAAATTTCTGTTAAGCTAGTTTATATGGGCACTGCTCTGGCTGAGTAAATCAGGATGTTACCTCATTACTGCCAGGTGGAAGTAGATGTTCAGGTTTCCACTCTGCTTCCACTGATACCTGAGATGGGAAGAGGTTCCTTGTTATTACTGGGCTGGGGGCAGTTCTGGCCCCCAAAAGAGTGTCCACTTGATACTACCCTTGCTGGAAGGAGTAGGAATGCCTTGTTACTGCTTACCACATGGCTTCACTGTCACTGGAGTGGGAGAGGCTCCTTTACCACTGTATGGTAGTGACTTCCCACTTGGCTTCCCTTTTAGTTTCTTCTAGATACTGCAAATAGGTGCAAATAGGTGTCAGTATTGTCCACAGGGATGCAAGTCCTATATCCCTATTCGGTCTTTGCTGGTAGGTAGAGTTGGGGCACAGTTTTTTTCGGGTTGTGTCTAGCTATGGTAGAGTGGTTATTATCTAAAAGTTTTCTGTCTCGTGAGTTGCTCCTTTCCTGTTTGGATAGAAGGAATAGACTTTTTCTCGTCCATTTTTTGTCTGTGCCTGTTGGTATTTCTTAGCTGCTGGCTTCTTTAACTCCAGGTCTAGGCTATATGAAGGCATATAAGATAACTCACAGAGTTCATCACTGTGTTATTTTTGGGTCCTGGTTCCCTAGCTTCTCTGCCTTCTCTCCACCTTTCTGAATGTTCAATTTATGCTTTCGTTTTCTTTTTAAAAATATATATTATGTCTGGTGTTTTTATTTTGGTATTTTCTTAGTGAGAGAAATGAGGAAATGGAAGTTCCACAGCAGAGTTTTATTTTATTTTTTTAAATTTAAATTCAGTTAATTAACATATAATATATTGTTTCAGGGGTACAGGTCTGTGATTCATCCATCTTATGTCATATCTAGTGCTCATTACAATACATACCCACCCCAGTGTTCATCACCCAACCACCCCATGCCTCCCAACCCGTCCCCTCCAGCAACGCTCAGTTTGTTCCCTGAGATTAAGTCTCTCATGGTCTATCTCTCTCTCTGGTTTCGTCTTGTTTGATTTTTTCCTCTCTTCCCCTATGATCCTCTGTCGTCTTGTTTTTAAATTCCACATATCAGTGAGATCATGTGATAATTGTCCACAGCAGAGTTTTAAAAACATTTTTACATGGTTTAAAGCATGTAGTTATAGTGCTCTATACTCTTTCAGTGAATAGAACTATGCGAAATTGTCGTTAAGTATATAATGCAAAAACAGGCTTAGATTTTCTGTATATTTTCATCTTGATTAAGCACCACTTACACATCTTACCAGTAATTCTAATGTCAATCGTTACCATAAATAAACTTAAACTGTGAGATGTCTCATTGTGATACTCTGGTATCAGAGTAGTGAAAATAAAATAGCGTTCAGAAATTTTGCAACAGGATATAGCCACATTATATTAGTAAAATATTATATAATATTTTATAGTTTATAATTAAATGTAAAGTATAAGTGAAATATAAAAATATATGGACTAAAAATGGCAGCTACATCATGACTTGGAAAAAAGTATGTAGTTAGGAATACAATTAATTACCACCAAAATGCCATAATAATTAATCCAACAACTGGGAGGTCTTAGTTTAGTTATTTTTTTATGAGATCTGAAGTAAATGATGGTTGCCATATTTCTTATGAAAGTAGGAAAATGAAATATTTTTATTTCAAATGTTTAGTGATATAATTTTATTTTAGAACATTTAAAAATATTTGTGATTAAATTTAGCTAGTTTTTTTCCTGCAGTTATAGCCTTTCATATATGAAAGCTTTTTTTAAATGTCAATTTTCACTGTAGCCAATTGATAGTATTTGTGTTTATCCTAAAGAGCCATGGGGTAGTCACAATAGATCTTAATTGTAATAGTGTTACAATTCTTTATTACATTATAAACTTTAACTTTTTTTAGGTACAGTGAAGGCGAAATTCGATTTAACTTAATGGCCATTGTGTCTGACAGAAAAATGATATACGAACAGAAGATAGCAGAGTTACAAAGACAACTTGCTGAGGTTTGTGACCACATTTTTAAGTGCAAAGTTCTAGTTCAGTTGTCTCAGGAAAGGTATTCTCTCTCTTTGTTCTTTCTCTCTTTATCCGATCTCATTGTTTTTTTCTTTCTCTGTTCTTTCTTTTTCTCTTTCTTTCTCTTTTTCTCTCTCTTCCTCCCTTCCTTCCTTCTTGATTTAATCAAGTGTCCTGAGTGGTGATGAAGAGAACACACTCGAGTCAGGCTGCCTTGATTTAGCTCCTGGCTTTGCCACTTAGTGGATGTGTGAATTGGAATATACTTCTTTGTGCTTCACTTTCCTTCTCCCTCCTTCCCTCCCTCTCTCTCTCTCTGTTTCTTTTTTGAGAGAGAGAGAGCATGTGCTCATGAGTGGTAGGGGGCCAGGGAGAGGGAGAGAGAATCTTAAGTTTCGTGCCCTGCATGGAGCCCATGAAGGGCTTCATCTCATGACCCTGAGATCATGACCTGAGCCTAAATCAAGAGTCAGTGGTTTAACTGACCGAACCACCCAGGAGCCCCTGTGCTTCAATTTCTTAAATTAAAATGAAGTGAATTGTATTTACCTTAGAAGGCTGTTGCGAGGATTAACTGAGATAATATATGTAAACAACTTAAAACAGACTGACAAACATTACATGCTAAGTAAGTGTTAGCAATTAACTATTTAATTTCATTATGAAATTGAGCAAGTTAGAATATATTTCTCACAGAATTAATTGGGTACATTTAGATTTACATAAAATCTTTACTAGTCTATGTAATTGTTTTTTTGTTGTAATTACGATTGGAGAAGATAATTGGTAATAATATCTTCTTTATATTCTTTAGGTGACATTTTCTTAATAGCATATTCAAGCATTTTGTGGCTGAATAAAAGATTGTAGCACTATAGTATATTGCAGTATAGATTTTTTTTAGGTAAAAATTCGTATGTGTTATCGTAGAACATAGGAATATGGGAAGCACTTTCTTAGGGCTTTTGTTCTTTAACATTGCAATTAGACTGGTATTCTGTCACCAGTATTAAGAGTAAAATTTGAGGGGCACCTGGGTGGCTCAGTTGGTTGGGCGTCTGCCTTCAGCTCGAGTTGTGATCCTGGGGTCCCACAATTAAGTCCCGCGTGGGGCTCCCTGCTCAGTGGGGAGTCTGCTTCTCCGCTAACATGTCTCCTCTCATTCTCTCTCTCAAATAAATAAATAAAATCTTTATAGCGAAGGAAGGAAAAAAAGTAAAATTTGAAAATAATTGTACTGTGTTATCATTTTAAAATAGTTTGGATTCAAGCCTCAATCATTAGGGTATGCTGTTTTCTTTTTTTTTCTTTACCCTAAGGAGGAACCCATGGATACAGACCAGGGTAGTAATATGTTAAGTGCTATTCAGTCAGAGGTTGCCAAAAACCAGATGCTTATTGAAGAAGAAGTACAGAAACTAAAAAGATATAAGGTATGTTTTCTATTTTATTTGTTCCTTTGTTTTAATATAGAGTAGTATATTTTGACATGAAGATATGTTGAATACGTGATTGTTTTACCCATCATTTACTAGTTTTCAGAATAATGACTTGGTTCCTTGGCACCCCACAAAGGTGTAACTAGTGAGGTTTCTTTCTTTTGATTTTTTTTTTTTGAAGTATTGTTATGAACAAATTTTTAACCTATTTGATGCTTCAGTTCACTGCAATAAATGATCAAATTGTCTTATCTTTGGCTATTAGGATCCAATTCAAGTCCTAAGTCCTTTTGATATGATTCTCTTCATCTTTGATAGCTTCCTTGATTTCTAGTATGACAAGATGTTTCAACTCCTCTTGAACATTTCCTACTTCATACTTGGATTAGCCATTTTTTTAAAGAAACCTTGGGTTCTTTTGGTGGGAAATATTATTTAGAAACCACTATTTGGGTACTCAGTGATCCTGATTAGTCATTATATCTAGGCCTTTTCAAAGCTAAGGAATACATTTTTGTTTGCTTCTTATTTTAGTTTTGAAGAGAAAACAATGTGAATTTGTACAATGTGAATTTACTCTTCAATTTAGAGTAAAAATTTAGAAATAAATTTAGAAATAAATTTCAAATTTAGAAATAAAGGGCTTAGGGCACCTTACTGGCTCAGTTGTTAGAGCATGAGAGTCTTGAATTCAAGAGTCATGAATTCAAGTTCCATCCCATGTTGGATGTGGAGCCTACTTTAAAAGGAAAAAAAAATGAGTTAAAGGGCATTATACTTGAAATTAATCATTTGCATTTCTTCTTTTAAGCTGAAAGTCTTGATTCCTAACAATATTAACGTAATGACTTGTTTTCTTTATAATATATTTTATATATATATAAAATCTATGGATATATATAGAAAGGTTCAGAGTAGCAATACTAGTGTTAATAACAATACAGTTTTTTCTGAAGTTTATTTTTTTCCTTAGGGTATACCCCATTTTGGTTATACAGTTAAATTACTATTTTTAAATTCACTTGAAAAAATTTTTTCTTGATGTGGTTCTGTCCCCAATTTTCTCTTGGTGTGGGTATATCACCAATGCACAATTGGATTCGTTTGTTTTATTTTCCTTTCCAGTTATTTAGGGTTTTAAAAAAACTTTTAATTTAATTTTAATTATGGCAAACATTTGTATAATTTAGAGTCAAATATAAAGCAAGTCTGTCTTTAAGACTGTCATTCTCTTTCACTTGCAGTCTGATAAGCTTTTTTCAGAGAGAGTGAAGAGTAGAAGGAGCTTTGAATTTTGCATAAGTTTGGAAATGGTAGTTATGTCATTTCTCATGTGTATCAAAATCATTGTTACTCATTTGAAGCTCAGTTGAAGGCAAGAATTGTCCTTTTTTCTTTTTTATTGCTCAACAAAGCGTTAGCATGGTGTTTCGCATCATACTTACCAGCCAATAAATGACTGTTAAATTAAATAAATCAACCTTGGACTGTAGGATTTCTTCAGTTGAAAGTAGTAGGGGCTGGTTCCAGAGAATTCCAAGTTCATGGAAGATAGGAAAGTAAGGGATGAAAGTTTAGATACTTATCTTCCATTTTATGTGGTATATAAAAATAAGTACCCGACACTTACATATTCTTAATGCAGGGTTATTTCATCACTAAGTTTTAATATTAGCCTAAGATAAAATACAGATTAAGTTTTCAGAATCTTTACCTACTACATTGCTTGAAAATGTCTGTTCAGAAAGGTAAAATGATTCTCTTACTGCTATAATATGAATATGTGTTAAGATTTTATTTAATTGGTTAATTAATTGAAGGAACCTGTAAGATATCACAACTAGTTAAAATAAGAAGTTAAAGCAGCTCAAATTTATATGAAGTAAAGGAATGTTGAATTTACTAAAAATGTAAACTGTCTTTTTTTCCTATGAGAAAAGGAAAGTAAATTGAACTTCTCCCAGACAGAATATTTAATAGCTGAAAGGGCAGTAACAAACTAGAATCACATAACTTGGGAGGGGTGCTCTAGACAATGCATGGTTTTCTTTCTTTCTTTTTTTTTTTTTAATTAAATTTATTTCTTTTCAGCATAACAGTATTCATTATTTTTTCACCACACCCAGTGCTCCATGCAATCCGTGCCCTCTATAATACCCACCACCTGGTACCCCAACCTCCCACCCCCCTGCCACTTCAAACCCCTCAGATTGTTTTTCAGAGTCCATAGTCTCTCATGGTTCACCTCCCCTTCCAATTTCTCCCAACTCCCTTCTCCTCTCTAACTCCCCATGTCCTCCCTGCTATTTGTTATGCTCCCACAAATAAGTGAAACCATATGATAATTGACTCTCTCTGCTTGACTTATTTCACTCAGCATAATCTCTTCCAGTCCCATCCTTGTTGCTACAAAAGTTGGGTTTTCATCCTTTCTGATGGAGGCATAATACTCCATAGTGTATATGGACCAAATTTTCCTTATCTATTCGTCCGCTGAAGGGCATCTTGGTTCTTTCCATAGTTTGGCGACCGTGGCCATTTCTGCTATAAACATTGGGGTACAGATGGCCCTTCTTTTCACTACATTTGTATCTTTGGGGTAAATACCCAGGAGTCAGTGCATGGTTTTCACTTGAAGTACAGATCTGTCCCTACAGTCTGTTTTCTTGATTAAAAGTAATTGAAAGAAAGATTGTTCTTGATCACAAAGTAAAGCTGGTTTCTTTAGGTATGACCTGATTATTTGTATAGTTGTAGTAGTAAGAGTGTTAATTTATCATGTGGGCTTCTTAAATTTACTTTCCTCTTAAGTTTTCATAAATAATTTTAGACTTTTAAAAGTGTTATTTGTTAGGCCAAGAGTAGGAAGCCACACCCAAGAAAGTCACATGTTTTGTTGTATTAGTCTTTTTTCTCATGGAGATGAAATCTCATTATTTCTAATATTTTTTCTTGTGAGAATGGAAAATTTACTCCCATTTCTGTTTTGAGTTGGATGCAAAGATCAAAATGTCAGAAACTTAGTGTGGTTTGATATTTGTTTTATTTTCAGATTGAAAATATCAGAAGGAAGCATAATTACCTGCCTTTCATTATGGAATTATTAAAGACTTTAGCAGAACACCAACAGTTAATACCACTAGTAGAAAAGGTAAGTATTTTACTGATGAATACTTAAATTAGATTTTGATTCCCCCAAAACAAGATAAACATCTTGACTTGAATAGAGGTAAAATTTGTTGAAGCATTCCCATTTCAATTTTTTTTTGCTTTTAGTTATTGCTTTATATTCTAGATGAGAATTAGTTCAACCTGATATTATAAAATAAAATAAGGAATTGCCGCACTGCTTTAGCCGTCCTGAATCCTTAGTGTTAAGAACTTAGGTTGTACCTAATATTAGAATAAAATTTTAAAATTTTCCTGTCTGTAAGCTGAAAGCAAAAAAATATTTTTTAAAGATTTTATTTATTTATTAGGGAGTAGTGGGGAGGGGCAGAGGGAGAGGGAGAGAGAATCTCAGGCGGACTCCACCCGGAATGTAGAGCCTGATGCATGGGGCTTGATCTCATGACCCTGAGATTGTGACCTGAGCCAAAACTAAGAGTCGGACACTTAACTGACTGAGCCACCCAGGTGCCATTAAGGTAGTTGAAAGCAAATTTTTGATTTTAAAGACTGAAACAGTAGATTTCTTGTTATTTATATTAGGAAAAATTTGGATTATCATGTAATTTAAAACTAGAATGGACACTGAAGGGGGAAAAATAACTATAGCTTAGACTAAGAAATGTTTTATTTTTTAATTCATTCCTAAGCTAGTATTCCTTCCCCCGAAAGAAAGTTCACATACGTTTGTGAAAAATGCTGATTTCTAAGATTTTTTCCTTAGTATAAGGCTCTTAAATAAAATAATTGCATAGTTGCAATGCAATTAAATTGTTTTTAAGTTCATACTGTAAGTCAGTGTTTCTGAAAGTGACCATTGCTGGATACTCTTAAAATACATGTTACCTGGTCCCTCCTCAGTTCTTCTCAGATAGGGGAAAGAATCTTTAATAAGTTACCCCAAGTGACTCTAATGCAGCTGGTTTGTGTATAAATTTTGAGAAACACTTTGAAAAGACACTACTAGGCAAATAAAATTTTGGACCATTAACTTAAGAGCAGAGTACATGGTTGGTATGTTTCTTATTAATTTTAAACTTTCTGAAGCAAAGATACATTTCAACCCAGCTTTTTTAATATCATCGTAAACAAAAGGAAATGAGACAGTGTTTTGGATCCTGAAACATGTGTGTTCTGCTTTTGCACTTAGTGCACAAATTATTGCAGAAAACTGCTAAGTCTACTGTTTTCCATACGATTTTCTGTTCATGTATCCCAGGGTGTTAAAGTTAAAAAATTCTAAGATGGGAAACTGATTTTAAAAGTTTTAAATTAAACAATTAGGGTTCTATGATTCTCAGAAGTTCCTAGATACTGTGTTCTTTGTATGAAACAGTATGAAATATTTCTCTATTAAAAATATTAAAATAATAATAAAATAGCATTGTGTTAAATCAAATGATCTGTTGCATCAGATTCTAACTGTAGATAAATATTACTAAAGGCCAGACAAATGTTATTAGAGGAATTTAAAATGTGTGTATTTTGCTTTAAAATTGGCCTGTAGATAAACTTTTTGATGCAAATTAGGAAAACAACCATTTTTGTTTTTTAATGACTATATCCCCAGATTTTTTTGAAAGCATAGTAGGGAGAACAAGCATTGGAACCGTAATTTCTTGCTTCACATTTTGGACACAGGGTGGCAGTGTATGAATGTCTTGTGTTAGCGGGACACCAGCTCTGTGTGTTCTTGTGTTTGCATCTTTTTTTGAAGGGATAGTTACTCATCTACGTTTTGCCTATTTCTTCAGACTATTCTTTGATTAATAATATTGGATAAGCAATATTGAAATTATGTTTATTCCTTGTGTATATGCAGTATCTGTTAGCCCCTAAGGAATTCCTTTAAAGGAATCAGTCTGTTATACCCTAAGGAATGTTTCCTAAGGAATCTAAAGAAATTCAGATGGATTATTTGATTAAAATTTTTGAAATTTTAAAGTTATTCGTCAAACATTTATCTAGCTTTAACTATATTCCAGAACTTCTTAAAGTCTGTAGATGTACATATAATTAAGACACGTTCTTCTCTCTTAAGCAGTTCATGATACAGTTGGAGAAAGGAATAAACAATTATAGTATTGTGCTGAATAGGATTGTTCTAGTAAGTGCCAGAATCAATTCATGCTGAAGATCCTGGGGGAGCACAGAGTAGCTCTTAAATAGCTTTATGCCACTTGAAGTTTCACAGCCACAAAATTTTAAATCCATGGTTAGAATCAATATTCTCTACCAATAAATCAGCTTCCTTAACCACAAATGTATTCATCTCATTTTGAAAAAAAAAAATCATTGTATCATACTGAATATCACTTTCTGCAGATAAACACAAATGTTACAAATAAAAAAAAATAATGATGAGATTTTGTAATTATATATAATAAAAAATCTTTAACAGTGGTAATTGCTTAATAGTACTACTTCTAAGAAAAATAACATGTAGAATACAGAAATGGGTAAGTTGAAATTACTCAGAATTAGTACATTTAACTGTTCCTCCCCTACCCCTCAGCCCCCTATGCCAAGGGAAAATAATAAAAGAATAAAGCATAAAAGAGGGAGAGGGAACCAAAGAGGAAAAATTTGGCTACTCTCGGCAGTAAGGTAAATGGCCAAACCTGTCCAAGATCAGATTCCTGAGTAACTGAGATAGTTGCTTAGAGCCTGTGCTTGCATAAAAATATTTACGTTTGAAAATCTTTTTATTTTATAGAATAATAAAGAAAAGATCAAGACTTTGATTCTCCTGAAGCCATATGGCTATAATGAATTAGGTTAAGGTCTAGCCTTGTAAGTATTTTTGTTACATGAGGCTTCTAATCTTCTGAGGCGTTAAATATGCATTACGTAAGAACTGCTCAGGAAATAACCTAAAAATACATAGTTATAAAACTTCTTATGGCATATACCAAATCTATTTCTTAAAATATAAAATCAGCTAGATGAAAATTTCATTTGTGAAACTTTTACTGAGTTCAGGTATACTTATAATTCTTTTAATATTTTTATCTTAACCTAGTAATTCTGGATCATTATCTATTACAGGTTTTTAACAATCACCCATAACCTACCATAATGTAAAATCATAGATTCCATTGCCCTGGGGGGATTCAAAACACCTTCACAATGTTGAATTTTGTCCCCATTTTACTAAAACATTACGATTCAATTGGTAATAATCTTTAGAACTTACTTCTTCTATTCCTTAATGGAAATAAGATAGAAGAACAGTTGGTATTCCCAGTGATATCTACATTGATATCTACGGTTACAGAATTATCCACTTGGGTCAGTGTATTTTGATATTTCATTAGCATACTGTATAGAACATAACAGTGTACCTTTTTTTCATACTATTTAGAAATGTAATATTGTTTTTTATTTTTAACAAAGTCTGAGCTTTTGGTTTAGTATATAGGCTTTGGGTTTTAAATTGAAGATACGTTATTAGCTGGTGCTTTTAGGCAAGTTATTATAGTTTCCATTTCTTCATCTATAAATTAGGAATCATACCTACTTCACATTCTTGAGGATTAAATGAGATCAGATCTATAAAGTACATAAATAAGTCCTCAATAAATGGTAATAATTATTTTTAACTTATTTCACTTATTTTTATCTGAATTATATAGTTTAATAAATGTATGCACACTCTGCATTATATGTCTGCTCATTTAATTATGTTATAAAGTTTACGTTATAAACCAGTAAGTTTATTTTTGTTAATCCTACTAAATAGTCTGTATGTTCAGAGTATATTCGGAGATCAATATGGGAAAAATACATATTTTTATTTCAAATTATATCAGAAATTTTATTTTTATTATTTAGAAACAGCTTCTTTGTTAAAAATTATATACATATTAGGGCACCTGGGTGGCTCAGTGGATTAAGCCTCTGCCTTCAGCTCAGGTCATGATCTCAGGGTTTGGGGATCGAGCCCCACATTGGGCTCTCTGCTCAGCAGGGAGCCTGCTTCCTCCTCTCTCTCTCTCTCTGCCTCTCTGCCTACTTGTGATCTCTCTCCGTCAAATAAATAAATAAAATCTTAAAAATAAAAATTATATACATATCAAATTATAAATTATGTTAATTAAAAATGTTTATGTAAGCAGTTTGATATAGTATGTATATTTCCTTTTAATATATTCTAAGGAATAACACTATTTTATCATATAGCTGTATGATAATTATACTACCTAATACATTATAAAAATATTGTAGTTCTAATTACCCTATTTTTTCCGTCCAAGGAAGTTTTCTTTTTCTTAGTTGCATAATAGCAAAACTCTATTCCTTGCTGATTCAAGTGGCATAGTGGAAAGAACATTATATTGTAGTTCTCTAAAATCTTATTTCTCAAAGTGTCATCTGAAGACCAGCAGAATTGGTATCCCCTAAAAATTTATTAGAAATTTAGAATCTCAGGCATTTTATTGAACAGCATTATAACAGGGTTACCCAGGTCTTTGGTATGCACGTTGAAAAGCACCACTATAGAACAGGTGTCTTTTGACCTCTTGCGGTTTTATTTTATACTAGCGGTGTGACTTTTTTCAAGTGTGAAATCAATAAGCTCTGTCTTCATCTGCTGAAAAATAAAATAGAGTTACTGGGTTCAAGCTATATAATTGTTATGAAGATCAAATGAAATAAGGTATGAGAGCATTTTTCTTAGGTTCTATAAGTAAATTTTATTAATACTACAGATATGTGATCCTTCAGTGATATTCTGTTAATCCCAACTATGCAGAAACTAGTATTTTTCTTATACTCAGTTTGAATGAGAAATGGGCACATAGGTAAATATATTGTTTTGAAGCATTTATGAATGAGTATGACTTTGTGGAATGAGTATGTATATTGAAATGATTACAATTATAATACATTTCAGTTGCAGATAAGAAAGAACTGTAAACCACACATGATCCTTTTTTACTGAGGGGCAGAGCATAACTATAATTTGTCCAGCAGTGGTATGTTGCAAGTCTTGAGTTATGAAAGCGAATGCTCTAGAAGTCTTAAAAACAATGAATTTCAAGTCTTTCAGCTTAAGTATGCCCATGTACACACATTTTAACATGATCTAAAATGGACTTTTAAGATTTTATAGAATACTATCTTTAACTTCTAGGCAAAAGAAAAACAGAATGCAAAGAAAGCACAGGAAACCAAATGAAGACGACGCTTTGGGATGCATACATATTTCTGCTTCTGCACTTATTTTCATGGAAACCATTAAGTATAAAGAACTTTGAGCAACATTCTAATTGATTCAATGCACGTTTGGCAATAGTACCAGTCTGTCTTGTCTTTAATGCATGGATTCTTTCCCAGCCTGCATCATGTGCATGTAGTGCATATTAAATAAAAGTGATATTAAGAGTGCTTGCCCAAATTCCATTATTTGACATTGGATCCAAGAACTTCTCTTATATATAAGAGAAGTTCTCTGGATATATACTATCATGATGAACCTAGAAATTGCATAAATGATATTCTCTACCTGTAATTATTATAATCAATATCTCGATCTTTTAGCTCAGTTACATGTTTAAAACTTATGAATGTCAGATCTTGATTAAATTAGATCTCTTGTTTCTCATCATTAGTGAAAAAAATCAGTATTTGTCTATTATATCTAAACATTTTGAGGATTTTAAAACTGAATTTTGTCTCGAGAAAGTATGGTTTTAATGCAGATCATTTGGAAAAGACAAAAGTATAGATTCTAGTGATTTTCATTGCTGCCAGAAGAAAAAGTAATAAACATTCAATTTATTTTAGCAGAATTTTTAAGTGTTTGGGGTTATTTATTTATGTATTATTAGAATAATTTTAGGAAGGTATAAGTATTGTGCTTCAAAGTAGAATTTCAGGTTAAGAATAAATGATAAATCTTAAAAGATTTTTGGTGTTACTCTCAGTCTGGCAGCATTTTCTGGCTGCTAAGCTGTATATAAAAAAATCAGAGGTTTGACAGTTTAGGCTATCTGCTTTTTTAAAAAAATAGGATGTGGTGGTAGAAGATCCTTCTTTGCCAGTTTGAATGAAATTGGTACAGCCCAATAGTTTCAAGAACCATGTACAGTCTGCTCACAATGGATTTTTAAAAATTACTTTTGGGATTTGCTTTTTTTTATTTTATGGAAAAATTGTACTCTTGCTCTTAATCTTTTCATAGTTAAACTTTAAAGGGGATTTTATGGAACTTCTCTTTAGAAAGGAAATGCAGTTTTTTTTAAACTAGATACATTTCTGAAATTGATGCATGACTTTTTAACAGTTTATTATGGAAAAGTTTAAACATGAAGAGGGACTGTGTATTCATCTTCTGGCTTCAAACACATGAATTTTTTTAAGGATTATTTTAAAACTTACTACACTGTGGTATTACTAAGTAACTAATGTGAAAAAATCTGGTGGGAATTGAGTAGAAAAATTAATAAAATATTTTTCACACATAATTTCAGTTGAAAATAATAAAGAGGAATTTGTAGTTTTTCATTTGTTTGTGGGTAAATATATTTTGCTCTGGATACAATAGTAATTATGGAGTGTTTTCAAACCCATGATAAAATTTTAAAAAGTGATTTATTAAGGATTATTTTAGGCTTCTCTTGATCCCAATATTTTCGACTTAATTTATATACCCTGTTTTTGTTTTTGTTAAGATTTTTTAGTTTGGGGTGATCTCTGCACCCAGCGTGGGGCTTGAACCACGATCCTGAGATCAAAAGTTGCATGCTCTACTGAATGAGCCAGCCAGGTACCCTTATATACCCTATATTATAGAGGCTTAAATTTTGTAAAGCAGTACAAGGAATATTATAGTCAATAGTATCCAGTCATCAAGACAGTGTGATACTAGCATAAGGATCAACAACAAAGTCAATCAGTGGAATCAGAAGAGAGCCTATAAACAAATCCACCTTTATATGGTTACCTGATTTTTGACAAAGGTTGCAAAGCAATTCAACAGAGAAGGAAAGTCTTTTCAATGAGGCCAGAACAACTAACCCTCCATGTGGAAAGAAAATGAACCAAGACCCCCTTCCTCACAAAAAAGAATTTGAGGTGGATCATTGACCTTTTTTTAATAGCTAAAGTACAAAGGTTTTTAGAGGAAAACGTAGGTGATCTTTGTGACTTGAGGGTAGCCAAAGGTTTCTTAGGTCAAGAAAGCAATAACCATAAAAGATCCAAAATTTCTTTATAAAAATTAAAAACTTATCATTGAAAGATGCTTTTAACAAGAGTAACCAGTATCAAATGACATTAAAAAATAGCTTTATAAAACTGTTAATAGGTGTAAGGATATTTTCTTACTAATCTAATTCTAATAAAATTCTTTGATAGGAATTTCCATAGCTTAAGAACGGTTTCTTTTATCTGCTTCTTCTTTGATAAATGTAAATGCATTGTGATCCTTCATGATAATGTCTGCCAGTGAATAAAGAAATACAATTTGTCTTTGTCTGGGTCTTAAGTCATGAAGCTGGTGGGTAGAGAAAATGGATGAATGAAGAGCAATCCAGAAATGTATAAATGTCAGTTATGTGGGAAGTTTTTTTCTTTCTTGAAAAGATGTATTGACAGGAGTATTTAAAAGAAAGTCTCCTTTGTTCTTTTCACTTTTGCCCTTTATTTTCTGAAATCTCATTTAACTCTTGGATAGGTGAAGGCATTTCCATTCTGTTTTGTGCCTTTTTAAATAACAAGTCAGATTTTTTTTTTAAGATTTTATTTATTTATTTGACAGAAAGATCACAAGTAGGCAGGGAGGCAGGCAGAGAGAGAGAGGGGAAGAAGCAGGCTCCCCGCTGAGCAGAGAGCCTGACGTGCGGCTCCATCCCAGGACCCTGAGATCATGACCTGAGCCGAAGGCAGAGGCTTTAACCCACTGAGCCACCCAGGCGCCCCAATAACGAGCCAATTTTAAGCAATATACTTTTGTTATCATAAACACAGAAAGCTTGCCAACAGCTGCTGCACTGGCTAGTCTCACCTCATATGTTTAGTTCCCAAGATAGCTGCCCTTTTTCTAACAGAGAGCAGTCAGCTTGACTATGCCACTAGAATAGATAAATAATTTGTTCTTAGATCGTGAGCCATGGGGACTTGCTCCCCTATTTAGACCATGAGACATATTCTGTGTGTATGATGGTGTTACATGCAGATTAATAACTTCTGTTAATCTAGTTGCCTAAAACATTTCAAGATACATTCAGAAATCACTCCCCCCCCCCCCCCGCCGCCGTAGGAAGATTTTGTGTCTTTTGGGGAAAAAAAGGCTTTTAAGATTTTTCCTTTAAAAAATTTTAAAGATAAGCAAAAATGAAATTTAAATTACCCATCATTCTACCATCAGGGATGACTACATTGACATTTTAGTGTATTTAGTGATTCTTTTTTTCCCAGTATGGGTGCATTTTTGTGTTTGCATGCCTGCATATTCCAAAATAGCTTTACGTAGTATATATTATTTTTAAAACAGATGATATGCAATTTATCATTTTTGTATCATTGACACTTACTTGCAAGAAACAAACTACTCTAGCTATTTGAAGAGGAATGGGGTTATAAGAGCATTTTGAAACTTAGTTTGTTAGAGGGTTATTGAAAGATATGGAAGAGTAGGCTCAAGTTTGGGTTTCCAGGAATGACTCCCAGCAAAACTTAGTTACTGGCGAACTAGCAGAACTGCTACATCTGCAGCAGTCAAGGGGTTCCCCACTGGACTCCCTGTTGTTAGGACTGCTGCAGGTGCCGCAGTCTGGGAATGAATGTGCTGCAACTTTGTGTTATACTAGCACTGGAAAGAAATTCAGCCTCTCCACAGTTAAACACTCAGAATAGCTAAAGCCACTCAGAATAAACTCTGTCACTCAGAATAGCTAAAGCAACAGGCCTTACTTTTGACTTTCAAAACTTACATTAGGTTTTCTGCAAAAGGAATCTAAGAAATGAGTTTTTAGCTCTCCAGTTTCTGCAGAGTAAGAAGGCATTTTAGTAGGAGGCTGGCAAGTCCACTCCATCACACATTATTACATTCCTCTATGGTAACAATTTTTTCTTTTTATAGGAGTAGTACATGTTTACTTTAGAGAAATGAGAAAATACAGAAAAGAAAAATATGAAAATAAAATCTAATCCTATTACCCAGAGATAATCACTGTTAGTGTTCTGATGTATATCTCCCCAGAGAATGTGTTTATACTCACACATGTAATAGATACTTTAGTTTTTATGAAAGAGGGATTACAATTAAATATTTGTTTGCATGCTTCCCAGCCCCTACAAACTTATTAATAAATGTGCTTGTATCATAGCGTTTTTTTTAAAGGTTGCTTAGTATTCCAATATATAAGTATGCTCTGTTGTATTTAATAAGCCCCTAGTAGTGTGAAGTAAAGCATAGAAACAAAATGCGCAAACCAGATAGTTTGATTTTGGGGGGAGGAATTTATTTTCTATTTTTATTTATTTATTAAAAGATTTTATTTATTTATTTGACAGAGAGAGGTCACAAGTAGGCAGAGAGAGGCAGGCAGAGATAGAGAAGGGAAGCAGGCTCCCTGCTCAGCAGAGATCCCAATGTAGGCCTCGATCCCAGAACCCTGAGATCATGACCTGAGCCAAAGGTAGAGGCTTAACCCACTGAGCCACCCAGGTGCCCAGGAATTTATTTTTAAAACTGACATGAATTCCTAGATCTGTCAAACATGAATGTTCTTCAGTTTGTTCTTTTTCTTAACACATGGTTAATTGGCTTAAATCCAATGACTGAGAGGTCAAAGGGTCACCACTTCAAGCATACCTAGTATTTTTTATTTTTGACTTTATATTAATGTCTTGAGGATTTCTTTGATAATATATTCAACATATATCTGAGTTGTTCTAGGTGCTGGAGATGCAGTGGTGAACAAGATCAAGCCCCTGACCTCATGGTAAGAGGCAATAGGCAAGCCTGTATAATTTTTCAAGTACTGGTAAGACTATAAAAAAAAAAAAAACAGGTCAAAAGAATGGAGGGAGGTGAGGGTTGATAGGATGGCCATGGAAAATACCTTTAAAGAGATGATACTGAAGCAGAGATCTAAATGAAGAGCATATTCTCTGCAGGACTGACAGCACTATGAAAGAGGATTGCATATAGGCAGAACCAACATGCAATAATTCTGAATGCTAATTTTTAATAATGTGTGATAGTTAAATGGATTAGGAAAGTTGATTTGGGGTGATTTTGATTTGATTTTCAATATAAAAATAGGTTGAATAAAAATTACATGTAGAAAAGACTAGGGCCACTGGTTGATGTGCTTTCTTAAGCTTACCAGATAGTCTGCATAAACTTATGTAAGGCTTTCTTGTAGCAATGTAGTATAGTAATGACTAAACCATAAAATTAGTGGGAAAAGTCTTGTGCAAGTTATTTTAAAAACAGTTTGATATATACCATGATTAAAGAAGTAAATATGAAAAGTAAAACAATGAAATAATAAGAAAAATATGGGAGGATATTTTACTGTTTGGGGATAGAGAAAAGCTTTCTAAGCAAGAAATAAAACATTTTTTAAAAATCTGGAAGAGAAACACCTAACTGTGTAGAAATTTCTGTACAAAAAACACTAAAAACTTAAAAGCAAGAAACAAATTTTCATCATAACAAAATGCAATATGTATATTAGATATAAAATTAGTATCTAATTTACCCAGGAGAAAAATTGGCAGGTGATATGAAAAGGCAATTCACAGAAGGTGTTAAAAAATAGCTAGTGACATAGAAAATGGTAAATCCGCTAGTGATTAAAAAATACAAATCAAAATTTAAAGAGATGCCTTTTTCCTGTCAGATTATCAGGAAACTAAAGTGCTTTTAAACATCCAGTTTAGGACGCCTGGGTGGCTCAGTTGGTTGGACGACTGCCTTCGGCTCAGGTCATGATCCTGGAGTCCCGGGATCGAGTCCCGCATCAGACTCCCAGTTCCATGGGGAGTCTGCTTCTCTCTCTGACCTTCTCCTCGTTCATGTTCTCTCTCACTGTCTCTCTCTCAAGTAAATAAATAAAATATTAAAAAAAATAAATAAATAAACATCCAGTTTACAGTGTGGGCATAAATGGGCAGGCTGATGGACCAGTGGTATAAATCTTTTGAAAAGCAATTTAGCAATTCTCAAAATGTAGGTGGTTTATATCCTTAAAATAATTTCACTTCCAAGAACCATACTATGTACGTGTTCACACAAGTAC
Organism: Mustela lutreola; assembly: GCF_030435805.1. Taxonomy (NCBI): domain Eukaryota; kingdom Metazoa; phylum Chordata; class Mammalia; order Carnivora; family Mustelidae; genus Mustela; species Mustela lutreola. Next base: position 55,304,099 of record NC_081303.1, read on the forward strand.
GTAAAGATATGTATAAGAAGATTTATCATAGCATTCTTTGTAATAGCAAATAATTGGAAACAACCTAAAAGCATAGCAAGAGGGAATGGGAAAATAGTATGTTGGAATACTATGCAAATCATCGAAGATAATGAGATAAGATTCTGTGCGTTAACATGGAAGGATGTCTGTGATCTGTTTTTAAGGAAAATGAAAGTTGCACTATAGTGATATAGTATAAATCCATTTTCTGAGGAAAAAATCTTATATGTGTATATATAAAAACAGAAAAATATTTGAAAGTGTCACACCAGATTCTTTTTTTTTTTTTTTTTTAAGATTTTATTTATTTATTTGACAGAGGTCACAAGCAGGCAGAGAGGTGGGCAGAGAGAGAGGAAGGGAAGCAGGCCCCCTGCTGAGCAGAGAGCCCCATGCGGAACTCGATCCCAGGACCCCTGAGATCATGACCTGAGCCGAAGGCAGTGGCCTAACCCACTAAGCCACCCAGGCACCCCAAAAGTGTCACACCAGATTCTTAACAGTTAATAGCCCAGGGGCTTAGAAGTAGAAGGTTGAAGTAGGGAATTTTCCATTTTAAATTTATAGGTTTCTTTCTTTTTTTTTTTTTTTTTAAAGATTTTATTTATTTGTTTGACAGAGAGAGATCACAAGTAGGCAGAGAGGCAGGCGGAGAGAGGGGAAGGGAAGCAGGCTCCCCGCTGAGCAGAGAGCCCGATGTAGGGCTCGATCCGAGGACCCCGGGATCATGACCTGAGCCGAAGGCAGAAGCTTTAACCCACTGAGCCACCCAGGTGCCCCAAATTTACAGGTTTCTGAGATATTGAAATTTTTCCTACCAGACTATATTACTTTCATGTTCTAAACCATAAGTAAATAAATCATATAATAAGCTAGCCAATTATTCTTGTGACAAAAGTATTGTTAGGATTTTTTTTTTAAGATTTTATTTATTTATTTGACAGACAGAGAGGCAGGCAGAGAGAGAGGGGAGAAAGCAGGCTCCCTGCTGAGCAGAGAGCCTGATGTGGGGCTTGATCCCAGGACCCTGGGATCATGACCTGAACCGAAGGCAGAGGCTTTAACCCACTGAGCCACCCAGGTGCCCTGTTAGGATTTCTTTCAGTAAGATGTTCCCTAATGCATTTAAATGCATTTCCCCTAATGCATTTAAATATGAACAAAATATAAATGCAGCTTATGTATGTATATGTATATATATGTGTCTATCACATATTGAGTGATATATTTATGGTGTAATCTAAGGCATACCTATGTCTTCGTAACAATAATAATAATGGTGCTTATGGGGTACTCCCCACTGGTGGCTTTTCTTACAGCAGTTTATTTTTTAATTAATTAACTTTTTTATACTTTTAAGTTTTTACTTAAATTCCAGTTAATTAACATATAGTGTAATATTAGTTTCATGATTAAAATTTAGTGACTCATCACTTAACATATAATACCCAGTGCCCATCAAAACAACTGCTGTCCTTAATACCCATCACTCATTTAATCAATCACCTGCCAACTTCCTTCTAACAACCCTCAGTTTGTTCTTTATGGTTAAGAATCTGTTTTATGATTTGTCTCTCTCTCTTTTTTCCCCCATATTATTTGTTTCTTAAATTCCTCTTACTAGTGAAATCCTATGGTATTTATCTTTCTCTGACTTATTTCACTTAGCATAATAGTCTCTAGCTCCATCTCTAGCATTAAAAAATATTTTATTTTACTTTTTCATCTTATGTATCTATATCTGTATTATATATTTAAATAAAATCATCTGTAACCTGGTTACCCAAAGTGTGATCTTCAGACCAGCAGCGTCAGCATCACTAGGAACTTGTTACAAATGCAGAATCCCAGGACAATGAAATCAGAATCTTCATTTTAACAAGATGCCTAGTTAATTCCTGTGCACATTCAAATTTAACAAGCACAGGCTCATTTGTTATTTTTATACTTATGGAAATACTGTTTTCATAATCTGGGCATTGTGCTATATTTTCTGCACCTAAGAAATTGATCTTAGGATTTTTGCAGTTTCAGTAGAATTACTATTATTGCTTTAGAATTATCTATTCTAATTCTGGAATTAGAATTCTTGCAAGATACATCTCTAAAGGCAAGGGAAACAAAAGTGAAAATGAAGTATTGGGACTTCATCAAGATAAAAAGCTTCTGTATGGCAAAGGAAACAGTCAACAAAACTAAAAGGCAAACTACAGAATGGGAGAAGATATTTGCAAATGACATATAAAATAAAGGACTAGTATCCAAGATCTATATAGAGCTTATCAAACTCAGCACCCCCAAAATAAATAATTCAGTCAAGAAATGGGCAGAAGACATGAACAGACACTTCTCCAAGAAGGACATCCAAATGGCCAACAGACACATGAAAAAATGCTCCACATCACTTGTCAGGGAAATACAAACCAAAACCACAATGAGATACTACCTTATATCAGTTAGAATGGCTAAAAATTAACAGGACAAACGTTGTGAGGATGTGGAGAAAGGGGAAACCTCTTACACTGTTCATGGGAATGCAAGCTGGTGGAGCTACTCAGGAAAACAGTATGGCAGTTCCTTAAGAAGTTAAAAATAGAGCCACCCTATGACCCAGCAATTGCACTACTGGGTATTTACCCCAATGATACAGATGTAGCGAAAAGAAGGGGCACCTACACCCCAGTGTTCATAATAGCAATGTCCACAATAGCCAAACTGTAGAAGGACTCAAGATGTTCATCAACAGATGAATGGATAAAAAAGATGTGGTTCATACATACAATGGAGTATTATTCAGCCATCAGAAAGGATGAATATGTACCATTTGCATTGACATGGATGGAATTGGAGGGTGTTATGCTAAGTGAAATAAGTCAGAGACAATGACACAATTTCACTCGTGTGAAATATAAGAGCGCAGAGGATCGTAGGGGAAGGGAAGGAAAGCTGAATGGGAAGAAATCAGAGAGGGAGACAAATAATGAGAGACTTGACTCTGGGAAACAAACAGGGTTGCAGAATGGGAGGCGGGTGGGAAGATGGGATAACTGGGTGATGGGCATTAAGGCCAGCACGTGATATGATAAGCACTGGGTATTGTATGCAACCAATGAATCATTGAGCACTACATCAAATGTACTCTATGTTGGCTAATTGAATACAGGTTGCCTGGCTGGCTCAGTTGGTGGAGCATGTGACTCAACCTCAGGATCCTGAGTTCAAGCCCCTTGTTGGTCAAGGAACCTACTTAAAATTTAAAAAAAAAAAAAAAAAAAGTAAAGAATTGAAAATGAAAATTAGAAAGAGAGGGAGAGATAGGGGAGGGAGGGAAGAAAATGCAAAACCAGTCACAATGTGCCAGGCACTGTTCTAAGTATTTTTGCATATTAACTCGTCCTCACAAAATAAGAAGTGCATCCTGTTATTCCCACTTTCATGAGGACACTAAAGAACTAAAACAGTGGGATGCCTGGGTGGCTCAGTCGGTGAAGCCGCTGCCTTCGGCTCAGTTCAGGATCCCAGGGTTCTGGGATGGAGTCCTGCATCGGGCTCCTTCCTCAGTAGGGAGCCTGCTTCTCTCCACCTCTGCCTGCCACTCTGCCTGCTTGTGCGCTCTCATTCTCTGACAAATAAATAAATAAATAATCTTTAAAAAAAAAAAAAAAACCAAGAAAAACTAAACTAAAACTAATTTACTCAACTTCACACAGCTCTGTAAGCAGTAGACCTAGGATTCAAACCCAACTAACTGGGTCTCCCTCCCTCTCTTCCTCACTGTCAACACCCTCTCCCCTACCTTGCTTCCCTCCCTCTGTCCTTTCTTATTTTTCTTCCTTTTTCCCCTCCCTTCTTTCCCTCCCTATCACCAGTTTACTCTTCCTTCCCTCAATCTTAGGGGTGAAAGTTGCATTATGGACAGAAACAAGAAGTGGAGGCTCCTGGGTGAAATAACTACCCTATTTATAGATTTATTAGAAGCTTTTAGGAGACATTATCTTCACTGAATTATTATTATTATTTTTTACAGATTTTATTTATTTATTTGGCAGAGAGAGATCACAAGTAGGCAGAAAGGCAGGCAGAGAGGAGGAAGCAGGCTCCCTGCCGAACAGAGAGCCCGATGTGGGGGCTCAATCCCAGGACCCTGGGATCATGACCCGAGCCGAAGGCAGAGGCTTTAACCCACTGAGCCACCCAGCCGCCCCCCTTCACTGAATTATTAAGGAATGCATAGAGTAAGTGGTAATCGTGAGCTCTGGGATCTAGTGGCTCTGTGTGGGCTGGTAATTATGGTGATTTTGATTAGAGACTAACAAGCTATCCAGGTTGGGCCTCCCAGGTTGTGTCTCCCAGTGAAGTTACCAAAGTCCAAGGTCTGCCCTTTCAGCTTATGATTTGAGGCAGTGAGTATACACTCACTGAAGGTAATAAGGACATTGGGTAATTGAGACAACTTAATAAAACTTACAGACTAATGTACACCTGAAAGACAATTTACTAATTTACTTTACAATTATAACAGCCAAGCAGACCAGACAGTCCTATCAACCTATCAATACATTCTCTCCCTGGTAGATAAATTTACCAAGGAAACCAAATTAAGACCAGAAGGCAGGTTGACTATAGAACTGGTCCAAAGGAAATTATTTGTTTTTTAAGAGGTACTGGCTGTGATAACCTATGAGATGTTTAGCCGTACTAGACACCAACCGAATCTGCCTGGTGCATTACACACCTCTTGGCCAAAATGTTACTGCATCCTCCTACACAGTACTAGAGACACAATATCAGAATTTTAAACTCCATTATTATCACTTTTCTGGCTGATATTTTCCTACTCCCATTCTCATATCAAAAAAATGTTTTCAAATATGTTATAATTTAAGTTCATATTCATTTTATTTCAGTTTTTTATTTTTATCTGGTTTCTTCATGAATTTTCTGTCTATATTTTCTGTAACCTATGTAGCACTGATGTTTGAGGAATCATCACCACTATGACCCTCCTTAATAATGCATGCCTGAAATAGTTTATATCTAACTTACATATTTGGGATACCTAGCATACTTAAGATGATGTGGGAAGTGTTTCTTTTGAAGCACACAGATTGTTACTGGGGTAGTTGTGTTGCAAATACAGCGATCGCCTTGAGTGATGCAGTTACTCTTTCAGATTTTAGACTAAAATTTACTTGAATTAACATTTGCAATAAAAAACAGTGGTGTGTCAACCTAAGTAGCCTCATTGTATAACTTCATGAGTAATTTGGCCACTCTAGCCTCTGCTATCATTCCACAAACTGTACCTCTTGCCAACTTTCTTGAAGTTGGCAAACACAATGTCACAGGTAAGCCACTGAACTTTCTGCATACCAGTTTACTCTCAAATTGTAACCTCTTGGTGAAGTATGTTGGAGGGCGACTACCAGACTTGGACTTTGGAGACCTGGGATTCTAGTCCTGCTGTGCTATTACTATTGTATGATCTTGGCCTATGTTGTGTTATCTGCTGAAATGTACTTTGTCCTTTCTTATAAGATTCAAATAGCACTTGGCAAACAAATTTCACATATGTGTATATGACTAACCCTTAAAACAAATACTGCTCTTGGGCGCCTGGGTGGCTCAGTGGGTTAAGCCGCTGCCTTCGGCTCAGGTCATGATCTCAGGGTCCTGGGATCGAGTCCCGCATCGGGCTCTCTGCTCGGCAGGGAGCCTGCTTCCTTCTCTCTCTCTCTCTGTCTGACTCTCAGTGTACTTGTAATTTCTCTCTGTCAAATAAATAAATAAAATCTTTAAAAAAAAAAAAAAAAAAACAAATACTGCTCTATTAAAGCTTCTTTGTATTAGACACAAATACTTCTGGCTCTCTCTTGCTGTCTCTCATGGTTGAGTCTAAACATAAGAAATCATGCTTATATGACTTTCTTTTCTTTTAAAACACAGATGATATTTAGAAAAAGTTTGGTTATATTGCCCAAGCTTTTATCCCTATGCTTTAGGGGTCTCTTTGCCTCCTGCATTGACAGCTTTATAAACTTATACATCTAATTTGTATTATTATCTTGAAGCAGTCTTTTTGCTAATTCTAACCTCTAAGATAGTATTGAGAGTGTAAGCTAGTACAGTTCTTCCTCAGCTTGTAATGGGGTTAAGCCCTGATAAACCCATTGTAAGTTGAAAATATTCTAAGGCTAAAATGCATTTAATACACCTTTGCTACTAAACATCATAGTTTAGCCTACGTTGAATGTGCTCAGAACACTTACATTAGCCTACAGTTGGGCTAACCCTCATAATTGTGTGGCTGACTGGGAGCTGCCCAGCATTACAAGAGCATTATACTGCATATGACCAGCCCAGGAAAAGATCAAAATCCCAAATTTGAAGTATAGTTTCTACTGAATGCATATCACTTTTGCACCATTGAAGATTTGAAAATTTGTTAAATTGAACCATTATAAAATTGGGAGCCATCTGTATAAACTATTCTGACAAAACATCTCCAATTTGAAATCTAGTCATTTGTATATGCAACCTTTATTCATGAAAAAGGAAAATCAACTTTTTTCTGGATACCTATATAAATAAATGTAGATAATTCTGGAGCCTTGTGATAGAACTACATTTAAAGAATTTTGGATGATATATTTTAGCATTAGTATATGTCAGGACAGAAGCCCTACTATAAATACCACATGATAGTATTAAAATAGAAGAAGTAAGATTGAAGATAGGCTTGAATGTCTGCTTGTTCATTCAAATACCAAAAGGTATTATTAAGCATCTACTCTGAGTGAGATTTAATGCTGTGTTGGGGATACATGGATGCAAAGACATGGTCTTGCTCTGTGAGCTTCAACTGGGTGTTGGCCTTGTGGTCTTATAAATCTAACTGGTGATAACTTCCTCAAAGAGCAAGGACAGCATGTTTTGGCAAAAACATCTTTCATGTGTTCTTTTCTCTCTTAAACTGTTCTTTTCTTTTTTCTTTTGGACTGGGAATTCCTTACTATTTTGTTGGTGCTTTGTTCATTTCATCCATTTAAAAAAATTAATTAATTTTAAAGTCTTGTAAGCAGGCAATCCAGACCACTCCCAGGACAGCATTAGTAGGCAATGAAGTTCTTTCTCTGTTTATTTCTACATGTAAAAACTGTCAATGTTTACTAGTAATTCTTAATCATTTAAAAAAATTGACAGTAATTTCAATAAAAATATATGTAGTTCTTATCTCTGCAGTAATGGCATAGATTGTGTTTCCATGCTCCTTGGTTATTAGTGGAGTTAATCTTTTGTGTGTTTAATTGCCATTTGTATTTCTTTGCTAATGAAGTACCTGTCATGTATTTACTCCATTATTCTATTGCTGTGTTAATATTTTCATTATTCTTTTGTAATAGCTTTTTAGATACTAAGAAATTTTCTTTTCTAAGGAAAGCTGAAATCTTATTTTTAATGTTTCTCTGACATCAGATTCCTCTACCAAGAAGGAGGAGGAACATTGACATAGATGGTTTAAGGCTAATGATAATTTGTCTCATTGTAGTGCTGGAGACGGTGTCCTCTAGATCAAGTCATTTAATAAATATTTATTGAACATATACTGAGCATCAGGTTAATGAGATTCTGGGCATGCCATGGTAAAAACAACAGATATTATCTTTGTCTTCATGGGATTTACTCTAGTGAGGTTGAAAGATGTGAGTCAGATTACCACTAATGCATAATTTCTAACCATTTTAAGTGCTGTGAAAGCAAAGATCTCTATGAGATCATCAAACAGGAGAACCTGACCTGTCTTGGGGACAGTTTGAGCTGAAATCTGAAGGACAAGTGGGGGTTAAGTAGGCAAAACCTGGGGTTTGTGTGTGGAGGGAAGTACTAGGCAGAAGGAAGTACAAAGTCTGTGAGACAGGGAAGAACTTAGTGTTTTAGAATGCTAAAAAAGACAGTATGACTGGGGTGCACAAAGCAAATGCATGTGTTAGTCTGGAGAGCTAGGAGTGGTGCTTGTGCAGAGTTTTGTGAGTTACACTAAGGATTTTAGTCGTCATACTAAGATTAATAGAAACCATTGAAGAGGTTTAAGAAGGGGAAGGACATGGTCAAATTTGCATTTTTATACGATCACACTTGCTGTAATAGGGAGAGTTGATAAAGAGGGAGAAAACGTGAATATGGAAAGGAATGGACAAATAAAGCATGGTGCCCGTCATGCTCTTTGTACTATAAAACTTCACAGACTCCTGAGTCTTCCCTATCCCCCTCTATCACCTGTAGACTCTTTGTCCTTCTGCCACCCTCTCCGACTCTGGAAACCTTTCCATAGTGCCCACAGTGTAGTTTATGTAATTTATGCCCTCAGTCTACATTTTAAACATCGCTTTTACCTTCTTGCTCTCACGAAAATGTGACTTTCTCCACTGCCCTAGAGCAGTTGCTGTTTCTTCCTCCCATTGGGTCTTGAGATTGTGTGGGTCTTGTCTCCTTTGTTCACCAGTGCCTCTTTCATTCTCCCTCTTTCTTCCTTGAAACTTGCTGTTTTTAGATCTCATATCATCAAATTATATGACTCATAATTGCTCTCAATACCCCTCATTTCTTTGTAATTTTAACTCCTGAGCCATTTAGTTGTTTAGTCCTACACAACTCTTGTTTCAGTTCTTGATGATTTCAGTGCACAGTGTCCTGGATATTCAGCGCTTTGTAGTCTTCCTCTTCAGTGATCTGCTCTTGTCTTGCCCTCAAGTCACTCAATGCTGCGATCATACCCTTGACTTTTATTATTACCAATATTTGCATCTCTTTAATCTGAATTTCATGCCCCTCACTCTCTGAACACCACCTCTTATCTCGCGTCTTGGCTCCTTCCAGCATTCTAATTCCAGCAATCTTTTGGCTCCACTGAAATCCTCATTTCCATCAATTCCACACCATTTCCAGTTTTGCCCCCCCCCCTTTTTTTTTTTTTTGACATCCTTATTCTCTCATTTCCCAACCTAAGTTTCATGGTCAGTTAGTACAAGCCCTCTCTTGCATACACCCTGAATTCCTTTGCCCTTCTCTTTGTGCTATTCTTTTGGCAAAACTACATTCTGGTTAAGTCCAAATCACTATTATTCTGAACCTGCAACTGATCTGGTGGAAAAACATGAAACCAAGTTACCTTGTCTCCCTTGAAATTATGATCATGCACCTCTAGTGGGTCCTTAATTCTATGAGGTAAGCATTCTATACATCCCAAGGCCATTTCATCTCTCTTTTTGAGGTGATTATATGGTGACTTTTTTCATTTTACTTAAATCTCAACATCTCTCCTATGCTCAGCTGATGACTATACTTCCTCCTTTACTGAGAAATGGAACCAACCAGAAGAAAACTTGCATAGACTTCCACCACTGCATCTACTTACTTAAAAGCATTAGTACCTCCTCAGCATTCTTACCTGTTCCTGCAGATGAACTACCCATCTTCCTGAAAGCTGGCTTCTTCACTTGTCATTAGATGCCATTCCCTCTTGTCTGCCCAAGAAAACATTCTAAAATTCACTCTTCTTTGTTCTACAGTATCATTTTTTCATTTTTTACTGGATCATTCCAATTAGCTTTTTTAAAAAAAAGTATCGACTACTTTTCTCAACAACTAACACTCAAATTCCTTGTATGTGTTTGCAGGAAGTTTCCTTCTAAAAGCATGATCTGTATTCACTGTCATCAATTTCTCTCCTTTCCCTTTCTCTTAAAACCATGACAACAGGTATTTGCCATCACTGCATGGACCTTCATTATGCTAACCCCACTGATTAATAATCAAAATATATAACAAACTCACACAACTCAATAGCAACCAACAAACAAACCAAATAATTCAATTACAAACTGGCCAGAGGAGCCGAATAGACATTTTTTCTGAAGAAGAATATAGATGGTCAGTAGTCACATGGAAAGATGCTCAACATCACTAATCATCAGGGAAATGCTGATTAAAATCACAATGTCACCCCACACCTGTTAGAATGGCTATTATCGAGAAGATGAGAAGTAAATATTGAGCAAATAGAGAAAAGAGGACAATAGCCTGCTGTTGGTGGGAATGTAAAGTGGTACAGTCACTAGGGAAAACTGTATGGGGGATTTTCAAAAGTTAAAAATGGAGCTACCATATGATCCTGCAATTCCACTTCTGGATATTTATCTGAAAAAAATGAAATACGAATTTGGAAAGATATATGTACCCCTATGTTCATCACAGCATTATTTATAATAGCAAAGATATGGAAATGACCTAAATGACCACTGATAAATGGATCTGTGGAATACTACTCAGCCATAGAAAATAATGAAATCTTTTTTTAAATTTATTTTTTATTTTTTATAAACATATATTTTTATCCCCAGGGGTACAGGTCTGTGAATCGCCAGATTTACACACTTCACAGCACTCACCATAGCACATACCCTCCCCAATGTCCATAACCCCACTTCCCTTCTCCCAACCCCCTTCCCCCCAGCAACCCTCAGTTTGTTTTATGAGATTAAGAGTCACTTATGGTTTGTCTCTCTCCTAATCCCATCTTGTTTCATTTATTCTTCTCCTACCCCCTTAACCCCCCATGTTGCATCTCCACTTCCTCATATCAGGGAGATCATATGATAGTTGTCTTTCTCTGCTTGACTTATTTCGCTAAGCATGATACCCTCTAGTTCCATCCACGTTGTCGCAAATGGCAAGATTTCATTTCTTTTGATGGCTGTATAGTATTCCATTGTGTATATATACCACCTCTTCTTTATCCATTCATCGGTTGATGGACATCTAGGTTCTTTCCATAGTTTGGCTATTGTAGACTTTGCTGCTATAAACATTTGTGTGCACGTGCCCCTTTGGATCACTACATTTGTATTTTTAGGGTAAATACCCAGTAGTGCAATTGCTGGGTCATAGGGTAGTTCTTTTTTCAACATTTTGAGGAACCTCCAAGCTGTTTTCCAGAGTGGTTGTACCAGCTTGCATTCCCACCAACAGTGTAGGAGGGTTCCCCTTTCTCCACATCCTCGCCAGCATCTGTCATTTCCTGACTTGTTAATTTTAGCCATTCTGACTGGTGTGAGGTGATATCTCATTGTGGTTTTGTTTTGTATTTCCCTGATGCCGAGTGATATGGAGCACTTTTTCATGTGTCTGTTGGCCATCTGGATGTCTTCTTTGCAGAAATGTCTGTTCATGTCTTCTGCCTATTTCTTGATTGGATTATTTGTTTTTTGGGTGTTGAGTTGGCTAAGTTCTTTATAGATGTTGGACACTAGTCCTTTATCTGATACGTTGTTTGCAAATATCTTCTCCCATTCTGTAAGTTGTCTTTTGGTTTTGTTAACTGTTTCCTTTGCTGTGCAAAAGCTTTTGATCTTGAAGAAATCCCAATAGTTCATTTTTGCCCTTGCTTCCCTTGCCTTTGGCGATGTTCCTAGGAAGATGTTGCTGCGGCTGAGGTCGAAGAGGTTGCTGCCTGTGTTCTCCTCAAGGATTTTGATGGATTCCTTTCTCACATTGAGGTCCTTCATCCATTTTGAGTCTATTTTTGTGTGTGGTGTAAGGATATGGTCCAATTTCATTTTTCTGCATGTGGCTGTCCAGTTTTCCCAACACCATTTATTGAAGAGGCTGTCTTTTTTCCATTGGACATTCTTTCCTGCTTTGTCAAAGATTAGTTGACCATAGAGTTGAGGGTCTATTTCTGGGCTCTCTATTCTGTTCCATTGATCTATGTGTCTGTTTTTGTGCCAGTACCATGCTGTCTTGATGATGACAGCTTTGTAATAGAGCTTGAAGTCCGGAATTGTGATGCCACCAACTTTGGCTTTCTTTTTCAATATTCCTTTGACTATTCGAGGTCTTTCCTCGAATAAATTTTTGGCATTATTTGTTCCGTATAAATTTTGGCATTATTTGTTCCATTTCTTTGAAAAAAAATGGAGGGTACTTTGATAGGAATTGCATTAAATGTGTAGATTGCTTTAGGTAGCATAGACATTTTCACAATATTTATTCTTCCAATCCAGGAGCATGGAACATTTTCCCATTTCTTTGTGTCTTCCTCAATTTCTTTTATTAGTACTTTATAGTTTTCTGAGTATAGTCTCTTAGCCTCTTTGGTTAGCTTTATTCCTAGGTATCTTATAGTTTTGGGTGCAATTGTAGATGGGATTGACTCCTTAATTTCTCTTTCTTCTGTTTCGTTTTTGGTATAGAGAAATGCAACTGATTTCTGTGCATTGATTTTATATCCTGACACTTTACTGAATTCCTGTACAAGTTCTAGCAGTTTTGGAGTGGAGTCTTTTGGGTTTCCACATATAGTATATCATCTGCAAAGAGTGATAGTTCGACTTCTTCTTTGCTGATTTGGATGCTTTTAATTTCCTTTTGTTGTCTGATTGCTGAGGCTAGGACTTCTAGTACTATGTTGAATAGCAGTGGTGATAATGGACATCCCTGCCATGTTCCTGATCTTAGCAGAAAAGCTTTCAGTTTTTCTCCATTGAGAATGACATTTGTGGTGGGTTTTTCATAGATGGCTTTGATGGTATTGAGGTATGTGCCCTCTATCCCTACACTTTGAAGAGTTTTGATCAGGAAGGGATGCTGTACTTTGTCAAATGCTTTTTCAGCATCTATTGAGAGTATCATATGGTTCTTGTTCTTTCTTTTATTAATGTGTTGTGTCACATTGATTGATTTGCGGATGTTGAACTAACCTTGCAGTCCTGGAATAAATCCCACTTGGTTGTGGTGAATAATCCTTTTAATGTACTGTTGAATCCTATTGGCTAGTATTTTGGTGAGAATTTTTGCATCTGTGTTCATCAAGGATATTGGTCTGTAGTTCTCTTTTTTGATGGGATCCTTGTCTGGTTTTGGGATCAAGGTGATGCTGGCCTCATAAAATGAGTTTGGAAGTTTTCCTTCCATTTCTATTTTTTGGAGCAGTTTCAGGAGAATAGGAATTAGTTCTTCTTTAAATGTTTGGTAGAATTGCCCCCAGGAAGCCATCTGGCCCTGGGATTTTGTTTGTTTGGAGATTTTTTGATGACTGTTTCAATATCCTTACTGGTTATGGGTCTGTTCAGGCTTTCTATTTCTTCCTGGTTCAGTTGTGGTAGTTTATATGTCTCTAGGAATGATCCATTTCTTCCAGATTGTCAAATTTGTTGGCATAGAGTTGCTCATAGTATGTTCTTATAACTGTCTGTATTTCTTTGGTGTTAGTTGTGATCTCTCCTCTTCATTCATGATTTTATTTATTTGGATCCTTTCTCTTTTCTTTTTGATAAGTCTGGCCAGGGGTGTATCAATCTTATTAATTCTTTCAAAGAATCAGCTCCTAGTTTTGTTGATTTGTTCTATTGTTTTTTGGTTTCTATTTCATTGATTTCTGCTCTGATCTTTATGATTTCTTTTCTCCTGCTGGGTTTAGGGTTTCTTTCTTGTTCTTCTTTCATCTCCTTTAGGTGTAGGGTTAGGTTGTGTACCTGAGACCTTTCTTGTTTCTTGAGAAAGGCTTGTACCGCTATATATTTTCCTCTCAGGACTGCCTTTGTTGTGTCCCACAGATTTTTGTGTTTTCATTATCATTTGACCCACTCATTCTTTAGAAGGATGCTGTTTAGTCTCCATGTACTTGGGTTCTTTCCAACTTTCCTCTTGTGATTGAGTTCTAGCTTCAGAGCATTGTGGTCTGAAAATATGCAGGGAAGGATCCCAATCTTTTGATACCAGTTGAGACCAGATTTAGGACCGAGGATGTAATCTATTCTGGAGAATGTTCCATGTGCACTGGAGAAGAATGTGTATTCTGCTGCTTTGGGATGGAATGTTCTGAATATATCTGTGATGTCCATCTGGTCCAGTGTGTCATTTAAGGCCTTTATTTCCTTGTTGATCTTTTGCTTGGATGATCTGTCCATTTCAGTGGAGGGAGTGTTAAAGTCCCCTACTATTATTGTATTACTGTTGATGTGTTTCTTTGATTTTGTTATTAATTGGTTTATATAGTTGGCTGCTCCCATGTTAGGGGCATAAATATTTAAAATTGTTAGATCTTCTTGTTGGACAGATCCCCTGAGTATGATATAGTGTCCTCCCTCATCTCTTATTATAGTCTTTGGCTTAAAATCTAATTGATCTGATATAAGCATGGCAACTCCTGCTTTCTTCTGATGTCCATTAACATGGCAAATTCTTTTCCACCCCCTCACTTTAAATCTGGAGGTGTCTTTGGGTTTAAAATGAGTTTCTTGTAGGCAACATATAGATGGGTTTTGTTTTTTTATCCATTCTGATACCCTGTGTCTTTTGATTGGGGAATTTAGCCCATTAACATTCAGGGTAACTGTTGAGAGATATGAATTTAGTGCCATTATATTGCCTGTAAGGTGACTGTTACTGTATATTGTCTCTGTTCCTTTCTGATTGACTACTTTTAGGCTCTCTGTTTGCCTAGAGGACCCCTTTCAATATTTTCTGTAGAGCTGGTTTGGTGTTTGCAAATTCTTTCAGTTTTTGTTTGTCCTGGAAGCTTTTTATCTCTCCTTCTATTTCCAATGATAGGCTAGCTGGATATAGTATTCTTGGCTGCATGTTTTTCTTGTTTAGTGCTCTGAATATATTATGCCAGTTTTTTCTGGCCTGCCTGGTCTCTGTGGATAAGTCTGCTGCCAATCTAATATTTTTACCATTGTATGTTACAGACTTCTTGTCCCAAGCTGCTTTCAGGATTTTCCCTTTGTCACTAAGACTTGTAAATTTTACTATTAGGTGATGGGGTGTGGACCTATTCTTGTTGATTTTAAGGGGGGTTCTCTGCACCTTCTGTATTTTGATGCTTGTTCCCTTTGCCATATTAGGGAAATTCTCTCCAATATACCTTCTGCTCCTCTCTCTTTCTTCTTCTTCTGGAATCCCAATTATTCTAATGTTGTTTCGTCTTATGGTGTCACTTATCTCTCAAATTCTCCCCTCGTGGCCCAGTAGCTGTTTGTACCTCTTTTGCTCAGCTTCTTTATTCTCTGTCATTTGGTCTTCTATATTGCTAATTCTTTCTTCTGCCTCATTTATCCTAGCAGAGAGAGCCTCCATTTTTGATTGCACCTCATTAATAGCTTTTTTGTTTTCAACTTGGTTAGATTTTAGTTCTTTTATTTCTCCAGAAAGGGCTTTTATATCTCCCGAGAGGGTTTCTCTAATATCTTCCATGCCTTTTCGAGACCGGCTAGAACCTTGAGAATCATCATTCTGAACTCTAGATCTGACATATTACCAATGTCTGTATTGATTAGGTCCCTAGCCTTCGGTACTGCCTCTTGTTCTTTTTTTTTGTGGTGAATTTTTCCGCCTTGGCATTTTGTCCAGACAAGAGTATATGAAGGAGCAAGTAAAATACTAAAAGGGTGGCAACAACCCCAGGAAAATATGCTTTAACCAAATCAGAAGAGATCCCAAATCGTGAGTGGGGAGAATGGGGATAAAAAGAGGTTCAGAAAGAAAAAAAAGAAAAGAAAATTAAAAAAAGAAAACGAATAAGGAAAAAATATAAAAAAGAAAAAATACATATAGTACATAAACTAGTTAAAAATGTTAAAAAAGAAAAGGGTAAAGGTTAAAACAAATTTAGCAGAATAAGAGAAAAAAAATTGAAAAAGAAAAAAAAGTTAAATTAACTGCAAGATTAAAGAGTCATGGGGAGAAAGCCATGAGTTCCGTGCTTTGCTTTCTCCTCCTCTGGAATTCTGCTGCTCTCCTTGGTATTTAAACTGCACTCCTTGGTAGGTGAACTTAGTCTTGGCTAGATTTCTTGTTGATCTTCTGGGGGAGGGGCCTGGTGTAGTGATTCTCAAGTGTCTTTGCCCCAGGCGGAATTGCACCACCCTTACCAGGGGCCGGGCTGAGTAATCCACTTGGGTTTGCTTTCAGGAGCTTTTGTTCCCTGAGCGCTTTCCGTAGAGTTCCGAAGGACGGGAATACAAATGGCGGCCTCCTGGTCTCCGCCGGGAGGAGCCGAGAGCCCGGGGCTGCACTCCTCAGTGCGTCATCAGAGAACAGCGCCCAGTTACTCCTGTCTGCCTGACCTCTGGCGGCGCTGGAGCTCACTGAGCTTGCGACCCGTTTAAGGTAACTCCGAGCTGTGAGCCCACTGTTGGCTCTGTCTCTGTAGCCGGTTCCCCATTCTAATACCTGTAAGCTCTACGACACTCAGACACCCCCGATCCTTCTGTGACCCTGCGGGACCTGAGGCCATGCTGACTCCGCGTGGGCTTCACCTCGGTTTAGCCTCTGGAGTGATGTCCCTCAGCGGAACAGACTTTTAAAAGTCCTGATTTTGTGCTCTGTTGCTCCGCCGCTTGCTGGGAGCCGGCCCCTCCCCCTGGGGTCTATCTTCCCATTGCTTTGGATTCACTTCTCTGCCAGTCCTACCTTTCAGAGAGTGGTTGATTTTCTGTTTCTAGAATTTCTGTTCTTCTTCTCTTGGATTTCCCATTGGATTTTTAGGTGTTTGCAATCTTTAGATAAGCTATCTAGCTGATCTCCAGTTACCTGAAGTAGTCTCAGCCTGCTACTTCTCTGCCATCTTGACTGCTCCCCCCAAAATAATGAAATCTTGCTATCTGTGACAACATGGGTGGACTTTGAGGGTATCATGATAAGCAAAATAAGTCAGAGAGAGAAAAAAATACTGTATGATTTCACTTATATGTGGAATCTAAAAAACAAATAAAATCAAAACAGAACAAAACTCATAGAGAGTGGTTTCTAGAGGGCATGGAGGATGGGGAGTGGATGAAATGGGTAAAGGGGGTCAAGAGGTATCAGCTTCCATTTATAGAATAAATTAGTCATGAGATATAATGTACAGTATAGTAACTCTAGTTAATAATATTATAGTGCATACTTGAAAGTTGTCAAGAGAGTAAATCAAGATGATGTCATATGTCAATTTTACCTTTTTTTTTTTTTTTTAAAGATTTTATTTATTTATTTGACAGAGAGAGATTACAGGTAGGTAGAGAGGCTGGCAGAGAGAGAGAGAGAGAGAGAGAGAGAAGCAGGCTCCCCGCCGAGCAGAGAGCCCGATGTGGGACTCGATCCCAGGACCCCGAGATCATGACCTGAGCCAAAGGCAGCGGCTTAAACCACTGAGCCACCCAGGCGCCCCTCAATTTTACCTTTTAAGAAATAAAATTTTAAGAGATAAGAGCCCTTACTTTAATTTGGACTGCTCTTTAAATTCCTTCTTTCTCTAAATTCCCATTTAGCAGATATCATAAGAATGCCTTAGGATGGGTGAAGCTTCTGATTTAGAAAGGATCCTCTCTTTCAGGGTCAAGGTGGAATCTAGTGAGAATGAAGGTGGGAGATGGACTATAAGACTGCCTATGCTCAAGACATTAAGAAAAATATTTTTTATTTGAGTTGGTCATTCTTCTGTGGGGGTGGAAGACCTTGGTGGCTAAAAGTAGGCTGTAGGCTTAAAGAAAGGAGCCAAAAGGGCCAAATTTTAGTCTAGGCCTTAGGAACATAGATACAGGGACTCCTTGTGGGATATACCAGGCACAGTCCTCTGTAAGTTCTATTAATTTCCTAGAGCTCCTGTAACAACATACCACAAACTGGGTGACTTAAAACAATAGGCACTTATTTTCTCATAGTTTAGGAGGCCAGAAGACTGAAATCAAGGTGTTGATAAGATTGGTTCCTTCTGGAGGCTTTGAGGGAGAGTCTGTTTCACACTTCTCTCGTAGCTACTGGTGGTTGCTGGTGATCTTCAGTGTTCTTTGTCACGGAACTATATCACTCCAATATCTGCCTCTGTTATCACATGGACTTCTTCCTCCCGTGTCTCTCTGCATGTTGCTCCTTTTCTTGTAAGGACAATAGTGATTGGATTTCGGGTTGCAATACCCTGCTTCAGTATGACCTCATTTGAGCTAATTATATGTACAAAGACCTTTTTTTCCAAACAAAATGATCTTACAAGTTTCTGAGTGGATCTAAAATTTTGGGAGACACTATTCAACCCACTACAGAAGAGTGAAAGTCTCACAGGAGTTTTTAGTCAAAGTCCTGTAGAACAAATCTTTAAAAAAATATATATTTAGAATAAATAAATTATTTTTGTAGAGTATCCATTCTTCAGATTTGCTCACAAATTTACTATGGCAGGAAGTGGTGGGTCTAGAATTTAAAATTTTTTTTTCATATCTTTATCATAATACTTTTTTCCTTGCAACCCTCATCATAATGAATATATCTAACTTTGATTGTGATTCCTTAAATTTTTAAAGGATCACCTTAGATATTTGACTTATCTAGTAATGTTCCATTTAAATGTTTTCAACTGACCAAAGTGAGTAGTTACATAGTGAAATACCATCCAAATGAAAGACTGGAGCAGGTGCATTGAGATCTCATTAAATATCAGCAATGATAGGGGCCCCTGGGTGGCTCAGTTTGTTAAGTGTCTGCCTTTGGCTCAGGTCTTGATTCTAGGGTTCTGGGACCCAGCTCCCTGCTCAGCGGGGAGCCTGCTTCTGCCTGCTGCTTCTCCCCTCCCCCTGCTTGTGCTCTCTCTTGTTCTCAAATAAAAAAATAAAAAAATACTAATAAAAAATATCAGTGATGATTATTGAGTAGGGAGAATCAGCCAGATAACATAGAAGGAGGCTTAAGGCTTCAATCTTGAAATTCAAAATTTGCATTATTCCTCTTTAGCACTTAGATATTTCACTAACCTAATCCAAACTCTTTTTCTCTCTATACCATAAACAAAGAAATATCAAGCACTTAAAATAGTGATTAAAAAAAAAAAAAAACAGGGGTGCCTGGGTGGCTCAGTGGGTTGGGCCGCTCGCTGCCTTCAGCTCAGGTCATGATCTCAGGGTCCTGGGATCGAACTCTGCATCAAGTTCTCTGCTCAGCAGGGAGCCTGCTTCCCTCTCTCTCTCTGCCTGCCTCTCCGACTACTTGTGATTTCTCTCTGTCAAATAAATAAATAACATCTTAAAAAAAACAACAACAAAAAACACAAACCAACAATGGGAATTGCTGGTTTTGTGCTAGTATTTCTTAAAGGGAGCTGGACAAGGAGGGTATCTCAACCAGAGTTCTACCAGGAGACATTACTGTAAGCTGCATCATGGCTGTTACCTGCAGTGATTTGAAACCATAGAAACAAATCAAAGCTACTGCCAACGTTTGCACGAGCTGAGACTGCATATGCGTGACTGTTCACACTACCAAAAATGGTAAGAGTTTTCACCAGCCAAAAATAGATTCAGGTACATTTGCCCTGTCTCAATGCGTTTGGGAACGCTGATTTATTTTGACATGCAGTCATCTCCCTGGTCTCCTGACATGGCTGAGAAAGTAACTTCAGTTGTCTTTTATGGCAATTCAACTTTTGGGCAAGAATAGGATGAGAAAAAAATAAGATTGCAAAGCTGAGCTGCAGGATGACTGTTTAGCACTATGGCTGCAAAGCAAAACCCTCTATAAAACGGTGCAGGAAATCATCCACTCTCTCTGAAAATGGCTGGCACATACCACTCAGAATGCCAAAAAGAGAGATGGAAAGCAGCCATCTTTGATACAGTGGGTGCAACAAAAGCACATTAAATTCCTGCTAGATCCACTGCCACTTGAATAAAAAGAAAACAAGATGATGGAATTGCCTGGGTGTTTAAGAATCTTACTGCTAAGGAATAGGATCTGTTTTACTTATGTTGAGAATCAGTCTTGGAAACATAAAATGTTTGGGGAAACTTTCCATTTGATATTGTATGTGAAATCCATACAAATGAAATAGAACCCAATAGAATTGGTTTTTGGAAAAGAATCATATATATGGAAAATCTTAACACAAAGGACAGGAATGATTTAGAAAAAAAGGATCAAGCTTTAGGCTTCTGCAAATGTTTCTACATTTGAATATTAGAAATCAGATAAATAGATATATCTTCAAATATTTCTTCAGAATTCTTCTACCGAGAGTCATAGATTGGCAACCCAAGAGCCAAATCTATCTCTTAAGTGGGTTTCTTTTGGCTTTTACATTTTCACAAACCTGTTTTGAAACCTGTCTTTCTCCATTAAGACTGTCCTGCTGACCTTGCTCTTTGATTTCCTGCCTTTTTTTTTTTTTTTTTTAAGATTTTACTTATTTGAGATAGAGCGACAGAGAGAGCATGACCCTGGGGGGTAGAGGGAGAGGGAGGAGCAGGCTCCCCACTAAGCTGGGAACGCTATGTGGGGCTCAATTCCAGGACCCTGAGATCATGACCTGAGCTGAAAGCAGATGCTTAACTGACTGAACCACCCAGGTGCCCCGATTTCCTGCCTTTTGCTTGACCTTCCTCATGTGTTCAGTCACATTTCCTATGTCATTCATGGATCCATCTGATGACATTTTCTCAACCTCAGATAATTATTTTTCTCAATCTTCCAGACTGATGCTGCTTTTCTTCCTAGATTTCTGAAAACCTGTTTTTTTCCCTCTACTAAACTTGTCTTGATTACTTACAACTTGTTCTTCTGTTTTCCAACATGCTTCTCACCCTAACGTCACACAGCAAAGTAACATACAACAAGGAAACAGTGCTGACAAAACCCCGACTGATTTCGTTTCCAGGTGCTCCTCACTGTTTCACAATTGACAACCTAGAGACTGAACTGGTACCAATAGACAGGCTCCTCTCTGCCTCTATCAGGGCCATCACCTTTATCAATACTCGCTGCCTAGGAGGCATTCCTAATGACGAAGCCACAGAGCAATGAGGAAGGTGTGCCATCAGAATTCTTTGCTTCTCTCCTTCCTATTTTGCTTAAGTACCCACCCCTTCACCATACAGCCTGAACTCAAGGAAAAGCTGGCTCCTTCACCACTCAGGCAAATGTATTCTGACTACCTTCAGCCATTTGGAGGAGATCTGTGGTATCCATTTCAGGCCAAAGAGATACGGGGACAGGTCTGCCACAGACAACTGGAAAATCTTCTTTGCTTTTAAGTACGTGACACTAAAGGTGCAGACCTGTTCTACAACTTTATCTTGTTGGGATGTGATCCTTGGAAATGCTGCCAACATCTTGCTACCAGTCGAGGAAGTTGTCAATATATGAAGAGGGGCAGAATCAGGAGAATTTGCTAAGAAGCTGAACTGGGACCTTGACAAACTCTAGTTAAAGTTGTCCTACCTTTATTGGTTAAGTGACTGTGAGTCAGGGCTTCCTGGTAACCACAGCCAAAGTCATCCTAAACGAGAGTCTCCCGGATTCATCACATCTTTGTTTTGTAGGCAAAAAACTCTGACATTTATGAGTTAGACAAAGAACAGAAATCCATTTGTTCCTTTGTTATTCTTTGGAATATAAACTGTTTGTAGATAGGGATTCACCCTCTGGGAAAGTTCTTTGCGGAAGAATTACCTCAATTCTATGCCAAGAACGGTACTGTATAGTTATTGATGATTACTATGATTGATTTTTTCTTTTAACTATGGTTACAGTTTGGTTATAAATAATATACATTGTATTTGCAAAGTGATTTACAGACTACCAAAGTGCTTTATGCGTTATTTTATTTAATTCTAGTAACAGCCCCATGAGATAGAGGAAAAGATGAAGATGCAGAAAATGGAACTCAGAAAGGTTACCTGATTTGACCAAGATCATAAATCTAGAGTATCAAGGCCAGGACTTAAATCTTGGCACTCTAACTCTGGGTCTAATGCTTTTGCAACGGAATCACTGCTAGAAGTTGGAGCAAACCAATGATTTATGGTCAAGAAACAGTTTACAGAAGAGAAGTGGTGAGGTAGCTCCAGACAAATTGTAAGGAGATGGACCTGTGTGCTCCTGGCTATGTCAGTCACTAGCTGTAAAATCTTAGGTGAATCATTACACCTCCCTGAGTCTCAATTTCAAAGAATTATATGAGATGATCTGTTATGTGCTTCCTGATCCTAACATCCTGTAATTCTGTAATCGAGAATTGCTTATGCAAATAGGGTACAAATCATGCTTTATATAAGCTACAAAGCTTCCCTTATGACTACCAAAGAGAGATTGACTGTGTGTGTTCTGCTTGTGCTTCTCTTTGAGCCCCATATTCACGCTTCTTGAGCACCTGTGAAAATGTCAGCAGTGAACAGATGCATTGAACATCAACTTAAACTTGCTTTATAGCCCAAGTCATGGGCTTTTCATTTGTAGAATAATTTTACTCTAGAGCTGCAAACATCACCAGTTTGATGAGCTAATCTTGTCACTGTGATTCTTGGAATGGATTGAAAATGGCATGAAAAGCCAGCACCACCGAGTCTTGGGGATGCTTACTTATTAGGCACTTGAGTGGCAGGTTTCCATAATTAATTGTCCTATGACTGACTTCCCTTCACTATTCTAATGAAGCATGTGATATTTGCTGCCTCAACAGATTGAAGTTTGCAAATTTAGCACTCCAGAGGCTATTTTTTCCTAGGCAATATGTCAGCAATTTGAGAAAATTGCTATCAGGGAAACCGTGGTGCTTTGGCTGCAGTTTCACAGTCTGAAAGCTCATTTGCACACAGACAAATTATGAAGTCAGAGAGAATGTAGCACACCAGGACTTACATCTCTGGAATAGAAACTGCTCTGTGTTCAAAAATGGTAAAGTGGTGCTTTATGAGTAAACGTAAGCATCAGCTGACTACCACTAAGCAGGTGGTACCACTTCTGCGGCTGCAGAAGGAGAAGGGCCAGAAGAGGGTGGGGGCAAGATTGGGAAAGCCCAGCTCCATGTGGCATGTAGTGGCTCTTGCCTTTGTTCTTAGAAAAGAGATGCTGGAAATTGAGTCCTTGGAGGGATGACTGTGAGTAGCAAGGTGGTGATGTAAAATTTTGTGTCAGGTATCTTTTGAAGTGACAGAAACCCAACTCACACTACTAGTCAAGTAAAATAGAATTGATTGGCTTATATAATTGGGAAGTCCCAAAGACAAGCTGTATCCACCCATTGTAACCCGGGGCTTGGATGCTATTGTCTTTCAGCTTTGCTTCTCTCTGGGCACTGGCTTCATTCTGTTGGCAAGGTCTTGGCCTGAAGAGGAAAAGTTGGCTCTAGGAAGGTTCAAAGCTCTATCCTTATTCTTTCCATCATGTGTATATCCATCCCAGGGAAGAGTCTCTTTCACCCTATTTAGCTCATAAACTGAAATTCTAAGGGATAGAGTACTCTTATTGGTTAGTCTGGATCACTGCTCATGCCTTCGGGTATAGCAGTATCATGGCTGACACCCCATCAGGACCATAGGTTGTAGGGACGGGAGTTTCTCCACAGGAAGGGATGCTGGGCAGATAAACTCAGAGTTGTACTTGAAGCTTCTCTTGAGATTTAAAAAAAAAAATATTCACATTTAATAGTGAAGCTAAAGTTTTGAAACTAAAAGCAGAGGCAAGTTATGCACAAGTTTTTTCAAATTATCTAGAAATGCTATGCATTAAAATGAGGACAAATGAAATATTCAAAATTGAATAAAACTTGAGTCAGTCCAATTTTATTTATTGAATTCATATTTTCCCTATGAACTCATTATTAGAAGAACTATACATGAATATATACAAATTGCTAAATGCAAAATGACCAAGAATTTGAGGAATATTTAAATAATTATGAATTAGATATTTATTTCATAATGGGAGAATCTACCCTCAATTATTATTTTTTTAATTTAAAGATTTTATTTATTTATTTGATAGAGAACATGACAGCACCAGCAGGCGAGAGGGGAATGGGAGAGGGAGAAACTTTCTTCCTGTTGAGCAGGGAACCCAACTCGGGACTCTATCCCAGGACCCTGAATCATGACCTGAGCCAAAGACAGATGCTTACCCTACTGAGCCACCCAGGTGACCCGTCCCCAATTATTAATTTCTGTTAACACATTTCAGTGGTTTTAATGAATTTCAGTAGATCTGTCTAACCCATAAGATAGTGGAAACGAAGTGATCTTTAAATCTTGATAATATTAGTCATTAGATTGGGTTCCCTGCAATAGTCTCTGAGATGAATGTTTGCATGTAGATGTTTATTAAGAAAGGAAGGAAGGCAGAGAAAGAAGCTGATGTGCCCACCTGATTGCCATGACCTCAGTCCATCCTGCAGGAGTTCTGGAGCTGGAGTGGCCTTCAACATTGTCCCAATTAAGGCAAGGGGGCCAGGCCTTTGTTTCTACTTTGAAGCAGGCTGACCTGGGGTAGGGAGAGGAACATGAACAGAGTCAAGGCAGCTCCCGCAGATGAGGCCAGTTCCCTGGGAGGTTCTCAGCTATGAGCCAGCAGTAGACAACACAGACTGGGGCTGAGGGCTTGAGTGACTGAGTCCTGTGGGAATGAATGCCCAGGTGCCACGGCACCCACTACTGGAGAGCATTTAATGGCACTACCCAAGTGTTAGATGTGTTTTCATTTTGGACTCTAGCTGAAAGTCTCTTCTGGCCAGAGAACCTTTGAAATGTTTCCCACTGTCACAACAATCAAGAGAATAAAGCAGTCGGATCCAAGAATGCTAATTCTTCGAGAAGGAAGTTATTTAAAAAAGCACATAGGATAATGAATCAGATCATCCCAGTGGGAGGAAAAGAGTTTTACACAGTCATCCCAGGGTTAATAAGCAAAGACTCATCTGCAAAGGCCTCAAAGAAAAGATGAAAATATCTCAGAAAAATATTGACACAACAGCTTGCAGAAAACAAAAGATTCTCTGGGCCCAGAGTCCGTTCTTTTAACCCAAACCACTTAATTATGATCACCAGTACCTTTCTAAGTAAGAACTAGGAGGATGTCACATTCTAGATCATTCAGTACAATTGCTGTAACTCAGGTGCCAGTTTTCCTTCTTCTTAATTGTCCTCTTATCCCGCTATATGTGGGTCAAAAGGAGGGTGTCTTATATCTATTCTCAAGTTTATGTCCAGCAAATATTCTCCGAAGTATGTTTTCCTTCTTGCCATCTCCACCTCTATTATGAGCCAGATTTTGCCTCCTAATCCAATTTTCTTGAGTGGTAACACTTTGTTCCTGTAAGAACTAAAAGGTACTCATGAGATGTCGGCAAATCATACTTCCCTTTACTGTCGTGCCCCTTTGTTCTCCATATGAACCACACAGAAGACTGGGAGTGTGCCAGATTTCACTGATGGTTTTGGGTGACAAATGGAAATTATAGGGCAGGATGAAAAAAAAAATTTCTAAAGATGACTTTTCCTCATATTCAAAGGAAAATCATGTAAGAAATCGAATCTGCTATGGGCTAGTTACCTTACAGTTGTTGTAAACTCTTTTTCCCTCTGTCTTCACATTTGGACCTCTTTTTTTTTTTAAGATTTTATTTATTTATTTGTCAGAGAGAGAAAGACAAAGAGAGAGAGAGAGAGAGGAGACAAGCAGGAGGAACAGCAGGCCGAGAGAGAAGCAGGCTCTTCACTGAGCAAGGAGCCTGATGCAGAACTCAATCCCAGGACCCTGGGATCGTGACCTGAGCCAAAGGCAGATGCTTAACCAACTGAGTCACCCAGAAACCCCATTTTTTTTAAAATTTAAATTCAGTTAGACAAATACAGTATATTATTAGTCTCAGATGTAGTATTCTACAGTTTATCAGTTTTGTATAAAACCCAATAAGAGCATTACTTACTAAATCTGCTCATGGTGTTCCAAATTCTTTTTTGGTTGTGTGATTCGTGATGTATTTGTATTTGTTTCTAATACACACACACACACACAAATGTGTGTGTGTATATATATATATATATATACACACACACACACATACACATTTAAATTATATATATATATTAAATTATATATATATTATATATATATAATATATATTATTTATATATATATATTAAATTATATATATAATTTGATGAGTTTGGGAATAAGTGTACACTTGTGAAACCATTACTACTCCCTATGTAGTTTTTAGGTAATTCTGTCTTTACTCATGAGGTTGACATTCCCTCAAGATTCACACTTTCCTTCTCAGCAGTATTATTAAGCAAATCTAAATGGATCAGTTCAGAATGAAATTTGGCAGGGCTCATGCAGGACGGTCTTTAGTGGATGTTGCTCTAAGTCCTAAGGCACTTTGGAAGTAAGAATGACTGTACCAGAGACCTTGGTACCCCAGAACCCTGAAGAACTGATCAGACACTCAAGATTCGTCCTCTTCAAGCTTTCCACCGGTGTGAGTTGTAGGCTTCTCTTTATTCTTTCACTTCTCTGACAAATAACTGTTGAATCTCCCACTTTCTTTCCAAAAAACCAAAATCACCCATGCGAACTCCTTCCAAGATAGTCCATACTTTTATGAAAGAAGAAAAATGTTTTCTTATTGTCAAATTTGTGAAGTCAAATTATTCTCCAAATGCACAGTTGATATTATCATGGAGTATTTCATTTAGTCACATCCTGTTCCCCAGTTTTGAATTATGTAGAGTTCTGTCTATTAGAAATACAGGAAGCTGACCATTTACTGAGTATTTCATTTTCAGCATACCTCTAGCTATGTAATGACAACGGAAACTACCTTTTTTCAAGGGCTTGATTAAATTATTTGTTAGGAGTCTGTCTTGGGAAGTAAGGATATAGAGACCTACCTTCCTAGATATGTGGGGCAAATTTTATGTAATTCTCATGTTAGAGTTGGTTTAGTTACTTTCATAATTTTTTTTAATTTTAATTTTAAAGACTTTTATTTTTAAGTAATCTCTACACCCAACATGGGGCTTGAACTCACAACCCAGAGATCAAGAGTCTCATGCTCTGAGTCAGACAGGTGGCCCAGGTTAGTTACTTTCAGTAAGTTCCTTTATATTCCTAGGAAATCCTCCACATGTTTATCTATCTATCTATCTATCTATCTATCTATGCCTAAACCTAATGGACACTGCATTTTTTAAAGATTCTGATATCCAAAGTTGAGGAATACCAAGTAAGTAGTTCCTGTTAAAGAATTCTGTCCAGGTGTGCTATACTTAATTCTAATTCACCTGGAATATTCTTTGGTTTTTAGTAAAGAAGCATCCCAGATGATTTAGGTAATTTAGGGTGCTTATTTGAAATAAGGCTGCTGCTTTATTTAATATGTTTTATTCATTTGTTCTCTCTCCCTCTCTTTTTAAAATATTTTATTTATTTATTTTAGACAGCGAGAGAGAGAGAGAGAGAGAGAGAGAGCGCATGAGTAAGGGAGAGGGGGAGAGAGAGAAGCAGGTTCCTGGCTGATCAAGGAGCCCAATGCAGGGCTCAATCCCAGGGCCCTGGGATCATGATCTGAGCCGAAGGTAGATGCTTAACTGACTAAGCTATTCAGGTGCCCCTATTCATTTGTTTCTTAATGTGAGCATGATAAAATACTGAAAGTATGTTCCTTCTCCTTTTTCATTTTTGAAATATTTAGTTTGTCTGTAGTAAGGTTGAAAAAGATCAGAGATATTAAGCAATCAGTCATTATCAGAAACAAAGCTGCAGACAGAAGTAAGGAGGCTGGGTCATAGAGAATCTTGTATTCCATGCTATAAAGGTTTAGATGTAAAGTTAATTGCTAAAGGCAGTGGAAGTCCCTTGAAGACTTTTATATAGTAGAGTGACAAGACTGTGTTTTAGAAAGATTAGGCTGGTGGCAGTGTGGAAAATGAATTTAAGAAGAATTTATCCATTCCTTCATTATGAGTGTTATGTTCTCTCAGGGAGCTTACATTTTTTGAAGGACACAAAGGCCAAACAACATAATGAATTATTTATTTACAATTGTAATAAATGCTATGAATGAGGAGTATAGATTTCAATAAGAGTGTTAAAGGAAGAAACTGGCTTGGGGAAGAATTTCAGGGAAGACTTTCTAGAGAATAAGATTCAAGACATAGGGACAAATTATGTCTTTGCCTGATAAGAATAACGAGGTTGGATAGAATTGGATCTGTTGGAGAGGTAATCACAAAATAGAATAGAACAGAATAAACAAAGAGTTGGTACTGCATATAAGAGGGGAACTAGGACCTTGGGGAAGATACACAGTATCTGGGTTAGTCAATGTGGTGGATTATGTGGTGTTCATAGATAAGGCATATAGGAGAATGAGAATAGTGAGATTGAGAGACGGGGGAAAAATGTTGATTTTGGAGTGTTCATGGATCCAGTTGGTTTAAATGCCCAATAAGTAATTGCATATATGAATTTGGAATAAAAGAGAAAAATTTGTACTGGACTATAATTATAGTTTTTTTGCTTATTAAAATGTAGCTGATAACTAGGGTTACAGGATTAGAAGAAATTCTTTTTTAAAAGATTTTAGTGAGATAGAGAGCAGAAGGGGGGTGAGGGGCACAAGGAGAAGCAGTTCCCTGCTGAACAGGGAGCCCGGTGTGGGGCTTGATCTGAGGACCTAGGGATCATGACCTGAGCTGAAGGCAGACTCTTAACTGACTGAGCCACTCAGGGGCCCTGGAAGAAATAGTTTATAAATTATTTTTAGAGTGAAAATAGAAGAAACTCAGTGAAGAATCTTGAAAAATATTAACATCTTAAAAATTAAAAGTATAAGAGGAACTCATGGGGAATACCAAAGAGGAACAAATAGAACATCAGGGAGGAAACCCGGATATTGTGGTTTGTGGAAGACAGGGGAGGGAGGCACTGGTGTCAATTGCTAAGGAGGTCAAGTATGATAATGAAACTAGCAATCAGATTTAATAAAGATGTCACTTGGTGAAACAGTTTCCATGGATGACAGCAGAGGCAGGATTGTAGTAGCTAAATAATCACTGGGAAATAAGGAGCTAGAGAAACAAATGTAGATGATTAGTTCAATATTCTTGGTACTTGAGAGAGGAAAGAAGTTGTCATGAAAAGGTGTAATAGGGTTTAAGTACTTCAAAAAATTTTTTTTTTCTTTTTAATTTCTTCTTCTTTTTCTTCTCTTAGCTTATAGAGATCTGAGCATGTGCCATGGTAAAAGCCAGTCAGAGAGGTAATGATCAGAAGAGATGTAGGACGTTGGGGTTTCGTGGCAAGAGTGAAGTCCCACAGGCTGAGAGAGGTCCAAGATGGTGGAAGAGTAGGAGACCTAAATTTCATCTGGCTCCTGGAATTCAGTTAGATAACTATGAAGCCATTCTGAACACCTATAAACTCAACTGGAGAACAAAGAAAAGAATAGCTGCAACTCTAGGAATAGAAAATCTACCACTTTCTGCAAGGTAGAAGGTGTAGAGAAGTGAATCTGAAGTGATGTATGGGAACATAGATTGCAGGGTGGGTGGGGGTGAGGAGCGGGCGGAAAGGCCAGCCTCCATCAGCCGGCTACCGGCAAGGGACAGAGCAGGGGAGCACAAAATTGAAACTTTTAGAAGTCTGCTCCACGGTGGGACATTGCTCTAGAGGCTAAGTGGGGATCGAGCCCTCATGGAGACAGTGTGGTCTCAGGACCCGCAGGGTCACAGAAAGACTGGGGGTGTCTGAGTGTGGAAGACTTCCCAGGGATCAGAGCAAGGAAGCCAGCTACAGAGATGGAACTCAGGAAGGGCTCTCGGCTCAGGGTTACCTTAAACTGTGATCTGAGACACACTCAGGCCACTACTCTTCTAGCAGGAACCCCACAAGCAGCAGATCCAGAGAGACTCCCTCCTTCCTCCTCTGTAAGCAGCAGCATGGCAGGAATCTGCTGGGTTTGGAGATTCCAAATGGGGCTGTGTGCCAGAGATAGAAACACTTGATCACAGGCCAGGTGAGCACGGAGTGAGGCTGGAGACTAGGGAGACAGGAGGGATTGACCGAGTACCTCTGAGGGTGCACTGAGGAGTGGGGCCCTGAGCTCTCAGCTCCTTTGGGGCCAAAGATTAGGAGGCTGCTATTTTCATTCCCCTCCTCTAAAGCTGTAGGGGAAGCATTTACAGAACAAAAGCTACAAAGAGCAAAACTGAGTGGATTACTTAGTGTGGCCCCTGAAAAGGATGGTGCAATTCTGCCTTGGGCAAAGATGTTTGAGGATCACCACAACAGGCCCCTCCCCCAGAAGATCAGCAAGAATATTCAGCCAAGACCAAGTTTACTGATAAATGAAAATTGCAAATCTCCAGTGCTAGGGGAATACAGCCCAAAGAATTCATGGTTTCACCCTCCCCCCTGCCCTGTGATTCCTTAGTCTTTCAACTTTAATTTTTAAAAAATATTTATTTATTTATTTGACAGACAGAGATCACAAGTAGACAGAGAAGCAGGCAGAGAGAGAGAAGGAAGCAGGGTCCCTGCTGAGCAGAGAGCCCGATGTGGGGCTCCATCCCAGGACCCTGAGATCACGACCTGAGCTGAAGGCAGAAGCTTTAACCCACTGAGCCACCTAGGTGCCCCCAACTTTAATTTTTAAAATTTTCTTTACTTTTTTATTTTTTCTTTATTTTTGAATTATTCTTCTTTTCTTTTCAACCAACTTCTTATCAATTTCTTTTTAAAAATATTTTTAAATTCTCATTTTTCAGTCATAGTCTAGTCCTTAATTGTATTTAACCTTATTTTGTGTGTGTGTGTATAGACATATTCACACATGTATATGTGTGTGTGTGTATATATATATATATATTTTTTCTTTCTTTAAAATAGTGGGATGCACTTTCTTCTAACAGACCAAAATATACCCAAAATCTAGTGTATGGCTCTGTTCTATTTACCTGCCTGATCACATTCTCTCTCTCTCAATCTCTCTCCTTTTTTTTTTTTTTTTTTTGGGATATATAACATTTTTTTTTATCTTTTGAAATTAAAAAAAAAATTTTTTTATTAACACATAATATATTATTTGCTCCAGGGGTACAGGTCTGTGTATCTTCAGGCTTACACACTTAACAGCACTCACCATATCACATACCCTCCCCAATGTCCATAACTCAACCACCCTCTCCATACTCCTCTCCCCCTGGCAAACCTCAGTTTGTTTTGTTAGATTAAGAGTCTGTTATGGTTTGTTTGTCTCCCTCCTGATCCCATCTTGTTTCATTTTTTCCTTCCCTAACCCCAACCCCCCACTTTGCCTCTCAAATTCGTCATATCATGGAGATCATATGATAATTGTCTTTCTCTAATTGACATATTTTGCTAAGCATAATACACTCTAGTTCCATCCATATCATTGCAAGTGGCAAGATTTCATTTCTCTTGATGGCTGCATAGGATTCCTATATATATATATATTCACATATATATATACACACACACATATGTAAAATCTCTTCTTTATCCATTTATCTGTAGAGGGACATCTAGGTTCTTTCCATAGTTTGGCTATTGTGGACATTGCTGCTATAAATATTCGGGTGCATGTGCCCCCTCGGATCAAGCATTTGTATCTTTAGGGTAAATTCCCAGTAGTGCAACTGCTGGGTGGTAGGGTAGCTCTATTTTCAACTTTCTGAGGAACTTCCATGCTGTTTTCCAGAGTGGCTGCACCAGCTTGCCTTCCCACCAACAATATAGGAGGGTTCACCTTTCTCCGCATCCTTTCCAACATCTGTCATTTCCTGACTTGTTAATTTTAGCCATTCTGACTGGTGTGAGGTGATGTCTCATTGTGGTTTTGATTTGTATTTCCCTGATGCCGAGTGATATGGAGCACTTCTGCATGTGTCTGTTGGCCATCTGGATGTCTTCTTTGCAGAAATGTCTGTTCATGTCTTCTACCCATTTCTTGATTGGATTATTTGTTCTTTGGGTGTTGAGTTTGCTAAGTTCTTTATAGATGTTGGACACTAGCCCTTTATCTGATATATTGTTTGCAAATATCTTCTCCCATTCTGTCAGTTGTCTTTTGGTTTGTTTCCTTTGCCGTGCAAAAGCTTTTGATCTTGATGAAGTCCCAATAGTTCATTTTTGCCCTTGCTTCCCTTGCCTTTGGCAATGTTTCTAGGAAGATGTTGCTGGGGCTGAGGTTGAAGAGGTTGCTGCCTGTTCTCCTCAAGGATTCTAATGGATTCCTTCTCACATTGAGGTCTTTCATCCATTTTGAGTCTATTTTTGTGTGTGATGTAAGGAAATGGTCCAGTTTCATTCTTCTGCATGTGGCTGTCCAATTTTCCCAACACCATTCATTAAAAAGACTGCCTTTTTTTCCATTGGATATTCTTTCCTGCTTTGTCAAAGATTAGTTGACCATAGAGTTGAGGGTCTATTTATGGACTCTCTATTCTGTTCCATTGATCTATGTGTCTGTTTTTGTTCCAGTACCATACTGTCTTGATGATGACAACTCTGTAATAGAGCTTGAAATCTGGAATTGTGATGCCACCAATTTTGGCTTTCTGTTTCAACATTCCTCTGGTTATTAGGGGACTTTTCTGGTTCCATATAAATTTTAGGATTATTTGTTCCATTGCTTTGAAAATAAAATGATGGTATTTTTGATAGGGATTGCATTAAATGTTTAGATTGCTTTAGGTAGCATAGACATTTTCACAATATTTTTTCTTCCCATCCATGGGCATGGAACGTTTTTCCATTTCTTTGTGTCTTCCTCAGTTTTTTTCCTGAGTACTTTATAGTTTTGTGAGCATAGATTCTTTGCCTCTTTGGTTAGGTTTATTCCTAGATATCTTATGGTTTTGGGTGCAATTGTAAATGGAATTGACTCCTCATTTCTCTTTCTTCTGTCTTGCTATGGGTGTGTAGAAATGCAACTGATTTCTGAGCACTGATTGTATATCCTAACAGTTTACTGAATTCCTTTAGGAGTTCTAGCAGTTTTGGAGTGTTGTCTTTTGGGTTTTCCACATAAAGTATTCATATCATCTGCAAAGAGTTAGAGTTTGACTTCTTCTTTGCTGATTTGGATGCCTTTAATTTCTTTTCGTTGTCTGATTGCTGAGGCTAGGACTTCTAGTGCTATGTTGAATAGCAGTGGTGATAATGGACATCCCTGTCATTTCCCTGACCTTAGTGGAAAAGCTCTCAGTTTTTCTCCATTGGGATAATATTCGCTGTGGGTTTTTCATAGATGGCTTTGATGGTATTGAGGTATATACCCTCTACCCCTACACTTTGAAGAGTTTTGATCAAGGAAGGATGCTGTACTTTGTCAAATGCTTTTTCAGCATTGATTGAGAGTATCACATGGTTTTTGTTCTTTCTTTCATTAATGTATTGTATCACATTGATTGATTTGTGGATGTTGAACGAATCTTGCAGCCCTGGAATAAATCCTCTTGGTCATGGTGAATAATCCTTCTAATGAACTGTTTGATCCTATTAGCTAGTATTTTGGTGAGAATTTTCACATCTGTGTTCATCAAGGATATTGGTCTGTAATTTTCTTTTTTGATGGGGCCTTTGTCTGGTTTTGGGATCAAGGTAATGCTGGCCTCATAAAATGAGTTTGGCAGTTTTCCTTCCACTTATATTTTTTGGAAGAGTTTCAGGAGAATAGGTATTAATTCTTCTTTAAATGTTTGATAGAATTCCCCAGAGGAAGCCCTCTGGCCCTGGACTCTTGTTTGTTGGGAGATTTTTGATGACTGCTTCAATCTCCTTACTGGTTATGGGTCTGTTCAGGTTTTTTTTGTCTTCCTAGTTCAGTTTTGGTAGTTTATACATCTCTAGGAGTGCATCTTCCAGGTTGTCAAATTCATGATTGTATTAATTTGGGTCCTTTCTCTTTTCTTTTTGATAAGTCTGGCCAAGGGTTTATCAATCTGTTTAATTCTTCCAAAGAACTAGCTCCTAGTTTCATTGTTTTGTTCTACAGTTCTTTTTTTTTTTTTTTTTTTTTAGATTTTATTTATTTATTTGACACACAGAGAGAGATCACAAGCAGGCAGAGAGGCAGGCAGAGAGAGGGAGGGACGCAGGTTCCCCACTGAGCAGAGAGCACCATGCGGGGTTCAATTCCAGGACACTGAGATCATGACCTGAGCTGAAGGCAGAGGCTTAGCCCACTGAGCCACCCAGGTGCCCCTGTTCTACAGTTCTTTTGATTTCTATTTCATTGATTTCTGCTCTGATCTTTATTATTTCTCTTCTGCTTCTGGATTTAGGGTTTCTTGCTGTTCTTTCTCCAGCTCCTTTAGGTGTAGGGTTAGGTTGTATACTTGAGACCTTTACTGTTTCTTGAGAAAGGCTTGTATTGCTATATACTGTCCTCTCAGGACTTCCATTTCTGTGTCCCACAGATTTTGAACCGTTGTGTTTTCATTATCATTTGTTTCCATGATTTTTTTCAATTCTTCTTTAATTTCCTGTTTGACCCATTTATTCTTTAGTAGGATGCTCTTTAGCCTCCATGTATTTGAATTCTTTCCAACTTTCCTCTTGTGATAGAGTTCTAGCTTCAGAGTATTGTGTTCTGAAAATATGCAGGGAATGATCCCAATCTTTTGATACCACTTGCGACCTGATTGACCCAGGATGTGATCTATTGTGGAAGATGTTCCATGTGCACTAGAGAAGAATGTGTATTCTGTTGCTTTGAGATGGAATGTTCTAAATATATCTGTGATGTCCATCTGTTCCAGTGTGTCATTTAAGGCCTTTATTTCCTCTTTGATTTTTTTTTATTTTTTAGAAACTAAGTTATCTTAGATAAAATGGGCAAATTCCTATATTTGCTACTCAATCAGGTGTTATTTTTTAAAAAGATTTTATTTATTTATTTGACAGAGATCACAAGTAGGCAAAGAGAGGGAGAGGATGAAGCAGGCTTCCTGTAGAGCAGAGAGCCCAACGTGGGGCTCGGTCCCAGGACCCTGGGATCATGGCCTGAGCTGAAGGCAGAGGCTTTAACCCACTGAGCCACCCAGGTGCCCCTCCTTTCTGATCTTTTGCTGGGATATCTATTTCAGTGAGTGGGGTGTTAAAATCCCCTACTTTTATTGTCTTATTGTTGATGTTTCTTTGATTTTATTATTAATTGGTTTATATAGTTGGCTGCTCCCATTTTAGGGGCATAGATATTTAAAATTGTTAGATCTTCTTGTTGGACAGACCCTTTGGGTATGATATAGTGTCCTTCCTCATTTCTTATTATAGTCTTTGACTTAAAAATCAATTTATCTGATATATGGATTGCCACCCCAGCTTTCTTTTTTGGCCATAAGCAAGGTAGATTGTTTTCCATCCCCTCACTTTAAATCTGGAGGTGTCTTTGGGTCCAAAATTAGTTTCTTGTAGACAGCATATTGATGTTTTTTTTTTTTTTTAAATCCATTCTGATAAACTGTGTCTTTTGATTGGGTCATTTTAGCCCATTTATATTCAGGGTAACTACTGAAAGATATGAATTTAGTGCCATTGTATTGCCTATAAGGTCACTGTTACTGTATATTGTCTCTGTTCCTTTCTGGTCTACGACTTTCAGGCTCTCTCTTTGCTTAGAGGACCCCTTTCAATATTTCCTGTAGAGCTGGTTTGGCGTTTACAAATTCTTTTAGTTTTTGTTTGTCCTAGAAGCTTTTTATCTCTCCTTCTATTTTCAGTGATGGCCTAGCTGGATATAATATTCTTGGCTGCATATTTTTCTCATTTAGTGCTCTGAGTATATCATGCCAGTTTTTTCTGGCCTGCCAGGTCACTGTGGATAAGTCTGTTGCCAATCTAATATTTCTACCATTGTATGTTACAGACTTCTTGTCCCAAGCTGCTTTCAGGATTTTCTGTTTGTCACTAAAACTTGTAAGTTTTACTCTTAGATGACTGGGTGTGGACCTATTTTTATTGATTTTGAGGGGGGTTCTCTGTGCCTCCTGGATTTTGATGCTTGTTCCCTTTGTCACATTAGGGGAATTCTCCACTATAATTTGCTCCAATATACCTTCTGCTCCCTCTCTCTTTCTTCTTCTTCTGGAATCCCAATTATTCTAATATTGTTTTATCTTACGGTGTCACTTATCTCTTGAATTCTCCCTTCATGGTCCAGTAGTTGTTTGTCTATCTTTTGCTCGGCTTCTTTATTCTTCATCATTTGGCCTTCTGTATCAGTAATTCTCTCTTCTGGCTCATTTATCCTAGCAGTAAGAGCCTCAATTTTTTATTGCCCCTCATTAATAGCTTTTTAGATTTTAGTTCTTTTATTTCTCCAGAAAGCATTTTTTAATGTCTTCCATGCCTTTTTCAAGCCCAGATAGCACCTTGAGAATAATCATTCTGAACTCTAGATTGACATATTAGCAATGTCTGTATTGATTAGGTCCCTAGCCATCAGTACTGCCTCTTTTTGTTTGTTTGTTTGTTTGTTTTGTGGTTAGTTTTTCTGCCTTGTCATTTCATCTAGATAAGTATATATGAATGAGAGAATAAAATACTAAAAGGGTAGCAAAGACTCCAGAAAAATGTACGCTAACCAAATCAGAAGCGACCCCAAATTGGGGGGGGGGAAGGGGGTAATAAAGAAATTTAAAAATTAAAAAAAAAACATATATATATTAGACTGGTGAATAGAAGGGAGCCACCTACTTGATTTGGGGTGTATTTTGGTCTCTTAGAATTAACTACCTCCCAAAATTTTAAAGAAAGGAAAACTTATATATATACCAAAATAAGAGTAAACATGATGAAGGGATGGAATATGACTGTAAAGATGAAAATAAAAAAAAATTCTAAAAAAAAGAAATGATAAGTTGGAAAAAGAAAGAAAAAGAAAGTGGAGAGAAATTGTTCAGGGTGGAGACTGGAACAAATCCCTGTGCTAGATTTAGGGTATATTTTGATCTATTGGAAGAAATTGTATCACAAAATTTTTTAGAAGAAAAAACCCTATATGTATACAAAAATAAAGTTAGATGCAATGAAGGGTTAAAAATGAGTATAATAATAAAGATTTTAAAAGATTTTTTAAAGAAAGTTATTGTTAAGATAAACTAGTTAAAAAACGTTAGAAGAGATAAGAGGAAAAATTAAAAAAATTAGAAGAAAAAATAAAATTAAAAAAATTTAATCAACTTCGCAAGACTAAAGAATCATGGGGAGAAAGCCATGAATTCCATGCTTTGTTTTCTCCTCCTCTGGAATTCCACTTTTCTCCTTGATCAGTGAACTTGGTCTTGGCTGGATATTCTTGCATATCTTCTGGGCAGAGGTGTCTGTTGCATTAATTCTCCAATGTCTTTGCCAGAGGCAGAATTGTTCCTCTGGGGCTGGGCTAACTAATCTCGGTTTTGCTCTTGGGAGTTTTTGTTCCCTGAATGCTTTCTGTAGAGCTCTGGAGCACAGGAATGAAAATGGCGGTCTCCCAATCTCCAGTCCAGAGGAGCTGAGAGCTCTGGGCTCCACTCCTCAGTGCACCCTCGGAGAAAAGCGGTCAATCACTCCTGTCTCCCTGGCCTCCAGCCACACTCCGAGCTCACCCAGCCTGTGACCGAGCATTTCTGTCTCTGGTGCACAGCCCCATTTGGAGTCTCAAAACACAGCAGACTCCTGCCTCCAGAGAAGGAAGGTGAGTCTCCCCGGATCTGCCACTTGTGGGGTCCTTGCTCAAAGTGGAGTGGTCCGACTGTGCCGTGGATCACAGTTTAAGGTACCCCCAACCTGAGAACTCACTCCTCAGCTCCATCTTTGTAGTCAGCTTCCCTGCTCCAATACCTGGGAGCTCTGCCACACACAGGCACCCCTCCCCCCATGGTCTATCTTCCTGTTACTTTGGGTTCACTTCTCTGCACATCCTACCTTTCAGAAAGTGGTTGATTTTCTGTTTGTAGAATTGCTGCTCTTTTTCTCTTCGATCTCCTGTTTGGTTTGTAGGTGTTCAGAATGGTTTGATAACTATTTAGCAGAACTCCTGTGACCTGATGTCATCTCAGTCTGCTACTCCTCTGCCATCTTGACTTGATCCTCTCTCTCTCTTTTGTAAAATTTTTCTTTCTTTTTTTCAATGAACTTCTAATCAATTCCAAATTTAAATTTTTTTTATTTTTCATTTTTACAGTAATACTCCATCCCTTTATTATATTTAACCTCGTGTGTGTGTGTGTGTGTGTGTGGGTGTGTATACACACACACATATATATTTAAAATCTTATTTATTTATTTGACAGAGAGAAAGATTGAGCCCAAAGAAGGGAGCAGCAGGCTGAGGGGGAAGCAGGCTTCCCACCAAGCAGGGAGCCTGATGTGGGACTTGATCCCAGGACCCTGGAATCATGACCTGAGCTGAAAGCAGATGCTTAACTGACTGAGCCACCCAGGCAACATTCATATATATATATATGCATACATACATATGTATATGTATATGTGTATATATATATATTTTTTCTTTATAATTTTGGGTATGGTTTCTTCTAACAGACCAAAATACATTCAAAAATCTAGTGTATGGTTCTGTTCCATTTACCAGCCTTACATACTTTTTTTTCCCCCCTTTTCCCTCTGGTTTTAGGTCTCTTCTGATTTGTTTTGTGTATATTTCCTTGGGCTCATTGTTACCCTTTTAGCATTTTGTTCTCTCATTTATCTATTCTTCTCTTGACAAAATGACAAAATGGAAAAACTCACTTCAAAAAATAGAATAAGAGGCAGTACCAACTACCAGGGACCTAATTCATATGGACATTAGTCAGATGTCAGAACTAGAGTTCAGAATAACAATTATAAAGATACTAGCTGTGCTTGGAAGAAAGCATAGAAGACATTAAAGAATCCTTTTCTGGAGAAATAAAATCTAACCAAGTTGAAATAAAAAAGGCTATTAATGTGGTGCAGTAAAAAATGGAGGATCTAACTGCTAGGATAAATGAGACAGAAAACAGAACTAGTGACATAGAAGACCAAATGATAGAGGATAAGGAAGCTGAGAAAAAGAGAGATAAACAACTACTGGGTTATGGCGGCGGGGGCGGGGGGGATTCAAGAGATAGGTGATACCATAAAGCAAAGCAATATTAGAATAATTGGAATCCCAGAAGAAGAAGAAAGAGAGAGAGGGTCAGAAGATATATTGGAGAATTATAATGGAGAACTGCCCTAATTTGGGGAAGGAAACAGGCATCAAAATCCAGGAGACTCAGAAAACCCCCCAAAGTAAAAAAAATAGGTTAAAACCCCAATGTCTAAAAGTAAAATTTACAAATCTCAGAGACAAAGAGAAAATCCTGGAAGCATCTTGGATCAAACGTTCTATAATCTGGGGCGCCTCGGTGGCTCAGTGTGTTAAAGCCTCTGCCTTTGACACAGGTCATGATCTCAGGGTCCTGGGATCGAGCCCCGCATCAGGCTCTCTGCTTGGCAGGGAGCCTGCTTCCCTCTCTCTCTCTCTGCCTGCCTCTGCCTGCTTGTGATCCTTCTCTCTGTGTCAAATAAATAAAATCTTAAAAAAAAAAAAAAAAAGGTCTATAACCTATAATGGCATAAACATTAGATTGGCAGCAGACCTATCCACAGAGACTTGGCAGGCCAGAAAGGATGGGCATGATATATTCAGGGTACTAAATGAGAAAAATATGCAGCTAAGAATGCTTTATTCCAGCTAGGCTGTCATTGAAAACAGGAGTGATAAAAAGCTTCCAGGACAAACTGAAACTAAAAGAATTTGTGATTACAAAATCAGCATTACAGAAAATATTGAAAGGGGTCCTCTAGGCAAAGAGAGAGCCCAAATTAACACAGACCAAAAGGAACAGAGATAATATACAGTAACAGTCACCTTATAGGCAACACAAAGACACTAAATTCATATCTTTCAGTCGTTATCCTGAATGTAAATGGGCTAAATGCCCCAATCAAAAGACATAGGGTATCAGATTGGATAAAAAAAGCAAGACCCATTGATCTGCTGTCTGCAAAAGTCTCATTTTAGACCCAAAGACACCTCCAGATCTAAAATGAGGAGATGGATAACCATTTATCATGCTAATGGACAACAAAAGAAAGCTGGGGTGGCAATCCTTTATCAGACAAATTAGATTTTAAACCAAAGACTGTACTAAGAGATGAGGAAGGACACTGTATCATACTTAAAGGGTCTATCCAACAAGAAGATCTAGCAATTTTAAAAATTATGGGAGCAGTCAATTATACAAGGCAATTAATAACTAAATCAAAGAAACACATCAACAATAAGACAATAGTAGAGGCCTTTACACCCCACTCACTGAAATGGACAGATCATCTAAGCAAAAGATCAACAAGGAAATAAGGACTTTCAATGACACACTGGACCAGGTAGACTTCATAGATACATTCAGAATATTCCATCCCAGAGCTACAGAATATGAATTCTTCTTTAGTGCACATGGAACATTCTCCAGAATAGATCACATCCTGGCTCACAAATTAATTATCAAACCGGTACCAAAAGATTGGGATCATTCCCTGCATATTTTAGCATTATTTGCTACAATGTGCATAATGCTGGTATGATTCACTTTAATCCACAGAAGGTCAGAGGTTTCTTCTCTTAAGTAAACAGCATTCCATCACAAATGGCCTCCAAATGGTGTTATTGAGGAACCCTGGTATAATGGCTTATTCACTAGGTTATGATCTTAAAGCAAATTATCAGCTGAAAAACTTCATGTTAATGAAACCTCAAACTACCTTATTAGTGCTTTATACTCAAATATTAATGATGACTACAGGATTAGTGTGCATTTGTAGTAACACTTAAACACCAATGGAAAACATACAAACAAAATATCCCTGATGAGATAAATATAGTGCAAGAAACTGAAGAGAAATATGTATAAATTCTAGTAAGTATCCTCACAGGAAGGATTAAGTGCACACTGTTCCTTCAGACCATTGCTTATGCTGTAAGTTTAAAAAAAAAATCTATTTAGAAGATCATTTAAATTCGCTGTTCTTTCTATATTGTTTTGCCCTTTTGTAAGGCACTGAGGAGCACTGTGGAACAACAAGGATAAAAATACTACTGTGTAATTCCCAAGTTGATCCCATCACACAAACGGATGTGAAATTTCAACTGTTACAAGAGTACCAAGAAGTCAGACGATGGTGGGATTATGTGTTCTGGAAGTTATGACCAGATTTAGGTTGAAACAGATAGCAGCCCCTGTAGTCACACTTTTCTTGAGGAAGCCAGGCCTGATCTGATGGAATTCTCCCGAGGGTATAGCAGGAAACATGATTAGTGTTTTTCCAGGATCCTTACCCATCATAGCAGCAGCCCTCAGGGGAGAGGGGGACAGAAGCTTTTCTTTGGAAAAGGTACTTTCTTCCTTCTTGCTTCCTTCCCCAGGAATATTCTACTTTCTTTGTCTTTCTATGGCCTGGTTTGATTTTGTGATTGGGACGGTGTTTTCTGTTTTTATACGCTGTGTATAAGCTCACCATAAACCTGAGCCAAACCGATAACCTTTAAGTTATCTGCAAATCTTTTTTTTTTTTTTTTTTAAGATTTTATTTATTTGACAGAGATCACAAGGAGGCAGAGAGGCAGGCAGATGGGGGGGGGGGGGGAGCAGGCTGCCTGCTGAGCAGAGAGCCTAATTCAGGGCTTGATCCCAGGACCCTGGGATCATGACCTGAGCCGAAGGCAGAGGCTTTAACCCACTGAGCCACCCAGGCACCCCTTATCTGCAAATCTTGAGACAGGTCTCTGTAAGGCCTTATGTTTTCAAATACTAGAAGTGTTGTTGGTTGGGAATTTGTGTAAATCAGGGCATGTGGTTGCAAAGAATAGAAAGGATTCTCAAATCAACTTCATAGAAGAGATCTATTTGTTTGCTCACATACCTGAAAGTCTGAGATACAGCTGATTTGAGGTATAGTTGGGAACAAGGGTTTAAATGACACTAGTGGTTTTCCTTTCCGTTTCTTATCTCTGTTTATGTTAACACCTTATCCTCTTTTTCTTGTAATATAGAAAAGTTTCTACCATGTGACTTGGGAAGATGACAGTTAAGCAGCCTCAAATTTAAATCTTCCCATGTCTGTGACTCCAAAGATAAAGAGAAAATATACGTTACCTGAACAACTTAACAGGCACGTGGAGGACTCTGATTGGCCCATGGTGGACCTTGTGCTCAGCTCTGTTGGTGAATCACTGTTGCTGGAAGTATGGGAGACCCTGACTGATTTCACCAGGTTCCTTGCTCCCACCTGTGGCAGAGTGCTGCCATATGTAGGTGACCTTCCTCAAAGAAGAGGGAGTGTGCTGTTAACATACAGGTTTAACGGAAAAAACTATAATTATCACATTTTGTATCTACAATCATGAGGTAGAAAAGAGGAGGTAGATCTGCCTTGTTTTCATTATGTTCTTGACTCAATAACCATATTCAATCATAGCTCTTCAGACAGTGGATACTCTTTCACTGCATCTTTGTTTTTAAGTTAGTGTTTGGCAAGATATATTTGGCAATTGGCAATCATACACAGGCACATACAGTATTATGAGATTTCATTGTGAATCATGCTCTTGATTGAGTGGTTCATTCATTCATTCAGTCACTCATTAACTCATTCTTACTTCCAACAACATTTATCAAATACCTAGTATAGGCCATTTATAGAAAAAAAGAATCAGGGGTGCCTGGGTGGCTCAGTTGTTTAAGTGTCTGCTGTCAGCCCAGATCATGATCTCTGGGTGCTGGGATCCAGCCCCCCATTGGGCTCCCTGCGCTATAGGGAGTCTGTTTCTACCTCTGCCTCTCCCCCTGCTAGTGATTTCTCTCTCTCTTTCTTAAATGAATAAATAAAATCTTTAAAAAAAAAGAAAAGAAAAAGAAAAAAGAATCATAGTATCTGTCCTCATCAAACTTAAAGTCTGTCAAAAGAGAAAGACAATCAGCTCTACACACAGACACACACACACACAACTTGAAATTGTTTTGAATGCTCTTAGATTATATAACAAAAATGGACAGTTGCTTTATGCTGGCATATTAGAGAAACCTCTCTCAAGAGGTTACATTTAGGTGGAGTCTTGAATAATGAGTAGGAATCAGCCAGTTAAGAGTATGGGGAAGAGCTTTCAGAGAAGAGAAACAGCATGTGTGAAGTACCCAAACTGGAAAGAGAGTCCTGAATGAAATCTGTTGTATCTGACTGACGAGAATGAGGAGCATGAAATATGAGGCAAAAGATGAAATAGAAGATCATTCAAGACATTACAGGCTGGGCTAAGAAGTTAGCATTTTAGTTACACACCCAGTGGGGAGTCCCCAAAGGGTTTAAACCAAAGCAATGATAC
This sequence comes from Mustela lutreola, assembly GCF_030435805.1. NCBI lineage: Eukaryota > Metazoa > Chordata > Mammalia > Carnivora > Mustelidae > Mustela > Mustela lutreola. Next base: position 55,347,339 of record NC_081303.1, read on the forward strand.
AATTTGATTTATGTTGACAAAAATCATTCTGGTTCATTAATTCATATATTTATTTAGGCTATAGGTTATGGAAAATTGGAATAAGACTGTCTGGGCTTGAAGTTTAATTCTGTTTTTTGTTTTTTTGTTTATTTTTTTTTCCATCAAGTTATTTTATTTTTATTTTTTTGAAATTTAATTTAAATTTTTTCAGTGTTCCAAAATTCATTGTTTATGCAACACACCCAGTGCTCCATGCAATATGTGCCTTCCTTAATACCCACCACCAGGCTCACCCAACCCCTCCCCCCCCACCAAAACCCTCAGTTTGTTTCTCGGAGTCCACAGTCCACTGTCTCATGGTTCGTCTCCCCCTCTGATTTCCCCCAACTCCCTTCTCCTCTCCTTCTCCCAATGTCCTCTATGTTATTCCTTATGCTCCACAAGTAAGTGAAACCATATGATAATTGACTCTCTCTGCCTGACTTATTTCACTCAGCTTATCTCAATTTCCTTTTTTAAGATTTTGTTTATTTGACAGAAAGAGAGAGAGAGCGTGTGCAAGGGAACACAAGCACAGAGAGTGGGAGAGGGAGAAGCAGGCTTCCCACAGGGCCCTGGGATCATGACCTGAGCTGAAGGCAGGTGCTTAAAGGCTGAGCCACCCAGACACCCCAAATTCTGTCATTTATTACTTGTATGACCCAAAATACTTTTCCTACCTGTTTGTGCCTCAGTTTCTTCATCTGTAAAATGGGGATAGCAACAGTAACTGCCTCATAAGTTTGTTGTGAGAATTAAAAGATATATGAAATAACTGGGTGATGGGCATTAAGAAGGATACATGATGTAATGAGCACTGGGTGTTATATACAATAGACGACTCACTAAACTCTACCTCTGAAACTAATAACACACTATATGTTAATTAATCAAGTTTAAATAAAATAAAATAAAATTGACAAAAAAATATGTGGTGTTTAGAAAAGTACTTAGAGTATGGTGTTATCTAAGTGTTTACTATTACCACTACTACTATTATTATTAAACATAATAATGCTGTGTGCCAAGGATTGAGGAAGTAGTAAATGGTCTTGGCAAAGGATGAGAGTGTCTACTCACTAGAGAATTTGTAGTAAGATTGTCAGACAGTGTTTGGTACTATATGAATGAGTGATTATGAGTTACAGGGCTTCCAATGTGCCTCCATGTTTTATAATTATCCAGACAATTGTCTATGGATTTCAGGTTAGACAGACTGACCTGGATTTCAGTCCTGGCTTTGCCTCTTACTAACCAAGTATCTCCATTCAATAAGTCTCACTTTCATTATCTATAACATGGGGACATTAAAAGCACTGATAGGTGGGGTGCCTGGGTGGCTCAGTGGGTTAAGCCGCTGCCTTTGGCTTGGGTCATGATCCTAGGGTCCTGGGATCGAGCCCTGCATCGGGCTTTCTGCTCAGCAGGGAGCCTGCTTCCTCCTCTCTCTCTGCCTGCCTCTCTGCCTGTTTGTCATCTCTCTCTGTCAAATTAAAAAAAAAAAATCTTTAAAAAAGAGAATAAAAAAAAAGCACTGATAAGTAGTATCACTATAAGAATAAACAAATTTAAATGTCTGTTATGTATGTACAACTATGTATGTGTGAAGAATTTAGCATACTGCCCACTTTATGATAAATACTCAATAGATGGTAGTTATTACTAATCTTAAGAAGTAGTGATATTGCTATATATTTTTTTCAATACAAGTCACTATGCTTTATTTTTGTATCATTTTGACACACACTCTGAGTTGTTAAGAATTTGGATTCAATACACAAAGATGGACTCAAAATGGATAAAAGACCTCAACGTGAGGCAGGAATCTATCAAAATCCTAGAGGAGAACATAGTAACCTCTTCAACATCGGGCACAGCAACTTCTTTCAAGACATGTCTCCAAAGGCAAAGGAAACAAAATAAAAAATGAACCTTTATGACTTTATCAAGGTCAAAATCTTCTGCACAGCAAAGGAAACACAGTCAACAAAACAAAGAGGAAACCCACAGAATGGGAGAAGATATTTACAAATGACACTACAGACAAAGGGCTGATATCCCAGATCTGTAAAGAACTCCTCAAACTCAACTCTCAAAAAACAGATAATCATGTCAAAAAATGGGCAGAATACATGAACAGACACATGTCCAAAGAAGACATACAAATGGCTAATAAACACAGGAAAAAATGTTCATCATCACTAGCCATCAGGGAGATACAAATCAAAACCACATTGAGATACCACCTTACATCAGTTAGAATGGCCAAAATCAGCAGGACAGGAAACTTGTGTTGGAGAGGATGTGGAGAAAGTGGAACCCTCTTACGCTGTTGGTGGGGATGCAAGTTGGTGCAGCCACTTTGGAAAACAATGTGGAGATTCCTTAAGAAGTTAAAAATAGAACTTCCTTATGACCCTGCAATTGTACTACTAGGTATTTACCTCAAAGATACAGATGTAGTGAAAAGAAGGGCCATCTGTATCCCCAATGTGCATAGCAGCAATGGCCACAGTCGCCAAACTGTGGAAAGAGTCAAGATGCCCTTCAACAGATGAATGGATAAAGAAGATGTGGTCCATATATACAATGGAGTATTATGTCTCCATCAGAAAGGATGAATACCCAACTTTTGTATCAATATGGATGGAACTGGAGGAGATTATGTTGGGTGAAATATGTTAAGCAGAGAGAGTCAATTATTGTGTGGTTTCATTGACTTGTGGAACATAAGGAATAACATAGAGAACATTGGGAGAAGGACAGGAGAAGTGAGTTGGAGGAAATCGGAGGGGAGACAAACCATGAGAGACTGGACTCAGAAACAAACTGAGGGTTCTGGAGGTCAGGGGATGGGAGTGTTGGGTGAGCCTGGTGGTGGGTATTAAGGAGGGCATCTATTGCATGGAGCACTGGGTGTGGTGCATAAACAATGAATCTCAGAACACTAAAAAAATAGAGTTTAAAAAAACCCACAAGGAACAGAAAAAAAAGAATTTGGGTTCCTTTTTAGCTGTTTAAACTATACCTTGAAAGAATACACACAACTATTGCTGTAGTTATGTTTAGGTAGGGCAATTTAAAAAAGCAGAATAGAAATAAGGAGAGATTTATGTGTTTTACTAAAAATACTTAAAGAATTTTTAAACTATTGGTGGTGAAATAGGTTTATAAGTTATTTGCATGTTAAAAATAATTATTGAGGGGCAAGTGTGTGGTACAGTGGGTTGAGCATCCGACCGTTGGTTTCGGCTCTGGTTGTGATCTCAGGGTCCTGGGATCCAGCCCAGTATGGGGCTCCAAGCTCAGTGCAGAAGCTGTTTAAGATTCTCTCTTTCCCTCTGCCCCTCCCTCCTGCTCTCTCTCTCTCTTTCTAAAATAAATAAATATTTAAAAAATAATTATTGATAGGAAAATAAAATAATGGCATACTCTGAAAATATTTTCTTATCTGATAAAAAATTAACACTTCTAAAACATACATGTGCAGCTTTAAATTTTATCCTCTTCTTTCATTATTTATAAGGAAACAAATGCTTCATGGATTTTACAAAGCACACGTTTGCTCTGTAAAGGCAAAGTCTAATTTGAAGATCTGTTTGTCATTTCAAACCTGTCTTCAGATCTACCCTTCTAATTTCCATTCTTGTCTCTAACTGAACATACCATGCAGATGCTAGAGGCAGATGGATTTAAATTGAATTATGATCCAACATAGATGGAGAGTGAAATAGGAAAAGAATAATTCCATTTGTATAGCAATAAGTTACCATTAAATCTGGCTTTATGATGTTTAACTTTGAGATACCCTGCCCAAACACAGTTGATTGATAGGATTGAAATTGAAACCACTGATGGTTTAACCTCAGTCTATAAATCAGAGGTAAGGATTATGGCGCTATGGTCATTTTCTTTATTGCTTGGTGTGGGAAGAAGGTAAACAGACTTTACTGGGTCTGTGGGTCTGGGTACCTTGCAGGTATACAAATAGGAGATGAGAGGACTGATCTCAAGGAGTTCATGAGCCGATGGCTGGTAGAATATAACTTACTCGAGGAACAAATGAGTGCCAGATTCTTGCAAGTAGATGGGTTGTAGAATGGAGAACAAGAACAACACAGAAAAAAGAAGGTCATGCAAGGGAAACATGAATTGTAAGATAAAATTCTCAGCAAACACCCAGCAATTTTGTTGCATTCCACAAGCCAAAACCATTCCTTTCTTGTTAGACTTGTCAACACAATCGACCAAGGGAGGTTTTTCAGTATTAAAAAATTGGAAGAATAAAGACTCATGGGGTAAAAAAATTTTCCTGATATCCAGTTGTGCAGGAAACGCATATCTCATAAAGAAAGGAAATTTATACCTCTACCTATTTCAGGCCCCAAATGATCCTCTTAAAAACCCAAATGTGTAACCTAGATATTTGGTATGAAAAATCTAAAAGAAAGATACACTGTGTCTCTCTTAAAATAAAATTAAAGATTTATTCCAACATTGTTGTATTTGCTAGTCAATTTAGTTCTTTTTCCACCTCCATACTTTCTCCTAGACCATTGGGATATCTGCTAACTCTATGATTTCTCTCTTATTTTTCCTGTGTTTCTGCTAAACTTATTTTCATTTTTCTGGCTATTTTCAGTGTCTACTGAAACTAAACAATTATAGTCCAGTGGTTTACTGAACTGAATTATTCTTTCATGGGTGAAAAACTAAAAACGAATGAGGGTGCACTGACATAGTGTTGTCAATTTTTTGTATTATTAATGATAGACACAAAAAGAATTGTATAGATTCTACTTATTTCTCTTATTACTTCTTAGACTGGTGAAAATTTATTACTGGCTGACCCCAACCTGGGAACCCACTTCGGGTCACTCTAATCTGAAAGAATTAGTCCCAAGGATCTAAAACTTCAAGCTCTGAAAAAGGTTAGTTCTCTTTTTTGTTCCATGATTACAAAAAATGTACATTAAAACAACTTTAAAATGGTGTTTACTTTTTGGTTAAAATATATAATTTTCAGTGGCTTCTTTATGAAGCAATTTTTAAAAAAGATTTATTTATTATAAAGAGAGAGCATATGTGAGCCATGGGAGGGGCAGAGGGAAGAGAGAGAGAGAGAGAGAAAGAATCCTCAAGCAGACTCCCCGTTGAGCATGGAGCCCAACTTAGGGGTTGATCCCAAGACCCTGAGATCATGACCTGAGCTTAAATGAAGAGCTGGCCGCTTAACTGACTGAGCCACCTAGGTGCCCCCATAAAGTCACTTTTGAAGATGGCTTATATTTTCATTATCTAGTCCCCATCTACTGTTACAACCTGTTATTTTTACCACTTCTTGCCTCCCTATGTGGGTCTTCATATACACCCTTCTGAGAACCAGTCCTCCTGGGTTGTCAGTTTTCTTCTGCTTTAACATATGGTATTCTCTCTGAGAGGCTTTGGTTTAAAAGCCAATTCAGAAGCCACATCTTAGGGGAAGCCTTTCTAGGAGCCTCCAGGCAGAGCTAGTGGCTTCTCCCTCAGTGCTTTCATGAATATACACTATATGTGTATCTCCCCTCAAATAACTCCTATAATATTGTATGGCAATGTTTTATATACAAGTTCTCTTCTAGAAGAGCTCCTTGAGGACAGAAACTATATCCTCTTCAATTCTTATTCTACAAATAGTGTGCATTGCTGGAAAGTGAAAATATATTAGGCAAAAGCAATCTACTCTATGTTTTGAAATGATAATCTTTCTTTTAACTGGGATCTTTCTTAGGCAAAACTGGTTTGCACCGGCTTGTGTGGGCAAAAGGAAATAGTCTCCCCCCCAGCCCCACTCCCTGGGCATGAATTCTGCCTCTCCCTACCCTACTACCATCAACCCACAGAAGACAGGGTGATTAGAGTCATGTGTTTTTGTTAATTTAAAGTAACATTCTCCACCCCCACATCTATCTATGTATGTGTGTATATATATGTTATTTATACATATACAAATAATTAAAAAATATCTTGATGGATATTATATACTCACACACCAAAGTAAACAATACTTATAGGCATGTATTTTCATTTATTATAACTCTCTTTCTGTGCCACTAGATGTCCTTTTGTTTGATCCTTTTTAATAGATGCATAAACTAGATGGCTGTATCTTATTTGGAGTTTTTATTCTCTGGCACAGTGTTTGGAATAAATATTTGTCGAAGGACAAAACATTTCCTCAGTACTTTTACTTAAGTGTGATTTGAGAATCTAATGAGTCCATCACTGACCTTACACACAGGCTCCAATGGGAAAACAGGAAGGAAAATGAAAGGGAAGTGGTGGCGAAGGGGTGACTCATTCTGTTTTTGTGTTCTCTCTTATCATAAGGTAGAAAACAGTGAAAAAAAAAAAAAGATGTGGTTTCACAAAACATCATCATCATTTCCTTACTAAAATGACAATGTAGCAACAGATGATTTTGAAAATTGATTTGGGTGCCCGGATTTTATGCTCTTGACGCAGGATGCAACAGTTACCTTAACCGAAACATTACGTTTACTGTGGTATTAAGAATTCTGACATCATATTATGAAATAAAGTAATGGAGAGAATAATAAATTAATTTGAGACATCTTTAAATATATGTATGGAGCATTATATTACTGGAAAGAGGCACGCAATTGGGAAGGACCTACCCTCCGAGTATTTAAGACTGGTTAACAGTCTTAACTAGGATAAAGATCCTACTTTATCTCCAAATGTCTTCCTTAAATTCTTTCAACCTTTTCTTGCCACCTTGAACTGCTTCTTCCCTCTGCTGCTTTCCTCATGCACCTGACTGCCTCGTGATTTGAATAGAATGTGAAGGCTTCAAAATTCCAGCTCCAAACCATCATTAATTATACCAGGCCTGCTACTGCCTAGAGGAACCCCCCAGCCTTCATCTTCTCCAGGCTTTGTGCATGAGCCATTGTTCTGAATAGGGAGGGCTGGCTTTTACTTTGACAGTTCCTCCAAACAGGGTTTAGGGAATAGCTGTGGCCACTTAACTGGTGTGAGTTGCTTGCTCAAAATCCAGCCTCTTTTTTTCCTTGCTAGGAAAGTCCTGACTTTGTTTAGACGTTCACCTCTCTGCACTTGACTCAATGGTAAAACCCTGGTTGCTTTTGGCAATCCCGTTCACTTTCAGAGGTTGGTTTAGGAATGAATGTATGATGTGGTTCAAGCCAAATGTGAAGACAGATGGACAGCTCATGGGATGGGTCTCCTCATTCTTAGCAGGAGGGCAGGGGTGCAATAGTCTCTCTTCTTATACTGGACGCTGTGGTACCTGCAGTGATTGATGGCAAGAGCCACAGAGGCCACCTTGTGACATGGAGGGAGACCCAACCCCACCTGGGAAGGATGGCACAATAGAGCAAAATGGAAAAAACAGGGTTCCCTAATGAATCTGACAAACATATCCTGGAAGTGCCTACCTCTGGACATCTTTCTCACATGAGATAGTAAATTGTCTGACTTGTTGAAATTGAGGTTGTCTGCTCCTGCATTCAGAAGCATCCTTACCGCTAAACTCTCGTTAGGAAGCCCTAATCTTGATGTAGGACCCTTGGCAACTCAGTTAATTTTTGACTCCAATGGTTTTATATATATAAACCCCATTCTCTTTCCTTTCTCCAATCAAAAATTCCACTTAATATAAAATGCTGTAAAAAAAATGGTGAATAAGTAATTAGATTTCACCACTTGACCAAATTCTGTACCTTTCCAACTTTGGATACTTTCTTCATTGCTTCTGTTCAACCACATTGCAGAGCTCATGGGACACATGTGGGTTTTACTATTAATGAATCTTTACCAATACTATTCCATCTATGGAAAACAACTTTTTTAAAAAAGATTTTATTTATTTATTTGACAGACAGAGATTACAAGTAGACAGAGAGGCAGGCAGAGAGAGAGGAAGGGAAGCAAGCTCCCCACTGAGCAGAGAGCCCGATGCAGGGCTTGATCCCAGGACCCTGGGATCATGACCTGAGCTGAAGGCAGAGACTTTAACCTACTGAGCCACCCAGGCGCCCCGGAAAACAACTTTTTGCTGTACTTATTTATAGTGAAACTACATCCCTTCTTCAAATTTAGTCCAAAACCTATTTACTTCCAACATTCCACCAGCCCAAATAACTTATGTCTGTGGACTGTACCTTGTTTGAACCAATCTTTTTGAAATTATCCTTCTCTGCGTGTATACAGTATCAGTCTCCTCAAATAAATAGAAAGCTTCTTTAAGGCACAAGTGAAATTGTTTTTGTTAAATGATTCAGGGAATCATGCATTTTTCACATTAGTGTCTCTCCCGGTACATTGCTTCTTAGGTAGCAGGTGTTTCGTACAATTTGTCAAGTTGGTCATGTGTGAAATGAAAGGATGGGATTAAGTGATACTTCGGATCATTTCTGACTCTAAGGGACAGAGCTGATGATATCTAAGGTGAAGTGAAACTGTGGTTCTTAGAGATACATAAAAGTTTGAGTGTTGAAAAGGAAAGAAAAAACCATAAATGTGGGTGGTGGTGAAATACTTTCTTTTTAGATTAGTGTTTTTGAAACTATACTTTTATTTTTGGAGAACTTTACTCATGATATTTATTTTTTGGAGTAGCTCTTTGCAAATGCAGAAAGTCCCTTTGTGATAAAAATAGTCTTTCATAATACGTAACCAGTCCTAAATCTTTTACAGTCCTGCCCATATTGTGGGCTTTATTGTAGCATTATCCGTTCTTGTTTTAAACTTTGCACATGTTGGACTTGGAGGGGGATTTGCTTTGCTTAAGGGAAACACTCCAGTGGGCTATTTTTGAACTTGCTTTGACATTTAGATTTGGAAATACTGTGTTTCCAAGATACTTATGCCCAGATAAGCTTGCAGTGCAGATGTAAAAGCATATCAAGTCAAAGATTTTAACGATCTGCTAACATAATCTTTCACAGGACAGTTCCTATCATGGAACTATCTTTGTGTAGATTAAATGGTAAAAATTAATACAAGATGGGGAGAAGTATGGAAGGTTCAAGGACTAAAACTTTTCCCTTAATTACTTACCTCACATTCTCATCTCTACGGTTTATGGACATAGGAAAGACACATACTCACAATTCCCAGAGACTCTGTGTTTTGTTTTTAGCTTAACGATGGATCAAATCTCTGCTTGTTTTTCCACCAGTACTTCAATTAGTTCTAATGTCTCACATGAGAGCTGGCAGCTAGGTGCACATTTACTGCTTGGAAGGTCCCAGCGAGGAGAAGAAATGGAGGTGGGATGTGGAGGAAGCCCTGGGAGGGTGAGAAGGCAGGAGTGGTGAGCTTCGTCGCTTCCCCGATCAGCCACAGGAAGTGGAGCCCTCGCCCAGCTGCAGCACGCCCCCTGTGTGCTTTTCCAGAAGCAGGCAGAGCCTGGGGAATCTGGCAGAGCTGCCTGCAGCTACATCCAGGCAAGTGCCGACCGCAGACCTGGAAGAAGTGGAAGGCACTCCTAAATATGTGTGTTATACTGAGTTCTGTTTCTGTCTGAGGGCCATTGTTTCACAATGAAAAGGAGCCAGTAAACCAACTTCTAGTTTATAGTTTCTATAAAACGCAAGGGCTCAATATCATCGTATCTTTGCTCACGTTATTCCTTCTATCCAGAATCGTCCTCCCCCCCCCCCCCACGTGAATCCTAACCTTTCCTATAAATTTAGGAGCACCTAAGCACTCTTTAAAGTTTCCTTTGTCTGGGGCGCCTGGGTTAAGCATCCGACTCTTGATTTAGGCTCAGGACATGATCTTAGGTCGTGATCTCAGGATCGTGAGATTGAGCCCATGCAGGGCTCTGGGCTGGGCATGGCACCTGCTTAATATTCTCACCCTCTCCTTCTGCCCACCTCCCTCCCACCCTTGCGTGCTCTACTCTCTCTCTCTCTCTCCCTCCAAAAAAAAAAAAAAAAAAAAAAAAAAAAGCTTCCTTTTTTGGAAGTGTTTCCTGATCCCACCTCTACCTCTCACTGGGGAAAATTTATTAATCTGTTTTTTGAGCTGCTCCCTATACATGGTTAATTGTGTATAGTCCCTATAATACTTGGGTGCACTTATTTTATTTATTTATTTATTTATTTATTTATTTTAAAGATTTTATTTATTTATTTGACAGAGAGAAATCACAAGTAGATGGAGAGGCAGGCAGAGAGAGAGAAAGGAAGGGAAGCAGGCTCCCTGCTGAGCAGAGAGCCCGACGCGGGACTCGATCCTAGGATCCCGAGATCATGACCCGAGCCGAAGGCAGCGGCTTAACCCACTGAGCCACCCAGGCGCCCCGAGTGCACTTATTTTATATCCTTTTCTCCTGCTACTGTTTTTTGTCCTCTTTTAGTCAGGGACGGATTCCTCATTATCGCTATGAACCTATGATTCAGCACGGAGGGGGTCTCATTGTAGGGATTCCATGTATGGTAACTCAGAGTGTAAATAAATGAATGAAGAATGGCGAGGAGAGTTCCAGAGGATAAACTGATGAGAGTTCAAGGATTTCAAAGCTTTACCTGGTAGATATGTGCATTTGGGGTTGCCACCCTCCAGCTCATTCTTTGAAAACAGCCATTCCCATCTGAACGTGGAGCACTGCCATGACGAGCTTCCCTTCTCTGTTCTGTGTAGGAATCCGGCTATTAGTGTACTGCCTGGGGTCAGCTTCTCTTGTTCCAGCTAAATTCCATGTGATCTCATAGAAGAAACAAACAACAGTGAATCCTCTGAAAAAGGGTGAAAATTTATATCTAAATTTATTCAGGAAACGTCACCAATATTTACTAGGTATTTATAATTTTCTGGGCACTATGCTAACCCACACGAGGGGTAAAGGATTCTGTAACTCGCGAAATCCTCACAAGCCACTATCTTGCCTTTCACGTTCCCAAGAAAAAAAAATTCCAGAAAGAAATCTACTAGGGCCCTATGTTTCAATCCCCCCCTTACTTCCCCTTCCTCCCCTCTGCCCATTGTTGATAGCTCAGCAGGAAATCTCTCCTTTGCCCTCGAAGGTATTTGGGCTTTTGGAAGGGTATGAACTTCGAAGCAGGCTGATGAGTCCGTGAAGCCCTCTGTTCCCTCTGTACACGTGGGGCTATATGGTAATTCACTCCATACCTATAAACACCAATTTCTTTATCAACAAAAACGATAAGACCTATCATTAGTGGTTGTAGTAAGGATTAAAGGAGATAATGAACATGTGAAATTATCTAGGAAATAACAGTGCTTAGAAAATGGTAGGTTTGATCAGTATTATTGTTCTTTCGTATAGTTCAGAATCATACGAGTAATTCTCTTCAGCAAACCTTGTGACATGTTTATCTTTGTGCAGCACTTGTACATTTAGAGCAGACTCATTACATGAAACTCTCCCAGAGTGATAGCAATGGCTTGTTACATATTGTAAAGATACCTGTCAGAGAAGAGAACCCGAGAGAACACGAATGCTGCCACCATCACTACAAAACTGGGGTTTCCTTCTTGGAGTCTTGGAACCACTCCAGGCTGAGCCCTCCTACTGGGCTTTGCTGGCACTGGAGGGATGGTGGTATGTCTTGGCTTCAAAGACAGCACAGACCATAGAAGTCAAAGAAGCTCAAGCTAAAAACTGTGCCACTTGCTAGCTAATCAACCTTGAGAAAGTTCCTTCAACATAATGTGGTAGACAGAAAAAATGCCCACCTCTTCTCCGGTGCTGTCCATGTGCTAATCCCTGGAATGTCTGAATATGTCACCTTACACAGCAAAAGGGATTTCTTTTTTTCATTGCAGATATAATTAAATTAAAAATTTTGAGATGGAGAGACTATTCTGGATCATCTAGGAAGGTTCAATGTTATCACAAATGTCCTTATAAGAGGAGACATAGGATACCTAGGAGGAATCAGGGTCGGAAAAAGGGCGTGTGTCAATAGACTTTGGAATGATGAGCTTTGAAGATGGAGAAACAGGCTGCGAGCCAAGGAATTCAAGCTGCTCTAGAGGTGGGAAAGAGTGAGGCCATGGATCTTCCCTTGAAGCCTCCCTCCAGAAGGAACATGGCCCTACCAACAAACGTCATTGTTTGAAGCTACTCGGTTTGTGATCCTTAGTTACAGCAGTAGTAGAAAACGAATATACACCTCAAGCTTTAGTTTCATATCTCTAAAATAATAATGCTGTGTAACAAATACTTATTATGTCAGGTATTATAATTTTAGGCCTGGAAGATAGAGGATTGAATAATACAAAGTCTGTGCCACCAGGGATCTCACATTACAGCGGGTAGACAGATATCAAATAAGAAAATCGTTTCAACTCTTACAAAGTTCTATGGAGAAATAAAAGAGATCAAGGGAAGAGAGAGTGTGGGGGAAGAGAGAGCCGGAGGATCTATTTTACATGAGGAGCTCAGGCACTCTTTGCAGAAAGATACTTCAGCAAAGACCTAGAATAAGGCGCCAGCCTGGGGTAGATCCCCAGGAAGCGCTTCCCAGGATGAGGAAATGCCACAGCCTGTGGTGCTTCCTCAGGCTGAGACAGGAACCGTGCAGGAAGGCCAGTGCAGCTAGGAGCTTGGGGAGCAGGCGGGGGGAGGAGGGTGACAGGGGAGCCCATTGGAGGCCACTGGAGATGTTTGCCTTTCTTTCTAAATGCAAGAGGAAGTCTTGGAAAGAGGTCAACAGAGGCACAAGTTAAATTTAATTTAATAATAATAAAAAAAAAAAACATTCTGACAATTTCGTTTGGAGCTTAGAGGAGAGGTCAGAGCTCGAGGCATTTGTCTGGGTAAAGCGGGTATTGATTGTAGTTGCAGGACGAGACAGGCTCATGCCCGCACAGAGTGTAGGCAGAAAGTCTGGGCCTTTTGGGTCTGGCAGGGAAAGACAAGCTGGCAAAGGAGACCAAGAAGTGGAAGAAAACTTCAGAGGGTGGGTGTCCTGGAAGCCAAGAGAAGAACAGGCTTCCAGAATGAGCCCTTGTCAGAAAGCCTCCAAGTCTTGTGTTAACGTTTAGAGATAACATATAGACACGAAGATTAGGTCTTAGACAACCCTCCAAAATGATAGTTGTACTTAATGATAGTATTGATAAGTTACTTGAGTTCTCTTGATTGCTTAGAAACAATACCTCAGACCAGACCCCCTTGCAGCTACCCAATTACTTTTTTTCCCCTTACTTGAATGTCTTTCCTGTTTTGTTCTTGCTGGTTCCCTTGTAATCGTGGGTTCTGTAGATAGTGAAGACCAGCCAACAGCAGAAAACAAGCACTACATGGACTCTTTCTTTTTACTTGTGCAAAGGATACCTCTTGAAAGAAAACAGCAAGACTCTAACAAAAGATGATCCTTTGGTACAGCTAAGGAAAATATGATTTCCTAAAGTACCCTGGCTGTTCTGCATCATTTCCATTATAAAATGACATTATGAAATGACAATAAAATCCCACATTACAGGACACAAACAATTGCAGTGGCAAGATCGGAAACTTCATTATGCATCTATTAACTAAAGGTTTCAGCAAACGGTTTCTAACCTTTTGGTGTTGTGACAGCCTTTTTTTTTTTTTTTCCCCATCTGTCACTCTCTACCCTTTCTCCTAAGAGCTGTAATGGGCTAGTTTAACTGTTTGAATTAAATATAATTTTGTTTTGAACATTCTGACGCCACTTAAGATTATTGGAGATAGTTGCAGTGGGAATAGCGAGGCTCAGAGGAAAAACAAGTGCACAATGGGGCCAGTGATTCATCTCAGCTTGAGAGCACTTCTTAGGATTTGGTGTCATTTAAATCACTTTGAAGCCTCATCTCTTAATTATGGGTTTCAGAACACTGTTCTTGCCCTGTGCTAGCCTATGATGTAGGGGAGTCTCTTTGTCCTAAATATGTAGGTTCTCTCTCTAGCTCTGTCTGACACCTCTTTCTGGGTCTCTGCATTCCAGCATTTTTTCCCCAGGTGCCCTCCAGGCTCCTTCCTTAGGGCCTTTGCAAAGGATGCTTCCTCTCTGGGAGCTGATACAAATTGGCCTTCAGGGTAGGAGCATCAAGTCAAATAGTTAGGCTCTAGGATCTGAGTTGAGGGCCCTTCAGTGAGGCCCAGCAAACCTGTTAACATTCTGGCCAGTGTCATGGGATGGCACCTGCGTCTCTGGGGAAACCACCTCCCTGTCCCCATCTTTATGGCTCCAAACCACACTGGGTTGCAGGACATCTCCACAGCCACATGGAGCCTGCTGCTCCAGCCAGGTAAGAGTTGCCACAATACCATGTTCAGCAGGCTTTCCCTTAGCATGGCACACAGCACAACGAAGAGTCTCGGCTAATATTCAAACTGTAACCGTGCCGATGCTCACGCTCTTCCTCTGTACTTTACCCTCCTCATGTTCTCATTCCTTCCTCACTCAGCTTCGTTCTTGTAATGCTTCACTATAATCAGTCTAAATCTATACCCTTCACTCCTTGCTTCCTTCCCCCTCTGTTTCAGATTTGTATGCTGCAATAACAAACGATCACAGACTCAGTGGGTCAAAACAACACCTCTCTGGTACTGCACCATCTCTGAGGGTCAGGAGTCCAATCAAACGTTAGGCAAGTCCTTTCCATGGGTCTTACAAGTCTGTGACCAGCCAAGATGTGAGCAGGACTGAGTTCTCATCGGAGGCATGGAGTCCTCTTCCAAATGCATACGGAATTCCATTTCTTGTAGCTGTAGCATGCCTAATGGTTCACTTCTTGGAATGGTTTGTTTCTTCAAAGCCTCAGGAGAGCATCTCTTGTGCTCAGGGAAGACCTAAGCTTTCTCTGAGGCCTTGATTGATGACTCAGGCCCACGCAGGATAATCCCTTTCCAAGAACTCTAAGTCAACTGATAAGGGATCTGCAAAATCTCTTTCATCTGCACACAATGTATGTAACCATGGGAGTGATATCCCATCATATCGACAAGCCCTGCCACACTCCAGGGAAAGGGTCTACAACAGAAGCCAGGGGATCTTGGGGTCCGTCTTATTCTGTTTCCTGCACTGTTGTATGTGTCCACGAGAACACCAGCCTCTACTTGCTTAACATTTCACCTGTGTATATATATATATGTGTGTATATATATATTCACATGATTGAGAAGAACACACAAATATATTGACCAATCTCACTTTAAATCCTTTTTTTTTTTTTTTAAAAAAAAGATTTGCTTATTTATTTGACAGAGAGAGGGAGAGAGCACAAGCAAGGGGAAGCAAGCAGAGGAAGACAGAGAAGCAGGCTCCCAGCTGAGCAAAGAGCCCAATGTGGGGCTTGATCCCAGGACCCTGGAATCATGATCTGATCCGAAGGCAGGTGCTTAACCAACTGAGCCACCCAGCTGCCCCAAAATTCTTAACCAAAATTTAACCACTAACTTCATTGGGCCTTCAGGTTTTCCAGTTACACAGTTTAGTTGTTCTATTTCTCCTCTAGATGAACATCCCCCCTAACACTCTACTACCCCTTCTCCCTGCCCTCCCCCTTTTTAAGATTTATTCATTTGAAAGAAAAAGAGAGCATGAGAGAGAGCACAAGCGGTAGAGGGGTAGGAGGAGAAGCTGATTCCTCGCTGAGCAGGGAGCCTGATGTGGGACTTGGTCCCAGGACCTGGAGATCATGACCTGAACTGAAGGCGGATGCTTAACCCACTGAGCCACCCAGGTGTCCTTTCCCTGCTTCTTTAAGTGACACCTTAGAAGTGAGTGGCGGATGACCGTCACGGCTCCCATGGCCATACCTGCCATCCTCCCTGCGTCTGTACCTCACACTCTGCTTGCCCTCCTGCCCCACTGGACGAGCAGTGTGCCTGCCCACCACAGGCCAGCCCTCCCTTAGGTTGTCCTGAATCTCTTCTCCTCACCGCTCACCCATTTAAGGACAATGCTCCTATAACTGCCTCTTTTTTGGCCTCCATCATTCAATTTTCCTGCCCTAAAGGATCATTCCTCATTTTGTACAAACTAGCTGTAATTTCTTCCTCTTCAGAGCATCCCTCTCTCATGACCCCGCTGCAGCTCCACTATTTTCTCTTCCATTTGATAAAAATGTCTTGAGAATTGTCAATGGTAAATCTGTCTCTCACAGAGCTGTCTACACTTCCTTTCCTCCATTCTCTGTTGAATTCACTTCATTAGGTACTGTTCCCACTGTTGCCTAGTCACAGTCCTTGGCAAAATCATATGGCTTTTTCTTTCTTCTTCTTTTTTTTTGCCAAATCCAGTGGTCAATTCTCAATCCTTATCTTCCTCAAGTATTTCACACAGCTGAGCACACGTTCCTCCTTCAAATACTCTAAGTGGCTCTCAAGATACCACCCTCTACTGCATTCCTATTTCATAATCAAGATATCCAACACTTAAAAGCATTAAAGGAAGGTGAACAATGATACCGTTTGTGTAAAAAATGTATATTCTGTACTATATACACAATGCTACTGTTTGTGTAAAAAATATGTATTCTCTTGCATATGTGTGGAAGCACAGAACGTTAGTTACTTTTAAGACAGGGAATCTGGGTCCTTTTGTGTTTTTTGAATTTTTTGCCCTGTGACAATATTCAAAATAAATCAAAAGCACCAAACTTATATCATATGAATTGGTTGGCAGAACTCATGGCCACATGGCAGCCACTGCAAAGGTCTGGTGCCACCAACCTCTTTGCTGGGGTCATAGGTGACCACAACCACAGAGCTCTATGACACCCTCCATACTCTCCTGTCCCTGAACAATGGCACTGAGATTTCTGGTGTGGAATACACACTTGGGAACAGGGCCAACTAAACAATTTAATTTATTAGTAAAACAATATCAAAGGGAAACAATGCTCACAAATCCATTTTTGCTTGTGGGAAAAAACACAGAACATAGAATTACATGGAGCAAGAGGAGGTCATGAACTTGACATTGTCCTCAGCTTGTTGTAATACCAGAGAAATGGAAGAGGGGAAAAAAGTCCACCTAAGAAGGAAGAAGAAGATAGACCAGTTTGCCTAACATGCACTTGAAAGAAAACTTAGGAGTATACTAATTTTTAATTAAATTTTTATCTGGGAGACAGTGTTATTTATTACCAAAACTTTTATTTAAGAGTTTTACAAAGGCATAATATTTTTATTATTTGTTGTCCACAAACTGTGTCAATTTGTTGGTCCTGATTTCCCAGCTAAAACATTGTCTTAACTCACAGAAACTCACAGAAACAGATATATGTAAATTCTTCAGTATTGTTTTCTATTATGGAAATGATGGTGGTGGTGTTGCTAAGGTGGTATGTGTCGAGTATGTATGTGTGGTGGGGGGGGGTGCAGGTAGAAATTCTTTTTTGAAAATTAGTATATGTCTAAATGAGTCCTGGGAAGTTTTTTTCTTATTTGGTTCCTATACAAATACTCACTTCTCTTCCAGCCCTCCAAATTATCCTTCTAGCTATCCCTTTTTTTGACTAGAGGGATGTGAGAATAAAATGGCCATGTCCTTATTTATATTTGCCAACCCTAAATGCCCAAGCTCTTTTAAGTTTTGTTCATTCTTTTATTTATTTATTTAGTATCTAGGTAGTGAGTTTGGGGAAATGTTGTATTTTAATACCAAGAATGCTAGAATGCCAGGTTCATAGCCATAGATTTGTTAAAGCAAATGAAATTTGAGGTTGTGTTAATACATGCATGAGGCCAAAGGGGAGAACTATGATAGTCCTTTTCATGTTGACCTGGTAATACACAGAGTATGTTGTCCTCCTGTGAGACCCGTCTTGAGAAAGTTAGAGGCATTAGGAAGAGAAGAGAACGTGACAACTGCCTTCAGATATTTGAAGGGTGAGGATGAAGCAAGAGTTTGACTTTGTGGTAAATGCCAAGTGGTAAAATATGGACCAAGTATTGGTGTAGGAATTTTGACCCAAATTTGCATGAAGATGCAGGAAAATGATTTCTTTCCAAACATCTGAATTCCCTAGGGATGGAATCCCTCTCCCCTGGGGAGAGGGAACACACTACTTCTGGAGGTGGTCCAGTATTTTCAGTTGGATGGTTGAAGAAGGTGACATTTGATGTCTCTTGCATTTCTTAGGATCTAGGACCTTTTATGAGTCCTGAATTCTTTTGACCTTTTCTGAGTCTCAAATTCTTTTGACACTCTATAAAAGCTATCAGGTCTCTCCCCAGAAACAAATAATATGTAAGATAACATTTCCTCCTGCAGCCGATGTACAATGTGGATAGAAAGAGAACAGCTTCAGGGGAAGAACTCCTAGGTCTCCAAAGATGAAATTGTGGAAACTACTGCTTTGAGTTATTTCTTGCTTACAGCGGGTTTGAAACTAAAGATGCTTTTTCATCATGCTTCAAGAAATAGCATTTTCTTCTCAATTCATTTAAACACAGCCCATAAATCTTTGAAATTGATTTGTTTTTATGGGCTTCATAAGAAATAGGTCAGAAATAAGAACAGACTACTTATTTATTAATTTGAAAGCCTTTTTGACAAGTGTGATTATAAATTTAGCTGAATTTAAGTGCTAACTATAGATTAGTTTATAATGCATAACTTTGCCTATTTTCCTCTTTGGTCCTTATGAGAATCCTGTGACGCAGGGAGATTATTTATCATCACTTTACAAATGACTAAGCTTCAGAGAACTTAATTGGGTGGCTTGAGATCAAAATTAGAGAAGTATGTATGTGATGAAAGGTCCTTTGTAACTGGATTCAATTCCTGGTCTGATGTGTGACCTTAGAGAACTCCGTGTTTCTATAGTTCAGTTTCCTCATTTCCAGAGTGGGGGGAATTGTACCATTAACCTTCTACGTGGGTTCTCAACCCCTTTAGAAACAATGAAATTTGTGGTCTTACGTATTGACGAGGCATGTGTCTTGAGAGTGAGAGCAAAGCAGGAGCCATATCCCCATTCTCAACCCAGCCTCAGAAGGCACACAGTGTCATTTCCGCTGCATTATTGTTATGGTCATAGAACATTAGAAGTGAGTCTCTATGGCTGCCTGTATTCAAGGAGGGAATTAGCTTCCGTATTTTTATGGGAGTTTTAAAAAACCATCATGCTCTCCAAGCCTCCTACCGTCTTTCTTAATTAATAATGTTGTCAAACTATTAGGTATGTGTTGGTGGGGGAAGCAGGTATACAAAAGAAGAAAAGACTTTATCTCTGCTTTTAGGGCGATTACAATCTGGTCCCGAAAGATAATGCTTTCCCTAGAAAAGATAACCAAGAATATCTTTCGAGTAAAAGTTCCAAATGGTAAATTGTGCCTGAAGTGAGGAAACTGGAAGCCCTAGCTCTCATCCTACCACTAATGTGTCACGTGACAGTGGCCAGGCCATGTAGGGGTCATGTAGGGGCCTTGCATTTCCACTTCTATATCAGGCAAATCGATCTGGGGTGGGGCCTGGGTGGAGACTGGAGAGATCTCTGGTACTTCTTTGGTGTTCCCTTAAGCAGTAAATCTGTGAAAGAGGGTTGACTTTAATTTACGAACTTCTTAAATTTACCAAGTATGTCATATGGGCAAGGTGCCCTGCGAAGTGCTGTAAGGAAATGAAGTCACATCAGTTTCATAAACAAGTACATCTATATTATTCTATATATTGTATGTGTGATATATATATATATATATATAGAATTTTTTTTTACATTTGTAAAAAGATTTATTTGAGAGAGAGAGTGCACGAGTGAGAGGGGTGGAGAGAGAATCTCAAAGAGATTCTTCACTGAGCATGGAGCCTGACGTGGGGCTCAATCTCACGACCCTGAGATCATGACCTGAGCTGAAATCAAGATCCAGTCACTTAACCCACTGTGCCACCTGGCATCCCAGAGATAGAACATTTTTATTTCTTTGCAATGGATCCCTATGATGTGAAACAAATATAAAAGGACACATAAGAAGACATATATATATATATATAAAACATCCACATATCTAAGAGATACACAGTTGATCCTTGAACAACAAGAGTTGGAACTGCGTGGGTCCACTTACATGAAGACTTTTCCAATAAATACCGTACAGTGCTATAAATATATTTTTTCTTCCTTATAATTTTCTTAATAACATTTCTTTTTCTCTGACTTAGTTTATTATAAGAAGACAGTATATAATACATATAATGTACTAAATATGTGTTAATTGGCTGTTTGTATTATCAGGAAGGCTCTGGTCAATAATAGGTTATTAGTAGCTAAGTTTTGGGGAGTCAAAATTTATACATAGATTTTTAAAAAAAGATTTTATTTATGTATTTGATAGACAGAGATCCCAAGTAGGCAGAGAGGCAAACAAAGAGAGAGGAAGAAGCAGGCGCTCTGGGGAGCAGAGAGCCCGATGCAGGGCTTGATCCCAGGACCCTGGGATCACGACCTGAGCCAAAGGCAGAGGCTTTAACCCACTGAGCCACCCAGGCGCCCCATATATAGATTTTTTAAAAAAGATTTTACTTGGGGCGCCTGGGTGGCTCAGTGGGTTAAAGCCTCTGCCTTCGGCTCAGGTCATGATCCCAGGGTGCTGGGATCAAGCCCCACATCGGGCCCTCTGCTCAGCAGGGAGCCTGCTTCCCTTCCTCTCTCTCTGCCTGCCTCTCTGCCTGCTTGTGATCTCTGTCTGTCAAATAAATAAATAAAATCTAAAAAAAAAACCAAAAAAAAGATTTTATTTATTTATTTGATAGAGACAGCAAGAGAGGGAACACAAGCAGGGGAGTGGGAGAGAGAGAAGCAGGCTTCCCACTGAGCAGGAAGCCCAATGCATAACTCGATCTCTGAACCCTGGGATCATGACCTGAGCTGAAAGCAGATGCTTAATGTCTGAGGCACCCAGGGGCCCCCGTACATGGATTTTAAGATTGCACGTGGGGTCGGTACTCCTAGCCCCTGTGTTATTAAAGGGTCAACTATTTATAAAATGAATGTGTAAATTCAACAATCATATCAAATACTCTGCATCAGCTGGCACACTTCAGGGGCAATGCACACATACCGTGTCCAGGAGAAGGTATAGACTGTAGGCCTCAGACTCAGTCATAACCGCTTCTGTCATTATGTAGTTTCAGCAGGTTACTTACCCTCACCAACGCTTAATCACTGCTTCCACAGAATGACAGGCCTGAACTACTTTACAAGTTTCCCTCAAACTCTTAAAAAAACACTGATTTGATGACTTTTGGGTTTTTTGGTGGTTGTTTTTTTATAACTGCCTGTGATTCCAAATTACGTGTGTTAAAATACTCTGCATTCTAACATTTATTGAGTGTCCATGGTGTAAAGGCTTAGATGTGTTAAGAGTGTCCTCTAAATAAAATTTTCTATTGGACACTTTAGAAAACAAACAGAGGAAACCTGTCTTATAAGAGCAGCTCTGGACTGCACTCATGTTTTTTTTGTATTACAAACTACATCATATATACCTACAAAATCATTGTGCCTTGCCTTATGTGACCTTGGCCACTATAAAAGTCTTTCATTGGGTACAATTCTGATTTTATCTATCTCCTGGGCTTCTCTGTTCTTGTCCTTTTAAGGTCCGGCTCTGGCCTGTTATAGCACTTCTGGGTCCCAGCCCAAAGCCTTCTTGAGGTGTAAACATTATATTCCCATATAAGAGGGATGAGACCGAATCTTAGCAGGCAGCACTGCTGTGGAAACATCTATTAGGTCCAGGCGATCTGCACTTTCGGAAAATTGCTGAATTATACAAAATTACAGAATGACACATTCCTTATAGCCTGGCGGAGAGAAGCCTGGCCTGCCTAGCTTTGCAAAGAGGAGTATAAATTCCAGTCTATCCCCTTGACCTTAATTAATCCTTAAACAAGCTTAGAGGATGAGCAACGTAAGGCCCAGAAAGGTCATTAGAGTAAAAAAATCTAGTAAGGGGCAGGGGTGGGGATGAAGGAGTGAAGACTCCTCAGGCACACCAGGATCACTCGCATTTCTGTCTGGCAGTGGGACGTGGGCAGGCTGGGGAAGGTTCCGGTATCTGGTGGCCTTTCAGGACTCGTCTAATCCAGCACGCGGCCATGGGGCGCTGGGTGGGCGTGGGAGGCAGAAAGAACTACAGAGACGGTTCAGAAGAGAAAGGACCA
Source organism: Mustela lutreola (assembly GCF_030435805.1). NCBI lineage: Eukaryota > Metazoa > Chordata > Mammalia > Carnivora > Mustelidae > Mustela > Mustela lutreola. The sequence goes on from NC_081303.1 coordinate 55,369,502, forward strand.
GAGCTCGGCAAGGAGACGAAGGAAGGGGACGCATGGAAGGACTGCACGTTAAAATCTGCCGGGCAGAAACGGGAGTGATCCGGGTGTGCCTGAGGAGTCTTCGCTCCTTAACCTATAAATAGGAAAAAATGTTTCCCCCCAAACTACCAATATTAAACTAGCATTTCCTGCTGGCTAACAGGTTCTTTTAATGACATTTCAGGCCTACTCAGAACGTTTCCCGTCAGTTTTAGAATTAACAAAATCTTATTTCAACTATTGTCTGGGCCAGCTGTGTGCGAAAACCAGGGCCACCCTACAGGTCCACATTCTCACAAGGGCTCGGGCTGGGAGCTTAATAGTCTCCAGCTGTCATCTTGAAATTCTTAACAATGTTGTCTTTGGACTCATGCTTTGTAAGTGAAGTCTGATGAGGAGTAGAGCAGGCACTGGGGCTTGGAGCCTTGCCCTATGTGGAGATCTCCTGCTCCTTCCCTGGGACAGGTTCATCAAGTGACAGGTTCACTTCTCCATCCCTTAGAGTCCCAGGCCCCATGCACACACTCCCCTTCCTACCTCCACCTGGTGACTGCTGCTGCCCTCTGTTCCCAGTGGGGACCTTGTGGAGCCGGCATCCCCACGGTCTCCGCATGGGCACAGCTAGGGTGCACCCTGCCTTGGGTTAGCAGCACCACATTGTGTCAGGTGTCCCGACACTATAGCTGGAGGGAGTCCCTCACCATCCCTCATCCAGGGGCATAGTGCATCCTAGCGCTGAGGTTGCAACATCCTTGGGGATCTAGCAGCTTGTGGGAAGGGGAATTGGGGAGCTGTACGGTACAAGTCCAGCATGCCCCCCCTTCGGGGCCCCTGAAGCCTGCAAGGGTTCACATGTGGCCTGGGCATTCTTGTGCCTGAGGGAGAGTGACATTGGAAAAGAATAAAAAACCTCACTGACAGGGGCGCCTGGGTGGCTCAGTGGGTTAAAGCCTCTGCTTTTGGCTCAGGTCATGATCCCAGGGTCCTGGGTTCGAGCCCCGCATGGGGCTCTCTTCTCAGCAGGAAGTCTGCTCTTCTTCCTCTGTCTTTGCCTGCCCCTCTGCCTACTTGTGATCTCTGTCAGATAGATTAAAAAAAAAAAAAATTAAAAAAAAAAAAAAAAAAAACAAACCTCACTGACAGGTTGAGAGGCCATGAATGGAAGGAAAAAGCTTTAAATTTGAGCATCTTCAAGGATGAATTTTCTTGTTTCTAGGATGAGGAGCCTCATGTTTTCATTTTGCACAGGGCCCTGAAGATTATGTAACCAGTACTGATTACTATGTTTTAATCATCTTAACCTCAAACAAACTCCAATCTCCTGTTCAACTCAGGGTGCTTCTGCCACCGCCCCCTGCCCTCTCCCAAGCTTGCTTCTGCAGTGTTGGGGTGAAGAAGGGCCAGGTGCATCTGGTGGACGTGGTGGGACAGCCACATGTCACTGATGGTGAGGTTTTTGTCTGCTTTCCGTTTCACGCAGTCGTCCCCCCTTTATCCATGGTTTCGCTTGGCCGTGTTTCCCTTACCCAGGGTCAACTTGCAGTCCAGAAGCTGGTGATCCTCCTTCTGACGTATGGTCCGAAAGTCAAGAAGCAACCTAACACTATGTCACATGCCTACGTCATTCACCTCACTTCGTCTCATCACATAAGCATTGTACCATATCACATTGTCCCAAGAAGAAGGGTGAATAGAGTACCAATATTTTGAGAGAGAGAGAGACCACATTCACTGAACTTTTATCACAGCTTATTGTTATAATTGTTGTATTATATTATTAGTTGCTGTTGTTAATCTCTTCCTGCGCCTAATTTATAAATTAAAATTTATCTTATATAAGTATGTGTAGGAAAAAACATAGTATATAGTGGGTTTGGTACTCTCTACAGTTTCAGGCATCCACTGGGCATCTTGGAACATATCCCCATGGACAGATAAGGAGAAACCACTTGCAACTGCTTTTGCAATTTGTCCTCTTGGTGTGGGAAGGCAGAGGCCCCTTCCCATCCTGCTGATAAGGGACCCAATCTCAAGGAGCTTTTCTAAGTAGTAGTAATAGTCTTTTTCGGGACCTGGTTACCACATTTGTGGATGTTTAGTTGGTAGTTACACGAAACATTCATTTGAAACAGGCAGCACTCTGTTGACCAACCAAGGCTGGAGTCTTTGTCGTCCTAACTCTGGAGCCTGAAGGCATCAGCAAGTACTACCTCACGTACTTCTGGGAGGGTACTTGGCTCCCCTCTGCCATAGTAATTCTCCCCTGTGCTTTAATAGCACTGGGGCAGACTGGTCATTCTGGTGGCTCAGAGGACATCCCACTGGGATGGGGACAAAGTACCATTGCCACCAACTCTTGGTTACACAAAAACTTCAAAAACAAGTCTCTTGAATTTAGAGCACAGTTTTTGAGACAGAAACCAGTCAGAAAGGATGTTAATGGAAGAGAATGGCCTCAGTCTTTCAAACACTGCATACCTAGCCACCTCCACCCACAAAACAGCCCTGCTTTGGGGGCATGGAGTTCCCTCTTATATCTCCTGTGAGTAAAGGCTGGCCAACCAGCTCATCCCCTCTTGTACCTGGGGCCAGAACTTAAATTTTACTATCTCTGCTTTCAACAAAACACTAATTTCTCTTCAATCCCTGCAATCATTGATAATCTCCTAGAGCAGGAAAAGATCTTCATTAGCAGACCTCACAAAATCCTGTTATCCACATAAAAACATATCATTTTGCAGACCCAGCAATGAATATACATGTCAACATCATTAATAAATATTTACTTGTTAACCTGTAATGTGCATAACCTTTAGGGAGATTCTGTATAGGGTATAGTCCTTATCCTCAAGGACTTTTAAGTAAGTTGGAAAAAAGGGACAAAAAGATAAAGATATCAGGAACAGTGCATGAGAATATCTGTTAAGAGGGTGGTATAGACAACAAGAGCTGTATAAAGTGAGAAAGAGGAGAGATTTCTGTGGCAAGGAGTGTTGGAATGACGCAGAACGTGGAGAACATAGAACACATCAGGTGACGTGTGCCCAGGATTTAGAGAAGCTGTAAGAAGGAAGTGCTTTTCAGATAGGGGGAAGAAATAAAGAATGGAGTTCAGATTGTCCGTAGTGTTGAGGAACATTTCACACTGTACAGAATCTTTGTCCCCCTTTTCTGTTAAAAACTCCCAGCCCCTTGCCACAGGTTTCGTCTTGCCCTGGGAGCCATTCCTGCTGCAGATGATGGGTGGGGACAGTGATTGCCATTATTCAGTTTAGACAGCTATGGTGATGGGAGGGGTTCTGTTGGACCCTTCAGCCTGGCCTTTGGTATTCCTCCAAGTGTGTAAGGGAAAAGGGTGGTTTGTCTTCCCCATCAGCACCCACAGCCCTTTGCAGACACAGGGATGCTCTGACACACTGACCCAAAGATCAGTCTTACTCCTTGGATACAGTGCAACCCAGCATATAGCCCAGGCCAGCCTGGAGGGTCAGGCAGAACTGCATCCTCCACAGGTAGTTGCCTAAAATAAATAACTCCAATCATTGTGTCCCTGTTGATCCACAGTAGGAATCCAGATACTTGGTCAGGAAATAAAATCATTTCCTCAAGTCAAAATCTCTGTCTTAGGTTGGGCTCCCTAGAGGCAGAGGTTGAGCCAGGAACTGTGATTCCTGTGCTCTGTTGAGGGCTAGCTCTTCAGAGAAGAAACCTCTCAGAGACTGAGTAAGCAGGGCAGAAGAGGGATGGAGATGGGTAAAAATAGAATCCAAAGTGAAGTCTAGTCTTGGCCCCATCCAGGGGTGCAGTGGGATAGTGGGGCTTGGGTCATGGAGTGTGAAATTGCTCTGGGGAGTGGTCCTTCTTAGAGGTAAGGGGGCTTTATCTTTGTAGTTTTTGTTAGATGGGGGATGCAGGCTCTGTAGGGGGAGAGAACAGGTCAAGCTCCTAGGCTTGGCTCTGCTCAGCAGAGGGCTTGGAGGAGGGGAGAAAGTGGGAGCCACAGGAAACCAACACCCTCAGCAGGGATAATGGATGAATAAGCCCAGCAAAGTAGATCTGAGCAGAACTGGTGGGCATCCCACAGCATCTACTACAGTATCCATACAGGGACTTATTATTCTGTACATTTCAATGTAATTCTTCATCCTATTCCACCTCCCTGGGTCCAGATTTAGTCCCAAAGCTCACCTAACACAAGAAACCAGGGCCCCTTCCAAAGCCTTCTATGGGTAGAGACGCAAAGACAAGGTCAAAGCTTTGACATTTATTTTTCTTTCCTTCCTGATGGCTTTTCTAGGCTAGTCAGGATGTCCCAACATCATTCTCTGTAACCCCAGCAAGGCAATTACGGTTCTTTAGTACAAAACAGCCCTAGGGGTCAGGAATTAGGACAGGGTGTGTGTAAGGTTTCCTCTTTTCCAGTTATACAAGGAAGAAACATTGGCTTTGAAGTTGCAATATCTATGATTTATGGTATTTTGAAAATTGATTCATATTGAATCATTTTTATATTATCAGAACTGTATACTTCCTCATTAAGTGGAAAAACAAACCAGAGACAAATACGCTTTAGACTCTCAGATTCCCTTACTGTAATTGAACCATGAAGCTTTTAAATTTGAATGTAACAAGAAATGGAATGATACAGTTTCAAATTCTTATCAATTCTGATGAGGATGAAGGAAGTGGTGACTTTTGTAGAGTGGGTGGAAATAAGAATGTTAAGAATGAATTTTTCCAGATAAAGAAAAAAATAACATCATATTAAAAAAATTTTCAGGAAAACATTTTACTCCAGATTGACTTGAATTTTTTGGTGTAATCCACTTTTAGAATTTTATACACTGACTTAGAAAATGGGGGCCATCGGAAGCAAATAGTTTGTAACCTAGTTTTTAAATTATTAATGAATATTTTCATTTATACAAATATATATATTTTTCCCAAAACACATTTTTAAGTAGATAGTCTTCCGCCTTATGAATGTGTCACAGTGTTTTTAATTAATCCTGTACTGAACATTTATTCCTAAGGCGGTGATTATTTTTTCAGTGACTTTAGTCGATGGAATAAACTTTTATTTTTAAATTTTAATTTTTTAAAATTCCAGCATAGTTAATGTACAGTTAATATACTAGTCGCAGGTGTACAATATAGTGATTCAGCAGTTTTATACATAATTCAGTGCTCATCAAGGTAAGTGCACTTTTAATCCCTTTCACCTATTTCACCCATTCTCCCATTTACCTTTCCCCTCTGGTAACCACTAGTTTGTTCTCTATAGCTAAGAGGCTCTTTGTGTTTGTGGGGTTTTTTTTTTTTTTTTTCTCTGTTCATCTGTTTTGTTTCTTAAATTCCACATATGAGTGAAATCATATGGAATTTGACTTTCTCTGACTGACTTATTTCTCTTAACACTATACCTTCTAGATCCATCCACATTGTTGTAAATGGCAAGAGTTCATTCTTCTTTATGGATGAGTAATATTCCATTGTCTGTGTAATATCATATATATATGTTATATATGATAACACACACACACACACACACCACCTCTTCTTTATCCATTTATCTACTGACACTTGGGCTGGTTCCATAATTTGGCTCTTGTATATAATATTTCTATAAACATTGAACTTGAATTAGTGTTTTCCTATTCTTTGTGTAATTACCGAGTCATGGAATTACTGGGCCATAGGGTAGTTCTGTTTTTAATTTTTTGAGGAAACTTCATACTGTTTTCCACAGTGGCTGTACCAGTTTGGATTCCCCTCATGAGAATTCCTTTTTCTCCACCTCTTCGCCAACACTTGTGGTTTTTTGTGTTTTCTATTTTAAACATTCTTACCGGTGTGAGGTGATACCTCATTGTAGCTTTGATTTGCATTTCTCTGATAATGAGTGATCCAGAGGATTTTTCACATGTCTGTTTGCCATCTGTGTGTCTTCTTTGGAGAAATGTCTATACATGTCTTCCGCAGGACAGTAACATTTTGACTTAAATTATGCATACATAGTGCCAAACAAAGTATCAGGAATAAATAGGCTGATTCCTATTGTTTGTTACAAGATTTCCTTTGTCAGTGAATGAAATTGGTAAAAGCACATTTGCATTTCAGAACAACAAATTTACTAAGTGGGTATGTTCTTGATGAAATGCCTTGAGTGATGGAGACCCGTGTTATTTAAAAGTACAATTTTATTTTAAAATTATCCAACAAACATGTGCTTCCATAAGCAGAATTTTCCATTCCAAGACTTCTGAGGCAAAGGAAATTGGCATAATCCTTATTTCTATAGTAAAATTAAAATAATGCCACAATAAAGTCATTATACTAAGCCGTTAGTGATTCCTAGAAAATGATTTTTCATTAGGAAAAAACTCACCAAATGACATTTAATCAGTAGCTTTTTTGGTAAGTCATTCATTAACATGAAAATTTGAGAAATACCACTTGGTTTAAAAGTCAGTGCAATGGCCATTTTAATCGCCAGACTGTAGAAAGAGCACAGATGCCCTTCAGCAGAGGAATGGATAGAGAAGATATGGTCCATATCTACAATGTAGTATTATGCCTCCATCAGATAGGATGAATATCCAACTTTTGTGTCAACATGGATGGGAATGGAGAGATTATGCTGAGTGAAATAAGTCAAGCAGAGAGAGTTAATTATCATATGGTTTCACTTACTTGTGGGACATAAGGAATAACACGGAAGATATTGGGAGAAGGAGAGGAGAAGGGAGTTGGAAATCAGAGGGGGGAGACAAACCATGAGAGACTGTGGACTCTGAGAAACACTGAGGGTTTTGGAGGGGAGGAGGTGGGGGGTTGGGTGAGCCTGGTAGTGAGTATTATGGAAGGCACGTATTGCATGGAGCACTGGGTGCGGTGCATAAACAATGAATCTTGGAACATTGAAAAAAAAAAAAAAGTGCAAATACCACCCAGGCCTTTGGATATTCTAGGGTCTGAGATGTGCCCCCTGCTCTGGTAGTCCAGTGGGGTGTCTTACAAGTTCTTGCTTATACAATGAGTAGTGTGTCCCTGCACAATCTCTATGGTCCCTTCTGTTCTAAGAACAGAAAGATGCAGAAATTCATACATAGGTAAGCCCGGTGCCAGATGTATTATATTCCTATGATCTTGAACTTTTCAGAACACCTACACACATGCAGGTGCCTACACACACTTAATTTAAAATAAACTATCAAAGACTTTGATTCCAAACTCAGCTATACGACTAACATGCTTAGAGTTTATCTTTGTGCGTGCTAATTTCTACATCTATAAAATAAGGGGTTAAACTAGACCAGAATGAAATTCATAGACTTTTACTACTGGAAGTTACTCTGTGGAATCAATGCAAACCCTGCACTTTCGAATAAGAAACTATACTAGACTTGTCCAGTGGGGACAAAGAGTAGGGCCACCACTCAAGTTCATTTATTACTTTTATTTTTTTTTTTAGAGAGAAGGGAGGGGCAGAGGGAGAGAGACGATCTTTTTTATTTTTTAAGATTTTATTTATTCATTTAAATGATGGGGGGGAGAGAGAGAGAGAGAGGGAGAGAGAGACAGTGAGAGAAGGAACACAAGCAGGGGGAGTCGGAGAGGGAGAAACAGGCTTCCTGCTGAGCAGGGAGCCCCCTGCAGGGCTTGATCCCAGGACCCTGGGATCATGACCTGAGCCAAAGGCAGACGCTTAATGACTGAGCCACCCAGGCGCCCTGAGAGAGATGGTCTTAAGCAGGCTCCACAGCCATCATGGAGCTCGAAGCAGCGCTTGATCTCAGCACCTCAAGATCATGACTGGTGTCAAAAGCAAGAATCAGGGGCTTCACTGACTGAGCTACGCGGGCGCCCTGCTCAAGTTCATTTAATACTCAGATTATATGTGCTTTTATCTGATACTCTCTACAGCTATTTTGCTTTAAAACTTATGAATTTACGATCAGCCATGGGAGAGTTTACACTATGAACGTTATGACTCGAATCCCGCAAATCTATCACGTGTTTATGGTCACTCACAATCGGCAATTAGTTAACCAGCTTTGAGTGCTCTTTGGACAGGAGAAGCTTGTTTGGGTCTTTACCCTGGCAGAATAAATTTAAACCACCATCCATCTTTCTTGAGTTCTATCTGCTTGCTCTCAGGCTCAATCCTGTGGCTAAAAGCAAGGCCAAAAATAGTAACACAAAAAAATACATACAAAGAAGTGGTAACAAGGCGGGGGGAAGCAGATGATGTGAGAGCAGCCTGTGCTGTTTATTAGATTCAAATCTTAAAATATGAACAGAGATAATCTTGTGGACACAGTTTTATTTTGAAATAAAATACTTCATATGATTTCAAACATCCTTGGGGCTAGTGTTAATTCAGCTTTGCAACAGGTTACTTTATAGATGACATAGTGTATCAACAGACTTGCCTGCAACTTTGACCCATGTTAGGATAATATTTGCTCCTCTGGAAGCTGAAGCTTCCATCAAGTCTTGTAGACGGTACAGCCTTCTTCAGAGGCTGCATGGCAGGAGGCCAGAGAGGATTCTCGGATCCCAGTCATTTGCTCTGCTCTAGATGTTGTTGGGTGGATTAGGCGTTACTATCAGCCAGAACCAACAGTACAAGGGAGAAAGGAGGGGTGGGGACGTGAGAAACAGCAGCCTGCTGAGAACTAGAGGTTGCTGGGTCGGGCAGAAATTCACTCAGAGTTCTGCCCCAGGCGAGGGGGTGAAGCTTTCTTTTCCCTTTGTTTCTTCATCACAGACTGGGCATTTCTAGCAGAGTTCCTGGACAAGTTTATTCAAAGACTGAAAAAGTAGGATTACCCACTCTCATGTTGTACTGATGAAGCTGGAGTGTGATTTTTCCTCCCATTCATTCAACGATGGGAAGGGTCCCTGTAGCTACCAGAAGATTCTTGGAGGAAGTGGACCACCTTTCAGCTCCTTATATCATGTGGCAACATGGCACGGAGGAGAGGGCAGTAAACTTCCCATAGACAGTGTCAGATAGTATTTTGACCTTTGCAGGCCATTCAGTCTCTGCTGAAACTATACAGCTCTACTGTTGAAATCGGAAAGCAACCTGACCACAAATAAATGACAGTGCGCCTGGGTTCCAACAATGTTTTGTTTACAACAGGAGGGGTGGGATGAATTTGTAGTTTGCCGAGCCCTGCCAGAGAACACAAGCCCATTTCACATCTGTTATGGATGGAGGTGGTGCTGTTTCCTCCTAGTTACTCAGATAGAAATCTTGGGATTATCTTAAGTGACATTTTCTTCTTTATTTTTCATATGTAATCATTTATCATAATACATAATTCTGAATTCATTTGAATAATTATTCATAATTTGAATGCACAAATATGAAATTATTTACATAATTCATATGTAAACATTTATTAAGTATTATTGATTTTAGCTTCTTAATCTCTTTTTTTGTCATCTTCTCCAAGGCCTTTTGGATCAACCTATCTAAAAGCATGCTCAAGCGTTTTATTCCCGTCTCATCACACTGTGTACTTCTGGAAGGGCTCAGGTTACAGCCTGAAATTGCCTCATTTATTTGTTTACTTATTTATTATTTATCTCCCATACTGAAATGGAAACTTCCGGAAACAGGGACTTTGTCTCTCTCCTATCCTGTTGTAGAATGGTGCCTGAGGCAGGTGCTCAGGAAATACTTATTAGAAGAGAAAGGATCTGAACCAGTCCCTCTGCCTTTAATTTCCTACATTATTCATTTCATCTTTCATATGAAATCTAGAGTTATTGAGTCAGTTGAGGCCCTACGGGAAAAAGATGACATGCTTAAAAATAGGATAAAAAAGAAGGGCTAAACAGAGAGACTGTTGATAAAAATGTGTGCCCATGAGGGAAATGAAGAGGAGTTGTGGGGCTGTTAATTGTCCACAAGTCTGAAGTGACAAGTCAGGGAATTGTTACAAAAGCCTGAAAAGAGTGTCCTATAGAGACACCTACTGTCTTAGTCAGCTTCAGCTGCCAGAACAAAATACTATAGCCTGGGTGATTTAAAAAAGAGAAACTTATTTTTCTCACAGTTCCAGAGGCTGGGAAGTCTTGAGATAAACGTGTCAGCCAATTTTGTTTCTGGTAAAATCTCTCTTCCTGGCTTGCAGATGCTTCCTTCTTACTGTGTTCTGACATGGAGAGGCAAGACAGAGATGGAGAGTGAGCGCTCACGAGAGAACAGGTTCTCTGACATCTCTTCTTCTAAGAACACGAATCCTATCGATCAGGACTCTACCCTTATGACATCATTTAACCTCAATTACTTCCTTACTCCAGATACAGTAGGAGCTTCAACATACAAATTTGGGGAGTGGGGACGCAATTCAATCTCTAGCACTCTCCATGGCAGGAACTGTGTCCTTCGGTCATGAGAGGCAACTAGCCAGAGACAACTCCCAGAATGGGAGCAGAAGAATACATGCCCTCCCCACCCTCACTCTCATCCTTTTGTCAAATCTCCTGTGAGGATCATGCAAGAACCAAACTGCAGCCTAGAAGGCAAAGGAGGCACAAGGTGTAACCCATTGGGAACAGCCTCTTGGGTCTGCAGTGGTAAATAGAACATCTTGTACCATCAGTCTTTTGACCCCTTAGCATCCTTTTCTATTTGTGGGAAAAGGTTTTGTCTCCTTGTGTTCACAGGGAACACAAGAAATCTCATCTGCTACTGAATCATCATGGGGTGATGTCAATTTAGTCTACTTGTGTCCAGAACTAAACCACTAGTAACTTCTGGGTTTCTTCATATAAGGCAGCAGGGGAGAAAAGGCAAAAGAAATAAAAAGGAACACAAACAGGAGTTGTTACAGTCCCTACATCTGGACCTGGACGCAGCATAGATGGGTAACCAGAGCTTCCTTCTTCTGCCACATGTTGCATTACCAGTTCTCCTTTCTCTCTGCCAGTACTGTGGCTAGACAGAAGTTCTCTCTTGGTAAGATTATCCAAACTGCATTCTTCTAAGATCCTCGGATGGTTAAGCAAATCAATCCTAGACTTATTTTGAGGGTCTGTTTCCCGGAGTAATTTTTGGTTCTATTAATATATGTAGCAGGAAACATATGATAACTCAAATGAGAGAATTCAAGAAGAACTTAATAAAGGGGTCTACGCACAAAGGTATGGTGAGGTATGGGCAAGACGCAAGCCTTGGTTTTGGCTTTCCCTAAGCCACTAGCAGGAGGAGGATTTCTTTAGGTCTAGGCTCAAGAGGGAGGGACTCTTTCCCGTAATCAAGAACGAGAGGGTCTTGTGGAGAACACATTCTCAGAGGAACCCTTGTTTTGGGTGGAGAGGCAGAGCCATCGTGAAGTTAACCCGAAGAGGGAAGACGGGGCAAGTACACTTACTGTGCTCTCCTCTCTGATACTGTTGGGAGTCCTCACGGATCAAACCACATAGAAGTGAGAAATCAGGAAAACCTGTTGATGTGGTCCAAACATCGGGGCTTCCTGGGGCAGAGAAATAGGTAGAGGAAAGTGAGAAGGGACCCTGAAGGGCAAATAAAAGATCTCTGGCATCATTATATTCTTGAAACACAAGCCAAGTGATTCTTAAAATCTCACCTTCAATGGCTTCTGATTGTCTACACCACAAAATCCAAAGTCTTACTGTGATACCTAAATCCTCTCCCAGTCTCTCCTCGTCACAGTTTCTCCACCTTGGCTTTCCTGTCTTTCCCAATCCACACTCCTCTTTGTACTATGTAGTTTCCATTTGCTCTCCTTTGTACTCACACCTGAATGTGCTTCTCCATCTGCTCGTAAAACTCGACTTAAAATTCTGTCTTTCTGGGAAGCTGTCAAGTTACACATTCATCTGTAGTTCCTTCTCTTCTCCCCCTGTACGTATTCCAGGTGTATTATCCTTTTCGTGAGTGTAACTTACCGTATTGATGAATTACATTCCTTACTCCAAATACAGTCAGGGCATCCACACCCAAACTGCTTCGACTGTGTCATTTTCTTCTCATAGGAATCCAGCAATATGACTATTTGTATTCCTCTTGATAAAAAAAGAATCCGAGTGCCAGAGAGATCTATCCATAAACATCTTATCCACCGATGAAATTAGCATAACTAATGATTGAACATTTGGACGTGGTGAGCCTCCTGATGTGGTGCCATGTGAGGTACAGATCATCTCCCATGGATTTTTGCCAAAATGTGTAGAGGGAGACGTAACAGCTATAACAGCAGCCAAATAAAATGTGTAATCTTTGATGGGATCCTTGTTTGCCCAAAGTCATGAAGCATGTAGCAGCTGAGTCACAAGTCAAGCTTATCTTTGTCCGAGATTGTAGAGATGTAGTCCATGTCCCAGGCATACCCCGTAATCTCTTGGCACTTTCTGTTCTCATCTCTACCAGCTCTTCTGTGTCAAAGGCTTCTGCCTTCCAGCATCTGAGACTCTCTGCCTCAACTGAAGCCAGTTTTTTTTTTTTTTTTTTTGGCCCATGCCTGGGGCAGTCCTGAAAGGATTTGAGAGTTAATGGCCCTGGGAGTAACCCTTAGCAAATAAAAGAGAGAGTTTGAAGAATAAATGCTTCAGTTTCCTCTTTAGGGTAAAATAAACCTCTGAAAATAGGTCTCCAACCATTTCCCAGAGGTGGCCACTGGAGTTTATGCCCCAGTTACAGAAATCATCTTCTCTTTAATGCGGGCTATGCGGACTACTTCCCTCCTCATTGCATTTCCCTACTGCACTGGCAGAGCTTCCTGGAATCACTTTCCAAATTACACCACTAACACTCAACATTCTTTTTCCTGGGATCCATTTCTGGAGGAACCCAGCTTAAAACAGGTGTCGAAACTTGCTCTTTCCATTAGACGATGGGGTCACCTTGCTTCATTCTGTCTTGTGATACTGTTCGTGAGAGGATCCAGGGAAAATTCATAGAATGGGATTGGGTTTTTGCAGCCATGCAAACCTAGAGCTTCCCCCTGGGCTTTTCCACTTGCTCATTGCTTGGCGTTAGGCAAGTAAACCCTTTGAGTCTTAGAATTCTGATTGATGAAATGGGTTATTAATAGAGTTCCTCTACTGATACACTTTCAACTTATGAACTGTCATAGGTATAATAACTCTTGCTCCTCTTGGCTGTTGTTTCTGATACCTATGCACGTTCATAAAACTAGGTAAAACTAGGTAAGAACAGAAGTAACTCACCACAAGACATCAGGGATGGCTTGAATAACGTGATTTTGTACTTCTGCCTCTAGAACGCGATGCACTGGTGAGTCAATGAGTCTCGGAGCCTCTGGGCCGTAGAGATAGTGTGAGGATGACAAATCATGGTGTGAAGAACACAGCCTCCTGCCTGACCAAGGAGGTGCCCAGGAAATAAGAGCCTTTGTGGTTACAAGTCTGTGTCCAGATTTTAAGTTCTTAGGTGACAGGAACAGTGTTTTCTTCATTTCCGATCTTTCCTTGTAATAGTTCTGCGCAAGTGAATAAGGCAAATTTTATACTCTGCAACTTTCTTTTCATAATGTATTTGCATTATTCATAATATATCAGACGAATCAGGTAACCAGCAGCAAATTGTACTGGGAGCCCACTTGCCAAATGTAATCGTATTCATTTTTCATAATGAATTGTAGCAATTTTCTTCTTTCATTTCTCTCATTATCACATCACTGGGATTGTTTTAATTATCCAGTTCTTTCCATACTGTCATTCAGGGAGTTTTCCTTTCCTGACTCTAGCCTTTAGAGCTCATCTTTTTTTTTTTTAAGATTATATTTATTTATTGTGGGGGGTAGAGAGAGAGCGAGCACGAGTAGCAGGGAGGCTTGGAGGGAGAGGGAGAAGAAGGCTCCCCTTTGAGCAGGGAGCCCGACTCAGGGGCTCAATCTCAGGACCCTGGGATCATGACCTGAGCCAAAGGCAGATGCTTAACTGATTGCACCACCCAGGAGCCCCTGGATCTCAACTTTAAACAATCAACTTGGTCTTTGTCTCCTTAACCCACTGAAATGATTTCCAGAGTTTGAAATGTCTTGTTTTCTTTATTGCTTTTCATATTACTGATTTCAACTCCAGTAAGCATAGTAGGTATAACAACTAATAACATGGTACATACTAATAACATGTTAAAACTATACTTTAATAATATTACCTAATGGCTGTCAACTATTTAGCATTTTTTCCTTTTCTTCAACAAATTTTGATTGTCAAGTCTCTTTTCTTATTCTTAAACTGGCTCATTTTATTATTTTGCTCCTTTCATCAGGTGAATTAGCTATATAAATACAATGCCCTCTTACATTGTGGCTTTATGTCTAGACTGGCATTGCCCAATAGAAATTTCTATGATAGAGGAAATATTCTATATCTGGGCTTCCAGTACGGTAGCCACCAGTCATGTATGGCTAATGACCACTTGAAATGGGGCTAATGTGTCAATGGAATTGAAATTCCAATTTGATTTACTTTTAATTTAGATAGTCACCTATGACTACTACATTGGATAACATTGATCTAGATTTTGAAACAATTCACATGACAGAAATATTTTTCACAATTGTCTGTTTTAGTTTTTCTTCAGAAACTTATATAATCTGGCCTAGACAGTTGTGAACAAAAAATTGGTATCCACAAAAAAATGTATTCCAAAATTATTGATTTTAAAATACTATAAAATACTTGAAAAGTTAAGGAAAGAAATGTGGTTGATGAGATTATCCTTGTTTTCCTGATTAACATACTAATAATTGGCTTGACCACTCAGTAATCTGCTACTGTGCATAAAGTAAGGGAAGAATACGATACCACTCACAAGAATAATTTTTAGATGAGGAGAATTTTACCCAGAAGCCACTGAGTTATTCAACTTGCCCCTACACAGATGTAATTGTAAAATAGGTTAAATCTTTGAATTATTTCTTGCCTCTTTTTCCTTCCTCCTCTTTGGAGTCTCCTGTCCGGTAAGGTGTCCAATGCCATCATTTTTCTCCAGCTGATCATATTGCTCTGTCCCGCTGCACCCTCTTCCACTGAGGAACATTACTCTAGTTAACTCATTTGTATTACAATGTTAATAATTGGGAACATTGTCTCCCCACAGAGAGCTTCCACTGTGGAGGGATATGGAACTGCAGTTCAGATGGCAGTGAAGTGGCTCCAGGGTTTTCATCCTAGTTCAGTGACCTTCAGTTTTATAGCTCATTGACCTTGTTTTGAGCAAGTCATTTTGCCTCTGTAGGTCCTTGATTCCTCAGCTATAATATGGGAATAAAAATAGTCCCTACTCCAGGGGGTTAATGTGAATATTAAATAAAATACCATATGCAAAGTGCTTAGCCTAGCACCATAATTATTGAATAAATGTTACTGTTACAAATTAACTTATTTTTTAGGAAAAAGTTACTTACTCTCAGATGACTCTCTAATGATGAAATTGCAGCAGTAAGTAGACAGCTTGGGGAGAGATTTCAAATACTTAATATATATATTTGTTGAATGAATGAATTGATGAAGAATTCATAGCTTCATGTAACCAACAAGTGACCTGTTCTCAACGTGTTCCAGGTGACCTGCTGAATCAATAGAAACAGTGTTTAAATGCCATTTTGACTAAATTTAGCTTTGTCGGCTCAGAGAGATTTGCTATTCAAAATGAGCATAAATTGTCGAAGACAAGTATCATTTGGCAGGGTGGGATTTTCTACTTTCGTTATACCTTGTTTGAATTTTTTATAAGCATGGATTGTTTTTAGGAAAAGAAAAAGAAATTATATATAGTTATCTTAATAAAATATTTATTATAATAAAATTATAATAAAATAATAAAATCAAGTAACTTGCATTAGTATCACAATATTTATGTGGAACTTCATGATATAATTCCTGATTGAAGAAAAATTTGTGGTATTTAGCAGTTTTGCCTAAAAAGTCTGATAGGTTTTTTAGCATTTATATTTTCTTTATAGTCAGCAATGTAAAAAAAAGTCAGAGTCATTTGAAACTGATATTACAGGATCTCCACAAACACACAGAGATACACACACACACACACACACACACACACACACACACACACACTTATATAGAAGACCTGCTACAGGATATCCTTATTAGAACGAGGTAACATACTGAATTTTCTGGTGATCCAAAGCTTTGATGTCACTGTGTATTCCTAATATAGCTATATTTTTCTCAGCGAGAGAAAGAGAAAGAAGAAAGAAAAAAAAATTAAAAAGGCTGTCTTTCCTCAAAGCCAGTAGCTATTGCATATTTTCCCCAGTCCTTGTGGAGGATAGTGGTAAAGAATTTCATAATTTCCTTTAAGAACTGACATTTGTATTTAGAAATGTTTTGCAATTAGTGGGATATGATATATAAATAGATGAATCAGTTTAATAAACATGCTACGGCTCTTATTTTTCCAGCTACAGCTCCTCGATAAAACCTAACAACAACAAAAAAAGGGAAAAATGATTTTTTTATTATATGCTTAAATCAAAGGAATCATTCATTACTGGTTTGGATACATTTGCAAAACCTACGTGATGTCCCCCTGGTGAAGTCCTGTGAAACATGACCTCCGCGTATTGCTAAAGTTGTACAGAACGTCTAAATAAAACATTACTATCTCTAATTCGCTTGCCAAAATAATGAATCATAGTAGGTTGCTGTCGGTAAGCTAGCAGCCAGTGACGTGTGTTCCTTTTGCTTTTCTTTAACATTAGAGCGGCTGGCTGGAGTTTTTATCACCAAAACCAAAC
Source organism: Mustela lutreola (assembly GCF_030435805.1). Lineage (NCBI taxonomy): Eukaryota > Metazoa > Chordata > Mammalia > Carnivora > Mustelidae > Mustela > Mustela lutreola. The sequence continues at coordinate 55,386,292 of NC_081303.1, forward strand.
TGCTGGGAGCATTCTGATGCCTGGGACTGTTCCTGCCTCACCCTGCTGATCTTAAAAAGACTATGATGGGACCTTATCAGTGATTCTGCTAAACTGGTCCAAATCATGAGTATCACATATATACTCCCCCGTTTCTCTTCTTCCTTCAACCTTCACTATAACCCCACTTCCTTTCTCTGACATGTCACTGTGGAGTTGGCAGGGGGATTAATTGGAAAGTTGACAAATATAATACAATAAATAGGGAATATTCAAACTTTGAAACAAATGACCTCTGCTGGCTGAGCAGTTTTTTATTTATACAATGATGATGTTAATACTTATACAGAATTTGTGAGCACTGAAATGAAATACTTAAAGCATTTAAAAATACAATTGAAGGGGCACCTGGGTGGCTTAGTCATTAAGCATCTGCCTTCAGCTGAGGTCATGATCTGGGAGTCCTGGGATCAAGATCCCTCATGGACTCCCTGCTCAGCAGGAAGCCTGCTTCTCCCTCTCCCTACTTGTGTTCCCTCTCTCATTGTGTCTCTCTCTGTCAAATCATTCAATCAATCAATCTTAAAAAAATAAAAATAAATAAAAATACCATTGAAAATTGTAAACTAGTACATATTCACTGTAGAATTTGTTTAATTACAAAAAAGTAGAAAAAATAAAATAAAAATGATGCATTATTCAAATACCTAGAGATGGCCACATTTTTCCTTTTTTTAAATGAAAAATACTTAGAGAATTTTGTATCCTCATTTTTTCATTTTATCTTATAGTGGGTCACTTATCTTAAGTTACTAAATAACAAAGTTCATTTTTATTTTTTATTTTATTTTTTAAAAGAGTTTATTTATTTATTTGTCAGAGAGAGAGAAACAGAGTGCGCACAAGCAGGGGGAGCAGCAGGCAGAGGGAGAAGCAGACTTCCCGCTGAGCAGGAAGCCCAGTGAGGGGCTTGATCCCAGGACCACCTGAGCCAAAGGCAGATGCCCAACTGACTGAACCACCCAGGTGTCCCAAAGTTCATTTTTAAACTTCCAGGTTCATGTGGCATTGCTATTCCTCAACCTTCAATTCTGAGACTATATAAGACTAATGTGTTACAAAGGAAACTCGAAGAAGCGATTTCCTTGGTTATTTTGTGGGTGACAGTGTGATTCCTGCATGGATTGCCTCCGTGCCATTCCTCCAAACCATCTAGTTTGTTGAGTTGGGAAGGGCGTTCCCTTTTCAAGTCAGTATCAGATTGAAAAGTACAGCACTTACCATCAAATAATAGTGGATACGGGCAAACACTGGAAAAAAAAATACATTCACAGTTTAGGTGGAGAAACATCTTCAAACTTCATTTTACGTCCCATAAGCATTTAACCAAGCAGAGCGGGCAGCGTGGGTTTTGTCAACAGCAGCTCTTAAAGAAGCTGGGGTTATTTTTGTAGAAACTTTGCAACAGATGAAAGAACTTTTTTTGGTCTGTGAGCTATTATTAGCAAGACCAGGAAATTAGAAAATTAGCAGAGTGGTCATGTATAAGCTATGGGGATTTAGGGTTAGAATAAGACATTTGGGGGATTCTCAAGCCAATTGGTGTAGAAAGATAGAGTAGTTCTATACAATTTACATGAATTTCCAGAAATTTCTTTTACCTACTACTATGATAAAAGAAGCAAAGTTGATGGTCTGTGGAAGAGAAACTGTTTTGGTTGTGCCTGCTGATACAAACAGAAATGTCCCTAAAGAGACACTTGGTCCTGTGGAGTCCGAATGCCATACAGTTGTCTGGGATCCCCCTTTTCACCGGCAATAGAGCATTTCTTGCAGCCTATATTTAAACTTGGCACCTGTTGGGGGTACCCCTGGTGTGGCCTCAGAATCAGTGGTGCAGCTATTAATTTCTACGACTTGCTTTAGTTACTAGGAGCTGCTGCCAGACAGGGGAGGCGGAGCACCATATGGACAACAGAAGTATCAGAACACAGGGAATTACTCAAATATTTCAGAGAGATCTGGAGTAACAGGTTGTGGCACGATTTATTTCTTCAATTTGGGCCTGTAAGCAGGACTATAAGAACACCTCATGAAATGAAACATTGATCATTTATTTATTCAGTTTCTCACCTGAGTTCGACTATATGACAGAGTCTTTCCATTTTCTGGAAATTGTGGTGAAGAAGATAGATGAGGTTCTTGCTTTCCCAGTTTAGGAGTATACTACACTATATAATCAAACTTCTGTATTTTTCATTGTTATTTTATTTTATTTTATTTTTTTAAAGATTTTATTTATTTATTTGACAGAGAGAGATCACAAGTAGATGGAGAGGCAGGTAGAGAGAGAGAGAGAAAGGGAAGCAGGCTCCCTGCTGAGCAGAGAGCCCGATGCGGGACTCGATCCCAGGACCCTGAGATCATGACCCGAGCCGAAGGCAGTGGCTTAACCCACTGAGCCACCCAGGCGCCCCGTCATTGTTATTTTAAATCTAGAAGTTGTAAGTGGAAAAGTGTAAACCTTGAGTGTTCATATAGCATATTTAGCAGAGGAGAAAGACGGTAAGTATATTAGTAAGCAAATAAGAAAACGTTGGACCATGATAAGCGCAATCTAGAAAAATTAAAATGGGACTATAAATAATAGGAAGTCACTAGGTGGCTATTTTACGCTGGTCGGGGGAGGGGCAGGTCAGGGATAGCCTGAGGAGGTGGCATTTAAACCGAGATCCTAATGACTAGAAGGAAGGAGCCAAGTATAGATGGAGGAGGAGTGTGGGGGTTAATATAGGTAGAAGCAGCAATTAATGACAAGGTCCTAAGCTCTAGTGGCAGGCAGGGTGTCAGATTGCCAAGGGTTTTTTTGTAGCTCAAGGTAAGGAGTTTGGGTCTATTCTAAACAGCATTAAATGTCTTTAAATAGGGGTGTACTATGACAGGCCTAATTGAATTCCAGTGGCACAATTTACTCAATGTGTGATTGGGGTCAGTCTTATTCATGTGCTCAACACTTCCTGAGTGCTTGTCAGGCCTGGTGTTTGATTCTGGGGTTACCCAGATCCATCAGACATAGTCTTGACCCTGGATGAGTTCCCAGTCTTGTGGGTAGCTTCATCTTTTTGAACTTTTTTCCTACTCTGGAACAGAGGAATAATAATCTTCAGATTGTTTAGGGGATTAAACATGATGTTTGACAAAGATATTAATAAAGGGTCTGAAACATTATAGCTGCTCTAGAGGTGGTGTTTATTCTTATTGTTACTGATTTCCATTAGGTTATATAAAAGTTTTTTAAAGGAGATAAAATATAAAAATATAATTATTTAGCTGAATTTCTTACTAAAGAATGGGATCAATCCCATTCTTTAGTGAGAAATATATGTGTTTCTTATAAGAAATATGAATGAAATATATATAATAAATATAAATATATATTAATATATATTTAATATGGAAAATATACATAATATATAATAATACATAATAATTCATATATATATTCATATAAGAAATATATATGTGGATCTAGTTATTTTCAAATAATCTGTGATGGTTCCTTTTACCAACACCGCAGTCTAAATTATTGTAGTATTATAGTAAGTCTTGAAATCAGGTAGTATTGGTTCTCCAAATCTGTCCTCTTTTTTGGCTATTCTAAATTTTTTGTTTTTCTTCATAAATTTTATAATCAATTTGTTGTTTTCCATAAAAAATTCCTGCTGGGGCCATCAAAAGAAATTAAATCTTGCCATTTGCGACGACGTGGATGGAACTAGAGGGTATTATGCTTAGCGAAATAAGTCAATCAGAGAAAGACAAATATCATATGATCTTTCTGATATGAGGAAGTTGAGAGGCAATGTGGGGGTGTAGGGAAAGGATAAATGAAACAAGATGGGATCAGGAGGGAGACAGACCATAAGAGACTCTTAATCTCACAAAACAAACTGAGGGTTGCTGGGGGGAGGGGGGTTGGGAGAAGGGGGTGGGATTATGGACATTGGGGAGGGTATGTGCTATGGTGAGTGCTGTGAAGTGTGTAAACCTGGCGATTCACAGACCTGTACCCCTGGGGCTAATAATACATTATATGTTTATAAAAAAATAAAAAAAATTCCTGCTGGGATTTTTATTGAGATTTCACTGAATGTATGGAGTGTAGAAATATGATTTTTTAATCTTAAAAGTACGGAATTCTCCAATTCATGACACAACATATCTCTCCATTTATTTATGTCTTTGACTCTAAAAAAGGAAAGGGGATGGAAGAAATTTGCTCTGAACTATGTCTTTGCCTAACTTAGGTACTGTTGTAATATATTAAAAAGCAGAACTTGTGACCATTTTTTTCATTAAGCATTTTATGTGCTATCTAGTGCTCCTAAATGTAGTTTTGTTTTGTTTTTGTTTTTTGTATTCTTTAAACATTTTTGGATAAAAAAGTTCAATTGTAAATTTTTAATGAAATAAGTTAACATCAAATCATTGTATACCATTTTTGACAATTCAAAAAAAAAAAAAATGACCACCTCTACCCATTATCTCAGGTAATCCGACTAAATTAACTAATAGTAGTCCTGGGCTTATGAATGATTTACTTTTAAAATAAAGTCATGTTTGTTGAACTTTGTCCATAATAATAGAAATGTCAATTAAAACTTCTGAGGTTAAGTGTTCATCTAACAGATTGGCAAAGATCAGAAAGTTAAGTAATAATGTATTAAACTTCTTTCGGTTATTCTCGTCTCTGTGGGGCGAAGAGTCACTGGGCCAAGGGGTTGTGCCCACCCAGGTCCTTCTCCTGTTCTAGATCACATTCCAAGGACCTAGGATCATAGGGAGTCCTCAAGATAGCAGGGTACAGTGAAAGGGGTTTGAGCATCAGAAAATGGGAAGCACTTGCTGGAGTGATCTATAAGATCTCTGTCAGCTCCATGACTCTAAATCAAGGATTTATGGACCACTTTCTCAGTAGAAAAGTCCCCTGACTTTTAAAATTGTACATTAGTCCTCTGAGTCTCTAAGAAAGTAGAGATTCAAAAATGAATGTCACTCTTTCTTAGTTCAAACACAGCTATCTACAGAAGACGTAGAAATGTTAGGCTTATCTTGGTCCAAACACATCTTTTCTGGAACATCTTGTTGCTTTAAGAAGTTCCAGTGGCATTGTCACCAGGTTGTGAAATGTACCCAGTGATCACTGTCCTGTTGCGGAGGGCTGATAAGGAACACTCACAGGGAACTCAGAATCATCGCACCTCACCTGTTTATAAGATAATGGGCTCTTGGTAAATCATTTAGAATAGTGCCTGGGAATCAATCGATAGTTTTAGTAGTTTTTGATGGATTGTTGATTGAGTTGAGTGATAATTGGGAAATTTAAGATATATACTTTATTTAAATAAAAAGATTTTATTTATTTATTTGACAGAGAGAGACACAATGAGAGAGGGAACACAAGCAGGGTGAGTGGGAGAGGGAGAAGCAGCCTTCTCGCTGAGCAGAGAGCCCGATGGGAGCCCGATACAGGGCTCGATCCCAGGACCCCAGGATCATGACCTGAGCCAAAGGTAGATGCTTAACCATTGAGCCACCCAGGCACTCCTAAGATATATATTTTAATGGAATGCAGGTGTCTTTGAGGAGGGCATGCTTAAAAATCTCTGGGGCAAGAGGACCCCATTTACAAGATATTTGGTTTTAGTGAAGTGATCTATGAAGAATATTTAAGAGACTACAACTAGATTTTTCTTTTTGACACTTACTACCTGGTTGACTTAATTAATGTAATAAAAAATCAGAGTAATATCAATGTTTATTCTTTTCCATTCTATAAACTATGATCTGATGAATAGATCCCTGCAGAGACCCTACTCCCCGTCTATTACTTTGCTCAGAACAATGGGAAGGAATAAAATAAACCTGAAGTTGCATAATGTTCACAACATTTATAAAATAAAAAATACATCTAAAAGAAAGTCATATTTAATTATAATAGTTACTTAAACAAAAAACAACAAAATAGGCAATCACTACTTAAATATGAGCCAGATTGTTTTCACAACAATGAAGACCCAATTAAAACAGCTTGGGACAAGATTAGAAGTGGATCAACTATTGAACGACATTGGGCAACCCCCGCTCCCTCACCATTTTGGAGAATACCTGTCATATAACTTTTTCACAGACCCCAAATTGCTGCTTTAAAACTCTGTTACTCTAGGAGTGCCTGGATGGCTCAGTTGGTTAAGCATCTGCTTTGGGCCTAGGTCATGATCTCAGGGTCCTGGAATCGAGACCCACATTGTGCTCCCTCCTCAGTGGGAAGTCTGTTTCTCCCTCTCCCTCCCACTCTCCCCATTTCCCCTGCTCATGCTCTTTCACTCTCAAATAAATAAGATATCTAAAAAAAAAAAAAAAAAAAAAATCACAAAAAACCAAACCCAGAATAAAACTCTACTACTGTTCTGTACTATTGAGTGCTGTCAAGTATACCTGATTTGACAGGTATTATATTGTAGTAAATTATACCAAGGCTCCCATACTGAGGGCTATTCCTAATGTTTTTGGGCAATATGAGCTTTTTCTCAGCTTCCATGGGGATCCAGAGACTCCACCTCTCCTGGTTCCCTTCATCCATCCTGGACAATAACATCTGCTACCCTGACTGATGATTTGGTGTTAGAAATTAAGAATAATAGCTGACCTGTAGAGGCAGTTGAACTTAATCTTAAGAAAGCACATACACATATTAAACTGGAAAATCAAAATAAACATATCTCAAATAGTAAATAATAGAAGAGAAGAATTCCACTTTTCAAAAAAGTAAGGTGAGGCTCGTCTGAATTTCTGCGCATTTTGATGTGCATTTACTGCCCAAATCTTTGGCGATTAGTGATGATGTCATATAGAGATTATTCTAGAATCAAATTATTCTAATTCTAGAATCAAATTATTCTAGAATCAAATTATTCTAATATTCTAAATAATCATTCAAATTATTCTAATTTGGGTCCTAGTTATAGAATATCTGTGGCTCTCTCAAATTTCCCAGAATGCTTTTTTCTTCCTTCCTCCTTCTCTTGTTCCCTTTACTTCCGTTTCTCTTTCATTTTGTTCTTCGTCTTTCTTAATCCTTTCTCCAGTGACAACACTCTAGATTTCTCAGTTGTACTCAAGATTAAAATGATTTTGAACTTTCTTATATTTTTTTCTCTTATAACCAGTATCAGCCAGAGCCTAAAAACTTCCTTTTACATTCTGTGTTCAGGAGACCCACGGTTTGATTGATTGTACTGGTGGTAGTTAGTGACTCTAAGGTCTGAGCCACTTGAATCAGTGAACCTGGAAACAGAGTATTTGGCTTCTGACTTCTATTTATCAACCCTATAGCTACATCTGACATTATTTTTTCTTATTAAAAGGAATATTAATGACTTATTTTTAGCTTTGTGAAGATTTTACCTTTTTGTTTTTTAAAGTAGGCTCTACACCCAACATGTGGGTTGAACTCACGACCCTAGGATCAAGACATGAGCTGAGATTGAGAGGCAGATACTTAACTGATTGAGACACCCAAGCGCCTGAAGACTTTACTTCTTCTTCTTCCCTTTTTTTTTTTTTAAACTCCATCCCACTACCTCCCCTCCCTTCCAGCAACCCACAGTTTCTTATAGTTAAGAGTCTCTCATGGTTTTCCTCCCTCCCTGATGACTTCCCATTCAGATTTCTCTTCCTTACTTATCGTCCCATTGACTCCTTTTCCATCTGATGCCTCCAATTTTTCAAATTCCAAATAACCTAATTTCATCAAGCAGAGCTATCTTTGGAAATTAACCAAGATCATTGAAAATTTACTATGCACTTTGAGCTGTATAAAGAGGGTAAAGACAGTTTCTGCTGCCAGTGAATTTAGTATCATTTGTGAGATAAGGCATTAGTTCTCTCTTCTTGGAATGCCCCTGCCTGCTTTTCTATCTAAAGTCATCCTTCTGGAAGAGTCATTAGTGTCTCTAGACCACCTAACTGGGAGAGAGAATCCCTCTCTTGGCTAATACTTTCATCACTGCAGTTGATCCTCAGTTTTGTAATTAGTTACATGTCAGTTTTCACTACTCCAGTGTGAGCTCCTCCACAACAGGTCTTTTGTTTTAATTCACCTAGTTCCTGATACATAGAGTAGCTGTTTAAAAAATGCCAGGTTTTAGATTGCAGAATTAAACCCTGAATTATGATCTACTATAATATATAAAAACAATTCTCAGAAATATTAAAATGTATCAGGATGTCTTTACTTGTCACATATCCCCAGACAAATCAGAAACCATAAGGATTCTTTCAATTCTTAGCGCTCAATTTCATCATTCTTATTCAAGATTCCTTTTTTTTTTTTTCAGTATTTCAATTAGCCCCAGCAAATCTTTTGTTTATGTAAGTTTGTTTTTTTTTTTTTGGTATGGTTATTGGTATTAGCCCATTTTAGAAAAATTAATTTTTCTGTTATTATAGGTACTGAGGATTTTTTGTTTTCAGGATGTTGAGCAAGATGCCACAATGAGGCTTTGTTAAATTATAGTTTGTACAATTAATGAACCTTTTATTTCTGCTCAAGATTACAGAGAGTTTAACTTTGTGTTCTTTTCTAAATTGATAACAGCTTGTTTTAAAAATCTATTTTTAGATTGGATGTGTTTGGAAATGCTTTAGGAAATAATGCAAGTGGCCAATGGTTTTGTTTTGGCATGTTTTTATTTTGTAATGCATGCTTTGTGACCTAGGAGATATACAGCAGATTTCAATTTATTAAACATAAAACTTCCAACTTTTAACCCCTGGAAAGGAGAATGAACAGAAAGCCTGATTAATTATTGGTATAGTGATCCTTTGGCCATGCTAGCTGAATGATTTACACTGGTGTTTTCTTAGGTCTCACTGAACAAAGCCTCATTCACTGCGGGTATTCAATAAAAAAAAAATAAAAACATTCACTGCGGGTATTCAATAATAAAAACAGTCATAGGGTTAGGAATTTACAATCTCAAAGAAAATACAGTACAATCTGAACAAAATGATATTTCTAATTTAATATCTTCTAGATTTTTCTGCCCAAATCATCTTTCCTTCTAGAGGCTTTGATCATATTTATTCTTTTTCAGAAACATGGCTTATCTATGTTTTTGTGCCAAACGTGAATTATCCCTTTTAGTGTTCAGCATCCTTTGCTCATTTATCCATATCCATATAATTTTTCCATTTCTCATTTTCTATTATTTTCACCTCAAACAGATTTTCCATGTTCTTCACAAAGAATCAGCCTAGTGAGGCGATTCATGAAAAGATGCTTTATTCCTCTGTGTTCTCCAGGGAGACAGAATTTATTTAAAAAAATATTAGGCTTCTTGGGGCACCTGGGTGGCTCAGTGGGTTAAGCCTCTGCCTTCAGCTCAGGTCATGGTCTCAGGGTCCTGGGGTCGAGCCCCGAGTTAGGCTCTCTACTCAGCGGGGAGCCTACATATCCCTCTCACTGTCTTCTTGTGATCTCTCTGTCAAATAAGAAACAATCTTAAAAAAAATAGATTAGACTTCTTGAAAGGAAATACATTTAGAATTTTTGTTTTTGCCTACTTTGGCCAGTCTAGACATTGGTCCTTTCAAATAGACATTTAAATAACAAGTGCAGCACGTGGGAAAGAAAAACAGAACACTTGAGGGGTTGTTTTGCACATTAATCACTCACGAAAGTTTGAGCTTTGAGAATTCAGTTAATTAACTGTACACGCTTAAGAAATTAAAAAAAAAATTAGCTGTGGTCAAATGCCACTTTCTATTAGGTGTTAGAGGTAGAGAGCTGAATGAACAGAATCCTTGATGCCAAGGACTGACAGTCTCATGGAAAAGGCAGACTAATGGATGAATGACACAGTCTGTCCTATGATGGCAACTCAGGGAGGCCTGTGAAATATGTCCCTGTGAAGCTTTATAAACAGATATCTGTTTTTTATTTTTTTTTTATTAAGGATTTTTGTTTATTTATTTGACAGATCACAAGTAGGCAGAGAGGCAGGCAGAGAGAGAGGGGGAAACAGGGTCCCCGCTGAGCAGAGAGCCCGATGTGAGGCTCGATCCCAGGACCCTGGGATCATGACCTGAGCCGAAGGCAGAGGCTTTAACCCACTGAGCCACCCAGGTGCCCCCAGATATCTGTTTATAAACAGATGTGGAACTTATAAACTTACAAATGTGTAACTGAACTTTGGAAGATGGACATTATTAAGAGGAAAAAAATTTCTATATCAAAAGAGTATTCCAGACAGGGAATAGCATGAGTGAGAGCAAGGAACCTTAAGGTGCTGTGAGCCGTTTGTGAATTAGATGTATCTCAATGTGATTGAGCGAGGAGAGGGAAAAGGAGTGGCAAGAAATGATGCTGTACAAAGATGCGGGAGTCAAGTCAGGGTTACGTGGGGGATCATGGTCGAGGATGCTTGGGGTGATTTTGATGCCAGGTTTTTGAATATGGGAAATGATATTCTTTGTTCCTGAATGAGAGAGCTTGCTTCCTATCTCTCTCTCTTCCATGTGAGGACACAACAAGAAGACAGCTGTTTGCGAGCCAGAAAGACTGGCCTCATCAGAATGGAATTGGCTGGCACCTTAATCCTGGACTTCCCAGCCTCCAGAACTATGAGAAATAAATGTCTGTTGTTTAAGCCTTCCAGCTTCTGGTATTTTATCACAGCAGCCTGAGCAGACTAGGACAGTTCCTCATTTCTTTTAGTGATACTGTATTCCTAGTAAGGCATGCTAGAGATTTGGGAATCATCTTCAACTTCTCCTGTTTCTGCCTCCACAATCCATGAATTTTGTGTGTTCTCTTTTCTGGTATTCCTGCACTGTTCAGTACCATGGTTCCTTGTCATTGTTTGTCTGGATTATTTCAATAATCTAATTGGTTTCATTTTTGTCTACGACCCTCAGAAGACCTACAGAAGAGAAAGTACTGATGCACAGTGAAGTGCTCTTCTTCAGAAATTTTCAGTGGCTTTCCATCATCTGAAGAATAATATTCAAACTCCTCAGCACAGAATTTAGAGCCCCCTCCTATCCCTACCCATAGTATGGCTTCAATCGTCTTTCTAGGGTCATTTCCCAAAACACCCAGCCATGTGCTTTTTCTTGTGGCCACTCACAGTTTAGTTCATCAGGAGCTTCCATTTTGATGAACACATTGATGTGCTGGAGGGTGATGTGCCCTGATTCAATGAGGAGAAGGCACAGAAGCTTCTCATTTGGGACCCTCCCACAATTCACCCTCTGGTCTCTTCATTTGGTTGGTCCTCCATAGCTTTCATAATGAAACTGTGATAGTAACTACTGCACTTTCCTGAGTTCTGTCATTCCTTCTAGTGAATTATCAAACCTGAGGGGGTCATGAGTCCCCAGATTTGTAGCAAAATAATCAGGAATTCCAGTAGCCGGAGGACCCTGAAACTAGGACTGCCATCTGAAGTGTGAACCATCTTGTGAAGGACTACGCACTTAACGTGAGGGGTGGTTAGTACCAGAAATGAATTGCAGTACGTTGTTTGAGGTGGAAATGAAATAATGTCACAGAATGAAAGCCATTTTGCTGATAGCAACATTTTCAGTGGGCATTTTTTGGGATGACCTAAAGCAAAAGGAGATTAGCATTGCTTTAAAAAATATTCTTACCAAAGAGGAGAATTGGCTACAATCTCAAGGTTTAAAGCATCACTCTCTATACATCTCATTTTTCATCGTAGTGTTCAGGAAAAGTATTCTGTTAGCGGTCAAAATGGCTTAATCCTTAGAATTACATTTCTGCTTTTCAAATAAATAGCCCGTTTGTTTTTCCTCTTAGGGTTTTTTCCCCTGCCCTCCTGGATATAAACCACTTGCTATCTGGTTGCAGAAAGGGAAATCGGGTGGCAATTGGAGACAAGACTTCGATCCTTTTTGCCAAGCTGAGAGGGAAGAACTCAGTGATCACATGGTCCTGCTGACACTAAGCATATCTGGAAACCATCTAGATATTCACATGAGAACATATGACTTCTCTCTTCCCCATTTCTTTCTGGATATTACAATTTGACATTTGTCATCCGGACAGGACTTTTCTTTGTTCTCCTTGTGGGGAAGCTTGATAACGTCTGATTTTATGCGGCCTCTTCGAAAGTCTTCCTTTCCATTCTCCTTTCACTTGGTCACCCAACGTTTGGTTTCAGCTTTGCTTTTATAGCCCCTGGGTACTGTCTTGACTGTCTGAGGATCCCGCTTTCCAAACTGCAAGGCCGTCACACCGTTGCCTTATGCGTAATGGTTGGCTTTCTTAGCTCACTTCCTTAGCATGACTTTTTTTGGGGAGGAGGGAGGTGAAAAGCAAACTTCTGAGAAATGTCAGACCAGGGATGCCTGGGTGGCTCAGTGGGTTAAACATCTGCCTTCGGTTCAGGTCATGATCCCAGAGTCCGGGGATCAAGTACTACGTTGGAATCCCTGCTCAGCTGGGAGTCTGCTTCTCCCTCTGCCTACTGCTCCCCCTGCTTGTGCACTCTCTCTCTCTGAAAAATAAATAAATAAATAAATAAATAAATAAATATCTTATTAAAAGAAAAAAAAAACACATTAGACCAATCCAACCAACGTAATTCTTTCTCTGAAATGTTCTTAACACAATGTCCTTTCTTTTATTCTTATTTTATTACCCAAGGAAAGAAAATTTACTTAGCTCCTTTTTTTTTAAACCCAAGATTTTGCTTCCCAATTAACATTTTTTGAGTTTCTTTCCACTGGAGGAATAGTTTTAGTCTTTACAAATAATAAATTGTCAAATCTTTGTGTCCAAAGGGGGGAAAAAATACATGAGTCAAATACATTTCACCAGATCTGCTTCAAAGATCACATTTCTTTTTAGAGGTCCATTTATTTTTTTCAGTTCTGAATTTTTCTCTGGTAAATATGATTAGCTAACAGCAATGGGTGAGAATAGCTCATCCTGTTGAGATAAATGAACTTCAGTTTGAGGGCATTCTAGTGTCCCCTATTTGAAGAGCATTCATGTACTATTTAGTGTGGTAAGATGACACACAGAGTCTGTTCATCACATGCTTGTTTACATTGCAATTCTATTTACTGTGTGTAGTGAATTTGTATACATGAAAATAATTTTATGAGTTCAAACTCAATGATTTATCAATACACATTTTTAAAAAAGATTTTATTTATTTATTTGACAGACAGAGATCACAAGTAGGCAGAGAGGCAGGCAGAGAGAGAGGAGGAGGCAGGCTCCCTGCTGAGCAGAGAGCCCAATGCAGGGCTCGATCCCAGGACCCTGAGATCATGACCTGAGCCAAAAGCAGAGCCTTTAACCCACTGAGCCACCCAGGTGCCCTCATACACATTTTCAAAGTTAATTTGTTGGGTGCGTTCTGTCCATGGTTCTGTTCTTGTCCCCTTGACTGTGATACCTAATCCCCACCTTTTGTTTTTTCATATTCCTGTGAAGAGCAGATCAGTGCCACCAGTGACAGGAGCCACCCTAACAACTTACGAAGGCCAGTTATATACCCATACACAACTCTGTCAAGTCAAAGGAATGTTGTATAAAAAACATTCTAATAGGTATCTTTTCTCTTGATTATAAAAATTGTCCATGCTATCACAAGAAATTTTTGAAATAGATTCAGAATCCCATACAACTGTGATGCTATCCCATCATAATAAATGCTTACTCCCCAGTGCAATTCCTTTCAGTCCTTATCATTGTTTTCCCAACAGGCTGAGATCATATTTATAAATATTTTAACTGATTTTTGCTTTAGTTTCACTTTATTTTCAGCAGGCATTAGAAAGACCAAGACGAATATACCTAAGCAATCTTTATCCCTCTTTACATAAAATAACTACATTGAAAGTGGAGAGCATACAGTTTACTGTTAACTTTGCTGTTTCTCAGTGCTTTTCTTATTTTTGTTTCCTATTTTTGATATTCTCTTTAATTATAAGAGATTACCCAGAGTATTATCTAATCAAAATAAAATCTTCAAAAAGGAAGTTTATTTCTGCTTTCACCATGACTGAGTCAAAATTGATCAAATTGCTAGAAGAGCTAAATAAAAAGGAACAAAGAATCTCCTGGTATAATTATCTTCTGTAGCAACATCAGCCTGAATAATCCATTTGGGATTCTTTCTGTATGTGTCTGTCCAAAAACATTTGCTACAAACACTGCTTTCCCCATACGCAAGTAACGTTTAAACATTCATTAAAGCTCCTAGTGGACAGCCACAAGAAGTACCAAATCCTCGCTGTGTACAATCTGTAAGATACTTTTCACATGCTAGTTACTAAATAAATGTGAAAGGAAGACCAGGATTTTTGATTTCTGATCTAAAAGTGCTTATTCCTAATTAGTGACAAGAAGAAAGAAAGGGGAAGGAATTAATATTAGCTTCCTGCCTCTATTTTGACAGTGCTATGTACTCTACATACTAAATTCTTACTGCTCTAGAAAGTAATCACTCATCTTATTCCATAAATTCTGTTACTTTTGTTCCCTGACAGATGCATTTTATTGAATGCATATTTTAAAAAAGATTTTATTTATTTATTTGAGATAGAGAGAAAGCACAAGCTGGGGAAGGATCAGAGGGAGAGAGAGTAGCAGGCTCCCCATTCAGCAGGAAGCCCTACGTGGGGCTCGATCCCATGACCCTGGGATCATGACCTAAGCCAAAGGCAGAGGCTTAACTATCTGAGCCACCCAGGTGCCCCTATTGAGTACATATTGATAAAAAGTAGGATTATTTTTCTTACCTCATGAACAATGTGCAGGAAGACAGTCCAGGATTAGTACGCTGGTCTAGGAAATTGACAAGGTTGTGCAAAAGGCTCTGGGGAGGTGTCTTACTGGGCATAATGACACCCTAAACAAATGAGGGTGATGTTAAAAATGATAAAGGGGAGAATGGATGCCTCTCGATTCTCTGCCATCAGTACTGCTTACTCATCAAGGCCAGTATCCTGTCTTGCATGGATTCCTGTGATTATCTTCATATTGGTCACTTAACCTACGGTCTTGTGCAACGTCAGTCCATTCTTCATACTTCCACCAGAGTGATCTTCCTTGAACACAAACATAAGTGTGTCCTTACTTGCTTAAAGCACTTCAGTGACTCTTTGTTGTTCTTAAGACGAAGTTCGAGCTCCTTCAGACGGCATTCAAAGGTCCTCCAGATTTGGACATTATTACAGCTCTGCTGTCCATGTTCGATTACGTTTTAGCCACACACATTTTCAACGCCTTATATGTACCTTATCTCTTTCAGTTAGGAGGGTTTATATAGATTCCCTTTGAATTTTCAGAGAAACTGGATTTACAGTTTTCTTTTCTTTTTTTTTTTTTTTTAAGATTTTATTTATTTATTTGTCAGAGGGAGAGAAGCGAGAGCGAGCACAGGCAGACAGAGTGGCAGGCAGAGGCAGAAGGAGAAGCAGGCTCCCTGCCAAGCAAGGAGCCCGACGTGGGACTCGATCCCAGGACGCTGGGATCATGACCTGAGCTGAAGGCAGCCGCCCAACCACTGAGCCACCCAGGCGTCCCACGGACTTACAGTTTTCTAATATAGATTCTGCTTTTTTAAAATGTGAGGCATGTGGGCAAATAAAAGATCTCTGTTGATGAAATTCAACTCTTCTACTGCTGCTGAGCAATCTTTATACTATTCCTTTGGCCCAAAATAGTCTTTTCTCATTTTGCTGAATTAATTTCATCCCAACCCTTGTTTTTTGCGTTTTGTTTGTCTGCCTTCTCAGTTTTCAGGCCACACACTGTATGCGATTTCCTCCCAGGAAGCCTCTCTGCCTTCCCAGATCTGGGCACATCTTCTCCCCTATGTACTCCAGACATGGGCAGCTCTATTGGCATCAGCATGTGACAAACTTCCCATTAAGCTTGAAGCTCAGAGGATTGGGGTCATTTCTGTCTCAATTGTTTATTCATTGATTCAGCAAATATTTAATGGGCACCTACTATGTGCTAAGGCTATTTTAGGCACTAGGGATTTAGTAATTAACAAAGTGGGGAAAACTTTTGACTTTCATGGAGCCAGGTAGGAAGATAATAAACAGGAGAAATAAAACATATAGTATATTATATAGTGCCCTCTCTAATCTCTTTTAAGAAAAATGAAATGATCTACAACTCACATTTGCTCTATCAATCAGGACAGACTTTGGTGTTTCTCAAGTCCTTTTTTTTTTTTTTTTTTTTCATTATTGCATGCTTAAGGAGGCTTTTTAGAAGATTTTTTTTCCCCAAATGTCTACCCACCCCCTCTCCCTTATGAAATTTAAATACCACAAATATACTGTATGCCAATTTATATACTGTGGGCCTTTGGAAGCCATAGAACATTGTATTTTTCACAACCCCCAAACCAATTTTTATCATTATTGTCTCTGTTAAGAGTACGTGGGTTAGATTATCCTGCTGTTGCAATTATCCCCAAATGTCAGCTGCCAAAAGCAAGAAGTCATGCTCCACGACCACTGTAGGTCAAGCTGTGGACTCTGGGACTCAAGCTGACAGTCAGTCACTATGGAATCATTGCTGGTCTCCAGGCAGAGACAAAGAGCACATGACAACTCAAAAAGAACTGTTTACAGCTTCTTGAACTTCTGCTCAGAGGTGACATGTGCTGCTTCTGCCCACTTTCCAATAGCGAATCAAGTCACATGGCCGCATCCCATATTGTGTGGGAAAGAAGAGGGAAAGCGGAAGTACAATCTTAACATGAAAGCGGAAGTACAATCTTAACATGTGACTGAAAAGAAGAAAAAAACGCCTCAGAATATTTGTGAAGAGCCCTAACGATTGTTACAGCTGTGGTCCCAACAGTCCTCAGAGGCAGAGAGGATGTTGAGGATGTCAATGTTGTTTGTTCAAAAGCCTGCAGAGGCCAAATCCAGGTAACTGGCTCTTACTTGTTTATTTTACTCCCTGTCTCTGGGGTTCAATCCTGCCCATCGTGATAAATGTGTGCGCATCATTGAGCTTTCAGTATGTATGAAACAACTCTTTCACTCTTAATCCTTGGTCTTTTTAGACCACTGCTGGATATGGCCCTCCTCATACCCTCATGACACTGTACCATGAAGAATCAGGCTTTAAAAAGGCATGTGGGCCCATAACACTCACAAGGGCAATGAAAATATTGCCAGAATCTCACTCACCACAGCCCGAAAATCTATATTGTTTGCACTGGGGGTAATTTATTCATATGACTTTCTATCATCAGAGTCCTGAATGAACCCAATCAAGACTGCCCTGAGAGCACTGGGCACGGGGTTCACAGACCCCAAAGACATCTTCAGGTCTGTTCCCCTAGAGCCCAGCAAGCTACAAAACCCTGCGACAGACCTGGGGGAAGGAAGTGGGGCTAATTCCAAAGGAAGGCATTTCTGGGAAGACATAGCAGGACAAAACTCTGGATTTTCTTGTTCTAGAGTATAGCAGGCTCCATTTCTGGTACCGTGGGTGATGCTCTTCTACCCAGCAGACTTCCACTATGGCCTTCTTGTTATTTCATTTGGCAAGGTCACGTGTTAGAACCATTGTTGTGAGATAATGGAGACTGGGCAATGGTACAGTTTGGGGACATGTCAAGGTTTTCAGGAACCTGAGCAATAATCTGGCCCAATTCTATGTTTGGACAAATAAGAAGACAGTGACTCAGTGTTCCATAAGAGGCCAGGGTCAGAGAAAATCCCAGGGCTCTTGCCTGCTGGTATGTTGTCTACTTCTCTCTCTCTCTGGGATGATTTGCTACACTTCCTTCTTCAACCTCCAAAGCGGAAGATCCCTTCTGTTTATTTGTCAAGTTCCCTCTCCCTCAGGTCCCCTTTCTTTCTCCTTTCTTCTACTCAAAATAGAAGTGTGTTGTGGTTTCTAGAGGAGGAATCCAGATCTGAGCTTTCCCAACCTTGGCGAGAGGCCCTGGCAAGGTTTCTTCCGTGCTGTCTCGGGGACATCCGCAGCTGGAGAACAACCAGTCTCTCCCACAGGCTGGGGAAATGCCACGTGACTTCTCCTTGCCTCGTGGCCCACCATGGGTTATAAGCAGCACAACTATCCCTGGCCTTGGAAAGTCGGGGGACCCAGACAATTTGCTTTTGAGCCCTCAGAACGTGCTGTGGGAATTCAGCAGCCTCCTTCCGTGGCTCCTGCGGCTGCCCCCAACTTGCCAGGGCTGGCCTTTATTCACTCTCTCCCTTGTATTCCCCCAGGCCTAGAACATAACACTGGATTTCATCCATATTTATTGAACCGAATGGTATGAATTGAACTGCAATGGAGACAATGACCCCGTGAGTCGAAGTACCTTGCCGAAAGTTGCACGGCCAGTAAGAATGAGGTTGAATTCAGAATTTGAATCCATTTGCCTGACTTTGCTGTGTTATGAGAATCCCACATTCCAAGCTGAATTTACGACAATGAAGTTTCCCCTGCGCTATACTGCTGAGTAAGGGGCAGCACCCATAGTGGCCTGGGGGGTCAGGGGAGCTCCTTTCTCACCCACATAGTGTAACTGTGTAGAACATTTAAGAAGCAATAAGGTTTGATGATTGCTCCGTCGTAGCCTGAACTCTTCATGGTACAGCGTCGTGAGGTCGTGAGGAGGGCCGTATCCAGCAGCGGTCAGTCACCCCTGAAGACTCTGCCTGCTAACCTTGCATTTTGGTGACTTACCCCATCTGCTCTGTGCTCAGCCACTAGTGCCCTTTCTCAGACACAGTTTTTGCATACACGGAATGTATGTAATCTGAGGAACTAGACTTGTCAGGAAAGAGGGCCCACGTCAGCATCTTCCAACCCAGTGCTTGACTGATTGCTGAACTCCTAAGAGGTTCCCAAGCACCAGTTTAAACAAAAAATTAAAATAACAAAAGTCCTCCAAATCCAAAAAATAAACAATGTGCACTTGTCCAATTCTTGATTTCATCAGAGTTTTGGGTGAAGATAAAGTTGAAATGTCGCCATAACTCTTTATGTATGATTTATAGCCCAAATATATTCATTGAATTTGGTGCAACTTGCAAAAGTACACTGGACACTTTGTGACTACCCTGTAACTCCACACCCCAGTTTTTTTTTTTCTTTCCTTTTTTTTTCTTTTTAAGATTTTATTTATTTACTTGACAGAGAGAGAGATCAGAAGTAGGCAGAGAAGCAGGCAGAGAGAGAGAAGGGGAAGCAGACTCCCTGCTGAGCAGAGAGCCCGATGCGGGGCTCGATCCCAGGACCCTGGGATCATGACCTGAGCCAAAGGCAGAGGCTTAACCCACTGAGCCACCCAAGCACCCAAACACCCCAGTTTTGAAAACCTGCTTCTGGACTTGAACTCCCTAGAAACATCCTTATAGCTGTGGATGAGTTTCATTGTAGCTTAATTCCAGGCAACATTTTTTTTCTTCCCCCCAAATGCCGACAGCAATGCTGCTTTCTCTTCTGTGGTGCATTGAGAAAATGAAGAGGTTATTAACCAGAGGACATTTTTAAAAAATGGAATTAATATTGTCATGCTCTTTCCACTTGCATCACAGAAGGATTAGCATACAATACTTCTATCAAGACAGATTTTGCTTATTTTCCCTTACAAGGTACAAGAAAACAAGATAGGTATATTACTATTCTCCCTGGCAAAGGAGGAACTCACACAAAATTGGGTACACGTGTGGCCCTTACTTTTCCCCTAGGCTATTTTCTTATGTCATGGACAGTATACAACAAACATGAACTTCCTTTATGTTTAAAGGGAACTAGAGACATTGACTGGTGTTCACTCTAACTACCGTGGTTTTATTTTATGATTTTTTTGGTGACTATTTAATCACAACAAAATTTAGCAATGTATAACAGTGAAATGACCATAGTCTTCAAAGGAGATTTAGGTAGAAAAAGGATGAGAATTGGCAACTTCCAAATTTACAGTATCTGGGATCTGCAGAAATCAACGGCCGGGCAGGCAGTCAGGCATGTACTATATCAAAAGGATGGCAACCAGAGGGGAAGTTCTTAAGAATTCTAATAGCTGTTCCAGCAATTACATTACTAGGTATTTACCCCAAGGATACGAAAATACTAATTTGAAGGGATACATGCGCTCTGATGTTTATAGCAGCATTGTCTACAACAGCCAAATTGTGGAAGGAGCCCAAATGTCTATTGACTGATGACAATAGAAGTTTTGGAAGTTTTGGTACACACACACACACACACACACAGGAATATTACTCAGCCATAAAAAAAAAATGACATCTTGCTATTGGCAACAGTGTGGCTAGAACTACAGGGTATTATGCTAAACAAAATAAGTTAGTCAGAGAAAGACAAATACTATATGATTGCACTCATATGTGGAATTTAAGAAACAAAGCAAATGATCATAGAGGAAAAAAAGGGTAGGGGCACCTGGGTGGCTCAGTGCGTTAAGCCTCTGCCTCCGGCTCAGGTCATGATCCCAGGGTCTTGGGATTGAGCACCACATCGGGCTCTCTGCTCAACAGGGAGCCTGCTTCCCTTCCTCTCTCTCTGCCTACTTGTGAACTCTGTCTGTCAAATAAATAAATAAATAAATAAATAAATAAATAAATAAATAATCTTAAAAAAAAAAGGGGAAAACCAAGAAATAGACTTATAAGTATAGAGAACAAGCTAATGGTTACCAGTGGGAAGGGGGGTGGGGGGATGGATGAAATAGGTGATGGGGATTAAGGCATGCACTTGGGATGAGCACCGAAGGTTGTATGTGTTGAATCACTCAATTGTACATCTGAAATTAATATTATACTGTATGTTAGCTAACTAGAATTTAAATTAAAAAAAAAAAAAGAATTCGTATAGCCAAAGATCAAAGAGCAACAAACACACCTTTCAGTGTAGATTAACCATTGGAATCCAGTTTCTTAGAGTTGAAAGATAGTTATTACTGAGACTCACACCAGTTGTATCTGATAGTTAAACCCACCGAATCACATCCAGGAACAGTTCAATAAACACTATGATAAAGTATTCATAGAGAACACTTCTTCTTTCCATATACTTTCTTCTCTTTCTTTTTTTTCTTTTTCTCTTCTTTTCTTTCCTTCTTTCTCTCTCTTTCTTTCTTTCTTTCTTTCTTTCTTTCTTTCTTTCTTTCTCTCTCTCTCTCTCTTTCTTTTTTTGAGACACAGCATGCAAAAAGGGGTTTGGGGAGAGGTGCAGAGAAAGAATCCTAAGCAGGTTCCATGCCCAGTGCAGAGCCCAATGTGAGGTTTGATCTTCTGACCGAGATCATGATCCCAGCCAAAGAGTTGGATGCTCAACCTACTGAGCCATCCAGGCACCCTGAATATACTTTTTATTTTTTTCTTTAACCTAAAGGGATTTCAATAGGAATTCTAAAACTGCTCCATTGTAGTTGAGTTCTGAAGAAGTAAGACTTAGACATAGAGGACCCATAAGATAAATCTCCCATCCCCTTTTTTGTCAGTGAACAGGAGCAACTTTTCTACCTTAGCCTTCTCTTTTTAATCTTTTATTTAGAAAGCTGTTTCCCTGTTGCTGCTTTTCTCTCTTTTCTGTCTCTGAGATTAAGATCGAAGGCACAATTCAGGTCACCCATCCTCACTCAACCAGCTACAATTCTGATTTGAGCATAAATATTCATTAGCTTTTACCACATTTGATGGCTCATTCATTGTATTACTCTGAGGACTTACATCACCTTGCATACTTCATAATAATACAGACTTTCAAAATTTTGTTCATCTCATCTCTTCAGATAAATAAGGTCTCTCCAAACTAACTTTTTATCTCTGTCATAAAAAGCAGTTGATACTCATCATTAAATAGTAGGAGAAGTGGGGGGAGCGCCTCGGTGGCTCAGTGGGTTAAGCCTCTGCCTTCAGCTGTCAGGTCATGAGGTCATGATCTCAGGGTCCTGGGATCGAGCCCCACATTGGGCTCTCTGCTCAGCAGGGAGCCTGCTCCCACCCCCCCACCTGCCTCTCTGCCTACTTGTGATTGCTGTCTGTCAAACAAATAAAACCTTTAAAAATAAATAAATAAATAAATAGATAGATAGATAGATAGTAGGAGAAGGAGCAGAGAGCCTGTCTTAGGCATGCTGGGACTTGCTTTGCCCAGTTTGTTTATAGTTATACTCTGTAAGTGTTCATTAAAGGAATGAATGAGAAAATGAATGAAAGTCGAGAGACTTAGTTTTGGGTGCTCTTTGCCTCTTACTCACTGGGTGGCCTTGGACAAACCACTTGACATCTCCAACCTCCAATTTTTTCACTTGTAAATAAGTGAGGGATCAGATGTCCCCATTTCTTTGTAATAGTTAGATTAGATCTCACCCAATTACTTTCAAGGTATACTCAAAATAGCAATTACTTTATTAACACAGAGCTTATAAATCTTGCCTAAATCAGCAGTGAAATCCCTAAGGACGCTTAGTGTTTTTGTTTTCTTTCTAGTTGCTTCACTTATTATCTTTAAACTAGGACAAATAAATATTTTAAAAAGTACAAAGACTTTCCAGTTCCAGCAAAAGGGGAACTTTTCTTTTCTTTTTCTTTTTTTAATAATTTTTTATTTTTTTATTAACATATAATGTATTATTAGCCCCAGGGGTACAGGTCTGTGAATCGTCAGGTTTACACACTTCACAGCACTCACCGTAGCACATATCCTCCCCAATGTCCATATCCCCACCATATTCTCCCTTCCCTCTCCCCCTAGCAACCCGCAGTTTGTTTTGTGAGATTAAGAGTCTCTTATGGTTTGTCTCCCTTCCTATCCCATCCTGTTTCATTTTTTCCTTCCCTACACCCTAAACCCCCCACTTTGCCTCTCAAATTCCTCATATCAGGGAGATCATATGATAATTATCTTTCTCTGATTGACTTATTTTGCTAAGCATAATACCCTCTAGTTCCATCCACATTGTCACAAATGGCAAGAATTCATTTTTTTGATGGCTGCATAGTATTCCATTATATATATCTATATATCTATAGATAAATATATAATATATATATATATATATATATATATATATATATATATATATATATATATCAATCACATCTTCTTGATCCATTCATCTGGTTATGGACATCTAGGTTCTTTCCACAGTTTGGCTATTGTGGTCATTGCTTCTGTAAACATTTGGGAGCATGTGCCCCTTCAGATCACTACATTTGTATCTTTAAGGTAAATACCCAGTAGTGTGATTGCTGGGTTGTAGGGTAGCTCTATTTTCAACTTTTTTTTTTTCCTTCAACTTTTTGAGGAACCTCCATACTGTTTTCCAGAGTGGTTGCACCAGATTGCATTCCCACCAGTAGTGCAGGAGGAGGAACTTATCTATTCTGAGAGGTGTTTACCAAAGCTTAACATTTTTGGGAAAAAGAAAAAAAAATTCCTAAAGACAATTAGTGTTACATTTCCTCCCTGCAGAATATATTTCTACATATGACATTGTGTTAATTGTTCTTTTTTCACTCTTAGTTTCATTCACTATTGGCAAACTGCTTGAGAGCATTGACCAGGTCTTTCTTGATTATTTTGTATCTCCAGTACCAAAAGTAGTGGCACGTACTAGGTGCTCAATAATGTTAAACTACACTGTTGAAATGGAGGTTCAGATATTCGAGTGAGTGGTAGAGCAAGATTATGAGAGTATCTCCTGATTGCAAATGTGACACTCTTTCTAATATAGAAACTGATTACATTAAGCCATTGAAAACCTTTAATTTTATTATTTTTTTAAGTAATCACTGCACCCAATGTGGGGTTCTAATTTGCAACCCTGAGATCAAGAGTCGCGTATTCCACTGACTGAGCCAGCTGAGTGCCTCCATAACCTTCAACATCTTAGTAAGAGTTAGTTATCAGTTGCTGGCACCAAGTTTGAGGATCCCAAATTGTTTCATTTTAATGGATTTGAGATGTTCAGGCTGTTGTCAGTGTGAATCTGGGTAGCCAGGAGTGAGTATGAAGATTCTCAGTTTCAAGGAGCACGTTTAAATAAAGTAAGAGAGAGAGAGAGAGAGAGAGAGAGAGAGATTTAGAAGTTAATACTTCCAATCCTCTCTTTAAAATAACTCTGCTTAAGTAAGGAGCAGATGGCCCCAAAGATAATTTCATCCCTAGATAGAAGCTGGAATAGATAAACTTGTGTGGAAACATTTTCTATGTTATATTTTTCTTACTCTACTTCAAAAAGAAATAATGATGTAAAAAAAAATCAAAGGATTGAGAGATATTACATAATTCATTTAGGAAGTCGCCTGAAGAAATTTCATCTGAAGCAATGAGGATTCATGTGTGCAACTGATCCAGAAATTTGAAAACAGGAAAGTAAACAAAACTACTGAGTGCAAAAGCCAGGAATTGTGTGAATCAGGATTATTTATTAGATTTTATTTCTTTGTATCTGTGGTATGATTAATAAACTAAATCAAGTCTTAAGTCTTGAATTCTATAAAGGAAATAAGTGTATAGGTAAATATACCACGTTTTTTCAGTATTTGAAACTTCAGGAACAGGTTTATGCTATGATTTTGGTGAATATTGCTACAATTCTTCTTCTTACATATTCATACAAATTTTATATCTGATTTGTTACATAATTTAAAAAGTAATTTGCTCCAAACTGCTTTCTAGTGTTTGTGTAACCACTGATAAATGGTTTAGGAGGTTTTTTTTTTCTTTCTCCTGTTAAGCATCTTTCTTTTACTTTGAGCATTTGATGAATGGAAAGAAAACCGTGCAACTCATTTCATAAAAATATTGATTAAAATGCTTTAGAAATAAGCAATAAATAATTTAAATAGTCTGGAAAGTCATTTAAAATTTTTTCCTTCTACAAAAGGCAATGACTGGCTTTCTAGTCGCCGACTCAATTTAGTCTATATAACAATTTTTCTTCTTTGAAAAAGAAACAGTTTAAAACAGAGCTCTATTATAGCCCAAGATGATTTAGAGTCTTAACTCTGGTGTTCCGCTCTGTTTACCAACTTCAGCCACAATAGATTTCACCAAGCACATGGCCCCACAGCTGAACCACGCTGTAGAAACTTGCCGGAAAAGGCAAAGAGCTCAGGCAGAAGAGAAAGAAAAGAGGAATCCTCCCCTCCCCAGCCCAGGCTCTGTCTTACATTGGACTTACATTCTTTAAGCCACTGGATCATTCTGCTTAAAATTCCCCTAATAAGTCAATCAGAGAAAGACAATTATCATATGGGTTCACTCCTATGTGGCGTATAAGAAACAGCACAGAGGGTCATAGGGAAAGGGAGGGAAGACTGAATGGGAAATCATCAGAGAGGGAGAAAAACCATGAGACTCAACTATAGGAAACAAACTGAGGGTTGCTGGAAAGAAAGTGGGTGGGGAGATGGGGTAACTGGGTGATGGGCATTAAGGAGGGCACGTGATGTGGTCAGTGCTGGGTGCTATACACCCTGATAAGTTACCGAACACTACATCCGAAACTAATGATGTACTGTATGTTGGCTAATTGAATTTAAAGTAAATAAAAATTCCCTTATCCACACTGCAGTTAAGATATATCTCCGATAAGAGAGCATTTCTTTTGACTGAGTCATTCCAGTTCAGAAGTTCATATTTTAAAAATAATCTAAGGGAAACAAAAATCTAGAAGCATAGAGATGTTCATTGCAATATTATCTGGAACAACAGAGTGAGAGAAATAATTAAAAAATCCAACAGGAGGAGACCTGTCAAATAAATTATTCATACTCTTTATTTGCACACACATAACAGTCGTGAGCCCTCAAGCCCCAGTCTTATACACAGGTTCTTTCTGCTGCCTGGTGTGTCCTCACAACTTCATACTTATCTATGTGTCCTTCAGAACCTAAAGAAGACGTACATCCCTCAGTCTGGGCCGTTCAGCTGAACGTATTTCTAACATTGAACTTAGTACACGTTTGTGTATATGGTGGTCCATTCTTCAAAACATTCCAAGTAATTTCCTTATCTCTCCTCAGACCCTGAGGGTAGTCCCTGGCTCCCAGTGGATTCTGGGAGCTGAGGCATCAGAAGAAATGAAAAGTAAAATATTAATGCAGGAAAGAATATTATGTCATCTTTATGTTGAAATTTCTGAATGTAAAGATATATGAAAATAGATGATGAATTATTATGTGACAATTAGAATATAAATGTTTTTAAAAATGTTATTTATTTATTTATTTGACACAGAGAGAAATCACAAGTAGGCAGAGAGACAGGCAGAGGGAGAGAGGGAAGCAGGCTCCCCGCTGAGCAGAGAGCCGGTTGTGGGGCTCGATCCCAGGACCCTGAGATCATGACCTGAGCTGAAGGCAGAGGCTTAACCCACTGAGCCACCCAGGTGTCCCTAGAATATAAATTTAATATGAACATCCTGACTTTAATTTTGTAAAGTATACCTGAAGGAAGTTCTATGGAAGGAGTTATTTATGTCAGTGGGGTCAGACGGAGGATAATGAGTGACTAAAATAATTGTTTCTTTCAAAATGTCTTCAAATTATGCTCTCTCTATACCAGATATTGCCGATGGTGCCATCCATTCTGCTTGTCCTTCAGCTTTGGCCATATTGGCCCAACTTCTAACTGCCAACCCCTATATATCTTTGTCTGAGGCTTTCTCTAAATCAACTGTGTCAGTTGTGTGGCAGATGGACAGTGTCGAAGAATTAATACCCCTTTGAGAGTAGCCCTCAAGCAGTGGTTAGTGAAAAAATACCCAGATCCTGTTCCACTTTGAGTTTTGTGTTCCATTGGTGCCCAGACTTCCGCATAGAGATTTTGCAGTATTTACCCACAGAGGCACATTGCCTGGGAACTCATCCTTTGTTTGTTTCCACTCCTTTTTCTTGCTCCTCCACAATTTCCTGCTGTCATCTCTAAAACAAGTATTGGCACCTAAATCTTTATCGCAGGGTCCATTTCTGAGAGAGCCCAAATTAAGACAACACCCTCCAATAACAAGAATTAATAATTCTGTAGATAAGTGATACTAAAATATAAATATTATTGGGAAAGTTGTAACACCTTAATTTACTAAAGGTGTTGTCAAGTTAATTAAAATGAGTGATGAAAACTGCCAGTTCTCCAAGGACTAGAACACAAAGCAAGCAATTGCTGTGCTAGTGTATGAGTGCAAGGAATGTTCTGAATTTGAGTTGTGAGGTCAAGCCCTACATTGGGCTCCACACTGGGTGTGGAACCTACTCATTAAAAAAAGGGGGGGGGTGCTTAAAAACATGATTAGGAAACAAGGACATTTTTAGTAAAAATCTGGATGTATTGATTATTTGTGTAATATTAAATATATCCAGATACCTAGAAATATATTAATACATTTATATTGTTAGATAAAGATACTTGATGGTCTTTTGATAGAAATCGGATAAAATACAGGCACTTAAAGCATTGTTATTCATCACAGAAACTTGATTCAACATAGTGGAATTATATGAATTATTTTTTATCACATTGATCATGACGGATTGTTTTCAAGTATTAGGAATAACAGCTCCCAAGGATGAAAAAGAAAGCTTATATACACGAACTATGGGAATGAGATCCATTTTATAGAGTAGCTGGTGTCTTGTTAATCTTCTATTTTTCTGTTTATTGATGATGTTGTACTACAGTTATACGGCCAGGGCAAAGCCAAAGGCCTGTGAGTACTTGAATCAAAGGACAAAAGAAAAATCATTTTGATTTATTTTTGTTAGTATCGAGCAACCAATTTTATGAAGAAAAAAAAAACAACTAATAACACAAGAGTTATTTTTTTTTTTACCACCTCTTTCAGAAATCCCTATAGGAACGTGTGCTTGTGCTTGGGTAGTCTTTAACCCAGTACCTTAGAATCATCTGGGCAATGGGTAAAAACCAGGATTTCCAAGTCCCATACAAAAGATTCTGACTCAGCAGGTCTAGAGTAGGGTTTCAGAATTTACTCATACCACACATTGAGAAAGACTGCTGCAGCCTCTAGTCATTTTTTCCCCATTAAAAGGAAAAAAATGTGACTTTTTTCAACAAGGGATTCTTAAAAGTACAGATATCATGTATTATCTATCAGAACAGATCTTACTGTGTTGCAGACCTACCATACCAGCGTTACTAAGATTTTACCCCAAACCTCCTCATTTTACTAGAACAGAGATTCTGCGTAACAGCTGCTTTCCGGAAGCATGACCCAAACTGAGACATATGAAATCAAACAAACAAATAAACAACTTTAAAGAAAGCAAATAAAAAACCCAGTGACCAAACTTATGTTGCAGTCACCTTATTTGTATTACTTAAAAGTTTTAAAATTAATTTTTTATGGTTGAGGTGTAATTGACATACAATGTTATATTAATTTTAAGTGTCCAACATATTGTTTCAACAATTCTATACATTACTCAGCACTTACCATGATAAGCGCAGTCACCATCTGTCACCAGACAGTGTTATTACAATATTATTGGCTACATTCTCTATGCTGTACTTTCATCTCTGGGACTTATTTTATAACTGGGAGTTTGTACCTCTTAATCCCCTTCACCTATCTCACCCGTCCTTCCTCTCCATTCCCTCTAGCAACCACCAGTTTGTTCCCTGTGTTTATGATTCTGTTTCTGTAGTAACTTTAATTGCCTATCTTTCACAGTAAACATCTTAATTTATTGCTCCCTGGATATCTGGTTTCATAAAGGCTGAGGGAACACTGTGAGAAGTCTCTGCTGTCTCCCCTTAGCTGTGTGTCTTAGAGATTAATGGTGCCATACTGGCCCATGGAAGTGTTTCATGATAGCAGTGGGTGGAATGAATTAGCCAAAAACTGGGAGTGGGCTTAGAGAGAAAAGGCAATGATAACAACCGGCAATGTTACTAGGAATTCTTCTGGTGTAAGAGGAATTCTGTAGCTCAAAGCCAGTTTTTTCCTTCTGACTCTAGAAATAGCATCGCTTTCACTCAATTCCCCCCTTTCTTAACCCATAAAATAATATTATAATGAATTTTTTATGCCATCATGAATGTTTCATATGTAGGTATAGAGAAACTTGAAAACTGTAAAGTGTTAAAGCTGGAGTGAATTTTAGTGATCACTTAATTACCTCCTCATTTTATAAAATAGTAAACTGATGCCCAAGTTGACTTGCATAAATCCACAAACCACACAGAGCATTCTTTCATTCTAAAAAACAAAAGGAAAAGAGAAAAAAAAAAGATTATTTCCCCCTCCCCACAAATTATTTACTCTTTAGAGCTACTCTGATCCCCATCTCAGCATTCAAAGTCCCAATGCTTGAATTTAATGTCCTAATTCTGATATTTCTGATTTAAAAAGTATTTGTCTCCTATGTTTTTGTGGTTACGTAAGATAGGAATAAAATTATGAAGAGCTGGAAAAAACAAAAAGCCTCAGCTTAGTGATAAAAAGGAAAGCCTATAATGTGAAGTTACGCCCCCTCACTCCCCCACTTCCTTTCTTCCTCCCTCCCTTTCTCCCTTCCTCTATCAAACACGCTGGGAGTACAAAAATGATTATGACATTTAAATTAAAAAATAGAAATGAGTATGGGGGCACCTAGGTGGCTCAGTCGGTTAAGCGTCTGTCTTTGGCTCAGGTTATGATCCCAGGCTCCTGGGATCGAGCCCCGCATCGGGCTCCCAGCTCTGTGGGGAGCCTGTGTCTTCCTCTTCCCTGCTCCTGCTCTCTCTCTGTCTCTCAAATAAATAAATAAAATCTTGGAAAAAAGCAATCATGGCAAGTTCTCCAGTTAAAAATCTCACTCGCCAGAATTTCCAAAAAAAATTTCTATGTAAACAAATAACACTATCAAATATTTAAAAGTTAATAATAAGTCCTTAACAGTGTCTATTATTCAGCCTATATTAAAATTTTCCAATTGTGCCCCGGATATCTTTATAGCTGGTTTGGCAAAACCGGAGTACAATTCAGGACTATCATCACATCTGCAGGTCCTTGACCTCTTAATTTAGAACAGTCCCTTCTTTCCCTCTTATTTTTTTTGTGTCACTAGCTTGATAAATAGACCAGCCCAATTACTCATGTTCTACCTTCTCAGTTTGTCTGATTTGTTGTTGTTTAGCTTGTTACTTTGTATTTCCTTTAATATGTAAATTAGACCTACAGGCTTGAGTAGATTCCAGTGAAACATTTCTTTTGCTCTGATATAAAACATGCAATGTTGAGTTCCTCATATTTTATCTCATCAAGAGAGAATACGTGTCAGATTTCATCACTGCTTGTGGTACCGAGAATGACCATTAGACTGCAGTGATGGCAGCTTTTTCCCTCCAATACAAAGTCGTGTTTTCCTTTGGTAACCAGGAAGCTTTTAATTAAGAGAATGCTGCAATTATGTCTTTGTTGTGGAGTAGTGCAAGATTACTGCATAAAAGAGGAGAGAAAGCAGAAAGACTACTAGTAATCTTTATTACAGTCTAGAAAAGAGAGATGATGATGATCTTACTTTGAATGGGGGATCATGCTAATTCCTTCGCACATGTTACATTTATAAATCCTCACACAACCGTATGGAGGTACATTTTCTTATCCCCATTGTCTGGTTAAAACTGAGCTTTACAGAGATTGAGCAGTGGCAGAGGGGTCATTAAAATGCAGCTCTGTCTGACCCCAAAATCCATATACTGGACCGCTCTCCTATGCTGACTGCAGTAACAGTTTGGTTTCAGGGGCTGTTATTTATTTTATAATTTTATTTTATTTTTAATTTGTTTTTAGGGAGAAAGAGTGTGCAGGGGGGGAGGGTAGAGGGGAGAGAGAGAGAATCGTAACAGACTCCATACCTAGCATGAAACCTGATGCATGAGTTCACGACCTTGAGATCATGACCTGAGCTGAAATCAAGAGTCTGATGCTTAACCGACTGAGGCACTCAGGTGCTCCTGACCATTTGAATGCTTTTAAGAATTTGGTAACCAACGAACTACTTGGCGACATGGAAGGAATAACTCTAAAGTGTCTCTCTTGGACGATTAGGGAGGATTGTATGACTGTTGAATTTGAAACATCATTTGGTTACGACAGCTGAAAATGTTAAGTCTGGAGTTCAGAAGACAGATCAAAGAAAAAGTAGAGATGAGTAAAATTGTAGATCCAAGAGTAATCTGCATAGATATGTTAGCTTAGATTTGAGGAGTGTATAGAATTACCTGGTATACTTACACAGCATTAGGACACCTTCACTTTGTGGGATGCCTGAGTATCTCAGTCAGTTAAGTGGCTGCCTTCGGTTCAGGTCATAATCCTGAGATCCCGGGTCCTGGGATAGAGTCCCAAATCAGGTTCCTTCCTCACTGGGGAGACTGAGACTACTTCTCCCTCTTCTCCTGCTCCTGCTCATGTGCACCCTCTCTCTCTCTCTCTCTCTCTCTGTCAAATAAATAAATAAATAAATAAATAAATAAATAAATAAATCTTTAAAAAGAAAAGACACCTTTACTTTGGATGTGTAAGCCATTCAAGATTAACAAACCAATAACAAAAGGGAGACTACTGCATGAATTTAAAAATGCCATTCCTGATTTTTATATTCCTGAAAAAGTTAAAGAGATATTGGCATATTTTTTCAGCATAAATTCTTTATGTTACTGTGTGGAAAGTTTCGAGTATTTCTAATGGAAGACATTTTTCTTGTGGTTAGTGGATATCATGATCCTATTAGGTCTGGTAGGCAGAAGTTTATTGATTTATAGAGTGGTACAGAGTCTTTTATACTAGACTGGTGATAACTCTTAATCTCAGGAAACAAACTGAGGGTTGCTGGAGTAGAGTGGGGTTGGAGGGATGGGTGGCTAGGTGATGGACATTGGGAAGGGTATTTGCTATGGTGAGTGCTGTGAATTGGGTAAGACTGGTGATTCGCAGACCTGTACCCCTGAAACAAATTATATATTATATGTTAATAAAAAGGAAAAAAATAACTAGGCTGGCCATAGAAAATCTTGATATTATACTTACTATATTATGGAATAATATACTTTGAACAATTTTTTAATTAATTATCTTTTAACATATAATGTATTATTTGCCCCAGGGGTACAGGTCTGTGAATTTTCAGGCTTACACATTTGACAGCACTCACCATAGCACATACCCTCCCCAATGTCCATAACCCAACCACCCTCTCTATGCCTCCTCTCCCCCCAGCAACCCTCTGTTTTGTAAAATTAAGAGTCTCTTATGGTTTGTCCCCCTCTCTATCCTATCTTGTTTCATTTTTTCCTGCCCTACCCCCTAAGACTCCCACTTTGCCTCTCAAATTCCTCATGTTAGGGAGATCATATGATAATTATCTTTCTCTGATTGACTTATTTTGCTCAGCATAATACCCTCTAGTTCCATCTATGTTGTTGCAAATGGTAAGATTTCATTTCTTTTGATGGCTGTATAATATTCCATTGTGTATGTATACCACCTCTTCTTTATCCATTCATCTGTTGCTGGACATCTAGGTTCTTTCCACAGTTAGGCTATAGTGGACATTGCTGCTATAAACATTCAGGTGCACATGCCTCTTCGGATCACAGCATTTGTATCCTTAGGGTAAATACCCAGTAGCGCAATTGCTGGGTGGTAGGGTGGCTCTATTTTCAACTTTCTGAGGAACTTCCATGCTGTTTTCCAGAGTGGCTGCACCAGCTTGCATTCCCACCAGCAGTATAGGAGGGTTCCCCTTTCTCTGCATCCTCTCCAACATCTGTCATTTCCTGACTTGTTAATTTTAGCCATTCCGACTGGTGTGCGGTGGTATCCCATTGTGGTTTTGATTTGTATTTCGCTAATGCCGAGTGATATGGAGCACTTTTTCATGTGTCTGTTGGCCATCTGGATGTCTTCTTTGCAGAAATGTCTGTTCATGTTCTCTGCCCATTTCTTGACTGGATTATTTGTTCTTTTGGTGTTCAGTTTGATAAGTTCTTTATAGATTCTGGATACTAGCCCTTTATCTAATATGTTGTTTGCAAGTATCTTCTCCCATTCTGTCAGTTGTCTTTTGGTTTTGTTGACTGTTTCCTTTGCTGTGCAAAAGCTTTTGATCTTGATGAAGTCCCAATGGTTCATTTTTGCCCTTGCTTCCCTTGCCTTTGGCGATGTTTCTAGGAAGAAGTCACTAGGGATGAGGTCAAAGAGGCTACTGCCTATGTTCTACTTAAGGATTCTGATGGATTCCTTCTCACATTGAGGTCTTTCATCCATTTTGAGTCTATTTTTGTGTGTGATGTAAGGAAATGGTCCAATTTCATTCTTCTGCATGTGGCTGTCCAATTTTCCCAACACCATACATTGAAGAGACTGCCTTTTTTCCACTGGACATTCTTTCTTGCTTTGTCAAAGATTAGTTGACTATAGAGTTGAGGGTCTACTTCTGGGCTCTCTATTCTGTTTCACTGATCGATGTCTCTCTTTTTGTGCCAGTACCATGCTGTCTTGATGATTACAGCTTTGTAATAGAGCTTGAAATCTGGAATTGTGATGCCACCAACTTTGGCTTTCTGTTTCAACATTCCTCTGGCTATTTGAGGTCTTTTCTGGTTCCATATAAATTTTAGAATTATTTGTTCCATTTCTTTGAAAAAAAAAAAAGGATGGTATTTTGATAGGGATTGCATTAAATGTGTAGATTGCTTTAGGCACTATAGACATTTCACAATATTTGTTCTTCCAACCCATGAGCATGGAAAGTTTTTCCATTTCTTTGTGTCTTCCTCAATTTCTTTCATGAGTATAGTTTTCTGAGTACAGGTTCTTTGCCTCTTTGGGTAGGTTTATTCCTAGGTATCTTCCCCCCACCCCAAGATTTTATTTATTTATTTGACAGAGATCACAGTAGGAAGAGAGGCCGGCAGAGAGAGAGGAGGAAGCAGGCTCCACATTGAGTAGAGAGACCTGTGCAGGGCTCAGTCGCAGGACCCTGGGATCATGACCTGAGCTGAAGGCAGAGGCTTTAACCCACTGAGCCAGCCAGGCGCCCCTATTTCTGGATATCTTATTGTTTTGGGTGCAATTATAAATGGGATTGACTCCTTAATTTCTCTTTCTTCTGTCTTGCTATTGGTGTATAGAAGTGCAACTGATTTCTGAGCATTGATTTTATATCCTGACACTTTACTGAGTTCCTGTATGAGTTCTAGCAGTTTTGGAATGAAATCTTTTGGGTTTTCTGCATAAAGTATCATATCATCTGCAAAGGGAGAGAGTTTGACTTCTTCTTTGCCAATTCGGATGTCTTTTATTTCTTTTTGTTGTCTGATTGCCAAGGCTGGGACTTCTAGTACTATGTTGAATAACAGTGGTGATAGTGGATATCCCTGCTGTGTTCCTGACATTAGGGAAAAAACTCTCAGAAAAACTGAGAGTGTTCCCCCTTGAGAATGATATATGCAGTGGGTTTTTCATAGATGGCTTTGATGATATTGAGATATGTACCCTCTATCCCTACACTTTGAAGAGTTTTGATTAAGAAAGGATGCTGTACTTTGTCAAATGCTTTTTCAGCATCTATTGAGAGTATCATATGGTTCTTGTTCTTTCTTTTATTAATGTATTTATCACATTGATTGGTTTGTGGATGTTGAACCAACCTTGCAGCCCTGGAATAAATCCCACTTTGTCGTGGTGAATAAGCCTTTTAATGTACTGTTGGATTCTATTGGCTAGTATTTTGGTGAGAATTTTTGCATCTGTGTTCATCAAGGATATTGGTCAGTAATTCTCCTTTTTTATGGGGTCTTTGTCTGGTTTCAGGATCAAGGTAATGCTGGTCTCATAAAATGTGTTTGGAAGTTTTCCTTCTATTTTTTTGGAACAGTTTCAGAAGAATAGGTATTAATTCTTCTTTAAATGTTTGGTAGAATTCCCCTGGGAAGCTCTATGGCCCTGGGCTCTTGTTTATTGGGAGATTTTTTGATGACTGCTTCAATCTCCTTACTGGTTATGGGTCTGTTCTGGTTTTTTATTTCTTCCTGCTTCAGTTTTGGTAGTTTAGATGTCTCTAGGAATGCATCCATTTCTTCCAGCTTGTCAAATTTGCTGCATATAGTTGCTCATAATATGTTCTTATGATTGTTTGTATTTCTTTGGTGTTGGTTGTGATCTCTCCTCTTTCATTCATGATTGTATTAATTTGGGTCCTTTTTCTTTTCTTTTTGATAAATCTGGCCAGGGGTTTATCAACCTGATTAATTCTTTCAAAGAACCAGCTCCTAGTTTTGTTGATTGTTCTACTGTTCTTTTGGTTTCTATTTCATTGATTTCTGCTCTGATCTTTATTATTTCTCTTCTGCTGCTGGGTTTAGGCTTTCTTGGTTGTGCTTTCTCCATCTCCATTAGGTTTAGGGTTGTGTACTTGAGACCTTTTTTCTTTCTTGAGAAAGGCTTGTATCACTATATACTTTCTTCTTAGAACTGCTTTGCTGTGTCCCAAAGATTTTGAACAGTTGTGTTTTCATTTTCATTTGTTTCCATGATTTTTTTCAATTCTTTTTAAATTTCCTGGTTGACCCATTCATTCTTTAGTAGGATGCTCCTTAGCCTCCATGTATTTGAGTTCTTTCCAACTTTCCTCTTGTGATTGAGTTCTAACTTCAGAGCATTGTGGTCTGAAAATATGCAGGAAATTCATCCCAATCTTTTGGTACCAGTTGAGACCTGATTTGTGACTCAGGATGTGATCTATTCTGGAGAATGTTCCATGTACACTAGAGAAGAATGTGTATTCAGTTGCTTTGGGATGGAATGTTCTGAATATATCTGTGATAACCATCTGGTCCAGTGTGTTATTTAAAGCCTTTATTTCCTTGTTGATCTTTTGCTTGGATGATCTTTCCATTTCAGTGAAGGGGGTGTTAAAGTCCCCTATTATTACTGAATTATTGTTAATGTATTTCTTTAATTTTGGTATTAATTGGTTTATATAGTTGGCTGCTCCTATGTTAGGGGCATAAATATTTAAAATTGTTAGATCTTCTTGTTGGACGGACCCTTTGAGTAGGATATATGTCCTTCCTCATTTCTCATTATAGTCTTTGGCTTATGATCTAATTTATCTGATGTAAGGATTGCCACCCCAGCTTTCTTTTGATGGCCATTAGCATGGTAGATTGTTTTCCACCCCCTCACTTTAAATCTGGAGGTGTCTTTGAAGTACTCTATGATGACTAACATAACATAATAAAAAATTAAAAAATAAATAAAACAACAATAGCAAGTATGAAAAAAGAAGTTATAGAAAGTTGAAATTTCTATTTTAAGGAATTTTTGATTACTTTAAATGGCAATTACATAGGGTGCCTGAGTGGCTCAGTGGGTTAAGCCTCTGCCTTCGGCTCAGGTCATGGTCTCAGGGTCTTGGGATTGAGCCCCGTGTCGGGCTCTCTGCTCAGGGGGGAGCCTGCTTCCCCCCTTCCTCTGCCTGCCTCTCTGCCTACATGTGATCTCTCTCTATGTAAAATAAATAAAAAAATATTTTAAAAAGTGGCAATTACAAAAGGAAAAAAAACCCCCACAATATTTTGGAACAAAGGTCAGATAAAATTAGGTTTAAAAACATTTCAAGGAAAGTCTTTAAGAAGGAAAACTAATAATAAAAAGTGCATTTTGAGAACCTTGTGTGGAAAATGAGGAAAGGCAGTACGGCCCTCCTCCCCCTGCCCATTCTCTGTCTTCCTGAAGTGAGTGGTCAGATTAGCTGGCTTTTCCTGTACAACTGAGGTGTCTTCAAGGCATGGGATGATCTTGGTGAGGCTGCTTCTCCTCAGTTTTAAGGATCCACAGGATGTACTGATCACAAAAGGGAAAATCTGTTATTCTTACAGTAAGAAAATTGCAGTGATGGGACAGTTCAATTAGCCCTATGAATAGATGTCCTAATCTTTAATTTTAACTTTGACAAGGCTCTGTGACACTCATTGGTGCAACCATATATTTTATTGCAGCTTACTCATGAAAATAGTTTACATATTTTATGTATAGAACACCACCATAAATTTTCTTAGTCTTAGCACTCTTACCTTGCTACTGCTCAGTGTTTATGCTAATAAACCGTTGCTAAAGAGATGAGTCAACTGTTGAATAGTAAATATAATAACTTCAACCTTCTGCCAGCTACATTTGACCCAACACCCTTATATTATAGATGATAAAACTGGAACTCTAGAGACATAAGGAATTTATTCAAAGTCACCCAGATAATTAGAGCCAGAATTTGCCTACAACCCAGACCTCTTACCTGAAGCTCTTCATATTACCTTCGTACTAAAATGGAGTCAATTTTCTGACAGATTAGTTCTTATCTTTAGGGGTGATGGAGGTTACTCTATGGAGATGGCAAGTTATTTTCATCTTATATATTACTAATAGTAAGACTGGATCCTAAAATCAGCCATATTACATCCATCTGGATGTGTTGTCTATGGCCATTTAAAAAAAAAAAAATGGCTTTGAGGCATTTTATTTCCCTGGAGCATTGGAGATATATGAAAATAGCAACATGTAGTGGAAAGAAACTTGGATTATAGTTCTGTCTTAATCATTGACCCTGGTAAAGGCACTTCACCTCATGGCATCTCAGTTTTTCAAGCTGTCAAATAAAGACCATAGTACCTACTTCCATGACAAAGGTGGGGAATTTTCAAAAAGATCCTCTAAACTCATGGTAATATGTTTAAGCTGACTGAATGAAACACCTGTAAAGAGATCTTCATATCGTTTGCTTTGGGAATTGCTTACTGGCAGGCTGGCTCCTATACCATAGATGACTCTGAAGGTGTGGTGATGAAAATAAACATCCTATTTATTTGGTAACGCACTTGTGACGAAACACATCAGTGTGAGTCTTCAAGAGCACTGATGGCTGCTAATTAACATTATGCCACATTTTATAACATCCCAAGGAAGGTTGGACAGAGCTGACTCATTCCCATTGCACATGGTGTACTCATTTAGCAAACAGGAACACGGTGGACTCCTGAAAGTTGAGATGTGAACATTTTCTACTAATTTCAAGGAACTTGAAAGTTGTGTGCATAGCTGTTCTGTCA
Source organism: Mustela lutreola (assembly GCF_030435805.1). Lineage (NCBI taxonomy): Eukaryota > Metazoa > Chordata > Mammalia > Carnivora > Mustelidae > Mustela > Mustela lutreola. Next base: position 55,424,450 of record NC_081303.1, read on the forward strand.
TATTCCTCATGTGGGAGGAAGAAATGACTTTAAAGTCCCTCAGTCATAGTAATTAAAAAAAGGCTATAATTTATTAATTTCTTATTTTATGTCAGTCACTGTAGAGGAGTTTTAGATGTGTTATTTCTAATTCTCAAAGTTATCCCATGAGAAGTATTATTATACTTGTTTTCTTAATAATATTTTTATAGAAAGAAAATGAAATATAATTTGAATGTCTTTGTTCCCATTCCTACTATGGCAGGTATGCTTTTCATTTTTTCCTATGACTCTTGGCTAAGCAGAGGCAAGCATTATTAATTCCCACCAGCAGATAAACTAGGACAAGAGGGAGTTAAATAACTTGCTTGAATACAAGAGTCAGACCAGGGCCCTAATTTCTCCAAGGGCTATTTTTTTTCATTAGACCAGTAGTTTTTGAATTAATACATTCGACAGTTCAGTGTTGGCATTATGGTGGAATCTGGGGAGAGACAGCTCCTGCCCTGTTTGAATGCGGATGAGTCAAAATCAGAACCCTCTGAATAGGCCTACCTTAGGGGCCTCATCTTTTCCCTTCTCTCTTCCTCACAATACATTTAGGCCACTTGACGCAGGTTTAAACAGTGAAAATTAACTCATCATCACTACCATTTATTGAGCACTGTCTAGAAGGGTCTAAAGCGCTCTACTTCTATTATCTTCCTTAATCTCTTCAGTGTCCTGGGGGGAAGGATGGTGCTGGTTTTTTATTTTGTTTTTGTTTTCTTTGCCAGGGAAGAGACACAGAGAGGAGGCCAAGCAAACGAGAGGCCAAGCAAACGAGAGGCAGAGGTTGAACGTCAAGCCTGCCCTGAAGTCAGCTGTTCTGTCTCCCACCCCAGCCGGCTTCTTGGTTAATGGACCTCAGTTTCTTGTAAGTAGCCACTGGTGAATCCACTTTCTGTCTTGCTCTACCTTCTGCAGGCTACAAGGGCAAGGAGAAGTGGGAGTTCAGGTGGTCTGGAGAAGGAAAAAACGCAGGTCTTTTGGTTACACTGGGATTATTGGCAGGCTGGAGCTGTGGGCTCTGTGGATGGGGAGATTGGACTTTAGAGACCACTCTGTGAAGGAGCTTAGTTGTGATACTGAGAAGGCAAACACCCAACTTGGACTACGTGGCAATAGGGAAAAGAAATGTTAAGGAAACTTTGGAGAGATTACTAGAGGAAAAGATTCGAAGCACTTAGCTAGGATCTTCACTGGTGTTCAGTGTGTGTGTTATCAAGGTAGTCTCTTACAGTTTTGTTTTTTGTTTGTTTGTTTGTTTCTGGTTAAGATTTGTTTATTTTAGAGAGAGAGCAAGAGCATAGGGATGGAGAGGGACAGACAGAAAGAGAGAGACTTTTTTTTTTTTTTTTTAAAGATTTTTGTTTATTCATTAGAGCACAAGATGGAGGGGTCGGTGGGAGAAGCAGACTCCCCGTTGAGCAGAGAGCCTGATGCAGGGCTCCATCCCAGGACCCCGGGATCATGATCTGAGCTGAAGATAGACGCTTCACTGACTGACCCCCCAGGTATCACCCAGTGTGTTTTTGTAATGAACTAAACTCTATTCCTGATCAACTTTAGCCTCGTCTATGCGATTTCTTTCACATCATTTCCTGCTAATGTCTTGTCTTTAATCCTCTATCCCCAGGTCTACATTGCGCCGTGTTTGTGAGGAAAAGGGATCTTGGCACTGCTTGCTGCGTGCGGCTCCGCGTCTGGCTTGGGCCCCCTTTGCATGTAAGAGCTTCAAAAATATGTGAATAGTGAGTAAAAGAAGTGGTAACAAAAGAATTTTTGGACATATTCATTGTTTTCGGCTTGATAGGACAAATCGCGTCACCTTGCTGATGATAGAACTCCAAGTAAATTCTAAAGAAGCGTGTTCCATCAATCCTATTTTATTACACAAATAACTCTCTTTCTGCTTTGTGTCCGGAACAACTGATATCCTTATTTCAGCTCCTTATTTCTAGCAAGCAGCTTATTTTCTTGCTACAGTGATCTAATTTGCCAATTGAATCACTAATAACCAGTTTCTGACCCCTGCTTCTCCACCTCAAGAATAATTTAACAGATAGATAGTACTTTGTTTCAAAGTCCATTAGAATATCAGAAGAATGCTTTGTTAATGACTGAAAGCATGTGATAAAATTTAATTATATAATTAATCGTTGGTAGAGAAGTAGATAATTTGGTTTTACCCTTACTCTAATCATACCTCTATTCTGTTTTTTAAATAGGTAAACTGTTTATTTTTATTTGATAGTCTACTAGCCACTTGAAACATATTTAATGGACTACTATAATTTTGTCCTAAAATTCATTTAAAATTTTGAGTCTTATAAATTATTTTTGTTTTATTGATTGACTTATATATTAAAAATGTATTAAATGAATGCTATTTGTCAATCTTGGGCTACATTATTTAGAGGTTTAAAAATACATTTAGAATCAGGCTCCAGGGAATTATGATATAAAATTGTATAGTATATTATTTATGGATTACCTTGGTTATTTTATCACTCAATATGCAAGGCAATATTGAACATGTTTGTGTGCCTTACAAATGTTTAAAGGTCATCTGGGGTGTTGATAAATGACTTCCTTCTGGTTCACTGTCTTTATTGGCAAGCTATTCAGGAAAAAAGTACTATATTTGAAAACAAAACTAATGGTATAGTTTTTTAAGGCTTGGATTAGGAAAGTGGAAAAGTGCTCAGGAAAAAAACTGAAGCTAAAACCAGAAATTTCTCAGTGCTTAAACTTTCTTTTATTGTTTAATATAGTTGAGTTCCTTGAATAATTTTAAATGAAGTAACTTCGTTCTATAAACTGACCAAACCTGGTGATTAGTTGTTTAAGCTGAAATTTTCTCACACCCTTAAATTCCCCTTAGCTTCTCCAACTTCCCCACCTACCCTAAAACTATTTAAGAGTTTAAATGACTTTCAAAGAGATTTACAAAGCCCTGAAGTCCAACCATACCCAGCTTCATCGAATTAGGTTCTAGGCCATGATAGTCCCAGCCCCATCCCCCAAGGGATCCCATGTGCACATGAAAGTGAGAACCGGTGGTAGAAACACCATCTCCTAGTTCTCAGGGGAGAGAGTTTTCAGGCATCTTCCGAGGTTCTCCTCTGCTCAGCTTTCTTTCACAACCAATTCCCTTGAAGAATCATTATTGTCTAAAGTCAATTTAGCTCATTTGCTTTAAGATATCTGAGAATGTGTATGCTTGTTATTTCCTAAGGAAAAAAAAAATCTTGCTCTATTTTGTTGCTTTAGCTTGGGTTTTTCTATGTTCTTTTTTGTGGTCTCTACTCCATAAACGACAGTTGACTTCTTAGAGCAACCATAATTCTAAAATGTGTGCAAAAACTTGTAAGTTAGTAATATTTCATGCAAGCTACAAATTCTACATTAACAATATTACCTTAAGCTCAAACTGTCTATGAGATAAGTTTTAACATCCTGGTTCATAGCTCCATAAATTTATAATCTCTCATCTCTACAGCATTCAAAGGCTATTTGATTACACATTTCAAAATTCTCCAACATTTTCTATGATTTTGGAAAATCAAGTTTATTTGACAGGTATGAATCATAGTGTAGACCTTAATTGTAATTGCATTCATTTACAATTCTTAAAAAGACAGTTTGAATGGATTAACTACTAAATGATACCACGCTTGTAAACAACTTTTACTTTATGACACTTTCAACTGGAGCTTCCCATGAAGCTTGGTTCAGGACCACTTTATCTTAAACTGAACTGTTAAAGAAAGCAATGTTGGGTCATAAACCATTTAGATACAAGTTCTATCACAAGAAGAAACCTGCACAGGTTGGTTTGTTTGGTTTGGCTTGGCATTTATCTTTACCTCTCAAGGCTTTTTGTTTTTGTTTTTCTCCTCTCTAGTTTTCGATCAGAAGTCACTGCTCCTCTTCCGTCGTCCATGCTTTTCTTCTCTAATCTTTTTTTCCACAAGTTGCTCACTTGGGCAACAATCATCTCCATGCACATCATCATTTCTACCTGTGTTAGCACTCCATAAACCCTCCTCTTTGTATTTACTCTTGTGATGTATTTACGCTGTAACATACTTTTGCTTATTTGGGGATAGAAGTGGTGCCAGGATGGTCTGATGAGATTCTGATGGGACAGAAAACCAACCAGAGCCCTCAGTGGCTGCTCTGGAACTTGTTCTCTACTTTGAAGGTCAGAGACACACTCCTGTTGGTGTCCAGGTCTAAACAGATCCTGGGAGAATGGATAGCAACAACTAAAATCCAAGCAAGATTTAGGTAGACCCCGGACTGCCAATTTAATAATTTTCTGTAAAAAGTAACTGTTAGGAAAATGGAGAAACTACAACCTGTGTGGTTAGGTTGTGCTCTTGTTATAGTCAGCTTATGTGGGAAATAGCCAGTTTCTTTGAAGAGGTTAAAATCGAAATAAAAAAGATTCGCATCAGTTTAGGAAAACCCTTTCTATAATAGTCAGAAAAATAAATGCTGGGTTAAGTAATATAAATGAGTCAAATCATCCAGGAGGAGGATCTAAAAATTAGAGAAGGCAGACATGCTTAGATTTTGCTCAGCTACCCTGATTCATGGAATTATTGACGTAATTTCGCCCAGAGCACTGATTTCCCAGTAAAAGCCAGAAATCCGAATTTTTAAAGGATCATTAGTTTGTGGCTAAATCTGTCTCAATTTGAACACCAAAATAAATAACAATAGCAAAAAGTTATAATCCATTGTATATACATCATGACCTACTGTACGAGTTACTAGTACTATCATACTAGTGTTAAATAAATGCTATGTTAAAAAAAAATCACAGGAAAAGGTCTCCCTAAGCCACCTGATAAATGATGATGGAATGATGGAATAATTAATATTACTTATTATTCTAAAAGGAAAAATGATAACTTTGTAGTGGAGAAACCCCGCAGAAAATACCTTAATGCAGTGATTAAAGTTAATATCTCCAATAACAGGGCAAATTGACATAAGTGCCTCCTGATACATTCACTAAGAAGATAAAAATATCACTGTGCAGTTCCTGACAAAAATGCATAAAGTTAATCTAATCATAAGGGAACATCAGACTAACCCAAATTGAGGTGCATTTTATTAAATAAGTGATGTATTCTACTTAAATGTCACTGTCATGAAAGACTGAGGCTCAGTTCCAGATAAGAGGAAGCTAAAGTGACATGGCAATGAAACTGACGCTTGATTTGTGATTTTTGTGGTTGTTTTACAGGACTTTACTGGGATAATTGGGTAAAATCTGAATAAGGTCTATAGGACAGGTGATAATATTGAATCAATATTCATTTCGTGATTTTGAGAACTGTACCACAGCTAGATAAGAAATACACATGTATCATGGCTTTAGGGGCAAATGCACATTATGTCTGCAACCTATAATCAAATAATTCACAAAAAAATTCACAGAGACACAAAGAGAGGTGATGGAGAGAAAGAAAGAGAGAGAGGATAAAGCAAATAGAATCCTAACATAGGGCGTGCCTGGGTGGCTCAGTGGGTTAAAGCTTCTGCCTTTGGCTCAGGGGCTCAGGTCATGATCTCAGGGTCCTGGAATCGAGCCCCGCATCAGGCTCTTTGCTCAGTGGGGAGCCTCCTTCCTCCTCTCTCTCTGCCTGCCTCTCTGACTACTTGTGATCTCTGTCAGATAAATAAATAAAATCTTTGAAGAAAAAAAAAAAAAAAGCATCCTAACATAGCATGTGAGTAAAAATATACAGGAATTCTTTGGGGGCATTTTTATGACTTTTTAGTCAATCGGATGTTATAGCACAACATAAATTTAAAGTCAGTCACCAGTTTGAATCGATGATCTATCGAGAGAGTTTGCAGCTGGAAGCCGGAGGCTTGAATTTCTTTGGATGAGCCTTGGCAGTCAGAGTGTGGCACCGTGAACAAGGACGCAATACCTCTAGCGCCTCCTCCTTTCGAATTCTTTTCTTTGGATCGAGGGGCACAGTTATCAATGCCACAGTTGTCGGTGCTGTGAGGGTCCCAAGCACGTCTCCCCCTTGTTCGTGTCATTAGAGAATCTTCAGCCTCTTCCTTATACGTTGTTACTTAGAAGAGTTGTGGTGCTACCTTTTGGAAAAACTTCCACTTTTAAGGGTTAGTTAACCTTACGGTGTACATGTTTTCAAGGGGCAAGCCTGCATTTCAACTTTTGGGGTATAATTTATAAAAATTTGCCATATCTTTACTCTCCCTTTCTCCAGGTGGACTGAATACATAGCAGCTCCAGCCCTAATTAAGCTGATTTAATATCAGAGACTCAGAGTTCCCTACAGGTCTTAATCTTTTTTTTTTTTTTTTTTTAAAATTTCCAGATCTCTTTGTTCCGGGTCTTGTTCTGGACACAGGCAAGGCTTCTCCTTCCATAGCATTTATTATAGTCACGTTACCCTAGAAGTGAGCACTCTGAGTGAACAAACTAGTACAATTCAGCAAGTGCTCTTGAATGATAATGAACATTTCCATTTTAATGAGATTTGATTAAAGCGCAGCAGTCTCTGTAAATTATCTAAAATGACACAGTACTTGTATTAGAAATTCAGTCATGCCTATGTTAGGGATCAACAGAGGAGAGCTTATTTCCACCCTCATTTCTCTTCCATAAAAGGGAAGAACGGCTGCATCAGCCACTTTAATAGCGGAGGAAGCAGCAAATTGATTTTTTGACAGGATCGCTGTGGAGAATGATGGGGAGTGGGTGGACCGGCCTGAGCAAAATGAGAGATGAGAGATAGGAGCCCAGGATGCGCCGGGAGTCGTGCGAGGGAGGGGTGGGTGTAAACCGGAAGATAAAAATGTCATTCCTGGCATTGTTTGCAGGGAGGGAGACCATATTTATGTGGAGTTGCAAGCAGAATTCGGTCGAGCAGTTAGAATTTTAATTTAAAGCTTTTCTGTGACCGCAATAGAGACCACTCTGGAGAACAGGGTGGCATCTGCCGCCTCGTGGGACTCAGGACTCTAAGGGTTGTGGCAAGGAGGGTACTTGTTGACTAGAAAGGGTAGAGAAGGCGGGTAGCAAAGAGAAGGGATGAAAACAGGGGGAAGACAAAAGATTTAATGGCTTGGCAAGAACAGTGAGGACCAGGCAAGAAAAATAGCACAGAAAGGTCAAGGGAGGGAAGACAGCTCGGTGACTGGTCTTTTGGAAAGGTTGTTGTCCGACACAGCTTTTCATTTTGATATGAGCAGCAGTCCCTGGTATGAGGCTGAAAGCCAGAATTGTCAAATCCTTAGATGTTGAATGAGTCACAGGACGGAGGTAAGAAAAAGAGACCCCAATGGAACAGATCCTACTCCTACTCTCAGCAGGAGAGGAATCTGCCTGTTTGATGTTTTGCTCAGAATGAGGAAAGTCATTTTTCTCCTTTTGGCCCTTCGCTAAAATATCTGCGCCCTGATCCTGTTAGGAGGGAGCTACAGGCAGAATGTCCTTAGCAAGGCAGGTTTGGCTTCAACCTTGCTCAGCAACCGAAAGCAGTACTTTCTTTCTTTCCTTTTTTGTAAGATTTTATTTATTTATTTGACAGACCGAGATCACAAGTAGGAAGAGAGAGAAAGAGAGACAGGCTCCCCATTGAGCAGAGAGCCTGATGGAGGGCTCGATCCCAGGACTCTGGGATCATGACCTGAGCCAAAGGCAGAGGCTTTAACCCACTGAGCCACCCAGGTGCCCCCGCAAGCAGTTTTTAAAAGAGGCTCTTTTGTCAATGGCTTTAGTGTTGATAGGCCTGGGCTCAGGCTTCGGCTTTGTTTTCAATCAGCAAATGTCTTCATTCCCATCATCAAATGAACAAACCAACCCTCCAACCAACCCACACTTGGACTTGTTTTCTACTTCCCCTTATAATGAAGAGGTAGTGTCCCTCGTTTTTTTTTTTTTTTTTTTTTTTAATTTATTTTTATATTTTTGAATTATTTATTTATTTATTTAAAGATTTTTATTTATTTATTTGCCAGAGACAGAGGGAGAGAGAGCGAGAGAGCACAGGCAGACAAAGAGGCAGGCAGAGGCAGAGGGAGAAGCAAGCTCCCTTGCCGAGCAAGGAGCCTGATGTGGGACTCGATCCCAGGACCCTGGGATCATGACCTGAGCCGAAGGCAGCTGCTCAACCAACTGAGCCACCCAGGCGTCCCTGAATTATTTTTTTAAAGATTTTATTTATTTATTTGAGAGAGAGACAGTGAGAGAGAGCATAAGAGGTGAGAAGGTCAGAGGGAGAAGCAGACTCCCCATGCAGCTGGGAGCCCGATGCAGGACTCGATCTTGGGACTCCAGGATCCTGACCTGAGCTGAAGACAGTTGCTTAACCAACTGAGCCACCCAGGTGCCCCGGTAGTGTCCCTCTTAAATTAATGGCTATCATCGCCATTTGGAGTATGGCCCACATCTTCCCTTGCTTTCTCCAGGAATTCTCACACTGTTCTCCTCTGAATATTATCTATAATACTCCTCTCTACAGGATCATTTCTATCAGCATACTAATAGGCTTTTGTGACTCTTGTTAAATTAATCTTTTTCTCATCCCTTCTCTTCTCTGCCTCTCTCACTCCCCTGTACTCCCCCTAGGTAATTTCATCCATACCCATAACTTTATTTTATTTTATTTTGAAGATTTTATTTATTTATTTATTTATTTGACAGCCAGAGATCACAAGTAGGCAGAGAGAGAGGAAGGGAAGCAGGCTCCCTGCTGAGCAGAGAGTCCGATGCAGGGCTTGATCCCAGGACCCTGGGATCATGACCTGAGCCGTAGACAGAGGTTTTACCCCACTGAGCCACCCAGGCGGCCCCATCCCCATAACTTTAAATATCATCTTCACACTGTGTCTCCCCAGTTTATGTCTATAGCCCAGAGTTCTCCACTCAACCCCAACATTCAGTAGTCTAATATTTCTAGCAGAATTTACCCAAAAGACATTTCTTGATTCTTCCCACACATGTCCCCTGCCCTAGCCCTTAAGTTTCCCCATCTCAACCAGTGGAAACGCAGTAAGTCTCACCATCTACCCAGGTGCTCAAGCCAAAGACCCAGGAGTCATTCCTCCTCCTCATCGAATCCATCTCATCACTGAGTTCTAGAAATGCCATCACCGAGCTGTTTCTCAGCTCCTGCTACTTTCCTCCATGTCCATTCTTCACCATTCTCTTGCTTCTGGGTCACTACTACCCAGCCTGCCCACCAGTCTCCCTGCTTCCACGGCTGCACCTCGTCCCTCCTCACCAGTATTTCTCATTCATCTGCTACATGGCACAAGAGTTGCACTTAAATATAGACCTGGTATGTCCTCTCCTGCTTAAAAAGTTTCAGTGACCTCTCAAACTTAGAATGCAATTTAAACTCCTATTTTGCGTCTTCAGGACCCTGTGTAATCAGAGAATCAGAGCCCGCCCTGGTCTTTCTATTCATCTCAAGTTACTCTCACATTCTTCCATTTTGCTCCAGTCACATTGATTTTATTTTGGTTCCTTGAGTGTGTAAAAACTCTCCTGCCTCAGGGCCTTTGCCCTTGTGACTCATCCCTCAAACTAGAAGTTTCTCTGCACCCTCATCCAGTATTTCTTATCCCTGCAGTTTCAGCTGAAATGTGACTTCCTTGGTGAGCAGCTTTTCCTGGCAACTCCTTTTTATAGATTTTTCCAACCCCATTACTCCATTATTCTCTGATCCAGTACCCCATTTTCTTGTAGCGGGCACATGGCAATTCTTTTTGTATTATGTTTTCATTCTTCCCATAATTTTTGTCTAGTTTAGTATCGCACATGTAAAGGAGCATCGAGTATAGTATGGGGCAGGGAACATGCTGGAAGCATCGCGCAGTCACACAGTCTGAGTACGCATTGCGGATGTGTTCTCTTAGAGGTTATTTAACATCTAAACTTCAGTCTATTCAATGTGGACAATAATACCAACCTCCGAGTGTTGGTGAGAGAAGTAAATGAGATGATATATGGAGTTAATAGCAAAAAACTTGGTATATCATGAATAGGTCACAACTGTTACCTGATGATTTTATTGTTCACTTTTTATTCTCCAACAGCTAGTGTAATGCTTGGAAGCAGGCTCTTATTAAATATTTGTTCAATGATTAAATAAATGAATAAATTGTGGGGTCAATTTCGTAGAGCTGTTTTGAGGATGAGACACAGCATATGTCAAGTGATTAAAACAGTGCTGGTACACTGTAAATATTCAATAAAACTTTATCATCAGTACTCAAAGAGCTGGCTAATTTGATCAATTAATACAATTAAGAACTACACCCAGGCTTCTTATCTAAAGCAATTGCCATCTCTAATTGCCCACTGGGTCTCACCCCTCCCATACTCTAAAGGACACAGCTCCTACAATTGTCTCTTCCCACCCCCCCCACCATTGGATACCTACCAAGAAAAAAATATTGCTGGAAAAATTTTCAGTTTAGTAAACCCTTTGTTGAATCCCCATACCATCCTCCAATGAAATCATCTCATTTCTCCTCAGCTTTTGTCAGTTAAACTCGAACAGGAGTTGTTCACAATCTCTGTCTCTGATTTTTCTCCTCCAATTCTCCTTGACCTATTCTAATCCTATTTTCTCCACCTCTCTGCAGAAACTTCCTTTTTCAAGTTTATTAATAATTTACTGGACAAATCAAACCTTACATTCTTGGTTTCCAACTTCCTGACCAGTCAGCAGGATTGACAGCTGCTCCTTCCTTTTTAAAAATACTTTATTTGGCTTCTAGGATACCATGCAATCTTGTTTATCCTTCTGGCTGACTAACCCACCTTGTCGGTTCCTCCTTCTGTCCCAAACTCTTATCTTGTCTCAGGATGAGAACCTCACCTCTGTATACATTTTCCGTGTTAACCTTATCCAATCCCGTAGCTTTACATATCACCAGGTAACTGATGATTTCCAGGCTTATATGTTCATCTTTGACCTCCTTCTGGAACCCCATACATGCAATTGGCTCCTTGATTTTTCCATTCTGGTGTTTAACAGGCATCTCAAATGTGACCTGTTCAAAACTGCTCTTAATTCCACGCTTCTCTCACGATCCCAACACTATCTGCTCCCCAGTTTTCCCACGGGACTGGCAGCTCGTTTCAGTTGCTCAGACCAAAAACACTGCATTCATCATTGATTCTTCCACACTCCCTAAAAAAAATCTATGTGACTGTTTGGAAAATATATCCTAAATACAACTGCTTATCACCTCAACTGCTCTCTATACTCCACAGCCAGGATCATGCCTCCCTTTGACTATTGTTACGTCTCTTCAGTCACCTGCTTCCACCCACTCCATCTCTTTGCCACGCAGCTGCCATAGTGACACTTTTAAAAAGGCATTGCATTCCTCTGCTCAAACCATTAAATGGCTTTCCATTGCAGGTAAATGCTAAAATCCTTATTGTGGCCTTAAAAGTCTTTTTAGAAAAGATTTATCTATTTATTTATTTGACAGCCAGAGATCACAAGTAGGCAGTGAGGCAGGCAGGGAGAGAAAGGAGGAAGCAGGCTCCCCGCCGAGCAGAGAGCCCGATGCGGGACTCGATCCCAGGACTCTGGGATCATGACCTGAGCTGAAGGCAGAGGCTTTAACCCGCTGAGCCACCCAGGTGCCCCAAGGCCTTAAAAGTTCTCTATCATCTTTCTAATTTCCCTTAGACCTCCCAACACCTTTGTGATCTATCTTTCCCCCTCTCCTCCCCATGCCCAGTGCCTCCACACCAAGCAACTTCCTGTATATAGAACATGCCAAGCATTGCCCTGCCTTGCGGGCTTGGCCTTTCTTGTCCCCTCGTCTGGATAGCTCTCTCCCCAGATGTGTTTGTATGCCTCCCTCCCTCCCTCCTTCAGATCTCCAAGGTCCCCTTTTCTGAGAGGTCCTCCTTAGCAAGGCAATATAAAATGGGGTTCTCCCTCAGAGCTGCCATGGTCACTCTTATTCTGTGTGTTTTTTTTTTTTTTTTTAATTTATGCATATCAACCACTGACATTTGATATGTTTGATTGTTGTCTCTTGCCTCAGTAGTATAGAAGTTCCATGAGCGCAGGGACTTTATTGCCCTCTTTACTCCCTGAACCTAGAATCGTAGGCATTAAAAATATTGGACAACTCAATAAATGAATTAATAAATGTTTTAGGAGTCTAAAGACTTCTATGTTTCTCTATTTAATGGAAGCTTCTGCTTATTAGTAATAAGCAGGTGAAAATCTGAAAGTTCCCTTTGCAGGTGTGATCGGTATTGTAGAGAGGAGTTAGTGGAATTTTTTGGTGTTTCTCAAGGGGATTAAGTAGAGGACTGTTCCCTTCTTGTATGCATACAGCTAGCTTTATCTAGGTCCAAAAACCAAACTTTTTTTCTGAGAAATCTGCGCTCAACTTTCAATCATTCTGCACATTGCAATGGACCCAAGTCACCGCGAGGTGACGTCATCACGCAGCTCCCAGCACTCCCAGCTCCTCCCAGTCACTTACTAATTGACTATTTGGTCATGAAGAAGAAAATCTTGTTTCAAAGCAGGACTTCTCTGTGATAAATATGCCTTTTGGCTCCTTGTCCTCCTGGAGACACCGGGTAGCTTGTTTAATCTCCTAGTTGGTTGGTGAGTAAGTACGGTCTATTTTCCATCTGGAGCTCAGTTGTGCTTATGATGCGGTGAATAGGGTATCTGCTGAAGAACCACAGCATCCTCCCTAGGAATGGAATGACTATAAAACACCAGACCTCCCAGGAAGCTTTTAGTCTGAAGCCAAACCTATAGATGAAACTTATTCATACAATTGATGATGAACAACAGCAATAAAAACCCACTTTAATCTCAAATATTTCTTCTTTGTTGTCTACTTTCTCCTCATGGACCAGATACCTGGCACCAAGCTGTCATGTTTGCAATGTTTTCCATGTCTCCTTCCATGTTAGATTCAGCCTAAATTCCAGTTGGAACGCTTTTAAGACAGTTTCAGCATTTTATGATGAGTCAACTGTAATCACTTAAAATTTAAAAGTTCCTTCCACAGAAAGCTTGAAAGTAGGTTTTCTTCTCTTCTTCCAGGAGAATCTTATCATTGGGAGCCAGTGAGTATATTCCCTCATACTTTCTAAATTGAGTAGGAATGTTTGGCTGCAACTTAGATGCTACTTCAGATAATAATTACAAGCATCATAATTACAAGTTTTGTTTAGTACAACTTGTGTTCACATAGTCATGTGGTAGGTTAATTAATATGTGAACATATTTGTGAGTGCCATCTTTAACTACTGTCTTACCTTCAAAAATAAACCTGTAAGAGGTGCTTAACTTCTACCAAAACAAATAAAAGTAGGTCTAACGTTCCTAATTCATAAGTGGTCTCTATATGATCAGCCTTTCCTTTATATGGATCATCTAGCTTAGCCATGTAAATGTTTTTAAGAAATTGTTTTCTCATGTCAGGGCATCTGGGTGGCTCAGTTGCTTATGCATCTGACTTAGGTTCAGGTCGTGATATCGGGGTCCTGGGACTGAGCTCAGTGTGAGGCTCCTAGCTCAGTGGGGAGTCTGCTTCCCCCTTTCCCTCTACCCTTCCTCTCTGCTCATGCTGTCTCTCTCAAATAAATAAATAAGTAAAATAAAATAAAATTGTCTTCTCATGTCTTGTCACTATTATAAGACTTTGCTTATATTTCCAATGGAAGCCAACTCAGTTGTACACGGACACACACACACACACACACAGTACCTACTCTATAAGAGGTGGCAGGCTAGGCTAGCAGGGAAGTACAAAAATAAATAAACAATCACTCTGTAGAGTGGATTCTTTTTGCACTTGTCTTCAGAAGACAGCTAATCCACTCTACTGGTTGAAAAGTTTTATTATCTTTACCCTTCTCTAATTTCAGAAATATATTCTACTTTTATTCTAAGCTATTGACTAGAGAGAACATTATCCTAAAAATGATTCGTGCATATTTATTGGTAAGAAACACCATCTTTTACAAGAAGTAAACGTAAGTCTTTAAAAAAGCTAATAACTTGGGGGCACCTGGGTGGCTCAGTGGGTTAAAGCCTCTGCCTTTGGCTCAGGTCATGATCCCAGGGTCCTGGCAACGAGTACTGCATTGGGCTCTCTGCCTGCAGGGAGCCTGCTTCCTCCTCTCTCCCTGCCTGCCTCTCTGCCTACTTGTGATCTCTGTCTGTCAAACAAATAAATAAAATCCTTAAAGAAAAAGAAAAGCTAATAACTTGGTTTGCATCATTGCTTCTTAATAGTTATTGGGATTAAATACCATGCTTTGTAAAACAAAACAAAACAAAACAAAACAAAACACGAGCCAAGACTTATAATCTCTAAAGATGGGTAATAATAAATTCAAACATGTGACTCTAACAATGAATGAAAATAGTTGCAAAGTTGAGGGATGAGAGCAACTCTCATCGGTGTTAAAACTAGTTGGTCGTTCTAGTAATGCTCAATAGTTGATCACTTTCTTTCTCTAGCAACAGTATCACATCAAAAGAAATCTCTGCTCTTTAATGCAGGAGGAAAAATTATTGATTGCTTTGTTTCAGTTGGATATTGTGTTAAAAGATATCAGTCAGTTTTAGAATAGCTGAGTCTGAACCTCCTTCTAAATATGGGTGATTGGCAAATGAAACAAAATAAATAAAATTAATCTTAGAGGAGTTGAAGTAAAAGAAAATTTCCTCTAAATATAAATAAATAAGACAGAATGTGCAAATGAAAATAAATAACTGGCCACAATTGTTCAAAGCTAACTGGAGTATTTCATTTCATGTTGCTGCAGGATTTATATTCTTTTGTATTTATAAGGTATTTAAGAGTATAAGTAGGGGCGCCTGGGTGGCTCAGTGGGTTAAAGCCTCTGCCTTCAGCTCAGGTCATGATCCCAGGATCCTGGGATTGAGCCCCGCATCAGGCTCTCTGCTCAGCGGGGAGCCTGCTTCCTTCTCTCTCTCTCTCCCTGCCTGCCTCTCTGCCTACTGGTGATCTCTGTCTGTCAAATGAATAAATAAAATCTTAAAAAAAAAAAAGAGTATAAGTAATGAAATCTTGTGGAAATAGGCACTGGTTATAAATCAAGAGGCCCTTCTTATAAATGTACTGGTCAAACATATAGAAGGACAATTAACACATGGTGTCTCCTTGAGATTATTTGACCAAAAGAAGGAATCATTCATATGAAGAGATCTGAAAAAAATTTGAGATGATGATGCCAAAATAATTTTGATATTAGTTGTCATTACTCAGCTGTCACTGTAAAATATCTTACCGAACTTTTAATTCTATCTTCACGAATATCTTATTTCATTAAATAGCTCATAATCTCATTGAAAGCTTTCTAAAATTTTACTTCTTTGTATTTCTCTTATGTATAGACAAGCAATTTGTATGAGTTCTGTGCTTAATAGATAGGTTTTGGATTTTTGATTGAGAAAGGAGATGTGTGGTTAAAAATATGTCTTCTATACTACTTGGACTAGCAATTTATAGAGAATAAGAACATAATTAGGTTCACTTTAAGTCAATTTGAACATCGTCCAGTGGATACCTAATGCCTAATCTAGATGGTACAGAGTGATATCACTTTATTTTCTAAATGCAGAAGTACTGGCTAGCAAAAGGCTCTAATTAACAGTGTGGCAAATAATAGGATTGATTTTATCATGTACCTAAATTGATGACTAATACATTGGAATTTGTTATATAGTCACATTCTTCACAGTTAAAGATGTGATAATCACATAAACATTAAATTAGGTAAGCATGTAGTAAACAAGTTAGAAAAAAGTATATCAATAAAGTCATCTATAAAGTTTTGTGTAAAAACGAGGTGATTTTAGCTACAATTTAATGATTTTTATGAATTTTTCTATTCTACAAGTTTTTGAAAAGACATCATTGTAGTGGGACACCTGGGTGGCTCAGTGGGTTAAAGCCTCTACCTTCAGCTCAGGTCATGATCCCAGGGTCCTGGGATAGAGCTCCGCATCGGGCTCCCTGCTCAGTGGGGAGCCTGCTTCCTCTCTCTCTGCCTGCTTGTGATCTCTGTCTGTCAAAAAAAAAAAAAAAAAAAAAAAAAAAAGAGGTTAAAGAAAAAATCCTGTTTTCAAAAAACTAAGGATCTCTGTCAAAAAAAAAAAAAAAAGACATTGTACTACAAAGCATTGTAGTAAAAAGAGGTTAAAGAAAATATCCTATTTTCAAAAACCTAAGGAAAGAGTCAAATTCCATGGCTGTTTCTATCTTACAGCACATTTAAATTATGGGAAACAAGAAGCTTTGAATGATGTGTGTGATAATCTGTTGCCGCACACTTAATAATTTAACACTGATAAACTATTTAGAAAGCAACAACTATATTTCTAAGACCCATAGAAGGAATAAGAATTAACTGAAAATCTCCACCAGTATAAATTACTTTATCAATTACCAAATAATGAAGATGGTGACTTATCAATTACTATCAATACATACAGCCATCGTTCACTGTACTTTAGTATAGAAATGTGTCTTATCACTCTCCTCTGATGAATTAGAAGGAAAAAATATAAGGAACTGAATGAGACATACATAAGTTTCTCTTTTCTTAAATGCCATATACCTTATTTCATATCCCCCCTTTATTCTGAATTTGCCAAAAGTTTATAATAAGAATAGTGTGTGTGTGTGTAACTTATAAACTGAAAATTTTTTTAGAAACCTCAGAACCCTCTCGGCAAACCTCTTTCCCACAAAAGCAATTAACCCCAACCTGCTTCACATAACCCCTCAGCTGTTTCTTGTACATTTGGAGGAGCAAGCTTGGTATTTTATAGATGATTCTTAATTTTGGGGAAAAAATCTTATGTTTGGGCAAACTATGTACAATCCCACAACTGGTCTTCATTCTGCCTTGTAGGTTGCCTTTGGAAATCTATCTCCCTCCCCACTCTCCTTTCTCTTGTTAAATTTACATTTTTTTCTAAAAAAAATAAAACACCTCACATGTGTTTTTCAGGTCTTTCATCATCCTAGTTGTTTTATATCTGTTCAGCTTATCAAGAATATCCTTCTTATGGCTCAAGGGGATACACTCCTGGGTGGTATAAGCAACACACAGTCTCATATATTTCTTCTTTTGAACATTAATTTTCTGATAACACCACCAAGCAGGATATTTACTTTTAGCAGCTCCAAAACACTAAGCTTACATGAGTATCAAAATTAATTAACAGTCATAGATTTATTTCTTATGAACTTTTAATTCAGTTCTTTTTTTTAAATAAAGATTTTATTTATCCATTTGACAGAGAGAGAGAGAGAGAGATCACAAGTAGGTAGAGCAGCAGGCAGAGAGAGAGGAAGGGAAGCAGGCTCCCTGCTGAGCAAGGAGCCTGATGTGGGGCTCGATCCCAGGACCCTGGGACCATGACCTGAGCCGAAGGCAGAGGCTTTAACCCACTGAGCCACCCAGGTGCCCCTATTAATTCAATTCTTATGCAACCTGAACTTAGAAAGTGTATATTCTGAAACTTAAATATATATGGCTTTATCACCATGTTTGCTTAGATTTCATCTTGTTGATTTTTTCCTTCATATTTTAGATCTAGCCTCGGCAACTCTTCTCTCCAGTGCATCCTTAGATACTGCTACCAGAGTGCCAACTCCTGTTGTGTTTATTTAAAGCTTCTGCCTAAAAAAATCAATCTTGCAGGCATTGCAACCTGACATTCAAAGTCCTATGTCTCCCAAGTGCCTACGGAAAGAGCATGGCCTTGTGGAAGGAATACTGGCCAGTCAACAAGTCTACTTTCTAGTCTGACTCTGGTATTTGTTGGTTGGTAATGTAGGAGTCACTCAGACTTAGTTCCTTTGTCGGTATTAAAGTGGGGACAAATTAGGCCATCTACCTTCTTTAAAGGTTTGGGGGACTTCATTTTTATTCTTTTATAAAAATTTTAAAATTTATTTAAGTAGGTGCCATGCCAAATGTGGGGCTTGAACTCGCAACCCTGAGATCAAGACCTGAGCTGAGATCAAGAGTTGGATACTCAACCGACTGAGCCACCCAAGCATCCTAAAGATTTGGTGTGTGTGGGGGGACTTTAATGTAAAAAGATGATGGATGTGGAAATGAAGGTCTATAAAAATGTAAGTTCTTGATAATACAGAGAATTATCAAGCCACTTTGTTTTGCTGTTGGAAGTCCTTTAATATCTGACCCTGACCTGCCTTCCAATCTTGTTTTCTTGCTACTGGCCACTGACTTCTTTCCTGAACATCGAAACACATTTTATTTCTCATTAGTCCCTAAATGTTCAGATATTCATCTTTTGTCTTTGCTAAAACTGCCTGGAATATTCTCCCCCACCCTCAGCTCACTCAATCTCTTTTTCTCTCCCCCTCACTTCCTACCTCAAACTCAAGACCCAACACAAGTGCCATTTCCTTTCCTTTCCCTTCCTTCCTTCCTCCTTTCCCCTCCCTCTTCCTTCCTTCTTTAGAGAGAGAGGGAGGGAGGGGCAGGGAGAGAGAGAGAGAGTATATTTTTAAAAAATTTTAAATAAGCATATAATGTATTTTTAGCCCCAGGGGTACAGGTCTGTGAATCGCCAGGATTACACACTTCACAGCACTCACCACAGCACATCCCCCCCACCAATGTTCATAACCCCACCACCCTCTCCCGACCCCCCTCCCCCAGCAACCCTGTTTGTTCTGCAAGATTAAGAGTCTCTTATGGCTTGCCTCCCTCCTGATCCCATCTTGTTTCATTTATTCTTTTCCTACCCCCCAAGTTCCCCACGTTGCATCTCTACTTCCTCATATCAGGGAGATCATATGTTAGTTGTCTTAGAGAGAGAGAGAATATTAAGCAGACTCCACACTCAGAGAGGAGCCCAATGATGAGGGGTTCGATCTCATGACCCCAAGATCATGACCTGAACCCAAATCAAGAGTCTGACATTTAATGGACTGAGCCACCCAGGCACCCCTGATATCTCTTTCCTAAGGCTCTGATTTCCCTAGTCAGAATTGATTTCTTCCTTCACAAAATTCCTGTAGAAAGAGTATTTCATTGTCCTATCTTGTCCTATAGTGTTGGTAGTCTTATTCCTATCTGTTTGCCAAACACGAGGAGCAGGGACCACATGTCTTTATATTCCTACTGTACGGAGAATTGGGCTTTATTACCATTATTCCCATTTTTAGAGGTGCCTCAATCAAGGCAGAGAGGTCAAGGCACTTACTCAGCTCATGCTATCTTTCAAAGTGGCAGGAAGATCCTGGTCTGCCTGATTTCCAAATCTTGTGGCTCTTTCTACAGTGTTGTATGGCATCCAGATTTCTGCACGTCTGTCTTGAGGATTCTTATGTTTGTTTGTGAATTAACATGAATCCCTTTGTCTCAATCAAATTCATTTGTCACTTTAGTGTCCTTTATATGAAGTTATATTTGTCATTGCCCTGGGATTTTGAAATATACTTTCATGTCACTTGGAGTGCATATCTCACTGTGCCCATGTTGGCTAATTTTGTTATTAAGAATGTTAAAGTGATCCTTTTTTTTCCTCCCCTAAGATTTTTTATTATTCCTACCTCGCCAATTAGATGGTTCTTGCTGGTCAGAATAAGTCTACAGCATCAACTCCTCAGTATTTCTCTAACTTCTGAAATATAACCTTTAGTATAACATGTTCTGATCTGATCAAAATTATGTGAAGAAGTCTGATGATTTTGAAGCAATGCTTTGTTCATGCTTGGAATTCCTGGGCACTCTCCTCTACCTCGCTTGCTCGTCTTGGGTTGGTTCTGTTGAGTTAGACATTTTCCAAATTATTTTTGCTTCTGTTCTTCAATTAATCTCTTGCCATTAGGTAGCCAGATGCAGAATTCGGTTCAGTTTTGATTTTAGGGTATTTACCACCTTAACTTTTGTCAACTAGCTTCTAGTTCTTAGATCTGTGCTTAATAGATATAATGTATACTTAGGCTCTTCGACTTGTTGATAATAATGCTTAAAACTGACATTTGGGTCAGGTGCTGGGCTAACGGTCTTATAGGTATTTCTTTTTTCTTCCTCAAAGGGTTGAAAGTATTCCCATTTAACAATGAGAAAAATGAGGTTTATAATTTGCTTAAAGAGAGAAACTCTTAAAGAGAGGACTTGACTCTAAGCCTGTGTGCTATCCTGACCTATGGTCTTAAACAGAACCCAGTTATTGCTGGGAGATAGCAGCTAAAAGAGAGCTGTCATTTCTTCTTACAGTATTGAAAATCAGTTATTCACATTCAATTAATATATGCATGTGTATGTGAAATGCTTTTGTGTTTCTTCTCATTGCAATAACAGTAATCCTAACAATATGCAAAGTATCCAACAACCATGAAATTTATCAGCAGTTAGTATCCAAAATCTATAAAGAGCTTAGCAAACTCAACACCCAAAGAACAAATAATCCAATCAAGAAATGGGCAGAGGACATGAACAGACATTTCTGCAAAGAAGACATCCAGATGGCAAACAGACACATGAAAAAATGCTCCACATCACTCGGCATCAGGGAAATACAAATCAAAACCACAATGAGATACCACCTCATACCAGTCAGAATGGCTAAAATTAACAAGTCAGGAAATGACAGATGCTGGTGAGGATGTGGAGAAAGGGGAACCCTCCTCCACTGTTGGTGGGAATGCAAACTGGTGCAACTTGCCACTCTGGAAAACAGCATGGCGGTTCCTCAAAAAGTTGAAAATAGAGCTACCCTGTTTGGGTATTTGCACTACTGGGTATTTACCCTAAAGATACAAACATAGTGATATGAAGGGGTACGTGTACCCGAATGTTCATAGCAGCATTGTCCACAATAGTCAAACTATGGAAAGAAGATGTGGCACACACACACGTATTTATCAACAGTTATTTTTATCCCTAGATTTAATATACATAAAAGCATCAGTATTAACTGTAAATTTTATTACAATAATAGCTTGCATGGCTAATATTTTCTAGTTCAAATTTCATGTATTATTTCATTTATCTTCTCAATACCCATTGAAGTAGGGTTATTACTATTATCCTTTTTTTTAAAGTTGAGGAAAATAGAGACACAGTGAAGGCCCTTGTCTTAGACATTTGCTACTCAAGCAACTGCATCTGGTTCCTCTGGGAGCTTGTGAGAAGTGCAGAACTTCAAGCCACACCTTAGAAACCTACAGAATTAGAATGTGCATTCAGTAAGACTCTTAGGTATTCACACTCACATTAAAGTCAGAGACACATGTCTCTTAAATCACACAGCTGGTGCAGGGAAGCTAGGATTCAATCCCATGCAGTTAGACTCTGTGCTGGGACTCTCAAATACCACATTAGGTCGTCTTAATTGTTATAGAAATGAATGGGAAGCACTTAATTATTATGAAATAAATATTGCCACATGCTTAATGTGCCTATGGATTTTGTGAAACGTGGATCGGATTGTACTTGTATGAATTATACTTTTAATGAAAAGATTCTATTTATTTATTTGACAGAGATACAGTGAGAGAGGGAACACAAGCAGGGGGAGTGGGACGGGGAGAAGCAGGCTTCCTGCTGAGCTGGGAGCCCTATGAGGGGCTCAGTCCCATGACTCTGGGATCATGACCTGAGTGGAAGGTAGATACTTAATGACTGAGCCACCGAGGTGCCCCTGAATTACACTTATAAAAAAAAAGATTTTATTTATTTATTAGAGAGAGAGAGTGAAAGAGAGCAAGAGAGGGGAGAGGGGCAGAGGGAGAAGCAGATTCCCTGCTGAGCAGGCAGCGCCATGCAGGACTCGATCCCCAGAATCCAGGATCATGACCTTAGCCGAAGGCAGTCATGATCAAGGCAGTCGCTAAGCCACTCAGGTACCCCGAGTTATACTTTTTAATAATAAATAAAAATACTGACTTCTCATCAATCACTTTAATAATTGACTATTTATCATGATCCAACCTTATTTTTCTACGCTCGCCTCCATCTCTTCTTTTTAGTCATTCTTTAAAAAACTTACTCATTTATTCCATAAGCATGTGAAGAGTGACTAATATTTGTTAAGCATTTTTCTTTTTTTAGGTGTGGGAAGACGAAGACCAATTAGACCCAATTCTTGACCTCAAGACATTTAGTGGTATCGAAGACCGATCATTACAAGTTTAAATGACTGTTGTAATGGAATTATTTACTAAGTGCAGTGGGAACATTAGCAGAAAGCATGTCTTAGTTTGAGGTGCCCCCAAAGCAGACCCAAGACAAAAATTCAAATGGCAGGTAGTGTTTCTGATAAGCAAAAACAATGCTGATAGAGGAGTGATCCAGGATGAGAGGAAAGAGAAAATAGACAATGAGGCCAGCTATCCCTGAGGATGATTAGACTTTAAAACTCTGAGGTGGGGGGCTAGTATACCAACCATGGCCCCGAGTTATTTTTCATTCAAGGGGCAGGGAGTTGGAATATTTATACCCCGTCTTTGGTTGAAGCTGCCCCTGTTGAAGCAAGCCCCTTGCTTGCTGCATAGGCAGACAACATGTCCTTTGGCAGAGAAATGCAGACATGGGCAGCTGGAAAGCAGGCCCGAGTGCCCTGAGTGGTTAGGGCTAAGGGATGTACGGGATGTGGACTAGACATCCACAGCCTCTGCTTTGGCCTGTCTGAGGACTCAGGGAAAGTTCCACTGAGAAAGTGATTCTTGGATCTATTCTTGATGGCAAAAGATGTTTTTGTTTTTGTCTTTATTTTCTCTAGGAAGACAAAATGGCATGTGCAAAGACAGAGGGGCAGGAGAGAACATGGAATATTCGAGAAACTAAACGTTGTCTAATGCTCCTCAAGGCTAGGGGATAGCAGCAGCAGGGGCTCTGCATTTCATACCATGTTCAGTTTTTCTCTTCTGGGAAATAGGACACCACTGAAGGCTTTTGAGTAGAATTGTGACATGGTTGAATTTATAGATTTAAAGAGACCGTTTTGGCTAGGGGAGTGGGGGTTGGTTAAAGGAGGTGGGGATGAGGGCAGGGGGATTGTGAAAGGGTCTGCAGCAAGATAAGATGAGGTTGGCCCATCCTGGTGGAGGGAAAAGGACACGTTTGAGACAGTTCATGTTGTGTGGTGAAATGGAGGGACTTAGTGACTACTTTCCTGAAGGAGCAGGGAGAGGAGGGAGACTGCAGGACTCTGGTGTGGGTGACGGTGGGCAAATGGATGATGGCTCTGGTGCCTCAAAGTGTTATTAAATGGTTTTGTAGAGTCTCTCTGCCCAGCAGGAAATGGAATTGATCATTCCCAGAGTGTACAGCTGGGGTAACCCCTAAAAATAGGAGAAAAAGAGAAGGAATGAAGAAATGCACATATTATGTCATTTTCTAGGAATCCAAATCTCTAGTAACCGATACTTTGAAAGCTGAGGTAACTTGGAAGCACTGGTTCAAATAAAATTTCCCCATCCTTCTTAGATGGGGATCCCTCTAAGTGGGGATCCCTTAGAGTCATGATCCCTCATGTAAAGAGGCAGTGGTGTGAAAAATGATTTCCCTAAACAATAATTTTAAAAAAGAAAATCTCATAGTCTAAAGGGAGTTGAGTCATCCAGGATGATAAATTTGGGCCACATATTATTTATTCTTCCTCTTCTCTGTCAGAAAAATTTGTGCTGAGGTATCAGTCCCTACAGCTCTAGCCTGGGATTGTCAGGACAATGCATTCCTAGATCCCAGACCTGGAGGGATCTCATGGAACACACCCAGTGATCCTGATCATGGAGTGAAAATATTGGGATGCATTTTTGTAAAGTATCTTTAAAGTCAACATTCATTCCCTAACAGCTATTTATTAAAGTACTTCTGTATTCCAAGTACATGGTATTGGGCTCCTTTCTATAGAGTTTAATAGCAAAGGAAAACCTTAAACTAACAATAGTCAGCTAAAGACTTTGAGAGTGAATAAAGAAACACTTATTAAAGGATAACATTTTGTTTTTTCATTTAGGTGGATTTCGATCATCTTTTCATTTAAAGACAAGTCATGGAGGGGGGAACAAGATATTCAGCGTTCAACTTTTTCTGTAGTTTCTCAAACAGTTCTGTAAGCAAAGCGTTGATTCAAATGTTTAGTGAATGAAGTAATGGGAACCCCAGAATCAGTCATCATTAATCCACCCATTAAATAAATACTAATGAGCTTTAACTCTGAGATAGGTACTAGCATCTTTGTTGGGTGCAGTGATTTAAAAAGCACATCTCCAGTGCACCTGGGTAGCTCACTCAGTTAAGTAGCTGGCTCCTGATTTTGGCTCAGGTCATGATCTCAGTGTCCTGGGACCAACTCTACATTGGGCTCCACACTCAGCGAGGAGTCTTCTTGAGGATTCTCTGTCTCCCTCTGCCCTTCTCCCACTCATGCACTCTCTCTCTCTTTCTAAGATAGACAAATCTTTTTTAAAAAAGCACTTCTGCAATTCTAAGAGAAAGCTGCTGGCTTCTCAAGAAACACACATGGAGTTGATTTTGAAAATGCAGTCAGATGTGCTAATAGGCACGGGTACAAAGTGTTTCTGAAACACAGAGATGCCAAGCAATGGGGAAGAAAAGTAGCTTTCCCTACCCCCCCAATTAAAATCCTAGGTTTGATAGTTTGCTTCTTTGTATATACATTTGCAACTTTAGAATGAAATTTAGGAGCACCTGGGTGGCTCAGTGCGTTAAGCTTCTGCTTTTGGCTCAGGTCATAATCTCAGGGTCATGGGGTTGAGCCCTGCATTGGGCTCTCTGCTCAGTGGGGAGCCTGCTTCCCCCTCCACCACCACCTGCCTCTCAGTCTCTCTCTTTCAAATAAATAAATAAAAATCTTTAGAACAAAATTTATACTCTAAATGTTTCATGTGGCCAATATCATAAATGTGCTGTAGTGGGTATACACCAGGAACCTGCACAATGATCTCCTCAGCTTTCCCTTCTTTGGGAATTCACAAAAGTGGACCTTTGGGAGTCCCATCATAAAATGTAACGCTGCTTTATGACTAGGGAGAGTCACTTGATCCAATTGTATTGGACTTTCTTTTCTAGAATTCCAGAACTGACACCCAGAGGATGAGATTCATTTTCTCTATGAACTGGACTTTATGCCTAGTCCAGAGATACTGGAAGTCTGACTTCTCATGCGGATTTAAGAACAAAGGAAACCAACCTAAACCCAGAGAAGAAACCTTAAAGATAAAATTCCAATGGCTTTGTACTCTTGGTTCTAGACCCTTCCAGAACTCTAATAGCATTCATGCCTTTAAGCATAAGGAATTTTCCATTTTCTGTCAAAAGTTCCAGTTTCCATCTAAGCTAGTTAGAATGGGTTTCTGCAATTTTAAAAAAATCCTAAATAATTGTAACAGGCATCTTTATTCACTTACTCAGAATTCTTCATTGATCGCTGCCTACCTGCCGCCTTTTCTATCAGCATCTAGGTACTTACTACCTTGGGAGAACTTTTTTTTTTTTTTAAAGTTTTTAGCTACTGTGGTGGGTCAAGTGAGTGGAATTGACTTCACTTTCAGGCCCAGGGAAGGACCTTCTGCAAAGCTCGTACTCTTGCTTACAATGATTCATTTCAGGGTAGGTCTGTGACCTCCCACTTAAGTGGATGGTCTGAAGAGATGCTAAGTGAGATAATCTGGGAGAAATACCCCCGATGTTATTTGACTACAGATGTTCCCACTTTTGGGGGAACATCTTCCCAAACAATGGGGCAGGAGAATGTGAAGTCTAGAAGGGCTGTAAATCTTCCTATTGTGGAGGAAGCCAGATAGAGGAAAAAGCTGACCCAAAGGAGGAGCTGAGAACACCGAGAAACAGATACATGTTGGCTTCATGGATCAAGTCGTGACTGAAGTCAACACTGAGTCTGTACATTTATTTTTCCTCTTTATTTTATTTATTTATTTTGATTTGAGTCATTTGAGTCAGATTTCCTACTGTGAAACAAAAGCCTCATAACCAACAGTAATGCATTCAGAATATTTTTTCCCCAGGTCCTTGATTTTTTTTTTTTTTCCACCTACCATCTTGGCCTGAAAAACCTACTGATTTATAGACTGTGGGTTTATAAATTCAGTCACTTCTGTTGTCCTTTTGAAATGTTGGTCTGATAGTATTGCTGTTACTTACATGTTACAATGAGACTACATTTGGACAGTCCCCACCAAATGAGGAACAGAATGTTAGAGATTAGACAAGAGAATGAGATGTACTCTTTTGATCAGGAATATCTTAAAACAATACTTAATAAGTAGTATGTATTTAGAAATTGAGTAACCTCAGAAGCTTTAGTTTCCAGGACACCATTTTTTTTTGGGGGGGGGGTGAATATTTTCAAGAAATAGTTTTAGGTTTTTAGGCTTAAAAATTGAAAAGATTTCTGACAAGGCATGTTCTAGATAAAATTGTACCTCCTGAAGCAGGATAACCTGCTCCACAAAATGTTAAATTATGTTTTTAACTTAGCCGTTTGTCATAGAAAGGGGTGGTAAATGTTTTTGATAACTTTTTTTTTTTTTAAGATTTTATTTGTTTGAGAGAGAGAGGGAGAGAGAGAGAGGAGCAGGAGGGAGGGAGAAGAAGAGGCAGAGACTCTCCAGTAGACTTCTCATTGAGCACAGAGCCATGCAGGGCTTGATCTCACAACCCTGAGATCATGACCTGAGCTGAAGCCGAGGTGGGTGCTCAACCAACTGAGCTACCCATCACCCCCATTTTTGATAACTTTAAACCAAACTGCCTCTCTAGAAAATGATTGGATATTCTGTGGTTGAGCTAGTCTTTCTATCCAGTGATAGGAAGACTCCAATTGCCTCTGAGGATTCTTGCGAGTAAATTATATGTTCTCTTGCCAGCACCAAGTAAGTGTTGGACCTCCATTCAATGGCTGGGGGGTTCTCAAAATTCTCAAGTGTCCTGTAAATAAACACAGGTTAAAATTCTCTTCCCTTGCCTTCCTCTTTCTCTTTCATCATTTTTTCATCTCTTTCTTCTTTTCTTTCTCATTTTAACAAAACCAGAGAATATTTTTTTACTGGAAATACCCTTCTATCTTTAAACTTCCCATAACAAAACCAATAAATAGACTACAGACCTATCCAATAAAATCTTTATTTATGCTTAATTTGAATCATAAAATTAAAACAATAATAAAACAGTAAGCCTATCTGTTTACTAGCTTCTCTATTTCAAGTTTTGGAGACCTGGCCTTCTATGAAAAAGCTATTTTTAGATTTCGGAGCTACATGATCACAGGTGTTAGCTAACTCATCTTTCCTTGGAAAATGAGTAAATTTCGACAAAGAAGTTTTGTGTATTGTTTTGACTGTTCCTTTGTCACAGGATCCTTCTGGTATTCTGGTAACTCAAATACCTGACAAGACATGTTGGTAGTATTACTAGATAAAAGAATAGATTTAAGAAAAAGTTCTTGTTCAGACACCAGCAGTGTTTTGAAAGAAATCACTTTCTTTTTTCAAATAGTGACATTGAAAAATCTTAATCTACATAGTAATTTTTTAAGATGTTGTGGTTTATAAGACTTGTGACTAAAATCTCAAATTTGGAAAAGAATATAAGATGCAATGCTCTTGGGCCATCTGGTTGGCTCAGTTGATTGAGGGTCTACCTCCTACTCAAGTCATGTTCTCGGCGTCCTAAGCCCTGTGTCAGTCTCCGTGCTTAGCAGGGAGTCTGCTTCTCCCTCTCTTTCTGCCTCTCCCCTCCACTGCTCATGCTCTCTCTATCTCTCAAATAAATAAAATCTTAAAAACGAAATAAAAGAAGCAGTGTTCTTTCTTGTAACGTATGAAATGCAGAAGGCAGCTATTGAAGACGCGAAAACAGAGCTACTAGACAGATTAGTGACTTGTCTAAAGTTACACAGACAGTAAATGGCTGACCCTAATGTCTAGGCCCTTAGCCACAGAATAATAATTCTTCATTCTTGGGCACTTCCTTGAGCCAGGCAAGGCTTCACATGCAGTAACTTGACAGTAACTTCTCTTACTTTACTTATTTACTTACTTCTGTATGTCTTGTGCCCATCCAATGTGCTATCTTCATAACTGTTAGTTTAAGTAGCCCCCCTGAAGGGCCTAGATGACAGGCTGGATTTTGATGGAAAGAAGGCCAAGGATAAGTGCTGGGGAGAGGACAAGCTCTTGTGATGAAGTGAAGTGGAGATTTCTTTTTTAATTGTGGTGAGAACATTTAACATGAGGTCTACCCTTCTTTACAACATTTTAAGTGTACAATACAATATGGTTAACTACAGGCACTCTGTTGTATGAAGGATCTCTAGAACTTATTCATCGTGCATGACTGAAACTTTATACTCATTGAAAAGCAACTTTCCATTTCCACATTCCCCCAGCCACTGGCATCTAACATTCTATCCTCCGCTTTTATGAGTTTAACTATTTTAGGTATCTCATATAAGTTGAATCATGCAGTATTTGTCTTTGTGAGCTTGGTTTATTTCACTTAGCATAGCATCCTCTAGCTTCATCCATGTTGCATATAGCAAGATTTCAAGAAGTACAGATTTTTTAATAAGAATAACTGCCATCCACTGATGCAGGTGCTCAGACTTTACAGGTTGTGGTAAAGGTTGGATGCTTCCCCCCCCCCCCCTTCATTTATAACAAACCCTCTGGCTTTTAGCTGGGCACACCTGCAGAAGAGTTGTGTGCAACTTCCAGAAAATGTCCTTAAAGACTAGAAGCATGCTCTTCTTTTTTGCTTCTGTCCTCCTGCCTGGGATGCGATCTGAATGACTGGAGCTCCAGGAACCATCACATATCATGAGGGAAGCTTGGGGATTAGGCAATAAGGTAGAAGTAGCCTGACTTTCTGATATTAAAAGGGCCACCTGTGTTCTGGAATGAATCTCTTTGGACACTTGCATGTGAGAGGAGTGAAGGAAACTCTCCTTGTTTAAACCACAGTTATTTTTGAAATGTTATTCATAGCTGAAATAAATTCCAGCTAATTTACATATATAATTTCATTTTATCCTGACAATAACTCCCTGAGGTAGGTACTATGATTATCTTGATTTATAAGTGAAGAAATCAAGGCCCAGAGAACCTTAGTAACTTTCTCATGGTCACCCAACTATTGGAGGGTAAAGCTGGGGTTCTAATATCCCCTCTTAGACATGAGAATGTATTAATCAAATATTAGATTAATGGGACAAAAGGACCTCCACTGGTTTTACGTCTCTAGTTAGGGTCTCTTTCTAATAAGGCTACATGAGAGGCCTGACCCTTCAGTGGTCCTCAGCACAGGCGGATAGGTCATTGCAAAGGTCTCATTACAGCCGATACCTAGTAGAGACCCCAAGATGTTTGGTTAGGATGTATTGGTCTTTCTTACTGAATACTTATCAAACTGATTTGAACAATTAAGAAATTTGTTAGCTTACATAAAAGGAGAACCAGACATAGAGCAGTCTTCAGGGTTAGTTGATGAAGCGGGTAAGTAAGGTAACAAGAACACAGGCTCTTTCCCCCCTCTGCTCTGTGGTTCACAGCATCAGCTTCATTCAGAATTTGGTGCTTTCTGTGGTAACAAGAAGGCTGCTCATAGCAATCAGGATTATCTATTTTCTTATTCACATGTGGCAGAGAGAAGGCATTTCCTTGTTTTTCCTTTAAAATTGATAAAGAACTTTCTTTTTTTTTTTTTTTAAAGATTTTATTTATTTGACAGACAGAGATCACAAGTAGGCAGAGAAGCAGGCAGAGAGAGAGGAGGAAGCAGGCTCCCCACTGAGCAGAGAGCCCGATGTGGGGCTTGATCTTAGGACCCCGGGACCATGACCTGAGCCAAAGAAATCTGCATGGCATCCCCGAAGGCCAATGCTGCTCCTGCCTAAGGACTTCACCTCCAAGTAAATCCCCCTCCTCCTGGACCAGGTGCTTCTGTACAGGACATCCCCTCTCCATCAGATGTAGCAACAGAGATAAAATGGTCCAGGGGAGTGGTAGTCTGAGCAAAGGAGAGGTCCTTGCTCAAAACCACAAGGAAGACATTTTTTTTTTCCTTCCACTGACTGGAGTCCAGAACTGTAGTGCTTCCCCTGCTATGACAGGTCCACAGCAGAGCAGCTCTGTCACGCGAGCCATCCTAAATACTGCCCCTTGGGGAACACCGCCCTCTCACTGCATGCCACAATAAATGGCCCACTCCCATCCACCTGAAATCCTAGGTCTTTCTCCTCTGAGCCCTTTCTCAGATACATCCCTATCAGACAAAGAGACTTGGAAGAAGAACCTATAAGTGAGAAACAGAGACCAAGAAGATGAAACAGCAGCGTCAGGAGAGTGGCCGAGAGAATCGAATGCTTCAGTCTTGGAGTTTGCAAGTAATGGTGTGTGGCTTGTCCCAGGCCTGTGCAATCTCTTTCTTCTCACATTGAGGGTATGCTGATAGAGCTCACCTAAGGGCCCCGTTGCCGGCATCTGGAAGGTATTCTCCAAACACGACTTTGCTGTGTGGAGGGGGGCTGTTGACCCCTACCCCCTGGTGTGTCTCTGAAACAGTGGAGGGCGTGGGATGCTGTCACTTTCCCCACGCACTGCTCCCAGTGCTCCCTCTGCCTCCTCCGCCCAGCTTACTACTTCATCTCTCCTCCCAAGATGCAGTGCTCCTCACCAGCCCGCACAGATTCTTTCTTGTCTTCCTTTTTTGGCAAAAGGGGGAGGATGTGGGGGAGAGGAGGTTGCAGTCTCCACCTGTGTCTATAAAGGGAGGTCGCTGGTGGAAGTACTGGTAAAATAGTGCTCTGGGAGCCCTCTGGTTTTGTGCCCAAAGGCAGGTACTGGGGAGAGAATTAAAATCTCATGCCTCTCAGACAGACAATTTTGTTCTTTCTCAGGTTGTAAACCATGTGTCATCAAAAGACTGTGATTCCTAAATTAGCTTCATGGCATGCTTGGGCAGCTGAATTTCCACTTAGAATCTGGCAATGGATTGCCTGTCAATCACAGGTCTTGGTGTCCTGCATTTTTCCTCTTACTGTCTTCACAAACACCCTAGGGGACATTGTGAGACATTGCTTCTGAGAATGCTCACCAAAGTTCATTTAAAACTGCTCTTTGCCACAGTATTTTGATAAGTGCATCTGTAAAGCCATATAATTTTTTTTCTGCTCAGAAATGAAAAGAAGTCTCATGACTGGTTTGACTAGATGCCTACTTAAATGACTAACGCCACCTCAGCTTAATTACTGATCTCCGTATTTGAAGTTAATGCGCAATTTTTAAACCAACACTTTCTCTTCAGCACTAAAAAAATTGCTGCCTGATTTCTATATAAATTAAAAATATCTCAAGTGACTTGCCTCTAGCCATACCTCTTTCACAAAGCTTCCATGGTATCAGCACTTACTGTACCAGAAGGCCTTGTATCATCAACTCACATTTTAAATGTGTAAGAATTCATCTTCCCCTCAACAAAGATTCCTTGAAGGCTAGAATTACAATATATATAACACATATATATGTATCATACATATATAAATGTATATGACATGTAAAACACATATATATGTATATAATATACATGTTTTTAATACATATGTTATATAATATATAATATATAATATATTATATATAATATATTATATAACATATATATAACATATATAAATGTTATATAATATATTATATATATAATATATTATATAGATATATAACATATATCTATATAATATATATATATATATATATATATATGCTTTTACTACTTCCAAAAATACTGGTTGCATCTTCTGTCACATTTCTGTCCCTACTGATATCATTTTAGTTTCAGTTTTTATTTCTTCTTATTTGTACAATTGTGATTGTCTTTCCTGTAATTTCTTCTCATCTCAATTTACACTACATGAAGTAGCTAGATCAGACTTTTGGGGAATAATTCTTGTCTTGCTAGTCTCTTGGGCAAAAATGATGTAAAAAAATTCCCTATATTTCTTTAACATAAAGCTAAAGTTAATCTTTAGCAACGTCTTTTTGGCTATGCTAGGTCCTATGGCCTCCTAACTCTTATTTGATATTTTTCTAGCATTTTGAATTGTATGGCCTGAACTACTTTTCCAAAACTTTCTTCTCCCTTAGCTTCTAGAACAGCATTTTCTCTTGACTCCAGTGGTATCTCTGGTAATTATTCCTCAGTGTCTTTTGCTGAACCTCAACATGTCTCTCAAATCTTGATATACTCTAATAGATGCTTGGTCTCTTCTGTTATCTCTCCACATGACAGGCTTTTCCTGGGGAAGCTAACTTATTCTCCAGCACTAACTTGCGTGTACACAGTGAGGAATCCAGATTCTTAGTCTTCAGGCCTGACTTATCTACCTGGTTCCAAACATGTGTTTTCAAATGTCTGGTGAAAAAAATCATATGCTTATGTCCTCCATTACAATGATTCTTTCAATGGCTGAAAGGAGTTTCATTATTAAATTTTGGGGGAAAATCCATTTTTCTTGTATATAAATAACCTATAATTATAAATCAAATTTCCATAACGGATGAAGAAGGAGGAAAAATAGTGGCAAGTGGGCTTTCCTTTTGATTTTGGTACTTATTTTCCACACAACCTTGAAAATGTCACTTAAATTCATGGGTCTTCAGTTTGATGACTAATCAAAAAAAAAAAAAAAAGGACTACTCTAGTTGAGGCAACTCATGTGGTGGGAAATGGGCTGGGTCTGAAGTCTTGTCTTGGTTCTGTCCCAAGTGAGCAAAGTGATATTAGTGAGTCATTTTCCTTTCTAGTTCTTTGTGTCTTATGAAATAAGAAGATTGGATTAGTTATTAAAAGACCTGTTCTATGTACTGCTATCCTAGTATAGGTTGCGTATGATTGTGAAAACACCTTGCACCCTGTTAGGCATTATATGGTTCTAAGGTATCACTAAGAGTATAAACATTCGGGGCGCCTGGGTAGCACAGTTGGTTAAGTGATCGACTTTTGGTTTTGCTAAGCTCTGATCTCAGGATCATGAGATTGAGCCCCCTGTTGGGCTCCTTGCTCAGTCTGGAGTCTGCTTGAGTTCTCTCTCCCTCTCCCTCTGCCCCCCTCCCACCCCTCCAATTCTCTCTCAGATAAGTAAACCTTAAAAAAATAAAAAGCATAAACAATCAAGTTGACACTGAAGATGAGGGGCTAAATCATTAAGAACTGATAAGCTCTGGGTCCTATTAGCATCTATAATGATGGGATCATTTGTGTTCATGAGCAAGTTTTAAGTTAGAATCAC
Source organism: Mustela lutreola (assembly GCF_030435805.1). Lineage (NCBI taxonomy): Eukaryota > Metazoa > Chordata > Mammalia > Carnivora > Mustelidae > Mustela > Mustela lutreola. The sequence continues at coordinate 55,457,824 of NC_081303.1, forward strand.
TGAATTACTATTTACCGTCAGTATAATTACCAATAATTGTTGTTTATAATAATTTAGTATTGGCTGCACAATTAACAGTAGACTTCTAATACTGCATATTGTATTATATACTACATCTATTAAGAATATAGATGCCATTTTTTATTGTTTCTCTATTCTAGTAGGTTGACTCTTAATAGATGTCAGTAAGCTTTTTTGTTTTAAGGAATGAGATTATATACTACAAATTGAGCACAAAAATAGGAAAATAGGAAAGTATAAAAATCTAGTAAGAGATAAAGGGAAATATATCCTTTAGATACCTTACAATACCATAAAAAGTTCAGGTACTATATGACACAGAATTCTCAAAGGTTTTAAAGGGGAAAACAGATTCTAACCCTTCTGGATTTATGTGACTTTCCTGTTTATATTTCATGTTCCATTTAGACACCAGTTGAATGGTCAACAAAAGTTTTTGTCCTTTTTCTAGATAATGGTTGTAGAAAAGATTTGACTAATCCCCATTCCTCCCCACAATTTCTAGTCTGACCTGGAATGAACAGAGCTGTACACATGCATACATGCTCAATCTACTTGGAAATGAAACTAGTCCCTTTGGAAGTTTAACCACTTTAGGAAACACATTTGACACTACCTGATTTTATGCAATTTGGCACTTACATAATCTATAATGCCAATTTTATAATAAAGCAAGACAATTTTAAAACATCCTTATAAAAATCTGTGTTTTGCATGCATGATATTTATAATATACCTAAAATCTGTTTTTTGTCTCATCAAAACTTTTTATTTAGTTCAGATGTTTGTTTTGTTTTTAATTCGAATTGCACATCTTTTCTGTTTTAATCATAGGAATGAAATGATCTGCCTGAAAAAGTACACTTTTTAAAATTTCCTTATCTATCTGGGCTATGCAGAAGGTGTTCCCTCTGAGACCTGAGTCTGTGAATTCCTCAATAATTCCTATCTCACTGATGAAGAGTTCCAGGCAGGTTATTCATTAATTGTTGTCATCAGTAACCTCACTCACAGTATTAGCTGTCAGATTCACTGCCAAGCTTCCTTTGTTACTGGCCTTAGTAAGACAAACCTTTGTTTATCTTTCATGACAGCTCATAGGCTGTCTTGGATGCCCTGCCTAGCGAGGAGGCGTGGAATGCCACCCTTCTTTACACGTTGTCATTCCTGATGCCGTGAACCATTTCTCAACTCTTACTTAGTCACTTCCTTTCAACTCCCGGGTAATGTTCATTGCATTTCTTGGGCTTGGTTGGGTAGCTAGGTAACACTGAGATGTGCAAATGGTTTCTTTACACTGTGATTTGCTTTCAATCAGAGTTTGCTGTTGAGAAGGGCTACATGGGTTCAAGATTTATGAGACTGCTTTCGAGATCATTATCTTTTTGTGTTCCAGACTCTAGCTAACAAGAGATATTACCATCAGTCACTGGCAGATCACGGGGACTTACCTAAATTTTGTTGAGTCCCAGACTCTTGTCCTAGGACGTGTTCAGGATGCAGGTAAAGAAACAGAGGAGGGGAATGGTGTTGTTATGACGAGACCTGGAAACCTTGTGCCATCTTTAGCATATTTGTGAGGTAGCAGTATGCATGACATCCATCCAAGATGGTCTGTGAAATGGAGAAATTATGCATACATTTTATCATCTAAGTTTGGGTGAGTAATAATGGGTGGATAAGAAGAAATTAGGAATGAGGGGTGCCTGGTTCAGTCAGTTAAGTGTCTGATTCTTGATTTTGGCCCGGGTCATGATATTAGGATCATGAAATTGAGCCCTGCATTGGGCTCCATGCTGGTTGTGGAATCTGCTTGATATTCTCTCTCCCTCTTCCTCTGCCCCTCCCCCTACTCACATGCTCTTTCTAGAAATAAATAAGTAAATAAATAAATAAATAAAATCTTAAAAAAAAAGAAGAAATTAGGAATGGAAGTCTAAGGAATGACTAATATTTGTCTTAAATGACTTAAGAATGTTTTTTAAGCTAAATTAGAAATAAACAAGTGTGCAGTCTTTTGGTAAAGTCTAACATGTATCATTTTTCTCTGGGATAGATTTGCTTATTTATTCATTTAACAACATTTATTAGGCATCTTTCATGTGTCTCAACCTGTGTTAAACTTTGAGAATAAAAGGGAATGTAAAACAGTTTATTTCCTCTGAGGAGTTCATAGTCTCATGAAAGGGCAGATATACATTTAAATGTGATGTGACAGTGGTTGAATAGTCCTTCTTTAGTCTTGGTGTGTGGTCTTTCCCTTCTGCTTCATCTGCCATCAGGGTGACGAAAGACTTTCATTCCTTTCAGGGTACGAGGCACACATATGAGTATTCTGGGCCATTGAAAAGGTATTTTCCAATATCGCACAATTAAGAAGGGGCTACCCTGGGGAGTGGAAAAGCCACACCCAAAGTGATGGGAAGAATACTAACTACTTCTCAGTTAGGGTGAGAGGTGTTGTTCTCTGGAGTTTTGAGGTAGGTCTGAAGACTTGGGTCACTTTGTAAGCCACAACCTTGCCTGGTAATGGATGGCTCCCTAGAACTCTCCATATAATTGTCCTAACCCTGGGTGGAGCTGGAGAGGATGCATGGAAGTTAGAAAGCCAATGCATACTCTAAAGAAGGCTGTTGGGCCAATTGTGTCATCTTGGAATATAATTCTGTGCTACTTCTTTTGGGTCTCCATTTTGAACTTTTCTTTAAAGTGATGGTTCTGTGGAAACTCTAGGGCTGTCTGATGTTTCTCAGATAAATAAATGCATAAATATATATAGGATTGCAAAAAACCATAATTATGTTGAAATATCATAATCAAAATATTTTTAAGAAGAAAAAAACAGTGACAGAGGAGACTTACACTTTCAGAAAAGTGGAATACATTTTCTTTTCCTTATTCCTCCCACTAAAAATAACTAAAAGCCCTGGACATTACATATGAAACAAACAAAAAAAGACTCTGAAAGGTGGAGAGAAGTAAAAGACCAGCTAGAGACTTTAGAGACCAAGGAATGTTATGGTTGTGATTTCCCTAGATTGTCTTTTTGCCTTAATGTATTCTAGACCTAAAGCTAAAAAGCTGGCAACTCAGAAATGTCAATACATACAGACAAAAAAGTCCCAACAGAAGCTTTCTTTCTTTATAGCCAAAGGGTAAGGAAAGGGAAAGTCTAGCAAGACAGAAAACTTTAAACAGTAAGCATTCCACTCCAGCCAAACACCATAGAAGAAAAAAAATCTGTGGCCCCACCCACATCTATGCAAGCAAAGGCTGAATGGGTTGTAGTGGAGTTCTAGTGGAGAGTTGTGACTCCTATCCCTGCCCAGTGTAATGATAAACTTCTCTTCCCCTCAAGTAGCAACAGAAGCCAAGTGGGAAATTTGGATTTCTAGTCCACCTGAAATAATAAGGCAGCATCTCCCTTCTCCTGCTGGAACAGTGTCAGATGAAATCAGCTAAAACAGGAAGTGTCAATAGAACCCAGAGTCTCATAACATAATATTCAGAATGTCCAGATTATTATACAAAATCAATTGTCACACCAAGAAATAGGCTAATCTCAGCTCAAATGAAGAAAAAAAAAAAAAAGAGAAACAATCAGTAGATGCCAACAAAGAGATGACAGAAATGTTAAAGTTATCTGGCAAAGATATCAAAGCAACCTTTATAAAAATATTTCAGTAAGCAGTTATGGACATACTTAAAACATAAGTAGAAAGTTTCAGCAGAGAAATAGAAGATATCAAGAAGAACTAAAGGGAAAAATTAGAAATGAAAAATACAAGAACCTAAATAAAAACATTCAATGGATGGGCCCAAAATTAGAATGGATGAGACACAGGCAATAATCAGTGACCTTAAAGATAAAATAGAATTTCTCCAGTTTAAAAGAGTAGAGAAAATGGAGAGAAAAAAAATGAACAATTCCTCATGTACTTGTGGGATTACAACAACAACAATAACAACAAAAGGAAGGCTGAGAACTTCCCCAATTCAACAAGAACACTAAACCTATATAATCAAGAAGGCAAATGGGTCACAAAAAGGAAAAACCCATAGAAATCCACATCAAAATGTATCATACACAAACTTCTAAAACTAAAAAGCAAAATCTTGTAAGGAGTGAGAGAGAATGACCTTACTCATAGGGAGAAAGCAATTTGAATGACATGAGATTTATCAGAAATCATGGAAGCCGGAGAAAGTGGCATGTCATTTTTATGTGCTGGAAGAAAAGAACGGTCAAACCCAAATTCTATATTTAGGGCAAATGTCCTTTAGGAATGAAGGAGAAATCAAGACATTCTCTGATAAAGGAAAACCAAGACCATTTGTCAGCATTAGAACTATTCACGGTTCTTATCTCATGAAAGGAAGGGGAAGATGGGCATACTGATAACCAATTCAAAACATTAAGTAGCAAAAGAGATGGTGTAAGACTTGCACTATGGAGTACTACTCAGCAATAAAAGGAAAAGCCACTGATACATGCAATATCTTGAAGAATCTCTGTAGTATTATGTTGAGTAGAAAATCCAGTCCCCAAAGGTTATAGACTGGAGGATTCCACTTATATGACATTCTAGAAATAACAAAGTTATAGACATGGAGAGATTAGTGATTGCTAGGGTTTAAGGATGGAGTAGGGTGGCAGGGAAGTTTGCATGACTATAAAAGGGCAGCACAAGGGATCCTTGTGAAGATAGAAATGTTCTGTTTCTTGACTGTATCAATGTCAGTATCCCGTTATGATATTTTACTATAGTTTTGTAGGATGTCACCATTGGGGAAACTGGGAAACTGAGAATACACAGGATCTCCTTGTATTGTTTCTTGCAATTATATGTGAGTCAACAATTTCTCAAAACGTTTACTTAAAAAACTGTAATAGAATAACATATATGCTTCTTTATTCACACTTTAAACTTTTTTAAAGTTTCTAGCAGTAAGTCTAATTACTATTGGAACTTGGAAGTAATGATGAATGCAAACAATGTTTCAAAATACCTTCAACAACTGTAACGTGGCATAAAAATATCTGTACTTTGTGACAGTCACATGTCTTGCTACTGCTATTGTTGTTTGTTGCTTAGATTCATAATGGAAGGAAATGCTAAATTTACTTGGAAGTTGGTGAAAATAAAGATGTAATTCTTTCCTATCCAAGGATACAGACCCCCAAAAGGTCTAACAGCAGGTTTTGTACATCTGCTCAAACAATGAGAATGCTTCTGATTGACAAGAGAAATAAGATTAATTCTTGGGGACAGATTTCTCAGAAGGCTATAGTCTCTGAGCTTGGACCTAGTTTGTAGGGATATGGCTAAGATGGACCCAAAAGGTCAGAATCATTGATAAATATGGGACACCTTATGGTGCCTCTCTCAGGAAAATGGTGGATAAAATTGAAATAAGCCATCATGCCAAGTACATTTGCTCCTTCTGTGGCAAAACCAAGATGGGAAGAAAAGCCATGGGCACCCAGCAGTGTGGTTCCTCCATAAAACAGTGGCTGATGGTCCCTGGACCTACACCACCACCTCCGCCCTCATAGTAAAGTCTACTATGAGAAGACTGAAAACGTCGAAAGACCAGTGAAAGCTCCACCATTGAAGCTCCTCCATTTGAAACATTACTAGCTTATAATAAATGGGTTAATTTATGGAACAACAACAACAAAGCTATTATGGAGGTGCGAACAAATAACTTGGGAGATCAGAAGTATTTGCTCTGCTTCATGAAGTTTTAAAGAGATCAAAGTTTTGACAAGAATTTGAAGAGGGAATAAGGAAATCTCACAGGAAAGAAGGGCATTTCAGACAAGAAAACAATGTGTGCCAAGACCTGGGGTGTGGAGCCACCTGAGAAGCTCAAGGAGTATTGAGATGTCTGCTTTGACAGCAGGCCAGGGTGCTTTAGTAGAGACTAAAGGGGATAATTTAAGAAACTATCAAAGAAAACTGGAAAAGTAATTGAACCAGAATGAAAAGAGCCTGCTAATAGACCTGAAGCTGATTGTATAAATGATTCAGGGTCGCTGAACAGGCTTTCCTCGATGGAGAAATGAAGTTGGAGATCAGATTTAATTTGAAAAAGGGAAGGGGAGTTAAATTTGGATGCCTCCGTGTGCCAGCCCAGTGTTAAGCAGAATGCGTACAATGCTTCTTAGATTTCTTAGCACGGTTTCTAACATTGACATAAGTTACCAGTAAACAATCTGATAGCGCTTCGGTATCATCCCAGAGGCTGAACAACTAATTAAAATGGTGAATCAAGGTAACAACTGGAGTCTGATCCATCTTTCAGCTCCATGTTCTTTCCACCCCTTTCCACAAGTAGGATGAACAGGAGTGAGACCGGTCTGAAGGGGAGAATGTTCAGCAGAATGCAGTCAGGAATCCAGCCGCGAGGTGGTGAGAGCCTGCCCAAAGGCAGACTGTCTTCAGGGAATTGTTTGTTTTTTAAGAAAAACAGTGTTACCCTGGAATTACTTAAATGCTAGTGTTACTGGGTTCTTTGTGGAAATTTAAGGAGTAGAGCTTCGAGGGGAAATCTCTGAGGTTTAGTGACTCAGTAATGCGAGTGGGTGAGGTTTCTAACCCTCATAAAAAGGTATACAGTGGCAGGTTTTCAGCCCAGGGGATGGAGTGGGTGGTGATAATGTCAGCGACATGATAGGGCACTAGGGAGAGAAGCAGGATGCCACCTGAGGAAATAAACCATTAAGAAATAATCAGAAGGACAGTAGCCTGGAGTATGAAAATGACATTAGCAAAAAAAATGTGGGTGCCCTAGTATCCTTCGTGATTTGAGAAATGCCTCAAGGGATTCTTAATTTTTAGAACTTAAAAAATACTGAATGCAATATGTTGTTGGTTCAGAAATGATCCTTTCTATGGAAAAATATTATTTTGGAATTAATAAGAAGTTATGGCTTAGCTAACACAAGTTTTAAGGCTCTTATTTAAAAAGGAGTTGTTGTTGTAAAGCAGAGCTGGGCTTTGGTTTAATCGGTCAGTCAACACTAGTTCAGGGAGCATGTCACAGCACTACACAGCTAAAATATGCCTTCCCAGACCATCCTGTCCCTTCCCTATATGACCACTTAGTTTATTTCTTTCTTAGGCATTTGTCATAATCTGGAATTATCTCGTTTATTCACTTGTTCAGTAATTATTGACTCCAGTGGAATGTCGTTTCCATAGGGGCCGGAATCCTCTCTCTTTTATTCAGCGTGGTGTGCCCAGTGCCTTGCACACAGTAGGTATGCAGCAAGTTTTTGTTGAATGAAGGATTGGAGGCAAAGATTGATAAACTGGTGTGCCTGAGGAATGTGAGTTGGGTCTTGAAAAATATATAGGATACAGGTAGAATAAATGGAGTGGGAGGCCTGTCCAGACAAGAAGGCCAATATAAGTGAAATGATGTTGGCTTTGCTTTTGGAAGGAGGAGAGCAGATGGATGGAGGCAGTGGTTTTTATGTTAGATTGTTTGGGAAGAAAATTAAAATTATAAGGATAGGAATAGATTTCAGGAATATCCAAAGCCAAGCAGGATTTTGAGCCAGAAGAGATTTTAGAGACCCAGTCAAGTGTTTACAAATGAAGGAGTTGAGAGGGGACAATCCCTGGGTTAACCAGGCAGTTAATGCTGTTATGACCAGATTCTCATTCTGTTGACTTCTAATCTAGTGCTTGTTCTATGCTACTCAGAAATATGGAGGCAACGAAACTTTTTGAATGAAGCACAATATATAGTTAAATTGGCATTTATGAGGAATAATCTGCTTCCATATGTAGGATGAGTTGGAAAAAGGAAATTCTAATTTTTTTAAAAAGATTTTATTTATTTATCTGACAGAGAGAGATCACAAGTAGGCAGAGAGGCAGGCAGAGAGAGAGAGGAGGAAGCAGGCTCCCTGCTGAGCAGAAAGCCCAATGTGGGGCTCGATTCCAGGACCCTGAGATCATGACCCGAGCCGAAGTCAGAGGCTTTAACCCACTGAGCCACCCAGGCGCCCCAGGAAATTCTAATTTTAAGAGAACAGGCAACAGCCCAAGAAGCAATATTGGCCTGACACAAAGAAGACCTAGATAATGATGGTAGAGGAGTAGAAGGAGAAGGACAGTAATCACTGAAGGACAAACAGACAGAACTGAAACAGCAGATTAAATTTTGTTACTCTAAAAGGCCTTTTGTGATAAAATATTTAATACTTAGAATATTTTTGTTCAGGGGTACCTGGCTGGCTCAGTCCATAAAGCGTGTGACTCTTGATCTCGGGATTGTGAGTTTGAGCCCCATGCTGGGTATAGATTGCTTAAAAATAAAATCTTTTTTTTTTTTTTAAAAGAATATTTTAGTTCAGTCCCACCTAGAATATTTACATGTTTTGTTTTTAACTTTTGCAGAATGCATATTGAGCAAAGAAGTATTTATTTTTGTAACAGGTTGTACAAATTCAGAAGAAATGCATGTTGTTGTCTAAGTAGTTGGAACACAAAAATCATATGTTAACATAAGGCCTATATTAAATCATATCAGCCATAACTAAAGACTCATGAAGCGAAAGATACAGCGTTGAGAACTGTTTTCCCCCAAACTTGAAAGCTTTGATTTTCCTGTTAATGATAATAAATGATTTCTATTTTGTGTTAAAAGCTTACAAATGTCTTCCACGTGAATTATATCTTTTGATCCCCCCCACCAGAACTTGAGGCTGAGATGAGGTGAATGAGAAAACTGTGACTCCTAGAAGTGACATTTCCACACACAAAACTTTAGGAAGTGGAGCTATAAATCAAATTTCTATAGCTATTCCTTGTATTAGACTTATTTTCTCTTTTAATACTTTCCAGCCATATTTAAACTGATAAAGACAATTCATGCAGTCGGGATGAAAATCATGTGTGTTCTGGGTTTTGTTTAGCAGTGACCTATTTTGTGACATCCCCAAGTGCTTACTGAATCATAGACTGTCTCTTCTGTCACTTCAGAACAGTATTCCAAAACAAGTTCCTCTCAGCGTTGTGTAATGGACATTGCCAATTGACCACACAGTTTCACCTCCTCCTTTCTAACAAAACCCCAAGTTGTTTCAGCTACCTGTTGCTTCCTTAGGCACGATCTCACTTCTAGACTACAGAGTTGTATTGGATCCTGGTGATTCCATACCCTTGACCCATGATCATTCAAAAACCCAGCGTTAAGCCAATTCGTTTATGATTTCTTCTATGGACTGTGACAGGTTGATCTAAGTAGATTGAAGAAATAAACATTTTCCCTGTCATTGGAGGAGCAATCTTTTGGTGTCCATTGCTACCCTTGTTAATGGCAACTGTTTTGGACCATGGTGGAAGCTACTGTGTTGACACAATTGAAGTATGGAGGAGGGCTGAGTGAAAGGGAGTGCCGAATAACAGCAGGAGCTCAGGGTGCACCAGGATTGGTATCTACCCTAGCTTTGAATTAGTGTATTTTCATGCCGGTTTGATTGGGGTTTTCTAATACTTGCAGACAACATCATCCCAGTGCTAGATGTAAGCGAGGATAGCATATGTTAACCTAAGGCCTATATTAAATCATATCAATAATAACTGAAGACTCATGAAATGAAAGATACAGGGTTGAGAACAATCCACTGAAGTTAAGTTCCCCTGATGGCAGAGTTCATTGATCTTGTCAATTGCTCTGTTGGGTACCTGGATGAATATTGTTGAATGCATGAAAGCACTATTCTAATTCTAATAATTCTAGGGGAACCTGGGTGGCTTGGTCTGTTGAGCATCTGACTCTTGATTTTGGCTCATGATCTCAGGGTTGTGGGGTCGAGCCCCACATTGGACTTGGAGCTCAGCACAGAGTCTGCTTGAGATTCTCTCTCCCTCTACCCCTCCCTCCACTTGTGCTCTCTTAAAAACAAAACAAAACATAAATAAAATTTAAAAAAATTATAATGAGCACAGAAGTCGGTTATTTTGAGAAACTGACTCATTCAAGCCAGGGTTTTCATATTAACTGAGTTAGTGGTCTTCCAGTCAACAATAGCGTTTGATCTAGACAATACTTTTGTCTAGAAAATGATGCAAAGCAGTGTTAATAGATAACTCTTAAATAAATAATATTATTACTAAACATTGTTTGCTAGCACTTCTGTAAGTATTTTGCATGTATCAATCCATTTATTTAAAAAAAAATTAAAAGAACAAAAAAAACCTGTAAGGCAGTCTGATATTCCTCTGCTTTCGACTTGAGAGACAGTGAAGTTCGTGCCTGGCTGGCTGAGTAGGAAGAGCATGTGACTTTTGATCTCAGGGTTATGAGTTCAAGCCCCATGTTGGGGGTAGAGAGTACTTAAATAGTTAAAACTTCACACAAAAAAAGTTCCATAATAAGTCACACAGCAAGCAAGAGAGGGGACATTTGAAGTGTGGCGATCTAGCTTCATTGCCTTCATATGGGAAATAGAAGATACTTTTCCCAATTAAAGGCAACATGGTGGTGAAGAATTTTGAGAACCACTGGCTATGAAATGTATTTGGGCATTGGAAAAAAATAAAGTATAAATTCATTTTGGTTTGTGATCTATCATCTAGATTCAACCTTTATTGCTATGAGTTCCAATAAGGGGGACACATGGGGCTACTGAACCCTTGAAATGTGACTAGGGGGCATTTGAATATTCTGTAAGTATAAACACACATCAGATGTAATAAAACTTAATTTGAAGACTTAATTTTGAGGACTTAATAAGAGAAAAATATATAACATACCTCTTCAATAATTTACTATATGAATCACATGCCACAATGATAGTACTGTTCTGAGTATACTGGGTTACATAAAATACACTGTTAAAATTAACTTCATTGGTTTCTTTTTGCATCTTTTAAAGATTTTATTTATTTATTTATTTGACAGACAGAGATCAGAAGTAGGCAGAGAGGCAGGCAGAGAGAGAGGAAGGAAGCAGGCTCCCCGCTGAGCAGAAAACCCAATGCGGGGCTTGATCCTAGGACCCTGGGATCATGACCTGAGCCGAAGGCAGAGGCTTTAATCCACCGAGCCACCCAGGTGCCCCATCTTTTTGCATCTTTTAATGCGTCTATCAAACTAAAAAGTTTGCATCTTTCAATTAGGCTATAAAATATAAACTAAAAATTATATATGTGGCATATTACTTTTTTACTGAATAGCACTACTTTCCTGATTTTATCTTTGATGTTGTTTCTGGGCTCTTTCTACATTCTCTGGATTAAAAAAAAAAATGACTCAAAGTTCAGATATACTTCATCAACATTAACATTTTCAGTAGTAGATGGATTATTTTTTTCTAAAAATAGTTGTATGAAGACCAAAATTATTTTTGAAATTATTGTTACTTGCTGTCCTACGACGTTAATGATCTTACTTGCACTTTTGTGGAATGTTGCAGGGTTTACAAAGTTCTGGAATCTGAAACAGAAGTAGAAGAACTAAGAAAGGGGTAGAACTTTAAGTCCTGACACTGAGGTTACCATGCTCACTGGCCACTTCTGTGAAATCACTCTGTGTGAGAATGCACTGGTTTGTGCCAAATGGGGATTTAACGTCATAAACTTCCGTGCGAGAGGGCAAAGTTCAACCAAGCACCACCTGCTTGTGAAAGCAAAGCTTTATATCTGGTTTTTCTCAGACTCTAGCACAGGTCATGTAAACTGCACATTTTCTTGGTGTTTCAGTATTGCAGTTTCAAAATGCACTTATTGTAGAAAATTTGTGGTTGAGTTCTGAGGCTAAAGATCTGAGGGTAAAGACTGAGAGAATCGTTTGCGATGGACATGGAATGGGTCTCTGAGATCGGAAGTTGCAAATGCATTAAAAAAGAAAAAAAGGCAAAACAACAACCAAGAAAACCAAGTTACTTTTTAGCCCGTAGCAGACGGCAGCAAATAATTTCTTCTCACTTTCCTATTTGGGTCTTCTCTCTTTTTTATTATTTTGACTTTGATATGACGTCTGTACATGTCTAAGTTATACACCAGCTAAATAAACACACAAGTCTCACTCCTAAGGGAAGTTTCCATATAGGTCAGTGCAGTTTTTAAAACATATAAATATCAGATTTACTTGGGATTCCAGAAAATCTAATGTTAGGATCTTATCCAAGATCCACATAGTTTAGTTTTTTTTCCCCCTCTAAATTTGCAAGGCAAAAATGTAGAGAGAAAATAAAAAGCTTTGCAGACTCCTTAAAAAATTTTTTTTTACAAATGAACTTAGCAAATTCAAATGAAATCATTTATGTCACTGCTTGTAATTTTTTTTTCACCACATGCATTTTTATGGAAGAGTTTGAGAATCAATCAATGAGCTGATCAGTTAATCAATGATCAATGGCTACTGAGTATCCTTCATGTTTGGAACCTTACTATTACTCTGAAAGTTAAGTAAAATAAGCCAAAATGGTACCACGATTGACCATTTAGTTGGAAGATAAGACTGACACACCCTTGACAACCTTTCATAGAGGCGAAACTTGATCTGAGCCTTGAGAAATGAGTTAAATTTAAATGAAGGCAGAGCAGTTCTAAACATGGGGGATAATTTGATCTAATAATGGGAGAAAAATAGTGTATCTCAGGAACAATAAAAGAATCCAGCATTGATTGCTTCTGGATGGTGAAACTAAGACTGGATAGGCAGAAAAAAACAAAGAATTTTTATCTGTAGGTATTGGAGTTTCTTCTGATTTGGGAGATACCAGAGAGTTTGCATATTTTCTGGTCAGAAGAGTGATGTGAACACATCGATGTTCAAATGACCCTCTAGTGAATGAATTAGAAGGACACCGAACCTGAGGTCTACCCAGGTCCAGGGGAGGGAATGACAACCATGGTGTGTAAGCTTGACTGGACTGTAGGAAGAGAAGGGAAAGAAGCCTGGGATAAACTGAAGGAAGATTCTTTTTTTTTTTTTTTTTTTTTTTTTTAAAGATTTTTATTTATTTATTTATTTGACAGAGAGAAATCACAAGTAGATGGAGAGGCAGAGGCAGGCAGAGAGAGAGAGGGAAGCAGGCTCTCCACTGAGCAGAGAGCCCGATGTGGGACTCGATCCCAGGACTCTGAGATCATGACCTGAGCCGAAGGCAGCGGCTTAACCCACTGAGCCACCCAGGCGCCCTGAAGGAAGATTCTATAGAGCCTGATGACTAGGCTGGTTGATCATCTTACCGAAATCCATTTTTAAGAAAAATAAAGTTTAGCTTTTAGTTTTGAGCTTGAGCTCCTGGCCTTTCTTTTCCCGTCCTTCTCGGTAGTTGACCATTTCTTCTGCTCCTTGGCATCTTTCTTGCCCAGAGAAACCCTGGTAAATGTTTGCCAAAAAACTGAATCAACAAAACAGCTTTCAAATATACATCCTCACAGAAACTATCTGCCTACAAAAATGTCATAATAATACACAAGACCTAATCTTACTTTCCCCTTAAGTTAAACCATTTCTCCACCCTGAGTACTTTCCCCTCCATCCTTATTAAATCTACTCATTCTTTAAATCTCATCAAAAAACGCCACTTTATTTGGTTCCTCGACAGATTCTAACTAAAAGTATTTGCATTTTTCTTTTGGTAATTAATCACCAACCACAGCCCACCTGATGTTTTAACTTTTGTACATTATTCCGTAAGCCATATCTATTTTTTAAGTCGGTTACCTTCCCAGGACAGAGCCAAATGTGAGGCTTCAACTCCCCACTCTGAGATCTAGTCCTGAGCTGAGATCAAGGGTCAGACACTGAACAGAGCCACCAGGTGCCCCTTATTTTATGAGATATTTAATGGGCACCTCTTGGAGGACAAGCTGTGTATCTTACATGTCTTTCTATTTATTTCCTCCATGGCATAGACTTGTGTTCTGCATAGTGTAGGCGATGTATAATCTACTATTGTCGCATTGAATTATTTATTGGGTGGCATTGTCCTGGTTTAGGCGCATGACATTTCTTGTCTGGGCTATTAGTGTGGTCTCTTAGCTCATCTCCCTGCCTCCAATTCATCCTCCAAATTGCTGCCCAATTTATTTTTATACATTTTCGTTGAGATTAGTGTCTGTTGCCTCAGAATAAAATCCTAACCTTTAATATTCAAAAACCTTCTATCACCTGGTCCTGGGCTTCACTTCTACACCCATCCTGGGTCCTTTTCTCCACACAGAGTGTGGTCTGGTCATGCTGGACCATGGGCCCCAAATGTCTAATATCAGTACTTTGTTGAATCCTGTCACCTTAAGCTAGAAAGGACCTCTTACCCTACAAGAGATTCCTTTTATTTATTTAGTATTTTTTGCCCTTCAGGTCATAGGAGACACTCTTTTGGGTTATTACTGTCACTTCAAGCAACTCCGTGCTACTCTTTAGCTAGAATGCCAAAAATAAACCTCATCTCTTTGCTATTGAGAACAACAGGAAAACTTGTTTTCCAGAGTTGTCAAAAGGCATCTAAGCCAGTACACAGAAATCTCCATGAAGGTCAAAGCTCACTTTTTAATAGTGGTGAAGTCCCTTCAGTCAGCCTAATTCCTTTTTTTAATCTGTGATGGGACTAACACAGGAAAAAAAGAAACAGGCTAGTGCCTGGTATAGGGTGGGGCTTTCTTAAAGTCCAAATGCACGATGCACCCCAGCCGTAAGAGACTCCCTGCTGGCCCTGACCAAACGTTGTGGTAAAACAGACAAACGCACCAACAAACCCTCTACCAAAGACCCATTTCCTCTGAAATTTTGAGTGATCGCTCTAAACCACGTCATTGAAACTCATCTGTTGCCTCCCTATGTTCACACGGCAGAAAATACACAATTCTATTTTTTCAGTGGGACTGCATGAGATTGCTGTATTTTGAAATGCTCCTGAGCTTAAAATCTTTGAAAAAAATGAAATACTATCAAAATGAATAGACTGTGGATCTTAAATGTCTGAACTCGGAGAATCTGGAGCATTAAGTGATATTTATTTGTGGAGGTATGTGGCTTCTAATCTTCAACCTGTTTCTGTTTGTTCCACACTAGAGAACATTGGAAAATACCACCTGAATAAAGCCTGTGCTTTTAGTGGCCCTGAAAAAGTCAAAACTCTTGTTTTTTGTTACTATAATCTGGCCTTTTCTTCGATTGAAGGCCAAAAGTTATAAAGAACATGCTGAGTAAGAGGTAGTTATTTTTTTTGCCAAAGGAAAAACTCTGCAGATATTTTCAGACATTTGAGTCAATGTGCCTTTTAAAACCTTGTACTATTTCCTTGTGCATCGGTAGATACTTGTTTCATCAAAATTTATTTATAAGACCTTTTAATACTCGTTCGTTTATTCAGCAATGATTTATGTCGCTTCCGCTGTGTGTCAGGCAAGGTGCTAGGTGTTGGGATTCAGCAATGAATAGCAAAAGATACTGCCCTCAAATCGTGCTATCCACAGTCTGGGGAGGAGTCATAGGATTATCAAATAATCGTACCAATTAATGAGAATTCTATTAGTGCTCTAAATTAGAGAATCTGGTGTTATGAGAGTGTCTAAAAAGGGATCTGACCTAGATAAGGAGGTCAGGGAAAGCTCCCCTAGGGAAGTGACAATTGCACTGATCTATGAATGATGAGTGAGAGCTAAAATTGCATTCCCTGCAGAGGGATTATTAGGTGCAAAGGCTCTGTGGACCAGTGGGCATGCTACCTGCTATGGGAATGGAAGTGGGTCAGTGCGGCCAGCAGAGCTGGGGAAATGTGGTGAAGACGAGGATGGATTGGAAGGAGGGTGCAAACTGTGCAGGTACTAGGCCTTAGTAGGGATAATGCCTTTATCCTAATTGTTTGGAAGACCTGCCAAGGGTTTATAAGCAACAAGAGACAAGATCAAGCTTATGTTTGAAATGGATTCTCAGAATTAAAAAGCAGGGGACACATGGAGGTAGGGTAAGAATGAGGGGCGTCTTGACATGCATCAGATATTGGCATCTTTGATGAGGGTGGCCAGGAAAAGCGGGCTGGAAATATATTTGAGCTAAAATAAATAGGACTTGGTAATGATTTGAAATGTATGGCATGACTCTTAAGTTTCTCTGTTGGCCAAAATCTTTCCAAATGAAGGCATAGGCAGACCTGACATATTTATTCTCTTAAGACATGTCTCTGTCAATAACCCTTCAGAATTCATTGATTCAACCACTATTTACAGAGCCCCTGTTTGGGGATATCCTGGTTGCTGGCAGTGCAGGAGTGCAGGAGGGAGTCTTTCACGGAGCTTATGCCTGTTGGTACCAGACACTTAGGCTAAAATGAAGATTAGTGGAAAAACAATGAAAGCAGTATTTAAACAATGAAAGCGGTATTTAAACAGCGGCTTAACCCACAATTTTTTAAGATTTTATTTACTTAAGAGAGAGAGAGAGAGAGAGCGCAAGCAGAAGAGGTAGAGGGAGAGGCAGACTCCCTGCTGAGCAGAGAGCCCCATATGGGACTTAATCCCAGGACCTCAGGATCATGACCTGAGCCAAACACAGATGCTTAACCCACTGAGCCACCCAGGCACCTGTCAATTTCTTTTGGCAAATCAGGATGCCTTTTTTTTTTTTTTTTTTTTTTTAAGTCATTTACAATTTCTAAAGCCCCTTACTATTCCATAGGCAGTGGGATAGATGGGGAGGTGTACACTGAGGAACTAAGAAAGATGGACTTCCGAGGTCAGAAAGCTATGAGAAATTATTACCTCAGCTCAGGTCTTGCAAATCTGAGACGAGGGCTCTCATTCCTTTTTGAGCCTGTAATCAAGGAGGGGAGGAAAGAAGCCTCCTGGAGAAGAGTATTCCTTTTCTAAATAACCAGTTTGAAAAATAACAGATTCAAGGCCTCTCACTCTCAGCTAGGAAAGAAAAAACACATTCCTAAATTAAGTTTAAGAAACAAAAGTGTGCTTCTTTTGCCTTCATCATTAGCTAAAGTAACATAACCAGATTCTTTATTGGCCCAATGAAGGCAGGAGAATCAGGAAAATCCTGATTTTTGTATTGATCATACCAATTTCAGGTTGCATCTTGGAAGTTCATGTCTGTACCCTGTGGGGGAAGTAGGAACCAAGGGAAATATAAATGTCCTACATTCACCTTGTTTGGCTTCCTTTTTCATTTGTGAAGCAGAGCTATATGAATTACTCTGGTGCTTTGTCTACATTATATTATTTTACATTTTTTTTTAAAGATTTTAGTCATTTGACAGAGATCACAAGTAGGCAGAGAGGCAGTCAGAGCAAGAGGGGGGAAGCAGGCTCCCTGCTGAGCAGAAAGCCCGATGCAGGGCTCGATCCCAGGACCCTGAGATCATGACCTGAGCCGAAGGCAGAGGCTTAACCCACTGAGCCACCCAGGCGCCCCTATTATTTTACTTCTTATACTTAGCTAGTCTTTAGTAGATATCCAGAAAGGGCTTTAAGGTAATTTTTTGTTTGTTTTTATTAAAAATAAGCTTGATTTTTTTTTTTTTTTGGTAAGGTTATATTAGAAATTTTGACCCCAGAGTGGTTTTAAGGAGGTGGTCTGACTTCTCTTGGCCTTCATAATGTTTATTAGGTTTAAAAAAGAGGTAACTGCAGAGAAGGCATACTCCTATCACTTCTCATTTCTGACCACTGTCTGTTTTTATGGAACGGGCACATCACCTACGATACTCTTGGTTACTGGAAAGAGGTTTCCCTTGTATCTGCCGTATTTCCAGTTTAACAATCCCCTCTCCTCCAACAACCCACAACCCCCCCCCCCAATATCTGAACCAAATACTCAACATTATTTATCAAAATAAATTTATTAAATGTATTCAAAGACCACGTCAAAGTTTAGCTGCCTTCAGGACAGTTTTTGGCACTCATCATGGACAATGTAGTTTCCTACACGACAGCACTCATTCTATTACACCACATGAACAATTCAAATACAGACTGTTTCAGTTTTAGTGTTACATGAGACAACAGTACTGATGATCTGTAGTCATAAGAACTTCAACACCCTTGCACACAGTAAACATTTTAACATTACTTACTCCTAAATAACTAAAACTAAAACCACTATGTGGTAACATGGACTGATTTAGGGAAAGATACACAGCCAGCTAGCTAAGGCCACATAATCCCAGACCTATTGATTTTTAAATGCTTTTGGACCAACAGTATCACATCATACCTTGGGGTCTCACATTCCTATTTCTGCCTTCCCAGTGTGAGACACACCACATGTAGACCACTTTCTCCCTGTGTCCTGGACACAGCTACGGAAGCTGTCCCAATACAAGCTTCTCCTAGACAGTTACCACCTTCCTGATGCACTAACTCTGAATCAATAGTTCTGAGTGATGTTTCCTGAACACCCAGGCTAAATTCAAGGTCAGTCTTTTTGGCAGGTCACAGCCTTTCCCCTTAGGAAAAAAATGAAATGTCCTCCACATTGGGCTCCCTTTCTCAGCTCATGTGGTGTGGGGCTCAGTGGTGATCTGAGGCTTTTTACACAAGTCCTGGTAAAATTCTGACTCCAAGAAACGGGGATAAGAGTTGTTCTCCATCAAGCTGTAGACCCTCTTCTGGGCAGTTGTAAAGCAGCCACTTGTAGCTTCTTGTATATTTTGAGCAATCAGAGTTTTGGTTTGAAAATCTATGTTTATCTGAAATTTAAAAAAAAAAAAAGTGGTTTATTCCATATTCAGAACTAGAGATTGATACCTGTATGATATTTGAAAACAAGAAGCAAAAACTATAGTGTGTGATAAGCTTCATTAGCCAGGTCATTTAAGAAATAAAATCAATCTAGGGACGCCTGGGTGGCTCAGTGGGTTAAAGCCTCTGCCTTCGGCTCGGGTCGTGATCCCAGGGTCCTGGGATCGAGTCCCGCATCGGGCTCTCTGCTTGGCAGGGAGCCTGCTTCCTCCTCTCTCTGCCTGCCTCTCTGCCTCCTTGTGATTTCTGTCTATCAAATAAATAAATAAATCTTTAAAAAAAAAAAAAAAAAAGAAATAAAATCAATCTAATTAAAAACCAGAATTAGTTTCTAAAAACCATTTAACTCCCCGCCCCCGAGTCCCCTGGCCTTTAATTTAATTTGATGTCTTTTGTTTTGTGTTGGTGCTAAGAGTGTTCAAAATATGCTGCAATGAAGAACACTGTTTCCCCCTTACCTCTTTTGGAGCTTCTTTTTCTATGAAATCAGTATATATTTTCCTTGCTTTGGAGGACAGTTTTTGGGGTGACTTGGTTTTTTTGAAGTCTTCACAGGCCAGCCAGAATTCAATATTTTCTTCACAAAACTCAGATTTTAAAAAAGCCCTGAATGCAGCAAGACCATCTGGGGAAAGAGGAGGAAAAAAGTATACAGAATGTGAACTGGGTGACCAATTCATCCCTTCAATTTTTTCCAGAACTACCATTTTCCCACTCCTATATTTTATTATTTCTAGATGATAGCAATTTTCTTGATTTCACTCAAACCTGTAATCCTCTCAATTTAGCTCTTTAAAGGCTAAGATGCTAATATGCAAAATGCTTAAGTTGGTGCACTGCTACAAAAATATAAATAGTTAACTTTGCTATTAATGCAAATATTTATATGGGAACCTAAATTCTCTGGGAACTAAACCTCCTGGAAACATTGTATGCAATGGAAAAGCTGATTCAACCCTAAGGAAGAGGAACTGCCACTATAATTTTGGCTAATTTTTCTTCCCTGTCTACAGTGAATAAACCATGCATTTCCATGGTTAAATACTAGGAAATAAAGGAGAAAAATAGGCATTATATTTTTAGCGATTATAAAGCTGAACTCCCCTTGGGCAGTCTGCTTTTCTGTTGTGTGAACAGCTTTTTCTAGATGTGTGATACTTGAAATGGATCAAATTCAACAGGTTAACTTACATTTACTGGCTAGCAGCTCATCAAATGCTTCTGACCACAGTTGTGCTTCCTCAGGGGAAGGCCTGCAAGAGAAAGTCTGCATGTGAGCTTGGGCACATCACAGTTCCTCTTTCCAGCACAGCAGCAAGTGATTCACATTTCTAAGTACAAGATTTTCAACTTACTTGATGAACGTTTGCTGTTTGCTTTTCTTGCCAGTTTTGGGCTTCCCAGGAGAGGATGAATTTTGCAAGAAGTAGCTCAAACGGGTCTTCCAATCTTTTAATCTTAAAAAAAAAAAAAGAAAAAGATACTCACTAAGTGGGAACATTTTACATTGCTACTGCAGTTGGAGGCATTTTTACCAAATAAAGTCACCCAGTAGCTACCAACCAAATAAGACAAAACAAGAACTCTTCAAGTCAGTCTTACGCATTTTACATTTAAACCTAGCACCTACGTGCCGAACACAGTTTCATCCATTCATCTCAACAGAAGTACTACTTTTATAACCAAGAGTAAGACTACTTAAAATGACTAGGGTAGTTAAATGAATTTAGTTGGCATACTTCAAAAGGCAGATGCTATTTCTGGCCCACAAAAGGCAACAGTTTTTATGCAGCCTTAATTATAATTCTGAGACATTTCACACTTGAAACCTCCAGTGGAACTGCCTGGAGCCAGTCAGCATTCATTTCCCCTAGAGCAGGAGGCTCTGGACCACACTAGAAGCCATGAGGGAGGTAGGTGTGGGTGAGTGTGTGTGTGTCTGTGTGTGTGTGTGTATGACTGACCCCCCCCCCCCCCCACAACACTCATTTTATTCAGATCATGCACAACAAGGATTCGTTTCAGTCTTTGATGGGTCAGATATGCAGTTCCATTTTTTAAAACGAATATAATCAGAACTAACGAAAATACTCCTTCCAGAAGCTGTGTAAGCTGATCAAAACTTACAATGCAAGGTACCATTTCTGGGGATGCCCTTCGGCCGCAGGATTCTCGGATGTTATCGTAAATGCAGGGGACAAAAAGCCAACCTGCAATTTCTCAGGCGCATCTACCACCGCCTCCGGTTCAAAAATTTTCTCAATTCCTAAACTACCGAGACTCCTTTGCTCACATAACGAAATCAGTACATACCACACGGATTTAACCTTACTTAGCAAATTGACCTTTTCCACATTTTTTTTTTCCCCCTGCAGAAGCGCAGGTTAGAGTTTCCTAATGTCAATCCAAACCGAGCCGGAATGTAGCACGTTTGCAGCAACCCGGAGAGCCAGGTCCGCAGCGAGGGGCGGGAGAGAAGCCATACTCACAGGGTCCGCTTCATTTTTTCCCGCTTCTCCTCGCTCTTGGGGCTGTTGCCGGAGCTCTTGTCCATGGATCCGCAGTCGTGCTGGACAGCCAGGAACATGGCACTTTGCATTATCTTCCTCCTGCTAGGGCCGCAGACGTTTGCGAGAGACTGTGCGCGGCCACATTTATTAGAAGGGGCGGGGCGGGGCCTCAGGCCGCCGGTCCCGCCCCCAGAGGGCGCCGATTGGTCGGTTGGAGACGGGCACGGGGCGGGGTCAGCCCCCCGCCTGCGGCAGTCACGGGCGCTGCGGAAGGGTCTGGAAGCGGGGCCCGCTGACGTCTGCGGCTGCTGCGTCGTGCGCACTCGTGCCAGACCCGGCGGCTGGTGGGGTTTGGTGTGGGATCGGACGGAGAAGCGCAGCCACGAGCCGCGGCCAGCGACCTTTCTCAAGGACTGGCGGCCCCCGGCGAAGGGAGGGAGCGAAGTTGGCCGCGGGCCGGAGGCGGGAGGGGGGAGAGCGGAGAGAGCGGGGAGAGGGGTCCTCCCAGGCCCGCGCTCCGCTCCCCTCCCCCACGCTTACGCGCCCCCGCCCGCGGAGTGGAGCGCTGCTTCCCCGCCGGGCCGGATTCCCTTGTAGGGGACCAGGGAAGAGTTGCCTTGTGTCGAAATAATATGTACCCCCCGTTTTCCCACCGCTTTTGAGGGCCCGCTCTCTTCCCGCCCCTCATTTCTTGCTTTGCAAACTGAGGCGGTTGGGAGACCCTCGCCTATTCCGCTCTGCGATTCCATTTAGTGTGCGGGGACGGAAAAGATGAAAAGCAGGAACCCTGACAATTCAGGGGCAGGTGGTGTGACCCACTCCGCAGCTTGCCGGGGCCTCTTGAACACGTTTGGGAATGAATGATAAATAGGGAAGGAACAGGAGAAAGTGACTTCATCAGACCATAGTGTTTTTGACTGTGTGTGCCTTTTTGATCACCAAAGGATGCGTGATTGGGTGTGTCCGTGGGGTTGCAAGCTGTTTCTCCGGAGTCCTTGGCTGCTTTTCCTTCCAGAGCAGAGATCACAGATCGCCCTGTGCTGAGACAGAGGGAAACACCGAGACCTCGCAACTGTAACACGCCAGAGCCATTCTTGTTTAAGAATGCAAGGATGCAGGATTTCCTCCTGAGTCATTCCTGGTTGCCTTAGAATTTACCAGAACACTTAACTTGAAAAAAGGGGAGAGGTGGGGAGCGTAGAGAGGAGGAGGAGACGTTAGCGGTTTACTTGAATAAGTTTAATTTGTTTTTTCTTCAAAAATCATCTCTACTGTAGCCAGCTGTAAATATTTTGATTGGAAGGACAGAGAACCTCCACAATAGATAACCTCAACACAATTACTTGATTTCAGGTAACAGAACTGTACAGTGGAATATTCAAATGGTTTCCCCATCGAGCATTTAAGTAGAAAATAAGATTAACAGCAAGGTAGTGATTAGGCTGCGAAATTCTCCCTGATTTGCATTAGAACTGCTTAAAGAAAATCAGAACTAGTTTAGCGTCTTAAAGTGAGCTGCCAGTAATTGGGAGCCCCAAGTTTGACTTGTAGGGTAAAATGGGCAATTATTACTAAAGAGAACAGTCATACTTGATTATGGAAAGGAAAGCCATTTAGATCTCAGTAGTAAGTACTTTAAAACATGTTTGTGAAATGTAAGAATGCTATTTTTCTCATGCATATACTCTTTTATCTGTAAAAGAACATCGCATATTTCCATCTATTTTCACTTCCTGATTATTCAATAATTATTTATTAAATAAGTGTGATAAATAGGCACTTGCTTTTTTTGGGGGGGGGGCAGTGTAAACCTTAATACATTATTCACTTAAAACCTCAGATGATAGAATTCACTCATAGTGGAAGGTCCAGGAGTTCTGACAAAGAGACAGCAAGGAGAAAGAGCTGGACCTGTGTCTGGAGACCTAATTAGAGTCTCAGCTTAACCAGTAAGTGCTAAGTAACCGTTGAGACTGTCTCATCACACCTCCTGGAGCCCCAGTTTCTCATTTGTACTAAGAGTAATGTACCTTTATTGCCAATCTTATGAGATGTTATGTGACTCATGTGAGGGGCACACAGAAATGTGGCATTATTAATTTGCATATGTGTGAAAAAGGAATTATGGCTATCCAAGGTAGAAAAACCATTAAAGAATTAACTCAGAGTTAATTAGGTTATAAATGTGTAAATGCTATTAAAATATCAAAATAATGTCCCAGAGATTTGTAAAGTTTTAAGCTCATAATAGATTTTTAATATGTACTCTCTGGATAATAAATAAGGAAAACAAATAATTTGCCATTTAAACTTTTTCAGGGATCACCGAGCAGGGAGGTTAAATCGAAAATATACATATTTGTTTAAGCAACTGGTTTAAATACAGACTATTCTAGATGTTTCTGTTTATTTTTTTCATAAAAGGTTTTGGATTGAGAGCAAATGTCAAGTGGCAACAAATTATTTTTTTTTCCTGAAAATTATGAGGTCAATTGATAAATCTGAATGTGTAACAATTTATTATTTCTGTAGGAGTTATTTTAAGATTTTAAGGCAAGACCTATTTCAGGCTTCTGAGAAAACTTTCAGTCAAACAGTTGCCATGTTAATCTCTTTTATAAAGGCAGCAGACATAGATTTAAAGCAAAAGCTACAGTGTTTAATGACTTCCCTTTGTCTTTTTGTTGCAAGTGGCTTTTAGGTAAATGGGATTGCTCAATATTAAGATGACACATATTTTCCATTCTGTGGTGGAGGGAGAGACAATGCGATAGTTGTAAATATTGCACAGCAAAACCACAGTTTGGTTTGCTTGAGAATAGACATTTTCAATGTTGAATCTACCATGCCCTCTACTGGAGAGGTTCTCTGAACACATTAGTGGTAGAGGTTCTCCGTGTGGTTCATCAACTTTTTGTATGAAAAAAAAAAAAATTACAGAAGAAAGCAAACAAAAAATACAAGTTTTTAGCAATAGCAAAAGTAGAATATGAAAGGCAAAAGTCTCCCCTGCCACAATTCTTCCGCCAGATGCTCTTACCACTGTATGCTATTATTACTAAGAGTTATGAATTATTATTAGCTAAACATGTTGATATAGAATAACTTTCATACTTAGGCTTTAGAAATTTAAGAAACTAGAGAAATGCTTAAAAAACACAAAAGAATCATTCTGTGTATTACTCGATGCTTTGTTTTTTTTTTTTTTCAGTCAATAGATATCTTAGTTCTTAAATTTACAAAAGCTGTAAACTTGTTGCTTATCTCCCAAAAATCTTAAGTTGGTGGTGAGTTTAAAAGAAAGGGGGGAGCCCTAAGAAGTTAAACGCTGTGTGTCAAAGTGTGTGATGAATAATTGGAAAAAAATGAAAATATTCACACTGTCATTGTTGATAATATTTGAAGACGTATGACACCTGTGCCTCCTTCTCTCCCTTCCTTCCTCTTTCCCTCCCTTTCTTCTTTCCCTCTTTTGTCCTTTTCTTTCTTTCTTTTGGGGGAGGGGAGTCTCATTTAACTTTAGTTGGAGAAATAATTGTTTTTAGCAGAATGAGCACATGACCCCACAAGATTCCATACTTTTCTTCAACTTCTAATATGATCTGAGTTTTTAAAATCATGATTCATGTCTTTCTGAGAATGTAATTTGTATACCCAGAAGCTGAGAAGAAAGTTAGTGTTTTTATCAGGAATGAATCAGAGTTCCAACCTAGCACTTGACATGGGTTTTAGAGTTTTAGTCATTTTACCAATCTTTGTGTTGATAATTCCAGTTAGAGTAGTTCCATGGTTCTGTCTTAAATTCATCCGTGGTATAAAGTATGTCCTACTTCATATGCAGGCAGGGCCTAATCAATTTGATAACCCCCTTCCTCACTAAAGCACCTAGGTTCTCTTTGAAAACCAGCAATAGGAGCATCTCGATGTTACTGTCTCCCCCTCACCCCGTATAAAAAATTCTAACATTTATTGAAATGCCTCTAATAGATTTCTGTAGTTATTAGGCCTGTAGTTGAAAGGAGCAATTGTATGAAGTCTACATTAAGGAATTATTTCTAGCGTATGCCCATTGCTGCTGCTGTCTTCTGAGACTGCGGATTACATAGAATCTCAAGGGGAGCAGTGATTATAAATCCCTTGTTATAAAATAAGTCACACAGGTAGAATACTGTCTATAAATTACAGAGGTAGAGTTGAGCATTTATTTCCTGACATTTCTTCTGCCTGGGATTGTAATTTCTGTGCACAGAATTTTGTCAAATCATTAGAGTGCCAAGTGTCCTTCCAATTTTTCTTTTCTTTCTTTTCTTTTTTAATTTTGGGATATTGGGTTCATAATATACATGAGTTCAAAGGGGACATGATACCAATCACAGAGTCAGAGAAAGAGAGAGAGAGAGGAGAAGGGCTAATAAATAATCTAATTCATCTAATAAATAATTTCTTTGCATTGGTATTTCCAGTTTATGCATTATCCCTATGTAGGAAGTATTCACCCATTTTAGACTTTGGTTTTCAGCAATTTTTGAACCTTGGACTACTTCATCATGAACTAAGATTTTGTGGATTTTCTCTACCAAACACATTTTTGGAACAAAAATTCTCAAATCTTAATAAAATTCATTGGAAGGATAATGCTTTCAAGGAGATACCGGTTTGAACTTGACACAATTGTCATAAATATTGAAGTCTCAAATGGTGAATGACCCAGACCTCATAACAGTCTCAACGTCAAAAGATAAAATAATTTTGCTTTTCTTTTCATAAATTATCCTTAGGAGAAAGGATGGTCGAACAGGATGATCTGGGATATTTGGATTTAGCTGCCTGTTCTAGCACTGTCTTAGTTATACCTCAGTCAAATTGCTTAGCTTTCTTGTGCCTAGGCTTCCTATCTTTAGGTGGAAGTGATTCTAGCAACCTTCCTTTGCAAGGAAGTTCAGACATTGTGGGGAATGGCCTGAGTGATGTGGTGCAAAGGGCTGGCCTTCAGCATCACTTTGTAGCAGGACTAGTTTTTCCTAGGTGACTCTTTCCCATCTTGTTGCTGCTTTATTAACACCCACTATTTGGTGCTGCTCCTATGGTAGCATGCCTCTGTTAAGGTGGAAAGGGTTGAATCAAAAGAAAGCCCTGAGCATCTACCAGTTCAAGGAATACCAGGACAAGCCCCATCTTGCTTCTAGGGAGGATCAACTGAGCTAAGAATGGGGGTGACCTAATGGACAATCCTGCCTCTGTGGTCTTCACCCTGAGAGAACTGCATCCTGGAACTGGTACTATCATTGCCTGATACTCCTCCTTTCTTGGAGATCTATTCACCCATTAGGTTCCCTGGTGGTCCCCTTGGGCTCTTCCAAATGCTCCGCTGGGAACAACAGGAATATAAGGTTACTTTTTGAAATGTTTAAAGTTCCTGCTCAAAAATGTTTTAGCTCTTCACAGGCTAAGTGTTTCATCTATTTTGGAAGAATTCTCCACGATCTTTATTGGGTGAATTCTATCTCGGATATTTGACAAAAATTCATTTTTCTCAGTGCAGTTTAGGAGGGAGGAAAGGTGCCTTTGATGCTTTTGTCTGTTCCTTTCTAACTGCATTTCCTCCTCTCTGGTTGTAGTGAAACTATCTCATTCAGAGACTTATAGTCTCCCAGGTATCAATTATTTTATCACCTTCGGTTAATTCAATATACATTTGATTTCATGTTCTCAAGAGTTTCTAAGTAAGTCTTAAACCCAGCTAAGACCAGCAAAATCAACTGGTCTGGCCCAGCCTTGATCAGCTGTATCTATCTCAGGATCACCATTTTCTTCAAAACTTCTTAAGATTCATCTTCTTGGATATTTCCATTTTCTGATGGGTTTGTTATATACAGTTTCAAGGTTCCACCATCCACATTGTCTTCTTTATGAACAATAGGATCTCTACTCTTTAGCAATGATCTGGCTTTCTTAATCATTTAAAAATTGTCCTGTTTGTAGTAGAGTGTTGTTTTTAGATTCCCCCCCGCTCCGACTAATAAGTTACTCTTTGTACCTATCCTTTAGCTTCTTGTGAAAACCATTTTGTCCCAAACTTGAAGATGATTTTCATCTACAGCATGTTTTTAGGTGCTGTCTGAAATTATTCTTCACTTTTCTGCTGTACTTTGAAGGGTACAGTTACTTGAAATTGGATAGCTTTTAATGCATCTTCTAAGCACGGAGTATTTCTCATAATGTCAACTTGTTCTAAATGTTTGGATTTTTCTTTGTTAAGTGCTTTACTAGAAGTCTGTATTCTAAACCTGCCGTGGCCAGTGCAACAAATCGACCAGGAAAACGTAAAGGTTAAGAGGATGGTGAAAAGAAATTAAGAGACAAAGAGATGGGGGCAGGAGGGACACTGAAGATGATGTCCAACAGTGCCGATTTTATATTCCACATATTACAAGCATTTATAAGGCAGACCACAATAGAAGGAGTAATACATCAGTACCTAGTCAGATGACCACAAGTTTCTATAGCAAGTTTACATTAACTACAAGCAAACCTCGTGATGCCAGGTAGTCTCGGCTAAAGCCATCAGCAAGACAATCAACGAGGGAGTGGGTTATGGGAGGTACAGGAACAACAAGGACCAACTAAGAATTCAGGACCCTGGCCACATTGTTCCTTTCTAATAATTTTTTTTTTAAAGATTTTATTTATTTCACAGAGAGAGAAAAATCACAAGTAGGCAAAGAGGCAGGCAGAGAGAGAGAGGGGAGAAAGCAGGCTCCCCGCAGAGCAGAGAACCCGATGCGGGGCTCGATTCCAGAACCCTGGGACCATGACCCGAGCCGAAGGCAGAGGCTTTAACCCACTGAGCCACCCAGGCGCCCCATTCCCTTCTATAGGGAGAGTGTGTGGGAAGTCATGTAGGCGAGCGCATGACACATAGCGCAGACCCTTTTCTCAGTGTTACACAACTTTTCTGTCCTTAACCTTGTCAAGGTGTCCGGACTTTGAAGGAGACACAAGTCAGGGCCTGGTCTGATCCTCAACTCCAACCATGCCGTAGCCTCCAACATAAACCCAAGCAAAGGGTTGGAGATTTCCAGCTCTTTTTTAATGACCTCCAGTTTTTCTGTTTCTGATAGTTTGGTCTTGACTCCAGTTCCCATTAAAGAGGATTGGAGGTCTTACAATTCTTCTTGAATTAGGTTAAACTTGTAAAAATTTTGGTATCTTTCCTCTAGAAGAAACTTTAGTGGTTAGTTTTCTGTCTTTACTTCCATAGGGTAGGCTTTTAATTGTTAAAAATCTGACTATGACCGCAAATAACATCATCTTTCATAGTAATTGGTAGGGATATGTGTTCAGTTTAAGGTTCTCTGCTAGGCTGCCACAGTTTCTGTAGAACCAGTGCAATATAGCTTCACAACCATGAGCAGACTCTTCAAGATCTAGGGGATTCCGAGCCACTTTAGGTTGGCAAAACTCTGATGGCCACATAAGCTGTAGAGAACATCAGTGACCCTTCTGCCTTGAACCACTCTGTGTCTGATAACTAGGCAGACCTCAGTGGAGGTGAAGGAGCAGGGACGAATACAGTAAATCATTGGCTAATGTTTCTTCTTCTCTTGACTAAACTTTTCATTCTGGGGCTGCTAGAAGCCTTGTTTACTCATACAGGCCACAGGAAGCTTCCTACTCTAATGCCCCTCCACATCTTGCTGGCTTTGAATGTTTATGGGAAGGGGTAGGGAGAGATTATGGAGGCCACTACAAAGACGTCAACTTACTTTGCCAATATTACCTTTAATAAATTAGGAAGAAAGAGTGGAATTTAAGTTTTCGTATTTTAAGAATGTAAAATCCAACTATAAGTGAATAAAACTTTTTTTTTTTTTTTTCCCCCAGACTGTTCTTGCACGTGGAAAAACATCTGATGATGCAGAGACCCTCCAGGGTGCTTCTGTTCAGGATAATCATCTGTGGAGGTAGTAGAAACTGGATGCAGCTCCTCATGGGGCACACGCACAGGGCATGGGGGATCCAGATCTTGTCTGGTTCAATGAACAGCTCAATCTTATTTACAGTAAGACTGCAGATTGGGTGGGTGTCCAGTGATTTTGTCTGGGCTGGATATCTCCACTGACTTGGCTAGGCTTAGTCATGCATCTTGTAGTAGCCTAGAGATTAGCAAATCTGGGTTGGGCTAGGCTGCATGGCTCTGTGGATCTTGGCTAGGCTCCCTCATGTGTCCTGAGGTCAGCTGGGGGTCAGCTGATATAGGCTGGTAGAGCTCAGTGTTTGGTTGTGCACCTCATACCTCTCATCCTTACCTTATAAACTTGCGGTAAAGCCCAGTCTTCCCCCATAATGGTAACAGCAGAGCACAAGACAGCCATTAAAAGGCAGTTATCCAATTTGCGCTTTTAAAAATTCACTGTGACTATGAAATGTCAGCATCTCATTTCATGGTCTTTTCTCTTCATGAAGTCATGAGCCTGAGGGACACTCTAGATTTTCTAGAATTGGGATGTAGAGTGGACATCAATATAGTTTACCCATTTCTTCTGTTTCTATGGCTTGGTTCACCAGCCACTGCCTTGGTAAACGTTTGTTGACAGAGACGAACTCCTACTACAGTGAACATCATTTCCTAGATGGCTAGAAGAGTATTCCCAACTTACTGTGCTCTACTGACACTTCACAGCGCTTGCTGTCCAATGGAATAACAATAGCTTGAACGTCCAAGGTGCTGATTCAGCAGAACCAAATGCTGTATTACTGCAATATTCCAGGAAAGTCTGCTCATATTTATAGGCTTTCATTTCCTTCTCTGAAGAGCAGTAAATCTGTGAATATAATTCATATCCTGAACCTGGTGGGGCTCAAGCTGGGTATAAAAACTTTAATCTTTCGCAGGATGGAGATAATTTTTTTCCTAAGAGAACTTTCTCTTGGTAACCAATCACAGTTTCCTTAAAAGAATAAATTGACATCAATGTCAGGGTGCAAGGATTGGTGCAGTGAGTCACTCCTCCTATTACCTTGCCAAAAGGTGATGAGCCTTTGATTCTTGTCCTGAGATACCTAGCAGAAACTAAGAGCTCCAGAATTTCAGTCAAGTTGACATTTTGGTTTTTTATCTTCTCTTTTCCACCTTTTGGAGACCCTGGCTAGCCTGTCTGTTGGGGGTACACCATGATTCACTGGGGTTGTGGACGACTGTAATGAAATTTAAGGAGCAACTGGAGGAAGTTGTCTCTGTTTTGGGAAATTGTTACCAGGGTGGAGTATCCCCTTTGGCTTTACACATGAAGTACTCAAGGTTTCTTTCTGTCGTATAACATATAAACAGACCTGCTTAACATATAAACATTTGTTTATATAACATATAAACAGACCTGCTTTTTGATTTGACAGAAAAGTGCTTAAGAACTTCAGGAAAGGAGAAAGTGTGTTTGTGAGCATGTGTCTGTTGGGGGAGGGGCAGGGGATGGGTGATGAAAGCTATGAAAAGTGAGAAAGTTCCACAAGGATGTGAGTTTAATGTGGTCAGGAGAACATTACCTGTAGGTCTCCCAGATCTAAGCCAGGAATCTTTTTGGGGGATATCAGATTTACTTTCTGTGTGGGAAGAAGTTGTTTTTCTTGCTCCTTTGAAGCATCTACTCATTTGTCCCTTAAATCTTGAAGTTCCTCAATTAGTTTCTCTTTGCTCTGCACATTCACTGGGGGTATCCATTCCCATATGTTCAAATGTGACCTGTGTGCTGATTAATCCCGATGCTGTTCTCTCTCCTCATCTCAGAGCCTTATAGTTAATTGTTCATTAGCTTGATTCACTTAGGTGACTCAAATAAATTTGTTCAAAATAGTGTTTCCCATCTTTGCACCTGAACCCATTTCCTCGCCTTTGTTTTCTTTTTCATTTTTCTTTCTTTACTTTTTGCCTTGAAGTTTTTTATTTTTTCCCTTAAGGTTTTATTTATTTATTTGACAGACAGAGATCACAAGTAGGCAGAGAGGCAGGCAGAGAGAGAGAGGAGGAAGCAGACTTCCGGCTGAGCAGAGAGCCCGACTCAGGGCTTGATCCCAGGACCCTGGGATCATGACCTGAGCCGAAGGCAGAGGCTTTAACCCACTGAGCCACCCAGGTGCCCCTGCCTTGAAGTTTTTAAAATTTTACTTCTATTATTATTTTTTATTATGTTCAGTTAGCCACTGTATATTACATAATTAGTTCTTAATGTAGTGTTCAATGATTCATTAATTAAGTAGAGCACCCAGCGCTCCCCTTTGCCTCTGTTTTCTATCTCAGGGAATGGCTCCATCATCCCCTCAGGTGTTTAAGACTGAACAGAGGGGTGGGGTGGAGGGAGTGGTCGTCACTGAGTCCCACCCTCTCTCAATCTTGGATTGAGTCTATCTGCCCATTAATTTTACAACTTAAATGTCCTATAAACTATAAAATTGTTTTCACTCCCACTTCTGCTTTCCTTAATATCTATCTCTCTTAGGGATCTAAGCAAGCCTTCTAATTGATTCCCATCTTGTAAATGGATCCTTTTCAAAAACTTATCTGCTTTTCAGTCAGCATGATTTTACTAAAACACTTGTCTGACCGTTATTAAAACCAGTAATGGCTTTCTGTTACCCTTAAGATAAGTTCCAGATAACTTAAATGGACTTATAAGATACTTTTTCTTGACCCCTGATTGCCCTTCCAGCCTTTGTTACCATTGTCTTTCTTTGTGCTGTTATTCTGCTGTTTTTTTTTTTTTTAAGTTACTTCTATCTGCCATGCTTTTTCTTTCTTCTGTCCATTTGCTCATGCTGTTCCCCTCTAGTTGAATCTTTTTTTCAGTCTTCCCACTCTTCATCTGACTGTTCTCTATATTATTCATATTTCTTTTTTATTTTTAATTTTATTTATTTGACAGAGAGAGATCACAAGTAGGCAGAGAGGCAGGCAGAGAGAGAGGAAGGGAAGCAGGCTCCCTGCTGAGCAGAGAGCCCGATGCGGACTCGATCCCAGGACCCTGAGATCATGACCTGAGCCAAAGGCAGAGGCTTAAACCCACTGAGCCACCCAGGTGGCTAATATTACTCATATTTCTACAGGTACCACTGAAACGAACTTTAGCTCCTGGGTACCAGCTATATGCTTTTCCTTCCCCCCACTAACAAGCCTGGGGGAGGTGTTCCTCCCAAGTACTCCCACAGCACCTATTAGTTTCCTTATCCCAGTTTATCATAGTTTTCTCATTTCTTGTCGGTATTTCCCACTAGACGACTTCTTGTTCTCCTTCTTGTTTTTGTTCTTCTTCTTCTTGTTCTGGTTCCATTTCCAGTTCCTGTTCTTGACCTTCTCCTCCTCCTCCTTCTTCTTTAAATTATTGTATCTTGGAACATAGAGTAGACTCAGTAAATATTTGTTGAGGAAATGGATGGATGGACGCATGGATGAATAAATGAATGAATGATTACTTTTCCAGTGTGTGACTTCTGTTGGAAATTCGTATGTTCCTGATACCTGTAATTAAATTCTGATTGTAACCTTATAAAATAGCTTCCATATAACACTGAGTTTTACATATTTGTAAATTAATTTTCTATTCTTTCTGTTGGTATTTCTTCTGTTTGCTATTTATAAGATAATTGGTTTGCAGTTTTTTTTTTTTTTAAATCTGCCTTTTATCTGTTGTAGATAGAATACTTTTTTGTAAAATTACTTAACTGAGGGGCACCTGGGTGGCTCAGTGGGTTAAGCCTCTGCCTTGGGCTCCGGCCATGGTCTCAGGGTCCTGGGATGGAGCCCTGCCTCTGGCTCTCTGCTCAGTGGGGAGCCTGCTTCCCCATCTCCCTCTGCCTGCCTCTCTGCCTATGTGGGATCTCTTGTCTCTCTGTCAAATAAATAAATAAAATCTTTTTAAAAATTACTTAACGGAGATCCAAATTAGGAGGAAAATTAATACAGTTGACCTTTGAACAATGTGGAGTTAGGGCTCTGACCTGGTACAGTTGAAAATCTACATATAACTTTTGAGTCCCCCAAAACTTATAATAGTCTACTGTTGAGTAGAAGACTTACCACTCATAAACAGTTGATTAACTTGTATTTTGTATGTATACTGCATTCTTACCATGGAGTAAGCTATAGAAAAGAAAATGCTAAGAAAATCATAAGAAGAGAAAATACTTTTACAGTACTGTATTGTATTTATTGAAAAACAATTCATGTATAAGTGGGCCTGTGCAGTTCAAACTCATATTGTTTAAGGACCAACTGTATAGAAGAAAGATTGAAAATAAATTAACCAGGGCACCTGAGTGGTTCAGCTGGTTGGGCATCTGCCTTCGGCTCAGGTCATGATTCTGGGGTTCTGGGATCTGGCTCCCTGCATCAGGCTTCACGCACAGTGGGGAGCCTGCTTCTCCTGCTCCCTCTGCTGCCCCCGGCCTCAACTTGTTCTCCCTCACTCTCTGTCAAATAAATAAATAAAGTATTTTTTTAAAAAAAGGAAAGGAAATGAACTGATCTATGTTTGTCACTTAATGGTTATGTGGAATGCTGTATTAAGGAGCCTGAAGCAGATAGCGCCACTATTAGTAGATAAACTGAATAAAACTATTAGGACCAGATAATCTTATACTGCTCCGAAGCACAGTGATGGGAAGTTTTCTCAATGATTTCTCGAGGCAAGCATAATTTGGATCCCTCAACCTGATGTAGAAAACACTCAAAAGAAAACTGAAGGAAAATTTCAACTACAAAGATGTAGTTGCCTTAAATAAAATAAAATATTTTTAAATAGAGTCTACCTGTAAATTTATAGTGAGCAGAAATACTATGTACAGTGAAATAGACAATTCTTGGCACCTATCAGTCGGAAAAGATGCTCCTTTTAATTTGGGTTAAGCAGAAATTAAAGAAACTGTATTACAACTTATAGACAAAGTAGTGAATAATATCTACTTGGCTTTGCTACCGGGTGGTTTTTATTCACAGTTGTGGAATTCTCATTTGTGGCAGTGTTACCGGCCTGTCACCACATGGAGTGTGAGGAATCACTAGCCTCCACCTTGAAAGCCTCCGAACTAGCTGAAAGCTGAAGTAAAATGTCCAGCACTTGATTTTGGATATTAAACTCTTGTGACTTTTGTTTTGAGTTGGTCATCTGTATGTCCGACCTATGTCCACTTGCCATCATGAGATAAGAACTAGAATCACTCACCTTTGTTGCCACCTAGTACAGGCTTTTTCATAAAGCCAGTGCTAAAGAAATGCTGTTTAATTGTATCTAATCGAAGAAGCTGTGGTATAAGTGACACGTTCACTGGTCTTGAGGACAAGGATTTGGTTTTGAGGCCAGGCTGCCAATGATTAACCACTTTTGTGGGTCACTTCCTTCATGACTCAGCTAGGACATCCCCTCTGGGGAGCCTCCTTGACACCCACTCTAGCTTGCATTCTGACGGTGCTGGCTCATGTGCTCCCACAACTCTGTGCTTCCTTCTTTTCGGGCGTCTAGCAGCCTCTGTGAGATAGTGAGCGCTTGAGTTCAGAGTCACTGTCTTCTTTATCCTTGTATCTGCAGACACTAGCCCTGATCTAGCACCCAGGAAAAGCTAAACAAGTTTGTTACATGGATGAATGATTTAACTTCTCTAAGCATTTTTTTAAAAAAAAGATTATATTTGTTTATTTGCCCAAGAGATAGAAAGAGAGAGCACAGGCAGAGGGAGAAGCAGACTCCCCGCTGAGCAGGAAGACCGATGCAGGACTTGATCCCAGGACCCTGGGATCATGACCTCAGCCAAAGGCAGACACTCAACTGATTGAGCCACTCAGATGCCCTGACATTTTTTGTTTTTTAATTTGGAAAATGGAAATACTGATAATATTGAGATTTCCAAGACTCTTCTTTAAAAACAAAAGTCTGGTCCTCCTTTAATAATAATATAATATGTCTTGTTTATTGAACATCAGTTATACATGCCAAACACTGACCAGGTACTCAACATATGGTAGCATGATCTTCTATCCTTACACCCCTAAGAGATAGGTGCCATTATTCCCCTTGTATAGATGTTTGGAGATGTGAAAGAATTGCTCCAAATCAACAGCAACCAAGACCGGCAGACCTGGGGCCTGAAATCCAAGTCTGTCTACTTAGAATTCCAAATCTTTCTATTATAGGACTGATGTTTCCATAGGAAGGTCAGTTTGGGTTGTGTTGGACAGGTCTCATCATGGATACCCTCAGCTATGTAATTCTGATCTCTAAAAGATTGACCTTGAAAGGTGAGCTGGGGAAACCTCGCCTCCGATATATGATATATTGTTTGACACATGTTAATTGCATGCTCGATATAATTGTTGAATAGAATAATGAATTAGTTAATTAATGAGAAGCCCATGGATGGTACTAGTAATTTATGTAATAAACAAAAAGACTATGCATGATTGAAGAGTTTTTAAACAACCACAACTTCAGTTCAGATGACATGCAAATACTCTTTGGAAGAGTATTTGAAAGAGTATTTGGAAGAGAACTGAAATTTAGTTTTCATTTAGTAGGTGAAAAATTATGAAACTGGCTAGTCATCTAGGAATCTTATTAAAAATGAAAATTCAGAGATTATGTTCCCAGGATTTGTTATACTCTCCTCTTAAGAGTGTGACATAAAATGCTTCACAAATTATGGAGTGTTAAATATACTTAATGTATTACTAAGGATTTTTTTTTTTTTTATGTGAAGGTTGGAGAAAATATCCTTTGAGATCTACTGAATCTCAGAACAGAACAATTTAGACTCAGTTAAATCAGAAGAGAAAAGAGCCCTTTCATTAGGTGAAGGGAGTGTTTCTTTTGTCAGTGTCTTCTCAGAGCAAGTTCTGTTGATTACAATTTAACAAATAGATTGTTTTGTTATTTCAGGGTTGAGACAGCCTTCAGTTACCTCAGGTGATAGCAGTGTTTGTCAGGATGTCCTTGTAGTCTGAAAGGAGAGCCAGGAAACCCGGCAAGGCTGCAGTGCTCAGGACCAGCGAGGGGGCCGAGTCATTCTCCGCGCCTGTCCTGCTTGTGACTCAGCACCTTTTTCTTTGCTTCCCTCTAGCCAATTCTTCCTATCCCACCATCGTGCACTTCTGTCTCTCCTTGTTTCTGCCTAATGGCTTCTGTTTACTGCCTTCTATCTTTAAAAATAGCAATAAGCAGCATTTACTGGGGCTTACTGTGTACCAAGAAGAATTTCATATTTTTGTCCTCATAGCAAGCTTTTGAGATAGGAATAGGATGTCCTCCTTACCTGATCATTCATTAGCCAAGGCATCAGAATAGGGAAGCTTCCATTAATGAATTGAGAATGGATATATTTTCTACTCACACCCCCCCTCCCTGTTTAACATCAGTCCTGGTAATCAACTGTCCCTAACATAGGGTGCAAGTCTAATGCAAAGCTTACCCACCACATTTGCAGAAGAGGCAGAATTTTATGAAGTGGATGTCATTTGGAAAGGCACTGAAAAAGCACGGTCTGAGAGCAGGGTCCAGTTAACAGAGAAGAGAGATTGACTAGGTCGATATTAATTTTGCTACTTGAGAACTGGTGTTTGCTATTCAGCTCTTCTGAGATGCATTTTTGAAAATCTTTGGTATGTGCACTATTACATAATTGAGTGTAGGCACTAACATAGGCCAGATTTTTATCCTTTTCAGATCCCCCAGGCTTTTGTGGAATAGGAATTAGGCTCCCAGAACATAATGCTAGTGATTTTTGACCGATATATGCACATGGGGTTAGGAAAACATAAATAGCTACTTAGAGTCCTTAAAAACTGAAAGTCATGTAAGATTTATAAATGATAGAGGCTGTGATGAATTTTTTAAAAAGATTTATTTATTTATTATTTGAAAAAGAGAGAGAGAGAGCACTCACCAGCAGAGGAAGAGGCAGAGATGGGGAGAAAAACACAAGTTGATTCCCTGCTGAGCCCAGAGCGCGAATCAGGGCTTAGTCCCACAATCCTGAGATGGTTATGGGAGCTGAAATCAAGGACCTTCAACCAACTGAGCCACCCAGGTACCCCTGTGATGAATTCTTTTTTTTTTTTATTTTTTTTTAATAAACATATATTTTTAACCCCAGGGGTACAGGTCTGTGAATTGCCAGGTTTACACACTTCACAGCACTCACCAAAGCACATACCCTCCCCAATGTTCATAATCCCACCCCCCTTCTCCCAACCCCCCTCCCCCCAGCAACCCTCAGTTTGTTTTGTGAGATTAAGAGTCACTTATGGTTTGTCTCCCTCCCAATCCCATCTTTTATTTATTTATTTATTTATTTATTCATTCATTTATTTATTTATTTTAAAGATTTTATTTATTTATTTGACAGAGAGAGATCACAAGTAGGCAGAGAGAGAGAGAGAGAGAGAAGGAAGCCCGATGCGGGACTCGATCCCAGGACCCTGGGATCATGACCTGAGCCAAAGGCAGAGGCTTAACCCACTG
Organism: Mustela lutreola; assembly: GCF_030435805.1. Taxonomy (NCBI): domain Eukaryota; kingdom Metazoa; phylum Chordata; class Mammalia; order Carnivora; family Mustelidae; genus Mustela; species Mustela lutreola. Next base: position 55,495,579 of record NC_081303.1, read on the forward strand.
AGCCACTCAGGCACCCCCCTCCCAATCCCATCTTGTTTCATTGATTCTTCTCCTACCCACTTAAGCCCCCATGTTGCACCCTGTGATGAATCCTTAATAGGCCCAAATAGTCTCTTTAATTTTCACTTTAAAGTCCTGCTAATAGCATCTTAGTGTTACATAGGATATTATAATTGTAGAGTGTTTTTCACGTGCATTATCTCATTTCATGGTCGTAAAACTCTATGAAGTAGGAAAAGGAAATGGCATTGCTCTTTTAAAGGCGAGGGTGCTGAAATTAGTCCGATGTCAAGTAGTTAGTGACAGTTTAATACTAGAATAATTTTCCCGATTCTTGGCTCCATGCTCTTCCTACTCCCCAAAGCAAGAAGTGAGACTAAGGAAGAGATGAAGGAAAGAAGGAAGAAGGGTATCTAACAACCACTAAATACCAACCACATGCTTACTACAGTATTTAAGAAAGTGGATTTTCAATTATATTCCATAATACATTTTCGGAATAGATGCTTTAAATTCATCTTATCACTCCCTGAATCTCCATATGAGGAAGATCAGTATCATCTCTATTTTATAAACGAAGAAATTACAGAAAATCAAACAATGTAGATACACTGGGAAAATCAGGGGGCAAATTAAATAGAATAGTCGTGTGTACATAATTATGCAATTACTAGAATCATTAACAAAAGTGGAATTACCTAGACTAATTACCCTTTTTACCCAGGGAAGCTTTTAATTTTTTTTTCTGATTTTCATATCTTTTGCAGCAATCTGTCTTACTGTAATCTTTTTTCTTTCTGAAAATTGGTTTCTTAGCTATGATAAATCACATAGGTCAGTGCAGTTTTTACACTTTTCTCTTTGGGAAAAATAATACATAATCCTAAACGTTTACTTTAAAACAAACAAACAAGTTAAAAACAAAAGAGGATAACACCAGCCAGGAGATTTCATCTTTGGCAATTGATAGCTCTTTGCTTCTTATGTTCAAAATCAGTGATATATTTTACTTGTAATCCTAGTTTAGGTTCAGGGATTTTTTTTTTTTTGTGTAGGAAGGAACAATGATCAAAATTTTTGTGAGTCCTTACATTTTTGACTTAGCTTATTGTTACTCTTTACATTTAAGTATTTACAAAGAGTGGTTTCTGCAGCAAGGTTTGTTACTGGCAATGACTGTAAGTAACCTTTGGTTCTGTCGTAGGCAAGTATCTGAAGTGGAAAAGTCCTGAAGTTTGGACTGATGTTATCCCATTACCCAGTTCACATTTAAACTAAATTTATTGACTGAAAATTAGCTTATAAGCCTCTTTTAGTAAGTTCTTGAAATAAACTAGAGCTTTTTTTAGACACATGTCCTTGCTTTGAGTGCTTATCAGAATGGCATTTTCGTGACTCCTGGCACATTAAACTTTTCTGATTTTCCTGACTGGACAAAAGAACAAAAGATTCGGGATGAAAGAAAAAAAAAATCTCTGCAGGTAGTTGTATCTAATCTAAGGTATAGTAAAAAGGTGTTGAAATATCATGTCCCACTTTAAAACAGAAAAATATCTCTGACTTTCTGAGACCTTATCAGCAAGCAAGGAGAGTAGACTATCAGTTCCTGAGTTTCCTTGGGACTGAAGTTCCCATTTCGTCAAGAACAGCACATGCAGTAAAAAATTCCATGCCACCCAACGGGAAGTAGGGGCTTGATTTCCTCCCAAATTATTTTCTTTTCCTTCTCCTTGAAATTACTAATATTGTTTCTCTGTTACGATCTAATGGGGTTGGCAATACTTGAGGGAATGGGGGGGGTCTTAGGAGAGACCCTGGAAGATGCCAAGAATGCACATTGTTTTTGATAAATTCTGAAATGTGGACTTAACAGATAAGAGCAACTATATCACTTTAAAGAACTGGTTCTCCTCGGAGGTAAATTTTGTGCCTGGGGGATATTTGGCAACGCCTGAGCACGGTTTTGATTGGCTTAACTGTTCTTAAGTGTTCTTAGCTGTCCTTCCTTCCCAAACCCTCGCTCACTCGTACCCTACCACATCCTCTCCCCAACTAAACCTCTCTTCATTTCGTCTTATTGCAGTGAACTACGTCAAAACCATGAAACACAATATTATCATGCATTGCAAAGGCAAATATTAACAGGAAACACAGGACACACACTACTTACACACTACTTACACTACGTGCAGACTACTTGTGTGTGTGCTCTGCTGGCGGTAGTGGGGAGACAGGCCAGAGCTGCTGCTGAACACGCTGCAGGGCACACACAATGAGAGCTTCAACCACAAACGATTACCTGGTTTTAAAGGTCTCAGCAGAGCTGCTGTTGAGAAACTCGGACAACTGGCTTTCCAGCGGGTGAATCTTGACTATCAAAGGTTCAATGTGTTCAAATATCATTCAAAAAACGCATTGATTAGAATAATGCAATTTAGAACATTTCTGGAGAAAAAAAATTGTAGAAACATATCAAGACAAACTTCGGCAATGATTATCTGAGCACTTTCACTCACTCTTTCAACAAATACTATGAAATACCTACAGCAAGCCAGACTATGTTCTAGGTGTTCAACATGAATTATGAAGCCATTTGGTGATTCTTTCCTTATTAAGGAGATGGACCCATAAGGCCATTAGATCTAAGGTTATTGAACATTCAAATCGTAATTAACTGTCCTGGCCCCCATTCTGAGCCTATCCTCACCAAGCTAGTCTGAAAATTTTGTTTCTGTGACGCATGTGTCCAAAGGAAGTGTACTGTTTAGAACAACTGACAATTACGTTCCTCTATGTAAAGTTGTCCATTGACATTAGTCACTTGTAGGCTTGGTTTGCATTAATCAGTATCTCTGAGGTTTATCCTTCTGGGACACTGATGAGATAGTTTCCAGGTCCCATGCGGTTGAGTGTCAGAGCAATTTACTGAGGTACTGTGATATTGTGACCTTGAAGGGTGGCCATCTTATTTTTCCTAGGTTCTTACTCTTTCTCAATATGTACTTTAATTGAATGTCTAAAAGTAAATTATTTATTTTTAAGGGAAAAGAAAACAGATTTAAGCATTAAACTTATTCTTGGTATTTACAACTTTACTGAGGTGTAGTTAACATTATTTACTTTGCTGATTGAAATTTGTGTAGACCACAGTACTCATGAACTCAATACTTTTTATATAAAGAGTACTATCCAACTCCAAATGACTCCCTTTGATTGAATTCCTGCAGCATTTATTGGTGGGGTACTTACTTCTGAGCTTACTCTCATTTTGGCTTTTACTACCATTTAAACTCATTTGTATTCAAGTTAGAACCCAAGTAGAATGTATATTCTGAAGATGTAAACAAGAACCTGTAACTTCTCGGAAACTTGGAGGCAGTTTACATAGTCTGGGTACTCCTGGTTCTACTAGCCGGTGATACTGGCTATTGTTTGCCCGTCAAACAGTAGGCATACTACTGTTAGGCATCAAGAGCTTTGTAGCAGTTCTCTTGTAAGTAGTGTGTGTTCAGATTTATTACGTGTTTTGGAGACCATAAAGTGAAATGACCCAGAGAAGAGTTCAAAAAATGCTCATATTATTTATTATGAAATGAACATGACTCTAAATCTCCATTTTGCAATCTGTGGCAGCCCATTTTTTTCTTTTTCATCTCCAGATATCCTCATGGGCCCTAGGGTTCCATAGTCTGTCTAATGAGGTTGCCCCAAGTTTCTATCTCCTAAAACATTGGGTGTATGGTGAATGGCCTCCTTCTGAGCACTGTTGTGGATGTTGTTGCTCTGGATGTCCCTTCTGAAACCTTGGCAGTCTGGGCAGACAGAGCAGATCCTTTCCACTGACATTGCTGCCAACCCACATAGCTGCTCCTCAGGGGCCGAATCAGGGTTTAAGGTCATCAGCCATAATCTGTGCTCAGCATCTGTGCTCTCTTTCTAGTTTCCCACAAAAAGGAAGACAATCTTTCCTTATAACCACTGCTGTGAGACTCCAATACCCAGATCAGCAGCCCACAGGATATTTCTCAAGTTCTTGGCCTGCTGGCTACGACACTGGAGGTAGCCTTTTGGGGTGGGATTTGCTTGCCTTTCTCTGGTGTTCCTATGTTAGAGGCAGAGGTACATCTCCTACTATCAACCAAGACCTGGAAAAGTTGGCTCTCCCTAGGCTTTTTTTTTTTTTTTAAAGGAAAAACTCAGCTTGTTTTTTACTTTTCCTTTGCAAAGGGTCTGAAAAATAAAACATGCTCTCCAGTCATCCCCTTTCAAACTGAAGTAGTTTGTTAGGGTAAGAGTTTAGTTCACTGCATGCGTGTCTCACATACTATTCAATAAGATGAGGGAAGTACAAAGTAAAGCTCTGCCAAGCCCATCCTGGCTTATTTTAATGTAACTGTTAATAAGCCTTGGTTTTAAAGCAAAGTAATAAGTCTGGGGGCCAATACGGAAGTGGGCAGGATATCAGGACAACAGAAACAAACAACAGCCAGGGAAACTGGAATCTGAACGTATTCTGAGAAAGGTCTTGATCACAACCAGGAAAGAAAAAGGTCAATATTGTTGAAATGTATTGAGCAATGGGGGAGTGATGCATGGGATGAGAGCACGTAGGTAGAAATGAGATGTTACGGGGGCTTCAAGGTCACGCTGAAGGTTACTTATTTTATTTTAGGTGTAAAGAAAATTCATTGCAGTGTTTTCACCATGATCTGGCCTGCATTTTTAAAAATCCATTCTTGCTTTTTTATGAAATACAGAATTTTTGCTGTAAGAATGATGGGTAGGCAAGCAGGGGGAGATTTTAGTAGTATGAGTGAAAGACGAGGATGGCTTGGACCACTGGGATAAAGAATGGAAAGAAATGGTTAGAGCTAAGATATATTTTTAAAGTTAAAGACTTCTGATAGCTTTAATTTGGGATGTGAGGAAAAAAAAAAGGAAAAAACAAGTAGCTAATAGGTTTCTGACTTCAGCAACTGGGTAGGCTGTAGTACCATTTCCTAATAAGGGGAACATGGTAGAAAAACCTGTATGGGAGAAAATCAGGAGTTCAGTTTTGGACACGTTAAGATGGAAATAAATGCATTTTAGATAGAGAGCTGAGGGGAGAGGTCAGAGATGGAAATACAGATTTGTGAGTAAGAAGTGTATAAGGTGATATCTGAAGATGTGAATGAGCCGAGAATGAGAAGCCACTTAGCCAGGAGGAACACCGGACAGTGCCATGCCACAGAGGAGAAAATGTTTCAAGAAGCGGGTAGTAAAATAGCTGAGTTCTTACGATAAGGGAAGAGAAGTGACATCGGTTTGGACGTGATAGGGTTTTGGTGACCTTGCTTAGCACAGTTCCTGTAGAATTGTGGTGACAAAGCCCAGTTTAGATCAGATTGATGAGAAGCTAGGAAGTGAGGAAATGAAGAGAATGACTTAAGGCATTAATCCAGAGATGTATTACTGGGAGAAGAAGCAAAATAAAATAAAATAAAAAATAAAAAATAAAAATGGTGGGTGAAGTTTGAAGCTGCAAGCAGGTGTGAGCATGGGAATGCAATTCTCTCTCCCTTCCTCTCTCTTCTTATCCATCCTTCCAACTCATCCATCCATCCACCCACCCACCCACCATTCATCTGTTATCTATAATTATCATTTGAGGGAGAAGAGATTATTGTATGCCTCAAGTCTTTGGAAAGAAGATAGGGGATGTGATCCAAAGCAGAGGTGGAGAGGCACATAGGAGCAGGAATATCTCATGTACTGGACGAGGAGGCACCAAGGTAGACTTGACAGGTAGGAGTGTATTTCTGAGGGTAGAAAGATGAGGAAATCTCCATCTCAGTCCTTCTATTTGCTCAATGAAGTATGAGTTAGGTTATCTTGTGATAATGAGAGGAGTGGGCAGGGGTATCTTAGATTTAAAGGAAATAAAAAGGTGTGAAACACTAATTTAGGTTAGTGGAAAAACATATTTTAGGGGTTTTGTGACTCAAACATATGGAAGTATCAAAGTAGAAATTTACTGTTTACATGTTAAAGCCTAAAGTGTCCTTTAAAATTCATTCATTATATAATATATTAAGCTTTGCAATACTGGTATGATAAACGCCGGGAATACAGAAAAAAAGAAGAACTGACTTCCTGAGGAAATCCTGGAAACCTTTTATGATGGTTTAAAAATATGTCTAAATTCTTTCACAGTCCTCCATGCAAAACATGGAGGCTTTTCTGAAGGGTTGTCAAAACTTGGTGAAATACTTTCTATGAATAGAATGTGCCAGAATAGACAGCGTCTCTCAGAAAAGACCCTGTAGTCTCCTTGCTCTCCCTGTCTCTCAAGTTTCTCGCTCTAGATTAGCTGCCATAGCATTAGGACACTTCACAGCCTATGGAGAGATCCGCATTATGAGGAACTGAGGCATTCTGACAATAGTCAGTAAGGAACTTGAGCCAACAGCCATGTGAGTCAGCCATCTTGGGAGTGGATTCTCCAGCCCAGTCAAGACTTCAGATCACCACGGCCCCAGCTAACATCTTAACTGTATGAGACTTCTCTGTTGGAACCATCAGTTAAGTTCCATCTAAATTCCTGACCACAGAAACTGTGAGCTGATAAATGTTGGTTGTTTTAAAATTTTCTGTTTTAGAGCAACTAACCACACAGTAACAGATACTCAAACACTTACAGAAGATGTATAATTTGAGCTGTTTCTTGAAGAACCAATAGGAAATTTTATTTTTATTTATTTTTTTTCCCACAAAGATTTTTGGGGAAAGGCATTCTAAGAATAATGGATGGCATATATGAGTTACAGAAAACTCCTGATAAATCCAGGAATAATTTTCAAAACTCTAATGGGTTCAATGGGACCAGAGTATACTATAGACAGTGGGGAGTTGTGTGAATTGAGATTAAAGCTTGTGAAAGGTCTTCTGCAAAGCAAAAGAAGTTTAGGTTTTGTCTTTAAGGTTGTACAGAAGGAACAATAGGTTTTAATCCAATATGACCCAATGAGATTTGGGTTGGAGAGCAATAAATCTTAAAAGTGTAAGTGGATGATTAGGTAGTCTGAAAATGGTGCTCTCATGAGAGGTTATGAGTTGGATTTACTGCTCCAGTTGTAGAAATAGAGGATAGGTATAATTTAAGATGTTTTTGGAGTTGAATTAATATGGTTTGAAGCCCAAGAGTCAAATTACACAGTTGAATCAAATAAAGTTGGATATGTATTTCTGACAGATATTGATACTATATAGCATGCGATAAGCATGGATTAATTTACTTCAAGGAAAGATGAAATTTTGTGAAGAAAGAAAATTTGGGGAAGATACAGAACATTACATTTAGAAAATACTATTCTACCTTTGCATTAAAACTCAAGGAAGCCTCTTGTTGATACAAGAGGTTTTCAGCATAATCCCTCTAGTGCTATTCAGTCCTGGGAGATATTCTGTTACCCAGAATGTGAGAGTCAAGTGAGAAAGTTGGAACAAGTTGTTCTGCTCTTCGATAACACAAGTGTGAAGGAGAACGCTCAGGAAACATTCGGTTCAATATCTGTCAGGAACATTGAGACTGTTCTGCTGATTATTTTGTTTGTATTTGTTCTCTCAGGAGTCTATGTTTAAAACATCTTACAAAAAGAAATGTGTTTCTCTTCATTTCAGGAGTTGCAAATGGGGGATGGTGTAGGGGATGGAGAAGGATCACCAAGGTGCCTACATGCTGCCCCCCTCCTCCCCACGCCCCACGAGGTCCCAGGGGCACATCAGCTCTGGCGGGTAGTGGGGTGGGGATATGAGCTGGTTTGAAAGTTCTTTCTTGGGTGATTGATTTTTTTGTTTTACGAGTTGAAGGAGCACGTACAGGAACAGAGGGAGAAGGAGAGAGGGATTCTTAAGCAGGCTCTGCACTCAGCATTGGGTGTGAGAGCTTGATCTTACAACCCCAAGATCGTGACCTGAGCCTAAGTCAAGAGTCTCATGCTTCACTGGCTGAGCCACCCAGGTGTCCCTCCCTTGATGATTTTAACATGTCTTCTCTCACCTTCTACTATCCCATTGTGTGTTCCATCCTGAAAATCACTGTTCTAATGCAAACAGTTAAGCACAACTTTCCTGTGCTGAAAAAGGTATGCAGTTAAAATCTTTAGGAATTTATGTCCTGAGAAGCTAACTGGAAAAATGTAGTTTTATGTACATCTGAATATAAGTGCCACAGATTGTCCCTGGGCTTTAGCGCTATATTAAATAGGCTTTATATTTCTTTAGGAATGTATCAAGATGATGGGCAAGCACGTATATTTTTGGTTGTCCTGGGAAACCCAAGTGTGCTTCCACTACAACCATTTCAGCTTCACTGAGGCAACGCAGAACTGAATGGCTTGGATTCTGAACATACTGACTCCTTCAGCTAAGTGAGACATATTAGTAATTAACTTATATGTTTGCATTTATAGAGGGCCCAGTAGTTTTAGATGCCAGCTGGAGTTATGCAAACTTTTTTTTTTTGGTGGGGAGGGGTTCTTTTGGTTTTAGTTGATAAGATTCTGCTTTATCCACATTTCTTCTTAAAACTGAGTTCTGTTACTTTTAATATGCAAATCAAAGATATTTTAATCACACATACACATGTATATTTTAATAGTAAGAAACTGATTTCTGGTATGTGTTGTTCTTAAATCAGCACATGACATTTATGTCTCTTCAATATGACTGATAGGAGAAAGGTAGGTACAATTAATCAATTCTCTTGTCTCTGTTTTGTTTTGCTTTGTTTACTGTAGATGCACATTGCCAATGTCTCTTTTACATGCATGAATTTAAATACTAGTTTGTGATGCGTTATTTTTTTTTTTTTTTAAGATTTTATTTATTTATTTATTTTACAGAGATCACAAGTAGGCAGAGAGGAGGAAGCAGGCTCCCTGCTGAGCAGAGAACCCCATACGGGGCTCGATTCCAGGACCCTGGGATCATGACCTGAGCCAAAGGCAGAGGCTTTAACCCACTTAGCCACCCAGGCGCCCCTTTTTTTTTTTTTTTTTATAAACATATATTTTTATCCCCAGGGGTACAGGTCTGTGAATCACCAGGTTTACACACTTCACAGCACTCACCAAATCACATACCCTCCCCAATGTCCATAATCCCACCCCCTTCTCCCAAACCCCCTCCCCCCAGCAACCCTCAGTTTGTTTTGTGAGATTAAGAGTCACTTATGGTTTGTCTCCCTCCCAATCCCATCTTGTTTCATTTATTCTTCTTCTACCCACTTAAGCCTCCATGTTGCATGTGATGCGTTATTTTTAAGATCCAAATAGTTTATACCATGCTTTTTACAATGCAGTGGAGGAGGGGTCTTTAAAAAATTTTTATTTATTTATTTATTTATTTGGCAGAGATCACAAGTAGGCAGAGAGAGAGGGAGAAGCAGTCTCCTTGCTGAGCAGAGAGCCTGATGTGGGGCTCGATCCCAGGACCCTGAGCTCTTGACCTGAGTTGAAGGCAGATGCTTAACCCACTGAGCCACCCAGGCACCCCTGGATGAGGGGGGGTCTTAAGAATACATTTGTCTAACTCAGCAAAGACTGTTTAAATACAATGCCCAAAGCTTACATAAGTAAGTACTTTTGTGGTAAATGGATTAAAATACCGTGAAATGGGGACATCTGGGTGGCTCAGTCAGGTGAAGCCTCTGCCCTGGGCTCAGGTCATGATCCCAGGATCCTGGGATCGAGTCCCACATCAGGCTCCTTGCTTGCTCTCTCCCGGCCTCTGCCTGCTTGTGCACACACTCTCTCTCTGACAAATAAATAATAAATAAATAAATATATAAATAAAATCTTAAAATAAAATACTGTGGAATGCAGAGAAGAGTGAAAGTTTCAAGGTGCTGTAGTCAGGGAGGCTAGGCTACGCCTAGCCCAGAAATCTCAATGTGTTAATACAGCAAAACCTTCAGTATGTCTGGTGGGTCGCCAGGGCAGCTTACTTTAAGCAATGACTCAAGTTTCCATCTTGACTCTGTCATCTCAACACTAGTTTTCCACATTCACTGAAGCGGGGCATGAAAATTTGTGCAGTAGTCCTTTGGGGCTTTTCACGGCCTCAGCCTAGGAAATGACACACATCACTTCTGCCCACAGTTTTTTGGTCGGAGTTAGTAGTACAGCACACCTCTCTCTTGTGGGACTGGAATCGTGAAGAACTACAGGTCTGTGCCACATTTGTTATATTATTATCCCCAGCGGTCCTCCAGAACTGCTCTTCTCAAGATTACCTATAATGCAGTGGTTGAATCTACTTGTCATTCTTCAGTCTTCATGTTACTTTCCCTAACTGCAGCGTACAAATGATTAGTCTCTTTTCCTAGAAATATTTCATTTCCCTTGGCTTCCAAGACATGAACTCCCTTGTCTTCATACATCACTTTCTCAGGTCTATTTAGGTATCACTCCACTTCTTTCCAACCTCTTAGCCTCAAAATATGTCTTTGATCTATACTCACTCCCTTAGCAATACCTTTGAACACATGCTATCAATTCCCAAATATTTATCTCCCTCCCAAACCTCTTTTTAGACTTTCATGTCCAACTTCTGACCCAACATCTTCACTGAGGTATCTAAAAGGCATCTTATATCTAATATGGTCCATATTAAGCACCACCTCCAAAGCCTTAGCTCCTCCCAGGCAAACCTTTATTTCTATTGATGGCAACTTTATCCTTGCAATTACTCAAGCCAAAAAGATGGCTCATTCTTGATGCCTGTTTCTCTCTTATACTTCACATCCATTCTTTTGTTATCTTCGTCTGGTAGCTGAAGGCCTGAAGCTTAGAGAAGCCAAGTGAGATGCCCATGATTCTTCAGATAGCAGGTGACTGCTGAGACTCTAATCCAGTTCTCTCCAGCACTAAATTCTGTGCCAAATATGGAACAACTCACCTTCAGTCTAGCTTGAATATTAGCTTGAAAATGAGCCATCCAGCCAACTGCTACAATATATTATACACACATATGTATTTATTATGAACACACACACACACACACACACACACACATATGAAACCACTGGAATATAGATATAGATCTATAGATACATATTCAAATACTCCAAATATTTTCTGAGGTGGCTGAGTTGTAACTCTAAATTATTATATTGTCCATAAGACATCACCCTTTGCAGCTGGTAAAAGAAATTTGTTCTACAGTTTTGTCAGCACACTGACATAAGGACAACTTATCAAAGATTTACTAGGGACTCCTCCCCTCTCTGTCTTTACATAGAGTCACCAGGCACAAAACTATCCTTTCCACATTGTCTAGAGTTCAGATGAGTGGAATTTCTGATGCTCTTACCAGAAGTAACAACCAATGACATCCTGTGATCTTCTCTGCTCTGACCTCATCGTTTTTCATGTGGTTTTCCACATTCGGGATTTGTCAACAGATTTATGAAACTACAGGAAGATGCCAGTGACCCCATTCCATTCTTTCTTCCCTCTGGAATTCTTGCACATAAGCATTATCAGATTGTCTCAAAGATGTTATCTGTCTAAACTGTTTTGGTTCTTTGCCCTCAATGTTTTTATTACACATACTCTACATGATGTCAGGACCTATCATTTTCAGAAAAGGGCTTGGAGAAGCCACTTACTTCACTGAACATAAACATTATCCCCAAGCATTATAATGGCTCAGTTCCTTTAATGGAGACTACTTCCAGAGTATTTAATGGTCTCTCCAAAGTTTTTGCAGCATTCTGGTTTTAAATCCCCAAATTTAGCTTCATGATCCTTTAAGCTTTTTTGGTAGATAGTGGATAGTGATGATAGTAAGATATTGGGAGAATAAACTAAAAGAACAGTCATTTTCCTGACCCAGAATTCCTTTTATTTTTATTTATTTATTTATTTTTTTAAGATTTTATTTATTTATTTGACAGAGAGAGATCACAAGTAGGCAGAGAGGCAGGCAGAGAGAGAGAGGAGGAAGCAGGCTCCCTGCTGAGCAGAGAGCCCGATGTGGGACTTGATCCCAGGATCCTGAGATCACGACCTGAGCTGAAGGCAGCGGCTTAACCCACTGAGCTACCCAGATGCCCCAGAATTCCTTTTATATGATGTATTGCAAAGATTGGCAATATTCATGCTATGATTTTTAAGTAATCTAACAATTTCTCCACTTCCCCACTAAAAACACTGTCATCTCTGCTCCTTCTTCACCACAAATGAATTTGTTCATTTACTCCTTGTCTGGGAACAATACTCCATTAAGGCAACAGCGTGTCATTGCTATTCCTTACTTTCTTATGTGAAAGAATCAAATCCAGCAATTCCTTAGAGCTACTGCAAAATGAAAATCCATCTTAAGAACCTCTACCTGTATACTCTCTTCTTAAATTCTCCCATCATTAGTTACACTGGATAGTGCCTAGTGCCATGCTCATACTCAGTTATTTACGATATCAAAAACATGGGATAAACTCTTACCAACAGCTTGGATGAAGAAGAACTAGCACAAATATTTTAGGATACATTTACCAAACATTAAATATGTAGGCAATCAGAACTGTTAAATAGTCTGTGACTATCTGGCCAACACCTCAACAAATGTCTTTATCCCTCTATCAGACCACATTTAGAATTGTGGAGTGTTGCTTCATGTTTGAAGTCTCATAACTTTTCCATTGTCCTTGCTTCCATCCTCATTGAGGTCCTTACTGGAAGCATCTCTGTCATTCAGTCCTCTCCCTAGTTTTGCTTTCACATGCTGCTCATACAGAAGAATGGAGTCAGACAGAGAAATTCCTCTGAAGCCCGTCAGCTGCCATTGTTGTGTGAACCTGTTAGAAGTTAATAGGCCATAGAAAGGGTATTAGCTACCTCTCATCTTTCTTGCTCTGTGTCTTTAAACACTTGACAATTTTATTAGAGAGAAGGCAACCTCTCTTTCCCACAACTCCTTTTCTATTTTTCCTTATGTCACATTTCTGAGATATTTCTTTAGAACTCCCCTTTAGTTTATCTTTGAACTTCAGTCCATTATATACTAGAATATTTTGCTTTTTGTGTTTTGAACTGGCTTGATAAGTATAACATCTCAGGATTATGAAGAAAATGGAAGAAGGTTTTGGTTAATCGATGGTCTAATAACAATGGAGATTCCATTTTATAAAGTATAACAATATAAAGAGAATCCCTAAAGGAAAGAAATTTAGAAAATAGGATTAATAGAATAGAGAGTCTAAATTAATATCACGAGATAACATATAAAGTTAAAAAGTTGATCAAATTCATCTCAATGCCATATCCTAGAACATGGGACTTAGTCACCATATCCCTTAAAATGTGGGACTTAGTCACCATATCCCTTAAAATATGGGACTTAGTCACCACATCGCTTAGAACGTGGCACTCAAGATCGACTGGAGGAAGGTTCGTTCAAATTTGCAGAATTTAAGACCCCATCTGCTTTTTATTTTGGCATTCAACATTATTAGAACATCTCTCATCACCGAAGTACTCTCGATGAAGAAGTGAGGTGAAGAGCTGGCTGTAGGCGCTGCGTGTGTCTGACTCAGGTACTATTGTTACTATAGCACGAGTTGATGTCTGGCATAGTAAGGGCTCAGTAAGTATTACCTAATAGTAACTTTTAATTCATGCATAACTCGTGCCATTTCCTAGCCATAGAATCGTTACCTGAGGAAAGATAAAAATGATTTAAATAGGTGTCAGAGATATTTTGAATATGCCATATGTTAAGAAATAAGCTGGTTTAAGTGATCTTAAAACTTCCTCTTTAATGAGACTAATATATTTCTGCAAAAAAATTATTGGCTCACTGGTCTCAGTTTCAAGAGCAGTTTAATGTAATTTACCAATAATCATAATGGTGTCTGACAGTGTATGATAAATGGTCACTTCATAAATTTAAAGTGATGATTAGGAAAACTATGTTGAAAATATTATTAAAGCGTACAGTGTGGAAGTTGTTCTATAAAGACTATTGCTACAGTGTGAAAACACATTTATCTTGCTCAAAGGAAAATGCTGAACAGTAGCTTGTCTTAACTGATTTGGTTTAAAATGTTGGTTCTCTATGAAGAAATTACTGCATGAGTCTCCTTAAATTTGCTCTACTATATATAAATTTTTGTTTAAGTTTTGCTGAGGAAAATAGACCTCATTTTCTTAAGAAAAAAAGTCATGAGGCACCTGGAGGCACCTTGGATTTGGCTGAGGTCCTGATCTCATGGGTCCTGAAATCGAGCCCCACCTCTGGCTCCCCTCACAGCGGGAGTCTGCTTGGGTAATTTTTCCCTCTGTCCCTTCCCCCCCTCACTCTCTTTCAAATAAATCTTTTTTTAAGAAAGAAAAGCCATTCATTTAGTCATCAGAACGTGACTACAAGTCTCTGTATTTAAAACACAGAGTGTAATCTTCAGCATTCAGCACAAAATTGCTTTTACAGTAGTGCCCACTTTCAAAATAAAGGGGAGAAGCTTTGTCACCAGGGGAGCCTTCCAGATTCAGTTTCATTCTTTCTTTTTTGGACAAAGCAATGAGAACACAAGAAAAAGACCCAGAGACCCATTTCGGATACAAATCTTGGAATTAAAGAGGTTTCCCATTACAGGTCCAAATTATGATTCAAAGTAGGCTCTGGAAGTCAATGCTCGCTTTCTGAAAAGGCAAACAAAAAGGCTCCTGGTGCCCTGCCCAGTATTCAGAGTCCGGCAATGGCGCTGCAGTAGAACAACCTCCAATCTCAAGGGCATGACAAGTGCCAGGCCACACTCTTCTTGCCTGAATAGGTTTTGGAGAGGTATTACCACACCAGGAGATAGGAGGCAGGGAAGAAATGCAGAGATTGCCAAGCAATTGGAAATAATCCAAATGCTCTTAAACTTTGTTTCTTAAATTCAATAGCACCTGGTGTTAGCATAATTTTTATTGCACAGAAAATCGTTCTTCACATGGTTACACAAATTATATAACCATGAGATGGAGGCAGCATTTTTATCACTGTTGTATATATGTGAAAACTGTGACCCAGGTTAATTTTGCAAAGATCTAGCTGCTCTAGGATTTGAACATATCCTTACTGAGGTATCATCAGCGTACAGTAAACATTTAAATCTTGAGCATAAGCCTTGCAACTTTTCACACATGTAACTTTTAAACATTGTTAACTGCCACCAAGATCAAGACATAAAAAATTCCGAACACCTTCAAAGCAATAAAAGCTGAGTTCATTTGCCACAGGTAGGGTATGTGCAATGAAAAGAAAAAAATTAATCATTTATTTAATTTAAAGACAATTATTTTTGTGCAGAGATTCCACTGTATTATATATTAAGAGACTTTGTGCAGTAAACTTTGCAAGCCAAGTTAAGAGCACAGATGGAGAAAGTGATCAAGTTTGAAATTCTTTTTTGTTCTTATCCTCTTAGCCCTTAAATAGTTTATGGCATATTTGGAAGAAGCTGGAGTAGAATGTGGTGTTAGATGGTCAGGGGATAGAGTTATTGAAAGATACTCATTGAGTTGTCTTTTTCTGATCAAAAATTTTTTTTTCCAGCCAAAATACTTTGAGAGAGCCAACTTGGTAGATATGAGTATCCTTAAATTGTACTTTTGTGTCATATAGCCAGAAATCTGAGCATATTGTAGTTAAAATAATAGAGAAAAATGAATAGTACTAATTGTTCAAGGAAGTGTAGGTACTCACGGAAAAATTGGCTGTGTGGATAGACTAGATGCTAGTTGAAAGCTGAATTTTCTTCCATCACATGAATGTTCTGACTCCAGTGGAACAATAGATTTTGGAGAATTTCAGAGCTTTCCAGTGGAAGCAAAGTCACAGTCTCAGAGATGAGTCATAGGATTTGAGTATCAATTATTTTCAAGGTTTTGCAGGTATATTTCTTGAGCTTATCTTTCAAAAGAGGGGAGAAAGTGAATTTTGAATTCCTAGAATTTAAAGTTTTTAAAATGAGTATATCAATCTTAGAATATCCTTATGCTTTTGGAATATGTGACCAAACTGTAGAAATTAGTCCACATGGATTTCATACTCTCTTTCATGGAATTTCTAAAATTGAAGTGAAAGCTAATGCTACTGATGTAAACCTTGAGTCGTAAATGAGATATTCTTGGGGTGCCTGACTGGTTCAGTGGGTTAAGCAACTGACTCTTGATTTCGGCTCAGGTCATGATCTCAGGGTCTTGAGACTGAGCCCAGTGTGAGGCTCCTAGCTCAGTAGGGGCTCCGCCTAAATCCCTCTCCCTCTGCCCCTCCCTCGGCATGAGCTCACTCACTTGTTCTCTCTCTCTCTCTCTCAAGTAAATAAATATTTTGAAAACGATAAATGAGATATTCCATAGTAGAACCCACTTTCTTCCTATATCCCCAATCTGCCCCCTGGTTTCAAAAATAGTTTAGTCTATTAATGTTTTTATGAAACTTGATCAATATAAGCTGTGAATAGTATTGATCTTATAACTGCGTGCTTTTGTATGAGTACGTGTAGTTAAACTTTTAGAACCACTCTTGCAGTATTTCTAATAAATGAAAATATCCAAAATGTCAAATGTTTTTCATTGTGTACCTCGCTGTAGAAAACATTTGTTTGTCTGCAGTGAAAACTGAGTTTTCTTTGGATAAATTTGCTTTATAAATTCAATACAAGGGGCGCCTGGGTGGCTCAGTCAGTTAAGCTTCTGCCTTCGGCTCAGGTCATGATCCCAGAGTCCTGGGATTGAGCCCCACATGGGGTTCCCCGCTCGGTAGGGAGCCTGCTTCTCCCTCTCCCTCTGCCTGCTTCTCCCCCTCCTTGTGTTATCTTTCTCTATCTGTGTCAAATAAATAAAGTCTTTAAAAAAATAAAAAAAATAAATTCAATACAATATACGTATGCAACATGATACAGCTCCTTGTCTTTAGTGTGTGCCACTCTAATTAAGAAATGCCACTGAAGAGCTTCTAGGAGCGCTCTGCATTTGAGCCACCTTCAAACAAAATATACTAACGTTTAAGTGATACATGAGTATTATGCTCTGGGTTAGGAAAAACATCCTGTTACTGTAACTTGAAGATTAGTTTTGAGTGGTACAAGGGCAATATGAAATTAGAGCCAAACTAGATCAAGAGTAAATCACTCACTTCAGCAACTCGAGTCAGTGACCAGAGGCAGATAATTCTCTTAATGAATAATTAATGCACAGCTCAATGTCAAGGTAGCAATGAACATGAATGAGTTTGGAAGTGAATCCAAATATTCATTCTACTCAACACAATGGCATAGCTGCTTCTGAAATGGAGTTTGTTTATTTTATTTATGTATTTACATATATGTGTGTGTATGTATTTCTTGTACTTGAAGTCCAGAAGCAATGACTGTGTTCAATTTACTACAGAACTTCTCCAGATATATATGTGAGGAACTTTTTGCTTAGACTTTTAACATTTTTTAGACTTTTTTAATTTTCAAAGGCAATTTTAAATGAATCCTAGGATGAATATGTTGGTCACTAGTAAATCTTTAAAAAATTAAACCCAATTCCTTGAGCAGTTTATTTAAATGTTAGAATTCTACATTAGTTCATTCGTTCTATAAACTGAGCACTTATTATGTGTTTGAATCTATGGCATGTGCTAGAATTGCATTGATAAAGCAGGTAAATTTTCTCCGGGCAGTTACAGAATTTGAAGTTCCGTGTGCTGTGTTTCAGCTGTGCTCTGAGCAACTCTGTAGGTTTCAGGGGGTGCCTCAGGGCGACCGGTAGAGGTGAGTGGGTGGGAAAGGAGGGGCTTGAATTTTCCCGGTCATCTTTTCTCCAAATGCCAATCAGTTGCCCTTTCTCTGTTCTGTCCATTGAGCTGCCTTGGACAATCTCAGTTGCGTAAATGTTCCTGATGCTAGACCAACGTATAGTTCATGACCCACTTAGCCCAGAAGAGTCCTCCTTTCCAAGTCTCTTCAATTTTTTTGCTTACTTGTTCAATCAGCATTAGACATCAGAAGTTGTGCTGAATGTTACAGTGGATTAGAAAACACAATTGTGGCCTTCAGGAAGCTTTTAACCTAACAGTATTTTATACCGATTTCAGTTTTTTAAGACTGGGGCTTTTGGGATGACCTCTGTGAAGCCTCTTCCCAAATTCCTGTGCTGCTGAAGTTCACAAGCATGCTCTTGGGCTGGTGGAGAGATGCTTGGGAATGGCAGTTGCTATGCGCTGGGCAGAAGGTGGGCTACTTACCTTGGCAGGCAGCGGCACCGAACCTTCGTTGCACAGCCGCCCCTGTTCACACAAAGATGTGCCCAGGATTTGCTGAGATTTGGGTCATCGAGATGAAGAACTCAAAGTAAGTTTCCAGGGATGAGTAATTGCTTCTGCACTAATCACAACTCTACCCCTTTCCCACTATTTGTTGCTGCAGGTCACTGTGCTGCTGAGCAGCCGGGCTGAGAACAGCTGCCCTGTGTTAGCTCACACAGTGATTTATTTATAGTTCTTGCCTGCTGCGTAAATGGTTGTGGAACCAAACAGAATAGGTCTTTCCTATATGGGCCAGTACGCTATGTTTAGAGGTCCTAGAGTAGAGGAGTTGGTGATGTTGACCCCTTACATAGGGCTTGATTGGATGGCAGAGATAGGCTTCCTTTATCCTCAGCCAGGGCTGACTTTACTGATAGAATGTACCCCTGGGGATAAAAATATATGTTTATAAAAAATAAAAAATTAAAAAAAAAAAAAGAATGTGTCATATGAATGACTGGATTTGAAAAGATTCTGCTAGAAAGTATGTTTTCCCAAGGACCCTACTGGTTTTTAGAGTCAGCAATTAAAAATGGTTAAAGCAATATGTCTGAAAACATACTTGTTAAAATATAGATCCCCCAGTCCCTTTTCAAGATGTAACTTATGTTGCTATCATACATTTGAATCTTACGGGTATTATTTAATTCATCAGGTTAACTTCAGTTAATTTATAGAGACTTGAGTAACTAGAATGGATTGAAAGACAGGTATAGAAATATGAATTCTAGGTACAAAGCCCACTGCATTAAAGACCTAGGATACCGTAAAAGACAGTCTTGTTCTTTCAGAAGGTTGACACGTGAAATTTGATATATTAAAACCAAAAACTCAACCCCTGAAATATTTTCTCTACAGTTTATCTCTGACCATTTCCAACTTTTGGTATTATGATTCCCAGCAATAAGACAGCAGTCACTGAATTTGAGAACTATTTTCATTGGTCAAAGAAGATAAATTTTTTCATATAGCTATATTTAGATATGTTTTTATATCAGTTTTTCCGTGTGGTCCTGAACCATATCTATACTGAAGGAAGAGAAAATAATGAATGCAGGTCAGGGAGAATCCCAGAGAATCCTCCACGTGTACTACTAAACTTTTATTCTAGGATAATAGACGAATTTCTACCAAAACCAAAAATTACCCATTTATCTAAGTATGATATCTATAGAAGAACATATATGCCATATTTTAATATTTTTCAGTTAATCACAGGCAAAAGGAATATTTCATCTTAAATGAAATGCATTTCATGTATTTCATGTGTTAGGCTTTGGGTTTGAAATTTTTAAGAGTCCCTGAATTTTAAAGCAAACTCTTTCGTTAATTTATCTTTATTTTTAATGTTTGAGAAGACATAAAATATATAAGAATCTTTGCTATGCCCTAAAATCACTTTGGGTTAAGTGTTGTGAAACTTAATTTGGCATGCTTATCTCATAATGAGATCTGATGAATAGCAGGCTTGTCAGAGTGATGTCATCCCGCAGACATCTTTTTCAAGACCAGACACACAGTTGACTCGTTAAGCAACTTCTGTTTACCATTGTATTATCCTCTTCTTAGAGACCTCAGGAGGCCAAACAGGTTAAGCATCTTAGGTAAAAATAGATGAACTATCCCATTTTACACTGAGCCCCGTACATCTATCTGAAAATAAAATATGACAGGGCAGAGGCACACATGTGATGCACACTTTAGAAAATTGAAATATGCTTCTAAATGAGTCAGTTACCACAATTATCATCTTGGATTTTATTCTTGGAAGTTTGTCATCAAAAGCTAAATTCCTTAAATTTATGTGAATATTTTTGATAAATATGCACTCAGCAACCTCTAATTACTCCACTATTGATAAAGTGCAGATTATTTTGCCTCTTATTCAAAGTGACTCATATTCAACCTCTACTTTCTTTTCCCATATTACATCCTCGTAAACTTCAGCCTATACCTTCTACTCTAGTTAGACTGGTCCAGCAAGCACGACGTCTGTCCTTCGTCCCTTTGTCCATTCTACCAGACTCTAATACCCACCCCCCCCCAGTCTTCTCTGCCCATTCATATCCTCACCATCTTTACAGTCTGAAGTTCCCTTTTATCTGCTCCATTTCTAAGTTCTTAGGCTCCTATCTGTATTACTCATTTGGCACCTAATAACAATAGATAACATTTACTGAGTGCTTACTAAGTGCTGAGCGTTTTCTTACTGAATCCTCAAACCTCATGGGAAAAGTACTTTTTTTTTTTTTAAGATTTTATTTATTTATTCGACAGGTAGAGATCACAAGTAGGCAGAAAGGCGGGCAGAGAGAGAGAGAAAAGGACACAGGCTCCCTGCTGAGCAGAGAGCCCCATGCAGGGCTTGATCCCAGGACCCAGGGATCATGACCGGAGCTGAAGGCAGAGGCTTTAACCCACTGAGCCATCCAGGCGCCCTGAAAGGTACTATTCTTATCTTCATTTTGCAGATGAGGACATATCCCAGGGAATTTAAATGGTCACCAGCTAAAATTGCTGAAACCTGGATTCAAAAGTATATTCTTATTCACTAAATAATATTGCCTTACATTAATAAACCTTTCATTCACTTTAACCCCCATTGTAAATTCTTTTTTTTCCCATCTTATTTTATTTATTTCTTTTCAGTGTTCCAGCATTCATTGTTTATGCACCACACCCAATGCTCCATGCAATACGTGCCCTCCATAATACCCACTGTTGTAAATTCTTTTGGAATTTTAGAATGTTGTAATACATATTTTCAACCTTTTTGACATCACCCTTCTGCACATGGTTTCTAGCATAAAGCTTTGTATTTGGTTGAATCTCAATACATAGTTGTTCATTGAAGAAAAACATATACTGGAGTACTTTTGCCATAGATTTACATCTTGTTTTTTCCTATTTTTTTGAAACTTATACATTTCTCTGTAGTAGGCAATGAATTTTTTTTTTTTAAAGATTTATTTATTTGACAGAGAGAAATCACAAGTAGAGAGGCAGCCAGAGAGAGAGAGAGGGAAGCAGGCTCCCTGCTGAGCAGAGAGCCCGATGATGTGGGACTCGATCCCAGGACCCTGAGATCATGACCCGAGCCGAAGGCAGCGGCTCAATCCACTGAGCCACCCAGGCGCCCTAGGCAATGAATATTAAACTACCTTAGTGATACTGGATATTCAGTCTATGAGTGTCTAAATGTTACTAATGTTTTACTTCAGAAATATTCGAAATATTCTCAACTCTGGGGCACTTTATGGATGTAGTCAGATAATAGACTTTGAATGTACAAAAAAATTTTAGGCAAAATTCTATTCAGGGAAAAGTATGTCTACATTATCATAGGTCAATGAATTTTTGTTGAAAAAAGACTAAACTGTTTCCATGGAGAATTAGGAATCTGCACAAAAGGAGGAAAATGTCCATGGAGTCTCCAGTTCCTTGAATATTTTTCTCAGGCTCTGTGATCATGGTTAGATCATTTTACCATTGGGATAGAGGAGACAGTCTGAAATTGAAGGTGATAAGAAAGAAGAAATGAATATTAAGGATATTCGTATACTACAAATTCATTATGTTTTTTCATAAAAAGGAAATAAGTGTCTTAATTGTTCTGTAGTACCAAAGAAAAACAAGAAAAAAGGAAAAAAAATGAACTAATAAGACATAAAACCATAGCAGCACATCTTTGTCAAAGACATTGAAAATGTTGATAATAATTTCTGATGATTGTTTCTATTTCCTTGGCATTAGTCATGATCTCTCCCTTTTCATTCATAATTTTATTAAGTTGGATCCTTCTCTCTTTTCTTTTGGATTAGTTTGACCAATGATTTATCAATCTTATTGATTCTTTCAAAAAACCAGCTTCTGATGAAGTTGATGTGTTCTGTTATATCCCTAGTTTCTATGTCATTGATCTCTGCTCTAATCTTGATTCTTTCCCTTCTTGTGTGTGGGGTTGGCTAAATTTATTGTTGATTTTCCAGTTCTTTAAGGTGTAAAGAGAGCTGGTGTATTCTGGATTTTTCCATTTTTTTTGAGGGAGGCTTGGATGGCTATGTATTTCCCCCTTACAACTGCCTTTGCCATATCCCATAGGTTTTGGATCTAAGTGTCTTCATTCTCATTGGTTTCCATGAATTGTTTAAGTTCGTCTTTAATGCCCTGGTTAATCCAAAAACATTCTTAAGCAGGGTGGTCTTTAGCTTCTGAGTGTTTGAACTCCTTCCAAACTTTTTCTTGTGGTTAAGTTCCAGTTTCAAAGCATTGTGGTCTGAGAATATGCAGGGAATAATCTCAATCTTCTGGTATCAGTTGAGTTCTGATTTGTGACCCAGTATGTGGTCTATTCTGGAGAAACTTCCGTGTGTGCTCGAGAAGAATGAATATTCTGTTGTTTTAGGGTGGAATGTTCTGTATATATCTATGGGGTCCATCTGGCCCAATGTGTTGTCCAATGCTCTTGTTTCTTTATTGATTTTCTGCTTAGATGATCTATTACTGAGAGAGACATGTTACGATCCCCTAGTATTAGTGTATTCATATCAATATGACTCTTTATCTTGATTAACTGTTGTCTTTTATAGTTGGCTGCTCCCATTTTAGGGGCATAAATATTTACAATTGTTAGCTCTTCTTGGTGGATAGACCCTATAAGAATGATGTAGTGTCCTTCTTTATCTCTGACTACAGTCTTCAGTTTAAAATCTAATTTATCTGATATGAGAATCATTACCCCAGCTTTCCTTTGGGGTCCATTGGCATGAAAGATGCCTCTCTATCCCTTCACTTTAAGTCTGGATGCATCCTTAGGTTCCAAATGGGTCTCTTGTGGACAACATATGGATGGGTCCTGTCGTTTTATCCAATCTGCACCCTGTGCTGTTTTATGGGAGCATTTAAGCCATTCATGTTGAGAGTGATTATTGAAAGGTGTTTTTATGGACATCATGTTGCCTGTGAAGTCCTTGTTTCTATAGATTGTCTCTGTAAATTTCTGTTCTATGACACTCTTGTGTTCTTTCTTCTTTTATAGAACCCCCCTTAATATTTCTTGAAGTGCTGGCTTGGTGGTCACATACTCTTTTAAACCTTGCCAGTCTTGGAAGCTCTTTATCTCTCCATCCATGTCAACCTTGCCATATAAAATATTCTTGGATGCATGTTCTTCTTATTTAGTGCCCTGAATGTGTCTTGCCAGCCCTTTCTGGCTCGCCAGGTTTCTGTGGACAGGTCTGCTGTTATTCTGATGGACCTTCCTCTGTACGTAAGGAATCTCTTCCTCCGAGCTGCTCTCAAAAGCTCTTGTCTAAAATTATGATTCATCAGTCTTGCAATCAAGTGCCTTGAGGTCTTTCTAGATTCCTTCATCTTGGGGGGTGATCTTTCTACCTCTAGGAGGAGAACACTGGTTATATTCTCCAGATATTGAAAATGGGGATAATGTCATATAACTATTTTTAGAATTGATTGAAGTAAAACCTGCATACTTTGTGTTTCATCATCTCTTTAAAAGCTATTACTATTCATTACTGCAGGAGCAGAATGTCTATTTATCTGAAAGTTAAGATGGATGTTCTCTAAGGTATCACTGAATAATTCTACAATTCTATGTCAGCGTTTCATCACGCATGATTAATCTTACCTTATTTCCCCAGAGGCCAGTGTGGCCTCTTGTGTTCCAAGGTAACTATCAACAAAAAGGTATAAACAATAGCACAGAGCATTGCCCTGGTAGATAAAATCATCTTTTCTCATAGGTCTGATTTCTAAACTGATTCACCTTGGGACTTTGTTATGAGTTGGGTGGGTGGGGAGAACTTTTTGCCAAAATACATTTCCAAATTAAATGAATACATTAGGCTATTTAGGCTGGGCTGGTGGGGGGAGGGAAGGAGAGCAAATCAATTTATAAAAATGACCGTGGTACAATTATTCATACATACACAAACATCTTAATTTCTTAATTTCAGCTCTTGAGTTAAAACATTAAAGACTTAAAGACTCTGATGCAACAGTTTGTATTGAAAATGCTTTCTTGGTAGTACTACATTATTTGTGGATGCACCATCCATTCACACACGGACTACTAACTCTACTCAAATGCCGGAGATTCTTGTTGAATTACTTCTAGGTCATATGCATCGTTGTAAATAATTATATAAGTAAAAAGTAGCTTATCATCTGTCTGGGTATGAGTTAAATTGATAAACCTGCAGTAGTGGAGAAAATTGTAAACTCTGAGAACCAATTTATGGATATATTCGCTGAGATTGTTTAAGCTCATAAATTCATCTCTCATTCCTATCCTTAACCGTCTCCATTTTTACCACCAGATAGGAAATGTTGTTAGTCATGTTGGGATGTCTAGAAACTTCCTCACTGCGGACTCTGGGAAATCTTTACTTGAGGATGACAATGGCTACTGACTTCCCTTTGAAAGATATTATGATAAAGCAAAAATTCAAAATTCACAGATAAAATGAAATCTGATATGTGTTTTTATTCAAATTCTCTCCTTTTTAAAATGATATTTTAAAATAATATTGCCTTAGATAGCCATTCAAAGCTGCTTTTTTAAAAAGGAGGATCCATAGATGTTCAATGAATTCTGTTTTTCTTTCCACTGGCCATGCCCTCTGGGAGTAGAAACTGTGTGCTATTATGATTAGCTGTTTTTAAATTCATGTAGAGCAATGACTTTTTAGATTACTGATACATTTTTCAATTCTTTGAACTTGAGTGACCCATGTAAGAATTAAATTAATAATTTTCTGTGGCTACTTTTGTTTCAGACCGTCATTCCAAGTGTTTTTTGCTAAATATATTAGTCATGGCTGAAATTCTTCCATCTATGAAATTCCATCTCAGGGTAATTCAATGAAGTTATGCCTATTTTAGGGCTGTGATGGGGGTGCCTGGGTGGCTCAGATGGTTAAGCGTCTGCCTTTGGCCCAGGTCATAATCTCAGGGTCCTGGGATCAAGGTCCGCATCAGACTCCCTGCTCAGCAGGGAGCCTGCTTCCCTCCCACCCCCCAACACCTGCCTCTGCCTACTTGTGATCTCTCCCTCTCTGTCAGATAAATAAATAAAATATTTTTTTTTTTTTTAAAAAGGGCCGTGTTGGTGGATAAAGTTTTACATTTTAACTTTGGTGTGAATGACTTTGCCATATTTGGTAAGGAAGGATAAAAAGAACCTTGGGTTACCCCTTCTTTGATAAAGAAAACAAATGAAAAGTTTAAAAAAAAAATGAAAAAGGCAATCCACCCAAACTGATTTTACTGAATTGGAGGCTCTCTCTCTTTTAGGGTTTCAGAGCAGTTGAAAGCGCATATCATTTGTCCTCAGATACCTTGTATGTAGGGTTACATGGTGTCCTACTCACTTAAATCTGATGAAAGTCTGGTGACCCAGCAAGTAGACTGGCAGGAAAGAGTTGTTTCAAGACTTCGTCTGGTGCTTTTATATACTTCATTCTGGACTCTGCTGCTATTTCTTTACCTAAGAGTTATGTAAACGGAATTTTAGAACAATGTCAAGGACTGAATTTCTACATTTCTTTCAGTTGAGATAATCCTTGAGAAAAATGTTAATCAAACTGATATTGAGTTTGTGATATTACTAATCAACGAATAGTAATGAAAGTATATATAGTATAGGTAGAAAGATATTAATTATTTTGTAGAATAGTTTTATTATAGTAGAGTTGGTTATAAAAATGTAATACTACTAATCAATGAATAGTAATGAAAGTATATATAGTATAGGTAGAAAGATATTAATTATTTTGTAGAATACTTTTATTATAGCAGAGCTGGTAATAAAATCCAACTAGGAGGATTTCCCTACTGACTTCCATTTTTAAGTGAGTGAAATATTTTCACTTATATCTCTTGAAATATAATGAGATAAAAATTGAGCATCTGGTAATGTGCTGGTGACAGAGCAGCTAATGTGACTTTTGTTTATTAATGTGATTTTATAAGAGTGCTACTGGAAATTTTGTCTGTAGGATATTGTAATTCCAAGTTAGCAGTTTATTTTGTTTTGGCAGTATGTTGCAGTGTCTCATTTCAACCATCAACTGTTTCTCTGTTCTTCCTTTCCTTCTTCTTTTGTTTATATTCTGTTTCAGAAATAGTCAAGGCTCTCAAGATTTTTCTCCTTTGACCAAGAGTAAAGGGACGTATAGGCCCAAAGCAAAATCAGATTTTACCCGTAGGTCCTGTGTTGGTTTGGCTAATGACCAAGAGAGTGGCACCCACACCGTGTGTTTGGATGTTTCCGCCCAGAAAAGATATTTTACTCACTGTTGTGATACAGTATCTACACTATCTGAGATTTATTTCTTTGAATCTAGAAGGACCTTCAAGTCTGTTAATGAAATGCAGTTACTCCTGGAAGGAGTAATTTGTTTGTTGTTTTATCAATAGCAACAGCCATGGGCTGGTGAGATGAGCTGAAATCTTTGAGATTAAGACACTGTAAGAAAGGGGAGGTAATTGGGTTGAAGGACAATTTTTATGATTCCTTTATGAATGTTGCAATTGAAAATTTTCAATTAGATTTTTTTGGATGGATGGGGGAAAAGAAAAAAAAAACCTGGAATGTGTATAGCTTTCTTTCTTTCTTTCTTTTAATACATATTGTTAGATACTTTTTCAAGAATATGTGGCAGAAAATGAAATAAAAAGAGTCAAAATTATCTCAGCTATCTTACAGTTTAAGGGTTTATCTATTTTATTGCCTTTAAAAATTTTTTTAAATTATTTATTTATTTGAGAGAGAGAGAGAGAGCTCAGGAGTGGGCATATGCCTGCATGTGTGAAGTGGTGGTGGGGAGGGACAGAGGGGGAAGGGAGAGGGACATCCACACTCTTGGCTGAGCACGGAGCCCAACACAGGATTCATCTCATGACCCTGAGATTATGACCTGAGCTGAAAATCTAGGGTAGGATGCTCAACCCACTAAACCACCCAGGAGCACCTATTTTATTGCCTTTTAAATATCATGTTACAAAATGAGAAGTGAGAGCTACTCTGCTTGGAGTAAATGCTCTTATCAATCTGATTTGGATTTACTTAGAGTAAGTGTTGACCACAGTTGATTTCTTCAGAGGATTGTCTGCTTTGATTTTGCACTGGAGCCTACTGGGCCAAGAAGCTTAACTAATACTTCCCCAGTGTGTTGTAATTCTTTGTATTTCTCTTGCTAGTTTCCTTAGTCATTTACTTGTTGGAAATCGAAAGCCCTTGGTAACCATGAAAATAATCTGATCACAGTCTGCCTCATGGGCTCAGGTAGAACAAAGGAAAAGGTGAATATGTCATTTTTGGGAATCCACAGATGAGATTTGTTTTTATGTGTACATAAGGAAAATAATTACCTGAAACAGATTACTCACCTGTGGGAGTCTTTAAACTTATCTGAATAGAAGAGTCTATTCTAGGAGATCTAAAATTTGGCAATCACCTTGAGTTGTCACTTAAATGGTCATTTCCCTAGTTCCTGATTTACGTAAACTACTACCTCTTGAAAAGTTAATTTCATGTGGGTTTCCCACCTAAAAATTAGCTTTCTTAAAAGGGACTGAAGTTTATTTTTTAAATCAAATTGTTGAGTTACATGACAATAATTTTTAATTTTATTGTCATTTGTATGTATTTGTATTCTATTGTCATTTGTAAATTTATTGTCATTGTGACTCATGACTAATACTGGAATTTAAGTATCCAACTGAAAAGGAATTTGGAAATTCTGGCTAAAAATAGGTTTTAAAAGAAATGCTATAGTGGTAATAGTGATGATTGCAGTGGTGCTTGTGCTTGGAAAAACAATATACAAAAGCAACATTTAAATAATTGATATTTTTGGTACACAATTAATTTAGAAAAAAGTTTTCAGATTTTATAAAAGCATATCATTTAGAGTTAAAATTAAAGCTATTTAAAAAAAAAGTTTCACCTGTTATAGATCTCAAAACGTCTTTATTTAAGCCCACTTTTCTTTAGAAGGGGGTGTGGGGAGGGGCAGGGGAAGAGTGAGAGAGAGAGAATCTTAAGCAGAATTTACACACAGCATTGAGCCTGATTCAGGGCTTGATCTCACAACTCTGAGATCATGACCTAAGCTGTAATCATGAGTCGGATGGATGCTTAACCGACTGAGCCACCCAGACACCCCTAGCCCACACTTTAAAGTATATTTCTTTAAATGAATAAATTATAAAAATTTTGAAAAATCTGTCAATTGATATTAATATCAGTGTATTAATAGCTTGAGGAAAATTAATAGTATTGTTATTTTATAATATTCTTTAATATTCTAATATAGAATATTATATTCTATAATATTCTTATTTTAATGTCCATTTCTTAATGTTATAGGACAGATGTCATTTTTATAATAATTTATAGTTTAAAAAGTTATAGCCAATTATCTTTTTAGGCATGTCTAGTTTATCTTGTTTCAATTGTGGGATGCACTTAGACTCCAAGTCTGATTTTTTCTTGAGTATACAGTGAGATTCCCTACATTTGAATCTGAGCTTTAGCACTTAATATCAGTATGACTTTAGACAAGTTTAACTGTGGCTAAATATTCTCATCTGCAAATGGGTTGACAATAGTATTCATTTCATTGGCTTATTGTGAGGAATAAATGAATTTATTGTGAGGAATAATGAATTAGTGAATTTCCCTAAGCTCCTGATACTCTGCCAGGTACATAATAAAAAAAGCATTAAAAAATTATCATTATCATTTGATTATAAGGAATGTATTACTAAATAATGCTGGATTCAGAGAGATCTGGGCTAAATTCCTAATCCTAGACTTATTAATTAAATGACTTTCGGTGGGATAATAAACCTGTTTGATCTCAGTCTTATCATAAAGGTCTAATGGGATTATTGTGCTGGGTAAGCTTATCTCATGTAACTTATTAGTACATGTTATGGCCTATATTAGATGTGTGTAAATAGTAGATCAAAAAAGAATGTAGTTAAGGCAGGGGGTAAAATAGTTGCAGATAACTAAAATACTGGATTAAAAAAATCTATATGAAGACACTGGAAGACATTGAAAAATAAATAGAAACCTGTGACTGGCAGTGTTTGGAAAGCCAGTAACAGGAATGTGTTAAGAATCACATTTGCAGCTTTTGGTCCCAGAGTGAGGTCCAACTCAAGCTGATATGGCTGTGGAAGATGGTGGTAGGAATACACTACAGTCTTATACTGCAGGAAATGAAATCAAGATCAGAGTTTGGGACTGAAAGCAGCTAGAAATCTAAAGGAAAACTCTGGCAGCACAAAATTCTTCCAAATAAGACACAAATTCAGAGCATAAACTGTCCAAATCCATGCTTGACTGCTGAGCCACATATGTAGAGACGAGAGGCTTGATGAAAATTAAGCAGATGCTAGAGCGAAATCTGAAATATATAAGTATATATATCTAGATCTGTGAATTGGGTGCTTTTCTTAACTGAGTGCCGTTTTCAACTGTGCACAGCACAGGTGATAGAAAGCTAAAGCTGCATGGATTGGAAGTATCATGATCTAGAACTCTAAGGCAGTAGAGCCACTGGAAAATAGAGAAGAGTCCCTAGAACAAGAAATCATAGAATGTGAGCCTTTTCCCTGTCCAGATTTTTGGCTTATCGGAGAATTTTGTAGCAACAGGGAGTCTTACAGGGTTCAGGCTAAAAAAGAAGTCGTAAGAAACTATGGGCTATGTACCATAGTGCGTAACTAATTTTGGTTGAATCCAGGCAAGTTAACTGCATAGTAAAATAAAACTCCAATAATTCCTGGAAGAACAAACCAGAACTGCGAATAGCTATGCCATATTATCTACAATGCCAGTTTTCAACCGAAAATTTATAAAATGTCCAGTGAGGCAGGAAATTGTGACCCACACTTGGCAAAAAAGGCAGCCAACAGAAGCTGACCCTGAGTTGGCCCAGGTGTTGGATTTACTAGATAAAGCCTTCCATGTAGCTTTTATAAATACATTTTAAAGATTAAAAGAAAAAAAATGGACTCCTGGGTGGCTCAGTCATTTAAGCATCTGCCTCAGTTCAGGACATGGTCTCGAGGGTCCCAGGATTGAGCTCCACTTGGGGCTCCCTGCCCAGCGGGGAGTCTGTGTCTTCCTCTCCCTCTGCCAATGCTTGTGGTCTCTCTTTCTCTCTTTAGCTCTCACTCAAATAAATAACTAAATAAAATCCTTAGAGTTTATACAACTCAACAAATCCAAGGTGAAGTAAACACAGAGAAAGTTACCCCAGAGCACTTCATAGTCATGAAATATAGGGACAAACAATAGTATTAAGAATGGAGGTTACATAACCCAAAACTAATGTAACATGGTATCTCAACTAATGTAATATTGTATGTCAACCATACAAAGACCTTCAAAGAACAAAAAAAGAAAAAAATGTTAATTTAATGAAGGCCTTTAGCTGCTGTTTTACAGTCCTTCCTAAAGGTTAAGAAGCAAAAGTGAGGAGCATAGGATCATAAAAATACTCCCAGCCCTAACACTGTGAACTAAAAAACAAACAAACAAACAAACAAAAAAAACCCAAAGATGCTACAAAATATCAACAAATACTATGGAACAGAACAAAGCACTAATTAAAAAAAAAAAAAAGAATGGAGGGTACCTGGAAAAAAATGGAAAGCTGAGGATAGATATCAATTTGCATATATGCTATTTTCTAGTTTCCCTGGTGTCCAAGCTAACTGACATTTGCAAACTGACATTTCCACACCTAGGGTGTGGAACACCAGAAGGCTAATTGCTTTGAGCTCATCACCCCATTTACGTCATGTATTAATTAGCTAAATTTAACTCCTCTCTTTCTCTGTATGTTAATGTATATATGTGTGTATATATGTATCTGTGTATGGGTGTGTTTGTATATTATTGGTAGACTTTAGGAATTGTGATGCTTTCTTAAATTGTGGGGGAAATTATATGTGTCTTTGGTATGTAAATATAAATTATGACATATATTTATATATATTTCTTCCATAATTTAAGAAGTCATAATAGTCTCTCAAGGTTACCAAAAATACAACTCTTCTAAAGAAAGCTTGATGTTATTAGTAAATACTAAAATATGTGAAGGACTGATTAGCTATTATTTTAATGTAATTATATGACTTTGTATAAAAAAAGCCACGTAAGTACAAATCCTGACAATAATATAATAGTTTGTTTGTATATATAACCTAAAGTTATAAATGCACTGTGAGTTTTTTTTCAATCTATGAAACTAGTACAGCAATATTTAAACATATAAAAAATTTAAAATATTTAAGATTTAAATATTTTAAAAATATTTTAAATATTTAAATATTTTTAAAAATCAACAGGAAAATATTTAGAGAAATATAAATATTTAGCATGTTTAGAATTTCTTACTAGCTTTAAATCCTTTTCCTAATAACTATTTAATATTGCATGGTCTTTACAGGATACTGTGCCAGACTCTTGGTGGGTTTGGAAACTATTAAATTGTGATTTTTGTTTTTAGGGTTGTTAAACTTATCATGGGAAAAACATGTATTCAAAACAATTAGGAAAGTTCAAAAGTATGTCTAGACAAGAGTTTGTTTCAAACAGGGAGTGCTTGGAGCACCTGGATCAAAACTACGAGGGGCACTTATTAAAAACAGATTTTTTGGCTCTAACCTCTACCTATTAAATGCCAATCTCTTGAGGTGTAGTTTTGAGGTTGTAAAGTTTGAAAACACCGCCAAATGATTCTAGCACTCATCAAAGGGTCAGCACTGGTCATTCTAGAATGGTAGGGCAGTGAGAGGATCCTTCCAACTGGGACTGTTTAGTGGTCAAGATGGTGCTTTACCTGGACCGCAAGTGAAAGTTTGGATTTTAAGTTGAGATGAGGGGCACTTGGGTGGCTCAGCCAGTTAAGCTTCCGACTCTTGATTTTGGCTCAGGTCATGATCTCAGGGTCATAATCTCAGGGTCGTGAGATCGAGCCCTGTGTCAGGCTCAGCACTGAGCATGAACCTTCTGGGGATTCTTTCTCTCTCTCTCTCCCTATGTCCCTCACCCACCAAATGAATAAATAAAACTTAAGAAGGAGAAGAAGGAGAAGGGGAAGTTGAGATGAAGATGAGGGTATTCCAAAAGGATATGATGTGAATAGCCTGAAATTTTATCTTTTTGTGAAAGAGTGAGTCACAAGTATGATTGATATTCAGTATGATATAGTAGAGGGATAAAAGTTTTTTTAAAATACTGGAAAATTGGGTTGGTATCCTACTGAAAGAGCCTATAGTTTCTTTTCATAGATAAAAAAGGAAAGGGTATTTTATACCTGCTAACAAAAGCCTTCAAGGATAATAAAGTAGTTTTAGAACTACTTAAGCACCTTTGTTTTCAGTAGCTTCTTTCTCATCTAAACCTACACCATAAACTTTTGCTGTATTTGTTTCCTCTTTTATTTAAGATACTTTAAAATAAATACTAAGTATCCTATTTATCCCAGATACCTCTTACATAACCATTGTACTATTATCGCACTTAAAATTCATCTGATTTTCTCATATTACTGAATGCCCAGCTCATATTTAAATGATCTCCCCTGTTATACCATATTGTTTTATACAGCTGCTTTTTTTCCTCCCCCAAAACAAGATCCAACTAAGAGCTACTCACTGTACTTGGTTCTAAAGTTGCTTTTAATCTAGAATACTCCCCTCCCTGTCAAATTGCTTTCCTTTTTCTCTTATTACCTACATGGTAGCTTTTGAATTGTGACCATCAGGATTGGAGAGATTTTATCTTTTTTCCATTTAGCCATTCAGTTATTCATCCATTCTAACTTGTTTTATTATTATTTTTTTTATTTTAAAGATTTTATTTATTTGACAGACAGAGATCACAAGTGGGCAGAGAGGCAGGCAGAGAGAGAGGGGGAGCCTCAGGCTCAGCAGGGAGCCTGATGTGGGGCTCAATCCCAGGACCCTGGGATCATGACCTGAGCCGAAGGCAGAGGCTTAACCCACTGAGCCTCCCAGGCACCCCCTAACTTTTTTTTCTTTTAAAGAATTACTTTTTGAGCCACTTTTGTGTGCCCACTGCATTTAAAGCTGGACATACAACAGATTAACGGTTTTTTCCCTATGGTACATCAGGAATTATTTTGAAGGAAACATTGTTTTTCTGATGAAAATAGAAGTACTGAGAATGTCATAAAAAATACATGCACGTATGCATCCACATACCCACATGCTGAACAGATCACGGCAAACTTTCAGAGTATAATTTTTGTTTATTAAAACTCTTTGTCAGAGTTTATTATACATTGCCACAACATTTCAACTGCAAGAGTCAAATGATGTGATTTTCTAAGTTTGCAGCTTAAAAACAGAATCTTGCGGTCAGGACTAAGAATGTGATGCCTCTAACTTAGGCAACTAGATTTGGAATCTAGACCAAACAAGTAATGCACAAGAAGCAAGGCTCTTTCGAAAATGAACATCATACAAACCCAGTTCTGTTCCAAGTGTGGGAAAGTATCAGGAAGCTGGGGGATTTTCTTCTGTTCTTGGAGCCTTTGCTGAGCTTATGAAGAAAATCCAGTCGAGGAATCCTGGCAGAGAAGATGGTAGGGACTGATTCAGAAGAAGTTTATTTTTGCTGTTAAATAATCTTGTTTTCATATAAAAACATTTTTCAAGATGTTCAAGAGTGCTTAGGCCTGTCCTGCACTTCCCGTTGGACTGGGAGCTCTTCTACCCCTCATGCATCTGGACTTTTGTGCAGCTGCCTCAGGAATGGGCAATGGGAAACCTTCCCTGGGAAGGTTTTTAAAATTGGAGCTGAGAAAAGTAAATCCGTCTCTGGACGGGTTTCTGGAATTTAGGCTATAAGGCTTGTGATATGTCAGCCCCATGTTTCCTGGCACGGTTTCAGAGAGGAGAAAGCCACTTTGCAAAAGAGAAAGAGGAGAGGGAGGTTGTCTTGAAGACGGAGGGAGAGAATCTGGTGGGGTTTGAGTTGTCTTGGTCTACTGTTCACTGAGGCTCCCCCAACTACCTTCCTGTCCTGGTATTTCATGAGGTACAGCCCTTCCCCACGCTTTCTAAGCATACTTGCCACTTAAAAGGTCCAATCTGAGTTGGGTTTCTGTCCAATTGCTTTAGTTTCATCTAGTTCTCTCCTATTATTTGGATGTTAAATGCAAATTAACATAAATATTAGCCAACAATAATAGCCATGACTCCTATCATGCTGGCGACATGCGAGGCATTAGTCTTCGCACGTCACCTATATTAACTTGTTTGAGCCTCAGAATGATTCTATGAAGTAGGTGTTGGCATATTTCCATTTTGCACAAGAAAGACGATGGAGTAATTTGTCCAAGTCTATATATATATGTAGGTGTGGGTGCCGGTATGGTCTGGCTCTACATGCTGTAACCATTATGCTTCTCTGCTTTGATCCGTATGCTTCCTTTCTTCCCTCCTACCCTTCCGTTCCACTGTGACTGCGATGCCATCTCACATTTTTCAATGAGCCAATGAAATGCAAGGGGCTGGTTTGAAGGCAAAGCCCTGTTTCATAAATTTCTGTGTGCGTGACCACCATTGCGTTTATTCTCCTCCTCCACGCGGACGAGGTCTGTCACCGCCACCTCACAGAGCTCTGATACAGACGGTTCAGTCAGGGAGGTGCAAGGATGAAGGGGGCACAAGAATTCTCTCTGAAAGCAGTGCCAAGTGCGTCTTCTCAGAAAGGTAAACTCATCACCTAGGAACTAAACTTCAGTAGAAGATAATGTTCTCTGACTATCTGGGACTACTTGGTTCCAGATTAAGACATTTCCTGAATTGCTTAGAGCTATTTTAACTTCTCAAAAAGCCCATCAATTTCAGTCACGTGCCCACACGCACAAACACACACGTGCGCGTGCAAGCACAGACACAGACACAGACACACACACACACACACACACAGTTAGCGCCTCCCTCTATCCCTCAACAACTGGGAACTGTCACAATTCATGCATCACCAGACACTGGCGATGATGCCACTGATGTCTTCAAGTAAAACCTGCAGGATCTTGTCTGTATCTTGTAGCCAGACCTTTTGCTGCCTGATCGATTACATTATTTCATGTGACGCTCCTTATAGAAATCATTCTTCAATTTTTATAAGGTCTTTATTTCTAAAAATATGATCATTAAAAATTTGTTTCAAACAATTCTGTTCCTTGAATATCAAAGCGTTTGGACTCTAGGGAAATATTCTGATATTCACAATTTAATTGAAGGTGTAATGGCTGAAAATTTTTCTTTAGAAGTGATCTTCAAGGAGGCATGCGTGTCCAGGAGGTGCAGTGGTGGGGGTTAATACTTAAGTTATTTCATGAGCTATTAAGAAAGGAGCCTGATTGGCCTAGGAACTTATGTTTCACTGAATATTTGTCAAATAATTAGCGCCTTCTGTTCTAAAATGTCACGATCATAGTATACTAAAAGCTTAGGCATAGGTATTTTATAGAGTTGCTTTTTATTTTTTTTTAAACATTGTCTGTGAGGAAATATCTGTAGAGATCCTTCTCTTAGTTAAGCTTCATCAAGACTAAGGTTTTTTAATGTAAGGCTATGTTAGATTTACTCCCTACAATGAGTAGAGTCAGTGATAGGATTTATTGTGTAGAAAGTAAAAAAACAAAACAAAACAAAAAACAACAGGACTTTAGGGAATAAGATGATTCCTAATCAAAGCTGGAAGATAAGGACCTTGCTGAAATTTGATTAAGATAACCAAGGTAAAGCCTGAGGTGTTTAAATATCATTTACATACAAAAAATCTGCATTTACGTGGCAATTACATGGCAACCTAAAATTTTTGAATAGAAGGATTGCAAAGGGGAACAAGGAAGTTTTTAGGGGTTGTGGGTATTAATGTTCATTATCTTGATTGGCTTGATGTTTTCGCAGTTGCATCAATGGGTCAAAATGCACTTATAAACACACTTAAGTGTAAATTTTACACTTCAGATGTATGCAGTTTATTGTACACCAATTCTACCTCAATAAAGGTGTTAAAAAAGAAACAGTAGTTAAGGACCTGAATCATAGTGATGCTTTGAGTAAACTGCTCACCAGTGAGTTTGACCCAGCAACCAATAGGCCTTCACTTTACCATCAGGCCTAGGAAATGAGCCACGCTATGCATTCAACAAGAGAGATGTTTATCAGCCCCACAAAGAGGAACATTAATAAGTACACTTATTAATGCAGTGGGAGTTCCCCAAGAAGGATACTTTTCAGAAGCACTGCACATGAAGTCTGGGGCTGGGGGGAAGTGAGAGATTCTCCAATCTGAGGGAGATGGATTTAAATTTTAGTGACTTCTCCAGGAGAGCGCAGCTATTAATCGGAACAATGAAGAAGGCAAGTGCTTTTGGAGAAGGGGTCAGCGAGCTGCTCTTGAAGTCTAGGTGAGCTTGATGATGTGTTGCTGGAATGAATATTGGGGAAGGGCCTTAACGCCTTCAGGGGGATAGGGGACCAGGCATAGAAGCAAAAAGAACAAGAAGTGTATGGACAAGACATTTAGTGCAAACACAGAGATGGAGAAGAGCAGTGAGGAATATAGTCAGAAACGTTTATCTAAAATGAAAGAATAATAAATGGAATGGATTCTAGGATTCTAGAAGGTGGATAATTCTTTCCTTATCTGACAGAGATCACTTTCTAATAAACAGTTCCTGTTACCAAATAGCATATGCGCACAAGTGTCTGTAGATAAGGAGTTTTTGTTTTTTACTTGAACAAACCAAGCAGTAACATACTATGTAATACTTGTATAAATATTACATATAAAAAAACTTAAAAACATAGTTTCTGGCTTATGTTTTTGAGATTATTCAAAGGGTCTCTAAGAATATGATTTTTTGTTTTGTTGTTTTGTTTTTTGTTTTTATAATGCACCAATTCTCTTCCCTTATATAGGTTATATAACCTTTTATAGGTTACTATAAACTCTTGGTTTGAATTTAGTGCCGGGAAGTTCTTTTTTTTTTTTTTTTTTAAAGATTTTATTTATTTATTTGACAGACAGAGATCACAAGTAGGCAGAGAGGCAGGCAGAGAGAGAGGAGGAAGCAGGGCTCCATCCTAGGACCCGGGATCATGACTTGAGCCAAAGGCAGAGGCAAAGGCTTTAACCCATTGAGCCACCCAGGCGACCCCGGGAAGTTCTTTGAAGGGTTGACATTTTTCTTTCTAGGCAATTGACATAATGGCAGACACGTAATTTACTATTCTTTGTATCATTATTGGACCTTATTATGAGGTTATACAAAACTAAATTTGAATTTTAGTGGCATCAATGTGTTTTCTTGTAGTAAAAATTTTGCATCTTTTATTTTAGACATCTGGAAATTTTCTGCTTTCCTCTGTTATATCTTTTCTCGTAATCTATTTTAAATTCTTTTGGAAAGAGGAGGGATATAAGTCATTTGACACATAAAAGTAATTTGTGTATAAATGTAAAAAGTACACTTATTAATATAAATTTAAGTTTGCTTAGTTAGCATGCAAGGCCACAAGCATTATGCATATCTTTAAATGCTAATCAGCTGAACATTGTCTTAAGGCATATGTGATTATAGGATTGAATTCTACTCATATTTATGAATTATTTAAAATTCCCAAGGTAAACTGTATTCTTACAACAAAACAAATAGAGCCAACATTTATTATCTGTTTATCTCTGAATGTATCGTTTCCCTTGTTTTTTAGAATAATCATGGGAAGTAGAAAATATCCATGAGAAAATCGAGAGAAAATTGTCTAGTATCTTACAGTTTAAGGCACCAAGTTTGTTGCGTTACACTTTAAATGGAGCCAAGATTATTCACTATTTATACCTTTGTGGAGAGACAGAAATTGCTTCCTATCATCATTTGTTCAGAAACAGAAGACATCTGGTAGAAGACTGTGTTGAAATCGTTTGGCTGGGGAAAAAAGTGAAAAAAAAAACATCCATTTTAAAAGCCTGCCAGATGGTTGAAAAGAATGCCTTTACTGATTGGTGGGACAATTTTTCTTAACTACTGGGCTGTTTCTGAGAACAAAATGCTCAAATGAGCAGGGAGCTTCAGAAAAAAGCACAGCCATGCACCACAATGGCTCAATAGGAGCTTCCAAACTTTTCAGTCCTCAACTAAGAACACAGGTTTTCTGAGTAAAAGGAGAATAGCGTACTTCAGATTTTAAACTCCAGATCTTGGTAAAATACACTGTTACTAAATTTTAAGGACCAAATTGTCACTAGTTTTCACACTTACCGGAAAGGGAATGTGTCCTGAGAATGAATAACCAAGCACACGATTATCTTTTTTTTTTTATTTAATTTAATTTTTTTTCAGTGTTTCAAAACTCATTGTTTATGGACCATACCCAGTGCTCCATGCAATCCATGCCCTCTTTAATACCCACCACCAGGCTCACCCATCCCCCACCCACCACCTCCAAAACTCTTTGTTTCTCAGAGTCCACAGTCTCTCATGGTTCATCTCCCTATGATTTCCCCCAACTCACTTCTCTTCTCCATCTCCCAGTGTCCTCAATGTTATTCCTTATGCTTCACAAGTCAGTGAAATCATATGATAACTGACTCTCTCTGCTTGACTTATTTCACTCAGTATAATCTCTTCCAGTCCTAACCATGTTGATACAAAAGTTGGGTATTCATCCTTTCTCATGGAGGCATAATACTCCATATGGACCACATCTTCTTTATCCATTCATCTGTTGAAGGACATCTTCGTTCATTCCACAGATTGGGGACAGTGGCCATTGCTGCTATGCACATTGGGGTACAGATAGCCCTTCTTTTCACTACATCTATATCTTTGGGGTAAATATCCAGTAGCAAGCACATGATTATCTTTGATTGACGTTCCTTTCAGAACATTTTGGGATGAGAGTCCTTTCCATATGCAACTTTGGTTGATGTTATACTTGTATCATCCTAGATTGATTTAAAAGGGAGAATTGCTTTACAAAGAAGAAGCTGCTATTTTCCTTTGTCTTGGACTGAAAAAGAGGCATCTTACTGTGCTTTTTGAAAGCCTTGAATCTAGGCATTGTTCGCTGGCTTTCCTCTCTCTTAGATTTCAGCTGCTCTGGATGCTTTTCCAGAAACATCCAGACCTACCCATGACCTTCTTTATGATCAGGGCAGGGCCAGAATTTTGTAGTCAGAGCTAGCGTCTAGTCTTTGTCTTGAGGTTACTGCTATGTGCCCTGGGGAAATTACCTAGTCTGCCTAAATTTCAGTTTGGCATGGAGTTGTTTTGAGGACTAAATGAGAAAATATTATGTTCAATATTCAGTAAGGGGTCTCAGTAGTAATAAAGATGGTCATTATCTGCCATAATGACAAACATCCATTCTTCCCTATTTACCTTCTCTATTAAAATACATAAATATTTCTAAATGTTTCTAAATCTCTAAGTACGGTTTCTTGCTCCTATCTGAATCTCTTCTACGAAGGCACAGATTTAAGGGTCTGTCCTGTCTTTGTTTTTCAACATTGTCTGTATGTATCTTAGCTCGGGCTACCATAAGGCAATACCATGGACTGGGTGGCTTAAAAACCAGAAATTTATTTTCTCATAGTTCTAGAGAACTGGAAGTTGAAGATCAAGGTGCCAGCATTGTTGGTTTCTGGTAAGTGTTCTGTCCTTGGGTTGCAGATGGCCACTTTCTCACAGTGTTCTCACACATAAGAGGGGGAGAGAGAGAGAGAGACTCTCAGGTATCTCTTTTCCTAAGACATTCATGCCATCATGAGGGCCCCACACTTACGACCTCATCTAAACCTAATCACTCTCAAAGGTCCCATCTCCTAATATTATCACATCAGGGATTAGGGCTTCAACATATGAACTTGTGAGGATACAATTCAGTCCACAGCAGTATCTGAGTACAAAGACCTTCTTGTTTTACCTTTATAAGTTCTTGGTGCTCAGTGCAGTGTTTTCCAAGGGAACAGGAAGTTGAACTTGTGCTTTGGCCTAATTAAGTGACCAGTTCAATCTTTGAGCTTCTCAAAGTGACACAGGAGCTCTGCCAGTACGAACTATAGGCTGAAAAATCCTGAGGCCATAGGGTCACATGAAAAAATAAAACACAACCACACTTCCTTTGGTGGTACTTCAGGGAAATGATTTGAGGTGGGACCACCGATGTGTGTCGGGGTTGGGGAAATGTTCCCTCTGGTAGTCAGTAGAGTGTAGCAGTTAACAGCACAGACCCCAGAACTCAGATGGCCTGAGTTTAAATGCCAGCTCTGCCACTTCCAAGCAGTATATACCCATGGGCCTTAATTTTCCCTGTAAAATATCCTGTAAAATAAGGATAATTATAGTATCTTTCTCAGAGGATTGTTGTAAAGATTATAGGACACATACTCATTCACACACAAACACACATGCACGTAGAGTCTCTCCCTCTCTGTCTGTCTCTCACTCTGTGCTTAGAGCAGTCTCTGGCACACAGTAAGGGTTGCAGAAATGTAATTATTTTTAATATTATGTGTTTGGGGAAACAAGACTTTGAATATGTGTCCTTGTCATCAGCTTTCCTAAATAACTACAGGAGGGACCAGATCAGGCTGGGATCAGGCTGACTTGAACTGACGAAGTACACTCCATTTTTGAGCATCTCTCATCTTCTAGTCTCTTTGGACAAATGAGAAGGAGTTAGAGTCCAACTCTAGACTCTATGATAAAAGCGAATATATGGTTTTCTATTTTACTTGTCAGTGAACGGATTAGGGTATATACACAACGGAGGTATTTATCCAGGGGAGAAGCCTTTGATTTCAATTTATTCTACCTTTGTGAGCTTTGTCTTTTTTTTTTTT
Organism: Mustela lutreola; assembly: GCF_030435805.1. Taxonomy (NCBI): domain Eukaryota; kingdom Metazoa; phylum Chordata; class Mammalia; order Carnivora; family Mustelidae; genus Mustela; species Mustela lutreola. Next base: position 55,536,842 of record NC_081303.1, read on the forward strand.
TCTTTTCCAAGAATTTATACAGGCAGGATAACTCTAGTTACTGGTGAAAATATGCACTGTTATCACTTCATATTGTTAGTCAACACATGATGGGTACTTACTTGCAGAAGGAAAATTTTGAGATGGGGAAAGATAAGAAGCTTGATTTGGACTATTACAAAAGTTTGTGTTGTACTGATAGGTCTGATTGTTACAGGAGTGTGTGGACAGCCAGGGAAATGTAAATACATACTTGTTGCTCTCCCATGGGGTTATTTCTGTAATAACCATGGGGTTATTTCTGTTAATCTGCCCAGCAGAATCTGTACACCATGTGATTATGTTTCTAACAGCAAGAGCTACCTTTCATTAAACATGAAAGCTCCCTTTCCTCAGTAAATAGTTACGTGCAAGCATTTTATATATATTGTCTTTGAAAAAAGACATTTTAGGGGCACCTGGGTAGCTCAGTCAGTAAAGCATATGCTTTTAGCTCAGATCATGAGGACAGAGTCCTAGATCAAGGCCCAGATTGGGCTCCCTGCTCAGCGCGGAGTCTGCTTCTCCTTCTTCCTCTGGCTCATGCGTGTGCTCTTTCTCTCTCTGTCAAATAAATAAAATCTTAAAAAGAAAAGAAAAGAAAAGAAAAGAAAAGAAAAGAGACATTTTAGTTGTGCCAGGATATCTTCCCAGAATATAGGGGGTGGATTTTACTTCACTTTTCTGACTTCCGTTAAACTGTGGCATTTAGTTAGTGTCAGGGGTCATTGGGAGAAACCCTCCATAGTGAATTTATCTGTCACCATAAATTTACACAGAAGTACAGACATTTCCTCTGAGGAAAAGGACTCACACCAATGCCTTCCTTCTGCAATTCAGAAGTGTTACACATTTTTAATTGACATATGCAAACTTCATTATAGTTTGCTGGTAGAAAAGAGCATTGAGGATCCTGAGAGTGAATTCATCTTGACCAGAGTGGATGTGACTAGTGGATGAGATTCAGCCTGAGGGTCTGGAGATTGAAGGGAAGTGCTGGTGCTGACTGGGAAGTAACTGACACTGGAAGTACACAATTCTAGTCAAAACACTCAAACCTGAGAGTAGCGTGTGCACGTGCATGTGAGTGTGTGTGTTGAGAGAGAGAGAGTGTGAGTGGGGAGAGTCACAGGGAGAGGGAGAGAGTGAAACTTAAGTAGGCTCCATGCTTGGTGTGGAGCCTGACATGGGGCTAGATCTCATGACCCTGAAATCAAGAGTTGGAGGCTTAAACGACTGAGTCACCCAGGCACCCCAGCAGTGTCTGTGATACTAAATCAAAGACCTTACCACATTTGGCACGAGGTCTGTTTTGTCATGGAGCACTTCTGTTTGAAGCTACCTTATAAAGAAGGTGTATTTATCCAGCTTTGTTGAGAGCTGACCTTTGCGACACCTATTGGTGAGATCCAAATTTCTGCCGTCAGCCACGTGGAGAGAGTGACAGGAGTAGTATGCCAGATCTAGATCCTATTCTGACAAGTTCTGCTTCTGGACCTTGTAATGTCCAAGGCAGAAACTCTGATTTTGAGTGTTTATAAAGTTGCCTGGCTAGGCTCTGGGAAATATTTTCAGATAGTGTTCTGTTACTTCTTATATCCTGAAGAAAGATACCTTATTTGAGACATCATTTTAAATGTCATTGTTATTTCATTTGCCTTCAAGGATAATTAAAATTCAGTCTATTTTTAAATTGGAGTGCCATTGTAATTCACGTTCACTGATTTTGGCAAGCATTCTCCTATTGTTAATGATTTTCCATTTACTTATTTGGTACTTTCCAACACGAGAAGCAGAAAAAGATTTGGTATTAAATAAACGTGTTCTTAAGTCACATGTATAGCAGGGAAAAAAAATCAATGGAATATTTAGGTAAGTGAAGACTTTGAAATTGGACTTGATCAATTTATAATGGATAATGAATGAGACAATTTAAAGGTGGACAAATACCAAAAATGAGACAGATGACTTTTGGTCCATAACAAAGAGCTTTTTGGTATTGATGAATTGAGGAGGTCTGCATTGACTTTTTGCCTGTGACCTTACAGGAGTGATAAAAACTGAGAAGATAAGCCAGACATTAATTATGAGTGATATTTCCAGATATTAATCACAAGCAACTCCATTTGGAATTTTTTTTTTTTTTTTGTTATTGATTTGGATTTAGTGATGGTATTTAGTTAAACAATTTTTTAAAAGGATTATTTATTTATTTATTTATTTGTCATAGAGAGAGAGGGCAAGTGAGCCCACAAGCAGGCAGAGCATCAGGCAGCAGTGGAGAGAGAAGCAGGTTCCCTGCTGAACAAGGAGCCTGATGTGGGACTCGATCCCAGGACGCTGGGATTGTGACCTGAGTCCAAGGCAGTGGCTTAAGCAACTGGGCCACCCAGGCATCCTTGGATAAACATTTTTATTGTTATTTTACTTTACCTATTAACTGTCTCAACATTTTGGCTTAATGTATTTAAAGATTAATTAAAATGAATTCCAGGAAGTTGAAATGATGATGACTGGTTTCCATCTTGATTATGATATGTAGCGTTGGATAATTGAAAGAAACTTAAGAAGTTGGTTTTATAAAGAGAATAAATAAAAATATTAACTGTCTCCTAAATATTTGATTGGAAATCATAACAAATGTTAATATTGATGTGGGATCACTGAGCACAATGGCCAAGAAAGAATTCTTGAGAAGTTGTAGGGAGCACCTTAGTTTATTTAAGTAGCACAGGGACAGAACCTGTAGGCAGAAACAGCTATACTTTTGTCATACAAAGCTGGTAGTTATATGCTCAATGTTCAAGGAAGAGAGGGTGTGCAGGGAATATCAGATCATAAATGTCTTCTTCGAATTTCTACTCATGAAGCTACTTTCACAAGATTTCTCTGGTGCTTAACATTCAGTTCTATATTAATTATTGGTGAGACAGGCAGGCAGTCAGGTGACCTAGTGAGAATGCAGCAACCAGCACATGTTTGATCCTTATTGGAACTACACAGGCTATAGGTCAGCCTTCAGGGCTGAAGGTGAACATTTTTCTGCTTCTATCTCTCATCAATATAAGTGCCTTCAATTAACTGATTAAAATTCTTCTTATTTTTGAATTATCAGATTTTATGTAAGATTAATAAAAAGTATAAGAAAGTTGAGCTGTGATGTGGTTATGGGATATTATGTACTCTAGGTCAAATGTTCCTTTAAATTCTTAAAACAGCATAAATCTGACTCGTCAAGAAATCAAATGTGCTTTTCTGAAAAGGGCACTGTTATTAGATTTTTAAAAGATTTGAAACTATTTACTTGTTTCTTCTGGCTATCGTAAGGCATTAAAACCAATTTTATGTCTTGATGTTTGATTTGTTCTGTTTACCTCAGATTACTTTGACTAGTAAGTGAGGGAAATAAAAGGAAAGTCGTGTTCTAGAAAGAACAGAAAGCAAATGAGGTCAGTGAACATGAATAATATCTGTGAATAGAAATTTGTAAGATATCAGTTTTATATTTTATGAAGACAAATGGTGGTTATAGTTACAAGTCAAATCATTACAGTAAATTTTCTATATGTTTTCTATGTTAAAAATGGGTAAATAATAACTTTTTACTGAAGTCTCACTGATGTTGTTACCTTTCGCATAACTGGCAAACTCAATCACCAAAATAAAGAGACCTGTAAAGTCAAATAAGAAGGACTTCTGGATAACCAAAAACAGTAACACAAAATCCACATGTACTCTTTTATTTTGCACAAATCTCTTAATTATAGATGAATACTCCAGCTGTCACTTATAGGCATTATCCTTCCATTTTACACTCAGAACTACCCTTCTCTTTTTAATCCATCCCTCAGAAGGTTAGAAATGGGAAATCAAAGCAGAGGAGAATGAGAGGTGACGGAGGCACAGAAAACACCTTTGGTAAAAAAAGCAATCCCTAGAGCTAAGCAGGGAAATCATCATCAGCATTATCTATCTGTGATGACGTCTCTCTCTCTCTCTCGTGCTTTAGCAATCATCTATAGATCTTTGATAATTTTCTGTATCAACTTAACTAGGTCATGGTACTCAGATATTTGATCAAATACTGTAGATGTTCCTGTGAAGGTATCATTTAGACAAGATAAATATTTAAATCAGTAGACTGTGAGTAAAGCAGATTACCTTCCATAATGGCGGGCTTCACCCAAACAACTGAAGACTGTAAGAAAAAAAGGCTGATGTTGTCTAAGGAAGAGGAAATTCTGTCAGTAGACTATCTTTGGATTCGAGCTTTAATATTAATCTTCCCAGAATCTCCATGTGTTGATGTGACTTTGGACGTGCCAGTGTCTACAATCACATGAGCCTTAAGATAAATCACGGTCTCTTTCTCTGTTTATTTATACACAGCCTATTGTTTTTTTTTCTGGAGAACTCTATCTACCTTCTATCCATCTATCTATCTATCTTTCTATCCATCATCTATCTAAGATTTACAGCAGTCATAGAAACCTAAAAAGAATTTTGGGAAGGTGTTATTTAACATTAGAGCTAAAAAAATAAGAAGACATTTGAAACCTCTAATTTAACTATAAACACTTTTCAAGTTACGAGCAAATAGTTTTACCTATCTCAGAAGGACCTGACGTTATCAATGAATTAAAGCACAGCGTATTAAGCTAATTGTTATAGTAAACATCAAGCAAGTATCAATTGCATCATTACTATTTAAGGAAGATCCTCTTATGAATATGTACTTAAATTTATTAGAATTGTGGCTTTTATTAAGAAGGAATTAGACTTTTTTGGCTAAAAGTATATGAATGCAAGCCTTTTATCTCAGACGACTGGTTTTTTCTAAACAAGCTAGCAATTTTGTTCTTATCATCACTTACAACATTCAAATTAGACTACATAATAAAATAATCCTATAAAATAATGTATTTTATTGCAATTTCCTATTGAAGGACTATCACCTCCTGACCTTTCTCCACAAGCTTTCAGTGTCCATGACAAGTTCCTTGTAAAATGCAGCAGTTGTCTTCTCTGCCCATAGCTTAGGAGAGACTCATTAGGAAGAAGCTTTAGCCACCACATGGCTCTTTCCTGCAATTTTCATTCTCCTAGAGTCAATAATCTTCAGGTTGAGACCATACTCTTGGGAAAGCCTCTATTTCTTCCTGTGTGTACTTATCTAGACATGTGGGTCATTTTCTTGGGTGAGGAAGCTCTTCCACTAAATACTTACGAATATCTCCTCGTATGTCCTCATCTGGGAAAAGATGCAATCTCTGCATCGTAGTTCTGTGAAGGTTTTTTAGCAGCATGCCATAAATAGCTAGTTTCGCATTCGCTACTAGATCCTTCTCATGAAGTTCAGCAGCTGTTACTCATTTAAATCCACCTGGATAGCCAGTATGTGTAGACTATACTTTCTGTTCCCATTTATTTCCAGGAAATGCAATGTGCCTTGTGCCCATTATGACCACACGATCCGCATAGTCACTCAGTTGATGGTAGAAAGGTTTAATCCAATCCTTGAAGTTTATCTGATGCCCTAACAGCCAGTTTGCCAGGGGGCTGCATTTTCCCACCTAAGAGATATCAAGCCTGAGCAAAAGTGGCCCATTGCTGGAGTGCCTTAGAGAAACTCAAAATATTTCCCCACTAGCAGGATTTGTTTTATTTTTGATTTGTTTCATGCTTAATCAATATAATGTGATTGACTTAGTTCTCAGCCCTCAGACATGTAGTCCACAATTTGCACGTTATTCCTGGCACTGGTCTTTACAAACTAAAATACATACACATGTACCCACAATGACCACATCTCCCTGGCTGAAGTATACAAGAGTATTTAAAGCTCCTTGAAGAGTTAATGATAATGCTAGTGAAATGAATGTGTTTTGACTAGAAAGCATAAGAGCAAATTGAAGAACTAAAAGGATAATAGGCAACACTTACGAAAAGACATCCTCTGAGGAAAAATAATTCGAAGACTCAACTTGTCAGCAAAACTCAGTGGGGCAGATGAATGAAAAGAAACAAAATGTTATTCAGCTAGTCTTGTGCGATTTTTGATATATAAAAAGAATTTTAGTTTCTAACAGAATAAGGATGTTGCTAAAAGGTTAAGCTCACTTAATCTTTACATGCTTAGTCTTAATCCTTACATGCTCTTAATCTTTACTTGATCAAAGCATATAAAAAATGCTCAGAAAATACATGCCTCTTTTCTCCCGCCCTCCCTTCCCCCCAGTTTTGTAATTAAAAAAAAAAAAAAAGAAAGAAAAAAAGAAAATACATACCCCTTGAACAAGTGGAAGGGAGCAGTTTCAATGGCGACCTTCACCTTTCCCCCACTTCACAAAATACCTCACTATCCAAGAAGCAGTTGCAAACATTTTTAGACTATTAACTTGTTTGAAACTTTTAAAAAAGAATTTTGAAATAAGGAATGACTAAAAAGAAATATCTCTATCTGATTTTTTCCACAAGGACTTACTTCTCTATTGTCTTAATATTCAACTGGGTGTGTGGTTTATTCCCGTGGTCCTAATAGTTTCACTCATGGTTAGCTTCTTGGAGAGAACATGGAAGGAAGGTGGGGTTCAGTGATTTGATACTCCATCACGTTACTTGCTTCAATTGTTGAGAAGATCAGTTTGTGGCAAAATGTTAAAAAAATGTAGGGTAGAGGTTACAAACTGCCTTTTTCTTCTGTTAGTGTACTGAATTAAATGGTGGTCCTTTGAAGTTTCAAAAATATTTAGAATATAGTATCTTTTGTGGAAAAAATTCACACACAATTTTAAAACTATTTGCAATTGTTTAAGTTCCACAATTATTTTAAGTTCAAATCATGTTTGAAAGGTTTAATTGGTTCATGAGTCATGTTCTGTTTAGATATTTATTAGAAAGGATTTAAGACTATGTGGAAACTTTAGCATCGTTGAGTTGATGGAAGTGACAGGCTCAGGACTACGAGGGCATAAAGGGCCCCATTGTGTGATTTAGTCCAAGGCGCCTCCACTGGGCTTTTGCAGTCCTATCGGTACATGACTCCGGCAGTTGGCTCAGGCTGGCTCTCAGTCCCCACTCGCCCCATTGGCTTTGTCTTTTCGTACAAAGAACAACCCATAGATAGATCCTTGGAGTAGCCCTGACCAGCTTCATTTAGAAATGGAGAAATTAGTGTCTCATAAATGTTCTCACTGTCAGTTGGTCTCTTCACCACAAGGATCATCATTTGAACAGACTGCTTTAACCATTCACACAATTTTATTTGCACTATTTTAATGTTTACAATAGATTGATTTGTGACCAAATCAACTGGTCACATTGATGTGACCAATCACGTCAGTTGATTTTATATAACTATTATAATCAAGAGAGTAAATGAACAGAAAATGTCCATTTAGTGGTCTAGAAATTTTATTTATTTTCCTTTAATAATGTATTTCCTCAACTAATGAATTATACAAAGTCAACTGGGAACTTTTGACAACAGTAGAGTTGTTACAAACATCCATTCTGGTGTTCTAGTGAGAACATGGTACCAGTGAAGTCTGGTTTCTTTCAAACTTCATATGAGTGGATGTATGTCATTATTTTTAACAATCCTAGACAATAATTGCTTAGGCCTAGTCAGTTGGTCAAATGAAATCTTACATTATAATTGTATCACTAATTGGTAAGTTATGTTTAGTTTCACTTACAACTAATTTGTTACATAAGAGTTTGTAATTTGTTCACTACAGATAAATGAAAGTGTCTCAACGTTCTTTCTATGGTGTTCATCACAGCATAGGCTGTGCCAGGAAACAATGGATTTGTATTTACAGTTGACCCTTGAGCAAAACAGAAGTAAGAGATATCCGCTCCCCTGATACCACACGGTCAAAAATCCATGTATAACTTCTGACTCCCCAGTAGCCATTGCTAGTAGTCCACGGTCGACCTAGCTTACTGATAACAGAAACGGTCGATACATATTTTGTATCTTATATGCATTATATACTGTATTCTTACAATAAATTAAGTTAAAGAAAAGAAAATATTAATAAGAAACCCATAAGGACAATAAATTCACAGTACTGTGTCATATTTATTAAAATTGATGTGCATATAAATGGACCCATGCTGTTCAAACCTGTGCTGGTCAAGGGTCCACTGTATTTACTTTTGGTAAGAAATAAGAATGCTATACACATATATTTTTAAAAGATCAGAACATTAAACATTTTTTTTCATGATCATTTTGGTATAAAGTCATTTAGAAAGATTTTTTGGGACTGTCCTCTCAAAGAAAGCCCAAATTAGGTCTGCATTAGTAAAACACTATGCCAGACACTGAAGAGTATGGATTTTATTGATTTGATTAATCAAGCTGGATATAGAGATCCAAACTATTAACGACCCAAAAAAGCTGCAAAAAGGAACGTTATTCAAGCTGCTTCCAGTGTTTTAAAAAACCTGCTAGAAACATGTGCTCACCTGCAATGTGACCACACAGGTTAATTGAAATGTCAAGCTAATTATACCTTGATGAAAAAATATACTTGGGTATACACTCCCTGCTCGCACATTTTCTTTAATACATGGAAAAATAATACACATTTTGTTTGATGGACCAAGCAAACCAGCAAACACAATTAGCAACAAATACCCTAAGAAGGTAGATAAATAATAAGGAATAAATTGTGGGAAAACAACTGAGAATCCTTAATTAAGGTCACGTTTCAGTTTACAGGGTGTCATAATTCTCTTTGGTTATGTGAATCTCACCCAATTAGACTATTATTTTTGCTTTTATAATGTACAGACCAAAAAATTATGTAGTTTATTTGTTCACTTATGTGCTTATTTTCTAGTTAGTTTTCTCTGTGTCGGCCTCCCGCCGCTCTTCTTTGGCTATACAGCATATTAGTTTCCTGGACTTTCATAACCACATACCAGAAACTGGCTGGCTTATGTAAAAGAAATTTGATTCTCACATATCTGATGGCTAGAAGTCCAAGAACACGGTGTCAGCAAGCTTGGTTTCTTCTGAGGCTTCTCTCCTCGGCTTGTAGATATGCCCATCTTTCCTCTGTGAGCACACATCCCTGGTGTCTCTTTGTATATCCAGATTTCCTCTCATAGGGGCACATGTTAGATTGGCTCCTGACCCACCCTAATGGTCTCATTTTAATTTAGTCATCACTTTAAAGGCCCTATCTCCAAATACAGTTACATGCTGAGGTTTTAGGGGTCGTGAGTTCAACACATGAATTTTGAGAAGACACAATTCAGCCTATAACATGCAGTCCTTCTATTTTGATCAATCTACTGAATTACTTTAAAAAATTGCATTCAATAAGTATTTACTGTCTGACACACACAATCATCTGTGTGTATATTGTGTGTTATTGTGTGAGAAAGAGAGAGAAAAGAAGAAAGAGAAGAGGAGAGAGAAAGATTGTTCTTGCCTTATCTGGGAGAGGGAGACAAAGATTGAGTTCATTGAAACCTTCATAGCACCTTGTTTGTATCTTTCTGGTGACACAAAATTCCCTGCTTAGTTGACAGTTTAGATTGTGAATTTTTGAGGAGAGATGCTGTCTGACTCATTTTGTTTTTCCTAGTACTGGCTGGTACAGGGAAGACCCTCGATAAATGTTTATTGGATTGAATAAAACCTAATCTAATTTAAAGTGATAAGTAATAGGTACCGTGGCAGAGATGCAAACAAAGTGTAATGAAAACAAGAAAAGGAAGGCAAACATTCTGGCTCAGGCAGCCGAGAAGAGTTTCAAGTTAGAGGATTGTAGAGTAGCTAAGATCTCAACATGGAAGTTAAGGACTGAAGCAATCAATGATGATCACTGACAAACTAGAAGAAGTCGTCGCAGAAAGTGTGTGATTGGAATCAGAATAATGATTAGTTCACAGGAGAGACCAAGAAAAAGCAGGAGGCCCGGGGGTAAAACTGAAAAATTGTGTTGGGGCCACACACAGAGAGAGAGAGCTCTTGAATACCCAAACCAGATACTTGATTCTTATTTTTTGGATGTTGGGAGATGCGCAAATTTGGGGAGGCCTGAAAGGGCCAGATCTTAATTTTGGGAAAGTTAACCGTGACTCTGTGAGGGATAAGGGAATGGAGAAGAGGCCGGTTCTCCTGACAGGATGGATAGTAGGACATTTGGCGAGGCCAGGAGAGAGGTGATGAGGGCTAGACTAGGAAAGGGGGCTGGGGACACTGAGGAAGTGAACACAGGGGGCACCGTGGAAATGGAAGCAATGATTGGAAGAAACGGATCGGATGAGGAGAGTGAAGAGAGCGGGGAGATGATTTAAAATTCTGAAGTTTCAGACAGAGGGAACTGGGAGCCCTATCAGGAGGAGGAGCCACTCCGGGAAGAGGAGGAGTTTGAAGATGTGAAGCACTTGATCTGCCTCTGGGAACATTCAGATTGCCAAGGTCCACCTGAAAACTGGGTCTGTGGGCTTGGAGTTAAGGACACCACACAAAAGGAGAGATGGGGGGTTAGAAGGTGACCGTGAATGTGGATAAGCGGAGAAGAGCTTGTTTAGAGAGTTAAAGAAGAAATCACTGGACTTTTAAAATATTTAAAATAGTTAAGTTAGGCAATTAATCAAGCTGCGCTGTGTGCGTCTGCATGTGTTTATGGGCGTGCGTGCATACGAGTGGGTGGGAATATACGGCAGGTAATTACTACAGAGAAGGTTAAGAAGGAGCAATGGATGTGTACTTTCAGTATTTAATTTTTCACTAGGGGACACTTCAGCTACTAATTTGTAGCTTAGTCAAACCCACAGTTGAAGGTGTGAAAGACAAGAGATCCATCAGATCCATCTTCAACGTAAAGCAAGTAGACAGCCATACTGGATTCTACTGCAAGTCTATCCAGTTAGTGCTAGCTAAAATGTAAATTTTAGGTCCAACGTGCTCTAGAAATCTTGGTGTGGGGCCTAAATTCCATTATATCAGATTCATAAAATAAAAATAAAGGTAGAATTCTATTTTATGCTTATTAATAGATTCAGATTTAAGTTATCAGCATTGCTAAAATATACCTGGTGAGGGGGGAAGTAGAATGTTTACAAATGCAAAAACATTGCATATAGTAAAAAACCACTTTTGCTAAGAAACTGAAGTCAAATCCTTTGGGTTTCTTCCTTGGACAATGACTATTACTCTGCAACTAAAAATTTCCACATATGAAGGTAACTTCTTTACTGTTGAGATAGAAGTTTGTGAGGAATGCGTTATTTAATAAAGTTCATTATAATCAGACAAACTAACTTTTTTGTTACTATTATACTGGCATATGAAGGACTGTGGAAATGGTTGAGTTTTATAAAACTGCGGAAGAGTCACTACACACAGAATAGCAGGTGGGTTTCCCAAAGTGCAAAGGGACCTTAATCCTCATTCTTAAAGAATGATTAATCTTCATTTTTAAAAGGGGTTGTATGCCTTAGAAAACACACACCTGGTCTGAGGCCCGAGTTGACCAGGAGACACTTCAGCTTTCTGAGTTATTGTTTATCCATTTATAAAATGGAGGTTATAATAATAACCATCTCCTCAAGGAATGATTATAAAGATCCGATATGTTTGTGCATGAGAAAGATGATGTAATATTACAGAGGATCACTGAGTGTTAGAATTCACGTTATATGACACTGGAATTTAGTTAGTATTTTGAAACTTAAGTGAGAATACTGCTGTTTTTTTTTTTTTTCTCAAGAATACTCCCAATTTTTTAACAGATTTTATTTATTTTTTATGTATTTTATTTGACAGAGAGAGAGCTCTAGGCACAAGCAGGGGGAGTGGCAGGCAGAGGGAGCAGCAGGCAGAGGGGGAGGGAGAAGCAGACTCCCCGCTGAGTAGAGAAACCCAGGTAGGGCTCCATCCCAGGACCCTGGGACCACAAAGGCAGACACCTAACCTACTGAGCCACCCAGGTGCCCGTTTTTTTTTGTTTTTTTTTAATCCTGTTTTGTGTGTACTCCACGATTACCCCTTTTAGTTAGTGAATCAATTTTTCTGAGTTTTATCAATTTATGTAAAGAGCAACAATTTGGGGACTTGGTGAATGGTTGGAAAAGGGCACAGTGATTACAAAAGCGTAGGAATTACAGGATTTTGAAAATGTAATGATTGACTGGTTTGTGGTGGAGTGTTGCTATGACTTCAGGTGTTTATACAAGTCTGCTTTAACCTCCCAAAAAAGATGGATTTTCTCAATCTATATTTAGCATTTCTCTTCTTCCTGGCAAGGGTTTTAAAAGATTGTCACCCTCTCACTCTATTTAAAAAAAAAAAAAAAAAGATATTAGCACTTCATGTTTTGAAATGCCTTCCAGGACAGGCATCTCTCCAGGTAGAGGAAGTATTTAACTGAAAATAGTAGATGTAGTCATCCCATGCCAAGTATGTAGATTTTTGGCTAAAATGCACTTGCTTGTCTATTAAAAGTTATATTGTAATAGATATTTGATATGTGACTTTCAGCATACTGCTTTATAAATATTTAGGGGAAAAAAAACTTGACTAAGTAAGTATCCAGGGGGTAAATTTCCATGGCAAAATAAATTTCTTGGTGTAAACTTTAAAACAACTTTTAATTAAGCTTAAAAAAACCAAAACCCAAAAATACCCCTGAGGGGCGCCTGGGAGGCTCAGTGGGTTGAGCATCCAACTCTTGATTTCATCTCAGGTCATGATCTCAGGGTCATGGGATTGAGTCCCTCATTGGGCTCTGTGCTCAACGCGGAGTCCTCTTGCTGTCTCCCTCTGCTCCTCCCCTTACTCATGCTTTCTCTGAAGTGAATAAATAAAATCTTAAATAGAATAAAAAAAAATGAAAAAAACCTGAAAAAATTACTACATAATGATTTCTCTAGGTCTTAGACTGATAGAGTAAACCTTTCTTGCTTTGAAGACCAGATAATTCAGCTGGTTTTAGCATGGTGTCAAGAAAATTGAGTTGTGAGTTTAGCTCCGATAGGCCAGTTAGCTTCATAACATTATAGAATTACATGTTTGTGCCTGTTATTGCCTTCAGTTGGAACAAGGTAAGAAATGGAGACAGATGAGCAAAATCCTTTCTCTTTCACTTTCCTGGGAATCTCAACATAGCATAGTGGAAAGGAATCGTAGGTTTCATCTGTCCATGACAAGGCACATTTCAGTATGTGAATTATAACATTCCCACTAGAAGTTCAAATTTCCACTTGAAGCATTTTTAAAGACTTTTAATATCCTTGAATTTATGAGACATTAGACTTAAGGGAAATTAAGTTCTATGTAATTTAATTTTATATAGCTAAAATTATTTTACATTCATTTAAAGTGATAACTAAATAAATCATAGAACTTAATTACATATGTCAATTGTACATAATGTAGAAATTGACAAATTTGATAAGCTCATTAAAATGTAAGCCCATTTAGATAGAATTAACCAACAGCACCCCCTGAACACTGTCCCTGGAAAACATTTAATGCATAGGAAATATTTGCTCATTGATAATTTGTTTTCATGTTGATCCTTAATCTAGAAGTTGTATTCTTCTGCACAGAAAAACATTAGCCTTCCTCCCTTTATCAGGAACTGACTAAAGTGCTCTTTCCTTTGGCACAAAGAGTCATTGCCTCATCCAGAACCCAGAATGCCACGTAAACAGAGGAAGGGAACAAGTCTTGGTTAGCATGTGAAGCATGCAGCTGACATTTTACAAAGTTTCTTTGCAGAGAAACATTCCCTCCTCAGCTGTACCACACGGTGATTGAGTATACAGTTTAGGATTAGACAGTTCTGCCTCTGAATTCCAGTCTACCTCCTCCCAGCTGTGTGACGCTAGGATTGATACAGTACCCGTAAGCCTCGATGTCCTCAACCACACAGTGATAGTACAAAGATTTGTCTTGCAAGATTCCATAAAGGTGATATGAGACAGTAGATGTAATATATTTAACACTGATTGGCCAAGTTCTGGTTATCTTGCTCTTAAGCATAGGAAACAAAGAGGTTTGCTGGAGGGGAGGGAGTGTAAGGGATGGGGTAACTGGGTGATGGACGTAAGCAGGGTCGTGATGGAATGGATATTATATAAGACTGATGAACCACTGACCTCTATTTCTGAAACCAGTAATACATTATATATTAATTGAATTTAAATACAAATAAATAAAAAAAAGTTCAGTTTATCTTATAAAATGCCAAGAAATTTCACACAAAGAACTCTTTAGGATGCTTATATACAGATAGCTGAACTAGATGTACGCTACTGACCTCTGTACCTTTAAGAATGAGAAACCTAATGAGCAGCATAAGTAGCTTAAAGACCCTCCATTTGGAGTCAGGTATGCCTGAGTTTGGGTTCTAGATTTCCTACTTAAAAAGTTAAACGATATTCTTAAATTCTGTGAGATTTTTCTTTTCCCATCAATAAGCCAAATATAACTACCTACAAGGGTGGTTGTGAGATCAGCAAATGCGATATTATCTTAGAGGAGGTTTTCTTGGAGTAGGATGTCTGGCCGTGCTGGAACATTGGAAAATGTTTGATAGAGGAATAAAAGAGGGCAAGTGTAGAATGACTTCCACTGGAAAAGATTATCAATGGACATCACTTATATTTACAAAAAGTAGGTAATTCACAAAGATCGTAACGCATTATTTCAGTTTGGGAATAATTCTTTGCACTGTTAAAAATTATACTTCCTTATGATGTTGCCAAATTTTTATCTCCTTTGTATTTTAGGAAAAACTGTAAAACCTTCTTTACATATTATAAACTGACTTCAGCTAGGACTACTTTTACATGATTTAGCCTACGCTTATAATATATATATTTATATATATATTATAATATATATATACGTTTATAATATATATATATATATATATACATATCACAGATATATCACTGCATCTTCACAGTGCTTTGTAAATCATTAATTTGTTGAAACTCCTGCTGTGTTTATTAAGCTTTGCTGAGAATAGCCGTGGTTCCCTTAACATTGTATTTTGTCAACATTTGCTTTTATGATGTTCTTGATGTGATATGATAGGGGTTATTTTTAGAAACAAGAAAGTTTTTTTTTTTTAACCTAGGAGTTCACAAATT
The DNA here is from genome assembly GCF_030435805.1 of Mustela lutreola. NCBI lineage: Eukaryota > Metazoa > Chordata > Mammalia > Carnivora > Mustelidae > Mustela > Mustela lutreola. Next base: position 55,551,989 of record NC_081303.1, read on the forward strand.
ACATGTACCCTTCACCCAATACAAACAACTACATAGATTGCTGTGTAAATGGACCTCTCACATGAATTTTTTAAAAGATTTTTAAAGTTTATTTTATTTATTTATTTGACATCAAGAGAGAGAGAGAGATCACAAGTTGGCAGAGAGGCAGGTGGAGAGAGGGTGAAGCAGGCTCCCTGCTGAGCAGAGAGCCCGATGCGGGGCTCTATCCCAGGTCTCCGAGATCATGACCTCAGATGAAGGAAGAGGCTTTAACCCACTGAGCCACCCCCCAGATGAATTTTTATTAAGAACTCTGTCTTCTCTGGGTGTTGTTGATCCACTAAAAATTACAGAACTGCTTATACTCTGTTTTAACCTAGAAACAACTTTTTAGCCAGCCTACCAAATTGTGATTTTTGTGACTATTTTAAAGAATAAATGACTTTTGTATATTGTGGTTTAATAATTTACTTCTGTTAACAGGAGCCAGTTAAGTTGCAGGAAGTTTTGGTACCAGCATGTGTTGAATTATTTTTTCTTCAGAGTATAAAACTTCTCTAAAGAAGAAAGAGGTTAGCTATGGACATAGTGAGTGGGAAATTTCATGGAAGAATGATTTATAGTTAATATTAAGGTATAAGTGTCATAGCAAATTCGTATAGGGCCAGGCAGGTAACATAAATGAGGTTAGTAGAAAGAGTCAGGAACTATAAGATAACTACAGCTGTGGGGACTGACTACAGTGATGTGGAAACTGTTTTACCAGACCAAACAAATCACTTATGAGAGCTTCATGTGTTTTATTTTTTGAGATGTTTGTTGTCTTACAGGATGGGTCATGTGTGAGTAGGAAAGTGGAGAAGGTAACTTGTAAGCCTGGGAGTTCATGTAAAAAAAGAAAAATAGCCTGGTGGCTGGGGATGGCCTTTAGGAGTAAGCCTCGATTCTAGCAGTAGTGCTCAAGTCAGGGTGGTTTTCTGACTCCGGGATATCTGGTAATGTTTGTAGACATTTTTGCTTACCCCAGCTGGAGGAGGGTCCTCCTAGCATTTCATGGGTATGTGTTGAACATTGTATAATGCACACCCCTCATGACAGAGAATTATCTGGGCCAAAATGTCAAAGGTGCCAAGGTTGAGAAACCCTGCTCTAGATGAATGTGTGTGTTAGGGAACAAGGAATGGTATATTAGGTGTTCTGCAACTTATTGTTAAGTACTTCAGCATAGAAGGTGTAAATTTAGTCTAAGGTCCATTAGTTAACATTTAAGGTATTTTAGAAATATATACTCCAGAAGTGGTTTGTCAATATATGAAAGATATAATGCAATGGCCCCAAATTTAGAGCCCCAGGCAGGCAGAGAAATTCACTATCTTTATTTCAATTAATATCAGTTGCTTTATTAATTAGTATAATGGATATTAGAGATTATTTTTTAGTTCACAAAATGAGGATGTATCAGCCTCAAAATTTTATAGAGTCATGGCAGCCAATATATAAAGAAGGCATGAGGATCTAGTGAGTCCAGGAGAACACATGCTTTGGAAAGTCCCTGTAGGCTTAGGATTCTGAACCTGTCCTCTATCAGTTGTTCAGCAGAGGATATTGTTGCCTGACTCAGACCAGAAGGTTAATTGAATCTTGCCATTAAAATAGAGTAGAGGGTGAGGAGATGGGGCGATGTTGGTTGAAGGGTACAAACTTCCAGCTATAAGATGAATAAGTTGGGAAGGTCTGATGTATAGGATGGCAATGATAATTAATCATACTGTATTATATACTTTAAAGTGGCCGAGAGAATCAATCTTTTTTTTTTTTTTAAGATTTTATTTATTTATTTGACAGACAGAGACCACAGGTAGGCAGAGAGGCCAGCAGAGAGAGAGGAAAGGAAGCAGGCCCCCTGTTGAGCAGAGAGCCCAATGCGGGACTCGATCCCAGGACCCTGGGATCATGACCTGAATTGAAGGCAGAGGCTTAACCCAGGTGAAGGCTGAGCCACCCAGGTGCCCTGAGAATCAATCTTAAATGTCCTCACCACACTCACAAAAATGGTATTTAGGGGATGTGGTGGAGGTGTTAGTGCTATGGTGGTAATAACTTTGCAATATATAAATGTACTAGATCAACACGTTATACCCAAACTTACACAATGTTTAATGTCATTTATAACTGAGTAAGGCTGGGGAAGAAATAGAATAGCACAGAATCTGATTCAGGGAAATTTTCCATACAGAACACGGTTGGAACACCAGAAAGAATGCAGAGATGGGCCTTCATGAGCTTTCAAAGCAGGTGATAGGGCTGTTTCAGGGTCAAATGCCTATTTGCCTAAGTAGTAGAACCAACTCTCAATCTTGCTTTCATTTTGAGGTACTAGGAGTGTATATAGGTCTATAGGCTTTGTCTTTCTCTGACCATTGGTTCCAACTAAAAATTACCAAAAGAAAACCCTCACTGTGAGTTAAGAATCGGTCTAGGTTGGGTTAGTAGAGTCAAGTTACAGAAAACCTTGAAAGTGAGGCACAAGAATGTGTACAAGCTAGAAACTTCATGGGGTGAGCAGTTGAGAAGAGAGGATGATTAATTACTAATGTCTGAGATGAATAAAAAGAAAAACATCAATGGAAAAAAAACTGGCAGGAAAGCTATTAAAATAATAAGATGTGGGGTGTGAAGTAATGAGGGTCAAGATTTTTTTGGATTCAGCAACATTCAAGGAAAGACAAAATTGGAGAGCCATGTTGAAGGCATGAATAATAATCACAGCTAAAATTCATAGTTATCTGTTTTTTGATTACTGTGCTAACAACCCCTTTTCATGCATTATCTTACTTAAGCCTCAGAAGAGCTCTACAAGGGAGATATTATTAGTAACCCCCTCTTATAGGCGAGGAAAGTCAAACTCAAGATTTTGAGTGGCTTAGGTTCACAGTATTAGTAAATGGTGGGACAGAACATTTGGAGACAGATTAATGCAGGCTTGCCTGGTGGGTCTGGTGTGATGGCGATTTCCAAAATGGGTATGATGGAGATGAAGCCAATTTTAGTGGGGGAGGAAGAAGGGCACGAGTGGGCCTGCCAGATTGGAGAGGGCAGAATGTGGTGGGAGTTGTTGGCTCATGGATGACCTGCCCAGAGCATCTGTCAAAGCAGAGCCAAATAGAGCCAAAGCAATAATTTCATGAAATTAAATTGTCTTATTTTCCTGGATTTGAGTTTCTTGAGTAGATTTATTTAACTTTTAGTGCTTCAGTAATTCTAGATTTCAACTGCCAGTGAGATTTGCTTTCCTGTGTGGACCGTATAGGAATTAAGCCCTCTGGACTCCAAAGACTTCTATCAAGAAAACCACTTAGGTATGATTCTTAAACATGCATTCCTGATATTCAGTCCTGATAATATGCAACATTTATGAAATCTAAAAACTATAAGTTTCTATAGATTTTAATCCCAGACAGTTTGGGTTAACTACAGCTAATAGTTTTTAGATTACAGGGTTGATCAAGCTTCTATTCCTTGCCTTATGCATGCCTTCCCAAAATCAGAAGGTGAGGCAGGGTCTTCCTTAGAATTTTGTGAAGACTGTTGCAGCTCCTAGCTGGAGCTTTAAAGTAGCTGGGGCAAAAATCAAATGAAATAATTTAATCTACAGATTATAGTGATCTGTAGTGACCTATAGATTCCAAAGCCACAATGGAAAGATAAACTATTCCCTCCTGTCTTTCATGATCAAGGGCAGGCACTGAAAAGCCAGTGGACATTCTCAAAGATCCTTCTTGTCATATTTTACAGACCCTTCAAGACAATTTATAAGATGACATTTTCTTATAATGTCCTCATTAATGAATTTGTTCTGATATTTACTTCCCTAACAACTTACACTTCTTCAAAAGATTCGTTCCATGTGATTTCATATTCAGAGCTTTTTTTTTTTTTTTTTTTTTTTGCTAGAGTAGAAGCTTCTTGAAGGCAGGGAACTTGTCGTGTTCACAGCTATATCTTTAGTGCCTACATTAACATTTGACATACTGCAAGAGGTGAGAAATGAATTAATTCTCAGTTCCAGTGTTATGTGATACTGGGACCAAGCAAAAATGTGTGTTTTTTGCTTTGCTCTAGGCAGCTAGGACCACAAACTACTTAAAACAGTTGACATATAGGAATGGATAGGTTGCTCCTTAGGACTGTTTTGGAAAAATAGCTTGCTTACCTTATTCATTTTAAGACCTCAATTTTACTGGGACCACCAATCCAAAATTGTCAGTAACTCTTCCCAATCCCCACTGGTTCTCTGCTTTTCAAGAACTACCTTAAAATCATTCAGCATGCATCTTATAAGCTTGTAACAGATATAATCTATAATCCTATAAATATCCTTCCCTAATTTTCTACCTTTGAAGATCTTAAGACTGCAAATGTGGTGTTCTTGCTTGCTGCAGTAAGTTTAGGAAACGTCTCTTTTTTTGATCAATAGGTATTTTTTATTGTCTTCATAGGGGTTTTTGTTGGAAGTAACAAATTCTTGTTAAACAAGTGAGTGGGCAGGAGATAACAAATTGATTTCTAATTAATTTATGTGGACACCAAAGTTTCATTAAAGTAAGTAGACTAGATTCAAGCCACTCTACTCTTTCTTTTTGCAAAGCACAATTTGCACGTGGCTCTTTTGAGATTTCTTTCTTCCTTCAAGATTGCCTTGAGGTTGCTTAAGCCTGAGTCAGCCTGTGTTACATGGGGCGGGGGTGTAGAAGGGGGATAAAGTATGTTTGTACCATGTGCATCATCTTGACTACCTCCTTTAAGGAGTGAACCTAGACTTGGGGGTTAAGTCTACTAGTATTTCACCAGTTTTTATGGGAAACATAAGATAGAGAGGAGTTCATGTGTCCAAATGAGAATATGAAATAGAGAATATGAGAATATGGTGAGGAGGAAATACAATCGAGACTCTGGTGGGTGCATTCTCACCAGGGGTGATATTGCCCTCAAGGGGTAAAAATTGGTTCTTGGAGGATCAAAAAAAATCTCAGAAATTATCATGGTTTGTGGTCTTCTAAGGAGCATTGGTACATAACCAGATATAACCAGATATGTGTGATTTATCAACATTTCATAAAGAAGGGGTAAAAATTGGTTCTTGGAGGATCAAAAAAAATCTCAGAAATTATGGTTTGTGGTCTTCTAAAGAGCAATGGTACATAACCAGATATAACCAGATATGTGTGATTTATCAACATTTCATAAAGAAGGGGCAATTGGCAAAACAAAGATGTCTAAAAAGGCTGCTTAGGGGGATGAAAAGAGAAAAAAGGTTGAGAAATAACTGCTCGAGTGATCATTTCTTCTAGATGGCCATGATTGAAAACTCTTCACATTCAGTTCAAATATTTCAAATCTAATATTGGGTCTGGTGCAATTATGCATGGACACACAAAAAGGAATTTGGTTGTTAAAAAAACTGAACATGTTTTAAAAAAGAATTATTTTTTTAAAAAAGATTTTATTTATTTATTTAACAGACAGAAATCACAAGTAGGCAGAGAGGCGGGGGTGGGGGGAGTGGGAAGCAGGCTCCCCACCAAGCAGAAAGCCCAATGTGGGGCTCTATTCCAGGACTCTGGGATCATGACTTGAACCGAAAGCAGAGGCTTTAACCCACTGAGTCACCCAGATGCCCCTAAAAAGATACTCTTTAGTAGAAAGAAAGAATGTACATATAATAGCTGGGATTTCTTAGTATCTCCATAGGTTTGGCTATATACATTGTTAAGTTATAAACTTCAGTGTGCGTGTGTGAGAGAGAGAGAGCTATTATATATAATAGCTGGGATTTCTTAGTATCTCCATAGGTTTGGTTATATACGTTGTTAAGTTATAAACTTCAGTGTGTGTGTGAGAGAGAGAGAGAGAAAGAGACAGAGAAAGAGATGTCAACTTTTCTAAGACAGAAGGCTCTGAAAACTTAGCAGACTCACCTGACCTTAATGATGGGTCTGGTAACATGAAATTCACAGAAATTTTTTTGGTAAAGAGATTAACCTGGATATACCAATACTTTGGCAGATTGTAGAGAAAGTTACCGATGAAGTAAGTCATTAGAGACCATGGTTTTCTTTCCCTGGGAAAAATAACAGGCCCCAATATTTACTGTATTCTAACGTATTAGCAAGATGTACCCATGAAAACGAATCAATCCCAACTGCTGGAGAGCAAATAATTACCATGTCTCATTACACTATTCATCCTGTTGGTGACCAGAAAGTCTTGATCATGGGGTCTCTGTGTGCTACTTGACTGCATTTAATTTGGATTATAGTCAGAAAATGCTCAAATATTCTTAATACATTTAATGGCAAAAAATGCTGGTCTGCACTTATTGACATAGGATCTACTCATTTCTTTCTAAATAATTAAGTTCCAGGAAATATGAGGTACTAAAATAAATACCATCTACATAAATGTATTTTACTGATAAAATTATCCTGAAAAGTGGTCCTTCAAGCACCTTGACATTGTGTGGGTATGATATGGGACTTAGTCTATCATGTGATCAAGATCATAATAAACTGAGTTTTTATGAGGTTATTTTCTTTTTTGCAGAATCCCAGACATAGATTATTATTTTAAACAATGTAAACTAATAGACCTATATTTGTCTCTCTTTCAATTTGTAAAGTAACAATTATTGTGTTTCATATCTCTAGATAACAGTATTAAATGCTCACACTCTAGGCTATAGGAATATGGCTATATTTTTCCATTTGCATAAAATAAAAAAATTCACAATATGAAAAAAACATGATTGTGAACATTTATTGAAGGCCTATAGTAGGCCCGTCAGTTTATCAGATACATGTGTTACTGAGAATAATATAACCACGACAACTCCGTGAAGTAACTTTTATCCACTAATAATCCTTTTTTTTTTTTAAAGACTATATTTGGGGGTCACTCTTATGCTTACAACAAAACTAGATGAAGATTAGATAGGTGTGGTGGTGGTTGCTGGTGTGCCTTGTAGTCCATGCCAAGGATTTTGAATTTTTTCCTCAAGTGCAACTGAGATCATTAGAGAACTTTGAGGAGGGATGTAACACAGCACATTTTCAAATGAACACTCTGGCCTGCGTGTGTGTGTGTGTGTGTGTGTGTGTGTGTGTTGGGGAAAGTAGTTTAGAATGGCGAGGTAGAAGCTGGAAGGCCAATTAGGAGTCTATTGCAATAGTCCAGGCACAATATGGCAGAGGCTTGGAGTAGCTCAAAGTAGTGAAGGTAATGAGTAGTGACAGACTTCAGGATACATTTCAAAGGAAAGAAGCTGGGATTGACTGATGCATTACATAGGGGATGTGACAGAAAAAGCAGGTTCAGGAGGATTCCAGGGTTTGGCCTAAATTTTTGTGATTTATGCCTTGCATTGACAACGGTTGCTGTGAACATTAAGTGAGAGAGAGAGGTGATGTTCTAACCTTGGGTGATCATGGAGGACTTTGGGAAAACATGGTAGGATTTGAACTGGATATTGAGAGGCAAGATTTGTTTAAAGTCAAAAGGAAGGGGACAGAAATTGCAGGCTGGTGAAATATAACAGGGAAACATGCAGAACTTGGAAGAGGCAATGATGCTTCCTGAAATGAGGAAAACTGAGGATGGATAGACTTTGGAGGAAGATCAAGAATTTGCTTTTGGATATATTAGGTTTGGGAGTTCTTATTGGAACCCAAACTATTTACAGTTCCTCAAACATTTCATGCTCTTTTTATTTGTAAGAGTTGTTTGTCAGAAGCAGTAAACCAAGAACAGATAGTACTGTGCTCAAGGTACTTTATAATCTCTTTGTCTTTATTTTCTTTACTTATGATTCACATGCAAATGATTTCACCAATTCCAGATCCTATTAAGAAGTTGTTAAAAAAAAACACTTTTCTTTCTCACAGTGATTTAGTTGACAATGATTCTTTTACTTCATGTTGTACTCTTAAACTGCCTGGTTGTTTTTCAGAATTATCACTAGCTCTGATATTTAGAAATCATTGTCAACTATTTATAAAATATTTAGAAATTCTTGTCTACTATTTATCATTATTTATTGTAGAGTTCTGGTTCGTTATGTTTTCTATTCACATGATTTAGTTTTTCCCCCTGGAAATTTATATTACTTCATTAAAGCCGTGAAGCAATTTCAACATCATCTACTTCGTACTTAAGGCGTCTATTTCAGAGTGCTTTTTTTGGGGGATACAAATACTTGAATGGAGATTTGTTACTGAAAAGGAATGGTTTTCCTAACACAATGACATTAAGAAGTAGGTAATAATATTTTGTCTACTTGGTACAGGATGTGTTTCCTAAATTTAGCGTAAAGGATAAAACTGAGTTCTGATTTTTCTACTTATGTCTGTGTGGATTGAATAAATTACTTAACAACTCCACAGTCTCAGTTTTACCTTCTGTACAGTAAAGGTAATAGTGGAACCAAACTCATAAGCTTGTCGTGAGAATTACAGGAGATAATATGTATGCAGTGATTGGCACAGCACCTGGCACATAGTAAATGCTTAATAAATTATATTATTACTATTATGATGATCATCATGACCAAAGGATAAGATATGATATCAAATGTATTTTACGCATTTACTCCTTGCACACCATTGATGTGGTTTTTGGTGGATATAGAGGTGGAGAACATAGTTATCTCTAAAATTTTATAACCTAGTTGCAGAAATAGAGTACTAGTCTTGAAAAAACATAATAATAAAATATTAAAAAATAGTTTGAGTAGTTCAAGAGAAAAATTATGACAAAATAACACAAGATTTATGACCCATGGATTTCTTGATAATTGTTGCTGTGGGCATTTAGAGAGAGAGATGGGATTCGAATAAGGTATTGAGGAAGAACAGGAATAATTTAAAGCAAAGAGAAAGGGGGCAGAAATCTCAGGTAGGTGGAATTTAACAGGAAAAGGGTAAAACTGGGAAAAGGCAAGCATGTGTATAAAAACAGTGTTTGTAAGGGTGCTATGATTCCTATTCAGTAAAGCAGATTTTTTTGATGAGTCATTTCCCCACAGTTCTATCAGCAAAACAAAGTCTAAAAACTAGAAAGGTGAATAAATGGATATAACTCACAGGAAATAAACTTGAATAAAAAAATTTCCATACTAAAGATAAAAAGTTTAGAAAACTTCAGGAAAGTGAGATTCCAAGCACTCCTTATTCAAAATTTAAAAAAAAATTTTTTTTTTTCTAATGGCATAACTAGGATGCCTGGCTTTTCAAGACAACCATTTGAAAGTAGAGAAAAGTCCATGCTTGCAAATAAAAACTTTTTTAAGACTTTTGTTATTGCTACAAGTTTCAGGTCTTTATTTTACAATTCAAAGGTCAAGACTGACCATTTGCTTTCTGTGCCCTTTCTAAGTGCTCCTTTGAGCTACTGTTTGTTGCTCACAAAATAGGGCAGGGTCATAGAAATGCAAGTAAAACATCTTGGTTAATATCTCACTTTTTTTTTTTTTTTTTTTTTTTTTTAGTGCTGCAAATGCTACCTAGGATTGAGGGTCAGATTGATTGAAATATAAAAATAATAAAAATAAAATACTTGGTGATATTTAATGTAAGCAATGAATTTCCATATCTGGAACATATAAAATTAAATGTGCATATTTTAATGATTAGAAGTTCTGCATAAGAGAACGGGTGTTAGAAGGCTGTGACTTTAAAGGGATGACAAATGATTAAGCTTTGGTCTTGTAATTTGGAATTTATGAGGCAAGTAAAGGAAAAGTGCATTACGTGTGCGGGAAATGACACCATGGAGAGAAGGTGCGTGGATTTGAAGGGCTTGTAAGCAGTTTGTAATGGCTGGAGCACACTCTGTGTGTGTGTGTGTGTGTGTGTGTGTGTGTGTGTGTGCGGTGGGGGGATGGATGTGAGAGAGACAGACGGACAGAGCCAGGGCAAGAAAGCATGAGAGAGCAAGTAGATGATGAAACTGGAAAGGTTAACTACAGTAAAAGGTTGGAAGAGACCTGTATCACGGTAGGGACAGTGAGGGATTACTGGAGAACTGAATCAGATTTGCTGGGTAGTGTTATGGACGGGAGTCACCTCACACAGAAGGGTGTTTCTATCTTTTAGAAGAAAACTCATAATCCATGCAAGAATGGTGGCAATAAGAACTCAGGGAGCCACCAAGATGGAAAATGAAGACAGCTTCATGAGATAATTAAAGCAGAGCAGACAAAACTTGGTTGTTAACTGGTGTTGGGGGCTGTGGGAAAGGGACGAATCTTGGATGACTTCCTGGGTTCTGACTAAGGTGTCTGGGTAGCAAATATTTAAATATTAAGTGTGTTTTAAACGATTTGCCAGGGGGCACCTGGGTGGCTCAGTGGGTTAGAGCCTCTGCCTTTGGCTCAGGTCATGATCCCAGGGTCCTGGGATCGAGCCCCGCATCGGGCTCTCTGCTCAGTGGGGGGTCTGCTTCCTCCTCTCTCTCTGCTTGCCTCTCTGCCTACTTGTGATCTCTGTCTGTCAAATAAATAAATAAAATCTTTAAAAAAAATAAACAATTTGCCAGGCTGACAGATTCTTGGCACATAAAGGTAACTGAGAGTTTAATGGAAGGGTAGGCAACTGAACATGCAATTGTATTACAGGTGATAAGTGGTGCCATCCATTCTGAGAAAGAATACAGGAAGGAAAGGAAGCAGAGATGAATTACAAGAAGAAACAATGCATTCAGTTCCAAATGCAAAAAATTGAGAGAGCTCTGGAATGCCATAGGGGTTCCGGGGGTTTTGCTGAGAGGCAGCCAGGGCTGGAGAAACAGGAATCAACAAGAATCACAAAGACCTGGGCTTGGACTGTCATGGGGGATCCGTCCCTTGTTCAGTTTGTGATTTCAGGGAAGTAATGATTTCTTCATCTGAAAAATGGGATTCACTTTTATGAGTCATCAAGGATGAGTGATGATACCAGGGTACACCATCACTATGGTACACCATAAGTGGTCCCCAAATGTGGTGGCATTGCATAGAGAAGGTCTGGAGCTGAGTAAGAGATGTAGGCTGGGGAAACATACGTGATCGATGATGCTCGAGTTGGGGAGGAAACTGATCTAGACATGGTGAGCTTAGTAAGAGGTGCCTCGATGAGTTCTCGGCATCTTTCTCTTATCTGAGTGATCATTCATCTCAGAATATTCAGATTATTCACTTCAGTTTCTCTGAAGGATTTGGGAGTGCATTACATGTGCAGGAAATGACACCATGTCTTCTCCGTGAGAAAAATGCATTACAGGTTAGGGAGTTACTGAAGACAGTAATGTCTTTTAAAATTAGGTCTTGGGCACCTGGGTGGCTCAGTTGGTCAAGCGACTGCCTTCAGCTCAGGTCATGATCCTGGAGGCCCAGGATCCAGTCCCACATCGGGCTCCCTGCTCAGCAGGGAGTCTGCTTCTCCCTCTGACCCTCTCCCCTCTCATGCCCTCTCTCTTTCTTTCCTTCAAGTAAATAAACAAAATCTTTAACAAAAATAAAATAAAATTAGGTCTTTATGATTTTTTTTTCTTAAAGTACACATTGCAATAGCCATTGCTTATTTCACAGAAAGAATTGTATTGCGTACTGTATTGCGTATCTTTAGGATGGATGTCTGCAGCCATCATTATGGTGTCCTTTGAAGGATGACAAGAGCCCATTTGAGATCCCTCAAGGAGACCAGTCATTACTTAGCCACAGGAGAGTCCCCTCAATGTCAGAGGCTGATTTGCAAGCATGTGACTGAGAATAGTTGCAGTTTTGGCCTTTAATAAGCAAAACTTCATTTGATTTATGGGAAGAGCATGGATGTGAGCTAGAAAGTTCTTAATTTTACTGCTGGCTTTGTTTCTTGGTTTCTTGTTCCTTAAGTGAACTGAGACAGGTTTTTAATCTCTCTGAACCTCAGCTTTGTCAAGGTTAAAATGTAGTTAATAATAACTTCTTTGCACATTTATTGTGAGACTTGAGTGAAATAAGAAATGCGAAATGACTATCACGGTGCCTGGCACCTTGTAGCTTCCAAGTTTTATTCCTGAAAACAGAACCTCAGAATCCTTTTTGTTTTTTCTTCTCAAAGAGTAAGCATTGACGACACTTTTCACCAAAGCTTTAAGCTAATAATAACAACCTTCCTTTGTGGCAACCCTAGAAACAAACTGCCAAACTGAAACATAAAATCTGAGCTAGCACATCCACTCCAATTTTAGGTCTAGCTGCTTGGGAGGTAGCTTGCGTATGAATCACCTAGCGGCCGGGGTGCTATCAGATAGTGTTATGGCATAGGGATGGACTCTATTTACTTTACCCATTTTCTCTCATTCTTCTCACCCATAGAGGTTTGCGAGAAAGAGCTCAGTTACAAGTGCTCTCAGAGAAGCACATCGAAGTGTCTGATACAGCTAAGCGCGTTATTAATTAGAAGCAGCAAGATGAGCTGTTGTCCTGTCAAGAAGTCAAATTATCCAGATTTGCCCACTGCTCTCTGTATGCCGCCCCTTTTAAAGTGTAAGTTGCAAACTAAGGATATTTATAGATCTGGCCTATTCTTCCCTTGCATTGGAAAGTTTCCTTTCCCTTATTAAGAATGGAAGCTCTCTAATGAAGGCTGTTTATCATGATACGTGCTGCTTTTTTACTATCCTAGCGCGCTCGGCAGGCAAGGTGCTGATTTCTTCATTTCTCTTTCCCCTCTTCTAGCATGTGACCCTGAGGATGCTGCTCCCTGGTTTGCACTCCTACTCCCTCTCTTTCCCCTTACATATTTCATTTGTTTCATTGTTTTTCCCTTACATGTGAACTCTTCCTTCCTTTTTGATTCTCATAAGCTATTACTTTCTAAAAGCACAATCCCTGTCTTCATTAACTCCCTTTCAAGGATCATAGCACTCTGCCAGGGATTGGGGTCCGCACGTCTGAATGCATCAGCTCGCTTCCTGATGCGGTCCTCCAGCAGACAAGTCTCCATTATCCCCGCTGCTACCGGGTTTGTATTTGCCAGCCTGAAACTCACCCCTTGAGCACTGGCCCAGGGAGCAGCAAATACCCTACTCTTTGGGTCCTGTCACTCTTCCTGTCTGTGTCCTGAGGATGAAAATGCATCCTGGTAGGATGTTTGGAGGCTCAAGTAAAATAATGAAAATGAATTATTCTTTCTAGGGCTCCTAGACTGCTAAAATTGGAAAGTGCCACTGATCGGGATGCCTGGGTGGCTCAGTCAGTTAAGCACCCACTCTCAGCTCAGGTCATGACGCCAGGGTCGAGGGATCAAGTCCTGCATCAGGCCCCTTGCCCAGTGGGGAGTCTGCTTCTCCCTCTGTCTGCTCTCTCCCTGCTTGTGCTCTCTCTCTTTCTCTGGCAAATAAATATATAACAATCTTAAAAAAAAAAAAAAAAAGGAAATGCCACTGATCGAATCCTTTTTATAAACATACTAATTTATACTTGGATAAATGATCTAAGCCCTAAGTGACTGGTTCCACATTTTAAGCAGAACTGGAGGGCCAGGCAACGATAGCAGGTATTCGATGTTGGGGAGTTGCTATGTGTATGGCTGAGAGATAAAAACCACCTTAGATGAGAAAGATGTTGCTTATTAAAATTAAATAAAATGCTTTTATGATTTCCTTTTTTATTTTCTCCAAACTCCTTGGCCATGCATTTTAGATTCTGTCACCACTTTATTTCTTTGGCTTTGGTGTTTCTTATGACATTTTTTCACTATTTGCCCATATCTGTTCCTTCAGGATCACAAACTGAAGATACAGGCAGTTAGCACTGATGGACTATGGCCATGGCCCTGGTCCTGCATTTCCTGCTCATTTTCATCCAGGACAACAGGGACCGCTGTGGGTTGTTGCATGGTGAGGGCCATGACTTCCAACCTCTTGGCAGGCTCGTAACTTGGATCCTCTGCAGTCCCCTGCCCCTCTCACCCATAAATAATGTGTGTGTTTCAATACCAGGTTTAAGCAACATAGTTGCCAACTAAACAGAAGATGTTTCATCCTATTACTAGAACCTGGGCATCATTACATCCGTTACTCGAAAATCCTTCTTTCTAGCAGAGACCCAAGCATTGAGGGCGTTTTAAACCAATTTTCATGGGTTTAGTAGCAGTAACTAGAGATAGTTTTAATAGTGATCTTTCATATTAAATTGGTCTGTGTAGTAATGACATTTTAAAGTTGAATGCATATTTTTATATATTATATCATTGCACACTTACTTTCTATTTAGCTTGTTTGTGGGAGGTTGTACTTAAAACGATTCATGTTATTGAGTTATATGATATGATTATATTGATTATACTGATTAAGGCACAAGATGATTGAGGTATTAGAGTTAGAAAAATCCTGGTTCTAGTGAGAGATACTGAAAGTTATTTAACTTCTCAAGAGCTCAGATTCCTCACCCTTGATTAGGCTCGTCAAAAGAGAGAAGCATATAAATACCGAGGGAGGATTCCTTGACTGCTTTTTCCAGAACATCCACACCATCTTGCTACTCTCTATCCTATTATGCTGTTTTTTTTCTTTATAGCCAATATGACCTTCTATGATTACTATTTTATGACATAAAGACAATGTAAGCTCCTTCAGGGCAGACATGTATACTGCTTGGTCTGTTGGTGACTCCCTATCTCTGACAACCACATTGGTATATGGCAGATGTTCAATAATTATTTACTGAATGAGTGAATAATGTTTCCAAACACTTAGCATAGTATCCGCTGCATAGTAAAACTCAATAAATAGTCATTATCATTACTAGATATGATGTGATGAGCTGCCAATGAGAATCTAAGTGTTATTAATATATTATCTTGTTCCTTAAATGAAGGCTTGAGTGGGTCTTTTGGGTTTTTGCTGTCTGTCCTGCACAGCTTCACTACAAGATCTCTTCTGGTCCTCGAGTCAGCTGTGCTAACAATTCCCAGATCTACATTTCTGCTCCGGAATCCTGCTCTGGAATCCCACTTACGGCATGTAGGCACTTCATGCTCAACCTGTTTCCCAAACCTGCTCATCCTGAGCTGCTTTTTTCAAATAAGTGCATCCTGTACTTACCCTGATGCTCAAATTAGAATTTGGATCAACCCTGATCATTCTCTGTATCTGACCTGTTCTCAATTTCTCCCTCTGTTTCTCCCATTTGCCTAGCTTAGACTATCATTGTCTCTCATCTGAGCTTTTACAGTTACTAATAAAATGGTTCAATATTATTGAGCACAGGAACTTATATGCATGTGGCTAGATAAAAGCCCAGGAGTTAGATGGTACTCATGTTTTGCTATTATCATTTTACAGGTGAAGAAAAAACAAAGTTCAGAGAGATTAAATGGTTCCCCAAATTCGCACAGCTGCTAAATGTTGGAGCCAGGATTTGGACTGAAATTGGTCTGATTCTAGAGCCTTCAACCATCTTTTAAAACTTCTTAATTGCAATGAGATTTCCCTTTTTTTACCCTTGTTCCAATCTACTCTGTTTTCTTCTTACCTCTGAGTGATCTTTTCATTGTTCTTCAAGAATCATCTTACAAATCATCTTATTTTCTTACATCTTACAAATCATCTTACAAATCATCTTATTTTCTTTCTAAATTCTGTGGGGGTAGAAGTAGATGCTTCTTCTGGGACTCCACCGCACTCTGCACATGTCAACCTTGGCCATTATTACTTTGGATTATTATTTTGCATTTTAATTTTCAGTGCACACACCCATGAGAACAGAAGCTTCACCTAATTAATGATTGCATGTATGATACCTGTACTCCATAGGAGCTAGGTAAAGTTTTGTTCAACGAACACCTCTATAAATACTATTTACTAAGGAGTTTAATTTACTCGCTCATTTATTTCTATAGGAATGCTGCTAATTTTTTTTTTCCACAAAAATGTATAGTTAGCATTTTAGAATGCCTCCTTTTTAAGTGAAACCCCTCTCTCCCTTTGGTTTTCTACTAGCAACATAGGAAGATTTTTTTTTTTTTTTTTTTTTTTTTTACAGACCTGTAGCCCTGGGGATAAAAATATATGTTTATAAAAAAAATAAATTACCATTTGGCAACATAGGAAGATTTTAATAAGCACTCTTCCCATCTGTGTCCCCCAACTTCCATGTCCTATTTGGTATCTGGTGACTTCTGGTTACCTAAATATCTTTGTTCTTTCAGCCTATTTTTTTGGGCCACCCTATAGGCCTACGTTCTATTTTCCTGAATTTTGCTTTCTGCTAGGCAACAGGTATAGTATCAACACAAGTGTTTCATTCTTCACTTACAGCTTGAATTTAAATCCCATTTTTCATCTTCTATGACCAGAGATGGGAATTTCAGGTCCTAGATATGGGGGAGATATTTTTGGGCAGTGGTATCTTAGGATTTTCTTCAAATCACACCCTATTATGTCTTTGGAGAAAGCTTTACATATCTCTTTGTTGTAATCGTTCTTCCAAAATTGGTAAAAAGTCTTTTACAGCCGATGAAACTATAGTGTGACTGATGAATTATAAATAGGAAAGTGTTCATCTCTGCCAAGATATTTGAATCTGAATTGTACAAATCTCTGTCACTATCTTCTTTGGGAGAAGATAAGATTTTATTTTTGGGCAGATACACTGAAGGCTTATCTCATAGATCTCTAGAGTTTGAAAATATATGTCTAAGAAAGAAAAATAATAAATATTGTCAGGTTCTGATATCAGAAATCTAACAATATGTTTTAACTTATCAATTTCAAAGCACTCACGATAAAACAAATACCATGTAAATATGTGTTAATGTGGACATACACTTACAGTGTTTGAGAAGTATAATCAATTTTTGAATTGTTTTAATAAATATGCTAAGGAAAATGTAAAATATCTAGTGTATTATTAGGCTAAAATGATCTGAAAGCTATTTTAACAGTTACTAACATAAAACACATGCTACCACCTAGAACTCTTGAAAAGATAGCAGTTTAAGTTCTCTGTTCCAAAGTAAAAAATTTCAGAATTCCCTCAACCAACATTAAAAGCCAAGGTGGTTTTTTATCCACTTCCTAATGAAAACATTTTGGAGGAATTACAAAATGAGTCCAAGCTTGTTACAGAGAAAAAGAATAATGAATCCTTTAGTAATGGTATATAATAAAGCCCACACTGTGTATGGCTCAGTCAAATCAGCTGGTCCCACCCCTTTATTCGATAGGTGAGGAGAATGAGACCTACTGGTGCTAAAGGTACAATGACGTCAGGTGAGTGAACAGACACTAATTCGGTTGCTTTGTATCTCAGTCCAAAGCCTTTTGTTTCATGTTACCATGAGCAACCTTGTTTACCCAACATGAGGTGAAGGGCTGGGATAGATAAACAAAGGAACAGTATTTGGGACCTGAGATCAGTATATAACCAAATCTGAAAGTTCTAGACTTCTCCTGGATTGGAACTCAAATATTCACCCACTGAAGGGGAAAGAAAAATACTAAAGAATGCTGATTATTCCAGTTCCATTTTTTAGTTATATCAGTGGCTGATTTACTACAATTTGAATGATAAGGCCTCAAGGACTTCTGAAACTGTTCCATCATGGGTAGTCTTACCATGTATGCATAAGACTCCCTACGTGTATATCTAAAAATATATTTATTCCCCGTCAGAGTGAGACGAAACTATTTGAAACATGTGGAAACATTTTTTTGCTTATATACTGATCTTATGTCCTGGAAACAGTCCCTTTGTTTAGCTAGGGATCATCATCAACTTTAGATCTCTAAGATGTCAATCTGCATTTTTATATTGGTATTTTTTTTTAAAGATTTTATTTATTCATTTGAGAGAGAGACAGTGAGAGAGAGAGCATGAGCGAGAAGAAGGTCAGAGGAAGAAGCAGACTCCCCATGGAGCTGGGAGCCCGATGCGGGACTCGATCCCAGAACTCTGGGATCATGACCTGAGCTGAAGGCAGTCGTCGAACCAACTGAGCCACCCAGGCGTCCCTATATTGGTATTTTTAAGAGAGCATAAAATACAGTGAGATACTTATAATTGGACCACTGCGGTAACACTTTCTACTTTAGCTAGAATCTGCATTAATTAGTGATACTTCTTCACAAAAATATTTCTTGAGTACTTTCTCAGAAATAAACCCTCAAGTATTTATTCTGTGTTATAATAGCCCTTTGCTGAATGAGAAGAATTGCAGTTGATGTTCATTTTCATGTCATACAGCATGGGTTTATAGGCGTCTTAAAATAGTCATGTTATTTTAGTCACATCTGAGACCTGAGCAACACTTTTCATAGTAAAATAAAAAAAAAAAATCTTGAACAATATTGTTCTTGAGTTAATTCTTCGGCAAAATGATATAAAATATTCTATGTATTTTGTTCTTCATCAAAAACAATATTTATCCATTTTTGTGTGTAATGTTTATACGCTATGCTATATGCTAAACAAACAAGTCAAGAAGCTATGACTTGCTTCCTCTGGAATCTCCTAACAAACTCTAAGAAACTGCTATGAGAGGACAGGCAAAAAACAGTCTTTTTTTTTAATTTTTTTTTTAAAGATTTTATTTATTTATTTGACAGACAGAGATCACAAGTAGGCAGAGAGGCAGGTAGAGAGAGAGGAGGGGAAGCAGGCTCCCTGCTGAACAGAGAGCCCGACGCAGGGCTCGATCCCAGGACCCTGGGATCATGACCTTGGCTGAAGGCAGAGGCTTAACCCACTGAGCCACCCAGGTGCCCCCCAAAAACAGTCTTTTGCTGGAAAAATAACTTCATTGTGTCTTTGGGAAAAAAAAAAAGCATAGATTTGTTTTTAATTTTTAATTTTTTATTGACATATATTATTAGCCCCAGGGGTACAGGTCTGTAAATCGCCAAGTTTACACACTTCATAGCACTCACCATATCGCATACTCTCCCCAATGTCCGTAACCCCACCCCCCTCTCCCTACCTCCCTCCCCGCAGCGACCCTTAGTTTGTTTTGTGAGATTAAGAGTCTCTTATGGTTTGTCTCCCCCCCAATCCGATCTTGTTTCCTTTTTTCCTTCCTTACCCCCTCAACCCCCACATTGCCTCTCAAATTCTTTGTATCAGGGAGATCATATGATAATCGTAAAAGGATGGATTTATAAGACTTTAGTTTATATTTAGATTTATTGATTATCAGGACCATGATAAATTCACATTGTGAGGAAACAATACTTCAAATATAGGAACTAGGTTTTCTACCCTTATATCAATATACAAATAAATGAAGAATTTTATACATTATTAATAGCTTAGAATCGTCAGCAATTTTTCACATTTAGAAGATATATATGATATAGAAATTTAATTATGAATATAATAGGAAAATTTCACAGATAAAATATCTCTCAAGACACAACTTTTTATATTACTCATAATATTAGACCATTGATTGTACTTCATATACTGTTTGTCTACTAACTGAAGTTATTACAAGCACTCCATCTGTACAATACACTCATGCTAGAGACAGCTCATATAGCTACAGTTTTTAAAGAACTGATCTGTGCCTTATGACAACAAAACTTCACTAATAAGAAACCATCATTATTGACTACCGTAGTAAAAACTTCATAATATTGGTATTATGAAGGCTTTCCTTTTTCCTATATGCTACATGAGCTACATAGGCAAGCCATGAACTGTGTTTTTCATGTTATAACTGTTCAAGAGTCCATCCCTTTGGGGATCTGTTTCTCTTTGAGAACAAGAAGACATTAATATGCAATTTGATTTCTTCTATTTCATTCCTATTCTATTTCTGATTGTAAGTGTGTGATGGTGTGTGTGTGTGTGTGTGTGTGTTAATTAAAGAAACAAAGCCAGCACTTTCAATGCACCGTTTTCAATTTATACTTTTGAGTGAGAGTTAGGAATTGTTGTTGGACGGAATAGTCTTCAAAAGTCTCTGGTACATTTCTGACTTGAGAAATCTGGGATAGGAATCTCTTTCCATGTGCATATACACTATCCTTTGAGCCTCTTCAAAACACGTTTGAGTGGGTTCTTGAATATTCCTGATGATAGTTTCTCTTGTTGAACTGTCAATGTTAATCTGAAAAGTGAAATTACATGCAGAGCATACGTAGGTATCATTGAAGATAGAAACCATAATGGAAAGGTTTAATTTCCCCCCCCTCTCCCTTTTTTTTTTTTTTTTTTTTTTACTGGAAAAAGGTAATTTTGTCTGAAATTCTGTAGATATCCAAAAAGACTTTTAAGAGACAAACTTTGCTCTTTCAAAAGCAAACATCCACCTTCCTATCCCAGGTTAAAAACCAAAACAAAACAGAAAACACATAGCCCCAGACCAAGGAAATCTCGGAAACCATTGCTTACTTAGATGCACTGGTTTGTTAGTGGAGTCTACAAACAAGGAAGTTTATGAGATGAAGGTCTCTTTTAAGGAAAGGGGAAGTTGGTGCTATTTTAAAGTTTATCTTTCTTAGTAGTCATGATTGTTGGTTTCAATGAATATGCCCTGAAATGGGAAGAGAGTGAAGAGAAATGGAGAAATAAAGGAGAGAAGTGGTTATTTCAATAAACCAAGTATTTTCCAGATAAGAGTTTTGAGGAACCAGTCAATAACGTAGGACTGTCCTGTGAGATGGGAATCTCACATAGCATTGTCCACCCTTATCCCTTGACAAGAATTTTCATTCCTTATTCTTTCTCTACCAGGAGGGGTCCCAGTGTTTCACGCACTCATGACTCTCTATTTTCTTGAGGCCGTTGTAAATGATTGGCAGAAATATCAGTGGGAATGTTTGCTGATTGGCTGCTTTGGAACTGAGGTGAGCAGTGAGTTTGGTGTGGAGGCACAGACTTTTCCCAAACCACTGGGGTATTCAATATGCCAGTGTATGGCATCTATAGTTCCTTCCAGCAAAGTCGATTCTTCTTTACAAGGACTTCTTCTCCTTTTTTTTCTCTCTCTCTCTCTTTCTCTCTTTAAAGAAACTCTTCCAGGAATTAGGATAATTTAGTGAGAAGCAGCTCTGGGGCCAGACAGGCTTAACTGTGAATCCTAACTCTCTCACTTATCAGCTCTGTGACACCGAACAAGCTAATTAACTTCCCAGATTCTCAGGCTTCTTATCTGTAAAATAAGGTCTACAATATTGAGTTTGTAGCATAGTAGGAGATACTGGATATGAAGTGCCTGGTACATGTGTGTGCTTGAGAGATCTTAGCGCCCTCCCCGGGATGTACTGATTTCCATTAGCCGTGACTGTCGCGTAGTTACCTCTCTAGGGGACTGTGGCTGGATGTAAATCTTATAAAGTTTTCTTGCCCTAGAAATTCTGCTCCACCGAGAGGCAGTTTTCTTATAGGTTTCACAGGCCATCCAGAATTTAATATTCTCGTCACTGTGCTCCATTTTTAAGTATGCTGTATAGACCACTGGACCATCTAAAAGTAATGGAGAAATCAGTTTATTTTCATGGATCAAAATCATTAGAAAATCTGAACAATATTTAATTCAGGTTAAAACTAAAGTCTAAATCAAAGCTTCCAAATTATTCAACAAGTGAATATTGTATAATGATACATACACACACACACACACAAACCACACACACACACACACACACACACACTACATCACACTTACATCCAAAGCATATTTTGACAATGCTCATTAGTAGTGGGGTCATCGCTTCATTCCTTTCTTCTGAGTCATTCAGAGGAAAATGTTCACTGAAGTGGGTGGGTTTGGGGCAGGAGAGGTCACTGGGACTCAGAAACAGGGCTTAAGTTGGATCAGTAGACAGAGCTTCATCATGAAACTGACATGAAGATCCAAGTCCTCCAGCCATACTGGAGGGTCAGGACACGGTTTAGAATCTCAACAGGCAGGTCAAGTTTGAAAGAAAAATATCCAAGTCATGTAGAAGTAATGAATTGATCAGGTTGTACAGCCTGGGGTGTTTCTCAGTATCCAACATGGAGAACATGGATGGAGGAAACGTTCAACTTCTCATTATGCTTTATGGTTCAAATGAGAAAGGAAGGACCAGACGAAGAATGGAATTCAGGTGTGGTGTTGAAAACTCTCTCAAAATAAAGAACAGGACAATGGGTATGTGTAGCATGACCATGAGATGACTCTTGATGCCAGAGATGATCATTGGTAGTTTTGGTATTCAGCTGTATTTTTGGAGTGGGTAGACAAGGACATACATGTGAAAGGTGCTTTTCTGACTGAGGCACTATTTTGTAGAAAAGGGTTAGGCAAGCTCCCAGAAATATAGCACATTAAAGAAAATCTCTGGGAGGACTAAACATTCTCAGTATTGAGGATGAACCCTCTCAGAACTTCTTTTGCTGACTGGGAAGTCTCTTGGCATATCTGAGAAATTGAATTGCTAAATGATGAAACAATGTAACTTTTAATTGATAGTAAATAGAAGTGTGTGTGTAGGCACATTGAATATGTGACCAAGTATAGGATTTTGATTAACAATATTTTATTCAGTATTATTAACTGTCATAAGAAATAATGGTAATGAGGTAGAGTACCAATATAAAGTCAAGCTTTCCAAGATCTTCGTATTACAGAATAGGCTGAGTTTTCTAGCACTAGAAAGCCGTAACTTCTTGGCTTCTACTGGCTCTGTCAGCAGTGATACAAAAATAAAGATAGCAATCAAGATATTTTTATTCAAGAAAAAAAAAACTCAAAAAGAGGCAGATCCCCTCTTCAATTTGCAAGAAATGTGCCTTCATGGGAACACACAAAATTAGAGCATGTCTCATGAATATCATGAAAGTCTAATCTTCATGACATTCAGTAGGAAATGGTTTGAACGGAATAACACTTGAGTTGAGAGGACAGATGAGATGGGGATGGAACGTGTATAAATATGTAACATAGGAAATGATATGGATTAGATATTTCTACCCAATGGGGAATACATTTTATCTTAGATTTCAAACAAGAAGTTTCTTTTCACCACCAAGCAACTTTAAGATGTGCCTTGCTTCATCACAGGCACAGAAAGCTAAGGGCAGAGACAAAGACTGTACCAAGCAGAGCTCATCTTAGAGAAATAGCTGAATGGGAAGGCAAACCAAAACCCAAACAAAACAAAACCATAAAAAAAAAAAAAATCAAAACAGAAAGCCATTTCTAGCTTAATAAGTAAAGCTAGAAGACAATAATTTGCAGTGTGTGTTGAAGAAATGGAGTCCTAGCTAAGAAGATAAAAAGCAATTTGACATACTTTGTACTTAGTGGAATTTGGACATTGCGTCCTGAGGAACAGAATTTGAGAGTCCTAAAAGAAAGAAGTGATCTATGGAACAGGGTAAGGAATGAGGTACCAGATAAAATCTGTAGATCCTGGAATGAGAGTCAGCCACCAGGCTACTTGGATGGCTCGAGTGGCTGGGCGGCTAGGGGAGAAGGAGATGACTTGGAAACCAATATTAGATTCTATGTTATAGAATTCTGAATTTGTGTTGATACTTAGGTTTAGCTTCATTGCATAGTAAAATCTTTAGAGATTCTCATTTCAGAACCTGCCTGCGTCTGTGTCAGCCTTCTCTAACTTCTTTCCTGATTGAGCGGAGGAAGGATTTTATGGGACCGGGCAAATGGTTCAACAGTTTTCAAAATACCCAAGGCCTTTGCTCATGAAACCATCCATGCATTGCTGTTGATATTTTATGTAGACACTTGATATGATAGATTGTAGTATTGGTCTTAGTTACTTCCTGCCCTTCTTATAGGAGGATGACATTTTATGTCCTACTTATATCAGCCTTGCTTATTGGACTTGTTTTAGCCAAGGAAATATATGAAATGTGCCATGGATAGCTGGAAGAAGGTTTTAAGCAGAAAGTTGAAGCAGGTGGTCTGCGATTGCCCTTCCAACTGGTCTTGCAAAGGACACATTCTGGGAAAGAACCTTTGGTCTGAAGGTTAGAATGAAGATATGGAAGAGACCTGGAGCTGAACCCAGTCACTGTGTGACATGAACAAGAAATGAACCTTTCTTGTAAATTAGTGGGATTTGAATGTGGTCTTTTACCTGACCTGGACCTGAAAGCTGACATCGATCACTTGGACCTCTCTGATATTTCAGAGAAGATTCTGGTGCCTGGAATCAGTAGACTCACATGGCTGGTATGTTTTATAGAATTTTTATAACTTAGTCAAGTAAGCAGCTGAAGATGCATTTGTATGAAAGTGTTCCAGGAATATGAGTAATTATTAAAGTTGGAACTGATTTGCTCAATTGAGAATTTCTACTGACTCAGACAACAAATGAATTTAAAGGTGGAAAAGCCTTTTCCAAATCGGGCAGTGAGGCCCAAAGTAGCCCGTTCTGAAGTTGTAAATGCTACTCCTTCCTGAGCATTATACTCTACAGACCGTGATTTTGCTTGAGCAGAGTGAATAAGGAGAAACAACTAGAATTGCTCATTAAATGGAGAAGATGGAAAAAATAGGTTTATGTCATATATAATGCATGCTTTTTTCTTAAGAATGCGAGTGATGCTTTTGGGAGTCTCTAGCATGATCTTTTTAAGCTAGTCACTGAAATTAGTATTTCTATGACACACAAGATAACACATGTCAGTATCTTGATGCAGAAGGAAAACGTGACATTCCTCTTGGCTGAGTCAGAGCAGTGGCCCATCTGTTGCAGGATTGTTTTCTGCAAGGGGAAAAAGCTTACACCACAAATTAAATCCTAACGTTTTGCTATATTGCGGTCTTTCATCAGAAATGCACCTAAAACAATTTTAAATTTATTTTATTTTCAATCTGTACCACTTGGAATAATAAATTCCATAATTGTACTAGACTCTATATGAAGGTTAAAAGTAAACCTGCTTTACTGAGTTTCTCTAGTTTGGCTACTATGATATTAATCATTTATGATTTTTCTCTTAACTTCTTTTTGCTGTGTTATTATAAAAGTAACTTAAAGTACTATGAGTTGTTTTTAAATACAGAAAACTTCCAATAAAGAGAATAAAGATTATTGACAATTTGATATATTTCCCTTTGTTTTTTCAGTCCTTTGTTAATGTTTAACTTTCTATCTAACTAGTATTCATTCATGGATACAAACATAGATACATATATAAATTACTGACATTATACTATGAAAACAATTTTGCATCATTCTTTCATATTTAGTATGTAGGAACACTTTCTTCTTTTGATTTTTAAGGGTCACATACTGGTCTATTGCAAGGCTACCCTATTTTATATTTAGCTACCCTGCTATTATTGAATATCTATGTTGTTTCCCACTTTTATGTTGTAAATTATCCTACACTGAATGTTTCGTGTATAAATCTTTGCATCTGTAATTATTTTCTTAGAATTAATTTAAGGGGTGGAATCCTTACGTTGACAGATACTGTATTTTTGGAGACTATTGATACTTGTTGTAAAATTGCTTTCAGAAAGATTTCATTATTTTTCATTACTAACATTAGTGTCAAAATGTCTGCTCACTTCACCCTTTCCAGTCTGATGGGGATAAAACCAGTGACTTACAGTTGTTTTAGATTTTTAATATATTAATGCCGAAACATTTTTTCTTTCTTACTGACCATATCTTTTCTTTCTGTGAATTTCAAATCATATAACAATTTTTTTACACTATTAGTGTTTTCTGGAATTTTTTCAGATCTTTACATATGAGAGACATAGTTATATTTATTGCATTATCTTCTCTGCTCTTTTTACATAGAATTTTTGTTTATGATTTTTGAGAAAAATATGTAAGCCATCTAATCTGAAAAAAAAAAAACAAAAAACACCTCATTTTGTCTATCTGACCTGCTTTCAATCTCTTTTGCACTTTTATCAGAGAAAAAGAAAAAATCTCTATAACAAAAATCTGGCCACAACCCTTTAATAATAACCTTTCAACCTTTTCCCATTATTGCCCCCATAAAAAAAGCCAGACCTTGGCAGTGGCTACAGGGCCCATGAAGATACAGTGTTCTCGACCTCTCTGCCTCTTTCTTTGTCACTTCTGGAAACATTCTTGGTTTGAGTGTTGCTCCTGGCCAAGCCATGTGCCACCGCCATGCTGTTGTACAGGCAGTTCCTTCTACGAGGTGGCCTTTGTACTCTGATCTAAGACTCATGTGGAGCATCTCAGTTTCTGGAAAAATTTCTAACACTCCCCTCCCCCACCTAAGTAAGTGTTTCCCATCTGTTGACAAATAGCACCTGGCCCATCTTATATAATTACAGTTCTGTCTCACCCTGCATCACAGTCTGCTCTATCTACCCCTTTACCTTTGATTACTTTCCCACTCCCGGGCTCATACTTCGTGAATTAGGACTGCAGGTCTGTCTTCACACGCCCAGTGGCTTTGCCCTGCCTTGTATACAGCAGGTAGTGACTAGACCAGTGTGTCAATCCAGGCTTTCGGACTTCTCATACTTTTATGTTTGAAAGTGATTCTCTGCAAGTTTTGAAAGGTGAAGCAGCAAGCCATAATTATTTAGCATC
Source organism: Mustela lutreola (assembly GCF_030435805.1). Taxonomy (NCBI): domain Eukaryota; kingdom Metazoa; phylum Chordata; class Mammalia; order Carnivora; family Mustelidae; genus Mustela; species Mustela lutreola. The sequence continues at coordinate 55,578,533 of NC_081303.1, forward strand.
CTGGGGGCACCAAAGACCAGAAGATTTTACCTGGCGTGTTGTTCCTTTTTGCTTTTTTTTGGACACTGAGACAACATGTCCTAATGCAACAAGGATGTGTCTGAAAGGCCAGGTTTTGTTGTTCTGTTTTCTCCCTCAAGGGAACAAGTGCACGAGGAGTTAGAGAAGACAAATCGTGCCGTGTGGAGGAGCTGCTACCCCGCAGGGGAGGTAGTGTGAGGGCTGCCGAGGGGAACCATGGCAACAGCAAGGGATTAGCAGAGGGCAGAGTAAATTATAGTCTAGGAAGCTGCAGATCCACAGCGAGCAGCACAGAATCTCTCTCAGAGGAAGAGAGCTGAGGGAAAGGCTCTGTCTGTGGGATCAGGAGGCATGGGGAGTAACAGCATCCATCCGTCACTTCTAATGTCTGCTTTGTGCCAGGCTGAAGATGCACCAGGCACAGGAATTGGAACCGTCTTCATGGCCTCCAGAGATATGATAGTCCTATAGCATCCAACCTGGCATTTCCAAGGGTGTTTGCAGGTGATCGTGGTAACTGAGAAGGAAGGAAAGTATACACCACCTTGAAGGATGACTTTGACCCAAATCAATGGTGATGTAAACTCTGTGATTCACAAAACCTGCCTATTTAGAATGGCTTAACTCTACGTCTGCTCTGGAACAAACTGAAGAGAACATACGAACATATGTAACTGGACTTTCTCATTTGAAATCATCTGGGCAAATTTTATGTGGGCACTCAACATTACACAGTCATTCTACCACCCCTCCGTAATATCTTGGTTCTTTCACTCGCCAGAAACTATTTCTTCTCGTCTCCCTTCTCCCTTCCCTATCTCTCGTCAGCTCTGTGCTGATGCCCTTGCCTCAGACCTCACAGAGAACACTCATTTCATCAGGTAGGGATGCCTTCTTCTCCCTCCTTTCCAACTTTTCTCCTGAACTGGAAACAATGTCTGAGCCATTCTTTTCTAACTTCCACTTTACTATGGTTTCTCCATGACTTTCCATTTCTTTGTTGCTCTTGAAATTGTCCCTACCCTCTTCTATGTCATCACTTTCTTTCTAACGGTTGCCATCACCTCTACTGTATTTCCCAAATAAAACCAAAAATGGCTCTTGACTCTATGTTCTCAGTATTGACCTCATGTCTCCTTCTAACCTGTACTCTTTTTTCTGCTGACCTTCACCCCAAAACTTATGTAAATGATTCCCTATATTCTCTCCCTTGCTTTCTGTTCTCCTATCCATTCCCGTGCCCCTAAAACAGTTCCTGTCAAGGCACCACTGGCTTCCATATTGCCACATCCAGTGATCCCTGGTCTTTTCTCATCTTACCAGTCTTCTCAGCAGTCTTGGACACAGCTCACAGCTCCCTTCTTGAAATATGCTCTTCATTGCCTTTCACGGTGATGTACTGTTTTGCTCATCCTTAATTCACCCGAAGCTCTTTTTCCACCTCCTTTGCTGACTCCTCCTCTTCTCTGGATTTGGCACTATCAGCATGCACCTAAGCTCCATTTCTGGATCTCTCCTCTCCTTTCCCTGATACTCCCTCTTAGTGATCTCACAGTCCCATGACTTCTATTAGAGTCTATATGCTAAGTACTCTTGGCTTTGTCTTCCCCGCTAACTTATAGTCTTACATGGTTTATTGCAATAGCTTCCCCAACCAGCTCTCTGTTTCTTTCTTTTTTTTCCTTTCTTTTTTTTTTCAGAAGAGAATCAGAGGGGTTTTATGTTGTTGTTGTTGTTTTGTTTTGTTTTGTTTTTGGGAAAAGGGGCAGGGGCAGAGGGATAGGGAAAAAGAGAGAATCTTATGCAGGCTCCATGCTGGGCTCCATTTCATGACTCCAAGATCATGACCTGAGCTGAAACCAAGAGTTGGATTCTTAACTGACGCCCCAGAGAGTACCCTTAAAATCACATTGACCCTTGTTACTCTGCAATTGAAAGCTTTTTATGTGGCCAATAAGTCTTATACTTATGATATGGTGAGCATGGTTTATTTGAAGACAATGTCCTCGCTTATCTCTCTGGGCCTTTTAAACATGGCTTTCCTCTGCTTGGGCCACTCTACCCACAGATCCCAGCCTGGCTGGCAGCTTCTCATTGTTCAGCTCTTAGCTCAAATTTTACCCCTTCTGACAGTTGTCTTCTAGTCATACACTTGAACTGTCCCCTTATATCTGCCTTCTCTTTGCCATGTCAGCTGGTTTTATTTTCTTGAAAGCACTTACCACTTTCTGACATTAATGTATTCACTATTTATTTGTGTGTTTGTCTATCTCCTCCTCTAGAGGGAGCACATGAGCTGAGGACAGTGACCTTGTAGGTATCTTTCACCTCTGTCCCAGTGCTGGGAAGGTTTCCCACACCCAAGGAACGACTGAAAGAATCATCCAAGCAAGTTAGTTGCAGTTTTACTAAACTTCTTTCTATTTTGGGTCAACATCATTTAAGGAAAAATTTTTGGTAATTCTCAGGTACTTTTATGAGAAAGTAACAAATAGTTTTGACATTTTTTTTTTTTCTGGTCCATTAAAAAACTTATTACTACTTTTATGTCCATTTGCAAATAATGTAACTCTTCTAAAAACTTGGGTGTTTGGAAACTTGGAGAACTTTCTATCACCTGCAGACTTGGAAATTTCGCAGGGTACTTTCTGCTTAACTCATTAGGGAGATTTTTTTTTTTTTTTTTTTTTTTAGATTTTATTTATTTATTTATTATTTGTCAGAGAGCGAGCAAGCGCGAGCGAGCACAGGCAGACAGAGTGGAAGGCAGAGTCAGAGGGAGAAGCAGGCTCCCTGCGGAGCAAGGAGCCCGATGCGGGACTCGATCCGAGGACGCTGGGATCATGACCTGAGCCGAAGGCAGCTGCTTAACCAACTGAGCCACCCAGGCGTCCCAGGGAGATTTTTTTTTTTTTTTTAAAGATTTTATTTATTTATTTGACAGAGAGAGAGATCACAAGTAGGCAGAGAGGCAGACAGAGAGAGGAGGAAGCAGGCTCCCCACTGAGCAGAGAGCCCGATGCGGGACTCGATCCCAGGACCCTGAGATCACGACCTGAGCCGAAGGCAGCGGCCCAATCCACTGAGCCACCCAGGCGCCCCCCAGGGAGATTTTTTAATGAGACCAATTTTTACACTAAATCCTGAGGAATCCTACACACTGTCTCTCTACTGGACTTCTAAAGTAGTTGACTATTTTTAAAGTACTGTCAGTCAAACCTCCTTATTATTTTACAGCAGTCGGAATCAAGTCCCAGTTCAGATCTGCCTCTTGTGAGAAGCTTTCCCCAGAGACCTGCTATCCCCCACCATCTATCTTCACCCCTTAGCACAAACCTAGTGTGTATGTGCTACAGACCTACCTACGAGGACTGTGCTAGGCGATCTGTTATTTCTAGTCTCCCTTCTTTATAGTTGTTCACAAATTGTTTATGGTGCATGTATATATTTTTTTAATATTTAATTGTGGATGCCTTCAGGAAAGTACTTCCACTGTCCCTACATTCTACATAGTTGGAACTCACTAGATGCTTCACAGCTCAGGGATCATACTTCACACAGTATGCTAAAACTCAAAGCAGTTTGTTCTTAGCAGTTGTTTGAGCAATCTGTTCAGCCCTCGGATTCTCATAGGATGCTTCCTAAGTACACATTTTTCTTCAGTCACAAACTACACTTTTGGGATATACTTTAAGTGCTGCTCTTCTATAAGGCTGTCCTAACCCAACCTTGCAAGTAATTTTATGTCAAAGAAATGTGTGTCTGTGTTTTTCTTTCTATATCTAGAGCTTCTTTCTGCTTGTCGAATGTAATAATAGACTCTTCTTCAAGGGAAAGGCAAAGCTTTATAAAGCCATCCTTACTCTGGAAGCAAAAGCCAAAACAAACCAAATGAAACCAAACCAAACCCTGCCATTTAGCCCTTTCTTCATCGTTTGGTGAAAATGTTGTCAAAGGCTATTATTTTTAAAAAGTGTGTGTTTGCCTTGCCCTTGAAGTTCCATTCAGGATATTACTAGAAGTAACAATCACCATTTTCTACTTTACCACAATGTGCTATCAGTTGTAGGCTTCCCTGTTTTCTTCTGGGAGATTTTCAGTTTTTGGAAAAAATCTACTCTTTTCCCTGTGTTATTTCATGTGGTAATGGGTGCATGGAATTTTTTTTCCCCAAGCACATTGCCTGGTACCTAAGTGCTTAAGATTTAGTGAATGGATATTGAACACACATACTCTTTTTAAAAAATTAACTTGTTTGTCAATAATGAATCATTGAATAACATCTAGGCTATTAGCATTTTTAATTTCTAATTAAGGTCTTAATTTTGACAGGGTTCTGTTCTTCAATTGACGATATTCTTAGATCCCCTCGTCTCAAGAGGAAGTTGAACTTAACTGTATTGCAATGGCTAGTACTTAATGGCTGTTCAGTAAACATCTCTTAAACCGATTCCTGTTCATCCATTGAAACCATACTTAATACCTTTCCTTCCTACATGTAGTTTCTGAACTACATGTTCTTAGAAATAGTCTTTTAATCTCTGTAGAAAGAAGCATCTACATATCTTAGGTAAAGAATACATTTTACTAATGTCCTTGGTTAATGTAAACACACCTTATTCTCTGGCACATTTAATGTTTCTTTGTTTTTTTGTTTGTTTGTTTGTTTTGTTTTGTTTTGTTTTATATTATCTTCCTGGTTGGATGGTCCAGCGATGAATTGTTTTATCCCTTTTTAAATTATGTGATTATTAAATTTTACATGAATTTCACAGTAATTCAATTTCTCCTAAGATTCTTATTCTGCTTTTGCTGGTTTAATAAAGAGCCTTCCCATCCTCTCCTTTTCTGTAAACTTTGCTTATTCTTATGACACTAGACCTCTGAATAGCTAATTGTAATTAGGCTATCACTTGAGGTTATTAGATCATTACCCAACAACTAACTGTATTCACTTTGTTTATGAGGCCTTTAGGACTGGCACAGAAAGTTTTATGTAATATGGCTTGATAGTTGGATCTTTTCTCACTAATATTTATCTTATGTTAGTATTCATTGAACATTTATTAAATGCCCATTGAATACAAAGCACATTTTTAGCCTCTGGGACAGGAGATGAAAGGTGAAATCTCTCTGATCTGTGTTTTCAGGGAATTTAAAAATCTACTGAGAAAGTGTCTGTGGAAAAAACCCAGTACGCTAAGTAACCATACTTAGAAGCGGAATAAATACTGATACCAACGGAAGAAAGAGGGCAAGTATTTCCAAGAGATGGCAGGGAAAAGGTGGAAGTTGAATTTTACTAGCCAGGACGGGCAGATAACAGAGTAGACAGAGGACTTGCCAAGAAACCTGGAGCAGGTGTGCCATGGAACAAAGGTCACCCTGGCGGAGGGGTGTGTCATGTGAGGAGGGAGAGCTGCGGCTAAATCGTAGAAAGTGTGTTTGAGTTTGGGATAAAGGGTCTTAAAGGCCAAGTTAGAGATTTTGAACTTTTTGGTAAGCAGCAAAGAAAAAGGAATGATATTCAGAGACATGCACTTTATTACTAATTAAAGTAACTACCATTTATTGCATGCCTAATCTGCATCAGCTATTAAGCTAGGTGTTTTATGGCTAACATAAACAATAATGCTGGAAAGATGGGTGATATTATCCCCATGTTACAGATAGAGAATTTGAAACTTCAAGAGGGAGATTAATGTGCAATGTTGCAAAACATAGATTTCAGCGGCTGGGACTGAAATCCAAATTATTTAGCGGAGGATCAATCAATATAGCTGACTGAACAATATATGCTTTTGTCTCTTCCTTTTACTCCAGTGTCCTAAAATTGACCCCCCAAATTTCAATTTTAAAAATTCATAATCATGCTGGCAAACCGGATCACAAAATATGAGGAATACTTAAAAAGTCAAAGGCTGGGGCGATTCACAAGAAAATCCTGGCCTCAGATGTTTATTGGAAAGGGTTGTTAGGCTAGGTCTGGAGGTGTGGATCCCAGTAGGGAGGGCCATGAAGTAATTTCCAGAATAGCTGAGGAAAGGGTTCCTGTAGAAGGAGCCAGGGGTCTACACCACTGGTCTACACTCTATGAGTCAGCTGTCTCCATGCCAGGAGGGGCCCTTGTGTCAGAGAGAGCAGGAGTGCCCCAGAAACACGGTCACCCCCAGGAGTAACAGGAAGTACTCTATGCAGAGTCACCACTGATACATCCCATCAATTAAATCATTAAGTAGCATAGCTAACTCCCTCTCCATAGTCAGTAGGTGTAAACAGGTGAAATATTTGCAGAGAGTCTATTAGGGAATCTCAAATAAGAAGAGGTCTGTAGACAACAATTAGCAAACATTTGATGGGGACAAAGTCCATTAAAAAAATACTAAATTCATCAAACAAGAGAATTTTCTATGAGTATCTACTACATTTTTTTTTCCTCTGCGTACCTGTCTTCTGGTACTTATCAACTTTCCAATTCTCTACCCCAAATACAAGTGGCTGCTCCCATGAATGCACACACTTTTTTGTATTCCTTGCTTTGAGCCTATGACTCTATCTCCCTAATATCCATTTTTGTTAACTCTCATTTATACCATCTGGATGTTGATACTTCCATACCACTATATGCAGATTTATATGAAGTCTTGTGTAAATCAGACACTGATAAAACAGAAAACTAACTCCGAGGAGTTTCAAAACATTAAGACTCAAACTTTTCTTACTTTTGAAAGCACTAAGAGCAGCAAATTGTTGAGTTTTCTAAAATCCTAACTTTAGAAGGCCATGGTAAGGCAGTGTATTTCAGGATGTGTTACAATTTAAGCATATTTTCTAAGGGATTTTACACGTACACTTGTCAAAACTAAAAATTCCCAGTGACTAATCTTGTTTTAATTAACACCAAAGAAAATAATAGTGGTTGACACGACAAACTATTTTCAGGTTTTCTTTTTTTAACTGGGAGCAGTTGCCATTTAGAAGGCTGTGAGAAGAGAGGCGTACATTCATCATCTAGTGCCACCTTCTTCTGTTAGGAGTGAAACTGACAGGTTAGTCAAAGATGAAATATACGCAATACTCACATTTTGTAGCCATCAGCTTTTCGAAAGACTGGCCCCACTGTAACACTTCCTCCAAAGTAATGCTTTGAAAAGAAAAAGAAGGTGCTCATTGTACCAAAGTATTCTCAAGGGTTTGCTGAACTACAGAGAAATACATGATCTTGAAAATAATGCCAAATTATAGTTGTACTCTATTTGTGTGTGGTTTTGGATGGAAATTTATCTTTCTGTGATCTCCTACATTTTTGTTTTTTTACTTTCTAAATTACTAAACTTAAAAAAATTGTGAAAGTAGTATAAAATTTAAAAATAAATTTTTAAAAGATAAAGATCCATAGTCCTTTAATTCCATTATTCCCAACTTACTACTATTCATATTTTGATTTACTTGTTTTCAGTGTTTTTGTTACTTGTGTGTGTGTGTGTGTGTTTAACTAAGAAGTAGCCATACTCTGAATGTGTGTTTGTGGACATGCATACTTTGTTTGTGTATACATATATATGTATATATATTCACTTGTATTAAGCTTTTTACGTGTCATCGCAATTATCTTAAAATCCATTTATAGTGTTACGACTTATAATTATAACATTATAATCTTTAATAGTCATTGTGGAGGGTTCTACAAGGGGGCATTTTTTTTTTCTTCTTTTAAGATTTATTTATTTGAGAGAGAAAGAAAGAGAAAGAATGTGGATTGGGGAGGGACAGAGGGAGAGAATCCTCAAACATGGACCCCAATGTGGGGTTCGATCTCATGACCTGAGCTGAAATCAAGAGTTGGCCATTTAACCAACCAAGCCACCCAGGTGTTCCTATAAGGAGGCATTCTATAGTTTACATAATTATTCTCAATGAGCATCTTGATTATTTCTCATTTTTTTAACATAAAAACTTGTGATTAAGGCTTGCTATGCTCACACAGGGCAATTGCTTATGGGTGGGATTTGTAACAGTAGAATTAAAGTGGGTCAAGAAATGCACATTAGGGGCGCCTGGGTGGCTCAGTGGGTTAAGCCACTGCCTTCGGCTCAGGTCATGAACTCAGGGTCCTGGGATCGAGTCCCGCATCGGGCTCTCTGCTCAGCGGGGAGCCTGCTTCCTCCTCTCTCTCTCTCTGCCTGCCTCTCTGCCTACTTGTAATCTCTCTCTGTCAAATAAATAAAAATAAAATCTTTAAAAAAAATGCACATTAAAATTTTTTTTTTTTAAGATTTACTTATTTATTTGACAGAGAGAGATCACAAGTAGGCAGAGAGGCAGGCAGGTGTGGGGGGAAGCAGGCTCCCCACTGAGCAGAGAGCCCGATGTGGGCTCTATCCCGGGACCCTGGGATCATGACCCAAGCTGAAGGCAGAGGCTTTAACCCACTGAGCCACCCAGGTGCCCCAAGAAATGCACATTTTTAAGGTTCTTGGTATAAATTGCCAAACTGCATTTGGGTTTGCATCATGTGCTGCTGGCATCAGTAATGTGTTGGCCCATGTAACTATATCTTAGAGATTATCCACAAAGTCTATTTGCATGCATTCATATAATAAAGTTAGTAACCTATATGCAGATATTTTCTCTATTATTTGTTATAATTTTTTTTTTACAGGCTGAGGGTTTGAATTTTTTAAAAGTGAATAATATGTGAATAAACGGTATAAAAACTATTTACCATTTCAAAAAATCTGTGGAAAATACTGGGTTTGAGGCTTCATTTCTGTTCATCTTTTGGGGCTTTGTGAGGTGATTGGCTAGTGACTATGGATTCTTACGTATCATTTTATTTTCTCTCCTTCAAAATACTCAATGTGTTCATCGCCATTCAGCTTATGATTGTTTCAATTTACAGTTGGTTCACTCTTCATCTTCCTGTTTCTGGTGATGTCAAGGCATCAGCTCACTGTAGATACAAGTAAGCCCTATGCATTGCCTACACCTGGTGTAGGGAGCTCAGTAACTGGTGTTGCGGGAACAGCTATCAGCATTAGGAGGGACTTAACACAATGAAGGAGAAGATTAGTCAAAGAGGTTAAAACATGACCTAGAACATGCAAAAATATCAGGAGTCTTAAAAAGGTCAAATGTCTTTTGTTGTCTACAAATTTGGATGGTCCGTGCCAGTTTTAGGTGGACTATGTGCATCAGTACTGAGGCTTAACAATATACTGACATTAAGATTGCTTTCAAAAACCATTTCCATGACATGGTATCTGACTCGTTGTTCTTTTCTCTTACTAGAACTTTAAGAACAGTGACCTACAGTGACCTTTCCCATCCAGTGAAATGGTAAGTTCGGCAAGGTATATGGCATTCCTCTTGGCTCCACCCGTGTTCCCATTATATAGGAAAAAAAGAAAACCTACAATATGAGCCAAGATGCTGTCATTGTCTTGGCTTAGCTTAAAATAAAGCGTTGGCACTTTGTTGTTGAGAGAATTCTTCCTTATCTAAGATTCATGAGATTTATGGGAATAGATCACGATCAGAGTGATTACAGTTGGGGTTCAAGTTGTAAAATGAAATTTGGTTTTGGTTTAACCCCATTTTGCTTGTAATTTTTTCTGAGCATCTCAAGTTTCATGCTGTCCCATTGCTATTCAGGTGAGAGTATTTCTAAACCTCTCTGTCCCCTCACCCATCCGGATTTCCTAATAAAAGCACCAGGTACAAAACAGGGGAGCATTCTGAGACCTCGTGGCATTGTGGAAATGGGAATGAAGAGTCACTGGAGTCTGAGAGTCTGAGAGTCCTGAGTTCTAATTCCAGGGCTGCATTTAATAGCTTTTGGTGTTGCCTAAAATCTTTGAGCCCCAGTTTTATTATCTATAAGATGGGGATAATACCTATCTCTCGAAGTTATCTTGAAAAGTAGAAGGTCATGAACATACAACACCTATCCAATGACTGTTATCTACCAGCTTGTCATGACCGTAAATTCTCTTTCCCTGGCCGCCCTCTTCCCCGATGGCTGGTCTACAAGGTGAGTAGAAGGAAACATGAGCCCCTGGTGGTGAGACTCCATGGGAGTCATCAGCAGAAGAGATGGAAGCTGTTCCCGAATTAGCCTACTTCATCTCCCTCCCAGCACAGCAGCGTCACCTGGTTGTTTAAAATGCTGAGCTTTGGGTCTTCTTATCTCATCCACCTACCACTTCAGCCTCCTCCTCACCTCACACAAATGCTTGTATTTTCAGATATTTTGCTATTACAGGGCAGGAACAGGCATGCCAGGAGCTCTGACCATAGCAAGGGAGATGGGGTCAGGACTGAGCAGTCCACATGGACTTGGTTAGGCACTCTGGTTAAACTAACACACAGTGATCCCCAGTGTGGGAATCCTGGAGTGTGTGGGAATCCTTGAGGTGGAAAATCCAATCAAACGGTTTGTTACCCTTCTCTGGCATTATGCATTCCATTTTAGCAATCACTATTCCCATCCAAATGGCTACATGTTTAGTTTGGCAAAATATCCAAGAGACTCGGGAGGCTGGTAAGCATCTGGTTATCACACCAGTCTCCCTTCTTCCAAATAGACATGAGGTTTCTGGCACTTTTAGATGGAGGGTTAAAATCCTGAAAATATTTTGGATAAAGAATCTCATTTGAACATAAACAATATAAAACTTTAAAGAAATCTAAGAGTGTTTATAATAGACCCTGTATAAACATTAAACTTGCTTAATTCTCAAGTGTAACCCATAAATAATGAACATGAAACCTTAGGGTAATACATGATTGCTCTTCTGGAGGAATTGCTCATGTGTATATGCAAATTTTACTCTCTGAACAAAATATATTAAATTAGCCATTGAATAAATGTACACCTATTTATCATGTGATACATATGCATGAGAACGGCCATCTAATTTAAATGCCACTTACTTTGAAGGAAGACTCTTAGATTCATCTCTGCACATCTTGCAAATCCAACAATTCCAACTGCTCATTTTTCTAAAGCAATACAAAATGTACTTAGTATAATTTAGTCATTTAAAATAATTATATGCTAGAGTCAATGTCTCAGGAACACACAAAATTATAAATCATGAAAAAATAAGCATCAGTTTTTGAAATTAACGGGATACAACCACTGGTGGCGTGGGGAGGAGAGATGAAAATAAAATAACTCATCTTATAAATATTTTTTTAGAAATGCAGGTACTTCAAGTTGTGACTTTAGAACCCACCTGGGCCACTTATTCATCCTAATATGTTTTATTTTTTTTAATTTTTATTTTTTTAAAAGATTTTATTTATTTATTTGACAGAGATCACAAGTAGGCAGAGAGGCAGGCAAAGAGAGAGAGAGGAGGAAACAGGCTCCCTGCTGAGCAGAGAGCCCGATGCAGGACTCGATCCCAGGACCCTGAGATCATGACTTGAGCCAAAGGCAGCAGCTTAACCCACTGAGCCACCCAGGCGCCCCAATCCTAATATGTTTTAAAAAAATACAGCTTACTGAGAAAAATCTTCCCATTTAGGGCCCACCAACAATGAATTCGACTCCTGGGTCTTCCCTTTTTTTGGGTAATTTTTAAAAGATCTCTCAATATATCACACAAGAATTTGCTTCTTTGTAATTAGCCAAAATAGTGTATATAGCTAAGTAAAAAAATAAGATTCCTTAAGGGTGAATTCTGAGAAGGGTGTTGCTTACCTGGTTTTCTCTGTTGTTGGCAGCATAACCTTGGCTTTAAAATTTAGGTACAGTTTACTCAGCCCAGGCTTTATATAGAAGTGTATGTTATAGAGGGTTTTAAACTCAGAACATTGAGAAAACAATTCAAAAATTTAAGAGTACTTAAATCTGCAATTTATAATGAGAGATGGAAATATTTTCTAAATATGTATGCATTACACACAATGAACTATTAAGGATAACAGTGAGTTTTCATATTAGTCTTCACTGATTCATTCAAAACATCTGTTGAACACTTGTTATGTGCCAAGTTCTGGCTGCCAGTGTTCCATGCGGATCCTGTCTTTTCCTCTTCCTATCTTCACTAGCAAGCAGTTAAAGTCTCTCTGATGGGGACTTTGAGACAGGAAGTCCAGTGGTCCATGAGTACACATAGGAGAAGAACCTAGCCAGACTTGAGGGTGGTTAGAGACAGCGTCCCAGTATAGTAATAGCTGAGCTGGAACCCACAGGATGTGCAGGAATGTGCTGAGTGAAGAGGACAGGGCAGCTTGGGCATTGGTTCATGTTCCAATTGAGGAAATGAAAGGAATGTAGTCTTCTCATGAATCTAGAATATGGCAGGGAGAAAGCTGAGAGAATGGGCTAGAGAACTAAGATTGGATCAATAATCATGTTCCAAAATGTTCATTGCAGCAAGAAAGTGATGAGAGATGAAGTTGGAAGACCTGCGGAAGCTAAGCATGTTGGGCCATACACTCCATCAATTTCATAGGAAGGAGCTGGAAAATTATTAAAGATTTTAAAATATGAAGGTGACGTGCTAACATCTGAGATGGGTTTTGGGAGTAGAATTGATTGTAATGGTGCAAGGGTGTAATCTGGAAGACTAGTTAGGAGATTGCCCGCGGGAATGTAGGTGAGGATCTTACAGGGTTCGATTCGGAAGGTGGCCGGAGAGCTGAAGGGAGAGGGACAGATTTTCGACGTGGTAGAGAACCTGATGTATTGGATATGGAAGGTGGGAAGCATGCAGGAAACAAGTTCAGATAAAAGATTTGAACTCAAGATAAAGGTGGCGGTTTTTATAAAACACATAGGAGAAACCCAAATAAAAGATAAGATGGTCCAGGAAGAGAATATGAACTCAGAAAAGTAGACGGCCCAAGACAGATGACTCAGAAACACACTGAGAAAGTGAAGCCTGCAGAAGGCTTCAGAGTATAAACAGAAACCAAGGAATGAGTTATCAAAAAGCAAAGACCAGTCAGTTGAGTGTTAAGAGCGGGGAAGAGATGAAGGAAAAAAGAATGGGTGGCTCAGTGGGTTAAGCATCCTACTCTTGATTTTGGTTCAGGTCATGATCTCAGGGTCCCAAGATCGAACCCTGCCATGCTGGGCATGAAGTCCGCTTCAGATTCTCTCTCTCCCTCTCTCTTTGCCCCTCTCCTCCCTCCTAGGCCCGTTCCATGCACATGTGAGCACTCTCTCAAAAAAAGAGAAAGCGAGAGAGGACAAGGGGGCCTAGCAAATATCCATCCGATTTGCTAACACGAAGGTCATCAAGAGCCTTGGTGAGAGGGGTTTTGGCAAACAGGGAGGGCAGAAGCAAGAGGGAAGAAAACAAGAGGAAATGGAGACCAGAACCAATATAGGGCTACTTGGACTTTCTTTCTCTCCTTGGCCCTCTCTCCATTCCTGCGTTCCCTCCGTCTCGCCCCTCCTTCCTTCCCATCTAATGAAAGCCATGAACAAACAGTGTAACAGAGACTGAGAGGCAGGACTGTGCTCTCTGGCTGTTCTGGCCTGCACATCTCTAAGAATCTGGTTCACAGGGGCGCCTGGGTGGCTCAGTGGGTTAAGCCGCTGCCTTCGGCTCGGGTCATGATCTCAGGGTCCTGGGATCGAGTCCTGCACTGGGCTCTCTGCTCAGCAGGGAGCCTGCTTCCTCCTCTCTCTCTCTCTCTGCCTGCCTCTCCGACTACTTGTGATTTCTCTCTGTCAAATAAATAAATAAATCTTTAAAAAAAAAAAAAAAGAATCTGGTTCACAAAATCTACAGTGTAAGTGACCTGCCCTCGGATTGGCAAATAGTGTTCATGGAAAGAAGTTGTAGACTTAGGAGAAAGGAGGAAAATCAATAGACATTAGGTTTCTGAAAAAAAAAAAATTTTTTTTTTTTTAAGGGACTAGAATTCAGATTGAGGGATAGAATATTGAAAGTGAAAATAGAGGAAGAAATAGCTGGGTTTTTTGGTTTGTTTGTTTTGTAACTGGAATAGGTCTAGATCTAAGTATATTTGTAGGTTTGGGGATAAGAATTTGGGGGTTCTGTGGTCTGTTGGATTTCATTTTCTGTATGGCTTCTCTCCCATAAGGTGGAGCAAGGGACAAGTAGCTAAGTATATCTATAGGAAAAAAAAAACAAATTTAGGACTCTTGTGATTGCAAATATAGATTTAAATCAATTTAAGCAAAAGAGAGAGTTGATTATAAGGATAACTGTGTATGCAGACAGATTCTAGATGGCCTTAAATGTTGGGCTCTATTCTGTTGTAGCAATAATTCACTGAGGTCTTTGAATTATGGTGTGATGAAAACAAGATGCTTTGTTAGAAAGATAAATCTGACCAAGGATGATTAACACTGAAATAATTGAGGCTAAAAAATCTTTTACATTGATTGGTTATTCATAACCGACCCTGTGCATAATTGGACCCTGAATTAAATTTTAAGATTCTTTATCTCTGTAATCACTTCTAAAGTGCAGATTATCCAATGGCTCCCTGCTTCTCTTCTAAGTGGGAGGCTGGTAAAGAAGTTCTTTCTGTCATGTGTCAATAAAACTAGTCATCCCTGGCTTCTGCTGGACCATGACTTCTCCCTTCCCTACAGTATTTAACACAATTTTTTGTATGTCATTGTCTGCTCACTTGGTGTATCAGAGCTATGTGCACACATTAGTGATTTCTGTAACTAAAATTCATGTCTATTTACAAGCTATCATATATTTTTAAGAACTTTGTTGGAATTGTTTGGCAAAGGTAGAACAGGCTTAGTATGCAACACGTATTGAGGTCAGACGCATGACAAAGGTAAAGTAATTTCGAGATGCTCTAGAGTTTAGAGAGTTCCCACAGCTCTTTTTCTTTCTTTCTTTTTTTTTTTTTTTAAAGATTTTATTTATTTATTTGACAGACAGGGATCACAAGCAGGCAGAGAGGCAGAGAGAGAGAGAGAGGAAGGGAAAGCAGGCTCCCCGCTGAGCAGAAAGCCTGATGTGGGGCTCGATCCCAGGACCTTGAGAGCATGACCTGAGCTGAAGGCAGAGGCTTTAACCCACTGAGCCACCCATGCGCCCCAAGTTCCCACAGCTCTTGACAGGTGGTTGCGTATGTTAAAATAATTCTATGCTCCAAAGCCAAAGAAACACGGCTGTGAGTTCAGGATCTTATTAGCTGTGTAATTGTAAGTAAACTCTTAGATTCTTAATTTCCTTGTCTCTAAAATGGAATTGTAAAGATTAGAAAAATGCTTGCACGCAAAAACTTTCTGTTCCAGTTAATCTGATCTTCCTGTAGCTTCTTGCACTCTGTCACTTAGGAAATATTTCCTGAACTCTCTTGTATGTACAGGAAACACACATTCAGCCAGACTGCATTCCTTCCCCTTTTTAAATTTCATCTCAGACCTCGCAAATCTTCTAGTTAACCTTATCCATTCTTCAGTGTGTTAGTACACTCCCTTGCAAATCTTCCTGTTCTTTTGTACCACGTTCCTGTATTTCTGTTGTTCACATATTAGTAGCTGGGGTTCCAGCTTAGAAGTAGCCAGATCTTCTGTAGCAGGTCAGGCACTTTGGGTGCACACATCATATTGAAGGGACAAGGCTGCCAGGAAAGATTTGTTTGGCCAGACGAGCTCTGAGAAGACAGTCTAACCAGAGCTACCCTTTACAATTATATGAGGTTGTCTCGTCTATGGACACACATTGTCTGGAGGAGAGAAGAGGCTTAGGTCCCCCCCAGTCTCTTTGCCAACCAAAGGGCCTCCAAATGGGACTTCATTCATGTAGTGAATGAAGACCATTATTTAAATTTAAAAGGCCATCTTTTAAAATTCCAGCAAAGGCTCTGTATAGACGAGTAGTAGCCCTGTGTTCAGCTACGTGATTAATTTAGGTTCTCTTGCCCAACTGGCTCATTAGTTAAACAACATTGAAAAAAGAGGGCAATAAAAATATAAATGTATGAAATAATATTATTTATATTTCTGACTTCTATAATCCTAATAGACTATAAATTCCCCAAAGTGTTAAGTTCAAATGTTACTTGATAATCATGTTTAAGTAGTTATTTATATATAATCTAGTATTTTAAGTCAAACATTCATAAATTAAATTACAGAATACCAATATAATGACATAAAGGCATCCACAGTGAAATAAAGTATTTAGTGACAGAATTATGTAAAAGATGTATTATGTGTAAATTAAATCACAAAGCAGTCTTGTTTTACAAAGATCTTTGGTTTTCTAGTCCATTGAGAAATAGAATTTATTGGGGGATTGTCCCGATGTCAGAGTTCTGCTCCATGTCCTTGCCCACCCCATGGAGCCCTATGGCCTGTCTTCTAATATTTCAGAAACTGAATGTCCACTGCACCTCCCTTTTCTGATTACTCCTGGATTCACTATGACTGTGACTATACACCACTTCTTTGCTAAAATCCTGCAGAACATTGTCCATGTCCTCATAATGCCCTCTGCATTGAAACCAAAAGATAAATTCACAAATATTTAACTTAGCTTCCAATAATAGACAGATTGGTTCCCTTGAGCTTATTACTTCTTCTACCCAAAGCACTGCTTAAAATTATAGTTAAGGCTTAGACATGGAGAAAAAAAGGAGATTAAACAAAGAGACAAAAACCAACAAAATCTTTTAATTTTGGAAGATGGTAGACAGATGCAGGAATAGAAATTAAAATTCTCATACCTCTAAAATGAGAAGAGAAAAGGTCGCCTTTGGAATTTTGTCTGCAAAAATGAAGAAAATAAAATTCAGTCTGACACAAATAATTTCCAAAAATAACTAGTGGTTTAGAAAGAAATATCTGCAATTTTTCATTCAACAGTATATGTCATTAAGTCATAGATCTGCATCTAAAAACCAAAATTTAGAATGGTGGAGTGAAAAGTTTTCATATTTATAATTGAGAACTTTAAAAAAATATTTATTTCTTTGACATAGATCACAAGTAGGCAGAGAGGCAGGCAGAGAGAGAGAGGAAGCAGGCTCCCCACTGAGCAGAGAGCTTGATGTAGGGCTCGATCCCAGGACCCTGGGAACATGACCCGAGCCTAAGGAGAGGCTTTAATCCACTAAGCCACCCAGGTGCCCCTATAATTGAGAACTTTTAAGGAAAAGTTTTGGTAATTCCACAAAAAGTAAATTAATAAATTTACTTGGAATTAGAGCATACATAGTCATTTACTGGTCAACATAAAAATTAGCCTAAAATATTCTAAAGCTTTAAAATTCTATTTTGACAAAATTTTATTTCGACAAATAAAATTCTATGTTGACAAAATATTCTATAGAATTGAAATTCTATTTGACAGAGAGTTCTCTGTAAAAGAATGACCCAAATGGATATGATATAGAATTTATTTAAATTAGAGAAACTCACCAAATTTCAAATCAATAACAATCATTTTTTTCTCATGTTAGTAGTATGATTATGGAAAAATTCCATTGACCTAAAAAGAAAATAATAACAAAACCAAAAATGTTATTATGTACTTCCTAGAGAATGCATATTTGGCAAAATAGTTCTATAAATACCTTGTTTTATATTTTAAGTAAATAATTTTTCTACTTAGTGTTAGATTATCCTTATTTTTCTCCCCATTATTTTTACCTTAAAAAAATTAATATATAACGTATTATTAGCCCCAGGGGTACAGTTCTGTGAATCACCAGGTTTACACATTTCAAGCACTCACCAGGTTATCCTTATTATTTTTTTTTAAATTTTTTTATTTATTTGACAGAGATCACAAGTAGGCAGAGAGGCAGGCAAAGAGAGAGGAGGAAGCAGGCTCCCCGCTGAGCAGAGAGGCCAATGTGGGGCTCGATCCCAGGACCCTGGGAACATGACCCAAGCTGAAGGCAGAGGCTTAACCCACTGAGCCACCCAGGCGCTCCAGGTTATCCTTATTTTTGATTTAACTTCTGATCTGGAATTTTATTAATTTCAGAGATTGATACTGTAAAAATTCCTATATATTTTATTTGTGTTTTCCATTGCCATTTCTTTATTTTTTGTTTACCTTATGTTAAGCCTGTCTTTTATTTACTATTTTTAAATTTTTTCTAATCTGACTGTCTTTTAGATTTTTTCCATATCCTGTCAGTAAAACTAGTGCTCACTTTTACACTCTAAGTGTAGAGTATTTAAAAACAGGTCTCCAAAATGATTTTGCCTCCAATGTTTCTCTTGCTTTTTTTAATGAAAGCGTATATTTCATCTATACAATCTAATTCTTAGAGTGGTTATAAATGCTTTAGTGATGAATTTAATTAGATATATATTGTGCCAGAATAAATCCAAGTTTTCTCTAGCATTTAAATGAAATCTTTCTTAAAGTAATATGAAACTAAATGAACTTTCTTAAATTTTACCTTTCCACATATTTAAATGTTTTTATTATCCTGATAGATAGCTATAAATTCATTCTATTCAATATAATATCTGCATTTAAATGTGTTTCTTATGTTATGGAATGTCACATGAAACTTAGAAAAACCTCAAGTTTTAGAAAAACTCAAATTTACATTTTAGTGAGGTTTTGTTTGCCATAGCACAGAAAATTCTTGCCTTTTAAAGAGCAAGTAATTTGTTTTTTATTTGTGCCTATTAGGCGTAATATTAAGGAATGAAGAAACTCCATAAAATCAAAATGAACAATGCTTCATGTAAATCTTGCAATGGTCGATACCCAGAATCAGTACAGGTAATCAAATAATGGAACTAATTATTTGATAATGCATGATTTTTGAAGCAAACGATTCTGAGACATCTGGTTTTATAATATACCCTTATTTAAACACATATATTTATGTTCACACACACACAACCACATAAAATAAAAGACCATACTCTAAATCTATACTCTATTCTTTACTGCACAATTTAGAAGCTTCATTTATACATGTATGACTGTAAGTATTTTTTAGAAAGCCTAGGCCAGGCAAGTTATTTTTTAAGTATAGAAAGCCTAGGCCAAGCAAACATGTGTTCAGTAGTTTGTTTTCCTCAGAAGAAATCTAATACTTCTCGCAGTCCTGCTGTTAAACATCCACTCATTATTGATATCAAACCAACATTATTGTATTCATCAACTATTTTACAAAATCTCATACTTACAAATATATCCTGTAGAACGGTCCACCATGCTAAATTTTATTTTCTAGCTGTATGATCCTTTTGAAATCAGGTTCTGAAACACTATGAGATACCCAGCATTTTGTTTTGCCTGGCATAAAATAACTTTACTGTCTCTGTAATCACCTTTGATGGCACTCTGCCCTCTCTATGAATGTTCTGTTTTTACACACATATCTATGCAAAGGGAGGTTTTGTTGATTATGGAAAGTAGTGCTGTGGGACTGCCATGCATTGCTGATAAAGAGTTTTTTTCTAACATTATCAGCCTATCTGAAGCAATCAGATGATTGGAACCAGTAGTTCTATGAAATTTTCAGTGTAATATTCAAAATGTTTTCCAAAATAATCAATTTTTCTACTTTTAGAAAAATTTTTCTACTTTAGCTTAAAGAAGAACATCTACTTTTTAAAAAACTGAGAATTGACTATCAGTAAGTAAGCTACACCTGCAAGGACTTGTTATTAAATTATTGAGAACTAGTAAAATAATCTGTTTAGAATAGTCAAATTACTAAGGTCTTGTAATAACTGAAGGGTCTAAAAACGGCTCATTTCTGGTTAAATCTTTCTGGCTCCTTCAACTTGTCTTCATAGGGTGATTTCTGGACTCACCATATTCTTCAGTTAATAATACCTATTAAATTCTGAACTGAACACAGAGCTCCTGACAAGGATTAATGAACCAGAGTATGGTGAGATTAATACCTTGTCCTATGTCTAATCTAACCGTGTTGTGTATGTGTGTATGCGTGTGTGTGTGAGAGAGAGAATGAGATACAGAGACAGAGAGAGATAAAGAGAGAAACAGAATGATGGGGTTTGAGGCATGCTAGAATAAAACAACAGAGAAAGATTAGATGATGTTTGGTGGAATATTTCTGAAAGTATTTAGGAGCCTAATGAGGTAGAAAATTATCTTTACTTCTATTTCATGATTTTGAGGTCCAAAGCCAGAGAAACTGAATCAGATCTAGAGGATAATTTGGGGAACTAGAAAAGGCAAATAAACTTCAGAAAGTCAGAAGCTAAATAGATGTAGCAATGACGAAGGAAGTATAGGGCAAGGTTTGGATTAGTTGTGAAGATTCCAGGTTGATGGTTTGCTGATAGCACCATTTTCACTGGTTTCTAGGTCTCGAATTCCTTCCCTTCTCGGGCCACTAGGGAGTCTCTCTAGGTAATGGTGCCTGAGGTTCAGGACAGTTTCCTCTTTCTCTTGGTTTGGGTGCAAGGGGAACTTCTTTACATGAATAGATGAATGAAATGTTAGAAATTGGCTATCGGCGATGGCTAAGAAATAAGCTATTTATAGTTATAGTGGGAAGATTCTGAAAGTAGCACTCTGTAAGAGTGCCAGTGGAAATCTTGATGAACAGAATAAAACATGAGCATCTTCTTACAGAGTGAAAATTGGATATCAACAGAGCTGGGCAGGAAAAAAAAAAAAAAAAAAAAGGAAGCCATGGAGTGAAGAGTAACAGAATAGCTAGATAAAAGGCAGTCCAGGAAAAATTCCAGAACAAGATACCTGTGGCAGATATTGAAGCATTTTTAGTTCTCCTGGAAAAATGTAGGCAAGGAATTAATGGGGTCAGAGCAATGTCATCCTCAGGATGTGGGCGGACCCAAGAGATTCAGAGATGTCTGGTAAGAGTAGGTAGTAGCATCATTGAGCTTTTACTCATGCAGTGTGGGAAAGGTTTGGTTAACTGTGATCTCTTTACTCCTGTATGCTTTTACTCTGTTTCTGGTTCAGCCCAACACAGACCAAACTAACACAAGTTCAAACGTGCATAAAGAATATTTACTATTTTTTTTAAGATTTTATTTATTTATTTGACAGACAGAGATCACAAGTAGGCAGGCAGGTAGAGAGAGAGAGAGAGGAGGAAGCAGGCTCCCCACCGAGCAGAGAGCCAGATGTGGGGCTCGATTCCAGGACCTTGAGATCATGACCTGAGCAGAAGGCAGAGGCTTTAACCCACTGAGCCACCCAGGCACCCCAAGAATATTTACTATTTTTGTATGGTTAAAATTCAAAATGAATTTTAAAAACAAAGATTTTATTTATTTATTTGAGAGAGTGAGTGAGGAAAGGGCAGAGGGAGAGGGAGAAGCAGATTTGCTGCTGAGCAGGGAGCCTGATGTGGGGCTTCATCCCAGGACCCTGGAATCATGACCTGAGCCGTAGGGAAATGCTTAACCCACTGAGCCACCCAGGTGCCCCTCAAAATGAACTTCTTTACATGAATAGATGAATGAAATGTTAGAAATTGGTTATCGGCGATGGCTAAGAAATAAGCTATTTATAGTTCATCGTATTAGGTTATATAGCTATTTGCCATTTGCTCACAGTATCCTATGAAATGTTTAATATATAGTACTTAAGATATATAATTAATATAAACCACTTTAATTAATATATACCACAATATATACCACTTTAATGTCATAATAAAATATTTAATATATATAATTTATAATAATTTTATATATATTCTTTTTAAAAAACTTTTACTTATTTGACAGAGATCACAAATAGGCAGAAAGGCAGGCAGAAAGAAGAAGAATCAGGGTCCTCGCTGAGCAGAGAGCCCGATGTGGGGCTCAATCCCAGGACCCCGAGATCATGACCTAAGCCGAAGGCAGAGGCTTTAACCCACTGAACCATCCAGGCACCCCTATTTTATATATATTCTAGAAGCAAAATAAACCACTGCTGAATTCACTCATAGACACCAGTGAGTTCTTCAGTGAAATGTATCCAATAGACAGCACTTTGTACCAATGTTTTCATTGCCACATAGGAGAGATTTTCTGATGTGTTCATAAGTACCATCACTTGCATTGAGACCAAGAGTTACTACATTAACTGTGGAATTACTGCTACATTAACTGTTATGCAGAGTTTTCTATTTAGATGGAAGCACAAACTTTATAGTTTTATTTTCTGCCCACTTGCAGGAGTGTACTTCTTTTCAAACCAGATTTTATAATGATATCTGGTAACTATTTCTGGCTGTGTACATCTGATACATAAGTGAACTAATTTAGAATACATTTTTGTATCCTTAAAATAAACTGAAAATTAGTTAGATAACAAATTCTGAAAACATTTACTATGGTCCTTAAGACAAGTACTGTATGAAAATGCTAGTTCCTGCTTACTAATTTCAGAAGAAAAAACACAAAAAAAGCCATACTGGAACAATCTGTTGAAGACCATATGTGATGTGAGTATGTCAGATATTGCCTCCTCAGTCTCTAACAGAAGGTTTTCAAAAAAGCAATTACCTAAAAAAGAAAAGTAATTGTTTTAGTTCTACGTTCCTTAAAGAATTAAAAAAAAAATATTTTAAGTTTTTATTTACAATGATATAATTTTCAATAAAAACTTAAGAAACATTTGAATTCTGTAGAGTGTTGATTTGTAGATAGTACCTTGCTCTAAGAACCATTTAAAGTACAAGTTTTGTGGGGGTTTTGTTTGTTTGTTTTTTGTTTTGTTTTGTTTTGTTTTATTTAAACCAGACTCTTCATTTTATC
Source organism: Mustela lutreola (assembly GCF_030435805.1). Taxonomy (NCBI): domain Eukaryota; kingdom Metazoa; phylum Chordata; class Mammalia; order Carnivora; family Mustelidae; genus Mustela; species Mustela lutreola. Next base: position 55,601,244 of record NC_081303.1, read on the forward strand.
ACCAAGTAAGAGATACCTCCTTCTCCTGGAGTGAGCAGATATGTATGATCTGTTTCTTGTGAGGGTCTAGTTGCCACTCACAGATCCTGAGACATCCATCCGTGTGGATTTACCCATGCTCTGCCTCTACCCTTTGCGTCAGGGTGATGGAAGTCTGCTCCTGTCTTTCTTCAACTCTGGATCTGCCTCCCCCTAGCCTCTCTACTCTGTGCCTTCAGCCTGCTTCCCTCCCGTGTTGTATCTTTGCAGAGCAATCTCTGTCCTTTAGACTCCATGTCCCTATCTTAGAATGTGGTCGAACATTCTGCAACCCAGACTTGACTCATTCCCTCCTCTTGTCGTTTCTGGCTTTCTGCCGACCAGAAACAATCTAACTTTGGCTCTTGCCTTCTGTAAACAGAGTGACAACATAAATTAGAAACAGATTCCTGAGCACCCCACACTTTTGCCAGAACAAAAATGCACTTAAATGTCAGTTAAAACTAGCTACCCATTTGTCTGCATTTATTCAAATGACTTACTCTAAAGATGCCTTTATTACAATTGTGGTTCCTCCAGTCTGTAAAGCCCCGTCACGACTTCCCAGTCATGACCAGCTTCTACTTGATGGTGTCTCTAAATCCATTCTCTTGACTTTCCCAGGAAATTCAGTAATGCTTTCAAGGTTTCTGATCTTTAGTTTGTAATTGAAAAGGAACAGCAGCCCTACTTAGTTTCCGTTTTCTCAAGAGCACTTAGTGGTTGGTCTTTTTCTGTCCTAACCAGCTAGATTCCAGGGGAGTAGTTAGAATCTCATTGTCCATACCCCGCCCACCCCATCCTCAGAAGTGTATTTAAGGCAACATTAGCAACTAGAAAAGCGATGTTCTTTTCCTGGAAAAAAGAAGACAGTTTACATTGTTTAACTTGAACTGGGATTATCTTTTAGCTTTATTGTACATTCATGTTGTTCCCCCTGTGGAACCCTCTCAGAACAAGGTGGAAGGTACATTCCTTTGAAAAAGACGTACGTACATTGGCTTTGTTAGGCAACCCAGGCACTTCCAAACCAGGACTGCTCTGTTATTTTCTTGGTTTGTTGGCATGGGGAAATGGTGAGTGGGGAGGTGGTTTCCTGGACCACACAAACAGAGTAAATTTAAATTATAAATCCAGGAGAGCACCTAATACCCTGGTATTATGCTGAACCCAAATTTCCTTATTATCAGTCTCTGCAGGTAACTGGGTTTTCCTATCTACTCTTTCACTGAAGATGTAGCTCTTTGAGGATCCTTGGCTCGTCTTGCTACCGGGTACAGCCTAAGATCTCTTTTTCTGACTTGCAAGGGGCTCCTGAGAGCCAGCCCTCTAGGTAACTGAGATTAGCAAATGCTGAGCTCAGCTATATGTTAAATCCTCTGGTTTAGGATTCCCTTTGTTTTTCCTTGGGGATTTTCTCTAATGTTTTTGCAAGCTTAAGTATACATTTAAATTGGTGGTGGTGGTATTTGTTATATATTATTTCCTAGCATTTCTAGGATTCTGGCAGTGAGAAGATATTTCATGATATATCTTGTCTACCCTAATCCATATTTTCTTTTATACGACATAATGTGATATATTCATTTTTAATAAGACCAAATGTAAAAGTATCAAGGAAACTGGAACTTTAGTATTTCTTTGTTATGTCAGATGGAAAGCACCAGTTATTTCCTTCTTCGAGTCACCATTTATGCCTTAAACATACTGGGTCTACTGGTATATGACTGCAAAGCTGAGGTCTTTCTGGTTTCTCATTACTGAACCAATTCACTGCCTTTATTCTTTATATGAACCTGTTACTTGCTGCAAGGTATCTGAATTCCCTGTCATGGAAGGACAGAACAAACACACCTGTGTCAGGGCAATTTTTCTTGTTTTGGTCCCCCCCCCCCCCCCACAGAGGTTAAAATGGCTCTGCTGCAGATCACTATTTAAAAATTTGTTGACAATCTTGAAACGAATCTGTCCCTAGGACAATGGTGATGTATAGCTCATTGGTCCCATCTCATGATTGAGGTCAATGTGATATCTAGGGACATAGGGAACTGAATGGCTAGGAAATGGCTCAGATGCAAGGCAGTTTAAGAATAGGACCTTCCATCAGCAGGTCAGAGGTGGTACAAGAAAAGGTAGAGGACTCACGGTTGACTTGCCTGACCTCCATTATGAGGGAATCTCTTATTTTTCTCAGACATGTTTCCACTGCATATGCAGACATAACACTGAGATTGGCATAGTAGATGCTCAATAAACATTTCAACGATTAATGAACATATCTCCTTTCTAACGATTCATCCAAAATAAAAACTACTTAATGTTCCTTTAACCGATTTTCATCAATACAAAAATCATAGAGTGGAGTTTGGGAAGAAAAAGCATATTGTATAAGTTTTCTCACATCCTCCTTAGAGATAGTTCTGTGTCTCTCCTGTAACTTTGTTATAACCCACAATTAGTATAGTAGTTAATGAGACATACCTGGAAATGCCAAACTTTGTAAGTATAATTTGCTGAAATATGTATTTTATGAAGCATGCAAATTTCAATAATGGAGTCCTTGTGTTTCTATCAAATAAGGAAATAGAATAAAACAAAGCAAACATTTGTCTTTAGGATCTGAGAATAACATAATAAAACTATACCTTAGAACCTTTAGAAGGACATGATATGCAAATAAGATTAGTTAAAACACATTAAATTTTAGTAAAGGCAAAGAATTAGAAAAAATATGATCCCAGAGCTTTAGAAATCCACTTTCATATGCTTTCCACCATAAAAAAGGGTACATTTTCCCCTGCAAGTTTGAGTGCCTGGTGGCTTCCTTAATAACTGTAAAGCTAGCCCATCAAATAATTTATTTTGGATATTGAAAATGTATCTTTAAAACACTTTTACATAGAGGAAACGTATTTTGGCTTAAAAATAGAAAGGAAAATAAAAGTAGTTGCCATGATGAAAAGTATAATTTTGGGGCCTAGAATCATGTAAGGCATCCTAAATGCGGGACATCAGACCAATCGAGATTACCTGAGTGATTCTTTATGGATGAAGCCAAGGAAAAGGGTAGAATGGGAAGTAGAAGGGGGACTGAGACACAAGAAGTAGGACTTTATTTTGAAAAAGAAACATTTCTGGGCGGTAATTACAAATATTTGTTTTTTCCCAAACACATTTTCTCTTTCCCTTTTCAAAGATTTTATTTATTTATTTGAGAGAGAGACAGCTCAAGCAGAGGGTGGGGCAGAAGGAGAGGGAGAAGCAGACTCCCCACTGAGTGTGGAGCCTGATGCGGGGCTCGATCCCAGGACCCTGAGATCATGGACTGAGCTGAAGTTGGATGCTTAGCTGATTGTACCCATGTACCCCAAACACATTTTTGAACATGACAGAAAATAATATTTACAAAACCATGAAACTTTGTTTAAGTCTATAGAAAAATTTTAAATATAGCAATTTAGGGAAAATGGCATTTAAGAATTTTTTTTCCTAGGTTCATGGGCATTTATCCCATCTTACCACTTTTCTTTTTTCTTTCTTTCTTTCTTTTTTTTTTTTTTACCATTTTATTTCTTTATTTGAGAGAAAGAGCAGAGGGAGAGAGAGAGCACACAAGTGGTGTTGGGGGCAGGAAGAGGTAGAGGGAGAAGCAGAATCCCCACTGAGCCCGATGCGGGGCTGGATCCCAGGATCCTGGAAATATGACCTGAGCCAAAGGCCAGACACTTAACTGACTGAGCCACCCAGGCGCCCCCATCTTATTGCTTTTCTAAGCGAGAAGGCAGAAGATAAGTTGAAATGCGAAATTTACATCAGTTAGTTTTTTTTTTTTTTTTTAAATATCTTGGCTAAATAGCTTTGTGAAAGAGACTTTTATAAGAAGGGAAGTATTTCTATATTTAAATCTTGGTGGTCTCTGTAAGAAGTTCAAAAGCTTGTTCTCAGAGACAGTCTTCGCCAACTCCATTTTAAAATAGGAGTCCTATGTGAAGTGTGTAAACCTGCGATTCACAGACGTGTACCCCTGGGGATAAAAATACATAATATGTTCATTTAAATAAATAAATTTAATTTAAAAAAATAGGAGTCCTATCAGAGAATTTTAAAGTTTAAAGGAACTTTAGAGTTAATCTAGTTTAAAAATTTCATTTTATTAAATTATTTTCCCCCATTTTACTGGCAAAGACTCTGATCTCTTATGCATTGCCCCCGAATCACACAGCTAGTTGTGCTATAGCCAAGGTTAAAATCCTGGCTCCCAAATTTTGTGCTCTTTTTACTCTAAGGTCTCTGATTCCCTTTCTGATTTACTTCTCATTGGAAACTGAAGAATCTTATATATATATATATATATATATATATATATATATATATAATAGTCTCATTTCAAATTATGTAACAGCCAAGAGTTTTTAGGCACATGTGTCTAAATATCTGTGCCCTTTTCCTTTCTTTACCAGAAGGACATGTGACACAGATGCTGTAGTTACACAACTCTGCCCCATTCTTGTTACATTATGTTCATTGTAATTAATTAATGTCATATTGAGAAGTTGGTCTTGCCACTTGATTGTTATTTACATGGTTTCTTTTGAGTTGAATAAATCTAACTTATCTGTCTCAAATGATGCAGTTTGGGCATCGTTCTCTAAAGAAACAGAGTATATGCCGCCTGCCACCAGAAAATGATAAAATATCTGACAGAACAATATAGAGTGGGAAATGATTATTAATACCAAGAAGAGTGATTTATTTTACAGAAGAATTCCACAAGGATTCCTTTAGTGAATTCCTCTGGTTTGAATTTCTGAAATATAGTTGATGCCCAGTTTTTTAGGAACATAAAGAAACAAACATGTCTTTGAATTTTGGTGATAAATGAAAAACACCCCAACTTTTCTAAATAACTCTAACAGTTCAAAACGCTGGTTATATCTAATAATGCAAATGTTAATATACTCATGAATGTATTTTTTATTATTTTATTTTTACTTTCTGCCAAGGCGCGGGTGCTTTGGTAGGATAAATAACCCTATCTGCAGATTGGCAACAGATTTAAATTGCTAAATTGCAATGCCTAGAAATACCCTGGAGAATCAGACATGCCTGAGAAAAGAGGGTCAAAAAAAGTATTATGAAACACTGGTAATTAAGGAATATTCCACTTAGGTCTGGTTTAAGTCAAGCGGCGTTCCAAAGGGACCGTGTGGCTTTATTTTTAGGCTGCAGTTTATTGATTCGGGCTGTGGCCTCAGCTAATTAATTGGCAAAGCTGCTCTTAGCCTACAGATGTTTTACTGGCTTTAGATAATGAGAAATTAAATGTTTTGTCTGTCATCCTGGAGAAAGGACACTATTACTCTGTTGAGGAAACTTTCTTCAGGATCAAGCCCTGATCCTAGGTGGACTATTACATAAGGTTACTTGACAGATAACTGAGATTCACACTGTCCACATACTGGGTTTCCTTTGCTGATTAGTGATAGTTCAGTCAATAAAAACGGAGCCAGGGTTTTGGAAGCTATATTTGACATGGAAGCATGAGGACGATTTTGTAGATAACATTATTCCTCTAGTGAAGTAATTAGCTAACGGTCTCCCAGAGGGGTTGAGAGAGAATAGCAAAGGGTCAATGGTGCATAAGATAAACCTGTGGAGCCGAGGGTTTGGCAAAAGAAATCTCTTGGGGTTGCTATGAGGAGATGCCAGTGTATGTATCCGTAGGGATGTTTTGAAAGGGGTATGAATGGCTCAGGTCTCACAGCTAACTGTGCAGATCTCTAGTGACTAGATCTAGTAGCTTGTGGTTCAGGGCTTTTCCCCTCGAACTCTAGAGGCGACACTTGGGGGTTAGGGACAGCTCCATGAGCATGTGACATGGCCCACAGCTACCTGGGGCCTGGAGCTCGCTTGAATTCTCTGTTCATAATTTTTTTTTTTTTAAGATTTTATTTATTTTGACAGACAGAAATCACAGGGAGGCAGAGAGGCAGAGAGAGAGGAAAGGAAGCAGGCTCCCTGCTGAGCAGAGAGCCTGATGTGGGGCTCGATCCCCGGACCCTGGGATCATGACCTTAGCCGAAGACAGAGGCTTTAAACCACTGAGCCACCCAGGTGCCCCTCTGTTCATAATTTTTAATAAAGGGTCTGTCTTTTTCATTTTGCACTGGGCCCCACAAATGATGCAGCTGGTTTTGCTAGAAGGGCACATAGATAGCCAAGGGGATAGATACAAAAGGCAGATTTGGGGTAAATTTCAGTTTGGGCTATGGAAAATTCTATTCTCTAGAACATGACTTAGAGGGAAGGCATTTAAATAATCCTCCTAACATTACGACTTCGAGAAGCATCAGGAGGGCATTTGACCACGGAATTGTTGAGAATGAAGGGGTGATGCTTTTGGTGGGGTAAAGGCAAGAGTGGTAAGGTGGGATGGGGGGGCACAGAGCCAGGGCTGAGGTCTTGGGGTGAGGGAGAAGCGCAGCCATGCTGATAGGTTAGAGATCCAGAACAGGGGACATCACAGCTGCCTGGCAACTGCAATTGCGCTAATTAGGAGGCCTTATGCGTCCATAGAATTTGGAGAGTTACGTGGCCGTGGTGCTCAAGAGAAAGTCACTTGACTTTCTGTGTTTCAGATTCCTTATCAGTAGGATGACTTTTCATATTAGTTGCCCTCCAACAGCTAACAGTTTTCATGTGATAGGATCTGTCAAGTGCTCCAAGCTCCTAAGAGATAGGCTCCTTATCAATTGGCACAGCAACTTGTTCCTTTAGCAGAAATAAATAAATTTGGGGTCTAATAGACTTGCCTAGGAGGAGGTGGTTCTAGTTCAAAGAAGTTTAGGAGTTCAACTGTTAGCAGTTCTCTAGGGAGATATCTTTTTTTTTTTTTTTTTTTTTTTTTTTAGGATTTATTTATTTACTTGAGAGAGGTGGTGAGGAGAGAGAGAGAGAGAGGGAGAAAGAGAGAGAGAATGAGAGGAGGCAGGGAAAGGGAGAGAGAGAGAGAAATATAAGTAGATTCTGTGATCACGACCTGAGCTGATACCAGGAGTTGACGCTTTAACCTACTGTACCATCCAGGCACTCTAGGGAGATAGCTTAGAAGTAATAGCCACCCACCTCCCCACAAACAGCTCCAGTATGTTGTCTAGTTGTATATATTTCCTCATAAATTTAAGTATGGGGTTAGATGCAAGACATGAGGTCTCTCAGATATTGTAGGTGGGTCTTGCTTAATCTAAAGTATCCATTAAAATAATAGTCTGTGAGCTCTCAGGGGCATTAGAAACAATTTAGGTTGATTTCTTGAATTTTCAAATGACAAATTTGAAAGAGAAAGGGGTATGAATGGCTCAGGTCTCACAGCTAAGTGTGCAGCTCTCTAGCGACTAGATCTAGTAGCTGGTGGTTCAGGGCTTTTCCTTTCTACCACACATGGCTTGCAGGCAGTCAGGTCCCTTACCGGTATATTTGAGGAGTTCTGTTGCATTCTGTGTTTACAGATGTTCCAAGGTTATTATGGAGTGTTTAGTAATCGGGGTCCTACTACTACTAATAGTATGATTTACGCAGGTCCTGCAATGGGCATAGAAACTTAGGACTTTCCCCAATCCTTTTAACAAGCTTACGAGATAGATCTTACTATCTTCACTTATTAGAAGAGTCAGTCAGGACTTAGTGTCTCATGGCTTTTAATTAGATCGATTTTAGAACTTCATTAACCTTCCAGCACTTTTCAGCAGCTGTTTGTCTTGGAGGAGACCGCAGTGCCTTTAGTGGGAGATCGTCCTCTCTATGCCTCCCTGCTGAGCAAGAACCAGAGCACTAATTACAAGGGTGTTTATCTTACAGTATTTAGTCTTTTGTTACATGCATTAATTCATGATGTTTCATGTCACTGTTTTTTTTTTTTTTTTTTATTCCAGTTGGTGACATTGGAGCCTTAAGGTATTCTTCATGATCCAGTCTCTGAGTTGGAGAACATACACATTTTTACAAGGAATCCAGGTGAGAGAAATGAAGGCGCCACTTTATGGAAATATAATGGTGACTCGTGTGTATTTGTCAACTATCTTGAAGACAGAATCAAGGCGAGTGTTTTGGTTATGAGAAAGAACAACATTTGAAATCAAAGGAGAATAAAGGAAGCACAAGGCTTTGCGAGGCTGTGCTTGCACCAGGCATTTAGAATTAGGCTACGGGTCAGAACATGCACTTCTGTCCCTCTGCTGGTTGCAGAGAAGAGTGGGCAGGGTTGAGAAGAAGGTAGTAGACGTCAGTCTGGGGAAGGGGTGGAGAGGGGGGTATGTCCTCCCTCCTGTAGTCGTTTTGTTAACCTTGTTCAGAGGCAGAGAATACGGCCCCTGGAAACGAACTCAAGGCCCTTCTGTTCCAGCTGTCATTTGTGTTAACAGCGAAGCCGCTAGACTTCATTTACCTAAACCCGTGTTGTTTCTTCCTCAGAACAGTCTTGGCCGGTAGCACTGCTGTAAGCACAGTGAAGTGTAAAATAGCCAAGCCGGTTCCTCTTTGACAAGTGGAGTGCAAGTTTCTCATCACTCCCCAGGGGCCACTTATAATGAGAAATTGGTCTTGTGAGCTTTGAAACTTTTCCGTTCACCAACTTGTACGTCTTTCATTATTTTGACTTTTAAAATTAGCAGGCTATTTTAGGAAATGAAGAAAGGTTTTAGAGGCATAACAACAGCATCTGCTTTGCAGAGTCTCTGTCTCTTTGCATTGAGTTTTGAGTTACTATCCAAGGTAGGAAAATATGCAAATGGAAGATATCTATATTGAATATGCTTTTGTCTTGAGGCCCTTCTATAAATCTAAAGGGTGTATATTTGTGTGTTGATTTGCTTCCTGTTTCTCCATGAGACTGTTCTTGTGGACTCTAGAATGTGGCACGCCCTAAAAGCATGCTGATTCTATGATGTGCTCATACGGTCCTTGGCACCTTACTCTGAGTCCTGGGACTGGACTATCAAATAGATTTTATTATTAATAATGACTATACATTGTAGGTCCTGAGTTTCCACTGAGATTTGAACATGTCGGAAGAGTGAGAAAAAGTCTGTTATGATTCCATAGGTGTCCCTCATTGGGACCCTAAAGGCCCTTTGTTCTTGCTTCTGCATTACTGGGCTTATCACAGGTGCTACATTTGCATGTTCGAGTGTCTGTCTCCTTCTGGACTCTGAGCTCTGGGAGAGGAGGGCTTGTGCCAGTTGCCAGTCTTATTCATTATCAGGTCCTCAGAACAAATTAATGCATGGCCCTCCGTAAGCACTCAATAGGTATTTGCTTAGTTGAATTGGTACCTTTAATTCAATAATTTCTAGTACCTTTATTATGCCAGGCATGGTAAAGAGTGTCTTAAACACCTATAATCCTCACAATAGCCATATGAGGCTATTATCCTGGTTTTCATATTACAGATAAGTAATCTGAAATTCAGGATAAGCAATGTGCTTTAGCCATACAGCTAGTTTGGAACTGGGTTATATGACTGCAGAGTCCACATCTTATCTACTGCATCACACTGCTTTAGATCAGAGGGTAGAGTGATATAAAAATCATCTCAGAAGGGCACCTGGGTGGCTCAGTGGGTTAAAGCCTCTGCCTTCGGCTCAGGTCATGATCTCAGGGTCCTGGGATCGAATTCCGCAGCGGGCTCTCTGCTCAGCGGGGAGCCTGCTTCCTCCTCTCTTTCTCTCTCTCTACTTGCCTCTGCCCACTTGTGATCTCTCTCTGTCAAATAAATAAAATCTTTTTAAAAAAATCATCTCAGAGGCTGATGGAAACCTGCAAAATATGAGCATCGTAGAGGGCCTTGTAATATACTCTTACAAAGGAACATTGGTAGAAATGTACTCCCTTCAAAATTTTCACACAGTAACTCTTTCCGTTGAATGCAGGTATTTCTTGCTCGGGGCACCTGGATCACTCACTCGGTTAATTGTCTGACTCTTGATTCGGCTAAGGTCATGATCTCGTGGGTCCTGGGATTGAGCCCCTCCATCAGGCTCTGTGCTCAGTGCAGAGTAGGTTTCAGATTCTCGCTCTCTTTTCCTCCTGCCCCTCCCCCCACTTGCATACTCTCTCTCTAAAGCAAATAAATAAATCTTTTAAAAAACACACAAGTAATTCTTGCTCCTTAGACAAATAAAACTTGCTCCTTAGACAAAATAAACAAATAAACACACAAACATGTGTGTTCATTGTTTCCGCCATTTGAACCGATATTCATGGATATTATGATTGTCAGTGAGGATAGCATACCAAAACTATTTGATTTAATTGGTTTTATTGAGCACTTAAAAAAAAAAAAGGTTTTATTTATTTATTTGACAGACAGAGGTCACAGTAGGTGGTGGCGGCAGAGGGGGAGCAGGCTCCGTCCTGAGCAGAGAACCGGCTGTGGGGCTTGATCCCAGGACCCTGGGATCATGACCTGAGCCGAAGACAGAGTCTTTAACCCACTGAGCCACCCAGGCGTCCCTGAGCACTTTCTAATTCTAAGAATGACACTAGGAGAGACTGGGAGTTGGAGGCAGAATGGAAAATGCAAGTTAGCAAATAGAATACCTTTTATTTTCATAAACATACAGTATGATGGGGGATAAGAAGGATAATCAAATTACTACATAACAAACGAGAACATAATACGTGTAGTAGAACTGGTACGAGAGAGAGGTGATATGAAGGGAGTCGGTACTTACATATGGCTGGTGATAGAAATAAATTACGGAAGGGGTAGCATTGGGATGGCTCTTGAAAAATGGGTAGGATTGAACAGTTTCACGTGTTGGACAGTTGAATAGGAATACATGGTCTCTGCCTTTCACAGCAACCAAGACTTCTTGGCAGAAATGAGTCCTGAGTATCAATGGGTCAGAGAACAGTGGACTGGAAAATGCAATTAAATAATGATGCATGGTAACATTGAAAGCATAACATGGGATTTTGTGTCTTTCTAGGGGAAAAGTAAAGACTTCCAATATGGGTAGCTGGCAGCCCTCGGCCCTGGGATTTACTGTTATGCTGATTTGGCTCTTGAAAGTTTGTTCTAAAAATGGATCTAAAAGGGGCTTTGAGACGTAGGAAACTCAATTAACGTAAGCTCTGGTTCAGTGACTCAGTTTTCTTGGGAAGTCAGGATGCTTTGAGTATGGAATCCACAAGGTCTGGTAAAAGGAAGGACTCTTCTTTAAACAGTGGAGTATGTTGTTGTACTATTCATCAGAATTGGCAAAGAAGAATCAGGCAGCATTTGGGTTGGATTATACTGAAATCACGTCAAAGACTGAATAATTAAAACCACTTGAAAGGGAAGTTTGTTTTTCCCCTCTTGAGATGAACATATGACTCTGGCACAGAAACGTTTTTCTAGTTAAATGTTGTTTCATTTCCCATTTAAGATTTGTCATGGTAAATAATCTTTCTCAAATGACAATAGCTTGAATGTATAATACAGTGGGTGCTGCCGAAACATTAGGCAGTCAGTTCCTTGTGGGATCAACTAGCTTTTCCTTAGATGAAGATTGTAAAACGTAATAAAGCAGCACACATAATCAAATGCTAGGACTGTTCCCATGGCAAGGGTGGCCAGAGATTCTTTTGCTAATAGAAGGAAAATGGGGTGGATATTAAAGATGTTAATTAGCTGCACTATGGCAACAGCTTTTTCTACAACCCTGAGCTCCTCCATTGGTTTCCCATGTGTACAGCTCCATGTTGCTGGCTATAAACATACAACTAGTGTAGAGAAATATTTTTACTCAGAACGATCAACTTATTATTTTTAATAGCTTTGTTGAGGCATAATTTACATGCCAGTAAGTCCATTCATTTTGTTTGTAAAATTCAGTGATTTTCAGAAATATGTACAGTGGTGCAACCCTCACTACAATCCAATTTTAGAATATATCCATCATTCCCAAAAGATCTCCTGTGCCTATTTTCAGTCTTTCCTCAGCCCCCGACAGTAGTCTCATTTCTGTCTCTATAGATTTGTCTTTTCTGGACATTTCGCGATAATTTATCCTTGAATAGTTTCTATGGATTGGTGACTGTGGGGGAGTATTTTCTTTTAGAAGTAAAGCATGTTTCCTGTTTTCAAAAACCTGACAAATAACTAGGAAAGGGATTAACAAATAACTAGTTAACAATTATTAAATAAATTACTATTATTAAATAAACAATTATTAAACAATTATTAAATAAACAACTATTAAATAGTTAACAAATAACTAGGAAAGGGATTAACATCTACTTATTCAAAGGTGAATGACAAAGTTAAGGGTTAAATTCTATATAGGGCTCACAGATACAGAACTAAAAAGGGGCAAGAACCATACATGCAGCAAGATGAAAAAAACCCGAAACGAATAAATTAGATATCAAGACATTTCATCAGAAATGTCTCATTCATTTGGATGAAAATGTTTGATTGGATAATTTGTTTTTCAATGAGGAAAGAAATATGTATGAGGATACTTTTAAGTCAGTCCTGAGTTGTAGTTAATTTTGAATTTAAATATTGGACACGATGGGGTGCTCAGTCGGTTCAGCATCTGACTCTGAATTTTGGCTCAGATCATGATCTCAGGGTTGTGAGATGGAGCTCTGCACTGGGCTAGGTGCTAGGTGTAGAGCCTGCTTACCATTCTTCTCTCCTTCTTTGTGGTCCTCCCCCTGCCCACATGCTTTCTAAACAAACAAACAAACAAATAAATAAAATATTGGACATGTTGGCTCAGGTATTTTCAGAGTTGGAAGAACATATAGCACACATCACAGTGAAACCCATCCTGGCCATATGCGTGAGTGCAGAAAGGCTGCTTAGCACGTATGGAGAATTCATAGGCTGCCTGTGTCCTATTATACCCCCCAAGGAAGTTGTCCATGCAGTTCAAAGCCAGTGCTCTGCATTGCTGTGATCAATACTTGGGTAGGCTTCTTTCTGTCAGACAGTACTCCGTTTAAGGAAACAAGGTGTCTTTTAAAAGAGAAAGGAGATTTATTTTCGGACATCTTGATCACATTTCTAGACAAGAGTGTTTGATCTAATATATTAGTTTGTCAGTGCTGTTGTAATGAAATACCACAGACCGAGTGGCTAACACAACAGAAATCTATTGTCTCACAGTTTGAGAGGCTAGGTATCCAAGAGCGAGCTGTCAGCAGAGTTGGCTCCTTCTGAGGATGAAGAATCGGTTCCATGCTTTTCCCCTCAGCTTCTGCTGGTTTGCTGGCCATCTCGGCCAGCATCAATACTTCATCTCTGCCTTCATCCTCACAAAATATTCTTCCTGAGTGCATGTCTGTCCCTGTGTCCACAGTGACCCTTTCTGTCCTACCCTGCTTAAAGCAATATATTATCCTAGCTGCATCTGCAACAATCCTATTTCCAAACGAGATCATTTTTGGCAGTACAGGGGGTTAGGAATCTGAATCTTTAGGGGACACAATTCAACCCATAACATCTAATAATGATACTAAACAATTATGTACATAACACTGAATGTACCAAGCACTTTTCTGACAAGTACTTAGAAACATTAGCTCATGTAATCCTCATAAAATCCCTATAAGATAGGTACTATTATTATCCCTTCTTTATAGGTTAAAAAAAATTTTGAGGCACCAAAAGGTCATTCAGCTAGCAAATGTGGATCTTGGGTTAGAAGCTAAGCCAGCTGGCTCCAGTGTACATACTCTGATACAACAAAGTATGTTGTTCCACCATCTTTGAATTTCTAATCTCTCCACTGGTTTTTACATTATTTAATTCATAAATGGACAGTTTATGACCCTATTCTCTTAGGACACCATTATGAAATGAATTATATTTCTCCTCTACGATATAACATGTACTATTTGGTTCAGAATGGTGCTTGATTTCCCCGTTAAAGAGAGAATATGTTAAACTCGTGAAATGACTAATTATAACGTGTATATACTTATATTAAATTGCCTCAATTTTTTTTTTTTTTTTTTAGAGAGGTAGAAGTGAGGAGGTATGGGGCAGAGGGAGAGAGAGAATTTTAAGCTGGCTCCACACCCTGATGCAGGAGCCTGACACAGGGCTTAATTTCACAACCCTGAGATTGTGACCTGAGCCAAAATCAAGAGTTGAATGTTTAACCAACTGAGCTACCCAGGTGCCCCAAAATTGTCTTTTATTTATTTTTTTAAGATTTTATTTATTTATCCAACAGCGAGAGAGGGAACATAAGTCAGGGAGCAGCAGAGGGAGAGGGACAAGCAGGCTACCCGCTGATCAGGGATCCTAATGTGGGGCTCAATCCCAAGACCCTGGGATCATGATCTGAGCCAAAGGCAGATGCTTAATGACTGAGCCACCCTGGTGCCCCCCAAATTGTCTTTTTAATTAATAATTTTATGTGATTCAAGTCAATATCTCTATTCATATTTAAAGCCAACTTTTGTTGGCTTCCAAGACTCATTTCTTCTTTGTTGATAAAACAGGCAACATCTCATTTCTTTGAAAATTCCTTTACCTTTTTAATATATTAGTTTATATATTACCTTTCCTTCTTATATATTACCCTTCTAATATATTACCCGTCTTTCTACCCCAACCTGTCTCAAACATTCAAGAAGCAAGACTGGTGGTTTTCTTTGTTTCTGGGAAGAATGTTACACAATATGCAGAGAGAAAAAACAACAAAAAAAAAGATGATTACTGGCTTTTGAAGTTCAAACACTTAAATCAGAATATAAAATACAGATTTTTGAGAGCAATATAAACACTACCTTTGTCCCTAGATTAAATAAAGATTCCACTGTAGAAGGAAAGAAAAGTCTGGTAGCAGCAAGAAACTTCTGTTCTGGGGGAGATGAGAGTCAGTTGCTGAGCAGAGGCTGTGCCTATCTGCTTAGGGCCAATCCTGGAAGAGGTTAACAGGATGATATTTCTGTCCTGTTTTTCAGTTAGCATCATGGAAAAGAGCAGGACAGTTGCTTACTGGAACCGCATGGTCTAAGTTATGTTGTGGTAATAAGTTTCATTGGCTTATTTCATAGTTAAGTGTAAACTTGCATAGACAATACGTTTACTTTAGAGAAAGAATGTTTTTTTGCATACTTGAGTTTGTTAACTGATATTTATTTATTTTAATTTAAATTCAAGTTAGTTAACATATTAGTGTGGTATTGGTTATAGGAGTAGAGTTTAGTGATTCATCACTTACATAGAACACCCAGTGCTCATCCCAAGTGCCTTCCTTTGTACCTATCACTTATTTAGCCCATCTCCCCCCCACACCTACCCTCCAGCAACCTTTAGTTTGTTCTCTATATTTAAGAATCTCTTATAGTTTGCCTCCCTCTGTTTTTATCATATATTTCCTTCCCCTCCCCTACGTTCATCTGTTTCGTTGCTTGAATTCCACATATGTTGTTTTTTGATAGATGATAAAGAGACACTGTAGATTTTAGAACAGTCTGAGAAAGTTATTTTAGAATACTTTTTCTTTTCATCCTACTGACTATCCAAAAAATATCTAGACAGTGAAAACTCATCAGTAGGTTGTATTTTGAGGCCTACTTGCAAGTCCTTTATTTTGGATTTGGCATATCCTCAGACAAATCTTTTTGTATGAAGGGTTAGCTTCCAAGATGGTCCACAAAAATTTAGATAACTTGTAATATGAATTTTCATTTATGCAGATACAGTATTTTGCAAATTATAACAATCACTATATTCATGGAGATCTAGGAGTTCTGCAAGAATTTTTAAATCTTGTGTTTTCTTTTTTTTTAAGGCTTTATTTATTTATTCGATTATCAACAGAGAGAGAGGGGCCGAGGCAGAAGGAGAACCAGGCTCCCCAGAGAGCAGGGAGCCCAGTGCAGGAGTTGATCCCAAGACCCCAGGATCATGACCCAAGCTGAAGACAGATACTTAATCGACAGCAAGGGTTGTCAGACACCCGTTCTATTTTCATGCTGATGACAGTCTAAAAATGATTGTAATCATCTTCCAGATCATCTAAATAAGCACCACATTCTGTGATTCTCAGAGAAAAATTCCACATATGAATGAAATCATATAGTTGTCTTTTTCTGAGTGACTTACTTCACTAAACATGATATACTCTAGTTCCATCCATATTGTTGCAAATGGCATGATTGCATTCCTTTTGATCACTGAGTAATATTCCACTATATATATGTGTATACACACACACACATATGTATATATATGGATAAATTACATCTTTACCCATTCATCAGTCGGTGGACATTTGGGCTGTTTTCATAATTTGGCTCTTGTTGATACTGCTGCTATAAATACTAGGGTATATGGGTACGTATGTCCCTTCGAGTCAGCATTTTTGTATCCTTTGGATAAATACCTATTGGTGCAATTGCTGGGTGGTTAGGGTAGTTCTATTTTTAACTTCTGAGGAAACTCCATACTGTTTTCCAGAGTGACTTCACCGTTTTTGTTCCCTCAACAATGCAAGACAGTTTCCCTTTCTCTACATCATCACCAACATCTGTTTCCTGAGTTGTTAATTTTAGCCATTCTGACAGGTGTGAGGTGGTATCTCATTGTGGTTTTGATTTGTATTTCCTTGATGATGAGTGATGTGAGTATCATTTCACATGTCTGTTAGCCATCTGGATGCCTTCTTCGGAAAAGTGTCTATTCATGTCTTCTGCCCTTTTCTTGATTGGATTATTTGTCTTTGGATGTTGAGTTTGATAAGTTCTTTATTTATTTTTTAAAAATTTTTTTATTTATTTGACAGAGAGAGAGAGATCACAAGTAGGCAGAGAGGGAAGCAGGAAGCAGGCTCCCTGCTGAGCAGAGAGCCCAATGTGGGGCTCGATGCCAGGACCCCGAGGTCATGACCTGAGCTGAAGGCAGAGGCTTTAACCCACTGAGCCACCCAGGTGCCCCTGATAAGTTCTTTATAGATTTTGGATACTAGCCCTTTATCTGGTATGTCATTTAAGAATAACTTATTTCATTCTGTCCATTGTCTTTTAGTTTCGTTGATTGTTTCCTTCACTGAGCAGAAGCTTTTTATGTTGATGAGATTGCAATAGTTCATTTTTGCTTTTGTTTCCCTTGCCTCGGGAGACATATCTAGTAAGAAGTTGCTGTGGCCAAAGTCAAAGAGGTTGCTGCTTGTGTGTTCCTCTAGGTTTTGATGTTTTCCTGTCTTACATTTAGTTCTTTCATACATTTTGAATTTACTTTTGTGTATGGTGTAAGAAAGCGGTTCAGTTTCATTCTGCATGTTACTTTCCAGTTTTCTCAAAACCATTTGTTGAAGAGACTATCTTTTTTCCATTGGATATTATTTCCTGTTTTGTCAAAGATTAGTTGGCCATACAGCTCTGGATCCATTGTCATTAAACTATGTGTCGGTTTTGTACCAATACCATACTGTCTGAAGATACAGTTTTCTAAAACAGTGTGTATTACTTTTGTAATATAATATAAAGTGCAAAATTGTGATGTTTCCTGCTTTTCTTTTCTTTTTCAACATGTGTGGGCTCTTCAAAGTCTTTTCTGGTTCTGTACAAATTTTAGAATTGTTTGTGAAAAATGCTGGTGTTATTTTGAAAGGGATTACATTGAATGTGTAGATTGCTTTAGGTAGTATAGACATTTTAACAATATTTGATTTTCCAATCCAGGAGCATGGAATGTTTTTTCATTTATTTGTATCTTCTTCAATTTCTCTCATAAGTGTTCTATAGTTTTCAGTGTACAGGTCTTTTACCTCTTTGGTTAGGTTTATTCCTAGGTAGCTTATGATTTTTAGTGTAATTATAATTACAAATAATTATAATTATAAATTCAATATAATTAAATTATAAATGGGATTGATTCCTTAGTTTCTCTTTCTGATGCTTCATTATTGGTGTATAGAAATGTAACAGATTTCTGTATGTTGATTTTATATCCTGTGACTTTGCTGAATTCTTGTATCAGTTCTAGCAATTTTTGAGGTGGAGTATTTCAGGATTTCCAGATAGAGCATCATGTCATCTGCCAAGAGTGAAAGTTTGACTTCTTCCTTGCCAATTTAGATGCTTTTTATTTCTTCTTGTGTCTGACAGATGAGACTAGGATTTCCAGTATTGTGTTGAATAACAATCATGAGAGCAGACATCCCTGTTGTGTTCCTGACCTTAAGGGAAAGCTCTTGGCATTTCTCCATTGAGGATAATATTAGCTGTGGGTCTTTCATATATGGCCTTTATGATGTTGAAGTATGTTCCTTCTATCCCTACTCTTGTGAGGTTTTCTTTTTTTTTTTTTTTTTTATTGTATCATGAAAGGATGCTGTATTTTGTCAAATGCTTTTTCTGTACCTATTGAGAGAACCATATGTTTTTGTCCTTTCTTTTATTAATGTGGTGTATCACATTGATTGATTTACAGATATCAAGCCACCCCTGCAGCCCAAGAATAAATCCCACTTGATCACTGTGAGCAATTCTTTAATGTACTGCTAGATTCAATTAGTTAGTATCTTGTTGAGAATTTTTGCATCCATGTTCAGGGATATTGGTCCATAATTCTTTTTAGTGAGATCTTTGTCCTGGTTTTGGAGTCAAGATAATGTTGGCCTCATAGAATGAATTTGGAAGTTTTCCCTCCATTTCCATTTTTTTGGACTAGCTTCAGAAGGATAGGTACTAATTCTTCTTTGAGTGTTTGGTAGAATTCCCCTGGGAAGCCTTCTGGCTCTGGACTCTTATTTGTTGGGAGATTTTTGATTACAGATATCATTTCTTTGCTAGTTATGGGTCTGTTAAAACTTTCTGTTTCTTCCTGTTTCAGTTTTGATAGTTTGTATGTCCCTAGGAATTTATCCATTTCTTCCAGATTGCCCAATGTGTTGGAATATAATTACTCACAATATTCTCTTATAATTGTTTGTGTTTCTGCAGTGTTGGTTGTGATTTCTCCTCTTTCATTCCTGGTTTTACTTAGTTAAGTCCTTTCTCTTTTGTTCGTGATAAGGTTAGCTAGGGGTTTATCAATTTTGTTAATTTTTTCAAAGAACCATTTCCTAGTTTCATTGATCTGTTCTCTGGTTTCTTTTTACTTCTATATCATTTATTTCTGCTGTAATCTTTATTGTTCTCCTTTTTCTGCTGGTTTTAGGCTTTATTTGCTGTTCTTTTTTTAGTCCTTCAGGTGTAAGCTTAAGGCTGTGCATTTGAAACTTTTCTTGCTTCTTGAGGAAGGCCTGTATTGCAAAAGACTTCCTGTCTTTGATGTTTCCCAAAGGCTTTGGACTGCCATGTTCCATTTTCATTTGCTTCCATGCATTTTTAAAATTTCTTCTTTAATTTCAAGGTTAACCCCTTCATTCTTTAGTAAGATGTCCTTTAACCTCCATGTATTTGTCGTCTTTCCAAATTTTTTTCTTATGGTTGAATTCAAGTTTCATAGAGTTGTGGTCTGAAAGTATATATGGTAAGATGTCATCTTTTTGTACTGGTTGAGTCCTGATTTGTGACCCAGGATGTGATCTCTTCTGGAGAATGTTCCATGTGCACTTGAAAAGAATGTGTATTCTGTTGCTTTAGAATGAAATACTCGGAATATGTTGGTTAAGTCCATCTGCTTCAGTGTGTTATTCAAAACCTTTATGTCCTTGTCAACGGGATTACACGATCTGTCCACTGTGTGAGTAGGGTGTTTAAGTCCCCTGCTATTATTATCATATTATTATCAGTGAGTTTCTTTAAGTTTGCTATTAATTGATTTATATATTTGGCTGCTCCCAGGTTGGGGACATAAACAATTACAATTGTTAGATCTTGTTTGATAGTCCTTTATGATATAGTGTCCTTTTTCATCTCTCATTATAGTCTTTGGTTTAAAGTCTAGTTTGTCTAATATAAGTATGGTTACTCCAGCTTTCTTTCGATATTCGTTAGCATGACAGATCATTCTCCATTCCCTTGCTTTCAATCTGGAGGTGTCTTCCGGTGTAAAATGAATCTCTTGTAAGCAAGATATCAACAGGTCTGGTTTTTTAAATCCATTCTGATTCCCTATGTCTTTTGATTGGAACATTGAGACCATTTACATTCTGAGTAATTATTGATAGGTATGAATTTAGTGCCATTGTATTACCTGTAAACTTGTTGTTCCTGTAGATTTTTTCTGTTCCTTTCTAGTCTTTGTTGCTTTTGATCTCTCTTTCCTGCTCAAAGGGTCTCCTTTAATATTTCTTGTAGAGTTGGTTTAGTGTTCACAAACTCTTTTAGTTTTTGCTTTGTTGACTGATACTCATAACTGCTACATGAGAAAAAAATGATTTTAAATTTTTAGATTTTAAGCTCAGTTTTTCTTTTTAACACTGAAATTTTTTTTTAAAGATGTAGTTACTAAGGACTGGGTTTTCAATAATTTCCAAGAATTATATTTGTACTGTATTTTTTTATGAACTCTAAGATAATTTATGAAGTACTTAAATAAGATATTTTCAGATCATTTTGATTTTATTTATGTAGAAAATCAGGTACTATATGAGGAAGTGAGATTAAATTAGATATAGTTTCTACACCTAATTACATTTTTTACATCACACATAATTAATTACATTAATTATATTTAATTACATTAATTATATTTTTATGACTTTAATCTCTATTTGTGACAACTTAAACAAGTTTATGTATAAAAAATATGTTCTGGATATACAATCTGATGGAGGTGAATATAGTGAATAAAGAGAAAAGTAACATAGGTTTTTCCTAGGCAAGCTTGAGTTAAAGAGCTCAGAAATAAATATACAAAGTTAATAATTGTGCTTTATGAATTAAGATCCATGAAAGACATATGGAAGTCCCTAATGTGGAAAGATGACCAACTTTGGAGTTAGAAATTAATGGATCGTATTCCCAGCTGAGTCATCAAATTTGTTGCACAATTACAAGTAACTTAATAAATGCTCGTTTCCTGAAGGAAACTGAGAATTATTATAAGGATGGGTAGTAACTGACACATCTTAAGTGCTTAATGATTTATAAATTTTATTAATATTTATTTTAATTTTGTTGTTATTATTTTTCCATAACAATACCAACTCAGTATCTATACTTTCAAATGGTTAATGATCATTACCATTATTTGAAAAGAATATTTTCACTTATAATGGAAAACAACATGCTATTCACATTTATGTTTGGCTTATCATGTATGGTATTATTATCAATTATGTATACAATTATAATTGATTTGGAAAAGAAATGATATTTATTTCCAGCAATTTTTGGAACTAAGTAACCTGAAATCCCTTCTATTACAAAAGCACCAATTATTACATGTAAGTGTTGAATTACTATATTGTACACCAGAAACTGTATTACACTGTATGCTAACTAATTGGAATTCAAATAAAAACTCAGAAACAAAACAAATAGATCTGCTAGCTAAAATAGCTAAAAATCCCTTTAAACCAGAGAGAATTAGAGATAATAATGGCAAGAAGGAAAACTGATAACTCTGGTTCTCTGGTGAGAATAGAGGTTCGGGGTTAGGGGGAAAGGCATTGTCCACATGAGAAAGCTAGGATCTTAGTTATGATGCCTAGGCTGAACAGAGGACATGGCTTTGGGCCAGTTCATGGAGGGAAATGGTATTAGGACACCTATCCTTCCTCCCCCCTTAAAGCTGAACTCTTTAAAGGAATAACCATTGGAAATAGTTGAACCAGAAAACATCCGTCCATTGGCACAGAAGAGAACAAGGAAGCTGAACTTCAGCCTGGGCTGGGGACAGGGAAATGAAGACTTTGATGAGAATTTGTAGTCACAAATTTGATGAGAATCTAGCTTACCATTCAGTTTCTGGAATTCCCAAATAAGAAATAAATGTAGAAAGTAGTACAGGCTGAAATGAAGATTTCAAAGCAATATCAGCACTCCCATGTTCATTGCAGTATTTTTCACAATAATCAAAATGTGGAAACAACCTAAATATGCACTGATGGGTGATGGACTAAAGAAAATATGTTGCATATGAACAATGGAATACTGTTCAATCTTAAAGACAAAGGAAGTCCTGCAACATGCCACAACATAAAGGAAGCTTGAGGACATTATGCTAAGTGAAATAAGCCAATCACAGAAGGACAAACACTGCATGATTCCACTTATACAAGGATTCTGAAGTAGTCACTCTGTAGAAGTAGAGAAGAAAATGGTGGCTGCCAGGGGATAAGGGGAGGGGGAAGTGCTAGTTGCTAATCAATAGGTATAAAGTTTTAGTTATGTGAGATCAATAAATTCTAGAAATCCTCTGTACCACATTCTGTCTATAAGTAGAAATTCTTTTTTGTACATTTAAGAATCTGATAAAAGGTTTGTTTTCATGTCAAGTGTTTTTCCACAAAAAAACACAACTGAAAATTAAAAAATAAATTGGAATGCAAAACTTCAAAAAATTCTACATGCATTTGGAAACAAACAAAATAAATCAAATAAAAATAAACAGGAACCAAAATGGTAACTAGAAAGTGGGAATAAAAGATTAAAATGTTATGTTTTAAAACTTGTAAGTTAAAGCCAAAGTAATTCTTAAAATATTTTTCATGGCATCAAATGCTGATTTTTTTTTTTTTAAAGATTTTATTTATTTATTTGACAGAGAGAGATCACAAGTAGGCAGAGAGGCAGGCAGAGAGAGAGGAGGAAGCAGGTTCCCTGCTGAGCAGAGAGCCCGATGCGGGCCTTGATCCCAGGACCCTGAGATCATGACCTGAGCCGAAGGCAGCGGCTTAACCCACTGAGCCACCCAGGCGCCCAAATGCTGATTTTTTTAAAAAGAAGAAAAGCTATAAAAAGGTGAACTAAACGACCAACACAAAAAATTAGGGAAATAATAGTAAGGAAAACCTACACAAAGCAAAGGAAAGGAATAGTATAACTAGAAGTATAAATTAATGAAATAAAAAACAATGATAATTATAATTTTAATTTAATAGAAAGGGAACATAGAATTAAGAAAAACATGTATCTATTCCTATGTAAAGTTAATAGGATAGTCTGTTTGGCAGAAGTGATGGCTGAAGAAAGAGATATCCTATAACAATGTTAGGGGTGGAAAAAGGTCATGTTACAGATCTACAGATCCAATAGGTACTAAGCACAATTATAGGAGAGTACTATGAATGCAGGAAATAAATAGTCACATTTCTACAATAATGTAAAACTTATATGAGCTTACTGAAAAGTAAGTAGAATTTTTTAATAAATCTTTATTAGGGCAGGGGCACCTGGGTGGCTCAGTGGGTTAAAGCCTCTGCCTTCCGCTCAGGTCATGATCCCTGTGTCCTGGGATCAAGCCCTGCATCGGGGCTCTCTGCTCAGCAGGGAGCCTGCTTCCTCTTCTCTCTCTGCCTGCCTCTCTGCCTACTTGTGATCTCTGTCAAATAAATAAATAAAATCTTTTTAAAAAAAAAATCCTTATTAGGGCAATTGAATGAAAAGTTGAAAATCTTTAGCATACTCCCCGTTCCAAGCTGACCACCACTTTCACTTATGCTCACAAACATACAAATCCAGTCCCAGATAATTTTACAGGTAAATTTTACCAAATATGTCTGCAACAGATAATCTTAATACAATAAACCATTTCAGAGTAGTACCCTCATAAGCACGTTTTCTGAGACTCGTAAAACTTCTACACCAAAACTGAAGAAAGACAACATGAGGGGCACCTGGGTGGCTCAGTGGGTTAAGCCGCTGCCTTCAGCTCAGGTCATGATCCCAGGGTCCTGGGATCGAGTCCCGCATCGGGCTCTCTGCTCAGCAGGGAGCCTGCTTCCTCCTCTCTCTGCCTGCCTCTCTGTCTACTTGTGATCTCTGTCTGTCAAATAAACAAATAAAATCTTAAAAAAAAAACCAAAAACAACATGATAAAGGAAAATTGTAGCTCATCTTTCTTACAAATTTACAAGCAAAATTCTTAAGATATTAACCAATCCAGTCTAATAATACATAAACAAATACATTAAGATTCAATTGGGTTTGTTTCAGAATGCAAAGAAGTTTTAGTGTTATGAACTCTATTAATGTATTTCATTCCATTAGTAGGTAGAAGCCTCATGATTACCTCAATAAATTTAGAAAAGAACATTTAGTTAAAAATATGTAATACCTGTTTATTTTTTGAATTTAAATTCAATTAATTATCATAGTATATTATTAGTTTCAGAGGTAGAGTTAAGTGATTCATCAGTCTTATATGACACCCAGGGCTCACTGCATCATGTGTCCTTAATGCCCATCGCCCAGCTACCCCATCCCTCATCAACCCCTACCCCAGCAACCCTTAGTTTGTTTCCTATGATTAAGAGTCTCTTGTGGCAATACCCTTTTATAATAAAAACTCCTGAAAAACAAGGAATAGAGGAGAATTTCCTTGATCCTACATAGAATTTCTACCAAAAATGTACAGCAGATGTCACAGGAAGAGTAAAATACGTGAAGCATTAGCATAGGAATTTACTCTCCCTCTTTCTATTTGACATTTTGCTAGAGGCCCCGCCTAGTGTCGAAATTAAAAATAAGATAACTATGAGCAGCGAGCAGACAAAATTTGTATTACTATGATATGGTGGGATTATCTACTTAGAAAATCTATTTAGGGAAATTATTTGTCATTAAAAAAAAAATTTAATAGAGGTGCCTGACTGGCTCAGTCAGTAGAGCACGCAACTCTTAATCTCATGTCCCGAGTCCAAGTCCCATACTGGGTGTGGAGCCTACTTAAAACAAACAAAAAGTCTAATAAATTTGCTGAAATACAAGAGTAATAAACGAAAATAAACTGCCTCTCTTTACATAGCATAAATTGAGAAACATGTAATTTAAAGCATAATATTTAAAATAGTAACAAAATTATATAGAAACTTGGAATGAATTTAACAAGAGGTATGAAAGAATTTCTAGAGAAAATTTAATATTTTGTTTTGCAAAACAAATGGAGTTCCAAAATGAATAGAGAGCTATGTTATGCTCCTGGGGGAGCATATGTAACGTAACATATGTTATGTAATATAACGTAAACATATTAACACAGCCCTTACTAGACTATGCATTCCATACAATTCCAAACAAAGTTATACTAGAGTTTCCTTTGAATTTGACAAGTTCTTGCTATAATTCAGTATAGAAGGAAAGATTAAAAATAGTGAATGCACTTTCCAAACAAGTGAAAGAACAGATACCTAGATTTACTCAAAGTTACAGAAATTAAGAAGGCGCAATATCTGTGCAAAGACAAGTGGAAATATGTACCAGGATAGAACATTCCTACTCATATGGAAAAATAAAATGACAGAAGTGAAAATCAGCAGAAAATCTAGATTATTCAGTAAATAGTCCTGGGATAATTGATTATTCACATGGAAAAAGCCTCCCATAAATTTAGATTCCAACTTCTCAAAAGTCATTTAATTCTAAACTTCTTGTATTACCAATTATGGAATTGTGGCACAGGGAAGTTACACAATTTGCTCAAGACTGCAACAGCTGATTAGTGGCACAGTCAGGACTATGAACCTGTGATTTTCATCCCAGTTATTTTAGTTTAAGCAATTATGCCTCACATTCCTAAACTTTTGGGGGTTTACTGATGACAGAATGTCCATTAATTCTGACCATGCATAGTCTTATTTTTTGTCTTTCTTTTTAAGATTTATTAAGTAGAATATTTAAAAGGTGACCTTTCTTTTTTTTTTTTTTTAAAGCTTTTATTTATTTGACAGAGAGAGAGATCACAAGTAGGCAGAGAAGCAGGCAGAGAGAGAGAGAGAGAGAGAGGAGGGTAAGCACGCTCCCTGCTGAGCAGAGAGCCCGATGCGGGGTTCGATCCCAGGACCGTGGGATCATGACCTGAGCTGAAAGCAGAGGCTTAACCCACTGAGCCACCCAGGCGCCCCTAAAAGGTGACCTTTCTTAAACATAGATTGCTTATCTGAGCATTTCTATCTTTTGGTGGGAAAGGGAAATTTTGTATATTTACTTTCTTCTTTAAATGTACCAGAATTGGGGTGTCTGGATGGCTCAGTCTGTTAAGCATCTGACTCTTGGTTTCCACTCACATCATGATCACAGGATCCTGGAACTGAGCCTCAGGTCGAGCTCTGTGCTCGGTGGGAGTTGGCTTGGGTTTCTCTCTCTCTCCCTCTGTCCCTCTTGCTCGTGCTCACTCTCTCTCTGTCTCAAATCAATCAACCAATCAATCAATCAATCTTGAAAACAATAAGTGTGCCAAAATCCATAAATGGACATTATGGCTATACTTATTAAAAAAAAAAAAAAAGGAAAATTGATTTAAGTTGATCAAATTGAGTATTTCAAAATGTGCCTATCAGCCACTAGGTGTCACCATAACCCACAATAATTAAAAGCCAGTATGATAATTTTGTAGGAAAAGTCAATAGCAACAGTTTTGCTGAAGCACAAACTGATGTTTTTATAAAACTAGACACATAGATCTATTTTTCTCACCCCTGGGATTCTATATATAAGCTCTAGGTGGAAAGATTAATTCGGAATAGACTTCACGTAGTTATTTTCATAGTCCATAAACTAGACATAATTGTAATACAGAGGATCGTAATGATGAAACAGTGTGTTTTGTCGATGTTAAATAATGACAGCGTTCATCGCATCTTGGAATCCCTTTATGGTGCACGTGGTATTCATGAGAGGGGGAAGGTTGCAGGAAGGTCCAAGATCTGCCCAGGCAGGCTGTTGCAGAGCAGAGGAGAGCAGGGGCTGTGTAGGAGGAGGAAGGTCACCAGGACGGCTTTGTAGGACGTGTGACTGTGTGCTTGAAGGGTGTGGTTCCTGGCCCTGGCTGACCGGAGGCCAACTGGGCATCTATTTTCTCCTGCACCAGTTTGTAATACTGCACTTTCACCTGTGTGAATGCTTGTTCACCTTAGGGGAAATATTCGCTAACTCATGGTTGAAAATGAAGGTATTAAGGCGTTTTCAGAACGGGTCTGACTTCTTTGGGGTTTTTTTAACCACTTGTTTCAGAAAAGAAGAGTCAACAGAAAAAGACGTTTGAGCTCTCTTCCTCTCTGCCATGGTGCTCTGCGGCAATTATTTGTTACTCTATGGATTTCTCAGCATCTGAACCCCTTGGAGAATCCCTTACCTTATAAGATACAGCCCATCACTCACTTTGTAAAGGGAAATTAAAAATGTTCCAGACTCCCTTGTAGCTAGGACATGGGTACATGTCTTAGCACCTGCAAAACAGAGGTATCTGGGCCATAATGCAAATCAGAAGTTAGTCCCATGGCCAGGGAAACTGCAGAATCGTTCCGATGAGAGTGGTGGTAGCTACTGCCTGCTCCCAGGGTCTGAAGTGTTCTGGTGTCCGTAGCAGCATGAAGTGCCTCATGTTTGGAAGGTTGACACCACAAGCACCATGCCTGTGTCCAGAGGTTGAGGGGTAGCGAGGGCCAATCTGTGAGACAGCTTTGCAGCAGGATTTGGGGTGGAGTTTCCAAACTCTGGGCCTCCTTGAGATTGTGAGAGCTAGCCAATAGCCTTCTAATGCATAGATTCCTTTTAGGATTCATTAGGTTTTTGTTTTGTCTTATTTTTGCTTACAACAAAGAGTTCTGACTTATGTACTTCCGGTTTCCAAGGTAGAAAAACATTGATGCTTACATTGCACTAAAATAAGACCGATCACCCTTTCTCACTAGATTATCTTTGATGTCCTCTTTGGGGCCAACAATGAGCTGGATGAGATGGTGGTTGCAATAGTGGGGTGTGTGTGTGTGTGTGTGTGTGTGTGTGTGTGTGTGTATGTGTGTGACAACAGGGAGAGAGTTCTTCCATTAGAGGCTAAGGATCCAGGTCCTGCCCTGGTATTTGTTTGTTTAAGTTCTGTATCTTTTCTTCATCTTTCAGAACATCACAAACACATTTTGGAACCTGTAGCGAGGGGAATGTTGCAGATTTTATACAGAAAAATGGAGAACAAAGGCATTGGTACTTCCCTTGGAACAGGAGTTAAGTCCCCAAAGCTAGTAGATCTGTGGACCTCTGCCAAAAGCATCTGCACTTTAGACCTCCAAATTAAAGTGTCTTATCCCATATACTTTTTACTACTAAATACATACTCATTGCCTTATTATTAGAGGGTTAAATATTTTCCAGCGCATACCAGTTATGAGTATTGGGGTCTAATAGCTTGGAGTTGAAATCTTAGCATTGGCAATTATTTGCTCGGTGATCTCAGGAATGGGTTTCTTAAAGTCAGGCAAAAATGGATTTTTAGTTACATAAATCATACACAAAATGCTTTTCTTTATGAAAAGTAAACAATTAGAAATAAGGTTAAATAAAATTCGCTGACATCCCTTCGCTGCCTCAATGCCTGACCATTGCCCAGGCAAAACCATCACCCTTTTAATCACCCATAATATAGGTATGACAACACCTAATGGACAGGTTTCTGGTGAGGCCCCTCATGCAGGGAACTGAGTGAAAATGCTGTTTGCTTAGAGGAGTTTGACCTGATCCTCCAAACTAGGTCAGATTTCCCTGCTCTCTTCCCGCAACACTCTCTCCTTCTTCTTAACAATTTTACAGTTGTAATCTATTTTCTAAATTACAGTAGAAGATTTACCTAGCATGTCAAAGATTCAGTCTGTACAAGATGGAGGATAAATCCAGAGTTTGGATAACCTTAATTCTAAAGAAATAGAGAAAAAATTGTCTTTGTATATGTTTCCTGCCAAATGCATATTTTGTATTTGTGTAGAAATACACCTATTTGTATTCTTGTTGCTCTCAGCAGTTGGGTGAACATAGACTTCAATCCATTAATGCATGTATCCTGGAAATTAAAATTTCTCATCCTAACTTAATTTAAAAATCTCTGGTTGCTCCAGAGTTTCCACAAAATTGTAGAATAGCAAGGGGAGTAGCAAGTGTTAAAAGATAAACTGAGGCATATTAAAACTTTTAAGAGTTTATTTGAGCAAAAACTGATTTGACTCATATCGTGTCTAATCTATCAGAAAGGAGCTCCAGGAGCTATACAAAATGAAAGACATATCGGCAGAAGGGAGAGGAAGGAGGAAGTTGTACGAGGCAAAACGTGGGTTGCATATTGCAAGGTGACTTTCCTTTAGGGCCAGGCAGGAATCAATCAGGCAGTTTACCTAACTAGGGTTGATCAGGTGATTCCCGATTGACTGGTTTAAGGCTCCATTTCTGGGAGAGCTGAAACTGTGTCTCGATTTGGTGACAGGAGTCTTAGCATAAGTGACTCCCTTTTGGGTTTATTATCTGGTTTCTAGAAGAAGAGACCCTCTGGCCCCAAGTTGTCATCCTCTGTCCCTCTTGGTGTCCTTCCACACTGCCCTCTGTTCTTTGGTGATCGAACCACATTGATAGGTTGGTCCTTCTTGGTCCTACCTTGTCCTCAGTTGTTGGTTCAGATGAGTAACTGCTAAATTCTTCTCATCTCTAGCTATAAGGCCTTTTGAGTCCAACTCTCCAGCCATTTCTGTGTTCCTCCGAATCAAAGAGAGGGGTATTCTAATGCTTCTTGAGCCCAGCTGCCTGGAGACCCCATACAGTTTTTCTTTCCTGTATTGCTCCTGCTGGGTTTGGAGAACTCTGCCATACATATGGCTTTTTTAGACTCTACCTGGCCCATTCCTTCAGCACCTGGATTCCCAAGAACCAGATGGAATTTTGTAATATTTCTCCCCTGCCATCAGCCTCATTTGGTCAGTCAGGTACTTGTACTTGCTGTTCATCTCTCTAAAATGCTCTTCCCATAAATACACAAAGTTCATCTCTTCATTTCCTTCAGGTTTCATCACTGTCTTATCCAGGGACTTTGCCTGAACACGCTATATAAAACTCTCTATCCGCATATTCTCTATGCTTTTTTTCCTCTTTTTTCCCTCTCTATGCCTTTAATCCCATTATTTTTTATTTTAGCACTTATTGCCAATCTTTCTGTCTTTTCTTTCTTCCTTCCCTCTTTCTCTCTATTATTATTATAATTTGTCTCTTCCCATTAGAATATTGGCTCACTTCATGCTGCGTAGATTTTTGAACAAACGAATGAATGAATGGTTAATGAATCATCTCCTTATTATCATACTTCTTTTAAGATATAATTAATTTTGAGTGTTTCATTAGCATTAACAGAAGTTCTCCCATTTATTTTATTTTCTTCCTATAACCATTCTTAGATTCATCAATCTATAATTTATTAATTTCAGTTTTTAATCTAATATTTCATTTACTGAATAACTTCATTATTCATTGAATAACTGCTTTCTCTTGTGGTTATTTCTTCATTCTTTTTGTGGTGTAAATATTTAATACATTTATTTTCCTTTTTTAAAAACAAGACACAAACTTGTCATTTTATGTATAATATTCTCAAGTTTGTTGAAATAGTTGTATGTTTTATTTTACAAATTGTTCTTTATTTTATTCATTTGACTTAAGAGGTTTTTTTGAATATTATAATCACAAACTATTTTTTGTTTAAATGTGTATTTTTTTTTTTGGAAGTTTTTATTAAATTGTGGTCTGTGTAGTTTTCTCTTTGGGAATGTATTGAGGATTTTCTTTATGATCAATTTTTCTAATGTTTTATTTGGTAATCAAAAAAGATGCATTTATTCCTATGAGTGAACATACCTATGGTGAACATATCTATGGTGAAAAAGCTATGTTTTTATCTTCCGTCATTCTTTTGAACTGCAACCCATTTATTTGAAAGAAATTTACTAATAGGCCATAGTTACTGGGAGTGTGGTGTTAAAGAACTAGAGTCCATGGCAGACTGTTTGTGCTGACAACCCCCCCTCCCCAACCACACCCTGTTCTGTCTTTGAGGTTGAAATAGCCTTGGAAGCTGACCTCATACTGTGGGTTGGGCAGCTCGTCTCCACAGCTCCTTATCTCAGCCTTCCTGTCAGTGTCTGATGGTGGAGTAGACTCATCTTAAGAGGCTACTTCTCTTTTCATAGCCTTACTGTGTTCTGGGAGTTGTAGTTTCTGAATATATGTATAAAGAGAGAAACAGATGACACTGTATAATATTAATGATGTTTTAATTAATCCAACTGAACCACATATTCAGGAGTCTTTGTTGTGTTTTCTCCACCGAGACTAAAGGCAGCTAAAGTGGTACAAAACATGCTTCATTAAACATCGGCATTTAGAGACACAGTCTAAGCTGGAATTTCAAGCACTTACTAAAATACTATTGTTTAGCCTTAAATACTTTTTTAAAAACATTTGGAAATAATGGCAGTTCATTGTCATTTTAAAAATTTTCTTTGGAAACATTTTTATCAAGTTAAGTCAAGAAGAGTTGGCTAATACGTTTTCATATCAGAACTTTATCGACTTGAGGAACTAGTGGTCAATGCGGGTCTCAATGTTGTCAAGTGATCTGAATGTTTTCGAAATTACCAAAGTAGAAACACATATTAAAAAGATAAGGGGAAAACAAACAAACAAAAAAAAGAAGTACATTGTCATCAAACACGTCATACATCTCTACGTCTTGCTAAGGATGATGATTCTTCTGTATGGAGTTAGATGTCACTAAAAAGCATAGGCTGTGATTAAAAATAGTTGCTGTGGTCAGACATGTGAGACCACAAAGCGGAAGAAGTCTAATCTTGAGCCACATGTATTTTTTAGAAACATCTTAGTGCCCATTTATTTACAGCAACAGGTTTGGCCATTCACTAGTAACCGAAGCAGGAAGAAGTGACCTGAGACTAATGAAAAATTTTAGCTATTTCAAGTTGAATGAATATAATGAAAATTGAGATACTTAGTTTATTTATAAAGCAATAATTAATTTTATATAAAAACTTCATTATTTGCATAGTACGTTATGTTATCTCATATGTTTTTTGTAATATTATCTTGAGGAAGAAAGAGTAATTATTTTTATTATCCCTGTGTTAGAAATGAGGAAATGAATTTAGAGAGGTGAAATAACTTGTCCTAGTTCACATAACTAATTAATGGTGAAGCCCGAACTCAATCTAATCTTCAAAGACTGTAGTCTTGGAATAAAGTTAAAAACCATCAGAAACCAAACCTGTTTCTTTGCGTATGGTCTATATATTATTGAGGCAAAATTTATCTCAAGAATCTATTGGTAGCATATAACTTAATATTTCATAGAATACAATTTACAATTGTAAATCTAAATAGATCCAAGAGATCCAATCTGGCCATCTCATTTTATTTTGTGTTATAATGAAAGTTCCTTTCTGTTAATCCATCAAAACCAAATTTTAACTGTCCGCATATGTAAAAATTACTAAATAAACACAATTTGTATCAAGTTTGGTTATATGATGATAAACATATTTTTTAATGTACAAAAAAAACCAGAATACCATATATTGGAACAATCGCCATAATCTCTTAAGAGAGAATAAAACCTAAAGCAGTTCTTCCAAAATCTGCTTACATCATAGGGTTTATATTTTACTCTTCTTGGATTGTCTTCAGTCTATTTAATATATATTTTCTAGGTAGACACCAAAAACAGAATATAATTTATTTTGGAAAATTATTGAAAACTTGAGTCTGAAATTTTCCCATAGTTTTGATAGCATATAAATTATCTATCTATATATGAGTATAACTCATAGTCCAATACTTTGTATTTTATAAACATTTCACATAATTTATGTTTTAAAATATTCTGAATATTGCAATGCAATTTCACACTGGAATAAAATGTGTTATATAACTACAATCTTATTAGCAACAATTGTGTTGTACACTTTGGGGAGTAGAGAAAAGTACGATATTACTTATAATGCATATTATAACTATTATAACTATTATAACATTCAGAGATGCTACACCAAAGACTCAAATTTTTTTGTTGCAGTAAGACTTGAAATAGGCTTTGAATGATAGATTTGGCTTTACAGAGAGAAGCATAGCATTCTAAAAATGAGGAATACTAAAAAGAAATACTAAAAAGAAATCACATGGGATTCAGAAGGAGGGAGTAGAATGGCGGTTACCTGTGGTTCACTATCAAGAGAGACTGAAATAGCAGTCAACAAACAGAAATCCAGAAAGACAGGGAGCTAGTGGAGATCCGTTAGTAGATCTAGTTAGTGGAGGGCTAGTATCAGTACCTGGGCAATAAATAAATAAATAAATAAATAAATAATAAGTCAAGTCAGTATAAGGTACTAGTGATCATAAGGAAAGATGAAAGGTAGTTGTGTCAGAATGGATATAAGCAGCAAGACTAGTTCAACTAAATAACAATGATTATGCATAAATGCAGTGGCCTTCTGACCCTAGTCCCCATCCTCAACCTCATTGACTAGATCAGTCCTCAGAGCTGCCAGGAATGGCTTTCTGCACAGAATCTCGCATAGAGAACGTTTTCTTCAGGTGCAAGACTGAATGAGAGAATCTCTTAATGTGTTTTCCAACCCCAAGAATGTATGTTCCATATTAAAATTTTCATCTGGCATTTGTATATCTATTGAAAGCTTAAAGCCTTTCAACACATGAAATAGTTAAGCAACCATCAGTCTTGGTTACTTCCATTTATTCTGTGACTAAATGGTCTTATTTATAAAAAGTGTTAGTGGATGGGAGTAAAATAGAGTGTTTGAGAAGGAAAGAGTGGTAGTTAATACTCTCCAAAAGCCAAGCACCATCTTTGGGTTTTAAATAAACTTGAGGGAAAATATACCTCATCTAGTCTCGTTTCATTGTCCAGAAGTTTCCCAAGGGCTGATGCTTTGTCACCTCTTCAGTAACCACAGAGAGAAGGAAAAGAGTCATATTGTTTGTGGTTATGTCATTTTGTGACAAGGTTATGGTTGTCATCTTGGGGTGATGATTGCGAGGCCATGTCCCATAGCTGCCCTGATGTCATTTTCTTTTCATCTGAGTTATACTGTGAAGTTGTTGGAAAATGTTGTCTGGCCATTAGAGGCCACTGGATTAGTCACACATGTTTCTCCCTTTTAGATTATTTTAAAAGAAAATTATATTTTAATAATCAAAATGCAGAAGATAATAAGACATTAGGAGAACACTAACCGAAATCCCTGAGTTCTAGTCCCCTTTACTTTGTATAAACTGGGTGGGTTTGAGTAAGTACCTGCATCTCTCTTAAAACTCTTGTTCCCTAGGTGGGTTTAGATGGGTCATCTCTAAAAGTCCCTCTCAGCTTTTCTATTTGGACTCTGTCCTCTGTTCTGGACAAGGAGGTCTTTCCTTGGCATTGGTGACAACAGTGTCCTCATCAGTTTTTGTCATTCCCTCAGTGTAAGACTGAGACACCTCTACCTCAGTAAGCTATATATGATAAATAAGTTATGAAAGTCCTTCCAAATACTACTAGTTACTAAGGACAGTATCATTTTATATTTTATATTTTTCACTCATGTCCAAAACATTCTTATTTGATGGGCATAATAAACACATTAAATAAATAAAAGCAAATGAAATCAGTTCCATTATACAAAAGGTATTGAAGTTCATACAGGGTCACGGCAAGCCCTGTGTGATATGGCCAATGTGAGGCAGGCCCAAGTTTCTGAATTCAATTCAATTCAGTTTTCACACTCTTCATCAAATAAACAGATCTGTAAGTGTTACTACTTACCATTGTAGTTATGTTCTCTTTGTCTGCTACCACAGGGGACATCAATGTACTTTGCTGTACCTTTTTTTTTTTCAAAGATTTTATTTATTTATTTGACACACAGAGATCACAAGTAGGCAGAGAGGCAGGCAGAGAGAGAGGAGGAAGCAGGTTCCTTTCTGGGCAGAGAGCCCAATGTGGGGCTCGATCCCAGGATCCCAGGATCATGACCCAAGCCAAAGGCAGAGGCTTTAACCCACTGAGCCACCCAGGCACCCCTTTGCCGTAACTTTGGTGAAGAAAAGACTACTTCATTATACTCTTGATCCCTTTTCTGTTTGAATGTAGCATATCAGATTAGCAAAGAGAATTGTTAGAGGCAGTGGGCTTTAGAGAAAATTGTATAACATACATTTCTTAGTATTTTGAAAAGGTGTTCAGGAACGTTTATTTTGTTTAGGTCCTCAGGACACTGGGCCCTCCTCTTGGGCCATCCTGTGCACACCCCAGGGAAGCTGCAGTCCTGTGACATCACCCACAGGAGCTAAAGGCCCCGGCAGACCCGTCCTCCTTAGCTATCAGCGCGACACCCCACACTGGATTCTTCTGACTTCTGTGACTGTAATCTTGGGTCAACCAGCTAAAGAATCAAGTCAAGCACTCAGCATAGTTTGTCAGGGGTTGGGCAGGGAAGGATGAACACTGGAAAATAAGGTAAAAGAGAAGGATTTAGCAAGTTGTAGTGCCAAGAATCTCCTATATTTCTGTACCTCTGGAATCAGGTGGAATAACTTCAAGTCTTGCTTTCCTTCTTGGTAGTGGTGTGAACTTTTACCAATGATCGATCCTCATGGAGCACCAGTTCGCCCATCTGAATAATTCTGAAAATAAATAAATATATCTTAACCAGGTGTGGGTGAAGATTAAACAAGAAAGCATAAGCAAAGTATTTAGTATAATGCCTGGCCCATGGAGATGACAGCCAGACTTACCACCCAGTTATAATTCCCTTGTGGCTCCCATGTAGTGACCAGAGGCATTTAATGAAAAAAGTTATGCCTCTATAGAGGCACCTGGGTGGCTCAGACAGTAAAGCATCTGACTCTTGGTTTCTGCTCAGGTCATAATCTGATGGTTGTGAGTTTGAGCCCCCAGTCAGTCTCCACACTGAGTGTGGAATCCACTTAAGATACCCTCTCGGGGCGCCTGGGTCGCTCAGTGGGTTAAAGCCTCTGCCTTCGGCTCAGGTCATGATCCCAGGGTCCTGGGATCGAGCCCCACATTGGGCTCTCTGCTTAGCGGGAAGCCTGCTTCCCCCTCTCTCTCTGCCTGCCTCCCTGCCTACTTGTGATCTCTGCCTGTCAAATAAGTAAATAAAATCTTAAAAAAAATAAAAAAAGATTCTCTCTCTCTCTCCTTCTCCCCTGCACCTCTCTCGCACGAGCTCTCTCTCTCTTAAAAAAAAACAAAACAAAACAAAAAAAAAAAACATAAGTTATGAGTTATGTTAGGTCTTAGGATTTGGGGGGAATAACATTCATCCCTTTGAAAAACAATAATTCTAAAGTACAGAGATAAATTATAGGTACAGAGATCATACCTTTTTTTAAAATATTTTATTTGTTTATTTGACAGAGAGCTAGAGAGGGAGCACAAATAAGCAGAGTGGCAGGGAGAGGGGGAGAGAGAAAAGCAGGCTCCCTGCTCAGCAGGGAGCCTGATGCGG
Source organism: Mustela lutreola (assembly GCF_030435805.1). Classification (NCBI taxonomy): domain Eukaryota; kingdom Metazoa; phylum Chordata; class Mammalia; order Carnivora; family Mustelidae; genus Mustela; species Mustela lutreola. The sequence continues at coordinate 55,637,672 of NC_081303.1, forward strand.
GGCTTGATCCCAGGGCCCTGGAATCATGACCCAAGCCGAAGGCAGCCGTTCAACCTACTGAGCCACCTGGGCACCCCACAGAGATCATACCTTTTGAGTTGATAGATGGTCCTCCCTCAGCCACTAACTAATTGGTGCCCTTGGAGAAGTTATTTTGCTTTTCTAAACTTATATAAAGTGAGATCTAGATGATTTCCAATACTTCTAGATCTAATAGTTTGTGATTCTCATGAGTGTATGTGTGTGTGTGTGTGGTCTCTATGTATTTATTATTTATAAGTTATATATATATATATACACAATTATATCTAAAAATACATATCTTTTCTTTTTCATGGAAATTCCTCTTTATAGCCTTATCATCACATGTTGGGGATTTCCCCTTGGATAAACAAATGTTTTGAGCACACCCTCCAACTCATCCTAAAAGAAGGGAAGCTCCTCTGAGCCTCATGAATGTATGCTTTGACAGCTATGAGGAAGTATTATTTAGTGTAGTGGTTACTTTGCTTAAGGAACTTGTCACCCCAGAGTCTGCAGTTTAAAGTGTAAAGTATATAAAATCCAGCTACCATATATTGCTGACTTTCCACATGCTAGGCGCTGAGCTGCAGGCTTTTCTGACAGTACTTCATCACACACACACACACACACACACACACACACACACACACAAACACACACACATACTCACACCCCTATAGGTATTTTTCTCATTGTACAGTTGGGAATCCTAAAACTCAGAGATGTTAAGTGACTTGTCCAAGGTCACATATAAGCTTGGGTCTGTCTGACAACTCCATTGATGCCCTTGGCCTCCAGCATGTCTCCACAAAATGGTTTAAATATATAATAGGAAGCCAAACAAAATGTTCTAGAAAACAACCACAACACCACTGCTAACTTTTTATTTTTAAACTGCTAACTTTCTGAGTTTGACATAAATCAGGATAATCTCTTTTTCTCCAGTGTATCTCCTGATGCCTTTGTTAGACCCTAGGTCAGATAAACCACCGCGTGTTCTTTCATGAGGGAAGCACGGTGCATATTTACCGTTCAGCACAGGGCTGGAACACGGTCAGTATGAGTTGAGTGACTAACATTCTAGATGTTAATTTATTCAATAACCATTTATTGTGTACCTATCATGTGCAAGACATTCTAAGACATGTTCCTTACCTTCCAGAAAGTAAGGAAAAGGAAAGGGGGGGTGGGTAAGGCCTGTATTTTAGTACTAAATAAAGTAGCATATTTTCCTCCAAGATGATTATTGCCCCATTCAATCTTAAAATGTGGGGCGCCTGGGTGGCTCAGTGGATTAAAGCCTCTGCCTTCGGCTTAGGTCATGATCTCAGGGTCCTGGGATCGAGCCCCACATCGGGCTCTCTGCTCAGCGGGGAGCCTGCTTCCTCCTCTTCTCTGCCTGTTTCTCTGCCTCCTTGTGATCTCTGTAAAATAACTAAAATCTTAAAAAAAAATGTAGACTGGGCGATGATCAAATAACCTTTAACAATCTTCCATATTGCTTGACTTTAAAAAAAATGGGCTCTTATCTAATTTCTCAGCCCAAGAAGATATTATGTATTGACTATATACAAAATTCAGCAATTACATTTTTTTGGCTAAGTCATCCATCTCTCTCTTATCTATTCTTGTCAGTATTAAGTAATTCTGTTGCCAGTTCTGTTGTGCAATCTATTTATCATTATCTCTATCTACCTCAGTCTATATAGATAGAGACAGATGATAGATAGATAGATAAATGAATGATAGAAAAATAGGTAGGTAGATAGACAGATTTCAAGGAATTGGCTAATTGTGAGGGCTGGCAAAGCTGATTTGGTAGGGCAGGCTGGTTGGCTTAAAATGAATGCTACAGTCTTGAGGCAGAATTTCTTCTCACTCAGGGAAACTGGCCTTTCAACTGATGGAAGACCAATTCACGTTTCTTTCTCTTTTTTTTAAAATTTTTTATTTTTTATAAACATATATTTTTATCCTCAGGGGTACAGGTCTGTGAATTGCCAGGTTTACACACTTCACAGCACTCACCAAAGCACATATCCTCTCCAATGTCCATAACCCCACCCCTCTTCACCCAACTCCCCCCCCCCCCCAACAACCCTCAGTTTGTTTTGTGAGATTAAGGGTCACTTATGGTTTGTCTCCCTCCCAATCCCATCTTGTTTCATTGATTCTTCTCCTATCCCCTTAAGCCCCCATGTTGCATCGCCACTTCCTCATATCAGGAAGATTATATGATAGTTGTCTTTCTCCAATTCACGTTTCTAAGGGTAATCTCCCTTACCTAAAGTCAACTGATTATAGATGCAAATCACATCTATAAAATATCTTTCACAGCAACACCCAGATTACGATTTGAGCAAATGGGTAACTAGAGCATAGCCAAGCGGGCACATAAAACTAATCTCCACAATCACTGTTGATAGTATGAAGAAAATCGCCAAAATAATAGAATAAATAGGTTTTTAATTTTTTTGTGAAGTGGAAAGGACTCCTTGGATGGATTGTTATGTCAAACCTCTAGGTTAAATTTTGGAGATCTGAAATCACCACAAGGAACCACAGGGTCCTGCGAGGTCAAAAGGAGTGCTTTGATGCTGACAACAAGTAAAACTTGGGTCCCTTCAAGGAATATTGCAACAAACACTCCCAGGAAATCTATACTTCAAAATACACAATGGAGGAATGCATCATCGCTGTTAAGATTTCATTTCCACTTCTACCACTCTACAATCACTCATTGAAGCAAACACATCCTTTTGTAGTAAATGGAGTTGAAGTCTAATCTCTGTAGCCTCATTACTTGAAACACTTTCCTATATATCAACCCCAAACTTCAACTCTTTTTTCTGATTACCTTTCAGTGTGAGGATGGGTGCAGATTTGTTATCTCAAGTCAAGACTAGTTCCAAGTCTCGTTTAGTAAAATTTCTATGCATCAATCTCTATATTTCCGTGAAACCGTATTTTACCAATTTTATTTCAGTTTGCATGTGAGAGTTCATTCTCAGAAACCACGTGCAGATCACACTTGTTTTGGGCCTTTCTTTCCCTCTCAAGTGCTCAGTAAAAATGTCCCTGAAACTCAGATTTCATAGCTTGTGTAATCCAAAAATCATACCAATTTTTCCGTCCATTCTAGGGGTGAGGGGAGTTGGAGATCTTTAATTTCATGGTTTCCAAGGCTTCCTGTTTCTTTAATGATAGGCTTTTCTAATTCTTTAGCCCCTCCACACAGACAAGCACAGACTCCTCTTTCATTTTATTAGTAGCAGCAACAAAAAATGTCTTCATTCACAAAAAGCATTTATTAGGTAAGTAAGCAGATGTTACTGAGGAAAAAAAAACCAAAAATGTGTGTATTTGTATCTGCAGAATTAGGTACAATGAAGGGGTTTTTATCATAAGTCAACCTCGAATGAAATAATAAATACCCAATAAGCCCTGTGACCTCACCACCTGTTCTCTGACCCTCTCTCTGTTTCTGGCACCTCTCTTTCTTTTCTCCTGTTTGTCTCCTCTGCATTTCAGCTATCACTTACTTTGAGGAATGACTTTGTCCCCATTCTTACAGGGAACATCTTTCTCTTCCTGTATTCCTTCTGACACCTATGTCCTTACCTTTTAATCTATCCTAAGGAAAATACCGACTTTTTATCAGATACACTATAATTATCATGAAGAACAATGAGATACCAAACACAAAGACTGCCTAATGAACAGGGCAAGTATTTATTGCGGTGATAGAAATATTGCAACCTAAGAGAAGGCTTTCATCCAGAAAACACACTATCCCGGTAAAGAATGCAATATTTTCCATTCTATGGAAAACTGCTCCTGAACCAAAAGAGAAAATTCTTAGCCAAAGCAGAAAGTTCTTCCCATTTCTATTCTCTTTCAGCTGCCCGTAGGTACTGTTTCATGTTTTTCCTCCTAACTCCTGTATTCCCTACACAGAGTATAATAATGGACACTGTTCTTTGAGGTTACTGACGACTAGATGATATTTTCATTCATTTAGCAAACATGTGTATTTGTCAGGACTAATGGAGAACAGAGATGCAAAAGTAAATTAGACATTTTGACTTCAAAGACATTATAGTCCAATGACTGTCAGTAAATAAATTATGCAAATGCAAGTTGTCAGTGCTATGGTAAGCTTGTGCTTTGTATACAGAGGGATCACAAAAGAGGGCTTGGATAATTTTTCACTGACGATGTTTGGGTGTAGGTGATACACATCACTTTGAAAAACAAATTATTATTGCACTAGAGATGGACAATTCAGCAGTGGGACAATGGAAAACTCTTCCCTAAAGAATCAATATTCTTATTGGTTGAGGGTAGGGCAGGTGTAAAGAAAGGTGAGAAATGATAGAAAGGTGAGTAAAGATGAGGGAAGATAAATTTTTCTCAATTTTTTCAGTCTACTGTAACACATTCAGATTATTGGCAGCAATCTTCTCAGAAGAATCTAGTGGAATTTTGGTGTTTAAAGCTTTGAGGATAATGGCTCACCAAATTTGCACTAATGGAATGTGAGATAATGGGGTATCTAAGTATCTAAGTGGTGCTGCATTAGCAAACTCACTATTCATGGTCATTATTTAGAGTCAAGATAAGATAATTTACCTGGTGCTGGTGTGCAGAGGAGTCATTAGCTGGACATATAAAGAGGCTCACAAATTATTGTTCAACAAAATATTCATTCAGTGTGATTGCGACTTTCTGTTTCACCTTAGAAGATTTATAATCCATAGACTGGTTGCTTATATATAGTTCTGTGGAGGGTAACTGTCCTATTCCAATGGATTTAATCAAAACAGAGAACAGCCTGGCATTGTATTATGGAAATATTACTAAAATATCACAAATTGGCAATTGTAGGTACCAGCTTTGGTGAGGTAGTCCGCATGGGACAGTTTATAAAACTCTCAGGTCTGAGCCTGGCTCTAGGGCATTATTTACTTGTGGGTGTTTAACTTTGTGACTTTATTACATGGGTCCCTTAATCTTTTTGCATTGGGGCTTTGAAATCTATTGCTCTTTGAATAGGAGGAGTAAATTAGACAACACTACATCTGATATTTTAGATTCCAGACAATGGAATAAAGAGTGTGACCTTTTGTTTCCCTCCTGCAGCACAGACCAGAGAGTTCTTAACTAGACAGAAAGCCCACTTACGTTGCTTTTTCATTTCATGACTTCCTCCCAGACACTACTGGAGTGGAATATACATTTAGTAGGTCCTTGTTGACTTAGTAATGATCTTTCTGAATGGTCAGGACCCTTCAGAGATTTTTGCAAATGTTCTCCAGATTCAGACCTCCCACCTCCTTCCTCTCTCTCCTTCTCTCTTTCATTTTTCCTCCCTCCCTTCCTCTGTTTCTATCTTTTTTCTTTTTCTCTCTTTCTTTCATCTTTCTAAGATTTTAATTTTTTATCTATTTGAGAGAGAGAAAGAGAGTGAGTGATTGAGACAAGCAGAGGGAGAGAATCCCCAGGCAGATTCCCTGCTGAGCATGGAGCCCTATGGGATGCTGAGCTTGATCCCATGACCCATGAGATCATGACCTGAGCTGGAACCAAAAGTCAGATGCTCAAATGACTGAGCCACCCAGGCACCCCAATGACATCTCTTTTATGTTACATCTAAAAGCATGGATTTAGCTTTTGGGGGGCATGTGAGTAGTTATTTTAGTCAGATACTTTCCTGGAATAAATTTGAACTGCTGTAATTGGAAAATTTTTATGTTGTAATTGTGTTAGAGAGGCTGGGACATGGGTTCATTTTTATAAATGGAAAAATAAAGTAATTCAGCCCAAGAAGATTCATTTTTGAAAGAGAACCTGGTGGAAATATAACACCATCCCACCTCAGAAACTTGATGAACACATACCCAGGGACAGAAACAGAAACCACAGGAGATAGAAAAACTCTTATGGTCTGAACCATAAGAAGCAGGAAGAATGTGAAAGGAAGGGCCTGAATTCTGACAACAGGAGTCATGAAAATCTCCTTTTGAGTAGTTTCCACGGAGCTTGTTGGAAAGGGAAATGAGTGGAGAGTCTTTTAATTTCCAGTTTTAGTGAAAAGAAAAATCTGTCCTGTTGATTATGGCTAACACAGAAAAGAGAAAAAAAAAATCAAAGCAAGGATGAAGATAAAAGGGGCAAATAGCTTTCAACTAGTATTTTTGTTTGTTTTAATACCTAGTGTGTGGCATGAGGCCACATGTGGGTCACTGAGGATGGTGAATGAGGTAGGATAAAGTATAAAAATGGAGAGTCATTTTAAATAAGATGCTTAAGAATTTGGGGAACATGTTCAGAAAACTCCAAGTTAATACCTTTTTAACCTTATCACATCATTGTGCACATCTTCCAAAAAAAGATAAAACTTGTCCATATCACTGAGGTAAATGCTTGAAGACATCTATTTTCAAGGGTGCTAGGGCCCCTTTGGGACTTTAACCATCCCAAACCCCCACCTGAAGGCCCAAGGACTTAAATATCATTGTTCATCTGACATGTAAATACCATAATAATAAATATGCTACTGTGTTCCCTATATGAGGGGTTATAACAAAGAAGCTCCAAAGGCAATGGTAAAATGTCTCCCTCAAGTAATAGGGCAGGTGGGTATCTGCTAGTTCCTAAAGTCAATCAGGGACCCAAGCTATAAGGGTAGCTCTGCCCTCTGAGGCATTGTCATCATCTGCATTCTTAAAACTGAGCAGGTGTACATCTAGGTCCCAGCTGGCAGGAAGTGGAATAAAGCGTGGAGGTGGCCCACCCACTGCCTTATGTTATGGCCTTGGGTATCAGTGGAACACATCACTTCCACTCATAGCCCCCTTTGAGAAGTAAGCATGGCATACCTATGACTGCCCAGGAGGAGAGAAAAGATTTAGCTGAACAACCAATGTTCTCCACCACAAATGTAATTTTTCCTTTCCTTTTTTTCAAAAAGGCACCGTAACAGCTTATAATTACTTTTATAAATATTTCCTTATTTTTACTCCACAAGGTTGGGTATATCAATTAAACAACTAGGATTTCTCAAGAATATTTTCAAAGTAAAATATTGTTATAAGCAGTTATAATTGAAAATTTATGCTACATGCTTAGGAGATTTTAAAAAATTAACACATGGAACTTTCCTTCTAGGACCTTCCATAGTAGATGGAAGCTCAGAAAAATACCAGCTTATGTTAAGAATAGAAGGGACATGAAATAAATCCCTATAGAGTTAACTGCCTAGAGAAACTAGGGGGTAAAAGGCAATATAGGAAATCAGAAGATGACTGCAATTTTTATTGTTCCAATAGGGCTTTATTGGAAAATTGTTTTAGCTGGATTTTGAGGGAATGGTAAGATTTGGATGGCAAATAGGGAGAGTGAAGTTATTTTATATGAATCTGGGCTACCCTCAAGTCCCCTAATACAATATTCTGGGACTAACATTGAATTTGGCACATGAATAAAATTTATTAAGGAAGTAGAAGGACATGATAAGAAATTATAAGGCTTATTAATGGGATACTTTATTATCTTTTTGGACTGAAAAGAAATGTCCAGGTAGCTAGAAGACTAGAGTTTGGACCATTTGGGGTATGTTGCAAATACAAATGGCTTTTCATAAGGAAAAGATTGGATAAACGAATCAACCAGACAATTGCTGCTATTACTAATAGTTACTACAAATAGTGGCATACTATAAAAAAAAGTTCTAGACTTTGACAAACTTCACCACAAAGCCCTGACCACTGAGTAAGAAGGAAACTTGAAGTACTCTGTATCTGTAACTTTATATCTCAAGATGGCTCCTGGGTGGGCGACAGCATATCACAGAACACATCTTGTGATCCATTTCTGGCTTTCTGGTGCTTCCCGTAATCCTGGCCTAGTTCTCTGTCCTGCTCAGCAGTAGTTTTAATATCTCTTTTTTCCCCCCTCCTCTTTGCATTGACTTTCCCGTTCTCATCTTTAGCCTGTCTTCCAAGTAAGTGCCCTCAAATTCAAGGGAAGTAGTTTCCTCTTCCTGTCAACAGTGACTCCCTGGTCAGCTACTCTCTCCGGTAACACTCCTTACCTCAGATCAACACCTTTATATTTCTCCTTGGCTCAGGTCCAGAATAAGCAATCCTCTTGCTGTTTCTTTCTTTCTTTTTTTTCTTTCTTTTCTATCCCTTTTCCTTCTTTTGGGAAATCAAGTGAGCCTTCTACGTTTAAGGATTCCTGGCCACTTCAGGGTTCTTTGTCAAAACCTACACTTAGAATCTAATCTTTTGAAAATAAAATTCTACATTCTTTATTTTTACAGTTGATTACTATTAAGCAAACATCCTTCTATGAAGTAGCCATTTCGTAACAGTGGAAATTCCTAGGGAGTGAGTCAGCAAATTACCACGTTGTCATTCTAATGTTATAAAGCTCAAAATATTCAGTTAGCAGATAGTATTCAGTGTAACTCAGAGACATTGCATGTTTTAAAATTTTTTTTTAAAATAATGCAGGATACCAAGAAAGATGAAGCAAATTCTCAAAATGGTTAAATGATATAAAATCAATGTCTCCAAGAGGTTTTTTGATAATGACTGAGAAAATGTATTATCTCTATGGATGATGATATCATCCAAACATTATAATACTGTAAAAGAAAAAAATTGGATTTAAATTAAAAAGTAATTCTTCCACTGGTTGGGTAAATCACAGTACCTTGCTGAATCTTGGCTTACTACCTATAATATAGGAATAGTAACAGCTCTTTCTATCCCATAGTACTCTTCTGGAATCAAAGAAATGATACATGTTGATAGCTATGAATACTGTGATATCTCATCTTCATATTTTGATTATGCACATACCATCTGCTAGATCAAGCAGTGACCATATTGATAGCATATCATGTGCCTGGTTGATCATAGCAGCTACACCAGTATCTTTATTTGAAGAATGGCTTTAATAAATTTTGTTGCAAACAATGCAATATATCCTTTAGTTTTATCTTATTTCATTGTAATTTATTCTTTTATATAACGTGCTAAATTTATAATTGGATACAACTCCTTTTTTGGAAATAGATGGATTATAAATCTTAAGCTAATACATGATGTAGTTGCATCATTAAGTCTCAGATGATTCTCTCAAGAGTTTTGGGCATGGAATAGACCTTCCTATATGACCTAGTTGAAGAAAGGGAGCCAGATTTTTGGACCCTACACTAACTAGTCATTGGATCCAGGCTGCTCCCAAAGAGCGAATGTAAACCTGGTGAGACAGCTTTCTTAGGACAAGGGAGATTCCTGGAGAGAAAGTCATCAGTGAGCTCTCAGTAATCTCAACTCAGCTGTGGGGAGAGACAGCACTTTGGTTCCAAAGATGGATTGTGTCCTCCAGTTCAGTAGGGCTTCTTTATTAAGGTCCATCTCTTGCACCACCCAGATATAATTGCTTCATACAGTGTGTTCAACTATATCCACAAACAGCTGCTATAGGGTTCTGGAAGAACTCTTTCCTGGGGAGAATTTGTTAGAGAAATGTCAGTGGGTTGAAGTGCTCCACAAACACTATCACTATATTGGGTCTAGAGGTCACAACTGATCCTCATTATTTTTCTCTTCTCTTACCCATTCTAGATTCTTCTCACCCTGAGCCAGCTCTTGTGCTGGTATTAGTAGCTTATGCAGTGGGGGTGATCGAGAATTTCATTGTTCAGGGGTCTGATTTCCTTGTCACCATGCCCATCCTAGGCTGGGCTGCTGCCCTTGTCCATGTACTGTTCAAGTGTCAGGAGGTATCCCATGGGATCATCTGACTACCCCAAATATTCTTCCTTATCCTTCATCTGTACCAGCAGCCCAGTTTTTTCTTAATAATCAAGATCAACTACCTCTGCTAGGATAAAGACTCCTTTCTTTGCTTGATGGTTTTTGGGCACAAGAAGCTCAAGGAAAGCAATGGGTGCCTGTGATTTCAAATTTAATGTGACTCTGGTTTGACCCTAGATGGAAGCATTCATCTTCTTGGATCCAAATCGTTGAGAGTGATAGCAAATGGGACCACTCCTACTCTAACCCCTTGGTCCCCAGGCCCATGTATTCTACATATTGTGGGCATAGTACCATATAATGGTCATTAATTAAGAGTGTATTCTTTATTCTAGAAGATGACATAACTTCATTAAAGGATATCATCTCAAGATGATGATTCAACTGTATTATCACAAGATGATTTCATTGTTCCATCAGACTGGCAACATCTGGGTATCATGGCATGTGATATGACCCATGGATCCCATAACCATGTACCCACTACTGTACCACCTTTGCTGTGAAGTATGTTTTTTGATTTGATGTGATACGGGATTCTGTACCAGTGAGTCAAAAACTGCAGGCAAAAATCTAAGCCCTCCTAGAGTGGTACTGACTAAGACACTCTTGGCAAGAAAAGCAAACCTATACCCCAGATGATATATGTTGACTCAAGTAAAGATGAATCACTTCTTTCAGGGTGAAAGGAGTCCAATGTAATCAACTTGTCATGAAATGGTTGGTCGACATCTTTGAGATGGATAACACATCATTTGCTCAGTATTGGTCTCTTTTTCTTGATGGTTGAACTTTGGCAAGGACAATAACTAGATCAACCTTCATGAGTGGGAGTCTGTTTTTTTGGGACAATGCATATCTGTTTCTGCCACCATCGCTATTCTATTGATGGGCTGGCTGATGACAGGCTGGCTGAGGTCAACTGGTACAGTTATTCTGTATACTTGGTTCTTTATGCTTTTTGTGTGAGCAATAATCTCCGCCAAGTGTGACCATGTGGTATCTTTACACCACATACCTTCATACTTTTGAACACTCTGGTAGGTCTACCCATATGCATCTCTCCTTGAATTTCTTGTTCTCAATTTTCTAATCATTCTCCTTCTAGGCCCCAAACCACTAGCCAAGCCATTCTCTACTGTCCATAAATCAATGTCTATTCTAACCTCAGGTCACTTTTCTTTCTATACGGGGTAGATGACCGGGTACATCACTCCAAACTCACCACTGAGAGGAATTTACGTCTCTACTCTATTTTAGGCCCGCTCCTTAGCAGAACTGTATTCTAGTAGCAGTTCATCTTTAACTTATATACCATCCCAACACAAACTTGGTGCTTTTCATCCTCTGTAATATAAGAGAGCCCCAAGCTTCCATTGGACACATATGAGACCTAGTCATGTTTAGCATGGATTTACCATGTCCATCTCTGAGTGGCTGCTGTGGGATCACCTGATTTTATGGTTTGGTGGTTTGATAAACCCGAGCTGCTTATGAATAACATTAACAGGCCTAGTCATAAACCAGGAGCTCTTCACTGGACTGACTCTTCACACTTGTCCTAATTGAGAAAAGACATTTGTTCCTCACATATGTCATCCATGTATAGAAATTGTGCCTCTGTCTGACACTGCCTGCAACTGGGTAGCAAATTGGTCTAATTCTAAGGTTAAATTAGCAGACCCATTTGACTCTTTCCCAAAACTCTGTACTCTGACCAGGCTGTATCTGTAATATCTTGGTCTCCACCTTAATTTTTTTATGTTATTTCTCAAATAATCAGAACCTGGGTGGGTTGAAAGGATATTATTCTCCTTCAAAGAGACCTTTTCAAGACCCCTACACCTATATAAGGTATTAAGCTGACATAAGTGCCTGCTCATGATGGGGATGTTATCTATGGGAGCAGCCACATGTGCTCTTTCCAGTTCTTTGCCTTTCTTGACTTGGAGTGGTCTGGTTCTCAATCCAGTGTGCTCTGTCCAGTCAGGATTAGGTTTCTAATCCTAATTCCAAAGGGGAAGAATGTTTTACCATCACTTGACTGATACCCTGTTCCTATGTGTTCTCAATGATTTACAGAATGTTCAGGGAATTTGTCCTTTTAATGTTTATCATTCTTTTATTGCTCTCTCTTCTCCCTCAGATTATGGACCTGCATCAAAGGGCAAGAGGAGTGTCAGCCTCCTACCATACGTAAAGTTCTCCATTTCCTCCACCCCCTCCCACTATTTTGAGTCCAAGTTTGTGTACCTCTTTTAGGATGAATTTCTTTGGTAGTTCTTTGGTCTCAGGAAAATTGACCCCTGTGAGTTCACCCAGAGGGGTGAGCTTTCCTGGATGCCCTGAATTCACACTTCCTGTCTAAATCCCAGCTTAACCACAGACATGCTTTCCAGGGCTGCACACCACATATTCTTGCAATTATGACTTTTACGTGGTGTTTGGCCTGTTTAAACCTCCAGGTATTTTTGTCAACATGGTATGTAGCCTAAACTGAGTCAAAGTGAGTGAGTAGAAAATACACATTGCACGGGCAACTTATTTTCACTTCATGTTTTTATCAGCTGCAAAATTTTCCATCACTTGTTCTTTTCCTGCTTCTTAGACCTCACCTCCCTTTTTGTGTTGTTTTTGGCATTTTCTATTCTAAGTTACATCTGAAATAAGCTTTTCACATATTGTTCTCATCCATAGTGTACATCCTCTGTTCCAGGCAGCTCTATTTCACAGAAAATCACAAGGTCAGAGAGAGATAACCTCTGCCGAATGTGGGAGCAAAATAATACTGAGCTGTGACAGAGAAATTGCCCTGTTTTTTTCCAGGATGTCTACAAATATCTTTAGATATGAAATAAGGGATTGTTTCTTTTTGAAGACAACACTATATATAGTGTTTTGAAGAAAATACTATATGTATATCAGTGTCTTTGCATTCATCAGGAAAAAACTCCCTTGTTACTCTAACAGATAATCCCCAAATCTCAGAGGCTTTTATTTTTCACTCACACAAATGCCGGTATGTGTTGCTTAACTGTACTGGGCTTGGTGATTCTGCATGCAAACCATATAGCTTTGCAATATCAGAGTCCTTTGCTGGTAGCAGTGTACACGGAAAAGAGAGAGACAATCAGAGTGTTTTCTTGTCAGCCCTGGAGGGGCGCCTATCCCTTCTGCTTCCTGGACAGAACTCAACTTTGTGGCCCTAATAATTTAAAGTAAAATATCAAGTTGTAATTCAAGGCAAAATACCAAATTCAAGTAAAATAGCTACTGAGGAGCAATACCCAGTCAAATATTGACTGTATGGAAACATTCATAGAAGGTTCTATATTTGCTACTCATTGTCAGAGGACCTGGGAAATGTAGTCTTGCTGATGCTCAGGGTGAGGGCCTAAGGTTGGTGAATATGTAGGCAATCTCTATCACAACCTCCTAAAATGGAAAAGAAAAAAAAACACTATTTTTGGACAATAACAGCTAAAGTAAAATGATATTGAGTAAGTGATATTGAGTCAGTAAATAATATTAGTAATTAGTAGGACAGACATACTCTAGCCATTTTGGAACCCAATAATGCCAAATTTGCATTTATTTGGGAGTTACAGAGCTTGCAATTAATCAATGACATAGCAGTTCAGAACATTACTTGGGTTACTTTGAATTTAATCCACATTTTGTTGTGCAATCATCCTTTCTCTAGAGCCATATCTTTCCTCCAGGATAGAATTACTACTCCCATTGCTGAGTTCTCATAGCACACTGTTCTGTCTGTTGAGCTGGCATAAACCCCATGAATTCCACTGGTGCAAGAAGAATCAGTAGGCCATGTCAGCCTTGTAGCATCTGAAGGAGAGGCAGGTATAATTTACTCTCACTGCTGCCTTTTTATTAAAAACTTTGGAAAGGAATAGATAGTACCCCAAAGAGTTAGTGATAATAGAATTTTCTAAAGGAGATAAACTTGATGTAACTTGATTGCCTAGGGGAGTTATATAAGGTGGTGATAGCACTTGATGACATTTTAAAAAGTTGGCACCACATGGCTTCTCCCATTAGGGAGATGAAGGGGCACCAGTTCCATTTGGCTTTTTACCAGAGACCTGGAAAGAGCTACTGGGGAGATCAACTATCATACAATATTAGTTGTCTCTCCCCTCCCCCTGCTTATAATGCTTAGTCTACTTCACTATAATTTTTTGTTGTTGTTGTTCTTTTCCTTCCAAGAGCACATGGGCCTTTCAGTAATTGCGAGCTCTGTCTTATCTGTGCATCCTGTCATCAGGTATGGCTTCTGGCATATAGCAAGTGTCATTAACTGGTGAGTTTATTAAGGAAGCAATAATTTAGGCTCTTCCAGAAGTTTATAGTTGAGCCTAGGTTTCTAGATTTCTGACTTTAAAAACTTCTGAGTGAGGAATACTTTGTGCTTCTTCCCCTCTGTTTTGACACTTTTAACTAGCCCCGTAGATAGTATGAATTATAATCATTCTAGTAAAAATTGTGCCAAAGAACATTCTAGAAAGTATCTTACTCAGTTCTTTTTTAAAAATTAATTAATTAATTTATTTGACAGAGAGAGAGAGAGATCACAAGTAGGCAGAGAGGCAGGCAGAGAGAGAGAGAGGAGGAAGCAGGCTCCCTGCTGAGCAGAGAGCCCAATGCGGGCCTTGATCCCAGGACCCTGAGATCATGACCTGAGCCGAAGGCAGCGGCTTAACCCACTGAGCCACCCAGGTGCCCTCTTATTCAGTTCTTAATATGGGAATATGTTCTACCTATACAATGGATCATTTGTAAATACTGAATTAACAGACAGAAGATGTGGTATATATACACAATGGAATACTATGCAGCCATCAAAGGAAATGAAATCTTGCCATTTGCGACAACATGGATGGAACTAGAGCGTATCATGCTTAGTGAAATAAGTCAAGTGGAGAAAAACAACTATCATATGATCCCCCTGATATGAGGAAGTGGTGATGCAACATGGGGGTGTAAGTGGGTAGGAGAAGAATAAATGAAACAAGATGGGATTGGGAGGGAGATAAACCATAAGTGACTCTTAATCTCACAAAACAAATGGAGGGTTGTTGCGGGGAGGGGGCTTGGGAGAAGGGGCATGGGGTTATCAACATTGGGGGCGGTGTGTGCTTTGGTGAGTGCTGTGGGGTGTGTGGACCTGGCGATTCACAGACCTGTACCCCTGGGGATAAAAATATATGTTTATAAAAAATAAAAAATTTAAAAAAAAACACTGGACAGGCTTGAATACAATATGACTTTACAGTTAATGCAAGCTGAAAGTTTTAAGATAGAGCGTAGGGGTGTCCCAGTGGCTCAGTTTTTAGGTGTCAGTCTTCTGCTTGGGTTGTGATCCCAGGGTCCTGGGATGGAGCCCCACATAGGGCTCTCTGCTTGGTGCAGAGCCTGCTTCTCCCTCTCTCACTCCCCTTGCTTGTGTTCCCTCTCTCGCTGTCTCTCTGTCAAATAAATTAAAAAAAAAATAGAGCATAAAAGATAAGATGTGTAGAAAACATATGGATTTTACTGATTTAATCCAAACCCACTGCGTTTTTACCATGTTTGGCTAGAATAGCAACAGAGAGTTTGGGGGAGATAAGAGAATATCTGAAAGCTACAAAATTCCTGTTTTTCTTTCTCTATCAAGAAATAATGGGTAAAAATAACTTCACCTATTTCAAAGAGTAAAGGTAAGAATGATTGAAATAAAGAACGTGCCAAGAGCGTGACCAGCTAACTGCAGGCCTCCAGTCCTCTTGTTTATCTCTGTTGACGAGAAGTGAACACTGGAACATTCCACCCTTCACATAGACCCACCATCAAGTTAACAGCCAGGATTTCCATATAAGGAGGCAGAATTTCTGCCCCGGAGTCAATTTCGTCACCACCCTCTGTGTTGTCTAGTGTCCCTGATCCCCATGGCGGCTTCTGTTTGTATTTGATAACCGCTTTGCCTGTCTCTTGGCCTGAATCCTAGACTTTGGTTTTGTCTCCGGTCTTTGAAAGGTGCTCTCGACGCTACTGCAATTACTTGCTTGCAAATGTGTTGAGTCTCTTTGGTTCTTGGTTTTTGTTCTCAATCTGGATGATGGCTTGCGAGATTCGGTTTTGTCCAAGATGAAAGTGAGCTATGAAGGAAAACATGTGGAATGCTTCATCTGTAGGTTAATTAAGAATAAGCTGTTATCTGTTGAAAGTACTACATAATTCATTTTGCATATGGAACTTCTTAAAAGCATATGTCTCAGTCTTCCCGCAATGCTCTGCTCTTCTATTTCCAAGTTATTTAACCCACATTTGTAACTAAAAGCCTCCCAGAAAGGAATTTGCTGTAACTTTGAGGGTCCAGGCTAGACAGAGGATAGGATACCCAGAGGTATCCTATATTGCTCTCTATTATTTGTCACAACACATTGCTGACTGAGTTTTGTCTATTGACCTTCTCCTTCCCATTGCTTTGACTCTCCCCTAGTTCAGGCCCTGATCTCTCCTGCTGGGCTAATAAAACTAGGTTCACATTTGGCTTTCGTTCCTCAATGATGGCTTCCTTTGGGTAGTAAGGAGGGCACGTGTTGTGATGAGCACTGGGTGTTGTATGCCACTAATGAATCATTGAACACTACATCAAAAACTAAAGATGTACTAACTGAACATAATAAAAAAAACAAGTGTCCTTTACACTAAATCTAGAATTAACTTTTAACACAAAGTAACTATGTCATGTTCAGAAAAAAGCATGAGATAATGGAAAGTCTTTGGAAATGTACACACTTGGATTCAAATCTTGGCTCTGCTACTCACTAGTTATGTATACTTAGATAATTTTTTTTCAATTTTGTTTCTTTATTTGTTGATCAATAAAATTAGGTTAAGAGTGCTTACCTCAAAGAGTTTTGGTGTGGACTCAGCAAGTGATGTGTAGCTAGCATAGTGTCTGGCCCATAGTAGACAATCCAAAACAACAGCTATGTCTTACTCTTTTGCTTAAAATTTCAGTGGTTACCTACCACATAAAAAAATACTCGTTCTTTGGAGTGGACTATATCTCTTCTTAAAATATTCTCTAAACTATCTTTTTAGTTTTCCCTCTTACTCTTTCCAGCCACACTAAATAAATCCTTACTACGGAACAATTTTTTTTTTTTTTTTCCTGATTTCCTGACCTTTTCACAGACTCTTCGGTGTACTGAAGTGTCCCCACTTCTCTTTTCCCCTGGGTAAGCTTTACTTAATCTTCAAAATTCATCCTAATTACCTTCCCTTTGGAAAAAAATGAAGAAAATCAGCTAGCAAATATTATAACAAGTAGAAATGCATACTAAATAAAGGACAATAGCAAATACCTTTCCTGGAAGAACAAATCTAATGTCTAATGTGTTATTATTTGAATAACTATTTTTGTTAAGAAAACTTGGAGTTAAAGAACTTCTTAGAAGTTACACGTTTTTCACTTGAAATGTGGGAAAGTTATTAAAGCATCATAAGGTAGATGTCCACCCTCATTTCTATCTTTTTAGATTCCAAGTTTTCTGTGATACGCATATTAGAAATAACGTAAATTAAATCGCAGGAAAGTATATTTGTTTCCATTTTTTAAATTAGTGAGTTTTATTTTATTTATTTATTTTTAAAGATTTTATTTATTTATTTGAGAAAGAGAGGGAAGGCAGGAGCAGAGGAAGAAGCAGAGGGAGAAGACTGCCCACTGAGCAGGGAACCAGTGTGGGGCCCAATGTCAGGCTTAATGCCAGGACCCAGATCATGACCTGAGCTGAAGACAGATGCTCAACTGACTGAGCCACTGAGGTGACCCTTTAATTAATGTTTTAAACCATACATATTGTTGACTGCCACTGCCTTAATATGACAATAGAAAACAACCCATGAGCTGAGACTCAGATGAAGCAGTTGGATTAGATTTCTGTAAATAGTAGATGTCATTAGAACTAATCATATCACTGTGAATGGTTTTTTTTGTTTTGTTTTTTGACAGACAGAGATCACAAGTAGGCAGAGGTGCAGGCAGAGAGAGAGTGTGGGGAAGCAGGTTCCCTGATGAGCAGAGAGCCCCATGCGGGGCTCGATTCCAGGATCCTGGGATCATGACCTGAGCCAAAAGCAGAGGCTTTAACCTACTGAGCCCTGTGCCCTGTGAATGGTCTTATAAGAGAGTCACACCACAGTAAAAAATGCTAATAAAAAAAAATTGTCTTTTCAAGTATTTTTTAAGTATCTTGAATCTATGCTATCATGATGAGTTTTTTTTAATTTGTTCTTCTTCTTCTTTTTCTTCTTCTTTTTTTTTTATGAAGAGGAGTCTTAGATGTTTGTTTTGACCATCTGTCCAAAAATTGGATAGCTCTTTAACATGGCATTTTAAGAAGACAAAGACCAGAAGCATTTATTTTATGACCAGAGTGTGTACTGGACAGTTGCACTTCTCCTGCCTCACCGTCTGAAGGGCCTGGGCTGTGTAATGTGACAGTAGTACTGGAAATAGAAGCAGAGTGTCTTGTGTTTATATGGACTCAGTTCATGTCCATTAGACAGTGAAAAGAACTACATAGTGGTGGAAAGTTTTCAACAACATTTGTGAAAGAGTCATTCTGTCCAGGCCTTGAATAATTGGCTGGATTTTGAAAACTGGACAGAGGTAGGCAAAGGCATGTTAGATGGATTGTAGAGATTAACCAAAGGGCTGGAGAGAGTGAAGGCCAGAGCTCATTCAAGAAAAGGCAATTAATCCAGGATGACATGAAGGTAAGGAAGTACCCAGATGGGGATTATACCGTCAAAGTCTAACTGGGAGTGTTTTTGATTCCAGAGGAAGAAGTTTGAACTTACTTTATATGTCATGGGAAATGCCTTGGTCAAATTTATGTCTCCGAAGGTGATGTTTGTGGCTTTCCAGAGGAGGGACTGAAGAGAAGAGGCTGGCAGAGGAAAAACAAGTCACATGAATTAATTAGCAAGCAACGAGAGCCTCCACCGAGGCACTGCTAACAGAGAACAAGTAAGTGGTGTGTCTCCTGCGCTCACTGGTGGGAAAAGGAAGATTGACAGAACTCAGTAATGGAATGAGTAAGGGAGAGAAATACTTGATTATTACTATTGTAAAACTGAACTTTTTCTAAGCCAGTCTTATTATATGACTCGTTAAACCACGGACTAAAGCTGACGGTGGGGCCAACTTGGATTCTATCCCATGGAAACTCAAGAATAATGCTTTTAAAATCTTATCTAAGTATTGCCCCATACCTTTCTTTGCTGTGGGCCTGATGACTGCGTAAGCTTGTACTGAGAACATCGATAGGGTTTCACTGTGGCGTGTGGACGGCTGATTATTCAACACGATATGGGACGATACAGATACGTAGGCTATGCCGGAATGTGCATCATCACGATATTTTTCTGTGCTCTGTAGGTGATCTCCACAGAGCAGTCTTATTTTCCTACTTACTTGACCTGTCGAGGACTGTCACAGACGGGAGTGATTTAGGAAATGTATTCTGGCCGGTGGGGGGCAGTGTCGCATAGCGGAAAGAGCTCAGATTGTGTCATCTGAGAACAGTGTACAATCCCTGGCGAAGTGACTGTCCCTTGATCCCAGGGTTCCCAGCCCTGAATTCGCTTTAGAGTCACCTGAGTTTTCTTTCTAAAATGTAGATTTTCTTCCTCTATTCCTTCAAGATTCTGACTCAGTCAGTTTGGGATAAGGCCCTGAAAAAGGAGGGGTTTTGCTGTGGTGCTAGTTGTTTCTTAAACATCCTCAGTGATTTTGATAGCTAGATTTGGAAACTAGTGACTTAGTGTGAGTCTCGGCTTTCACAGGATGGCTATGAGCGTTGAGTTTTGTACACTTTAAATCACAATAAAATATCCATTGATAGTTGGATTACTTCTTGAAATAACTGTTCCGTCTCCTTTCTAAAGACTTCTTCAGTTTTTCATCAGTTTGAAGCTCGACTATACGAGAGCTTTATTTGTTTGCTTTTTTATGCATTGTGATAGCGAAGAGAAAATAATGAACTCTGTACAATAGATATACATAATACATAAATATAGGATTAGTGGCATGATTGTTTTAGATTTTGAAGAGATGATAGAAAGTAGAAAACCCCTGTTTGAATTTTTGTTAAATGTGAGGCATAAATACCAGTTTCTAAAAATGGCAAAGAAACATAAACAGAAATTGCTTTTAATAGAAAATTCATTTATTATCGACACTGTGATAGTTTCATGTACAAATAAGTTCTGACTTCTCAGTTTTAAGAGCAATAGCTTACATTAAATACATTGTCCTTTCCTGCATCTCTTTCAAGCAAAAAACAAACAAAAAATATAAAACACCAAAACCCCTTACAAGCATCAATAAGAGCAACGGTGGTTTCAAACACATATTTTCCAAATAGCCATCCAAGTTAAAAGGATTGCAGCCGTTCAATATAATCTCTATATAATAATATGTCGCATAAATATCAGTTGACCTTGAAGCTTATAACATGTTGTCATCAGTTTCAAAAACTTCATTCACAGTTTCTGTGTAACTGGAGTTACCCGGCCTTCTCAGTTCTGAGGGATTTTCTGATATGCCCACTGTTTTTTATGACAGTACTACAGAATCTCCTTCCTTCTTCTGTACCTCGGGTCTCAGCTTGCTTATGTGCCTTCAACCCGAAGCCTGGATAACTTCCGTGTTAATCCATTTTGAGTCATTTGTTCTTTCCCTGGGCCTGTGGAGTGACTCAAAAGGACCAGGTTGTTCACCCATGGAGCCATAACCGGCACATTCCTCTGTCCTTGATATAATCTTCAAATTCTCTCTAGCCAGGATCTGATCACTTTAGACTATTAGCCTGAAGTTCATTCAGAAGATTCAAGTACATATTTGATTTGAGGAATCTGGGGTAGGAGTCCTTTTCCATAAGAGTATATATAATTTTTTGGGCTTCATCAAAACACGTGGGGGTTGGTGCTTTAATCTTCTTGGCTGTAGCTTCTCGAGTGTGAAAGTCAATATTGATCTGGAAAGAAATATTCACTAATTAATACATGCTTCCAATGTATTGCATTTTATGATGTGACCGTGTTTGTTGAAACACCTTAAGACAATGGGGTTAAACCCTCATTTATATCAGTTCGACTTTCTTTAAATGCCTACTCTATACTAGCTCTATACTAGGTGTAAAGGAGGTAGAAAGAACTCTCACAAGAAATTCTTTGTTCCAAGCTGGTTCATCATATGGTTGGGAGATGCAAAAGAGGCAGACATGAAAATTTTAATTATCCATATAAGGTGATACATGCATCAGAAAACATGATTATTTAAAATTTATATTTTGTGTGGCTGTTTTTTGCTTGAGCCAAGAATACTGAACTGGAAGGTGGGTATACCACTAACTGGAAATATTTCAGCTGCTGAAACTGTATGTATTACACTGATCTGTGTTTTCTCCTCAGGTAAAATGAGCTGACTCATTAAGGACATTCTGACATGCAATTCTGGCTAACAACACTGCTACTCCTTACCTCATCTCTGTCAGGTTAGCTAGTTTTGCAAAATTGATCTTTTCATTCTACTGCCTCCAGATATAGAAAATTAGATTATTATTGCACTGAACTATTGAACATACCTTAATATTTAGCAGCGAAATTATGATACTTAAGATCTAATCTTGCTATGTCTGTGGAATGCTATTTCGGCATCTAAGTTCCTTTACACATAAACTGATGGTAATGAAGATAATACTCACTTGTTTAGCAGCATCTGAATGCACAAAGGCTTTATATATTTTCTCTGCTTTGCAATGCAAAAGATGAGACTCCGTTTTTTTATAGTCTTCACAAGCCAACCAGAACTCAAGGTTCTCCTCACTGAACTCAGACTTTAGGAAATTTCCAAAGACATCTTGACCAACTAAAAGGAAAGGGTGAGGAGTGACATAATTAAATTAATTGAGCCAATAAATGGATACCTTAAAGAAGAAATTTGCAAGAAAATCACTACTGTGTTGTCTAGGCTCAAAGGTAAGAAAGGACTAACTCTAATAACTGTGTCATAATTCATAAAGATAGGAAGACCTCAGAGATTCCTTCACTGATAGTTTATCTCAGACCGGATGAACCTGTCTGTCCACAGTCCCACAGCTGCTTAGTGAGGACTACTGCACTTTGCTTCCATCTGCTAATTAAGTTAAAATTCTGCTCTTGTGATCACAAAGCAATCTCTTTTCTTATAAATACCAACTCTTAGCCAGACTGTAGAGTATTTTAGGGAAGCAAACATTGATGAAGGTCATTAACATCATGTTCATTATGTTAACAAATATAATTCCCCCATCCAACGCACATTAGCCAGAAAATGTGCTGATGTCCTGATTCTATTTGATGGTTTACTGAGGTTTTTAAACGGGCCACTTCTATACCCTTTATTTGTTTGGCTGGATTGTAAACTAAGTCAGATGATAAGAGAGATGAACCATATCGAACTACTTGACCCACCCCCAGCAAGGATTCTTAACAGTGTTTGTGGGGAGAAGGAGATTAAGTTCATCCTTTAGATAGAGACCACACTGCTCATCCAGACCTGAGCAAGGTCCTACTCCAAGAGACTTGCAATGCCCATGATGAGGGAAAGGCAAGCTGATTCCATTCTTTTCCTTCTCTGATCAGAAACTCCCCACAAGACTCTGCTTAAAGACTCTTTTTATCATATCTATGTTATCATGTATCATGTTATATAAAATGCAATTATATATTGCATTTCTCAACTTCCTTCTTCCTTTTTTTAAAAATACTTGGTACTTCTGAAACGCCTGCCACATAGAAGTAAGCTAAATGAGTAAATGAATGAATGAATGGTAAAATAGTGAATTGACGGGATGAGTCTTCCTTCTTACAACCACCAGCTACAGAAACACTTTCTACAGGTAGCTTTCAGAATGGCAGCTCACATGTCGAGCTGTTTTGTTTACTTTTAAAAACTAAACCTGAAACTTGAGAACCCCAGTATAATTTTAAATTTTGCTCCTATAATGATCCATGGAAATACCTAATTGTCTCAACAAATTTGTCTGAAGGACAGCGACAGAACTGAGGGCTAGATCAACCTTACACTACAATGAGGCATAATATGCTGAAGCTCTTAGTGACTACAGGAAAACTGAAATACAACTTTTCACATGCTCTTCCTTCCAGAATGCTATATTTTAATGAAGTCATTCAATCTCTTACTGTATTGAGCTAAACCCAAAACCATCTCATAGTTAATAATACTTACTTTGGTTTGCAAGTAGTTTTTCCAGAGATTGAGACCATTGCATTACTTCATTAACAGAGAGTCTGTCAGGGACAAAATTACACAAATTAGTAAACTATTTTTTTTTGTGTGTGTGTGTGATCACACATGAAATCAGAATGGCTGCTCTATTTTGGTAACTCCATGAATGAAGATTCTAGTTCTATATATTTTATTAAAAGTTATCTACAAGAAAACAAAACTTCCTTTAGAATTACTACAGTTATGGGGCGCCTGGGTGGCTCAGTGGGTTAAAGCCTCTGCCTTCAGCTCAGGTCATGATCTCAGGGTCCTGGGATCCAGCCCTGCATTGGGCTCTCTGCTCAGCAGGGAGCCTGCTTCCTGCCTGCCTCTCTGCCTACTTGTGATCTGTCTCTGTCAGATAAATAAATAAAATCTTAAAAAAAATAAAAGAAGTACTACAGTTATGAAAATATCTGCCAATAAAATGTGAAGAAATCTACATCTTCTCTAACAGTGTAGCAAATAGCAGGTTATCCACACCCATGCTTGTACTTAATTTACACTGGTAGTAATATAGTATACTCTCATGTGGTTTGTTACTTAAGAGAAACAAGGTCCAATATGCACAGTATTAATCACTTGCTCCAATAGAGAGATAATGCATAAGCTTTTTAAAAAATGATAGTTTGGCATATAAGTATACATACATGTGTTTGGATTTAGAAGGTTTAATTCCAGATTCCAGGTGTGGGATCATAGATCTCAGGTACGCTTTCACGTCCATCCCACTACAAAAGATACAAACATGAATATTTGCATTTCTTCACTTGAATACATTTTATTTGTACAAGGAACATGAAATAAACTTCTCCAAGGAACAAGGCAATAATAAAAATAGCTGCTACAACAGTTTTCTATATTAAGATGGAATTAATTCTTATAAGCCAAAGTCTGTAAAAATTTCCACATTATTTAATGCCCTATCATGATTAATTTTTTAAATCAACTGAATATACTAATATATATTTACATATGCAACAGCTAATCTCTCTGATTGAATTAACTAAATGCTCATATTTTCTTCTATTCATTCTCTATCCGTCTGCCACTAAAAATAATCTAAGTCAAAATTCACAAAGTGAGACACAGAATGAACTTACAAAGTCTTTGGCCTCTTCTTATGTGTTTTATCATCTAGAAGTGAATGGTCAGTTTCTTTCAATTCCTTTGCATTAGTAGAGAAGAACATTCCTGGCATATTGTCTAGCCTTGGCGTGGAGATGGTTGCTGCTCGCATAGTCCTCACTCGGCAAATATCTGCTCGTCAACGTCTCTGCTGCTTTATATAGTAAAGGCAAACCAGCTCTTGCTGTTCAAATGAGTCTGTTTATCAAGTGATGTTACCACAGACACTGGAAGTTCCCTCTTTCTTGGTGTGTTATGACGTGGATCTTGAAAAAAAAAAGAAGCACACAGTGATGTCTTGTGGTTGAAACTCAACCAAATGAGAATAGGTCACTTGATTAAAAAGAAAGAAAGAAAATTAAGCATACCGAGGCACACACACATATACCACAGGTCTAATGTAGTAGCAGCGTCAGTCTTGGGTTGGAGGGGATCCCTGTTTCTTCATGAAGATTGCACATTTCAGTAAAATATCTCATTTAGGGTATTTATCGTATCACACAGAAACTCAATATTAGAGATGTATCCCCTCAATGTTTCGAAGAGTCCTTGATTATAACATTCATTATTTGTTTATTGATTTATTTAAAGATTTTATTTGGGAGAGAGAGAGAGAGAGCAGGAGCAGGAGGACAGGTAGAGGGAGAGGAAAAAACAGACTCCCTCCTGAGCAGAGAGCATGCCCAGGACCCTGGAATCAGGACCTGAGCCAAAGGCAGACGCTTAACCAGCGCCACGCAGGCGCCCCGATCACAATATTTTAAATAATTTTTTTTTATTCTTTCAGAAAGTAGTGTGAAGTAAACAAATACTTTGTTTGGTTATTTGTGTATGTATCTGATAGGGAGGAGAGTAATGAGACGTTATCTTAACTTTTCCCCACTCCACCTCCCATTTCCTACTTCCATGGTGTGAAATTTCCATGTTCTTTTTTTCCAAGGTGTGTGCTAGACCTTCTCCTGGTGATACACAAAATAACTTTAAGGGACTCATGAATATTAGTATTTACTAAGAGTATAATTAATATAGCAAATTGTGATTTTTTTGGTATATTAGTGCTTAAGATAAGAATAAAGGAAAATTAAACAAAACTATAAATATATGAAAGTAGATTTAACACAATAATATGATATAATATGTAAACATAATGATAGTAAAGAATCACACAGTGTCAAAAGAAAACTGCTCAAGGTAAAATGAGAGTATATGTGGATAGGCCGATAATGTGTACTTGTTAGGTGATGGTCTTCCGAATTTTGGCAGTATCTCTGGAGAGAGCCAATATAGCTTTAATTAAGATGATAGATTTAGGGGGGGGCCTGGGTGGCTCAGTCTTTAAGTGTCTGCCTTTGGCTCAGATCATGATCCCAGAGTTCTGGGATCCAACCCCATACAGGGCTCCTGCTCAGCGGGGAGCCTGCTCCTCCCTCTGTAGCTCCCCCATGCTTGTGTTCCCATTCTCACTATCTCTCTCTGTCATAAATAAATAAAATATTTCTAAAAACTAAAGATTTATAAAACCACAATGAGATACCACCTCACACCAGTCAAAATGCTAAAATTAACAAGTCAGGAAATTACAGACACTGGTGAGACTGTGGAGAAAGGGGAACCCTCCTACACTGTTGGTGGGAATGCAAGCTGGTGCAGCCACTCTGGAAAACAGCATGGAGGTTCCTCAAAAAGTTAAAAATAGAGCTACCTTATGACCCAGCAATTTCACTACTGGGTATTTACCCCAAAGATACAAATGTAGTGATCTGAAGGGGTACCTGCACTATAGCAGCAATCTTCACAATAGCCAAACTATGGAAGGAACCCAGATCTCCATCAACAGATGAATGGATAAAAAAGATGCGGTATACATATATATGTATATATATATATATACATATATATACACACACGTACAACACAATGGAATAATGTTCAGTCATCAAAAAAAAAAAAAAAGAAATCTTGCCATTTGCAATGACATGGATGGAACTAGAGGTATTATACTAAGCAAAATCAGAGAAAGACAATTATCATATGATCTCACATATGTGGAATTTAAGAAGCAAAACAGAGGATCCCAAGAGAAGAGAGAAAAAAAAGCAAGATGAAATTAGAAAGGGAGACAAAGCATAAGAGACTCTTAGTCATAGGGAAAAAGTGGTTGTTGGAGGGGAGGGAAGTGGGGGATAGGGTAGCTGGGTGAGGGACATTAAGGCAGGCACATGATGTAATGAGCACTGGGTATTATCTAAGACTGATGAGTCACTGACCTCTACCTCTGAAACCAATAATACATTATATGTTAATTAATTGAATTTAAATAAAGAAAGAATTAAAAGTTGACTGAAATAAAAAAAAAAGGATTAAGGATTTAATGAAAAACAAACAAAAAACACCCCCCAAACAAACCTTAAATCCAGTTAATTAGGTGACTCCTCACTGATGAAGGTAGAAGGGTTAGTGCAATGTAAGCTTTTATAGCATTTATCTATAGAGTGTTCAGTTTAACATAGACCCTCTTTGGTTTTTGTCCCTGAAAAGGCAAAAACAAATTTTATACAGAGAGGCTTCTCATGGTATTATGTAAAGTTGACAAGAAGAAGAGAGTATTACTTTTCCTATCTTGATTCTGTTGTCAAGATAAGAAAATAATTGAAGAAATTAGATTTATAATATTTAAAGATTCACTTACTACACATTCACAAATATGTATATTACACTGTATGCGCCAGCATCATTTGACGTTTGAAAGATAATGTGATGCATCTCTAGTGAGATGGGCGAGCCACTTTGAAAGTGACCCAAACAAAATTGATGGGGCTTAAAACCTGATGACAAAAGGGCCTTTGTTTGTATATTTCTTGTGGTTTTGTCTATATTTAGTGTTCTGTTAAAATCTCCAATATCGTTCATGTTGGTTTATCTGGTAGCCTCTCGTTTCTCCAGATTATTGTACATTATGTTAGAAGAACATAATTTAACATTTATTTTTAATGGCCTGCTATTATTGTGATCCAAATATGCTGACAATGTGCAGAGTATGTTTCTGCAACAGTAGTTCCTTTGGATGTGAATTAACAATATCAGGACAGCAGCAGCAACAGTAGAAGCAGCAAAGATTACCGGGCCATGTAAATTTGAGAAATTAAGGTTAAGTAAGATTCTTAAATTGGTTAAGGCAGATCTTCTGAAGGCTTTTAATATGTTAACACACATCTGTCAATCTCTAAAAGGAGGATAGAATATGAGACAATTTCCTAACATTTTTTGAGAACTAAACCCTCATTACGTAGGGAATATAGTCTGCAGAAATAATATTCTGGAAAGATTAGGAAACTCTGATCTGAGATAGCAGTAAATATTCACCTCATCTATTAATAATTCTTTTACATTTCTCATTATTTGTTACTTCTAAATACTGACTTTCAAGTTAAGCTTTTGCAAGCAAGTCCTTGCATGCTTCCAAGCCCAAATAGGGAACTGAACTCCTGATAGAGGGGGTTCTACTGAAATTCCTATGTCACAATTGACGATTGAAGCCAACTTCACAGCACAATAATGTAGCTGCTCTCCCAAAGGCTGTTTTCTAGCACATGCAAAGCATGCATGTTCCAGAGCTAGGCAAATTTGGTGGGGCTGGATCAGCAAGGACTGATGAGTCCAGGGCAAGTCATTGAACATTCTCTACGAACCTTACAGTGTCACTGTTGGGCTGCCCTGTGAAATTCATTAAGAAAGGACAAATGATGGTGCGCCTGGGTGGCTCAGTTATTACGCATCTGCCTTCAGCTCAGATCATGATCCCAGGGTCTTGGAATTGTGCCCCCACATCGGGCTCTCTGCTCCGCGGGAAGCCTGCTTCTCTCTCTCCCACTCCCCCTGCTTGTGTTCCCTCTCTCTCTGTGTCTTTTTCTGTCAAATAAGTAAATAAAATCTTTAAAAAAAAAAAAGACAAATGATAAAATAGGAACTTCACTGAATATAACACTTTGGTTGAAACCATAAAGGGTTTGATAAAAGCCAACAGACGAAACAGTGGCTCTCAGAAACACAGTCTTGTTTGCATATTTCCTCTGTGAAATTGTGCATAAGTAATTAAGTTGGAGTCCTAAGAAAAGGAGTATTTCGTGTGCTCTTAGTGTTATTTAAAAAAAAAAAAATCAATAGACTAGTTTTAGAGCCATTTAGGTTTACAGGAAAACTGAGAGGAAAGTACAGAGCGTTCCCACATACTCTCTCCAGCTCGCCGCAGCCTTCCCCACCATGAACATCCCGCATCACTGTGGTATATTTGCTGATGAACCTACATTGACACATCATCATCACCCAAAGTCCTTAGTTTACATTATGGTTTCCTCTGAAGTTGTACATTCTATGGGTTTTGACAAATGTAGAATGACACATATCCACCATCATAGAATCACACAGAACAGTTTTCCTGCCTTAAAAATCCCAGTGTTATATTTTAAAATGTCTATGAGATTGGCTCATTAAAACATTTCTGGTTATGGCTATTAATCTTGATGGGGGAAAATTTTAATTTTTGCTGAGTTGATTTTGTATTCTGGTTGCAGTCACTCCAGCCACCTGAATCCTAGTAGGAAATGGTTTGCTATATGGCTTTTTCAAACTTGACATCGATTAAACTGATTTTGAACCTTTATAATATTGCTGAAATTTTGTTGTGGACATTAGGAATTATGGGGAAAAGGGCATGATGAGTATGAGATTGTATCTTAAAAATAAAAATGTATCTACACCATTAAAGTCAGTGACATGAACAGAAATTTTGATTCATTAAAACAAAATGTCTTGAGGGGCCTCTGGATGGCCCAGTGGGTGAAGCCTCCGACTCTTAATTTTGGCTCAGGTCATGATCTCAGGGACAGAGGATTGAGCCCTGCTTGGTGTTCTGTGCTGAACCTGGAGCTTGTGTAAAACAAATTTCTCTCTCTCTCCCTCTGCCCCTTCTATCCTCTCTTCCCCTCCCCTGTAAGCACTCTCTCCCTTAAAATTAATAAATAAATAAACAAACAAATAAATAAGTTTCATTAAAAAAAGTCAGGATTTCACAAACTTTAATAGCAGTCCTAAAATGTATCAGATACAGGTACTGCAAATAGAAAGATGAATGAATCTCTGTCCTTAGGGGCTTACAGTGCAGTAGGGCAAACATATATTTAAGCAAGTAGTCAAAGTGAAAAGTGCCATCACAGAGGCATGTGTAAGAGGAGTGATTAACTCTGGATGTGTGGGACAGAAAAAAATGCTGTTGACTTTTATTGCAAAATCACCACGTATCTTTTTTTCTGCCTGTTTCTGTATTCCAGATCAACACCCCTTTGGAACGTACAAAAGACTGGAATAGAGAAACTGGTCTTCAGCAAGTAGATACCTCTTACGTGTACACAGATCATGGAAGAATGGATCCTCTATGTAAACACAAGGTTCAGCAGAATTTAAAAGTGACTCTGAAAGACCATTGAATTAGCATAATCACTGAACAGTTACAGAATTAAGACAAAGGCTCACTGCTTTTTGGGTTCTTGCAAACTCCAGGTTTATAGGTAGAGCTACCAATAGTATTTCAGCTACATTTCATAGAGTTTATTTAAAAAGCTTCAACAAAGGTAAATTTGGAAGGATTTTTCTCTATGTCTAGGTAGAGGGAAAGAATTAAACAATTTAGACTTGCTTATTTTGTTTTCTAAATGAAGAAATCACCTGGTAAGTTCTAGTAAGAGTAGATATTTGCAACTTGGTAAAATTCAGTGATCTCAGAAAATGCAAACTGAGCAAGATAAGAATCTAGTTTCTTTTTCTTGCTCTGTTCTAATCTACTTATAGTCAACACCAAACAGCTCTTTTCTATAATTTAAGTGATTATAAGAAAATCGTATGTGATCCCTTCAGTGAGCTGGAGGCTCATGTGATTCTATAAACTTCAATCACCTTAGATCTCATCTTGCCAATAAAGTTCTCACTAATAGGCCCATTTTTCTTTCATTTTTGAACATACTAAAGAAATCTTTGATTAATATTATCTCTGATATACTTCCTTCACACTGGACTCCTTTCATTTACTATCACCCTATAATTTATAATCATTTCAACAAGGGAGAGTAGTCATGTCAGACTCTATTTGACTATGCCTTGCAAACATAATTTGCAAGTACTGAGCCAAGTGTCTTGTTCCCAGGTTGAAATAAATGGAAAACTAAATGCTGTAACAACATTAATGTGTAATTTGCAGTTGGACTGGAATGATATGTTCCATAACACAGGACATAAATGCAGAAGCAGAGATACTCAAAGGTCAACTAGGAGAGGCAATTTGTAAAAAAAATAAAGTATTTTTTAATTATTAGGGAACAACTTCAATAAATGGTTGTGTTAATTTCTCAAATTTCTTATAACACCATCTCAGTGTTTTGCTTTTCCTTTTACTGCACATGAAAGTAGTTAACAACAGTGACTTATTTGCTTTGTTTTTCTCCATTAATTATGCAATTTTCCCAGAAAAATTTATCAACTTTGCCTGACATGCTTTGTTCTTTCAAAGCTATGGCACTTACTTCTCATGACTTCATGTCTTCTCTAATTTGCTTTTGTGTAGTTTTACATGTATTGATGTCAATACGTGCTGGACATTTATTTTATAATAAATGTCATATTCAAAATAAGTCATACTCTTCCTCCCTGAGTAAGCGTTTTGAAGTCAAGAGATAGTGGCTACTCTTAGCATAGTTCTACTCTTTCTGTGGGTACATGTGGTCTGTGAAGTTCTACTCTTCCTGTGTCTGCCCTGTCCTTTTCAAATAGACTTGATTTATTAATGTCTTTTTTTAATTCTTAATTAAATGAAGAGCTTTGAGCCCACTGAAACCTAATGATCTGCCAATCTTGCTGCATTTCAAGAGGTTTGTGGGTTTAATACCAGGCTGTGACCTTGGCCTGTTCTTGTGACTTTGATCAAATCAGCTAACTTCTTGTCAGTTTCCTCTGTATGGAAGTCAAAGGTGATCATTAAGCAGCTTGCAGCATTGGCAGTGCTGCGGGGACATTTTTGTTCCTTTTGAGATTCTATAGTGATCAAAAACTTAGACTTAGAAAAATAAGGATTTAGATAGAATTTGTGGCAGGAGTATGTTTGCCATTTTGATTTTATGTTAAAACCCTCTGTTTAGACTTCTTCCTAAAAGTCCGTGAATTTGGCCACCCAAGGTTTTAGTTCCAGAGCTCCTCTTGACATTACAGCTCTGCCTGGACTGGGCCAGTATTCCAGACTGTTTCTTTTTCTATCAATATTTGTTTGGGGGCACCTGGCTGGCTTGGTCAGTGGAGCATGAGATTCTTGATCTAAGGGCTGTAGGTTTGAACCCCATGTTGGGTATACAGATTACTTAAAAAAAAAAAAAATCTAAAAAAAAATTGTCACAAAACTCCTTTTCTCTTAATTAAGGCATTTTTGGAAACTAATATGTTAAACAAATATACAAATGTATGTTTAGATGTTAATAATGTGGAAAATCACAAACTATTTCTGCCAACCGTAATTTGATTTTCTTGGCATCTGCTTTTTACTGATACTCGTAGCTGGAAATACTGATCACTTCCAACTGCAGCCTTAACACAGCTCCAGTTTCTGTGCCAATGCATAATGAAGCTAGACAGAGTTAAGTTATTTCAGTTTGAATTTAAACTGGTGAAAAGTTTCTGTTCTGGAATCCATTTTTAAGATAGGATTTTCATGGTTACAGATGTCAGCACCTTGTTTTGAGTATTAAGTTAGCTTAGACAAAGAGTAAGCAACTAGAAGTATCGTGGGAGTACTTTAAGTAATAATAGCCTGGGAGAGCTACAAACCAGAGAAACATGGCTGTCATCAACTATGAAACTTATATTCCATAGTTCCAAAGGTAGCAGATTTCTAAAACTTTTTCTTCTAGCTTCTTATCTCTGTTTTCTTCTTCTATGTGCCTTGTTTTGTCTTTACTTGGGTTTGTAGAAACAGAAAACCAAGGCAATATATTTGGTGGAAACTAAAATTTAGAACAAGTTCATAGTCTTTTTCTATCTTTTGTCTCAGATCATATGGAAGAGCAGGTGATATGAACTTAGGAAGTGCTACATGCTTCTGTTAGTTTTTTTGTAAAAATCAGGTAACTTGTTTTGTAAAAAATTTTTTTACTGTAAAAAATTTTGTAAAAAATTTTTTTTGTAAAATATCAGGTAACTTTTAGTTTGAGAAATTTTTGTCTTCTCTGTTTTGTCATTGTGAGGCTTTAAGTTTTATTTCATTTGGATTTGGTGTCTTGCTTTGGCTTTTTCCTCTTGTTTCCTCTGTTCTGACCAGGTTCTTAGCTGAGACAGTAAGATCTTAACACACCAAAAACAGCACAGAAATAGTAAAAGCAGCCTGGTTTGTGTGGGAGTTTGTTCCATTTTTCTAGCCTGGGGTTCCTTTTTTTTATATGTATACATTTTGTTTAAGCAAGGTTGAGATATGTTTGCCTTCCCCATATGAAAGGGTGAATGAGCAATGCAAAAAAAAAAGTGAAGTGATTAGCAGTGTTTGGACTCGATGATAGCAGGAGATTGAATATATGCAAGAAAGTGGGAAGATCAGAACGGGATAAGGAAAGGAAACGTCACAGTGGGACTGGCAGTGTGCATGACCATCTCCGAAACTGATCTGTCTCTCTCCTGACTTCTCTGTTCCCTACACAACAGCAACTGATTCCCGAGAAAACTGAAACCTGTTTAGAATATGGTACTTGCATCATGACTTATATCATCCTATTCAATCCTGAGAATCACATCGTTTACAAGTTCCTTGGGGTTGCCTGACTGGCTCAGTGAGAAGAGCGTGTGACTATTAATCTCAGAGTCATGGGTATAAATTCCATGTTGGGTGTAGAGATTACTGAAATAAACAAACTTCAAAAATAATAAAAGTTAAAAATATGAAATAAGTATCTTATAGGTAGTTGCATATTATAATTCACCCTTTGCATCTTTAAGTGAACCATTATTTTTCATGTATAGAAACTCAAAAGCTTCTGAGAAGATCTACAAAAAGATCAGTACATTAGCATTTTCTTTCCTTTATATACATTTCCTCCTGCTTTGGGATAGTTTTGAAGACAATGGAGGCCAAAGACCACGAAGAACGTCACTATTTCATTTTTCTTTTATTAGAAAAATTGATTTAAAAGGTAGATCACTTCATAATTAACTATGAAAGTAGTTCTAAATTTTGAGTTGCTTTTTTTTTGTTTTTGTTTTTGTTTTTTTCCTGTTAGAATCCATATCCGACTATCCAATCAAATGTCAGTCAACCCAGAGAAAGAAGATCCGGGCAGCTGTGGATGTCTCCAAAACCAGACTATCACACAGTTGTAAAACTGCTGGAAGGTGAGGCTACTGACTCAGGTGCCTGTGGTCTCACAGAAGTCTTAAATCACTCATGATTACATCAAGTTAAGGTCTATCTTAACCACAGCCAATAACCACAATATCAATAACCACCGCCAACTTGGTGGCAATAATTGATATTAATCAACGAATAAAACTATACCCAAGTTTATGTAGTTTGCAGGCCATTATCCAAATTTGTTTATTCTTTCTCAGATTTACTCTTCAGTCTCCTTTTTCTACACCTTGAACTTTCCTTTGTTGCTAAAGCCCTTGTATTTTTGTGCCCAACATTTCTCTTCCCCCCGCTTCCCTTCAGTCCCCCTCTCTTCTCTTTATTCTTCATGAACTTCATTGGCTTGTGAATGTGCAGGTGGACAATGGCTCCTGGATGCCACAGGGAGAACTTTACCTTTACTAACTCTTCCTTTGTGAAGCTGGAAGAAAGAACGAAGCAAGTCAATGTGGAGCTGAAAGCTTAGAGCTTCTGAGGGCTCTGCCCCCCAAGCTCCTGTAGAATCTGTAATCTTTCAGTCAAACTCTGCAAGTGAGGAACATTTCTTCTACATAAACTTTTTTTTTTTTTAAGATTTTTATTTATTTATTTGAGAGAGAGATAGTGAGAGAGAGCATGAGAGGCGGAAGGTCAGAGGGAGAAGCAGACTCCCCATGGAGCTGGGAGCCCGATGTGGGACTCGATCCCGGGACTCCGGGACCGTGACCTGAGCTGAAGGCAGTTGCTTAACCAACTGAGCCACCCAGGCGCCCCCAGAACAATGTTTGAAGAAGATGGCAAAAAAGGCATTAAGGGCTGAGGTTTACATGAATTTTTTCAGCTATTATATTTATTGAATTTTTTTTATGCTATTCACTCTGCTAAGTATTAGGGAACCTAGGGGTGAATTGTACTCTCGAGAGAGACAAATAAATGGGAAATTTTAAAACATATGCTAATTGTACAATGTAGCATTAGACATAAAATGAAGGATATTCTGAGAGGACATAAGGTGGTACCTAATTCAGCATCAGTGGGGTCATGAAAAATGTATTCACTCAAGAGATAATACTTATGATGTACCAGTTACTTTCCCAAGCATTTTAAAAGAGGACAGATTCAACTGGTGTATGCCTTTTGCTCTCAGCACTTTTCCTTTCTACCATTTGTCTAACCAGTTAAGTTGGTATCATGTGGTTTCAAAAGGACAAAAGCCAGAGGCTAAGGATGCCTGAGCAGAAATATAGAAGGATCTGAAACCTGGGGCCATCGTGAAGCCACACTTCTAGCCTGGTCAGCAGACCTCCAGGTCTTTTGTGCATGACAAAAAGAAAATTATCAGACTCGATTGTTTCACCATGTCATGTTCTGCTTTTAATTTTCATTATTCTAAAGTATATAGTCTGTGTGATTTTTTGTTATTATTGTTTTGGTTTTTTGAATTTGTCCTGATCAATTTGAAGTTTTACCTTTTTGTCCTAGCAGTGATCTTTATAGCTATGACTTTAGATTATATACTTTAACATTTATTGCTTTAAATGGTGTCTGTAATTGACTATGCATTGTAATTCGTCACTTTGTTTTACTTCCCTACGTCTCTCCTTTCCCTCTACAATGCAATTTTGCTTTATCGAGTTTTCTTAGCTTGTCTCAATATTCTCAAATACTTTTACCAGTATAACGACGTATCTTTAAGAAATATCCTTTGACGGATGCCTGAGTCTCTCAGCTGGTTAAGCGTCCGCC
This sequence comes from Mustela lutreola, assembly GCF_030435805.1. Taxonomy (NCBI): domain Eukaryota; kingdom Metazoa; phylum Chordata; class Mammalia; order Carnivora; family Mustelidae; genus Mustela; species Mustela lutreola. The sequence goes on from NC_081303.1 coordinate 55,673,157, forward strand.
TTGGGCTTAGCTTGGGTCATGATCTCAGGGTCCTGGGATGGATTGGAGCCTTCTTTTGGTCTCCTTGCCCAGTGGGAAGCCTGCTTCTCCCACTCCTTGTCCCCTACTCATGCTCTCTCTCTCTCCCCTTCTCTCTCGCAAATGAAGAAATATGTAAAAAATAAATATCATTTAACACTCAGCAATAAACGAGAAGGAAATGAACTTCTTGTCAGTTACTTCCACCCTTTTCCCCTTTCCAGCATCAGCAGCAGGAGCATCAATTCCTGGGGGATTGAGACACAAGGGAGTGGCGAAGGAACATGGGTCTTTTTGGGAAGGAGTTCATGCTTCAGATAAAGATGAGGCGATGGACATCTTTTCCCTTTTTTTCAGATTGCTTTCTTTAGCAATTACAGGAATATCCCTCCCTCACAACGCCAGAAAGGGAGACGATTAGAGATTTCGTACAGCAGACGATTAGAGATTTCATTCAGCTTTTCAAGACAGCTATCCAACCCCTTGTGCAGCAGCACAAAACTAATGCCCTATGTAGAAAATGGTCTGTGTGTTTGGAGACTCCTCTAGGCTCTAACCCACTATGCCGGCCGATGAGGTCACCGAGGGTTTTGCTCCTATCTTTTCCACTGTGGGGTTTTCTCTGCCTAGTCTAAACCCCTAGCCTCTACCTGCACCTGGGTGGGCAAGGAAAAAGGCTGATGATGCCGCGCCCACTTATTTGGGCTCTTTCCTCCCTGAATTTTAATTCTAGTCCTCTTTGCTTCACAACCATCTGCTACCTTTAAAAATACGACATTTTCCAAATAAATGAGGTATATATATATAATTACTCCCCTTTTAGATAAGGAAACGAAGACTCAGGGGATTGGCTATCATACCCAAGATCACACAACTAATACGTGATAGTTAATAGGGAAGGACAGGGAATCTGTGCCCTTCCCATGCTCAGACCCGGTCTGCTTCTGTTTGCTGTGCAAAGGAACAGCTCTCTCTTGAGCAACTTGTCTTTCTTCACTTTGGCTAGTGGTCTGTTCAGTGGTGTCTGCTCATAGCTTGCTTCGTCCCTCCAGAGGTCAGGAGGCCTGGCAGTACCCTGCCCCCAGCAGACCTCGTCTTATTGGGGAAGACTTCTTCATTCCCCTAAGCTCCACTTTCGTTTTCCATTTCTTCCCCTTTTGAAGGAAGAGAAGTACACACACGTGCATATCATTAGTGCTTCTTTAAAAAAGAAAAAAAATCAAAATCTCCCACTTACAGTGATTTTCCCCTTCTTTTTTTTTTTCTTTTTTGATCTCAGTAATAAGACATTTTGCATCTCCGTTAAGTCTTCTCTGCTCACCTATAAAATTTTAGGTTTTCATGTCTTGAGGCTCTGCCTCTGATTTTCTTTTCAGGAATTATGGTAAATGGGACATACGGACACGTACTCTATTTTTCTCCTTTGAGATTCAGTTGTCATTGTCTAACGAGACATTACCCCATCTGGTGCATTTTTCATTATGGATATTGTAGTTTCTGTTTCTAGAAGTTTAATCTGTGTCTTCTTACGTCTTGACTATGTCTTTACTTAACATCTTTAATCTTCTAACTTTGTGAACACATGGGGTGCATTATTGCTGTTCCCATGTTCCTGTACCAGCTGTGTTTGCACTATTGTTGTGTGGCATTATCTGCATCGTTTCTGCAGAAGTCTTTCAATTGATTGATTTTCACTCCCACTTGAGGTTGCATTTTCCAGGCTTTTTTGCATGCCTGGTTATTTTTGATTGGTTGCCAGAAGTTATGGTTTTACTTATGGGGGATATTACTATTTTTTTTTCCACTCCTCTAAGTATTTCTAGATGGTTAGTTTAGTTGAAAACATTGTGATTTTTCTAAGTGAGGCTTTATTAGGTGAGATCAAAGCCATGTTAGTCACAGGTTGTGTTTCCCTGTTTCTGAGACAAGGCTCTTCTTAGTATTCTACCCAGTATCCTTGGAATTTTAGGTCTTCCACTCTGGCTCTTGGGACTAATTCTGCCTTTGTGTGATCACTGAGTATGGTTCCCTCTTACCATTTCAAGCGGTTCTCTCAAGAACTTTATCACAGATAGCAGTAATCAGTATTTAACTAATACTAAACGGGAACCCATCGCAAACTCGAGAGTCCTTTCTCTTTCTCTTATGGTATTTTTTCCTGGTGATTTTAACTGCCTTGGTTCCACCTCTGAACTCCCAGCATTGCTTCCTGTTTCCCAGGAGACGGCTGGGCTCTGCCTGGGGACCCTCACACACCACCATAGCCAGACACTCTCTGCAGACAATAAACTGTGAACATAAGGTGCACATTTGTTTCCCATCTCTCAGGGATCACTGTTTATCATCTGAGGTCTTGAGCTCCCTGCAATAGTAAATGCTTGAATAATGAAGTGCCCGTTTGGTAACACCCTTAAATTCAGGGACACATAGTTTTTGTGTCATTTTTATGTTGATACAATTGTGACCTAGCCCTAGCCCTTGCTGTGACTTTATGTGTTAATAGCAACACATTCATATCAAAATTTTATTCTTTTTTTCACAGTCACGTGATTATTATTTTCACCTTCAGAGTACTACCATGCTAACCTTATTGCATTTACCGATAAATATAATAAGCATACAGATTATCATCGGGGCGCCTGGGTGGCTCAGTGGTTTGGGCTGCTGCCTTCGGCTCGGGTCATGATCTCAGGGTCCTGGGATCGAGCCCTGCATCGGGCTCTCTGCTCCGCAGGAAGCCTGCTTCTCTCTCTCTCTCTCTCTCTCTCTGCCTGCCTCTCTGCCTACTTGTGATCGCTGTCTGTCAAATAAATAAATAAAATCTTTAAAAAAAAAAAAGAAAGAAAGAAGATTATCAAATGACCTGGATTTGTACAGTTTTTAAATTGGAAGTGTTAGACTTTCTAGGGTGATAGCATTTGAGGTTTAAAAGAGGGAATAAAAATAAGCAATTGGCTCACACTGTTCCAGTGACTAGTCTGAAGTCACCTAAGGCGTCACTGTCAGACCCAGGGACAGCCCTTGGGATCATGACTTTCAACCACTTGTCATAACTTCTAGACCACACTTTCAATCATTCAAAACCCTGACATGTTTAAGGAAGCACTGCTTGCTTTGTTAGAATACTTATGTCAAACAGTAACTCTCATGTTTGACGGTGTCAAGGTAGATGTAGAAATTCATTCACAGAATTAATATATACCAGTTTTCCTTTCTGACCAATGCAAGGAGTAACACATTGTATTTGCAATAGTTTGGCCAATAAAAGAAACTTTGCTGTAGTACAGGAATCTGAAAATACATCTCACATTCAAGACACTTGATTTCATGTAGTGATCCTTTAGTGTTGTGATCTGGAGAGGATAAACTCAGGGAAGTAAAGTGAAGTAGAGCAGGCCGATGAACAGAGGATGTCATGCCGTACTCTCTCTGGCCCAACTCTCTGTGACAATTGTCTCATTTGTTATATACACCAGTTACTCCAAAGAAATATTACCTGAGGGACATCTGGGTGGCTCAGTTGGTTAAGCATCTGCCTTCAGCTCAGGACATGATCCCAGGGTCCTGAGATCGAACCCTGCATCAGGCTCTCTGCTCAGCAGGGAGTCTGGTTCTCCCTTCCTTTGCTGCTTCCCAGGCTTGTGCATGCTCTCTCTCTCTCAAATAAATAAATAAAATCTTAAAAAAAAAAATTACCTGAGGCAATACTCACGTCAACATTTTCCTTCAGAGTTGGTATAGAAGTAATCTTATACTATTCTTCAAGGTAATAATGAATAACGCTAGATAAGAGGTAACTTTTTTGATTACTTTTTTGATTACATGATCTCCTTTTTCGATTACATGATCTAATTACATGATTAACTTTTTTGATTACATGATCTAATTTTTATTATTATGCCTTGAGACAAATGTCATTATCCCCATTTAATAAATTAGACAACTGAGTTTCAAAGAGATTGATTTTTTCTAACTAGATGTGTCAAAGCTTGGAATACACTGAAGTCTGACTTCAGAGTTCACGCTTGTTCTTGGAGCACCTAGTAGCTCAGTTGGTTAAGTGTCAGATACTTGGTGTAAGCTCAAGTCATGATCTCAGGGTCGTGAGATCCAGCCCTCCATCAGGCTCTGCACTCAGCAAGGAATTTGCTTGAAGATTCTTTCTGTCTGTCCCTCCCCCACACTTTCTCAAATAAATAAATAAATCTCTAAAAAAAAAGTTCATGTTTGGTTCATTGTTCTTAGCTGCTTCTCAAAATCACTGCTTTGTGTGATTAGCATTTCAGCCCTTCAAGGTATCACTGTGGATAAGTGTAGTACACTTGGAACACGTTCTCAGCATCACATAGAGATAAACTTTCCTATCCAGGTCAACTGGATAGGATACTCTTACTTGGGTAGTCCTGAGAGGTATCCTGTAGCTCCTTTTCTGCATCTGTTTCTTTCCCAAGCTGGAATCTGGTTTGGGGTTTGTCTTATCTTTGGAGCTTGGTTTGGGGCTTGTCTCAGATGTGTAAAGTGCAAAGCTCATAATCAAGACTCTCTCCTGGCAACTTACCCTCCGTGGCTTCCCCACCTCCATCAGCTTCGCCAACTGTTTTCTTTTCCTAGGCATTTCTCCTTGCATGTTCACATGTATGTAGACGGTAGTTTTTTTTTTTTTTTTTTTATGGCATGTTAAGATCTTTACCTAATTTTCAAGTATGATTCAGAAACTTTAGCTCTTTCAGTTAAAAGTTAGAATGATAATATATCACCTTAGGAGATTTTAAGACTTGGCTTGTGAGTTGCATGCCTCATTGCACACCCTTGACAAATAGCATTCTAGTTTAGGGTTTTAAATTCATCTATTATAGAATGACTTGGAGTGTGTTTTTTAAATTTTAGTGTGAGGGTTCTTTAGAGAGTGTATTATTTTTTAAAGTAGTGTTTCACGATCACTTAGTAGGACATCATTTTTGCCAAAATGAAAATGTGAAAAAATACTTTGATGGCAATAAGCTAGGGAAGAAGTATGAGAACAACTTTAATAATATGATTCCTGGGTAGTTTATGAGAACTCTACAAACCATGGGGGTTTCCATTAGAAAAATATTAAAATTTAGTTCTGTGAAGTCTAGGGGCTTTCTGATGTTCAGCTGTAACATAACGGGACTGAAAAATTAAATCTCATTTCATAAGCATCCTGTGTCAGTTTCTTTGCAGCTCAGGAAATAGGTTCAAAAAAAAAAAAGATATGAGAAAAGATATGAGACAGATATACAATTGCTATGCAGAATGCCCTGCATACTAGGTTCATACTAATGTGGCCATTTCCAGGAATCAGTGGTTGATTATTTTTCACGTGATATACTTAAAGCAAACTGATGAGAACATATCCGTATCCAATCTAATTCTCAAGCATCTTTGCTGGGGTAATCAATGTTCTTATATTTATCATTAACACTTACATGTAGAGACATGTATCTGAATGTTCTGTATGTTTTCTCATGTGTCACTTTTTATATGTAACTCAAGAAACACTTTAAGATAATTTACTTAGCATTTCACTTTGGATATATTATGCTTCTCTTAAAGAATTTAAGAGGATCTTTACTAGAAAAGCACACTGGTTTAAAAATGTAACAACAGACATACATCTCTTAAGCATAAACACCATTTTTCCCACACATAAGTCAGTTCATCTTTGCTACAATTCTATGAGACAAATATTATTGTTCTTACATTTTACAGTGGAAAATCTAATCTCAGAAATTTTTAAAAAACCTGCTTAAAGACATATATATGTATATACATATATATATATGCACATACATTTAGAACTCACTATGTGCTGTGTTTTCTGTATATTTGCCAATCCTCACAATGACTGTGGGAAGAAGAAATAACTTAATCACCATCTGACAAATGGGCAACTATAGCTTTGGAAGGTTAAGTAATGAGCCTGAGTTTACAAAATTAGAAAATTTTAGGGGTAGAATTCATAATCTTGGTGTCTGATTTGACACCTAATGACTGTCCATTCTACCTTTCCTTGACTCCACTCAGAGTGCAAGGACACACCCAGGGCCTCTGCCTTCATTCTCCATAGAGTATCCACTCTAAGTTGTGTTAGTTTTAAAAGTACAATAATTTAGTTGGTGTGGAAGTTTCAACAAATTGATGGTTAGAGGTAGCAATAATCTCCACAACTGGAATTATTTTTATATGACCTACTACTCTTAAGAGAAAAACTGCAAGAGCATCTGCCCCTGAGTCATATCGTTGACTAAGACTGATGGATGAAGACCTTTTAGCCTCTTAGCAGCGAGAATCCAGAATAGCCTCTTAGCTAAAAGGGTGCCCTCGAGAGGGACTGATTGCTACTATGGTTATAAATAAGTACTAAATAAAATCTCTCCAAGGCATTTATTTCCCTTAACTGTTTAAAACCTATACCCTATGTCCTTGGCAAAGCCTTAGTTTTGAGTCAGCCAAGAAAACCCTGGGAGAGAAGTGGAGGTGGGTTATTCTGGAGCACTCCCCTGACTCCCCTGACCTTCCTGTCCCGCAAACAGAGGTCAAATTTCCCTGCAGTCAACTTCAAAACTGCACGTATGAGGATATGCACATAGTCAATGCACTGATCTGTCCTCTGAGGTCAGTCCTCCTGTCTCACCATTGAACTTCCTCCGCGACATCTGATATGAGGGAACTGTTCCTGTTGACAGTTTGTCAAGTTCCCTTCCGGGATGATGGCAACCTAGAACATTCTATCTCTGACTAAATAAATGGCTCCAAAACTTCGGAAAATGCCAGTGTGAAAACTGGTGACCACAATTAGTCATAGGCCGCATTGATCGAGAAAGATTCTTGCTATTTTACCTACCTCTGAACACTTTTTGTTCAGAGTTGGAGCTTCAAAGTCAACCTTTTCTGAAAGCTGAAGTAGGTAGCTCAAACCAGTGTATACACAAGTCTTGAAAATAAAGCTGCATCTTCAGACAGATATTCTAGTGTGTGAGTTAATGCTTGGGGGTTATGTCTTCTAGTTGGGGAGGAAATGCTACTGAACACTTTAATCTTGAAATTCAAACTGAAAAATCCAACATAAGTCATAGATGCAGTTATGCATTAATGCAGATTCATGTGGAATCCCCCGTCATCTCTTTCTGGATACTCTTTCCAGCAGTCTTCACTGGGCTCTTTTCAGTGGATCTCTTCAGTAGTTTCACAATGAAACATTTATTCTTGGGTATCTCAGTTGGTTGCTGTGATGGGTAAAGGGAAGATACTTTAGAGCAAGTTGATTACTTCTGAGCCATAGAAGCCCCACGTAATACTTAATTTGAACAGTCTCCAAATTTTGGACTTTCGAAGCTTGTCTTAAAAGGTGACTTGTGACTCTTAATCTCAGAAAACAAACTGAGGGTTGCTGGGGGGAGGGGGGTTGGGAGAAGGGGGTGGGATTATGGACATTGGGGAGGGTATGTGCTTTGGTGAGTGCTGTGAAGTGTGTAAACCTGGTGATTCACAGACCTGTACCCCTGGGGATAAAAATATATGTTTATAAAAAATAAAAAATTTAAAATAAATAAATAAATAAATAAATAAATAAATAAAAAGGTGACTTGTTTGGCTCTTCAGTATTAAAGTGAATTCAAGGGGTGCCTGGGTGGCTCAGTGGGTTAAAGCCTCTGCCTTCGGCTCAGGTGATGATCCCAGGGTCCTGGGATCGAGCCCCGCATGGGGTTCTCTGCTTGACAGGGAGCCTGCTTCCCCTCTTCTCTCTCTGCCTGCGTCTCTGACTAATTGCGATCTCTGTCAAGTAAATAAATAAAATCTTAAAAAAAATAAAAAAATAAAAATCTTAAAAAAATAAATAAAGTGAATTCAAACTGAGTATTTTTTAAGTGGAAGCCAAGTCTGGTGAATTGTAAGTGCCGTTTAAAGACTGGCTAGAGGAATTTTGTAAAGCATGAGGGAAAGGGAGCTCTATGCGCACTGTTGGTGAAGCTCAGGTCTGAAAGTGGCACAGATGTGGGGATTTATGCCCAGAGAGCTCAAGACAAAAATAAAACCACAACTTCCTGACAGAATGTCCTCCTCATGTCCTCAGAGCTGCCTTCAGCTAGCTCAAAGTTTCTAAGTAACTGTAAGTAGGGCAGCAGCACGAGCAGATTTGAAGCTTTTTACTTTATTTACTTTTTTTTTCCTTTTTGGTCAAAACCCAAAGAGTGTGGTTACTAGAAGCTATTTTGGTTACTAGAAGCAAAGACTTCCGAGGAATACTGTGGGGGAAAGACAACATTTTATGGTAAAGGATAAACTCAAGGTAAAGGAAGAGTGTTATTTGAACTTCTCTCAAAAATCTTTAAGGGTTGAAATGTTACTAGCATCATCTACTCAATTTAAGATGTTTAATTAGTGCATAATGCACACTATTGAAAGGATTGCAGAGTTGTTTTGTACCCAGTAGAGAAGAAGGTGCATGCTAAGTGCACACTTACATTTAACACAGTGCAGGATAAAATCAGTGTTATTAGAGAAGTATGAAAAAGTGAAATGACATTGAAAAGGTGAAGAACTTACAATAGAGGTATCAAGTTCAGTTCCCAGAGGTTACTTACTTCCTTTTTCACGTTACCTCTGCTGTTCACTGACAGGAGATGGTCCTCATTATAGATGGGGTTAACTGCTGGTGGCATCATAACCTCTTTCATCTGCTACTGTAGTTAAACAAACATGCTTTGAATTAGCATATCAAAAACTTTGGAAGATATATCTGATGATCTGCAAGAAAAAATGAAATTCAAATTCAATGAGGGATGACTTTATTTATTTATATTTTTGTTTCAAATTTTTATTTAAATTTTAGTGAGTTAACATGTAGTATAATACTGGTTTCAGGAGTAGAATTTAGTGATTCATCACTTACATATGATGCCCAGTGCTCATCACAAGCGCCCTCCTTAAAACCCATCACTCATTTAGCCCATCCCCCACCCACCTCTCTCCATCAATCCTGTTTCTTCTCTATAGGTAGAAGTCTCTTATGGTTTGCTTCTCTCTCTCTCTCTTTTTTACCTCTTCCCATTTATTTTGTTTCTTAAATTTCACATGTGAGTGAAACCATACAATTTTTGTCTTTCTTTGACTGACTTCTCAAAGGGATGATTTTAAAAGACTTTCCATTTTGATATAATCTTTAGACTTATAGAAGACGTGGAAAGATAGTGCAGAGTTCATGTATAATTTTCACCTACTTTCCTTAGTTTTAACATTTTTATATAACCACTTTACAATTAGTAAAACTAAAAGGTGCGACTGGGTGGCTCATTTGGTTTAAACATCTGACTCTTGATCTTAGTTCAGGTCTTCATCCCAGGGTTGTGAGTTAAAGCCCCACATTAAGCTCCACATGGAGCCTACTTAAACAAACATATGGGAAAAAATCCAAAGAAATTAACATCGGTACAATACTATAGTAAAAATACAGACTTTAAATCAGATTTCCCCAGTTTTCCACTAATATCCTTTTCATGCTTAGCCTTCAGATAGAAAAAAATTGAAAATATTCGATAATACCAACCATTGGTAAGGATGTACAATAATTGAAACTATCATACATTAGTACCAACACTTGGGCAAATAATTTGCTAATATCTAGGACTTCACTGTGCCATGGAGTAGCTACTAGCCACATGTGGCTTTTGAGCATGTGGCTAAGCTGAACTATAAGTATAAAATACATACTGGATTTCAAAGAGTTAGTAAAAAAAGTGTTATATATATTAATGATTTTTATATTGGTTATATTTGAGATGATAAAATTTTGTATTAAATGAAACATTAAATATGTTTGAATTAAATAAACTGTAGTATTAATATTATTTCTTTTTACTTTTTAAACATGAGAACTAGGGCGCATGGGTGGCTCAGTGGGTTAAGCCGCTGCCTTCGGCTCAGGTCACGATCTCAGAGTCCTGGGATCGAGTACCGCGTCGGGCTCTCTGCTCAGCAGGGAGCCTGCTTCCCCCTTCTCTCTCTCTGCCTGCTTGTGATTTCTCTCTCTGTCTAATAAATAAATAAAATCTTTAAAAAAAATAAAAATAAACATGAGAACTAGAATATTTTAAATTACATCTGAGGATCACATTATATTTTTATAGAACTCAGTGATCTTGAATGTAAGAGAAGCATTTACCCTAAGATTCAGATATTTTAGATACCTTCTAGAGAAGTTCTCATACTTTATAATGAGGGGATATATGCAAGAGTTCTATTGTAAAATTAGAAACAATTTACATGTTTATCAATAGAAGAATACATAAATTACAATATATTTATTTACATAATGGAAATTTTTCAGTAGTAAAAATAAATCATCTACATTTATTAATCAGTATAGATAATCACTGCAAACAGAATGGTTAACAGCGGTAAATTATACAAGGTTAAGTAAAAAGTTATCTCACCCTAATATAAAATTTAAAAATCATGAGTTACCAAGGTGGCTCAGTGAGTTAAGCCTCTCCCTTTGGCTCAGGTCATGATCTCAGGGTTCTGGGATCAAACCCCATGTTGGGCTCCCTGCTCAGCAGAAAGTCTGCTTTTCCTTCTCCCTCTGACCCTTCCCCTGCTTGTGCTCTCTTTCTCTCTCTCTCTCAAATAAATAAATAAAACTTTTAAAATTTTTTAAAATTATAAGTACCCAAATCACTAATTCATTCTTTATGGATATAGTAAAAAGACATGGATGGGTGTTGAGATTGACTGAATTTTTGGTACTGAGTTTCACCACTCAATAGGTACATCCTCTTTGACTTTTAACTTCTAATGTCCTCTCATTCTGTATGGGTTTCACTTTCCCCCTTCTTGACTTTGGATTTGGCCATGTATCTTGCTTTGGTCAAAAGTATGTGGTAGAAGTGAAGATATGATAGTTCTAAGCCTAGGCCTCAAGAGGCTTGTGTATCTCTCCTTGCTTTCTTGTACCTCTGCTTTGCTAAAGAACATGCCTAAACTAGCTGCTAGTCTTAATGGGATACGCAGGGAACAGAACCAACAGAACCCAGTTAAGCCAGCTGCCCCCCAAATAACTCACTGTCCCCCAAATAACTCACATTCATTTGAGATCTACAGAGATAAACACTGGCATCCAGCCTAGATCTGTTGAAACCTCAGCTTTTCCTCAGGTCTCTGTAGAAGAGCTAACTGATAGAGGAGCTATGGTATAATTATTTCATCTGGGATGAAGAAATGTAAATATTTTGTATTCTTAGACTTTGTATAAAACCATAAGAGATTCTTAATCTCAGGAAACAAACTGAGGTTGCTGGAAGGGAGGAGATTTGGAGGGATGGAGTGGTTGGGTGATGGACACTGGGGAGGGTATGTGCCATGGTGAGCGCTGTGAAGTGTGTAAGACAGATGAATCACAGACCTGTACCCCTGAGACAAATAATACATTATTTATTAATAAAAATTGTCTCTTATAAATATAAAAAATTAACATTTTTAGATTGGGATGATAAACACATGTCCATTGTAATTCAATATTTTCTATATATTTGAAATGTCTTAGTACTTTTTTTGAAAGATAAAATATTTTAAAAAGTAAAACTAAACTGTGATATACCCAGACATGGAATATTGTTCAGTGCTGGAAGAAGTGAGCTATCAAAACATAAAAGGGCAGAGGAAACTTAAGTGAATATTGCTAAGTGAAAGAAGCCGATCTGAAAAGACTATATACTACATGATTCCAATTGTATGACATTCTGGAAAAGGCAAAAATATGGAGACAGTAAAAAGATCAATGGCTGCCAGAGGTTAGTGGGACTGAAGACATGAATACGTAAACTATAGAGGATTTTTAGGGAAATGAAACTACTTTGTGTGATGCTATAATGGTGGATGTTTATCATTATTCATTTGTCCAAACCTATAGACTGGATAACACCAAGAGTGAATTGTAATGTCAGCTATGGATTTTGGATGATTATCATATGTCAACATAGGTTCATCAATTGTAACAAATATACCACTCTGGTGAGGGATGCTGATAATGGGGGAGGCTGTGCCTGTGTAGGCTCAAGTGGTATATGGGAAATCTCTACCTGTTTCTATGAACCTAAAACTGCTCTAAAAAATGAAGCGTGTTATTAAAAAAAAGAAAAAAGTGGGACGCCTGGGTGGCTCAGTTGGTTAAGCAGCTGCCTTCGGCTCAGGTCATGATCCCAGCATCCTGGGATCGAGTCCCACATCGGGCTTCTTGCTCAGCAGGGAGCCTGCTTCTCCCTCTGCCTCTGCCTGCCATTCTGTCTGCCTGTGCTCGCTCTCTCCCCCTCTCTCTCTCTGATAAATAAATAAAATTTAAAAAAAGTGGTTTAACCATATAAAAAAAAAGAAAAAAGTGAAATTAGAGTACTAATTGCCCACTTACAAGCTGATACTAGTTCTTTGATATTTTTCCACATTCGTTATTGGTTTGCTTAAGTAGCTCTGGCTTATGATTCAGATTTATGTTTATGTCCATCTATCCCTTCCAGTTTAACATTTGTCTTCCCAGATTTTTCATTAAAAAAAAAAAAAAGATTTATTTATTTATTTGAGAGAGAGACAGCAAGTGCAAGAGTGGGGCAAGGGGCAGAGGGAGAGAAGCTTCAAGCAAACTTCTCATTGAGCGTGGAGTCTGATACAGGGCTCAATCTCAGAGGCCTGAGATCATGACCTGAGCCCAAACCAAGACACTTAACTGACTGAGCCACCCAGATGACTCCCACATTTTTCACTTTTTAACAAAATATTCATTAATTGTTGCATTAAAATAGAATGGGATGACATTTTGATTTATATTTTCAGTATCTGTCATAATTTTATCTAATAATGTGTGAAACATATGGTAGTGAAGATAGTTCATATCCAAGGCATGGTTAAATCTGAAAATTAATGAGTGATAACTTATCTGTCATTTTCCTACACCTTTTCAGAAGTAATGGTACCTACCCCACGTCTTGAGACAGTCACATTCCTCTGGTTTTATGCAGTAAGAGGAAAAGTATTTGATGACTTTTTTTTTTTCCCTATAACTTGTGTCTTTTGGACCGGTCATTTGTTTCCTGCTCTAGCCTTTATCAGAACTGGGAGAAAAAAATTCCATTAGTGAAGTCATCGGGAAATACGGAAACTAGAAAGTTAGTTGTATAGGAACCATAGCCGGGAAATAGAAGCTGAGCACTTCTGCCAAAGAATGAACAGGAGGTTGTCTGAACACTTTTGCGAAAGTATTTTATTCTTTATTCATTTCATGGGGATAAACATATAACTACTCAAGTTTTTTAAAAAAAATATTTGGCAACGAAACCCCTTTAGCAGCAAAAGACTAGTTTATATTTAATGAAAAACAGTGGTTTTTGTTACTCAGGGAGATTGATAATGGAAGTGAGCTTGCACAGAACATTTGTCAACATTTTCCATCCACGGTGGGGGCTGCAGTGCTATCATTGACTGCAGGAAAAACAGAAGACGCAATTGTACCAAAGCATCGGCATGTCCTCTATCAGTGCGTAATTGTTTCATGAAGACAGTACGCAGAGATTATGAATATCATCATGTAAAATATTAATGAAAATCTCTTTGATCTTAGATAGAGCCTGGCAACCATAAACCATAAACACCTACATCTGTGAGAAGCCACCTTGAAATATTAAAATCATTTTACATGCTGACTGGAGGGTAAAGTTCATCCAATGTAACTTACTCAGTAAGCCAGTAACTCTGCGCCCTTCAGGCAATCCTCAGACACAGGGTCTTCCCCAGTATGCCATCTATCTTGCTGTGTCCACATTTTTGCCTTGGATACCAGCTCACGTCATGATTTTGATGAACACTCAAAGTGTGGTTTTCAAGAAAAATTGCATTAACTTCAACTCATCCCATGTTCAGTACTCTCATATTTTTGACCATCATATCATATTTTTTGTTAATGTCTGTTTTCAGTTGACACTATTTTAAAAAGAGGAAGTGGAGATAGCATTTTCAGTGAAATATTCCTAAAAAGTGGGGATAATCCCATCAGTCATTTTAGCTACATTTCTTAGTACAGAAAATTTCCTCAGTAATGGAATTTCTGATGACAAATATTCTTTGCTTGGCCAGTTTTAGTCAGGCTCCTGAACCTTCTCCTAGGCCCATCCGTGGACTTCCTTGAAAAATCCATTTTTAGCAAGACCCCTGATAAAATGCTTTGACAAAACCCTCCCATCCTCCATATCTGATCATTGTTAATACCTAATCAGGGTCCTCATCCTCCACTGGTCCCCCAGTGATGTCTGATGACCCTGGCCTATCTTTGGCAAGAATCCTGTTAGATGTAGTTTGACCAGAATCCACCCCACCCCTACTCTTTGTGCTCCTCTTAGTAATTTTTCATCCACTAACACCCCACCCTGCTCCTTGGTCATAAATTCCCAAGTGCTCATGCTCTATTCAGAGGTGCACCCAATTCTACACTCTTTTCTCCTTTTGTAATATGTTGAATAAAATTTATTTTTACTGTCTTAGCTCTGTTGTTTTGTTGACACTAACTTGAGTTCTTATAGAAATAAAAGAAGTATTTATGTCAAAGAAGAGTTTACACCATTGGAAATAATATTTCCTTATTTTCCTTACTATAAAAACTGTAAGTTATTAAATGTCTTCATATTGCCATTCCTAATAAATTCCATTATAATCCTAATATTGTACCCACAAATACTTTTCTCTCCCAAAGACTTCTCATAGTTTGGTACAGATTTTCTCATCTTTGTGCTATTCTTATGAGGTTAGAAGTGCAAAAAAGTTATTTTCTTTTAGAAATGGAGGAATTTTTTAGGCTTCACCAGGAGCTAATGAGGTGGGGATGAAATGAAACTTACTGATTCTTAGCTTAAGGGTTGTTCTCATTTTTCATGGGTTCCTCATTAGAAATGACTAGGAAAATGGTAATAAGATTATTCTTACTGGGAATTTTCAAGTTGTCCATGGAGGAGGTTCTTTTTTTTTTTTTTTTTTAGGAAAGAATATTCGATGAATCACAGTTCCTCACGTAAACCCTTTAGAAGGAAAAAAAAAAAAAAAAAAAAAAGAAAAGATTCAAAGGGGATGTCCAGAGGATAACACTCTGGGCCTACAATGAATTGATTCTTAGTCAACAGGGGAATTTCTCAAACATTCTTAAAGCTCAACCCGGAACCGCATCTGTCAGCAGTGTCTGTCTTCTAGGTCAGAAACATTTACAGTAGAGCCTAAGTGTGAAGCTTCTGCAACTCCCTCTTAAACAACTGTCTTTATCCCCTCAAGAGAAGAGAAGCCAAATAATAGGACTCTGCATGTCTGACTAATTACCCATTTCCTGCAAATGCAAAACTTAATAGTTCACATGAAATGAGGATAGCAACAAGTTGGGCATTATAACTGTGTTTCAAAGAATTCAAGCTCTTCTGAAATATTTCTGTTTAATAAAAGGCCAAAGAAAGAGAAGTTCTCTTAGAGTCTGTCTCTACTCCAGGAAATTTTCCTTGCAAACCAATGGGAATTTCTTTTTGCCAACAACTGGTAAAAATGACCCTATTGGGTAAAAATGACCCCTATGGTTTACAGTTCCTGCACTAAATCTTAGTTATCTTAGTTGTACAGAAGAAATTTCAAGGAACACCTTTCATTAGTGTTTAGTCTGAAACTATAAATACACTAGAAATTTCTAACATTTATGGGATTGGTTCATAATGATGAGTGGTGCTTAAGGTGTTACCCTAATTCATCAGGCTTTAGGCAGATCACAGAAAAAGCATATTCTAGAGAGAATCTCTATACTTCATCTGGAATTCTGGAAAACGTCTCCCTTGTTAAAAGATATAGGTGGCTCACTTGATTTGAGTGTTCTCTTGCTTTTGGCTCCATGCTGAGCCCAGAGTCTGCTTGAGATTCTCTTTCTCCCTCTCTCTTTGCACCCCACCCCCACACTCTGTCTGAAATAAATAAATAAATCTTTAAAAATTAAAAAAAATATTCTTTCATGACTATCCATAGGAAGTTCTGACACTTCAGAAGAAATCATTATGAAGTTTTTATAGAAAAAGTAAATTATATTCTTATGATTTAATTGACTAGCAAGAGGACTTAATAAGAGGAGAAGAAAAAAGAAAAGAGGTTGTCCTTCTCTTGTCAAAGATAAAAAAAAAAGACATCAGTTACAGTAGTGAAAAAAGTTTTTTTTTTCCAGTGTTCCCCCCCCCCCCCCCGCTACTGACAGTAGGGGAAAGAGCTGAGCTCCATTTATACTTGCACAGAGGTACTGTGGCATTTCAAAGGCAGAACCAGGGAGTAGGGAGGAGGAGCTATGGGGGTTCAAGTAGAGCCAGGGTAGTGAAAACTTAGAGAGGGTTAGTCAGTGTAAATGATTAGCTAGCTACCATTATGAAAGTTAGGATTCTGTCCTCCCACAGAGGCTAGGAGAGAGAGGTCCTATCCTTCCTGATGATTACATTTCAAAGAATGGCTTTCTGGTCCTTTTTTTTTTTTTTATAATTTTTTTTTTTTAATTTATTTGACAGAGAGAAATCACAAGTAGGCAGAGAGGCAGGCAGAGAGAGAGAGAGGAGGAAGCAGGCTCTCTGCTGAGCAGAGAAGCCCTATGCGGGACTCGATCCCGGAACCCCGAGATCATGACCTGAGCCGAAGGCAGTGGCTCAACCCACTGAGCCACCCAGGTGCCCCTGGCTTTCAGGTCCTTGAGAAAGACACTCCAGAGTTATAGGAGATACAAAGGGACAGAGGAAGGAGTCATAGTCTTAAGCCCTTTTCTAGTAAATGCTCTGAGAAAGGGAGGTCAGAAGCTGTATCAGGTGTTTCTAGAACAAGTAGTAAACTCTTTTGATGGCACTGAGCTTTTCCAGACAAGAGAACCCCCCTTCTCTCCTCCCTCTCCACTCCCACACACTCTTATTCCCTCTTACTGTTATCTGACAGGATAAATTATAGAAAACAGAAACTACCACTGTAGGTATTTTAAGCAAGAAGGGTTTTGATACAGGAAATTATGTGCTTACACAAATATTGGAAATGATAAAAGAAAAGATTTGGGGCTGGGCCTCCAGGACTGACCTCAGATTGACCCCACTGGGAAGGTACTACCTCTGAGGTCTTTACTAGAGCTGTAAGTTCAAGAGTAATCCCTGATGCTCTAGAGCAGGTGTCAGAATGCTAAAATGAAGAAGCTGTCCCTGCAGCCAGTGTGTCTGCCTTGCAACACTAAGGACACTAGAAAGTAGATTCCTGAAGCTAGAAGTTCAGTATTATCTCTTGACATCCAAGCAGCTGTAGAGAGGATGCTGGAGGTTGGCTACAGGAACACCTCATGTTTCCACATCATTGTTTGTTAGCAGAAATAAAAAGATAGCTTTGATAATACTGTTCTTCTACATCTTCTATCAACAGAAACTAATTTGAATCCAGAACATTAGCTACAAAAATGTTTTTGTTTCTTTGCCTGTTTCCCCCCTTTTTCCTCCCCACCCCTATCTTTTAAATGCATGAGTGTGTACTGACTCCACCGGAAGTTTTAAAACATTGCTGAGCTACGAATATTACACATAACAGGTGAATCTTGTGCTTTTGTGTACTTCACCATCTGGCAGGGAGATAGATGAGGAATTAGTGCCCCACAGTATGTGTCAGAGTAGAATTGTGGAGGGGGCCTTGGAAATGTAAGAGAGGTTATCTCTAGATGGAATCAGAGATGTTTTTAAAGAAATAATCCTAATGCTATCTATGCAAGCATGACTATGGAAAGTTGTCCAGTGTGTGTGTGTGTGTGGGGGGGGGGTCCTTTTAGAGGGAAGACTAAATGGGAAAGTAGAGATTGACGGAAGTCTGGTGAGCTAATGGAATAGCAAGTTGTTTAATACAGTCCTGGTATAAGGTCGTGGCTTTAACTCCAGAAATAATAGCTGGAGGCATAAAACCTTACTTCTAAGCATAAGCACTGATTACAACTGCTAAAAGCACAGCAATAGCTAAACAAAATGTTAATTGGCCTTTTTCCAACCTTTCATTTTAGTTGGTATAGGAATTAGGTCCAGGCCTAATTTCTGGAATTCCTAATTTCTTCCAGGAAGACCTGCTTCCCTGATAAATAAATATTTCCCCTCTAAGCTTCTATCTCTGTATTTACTTCTACATTTACAAGAACACAGAATGTCTTCATTATTATGGGTATACACATTTAATTATCTGATTGATTTAACATATATTAAGTGCCAGTTTTGTGCTGTGTGCCATGCTCAGTACAGAAGCAGATGATTATGTCTATGATGAAAAATCTTTATTTTTTTTTAAGATGTTTAATTTTTTTACTTGTGAGAGAGAGAGAGATAGTGAGAGAGAGCACCCAAGTGAGGAGGAGAGGGAGAAGCAGGCTCCCCACCGAACAGGGATCCCAGTGTGGACTCGATCCCAGGACCGTGGGGTCATGACCCGAGCTGAAGGCAAACACTTAACCAACTGAGTCACCCAATGTCCCCCATGATGAAGAATCTTTAGTGAGAAAACAGACGTGTAGACATTAGCTATAAAATCGGACAATTGCTCTGAAGGAAAAACGTACTGAATGCTCCAGGAACCCAGATGAGGGCTCTCCTAAGTCAACAGAGGCTTCCTGACAGAAGCTATTTTAACTGAGAAGCAAAGACTAACTATGAATTTTCTAGATGGATTAATATGTGAGGTGGAAGAAGGTTCTAGGGAGAAGCTTTGCATATATCAACTTTCCTCAGTGAGGAGAACACTGACTAGTGGAGAAGGCTGCTATGGGATTGGGGTGGCACTGTGACACTATGCAGAGACACAAGACAGCTCAAACACTGCCCGCAAGGATGTAGCAGAAATTGTGTAGTGAACGGTGCAAGCACTATGAGCCTCTAGAGAGGAGAGATTTCCTGAGGCCCAGGGAAGGTAGCAAGGGCTTTGTGGAAGGGGTGGAATTTGATTTAAGGCTCGGATTTGGAAAGACTGCAGGAACATTGCTCCAGCTTTGGTCAGTGATGTGAACTACTCTCCAAAGATAGTATTCGTGTCGTGCAATGACTAGAGGAAATAGAGTCTGTCTTTAGCAGAGGCACATCTTTGAAACGGGCAGAAATGAATGTTGGACATGTTACTGGCACACATTATGGAAAGCTAAAAATGCCAAAGGTGCATTTATGGGAGTAAGATAAAAAAGTAGAGCAGAAAATACTGTATCTGGAAGTCCATAGGTTCTAGTACGTGTCGCATCTATAATCAGTTCTGTAATACGGAACCTGGCACACAATGCATAAATGAAGGCACTGAAATTTCTTAATCTGTAAGGCCATCTCCAGTTTTAAATTGCCACATGGCTTCAAGACATGTTGAAATTTCTAGTGGGTTTTATTGTGGTACTTTGTCCTTAAGAAGGTTAAATTAAATTTAGGGAACTGGTATTTTGGCTCTGCAGTTACTAGTTTCATGACCTTGAGAAAGTAATGTACTTTCCTGGGTCTATTTCCTTATTTGTAAAGCTGGGATAAGGTTTGCTTTCCCTATCACTAAGGTTATTTTGAGGATCAATTAAAAGACACAATGACACAAAGAAATGGAAAATCATTCCATGTTCATGGATTAGAAAAAAAAATATTTTAAAAATATCTATGCTACCTAGAGAACTCTACACATTCATTGCAATCTCCATTAAAATACCACCAGCATTTTTCACAGAGCTAGGACAAACAATTCTAAAATTTGTATGAGGCCAGAAAAGACCCCAAATAGCCAAAGTAATGTTGGAAAAGAAAACCAAAGCTGGAGGCATCACAATTCCAGACTTTAAGCTCTATTACAAAGCTGTAATCATCAAGACAGTATGGTATTGTCACAAAAACAGATAGATAGATCAATGGGACAGAAGAGAGAACCCAGAAATAGATACTGCACTCTATGGTCAACTAATCTTTGGAAACCAGGAAAAAATATCCAGTGGGAAAAAAGATAAATTCGGGGATTTGCAACTATTGGAAACTACAACATTTTATATAGTCATCACATTTGATCCTCAAAAAACCTTAGTGTAGGGAAGGTGAAACTTATCCCAGCTTTACAAATGAGGAAATAGACTCAGGGAAGCACATTACTTTCTCAAGGTCATGAAACTTGCTCAAGGACATGAAACTGTTGGAAAAAATTGGACAGCCACATGCAGAAGAATGAAACTGGACTACCTTCTTACACCATGTTCAACAATAAATTCAAAATGGTTGAAAGCTCAAAAAATGAGACAGGAATCCATCAAAATCCTAGAGGAGAATATGGGCAGCAACCTCTTTGACCTCGGCCACAGCATCTTCTTGACAGACATGTCTCCAAAGACAAGGGGAAAACAAGCAAAAATGAACTATTGGGACTTCATTAGGATAAAAAGCTTTTGAACAGCAGAGGAAACAATCAACAAACTAAAAGGAAACTTATGAAGTGGAAGAAAATATTTGCAAATGATATATCAGATAAAGGGCTATTATCCAAAATCGATAAAGAATTTATCAAAATTAACACCCCAGGGACGCGTGGTTGGCTCAGTTGGTTAAGCAGCTGCCTTCGGCTCAGGTCAAGATCCCAGCGTCCTGGGATCGAGTCCCACATCGGGCTCCTTGCTCGGCAGAGCCTGCTTCTCCCTCTGCCTCTGCCTGCCATTCTGTCTGCCTGTGCTCATTCTCCGCCCCCCCCACCTCTCTCTGATAAATAAATAAAAAATCTTTAAAAAAAAATTAACACCCCAAAAAGCAAAAAAAAAAAAAATTTTTTTGAGGAACCTCCATGCTGTTTTCCAGAGTGGCTGCACCAGCTTGCCGACAACATGGATGGAACTAGAGCATATCATGCTTAGCGAAATAAGTCAAGCAGAGAAAGAGAACTATCATATGATCTCCCTGATATGAGGAAGTGGTGATGCAACATGGGGGCTTAAGTGGGCAGAAGAAGAATCAATGAAACAAGATGGGATTGGGAGGGAGACAAACCATAAGTGACTCTTAATCTCACAAAACAAACTGAGGGTTGCTGGGGGGAGGGGGTTTGGGAGAAGGGGGTGGGATTATGGACATTGGGGAGGGTATGTGCTTTGGTGAGTGCTGTGAAGTGTGTAAACCTGGTGATTCACAGACTGTACCCCTGGGGATAAAAATACATGTTTATAAAAAATAAAAAATTATTAAAGAAAAAAAAATCCCATCAAGAAATGGCAGAAGACTTGAACAGACATTTCTCTAAAGAAGACATACAAATGGCTAATAGACAATGATAAAATGCTGAATATAGCTCGGCATCAGGGAAATACAAATCAAAACCACAATGAGATAGCACCTCGCACCAGTCAGAATGGCTAAAATTAACAGCTTAGGAAACAACAGATGTTAGCAAGGACGCAGAGAAAGGGGAACCCTCTTAACACTGTTGGTGGGAATGCAAGCTGGTGTAGCCACTCTGGAAAACAGTATGGAGGTTCCTCACAAACTTAAAAGTAGAGCTATCTTACAATTGCACTACTAAGTATTTATTCAAAGGATACAAAAATAATGATTTGAAAGGGCAGATGCAACCCAATGTTTAGAGCCGCACTGTCCACAATAGCCAAAATATGGAAAGAGCCCAGATGTCCATAGAAAGATGAATGAATAAAGATGTGAGATATATAGGAATATTACCCAGTCATCAAAAAAGAATGAAATCTTGTCATTTGAAACAATGTATATGGAACTGGAGGACATTATGCTAAGCAAATTAAGTTAGAAAAAGACAAATATCACATGATTTCACTCATATGTGGAATTTAAGAAACAGAACAGATGAACACAGGTGAAGGGAAGGAAACATAAAATAAGATAAAAAGATAAGAGCAGAGAGGGAGGCAAACCATAAGAGACTCTTAACTATAGGGAACAAACAGAGGCTGGAGGGGAAGTGGGTGGGGGATGGGATAATTGGGTGACGGACATTAAGGAGGACACTTGATGGAATGAGCATTAGGTGTTATATGAAACTGATGAGTCACTAAATTCTACTCCTGAAACCAATGCACTAAATTGAATTTAAATAAAAAATGTTTAAAAAAGAAAGTAGTGACTTCTAAGTTTGATGGACTAAAGAACGAGGTAGAGGTAGGGAGCTGCTAGTAGTTGGGTTCATGTTCAAGACACATGAGAACCTTAGTTTTGAATTTCAAGCATATTGAAAGAGAACAAAATTTTAGAAAGACATGGGCATCTCTGTAATCTATACTAATGTTTTCATACAAAGCTTTTTAAAGATTCTATCTATTTATTTATTTGAGAGAGATAGTGCACAAGAGGGACAAGATGTAGAGGGGAACAGAGAGGGAGAGAGAATCTCAAGTAGACTCTATGCTGGGCCTAGAGCCCAGCCTGGGGCTCAATCTCAGGACCCTGAGATCTGATCTGAGCTGAAACAAAGGGTCTGACGCTTAATCGGCTGAGCCATCCAGATGCCCCATACTCAAAATATCTTATTTATTTTTTTTAAAGATTTTATTTATTTATTTGACAGAGAGAGAGAAAGAGCAGAGGGGAGAGGGAGCAGGGAGAAGTAGGCTCTCACTGAGCAAGGACTCTATCTTGGGGTTATCCCAGGACCCTGAGATCAACGAGCTGAGCCAAAGGCAGACTCTCAATCAACTGAGCCACCCAGGCACCCCCACAAAACATTTTAGATGATAAAAAGGGACGATAATCTATTTTTCTACCCTGGGAAAAATAAAGATAAATTATAAAGCAATCAAATTTTCTCAGCTCTTTTTCAGAATTGAAGCAGATTTCTTGATGCCTTGCAAATAAAGCCAAAGAAGTACAAGTGCAAAGGGCACACTGCTAGAAACTATAGTGAGTCTTGAGTTATAAAATCCTAGGGTGCATTTCTGCTCCATGTTTCTGCAGTTGCTACCATAAAGGGAGCATTTTAGATGTAGCGCTCTGTAATGTGGTTTCTCTTCTCAAGAATTCCGCCAATTCTTGATACATGGCTGGAGGAATGCAGACCTCTGAAGGTCATATTTTATGTGTTGCTATGGAACTGTCTAAATATTATGAACAGAGCAGTAGTATTTGACATACAGTGGTCTAATGCCATGAAATTATGACAACTAGAAATCATTTTCATATCTCTGAAATGTAAGCTTCTAAATTAAAAGAGTGGAATGAGTACTTTAATAAATGAATTATCCTTTATGCACTAAATTAGATCTTAGGTGGAGATGTAAAGTCTCAGACTTCAAAGGAACTTTAGTCCAGGGAGAGTCCTGCAAACCTTAACAAAGAAATGGCCAACCAGGTCAGGGAAGGCCTAGCAAAGGCAGGTTGAATAAAGAACTTGGTAGTGAAGGGAACAGAGTAAGTGACCCCAAATATTCCATTTTGGCATGTGGGTCATTTTGGGCTGAAGATAATAAAGACCCAGAAGACTCAAGATGTATTTTTCCTCTCTTGTAACTACTTAAAATAATTTAGATAGGAGCTTGGACTAGAAAGCAAGATATTACTAGAGATAAACTTTGCATCTGAGTGACTTACCAGTGTAGCAGAGCAAACAATGACCACATATCTGCTCTTGTTATTGTTCTGTGAGTTATCTTTTTCCCCTTTGAAGCCTTGGGTCTCCATCCCATTCTTCATCTCAGGATGGCATATGAGCCTCCATTGCCCAAATTGTCCTTCAGTCTCATGTTCTTATGTCTCCCCCAACGCATACATAATAAAATCTATTTTTCTTCTTTTAATCTGTCTTATATCTATTTCCCAACCAAAGAAATAAGAAGGTGTAGAGAAAAAAGCTTTCCTTTCCAACAGTTGGCATAGTTGGTAGGACACTTCACTGTCTTGACACTGTTCACTCTAGGGCTGTCACACTAGAGAGATCCTGAGAGATCCTGGGACCTTTGATAAGCATCGACTGAAGGTAAGATTTCTTACCACATCAGTCTCTTGGATCTCTGCCTACAGGGTCTGGTGGAAGTGAGAGTGACGAAAGTCCTTTTTATTTCTTTTTCTAATTTTAAAATTGGCAGAAATATTTGTGGAGCTTGTTTCTTGGATATAGTGGCTCTGGTAAAGATTTGCTATATGAGTACTATTGGTTTTTATTGATTCTTTTCCTTCCAGAGTTGGTCACTGTTGTCATTTGACTCTGCCCATTCTGTCGTTTGTTTTACAGATGGAAACCACAAGGCAGACGCAGGCATAGGTCCTATTAAGCCTGCTCTTTGGTTCAGCGTCACAGACTGGTGAGGCTGTGACTCCCACCAGACCAGCATCTGTTTAGACAAACTTTGTTGTGGGTTAACGTGCATGTGAGGTTAGGGATGTTGCTGACAGATCACTTGAAAGCCAAAGCCACAAAACTGCTGGGAATGGTCTCAGCACGTCAGAGCTTTGGAGCACTTGCCACATAACTCAAAAGACTCCAAACCCAGGGTAAGTTGGTCACAGAGTGGGTTAGATTGACAGTAGGCCACCTGCCAACCCCCAAAATAATTCTGTGCAATGAGGTGCCCTGTGAAACACCACCCAGTCCCCACGGCAGCAGCCCATCCCTCTCAGCTATTAGTTTCTCTCTAAGATAACCAAGCCTTAACTAAAGATGCTAATGTGCATATAAGAAAAAACTGGATGAAGTTTTCCTTTTGTCTTGTTCTATGTCTTGAGAGCTTGGCCTTGTGACTAGGAGAGAACATCCTTTCTGGTCTCCCAGCAACCAGAAGGTGCACATACCAGAATGCATCTTGGTGGGCAGTCTGTGGGCTGGGGTTCCAAGACAAAATCCCCAGCAGCTCTCTCTGTGTCACAAGGGGCCAGTTGTCAGGAGAGATGTCATAATGGGTCCTGCCCTACTACAGGTTTATGTTGCCTCAACGCTCTTGCTTAGTTCGTGCTGGAAAAGTCCCATTCCAGTTAGTATCTGCCAGGTGTCACAGATTAGTGGGTCTGTGACTGGAAGTGACGTGGTCTTGTGGGAAACCGGAAATACCATTTTCACTATACCATTCTTCATTCTTGCCACCTGTAACAACAGAGGGCTTTTACTTTCTTCGACTCTCTTTGGGCATGAACTTTCTGGATCTTGTGAGGGCTGCAGCTTTTGCATGCTCCTTTGAAGATGCTTCTTGCACCTTTGGTTAAGCCAGGGAAAGACATATTGGTTTGAGTCGCTATTGAGATTAGTAAGACCCTGCTTGTCAAGGGCCAAAAGATGGATTTTTTTGCACTGGTTACAGTTGAAATAATTTTTAGAAAGTCATCATTCCAAACAATTGTCTCACTGGTACCTATGAAAAGACCAGATTAAAAAGTGGGTACAAAGAGATATAATGATCCCCCCATGATACAGATTTTTTACCCTCGTCTTCTCTTGACCCAAGAACCATTTTTTCAGATGCAAAAGTTAGGGAGAGGCTTCTTATCAGGAAAAAAATGGAGAGACATATTTGGAAATTGGGCAAACAAAATTCTTCTTAACAAATACTGGTAACTGTAAGGCCTCTATGTCTCTCTGATTGTCTATATATGTATGTTGTAGATGTGTGGTATTTTCCTGCCTATGGATAGGTTGCCAAACTTAATTTTTAAAATAGCTCTTTTTGATTGACTTAACAAACACTCATAAATATTTATTATTCATAAAATTATCAAAAAATATAATGAAACTAACCCAAATGCTTTTCAGGATCATGTGACTTTGGAAAATATTTGGTGTTGAAACAAGTTTAAATTTGATGTTTTAATTAATACAGACAAGTCTTCAGAGTTATTAGCGTTAAGTGTACTATTCTACCAGGGTTGTTAGTCATATAAACTCATATTATCTATGTTACACAACTTGTTACCAAGGAAAATAATTTAAGATGATGGATAACTGCTTTAATGGCTCATGAAATTAATGAAGGATAGTTGAAAGAAAAGCAGGCAAGGAGCAGCCCCCCTATTCCCAAGAGGAAACCACCCTTAAAAGGATTTTTTACAGCACCCTGGAAAGAGACTCCACCCTTTCCCATGATAGGTAGAGGACAAAAACCTGATTGGTTGACAAGCATGCAGCGAGAGTTAATCACATTAAAACAGCTGCCAACAATCCCATAAAAACCCCTAGACCTAGAAACTCTGCTGGCAATCCTCTTGAGTCCCCCCTCTCTTTAAGAGTTTCGTATTATCACTCAGTAAACTTTGTTTTTTGCTGCCCACCAATCTTGGTCTGGTCTACCTCTTCATTCTTCAAAGTGGTGTGGGCAGTAAAGGAAAAGAAATCCAGTAACAAAATCTTTAGGAGTATAAGTATGATTGTTAAGATCAGATCAATTAAATGGATGTTTAAATGTGATGAGAATTTTTGGGTAAACTTTTGAAATATTTCCCCAGTCTTTTGGTAATCTGGAACCTTAAAGTATTGCTTAATTAAATGATGGATAGTCGGGGCGCCGGGGTGGCTCAGTGGGTTAAGCTTCTGCCTTCGGCTCAGGTCATGATCTCAGGATCCTGGGATCAAGCCCCGCATCAGGCTCTCTGCTCAGCAGAGAGCCTGCTTCCTCCTCTCTCCTCCTGCTTTCTCCTCTCTCTCTGCTTGCCTCTCTGCCTACTTGTGATCTCTCTCTCTCTGTCAATAAATAACATATTTTAAAAAAAATGATGGATAGTCATTTAAATATTTAGATCATTTCCATATAAGATAAAATACTGAAATAATAGCTAAATATAGGTTTATCCTTTTTTTTTTTTTGGTTCCTTTTACAGAGGAACTAAAAGATATTTGAGCCTTTTAGTAAACATATTTTTGTTCTACATTAACAAAATTTATATTATGAGAAATCATATCTTTAGAAATTCTGAATTGTATTAATAAATTGGCCAATCTAAAGAATGCTGGCATAACAGTTCACAATTTCTTTAGTTTTCATAGAAATTATGATTTCCAAGGATTAAGAATTCTAATTAATAGGTGTAAAGTTACTAGAAATAATAAGAGAAAATCTCCCATGCTAAGAAAGTAGTATGAGTATTTTTAGTAAAAGAAGTAATGAGGAATGGAGATGTATTTTTGTTGACAAAAAAGAAAGTTGTAGAAGGTTTGTGGAGAAGGAATCTTTGGAAAAGAATTTTAATGTGTGGTTGAGTTGGCTAAGGTTAGAATAAATTTAAATTAAATACATTTTAATGTCAAAAGTAAGCTGGTATAAAATTAGAATTGGGTTTTTTCTCTCTTAAGGAAGATAACACTTTCTTGGACTTTTGGTCTACTTTTAATAACAGATTATGAAAGTTTCCTTACCTTTTAAGTAATCTGACTAGAAAGCAAAAATTCTGTTTTATCAAAATAATTTTCTGTGCTTTATGGGTTTTGTTCATACCATGTAATCTCTTGTATTTGTCCTTAAGATCTTGTCACTTTCATTAAATAGATAATTATCATTTTATAATGAGCTATAATTCTATTTAGTCAAGTCTCTAACTCTTTTAATATTTTCTGACAAACTTCCCCAAATCAAATTCTAAAAAAGTCTTTTTTTTTCTTAATTTTTTAAAAATTTATTTGACAGAGATCACAAATAGGCAGAGAAGCAGGCAGAGAGAGGGGAAGGAAAGCAGGCTCCCTGCTGAGCAGAGCGCCGATGCAGGGTTTGATCCCAGGACCCTGGGATCATGACCTGAGCTGAAAGCAGAGGCTTTAACCCACTGAGCCACCCAGGTACCCTAAAAAAGTCTTTTTTTACCTCAAATTAAATTTGAGAGTTTTCAGATGGTTCCTGAAACATTTAAAAATATTTGTTCTCGCAGTTGCAAGCGAGCGAGCAGAAGGCAGTTCGGCTGCAAGAGTGGAGCAATGCCTAAATCAAAGGAACTTGTTTCTTCAAGCTCTTCGGGCAGCGATTCTGACAGTGAGGTTGACAAAAAGTTAAAGAGGAAAAAGCAAGTTACTCCAGAGAAACCTGTGAAGAAGCAAAAGACTGGTGAAACTTCAAGAGCCCTGTCATCCTCTAAGCAGAGCAGCAGCAGCAGAGATGATAACATGTTCCAGATTGGGAAAATGAGGTACGTCAGTGTTCGGGACTTTAAAGGGAAAGTCCTAATTGATATTAGAGAATATTGGATGGATCCAGAAGGTGAAATGAAACCTGGAAGAAAAGGTATTTCTTTAAATCCCGAGCAATGGAGCCAACTGAAGGAACAGATTTCGGACATTGATGATGCAGTAAGAAAACTGTAAAATCAGAGCCATATGAAACCTGTACTGTTCTAGTTGTTTTAATCTGTCTTTTTACATTGGCTTTTGTTTTCTAAACGTTGTTTTCCAAGCTATTGTATATTTGGATTGCAGAACAATTTGTAAGATGAATACTTCTTTTTTTTATGTGCATTATTAAAAGTGTTCTGAGTGAAGCTAATTGTCAACTTTATTAAGGAGGTTTGCTTTGTGCCCGCCACCTAGTGTAAAATAAAATCAAATAATACAATCTTAAAAAAAAAATATTTGTTCTCTCTCCTTATAAAAAAGAGAGATGTTACACTACTTAGGCTTATTTGGTATGTTAAGCTACATGGGAAGTAATGATATGATGATAAGTCTTTTTAAGCCATATTATGTGGATACATGATATAATGTATTAGAAATTGTATGAAATCCCTAAAAATTTGATACGTCCTTGTATAATGTCACAATTCTAGTTATTGCCTTAAAATGTTGAATGTCACAGAAATAGCCAAGTTTTGTCAATTCCATCCTGATGAATTCATCAGATCTTTAAGAATGGGCATTTAAAGTTTTTTGTTCATTTACAGAGAGTTATTGTTTTATACTGGTACTTTGCAAGAGTGTTCCTGCAAAAGTATTTCACCTTCAAGGAGATTCAAAAAAAGGCCTTTTGCCCAGTGCAGGTTTCTGATGACTTTAAGACTATGAAATCTGGATGGGTAAGAATTTCCAGAACAGGTGGAAAACGATTCAAGCAGGACAAGTGTTAATTACATGGGACTGAGTAAACTGAGGAACATGACTGTAATTATCATGCCTTTTGTTTGAAACATTGCCAGTTCTTCTTTGTTCTTCCAAATTTAAGGAAATCTCATTTCTCTTAAGCTATCAACAATTTGGTAAAATGTATTTTTGTGAACAAAGATGAAATAATTAACCTGATCGGATCCCTCCAGAATTTGGAAACCTAGTGAGTATTCTTATTTTCATGGCAATATAGCTATTTACATAAGTAAGAATCTGTTCTTCTTGTAATGGGACACAATTGGAAACATTGGTTATATCATCTAGGCTTTGACTAGAATGTCATATTGCAGAGACATACTCATATGCTCAGATATGACCAGATGGCTTTACGGAACTAAGGTAAACTTTAAGGAGCCGATAAAGTCCCTTGGAAAAAAAATGGCCTGGTACCTCCCTTACAGAGTTCCTATCAGTCTTTCAGGTGAGTAAGGAAGGTCACTTTCTGACAGGTTCAGGAATCTTAAGATCTTTGGGGCACTTCAAGAAGAGACGAATTCACCCAAATTTATAGACATCAAAAGCAAGTTCTGATGGTGAGTCCTTCATGAGTTCTTAGCCTTGGGAGGCTTTTTAAAAATTCAGACTAAGGTTTCTCATGAGAAATTCCATCAAAGCAGATTTAACAAAGCCTTTATGGTCATTCACTCTTCTTGCTGCACTTATATAAATAATAATGCCACGTTTCTTAAAACTAGACTTAATTGCAAACATATCAGTCTTCAGTTGGCTATCTTTGATAGACACAAGGATGGTTTGAGAGAAAAAAATTGTCTCAGTAGGAGCTGTTACAAGATTTTTTTATTCATCGGTGTCCACAGTTCTTGGTCATGTCACTTCGAAGAATGGAGATGTAGACCAGACAGCGTGGTGGGCAGAAAAGCAAGGTTTATTGAGCAATAACGAAGTAGTAGTACAAAGCTCCCAAGGGGGGACGGTTGCTGCCACAGTTTCTCAATCTAGGGGTTTTTTATGGGTTTGTCGGCTATTTTAATCTGATCAACCCTCCCTGAGCCTGTCACCAAATCAGGTTTTTGTCATATACCTCTCACATGGGAAAGGGTGGAGGGCTCCTTCCAGGGTGGTGTAAAGTCCTTTCAAGGGTGTTTTCCTCTTAGGGCATGGGCCCCTGACTTCCAAATATCCTTCATCACTATTATATACACTTTTGGATATTAGATTCTAGTGATGTTCATTGTCTTTGAGGTTTTATACTGGATCCCAAATCCTTCCAGTTACCTCATAGCTGGCTACAACTCTCCAAACGAACATATCCTATTTTCTCCCACCTTTTGGGCTTGGAATCACTAAGAACAAAAGCTGCCCTTTCTCCCCAAAGCCCTTCAATATTAATTGTGAACAACTTTATAGAAACTTAAGAGAAATCACAATAGCTCATGCATGGACAGTCTTCTTGCCTGTTGCTATATGGCCCCTCAGAAAGATCACCAGAGACATCGAAACGGCAAACCAGGAAAATCTGTCAGACTGCCAATGCTGGCCTCCATGACATCTGAGATGCTTCGAACCAGACAGCTAGCAATCTTCTCAACGGACTGCCTTCAGAACTCAGAAGGCAGGATTATAGCCTGGTCATTAACCACAGTCATTAACCACGTGTTTTTGTTTCCATGGACCTGCGTCTTATTAAATACCCGATTGCTTGCACCCTAGGTCTCACTCTGGAAATGCATTTGCATCACCAGCTCCTGAGATGAGACATCCCATTTACCTGAACTGACCTGTTCTCAGGATGAGAAGAGACCAGTTTGATCAGATGAAGCAAACTCCCTATGGACTGAAACTTCTTTTTTAAAAAGATTTTATTTCTTTATTTGACAGAGAGAGAGAGAGAGAGATAACAAGTAGGCAGAGAGGCAGGCAGAGAAAGACGGGGAAGCAGCTCTGGCTGAACAGAGAGCCCAATGCAGGGCTTGACCCCAGGATTCTGAGATCCTGACCTGAGCTGAAGGCAGAGGCGTTAACCCACTGAGCCACCCAGGCGCCCCTGGACTGAGGCTTCTTAGGGGAAGCTTCAAAGGTATGATGGAGGAGGCGCAAAATACCTGACCCCAAAATAGACCACTTTGGCAGTGGATTATTTTGAGCGGAAGGCAGTCAAGACCCAGCAGACTTGGGGTCCCTGGGGTGCTCAGTCAGTTAAGCATCTGCCTTTGGCTCAGGTCATGGTCTCAGGGTACTGGGGTCCACCCTGTGGACCACTCCCTGCTCAGCGGGGAGTCTGCTTCTCCCTCTCGTCTGCCCTTCCCCCCCTGCCTGTGAGCACACACACACACACACACACACACACACACTCTCTCTCTCTCTCTCTCTCTCTCTCTGTCTCACAAATAAATAAAATAAGATCTAAAAACAAAACAAAACAAAACAAAACAAAACACCCAGCCAACTCAAAAAAACCTTTTACCTCTTCCTTAACTGCCCAAATGAATTTAGTTAGGGAGCCTGAATTTAGTTAGGCCCCCAAAGAAAACTATTACCAGAGATAACTTCTTATCCGAATGACCTGTCTCTTACGCAGGAGATACTGAACACCTGTTCTTTTTATTGTCCTGTGAATTACCCTCCTCCCCTTGGACGCCCCAGGCCCCGATCCCATGACCTCAGGATGGCATATAAACCTCAATTACCCAGATTGTCCTTGGGTCTCATGTTCTTATGGGGCTTCTGTATATACCTGATCAAATTTGGTTTTATCCTGTTAATTTGCCTTCTATCCGTTTACCGGCCAAAGAGTCACGAAGGATGGATGAAAATTTTTCCTCCCCAACATTAGCCTCAGGGATCTCAATTTTAAGGTCAATGTTACAACTAGAGCTGCTTAAGTCTCACCGCAGAAGTATGGTTGGGGTTGAACAAGAACACTGGATTCCCAGCTCAGGGACTTCAAGGCAAGGCTAAGGCAAAGCCAGGTTCCTCCTTCCAGCTCCCCTGTGTGGAGCAGTTAGACCCCAAACTCTCAGCTGCTCAGGTTTTGATGTTGGACTCTTTCTCAAGTTCTAATAATTGTTTATGAAACTTTATTCAGATTTAAAATCAGAAGTTACCTACCACAAAATACATGTATTGATCTCCCTGTTCTAGCTAGTTCTAGCTAAGGAGAAGTTCATTTAAATAAGAAATACAGATTTCTGTGCACCTTTTTAAAATAACAGTTCTGTGAATGCTATTTTCTTCTGCAGATTATGCTAAAGCCAGTTTCCTCTCTGAATGAACGTTTCTAACATGTGAATTCAAAATACAACAAGCCCACGTCACAAGCTGCACTGAGCGAACAGGAACTAAGCGCAGCTGGGGCTTTGTGGCTTTACTTGTTTTCTTTCCTTTTTTCTCCTCTTCCTCAGACAGTTGCTATTGAATACTTTTTTTTTTTAATTAAAGAGGAAAATTTTTTCTTAATAAATCCTTTTGCCTTCACCAAAAAAAATCAAATTAAAAAATTGAAAACTTTCAAAAGAATGAAGGAGTTTCTCTTTGCAGAACACAGGAAAAACCATTAGTTTCAATATCTGATAAAGTTTCCCCAACAGTTTTTTTTTTTTTTTTAAAGATTTTATGTATTTGACAGAGAACACAAGCAAGCAGAGAGGCGGGGTGAGGGGAGCAGGCTCTCTGCCGAGCAGAGAGCCAGATGCAGGGCTCAATCCCAGGACCCCAGGACCTTGAGACCATGATCAGAGCCAAAAGCAGAGGCTCTAATCCACTGAGCCACCCAGGTGCCCCAAGTGTATCCACTTCTTAACTGCATCTCTATTTTTCCATCTGCCTCTCTATGAGGAGAGGAAGAATGCTTTCCTTTTTTTTTTTCTCATTAAAAAAACATGAAAATAAATTAAAAAAAGATTTTTTCTATTTATATCACTTTTCTTGGAAATGCTACCACCTGGATATTCTTGTCTGGAATATGCCTTCAAAAGTGTGGGAGGTCTAGAAAATATATATAAAAAGTAGAGGAAGTTAAGAAATATCTGTTGAATGAGACATTGTCTCAGAATTGCTTCCAAACATCAAATTATTATTTTTTCATGTTTTTATTTTTTTGAGACCATACATACACAATGGAAGAAAGTCAGCAAAACAGGGTCAAACTTCAACAACAACAAGAATAAACTTAGGAATTGTAAGAACGAATCAAAACCTGTGACAATTCCTGGTATTATCTTGTCCCAGATATTGTTCAAAATAAGAGGTTTGTTCATCTAGTCTTGAAAATTGGCTTTGCTTCAGAGACTCTTCTTACAGTCCTCATAAGAAATGCTTTCTGTGCATGAATTCTGTCCAACTGTAGCTTTTCTTCAAGCATAAAATGAGATGAGAATGCAGTGGACAAATAGTTTGGATTTGTTGATGTCCAGTTAGAAGTCTCCCACTGCTACTTTCCCCATATGAAACGAAAATGGAAGCAAGGAACATAAAGCTTTTTAAAAGTCTGACATGAAAAACAATTGTATTAAAAGATATCCATGGCAAAGTGTGCTCAAAGTTAAGCTCTTATCTGTAAACAGATAAAACAGATAAAAGGCCAATCTATGGTACAATTCTGTGGTCTTCCTGTCAATTGCCCAGCTTAGTGAGACATAGATCCTACTGAGTGAACAAAAAAGTCGCCTGCTACTTGCTGTTTCTAGGCTGTTGAGTTTCTGAAGAAGGAAGTAGCTTAGTCAAATGTGTCATCTGTACGTGGCAGGAATAGGACCCTGACATAACTGATAATTTGTATGCTGCATGAGACGATAGTGTGCATGGTGTCATTCAAAAGTTTAGGAGATAAGATGTTTCATATGATTTTTTTTTTAACATATAATGTATTATTTGTTTCAGGGATACAGTGAATCATCAGGCTTACACACTTCACAGCACTCACCATTGCACATCCCTCCCCAGTGCCCATCACCCAGCCGCCCTGATCTTTTTGACAAAGTTGTGTTGTCCTCCTTTGACTTCGAAGTAGTTGCTCAAGATGAAAGAATAACAAAATACACTATGAAAATGAATTGAGTTCTCTCTGTGAAGCCGTAGAGTCTGTGTCACTGATTCTCAGTCAAGGGTGATTTTCTCACCCAGGAGACATTTCACACCTTCAGTCGATGTTTTTTATTAGCGTGACAGAGCAGGGGTGATGGTCACCGTGCTACAAGGCAGGGCATAGCCTCCTGCAACCAAACATTATCCAGCTCCCGTGTCTAGAGTGCGGAGACTGAGAAACTCTATCTTGTATGAATGAGCAGAAGGAACAAATAACACGTGCATGATCTAATCCTAAAGTAGTTTTGTTCTTTTCACATTACATAATTTATAATGTTTTTCTATGTTTTTAGAGTTTTGTTATCAGACACATTAAATAATTACTCATGTCATACTCAGTTTGAACCTGGAGGACATAATTATATTTTTAAAGACAGGAAAGGGACACATTTTCTCTTCCGTTTATGTGTTAGATGAATTTATCTTTTTCCGCTCACTCCTAATCCCCAAAATAGAGGCCGCCTTCAAAACTGAGAATAAGTTTAATGCAAATTTCAGGAAAAAAATGAGTTCTGTTTTACATTGAAATTATCAGCACTGCCAACATTATTACAACCCTTATCTGTTGAGTTATGAAATAGTAACGCCTCTAGGTTTTTCTCCCTCTTGTTGAAGTACAAGAGGAAAGTGAGGCATAAAGTATCCTTTAAACAATGGAAATCTGTATTCCTTTCATATTCCAATTCTGAACATTCCCTTCCTCCCCATTCCTCCCACTGTGACAAAGGGCAGGAAAAAGGAGATCGGGCAGAAGACGGGAAAGAACATCGTAGCTCCCTTGACTTAGAGAAACGATGTGGTGCTGCATTCCTGAGCCAGCAGAACATTTTGCCAGGAAACCATTTTCAAAGAGATCAGCTGATAAATACACAGTCCTTCAGTCCCCATTTGGAATGAGACTGTGTAAGTACCTGCATCTTTTACCAAGCTGGGTATGAAAATGACACCATGCATAATAAACAGTATTTCCTGTCTTTGCCCATTTCTGGCAGCCCCTTTCTTGAGGGCGCCCCTCAGGAGTTGGTGGGGGTCCTGCTAACTGGGATGTCTCTAAATTCTCTTTAAACTATCTCTCCCAGATGTGTGGGAATTATGGATTTGGTTCTGAACAGCCTGAGGGAAAATGTCTCTCTCACTCCAATTTCTTTGACACCCATGTCCTTGCCCAGCATTGTTTGAATGTAGAGATTCATGATGCCTTTTCTTTGGAAAGACAACTCCTTCTATTCTGTATTTCCCACAGGCAACTCCTAAAATTAACAGAAAACCCAACTCTTTCGCTGGGTACAAGACACATCCACTGTGAGTCCCATTCATCCCTGGACAATTCCTTTTTCTCACTGACTCACAAAAATAAAGTACGGCCTTTGCTTAACCTACTAGTTAACATTCCTAAGCCAGAATATTTATTTTCTGCTTTTAAATTAATGATGACATTATAGATGTAATAGATGAATATTTTCTATACACTTATGTAACAAAAGGGCCATTCTGGAGATTTAAAAAAAAAATAGTGTGTTCCAAAAATCAAATAGAAAAGTCAATGCCTGGTACAGAAAACAAATTGTGATATTTAGGAATAGTTTTCTCTAGTTCTTTGGTGTTCAGTTCCAGCCAAGCCGTGAGATTACATGAGGGCGGGTGAACCCTTTGTAATAAAAGGAAAATGGAGTAAAAAGTAAATAGTACAAGATGTCATTAGCCAAGGTCAATGTGGCACACAAAGAAGAATTTTGATTCATCTAGAACTTTTGGAGAATCTAGATCAGTTGAGACCTTTACTTCAGGTTACACTGAAGAATTCAAGTATTTTTGATTACTTTCACATTTCTGTGTCCAGCCTGACCACTCTCCCAAATACCACACTCACGTAGCCAATGGCTAGCTCACTGTCTCCACTACTCAAATGTCTTTTTTTTTTTTAAAGATTTTATTTATTTATTTGTCAGAGAGAGAGCGAGCAAGAGCGAGCACAGGCAGACAGAGTGGAAAGCAGAGTCAGAGGGAGAAGCAGGCTCCCTGCGGAGCAAGGAGCCCGATGTGGGACTCGATCCCAGGACGCTGGGATCATGACCTGAGCCGAAGGCAGCTGCCCAACCCACTGAGCCACCCAGGCGTCCCACTACTCAAATGTCTTAAGAGGCATCTCAAACTTCCGTGTTGAGAACTGAACTCCTGATGTGTGTCTCCACCACGGCCCCATCTGTCTCTCTCACACTTCCTTGGCTAAGTTCATGGCCACTCCTGTTTTTCTGTTCCTCAATCCACAAACCTTGGAGTTGTTCTTCATTCCTCTCGAAGTTTTTCTTTCTCCCTATGTAAAACCCATCACTAATCTTGTTGGTTTCATCTTCAAGGTGTATTCAGAGTCTGGAACTTCTTACCCCTCTACCAACACTGTTCTTGGACCAAGCCACCTGGGTTATTGGAATAGTCCCCTAATCGACCTACTGCTTCCACTTGAGGTCCCAAACTAATTTCAACATGGATGCTGGAAGGTAAATCGTTTAAAACGCTCTAGTGATGTGCCATTTCTCTCCGAGTAAAAGTCAAAGTTCTTAGCAAGGCCTGGAAACCCCCTCCAGAATATGTTCCCTCACTTTCCTATTTGACCAAAGGTAGATTCGTGGGTGTGTGATGTGTATAGTCACACAAGGCTCAGTGTGCTCTGAAGGTGCAGATGCACAGTTTAAGTCTCTGCTAGAGCTATTTTGAAATTGAAATTATTTTTTTAAATTTTATTCATTTATTTGACAGAGACAGAGAGAGAAAGCAAAAGCAGGGGGAGCAGGAGAGGGAGAAGCAGACTCGCTGCTGAGCAGGGAAGCAGATGTGGAGTTTGATCCTAGGACCCAAAGATCATGACCTGAGCCGAAGCCAGATGCTTAACAGACTGAGCCACCCAGGCACCCCTATTTTGAAATTCTTAATAATTTTGAACAAAGAGCTTTACATTTTCATGTCACATGGAGCCCTACAGTTAATGTAGCCAGTCCTTTCTTCTACTTCTCTTGTCTGCACTCACATCCCTCACGCTGCCCTGCACACTGCTGGGAGCATTCCACATGCACTGCTCGCCCCACCCCCCCACCCCCCAGCCCGCAAACCTTTGTATTTATTGTTCCTTCTGCTTGGCTGTCTCTTCCCCAGAGAGCTTCACCTTCATCTGCTACAAATCTTTCTGCTAATGTTAGTTATTTGGTACTTACTCTGACCACACCTTTTATATCACAAACTCTCTTCCCATTTTTCCTACTCTGATGCATTCTTTTTCTCATTTTACTGAGGACCTTCTTACATTTTCAACCTTATATTTGTTATGTTAATTGTCTATTATCTATATTTCTCCCTCTCAAATATAATAGGCTTCATGAAGGCAAGGATCTTTGTTTCTTCATTGTTGTATACTATGTTCCTGGTTTACAGTAGGTACTTAATAAATATTTGCTGCATGAATGAATAAGCAAATCAGAGTTCAAGAAATAACCTATATAGTTAAATATGTGGAATATGGAATAATAATCTTCATACGTCTAGTTTTACTACAGAATGTGATTCGTTTCATTCACAACAACCCTTTTTGTTATGTCCATATACCACCTGTTTTGCTCTAATTCAAAAGGGAACATGTCAATGTTCTCCATTCAAGTATGAGGAAATTCCAGTTAATGTAAAAGCAGTCAACTTTAGGCCAATTTTGAAATGCAACATACTTTGTGCAAAGGTGCCTTGATGACTTTGTAATAGAAATATAAAAAGCCTGGTAAATGGGGAGTCCTCATTAAAAACAAATCATATAATACTCCTCCATTCCTCACATGCCTCCTCCACTGCCAAATAAACATGTGTAAGTACACAAGACCTACTTGCTGGTAATACTGAAATGTGCTGGTGGTAATGGTTGAAGCTGGACAGACTGGAGGCAGAAGTGAACAGCCAGATCTGACTTAGCTTTACTGAGTTTCATTCCCTTTAAGTGCACCTCTGAATGTATTTCTGTTTCTTGGCAGGCTGTGTGAAGAGACACATTGTACATCAGATTGTACATCAACACATCTTGTCCTGTCTTGAGCCCTTGCACAGACGTTGGTCTTTAAACAGATAGCAGGTCCTGTATCTTGCTTTCTGGACATTATTTTTGTTTTTCCTTTGAGAATATGTTATGAGTTTTACTCTTTGAACCTTTACTATCAGGTGATGATCTTGCTTCCCATTTTACTGAGAAAAGTAGAGGCAACTAGAGGAGAATTTCTGCAAATTCCCATTATGTCATCTACTCAATCTCTAGCCTCTGGGCCCACATATTTTACTTTCTCCGCTGTTACCATGGAGGGATTGCCCCTGGGGAAGGCCAGGGCTAGCTCTTCCTGTTCCAGAAGGATATTCCTCCAGAAATGCTCTTCTCTCTGCAACTTTCTATTAACATGATCTTTCTTATCAGTGTGTAAATATGGATTGAGTCCTTTGTTTTCTTTTCCCATTAAAAAAAGTTACATCTCTTGGTCTTATTACGCCCTTTCAACCACTGCTCCTATTTTTCTCTTTCTTATAGTAAATTTACAATATAGAGTCAGCTATGCTCCTATCTCTAATTTCTCTATTTCCATTTTATTCTGAGTCAAGCTTTTGCTTCCAGTATTCCACAGAAACTGCCCTTGTCTGTGACACTAAGATCTTCTGTCACTGAAACCAAGACTTATACTCAGTCCCCTTCTTACCTAAACTATGGATAAAATCAGACATAGTTGATATCACTTCCTCTTGAATTATTTTTCACTTGTCTTCCAGGACAAAGCTGGTTTTCCTTTCACTTCATGGGTCATTTCTTTTCATTTTCTATTACTGGTTCCTCTTCAACTCCTGACTTCTTAATTTTGGAGTGGTCCAAATCTCAGTCCTTACATCTCTCTTCCATTCTGATTTAATTCTTGAGTCATTTCATTCATTCTTATGGTTTTAATATCATTTATATGCTGTAAATCCCCTAAATCTTTCCCTTGGTTCTTTCCTTTAACTTGAATCTTTAATGGGTGTCTCACAGTTAGGATATCCATATTTCCCATCACTCTCAACTTCCTCTTGTCAATTCTTTCTGATCTCCATGAACATATAAAAATTCCATATTGTAGGTGCTCAGGACACAGTCTTTAGAGTCGATCTTAATACCTATCACATCCAGTCTGTACTTCACCCTGTTAGTTTTGTCTTAAAAATATTCAGGATCTTGGTCCTTCTTATCGCTTCCCCTAAGTGTTCTAAGGCCATCATTATCCAGTGTTAGGATTATAGCAATAACCTTTTATCCAACCTTCCTTTTTTTTTTTTTTTTAAGATTTTATTTATTTATTTGACAGAGAGAGCAATCACAAGTAGGCGGGGGTGGAGTGGGGGAGAAGGCTCCTCGCCAAGCAGAGAGTCCGATGCTGGACTCAATCCCAGGACCCTGAGAACATGACCTGAGCCAAAGGCAGAGGCTTAACCCGCTGAGCCACCCAGGCACCCACAACCTTCCTTTTTTTTGTCTTCTATCTCATCCCTCGCCTTTAGTCTATTCTCTATATAGCAGCTGGAGTGAGCCTTAAAAAAAATTATTTATCTCTCTGTTCAAAATCATTCACAGACTTTCTACTTTGCTCAGAGCAAAGTCAAAATCACTAGGATGCCCTACAAGGCTCTAAGCAGTCTGACCTTCTATAATCTCTCTAAATTTATGTCTTTCTCAAGTACTTCATGCCACTGACACTTCTTCCTTGACATGTCTCTTGCACATTCCCTTTGTACAAATTGCTTCCTCCACTTAGAAGACTATTTCTTAAATATCTGGATGATTTGGTCCCTTATGTCTTTTAGATTTTTTTTATCTCCTGGCTTCTCAGTGAAGTCTTCCTGACAACCATATTTATATTGCAACCTTTCAAAAAACTGGAAACACTTTATTTTCCTTCCCTGCTTTATTTGCATCTATAGCAATTAAACTCATAACCCTGAGATCAAGAGTCACATGCTCTATCTACTGAGCCAGCCCGGTGTTCCTTTAGTTCAAGAGTTTGCATGGTCCCATAGTAACTCTTTGGTAATGGGCACCTCAAAGGGCCCAGGCTGAAGTAGAGGGACATTATGATTTTGCTCTCACTAAATATGGGAAATATGAATGAAAGGTAAAAGGGTAGAAAAATCCTTGGTGTAATTTAACAACCTACTTTTCTATGATTGAACTTTTCCCAAATGGGCAAATATCCAAATTTTCAGATATATTAATCTAATTATCCTTTCCAAAACATGAAAGTGGTAAATCAGAAACAAAACAAAACAAAACAAACTTAGAGGAATGCGTGAATGATCCTGTAATCTCCTATGGTGTATCTGAGTTAGCATGATTCTACACACTTGTGTGTGTATGTGTGTGTGTGTGTGTGTGTGTGTGTGTGTTTATCTCTGTGCATATGCCTAGTTTTTAAATGCACTTGAAGCTGCTCAAGAGATGGGATTGTCCTTGAGAAATCCCCAGTATTTGTCTTTGAAGCTGAACATCTGCCTTTCATTATCTCATGATTCTCCTGATCCTTGACCCGAAGTAAAAGGCACAGAGTACTTGTGAATGTGACTCATGGTGAGATTCTTTAAGTTCCTGGATTTTTAAAGGACAATTGCCTTGATATTTATGGATGACTTTTTTAAAGAACACCTATATTCCTTTTAAGGTATGTGAGGAAGCCTGGATTTATTATGCTGTCATTCAGTGAGTCCTCCGAAATGTTTCTTCCTGGACATAGTCACTGAAAATTTTAGTGAGCAGACCTCGTGGTATCTTCTAGAGGAAAGACAAGAACCCCAGTAGGTTCTCTATTTTCTGTGGAAACTGTGTAGGTTGGTCATGTGGAGGTGAATCAAATGATTTGGCCTTGATCTTTTCTTACCTTGGTTTTGTGATTACCACATGTAATGGCATGTGGTTGTGATTGGCTGATTACCACATGTGTGAATACTAATCATTTGCTTTCTTTGGTTTCTTTGTATTTTTTTAGTTTCTTAAGCTCTTTGGCTCTATGTGCCTTTAGATTTATTGATAATATTTTATTAATTTATAGTTCAAAGTGATCTGTTTAGTGTTCATATTTAGCTACTATTAATGTAAGTTACACTTGCATTTGTATGTAAGTGATATGTTCCTCATACAAATGGGAGTGGACTCCAGAACCTTGTCCGTTATCACCAGTCAGTTGTGTAGGAATTCTGCTGAGGATTTTAGGAAATCAAGAGAATTCTTTGAGACTGACAGCATCCATATTATAATTCATGTGTAATTTACTAAAGAAACACTTTACTCATGTTCAATTAGTAATTTATTTTATTTAAAACTATTTATTTGTTTCCCATCACGTTTCTGAAATTGTTCTAGACACTGAAAGTATAGCAGAAAACAGAACAGACGAGTCTCTGCCCTCAATGGGAGTGGTGGGGCAGACAATAAGCAAATACATAATAAAATACATAAATAAATGATATAATACCTTATAATGACATACGAGCCATGAGGTTTTAAAAAGTAGAGGACAGGAGCACCTGGATGGCTCAGTTGTTGAAGCTTCTGATTCTTGATTTTGGCTCAGGTCATGATCTCAGCGTCATGAGATTGAGCCCCCTGTCAGATTCTGCCCTGGGTGTGGAAACTGCTAGAGATTCTCTCTCCCTTCTTCCTCTGCCCCCCATTCCTGCTTGTGCTTTCTGTCTCTCTCTCTCTCTCTTTCTCTATCTCTCTCTTTTAAAAAAATGAGTGGAGGATAATGTTGAAGAGTAAAATGCAGGTGTCAGGGAAAAACTTTCATTTGAATAGAGACATGAAAGAAGTCAGAATGCAAGTTATAGGACTATTTCAGAGAATAGCATCTGGGCAGAAAGAACAGCAAGTTCAGAGACTCTGTGGCAGAAGATGAAGTAATGATGGTAATGAAAAACATAGTCAGGTTAAAGCGTTAGTTTTTACTAGGGCCGGATAATGGAAGAACTTGTAGACCAACCTGAAGAGTTTGGATTTGTGAGTTAGTGAGATGGGAAGCCACTAGATGTTTCCAAGGAAGAAAACTATAGGATTTTATTTGTATTTTTTAAAAAATATTTTATTTATTTGGGGCGCCTGGGTGGCTCAGTGGGTTAATGCCTCTGCCTTCAGCTCAGGTCATGATCCCGGGGTCCTGGGATTGAGCCCTGCATCAGGCTCTCTGCTCAGCAGGGAGCCTGCTTCCCTTCCTCTCTCTCTGCCTGCCTCTCTGCCTACTTGTGATCGCTCTCTGTCAAATAAATAAATAAAATCTTTAAAAATTTTTTATTTATTTGACAGAGAGCGATCACAAGTAGGCAGAGAGGCAGGCAGAGAGAGAGAGGGAAGCAGGCTCCCCGCTGAGCAGAGAGCCCGATGACCTGAGCCGAAGGCAGAGGCTTAACCCACTGAGCCACCCAGGCACCCCTTTATTTGTATTTTTAGAAGATCCCTGTTTGCTATGGAGAATAGACTTATGGAAGAAAGAGGTATAAACATGGAAGCACAGAGACCAGCTAGAAGACTTTCAGGAATCTAGAGGAAAGCCAGCGATGTTTGGTCTAGGACTAGGACACTAGACACAGAGGAGGTGATGAGAGCAGCCAGCCTCACAATACTACATGGACATAGACCGGCCAGGGTTTAATGGAGAAGTTTGATGTAGGGTGTAAGAACAAGAGAGGAGTCATGGAAAAGTTTAAGGCTTTGGGTAAAGCAACAGACAAATGATGGCGGCACTGTGTTATGCGGAAGGCCTTGGGAGGAGGAATAGGTTTGGGTAAGTGAGGGAAAATCAAGTGTTCAGTGTAATAAATATTAGATTTATCATTTAAATTTAAATTTTTCATCAAAGCTCCCTTAAGGTGGTGCCCAGATGGTTCAGCCAGGTAAGCATCCGACTTTGATGCCAGCTCAGGTCAGGATCTCAGGGTTGTGAGACTGAGCCCTGTATTGGGATGCACACTGAGCGTGGCACCTGCTTAAGTCTCTCTCTGTGCCTCCCTCTCTCTGTCCCTGCCTCTCTTTCTCAAATAAAATTTAAAGAAATTTTTTAAGAAGCCCACTTCATTCAGTATCCAAGAAAGGAGATTGAGCAGATTTGGACATAGGAGTCTGGATTTAAGGACAGAAGTGAGGGCTGGAGATATAAACTTGGAGGACATTAGCACATAAAGGCAACTTGGTTAGAGCGCCTACAAAGTGTAGATAGAGAAGAACCTCAATACTGAGAAATTGAAAAGAAGGAGGCAAGCCAATAAAAAAGCAAAGGACAGGAGTGGGGAGTGAGATCTCTTGGAACCAAGTGAAGAAAGTAGATATTTTCATAAGGAGTAGGTCTGTGTGAGTTAAAGGCAGCTGAGAGATCAAGTAAGAAAAAGCATGATAATTAACTACTGGGATGTGAAATATAAAGATCCTCAGGTATTAGCAAGGTGTGTTCACATGTTTAAGTTTCGAAAAGTTCCCTTTCCTTTCTCATGCCAATTCTTCATGGTCTGCTAGTATTTCCTATTTTCCTGTCTTTCCCTGTAGCCAGAATCCTATGT
This sequence comes from Mustela lutreola, assembly GCF_030435805.1. NCBI lineage: Eukaryota > Metazoa > Chordata > Mammalia > Carnivora > Mustelidae > Mustela > Mustela lutreola. The sequence continues at coordinate 55,716,891 of NC_081303.1, forward strand.
TCATTTAAGTTGCAATGATTAATTTTTTTCTTTGTTAATTAAATGTTGGGGCTTCTGGCTTTCGTGTCATTGCACAAAATTCAGAGTTAGGCATTTTATCCATGGCCATACCTTCAAACATTTTTTTAAAGATTTTACTTCTTTATTTGAGAGAGAGAGAGTATGAGCAGGAGAGGCAAAGGAAGAGGAGAGAGAGAATCTCAAGAAGCCTCCACGCTGAGTGTGCAGCTGGACTCAGGGCTCAATCCCAGGGCCCTGAGGTCATGACAAGAGCTGAAACCAAGAGTCGGACCTTAACTGGCTGCACCATTCAAGTGCCTCACATTTTCCAACATTTTTTACTGCTCACTCCCTGTGATCCAGGTGTTAAGAATTGTAAGAATTGTTAAGAATTTTTTTTCCATTTTATTTTATTTTATTTCTTTTCAGTTTTCCAAAATTCATTGTTTATGCACCACACCCAGTGCTCCATGCAACATGGCCCTCCTTAATACCCACCACCAGGCTTGCCCAACCCCCCACCCCACCCCCCAAACCCTCAGTTTCTTTCTCAGAGTCCATAGTCTCTCATGGTTTGTCTCCCCCTCCAATTTACCCCAACTCTCTTCTCTTCTCCATCTCCCCATGTCCTCCATGTTATTCCTTATGCTCCACAAGTAAATGAAACCATATGATAATTGACTCTCTCTGCTTGACTTATTTCACTTAGCATAATCTCTTCCAGTCCCATCCATGTTGATAAAAAAGTTGGGTATTCATCCTTTCTGACGGAGGCATCATATTCCACTGTATATATGGACCATATCTTCTTTATCCATTTGTCTGTTGAAGGACATCTTGGCTCTTTCCACAGTTTGGCAATTGTGGCCATTGCCACTATGTACATTGGGGTACAGATGGTCCTTCTTTTCACTAATCTGTACCTTTGGGGTAAATACCCAGTAGTGCAATTGCAGGATCATAGGGAAGCTCTATTTTTAATTTTTTGAGGCATCTCCAGACTGTTTTCCAAAGTGGCTGCACCACCTTGCATTCCCACCAACAGTGTAAGAGGGTTCTCCTTTCTCCACATCCTCTCCAACACATGTTGCTTACTGTCTTGTTAATTTTGGCCATTCTAACTGGTGTAAGGTGGTATCTCAATGTGGAATGATGATGAACATTTTTTCATATGTCTGTTAGCCATTTGTATGTCTTCTTTAAAGAAGTGTCTGTTCATGTGTTCTGCCCATTTTTTGACATGATTTTCTGTTTTGTGTGTGTTGAGATTGAGGGGTTCTTTATAAATCTTGGATATCAGCCCTTTGTCTGTAGTGTCATTTGCGAATATCTTCTCCCATTCCGTGAGTTGCCTCTTTGTTTTGTTGACTGTTTCCTTTGCTGTGCAGAAGCTTTCAATATTGATGAAATCCCAAAAGTACATTTTTGCTTTTGTTTCCATTGCCTTTGGAGACATATCTTGAAGGAAGTTACGGTAGCCAATGTCGAAGAGGTTACTGCCTATGTTCTCCTCTGGGATTTTTTTTCCCCCCTAACTTATTTGACACAGAGATAGAGAACACAAGTAGGCAGAGTGGCAGGTAGAGGGAGAGGCAGAAGCAGGCTCTCCACTAAGCAGGGAGCCTGATGAGGTGCTCGATCCCTGGAATCATGACCTAAGCCAAAGGCAGCAGCTTAACCGACTGAGGCACCCAGGTACCCTCCTCTAGGATTTTGGTAGATTCCTGCCTCACATTGAGGTCCATTTTGAGGTCCATTTTGAGTAGGGTAACTTTGGAGAACAAATTCTGTTTGTCTTTCTGCAGTAATGTCCTATTAGTATTCTGTTTCAAATCTTTTATTATGAACCACTTGCCAGTGTTTTTCCAGCTCTGTGCTTATTACTTGGGATCTTAATGTATAGACATACCGATTTCTGTAGTAGTAGATCAGCCCCTTAGTGTATCAATAGTGTATCAGCTAAACTAGTGATGTGAATAGTATTTCCCAGGGAAAGTTTCTCTACCCTCTTCTTTCCCAATATGTCAGATAGCACCTTGCCTACGTAATGACTGGCTATTCAGTGGGAAAGATAAAACATTACAGTTCTTCAAATGTTGAAGAGGGAAACACATTTAGAAAGGGGAAAAGGTCAATGGGCCTGTGTAAGGGGAAACTACTATTTTTACGAGCACCTTCTCACTAACTGCCTGGAATATAGAAGGAGGAAGAATTGGGAGAATTCTGTATTTTGGTTAGTACTTGGTAGAACTTTGTGGATTTGGGGGTTTATAGCTCATGCTGTATTTCCATCTGGGAACTTTCAGGGCACTGAAATCAGAACAAAAATATTCATTTCTTTTCTTGGCTAGAAATGAAAAAATTTTTGAGAAATAAGAACTCTTTTCAGTGTATGATTAAAAAAAAAAAAAAGCCACACACAAAAAACCAAAAAACAAAAATAACCCAGCCATTGCTATGGGCATGAATTTTGGTTCAAATGACAATGCTGGAAATGACACTGATTTAACAAGGTCAGCTGGTATTTTGAGCACTTAACCTGTACTTAGCACTGTATGAGATCTTCTTTATTAATTTTCTCACTTACTTTTCCTAACAAGCCTTATGTAAATATTACTAATGACATTATATAGAAGAAAATTCTAGTACCAAGCATGTTTAAGTGGTTTTATTAAAGACACATTGGAAGTAAATCATGGAGCCCAGACTTTCTGCATTCAAAACCTCTGTCTAACATCCTGACAACATAAGTGCTAGATATACAGATATGCATATACAGCTAACCAGCAAGCAGTCTGAGAAATATGTTATGAACCCATGGCAGGAACAGGTAAAGACCTTTTGAAAAGGCCACAGAAGTATATTATGTCCTGGGTCTTAACAGAAAGGTAATGGCATTCCTGATGTTTGGAGAAATGTACAAAAAGACATAAAGTCATAAAAATGATGACTTTTGTGGTTGTATGTAGTATATGTCAGTGAACTAATAAACCAGCTGTTGAAAACCTTTCCAAAGATGAGTACCGTCTCTGTATTCAATAAGTCATTCATACCCTTTGGAAGTGGATATATATGGGTAGTGCTGGAAGTTGGTAGTGGCATACCTATCTAGAAGCTTACTTGAGCAAGCATCTGCAGAACGGCAGTTGGAGACACACTTAAGAAAACTCCCCCAAATCCTGGGCTCTCAAGTTACTTAGAGGACCAAGAGTAGGATATGGAGAAAGAGGGAAGGCGGCGGGTCAGGTAGGTCCTCCCTTCAGCTCTGTATTTGCTGGTCAACATCTCTTTTGCGAATATTGGTTGCTTTTATCATATAAGATACAAAAGTTAATACTCTTTGAAGAACTGAGATCTAGTCAGCAAGATTATTTAACATAGGAAAGAGTAAAGAGCATCGTGGTTCTTAGAGATTATAAAGTATAAAATCCACTCCAAACCAAGTCCAAACTGACCTTGGAGATTACAATGAGAAAGGAACATCAAGGTTAAAAAAAAAAACCCAACAAAAACAAACAAACAAACAAACAAACAGAAAAACACCTTCTGAGAAAAGTATCTCAACACCTTCTGAGAAAAGTATCTCAATCTAGGCATCGATTTGGGAAACAGATAGATGATTATAGTTTGGTAATGTTGTTTAATACTGAACCAAAGGGGACACCTGACTGGCTCAGTTGGAAAAGCATGCAACTCTTGATCTTGGGGTCCTGAGTTTGAGCCCCACGTTGAGTGTAGAGATAACTTAAAAAGATAAAATAAAAACGACTGAGCCAAAGCCCTCCCTGGTACAGGATGTAGCATATCTCCTTCCCAGCTCTACTGCCTCAAGGGTAAACAATTCTGATTTCATAAGTGAAGTTTTATTTATGTTTGGCGGAAATGGGAGGACAAGGTCTCAGGAGATAGGCAGAGTTTATAGATGACGAGTTTGCAGTGATGCAGATCCCTTTTCCCCCATCAGTTTTTGCAGTGGGGATTGAGATGCAGGCCTGGCACCCCTGTGTTCTGCTTTCGGGGTTCTGCTCTACACCTTCTGTTTCCACAGGTTGTCCATTGAAGATGTTGAGGAAGGCTCTGCTGCACAAATATTCCCCAAAACTGATTAGAACTTCAAAAATGTCACTTGGCTTTTGATCTAAGTGTTCTAGTGTCCCTCTATGAATATCATATAATTCTTAAGGTTTTAGCTTCACTCCCACTTTATAGGGCATACCATAGGAAGGCGTCCACTTATGGCAGCTGAGAGGCTGGCATTTCCCTTGATCTCCAGCACCTGAGCTTCTCAGTCATTTTGGGTTACATCTGTTTTGGCGTGTATCCTAATAAAATGTTGCGTTAATTATCTTTTCAAATATGTAAGTCTTATTACCTAGACTATATTGTGTCAGAGAACACAAAATGTCTGTCCTAGCTTTGCTCCTGATTAAGCAGTTTTCACGTTCCACTGGCCACCAAAGTCACCTGAAAAAATTGTTACAAATGCATATCCAAGATAGTGTGATTTAGTAATTCCAGGAAGGAGCCCCGGGATATATCTCTTTTAAAGTCAGTTATCTCTGAGGATCATGGTCATACTTTGGAAAACACTGGAGTCATCAGTAAGAGCTCAAAAGACACATATTGAGTGATTATTGATGCGCAGGAAGTAAACAGAGGAAAAAGCAAAGAAACTCAAGAGGTGTGATTTAATTTCGTTTCCTGTAACGAATTACTGGCTCTCTTACTTACACAGCCTGTTGAACATTGCTTCCGAAGTGGTGAAGTTTGAAATGTTCCTCAGTGCCGAGTCACCCATTCACGCAGTTCACACACCTGTTCACTCCCACCCCAGTTTGCTTGATTCACTCTTTCCTGTCTTTCCAATGTTGGCTGACATGTCACTTCCTCAGAGACTTGTCCAAACTTCTTTAAGCACTTGAGGAGACCCGTCCTTCATTCAGCCTTTACTCCGTGATCCGTCTATTTCAGTTGTAATTTTTGTAAAAACTTACACACAATACACTTGCACAAATATAAATGTGTGTGTGTCTTCACATATTTATTGTCTGTATGACCCCACTCGTTTAATCACTCACTGTGTTCAATGTCTAATACCATTATTAGTATCTTGTAAGTTTTGACAACATTTAATAAATAAACAAAGGAGTGAATGAAGGATCCACTTGGACATCCATATGTCATATGGATGAATTTTTTAAAACATTGATGATGATAAAACAACACAGCTTTTGAGAATGTGGGTTGTTTTTTAGTTTGGAGCACATTATTTTATTTGGTGACTATTCGAAAGGTAGATACCATTATCTTTAATGTGCACATGAAAATGCTGAGATCCAGAAAACTATCTCTGGCTATCACAGGTATCAAGGGCAGCATCTGCACATCTTCTCTCTCCAAGTCCAATGTGAGTTCTTTTATATAATAAATGTATCATATATACCAGGTAATCAACTTTGCTGAAGCAGGATAGTCTGTGTTTCTTGAGAATCAAGGATCTCAGGATTGTTATCTCATAGGAAAATTCATAATTTTCCCAAAATTTCCCATAAATTTTCCCAAAATCCCATAAATTTCCCAACTGTCCTATATGTCTTGTTTATTGAAGACTGTATTTGGGGGCTCCTGACAGTAGGCTGATCAGTGTGGTGCTTCTGTTGACCCTCAGATAAAGCAGTTAAGGAAGACTCTTTTTAGGGATAAAATTGCTTCCCTTCTCCTATGTACCCAGGATTATGTGGACAGAGTTTAATCTTTGGACGGAAAAGTAGAACAGAATGAGAGCACATCCTCAGTGAATTAATATTTTTATTAGCTTCCAGAGCTGTAAGAAATACTTCTTACTGACACTCCTCTAAGGCTGTTGGCGAGGCATAGACTTTTGGTGGTGATGTGGGTTTTCTCATACTCATCTCTGATGTGTGTGAACCAAATGGCCAATTCATTCTTCACGACCAATAGAACAGCATTCAGATGGCATTGTTAACCTCTGTCAACTTGCTTATCACCTTATTCTATGCATGCACTATGATTAATTTTGAAACACAGTAGTTTAATAGGTCCTTTATGAAGTTCTCTTAGAGAACTAAAACTTCTAATTGTGATCATTTCTGTGTATTTTATGGCCTCAGATAAGGATTCTTGATGAAGAGGTGACTGGGTGGCTCAGGCAGCTGAACGTCAGACTCTTGATTTTGTCTCAGGTCATGATCTCAGGGTGGAGGGATTGACCCTTGCATCTGGCTCCGAACTCAGTGGGGAGTCTGCTTGAGATTCTCTCCCTCTGCTGCTCTCCCTGCTTGTGGACTCTCTTCCTCTCTCTCTAAAGTAAATAAATAAATATTTTAAAAAAGCATTCTTGATTAAAATATTTAATAAAACTCAATGGTACTAAAGCCTATATTAATCTTTCTGTTTAAAATTTTGCTTTATAAATTTTTTAAATTTTATTTTTTGGCACAGTCATGAGGAAGTGAGTAGAGGGTCTTTCAGGGTCTTCGATCTACTGTAGTAGTCTACATTAAAAATAAGGTTGCAAATCAACATGACAGATAACAATACATTATTATGTATGGACTTCATTTCTCTTCAGACGGTTCAGTGTTGAATTTCATAGTCTAATAAGTTTATATGATAAATTCATGTGATTTAATATTAAATCCAAGAAACAGCATTCTGATGCTGACCTGCTTTTTTTTTTTTTTTTTTTTTTTTTTTTTTAGCAGATAACAGTGAGAATTGAAGAAATGACCTCAGAACAAACTTACTAAGTTCTGGACCAGATCAGAAAAGATGACGTACTTAAATTCAACTCTCTTCTTAGGTGAATTAGGGTCTGTGATCATGCAAATATGAACTCCACTGCATGGCCCCACCTGGTTTCTGACTAGATGTGTGGCAATCCTTTTAGAACTGTAAAACTGACTTCATTAAACTGAACAGTTGAGAGGCAAAGTTTGGTTGATCCTAATTGTGTTCAGGTGAAGAGGTGGGCCAATTAGGCAGCTACCTGGTTACCTATGTGATGTGCAATATCTATGTAACAAATCAAACTGAAGTGTGAGGTCACCGAGTTCTTTATTTTTCACAATTGGCAAAAATGGATCTTGGTTTTGCTCTTGCCAAGAGAGCCAATTCCAAAAATGGACATTGAATATACTCCTCCTCACTTACATGGATCCATCTTGGTTTAGTATGCACAAAGGAAATGGCCCAGTGCTAGAAAACGCCACCCCACCAGCTCTGAAGCCAGTCAGCTGGGAGTCGCTCTGGGTAGGCAGTTGAGTGCACTGAAATTCTGAATATCAGTAACGTACCATAGGACACCTCCGTGGCTCAGTCTATTGAGTGTCTGCCTTTGGCTCAGGTCTTGATCCCAGGGTCCTGGGATTGAACCCCATACTGGGCTCCCTGCTCAGTGGGGAGCCTGCTTCTCTCTCTGCCTGACACTCCCCCTGCTTGTACTCTCTCCTTCTATATCAAATAAATAAATAAATAAAATCTTAAAAAATAAATAATGTACCAGATAGCACTATTTACCAGGGTACTACATGGGCTTAACTATCTACATTTTAAAACCCATGCCAAGAATTTGAATGTTATAAGAAATCACAGAGGGAAACAAAGTAAAACATGAATTCCAAAATGTGGGGAATAATTTTTAACTTGAGAACCAGAAAATTCCAAAACATTGAAGATGTTCTCGTCAGTGAATATAACAAATTTGTTTTTAATATTAAGTGGCATATCATTTACATTCAGAAAGTTTCTTCAGAGTTTACTAAAGAGACATGGAACAAGTGATTTAAGAAACAATATTCATCTGGAGGAATGCCAAGTTACCAGCCAAACGGGGCTCTCCCACCTCTTTCAATAAATCTGGTCCTAACTCTGACTCCTGGTCTGAGCCCTGCACAAAATCTCCAGGTTTATCACATCACTCTGTTGAAGAGCAATATTCAATAGCTCAACATTACTTGGGGAAGGAGGACTAGGAACTCCTTGGGTTTGTACTGATGTTCTTGCTAGTCTGATCTCAACCTGAGGTCTCCAGCCTAACTCTATTCTTCTCCAAGTATACCTCTCTGCACAGCCAAATAAATCCAATCTCTGTTCCGTAAAGCATTCCTCCTATGCCTTTGCTCCCTCCACTCCCCTTTTCATTCTTCATTTTACCATTTCCAAACCTCACATCCAATGCAATCTTTCCCCTAGATTGCTCTAATTTATAACTACTGTTATCTATGTACATATCTCTGATTAGCAACACCAGTCATTTGGCAATATATTGTGTGTTGCCTCATTCCACCGTTTTCTTTTACACGTGCTTCAAGTTTCCTCCCCTGTCTGGATTGCAGTTTCTTTGGGAATCAGAACCTTATTTTACATGTCTTTTTTATCCCTCCAGCATCTATAAGAGTACTACGCAAATAGTAGATATTCAGAATATAATTTCTTCTAGCATCATTTGGGAGTTTAATTTAAACAAAAACTGCTGAATCATTTCCCCCAACTGTCCTATAATTGCAATTTTTGATCTGAGATTCTGTTTGTTTAAGCCCAACACCTTTGACTTTGCTCTAAACTTTAACAGAATCTGCATCATCCGTCGACTGAAACATGTCCTAAATTAATGTGGGTGACCTAACCAAGTTCCTTTGCTGCGCCTTGTGCAAGTTTTATATGTCGCATCAAGAAAAGCAAATGATTGCTGAAATGAGTAATATAGAGCTTCACTGGTTAGTCAATCTTCCTATTCCGGAAGCAAAGACTTCCACGCGAGGCTCATTTACATCCGCACCCTGCAAAAGGAAGTTTTGGGCAGGGTCTGCAGTCTCTGTTCAACATGCGTGTCCCACACAACCACATAGCCCTTATAAAACCACCTATATCCGTTCTCAGGCACCATGTCTCGCCATTGTGTTACTCATTACTGACAGCTGCACTTTTTTTTTTTTTTTTTTAAGTTTCTGAGCTCTTTTGTGGCAATGTGAGAAGTGGCGGGTAGTAAAGAGAGTGAATGCCACTTTAAAGGGAATCATCTCCAATTCAACTTTTACATACCATCAAAAAGAGTTAGTTTTTTTTTTTTTTTTCTTCAAAAGGAGTTATTTTGTTACATATCCACACCCTTACTTTAGACTTGGAATTCTTGGAAGACTGCAACTGTTTCTTATTTGTTTCTCTATTGTCTCCAGCACAGGGCCTGAAAGATTGCAGGTGTTCAGTGAATGTTTATTGGAGAAATGTTTGAGGAAAGAATAAAGGGATGGAGTTAGTGTGTATGAGGGGAGGAAATTGATTTCAGTCCCACAACCAATGAATCAATGGACAGATGTTTGCCAAGCTCCTATTTGTGAGCTGTGGTCTTCAGAGAACAAAGGGAAATATGATAGAACAGTCTCATTAAAGCTCACTTTTTAACCCAATTTCAGATGAAAGCAAGGGGAAAGAGAAAATAGAAGGAAAAGGATTGTTTATTCTCCCCTAATTCCTTCACTGACTGCAGACCTTATATAGTAAGCTGTGGGGAAGATGCTCTGAGTGCTTGTTCCTTCACTTTTTCCATCGTTGTAGAAAGCATAAACAGGTGATTTGTTTAGCTTTCTTAATGTTAAAAAAAAGAAAAAAGAAAAAAACTTCACATAAGTATTGAGATATATGTCTGTTCTTGAAAAATATCTAGCAACAGTGGATCAGGATTCTACACAGGAGTACTTGTCTGAAACTGAACAGGGCGCACAGGCACCATCCCAGGCTGTCCCTGTATGTATTTTTGAAGCCCTAGAGCTATACAGTCATAGCTTGCATTACACATGGGTGTTTCAGGATTCTTCATTAAGTTTAGAATTGGAGGGGCATGGAGGGTAACACAATTTTTAAAAATTTATTTTTTACTTCAATTCAATTAATTAACATATAATGTATTATTTGTTTTAGGGGTACAGATCTGTGATTCATGGATCTTACATAATAACCAGAGCTCATTCCAACACATGCCCTTCCCAGTGTCCACCACCCAGTTAGCTTATCCTCCACCATACTCCCCTCCAGCCACCCTCTGTTTGTTTCCTATGATTAAGTCGGTTATGATTTGTCTCCCTCTCTGGTTTTGTCTTGCTTCACTTTTTCCTCTCTTCCCCTATGATCCTCTGCCTTGTTTCTTAAATTATGCATATCAGTGAGATCATATGACAATTGTCTTCTTCTGATTGACTTCCTTTGCTTAGCATAATACGCTCTAGTTCCATCCACATCCTTGCAAGTGGCAAGGTTTCATTTTTTGATGGCTGCATAATATTCGTGTGTGTGTGTGTGTGTGTGTGTGTGTGTACACCACATCTTCTTTATCCATTCATCTGTCAATGGATCG